>NC_138962.1:90825000-96672500 GCF_055761805.1 Camellia sinensis
GTACTGCATTTTTTTGGAAACTGATTTGATGTTTCTCAAATTTTTGCCACCCTTCTAGAAGGATGGCAGTTTCTGAGTATGAATTCTCCTTCCTTTCCCATTCCCTCAGTCAGTAGCTAGGTAGATTTTCCCCATCTATCAGGCCCAAAATTATGAACTTATTCTTGTTATTTAATTCCATCGAGTACTAGATTATTTGGCTGTATTTTGGGTCTCCAGAAACCATTAAAAAAAGAAAACAATAGTAGCTGGTAATTTTGCAGGAGCATATTGAATCAGTACAAGGAGCACCTTGGCTTAGATTCCAGAAGGATTCCTGGAAACACTGCTGTGAGTCAATTTGCAGAGGCATTGACCAAAGCTTGGAAGGAGTATAATAATCCAAGGTTGGATTTGATTGATTGATGTTCCTTATTTGTTTTTTGATAATGAATTCACCAAGGTCAACATATGACTAGCTTCAAATACGTGTTTACAGGGCTGTAGTTATGGTTGTGGTGCAACCTGAAGAACGCAATATGTATGACCAACATTGGCTTTGTTCTGTACTGAAGGAAAGATATCCTTTCTACTAGTTACATGATGATGAAGCTCCTATCTGAGAGCTTAGTGGTGTATTTAAGTTCATGGCAACAAAAATTTGGAATATAATGACAAATGAAAAAAGTATTTGATCCCTTTCAAAGTTTAAAATTTTATGTCAGTTTTAATATCTATATCTATTTTCCAGAGATTTATTTATCAACAAACTATCTGGATGGAAAGTTTTTGTTTAGGAGTTTTGTTCAGATGTATTCCTTAGCTTTGTAACACACATGATGTTACAACTATTCGAAAAACATTGGCAGAAATTGATGCGCAAGGGGTGCTTCTACCAGATGGAACCCTTCTCATGTATGTAGCTGTGTCTTGAATATTTGATTTTTGCTGTTCTAAATTTGTTGGATTTTGAAGTGATTTTTCTAACTTTGACTAATTGAAAGCTTTGAACTTGCAGTGGTAATCAAGTAATTGCAGTCATTTATTTCAGAGCTGGGTATGCGCCAATTGATTATCCTTCAGAATCAGTGAGTAGATCTGTCATTTTTCTGCTTCTGCCAATTCTAGTTCTAATCTAAACTGGAAGTTGGCTTTGCCTTGTGTAGGTGATGTTGGTTATTATTAGTAGTTGAGTGTCGAAAGTGCCTATGGAGCAGACTTTATTCTATTAAGCTTTGTTTGGATCATGGATTAAGTATGGAGTGGGAAAGGGAAAAGGAAAGGAAAAGGCAAGAGCAGTGACGAAAAATATTAGCTTATATTTCATCCACATTTCCCTCACCTTTTCCTCTCCCTTGCCAAATCCCTACCCAAATCCATGATCCAAATGCAACCTTAATGGATAATGATGGCACATATGCATCAGTTGTGTCTACAACTTCTGATGAGGTTCCACCATCCCAACAACTCCATTAAAATAACTGACAATTTTAATGTGTTCTAAACTTAATACCAATATAATGTAAATATTTCACAACTAGTGTAGAATCACGTTTTTTTTCCCCATTAAACTAAAGCATCAGTCAGCCAAAAGTTTTATCTACAGATAATTTGCTTCCAAGTTCTTCCAAGTTACTAGCCAAATCATTTCTAAACTCACACCTGAATGATTTAAACCCACATCCTCTGCTCCATGGCGATTACAATTTTGGATTATCTAGGACCACTTCTGCACCTGAGGGTGACCTTACTACTCATTTCATGAATAATCCCTCTTTCATTTTGTAGGAGTGGAGGGCTAGGGAATTAATGGAGCAGTCCTCTGCCGTCAAGTGCCCTTCAATTTCCTATCATTTAACTGGCACGAAGAAGGTACAACAAGAGCTTGCAAAACCCAATGTTCTTGAGAGGTAATGTTCATTGTTTAAACTATTATTTGGTACTGCTCTTCATTCAGATCATTTGCAATTTCTTGCTGGGGTTTTGAACCAATTCCGGAAAATATTGATTTGTGATCCCCAGGAGAATAAAGTATAATCGCATGTTATTATTCTTTCAATCTGAATTCTGAAGTGAATGTGGATGTACATTGTTTTGGATCTTCATTATGCAATATCTTTAAAATAGGTGACCTTTTCCTAGTCCTTTACAAAAAGTTGGTTCCACTTTGTTCTTTTTCATGAGTTTTTTAATTTTAGAATGGTTGAAGAACTAGAATCAAGATGATAGCTCACATTATGAAGTTAAAAATTATTTTTCTCATTAAATTTGTGACTTTATGGGAAACGAGCTTCATTTACACCATCCAGTATGTCTTATATGATAGTTTCTTTCGTTGGTTGTGAGCAGGTTTCTTGAGAACAAAGAAGACATTGCCAAACTCCGAAAATGCTTTGCAGGATTGTGGAGTTTAGATGACTCAAATACTGTTAAGGGTGCAATTGAAAGACCTGAGTTTTATGTTATGAAACCGCAAAGAGAAGGCGGAGGTTCCATTTTTTAATCTTCTTTGTCTTGTAATTGTTGTTGGAAATTCCATTGATATTGCTATTATAGATAACATCCTTTTTCAGGGAACAATATCTATGGAGATGATGTGAGGAAAACTTTACTCAGATTGCAAGTGGAGGGTAGTGAAGAGGATGCTGCCTACATCCTCATGCAGAGGATTTTCCCAACTATTGTTCCCACATTTTTGATGCGTGATGGCATTTGTCACAAAGATCATGCTATCTCAGAACTTGGCATATATAGTGCTTATTTAAGGTGCGTAGCACTGGCCAATGTTCCATAACTTGTTTGAAGGTGCCTCCATGCACATTTTTTCTTCTCCTTTTAACATGTTAACAAGACCTATGTTACTTGGAACGTGGATCGTTCCGGTTTGTGGAATGGGAATAGAACATGGTACACCATATGCTCTAAAATATGGTATATAGATTATACTATAAAAATTTAAGATACTTCTAGAGTAATTTTCTTTTTAACAATTAGACATCCAATAAAAATAGGGTTTCTTTTTCCAAATTAACCATGTGTCAATACATTTCTATGAGCCTTATGACTCATTTGCAACTTTGTTTCCTGTCAAAACTTTACTTACCTTAGATATTAGTTCATAATATTTGTTTTTTTTTTCACTCTGAATGAAACCTTTAGGAAATTTATTGTAAATAAACTCTTGGGATCACTTTAGATTGCTAAATTTACTATTTTTCAAATGGAAGTGTAACATGTTTCAAAATGTGCATTCGAAAATGTAATTCGGTAGGGTAGTAGCGTTTTCTGGTAACATTGAATAAGATTGAAATCTTCTCTCTTGTTTTTCATCTTTTATTCGATTTGTTGCTTTTCAAAGTTGAATTTTGTTCAAGACCAGATATGTAATGGAAAGAATTAGAAAAAAGAAGCACCCTTGATAACATTTTTTGTAAAAAAATTACAATGGCAACTACATTCTTGCTTCCCAGTTTACTTTTTGGTCTAATATTACTACCATGCATTACTTGTGTTGTAGAATGTTATCCGTATTTATATGTATTACCTACCATGAAACATTTGAATGTGCAGAAACAAAGAGAACGTGATTACGAATGAGCAATGTGGTTACTTGATGCGGACAAAGGTTTCTTCGTCAAATGAGGGAGGTGTTGCAGCTGGATTTGCAGTTTTGGACAGTGTATATTTAACTTGATGTGTGTTTATTCAAGTGGCTTTAATCTAACCATGTGTAATTTCACCTGGCTTAGATCCAATAGTGATTGAACCTGGTGCACAAGATTGCCTCATTTAGATTTCTTTCTTTCTTTCTTTTCTCTTCCTTTGTTTTTCCTTTTATTCCCTGGAGGTAGAGGTAGGCTTGATCCCGGGGCTCGAAAGACATGTCTTTTGTAGTAAATTTGATAGTGAGATTTTCAATAGATGTCCAAAGGAATCTTGGCATTCTATGTTATGTGAAAGGTCAATTTTTTTTTTCAGATTTGCACTTTGCAGGTTCCATGTAATTTTTGCAGTGCGAGACGCTGGACATGCCAGTACAGAGTAGTGGGTGAAGCTAAAATTCTGATGTGGCTCAAAGGTATCTCCAGGCAAGTACTCAGCATCTTTGTTGTTGCCATGTGAATTATTGCCTTTGGAGTGATGAATGAAGTTGAATTTTGATGTGGCATGTTTAGATAGATGTCGGTCCTACAAGCTATTATGAAAATATATCTAGAGGGATATTATTCAAGCCTGGTCGGGCATTGAAGGACCTTAACCGTGTTGTCCTTGATATTGGAAGTGCTATTCAAGTGCAGATATCTCAGATTGAAGAAGGGAATCCTAGAATGTCGTAATTTGGGAGTCAGCAAATTGGTACTGTAAAGGCTATTATCATGGATGCTGTGAAGTCTCTCCATTCTTTCAGCCTCTGGAGTTGAAAGTAGTTGTTGGCGAGAAAGGAAAAAGATTTAAAATCTAAGGGATCTTGATTGTATTTTTTTTATTATACAACTCCGCCGGTCCCAAGCCCGGGTTAAGGAGGAGGGTTGTGTGTTAGGTAGCCGACAGCCAACACGTAAAAAAGCCGCTCAGATCCCTTATGAAAATAAATTCTACTTTGAATCGTTTAAATGTTAGGTCGTTCCTCTCAAGTGACGCGTTGCGTCTGCCTCCCCCATTTAATGGGACTTAAGGCTTGGTTTGGTTTGGTTATATTTAATAAAATCTTTGATTCTACTTGATTGTGTCTGTAATTGGTGATTGTTATTGCTATAATGATTGAAATTCTTCCCCTTCTTCCCTTAGTCACACTGTCAAACCACGTGTGTACTTTAGTTTGTATGAATGTTTTAGTATTTCTTCTTAGTATCATAGCAGATACAATTGTAATACTTGCACATATTTGATTCTCATGGGTGTGTTCAAGATATAAATAATAAAGTTATTTCTCTCTATAAAAAATTAAATTTTTAGATGAAATGTAGCAGTAAAAACAATTTAATTCATATTAATTGTCTTCTTTTATATATATTTATTTAAAATTCTGGTCTGCAAATGAATTCTATCTGCACTACCACTACTTTCCCTATATATGCATGAGCACATGCATGATTCATGAACTATCTTGTTTTGTATTTGCTTTTGTCAATTTTTCAGCTACGGAAGGTAGACCTAATTTTCCACTGCAATGACTCATGGAACTAAGAAGAGCCAGTTAGGCAAAATTCTATTTACATCACATGAAATCTCAGTACCCAACATTTGTGTTGTCCGGATATAAATTTTTACACAAAAGTCAAATATTCAAATATAAACTTATAAACAAAAATGAATTCTTGGCTCATATATTCCATTCAACTGTTTGTCTGAACAATTGCTTTTTGTTCATAAATTTGTCTAAATATTTGACTTTTGTTCAGAAGTTTATATCCAAACGATACAAATGATGTATTGAGATTTTCTGTAATATGCAAATAAAATTACAATTTTTTGTAATGTGCAAATAGAATTATGCACCTGTTAGGCCACAATACTCTGCACTGCACAAAATTTAACAGTTTCTTGTAATAAAGGAATTGCTTCAACTAAGCCATCTGTTTCATTGTTTAGCCCTTTGTATTCTCATACTCCAGTGTTTATGTTTCTTGCTAATGCAATCAAACAACAATGCACTATGACTTGCAACAGTTTTTGCACAGTGCAAATTTTGTAAGCTATATTCTCCTTGTTTATCACACGGCAAAAGCAAAATATTAGGACCCCAATAATAATAATAATAATAATAACAAATAAATAAGGAATACGTGGGAGAAGCTTGTAGCCAGTTCTTATATCCTATACACCATATGCAGCATTGAAGTAATCACATTTTCTGACGGATAAAAGACGGAAAAAAAAAAAAAAAATCTATGTAGCATGGTGATATTCACACTCAGCGCACAAGCATAATGAGTCAAAAGCCTAAATTAACAGGAAATAAGGATAAAAGAAGCTACATTCACGAATACAATCTTCTTTGGTCCATCCACCCGTGTTCACGAGCTCTATTCTCCCACAATGCTGAGAGGTTACGCTCGTCTATGAGTGCTGCTTCAGCCTTCTGTCTTGCTTCTTCACAAGTTTCCATTCCTGCATTGCACTTTTCTGCTTCTTTCTGATAATGGGAAGAAGCTCTCTTCGTACTCATTATCAGTGCCTCAGTGCGTTCTAAGTTATCATCGGTGACATTTTTCTGTAGACTAAGCTCCTCTGATAGTGAAGTTATGGTGTCCTTCTCCATCTCCTCATTCATGTCAGGATCATTTTTACCACAGTCTGCACATATAATAAGCATATGTTGTGCAAGGATTCAAATTAGAGAAGTTTATAGTCCATGCAAGGATTCAAACTAGAGAAGTTTTTGGTCATGATACACACATCTGTGGGCAGCAATGTTGTAGTGAGTTTGACCCTTCGTTACATGGGCTTTTCAAAATAAATCAGGTGTGTGACACTTTTCATTAGACTCTTATATATTTGTATTTAATATTATCATTATATATACATATTGTGGTATAATTGCTATGAAATGAGTAAAATATCTTTTTAATAATGTCTGTTACATATAACACCATTTTATCTCACATAATAAATTAAAAATATAACCATTTTTGCCAAGTCCTCATACCCTTAAATTTGATGTTTGATAGGTCCGACCTCTAGTTGAGCACCCGTACTCGTATTCGTACTCGTATCTATACCCGTACCCAAGTTTATGTAACATAGGTTTGACCTCCCCACTCATTGTTTCTCCATTAGACTCAGGTCAACTGATATGCCGTAGATTTATCACATCTTTTATTTATATTAGCAAAAGAAGCTTAACATGTTACCATCCATACCCACCATCCCTGATATTCATTCTTCAGCTTAATTTGTCTAAGTATACATATTTTCAGTCTCTGGATTTCCTCATCTCTATACCTAACAATTACAAATCTTTCTATGGACCACTTCTAACAATGGAACTCATCGCTTGAATTCAAAACCAGAGAGATGTAAGGTTGCAAAAATTCCAAAGATAGAATGGTTCAAGGACCATAAGAATTACTTGATGTACTCCCAATGGAGCACAAAACAGCAAGTGTAGATAGCAAGAACACATGCAAGACAGATGGACTCACCTGAATATGAGATGTTTAAAAATCCTGCAAGAACAATGGCATTGATTCAGAGAAAGGGAACAATCCTCTTTTCAAAAGAAAATTAATGGTAAGAGGATAGTGAAACATCAGCAGAACAAAGAACAATAAGATTATAGTGAGATGTCTTATCCATATAGGGGGAGGGACTGCTGGTACTTGATGGAGCATATGTTACAGACTCAGATATGTTTAATGGGTGCAGATATGTGTTTAAGTGTCAGATTCATTTGATTCTATAGTCCAAGAACAATATGACAAGCTAAAAATTGCACAACATCATGAGTTATGTTTGGATCAATCGTAGCTTACCATATTGTGCAATTTAAGCTAATTAAGCTTTGAAATCAGCATATTAAGAGATCCCTATTGCACATTAATGATTTTAGAGCTTCTATTTGCACAAACTAACTACTAAGTGCTGGTAGGATTTCATATATTTGTGAACAAGATATAATTATTTAGTCATTAACATGATGGGGATCAACAAAAACATTTGAGGAAGAAACAATCACGAACCTTAGTTTAGATGCACAACCCAAAAAACTCAGCAGGTGTCATAACAACTTCTAGTCATGCATAAGCCAAAAAAAAAGCATAAATCGTTCCAAATAACTTTCTTATCATAGAAGTAGTCTCCAATAACTAAAGCCTTGCTACCCGATAAATTAGAAATTTATAAAGAGAAGAGAGCAATATATTATGCCAAAGGTGAAAAAAATAATAATAACAAAAAAGAAAAAGAAAATAAGCCAACAATGGATGTGCAGTTGGATGAAGATGCTTGGGACCACAATCATGTGTACACATCAAGCATGAAAGTTTGCAGAACCAGCTCTATATAAATTAGATATTTTATCAAAGAAGTAAAAATCACATGAAAAGTCGAAAAAGAATATAATGAACTTCACATGACATATATACAACACAAAAGAAAAGACAGAAAAATAAGTCATCCTTGAGCTTTTTATGTTGGTCCACGAGAAGGCAAGTAAAATGAGTTCGACTTCATACTCAGTTCTCTTCTGAGATTTCAGAGTCTTCCTTACTGTTGTAGATCTTTTTGATTCTTAAGATAAATCCAAACAAATTTTTCATTGTCCAACTATTTGACAAATTATTTTGTTAGATTATGTGATAGAACCATGTAACTTCAATAAATTTTGTACATGTGATCTACAAATTGAGACAAGTCAGTAATAATCACTAAGACCTCCTCTCGCTTCTTTTGGTTGCTGTAAGTGTAAGAGTGTTAAACCTCAAACAAATAACAATTTTCAATGATCAGTTAAGCAAACTAATTTGCTCAATCCTGCAAT
This sequence comes from Camellia sinensis, assembly GCF_055761805.1. NCBI lineage: Eukaryota > Viridiplantae > Streptophyta > Magnoliopsida > Ericales > Theaceae > Camellia > Camellia sinensis. Next base: position 90,833,462 of record NC_138962.1, read on the forward strand.
AGTATGATTACTATCACAGCTAGGCAAGAGGCCCTTCAGTATTTCCCCATTCACTTGGAAGGTTCTAGCAATAGGCAATAAATTAACAGTTAGTTCTCTGTTTGAAAATAACGATTAATTCAACTAACAAATGATTTTGGGCACGAATATAATGATCAAATTTTGCCAACTGCATAGAACAAACAGGGTGCACCCTGGAAACTGGGTGGTTTGTCTCACTGAAGCATAAGGATGCAGTTTTGGGGATCAACAATGAGAATAACAAAATGTAGAATGTTATAATCACAAGTACCTCTAGATTTTACTAGGAGGAGAAAAATAGTAGAAGTTGATGAAACTTAGATGTTTCCTTGAGTGTTTGAAATAGAATACTTAAATACCTGAGTGGTAACTGATGAATGAATCAAGAAAAGAGGGAGGGGGGATTGTAAACAGGAGTTTAGGACTGTGAGGAACATCAAAGGGAATGAGAATATTGAATTTCCTAAAGAAAGAAGAAATCCATTTGATGAAGATCATGGAAAGAAGAAAAAGAGCAAATCTGGAATTTCACATGAAGCACATTTAGGGCATCAAGAATTAAAGATTTGGAATAATTTTGTGTCTTCATGTCATTATAGTAGGTTTTAGTAATTAAGGGTAAAATGATAATTCTAATAATTGTTGGACATGGGTTGTAGGGGTCACCCATGGATTTTTATTTTGGGTCAAGTTATTAAATGGGTTATTATATATGGGTTTTAATATGTCTAAAATAATCTTAGTGGTCAAAAGTCCAAGTTTTCTATTTTGATATTGAAGTAAAATTAGAAGTCATTAAAGTTTCCTATTTTGATTGAAGTGGAATTGGAAGTCATAATTGGTCTAGAATATTAGTTGTTGCAAAATATTTTTAGTTTCTAAATTTGAAAAATAGTCCTTACAGAATTAAGTGAGTTTTTAGCCTATAAATATATGTGTAATCTCAATGATTCAATAGCAAGAGTTAATATTATGAAAATTTGAGATTGTATTTGTGTGATTGGCATATCCCTTGTGAGGGTGAAGCACTTCCCTCTTCTTCTTCTTCTTCTTCTTCTTCTTCTATCCAGCAAGGTTACTATTCATGTCACTGTTCACAATGCTTAGAACAACCATCCAACTGTCCCTAAACATTGTGTTTTCATTCCCAAAACCCTACCTTTTTACAAACCCTCAACTCCTATTTTTAAATACTTTTGCAGTCACAAAATCCCACCAGATCCAGCACCACAAGTCTATTGTCACTACTGTTAGTATTCTTAACCCGGGCTTACTACTTGTAAGAAAGTAATCCCTACTCGTCCTACATCACCATTACTTGGTTTTAGTCACGTGGATGCTGGTGCACGTTCAGCTGTATTAGTACACAGAGGCTGGTCTCATACAAAAACCTCCATCTCACACTTGGCAGCTGTGACCTCTAGCCCGCACTTCTTTCAAAAAGAGTACAATTTTACTTGCAAAAAACATAATAGAATTATATTTACATGTCAACAGTAACATCACAATCCTTCATCTTTTATATAATTGCAAAAAGTGACTCCAACTATTTAGTCTAGACTAAAATTATTACAGGCATCCATGATGGAAACAAGTTCCCCCCGTTCATCCTTTTAAAGCATGCAATATGATCATCAGTTATTGATTAGGTTTTAGTTTCTACACTGATAGTTCCAGAAACAAAAAACGTGAACCTGTACCAACTATGTAGAGTTTCACTAATAGTGTGTGACTGGATCTCAAGGAGAAGGATGAACATACTGCCTCTCAAACAGCTTGAATTAATCTCTTAGTGCTCTTCAGTCCATTTATTGAAGGTTCAAACAAACTCCAAATTCCACATGTCACGGGCAATGCTATTATATCTGAATGGAGTGTTGTCATGACTAATAAAATGGTATTCCAGAAACAGCCACAGAGCCAACATGCATATTAAAATACAGTACAATAGTTACAAATGAATATCTCAAGAAACTCAAAGGAAAGACCTAGTCCAATCCTTTGGCCTTTGCAAATACCCACAAAAAAGAGATATATAGACAAGACAATATTCAAATTAAATATTGGAAGTTGCCATCTTGAAAAGCCTTCTATTTCAGCACATCCAAATAGCACAAAAAGATAAGGCTTTTGTTACCATCTAAATATGATTTTCATTTATGTGCAAACAATTGATGTACACATCTCCGAGAGATTTCTCCACATTTAAGTAATTAACCATCATGGTATCACAAATTTCACCAAGAACAGATCATTGTACCTTCCTTTTCACATAACAGTATTATCCACCAACCAACCCATCCCACAATCTTTAGAGAAAGCATCTTTGGGTCAATTTCGCTTTGCCTTTATTATGGAACACATCTTTAGTATTACCTGATGCAATCTCTTACAGATGTCAGACTATTCTCTAAAGAAAAGTAACCCACACCAAACATCTCATAATTTCAACTACACCCTAATTGACTAATTGACTAGCATCTCTGGTCTACTCACAACTCTCTAACCATACCTGAAAATAACAGCAATTTTCGACAAACAAATTCTCCCCTTTGCAAATTGGAGCCAGTCAACCAAAAGCGTTATGCTCATCACAACTAAAGTCAACCAATTGACTTTTCTCAAGATGCAAATGAAAGTTGAACTCATCCCTTGGAGCTTGTCTGATCTCATTGCCACAAAGGGCATAAAGTATGTATTTCAACTAAATGAATTCCTCCAAATCAGCGAATTTATCAAAAAAAAAATTCCTCCGAATCAGCGAATTTCCTCTGCTCAGAAAAACAAGTCCCAACCACTACAGGCTTTCTCTATATCAACTCCAAGGTACCATTCAACTATCTTAGTCTCTAAGAAGCACAGAAACTTCAAAAAAGGTGGCGTGTCGGTGTCGGTGGACACCGACACTCGTCAGACACTTTCTTGACACATGTCCGACACACATCCAAACGTGTCCTACTTTTTAAAAAAGAATTTAGACTAGGACACTTGGAGGACAGGCGTGTCCATTGTTTAAACATATGTGTCTATTGATTAGACATACAAAAAATTAATTATAAGTTTGAACAAAATAACTTAGAATACAATTATAAAAGAAAAATAATGTCAATTTATAGAAAATAGTGTTATATTGCATTTATTTCTTGTCTTACAATGATATATTCATATATATGACATATAATAAATATATAAAATTATATATTTTGTGCGTGTCCCCACGTGTCTATCCTGCATTTATTGAAAATTGCTGTGCCGTATTCGTATCGTGTCACATATCTGTGTCCTTGTCTATGTCCGTGTCTGTGCCTCTTAGCTTAGTCTTCTACAAAAATAACAAGAGTGAACCCATGGTATGACATTAGAGAGCTCTACCACGTACCCAAGTTTCTCACCAAAGAGATTAACTTACTTCCTCCACTCCACTTTTCCACAAGAATAAGCTTCTATTTATCCAACATTCACCTTTTGGCCAAAGACTTCTCCACAAGAAAGGGTAACTGTGAGAACACAATCTAATTACCATCAATGTTGTTAAAATTGGGATCCTAAATAGGATCGGTGAGAGGGTCTCATGGATCGAAGAGGATCGTAAGAGAAGGGTGTAGCATTGGAAGTCTATGCATTGAGCTTTCTTAAATGCATGTTGTTCTCAATCAAGATTAAAAGCTTAGTTTACAATTTGAAAGAAAGAATACCAGAGCAATCTGAATATAGCACCTACAAGATTCCACCAATGAGTAATCTAATATCAAGTCAAATAGTTCATAGGAATATAATAGTGCTGTAAAAAAAGCTTATGGCGTCACTTGAGCAACTAGAAAGAAGAAATCTACAATATCATAACTTCCACTCAGAAATAATCTAACATCCAGTAGAAGTCAATTATGCATAATTATCATAATGAAGGTCAATTCCACCGTTTCCAGCAACTAAAAAGAACAAATTGGCAACCGTACAGTTACAAAGAAAGACTATATGTATAAAACCATATAACTAAAATAAGACGCTCAACAACTCCATATCCTATAAATCATGACCAGTTCCATATACATTTAACTTCCATGTGATCATGACTCAACAGAGGCTAATTAACAAATATTTTGTCTTATACAGAAATTTTTTAACCTTTTGGTGACAGTTGAACTCACCTAAGGGTATGGAGAAGTTGTCTGAATCACAATCGCAATCACATGTAGAACATGAAGCTTGAGCATATGAATTTTCTCTCAAAATTGGTCGTCCCACAATGTAGGCAACCAAAAACAGACCCACCAAAACCAAAACACTTCTCAGAACCCCGGGATTAAGCCTATGGTCTGATGGGTGAGCCATCAATTCCCAAAAAACAAAAAAAACATAAAATGTGTCCCCCCCCCAAAAAAAAATCAAGCTTTTTAAAGCAAGAAAAAAAACCCAACTCAGATTTGATTGCAAAATTAAAGAACAACCAGTTTCAACAATGAAATACTCTTCTTTTTTTTTTTCAGAATAAAAAACCCAATTAGATTTGATTGCAAAGGAACAAAGAACACACTATCAACATCGGAATACCCAATTCAAGATCTGATAGTAGAATGTATATAGTGAAGAATGTGAGTAGAGACCAATCTCTAGGAATTCAATAGACAACCCATCAAAGAAAATCTAACTTTTGTTTTTCTCGATAAAGTAAAGATCCCGAGATAAGAGTGATGAAATTTACGGAATGTAGGTGCAGATGCGAGAGAAAAAAAATAGCGAAAGACGAAGACTCGAGTGACGAGGAAGTTCTTGCTTTCTTGTTTATTTGATACATCTTTTTAATTTTAAAATTTTAATTTAATTTTAATAATACGACAGAGAATAAAAATAAAATAAAATTAAGTTTACAGTGCGATTCATTTTTATTAGAACTCATTAGAGCACTCAATTATTTTTTTGTGGTAAATTAGTTTTTAAATATAGTGATATTATTTGCACTAATTAAGTGTTATTTTGAGAAGATAATTATAATCAATTTTTTGGTAAAAAATTGTTTATAAGCAGCTTTTTTGTGAAAGAAGAAGTGAGTTATAATCTGAGAAGTGGATTATAACCCACTTTCCAAAATAGGCCTTAGTGTACGCGTACCAATATTAATTATGACGGTACAATTGAATCCACTCATTATATAAATTATAAATATTAAAAATATTTTAAATTATATCACATCATCAATTAATATATTACTTAATATATTATTACATATAATACTACTCTTTTAAATACAGAATAATTGAGCAAAAGTCGTTTGATAATTAATGTGAACGCCCCCTGATGAGCTTTTTTTTGTTGTTGGATTGGACCAACCAAGCTGGCATAGACAATGTCATTGGCAAATAGCAATCAAATATTTATGACTTTCTTTATTTTTTATTTTTTTTGATTAAAATTATGTTGAGGCAAAGTTCATTGTTTGATTGTATAATTGTCCCTGTGTTGGTCCCATATCGCTTGTTTATTTTTTTATATATGAATTTATTATACAACTGAGTTTTTAAGACTTACCTGGCTCATGGCTTGGATCAACTCAAGAAGTGCTGTAACCCATAATTGGTTTGTTTTATTTGTAGATGGTTTATCAATGGAGTGGATAAATGAATAGGTTTAATAGGTGTCTTTTTAAAATGAGTGGGTCTTTTATATGGATTATATCTTTCTTAAAAACATTTCCATATCTATAAAATTAGAAAAATATTTGGTCTACTGAAATAGAGAGAATCGCACTCTATCCTAATGACGTGGTCGGATGACTGACGTCACCTTTATCAACCGTTATTGTCACCTTTATTAACAGTTATCAATTGTTATTGTCACCCTTATTAAGGATTGGTTTGGAATGTTTTAAAAAAGTGTACTTTTTGACTTATTGACTTATATGGATTGGGTTTGGGTTATGTTTGATGTGATGTGTTAGAGAGGTGATGTGATTTAAATAAGATGATGTGACTTAAATAAGATAGTAACTTTTTGACTTTTTGTATTATTTAGGTCATGCCAAACTTGGTCTAACTGTAGCTATCACTCTTATTAATCGGTGTGTCAACCGTTATTCATTCGAATGACCGTCGAACGATCGAAATGCATAAATTTAGATAATTCAAGCGAGACTAAATTCAGTGTCAACCGACATTCATTCGAATGACCGTCGGACGACCAACATGCATAAATTTAAATAATTCAAGCGACACTAAATTCAGTAAATGTAACATTACTGTAAAAAATATTACAAGCCAACGATTTTTCATAACAAAAATCCGTCAACTCTCTCGCTGAATAGATAGTAAAATAAAAGAAATTCTGAAAGTACTTCAATTTTGCTAGTTGTCATTTTTAGTCAAATGTTTGTTGCATAGTACGGACGACTTCGCTTATAACCATTATCAGATTTTAATCTAAGTGAGGGCAAATTATGTTCTCCAGAAAGTATTTTTAGACATGTCTCAAGGCTTCAAAATTGTACTTTTTTGATTTCATACTATTAACGAATTATTCAAGAAATTTAGATAAGTATTATGTGAATCAAAACTTTAAGGGTGTCTATTGTAATTATATTAAATTTGTGAACCTAACTGAATTTTTTTCAAATCTCAGTAAAGATTAGTATAATTTACCTTTTATTTTTTAAACAAAAAGTAGTTTTCTTTTTAGGCATTTTTATGTTTTTCTTCATAAAAAATAGGTTTGATTTTTCTAAAAGCACACTAGAAATTTCTCACTTCTTCTTTTTTTTTCTTTTTTTCTTTTTTAAGAAATGTGTAATTTTCCATAAGATTTTTTAATTTTAACATAAAATTTTTTAGACTTAATTCAGTGATGATATCATGCAAAAGAAGATCTAAATACTTTAGAAATTTATACAAGAAAAGTTTATGGGATCTAATTGGCTATTTTCTTTGTATTTTAATTTTTTAATAAAAGATATGTATAAAAGTAAAAAAATAATGTGACAATTTATGGTCCAATAATTTTTTTTGGTTAAACATCCTACCTTCCCAAACAAGTACATGTATTTGAGCTAATTATGTATAAGGAGAAATTACAGATAAATAAAATAAATAAATAAAGTAATAGAAGTAATTGTAAAGAAGTGGGAATCTAAATTAATTGGATCAAGCATGGAAACTAGTAAAAAGCAACAAAAGAATGTTGCTATTAGCACTCTATCAATAACTTTGGATCCTCTATTTTTTAAATTTTTTTTTATTACAATAATAATCTTAAATGAAATTATTAAAAAGGACAAAAAAAATTGAGATACATCTTACAATTAAATCTACGCACCCACTACATCATGAGTTAAAACTTATAAGACCACCCACCTCTAGAGCTGCAAATGAACAGAGTCGTTCGTGAAAAGGCTCGAGTTTGACTCGGTAAGAGTTTGTTCGAACTCAGTTCGTTAATTTTTTTTTTGCATTTAAGCTCGAGTTTGAGCTCGTTAAATTTTTAATAAACAAACTCAAACATTCTAAAGCTCGGCTCGTTAGCTGGCTCGTTTAATGTTTATTATTTATATATTAAATAATATAAAAATATGTATAAAAAGTAATAGAAATATGCTATTTATATATTTAAAAAATATAAATGTAAATAATAGTTAACTATAGATGGTACATTTATATAATTGTGGTAGTAGATATTATTATTTTAGTAAAATATGGACTTTTTTTTAATATGTTTATATATATTGTATATATAATTGTATAATCAAAGTTTTAAATTGTAACTTTAGTCTCACATGCAAGTATAAATTTATAAATTTTTTGGCTCGTTAAGGCTCGTAAACAGGCTCGAGCTCGAGTCAAGCCTGAGCCAACTCGGATTGAGCTCAGTTCGTTAAATTTTTATTCAGCTTGAGCTCGAGCTCGAGCTCGAATTCGTTAAAATCTTAATAAACAAGCCCAAACATACTAAAGCTCGGCTCGGCTCGGCTCGGCTCATTTGCAGCCCTACCCACCTCCATCACCACCTATCCATCTCCCTCAAATCTTACCCTCAAAACCTTGAAAATCCTTTGGCAGTAATATTCCGACGGCAACGATAGCAAAATTTGATTATATACACTTCTCCGGTAATAACAATGAGTGAAAATTCTTCCAGCAAACACAACTCCATGAGACAAGAGGAATACAACAATAAAAGCTCAAAAGAGATTCATAATTTTGATGGTCTCATAGCTCAAAGAAGATTGGCCTTATAAGCGTAAATTTCTTTTAAAAAAAATGACAAAAATAATAAAAAAATGTTTGTTATTTTTTCGGGATTGAACTCCTGAACATATGACCGAAACTCGAAAACATAGGTCCGAACATTGTTTATTTGTTTAGGAACAAGTACATTTCTTATTTTTTCGGGAACAGATAACCGAAACAGCAGCAGAAGAAGGCAAACAAAAGAGGTTGGACAACCCTTGGATGGCCAACCGGCCGATTGACCAGAGGTGAAATCCTGCCTAATTTTACACACACAAAGAGCATACAAGTATAATGAGACCATAGATGAATCACAAAAATCCAACCAAAGAAGAATAAAAATGGATTGTATTGTGTTGTGTGTGGAAAGATGTAATAAAAAAAATAAAAATAAAAATAAAAAGATTGACAAACCTCGTAATGAAACAGAAAAAAAAAAAAAAAAAACTTCTTCATCACCACAAATTTTTTCCATTGGTTTTGGGAGGTTCTACTGTCGTGAGTTTTGTTAGGATTTTAAGAGATAGGCTTTTTGGGGTGTGGGGGTGTATATTTGAATGTATGGAATGTTTTTACAAGGATAATTTTGATATTATTTGAGGAGAAAAAAGAAATTTAAGAATTTATAAATTTATAAATGGAGGTCCAAAATAATTAATGGAATGCTAATAGTAACAGGGAGCTTCTATATACACACACCCTTTCCTCTCTATACAAATCTTTCTTAATACACACTAAAAAAATAAATCCTAATATATTTGACTCACTACACACACCTATCATTCCACATATACCCCCAATGTAAATCATACACCCACACCCCCTCTCACACACACACACACTCGTGAGACCCCTCTCACACACACACCCATCTGAGAACCCCTCTCTCACACACACCCATCTCTCACACTCTCTACCGTTCCTCCCCAAAAGCTTCATCCATCCATTTGTGTCATTGAAGTTTTGGCATCATTGAAGTTTTGCCATTGAAGGGCATTGAAGGGCATTGAAGAACATTGAAATTTTCACATTTTAGGTTAGTTTACACAGATTATAATCTTCTCATTCCTATTTTATTTGTAATGTAGGGTTAATTTTTACCATTTTTGAAATTTTCAGTCCACTGTGATTGCCGTGTTTCATTCGGAACTGGTTATTCGAAATTTTTGTTTTTGTTCGGCAGTAGAGTTCCGAAATTTCTGCTTCCATTCGGCACTATAGTTCCGAAAATATTGACTTGGTTCGGCTTTCAAGTGCCGAAAATAATTTATTTTTTCGGTTTTCAACTTCCGAATATGAGCTATAATTTTGGACAACAAGTTCCGAACAGAACAGGTATTTTCGGACAACAACTTCCGAACAGAGTAGGTGTTTTCGGACAACAACTTCCGAACAGAAAATAAATTTTTTTTTTTCCTTCTAACACTTAATTATAACACTCACTACACACACTCTCATTAATTTTACACACACTCTCATTATAATTTTAAACACTTATTATTTACACACACACTCTCATTAATTTTGCACACACACTCATTACACACACACTTATATTTTAATCAACAATGATTCATCCCCCCTTTTCCCCCCACCCCCTTTGACCCCCTCTCTCTCTCATTGGTTACATTTTCTTTTTCTTTTTCTTTTTTTTCCTGCTCCTCCAATCACCACCTGCCACGTGGCAAAGGGGGTGAGAGGGTGACCCCCAAAAGGGGGTCCCAAGCATTATTCTATTTTAAAACACTCTCATTAATTTTACACACACAGACCGTTATTATTTACATACACACTCATTACACACACTTAGTATTTTTTGCAGATAATATGGATTCTGAATATCAACAACGTGTCCCACCTACTGCTTCAAATAGACGACGTCGTGAATTGGATGTAGACCATTAACGGGGACGAGGGCGTGGGCGAGGACGAGGTCAAGGTCGTGGTCGAGGTCGTGATCCAGTTTCGGTAGAATATGATATTCCCAGTGCCAGTCAAAGTGGGAGCCGAAGCCAAAGACGAGTTGAAGGTTATGATATGCCTGACATTGGTGTGGAGGATACCTCTTTACCTGATTCTCCTCCTGTCCAGGAAGAGTACCTTACTCATGCTTTTCCAGGTGGACCGAATGATCCGTCAATACTGCGGAGTTTCAATAGTCATGTGGCTGCAGCTATTTGGCACGGGGAGGTAAACATTCCTCAGTAAAATTGAAATTCATTTGTATATGAGTTTTTTTTTTTTTTTTTTGTGTGTTGTATGGTAGTTTGTAATGAGATATCATTTGTGTTGTAGGAACGAGGGGCCCTAAAGTGTCATAATCACTCTTCCAAGATCCTTGCATGGCCATGGTGGTTAGTAGAGAACAACACCAGATTCAAAGCCATTATTGAGCAGTCTGGACTGTCACAGTTAGCTCGTTGCACTTATCGGTTCGTCAACAAGCTTCTAGTCTCATGTTTTGTTGAGAGATGGCAACCTGAGACGAACACATTTCACATGACAGTTGGTGAGATGACCTTGACCCTGGATGATGTTGGCACTATTCTTGGCCTTCCCATTGTAGGCAAATCAGTCAGCATACCAGATGTGACAGATCATCATGGAGTTACATTACTCGTTTATGGCTTGGGGATTACTGAACGTGCAGCATATGAAGAGGTTTCTTCTGCTGGTGGCAATTCAGTCAGGCTTGAATGGTTGCGAAGTCAGTTTGCTGGTGTCACAGATTCAGACCCTGAGGAGGCTATACAGTGCGCTGCAAGAGCTTATTTATTGTTTCTGTTGGGATGTACACTCTTCAGTGACAAGAGTGGCGGCAGGGTTCCCGTTGTTTACCTCGGCTTGTTGATGGATTTGGGATCCATACATACTTATGCCTGGGGTGCTGCTGCATTAGCATTTTTATATCGACAGTTGGGGTTTGCTAGCCGGTCTGGGGTTAAGCAGATGGGTGGTTATATGACTCTTTTGGAGGCGTGGATTTATGAGCACTTCCGAGCATTCCGACCTCATCAGAACATGGGCTACACTGAAGACATGCCACATGTGTACCATTGGGCATCTAGGAGAGAGGCGGGTTCCTCCATTGACCATTTGAAATCTTTTCGAGCCGAGCTTGACAGTTTAGTAGCTACTGATGTAAGTTTACTCATCTTGCGATAATTTTAAGACTTCCATTTATCTTACCCTTTATGTACTTTAATGCAATAACACTTTTACGTTTACAGGTTATTTGGGATCCATACCACAGCTGCAGAGACCGGCATCCATGTAACCCGGTTACGTTCTACCATGGATGCTTAAAGTGCTTAGACGTTGTCGAACCGTATCATCCAGATAGAGTTTTGAGGCAGTTTGGCAAGGTTCAAACCATCCCAGATGCACCGTTAGCTCCTAGTCGTGGTGCACGAGGCAACATATCTGCACGATATACCGTCATGTACAGATACTTGGATAGGATGTGGGAGGCTTGGGATAACCACGTGTTGTCTGCGCAACGGAGGAGCACACCAGTTCGTCAGCCTTGGCAATGTGTACCGGGTTACATGGATTGGTATAAGAATATCACGCACCTATATGTCGAGCACATTGATGAACCGCGTGTCCATGACCATCAGGATTTCAGCGAACATGCGGATGTAATCTATTATCCTCTCTGATGCATATGTAACTTACTCTTTTTTTTTTTGATATGTTCCCTAAAATGTGATATTATTTTCAAATGCAGCGTATTGCACATGCACTGCAGATTTCACATCCTATTATTGACGCTGGTTATGAGGAGGGGATTCGCCATCCTTATCGACTTTACCAGGCTATCGAGAGTATGACACATGTTCTTGAAGGTCAGCACATTGACGAAGCTGGACCTAGTTCTGCTGGAGGTCACTTTCCATCTTCGACATTGACATACAGTCGTAGGCCTCGGCGTAGGTATACAGCTGATTCGTGACATGTTATGTTGTTACATGTTATTTTGTTAGTTGATGAATATTGTTTGGTGTTTTTTGTAAGATGACATTGTTGTAATGGTAACAGTGGTTAATATTTTCTTATTAGAATGGAATGACAACAATGGTATTGTAATGACCTTTTATTATTAGAATGAAATGGTAACAATGGTCGTTGATTTTGTAAATGATATTTTCTTATTACAATGGAATGGTAACCATGGTCGATAACATTCAATCCACATTGCAAAATATAACACATCAACATTAAAAACACATTCATTAATTTCTTCCATAATTGTAACATTGTCAAATGCATACATGTGTCATGCGACATCAACAACATCAAAAGTCTCTCGAGTAGCTACATTATCATGAATAATGTCCTTGAAATGTTGAATGCGACGCACATATGCATCATCCCAGTCCACAGCGCAAGGGTGACGGTATTTTCTCCAATTAGTGGCAATAGGAGGAACTGGATGGCCTGGCTGCAACAAAACCTGCACCAAATATCAATTGACTTAGTGGTCATACCTCATAACTTCTTCTACATGCATAAACGCAATTGATAAGTTTCTGTTATACCTGCACGAAATGATTTCCGTTGACAAACCCAATGGCAATCTCACGTCTATCAAGTTGAGGTACTGGCACGGTTCTAAGAGGTAAAAAGGTGAGACATTGCTGTGAAGACAAGTGGTATAACACAAGATTGTAGCACGATGCAACAAGATGGCCCATGTCTGGCATAGTCATCCAATGTGAGTATCCAGGACTGTCTTCAAAGTATGACAATATGCTTGTCAATTCTTCAAACCTTTCATAGGACCCATAAAGTGTAATGTATTCCTCTTTGTGTGTGTGCAGCTCACCCAATAGGTCACGCCTAACCTGAGCCCAATCATCTTCTGTATGACCAATTGAAGCAGCTATAGCCCTGAAACTACAATTCCCATCTGCAGCTACATCCTTGACAAACTTAATATATGGTTTTAACCCAGTAGGGAAAGCATCAACATATGCACAAGGTTTCACTGTTCTAGTAATGTATGCCTTCCCTTTCGGGTTCACCTTCTCCTTTCCCTTAACAGGTCGCTTCTTCTTGGTTTGCAGAGTAGAAACTAATGTAGTGATTTGAGTGTCCCTAGGTGAGAAGGAATCATGTCCAGATTGCACTAACTCAAATGCACACGAGTCACGACGGGTAGAAACATTGATCTTCTTATGATCCCGAGGACGTGTTTTGGGCTTCACCTCCGGCTCAACAAGAAAAGTGCTTTCCGGATATACAATCTCTTTCAACTTCTTCAAAAGCTCCAATCGCATGGTTCTATCACTTTCATTAAACTTGTTGACAAACAACTCTACTTCTGCATGACAAGTCACCTCTGTTTCCTCTTCTTTCTTGCATATGGAGATATGAAGTTGCCTCCACTGTGAGTGTATGGTAGCAAGTGGTATAGGACGATCCTGTCTGATGTAGTCAGCAATCTCATGGGCGCAAGGTAAACCATGAGTGTGGCGAAGGACGTATCCACAAGCTTCAACATCAATACCAATGGAATTGGCTCTCTTACTCTCGACAAGCAAATACTCCAATGCAGAGATAGACACATTCCCCCGTAGCTCCCTGAATTGAGAAGGTTTAAATTGATGTTGCACAACAGTTAGACTTTTCTCAAATGAAGCCTTGATATCAGTGTGTTGCAACTCAAGCAGACTGTGTATTTTCTCAAATGATGCCTGAAATGAGACTTGACATGAACCCAATTGTCTTTTAAGTTTTGCATGTGCACTCTCAGCCCTGTTCAATTAAATGTAAGTCAAGTTAAAATCAAGTACATGGCAGTTATTAATAACATATTCAACAAAAGTAATGTTACTGGTTCGTTGTAACATTGCCACAATGCATACACGTGTCTGTCCATGCCGCCACAAATTTGTCCTTGTAAGGAACCAACCAAGTATCCATGACATATTTGACTGCATCAGGATAACTACTGAATTCCTTAAGTAATGATTTAAGACGCTCCTCGTATTGAATTTCAGAAGATGAATACACTACAGAGTTCCACTCATGGTTGAACTTCTCCCGTTTTTGCTGTGTCTCAAACATTTTCTTGCATTTGGTCAACACATTCTTACTGATATGCCAACGACATAATAAATGTCTGGCACTCGAGAATATCTTCTGTATGGCATTCATCAAGGCTAGCTCTCTGTCAGTAACAATAACTGTTGGCACAACAAACCCATCCATGACATCATGTAATGTGGCTAACACCCACGCATAGTTATCGACCCTCTCATACTGTAAGTATGCAAAAGCTACAGAGAATGTCATTTCAGTTGATGTCACTCCCACAATTTCAAGAAGAGGAAGCCGATATCTGTTGGTTTTATATGTGCAATCCATAATTAATATACGTGGGAAAGACCGAAATAAGTCCAAACTGGTAGGATGTGCCCAAAACAAGTCAATCACAGTCATCGTGGACTCTTCAGACCGATGGCGCTCAATGTAATTATACTTGGCCAATTCACCCAATAAGTGTTGCATCTGTGATCTTCCAGCTCTCTGTACCACCCTGTTTCGATGGCGTACATTGTAAATGGTTTTAAGTGTGCTTACATTGAGGGCATCTCGCTGTTTCAAGGTTACTAGGATTTCTTTTGGCCGAACCATGCTCTTTGACATATCCATTAACAATGCTTTCTCATCCTTGGATAGCCTCCCCGCATATGAATGTCCCTCGAGGTGCTCCGCAGGTGGATGATTATGCAATCCGCATACTACAATCAATGTCCATTCATCATATGTGGTAAACCTGTGAGCCCTCATATCAAAAGGACAACCACACTTCTTCGTACCGGTTATTCTTGATGTATTGTTGCCATCATGTTTTAACTTCTTTGTTGCTCTATATTGGCCACTCTTCTCACAAGCAAGATACATCCTGGGTCTTTTTTTCCCTCCACCATAGTCTGATGTTTTGATTACAATGACCAAACCATTTCTCTTTCCAACTTCACGTACCCAGTTGAGCAATTCATCCTTACTTTTGAATACCTACAAAGTTAAATAAATATTATCAAACATTTACATTTGGTGAGCAATTCAAAACATAATCGTTATAATTTCGTAGACTGAACCTGTTCAGTTGTGAAATGAGTGGTGTAATCTAACACAAAATTCGCGCAAACCTGACTTCCTTGAGTTGACACATATTCCTGCATGTTTTGTATAACATTACAAATTTTTAATGGCACTATAAAGATTAATTTGCAATTTGAAACTGTAAATTTGGTATGCAGTTTGCAAATTTGGAATATAAAATGCGGAAAAAAAAATTTACTTCATTCGGAAGTAGTTGTCCGAATGTTTTTTCAAATTTTGGAAGTAGAATGTTGTATAAGTTAACATTTTTCGGACAACAACTTCCGAATTTATATATATTTTTCGGACAACAACTTCCGAAATTTATCAATTTATTCGGACATCAACTTCCGAAAATACATAATTATTTCGGTAGTACATTTCCGAACAAAATAACAAAATTCGGCACTGGTTATCCGAACGACGCTGCGAAAAAAAAAAAAATTAAACTCACATTTCCTTCGCTCTGCTTCACATGAATACTTATTTGCTGATTTTTAAAAGACAAATCCTCCATCACAAATAAGTAATAAAGAATGAGGAAGGAAGAATGAGGAAGACAGCTTGTGGAAGGAGTGTGGAGCTTGTGCAAGGAGTGTACACTAATGAAGAATGGAGTAACTTTGGAGCTCTGGTATGGAGTAACGTGTGTGTGTGTGGATCATTTAGCAAAATGAGGAAGCAGAAGCATTGCAACGTCTGTGTGTGTATTGAGAGGATGTGTGTTTATTTGAATTGTGTGAGATGTCTATAATGGTAATTTTATTTAGGGATAAAATTATAATAAAAATAAAATTCATTAAGTGTGTGCAAAGAGTGGAATTGGTGTGTGCAAATAGAGGCCCCTACAGTAACACTAAAAAAAAAAAAAAAAAAAACTGAATTTACTTTTTTACCCCTATTATATTTTATCCTAATTTTCTGTCACTTCTCTTCTCTTCTCTTCCCTTTTCCTTGGGAAGGCTACTACTCCTTCCCCACCATTTCTAGTCACTGGCCACCCCTCTCAACTATTGCCAACCCTACCTCCGTTAGTCAACTCATTCTCCAGCCCCTTTCTAATCGGCCATCACTACCGCCATTGCCAATCTCAATCTTCATTTCCCTTTTTCTCTTATCCTCTCTCTTTTCTCATACTTTGCAAAACGAAAAACCAAATCTGGCGAAACCAAATCTTATCGCACTCACAATCAATCGTAGTCTCTATCATGATCTCACTCTCACTATATCTTTTGAACAATCTCATGCTCGATCTTACTCTCTCCAACAATCTTTCTTTCACTCTCATAGCTGCGGTCAGATGAGAAAAGAAACTAAGTGAAGAGTTGGGGAGGTCAAAGTAGGTTGGGCGAGGGTTGGGAATAGCAAGAAAATGGATGGAAGAAAGGAATAAGAGATCAAAGGAGGCTAGGAGAGGCACTAGTGGCGATGATAGTAGGTAAGGCACGGGGGTTACAGTTTGAGGCGGAGGAAAGCAGAGGGGTTGGGGCAGTATATGGCATTGATGAGAGGAGGTGGAAAAGGAGATATTGGTGTCGAAAGACGTTGGTGCGGCACCGAATTAGGGTTTGTAGAGGGTATTAAATTATATTTTTTAAATTTTTTTATAAAAATAATTTAACAATCTTATCACTAACCCTAGTGTTTGGGAGAAGTTGAAAAGGGTACTGCAGTAACTATATTGTATCTATAATTATTTGTACGAGGGGATTTTATTTTGACCAAATCAATAAATGTAGGCATGTGAAAAGATATGTTGATTGAAAAAAATTAATAAATGTTGATCACGAGATTTTGACTAAATCAATAAATGTTGAGTTTTTTTTTTTTTTTAATAAAAAATTTAAAAATTTCAGATTGAGATATTGAAACTCCTACAGATTTTGGGGGTTAAAAATTTTCTGTTATTTAATATATAGTATAGATATATATATATATATATATATATATATATATATATATAAAACATGTTGAATATATGATAGAAATCAAAATTGCTAACTTATTTCATACTTCTAAATATTATGGGCATATAGAAATCGTATTAGATTATATATGTTTTTTAACGCTCTATTGCCTGAGAATGAAGTTTCAATATGCTTGCCCAACTTTTTGGTGGTCACTTACACCCATATCATATAAATCGTATATAATATTGCAACATTGGAGACATTCTTATAAAACATGGGCAAATATTTATTCATATTTAATTGTTTTGCATTGCATTGATAGTTTTATGACATAAAATACCTAAAACATATGGAATCTTTTGGGAATAATAGTAAAAAGTTAGTTTTTTTACTTTTGTACTTTTTTTAGTCAAAAAAATCAGTTTTTTTAACCTAAAATAACCCAGTTTTTTGCCAAACAAATCACCAAAAAAGTTAAAAAATTAACTTTTTACCAATTTCCTAAAACACCACCTAAATTGAACTTAGGAATGCTATAGTTTTGGAAGTCTCAAAAATGTAAACTACATTTTTTGGTGATAAATAGTTAAAAGGATAGTTTCCTTTTTAAATGTACTATGCTATATATTGTAAGATCCTAATGATGGTGCTTGAAGGCTTTGAACTAATGTGTTAGATGATTTTATGAATTTGTGAAAAATCTTATTATGATTAGTATAATTAAGTAGAATTAATTAAGCTTAAATAAGATTAATTATTTAGGGTCTAACCTTAATTAATTATGATTAAATTTGATTAATTAAACTAATTGAATGATTAGTCAAAGGGGACCCCACCTTACTAGGTAGCTTGATACTTCCTAGCTTAAATTAGTTATGCATTAGAATTAACTAATCATAATTTGAGTAAACTTTAGAATTTAATAATGTATGGTACTTTTATGTAACATGAGAAGTATAAAATGTAGTTCGGTATAATTTTGTGAAATGGGTAATTATTATAAACATTTGGGTCAAAGTGTTGTAATTTGCCCCTTGAATTTGTAGGCCAAATGTCCCCTAGCATGTAAACCCACCGAATTTTTGTATATATTTATGTGTGTAAGTTCTGTACGCGGAAGGAAAAGAGAGAAACAAAGAGTAAGAAAAGAAAACAAAGAAGGAAAATAAAGGAAATAGAGAGTAAGAAAGAAAACTTAAGAATAAGAAGAATGAAGAGAAGGAGAAGAAAGATCAAAAGGTAAGGAACTCACCATTTTCAACGTCTTTTAGTTTAATTTAGGATTTTGAGTTTCTAATTATACAAAATTTTCCCATGTTTATATCAAAATAAAATGAACAACCTATACTAAATAGGCCATATAGCCCCTCCATGGTTAGAATTTTGATGCAAGACCACCACCATTAGACATTAGACTTTTGAAGTTCGAATTGAGACATAAATTTTGGTAGAAACTGAATTCAGGAGAAGGAGATATATCCATTTGAAGTTGTCCGTCAACCTAACTAGACATAAAAGTGGACAACCGATCGACTGGCCAAGACTAAATATGATTTTTAGCCTTTTCTTTAATGGATTTAGACACCCGAAATTTGGGAGCACATTCTAAGACACTTTAGATTTGTTTTAGGACTTAGGGAATACTTTAATTAGTAACTCAAAGTTGGTATTAAAAGGAAATGAATTGGAATAGGAAGGACATTTGGATTAATCTTAAATAACTTGGAGTTCATATCAACTAGAGCTTACTATCATTTTCCAAAAAGGCAATACAGAAGTGGAGATTGAGTCAGACATAGAGGATACTAAGTTTCTGTTGAAGAGATGTAAATACACCTTTTGCGATACTTTGAAAGAAGCAAATACATGCGTGGATAAGCTAGCAAATCTAGGAGTGAATCAAGATGAACATGTTGTGATATGGGAAGACCCCCTCCCCTCCCCTCCCCCCGGGGGGCGTTAAAAGTTAGAGCACTGGTCATTGTTGACATGATTGGAGTCAACTATGAGACGAAATAGTCTTCTTATTTTGTGTTTTATGTTTATTTCTTTGTGAATGCTCGCTTTCACTTCATATGAGTCGGAAAAAGAAAAGAAAAAAACTAAAATATTGCTTTTGCGGACATTGTTTCTTGTACTTGTGTAGATTTATAATCTTGTGGATCATCTCCAATTATGCAAAACATTGGTGAGTAGTATTATCTCAAAGTTATGTTCAAATTCTCATTTTGGAAATCAAATCATATTGAAATGCTTTGTTATGAATGGATATAGTATGTTCATGTATAAAATGTACAAAAAAAGGTACCTTCGGATTGATTCTAACTACTAGGGGACTATAAGCGTGCTACTAGAGATCTCTGTTACCACTTGTGGGTGGATTTGTTTAATTGGTACCTATAGGTCAGTAATTGATTACTTTTGTTTTATTTTGTTATTGCAATAACCCTCACCACTGCTTACCGATAAACATTGATTACCGTCAAACTGAACTGATTATGACTGATAATTGAACTGATTAAAGTACTGAACACCGTCAAACTGAACTGATTATGACTGATAATTGAACTGATTAAAGTACTGAACACCGTCAAACTGAACTGATTATGACTGATAATTGAACTAATTAAAGTACTGAACTGACTGACTGAAAACTAGAACTGAATTGACTGAGTATGTATGTTAATCTGTATTCTATCTGTTTGACTGTTTGACTATCTGTTCATGTTTTAGTGTTTAACCTGCTAATTGAAGGCCTTATCGGTGGCCGAATCCGAAATTGATTAGTGTGCCTTGATCAGTAGAATTAATGTGAATTTATGGTATATTTATCTGAAATTTGATTTGGTATGATTAAATTAGATTAAATATTGATGGATTGCAAGTTTTGGACTTAATTACCAAACTAACCCTTAGTGGCCCACTCAATACAACATATTTGAGCCTTATACTTGACCACATAACACATTTGCTCAGCCTTTCTCCTTGCCATAGCCGACCAAGAGAGAAGAGAGGGAGAGAGTGAGAGAAATTGGATTTCATCTTGAGTTTTGCTTGCTAATTGAAGGCTGATTGTTAATTTGAGCTCCTAAACCTTGAATACAAGACTAAGGTAGGAAACTCATCTTCTTATTGTTGTCTTTGAGCTAGTCCTTGCATGATTCATGCTTCATTGTAGAACTAAGTCATGTTTTAGGTCATTATTGTTGAATTGAAGAGCATTTCATCCATGCATGTTAGTATTGTTGGATTTTGAGTTGAGTTCATGGCAAATTGTCACATGCATGTCCATGTTTTGAGTGTAGGCCATGTTTTCATCATGTTTGTGAATCAATTGGCTCATTAGAGCATGTTTTGAAGCTTGAAAGTTATTTAAAGATCATGCATGTCATGTTTGAGGATTGTTCTTGAAAAATTGTTTGAAATTGGATTTGAATTAAACACCCTTGGGCTTTGATTTCTCAAAATTGAGCTTTGAACCATGTTATTCTGTGTGTTTACAAATGTTTTCTGGAAATTTAGCCCAAGAGGTCGAGTTTTGAGTTGTTAAAATTTGGTTTGAGCTTGGAGGTGCAATCTGGGTTTTCCAGATTCTGCACTTCCGCTCGAGCGGGGGATAGTGACACTCGAGCGGGGAATCCGAGCATCCAGTATCTCTGCACTGTTTTACAGTCCGCTCGAGCGGAGGATTGGGCGCTCGAGCGGAGTCATGTGTCTCAAGCTCGAGCGGGCGTCGAGCGTCCGTCGAGCGGAGATTTCACCCATCCAATACTTTTACAGTACGCTCGAGCGGGATATTTGACGCTAGAGCGTGTACCTTTGTTGCATGACCGCTCGAGCGGGGAAACCTGAGCTCGAGCGGGACTCTGTTTTTCTGAAAACTCCTGAAACTGTTTTCTGATCACATCTTTGCATTCTCATTTCATCCTAGGCATTCTTAGGCCTAGTTTAAGCATCTTAATGAGGACATAAATGTAGAACACATCGAGGCAAATTAGGGATTAAATTATTATCTTTCCCAACTGTGTAGCTTAGTGTGTGTTTAATCTGTTAACTGTGTAGGGTTGGCGACTGGGGAGACACGCTCTAACATACTGTAGCCCAAACTCTGTGAGTAACGATTGTGTAAAGATATGTTCACAAATGATTATCTTCTGAACAATTGAACTGTACTGTTTTCTGAACTGATTACTGTTAACTGAATGAATGTATGTCCTATATTCTGAACTGTATTGTGGCATCCTTAGCACCTACTGTTTACTGTTACTGTGACAGAATTCTCTGTCGGTTCCCTTGTTGGAACCACTACTGTTACTGACTGATGGCCATCATTACTGCTCGGTCTTTTTAGACCTACTGTTTACTGTACTGTTATGCTAATGGGTGTACCACATATGACTGTACTGACTGAACGACTGAATTACTGATTTAATGAACTGTTTTCATTACTGTAAGGACATTCATTCTTAACCTCTTTACGCATTATGTTATTCGCTGGGCTTTAACTCACTGCTCATATATATATGTAGGTGTTCAGGCACCGGACCGCGGCTAGGAGTGTCAGGGTTACTCCAGTTTTGTCAAGCCAACTACCATGCCTCACTGCGAGGTTCCAAGCCTATCATGCTAAGGCTTAGAGGTGTTTTAGGACTCCCCCTTCTGTACTGTCTTACTGTTTTGTAATAACTGAATGAATTGTATAGACTGAATGTTTACTGTACCGTTATATAGGGATTGAGTCCCTATTCTGAATGATTGTATATATATTGTGTATACCTTTCCACTGAATGTAAATATGTTTGGAAAGTCTTTTTGCATGCAGACTGTCACAACTCATTGGGCATTGTTTCTTTACTGTTTTGGCTTCCGCCAGGCCCTGTACTCTGTTTTACTGTACTACTGTTAAGCAGGCCTTTGGTAATCTCGGATTACTGGCCGGTTACGGTGCTAAACCCATAGGGCCGAGTTTGGGTCGTGACAGTTATGATGGACGTACATTATCATGATTTGAAAATGCAAACATATAGTTATTATTAGCATTTATGTCCTCAAAAACTAATTTGTTGACTTTATTAACTAGTTAAATAAATTGCTTGGCATTTTATTTTGCACTTTTTATATTATTCTGGGTAATGTTATATTTAATGTAACATATGATGTGAACATAAGGTCCCTTGGGTAACATTGTAGAAAAACATGCTAATAGTTAATGAACCAAAGGCTGAGAGTTATGATTTTTCGATGCCTTGTAGACCCAATTAATGTTCTGGGCTATAGGTGTTGATTGGGTATCGCATTACTATGGCCTACACTTGTTTTGCTGCTATATAATAGAAACTTTAGGCAAATAGGTAGGTGTTATGTAATAAGTACAAGCACTGAATAAGATCGGTTTTGAGAACACCTATGGAATGATCACTAATGAACAGTACTGTCAGTTTAAAAGGTAGTTCTATTACAATGCACTTATTTTCCTTTGACCTGAGAGTCTTGTATAAATTAATTAACTATTCATTTAACTTTGATATTGTCAATCAGTGACGCCGAACCAAAGGTTATACATGGACATGTTGGGTTATGTGAGTGGTAATTGATTTATATAAGTGCTTAACATGGAATCCACCGTTCTCAAAGTGAGAAAGTATACTCAAGCAATTTTTCCTACTAACATTGGACCAAAAGAAAACCGGCATTAACTTTTTCATAAAAATATTTTTATATATGTATAATTACAAAAGTACTATTTTTAAAAAATGCTTTTGAGGTCCAATTAGAATAAGGAAAAATTTAGAATTCGGTTACATGAGTTAAGGTTATTGATAGTGATAAATTTGTCCATACCTAGTAGTTCATGTGGAATATAGTTTTGTGGAAGGAAGTTTGTGATTAATTGTAAGAAAGGGCCTCACTTGTAATTCTCTACTTTTAGGGGTTTAATTGTAATGTGTTGATGGACATTATTGCAAACAATGGAAGTTCTATATTATCTATTTAAAAGATAATTAATGAAAAATTGAATAAGTTATATCCTACATATTTAAGATAAAAGATACAGCTTTTATTTTATCTCCACAACTAAAAGATAGAGATCCCTAAAGATCACACCTACATGAAAACTCTATCATTTGTTATGTATATATGATGTATTTGATACAAAAATTGGCCATCAGAATTATTAAGGTCTGTAGAAAAATATACACAAAAATAAATTCAAGAGGGTGCAAGGTGAATCGCTTTGAAGGTGAGACACTTGGATCACTTGGTGATATATTATCAACAACACGATTGGATTGAGATATTTTAGATTGTGTAATCAGATGGTGTTTCTTTGAAAAATTGCTTTTCAAATAAAATTTTTTTCTACAAACTTGCAGTTATAATATGCTTTAAGTTGATTAAAGTTCTTAATACATTATGTTTTGAACCAACTAAAACTTTTGTTTCGATAAACCATTGTTTTGGAAAAATGATTGACATTCATTCATCTTTCCATTTTGTCCTAATTCTATTTACTGGGTTTTGGCCCATCCATTTTGTCATAATACTATATGTACATAGGTGAAGGGACATGATAAGAAAGGTTTGGTTTGTTAAAGCTTTGTGCATTTGTAAAATTATATGGAAGCTTGTGTTTCGAGTGCCTAGAACTTGTACATTTTAGCTAGGAAGAGATTTGTATCCTGTTGTAAAGTTGTACTCCTTACAAATGTTTAAAAGGTGTAATAAAAGATGTTAAATGTTTATTTCCATATACTTGTGTACTTGCTCTGAATGAATGTTATGAATAGTTAAATCAAAGAACTTAAAGGCTTCCACTACTAAAAAAAAAAAAAAAAACGAGTTTTACCCCACTTATTACAGAAGTACTATATGTTTTGTTTAGTTAGACTTTTGTTAGTTTATGACTATTAATCAATCACAACTTTGTTCCGGTTTGGAGTGGATAAAATCGTGAATATATAATGATATCTTTCGATGGAAATATGATAGTTATTAAAGTATATACTTGTTTGTGTTATTGTGGGAAAACTAGCAAATTTCTTGATCATATATTGCATTATAATAAGATTACAAATATAGAATTAATTACAAAAACTAATCACATAAAATCATTTTGATCATAGATATAAGATGGTAAGATCTATACGTATAATTGTTTGTTTTCTCTTTTTATCCTTTCACTTTACTCCTAAATTTCTTTTGATCTTAGAACTTGCCTTTTCTTTTATTTTCTATTTTACTTAAAATATATATACTTTCTTTTATATATATGTTTTTTATACAAAAATAATAATAATTATATTATAACATATATTGAAAGTGATCATATATGACTCTGGGCTGAGTAAGGCCAAAACAAGAAGGAGAGCCCAACTTGAGCCGAGCAGCACTGATAGTTTGAACCTCAAGCCTAAAGCTATGGGCTAAGCACAGTTGGAGGTCCAAATCATGCAGCCCAAGTACCAACTTGGGCAGAGCAAGACTAGGCTGGATTGATCTATCAAAGCTCAATGGGTCAAATTCTCTACAAACATCTGGGATGATCCGAACCGACCAAGTATGACCTGAATATAAATTGAACTTATATCTCACACTTAGAGATACACATGCAAAACTCTGTTGAAAGTGAGAGAGGGGTGTATACTGGTTGTGATGGTATACAAAGAGATGAATTAATTGACTAAACACTTCTTTTATTCAAACTCAAACAAATTATACAAAACAGAGCAACTCTCTATAACTCTCAAATTGTCTCGACTCTCTTAGAATTCTCTTTATCTAGAGATGTTATGTTTCTCCATGGAGATTACATTTTTCTCTCACTCTATCTAAAACAATCAATCAACCCATCTATTTATAGACTCCATAACCGTGTGTAAATCGTGTGTGCTACAGTGTTTCTTCAAAGCTAAGCTTCATCAATGAAGCTTCCTCAGTGGAGCTTCCTTGAATCTTCCACTTTCTTCCAGCAGTTTCTATTTTCTTCTTCATTTTGAACTTCTCTTCTTCAACCTGGAATCCTCTCGTAGTTTCTTCTCTTTTTTGAAATCCACTATCTTTAAACTCAAATTGAGTTTTATTTCCAACATCCCCTCTCAAACTCAATTTGGTTGGTTCTCTACACGATGCCTCATATCTGTTCGTGGATGACCTCTTGTCTGGTCTTTGTAGTCAAACCTCTATTTACTTCTATCTCTCTCAGAACAACCTCATGTTGTTCGGTGTTATCAACCTCCTATTGATATCTTCTCTCTTGCAAATCAGGAGTCTGTTGTCTATCGTGTGGTACAACCACCTGCTTGCTTGTCTCGTTTATGATATCTGGGATGTCTTCTATCACTTTTCTGTGATGTCTTCTTTGTTGTATTCTTTGACTCTCGCTTTGAAGAATATTTTTTCACTTCATATCTTCAAATAAAATCTGCAAATTACAGGTATGGAATTGGCAAAATCTGACTGTACGGATGTGTCCAAAATATTCCAAATAATTGAAAAACAGTATTACATCGTTGCGATTGGATTCTAGATGGCTTAATTTTAGCAAAAATATGTTGGACGGTTCAGATTAATGGTTGCAACTCAATCGCGAAGTAGTAAATAATTTCTCTTGAATGTTTTGCAACTTCAGAATTCTGGAGAAGACGAGTGCTATATATGCGCTCAACTTCTCGGCAGCCGTATAGGTTCATTCAGAATTCGTTTGAGCCGTTCTTTATGTCGTTGGAATCATCTTGATGAGTGCTTTAATCCAGTATACTCAAAACTAAATTTCGATAATTTTGAAAATTTTCTGTTTTCGAATGTCGCATTAATCGGCGAACTTCAGCTACTTCTTAGCTCTTCTGGTTAATGGTTCTGGATTCCTCTAATCGACACAAACCCTCTGGGGTATATTTAGATATCGATTTTGACACCTTTGAAATCTGGGCAAATTTGAAAACTCTTTATTTCTTCTCTATTTCTTTGAAATTTTGGCCTAAACTGACTCTTCTAGCTTTGATATCACTGTTGAAAATGGGAGAGGGGTGTATACCGGTTGTGATGGTATACAAAGAGAGGAATTAATTAAATAAATACTCATTTTATTCAGTCACAGACAAATTATACAAAACAGAGCTATCTTTTTACTCTCTTATAATTGTCCTTGTTTGGAGATGTTATATTACTTCCGGGAGGTTACATTTTCTCTCACTCTATCTAAAACAATCTATCAACCCATCTATTTATAGACTTCACAACCGTGTGTAAATCATGTGTGCTATAGTGTTTCTTCAAAGCTAAGCTTCATCAATGGGGCTTTCTTGAAGCTTTCATTTTCTTCTAGCAGCTTTTATTTTCTTCTTCATTTTGAACTTCTCTCCTTCAACCTGGAATCCTTTAGCAGCGTCTTCTCTTTTCTGGAATTCACCATTATCAAACTCAAATTGAGTTTGTATTTCCAACAAACTCGTCATGACGAACTTTGAGGTCTAATAGAAAGCAATTAGAAAGAACAATACATCATGATGATGCCACATGAATCCCCTCAACATGCGTGCCTAACGGCTTGGTGGTTCGCACATGCAAGTGTAAGGCTAAAGGAAGGAGACGTGTCTGCTCAACCATGCGCACCTTGGAGAGCAAGGCAATTTTGCCTATATAAGGTACACTTCTAGTTCTGAAAAAAAGGTACACTTCTCCTCTAGAGAAAGGATCTGAATCACTAACTCTTCAACATTACTCTCCCTCTACATTCTTTCCTAAGTTCCTAACTTTAGCGTTGGAGGGGTTTCCGACCACGTCCCGACCGAGCAACTCTAACATTGTCTTTGCCTTGCAGATCTACGCTTTCAGGAAGGAATTATTGCAGAGCAACATTACGTGTCGGTGCGAAGTCACCCCCCACACACATACATACATTTATATATATATGTATATATGTATCATCCTGATTTATATATGAATACTCAAGATAATACAATGTTTTTTAAAATATGGGATTTGAATCATTAAGTTTAGCCAATTTCTGTGATCCATTTTTTTTTTTCAAATAAAATTTGTATTTATTGAAAAAAGAGTTCAAAAAAGTAAATATGTTGATTTTGCAGATTTGTCCAACTTATATCTAATTAAACTCAACCAGCTTAAATATGTTTATTTAATCAATAAGTTCAAATTTGAATTGATTTAATGTATAACCCGTTTTAACTTATCAATTTGAAAAATGTTTGAGGGCCACAAATTCTGTGGCTCAAATGGCCCGAAACTGTCAAAACGACGTCGTTTTGCACCCAAAATGACGTCGTTTTGAGTGTTTCGAGCCATTCGAGCCACAGAATTTGTGGCCACCTAGCATTGCTGTATCAATTTATCACCTTTAAGCGAAATCCTAATAGATAAATGAAGTTAAATTTCCATATTAGGTAAAAAGAATATGATGGCTAAAATATGTTATAAAAAAATATGTTCAATAAAAGATATCATTAAAAAATATAGTCATTGAAAAAATATGATAGGTAATCGTACGTGGAAAAAATAACAATGAAAAAAAAGTAATTTAAAAAAAATGATTAAAATAGGAGGTTGATACATACATTTAAAAATGACTAATTAAAATAAAAAATAACTAGATATTTTAACTAGAAAACACTATAGTACACACCCTTCAAAGGGTTATGCACTTTATAATTTTAGAAGAAAATTATATAATTTCATATTTTTTGATTTATAACTAAAACAAACAATATGAGACATAACTAACTGGTGATAATTTAATCACAAACACAACATGAGGCACAACATAACATGAGACTATTATATAATTTTTCTTAAATCTCATGAGTTATAATTAAAATAATGTCATAATTTAAAAAGAAAATATAAAAAAAAAATAATAATGATCATAACTAAAACAAAAATGACATAGTTAAGAGTGTAATATAAATACCCTTGCAAGTATTATGTATATTAAAATTTTCCATCACTTAAATGGAAACTAAAATAAATCTGAGATGACTGCATATTTATAGGCAGGCTCACTTACGCTATGTTTGGATTGAGTGATTTGGAGAGAAAAGAAAACAAATGGAGTGATATATATTTCTCTTATTTGTTTGGATAATCTAAGTAGAGAGAAATGGGAAGAAATGAAGAGAAATTGAGAGAAACTCATTTCTCTTATAAGCCTCATTTTCAATCTTTCCAAAAGTGGAGAGATTGGGAGAGAAAAGAAACCACTATTTTCATAACACTAATTTTGTCCCTATAAAAATAAAAGAAATAAAATGATTGAAAATATAAAAAGGTTATTTTGGTAATATAACATAAAATAATTTCTTTTCTTTTCTCTTAATGAAACCTAACCAAACAAAAATGAGAGAAATCACAATAATTTCTTTTCTTTTATTTCTTCCTTATCCAAACAAAAATGAGAGAAATCACAATCATTTCTTTTCTTTTCTTTTCTCTTATTACTCAAGTAATTATTTCTTTTCTTTCCTCTCCTAAGTTCCCAAACATAGTGTTATAGTATCTCCATTAATGTTAGTTAAAAGGGAACTCCCTTTGAGTAGTTATTTATTATTGACATATTAAACATAAATCTAACACTATTTATGGGTGTAGGTCCCAAAATAATCCTAGCCATTATAACTTGTGATGATCAATAAATAGGACCCTCCTAACCAAGGTAAATGAAAGTTCTTATTTTGTGCATTGTTTTTTAAAGGGCAAAATAACAATTAAAAATTAAAAGTATCTTTCCTTTAATTTCTTAACTAGCTTATCACCCGCGCTATGCACGGGATAATTTTAGATATTTAGATTTTTTTTATATTTTTTTTAATATATAAATTATGTTTTTTAAGACTTTTTATAAAAATAATTTAACAATCTTATCACTAACCATAGTGTATGGGAGAAGTTGAAAAGGGTACTGCAGTAATTATACACGGATTGTATCTATAATTATTTGTATGAGGTGATTTTAAATGCTGATCGGCAGTTTTTGACCAAATCAATAAATACAGGCATGCGGAAAGACATGTAGATTGAAAAAAGTTAATAAATGCTGATCAGAGAATTTTGACCAAATTAACAAATGCTGAGTTTTTTTTTTTAAATAAAAAATTTTAAAAATTCAGATTGGGATATTGAATCTCTCACAGGCCTTGGGGTTTAAAAACCCCCTTTTGCTTAATATATAGTACTAACATATCACTCGTGCTATGCACGGATTGTGTTTACAATTATCTATATATGTGAATTACGATTTTTAAATGTCTTTTTTTTTTTTAAATGTCTTCTTTTTTCCTTTTTTATATTATATTAAAGTTTAATATTTTGATAATAATCATGTGTTAGACTTTTCAAGGAATTAAATGTCTTTTTATTATTATATTATATTAAAGTTTAATATTTTGATAATAATCCTATGTGTTGGACTTTTCAATTTTTTTTTTATATATGTGAATTACGATTTTTAAATGTCTTTTTTTGTTTAAATGCCTTCTTTTTTTTCTTTTTTTATATTATGTTAAAGTTTAATATTTTGATAATAATCATATGTGTTAGACTTTTCAAGAAATTAAATGTTTTTTTTTATTATATTATATTAAAGTTTAATATTTTGATTATGTGTTGGACTTTTCAAGAATTTTTTTTATGCTTGTTCTTAATGCATTAAAGTGTTATTATGAGGGCTAATAATCATATGTGTTAAGACTTTTCATATGTGTTGGATTTCAAAGAATTTTTTTTTATGTTTGTTTTTAATACATTAAAGCGTTATTATGAGGGTAGGACTTGAGAGTTGGGATAAGTTAATAAATGCTAAGGTTTTTTTTAAAAAAAAAAATCAAAAAATAAAAAAAAATCAGATTGGGAGATTGGAGCTCCTACAAGGCTTGGGGTTAAAAACTCCCTTTTACTTAATATATAGTATAGATAATTAAATTTATTTTAGTTTTTTAAAATTATTTTTAGTTATAAATTTCAAGCAGGAGTTCTATTAAATATTCTAACACAAATTTTCAATATAAAAGAAAAAAAATACTCATAAACAAACTCAATAAACTGTATCAAACAAATCCAAATAATGAAGTAGAAAATTCAAGATTAAAATAAGGCAACTAGTTTGGTTGTGCTTCAAGACCGAGACAAACTATTTCCTAAGCTAGTTGAATCTGATGTGTAATGTTTTCCGATGGACTTGAGTGAGCTTGAGATCTAAATTATGTTCTATCAAGCAGCATGGACAGGTAGTATCCAAGAATTGGTTTTCAAAGCAAAAAATTTAGAGGAAATAAAAGTGCAAGCACCATTTTGTTGCAAAATTATAGGAAGGCATGTTCCAAAATTCCATAGCTTGAACATTTTGACTATTTACCTTCTTTTTATATATAATATTCAAATTATGTTTGCATCATAAATTTTAGAGGGGGATGGGAATGAAGAGGAAAAGAATAAAATAAAATGACATTAGTTAAATTTGTTTGTTTTCATCCTATTTGATAAATAAAATTTACAAGGTAGTTGCTACAGTATGCAATTCTAAAAAAGTGCATACCATATATATTTTATGATAACATTCATAACATATATCATAACCAAAACACCACAACATGTTGTAACTGTTTTCACCATATTGATTTGTAACAATTCTCAACACAAATGATATGTAACATTTAAACCACACCGTCGATAACATAATCACAATGATTTTAGGGTTGCACACCATAAATTTGTCACATAATCACAATGATTTTAGGGTTGCACACCATAAATTTGTCACGCACAACTTATACTACAAAGTGACATAACAATACAAATATTCATAGCTTTCGCTACAAAAAATCACGACCTTTTTACAATGTGACCCTTTTAGGAGTGCGTACCATATATTTCTCCTAAATTCATACATTAGATGTCACCAGATCCTGGAATTCAGTTCTCTTTTTTTCTTCTTTTGTTCCCCAGAAAAGGAAGCCTTCCATTTCAGTTCTCACATGTTTTTCATTCTTAGACTTGGATTGAGCACTGATGACTCGTCCATAATTCAAACACCATTCTGAACATTGGATTAATTTCTGTTTTGTCAATAACAAAAAATACTATGTGCCAATTACAATCACTCAAGGTATGAATACAAAGAATTTGCACCCAATCCGGGCAGCCCACGTATACTCAAAAGAATCAAACATTTTGGTCAACATCGTCATCCGAGTCTGCTAATTTGTCAAAGAATTCATCAAGGTACCAGGAACAACTTTCATTCCAATCACCTCTATTGGCACATGCTCGCCACTTCTGGTCAGCTATCATTTCAGGCGAAAGTCCCCACTCTTGCATCTCCTCTTCAGTGTGATGGATTGCCAGGCTATATTCTCCACCAAGTCCTAATTGCATCACTCGAAACTCACAGTTCCCAAAATTGTTTAGGTACTCGAATTGCTCGACTGTCCATTTGAACCACTTCATAAGGAAAACACGTGAAGCTAGACCATGGGATATAATTATAAGATTTAGGTCATCAGAGGGGTTATGGTGAAGCCTGTTCATGTCTATGTCCCTCCATAAAGATTCAAGAAAACCTGCATGTTTCAGTTGGGCTTTTAGTATATATTCATTTCCAATACTAGTGAATAGCCAAAAAAAAATATTATCTTTTCACCTGTCTCATTGCTTCTTCAACTGAATGGAGGAAATGCATGAATTATGAATATGTATTACTTCTATGATATAGATTTGGGGATAGAAACGTTGCTCATTAGCAAAATTTTTAAAGGTGAATGCAAAATGCAAGGCATTTTACCCGTCGTGAGGCGAGAAGTAAGCCTTAAGGCATCAAGACATAAGCATTTCAAATTTTTTATTTTTAGATTTAGAAAATAATAAATATTTTAAACAGAAAAAAAAAAATTGAAAATTAAATATAAAGGTTTCAATACTTTTCTCCTCAATGCGTCAAACATTTCACTGCAGAAAAGGAAACTTGCCCTCATCAAAAATGAAATCAACAGTTTTAGTTTCAGTTATTGACTTTCTCACTTGAGCCATAACTTTCATGTTTTTTCTTGATTGGTCACTGACTTGGTTTTTCCTACAGAATATAGTCGCAGAGGTTATTCTTTATTTATTTATCTTCAATGTCTAAACCATCTACTAACAAGAAACCAGGACAAGTTTTTTATATGCTTGTGCACAAAAAGCGTACAAGGTGCAACTGAGGTGCACCCCTTAGACTATGATGCACAAGCCTTTGGGAAGTACCACCTAAAAATCGAAACCTCAATGTGTTTTACCATAGCCTAGCCTCAAGGCAAGTCTCAGTAAAGCCTTTCAAAACTTCAGTCATTTGTTTCAGACATTAAATGTTCCTCAATAACAACAAAGAGAAGCAATGATTTTTTTTACATTTCCTGGACTAGAGTGCAAAGGATACGAGCCCTGAGAAAACTAAATCAAAAGAAAATGGAAACAACTGGAGTTGAAGCTACCAAATCTTCATGCAAACTAGGCCCAAAATTTCATGCAGAATAAAAATGTTGAATTGCAAACAACTTGGGAGAGTAAACGGATGAGCTGCAAGACTGACAGCCACAAAGTGTATTATGGCCATGTGGAAGTCGTTGGACTCATGACACAGTGCAAAAGACTACAATGTCTATTTAGCCCAAACATGCCAAAGATAGCACACCAAACACGTACCTCAGTGGGATAACGAAACAAGCTACACACGTGAATCTACCTAGTTTTCTTCTTCTACTAATAAAATGAAAATTTGCATTTGTTAAATGCAACTTCTGCTAAGACGAGAAATGGAGGTCATAATACTGAGCCATTTCCCAAAGTAAAAAAGTTCTTAACCGCCAATGGAATGATATTGCCATGGATTTAATGAGTGCTTAATCCAAAAAAATGGTGTTTCTGATTCTTGTAACCTAGAAGTAGAGTTGATCTATGAGATCTAGGATGCTGAGTGAGAATTTTAAGCATCTGAAGGCTTAAAAGTCTTATTTGGATTTCAGATATTACATACAAATGTCCTGGCCAAAGTAAATGTCATGTTGCTCCATGTGAGAAAGAGATTTCTAGAACTAGGGTTGATCTTTGAGATATAGGATGCTGATACATGAGCGAGAATTTTAAGCATCTGAAGGCTTTAAGTCTAATTTGGATTTCAGATATTAGTATACAAAGGTCCTGGCCAAAGTAAATGCCGTGTGGAATTCAGAAGGAATGCATGAGGAAAAGTCTGTCATTTCATGATCCATAGATTGGAAGCTACCCAACATCATTTTTCCAAATTTCGTTTTCATCAAACATGTAATTGGGATTAAAATTTAGTTTGAACTATAGTTGAGTGAGTTTCCATGTTCATGTGGATTCATATAATGCATGACTTCTTTTCGCCAAGTGCCTATCATAAGCCTGTCATTGACTAAATAGAAATTCAAGGCCAGAAGCACATAAGCAACATAACCATTTATAGAGGGTCCAGATTTTTCAGGTACATGGGGGCTGGTAAAGCAGCTAATGGGGTTATTGAGGAATTAGGATCACCAATCCACCGCAATTTATTACAGCAGCTAGAGCCTAGATAGCCTTTATGGCTACCAAGTAAGTAGCACGGACAAGCAACACAAAACAGATACGTTGACACAAAATATTTTTAAAAATACAAGACACGACATGTGGGTGCACACACAAAGTATATGGTTTTATATATTTATTAAATATATCATTCGAATACAATAAAAAAAAATACAACATAACATTAATTCCTATAAATTGATGTTGTTTTTATTTTATAATCGTATCCTAAGCTATTTTATTCAAACTTATAATTCATAGGTGTTAAGCAATGGACATGTATATTCTCAAAGTGTCAAAGAGTGTCCAGGTCTAGTTTTTTTTTTTAATTTTAAATGTAGGACATGTTATGGACAAGTATCTGTCACATTTCGGGAAATGTTTGACACGAACACGCCACCTTCTTAGAAGCGTTCATGCCTCTTAGGCTAACAATAACAACTTCAAATATTTGTTCAATGAGGACGTCTGAAGATGGTGATTAAAATTGGAGGGCAAGGTTTTTGTTTCTTGAAAATTTGCCAAAATTGTTAAAGGAGATTAAATCCCTGCCAAGCCAACTTGAGACATACAAACTCAGTTAAGTTTAGGACGAAGCAAACCGAGTAGCTCACAATTTAGCAACACTGAGTGTCACCCCTCAATCAAAGAAAACAAATGAAAAAAGACCCAAATCTTAAGTGGGAATCTTATTGCAGGGGATATCATAGGGTTCACTTCCCCAGAACTGGTTGTCATTGTTCAGCTGTGTTTGTTTTCCTCCTATAAACAAGAATCATTAGTTTGGGGGTTTTCTTTCTTGACATGCAACAAAGGGACTTGAGCCCTTACATTTAGATTGGGAATTCAACTAAACACCACCTGACCAACACGACCAGTAGTTAGTCAGTATTTTCAACGACCTTATAAAAAGTAGACCTCTAGAACCATTAATTGATCACGCTCATTGCAATTTACAGCCTTGTTAGGACAATCTAAATGGCTAAGGGCATATAGGAGGAAAACAACAACTACATTGCGGTATAATTCACCAAGTAATCATATTTGTTTTTGTGCTTTAAAAACTCTCATTCCCTCTGTTAATGTAAATTGTAAATAATAAATCACCACTCCACCTACCACCTCCACTTCACTCCACCTACCACCTCCACTTCACCCCCTACCACTTCACCCCCTACCACTTCACCTACTACCTTCTTCTCTTCTATATATTTGATCATTGTAAACAAATACACACAATATCAATAACATCAATCATAATACATACAATTTCTCTCTATATCAATTTATCTTACATGGTATCAGAGCTAGGTTGAGAACCTAGTATTTTCGTTCCACCGGCGGGCGGCAATCTCGCCTTGGCCGCCCGCCGGACAAACCCAAATCTCACTCACCTTGGCTGCTTCATGTTCTTCTCAGGAGATAAACTTGAAATGAAGAGTTTACCAAGGTTGCTGGATCTGATCTGATTAAGCCTTGCACTGTTCAAGCAAAAGCTACATCTGATCGTAACACATACTTAACACCCCTTGTTACATTTCGGGCTTCATGCAGCATACACGTATCACCATGAATGTGAAGGAGAGCCATCCCTTCAGTGGGAGACACCTCATACAATGGATTCCGGCGGCGACAGTCCTACGGAAAACACATTCCGGAACCCTCGCCGGAGCTCCAACATCACAGAGATCCTCTCTTCCTTCCCAGACTTATACATGGCACACACCCACCCACCCCACTTCTTCTCTCTCTCTGATACAACCTGTAAAAGCTTCTCCATATATTCTATTTCCTCTCTCCCACTCAGCCACCCACGCACACGGCACACCCAGCACCATACACCCACTCCATACACACCCAAGATCTTCCCACACCATGCACATGACACCCAGCTAACACACACCTCTCTCTCACCCACGGCTCTCCCACACGCCACTCACCCATGCACACTCAGCCACCTCTCTCTCACCCACGGCTCTCACACACGCCACTCACCCATGCACACACCCCGTCACCATACACTTCTCACACACAGCACAATCAGAGCTACACACACACACTGCCATCTCATTCTCTCTCTCTCGGCAAACCCACAACACACAAGCATTAAGACTCACACAGGGCCATACACTCATTCATACACAAGAGACCCAGCTCATTCAACTCGGCTGCTTCATGTTCCTTCCACAGTCTTCTCAGGCCGAACCTTAAACCCATCCAACACACCAAACCCTCTCTCTGGGTCTCGGTTGGCTATCACACAAACACACACAGCGGAGGCACCTCTCCCTCTCTCTGGGTCTCGATTGGAGGCGGAAAGGGGACAAACATTCCTCTCTTTCATGGATACACACCCAAGAGGGACACCCAGCAGATGCATACACCCACGGCCATACACAGACTGAGCTCACTGAGCTCCTTCTCCCTCTCGGCTCTCTCCATAGCCACAGCCCACATACACACTGACAAACACACACCCTTGGAAGCTGCACACACTGATACACACACCATGGACGCACCAGCACACACCAAACAACCAGCACATGGGGGCACCCACTCACTCTCTTTCCCTCTCATATTTTATTACTCTCTCTCTCTTCATCTAACCCACCAACTTAGCCACTTTTGTCCCCCCACCATAATTGTTTTCACTTCCCACCACCCCACACCAGCACTCACTTCCCTCTTTTATTTATTTATTTTACCTACTTTTCCACGGAAAGTGAGCCAGCCCTTTTCAAATAATTTTTCATTACATTTTTATTTTACAAACACAAAAAAAAAAAAAAAAAAAACAAAACCACAAATACATTCATTCCAGTTGGTTTTTCTGCCTTATCACACCTCCCATTCGAGTTTGCACAACACACTTATTTTATTCATATCAGGGATTCACCCCGCTCACCATTCTACACCAAAAAAAAAAAAAAAAAACAAACAAACAAACAAACAAACAAACAAACAACCAAATCCACAACCACCACCCACAGGCGGAACTTTTTCCTTCTCCCTTCTCTACTCTGCCGCCGGTCTTTTCTTTTTGCCTCCGTCCTGGGCGGCCCTTGACAGTGTTGCCTCCGTGTTTCCCACTCCACTGGGCATGATCACTACTCCCTGCTCCTCCACTGCAGCATATGGCGGCCCTCCAAATCGAAACATCACGGTGGCCTTCCGCTTCAGCTCCTTGTTTTCTGCCCTTAGCACGCTTATCTCTGCTCGCGCATCCTTATACATGCGTTGGAGCAGAGCCAGCTGGGAGTTTAACTGCTGCACCTCATTTGTCCTACTCTGCAGCCGGTGCGACAAGTTTGTGACCGCCGTCATGGACTCCACACATGCCTTCAAAGTATACTGATTAGCCTCCACATCCGTTTGCACTGCCATTTTTTGCTCTACCGACTGCATCGGAAAGTTCAACGGAGCAAACCCAGTGGTGTTTGGTTGAGGTTCACGGGACACCGCACCTGCTATCTCTCTTGTGGACTCGTTGAGGTCGGGAAAGAGAGTAAGCAGACCACGGGACGACGAAGCCATTTTCTCTCGCAACAGAGTGTTACAGACTCTCTCTCTCAGCACAACAGTGTTACAGCTTCTCTCTCTCAGCACAACGCAGAATTTTTCAGAGGTTTCTCTCAGTTTCTTGTCTCAGCCTCTGCCTCGGCCTCAGCTCCGTCTTGGTTAAATAGCCGAGGTAGCCACGCGCATCGCGCGCCTCTTGCCGCCGACAACCTGGCACGCCTTTTCATGGCACGCCTTTTGATGAATCGGGCACGCCTTTTGATGGCACGCCTTTTGAGGGTGCGGGCACACCTTTTGAGGGCACGACTTTTGAGGGCTCGATATCTACATCCATGTATATCTTTTGGGCAGCCTATATACACACTCATACAGTGTCTTTTACACCGGTCAGCTTTATCAATCCCTTTTCAACCTCAAATAGGTTTTTATCTTCACACCTATTTGAGTTTGAGGGGGGGTTATACACAGTATCATGTATAAGTCGCTCATGGCGCACTGTGCATCACCACAACCTCTGCTACAACGGTAAACTGTCTTCTACACCGGTCCGACATGACCCCATAAACTGTCCCGACATTGATTCCGGTCAGCTGCTACATCGGTCCGACATGACCCCGTAAACTGTCTTCTACAACGGTCCGACATGACCCCGTAAACTGTCCTGCTACACCGGTCCGACATGACCCCATAAACTGTCCCGACATTGATTCCGGTCAGCTTCTACATCGGTCCGACATGACCCCATAAACTGTCTTCTCCAACGGTCCGACATGACCCCGTAAACTGTCCTGCTACAACGGTCCGACATGACCCCATAAACTGTCTTCTACATCGGTCTGACACGACCACACAGTGTCTGCTACAACGGTCCGACATGACCCCGTAAACTGTCTGCTACAACGGTCCGACACGACCATACAGTGTCTCTTATCCCATTTTTAATTGTCAGCCTATTTTTCTGTTTTGTTACTCTCTCCAAACTCAAGTTGGCTAGTACATATCCTCCTTGAGTTTGAGGGGGGCTGTTAATGTAAATTGTAAATAATAAATCACCACTCCACCTACCACCTCCACTTCACTCCACCTACCACCTCCACTTCACCCCCTACCACTTCACCTACTACCTTCTTCTCTTCTATATATTTGATCATTGTAAACAAATACACACAATATCAATAACATCAATCATAATACATACAATTTCTCTCTATATCAATTTATCTTACACCCTCCATTACTCATCCATAAGTTGGTTGTCTCATTTTGAGTTGTGAAACAATCTCCATAATGGTTCAATCTCCTTTCTATAATTAAGATATACAACTTGCATCTAGTAGCAATTTATAAGTACTTACTGTGACTTCTAATGACAAAAACCCAAGAAATTTCACTTCTATGAATGAACAAGAACCAGAATAAGTAGGAGAAAAGTTTTCAAAAACAGCTAACTTGACATCATATTTCTTCACAAAAACAGTGAACTTCACCTAAACAAAACGACTTTACAAGCCTAAACAGAGCAACATTTTCATTTTCTCAAAACTAAAACAACAAAAAATGCAGCATCTTTCAAAATAGAAACCGGAAAACAATTAAACAAAATCTTGAAAAAATCACATTTCAGGGAACAAAAAGGCCTTTTACTTGAGAAAATTTGAATTCTTTATCAATTTTATTTGACTTTAACACCAAAGATTTCACTCAACTCTAAGCCTATAAAGTTTCAATCTTCTACTTTTGGCAAAGTACAGTAAACTATATTAACAACAATAATCAGCAAACAAACAAAAACAATTAAAAATTGATGAACAACACCACCACCAACAATTAAAAAAAAAAAAAAAAGAAATCGAGAGAGAGAGAGATCTTACTGGAAACACGATCATAGACATCAGCAGCAGACTCTCCTTCAGGAAACCTATAAAAGAACCTGCCAAACCTCTCTCTAGTCTCTTTAATCATCTTCATCCTCTTCTCTTCCTGAAAATTCCCAAAATCCTGTTCTCTGATCCTGCATTCCTCTCTCACTCCGATTATTCTCTTCCTGGGAAATGAGCGGCCGATCTCGCGGAGGGTGGTGCGGGTTCGCTCGTAAGGGGAGACGTAGAAGTACACTTTCCAGTTGTGGAGGCGCCCGTCTTCCGATATCACGCGCCGGATCTCGGCCCCAGCAGACTTCGCCTGGTCGATCCCTGCCTGGGTCACAGGGATCTTGTTGTCCGGTGTGGTTGTGTACGCAGACCCATCTCGGTTTCCATGGCTCTCTCCGTGACGAACCAGGATTATCCTCTTTGGTAGTGTCTTCTGGTGATGCCTCTGGTTCTGGTGATGGTGATGCTGTATCATTCTCTCTCTCTCTCTCTCTATCTATCTATCTAGGGCTATCTATCAAATACATATATATATATATGTAGAGGTGGGAAATGGGGATTGTGGGGGCTTGCTTGTGAAGGAAGAGGAGATTGACAGGGAATGATGGAGTGGAACGCTTATCTGTTAGAAAAGCGTGCGTGCGGTGCGGTCGTCAAAATCTCCGTACTTTGAAAAAAATTGGGTGTGCTGAATTTGAAATGGAATCAAACGATTTCACATTTCAGAGAGTTTCCTTGTGGGGGAATATTTTGTGGGTCCGGATGTATGGTCTGGTCTGTGATATCTATATCCTTTTGAAAAGATTATTATAATTAATTTTTTTGGTTAAAAATTATTTATAAATAATTTTTTTTGTGAAAAAAGAAATAGATTATAATTTGGAGAGTGAATTATAATCCACTTAGGGATTTTTTTAACTCCAAGGTATATGAGGGTTTTAATATCTCAATCTGAATTTTTTAAATTTTATTTTTTTAAAAAAACTTACATTTATTAGTTTGGTCAAAATCCCATAATCAATATTTATTAACTTTTTTCAATTCACATGTCTTTTCACATACCTACATTTATTAATTTGGTCAAAATTCTCTCATCAGCATTTAAAATCCCCTCATACAAATAATTATAGATACAACCCGTGTATAGTTACTGTAATACCATTTTCAATTTCTCTCATACACTATGGTTAGTGATAAAATTGTTAAATTATTTTTATAAAAAATCTTAAAAAATATAATTTATATATTAAAAAAAATCTAAAACAAATATAAACATCTATAATTATCTCGTGTATAGCACGGGTGATAGGCTAGTATATATATAAGAAAAAATGACTTTTTTAAGAATATTAATGGTGGGAGTTTCAAATTCCTAAACTAATTTTGTTAATTTTTAAAGAAATAAAAAAAAATTATTGGCTAGTTCTTCAAGTCAAAAAAAAAAAAAATTTAAAAAACTTTAATTATCTATGATTTTCAATTTTAAAATTCAAAATAATATGATAAATCACTCTCACTCTTTTCAAAAGTAATATTAATCAAAACAATTCAAATAAATAAACAATAAAGGCACTAATTATCTATGATTTTAAATTTCAAAATTCAAAATAATATGGTAAGTCACCCTCATCCTTTCTGAAAATAATATAAATCTTAAAATTTTAAAAATCCAATCAAATTAGTCAATCGGAATTTTCTTAATTGTTTAAAATAAAAATAAAAAAATTAGTATGAGATATTGATCATAAGGTTTCTCACTAAAAATCTCATTTTGCTTATACAAATAAGAGTATAAGATTCACTTTATGTAAGTGAAACAATTCACTTTTTCTTTCTTTTCTCGATGTGGGATTATAAAATAAAAATTAAATGAAAGTTAACCAATGGAGATTTTCTTAATTGTTTAAAAGTTAACAATTATTTGGGGGGAAAGTTTATTTCGAATCAAGCAATCTTAGCCGTTTAATCTTTAATTAGGTCAATCTTTAATTAATTTCAAATCAAACAAATTTAAACAATATATTTTGATAAAACCGCTAAAATCGCAGTTAAACCATCGAATCAATCAAACCAAAAACGGTTCACCTTATCAGCTAGGTCAAAGGACCAACCAACTTATACAAAAATTAATTACTTAAAACTTTTAAATTTTATTTTAATTTTAAAATTTAAACTGTCTTGAATTGAAGCATACAAAACACTACACTACAATATTAAATGGGAGCATAAGGTTTATATAGTGAAACAACTCATTTTTTCCTCATTTTCCTGATGTGGTAAAATAAAACTTAACAGTTGTTTGGATGAGAAGTTCATTTCTAATCAAGTAATCTCAATCGTTCAATATTTAATAAGGTCAATCTTAGTTTATTTCAAATCAAACAAATCTAAGTACTATATTTTGATAAAGCAGCTAAAACCGTGATTAAACCAGTGAATTAGTCCAACCGAAAACGATTCAGCCTAATCGGCTAAGTCGAAAGACCAACCAATTTATAACAAAATTAATTAATTAAAGCTTTTAAATTTTATTTTAAAATTTAAACCATCTTGAACTGAAATATGCACAATACTATAATAAACTGAGGGTATTATAAGATTCATTTTATATAAGTGAAACAATTCACTCTTTATTTCTTTTCTCAATGTGGGATTGTAATAATTTTTAAATTAAATATTATGAGAGTTTCAAAACGTTTATGTGGGATTATAAAATAAAAGTTAAATGGAAGTAAACCAATAGAGATTTTCTTAAATGTTTAAAATTAAGAAAACAAAAAAAAAAAAAAAGGTATTGATTATAGGATTTCTCACTAAAAATCTTCTTTTACTTATATAAATGGAAGTATAAGATTCACTTTATATAAGTGAAACAATTCACTTTTTTCTTATTTTTCCGATTTGAGATTGTAACACTTTATATAAGCGAAGCAACTTACTTTTTCCTTTTTTTTTTTCTCGATATGAGATTATAATTATTTTAAAGTTCAATATTTGAGAGTTTCAAAATCTTATACAAAATTATTTTTAAAATCAAAAGTATGTGGGATTATAAAATAAAAGTTAAAGGAAGCTAACCAATGAGAATTTTCTTAATTATTTAAAATTGAGAAAATCAAAAAAATGAATATGAGATATGGATCATAAAGTTTCTCACAAAAAATATTTTTTTACTTATATAAATGGGAGTATAAGATTCATTTTATGTAAATGAAACGATTTACTTTTTCTTTCTTTTTTCGATGTAGGATTGTAAAATAAAAGGTAAATGGAA
Organism: Camellia sinensis; assembly: GCF_055761805.1. Taxonomy (NCBI): domain Eukaryota; kingdom Viridiplantae; phylum Streptophyta; class Magnoliopsida; order Ericales; family Theaceae; genus Camellia; species Camellia sinensis. Next base: position 90,875,955 of record NC_138962.1, read on the forward strand.
GTTAGTCAACGGAAATTTTCTTAATTGTTTAAAATTAAGAAAATTCAATAACTTTAGAATAAGGGTTTGTAACTCCTAGAAGACTTCTCTCTAAAACCCAATTTTCTTTATATAATATATAGATAGATTGTGAAACAAACTTTGCTTTTTCTTCTTCTCACGATGTGGGATTATAAAATAAATCATAAACTAATTATAGTTTTATTTTTATATTGTTAAATGGAAGTTAGCCAATAGAGGTTTTTTTAATTATTTAAAATTAATAAAATCAATATGAGAAATCGCGATTAAATCGATGAATCGGTCACACCCAAAATGGTTCAGACTAATCGGTTAAGTCAAATGACCAACCAACTTATACAAAAATTAATTAATTAAAACTTTTAAATGTTATTTTTATTTTAAAATTTAAACTGTCTTGAATTGAAGTATACACAATACTACACTATTAAGATTCATCTTATATAAGTAAAACAACTCTTCTTTTTTTTTCTTTTTTCGATGTGGGATTATAAAATAAAAGTTAACAATTATTTGGACGGAAAGTTTATTTCTAATCAAGAAATCTCAGTCTGTCAATCTTTAATCAAATCAATCTTTAATTTATTTCGAATTAAACAAATCTAATCAATATATTTTGATAAAACCGCTAAAATCGCAGTTAAACCAACAAATCAATCAAATCAAAAATGATTAGCCTAATCGGTTAAGTCATAATTAATTAATTAAAACTTTTAAAATTTAAACTATATTGAATTAAAACATGCACAATACTATAATATTAAATGGGATAGAATATAAGATTTACTTTATATGAGTAAAATAACTCATTTTTTCTTCTTTTCCCGATGTGGGATTAGCAAATAAAAACTAACCAATGGAGATTTTTTTAATTGTTTAAAATTAAGAAAATCAAAAAAATTAATATGAGATATTGAAACTCTCACAAGGCTCCTTACTAAATGGGATGAGAGTATAAAATTCTCTTTATATGAGTAAAACAACTTCTTTTTCTTTCTTTCTTTTCCTGATGTAGGATTATCAAATAAAAGGTAGCCAATGGAGATTTTCTTATTATTTAAAATTAAGAAAATCAAGAACATTAGTATAAGATATTGAAGCTCTCGCAAGGCTCCTCACTAAAAACATAATTTTCCTTGTATAATATATTAATAGATAGATAGATAGATAGATTTTATAAAAGTCATGAAGAGTCTATATAAACCAACTATCTCTTTATTTTTGAAAATTTTAAAGTGTGAAGAGCTTACCATGTTTTCTATTTTTTAAAATCTCAATTTTACCCTCTCAAATCTACTATATTTTCTAAAAGTTATGAAGAGTCCTATATAAACCAACTATCATTATTTGGAAATTTTAAGCCTTATGAAAAGAAGATTTGGCATTAATTATATATATATATATATATAGAAAGATAGAAAATTAGTTCCAAGAGTCCTATATATAGCGATTCCGGGTTTTGACCCGACCTTTGATGTATTTCGAACTCGGGTTTCGTGGTTTAATATTCTTATCCATGTCTTGATTTCCCTCATTGTCTTTGAGTTGGAGTTTTGGAGTGTGTTGTGCATGTTAGGGATAGGTTGGTTGCTTGTTGTTCAAGTTGTTGCTGTCCAGAAATTTGCTTCTTCGCTCGAGCGAGCTTTAGTGATTTGCTTTTTCACTTGAGCGAGCTTTAGTGATTTGCTTCTTCGCTTGAGCAAGCCTTCTTGCTCTCGAACGAACTTTGAGAGTTCCCAGTATTTTTCTCCACATCTGCAGAAATTTTGGGAAAATATCGTTCTTCGCTCAAGCGAGGCTTCTTACACTCGAGCGACAGTAGAGGTCTGTAAAACTTCTGAAGGCATCTATTCTGTGCTCGAGCGACGCTTCTTGCGCTCGAGTGAGGTCACTTATTGTTTCTGGTCGCTCCAGCGACAACTTCTTCGCTCGAACGAGCCTCACGTATATCAGTTCGCAGCAGAGCAGTTTTATATCACTTTTTGATCCCTTTTCTTCTAAAAACCCTAGATCGGCTGTCTCTCTCTCTAAAACTTGACTTCTCTCTATGAATATACCTAGATCTAAGGATCTTTGTACCCTACTCCCTTTGATAAAGAGTTAAAGCATATTGTGGGCTTCCCTTTGATCTGAGTAGAAGCGAGTTTGGGCAATTTTTGAAATTCTTCTTCTTCTTCTTTGGGCTTTTACACTTGAGGTAGGGATTTTCTACACTTGTTCATGATTTTTAACCTAGGTATTTGTTATTATGAATATATGGTGAGATTTGGGATGATTGGAGAAAAACCTAGGGTTAGGTTCAAATTTATAAAAGAGGGGTTTTTATGTGTTGTTGTATATTTGACCATGGGGTTGGGATATGAGGTGATTTTATGTTGAAATAGATGAATTTGATCTTTGTGTTAGTATTTTGATAAAGGAGGAAATTTGCCCTAATATGAGTTAAATAATTATTTTGTATAAATGATGGACTTGGTATGAGAAATATGAAATTGGGAAGATATGTGAATGAATGGTGTAGTTAGATTGGCTTAATCACTCACCTATGGAAATTTGATGAATTATCTGTTACATAGATTGTATATCTGTTTAGAAATATTTGTTTTGGGCTATCGGTGGAGGATAGCTATGATTGTTGTAGAAATTGCATGAGGATTAGGTGAACTGAAACTAATCATTTGAATTATGTCATTGAATATGACTGTATGATTAAAACATTGAATATTTGTTGTGAATAGTTATTGCATATGACGATGCCTTTAAATACATTGCATATGTATCATTGTTTGGGAGGAGATAGAGGATATACTCCATTGTTTGGGAGGAGATAGGGGATGGACTCCATTAAAATTAAGTTGGCCGGAGTGTCCAGGGTGAAAGTCCTGAAATCTTGCGTACATATGGGTGCCGATTCCCTCGGACGAAAATTCCATAAAATGGCAAGATTGAAGTATTTGCATGATAGCTATGTTGATTGAACATCATTGAGTTGTAGTCTCAATTGGGTTATTTGGGAAGTTATGTATACTCGTTGTATAACTTGAAATGAATTGAATTGAATTAACTTGAAATTAACAAATGAAAATGGATTGAGATGTGAATATCTTTGTTGAATGGTCTTGAGAAGAATGTAAGTTGGTTGTGTATATCGAACCTTTATTCTGGCACTTATATTTTAGTTAAACTTCATATATTGTATTAGACTATCTCTACTGGGCTTTGGCTCACCCTACTTGAGAAACCATTTTCAGGTACCGGTGACATGCCTCCAAGGATGTAGCTTGGCAGGATTTAGGAGCTGAAGGCTCTATTTTGTTATTTTGTTGTTTAGATGTTTAAATGTTTATTCAAGTCAAGGGCTTTATATGTATTGAGCTTATGACTCTCTCTTTTGTTGTAACCAAGTAATGTTTTGGAAAGATGTAAGCCCAAAGGACATTTGTTTATGTTAAACCCTCTTGTATTATCAACCTCATATAATGGAATGATTACTCATACTCTGATTTATGTAATTGTTGTTTATGCTTTGGATTATATTTATGGTATTATTTTGGGGGCATTACACAATATATTTTCTATTTTTTTAAATCTCAATTTACATTATCAAATCTATTATATTTTTTAGAAGTCATGAAGTGTCCTATATAAATCAACTCTCTCTTTATTTTTGGAAATTTTAAGCCTTATAAAAAGAAGATTTGACATTAATATTATACATATATATATATAGAGAGAGAGAGAGAGAATTAGTTACAAGACTACTATATAAATATAAACAAACCATCTCCCTTCTTATTTTAAAAAAAAAAAAAAAAAAAAAAAAGTCGTCTCCCTATTTTTTACATTGATAATGATTGAAGAATAAAAACAAAAAATTACTCTTTCTTATTTCCTATGTCTGCTTCTATACTGATATACATAATATTTACAATTATCTATCATGGATCAAATCACTATGAATAATTTTGGTTGAATCTTAAAGTTGTATGCATTCATACTATGTAGTCCGACGTAAAAATTAAAAATTAAAAATTTTATGGTATACATTTTAAGGTATACACATATTATATGCAACTTGTTATACTTTTTGTGATGTGTATTACATATTTTTTAGTAAATATTATATATATATATATATATATTTATAGACGTTACGATAATTTGTGATTGAGAAATAAAGTTACGTATTTTTGTAATAGTGTTATACATTTTGTGGTTCAAAAATGTCTGGATAAAAAAAAAAAAATTGTAACATCACCGCAGAAATGTGTAATATTATCACAATATACGTAATTTTATTTTTTAATCAATTCTCTCTTTAGAATAGTCAATATTTGATCCTTTTTTAGTCCAACCAACTCCTTTCCAAATGTAATGATGCAAAAATTAGTCTATTTCTTAGTCCAAACTTATTTCAAGTTTGTTTATTTGTATATATATATATTTTGTAAATTCTATTTTCATGTAAGTTTTTTTTTCCCCTTCTCTCTATATGACTTTTTTTCAACTAAATTGATAACAAATATATATATATATAACTATCTTTGTTTTGGGAGTTAATTTGAAACTTTATTTTTATTTTTTTTGGTGGATATTTGTATATTTTTTATACTGTTGTTATTATTATTTATGATATATGTAAATTGATAATGCAATTATGAGTTTTTTAATAGAATATGGCGTCTTATATTGTTCTTTATGATTTGGCCATTTTTTAAATTTCTTAAACGAATTTTTCAATTTTTTTTATTTGTAAAAAATTAAAAACATTTAATTGACTTGCCCATCAATAAATAAAATTTAAAATAATGAACACTATTCCATAATTTATGGATTTAAAAAAAAATTATCACCCATATATGAAATAAGAAAAACTAAAACCGCACATTTTTTTCAATTTTTATTTTTAACTCTTTAAAACTCTAACGGTACCTTTTTTATTTCTCCAACATTGTCTTTTTAAATTTGCAAAGATAAAAAAATTATACCGGAGTTGCATAGTGGTTAGTTGAGGTGGTGAGCATGGCAACAACAAAGATGATGATGAGCTAAGTCAGAGTATTGTTTGGGTGTGTTTTGAAAAAGTGAATATTACCTAAAAGAACAGTAGATAGTTTGGATAATAAATTGATTTAGAAAACTAATGTGTGGTTGAGATAAGTGTGAATTTTACTATATAAAAATGGAATATGGATCATATATTATCTTTTTATATATCATTTTGAGTACTTTTGTATAACTATAAAAAATTATTGTGATCACATATTATTTATCATCTGATATATTATTACTGTATTATTGTAATGAGTTTTATTATTAATGCCTATTATTAATGTAGTGGTGAGATGTCATATGATAAATAAAAATATGTTTTGTTATTATTATTATTGATAATATATTTCTTTATTTATTTTTTACTATGTTCAAAAAATAATTTATGTTCATTGTTAGTTTTTGTAGATGAGAAGTCAAAAATAAACTATATATAATTCAAGTTATAACTAATTTGAGATTGAGAAGGAAAGTTCCAAAAGAAATTATAATTATATATAATTTTAAAATATTTTTAAAAAAATACAAAGAAAAATTGGAACTATAAATTATAATTATCGAACAACCTAATTCTATTACAAAAAACAATTAAATGAAAAATTAATCAAATTTAAATTTATAATTATTAAACATTGTTAATAAGTCATCAATTTTTTATTCAAGTTCTAGCCTGATCTGATCTTAAATAGTTTTTCAGATATAAATATATCTTAATATTGATACAATCAATATTAGACATATTTTAAGAGGGGTAAATTATATCGATAGTCCCCGCATTTTGTCTCTTGTGTAAATTTGATATTTGTAATTTTAATTAGCTTGATTTTAATCATTAATTTTAGATTTTGTATCAATTTGGTCTAATTGATAATGTCAGTTAAGGTTTTTAAAATAAAATAACTATTGAGTTGGTTGACATTAACTTACTGAGTTGAAAAAATTTATAATTTTATCAATAAAATTATAACAAATGCTACTCATGTGTGTATTTTCAATAATTAAAAAAAAAACTAGCAATTATAACAATTGGACCAAACTGAGACAAAATTATAAATTCAGAATCAAAATCAAGCAAATTAAAATTGCAAGGACAAAAATAACACAAGAGTTAAAATATAAGGACTACCAATGTATTTTATTCTTTTAAGAATGTAACGCCCTTAAAATAATAACAATAAACCCAACAGATAAGACATTCATTTATATATAAACTAACCACATTCCTTTATTCCTTAGAGTTCCATTACATAAGTATTACATGTTAACATCATAACAAAATGCCCTACGGGCTTACAGCTTTCCAAGTTAACACTTGGTTACAAACAAAGAGTACTAACTCGTTTACACAAAAAGCCCTTGGCTTGAAGTTACATGTAATACATCAAAAGTAAAACGACAAAATATGTCCGCCTCTAGCCTCCCAAGCTATGTCCTTGGAGGTGGCATGCTTCCTGTACCTGAAAATGATAGTCCCATATAGGGTGAGCCACAGCCCAGTAGAAATACACTAAACCAACCATGAACAATGACTAAAACATTAGCAATTGATAGATGGCCAACACTGAAACAATCACATAAATCACATATTTATGTCATACAACTTATGAGTCTAAGTTACCTTTCTTTTTCCCTTTTTCAACAGATAGGCATATAAGCACTAACCACATTCTCAACAGATATATATAACAACAATATCCACATTCTCAGATAAGCAAATAAGCTATATCCACATTCTACAACAGATATGTATAACCACAATATCCACAGATAAGCATATGAGCTATATCCACACATCACAAAGATAAGCATATAAGCCCTATCTTCACTTCTTTAGACAAGCATATGAGCTGTATCTACGGAGTTCATCCCCTATCTTCTCCCAACACTATCCGGTTTAGAGGTACATCCCCTATCTTCCCCTAAACCGCGGAGTACATCCCCTATCTCCTCCTCTACACATAACGTATACAAACACATTGGTTCTATATACAATCACCCAATACATACAATAAATGTATTCTATCAACCGTCAAATTCCATGACACACTTCATTGATTAGTTTCAGTTTGCCTAATCATCATGCATTGTCTACAACAATCACGACTATCCTCCACCGATAGCCCAAAGCAGTTATTTCTAAACAGAAAATAAATGCACAATGGATATTCAATCAACATTTCATTTCTTCATTCTTCTCAATTAATTATCCCAATTAATTAAACAATGTAATTAGGTCAATTCCCATAATTAACATTTCAACCCTTAGGTCCCATTTTCATCAATGATTCAACAATCATTCCATTTTTCTATGCCAAACATGCATCTAGGTTTATTATGAATAAAACCCCAACTTTTGTAAAATTACACAAAAGCCCCAAACTTTCACAAAATTACCAAACCAAGCCCAATATCTCAAAATACCAAAATTTAAAGACAAAACCCATGGAGAGGAGTAGGATATCCCTACCTTGAAGTTTAAGCCAAAAAGGAGATGAAGACTCGAAGATCAACGTGCTCCAAATCCAAACTTTTTCAGATTAAATCGAAGCTCTCAACGCCCTCTATCTTTTTAACAAAGGCCCTAGGCTAGATTCACACCCTAGGGAGATCAAATCTTAGAGAGAGTGCAAGTTTAGGGAGAGAGAGGCTCGGATTAAGGGTTTTGGATCAAAAAGAAGGTGAAAAAGTGATGTTTTAGACGCTGCTGTCCGCTGATATAAAACACGCTCGCTCGAGCGAAGACTTCGTCGCTCGAGCGACCAGACACAGAAAACTCTCGCTCGAGCCAAGAAGTTCTCGATCGAGCGAAGAAAAATCCAGACCGCTCGAGCGAAGGAAGCTCGCTCGAGCCAAGAAAGACAGCTCTCAGGTCCAGAACCAGGTACAACACAACTCTCGCTCGAGCGACAAACTCCTCGCTCGAGCGAAGGACCAAAAATCTGGGCAGCAACACTAGGCTCCCAAACACAACCAACCTGTAACAAACCTGCCCAACACATCCTATAACTCAAATATGAAGAAAAAGGAATGTAAACACAATAATAACCAACTACCAACATCCACAGACACATGTCCGGATCACTGTACAACAAGGGTAAACCCGGGATCGCTATAAAGAATAACTACATAATCTCTTAATTAATTTTAAAATTTTTAATAAATATACCAAACAAATATGTACAAAATTCCTATTTTTGTTATAATTTTAAAAAATATATATTTACTAATTAAAAATTAAATAAATAGGTAGGTCTACTAACTCATGAATTGGACGTGAACTAGACGATTCTCCAAGGACTAGGCGTAAATCAAGAATTGTTGGCAAAAAAATCGCCTTGAACTAAATTTTCTTAGCTATTTTTTAATGTTTAATCCAATATTAAAACCCCTCAAATTTGTTCATATCAGTCACGAATTGATAAGTTATAATAAAATTTAAATTTATTAGGACTAAAAGATGACTTACAATTTAGGTGGCTCTATCTTAGATAATGTTTTCATCCATAAAAAAAAAAATATATATATATATATAACTATTCATTTAATTGTTTTAAACATAAATATATAATTTTTTTAAACTAAGTTCAAAATTTTTAATTATTATAAAAAAGATACTTACAAATATCTATTTACTAATTTAATAAATAGATTGGTCAAATGATTCATATAAGTTGGGAATAGATAAAGATAATTTTTAATGATTAGGTGAAGGACAACTTGGCATAAATCTAATGTTTAGCCTAAATTTAATATCACAAATGAATTCTAATCCATTTTTACGTAAATCTTATAACATAAGATAAATTATAATTTTGATGCTAGACAAATTTTTAGACTTTACAAAACATGAAAAAATTAATATATTGACAATTGTAATTTACCATTATCATATGATAAATTAAATTTACGAAACTCATAAGACGAAATATATTTATATTTTATCATAAATAAAATTTTTGTAATTTATTTTTTAATTTTTACCAATTAAATTATGACATGTATTTGTTATTAACAACTTAAAGCACACAATTAATGACATAAGAATAAAAAAAAATTCTCTCATATGTAACTGTGATAAAAATTAATAAAATTTAATTGATTCTAAATTATTTTTACTAAATATTCTAGATAAATTTTTTAGATTATTATTTAATTTTAAAAATTAATTTTTGATTGTTTATTTATACCCGTACATAACACAGGTAATAATTCTAGTTATGATTAATGAAAAATGTGGGGTATTATAAATTTTATTTTTGAGAAATAATTGAAATCATGTGAATAAGTTTTTGAGAAATATGTTAAAAAATTAAATTTAAGGAAGATATAAGATACCAGGTTATATGGGTATTTTTTCTTGGTGAAAAGTCCAGTTTTTATAAAATATTGCGGTGAAAAGTCTATTTGTTATTTTGGGAAACATTTTATTTTCAATTTTATTCTTTAATTTATCTGTTTAATTTTTTTGAACTTATTTATCAAATTTGTATATATCTGTTGGACTATCTATTTGCTAATTTTTTTTAACTTATTTGTTAAATTTTTTTAACCTATCTATTTATTTTTTTTTATCTGTTCAATTTTTAAACCTATCTATTTAAATTTTATCTATTCAAATCTTTAGCTGTCCAAATTTTTTTATCTGTTTAAATTTTTATTTTTATCTCTTATCTGTTGAAAATATCTGTTCAAATTTTTTTGGATCCATTATCTATTGGAATCCTTTGCTCCTTAGATATATCCTTTGGGAAAACAACAACAACAACAACAACAACAATAGATAGAACACAAATAAAGAGAGATTCAGAGAGAAATGTATAAAATTATTAGATACGTTCAAACAGATCTATGTTGTGATTTGTTCAGAACAGATTAATAAATTAGAGTGGTACATGACTTTTCCTCTTCATTGTCCTTAGCAATTGAAATCAAAACAAAAACCAAAATAAAAATCATAATATGCTTTCGGATCATCAAAATCAAAATCATAATCCAGAGTCAAATTGATCATCAGTGATAGTTATTGGAAAATCACTACTCAATCTAACCTTGGACTCCTTCGCGACTCATGATTTTTCTTCACAACTCTAGTTTGACTTCAATATGAATCTCGCGGACTATTTTGACGTCAATATGAAGCCCTAACCAAGATCTAACTTCAATTTGCAGCACTAATCAAGATCTGGCTTCAATCTAAAGCTTTAGTCGAAGAGATCCAATCTTTGGAGCTATGGTCTTCTTTTTGACTCTTGTTGCTAGATCTTTGATTTGTGACAATCTTTGTAGTTGTTGTGTTCCTCTCAGCTATTAGATCGTCTTATCTCTCTATGCCGATAAACAACAAGAACTGTCACGACCCAAACCCGTCCCTATAGATTTAATGTCGTAACCGGCCAGTAATCCTTGGATTACCAAAGGCCTCTTAACATGATAATATATAATTAGGGGCTGCGGAAGCAAATACAAAAAATATACATAGTCCATCGAGCTGTGAAGACATACATGGGACAGATAATCTTAAACTTTTATAAACATACAAATGATGTCAAAAGATACAGTATTTACACATCACTTCATGTACATAAAAACAGAAAAACTTGTTCATGAAGCAAAAGGAACAAAGTCTTATACATTTATAATAACACAGCCACTAGTCTTGACTTAATCCGGAACCTCCTCGAGAGGCACAAAGGTTGGCTAACAAAAACTGAAACACCATGTCCTCAACTTTGAACCTGGTTACGTGCCTGATCACCTACATACATAATATAAATAGTGAACGAGAGTCTAGTGAATAATAATAGAGTAAAAGGGTTAAATGAATGATGTCTCATAACTAAGCTTGTACATAGAATATATTCATGTTCGTATTCTTATTCAATTCATATACAGAATTCAGAATTCATGCTTGATCATATATAGTTCATTCGTTAGCGCTAACAAATCACATAAAAAGTATCAAAGATTATATTTGTCAGTTCCATAGAGGAACCTCTGACTGGGTACGGATAACTTGTTAGTTCCATAAAGGAACCTCCGGACTAGGAACGAATAACTTGTCAGTTCCATATAGGAACCTCCAGCCGGGTGCAGATAACTTGCCAGTTCCATAAAAAACCTCTGGCCTGGGTATAGACAGCATGCTTGAATCACAGCATTAATGCCACAAATATTTGTCAGAGTTTGGACAATCATTCATAGTACAAAACATAGCATTTCATAGAACAAATCTTATTCCATATACATAAAATAATTTAACTTGAATATAGCTTTACTAAGTTATTACTCACAAATAACAGATGGCTCCTAGTAAACGAGCAAAGTAGGTAATTTAGATATCTCATGGCACGTGATCTACACAGATACAGGATGAATACGTACTGAATTACATACCCGGAATCATTAACTTAGTTCTTTCTTGTCTTGGTGTGTTTCTACTTTTCTATCCTCATTATGGTGTCTTAAACTTGGCCTAGGAATGCCTAGGATAGAAAGAGGATGCAAAAATGCACTTGAAAACACTTAACAAAAATTGTTGAAAACAGGGTCCTCGATCGAGCGTAACTTCCTATGCTCGAGTGGACATGCAAAATGTGAGTGGTCGCTCGAGCACAAGATCTCGCTCGAGCGGTCTGCAAACTTTTGTAAAAGTGCTGGTTGCTTAATTTTTTCGCTCGATTCTCATTCGACGCTCGTTTGAGCGTGAGAGACATGCCCTCGCTTGAGCTTAACTTTTGTCGCTCGAGCAGTCTGCAAAACATAAGAACTTCTGGGAGCATACATTTCACGCTCGAACGGACTTCTAGTTGCTCGAGCGGAAGTGCATGCACTCAGAATGGTCACTCTAGCATGGATTCCTTCACTCGAGCGTAGGAGTAGAATTCTAGAATTTTCAGAATTGCTTTCAAGCTTTAAAACTCAATTTCAAAACCACAAATCTTATTATTTTGGGCCAAAACTCAAGGAAACATGTCTAGACTTTAAAAATATTAAGAATTAAGGATCATTTCATGAAATCAAGGCCCCTAAGCTTGACAATTGAGTAAACTCAAACTTGAATTATGAAAACATAATATAGATATGACATGCATGTAAATTTCTTGAACTAAGGCTTTTCAAAATATGATCAATTAAGGTTAAATGGTAAGAAATGTGATAAATTCTCAAAACAAAATCAAGATAGACATATGCATAGAGGATTTGTTTGAAATTCAAACTCAAAATGCTATGATATATGCATGCATGTATGGAATGACTTAACTTTCTTCAATTCTAGCACAATTCCCCTATGAATTCACCTAATTCACTTGTTTCCATGCATTAATCAACTACTTTACAAGGTCAAAGACTAGAATTCTTATCTAGAGCGTTAGATTCATAAGTGTAAAAGCTTCAATCTCCAGATTCACTCCTATTCTTCAACAATTCATAGCAAATCTCTCTTTTCAAGCTCTTGATTTCAATTCCTTCCCCATCTCTCTCTCTCTCTCTCTCTCTCTCTCTCTCTCTCTCTCCCCTACGTTTGAGTTCAAAGATATGAGTGAATGAGAGTATAAAGTATAAAAAAGGTGATGAGGGTGGCCTTATATAGGCTTACCTAGTGGTGGTTCATTAAAGCCAATCAAATAGGCATTAAATTAATATAATTTAATCGTTCCAAATCAAATTTCAATTAAACCTACCACAAAATTCTAAAAATTCAAATTAACATAAATCAAGTCAATTTCTGAATCGGATGCCAATAAGGCCTTCAATTCGCAAACCGAAACGGGAACATAAACAGATCTTTTTACGTTAAACAGATATAAATACATATAAGGCAACATATGTTGCAGCATTTCACTTTAATTATTTATTAGGCATAATTAAGCATGGATTAACGTTAATCATTGGTCGGGGTTGTTACAAGAACATTAGTAGTGGTGATTATGGTGGCGACGACGCTAAAGGCCCCTAAGTGAGAGAGAGAGCCAAATTGGTGGTGTTGATCTATATAGATCTCTTGGATCGATTTGCAACAGCAGCGAATCCCCCACCACCACCACCTATATTCTGCATCCTCCTCAACCTAGGGTCTTCGGAGCTGTGAGAGAGAGACAAACATATGAGCAATGAGTCACTAACGTTAAAGGTGGCGGTGGAGAGATAGCAGAGACGATGGTGGCTAGGGTTTAGATCAAAGTAGAGAGCAAAAGAGAGAGAGAGAGAGTTTGGGAATAAATCAAAATAATGGTGATATATATATATATACCTAGGTATTTTGGTTATTTTGTCTAACCATGTCCTTATAGATAAAGTATTTTAGGGAGCTTCTATTTGCACACATTGATTCCTCTCTGTATACATTCTTCTCAATGCACACACTTAAAAAATTAATCCCAATTTAGTTTGCTCACTCCACACACTTTTTATTTCATATCTACCCCCAAATGTAAATCACACACACACACACATACATACCTAGACCTATTTGTCACACACAAACCCCTCTGACCCCCAGACTCGTCTCTCACACACACACACACATCTCTCACACTCTACCTTTTGTCCCCAAAAGCTGTATCCATCTATTGAAAACATCTCAGTGAAGCATTGAAGACATCTCAAGTGAATCATTGAAGGAATTCTTCATATTTGGAGAACTTAGGTTAGTTTACTTATTTTAATCATTATTCCTATTTCATTTGTAATGTAGGGTTTGTTTTTACCATCTTCGAAACGAACGCATAGCCCACCGTAATTGAGCACTCTGTTCCTCATTCAGAACTGGTTTTCAGAAAATAAACTACTTGTTCAGAAGTAGAATTCTGAAAATTATCATTTATTTCGATAGTAGCATTTCGAATTTTTTTATTTGTTTTGACATTCAACTTCCAAAAGTAATGTGTTTTTTCGGTTTTCAACTTCCGAACAAAATAGATATTTTCGATTTTCAACTTCTGAACGGTATTTTTTCCCCCTTCTTTTGTGTATTCTTTTTACAATTGTATATTCATTAAATATATTAATTTTTGCAATTAATATGGATTCTAAACGTCAACAATGTGTCACACCTTTTGCTTCAAATAAAAGACGTCGTGAATTGGATGTTGACCATGAACGGGGACGGGAGGGTGGGCGAGGACGAGGTCAAGGTCGAGGTCGAGATCGGGGTCGGGGTCCAGGTCATGATCCGGTTCCGATAGAATATGATATCCCCAGTGCCAGCCAAAGTCGTAGCCGAAGTCGAAGACAAGTTGAAGGTGATGATATGCTTGACATTGCCGTGGAGGATGCTCCTTTACCCGATTCTCATACTGTCCAGGAAGAGGACCTTACTCATGATTTTCTAGGTGGACCGACTGATCCATCAATACTGCGGAGTATCAATAGTCATGTCGCTGCAGTTGTTTGGCAAAGAGAAGTAAACATTCCTGAGTAGAAGTTAAATTCATTTGTATATGATTTTTTATGGTGTTATATGGTAGTTTCTAATGAGATATTAATTTGTTTTATAGGAACGAGGGCCCCTAAAGTGTCATAATCACTCTTCGAAGATCCTTGCATGGACATGGTGGTCAATAGACAATAACACCAAATTCAAAGCCATTATTGAGTGGTCTGGGCTGTCACTGTTAACTCGTTGCACTTATCGGTTTATCAACAAGCTTCTAATCTCCAATTTCGTTGAGAGATGGCAACCTAAGATGAACACATTTCATATGATAGTTGGTGAGATGACCTTGACCTTGGATGATATTGACACTATTTTTAGCCTTTCCATTATAGGCAGATTAGTCAGCGTACCAGATGTGACAAATCTTCATGGAGTTACACTACTGGTTTCTGGCTTGGGGATTACTGAACGTGTAGCACATGACAAGGTTTCTACTGCTGGTGAGAATTCAGTCAGGCTTGAGTGGTTGCGAAGTCAGTTTGCTGGTATCATAGATTCAAACCTAAAGGAGGCCATAGAGTGCGCTGTTAGAGCTTATTGTTGTTTCTGTTGGGAAGTACGCTCTTCAGTGACAAAAGTGGTACCAGGGTTCTTGTTGTTTACCTTGGCTTATTGATGGATTTGAAATCCATTCATACTTACGCCTGGGGTGTTACTGTATTAGCATTTTTATACAGACAGTTGAGGTATGCTAGCCGGTCTGGTGTTAAGCAGATCGATGGTTAGATAACTCTTCTAGAGGCATGGATTTATGAGCACTTCCGAGCATTCCGACCTCACCAGAACATGGGCTATAATGAAAACATGTCACACATGTACCATTAGATATCTAGGAGAGAAGCGGGTTCCTCCACTGATTATTTGAAATCTTTTCGAGCAGAGCTTGACAGTTTGGTAGTTACTGATGTATGTTTACTCGTCTTGAGATAATTTTAACACTTTCTATTTATCTTACCCTTTATATGCTTTAATTCAAAAACACTTTACGTTTACAGGTTATTTGGGATCCATACCAGAGTTGCAAATACTCTAATACAAAAATAGACACATTACCCCGTAGCTCTCTGAACTAATAAGGCTTGAATTAATGTTGCACAACAGTTAGACTTTTCTTAAACGAAACCTTGATATCAGTGTGTTGCAACTCAAGTAGACTATGTATTTTTTTAAGTTTTGCATGTGTCACGACCCGTGTGACAACCCTCACTACTGTTTACTGATTAACCACTGATTATTGCTAAACTGAGACTGATTATAAATAGTCATTGAACTGATTGAAATACTGAACTGATTGATTAAGTGTATCTGTTTAAGTGCATACCTATCTGTTGACTGTTAAAATTATCTGTTTATGTTGTATGCTTTAAATTGTAAATTGAAGCCTTATCGGCGACCGAATCTGAAATTGATTGATGATTTATGATAATTAGAATTAATGTAATTTTATGGCATATTTTATTTGAAATGTGATTTGGTATGATTTAATTAGATTAAATAAGGATAAATTGCAATAGTTGGCTTAATTACCAACATGCCATCCTAGTGGGCCACTACACCAAACATATTGAGACTTGATTACACTTAAACACACATTTGCTCAACCTTTTTCTTTCTATAGCCGACTAGAGAGAGAGTGATAGAAGAGAGAGCTTGATTTCATCTCATATTTGCTTGGAGACTTGGAGAAATTGTAGGAAAATTGCAAGAATAGAACTTCCATACCTTAAATTGAAGACTTAGGTAAGAAATTCAACCTCTTAATTGTGTCTTTAAGTTGGTTCTTGCATGGTTCATGTCATATTGAAGAGTTAAGTCATGAATTGGTTCTAGCATGTTGAATTGTAGCTCAAATCATGCATGCATGTTGCTATTCTTGAGTTTTGAAGTTATTGTTCATGAGATTGCTTCATACATGTTCATCTTTTGATCATAGTTCATGATTTTACCATGTTTTGGAAGAAATTGGCTCATTAGAGCATGTAATTGAAGCTTTGAATTGGTTTAAACTCATGCATGTCATGTTTGAGTTATGTTCATGAAAATTTGTTTGAAATTGGATTTAATTGAACTACCTTTGGGCTTTGATTTCTCAAATTGATCTTTGAAACATGTTATATTATGAGTCTTGAAGTGTTTTTCAGAAAATTAGCCCAAATGGATCGAATTTGGTATTTTGAAACTTGTTTTTGAGCTTGAGGTTCAAATATGAAAATTCCAAATTTTGGACTCACGCTTGAGCGAAGTGACTGGCGCTCGAGCGTGAAATTCATGCATCCAGCACTTTACACTGTTTTATAGTCCGCTCGAGCGGGGTATTGGACGCTCAAGCGAGGACTTGTTTCACACGCTCGAGGGGGTATCGAGTGCCCAATCGAGTGTGATTTTCGCACATCCAATACTTTTGGCATGTTTTACAGTCCGCTCGAGCGTTATAACTCGCGCTCGAGCGGAGTATTTTGTTTGCCTGTACGCTCGAGCGGGTAAACTCACGCTTGAGCGAGACCCCTGTTTTCTGAAAATATTTTTAAAGTGCATCTTTGCATCCCCATTCCATTCTAGGCATTCCTAGGCCTAGTTTAAGGCATCTTAATGAGGATATTGATATAGAACCACACCGAGTCTGGATAGGAATTAAGTTATTGTTTCTCGACTGTGTAGCTTAGTGCGTGTTCACTCTGTAACTGTGTAGGGTTGGCATCCGGAGATGTGTACTAGCTTATCTGTAGCCCAGAACTCTGTGAGTAACAATGTTGTAAAGATATGTTCGAAAATGAATATTTTCTGAATGATCAACTGAACTGTTTTCTGAATTGTTTACTGTTAACTGAATGAATGTTTGTCCTCTATTCTGAACTGTATTGTGGCATCCTTAGCAACTACTATTACTGTTACTGCTACTGTTACAGAGATCTCTGTCAGTTCCTATTTTGGAACTTCTGTTTACTGCTATGATGGCCATCATTGACTGTTCGGTCTTTCTAGACCTAGTGCTTACTGTACTATTCTGCTATTGGATATACCATATATGACTGTTATGACTGAATGACTGATATACTGAATCAATCGACTGTTTTCTATACTGAAAGGACATTCATTCTTAACCTCTTTACGCATTATGTTATTCACTGGGCTTTAGCTCACTGCTCATTTATATATGTAGGTGTTCAGGCACCAGACCGGAGCTAGGAGCGTGGGTTAGACTCCCTTTTGTCAAAGCCAACCACTATGCCTCACTGCGAGGTTCCAAGTCCTTCAAGCTAGGGCTTTTGGGGTGTTTTAGTTTCCCCATTTTTGTATCTATTTTTGTAATTACTGTATAGACTGAATGTTTTTGTACTGTACTGTCCTAATAGGGATTAAGTCCCTGTCCTGAATGCGTGTATATATATGAAAAGTCTTTTTGCATACAGACTGTCACAGCTCATTGGACATATTTTAATTACTGTATTGGCTTCCGCCAGCCCCTGTACTCTGTAATTCAGTTTGACTGTTAAGCAGGCCTTCGGTAATCTCGGATTACTAGCCGGTTACGGTGCTAAACCCATAGGAGGGGTTTGAGTCGTGACAGAGTGGTATCAGAGCGATACTTAATCACGAGTTATACCGCACACACGTGTCCAAATGAGCTATAGGATGTCCTAGAAAAGTGATTAGGGCATTACATGAGCATGATAAGTGTGTGTGGCTAAGACATGAATATAACTGTTAATGTGATAATCTGTCTAAGTATGCAACTGCCTATGTTCATAATTGTTATAACTGTCTATAATGAGATGGACAACGCAAGAAATGTTGATGAAACTGAATCCTCTGAGGCAAGAATGGCAAGGTTATAGAGAATGGTGGAACTACTAATTGAAAGACTAGAACAACAACAGAACCAACAGCCCCCACCTCCTCCAGTACAACCAGAGCCACCTATGAATGATGATATCATAGCTCTGACACAGAAATTTTATAAGATGAAACCGCCATCCTTTTAGGGAGGCGTCGAGCCGCTAAAAGCTGAAGCTTGGGTTCTTGAGACTGAAAAGTTATTTGAAGTTTTTCCATGTTCTGAAGCACACAAAGTGTTGCTAGCTACCTTCGCCTTACAAGAAGAAGCTAGAAGGTGGTAGATGTTGATCCGCGATACAAATACTATCATGACCTGGGCTCAATTTAAGGAGTCTTTCTTTGAAAAGTACTTCCCTCAGTGTGTCAGTGACAGAAAGGTGACTGAATTTGAACAACTGAAACAAGGTACCATGTCCGTAGGAGAGTATGAAACAAAGTTCACCGAACTTGCTAGATATGCACCACACATGGTGGACACCGACTACAAGAAGGCCAGGAAGTTTGAAGGTGGCCTCAATGTAGAAATACTAGACAGAATCAATGAGCTAAAGTTACTGAAATATGTGGATGTTCTTGACCCAGCCATTATGGCCGAATCAAATATTGAAGCACTGAAACAGACTGACTTACCGGCAACTGAATGGCGCAATAAGAAACGGGGTTTTAAATTCAAGAAAGGTAGAAACAACCCACTGAACAAAAAGCAAAACTCAGGGTCAACAACCAGCTCCAGTCAGGGAAGTGGTTCCATAGCGCCCTGTTCTGAATGTGGTAAGAAACACAAATGGGTTTGTTATAAACTTTCTGGTGCTTGTTACAGGTGTGGCAAGGTGGGTCACATGGTCAAAGATTGCCCTTCCACTTCTCAGGGCAATAGTAAAGCTGCACTAAGCGTAGCAGCATCAACTGCTCCACCAAAACCCAACCCCAAAGCTACTGGGAAAGAGCCTATGAGGCAAGGCCGAGTGTTTGCACTCGTACCGGGAGACGTACAAAATATCGAGACCGTCGTGTCAGGTATACTCTCAATTTGTACTCAAAACGCATATGTTCTGATTGATTCGGGGTCTACACATTCATATGTCTCGCATGCTTTTTCACGAAAATTGAATAGACTATTAGAACCCATGAACTATCTGTTAGCTGTATTTTCACCTGTTGGGGGATCTGTGACTTGTTCTTATATGTACCCTGCATGTGAAATTATTGTTGGGGATATACATCTGTATATTGATTTACTGCCATTGAATATTGACCATTTCGATGTAATATTAGGGATGGACTGGTTAACGAAATATCATGCTACCATAGACTGTGTAACGAAACAAGTAGTTTTCTGTCCACTTGGTTTACCTGAATTTGTGTTTAATGAAGTTGGAGTAGTACCTCACCCGTATCTGATTTCCTCCATGAAAGCCTTTAAATTGATTAGAAAGGGGTGTAAAGGGTATTTCTATTCTGTATTGACTGTATCTACTGATGTTAACGCTAATGTAGACAGTATTCCTATAGTCAGAGAATTCCCAGATGTTTTTCCAGATGATCTTCTAGGGGATTTGATTGATAGGGAGACTGAGTTCACCGTTGATGTGATTCCGAGTACACAGCCAGTATCTAAAGCTCCGTACAGAATGGCATCTACCGAATTGAAAGAACTAAAAGTTTAGCTGCAGGAACTGTTAGATAAGAAGTTCATCAGGCCCAGTACTTCACCATGGGGCGCACCTGTCTTGTTTGTGAAAAAGAAAGACGGCTCACTGAGACTTTGTATTGACTACCGTGAACTGAACAAGGTAACTGTGAAAAATAAATATCCATTGCCGCGTATTGATGACTTATTTGATCAGTTACAGGGTGCTCAAGTGTTCTCTAAGATTGATCTCAGATCCGGATATCATCAGCTGAAAGTTAAACCAGAGGACATTGACAAAACTGCTTTTCGAACGAGGTATGGACATTACGAATTCCTAGTTATGCCTTTCGGAGTTACCAATGCACCTGTTGCATTTATGGACCTTATGAACAGAACTTTTAAACCATTCCTCGATGACTTTATTGTTGTATTTATAGACGACATTCTGATTTATTCTAAAAGTAGAGAAGAACATGAACATCATCTGAGACTTGCCCTACAGACCCTAAGAGAACAGAAACTGTATGCTAAACTGTCTAAATATGAATTTTGGCTTGATCATGTTATATTTTTGGGACATGTTATTAGTAGAGATGGCATTTCAGTTGACCCACAGAAAGTTAAAACGGTGGTAAATTGGCCTAGACCAACAAATGTTACAGAAGTCCGAAGCTTTTTGGGGTTAGTCGAGTATTATAGAAGATTTGTCAAAGACTTCTCCAAAATTTCCTTACCACTAACACAGTTGACTCGGAAGGGGATATCATTTGACTGGACTGACCAAAGAGAATCAGCATTCCAAGACTTGAAAACTCGACTTGTGACTGCATCGGTTCTTACCCTACTTTCAGGTACGGATGGTTTTACCATTTTTAGTGATGCTTCTCATAAGGGTTTGGGATGTGTTTTAATGCAGAATGGGAGAGTTATTGCCTATGCTTCCCGACAACTGAGACCGCATGAAAGGAACTACCCGATCCATGATTTAGAACTTGCTGCAGTAGTGTTTGTACTGAAAATTTGGTGTCACTACCTTTATGGGGCGACATGTGAGGTGTATACAGACCACAAGAGTTTGAAATACTTTTTCACACAGAAAGAACTGAATATGAGGCAGCGGAGGTGGTTAGAACTGATAAAAGATTATGATCTACAGATTTTGTATCATTCGGGGAAAGCTAACATCGTTGCCGATGCACTGAGTCAGAAATCGATTGGAAACTTAGCCTGTTTACTCATCGGACAGAAAGAGTTGCTTTGTAACCTTGAGAAATCTGAAATTGAGATTGTTTTGCGAGAACAAGGTGGAACAATAGCTGCTATTTCTGCTCAACCTGCACTGATTGAAGAAATTAAAGAGAAACAGCAACAGGATAACTTCTTGAAGAAGATCATCGATGAACGGGAATCCAAACCGAGGTCGGATTTCAAGTTTGAGAATAATGTGTTGAAATTCAAGGGAAGATTGTGTGTACCGAATAATTCTGAACTGAAAAGAAGAATTCTGCAAGAGGGCCATAATTCATAATTGTCTATCCATCCAGGAAATACGAAAATGTATCAAGACTTGAAATTAAATTTCTGATGGCCGGGAATGAAGAAAGAAATTGCTGATTTTGTGTCAAAATGTCTTCATTGCCAACAAGTTAAAGCCGAACATCAACGACCCGCAGGTTTACTGCGACCCTTACCTATACCGAAGTAGAAATGGGAACATATTACCATGGATTTCATCGTTGGTTTACCTCGCTCCAATAAAGGTATGGATTCAATTTGGGTCATTGTTAATAGATTGACTAAATCTGCTCACTTCTTACCTATCAAAACAATTTATAATGCGAACAAATTGGCTATACTCTATATTGATGAGATTGTTAGATTGCATGGAGTGCATGTGTCCATTATTTCTGATAGGGACTCGAAGTTTACATAGAGATTCTGGCAAAGTCTGCAAACTGCATTGGGTACTGAACTGAGACTGAGTAGTGCCTACCATCCTCAAACAAATGGTCAGTCAGAAAGAACCATCCAGACTCTAGAGGATTTACTGCGGATGTGTGTTCTTGATTTCTAGGAAAATTGGGAAAGTCATTTACTGTTGGCTGAATTTGCCTACAATAACAGCTTTCATTCAAGTATTGGTATGGCGCCTTTTGAGGCTTTGTATGGCAGAAAATGTAGATCTCCGATTTGCTGGGCAGAAGTTGGAGATGGGCCATTGCTTGGGCCCGAGATTGTATATGAAACGACTGAGAAAGTAAAACTGATCCAATAGAGACTGAAAACCACATAGAGCTGACAGAAAAGTTATGTGGATGTTAGAAGGCGAGACAGAGAATACGAAGTAGGTGATCACGTTTTTGTAAAAGTGACACCGATCAAGGGCAAGACTCGTTTTGGAGTTAAAGGCAAGTTAGTGCCGCGATATGTCGGACCGTATGAGATTATTGAGAAAATCAATCCGGTGGCGTATCAAATAGTGCTTCCTCCTGAAATGGAGCATATGCATAACGTCTTCCATATTTCAATGTTAAGGGAATACCTTCGGGATCCCTTCCATGTGATTGAGCCTACCCATGTAGTGCTAAGTGATGACTACAATTACGAAGAGCGGCCCATTCAGATTGTAAACAGACGGATCAAGAAGTTGAGAAACAAAGAGATTCCGTTAGTAAAAGTTGACTGGCAAAACCATGGTGGCGTGTATGCCACTTGGGAAAGGGAAGATGACATGGCCAAGAGATATCCTGAATTGTTCCCGTTGAATCCTGTTTTCTTCCAGAACGAAGGTAATTCGAGTTTGGAGGACCAAACTCTTTATAAGGAGGGGAGATTGTGACAACCCTCACCACTGTTTACTGATTAACCACTGATTATTACTAAACTGAGACTGATTATAAATAGTCATTGAACTAATTGAAATACTGAACTGATTGATTAAGTGTATCTGTTTAAGTGCATACCTATCTATTGACTGTTAAAATTATCTGTTTATGTTGTATGCTTTAAACTGCAAATTGAAGGCCTTATCGGCGGCCGAATCTAAAATTGATTAATGATTTATGATAATTAGAATTAATGTGATTTTATGGCATATTTATTTGAAATGTGATTTGGTATGATTTAATTAGATTAAATAAGGATAAATTGCAATAGTTGGCTTCATTACCAATATGCCATCCTAGTGGGCCACTACACCAAACATATTGAGACTTGATTACACTTAGACACACATTTGCTCAACCTTTTTCCTTGCTATAGCCGACTAGAGAGAGAGTGATAGGAGAGAGAGCTTGATTTCATCTCATATTTGCTTGGAGACTTGGAGAAATTGTAGGAAGATTGCAAGAATAGAACTTCCATACCTTAAATTGAAGACTTAGGTAAGAAATTCAACCTCTTAATTGTGTCTTTAAGTTGGTTCTTGCATGGTTCATGTCATATTGAAGAGCTAAGTCATGAATTGGTTCTAGCATGTTGAATTGTAGCTCAAATCATGCATGCATGTTGCCATTATTGAATTTTGAAATTATTGTTCATGAGATTGCTTCATGCATGTTCATCTTTTGATCATAGTTCATGATTTTACCATGTTTTGGAAGAAATTGGCTCATTAGAGCATGTAATTGAAGTTTTGAATTGGTTTAAACTCATGCATGTCATGTTTGAGTTATGTTCATGAAAATTTGTTTGAAATTGGATTTAATTGAACTACCTTTGGGCTTTGATTTCTCAAATTGATCTTTGAAACATGTTATATTATGAATTTTGAAGTGTTTTCCAGAAAATTAGCCCAAATGGATCGAATTTGGTATTTTGAAACTTGTTTTTGAGCTTGAGGTTCAAATCTGAAAATTCCAGATTTTGGACTCATGCTCGAGCGGAGTGACTAGCGCTCGAGCATGAAATTCGTGCATCCAACACTTTACACTGTTTTATAGTCCGCTCGAGCGGGGTATTGGACGCTCGAGCGAGGACTTGTTTCACACGCTCGAGGGGGTATCGAGCGCCCAATCGAGTGTGATTTTCGCACATCCAATACTTTTGGCATGTTTTACAGTCCGCTCGAGCGTTATAACTCGCGCTCGAGCGGAGTATTTTTTTTGCCTGTACGCTCGAGCGGGTAAACCCATGCTCAAGCAAGACCCCTGTTTTCTGAAAATGTTTTTAAAGTGCATCTTTGCATCCTCATTCCATTCTAGGCATTCCTAGGCCTAGTTTAAGGCATCTTAATGAGGATATTGATATAGAACCATATCGAGTCTAGATAAGGATTAAGTTATTGTTTCCCGACTGTGTAGCTTAGTGTGTGTTCACTCTGTAACTGTGTAGGGTTGGCATCCGGAGACGCGTATTAGCTTATCTGTAGCCCAGAACTCTGTGAGTAACAATGTTGTAAAGATATGTTCGAAAATGAATATTTTCTGAATGATCAACTGAACTGTTTTCTGAACTGTTTACTGCTAACTGAATGAATGTTTGTCCTCTATTCTGAACTGTATTGTGGCATCCTTAGCAACTACTGTTACTGTTACTGTTACTGTTACAGAGATCTCTGTCAGTTCCTATTTTGGAACTTCTGTTTACTGCTATGATGGCTATCATTGACTGTTCGGTCTTTCTAGACCTACTGTTTACTGTACTGTTCTGCTATTGGATGTACCACATATGACTGTTATGACTGAATGACTGATATACTGAATCAATCGACTGTTTTCTATACTGAAAGGACATTCATTCTTAACCTCTTTACGTATTATGTTATTCAATAGGCTTTAGCTCACTGCTCATATATATATGTGGGTGTTCAGGCACCAGACCGGAGCTAGGAGCGTGGGTTAGACTCCCTTTTGTCAAAGCCAACCACTATGCCTCACTGCGAGGTTCCAAGTCCTTCAAGCTAGTGCTTTTGGGGTGTTTTAGTTTTCTCCTTTTTGTATCTGTTTTTGTAATTACTGTATAGACTGAATGTTTTTGTATTGTACTATCCTAATAGGGATTAAGTCCCTGTCCTCAATGTTTGTATATATATGAAAAGTCTTTTTGCATACAGATTGTCACAGCTCATTGGACATATTTTAATTACTGTATTGGCTTTCGCCAGCCCCTGTACTCTGTAATTCTGTTTGACTGTTAAGCAGGCCTTTGGTAATCTCAGATTACGGTGCTAAACCCATAGGGGCGGGTTTGGGTCGTGACAACCGGCTCCCCTTACCCAAGGGTTAAGCATCGAAATTAACTCCGGCAAATTCTTAAACAAATTACTAAACGCGAGTGAAAAAATATTTAAGTAAGGGTACCAAAATAATCATAGGAGCTTCTATTTTTATAACATAATTTATAGACCAAAAAGGCCGATATTTACATATAAAAATACCATAAAAGTGCTGTGTGTGTCTATTCCACCGTCCCGTGTCTAAGACTCTTCTGAATTGTATTGTTTCATGAAAATTGGTAAACAGCTATAAGCACATGGCAGAGTGAGAACTATTATACTAAGAGTATAAGGGCATAAAATTCACCATGGATAATTATTGGCTAAACAGAATTTGATATTAAAATACAGAATATATAATACGGAATTCATTTGACATATAATACAGAAATCATATAAATAGAATAATCATAACCACGGTACAGAACAGAATAGAACAGATGTATGGACTCAAGAGATGGCTCGTACAAACTCTAGAGGTGGCTCCCACCATAATGTAGCACTTAGCTCTGTACAACACTTTGCTCCACACCAGAAATCATAACCACAATACAGAACAAAACAGATGTATTTGCTCAAAAGGTGTCTCGTACGAACTTTAGAGGTGGCTCCTACAATAGTGTAGCACTTAGCTCCGTACAGCACTTTTCTCCACACCAGAAATCAGAGTGTCAGTGGATCCATGATAGACAGAGGGTCATAACGTGACTAATCAGAGAGCCAATGGTTATTTAAGTCTCCCAAGGCATGGGACCTCCGTGGTGGTACTTATAAAATAATTACTCGAAACACATTTTAATAAACAATTATATCCATGGATTTTCTTTATTATATAAAATAAGGTTCATAAATTAAAAATGTTAATATAATTTATAAAATACAATTTACGTAAAATAAATTATGGTAACTCAAAATATACATAAAACATATAATGGTAACTCAAGGTATAATATAACTCACCTTAACTTTAATTCCAACTTTTACCTTTCGCTCACTCCGATCCACTAAAAACTCCAAACTAAACTAAAAGTTTTATATATAAATCAAACAATTAGGTAGAGAGAGAGAGAGAGAGAGAGAGAGAGAGAGAGAGAGAGAGAGAGAGAGAGAGAGAGAGAGAGAGAGAGGAGGGAGAGACTAAGAGTGTTGGGGAAAATGGTGATGCTTACCATCTATATATATAGGCAAGAGAAGGCGTGCGGCACAAGTGAATTGAGGGGCACGAATCGTAGTTGTATCGAAATTGTTATATTTCAGTGTATTTTGGTTTAGAAAAAATATAGAGAAAAATATAATAAAAATATCATAATACTCAGAAAATAATATTGAATAATAATATAAATTTTTAAAATATTTTTTTTTGAAATTATTTATAATTAAATAATACTATTATAAAATTTAAGGGACAACTTAAATTTTCGAGTTGTTACAGCATATGCACTCTCAGCCCTGTTCAATTCAATGTAAGTCAAATAAAAATCAAGTACATGGCACTTATTAAAAACTTATTGAACAAAAGTAATCTTACCGGTTGGTTATAACATTGCCACAATGCATACACGTGTCTGTCCATGTCGCCACAAATTTCTCCTTGTAAGGAACCAACCAAGTATTCATAACGTAGTTGACTGCATCGGGATAACTATTGAATTCCTTATGTAATGATTGAAGACGCTCATTGTATTGAATTTCAGAAGATGAATACATTAAAGAGTTCCACTCATGGTTGAACTTCTCTCATTTCTACTTTGTCTCAAACATTTTCTTGCATTTGGTCAATACATTCTTACTGATATGCCAACGACATAATAAATGTCTGCCACTCGGGAATATCTTATGTATGGCATTTATCAAAGCTAGCTCTCTGTTAGTGACAATAATTACCGGCAAAACAAAACCATCCATAACATCATGTAATGTAGCTAACACTTCCGCATAGTTATCGACCTTCTCAAATTGTAAGCATGCGAAAGCTACCAAGAAAGCCATTTTAGTTGATGTCACTCCCACAATTTCAAGAAGAGGAAGACGATATCTGTTGGTTTTATATGTGCAATCCATAATCAATATACATGGAAAAGATCGAAATAAGTCCAAACTGGTACGATGTGCCCAAAACAAGTCTGTCACAGTCATCATGGACTCTTCGCATTGATGGCGCTCAATGTAATTATACTTGGCCAATTCACCCCATAAGTATTGTATCTGTGATCTTCTAGCTCTCTCTACCACCCTGTTTCGATGGCGTACATTGTAAATGGTTTTAAGTGTGCTTACATTGAGGGCATCTCATTGTTTCAAGGTTACTAGGATCTCTTTTGGCCTAACCATACTCTTTGACATATCCATTAATAATGGTTTCTCATCTTTTGACAGCCTTCCCGCATATGAATGTCCCTCAAGGTGTTCCGTATGTGGATGGTTATACAATCAGCATACTACGGTCAATGTCCATTCATCATTTGTGGTCAACTTATGAGCCATCATATCAAAAGGACAACCACACTTCTTCATACTGGTTATTTTTGACGTATTGTTGCCATCATGTTTTAACTTCTTTGTTGCTCTATATTGGCCACTCCTCTCACAAGCAAGATACATTCTGGGTCTTTTTTTTCCCTCTAACATAGTCTGATGTTTTTATTACAATGACCAAACTATTTCTCTTTCTAACTTCACGTACCCAGTTGAGCAATTCATCCGTACTTTTGAATACCTACAAAGTCAAATAAATATTATCAAACATTTACATTTGTTGAGCAATTCAAAACACAATCATTATAATTTCGTAGAGTGAACCTGTTCAGTTGTGAATTGAGTAGTGTAATCCAATACACTATCGGAGCAAACCTGACTTTCTTGAGTTGAGACATATTCCTGCAAGTTTTGTATAACATTACAAATTTGAACTGGCATTATAAAGACAAGTTTGCAATTTGAAACTACAAATTTATTATGAAATTTACAAATTTGGAATATAAAATGAAATTTTTTTTTTACTTCATTTGGAAGTATAATGTCGAAAAAAATGCTACTGTTCGAATGTAGTAGTCTAAATTATTTTTAACAGTTCAGAAGTTGAATGCTGAAAACTTTTACTCATATCAGAAGACAACTTTCGAAATGAACTAATTATTTCGGTAGTAGACTATCGAATAAATTGATATATTTCAACCCTGATTTTTTCGAAAAACGTTGGGAAAAAAAAAGAAAGAAAGACTTTTACATAGCAAAACTCACATTTCCTTGGCTATCTTTCTCACAAATATTTATCTGCTTCTGAAAATCTGAATGTTCATAAGGGAAATCTTCCATAACAATGATGAATAAGGATGAGGTTTAGTGTGTAAACTAATGAAAAGCTAAGAATCAAGAATGAGGGTGTTTAGTGTGTAAACTAATGAATGGAAACTAACAATGAAGGGTTTGAAAGGATAATGATGGAATGTGGAGGTTTAGCAAATTGGGTATGGAAGCTCAACGTGAGTCTGAGATGTGGATGTAGAGGTTCAACGTGAGTCTGAGATGTAGATGTGCATTGAGAACTTGTGTTTATTTGAATTGTGTGTGGATGCCCATAATAATAATTTCACTTAGGGATAAAATTGTAAAAAAAAATAAGTATCATTTAGTATGTGCATAGAGTGGAATGAGTGTGTGCAAATAGAAGCTCCCAGTATTTTAGCTTGTGAATTTTTGATCAAACAAAATTTAAATTTATAAACCAAGTGCCCTAATTTTTGTTTTCATTTAAATTCTACTAAAGTCATGTAACTAATAAATATGTGTATATACATGAACAAAAAATTCAGTGAATTATTACATTTAGCATAAAAGACAATTATATACTTTTATATTAGATTTTTTTTTTTTTTTTTTGAAGGACATAACAGCTAAAATTTATAATTTATAATTACATAATGAAATTCATTTAAAATTTATTAAAATTGAAAATAAATTAGTGAATGAAATAATTTTTTTTTTTTTTTATAGAGAGTATAGCATTGATCTCTTTTCCCAAGCATCTCAAATAAAGTCCTCTCTAACTCGCATTAAGCTCCACGTTTAAATTATTTCACTCATTTTGTTATTTGTTAATCACTTGTAATTCCCGTTGCTAGATTCATTTCTTAGCCACATTTTTTTTTAGTTTCCTTCCCTAACTACCCTTATAATTTCCAACCCTACAGTCAACCTTTAATTGGACTTTGTTAGAGTCTATACCGACTATATTCTATGATCTATATTCTCGTTAACTAAAATAATCTCTTGTAAATAATATTATCTATTGGTTTATCTTGAAAGAAGATCTATGTAATTTATAAAATATCTTGTAATTTAAAATTAAGTTGACTATTAAAAATATTTAGGGAAAATCTCAAACCAATTGGAAAATGAATAAAAAAAAAATTATTTTCACGGGATGTAAATCTGTCTTATATTTGATGCAAGCCATTTATTGTGTTTAATGTAAATTATTTTTGTGTAAGACTTACATCAAAATTATCCGAATGTATATTGATTTTTTTTTTAAAAAAATTTTTTTTGCCCCATTGATATGCAATTATCTTAAAATATAAACCCAAGGTCAAGTATAACTTTAGTTGGTCACAAACGGAATAGTACAACATTTGTGCCAACTTGTCTTGGCCCAATTCAATCTAATGCCATTTTCTTTCTCCAATCCAACAATACAAGTCAATACATTTTACTTTGAAGTTTGAAAATAAATTAATTTAAATATTCTCACTATAATTTTTGAAAAGAGAGAGAGAGAAATCAATCTATACATAAGTAAAAATATAAGGGGAAATATATATATATATATATATATATATATAAAGGTGAATAGTAAGAAAAATAATAGCAATTTCATGAAGTACAACACTCATTTGCACAAATTTAGTGCATAAATTATTTATACCTTCATGAATTTGAAATTGTTTTTTTTTTTACTTTTTCGATGTTTTCCCAAAATATAAATTTATAAATATTGTCTAAACATATAGAGAAATATTTTTGACATAAATAAGTTTGTTAACCAATTGCTTATCCTAGGGATAAAAATAGATAAAAAAATTAATTTGACTTTAATATTTTTGAATTGAATTACTTAGACTGGTTGAACTGTTTAATTTACTGTTACCATTAGAAAATTATATATATTAATAAGCTGAGGCTTTTTCCATATTAAGCCAAATTACTATCTTAATTCCCAAACTAGGCTTAGTTTGGACAGAATTCCCAAACTAGGCTAAAGCGCTATTACAAATCACGCTTTCACTGTTTGGAGCAGAAAATTTGATGAACAGTAAAAGCGCTATTATAAACTACGCTTTTAATTAAGAAAGTATGGTTACAAACCACGCTTTTAACATAAATTTATTTTCTGAAGAAAACGTGGTTCCAAACCACGCTTTCACTGTGCATATTGTTTAATTTTGTTTTCTGAAGAAAACGTGGTTCCAAACCACGCTTTCACTGTGCATATTGTTTTCTTAAGAAAACATGATTCGGAATCACGCTTTCACTGTGCATATTTGTTTTGTTAAGAAAACGTGATTCACAATCACGCTTTCACTGTTGATAAATGAAAGCGTAGATTGAAACCACGCTTTTACAACTCATATAAGACCTCCAAGCCCCCTCATTTGCAATCACGTTTTTTGCACTTACGTTTTTTTCGACTCTCGCTCTCAAACTATCGCTCTCAGACTCTCACTATCGCTCTCCCCTCTGCTCTGCTCTCACACTCTTGCTCTCGCTCTCCCTCTGCTCTCAGACTCTCACTCTCGCTCTCCCTCTGCTCTCACTCTTTGTCTCTGCTCTCTCTCTGTCCGTGGTATAGCATCTATTTCTCTCTGTCTCATTTCTATTTTATATGTTTATTGTGTTTGTGAAAATGTGAATGTGTGGTTTTGAATTGGAAAAAAATGTTGTGGTTTTGAATTGTGAAAATTTTGTAGGGTTTTCAATTGAATGTGAAATCATAAATTATGAAATTAGAAATTAGGGTTATGATCATAAATGTGTTAGGGTTTTGAATTATGAAATATGTGGTTAAATGTGTTTGGGTTTGGAATTATGAAATGCGTTAGGGTTTTAAATGTGTGGTTATGAAATTATGAAATCATAAAATGTTAGGGTTTTGAATTGTGAAATCAGAAATTATGCTTGTGGTTTCAGAAATAAGGGTTTTGAATTTTGAATCGTGTCTATATTTTTTGCATTTTGCATTGTAAATCCTGTCTATATTTTTTGAAATTAGGGTTTGCAATTTTGAATTGTGAATTTTGAATTGGAAATTATATTTTTTGCTTGTTAATAAAAGGAATTGAGAATTGAGAATTGAGAATTGAAATTCATATTATGAAATTAAAAACCCTAATTGAGAATTGAGATTTGAAATTCATATTATGAAATTCATATTGTGAATTCAAAACCCTAATTCATATTATGAGAATTGAGAATTGAAATTCATAATATGTAATTCATATTTTGCTTCTTATTTTTTGCTTGTTAATTGAGAATTGAAATTCATATTATGAAATTCATGAATTGAGAATTAAGGTGGACTGGCAATTTCAATTCGAGGTCCACATGCTTACATATATATGATCATTTTGTTTCAGAAAATAAGACTGTAAACTGTATGATTGAATTTAAAATCTGAAAATTGAAATGAATCTGAAAAATTCAAAAGTTGAGAGATTTGAAAAAAAAAAATGAATTTAGTGCATAACTGCCTATATGACTGATATAGGGGTATTTTTGAAAAACCCAAAATATGAGACATAAACACCCAGAGAAGACTTCTCTTTATAATAGTACTAGATATATATACAACTTTATTCAGTATTTCACTTGGTAATATCAAGATGGGGCTGTATACTTGAATCTGCCGTCTATTATACTATATGAGAAATGGTATTTGTCACCTGATTTATTTCACTATACTATTTTACCCTCTAGGTGTATTTATTCAATTCAAAACATTGTGCATATTTAATAAAGGTCAAATTTCACTTCAATGTGCATGTGTAAACTACCCATATAATTTGCAAATAACTATAATGTTCTTGTGGTTTGTAGACTAAATGAAGTATACCATCAGGCGTTCAATCCAAGTTAACATCAAGTGTGAAACATGTGCTAGGTCATAAGGGGGTTATGTTTTTATTTTCAAATATCAGAGGTAAATCACACATGGAGTAAAGCAAAGGGGGTTAAAGTCAATTTTATCTTTTAAAAAAATGACAAATATGTATTTCATAATATGAATTTCAATTAAAAATACTAAGTGTATGGAAAGATTAACGTTTTTTCCTAAGTTAAATTTCATGAAACTAATCTCTACTAAATGAAATTATTCAAAAAAAAAAATTTAATTTTGACTCTATTTTATTCAAAAAAAAAAATTATTGACTTCAAAATAATAAATGAAAAGATCATGTTCTCTCAAATAAAAAACAAAATGACTATATTAACCCGAAAATACTATTTTACGTATTTTCTTTATTTAATTGTGTAGGTTACATAAGAGATTTAAACATTTCTGACATCCTTTAATGAAAATAACAGTAAAATTTGTAACTAATTATCTATTAAATGGGTTATCTGTGTCAATTTCATATTATGCAGGTTTGACATAACCCTATTTATTTATCATGTTATTATATAGTGTCATATTTGTGTTTGTGTTGAAAATGTTCAACCCTAACCCCTAATTTCGTTTACGATTCATGCTGTGTTAGAAATTCCCACCTGTAATAGAATCAAAGTAGGTTCAAGTGGAGTGCCTTTGGCATATTATGTGATCAATGATGCTAACAAAATTGACATTAATTTATAAAACAATTGTAAGACCAGTGATACTTTGCAGTTCACATAATATTGGACAATTAAGAAACAACAAGCTTATGAAATGAGTGTAGTTAAGATGAGGATGCCTAGGTGGGTGTTTGGTAAGTTTTGGACAGAGAGAAATAGAAATGAATATACATTAAATGGTAGGAGTAGCACCAATTGAAAATATGTTGAGAGGAACAAACTAAGATGGTTTCGTATGTACAATATAGACTAGCAGATGAAATGGTAGAAAAGAATGTGATAGGATCACCGTAAAAGGAAATGTTAGGGGAAGACGTAAATTGACTTGGGATGTGATAGTAAAAAAATTAAATGAATTTATTTAATTTAACCGAGCATATAACTTTTAATAGTACGAAATGACGAAAAAAGGATTCACGTATCGTAGCCCACTTGATTGGGACATAAAGCTTTGTTTGGTTTAGTTTCGTTCGGTTTATTTCACTGTATTTGAGGGCAGACACCCAAAATATTATAAAAAATTCTTAGGATTTATTTTCATTTGGGTTTTGCTAAAGGTTTCCACTTAGTTGTTAACTATCTAAATCCATACTTTAGGATATAGCTTATTGTAGGTGTCTGCATATAAGCACATAAGCAGTTGTAAATTGTATGTTAGACTGGATTGCACTCTGCCCCCTCCAAGCTAACCAACAAAAAAAACTGAATTTTGGGAGGTGCCACATTCTTCTACAATCACTTGGAAAATCAAAGCAAACAATTTATTTTTGTCAAATTTATTTATATTTTTTAAAAAAAATCAAAAAATAATTAAAAAAATCAAACCAAATCGCTATATCATGTATTATTTTTAATATACATTCAATAAAATTAATAATTTTTATAAAAAATATTAACTTTAATATTAGAATAATTTGAAGACATTTCATCATAAAATACTAACATTTAATTTTATAATCTTGTAATGGAAATTTTAAAAAATTTAATGAGCTGAATATGTAATCCATATAATAGCATTATAGTAGAAATTAAAATTTCCTCACAAAACTTAAGAAAATTTGAAAAAGTTTTTGAAATGGGTATTGAACGAGCGAAAATGAGCTTTTTGTTTGAATTTCATAATAAAGCCTCTATGACCTCTAAAAAGTGGACGAGGGTTACTATTTCATATAGGAAATAACTTTGTCATTAAGGTCCCTAATAGCACAAGTTTGAGCAAATCAAATTAACTTATCTTTAATTGTCCATAAATCTGAAGAATTGGATCACCAATTTTAAAAAATGAAGAACAATGTTTGAAACCTCTATTTTATATTGTCCAAATCAATCGAGTTCTTTCAACTCAATGAAAAAAATAATAATTTCATACAAAACTTACACTATGATTTAAGATGTTTGTATGACTTGTCCAATTTTGTCCGATCTCACTGAATAAGAAAAATATTTGATAGAATGAAGTGTTTTTTAAATGTGTGATATATCTGTCTACTTCATCAAAATACTAAAAAATAGATCAAGATTTATGAAAACAAAACAAAATAAGTGTTTTTAAAATTGGTCCCGCTTACATGCGTACGATTAAATCATTGCCTAAATTAACAGTTGTTTAGAGTCATTATTATTTATTTATTTATTTATTTATTTATTTATTTATTTTAAGTGAATGCCTTTTAAAAATTGATCATATTGAGGGAGGGAGGCCCTTGCCGCAATGGCAAGGTTGTTTTATTATGCTGATAATAATATAAAATAAAATAAATCTATTATAATTCGAGTGTTATGGATTCAAATCATAGAAATAATGGGCTTGTTTGGTTTGTTTTTCATAAAAAATTTTGGAAAAATTTCTCTACAAACAAATTTTTAAGAGTAATTAAACCAAACAAATTTTTTCAAAAAAAATCTCAAAATTTTGGTTGGTTACCTATTTTCCAAAATTACTTTCTCTCTCATACACATCAAATCAATCACTTTTTGTAAAACTCTCTCCCCAAAACAATTTTTCACGACCATTTTTGAAAGAAGGCAAACCAAATAAGTTTTCGTACTTTTTATCTCAAAAACTACTCTACAAACACAAACCAAACACACTGTCTCTGGATACTGAATAATACGCATGCATATATTTGATCTTCCTTTAAACTCTGCCATGATTGTAATCTTTGGAATTGTCCCTTTATAGATCTTGTAAATCAAAATGGGTCACTAGCTAAAAATCTTGTAGTTTTGTTATAAACAAACAAAATTGATCATAAAATTGAATACAAATACATATATACGCATAAAATTTTATAGAGTTTGTTACTATTTTGAAAAAATTTATCCATCTATATACATTTTGTGTACAGTTCTATAACCATTTTTTTATTCTTAAGACTTATTCAAAATCTAAAGTTATTGCTACTATGTGATTCAAAATTTCTTTTTGGCCACTAACTCAATAAACATTTTGGTATAGGACATCTATACATGTGTATGAATTAAAAAAAAAAGGATCATATGAACAAAGCATATCCAACCTGAAAAAGAATGAGAATAAAAAAAGACTAATGACAACAAAGAATTAAGACAAGAAGTATAGTTATTTTGATTTTTTTTTGAATTAAGACAAGAAAGCAATGACAACAAAGAACCTTCACGCAGAAAAGATAAGAGTCTCCATATAAGAAGTAAATAAAAAGTCCGCGTAGAGATGAAATCTCAGCTGTTGTTTTATACGAATAAAAATAAGTGAGAAAAAATGAGAAAATAAACACTAATAAACAGATTGAGACACAAATATACAGCTGACAAAATATAAATTGAAGTAATGTTTCACCTTTACAGTTCCTTCTACCTTGGAAAATATAAATTGACAAAAATGAGAGGGCTGATTTTTATAAGAAAAGGTCACTTATGATATAAATGTCACTTATAGGAAAATATAAATTGTTTTTTGACTCCCACAACTTCCTTTCACCAAGCTTCCGCCTAAACAAATTCAAATAACGAACAAAAAAATAAAAGCAGATTAATTTACAAAAATCAAATCAACACTGAAATGTTATCAAAACAAAGAAGAAGAAACATGGAAAAAGAAAAATTTACATTTACCGTGCACAAGAGCATGATGTTAATCGTAATA
The DNA here is from genome assembly GCF_055761805.1 of Camellia sinensis. Taxonomy (NCBI): domain Eukaryota; kingdom Viridiplantae; phylum Streptophyta; class Magnoliopsida; order Ericales; family Theaceae; genus Camellia; species Camellia sinensis. Next base: position 90,912,103 of record NC_138962.1, read on the forward strand.
AATAATGAAAAAAGCAGAACATAGGAGTTCCATAGACAGGTATGTCCAAACAAACCAACATTCTTTATGTGTTGTAAACTTTTTCTTAAAAAGCTAAAAAATCCAAAACATAAGGTTTATTTTAACTCATATTATAATTAAAAAATGAATAATGATTTTTGGATTACAATTATTGATTACTTAAATAAAGTTATTGCCTCACAAGTAATTGTAATTGAATGATTAAAATTCATATAATTGTTTTAGAAGTAAAATTCGATATATGTATATTGTTGATATTTTAATGTTTATTGTTTCATTGAAGCAAGTATATGGCAACTGTTCCAATTATCTTCTACTGGGTGGGAAATATAATTCGGGATCCCGATGAAGGTGTGTCATATGATGCTGAGCCGAAAGGATATATGGGGTGCAACTTGGCACCACACTTAGAAATTTGGAGGAGATGTTTATGTCCAAGGTGGCAAGTTACGGGGAAACAATCCGATTGATCTTCAAACGTAGATATCCTTATCGCCACTGGCAAGTAACCAGCAAATACAAAATATTACCGATCAATGACGATGAGGTATTGAACACCGTATTAAGTATCGGTGGAAGTTTCCAACCACCAAATTGTTTGGAAGTGTATATTGATAAAGAGGTTGTACACAATGTCCCGAATATGACACAGATGGATTCTCGTCCATTCACTACATTGCTGACATATGGGATTGACACGACAGCGTTTCAGTCTCCTATGTATGAATCAAATGAATGTTATGCAGTGGGCTACACACAACAGACATTTCAGGGCCATGGTGGAGAATCAAGTTCACGTGGTGGATATGAGACTAAATTTCACAATAACACCGAAGATGTGCCCACCTACAGCCATCACACCACTCCAGTTGAAGTTACTGGTAATATGGCTGAAACGGTTAATTATGTGCAGTTTACTGACAGTGACATGTACGGTCCTGATGTCGCCCTAGACAATGATGACAATGAAATGTGTGATGAAGAAAATTTATTGGGCAGATCAGATGATGATGATGAAGAAGATGATGCCGACGCTCCCGTTGATATTCAGAATGCCCCCATTCCACCTAGACCTGAAATCCCTTTCTATGAAAACATTCACATGGGTGGTGATTTTGACATTAGTAACCGCGATGTCGTTCCCCGTACCCGAATCTGGAATGCTGAAAATCCAGAGTTGGACAAAGGGATGGTTTTCGTTGATAAGAAGCAACTCGTACATGCTGTGAAATTGTACCATGCAACAAATAATCGAGAGTATAAAGTCGTAACCTCCAAGCGAGACGTTTGGGTGTGTGCTTGCAAGCACGATTGCAGATGGTGGTTGCGTGCATCTCTTAGTAGGATACATGGTCTTATTGAAATAAAGCAGTATAGGGGTCCTCACCATTGTTTATACCTACGAATGAACAGAGACCACACTAATATTAGCTCCAGTTACATTACTTCTCATCTTTTGGGACAAGTTGCGGTGAGTATACAAAATAAATGTTTACTTATATATACATATTTGTTTGTTTATAGTGTCCACACCAAACTAATCTGACTCATAGGTATTGTCGTATGCAGAATGAACCTGATATGCCAATTAAGAATGTCATCGAAGATATCAAAAAGACCATGAACTATAGTATATCATACAAGAAGGTGTGGCATGCAAAGACAAAAGCAATTAGAATGGTATTCGGGGATTGGGATGAATCATATAGGCTGTTGCCTAAATTCATGCATGCATTACAAACATCTAATCCTAGCACCATCGTGCAATGGAAGCATAGATATACCGGAGGTACAACCACTATGCCCGTCTTCCACTTTATTTTCTGGTATTTCAAACCCGTCATCGATGGATTCAGATATTGTAGGCCTGTTATAACTATAGATGGTACATTCTTATACAGGAAATACACTAGTGTGTTGCTTGTAGCAACGATTGTCACTGCCAATGGCAAAGTATTACTGCTTGCATTCATTGTTGTCGACAGGGAGAGTTTAGAGTCTTGGTCGTTTTTCATATGAAATATCAAGGAACATATTGTCATGGACCGACAGGGAGTGACTTTGATATCTGATCGAGCTAAGAGTATTTTAGCTGCTGTGAGGCGGCATTGGCTGAATCCCTCGCTCCAATTTGTTGGATATCATCGACACTGCCTTCGACATGTTTGTAGTAACTTTAACACTAGGTTCAAAAATAAGGAGCTGAAACAACTTCTATGGAAAGCAAAGAGTGCTCATCAATGACGAAAGTGTAATGGTTACTTAGAACAGATATAGGCTATTAACCAAGATGCCATCAATTGTGTTCACAATATGAATCCTGTGGAATGGGCCCTTGCATATGACGGTGGATATCGGTGGGGGGTATTGACCAGCAATGATGCAGAGTGCTTCAATAGCGTCTTGAAAGGTGCAAGGAACTTACCTATCTTAGCTATGGTTGAATTTACATTTCGGCGGCTTGTAAAATATTTTGACGAGATGGGAACCCAAGCTGAAATAGATGTAAGAAATGAGTTCCAATACCCTAAAGAGATGCAAAAATCTATTGAGGATGGCATCGCAAGGGAAAATACTTTCAAGTTGATATCGAATGACAGGTTAGTTTGTAATATAAACTAAATTGTTGTTATTATGTTGTGAAGTTAAGTACACCTAAAAACATGAACTTGATTAGTTTATATTACAATTTTCTGATAGGCCTCACCGCGTATTTGTTGGACAATCTTCACTGTATTTAAATAGATTATATTCGGTTGTGTACTAAACAACAACAAGAATATAAAGAAATAAAGGAAATGATAGAATTTGTTTGATTACAAAAATCAAACTAGAAATAAATAAATAAATAAAAACAGATTTTATTTTGTTACAAAAACAAAATTAAAATCTGATTTAATAAACAAATAAAACAGAATAATAAATTAACCAACTTACTTGATTAATTTCTTCTAATAAATATCTGATCAAGTCCAGTGTTTGACACTGTGTCCTTAAGACAGATCCGTCCTCTCCTTGGTGCTTTCAGAATATGGACGTCTATCTCCCAAGATGAAATGATCAACTACAAACAATAGCAGCACTACCAATTGTTTGTCTAACGAACACACTAAGTGTTTATACTCTTTCTTACAAAAATTAAATGCAGCAAAATGAAGAATAAATTTGCAGAGGTGAAGTACGAAATTTCTGAATGTGTAAACATCAAATGAGGGCTGTCCTATTTATAAATGTAGTGGTGGCTGCAGGTTTTGAATTAAACAGGTGCAAACCTGTTTGAATAGGTATGAAACCTGTTTGGTTTTGAATTTAAACAGATTTGAATCTGTTGGGTTCAAAAATTCATACAGATAAAAAATGGGAAGGGCCCTGTTTGGGTGTACAGTAAAACCGGACCAGTTTATTTTCTGGAATTAATTTGAATTCTGGATTTTATTTTTCAAAAAATAAAATTCAATTCAAATGTTTTTGATCTAAAAAAAAGGTATTGGGCTGAACAAGCCCAAGCTCACACCACGCACCCGCGCCCAAGCCCAGGCCCAACCCAGCCCGCCCGATCGACCGGACGGACGGCAGTGGCGGCGTGCGCGAGCGTATGTGGTGATTTTTGGGTCCAATGGGTCTAGCCCATTTTGTCCATAACCTTCCTCTCTAAAACACTTGGGTACCCTTGGGGCACACCCCAAGTTCCAATCCCATGCCTTAAAAACCCATTCAAAACTTCCCACCAAATCAATGTAGGACAAGCCTTATTCAAGCCTTTAAGGATTTTCCACCAAAACTCCATTTCCATGGAGCATACTTTGGCTTCAATTTCTCATTCACTCGGTAATGGTTTTGAGCAACCAAATATACCACGTGAATCACAACGCGGCATAGAACGCGTTACCACTTTGACTGGTGAAAATTGACGCACGGGGCCCTCCTAAAAAATAGACCAAACTTTGGAAAAAATTCTGTTATTAACCCAGAATTTCTAAACCAACCATTTCCAACAATCCCCCATATGAATGGAATTTGATGACAACGGAAATGCAACAATATGCAGACTTTATCGAAGGAGTATAAGTCGAAAATATCTTGCATCAAGATAGGTAGCTGTAACAAGCCCGCCGGGGGGGGGGACCTCGCTACAGTTCGGACTCTCGATTTTGTGTCGCGGTTCTTAATCTTGAACCAAAGAGTCCAAATCTGGCAAATCGTTTTGAGAAACAGATTTTTTTGAAAGAAGTGCCAAACATGGACTGCTTTGCCAGATACAGAGTCGCCACCTAAATGTTTTAAAATGGGAGAATTTAGGAAACCCTGACTCGGTGCCGAAGGCCACATGTCCGTCATCACCGGAGTTGTCTCGGCTCGGGAGCTTGGGTACGATCGGGGAAGGTCAGCTATGAGCACCCCCTTTCGCCCGGTCCGAAGACCGGCCTCTACTAACCGTGATATCCGTTTTTGAAAACTTTATGTGTTCTTAAACCAATTATTAGCCTAGAATTACTACGTTATGCGCGCAGCAAACAAGTATAGACTAGATTGCCTAATTTGGAAAGAAACATTGCATATCCGTTCATTTTGAAAATGCTTTGGAATTTGCTACTCGCAAGTAGGCTAAAACACGGATTTCAATGAGTTCTTCCAACTCAAACAATCCAACCTTCACCCACAGGCATTCAAACAGTAAAACGCCTCGAGAAGCGCACCGCCATGCACAAGCTGCCTCTGTTTTCCTTCCTTCACTCATCTGGAGGCTGTCAAAACCTTAGGGTTACATCCCTGGGCACTGGGGAGTACCACCGGCTGAGTGGGATCATCACCGGCACTGGTATGTGGCCATCGGCACAAAATTGAAGCTGTCGGCAGAGAAAAGATTGCCGGCCGGCACCTTACACTGCCGGTCGGCAAAGAAAGCCTGTAGAACCTGCAACTCACAGCAACAGAGGGCAAAACAAGGCATGGCAGCACAATTCAAGGCATGTATGCACCAACCATGTCCCTTATCATGATAATGACTCAAAGGGACATGTGCCTCGGTTCTCGGACCACCAATCACGCATTTCCATGCATGATGGCCCAAAGAACCAGGTATGCAACTTTGATTTCAAATGCATGCAAACCAAATCAAACAAATAAGGGCCCAATTCCCATCACCAATTCAAGGAACAAGGCATGCATGCAAGATGCAATGCAACCTAGGCATACAAGCTAAGGATGCAACATGGCATGGCAAGGCACTTATGCAAGCATACAAGCATACATAGGGGCATGCAAATGGATGTAAAGATGGACTTATGCATGAATTAGACAACTCTAAAATAGGCCTAAAACAGTAGCCATTAATGCCCAAAATGGATGCTAAACACACATGCACACATACACATGTTATGGTCCAAACATTAGGCACAAATTGAACAACCCTTAAACACATTTGAAAGGGGGAATCATGGACTAATCAGCATGTAACATGAGCATTGAAAGTCATGTTAGGATGGTGCCAAACCAAGCGGCAAGATAAGCTAACATTCCCATGCAAAATGATCCAAATGTTCAAAGCAAGCCAATGAGCAGTGAACTACACTTAACAAGACCAAACATGGCATGAAAGGAAGGACCAAAATTAGAGGTTTAGCATGTCAAAACAAAGCTAAAGGGCTACTTAGATGGCATCTAAGTGACTCAAAAACAAAGGCATGCATAAACACCAAAACATGGAGCATTGCTACACAAGCTTCCAAAGCATTAAAGAGGCATGCAAGGCAATCAAACAAGCATGGAAATGGGACTGAAATAACATGTAAGGTGACCCCAAATCACCAAAACAATGCAAAGATGCCATGCTATACATGCACATGCTCAAGGCCAACAAGCCTAAATACAAAGGAGCTATATCAAGCATGCCAAAATCAACCCAAACACTTATGGACAGACCTAAAACATGGCAAAATAAGCACGTAATCTTCACAAGACTAAGCCTAAAACATGCTCCAACAAAGGCTAACAACCTAAAACATGTTAAGGCATAAATAAGGCATTACAAGGCAACTATGCTAAGCATGCATGGAATACCAAAACCAACTTAAAATCATGTTATATTATGGACATATAAGCATGAAAAACAGACCAAACATGCTCAATACACACTCAAGCATAATGCTCTCTGAAGAGGCCAAAATATGCCCTTTTCAAGGACAACAAGGAGAGGGGGTGGCCCTCTCCTTCTTGGGACTTCAAGGCATCATCTTCACCACTGAAATCCCTCAAGATTTCAGTGGTGAAGAGACCCCAACACCAAAATCCCGGAGCTAGCACAAAATGGCCTAAAATGAGGCCTTTCAAGGCCTAAGGGTGGTCAACAACCCTCAAACAACAAAACACTCTTAATAAACAACAAAGAGGGTCTAAAAACAGAACTTTTTTATGTTATACAATAAGCACAAAAACAGCTCTAAGATGGGTATAAAATCAATGCAAAAAAGGGGGAAAATGGGACTAGATTCTCACCCTTGAAGCCTCCTTCACAAATGATGCTCCAATGGCCTCCTTTGGCTCCAAACCAGTCAAGAAACTCAAGAACAAGCCCTTAGAACCCTAGTTTCAAGAGGAAGGTGAAACACTAGGTGTTTGTGTGCAATAGTAAGACACAAAGCACCTAGTGAACAAATGGGAGGGAAAGAGAGATAGAAAATGTATCTCACCCAAACCCTAGAACAAGAGCTCAACAATGGCTGTCTTTTGCTCCCAAAATCTCTCTCTCTCTAACCTAAGTCCTCTCTTCTTGTTCCAAGAGAGAGCCTCTCTCTATATCTCTTGTAAAGCTTACAAGACAAGCTTTACAAGAGGGAGATCCATCCATACACGTGTATGGAGGAGAGCAAAAGCAAGACAACTGTCTAAAAATATCTGCAAAAGCAGATGAACAGCAATCGGCCGGCCAAAAATGCCATCTTGGCCAAAAAAAGTGCCGACCGGCACAAAATAGTGCTGACCGGCAATAAATAGTGCCGGCCGGCAAACTATATTGCCGGTGGCACTAAACACCAGCCGGTGGCCTCTAGCCACTGCCGGTGGTGGGTGGGGATGGTCTACAAGCCTCACCCTGCCTCTCAAAGGCAAGATGCAAGTGTTTGGTGCAAAACCAGACACTAAACGGTTGAGTTCGGGGATCCTGAGGCAAGGCGCGCGAGCCGAGACCTCCGGGAACTCCAAACGAACACAAACATGGATAATCACCGAGTGTTCAAACAGTGACGTCCAAGTCTTGAGGACGGTCAAAAATGGGGTGTCTACAGTAGCTTTCGGCCTTGAACCTTCCCTAGTGGTAACCTATCGGACTTACTAGCTAATCAATGGACGCAATGCCTTGAATTGTTCAACCGTTTGTGTAAGCCAAGACAATAGATTTCACACAAAATATCTTCTAACACATCGTTGTTCTCACTGTTGTGTTCATTTTGGCCTTGAACGCTCCTGGTTTTCATAAGCGTTTCTAGAGAATTTAGCCTCTTGTATTCTCATAGAACCGGCCCTAGTTCAACACTCATATAGGTGATTCTTATTGTGAGTACCTCCTTCTACTCGTCTTGATTTTATGCCTCAATCAAGATATAAGTAATCATTAAAAGCAAAGCTTATCCTTATACCCCTACATACAACACATGTTGCAGATATCACTCTCACCATAGGAATGGGTAAGGAATTTTAATCCCTTGGTGATTTCTGGCGAGCCATACATAACTTAGTTGTCCCTTTGAACTTAGTTCTTGGGATCTCCAGTCATATAAGTAAGGTTACCATTATGATGACTCTTATGTAATAGGCTTTAATCCCATCCCCTTCGATGAACTATACACTAGCTCTTTTGTCAAACCTTTTGTTAACGGATCCGCAATATTCTCTTTAGGTTTTATATAATCTATTGAGATTATTCCATTTGACAATAATTGCCTTACGGTATTATGTCGATGACGAATATGTCGTGACTTACCGTTATACATGTGATTTTGTGCCCTGTCTATTGCAGATTGATTATCACAATGAATGCAAATAGCTGGCACAGGTTTTGGCCACATTGGAATGTCTTCTAAGAAGTGACGAAGCCATTCTGTTTCTTCTCCTGCTTTGTCTAAAGAAATGAACTCGGATTCCATTGTGGATCGTGCGATGCATGTTTGTTTCATGGACTTCCAAGAAACAGCAGCGCCTTCCAGAGTAAAGACATATCCACTAGTGGATTTTGAATCTTTAGTATCCGATATCCAATTGGCATCACAATAACCTTCAAGTACTGCTGGATATCGAGTAAAGTTCAAACCATGATCTCGGGTGAATCTTAGATATCTAAGAACCTGAATGATCGCTTTCCAATGATCTTCTCCGGGGTAACTAGTATACCTACTCAATTTACTGATAGCATAAGCTATATTAAGAATAGTACAATTCATTAGGTACATTAGACTTCCAATGATCTGGGAGTATTTTAATTGAGACATTGCATCACCTTTATTTTTTGATAAATAAAGATTGACGTCTACAGGTGTTCTAGCTAAATTCATATTATCCTTGATAAATTTACCAAGAATTTTCTCAATATAATGTGATTGAGATAATGCAGATCTGTCAGATGTTTTAGTAATTTTCATTCCTAATATAACATCTGCGACCCCCATATCTTTCATGTCAAATCTTTTGTTAAGCATTTGCTTAGTTGATTTGATCATGTTTTGACTGTTTCCAATGATAAGCATGTCATCCACATAAAGACAAACTATGACATATCATTGGTCAGTGTTTTTAACATAGACGCATTTGTCTCATTCGTTTATCTTAAACCCATTAGTAAGCATTACATGATCAAATTTTTCATGCCATTGCTTAGGTGCTTGTTTTAATCCATAAAGAGATTTTACAAGCCGACAAACTTTTTTTCTTGCCCAGACACTACAAACCCTTCGGGTTGCTCCATATAGATCTCTTCATTTAGATCACCGTTTAAGAAAGTTTTTTTAACATCCATTTGATGTATTTCTAAATTAAACAACTATGCTATAGAAATAAGCATGCGAATGGATGTTATTCTTGTCACAGGGGAATATGTGTCAAAATAGTCCAGACCTTCCTTTTGTCTGTAACCTTTAACTACAAGTCTTGCTTTATACTTGTCTATTGAGCTATATGCCTTAATTTTTCTCTTGAATATCCATTTATATCCAAGAGGTTTAGAACCTTGTGGAAGATCCATAAATTCCTAAGTATGATTTTGCATAATGAACTCAATTTCATTATTAACAGCCTCTTTCCACAAAGGAGCTTCAGGACCTGTCATTGCTACCTTAAAGGTTTGAGGTTCATTTTCTAACAACTATGTCAGAAAATCTGGACCAAAGGATTTTGATGTTCTCGCTCTCTTACTTCTTTTTGGTTCATCATCAGTTAAATCATGTTGGTCGAGACCATTACTAGCCTCTCGTGTTTGATTGTCATTAGTCTCTTGACTTTGTGTATAATCATAAGTTCTTTTCTGTGAACTTAATTCCTGTCCTTTCTGGTAAGGAAAGACATGTTCAAAAAACACAGCATTCCTTGACTCTATAATAGTGTTCACATTTATATCAGGTATTTCTAATTTATAAGTCAGAAACCGATATGCATTAGTATTCTGAGTATAACCAATAAACACACAATCTACTGTTTTTGGTCCAATCTTAGTCTTTTTAGGAACAAGAACTTTAACTTTTGCCAAACACCCCCACACTTTTAAGTATTTGTAGGAAGGCGGTCGACCTTTCCACAATTCATAAGGAGTGCTGTTGGTTTTCTTATGGCGTATTCCGTTAAGAACATAATTAGCAGACAATATTATTTCCCCCCACAAGTTCTGTGGTAAGCCTGAACTTAGTAACATGGCATTCATCATTTCTTTAAGGGTTCTATTCTTTTTTTCAGCAATTCCATTTTGCTGAGGAGAATAGGGTGCTGTAGTTTGGTGAATAATGCTATGTTGTGCACAAAATTCATTTAATGGTTTATCATATTCACCACCCCTATCACTTCTAACCATTTTAATGGTTTTACCAGGTTGATTTTTAGCTTCTGTTTTGTAGAGTTTAAGCATTTCTAAGGCTTCATCTTTACTTCTAAGTAAATAAACAAAACAATATCTTGTGTAATCATCGATAAATGTTATGAAATACTTTTTGCCTCCTCTAGTTTGAACAAATTTTAGATCACATACATCAGTATGAATTAATTCTAGAGGTTCAGTTTTCCTTTCAACCGATTTAAATGGAGCCTTAGTTAGTTTCGCTTCTACACAAACTTTATATTTATGATTAGGATTAATTTCAAACTTTGGTATATAATCTAAACCAATTAATCTACGCAAAGTATCAAAATTCACATGTCCTAATCTACCATGCCATAAATTTGACTTAATAATATAAGCAAAAGATGTGTTATTCTTATTCATAACAACTTTCAGTACAACTGTCATTACATTCAATTTAAAAAGACCATCACTCGTGTATCCCTTACCAACATACATACCACTCTTTGTTAATACAAATTTATCAGACTCAAAAACAAGCCTAAAACCATTTTTACTTAACAAAGAACCGGAAACTAAATTCTTCCGGATGTCAGGTACATGCAGTACGTTGTTGAGGGTCAGTTCTTTCCCTGATGTCATCTTCAAGATCACTTTCCCTTGTCCAGCCACAGTAGAAGTAGAAGAATTTCCCATGAAAACTTGTTCACCATTTGCAGCCTCATTGTAGGTAGCAAACATCTTCTTGTCCGCACATATGTGACGAGTTACTCCAGTGTCAACCCACCACTCTTTGGGATTTCCAACCAAGTTAGCCTCAGACACCATAGCAGAGAGGTTGATATCATCCACTCCGTCAGAGATGTAATCTAATTCAGTTACATTGGCCTGATTGGTAGTCTTCTTGCTTGTACTTTCATGATCCTTCTTAGGGCGGCAGCAGTTAGAAGCTCGATGTCCAATCTTGCCACGGTTGTAGCATTTTCCTTTGAACTTCTTGTTACTGTCAGCTTGTTTAGGACCATCTCCAGTAAACTTCCTCTTTTTGTTATGTGGTTTATGAACTTGTTCAACCACATTAGCCTTGGACTCAATAAGATTTTTCTCATTCCTCTTTTCAGTCTTTCGGTTAGCTTCCTCAATTCTCAGTCTTACAATAAGTTCATCCATGGTCATCTCTTTGCATTTATGTTTTAAATAATTTTTGAAATCTTTCCAAGTCAGTGGTAACTTTTCCACTAAAGCAGCGACTTGGAAAGACTCGCTTAGAGACATACCCTCAGAATGAATATCATGTAAAATTAATTGAAAACTTTGAACTTGAGAAATTACCATTTGGGAGTCTACCATAACGAAATCCAGAAATTTACCGACAACAAATTTCTTCGTGCCGGCATCCTCTGTCTTGTATTTCTTCTCCAAAGAATCCCACAATTCTTTTGCTGGCTTCAAAGGACTGTAAACATTATACAACATGTTGTCAAGGCCATTGAGGATGTAATTTCTGCATAGGAAATCTGAATGTTTTCAAGCATCTACAGCGGCAACAACTTGCCGATTACTTTCACCCTCCTTAAGTGCTGGAGCCTCTTCATGGAGAAATCGGGCCAAATTCAAAGTTGTAAGATAGAACAGCATCTTCTGCTGTCATCTCTTAAACTCAGTACCGTTAAATTTTTTCGATTTTTCTCCATTATTTATTGGTACATGAACATGGTTCTGGATAGGACCGGTGTTGGTGTAACAATTGGAGTACCATTTCCAGTTGCGGTTTCAGTAGCAGTAGCCATAATCTCTGATTACAAAAATCAGAAAAATTAAAACACAAATTAATTTTTTAGTTACTAAAACCAGAAAATAAATTATTACACAAAATAATTTTATTTTCCTTGTTACTAAAACTAGAAAAATAAAATACCACAATAATTTTCTGCAACACAAATTAATATTCTGCAATTGTTAATGACACCAGTATATTATTACTAGTTGTCAAAGAAAAGAGACAATATATTACTACTATTTGTCAAATACCATAAACCACTATTTGTTTTTCCAACCAGAATATGTCTTTATAAAATCACAGAAAATTAAATACAATGAAGATACCAAAAATGGTTCTGTCTTAAGATTGTTGGAAAATCTTCACTGTATTTAAATAGATTAAATTCGGTTGTGTACTTAGTACAACAACAAGAATATAAAGAAATAAAGGAAATGAGAGAATTTGTTTGATTACAAAAATCAAACTAGAAATAAATAAATAAATAAATAAAAACATATTTTATTTTGTTACAAAAACAAAATTAAAATCTGATTTAATAAATAAATAAAACAGAATAATAAATTAAACAACTTACTTGATTAATTTCTTCTAATAAATATCTGATCAAGTCCGGTGTTTGACACTGTGTCCTTAAGACAGATTCGTCCTCTTCTCGGTGCTTTCAGAATATGGACGTCTATCTCCCAAGATGAAATGATCAACTACAAACAATAGCAGCACTACAAATTATTTGCCTAACGAGCATACTAATTGTTTATACTCTTTCTTACAAAAATTAAATGCAGCAAAATGAAGAATAAATTTGCCGATGTGAAGTACAAAATTTCTGAATGTGTAAACATCAAATGAGGGTTGTCCTATTTATAGATGTAGTGGTACCTGCAGGTTTTGAATTAAACAGGTGCAAACCTGTTTGAACAGGTATGAAACCTGTTTGGTTTTGAATTTAAACAGATTTGAATCTGTTGGGTTCAAAAATTCAAACAGATAAAAAACGGGAAGGGCCCTGTTTGGGTGTACTGTAAAACCAGATCAGTTTATTTTTCGGAATTAATTTGAATTCTGGATTTTATTTTTCAAAAAATAAAATTCAATTCAAATGTTTTTGACCCAAAAAGAAAGGTATTCACACCACGCACAGGCCCAGCCCAGCCGACCGGACGAACGGACGGCGGCGGCGCGCGCGTGCGTGTGTGGTGATTTTTGGGTCCAATGGGTCTAGCCCATTTTGCCCATAACCTTCCTCTCTAAAACACTTGGGTACCCCTTGGGGCACACCCCAAGTTCCAATCCCATGCCTTATAAATCCATTCAAAACTTCGCACCAAATCAATGTGGGACAAGCCTTATTCAAACCTTTAAGGATTTTCTACCAAAACTCCATTTCCATAGAGCATACTTTGGTTTCAATTTCCCATTCACTCGGTAATGGTTTTGAGCAACCAAATATACCACATGAATCACAACATGACATAGAACGCGTTACCACTTTGACCCGCGAAAATCGACGCACGGGGCCCACCTAAAAAATAGACCAAACTTTGGAAAAAATTTTGTTATTAACCCAGAATTTCTAAACCAACCATTTCCAACAGTATTTGAGGTGCAAACATCTTTTCGCCATGGACGAGGTCGCAATACACAAATTGTGCGGATGAATCAACCCACATGCAGTTGTGGAAAATATGAGATAAGACACTATCCATGTTCCCATATACTCGCTGTAATGTCTGAATACGGTGACAATCAATTCGAGTACGTTGATCTTGTATATAGGCTTCCTGTATACATGCGGGTTTGGAAAACTAAATTCAATCCAATACTGCATCAAGATTATTGGGATGATCCACAGTGGACCTTAATGCCTAATGTACTTCGTCTGCGAGAAGTAAAACGGGGACGTACATCTATGTCTCGTATTCCGAATGAGATGGATATATCAGATAGGCGTTTGACCGCTCATTACAGTGAGTGCCAGCAGACAGGTCATGACAGGCGAACATGTCCGGCGCGACTTGGTCAATGAAGACTATGTAATACTTACATATTGTAATAGATCATTTTTTAATTCTTTATTTGTAATAGATCATTTGATTCTTTATTTTTTAATTCTTTATTTGTAAACAGGGTCGTACATTTAAATAGATAATTTTCTATTTGTAATAGATCATTTCTAATTTTTAATTTTTTATATATTGTGATTGTTTGATTTCCTTGAAAAAATTTACAATTAACATACCAAACAAATAAATTAAACTAAATATGTATGCAAAAACATTTAAGTATAGCACATAGGCCTATGTTTTTTATTCTCTACTTAATTGAAAATGTCTATTACAAAATTTTAGTGAAAATCACATAGTTCTTCTACCATTTTAAAATTTATTATTTATGAATAAATTTAATATTTTCGAATGCTGCAAGCATTTTTTACATTTACAATTTATAAATCAGATCTACGTAATTTACAAATTTTATACTTTATTGGAACTTTTACCATCACAAAATCAATAATGAAGTTTTGTCAAATATGCCATAAATGTAATTAGCAACCTCTTATTGAAAAAAAAATTCTCATTCAATTTTTTCGCAAATATTTATGAGGAAAACTATCCACATGTTACTGGTCATTATTAAGCTTATGTAACTGAGACTCTAAAATTATTTTGTAAAAGATTTCTATATTAGTTATAGCATAGATAACGGTAGGTTCTGTTGAATTGCTTATCATATTTAATGGCACATAAATTGATAAATTTAGATTTTAGTGAATTGCTTCCATGTTAGTGGCACACAAATTGATAATTTTAAAATAATCGACCACATTTGTTTTTCAAGTCGTCATGTATGGAATAATTAGAGTTTAATTGTTATAGTTAAATTACATGCTCACCAATACAGTTTTTTTAAATAAAAATTAATTACATTTTAGTGAATTGCTTCCATATATGGTGCCGCACAAATATAAATTTGTAAATAGTTGTGCATACTTTTCTTTTACAAATCGTAATTTATGGAATAATTACAGTTTTCATGTTATGATTAAATGAGACTTTTATTGTTATAATCTAGTATTTCACTTGTACAGGCTTCATGGCACATCTACCTGATGAGGTCCTACTTTTTAGTCATCTACATCGGGCTGACAATATATGGGAGGATCTGGTATGCAATAACGTTTGTTGGACTTTACGATTACAATGAAAATTCCTTGCATTTTGTTTTATATTACGTGATAATGCTATAATTTAAACTAGTCCTTCTGTTATGCAGGATGAGGCACGCACCGTGGTGACATGCCGGCGGGGAGATTCCGGCCTGTGGGAGCGTCCATTGGACCATAGAGTCTTGCAGTGTCTGCTACGTGCGGGATTCTATGGTGTGTATCGTATAGGCCATATTAGACTGGACCACCCACTCATCACTGCTCTCGTCGAGAGGTGGCGCACAGAGACTCATACATTTCATTTCCCGATCGGAGAGGCCACCGTCACATTGCAGGACATATCTGTCCTATATGGTCTAGTCTACAGATTGATGGGCGAGCAATTACTGGAGCTGACCCATCATTAACGAGGGACGAGTAGATAGCCCTATGTGCTAAGCTATTGGGAGTAGCACCTACACCTGCAGACTTACAAGCAGGTAGACTGAAGGTGAGGTGGCTGTCCGAGCAGTTTCAGGGCCATCTTCCAGATCAGGCTCCAGATGAGTTAGTACAGCAGCATGCCCGAGCATATATTATGTGGCTTATTGGGGGGTACTTCTCCCTGATAAGTCACAGAACCTGCTCAAGCTGATGTACTTGCCACTGTTGAGAGACATTGACGCAATCGGCCAGTACAGCTGGGGCGCCGCGACTTTGGCATGCTTGTATAGGATGCTATGTCGAGAATCTCAGGTGGGTGCGAAGGAGATCGGAGGACCCCTTGTCTTGCTACAGGTTAGTAAGAATTTTATTACATGTCAATTCATATTGTATGGCATATATCAGTATTGTAATTGCGTTCAAACTATTGCAGATTTGGGCGTGGGAGAGATTGATTCGCATTGCCCCATCTAGGCGGCAAGTGGTTTCTCCTTGTGAGGTTCCCATCGACCAGGGAGACATGTAGTTGCCAGCCAGACCTCGAGGTAGTCGGTGGAGGGTTGACATGGGCCACGAGATCGATACGACCCATGTAGTTGTCGTGTATAGAGACCAGCTTGACCGGATGATAGAGGGCGAGGTATGAAATTTAAATACCTAAATTTTAATTGTCATATGGAGTGTATATGTTCATGAGCGATTTTTAATAGACTTGTCGTTATTGTAGTTTATCTGGCAGCCTTATGCTGGGGTCCTCAGTACGCTCCCAGACTATTGCCGACTAGGTGAGGAGATATGGTTGGTGAGAGTGCCACTCGTTTGTTTTGACGTGGTTGAGTGGCATCTCCCTGATCGTGTCCTTCAACAGTTTGGTCGGGTCCAGTCCGTGCCGGATCGGTGCGACACCGAGTGGCAGTTGCATGCGACTGATAGACGTGGTCGAGCCGGCACTAACTAGAGTCTGTTTCATATGCGATATATACAGCTGTGGGATGTCCGTCGCGACAGTATTGTACAGGCTGACTAGAGCGATGGGGTCCTCCCCTCTTCCGACCCTTACATGTTGTGGTATCGGCAACATATACACCTACTAGTCGGTAATCCGAGCCACCTGTCTGAGTCCGGATATTAGGGACTTGGGCCTTCTCTCGAGACATTGGTGAGTATCATAGTATGTGTCAGATAATTGTTAAGACCATAATTGATTTACTTTCAGTCAACTATAGCCTAATATGTCTAAATTTTTGTTCAGGTGGTTGGAGTTGGGAGGTCATATCACTTGGCTGAGGATGCCCTTTTCAGACGTAATGGACAGCATGCGATGCAGGCCCTTGCAGAGATCTGAGAGTTATTGTACGAGGGGATCCAGTATGCCTATCGGGTAGATCATCTGCATTTTGGCCACTACGGTGTACACAGTGCAGCAGCTGCTCCAGACACATCAGTCCCGTCCACGTCAGTGCCTCCCACTTCAGCGCCAGCCATAGCAGGTCCTTGGACTTCAGTCACCCCATCGCATGGTACCCCATACATTTCTCCAAATTCCCCACACGTACATCCTACCCAGCATGCTGACCTTGATTGGACACCGCCCCGATATATGCATGACGTTGTTACCCCACCCACCCAGTTACCACCTGTTTTTCTGGGGACTAGTTCGACCGCGACCATGAGTACACATGATATAGTTCTCACTGACTTCTCCCACGTTGAGGATGAGGCCCATATTGAGCCCCCCCCAGAACGTGAGGGAGAGGCCGAGGTTATGGTCATGGCGGACGTCGCGGCCGAGGTCGGGGTGTGGACAGAGGCAGAGGTCGAGGTCCAGCTGCAGATCGTGATACAGTTGCACCAGATGAGGGAGTTTCACAGCTCACAGCAGTATCCGATCTTCAGCCAAAGACAGGATCAGGGGCAGCACATGTAGGAGAGGGGGGGTCACACTCACAGGCTCCACAGGCAGTCAGTGGAGGGCCACATGTAGGGAAGGGAGTGCCAGATATTCAGAGAGTCTACCGCAGGAGACCAAGGAAGGAGGTCCACGGTTGGGGTTGTGGGACTGGGGGCAGGTTAGGGCATTAGCAGGTGTGATATGGAGTGTATAGTTTTTTTTATTTGTAGTAATTGTTATAGTTTTTGTAAATCAAACTTGTACAGATGATGTAAATGTGTCATACTTATTTACTCGAAAATATAATTTCACAATTTTTTATTCTTACTTATTTTGATGAATCACACAAATCTCTTTCACATCTCTATCTCTCTCTCTCATTCTCTGTAGTCTCTGCATTATTTATAGTAATTTACGTTTTTTCCTCAAATTTACAAATTGAGACAACCATTTATAAACCAAAAAAATTATCAAACAAGTTTTCATGATAGTTTTTAAAATTTGGTAAAAATGTCTTCAAATTAATAAATAATTAAATAAGTTACCAACGTAAGAAATGACTTATCAAAAGATTTTTAGGCTATGTATGGTTTGATTTTTAGAATTTTTTTCAAAAAATTAAAAATTAATTTGGTTAAGAAATAAAAAATAAAAAATCATTATAATTTAAGGGTAAAAAATAATTACCATTTTAACTATTGGGCAGGTTATATATATACGTATGGTTGTTTCAATTTAATTTGTAAAAAATTATTTCCAACCACTCGAAAAATAAAAATTATATAAAAATGATTTATATTTACAAAAATTATATAGTTGATTATTATTTGCTATTATAAATTATTATTATATATATATATTTAATATTGGTCCCAGATTTATAAAATAAAATTTATATATATTAAAAAAATGTGAGTGTGGTGGGTATGTGTATGTGTTAGAGAGAGAGAGAGAGAGAGAGTGAGTGTCAGTGTGGGAATGAAAATGAAGAGTGAGTGCAACAGTGAAAATGTGTTTTCAAAACACGTTTTTATGATTTCATTAAAAGCGCGGTTCCTAATCACATTTTCTGGAAAAAAAAAATTTATAAAATTTATTTTTTAGGATTTAGGATTTATTTTTTTATAAAATTGAAGTTAAAATAAATTTTAAGAATTAAACTATAAATCCTAAACCCTAAAATAAAAATAAATAAATTTAAGAATTAAACCCTAAACCCTAAAATAAAAAAAAATAAATTTTATCCCTAAATACTAAGGTAGCGTTTGGTAACGTTTACGTTTTTTGTTTATGTTTACAAAAATTTTATAAACTGGTTTTTGTTTATTTTTAGAAAAATATAAATTACAAACGCGTTTGGTTTGAACAAAATATTTAAAAAAAATTAAAAACATAAAATAAAAAATATGTTTGTTCAGGCCTAAAATATTTATATTTATTTTTATTATTTATAACAATGGGATCACACATATTATAATTAAAAAAATAATTGAAAAAAATTTAATTGAAATAAAAGATTAATTGGAAAAAAAAATTAATAGAAAAAAAAATTATTTGAAAAAAAATTATTTGAAAATATTGGTCTTAATTTCATATAGTTGATTATTATTTGCTATTATAAATTTTATTATTAATATTGGTCTTAATTTTATAAAATAAAATTTATATATATTAAAAATTATATTGGTTTGGTGTGTGTGTGGGGGGGGGGGGGTTTGGTGTGTATGTGTGTGGGATGAGTGTTTGTGTGTCAGAGAGAGAGAGAGAGACAGAGAAGAGAAGAGTGAGTGCGTAGAGTGAGTGCATGGAGTGGCTGGTATTGAAAGCGTTCTTCAAAATAATAATAACGGAGAGAAAGTAAATGTATTTGTTATTTGTAAAATTACAAGAACTCTTAAAAAACAATTGAAATATCTCCTTTCATTGATAAGTCGTGGATAAGTATTACAAATCCATTACAAGATAAATGGTTTGGTCATTCATCCAAACAATTTCATTCATTATCATCATCATCTGACATCTCAATATCAGATTCATACATAGCATCCATGCTCCAGGCAAAGTACTGGTGTGCATCATCCATTAACCCATCTTCGGCACGCTTATTTGCGGTCTTCATTAGTGAGGACCTTTGCAAACGTTGGGTCATGTGATTAACTTCGTTGCGGATACAATGCAATGCCCTTTGCAACAACTGTGGAGTGTCAGTTGGCATACGCATGGCTAACCGGCGAGGAAATTTAATATTAACTTCACGACATAACTCAACGAGAACGTTTGCTCGAGTTATGCGAAATTCCCACTCAGCTCTCATGGTATTGACGGTGGCATGTGAGTAACACAAATTTGGATTTAATGGGTATTGAAATTCATCTCCATCTGCAACCCAATAGCGACCCATTGCTGAATATAGATCAACCACCGTATATCTCATAATGATATCGCTCAAAATAGCTATAAAACTTTTGTTGTGGTATGATGTGATATTTATACCATATATACACATGGTAGCTGTATGTATGAAATTATAGTAAACAACTATGCATCAGAATTGTCACGTCAACTTTTATGACCTGAGCAACTATGCATCAACTTGATAGGAGTTGTCACTTCGACTTTTATTTACTACTCAGTGCATATTTGAAGGTTTTAAGCAAAGTTCAAATCCACTTGGAAATTTAATTTAATTTTTCCGCTTACAAATATAATTCAATTTATTTTGCCTTGACAACATATTTAATTTCATTTTTTACCTTACATATTTCATTTAATTTAATTGGAGAAATTTGACCAATTTAATTTGAAGTTAATTATGTGTTGATTTAAGTCGGTGTTGTTCTTGTCTGCACACTAGGCTAGGTTTTATCTGTAACACTTTCAAGGTAGGAAATGACGAAAAACCCATTCATTCTAACTCTACTACAAATTAATCTTCAATACATTCCAACTGTATAATATTTTATCTTCAACGTTTATGAATCTATTTGGGGCTGCATAGGGTGGCTTTTTAAACACAAAGGGTCTAATTGTTTTGTTATTTTGTTCTAACACCCCCTCAAAATTTTTATGAATTGCATAATTCACATGGGCACAGTAGGTATGGTACGATAATAAATTGTAGCTCAGCGTAGTGATACGTCTAACATTTCTCAATGATGCTCGCCAGTGACTTGAACAGACGTAATAATTTGTATTCTTTGTTTTTTCCTCAGATGCTATGTGACTTTGTGCAACGATGCAGTGATGCATGTGATGTATGTGACTTTGTGCAGTGATACAGTGATGTATGTGACATTGTGCAGTGATGCATGTCACTTTATGCAGTGATGCATGTCACTTTCTGACTTTGGCATGCTTGTATACTTTGTGAATTTTTTCCTCACATTACGTGATGCATGTGACTTTGTGCAGCGCAACTTAGATACTTTGTTTTTTCCTCACATTTCTGAATTCATGTACGTCACATTAATACGACCACATGGCAATAATGTTGATAAACAATTATATAAAGGACTGAAGGAGTTAAGTGTAATTTACCGAATATAAAAAGAAGCAGAAAATGCAAAAAGGAGAAAAGGGGATGACTGTGAAGTTCATTAAGTGAAAATAAGATAAAATATAGGATGCAGTGCCAATCTTGTTACTTTTTATCAGGTGACCATTTTATTATTTTGCTAAAAAAATCAACGATAGTCTTGTAGGTCAAAGTGAGTTGGACAGTTGTGTATTTACTTGCACTCTGTTTCATAGTTGTTTATGAACAATATTACTTTAAAACAAAGAAAATTAAAGCCGCTGTTTTATTTTATGATTTCATTTATAAATTTTTGAAAACCCCAATTTGTACTGAAATCGTCAATTCGAAGTGACTACTTACTGTATTAAAAAACGTAAGCACGAAAAAAATAGTTTCATGTGGCGATGTGACAATTCACTGCATTACTGATTAATTTGACAACTCACTGCTCGAATATGAAGGGATTGCATTATGAAAAGGACGGCCTACAATTATGGTTTTATCTGACAATCATGTCCGTGACTACATCAATTTAGGTACACAAAGTCACGGGTACTCAGGATTGAATGAAATGAATAAGATCAAATAATATCACGGGTATCATTTCTTCTATAGTGCCCCAATTCAATTATCGTCACCAGATCATCTGTAGTTAATCCCCAGTATGATGTCTATAAATAGCGTTTCCCCCAGTATGATATTTGTTCAAGTCATAACAATAGTAATATATCTACAATTACTGTTATTATTAATTTTTTTATTTTATGAACAATGTCTTCAAGAGGTGCAGGAAGTTTACGCCAGCAAAGAAATCCGAAAGTGTGGCTGCTACCTCCATTTACTTATGACTACAAGAGCGAAAAGTACTCGAGTGCGAAGGATTATTATGCTGGTATCCGAGTAGAATGGGCGTTCAGGGTAACGGAACAAGAAGGATTGTTTAATGATCTACGTAACTTTGGGGCACCGGTACCTCATCGTCGTTCATTGACCATGGCTAGACGAAATGTGAGTGACTATGAAAAAGCAGTTAACAGAATTAAGAAGGAGAACAACTGAATGTTGATGCAGAGATGTCGACATTTCATACTTCAGCTAGCCACCGAAATGGCAGAAGCAAGCGATAGAGATTTGACAGCGATTGAGCGAAATAATGTCTTAAACAATGAAAAATATCTCTCTGACTACTACATGTCAGATGAGGAATGAGAAATCAAACACCTTTATCTTTCATATATGTTTGTATGTTATGTCGTATCTTCGTTACTGGAGTGTAAGACAATGTTGTTGTTCATCTAACTTACGAATGTATTTCAAATATTTGTTATATGAACCTGAAGTTTATGAAATAACTAGATTTATAAGTATCTTCTTTATTAATTCATGACTTTCTTTATTGAATTGCAATGAGTTAATGAATGTTCTAGATTAATGAATGGATTAATGTATGTTGAATTATGTGAATACTTAAGGTTATTTTTATTTATTTATTTATTTATTTTTCAAACATGATATACAACTCTATTTTTTGTACCCACTTTATAGATTCAGTGATGTGTGAAGAAGATGATTGGTTGATAATCAGATAATATTTAATTATCAACCAATCATCTTCTTGACATATTTATAAAATTTTGAAGTATTTCAAACAAATATTTACATTTTAGATGTTTATGAAGACATTTAAAAAAACTTAAACTTATTTTAAAAATTTGTGGTAATAATTTTTTTTATAATTTTTATGAGAGTATTTTATGAAACCCAACCCGGGAGAGAGAGAGACAGATAGAGAAAACAAAATTAAGGTTTGTGCTTTCAAATTTGTAGACACTAGGAGTGTCATGAAAATTTACCCCCACCAATTTTCCCACAAAATGAAATTAAAATAGAAATATAATATCATGAATACAAGTAAACACAAAATCACAACAATGCTGCATTGCATAACAACAATGTATTATACAAGTTCACATTAGAAACATACAAAACTTAATGCACCATCTATTCTAATAGAGCATGGAAAATGATAGGGAGAGGAAAACAAATGCATTTTGACAGATAAAAACAGAATTTGTTAGCTGGAGAAACAATCTAAAAGCCAAGTTGTTGGTCTAATTAGGGGACTAATAAAGTTACGACAGACGAACTGCCGCATTCAACAGCACAGAAAACAAAACAGGTAGCTCAGTCAAAAGTTTCCCTTAACTGGGGCCCGTCAAGTAGTGATCCTCTAGGTAAAGAATTTCAATCTCCATCAGGAAAGAAGAAAGAGTCGCCTTCCAATTCTTGGAAGTCCAGTCAAAATGATGACTCTGGTAAGGAATGAGAGGTTGACAAAAAACTAAACTTTGGGGCTGGACAAACAAGCTCAAAGCCAAGTGGTTGGTCCAGTTGGGGGACTAATGAAGTTCAGACAAACGAACTACCGCCTTCAACAACACATAAAACAGAGCAGGTAGCTCAGTCAAAAGCTTCCCTTAACTGGGGCCTGTCAAATAGTGATCCTCTAGGTAAAGAATTTCAAACTCCATCAGGAAAGAAGAAATTGTCGCCTTCCAATTCTTGGAAGTCCAATCAAAAAGATGACTCTGGTAAGGAATGGGGGGTTTGACAGAAAACTAAACTTGAGGGCTAGACAAACAAGCTCAAAGCCAAGTGGTTGGTCCAGTTGGGAGACTAATAAAGTTCAGACAAACGAACTACCGCTTTTAACAACACATAAAACAGAACAGGTAGCTCGGTGAAAAGCTTCTCTTAACTGGGGCTTGTCAAATAGTGATCCTCTAGGTAAAGAATTTCAATCTCCATCAGGAAAGAAGAAAGAGTTGCCTTCAAATTCCTAGAAGTCCAGTCAACATGATGACCCTGGTAAGTAATGGGGGGTTGACAAAAAACTAAACTTGGGGGCTGGACAAACAAGCTCAAAGCCAAGTGGTTGGTCCAGTTGGGAGACTAAGTTTAAAACCCAATTGGTTTTACTTGATTTGCTTGTCAAAATATCTATTTACAATTAATTATACTGAAACAGATTGTGTTATGCACCTCTTTAAAGAAATTGACGATTCTCTTAGTATAGAATAACAATCAACGCAAGGCCAAAAATGTAAGAAACTAGACTTCTAAGCAATTCTAATGACGCTGATTTGAGATTTTTCGGATTTATACCCAAAGAGAACAACACTTCCGAAATTACTGTTTAACACCAAATTTCTGGACATATTTGAATGCACCAGTTAATATAGATTTTAACTCCCAAAAATTATGAGAAAATTCTGATATGCAATTGAATATATAATTAATCAACTGTAAAAATTCTTTACCTAGAGGATCACTATTTGACTTGGTGCACAGGCTTTGGTTTTCTCAATTTTTTTATTATAGTGACAACTCATCTCTTATTGATATATGTGGGATTCTCAATTCAGAAAGTCACATGGCAACAGTGAATTCACTGATTTAGCTTACAGTGAGCATGCCCTTATGTTGTTGGTATATGTAGATGGATTGTCAAGTCATGTGACTTGGTGCACAGGCATTGCTTTTCTTTGTTTTCTGATTACAGTGACAACTCATCTCTTATTGATATATGTGGGATTGTCAATTCAGAAAGTCACATGGTAACAGTGAATTCACTGATTTACCTTACAGTGAGCATGCCCTTATTTTGTTGGTATATGCAGATGGATTGTCAAGTCACGTGACTTGGTACACAGTATTTGCTTTTCTCTGTTTTTTCATTCTAGTGACAACTCATACCTTGTTCGTATACATGGGATTGTCATGCAGAGGCATCTTTCTAAAGTCGTTCATAACCAACTATTTAAACGACTAAAGGTGAAGACACAACCTTACAACTCATTTCGCCCTACAAAATTATCATTCATTTATTTAAAAAAATTAGCATGGCTACACGATTCATGGGAGGGAGTGGGAATCGCAGAGGTGGTAGGAACTTGCAAAGGGATGACAATTCACGACGAGGAGGGGGAAGGGGACGTGGCGATGTTGAAGATGAAACAACAATACCTGTTTTAGATTATGCTTGTGGTTATCGTAATAGGTTTGGGAAGCGACATTTTTTGATGCCCAAGTATTATCGAGTTCAAGGAGATTCATGTATGGACCCATTTGACAATCAAACAAGATATGGTTTATCTGACGCTGCTTGTCTCAAGTGGCCTTCACTATTTATAAAGCGGGTACAGCTGGAAACCTTAAGTCGGGAAAATCAACTTAAGGTGCCAAAAGCACGTTCTGTTGTGATCCAAAAGGAAGATCCTGATAATGTTGATCGACTATGTGAAAGACTACAACGTGAGATTTCTTAAATGCGCTGTAGGTTAGCCCGCGATATGCAACTATACATAATTAAGAAGGATGCCCAGGAGAACAGAACAGAACCAAATGTTGCGGCTATCAAGGGTATCATGGAGGATCCTGAACTTGTCTCTGACGCTGAGCTTTCGGATTATTCAGACTCTGAGATTGCCGATTTAAGCGCGAATTAGGTGTTAACGTCTACACTTCGGCAATATTAGGTCATGCATTAATATGTAATGTCTGTGTTAGACTAAGTGTTTCCGTAATGAGTTTGTCAGATTGTCTGCATAATAGTTGTCTGTCTAACTGTTATGTTTATGTATTGTGTGTTCAGTTCAGGGTGTCCAGGATGTATGTATTGTGTGTTCAGTTCATGGTGTCCAGAATGTATTTTTGTGAGAGACTTATGTCTGTACTACCTATGTAACTGAAAATTGTTACATTTGCAACTTCAGTTATGTTGTTTTCATGCATGTATGAGTATTTAGTAAATTAGTGACTTCGTATATTATGTATTAAGTTTTATTACAAAAATGTTGACAAAATTTATTTTAGGGGAAATACACATTCTCTTAACTTGTTCATCTTCTCAATCGTGACAACCCAAAAATGTAACAATTATTCATTGAATATAACAAATAACATTCTCATTCTTACAAAAAAGACACTATCAATTGAATAAAACAAATAACCTTTCCATTTATTCATTCATTGCACAACATCAGTTTTATGAAATAAGCGAAACCAATTAAATCACAATAACATCAACCCCAATCCAATATTTACATTACATAAGTTCCTGTTCGTAATCACAATTCAAATTACATACAAGTTACATTACATAGGAAAAAAGGGAAAAAGTACCATTCGTATGTAAAAAATACATCACCAAAATTTGAGGTCTTTCTCTTATTCCTTCTTGTTGCAGCTCTCGCGGTGGCCTTCGTCTTCTTGGCCTACTCCGTGGTACTCTTCGCGTCTCACCCTTCATCGTTGTTCGTCGAACTACACAGTGTCTGGGTGTGCTTCGGACTGTAGACCATGTATATTACCTTCTAACCCAAAACAAAGACGAAAGAAAAATTTTTTTTTTTTAATGAAAATGGCTAGAAAACGGTTTTACTAAACCGGTTTTCTGAATTACATTATCACCTTCTAACCCAAAACAAAGACAAAAGAAAAAATATATATATTTAAATGAAAACAACTTTAGTAAAGCCAAAATAAATTTCTGAATAACACCTTCTAACCAAAAAAAAAGACAAAAGAAAAAAAAAAAATTTACATGAAAACGGCTTTAGTAAAGCCCAAAAAAATTTCTGAATTACATTATCACCTTCAAACGCAAAACAAAGACAAAAGAAAAAAAAATTACATGAAAACGGCTTTAGTAAAGCCAAAAAAAATTCCTGAATTACACATTCTAACCCAAAATAAAGACAAAAGGAAAAAAAAATTAACATGAAAACGGCTTTAGTAAAGCCAAATTTTTTTTATGAATTACATTATCACCAAAACAATAACAATAGAAAAAAAATTTTAAAAAAAATTAATAAAATTAAATAAAATAAAATTTAAATGAACAGTAAAATCTTGGTTTCAATCCACGCTTATTGTAGTGAACAGTGAAAGCGTGGTTTCAATCTACACTTATTGTAGTGAACAGTGAAAGCGTGATTCACAATCACGTTTTCTTCAGAAAACAAACTTAAATTATATGCACAGTGAAAGCGTGGTTTGGAACCACGTTTTCTTTAGAAAACAAAATTAAACAATGTGCATAGTGAAAACGTAGTTTGGAACCACGTTTTCTTCAGAAAACAAGTTTTATGTTAAAAGCGTGGTTTGTAATAGCGCTTTTACTATTCATCAAATTTTCTATTCTAAACAGTGAAAGCATGATTTGTAATAGCGCTTTAACCTAGTTTGGGAATTCCGTCCAAACAAGGCCTAGTTTGGGAATTAAGATGTTAATTTGGCTTAATATGGGAAAAGCCTCTAATAAGCTACATACATATCTACTTTTTGCATATCGTGATGTTGGTATGATAGTGTCCTTTGTAGTCCACTACTTGATGAATATGTGGAGTAGTGTATATAAATATCTACTTTTTGCGCAAAAAAGAAAAAGAAGGTAATTCTATGATATATATACAACTTATGCCATTTATTTTATTCCATTTTTTTATTAAAGAAAGTCAATTGTTAATTGTTAGACAGTTTGGGGTTGCTGCTGCACACCCTGCGTAGCAACAATTGTTGTGCGCCTTATTGGTCTCATTTCAAGGCCTAATTCGATAATCTGAACCGTTCACATTTTAGAAGATATCGTGTAGAATATATCTATAAAAATCATGTCAATCGGATATCGTTTGCCTTTTCATCAAATCACATTTGTATTTAAAAAAAAAGATAAATGTAATTTGAAATATAAAATTCAATACAAATGTGATTTGATGAAAGAGATAACGATATCCAATTGACGTGATTTTTTACAGGTATATTCTACTCAATACCTTCTAAAATGTAAACGGTTTAGATTATCGAATTAGGTCCTGAAATGGGCTCAATGAGGTGCGCAGCTGTTGCTGCTGCGCAGGTTGCGCAGCAGCAACCCCAAACTCATTGTTAGATTAGTATGTATAGAATTAATCTTTCTACCTTTGCAAAATATCAAATGTTTGTCTCATAACTCAATTTCCCCTAAAGGAGAGTTGAACCCATAATCTCCACCTTGGAGCTAAACCCATAGGAGAATCATAGTGCCTGACCAACTACATTAGGCCTAATTAGTTTAAGTTATGTTATTTGTGAGTTCAATTATAACAAATGACACAACTCAATATTATAGGAGTCATAGCTATAAAAAAAAATTGTATTTAGAACTAAACACCATATAAAGTATAATAAAGAACTCTTAAATTCTAACCAATGTCGTATCAAATATCGCAATAAATCATAATATCATAAGATTGTAACTAGGGATGGATGTGGTACACACTCCAAAATTTTCCATAATATATAGGGAAATTCTATACTTCACACCTCTTTAGGGATGTGTATTATATACATACATTTCATAATGATTTTTGTATCTTTAATTATAATATAATGTATTATTAATTATAATATATTAAAATATTAGTTATTAATTATAATATTATTTTAATTATGATTTAAAAAATATTTAATTATATTTCATATAATATTTAATTATAACTTAATTTTTTTTTAGTTATCACTTTTATAATATTATAAGTTATGCAATCTGATTATCAACAATATTAAGTAACTCAAAAAAACATGATTTAAATATCTCAAAACACTCAAAATAATATCATTTTAAATATAAAATAACATCATTTCAATATATTTAAATTATTCAAACTATATAAATTCAAATTACCAAACATTTTCGTAAGATTATATGAGACCACTACAAATGCATGGCCCCACCGGGCCCACATTTAAATTTCAGCAGGATTGAACTGAACTGGTACTCCTCCTATTCAGGAGAATAGCGCAACGAATACGATAAAAACAGAGAGTTTCGCTTAAAATGCGAGGAACACAAATCTGAAATAAGATCAGAAATTCTTTCCTCTCGTCTTTCATTTCAATCCAAAATACAAGCCCTAATCTCAATCTCTTCACCATTATTTCTTTCAAAAAACGTAACCCAAAAGCGGAGCACCACCCATTTTATTAGAAATTCTTGGAATGGAAAACGAAGAATTGTTTGTTTTCGCTAAATGGGTTTTGTTCTTTTCATCGTAATTCATAAATCCCATTAACAGATTTCCACATTGATCGCCATTGCTGGGGAATAAAGAAAAGGAATGGTTGTATTTAAAAACAGAGCATCCTTGGGAATGTTCAGCTCCAATTCAGCCTTTTTAGGTCTGAACTGGCGGTTGATATTGTAATAATGAGCTTTTCTTATTTGATATGAAGAGAATGGGAATGAAGAGACTTTAGTTTTTAAAAAGAGAGCTTAATGGGAAGGTATCTATGTGAGATTGTATTGCCTCTGCTGCTTTTGTCAGGTATATACACTAATTTAGTTTTACAAAAATATGTTTCTTAGTTTTTACTTATTCTATTGTGTGATTTTAGTGTCAAGTTTCTGTCTTTGCTTGGAGAAATTGGCAACAATTGAATTGATATGTGTTGAGCGAAGTGGTTGTATTGTAGTGTATGTATACCAAAAGAAGTAAGTGATGGCATGTTTGGATGAACTTCTTTGAAAATAGATTTTGGCTGCCTTTTTGTGAGAAAAATTTGAAATTATGCCTTGTATTTTTTTATTTTTTATTTGTTGTACGACTATTTAACCCACAATCTAGGTAATGTTCTCACTTGCATTTGTATTGGTGATCATGTGTGTATGTTCCTCTCATACCAAGTTGTGTTCAAGTGACTAGTAAATTACACATTTTCAGTATTCATGTGATAAACCTCGGATGAAGATGACAAGAAAGGAACCAAGAGAAGTGAAGAACGAGAGAGAAATTTCTATTAAGTGAAAAAGAATATCTTTTCAGAACTGATTACAGATTTTACATACACATTCAACATAATATGTTGATGATGGAAGGTGGAGGTTCCATTTGACCACCTTTATGACTTCACACTACAACCGTGGGTCTACACCCACTATCACAAGCAATCGTGGACCCGCTCCTCATGGGTTTATCTTCTCTCTTCCAAAAAGAGTTTTTGGGATTTGACAATTGTGGCATATCATCTATATTCATCACTCATTTGTCCGTCTTCTCATCAACCCACTTTATTTATAAGCTCACAAACCAACTCGTGTTCCTAGAGTCTTCTTCTTCTTCTTCTTTTTTGTTTTATCATCTATTCTTAATTTTTAACTACTTTTCATAAGTTATTGTTCATATCTTTCCAATTGTGAAGCGAAGTCTTACATTGCCTGGGTACGAAAGTAATATGCAGTATGTAAGCGTGAGGGCACCCACACCTCAACAATTAGCATTTGGGGTTGAGTTTCACCCAAGATTGCGTAACATGGTCTTAGAGCTAGAGTACCAGTGATTGACTGGGTAGGGTATGTGACCTTGGTCTGCACGTGGCAAGTGCTTCTGAGTGAGCACACTGCCTGTGAGGGAGTGTCTGAAGTGAAGTCCCACATCACCAAGGCATAAGAGTAATGTCCATTATATAAGTGTGACGGTACCCTCACCTCAACAGTTAGCTTTTAGGATTAAGTTATACCCAAGATTGTGTAACACTAACACCCTTATATCATCACCAAAACTTCATCCTACAGGGCCCTAGCAAGCCTTCGTCCTTTCCCTTACCTTTTGTCCGTCCAATTCAACTGATACCCTAAACTTAAAAAGTGAACCTTCACATCCTATGTATTCATCAATTGTAGTGTTTCCCAAAAGACCGTAGATTTAAATATTGATTTCAACATTTATTGTACTACGCTCTCCAAAGAGCAATTCTTCTCAAAATCTCACTCAAAGGATGTTGAGTTGGAATCCCTTGATAACGAAGAGTTACGGGGCGTAAAACAAGAAAATAACTGATAGGCTGGACATGCTATATATAATGATTCCACCATTAATGATAAATAATAAATAATTTGGTATGGTGCTAGAACTCTGTTTAGAGGTGTTTTTGCAAGTATTGACCTAGATTGATGCTTAAGTGAAACATTGCCAGGTGCTACACACAATGAATACTGTGAACATGCAAAGTTACAAGGACATTATGCAAATGTGTTGGTCCCTCAAATGCAGGGTGCTGGTAGTGGTGTAATTGGAATACAGAGAGAACATTGGGGTCTAAGGACCATCAAAATGACGAAGAATGTCTTCTCCGTTGACAAATTTTATGGTTATCAACAAAATTTCTAATGTAGTTTCCAGTTGTGCATGGGACACATTTTTTTGAGTCCCACAATCTGATCTATAAGCCCTTACTTTCTTAACTTAACCATAAAATTTTTGCAGCTAGGACTTCAATAATATGAATGCCTTAAAGTGGTACTATTATCATTCTTGAACTTTTCTAATTTCGTCAGTAGTATTTATCATTATGCTCATTGTCTGGCTGGTTGCAGCCATTTATGCTCATATTTTTTTTTTTTTTTTAACAGCTATCCTGCTAACTGCCGGTCTCTCTCACTTTCCTTTATGTTTGCTTCATGCAGCTGCTTCACTCAATTGGAATTTGACATCTCTGGCTGATTTGCTAGCTTCTCTTTTCCTTCAATTTACTGCTCGGTCAATAGGCAAGTAGATCTACACTGTATTGTAACTCCAGTATTTATTTTTTTTCATATGCTTTATTCTTGAACGACTTTTCTAAAATTTTTATTTATCATGTTATATGATTTAAACTTTTTTATTTAAAAGGGTATACATTGTGTGTGATTAAGATTTTTGAGAAAGGACGATCAAGAAAAGCATGAAGGTGTGTCTATTTGGACATTGAAATTAGGTGGCCATTCCCTTGTCTACAACATTCTCTCTCTCTGTTTGTTTCCTTTTTTTCTTTATTTTTCCAGATGGGGAGGATAGCAAAAGTAGGTATAGATCCCTTCACTTCTAGATCATTTTCTTCTGTGAAGGATGCAGTCATGGAAAAAATAATTATAAAAAATCTAGAGAAAAAAAAAGGAAGAAGAAGAAAAGAAGCAAGATGTATGGGTATGATATTTATTGTATTAACACTGAATCTTGTCCATACGTTCTGCACCTTTTTTCCTGAATACCATCTCATACTTGTAACCAACTACATTCTCCAAACAGGTTGCCTTAGAGATCAAAGTAGGCTTATGCTAGTGGTGTTTTATGCATAATGCATTACCAATTAGCAATTGAAACAACTACAATAAAGTAGCAGGATAAAGAGTTTTCCAGAAACATCCGGGATCTGGCTTTCAACCCTCTAAACTTCATAACAGAACAAAATAATTGCTCAAGATTTCAAAAAATTGTGCAAAAACTTCAATGAAAAATTAAAGCTGAAGAAAAATCCTACAATGCATTGTCCAACCTAAAAAAAAAGTTGTGTTTGAGTAGTGACAGGGTTCCTCTTTTTGCACATGGGGAAGTCCAAGCTTAAGGGCTACAATAGGATGACGATAAGTCGAGGCTTTTTATCTCTATACCTGAAGTTATTTTCTCTCTTGAACAGGATGGGAATTCACTCTTAGTTTTGAACAAAACAATCTATCTAATTGGGTCTTGGATTCGCTAAGGTAAATTTAGCTTGACATATCTGATGATGCTAATTCAAAAAAATTCATTAAAATTCACTTAGATTTTCTGGCTGAAGACAAAAGTGACGAGTATGAGAGGAGATGGAGGACACAAATCACAAATTACACACGACCCTCCAATCCCTATTAATCAATAAGAAAGGACTCCCATTAAAAGGAGATGAGATTGAAGCCCTAAAGAATAAATGACAAATCTTATTGCATAATACTTCTAGATCTCTAAATCTGTCTTCAAAGATCCTTGCATTCCTTACCAACCAAATCTTCCAAAATATAGCAAAAGAAAAACAATCCCCAAGAGCTTGACCTTTCTTGTTAATGCTAATTAACAACATCTGCATGCAAGAGGAGTCACCCACTCCATATCCACCAGACAAAACAATTTACCAACAATGATAAGGTCACAGGACAATGGAAAAAAATAAAATAAAACTGGTCTATTCTTTCTTCATCCTTCCTGCACAAAATACAGCACTGAGGAAGCACAAAATAGTTGGGTCTCCTTATTTCGAACAAAGCATTTGTATTGTTCCTATTACGCGTGAGTGACCATGAAAATACTTAAAACTTTCACAGGGCACACATGCACTCCAAATAACTTTATGAGGATCTAAAAGAGGAATATTAGAATTATCAATTAACTTAAGGAAAAAATATTTGCAAGAGAATAAACCCAAGGAATGAATGGACCATACTAGGCCTGTCAATGGATTGAATTTAATCCAAACATCGATCCAAAAAATGGGAATATGTTAACATAAGTCCAATCTGATAATCCGAATCTGATTATTATCAAACCGGATTTGGATAAGTCTGAATCCCATCTGATTAAAAATCTGATCCGATTACAGTTTTGAACTTCTTTTTTTTTTAATCAGCAAAAGTAATATTTTCTTGGGATAATAAAACATTACAAGGGAAGAAGATGCTCAAACCAGCCTGAAAGTGGTAGGAATAGGCAGTGGCCTAACCATGGAAGATTCAAGCATGCCAAAGAAACAAAGAGCAGAGAACAAAAAAAAAGAAAAGAAAAGAAAAGCATTGAACCAGAGCACCCTAGGGAAAATTATGCAGTGGCTGTTTTGTACAACCAGTCCCAATGGTTAAGGGAGTAGCAATCATATTTGGAATTAGCATTTACCCACTTGGTTGCTCTCACCTTCACCAGATCAGTTAAGCCCTTGAAAATTGCAGCATTTCTAGATAACCAAAGGGACATAAAACTAAGTAGAAAAAGGATTCCCAGATTAATTTCTTGCAACCTATGAAGCCCATGTTGAACCACCATGCAGATAATGAATGCAAAGAACCTGGGCAAACACACTTTAAATCTCACCATTTTAAAATATCACTCCAAAGCTTCCAAGCATGATTTCATAACAGAAGCATGTGCTCAGCCTCTTCTATTCAAACCTGCAGAAAACACAGCAAGGATTGGATTGTGATGAAATGATGTTCCGTTTAATCAAGAGGTCTTGAGTTGCAATTCGGCCTTGTAAGGCTTGCCCATAGAAAATCTGAATTTTTAAAGATATGAAGTTCTTTTAGATGATTCAAATGAAGTCCTAATCGAGTCCTGTGAGATTCTCATAGTTACTGCAGACAGATTTAACAGAGAAGACGCCATTTTGTTCAGCCTTGCAGATCAATTTATTGTCCATACTTGAATCCATCTTTGTGGATTTCAATCGAGACAAAAGTTCATGTACTGCTTGCAGCAAGGAGCACCAGAAGTCCTTGTAAATAAATCAACCACAAAAGTGTCTTTTTGGACTGACAAAGAAAACAGTCTTGGAAATGCCACTTTGAGAATTTTGTCCCCAATCCACAGATCAGTCCAAAATTTGATAGATCGGCCATCCCCTACAACTATAGAAAGATTTCTTCTTAATACTTTACCCAGGGTTTTAAATATCGTCCATTACGTATCATATTGGCCATTACGTAATGGGTTTTTGGCCTTCCGATACCGTTATTCATTGATATATCGGCCGATACTGTCCGTTACTATCCAATATCGGCCGATATATGATCATATCACCGATGCCGTTACATATCCCGATATAGTTATTTTAAACCCTGATTTACCTGCTGTGCTTTTCTCAACTCCCTCCCTTGGAAACCAGCTCTTCAATTTACCTCTATATTTTTCATAAATCAGCTTTCTCCATAGAGTCCCTTTTTCCATCCCAAATCTCCATCGCCATTTAGACAAAAGAGGTTCATTTTTAACTCTCAGAGAGCCAACTCCTAAGACTCCATGATCCTTAAAAGCACTTCATTCCAACTAACAAGATCCAGTTTCTTTTTTACCTCTCCATCCTCCCATAAGAATTTCCTCTGCAATTCTGTAAGTTCCTTCTCCACTGAAATAGGAAACTTGAATGTCGAGAGGTAATATTCCGTCAAATTTGAAAGAGTTGCTTTGATTAAGTACAGTTTTGAACCTTTACTCGAAGCCTGTACAGTGTATCAATCAATGATTGCATGCTTCTTATAGCGAATTGTGATTGGAGAACTCTTGCTATCAAGGGGAAGCCTTGCGTGCTTCTTTATTTATTTTCATTTTCGTCCTCTAAAAGAACAGCATCTTGATTTTAATTTACCATTTGCTGTTGTTATTTTGAGAAAATGGAAATAAGTTCATTAAGTGAACCAAGAAGTACACCTGAATACATGAAAAAAATGTCTGCATTTGGCACTCAGATACATACAAAACTACTATATACATACATTATGTGCAAGTTTACGGCAAAATCCAAGTTCAGAAAATCAGTGCAAAGCTAAGAAGAGCATTGACTGAATTGAGTTTGAGGGCTTACTAATTTGTTAAGATTGCCGTACCAGAATGCATGTTGATATGATGAAAATAAAATCAGATTGGATCGGATTGGATTTTCAGATCAGATGTCCGGAATCGGATATGGATTCGGATGATCTCTTATCCGATTTGCCATAATCGGATTGGATTCGGGTTACTCCATATCTGGTCTGAATCCAATCCTTATAGGTCTAGACCAGACCCTTCTATCCATAGAATCACTATTTAAAGAAACATTATAAACAATGGATAATAAGGACACCCAATAACTTGCCTTCCTATCATTTATATTTCAAAAAAAGAAAAAGAAAAAAGAAATTCCAAGAAATGGGAGCCTCATGGGAACAAGCAAGAAATACAATAGAATGTGTTAGGGGAAATTCTACGTACACAACACTTATAGTTCATTACACCCTTTATTTTAGAGTGGTTCTACTTGCACCATTACTTTACCTCTTTACACCCTCCATTTCATTACATCACTAAAAAAAAAATGTGATTCTTATTACACCTATTATATTACCAAAACTAACCCTAAAGTAAGATTTTTCAAAACCCATTCATCTCTTTACACCAATAGTTTTTGGAGGGAAAATAAGGGAACAGAAAAAGACGTAGCAAGGGGAAAGAGAAAGACGTAGGGAAGACAATGAATGGAGCCTATAGTGAAGTGCCTGTTTGGTCACACGGTGCTAAGCAATTTACATTCCTCCAGTGTTATCTTGCCGAAAAAAATAGATTTGTCAAATGTTTTGTTGCCATACCTTTACAGAGCCACTTTCTTCCAAACAATGATTTTGAAATTTATGTCGGGCCTATTCGGTAATACAATGCTAATGAATTTGAATTAATCTAGTGCCATGTTACCAAACAAACTTTTTTTTCTCATCAATATGTTGTTGTTCTAAAAAAAACAGTTTTCATAAAAAATACTTAACAAATCTCGTCTGTAATGAATTTATGATTGGAGTCCATTAATATTACAGTACTTGCATTGTTGTAATGAGTAGAAGCATAGTCATTTTAAGAAAAAAAAATATAAAAAAATGAAACTGGAAATACACGATAATGAGTAGTCGAACAAATTAAAAAAATTAGACCTTGGGTTACTGTAAATGTATCTTTTACTCAGCAGTTGGTTACTAGACATATTTTTTGTTTGGCAATGTGATGTCAGACTATTTTATTTTGTTCGATTTTGAAATACCGAACAAAAGTCGAAGAACAATCCAGGAAAACAAAACAAAAACCTACCCCAAAAAAAAAAAAATCGCCATTTCACTTTTTTGATTGTTCTTCACCACCGTTTCTTCATTCATTGCTTTCTTCTATGATCAAAACACTATGATTCTCACTTTTTGAAAAGAGATGTGCACGAGAGAAGAAAAATTGAGAAAGGAACAAGAAAAGTAGGGATTAAAGACTAAGGGGTGTAAGGAAATAATAAAATATATTTAATATTAGTGTTTTGTCCTTAAATGTAATTTCATACATGGGTAAAATTGGAAAAAAAAAAGAACATCTCATATGAAGGTGTAAAGAGGTAAAGCAGTGGTGTAAGTAGAATCATTTTTATTTTATTTTATTTTTTATTACAGTTTTATCCTTGTGTAAAATTACTAGTAAGGATTAAAAGCCCCAAACCTTCCCCTTCACATTTCTCTTTACACCTTTTCATCTTTCTTTTCATCACCCACTACCAATATCACACTTCTCCTCCACCAACCACCGCCACCCTTTCTCGCATCTCACTCTCTCCATATATATATATATAAACAAAAACAAACAAATAAACAAATTTATATTTAAAATGTATATATAATCATTATATATAAATAATATACAAGATTTTTGTGTTTAAAAGATGTTTGGGTATGATTTCAATCATTTTGGTGTAGTTTTGAGTTATTTGAAAAAAGTGGGTTTGAAACTCCTTCCAACTCTAGTTTATCAAACAAATTGAGATCGCTCGGTCTTTGATAGCTAAACAATTTAAGTTTGTTCAAACTCCTATGGCTAAACATGGCTAATTAATCAAATTTGGCCCATTCAGTGTGATACAACCAAACAAACTTGATTTGTTTGGTCGTTTCCAACCGAACAAACTAAGTTTGTTTAGTTGTCTCTTGCCAAATAAACAAAATTTGTTCGGCTCTGGTTTGCTAAACAAAATATGAAAGTTGAAAAGAAGCTGCGAAAGTGGTGGTTATGGGGGAGGCTATTGAGTAATGATTGTGGTGATGAGGGGTGCGGGTTGATGGCCATCACAGTGGGGTTGCGGGGTGGAGATTGGAGGTGGCGGCGGCGGGCAATTGTAATAGTTGAAGATGAAGGAGTTAGGGTTTGAAAGATCTTGATGTAAGGAGAAGAGATGAGGTTAGGGAAGAGGGTATATGTGGAAAAAAGAAAGGTATGTTTGGTTTGCATTTGGGAGATGAGTTTTAGAAAAAAATTTCTAAAAAATTGTTTGGTTTGAGTTTTTCTCAAAAAATTTCTAAAATCACTTTCTCTCTCTTACACATCAATCAATTATTTTTTCTCTCTCCCCTCTCCTTCTCAATCACTTTTTCTCTCACACACATCTACTCAAATTCTCCCAAAATATCAAATCATCCCAAACTCCCAAAAATACAACTCTCCCAAAATATACAACCAAACAAACCAAAAAAATTTCTAAACTCTCTTCCCAAAATTTTTTTCAAAAACAACTCTCCCAAAAACAAACCAAACAAGCCCAAAGTGTGTAAAGAGATGAAATAAGTTTTTTGAATTTTTGAGGGAGGTGTAATTAGAAAAGTGGTGTAATGAGGTAGAATTGTTGTGTAAATAGAATTACCCTAGATATGCTCTATAGTGGAGGGTTTGATACACACCCAAAACCCATCATCAAATTCTCTTATCTTCTTTCTTCTCTTTATAAATATGAATTAATTGGGATTTTATAGTCTCCTGCGAAAATCCAGAAGTTCTTCAAGGTCATTGAAATTATAGAACTACTTCTGCACTAGAAATTGGGGTTCCAATTCTTTTAAATAGAAATTACCCATCTGTTAAGCTTAAAAGATTTAAAGCCAAGTTTAGTGGACCCACGCACGAACAATTGGTAGTAGTTAAAGTAAAGAGGCAATATTTCATTTTCATCTTTGTTTGAGTTTGTTTTTGAGTTTCACTTGCTTTGTTTGTGGGATAATCTTTCATCAAATCTTCTTAGGTTTCGTAGTGTTACTTTGAAGTTTCTTCCCATTACATTATGTCTTTTAGGTTTTAGTTATGATTTTAAAGGCCCTTAACTCTAATTATTCGTTTTAACCCATACCTTGTTATTACTTTTTAATCAGTCATTTCTTTTCTCATTTATAGCTTTTATTTCTTCTGTGTGCGTGTGTTTTTTGGAGAGGGTTTGAACTTCTTCAACATATTAACTGTTTGAAGAACCTTTCAATAAAATGATTGTAATTATTGGGTCAATGATTTATAGATTTGATTATTTGGTGTATGAATTGTGAGAATATTATTGTAATTAAGGAAATATGTCAATTAGGTTGATTGTGTGAATATTAGATTGATTGTAGAGGGTTATTATTTCCTGTTTCAGATTAGGTTTAGGATTGCTATATATATCGGTTGTCATCTTTGTATTAGAAACAAGTTGAATATGCAAATCATTCAGAAAAACTTACATGGTATCAAAGCTTAGTTTGAAACCTTAGCTTGCAGATTTGAAACCCTAGCAGCCGTAGTGGGTTTGCTCCATCTGGTTCTTCGTCTGACTCAAAGTTTTCGTCTGGTTCAAAAACTATTCGAAGTCGACCCAGAGCCCTCTGTCTCTCGGTTCAATCGCGACTCCTTGTCGCACCCCATCTGCTGTGAATTGCAATCAATCATTGCGGCTTCATTTGGTCATCGCGACTTGTTGGCTCATCACAGTTCATCTCGTCGGCTTCATCTGGTCTCTTGGTTTCATCTGGTCATTGCGATACTCTCTCAGCTTCATCTGGTCATCTGCCCGGTTTTTTCTCTCTCTGTCTCTGTGTTTGTGACTTTGACTATCAGTACTGTTATTTGATTAAAAACCCTTATTTCTTGTTTGGCCCACTTTTTAGTTATTATTATATTTCGACCTGTTTATCTTTGATTTATTACAAAGACGAACACCAAAATCCAAGCCATCAGATGTAAACTCACTGGTGCCAATTATGCTTATTGGGCTAGTGTTATGAAGAATTTCCTTCTTGGCCAGAAAAAATGGAGTTATGTTTCTGGTTTTATTCCTCATTCATTGGACCCGAAACAAGAAGGATATTTGACTTCCTGTGACACTTGGGATTGTGATAATGCCCGAGTTCTGACCTGGTTTCATAATTCTGTGGATGACCGTATTGGAATGATGTTTTCCAAATACGGTACTGCTAAGGAGGTGTGAAATTATTTATTAGGTGTGTATCAGCAGTCCAATTTTGCCAAACGGTATGAGTTGGAAATAGCTATTCAGAGTGCTCGTCGGCGGGATCAATCTATTCAAGACTTCTACATTGAGATGACAGGTTTTTGGGATTAGTTGGCTCTCATGGAACCATCTAGCTTCAAGGCACTAGACGCATATGTTCAGTTTCGGGAACAAGGTCATTTAGTGCAGTTTTTAACAGCTCTCTCCCCTCAATATGAGGCTATCCGTGGTGGCATCCTTCATCGATCTCCTCTTCCCTCTGTGGATGCTATTATTCGTGAGCTCCTCTCCGAGGAAACCCGTCTTAAGACTAGCAGTCAGACTCTATCTCCATCTGTCTTCTTGGTTGCTACTCAGCCTCCTTTGTTGTTAACCCCACCACCTCATTATCTTCAGGGCAGTGCGAAGCCCAAGAAGGGGCCACTAGCCTCTGATGAGTGTGCTTTTTGCCATTAGAAGGGCCATTGGAAGTACAACTGTCCCAAGAAGGGACGTTAGTTTGCTCAGTCTTCTTAGTTGCCTCAAACACAGTTTCGATCTCCTACTACTTATACTGCATCTGCTCTGACTTCTAATCCTGACTTGGCTTCCTTGCGTGCCCAGATGGCTCAGCTTCAACATCTCTTGTCCACCTCTTAGCCATCCTCCTTTGTCTCTACTCTCACCTCTCTTCATTCAGGTTTGTTTGGGTCCTCTTCAGGTATCTCCTATTTTGTCTGACTTTTTGACTTTGGTGCCTCTCATCATATGACTCCTCACCTTTCCTTACTTCAAAATTGTATCTCCTTTCCTTCTCCTATTACTGTTAATACTGCTAATGGGTCTGGTATGCTTGTTCTATCTGTTGGGTTTGTTTTACCCTTTGCCATATTTGTTGTTACTATTCCCTTTGTTTTTTTATGTTCTTCAGCTATCTGTCAGTTTATTATCTATCAGTCAACTTGATATTTCTGGTTTTGATGTTATTTTTTCCTCTTGTGTCTATTGTGTGCAGGATCGAGTGTCCAAGAAGCAGATTGGGACCGGTCGTAGAGTTGAAGATCTCTATGTGGTAGAAAGCTTGCATCTCCCTCTATCCACCTCTCCAGTTGCTTTTTCCTTCTTTCAGTTAGATTCTCAGTCAAGTCAGTTTTACTTATGGCATTCTTGCCTAGGTCATTTGTCTGTTGACCGCTTACGATCTTTAGCTCAGTCAGGATTATTGGGTAAAGTTTCTCCTAGTCAAATTGATGAACGTCGGGGGTGTAAACTTGCCAAAATGTCAGCTTTACCTTTTAATAAAAGTATTTCTATTTCTGTTTCTGTTTCTCCATTTTCTCTTGTGCATACTGATGTCTGGGAACTCTCTCCGGTTCTCACTAAAGGGGTTCCGCATATTATGTGTCTTTTGTTGATGATTGCACCCGTCATACTTGGGTTTATCTTTTGACTCATAAATCTGACTTTTACCAAATATATCGTACATTTCAGTCTATGATCACTATACAGTTTGGGGCCACCATTAAATTGTTACGATCTGACTTGGGTAGGAAATATTTTAAAACTGAGTTTTGTGAGTATTTGGCCAATTTGGGTACTATTCACCAAACTTTTTGTACTACTACACCTATCCAAAATGGTCGAGGCGAGCGTAAATACCGTCATCTCCTTGAACCAGCTAGGTGTTTTATTCTCTTTACCTCAGTTCCAGCTTCGTTTTGGGGAGAGGTCGTTTTTACTACTGCTTTTTTTCTTAACCGCATGCCTACTCCCCTTCTTTCTAATCGGTCTCCTTATGAGGCTTTGGTCTCTCAACTTCCCAATTACTCCCTCCTTCGTGTGTTTGAGTCTTCTTAGTTTTGTCCTTTTTTTAGTAAAGATCAGACCAAACTTAGGGCCCGGTTTGTCCTATGTGTTTTTTTGGGTTATAGTCTTACTCAGAAAGTCTATCGGTGTTACGACCCTATTTCTCGTTGTCTTTACATCTCCCGTCATGTTGTCTGCCTTACTTTCAGCTTTCTCCTATCACTGCTCCAGTTTGCAAAGAGGATTTGGTTCACATTGATCCATTTCCTTTTTAAGTCTCTCCGGATGATTACATCTCTACTGTTCCCTATGACCTTGTTCCCTCTTCTCCTCCTAACACACCTCCTGCTGTGTCTTTCGCCCTTGAACCCATGAATTTGCTCCTCCTTCTCCATTGTTAGTTTATTTTCGTCACAAAGCTCTCCATCCACCAGGTATCTCTACCTCTATTGCTGATTCTCCTGCTGCTGACTCCTCTGATCTTGCTCATCATAAGTATCCCTTTCGCATCTATAAACAGGTTAAAAAAATTTGTTTTGCTAAAACATGCTTTTCTCCTTCATATTGTACGTTTTTGTCTACTATTCACTATTTTTCAGAACCTCAGTCTTACAAGGAGGCCTGTTAGGATCTCCATTGGATTCAAGCTATTGAAGATGAGTTGTTTACTTTACAGAAAACTAGTACTTGGGAGTTGGTTCCTTTGCCTGTTGGTAAGAATCTGGTTGGTTGCAAATGGGTCTATAAAGTTAAGACTCATTCTGATGGTTCTCTTGAGTGCTACAAAGCTCGTCTGGTTGTCAAAGGTTTCTCACAGGAACATGGTATTGATGATGAGGAGACCTTTGCTCCTATTGCCAAGATGATTATTGTCCGTACTTTGATCTCTGTCGTTGTTGTTCGTTCTTGGCCTCTTTATCAGATGGATGTTAAGAATGCTTTTCTTAATGGCTATCTCACAGAGGAGGTTTGCATGCGTCCTCTCCTTGGTCTTCACCATTCCCCTGGACAAGTTTGTCGCCTTCGGCATACTCTGTATGGTCTGAAGTAGTCTCTTCGTGCTTGGTTTTATCGTTTTCAGGTTGCTGTTACTACGCTTGGGTTTCATCCTTGTGCTCAGGACTCTTCTTTATTATTTCTCCATACCTCCGTTGGATTTGTTGCCTTATTACTACATGTGAATGATATGATCATCACTAGCTCTGACTCTTCTGTTACCTCTGAGGTCAGCAGCATCTTTTCTGCACCTTTGAAACCAAGGATCTGGGCCCCTTGCGGTATTTTCTTTTTATTGAGGTAGCTTCTTCTCCCAAGGGCTATTTTCTATCTCAGGCCAAGTATGCCAATGAGGTTATTCATCATGCTGGTCTTACTAACACTAAGATTTCTGATACCCCCATTGAGCTTAATGTGAAGCTCACCACTACTGATGGTGTTCTTCTAGATGATCCACTTTATATCGAGAGAGCTCATGGGTTGTTTAGTCTATCTGACGGTTACTCGCCCTAATCTTGCCTATGTTGTTCATGTGGTTAGTCAATTCGTTTTTGCTCTTCGTTCTACATATTGGGCGGCTTTGGTTCGGATTCTTCTCTATCTCCGGAGTACTATATTTCAGGGTTCACTGTTGTCTTCTACTTCCTCTTTGGACTAAGTGGCTTATGTTGGTTCTGGTTGGGCTGGTGATGTCACTGATCCCAAGTCCACTTCTGGCGTCTGCATGTTTCTTGGTGATTTCTTGATTTCTTGGAAGGGCAAGAAACAGACTGTTGTTGCGCGTTCCACTGCCGAGGCTGAGTACTCTGCTATGACTCATGCCATTGCTGAGATTGTTTGGCTTCGTTGTCTCTTGACTGATTTGGGTGTCCCTCAGTCTTCTCCGACCTCCCTTTACTGTGACAACCGCAATGCTAATCAGATTGCACATAACATTGTCTTTTATGAGCGGACGAAGCATATTGAGATTGATTGTCATTTTGTGTGTCAGCATCTGCAGTTTGGCTCCATCTCGCTTCCTTTCGTCTCTTCGGCATTGCAACTTACTGATTTCTTTATGAAGACTCATACCACTGCTTGTTTTCAGTTTCTTCTTGGCAAACTCTTACACTATGTTTGGGAACTTAGGAGAGAAAAAAAAAGAAAGGATTACTTAAGTTATAAGAGAAATGAAAAAAAAAGAAATGATTGTGATTTCTTTCCTTTTTG
Source organism: Camellia sinensis (assembly GCF_055761805.1). Taxonomy (NCBI): domain Eukaryota; kingdom Viridiplantae; phylum Streptophyta; class Magnoliopsida; order Ericales; family Theaceae; genus Camellia; species Camellia sinensis. The sequence goes on from NC_138962.1 coordinate 90,955,776, forward strand.
TTTGGATAAGGAAGAAATAAAAGTAAAGAAATGATTGTGATTTCTCTCATTCTTATTTGGTTAGATTTCATTAAGAGAAAAGAAAAGAAAAGAAATTATTTTATGTTATATTACCAAAATAACTTTTTTTATGTTTTCAATCATTTTGTTTATTTTATTTTTATAGGGACAAAATTGGTATTATGAAAATAGTGGTTTCCTTTCTTCTCTCCCAATCTCTCCATTTTTGGAAAGATTAAAAATGAAGCTTATAAGAGAAATGAGTTTCTCTCAATTTCTCTCAATTTTTTCCCATTTCTCTCCACTTAGGTTATCCAAACAAGTAAGAGAAATACATATCTCTCCATTTCTTTTTTTTTCTCTCCAAATCACTCAATCCAAACATAGCGTTAGTGTTTTTTGCTAAAACACCTTAAGTTTGAGCGGGGGTGTGAGAATATTATTGTAGTTATGGAAATATATCAATTTGGTTGATTATATATTTTAGATTGATTGTGTGAATATTAGATTGATTGTATAGGGTTATTATTTCCTATTTCAGATTAGGTTTAGGATTGCTATATATATCGGTTGTCATCTTTGTATTAGAAACAAGTTGAATATACAGATCATTCAGAAAAACTTACATGAATAAGGTTGGGTACAAAAGTCAGTTAATTACTTGTCTAGCCGTATACAAGCAGTAGGCATGTTTTATCTGTGTCTAATGCAATGCAGTAGAATTTGCAATTCTATCATGATATGTTTTTGTATATGTTGTTTTGGATGACTATGGTTGTCAATGTATTGGTATTCAATAGGTTTTCATCGAATTAAGTCCCCAGTATTGTGGGGTGTGATTATATTATCCACACTGGCTATTTCACATGCCATATTTCAAATCACTTTGGCTGTTGAGGGGGATCAATGGAGTATGGTGGATGCTCGTTGGGCAAAGCTTATTGGTCTCTTAAGGTAAAAACTGATGTCCACATTCTAATTCTTTTCTTTCTTCTTTTTATTCTTGAAAATGATTTCACCAAGGAATACAGTTATTTTCTTAATTATCTACCTCCGTACAACTTAAAGTGGGTTGGCTTTGCAGAGATCACTCCTTGAAGTCTCCGTCCATTATTTATTTCCTGGTCGTTCAACTAGTGGCAGCTTTGGTTGCAGTTTTTGAAGTGTATGGGAGTAGATTTGGGCTGGATCTATATAGAAACCTTTGTTTGGGCCATTTACTTTCTTCTTTCAAGCATATAGGTTTGGGCTTTTTCTTTTTCTTTTCATATCATAAGCTTTGAGAAGATAGGCTGTTGACATGTCCTATGTGAAGAATTTTATTTTATCATTTGCATTTATTGTTCATTTTATGCAGTTCTCCAGTCTCTTATAGGTTTTTCATGATTGCAGAAACAATTTAGTGGTCACAAGAACATGAACACAAAGTAATTAGGTGATATAATGCAATGCTAAAGAAGCAAAAGTCCTGAACTGTATACAGAAGGCTTTGTAAAACTAAACCATTGGAATTCATTCACTGAATTATCTTATTCAAATTTTGACTTCTGAATGAAATGAAATCTTCTTGCTAATCACAGAAGTGGTGCTTTATGACATTGGAGGTGCAAATAATCACTTGAATTTTGATTCTGTTATTATCGTGTTTTGTTCCATGGAAGGTTCTTATCTCAGGGTTCTATGCTGTTTATTGTTGCCTGCTGTTCAGCTGGTTGTGGGCAGTAGCCACCCTTCATGGGTTTCTCTACCATTTTTCATTTGTAGCTGCATTGGACTTATTGATTGGTCTTTAACAAGCAATTTTCTAGGCCTCTTCAGGTGAGCATATTGTAGTTCCTTTACTTTGTCTGGCTATGATTGGTTATGTACTTATGAATTATTTCTTAATCCTTTCACTGATTTACATTTACTCGGATTGGTTTGAAGGGGATGGAGGTATCTTTTGTTGTATGCAGGCTTGAATATTGTTCTACTGTATGTATATCAGCTCCCTGGAGAATTCTCTTGTATGTTTCAATGGCATGCTGATTTCATTGGGCTCTATAAAATATCTGCGAAGTCTAATTGGTCAGAAATATGTTCGGGTGTTTCACTTCTTCTTTTCTACTTCATGGTAAGCACACTTATACTCAACTTCAATTTATGTCAAGTATAAGGTTTTGACAATTGAATTACTTTCGTTGAAAGTTTATTTGTTTGTCTCATATTTTGTGCATCACTATAAAGGTTTTGAGCATCCATGAGGTTCCACATTTCCAAAAAAATTGGAATCCAAGAGGAAAAAATACATTATATCCGAGCAGACTGACATTTTAGCCCAAGTTGCAAGTTTTCGAGTGTCAGTGAACATCTTTAGAAACAGAATAAATTGGAGTTGTCGGACACTAAGGTGCTTTTTGAGATGTGTGATTTATTTGGTTTAATTGTTACCATAGGCTTGTAGAACTTCTAGTTGAGAGGGATTGTATGATTGAGTACTTTGTATTTGCATCTATAGTTTCTTTTTCTTATCTGCCAACTTTAGGTCTCAATAACAATGTTTTCAAGTGCCCTAGCATTCCTTGTCAGCTTTAGGCTGAGGGAGTTCTTGATTGCCAAGAGGATGTTGGCACTAGAGAGGGCTGTTTATTGCTTCCACTTCCTCAAAATATCCTCTGTCCACTAGTCCGTGGCCTTGTTGTGGCTGCATAATTCTTGTAGTTAATGTAGTAGAGGTGACCTTGCTTCAGTCTAGAGTGCATCGCCCCTCCCCCCCTCCCCAAGAAGGGGGTGGTTTAACTCCAACATAGTATTTCCTCAAGGAGCAAAGGGTTTCCAGGTGCCTGGCTCACTTGGGGCATATTTTAAGTTGGGAAGTCATGGGGTCACCCTCCTTGTTGAGTGAAGCAACACTGTGGGTACTTTTGAGAACTTTGCCATGTTGTTTGGGTAATGGGTGTCTCAATAGAAGAAAACTTTCAAAGAAGAAGCTTTGCAAGAAATTAAAAGCATTGGTGTATTCAAAGCTCTCAAGAAATCTCTTAAATGCAAAGTGAGTCTCAAATATCTAAGGTTAGTACATATACATAAGGTTGGGAGAGTAATTGGTTGGGTCCTCACCAAAATAAATGTTTAGCCCATTATATCAATTGGATTCATAATTCTTAGTTATATACTCAAGACCACCCTTATAGACTTTCTGTGTGGGACTTGGCACAGGTTTGCACAAATTGGGATCATTACAAAGGGCAATCATGGTCTGTGTTACATGCACTTGGCCGTTTGGGGGTGAAGTACCTGTGTCGACACGACAAGACACGGGTACGGGATCTGTGTTGGATTCATCTCCTCTCTCTTGGACATTGCTAATTCAAAAAGGAAGAAGGTTGGTGGATGCTTACTTACAAAAGAACTTCGATATATGTTGGGTTGAAGATTTGGATCTGCTGAATCACATGATGATTGAATCTTGGCTACAATAACGACATAATGTAGGGTTTGAACAGAGAGATATTTAGGGTTGGTATCAAGATTGAGATTGATTGTGATGTGCATGAGAGAGAGAGGGAGGGAGAGAGTTTTGACCAATGGGTTTCAATCGTTATTGAGATTGCAAAACACTACTGGAGATATTAAGGTGATCTACAGTTGTGGAGCATCTTTTGTTGGGTTTGGCTAATGAGTTGGACCCAAATAAATAAAATAAAAATTCGGGTCTATTAATAAACTTTGCTCAGCTATAAAAATTTGGGCCTTTTAGTGTTTTACAGCTGGCCAACATCTTTTTTAATAACATGGGCCGATATGTGGCTTACCCACATGTTCGGTCCATAAATTATATATAAAAAAGTTATTGGGGTCAACTTTTTAATTCATGACTCAACAAAAATGAAAAAAGAACAGAACTTTTTAACTCATGTTCATATGAAGAAATAACTATTTAATGTATCCTTCTATCCGTATCCAAGTTTGGATCCGTATCCATGTATCCTTCATTTGTAGTTTTGAGGCACCCGATACCCGCATCCGAGTCCGTGTGACATAGACAATGGTATTCGAGGTATCACAAGCCAAATCTATTTGTAGATATTACAATTCGTGATTCCTTTCATTCTTTTCGATTCAATTTGACCCTATTTGATTAGAATCTATTGGCTGAGTCTTATATTACAATGATTCGTGATCTATCTGAATTGTGTGCAAATCTTATGGTTCACAATTAAGTACGATTTATGCAATGTTGTAATCTTTACAGCCATAGAGCATCTTTGTTACATAGGGTTTACAACCTTCTGGCCTTTGACACTATGCAAGTGAAGTTTGTCAACTTCACAAAGCGTTATATGGTCTCAAACAAGCACCACGAGTTCGGTTTGAGAAATTCTCCATTATGTGTGTGCCTTGGCTTTTCGCTTCGGTGATCATGATTCTTTTCTCCACATTGGTCTTTTTCTATATGTTGATAACATGATTATTGCTTGTGTGATTCTGAAGGTATTTCTGTTTTAAAAACTTAGTTGCAACAACATTTTGAGATGAAGTATCTGGGTTTGCTGCGATATTTCTTAGGTATAGAAGTGGCTTCTTCTCTTCAGGGATTTTTCTTTCTCAGTCTAACTATGCAACTGACATTATTCAGCGTGCCAACTGATTCTTGGATAGTTGAGACTCCTCTTGAGCTGAATGTGGCACTCTTCTTCTATTGATGGAGTTCTGTTAACAGATTCTACTTCATATCGAACTATTTCCGGTAGCCTTCTCTATCTCACTGTCACTCGATGTGATATTGTCTATGCAGTTCATGTTGCTTTTGACGGCATGAGCTTGTGAAGTCCCACAGCGGATGCTCTCAAAAAATAGCTTAGGGAATGCCTTGAGCGAGCCGAATGCGTATCCCCTTTGGAGTACGATGTCCTACCCTAGATCCAGCGCCAACCAATCTATAAGCTCTCTGTTAGTTTGTGTCTTCTCCTACCACAATTCTTTCGGTTGCTGTTTTGCTCATTCTACACTATCTTTGAGGTTTTTTACATCAAAATTTGTTTTTCTTCTTAACTTCTTCTTTAAAGCTTCGTGCCTTTTCTGATGCTGATTGGCCATGTGATATTATGGATAGGACCTTTGTTGCTGGATTTTATATTTTCCTGGATGATTCTCTTATTTCTTCTAAGAGTTAAAAACAAACTGTTGTTGCCCATTCCTCTACTGAACTTGAGTATAGTGCCTGCTGAAATAGTTTTGTTGCATTGTTTGCTTTTTATCTTGGCATCCCTATCTCATCTCATTCTCCTATGTATTGTGATAGCAAGAGAGCCATTTAGATTGCATACAATTCTGTCTTTCATGAGCACACCAAGCATATTGAGATTGATTGTCACTTTGTGCATTATCATCTGCAGCTCGGGTCTTTGTCCTTACCTTTTATCCCTTCTAGTCTGTAGTTGGCTGATCATTTCGCTAAGTCTCACACCATTTTGCACTTCTGTCTCCTTGACAAACTCTCGATGCTATCTACTGTCACATCTTGAGTTTGCGGGAGGGTGTTAATGATATATGTAATTTAGATATTAAGGGTAGTTTAGCTTTTACATCTTTTTTGTCTTCTTTTATTAGGATTTTGCTGTTTGCGCTAATATTGTATTCAGAATATGATTACGCAATAATACAACTCTAATTTTCTCCCTCAAAACATGATTAACATGGTATTAGAGCTCAAGTTGGAGAAGGATTTGGGTTCAAGTCATTCCATTTGAATTCTTTCTCTCTTATTCGTATTCTTTCTTCTCTCTATGTTTGGATGTTTGCATTTCCACGTGCAAGTCATGGTTGCACGTGAGGGAGGCTTTTGAATAGCTTGATTTACATTGTCGGGCCTTTTTCCTAACAGCTTAAGCTTTCGGGACAATTGGTTTAATAAATTCAAAGCCCTAATAGACAACATGCACAAAGGCAAAATCAGCTAGCTCCAAAAGGCAGCAACCAAAGATCAAAAGACCTAACCTCACATCAAACTTTCACAACCTGAGAATCTCTGTCATATTCTTGCTACCTCCTTGGCCGGGCTTAGGATTGCTACTTGAGTTAAGAAACCTTCCCTCGAGCCAATTTCAAGTTGTGAATTTTCTCTTTTAGCTTCTTCTGGTTTTCATTTTTTGATGTGGTTGGACTTCCAAATTATCATCACATTCAAACCTAGAGAGGCAAGTGTCAAGCACACTAAAACATGTTTGTGCTATTGGTGGGAGTATTTCTTTTGGGCCCACTACCCGCGGCATCTTGAATAATAATCCCCTCTTGGAACCTTTTTGGGTAGAACTTCCATCCAATCCTCCATGGGGTCTTTTGTCACCTCCTCTTTCTTTCTCTATATTAGTAATTGAAGATGAGAAGGACAAGAATTTTGGGAGTGACCATGTGCTATTGGTGGGAGTATTTCTTTTGGGCCCACTACCCGCGGCATCTTGAATAATAATCCCCTCTTGGAATCTTTTTGGGTAGAACTTCCATCCAATCCTCCATGGGGTCTTTTGTCACCTCCTCCTTCTTTCTCTATACTTGTTTTTCTATACTAGTAAGTTGAAGATGAGAAGGACAAGAATTTTGGGAGTGACCATAAATCTCGTAATTAACACATCTTTTAGCTATCCAAAGGATTACCAATATAATTTCGTAGGTAGGGATGATGCCACTCACTCAGTAGTGGTGTCACTTGAACCCACTAGACTGAGGAAAAACTATGATTTTCGGCATATCATTTGTGGTCTTAGGAACAACTTAACATACATGAACCCATTGAAAACAGAGGGTTTGAAACCCTACGGTTGGCTCCATATATACCTATAAAAAAATCATATATATATGTATGATAAAACTATCAACAATGTTAAGGGTATCTATTATTTTACACACCTTCATATGGGTGTGAGCTGCCCTAAACTCGTGAGAGAGTAAAAAAATAAGTACCAATATCTTTACTCAAGTTATATACAAGGAACTTCCGACCAACATAGTGAGATCCACTATTTTAAACATGGTTACATGGTAGATTTTACACATACACATAATTTTTACCATATCAATACACTTGAAAAGTGGAAAAAAAAATTGATGAAATAAATCTAGTGGTAAATAACATTTTTCTATATATAATTACATTTTTGTACATAAAAAATTATTATCAATACAATAAAATTCTCTTTATTTTGATGTGATAAATTTAAATTAGTTTGTTGATTTATTAGAAATAGGTGATGAATATGATAAATGTAAAATTAATATAGTATAAAATTTAAGTTTTTGACATCACCAACAAAAGTTTATGGAGTCATCACTGTTCGTAGGGGTCATCATAACCCAAGTCAAGCTTGAAAGATTTTGGAATCTCATATTAGGCTTGGATTTCAACACAAATCTTAGCATAGGATAATCTTTTCCTTGAATGGGTGACCGAGTCCATATAGAGAGGTTTTCCATTGGTACTTGCCACAAAGCCAATGAGCTTTTCCCTTTCCCCCTAAATAAAGTTTAAGGGAATGACTCCAGGCAGCAAAATATTTCCCATTCAACACTACACGTGATACGATGAACAACAGTATGGTGCGAGAGAGAAAAATCTAGATTAATTGAAACAGGTTTAACTAGTGCCACAGGAGAAACATCGGATGGAGAGTCAGTCATGGTGGCTAGGGAAATAGGTGATGTGTATAGTTAACAATATAGAACGATACAAATCACAAAACACACCGGACAAACGGCATAACCAATCTAACAAGTGCTACCGAACAACCCGGTAGCCCACTAACAAAAATAACGCAAGAAAAAGACTTACCACATCAACACCAAGTCACGAAACATGGGATAGAACCTGCCGAACTTCCCTAGAGGGGCTGTCGGCCTAAACTAGGACTGTGGAATAGCCTAGGCGAAGGGTTTAAGGGGGCTGGGTACGGCTTTTGGGTGGAGGAGAGGGGCTGGGAAGGGCTGTCGGTGGCTAGGTAGTAAGAAAAAGGCAGCTGGAGGTGATAGGTAGGGTTGTTAGGTAGAGAGAGAAGAAGGAGGCGGCTAGGGTTTTTTCTTTGGCTCTGATACCATAAAGAATGAAAAGAATAGAATGGCTTAGTCTAGAATGGAGACTAGCTTGTGTATATTTACTGATAGAGATTTACTAGATAGGAAATAACGTAAAAGGAAACAAAATCAAGGCCTAAACAATGGGCATAAAATAAGACCTAATTGATTCTAATTCCAACAAAGACAAGGAAAGGTGGTGTCGGTAGCCAAGGAGAAATGTGGGGGGAAAATTCCCTTCAAAAATTGAAATAGAATTGGCTAATCATATACTTAATTTCATTTGGGTGGGTGTTTGCACCCATTTTCGTAAATTTCTTGTTGACAGGTGGACTAGTTGGAGTGTGACATGTGGCAGAGACAAGCGAGGGTTCAACGGTTGTTTAAGGGGGTAAGCAATTTGAGAAAGGTTGAGAATGTGCATTAAACAGTGCAGATGATGGAGCAGTTTTTGGCTAAGTCATGGGCTTAGTAGGTGACTTGCAGAGGGAAGCATGAACAAGGTGGGGATTTTTCTCTGTCAAAGGAAGGACGAAAGGACCTAGGGACACGTGTCAACTCGAAGGAAGTGAAGTTTGATAGGTGGACGTGAAGGCTTGATGTGGTTTGAAGACTTGGAAGTGAGAGTGCAGCTGTAGTAGTTACACAACAACAGTTGCAGATTGAGAAGATCGTGGGGTCGTGGGAAAGAAGAGCTATAAAGGCCAAAAAGTTTGCAGAGAGAAGACAGCAACAACAACACAACAACTTAGTTTTTAGACTTAGAAGTAGTTCAGATTGTAACTTAGGAGTAGTTTCTTCCACTGTAATTTGTACCTTGTAACTGGATAAGCCTTGGTGATTTCAATCTAAAATTACTTTTGTTTATCTCATCTAGTTTGTTACCATCAGTTGATATAAAGCAGTTTGTTTTACTTGTTTACTTTGTTACCATCAGTTGATCCAAAGAAGTCCTCATCCTTTTGAGGCATTCGAACCACTACCATAGTTGCTTGATTGCTCCTGTTTAAATTGTTTAGTTTGAACTACTGCTTGGTTGCTGTCGATCCAATCCCAGCATAATTCTTACTAACAATTTTTTGGCACACCTGGTGGGACATCTTCCTAATTTGGAATAATGACAAGAATTCGACGGCAAGATGAAGTATAAGAAGACCTGAAATATGGCATGGAAAAATTTCGTAAAACACAGTCACATGATGTTCTAATAAGTGGATTTCCATGGAATGACGTGTCCAAACAAATAGATGAAATGATTTGGTTTTGTGAAGATGAAATGTGTTGGAGTGAGAATGAAATTTTATATTTACATGAAAAGATTGATTATCTTGGTTGGCAAGAATTTCAAACAATAGCGCCATTGCCATATTATTTGAGGTTAGAAACACCAAATCATTTTGATAAAGTGATTGGTCAACTTGATGATCAAATTGACCATTTTGAGATTGAAATTCATCAATGGAGGGAAACATTGAAAATTTTTACAGAAGCTAAAATTTGTGGCTTTTCAGTTGTTCTTCCTACACCTTTAAAGGTTGTGGATGATGAAAAAATTAATTCTTCAGTTGTTATGACTGAAAAAATGAAAGGCTATGAGAATAAAAATTTTATGGCTGGGGGGCAATTTCACAAGGAAGAAATATTTTCTAGGTTGTCAAAAAATATTTCTAACCCATTGATTTGTGAAAGGAAAAATCAGTCATTTTTTGCAAATCTTAGTCCAAAGAGTGATGCAAACAATGTGGTAAAAAAGTTTGATTTTGAGCCAACTGTGGCTAAAAATGAACAATCAATTCATGATGATTTTAATATTTTTGACATTGTTCAAAATGTTGAATTTTTCAGAAATTTTGAGCCATGCAAAACTATGAATTATGACATTCAACACCCATTTTAGGTCTGTGGATCACATCAAAACTTAATTTTGGTGAATTGGTTAAAAGGGGTTGGGTAAAAAGGGGTTGCTTGGTTAACTAGGTTGTTTAGCAAAATTTTGTTGACTAGGAACATGCCAGATGAGTGGAGGAAGAGTATTTTAGTGTCAATCTATAAGAATAAAGGAGATGTCCAGAATTGCAACAACTATAGAGGAATCAAGCTAATGTGTCATATAATGAAAGTGTGGGAGAGGGTGATGGAACGCTGATTGCGAGATATAACAGAGGTGTCAGAGAATTAATTTGGGTTTATGCTTAGCAGGTCAATGGAAGCGATTTATCTTTTGAGGAGAGTAATAGAAAAGTATCGAGAAAAGAAAAGAGACATTCATATAGTGTTTATTGACCTTGAGAAAACATATGATAAAGTGCTCTAGGATATAATATGGTGGGTGTAAGAGAAGAAAGAGGTGATAAAAGGTTACATTGATGTGATTAGGGACATGTATGAAGGGGTGGTGACCACTATTAGATCGCCTGCTGGAGAGACAAATGATTTTCCTATCACTGTAGGGTTACACCAAGGATCTACCTTAAGTCCTTTTTTTTTGCTTTAGTTATGGATGAGTTGACGAGAAATATTCAGGATGACGTGCCATGGTGTATGCTTTTTGCAGATGATATAGTGCTAGTGGATGAGACTAGAGAAGGAGTTAACACAAAGTTGGAGATTTGGAGAAAAGCTCTTGAATCTAAAGGATTCTGGATAAGTAGAACTAAGACAGAGTACGTGGAGTGTAAATTTAGTAACAGTAATAATGAAAGCAGAGGAGAAGTGAAGATTGAGAACCAAGAATTGCCTAAGAGTGAACATTTTCGTTATTTAGGGTAGATCATCACAACAGCGGGGGAGATTGATGCGGATATGACCTATAGAATTAAAGCAGGATGGTGTAAATGGAGAAGTGTGTCTGGGGTACTGTGCGATAAACGAATGCCTACTAGACTAAAAGGTAAGTTCTATAGAACGGCTATTAGACTAGCGATGTATGGGGCGGAGTGTTGGGCAACCAAGAAATAACATGTAGATAAGATGGGTGTGGCTGAGATGAGGATGCTAAGGTGGATGTGTGGCAAGACTAGGCAAGACATAATTAGGAATGAGTGTATTCGGGAATGGGTGGGAGTAGCACTGATAGAAAATAAGTTGAGAGAGAATCGATTGAGATGGTTTGGTCACATTCAACGGAGACCAACAGAGGCAGTAGTAAAGAGATGCGATGCTGTAACGGTAGATGAGAGTGTTAGGGGACGGGGTAGGCCTAGATTAACGTTGGCTAGCGTTGTAAATAGAGATATGGATTTACTTAATTTGACTAACGAAATGGCCTTTGATAGGGCTGCGTGAAGAAGAAGGATTGATGTGGCCGACCCCATTTTATGGGACTTAAGGCTTGGTTTGGTTTGGTTAAAGATCCAACATTGCTTGAATAGTGAAAAGTAGCTCATATATGTCTCACAACATATATTTTACATATGTCTGTTTGGTGAAAAAGTCAAGGCCAAATAAATTTTATATACAACTTTTCAAGAATTCAAGATTTCTCATTCTTAAAGAGTTAAGGGGGCATTGTTTTCACCATAAATTATTTTTTGTTGATTGTGGCCTGTCAATCATGGCCAAATTTAATCTTATTGATTGTGGCCAGTCGATTTTGGTCTGTCGATTTAAACTATAAATTATTTTTAATATAAAGTTATGGCCACATTATATTTATATTTATTATTATTGTTATTTTTTGTTTAGTGCAGAATGTAATTAATTAGTTGATCATGATATGAATTAAGGAAAATAACAACGTGATGATTCACCCAAAAAAAAAAAAAGCGTGATGGAATGTTGGTTCCAAAGAGGAGTAGTGGAGCCTGCATGATTTGAAGTGGCAAACGTGGCTATATTGGAGGAGAAATTGCCTAGCAATTCTTGCCTAAAGAAGCTTTGGGCGTCGATTATAAATAGACAAAGAGATGCAAGCAGAAAAAGGAGATCAACAAATCATCAAACTTATCATAGTTTTTTGTCTCTTTATTTTTAGGAGTAGTCTACCTTAATTCTTATGAGTAGATTGTCCTAATTTTTAGGAGTAGCTTTCAACAGTTTGTAACTTTGTAAACTTAGAAGATTTCAATAGAGGTTTTTCCATGTTTACTTCACTCTTTTGATTGTTAATTGTTCCAAAGAAGTCCTTGTACTTTCAAGGCATTAGAACCTTTACATAGTCGTCTGATTTTCTGTTTGGTTGTTTGGTTAAAATTGCTGTTAAGTCTCTGTCGATCAAGACTTATCATAATTTTTACTAACAATTTTTGGCACGCCTAGTAGGACTACATCCTAATTTGGAACAATGGAAAAGACGAGGCATCAAAGCCAAACGAGTGGCCCTTCTGTACAGCCTAGTAGCAGTTTGGTTTCACAATTAAAGGAGGCTCTTGCATCTCTTTCAGTTGAGGAAAAACAGGTGCTGGTTGGTGAGTTAAGAAGTGTTGTTGGTGAGTTAAGAAGTGTTATTGATGATTTTTCTAGAGGGCAGTGTCAGACAAGGGTGGAGGTCCACAAGACACCTTCAAATGTTGGTGTTGTTACTCCATCAATTGTCATGGTAGCAAAAACAGACGGCCATGAGAACCAAAATTTCATGGCTAGGGGGCAATTTCACAAGGAAGAAATATTTTTTGGGTTTTCAAAAAATATTTCTAACCCATTAATGTGTGAAACAAAAAATCAGCCCTTTGTTGCAACTCTTAGTACAGAGAGTAATGCAAACAATTTGGTTAAAAAGTGTGATCTTAAGCCAACCATGGCTGAAAATTATTAACAATCAAATGTTCATGACTTTGAAATCTTTGACATTGTTCAAGATGTAAAGTATGAGTTTTTAAGACCACCTTATGCTATGGCTTTTATTATTCATGGTCCTTTTTTGATTTGTGGATCACATCAAAGCTTGTTTTTTATGAAATGGCTAGCGAGAGAACAAAGTCCAAAAAGTCATAGAGATATATTGCGAATTATGATTTCTTGATTGGCCATTTTCACAGTGCTAGAAAATAAAACAAACTGAAATTCCAAATGTTTGCTTTAATGCTTAGAGTATTTACCAATGCCAACATGGGAAGATTATTGTACTCCAAATAATAGGCCAACCCTTGGTTTCACACTTGGTTCATGCATTGCTCTGTCAATTGTGTAAATACACTGTCGATTGAAGTAATCTAGTACCAATTTAAAAACTCATACATGGCCTACATGGACTACATTTGTGAAGGATGCACAACATATTTATAATATGGCCTTTGGTTGCTATTTTATTAACATGTGCTTATAATAATCATTTTTTTTTTGGTTAGTAAAAAAGATTTATTTTGGTGATGGTTTTTTGACAAATCAATTTTATATACAACTCTTCAAGAATTTGAGTCTTCTCATTCTTAAAGAGTTGGGGGGGCATTGTTTGCACCCATTTTCGTAAATTTCCTATCGACGGGTGGATCAATTGAATGATGAGACATGGCAATAAAGTCAAAGTCTTTCATTTGATCAAAGAGAAACAAGGCAGGAAAGAATTGTTTAAGTGTATGAATTGTTAAAAGTAGTCACGGAGCAGTTATTAAACAATTGTTGGCTTAGTGGGCTGATTTGTGTGAAGTCATGATTGAGAAATGGAGCTCTGTTTCTCTCGATACAAGGCTCAGAATTTTGAGGGAGCTCTGTTTCTCAGTTATTAATTGATTCATTCATTTCAATTCAATTTAATTTTAAATAAGTATGATCAAGTACCATACTAAATTAATTGAGTCAAGTACAATTGCTAAATAATTTTTAATTAGTGAGATATATGGACAATTAATGCAAATTAATTACTTAATCTTAAGAAAATAAATTCATCGGACATACAGTTTCTCTTGCAATTGAGTTTTTGATAAAATTATTGATGATTCTATTGTTCTAATCTTTGGAGTGCATATAACTTAGAAAATATGAGGAAGAAGAACTCCGAAAATATGAGGAAGAAGGAATATATTTCTGTTATATTCAAAACTTCTTATTTTACAAGACCAAATGACACTCCTTATATAGGAGATATTACAAACATCATTATAACCCATTATATGCCACTTACATATTATATATTACCATTATCTACCACTATCATATTATATACATGCCACTATCTACCACCAACACCACTATCATATTCTATACATGCCACTATCTACCACCAACACCACTATCATATTCTATACATGCCACTATCTACCACCAACACCACTATCATATGCCACTATCTTATTATATGCATTAACACAAATTTCCAGCACTCCCCCTCAAGCTGGTTTGAAGATATCTTCCATAGCCAGCTTGCTAGTCAGCTTATCAAATTGCTTCTTGTGTAGTCCCTTCGTTAGCACATCAGCTAATTGTTCACCTGTTGGAAGGTAGGTCATACAGATTATGCCAGCATTGATTTTCTCCTTGATGAAATGTTTATCCACTTCTATATGTTTTGTGCGATCATGTAGAACTGGATTATGAGCTATAGATATAGCTGCTTTGTTGTCACAATAGACCTTCATAGGTGTCGGGTGAGAAAGTTTTAATTCTTCAAGAATTCTTTTAATCCACATTACTTCACAGATTCCATGGGCAACAGCTCTGAACTCTGCTTCTGCACTACTTCTAGCTACCACATTCTGTTTTTTACTCCGCCATGTAACTAGGTTCCCACCTACAAAGGAGCAGTATCCGGATGTTGATCTCCTGTCTGTAACACTTCCTGCCCAGTCTGCATCTGTGTATACTTCAACTTGAAGATGTCCATGTTTCTTGAACAGTAAGCCTCTCCCTGGAGTTCCTTTCAAATATCTTAAGATCTTATAAACGGCCTCAAAGTGCTCTGCCCCTGGTGAGTGCATGAACTGACTTACCATGCTGACTGCAAAGGCAATATCAGGCCGCGTATGAGACAAGTAAATCAATTTTCCGACAAGTCGCTGATATTGTTCCCTCTCTTTGACTTCTTCAGCCTTAGCAGCTTGTAACTTCAAGTTAAGCTCGATCGGAGTCTCCACCATCTTACAACCAAGCATACCTGTTTCTCCAAGGAGATCAAGAACATAGTTTCTCTGATTAACGAATATACCTTCCTTGGATCTTGCAAATTCCATTCCGAGGAAATACTTGAGGGCTCCCAGATCCTTAATGTGAAATTCTTTTGCGAGTTTCTCTTTGAGGGCTGCTAACTCTGCTTCATCATTACCAGTTAAAATGATGTCATCAACATAAACAATCAAAATTGCAATTTTACTGTTTTTTGAATGTTTATAAAATATTGTGTGATCTGCTTGACTCTGCGAGAAGCCACAACTGATAACTGCCTTCCCAAAGCGTTCAAACCACGCTCTTGGTGATTGTTTGAGTCCGTATAATGACTTGTTCAATCTGCATACTCTGTCGCTTCCAAGTCTCTGCTCAAATCCCGGCGGTAGGCTCATGAACACCTCCTCTTCAAGATCACCATTGAGAAATGCATTTTTAATGTCAAGTTGATGTAGAGGCCAATCTGAATTTACTGCAAGAGATAACAGTACTCTGATGGAATTTATTTTAGCAACAGGAGCAAACGTCTCCTGATAGTTGATCCCATAAGTTTGAGTGAAGCCTTTAGCCACCAGTCTCGCCTTGTATCTCTCAACGCTTCCATCTGCGTTACATTTTATCGTAAACACCCATTTACACCCAACTGTTTTCTTGTCTTTGGGTAGATCAACTATCTCCCAAGTACCACTTCTCCTTAAAGCATTCATCTCCTCCATGACTGCTAATTTCCAATTCGGATCATCCAATGCTTCCTGTATATTCCTTGGAACAAACAAGTGTGAAATCCTAGATGTGAAAGCTCTATGGTTTTTAGACAGTCTTTGATAGGAGAGGTAATTTGCAATAGGATGTTTAATGCAATTTCGAACACCTTTCCTAATTGCTATAGGAACATCAAGGTCGGAAATAGAAGGAATAGGATTACCTAAAATTTCGATGCCAGAACTCGGGTGGACATTCGGGTCATTAGGATGGACATTCGGGTCATTATTCCTCAGATGAAATCGCTTCCTAGTATAAACCTGAAGCTCAGGATTTAGATCATTTTGTAGTACTTCTCCCCCTAAACAAGAATCTTCTTGACTAGGCACCATAGAACTTGGTTCTCCTAAGTGATCATTATCAGACAGATGTGATTTTTGTGTAGGATAAATGACATTGGGGAGCGGGATAGAAATATCCCAAAAACGGTCTTCTACTCCACTTGTCTCCCCCTGAAGAGAAGTGTTGGGGAAATAGGATTTTGTTTCCACAAATGACACATCCATACTCACATGAAATTTCTTGGTTTGAGGATCGAAACACTTATACCCCTTTTTGTTTGAGGAATAACCCAAAAAAACACATTTTATAGCACGGTGGTCAAGTTTTGAACGAAATTGACTAGGAACATGAACATAGGCAGTACATCCAAAAACTTTGGCGGGTAAATCAGAAAACAACCTCGTGTCAGGAAAAAAAGTTTTGAGACAATCGAAAGGTGTTTTGTATGTTAACACCTTTGTAGGCATCCTGTTTATCAAATAAGAGGCTGTTAAAATTGCTTTACCCCATAAATATTTAGGAACATGCATGTAAAACATTATAGCACGTGCTACTTCAAGTAGATGTTTATTTTTTCGTTCTGCAATGCCATTTTGTTGAGGGGTATCCCGACATGTAGATTGATGAAAAATTCCCTTTTTTTCCAAAAACTCACCCAACTGCTCATTGAAATATTCTGTTCCATTATCAGAATGTAAAATACCAATTTTGGTTTGAAATTGGTTTTCAATCATATTGTAAAAATTTGTGAATAAATTTTTCACGTCAGATTTTTTATTCATCAAATAAATCCAACATAAGCGGGTATGGTCATCAATAAATGTAACAAACCATCTTTTACCAGAAAGAGTAGTGATTTTAGAAGGGCCCCAAACATCACTATGAATCAAATAAAAAGGTTTGGAAGCCTGGTAAGGTTTTGGCAAATAAGTAGAGCGATGAAATTTTGCAAAAATGCAACTTTCACAATGAAAAGAAGAACAATCAATCCCTTCAAATAATTCTGGAAATAAATGTTTCAGATAAAGAAAACTAGGATGTCCTAGCCTATAGTGCCATAGTATTATTTTTTCTCGAACAGAGATTGAACTAGTACTATTAAAGCTCTGAGCTTTTTTATTACTAACAGGTACTTCATCAAAGTAGTAAAGACCTTCAAGCATCCTAGCACGCCCAA
The DNA here is from genome assembly GCF_055761805.1 of Camellia sinensis. Classification (NCBI taxonomy): domain Eukaryota; kingdom Viridiplantae; phylum Streptophyta; class Magnoliopsida; order Ericales; family Theaceae; genus Camellia; species Camellia sinensis. The sequence continues at coordinate 90,973,078 of NC_138962.1, forward strand.
TCATCATCCCCGAGTTCTGGTCCTGAAATTCACAATGGGATTCAAAAAATGTAACACGACAATTAGAATCCTTAGATAGTTTACTGACAGACAAAAGGTTACGGGCTAAGTTGGGGACGTGAAGAACAGCATTGAGATTAATTTTCTCAGTTAGTTTAATAAATCCTTTTCCTGCAATAGGTGAAAAACTACCATCGGCTATTCTGATTTTGTCATGACCAGAACAAGGGAAATAGGTACTAAATAAATGGGAAAAACTAGTCATGTGATCGGAGGCACCGGAATCTATGATCCACGGAGAGAAGTTTAGGCAAGAGAAGGCTTTAGGATTTCTACCTGTTTGTGCCAACAAAACACTAGGAGTACCGGATGTGGAGTTGGATTTTATCAGCTTTAAGAGTTGATCAATCTGCTCTTTGTTGAAGGGACTTGAATCGGCTTCATTAGCGGTAGGAAAGCCACGATTCTTCTCTCCTTGTTTGCTGCTTTTCCAGTTGACAGGTTTGCCATGGATCTTCCAACACGTTTCGCGTGTATGGCGAGGCTTGTTGCAAAAATCACACCAGACCCGTGGCTTATCATCAAACCTGTGCTGGTAATTTGCAGCCTTGTTGGCCGCAGCATCGCTAATTAAAGCAGAAATTTCAATTGATTCACCAGTACCTTTTTTCTTAAGCATGACGCTCCTTCGGCTCTCTTCCCTTCTGACTTCGGCAAATACTTCGCCAATGGATGGGAGAGGAGGTCTGCCAATAATTCTTCCTCGCACTTCATCGAACTCAATGTTGAGGCCGGCAAGAAACTTGTAAATACGGCTGTCTTCCATAGTTTTCTTGTGGTGGTTGCAGTCGTCAACGGATTTCCATTCGTATGTGTTGAAGATGTCAAGATCCTGCCACAACCTTTTCAACGAATTGAAATATTTGGTGACGGAATCATCTCCTTGACGAATCTCTCCCAACTTCAAAGTTAATTCGAAAACTTGAGATTGATTTCCTAGGTCAGAATACATCTGACTAACATTATCCCACAATTCTTGTGCAGTAGGATAGCACATGTAATTAGAGCTTATATCCTCCTCCATAGAATTGACCAACCATGTCATAACCATGGAGTTTTCAGCGTCCCAACTGTCGAACAGCGGATCATTAACAGCAGGAGCCTTCTTGTCACCAGTGATGTAACCGATCTTTCCTTGCCCACGAATATACATCCGGACAGATTGTGACCAGCGGAGAAAATTATCACCATTTAGGCGGATGGTGGTGATTTGGACAGAGTGAGAGTTGGACGTTTTCACCGGAATGGCAGCGGCAGGGGTTGAAGTGGTTTCGGACGTGACTTCCGACATGGCTATGACGGTTTTAGGGCTGCTGTGTTTTTTGTAGCTCTGATACCAACTTAGAAAATATGAGGAAGAAGGAATATATTTTTGTTATATTCAAAACTTCTTATTTTACAAGACCAAATGACACTCCTTATATAGGAGATATTACAAACATCATTATAACCCATTATATGCCACTTACATATTATATATTACCATTATCTACCACTATCATGTTATATACATGCCACTATCTACCACCAACACCACTATCATATTCTATACATGCCACTATCTACCACCAACACCACTATCATATTCTATACATGCCACTATCTACCACCAACACCACTATCATATGCCACTATCTTATTATATGCATTAACACAAATTTCCAGCAATATATGCCCTTGAAGGTTAAAGTGTTTGCATGGACTATGTTTCCTAAGAAGCTTAATACCAAGATATGTTTCAAAAGAATAGGTCTAATCGTTCTTTACTCCGTCAATAGTGTTTGCATGGAGAACATTGACCATTTGTTTTTGCCACGCCATTAATATTATGGTGGAGGGTGTTTCAGCTGGGGGAGTTGGAGTTGGTGATACCTTCTTCTAGTGTTCAAATGCTTTGCACTTGATTTTAGAAGTGTTGGATCGAATCACAGAGCAAGGGCTCTTTGGAGTTGTGTAGTATGTGTGGTTGTTTGATATTTGGTTAGAAAGGAATGCTTTTGAAGATAAGTGTGAAGACTTATGGGTATTTGGGAGAAAATTTGTTATGTGGCTTATTTTTAGGCTCCAGTATCTCCTTTTAAAAGAGATTTCTTTATTTTTTATTTCTAGGGTTTGGAGAGTTGTATGTAACTAGTGATGATTCTTGTAATATATTTTCTTTTTGTTTGGTGGATAACTTGTTCCCTTCTTTATATTTTTCTTTTCTTTTTTATTAATATATATATTTTTTTGGTTGTTGTTGTTGTTGATCATATTAAAAATAAAAATAAAAATGAGGAAATCTATACTGCAAGTTGTAATATTTGTAGCTTTGCTTATGCTATTTTGTGGAACCTATGCCATTTTCTTAGTAACTGTATCATATAATGTACTAGATAGTTAAACCTCATGCTGTGGAAGTGATACTTGGTCTTTTCTTTTCTTTGTTACATTTATTTAGAGATAGTTCTTTATGTATAGTTTCTTATTTTATGATCTATGTGTTGCCCTCCCTTTCAGCTTTCCTGCATTAGATATGATCTTGTGGAAATGGATATCATTATGTCCACGAGAGAAACTAGCTTGACTGAGCAGCTTCTTCCCTTGAAACATTCTTTTCTCATTCATGAATTGAGGTAATATAAATTGGGTGTTTTATATACATATCTCCTTTGTAGAATCTCTTCTTAATTTTACATAACACTTAATGTGTGACTGGCACTTATTTGGAAGTCAATGTTTGTGGCTGTTTAAGCAACTGTAACAGGTAGCATTGTTAAAAAGGTCAGTTGTTGCTTGGTGCAAAGACAAAAGCTTCGGTTGTTGTAAAATTAACAATAAGAGAAAGAAGGAGGAGGAGGCGGAGGAGAGAAGAGAAACAGCGAGACAATGCAACAATAAGTTAAACAAAGAAGCTAGAATTAGGGTCCTCTTCCTTGTTCTTATGTGTTTATACTTATATGGTTCAAAGTAAAAAAAATGCAGACTAATTAGCACCTTAACATGTAACACTCCCCGTCAAATTGGTGGTGTTGTGAAATGTATTTTGGATATTTTGTATAGTTTGTATTTATCATAATGGTATTATTTTAGTATCTAGGATTAATTGTAGTTTTTCTCTTCTCGTATTTTGTAGAAGTCGGGATTCTCTTTTTATTCGTCACATCCCCCTCATTCTTAGCTAAGACAACATCACAGTGAACTTTGTTCTTAGTCATCTTTGCCCCTTCGTTCTTAGGTGTCTTGCCCTCGAACAACGTCTATGTAAGCCCCTCTATTTTCGAGTGACATTGGAGCAACCTCCTTTGTTCTTGGGTGACATTGTAGTCTCTCACATTAGTTCTTGGAATTGAAATTGCAATCTTTGTCATCGGCCCCGTTTGGTAGAGCTGTGAGAAAGTGATTATAGCTTATACCTTAACAGCTTATACCTTAGAACTGTGAACATAAGCTGATTTTTGACTTATAAATTAAGTTTCTTCTCCTCCACTCAAAGAATAAGTTGATTTTTGACTTACAAAAAGCTCTAAGCTGTGTTGTTAAGCTAAACCAAACACATCAAAATAGCTTAAATTAAGTTTGAAGCTGAAATAAGCTGGAAATAAGCCCTACCAAACAGGGCCATCAAGTCAATCGCAACCAATTATCTTTCTATCTCTAAAGAAGGAAAGAACCTTACTGGGTGTAATTGGGTTTACAAAGTTTAAACCCACTATAACGGTTCTCTTGAGCATTATAAGGCCAAACTAGTTGCAAAGGGTTTTTCTCATGAGTATGTGATTGATTATGATGAGACTTTTTTTTCTTGTAGGTTAGATGACCACCGTTCATACTTTGATTTCTGTTTCTACAGTTTGTCAATGGTTCATTTTTTAGTTGGATGTCAAGAATACCTTTAATAGGCATCTTAGTGAATAAGTTTGTGTCCTTCCCTAAGTCTTTCTCATCCCAATGGCTATGTCTGTCATTGTGTTGTGCTCTATGGTTTGAAACAATCTCCTTGTGCATGGTATGGGTGTTTTCAGTTGGCTGTTACTCAGATTGGTTTTCATCTGAGTGCTCATGATTTTGTCCTTTTGTATGTTATACTGCTTTTTGGATAGTTATTCTTTTGTTGTAGGTGGTTGATATGATGATCACTGATTATGATTTTGCTGCTATTACTGAAGATAAAAGACATGTTTGGGAGTTTAAGTCTGCTGCATTATTTTTTGGGCATTGAGGTAGCTTCTTCCATCAAGGGTTATTATCTCTTATCATAATCTAAGCATGCAAATGAGATCATTCAGTGTGCCAGATTCACAGATACTAAAGAATTGATACTCCTATTGAGCTACATGCCTAGTTTTCTACTACAGATGGTGTTCTTCTACTTTGTGTCATGACTTGGTTGGTTGCTTGGTTTATCTTATCGTTACTCAACCTAGTATTGTATGTATTATTCATGTGGCGAGCCAGTTTGTTGCTGCACTTTGTACTATTCATTTGATTGCTTTGTTATCCACCCCGTGTTATATTCGTGGTATATTTCGGAGTTTGTTGTTCTCTTTTGCATTCTCTTTCACTCTTTGAGCCTATGTCGATTCTAATTGGGCTAGTGATGTTTTTGATCACAAGTCCACTACTGATTTTTGTGTTTTCCTTGGTGATTTTTTATCCCTTGGGAAAACAAGAAGCAGTCTATTATTGCTTGTTCTATTGTCGAGGTTGAGTATCATGCTATGGTTCATGCCACTGCTGAGATTATTTGTTTCACACCTTGAATTCTGTAACCCAAGACCATGATAAGAGGTAAAGGGATAGGGATGGGTCAAGGAATGATAAGTGAGAAATATAGGAAATCACCAAGAGGTTGACTGAGTCAAAGATCAAGGCTGAAAGTCAACAAGGTGAGTGCTGGAAATTTGTGTTAATGCATATAATAAGATAGTGGCATATGATAGTGGTGTTGGTGGTAGATAGTGGCATGTATAGAATATGATAGTGGTGTTGGTGGTAGATAGTGGCATGTATATAATATGATAGTGGTAGATAGTGGTAATATATAATATGTAAGTGGCATATAATGGGTTATAATGATGTTTGTAATATCTCCTATATAAGGAGTGTCATTTGGTCTTGTAAAATAAGAAGTTTTGAATATAACATAAATATATTCCTTCTTCCTCATATTTTCGGAGTTCTTCTTCCTCATATTTTCTAAGTTGGTATCAGAGCTACAAAAAACACAGCAGCCCTAAAACCGTCATAGCCATGTCGGAAGTCACGTCAGAAACCACTTCAACCCCTGCCGCTGCCATTCCGGTGAAAACGTCCAACTCCCACTCTGTCCAAATCACCACCATCCGCCTAAATGGTGATAATTTTCTCCGCTGGTCACAATCTGTCCGGATGTATATCCGTGGGCAAGGAAAGATCGGTTACATCACTGGTGACAAGAAGGCTCCTGCTGTTAATGATCCGCTGTTCGACAGTTGGGACGCTGAAAACTCCATGGTTATGACATGGTTGGTCAATTCCATGGAGGAGGATATAAGCTCTAATTACATGTGCTATCCTACTGCACAAGAATTGTGGGATAATGTTAGTCAGATGTATTCTGACCTAGGAAATCAATCTCAAGTTTTCGAATTAACTTTGAAGTTGGGAGAGATTCGTCAAGGAGATGATTCCGTCACCAAATATTTCAATTCGTTGAAAAGGTTGTGGCAGGATCTTGACATCTTCAACACATACGAATGGAAATCGGTTGACGACTGCAACCACCACAAGAAAACTGTGGAAGACAGCCGTATTTACAAGTTTCTTGCCGGCCTCAACATTGAGTTCGATGAAGTGCGAGGAAGAATTATTGGCAGACCTCCTCTCCCATCCATTGGCGAAGTATTTGCCGAAGTCAGAAGGGAAGAGAGCCGAAGGAGCGTCATGCTTAAGAAAAAAGGTACTGGTGAATCAATTGAAATTTCTGCTTTAATTAGCGATGCTGCGGCCAACAAGGCTGCAAATTACCAGCGCAGGTTTGATGATAAGCCACGGGTCTGGTGTGATTTTTGCAACAAGCCTCGCCATACACGCGAAACGTGTTGGAAGATCCATGGCAAACCTGTCAACTGGAAAAGCAGCAAACAAGGAGAGAAGAATTGTGGCTTTCCTACCGCTAATGAAGCCGATTCAGGTCCCTTCAACAAAGAGCAGATTGATCAACTCTTAAAGCTGATAAAATCCAACTCCTCATCCGGTACTCCTAGTGTTTTGTTGGCACAAACAGGTAGAAATCCTAAAGCCTTCTCTTGCCTAAACTTCTCTCCGTGGATCATAGATTCCGGTGCCTCCGATCACATGACTAGTTTTTCCCATTTATTTAGTACCTATTTCCCTTGTTCTGGTCATGACAAAATCAGAATAGCCGATGGTAGTTTTTCACCTATTGCAGGAAAAGGATTTATTAAACTAACTGAGAAAATTAATCTCAATGCTGTTCTTCACGTCCCCAACTTAGCCTGTAACCTTTTGTCTGTCAGTAAACTATCTAAGGATTCTAATTGTCGTGTTACATTTTTTGAATCCCATTGTGAATTTCAGGACCAGAACTCGGGGATGATGATTGGGCGTGCTAGGATGCTTGAAGGTCTTTATTACTTTGATGAAGTACCTGTTAGTAATAAAAAAGCTCAGAGCTTTAATAGTACTAGTTCAATCTCTGTTCGAGAAAAAATAATGCTATGGCACTATAGGCTAGGACATCCTAGTTTTCTTTATCTGAAACATTTATTTCCAGAATTATTTAAAGGGATTGATTGTTCTTCTTTTCATTGTGAAAGTTGCATTTTTGCAAAATTTCATCGCTCTACTTATTTGCCAAAACCTTACCAGGCTTCCAAACCTTTTTATTTGATTCATAGTGATGTTTGGGGCCCTTCTAAAATCACTACTCTTTCTGGTAAAAGATGGTTTGTTACATTTATTGATGACCATACCCGCTTATGTTGGATTTATTTGATGAATAAAAAATCTGACGTGAAAAATTTATTCACAAATTTTTACAATATGATTGAAAACCAATTTCAAACCAAAATTGGTATTTTACATTCTGATAATGGAACAGAATATTTCAATGAGCAGTTGGGTGAGTTTTTGGAAAAAAATGGGATTTTTCATCAATCTACATGTCGGGATACCCCTCAACAAAATGGCATTGCAGAACGAAAAAATAAACATCTACTTGAAGTAGCACGTGCTATAATGTTTTACATGCATGTTCCTAAATATTTATGGGGTGAAGCAATTTTAACAGCCTCTTATTTGATAAACAGGATGCCTACAAAGGTGTTAACATACAAAACACCTTTCGATTGTCTCAAAACTTTTTTTCCTAACACGAGGTTGTTTTCTGATTTACCCGCCAAAGTTTTTGGATGTACTGCCTATGTTCATGTTCCTAGTCAATTTCGTTCAAAACTTGACCCCCGTGCTATAAAATGTGTTTTTTTGGGTTATTCCTCAAACAAAAAGGGGTATAAGTGTTTCGATCCTCAAACCAAGAAATTTCATGTGAGTATGGATGTGTCATTTGTGGAAACAAAATCCTATTTCCCCAACACTTCTCTTCAGGGGGAGACAAGTGGAGTAGAAGACCGTTTTTGGGATATTTCTATCCCGCTCCCCAATGTCATTTATCCTACACAAAAACCACATCTGTCTGATAATGATCACTTAGGAGAACCAAGTTCTATAGTGCCTAGTCAAGAAGATTCTTGTTTAGGGGGAGAAGTACTACAAAATGATCTAAATCCTGAGCTTCAGGTTTATACTAGGAAGCGATTTCATCTGAGGAATAATGACCCGAATGTCCATCCTAATGACCCGAATGTCCACCCGAGTTCTGGCATCGAAATTTTAGGTAATCCTATTCCTTCTATTTCCGACCTTGATGTTCCTATAGCAATAAGGAAAGGTGTCCGAAATTGCATTAAACATCCTATTGCAAATTACCTCTCCTATCAAAGACTGTCTAAAAACCATAGAGCTTTCACATCTAGGATTTCACACTTGTTTGTTCCAAGGAATATACAGGAAGCATTGGATGATCCGAATTGGAAATTAGCAGTCATGGAGGAGATGAATGCTTTAAGGAGAAGTGGTACTTGGGAGATAGTTGATCTACCCAAAGACAAGAAAACAGTTGGGTGTAAATGGGTGTTTACGATAAAATGTAACGCAGATGGAAGCGTTGAGAGATACAAGGCGAGACTGGTGGCTAAAGGTTTCACTCAAACTTATGGGATCGACTATCAGGAGACGTTTGCTCCTGTTGCTAAAATAAATTCCATCAGAGTACTGTTATCTCTTGCAGTAAATTCAGATTGGCCTCTACATCAACTTGACATTAAAAATGCATTTCTCAATGGTGATCTTGAAGAGGAGGTGTTCATGAGCCTACCGCCGGGATTTGAGCAGAGACTTGGAAGCGAGAGAGTATGCAGATTGAACAAATCATTATACGGACTCAAACAATCACCAAGAGCGTGGTTTGAACGCTTTGGGAAGGCAGTTATCAGTTGTGGCTTCTCGCAGAGTCAAGCAGATCACACAATATTTTATAAACATTCAAAAAACAGTAAAATTGCAATTTTGATTGTTTATGTTGATGACATCATTTTAACTGGTAATGATGAAGCAGAGTTAGCAGCCCTCAAAGAAAAACTCGCAAAAGAATTTCACATTAAGGATCTGGGAGCCCTCAAGTATTTTCTCGGAATGGAATTTGCAAGATCCAAGGAAGGTATATTCGTTAATCAGAGAAAATATGTTCTTGATCTCCTTGGAGAAACAGGTATGCTTGGTTGTAAGATGGTGGAGACTCCGATCGAGCCTAACTTGAAGTTACAAGCTGCTAAGGCTGAAGAAGTCAAAGAGAGGGAACAATATCAGCGACTTGTCGGGAAATTGATTTACTTGTCTCATACGCGGCCTGATATTGCCTTTGCAGTCAGCATGGTAAGTCAGTTCATGCACTCACCAGGGGCAGAGCACTTTGAGGCCGTTTATAAGATCTTAAGATATTTGAAAGGAACTCCAGGGAGAGGCTTACTGTTCAAGAAACATGGACATCTTCAAGTTGAAGTATACACAGATGCAGACTGGGCAGGAAGTGTTACAGACAGGAGATCAACATCCGGATACTGCTCCTTTGTAGGTGGGAACCTAGTTACATGGCGGAGTAAAAAACAGAATGTGGTAGCTAGAAGTAGTGCAGAAGCAGAGTTCAGAGCTGTTGCCCATGGAATCTGTGAAGTAATGTGGATTAAAAGAATTCTTGAAGAATTAAAGCTTTCTCACCCGACACCTATGAAGGTCTATTGTGACAACAAAGCAGCTATATCTATAGCTCATAATCCAATTCTACATGATCGCACAAAACATATAGAAGTGGATAAACATTTCATCAAGGAGAAAATCAATGCTGGCATAATCTGTATGACCTACCTTCCAACAGGTGAACAATTAGCTGATGTGCTTACGAAGGGACTACACAAGAAGCAATTTGATAAGCTGACTAGCAAGCTGGCTATGGAAGATATCTTCAAACCAGCTTGAGGGGGAGTGTTGGAAATTTGTGTTAATGCATATAATAAGATAGTGGCATATGATAGTGGTGTTGGTGGTAGATAGTGGCATGTATAGAATATGATAGTGGTGTTGGTGGTAGATAGTGGCATGTATATAATATGATAGTGGTAGATAGTGGTAATATATAATATGTAAGTGGCATATAATGGGTTATAATGATGTTTGTAATATCTCCTATATAAGGAGTGTCATTTGGTCTTGTAAAATAAGAAGTTTTGAATATAACATAAATATATTCCTTCTTCCTCATATTTTCGGAGTTCTTCTTCCTCATATTTTCTAAGTGTGAGTCAAAGAAATGGTCTACTGCTTAAGCGGTTTCAGTCACCAGGCAAGTCTAAAGGAACTGGGCAGCCTTCCCCTTATTCAAGATTCAAGAATGGGTCACACCGATCCTCAATCCAATGGCAATAACATGAATATTTAAGCATAAGTAAATGATACATCATCTTATCAATTCTCAATGAAAATCAACCATGCAATTCCAAGGTTCATTTCCCATTCATTGTCATGTAATCTAATAACATAAATTGGCTTCTCATTCTATGTTGAATGAATTACAGCATATGAGTTCAATCCATAATATTAACAAGTTACGCCCTCAAGGGCCTACAACAAAAGAGGCCCTTGGCTCTCAACAAATAATTGGCATTGTGCCTTTACATCACAATTAATGGCACAAGGCCTTGCACAAAAATGGCTTAATGGCCTCACACAATCCACAAAAGAAGATTCCAAGCTACCTCACGGCTTCAAATCACCACTAGCATCTAGCATGTTTATTAACGATGGGGTGAGCATAAAGCTCAGTAAAATATGCAACTAGCATGCTCAACTTGTGATCATGATGCGATACATAGCATAATACGAAAATAGTTTATCCAATGTTATTCAACAATTATTAGTCAATTGAAGTTCACAACTCACATTTTATCAAAATCTTATCCCTTATTTCATTTTCATCAAAGTTGAGCTTGAGGCTCTAGTTTCCAATGCACACAAATCATTATTCTCATTCAATGATTTTAAAGTTGTTTACTAATGAGAAACTCTCAAACATGAGTTACATAACCCTCACTTCTGTTGGAATGTATCCCACATCGCTTGAAGTTGGCCCATCTGTGCTGGTTATAAGGCTTCAGTTTCCCCTCTCCTTAATATCTGGGTTTTAAGGAGAAGTGTAGCCTGAGCTTTTCAATTTGGTATTAGAGCTTGGTTGGGCTTGGAATTGGTGTGTCGTTTGTCCGGCTATTGTATGTTGTGGTCTAGGAGGGTGTTAGAATGTGTCCCACATTAGTTGAAATTGCCCCATTTGTGTTGGTTATAAGGCTTCAGTTTCCCTCTGCTTAATACCTAGGTTTTAAGAAGAAGTGTGGGTTGGGCTTTTCAATTACTGCTTGGTGAAGAAGCATGGACACAGACATGTGACACGACACAAACACGCCAACACATAATGTAGGATCTGATACGTGGGGAACACATGCAACGTATATAAATTTATATATTTGTTATATTTCATATATAAGGATGGAATAACTACTATATGTCATATATATGAATTTTTATGTGGAAGATAATAATTTTAAAGTAAAAAATAATAATTAATAATTTTCTTTTAACCCTTGGGGGTTGGCTTAGTGGCTAGGCCTTGGGTCTTGGGGGTGTTCTCCCTCTTATGTGCAAACAATTCCTTGGGGACATTGGATTGGGGGAAAACCCTTGAATTAACTGTGGTGCACTTGTAGGAAACTCTTTGACAAGGGCCTGTGTACCCTTAGGGATTAGTCGGGTTTTGATCCAGACACCCCAATGCTAATAAAAAAAAAAATTGATAATAATTTTTAAGTCTAAAAGAAGAGAATGAGTATAAATTTACATTGTTTTTGTTTTATAATTTTATTCCAAGTTATTTTATTTAGACTTGTAATGTGTTTTATGTGTATCTAAGTGTTGTGAAATGTTTGACAAGTGTTGTGTTGAGTCGGTGGCAGACACGACACGTTAATTTCTTAGCTTCTCAGGCTACTAACCCAAATGACATTTGGTACCTATATTACGAGGGTTTCCAAACTTTTACCAAGGAGCATATCTGGCCCAATTTACTACATAATACACTAACTTTGAACTCACAAGTTCAATTATGAAAATTTTATCAAAGTTTACCTATTCAGAAGCATTTCAAGGTTTACCGTTCTCCAATCATTTCAAGATCAACTCATTTCACAATTTGGGTTCACAATCTCAACAACAATGGCCAAAAGCCCAATTCTCATTTCAAATATTCATTTTACCATATTGTTCAATATTTTCAAACAATTTTCTCAAAACTCCCTACAAAAGGGCTTTCAACATTTTCCTAATATACCAGATCATAACGTGATATTCTCAACTTTTTTCAAACATGTAGTAAATGACCAACGTTTTATGCTCTTTCACAAAAATAGGCATCATGGTATTCAACAAATATGCAATGTTGTAACATTTTTCATAATTCAATATACTCAATCTCATAATACAATGATAATATATGAAAATTCCCAATTTCTAGTATGTGATTCAAACCCCCTAAGGCATACAATTTCTCAAAATTTCTTTACCATTACATATACAAACTACCACACAGACACCTAAACCCTATATTGAACAAACTAGAAGAAACCCCTATGAAAATATTGTGTATATATGTATATATGGTAGTATAGTGTGTATATATTCTGAGAGATTGTGAGAGATTGGGTGTATATTTTCATTTCCTTTTTAGTCTTAGGGTTAGGCGTACTATATAATCAGATGTATCATTTGTATTTTGACACAATTGAATATACAACTCTTATTCATAAATCATACATGGTATCAGAGTCGTCTCTAAGCCAAAACTCTAGAAGTCGATTTCTTCTTCTCTGTGTTTGTCTGGTTCGACTGAAGGCCTCAAGCAATTGTCATGCGTGGTTCTCTCTTGATTGCAACTTCCCTCAGGTCGTAACACATAACCTCAACCTCACAACCCGACTGCCTTTGTCTCGTGACTACCTCTACTGTTCTTCTTCGTTATTGTCGTTCGTGGTTCTCTCTTCAATTTTGGCTCCAAGTCTTCGACTTTGGACTTCGGCATCAGGTTCATCGCTCTTCGACCTCTCTCAGCTTCAGTTTTTATGGCTCTACTTTGGTTGTATTTGACCATATGATATCATTCTATTTGATTTATTACAGTTTGTCCCCTCAAATTTTTTGGTTTTTACACTTGAACCCCTGGTTTGGCTATTGTGTTTTATTTTGGGTTTATTACACTTAAACCTCTCAATTATCTAGTTATTATGATGTCTTTGGCTTTTAATAAGTGTGCCTTTTGCCATCAAATGAGTCATTGGAAGTATCATTGTCCTAAGAAGGGATGTTTAACTGCTTTGCCTATGTCTGCCTCGTCTTCTCAGCAGTTTTCGATCAAGTTTTGCGCTCCTCCTCTGAGTACCGTTCGGCCTCCTGCTGGTTCTATTGCATCTGCTCCGGCTCCTGATCCTGGCTTGGCTTCCTTGATTGCTCAAATTAGTCAGCTTCAACATATATTGTCTACCTCCCAGTCATCCTTATCTGCCTCTATTGTTTCCTCTTTTTATTCAGGTTTGCTTGGGTTTTCTTCAGGTATTTCTTCGTTTGTCTGGCTTTTTGACTCTGGTGCCTCTTATCATATGACTCCCCATTTCTTCTTACTTCAAAATTGTACTCCTTCTCCCTTTTCTATTACTGCCAATGCCGCTAATAGGTCTAGTATGTCTGTTATATCTGTTGAGTCTGTCATAACGTTTGCTATGTTTGTTGTCTCTATTCCATGTGTCCTTTATGTTCCTCAGTTGTCTATAAGTTTATTATCTATCAGTTAGCTTGATACCTCTGGTTTTGATGTTATCTTTTCTTCTTCTATCTGTTCTGTGCAGGATCGGATGTCTGAACAGTAGATTAGGACTGGCCGTAGAGTTAGAGACCTCTATGTGGTAGAGAGCTTGCATCTGCCTATGGCAACCTCTCTGACTGCCTTTTCCTCTTTGTAGTTAGATTCTTTGTCTAGTCCTTTCTACTTGTGGCATTCTAGATTAGGGCATTTGTCTGTTGATCGCTTACAGTCTTTAGCTCAGTCTGATATCTTGGGTAAAGTTTCTTCTAGTGAACTTACTGAATGTCGTGGGTGTAAACTTGCCAAAATGACAGCCTTATTTTTTCGTAAAAGTACTTCTATCACTGATACATCATTTTCTTTAGTTCATACTGATATTTGGGGTCCTTCTCCTGATCTCACCAAAGGGGGTTCTGCATACTATGTGTTATTTGTTGATACTACACCCGTTACACTTGGGTTTATCTTATGACTTGTAAATCTGACTTCTACTAGACATACCGTACTTTTCAGTCTATGGTCACTACACAATTTGGGTCTACTATTAAATTGTTGCGGTCTGACTTGGGTAGGGAATACTTTAAAATTGAATTCTGTGAATATTTGGCCAAATTGGGTACCATTCACCAAACTTCTTGTACTGATACACCTGCCCAAAATGGTTTAGCTGAGTATAAACACCGTCATCTCCTTGAGATAGCTCGGTCTCTCTTTCTCTCTGCCTCCGTTTCAGCTCCGTTTTGGGGTGAGGTAGTTCTTACTACTACTTTTCTTCTCAACCGTATGCCTACCCCCCTTCTTTTGGTCGGTTTCCTTATAAGATTCTGTTTTCTCAACTTCCTAATTACTTCCTCCTTCGTGTGTTTGGGTCCGATTGTTTTGTCCTTTTACCTCGTAAAGATGGGACCAAACTTAGTGCCTAGTCTGTCCTATGTGACCTCAACGAGTCAACAAGAGAGATAACTGGTGCGGTGGCCTGTGAACCTCAACCAAACACCTCTGGTTTTGCTCCGTTGAACTTTCCGATGCGGTCGATGGAGCAAAAAATGGCAGTGCAAACGGATATTGAAGCTAATCAGTATACATTGAAGTCCTGTGTTGAAACTATGACTGCGGTCACAAACTTGTCGCACCGGCTGCAGAGTAGGACAAATGAGGTGCAGCAGTTAAACGCCCAACTGGCTCTGCTCCAACGCATGTATAAGGATGCGCGAGCAGAGATAAGTGTGCTAAAGGCGGAAAATAAGGAGCTGAAGCGGAAGGCCACCGTTATGTTCCGATTTGGAGGTCCGCCATATGCTGTAGTGGAGGAGCAGGGTTGGTTACAGAATGTTACAGAGAACGAAGAGGTTTCAACTGGTTTGTTATGCTTCCAAGCCTCAGACTTCGCTTTGGTTTATAAAGACAGAGACGACGAGGCCGACACGCGCTCTGTCAATCACGTGCATCGCCGCGTGTTAGGCGCCCCTTTTGATGGCTCGACGCTTTCTGTCGAGCACGTCTTTTGATGAAGTGGGCGCGCCTTTTGATGGCACGCCTTTTGATGGCACGCCTTTTTATGGATTGGGCACGCCTTTGATGGCACGCCTTTTGAAAGATTGGGCACACCTTTTGAGGGTGCGATTTTTTAAGGGTCCGACAAGACTCTGTAAACTGTCCCGACATTGATTCCGGTTAGTTTCTACAAGGGTCCAGCAAGACTCCGTAAACTGTCACAACAACTGTCACAACAGTGTCTGTTACAACGGTCCGACATGACCCCATAAACTGTCTTCTACATGGTTATGACACCCCCATACAGTGTCCTCTACAACATTATGACACCACCATCCAGTGTCTTCACCAATGGTCTGACACGACCATACAGTGTCTCTTATCCTCTTTTATTTTTATGTATTTTCTTGTTTTGTTACTCTCTCCAAACTCAAGTTGGTTAGTTCCTATCCCCCTTGAGTTTGCGGGGGGCTGTTAAAATCCACCTACTCTCCACCTACTTCACCCACTTAAACCTACTCCACTAAACCTAACCCACTACACCACTACCACCTCACCTACTCCACTAAACCTAACCCACTACACCACTACCACCTCCACTTCACCTACTCCTTACCTACTTGCTGGAAATTTGTGTTAATACATATAATATGATAGTGGTGTTGGTGGTAGATAGTGGCATGTATAGAATATGATAGTGGTGTTGGTGGTAGATAGTGGCATGTATAGAATATGATAGTGGTGTTGGTGGTAGATAGTGGCATGTATAGAATATGATAGTGGTGTTGGTGGTAGATAGTGGCATGTATATAATATGATAGTGGTAGATAGTGGTAATATATAATATGTAAGTGGCATATAATGGGTTATAATGATGTTTGTAATATCTCCTATATAAGGAGTGTCATTTGGTCTTGTAAAATAAGAAGTTTTGAATATAACAGAAATATATTTCTTCTTCCTCATATTTTCTAAGTTAGGAGTTCTTCTTCCTCATATTTTCTAAGTTGGTATCAGAGCAACAAAAAACGCAGCAGCCCTAAAACCGTCATAGCCATGTCGGAAGTCACGTCCGAAACCACTTCAACCCCTGCCGCTGCCATTCCGGTGAAAACGTCCAACTCTCACTCTGTCCAAATCACCACCATCCGCCTAAATGGTGATAATTTTCTCCGCTGGTCACAATCTGTCCGGATGTATATCCGTGGGCAAGGAAAGATCGGTTACATCACTGGTGACAAGAAGGCTCCTGCTATTAATGATCCGCTGTTCGACAGTTGGGACGCTGAAAACTCCATGGTTATGACATGGTTGGTCAATTCTATGTAGGAGGATATAAGCTCTAATTACATGTGCTATCCTACTGCACAAGAATTGTGGGATAATGTTAGTCAGATGTATTCTGACCTAGGAAATCAATCTCAAGTTTTCGAATTAACTTTGAAGTTGGGAGAGATTCGTCAAGGAGATGATTCCGTCACCAAATATTTCAATTCGTTGAAAAGGTTGTGGCAGGATCTTGACATCTTCAACACATACGAATGGAAATCGGTTGACGACTGCAACCACCACAAGAAAACTGTGGAAGACAGCCGTATTTACAAGTTTCTTGCCGGCCTCAACATTGAGTTCGATGAAGTGCGAGGAAGAATTATTGGCAGACCTCCTCTCCCATCCATTGGCGAAGTATTTGCCGAAGTCAGAAGGGAAGAGAGCCGAAGGAGCGTCATGCTTAAGAAAAAAGGTACAGGTGAATCAATTGAAATTTCTGCTTTAATTAGCGATGCTGCGGCCAACAAGGCTGCAAATTACCAGCGCAGGTTTGATGATAAGCCACGGGTCTGGTGTGATTTTTGCAACAAGCCTCGCCATACACGCGAAACGTGTTGGAAGATCCATGGCAAACCTGTCAACTGGAAAAGCAGCAAACAAGGAGAGAAGAATCGTGGCTTTCCTACTGCTAATGAAGCCGATTCAGGTCCCTTCAACAAAGAGCAGATTGATCAACTCTTAAAGCTGATAAAATCCAACTCCTCATCCGGTACTCCTAGTGTTTTGTTGGCACAAACAGGTAGAAATCCTAAAGCCTTCTCTTGCCTAAACTTCTCTCCGTGGATCATAGATTCCGGTGCCTCCGATCACATGACTAGTTTTTCCCATTTATTTAATACCTATTTCCCTTGTTCTGGTCATGACAAAATCAGAATAGCCGATGGTAGTTTTTCACCTATTGCAGGAAAAGGATTTATTAAACTAACTGAGAAAATTAATCTCAATGCTGTTCTTCACGTCCCCAACTTAGCCTGTAACCTTTTGTCTGTCAGTAAACTATCTAAGGATTCTAATTGTCGTGTTACATTTTTTGAATCCCATTGTGAATTTCAGGACCAGAACTCGGGGATGATGATTGGGCGTGCTAGGATGCTTGAAGGTCTTTACTACTTTGATGAAGTACCTGTTAGTAATAAAAAAACTCAGAGCTTTAATAGTACTAGTTCAATCTCTGTTCGAGAAAAAATAATGCTATGGCACTATAGGCTAGGACATCCTAGTTTTCTTTATCTGAAACATTTATTTCCAGAATTATTTCAAGGGATTGATTGTTCTTCTTTTCATTGTGAAAGTTGCATTTTTGCAAAATTTCATCGCTCTACTTATTTGCCAAAACCTTACCAGACTTCCAAACCTTTTTATTTGATTCATAGTGATGTTTGGGGCCCTTCTAAAATCACTACTCTTTCTGGTAAAAGATGGTTTGTTACATTTATTGATGACCATACCCGCTTATGTTGGATTTATTTGATGAATAAAAAATCTGACGTGAAAAATTTATTCACAAATTTTTACAATATGATTGAAAACCAATTTCAAACCAAAATTGGTATTTTACATTCTGATAATGGAACAGAATATTTCAATGAGCAGTTGGGTGAGTTTTTGGAAAAAAAGGGAATTTTTCATCAATCTACATGTCGGGATACCCCTCAACAAAATGGCATTGCAGAACGAAAAAATAAACATCTACTTGAAGTTGCACGTGCTATAATGTTTTACATGCATGTTCCTAAATATTTATGGGGTGAAGCAATTTTAACAGCCTCTTATTTGATAAACAGGATGCCTACAAAGGTGTTAACATACAAAACACCTTTCGATTGTCTCAAAGCTTTTTTTCCTGACACGAGGTTGTTTTCTGATTTACCCGCCAAAGTTTTTGGATGTACTGCCTATGTTCATGTTCCTAGTCAATTTCGTTCAAAACTTGACCCCCGTGCTATAAAATGTGTTTTTTTGGGTTATTCCTCAAACAAAAAGGGGTATAAGTGTTTCGATCCTCAAACCAAGAAATTTCATGTGAGTATGGATGTGTCATTTGTGGAAACAAAATCCTATTTCCCCAACACTTCTCTTCAGGGGGAGACAAGTGGAGTAGAAGACCGTTTTTGGGATATTTCTATCCCGCTCCCCAATGTCATTTATCCTACACAAAAACCACATCTGTCTGATAATGATCACTTAGGAGAACCAAGTTCTATGGTGCCTAGTCAAGAAGATTCTTGTTTAGGGGGAGAAGTACTACAAAATGATCTAAATCCTGAGCTTCAGGTTTATACTAGGAAGCGATTTCATCTGAAGAATAATGACCTGAATGTCCATCCTAATGACCCGAATGTCCACCCGAGTTCTGGCATCGAAATTTTAGGTAATCCTATTCCTTCTATTTCCGACCTTGATGTTCCTATAGCAATTAGGAAAGGTGTCCGAAATTGCATTAAACATCCTATTGCAAATTACCTCTCCTATCAAAGACTGTCTAAAAACCATAGAGCTTTCACATCTAGGATTTCACACTTGTTTGTTCCAAGGAATATACAGGAAGCATTGGATGATCCGAATTGGAAATTAGCAGTCATGGAGGAGATGAATGCTTTAAGGAGAAGTGGTACTTGGGAGATAGTTGATCTACCCAAAGACAAGAAAACAGTTGGGTGTAAATGGGTGTTTACGATAAAATGTAACGCAGATGGAAGCGTTGAGAGATACAAGGCGAGACTGGTGGCTAAAGGTTTCACTCAAACTTATGGGATCGACTATCAGGAGACGTTTGCTCCTGTTGCTAAAATAAATTCCATCAGAGTACTGTTATCTCTTGCAGTAAATTCAGATTGGCCTCTACATCAACTTGACATTAAAAATGCATTTCTCAATGGTGATCTTGAAGAGGAGGTGTTCATGAGCCTACCGCCGGGATTTGAGCAGAGACTTGGAAGCGAGAGAGTATGCAGATTGAACAAATCATTATACGGACTCAAACAATCACCAAGAGCGTGGTTTGAACGCTTTGGGAAGGCAGTTATCAGTTGTGGCTTCTCGCAGAGTCAAGCAGATCACACAATATTTTATAAACATTCAAAAAACAGTAAAATTGCAATTTTGATTGTTTATGTTGATGACATCATTTTAACTGGTAATGATGAAGCAGAGTTAGCAGCCCTCAAAGAGAAACTCGCAAAAGAATTTCACATTAAGGATCTGGGAGCTCTCAAGTATTTCCTCGGAATGGAATTTGCAAGATCCAAGGAAGGTATATTCGTTAATCAGAGAAAATATGTTCTTGATCTCCTTGGAGAAACAGGTATGCTTGGTTGTAAGATGGTGGAGACTCCGATCGAGCCTAACTTGAAGTTACAAGCTGCTAAGGCTGAAGAAGTCAAAGAGAGGGAACAATATCAGCGACTTGTCGGGAAATTGATTTACTTGTCTCATACGCGGCCTGATATTGCCTTTGCAGTCAGCATGGTAAGTCAGTTCATGCACTCACCAGGGGCAGAGCACTTTGAGGCCGTTTATAAGATCTTAAGATATTTGAAAGGAACTCCAGGGAGAGGCTTACTGTTCAAGAAACATGGACATCTTCAAGTTGAAGTATACACAGATGCAGACTGGGCCGGAAGTGTTACAGACAGGAGATCAACATCCGGATACTGCTCCTTTGTAGGTGGGAACCTAGTTACATGGCGGAGTAAAAAACAGAATGTGGTAGCTAGAAGTAGTGCAGAAGCAGAGTTCAGAGCTGTTGCCCATGGAATCTGTGAAGTAATGTGGATTAAAAGAATTCTTGAAGAATTAAAACTTTCTCACCCGACACCTATGAAGGTCTATTGTGACAACAAAGCAGCTATATCTATAGCTCATAATCCAGTTCTACATGATCGCACAAAACATATAGAAGTGGATAAACATTTCATCAAGGAGAAAATCAATGCTGGCATAATCTGTATGATCTACCTTCCAACAGGTGAACAATTAGCTGATGTACTAACGAAGGGACTACACAAGAAGCAATTTGATAAGCTGACTAGCAAGCTGGCTATGGAAGATATCTTCAAACCAGCTTGAGGGGGAGTGCTGGAAATTTGTGTTAATACATATAATATGATAGTGGTGTTGGTGGTAGATAGTGGCATGTATAGAATATGATAGTGGTGTTGGTGGTAGATAGTGGCATGTATAGAATATGATAGTGGTGTTGGTGGTAGATAGTGGCATGTATATAATATGATAGTGGTAGATAGTGGTAATATATAATATGTAAGTGGCATATAATGGGTTATAATGATGTTTGTAATATCTCCTATATAAGGAGTGTCATTTGGTCTTGTAAAATAAGAAGTTTTGAATATAACAGAAATATATTTCTTCTTCCTCATATTTTCTAAGTTAGGAGTTCTTCTTCCTCATATTTTCTAAGTCTACTACACACTCACCCTCTTCTATATATAGGAATCATGAATCATTGTAATAAAAATCAATATAAATCAATCAATAATACATTAAATTTCTACATGGTATCAGAGCAAGGTTAAGCACTTAGTATTTTTCGTTTCACCGGCGGGCGGCAACCTCGCCTTGGCCGCCCGCCGGACCTCAACCTATTCCGCTTATTTTCTACACATACCTTCCCATCACTGCCTAAATCCTCTCTCTTGAGGCCAATGTGAATTCCTCTTCTTCATAATCTGCACTAACTGTGGCATCTTTTCCTGGGGCAAACTCTGCAACCCAACACTCAATCTATGCTTCTCCTCCATGCTCATTTGCCTCTTGTTAGGATCCTTCGCCTTCAGCTTTGGTTTGGGCTTCGCCACAGCCTTGAGCTTCACTGCAGCTTTCAGCTTCACGACAGCCTTCGGTTTCACAGCAGCTTTTGGCTTCGCAGCTGGCTTGGCATTTGCCGCTGGCTTGGGCTTCACAGCGGCTTTAGCTTTTGACGCAGCAGCTTTTGTCTTAACCGGAGCCTTCTTTTCCTTTTTCGTTTTTACAGCCTTCGGCTTTGCAGCAGCCTTCGGCTTTGCTTCCCTCTGGTGGCTCCCCAGGTTCCACCTGAGCTGCATGATTCATTTATAGCTGCAATTGATAAGGGAAGTATTAGAACAATGCCCAATAGAAGTATGCCAGCTGCTCCTTACCCTACTCCTGGAGCACTATTAATAGGTGATGCTTTCAACATGCGTCATCCTTTAACTGGTGGAGGAATGACTGGAGCCCTGTATAAGGTGTTTTGTGCATCTCCTGATCAAGCAAGGAAGGAAATGCGTGAAGCATGTTTTGATTATTTGAGCCTTGGAGGTGTGTGTTCAACAGGACCAGTGGCTTTACTCTCTGGTCTAAATCCTAGCCCATTGAGCTTGATACTCCATTTCTTTGCTATAGCCATATATGGTGTTGGCCGTCTCTTGCTACCATTTCCTTCCCCTAAGCGCCTGTGGATAGCAGCTAGATTATTTTTGGGTGTATCGGCTATCATTTTTCCCCTCTTTCTCTCACATGGGCTTGTCCCCTCTCTCTCCTCCGTTTGATTTCAAAATCCATTATTTTTATTTATTTTCTCCAAACCACTTTCCTTATTTCCCCCATCTTTCATTTTGATTTCAAATATATTTTTATTATTTCTTTCTTTATTTTTCTTTCACATTATTTTTTTATCTTTTTCAAATTCCATTCATACCATATAGCTTTGCACACCAAACCATCTTTTATTCATCTCAGGGATCAACCCCGATCACAATTTTAACAAAAAAAAAAAAAAAAAACAACCACAACAACACAAACCACAACACCACAAGATTTGTTTTCTTTTCTGCAGACGGCCACCCACCGACCTCACTTTTTCGCCTATTCCGCCGGTCTTTTCTTCTTGCCTCCGTCCTGGGCGGCCCTTGACGGTGTTGCCTCCGTGTTTCCCACTCCACTGGGCACGATCACTCCATACAGTTATAGTTTCACTCAGAAAGGTTATTGCTGTTATGACCCCATTTCCCGTCATATTTCTGTCTCCCGCCATGTTCCCTTTCTCGAACGTCTACCTTACTTTCATTTTCCTCCTCTCACCGCCCTAGTTTTCAAAGAGGATTTAGTTCATATTGATCCGTTTCCTTTTGAGATCCCGTCTGATGAGTACATCTCCACAGTTCCTCCTGAGCTTGTTCCATTTTCTCCTCCAGCTTCACCTCTAGCTGCTTCTCTTCCTCCGTTGTTAGTTTATTCTTATCACAGGGCTCTTCTTCCACCGGTTGTCTCTGCCCCTGCTGCTGATCCTCCTGCTTCTAACGACTCTGATCCTGCTGCACACCGATATCCTACTCGAGTGCATCATCCTCCAAACAAGTTGGGTTGGTTTAATACATGTTTTTCTGCTTCCTATCGTACTTTTTTATCTGCTATTCACTCTTGTTTAGAACCTCAATCTTACAAAGAGGCCTGTCAGGATCTTTATTGCATTCAAGTTATGGAGGATGAGTTGTCTGCTTTGCAGAAAACTAGTACTTGGGAGTTGGTTCCTTTGCTTGCTAGTAAGAATCTGGTTGGTTGCAAATGGGTCTATAAAGTCAAAACTCATTCCGATGGTTCTCTTGAGCGCTACAAAGCTCATTTGGTTGCCAAAGGTTTCTCATAGGAGTATGGTATTGATTATGAGGAGACCTTTGCTCCTGTTGCCAAGATGATTACTGTCCGTACTTTGATCTCTGTCGTTGTTCGTTCTTGACCTCTTTATCAGATGGATGTTAAGAATGCTTTTCTTAATGGCCATCTCACAGAGGAGGTTTGCATGCGTCCTCTCCTTGGCCTTCACCATTCCCCTGGACAAGTTTGTCGCTTTTGGCATACTCTGTATGGTCTGAAACAATCTCTTCGTGCTTGGTATGATCGCTTTCAGATTGCTGTTACTACGCTTAGGTTTCATCCTTGTGCTCATGACTCTACTTTATTTTTTCTCCATACCTTTGTTGGATTTGTTGCCTTATTACTGTATGTGAATGATATGATCATCACTGGCTCTGACTCTTCTGTTATCTCTGAGGTCAGCAGCATCTTTTCGCACCTTTGAAACGAAGGATCTGGGCCCCTTGCAGTATTTTCTTGGTATTGAGGTAGCTTTTTCTTCCAAGAGCTACTTTCTATCTTCGGCCAAGTATGCCAATGAGGTTATTCATCGTGCTGCTCTTACTGACACTAAGATTTCTGATACCTTAATTGAACTTAATATAAAGCTCAACACTACTGATGGTGTTCTTCTGGATGATCCTACTTTATATCGAGAGCTCGTGGGTTGTTTAGTCTATCTGATGGTTACTCGTCCTGATCTTGCCTATGCTATTCATGTGGTTAGCCTGTTTGTCTTTGCTCCTCGCTCCATGCATTGGGCTGCATTGGTTCGGATTCTTCGCTATATCTGAGGTACTATATTTTAGGGTTTACTATTGTCCTCTACTTTCTCTTTAGATTTGGTGGCCTATGCTGATTCTGATTGGGCTGGTGATGTTACTGATCGCAAGTTCATGTCTGGTTTCTATATGTTTCTTAGCGCTTCCTTGATCTCTTGGAAAAGCAAGAAATAAACTGTTATTGCTCGCTCTACTGCTGAAGCTGAGTATCGTGCTATGGCTCATGCTACTGCTGAAGTTGTCTGGCTTCATTGTCTTATCTCTGACTTGGGCATCCCTCAGTCTTCTCTGACCTCCCTCTATTGTGACAACTATAATGCTATTCAGATTGCACATAACACTGTCTTCCATGAGTGGACCATGTATATTGAGATTGATTGTCACTTTGCTCGTCAGTATCTGCAGTCTGGCTTTATCTCGGTTCTTTTTATCTCTTCGACTCTGCAACTTGCTGACTTCTTTACCAAGACTCACACCATGGCCCGGTTTCAATTTCTTCTTGGCAAACTCTTAGTGTTTTCTGCTAAAACACCTTGAGTTTGAGCGGAGGTGTGAAAATATTGTGTATATATGTATATATGGTAGTGTAGTGTGTATATATTCTGAGAGATTGTGAGAGATTGGGTGAATATTTTCATTTCCTTTTTAGTCTTAGGGTTAGGAGTACTATATAATAAGATGTATCCTTTGTATTTTGACACAATTGAATATATAGTTCTTATTCATAAATCATACAAACCCTCCCTCTTGAAGTGAAGAGAAGAAACCCTAGAAACCTATGATGCACCGTCACTTCAAAATAGGTGCCGTAGCGGTGTTGGACGTGGTGACACAACAGGGATAAAAGAACACGTACAGGTATGCCAGTTGACATGTCCCTTTATTTAATTATTTTTTTAGTGTTTTTGATGGATGTTAGATGTTGAATGTTTATTACTTTTTACTTAGATTTAAATAATTATTAGATCATCCATAAAAAAGACGTAAAAGATAAGAGTTAAATTAAGTGCAAATTTTTTTAAATATTAAATTAGTGTTAGTTTTTGTTGATTTTGTGTTTGTTGATGTAAATATTAATCTAGATGGCAAATAAAAATATAAAACAACTTATTGCCCTATCACCACCATGTCCGTGTCTCTATTTTTTTGAAATCACCATGTCCCATGTCCCATGTCAGTGTATCTTAGTTAGAAACGAAATGATGATAAAACCCAATTCTATTTGGATAGATTTGAAGTTCTTGATGAGTAGAACAACTTTAAAGCTTCAACTCTTGGATGATCTCACTCTTTGGCCTTCAAATCTTGGGATATATAGGAGGGTTTGAGAGGATAAATATATAAAGAGAGCATATAGAGAGAGTGGAAGAGAAAAATTTGATAGGTTTAAGGTTCTCTTGAATTTGAAGTGAATATTTATAGAGGTGTGTCAAAATTACTGTTTTTGATAGAAAATTCCCGAATTCTATAGGTATCTTCTCTTAGGGGAACCAGTCTAGTGTTTCACGTGAAATTACCTATTGATCTTCGCTCGGGCGAAGCCTTTCGTTTGCTTGAGCGCACAAATCTAGAAAGACTTCACGGGTCAATTTCAAATGGACACATCTCCTTTCTCCAAACTCGGAATTGGGAAAAAGTTGTCTAAATTAATGCCTAAAAAAGTCTAGTTTCTAATGGTGATGGCATCACATCAACATTCCAACTATAAAAGGAGATATGGTCAAAATAGTGCAAGGTGGTTTGATTACACTTTCCAAATCTTTGAGGATTTGATCTATATTAAGCAGGAACAACCCTAGGTCAAAATTTAACTCATCTAAGTCCAAAATAGTCAACTCTAAAGTGACAAAAAGTTTAAATTTGCAGGAACTGCAAACATGGCACAACTCAAGTATACTCAAATAGATTCAAAATTTTGGATCGTTATAGTTTGGTTTTATTGGCTCCTCTCTGATTTAGTTGTTTTCTTGTCGTCTCTTACTCTCTAATTTGAAAATAAAAGTGCAATCCAGATCGCTTATAACTTTATCTTTCTTGAGCGCACTATGCACATGGAGATTGATTGTCCTTTTGTTCATTGATATCTTTAGTTGGGTGGCAATGCATTGTTTGTTGTCTCATCTTCCTTGCACTATGTGAACGTCTTCATCAAGACTCACTTTTGATTTGACAAACTTTCAGTACTCACTGGGCTTGCATCATGGGTTTTCAATGTATTGGTTGGTTTATGTTTACTATATATGGGTATTTTAGTCTTTGGTGTTTATTAGAGTGTTTTATTCTCTCGTCTTTTATATAAACAACATAAATAGTTTGGTTTTGAGGTTAATGGTGTGAATGTTGTAATAGTACAAGGGTAGTTTTGTATGCATTTGTTTCCTATAAGGGTAGTTTCGTATTTTGTATTCTAATTAGGTTTTGCTCTTCACAACTATATTAGCACATGTAATTTATGATTATTGTTTGATGCAAGAACTATCCATCTGAAGGGGTATCGATGCCATGATCCGGTTTCTAAGAAGTTATATGTTTCCCATCATGTGATTTTTCTTGAGCGTCTCCCTAACTTTTCTCTCCCTCCCAAGACTGTTCCCGTCTCTAAGGAAGATTTGATTAATACTAATTTGTTTCCTGTTGTTGTTTCGGATGATGACTATACCTGTATGATTGAAGTTTTCGAGATTCTCTCTTCCCCTGCTCCTTCTTCAGGTATCGAGCTTCACTCTTCTCTAGCTCCTCCTTTCAGTATCTAGTCTTTTGCTTTGCTCTATTATCTTAAGAAGGCTCCTTCTCCCCCTTGTGTCCATTAGTTCGTTTACTCCTACCCCTACTCATGTGGATCATACTTCAATGTCCATTACCTTTGTTGCTCCTCCCATTGCTTCCGTAGATCCTGCTCCTAAATGGCATTATCCTCTTTGTGATCATAAACCACTAGTAAGACTTAACTTTGCTAATACTTGAATTTCTATTTTCTATTAGGCTTTTGTTATCTATTCTCCATGCTTACTTTGAGCCTTAGTCTTACAAGGATGCTTGTACTGACCCTAGCTAGGTACATGCTATTCAAGATGAATTAGCTGTTTTTGAAAAGACTTGTACTTGGGATTTGGTTCCTCTGCATGCTGGTAAACATCAGGTAGGGTGTAAGTGGTTTCATAAAGTGGAAAGCCACTTTGATGGTTCTTTGGAACATTACAAGGCTCGCTTGGTTGCCAAGGATTTTTCTCAGAAGTATAAGATTGATTATGAGGAGAAGTTTGCTCTTATTGCTCAGGTGATAACTGATTTTTCCTTAATTTTGTTGTTGTGGTTTGTTAGTCTCTTTCAGCTCGATGTTAAGAATGCCTTCTTCAATGGTCAGTTTAATGAGGAAGTTTATATGAGTTTGCCTCATGGCTTGTCTCATCCCTCTACAGTATGTTTGTCGCCTGTGTTGTGCTCTCTATGGTTTCAAGCAATCTTCTTGTACTTGGTATGAGCGCTTTTAATCCACAATCACTCGAATCGGTTTCCACTTCAGTGCTCATGATTCTGCTCTTTTTCTTCATACTTTTTTGTTGGAATGGTTGTTCTATTGCTTTATGTGGATGACATGATTGTTATTGGGTTTGATTCTTCTACTATTTCTCAGGTGAAACAATATTTGTTTTAAGCTTTGAGATGAAGAATCTTGGTCTTTTGTGTTATTTTTTTGGTATTGAGGTTGCTTTCTATCCCAAGGGTTACTTCTTGTCTCAGTCCAGGTATGCTCGTGAGATTCTTTGTTGTACCCGTCTAATTGATAAGAAGGTTGTTGATAGTCCTATTGAATTGCATGCCAAGTTCTCTCCATTTGATGGGGTTCTTCTTGATGATCCTTGTGAGTATCATGAGTGGGTTGATTGCTTGGTCTATCTCATTATGACATGACTTGATATTGCCTATGTTGTCCATGCGGTTAACCAATTTGTTTTTGCTCCTTGCTCTACTCATTAGGAAGTTTTGCTTCACATTCTTTGCGATATATGTGACACTATCTTTCAGAGTTTATTGTTGTCGTGTTCTTCTCCATTGACTCTTTGCTCTTATGTTGATGTTGATTGGGCTGGTGATGATTCTGATCACAACTCTACCTTTGGTTTGTGTTTTTCTTGGTGACTTTCTTATCTCATGCGGTGTAGTAAGAAACAATCTGTTGTGGCTCAGTCAGCGGATGAGGCCGAATATCGTGCTATGGCTCATGAACTGTTAAAGATAGTATGGCTTCTTTGGCTTCTTTCTACTATGGGTGTCTATCTTCTCTCGTATGCCTCTCTACTGTGATAATAGGAGTGCTGTCCAGATTGCCCACAATTCTGTTTTCCATGAGCGTAAGCACATTGAAATTGATTGTCACTTTGTTCGTCAGCATTTTTAATTGGGGATTATTGCTCTTCCTTTTGTTTCTTCCTCCTTGTAGTTCACCAACTTCTTCACCAGGACTCAGACTTCTGCTTATTTTTGGTTTGCCGACTTCTTGTTTTATGTGTATTTGTTTCGTATAAGGGTAGTTTTGTATTTTGTATTCTAATTAAGGTTAGCTCTTGACAACTGTATTAGCGCATGTAATTTCTGATTATCGTTTGACACAATAACTATTCATCTTCTCTTACAAATGGAATAATACATATTTTCTCTCATATTGGCTAACATTTCTTGCATGCTAGTATGCTATATTTATGTCATGTATTTTGTTCTGCAGATCTGGTGTAAGGCACACCAATGTGATGTTGAGGGGAGCAGTTTTTCGGACATTTAGCATCAACTTTTTTACTTATGGTTTGCCGGTAGATATTTCAACTATAAATATTTTCATCTGTTTCTTTCATTAGTAACTGTTTCATTTCAAATCTGTAACCTATCACTCCCAATATTTCAAGACACACCAATGTGATGTTGAGGGGAGCAGTTGATTTTTTGAATTGGATAATCTACTCAATAAGAAGAATAAGAAATATGAGAAGAAGAGGGATGGAAGGGTGAGGAGTAATGGCTGAAAATAGTGACAGTCCTAGAGTTCTTGCCCTGTTTATTATAATTTAAGTGCAACTCACAAGGGAGCTACACTACTGCCCCTAATTATATGCTAGTCTTGGCTATTGAATTGAGGTCACCACAATAAATTTGACAACCAAGTCTGATATCTACGTGCATCAAATAATGCACTCTTACTATTGATACCTAGTCTATAGTTTTGTTCTAAGACGCACATACACTTTCACAGTGGTGTGTTCGTTCAGACACCGTCAATTGTTTGGACAATTTCCAACATGTGTTGGACACATGTCCATACATATCCTATTATTTATTTATTTATTTAAGACCTAGACTTGCTTTGGGCACTTGGGGGAAAAATGTGTCCATTGCTTAGACTTAGACACATATGAACATATTACAAGTTTGAAGATCTAATTATGAAAGAAAAACAATGTATATTTATGTTGGATAGTTTAAAAACATTGTTGGGCTCATTTCTAAACAAATTTAACTTTTGGGACTAGTGGTAATCTAATATGATATGAGAGCTTAGGTTAGAGGTCTTTTTGTTGAAGTCTTTCTGTTTGTATTTGTTTCTGATTTGCATTCTAGTTGTCTCTATGTATGTCCATTGCATCTCCACTTGCAAGATGTGGTTGAACGTAAGGAAGGGTGTTGGAAGACATTGTTGGGCTAATGTTTTAACAACTTATGCTTTTGGTTAGTGGTGATCTAACAATTTATGCTTATTAATCCCTCCTTTAAAATTTAGAAATTAATGTTTATTTATTTTATTATTAGTATTATCTTTGAATGAAATATTCAAATATATGGCATATAAGGAATATATAGAAGTATATATTTTGTGCATGTACCACATGTCGTGTTTTGCATTTTTTGAAAATTGACATATCAGCATGTTTGTGTCGTGTGTCTAGGTCTATGCTTCTTAGATTTTGTTTAGTTGGTGTGTTCACGGGCTTGCAACTGGACATCCCTATATCTTCAATAGATCAAGAAGATATTTCTTTATGAGATGTACATACCTTACCTAAACTTGGCCCTTAACACCTAATTGGTGTTTTGAATATTGAGGTCCTTTATTTCAAACTATTAGTCCTATAAGTCATTAAGCCTTGCATCTCATCATTGTCTCCCTAACTTGTATCTCTATTTCTTGCTAGCAATGCTAAAGATCTTACATCATACTCTTAGATATTGCTTTATCAATATAAAACTTTTCCTGGCATACATTCCTTCCCTCTAATTGAAGGGAATAAAAACCCAGGGCAACAACCTGTTAGATCACCATTAGTTCCACAAGCTTAAGCTATTAGGGAAGTGGCCCAATAGTGTATATCATACATCCTCTTTGACATACATCTCTGTTTCGCACATGGAGATGTAAACATCCAACTGGGTAAAGAAACAAAATGCAAATGGGGAAACAAATGCAAAGGGAGACTTGCAAGGCTGGCCCTAAAAGTTCATAGGCCCAAAGAGAATACCTAATACGGAGGCCTTACATTTCTGCATATCACTCAAAAAGATAAAATCAACTTAAAAAAGTTATTACAAAAATTTAGAAGGATAAAATCTAGTTTTATTGTTTTATATTTTAACCATTTACACATGAAAAAAAAAATACTATACAAAAATTTAGAGTTATAACTTCAAAGAAAATTTAAACGAAGTATATCACTGTATCAGTTAAACATTACTGTTCTTGCATTTTTAGTTGTAAAATTGAACCAAGAGCTCCTAATTGAGATTCAGTTAATTCTTCTATAGTTTCAGGAAGTATGATTAAATAAACAATCCATTCAATGCATTCCATTATTCAACAAGCTACAATCAATTCAATTCTAGAGATTTTAGTTTTTAAGTAAGTCAACAAACAATTGAAGTAAAACTTGAAATGATACAAAATCTAAAGGCATCTAGAGAGAATATTAAGATCTAAGAAAGTAAAAACTCATAATGATGAATTAGGCTGGAGAGAAGTTTGGTAAAGTGAAATTGATTACTTTGGCTCCTTCACTAATAAAATTGTGTTGTTTTTGGGTTTGGTGTTATATGCTGGATTTAGTTAGGTTTTGGCAAGCTAAAATCAAAGTAATTAGGATCCTCCATTTATAAAAACAAATTTGTTTTTGAGTTTAGTATTCAAGGCTGGAGTTAGGTGAGCTTTGGTAAGTTAAAAATTAAAATAATTGGGGCCCTTCATTTAATTGATGTATAAAAAAAATCAATATTACAAGGATTTTTTCTAAACGGGGCCCCTAATTTTTAGCTCAAACCGAGGGGCCTAAAGAGACGGCTTTGTCGGGTTGTCCCAAAGACTGCCTTGGAGACTAGAACCCAAAAGCTCTTCTAACCTAGCTTTGATACCATTGTTAGATCACTACTAGTCCCAAAAGATTAAGCTATTAGGAAAGGAGCCTAACATAACCCTTCTAGTTCTTCACACAACAATAAATTATTTACTTATATTATACACACACACACACACACAACACACATTATCCTTATCAAATTATTCAAGAGGACCACCTGAGTTTGCTACTAGAGAGTAAAACTTAGAAGAGGAGTTCATTGTTTGCAATAGAATTGTACCATATAATCCATATAAAGCTTGTCCTTGCATACAATCCTTCCCTCTCATTCGAGGGAATGGAAAACCAGAGGAATAACTACTTTGACTTTCTTCTCTAGGCCTCTATATAGGAAGGCATTTTCTATATTAAATTAATCAAGAGGGAAACCTAAGTTTCTAGCAGAGTGTAGAACACGTAGGAGTTCATTTTTGCAATATGAGTGTACCAGATAATCAATCCCACTAGTTTGAGTGAAGTCCTTATACACCAATTTTTGGCTTCCATGGAACCAACAACTTCATATTGTACTGTAAACACCCTCTTATGTCCACACTATCTTCTTTCTACAAGGAAAGTTATAGGAGCAAAGTCCTTTGCCAAGTGAATTGGAAGGTCAAAATATGAACAATAGGATAATAAGCAATAGGATGAAGAGTTTCTCATTTTGGAGCAAGTTTCTTCTTGACAGGAGCAAGTTTCTCACTTAGGAGCGCTGTTGACACCATAGTTTATTTTTCTCTTGGTTGTAGCCCGTCGATTATGGCCAAATCTAATTTAGTTGATTGTGGCCTGTCAATTATGATTTGTTGATTCAGACCATAAACCATCTTTAAATAGTAAAGTTGGCTACATTTATTACTATTATTATTAATATCATCTTTATCAATTTTTTTATATTATTGTTATTAATATGATTGCTAGTTTTATGCAGAATGTGAAGGAATTAGGTGGGTGGTCAAACATGGGATATGGATGATGTTGAGGAAATCATGGGTTTAGTTACCCCTCTCTCTCATGTGGCTAAGCCTATAATATAGGCCAACAAAGATACAAAGAAAGGACACACAACTCAACTCACACAACGTGAATTCTAGTAGTAGTATCTATCTAGGAGTAGTCACTTAGCATTTTAGGAGTAGTTCAGCTATAGATTGTTACTGTTACTCTCTAGTGGTTGGTGGTTTTACTGTTTCTTTATTCTTGATTAAGTTCATGTAACTTGTGACAAGTGATAATTTTATCAGTTTAATATCAATTCAGTTCTGTTTTTTTATATTCCTCTTCATTTAATTTTCTCCAAAGAAGTCCTTAATCTATTTAAGGAATAGAACCCAACCACATTGCTTGATCTATTTTTGTTTTGTGAATATTTTAGTTTATCTGTCGATTGGCTTCTGTAGATCTCATTAAAACTAAATTTTTGCTAACAAGCGCATAATTGAGTTTCTGAATAAGAAATGTCACCCCAGGAGTTTCCTACTACTTACTGAACAAGTCATATCAAACTATCAAAAATGCAACACAAATCTAACTATAGTTGTAGAGTTGGGAGACTAGCTTCTAATGATCCATGAAGCCTAACACAAGACTTTGGCTGATTTAAATTTAGTTAGTTTTGTTTTGTGTGTGCGTGTGTGTGTGTGTGTGTTTTTTTCTATAGGTTAAATTAGTGTCAATTTTCATTAATTTTGGTTGTTTATGGATGTAACGTAATATTTATATATATAGAAAATAAAAAAAATAGTTTTGGTCGTAGCCCTACCGTGTCCGTATCTTCATTCTTTTGAAATCACTGTGTCCCATGTCCATATTCGTTTCTATGCCCATATTTCTTAGAATAAGGGCTAAACTAAATATACGGAATGTAATTTTAGAAATAATAGAAGTAGAAGTAGAAAAGAAGTTTAGATTAAAAAAAACCCTCGAGAGATACTAAAAAGTGAACAATTTTGTTATCTAGGTGTCAATTATTAATAGGTGGAGAAATGCTTTTGGCATTCAACAATAGATACTAACAAAATTAGAAAGAAGATTTTCTTGTTTTCTTTTTTCTTTTTTATAAAAGATCTATAAGGCCAACGAAACTTTACTTGATATGATATTGGACAACTATGAAATAACGCAATAATAAAATGAGTGTAGTTGAGATGATCATGCTAAGACAGATGTCTGGTCAGACTTGGAAAGATAGAATTAGAACTGACTATATTTGTGAAATAGTGGTAGCAACATCAATAAATTGGGAGAGAGCAAATTAAGATGGTTTGGTCATGTAAAATAAATATTGGTAAATGAAACAGTAAGGAAGAGTGATATGATTACTATAAATAAAAATGTTAGGGGAGGGTAAGGCTTAAATTGACATGAGATATTGTAGTCAAAAGGATATGAATTTATTTAATATAGCTGAGCGTATAGCCCTTGATAAAGTGGAATGATGGAAAATGATTTGTGTAGTAGACCGCAATTTATTGGGACACAATGCATGGTTTGGTTTATTAATGCGATTCTGTTTATCTATGCTTATATTATACATGCTTTGGCCTATTATGTGTCATTTTGTAAGCTATGGTTTCTTGTTCTTGTGTCGAATATCATATAGTGGATATTGAACTAGTAAGTGTATTTAGTTCTTTTGCTTTCTAAAGTTTGTTGTTTTTTACATGCCCTTTCAGGAGCGACTAGTCTTGTTCATGCTTTTGACGTAGATCTACACAATTGCCATTATGTTTATTTACTTAGAGATTTCAGTTTATTTACCTACATATTTCGGTTCTTAATGTGGCAGATCTCCTTGTTTGCTCTTTCATTCTGGAGTTTCCATTTTGCAAGTCTATGTGCATTTGGATTACTTGCATATGTTGGCTACATACTATACACCTTCCCTTCCTTGTTTCAATTGCACCGTTTGAACTGCTTGCTTCTTATTTTCATCCTCTTGTGGGCTGCCAGCACATATATCTTTAATGTGGCATTTACAGTTCTAAATAAAGAACTACAGAAGGTAAACCTCTCTTTCGATAGATGCACAAGCTCTTTATTATTTTGATTGAATTTTTTTGATTAGACCTTGTAACTTTTTTCCAGGACATGGATGTATGGGAAACTATTGGCTTATGGCATTACCCTATTCCTGGATTTTTCATATTTGCACAATTTTGTCTTGGAATTCTTGTTGCTATGAGTAACCTTGTGAACAGCTCTGTATTTCTATACTTGTCTGATGGGGATGCACAATCCACAAATGATAATTGCACAGTGGAAGGTGAGGAAATAACTTGTCTTTTCAACTGTAGAATTTGCAGCAGTCTGCATCACATCTTTGTACTTTGTTTATTTTTATGCAGTTTTATTTGTTGACACAACAATTCCTAGAAAATTTGGACTTGGACACAGAGCAGGTACATGGTGTCAAATATGTCACTGTGTATTTTCTACATTTATTTGTTTAAAAATAAGTGGGAATAAAACATTTTAACATCTTACCCTAAAAGTATGGATATGAACATGACATGGATATAGACATGGGTATGGACATGGACATGGGACACAGTGATTTTGAAAATAATTAGGATACGGATACAATGAGGATATGACAAAAAAAGAAATATACACACATATATATGTTATTTTATTTGCTATATATATGAATATAAATTTAGAGCACAAATATATAAGAAGATCAATGTAGATGCGGGTGTATTTATATTTTTACTTTCCACTTTTGTTTTCATAAATTTCACTTTGATCCCTAATCAACTATAAAAAATTATAAAAAATAAGAAACCATAGGACACGTGTCTTGTAAAAAATAATAATTAAAAAAATTGACACACAACATGTCTGACACATGGACATGCGTTTCCTTGGTGTGTTGGTGTCCAATATGTTCCAAACATGGACATGCCACCTATTTTAAAGTGTGTGATCTTACTGTTAGAATGTGTCCCACATCATCTAGAGTTGTCCCATCTGTGCTAGTTATAAGGCTCCAGTTTCCCTCTCCTTAACACTTGGGTTTTAAGAAGTGTAGGCTGGGCTTTTCAATTTGGTATCAGAGCTTGGTGTGTTGTAGTCCAGGAGGATGTGTTGGAATGTGTCCCACATTGCCTAGAGTTGTCCCATCTCTGCTAGTTATATGGCTCCAATTTCCCTCTCCTTAACACCTGGGTTTTAAGGAGAGGAGAGATAGGGAAAGAAAGATCTGTATAATATTGAATATTGTGTTGAATAAATATGTAACAATATATACAAGACTCCTTTATATGGGAGGAGAGAAACCTAAGTATGGTAATCCTAAATATTGTAATGAATATAATATGGTATATATGATAGAATATATAGTTACTAAATTTAACATGGTATCAAAGCTAGGTTAAGCACCTAGTAATTTTGCTTCACCGGTGGGCGGCAACCTTGTCTTGGCCGCTTGCCGGACCTCAACTCATTTCGTTGCCATATTTTCTTTTCAATATCGCTTTGTGGTGATTTCATCCTCTGTTCACTAGTTTATTCCTATCCCAAATATCTCATCATATTTTTTTTTTATACTTGGAATCCATTATTTTTTCTTTTTGTGTGTATTTTTGCTCCACTTTGTCTTTCCCTCTGTTTCAACCTCAAATAGGTTTCTTCTATCTTCAAACCTATTTGAGTTTGAGGGGGGTATTATATCTATATCATGGTGAGCATGGTGATATACCATGTGAACCACTTAAGCCGCCCCCTTTGGCTCACAACCCAAGGCGCCCCCTTTGGCGCACCATCCAAGCCACCTCCTGGCTCACTTTCTAATAAGCCACCCCTTAGTGCACTTAGTCATCTGTTGTCATCATCGTTTAGCACCACGTCATAAGTTATGTATGTGCCACGCTTGCTGGTTCAACATCCAGTTCTTTACATTGGTCCAACATGACTCCTTTAAACTATCTCGACATTGATTCCAGTTAGTCTCTACAATGGTTCGTCATGACCCCTTAAACTGTCCCGACATTGATTCCGGTCAGTTCCTATAACGGTTCAGCATGACCTTGTAAACTATCCTGACATTGATTTCGGTTAATTCCTACAATGGTCCAACATGATGTTAAACTGTCCCGGCATTAGTTCTGACCAGTTTCTACAATGGTCTGGCATGACCATAAACTGTTTCCCTGTCACACCGTAAATCCGGGCATGACCGGCCGTTGCCCACAGGGACTAAGCCCAAGGCACACGTATGCCTAAACACGAATCCAATATCACAAAGAATAAATGTAACGATAGTCTAGAAATAAACAAATCAAAATCCAATCCAGTGACATGTCACAAGTATAAATGGTAAAACCAGCCATAACCAACTTCCAAAAATATATACTAAAGGGAACACAAACCGGCCACAAAATAAAATAATTCTAAATAAAATCCAACCACAATGTATGCACAAAACTGACATAACAAGCTAAAACAGAATAAATGAATGTCCTAGAGGTGCATGCAATTGAGTCCCCGCTACGCCATGAGTCCACTCTGAGTCCTTCTATCACCTGGAAATGATAAACAACTAAGTCAGCTGATAGCTCAGTGAGTAGAAGCATGGATAGTAAATACAGTTTTGAAAAACAGGGTTCAATTCCAAAATAAGATATATATCACAGAAACTAGATTGGCATACAGTTTTGATAAAGACAGTCTGTTTCAAAAAGAATGTTCAACAGTTCAATGGTTAAAACACTCATGTCTCTCGAGAATATTACAAATGGCATTCTCCACTTAAAATAGATTACAACATGATCATCAATAATTTTCTGGGTACCAAGAATAACAAGTAACACGCTACAAAGTTCTCAAGGCAATAAGCCCGTTGGATCCAATATTGAACCAAAAGTCATCCTCAGGGTGGCAACCTGGACATTTTCTCTAAAGAAGATCTGATTGAAGGTCACCTAGCTTAGCCTAGGTCTTTTCCTTATAATGGTCGAGCACTAGAGTCATCACAGCCCAACCTGGATCTGTTCCCTAGTAGCTAGAGCCACCACATGCAGTGGAATAAATTCCCTGGAGTTTTATATACAGTTGGTCCCAATCATCAATACAATTCAGTTGCGCAGAATGTGGTAATTCACCATTATAAACATCAGAATATTTCAAACAGTTTACTGTATGCCAAGTTTACACATGTTTCAGAAATAATTTAATTCCATAAATAATATAATAATTTATTAAAACAGTTTAGTCCTGAAATAACAATTTAATTTCCCAACAGTTCAGGGTAGGAAAACATTTATAAAATATGTAGCATGCAACTACTCACTTGAAAACGAAGTAATATAATCTTCGAATAGAGTATGAAAGTCCAATTATTGCCATGAACCAAGTATGAAAATTACACGTTACTACTAATTCAAAAATACTAAAAAGAATAATAAAGTACCCCATACTAAAGCGCACTAACACAGCTCAACCCCACTCACCGTTACTCTTAAATAATACCTAAGTTTATGTTCTTCAAGGTCTCAAATTACTCAAGACATGGGTTCAGATCGAAACTTAATTAAAAGTAACTTTAAGATAAAACAAAATTTTAAACAAGTTTTCCCAATTCACTCTCTAAATTTGAAAATTAAAAACCCAGTCTACGCCGTTTGAAAAATTCCAAAACCCTCCAAATATCAACTAATATATCCTAAGCTTCAAACCCATATGGTTTTGTTCGATTTTCTTATCAAAATAATTAGTTATATCCAAACAGGTCGCTTTCTGCAGCACTTTAAAGAAATTGATGGTTCTCTTAATATACACTAGCAATCAATGGAAGGCCAAAAATGTAAGTAACTAGACTCGTAACCGGTTCTGATGATGTTGATTTGATAATTTTTAGATTTATACCCATAGAGAACGAGACTTCTAAAGTTACTTCTAAAGTTACTATTTGTACTAATTTTTTGGACAGATTTGAACGCATCGGTTTATGGATTTTGACTCCCAAAAATTATGAAAAAATTCTAATATGAAATTAAATATGTAATAAAGTCACAGTAAAAATTTCAGTTCAAAGTTCATTCATTTGATATGGTTTCTTGATTTTTATAGTTTGTGATTTTAGGACCAAGAATTTCCATCCACCATTGTAACCCAAAACTTCCCATCACCAACCCCTCGCTTCACACCTCCGTCCCTCACCCTTACACAACAATGACTTCAGCAACTCAATGATTACCATGGTCTTATTTAAAGAAAATAAGATACATGTTTACATATAAAAATATTTACCTATACAACTGCTCCTATTCCTTCTTTAATTTCCTTTACAAATGACACCCTCTTCTCTCTCTTCACTGTATCTCACGGCTGCTACTAGGGTAGTTTAGAAAAGAAACGATATCTCACCAACAGGGTTTAATCCTCCTATAATAAATTTTCAAAATGACCTTATTACTAACTATTTTATTTGTTTTATACTACTTCGCCTTATTAGTCAAAATAAAATAACATTATTTGATAAATTATATTTAGTACATTTTTTTACATATATTATTAAAACCTTATATTTTCATTATAGACCTGCATTATAAATTTATTTAAAGCTTAAACTTAATTAAAATACACTCCAATAATATTTAATTGGCACTTTCATATTCACAAGCAAAATATTTGAGGTCGTAAAATTATTAATGCTTTTATTATTTATTTTTTGGGTTCTCACACTCCCGGTATTAGCTCCTACCTCTAATCTATCTCAAGCATCCCTGTGCACCCATCTAAACTTTGCAATCTATTTGTCTCGGATCTATCCATATTTTATTTTATTTTTAGTTTTATTTTTAGTTTTAGTTTCTCTCGCCAAACTCAAGTTGGTATCCCTACTTGAGTCTGAGGGAGTGTGTTAATATAGCAACTATATATTCTATCTATCATACGTCTCATATTATATTCATTACCATATTTAGGATTACCATACTTAGGTTTCTCTCCTCATTTATAAAGGAGTCTTGTATATATTGTTGCATAATTATTCAACACAATATTCAATATAGTACAAATCTCTCTCTCTCTCTTTCTCTCGTTTAGATATTCTAACACTTACCACCGATTTTGAAGTGTTTGTGATCTTACCTTTTAAGTTAAATTTATTAGGAATGGGAAGAAGAAGAACGAGAGGCAGTGTATGGTAAATGAACAAGAGAATTAGAATTAGGGTTCTCTCCCTTATCCTCTTGTATTTATATTAATTTAGTTCAAAGTATAAATATATCCTGTTAAAATAGTATATTATTAGTTGGGTTATTATTATTATTATTAGTTGGGTTATTATTCAATTGTGATTATTCTATGCCTTAGGGCTCCCTTGTTATTATTAATCTTCATCAATATAAAAAGGGGATGATATCACAATCATTCCCTAATCTTGGTATTCTCTAAAATTATCATGGTATCAGAGCCTAACCCTAAAACCTAAACCCATCTACCCACACAGTTCTGTTACCCACCGGAGCCACCAGCCGGAGACAACCCACTTCAGCAGCCGAGAAGGACCCAGGTTGTTTCAGCTGGGTTAATGTCATTGTAGGGTTCGAAAATCACCTTGGTTGGTTGAAATCAATGCCAAAGGCCATCCTGGTCTCTCGTTGGTCTTTGCCGACAGGCCTCCTGGCCTAGTTGACCACTGGTGTAGGCTCTCCTTGCTTGGCCGACTGCCTCCAACAGCCCCTGTGCCTTCTTTGGCTCCATGCTACACCTCTGATGGTATCGTCTCTCTCTCTGCTGTCGTCCTTCTCTTCCTCTACATTCGTTTGTGTGTGTACTCTATTTTGTGTCTATTGTTATGAGATATTGAACATTCTCGGACTATTTCTTTGAACAATGCCTGGTTTCTTCGTTTCTCTAAAAAAAAAATGAAAAAAAAGAAAGGAAACAAAAAAAAAAACTCTATGACTTCTTAATTCTTTATGTTGTTTTTCCCTTCCACCACCATCTTTCGGGTTTGTGATTGGCATTAGTTTGTTGAGGGTTCGGTAGTATAGTATTCATGGCAGATTCCACTAGTGTGTCCACTACTTCTCAGACACCTAGGAGTGAGAGTTCCACTATACCTATTACTATGACTGATAACCCCAACTCTAGCCTTAAAATCATCACCTCTTTATTTAATGGTCAGAACTATCTAGCGTGGTCGTAGAGTTTGACTATGTTTTAAGAGCAGAAGGAAGATGGAGTATGTTGATGGCAGGATACAAGCACCCAGCACAACTGACCCCGGGTTACGACCAATGAGAGATTACCAACTCTTTGATTATGGGTTGGCTTGTTCATTTGATGGTATCAGAAATTGGTGAGGGCTACTTGTATATGGACTACCCAGGATGTTTGGGATGTTGTGGCTGCCATTTATTCCCGCAAAGGGAATTTCTCATAGGCATTTGAGTTACGCCGCTCTATTGAGAGCTCGGTTCAAGGGGAGCAGATTGTTTTTCAGTACTTCACCTTCCTTACCAACGGTTGGAAACGCATTGATCACCTGCAGGACTATAAAGCCTGTTTGCACTGCTGATTCAGTCAGGTACAGGAAGTTCATTGCACAGGAAAGGGTCTTCATGTTTCTGGCATGTCTTAATGTGGAGTATGATCCGGTTCAAAGTCGGGTTCTGAATATGGACACTCTTCCTTTACTTTAGGAGGCATTTGCTTATGTACAGAATGATGAGAGTCGCCGGTCTGCTATGATGTCACCTGTCTCTACTGACTACTCAGCATTATTATCTACCCCTAGAGATGGCCTTAGTCTAAGTCCCATCCCTCATTCTGCTACCAAGGAGTCTGTATTCTGTGATTACTGTGCAAGCTGCGACATACTCGTGAGACGTGTTGGAAGCTTCATGGGACTCCATCCAGGGGCCGAGGTGATTGGTCTGATTCTAGAGGAGGTCGGTCAAGCCAGTCTAGAGGACGTGGCTCTCATCTACGGGCTTATCAGTCTAGTGCTGTTGATACACTTGATTCTACTTTCGCTTTCATTGGCCAGGCTTCTGATGGTCTCTCTAGCATGACTACTCATGAGCTTGAGGATGTTCTGCGTCACCTGCTGGACCACCGGTCTTCTACTACTTTCAATACATCTTCCTCGTCATTTGCCCGCTCAGGTAACTTAGCCTCTTCTCCTCTTGTTTTACTTTCTCTTAAGTCTTTGCCCTGGATTATTGATTATGGTGCCTCAGATCATATGTTTGGATCCTTTGACCTTTTCTCTGCTTATAAGCCGTCTTCAGGTTTGGACAAAGTTAGGATTGCAGATGGCATTGTTTCTTCTATTTCTGGGAAAGGTTAAGTCCTTGTCACTCCTACCATCCCTCTATATTCTTTTCTCCATGTTCCCAATTTTTCTGTTAACCTGTTATCCTTGAGTCGTATTACAAAGGATTTGAATTGTAGTGTGACATTTTTCCCTAATCATTGTCTTTTTCAGGACCTTGTCACGAGGAGGATGATTGGTAGTGGTAGTGCAGAAAATGGTCTCTACTTCCTGGATCAACTGGAAAAGCTTGCTCATTCTTCCACCACAAGTCCTACCACCAAAGATGATTTATGGCTGTGGCATCGGCGTCTTGGGCATCCTTCCTTTTATTTACTTAAGCATTTATTTCCATCTGTTTTTGCGAACAATAATGTGTCTAAATTTCTTTGTGAGTCTTGTCAACTTGGAAAAAAACACAGAGTTTCTTTTGCTCTCAGTTTTAATAAAAGTTTAGTTCATTTTTCTTTAATCCATTCTGATGTCTGGGGTCCATCTCGTGTTGTGTCTATGAAAGGTCATCGATGGTTTGCTACATTTATTGATGATTTTTCTTGTACTACTTGGGTGTATCT
This sequence comes from Camellia sinensis, assembly GCF_055761805.1. NCBI lineage: Eukaryota > Viridiplantae > Streptophyta > Magnoliopsida > Ericales > Theaceae > Camellia > Camellia sinensis. Next base: position 91,015,074 of record NC_138962.1, read on the forward strand.
CATGAAAGACGAGTGAGGTTTTTTTTGTGTTTCGCAATTTTCATAAGATGATTTGTACTCAGTTTGGGGTCACTGTCAAATTCTTCCGTTCTGAAATGGGGGTGAATACATAGATTCTGACTTAGGACAATATTTTTCTGCTCATTGCATTATCTATCAGACCTCTTGCTCCAATACCCCTCAACAAAATGGCGTGGCGGAACACAAGAATCGTCATCTTCTTGACATAGCTCGGTGCAAGTGTTTTTTTATGACTGTGCCTCGGTCCTACTAGGGTGATGTTGTTCTCACCGCTGCCCACCTTAATAATCATCTTCCTACCCAAGTCTTTCAAAAAACAAACTCCCCTTCAAGTTCTCTTAGGTTCTGAGTCCTTATTTTCTATTCCTCTCAAAATATTTGACTGTGTCTATTTTGTCCATAATCACTCTCCTACTTGTGGTAAGTTGGACCCTCGCTCCCTCAAATGTGTTTTCCTTGGGTACTCTCCTACTCAAAAAGGGTATAAGTGTTATCACCCTCTTTCTTGTAAGTGGTTTGTGTCCATAAATGTCATCTTTTTTGAGTCCTAGTCCTATTTCTTGTCCTCTCCGGTGTCACAATCCTCCCTTCAGGGGGAGCCTTGGTGTGAAGTGATTCCTGTGATTCCTATGGTGGAACCAGTTGTTCTTGCACCACCATCTCTTACTGGGACTACTGAACCCAATGTCACCAAGGATAGGGAAGGGCAAGTTTATGTCCGGGACAAAGACGGACATAAAGTTAACTAGATACAAGAGATCACTTCTGCTCACCCACTGCCATCTCCTGCTTCTGATGAGAGTCTAGGTAACTTTGAATCTCTTGAGTCCACTGATCTTGATACTCCTATTGATCTTAATGTTCCTATTGCCAAGAGAAAGGGTATGAGATCTTGTACTCAACATCTTCTCAAATTTTGTGTCTTACTTTCATTTATCGTCCCCATATAGAGTTTTTGTGTCAAATATTTCCTCTGTTAGCATTCCTAACCATTTTCATGATGCTCTTGCTACCTCTGAGTGGAAACTTGCCATGATTGAGGAAATGAAAATACTTAGGAAGAATGACACTTGGGAATTGACTGAGTTACCTAAGGGCAAATGACCTGTGAGATGCAAATGGGTGTATACTGTGAAACACAAAGCGGATGGTTCTATTAAGTGTTACATGGCTAGACTTGTGGCAAAAAGATTCACTCAGACATATGGCCTTGACTATCAAGAGACTTTTGCACCCGTGGCTAAGATGAATTCAGTCAAAGTACTTCTCTATCTAGCAGCTAATCTAGATAGGCCACTTCATTAGTTTGATGTAAAGAATGTTTTTCTCCATAGTGACCTAGAAAAAGAGGTATATATCGACATTCCTCCTGGTTTTGAGGATCATCAGACAGAGGGTAAAGTATGCTGGCTTCGAAAGTCATTATATGGTCTCAAACAGTCTCCAAGGGCTTGGTTTGAGAGATTCATTTAGGCTATGCTTAAATATGGCTTCAAACAGAGTCAAGCAGATCAAACCTTGTTTGTGAAACATTCCTTACGTGGTATGTGGATGACATAGTTCTTACAAGCAATGATAGTGAGGAAATACTTTTGTTGAAGAAATATTTAGCAAGTGAGTTTGAAATCAAAGACTTAGGGAGCTTGTAGTATTTTCTAGGAATTGAAGTTGCTCGCTCCAAGTTTGGGATATTTATCTCACAGAGGAAGTATGTGCTTGACCTGTTGAAGGAAACTGGGATGCTTGGCTGCAAGGCTTGTGACACTCCATTGGAACCCAATAAAAAACTGGGGGATGATGAAGAAGGAGCAGCTGTTGATAGGGGGAGCTATCAACGATTAGTGGGTAAGCTTATCTATCTATCTCACTCCCATCTTGATATTGCTGTTGTTGTTAGTGTGGTTAGCCAGTTTATGCATGCTCCTCATCAGATTCACTTTGAGGTTGTCATGAGAATTTTGAGGTACTTGAAGTTTGCTCTTGGTAAAGGTCTTTATTTTTCAAAGCATGATCATCTTTGTGTGGAAGCCTATATAGATGTTGACTGGGCTGGATTAGTAATTGATAGGAGGTCGATGTCAGGGTATTGCACCTTTGTTGGAAGCAACCTAGTTACTTGGAGAAGTAAGAAAGAGAATGCGGTTGCTAGGTCAAGTGCTGAAGCTGAGTTTAGAGTTATGACACAAGGGATGTGTGAACTCTTATGGATCAAGTTATTGTTGAGTGATCTAGGTATTGATCAAACGGACTCCATGCGGTTATATTGTGATAATAAAGCCGCCATCAACATCGCTCACAATCCGGTTCAACATGACAGGAATAAAGCATGTTAAGATTGATCGTCATTTCATTAAGGAGAAACTCACTAGTGGCACAATCTGTACTCTATTTGTGCAGACTGGTGAACAACTCGCTGATATCCTCACCAAGGGAGTTGGGAGTAAACCATTGCATGACATCCTAGGCAAGCTTAGCATGACAGATATCTTCGCACCAGCTTGAGGGGGAGTGTTAAAATAGTATATTATTAGTTAGGTTGTTATTCAATTGTAATTATTTTATGCCTTAGGGCTTCCTTGTAATTATTAATCTTCTTTAATATAAAAAGGGGATAATATCACAATCATTCCGTAATCTTGGTATTCTCTAAAATTGTCATATCCCTCTAGATTAATACATTAAGATAACTAGCAATTTCAAGAAGATGGGGAGTTTCTTTTGCAACAACTCCATTAAGAGAGGGCTACTACTTTTTTAGCAACTTTTTTTCCAAACTTTTTTGTCTTTAGTTAATTAGTTTTAAAATTATTTTCAAATGTTTTACACATGTTAGGTCCTATAAATTTATTAAAAACTTGGACCGGTTTTTATGTATATATATATATATATATAAAATCACTAAAAACAAAAAGGTTAAAAAAGCCAAGAAATTAGGCTCTCTTTTCTTTGTGTGTGTCTATTATGATTTTCCCCCAATTTGGTCTCTTTTTTTTTGTTTTTTTTTGGGGGGGAGGACAAATTACTCTGGTAGTCCTTGTACTTTGATTATTGTGTCATTTCAGTCCTTATAATTTCAATTGGCTCGATTTTGATCCTGAATTTATGATTTTGTCTCAATTTGGTCCAATTGTTTACAACTCTTAGCATTTTTTTTATGAAAAATACGCCTATAAGTGTCTTGTGTCATATTTGAAAGGACAAAATTATAAACTTACTCAACTCAGTGAGTTAACCTCAACCAATTTAGTGATAATTTTCTTTCAAAAATACTAATGATATTATCAATCGGACCAAATTGACATAAAATTTATAATTAAGGGTCAAAATTGAGTCAATTTAAAGTGTAGGGACCAAAATAATACAAGAAGTAAAATATAGGGACCACCGGTGTAATTTGCCCTTCATTTTTTTTGTAGCTTTTATGGTATTCTAGTCTAGTAGGACCTACAAGGTAATTTTTTTTTTTGACAATTTTCCAAACCTTATAATTTGAGTTAGGCACAAAATTCGCCATTAGTATGTTCAAACCCACTATCACTGTGATGGATTTAGACTTTGGAATTAAATTGGTTAGCCACCACTTTATAATTTTTTTTGAAATGGAAGAAATCTTCACTTAAATAATTCCAAAGTACCACAGGAGTAACAATCAATAAAGTTGACAAACCAATGAGTCGGATATTGAACCAACATATGAGTGTCCCCCACACATTAGAAAGAATAAGCATAAAATAAATGAGATTCTTTTATTTGTAAGAGAATGAGAACATTTATGCTTGGCAAACTCATAAGAATCACAATTAAAACTAGTTCGACAATGCTATTTGTTACAGGGTCAATTTTTGTTTCAAAATTCCAGCTTGCAATGACACTAAGTTGGACACTTAGTCTCAGCCAAGTATGAATACACACACACACACAAAGTGCTATAACAAGTAAGAGAATAGGCAACAAGAGATTACAGGAAAAATCCCAACCTTTATTAATTGCACCAACAATACAAAGGATGCCTATGGAAACTCTTGCCAACACTTAGTTAATTTTTGAGTTCCTTGGCTATGCCTAAATAGGCTTACAATCAGTTACAAACTTTACAACCAGCATTACAAGGAAAGCATGCCAAGTGGCATGGCAGTTGACACCCCCAACTGCCTAGAGACTTAGGATCATTTCTGGGGCATAACTGCTAGTAACTGCTGCTAACTTTCTGCCTTCATTCCAGATGTCCAGCCTTGCCTTATCTCTGCTCAACATGGGTAACTGCTGCCAACAGACATGCATAACTGCTAGAAACTGCCATGTTGTTTGCCTCATCAAATCAGCCACGAATTTGGTTGTCTTGGCCCCCAGACCAAGTTTTGCCTACTGATTGCTTTGAACCCCCAAACATGCTGTAGCCCACATTGGGGGAGGCTTTTCCCAATATAAGCCTTTTTTACATTGTATTTCCAAAACTAGGCCAACTTCTGACGGAATTCCAAAACTAAGCTAAAGCGCCATTACTATTCGCGCTTTTACTGTTAGGAGGCCAAAAGTTGATGAATAGTGAAATCGCTATTTGAAATCGTGATTTTAATTAAGAAAACGCTGTTCCAAATCGCGCTTTTACTGTACATATAATAATTTTTTTTTTTTTTTTTTTAAAAAACGCCATTTGAAATGGCGTTTCTACTATTGATACACCAACCAAAGCCAACACACACTGACACACACACACAACAATGAAATAATATAATTTTTATATATAATAATAATTTATAATAATTAATTATATAATTTTTATAATTTTCGTAAATATAAATCATTTTTAGGTTATGAATGGTTTGATTTATAATACGTATGTAAGGATAAAAATAATTTATAAATTATCAAAAATAATTTATAATACGTATGTATTATTTAAATCTTTACATTTTTTATTTAAAATTTTTTACAGTAAACCGATCTTCACATTTTATAATACGTATGTATTATTCAAAAATAATTTATAAAAATTTATAATTAATACGTATGTAAATAATTTAATACGTATCTTCACATTTACATTTACAGTAAACCTATCTTCACATTTACATACGTATGGTTTAAGGGTAAATTTTTTTATAAATGACTTAAATGATAAATCAAACCATTCATAACCTAAAATTTTTTACCCTTACATACGTATGGTTTAAATAATTTATAAAAATTATTGCCATACGTATGTAAAAATTGATTATAAAAATTGCAAAAATTGATTATAAATTTTTTTATATATAATAATAATTTATAATAATCAATTATATAATTTTTATAATTTTTAAAAATTTTTTAATTTTTACAATTTTTACAATTTTTTTACCCTTTATTTTATAAATAAAGGGTAAAAAAATGATTTATATTTACGAAAATTATATTTTGCAATTTTAAAAATTACAAATAATCTAAATGTGAAGATGGATTTACTGTAATAATTTTTGAATAATTTTTGCAATTTTTATAATCGATTTTTACATACGTATGACAATAATTTTTATAAATTATTTAAACCATACGTATGTAAGGGTAAAAAAATTTAGGTTATGGATGGTTTGATTTATCATTTAAGTCATTTATAAAAAAATTTACCCTTAAACCATACGTATGTAAATGTGAAGATGGGTTTACTGTAAATGTAAATGTGAAGATACGTATTAAATTATTTACATACGTATTAATTATAAATTTTTATAAATTATTTTTGAATAATACGTACGTATTATAAAATGTGAAGATCGGTTTACTGTAAAAAATTTTAAATAAAAAATGTAAAGATTTAAATAATACATACGTATTATAAATTATTTTTGATAATTTATAAATTATTTTTATCCTTACATACATATTATAAATCAAACCATTCATAACCTAAAAATGATTTATATTTACGAAAATTATAAAAATTATATAATTAATTATTATAAATTATTATTATATATAAAAATTATATTATTTCATTGTTGTGTGTGTGTGTCAGTGTGTGTTGGCTTTGGTGTAGCAATAGTAGAAACGCCATTTCAAATGGCGTTTTTAAAAAAAAAAAAAAAAAAAATTATTATATGCACAGTAAAAGCGCTATTTTAAATAGCGTTTTTTTCAGAAATTTTTTTTATGTTAAAAGCGCGATTTGGAACAGCGTTTTCTTAATTAAAATCGCGATTTCAAATAGCGATTTCACTATTCATCAACTTTTGGCCTCCTAACAGTAAAAGCGCGAATAGTAATGGCGCTTTAGCTTAGTTTTGGAATTCCGTCAGAAGTTGGCCTAGTTTTGGAAATACAATGTAAAAAAGGCTTATATTCGGAAAAGCCTCCACATTGGGGTCATGGTAATGCCTTGCATCTATGCAACGGCTACACATACTTTGGCCAAGGGTTGTGTGCTGCTGCCTCAGCACTTTGCCAACATTTCACCTTGCTGTCTTGGCATGCCACCATCATGCCTTGGTCTTGGTTGGACATGGGCGCAAGGTGCTGCCAATGCCAACCATGCAGCCTTCAAGTAGAAGGTGCTAACACTATTCCACTAGTCTACTATAAAGTTTTTCTAAAAGACCGAAAGAGATGATGTCCCAAATGCATATGCCATTGATGTGAGAATTGAAGAGCAAAACCACAATATGCTTGAAGAGCCTAACCATAAGATAGCGACTATGAGAAAGTTCCAACATCTAAAAAGTACAAACCAACATGATCTCTACAACTGTCAATCATTCTCCCCATCACTAAGTCTTCAATGACACAATGGGTATGAAAAATTTCAAAGAACAGTTCATGGAATTGACAAGGTGACTAACAAAAAGTAGATTAATAGAAAAATGTGGAACATAAAGAACATGAGGAAGATATGGACGAAGATCAATTGATGGAATCTTTTCCAAATATAAAGGACAAAAGGCCATTTGCCACTCTTGCTTTATCCCTATCAAAACAAGAAGAGTAAGAGTAGAAAATAATAGAGGGGCCTGACATATGTTTAGTAATATTAAAATATATTATCTAAGTAATATTAAAATATATTATCTAAGGAATATAAGTGAAGATGCACTAAGTGCACACATTGAGATACTTGTGTGAGCAAAGTTGGGGGATGAACCAAAGCTAAAAGATGTGGTAGATGAAATATCAATCCTGGTTATTAGACAGTTGAGAGTTTACAACTCATCCTGTGAAAGAGTGCCACTATTACTAGGCTAAAAAGGAGCCTTTGAAGTCTCAGATAGGTGAGTCCGAGAACACATAATACCCACTGCAGTCACTATCCTTCAATTTCTAGTACTGCAATCTAGTATGTTGACTTTTTCCACAGTAATCACACTTAGCTGATCAGATCAATCTTGCCACCCTTGTTATTGGACTTAGACTGATGATCTTCAGTCCCATGGAGTAGATATGATAGCTAAAGTAGAGTATTCATGACTAGAAGTATGCACCATAGCATTGAGCTAAAACTCCTCTTGTGGGGGAAGGATCTTGGCCTTAAGACCTGTACTCGAATTTGATATTGAAACCAGCGAGCAAATCATAAACACGCTTTCTCCACTATTTGCTGAAACATGGTTGCATCAATAGAAAAAGAAGCTTGATAGTCCTAATAGTGGTCAACCTCTTGTCACAAACTACTCAGCTCTGCAAGGAATGTGACCTATCCTTTTGGCCTATCCTGCTAATCTTTTTTGTGAGTTCATAAGCTTGTGCGTCATTACGACTTCGGGAGTATGTCTGAGCTATAACAAAGCAAATTTTATTAGTTGTGTCCGCTAACAATAAAATACGACTGATTTTGGGTTGCATCGAATGAAGCAACCGAGACATGATTATTGTATTTTCAGAAATCCATTGATTACATGCATGTCCATCCATGGCTGGCTATTTGGTCGCTCCCGTGATATAACTAGTACCAATCACTACACTACAAGCATGTGACCAAATCAAACAGTTGCCATCCAACTTAACAAGATTAATTTGGGGAGATGGGTTATCACCAAGAGTTCTTGCATGAGTTAATCCACTCACCTTACAACTAGTAGAAATCGGCCTAGCCTTAGACATGCCCACCTACTAGGAATAGAACACAACCAAACACAAAACAACTTATTTAATGAACCCACAAAGACAACAAGGGAGCTACCCGTTCTGACAGTAATGGCACCAATCAGTGTTATAGGACATTGAAGCCTAAACACAGTCTCATAAGTTATGAATTAAAAAATCAAGTATAATAGCATGTCTTATTAATGATATCAATGAAGTACAAATACTTTTTTATCTCCACGATGATAAATAACTTTATTACTACAGTGGGTATATTGATAAATTCCTCTGCATATGGTATATAATTTGATGGGTTGTTCATATTTTTCTAAGGTGAAATACATGCTCATATAGATGATGCCAAGGGACCACTTTGTCATGTGTGTGTGCTCGTGCACTTATGTTTCATTACCACATACTCTATCCTGTGGTCTTTGTAGAAAATTTAATGTATAAAGAGATATAGAGAATTGTATTATTGATTGATATTAATGTTCTATTTATTACAATGATTCATGATTCCTATATATAGAAGAGGGTGAGTGTGTAGTAGGTAAGGAGTAGGTGAAGTGGAGGTGGTAGTGGTGTAGTGGGTTAGGTTTAATGGAGTAGGTGAGGTGGTAGTGGTGTAGTGGGTTAGGTTTAGTGGAGTAGGTTTAAGTGGGTGAAGTAGGTGATAGTGGTGTAGTGGGTTAGGTTTAATGGAGTAGGTGAGGTGGTAGTGGTGTAGTGGGTTAGGTTTAGTGGAGTAGGTTTAAGTGGGTGAAGTAGGTGATAGGTTTTAACAGCCCCCCGCAAACTCAAGGGGGATAGGAACTAGCCAACTTGAGGTTGGAGAGAGTTACAAAACAAGAAAATACATAAAAATAAAAGAGGATAGGTGACACTGTATGGTCGTGTCAGACCATTGGTGAAGACACTGGATGGAGGTGTCATAACGTGGTAGAGGACACTGTATGGAGGTGTCATAACGTTGTAGAGGACACTGTATGGTGGTGTCATAACGGTGTAGAGGACACTGGATGGCGGTGTCAGACCGATGTAGAAGACAGTTTATGGGGTCATGTCAGACCGTTGTAGCAGACAATGTTGTGACAGTTGTTGCGACAGTTTACGGAGTCTTGCTGGACCCTTGTAGAAACTAACCGGAATCAATGTCGGGACAGTTTACAGAGTCTTGTCGGACCCATAAAGGAGCTAACCGGAATCAATGTCGGGACAGTTTACAGAGTCTTGTCGGACCCTTATAAAGTCGCACCCTCAAAAGGTGTGCCCAATCTTTCAAAAGGCGTGCCATCAAAAGGCGTGCCCAATCCATAAAAAGGCGTGCCATCAAAAGGCGTGCCCATGTTTTCAAAAGGCGTGCCATCAAAAGGCGTGCCCAATCCATAAAAAGGCGTGCCATCAAAAGGTGCGCCAGACACGCGGCGATGCACGTGATCGACAGAACGCGTGTCGGCCTCTTTGTCATGGTCTTTATAAACCGAAGCGGAGGCTGAGGCTTGGAAGCAGAGACAAAAACCTGCTAGAAAAATTCTGAAAAACTCTTCGTTTTCTGAGAGAGATACTCTGTAACACTCTGTTTTTTGAGAGAGATTTTTGAGAGAGATACTCTGTAACACTCTGTTGAGAGAGATTTCTGAGAGAGATACTCTGTAACACTCTGTTTTCTGAGAGAGATTTCTGAGAGAGACACTCTGTAACACTCTGTTGTCCAGAAAATGGCTTCGTCTTCCCGTGGTCTGCTCACTCTCTTTCCAGACCTTAACGAGTCAACAAGAGAGATAACTGGTACGGGGGCCAGTGAACCTCAACCAAGCGCCCCAGGGTTTGCTCCGTTAAACTTTCCTATGCGGTCTGTGGAGCAAAAAATGGCAGTGCAAACTGACATTGAAGCCAATCAGTATACTTTGAAGTCCTGTGTGGAGACGATGACGGCAGTCACAAACTTGTCGCACCGGCTGCAGAGTAGGACAAATGAGGTGCAGCATTTAAACGGCCAATTGGCTCTGCTCCAGCGCATGTATAAGGATGCGCGAGCAGAGATAAGTGTGCTGAAGGCGGAAAACAAGGAGCTGAAGCGGAAGGCTACTGTGATGTTCCGATTTGGAGGTCCACCATATGCTGTAGTGGAGGAGCAGGGTGGAGTGAACGTGCTCGGTGGAGTGGGTAGTATGGAGGCAGCGCCGGTAAGGGACACCCAAGAGAAAAGCAAGAAGAAGAGACCTGCAGCAGAGTAGAGAAGAAAAATCCCACTGTGGGTGCGGGTGTGTTGTGGTGGTTTGTTTGTTTGTTTGTTTGTTTTTTTTTGTTTTTTTTTTTTTTTTTTTTGGTGTAAAATTGTGATCGGGGTTGATCCCTGAGATGAATAAAATATGATTTGGTGTGCAAAGCTATATGGTATGAAGGGAATTGGAAAAAGATTAAAAAGAATGTGAAAGAAAAATAAAGAAAAAATAATAAAAATATATTTGAAATCAAAAAATGAAAGATAGAGGAAATAAGGAAAGTGGTTTGGAGAAAATAAATAAAAATAAAAATAATGGAGTTGGAAATCAAACGGAGGAGAGATGAAGATTTTTTTTTTTTTTTAATATAATATAATAAAAAAAAAATATATATATATATATATATATAATAAAGAAAGTGGGGAACAAGAGTGTAAAGAAAAGAAAAAGTATAGGTTGCATCGTGGGTCACATGGGTGAGTAAAAGAAAACAATAAAGAAATGAGTGGGTGCCCCCCATGTGCAAGGATAGTGCTGGCACTTCAATAGGTGGTACAGCCTGTTGAGCATTAGCTTTGACAGGAGCTGCCTTTGGACCTTTTCTCTAATAAATGCGTCAAACTGTTGCTGTTGGTGTTATCAAGAATGTGGAGAAGAGGAGGCTTGTCTGATGGCCTCTTGGGCTGTGTAATCATATTGAGGTTGGTGGACCTCTCAATCATGTTGTCACCCTCAAAACCAGAGATGGGGACAAAAGGAATTTTGTCAGGGTTGTAACCAACCTTCTTCAGATAGGAAGAGACTTCCTGCACAATTTCATCATACCTTGCTTTTGAGTACTTAGGAGTGGTAGCATCCATCTTGTTACAGCAGCAAATCATCTGCCTCACTCCAAGAGTAAAAGGAAGGAGAGCATGTTCACGGAAGAACTTGGGCTCCTTCTCAATCTCCTTGCCAGATCGACGATCAATCTCAGCAAACTTGACAGCAATGTGGGAGGTGTGGCAGTCAAGAACTGGAGCATACCCATTACCAATCTGACCCGGGTGATTCATAATAATAACCTGGGAGGTGAAATTTGCAGCTTCCTTGGCTGGATCATCCTTTGAGTTGGATGCAACAAAACCACGCTTGAGATCCTTCACTGCAACATTGTAGATGAAGACGATCGAGACGGTGGTGTATGGGAGGACAACAGTGAGAGGAGGGGCAGTGGTGGTGGACTCGAAGAAATTTCAAGGTATGTGTAGAAAATTCTAGCAGATTAGGTTGAGGTCCGGCGGGCGGCCAAGGCGAGGTTGCCGCCCGCCGGTGAAGCGAAAAATACTAAGTGCTTAACCTTGCTCTGATACCATGTAGAAAATTTAATGTATAAAGAGAAATAGAGAATTGTATTATTGATTGATATTAATGTTCTATTTATTACAATGATTCATGATTCCTATATATAGAAGAGGGTGAGTGTGTAGTAGGTAAGGAGTAGGTGAAGTGGAGGTGGTAGTGGTGTAGTGGGTTAGGTTTAATGGAGTAGGTGAGGTGGTAGTGGTGTAGTGGGTTAGGTTTAGTGGAGTAGGTTTAAGTGGGTGAAGTAGGTGATAGTGGTGTAGTGGGTTAGGTTTAATGGAGTAGGTGAGGTGGTAGTGGTGTAGTGGGTTAGGTTTAGTGGAGTAGGTTTAAGTGGGTGAAGTAGGTGATAGGTTTTAACAGTCTTTTATGTCTTTAATTAATTCACTACTAATTGAGTTGATTAGTTCCTCAACTCAAGTATCTATATTTTGTCTATTGAACCCTTCCATGGTATTGTAGTTGTCCTTGCATTGATTACAAAAGTTTTAATCTTGAACCTCTAGGAATATTATTATTATTCTTATTTTTTGTCTCAGGTTGATACTTTTGTCTCCTTTAATTCACTAGTACATTAAGATTACAACACTCTTTCGGATTAGTAGCAAGCAGAGAAGTAAGATTACACAAAACCACTCTTTCTTTAATTGCTTATGTGCTAGTTTCAGTTTTAAAAATACAGATTTTTCTTAGGATCTTTTCAGGTTTTCATGGTAAATGATAATTATCTATGAATTGAAATGGGGTTTGTAAGATTAGTCTATGTGGTTCAAATCACCATGAATATCCTTGTGTAGTGTTCTTATTTTATTTTATTTTTTAGTTTCTCGGTTTCCCCTGCTTTTGTTGTTGGCTGCAGGTTTTCCTGATAAAGTTAGTTTTTGTGTTCAATAAATCATATTAAATATCATAACTTCATTATTTCTTTCTGCTCTTTGGTTTGACATTTCTTGGGGACCTTTGTGCTCTGCTCTTATCTCTGATTGTTGTATATTGGTGTCTTAAATTTGGCATTTATTTTAAATTTTAGATAGCGGGGAACCAGAAGTAATGATTGTGGCTACAATAGCATGGGGACTGTGCAAAAGCTCTCGTGCTATAGTCTTGACATTAATATTTTCAATTGCTCTGAAACCTGGCTTCATTCATGCTGTATATAGTAAGTTGAATTCCTTTTATACCTTTCCTCTCATAGTTTCTATCGGTTATGGTCAATGTACCACCAAAACTTTTTCATACGAAGACAAGGATGGAATTTCCTTGAAATGCCAAAAAAAAGATGTATCTCTGTTTCTATCAAGTTTTTAGAAAGTGACGGCATTCTTGATTTATTCACTATTCGAATATATATAAATCTACAGGAATGTACTTACTGCTGTCAATTTCTTATTAATATCACAGTGGTATTCTTTATGATTTATCTATTGAGCCACACCATCAGTAGGAGGATTCGCCAATACCTTATTCTTCTATGCGAGGTACATTTTGTGTTAAAGTACATTCTTCAGCTCAATTTAATCTCCAAGGCCTTAGAGGAGAAAGGTTCTTTGGCTTTGGAAATAATCTCACAATTAGGTAAGCATCTGTAAACTACTTGTTTTACTTGAGCCATTAAATTTCTTCAATATGTTATTATGGGTACTCTAGTCTTTCAAAAGCAACTATTGTATTTTCTGAAGAATGTCTATACTTAATTTTCCCCTTTTTGCTGGTAATATTGATACTTGTATTTTGTGAATCATTTTAGGTCTTCTCGATCATGCTAGTTCTGGGGATTTTGTGAAGATTGCTGGGCTTGCTTGCTTTTGTTCTGTTTATAATCACGGCTCTGATATGCTTTTTTCATATTCAACCATTGTGCAACACACACCCTTCCCTCCGATTGGATGGAGCATCTTGAAAGCTGGTCTGAATAAATCAGTTCTACTATCAGTTTATACACCATCATCCAGAGAAAGGGAGCCCACAAATTCTTTTAATGGTATAATTGTATCCAAGGCTGAATACATCCTGGGTGATTTTTGTGATTCAAATTATTTTCTCAATTGCTACAAACTTGAAATTGTCTCCCTTTTTGTGGTTTGCAGAAAGACCTTTAGCTAATATTGTTATGCTTAACTCCATAGTTCACACATTGTGTTATATGTAAACAAAACATATGGCATGTGGCAGAAGAGCATAGGCACTTGGATGATATTGTTACGATAGTAAAAGACTTTTTCTTCAAGTCTCTAAACCATTTTCACTGTCTAGAAACCAGGAATCAAGTTGTTTACCCTATTGGTTAGGTTATTGCAAGATACTTTATATCAGACAGTTGTCGTTCCCATCACCATCATTGTTGCATTGGTCTTAATTCACAAACAATCCCTCCCTTTTTAATAATTCACTAACCTCTCCTTCGTAGTGACCCCTTTAGAAGATTTTCTCTTGCATTACTTATTTCAATTTGTTAATTCTTGTCTGACTCATAATAATTTCATTCAACACATACAAACCTGATATGCCCTTGTTAGAGAAAATAAAATGTGAAATTTGTCTATACCACCACCATCTTAGCTTTTCAATCAAAGCCTCAACATCAATCATGAAGCACCATTACTAGCTTCTTTCCCACCATTCTCTCTCTCCCTTCCAAATTTCTCTCACTACTCCCTCTCTCTCTCTCTCTCTCTCTCTCTCTCATTTTATTTTTTCTTCATACACCTAGTTGATGTAAAAATATAATTATAAATGAATATATTGTGAAATGGTAGGAGTAGCACCAATTTAAGATAAGTTGAGAGAGAACAAACTAAAATGGTTTGGTTATATACAACAAAGACCTATAGATGCAACATCAACGAAGAGTCATATGTTCACCATAAATGGAAATGTTGGGGGGAGGGGAAGCCTAAACTGACATCGATTGTGGTAGTAAAATAATAAATGAATTTATTTAATTTAACTGAGCATATAGCCCTTTACGGAGCAGAATGACGAAAAATGATTCATGTAGCCGATCCTATTTAAGTGGGACATAAGGTTTAGTTTGGTTTGGTTACACCTAGTACATAGAACTCCACTATTCCGCACATACTGCTCCCTTTTAATCAACTTCTTTTTTTCTTTTTAAACTCTTTCTCTTGCTCAAGCCTAGTTTTATACTATATCTCTAGTACAACAATGACCACCCAAAACCACCCAATTAGAGAGGTTTTGGTGATGGAGAAATATAAATAAAGAATAGTGTGCTTTCATGGTAACACGCGGAGTTAAATTTGGGCTTCGTGGAGATTATATTGTGGTGGTGGTTTGGTGGGCTAGTGGTGGTATTGTTGGTTTGGAGGTATAGTGGTGAGAGCAGTGGAAAGAACTAATATGGGAGTTAGCAAAGTGGCAATGATTATTTTGGGGCTATTTGATGGTGATAGGGAGGATAAGCTTTCTCATAGTTGTTAAAGAGATTTAGGCAACAACAATTGCTAGGATTTGTGAGTTTTGAGAAAAGAAAAATTAGAGGTATGAGTGATCTCTCACCCTTTTTTATATTAAATCATTGGCATAATTACAGTGAATGAAATAGGAAATATTTCTATATTCTAACATTATATATCCTAACACGCCCCCTCAAGCTGGGGCGAAGATATCTCTCGTGCCTAGCTTGTTGAGAATGTCACAAAATGATTTATTCCCTAAGCCTTTGGTGAGAACATCAGCCAGTTGGTCCCCAGACCTCACGAAGGGAGTACATATAGTGCCACTAGTGAACTTTTCCTTAATAAAATGTCTATCAATCTTCACATGCTTGGTCCTGTCATGTTGAACCGGATTGTGAGCTATATTGATAGCTGCCTTGTTGTCACAATATAGCCTCAATGAATCTATGTGATGAATCCCCAAATCCCTCAAAAGTAATCGAATCCATAAAAGCTCACACACACCCTGAGCCATAGCTCTGAATTTAGCCTCTGCACTGGACCGCACAACGACATTTTGTTTTTTGCTTCTCCGAGTTACTAGATTTCCTCAAACAAAAGTACAATAGCCAGAGGTTGACTGTCTATCAGTGACTGAGCCAGCCCAATCAGCATCTGTATATGCCTCCACACTCAGATGATCATGTTTGGAGAAATAGAGACCTTTTCCCGGAGAAGACTTCAAGTACTGCAGAATCCGCATAACTGCCTCTAAGTGACTGGCACGTGGAGCATGCATAAACTGGCTAACCATACTCATGGCAATAGCAATGTCAGGACGTGAATGAGATAAGTAAATAAACTTACCCACGAGCCTCTGGTACCTCCCCTTGTCTACAAGCTTGCCTCCTTGATCCTCACTAAGCTTTAGCCCAGGCTCAAGTGGTGTATCACAAGCTTTACTGCCAAGCATTCCAGTTTCTCTTAGCAAATCAAGCACATACTTCCTTTGACATATGAAGATGCCATCTTTGGACCGAGCAACCTCAATACCTAGAAAGTACTTCAAGCTGCCTAAGTCTTTGATTTCAAACTCATTGGCCAAATATTCCTTTAATCTAGGAACCTCCTCAACATCATCTCCTGTGAGTACAGTATCATCGACATAGACAATAAGAACTGTCGTCTTACCCTAGGAGGAGTGTTTCACAAACAAAATATGGTCAGCTTGACTCTGTTTGAAACCATATCGCAGGATGGGCTAAGTAAATCTCTCAAACCAAGCCCTAAGAGATTGTTTATGGCCATAAAGCGACTTGTGTAGACGGCACACTTTTCCTTTGGTTTTAACATTCTCAAAGCCTGGGGGAATGTCCATGTATACTTCTTCTTCCAAATCACCATGGAGGAAAGCATTCTTCACATCAAATTGATGGAGAAGCCAGTCGAGATTGGAGGCAAGGGAGAAAAGGACTCTGACAAAGTTCATCTTAGCAATAGGTGCAAATGTCTCCTGGTAGTCTACTCCATAAGTTTGAGTAAAGCCCTTGGCCACCAATCTTGCCTTGTAACGTTCAATTGATCCATCAGCTTTGTGCTTCACGATATATACCCACTTACATCCAACAGGTCTTTTGCCCTTAGGTAACTCAACCAATTCCCAAGTGCCATTTTTTGCAAGAGCTCTCATCTCCTCCATCATGGCACGCTTCCACTCAAGAGTAGAAAGAGCATCTTGAAAATTAGAAGGAAGACTCATAGAAGAAACTTTAGATAAGAAAGCTTTATAGGAAGAAGACAGATTAGTATAGGAGACAAAATGAGAAATAGGATGTTGAGTACATGACCTAACCCCCTTCCTATTAGCAATGGGAACATCTAGATTAGAAGGAATAGAGTTCCTGGAGTCTCATCAGTAGAAGAGGATTCTGGACACTTATCAGAAGGAGGAGATAGCAGGGGAGACTCCGAAGGCTCTTGTATCCAAGTAACTTGTTTTCTATCTTTGTCTCTGACATAAACTTTGCCATATTTTACGGTTGTGTCAGATTCCGACTCAACAGGCTCAATAGCTGAGTCACCTTGAACATCCTGCTCAATCACGGATACAGGAATCGCTTCACACCAAGGCTTCCCCTGAAGGTATGACTGGAGCACCGGAGAGGACAGGAAGTTGGGCCGAGACTCAAAGAAAGACACGTTCATAGAGACAAACCATTTTCGAGAGGGAGGATGATAACACTTGTAGCCCTTTTGGGTGGCAGGGTAATCGATGAAGACACAGCGAAGAGACCGAGGATCCAACTTACCACGGGTAGGAGAATAGTTATGAACAAAGCACACACACCCAAAGGTTTTTGGAGGAAGGGAGAAATTAAAAGAGGAGGACCCTAACAAAACCTGAAGAGGAGTGCGTTTGTGAAGAACTTGGGTAGGCAGACGATTGATGAGGTAGGCTGCCGTAAGAACAGCTTCCCCCCAATAGGAGCGAGGAACACGCATTTCAAAGGTCAAACAACGCGCAATATCACAAGAAGTTTGGTGAATAATACCATGAGTGGCAAAATAGTTGGCAAGACCGGAGTTAATGTATTTCCCCCCATTATCAAAACGCAGAACTTTTTCAACGGCCCCAAACTGAGTGCAAATCATTTTATGAAAATTTTGAAACACAGAAAAAATCTCACATTTATCCTTCATAAGATATACCCAGGTGGACCTAGAAAAATCATCAATAAAGGTGACAAACCATCTTTAACCCTTTAAAGATACAAAACGAGAGGGACCCCATACATCAGAATGAATCAATGAAAAATGAACTAAACTTTTATTAATAGACGGAGCAAAAGAAGCTCTGTGTTGCTTGCCAAATTGACACGACTCACAATGAAACTTAGAAACATGATGGTTCAAAAAAATTGAAGGAAAAAGATGTTTAAGTAACAAAAAAGATGGCCCAAGACGACAGTGCCACAGCCATAAGTCTTCCTTGGTAGAGGGTAACTGAATGAAGGAATGAGCCCGCTTGTCTGCTTGATCCAAGATATAGGGACCATTCTCGTGTCTACCACTGCCAATCATCTTCCTCGTGATAAGGTTCTGAAACAGACAATGATTAGGAAAAAATGTCACACTGCAATTTAAGTCCCCGAGTAATACGACTCAAAGATAAAAGATTAACACGAAAATTAGGAACATGTAGGACAGAAGACAAAGGAAGGGAAGCAGTGGCATGAATTAAACATTTCCCAGACATAGAAGAAATGGTGCCATTAGCAATACGAACTTTATCCTGGCCTGAAGAAGGGGTATATGCTGTAAACAAATCAGAAGACCCAGACATATGACTTGAAGCACCAGAATCGATAATCCAAGGCAATGTTTGATGAGATAGGAAAGCACTTGGAGAAAACACTAAATTACCTGAATTGGCAAAGTTACCTGAAGAAGAACTAGATGCCCGACGGTCTAGCAAGTAGCAAAGAGCAACCTCCAACTCAGAAGTAGAAAAACCAGAGATATCAGCAGAAGAAACATCCGGAGCTAGGGATTGGAGCTCAACTGTATCAGAATGATGGGCTCGAGCATTAGGCCCTTGGCCTTTAGAATGACCCCCACGAGAACTAGAACGAGTTCCACGACCCCCAGATGGTGGCCCATGTAACTTCCAACAAGTCTCACGGGTATGGTGAGGGTGACAACAATAGTCACAAAAGAGTGTATCTTTCTCAGAAGGAGGCCGGGAACCACGATCCCCATTTCTAGAGGGTGCAGAAACTAGGGGAGATCGATCAGTAGAGGTAGTCGGAAGTATAGCAGAACGGCGACTCTCCTCATTTTGCACAAAAGCAAAGGTTTCCTGAAGAGAAGGAAGCACATCCATGCCAAGGACTCTGCTCTGAATCGGATCATACTCCATATTGAGACCTTCCAAGAACTTGAAGACCCGCTCTTGGGCCACAAACTTTTAGTAACCAACAGAATCAGTGGGACAGACAGGTTTGTAATTCTGAAGGTGATCAAGTCGCTTCCATCCATTGTTAAGGAAGGTAAAATACTGAAGGATAGTCATCTCACCTTGTACAGACCTTTCAATGGAGTGACGTAACTTAAACGCCTGGGAGAAGGTTTCCCTTCCAGGAGTAAGTGGTAGCCATTGCCTCCCAAATATCCTGGGCAGTGTCCATAGAGAGATAGCCCTCTCCAATCTCTAGGACCATAGAATGTATCAACCAACCCATAATGAGGGAGTTGGTGATCTCCCACTGATCATAACTTGGGTCCGTAGTGGTGGGTGCCTGTATCCTGCCATACCCCATCTTCCCTCTACTCTTCGAGAAAATAGTCAGATTCTGCGACCACGCTAGATAGTTCTGACCATTGAATAGAGAAGTGGTGATTTTAAAGCCAGGGCTGAGATTATCAATCATAGTAGAAGGTATAACGCAACTCTCGCTCTTAAGCGGCTGAGAAGCTGTTGACTCACTAGGGAAATTGGCCATGAATATTCTACTAAGCAACCCTCAAAACTCAGGACCAATCACAAACTTGGAAGATGGTGGAGGAACAAGCACAATAGTAACTAGAAAATCATAAATTTTTATTTTTTTATTTTTTTGAGAAGACAGAGAGAGAGATTAAGAAGACAGGGTTACAAAGACAGAAAGAGAGAGAGATTTACGAAGACACAGAGAGAGATTATGAAGACAGAGTTACATGAGGATGGAGTACAAAGACGAAGAGAGAGAGACGTCAGTGCATACCCTAGGTATCTAAGCCAATCGACAGACTAGGGCTGGAGAAGGAAGGCTCTGACGAGCCCTAGGGACTGCGCCTGTGGCGACGACTAGGGCTGTGACGTTGACTGGGGCTTTCGGAGCCCTAGGAAGGGGCGCCTGGTGCTAGCGAAGGCCGAAGGGGCTGTGGCTGGGGTGGTGGTGCAGTAGTGATGTGGTAAGTTTGTGGCTAGGGTTTTTTTTTTATTATTATTATTTATTTTTCCTCTTTATTTTAGAGTGGCTCTGATACCATGTGAGTTTTGAGAAGAGAAAAATTAGAGGTATGAGTGATCTCTCACCCTCTTTTATATTAAATCATTGGCATAATTACAGCGAATGAAATAGGAAATATTTCTATATTCTAACATTCTATATTCTAACAGGATTATGACTTTAGAGGTGGTTTAATTTGATTTAGAAGCAAAAAAGAGGGAAACTGAAGTTGTGGAGGTGGTTGTGGTAGAGAGAGAAACTAAAGAGAGAATGCAGACTATTGTAGTGTGTTATGGACATGAAGTGAGGTAGAAACAAATGTATGTATTGGTGGTTTAGGTAATTGTTAAGTTAATGCATTATTTTTATCTATGGGTATTTTTTTACTTTGAAGATTATTAATGTAAATATGATGGATGAGAGAGAGAAACATAAGTTACTCTCTTCTATTTTGTCTCACACCATTCTCTTTACCTCTTTCAACCACTCAATATTTTCTGGTTTATTTTCATTTATCTTTTCTATCTCTAATTTGGTATCAGAGCATAGATCTATTTTCTTCTCTAGTTTGTATTTCAGTTTTTCCTCCTTTTTTGCCTGTTTTGTCAGCATTGGTTATGTAAAAAGCAAAAATAAAATAAAAAAAAATGAATGTTTGGCTAAGGAATACTATACCCTAGCATTTTTAAAATTTTTTGGTTAGCCTAAGGTCCTCATTTCAATTTTTTTTTTTTTTTTTTGTTTCTTTTTCGCGATCTGTTAATCAGGGGCTTTTTTGTTCAATTAGATGCTTGAATCCCAACCTAAAGATGCTGATTAGCCTTCTTGTATCATTTTAGAGATTTTGATGAAAAATTGATTTATCTAATAAATGATTGAGGTATATTTTTGACCGGGTTTGTGTTTTTTGGATTTTTTTTCTTTAATTGATGGGTATCTGCGTTCTGTTTGACTGCTGCAAATCGTTATGTTTCTGGGTAATTAGTGCATTGTGAATCTTTCCTCAAAAAAATTTTTTTTGGGTGTGTTGTGTTTTGAGTCCCTTTCATCCTTACATACATGGTGGAAGACGGTAAAACTCCTGTGGGCAGTGGGACAAGAGGGTTGGGTCATGTTGAGACGCTTGGATCCTCTCGGGTTATGTCTGTCAAGGCTGATCCTTCTCTATAGATGACATCCATCATGCTGGATGCCACTAATATTTGGTTTGGTTCCGCACCTTTAACTTGGTTATCATTGCTCGAGGCATGGCTGGTTATATTATAAATACTGTAAAGGATCCCAGGTGGATAGAATGAAAAGAAATGTATTAGCTTACCTTTGAATAAGGTAGAGCCATGAATTGAAAAGCCTAACCCACGCTTCTCCTTAAAACCCAGGTATTAAAGAGAGGGAAACTTGAGCCTTATAATCAGCACAGATGGGGCAACTCTAGGTGATGTAGGACACATTCCAAAACCATGTACATATAATGAATCCATATTATAAACAAGGAAATAAAACTGTTAAGGCACTAAATCCGTGATTCATGTAATCACGGATTTTATACATACTACTATAAACAAAATATTATAATTTCCTAATTCAACACTCCCCCTCAAGCTGACTTGAAGACATTCAACAAACGCAGCTTGGCAATGGATGACTCGAACAAAGTTGCTAACTGCTGAGAAGAGACAAAGGATGGACTCACAATACCAGTGCGAATCTTTTCTCTAATAAAATGTATATCAACCTTGATATGCTTGGTACGCTCATGAATCACAGAATCAGAGTATAACATAATGGTAGATTTGTTGTCACAAAATAAAGAGGAAGCCTTAGAACCCAACTTTGCCAGAATAGAACAAAGCCGTAGAATCTCACGTAGAATCTCACATGTTCCTTGTGCCATAACTCGATACTCAGCCTCTGTAGAAGACCTATAAATAGTTGTCTGCTTCTTACTTTTCCATAACATAAGATGGTCACCATAGAAAGTACAGAAGCCAGAAGTAGAATGCCGATCGGCCCTAAATCCTACATAGTCAACATCAGTGAAACAGGAGAGCCCAGATTGAGGACCAGCTATGAAGAACAATCCCAAGCTAGGAGAAGTCTTCAAATACCTCAAAATGTAATGAACTGCGTCAAGGTGCTTTGTACGGGGTGCATGCATAATTGACTCACAACACAAACTGTAAATGTCAAGTCAGGTCTAGTGTTGGTCAAATAAATGAGGCGTTCAACAAGATGCTGATACATGCCCCGATCATCCAGCAACTTACCAGAATCTGATGTGAGCTTGACATTAGGATCCATAGGAGTAGAAGCAGGTTTGCACCCTAACATACCAGAATCCTTAAGTAAGTCAAGAGTGTACTTTTGAGACAAGGACATCCCCCGTCTTGAGCGAGCTACCTTAATTTCCCGAAAATATTTGTGATATCCCAGATCCTTGATATCAAAAGTTTGGCCCAACTCTTTCTTTACTTGACCAATGCCAACAAAGTTATTGCCTGTGAGAATAATGTCATCCACATAAACCAACAAGATGATACATTGACCGGCAGAATTACGGCGGATGAAACAAGTATGGTCTGAGTGGCACTGAACAAAACCCATGGAGATGATGACAGAACTGAAGCGACCAAACCATGCTCGTGGAGACTGTTTCAGACTATACAAAGATTTGCGTAACTGACAAACCTTCCCCGAATACTCCCCCTCAGCTTGAAAACCAAGTGGAGGAGCCATGTACATCGTCTCAAGAAGATCCCCCATGAAGAAACGCATTCTTGACATCAGGCTAATGAAGAGGCCAAGAATGGGATGCTACAAGGGAGATAAGGAGACGCACAGAAGTAAGCTTGGCGATAGGGGCAAAAATGGCTCCAAAATCCTTACCAAGAATTTGTGTGAAACCCTTGGCTACTAGGTAGGCTTTGTAATGGTCAACTGAGCCATCAGCGAAGTACTTTATAGTGAACAACCATTTGCAATTGCAACCAACAGTGAGATCTCAAGTGTGATTCTGTTCTAAGGTTGCCATCTCAGTCTGCGTAGCCGCTACCCATTTGGGATGCTGAAGGGCCTCTGACACAGAACGAAGAATGGACTCTGACTCATGCTTGCCAAGGAAAGAGTGATAAGAA
Organism: Camellia sinensis; assembly: GCF_055761805.1. Classification (NCBI taxonomy): domain Eukaryota; kingdom Viridiplantae; phylum Streptophyta; class Magnoliopsida; order Ericales; family Theaceae; genus Camellia; species Camellia sinensis. The sequence continues at coordinate 91,038,242 of NC_138962.1, forward strand.
TCGGAAACTTTGTCATGGGAAAGATACTGGGAAATGGGATGATTAGTATTACTCAAATAACCCTATCGATTTGGAGGATGCCGATCCCGAGGTGGGTTACGATGAGGAGGTAGAGGAGATGTAGCTAAAGGGGAAGAGTTACCTGACCTAGAGATCGAAGAGGCGGTAGGGGGCAGCTGAGAGTGTGGCCAATGAAAGTATACTTGCCTTCAAAGTGGGACAACCTCATCCGTAACCTTGTCCAAAATAGGAATCAGGTGAACACTAGAAGTAACGGGAGTAGAAGCTTGCAAGGGAGGGTTAGTACCAAAAAAATGAAGATCCTCACAAAAAGTAACATCCAAAGTACGGTGAAAGTGACGAGACACAAGATCAAAACACCTATGCCCTTTGGACATGGAAGAATACCCTAAGAAGACATAACAAATAGACATGCCATCTAACTTAGTGCAAGAGGGACTCTGATCTTGAACAAAACAGGTACATCCAAAGACACGTGGTAGGAGAGGAAACAAAGTGGTGTTGGGCATAAGGACATGAAACGGAGTAAGACCATGCAACACACGACTAGGTATCCTATTAATAAGATAGACAACTGTGAGGACAGCCATATGCCAATAAGACTAGGGAACATGCATACCTCGAAGGAGACATCACACAACAGACATAATATGATGATTTTTGCATTCAATAACACCATTTTGCTTAGGGGTCCGATGACATGTAAGTTGTTAAAGAATGCTGATCTAATTAAAATGGGAACGAAATTCATTGGAAATATATTCCCCACCATTATTAGAACGGATGTTCCTAACAATTGTACGAAATTGAGTCTTAACCATTTGCAAAAACTAAACAAAAATGGGAAACACGTCAAACTTATAGCGAAACAAATAAACCCAAATGCACCTAGTGTGATCATCAATAAAGGTCACATAATATCTATGACTAGAAAAAGCAGTGATAGGAGAAGAACACCAAATATCAGAATGTATAAGATCAAAAGTACTAGGAGCATGAGTCATGTGAGGGATAACTAGTACGAGCATGCTTAGACAACTCACAAACCACACAATGAAACTTAAAATCTTTGCAAGCTTTATTTAATAAAGGAAAAAGTTGACATAAGTATTGAAAGTTGACATGACCCATAAGGGCATGCCATAATTCTAAAGTTTGAACATTAAAAACATAAGATATGGAAGCAGGAAAAATAGACGCCTGAAAACTAGTTAAAGAAAAAGAAGGTCGGTCCGGTGGACCTCCAAAGTAGCCCTTACTAAAAATCCTCTTCGAACTCAGGTCCTGTAAAAGACACGAAGAAGGTAAGAAGATGATAGCACATTAAAAGGATTTAACAAGCCGACTAACAGATAATAGATTATATGCGAAATTAGGATCATGCAAAACAGAGGGCAGAGTAATATCATGTGATAAAGACACCACACCATATGACTAATAGAGGAGGAAGAGCCATCAGCAAGACAAACAACAATAGTAGGGATTGAAGAAGAAAGAAAGGAAAACTCACCTGTCATATGACCATTAGCCCTAGAATCCAGAACCCATAAAGGACTAGTAGACCGAACATGAAAAGCAGTAGAAGCACCTGTAGCAAGGGTGGCAGCAATGGAAGATGATATGCCATGAGAACTAGTAGTGAGGGATCCAAGCTAAGCCTGAAGCTGACCAATCTGAGTTTGTAACTTCTGTAAATTAGGGATATTAGGAGACCCAGGAGTTAGAGTAGCCTCCATTAAAGTAGAAGTGCATTAAAGTAGAAGTGCGAGGGGTGCCAGTACCACGAGTGCGAGAAGAACATTGCCTCAACTCAGAATGAAGTTTTAAGCAACGAGCCTTAGCATGTCCAGAAGCACCACAATGATGACAAGTAACTGGACTAGTAGAACCCCGAGAACCAGACTTTGCAGCAAGAGCCATTTGATCAGATAAAACCGGAGACACTGGAGGAGGTCTCGGCTGAACCAAACACTGACGGCGCTCATCATTGTCAATGGTGGCAAAGGCCTCATAGAGAGATGGCATAGGTAATGTGTTTAAAATCTGAATTCGAAGAGACTGAAATTCAGGGTTTAAACCTATTAGAAACTGGTAAGTGTGCTGTCGGGCAAGTCACTTGGATACAAAAGAGGCGGCTTTGATGGGTAATTTAGTCAAGGGCTCATATTGAGCCAACTCTTCCCGAAGATATTTGAAGATATCCGAAGAACTCCACCACAGAAAGTCTCAAAGTAGACTGAGAGGCACGAGCAATATCCTAATAAAGCTTAAAGATACGAGCATCATTATGAGCATGAGCATACATCTGTGTCAATGCATGCTATAGGCTCGAAACAGTGTCACAGTAGAGGAACATATGATAAATCCGGTCCTTCATGGAGTTGAACATCCATCCAAGGATAGTACAGTTATCAATATCGGGACAGTTTACAGAGTCTTGTCGGACCCTTGTAGAAACTAACCGGAATCAATGCCGGGACAGTTTACAGAGTCTTGTCGGACCCTTGTAGAAACTAACCGGAATCTATGTCGGGACAGTTTACAGAGTCTTGTCGGACCCTTGTAGAAACTAACCGGAATCAATGTCGGGACAGTTTACAGAGTCTTGTCGGACCCTTGTAGAAACTAACCGGAATCAATGTCGGGACAGTTTACAGAGTCTTGTCGGACCCTTAAAAAGTCGCACCCTCAAAAGGTGTGCCCAATCTGTTAAAAGGCGTGCCATCAAAAGGCGTGCCCAATCCATAAAAAGGCGTGCCATCAAAAGTTGCACCCTCAAAAGGCGCGCCCACTTCATCAAAAGTCGTGCCCGACAGAAAGCGTCGAGCCATCAAAAGGTGAGTCGGAGACGCGGCGAGGCACGTGAGCGACAGTGCGCGTGTCGGCCTCTTCGTCATGTTCTATATAAATCAATGCGGAGGCTGAGGCAGAAAACCTGCTAAAAACTTCTGAAAAACTCTTCCTTGCCTGTGAGAGAAACTCTGTAATACTCTGTAACCAACCCGTCTCTGAAACACTCAGCAACATGGCCTCTTCTTCCCGTCCAGCTACCCAAAACATGGCCTCCTCTTCCCGTGGTCTGCTCACGCTCTTTCCAGAACTGAACGAGCCCACAAGAGAAATAACTGGTGCGGTGGCCAGTGAACCTCAACCAAACACCTCTGGTTTTGCTCCGTTGAACTTTCCGATGCGGTCGGTGGAGCAAAAAATGGCGGTGCAAACTGATATTGAGGCCAATCAGTATACTCTGAAGTCATGTGTGGAAACCATGACTGCGGTCACAAACTTGTCGCACCGGCTGCAGAGCAGGACAAATGAGGTGCAACAGTTAAACTCCCAGCTGGCTCTGCTCCAACGCATGTATAAGGATGCGTGAGCAGAGATAAGTGTGCTAAAGGCAGAAAACAAGGAGCTGAAGCGGAAGGCCACCGTGATGTTCCGATTTGGAGGTCCACCATATGCTGCAGTGGAGGAGCAGGGAGGAGGAAACTTGCTTGGTGGTCTAGGAAGCACGGAGGCAACACCGTCAAGGGCCGTCCAGGACGGAGGCAAGAAGAAAAGACAGGCGGCAGAGTAGAGAAGAAAAATCCCGCCTGTGTGTGTGGGTGTTTGGGTTTTTTTTTGTTTTTTTTTTTTTTTATGTAAAATGGTGATCGGGGTGAGGCCCGACATGAATAAAATAAGGGAAGGTTTGGTGTGCAATTCTGCCCTTTTTTTTTTGTTTTTTTTTTTTTTTTTGGTTGAAATAATAAGAATAATAATAATATATAAAATAAAGTGTTGTGCCACGTCTTGGGCAGATCAAATACTTTGGAAAAAAAATTGAAAGAAAAGTTGAAAAGATGAGAGGAGAATGGGACAAGCCCATGTGAGTGTGAGTGAAAGTGGGGTTTAAAGAAAGTGAGGTAGTGGGTTGATTAAAAAAAAGGATTGTGGGTTTGAAAGTGGAAAGATGAGAGAGAGAGAATGTGAATGAAAACCCAAATTGACACTTTCAGGGATCGAAGAGAGCAGAGAGAGAGAATCAAAAGGAGATGAATTAGGTGCTCCAGAGATGGGTGCAGCTGCTGCTGCACGTGTTTCAGCCCCCTCAGAAGTTGCCTGATTCACAGGCAAATGAGCCACTGGCACTGCAACTTCCGCTGCTTCTGGAATACCTGAATACAAGTAATCCACAGCTCGCTCTGGATTGTTGTAAGCAGCTCGAAGTGCACGGGTAACTATTTCTTTGTCCCAGTTGCCACCACCTATATCCATTATTTGTTGAATGGTCTGCTCAAGGTTAGAACCAGCAACCAAAATGGAAGCAGCCTGACCATACGTATCAGAAGGAGCATTAGCTGTTGCCACATTGGAACCAGACGAGGTGATTTCTGGGGCCGGTGCTTGTACAGGAGCTTCAGGTGCAGAAGTAGGATTAGAAATTGGTTGAGTTGTAGATCCAGGCTGGGTGGATGAGGTCCCACTTGAGCCCAAAGTTTTACTCTTGCTAAGCATGACAACAAGAAAACCATCTTCAGAGACCTTGTTCTCTGCCAGAGTACTTTCATCTTTCAAAACCTTTCCATTGTGAATCAATAATTGCTGTCCACATGGATAATTGTCTTTTCCTTGCACATCTTCAATTTTTTTCTTAACCGCCATGATGGTGTCAGTGGGTTGAACCCTAATTTCGAAGTGGCTGCCTTTGAGAGTCTTTACAGTAAGCTTCATCTTGGCGAGAAGAGTTGGCGTCAATTCGAGCTAGCAGTGGTTTGAGTTGCTGCAGTGGTTGGAGGTTTTGGTAGGTTTTAATTGGTTGAGGTCTGGCGGGCGGTTAAGGCAAAGTTGCCGCCCGCCAGAAGGCGAAGAGCACCAAGAGCTTAACCTTGTTCTGATACCATGTAGAAATTTAATGTATAAAGAGAAATGATTGTATTATTGATTGATATAATGTTGTAGTTGATTTCTATTACAATGATTCATGATTCCTATATATATAGAAGAGGGTGAGTGTGTAGTAGGTAAGGAGTAGGTGAAGTGGAGGTGGTAGTGGTGTAGTGGGTTAGGTTTAGTGGAGTAGGTGAGGTGGTAGTGTTGTAGTGGGTTAGGTTTAGTGGAGTAGGTGAGGTGGTAGTGGTGTAGTGGGTTAGGTTTAGTGGAGTAGGTTTAAGTGGGTGAAGTAGGTGGAGAGTAGGTGGATTTTAACATTATCCAAATAAATTTATTTTTTGACATTGTAAATGACCTTTTTGTGAATATTAGGTGGTGTTCCCGTGTCAGACATAGGTATATAAATCTGGCACTTAGACACATATCCGCACCCGGCATCCATACTTGAGTCCATGTAACATTGGCCAAGGTAATTTCATCTTTGGTCACCATAGCCACAACAGCTTTGATTTGGGATAGTGATTCTTCGGAAGGATGGGGAGGTTTGTGCAATTGAACTCTAATACAAGGAAATTAGTATGATTTACCTTTAGAATCATTAGCAACAACAACAACAATTATAACAGCCACAACAACGGAAAAAAGTAAATGCACTACAGAGAAGCTGTTGTTTTGACTTTTGATCAATGACTCTGTTTTACTATGTTTACTTTCAAGCTAGAAATTATAACAGTGATGTATCGATGTTCAGACTTCTGCATTTAAACCACATGCCATGGAAACTCTTTGAAGTTCATTTGTAAAATTAATTTATATATTAAAATGAAACCGACTGAGGTTATGAATTGATGAGAACTATATAACTTGTGTTCTTGTTTTTCTTTCAGAAAGCAAGATAGCATTGTATCTGAGTGCAATGGAGCAGAAGTTTCTTTTGGCATATCGATCATGTGGAACCTACATTGTGTGTCTGACTATTCTTCTCACGGTTTACCTAGTTACACCTAATTATACATCATTCGGTTACCTTTTCTTCCTTCTTCTGTGGATTACTGGAAGACAACTAGTGGAGAAGACTAAAAGGAGGCTCTGGTTCCCTCTGAAAGTGTATGCAGTTGCAATTTTTATTTTCATTTATGGCTTGAGTGCTTTTATCAGCTTTCGGACATGGTTGTCTAGGATGATAGATCTTTACCCTGCCTTTGGTTATAACCCAAATGCCTCAATGTTAAAAAATGTTTGGGATTCCCTGGCTGTTGTAATTGTGATGCAACTATATAGCTATGAACGGAGGCGGAGCAAGTTCCTAAAACCTGTAGATTTTGATGCGCCAGAGTTTGGCTTCTTTTCCTTTATTAAACGTCTTCTGATTTGGCATAGTGAGAAGATACTATTTTTTGCCTTACTGTATGCGTCCTTATCCCCAATCAGTGTGTTTGGTTTCTTATATCTTCTTGGCTTGGTCATTTGTTCAACTTTACCAAAATCTTCTCGACTCCCTTCAAAACTGTTTCTAGTTTATTCAGCATTACTTTTAATGGTTGATTATCTGTTTCAAATATGGGGTGAGCAGGCTGAGATGTTCCCTGGGCAAAAGCATTCTTATTTGTCCTGTTTCCTAGGTTTGCGGCTGTTTAAGCCTGGTTTCTTGGGTTTAGAATCAGGCTTGAGGGGAAAGATTTTGGTTATTATTGCATGTGTACTTCAGTACAATGTATTCTATTGGCTGGAGATGATGCCATGCAATAATGGAAAAAGGGGAAAGTGGGAGGAGCCCTGTGCTTTGTTTGGCTCAGCAAATGGACTGACTGGAATTTCTGTTTGTAATGAGGGATGTGAATCTTGTGATGCTGGTGTTCTGTTATATAAGGATAAAGGAGCAATGAGCAACTCATGGCCATCTTTTGGCACTGGTATATCTCAACTTGGAGATCACATATCCACTACAACAGGAGGCTTGGAGAGTAATACTGGAAACTATTCATATAGCTTCGAAGAGAATCATAAATGGACTAAAAAGTCAAATCATGTATTGAAAAAGGAGAGGCTTGACATGCAGAAGAACACCTTAAAAGTATATATCAAGTTTTGGATAGAGAATATGTTCAATCTATTCGGCCTTGAAATTAACATGCTTGTATTACTTCTTGCTAGCTTTGCTGTTTTAAATGCCATCTCTTTGCTCTATATTGCATCACTTGCTGCTTGTGTGCTTATACCTCGCCATGTCATTAGAAAGCTATGGCCCATGTTTGTCTTCTTATTTGCTTCTATTGTTACCCTTGAGTACTTAGCCATTTGGTTGAATCTGACAACTTCGAAGGAACAGTCTCCCAGTGAGGCAAACATATCTTGCCATGACTGCTGGAGAAGCTCTGATCTTTTCTTCAACTATTGCAAGAAGTGCTGGCTAGGTATCTCTCTTCAGCACTATCTAAATTTTTTTGTTAATCTATGTAGGTTGACTTTTCTTTTGTACAAACTTGATTCAATATAAGCAAGCTCAACTTAATACCCTTGCTGGTCTTTCTTCGTCTCACGGACAAAATGAGATTCAAATAAATTTTTGACTCAACTTTGAGAAGAAGGTCCAGAGGGTTGATAGAAAGGCTCAGATACTGTCTCTTCATTTCTATTTGTTTGTGTTATTTATTGAGGAGGAAAAAAGAAGAAAGAAATTTAGGTCTTGTACTTCACTGAAATTTTGGTTTCTATCCAATTAGGATCGATTATTGTAGGACATTTATGGAGTCTACAAAACATTTCTTTGATGGTTAATAAAGACATGAAAATGATAATCTTTTGTTTTAATTGTATGCAAAATGGGTCTATGCTACTCTAACCATGACATTCAAAGTAATTCTCTTAATTTCTGTACATCTATTTGAAGTAAGAAAATCTCATGATCAAGTGACCTCATGTTCATTTATCCTACACTGGTAACTGTCATGATGTCTTTTACTTCCATGAAATTTGGAATCTTTTCAATTTCAGATGTTTTAGAATACTGATGAATTTTCTTTCCATAAAATAAGATTTCTGTCCAGATGTTAACTTTGGCCACACCCTGATTTTTCTGCAGGAATAACAGTAGATGATCCTCGAATGCTCATTAGCTATTATATGGTTTTTATGTTTGCTTGTTTCAAACTCCGTGCTGATAACCTCTATGGCCTCTCAGAGTTGCATACTTATAAACAAATGAGTTATCAATGTAAGAAACCATCTCTATTAATTGACCTCTCATTTGAAACAAAAAGCATGTGGACATTTCTTGACCACCTGAGGCATTACTGTTACTGTCACTTGCTGGATCTTGTTCTTGCTCTGATTTTGATTACGGGAACCCTCGAGTATGACATTCTTCATCTGGGGTATCTTGGTTTTGCTCTGATTTTCTTTCGACTGAGGCTTGAAGTACTGAAAAAGAAGAATGAAATTTTTAAGTTCTTGAGAATGTATAATTTTGGTTTGATAGTTTTTTCTCTTGCCTACCAGTGTCCTTTTGTTGGGGATGTCAATGAGGGGAAATGCGGAACGGTAGATTACATATATGAAGTGATTGGATTTTATAAGTATGACTATGGGTTTCGGATAACATCAAGATCTGCACTTGTAGAGATCATTATATTTGTGCTAGTGTCACTTCAATCATATATGTTTTCGTCGGAGGAGTTCGATTATGTATCAAAATATCTGGAAGCAGAGCAGATTGAGGCCTTGATACGTCAGCAGGAGAAGCGAGCAGCCTGGAAGACTGCACAGTTGCAACGTATCCGTAAATCTGAAGAACAGAAACGTCTGCGAAATATGCAAGTGGAAAAGATGAAATCAGAGGTGCTTGACCTACAAATTCAGGTTCATAGCATGACCAATAATTTAACATGTGGTACCAACTCTCCTGGAAGTGAAGGTTGCAGAAGGAAAAAGAAGTCTTCCTTAAGTTCATTTAAGGAGAGCAACATCCTAGAGAAAGAGGAAAATGATTCCAAGAAGCATGATCCACATATCAGCTCTGACACTTTATTTCCATTCAACACAAATGAATCTTCAACGAGTGTAAAATCTGGAAGTCTGTTAGCAATGGACTGCATGATGCACTCAACTGATTCTCTTTATGACATTGCCGACTTCAAGGAGAAAACTACTACCAATGAATTTTTGGATTCAGACAGAAGAGATAAGGAAAAAATTGAAGCCAAGGTAAGCCCATTAATTTCAGCTGTACATTTTATTGGTGATGGAGTTACTCAAGTACAATCCCTTGGGAGTCTGGCAGTTACCAACCTTGTGAAACTTTTTAACATAGAAAATGAAGAAGCAGAGTTATGTGATGACTCTTCAGAGAATGGGGTTTACTATCAAGTAGACAATCAGAACATAGGATGTGAACCTTTGGACCAAACATTTTCTATGCAATCTAGTTTTGAGAGGACGTCTGATGGTGCTTCCTCGAAAATTGGTATGATATTCTGTTACATGTGGGCCCAAATGCGGTCAAACAATGATATTGTCTGTTATTGTTGCTTTGTTTTGATGTTCCTATGGAATTTCAGTTTGTTGTCCATGGTTTACCTTGCTGCTCTCTTCTTGTATGCACTATGTGCAAACACTGGCCCAAGTTACATGTTCTGGGTTATCATGCTGATTTACACTGAGATCTGTATTTTGCTACAATATGTATATCAAATCATAATCCAACACTGTGGGTTCAGCATTCAGGTGAGCTTTCTTGAGGAATTGGGATTCCCTAATAATAAAATCGTGTCATCCTTTGTTATCAGCAACTTGCCTCTTTTCTCGGTGTATTTATCTACTCTCCTACAGTCCTCAATCACTGCAACAGATGGTGAATGGGCATCAGTTACAGAATTTAGTTCTCTTAGGCGAAGAAATCTTAACCCAGAAGAGATGGTACAAAGTTCTACTTACGGGGAGAGAATAAATAAACTGCTCCTACCAGCCAAAAATCTGACAGAACTGATGATTAGAAGACTGTACAGATATTGGCAATCAGTAACACAGGGAGCAGAAACTCCACCTTACTTTGTGCAGCTGTCAATGGAAGTTAAATTGTGGCCAGATGATGGAATTCAGCCGGAGAGAATTGAGTCAGGAATAAACAAGTTACTGAAAATTGTTTATGATATGAGATGCAAGGAGAAGAGTGAAAATACTATACATTCAGCGAGCAGGGTTCGAGTACAAAGCATTGAAAGGAGTCCAGAAAACCCTAGTATGGCTTTGGCTGTTCTTGAGGTGGTATATGCATCCCCTTTGTCAGAGCCTATTTCAGTGGAATGGTACCAGTCACTAACTCCAGCAGCCGATGTAGCCAATGAGATTTTGATTGCGAAGCACTCAGGGATTTTGAAAGAATTACGATTCCCATATCCCATTTTATCTGTAATTGGGGGAAGGAAAAGAGAAGTTGATCTGTATGCCTACGTATTTTGTGCAGATTTAACTGTTTTCTTCTTGGTCGCCATTTTCTACCAATCAATCATTAAGAACAACAGCGACTTTCTTGAAGTCTATCAATTAGAAGACCAATTTCCAAAAGAATTTGTTTTTGTGTTAATGGTAAGTCTCCTTGTCTTTAACACATTACTAATGAGAAGACCAATTTCCATAGGAGTTTCTATTTGTTTTAATTGTACACGTTTTGCTCTTTCAAACATTACTGTATTCTACACTGTAAGCTTAGAATTTTATGTCAGCTCATTTGTTGAGTTACTCCTCCATTGTGATTGACATGACATAGGAAATTACAAATCCATCAACGGGATAGGGCTGTTAAAGATCAGTGGAACTGGGGTAAGAACTGATGCCATATATCAGTTTCTTAATCTCACTGTTGGTTTTGATGGTAGTTAAGCACTGATCATGATGATAGATTTATATCAAAGATGAGATGTAAAATGTTAAGAAGAAATTAAGTTCCCATGGGATGTTCAAGAAATCCTTTAACGAACTATTTTCTCCAGAGTTGATGTGACTCTGACTTTACAGTATTTGTGATTTGTTTCTGATATGTAATGGACTGTCCCAATCTCATTTCTATGAGACAAATTCTACTAGTGTCCATGTTGATTTGACAAAGACAACTGTCAATGGCAGGATGAGTCAGTTACAAGATTTTGCTATTGTCAGTGAATCTAGGATATTGATATATTTTTTTGAAGTGGCTAAATTTTCTTTTTTTTTTCTTTTGTTTTTTCCCTTTTGCAGGTAATCTTTTTCCTGATTGTGCTTGATCGTGTGATATACCTTTGTTCATTTGCCACAGGAAAGGTTATCTTCTATCTTTTCACCCTTGTCCTCTTTACATATTCAGCCACAAAATATGCTTGGCACATGGAGCCTTCACATAATCATGGGGGACGATTATCACTCCGTGCCATTTATCTTACGAAGGCAATTTCCCTGGCACTTCAAGCCATACAAATACGCTATGGGATTCCCCATAAAAGTACTTTGTATCGGCAGTTTTTGACAAGTAGTGTTTCAAAAGTCAATTTTATGGGTTTCCGAGTTTACCGTGCTCTGCCTTTCCTATATGAATTGCGATGTGTACTTGATTGGTCTTGCACAACAACAGCATTGACTATGTATGACTGGTTGAAGGTAAGTGATTACACTCTTTAAAAGATGCCTTGGTAGAAGTTCTTATTTAATTGATCATGCTTGTTTTTCTCTCTTGGTATTCTTAAATCTTCAGTTACTATTGTTAGTAAAAATCTTATTTGAGTCAAATCGACAGAGAATATATCGACAGACAAAACATATCTTTACAAAACAATAATAGATGAAGCAATGTGGTTGAGTTCTATGCCTTGAAAATGTCAAGGACTTCTTTGGAGGAAATAAACAAAGAAGAATGAAAAGAAACAAACTGAATTGATATTAATCAAATGAATTTGACACTTGTTACAACAAGAGCAAAACACTTAGAAAAACACCAATCTACAAAAGATAAGTATCACTGAACTACTCCTTGGCAATGGCTAATGGCTACTTCTAACTGTTGTAAGCTACTCCTAGAATATCACAGATTTGTGAATGAGGTTGCAGGTCCTTTACTCTTTGAAGTCCCAGCTTTTATACTCCTTGGCCATCACCTGCTGTAGCCACAGGTGTCATCTCCAAGTTGATCCATGATCTTCCTTGATCTTATCGTACAAATAGACCCCCAAAACTATTGGCGTGCTTCACTTTGACTCCTTCCGTTAGGGGGCCCAATTTGTACACTTCTATAATTTAGAGGGCAAAGTGATACTTCTCAATAATTTAGGGGGTCTTCATGTAAATAACCCTAAATGTTAAAAGAACAGGAAGGTAACCCTAGTTCTCATTCTCTCTTTTCCATATTGTTGCCTCTCTTCTCTCATCTTTTCTCTCCTCTCCTCTCTTCTTTCATTAATTCTTCAATAATAAAATAATGCATATGCTTAACATGAATGTGCAAATGCAAAGGTAATACCTAGGGTATTACATAACCAGTCCCAAGCTACGAGGAAATGGATCAAACAATGTGTATATAGACCTAACACTAATCCTAGGCCATTTTTTCTACCCATCAAGGTAATGTCTCAGTGGGTTTTGGTTGCAAAAACTTTGGTCAACTTTCCTTATTCTCTATTGTGTATGAATTTTCAATTCTCTTTTTGAGTTGAAATGGGACGCATGTGACATTTTTAACATCACCTAGAATTTTCGATCAAGTAGATTGGGATTTTAGGCAAGTAGACAAAGGGACCAAAAAAGGGATATCATGACTATTTATTGAGCTGAGCACCTAATTGATTAGATATAACATATATTTTGTTGTGAAAAATACAAGTTCCTTACACTCTAAAACCATGCATTGTCCTATTTCTGTGCTAAAAACTATATCCCAAGAGCAAGTTCTTTTGTTCCTGGACATCATAGGGAATCTTAACAATTTTAAATGAATAATTTGATCTTTGAAGATTATTAATCATTAGTGGTTTTATTGTTGTTCCACCTGTATAGATATTCCTTGAGTTGCTCCTTGGAGTATTTTAATTTCTCTTTCCCTTTGCAACCATTTAAATCCACTTCTTTTTTGTTATTTTATTTATATTTTCATTTCTCTTTTTTCTTTCTTTCCTTTGGATAACTATAGTTAAATCCACCCTCTTAAGCAATTTATTAGCTAGAATTGTTGTGTGTTTTCAGATTTTATAGTTATTTTATCTTTATTTATTTATTTTTTAAAATCTATTATTCTCGGGATTTAATAATAACCAAACCAAACAAAAGCAAGCTTGGCTACATGAATCAATTTTCGCCATTTTGTTCTGCATGCTTAATTTAATTTGTGGATTTCAGAATATAGATATAAAAGCCGAGTTGGAAACACTAAAGCTTCTATCTGTTGGTGTTAGCTTCACAGATGAAGAAGAAGAGGAAGAAGAATGAACCGAGAGAGAAAAAGAGAAGTAGCTGCTGTAATATTATTCCAATGATAATAGGGTTACAACTTAAGCATACGTATTTAAGCTAATAAACATAAACATAAGCTAAAGTACTAAACTACCCTTAGATAGCAATAACACTTAACACTCCCCCTCAAGTTAGTACAAATATATCTCTCATACCCAACTTGGAACAAATGGGATGGAAGACCTTATTGCTAAGACCTTTAGTAAATATGTTAGCCAATTGATCTTCCGACTTCACATAAGGCACACATATCAAACCTTTAGTTAGTTTCTCCTTAATAAAATGTCTGTTGATTTCAATGTACTTAGTCCTATCATGTTGAACAAGATTGTGAGCAGTACTGATAGCAGCTTTGTTGTCACAATACAAAGTCACGGGTACATCACAATGATTCCTATATCGCCCAACAAGGATTGAAGCCGCATAAGTTCACATGTACCATGTGCCATATCTCTATATTCTGCTTCTGCACTAGACCTGGACAACACTGTTTGTTCTTACTATGCCAGGTAACCAAATTTCACCCCACAGAAGTGCAGTAACCAAAAGTAGATCGCCTATCATCTATAGAACCAGCCTAATCTGCATCCGTGAAGACCTCTAACCTCAAGTGGCTATGATTTGAAAACATAATCCCTTTTCCCAAATCTGATTTGAGGTACCTCAAAATGCGATATGCTACATCTAAATGCGTTGCACAAGGATCATGCATGAACTGACTCACTATCCCGACTGCATAAGCAATATCGGGACGAGTATAGGATATATATATAAGTCTTCCCACAAGTCTCTGGTACCTATCCTTATCCATAAGATCACCAACACCACTACAGAGACGATGGTTAGCTTCAATGGGCGAATCAGAAGGTTTGCAACCCAACATGTCAGTTTCCCCAAGAAGATCTAGAACATACTTCCTTTGAGAAATAAAGATGCTTTTGTCAGATCTAGCAACTTCAATTCCGAGAAAGTATCTCAAAGAGCCAAGATCTTTGATGTCAAATTCCTTGGCCAATTGCCTCTTGAGATGTGTCACTTCCTCCTTATCATTTCCTGTCACTACTATGTCATCTACATATACAGTAAGCATAACAACCTTATTTGCATTGTGTTTACAAACATGGTGTGATCTACATTGCTCTGCTTATACCCGAATCTCAACATAGCCTTTAGAAATCGGTCAAACCAAGCTCGGGGAGATTGTTTCAAACCATATAGAGCCTTCTTCAACCTGCAAACTTTGCCAACTGTAGACTGAGATGAGAATCCCGGTGGTACATCCATAAACACGTCCTCCTCCAAGTCACAATGGAGAAAGGCATTCTTCATATCCAGTTGTTGTAAAGACCATCCCTAGTTAGTAGCACGTGAAAGGAGCTCGAAAGGAATTCATCTTCGCAACAGGAGCAAAAAGTTCTTGATAATCAATTCCATACGTCTGGGTAAACCCCTTGGCCACTAATCTTGCTTTATACCGTTCAATTGTCCCATTTGTTTTCTGCTTATGGTGAACACCCACTTACACCCCTACTGGTTTTTTTCCACTAGGAAGAGGAACCAACTCCCAAGTGTTATTCTTGCTCAGAGCTTGCATTTCCTCTACCATAGCTACTTTTCACTTAGGATCATTGATAGCTTCTTTCTAACCCTGTGGGATACACACAAAAGACAGAGACGAAACATAAGCACGATATGTAGGAGATAATGAATCATATGACACAAATTTAGAAATGGGGTGTTGAGTACAAACCCTAACCCCCTTTCTAAGAGCGATAAGAAGACTCAAATCATCAATAATAGAACTATCAACTACTGGTGGAGAAGTAGACGGAGGGTCATTACCTGGAGAATAAGCCGAAACAGGATGTAAAGCTAGCAAAAGGGATGATGATTGACCTAGTGGCACAAGAGGAGTCTGTTCTTTTCTGACGCTGTGAGTAAGTCTTAAGACCAGCTCTGTTCAAATGACCACCAATGTCAAGCTCCACGTCAAGAGAACTACTAGGCTCCCCCTCACCACAAATAATAGACCGTTGACTCAGAAGGAAAAAAGATAACTCATGTTGATATGACTCATCCGCAATCTCATCCGTAACATGCTCTCCCTGAGGAGATAGAGGAGAAGAAGTAAAAAAGGACTCAGATTCACGGACGGTGACATCCATACTAACATACACTTTACGAGTGTGTGGATCATAGCATTTGTAGCCCTTCTGAGTAATAGAATAGCCAATAAAGACACAACGTACAACCTTAGGATCAAGTTTCCCACGAGCACGAGGTTGGAGATGAACAAAACAGACACACCCAAAAACCTGAGGAAGATAAGGGGTGGGATAAGTGACAAGTAAAAGTTCGAGAGGAATTTGAAATTGGAGGACACTGGAAGGTGTACGGTTAATAAGGTAAATAGCGGTAAGAACAGCGTCACCCCAAAAAGACTGAGGGACATTCATGGTAAACAAGAGATAGCGAACAACTTCAAGGAGATGGCCATTCTTGCGTTCAGCAACTCCATTTTGTTGAGGAGTGCCAACACAACTAGTCTGATGAAGGATGCCATGCTCCTCTATGTATGCCTGAAAAGCTCCATCAACATACTTAGTCTTATTATCACTCCGAAGAATTTTGATTTGAGCATTAAAAAGATTTGTCACCGTTTTATGAAAAATTTGAAATCAAGAAAACACTTCACTTTTAGTTCGAAGAAATAAATCCAAGTCACATGGGAATAACAATTAATAAAAGTAACAAACCACCGATACCCAAAAGTAGAAACCACAGGGGAGGGGACCCACACATCGATATGAATAAGTATAAAAGGAAAAGTACTTCTTTTATTAATGGAAGGATAACAAGTATGTTTATGCTTTTTGTTAGATGTTAGATTCACATATGAAAAGAAGAACAATAAGAAGAAGAGAAGAACAGAGAGATTGCTGTGTTTATTATCTTACTCTTAAACATATTAGGATTACACATATTTATAATGAAAGACTAAAGAAACAAATGACATAACTACCCTTACACACTAATACTTAACACTCCCCCTCAAGTTGGTGCCAAGATATCTCTCATGCTAACTTGCAACAAATGGGGTGAAAAACCTTACTACTAAGACCCTTAGTAAAGACATCAGCCAATTGATCTTCAGACTTCACAAAAGGCATACCTATACAAAAGGCATACCTATTAAACCCTTATTCAACTTCTCCTTGATGAAATGTCTATCGATCTCAATATGCTTTGTTCTATCATGTTGAATAGGATTGTGAGCAATACTAAAGGCAGCTTTGTTGTCACAATACAGTGTCAATGCTTCACTGCAAACAAACCCAATATCATTCAACAAAAACTGGAGCCACATCAGTTCACATATACCATGTGCCATAGCCCTGTTTTCTACCTCTGCACTAGATCTGGACACCACTATTTGTTTCTTACTACACCATGTGACTAAATTCCCCCCCCCCAACAAATGCACAGTATCCGGAGGTAGATGTCATCTATAAAGCCAGCCCAATCAGCATCTGTGACCGCCTCTAACCCCAAGTGACCATGATTGGAAAATAAAATCCCTTTTCCAGGAGTAGATTTAAGGTACCTCAAAATGCGATACACTGCATCCAAATGAAGTGCACGAGGTTCATGCATAAATTGACTCACAATCCCAATTGCATAGGCAATATCTGGACGAGTGTGAGATAAATATATATGCCTTCCCACAAGTCGCTGGTACCGTTCCTTCTCCACAAGATCACCAACATCACTACAAAGATGGTGATTAGTCTCAATTGGCGAATTAGCAGGTCGGCAGCCTAACATGCCAGTTTCCTCAAGAAGATTTAGGATATACTTCCGTTGAGAAATGAAGATGCCTTTGTCAGATCTGAGAACTTCAATCCCATGAAAGTACCTCAACAGACCAAGGTCTTTGATCTCAAATTCCTTGGCCAACAGCATCTTAAGGTGTGTCAATTCTTTCTCATCATTATCTGTTACAACTATGTCATCCACATATACTATAAGCACAATTACCTTATCTGCATGGCGTTTGACGAACATTGTGTGATCTGCATTGCTTTGCTTATACCCGAATCTCAACATAACCTTTAAGAATTTGTCAAACCAAGCTCGAGGAGACTGTTTAAAACCATATAACGCCTTTTTCAACCTACAAAATTTCCAAACTGTAGATTGAGATAAGAATCCTGGTAGTACATCCATATATACCTCCTCCAAATCACCATGGAGAAATGCATTCTTCACATCTAACTGTTGTAAAGGCCATCCCAAATTAGCTGCACATGAGAGAATAGCTCGAATGGAATTCATCTTTGCTGCAGGGGCAAAGGTTTCTTGGTAATCAATTCTATATGTCTGAGTAAACCCCTTGGCCACTAGTCGTGCTTTGTACCGTTCAATTGTTCAATCTTCTTTCTGCTTAATGGTGAACACCCACTTACACCCTACAGACTTTTTTTCACTAAGAAGAAGAACTAACTCCCAAGTGTTATTTTTGCTTAGAGCTTGCATCTCTTCTGCCATAGCTACTTTCTACTTAGGATCATTGATAGCTTCCTTCCAACCCTGGGGAATGCACGCAGAAGACAAAGACTAAACAAAAGCACGATATGTAGAAGACAATGAATCATATGACAAAAATTTAGAAATAGGGTGTTAAGTACAAGCCCTAACCCCCTTTCTAAGAGCAATAGGAAGACTCGAATCATCTGCATTACCTGGAACTAGCATGAGGGATGATGATGGGTCTGGTGGCACAAGGGAAGCTTGCTCTTTTGGACGCTCAGAATAAGTCTTAAGATCAGCCTTGTCCAAACGACCACCAATGTTAGGCTCCACATCAAAAGAACTATTAGGCTTCCCCTCACCACAAATAGCAGTCCGTTGACTAGGAAGGAAAAAAGATAACTCGTGTTGATAGGTCATCTCCTCATCTGCAATCTCATCCATAACACTACTCTCCCGCGGAGGAGATCGTGGAGAAGAAGGAAAGAAGGCCGCAGATTTACGGAAAGTGACATCCATACAAACATACACTTTGTGAGTGTGAGGGTCATAGCATTTGTAACCCGTTTGAGTAGCAGAAAAACCAATAAAGACACAACGCACAGCCTTAGGATCGAGTTTCCCACGAGTGCGAGGTTACACATGAACAAAACAAGCACACCTAAACACCCGAGAAGGAAGAGAAGAGGTGGGATATGCGACAGGAAGTAGTTGAAGAGGAATCTGGAATTGAAGGACACGGGAAGGCATACGGTTAATAAGGTAAACAGCTGTAAGAACAGCATAACCCCAAAAATACTTAGGGATATTCATGATAAACAAGAGAAAGCGAGCAATTTCAAGAAGATGGCCATTCTTGCGTTCGGCAACTCCATTTTATTGAGGAGTACCAACACAACTAGTCTGATAAAGGATGCCATGCTCCTCTAGGTATGCTCGAAAAACTCCATCAACATACTTAGTCCCATTATCAATTCGAAGAATTTTGATTTGAGTATTAAAAAGATTGGTCACCATTTTATCGAAAGTTTGGAAACAAGAAAAAACTTCACTCTTAGTTCGAAGCAAGTAAATCCAAGTCACACAGGAATAACAATCAATAATGTAACAAACCATCGATACCCAGAAGTAGAAACCACAGGGAAAGGGCCCCACACATCAGTATGAATAAGCATAAAAGGAAAAGTACTTCTTTGATTAATTAAAGGGTAACAAGCACGTTTGTGCTTTGCAAGTTCACAAGCATCACAACCAAAAATCCTCCTAGGATAATCACGAACTAAAGAAGGAAAAAGTTTCTCTAAAACACTAAAGGAAGAATGACCCAAAAGGCGATGCCAGTGATAAAGGAGATGAAGAGGGGAGCCATTAGTGCACTTGAGAGCCTAAGATGGAACAACAGGAGGAACGACATCCAGAAAGTACAGTCCACCTTGTGTTCTACCATTGCCAATCGTTTTCCCTGTAGCTAGTTCCTGAAAGACACAATGAGTAGGAAAAAAGGTCACTGAGTAATTTAGAGAAGTAGTAAGACTACTAACATAAAGCAGGTTAGTGGAAAAATTAGGAACATGAAGTACAAATGAAAGAGAAAGTAAAGAGGAACAATGAACCGAACCCTTGCCGAAGACAGAGGATAAAGTGCCATCAGCCACTTGAACCCTGTCTCGGCTGGAGCAAGGACAATAAGAATATAAAATACTAGAGGCACCTGTCATGTGGTCGGTGGCGCCTGAATCAATAATCCAAGAAGGCGATGAGGATGTACTAAGAGCACTAGCAAGAATACCTGTGTGGGCAAAATTGGAAGAAGCTGGAGTGGAAGAAGTTGTGGTAGAAGGAGAATCAAGTCGAACCATTAAATGCCTGAGAGTGTATAACTCATCCTGGGAAAGAGTGCGAGTCTGAGAAGGACTCGCAGCATTCTCAGACACATGTGCTTGGAGACGAGCTGTACTACCACGACCTCGACCCCAAGTAGGGCAACCATTCAGTTTCCAACAATGTTCTCGATCATGTCTGTCTTTCCCATAATAATCACACTTCAATCGATCTCGATCAACCAGTGTACCCTGAGTACCAGACTGAACCGGGCTAGGCCGAGGAGCTCGAGTTGGAGGAGCAACAACCAAAGCAGAACGATCTTGAATAGAGGAATGAACCATAGCACTACGTCGACTCTCCTTTTGTTGGACAAGGGCATAAGCCTCGCAGAGGGTGGGAAAAGGTGAACGACCCAACACCTGGATGCGAATCTGATCATACTCCAAGTTTAAGCCAGCAAGAAAGTGATACACACGCTCCTTCTCCACGGTTTGCTGAAGCAAAGTGGCATCCCGAGAACAAACAACCTGGAAGCTTTGGTAATAGTCTAGTTCCTACCACAAATTATTCAACTCAGCATAGTATACTACGAGTGATCTATACTTTTGATCTAAGCTCCGAAGCTTCTTCCTCAACTCATACGCCTGTGCATCATTACACTGTTAGGAGTACATCTGGGCTGCAGCTGTCCAAATCTTATGAGCAGTATCTAAGAGAAGAAAGGACCAATTGATGGTGGGCCACATAGAGTTAATGAGCCAGGTGTTAGCAAGCTAGGGAAGGTCATTGGTAATGTAGCTAGTCAAACAGCGAGCAGCAATAGCAAGGCTACAAGAACGGGACTAAATCAGATAATTGGAGCCATCAAGTTTCACAGGACTGATTTGAAGAGAGAGACTATCATTAAAAGTCATAACACGATGCACGCCACCCTCTTCACTCACCCTAGGGTCTTTATCCTCAATTCCAGCCATTGAAAATCAATCCCCACAATAAATAATAGTCTAGGAAGCCAACAACAGTGCCAAAACCTCAACAAAGGACTGGGAAGATACCTTACAGAGCCAAAACAAGCCAGGAAAGTAAAAAAGGAACAAAAACTGAGAGAATCCTCACCAATCCTTCAAAATAGTGACCCTAGCCTCCTCTAATAGTCTAGTTGGCTCCCAAGGAAAGGGAAGGCGGAGAAGAAACAGCCCTAAAAGGGCTCTAGCAGTGGCTTTCGAAAAATAGCCATTTTTTTCCAAAAAATCAACAAAAATTGGAAAAACCACCAAATAATTACCAAAAAATTGAAAGAAAATCATGGAGAAGAAGCCCATGAAATTTCAAACATGGAAGTGTTTTTTTTTTTTTTTTTTTTTTTTGCGCGTGCGTGCAAAAAAATGAAGAAAAAGAGGAACAAGGAAAGACCACAATCTTTGAGGAGGAAGATGTGGCTCTGATATCATGTAAGATGTTAGATTCACATATGAAAAGAAGAAGAACAATAAGAAGAAGAGAAGAACAGAGAGACTGCTGTGTTTATTGTGTTTATCATCTTGCTCTTAAACATATTAGGATTATACATATTTATAATGAAAGACTAAAGAAACAAATGATATAACTACCCTTACACACTAATATTTAACCCTTTTCAAGTTCACAAGCATCATAACCAAAATTATGCCTAGGACAATTATGAACTAAAGAAAGAAAAAGTTTCTCTAAAACACTAAAGGATGGATGACCCAAACGACGATGCCACTGATGGAGGAGATGAAAAGAGGAGCCAGTAGTGCACTTGCGAGCCTGAGATGACAAAGGTAAGATAGAAGGAACAGCATCCAGAAAGTACAGTCCACCTTGTGCTCTACCACTGCAAATCTTTTTCCCTATAGCCAGTTCCTGAAAGACACAATGAGTAGGAAAAAAGGTCACGGAGCAATTTAGAGAGGTAGTAAGACTACTAACATAGAGTTAGTTAGTGGAAAAATTAGGAACATGAAGCACAAATAAAAGAGACAATAAAGAGGAATAAAGAACCGAACCCTTGCCAAAGACAGAGGATAAAGTGCCATCTGCCACTCTAACTTTATCTCGCCCAGAACAAAGAGATAAAAAAAACTTGAGGCACCTGTCATGTGGTCGGTAGCATCGGAATCAATAATCTAAGGAGATGATGAGGATGTACTGAGTGCACTATCAAGAATACCTGTGTGAGCAAAGTTGGATAAAGCAGAAGAAGAAGAGGCTGTGGTAGAATCCAGCCGAGCCATTAAACGCCTGATCGTGTGTAGCTCATCCTGTGAAAAAGTACTAGTGTCAGCAGGGGTGCTAGTAGTAATCTCGGACACATATGCTTGAGGACGAACTCCACCACCACGACCACGGCCTCGGCCTCGAGAAGGACGATTATTCAACTTCTAACAATGTGCCCGGTCATGCCTGTCCTTCCCACAATAATCACACTTCAAGCAATCCCAATCAGCCGATAGAACCTTGCTACCAAACTGTGACGGACTAGGCATAGTATCTCGCAAAGAAGGAGCAACAACCAAAGTAGAGCGATCTAGTGGAGAGGAGTGCACCATAGCACTACGTCTACTCTCCTCTTGCTAGACAAGCTCATAAGCCTCTCGTAAGGTGGGAAACGGAGAACAACCCAATACTTAAATGCGAATCTGATCATACTCCAAATTAAGACCAGTAAGGAAATCATAAATACGTTCTTCTCGATAGCCTGCTGAAACAAAGAGGCATCCTAAGAACAAACAGCCTGAAAGATCTGGCAATAATCCAATTCCTGCCACAAGCCACTCAGCTCAGCATAATACACCACAAGTGAGCGACCCTTTTGATCTAAGCCCCGAACCTTATTCCGTAACTCATAGGCCTGTGCATCATTACCCTTTTGAGAATACATCTGTGCCATAGCTGTCCAAATCTTATGAGCAATGTCCAACAAAAGGAAAGTCCGACTAAGTGTAGGCTGCATGGAATTGATCAACCAAGTCATAACCAAAGCATTCTCATAAATCCATTGAGTTATGCAAATCACCATCATCAGTTGGTTGCTTGAGGGTACCATCACTATATCCAATCAAACGACGAGCAACGATAGCAAGACTACAGGAGCGGGACCAAATCAAGTAGTTGGTACCATCAAGCTTAACAGGACTAATTTGAAGAAAAGGACTATCACCAAGAGTCACACAACGACTCAATCCCTTCTCCTCAAGGCCCTTAGAAGTTTGGCTCTCGAACCCAGCCATAGGAAAATAGAGCAAGGTATCAAACAAATCAGAAAACAATCAACTGGAGACAGTAACTCACTGATATAGGTGAAAACTAATCAAATCCACACCAAAACAAGCCAGACAGAGCGAGCAAAAGACTAATCAACTAAAGAAACCTCAAGAAATCATCAAAACAGGACTCCTAACCTACCACATTGTTCCAGTCGGCTCCCAACAATAAGAGAGGAAGGGAAAAATCAGCCCTAAAAAGGCTGGAGCAAGGAGTTTCAAAAATTAGTCGTTTTTCTAGAAAATCAACAAAAAATCGAAAAACAACCAAACAATGGACAAAAAATTAAAATAAAATCATAGGGAGGAAGCCTATCAAATTTCGAGCATGGGGAATTTTTTTTTTTTTTTTTTTTTTTAAAACTATACACAAAAAAATGAAAAAACAAGAGAGTAAAGAAAGACTAGGAAAAATTCTTCAAGGAGGAAGAGGAGGCTTTGATACCATGTTAGCTTCACAGATGAAGAAGAAGAGGAAGCAGAATGAACCGAGAGAGAAAGAGAGAAGCAGCTATTGTAATATTATTTCAATGATAATAGGGTTACAACCTAAGCGTACGTATTTAAGCTAATAAACATAAACATAAGCTAAAGTACTAAACTACCCTTATATAACAATAACACTTAACAGTTGGATAGCTTGGTATACGTTGTTGGGCCCATTTCTTAACAACTTAAGCTTTTGAGACAATTGGTTATCTAACAATGTATTAGAGCACAGGTTGGGAAAGGTCTTGAGTTCAAGTCTCTCTATTTGCATTTATTTCCCATTTGCATTATGTTTTTGGATCTTTGCATCTCCATGTGCAAGATAGGGTTGCACGTAAGAGCAGGTGTTGGATAGGTTGGTGTAATCAAGTGTCTAATATGGTATCAGAGCTAAGGTTGTGCCTTCACAGAGGTGGGGATATTGGCATCCCATATTGGTTATGGACGATGTCTAGGATGGACTTATAAGACAGCATAGGACACTTCTAACTTGGAGCCTTTTGGGCTTTGCCCTCAAAGGGACAAACTCGTGATGCCGGCTGTTAGACAGGGCCATAACAAACAATAATTTTATGTGGAGGCTGGGCTGTGCATCTAACACTATCAAATGTGCTATTGTTATGGATTTTGTACAAGGTCCTTGAGCATTAGAGGGCAAAATTTAGGAAATCCACGCCAGAAATGTCTCCATTAGGAGCTTTGGTATTTGAAAATTTTTTCTTGTCATTTTCCTACTCACAAGAGATGACTAGATGCTCTAACCACATTTTAATTGTTGATTGCTTTTCCAGTTCAATAAATCTGCTTTAAGCCAGCAAATGTTACTCGTATTTTATGTTCAATTTCTGTAAGTATATCTTACTTTTAGCAAAAATTTTACAAAATTACTTGAAGCGTGTGTGGAACCTTTCAAAACAGTTTAGTCATTCAAGGTTATAACTTTGCTTGCAATTGGAGTTTAGTGTACCATCAAATTTTAACCTTAGGTTAGGAGAGAATATTTGATTACTTTGAGTTTTTCTAGCTACTGATCCGCCCATACCTAGAATTTGACAAATTCGGGATTGGGTATCAATATAACATATTTCTCAGTGTCGTAGAAGCAACAAAATTGGTTGGCAATTCCAAGTTGGTAATATCCTTAGTTTTCCTTTACAAACTATTTTAATTGTAAAGGAATATAGTTGCAAAATAGGTTTTGTTTTATTTTATTTTATTTTGCTTTTTTATGTTTAAACAACCTACAAGACTAAGTTTAACAAAAACTCAAGGCAACCTCTTCATATGCATACTTCTCATATTCTTATGCACAAAAGGCATACAAGTTGCACCTATGGCGTGTGTCTCAAATTGTTATGCGTAAGCCTTTGGGGAGTAAAGCCTAAAAATCAAAGCCTTGATCCGTTTTGCCTTAGTCTCGAGGCGAGCCCCAATAAAGCCTTTTAAAAGTTTGCCTAGGGATGGGTAGGTTGCATGTCCTTGGCCTGCAGGATGCACATGGCAAGTGCTACTGAGTAAGCACGTTGCACGCGAGGGAGGGTGTAAAGCAAAATCCCACACTGTCTAGGTACTAATCCTTTCCATTTGAACAAGAGCCTCAAACCAAACAATGTTCTTTTCTTATTCATTGTATTCAGAAATTGGAGCCCTATATTTGTACTCAGTTGCCTGAATTACGATCATTGATCTTTTACACTGAAGCAGATGTCTAAATTTCTTTCTAATTTTTTGTTTTTTTTCTTCTTCTTATTTCTGTTTTATGTCACTGAGATTTTTTTTGTAAATGGGAGGCATGCTTTTTTTCTGGATCTTATGTTTGCTTTTTCTCTAGCTGGAAGACATTCATGGAAGCTTGTTTCTTGTCAAATGTGATGCGGATTTGAATAGAGTTAGACAACGACCAGGACAAAAGCAAACCAAAATGACCAAATTCTGCAATGGGATATGCTTATTCCTTGTTTTGTTGTGTGTTATATGGGCCCCTATGCTGGTAAGATTTCATTGAACTAAATTTATTGACATTGCATATTAGTAACTGTAGTCTCTGAAGTGATTCTTACAAAGTAAAATAATGTAAAATATGTAAATTATGTAACCAAGGCTGACTATATCTGAAAATAAAATAAAATAAAATAAAATAATAATAATAATAATAATAATAATAATAATAATAATAATATTAAGGAAATATGCCATGAGTATTGCCAGGGGATGTGTAACATGAATAATTTTTTTTTTCCCCAAAAAATATTTCTTATAATTGTAAAGAGGAGCTTTGATTTAATTATTCTCAGTATCAGGAGTGGGTTGCTTTTTTGTATGTGCAGTGCATGCGAGCCTGATGACTTACTCATAAACATATACTTGGTAATACATTCATAAGCATATACTTGATTGTATATTCATTTACTCTGAATCAAAGGCTCATCCCATCTATCTGTGGTCGGCCAATGGACAATAATTATTCGTTATGCATGACCAAATGCTCAAGAAAATATCTTCTGATGTTGTTATTAGTGCTATTGTTGAAAGGAAGCATTTCTTTCACCTTATTTATATGAGTAGAGCATCCTCTTTAGTTTCTCCTCCCTGTACATGATCAAATGTGGAAAACAGGTGGTGTTTCCATCATAAATAGGGCAGAGCCACATGTACTGTGAAGGGGCTATCACCCTTCTAGAAATTCAATGTTTCTCTTATTCTTCTCCAATTCTATAACCAAATCTTGAAGCCATGAGGCTAATATTGATTCCGAGTTTGGCTCCTCCAGTTTGAATGAATTTTGATATTCAAATTAACTCTTAGCCTCTTAGGTCCATATCCAGATCCAGTCTCACCCTCCCAGCACTCTCAATTAACAGGGACCAGGACCAGGAAATCTTCCTCTACCCTTACTTTGCAGCTACAGTGAATTACTTCTAATGTGCATCAGATTCTGAAAATTGGCTACAAAGAAAGTATCTGGATATACACTGTCATGTGCGGCATGTATCCTACACCTGCGTCAATATGTCTTGTTGTGTCAACACAACACCCCTCCAAAATTGGCAAGTCCATGTAACATAAATTGTGAACAACTTTAGACAATAAACGTAAGTAATCTACAAGGCATAAATTGTGGTTAATTGATTGAAGCTATACAATGTTGTCTCCTTTACCAACTTATGTAAAAGAATGCTTTTCTTTATGTGGCATTCAAGAAGTTTATGTGGAGCAACCTCCCTGGTATGTTACTCAGTGGGAGTTAGAGGAAGTGTGCAAATTAAAGAAGACTATTTATGGTCTTAAACAGTCTCCTAAGACTTGGTTCGACAAGTTTACCGTTCTACTTGTTGCATATGGATTGCAAAGTTAGTGTTATATCATTCTATTTTTGTTTGTCATGGGGCAAAACCAAATTCTTCCCAGTCTACTGGGAACATATTC
The DNA here is from genome assembly GCF_055761805.1 of Camellia sinensis. Classification (NCBI taxonomy): domain Eukaryota; kingdom Viridiplantae; phylum Streptophyta; class Magnoliopsida; order Ericales; family Theaceae; genus Camellia; species Camellia sinensis. The sequence continues at coordinate 91,065,160 of NC_138962.1, forward strand.
TCTCTCTCTCTCTCTCTCTCATCTGCCTTTATGTTTTATACATTCATAAAATCCCATTAATGTGTTTTCTGAATTTTTTTTCACACTTCATATTGTGTAAGAGTGAGCAAAAATTTATGTCATAGTTAACCTCTATTGTTTTAAATGGATTAATTTTTATGGCATTAGATAAAACGGTATTATTGATACGACTCTCAGTGATAACTTATACCATAAGATTAGATGGGACAAAGGATTGGATATATGATATAAGATTGTGAATAAGACTATGGGGGATAAGTTAGACCATAGGATAAAGGTTTTGATAGAGGGTGTTAGAATAGTTCTTTTAGTTATTTTTGTTCTCTTGTTAATATTTACTTAAGTTGAGGGTACGATGGTCATATTGCTACTTTAGGTTTTTTATATATATTTGAGTGATGTACAGTTGAGGGAATTAATTGGTTTTTAATAAATACAAAGTTCTCACTTCTTCTTCTTCTTCCTCCTAACTTTCAAACCTAATTTCTCCATTTTACATTCTCACTTGGTATCAGAGCCATCTCTTCTTCATTAGAAAGGGTTCTACAGATTCTAAAGATCGATCTGAGGTGACCGAGACGTGCTGATGTCATCAGCCGTACGATGACGTCAGCATGACGTCAGCAGTGTACGGACGGGTCCTTCACCCCTAGACTCGAAATTGCCTCCTGAGATTTATGGTGATTTTTGTGAAATTTTTTGATCATCCCTGATGTGAGTTTTCGATTTTTGAAACTATTTCGTGTTTTTGGGACTGTTTTTTTGAATCTACCTTTGGGACTATTTTTTTCTGGTTTTTCTTGCTGGGCTCACTTCCCTAGGAGCCGAAAATCACCCCTCTAAGGGTCCTTGATCTTACTTTGTTGTTTTACTCCTGTGGGGTTGATATTCTGTTCAATTTGTGGCTGTTTCTGGAGCCGAAAATCACTTGTGGCTGTTTCTGGAGACGAAAATCACCCCTCTAAGGGCTGACACCCTTCTAGCAAGGGATATTTGTCCTCTCTTTATTGATTGCTACTGTTGAGTTGATGTGTTGGTCTCATTTGGGTCCAAACTTGGTTGTTGAGCTAGTTCTGTGTTTATAGTGGTGATTGTGGGTATTGACTGTTTGCAAGTCTGGTTGATCATTATGGTTGAGATTGAGGCTAAGGCTATAACTATGGGTAAAGATGATGATATGCCTAAATCTATCACTACAAAGAAATTGAATGGTGCTAATTATTTGGCTTGGGCCCATGCTGTCAAGATTTTCTTACGAGGTAAGAAGAAGTCCCGCTATCTTAGTGAACTCCCTCCTTCTACTGATGATAAGGATTATGATGATTGGTGTTGTGAGGATTCTTGTGTGATGGGTTGGATTTGGCATAGTCTGGAACCACAGGTTGCTACTACCGTGGAATTTTGTGATACCTCTAAGGCCATTTGGGACTCCCTTGCTGAGTCTTTTTCAACTCAAAGTAATGTCTCTCGAGTCTACGAGTTATATGAACAGATTTTTGCTATGCGTCAATCTGGCCGGTCTCTTCCTGATTATTATAGTAGTCTCAAGACTTTGTGGGATCAGTTACTGCAGCATCGACCTTTCACAACTGATGTGACCACCCAGAAACAACATTGGGAGGAGTTTATGATGGCTTCTTTACTTTCTGGCTTAGATCCTGAGTTGCGAGGGTTCAAAGATCAGATTCTTGCCAGTGACACTCTACCTTCGGCTGCCAATGCCTATTCTAGGCTGTTACGCTCTTCATTGGGACAAGCACAATCCACTGTTGGGTCTTCTTTATTGTTAAAACCTATCACCTACTTCACCCACTTAAACCTCCACTTAAACCTACTCCACTAAACCTAACCCACTACACCACTACCACCTCACCTACTCCACTAAACCTAACCCACTACACCACTACCACCTCCACTTCACCTACTCCTTACCTACTACACACTCACCCTCTTCTATATATAGGAATCATGAATCATTGTAATAAATCAAAAAATATCAATCAATAATACATAAATTTCTACATGGTATCAGAGCAAGGTTAAGACCTTAGTATTTCTCGCTTCACCGGCGGGCGGCAACCTCGCCTTGGCCGCCCGCCGGACCTCAACCTATTCCGCTTATTTTCTACACATACCTTGACTTCTTCAACATTTTCTTACACCCCTCCTCCGCTATGTCGGCGGCGGCACCTGCATCATCGTCTAGCCTCTATCGCCGTTCACCTCGCCTCTCACATATCCGTGGTTGTACTCTTACTCGTCGTCGTCGTTGGCGTTTCTGGCGCTGCTTTTCTGCTCGTCACTGCTGTTTTTTTTCCCCGATTTGCTCTCTCTCTCTTAGCCATGGATTTGGGTGTGGGGTGTAGAGCTGTGGCTCTGTTGTTGGTAGCCATGTTTGCTGGCTTGAAGGTTTCAATGGCAGCAGTGTACAAGGTTGGGGACTCCGCTGGTTGAACCATCATTGGGAATATTGATTACAAGGCCTGGGCTGCTTCCAAGACGTTTCATGTTGGAGATGTCATCATTTTCGAATACAATTTTCAATGTCACGTGTTGCAAGTGCCCCATAAAGAATACCAAGCCTGCAGAAGTGTAAGACAGTAACATGCATCTTCACATACAGCTTGGGTAATGTGTAACTATCAAAAGCACAAGCTTCTTGGACATCCCTCTCTCTCTCTCTCTCCATGGACCCAACATCATCATCATGCACCCACTTTAATCATATCTCTCCTTTTCTCTTAATTTATTTCATCCACGTTCTTTCACCCTTTTCTTTTATTTTAATATATATATATATATATATATATATATTTTATTATAATAAATTTTCCCTATCCCTTGTTAGTAAGCATCACCCGTTTTCCATTCTCTTATTATTATTTATTTTATATTCCACCAAAAAAAAAAAAAATCACACTGCTGTTTTTCTTATCACCCATCCACAAATATTTTTCTCTATTTTCTTTATCCATTATTTTCTTTTATTTTATTTTTCTTATTAAACAAAACAACACCACAAAATAACACCAACAACATTCCACAACCTTGTCATTTTATTCATATCAGGGGATCAACCCCGATCACACTTTTACATCAAAAACAAAAAAAAAAAAAAAAAAAAAAAAAAAAAACCCACACAAACAAAAACAAAACTACCACACCCACAGTGGGATTTTTCTTCTCTACTCAGCCGCCGGTCTTTTCTTCTTGCCTCCGTCCTGGGTGGTCCTTGCCGGTGTTGCCTCCGTGCTTCCTAGACCACCAAGCAAGTTGCCTCCTCCCTGCTCCTCCACTACAGCATACGGTGGACCTCCAAATCGGAACATCACTGTGGCCTTCCGCTTCAGCTCCTTATTTTCCGCCTTTAGCACACTTAACTCTACTCGCGCATCCTTATACATGCGTTGGAGCAGAGCCAGTTGGGCGTTTAACTGCTGCACCTCGTTTGTCCTACTCTGCAGCCGGTGCGACAAGTTTGTGACCGCAGTCATGGTTTCCACACATGACTTCAGAGTATACTGATTGGCCTCAATATCAGTTTGCACCGCCATTTTTTGCTCCACCGACCACATCGGAAAGTTCAACGGAGCAAAACCAGAGGTGTTTGGTTGAGGTTCACGGGCCACCGCACCTGTTATCTCTCCTGTTGACTCGTTGAGGTCGGGAAAGAGAGTGAGCAGACCACGGGAAGATGAGGCCATGTTCTGGGTAGCTGAACGGGAAGAAGAGGCCATGTTTTTTGGGTTGCTGAGTGTTTCCGAGAAGGGTTGGATACAGAGTATTTACAGATTGTTTCAGAATGACAAGTTCAGAGGTTTCAGTCTGGTTTGGTTTCCTCCGCCTCCGCATTGGTTTATATTGACACTGACGACGCGGCCGACACGCCGCTCTGTCGCTCACGTGCCTCGCCGCGTCTCCGGCTCACCTTTTGATGGCTCGACGCTTTCTGTCGGGCACAACTTTTGATGAAGTGGGCGCGCCTTTTGAGGGCGCAACTTTTGATGGCACGCCTTTTTATGGATTGGGCACAACTTTTGAGGGTGCGACTTTTTAAGGGTCCGACAAGACTCTGTAAACTGTCTCGACATTGATTCCGGTTAGCTCCTTCATGGGTCCGACAAGACTCTGTAAACTGTCCCGACATTGATTCCGGTTAGCTCCTTCATGGGTCCGACAAGACTCTGTAAACTGTCTCGACATTGATTCCGGTTAGCTCCTTTATGGGTCCGACAAGACTCTGTAAACTGTCCCGACATTAATTCCGGTTAGCTCCTTTATGGGTCCGACAAGACTCTGTAAACTGTCCCGACATTGATTCCGGTTAGCTCCTTTATGGGTCCGACAAGACTCTGTAAACTGTCCCGACCGGTTAGTTTCTACAAGGGTCCAGCAAGACTCTGTAAACTGTCACAACAACTGTCACAACATTGTCTGCTACAACGGTCCGACATGACCCCATAAACTGTCTTCTACATCGGTCTGACACCACCATACAGTGTCCTCTACAACGTTATGACACCCCCATACAGTGTCCTCTACAACGTTATGACACCCCCATACCGTGTCCTCTACAACGTTATGACACCACCATCCAGTGTCTTCACCAATGGTCTGACACGACCATACAGTGTCACCTATCCTCTTTTATTTTTATGTATTTTCTTGCTTTGTAACTCTCTCCAAACTCAAGTTGGTTAGTTCCTATCCCCCTTGAGTTTGCGGGGGGCTGTTAAAACCTATCACCTACTTCACCCACTTAAACCTCCACTTAAACCTACTCCACTAAACCTAACCCACTACACCACTACCACCTCACCTACTCCACTAAACCTAACCCACTACACCACTACCACCTCCACTTCACCTACTCCTTACCTACTACACACTCACCCTCTTCTATATATAGGAATCATGAATCATTGTAATAAATCAAAAAACATCAATCAATAATACATAAATTTTTACATTTATCATCTTCTGCATTGGTTTCCAGTAGTAGTGATCATGGGTCTACTCGCAGGGGTTTGAATAGTTCTTTTGGTTCCCGGAGCTCTTCTTCTGGTTTCCGGGGCTCTCGTGGAGGTGGTTCTCGTAGTGGTGGCTCACGTGGTGGTTTCCGTGGTGGCAGTAGTAGTGGACCTGGTTCTCGTACACGTGGTGATCGCAAGTGTACTCATTGTGGTTCCCAAGGTCATACTGAACCTTGGTGTTGGCAAAAGCATGGCAGACCTGATCATGTCCATCAGGTTATGGATGTCCCCTCCTCACAGTCTTCCTTGTTGTCCACTGGCTCGGATGCTTCTCCTGTTACTTCGCATGAGACACTCACTACTCAAATTAGTGAGCTTACTGCCCTTGTCCAGTCTCTCCGGCCTAGTCTACCTTCTTCCTCTACTACCATGGCTAGTTCAGGTAATATTGCATGTGTGGCTAAGTCCTCTCAGCCTTGGCTCCTAGACTCTGGTGCTAGTTCTCATGTCTCTGGTAATTCCTCTCTTTTTGATACTCTTAGACCTGTTGATCATACCATTATACTTGCTGATGGATCTTCTCGGCCTGTCTGTGGTCAAGGTCCTCTTCATCCCACTCCATCCATGTCCTTACCTTCTGGTCTTTATGTTCCTAAATTTCCATTTAATTTGCTTTCTGTTAGCCAATTGACTCAAGCTCTCCATTGTTCAATAACCTTTTCTCCTACTTCATGTGTTTTGCAGGACCTCCAGACCAAGAGGATGATTGGTTCGGGGCATAAGAAGGATGGCTTATACTTTTTGGACGCTGAGACGTCTCCTCCTTCATCTGCTGTGTTGAGTGCTAGTGTATCTCCTCTTCAGTGGCATTTTCGCTTGGGTCATCCCTCCTTGGCCAAGCTCAAGTTAGCTGTTCCGGGTTTGAGTCATGTTTCTCAGATTGAGTGTGAAGCCTGTCAATTTGGGAAGCATCATCGTAGTTCTTTTCCTCGTCGTAGTGTTAGTCGTGTGTCTGAGTCTTTTGCTCTTGTCCATACAGATATTTGGGGTCCTTCTAGAACTCCTACTGTTAATGGGTTCTTTTATTTTGTTATTTTTGTGGATGATTACTCTCGGATGACTTGGTTGTTTTTAATGAAACAAAGATCTGATTTGCCTTCCATCATCTCTAAGTTTTATAATGAAATCTTTACTCAATTTGGCAAATGTATTAAGATATTTCGGTCTGATAATGCCTTAGAATATGTGCAATCTATTGTAACTACCTTTTGTGATGCTCATGGTATTATTCATCAAACTAGTTGTCCTCATACATCCCCACAAAATGGTTTTGCAGAACGGAAACACCGCCATTTGCTAGATGTTGCTCGCACCCTGATGTTTAATATGCATGTCCCCAAACAGTTTTGGGGCGATGCTGTTCTCACTGCTTGTTTGCTTATCAATCGCATGCCCTCTAGTGTTGTACACACATCTCCTTATTCTCTGCTATATCCCACCACATCTCCTTTTCCCTTGCCTCCTCGCATTTTCGGGTGTGTGGCCTTTGTCCATGTTCTTGACCCTGGGTTGGATAAGTTATCTCCTCGTGCACGCAAGTGTGTGTTCTTAGGTTATTCTCGCACTCAAAAAGGGTACCGGTGTTATCATCTTGAGTCTCGTCGCTACTTTGTCAGTGCTGATGTAACGTTTTTTGAGTCTACTTCGTTTTTTTCTTCCTCTGGGCAACAGTTATCTACTGATCTTCTCTCTTCTCGTGAGGGGGAGCCAGCCTCTCTCGCTCCTACTCTTCCCTCTTATGCTCCTTCCACATCCACTCCTCTATCCTCTCTCTCTCCTCTCACTTCTACCCCTCCTTTGCAGGTTTATCAACGGTCTCAAGCTCGTCGCATTGTGTCTTATGGCCCGGCCAGTTCATCTCCTTCGTCTGAGGCCCCTGTTCCACCTGCTGCTCTACCATCTGATGACCTTCCTATTGCCCTCCGCAAAGGTAAACGCACTTGCACTCAACATCCTATTGCTCATTTCGTTTCTTATGATCGCCTCTCTTCTGGTCTTCACTCTTTTGCTTGTAGCTTGTCGAGTATTTCCATTCCTCGCACCTATCTTGAGGCTATGTCCATCTCTAGTTGGAAGTTTGCCATGGATGAGGAAATGCATGCTCTTCATCAAAATCAGACCTGGGACCTTACCCCTCTGCCCTCTGGCAAATCTATTGTGGGTTGTCGTTGGATTTATACTGTTAAGTATCTTCCTGATGGAACTGTTGAGCGCCTTAAGGCTCGCCTGGTAGCTAAAGGCTACACCCAAACCTATGGTGTTGATTACTTGGAGACTTTTTCTCCTGTGGCCCGTCTTAACTCTGTTCGGATTCTTCTCTCTGTTGCAGTTAATCAGTCTTGGCCTTTATATCAACTGGATATCAAGAATGCTTTTCTCCATGGTGATCTCCACGAGGAGGTCTATATGGATCAGCCCCCTGGCTATGTTGTTCCCGGCCAAGAGCATCTTGTTTGTCGTTTGAGGAAGGCCTTGTATGGTCTTAAGCAGTCCCCTCGTGCCTGGTTTGATCGCTTCAGTGCTGTTGTGCTTGCCTATGGCTTTCACCGTTCCACTTTTGATCACTCTGTTTTTGTTTGCCACTCGTCTACTAGGAGTATTGTTCTTATTGTCTATGTGGATGACATCATCATTTCAGGGAGTGACTCCAATGGTATTGCTGCTTTGAAGCAGTATTTGGGACAACAATTTCACACCAAAGACTTGGGCCATCTTCGGTATTTTCTTGGGATTGAAGTTGCCCGTTCTTCTCAGGGCTTGTTTCTTTCTCAACGGAAGTATGTTCTTGATCTTCTTACTGAGACTGGTCTCTTAGGCACTCGCCCCAGTGATACTCCCATGGATTCTAGTGTCAAGCTTGCTGGTGACACTGGCGACTTCTTTCCTGATATTGGTCGTTATCGTCGGTTGGTTGGCAAGTTAATATATCTCACTGTCACTCGTCCAGATATTACCTATGCTGTGGGTGTGGTCAGTCAGTTTATGCATGCTCCCCGCCAACCCCATTTTGTGGCTGTATGTCGTATCTTGCAATACTTAAAGCGTGCTCCAGGTCGAGGGTTGCTCTATCGCCCCTCTTCCTCCTTGTCTGTCGCTGGCTTCAGTGATGCTGATTGGGCTGGTAATACGACTGACCGCCGTTCCACCTCAGGCTATTGTACTTTTGTTGGTGGTAATCTTGTCACTTGGCGTAGCAAGAAACAGACCGTCGTTGCTCGTTCTAGTGCCGAGGCTGAATATCGCGCCATGGCTCATACTGCTTCTGAGATGCTCTGGGTTCAGTCTCTTCTCCAAGATTTTGGCTTTTCTGTTTCCACTCCTATGCGCATGTTTTGTGACAATCAGGCTGCTATCTTCATTGCCAATAACCCTGTGTTTCATGAACGCACCAAACATATCGAAGTTGATTGCCATTTTATTCGTGATCTCTTACTCCGCAAGCAACTGGTGACTCCTTATGTTCGTTCTGCGGATCAATTGGGTGATATTCTCACCAAACCTTTGGCTTGGCCTTCATTTCTTCGTTTGTCTGCCAAGCTGGGCATGTTCGATCTCTATGCTCCAGCTTGAGGGGGAGTGTTAGAATAGTTCTTTTAGTTATTTTTGTTCTCTTGTTAATATTTACTTAAGTTGAGGGTACGATGGTCATATTGCTACTTTAGGTTTTTTATATATATTTGAGTGATGTACAGTTGAGGGAATTAATTGGTTTTTAATAAATACAAAGTTCTCTCTTCTTCTTCTTCTTCCTCCTAACTTTCAACCCTAATTTCTCCATTTTACATTCTCACTGAGGGAGTATGGCATTATGTTTTCATAGGATGGGTTAAAAAAATATAATTATTTTTTACTGTTGGATGAAGGTGAAAAATAATCGAGAGAGGCCTAATACCACAATTCCTACTTAATCTCCCATATTTTCCCATTTAATACCCCATACATGTATTAAAATTATTCAAAGTTTCAATACTGAGTTAAACAAACAACAGATTAAAATGCTTGTGGGCCTAGATGTTCCCTCATTTTCTTATCCGGTAACCAAACACCGGATTAACAATCCGGTGGGCCCCTTATGTTCTCCACACTTTAAATCCCTCTTTAAATACTACTAACAAACATGCCCCTTGTTGTTCAAAGTATTCATACTTCCATCCCTTTCTCAAAATTTATGTCATTGTTAACCTCTACTGTCTATTTTTGTTTTTAGATGACCATTTAAGTCCGTCATGTAAAACATTTACTTCTTCCTCGGGAAATCATCCAATTAGTATGTTCACACTACCTTGTTAATGATCTCCTCTTGGAACAAAGTCTTTTGTTAAGTTACATTTTTTTTTTGTTTTTGCTTTAATGACATATTTTCTCAATGATTTATGACATTTGACTCTTTTTTAATTTTCTGTTGCACTGGATCCATTCTTTCTCAATGTGTCATATAAAGCCTTAGTTGCAGGAATTGCCTATTCAAGGTGATGTTTCCACTCCAGAATTGCGACTCCACAGTTCAGAGAAAGAATCAAGTTAGAACCACATTCCCATCGAGATAGAATCACAGTTCCAACTGATATAGAACTGCTCGAACATATGAATCCTAAATAAACAAAAGAAATATTGAGAAACTATGTATAGTATGTGTAGTAAACAAGGATGAACATGTCAATGTACGTCATAATGATATAAGCGCAAAAAATGAAGAACAAATCAAAATAGGGACATTAATATATGCTTGACATTGCAATGAGAATTTACTATGCTTATCTTTAATAGTGTACCACACCAAACTAGATATTGATTTAGTACCCGGAAGGTCTCAAATCCATGAGAAAGAAAACCTTGACTCAACTAAGAAAATTCTGAAATATTATTAAGAATGAATTCCTGTGATAGAGCTTTACAACTTTATTTATAGTAGATAAATCCTAATTACTGTAAAACACAAAATAACTAAGAAAGAAGGAAAAGTTACTAAAAATAGTAATTTTGAGTTATGCCCATATTGAAATACTACTTACCAGGTTTAGGAAACTTGCCAAAACGAGTAACAATGAAAACAAAAGCTCCCAAAGTAAGTTATAACTAAAAAAACTTTTCTAAAATAGATAGAATTCTAATTTGGAAGTATAAAAGTTAGAATTTGACCAAAATCACACGTGCGTCATCATCGAAGGTTTGAGTTGTGTTTGGCACATCTCATCTGATCATACTATCAAATTTGAAGTAATTCCCGGCTCGTTAGTCTGGCGTCACTAGCTCAGTCCCCTGAATTCTTCGGAAATAATAGTCTTAGGTCGTCCTCTCTTTCTTAACCTCCTCATGAGCTTCTTCTGATCCAACAGTTCAAAGAACTCATCGGCTACTCGTCCTACATCAATATATATATACATTACAATTAGGAAAGAAGTATATTTTCGTACAATATTTATAAGTGCTTCCAACCTTAAACTCTTCTATGTGCGCTCACTCTGCTGCTCTTGCTCCCACAACTAATTGTAAAACATCATCTTTTCAATTTATTTTTGTCTTCACATAATATTATTAGTATAAAAATAAATAAAATTCTGATTATATCCGGATATACTCATGATTTTATTTTAAGGTATACACTATCTACCCATTGCTCATTTTAGAACCATACCGAGGTAAGACTGTATCAAATAATGTCAATGGAATTCCATCATAGTTCTTAATGAGCATTTCATAATTCATGCATTGAAATTTCCTGTCTCTTTATGGATGTGAAGTTTCTTTGAAAGGCCGAAAACTATAAAGCATAGAACAATACTAAGAAAGATCGTCTTTCTATCTTTTAAATGTCTATCTATCATGATACGCCGTCATTATGTGCATTTTGATCTTGTATGAAGTTTAAAATTTCTCTTTGGACAGATGTACAGCAGTGGTAATCCAACTAACATTGCAAACCCAATTAAAGATGCCAGTGTTCGAATTGATTTAAAGACGATTGATGGTAGGCTGACATTGTTTGAAACAACTCTTTGCAAAAAGCTCTCACTGGTTGAGCTTGATGAACATATTGATCTGGATCCTCAAGGTTATCTAACTGCTTACAACAAGGATGACATTCAATTAATATGCTGCCAAGCTGATGGAAGCATCTCGTGGCTTGTCCCACCCATTGTTCAGGCCAGATTTGTTCAATCTCTTAAGTGGAGCATGAACATTATATTTTCTTGGCAATTCAATAGGGCTAGGCCCAAAGGCAAGGAAGTTGTGAAGTATGAGCTAATTCTTCAAGATCAGGACCTTCCGAGACCAATGGAAGTGATGGAAGTGCTGAACGGTACTTCCAACAGTTTCAGGATATATAATGTTTATCCAAGATACTTCCGGGTGACTGGCTCTGGTGATGTGAGATTTCTTGAACAGGCGGTATGTTGCATTCAAATATCTATTGTTCTAGACTCAATTATGTAGATTATTGTAGACTAGATTGTTTTCGATTTATTTCAATACATATGATCAATTAATGACCATACACCGAAAATATTGTGCATACAGGTGCGTCTGGTTACTGGTGATCTTGTGCTTAATCATGGTAGTCTAGAGTGGTGGTCTTTCCATGATATAGATGCTTCAAATGTAAGTGTTTGTGGAGAATTGGCTGGACCAATGGCTATCATTGTATCTGAGGAAACACCACGTAAGTTTTTAATTAATGTGATTGTAAGCGTTATTGTTTGTATTTGCCATTCTGTAAATATCCTGATACATGTTATTGATTTTCATTTTCGTGCATTGAAATTCATCTCCTGTTTTCCTCCAGAGGGTATTCTTGGTGAAACACTCAGCAAGTTCAGCATTTGGGGTCTCTACATTACCTTTGTGCTTGCAGTTGGTCGTTTCATTAGACTTCAATGTGCTGACCTAAGAATGAGAATACCATTTGAAAACCTTCCTTCTTGTGACAGGTATACAAATGCATATCCATTCCTTCTTCGTGAGGTTTCTTTGAGTTTTGTGATGGGATTGCTCGCTTTTTAGATCTAAAGTTGTCTTCCTCAAGAAAAAAACTAGATACTAAATTGCAGCTGGCATGAACCAGCACCTAAAATAATGATTTAATTGAAGGCAGAGGAAATTCTGAGTTCCAATTTCCTGATTACAGTATTTTCAAGTTTTATCCAAATCAGATTTCATGTTACTTGATACAGGTTGCTGGCAATCTGCGAGGACATTTATGCTGCAAGAGCTGAGGGTGAACTCGAAGTTGAAGAGGTTCTCTATTGGATACTGGTGAAGATTTACCGATCACCGCACATGTTGCTTGAGTACACTAAAGGTGACTAGATCATCAACAAGAATTGTTTTCTCTGGTCAACAGAAGCTTCAATTTTCATGGAGCTAAAAGACGTTGAATGCTAACTCTATCTAACTACAGATCTATGTTACTTAGAATGTGAATTGTTTTAGTACATGAAACTGGAACAGAAGCGGAAACGAGAACGCTATACGCCACACACTTTAAAATGTGGTATGAGAAGGGTAGATTGGTATAGATTACACTAAGAATTTAAGATAACTATTGAGCATCCAATAAAATGTAGTTTTTTCTATTGTCATTGTGACTCATTTTTTACATCATGCCCTGTCAAAACTACATTCCCCTTAAATTTTAGTTCAATATATTTTTTTTTTCTCTAAAGAAATATTTGAAAAAAAAATATTTTTGAGATTGCTTTGGATTACTAAACTTACTATTCTGAAATGAAAGTATACAATATTTTGCGAAGTGCGTTCCAAAACGTAATTCGTTGGGGTATTACCATTTCTGGCAACACTGCTACATATTCAAACAAAGGAAGAATATTGTACTTGGAAAATTATCGATGGACAGTTTCCGGTAGCAGTAGCATCAATCCTTCCATTTATCAGCTGAAATCTCCTCTTGGTGTAGCATATACTCTCCCCTTTCTGCATAGGATTTTCCTGCTTCAAGTGTAGGTTTTGTCAGGGCATAAGAATATTTTTGGGTCAAATTCTTGTCACTGCAATTATTCATTGCTCACCATGTATGAATGTAGATGGCTGCTGCCAATAGAAAATTGCAAAGCTGAACATTTGGCTAAAAGCTTTATTTTTATTAGTTACTATAGCTGGATTTAATGAATTGTTTACCTAAACTATGGTATGATAGATGATTTATGCTACATTTGAACGGCTCGGATTCATATTCCAAAGCCAAAAATTTGACAAAAATACTCTACAAACCGTCTCTAGCGATCTGTCATTATTGCATGCTACGCACTGGTGCATCTCTCCATCTCTCTCTTTTATGATGAGACTCAGAAATAACATTTTTATTTGATATTTATTCAAAAAAATGGCTGAGCATTCAAATAAAATAAAATAATTGAATTTGAATTTTTGAAATAGTTGGATAATCTGGGAAAATTTAATTAGTTGAAAAATAAATTAAAGTGACAGAAATAGGAAAAAAAAAAAAAGTTCTAAAGCATTAGGGATGCTCCACCAATGCTTTTTTTTTTCCTTTTTTTTTAAAAAAATATTTCATATTCAATTGAGATATACATACATGATATTCTCAATTGGAAAATAAAACTGATTATTCCATATAAAAAATAATTTCATAAGATTGATCACACCATAAAAATTTAATTATTTGATTTACAGAGAATATCAAGCTTCTATGATGCCCAGAGTCTACAATAGAAGAAAAAGTGGAGGGTGAAAAAAAATAATTTCAAAATGAAGATAGTACAAGTCTTTGCTGCATAAATTTATGCATGAATCACTTATACTTTCATCATTTTGAAATTATTTTTTTCTACATTCCATTTTTTTTTTTTAATTCTTCCTAATATTTATAAATAAGTCATTGGGATTTCACCCCAGGCTTAGCAAAGAAATTAGAATGCCATCGAAACAAAGAAACAATTTGTTACAATATTTTCTGAATGAGTTTCATCTCTGTTTTTTTTTTGTTTATTATTGTTATTATTATTTATGGGAAGCACAAGATATAATATATTGCACATTCGACAATAACTTGTCAATTAAACTACATCGAAGTACGAAATAGATCCTAAAAAGGATAAAGAAAACCTCCACGCAGGAGGATCTATATAAGAAGAAAAAATAAACATCTACGCAAGGAGAGAAAACTTTCATAAAAGGAGGAGAAAGCCTCTACATATAGAGAGGTGCTATTGAAGAAAAAAAAAAAAAAAAAAAAATCACTACCAAATAGGCATTACCACTTCACGATCTGTTCATCGTCACAACTGATAACTGTGGTACCTTAATCTTTACCTTTACATTACAAAATAAAGCATTATAGATCTGAAGCGGTCACTTAGCGTTTAAAAGCGCGTTTAGCAATGTTAGATCTATGTTAAGAATTAGATCTTAGTAAAGATCTGAAAGTTTTCTTGATGACAAGTTAATGATAGAAGGTGGTAAACAAGAAAGAAAATAAGATAACTTGCAAGAGAAGAAATGAAAGATAGATAATGGATAGAAGCACCGTCCCTCTCTCTGAGAGGTCAGATTTTATTGAGATTGACTGGGGCGGTAGAGTGAGCCAAATTCGCCGAAATGTGGCGTAGTGAATCATTATGGTGAAAAGCGAGACACTTTCTGCTATAAGATTTTTTTTCCTCTTGGTGCAGCTTGCATATGTTCCCCATTGAAATATTGATTTTCTTTTATTGCATCATCGACGTGGCAAACAAGTCTCATAGCCTAAGGTTTCGTTTGAAAACTTAAAAATCTAGTTAAAAAATCAAAAAATATTATAAATTGTTACATTATTTTTTCTAATTCTTTTTTGTATATTTTTTATAATTTTTTTTTTTTAAAAATTGATTAAAATAGTCAATTCTCAAAGTGGCCTTAAACACCATACCATATCACTTTGTTGGGTTGCTAGATTAAGGATCCACCAATTCAATGCACTCTTCTGTTTTTTATTCCCTTTTCAATAATTGTAAACTAGCCCCAATCCCTATTCTCATTACAAGTAGTTCTGTAAAAAGTAAAATTATATCATTAAATTTATAATTAAAAGTAGTATGAGAGAATTAATATATAGCAGATATATGTTTTAGTATTTAAAAATATCATAATACACTTTTTAATATTCATCAGTTGGTTTTGTGATCAGTACCTTGTAGAATTCAAGTAGGCCAATTTAAGAACAACGATCAAGCCTATTGTGCGATGGAAATGGTGTACAAAGTAAATTTCAATGGAGTTTGTTTAAAAAATTATTTCATGGGGTGGGGATTATTGTTCGAGATTTTAGGGGAATGGTATTGATTCATATTAGCGTGACAGTACGGAAGTATTGAGTACGTGCAATGCAGTGTTGTTTCTCTTGGAGGGTGATTTTTTTGACAATGGTGAAAGCTATTGCCATATGATTTTGGTTATTTTGTGAAAGGCATTTTTAGTTGCTCTCATGTTCAATGCAATTGTAATCGGGAAGCAAATTGGCATGCTTGTCTAGATGTGAAGTTGGACGGTTTAAGGGTTTGAACGGAAGAGGTGTGACAAAGGTGATCAAAAATAAATCTAAGTAAAATTGTCATTCACAACAAATATGATCTCCACATTTTGGCAAAATTGTTTTATGAGGCAAAATTGGGTTGATGGATTTTATTAATAAAAATGACCTTGAGTAATTATCCAAGTGATCATGATGGAGGCCATTTAGGTGCCAAAGTGTGATTATGAAGGGCATTTAGGTGCCAAAGTGAGTGATGTTTCAAGTTTGAGTTTGTGGAGAAACGTAAGTCTGCGTTTGTAATCTAACTACGACCATATAATTAACCGCTATCTTGTGGGGGGACAAAATATATTTATTTAAAGGCTATATTTCACTTTACCTCGTGATTATGTGCGGATAACTCTCAGTCATTTAGAAATAAACACATAATCTCCTATGGTCTGTGAATTAATAAAATGCACTGTTAGATTCATCAACGGTACAAGTCAATGTACTAAAATACTTTTGAGTATAAATAGTGTTATTGTGCAAACTACGAATGCTTCATCATTATTTTGGAGGTGAAATTCCCTTTAGCTCCCTTTGTTTTTTTTTAATGAGTACATAAATCTCTTATGTCTTGACATGTGTTTTGTACTTGTTATTAATTTGGACATAATTCACTTTAGTTCCCAAAAAATTATATGTTTATTTTCAAATGAAATGGAAGTTAGCCAAATGAAATAAATCACAAGAGTTAAAAGTGAAATTTGTCTGGAAATAAATCATAGTTTCTTTTGTTCAATTATATTCCAACTAAAAATAAATGAATAATATATCTCGACAAAATTAATGTGAATCCATCTGACTTAACTCTTTATCTTAATTTCTTGGATGAAGATATGAATGATGTTTGAAGTAAGTTCATAAATTTTGTTTGTTTGTTTGTTTGTTAAGATTTGAAATAAGTGCATGATTTTTAATAAATTATTATCAAAAACACACACATGTTCACTGTTTCTTTCCCTAATGTTCATATTTGCCTAGACACATTTTGCTTTCCTCCCCAATCCCCCCAACACAAACTTTGGGTTCTATGATAGATATCATCAATGTCCACTTCACAAAAAAGTTTTTTGTTTCTTTTGAAGTCAATTTTAGTTCCCACACCAGCTCATCATCATGTGAAAACTCAAAGATTGTTATAATGTCAAAGTTCAACGGCCTCTGAAAATTGAATTAGATATATGAAAAAGCTCTTCCTCTTCCCCTTGACTTTTCCTATTCTCATCCAATAAATCCTCCACACTTGTTGTTTATTTTAACAAGAAACCCATGAGACCTCAACCTCCCATCCCATCCATAGAACTTTCAACACGCAAATGGCATATGTAAGCTTCAACTAGAATTCGTTGCAATAATTATTTTTGTAACAATTTTTTAATGGTTATTTAAATAGATTTTTTTAAAAATACAATTAGGATTATTTTGAAAATTGATTTTTTTTTTATTTTTGAGCTTTTTAACTTTATAAAAAGATATGTAAAAAAGTTGAAAAAATAATTGACTTTTTTGTAATAATTTTTTAATTTTTTAACTAAAATATGATCTTCCCAAAAAAACTCTTAATAAAATTTTAAGTAAATGGTTTAACATTAAAACACAATCATTTTCCCAATAATCAAGATTATTGTGAGAATGATTATTGCATAGAAATGTATTGTTATAACTTTTGGAATTGCTATTTGCCACACCTGAATTTAATAACATTTATGTTTATAATTTTTAATAAATGTTTATAAAATTTTAAATTTGAAATAAAAGCTTCTTGTTGTTATAAATAAAATAAAATAAGTAATTTCTTTTACTAAATTCTATGAAAAGAAAAAAGAAAATATGAGTTTTCTCTTGTTTTGTAAGTAATTTTTTGATTCATTTCTCACTCTACCATCCGCAACTACCTTTGACAATACCCAAAATGCACTCAAGTCAAGGGTCCATTTCTGAAATTGGTGGGCCAATATGCTCAAACTTAAATATTTTTGGGCGAAAAGTACATTATTTATCCAAATGTCACCTATTTGTTCAAAAGCTGTCACCCCTATATGTCCAAATGTACATATATTTGTACATTTGTTGCCTATTTGTTTAAATGTCTAACTATTTGTTCAAATAGACACTTATCGATACATGTGCCACCTATCTATTTATCTATATATTACCTATTTGTCCACCTCACTACTACCAGCCGTCACTGTTGGCCACCGCTGACCACCACTTGCCGATAACTTTTCGGTGAATATTCTAGTGGCTTTTTTAGCCAATTTTTTCATGAATTTTTTGGCACCAATAGCTTTTCTGATGACTTTTTAACGTGTATGTATCACCAAAAAGAATTAAATTTTGAACTAAATAACATATGACCCCATAGGTAGGGGCGATGGCAGCTTAATGCTGATGGGGTCCCATCCCCCATCAGGCAAACAAAAACTTTTGAATTTTTTTTATTTGTATTGATAATATTTTATTTTATATAGGTTAATTCTTTTAAAAAAATTAAAAAATCCCATCAAATAAGAAAAAAAAAAGTTCAATACATTAGTGATAGATCATGTCATTAGAATAAGGTATGTTGAACCGGGGATGATTACACAAGTAGTTTTAAGGCATTTCTCCTCAGTTTTTGCTGAAGATTGGGCTTGTAGACCAAAATTAGTTGGTTTTTTTGTGACTCTCAGTTCAATCAAGGTCAGAGAGGTTTTGGAAGCTCCCTTTACCATGGAAGAAGTTTGGAGGGTGGTGAAGGAAAGTAATGGAACAAAGCCCTTGGGCCGGATGGTTTCAACATGGCTTGTGTCCAAAAGTGTTGGCAAGTGGTGAAGAAAGATATTTTCCAATTCTTACAAGAGTTCCACTCCAATGGTAGATTGGTTAAAGGTCTGAATAGTTCATTTATTGTCCTTATTCCCAAGGTGGTTAGTCCTTCGAGCCTTGTGGACTTCAGACCTATCAGTTTATTGAACCTCACATACAAAATCCTTTCTAAAGTTTTATCTCCCAGAGTAAGCTTGGTATTACCAAAGGTTATTAGTGAAGTTCAATATGCCTTCATAGGTGGCCGTCATATCTTTGATGGCGTCATGATAGCCAACGAGGTAGTGGATTGGTGGAAGAAACACAAAAAGAAGGGGTTGATTCTGAAATTGGATTTTGAAAAAGCTTTCGACTCAGTTAACTGGGAGTTTTTGTGGTCTATGCTTACAAATTTTGGTTTTGGAGAATTATGGGTTAGATGGATGAAAGAGTGTGTGACTACCGTCAGAATTTCTATCCTTGTCAATGGCTCTCTATCTGATGAATTCTCTCCTAGTAAAGGGTTAAGGCAAGGTGATCCTCTTTCTCCATTCTTATTTAATATTTTTGTGGAAGGTCTAAACTTGTTGTTGGGTAGAGCTAAAGATATGGGGTTAATTAATGGTGTTTCAGTGGGCTTTTTCGAGATTCAACTCACTCACCTACAATTTGTGGATGATACTCTACTATTCTGTGAAGCAGAAGAGGTAGAGGTGGTGACTATTAAAAGAATTTTGAGATGCTTTGAGATTATATCAGGGCTGAAGTTATATTTTCATAGGAGTGTGCTCTGTGGTGTAGGAATTGAGGAACCTCATGCACAGGGCTTTGCATTTAAACTCAACTGTCAATGCAAAAAATTACCATTGAAGTATTTAGGGCTTCCTCTTGGGGCTAACACTAAGTCACGTAAGTCCTGGCAACCTGTGGTGGACAAATTTAAGTCAAAATTGGCCCTTTGAAAAAGAAAGTTGCTCTCTTTCGCAGGTAGAGTAGCCTTGATTAAATCTGTCCTATCCAACTTACCATGCTATTATTTATCATTGTTCAAATTACCTGAGGGTGTGGCGAAAATTCTTAATAGACTGCAAGCAGCCTTTTTGTGGGAGAGCTCTGATCAAAAAAGAAAAATGCACCTTGTTAAATGAAAGGCAGTCACAGTTAGTACGAAGCAATGTGGGTTAGGCATTGTAAATCTGAAGGAAATGAATAGCAGTCTCCTCTTGAATTGGTGGTGGAGATATGGGGTGGAGGAACAGGCATTATGGAAGAAGGTTATTAATAGTAGATGAGAGGGTAATTTATGTGAAAATTGGGCCGAGCTGGGCAATGGGCCGTTATGGACCGCAGTACAAAGGGCCGAGTAAAATGGCCGTGTAAGTTATTCCGGTCGTGTGGATATTTTGAGGTTAGTCCGGTCCTAAGGCCGTGAAGCTAGTCCGGTCAAACAGAAGATCGAAGTTAGATCGGTCTAACGGTTCTTTGGAGTCAGACCGCTCTTGGAGTTACACCGGTCATGACATGTTAGTTCGGTCTAACCACGCCATGGGTTGTGCAGGAGAAGCCGATGTAAGAGCAGTAAAAGGAAGAGCTAGTTCGGCTTATTCTGCGGCTACGCACGGTCATATTTACTTCGGTTATATTGGGGTTCGGCCATGATAAAACCATCTCACTTGGTTTAAGTAGTGAGGGGAGTGTTGAAGGATAAGCATTATCTTTCAGGAGTATGAATCCTAGGAGGACTCTGCATGGAGGAGTAAAAGTCCTACTAGGATTGTGCCACACGAAACCTATAAAAGCTCACAAACATCACCTTTGGAGAGGTAAGACACAACTTTGCTTTCTGAATACACAGAGCTTTTGTCTATTTGTCAAGCTTACTGACTTAGGCATCGGAGAGGTTTCCGGCACACACTCGCCGGCTAGCTCACGTTTGTGTTTTCAGGTGATAAAGCAACGACGTACAGAGGAGCGTAGACTTGATCAACAGGATTATACGAGAAGGTTTATTTCTTTCCCGTACAGTAGATATGGAGCTTTAGGAGGGGGTTGGTTTCCTAATCTTGAGTCTTCTGGGAGGGTGTCTATTGTGTGGAATGGAATTCTATCTGGGGTAGAGGTTAATGTAGATTTACTTGCCTTTTTCCTATCCAATATTGAAATCATTTTGGGTGATGGTAATAGAGTGAATTTTTGGTTAGATAAATGGTTGAGGAATACTAAGCTTAAAGATGAATTCCCGAGGCTATTCAGTTTTTCTACCAAGAATGAGGAGTCCCTGGATTTTTTTGTGAGAAGAAATGAAGGAGTAGGGGGTTGGAATCTAT
Source organism: Camellia sinensis (assembly GCF_055761805.1). NCBI lineage: Eukaryota > Viridiplantae > Streptophyta > Magnoliopsida > Ericales > Theaceae > Camellia > Camellia sinensis. The sequence continues at coordinate 91,085,862 of NC_138962.1, forward strand.
CCTTTAGGAGGCCTTTAAGTTTTTTGGAGGAGGCTGAGGTTAATCGGTTATATATCCTGCTAGCAGAGGCTCCTTCCCTGAGACCAACCGTCCCAGATTCTATTAGGTAGCAGAGGTCTCCAACTGGGCAGTTCACAGTTGCTGTAGTGAGAGATTGGTTGGCTGCTCATCATGGTCCAAAGTTGTTGTTACCCTCACTATTATGGGGTAATGTGGCTCCTCCTAAAGCTCAATTTTTGGATTGGTTGATCTGGAAGGGTAGAGTTAAAACCACTGATTTTCTACAAAGAATTGGAGTACTTAGCAGCAGTGTATGCAATGTTTTTCCCTTTTGCAAAGCCGAGCCTGAATCTTTGAACCACATTTTCTTGTTGTGCAGGGGCATTTGGGAGTCATAGAATGATCTGTTACTTTGGTGGGATATGAACTGAGTAACACTTGCTGCAGTTGTGGACTTGTTACATTGGTGGATGGGCTTTAAATGCAAAAAGATTATCAGGCAACTCTGGAATTTAGTACCACTGGCTATGCTCTGGTCTATATGGAAAATGAGGAATGATTGTATTTTTAATGGGTATACACCTAACCTGCAGGATTTGAGTGTTCTTTTCAAGTGGAGGGTGGCCTTGTGGGCCAAATTCAACCTTTCAGGTTTCTCTTACTCAAGGCATGATATTGTGCACAACCTAAGGCAGATTTTAGTCTGCTGTTAAGTGTGTGCTAATTGTTCTGTTATTTTTGCTTGGTCAGCTTCTGTTATGATATTATTCTGTCTGCTTGCTCTGTGTCTGCTGGTTCTGTAGTTTTGTTTGGTCTGTTTGGTCTGCTGGTTTGTAGTGCTGTAGTTCTGCTTTGTACTGCTTGTATTGCTTCTGTGTCTGCTTGCTCTGTGTTTGCTGGTTCTGTAATTTGTTGTTGAGCTTGGCTCTGTTGACTGCAGTTTGGTTCTATAGTTCTGTAGTTTTGCAACTTTGGTATTGGAGTCTGTTGGATGCTGGGTTGCTGGATTGGGTAACATTGTCCCACTGAGGGTCTGCTGATGGTTGGGCAAATCTTGTTTTTCATTTGGTGTTTTTATGTACCTGTGTTGTCTTGCTGAGGGTTTGCTGGATTGGTGTTTTTTGTTTTTCATTTGGTGTTTTTCCCACTGAGGGTTTGCTCTGTTAATCTGCTAATCTGGTGCATTTTGAGAAGCTGTATGAGAAGCTGCTAATTTGGTGCATCTTGATAATCTGGTGCCTCTGTAGAATTTGCTAATCTGGTGCATTTTGAGAAGCTGTATGAGAAGCTGCTAATCTGGTGCATTTTGTTAATCTAGTGCCTCTATAGAATCTACTAATCTGGTGCATTTTTGATAATCTGGTGCCTTGGTACAGGTTGATCTATTTGTTATTGATCTGTTGTTCTGTCTGGTGTCTCTGTTGGTTCCTCACCAACAAAGTCTTGGTATGGTGTTGTCACTATGATGGCTTTTGCTTCAACCCCCCCCCCCCCCCCATTCCTTTCCTTTATTGTTGTGTTTATACCTTTGTTGTAAGGTTTTCCTCATCAATAAAGTTCTTTTGGTTGATCCAAAAAAAAAAAAAAATGTCATTAGTATCATCATCTAATTACATCTTGCCATTGTCCTCTTGGCAAGGTAGTTAGTTATATTATGAAAGTGGGGTTCACTCTCCATATATAGGTTTATTGTTGGTAGGTGATACTATAGGTCAATGGTGACATGGTATCATTGTGACACTGAATTGTTTGACACTGACACTGAATTTTTAATCTCATTTGATATATAGTTTTATCATCAATAAAGGTTCATTTTCTTTTTGCTAATAAAAAAAAAAAAAAAAATGGAGATCTACTCTTTGAAAATTTTAATTCACTCTATTTAGTAAATAGTTTTTAAAAATAATTTTTGAGTTTTTTATTTTCCCCTGTTGATTGTCTTTGGTGAGTTTTTTTTTAAATATTCTAAGCAATTTTTTTTTTACTTTTTAAATTCAATTAATCTAAATACACATAAAAAGTAATATTTGTGTGTTTTTTAAATTTACTAAATACAAAAAAAAAATTACAAAAATCCATTATATATTTTTTAAATATTTTATTTTTAAAATGCATCTAAAACAATCACTAAAATATAAATTGTTTTTACTAAAGAGAACAAAACACAAAAAATAAAAACAAAAAAGTCAAACTATTCTTAGAAATTCAAAACCAAACAAAATCGATGTTGTTTAGATTTAAAAATATATATATATATATATATATATATATATTTAACATTTGTAGAACTTAAGCTTATAAGGTGATTCTATCTGTAAAAATTCTTGGAGTTGTCACTGTCTATAGGAATGCACTTTCCATCAATTAACCCATACCCAAACCTCCAATTGCCAGCAATCACCTTTGGCGATCTCACTCATTTGCTTTCAAATAAATTATTTGAAAACAAATGTACATATCAAACATGTTTTCTAGTTTTCATTTTTACAAAAAATTAAATATAAACAACAAATTCATATTTTCTTTTAAAGAAAAATCACAAAATTGTAAACTGTAAAATTTATTACATGTCTAGTATTCCAATCAAAATTACATACTATTAGGATTTTGTAATTGGTAATTCCGTTTGACAAAATGCCTTTCAATTGTAATTTTATTCACTATTTTGTTTCAGTGAGATTGTGAGTCACTACAAGAAATAACACTTTTGTTGACCAAAAATTTGGTCGCTAAAAGCCCATTTTTAGTCGGCAAAAGTTATCTGCGACCAATTTTTTTAGTCGCTACTTTGGTCGCCAATTGAGGGTCAGCAAAAGTAATTTGCGACCAAAGTTTTTGTTGGTCGAGAAAAGTTGGATTTGCCGACTAAATTTTTGATCGCTAAATATATCATTACTGCGACTAATCCATTTTGTCGGTGAAACACTTTGGTCATGAAAAGTGATATTTTCCCGACCAAATATCTTAGTCGCCAATTGTCACATTCCACGACCAAACAGATTAGTCGCCAAAAGGTAAGAAATTGCCGACCAATGATTTTAGCCGCAAAAGTGTAGAATTTGCCGACCAATTTTTTAGTCGCCAAATCTCTCTATTTTTTTTTTTTTGTTGAGAACATTCAATTTTTGTTTTTAAACATTCAATCCAATATCAAACAAAATTCATTCATCCCAACCACAATTAAGGAACAATAACATTTAAAAAATTAAAAATTGCTCACAGTTTCGGTACCTCAATTAAGGAACAAAATTCATTCAACACGGCCAAAGAATTTAACTAAGAAGAAAACTTGAGAATTTAACATGTATACAAGAGCAATAGTATGTACAATCTGTGATTTGGCAAAAACAATCACTAAAAATTCAATCTCAAACTACACTTTGCTCTCACCAAAAATTAAAAGAACAAAGAAATCAAAAAAAATAACAAGGTATGAGGCTATTGGAACAGTTCTTCAGCTCTTCCTGTAGTATGCTCATACCACAATGACATCCTATTGCAATTTCAATGTCTCGTTGCCCATCCATGGATTGCTAGTTCACTTTTGCGGATCCTATCAACATGTATGTGATAAACATAATCAGAGTGCCTATATGATAAACATATCCAGGTCCACCATTGCTGCATCTTATAATCTATTATCAATTAGAATAAAACCTTTACATCATCTATTTTATTGTGCCTATTTTTTTATTGATTTCAACAAGACACCTTAAGCACATGAATGATTTAATTATGTTCTAAAATTTAATTCCTTTACCCCCCCCTCCCCCCCGCCCGCCCGCCTGATATGGTGACCTGAACAATGAAATATGCAGTCCCAACATTCACATATGTGTTAACTTATGCATTAGGTCATAGGGAACTTTTTTGCTGTGTATAGTGAAGGTGTAAATAATACACTGAAAGTAAAAAAATGTAATCTTTAACTCAGAGGAAAAAAGGAAAAAAAGGTAAAAAGAAAAAGAATACACTTTTTTATATGTGATTTAAACATGTAGAGCACACAATTCTTATCCATATGAATATTTGTCACATGACTACTTGTTGAATAAAAATTTAGTTATTGATTTCACACAGTTTAATTAAATCCACACATTCATATTAAATTGTAAGTAACGGTCTGAAAAGTTTAAGACTGATATAAAAACAAAATACTCTTTGATGGGTTATTTAGGAAGTATGTTTGTAGTACAAAAATTCTTATATTCATGCTATGCAGTTGGATAATTTGTTTCGTGATAAATAGTTATATTTTAATATGCTACACGTACCAAGTAAGTTATGAGATGTGAGCTTGTAACTTCAAACCAGGGTTATAATAATAATATTTGAACCAATAGCATCAAGTCAACCTAAATAGGGGATGCAGTTCCAGGTCTTCTTGTAAACATTAATTGCCAGCAACCTTCAATCAAACTAGAGCTTGTCTGCATAAGTTAGAAATACAAAATCAGTCAAGACTCCATTGGAATAAAATACTGAAATTTTTGCTCTGAAATTCATATGTTGTTATCCCAGTCCAAATAGAAATTCATATTTTGTTTTTCCAGTCAAAATAAAATACTGAAGACAAGCTCTAATTCTTTCCAGTTTTTTATTCCAATGGAGTCTTCAATATTTCAATCATTAATTGTTTGACAGGAATAGAAATTCATCACTAAGCCATTGAGAAATGACAGTTGTACCCTACTCAGTGTGCATTGCTTCATTGCTATCAAGAATTTAATAAAATGTCTGTGATAAATATTCATACCCATGAAAAAGTACTTAGAAATTGTAATAATCAATTTATTCCATATTTTAGCCGGACATTTAAACCAGACAGGAAAAAATAAATAAATAAAAAGGAAGAAGAAGAGCAAGGAAAAGAAAAATCTATATTTACAAAGATAATCACAAACCGGATCAGGCACCCTCTCCGAACCTTCTAAAACTTGCACCGCACGTTCAACCTCCTGTTCAATTTCTCATAATGATTAGCAATTTTCAAATGTTCGCATCAAGCCAATTGTTTTCAAAACAAAATATAGGGGGGAAAAAAAGAACATGGCAATGGAAGTAAAACAATTGAATAACATGTTATATGCTATTTCACTTATGATTCTGTAGAATCTAAAGATGATTTAGTATTTGTCAATAAAAAATGTGCTTAAGTTTGTCATGGATGTTTTTAAAGAATTATACCACTAACAAATGTTCTCGAGGGAAAAATCAATAAAATAATAATCGATGTCTAATGAAATTAATGTTATACAGAATTACACAATACATTGGCACAAAATTAACCAATAACTACAATTTTCAGGGACATCAATCCCATGAGTCAACTACAAGTAGGATAGAGTAATGCATTGAACCATCAACTGCCTTAAACCCACATTGTAATAGCAGATAATGCAGTAATGCTCACATCAAGTTGCATCTGACCATCGTGTTAGGGTTCTTGCTATCTTTCATTGCTTACCTTTGAGTCAATAGAAACAAAGACCTCAAGAGAAAACAAATAGGATAGCCAAATAGCCAAAGAACCTCATTCTAAAAGACAACAGATCCAAAGATCAAAAATCTGAAGAGGCCATGTCACAAACAGATTTGACATTGAAATAGCTACCAGGTTAAGCGACACTGAAATAGCTACAAATTTTTTTATTATTAATTCAATGACAATGATACAAACCTCATATGAACAGGGACTCAAACCATATTTAAGACAACCATATGCATGATACTTGTTGACAAGCAGTTTCACCAACATAAGCCCTTGTATGTTCATATTAAGAACCATAATTAAAAATTGCTCACAGTTTCGGTACCAGATGACAATTTTGCTTCATAAAAAAAAAGAAGGAAAGAGCTCAAGTTTTAAAATATGGAGAAATAATAATAATAATAATAATAATAATAATAATAATAATAATAATAATAAATAAATAAATAAATAAAAACAACAACAACAACAACAACAACAACAACATTATTTAGAAATGAGCTAATCATGGGATTATATTTGAAAATGTGTGCACTACATCATAATTCTTGTTTACAATCTCAAGTCAAAACATGTGCTCAACTGTTGGGTTGTTTGTTTTCAAGTCCTAATTGTGTCAATTTGGGGTGATTATTAATAGGGGAAGCCGAAAGGATTAAACGGTGTAAAGGAAGGGTTTTTGTGTTGCAAGATGAACTTGAAGTGTCAAGAGTTTGGCTGCCGTTTGATGATGCCCCTGGCGTAGCAATGGCTCAGGTATTTGGGGACTTCTGTTTAAAGGAATATGGGGTGATCTCTATTCCCGAATTCTCTCACCGGATTCTTACGGAAAGAGATAAGTTCATTGTTCTTGCTTCTGATGGGGTAAGTTTTCCACCCATGCATCATAGTGTAGATTGCAGATTAGTATAGGGGATCTTTGGTTTGCATAGTAATTATATGGTCAAAACATGATTAGTCAAAACATGTGCACTACACCATAATTCTTATTTGATTAGTCAAAACATGTGCTCAACTGTAAACAAGAGTATGGTGCTATATTTGAAAAAATTTCTATACCAGCCAATGGGTAAATAATAGGCACTGCACCATAATTCTTTTTCCAAATAAGAATAGCTCCAAAAGTTAATCAGAATTTTAAAGAAATATCGGGCATGTGAAAATTTCCTAAAGTTTTAAATGTAAACTTAAATCATCATTCTAGATGAAATTTTACATTACAATTCACAAGACAAAATCACAGCAGGTCAAATGTGCAGAACACATTTTCCCATGTTAAGTGCTGTTAGAACATTGGCTGGTGAACATGTCTATTACTCTTTTTCTAATAACCAATAGAAGCTAAAAAAAAACCCAAAAAATGACCAGCAATATAAGAATAATTTATATTCACCTAACTTGTCCACCCCAAGCTAAACAGAACTATAAAGCAATAAATTCATACTGCTTATATAATTTTAACATTCGTTGTATTCTTCTTATTTCCAACATCTTTTAATATAATCAAAAGACAATCAGTCCAAACCCAGCTCATCCAACAGACTATCATGATTTCTCTAATTCAAAACCCATTTTGGAATTTCATCGAACAGGTCATCCACATACTCTCACCATAGCCAAATTCATATAACAATTATATAGTATATATATAGAGAAAGGGAGGGGGGAGAAACAGGGGTAAAAGGGAAAAGAGGGCTGATGGTGGTTGTTCACGGTGGAGAAGGAATATACTCACGATATGACTTTTGAGGAGTCCATTAGCAAAGGAGGCGAGAACAATAATTAATTCCATTAGCAAAGGAGGTTAGAATTGAAAACAAGATTGAAAGAAATCTAAATCAAAATCTAAATCTAATTCGAAATTAGCTACACATATATTTGTATGTATAGAGAGAGAGAGAGAGAGGTTACCATTGTTGCACAACTGCAAGAAACCCAAGACCTATGAGAGCTGTTTTGGAGAAGATGATAAATATATATGGTGAACGAGGTGAATGTGTGTGAGTTAAGAGGTTTAGGGTTGGCTAAGTTGAATCTTGCTAAGCGTCCAGACGGGCTTCAGCCCAGTTTCACTGAAATAAGGTGGAGGGAAATGGGGAAATAGAGAAACAAAGAGTGAGAGGGACAAAGATAAAGAGAAGAAGAGAAGTAGAGAGAGGAAGAGAAAAACCTCAATGTTGAAGCGAAGCAATGCGAGCGGCAATTGCGATGTAATGATGTGTGACAGTGGAAGATCGAGGGTGAACGACGGTGGAAGACCGACGGTGATTGTGAACGGTGAATCAACGATGGTGAGTCTGTGAGAGAGAGAGAGACAGAGAGAGCAAGAGACTAAACTTGTTTGGGTCTATGTACATATTGATAGAAAATATGAAAAAATAAATAAAATAAATCATAACTAATAAATTGGGCGGTAATGTAAGAGTATATTCCCACCAAAAAATAAATCTGTGTTTTTGAAATTGTTTAACTTTATTGCCGACTAATTGTTTTTTGGTCACTAAAACTAAGTATTTTGCCGACCACATTTTTGGTTGGCAAAGATCAAAAGTAAAAAAATTTCATTAATATTTGGCGACGAAAATACTAGATTAGTCGCAAAAAAGGTACCTTCACCGCCAAATCTTTTTAGTCGCCAAATCTCAATCAACGGCGACTAAAATATTCGTCGCTAAATGTATTAATTTGGCGACTGATTTTTTTTGGTTGCTGAAAATAAGTTTTTAGTGACCAAATTTTTGGTCGCCAAAGAAAAAAATAATTTTTTATTTTCCATTCGGCGACTAAATTGTTTTAGTAGCCAAAACTCAATACACGGCAACTAAAGTATTTTTTGGTCGGGGAAAATAAGTTTTTGGCGACTAAAATTTTGGTCGCCAATTCCACAACCAACTTATTTTTTATCTTTCGTGACCAACTTATTATTTGGTCGCCAAAATGTGACCTTCCGCGACCAAATTTATAGTTGGTCGCCAAAAGCATATCACTTTCTGCGACCAACTCATTTTTTGGTCGCCAAAATATGACCTTATGCAACCAACTCATATTGATCCCCAAAAATAATGATCATTCGCGACTAATAAATATTTGGTCGCCAAAAGATAATTTTTAGCTACCAACTTTTATATTGGTCGCGGAAAGTGGTCGCTAAAAGTGTAGATTCTTGTAGTGAGTGTTTAAATGCGAATTTAACCCGAATTATGCATATGCAGAGGAGTTTATATTGACATTTCATATCTTGAGAGTAGTCATTGCTGCGCTCAAGCGTGAAGTGGATCGTCCAGTATTTTAGCCTGCATTCAGAACTTCTGAAAATTTTGTTTTACCGCTCGAGTGGTCGGCTTATATGTTTTGCACCGCCTTTACTCACACCGCTCGAGCGGTGAAATGTGCACTCGAGCGGTCTTCACGGTTCTATTTTTTGTAAAGTGTGTCGTTTGCTTTTTTTAAGGATTAACACGTCTAGATTTTCAGAGATGAGAAAAATACAAAGTGTTCTACATTGAAAGATATTTTTATATGACTTTCCTTAATGTATAAAAGGTTATCGATTGATCAACGAACAACAAAGTATCACACATCAATAGTTGATTTTATTTGTTTATTTACATAAAGAGAGAGGTGTTTCTTCGGTGGATTTCAAAAAATTTGAGTCTGAAACTTTAGTGGATTTTGGAATGGCTCATTGTCGTAGATTTAACATCGGTGTTGTGGATTTAAAATGAGGCAAGACAATACTGAGGTGAATACGGTGGTAAAAGAGGTACATTGAGTTTGATTCAATTCGGGCGTGTATTCGCTTGATAATTTAGAGTACTCTTGTGTAATTCCTGCTTTTGTCTTCTTAGTGGATTATTTTGTTATTTTGACCTATGATTTTTTTTTATCATAATTAGTGATGTTTCAATTGTGATTTTTTTCATATTAAATAATTGTGCCAATTTGTCTTAATTATTTAATTAAAATTGTTATTCACTATTTTAAATTGAAATATAATTACAAATCAATATCTCAAATTTTTTAAATTTTCACATACAAACCCTAGTTTTGGAATATATACTTGGAAAATTTACCCATAAGTCCTAGTTTCTGAAAAGTTGAACCATTTAGTCCTAAAAGTTTTCTTATGCTCCATTTAGTCCCATTTGCACATCAATCTAATGTTCGAAACATTAATCTGATGTTCGAAATCTAATGTTCGCAACATTAATCTGATGTTCGAAATTTAATGTTCGAAATATTAATCTGATGTTTGAAACATTGTAATGGAACCTTTCAGTCTATAAGAAAATTTTTAGGACTAAACAGTGTATAAGTTATTAATTTGAGATTTATTGGTGCATTCCCCTGTATACTTCTACTTTTAGTAACATGAGAAAACAAATTTTTTTTTTTTTTCAAAAATTAAATCTTGCGTAACAAATTAACATTTATTGTTGTAAAAGCTTCCAAATTCTCTCTCCCTCACACTCTCTCTCTCTCTCTCTCTCTCTCTCTCATCTGATGTATTGCTCTGTGGATTCCTTTCCTATGGTATCATTCCAAAGACTTGAAAAAGACAGAATCCACCATGTATGTATCTTTCTTTCCACTATTGCCAATTCACCACCCTTGCCAGCTCTGCTAAATTTAGCAACAAAAATGCATTCAAATTGTGTATATATCATCCATATTCACAGACACGTCATCTGACCCCCTTATTAATCTCATCTTATCGTCACACTGTGCTGGCTCCACCCATGCAGATTATGGTGGTGGTGGTGGTGAACCAGCTCATGACACCTTCGAAAACCATCTCCATCGCCACTTTTCACCGGAAATACCCACTTCCCACTCATCTCTTCTTCTTCTTCTTCTTCTTCTTCTTCTTCTTCAATAGTTTCTTCAATCTCCTCCTCCTCCTCCTCTACTTGTTCTTCTTCTTCTTCTTCTTCAATAACTTCTTCAATCTTTTCCTCTTCCTCTACTTGTTCTTCTTCTTGAACATCTATATCTCTAATGAGATATAATCTCAACCGTCCATCTTCGCGGGAGGCACGTAAAACCTCAAGCCGTTCAATCTTCACCTCCATGAGCTCTAACCTCCCGTCTCTCCTCACCGGCCGGAGATAGAAAATCGGCTTTCCGTTCTGATTCATCGACGATAATGGCGGTGGAAAATTCTTCACCTCACTCCTCCATCCCATTCTATTCCTTTTTGGCCGAATCGTCGTCGTCGTCATCGAATTCACCACATCGTCGCTAATATTCTCAATCTTGTCATCAACCCTCCACTCATCGGAGCTTTCAAACCCTAAACTCTCGGTACACAACATCAGCCCGTCCACGCTTCCTCCCACCTTATCAAGAAACCCTATCTTCACGGCAGCGGCGGTGGTAGCACTGGGAGAGGAAGGTGGTGATGGTGATTTGACGGCGGAGGACTCAACGACATTGGTGGGTCGGTGGATGTTGTCGGCGGTGAGAGCGACGAAACTGAGGCCGCCGGTGACCGGAGATGCAAGATTCTGGCAGTGGTGGCGAGGGGGGGTTTCAACTACTGTTCCATTGTTGTTGTCCTTGGAGTTAGCGAAATTGAGCAAAGAGTGTACGCTTTTGACGCAAAAGTTGATCATAATTGTAATTGTTGTGAGTAGAAAAGTTATAGAATGTGAGGGAAGAAAGGACATCTGGGTTGGGGTGAGTTGGGGTTAAAGGGATGATAGTAGGGGATTAGGGTATTAATAACATACTCAAACCAAAGATAGATATAGATGGATAGATGGATAGGGGGGAGGAGAGAGAAAGAGTGGGTAGAGAGAGAGAGAGAGAGAGAGAGAGAGAGAGAGAGAGATATGGTGGACAGAGTGCCAACGTGCCGAATAGAGCTGGAGGGTGATGAGGAGAGGAATCGGTGCCGGGTCCCACGTAAAGATGGCAGACTATGACCTCGCAACACCCAAGATCTACCCGCTCCCTACCTCCACTCTTCCACTCTCTTTTCCTATCCTCTTCTTTTTTTTTTTCTTTTTTCTTTTTTATATTTATTTATTTTTTTTTTTTGTGTTTTGGTTGGGAGGAGATAATTAACTTGTGGAAGTACGATAATATATGATGCATTTTGCAAGACACACATGAATCGAATCTACACGTGGAAGATTAGCATCGAAATTGTTAGGCCACATGTTAGTTAGACTTGGACAAGGTTTGAAGTTGATTTATATTGGGTAATATTACTCTAATTTAATAGTTCAATTTTTTTTTTTAAAATTTCATAATATGATAATATATTTAAATATTTAAAGCAATTCATTTTTTCATTCATTCTCTAATTATTAGTTAATTATATATGATTAAGTTTAAAAAAAAAAATTGGATTCTCTCAGGTTGGTTATCTAATTTAAAAAGAAATTATTCAATACTCTTGGAGTATTGCTAAAGTAATAATTATTGGTTTAAAGCATAAAACCTACCACTTTTGTGTTAGAATTATAAGAGACAAGTGATGATATATCTAACATGTAAATGGAAGGGAACAATGCTCTAGGAGTATTGAATAATTTCTTAGTGTTTGAACTTGGTGGACCCATTTTGGAGCCGACCTCATGATCCGAACTATTCATTTTTTATATTTAAATTACATTTATGTAAAAAAAAAAAAAGGACAACAATTATAATTCCAATAATAGTTATTCATTTTTTGTAATACAAATATGTTTGATTTCAATTTTTGGAATTTAATTTTCTACAAATTAAGTTTTTTTATTTTGAATAATGTTATATGCACCAATTAGTGTACTAATTGATGATTTGGTATAATTTAAAATGTTTTTGGTATTTATAATTTGTATAATGAGTAAAATCAATAATAATGTCCTGTTTTTTATATTTGTAATTTGTATAATGAGTAGGAGAAATAATAATGTCATAACTAGTGTTGGTACACTAATTAGTACACTAATTGGTGCATGTAGAACCACCATTCTATTTTTTGTGTTTTTTTAAATTATTTTTAGTGAATATTTTTAAAATTTTAAGTAATTTTTTAACTTTTTTAGATATGCCTTACTTAGATGTATCTAAAAAGAAAAATATGTATAAAAAATCAATAAATACACAAGAATACAAAAAATGTATTGAATTCTTGTATTATTATTATTTTTTTTTTGGTATTTGAATTTTCTAAAAAAAAAATCCACAAATATTATACTTTTTAAGTGTATTTATGTTAGGTGTATCTAATTTTTTTTTTTTAAAAAAACCTTAGAATATTTAAAAAAAATTCAGTGAAAACAAAAAAAAATATGAATTTTTTTTTTAAAATTTTCTAAAAAGTAAATCCTGAAAAACCAAACCAAACAAGATTTAAACATATGTTTATCGATATCTGATCGATCATCTTAATTTTTTAGATGAATATTTTATCTAACGAATACTAAAAAATAAACAATTTAGATTACTGAGATCGGATCCAAAATGGGCCTAGCAAGCCCAAAGACTCTCTCAAATTGAGATGGTCTACTTAAAAGAATCCAAATCTTTTTTAAAAACAATTCTAAAAAGTTAACTTTTATATCATTTTTCTAACCATTTATATTTTGTAAAAGTGTTGGAATATTATTTGTCCTCGTCATTGTGGAGGTGAAATATACAAAATAATATTTTGAAAAGTTTAGCTATTTAATTTTGTACAGAAAAAATGATTGCCCATCCAAATATATTTTCAAAAATTTTCCAAACAAATTTAACAAATCAAAGTTTGTTTGTTTGTTTGTTTGTTTGTTTGTTTGTTTGTTTTTTTTTTTTTTTCAGATAGAGATATATCAAAGTTAAAGTGAGGTTTTTAGGAATAATACATCTAGACAAATACTATAGAGTGGTAACTATCAATATTTCGAAAAAGATGGCTTAAGTATTGTTGGGGCTCATGGGACTCATAAGATGTCCTATTCCGATCATTAGAATTGTTTATTTTCTAAAATAATGTGTAAATTCAAGGGGCTTATAAAGAAATAAAAATTTTAAAATAAAATTTGGTGTTTCGAGTTTGAATCACGCAAGAGGCGATGGAAAGTTTGTCCAATCCTTAATTTTAGGGTTTTGGGTTTGATTATCACCGGAAAACAAAAAGAAGAACACGATAATGTGTAAGTCATTTATTAAAAAAATAAAAATAGATTAACATGTTGAATAAAATTATGTAATTATAAATATCAGATCAATTTTTCATACTTCTTTTTTATTTAATTCATATATTTTTTATTCATGTAAGATAATAAATGAAATTTAATGAATTACAATTATAATGATGAAGATCAAATACAACGTCAATAAGTCTAAGGTTCGAGAAAAGAAGACCAAATTCTAACCAAAAAATCTGCTATGAGGTTGAGATTAAAATGATAGGCATAGATAAATCTTAACTATACATCGATTTTTTTGACAAAATTCTAGATAAAAATTTTGAATTTATATCATTATTTACAACATACAATCAAGAAACTCTCAAAATGGGAGATATCCCAATAAACACACCAGAATAAAACCCACATTTAAATATAAAAAATTTGAAGAGATGCAAGAATTTTAACCAATCAAACCAGTCCATTGCTTTAGGAATCCACATTGAACTGGGAAAAACATACTCCCTGTTAAATTACAAAATAATTACCTATATATGAAAAATTTTATGATTTTAATAATTAAAATTTATAGACTTTATCATCATTTTGATTTTTTTTTTCCAACCCTTACATTGATATGTTATTTTTCCTTTAATTTTTAAGGATCAGTGGACTGGACCGTACTGTTTGGACCTGGAAGGGGTTCCGTCTCGATAATCCAAATTGTTCATTTTTTGAACCACAAAATGTAGATTATCCATAAAAAAAAAATAAGTCGATCCGATAACTATATAACCACGTTAGTTTATTACATTTGTCTCCCAAAAAATGAATGGTCTGGTTGTCAAATAATATTTGTCATTCATATTTTGCAAATAAATGTCATAGACTAACGTAGCTATGGTTATCAGATCGACATGATTATTTTCAAGAATAATTTATACGTTATGGTCTAAAAAATGAACGGTTCGCACAATCCAGTTCACAAAGTGGGTTGGAAACGATCTACTGCCTAATTTTTAAAAGGGAAAATTTCAAAAAAGTGGAGGGTATAAAAAATAATTTCAAAATGATGATAGTACAAGTCTTTATTTCATAAATTTATGTACGAACCACTTCTACTTCTATCATTTTAAAATTATTTTGTCTACCCTTCACTTTTTAGAAATTCTCCCTTTTTAAAATACAAAAATATGACTATGCATGATTGTATACTGCACTTACGGGTGTAAATTTGGAATTGTCGAGTTATGCAGGCTCCTGCCAAAATTCGCTTAAGACTAGCCCACACGAAAAAAATTTAGGCCCAAGCCCAAGCATGCTCAAAATAGGGTCGCGCGCCTAGGCTCAAGCTCGGGTCGCAAGCCGGGCTTGGTGGGCTTCTTTTTTTTTTGCAAAAATAATTTATAGATATATTATATATATAAATTATTTATGAGGAATAAAAAATAAAAGAAAATTTGTACTATAGTATTTTAGTTAAGATTAATGAAATGTTTGATTATAATTCTTTTTTCTTTTTTTTATCTACAAACAAAACTTTATTGATGAAAGAGGCGAAATACATGCAAAATTACATCAACAAAGCAGGGGAGTACAGAAAGTATCATAGCTAAATTTAACAATCCCAACTAGGTTGACATCGCAAAGAAAGCACAATCATATGCTAAGCACTCGCCCCAGGATTGGTGAGGAACCAATCAAAAACACCCAAAGAAAAGAACAACCAAAGGCTAATAATCAAAAGAAATACACCCAAAGAGGAGAACAACCGAAGGCTAATACAAAAGATTCACCCTATTGTTGGACTAATGAACCAAAGAGCTCATATGGATAGGCAGAGAACTAGCAACAGAGCATTCAGCTCCATTACTAGCAGACAGCATACAGCAGTAGAGGCAAAAGCATACTCCAGCAGATAGCATACAACAGACAATAGCAGAAGCATACTCCAGTAGCCAGCAGCAGAAGCATAAGGATAGGCAGGGTACTTGCTCCAGATCATTCAACCTCCATTTCTAATACAGAGCTTCACCAACAGACAGCAACAGAAGCATACTCTAACAACATACACACTAGCAGATGTAGCAGAAGCATATTCCAGCAGCATACACACTTTACAGTGACAGTCCCAACAGCCAAAAACAAAACACCCCCATGCATTATGGATTCACCCAGCAAGCGGCAACAACAACATAAACAAGAGCAGCATAATGGATTCAACACTACAACCCTGCTGATATAACTAGCCAGATAACCACCTTCACTTTAATCAAATTAGCATCATCAATCAATTCTATAACTACTAGTACTCAAAAAACCGTAGCAGCATCAAACTTTCAACAAAAAAAACCCAGCAGCAACACCAGTAGACCCAGCAGCAGCACCTAACTTTCAACAAGACAGAACTCCTGATCTGCTCTGCCTCCACTCAGCATTATCACCAGCAAAGTAATATATCAGCAGCAACGATAACAACCTCAAGAAACCCTTTACTGGAGCATCCACTTACCCTTAGAAATACACCTTATCAGATCATAACCCCTCTGCAGCCTACCAAACTTTTAGCAGCTTCTTCTCACTTGTTAAATATTGGAGACAATATTATTAATAGAATAAAAGCATCCAGGATCATATGATTTCAACCAAAGAGCTAACCTTGTTTTAAGGAGATCGCATAGTTCCCCAGACATGGTTGTAAACCAGAAAAAATGCATTCATTCCTGCATCTCCAGATTGACCAGATCACAGCTGAAGGGATAGCTTTCCAGATTTGTTTTTCCTTCTTTTTAAACTTCCAACTCAGACACCATTGGAGCAGACCCTCAACTGACCGTGGAGGTACCCACTGCAGCCCCCACCATTGAATCATACATGATCAGACTTGCCATACAAACGGACAGAGCAATAAAATATGGTTTAGAGCGTCCACTACCTCTTTACAGGACACACAGTACAAATCTGCATTACCTACCAATTCTATTCAAAAACTCAGCTGTCTTTAATCCGTCTTTCCATGCTAGCCAGGTGATAAACTTGGCCTTAGGAGGAGAAAAATTATTCCAAATAAGGCCAGTTGAATTGGATGTTTGGCCATTTACCAATTCACACCATTTATATGCAACACTCACCTTGTATACACCTACATTCCCAGCCTTTCATCTCACAGAATCCCCTTTCTCCAACTGTAATCTTGGCCCATTACCTAACACAGCATAAAGCCTTAGAACCTCATTTTCTTCCCAAGCATAAAGAGTTCTTCTGAAATTGAAGAATCACTTATTTGACAAATCTCTTCTTGCCAGAATTTCACTCAATGAGCTTCATTTCTTTGTGCATAATTGATAGAGTCTATGGAATTGAGTCCTAAGACTAGATTCCGAAAACCAATTGTCATCCCAGAACCTGATCCTCCTCCCATCACCAATTGTGATTTCTACGTTCTCCACAAAGAAATTAAACAAGTTTGGACTAGACTGGGCTATATCAACAATGTCCCTCCAGATTTTTGAAACAAGACTTAAATTTGTTGCTTACACACCATTGTTTTCCATAATAAACCCTCTTCGATCGCAAACCTCTACCACCATTTCAGTAGCATACATTGGTTTACAAGTCTTAAATCTCTGATCCCCAATCCCCCTTTATTCTTGTCCATTGATTATAATTCATATGGTAGTATTTAATCATGTATGGCTTATTTTTTTAGTTATGACTAAAAAAGTTAGAAGTTATGTAATTTTCTTCTTTTGTTATGACATTATTTTAGTTATTATAATTCATGAGAGCTATTTGGTTATGGCTCGTGTGGTGTTTAGTTATGCATTTTTTTTTAATTTTTTTATTTATAGTTATGACTAAATACCAAATTATGTCATTTTGTACTTTAGTTATAGCTAATTATCTTCTTAAATTATGATATTATTTTAGTTATGATTAATGAGATATTTGGTTATATTATATTTTGTAGTTATGACTCAAAAATTATAAAGTTATGCCATTTTCTTATTTAGTTATAAGGTGCGTACATAGTCTTTCTCTAAAAAAAAAATAAAATGAAATGAATAATTTTATATATATCAAAATGAAATGAAATATTACAATCATTAAACTAAATAGATAACATTTAATGAATAAATTTTATTTCAAAATGAAATAAAATATCAAAAAAATTTATATCATTAAATAAAATAGATGTAGTTTATTGATGATGGTAGAGAAATTGCATCACGATAGGTCGAGTACATCCTAACCAGGTTGGTACCTACTAGCCTATCAATCATTTATATTATATTCCACTTCAATAACCTAATAAAAACATTATGAAATTAAATAGTGAAAAAAAAAAATTGTTAATCTATCATTGGAAGAACAGGACAATTTACTTGCGGTGCCCAATGATATATCATTTAAATCGCCTTGAATGCTCTCATTTTCACTGCAATCTTGTCTGCTTATAAGCGCAAGCATATGATCTCTCGATATCATAAGTGCCCCAATCATTTGGGATGAAAATCTGCTGCGATACTCGCTCAACACCCATCCACTTGTACTAAAAGCTATTTCAGAAGCCACTGTAGAAATAGAAACAATTAGTATATCATGGGCCATTTGTGAAAGCACAAATCATATAGTTTTATTTTGTTTATACCAATCTAAAATATCAAAATTGATGGGGCAGGGCCCAAGATGGCCCAATCCATGATTGCTATAGGTTTCCCAAACAATTATTTGATTAGTTATCATCATAAAGCCGATTAGAATATCCCCAACACCAAGCCCAACAGAGAACTCACAACAGTCAAGCCCATGCACTAGCTAGACATGTGTCAAGCAAAAGCCTAGCCATGTGGCTGACAAGGATTCTACAAAGATGTTAAAGCCACACGCTAAGCATTAAATACAATTGTCAAGGCATTAAATGTAATAAGACCTCTCACTTTGAAGCATAGTAAAATAGCCATGGTCGACGGCAAGCAAGTGGTAGACTTTCGGCCAATGGGACAGCATGAATAAATAAGGAAATGATTAATAAGAAATATAAGAAAGTTTCTGAGGAACGTTTAGTAAAGAACTTGGTCGTCGGAGGGTCTGTAAGAAGGAACCACCCTCATTTTGGAATTTTCCTACTAGACTTGTTACAGGTGCGATTAGAAAGACAAATTACAGTCAACCCATGGAGTGCTTGGATCAGTCTGACCCATCTCTTGCCGATAAAACTGTAGTATCAAAAATAAGGATTCAATTTTTATATTTCATAAATAGCAAATATATTTACTAAATAAAATTCATTTTTTTAACACACAACACACAAAAATCATAACTTTATTTTCTTAAAGAGTGTTGGCGGATTGGGTTGGATCGGGTGGCCTTTCATCCACAATCTATACAAACTTAGGCAGATTGAACGAAATACATCCGCATTCTTTTGCTCAGACCATTAAACTGTCCATTCTATAGCATATTGATTTGGGCCATTCAATTTTAACAAATCCAATGGATTCTTGTCAACTGCTAACTTAAAGTATAACTAAAAATTTCTTTAATAATAATAACAAGCGAAGTATTTGGATGTGTAAGGTGTATACCATATGCACTTGCGTAAATTCTCATAAATATACATAAATTACCTCACAAAATTGTGTAAATTCTCACAAATATATATACGTTGTAATTTCTCAAATTTTTATAAGTTAACTTATGTATATTTATGAAAACTTACTCAATTTTGTAAAGTAATTTACGTGTATTTGTGAGGTAATTTACATATATTTATGAGAACTTATACAAATACATATGGTATGCACTTGCATACTTAAGAATTGTCCAAATAATAATCACAATAAGTTATAATTAAATTATAACTAGCATCATAACAAGTTATAATTAAAAATCATAAAAATTGTAACTGTCACATATATAGTACTTCCTCCGTTTCAAAATAATAGTCTATTTTGGGGAATTTGATTTGTTTTGATAATACAATTATTACACTTTAAAAATATTATTTTTTCAAAATTATCCTTTGATAGTACATTTTTTAGATAATATCAATTGTTATAATTGTACTTCTTGTATTATTAGTGAATTTAAAAGAAGGGTAAAATAAAAAAAAATTTGTATTGTTTTAATTCTTAAATTTTGAAAATAAATTAATATTTTGAAATAATAAAAAATAAAATAAAAAATTAATATTTTAAAACGTACGGAGTAGATCTTTTTTAAATCTGTTGTCTCTATTGTTTTCTCTTTAACAAAATGGAAGTGATTGAGACCCCACAGGGGGTCATCCCCACGACTCCCACAGGCCTAAGATTGGCCAATTTTTTTTTAAAAAAATGTTTTGGAGTTCTAATTTTTTAGCTCTAAAAGTAACTCTAATGAGTTGGCAATGGGCTCCATCCACAGTGATGTGATGTTTTGGTCTTGATTTGTTCTTATTTTATTTTTTTTTTGTTCATTGCCATGTCCTTAGTGTTCCATTAAAGTACCAAAATTAGTGGTCTAAATTTTTTTTTTTTCTCCTTCTCCAATCACCAACTTTCACGTGTAAAATATGCATATAAAAAAATAAAATAAAATAGAGATGGGGCGGTTTTGATTTGATGTGGGGGTGACGTGGGAAGTATATTCCTGGATGCTGGGGGAGGTTCAAAAATTTGGAGAAGGAATCTGTCATGATATTTTTTTTCCTGCTAGGCGGGGGATGTAGGGGTTGCCTTATCTTAATCTGTACATATCAATACAATCCCATCCCTAATTTGGTATATATCACTCCTACAGCTGCACCCTTTATCTTTGGGTCGGATGTGCCCACCTATGTCAATGTCCTCTCTATGTTGACCTACCTATATTTATTTAACAAAAAAATATTCATTATTGATTTTTGTATTTACAAATAATAATCAAACATAATTAATAATATCTGGGTAAATTACATTAATTTTTTTAAAATTTAGAGAAAATATAAGCTGCCTCACATTTTTTTGTATAATTATATTGCCCCTTTTAAGATTTTAATATGCATAATATTTACCTCATTTTTAGTCAGTAATTTGTTAATCATATGGATATAAAAATTATGTTGTTATCTATTTTATACTAAAATGCTTATCTTATCTTTTTGTTTTTTTAATTTTTTTTATTTATATTATTTTCATTAGTTTCAATCCTTTTAGTTTTAAGATAAATTACAAATATACTCCCTAAGGTTTGCTTAAAGTACAGATTACTCTCTGTAATTTGAAAAATTACAAATACCCCTATGTTAGATTTTTTTATTTAATAGAATTAACTAAAAAAATAAAATTCATAATTATTTTCCTATACAATAATAAAATTACCTAACTTATTAATTGAAGCATATTTCTAATATCATTAAAAACTGTTAATTGACTTGATGATTTATTAATAAAAAAGACGATTTATTATGAAATTAGAAATCTCAAGGGGTGAAACGTAATTTTCAAAATCACAGAAGGTGATTCGTATGTTAATTAAATTTGAGGAATGTATTTATAATTTACCCTTAATTTTATTAAAAAGAGAGTCAATTTAATTTGTTAAAACTATGAGACTTGTTATATATTTTTCAAGCTTAAGGGGTGGTTAGTATAATTTTCCCTACCTTTATCTTTATCTTTATCATGTATTTGATCAATATTATTCACATTTATTGTATTATATAAAAGAAATACTTGAGTTGAATTCGATGTTTTGGACTCAACGATAAGTTAAAAATTAATATGCATAGACCTAACCTAATCCTTCCAAGAGGATGAATAGTCCCTCTACAATTTGCGAATTGACATATTAAGAGCAACATTTGATCAAAAATTTACACCACTAATTTAACTCTTTACACTTTTAATATTTAATTTTTTTTTACTTCTATAATTCCTTTATTACCCTCATCCCTAACCTTTCACCTTCTTCTTACACCTAAAACCTAAAAAAAACCTAATCTTAATTGCCCATCACCGTCACCTCTAACCATCTTCATCGCAATAGCCACCAATGGCGTTGAACAACCATCTAATGTTTTCATCTAATGTAGCAGTTGGGTTTGATCCAATTCTTCCTTCTTGATATTATGTTTTGTTCAATTACGAGTTTTGATTGAAATTGATGAATGGGTCATCTAATGTAGTAGTTGGGTTTGATCTAATTCTTCCTTCTTGATATTATGTTTTGTTCAATTACGAGTTTTGATTGATATTGAGAATGGGTCGAATTACATTTTTACACAAACATGAGAATGTGATAACAATCATGGTAAATAAGAGGTGTAGTGAACTATTGGTTTTGCAATCCACGCAAGACACAATGAAGAAATATGGCCAATTTGTTCTCTAAATTTGATTAATGAGGCATCTGCACTCCATTAGAAATACAAAAATGTTAGAGGTTCTAAAAATTCTACCAAAAATTTTACTAAATATCCCACATGGGTGTGGGACCTACATGGGACTGTGGGTTCCACACCTATGTGAGACATTTAATAAAAATTTTGGTAGAATATTTAGTCTTTAGCATTACTCTCAGAAATATGACCAATTTGTTCTCTGGTTTTGATTAATGAGCCATCTACACTCCATTTGGAGTTCGTTTCCTTTTCTGGGAAGGGAGTGGTGGCTGCGTCAGTGAAAATGGTGATTGGAGGTGATGGTGAAGGAGAATTAGGGTTAGGGTTTTTTTAGTTTTGGGTGTAAGGAGAAGGAGAAACAGAAAGGTTAGGGATGAGGGTAATAAAGAAATTATAGAAATAAAAAAATATAAAAAATAATTAAATATTAAAGGTGTAAGGAGTTAAATTACTGTTGTAAGTAGAATTTCCTTTTTTGGACTAGTAGGAAGCTATTATATTGACTAATAAGATTAATAGTGAGAAAATTAATAATTTATAAAATTACATTATGATTTGACATAAATAATTTTTTCGTGGTTACATCTATTATGCAATAAATATGAAAACATATGATCTTAATTATATGTTTGTTTTGCATTTTTAGTTATAGAATTAAAAAATTTATCAATTTTATTGGATAGAATTCTATCGAAATATAATCCTAATAACAAAAATTATAACAAATAATGAAATGTTAATTTCATAGATTAATATAATTTCAATCATATGATATATGCTTGGGATACAATTGGTCATTCCTTCTATCCTAAAATGTAATTATCCCATAAAAAATCAGAATGATTATGGAAGAAGTTTAAACGAGTACCCAAAGATCAAACGGAGCTTGTCTACCACCAGAATTTTAGCAATACTATTATGCAATTCTTTTGTATTGTGTTTTTATTGATGTATTGAATCTTCCGAATATTTATTATTATCAAAAAAAGAAGCTTCCAAATATTTAAATGAATCTCATTTTAATAATTTAAATTATTCGTTTTGCAAGATCATTTATGTATATCATTCATTAAAAAAAATTAAATTTATTCAACTATCGTAGCATATTCAATTTATTGTATTTGTCAAAAAAAATGTTGATCTATTTTAAAAAATACACTTGCGGGCTATTTTTTTGGAGACAAATATTATAAATTAGGAGAAGGATCCCCTCTAGTCCAAATCTGGACTGGAGGGGCTGTTTGGACTAGTGAGGCCTACGACGAGTTCCGTTTTGATGATCCGAACCATTTATTTTGTCGGACAGTTCATGTTTTTCGTCCATAAAAAAAAATTAGGTTGATTCGATAATTATAACTTGTTTAATTTATTGCATTCATCACTAAAAAAAAATGTGTGCTTTATTTTTAAAAACACAATTGTTATCTATTTTTTTAGTGAAAATTTGAACAAGTTATAATTTTTGAATCAATCTATTTTTTGTATGGATAAAATATACAGAGTATCCCATAAAATGAATAGTTCGGATCATCGAAACGGGGTCCATGGTGAGCCCCACGTGCCCAAACAGCTCCCTCAAGTCCAAAATCTAGACCGGAGAGAATGCTTCTCCTATAAATTAAATACACTTTCCAGTATTAGATTTCAATGGACATTAAAAAAAACACTTGCTAATCGCTTTAATTTTTTGTGTAAAAAATATATATAAAGAATCTTACAAAATGAATAACTTAAATTAT
Source organism: Camellia sinensis (assembly GCF_055761805.1). Classification (NCBI taxonomy): domain Eukaryota; kingdom Viridiplantae; phylum Streptophyta; class Magnoliopsida; order Ericales; family Theaceae; genus Camellia; species Camellia sinensis. The sequence goes on from NC_138962.1 coordinate 91,109,559, forward strand.
CAAAATATAATCGGTGATGGCCCCATAATCCTAAACAACACCAGCCCAACCCTTTTTATAATATATTATTTTTACCATTTTATTTATCAACACAATGCCATTGTAATGAGTCCCACCACTAAATTATATCTCCAATATAGCGTTCACAATTCAATTGGCACATCAATTGATAAAGATAAAATGATAAAAATAGATTCTTATATAGACACAATACTATTATAATGAGTCCCACCACTAAATTATATCGTCGATATAGCGTTGACAATTCAATTGGCACATCAACTGATAACGGTAAAATGATAAAAATAGATTCTTATAACATTACTCGTAGTGGTTGGGCTAAAATAAAAATTAGAAAACATTATAACAATAAAAAAAAAATTAAGATTTGATTATTATAATAAAATAAATTTTAAATTTTTTAATTTAAATCCTAAATTTTTGATTTATTTTTAATCTAATAATACAAAATTTTCCATCAATATTAGTTAACAAAAAATGAGCAGATGGTTTAGATTTTTAAAAAAAAATTAAAAGTTTATGGTTTAAATTGACAAAATAAAAAATTTAAGGTTTATTTTGTTAAAGGATCAAATTTTGATAATTTTTTTTTCTAAAATTTATCAAAATCGAAATTGGTACATCTCATTATGGTGTTTGGTTTTATTAAAGTAGTGTTATTTATAATTCATTGTGATGATTTTAATTATAATTATAATTAAAATGTCTATCTAGAAAAAATTATAATTATAATGATTTTTAGTTATTATATAAAATAATATTAATTACAACAACAGTACAAATCTATCTTTATCAATCTAAAATTTATTTAGAAAAAGAAATTAATTATTCAAATTTATTTTACTCATACACTTATACTTTATTAATTTAATTTTTGCTGTATAAATACATTCGAAATAAACAATGAATTTATAAGGATACATTCCTAACATTTTTCTACTCTATTAAGCCTCCGTTTGGGAAGTGGATTGACTTTTTGGCTTTTTTGACTATTTTAGCCTGTGCTAAAAAGCTTAGTTTTGAAATGATTTTTTGACTTTTTGGCTTTTTTGACCTTTTTTGTGAGAGAAGAGTGTAATGATTATGGGTTGGATGTGATATTTTGTTTGTTAGGACTAAAATAACTTATTTTATTTTTTGTAACTAAAATAACTAAAAAAAACCTGAAAACTTCTTTCCAAACGGTGCCATACGATCGAATATGACCCAATGACCACGATCAATCACTCACATTTACTTTTTCAGATCCAAAGGCTGAAAGTGACTTGTGTGTAGGTTGAAACTTGAAGACAGCCTGTCTTTTATTTATTTATTTATTTATTATTAGGAAAATATTTTTTTTAAGATCATGATATTAAAATTTTATAAGATAAAAGATTTATAATATTTTTATAGTTATTGAGATCTCTTAATATTTTCGCAGAGAAAATTTCACAAAGAGAAATTTCACTGTAACAGGGAGAAATTTCAAAATTTCTCTGGTATGATCACAGAGAAATTTCATCGAGAAGTCTTAGGTAATTAAAAAAAAACATATTAGACTTCTTCTACTATCCAAAATTAGAGGGATGTTTCACTATTTATTTCTTACTATTATTCTAAGAGGATGTTCAACCATTCACTATTTTTTTTTATTTAATTTAATCTTGAAATTGAATAAAAAAATTATTTGATATGAATTACTCTAATCTTTTAATCACCTTTTTATTAAAATATTTTAAAATATTTTTATTTTTTCCTAAATTTCTTTTCATCAAATTTGATTAAAAGAAAACCATCTCTAATATTTTGGCCATATTTGGTTTGTATTTGTGAAACAATTTTAAAAAATAATTTTTTTGGAAAGAGTTTATAAAATTTGAAAATTTGTTTGGTTGTATATTTTGAAAATAGCTTTGGAGTTTGAAATTATTTATTTATTTATTTTTTAGTTGAATAAATGGGCGTGAGAGAAAAAATAATTGACTGATATGTAAAATATGAGAAAATAAGAGAGAAAAAGTGATTGATTGACATGTAGTAGAAAAAAAAGTGATTTTGAATTTTTTTTTACTAAAATTTTCAATAAAACAAAATTTTGAATTTTTTTTCAGAAATTATCTCTCAAGAGACAAATCAAATAAGGCCTTTGCCTTTTTAAATTTCATCAAATTTAAATTTAATAAATGATTTGTTGAATTCTTAAGTTTAGTGGGAAAAAAAATATTTTTCCTCTGATTTGATAAACATTAAGAGCCTGTTTGTTTTGGATTAAGTAGATGGGAGGGGATTAGGATGGTGGAGGTGTTATTTAATGTTGTGTTTGTTTGTCGGGTTGGGGAGGGGATTAGGATGGTGGAGGTGATATAGATGGAGGTTGGGGAGGGGGTTGAGATGGAGGTTGGAGAGATGGTATTAGAAAAATAGTGAGGGGATTAGAATTTTTTTTATTTGTTGTATATTGGGAATTTTTTTATAAATATTAATGTTTAATTTTTTATATTTTTTTATTTGTTTTATTATTTTATATAAAAATAATTTAACAATTCCTACTTTTTTTTTTGATCGGCAAAAGAAAAGCTTTATTGATGAAAAACAAAACAAGAGTGATAAGAATACATCAATAAAGAAGAGGGTGCAAAAAGCATCACAGTGAAACATTTGGATCCCAACTAGGTTGGCACCAAAACGCACACCCAATCATCTGCTAGCACACACTCGAGGCTCCAAGATGGTGAGAAACCAACAAACAGAGCAGAACAAAACAAAACAAGACAAAAACAAGAAGACAACAGCCAAACACTAGCAGATCATCCCCAGCCACTGGACATCCATACAAACCCAGATTTCAACACAAAGCAGCTCGGAACAGTTAAGAACATCCTCTGATTTGGCGCCAATTGAGAGTTAAATCATCAACGGAGTAAGGAAGATCTTTAATAGATGCTTTCAGCCAAAGTACAGCTCTAATTTTGATATTTTCACTCAATCCAGAGAGACTAGGTTGAGCCTCTGCAAAGACACATTCATTCCTAAGTTTCCAAAGCGACCAAAGAACGATAAGGGGGATAGCTCTCCAAATTAACCTATCAAAATTTTTGAGCTTGACATTTATCCACCATTGGAGAAGATCATCCACTGATCCTTGAATGCACCAGGAGAACCCCCACTCATTAATTATAGATGACCAAATCAACCAAGAAAATGGGCAATGAAGCAAGATATGGACAGCAGTTTCAGGTTGAGAACGACAAAATGGGCAGATGAGAGAAGCAGAAGCATCTAAGATGCCAATTCTGTGCATAAACACTGCTGTCTTGATTTTGTTTTTCCAGGCCATCCAAGTAAAGAATGAAACCTTAGGAGGGACAGCCCCATTCCAAACTCAAGGCTCTAGAGGCGGAATTGCATACATTAGACATCTTAGCAGAGGATGGACTATTAGATGATTCTGGGCGGTCAAGAAGAAGAGTGGTCAGAGGAGAAATGTGGCATTTGCTCAGAATGGTGGAGTGGATTTGGCATCAAAAATCCAGATTGAACTGGACTCTAAATGGGGATAAGAATACTAGATTCTTCCATGTTTTTGCTAATACCAGACAGAGTAGAAACATGATCAGCTCTATAGTAGTTAACGACGTGTCTTATGAGGATCCTAGCAGGGTTCAATTAGAGGTCTACCAACACTTCAAGAAGTTGTTTACTGAGGATTGGGCCAACAGACCCGTCTTGGGAGGGCCATTCAACACCATTGAGGCAGACTATGTTTCTCACCATCTTGTTGCAGAGTTCAGTGAAGCTGAGGTGTTGGCTGCAATTAAGGATTGTAATACTAACAAAGCCCCTGGCCCCGATGGTTTCAATCTGTTGTGTTATCAGAAATTTTGGAAGACTATGAAGCCTGAGATCATGCAATTCTTTGCAGACTTCCACGCAAATAGCAAACTGACTTATGGGATTAATAGTACCTTCATTAGTTTAATTCCTAAGTTGGGAAATCCCTCCGGCCTTTCTGATTACAGACCCATTAGTCTTGTAAGCTCCTTTCTATCATCAAAACAAACACAATTTTACTTAATCCCCTCATTATGAATCCCCTCCATTCTACCTCTAAAAATAAATAATTTTTTATCAAATTTAAATTTGATGAAAAGAAAAAAAACCATGTTGACGATTGTAGGAACGCTTGAGTCGCAGTTGGTAAGTACATAGGAAAATTACTTAATTGTTTGGTTTTTTTGGTGAAAAATTTTACTTACACAACATTTTTAGTGTATTACACTTTCATTTTAATTTTTTTTGTTACATTTTTATCTCTTTATAAAATTATTATTAAGAACTAAAAATCCCAAACTTTTCATCACCCACCACCACCAACGACCGGCACACCCTTTGTCACTTCTCTCAATCGCTCCATCCATCCACAAATTCAAATGCAACTACCTTGAAGAATATATAACAAACAACAAACACTTCCCATTTACTGGACCAATTACCATACCAAAAAAAAAAAAAAAAAAAAATGAAACCAAAAAAAAAAAAAGTAAGAAAACAAAAGAAAAATAAGGTTAAAATGGGAATCATTGAACCGGGTCTACAAGGGGAAATTATTTAATAATTCCGGAACACCACGGAGTCATATTTCAAGTCAATCATTAATTACTTAACTCTCATATTGTCCCCTATTCTCAGGCCTTGTTTGGGATACTTTAAAAAGTTAAAAAGTCAAAAAGTTACTATTATATTTAAGTTACATCATCTTATTTAAGTCACATCACCTTTCTACCACATCACTTCAAACCTAACCCATATTTCACAAAAAGTTAAAAAGTACACTTATTTAGATCATCTCAAACCATTCAGGAAGTCGTGAGTCCTACCCCTCTCTACCAATCAAAACTTTATAAAACACCACGTGTTCATATTCTGAAAATACTAAATAATCACCCCTCCACGAGAATATTGTATACAGAGGTGAAGAAGTACTCAACCATGGGATGAAGGGTCCACCTGCTGGTTAGAGAGCCTGTGATGTACAAGTGCAATATCTGGTAGACTACCATTCATAACTTATCTTCCTTGGATTTGAGCACGCTTACAACTTTCTAGTCTATCACATGGCTCAACCCATGACACTTGCCTGCTGAAAATATCGTCATTTTTATCAATATTTTTTTGAGTACCTCCATCTCAAAATAATAATTCTTTTTAGAGAATTTAACTTTTTTTATAGTACAATTATTACATTTTAAAAATATTAATTTTTCAAAATTACACTTTGATAGTATATTTTTTTATGAATATCAATTGTCATAATTGCACTTTTTGTGTTATTAATGAATTTGAAAGAATGACAAAATAGTATATTCATATTATTTTATTTCTTAATTTTTAAAAATGAACTAATATTTTGAAATAATAAAAAATAAAATAAAAATTTAATATTTTGAGACGGAAGAAGTAGAAATTTTTTACTTAGTCATGTCACACATCTTCTTCTTCTTCTTCATATATATATATATATATATATATATATATATATATATATATATTATCAATGAAAAAAATCTTTATTAATGGAACCCACCCAACAAGAAATCACAACTACATCATAGCAAATCTAATTCACCCCAACTAATTGGCACAACAAGAATCACAAACATCATGGCATAAGAAGAATTGCAAGAAGGAATCACATCATTGAATATTGAAGTGAGTCTTATTTCAGTTTTCAAATTTAAGAAAAAATTGTTTGTAAAGTATTTTTAAGTTTTGTTTTTTGAAAATTTACTCAGAAGTCCCATATTAGAAAAGTATATACTAGAAAGTCTTATGATTTTTCTTGTAAACTATTAAGTCCTATTGAATTTGAAAAGGTATACCGTGAAATCCTTTTAATATATGTTTTAGAGATAACAAATGTGGGATATGCTTCATTTGTGCACTATTTGTCTTTAAACTTTTTCTAAACGTATCATTCTTAAAATGTGACAATGTGATACCATTATAATGTGTGCACTATTCTCTGAGTAAACTTTTGTCAAATGTGACAATGTGTCTGCTTAACATTTGATAATGAGACATTTGTGCACTATTATCTTATTAAATTTTTGCCAACCGTATTATTCTTAAAATATGACAATGGGATATCATTCTAATGTTTATACTAATGTCTTATTAAACTTTTGCTAAATATATTATTTTTCATAAAATGTGACAATGAGACATTTATGCACTATAATCTTATTACGTTTTCAAATGTGAGTATATTTTATTTGAGAGATTTTAATGTAAAATAAGACTTATGAATTCATAAAATTATTAATGAGATTAAATAGTTCATAAATCATGAATCTAATATCCTTTCCTTTTTTTTTTCTTTTTTTTTCTTTTTTTTAACATAAACATATGGATTAATTGGTATAAAGTCGAACTTATAAAATAATAGGCCTCAACATTCATTAACACATGAAATTGAAATCCCACCAACATCAATGTTTACGCCTTTTTTGTATCGCCATGTTTTTTTCGAGTACAGATCCTCGGCCGCATATTCCTGCGGCTGTTCCTGCGGCACCCTCAAAACGACGTCGTTTTGGGGGAAATTTCAATTTAAAAAAAAAAAAAAGGGACAGAACAAAATAAAGAAGAAGGAGGAAGGAAGAACAAACGGAGTTCACACCCAGAAAAGACTCACAAGAACACCATTGGCATTTCCTTGAAATCATTTCATAAAATGGGGAAACAAAAAAACAAAAAATAAGTTACAAAACCTTTTGGACATAAGCAAACAACTTTTAGTTCAAAAAATTTTAAAAAATAATAATCAAACAACTTTTTGAGCAAAAAGCTCCATTTGTGTAAGCTTTTTTTGGCTTTACAATCAAAACCCTATCAAAAAAATTGGCCTTTTTCCGCTTTTGCATTGTGCCTCTGAGATTTACTCTCTACTTCACTGACCTCTAAACAGAGGAAACAAAAATAAATAAATAAATAAATAAATTTGATGAATCAGATGTTAGTAAAAGATTTTAAAACTTGCTTGATTTTCTTAAAAAAAATAAAAAATAAAAAAATTTGTGATAAGAGACGAGAAAGAGACAAACTTGGGGAACAAAACCCGGCCTCACCGGCCGCCTCCACCCGGCTATCGGAAACCTCTCTTCTCTCGCCGAGATTCATGGCGATGATCTTGTCGGAGTCGCACTAGACGCCGGGGAAGTTGCAGGGGTCGGTGGTGAAGTCCCAAGAGGAGAAGTAATTGGAGCCGTGAGAGTCGACGAGGTAGCTTCGAATCAATTGGAGTGATAGGAAAATCGATTGAATAGAGCAACAGAGATTGAAGGAGTCCGGATCTACCTTCTCCTTCCTTCTTCTCCATTTTTTGTTCTTCCTTCCTTCTTCTTCTTTATTCTGTTCTGTCCCTTTTTTTTTTTAAATTGAAATTTCCCCCAAAACGACGTCGTTTTGGGGGTGCCGCAGGAACGGCCGCAGGAATGTGCGGCCGAGGATCCGGACTCGTTTTTTTCATGATGGGCTCGCCTTTGAATAAGAAGAGTCCTATCAGTTGCAATAAACCTTTAAACTTCAAAATATCATAATTTTAACAAAAATGTTTTTTCCCCCGAATCCAACCCCCTCCCAAATCCCCCGAATCAGACAGAGAAGAGAGAAAGAGAAAAGAGGGAAGAGGAGAAAGAGAGAGAGGGAGAAAAAGAGAGGAGAGGAGAGAGGAAAAGAGAGGGAGAGAAGAGAGAAGAGGATAGAGGGAAAGAGAGGGAGAGAAGAGAGAAGAGGGAACGGAGACACACACACACAGAGGCCCCTGCATTCCGGCCGATCGTCTGATCGTCGCAGCTCGGCCGATCGTCGCAGCTCGGCCGGCTCTGCCTGCGCCCGGCCGCCGTCGCCTCCGCCTCTGCCTTCTTCCCTTCTTCTTTCTTCTTCTCTTCTTCTTTCTTTCTTTTTTCTTTCTTCGTTTTCTTCCTTCTGCTTTTGATTTTCTGATTGAAAAAAAAAAAAATTTTAAAACGACGAAACGACGTCGTTTCGTCAATTCGGGGGATTCGAGGGAGCTCGATTCGAGCTCTCAATCGGTTTTGTAATTTTAATTGTACATGTTGAAAAATACTCTGTTTGGTTTTGATTTTCAGAATTCATTTTTCTAAAAATTCTACTTTTTGTTTTCGTATTTTTTTGTTTTCATTGAATTTTTTTAATATTTAAGCAATTTTTTTAATTTTTAGACATACCTAACATAAATACACTAAAAAAGTATAATATTTGTAAAAAAATCTTTAAAAAGTTTACCAAATACCAAAAATACAAAAAATACAAAAATTTAGTATATTTTTTGTATTTTTGCGTATTTATTAATTTTTTAAAATATTTTTCACAAATATTTTACTTTTTAGATACATCTAAGCAAGATGCATCTAAGAAAGTGAAAAAAAAAATACTTAAATTTTTTAAAATATTCACTAAAGACAAACACGAAAAATAAAAAACTTAATTTTTAGAATATTGGAACCAAACACACTGATAGTTTTTCAGCGACTTTAATTTGAAATTAAAGTGAGGTCCAACCATTGGTTGAAGTGGATTCGAGTGGGCTTGTACTCTCTTAAGTGAGAAGATTATAATATAAAAATAATGAGCTGAAACCATTGAGCTGTGAATGAAAATTGTCACATAAAGTGGACATCAATAAAGCTTACATTTGGACTTTGTTTTGGTTTGGACTAGACCTAGGCTTGTGCTTGTGCTTGTGCATATGCTGGGTTTGGTCTTGGAGTTGGAGTTGGACTTGGACTTAGTCTTGAGCGTAGGTTGGGCTGGGCTGAGTTATGTTGGGCTTAATTTGTGCATGTGTTTAAAATTAGGTTTGGATCGAGTTGTGACCCACACCTGTATCCATTTTGTGACCCATCTGACTTAATTCTCAAAGCTTATGCATTATAAACACATTGTGATCTATATAATATTTTTTGAATTTTGACCATTTGTAACTCTAACCCTAATAGTTAGAGTTGATGACATTTGATGGCCTTGCTTAATGGCAATTGATGCCAAGCCTTCATGGCTATGGACTTCGCCTACTTATATAAATAGAGACATTTTCCCTCCAAATTGGTAGGATGATTTTGAAGAGATTTTTAATATGAAAAATGGAGATATTTTGAGATAATAAAATTGGAGATAGTTTTTACATCAAAGAGATTTTTCCTATCTTCTTTTTGCTAACAGTTTCTTTGGTTCTTATTAGAAAAAGAGTGTTGTCATTGTTAAGTTCACCGAAATTATTCAGAAGATATTTTTTCATTAGCTAGTTTCAACCGTCGTATTTTGGAAAACAGACGCCGGCGTTTCTCCAGCATCCATTGGCAAGGTGGCGAATCTGTTTTAAGGAAACTGTGTATACCACAGATTTCTGTTTTCTTCTTTTCTTGTCATTTGTTCTTTAATTTTTGAAAATTTATTTTATCTCAACGAGTTCTAATCTTTAGTTATCTATGTTAATAATTTGTTTTATTAGTGATTTTGTAATCTAATTTATTCTTGTATTTTTGGTTTCGTAATTTATTCTGTATTTCATTCTTTAATAACAAAAATTATTTTATCTTTTCTATTTAATTTTATTTTATATATTTTCGAGTATTATTATGAAAAAATATCAATAATACATATCTATGTTTTATAAAATTTATATTTTTGAAATATATTGTTCGAGATCTATAATACAAGTTCCCATATTTGATATGAAATTATGTGAAAAGAAAAACAACTTGATAAATTTCTTAGTTTTTAGAAACTGAAAATTTTCAAAGTTGAGAAATTTCCTAGCATTTCAAATTATGAAAAACTATGAATTTCTTAGTTTCAAATTGAGATTTTTCTCAGTTTTCAAAATCCCAAATGCTAATCCCAGTAACTTGAAATAGAGATATTTCTCACTTGAAAATGAAATTGTGAAATTCCTCAATTAACGCGTGAAGTCCCACACCCAACACAATGCCCAAAATACAGAGATATTTCTCACTTGAAAATGAAATTGTGAAATTCCTCAATTAACACGTGAAGTCCCACACCCAACACAATGCCCAAAATACCCAACAACAACGAAAACGAAAGAACCCTTATTGAATTGCTTTTATGGCACTGGTTTAACCATTTTGAGCCCTCACTAAATGTTGTTGATCTGGAACCACAGTAGATATCTCTTTGATTTCTTTGTTTCAAAAGTAAGGAATTTCATAGTTTTAAGAAAATTATCAATTTTGAAATTTTTTGAAGGGTTGAAATTTTTTCATAATTTAGGAAATTAAGATCTCTCTCTCTCTCTCTCTCTCTCTCTCTCTCTCTCTCTCTCTCTCTCTCTCTCTCTCTCTCTCTCTCTCACACACACACACACACACACACACACACACACACACACATAAATTCATGCTTTGTGTGAAACAAGAGTCATAATATTTTAAAAGTTGAAAAACTAAGGTTAAATTATTAGTAGGTACTAGTAATTGGACTTAATTCCCAATAAGTCCTATCAATTTGTCGCTAAAAGCTGGTTCTATTAGAATCATCGCTAAAAAAGACTTTTTGTGACAATTTTCTAAAGCTGTTGTTAAAAACTAACAATTGATAATGTTTTGTGTGACGATCTTCTAAATTTGTTGCTAAAAATCGACTTTTTATGATGAATTTTTCAAACTATCGCTAAAAACTAATAATTAGTGACATTTTTTTTATAAGAACGTCGCTAATTATCACAAGACTTATTAGACGATAGAAAAATGATTGATCCACCGAATTCGAACTCGCCCGAATTGCCCGAATTACATAAGCCGGACGACTTCTCGAACAACTGCTAGGATGACCGGCGTCATTCTTGTCAACAACGGTTGTCACCCTTGTTAATGTTGGAAAAAATGGTTTTTTGGTGACTTTAATTTAATATTAAAATGTGGTGACTTTAATTAAATATTAAAGTGGGTCTCAACCTTTTATTGTGCTAGGTCCAAGTGAGCCAAAAATCATTGGGTTTTGAATAAGAAATTGTCAAGAAATTGCCTCATGATGTTAGATTCATGAATAGGATTTTAAAGAGTATTTAAATCCTTTTTCTTGGCTAAAGGGTGTGAATCCTTTAGGCATCCAAACTTTCATATTTTTGGAAAGGGGACTGGAGGCTCTTCTTCTCTCCCCTTTACATGTATAAATTGAGACCCTCCTATCAAATTTTAATATAGAAATTTTTTTGCTTCCATTTTACAAGTCAGTTTGCCATAAAGTTCCTACATTGAGAGAGTGCTGCCACTGTTCTTGTTCGCTAAGCTAGACAGAAAGTGCTTCTGCCGTAGTTGGTTTTGACCGTCGTATCCTGGGAAACAGACGCCGGGTTTCCTCAAGCACTCGACCCGTGAGGCGGCGAAATCTGTTTTAAGGAAACTGCTTTCGTGCAGGCTTCGGTTTCGTCTCTTTACCCTTTTATTGTTTTGTGTATTTCTGTTGAAATTTAATTGTAATTATCAATATATGTTCTTGGTGTATAGTTTGATTTCTTCATAAATCTATTTATTTAATTTCGCAATTTGAACAACAAGCTTAAAACAGATTTTTATATATATTTTCTATGAAATTGATCGAATAGATTTATATAGACTATAAGGTTAGCTTTGTATAATGTTACTAGGAATTGTTACGGAATTGCTCACTATTTCAATGATTGTAAATTATGCAATGGTACTCTCTAATTGCTTAGTTTAGTTAGAATTCTCTATCATAATTTGCATGAATTTTAAGGTTATAAAATATAATTTATGAATGTTGCAATTTTGACATACTAATTCTATTCTAGTTTTAATTTGTTACATGCTTATTATTTTCTAGACTAGATTACATAATTTAATGTTTTTAGAATTATTTGCATATGTTGATTGCTAAATGGTTATTGGTTTGTAACTCTTGCTTATTAATTTTAGTTTAATGTATTTAGAGTTATAGAATTTTTATGAATTGTGTGCATAATTAATGTGAATTATTTAATTAGGTGCATTAATCTAAATTATCTAATTGGGAGCATTAATTTAAATTATCTAATTGGGTGCGTTCATGTGAATTATTAATTGGGTGCATTAATCTAAATTATCTAATTGGGTGCATTAATGTGAATTATTTAATTGGGTGCATTAATTAATTGGGTGCATTAATTTGAATTTATTTGGGTGCATTAATCTAAATTATCTAATTGGGTGCATTAATCTGAATTATTTAATTGGGTGCATTAACTTTGAATTTAACTTATTTATTTAGAGTTATTAGTTTAAATGTTTATTATGAATTAATTTCATTCATAACTTATGAGTATTGAACTTTTTTTTTTAAAGTTTTAATTAAATTGGCATTTTAATTCATTGGTTAATTTTATAAATAGTTGGCTAGATGGTTTCTATTATTTATTATATTTATTTTTTGCTTAGATTATTTGTTTGTATTTTTTTGTGGTTTGCTACTAACTTTCTTTGTAAGCATACCAATGCGAAAGGGAATGGAAAAACGAATATAAAACCAAATGAATAGTATTTGGGATGTAAAAAACAAAAAATGTTTGGACTACTAACTTTTGTGTTGAATAGGAATACCTAAGCGTGGAAAAGCTTTTGAACTAAATAAAATCCTTATGAATTGGCTATTTTATTTAAATGTTTGAAGCATGTTTTGCTTGAGATTTAGTTGGTTTGTTTATCAATTTGTGGTAGCAAGTTTTATTTGTTTGTTTTATTAGTAGCATTTTATATGCATGTATTTGGTTGTAGCAATTTTTAAATTGCTTGTAAATTTGGAATTTGGTTTGGTTTTCTGTAATAGAAACCAAAGTGTTTAGCCTTGGCTAAAAAGTAGTTCTTATTTGTTCAGAAATGACAACTAAGACGGATTTGGTTTCAAACCTTTGGAGTTTGAGGAAGTCTTTGGGTTTAATCATTTTATTCCCAAAGTGTTGGAAAACCAAGTTTGGAGAAAGTCTTTGGTTATAATCTGATTATGTCCCAAGTGTTTTGGTTTTGAAAAAGGAAACCAAATTTTAGCTTTAGCTAAAATATTTCTGATTTTATTCAGAAATAATGGGCTCAGTTCCGGGAGTACCGGTTAACTTTTATGAATGGTGTAATTCTGGTAGCAAATTTTATTTGCTTGGAAATCGGTTTGTTATAACCTGGTTTATCTCCTGAAAATCTTAATTTTAAAATTGTTTTCTATGGACTAGGAGTCAACATGCTCTTGGATGTTTTGTCAAAAGGTTAACTGGGTTTTAAGTGGGACTGATGTGACCCCTCCAGTCTTTTTTTTTTTGGTGAATTCCCCTCCAGTCTTCCTGGGAACATTCCTGACAATGTTCGATTCTAGGTTAAATGGTGAGACTAGTTTTGAATTAAATTTCTATCTGAGGGATTTTCTAAAAGTTAAGTTTAATTTTTGGAATCACATAAGTGAAATTCTGTTGTGATGTTTCAGAAATGGCTTCAAAGGTGACAAACAGAAATGTTGTTCCACTTGACAACCTTAGGCTCGCGAGATTCTTAAAGGAAGATCTTGAGAGATCAAGTATGGTTAAGGAAATCATAAGATTGCATTAAAATATCTCTGATTTAATTAGAGACAATTAGTATGGTATCCTTGTGTTATTTATAGCATTTATGATTGCTATGTGACTTTGCTTGAAAGCAAAGTTGAGACAACCTGTTATAGTAGGTGAATATTTTTTAGATTTTTAAAATTCCAAATATATTCTTAAATTGGTGGCTCCTAGTGAGTACAAGATCACTGATCACATAGATAGAAAATTGGTGGTTCCTAGGAGGTGTTAGACCACTGGCTACACAATTATGAGATTGTGGTTCTTAGTAGTGAACAGATTACTGATCACATGTCAAGATATCATGGTTCCTAGTAGTGGAGAGGCTACTGGTCATATGTCAAGACATGATGATTCCTAGTAATGAAAGAGTCTATTAATCTTATGTCAGGACGTTGTGATTCCTAGTAGTAAAGTGACTGCTGATCACAGGTTAAGACATTGTGATTCCTACTAGTAGAAAGTCTACTGACCACATGCTGAGAAATTAGTGATTCCTAGTGATAAGACTACTGGCCATGTTATGAAGTTCCGAATAGTAGACTATTGAACACTGGATTTGTGTTTCCTAATAGTAAGACTATTAGCTTCAGAGTGATAGGTTGGACCTAATATATTTGGGTGCCTAATTTGGTTGATGACATTCTGGGAATGTATTTACTGTGATATGATTTTGAGAGTTTCATAATCATTGTGACACAAGGATTTGTTTAAAACTTTGTATAAATTCTACAAAGAAGACCTGATTATCCGACTCCGTAATGAGGAGGGTAATAGAAAGAAAGGAGGGAGTACCTCTTCAGTGAAGGCCAATGTCATTGAGCATGGCAAATTTTCTGGGATGGGGAAGAAGCCCCCCCTTGAACAAGGGCTCTAAGTTGGGGCCAAGGGGTGGTGTTGCAAAGAAGCTGGTATACAAGCCGCGGGAACCTAGTTATCGGTTCTTTGGGAAGAGCTACAACTGTGGTAGCGAGGCTTTTAGTTTTACTAGGGCTATACGCCACATCTCCTCCGAGAAGGAGCTGTTTACAACTTTCGAACCGGTTACAAATGGTGAGAAGTTATTTATGGGAAACTCTACTACCTCATTTGTTGAGGGAAAGGAGGTCCTGTAGTTAACCTCAGGAAAAGAGCTAACCTTGAACAAAGTCCTGTATGTTCCGAACATTCGTTAGAATCTTGTCTCAAGGTCTCTTCTCAGTAAACATGTTTTTCGCATGGTTTTTTGAGTCCGACAAGGTTGTTCTGATGAAACACAGGTGTGAAACTTGTGTTGAAGCGAAGTGGACAAGATCCCATATGAGTTATGGAAAGGCGTTAAGCCTTCTTATAAATTCTTACGAATGTGGGGGTGTCTTGTAATAGTGGCGATTCCTACACCCTAACGGGTTAGGATAGACCCGAAATCTGTGGATTGTATATTCATTGATTATGCACATAATAGTAGTGTATATCGATTTCTTGTACATAAGTCTGAAACTTCAGACATTCACAGGAATACTATCATGGAGTCAAGGAATGCATGTTTCTTTGAAGACATTGCCGAACCTAAGAAGGGGTTCTGAGGTTTTGGAGCAATTTGGTGAGCTTGCTAGTGATGATGATCAAGTTGAGAATCAAGGTGATGATCAGCCTAGAAGGAGTAAAAGGGCTAGGATGTCCAAGTCTTTTGATCCAGACTTCTTGACTTTTATGGTTGAGAACGAACCTTAAACTTTTCACGAAGCTGTGACTTCTCCTGAGAGTCCTTGATGGAAAAAAGCGATCAAAAGTAAGATTGACTCCACCTTACAGAACCACACCTGGGACTTGGTAGATTTACCTCCAGGTTGCAAGCCTTTAGGCTGCAAATGGATTTTTAAAAAGAAAGATGAAGGCCGATGGGTCAATTGACAAGTATAAGGCAAGGCTCGTTATCAAAGGGTACAGGCAACGAGAAGGCCTGGATTACTTTGATACGTACTCACCTGTAACTAGGATGACATCCATTCGCATGGTGATTGCGATAGCAGCTTTGCGCAATCTAGAGATACACCAGATGGATGTAAAGACAGCTTTCTTAAATGAGGATTTGAATGAAGAAATCTACATGGAGCAACCTGAAGGGTTTTCAGCTCCAAGGCAAAGCAAGAAAGTCTGTAAACTTGTCAAATCATTGTGTGGTTTGAAGCAAGTGCCTAAACAATGGCATGAGAAGTTTGACAACGTAATGTTATCAAATGGGTTTAGAATCAACGAATGTGATCAGTATGTTTATGTCAAAGACACTGACAGAGGTTATGTCATTTTGTGTCTATATGTTGATGATATGCTCATTATAGGTAGTAACGATGAAATGATTAAAACTACCAAAAAGTTGTTAAACTCTAAGTTTGACATGAAAGATATGGGCATTGCAGATGTTATTCTGGGAATTAGGATTACCAGAATCTCTGGTGGAATTGTATTTTCTCAGTCTCATTATGTTGATAAGATACTTGAGAAGTTTAGTGGATCAGATACGAGTGTGTCATCGAGACCTGTAGACTTAAGTCTACATTTTACCAAGAATAATAATGAAAGTGTCTCATAGTTAGAATATTCTCGGGTAATTGGAAGTTTAATGTATCTGATGAGTTGTACTAGGCCGGATATAGCTTACTCGGTTAGCAGGCTTAGTAGATACACAAATAATCCTGATGCTTCTCATTGGAAGGACATTGTGCGGGTGTTAAGGTATTTACGCTACACTCGGGATTATGGGCTGCATTATACTCGATATCCAGCGGTGCTTGAAGGATATAGTGACGCGAATTGGATATCAGATATAAAGGACTCAAAGTCCATTAGTGGATATGTGTTCACTCTTTGTGGGGCAGCCGTGTCTTGGAAATCTTCCAAGCAAACGTGTATATCTAGATCAACGATGGAATCAGAGTTTTTTGTTTTGGATAAAGCAACGGAAGAAGCAGAATGGCTTCGCCATTTCATTGAAGATATTCCACGTTGGTCTAAACTTGTGCCAGTTATTTGTATTCATTGTGATTGTCAATCTGCAATTGGTAGGGCACAGAGTAATATGTATAATGGAAAGTCTAGACATATTCGTCGTAGACATAATTCCATACGACAACTACTCTCGAATGGAGTTGTCTCTTTAGACTATGTAAAGTCTAAGGACAACATTGCGGATCCGCTAACCAAAGGGTTTAGTCGAGTGTTAGTCGAAACGTCGTCAAAAGGAATGGAGTTGAAGCCTTTGGAAGTTACCGGAATAGAAACCCAACCTAGTTGATTGGAGATCCCAAGATCTAGGTTCAATGGGACAACCTAATTGCGTGTAATGGTGGTATGTCACTGAGGAGGTTAAACCTCCAGCCATTCCTTCTATCAGTAATACCTGCAAGTGTAGAGGTTAAGCTGAGCTTTTAATGACTTTAGTGTGTTAAGCTGTTAAGCTGAGTATTGCAGGATACTCAAGCAGAGTCACCTATGTGAGTGTGATGTGGGGCCGCTTCTAGAAGAATTGGGCAGGCCAAGATTCTTTGAAACCACTTGCTGAACCAGGCTAGTGTCCAAGGCCACACAGGGCACACCAATGAGAACAGAATGGTGGTAGGAGTAATTCCCGTGTGAGATCTATTGTCTCAGTTTACATAAACGGCAAAGTAGTTCAAGATGTGTTATTCACTGATCAGCCAGTAAACTCGATAGGTTTTCACTGGGAGAGGTTCAAAGCCAAAAGCTACATTCTCTGATGTCGGGGTTAGTTTGTTGTACTCTCTCTTCGAGTCATTATTGTTGAACGATGTCCGTTTGTTGAGTCTTTCGGTCAATTTTTATTCATGTGGGGGATTGTTAGAAAAAATGAGTTTTTTAGTGACTTTAATTTAATATTAAAGTGTGGTGACTTTAATTAAATATTAAAGTGGGTCCCAACCTTTTATTGTGTTAGGTCCAAGTAAGCCAAAAACCATTGGGGTTTGAATAAGAAATTGCCAAGAAATTGCCTCATGATGTTAGATTCATGAATAGGATTTTAAAGAGTATTTAAATCCTTTTTCTTGGCTAAAGGGTGTGAATCCTTTGGGCATCCAAACTTTCATATTTTTGGAAAGAGGCTATGGATGCTTGGTGTTTTAATGACCAGCCTTAAAGGCTGGAGGCTCTTCTTCTCTCCCCTTTACATGTATAAATTGAGACCCTCCTATCAAGTTTCAATATAGAAATTTTTTTGCTTCCATTTTACAAGTCAGTTTGCCAGAAAGTTCTTACATTGAGAGAGTGCTGCCACTGTTCTTGTTCGCTAAGCTAGACAAAAAGTGCTTCTACCGTAGCTGGTTTTGACCGTCGTATCCTGCGAGACAGACGTCGGGTTTCCTCAAGCACTCGACCCGTGAGACGGCGAAATCTGTTTTAAGGAAACTATTTCCATGCAGGCTTCAGTTTCGTCTCTTTACCCTTCTATTGTTTTGTGCATTTCTGTTGAAATTTAATTGTAATTATCAGCATATGTTCTTGGTATATAATTTGATTTCTTCATAAATCTATTTATTTAATTTCACAATTTGAACAACAGTTAACTGGCATGTCAACTAGTATCGGCCCAAATGACCGACCAGACATTCTCTTGGATGACTGATGCGTCAACCAGCATGTACAAATTCGGGCAATACAAGCGAGCCCAAAGTCAGTGGATATAGTGTTACTGTAAACAATAAATCTATCTATCGGGACCTGCACATAAATCCTCCAAAAACTAACAATGTGACGCATTGTTGAGTTTCACACGCCCTTGGGGTAAGACTTAATGGCTTTAAAAATATTACGTGGAACTTAATGTGTTAATGTGTTATATATATATAGAATGAGACCCAGGCAAATCTTCAAAAATGATTATGTTATTTTTTTTTTGGGTACATCGAAAAGTAAAGCAATACAAGAACAAACTAAGGTGGATGAGGCAATAGAGGCTAGATCCTCCGATACTTCGTACCCACCACATCTGCTATAATCAAGCTTCTAACTTCCGGAGGAGGTTCCTCCATAACAAGCAGGTGTTCAACTTGATCTGCACTCATATTGGCGAGCTTATCTGCGCATTGGTTGGCTTCACGTATAATGTGTTGGATGGAACAATTACACTGCTGAAGTAGGTGATGTGTACCTTTCACAATGGCTTTATACGGGCAGTTTGGGGGTGGCTTGTTGGTTATCAACTCTTGGGCTATGATAGAGTCAGTTTCAATGACAACTTTGGTGAGTCCTTTCTCAAGCACTATAGTAAGGCCTCTGTAGATGGCCCGCATTTCTGTTTCCAAGCTATAGCACGTCTCTGGCTTCCCAAAAATTCGCACAACCAAATGCCAGCCTCATCCCAAAAAAGGCCTCCGAACCCTCCTTTTCTTGGATCACCCCGAGCACAACCGTCTGTGTTTAATTTGATTTTACCTGCAAGATGAGGGTTCCATTTAATCTCATTAGTAGGCTGTTGAACATAGACAATAAAAGATAAGAAAGCTTGTTGTATCTCTCTAACATAATTACAAATACAGTTACAAGCATTAAATAAAGTAGAGTCAATATTATCAAAAACTTTTTTATTCCTATCTTTCCAAATTTGCCAAAGGGTCACAACAAAAACAAGGCACCAATGAGGATCACTCATCTTATGAGACTTCGAGTTCTTCTTAATCCAATCAACCATGTTAAGATGGTTAATCGTTGACACCCATTGCATTCTAGCAATATTATTCCAAATGTTTCTAAAGACAACGCATCCTCATAAAAGGTGTTCCATATCCTCAGTGTGACAATTGCATTTGGGACAGTTAGCATTCAAAGCCATGCCTCTATTTTTTCTCATAACATTGGTTAGAAGTCTCCCATGACAAATTAGCCAAAGAAACCCTTTCAATTTGTGAGGGATTTTAAGTTTCCACAACCACTCTAGATCCAAATTACTCTCAAGCTACCCAAAGGCAACTTTATAAGCTGCTGCAGCAAAAAAACCCTCCTAAAGCACCCTTCCAGTGCGGGCTGTCAGGGAAGGTAACAAATTGAGGAAGTTTAACTTTTAAAACACTGTCAATGGCGTTACTAGGAAGATGTGTCCGGATGTGATTCACATCTCATTTGCCCTCATTATCCACAAGAAAATCCACAGTATCATGGTTTATAAGCTGGTGGTTTGGAAATTTTGTTGCAAGAGTTCCCTTTCCACACCACTAGTCAAACAAAATGGAAATGGTAGTGCCATTACCCACTCCCCATTGAGTACATTTCCTCAGGATATCTCTAGTTTTGAGAATACCTCTCCAAGTTTGAGAAGTTCTTTTCTTTGAAGAATAATTCAATAAAGTCTCCTTTCAGAGATATTTCTCCTTCAGAACTTGCCCCAAAGGCTAGTATCATTGCATAACAATCTCCAACCCATTTTTGATAGGAGGGCTAGGTTTTGCGTTTTGGCTTTTTTCAGGCCAAGCCCTCCAATCTTCTTGCTTTTATAGACCATAACCTAATTCATGAGATGAACGTTTTTGCCGTGATCACTATCACCCGAAAGAAAATTACGATTTAGTTTGTCAATGTCCCTGTATATACTCATAGGGATAACAAGAGTTTGCATAGTATAGAAAGGGAGGGCAGAGATGACAGATTGGATTAAGGTGACTCTTCCAGCCAAGGAAGAATATTTGCTTTCTACCTAGACAAGTTGTTCTGAATCCTCTTAGTTATATGCCTAAAATGATCACGGTTACATTTGTTATGTAGCAGAGGGATGCCCAAGTACTTACCCAAATCTTGAGTAAAGGAGATACCACAACAATTACTCAAAACTCTAGCTTTCTTGAGCCTCACATTGGGCGAGACAAAAAGTTTAGATTTATAAAGGCTCACCTTAAGGCCCGAGAGGTTGCTGAACTCCTTCAACACCCCCATAACAGTGTTGCACATCTTTTCATCAGCTCTTCCAAACAACAAAAGATCATCAGCAAAAAAAAAAAAAAATGGGAAAACATAGGGACTCTGCCAAAGGCTTTAACCCTTTTCCAAACTTTATTGTGGACTTTCTAAAGGATCATATTGAAGAGTCTTTCCATGCATAACACAAAGAGATAAGGAGATAAGGGATCCCCTTGTCTCAATCCTTTCTCTAAACAAAATTCCTCAAGTTTTTCCCCATTCCACAAAATGGAGGTAGAAACATTTGTGACACAATTCATGATGAGATCAACCTAATGGTCATTAAGGTTAAGATTTATTAAAGTTTGATAGAGAAAATTCCAAGACACATTGTTATAAGCTTTTTCTAGATCAATTTTGAGAATCATGTCACCTTTACTGCATTTCTTGCATTTAAGAGTGTGAAGCATCTCCTAGGCAATGATAACATTATCACTAGTCGTATGCCCATGAATGAAGCTACTTTGGAAAGGTCCAACAATATCGGTCAACAAGGGTCTAAGTCTACTAACAAGTACTTTGGTGAGGGTTTTGTAAAGAACATTACAAAGGCTAATAAGGCGGAATTAGGTTATAGATTCAGGGTTATTAATTTTTGGTATAAGGGTGAGAAGATTTTTGTTCATCTTATCAGGGATGTATTTTATTAGCAAAGCAATTCTGAATAAACTTACAGACAGAAGTCCAATGATGTCCCAGTGCTAATGATAGAAGAGGGATGGAATACCGTCACTACCAGGGGCTTTAAAGACTTTAACACTTTTGATAGTTTCCCACACTTTCTTACCAGAAATAGGGGTATTAAGGGCCCTATTATCTTCCAAACTAATTTTAGGTTACAAAGGATCATGGCCAAAACTCATA
Source organism: Camellia sinensis (assembly GCF_055761805.1). Taxonomy (NCBI): domain Eukaryota; kingdom Viridiplantae; phylum Streptophyta; class Magnoliopsida; order Ericales; family Theaceae; genus Camellia; species Camellia sinensis. The sequence continues at coordinate 91,131,001 of NC_138962.1, forward strand.
GAGTCATTGGTACCTCTCTTGAATATATTACAAAAATAATCATGGACATGATTTTTAAGGTCAATGGGGTCAAATATCCAACCACCATCATTATTGTGGAGTCGATAACAAAGCTTTTACAAGAACCATGAAGAAGCTTGAGAAAAATCATAAAACTTCTATTATTATTCTGATGGAGACCAAAATTGATTTGATCTCAATGGGTTTATTTTTTAACGAATTGGGGTTCAATACCTCTTTCCATGTAGACCCTGTTGGTAGGAGTGAGGGCATTTGGGTGTTTTGGGACCCTTTCGAGGCTATAGTGAAAGCCCTTGAGGTACATACCCCAAGTTATCCATGCCAAAATTCAACGTGACAACCATGCTGATTGGATTTTGTCAGCAGTTTATGCAAGTCTGAACCCTAGGAACCATGACCTTTTGTGGGACAACCTTGAATCAGTTGCTGACAACATGAACCTTTCTTGGCTTGTGGCTGAGGATTTTAATGACGTAGCTTCTCAAGGGGATAAATAATAATGTTATAATGACTAAATTTAAATAATAAAAGTTTGCCTGATATGACATCAATAAATTGATTTAATGTCTATATGTCGTCAATAGATTGGTTTAACGCTTTCTATTTTTCATGTCTTTTATCAAGAGAAGCCAAACCTTTTATCAATACAGATGGTGTCCAATTTTTGGCTGGTAAACATATTTGATCACCTATTGCATTAATGCAATAAAAATGATTTCATGTAATTCATTAAGAATTTATCCACATCAAAATTGGGTTCAAAGATTTCAAGGGCTTCAACATGGCTCATCTAGCCAAACAAGGTTGGAGGTTACTTTTATGAATTCATTCTTCTTCTTTTTTTCTTTTTTCTTTTTTTGACAAAACAATGAAATGCATTATAATTTTTCCAATTTAGCGCTCTCTTTATTTCAGCCCAAATATTTTTTAATAAAATTTTTAAAAAAAATTCTATAAAATATTTTGGGGGAATTAGGGTTCAGTGGCTGTTGAGAGAGTTAATTATGAGATAGTGGAAGATTTTCTAAAATTACATGAGAAGATTGGTTTAATAATTCATATAACTAAATTATATATTTAAATATATAAATATATAATGAAAATGTTTCAACGATTGCCCACCATTTTCAAAATATATAAAAATAATAACTTGGATAGATTAGGAAATTTATGCAAAAATAATGAAGGTATCTTACGATTTAAACCATTCATTTAGCGAAAACACATCAAAGTTAATTAAGACAACATAGTAGACTTATCTTTAAACTAGCTATCTTATACGACTAACCTAGACATGTCTCACACATAAATTTTCTTCTTCTTAGCAATTCAAAAAGCCGACATGTGGATTGGTCTTGTGTATATATTATGTTTCATAAGCACTCTAGAGTCAAACCCTTGAGCTTATAAGAAACGACACCACCTCATACACTCACATAAGTAAGTTTACTGAGAGTACCCCTCCAACTATAATACCCTAACTAACACCGATGGTTATAAAAATAAAATTCAAATGAATGCAATTATGACATATGATGTACTTTGGCTCATTGAGCTCAAGGACTAGATGTTTCAAGCATTTAGTCGAGTTTTCATTATGAGTGATTATGTTACTTGGACTTAAGATTCATCCGCTTTGATGATCTCACATCAAATTCCTTGCAAGTATTTTTGATAATTTTCCAATCATGTGAACAATATTTTTACATAGCTATGTGTTACTATAGTTTATAACGTAATCAACATGTCCAAACTAACAATCACTATCATAACTATCAATTCATACTGATGATGAGTTTGTATCTTGAAAAAATTAAGAAAAACTTGTGACAAAAATAACATGTCACTCAATATCTTTTCTTACAAGTGACTAACAAATTGAAAAAAATTATCACTTCAATTCTAAGAGATAAACCCCCAGAAAGAGTAATTTTTTATTTACTCTTAAGCCATAATTTTCATGCTAAGTGGGCAAACATGAACTTTTTTATCATTTCATTAATTTTAAGAAATTAAATTATAAGACTTAAACAATCAAATAATTCAAGAATGAAGAACTAATTCTTTCTTATGTCTTACGTTTTATGATTTGTGCTTGTATTTGTCTTGAGTCATAAACTGACCAACCAATATGAAACTTTCATTCAAATACAAGTTACATAAAATAGAAATTCTAATTTAATTACATTCAAAAAATTTACCAAATATATAATATATATATACTCTATGTTTTCTCGAGCTTCCAGAAATCACAATCCAAAAATCAAACTCAGATTTTAATAATTAAAATCATAACTTGATACATTCTTGAAATTTTCACAATACTTGTTGGTTTTTCCTTAAATCCAAAATAAGAATTTAAAGGGGGAACTTACCAATAAGTCTCATATACAAAGTTCAAGGCCTATCTAATCCTCAAACAAAACACTTGCACTAATTAGACCTACACATTTTTAATTATTACCAAAAAATCCTTTTTTTTTTAAAAAAAATTTACAGATACTGTTATGTCTTATTACCGTCGGACTTCTGTCAAACGGTCACCGGAGACTCGTCGGAATGTTCAACATCACCAGAAAGTCACCGGAGTATTGCCGAAAAGTCGCCGGAGTATCGCCGGAAGTTCACCAGAGTGTTAAGAACATTAATGGAAATTGCTGGAGTGTTCAAAACGTTCACTGGACGTTAAGAACATCATTGGAGACTCACCAAAATGTCTAGAATATTGCAGGGGAAAAAAAAGAATAAATGAAGAAATTCGAGCAAAAAAAACATAGCAAAATGTGTTAAATATTGATAAACTAAAAGAAAAAAAAAATGAAACGACAAAAAACAGCAACAATGGGAAAAACATATGCTATTTTTTAATTTTTGTAACGTTTAAGCAAATAATCTCCAATATTGATCAAACTGAAAAGTAAGTTTTGAAACTGTAAAATGAAACAATTTCAAAGCAAAAATCTATTAAGCATTTATCCTTATTAATCAAACTGAAAAACATCACCGCCTGTAACTAAAACTCGAAAACTATTTGTTCAGAACTTGAAAATTTTCTCCATTAGAATAGAAAAAGAGAAGTGTATAACAGAGAAAATGTAGAAAAAAAATAAGAGATCGAAGGAAAGAGGCGGATATAGAGAGAGGATTGTACTCTGGCAACTATTTTTTGTTTAGATCTAGCCAAATCTGATGTAGATCTACTCAGATCTGATGTAGATCTATATCAGATCTTTCTACATCAAATCTAAGTAGATCTACTCATCTTCTTCGTCGTCGGTGAGGGTGAAGTCAATGAGTTGATTTCGATAGTTGGTGGTTACCGGTGAACCCCGATCAATGGAGAAAGACGTGATCACCGGTCGTCGTCCATAATAAAGAAGATGAGAGAAAAATACAGAAAAAAAGAGAGAGGAAAACGTAAAGAGTAAGGCAAAAAGTATAGAAAGAGAGAGAGGGGGGAAAGTAGGACTTTTGGGTCTACTCAAAAAGTTGTTAGATTAAATGGTGTCCATATATTTCAAATAGGACCTGTGAGTAATTTCCTCAATTTAAAGCTCCTCATTCAGAATAGTATTTGGGCTGTATAAATAAGTCCAATGAAGTGAAGTCTTATTGCAAACAATCAGATTTGATGTTTGGATCACTGGATGACCCAAATTTAATTCAACATTTAAGGCCCCAACTTTAAGTTTCAAACAGTTTGGGTCATCACCATTGTTAAATGAAGCGACACCTTTGTCCGGAACACCATAGTGATGCTGGTAGTTTTTTCTGGCCTAAGGATCTCCTATCTCCAAATATCCTTGTCTCCTTATGTTAAATCACTCATAATCATTTGATATGTCTTTGAGATTTTCAAATTTTGGTATTCTCATATGATCAAATAGTTGTAAGTGATTTGAGACAGGAGGACAGAAATATTTGGAGACAGGGAATCCTTACTTCTTTTTTCTGATTCCAACGACCATATCAACGGCATCAGCACATCACTGGCCAAACGGTGCATCATTTTCATTAGATACACTGACCCCCTTGAAAATTAATTTGGATCCTTTCAAAAAATTGTTTCTGCCCTGTTTGTGAAGAAATCAAATTCAAACGAATCAATCAAACAATATCCTAAAATTCTTACAAGACTTAAATTTTTATGTAAATTGAGAATATATTCAAACAAAATCATATGTTTTGCAAATAACATGCAACAATTAATGTTCAATTATATGTTCTGTTCATGGACTTATATTTAGAAGTCAATGAATTCTTCATAAAAGGGTCCTACCAAAATGCAGACAGCATTTTCTAAGCAAAGGGAAGGATTTGATGTGGCAAAAATTATAGTTAGACCCGTGTTTTGGTCACTGAACACTAAGGCCTCGTTTATGAACAAGTTATTTTAGTAATTTTTTAACTTTTTAGTTAAAATATGAGGTAAAAAAAATTTAGTAGGAATAGTTTTTTGATTTTTTAAGAAAAGATGTGCAAAAAGTAGAAAAAAAAAGAAATATTTGACTTTTTGGTATAAGTTATAGATTTCATAATTTTTTTAGTAATTTCTTGATTTTTAGGCTAAAACGGGCATCTGCCAAACGAGGCTTCAATGCCACAAAGATTCTACTTTATAAATTACACCTCATTAATTGTAAACACATATCAAGAAAAGGCTATATTCATGATGCAATAGAGAAAGCAAAACTTGAAATACAACAATGATTCATCCCCCTTTTCCTCCCACCCCCTTTGACCCCCTCTCTCTCTCATTGGTTACATTTTCTTTTTCTTTTTCTTTTTTTTCCTGCTCCTCCATTCACCACCCGCCACGTGGCAAAGGGGGTGAGGGGGTGATCCCCAAAAGGGGGTCCCAAGCATTATCAAATGTAACAATTATAATTAAACAAGACAGAATCTGTTCATAATAGTTTCTTTCATGGCATACAAGTAAAAAAATTTCCTTGAAGGTTACATGTGTCAACTATAGTGCGACACACTTTCTTATCCAAGAAAAGAAACAATAGATATAGTCATAAATTCAAAGTTGATCCATATCATACTAATTTCAAAATAGAATAAAAAAGACTCATACCTTGCAATTTCACTTTCAGCAAATGCATATATATAGAAAATGCATATCTCGTTCCATGTTGATTAGATTTTAATGATTTTATATTAACAGTGGCGATACAGACCCCCTCAGATTCCTACCCCCACACACATGTGGGGGTTGGTGAGTGAGGGAGAAGAAAAAAATATATATATATATATATATTTTTTTTTGACCAATGAATTGGAATAAATAAATATATAAACTTCAACAAATATGACTTTGATAACAACAGTGAAGTGTATATATTAGTAGTGTTACATGCACAAATTAGTATACTAACGAGTGTATCAACACTAGTTATGACATTATTATTGACCTCACTCATTAATTACATTACAAATTTCAAAAACCTCTTAAATTATGTCACATCATCAATTAGTATACTAGTTAGTATATCAATTGGTACATATAGTATTATTCGTATATATTATGTCAAGCATCACAAGAATATTAAATATATGAACAAAGAAGTTATGACATACCTTTCTCCATAATTATAGACAATCAAATTTAATCACCTTTGACAGTTTATGTAGCCTTATTCAAAGACGTTCAACTGGTAAACGAATCAACTTTTGATTACTTCATTAGGACCACTGTTCATCAAATTGGAATTGAATTCCTCCCTTAATTATTTTGTATTTTATCTTCTATTTAATCCCCTTCTATCTCTTGTAATATCGTCTTGAGATTGTTGATGCAAAATTGCTAAAAGTAATGGAAAAAGATAAAATATAAAATAATTAGGATTGTTTCAAAGAGTGTTATAACGCCATTTTCCTTAAGACGATATTTGTCCTCACCAATCCTATTGTATATAGCACACCGGGTTATCCGCGAATTTACCTCCAGAATACAATGAAGCCTAGTCTAAAGACACCGATGTCTGATTGTGTTGTACACAAACGAAATTAGATCCTGAATACTTTTTAATTTTCTAATCTACCAAGTAGAAGAGGAAAATAACAATATGAATCCTTAGAGAGAAAATTCATGAAAATTATGATCAGCAAAAATGAATAAATCACAAGTTTGAAAAATGTACAATTCATTACTAGAAAAGACAGATACAAAACATAGATTGAAAACTTGGATTGAAGAAAAAATAAATATCAATTAAAGCAATGGCATGGCATGGCATGGCAGTCAAAATCTACAAGCAAAAATAAAAAGCTCTATTTCTATATACAAAGCACTATTTTTATGAATTTAAATATTAATTTTAAATTCTTAAAAAATAAGACTGAAACCCCTCCCTAATTCTTCATTATTAGGCCTTTTATTTAACAATCATTTTCTGTTTGTTTTTTAAGGGAAGGGGAGGGGATCGTGGGCCATTCACGGCTGGAAATTAGGCTTTTAGCGGCGTTTAAAAAACGCCGCTATAGGTACCAAAAACGTCGCCAATACTTTTTGTGACGTTTAATACCAAACGCCGATGACGCGGCCGTCGCTATAACTTTATGGCGTTTGGAAAACGTCGCTGTATTAGTATAGGCGGCGTTTTTAAAAACGCCGCCAAATGCCCTGCCCTAACAATACTGTGACGTCAGCATGCTTTTAGCGACGTTTTTAAAACGCCTTCATAGGTTTTTTTAATTTTAAAAATTCCAACCGTTATAGTGGCATTTGAAAAACGCCGTCTTAACTTTTTTTTTTTTTTTGGTTTTGAAATTGTGCTAATTTTATGTGATTGAACTAAAAGAACACCAATAATAAAACTAAATAACACTAATATGAAATAATAACTCCCATTCAAATAACAAATATAGTATTAATTCACTTTCCGATTCAATTTAATATAGCATTAATTTTTCCACAAAATAACATATCCAAAAATTGAATTCACAATTCTCAATCAAAAAATTACTACCTTATATACAACGCCACAAAAGTTAAATCCAATTGAAACATAAAACCAATAAGTACCTTAAAAATGTCTTGGCTTCGAATTTTGGAAGATACATTACAGGGATTTAAAATTATTAGAGAAACTTACTAGAAAAGGCTTATGCCGATGACTATGAATGGCAATATATTAGCTAGAACAAACACAACTAGCTGAGTCCTAATTAATGAATTAGTAATCATTTAGATTATCTAAAGCAATGGCAAATCATTCGCATGCTTATATTAATGTTTCTCCTACGTAAAACATTTTCGGAAAGTGTTAAAAAAAGAATAAAGAACAGGAAATAAACTCGGCCGAAGTTCTGGGTTTTCTCCGCAGCATGCTTTTGATGAGGGCCTGACTGGAAAACAAAAATAGAGTAAGGATTAGATTAAGACACTAATTAAAGGCCACAATATACAAATAAGAACACAATTCCTCACGAGGAAAAATCTAAATTTTCATAGGCATCAAAAATATGCCAAGTTGCAACTTGCATTCATGATTGCATTATAACTTATATATGTATTTATGTGACATTTGTGTATACACTTACCCAAGGACCAAATGTCTGACTTAGAGCCATAAGGTATGTCAGCAAGAAGCTCAGGGCACATATAACTTGGAGTTTCTACAACCTGAGTTACGAAAAAGAAATCTTGAACAATAAAACTAATGCAAATGTTGAAACTTCGAAATCAAAATCATTCTGAGATTGGATCGACCAAATGATGAATCACCGAGCGAAGAAGGTTGAATTGAGTTGAAGGAGCTGAAGGGTTTAGAGAGAGAGAGAGAGAGAGAGAGAGAACGAGTGAGAGATTTGAGGGATCGGTTTCTCTAAGACTCTAGGGTTTCTCAGATTCAAATACGTTGGTGAGAGATTGGAGGGTTTGAAGAGAGAGAGAAACACATTTGGAGGCGCTTTTTAAATGACTTGGATTAATTAAACGGTACCGTTTTAATTAAAATAAAATATGACGTTTATAAAACGTCGTTAAATGTTAAAAATAGTGACGTTTAAAAAAACGCCGTTAAATAAACGCCGTAAAATCATATATTTCCTGTAGTGATTGTTTGTCCCATTGTCATATGCTCTGATTGTCCTACAGAGAACAAGAGAAAACTAGAAGAAAAAGAATTAGAAAAACATATTGATAAACCAATGTCAAGTAAAAGATTGTTATAGGAGTGAGATGTGATTGATTTAGTTTGATTAGTTTAAGGGATTGAATACGACCATTTTCCAAACAAGTAACTAAAAACCAAGAAGCTAAATTAGAAATCAAAACCAATTAACACCCATAAATTAAGTTCCTAAATACATAAAACAAGGTATGAAATTTATATTAACAATTCCACCTTCAAATGTACAAAACCCAAACCTTCTAGATACCTAAATCCCACCCATCTTCCCATCTTGTGTACATGATTGATGGCCATAACAAATTAGGTAAGTGAACAAACTTCAAATAATTTAAATTTATTTGCCAAAATTTAAGGAAATTAGAGAAGAAAAACATTCATATATAAGCCAAGTTCAAGAGTTACAAGAAAGCTTAAAAGAGTTCTAGAACTTCAATTTTGACTAAAATCTATTTGTTTATTATTAAGGGAATCTCTTTTGCTAAGTTCATTTCTGCCCTGTTTGTTTACTGAGAAAAAAAATTTAAACAAAAAAGAGCAAATAAATCAGTTTTTGTCACATAATGTCCCAGTACTTTGGAACCCAAAAACTTACTGTACTCGACTTAACTTGATAAAAGATTTGCTTAGTGGATTTTTTGGGAGTGTTTGGGAAGTCGTGAGTGAGGCTATTTTAGCCTTAAATGAGAAAATAGTCAAAAAGCAACGGCTGCCATTGATTTTCAAAAAAAAAAAAAAAAAAGTCAAAAAGCAATGGCTACTGCAGCAACGCAGCCTACACTGCCACCAACAGTGTAGGCTACAGATAGGTTAAATTACTATATTACCCCTACAAAACAATTTTGAAAAAAATAAAGTCAGGGATAAATTTGTCATTTCAATTTAAACATCATTTCAAACACATTTTTCAATACAACAATCAACTCAAAAATTTAACCCAACTTCCCAAACACACAAACTTAAATAGCCTATTAAAATAGCTAAAAAATCAAAAAACCGACTAAAATAGCCACTTGCCAAACGAGACCTTTTTTTTTTTTTTTTCTTCCAGATTTTCTTTGTTTTTCACTTTTTCTTAGGACACCATAAAGCATAAGATCCAAATTCCAAAGTTATATTCCCTCTATCTTTTCCGCCATTTTTCTAGCTACCAAACAGATTTTAATCACTTCAACACCACAAATTTCAAGTGCCATTAACTAGATTCGATAAAAACTTCAAAATTACGAACAAATTTCCTGAGAAACACAGTTTTCTTGGATCCCAAACAACAAATATCATTAACCATGAGAGGGTAATTTATACTTATAAATTGGGCCGAGCAGGGTAATGGGCCGTTACGGGCCACGTTACGAAGGACTGGGTAAAAAGGCCATGAAGTTACTCTGGCCCAAGAGAGGCCATGAAGTTACTCCAGCCCAAGAGAGATATAAAGTTACTCCAGCCCAAGAGAGATATAAAGTTACTCTGGTCCGAAAGAATCTTGAGGTTACTCCGGTCTAAAGGAAGCTTTGAACATAGCTCGATTGTCGTACTCAAAGTTAGCCCGGTCTTGGCTTATCGAGGTTATCTCAGCCAGAACCTTGCTATTTGATAGCTTGGTCTGATCACACCATGGTTGGCACTAGGAGAAACCTGGGTAAGAGAAATGAATGGAAGAGCCGAACTAAAGTTAGCTCGGTCTAGTCTGCGGCTTAGCATAGGCCATGCTTACCTCGGTCATAGTGGAATCCGACCATGGTAAAACCATCTCACTTGGTTTAAGCAGTGAGGAGGGTGTTGAAGGATAATCATTATCTTTCAGGAGTATGAATCCTAAGAGGACTCTACATGGAGGAGTAAGAGTCCTACTTGGATTGTGCCACACGGAACCTATAAAAGCTCACAAATATCACCTATGGGGAGATAACACAACTTTGATACACAGAACTTTTTGTCTACTTGTCTATTTTGCTGACTTAGGCATCGGAGGGGTTTTTGGCACACACCCGCCGGCTAGCTCACGTTTGTGTTTTCAGGAAGTAAAGCGACGACGTTTGGAGAAGCGCAGACTTGATCAACAGGATTATACAAGAAGGTTTATTTCTTTCCCGTACAATTGGCGCCGTCTGTGGGAATTCAGACAAGAACAAAACCTCTTAATCAAGCTTCTCCTTTATAGAAGCAATGGCGCACAACGAAGATTTGCCGCAGTCCGCCATCGACGGACAAACACCAGAGGGGGGTGCAAGGTGCGAAGGCCTACCTTCTATCCCTTCCATGGCGGACTTAGAGCCACAGCGACAAAATCCCAGGAGGGATACAAGGGGGAGGAGGCGGACTAACAGCCCCCGTCACTCTCGTTCACGAAGTCCAGACAGACAAAGGCAGAGGATTGATCCTCAAGTTCTGGAGGACTGCGTAAAGGAGTAAGATGAATTAATAAGGCAGATGGCGACGGACATGGAGGCCATGATGCGCCAGATAAAGGGAAAATGAGTGGTGACAGGAGAGGGGCGCAAAAGTAAAACACCCCATCGCCGCTCAGAAGACTGTAGAAGGTATTCCACACCATCGCAAACAGAAAGTAGGAGTCTCAGGACAGGCGATACTCAATCCAAAACCTCCAGAACTCGTTTCTCTAGGTCTGAGAGAACGAGATCATTGAGGTCTTACACAGAGGGAAGTACCTATCGACCCTCGCGCTCGCACTAGACATCATCCAGGCAAACGGAGTTGCCCAAATCATCCGATTTGCGGATCATGCTGGAAGAAATGGCACGATTGAAGGAAGATACTAGGGCGCGCGACCCTCGCAAGGTATCTGCCCTTCAGCGGTTAGCTCCTCGGACGCATGGAGGCGTCGAAGTTGGAATGCCATTATCGCACCCTGCCTACGAACCAACGGACAAAGCATTAGCAAGGCTGCAGACCTCGCCGTTCGTTCCGACAATAGAAAACGCGCCCCTACCTTCAGGCTTCCTTCAGCCCAAATTTACCACGTACAAGGAGAAGACGGACCCCTATATACACCCAAGCCACTTCCGTCAGGTTATTGCGGTATATCGGCGAAACGAGGCTTTGATGTGCATCCTCTTCCCATCAAGCCTTGGTGATCTAGGTTTAACTTGGTTCGAAAAACTTCCAGAAGGCAGCATAGCCTCCTGGGCACAATTGACGGAGGCGTTCGTCACAAGGTTCAGAACAAACACCAAAACTCCGGTGGAGATTGACCAGTTACTCTCCATCGACATGGGCGAAAAGGAGACACTAAGATCCTACAATAGTCGCTACTGGGAGACATTCAACCAGATTGGGGACTGTCCCACAAATCTCGCCATTGCACAGTACAAAAGAGGCCTTTCAGTCGGAAACAGACTAAGGGACTCAATCACCATGACACTGCCCCTCACCATGGAGGCCTTGATGGAAAGCGTGCATCAGCACATCAGGGTGGAAGAGGATGGCGCCTGTGCTAAGGTAAATTCTGGCACGACTATAGTTCCAGATAAAAAGACCACAGCAAAGATCAACGCGGTAGAACGTCCAAACAAAAACAGACGAGGCAAGTGGGACAACGGAGAAGACCAGGATAAAAGATGCTTGAGAATCCGTACTGCCATAACCACGGTATTCAAGAAGCCGATCTATCGGATTTTGAGTGAAATACGCGATGAACCTTTCGTTAGATGGCGAGCTAAGCTAGGAGAAGCACAGAAAGACTACAACGAAAGGTCACGATCCTTCCACAAAGAAAAGGGGCACGCACTGAAAATTGTATGCCATTGAGACAGCATCTGGAGGAGTTGGTGGCAGCCGGTCACTTAGATAAATACATTGAAGGAGGGACGCAACCAGCCCCCCAGGACCACAATAACCCCAATGGAATGCCAATTGACGCCCCACCTCAAGGTGTGATCAATGTAATACATGGGGTATTCGAACCTGAGCGTGTATGCGAGCTCAGAGGATCGATCAAGAAGGCTGAGCACTTAAGGGAGGTACTAAGTGCCCAACCTACCATCAAAAAGGGGAGAACAGAGGCCACGAACATCATGTCCTTTTCAGACAAGGACTTGGAGAGAACATATTGCCCTCACAACAATGCACTAGTCATCACCCTCCGCATCAAGGACTATGACGTCAAGCGAATTCTGATAGACCAAGGTAGCTCATGTGAGATAATGTACTACGACACCTTCAAATAACTGAAATTGGAGGACAAAGACCTGGCACCAGCTGTATCCCCCCTGATTGGATTCAACTCAATGCCAGAATGGCCAGTCGGCAAAATCATTCTTCCAGTCAGGGCAGGAAGCGTGACAAAACAAGTGGAATTTTGGGTATTGAAAGTCCCTTCCACTTACAACATAATCTTGGGGAAAACATGGCTTCATGCCATGAAATCAATAGCATCATCCTACCATCAAGTAATGCGGTTCCCCAACGAAACTGGAGTAATTGAAGAGGTCTTTGGAGACCAGCTTATGTCCAAGCAATGCTTTGTCACGGCTAATGGCAGCCGCGCTGCCAAGGGATATGTTCATTCAGTGGAAGAACCTGAGAGTAATGAACTATTCGCAGATGTCAGCAGAGCAGCTGATCAAAAAGCGGTGAAAGATTAAAATAGATGAAAAGAACCCGGATAAGTTCTTTTTGCTCGGTTCGTCGTTGTCCAGCACTAAGAGATTAGAGGTCTTGGAATTCTTTACCTCTAACATTGAAGTGTTCGCCTGGACGCCCTACGACATGCCAGGCATTGATCAAAACTTCATCTGTCACCAACTCAATGTCCACCCATCTGCTAGACCAATCATTCAGCGCACTCGCAGATCGGCACTCCACCACGCCGAGATAGTGGCAAAAGAGGTGGGAAATCTGTTAGAGGCAGGAGCTATCAGAGAGGTGCACTACCCCAGATGGATTTCCAACACAGTCGTGGTACCAAAGAAGAATGGCAAATGGCGTGTCTGCGTCGACTATAAGACAGTCAACAAAGCATGCCCAAAGGACAGCTTCCCCCTATCACGGATAGATCAATTGGTAGACCTAACAGCGGGGCACAACCGGCTTAGCTTTTTGGATACATACAAAGGCTACCATCAGATTGTCATGTACGAACCAGACCAGGAGGTCACGTTCTTTACCATCCCAAGAGGACTGTATTGCTATAAGGTCTTGCCCTTTGGCCTAAAGAACGCAAGGGCAACATTTTAGAGAATGGTCACCAAGATGTTTGAGCCGTTGTTAGGCAGAACAATGGAGGCTTACATCGACGACATGGTGGTCAAAATCAAGGACGAGAACGACCATCTAAGGGACCTAGGTGAGATGTTCCAGATTCTGAAGAAACACAAGTTGCGCCTTAATGCATCTAAGTGCGCGTTCGGTGTAGGATCTGGCAAATTCCTAGGCTTCTTGGTGACCAACCGAGGTATAGAGGCAGACCCCTCCCAAATCAAAGCTATTCAGGATCTGGAGAGGCCTAACTCAGTAAAAGAGATACAGCATCTCACCGGCATGGCTGCTGCACTCAACCGATTCATTAGCTGGTCGTCAGACAAACTACGACCATTTTTTCAAGCATTAAAAGCCAAGTTCGAGTGGGACGAAGAATGGGACCGCGCTCTGGAAAGCTTAAAAGAATACACGTCTTCTCCACCACTGCTAGTCACCCCAATACCTGGAGAAGAACTCTTCCTATACTTGACAGTCTCTCAGCATACAATTAGCGCAGTGTTGGTTCGCGCGGAAGGAATCCAGCATCTGCCCATCTATTATGTCAGCAAGACGTTGCTAGGTGCCGAAACAAGGTATTTGCCACTAGAAAAACTGGCATTGGCCTTGATGATGGCCTCAAGAAAGTTGTCACACTACTTTCACACCCACATTATAGTCGTCCTCACAGCTTTCCCATTAAAAGCTTTGTTTGAGAGGGAAAACTTTTCTGGGCGAATCTTGAAGTGGGCAGTGGAGTTGGGACAATTCGACATCAAGTTCCAACCCAGAACCGCAATAAAGGCCCAAGCTTTGGCAGACTTTGTCGCAGAATTCACCCCAGGAAGTCATCATATCTGCCCAGTCGACCTGACTGATACAACCAAACCAGGGATAAAAGTTGACGCCGAAATAGCGCAACCCCTGGTGCAAAATATTCAGTCAGACCCCAAGGCAGACCAGAATAAAGACAACAAGGAAGAAGCGAACCAAGCCACACTGAGCCAAGACTCACCAACAAATAAAGACTTGACACAATCAGATAGCAAGGGGTAGACAGCAAGTATGGACCTTGAAGAAAACACCAGCAACATTCTTGACCCCGGGACATCATCTAACCCTTCCAGTTGCTGGAAGTTGTTCGTTGGTGAAATGTGGAAGCTCTTTGTGGATGGAGCATCCAACCGGCATGGTGCAGGACTTGGCATAGTCCTCATCTCACCAAACGGCCTGGTTGTGGAGCAAGCAATCAACCTTGGCTTCCCAGCATCAAACAACGAAGCGGAGTATGAAGCACTTCTTGCAGGACTCAAATCAACATTCTACATGAAAGCCACCGAATTAATGGTCTACAGCGACTCACAGCTGGTGGTAAACCAAATTTCTGGCGACTATGAAACAAAAGATGACAGAATGGCCAAGTACCAAGAATTGGTCAGAACAGAGATCAAGAAATTTGAAGTAGTAAGGATAAAACAGATTGGCAGGGAGGAAAACAGCAGAGCAGACGAACTAGCAGGCTTTGCATCAATGGCAGATACATCCATCCCTCACCCACTACTAATTGACTACCTACCGAGACCAAGCATTGAAGACCCCGAAGTAGAAAATATATGTTGCGCCGAATTAGGCCCCTCATGGATGGATCCCATCATACTGTTCTTAAAAGACGGCGTCTTACCGGAAGACAAGAAAGAAGCCAACAAAATTAGAGCAAAGTCGCAGCGATTTTGGCTCTCCCCATCTATGGCATTGTACAAAAAGTCATTCTCAGGACCTTATCTAAAGTGTGTCCACCCCAGTAAAGTAGAAGCATTCTTGTTCGAAATACATGAAGGGGCGTGCGGAAGCCACCAAGGAGGAAGATCATTAGCTTACAGAGTCATTTCGCAAGGATACTGGTGGCCATACATGCAAGTAGACTCAGAGAAGTATGTGAAGAAATGCGAGAAATGTCAGAAGTTCGCACATCAAATACATCAGCCGGCCAGAGAACTCCTACCATTGACCAGCCCATGGCCCTTTGCAATGTGGGGCTTGGACATAGTAGGACCACTTCCAACAGCGCCCGGAAATAAGAAGTTCTTTCTCGCAGCAACAGACTACTTCACAAAGTAGGTGGAAGCAGAAGCATTGGCATCAATCAAGGAAAAACATGTGAAGAAGTTCGTCTGGTAGAATATCATTACTCGATTTGGCATACCTAAAGCCCTAATATCAGACAACGGCACCCAGTTTGATGGCAAAATCTTTAGAAGCTTTTGTGAAGAATACAAGATAGAATTCTACAATTCTACACCAGCATATCCTCAAGCAAATGGCCAAGCTGAAGCATCAAACAAGGTCATCATGGATGGATTAATGAAAAGGCTAGAGAAGGCAAAAGGCAAGTGGGCAGAGGAACTTCCTCATGTTTTATGGGCTTACCGCACCACACCTCGACGATCAACAGGAGAAACACCATTCTCCTTAGCCTACGGCATGGAAGCAGTAATCCCACTGGAAGTTGGCCTTCCTACAATTAGAAGCGAAAATTTTGATCCAGACTTAAATGGAGAAACCATAGCATTGGACCTCAACCTCGCCGAAGAAAGAAGAGAAAGAGCACTGGTTCACATTGCCTCATACCACAAGAGTTATCCAGGAAATACAACAAAACAGTGCATCCAAGGCAATTCAAGATCGGAGATTGGGTGCTGCGCAAAGTGATGGGAAACACCTTAGTACTAGGAGATGGCAAGTTAGGGCCTAATTGGAAAGGACCTTACAAAGTGGTCGGATTAGCTGGCAAAGGGGCATACCACCTGGAAGGTGAGGACGGCAAAGCTATTCTTAGGCCATGGAATACTGCCAATCTCAAACTATTTTATTTTTAGTTTTTTTTTTTTAAAAATATATGTAATTTTCCTTTTTCTTAATAAAACAAAGTCGATTCTTTTCAGCATAGTTGTTTTTTTTAAAAGATTGTATTAAGAAGTTAAGGACATCAAAAGCAAGGTTGGCTGGAAAAACCAATCTATAGGTTGGCTGGAAAAACCAACACCCTTCCTAAGCCCAGGATAAGGATCCAGGCTGCAGGACGTTTGGTCGGAATAACCAAACACTTTACTTTAGGTTGGCTGGAAAAACCAATCTGAAGGTTGGCTGAAAAAACCAACACCCCTCCTAAGCCCAGGATAAGGATCCAGGCTGCAGGACGTTTGGTCGGAATAACCAAACATTTTATTCTAAATTGGCAGGAATAACCAATTTAGTGGTTGGCTAGATTAAACCAACTTTTCGTACTCTTTAGCCGAAATAGGGACATCAGCTAAAGAGTGGTTGGCTGGATTAAACCAACTCTTGATACTTTTTAGCCATAGTAAGAACATCGGCTAAAGAGTGGTTGGCTGGATTAAACCAACTCTTGATACTCTTTAGCCGAAGAAAGGACATCGGCTAAAGAGTGGTTAGCTGGATTAAACCAACTCTTAACACTCTTTAGCCGAAGAAAGAACATCGGCTAAAAAGTGGTTGGCTGGATTAAACCAACTCTTAATATTCTTTAGCCGAAGAAAGGACAACGGCTAAAGAGTGGTTGGCTGGACTAAACCAACTCTTCGTACTCTTTAGTCGAAGTAAGAACATCGGCTAAAGAAATAAGGACATCAGCTAAAGAGTGGTTGGCTGGATTAAACCAACTCTTGATACTCTTTAGCCATAGTAAGAACATCGGCTAAAGAGTGGTTGGCTGGATTAAACCAACTCTTGATACTTTTTAGCCGAAGAAAGGACATCGACTAAAGAGTGGTTGGCTGGATTAAACCAACTCTTAACACTCTTTAGCCGAAGAAAGAACATCGGCTAAAGAGTGGTTGGCTGGATTAAACCAACTCTTAGTACTCTTTAGCCGAAGTAAGAACATCGGCTAAAGAAGTAAGAACATCGACCAAAAGTAGTTGGCTGGATTAAACCAACTCTTAGTACTCTTTAGCCGAAGTAAGGACATCGGCTAAAGAGTGGTTGGCTGGACTAAACCAACTCTTAGTACTCTTTAGCCGAAGTAAGGACATCGGCTAATTCAGCTAAAGAGTGGTTGGCTGGTAAAAACCAACTTAGAAGTTGACTGGATTAAACCAACTCTTGGTACTCTTCAGCCGAAGTAAGTATATCGGCTAAAGAGTGGTTGGCTAGTAAGCTCAGTCAGATTGCTCAGCTAAGACCGGAATAAAGTATCTCGGCCACAAATATTGTGTTTCAAGTTGCAGTTAGAAAGCAAGCACAAACAGGAATGCAAACCGAGATAACAGTTGGAGCAATAGATTTCATTGAAAAGTCATTACAGGTACAAGCATACAGATCAAACCGGAATAAGTGTTGAGCAGAAAAGATGATTTTCATTGATCAAATTCAAAACAAGTACAAAGGAGGGGCCACAGCCCGGTTACAAGAGCAAAAAAAAAAAGAAAAAGAAGAACATACAAAATCAGTTAAAAAGATCGTCCAGATCAGCATCCAACTCAACTCTGAGTCCGGTCTCAGCAGGAAGTTTGGTTGTAGCCAGAACTCGGTTGGGCTCGGTTGAAACAAGCTCCTCTGGGTTCGGCTCAGCTGGAGACACGACTATAGCATCAGGTGCTGGGGGATTGGAGATCGCTGGAATTGGAGGAGTAGGCTGGCGACCAGGCTGGGAGTCGTCTTCAGAAGAAGAGCCTTCATCTCCACCTTCTTCAAGAAATTGCTTCTGAAGGTCGGCAACATACTCCGCTAGTGAGGCCGGAAAGAAATACTGAGAAGCATTGTAGATTTCGGTTTTAGGCCGCAACCGAGCTGCTCCACTGCACCTCTCCAACCGCACTTGAAGAACAAATCCTTTGCTGCTTCACATTGTTTAATATAAAGGGCTTCGCCCTCCTTGAAACCCCGAAGCTCGGCGTCTTCTGTCTTCTTCTTCAGCTCTGTTATCTCGGCGTCCTTCTTACCTTCGAGCTTGACTAGCTCACGAAGGTACTTGTCCTTCATCACAGCTAGGGCCTTCTGTTTGTCTGCATCGACCGAGGTAACTAGTGCGGTCAGACGAGCTACCTCGGCCTCTAGCTCGGTCGTTTCTGGTAGGACTCCTTCAGTTCGGTTGTTTTTGCTTCAACCTCTGCTATGGCTTGCCTTGCTGTGCTCCTGAGCTCTAACACATTTTTATGCGCAATTTGGCCCTTTTGCACGGCTTGAAAAAAAAACTAATGTCAAAACCGAACAGAAAGTTGGTGATATTTAGAAAGACAAGATGAACAACTCACCAGGATCATGGATTTCGTGGCCGAGCGGATGGCCTTTAGCTCGGTCAAGTTCTTGTGGTGCTCCATGTCAGCTGGGAGGCACACACTCTTGGCAAGGTTGAAAGCCATCAGATGGTCTTTTTCAGCGACAACTGAATCAGTATCCTGAATATCACGGTTCTGGAAAGTCAGTTTGGGTGCCCACTTGGAAGAGCTGGCTCGGTCGGCATGTTCCGGTTGCGAGCTCGGTGGTGGGCTTGGTGGCAGAGTGGTTTCGTCTTCATCAATTAAGCGTTGTTCGGTCTGGGTAGTACGGGCGCGCTTAGTTCGGTGTGATGAAGAAGGTTGTTGAGATAGAAGGGCCACCACTGTTTCTTGTGATTGGTTTGGTGGTGGTACCTCGGCCCTGTTTGTCTCGGTCAAGAGAGCCCTGACTCTGTTCCTTTTGGCCATCTCTTCTTCAGCAGTCAATGGGATTAGTATAATTTGTGGCAAGGTTGGGTCTGGTTCGGGGGCGTCCTCTAACAAAAAGTTAGTTACTCTGGCTTTTCGGCGGCCGCTGTATCTGTATGTCGGTTCGAAATTTAGAAGTTTGGCCCAACTTCTTTCTGGAAAACGTAGTGCGGCGCGGATAGTGTTCAGGTTGGGGTAACTGTACAAGGATTGAAGATGGGCTGAATCTGCATAAAGAAGACAAACTGTTAGTTCGGTTCAGGAGCAGGTAACCGAAATAAAACAAAGCATGCCAACAAACCGAAGTAATTATACCAGGTTCTCCTTTATTCTAGTTTATACTTCGGCCAGAGATCTGGGCTTACTAGTCTTCAAAATTGCTAGACACCCAGAAAAAGTCATCATCATTCAAGTCTTTGTCCGGTGTGTCTTTTATCATTTTTTCTCGGCGGCGGCGTATTCTAAGATAGTAAACCCAGTCGTCTTCTTTTGACCCTATGGAGTATTGATGGAACAGTTCGGCTAAGCCGAGGTTAATGCCAGCACGGCGGTTTAGCTCGGCTATGCCCATTACTAGGCGGTATGAGTTGGTGGAAAGCTGGGTTGGGCATATTCTCGTTTGCCTAAGGAATTCACAAATTAAGGGTTGGACTGGAAATCTTAGTCCGGTTTCTATTATTGATAAAAGGGTAAAGGGTACAAAGCCCTGGTTTCCCCAAGATATAACATCTTTTTTGGCTAAGGTTAGGTGGACATCGTCAGGGATGTTATAATCCCTTCGGAATTCGGCCATGCCACCTGGTGTTTCTATTAAAAACCTATATTTATCCATTTACTCCTAAGTTATGTATAAATAATGCTTGGTGCTAGCTCGGTTGGAAAATGTTGCTGTTTAGCTCGGTTGAGCGATCAAAAAGAGTGCCTGGGCAACCTAAGTCTGCAAAGTGAAAAAACAGAAGTGTTAAGCACAGATCTGTAGACCGTGCTACAAAGTAAAAACAAGTTAAGTCCAACTTCGGCTTTGTGAAATGTTGCAGGTCCTATCTCGGTTTCAGTAAGCTGCTTGGCAGCTCGGTTGGGGCAAGTGATTTGTTAGATCGGTTGAAATTCTAGGAGCAACTTTCTTAGTTCGGTCTGAACTAAGAGTGCTAGTTTAGCCCCAAGATAGTTCGGTCGGAATTAAGGCCTTCAAACACACTCAGTGCAGACTTAGTTCGGTTTGTTATCTCGGCTAAGATAAACCAAAAGATGGTTTTTTGACTTGTTAAAACTACTGGTACAAGTGTTGGTTCGGTTGAATGGTCTGGCTAGACTTACACATAGCATAAACAGTATCCTAGTCCGGTTGCATTATGATTTTGGATCGAAAACCAGTGTTCTACAGGGTATTACATGTATTCGAGTGTTCTATTGCTAAGTTTTTCCAGAAACATACGAATCAAGTAGAAAGAAAGAGTGTGTTTTGCAAAACCACACAAAACAAGATACAATGGATTGAACAAATACGAAAACAAGAAAAATAAAACAGATTTATAATGCTTACCTGATGAAGATTGAACAGCCTAGAGGATGGGAGCACATGGCAGCAGCAAAACACGAGCTTCACAGCTGCAAGGTTGAAGGACAATGGAGGTTAGAAGAGAGAAAGAAGGAGATGAGTAGTGATTCAAAATAGCAAGGGTTTATTTTGTGTAAATGAAAGGACGAAAAGGTGGGGAACTGTTCAAAAAACGCGAGGTACGAGGGCGGCGTGACAGCTGCCTTCAGCCAATAAGAGCATGCCACGTGTCCATGAAATAAGAAGCGTTTCAGTTGCTGTGATTGAAGAGACGTTTTGACCGGACAGGTGCAATCCGGAGTGAATTTAGCTCGGCTGGAAAGGCTAAGATGGTTTTTTAGCCCGGCTGGAAAGGCTAAAAAGGTTTTTTACCCGGCTGGAACGGCTAAATGATTTTAGCTCGGTTGGAATTCTGAAATTTTTTAGCTCGGCTGGTAACGGGTAATCCCTTTCATGCTACGCAGATGGAATTAAGGGGAAATTGAGAGGGTAATTTATACTTATAAATTGGGCCGAGCTGGGTAATGGGCCATTACGGGCCACGTTACGAAGGACTGGGTAAAAAGGCCATGAAGTTACTCCGGCCCAAGAGAGGCCATGAAGTTACTCCGGCCCAAGAGAGGTGTAAAGTTACTCCAGCCCAAGAGATGTATAAAGTTACTCCGGTCCGAAAGAATCTTGAGGTTACTCCGGTCTAAAGGAAGCTTTGAACATAGCTCGATTGTCGTACTCAAAGTTAGCCCGGTCTTGGCTTATCGAGGTTATCTCAGCCAGAACCTTGCTATTTGATAGCTCGGTCTGATCACACCATGGTTGGCACTAGGAGAAACCTGGGTAAGAGCAATGAATGGAAGAGCCGTACTAAAGTTAGCTCGGTCTAGTCTGCGGCTTAGCATAGGCCATGCTTACCTCGGTCATAGTAGAATCCGACCATGGTAAAACCATCTCACTTGGTTTAAGCAGTGAGGAGGGTGTTGAATGATAAGCATTATCTTTCAGGAGTATGAATCCTAGGAGGACTCTATATGGAGGAGTAAGAGTCCTACTTGGATTGTGCCACACAGAACCTATAAAAGCTCACAAATATCACCTATGGGGAGATAACACAACTTTGATACACAGAACTTTTTGTCTACTTGTCTATTTTGCTGACTTAGGCATCGGAGGGGTTTCCGGCACACACCCGCCGGCTAGCTTACATTTGTGTTTTCAAGAAGTAAAACGACGACGTTTGGAGAAACGCGGACTTGATCAACAGGATTATACGAGAAGGTTTATTTATTTCCCGTACAAACCATATAAAAATTTGATAAAATTCAAAATCAAGCAATAACAAATCCCAATCAAATTGCAACCGAATTCACAAAATAAAATATAAGTTGAAATAACGGTTCGTACACAGCTGAAAAAACACATTCAAGACTCAAAAGTCAGAAAAAAAAAAAAAAAACATTTCACTCAAAAAACAAACTAATAAAACAACAATCAAAACGTATTTCAAAGAACAAACAGAGTTTCGGGATCAACTCGGTGAGATTCATTGTGTGTCACTCTCATGAAGGCTTGATTATTATATTTCATAATATACTCATCATCTTTATAGCCCAAAAGATTACCGTTCAATCCACAATCATTCCTCAACCAACTCAAATGCATATATGGCAAAACAAACAACACCCAACAATCAAAATAAAGAGATGCATTGCACATTTTGGGGAAAATAAAAGGGAGAGCAGATAAGAGAAGAGACTGTAGAAAGCGATCAAATATATATATATATATAGAGAGAGAGAGAGAGAGAGAGGAGAGAAGAGAGGAGAAGAGAAGAAAAGAGAAGAGGGCAGCGACCATTGCCAGTGCAGTCGCGATCAGCGTTAATCAGAGCATCAAAACTATAGCTAAAACCACGGAAATGAATACAGAAATCTCACATATACAATTCATGAAAAGAGTGACTTTGAAGAATCAAAATCAAACCTTGGAAGATGGTAATGATCATCATCATCGACAACCTTCAAGAGAATCTTCTACAGTTCAGACGAAGAACAGAAGAGAGAGAGAGATGAATAGGCAACGCCACTGCCAGTGCAGTCAGCGACACGAGAGAGAGAGAGAGAGAGAGAGAGAGAGAGAGAAGAAGAAGAAGAAGAAGAGAAGACATACACCTGTGCCATTTGAGGTCGCGAGAGTGAGAGAATGAGAGAATGGCGCTTCAACCATGCTACTTGCAATGCAATGGTAGAGTTGTATCTTGAATTAATCGAACGGTTTAGATTTGGGTGGAAAAAGAAAATTTGAATTTGTTTTATTATTTTTAAATAGTTAAATATGAATTGTTGGATCAATTCAAAGTACATCTCTGTCATTACAAGTAAAGAGCACATGGAGAGAATCTCAATTCTTCTTAGAGAGTCAAATTATGAAGATAACATGACTACGGGAGATTCTTATAATCCATTAATAGAAAAAATAAAAAAATAAATAACTCATTTGTCATTGAATAGTGAAAATTATTCAACCAAAAAACCTGTTCTAAAATCAAACAGTTCAAAATGCACTAATATTTTTGGCGACTATTTTTGGCAATAGAATATAAATTAGTTGCCAAATATACATAATTGACGACCATATATTGATTGGTCCCCAAAAAGTAACCAATTGGCGACTAGTTAACATGGTTGATTGTGACTGGATTTGGCGTGAGCCTAAATTTCTGTGTGAGAGCGAGGAAAAAGTTTCTGCGACAAAATTAATACATGGTGACTAAAATTTGTCTCCAAATGTAACTTTTTGGAGACAACAATTATTTAGTTAGGGAAAATGTGGGCTATATTTATGGCAACCTAATTAATTTAGTCGCTAATAATTTATTTGTCAATACTACACCATTTTGAATGAAGCCCTAATTTTTTATTACCCAGAAATAGTTGACCCACGCATGACATAGAGTTGAGATTCTCTCCTTGTGTTCTCTCATTGTCTCCTTACTTGCAACGGTGGAGATGCACTTTGAGTTGATCTAACGGTTCAGATTTAGCTATTTAAAAATTAAAAAAAAATAAGAAAACAAATTCAAATTTGCTTTTTCGGCCCAAATCTGGACTGTTAGATCAACTCAAGATGCGTCTCCACCATTGCAAGTAGGGAGGGAAGGAGAGAGCTGAAGGAGAGGATTCCAACTCCTCTAAGAATGGATTTTTTGACACCCTAAGCCATATGAAGGAGGATTTGAATTGGAGGGGACTGTTTGAGCCTGTAGGGCCTACCATGAGTTTCATTTTGATAATTCGAATCGTTCATTTTATTGGATATTTCATGCATTTCATCCTTAAAAAAACTTAAGTCGATCCGATAGTTTGTTCAATTTACCGTGTTTTTTACTAAAAAAAAGATGATACATGTGTTTTTAAAAAATAATCCATACAGTTTTTTGATAACAAAAATAATAAATTGAACAAATTACAATTATCGAATCAGCTTAATTTTTTTGGGATGAAATACATGAAGTGCTTGACAAAATAAACGGTTCAGCTCATCGAAACGGGACCCGTAGTGGGCCTACGAGCCCAAACAACCCCTTCCAGTCCATATGGAATATCATGGAAGGAATCCTCCTCCTATATGGAATATCATTCCTAACCATGTTTGGCTCCACAACATTCTCTTTGGTCATGTTATTTTTGTAACTTGGCTTCTTAAGAATATATATATTTTTCGACTCCGAACCATTGATAAAGTCAACTCTTTGCCAATTTCAACATTAATGACTTGAAATTTTTTTGAAAAATTCCACCAATTTTAGTCTTTAAAGACTTGGTAGTGAGAGTGAATCCCTCCATTGGCGAATTTCTATTTTAAATTGATGAATTACTCAAATTAAATGGTGTCTTTTTTTTCAACCAAATAATATGGTATTGAAGAATCAACTTGAACATTTTTTTCATAAAGAAAATAGATCTCTTATTGAAGATCTAAAATTTTCCATTCACACCAATATATTTCATATTGACTAATTTGAATAAAAAAATCCAATTTGTTTTTCATTTTTTACAGTTGACGTCCTACTAGGCATGCCACAAAACTGTTTGGCTTGTTTTTTCTACGAAAGAAAATATCATAAGTACGAGCGTGCTGGTAAAGATTAAAAAATCCATACAAATTAAATTCAAGTTAGTAGTCAAGCAAATATGAAAGGTTCTTTTCCCTCAACGAAGAGAACTTCCAAAATTACCAAGTGTAAAGAAAATAAAACTAAAAGAAAAATCTAAGGAAATGAAGAAGATGAAGTGAATAATCAAAGGAACCATTAATTTACCTCTACTCCTATACTTTGAAAAAGAAGTGTAAAAAATAAAACTAAGTTGGCTTTACTCCTAAAATAAGAGAAATGACAAAAAAATATAAAGAATAATGCTATACAAAACAAAGATTCATACATAAATTTCATATTTAATGATGTGGAGTTTTTTTGTATAAATTTTATGTAAAAATAGAATTTTCCAAATATAAATCAATGTCTTTGATTTTTTTTTGGAAAGCTTACATTATGAATGACTATTTATAGAAAAACGAAGTGTAGGAAATAATCTATCTATACTATTATATTATATTAAGTGAACCTCTATCTTGATTTCTTTAAACTTTTGTCATGTGACATTTACATAATTAAAAAATATAAAAAAAAAGAATAAATATAATAACTATTCTACAATAACTTCCCATTCAACCACATTCACCAAATAAATACCCTACAATAACTTTTTCTCTTCTCCAATAAGTTACTTTTATCCACATAAAAAAAAAAATTAACTTTTTGCTTTCTTCCTCTATTTTTACAATGTTTTTCTCTTTTAAAGAAAGTACAAAAGTGTTTGATTCAATCATGACAAAGGAAGTACAAACCAATAGAAGACTATCTTTTGTTTCTCTTTTATGGTAAGTGATTTAAGAGTCAATTTTTATATTTTCAATGACTGAACTTTTGTTTATTTGTTTTGTTTTGTTTTGTTTATTTCTTTTCTTCTTCCCCTTTTACAATTATTCTATTACATGATTTTATTTTTAGTTTTAACTTTTTGATTTTTCAGAAAATGTGGTTGAGTCTATTGAAGATGTCCAAATGGGTCAAAAAAAAAAAGGAGAAATTGAGGAAGAACGAGATATAATAAAAGAAGAACAATTATTAAAAGTTTAGAAATTAAGAGAAAAGTCTTTTGGAGCCAAAATTCAGAGGTTTTGATTGGGTTTGCAAAGGAAGTACAAAAGTAAAGTGCATACCCATATAAGAGTTGGTCATTTGATGAGTCATTATACAAAATTTACATTTATAGAATTCGTATTCCTATTTTTTTTCCAGGTTGTTTTACACAAATTTATACAATTTTTTTTTCAAAGGTTAGTTTTCAACTTATATACAGAAATTTGTGTTGTCTTACAACTTATATACAAATTTTTTTTTCCCCAGATTGTGTTTACGACTTTGTATTGTTCAAAAGAAATAACTTTTCAAGTAATTACTTATCAATATTTATCTTTTTGCTTCTCTTTCACTGTAAGTGATCTAAAAGTGTTGGACTTTTTTTTTTTTTTTTTTTGGTACAAATTTTGTAATTCTTTAATAGTTTTTATTGCTTCATCACGTTCATTGCAAAAATAAATAAATAAAAAAACTTCATTTTCATTTTCTTTATTATGTTGATTAAAAAAATACAAAAAATAAAAATAACTGTACATATTTTGTGTATATATTATCTTTGTGAGCATATTTTTATTTTATTTGTTTATAGATTTCGTGCAAATATACATACGATGCTTTATACATAGCATAGATAGATGTGGATTTTATAATACAAATTTTTAAAATTATATAGATTATCCACCTAAGTATAATTTTTTTTTTTTTTTTTTTTTGTGCACATTGTTTTAAGAAAAATTTACTTATAAATCACATCTTGAGGAATGATGATCCGATTAGTCCCAAGAGTTTTTTTTATAGACCAATTGGTCCCATTAATTTTAGAAAGGTAGAATTAATATATAATTTAAAAATTAGATTTACAATTATACCCTTATTTCTAATTTTTTTTTTTTTTTTTTTCCTTTTGTACTAGAAAGGTAAGATACATAACTTATGGAAATCAAATTTGAGATGAATTTATATATAAGAATCTTTTTTATTTGGAATGATTTGAAATGTAAGATTTTTCAAATATTTCAAAAAGAGTATAAAAATGATTAGAAATATGAGATTCTTCAAACATTTCAAAAATATGTGGGATTCTTCAAAGGCCAGGCTTCTCTCCAATCTGAGATCAGACTGAAGCGTACTGTTAGGCCTGTGTAGGCCCACCATAGGTCTTATTTTGATGATCTGAATCGTTTAATATATAGAACTCATCGAGTACTTTATCCATGTAAGAAAATCACGTTGATCGAATATCAATAATTACTTGATCGGATCAGATTTCTGTCAACGACAAATATAATTTTCAAAATAAATTGTTGACAAAAATCTATCCGATCAACGTATTTTTTCAAGAATAAAGTATTCAATGAAATCTTCACATTGAACGATTCGGATTATCGAAATAGGATCTGTGGTGGGCTCCACAGGCCCAATAGTACCGTCTAGTCCACAAAGTGGACTGGAGACAAGCTTGACCCATTCTTCAAATATTTCAAAAGGAGTACAAAAACTTTTTAGTAAGTTTTGAGCAAATGTATAATTTCAATCTATAACCCTCCAATATAACACTCAAAGGTAACACTCCAATGTAATACTTAGAAAAAAACTTTATTATATTTTTTTTAAGCGTAGCACTCCAATATAACGCTTTAAAAAAACTTTTTATTATACTTTTTCCAAACATAACACTCCAATAAAAACTCCATACTCCAAAAAAATTTCTTAGTGTAACACTCTAATGTAACAAAAAAAAATTCCTTAGTGTACTTTTTCGGGTGTAGAATTCTTCAAACCATTCCAAAAAGAGTATAAAAATTCCTTAGTAAATTTTGGGTAAATATATAATTTCAAATTGTGAATATTACGTTTAAAAAAAGTACACTAAGTAATTTTTTAGTGTTTTTATGTGTGTTACATTGGAGTGTTATGTTTGAAATTACATTGATTGGAATGTTATGTTTGAGATTACATTGATTGGAGTGTTATGTTTGAAAAATGTATTGGAGTTTGGAAGGTTATGTTTGAGAAATGTATTGGAGTGTGTTACGTTTGGAATATTACATTTGAAAAAAGTTTAGAGTGTTTTTTAGTGCGTTATATTAGAGTGTTACGTTTTTATTCGTAATGTGAAATTTATTCTAGGAGGGGAAATCAAAAACCTTTATAGTGTGGATTGTCTAAATGTGTAATTTCACGTTTGGAGAAACTCACTTTTATCTCTCAAAAATTAAACCCATACGTATAAATGACTATCATTTTATGTAATCTTCACTTTAATAGAACTTTTGAGTTCATAAGAAGAAAAAAATGACTAAATAGTTCACAATACCATATTTTGATATTTATTGGTGCTTTACCTTTTATTTTTTTCTTTTGAGTTTTTAATTAATTAATTTTTTCATGTTTATTAAAACTCTTTGATTGCAAATGTTAAATGTGTTTAATTATTTATATATTCAATTTTTTTAAAAAAAATTATATTTAGTTAGGAGTATTGAGTTCAAGCAAAATTATTTTCATATTCAATCTGTTTTTTTTTTTTTAATTAATATATTTAATTTTTAATGCACTGTTTCAAACTTACATTTATTTTCCAAGTTGCCCGGCCACTAGTACCCTATTAACTATCCTATTCTCCCATCGTTATTGTTGACATGTGTCTTTCCATTTTCTCTATTTTATATTCCATATTCTTCCGCTTCATATTTTCCACACGTGCTCTTAACTTCCTTCAATCACCAAAGCGCTGTGTGTAATTATATAAGTAATAAATATTATTATTATTACTATTTATTTATAGTGCCAACATTATCTGCAAGAATGAAACTTAACAATCCTTCATAATCTAGGGAATTTTTTTTTTTTTTAAAAGGCAATTCATTTCAGTTCAGATAATAATCAACGTGTTACTGATCACTTTGGATCAGTTGATGAACACGGTAGAATCAGTCCACAAGAGAAACTTGAAATGAACTCAGTTAACAAAAACATACATATAGTTACTAAATGAAAATAAAGATGGAAACAAATTTTAAATTCAGCAACTCAAGGTGCTGCATCTGTTTTCAATTTTCACGCCATGCGCTTCGGCGGCACTACCAAGACCCTTCAGCACCCACAGTTGGATTCTGAAAAGCAGCGAAATTCCAGAAAGTCTTCAATGCGTAGGGCTGAGAAATCGTCACGCCCTCTTCAGTGATTTTTGCTATCTGCAATTTCCAAATATCAATTCTGTTTAGATATAATGTTCAAAAACTGCCACATCTACAGCTCATTTTCCAGTAAAAAAAAATAAAAATCTAGCAGTATAAAATTAAGAATTAATGCTTGCAACAAAAAAACCTTGTCACGGAAAAGAACTTTCTTCCAATAGCTTGAGCACAGTAATTCACATAAATATGAAAAGGGAACTAATAACTAAGTTGGCTCGGGTGAACTAGTTCCAAGTACAACCAATTCTGCAATGAAAAGCCTTTATATAGATCCTCATTATAGCAAGGAAACAAATTTCACAGTCCCTTCTCTAGATTAGACCAAAGTAACCGGCTTTTCCTTGTATTATTAGAACATCAGAAAAGATGCATAAAACTCTAGGAGGATTTGGCACTACATAACACAAATCAAATTTGGCATTATCTAATCTCAATGATAGCAGAGAATTGAAAAAAAAATTACCACAATGAGCGCTTAGAAACATTCAAATGATCGGTTTAATTTCATTAATTCATGATAGTCACCTGATAAGTTCCTAAACTACAGCATATGCTACTGCAGGTCCAGTTGTCATGCACCAACATAAAAGTCGCCACAAATCAGTGAGGGGCCTAATAACCCACGGCCTCTATGTCACATGGACTCTTCAAAATAGATCAAAATACCCATATTGAACACTTTGGAAAAGGCTACGAGGTATAATGTGCCTGACACTTACCATTGGATATTGGTTCAACAACCATATCCATCAATTCAATTTTCCATATACCTGTACTGAAATGTCATTGCATGTATTTTTTGTTGCATAATTGCTACAAAAGTTCAGTGTCTTTTTTGACACTCTATATGTTACATGAAATATCATTTCAAAATATATTTTTTTCCCCTTTCTTTGCGGAGTCCACATATCCTTCAGTTAGAGGTTTGATGGGTCCAACCCTTAGATACACAATACTATAGCCACTGATACCTGTACCCAAGTCCACGTAATATGACCCATGCCGTAGCTTAGTGCTCAAGGCTTTAGAAGCAATTCATCCCGTGCCAAAAAGAGAATCTATTCTCAAAGCAGGCTAAATTAGAATAGCAACATGAAGTTCAAAACTTGAATTTAGGCCAGAGAGACGTTAAGAAAGAAAGTATCGCTGAGATACAGTGTTCGCAAAATTTCCTCAATGTTTCTTGAAGATTTACAGTTGTCTAGAAGAAAAAAAGTGTATATATGTTTTTAAACTAGAACACAATAGTTGGATCAAACTTTCATAGGAACCAGATGGAAAAAATATATATATATGTTTCTTCAATTCACAACTCCCTCAGATCTTCATGAATGCGATAAAATTTAAAGATTTTGACATAATTAGAATCAACGAAAAAACATATTGTAACTTATCCCGATTATAACAATGGTATAAATAGACAAGACAAATAGCAGTTAATACAAATTAAAAATTTCTGAAGTTCAGCAAGACAAGAAATGCAATCTGAAAATCTTCTTTAAGTCAACATCTCAAAAGTCTATCAAGGCTCAAGCATATAATTGCAACAAAACAAAAAAAAAAGAACATGATAAATGGCACCATAAGAAGAAGCCATCAATTAAATTTCATGAGTTAAAAATATACCTGAAGTTTGTTGACCGCAGACCTATCACGATAGAGAAGTACACGCATGCATTTCTCCAGTAACTTAACACCATCTTCAAAACTCAAGTCCGCATGCCATTCATCACGGAGAATAGGCCTTGCAAGGTGATTTCCAAATCCAGTTGCCACATGATCGTCTTCAAAATGAACACCAATCATATTAACCTGGATCACATTTACTAAAACAAATTATTCATATTCCAGATTACTGAAAGCTTATCCTTGAGCATCAAGAAAATGAACTAAGTTACTGACAGGATTACCGTTCCAAGATACTTCTGACCATTTTTCACTCCTCCAAGTACAAGTGAATTCCATAGTGGGTTGAACTTGTTGCGACGATTGTACATCATCCTAGTCAAATAGTTGTGCACTTCCTTAGGCCCCAGTGAGTTCCCATCATCCCACATATTGTCATACAAACTGCCCAAATTAAGCACTCACGGAAAAAAGAGTCACGAATCTACAATGAACACTAGGAGCACCACCATCCTCCATATAGTGATAGTAACAATAGAAAACAAATAAAAATTAATAAATACAAAAGGGTCAGCATTTTATCACTTGCCAAGCCTTTCTACAGGATCAGATGCTTACATGAGCTTGTCAAGGTTGCATAAAATCTCCTGGAAATCACTTATTTCACCACTTGCACCAAGGAGAGAGTGTTTCCCAACAGACTTCAATCGCTCCACACTCTTGTAACGCAGGGTAGACCCATAGGAACCTGTAAATGAAAGCATCAATCACTTGAAGTAGACATAATTTTAGAATTTTGTAACAAGTACCCAGATAGAAGCATATGTGTAACATGAGGAATAAAGAAGTATCAATGCTATCTCTACTAGTATGAAAAACTAAAAAGTGCAAATAGCCAAATCTTCGGTGTTGACTTCCAGTAGATTATCCACTGTCTGCATCTAAACAATCATACTCTTCAAACAGATGTTGACAATCATACTCTTCAAACAGATGTTGGTACCAAAGAATTGGATATTGAAAAAAAAAAAAAAACACAAAACAAAACAAATCAAGTAAATCAATAAATAAGTATATGTCATGCGAATTCAAGTAAGACAAGTTAAGGAGCTACCTCCCATATCAGCAGCCATGAGAATACCATCCTTGAACTTGATGCCAATTACTGATGTACCGGTCACATATGGATAACTGTACCAAAATTCAACAAGTAATGATTTCATACTCCACACACACACACACAGAAAGAAAAAAAAAGAAGAAGAGAAGCTAATCCATTACATACTTCATACTCGTGAATGGGACCAATGTGCATATGCATGCATCTATATACATATATACACGTTTTTGTTGATATATATGCGTAGACATTCAGGTTCAGCGATTCAACCCTGGTTCAGAGTTTCAACTCCAAACTAAAGCCATGAGATACGAACATGACTAGTGACCCTCCAATAATCTACCACTCGATACATTCTTGTATTTCACTAATGAGTACCCATCATGGAAAGGCCACATTTGGTTGAACAGATTCAACCATTCCATTTAGAATTTAATAATTCCAATGAGCAATCCTAAATTAGTTAATTCAAAAACTGGTATAGCCATAAGAGGATATATATATATATATTAAATCTCCCAATTATAGATTAGGTAATTCTTTAGTTTATAACAAATGATTGATTTTAAATTTTTATTACAAAAGCAAAATATAGTAGATTTGGGAATTATTTTACAACCAAACACATCTAATTATCCAATTCATAAATGGGGGAATGACATGCAAAATCCAATCACTTTACCTACTTTATTGCCCCCAACTGTTTCTTGTTCCTCCATTGAAACATAATGGTTTCATGTTCTTTCATCAGTTGGTTATTCCCTCCAATTATATCTCTTTCTCCAATTCTAATCTCATTTGATTCACAAGATTGAATGGCCAGTTCTCGTCCGGACCTTTGATTCAATTGTTTACCAAGAATTTTGAGCCTAGTGCATAAGCATAATTCTCGGACGAACTTAAAAGGACTTTCGGTTCTTTGCACCCTGTTCTGGTTTGCTGCTTCTAAAATGGTCCAATTAACATTTCGAGACCACCAAACAGGTCCTGATGGAATACTTGTGCTTGTAGGGGAATAATAAAGGAGTGCCCTTGGCGCTTTTTTAGATATATCTTATTCCTCTCCCTTGTTGACTTATGTTTGTCACCAGATGCTTAGCCCTTGATTACTTAAAGCACTACAAGACCCTCCTTATCTGTTGAATGGTGAGTTTATGGGATCTATGGGGTCAAGATAGGTCTCTTCTATTGAACCTAGTATTCAATAACTATCATGCAGAATGAAAGTAGCTGCAGGCACATAGGCAATTTGACAAAGGTTTATCTCCCTCAATGGGTATAGCTCACCTTATTGGCAACTAGCCAAATGAAATATGTCTCCAGCTTGCTCTATCCACTCTTTCTCCTTGAGGTTTTCAATCTAAACGTGAGATAGCCTAAATCAACTTGAAAGTGTCTCTCCCAGTTGTTGTAGAATCATATCATAACATCCCTCAACTTGGAGCCATGAATAGATTGGTTTTCATCTAAGTAGCACAAACACATGACACAAAACAGTGACATGGCAATTTTCAAAAAAATGAGGACACAATAAGCTTGAGACACATTAAAATTTTATATTTTTATAAATTTATTATATGTCCAACATATGCATAGTTTATTCAAATGTACTGAAGAAGGAAAAAAAAAGAAAAAGAAAAAGAAACATAAACATAACACTAACTAAAATTAAAAAGTCATATATACCATAACTTAACATTAAGATATCATTCACATAACAATTACTTTTAAAGAAAGCAAAACAATTGTAGAACATTAAATTACACATAATGTATTTATCTGATAAATGTTTCGAAACATACTTAGTGCACATTGTTACTATGAAGAGATTCATCACATAAGTTGAGTTTGGAGGGTTCAAGAAGTGTTTATGAAGTGTCCGATATTATGAATTTAAATTTCAATTAAGACGAGTTGAAGAAGCATCGAACACGCTCTTGGGAGTGCCCACAGAGTGTCGTGTTCGACATGGCACACCTCCTGCATAGTGTCCATGCTTTTTAGGTTTTCATCAGTCTCTAACAACCACACACACGCACACAAAATAGGGAGGAAAAGGCATGAAGAAGGAAAAAAGAAAAAAAAAATAGTACACCATTGTTCATTTCTCGAACCTTAAAAAACCAGTCTACCCTGTTTACAACAAAACTATAAACACTAAATTGCGCACAAGTAAAGGTACCTACACCTGCACTTACCTGCTCAAGTCCATGCACACAACTCCATGTAACATATGTCATTTAAAAAAATATGTCGTCAAGATTTTTTTAAGTTTTATTTATTGTTATTATCATTTTTTTGGATCTTTGACTCATGAAGATCGAACAACTGAAACCTCAATATCAACGATCATATAAGTACATGAATTGAATTCATTTGATGAGTTCGGACATCAGAAAAAATCTCCGGCAGATTCACTTTCATGTATGCATATAGGCCAATTAAACGACTAAAAGATTTTCAAACAACATATTGCAGATCAGATAAAAATATTATGGTAAAATTTTCTTTTGCCAACATGCACAAAGAACACAACCAAATAAAACTTGAATTGAATAATGCTATAACAAAGCTCAACCTATTCATATTTCCATCACAGCAATGAGTTGCAACAAGGAAACATATATTGAAAAAACCACATATTAGGACTACATTAAATTCATCTTCTAAAAGCTAATTCCAAATGTTTGAACTCTCTAGATTAAAACTCTTAACAAGTCATGGAATTGATTATGTGTCGATATCAAAATACAGGTATCATACATATGTCATCATCAATATTTCAAACTTCAACACATGCTTTCTGCTTTTGTATGTATTAAAGTCATTGTGTATGCCATTCTATTACTAAATTTCACCACTTCTAGAATGTTAATATCACTACTAAAGTTAACTACCACTCTCCTGCAATAATCAACATCAACAAAGTCCCTATATTTTTGAAACCTTGATATCACTAAATTCATTTTTTACTCCCAGAAACAAAAAGGGGCCCTAAATGAACGGAGGCATAACTTAAGTAGATTGGAACTTGGAAGTAGCGACTACACTACTATCCATTAGGAAATCTTGGCAGCATAACTCAAAGGGCTATGACGCAATATTCAAGGATGCTCTTTGGGCAGTTAGGAGGACCCATAAATATTGGCAGCACTGTTGAAAAGGTGAAAAGAAAGGCATCTAAGTCATTCCAAAAGTTTGACATGCACAAGTGTGGTTAAAAAATTCACTATGCTTTCAAGGTAAACATCCCAACAAGAGTCCAAATTTTCTAGTGGAACCATGGCAAAGGCACTCAATAAGCTTCATTAGTTGGATTTTGGAAAAATAGACAAGAAGATAATCCTTGCCACATGAACCCAAAGCTAGAATTGCATAACTCCAGGTAATACATGGAATTTTACAACAACAGGGCATGAAACAAAATAAAATAAAGTAAACCAACACACAAATACTATAACCATCGGGAATCGCTTGCATGCTTTGGAAAATGTCTCAAATTATTTGACATTTCCCCAAAATTAGTGCAGTCAGGTGTTGTCAAAGAAAGAATTTCCTGATTAATGATAGCTCATTTTATTTTATTTTTTTGGGCACGAATTTTGTAAATACCCACTGTCCAAAATTGTGATAATTCCCTAAAAAATAAACCAATTCTTTAATCATCTTCTCATGGAAAAGAGATTTACAAAAAAATAAAAATAAAAATAACACCTATGATTTATGTTAATTTCAACCTAGCCATCTTACAAAAATCACTCCTAGGGCTGCAAATTTTCAATCCAAAACAAGTGAACTTATGGATACCCCTGTAGAGAAAAAGTTTCAAATCTCACTCCTACTGAGTACATACATACGCATATTGCCATGCTGCGTAACATCAAAGAAAGTACAATGTAATTAGGGTTAAAACTAATACCTTTTAACAATCCTCAAAAACAATAAGAAACCAATGATTCATATATATATAGCAGGCTATTTCTGCACATCAATAATAGAATTTGTTTGTGTATATGTGTGTGTGTATATATATATATATATATATAGAGAGAGAGAGAGAGAGAGAGAGAAGACATACAGAGTTCTCTCTGATGCTGCTTGAGAGACCATGAAGTTGTTTTGAGGTTGATTAGAGTCCACCAACTGCATATATAACAGACAATAATACATCAGTAACAATATTTTCCGAGGGATGATTACCAAAATCACAACAAAAACAAAAAAAAGACTTACATTCATTTTGAGATTTTGATTTTGATTTTGATTTTGATTTTGATTTTGATGGGTACTTTTTGCAGCAAAATGCAGAGCAAAATTTGGTTTCGATCTTAAAGCTATATAATAATGAATGAACTTCGGGTGTCCCTTCTTTGAAGAAAGCCAGGGTTAACTTGGACCCACTCCAAACCGCTCAGCCCGTTAACTTTTGAGAGTATTGGGCTCGACTTGACTTGGGGCCCAAAGATACTCAATAATGGCCATCCAAATAACAATTAAAAGGCAACGGGACCTGATACACCAAAATGTCCATAAGACTTATTTGTGCACTCATCTTTCTAATAAGATTTTGAAGAATTTATCAGTATGTCTTATATACAAAGTTTAAAATTTATCTAATTCTAGAAAAAAATATACTTACACTAATTAGTCTTATATATTTTCAATTGTTTTCAAAAAAATTCTTTTTTATTTTTTTATTTTTTAAATTTATAGATGTTACTACATCCTACCATCATCAAATTTCTTTCAGACGATTATCGAAGATTCGCCGGAATATTCAACATCACCAACAATTTGCTAGAATATCACCGGAAGTTCACTGAAATATCGTCAGAGTGTTTTGAATGTCACTCTAAGTCACCAGAATGTTTAGAACGTTTGTTGAACATTAAGAATGTCATCAGAGACTCACCAGAATGTTCAGAATATTACCTGGAAAAAAAAAAGAATAAATGAAAAACATAGCAAAATGTGCTAAATATTGATAAAATGAAAGGAAAAAAAAACAAAGAAGTAGCAGTAACAATGAGAAAAAAAACATATGTTATTTTCAATTTTTGGAGGGATTAAACAAATAATCTCCAATATTGATCAAATTGAAAAGCAAGTTCTGATACTGTAAAATGTTAGAGTTTCAAAGCAAAAATCTATTAAGCATTTATCTTTATTAATCAAATTGAAAAACAAAAATCTATTAAGCATTTATCTTTATTAATCAAATTGAAAAACATGTTATGAAACTGCAAAATTTTACAGTTCTAAAACATGTTATGAAATTACAAAATTTTACAGTTCTAAACAATGTTATGAAATTGCAAAAATTTTCAGTTTTAAAGCATAATTCATAACTCCGCCAGGGTTGTTAATAACTCCGCCGGTCCCAAGTCCAGCTAAAGGAGGAGGGTTATGTGTTAGGTAGTCGACAGTCAATACGTAAAAAAGCCGCTCGGATCCCTTATGACAATGAATCCTACTTTGAATCGTTCAAATGTTAGGTCGTTCCCCTCAAGTGACGCGTTGCGCTTGCCTCCAGGTGTTTCAAAAAGTGAGTAAGGAACACCACATCGACGCCTGGGTGTGGTGAAAAATGGGCAAAGGTTCCCATGTTTTTCTAAACAAGCGCGGGTAAAGAAGCTAGTCCAAGACTATAGGTTTAGGGTAGCCACTTGGAATATAGGAACCTTAACTGGTAAGACAATGGAATTGATAGATGTTATGATTAGAAAGAGAGTTAGTATAGATTGCGTACAAGAAACTAAGTGGAAGGGTGAGAAAGTTAGGAAAATTGAGGATACTGGTTTTAAACTGTATTATAGTGGTAAGGATGGACTCAGGAATGTGGTAGGAATCATAATTACTAAAGGTCTTGTGGAGAATGTAATGGCAGTTATTAGGAAAGGGGATATGATTATGTTAGTTAAACTAGTTATTGGAGGGAATATAGTGAATGTTATTAGTGCATACGCCCTTCAAGTAGGACTAGATGATCGGACTAAAAGGGATTTTTTGGGACAAATGGATAAGATCTTACAAGAAATACCCGTAGGAGAAAACCTGGTTATAAGTGGAGATTTTAATAGCCATGTAGGCATAAATAAACTAGGCTGTGAAAAGGTACATGGTGGATACAATTTTGGTGACAGAAATGAGGCTGGAGAGATTATCTTAGATTTTGAGTTAGCTTTATGTATAAGAAGAGGGAGGAGCATTTGATAACCTTTAAGAGTGAGTGAGTTAAGAGCCAAATAGATTACTTCTTAGTGAGAAAAGTGGACTGCCTAAAATGCAATGATTGTAAAGTGATTCCTGGAGAGAGTCTGACCTCTTAACATAGGATTTTGGTACTAGATTTATATTTTAAAGGGCAATACCAAGCTAGGAAGAATGGTGAGCATCGTAGGACGAGATGGCGGAACCTAAAAGGAGATAAACTATAAATATTTATGAATAGAATGGATAAGAAAGGTACTTGAGACTTGAAAGATGATACTAACACTATGTGAAACTCGATAGCCCATTGTATGAAGAGAATCTCAAGGATAGTGTTTAGAGAGTCGAAAGGAACGGGACACAGCTTTAGAGAAACTTGATGGTGGAGGAAAGAGGTTCAAGCGGTAGTTAAGACAAAAAAAAAGTACTTTAAAAAGTAGCAGAACGATAGAACTAAGGAAAACTTTAAGAGATATAGATTGGCTAATAAGGAGGTCAAGAAAGTAGTAAGTTGAAAGCTTATGATGACCTATACACTAGACTAGATAATAAGGAGGGAGAGAAGAGGGTATACAAACTTGCTAAGATACGGGAGAGGAAAATAAGAGATTTTAATCAAGTTAAGTGCATCAAGAGTGAGGATTCTAAGGTATTAGTGAATGATGAAGAGAATAAAGAAGATGGAAAAATTATTTTGAGAAACTATTAAATGAGGAATATAGAGGTATATCAATAGGGGAAGAAATTACTAGTAATACAATAAACCAAGACTATAGGTTCTATTGCATGATTAGGAACTTTGAAGTGGAGATTGTACTTAAGAAGATGGAATCAAATAAGGCTTTAGGACCCAATGTATCCCTATTGAAGCTTGGAAGTGTTTAGGTAAAAAGGAGGTTGCTTGGCTAACTAGGTTGTTTAGCAAAATTTTGTTGACTAAGAACATGCTAGATGAGTAGAGGAAGAGTATTTTAGTATCAATTTATAAGAATAAAGGAGATGTCCATAATTGCAACAACTATAGCGAAATCAAACTAATATGTCATATAATGAAAGTGTAGAAGAGGGTGATGGAACGCCGATTGCGAGATACAACAGAGGTGTCAAAGAATCAATTTGGGTTTATGCCTGGCAGGTCAACAATGGAAGCGATCTATCTTTTGAGGAGAGTAATAGAAAAGTATAGGGAAAAGAAAAGAGACATTCATACAGTATTTATTGACCTTGAGAAAGCATATGACAAAGTGCCTCGGAATATAATATGGTGGGTGTTAGAAAAAAAAAAAAAAAGGGTGACAAAATGTTACATTGATATGATTATGGTTATATATGAAGGAGTAGTGACCACTATTAGATTGTCTGCCAGAGAGACAAATGAATTTCCTATCACTGTATGGTTACACCAAGAATCTACCTTAAGTCCTTATCTTTTTGCTTTAGTTATGAATGAGTTGACGAGAAATATTCAGGATGACATGCCATGGTGTATTCTTTTTGCAAACAATATCGTGCTAGTGGATGAGACTAGAGAATGAGTTAACACAAAGTTGGAGATTTAGTGAAAAGCACTTGAATCTAAAAAATTCCGGATAAGCAGAACTAAGATAGCGTATATGGAGTGTAAATTTAATAACAGTAACAATGAAAGCAGAGGAGAAGTGAAGATTGAGAACCAAGAACTGCCTTTGATAGAACCGCGTGGAGAAGAAGGATTCATGTAGCCGACCTTATTTGATGAGACTTGAGGCTTGGGTTGATTTGGTTTGGTTTGGTAAAGCATGATTCATTTCAACACTAAAAAAATTGAAACTATAAAATTTTATAGTTTTCACTGCCTATAAGTAAAACTCGAAAACAGCTTGTTTAGAACTTGAAAATTTTCTCCGTTACAATAGGAAAAGAGAAGTGTGTAGCAGAGAAAATATAGAAAAATTGAGAGATCGAATGAGAGAGACAGATATAGAGTGAGGATTGTAGCAATTATTTTTTATTTAGATCTAATTGGATCTGATGTAGATTTTCTTCACCGAAAACTCTTCTCCTTTGCCGTTGGTGAGGGTGAAGTAAGAAGT
Organism: Camellia sinensis; assembly: GCF_055761805.1. Lineage (NCBI taxonomy): Eukaryota > Viridiplantae > Streptophyta > Magnoliopsida > Ericales > Theaceae > Camellia > Camellia sinensis. The sequence goes on from NC_138962.1 coordinate 91,171,044, forward strand.
TGGTAGTCGGTGAACTCCAATCGATGGTAGTCGTTGGTCGCTGGTGATTATATATCAAGAAGAGAAAGATAAGAAGCAAAACGTGGTCGACAGTCACCGATTACTGGAAATCAAGAAGAGAAAGAGATAGAGAAGAAGAAAAACGTTATAGGACTTTTGAATATAAACAAAAGGTTATGGAACTAAATAGGCCCCACATTTTTCAAAGAGGACTTGTTAGTAATTTGCCCTAGGAGTTTTCAATCAATTCCCCAAAATTAAGTGGGTAGTTAGATAAAATATGTACTTCAATTCTCAACTATAAATAGGCAGGGCCGACTTTGGCCTAAAGTAGGCAAAGCAAGGACTCCAAAAAATAAGTAAAAAAATGGCCCTCAGAAATTTTTTAGCTATTATATAGTCCATTAAAATAACCTATTTGAATCTGAAAGCCTTGATATAATGCCCGATAAAATTCTATAAAAATTCAAAATTAATATATGGTTGATGTGGTGAATTATTTAGAACTAAGAGATAATTATTTTTATCCAAAAAAATCAAAAAAGCCAATTAATATTGTGAGTTATTTGAAATTAATGGAGGGTTATTTTTAAGTACATTGATTGTATATAATACAATTAATTATACCATGTAAAGTTATTTATGGAAAAATAATTGAATTTGAATTTGATTAAATATTACTTTCAATCAACTGTTTCACAAGAAAGATTAAATGAATTAGAAATTTTATCCATTGAAAGTGATTTTTTTGATAAGTTGGATTATGCAAGTTTGGTTATCAATATTGTAGTTAAAAATGTGAAAATGGTGATATTTTACTACAGTTTATTCACTTTTTATTTATTTCTTATGCTTAGATGATTTGATCATTTATTTTTTTATTATTGTAAACTTTGTTATATATTTAAAAAAAAATTAATTGTTATATATGGAAGTAACTTTTTTGTAAACCTTGTCAAATAAAAAAAAATGGATAAATATTCTTTTGATCACATTAGTTTTTTTTGCTTTTTTTAAATGTAAGAAATCCGTTCAACGTTTCAAAAAAGTTAATTTGGGAATATAATTCTATAACACAAAAGTGTCAATACCAACTAGGCTTTTTCATATAGGATAGACTAGTAGGTGTGTGCTTGCCCGATGAATGTGTTGTTAAGTCTATAAAATATAAATTTAGATTTTGATTAAGTTGATCATATATGTTGTATACTGCTCAAGTGATAACGATGTTATTTCCTAAGCCATAAGTCTTGAGTTCAAGCCTCATCTACCTCACTGTATGGTTTTGTTTTTCAAATAGGCTATAAAGGTATTTTTGAAAATCAAAATGTCACATTGTGTCAACACCATGGAATGCCTTCACTTTAATATAAAAGATAGATAGATAGATTTTGGTTTAAAAGCATATATGTTTTGTACCACTCAAGTGATAGAATATGTTATTTCCTAAACGATAAATTTTTGAGTTCAACCCTCATTCACCTCACTAGATATTTTGTTTTTTAAAATAGGCTATGATGGTATTTTTCCAAAAATCAAAATGCCATATTATGGCAACATCATGGGAAACCTTCGGGTGACTCTATTTACATCCCAAAAGATTGGTTGGACATCCCGTTTTAAAATTTAAAATTTATTTTATTATTTGGGACAGCCTAAATAATGCCTATTATATCTTCAAAAACACTAGGGAGATACTTAACACGTCCTAAACTAAATTTGTCTCAATTGTCTCCAACTCAACTTCTCACATAGAGCAACCCAACAAATCAAACCCCTCCCGTTGGAGCCTACCCTCATTGAAGCCCGTCGTCACGTACCCTGTCGGAGTCCACGAACAATGTTGAACATCACTCTAAAACATAGAAGGAGAAGTTAGAAAATTTAAAGGTATGGAAACATAGAGCCAAATATTTTCATTTTTTTCGGATACTCAATATTGAACAAAATTAAATTTATTTGGAGATATAAACCTGGCTAGTTCTTATTGTTCAGAATTGAAATAAGAAGAAGTTATAAAATTAAATGTTTAGAAACGTAGAGCCAAACACAGACTATTTGTTCGGATATTAAATACTAAACAATGTCAAATAGTTTGGAAACATAGTGTCGAATAAAAGTAATTTGTTCGGTACTAAATTTCTGAACAAATTTCGAAAATCCACCGACTAATAATAATGAAGATAAACAAAAAAACCTGCCTTCTCTATAAAAAAATAGCTTGGGAACGTTTTCTTCATTGTTCATTATTGACTTCAATATGAAATAGAATGCAAAAATGGTAGGTTCAAGTGAAATATTATTGAGTATGAAGAAGAGAAAAGATAAGAGAAGATTAAGACTAATTATGAATGAGGCATCCAAAGCACTATGATTTACACTTTTTCTAATATCAAGTACATTTTGTCATTTTAAATAAAGATATTTTCAGGGTGTCTAACCAATTTTTTTGGGTGGAAATAGAGCCACCCAAGTAATACTTGTCGACAAAGAATACATTTTGGTGACAAGCACAATCCTTGCTAAATGTTAAACATATTTGGTGACAACATCCTCACCACCATAGGTAGTCTTTCAAATTTGGAGAATATACTTAGCGAGGAAATGATAATTTTTAGTGGCAAAATATTTTACACTTTGGCTTCCAGCAATGTTCGTTGCAAAACACTTTACATTTTGGAGTCAAGATTGGTTCCTTGCTAAAAGGTTGGTTTTGGCGTGGAATTCAAGTATCGAAGGCGACCCATTTGCAACGAATGTATGACGAGTCAAATTTCCTCGCAAAAAAGTTTTTGGTGAGAAATTTTCAAACTTTGTGACATATTTTCCCACGGTGAATGTCAAAATGCTTGTAGTGACATTCATTCTCATCACCCTCGCCACTTCCCCACCCACCTACACTACCCACACCCAACCCAATACCTAGTCAATCCAACCCTAGCTACGATAATCATAGGATGCAACTCTAAACTATGCATTTTGCAACATCGAATGAAATGGGTGTGCGGTGGCAACAGGGAAGAGGAGGGGTCGAGGGGTTGGGTGGGTGCTATTAGCTAGGTTTTGGGTCAACTAGGGTGTTGGGTTGGGTGGGTATAGCCGGGTGTGGCGAAGATGGTGGGAAAGTTTTGGGGTTTAATAGAATGGGTGGAAGAGCGATGGAGGTGGTTATAAAATGGACGAGGGTCGCTGGAATTTGTAGAAGGGAGTGGAGAGTGAATGAAAGTCACGGTGATGAGGAAGGGTGGAGGAAGTGGCGGCAGTGGCGGAGGAGGGCAAAGAAAGTGGTTAGGGTTATTTTGGGAGAGAACAAAAAGAGATGAGGGCAATTTCTTAATCTTGCCAATAGATTCCATGCTTTGGTAATTATTTTTTGGGTGATTCTATTTATACACCATGAAATGTTTTAGTACACATCATTTTCTCAATATACACCACACACATTTTCAATTTTTTTATTTCTTCTTACTTGGCACCATCACTTTTCAAAAAATCCTAAATTACCCTCATCTTCTTCAACTCTACATCCCAAACCCTAACCATCACCGCCGGCCACCACTTCCTCTCCAGCCTACTACCCTTCTCGTACCACCAAACGCTGGCTGTTACCCTTCTTTAGCCCATCACTTCCGATAACTCCCTGAAGCTTCATGTTCTTCCGACAAATCTCCATCACCATTGTTGTTCTTCGTTGTTGCCCTCTCTCTCCCCGTTGTCCATTGTCATCATCCTCCTCACCACCGCCAACCTTCCTCTCTTGATCCCTCAACTACAATCGCCATCCCTAGCCACCAAGACAATGGTGACTTCACCATCGTGAACCACCCGCTTCTATATCGCCATCACGATTTGTCTCCCCACCCCCCTCCATCGCAACCCAACTCTTGTCCACCGTATGGAGAGAAAGAGAGAGAGAGAGAGAGAGAGAGAAAGAGAGAGAGAGAGAGAGAGAGAGAAAAGCCGAGGGTTTTCAGATCTCAGACGAAGGTGTGAATTGCTGCGACAGCGGCGATGGCAAAGAAGCGAGGCACGAGTTGCAGAGACAGAGGCAACAAAGATGAAGGCTGGAATAAGAAGAGAGAGAGAGAGAGAGAGAGAGAGAGAGAGAGAGGGAGAGAGGAGATTGAGAGTTGCCGGAGAATGAGGAGTTGGCACGATGGGGCTGGGAAAGGTGTCGACGGTGGCTGGTTGATGGTGTGGCCGAAGGGGAGTCTGTTAGTGGATTTGATTTTAGGATTTTTGTCCAAAATGGTAATTTCATTCAAGGACACAATGGTAATTAAAAAAAATTAGACAATGATGTGCACTGAGAATAATGATAGTGTGTAAATAGAATTACCCTTATTTTTTGTTCTTTCACTACTACAATAATTTCCAAAAACTTTTTCACTAACTAGTAATGAAAAAAACTTCATTTCTCACTGGAATGTCATTTCTCTAAATAATAATAACTCATGTATTGAGTTAAGTAAATAAATTTGTAATTTAATAATTTTTAAAAGTGAACTTGGATGATTAGGTTAGGCTTAATGTGGGCTAACCTCTGAACTAGAGAAGAATCAATCTTGAAGATCATTCAATTTTCATTTTTATTTATGTGTATCCGTTTTAGATTGACAAGATTATATTGTAGGTCTTTAATTATAATAAGGATTAAATGTGACATTTATAATAACCAATTAGTGGTGCAAATGGAGAGGTAGAAATGTAAAGAAAGTGGTGATTTATGAAAAAGTAAAAGTGACGATCATGGTGATTTATGATAGGGGAGTAGTGGTGATCATGGTGTAATGGTTATCCACTAACTCACTCACAAATAAGGAAAAAGAAAAAAGAAAAAGAAAAAGAAAAAGAAAAAGGAAAAGCATTTGAACTCCATATGTTTGGTTCTATAAAATTGAATCAATTTTTAAGAAAATTGAGTTTTTTTTTTGGGGGTGCTTTTAGTGATTTTTTTTTTATAAATATTTTATAATTTTCTTTTTAATTTTTTGGATACACCTAATCTAAATATGTTTAAAAAGTATAATATTTATGCAAAAAATTTTCAAAAAATTCACCAAATACAAAAAATATTAAAAAAAATGAAAATTCAATAAAATTTTGTATTTTGTTGTATTCGATAAATTTTTTAAAGATTTTTATTTTTTAAGTATATTAAGATTAAGTGGATCTAAAAATTAAAAATAAAATTGATTAAAATATTTTAAAAAATTATTAAAGATATAAAAGTACGAATTGAAAACTTAAAAACCTATTAAACTTCCAATTATGATAAAAAAATAAGTAACAAAAACAACTTTAGTATAAAATGTGTTGTTATTTCCAATTATGATTTTTTTTTAGTACAAACAATTTAAAAAGGCTAAATTCTATTAAACTTCTAAAGAGTTATGAAAAAATAATACAATGATAAATTTATTTATTTCTCAATGCATGAGATGATCTTATAAGCTTTTGTTTATGAAAATTCATTTAATTTTAACAATTAAAAATATTTATAATTTTTTTGGTTCGTATTTTAATGAAAAAAATAAAAATAAAATAAAATATACTATTATGAATAATTGAATTTTTTTTAATAAATTTATAAAATAAAAAATAGTAATTTTTAAAATAAAATAAAATTTATTGGTAATTTTTTTATTGTGTTTATTAATATTTTAATATAATATCATAATTTTTACACTCAAAAAATATAAATTTGCTTAGATTAAAAAAATTGATAGTTTGTATTCATAATAAATGAGAAGTAAAATTAAGATAACATACACTATTATGGAGAAATGAAATTAGCTTGTTGGAAACATTTTATGAAAAATATAACTTAGGTGTTCACATTGAAAATTGATAAGATTAAAAAGTAATCTAAAGGTAAAATAAGACTTATTAATAATTTTTTCTAAATTAAAATTTTAAGTTTATTATAATTATATTAAAATTATAAGAATTAAGAAGATTACATTACAAACAAAAATAAAAAGAAAAAGACGAGGACCTCAAGTCCAGCGTGCAGTACAAAGATGAAAAGTCTTCCCTCTTCCTATTGAGGGGTCCACTTACGGAGTTTTCACGTACCATACAAAAAAGTAGTATTCTAATAAAAAAATTTTGTTTCACTGAAAGTTCCCGGTTTTAGTGGTGATGTCACGTGACTTGATTATATATATATATATATATATATATTTTTTTTTGTTTTGAAACTAATAGGTATATCGTAATTGATAGAGGAGACGAGGTCTATAATTTTACCTTAGGTGATTATGAAATAATAAGGGTACGGTGGTTTGTTATTGATAAAGAGTATAGTTACGTGACGTTTTTGAATCAATAAATAATTTTTTAAAAGTATAACCTTTATATAATGTGAAAATTTAAAAATTTTCTAAATGTTGATTTGTGATTATGTATCAATTTTAAATAGTGTATAACAATTCTAATCAAACAATCAAAACAAAACGACACAACGATTTTACGTAAAAAAACCTCCAATTGTGATAAAAAATCACGGGTAACAGCCATAAAATAATCCACTAAGAAGATATAAAGGAATTATATAGGTATACTTTCAATTACCTAGCGAATCTTCGCCCGAATTGAACAAACCTCTATGTGTCTCTTCCAACCCCGTCTTCACCTCGGAATTGTCTTGATGATGAGCCACTTCGGAATCCACCAAAGCTTCAGGCTCGAATTCTTCAAAATCCACTGAAAAACAACTCTCTTTTGTGTAGAATTAAACAAACAATCCTTTGATGTAAACTTCTAAAACCATGAGTTGAATACTCAATCAAAACATAAAAAAAAACTAGCAAAATATCCCCAGATATAAACCTTAGAATCCAAAAAGAAGCTCTGGAGGACTTATCCAAGTTTTGGGAGAAAACCAACTACTTATAGAAAACCAAAGTAATCATAGTTTTGGAAGAAAACCAATTCGTTATAGAAATCCAAGAATCTGTATTCGCGCGGTTCGCTCAAGCGTGGGACTTCCCACTCGAGCGGAGGCTTCAAAATTGTGTGATTCATATAGGCTTCACGCTCGAGCAGAAGTTTCCACGCTCGAGCGGAGAATCACACAATCCAGTACTTTTTCAGGCAAAGCAGAGATGCTGTGAGCTTGCAATCCCCGCTCGAGCATCACTTTCCCCGCTCGAGCGGGACGACCAAAATTGAAAAATCTAGAAAACTTGATCCTCTTACAACCTCAGTTTTGATCCATGGAAATTGACAAAGGCACGATTCGAGTTGGATTCGCATCTAATAAACTTATAGCCTCACTGAAATAAAAGGTGCGAAAACAAATACAACTAAAAGGAGTTTTGTCAAACGGGGTTGCCAAGAATAAAACCTAACAATCTCCCCCTTTGGCAATGCCGTGACAAAACACACCTAACAAATAAAATCCTAAACACCCCAACCCATAACAGCCAACAAAAGCCAACAAAAGCCAACTTCTTTCTCAAGATCATGATCTGCAAAACAGGTATTAGTGCCACAATCTCCAAAACAACTATTAGTGCCACAAGAGTATATGAAAAAGTAATAGACATATGACACGATTATCTTAAAACATGAGATAGAAAACATGAATAGATGAAAACTAAGACTCATGAAAAACAACTCTCAAACAACAAAAGCAAGATCATAAACCAACCCAAGTCAAGATGAACCAAACTCCCACTCACTAAAAGTAACCACAAACACTGTAAACAGTGAACAAGAAGAAAACGACAAAAATTATGATGGAACAAGCAAGAAATCTCAGATTTGTACCGTAAAACACACAAGATTATCCAAGAAGCACAATTACTAGTAAACACAATGTGCACAGTCTGCAGTAGATTCCTCATGAAAGAAAGTGATGCATTATGTGAAAAGTATAGATCCCATGATAAAAGTGTGTGTGTGACTCTTGGAGTTCGACAAACACTAGATTCAATCCTAGTAGTGATCTGAAAGTTGGACCTCTGATAAGAGAATCTAAGCACAACAAAGAAAAGTTAAACCACTAGGAATCAAGGGGTATTTGGTGAGTAAAGGCGGAGGCTCCCCCTCAATCAATGAATCTTTTCTTTTTTTTTTCTTTCTTTCTTTTGCACATTTTTTTTTCCATATTTTTTCTTCTTCTCTTTCTTTTTTCTTTTTCTTTTTCTTTTTCTTTTTCTTTTTCACACTCATTGGCGGCTGAAACACTCAAGAGTATGGAAACGAACCAGAAAAGCATGGATATAATAAGGATAGCCTGGTTGGTGACTCTGAGGTAGCCTTTTCTTCATGGCTAGACTGCAAAGAATTAAGGGGAAAGCCATGGAGATGCAAAAAGATGGTAGGTGGTTAAGAGACTCAACATCACCCATGATATGCTAGTATAGGTCAATTCTTCTAGAAACGCAAAAGATCAATGATAGAAGTCCATAGAGAAAAAAAATCACTAAGGCGGAAGACTCCAAAATTTGCTAATCCAAGAGTGTGTACAGAATGAGACATACTAATCAAAAAACACACACTCCAAAATGAGTAATGACCACAGAAAGCACACATATATTAACATGTAATAGATATTCTCATCAATTCCAATATGCACCAAGGACCACTCAAAAATTTCAAACTTGCAAAACCATACTAAGAAAATCTTTTTGGGTTTTTTTATTTTTTTTCTTAACCAAAACAAGACAAAAAATGAACAAGCACACATTTTTTTTTCATTAAAAACAACACACAAAACCCAAAAGCTAAAACAAATAAACAAATTAACACAAGTCACGTTTTCTCACCCAAACCGCTTTAGTATAAACAAAGTTGTGAGCATTGCGGTTCTTGAATGGTGTCTTGACGTTGTGGTTCCCTTTGTTTTCAATGGGATCCCGTCTCGACTTGGTTTCCAACATCCTATTTTTAGGTCTAGGCAAATACACTCTCCCATGCAACTTATAATAATAATGGCGAATATGACCATACATACCACAATGATGACAAATAAAAACAGGGTGTACCTTCTTTTCTTTTACCTTACCAACTCTAGGAAGTTTGAGAAGTCCATCCTTATGTTGAATTTTTTGTTCTCCTTTTCCTTGAGTTCTTGTATCATTAGATATTGATACACTCTATTTTTGCTATTTCTTACCACCAAAGCCAATGCCACTCTTGTCTGAACAAATTTGTGAGACCCAATAATATCGTCCAAAGTCTTTGATCCTCTGTTCCAAAGACCAATGGTAGCCATAGCACACTTGAGTTCTTCCTCTTTCTTGATCATAAGTTCTTCCAAAGCAACTTGAGACATCTCGAGAGTTTCAATTTTTTCTTCATATGTTGCATAGATTTGATGTAGCTCATTCCTCTCTGTCTCACAAGTCAAGAGTTTTGCACAAAGAACTTGTCGATCATTAGAAATCTTAATGGCATCAATCCTAGCCTCAGAAATCTCCTCTTTTAGTTTGACATTCTCACTTTCACATGCTTTGAGTTTCATAGTGAGTTTGTCATTCAATTTGGATAACTTAAGAGATTCCTTATATAACTTTTCATAAGCTTACTCAAGCTCTTCATCATCACTTCCCGAGGATTCATCATCAGTGGCATTCTCAACTGGGCTCTTCGGAGACACTGTTCGTCCTTCAGTTTCGGAAGCCGCCATGAAAGCAAGGAATTGTTTATGTCCCTCTTTGCCTTGATCTTCATTGTCACTTTCATCTTCATCAGATTCTGATTCATTATCCCAAGTGATGGCGAGGGCTTTCTTCTTCTTCAAACTAGTGGGGCATTCTGAAGCAAAGTGGCCAAATCCTTGGCATTCATAGCATTGGATTCTTTCAAAGTTTCCTTGTATCTTTCCTTTCTCCTTCTTGGCTATAGGATTAATTTTGAGTTTATCTTTGCCTTTAGATTTATGAGTATGAGTAGATTCCAAAAGATTAAGATTCTTTTTCAAAAAAGATTTTTTAAAATTGTTTAACAAAAGCAGCCGTAATCTTGGAATCTATCTCACATTCCTCATCAGAATCCTCTCCAACTCTATGAGCACTACTAAAAGCAATATCTTTTTGTTTCTTTTTGAAATTCCTATGTACCTCATAAGTTTGGAGATTTCCAACCAACTGATCCAGCTTGAGGTTATCAACATCTTGATCCTCCTCAATAGCCGTAACTTTTGGTTGGAACCGATCGTGCAAGGATCTCAAAATTTTTTCCCACAACTTTAGATTCTGGTATTTTTTCACCTAAATTGAAGCTGGAATTTACAATGTCACTCAACTTCGCATAAAATTCATCAAAGATCTCACTATCTTTCATTGAAAGGTTTTCGAAACTAGATGTGAGCCTTTGAAGTTTTGAGCGTTTAACTGAAGGAGTGCCCTCATGAATAGTTTGTAAGATACCCAAGCCTCTTTTGCGACTTCACAATTACAAATACGACTAAACTCTTCAGGTGTGACAGCGCAAAAGAGAGAATTGATTGTTTTACTATTCCAACTACTATTTTGGTAATCAATTGTGTCTCACTTTTCAATTGGTTTGGGGAATGTTACTCCATCAACGATAATTGTTGGTTCGGTCCACCCATTCATGACAGATTGCCAAACTTTTCATCTATTGATTTCAAAAACGATCTCATCCGAACTTTCCAAAAAGAATAATTGGATCCATCAAGTAGGGGTGGTCGAACCATAGAATTTCCCTCACGAATTGAGTCCATTATCACAAATCAAACAAGATCTCGCTCTAATAGATTTGTAAAACAAAAAAAATAGAGCGACTTGCTCTGATACCAATTCAAAAATCTAGAAATCCCCTAGATGTTGATTTGTGATTATGTATCAATTTTAAGCAGTGTATAACAATCTCAATCAAACAATCAAAACAAAACGACACAACGATTTTACGTGGAAAAACCATAATTGGACATCTCCAATTGTGATAAAAAACCACGGGCAACAGTCACAAAACAATCCACTAAGAAGATATAAAGGAATTACACAGGTATACTCTCAATTACCTAGCGAATCCACGCCCGAATTGAACCAACCTCTATGTGTCTCTTCTAACCCCGTCTTCACCTCGAAATTATCTTGACGATGAGCCACTCCGGAATCCACCAAAGCTTCAGGCTCGAATTCTTCAGAATTCACTGAAGAACAACTCTCTCTTTTGTGTAGAATTAAACAAACAATCCTTTGATGTAAACTTCTAAAATCATGAGTTGAATACTCAATCAAAATATCAAAGAAAACTAGCAAAATATCCCTAGATATAAACCTTAGAATCCAAAAAGAAGATCTGGAGGACTTATCCAAGTTTTGGGAGAAAACCAACTACTTATAGAAAACCAAAGTAATCCTAGTTTTGGAAGAAAACCAATTCGTTATAGAAATCTAAGAATCTGTGTTCGCGCGGTCTGCTCGAGCGTGGGACTTCCCGCTCGAGCGGAGGCTTCAAAATTGTGTGATTCATATAGGCTTCACGCTCGAGCGGAAGTTTCCACGCTCGAGCGGAAAATCACACCATCCAGTACTTTTTCAGGCGAAGCAGAGATGCTGTGAGCTTGCAATCCCCGCTCGAGCGTCACTTTTCCCGCTCGAGCGGGACGACCAAAATTGGAAAATCTGAAAAACTTGATCATCTTACAACCTCGGTTTTGATCCATGGAAATTGACAAAGGCATGATTCGGGTTGGATTTGCATTTAATAAACTCATAGCCTCACTGAAATAAAAGGTGCGAAAACAAATACAACTGAAAGGGGTTTTGTCAAACGGGATTGCCAAGAATAAAACCTAACACAATGTTTCACATTAAATTATTTATACAAAAAAAATTGGACTAATCTTTTTTAAGATTTAAAAAATATATTAAGTACCATAAAATTTGACAAAATTATATTGAATTTTCTTCAAAATTTATTAATTTAAATAAAATTTAGCTAATTTTTCAATAGTATTTTGTTAGTTGTATGAATACAAAAAGAATGTTATTTATTTAATATTAGAATATATATATAGTACATTTGTATTTATTCTTGTGTTTATAGGAAATTTTATAATGCATTCTTTTTTTTGGATGTGTACCAGATATATAGTTATGAGCTTTGTAATATTTGATTATAACTTGTTGTGTTATTAATTATCAGTTTATATCAAACTTATAAGATTAATTGTATTTAGTAGTAAATTAACTTGTAACAAATGATAATTAGTCATATTAAGTGGTAAACTTCTTTATTAGAGGTGAGCGCGATTTATTTAACAATTCCGATTTTGACCCGACTCTTGTTGTATCCAGGTGTTTGGGATAGGTTGGTTGCTTAGTTTCCAAACTCTTATTGCTCAGAATTTTGTTCCTCCGCTCGAGCGACACTTCTTGTGCTCGAGCGGGCTTGTGAACTCTCAGTACTTTTGCAGGTCTGCAAAACTACTGGAAGAGTGTATTCTACGCTCGAGCGGCATTTTCTGCGCTTGAGTGAGCTCAGCTCGAGCGGCACTTTTTGCGTTCGAGCGTTGGTCTGTTGTCTGCAAAACTACTAGGAGTGTGCATTCTGCACTCAAGCGTCACTTCTTGCGTTCGAGCAGAACAACTTATTGTGTCTGACGCTCGAGCGTCACTTCTTGCGCTCAAGCGAACTGTGCGTATATCAATTCACAACAACCTCTTTCTACATCACTTTTTCATCTATTTTCCTTCTAAAACCCTCGATCTAGAGCCTCTCCCTCTAAAACTCACATTCTCTCTACATTTTCACCTAGATCCATTGGTTTCTCTATCCTAGTGTCTTTGGGGGAAAAGGTAGAGCATCTCAAGAACTCCATTTTGATCCGAACAAAAGTTGGTTTCGGCGTCTTTGAAGTTTTCTCCTTGCTTTGCTTGTCTTCGAATTTTGAGGTGGGGACTTTCTACACTCTCCTATAATTTTTAACTTAGTTATTTGTTGTTGTGTAAATAATGTTGGGATTTGGAGGATTTTAGACAAACCTAAGGTTTTGGTTTAAAATCAAAAGAGAGATTTTCAAATGAAGGTATTGAAAATGGTTATGGGTATAGATATGAGGATGTGCTGTGTTAAATTTGTTGATTTTGGCACACGTGTTGGACTTGGGAGAGAATGAAGTTTTGCCCTAAAATGTTTCAATTAATTATTTTGTATAAATAATGAAATTGCTATGGGGATTATGAAATTAGATGAATGTTTATATAAATGGTAGAGTTGGATGTATATATTCTCTCACCTATGAAAATTTGGATAATTTATCTGTCCTGGAGATAGTATATCTGTTTAGAAATATTTGTTTTGGGCTATCGGTGGAAAATAGTTATGATTGTTGTAGAAATTGCATGAGGATTACGTGAATTGAAACTAATCTCTTAACTGTTGTTATTGAATATGACTATATTTTAATACATTATATATGCACAATATTTGGGAGGAGAAAATGGATTTACTCCATGTTTGGAAGAAGAAAGGAGATGGACTCCATTGAATTAAGTTGGCCTGTGTGTTTAGGGTGAAAGTCTCGAAAACTGCGCGTATACATGGGTGCCGATTCCCGTGAACAAAATTTCGATAAAATGGAAAATTGAAGTGTTTGTGAAATGGTTGTATTGATTAAAGAACTGCTGAGTTATAGCCTCAGTTGGTTTGTCTGGATAATAATGAATTTGACTCATGAGCTGAGGTGAAATGAATTGACTTGAAATGAATTCGGATAAAATGGATTGAGATATAAAACTTGGCACATTATAGTTATATCTTTGTTAAGATTCATATATTGTGTTAGATTGTTTCTACTAGACTTTGACTCACTCTACTTGGGAAAAACTATTTTTCAGGTGCTGGTGATATGCCTCTACCAAGGACTTTGCTCGGGAGGACTGTGGAGTTGAAGACTCAATTTTGTTTATTTTGTATCAATCTTTTGCACAAGCCTAGGGCTTAATTTGTATTGAACTTATGACTCATTTTGTTGTAACCAAGCACGGTCTTAGAAAGATGTAAGCCCTTAGGGCATATGAATATCTATTTAGCTTTCATTATTTATCACTACTTATAACACATGTTGTAGATTCAAGATGAACGATTTATGAATGTATATCGCATGTGTCACCTCTTGTATATTAATTTTGATTAATGAAAGCTTCTTATTTTGTTTATATCACATTGTACTAGTGTTTGGAGTTAATTTATTGTAATTAATTTGGGGGCGTTACAATTTAATTTGGTTTGTTTAAGAATAAACTAATAACAAAACGATTACTTACAGATTTCTGAAATTTAGAATGGAACTATAAAATTTTTAAAACCAAATCAAACTAATAAGTAATTTATAACATGATCACAAAATATTACGTGTAACTTACTTAAACATCAAGCATATAAAAATAATTGGGCAAACTTCACTTTATCCCCTTGTGGTTTAGGCCACGTGTGGTTTACCTTTCTGACGTTTGAAAATCACCACATAACCCCCCTGTGGTTATTGGATTGAATTGCACAGTTAGCATTTCCATCTAACATAATAGTCTGTGTATGACACGCGCCTAATATGCAAATGGGCATGGAAAGATGATTTTTCCTCCGAATTAAATGACTAAAATACCCTCTTCTTCATCCTCAATTTCCAAAACCTACCCTCATCTTCATCATCAATATCTAGATCTGTAAACCTCTACCCAGGAGAAAAAAAAAAAGGTGAAAGGACTATTAGATCTATAAAAAACAGAAAAGAAAATACATAATCTTTTTAACTTAATTTTCATATAATTATATTTTACAGATATATACATCTATATTTATATAGATACTGTAATTTATATATACACACTACATATTTATATATATATACACTGTAAACAAAGCAGCCTATCTTTTTCATTTTTCAAAGCACAAAAATATTTCCTTTATCTCTCTTCTTCATTCTCTCTCTTTCCTTTGCATATGAGTTGAGAATAGTCTTCACTCAATCATTCCTCCTTTCTGTGAACTATGATGCTAACGATCATGTCTCGCGTGTGTTCGATATTCGGCTTACGGAAGGATCGTTCAAGAAAAGCACTAGCATGAACAATCTAGCTTAGTATGAGCAACCTCAGGACTCTAATCCCGATGTCGCCACCGACTACGCTTCCAACAATGTCGTTCACGCCTTCGGCAAGAGTCGCGAGTGCAAGAGAGGTACTCCATAGATCCATCCGTGATTTCAAATTACAGTATCCGAATTCAAATTGATTTATCAATGAATTCGTATTTGAATCGATCTCAATGTTCACAGATTTGTATGTAATATTTGGGTGTTGATTTAATTGGTTTGTTTCAAATTACACCACTGCACATATATATCTATATATATATTGGCAGAAACAATCTTCACAATTTATTGTGTAATGCTCACCAAATTCCAACTAAGAAAATAAGTGAATAATTGGTTTGAACTTTAAACTTGAAGGCAAATTGAACATAAATTAAGTTATTCTTTAATAGAAATTATGTTGTTTAAATTAATTTGTTAAATCAAAACCCTAATCTCATATATTGAAACCCTAAGTTCTCTCCCTTGCACTTCTCAAATGCACAACTATTGAATGAGAAATGCTAAACAAAGGTTATATATTTAAGGGTAAAATAATCTTTTTACTTCTGATGTTAATGGTGTTAACTGTGTAATTCAATCCAGTAACCACATGAGGGTTATGTGGTGATTTCCAAATGGTAGAAGGATAAACCACACACGGCCCAAACCACTAGGGGGTAAAGTGAAGTTTGCCCAAAATAATTTATATGATTATTTAAAACCTAATTTTATTATTATTCAATTAAACATAATTTACTACTTAATAAAGGTTCACTTACTATTACATAAAATTATTAAATAAATTATTAGGACATGTTATGTATTTTTTAAAAAATATTTGAATTTATAAAAATTACTAAATAAATTTCATTTATCCTACTTATTGAGACTTCACTTACTATTTAATTAGATTGACTTACTACTCAATTAAATCTTACTTACCAGTCAATAAGACTCAACAAACTACTCAATCAAACTTCACTTATTACTTAACCACCGTTACCACCACCACCACCACCACCACCTTCATCATCATTGTTATTGTTGCCATAAACATCACTAAAATTTACTACCACTACCATCGTTACTTCTACCACCACCACTACCACCATGCCACTACCACTGTCACTACCACCATTGCCACTTTCATCACCACTACTGTCACCATCATATCACTATTACTACTCAATCAAACTCTATTTATTACTCAATCAAATATGACTTACTACTCAATAAGACATCACTTAAATGGACTTGACTTACTACTTAATTAAATCTCACTTACTACTCAATTAGATTCAACTTACTATTTCATCAGATTTATCATTGTTCCAAAAAAATTGAAAAATACTCATTGAGCTTTCACATAGCACTTAATGAGTTTCCACTTAGTACTTCACTAGACTTTAGTTACTACTCAATTTTAATTTCACTTATTATTCAATGAGCTTCTACTTTCTACTTCACTATACTCCACTTACTACTCAATGAGCTTCTGCTGATTATTTCACTAGACTTTACGTACCATTCAATGAGTTTCAAAGTACTATTTCATTACACTTCACTTACTACTTAATTTTGATTTCCTTTACTACTCAATAAACTTTCACTTGCTATTTCACTAGACTCCACTTACTACTGAATGAGCTTTCACTTACTACTTCACTAGACTCCACGTACTACTCAATGAGCTTCCACTTACTATTTCATTATACTTCATTTACTACTCAATTTTGGTTTTACTTACTACTCAATGAGCTTTCATTTACTACTCAATTTTGGTTTCACTTATTACTTCATTACACTAAACTTACTACTCAATTTTGGTCATGACAATGCCATCATAGCAATTATAAAAGATCTACTCTTGGTTTCTAATCTAGAAATTTCAGGCTTCTCTGATGATGGTGATGATGATTTTGTAAACTATTTGCCAAATAATTTATGTGTTCATGGAAAACCATTATGTTGTTATGAATATCGTGAATAAAATCATATTGAATAGTTAGTATTGTGTTAGTAAAATCATATTATTGAAACTTTCTCCATTTTCTACTAAATCAAATGTCATTTAAAACACATGTTTTTCAATTAGTTGATCTGTAATGCCCCAAAGAAATTAACACAAATAGACTCATTATCTTCTAACAACATGATCTTGTTTTCCAAATTAATAGCTTTCATTGCTTAAAGTATACGGAATATAAAACCTCATCATTAACATCATCACCAATCTCTAACATGTGTATTCATTAAACTCTAGAGATTTACAAAAATAAATAAATAAATACTTCACATGCGATTATATATTCAACATTCCTAGAATATGAATCTATAGCATGTGGCACAATAAGTCAAGTGCAATCTAATGCTTGCAAGGGCTATAAATTCCAAGGCTTAAGCCTGATTACACAAAAATGGTTTTCGAAACCCATACATATAAAGCCCTTAGCTTATCAAAAATAATTACAACAAAAGAAAAGAGCCTTCTGCACTCAAAATACAATCCACACCTTTAACTTGGTAGGATCACCACATCCTTTCCTGTACAAAATCCCATAGGGTGAGCACAAAGCCTAGTAGGAAGATCTTAACAAAGTATATACATTTTATATAGTTTCCTGAGATGAATGCATATGCCATGTTATGCTCCAAACATATGTCTCTATCTTTTGAAAATCTTGTGCTCAATGCAATTTGAAAACACAACAATTCAATAACTTCAATGTAGTTCAAGAGGTGGTAAATACGACTGAGGTAATTTCTAGGTTGGTGTCTGCAAGTAGGCATATCAAGCACTACCAATCACCACTTTATCAGTTAGTAACAAGAAGGCACGTAGTATCTCCTCCACACCTGTTTTCGGTCTTTCATCATGGACACTCAAGCCAACTTAACCAATACCAACTACACCCCTATCCGGACTTTCCAACGTATTTACTCCAAAACAAATCAAAATGAACTTGTTTCACATAATAATTCCTTTCTCAAAGAAATAATTTTTCAATACAAGATTGAAAATCAATTGCAACAATGATTAAATGGAATGGCAATACAAGACTTAACAATAATATAGTTTCACTTTCAATTCCACCACACAATCTTCCATTGTGATCAGATTTCCACATCTCCTATCAATGTAACATCATAATACATTTTTCCAAGAGATAATATAATACAATATGATTATTCATGCATTTTCCACATATTAATCATCATTTTTTAAATTTGGTCTTTCCAAGATAACAACGATAAACTATTCCTCAAGCATCCTAAATCAACAATTCTCATTTCCTCATGAAAATTTTCTCATTTGAAATAAGTATAGAAATTCCCTCCATCATTTATTCATATAACTACTTATCAAGCATAAATTTCACAATATCTCAACTTTTTTTCCAAAATCCCCAAATTCTAGGGTTTTTACCAAAACTAGGTTTTTGTTCCATTTTTCAAAAGATTTTTCCAAAATAACACCCACACTTTAGAACATAGCTCATACTCTCAAAAGCTTTGGAAAAAAAGAGAGGAGAAAATCCACTTCTAATATCATCTAGTGTTCATCAACTCAAAACTATTATCTAAACATGTAAGAAATACTCCAAACAAGTATAGACTTGCAAAAACATATAAATAACTCTAAAAATATCCCTACCTTAAGCTTGGGAGATGAAGGAGATATAGCAACTCTGGTTTAAACCCGACCATTTTATTGTCTTATGTATGGGTTTTCTTGCCTTGATGGTTATTCATGTCTTCTTCCATCTTATTCCTTGTTGAGTTTGGTTATTGGAGTGTCTTGTTTGTGTTTGAAACAGGTTGGGAGTCTGTTTTCAAAGAGTTAATTGCCTAAAATTTTGCTCGTTCGCTCGAGCATCGATTCTTGCAATCGAGTGGTCTTTTACAGTCTACAAACTACCGAGAGTTTGATATCTACACTCGAGTGACGCTTCTTGCGCTCAAGCAAACTTTTGCATGTTTGAACTACTGGAAGGGGTACATTGTGCACTCAAGCGACCATTCTTATGCTCAAGCGGTGTCTTCATTGTGTCTGGTCGCTCGAGCAACCATTCCTGCACTCAAGCAATCTATGCGTATATCAGTCTGAAGTGGGTCAATTTTGAGTAATTTTCTCATCTCTCTCTCTCTCCCTCTCTCTCTCTAAAACACTTCAAAAACCTAGATCTACTTACTCTCTCTCTCTCTAGAAACCCTCTCTAAAACTCAAATACATCTTGATCTGTTGATTTCTACACCATAGTCCCTTTGATAAAAGGTAAAGCTCACCTAGGGCTTTGTTTTAATCGGAGAAAAGTTCATTTTCGGCATCGTCAAGTTTCAACTCTTGTTCTTCTTGGTCATTGTCTTTGAGGTAGGGATTACTTTAACTCTTTTTATGACTTTTAACTTAGTTATTTGCTTTTCTAAACAAGATTGTGATTTGAAAATCTTTGGATAAAACCAAGGGTTTTGGCTTTGAAATCAAAAGAGGGGTTTTCAAAATGGGTCCTTGTATATGATTGTGGCTTTGTAAAAATGGTTGGGTTGTGATATATGGTGGATTTTATTCATGGAGATTAATTTTTAAAGAAAGGGGATTTGTTGCCCTAAATTGTGAATATTTGGTTTTGAAAAGGAAAAATGAAATTGATATTGGTTTTATGGAGCTAGAGCAATGATGATGATAGTGGTGGAGTTGGATATGAATTATCACTCCTATTTGGAAATGTTGAAAAGTATATTTTTGTTGGAAATTATTTATCTATTTAGAGATATCTATTTTAGGCTATCGGTAGAGGATCGCTATGATTGTTATAGAAATTGTATGAGAATTATGTGAATTGAAACTATTTTCTCATCCATATGTATTGAGCATTGTAACATATTTAACACATTGAAAATAGTTATTGTTTTGAGAAAAATTGGTGAATAGCTTAGTGAATCTGGATAGGAGTGTAGTTGTGGTATTATGTTGGCCTGTGTGTCCTTAGTGAAAGTCTAAAAACCCGCACGGTTAGGTGTCGAGCCTCTGGTTAATATCGATAAAAATGACAAATTGGTAGTGCTTGTAGCCTACTTCCAGACACATCCTAGAGATTCCCAGTGTTGTATTTACCGCCCTATTTTCTATTGTAAAGAGAGAAATTTCATGAATTATGTTATAACCTGGCATTACATTATTTTTGGAAAGAGATATAAAAATGTTTTTCGCATGAACATTGCATATGCATTCACCTTATAACTCTGTTAAGATTCATGCACTGTGTTAGAGTATTTTTACTGGGCCTTGGCTTACCCTATGTGGAAAACTATTTTCAGGTACTGATGATATGTCTCTGCCAAGGCAATAGCTTGGGAGGACTTGGAGCCAAGAGTTTCTATTTTTTGGTTGTTGTTATATTTATTTTGTACAAGCCTAGGGCTTTATTTGTATTGAGTTTAAACTCACTTTTGTTGTAACCCAACACCGTCTTGGGAAGTTGTAGCCAATAGGGCCTTTTATATCTGTTTAACTTTTATTTCATATCTTTTGTTTATAACACATGCCATATATTCAGGGTTAGAGCTTATGAATGTATAAATGCACGTGTCACTCTTTTGTACACTTGAAATATATAAATGGAAGGGCTTTATTCTCGGATTATGGTGTTATTTAATTAATCATTACTCTTGGTTTATTGTAATTATTTCCGAGCGTTACAACTTGGTATCAGAGCCCTCAGGTTTGAATACTTTGGTATCGTAGGGAGTGGTTATTATTACAATAGGTTCCCTTGTTAGATGATATTAGAAATAAACCTGGTATGCTATGTGATAACATGTTTATGTGATTAAGTGGGTATGGAATTTAATTTCTAAGATATTGATTGGGTCTATGAGTTTCTAGAAGCCCTGTTAGAAGAGCACTTGATCACTGCTATTTCTAACTGGAACTTTAGCAACGTTGCGAGACGATCATTATTTAGAAAAGAAATTCGTATGTGTTTATGTGACTACGTGCTTATGTGGAGTGAATTAATTGTTGTCCACCACTTCAGGATACAAGTGAGTTAGCTTTAACACATTTGTAAATGTGTTAATCTCTTGTGTTACCTTTCATTAGGATGTCAAGACGTACGTAAACGTGGACGTGGTAATGGTCGGCGTGGCATGCTTAGATGGCAGGAAGTGTCGTTACTGGCTGGTATTCCGGCGCAGAAGGAAGGGATTGGTCAGGCCAATATGGCCAAACTAATTGGTCAGTAGGCCATGGGCGCTTTGGCCCGTGAAATGGTCGGAGCCTTGCGAGAATCCATGGACATTCTCAGAGCTGAGAATCAAGTCCAGGCCTATCTTGCTGAGACAGGGTTGTCGTTTTTGAAGAGGACATTTTTTCGGCCAAATTCGGATGAGTCTTTAGGAGATCCGAAGGAGCCATTGAAGGTGGATGAATGGTTAGAGCAAATGGTGAAGACGTTCGAGATGCTTGGCATTGAGGACGATGGGCTAAGAGTGACCTTAGCATCCTTTTAATTAAAGGGAGATGCGAGTGTAGACGTGCCCGAACGTCCCGAGCTCCGTGCGCGAGGGCACGAAATCGTTTTGTTCTTAAGCTACTACAGTTTGGACTCAATGTTACGGTTCTGAATCTAATCTCGCAAAGTGCAATGCAAGACCGATAAATCAGTAAAGAGTCCAAATTCGGCAAATCGTTTTGGAAAATCGATTTTTATAAAGAAGTGTCAAACATGGACTGCTTTGCCAGATACAGAGTCGCCACCTAAATGTTTTATTTTGAAAAATTTAGGAAACCCTGACTCGTGCCTAAAGCCACGTGTTCGTCATCACCAAAGTTGCCTCGGCTCGGGAACTTGGGTATGAGAGGGGAAGGTCATGCAATGAGCACCCCCGCTCGCTCGATCAAAGGATCGGCCTTTACTAACATGATATGTTGTTTTTGAAAATACATGTGTTCTTATTCCGGTTTATTAGCTAGCTTACTATGTGATGCGCACAGCATACAAGTATAGACTAGATCGCCTAAGTTGGAACAAAACATCTCATGTTTGTTTGAAAATGGTTTGAAGGTGCTACTCACACATAGGCTAAGACGTGGATTTGCCACCCTCGAGTGGGCTTAGAAAACATGAATTTGCCACCTCAAATGGGCTTAAAACTCGCATTTCAATGAATTGTTTCAATTCAAGCAATCTAACCTTCACCCACAGGCATTCAGGCAGTTATATCATTTAAGCAAATAGCCTCATGGCAAGCATGCTGTCATGGTAGTCACTTATATGCATGCAAGGATGCTAAAGCATAAAAGCTTACCTAGTACTCCGAGCCAAAAAAGAAGCTAGTTAGTAATCAATGCATGATTCTAGCTATGTTAAGAATGCCTAATGCAACACATGCGAAATGCAACTAAGTAGGCTCGGCTATTCTAAGATGTCATGTGAGATGCAACTTGATAACATGTTGTTGAACACATATTCAAGTAAATGTATTGAAATATAATGTAGTTTGTATGATGTGTCGAGCCCGGTGCATGCAAGACAGATGAATGGATGCACGCATGCAAACATAAGGATGCTAATTGAAACATGCCCTAAAACTAACCATCGAAAGCAGTTAAGTAAAAGGGAGAAAGACGTGGGGTTGGAAGACATTCACACACGCACGCACACTTACTACAACAATACGCCCTCTCAACGGAGGGTCCGAATGAATCAACTAACTAGCTACGCTAAGCTAATTAATTACAAACCAAAATAAAATAACTATCAAGCTAATTAATTGTTACACGACCGAATCAAAACAAATAACTATTCTAAGTTATCAAAAGCACTGAAATGGCCTTGTGACGAGGGATGCATGCGTACTCGGTCGGCTTCACTCGGAAATCCACTACCGTGCCTCATAATGCCTCTATTTACACTGTTTTAGACTTCTGAAAACTGTGCCAACCTCCAAGATGATTCTGATCCACCTTATGGACATGCTGAGAGGTGGTCGGCCAAGGGGAGTGGCCATCAGCCAGAATTATGGCTATCGGCCAAATTTCATGGCTATCAGCAAACTAAATGGTCGATCGGCCACTGATTCTTGCAAATTCTTCTTTTGTTGCAACAGAGTACTAACAGAGGCATGACAATGTATTAACAAGAAAATATGTGCGCAACCACACTCCTTATCATGTCTAAGGCTCAAAGGAGTGTAGTGCTCGGCCCTTGAGCCATCAATCACACATCTCAATGCATGATGGCCAAAGAAGCCAAGTGTGCATAAATTAATGTCAAATGAATGCACAAAAGCACATAAATGCCTTGATCTTTATCATGTATGATCAAGAGTGTCGGCGACTGAGAATTGAGGCACGTTTCATCACTTCAAGTATGAAACGTCCCTCGTTTCTCGTGTTTGGACTAACACCCTATCCAAACAACAATGCAACAAATAACATGGCATACACAATGCAATGTCAAGCATGCAAACATGCAATGCAACACAAGCATGCAAACAAACATGCTCAATGGACTTAAACCAAATATGGACGGACCTCAGTCATGCCAAAACAGTGGCCATAATGCTGAAATGATGGCTTGAAAAGTAAGGAAATGCATGCTCAATGCATGGGCCCATGACTTAAGCATAATAGTACAACTCTCAAACATGATGAAGAGGTGACAAATGTGAGAATGTAGCAATGAAGTAAGCTCTGAAATTACATTCTAAAGGATGCTAAATCATGCATATATGACAAATAAAGCATGCTAGTGGGCTCAAAGCTTAAAGCTAGCCAAGGGACTCACACCATGGCCATAACAAGCAAGCCCCAAAGGGCCAAGGTGATTCAAAACAGTCCCAAGGCAGGCCAAAACAAGTCTAGAAACATGCTTGAATAGGGCTAACTCATGCTAGACTGGAAGGCATAAAACATGACGCATACAAGGCCAATAAGGATGATTGCATTACACCTACCAAAGCGAAGCATGGGATGACTTTACCAATAAAAATCAGAGTTATGGCATGTCAAAATAACACCAAAAATGGGCTAATACCAAGTCAACACATGCTAGAATAACAAGCTCACTCATTAGGCATGTAAGGCTAGCAAAGAAGACTTACACTACAAGTGTAAGAAGCAAATGAGGGATGCCCTAACCGACCAAAAACAGAGTTAGACCATGACAAAATAAGACCAAAAACCCACTGAGATGGCATCCCAAAAGCTTAGGCATGATGGCATACATAGAGGGCTCATATTTAAGGCATAAAGCACAAACTTTCCAATGCATTAAAAGAGTGAAAGATGTGAGTGCATGACCATGAAATATGCTCTGAAATCACATAACAAATGATGCCAAATCATGAAGATAGTCCAAGCAATGCATGCTAGTAGACTCAATACACAAAGCTAGTGAACAAGATTGAACCATGGTTATACAAAGCAATGCATGCATGACCAAAACAACACAAATTAGATCTAGAGCATGCTAAAACATGACCAAAATATTCTCGGAGTTAAGCCAAAATCATGCTAGAATGATAGTCAAAAGCATGATGTAGGTTAGGCCAATGAATGGAATTGCACTACAAGTGCAAGGGACATGCAAGGGGCTAACAAACCAACCCAAAACAAAGTCATGGCATGCTAAAAAAACACCAAAAACAAGTTGAAATGGAGCCAAAACATGCTAGAAAGACATGCTACTTCATAAGGCACACAAAGCTAGTTTGCAAGAATTACACTACAAGTGTATAAAGCATGCATGAGGTGATCAAACCAAGCCAAAATAGTGATATTCTAGGTCTAAGAAGTCACAAAAATGAGCCTAAACAAAGCCATAAAGAAGTAAAAATACATGCTCATTTGGTTGGCCATCAACACTAGCAAGCAAGACAAGAGGAGAGGGGGCCACCCTCTCCTATTTGAGCCCTCAAAATAGGGTTTTTACTACTAAAAATCCTCTAGATTTCAGTGGTTAAAAGGCCACGAAAAGTTGTTTTAAAAGGCCTTAGAAGATGGCTCAAAAGCTATACAAGCTAAGGAACAAAAGGGAGAGACAACCCCCTAACACAAAATAGGCCTAAACCACCATTTTTAGGACTGAAAAACAGAGGTTTTTGTGGTTCAACACCACCCCAAAAAACAGCCCCAAAGTAGTTGAAAACTATGGCAAAGCTAGTATGCAAAACAAGCTAAAAAGGGGTGAGTGATTACCTTTGGAGCACAACAGCAAAAACAACCACTTTTCTTGAGCCAAAACCACCTTTTGGAGCTCAAACCAAGTTCCAAGGGACCTCAACCCAATGGTGATCAAGTCTTAATAAGGGTTAATAGGTTGAAGATGGTTGTATGCAAGCCTTCTAGCACAAATGCTCAAGAGAGGATTGCAGAGGAAGAAGTTCTAGTGTGAGAAGCTCCCAAACCTTTTGCCAAAAATGTTCTCTAAAAGTTCTAACCCTTGAATATGAGATATAAGGCTTCATTATATAGCAAAATATCAAGCTTGGTTGAAAATATTTGAGCTAGGACAGGTGGCACAAGCTGGAAACAGCTGGAGGAGAAATATCTGCCAATTTTGGGCTTTCTAGACATTTTTGGCCGATCGGCCAACATTTGTGGCTGATAAGGTTCAGTTTTGGCCGACCTATAGCTGCTGATGTCAAATTGTGGCCGATGCACTTCTATAGAGGCCGATGGCAAAAATCAAACCTGGTCCCTGACTTGAAGAAAGCCTAACTCCTTCATATGGACTCCTTTTCACGTCATTCTTGAGCCTAAACTATAGCCCCGGAAGTCTTCTTTCCAATTATGCAAGCCTCACATCAAAATTTCATGTGTACTAAGAGATATCTCTCTTTTAGTGAAGGTTGCTCAGTTTTGGTCCAACCGGAATGATGCCCAACTTCAGCCAATCATATCTCCCCCATCCGGACTCAGCTTTAGGAGATTCTTAAGTGAAAAATGAAACCCCGGAAGTAAGCTTTCCAACGGTGGTGGCCTCATAGCTTAAATCCAAATATACAAAAGGATAGGCCCGATTTAGTGAGGGCCGCTTAACTCTCTCTTAACGGTTCATGTCCATCTTCTTCCTGAACCAGGTTTCTTCCCTCTTCTCCTCTTTTCTTCAACTCTAAACCTCCAAACAAGGTATTTTGAAAGATTTTTCAAAGATTTCATCTCTTTTTCATTCATTTTCACTTTGTTCTTGCTCGGTTTATCGAAAAGCGCAACATTTAACAAAATGCGAGCGTCGGAACATCGTAGGAACTTTATTTTAAAAATATTTTGAAAAAGAGGGTTTTAAGGTCTAAAATATTTTGATCAAGATTATTTTGGTCCAAAAGGGGTATGAAGTTGGGATTTGACTCTCCTCTTGCCGAAGAAATCGAACCTTTGCCCTTCATATTTTTCATCACCAAAGAAACCATCAGTAGCGCCCAAGTCTTAAGGGCGGTCAAAAATAGGGTGTCTATAGCGGGTCAGTGGTGGAAGTTGGTGCGGGGGTGCATTGGGGTGACTTGGGAGGCTTTTGTCAACACCTTTTAGGACAAGTTTTTGCCTCTCACTGTTGGGGATAAGTTGAGGGAGAAGTTTCTAAAGCTCAAGCAGCTTAACACACCAGTGGCTGAGTTTGAGGTTGCCTTTACTGGTTTGTCGAGGTTTGCACCAAAAATAGTAGCAATGGAGGAACGCCGTTGTTTGGAATTTGAGAAGAGGTTGAGGACCGAACTCCTTTTCAATGTGGTCACGCCTATGATTAGAGATTACGATCGTCTTATGGAGGCATCGGTTCACTTAGAGATCGTGATTCAGAAAAAAGAGGAGAGGATAAGGGGCTCCAAGTAGAGAAATCATGAGGTTTAGGGGGAGACTTGGGACAATAAGAGGCAGAGGAGTTCCAACACACAATAGTCCTAGGGAGTATAGTCTAGGTCCACTTTTCCGGTACCGAGTTCTGGTTCTGGGAGAGATGGCCAATGAGGGATCACTTGCTTCAAGTGTAGTCAGTTGCGCCACAAGTTCATAATTTGTCAACAGAAGAGAGGAGGGCAACAGTCTATACCGTCTTCGACTTGTTCTCAAAGCTAGAGTCAGGGGAGAGGGCAACCGCCTACCTGTTATCAGTGTGGACAGATTGCTCCGAGGGGCATGTGTATGTTGTTACTACGCCAGATTTGTTGCCAATACCTTCAGTAGTGAGAGGTAACTTCTCATTGTGTAATTCTATTACTAATGTTTTGATTGATATCAATGCATCCCATTCTTTTATTTCGTCTGCATTCGTATCAGTATTGGGGTTAGAAGTGGCTCGGTTAGCATCTCCACTCAGGGTAGAGTCACCTGTTAGTGGTGAAGTTGTGTTGGACCGGGGGTGTCAAGGTTGTGAGATAGAGGTTATCGGTCGCCGACTTTCTTTTGTTTTTGTATTGATTAATCTGTCGAGTTTTGATATTATTTTAGGCATGGATTGGTTGTCATCCTATAGGGCCATTATAGACTGTTACCGTCAGAGAGTTACGGTGTGCACCTCGAGTGGTGACTATTTTGATTTCCTAAGGGACCGAATTGATAAAGCCTTGTTGCAAATGTATGATTCGTGTGGTTGGGGTGAGCTTAGTCTTCTTCTTGCTACATTCGTGGGTGTTGAGAGTGATGTGATCTTAGTAAAGTTGAAGAGGGTAGTTTGTGAATATCCGAAAGTCTTTCCCAAGGATCTCACTAGTTTACCATATCACCGTGAGATTGAGTTCTCTATTGATTTAGTGCCTAGCACAGCACTGATTTCCATGGCACCCTATAGATTTGCACTCGCCGAGTTGAGTGAGTTGAAGATTTAACTCCAAGAATTGCTAGATAAGGGTTTTATCCGCCTTAGTACTTTACCTTAGGGAACACCGGCTCTTTTTGCCAAGCAGAAGGATGACACTTTGCGACTTTGTATTGATTACCGGAAGTTAAATCGGGTACTGTTAAGAACAAGTACCTATTGCCTCATATAGATAACTTGTTTGATTAGTTGAAGGGGCCTTGTTGCTTCTCTA
Source organism: Camellia sinensis (assembly GCF_055761805.1). NCBI lineage: Eukaryota > Viridiplantae > Streptophyta > Magnoliopsida > Ericales > Theaceae > Camellia > Camellia sinensis. The sequence continues at coordinate 91,199,137 of NC_138962.1, forward strand.
AGATAGACTTGAGATCGGGTTATCACCAGTTGAGAGTGAAGGAGGAGGATATTTATAAAACGACATTCCGTATGCGATATGGCCATTATGAGTTCTTAGTGATGCCTTTTGGACCAACGCACCGGCCTTGTTTATGGATTTGATGAATTGGATCTGTCGGGAGTTCCTAGACTGCTTTGTAGTTGTCTTTGTTGATGACATTTTGATTTACTCACCCTCTAAGGAGGAACACTTACGGGTTGTACTTGAGTTAAAGCCCACAAGTTGTATGCTAAGTTCGAGAAGTGTGAGTTTTGGTTAAAGGAGGTAAAATTCTTAGGCCATATGGTATTCGGGAAAGGGGTAACTATAGATTCCTCTAAGATTGAGGCAGTGCAAGATTGGGAACAAGCTAAGAATGCCTTTGAGATCCAGAATTTCTTGGGGTTAGCTGGGTATTATCGATGTTTCTTAAAGGATTTCTATAGATTAACCTCACTGTTGACTAGACTGAAGAGGAAGGGAATTAACTTTGTGTGGAATGAGACTTGGGAGAAGTCATTTCAAGAGTTTAAGGTTAAACTTACCATTGCTCCAGTGTTGATTATTCCGGAGAGGGGTTTGGGCCATTCTGTGTATTGTGATGCGTCTTGGGAAGGTTTGGGTTGTGTCTTGATACAAGAGGGGAAGGTAGTAGCTTATGGCTCACAGCAGTTGAAAACACATAAGAGAAACTACCCTACTCATGAATTAGAGCTAGCAGCTATGATTTTTGCCTTGAAGATTTGGAGACATTATCTGTATGGTGAGAGGTTTGAGGTATTCTCTAATCACAAGAGTCTGAAGTATCTATTTTCACAAAAAAATTTGAATCTGAGATAGAGGAGGTGGATGGAGTTTATGGAGGATTAGGACTTAGAGTTACACTATCAGCTAGGAAAGGCCAATGTAGTGGCTGATGCCTTGAGTAGAAAATCCATCAGCAGTGTAGCTAGTATTTTCATTTGTGAATGGGAGATGTTGGGTACTATTGGTGAGTTTGACTTGCATCTTGGTGAGTCCATTGAGCTAGCAGCCTTGTTACTAAGGTTGCACAGCCTACACTTGTGAGTCGGGTTATAGAAGCACAACGGGGTGATTGCAACGTGGAATCCATACGGGAGAAGATATCTAATGGGAAGGTGGAGAAGGGCTTGAATGTGTATTCTGACTTGAGTGTTAGATACCTTGACCGTCCTTTTGTACCGGAGTCTTATAGAGAGGAAGTACTCCAAGAGTTTCACCATTCGCGCCTTGCGGTACATCTAGGAGGTACTAAGATGTATCAAGACCTTAGTCAGTTTTGGTGGAGGGGGATGAAGAGAGACGTAACCTTGTTTGTATCAAGGTGCCTCACTTGTCAACAAATGAATGCCAAACATCAAAGGCCAACGAATTTGTTACAACATTTGCCTATAGCAGAGTGGATGTGGGAGAATATTACGATGGATTTTTTTGTGGGTCTTTTGAGGACCCAACAGGGTAATGATGCCGTGTGGGTGATAGTTGATTGGTTAACCAAGTCAGCACACTTTGTACCCATGCGCATAAGTGAATTGGTGGATTATCTTGCCGGCCTTTATGTTAGGGACATAGTGCAACTTCACAGGGTTCTTGTGACTGTTGTTTCAGATAGAGATCTGCGTTTCACGGCCCAATTGTGACAGAGCCTATAAAATGCCTTGGGCACTAGATTAACTTTTAGTACCGTTTATCATCCTTAAACTGATGGGTAGTCAGAGCATACCATTTAAATCTTAGAGGATATACTTTGAGATTGTGTTCTTGACTTTAAGGGATCATGGGAGAGGCACTTGCCTTTAGTGGAGTTTGCCTATAACAATAGTTTTCAAGAGAGTATTGGCATGGCACCGTTTGAGGCCTTGTATGGTTGACCTTGTAGATCTCCTATGTATCGGTCATAAGTTAGACTGGAAAACGACGGAGAAGGTTTCACTTATCTGTAAGAGGCTAGTTTCAACTTAGAGTCGTCAGAAGAGTTATGCTGACCGTAGAAGGAGGTCGTTATCATTTGAGGTAGGAGACCACGTCTTCTTGAAAATATCACCTAGACGGGGTCTAATTAGGTTTGGGAAGAGCAACAAGTTGTCTCCTAAATTTATTAGGCCTTTTGAGATCTTAAAGTGCATTATGAAGGTACCTTATCGTTTGGCCTTGCCACCACAGCTTTCCTGTGTTCATGATGTGTTTCATATCTATATGCTTCAGAAGTATGAGACGGATTCATCACACGTGTTGGATTGGACTAAGTTAGAGGTAGATAAGAATGTCTCATATGAGGAGAGACCAATTAGAGTCCTAGATACATGGGACCAAGTCTTGCGAGGCAAAACAATTCTTTTGGTAAAGGTACTGTGAAGACATCACGGGGTTGAGGAAGCAACTTAGGAACGTAAGGCAGAAGTTCGTGAGAAGTATCTGGATCTTTTTGTTGATGTTTGAAACATGTAATGAAAATCCTGTTATGTTGATTATATGTGAACATTGTATATGTTTTGGGAGAAATGAATTGCACATTCAATATTGAAAACTTGTTTATCACTATCATGAGAATGGATGACTGGTGGATAGGTCATGGTTATAAGGATAGTTGGACCTTTATTATGTTGATTTGAATACAATGGTTATTGTGTTGATTTTCAAAATGAGTGTTGCTATTAGCACTTGTCAAAATTCTTTGAACCCCCTATTTTATAATTTTTTTTTTATTAAAATTATACCCTAAAGTACAATTACATTAAAAGACATTATTAAATGGAGCACCTACCTATCAATAAGAACTAATACTCAATAATATTGGGCACCCACCCCCACCTCCACCCCCAACTATACGTATTCTATGTTTGTAAACCCTAAACCTATTACTTTTCATAACCAACCAACATAAACCCTAAATCTATTATTTTTCATAATCATCTTAAATCCTGAATGTGTCATCTTCATCACCATCATCAACGCTATTGAACTTGAAAGTTTTGCTTCAAGTATAACGTATACTTCATCACTTATTTCACTATGTAGAGCAATGGAGGACGAGGACAACAATTCTAGTGAGACCGACATTCCATTGGTAAGTTTATCTGCCTTGTATTAACGTTCTTGGTCATTTTCGGTCGTTCTTGTTTTGTTCGAGCTGTTCGGTACTGGTTTGCTAACTGTTAGGATTATGTTCGGTAATACAGTACTAAACATAATCCTTTCATTCAATACATAGGTTCCGAACATTAATGCAGATAGCTAGTATTGTTAAACCGAATATTATCTTTATTTTCGGCACTGTTGAACTGAACAAAACCATTAGTTTCGGGACTATTGAAATGAACATCATTTTTTCAATTTTGAGATTACATTCACACATGTTTTCAGGATGATGTTTAGACTAGAGGTAGTAAGGTTGATTCAAAACTTGTAATGGATTATAGTAATGAATTTAATACTCGTGAAGTAAGTGTTTGATTGTTTTACAAATAATGTACCTTTTTTATGTGCAATAATTGGTTAGTTTAATTTATTTATTTTAGATATTCAAGAGTCGAGATGAGTTAATTCGATGGGCACGTTAAGTTGGAAGAAGAAATGGATTCGTTATTGTCGTGCACAAATCAGATGGGGGTGGTATTCGAGGTAGGAAGCCAAGACTTAGCTTAGCTTGTGAGAGGAGTGGATCTTATAAGGACCCTCGAAAAAATAGCAAGCCTAAGACAAAAAAAAAGCAAGACTAACTGGTACAAAAAAATGTAAATGCCCTTTTTTATTGAAGGGCAAAAAATTAGCCACAAAGAAGGACTGGATCTTGATAGTTGTTTGTGGTGTGCATAATCATCCTACTGCAGAATATCTTGAGGGTCATTCTTATGTTGGAAGATTGTCACATAAGGAAACCTCTTTGTTGGTAGACATAACGAAGAGTATGGTATGACCGAGTGAGATATTAGTTACATTGAAACAACGTGATGATGCAAATGCTTCCACAATGAAGAAAATTTACAATACACGTCATAGGTATAAAGTTGCTGAGAAAGCTAAGAGATCTCAAATGCAACAACTATTAGGTCAGTTAGCGATGAACAAGTACATTGGGTGCCGTAGAAGCTGTGCAGATACTGAGACAGTGACTGATTTGTTCTTTGTACATCCTACTAGTTTGAATTTGTTACGTGCATTTCCAAAAGTATTGTTGATGGATTATACTTATAAGACCAATCGATATCGGTTGCCCCTTCTAGAGATTGTAGGTGTGACATTAACAGACATGACCTTTTCAGCTGCATTTGCATACCTCCAGTATGAGAAGGAGGATAACTATACATGGGCACTTGGTATTTTGCGTAATGTCATGGATGAAAATACTCTTCCTTCTGTTATTGTCACAGATAGAGAATTGGCCCTTATGAATGCCATATGTACAGTGTTTCCTGCAACTACAAATTTTTTGTGTAGATGGCATATTGGAAAAAATGTGCTTGCTAATTGCAAAAAGATGTTTGAGACAAAGGATAAATGGGAAATGTTTATAATGAGTTGGAAAATGTTGGTTATGTCATCGTCTGAAGAAGTATACATGCAACGACTGTCTTTGTTATATAGTGAGTTCAGTACTTATCAAGATGCAATTCATTATGTTACCTCATCTTGGTTGGATACATACAAGTCGAAATTTGTGGCTGCTTGGACTGAGACATTTATGCACCTTGGAAATTCTACAACAAATAGGTAAATACAAAGATTTAAATTTATTAGTTGTTTGGTTTTTTATAACATTATTTTTATAACAGTTTATTTTCATATATAGGGTTGAGAGTTCACATGCAAAACTTAAAAGATATCTTGGATTAAGTCAAGGAAATTTTAAGTCGAATTGGATAAGGATACACAATTTACTTGAGTTGCAACATAGTGAAATGAAGTAAATTGTGTTGCAACATAGTGACATAAAATCATCATTTGAGAAAAACAAGATAGTTGTGCAACATGATTTCAAACCTGCGCAGTTTAAGAAGCTTCGTGGTAATGTCTCAATTACTGCATTCGAGATCATAATGGCAGAGTCTAAACGAGCATTTTCTGTTGGTATTGATATTACTGCATATGGATGTATTGTTCGACGTACTCATGGTTTGCCATGTGCACATGAGATAACAAATTACATGAGGGAAAATTAACCAATTCCCCTCTCTTCGGTTTATTCATATTGGACTAAGCTTGATAAGTTGAGTACCCCACACACTGTAAGTGAAGAGTGGACTTGTACACCTGAGTTAGAATTGTTTGCCAAACGATTCGAGGAAGTGGATCTAGATGTGAAGAGATTTTTGTAACAAAAATTGAGGGAGCTAGCCAAATCTGATTGTACATTTTTTATTAAGCCGGAAGTGAAGTCTAATCCACGAGGTCGGCCAAAATTGAAGATTGAGACCTCCACTCGTCGTGAGCTATATGCGTTTGAAATAGTTGCTTTAGCACATGATAGCTATTCACTCGGAGTCATTGCCAAGGCAAGTGTAACAACAAAAAAGGTGAACACAAGGAAGAAATAAAAGGTACATGGTTTACTAGTGAGGTATGTAATTGTGTCATGTTGTCTACTTTATTGTCTAACATTGGCATTGGCCTGTGATAGGTTCACCAGCTTCGATCATTGAATCCAAATTTCTTTTTAGAGGCATTCCCTTCTAAATTGAGACAATATATTAAATACGTTAAGGATGTTGCAGCATATAGCAATTGTGGGTTCCGAGCTATTGCTGGTTTGATGGGTTTTGGAGTAGAAGGATGGTTACAAGTGAGAAAAAATTTACTTAAAGAGTTGCATGCGCATAGTGACCACTATAGGAAATTATTTGGATCACTAGAGAGAATCGATGACCTTACCAACATCTTGGCATATTTTGAACCAAACACTGGGTTGGACCGGTGGATGACGATACCTGACATGGGTCATCTTATATCGCCTTTCTACCAAGTCGTTTTGGTCCACTTGTCTATGCAACAATGTTTGACATTCCTCTCTCTTAAGTCAATACCGACGTCTGTTGCCTCTTGCAAGGAGATATGTATTGGCTTTGTCAACAACAACCATTTTGTTCAAGTATTGGTTTCTAATATTTTTGTACATTCTTGTACATTATAACGACAAATTTCTTAATAACGATAACATTTTTGTACATTCTAATATATATATATATATATATATATATATATATTGTAGCTCATTTTGGAGCCTGGGCATCCTATTCCACCCATAGCAACTAACTGGTGGAGGTACCATGACCCTTGTGCAGTAGGCTGGAAGGTTACATACTGTTCCAGAGTGCAACATTTCAAATCACTCATCAGTCTAGACGTAGCCACAATCGAAACAGTAGACCTAGATGAGGACTAATGTCATTCGAGTAAGCTAGGAAATAGAATTAGAATGGATTTCAGTTATGTAATTTTTTTTGTTAAACTAACTTAGAATGGAAAATAGTGAACTGGAATGGATTTAAGTTATGTATTTTGAATGGATTTAATTCACGTTATTTTCTTTGTTTTAATGAATTGGAATGATAAACAGTGAATTGAATTGAATGTTATTTTTTGTGTTATACTAAATCAAAGTTGATGAAAAAAGTGAATTGGAATGGATTCAAGTTACACAGTGATGAACAAATTTTGTTCGGACATACAGTGTTGACAAGATCATTATTGTTCGACAAAACAATTCTGAACAAAATATATTTTTTTAGCTATATAGTGGTGAACAAATTGTTTTTATTCGGTTTTACAGTGCTGAAATGAGTAGGCCAGTAACTGTGAAAGGGATAGCAAGCATTTATGTTCGGCACTACGATACTAAAAAACCCATATATGTTCGACATTACAGTGCTAAACGAAGACTACCTGTTCGACATTACAGTGTTGAGTGAGTCATTTTGATTCGGTTTTACAATGCTGAACGAGGAGGATTTGTTCAGTTGGTCAGTGATGAACATAAAATTCATGTTTATTCATTAATCCAGATTTGTTTATTCAGTGATGACCATAAAGCAATAAACAAACCAATATTTCAAACAAACAAAGTATCAAACCATCAAACTAATTCCAGACCATCAAACCAATTCAAACCATCAAAGCAATTCTAAACCATCAAAATAATTCATTGAGTGTTCAAAAAGGTATGGTAAAGTCATATACAAGCCTAGCTTATACTTATGTCATATACATACCACCATCAAAATGTATGCCAAAAATTTTTCTCAGAAAAATTAACATATACTAAAGTGTTATCTAACCTTTGTTATACTTGTGTCTAACACTATCAAAAAGTCTAACATATGTTTGAGACTAAGATTTCAAAATACACATTTAAAACATTTGAACCCAACAAATACTAAAGTCTAAGACGTTGCTCCACATTTCCTGCGATGAGTGTACACCAAGTTCTCTGATGGTGCATGTTCTTCAGTGGACTGTTGGCCCTCAAAGACTTGTGTTATCTTCTTCATAGCATTGTGTAACATATCTCAGGTGGGAGCTGCTTCATTGTATCCGATTTCGAGCATTGAACGTGAAATGCTTAAGGCACTGTCAATGCACTGCAAACAATAAAATAAAACTTAACAATTGCCTTAAATAAAATATATATGAAAATGGTAAAAAATTGACATACAAATTGAAGTTGACGATAATTTGCTGATGTCTCAGCGCATGGGTTATACTTAGAACGATGTGTCGGGTTTGAACTTGCACGTGTGAAATGGAAGTAAACTAGTCCAAGTAACCTAGCACACAATCCCATGGATGTAAGACTAGAACACTACAAGCTATCTCAGACAACAAGTGATTTTCCCAACTCTTCCAAATCATATCCAAGTATTTATAGGCAATGATGTACTGTTTTGCAGTGGATTCTCTAGAGGCTCGAATTGGAGCAAGCGGAGGTGAGGGAATAATTTGCACCCTACCAAACTGTCTCAGTACCCTATCTGAATGGTATGGTTCAACAATGTGCATACATTTTAGGCATCCACTATAGTAAGTAACATCAGAAAAAGGATGCTCAATACGCTTTTACAATAGTAAAAATTTTATATGTAAGTTATGAATTAGGTTGAATAATAACAAGTAATATGTACATATATTGACATAAGATTGACACTTACGTCATGGGACTCTAATCTATCGAGGTCCTCTCGCAACCTTTGTAAAATAGATGTTGACGAACCAGATTGGGTGTGAGAAATCCAACGAAAGACACGAGGCTGATCTTCTTTATAGTCCAAATTGGGGTGGGGTCTAGCACCAACAAAATGCTCGTAAATCCAAGCTTCTAGCAATGTCATGTATCCCGACATCTGTTTCACGGCATACCTTGTGGTAGTACCCAATTGCCGGTATAAAAAAGCCAATGCGGCTGCACCCCAAGCATAAGAAGCAACCAATCGCAAATCCATAAGAAAAGACAAATACACTGCTGGAACACGTGTGCCAGTCTTGTTTGCAAATAAGGTACAACCTAACAAATATAACAAATATGCCCTAGCTGCACACTCAATGGTATTATCATTGTCCGCATCAGACACTGACCCAAACCGTTGTCTCAACCATTCTACCTTGATAGACTGGCCCCGTGCTACCTTCAACGCTACATTTGCCTCATCTATTGTTACTCCCAAAGCCTCAACTAGGTAGATTTGCAGCATCAACATTTGATAGCTTCTTGCAAGAGACTGATTTACTAATCACTGGAATCCCTAGAATTACACTAACATCATCTAAGGTTGGCGACATCTTACCAAATGGTAGATGAAACGTATTTGTCTCTAGCTGCCATCTTTCCACAAAGGCCGAAACTACAAATATGTTTACAAATTTATATGAGCAACTCACTAAAGAAATCAACCCCGAATCCATAATTAAACCATGAAATTTGGACTGTTCATTCTTTTCCAAGTTGAATGACCATTCACCAACTTTAAAGCCATGATTTAAGCATTTAAGTATTCCACGTTCCTACAACATAGAATAAAAAAAAAGAAAAAGAAAAAAAAAAGAATTAGTAAAGTTGAAATAAAATTTAAAATATTAAATTAATATAAGACAAAGACTTACATCATTATGCCAAATTTTTGCTACTACGTGACAATGAAAACTCTTCAAAATTGAAGGATCATGTGGCCCTCCAGGAAAAAGTCCAGTAAGATCTTCATTAACTTTTTCAGTTGTATCTGCGGGTTGGTCTTCATAATCACTCATGTCTGTTGGTTCATCACTCGGATCATCACCTATGTCTGTTGGTTCATCACCCATATCTATTGGTTCATCACCCATGTCACTCACATTCAATTGATTGCCCCCATCGTTTTCAACCTCAACCGTTTTTGCTAGAGCAACACGTATGTGATTCATGTCATGTTCATTAACTCCACTACCTTGATCTTTAGTCTTACGAGTGCGTCGAGGTCTCTTAGCCACTTTTTGAGAAAGTACAACATTACGTCTCCTAGACGCTGTTGGGCGATCTCAAGCAGTTTCCACCATTGCTGTCCACCAAGTACAATTAGATGTTAGTCAATGACAATGTAAGGAAATATATCCAATGTCAATTACCCTTAATAATATAGCCAGTCCTTCCTATGCATCAAAAATGCATGTCATCTAGAGACATTATATATATAACTTATAAGCCATTGAAGCCTATCTTAAATAGGTGTGTCATGACCAATGAGGCAAAAAAACATGCATGGTCAGAAGTATATATACATGTATTTTTATGTATGTAGATATCAAATTAGAGATAGCTTTAGAAAAGGTACAAATTCAAATAGGAAACAACAAACTAAGATAGTTTCTTGCCAAACACAAAATGAATAAATAATAAAAAGCAATTACTAAAAATAAGATATTTGAGTTGGACCAAAATTTGAGAATTGCAATGCATTAGAAGCATGCCAAGAGCAAGGCCATTAAAAACAAAAAAAAATCCTAAACAAAATTATAGACAAAAACAAAGTTTTCCAAAAAAAGTGCAAAAATTTGAGAGCCTAAACAATGGAATTTGGTATTAAAAACAAAAAAGGCTTAGTACACAGCAAAAGCTGTGTGTTTTGCTTCTTAGGACATTTCGGATTGATTATAAGTACTTAAAGAAAATTCAACATTAGCCCAAAGCCTATAGTTGCAATATAATCACATGCATCTCCAAGTTGATATAATGTGCTAAAATTAGCATTGTTTTCAAATAGCCTACTTACCTCTTGTTATGTTTATGATGTGTATTGTGCTAATTAGAGTTAGTTTATGTGGAAGACAACTAGTACAAGTGTTGTGTGATTATGTGGCTATAAGTTGATGTATGAAAATACATCGAAAAGAAGCTGAAAATGTGAATTAAATAATCTAGCTGGTTGCTGCCCTATTTGCCTTCTCTTTCCCTTTTTTTTTTTTTTTTTTTTTGGTGCAGAAAATTTAGATATAAGTTTTTTATGTGGAAGAAAATTTAGAGGTAATAGAAGTCAAAATTTTCATTTTCTTACTTCTTACCCACCAAACAAATATAAACTTGGAATTTATAGGGTACAATATTACATAAGAAAGAACATAACTTTTTGGCTCAAATAGGGTACAATATTACAGAGGCAAGTGCCTTTTTCTTTGTTGACAATTTCTGGTTTGTCATTTACAACAAACAATGTATAACAAACTAACCTAACCTCACTACTAGTTAATGTTTAAGTAATAAAAGTAACACACACACACACACACACACACAAAACAAAACAAATTTTTTAAAAAAAAATATGAAAATAAAGTACTTCTAAAGATTATTATAGAAAACAAAGGCAAAACCAATGGCAAGGGCAATGCCTTATAACAACAGAAAAGGGGACAATTTTATACTATATGTATAGTACAGACATAAAAACCTCACACTGCAATTGGTCCCAACACTCCAAGACAAAGGATCAGCCAAACAAATTTTGTTTTTTTCATGCACAAAGAAAACACAACCAAAATACCCAACACTCCAAGACAAAGGATCAGCCAAACAAATTTTCTAAAAGACAAAGGGTACCAATATATATATATATATATATATATTTATTTATATTTTATTTCTAGTTGGTATGTAAACTTCTATTACATTATAATATTCAAGTCATCATTAGATTATAATATTCAGACCTTTATTCCCCCAAAAAGTTGAATTTTATGTGGAATCAGGCCATCCATTACATTATAATATTCTCTTACAATTAGGGTTTTGTGTGGTTGTGGTTTTGGTTGGTAAAGGGTTTTTGTTTGTGTTTTTATGATTAATTGAAGAGAAAAGAGAAGTAAATTATACCTTTGATGGTAAATGAAAAAGTCTACAGCACTTGTAAGAAAAAAGAAGTAAATTGTACCTTTGTGTGGTTATGATCCAAAGGTGTTGAATTTCCAATGAATTACAGCAGCACTTGTAAGAAAAAAGAAAAAAAAAAAAACAGTGTCCCAAGCACTTCAGCACCACTTTGAATGGATTCAATCGGTGTGGAGAAGATGAATATGGTAGACGGATGGTCAGGGAAGGAGAGGTATGAAAAATTGGGTGGGTGGGTGTGCATTTGATTGTGAAAATATTATAAATATGGGTAGATTTGATAATAAGTGGGGTGTCCAAAAAAATATTATTAAAATTCAGGATTTAGAGTTGGGGTCCAAAGAAATTGTGGGTCCAAAGAATTTGGGCAGGTGCTAATAGCAACACTCTTTCAAAATTTTGGGGACGAAATTCCTTAAGGAGGAGGTTATATCTGGTTTAAACCCAACCCATTTATTGTCTTGTATTCGAGTTTTCTTGCCTTGATGGTTGTTTATTTCTTCTTCCATCTTATTCCTTATTGAGTTTGGTTATTGGAGTGCCTTTGTTGTGTTTGAAACAGGTTGGGAGTTTGTTTTCAAAGAGTTTATTGCCCAGAATTTTGCTCATTCGCTCGAGCAACGTTTCTTACGCTTGAGCGGTCTTTTATAGTTTGCAAACTACGGAGAGTTTGATATCTACGCTCGAGCAACGCTTCTTGCGCTCCAGCGAACTTTCACAAGTCTAAACTACTGGAAGGGGTGCATTGCGCGCTCGAGCAACCACTCTTGCGCTCGAGCAGTGTCTTCGTTGTGTCTGGTAGCTCGAGTGACCATTCCTCCGCTTGAGCAATCTACACGTATATCAATCCGAAGGGGTCAATTTTAAGTCATTTTCTTACCTCTCTTTCCCTCTCTCTCTCTCTCTCTCTAAAACACTCCAAAAATCTAGATCTACTTACTCTCTCTCTCTAGAAACCCTCTTTAAAACTCAAATATATCTTAATCCGTTGATTTCTACACTATAGTCCCTTTGATAAAAGGTAGAGCTCACCTAGGGTTTCGTTTTGATCGGAGCAAAGTTCATTTTCGATTTCGTCAAGTTTCAACTCTTGTTCTTCTTGGTCCTTGTTTTTGAGGTAGGGATTATTTTGACTATTTTTTTTGTGACTTTTAACTTAGTTATTTGCTTTTCTAAACAAGATTGAGATTTGGAAATTTTTGGTTAAAACCTACGGTTTTGGCTTTGAAATCAAAAGAGGGATTTTCAAAATAGGTCCTTGTATATAATTGTGGGTTTGTAAAAATGGTTGGGTTGTGATAGATGGTGGATTTTATTCGTGGAGATAAATTTTTAAAGAAAATGGGGTTTTTTACCCTAAATTGTGAATATTTGGTTTTGATAAGGAAAAATAAAATTGATGTTGGTTTTATGGAATTTGAGCAATGATGATGATGGTGGTGGAGTTGGATATGAATTATCACTCCTACTTAGAAATGTTGGAAAGTATATCTGTGTTAGAAATTATTTATTTGTTTAGAGATATCTATTTTGGGCTATCGGTGGAGGATAGCTATGATTGTTGTAGAAATTGCATGAGAATTAGATAAATTGAAACTATTTTCTCATCCATTTGTATTGAGCATTGTAACATATTTAACACATTGAAAATGGTTATTGTTTTGAGAAAAATGGATGAATACCTTGGTGAATTTGGGTAGGAGTGTAGTTATGGTATTATGTTGGCTTGTATGTCCTTGATGAAAGTCCAAAAACATGCGCAGTTAGGTATCAAGCCTTTCAGTTAGTACCGGTAAAAATGACAAATTGGTAGTACTTGTAGCCTACTTGCAAACACATTCTAGAGATTCCCAGTGTTGTATCCACCGCCCTATTTTCTATTTTAAAGAGAGAAATTTCATGAATTGTGTTATAACCTGGCATTACATGGCTTTTGGAAAGAGATATAAAAATATTTTTGGCATGAACATTGCATATGCATTTACCTTATAACTCTGTTAAGATTCATACATTGTGTTAGTATCTTTATTGGGTTTTGGCTCACCCTATGTGGAAAACTATTTTTAGGTGCTGATGATATGCCTTCGCCAAGACAATAACTTAGGAGGACGTGGAGGCAAGAGTTTCTATTTTTTGGTTGTTGTTATATTTATTTTGTACAAGCCTAGGGCTTTATTTGTATTGAATTTAAACTCACTTTTATTGTAACAAAGCACAATCTTGGGAAGTTGTAGCCAATAGGGCATTTTATATCTGTTTAACTTTTATTTCATATCTTTTGTTCATAACATATGCTATAAATTCAGAATTAGGGCTTATAAATGTATAAATGTATGTGTCACTCTTTTGTACACTTGAAGTATAGAAGATGAAAACCCTAAATCTTGACGTTGATGAAAACTTGATTCAATCGGTGTAAATGTAGCCTTTGACGTCCTCTTTAATTTGGTGTAAAAGTCCCCCTCAAATTTTTGAAGATTTTTGCTAAATCTTAGAGAGAAGTTTAGATTTTGGTGTGTTTGTAAAGAGAAGGAAGAGAAAAGATGAGTATAGAGAGAGAGAGAGAAGTGAAAAAATGTGTCAAACATGTTTTTGGCATCAATTTTGAGGAAAAGAGCACAAAATTCGAGATAGATGTGCCGAAATCCGTACGAGCGGTTCAAATTCTGCACGAGTAGATTTTGATGGTCCACGGGTGATTTGCTCTAGAGAAAAACCCAGAAATTTTCACAAAATCCGGTTGAATGGAATCCAGAATCTGCACAAGCGGTTTTCTACCCAGAAAACCGAGAAATCCCTATGTGAATCTACTTGAGCGTTTTTGCCTAAAAAACTCAGCAATTGATTTTGTACTCCGAAATAAGTTTTAATGCCCAAAACTCAAAAATTTTAATCCGGGAATGTTAAAAGAGGTTAAGTAAGAGCTGAAAAGAATTCTCAACGACCCAATACGATAAACAAAACGTCGAAAGTAAAGCAGACTATCTTCCTACTCGACACTAGTCAAGTCCAAGACCCAGGACATCACAATCTTCTCCCTTTGAAAATTTTGCCCCCAAAATTTGATCAACCTCTCCCAAACCACCTCTAATGAATAAAGACAATACAACAATAAAAGAGCTTTGAGTGATAACAACCATACAATGACAATAATGAATCCATGATAACAACAATTTAATTATAGCATGGAGATCTTAATCTCAACTACTCTCCACTACCATTATCAAAATTTTCCATGGACCAAGGCCACAATACCAACAACCATTAAAACGATAATCAAAAGCATAGGTTCAACAATTGTAACAATCCTATAACAGTTCTCATGCTTAAAAAGACAACAAGTGGTTTACAATTTCAACGATTTATTCTCACACACAAGAGAAAATTACAATCTAGAACAAACTAAGCATTCTCAAATAAATCTGAATACTTGGAGCAGACTTCCGCTTCTCGTTCCCAAGTTGCTTCCTCAACCCCATGGTGTCTCCACAACACCTTCACTAACTATATAGTCTTGCCCCTCAACACTTATTCTTAGGTATCTAAAATTTGAACCAGTCGCTTTTTATATGAGACGTCCTCATCTACCTCCAAGTCAACCCAATCAAGTACATGTGAAGGGTCGGGTTCATACTTCCTAAGCATAGATACATGGAATATGTTGTGAACCCCAGAAAGCTGTGGTGGTAAGGCCAAATGGTATGCCACTTCTCCAATCTGTTCTAAAATCTCAAAAAGGTCCAATAAACCTTGGAGGCAACTTTCCACTCTTACCGTCTTGGCGACATCTTAAGAAACACATGGTCACCAACCTCAAAGGATAGAGGTTGCCTTCTCTTATCGGCATAACTCTTTTGTCGGTTTTGAGTCGTAGCTAACCTCTTTTGACTAAGAACAACTTTCTCGGTCGTCTCTCTAAAAATCTCCGGGCCCAACATTGGTGTATCACCCACTTCAGCCCAACAAACTAGTGATCTACAAGGTTGGCCATGCAAGGCCTCGAACAATGCCATCCCGATACTTACCTGATAACTACTGTTATAGGAAAACTCAATCAACGGTAGGTGTCTTTCCCCATACACTTAACATCTTGATCGATTGGGTGATCATCAGAACTAAGGATATTCTCTTGATTATCAATGTTGTACTCACCAATGTCAATATCATCATCATCATCATCATCATCATCATCATCATCATCATCATGTAATTTGTATACAGTGTTGTTATGCCTAATGTTGCCTTCTATCTGTGGTAAGTATAATAAAATTAATTAGATCAAACTAAATAGTTAGTGATATTACAATTAGTTAATGGAATTTCACTTATTATTTTACCATATTTCACTTATTACTCAATTAAATCGTATTTACTATTTAATGAGTTGTCACTTATTACTTCATTAAACTTTACACCAAAAAGTCAAAAAGTCAGTCCCTTTACTTCATTAAACTTTACGTTTGGCCTCAGTTGTCGACTATATATTTTAGCCAAAAAGTCACTATAAGTTGTCACATCACTCTCTTTACTTTTCTGCACATCTTTTTATAAAAAGTCAAAAAGTTATTAAAATAGCTTGTTCCCAAAAAGTTACTATTCAATTAAATTTCACTTATTACTCAAAGTCTCTACTTACTTCACTCATTACTTCATGAGCTTCTAGGTACTACTTCATTGGAATTTACCTACTACTCAATCAAACCCAAATATTACTCAATGATACTCAGACTTTCTACTTCATCAAACTTGAGACTTACTATTAAATAAAATCTCATTTAGAGAGTGTCATACTAAATGATAAGTCATTTCAAAACAAATGGTAAGATAATTCATAACGAGTGATTAACAAGTTTAGAAATCTAACCAACTTTAGATAGTGTCATAGTATGATCTCATTTATTATTGAATGAGATTTCACTTACTATTTCACTAAAGTTGACGCCTCGTTTGGGAATATGCTTTTTTAGTAACTTTTTGGCTTTTTGGTTAAAATGTGATGTAAAAAAAACTAGTATGTTTGGGATGACTTTTTGGTTTTTTACGAAAAAATGTGCAAAAAGTAGAGAAAAAAGGGAATCTTTGACTTTTTGGTATGGGTTGTTAGCTTTTTGATTTTTTTAGTAACTTTTTGACTTTTTGGCTAAAATGGGCACTTGCCAAACGAGACCTAGCTACTCTATTAAACTGCATTTACTACTTAATGAGATTTCACTTACGACTTCATTAGACTTAACATACTACTTAATTAAATTTCGCTTATTACTCAATGAGACTTTACCTACAATTTTATTAGCCTTGACTTATTACTTAATCAAACATTTGACTTGACAACTATTGAGAGGTAAGTAGAGTTAGAACGAATAATATGACTTGACTTATTACTTAATCAAATATCTAATTACTGAAAATCATTAATTGATAATTAGAATTAGAACAAATAATAAGTATTATATTTAATAATGATAAGAATTATCATAATTGATTATAAGTAAATTAATAAAATGTTTACTTATTATTCTATTAGACTTGACTTACTATTCAATTAAATATGACTTATTAATTAATGAAATTTCACTAACTACTTAGTACTTCTCTACTTACTATTCAATTTGACTCAACTTATTGGTGCCTCTATTTATACACCATCTTTCATCTCAAGGCACACCACTACTCAAGGCACACCTTTAGTAATTTGATAAATAAGAAATTTGCTCAATACACACCACAATCTTCTATCTTTACCCTTACTCACACACCCCACCCACGATCTTCCATCTTTACCTTTACTCATTCACACACCCCACCCACAATCTTCAATCTTCCATATTTCGTGTAGTACACACCTCCACTTCAAAAACACACGCGTTATGAACGTCTCCTTCCATTTTCTGTTTCATTGTCATCTCAGAGGTTTGGGAGCCAGTCTAAACCAGTCTCTATTCGTGCTGAAGACGACTTCTCTCCATTCTCCTCTGGTTCACAACCCCCTCCATTATCTGTTTCATCAAAGACGTCGGTGTCACAGTTGGAAACAAATCCACATTGGAGATACAATAAGTGAGAATTCTCATTTGGCTTAGATTTTAGGATTTTATGTACGTTTTTCCATTGTCATGAGCATTGTATTTAAAAATTTCATTTTGCGAACCGTTCGACACTAGTCTTTCGAATGTTAACTTTTTGTCCGGAGTGTTTATGTCAAACACTTGTAATATGTTCGACATTTTAGTATTGAACATAAGTAAATTGTTTGGAGTAGATAGCCAAACATGAGTTCATTGTTCGAATCTGGGTATCCGAACGAATACAAACGGTTTACTACTCAGCAAGTACACGAAAACGAAAAAAAAAATGGAAAAACTAACATTTTCCTTGCTCCATTGTTTCAAATCAATATTGCCAAATGCATCCATCATTCAGTCCAATCAAAATCTTCAATAATACGTATATTTTTGGTTGTTTCTTTAAGGGTTTTTGATTTTTGTTTCAGGGTTTTTGGGTCTTTGAGAAAGAAGATACGTAAGTAACGTTTGAGAAGAGAGGTGTGTATTATATTCATTATTGTCTTTTATGGTAATTTTACGTAAGGTGTGTATCATAGCATTTTGTCCTTTGTGGTCATTTTACATTAGGTTAATATTGTAATAAAAAATAAACTAATTAATAGCGTCCCTTGAGATGAAAGGTGGTGTGTAAATAGAGGCACCCTAACTTAACTTAAACCTTATCAATGAAACCTCACTTACTATTGAGTCGTAAGGGTGCCTCTATTTGCACACCATGTTTCATCTCAAGGCAAACCATTAATTGATTTATTTTTTTATTACAATATTAACCTTATGTAAAATGACCATAAAGGGCAAAAGGTTATAATACACACCTTTTGTAATCGAGTTCGACACTAAAATGTCGAACAAATGGTTAATGTTCGAACGAAACACTCCGGACAAGTGGCTAAGTCACCGACATCTTGAGGAGTCTTTACCACTGGTTATGTTCACCGGTGTCTTGAGGAGTCTTCATCACTGGTTTTGCTCACTGATATGTGGGGGTGACAATCAATCAGAGAAAGGAGGGGGAGATGGATCGTGGGTGGGGGTGGAGTGTGTGAGTAAGTGAATGAGAGTAAAAATGGAAGATTGTGGGTGGCGTGTGTAAGTAAGGGTAAAGATGGAAAATTGTGGTGTGCATTGAGCAAATTGCTTATTTATCAAGGGAGCTTCTATCTACACACACCAAATACCCTCTTTGCACACACTTAATGATATTTAATTTTATTACAATTGTATCCCTAAGTGAAATTACTATTTTAGACACCATTGTTAATTCAAAACATCTCAATGCACACCTCCCTCTAGAGTTCACATCTGTTGCATCGTGTTTGTAGCTTCATTGAGCTAGAAGTGAAAGCAGAGTCATTCATAGCTTCTTCCAAGTTCATTGAGCTAGAAGTGAAACCAAAGGGCTTTGGCATTTCCGTATTGCACATGCACTGCAGCTTCTCAATGCACTCATTCATCAACCTTCGTCATTCGTAGGGAAAACATCATTGTTATGGAGGATTTTCCTTCTGAAAATCAGCAAATAAGTGTTCATGTGAAACAGAGCGAAGGAAATATGAGTTTAATTTTTTTTTTCCCAGCGTCGTTCGGATAACTAGGGCCGAATTGTGTTATTTGGTTCGGAAATCTACTACCGAAATAATTATTTATTTTCGGAAGTTCTTGTCCGAACAAAGTAATAAATTTCGGAAGTTGTTGTCCAAACAAGGTATTTAAATTCGGAAGTTATTGTCCGAACAAAGTAAACTTTTACAACATTCAACTTCCGAAATTTGAAAATAAATTCGGACAACTACTTCCGAATGAAGTAAATTTTTTTTTCCCCATTTTATATTCCAAATTTGCAAACTGCATACCAAATTTACAGTTTCAAATTGCAAATTAATCTTTATAATGCCATTAAAAATTTGTAATGTTATACAAAACATGCAGGAATATGTGTCAACTCAAGGAAGTCAAGTTTGCGCGGATTTTGTGTTAGATTACACCACTCAATTCACAACTGAACAGGTTCACTCTACGAAATTATAACGATCATGTTTCGAATTGCTCACCTAATGTAAATGTTTGATAATATTTATTTAACTTTGTAGGTATTCAAAAGTAAAGATGAATTGCTCAACTGGGTACGTGAAGTTGGAAAGAAAAATGGTTTGGTCATTGTAATCAAAACATCAGACTATGGTGGAGGGAAAAAAAGACCCAGGATGTATCTTGCTTGTGAGAGGAGTGGCCAATATAGAGCAATAAAGAAGTTAAAACATGATGGCAACAATACATCAAGAATAACCGGTACGAAGAAGTGTGGTTGTCCTTTTGATATGAGGGCTCACAGGTTTACCACACATGATGAATGGACATTGGCCGTAGTATGCAGATTGCATAATCATCCACCTGTGGAGCACCTCGAGGGACATTTATATGCGGGGAGGCTATCAAAGGATGAGAAAGCATTGTTAATGGATACGTCAAAGAGCATGGTTCGGCCAAAATAAATCCTAGTAACCTTGAAACAGCGAGATGCCCTCAATGTAAGCACACTTAAAACCATTTACAATGTACGCCATCGAAACAGGGTGGTACAGAGAGCTGGAAGATCACAGATGCAACACTTATTGGGTGAATTGGCCAAGTATAATTACATTGAGCGCCATCGGTCTGAAGAGTCCACGATGACTGTGATAGACTTGTTTTGGGCACATCCTACCAGTTTGGACTTATTTCAGTCTTTCCCATGTATATTAATTATGGATTGCACATATAAAACCAACAGATATCGGCTTCCTCTTCTTGTAATTATGGGAGTGACATCAACTGAAATGACATTCTCTGTAGCTTTCGCATACTTACAGTATGAGAGGGTCGATAACTATGCGTGGGTGTTAGCTACATTACGTGATGTCATGGATGGGTTTGTTATGCCAACAGTTATTGTTACTGACAGAGAGCTAGCCTTGATGAATGCCATACAGAAGATATTCCCGAGTGCCAGACATTTATTATGTCGTTGGCATATCAGTAAGAATGTGTTGACCAAATGTAAGAAAATGTTTGAGACACAGCAGAAATGGGAGAAGTTCAACCATGAGTGGAACTCTATAGTGTATTCATCTTCTGAAATTCAATACGATGAGTGTCTTAAATCATTACTTAAGGAATTCAGTAGTTATCCTGATGCAGTCAAATACGTCATGGATACTTGGTTGGTTCCTTACAAGGACAAATTTGTGGCGGCATGGACAGACACGTGTATGCATTGTGGCAATGTTACAACGAACCGATAAGATTACTTTTCTTCAATATGTTATTAATAAGTGTCATGTACTTGATTTTAACTTGACTTACATTGAATTGAACAGGGCTGAGAGTGCACATGCAAAACTTAAAAGACAATTGGGTTCATGTCAAGTCTCATTTTAGGCATCATTTGAGAAAATACACAGTCTGCTTGAGTTGCAACACACTGATATCAAGGCTTCATTTGAGAAAAGTCTAACTGTTGTGCAACATCAATTTAAACCTTCTCAATTCAGGGAGCTACGGGGTAATGTGTCTATCTCTGCATTAGAGTATTTGCTTGTAGAGAGTAAGAGAGCCAATTCCATTGGTATTGATGTTAAAGCTTGTGTATGCGTCCTTCGCCACACTCATGGTTTACCTTGTGCCCATGAGATTGCTGACTACATCAGACAAGATCGTCCTATACCACTTGCTACCATACACTCACAGTGGAGGCAACTTCATATCTCCATATGCAAGAAAGAAGAGGAAACGGAGGTGACTGGTCATGCAGAAGTAGAGTTGTTTGTGAACAAGTTTAATGAAAGTGATAGAACCATGCGGTTGGAGCTTTTGAAGAAGTTGAAAGAGATTGTATATCCGGGAAGCACTTTTCTTGTTGAGCCGGAGGTGAAGCCCAAAACACGTCCTCGAGATCATAAGAAGATCAATGTTTCTACCCGTCGTGACCCGTGTGCATTTGAGTTAGTGCAATCTGGACATGATTCCTTCTCACCTAGGGACACTCAAATCACTACATTAGCTTCTACTCTGCAAACCAAGAAGAAGGGACCTGTTAAGGGAAAGGAGAAGGTGAATCCGAAAGGGAAGGCATACATTACTAGAACAGTGAAACCTGGTGCATATGTTGATGCTTTCCCTGCTAGGTTGAAACCATACATTAAGTTTGTGAAGGATGTAGCTGCAGATGGGAATTGTGGTTTCAGGGCTATAGCTGCTTCAATTGGTCATACAGAAGATGATTGGGCTCAAGTTAGGCGTGATCTATGAAAGGTTTGAAGAATTGACAAGCATATTGTCATACTTTGAAGACAGTCCTGGATACTCACATTGGATGACTATGCCAGACATGGGGTATCTTGTTGCATCGTGCTACAATCTTGTGTTATACCACTTGTCTTTACAACAATGTCTCACCTTTTTACTTCTTAGAACAGTGCAAGTACCTCAACTTGATAGACGTGAGATTGCCATTGGGTTTGTCAATTGAAATCATTTCGTCCAGGTATAACAGAAACTTATCAATTGGGTTTGCGCATGTACAAGAAGTTATGAGGCATGACCACTAAGTCAATTGATATTTGGTGCCGGTTTTGTTGCAGCCAGGCCATCTAGTTCCTCCTATTGCCACTAATTGGAGAAAATACCGTCACCCTTGCGCTGTCGACTGGGACGATGCATATGTGCGTCGCATTCAACATTTCAAGGACATTATTCATGATAATGTAGCTACTCGAGAGACTTTTGATGTTGTTGATGTCGCATGACACATGTATGCATTTGACAATGTTAGAATTATGGAAGATATTAATGGATGTGTTTTTGATGTTGATGTGTTATGTTTTGCAATGTGGATTGAATGTTGTCGACCATTGTTACCATTCCATTGTAATAAGAAAATATCATTTACAAAATCAACGACCATTGTTACCATTCCATTATAATAATAAAATGTCATTACAATGTCATTACAATACCATTGTTGCCATTCCATTGTAATAAGAAAATATTAACCACTGTTACCATTACAACAATGTCATCTTACAAAAAACACCAAAAAAAATTCATCAACTAACAAAATAACATGTAACAAAATAACATGTCACGAATCAGCTGTATGCCTACGCCTAGGCCTACGACTGTATGTCAATGTCGAAGATGGAAAGCGACCTCTAGCAGAACTAGGTCCAGTAGAACTAGGTCCAGCTTCGTCAATGTGCTGACCTTCAAGGACATGCGTCATACTCTCGATAGCCTGATAAAGTCGATAAGGATGTCGAATCCCCTCCTGATAACCAGCGTCAATAATAAGATGTGAAATCTGCAGTGCATGTTCAATACGCTGCATTTGAAAAGAATATCACATTTTAGAGAACATATCAGAAAAAAAAAGTAAGTTACATATGTATGCATAAGAGAGGATAATAGATTACATCCGCATGTTCGCCGAAATCCTGATGGTCATGGACACGCGGTTCATCAGTGTGCTCGACATATAGGTGCGTGATATTCTTATACCAATCCATGCAACCCAGTACACATTGCCAAGGCTGACAAACTGGTGTGCTCCTCCGTTGCTCAGATAACACGTGGTTATCCCAAGCCTCCTAGATCCTATCCAAGTATCTGTACATGACTGTATATCGTGCAGATATGTTGCCTCACGCACCACGACTGGGAGCTAGCAGTGCATCTGGGATGGCTTGAACCCTGCTAAACTGCCTCAATACTCTATCTGGATGATAGGGTTCGACAACGTCTAAGCACTTTAAGCATCCATGGTAGAACGTAACCGGGTTACATGGATGCCGGTCTCTGCAGCTGTGGTATGGATCCCAAATAATCTATAAACGAAAAGTGTTTTTGAATTAAAGTACAGAAAGGGTAAGATAAATGGGAGTGTTAAAATTATCGCAGGATGAGTAAACTTACATCAGTAGCTACCAAACTGTCAAGCTCGGCTCGAAAAGATTTCAAATGCTCAATGGAGGAACCCGCCTCTCTCCTAGATACCCAATGGTACACGTGTGGCATGTCTTCATTGTAGCCCATGTTCTGATGAGGTCGGAATGCTCGGAAGTGATCATAAATCCACGCCTCCAAAAGATTCATATAACCACCCATCTGCTTAACCCCAGATCGGCTAGCATACCCCAACTGTCTGTATAAAAATGCTAATGCAGCAGCACCCCAGGCGTAAGTATGTATGGATCCCAAATCCATCAATAAGCCAAGGTAAACAACGGGAACCCTGCCGCCACTCTTGTCACTGAAGAGTGTATATCCCAACAGAAACAACAAATAAGCTCTAGCAGCGCACTGTATAGCCTCCTCGGGGTCTGAATCTGTGACACCAGCAAGCTGACTTCGCAACCATTCAAGCCTGACTGAATTACCGCCAGCAGAAGAAACCTCTTCATGTGCTGCACGTTCAGTAATCCCCAAGCCATAAACGAGTAATGTAACTCCATGATGATCTGTCACATCTGGTATGCTGACTGATTTGCCTACAATGGGAAGGCCAAGAATAGTGCCAACATCATCCAGGGTCAAGGTCATCTCACTAACTGTCATATGAAATGTGGTCGTCTCAGGTTGCCATCTCTCAACAAAACTGGAGATTAGAAGCTTGTTGACGAACTGATAAGTGCAACGAGCTAACTGTGACAGTCCAGGCTGCTCAATAATGGCTTTGAATCTGGTGTTGTTCTCTACTAACCACCATAGCCATGCAAGGATCTTGGAAGAGTGATTATGACACTTTAGGGGCCCTCGTTCCAACAACACAAATGATATGTCATTACAAACTCCCATATAAAACACAAAAAAAAAAAAAAAAAAACTCATATACAAATGAATTTCACTTTTACTGAGGAATGTTTACCTCCCCGTGCCAAATAGCTGCAGCCACATGACTATTGAAACTCCGCAGTATTGATGGATTAGTCGGTCCACCTAGAAAAGCATGAGTAAGGTACTCTTCCTGGACAGGAGGAGAATCAGGTAAAGAGGTATCCTCCACAGCAATGTCAGGCATATCATAACCTTCAACTCGTCTTTGGCTTTGGCTCCAACTTTGACTGGCACTGGGAATATCATATTCTACCGAAACTGGATCACGACCTCAACCACGACCTTGACCTCGTCCTCGCCCACGCCCACGCCCTCGTCCCCGTTCATGGTCTACATCCAATTCACGACGTCGTCTATTTGAAGCAGTAGGTGGGACACGTTGTTAATATTCAGAATCCATATTATCTGCAAAAAATAATAAGTGTGTGTGTAAATAAAGAGAGTGTGTGTAAATAAAGAGAGTATGTGTAAAATTAATGAGAGCGTGTGTAAAATTATAATAAGTGTGTGTAAATTATAATAAGTGTTTTAAATTATAATAAGTGTTATAATTAAGTGTTTTAATTAAGAAGGGAAAAAAAAAAAAAAACCTGTTCGGAAGTTCACAACCGAAAATACATATTCTGTTCGGAAGTTGAAATCCGAAACAAAAACATAATTTCGGAGGTTGAGTGTTGTCCAAATTCATTTTTTTCAGAAGTTGACTATCGAAACAATGTAACATTTTTGGAAATCTACTGATGAAATTATTGATTATTTTCGGATTCCTACGTCCGAACACATTGTTATATTTCGGTTAACCAGTTCCGAACGACGGTTCCAAATCAAAAACTCTACATCCCAAGTGAAAAACTCTACATTACAAATGAAAATGAGGATTGAATAGGAATGATGATTCAAAAGTAAACTCACCTAATGAGGATTGAAAATCTGATGAAATGCTTCAATGGGATGCAGCTTCGTGGATGAAATGCTTCAATGTATTTGCACACCTGGGTTGCACACGGTAATGAGATGGAATGCTTCAATGTATTTGCACACGGTTGAAGATGTGCTTCAGCTTGTATGTGATGGAATGCTTCAAGGTTGAAGATGTGCTTCAGATTCAATAGGTGTGTGTATTTGGGGTTGGGTGTGTATGTGTGTGTGTGTGTGTGAGGGTACATTTGGAACTCGCCGTGTGTGTACTGAGGAAACTAATTAGGAATTAATTTTTTTGGTGTGTGTAGTGAGAAGGATGTGCAAAGAGGGGATTAGGTGTGTGTGTGGGTGATTTTCCGACCACACTGCCCGCTTAGTAACCAGCTGGAGAGCACTAGCAAAATAGATGGCACCTGACTGACCTGCAACAAAAATATAAGAATCCCGCGGTGGTTTCGACCACCCGGGGGCACTCCGATGATCAAGTCAGTATATCTCTCAAAGATAAATCAAGTACTAAACTCACAAGCTTGAGTATAGAATTGTGTACCTTAAACCTATGGGGGTGCCTTTCTTTTATAGTTTACTCAATCCTAGTCTCATTAGAAGCCTGACTTCTATGGACTCCGATTCAATACTGACTTTGGATTCTTCAAGAGATAAAAGATAAACTCCCTAAGAGCTTTATCCTTATCTTGGCTAAGTCTCCTCTTTGTCCAAAGACTCTTGTCTCTTATCTGTATATCTCAGATTCCGATATCTTCGGAGATAACCTCGGCAACCCCGAGATCACCTCGGCGTAACTACCATGATATGTGACACTTTGGCTTATATGTCGGCTTCGTCATGCCACGTGTTGGTATCCAAGAAATATGTCCCCACAACTGCCCCCTAGGTTCTATTACCTCGGCATTCTGAGGTGATGGAACCTATATCGATATTTCTTTTTGCATAGTGGCTAAGAAACTGTTTGGCCGAGATAACTCTTTTCCAAGCCGATGTGTTCGCTTATGAGAACAAGAATTCAAATGAACTCCATCACGCGCATGAGCTGTCATGCACATCTAACCGTTCCTTTCACGTGTTTTGTCTTCATTGGAGCGTGTCTGTGACGTGCCTGAAAGCTGTCTGTCATTCATCTGCGCCGTCTGACGCGTGCGTTGCTCCAGGCGTAATAAATGCCCTATTTTTGCCGCCGTTTCAAGTTTTGATAAAACTTTTCTTTACATCTTTTTCCCTTTGCTTTACGCATTCGTTTTTCTAGCTCTCTCTCTCTAAACTTTCTGAAATCCGCCATTGTTTTAACTCGAAGTTCTGCGATTCTTTGTCCCTTCACCTTAGCGAAGCTTTCTCCGTTTCATCGTGTCCGCAATCGTTATCATTCCTCGGCGTCTTTCTTTCCGGCTTCATTTGTTCTGGTAAGGTCCTGTTCCCTTTACACCCAATCTCTTTTATGTGCTTTCACCATTACTGCTTTGTTCAAACCTTGGATTCGCTGAACTGTTATCTGGATGTGTCTATTCATGATTTCACTTATATTTTGAACACTTGCACTGTTTCAACACTTTTCTTGCCATAATTCTTGACCTTTAACCCCTTGTATTCTTCATGTTTCTGATAGCCCGTCTTTGTTCTTGAATCTGAAACTTCGTCTTTGTTTTCTATTTTTCGTATATGTCCCAGATCTGTGCCTTTGATCTTGATCTTTATAATTCTTAGGCTTGGGATTTGTGTGTAGAACCTTCAAGTTTTAGGGAAAACTGAAACAAGCCTTATCAGTCCTTTCCTAGGCCTTTGTCGAGGTCCTTACAACCCTTCTAAAACGCCCATCTTCTGAAACACTTTCCTCTTTGTTTAGGCCGACGTAATGGGTATATGGAGGCATAGGGTAAATACCCCAACAAAACTCGAATACTTTCGGCAGGAGTTTTCCATCCCAACCGATGTTCACCTCAGACTAGCTGGGGATGACGATTCCATTATGCCCACAGATCATACGATGCCCTTTCCTATAGTAGCTTTTACTGAATGTGGACTTCGGCTTCCACTTAATCCCCTGTTTCGTGAAGTTCTTTATTTCTACAAGCTGAACCCCATGCAACTTACTATCAACTCCTATAGGGTGATTAACGGTATTATAGCCTTAGCTAGGCAGGAGAATTTTAGGATCACCCTGGCCGACCTTCAGTACTGTTATACAATGTGCCCCCTCAACCTGAAGGAAATGGGCTTTGTTTATTACCTTAAGCCGAGGTCTACCAAGTTCAAAATTGTAGCCAACCTCCCAGACTCCAACAAGGGGGCTGGGGATGACTTTGTTATCGCTTCGGGAAATTGGGAATTTGGCCCAGATGAAGATGTCCACCTCTACCCTCTTCCTCGAACAGTTAAAGAGGGCAAGGGTAAGAGCCCAGTGCCAACACTTAGTTGTTTTTATTTAAGTCTTTAAAATTTTGTCTGTTTCTAATGTCTGTTTGCTTGTCCTGCAGATCTTCATCAACCACCAAAGAACTTTCGTCAATCCTTCTTCCCTGGAAAAGACTTAAAGAAGCTTCTTGGTCTTCCTATCCACAAGCGCAAGGCTCCCCTGTTGCTAAATTTCATTCCGACATACAAATCCACATTACCCGACGTCCTAAAAAAGAAGAAAAAGAGTCTTTCTCCACCTTCTGCCACAACTCCTCCCATTGCTTCCATGTCACGAGCGGACGAAGGATCTACTTCTGACCCAATCGATCTGCCATCTACTTCGACCCCATACTTGATCCCAATACCAGAAAGGAAACGTCGGCGACGCCTTGTTAAAACTGCTGAAATGGGTCGTGTAAAGCCAGTTGCCCAAAATCTTCTATCCGATCTGCTGATCGATGTTGACGCTGTACCAACCCAGTCTATGCCCCCACCAAAGCTGAAGAGAATTAAAAAGGCTCAAGCCAAAGCCAAGGCCACTGACACCGAGGCTGAGGATGCTTTGCCTATCTCTCAACTGGCTGAGAGCAAAAAGACTACCTCTGCTTCCACAAAAAGATCCGCTGAGACCCAACCCTCGGGGTCCACACAGTCAAAGAGGCCAAGGTCTGCTTCAGCTACCACTTCTGGGTCCAAGAAATCCGACATCCCCTGGGCCCCACAAATAACTTTGGAGGATAGGCCTATCATGTCAAGTGAAAGTGCCGACGATATTAATGTCGGTGTTGCCCTCAGCACTACTCTTCTTCTTCCAAAGGATCTGGAGCGAAATGCTGGGCCCAGCGAATATGAGAACTACGCGCTAATGCTCCAGCACTCCGTTCAAGTAAGTATTCCTGCTTTGAACTTGTAACTTTTCCTTCTGCTTCATTTTTTAGAAGATTCTCTAATACTTCTGCTTTCTTTCAGGCCATTCAGCACGCCCATTCATTTTCAATGCAATCTTTTGAAAATCGGCAAAGATTGGTTGATATGAAGAGGGAAGCGTCTTCCCTGAAGAAGGAGATCAAATCTCTTGAATCAAAGATGAGAAAACTGGAGGACCAGGCCGAGGCTGCTACTAAGGCCCAGCAGATGGCTGAAGAGAAAGTGGAGTCTGCTGAGGCTATCTGAAAAGTAGCTGAAGCTGAGAAGATAGAGGCCGAAGTAAAAAAGGCCCAGGCTGAGAAGGAGCTCCAGCAGGCTTTGGCCACCAAGGAGGCCGAAGTCAAAGAGGCTGACGAAAAGGCCTATGCCCAGGGTATGGCCGACGTCACAGAGGATTATAAACTTCAAGTCAGGCAGGCATGCAACAGGGGATTTTCCCTTGTTGGATGTCCCTGATAAAAAAGCTTGATCTCCCTGTTGACTCACCCTTTCGTAATGCCGATGCCATTCCTTTACCATTTCCACCTCCAAGTCAGGTTGAAGATGAATCAAAGACTGAGGCTGATGCCGAGGATGAGGATGAAGAGAAAAATGATGATGAGGCCTTGGTGAGGAAACCCAAGGATGCTGCTGAAGCCAAGTCCCCTCCTCCTGCTAAGCAAGTCATGGATTTAACCTTGGATGAGGAGGGTGATGAGGTTGGGGAGGCACCCAAGGAAATTGCCATCGGGCAACTATCATCCGACCTTCTATTGGCTGGAAGAAATCTAGACAAAACCCTGGTTGAGATTGATGCCGAGATTGAGGCAGAAAAGGTTGCCGAGGAGGCTCCACCAGAGTCTTCCGAGGTCCTAGCCCCTCCAGCTGCTAATGCTGAAGAGTCCTGATTCGAATGTTTTTCTGTACTTTTTATACTTTGTTTTGTCTTCTGAACAATGTAAACTTTCTTTTATGGCCGATGTGTCTTCCTTTTGAACAATAGTTTTTCTATGGATGCTTCAATTCCTTAATTTCTTTTTGATCTGCTTCTGCTTGGTTGTATGCCTTCTATATTTTGCTGTCTTTGTGCAATCTTCTCGGGGTTACGTACCTCGGGTACAATCAATATTAAACTTTACTTCGGCAAGATACAGACCTTAACTTGTAAATTGCTGCAAAATGTTTAGCAATAACCTCGGCTTTATATCGACTTGTAAATTGCTACAAATTTCAACAAGTGAAGAGAAACAGTAATCTCGGCTTAACTCCAACTTGTGAATTGCTATAAATTTCAACAAGTGAAGATAAGGAATCAGCTTAACTCCAACTTGTAAATCGCTACAAATTTCAACAAGTGAAGATAAGGAATCAGCTTAACTCCAACTTGTAAATTGCTACAAATTTCAACAAGTGAAGATAAGGAATCAGCTTGACTCCAACTTGTAAATTGCTACAAATTTCAACAAGTGAAGATAAGGAATCAGCTTAACTCTAACTTGTAAATTGCTACAAATTTCAACAAGTGAAGACAAGGAATCAACTTGACTCCAACTTGTAAATTGCTACAAATTTCAACAAGTGAAGACAAGGAATCAGCTTGACTCCAACTTGTAAATTGCTACAAATTTCAAGAAGTGGAGACAAGGAATCAGCTTGACTCCAATTTGTAAATTGCTACAAATTTCAACAAGTGGAGACAAGGAATCACCTCGGCTTATCTTTGGTTAAGCATCATCTTGGTCTAATTTCAGTTTTAAACATTATCTTGGTTTGACCAACTTGTAAATTGCTACAAATTTCAACAAGTGATAAACACATTCTTTTTCTTTATGCCCCCAATATGAACCTGAGTTCTACTTGGGTTCTTATTATTTATGTCTCCAAAAACATCAGTATGTAATTTAATCAGTCATATGTGTTTGAAAGAACTTTTGAGAAAACTTTATTAAAGACATCGGCAAAAAATACTGCACATCTAATGATAGAAGAATTTCAAATTACAAGTGTTCCAAGGTCTTGGCAGTGCTTTGCCCTCGTTATCTTCAAGCCGATAGGCTCCATTGCCCAATACCGAAGTAATTCTGTAGGGTCCTTCCCAGTTTGGGCCAAGCTTGCCCTCTCTCAGATCCTTTTTGTTGCCGACGACTTTTCTCAAGACTAAGTCACCGACTTGAAAATCTCTTGGATTGACCTTTTTGTTGTAAGCTCTCGGAAGCTGTTGCTGGTATATTGCTAGCTGAATTGTAGCTTTTTCTCTTCGTTCTTCCAAAAGGTCCAGATCTCGGGCTAAGACTATGTTGTTAGTGCCATTCTCTACTCCCTGGGTCCTGATCCCTGGGATGCCGATCTCCAATGGGATGACAGCTTCTGTGCCATAAGCCATGGCAAAGGGGGATTCCCCTGTTGATCTTCTCGGCGTAGTCCGATATGCCCAAAGCACGTTGGGCAATTCGTCTACCCACTTTCCTTTCGTAGCCTGCAGCCTCTTCTTTATTCCATCCAGAATTACTTTGTTGGATGCTTCTGCTTGGCCATTACTTTGGGGAAAACTTGGTGTTGAAAAGTAGTTCTTGATCTTAAATTTGGCACAAAAGTTTTTGAAGAGTTTGCTGTCAAACTGTGTTCCGTTGTCGGCAACTATTGCTCTTGGAATCCCAAATCTGGTGATGATGTTTCTCCAGATAAAGTTCTTGACGTCCACATCTCGGATTTTGGCAAGGGGTTCTGCCTCTATCCACTTTGTAAAGTAATCTGTTGCCACAAACAAGTATTTTCTCTGCCCAGTTGCCTGGGGAAGTTTCCCAACCAGATCCATGCCCCATTGGGCGAATGGCCAAGGGCTGGATACTGGGTTTAGGTCGGCAGCTGGCTGATGTATCAAAGGTGCGAACCTTTGGCATTGTTCACAATTTTTCACGTAAGCTTCAGCATCCTTTTGCATGTAGGGCCACCAATACCCCTGCGTAATGGCCCTGTGGGCTAATGATCTGCCCCCAGTATGGCTTCCACAAATTCCTTCATGAATTTCATATAAGAAATCTTCGACCTGTGAAGGGTGTATGCACCTTAAAAGGGGTCCAGTGAAGGACCTTCTGTAGAGATGTCCATCTTCTGTTAGGCAGAATCTTGCAGATTTCAATCTGACTTTGTGTGCCTCCTTACGATCTTCTGGCAATTTTCTGTCTTTCAGGAATGTAACTATTGCATCCATCCAGCTTGGCCCAATGTCCACACACATTGCTTGCTGCTGTGTGCTCTCTGGTTCTATGCTCGGGCCCGACATATAGTCGATCATGACTGTTCTTGTTTTCCCAGTCTGTATTGAACTTGCCAGGTATGCTAACGCGTCGGCGTGGGTGTTGTCATCTTGGCTGACTTGCAGCAGTCGGCAGTTCTGAAATAGGACTGCCAATCTAATGACTTCTTTTGCATATGCCGACATCCTTTCGTCCCTGGCTGTAAATTCTCCTGTTGATTGGTTAACAATAAGTTGTGAATCACAAAAAACAATTACCTTGTCTGCTTCTGCCGCTTTTGCCAGTTTTAGCCCTGCAATTAATGCTTCATACTCTACTTCATTGTTTGAGGCTTTGAAACCCAAACGGATGGACTGTTCTATTATTTCTCCATCTGGAGATATCAGCAGTACTTCTGCCCCTGCTCCTTGACGGTTTGAACTTCCATCAACGAACAGCCTGAATGAATCGCCGATGTAGATGCTGCAGGGTCTGAGTTTTTCCTTCCCTTGTTCTTTTGCCTTTGGCTGGGCTTCTCCTTGCTTGCTGGGATACTGCTTATCTCGGCTCAACGGAGCCCGATGTTCGACTCTCTCAGGTGTGAATTCTGCCACGAAGACGGCCAAAACTTGGCCCTTTATTGTTGTTCTTGGCCTGAACTCCAGGTCATACTGGCCTAGGGCTACTGCCCATCTTGCTATCCTTCCTGTTAAGTCTCCTTGTTGCAACAAGGACTTCAGTGGGTGCTCTGTTAGGACCACAATCTTGTGCGCCTGAAAATAATGGTTCAATTTCTTTGAAGCCACTACTAAGGCTAGCATTAATTTCTCCAATGGTAGATACCTTGTTTCTGCGCTTGCCAAGGTTTTACTTACATAGTAAACCGCTTTTTGCTCCCCTTTTTCTTCTCGGATTAGTACTGCGCTTACTGCGTGTTCTGAAACTGCTAAGTACAAAAACAGTTCTTCCCCTGGTTCTGGTTTGGAAAGAACCGGAGTTGTGGTTAGGTACTTCTTTAGGTCGGTTAGAGCGGCTTCGCATTCTTCTGTCCACAGAAAGTCTGTGGCTTTTTTCACCAAATTGAAGAAGGGTCTGCATTTATCTGAGCTTCTGCTGATGAATCTGTTTAGGGCTGCAGCCCTTTCAGTAAGTATCTGAACCTGTTTTGCTGACGTCGGGCTCTGCAGCTCTAAGATGGCCTTGATTTGGTCTAGGCTGGCTTCTATGCCCTTTCTTGTTACCAGATACCCTAGGAACTTACCTGAGCCAACTCCAAACGCGCACTTTGATGCGTTGAGTCGGAGCCGGTATGTTTTGAGTATGTCAAAGATCTCTTTTAGGTCGGCAAGATGTCCCTTAGATTCTTTGGTCTTCACGACCATGTCATCAATGTAGACTTCTACCGTTTTGCCAATCATGTGCTTGAACATTTTTGTTACTAACCTTTGGTAAGTTGCTCCTGCGTTTTTTAACCCAAAAGGCATTACCTTGTAACAGTACAAGCCTTTAGGAGTGATGAACGCAGTTTTCTCCTCGTCTGGTAGGAACATGGCGATCTGGTGGTACCCCCTGTATGCATCCAAAAAACTCATCCTTTCGTGCCCTGAAGTCGCATCTATTAGCTGGTCGATCTTTGGCAGAGGAAAACTGTCTTTGGGGCAGGCTTTGTTGAGGCTGGTGAAGTCTACACAGACCCTCCATTTACCGTTCTTCTTTTTCACTACTACTGTGTTGGACAGCCATGTTGGGTAGTGAACTTCTCGGATGGCCCTGGCTTCCAGAAGTTTGTCTACTTCCTCTTCTACTGCTTCAACGTGCATCAACGTCGGTCTTCTGGCTCGTTGAATCACAGGTTTTGCCGACCTGTCGACATTCAGTCTGTGGCAAGTGACCTCGGGGTCAATGCCAGGCATTTCATAAGGTGTCCAGGCGAATACCTCAATGTTGGCTCTTAAAAAAATTTCCAGTTCTCTTTCCTCTTCTTCGGCTAAGCCTGAGCCGAGAAGAAAGAAACGTTCTTCGTCGCCCTCCTGGACTAGGATTTTCTTTAGTGTTTCTTCACTCTTTTCGGTTGGCTCCTTGCCGACATCATCTGAGACCTCCATGTCCTTGTCTTCAATCTCTGCCTCCTTTGGCTCTCGAATGTTGCAAGTGGACTTTGTTGCTGCCATGGAGCAACTTTTTGCCTACAGTTGGTTTCCTCTAACTTCTTCAATTCCATGCTCTGTGGGGAACCGAAGTAGTTGATGTAATGTTGAGGAAACTGCCCCCATTGCGTGCAACCATGGTCTTCCTAAGATAATGTTATATGGCGAGGGTGTATCAATCACCATAAATTCTGTCTTGATCTTCTTAGTACCAGCTTGTACCTCTATGCTTGCGGCACCCAGTGGCCATGTCGGCGTTCCATTGAAGCCGACCATAGGATTGTTGGATTGTTCCAAGTCGTCAGGATGAAGGCCCAGCTCTTTGTAACATCTGACGTACATTATGTCACAAGAGCTGCCTTGATCTATTAGGATTCGTTTTACTTGGCATTCCCCAACCTGGAGGGATACTACCAAGGCATCATTATGCGGATGCTGGACCATCTCTAGGTCGGCCTCAGTGAAGGTTATCATTGGTCCTTGGCTTTTTTCAGGCCGAGGTCTTTTTTCCCCTATTTGGTAGACATGTTGTAAATGCCTTACTCTCTGGGTCTCTCCTCTGACTTCATTCTCGTTGACCCTTGAGTGGATCACGTTATCCACCTTTGGCCCTCCTGCCTGTGGTTGCTGTGCTGGAGGTGGTGGAGCTGCTGGTGCTTGAGGCAATCTTGCTTGTTCTTCTCTTGTTCTGGCCTCGTCAATAAGGTCCCTCAGATGGCCTTGTCTTACCAAGTCTTCTAAGTGTGCTTTTAGGGCTCTGCAACCCTAAGTTGGGTGCCCTTCTTCGTTGTGGTAAGCACAACGCCTACCAACGTTTTTTCCCATGAATTCCCCTGGTGTTCGTACTGGAGTTCTGAAATAGGGCTGGTTTCGTATCTGATCTAAGACTTTATGGATAGGGATTCGGAATACTGTCGTCACTGCCTGTTTACCCCTTAATTCTGTTTCTTGCTTGGTCGGCCCGTTGTTACCTCGGCTTCGCTTTGGCGAGCCGTTTCCTTTCTCCTACTTCATCTCTTTGTTTCCCGATGTATCTTCCTCGGCTCTGGCGTACTTCTCAATTCTTGCCATGAGCTCTTCCATGCTTTTTGGCAGTGTTTTTGCCAAAGACTTCCGTAGTGGGCAATCATCTTTAAGGCCGTTCTTGAAGGATACGATCGCCACTTCTTGGTTGCATTCGGGTATTCGATTGAACACCTCGTAGTAGCTCTTTGCGTAGGTCCTAAGGCTTTCTTCCTTGGTAATTCTTAAAGCCATCAGGGCGTCGACCCTCAGGGGCTGTAGTTTGTTCGTTACAAACCTGGCTACGAACATCTCGGCCAGGCCTTCCTATGTCTTCACGCTTCTCTTTGGTAACTTATGGAACCAATCGGATGCAATTTTCCCAAAAGATGAGGGAAATACTTTGCAGAGTAATGGTTCATTCCCACTGTATAATGCCATTGAGTTCAGGTATAGTCCAACATGAAAGTTGGGGTCTGACTTACCATCATAAATTTGGAACCTCGGCATACTGAATCTCTTTGGTGCTTCAAATCTGTCGAGTTCCACCGAGAATGGTGTTCTCGGCTTAACTTTTGAAGTCACCTCGGCTTCAGCATTCTGCTGCTTCCTTTTGAAGTAGTCCCTTAAGTCTTCCTTACTCCTACCTGGAGCTCGGCTATCTGTGGACTTCAATCTTTTTGGCACACTGCTTTCGGCCTCGTGGTGGGCTCGTTTCGATCTTTCTCCATGGGTTGTGTCGAAGCAGAGTGCTTGCCCTTGAATATGACGATGTTCTTTGGGTTCTGGATCCCTCATGCGATGTGTCCTTTGGGATTCTCCCTGTCTTGGTTCTTGTCGTCCGACTTCCCTGGAACGTCGGTGAGAGCGGTTTCCACTCCTGGTGTGCTGAGGGGCTTCGGGGATTTCTTTTCTCTCTCCCTTCTGGGTGTTGATTGCTGGCATCGGCGTATCTTGCAGCGGGTATGGTGGCTGCATAACATTGTTTTGCATCATGAAATTGACGACGGACTGAAGGTCTGTCAGCTTGTTTGCCAGGTCTTTTACTTCCTCATCTCTTCGTAGGCACCTATTCCACCAAACCTGAAGGTTATCTTCGTTATAGTACTTGCTTTGGTCTGTTCTTTTTGAAGCGCCGCCCTCCTGGCCGGCGTCTTTTTCTCCGTGGCCTTGGTCATGATTTTCTGTATTATGGTTGTCT
Source organism: Camellia sinensis (assembly GCF_055761805.1). Classification (NCBI taxonomy): domain Eukaryota; kingdom Viridiplantae; phylum Streptophyta; class Magnoliopsida; order Ericales; family Theaceae; genus Camellia; species Camellia sinensis. The sequence goes on from NC_138962.1 coordinate 91,235,277, forward strand.
CCTTCAATATCAAGATCAATTGGTCTGCCACTCCCAGCAGGAGTGTTGCCCCCAATGTTTTCCCTTTCTCCGTCACTGGCCATCTATTCTTCTAAGATTCCCACAGACGGCGCCAAATTGTGTGGGTGATTTTCCGACCACACTGCCCGCTTAGTAACCAGCTGGAGAGCACTAGCAGAATAGATGGCACCTGACTGACCTGCAACAGAAATATAAGAATCCCGCGGTGGTTTCGACCACCCGGGGGCACTCCGACGATCAAGTCAGTATATCTCTCAAAGATAAATCAAGTACTAAACTCACAAGCTTGAGTATAGAATTGTGTACCTTAGACCCATGGGGGTGCCTTTCTTTTATAGTTTACTCAATCCTAGTCTCATTAGAAGCCTGACTTCTATGGACTCCGATTCAATACTGACTTTGGATTCTTCGAGAGATAAAGATAAACTCCCTAAGAGCTTTATCCTTATCTTGGCTAAGTCTCCTCTTTGTCCTAGGACTCTTGTCTCTTATCTGTATATCTCGGATTCCGATATCTTCGGAGATAACCTCGGCAACCCCGAGATTACCTCGGCGTAACTACCATGATATGTGACACTTTGGCTTATATGTCGGCTTCGTCATGCCACGTGTTGGTATCCAAGAAATATGTCCCCACAGTGTGTATATAGAAGCTCCCATTTATCAATTTATTAAAGGTGTGCCTTGAGTAGTGGTGTGCCTTGAGATGAGTGGTGGTGTGCAAATAGAGCCACCCATTCGTAAGTAGAGTCCAATGATTGGTAAATATTGTATTTATGAATGCTAAGTATTATCTGAATAAGTCATAAGTATTGCCATAATAATTGATAATTATTGTCACAATTTATTTATCATAAATAAATTAAAATATCTACTTACTATTCTATCAAATTTGACTCATTATTTAATCAAACATAACTTCCTTCTCAATGATATTCCACTTACTACTCTATCAAATTGACTCACAATTGTGAAATTTATAAAAACAATTAATAAAAAAATATGGATTTAAAAAACTAAAAAAATATATAGAATTTATAAATAATAACTTATCATTTAAAAACATTTTGTTTATAATTTTTTTTCTTTTCTATTTATTTTTAATAATATATCAAAAATTAATTTTTCACGATAATGACTATTTTAAAAAATTAATATTTACATATCATATTTTACTTTTTACAAATCATAACAAGACAAAATATGGAGGGAAAATAGTTAAATGTGGTGTGTCATTAATTTTATATGTTTAAAATTAATTTAAAATGTAAAAGAGGACACAATTTTCAATAAATGAAGGTGACATGCTTAGCAGATAATATTTTTAGGGTAAATTATACTGACATCCCCTGAGGTTTTTTTTAATATAGATCCCCTCATGTTTGAAAAATTATATTCCCTTCCCTGAGGTTGTAATCTCATTACAAATTATTTCCTAGATTGCTGATGTCATATTCTAAATTTTTTTAAATGACTATTTTACCCTTTTCCTACCATTTTTTCTTTCCATCATCATGATTACATTCTACAAATTTTCATCATTAAATTCTACCGAAACATATTCTTATTGAGTGATGATGTACAAACATAAATTTTATATAAAATTTTTAAACACAATGATATAGTTTAATGATGACCTTTCACTTTAAAACAAAACACTTATAAATATGATTTATATTTACAACAACATCATTATCACAATATTTTTATGATATTTTTTGTATAAATTTTTATATATGAATAGAATTTTTCATTTTTATTTCCACCCTCATTTTTCTTTCTCGTCTATTCATCCACATTTATTACAATATTACCAAACACCGTTATTCACATTTATTATAGTATTACTGAATTTTTGTATTTTTTTTTTGTATTTGTTGAATTTAAAAAAAATAACAAAATATTATACTTCTTAAGTATATCTAGATTAGGTGTATCTAAAAAATAAAAATAAAAAAATGCTTAAAATATTTTAAAAATTCAATAAATAAAAAAACACGAAATTTTTTTAAAAAAATTAATTTTTTATGTGAGTTAAACCAAAGAAAATGATTGTTATTTATCTTAAAATGACATGAACAAAATAAAAAAAAATTAATTTTTTGTGTGAGTTAAACCAAAAAGAATTATTGTTATTTCTTTTAAAATGACATGCACATATCAATATTATTTTATATAGGGAAAATATGTCATTTTAATTTGACAGGGGATAAGTGTAATTTTTTAAACGTGAGAAGAGATCTATATTAAACAAAAATCTCAAAGGGTGTTAGTGTAATTTATCCATTTTAAATACTGAGCTTATTCATAACAAGCTGTAAGTGAATGAACAGTAAATAGTAAGTATGTTGGTAGCAAATAGTAAGTTAGTACTATTTTTTTTTTTTTTAATTTCAAAAAACTACTCTACTTTTTGGAACATCACCTTACTTTTTCTACTTAGTTTTACTATCTACTCATTCAATTACTAGCATTCATCCTATCTAAATCTAATGACCTATATTTTTTTATCTAAATAAGTACGGTAGAAAACAACTTTCATGTATGGTAGAATTTTTCCATAGACGGTATTAGGGATGATCTCAAAAAGTATATTTTTTAATTTTTTACAAAAAAAAAAAAATATATGTAAAGAATATAAATACATATTGTGATTAAAAAAAATAAAAATAAATAAATGTATTAATATGGGAATGCCAAATAATACCTGAATCTGAAAATAGAATAAGAACGAAAGAAAAAGAGGAAGACCTCAAGTCAAGCCAGCAGTACTGAAGATGGAAAGTCCCCTGTTCACATTGATCTAATTATTGCTTTCTCTATTGGAGAGGAGAGGGGAGAGAGCGGGAAAGAGATGACAATGATGATACATATTTCTCTGTACAATAATATTGAAGTATACAAAATTTATTCACAGAATATATGAAAAAAAATATTGTGGAATTCAGATTTATTTTAATCCTACAATACATATATTCAAATCTAAATTACACAATAAAATTTTAAGTTTTTTTTACTATGCATATATCTTTTGTGTTCTCCATGCCTTTTATTTATTTATTTATGCAACTAAGTTCTCCATACCTTTAAGCGTGGTCGGTGCGGGTGGCAAGTGTTTGTACTGCTAGATTCCGAGGTTATATCTAACTGTCTCTGCTTTCATTTCCTTCCTTCATAAGTAAGAAACACTAACACATTAGTGGCATGGTTGATTGGGTGGATTAGAGTATGGGATTGAGATTATTAATCTGTGCGTCCAATTATCTTATGTTTGTTTTAACATTTTGGTTTAGGATTATTAATTTAATGGATAATTAATCCAACAAATTTGTAAGATTATTAGTAATGGGGTAGGGGTGGGATTATTAATCCAATGATATTAATTCAATTGGATAATGAATACCATACTAATTTAATAAGATTATTAATACTTCACTATTAGTCTTGTGAATCAAACATGAACTAGGAGTATTTTGAATAGTTAAAAAGTTATATTATAAAAAAATCAATTCTTATTTTATTTTTTAGCACGTCTGTTTATAAAAGATTAATAAAAAAATAGATAAATTTTTTGTCTTAATTTTATTAATTTTGACTATTTTAGTGAGTGTGTGTTTATCCCATGGGCATGTTATTAAATTTGTAAAATATAAATTTTGATCTGAGTTAAAAACATGTAGTATGAGTTGGTCAAGTGACAAAGGTGTTGTTTAAGAAACAAAGGTCATATTGTTTGAGCCTTGTTCACCTTTCTATTCAATTGTTGACTTTATATATAGTATAGATATTTGTTTGAGGGCCTTATATAGAATAGGTGGAACTGAAATGGGGTTTTTATCATTTTGTTGTTAGAAATGAAGCACATCATATACATATACCAATTGGAAGAAAGGTGATAGAGAGAGTGAAGAATGATGATATCAGGGATTCCTTGTCACAAGAAGAGAGCAAAGCCTAACCACCCAGACTTAATTAATTGGGTATTTTCATGGTCTTTGGAAGACATTTGCAATGAGAGTCTCTACAAAAGCCAGGTGTGCTTTATGTTCCATTTTCCATCATTCCCTTGTCCTAATTTATTAGATGCTTAATGACATTTTTTTGCTCTTTTGTTTTGCTTTTTGTGTTTTTGTTATAGATTATCAACATACATATGCACTTTTGTTTTGCTTTTTGTGTTTTTTAAATATGATTGCTTCTAGTTAATTAAGCATGCTGATGAGGAACCATAAATAAATGATTCAGGTTTTTCTTTAGCTGTTGAAAATTTCATGAAACCATGATGATCACTATTGTCTGGTATTTTAAAGAAAATATTTGAAGGGTTTTGTTTGTGTTTAAATTTAAATAATTTTTCATTTTATTTTAGCTGGCAAGTATGCAGTTCAGTGATTGTCACTGCTACTGCTGATGCTGGCATATAGGTTAATGTAGCTTTATTAATTTATTATGCGAAATTCTATAATATCTATTACCCATTACCCATTATTTATATATCTATGTTGTGACCAATAGCTAGGTGTTGGATTAACTATGGATCAGCTGATTGACAATCAGAGTTTTGCTGTTTTGTTAGCTATTTGTTCTATTTTTTCCTCTTTGCTAGCTATTTTATTGTAGTTTTTTGTCCAAAATTAGATCATACAATTTGCGCAGCGAGGTGTACATGCCGGGCTCTAACCTGCAAATCCACGAATTTTGTGGAAATTTAGCCAACCATTATCTGCCACAATAACATTGCTACCTATTAAAGCACATACATATATTATATATATACAGGTGCACACATGGAGATACATGTTATGTTAATTAAATTTATGGTTCTTCAACAGTTTTGTACCATCTTGAATTGCATTCATTTCAATCGAGTAGAGATATCAAACCAGGTAGAATGGATTACATGATAATGTGTGTTTTTTTTCTTTTTTGGTAAACTCCGGGCCGAAGCCAAAACTAAAGAATAACACTACGAGAAGAACCAATCCCCAATATGTCACTTTCTAAAGCCGTAGCTAGAACAGAGGGCTCATCTACCAGATATTCCCTGCCAGCATCCATACCAAGGGCCCCTTTTGCAAGCATATCAGCACAGACATTAACTTCCCGCCAGATTTGTTGAAGGTCACACTCCCAACTCCTTTCCATTAGCTTCCAAATTTCTTGACAAATATTAAATTGAGGGTGCAGTGGGTTTGTTTTTGCCAAAGCCGAAATTGCTTCCGCTGAATCTGACTCAATGATGATCCGACGATGTCCTTCGCTCCAAGCCAGCTTTAAACCTTGCCAGATACCCCATAATGTGTTTTTGAAATTCATATAGTATTGATATTGTGTTCTAACCAAATCAAACCAAGCTTTAAGTCCTATCAAGCGGGGTCAGCTACATTAATCCTTCTTCTCCACTAGACTCTATCAACATCTATTTGGCTAATCAAATTAAGAATATTTATATCTCTATTTACGACACTAATGTCTTCAATTTTGTCCATTAATGATAGTTTCCATTACATCTTTGCTTTTTGTAAAACTACTTGAAACTAAATTTCTTAATTTTGGTAGATGTGGCAGGACTTTGAATTCCATGGACTTTAGTACAATGGTGTTTCACATAACAGTCAAAAAGTATTTTTTTTTCTATTATTGATGCAGGAAAACACGAACTATATGACAACTTTAAAATTTTCCTCAAAACACCTTATTTTCTTTAAAAGCTTACAACTCAATTTATAGTAAATATTACTTGATAACCAAGTAATGCAGAGAAGCATGTAACGCTAGCAACAAGAACTACCGCAAACAACTTGATATAGACAAACGCCCTATGTAATTTTATTATTGATTCAACAAAAGATGTCTTTCACCATTATGATGCTTGATTTATATGACAAGTCAATTTTAAAATGTTAAATTAATGGAAAAGGAAATAAAATCAAAATCAATAAAATACGATAATCAAATCAATACACTTTAGAAAACCAACTCATTCTAGAATATTCTATACTAAAATAAATTATACCCAAATCAAGTATTAATTCCTAAATAATAAAAATAAAGATATAATGACCCTAAAATTTGGTCAACAACATCCCCTCCTGCTTTAAAAAAATATCTTCAAGTTTTCATTGTTTAAAATAGCTTGTCACACCTGCACTTGTCTACATCCACCTTATATTTAGGATTAATTCTCAAAATAGATAATGCACACATTAGAACTGTTAAAGCACCCAACTCAAAACCAATTGGCGATTAGTGGAGGGATCTTTGGAGTATATTAACTAAGCATGGGTGGCTTAAAGAGATGATGTGGGACAACTCTAACACTTCCTTGCACATATAGCTCGGTAGGATGTAGAGGTGTTAGAGAGAGAATAGACAAGAGAGTAGACTTGAATGGAAACATGGTCTAGTGGAGACACAATTCTCATGCATGCATGTTTCGCTTTCCTCTCAAGGAGGTTACCAGCCTCCTATCTTGCACAGTATCTTCCTGGGCTCTAACCAAAGGATGAACTTCCACATTACCCAATCAAGCTTATACACAAATCGGACTCACGTTGTCCGCCACTCAACTAATATGGTTATTGAATCCAATTCACAGCTCTCATCTTCCCTTACTCCGTCAAGAATTGATTCCCTCTTCCTTTGCTTCTCCCTTAGGTATCTAGCCTTTTTCTTTGGTCTATTGTCAGAGAAAGGCTCCTTCTCCACTCGTGTCTAGCCTTACTCCTCCCCTTGCTTTTGTGTATCCTAATCCAACATCCATTGGCTCTATTGGTCCTCCCACTACTTCTATGGATCTTGCTCCTCCTGAGTAGCGCTATCCGTTTCGGGATTGAAAATCTTCGTAAGGCTTAGTTTTGTTAATAGTTGTTGTTCTCCTTCGTATTGTGTTTTATTGTCTTCTCTTCATGCTTACTTTGAGCCTCAGTCTTATAAAGATGCGTGTATTGACCCTAATTTGGTCCATGGTATGGAAGATGAGTTAGCTTCTCTTGAAAAGGCTTACACTTGGGAGTGGATTCTTCTATCTGCAAGTAAAAATCTGGTTGGGTGTAAATGGGTTTACAAAGTTAAAACTCACTTTGATGGTTCTTGGGAACATTATAAGGATTGCTTTGTTGCCAAGGGTTTTTTTAGGAGTATGGGATTGATTATGAGGAGATGTTTGCCCCTGTTGCTAAGATGACTACTACTTATAGCTTAATTGCTATTGTTGCAATTCATAAGTGGCCTCTCTTTCAGCTTGATGTTAAGATTGCTTTCCTCAATAGTCAACTCAGTTTTTATGTGTCTAGCAGGCTTGTCTCATCTTGCAGTGTATGTCTATTACTTGTGTCATGCTCTCTATGGTTTGAGCAATCTCTTCATGTTTAGTATGAGTGCTTTTAGTCAACTATCACTCAAATCGGTTTCGCTCTAGTGTTCATGATTTTGCTCTTTTTCTTTATAATTCTTCTGATGGGATGGTTATTTTATTACTTTATACGAATGATATGATTATAACTGGGTCTAATTCTTCTGCTATTTCTGAGTTGAAGTAACATTTGTTTCAAGCTTTAGAGATGAAAGATCTTGGTCCTCTACGTTACTTTCTTGGTATTGCGGTTGCTTCCTCTCCCATGGGTTGTCTCTTATCCTAGTCCAAGTATGCTCATGAGATTCTTCGCCGTGCCCGCTGTAGACACTCCATTCTGACTGACCCTAAGATTTCGGGCGCTTGTAAGCCTCCCGATGATGAAATGGTAATATCTTCATCCTTCGAATGTTAGAAATTGCTTAAGGTTGCTGTTATACCCTATTTCGGCACAAAATTAACTTTTTGCAAAAATGACCGAAATACCCCTGAACCTGTTTTTCAGCCAAAAGCTAACTTTCTGACCTCGAGAGAGAGGGAGAAGTCCTAATTGCATCTAGATTGATGGCATTTTCCAAAATTATAAACTAGATTTTATCAGAAACATTGATTGAAAGGCAATTTGGATTTACTTGGACCTTAAGTATGCAAAAGCCATGCGAAACCGCACGTAGCCATGCATACCCGCACCTAGCCATGCAAAGTTGACACTGGGATCAATGGCCGCACCTGCACTTGCCTTGTGTGGCCGCAACTGGTTCGTGCTGTTGGACTTCTCTTGTATGCTCACACTTCCCTCCAACAGACAGGAATGGCATTTTGTAAGGATGGCAATGCGGCATTGGAGGGAGGCGCTAGAGAGAAAGCGACGCTTAATCCTAGCAGCCTCCTTTGGGTTCCTCCCCAAGTCAAGAGTCCTTATAAAAGCACTCCCACCCCCCACTTTTAAGGGTTTAGAAAATTGTTACCTTTTGAGAGCATTTGAGAGCTTGTGAGAGAGAGAACCTCCCCCTCCCCCTTTATTTCGAAATTTCCCACCCTAACTGCAACTGAAGGCATTAAAAAATAACCTATGGACTTGGAGACTTGAACTAAACTCAAAAACCTAAGCTTGAGGGAGGCCTACAAGCAAGAAACATAGTTTTCTTGTCTTGTTATTCGCGTGCTTTTCAATTCTTGAAAACCAGCAGGTAATATCCTTTTCTTTGTTAATTTCAGTACTTATTTTCTATCTATTTTCAGTAGCCAATTATTGCTAGGGTCTTAGTTCATCATCTCATCATGTAGTTTGGTTGTTTTGCTCACCTTTTCGCTTATTTTCGCATGATTTATTTGTTCTCCTTAGAACAGCATATTTAGGCTTGCTTAATCATGTAGAAATCATGCAGTAGGCTCGGTTTGAATCATCATGTAGTTAGTTTGTATTTTCGCCTTCTATGTGCTATTTGCTTTTTGTGCATAAGCATCATTTAGTAGCCTAAAACCGGGCCTAGGATCATATTTTGTAGGGAGAACTACATGGAGGTGGGAGAAGAGGAAAAAAAATTACAAACACATGGGGGTACAAGTGTGTCTGTGGTGGGGTACAAATGAAAGGTTGTAGGGGTGACATTTGCACCCCTCCATGTGTTGGTAATTATTTTCTTCTTCTCTCGCTTGTATGTAGTTCCCCCAATTTTGTATGCTTAGTTGTATATTAGGTCGTGTTTTATTTCAAGCATTACATGTAACACGCTGAAAGTGGACATCCAGGTAAGTCTTTCCTCCTCTCCATAGCATATGTTCGTTTGGTGCATTGTCTTTTCAATAATGCAAGTTATGTGATTTTGTATGCAAAATTAGATGTGTTGGATGTTTTTATAAATATTGTTTATTTTAGATTAAGTTTATGGCCATGTTGTGCTAAAAACCTATTTTCATTGGAAAACTATTATTTATTTGAAAGTATGGCTTTATTCTTTGAATATTAAGTAAATGATGTTTATTTTATTCAAATCACCTAGTTTTAGGGTTAGTTAATGGTTTTAGGCTGAAAATGGCTTGTGTGAATAATTAATCATTAAAATCATAAAATAGAAAGTTAGTAGAGGCCAATATTCGGATTGGGTAAAAGGGGTGCTTTCATTCAATGACATTCCCCTTTTGTACCTTAGCTTCCGAACCTGAAAATCTCTGGTTATGACGGATTAGGTCTATTACTTAGTTTTCATTGTTAAAGATTTCTTAATTCCCCATAAAAATTAAGTGGTGACTCTTTCGATGTGGGATAAAGCGAGTTGGCACAACATTAGGTGTAAACGTGCCTTATACTCGAAAAAGGCACGGCGTCCACATTCGTCTTACTGATGAGAAGGTCATTGACACTCCCATTGAATTCTATTCCAAGTTCTATCCATCTGATGGGGTTCTTCCATTCCAAGTTGGTTGGTGCTTGGTTTATCTCACTGTGATACACCCTGATATTGCCTATGTTGTTCATGTGGTTAGCCAATTTGTCTCTGCTCCCTATTCTACTCACTAGGTTGCTTTGCTTCGCATTCTCTACTATATTTGTTTTGTTGATGTCTTCTTTTTCTCCATCGATGCTTCGCGCTTATGTTGATGCTGATTATGCTAGTGACGCTTCTTATCACAAGTTTAGTTCCAGTTTATGCATTTTTCTTGCTAACTCCCTTATCTCATGATGCAATGAGAAATAGTTTGTTGTGACCTAGTCAATTGCTGAGGCCGAATATCGTGCTATGACACATATAGTTGCTGAGGTCGAATAACGTGCTATGACACATGCAATTGCTGAGATAGTATTGCTTCATCAGCTCCTTTCTGATCTGGGTGTTCTCTTCTCTTCTCTTATCCCTTTCTACTGTGACAAGAAAAGTTCCATCCAGATTGCTCACAATTCTATTTTCCATGAGCGTACTATGCACATTGAAATTGATTGTCACTTTATTCATCAGCATTTTCAGTCAGGGACAGTTGTTTTTCCTTTTATTTCCTTCTCTTTGTAGCTTACTGACTTCTTCACCAAGACTCACACTTTTGCTCATTTTTTGTTCTTGTTGGACAACTCTTGATGCTCTTCAGTTCTGCTCATTTTTTGTTCTTGTCAGTCTTTCTTTCCAAATTAGGATTTAGTTCTTGGTATATACATTTAGTGCATGTAATTGTCGATTAGTGAGATCATAACACATATTATTCGTATACTCACAATACCTGTTAATCCCTTCTTTATACTTTAGGAAATGGTGTTATGTTGCATTTCTTATTATCTTTGAATGAATATTAATATATATGATGTATAATAAATATATAAGACCATATATTCTGTGCATGTTCCTGATGTGTCATGTTCTGCATTTTTTGAAAATTGGTGTGTCAACCTGTCCATGTGGTGTTCATGCTTCTTAGCTTACCGTTATGGATTTGAAGACAAAGGATAGTGAGTGAGTGGGTGGTAGAGTCCTCTATGTATCCTTTTTTTCTGTCCTTATCTTTGGTACATCCAAATTCCTATCACAAACCCTCTTTATAGAGCTCTAAACTGAATTCATGCTGGGAAAAGAGGGAATTCTTTTCTTGCAAGAAACTCTATAAAGGAAAGCCAACAAAATTACAAATTTGAGACAAATGCAAACAGTTAGGACTTCATTTTACATGTAAATTGCTTTCCACGTCATGCAAATCTTCTGCTTATGATAAATGTTATATCTAGATTTGTACAAACTGTTAAGAACTTCAGTTGGTACCTTATTTTAATCGAGTACGTTGTTTGATTTTTTAGCTGGAAAGGATTCCACAATCATTTCAGTCAGTACAACATTATCTTGAATCATTTGTTTCACCTTTATTGGAAGAAATACGAGCAGAACTATCTTCAAGTATGGAGGCTATATCCAATGCACCTTTTGCCAAAGTGCTTAAGTACAAGCCATATGAAACACGGACGTATGATGTTACAGTTGATTATTGGAGAAACATATCTAGTCATCAGAGTAAGGTGCCTTACGGAGCATTGCCTGGAGATATTTTTGTTTTCACAGAAGCAAAGCCTGAAACTATAGATGATTTAAAAAGGTCAGGAAGGACATTGACTCTTGGATGTGTGAGAAAAAGAACTGGAGATGATGACATTGCAGCTACTCATTTTAAAGTCGAAGTACCAAATGACTCACGTGTCAAAGATGGAATGCATAAATTCTCTTATGTGGTTTTCCTGATTAATATAACAACTAGCAAAAGAATATGGAATGCACTGCACATGTTGACAAATCAGGAGGTTATGGAGAAAATTTTGTACACCAACACTACGGTAAGAATTTTGAAGAGCTTCAGCAAAAAAAAAAAGAAAAAAAAAAAAAAAAGAGAGAGAAAAAAGCTGGGCAGAAGAAAATTTGTATTAGATAATTTTCATTCTTCACTTGTATGGAATAAAGGTAGTAACTAACCTGTTTTAAAGGTAGTAAATTTAAATTGTCCTCTCTAGACCATCACTGAGTTAAACTGTATAGTTTTTCTTCACCTTGTGGGAGAATATCGTGGGTCCCAAAATTATAAGTTTTACTAATTTTATTAGCACTTTCATAGAAAAATTATTAACAGTCTGATCATGGTTAACAGGTTGATGAAACTTGTAATCTGTGCTCTGAAGAAAGGAATCAAATCTGCGAAGATAAATTGTGCTTGTCATCTAAGCTGAATGAGTCTCAATACAAGGCAGTAGTCTCTTCGATATGCAAAATCCAGTGTAACCACAGGTCATTTGTGGAACTTATTTGGGGCCCCCCAGGGACAGGGAAAACTAGAACTCTTGGCATGTTGCTTTGGGCCCTCCTAGGATTGAAATGTAGGACCTTAACTTGTGCCCCGACAAATATAGCAATTACAGAAGTTGCCTCTCGTGTTGTGGAAGTGGTGAGAGAGTCATTTGACACAGGTGCTAGGAAGGACGCTTTATTTTGCTCTCTGGGAGATATTCTCTTATGTGGTAATAAGGCCCGATTAAAAGTTAGTTCGGATGTTCAGGATGTATATTTAGATTATCGTGTTGAAAATCTTGCCGAGTGCTTTGGATCACCAATAACTGGTTGGAAGTATTGCTTCACTTCAATGATAGAATTTCTGGAAGGTTGTGTTTCACAATACCAAAATTTTTGCGATAATCAATTGAGCAGTGAGAAATGCAGCAATGGAAGTGATGACAGAAAGGTGGAGCAAAAATCATTTCTTCAGTTTGTGAGAGACCGATTCAGACATGCTGCATTAGCACTCAGAAGATGTGTTTCTACAATTTGTACTCATGTGCCCATAAGTTGCATTAAGGAACATAATTTCCAGAGGATGGTATCCCTCATTGCCTTACTTGATTCATTTGAGACTTTGTTGAATCGAGACGATAAGGTTTCTGAAGAACTGAATGAGGTTTTCTCAAAACCTGAATTAGTTGATGCTTCTCAGTCTGATAGAGATAAATTTACTGTTCCATTCTTGAGAAGTGAATGCCTTTGTGCTTTGAAAACTCTTCAGCGTTCACTTGATGAGCTTGACTTTCCAACTGGTACGAACAAAGATTCAGTGGAGGAATTCTGTTTTCAAAACGCTTCATTAATTTTGTGCACATCTTCAAGTTCACACAAGCTGCATTCAGTGTCAATGGAGCCACTCCGTTTGTTGGTTATTGATGAAGCTGCGCAGATGAAAGAGTGTGAATCGGTAATACCCTTACAGCTCCCGGGTATAAGGCACGTCATTCTCATTGGTGATGAATGCCAGTTACCAGCTATGGTTCGTAGCAAAGTAAGCAATTGCTACTTGTCCTTCTGATATGTACTATGAAGTCTATCAGATTCCTACCAATTGTGGTTGCTGTTGTTTGCCGTGTTAATTTTTCTTTTAAATATGTTCTGGACACATAATATTCGTATTTCTTGTAGGTTTCTGAAGAAGCTGGTTTCGGAAGAAGTCTTTTTGAAAGGTTGACCCTTATGGGCCATTCAAAACACCTTCTCAATATTCAGTACCGAATGCATCCATCAATATGTTCATTCCCAAACTCAAAATTCTACCAAAGTCAGATCATGGATGCACCGAACGTTAAGAGTTACAGAAAATGCTATCTTCCAGGTCCAATGTTTGGCCCATTTTCTTTCATAAACATTTCTTGTGGAAAAGAAGTGCGTGATGCTCAAGGTAGCTGGATGAATATGGTTGAAGTGACTGTTGTATTAAAAATACTGCAGTTGCTCCACAAAGGTATCAGTTCAATATTGCATATTGTCAATGTTCATGTGTTTATGTATCTCACTGAACAAAATCCCGATACTGCTACTTAAAAACAAAAGAAAAACTTTTTTGACAAATTATTTTTGGGGCAATTTCTTTTGGGATAACAAAATATTGTACTTTTCCTTCCGTGTTATAAAATGTTTCCCTTTTCAAACAAAAGTCAACATAAAATAAAGAGAAAAACTGTGAAGTGATTTGAATTCTTGAACTAAAACATGAATGATCTATCATATTGAATAATTTTTAGAAGGTCCTCCTAGATTTTTTTTCTTTAAGTACCATCATTAGTTTTAGCTAACCATATGTTGGTAATCTTCTTGTTTCCATGTGCAGCATGCAAAGCATCAACGCAGAAGGTTAGTGTTGGGGTAGTAACTCCCTACTCTGCTCAAATTGCAGAACTTAATCAGAAAATTGGAAAGAAGTATGAGAACCATGATAGCTTCACTGTAAAGGTCAAAACAATTGACGGCTTTCAGGGTGGAGAGGAAGATGTAATAATAATATCAACAGTGCGATGTGATCGATCAATTGAGTTCATCTCTAGTCCTCAACGAACAAATGTTGCTTTGACAAGGGCTAGGTATGGTTTCAAGTGGGCTTATAATAATACCAGATCGGGTACACATTTTCATTTTACTTTGAAGTTTTTGAATAACAAAACTGACAGTTTTGATCCCTTTCAGGCATTGTCTCTGGATTTTGGGGAATGAAAGAGCACTGAGTAGGAGTAAATCTGTGTGGGAAGAACTTATCTGTGATGCCAAAGCCCGTAAGTGCTACTTTAGTGTTGATGAAAATAAAGATATTAAAAAAGTCATATTAGAGGTCATGAAAGAGCTTGATCAACTAGATGATTTGCTTAACGGGGATAGTATGCTGTTCAAGAACGAAAAGTGGAAGGTATAACTTATAGTTGCTTAACTTCTAATTCTTTTAATTATCCTTACTGTCTTGGGTGAACACATTAGATCTTTTGATATATTTCTTTTCTTTTAAATTTATTTATTTATTTATTAGTTTAGATCAGTTGATATAATGTTTTCTTATAATTTATTTTTTTGTTTTGTTGCTCTTTTGTTTATTCTCAAAACTTGTACTCTCAGGTTCTGTTCAGCGACAACTTTAGGAAATCATTTGCAAAGCTGAAGTCATTGGAGATGAAGAAGTTAGTTCTTCATTACCTATCAAAGCTTTCTACGGGATGGCGACCAAAATGGAATCATGCAGGCATCAATTGTGAAAGCTCATCACAGATCTTGAAAAAGTTCTGCATCATGGGACACTACATTGTTTGCTCAAATGACATAGACATGGTTAAGGAATCATGGTGCCAAATCTTGAAGGTTTGGGATGTGTTGCCTTCAGAGGAAATTCCAAAACTGGATAGACGTCTGGATGGCGTATTTCGAATGTATACTGATGATTATCTCAATCGATGCAAGGTCAAATATATTGAGGGGTAAGTACATGTTTGTGTACTCTATTGCATCTGAATCTTCTTTAGCGTGAGGAATTAAATGCAAAATTCGAACCATCAAACTTAGAATTTAACATTATCATCTGGGTTTTATTGTTGGCATTCTTATTACTGTCATCATCATTGTTGATCACCATCATCTAATCATTATTGTCATTATTTTTGAGTGTAGGGTTTTTGAAGTTCCAATGACCTGGGACTCCTCATCTGATATTGTGAAATATAAAATTTCTCATGACACTGAAGCAGGGAATACTTCAAATGTCATTGCTTCTGAAGAAAGCTACATTGAGAACACAAAAGTAGGTGACAGTTTTTCACTGATGAAATTCTACTCCTTGTCATCTGGTATGGTCAGCCACATGCTTTCTGGTTACGATGGTAAAGAAATGGGTCTTCCCTTTGAATTAACAAGCCAACAAAACGAGATCATTCTTTTCAATAGAAGCACCTTTATACTTGGAAGGTCAGGCACTGGGAAAACAAGTGTTTTGACCACAAAGTTAATTCAGAAAGAGCAATTGTACTATATAGCATCAGAAGGATTTCATGGAACAAAGAGCGATCTCTCCACTGATGTTAGCGGGAGATCTGGTGTCAGTGAGAGTGACCGGGAGACCAAGGGAGCTGTCTTGCACCAGATTTTTGTTACAGTGAGTCCAAAACTGTGTTATGCAGTCAAACAAGATGTGTCTCAATTGAAAAGGTCAGTAAATAAAAGCAGCAGAACCCTTTTTGTTCGAATATTATGCTAGATTTGTATATCATCACGATGATCAATTGTTTCCTATTTTCTCTTTTTGTTATTTTTTTTTTATTTTTTACAGTTGAAATGAGATGGATTGCCCAAAATTGTTGTGATATAGCATACTTGTAGCATAGTAGGGGATAGGACAGTGAGACATGCTTTGCAAATGATTTCTACAACTTCATGGTTTCACTTACATTTTTCTAGGATTTTTAAATTGATATCCACTTCTTCTTATCCTTCTCTATTACTAGTGATCCATCTGAAAAGAAACATAGATCATGTGGACTAGAGTTCAAGATATTAGGTTCATTTACCCACTATCCAGTTTTTCTCCTCTGCGGTTCCACCTGCTATTATTGCACTTTGCTTAGTAGCTTGCTTCTGGCTCCCCATTAATGTCAACTGCCACATTTGAGACATCATCTCTGTTATATTCTCAATGCTGAATTGGCCCATGACATTGACAAGAATTGTGATATACATTGATTGCCCACCTGCAACTAATCTTTTCTTTACCTGTATATAATCAAAATTTGAAACGTGTAGGGTGTGTGAGAATTAGATAGCTAAAAGTAAATAAGGTAGTCTACCAAAGTAATTTCAACAAAACTAAAATAAAAATAAATAGGCTGAGGAGATTCATGCACCTAAAAGAAATTCATTTCATTCAGAATTATGAATTATGAAGAGAGTTTTTTTGGCATCAGTTGGAATCCTATATGTGTACCTCATTGAGTCCTTTAATATGTCTAAGGTTCCAGTGGTGCAAACCCTCTAGACTAGACTTTTGGGTCTTTTAGCCAACTCACCTGGGATATGTGATATGAGATATCAATAAGAGATAATGATTTTAGGGCAAACTTCATTTTACCCCTCCTGTGGTTTGGGCCATATGAGTTTACCCCTTTGAACTTTGGAAATAACCACATAACCCCCTTGTGGTTTGTGGACTGAAGTGCACCGTTAAGCCCATTAATGATTTAATGAAAAAAACTAAAATACCCCTGTATTTTCGTCATTTGTTTGGAAGGCAAAGTGCACTTTAACCCCTTGTGCTTTATTCCATGTGCGATTTACCCTCTTAAACTTTGAAAATGAGCATATAACTCCCCTATATTTGCCATGGTTTCACACCTGTTGTTAAGCTGGATGGAATTTTTAACGATGTACTTCAATCCACAAATCACGTAGGGGTTATGTGGTCATTTCCAAATGTCAGGGGGTTAACCGCACATGGTCCAAACCACAAGGGGGTAAAGTGAAGTTTGCCCATGATTTTAATATGCATATATATGACACTTAGCTTTGTGTTGTTATTTATGTGGATTTGCTTCCCCTTTCCCACAATATTGTTTACAACATTATATTTGCAGTAGTAAAAATTTTATGTTGAGTAAATATTTGTTGAATTTTTTGTTTAAACATGTTTAATAAATTGAGATTTATTGACTATGGGCCCTGTTTGATTGGCAGGGTCAACACTAAGGGGATTAACAATCCATGAGATTAGTGTAGAATTGGTTATCCAACTAGATTAGTGAGATAAATAACACAAATTGCAACCAAACAATGGAATGTGAGTCTTATGGATTAATAATCCCAACCAAAAATTGTGGACCATGATTAAAACTTATAATTTTGGTATTGGTTGTTGATACTTGTCCTTTCAGCAGTTTGAATGGATTATTAGGCTTTCCTGTTCTATGAGCCATGGCAGTGGTTCACTGTCATGCTCCTAGATTTGGGGTGTGACAATACTTTCGTCCAATAGCACTTACTCTCGCTCCCACACGCTCCTCATCTCTCTTTAATGCAAGGTAAAGATCTCCATACAGGCTAGAAAGTCGATCTTAAAGATCGATCCCTTGACCTCTCCCACTGTGTGGGTTGTGTGTAAACAATTTGTAATTTTGATTCAATGTAACCATTTGTAGTGGTGATCCACTCATGTATTTCGATGTAGATTTTAATTAATTGGTTTCATAATTGACGTAATCCAATCTTTATGGTGTTTCTTTTGTAGAAGAGAAGTAATTTAAATATTTATTGGTAAAAACATTCATGCATTAGGTGCGTTAAAATATGTATCTAATTGTTTGCTTTTCCAAATGTACAGCTTTATATGTCGAGGGAAATATTCAGCTGAAAGCAGTTCAACTCGTGTGGATGATATTGATGACACAACACAATTTACAAATATCCCTGACTCTTTTGTTGATCTTCCACTAGAGCTGTTGAAATCTCCAGCTGAAAGCAGTTCAATTTGTGTGGATGACATTGATGACACAACACAATTTACAAACATCCCTGACTCTTTTGTTGATCTTCCATCAGAGTTGTACCCTCTTGTCATAACATTCCATAAGTTCTTGATGATGCTCAATGGGACAGTTGGTACTTCTTACTTCGAAAGATTCCATGAGGTTAGGAAGCTCTGTCATGGTAAAACCGGTAATTCAAGATCAGTTGCCTTAGAAACTTTTATCAGGACAAAGGAGGTTAACTATGACAAATTTGTTTGGTCTTACTGGCCTCATTTCAATACCTACCTTACCAAAAAACTTGATCCTTCCACAGTGTTTACCGAAATAATGTCTATAATAAAAGGTGGGTTACAAGCAGGGAAGGCTCATGATGGGAAACTCTCTCGACAAGATTATGTTTTATTATCTGAGGGTCGGGGGTCACTCATTGGTGAGCAGACGAGGGAGATAGTTTATGATATTTTCTTGGAATATGAGAAGAAAAAGGTGGTGAGTGGTGAATTTGATTTGGCTGACTTAGTGGTTGATCTTCATTGTCGACTAAGGAATGAAAGATATGAGGGTCATTTAATGGACTTCGTGTATATTGATGAGGTGCAGGATCTTTCGATGAGCCAAATAGCTCTTTTCAAATACATCTGTAGAAATGTTGATGATGGCTTTGTTTTTTCGGGTGACACGGCTCAAACTATAGCACGGGGTATTGATTTTAGGTTTGAAGATATAAGATGTCTATTCTATGAGGAATTTGTAATGGGGTTGAAAAGTGATGAGATACAAGTAAGAAAAGAGAAAGGGCACATTTCGGACATTTTTAATTTGAGCCAGAACTTTCGCACTCATGCTGGAGTACTCAAGTTAGCACAGAGTGTTATTGACCTCGTGTACCATTTCTTTCCCTGTTCTATTGATTTCTTGAGACCTGAAACTAGTTTTGTAAATGGGGATGCCCCTATTTTGCTTGAATCCAAGAATAATGAAACTGCAATAATGACTATATTTGGAAACGCTGCAAATAAAGTTGTTGGATTTGGAGCAGAGCAAGTGATACTAGTTCGTGATGATTGTGCCAGGAAGGAAATTTTCAACTACGTTGGGACGCATGCTCTTGTATTGACTGTCATGGAGTGCAAAGGCCTGGAGTTTCAGGTGATTGGTGGTCGTTACTTTAATTTTTTTTCTTGTTTCTTAGAAAATTTTATTAGCTTGAAAATTGTTACTTATAGTGAATCACTTTGCTTTTTCTCTGACAAGATCTCTTCTTAGTAACTAGCAGGCCTGTTATTTGATATGGATTGATCCATGAAGAGATAGTATTGATAAATGAATATATGGATACCTTAATATCACTTCATGTCATGTTGTAGGACGTGTTGTTGTATAACTTCTTTAGCTCATCACCTTTGAGAAACCAATGGCGAATCATATATGGATATATGAAGGAACAAAACCTACTTGACTCCACTTCACATATATCCTTTCCAAGTTTCAATCTGGAAAAACACAGCGTATTGTGCTCTGAGTTGAAGCAATTATATGTGGCTATCACTCGGACAAGGCAAAGATTGTGGATTTGTGAGAATGTTGAGGAGTTCTCCGAACCAATGTTTGACTACTGGAAGAAGCTCCGTATAGTCGAAGAAAAACTACTAGATGATTCACTTGCGAGGGAAATGCAAATTGAAAGTAGTCAAGAGGAGTGGAAGTCCCGGGGCATCAAGGTTTGCTTTGCCTTTCAATTAACTAGCACTATTATTACTATTTCTGCTTTAATGACACCACTTTTTTGATAGTACAGGTTCAGAGAAGCATAGTGCAGTGTACTTTTCTAAAGTATGCATGTTTCATTTCTTGCAGTTCTTTCATGAGCACAACTTTAAGAACGCAATAACTTGCTTTGAAAGAGCGGGAGACACACATTGGGAAAGATATACTAAGGCTTCTCAACTTCGTGTGGCTGCTGACCAAATGCGTGGTCGAAATACAGAGATGTCAGACAATAACCTTAGGCAGGCTGCTGATATATACGAGTCCATTGGCAAGCATGAGTTGGCTGCTCAATGTTTTTTCGAGTTAAATGAATATGAAAGAGCAGGTATGGTTCATATTGTTTTTTCTTTTTCTTTTATTTAACCACTTTGGTTTATAGTGACAGTAGATGGTTATTTTCTTCCATCTCTGATTATTTTTCAACCATCCATCTCCCTTGAATCAATGATCTTTGAGATTACAGAGTATTGCCCTAAAATGGGTTTGTGACCTTCCATTTGATGAGTTTCTTACGCTCTGTTTGTTTGGGCGGAAAATGTTTTCTAGTGTTTAATACAACGGAAAATGAAAGTCAAAAACGTTATCCACGGTCAACAAAAAGCAAGCCTATCTTGATGAAAAATGTTTTATATTTTTAGAAGGTAGAAAAGACTTTCGGTTTAAAGTCTTACCAATTCCACCACACTACTACCACCACTCCCTCCATCAACCCACCACCACCTCCACCCCGCTGCCGCTGCTACCACCACTAATACAACCATTAGTACATTAGTTTCAATGACGCAACCAAACAGAGAAAAACATTTTCTGTTGAAACAAATCGAGCGTCATTAAATAGAAATTTGCCATGATTTGATGTATAAAACTTTAGTGAACAGTAATATTATTTATTATAACATAAAATGGTGAGAGCAATGAGATTACGTCGCTTAAAATTACAAAATAGTAGAGTCTCAATCATATTGGATACACGACTTCTCTTTTCTACCTGATCCTATAAGGTGTCCATTTAATGATGTAAAATTAGCCACAAAAAGTCGGGGTTAAGGTCACTGCTGCAACTATTGTGCCTTAAAACTGCAACAGTTTTTTTCTCCTTCAAGTTTTAGTTGCATACTTTCAAGGCCAAACAATGTAATTTTGGAGTCACTGTAAACAAATATTAAGTACATTTTTTATTAGGGGTGAAATTTTTTGACACTGACATATTAACCTAGCATGAAGTGTACATAAAATTAGTAGGTTAGAATTTATCATTTTTTGACACAAAATAAATTGATCTAGTATAGCACACTCCTATGGGGCTAAGTCATTCTTTCCTAATGATATTTTTCTAATTTTTTGGGTAATTTGTAAACATTCCCCCACAGAATTGAAATGTGATGTAGGAAAAAACTTTTGATGACACATTTTTTGTTTTATAATTGAGAATTAAAGGGAATTGAAATTGAGAGGGTAATTTATATAAAAATTGGGCCGAGCTGGGCAATGGGCCGTTATGGGCCACAATACAAAGGGCTGAGTAAAGAGGCTTTGAAGTTAGTCCGGTCCTAGAGCCTTGATGATTAGTCCGGTCCCAGAGAGCCTATTGTTATTATCGGTCCAGGAGAGTACTGCGGATTGTTCGGTCGCCCGAGTTAGCTCGGTCGTATCATGGTGCAGCTAGCTCGGTCAGACCTAGCTAATTGTTAAGCACGGTCTAAACTAACACTATAGTTAGCACGATTTGTGCAGGTAGAACCGAGGTAAGAGCAGTGAAAGGAAGAATCGAACTAAGTATAGTTCGGTCTAGTCTGCGACTTAGCATAGCCATGTTTACCTCGGTCACCGAATTCCGACCATGGTAAAACCATCTCACTTGGTTTGTACAGTGAGGGGGGTGTTGAAGGATAAGCATTATCTTTCCGGAGTATGAATCTCAGGAGGAGTCTACATGGAGGAGTAAAAGTCCTACTAGGATTGTACCACACGGAACCTACAAAAGCTCACAACATCACCTATGGAGAGGTAACACAACTTTTGATTCTCGAATACACAGAACTTTTTGGCTATTTGTCTATTTTGCTGACTTAGGCATCAAAGAGGTATCCGGCACACACCCGCCGGCTAGCTCACGTTTGTGTTTTCAGGGAATAAAGCGACGACGTACGGAGGAGTGCAATCTTGATCAACAGGATTATACGGGAAGAATATTTCGTGCCTGTACAATTGGCGCCGTCTGTGGGAAAATCAGACTAGAACAAAACCTCTTGATCAAGCTTTTCCTCTTTAGAAGCAATGGCGCACAACGAAGATTTGCCGCAGTCCGCCATCGACGGACAAACACCAGAGGGGGGTGCAAGGCGCGAAGGCCTACCTTCTATCCTTCCCATGGCGGACTTGGAACCACAACGACAGAATCCCAGGAGGGATGCAAGGGGGAGGAGGCGGACTAACAGCCCCCGTCACTCTCGTTTACAAAGTCCTGACAGACAAAGGCGGAGGATTGATCCTCAAGTTCTAGAGGATCGCGTGAAGGAGCAAGATGAATTAATAAGGAAGATGGCGGCGGACATGGAGGCCATGAAGCGCCAGATCAAGGGAAAAGGGGTGGCGACAGGAGAGGGGCGCAAAGGCAATGCGCCTCCTCGCCACTCAGAAGATCGTAGCAGGCATACCACGACATCGCAAGCAGAGAGTAGAAGCCTTAGGACGAGCGATACTCAATCAGGGACTTCCAGAACTCGTTACTCCAGGTCTGAGAGAACAAGATCACTAAGGTCTTACGCAGAGGGAAGTACCTATCGGCCCTCACACTTGCACCAAACATCATCTAGGCAAACGGAATTGCCTAGATCGTCCGACTTATGGACCGTGCTTGAAGAAAGGGCGTGACAGAAGGAGGATGCCAGGGCACGCGACCCACACAGAGTTTCAGTCCTTCGGCGGTTGGCTCCTCGGACGCATGGAAGAGTCAAGGTTGGAATGCCAGTACCACACATTGCCTACGAACCAACAGATAAAGCATTGGCAAGACTACATAGCTCGCCGTTCGTTCCGGCGATTGAGAACGCATCATTACCCTCAGGCTTCATCCAACCTAAATTTACCACGTACGAAGGGAAGACAGACCCTTACATGCACGTAAACCACTTCCGCCAGGTTATGGCGGTATATCGACGAAACGAGGCTTTGATGTGCATCCTCTTCCCATCAAGCCTTGGTGACCTAGGCTTGACTTGGTTCGAAAAACTTCCAGAAGGCAGCATAGCCTCCTGGGCACAATTGGCGGAGGCGTTCGTAACAAGGTTCAGAACGAACACCAAAACCCCGGTGGAAATTGATCAACTGCTCTCAATCGAAATGGGCGAAAAAGAGTCATTAAAATCCTACAATAGCCGCTATTGGGAGACCTTCAACCAGATTGGGGACTGTCCCACCAATCTCGCCATCGCACAGTACAAAAGAGGCCTTCCAGTCGGGAACAGACTAAGGGTCTCAATCACTATGACACGCCTCTCACGATGGAGGCCTTAATGGAGAGAGTGCACCAGCACATTCGGGTTGAAGAAGATGGCTCCCGTGCTAAAGTAAAGTCTAGCACGACGGCAGTACCAGATAAAAAGACCGCGGCAAAGGTCAACGCGGTAGAACGTCCGAACAAAAACCGACGAGGCAGGCGGGACAACGGAGAAGACCAGGATAAAAGATGGTTAAGAGTCCGCACTGCCATTACCACGGTATTCAAAAAGCCAATCTACCAGATTCTAAGCGAGATACGCGATGAACCTTTCGTCAGATGGCCTACCAAGCTAGGAGAGGCTCAGAAGGACTACGACGAAAGATCATGGTGCACCTTCCATAAAGAAAAGGGCACCGCACTGAAAATTGTACACCATTGAGGCAACATCTAGAGGAGTTGGTGGCGGCCGGTCACCTGGACAAATACATTGAAGGAGGGGCGCAGCCAGCCCCCCAAAATGACAACCACCCGAACGGAATGCCAATCGACGCCCCACCTCAAGGCGTGATAAACATAATACATGGGATATGCGAACCTGAGCGCGTATGTGAGCTCAGGGGCATGATCAAAAAGGCTGAGCACTTAAGGGAGGTTCTAAGTGCACAACCCACAATCAAGAAAGGAAGAACAGAGGCCACAAACGTCATGTCTTTTTCAGACAAGGACTTGGAAAGAATATATTGCCCTCACAACGATGCACTAGTCGTTACCCTCCACGTCAAGGACTACGACGTCAAGCGAATTCTGATAGACCAAGGTAGCTCGTGTGAGATAATGTACTACGACACCTTCAAACAACTGAAATTAGAGAACAAAGACCTGGCACCAGCTGTATCCCCCCTGATCGGATTCAACTCAATGCTAGAATGGCCAGTCGGCAAAATTATCCTACCAGTCAGGGCAGGAAGCATGACAAAACAAGTGAAATTTTGGGTGTTGAAGGTCCCTTCCACTTACAACATAATCTTGAGAAGAACATGGCTCCATGCCATGAAATCAGTAGCATCATCCTACCATCAAGTAATGCGGTTCCCCAACGAAGCCGGGGTAATTGAAGAGGTCTTTGGAGACCAAATTATGTCGAAGCAATGCTTTGTCACGGTTAATGGCAGCCGCGCTGCCAAGGGATATGTTCATTCGATGGAAGAACCTGAGAGCAATGAACTATTCGCAGATGTTGGCAAAGCAGCTGATCAAAAAGCGGTGGAAGACTTGGTAGAGGTAAGAATAGATGAAAATAACCCGGATAAGTTCTTTTCGGTTCGTCGTTATCTAGCACTGAGAGATTAGAGGTCTTGGAATTCTTGACCTCTAACATCGAAGTGTTCGCCTGGACACCCTACGACATGCCAGGCATTGATCCAAACTTCATATGTCACCAACTCAATGTCCACCCATCCGCCAGACCAATCATTCAGCGCACTCGCAGATTGGCACTCCACCACGCCGAAATAGTGGCGGAAGAAGTGGGAAATCTGCTAGAGGCAGGAGCTATTAGAGAGGTGCACTACCCCAGACGGATTTCCAACACAGTCGTGGTGCCAAAAAAGAATGGCAAATGGCGTGTCTGCGTCGACTATAAGACAGTCAACAAAGCATGCCCGAAGGACAGCTTCCCCCTACCACGGATAGATCAATTGGTAGACCTAACGGCGGGGCACAACCGACTTAGCTTTCTGGATGCGTACAGAGGCTACCATCAGATCGCCATGTACGAACCAGACCAGGAGGTCACGTCCTTTACAACTCCAAGAGGATTGTATTGCTACAAGGTCATGCCCTTTGGTTTAAAGAACGCAGGGGCAACATTCCAGAGAATGGTCACCAAGATGTTTGAGCCGTTGTTAGGCAGAACAATGGACGCTAACATTGACGATATGGTGGTCAAAAGCAAGGATGAGAACGACCATCTAAGGGACCTAGGTGAGATGTTCCAGATTCTGAAGAGACACAGATTGCGCCTTAACGCATCTAAGTGCGCGTTCGGTGTAGGATCTGGCAAATTCCTGGGCATCCTGGTGACCAACTGGGGTATAAAGGCAGACCCCTCCCAGATCAAAGCTATTCAGGACCTGGAGAAGCCTAACTCAGTAAAAGAAGTGCAGCATCTCATCAGCATGGCAGCCGCACTCAACCGATTTATTAGCCGGTCGTCAGATAAACTACGACCATTTTTTCTAGCATTAAAAGCCAAGTTCGAGTGGGACGAAGAATGCGACTGCGCTCTGGAAAACTTGAAGGAATACATGTCTTCTCCACCACTGCTTGTCACCCCAATACCTGAAAAAGAACTCTTCCTGTACCTGGCAGTCTCTCAGCACGCAATTAGCGCAGTATTGGTCCGTGCAGAAGGAATCCAACATCTGCCCATTTATTATGTCAGCAAAACATTACTGGGCACCGAAACGAGGTACTTGCCACTGGAAAAACTGGCCTTGGCCTTAATGATGGCCTCAAGGAAGTTGTTGCACTACTTCCACGCCCACACCATAGTCGTCCTTACAGCTTTCCCATTAAAAGCTTTGTTTGAGAGGGCGAACTTTTCTGGGCGAATCTTGAAGTGGGCAGTAGAGCTGGGACTATTCGACATCAAGTTTCAACCCAGAACCGCGATAAAGGCCCAAGCTTTGGCATACTTTGTCGCATAATTTACTCCTGGAAGTCATCATATCTGCCCAATCGACCTGACTAATACAACCGAACTAGGGATGGAAGTTGACGCCGGAATAGCACAACCCCTGGTGCAGGATACTCAGTCGGACCCCAAGCTAGACCAGAGTAAAGAGAGCAAGGTAGAAGCGAACCATGCTACACCAAGCCAAGTCTCACCAACAAATAAAGACTTGGTTCAATCAGATAGCGAGGGGTAGACAGCAAGTATGGACCTTAAAGAAAACACCAGCGACATTCTTGACCCCACGGCATCATCTGATCCCTCCACTTGCTGGAAATTGTTCGTCGGAGAGATGTGGAAGCTCTTTGTAGATGGAGCATCCAACCGACATGGTGCAGGACTTGGCATAGTCCTTATCTCACCAGACGGCCTGGTTGTGGAGCAAGCAGTCAACCTTGGATTCCCAGCATCAAATAACGAAGCGGAGTATGAAGCGCTTCTTGCAGGTCTCAAATTAGCATCCTACATGAAGGCCACCGAGCTAATGGTTTACAGCGACTCACAGCTGGTGGTAAACCAAATTTCCGACGACTACGAGGCAAAGGATGACAGGATGACTAAGTATCAAGACTTAGTCAGAAAAGAGATCGAGAAATTTGAAGTAGTTAGGATAGAACAGATTGGCCGGGAGGAAAACAGCAGAGCAGATGAACTAGCAGGCTTTGCTTCAATGGCAGATGCATCCATCCCTCATCCGTTGTTAATTGACTACTTACCAAGACCAAGCATTGAAGACCCCGAAGCAGAAGAGGTATGTTGCGCCGAACTAGGCCCCTCATGGATGGATCCCATCATACTGTTCTTAAAAGATGGCATCTTACCAGAAGAAAAGAAGGAAGCCAACAAAATTAGAGCAAAGTCGCAGCGATTTTGGCTCTCCCCTTCTATGGCATTGTACAAAAAATCATTCTCAAGACCTTATTTAAAGTGTGTTCACCCCAGCAAAGTGGAAGCATTCTTGTTCAAAATACACGAAGGGGTGTGCGGAAGCCACCAAGGAGGAAGATCGTTAGCTTACAAAGCCATTTCGCAAGGATACTGGTGGCCTTACATGCAAGCAGACTCGGAGAAGTATGTAAAGAAGTGCGAGAAATGTCAGAAGTTTGCACACCAAATACATCAGCCAGCTAGAGAGCTCCTACCACTAACCAGCCCATGGCCCTTCGCAATGTAGGGCTTGGACATAGTAGGACCACTTCCAACAGCACCCGGAAACAGGAAGTTCTTTCTCGCGGCAACAGACTACTTTACAAAATGGGTGAAAGCAGAGGCATTGGCAACAATCAAGGAAAAAGATGTGAAGAAGTTCGTCTGGCAGAATATCATCACTCGGTTCGGCATACCTAAAGCCCTAATATCAGACAACGACACTCAGTTTGATGGCAAAATCTTTAGAGGTTTTTGTAAAGAATACAAGATAGAGTTTTACAATTCTACACCGGCGTATCCCCAAGCAAATGGCCAAGCAGAGGCATCAAACAAGGTTGTCTTGGATGGATTGAAGAAGAGGTTAGAAAAAGTAAAAGGCAAGTTGGCTGAGGAACTGCCTCATGTTCTGTGGGCTTACCGTACCACACCTCGGCGATCAACTGGAGAGACACCATTCTCTTTAGCCTATGGCATGGAAGCGGTAATTCCACTGGAAGTTGGCCTCCCCACAATTAGAAGCGAAAATTTTGATCCAGACTTGAATGGAGAGGCCATAACATTGGAACTCGACCTCACCGAAGAAAGAAGAGAAAGAGCACTGGTTCACATTGCCTCATACCAACAAGAGTTATCCAGGAAATACAACAAAACAGTCCATCCAAGGCAATTCAAGATCGGAGATTGGGTGCTGCGCAAAATAATGGGAAACACTGTGGTTCCGGGAGATGGCAAGTTAGGGCCCAATTGGGAAGGACCTTACAAAGTGGTCGGATTAGCTGGCAAGGGGGCATACCACTTAGAAGATGAGGACGTTAAAGCAATTCCCAGACCATGGAATACTGCAAATCTCAAGTTATTTTATTTTTAGCTTTTTTTAAGTATGTGTAATTTTTCCCATTCTCAATAAAAGAAGTAGTTTCTTTTTAGTATAGTTGTTTCTTTCTGTAAAAGATTGTTTTAGTGAGTTAGGGGCATTAAAAACATAGTTGGCTGGAAAAACCAACACCCCTCCTAAGCCCAGGATAAGGATCCAGGTTGCAGGACGTTTGGTCGGAATAACCAAACACTTTATTCTAGGTTGGCTGGAAAAATCAATCTAGAGGTTGGCTGGAAAAACCAACACCCCTCCTAAGCCCAGGATAAGGATCCAGGCTGCAAGATGTTTGGTCGGAATAACCAAACACTTTACTCTAGGTTGGCTGGAAAAACCAATCTAGAGGTTGGCTAGAAAAACCAACACCCTTCCTAAGCCCAGGATAAGGATCCAGGCTGCAGGACATTTGGTTGGAATAACCAAACACTTTACTCTAGGTTGGCTGGAATAACCAATTTAGAGGTTGGCTGGATTAAGCCAACTCTTAGTACTCTTCAGCCGAGATAAGGATCTCGGCTAAAGAGTGGTTGGCTGGATTAAACCAACTCTTAGTACTCTTCAGCCGAAGTAAGGATATCGGCTAAAGAGTGGTTGGCTGGATTAAATCAACTCTTAGTACTCTTCAGCCGAAGTAAGAATATCGGCTAAAGAGTGGTTGGCTGGATTCAACCAACTCTTAGTACTCTTCAGCCGAAGTAAGGATATCGGCTAAAGAGTGGTTCGCTAGATTAAACCAACTCGTAGTACTCTTCAGCCGAGGTAGGCATCTCGGCTAAAGAGTGATTGGTAGCTGTAATAAATTTCCAAAGTATAGGACCGAGATATTTATCTCGGCAGGAAAATGTTTGTGTACAAAAGTGAATGCAGGTATAGCACAGATCGAACAGAAAGATGCAAGGTTTTTTCATTCAAAAGCAAGGAAAAGGTACAATAGTTGGGGACTCAGCCCGGTTACAAACTTTTTTGTCCAACAAAGAAAAGAAGAAAATACTAAAATCAAGCAACAAAAGGAGAAACAGTCAGGCAAACAGATCATCAAGATCAGCATCAAGTTCAACCCGGAGCCCGGTTTCATTCGGGAGCACGGTCTCGGTTGGGAGCGTGGTTCAGTAGGCAGCTCATCGGTTAGATCTTCCACCACTGGCTCCAACCGAGCTGACTGA
This sequence comes from Camellia sinensis, assembly GCF_055761805.1. Taxonomy (NCBI): domain Eukaryota; kingdom Viridiplantae; phylum Streptophyta; class Magnoliopsida; order Ericales; family Theaceae; genus Camellia; species Camellia sinensis. Next base: position 91,264,561 of record NC_138962.1, read on the forward strand.
TTGACAGGCTCATTGACGACTGGGGTATCATTAGGCACGGTCTCTTCTTCGTCATCAGAATCTTCAAGAAATTGTTGCTGTAGGGCAGCAGCATATTCCGTCATGGAGCTCGGTATAAAGTATGCAGGAGCGTTGAAGACCTCGGTCTCTGGACCGTGACTGAGCTGCACTACAGCCGTCCTCCACCCGCATTTGAAGAAGAGATCCTTAGCAGCTTCACATTGTTTAATGTAAGTCGCCTCCCCCTCCTTGTAACCCCGGAGCTTGGCGTCATCCACACTCTTCTTTAGCTTTCCGATCTCGACGTTCTTTTTGCCTTCAAGCTTCGCCAGCTCCCACAGATATTTGTGTTTCATCTCGGCTACAGCCTTTTGTTTGTCTGCTTCAATCGAGTTAACAAGACCGGTCAGACGACCGTTCCTAGTTTTTAGCTCGGCTATCTGCTTCCTGGCTTCTTCTAGCTCAGTTATTTTCTCGGTTACTTCGGCCATGGCTTGCCTTGCTCTCTTACGAAGTTCCAGCACGCGCTTATGAGCAATGTGGTTCTTTTGCATGGCCTGAAAAAGAATGGGAAGAGACTTGTAGTAAAACCGAACAGAAATTCGCGCAAATTAGAAAAAACAGCGAAGGAAGCTACTTACAAGCACCATGGATTTTGTGGCCGAACGGATGGCCTTTAGCTCGGTCAAATGTTTAAGATGCTCCATGTCTGCTGATAGGCAAACACTCTTGGCAAGATTGAATGCCATTAAGTGATCTTTTTCAGCGACCACTGAGTCAGTGTCCTAAATAGCTCGGTTCTGAAAAGTGATTTTGGGTACCCACTTGGAGGAGCTAGCCTGGTCGGAATGCTCCGGTTGCGGGCTCGGTGGAGGGCTTGGTGGAAGAAGGGTTTCGTCTTCATCAACTAGGCGTTGCTCGGTTTGGGTAGTCCGGGCACGCTTGCTTGGGCGAGATAAGGAAGGTTGTTGAGATGGAAAGGCCACCACGGTCTCCTGAGCCTGGTTGGACGGTGGTACCTCGGCTCGGTTGGTTTCGGTTAGGAAGGCCCTTACTCTGTTCCTCTTTGCCATCTCTTCTTTGGCAGTAGTTCGGACCAAGTTGATCTCAGGCAAGGATGGATCCGGTTCTGGAGAGGCTTCCAGCAAGAAATCGGTTACTCTGGCTTTTCGTCGGCTCAAAATTCAGTAGTTTGGCCCAACTTTTTTCAGGGTATCGTAGTGCGGCGCGAAGAGTGTTTAGATTGGGGTAACTGTATAGAGACTTAAGGTGGGCTGAATCTGCATAAAGAGTACAAACTGTCAGTTCGGTTCAGGAACAGAAAACCGAAATAAAGAGAGGTATACAAAGAAGCCGAGGTAATTATACCAAGGGTTCCTTTCTTCCAGTTTATACTACGGCCTGGAATCTGGGCTTAGAGGTCTTCAAAATTCCCAGATACCCAGAAAAAATCATCATCGTTCAAATCTTTATCCGGTGTGTCCTTTATTATTTTCTCTCAACGGTGGCGGTGTATTCTTAGATAATAGACCCAGCCATCTTCTTTTGATCCTATGGAATATTGATGGAAGAGTTCGGCTACGCCGAGGTTAATGCCAGCTCGGCGGTTTAGTTCGGCTATACCATTAATTATGCGGTATGAATTTGTGGAAAGTTGGGTGGGGCATATCCTAGTTTGCCTAAGGAATTCACAAAGTAAAGGTTGTACAGGGAAACGTAAACCGCACTCCACAATGGAAATAACGTTAAAGGGGACAAAACCTTGTTTTCCCCAGGGAACGGTGTCTGGCTCGGCTAAAGAAAGGTGGACATCATCTGGGATTTGGTAGTCCTTGCGAAATTCAGCTATTGCACCAGAAGAGTTAACTAAAAACCTATACTTTCCCATTTATGGTCTAAGTTATGACTAAATTATACTTGAATGTTAGCTCGGTTGAAGGATGATGCCGAGTAGCTCGATTGAGCGCTCAAAGGAGTACCTGGGCAACCTAAGTCTGCAAAGTGAAGAACAAAGGTGTTAAGCACAGATCATTGGACCGTGCTAAAAGAAACACAGGCAAGTTAAATGAAGTCCTAGCTCGGCTGTGAGAATTACTTCGTGTCTTAGCACGGTTAAAGGAAGGGGTTTGTTAGCTCGGTGTGATCAAGGGTTTTGTTAGCCCGGTTGAGCCTATAGGGGCAGCATTCTTAGTACGGTCTGAACTAAGAACGCTAGTTTAGCCCCAAGTTGTAGCTCAGTCGTGGTTGAGACTTTCAAGCACACTTGCGCAGACTTAGTACGGTTTGATAGCCCCGCTAAGTTGAAACAAAAGATGGTTTGACTTGTTGAAACTACGGGTATGTGAAATGTTAGTTCGGTTGGATAGTCTAGCTAGATGGACAGCAACTACAAACAACTTCCTAGTTCAGTTACATGTGATTTTTGGATCAAACCCAGTGTTTCTACATATTGTTTCGTAAGTTCAAGTAGTTCTATTGCTAAGGTTTTTCCAGAAAAACGCAAAAAATGTGTTTTACAAAAAGACAAAACAATTTGCTGTGGATTGTAAAAAACAAAAAAACAAAAACAAAATAGATTTGAGTAGCTTACCAGGTCAAGAGGAGGAAACTGAAGATGGAAGCAAAGACGGAGAAGAACACGAACTCAGCAAGCTCAGGGTCGAGGAATGTCAGAGACTCGCAAGAGAGAGAAGTTGAATAGTAAAGTGAATGATTCAAAGCATTAGGGCTTGTTTTGTGAAAAGAGAAGGGAAAAAGGCGGGAACTGTTCAAAAAACACGAGGTACGAAGACGGCGTGACAGCTGCCTTTAGCCAATAAGACCATGCCGCGTGTCTTTGGAATAAGAAGCAATTCAGTCTCTCTGATTGAAGAGACGTTTTGACCGAACAGGTAAAGCCGGCGTAAATTTAGCTCGGCTGGAAGAGCTAAAAATCGGTCGGAAAGGCTAAAGAAGTTTTTTAGCTCGGCTGGTAGACAAGGTAATCCCTATCATGCTGCGCAGATGGAATTAAGGGGCAATTGAGAGGGTAATTTATATAAAAATTGGGCCGAGCTGGGCAATGGGCCGTTATGGGCCACAATACAAAGGGCTGAGTAAAGAGGATTTGAAGTTAGTCCGGTCCCAGAGCCTTGATGATTAGTCCGGTCCCAGAGTGCCTATTGTTATTATCGGTCCAGGAGAGTACTGCGGATTGTTCGGTCGCCCGAGTTAGCTCGATCGTATCATGGTGCAGCTAGCTCGGTCAGACCTAGCTAATTGTTAAGCACAGTCTAAACTAACACTATGGTTAGCACGGTTTGTGCAGGTAGAACCGAGGTAAGAGCAGTGAAAGGAAGAATCGAACTAAGTATGGTTCGGTCTAGTCTGCGACTTAGCATAGCCATGTTTACCTCGGTCACAGAATTCCGACCATGGTAAAACCATCTCACTTGGTTTGTGCAGTGAGGGGGGTGTTGAAGGATAAGCATTATCTTTCCGGAGTATGAATCCCAGGAGGAGTTTACATGGAGGAGTAAAAGTCCTACTAGGATCGTGCCACACGGAACCTACAAAAGCTCACAACATCACCTATGAAGAGGTAACACAACTTTTGATTCTCGAATACACAGAGCTTTTTGGCTATTTGTCTATTTTGCTGACTTAGGCATCGAAGAGGTATCCGGCACACACCCGCCGGCTAGCTCACCTTTGTGTTTTCAGGGAATAAAGCGACGACGTACGGAGGAGCGCAATCTTGATCAACAGGATTATACGGGAAGAATATTTCGTGCCCGTACAGAAATGTATCTATTAATTATTGTATAGTTTTTCATTTTTCATGTTTGTGTTTTATTAACTCAATATATTGTGTTGGCCCTGTTCATGTTGTTTTATATCTCGTTGAAAAATAGTTAACCCAAACCAGCTAACTTTATCTATGATTTGTGTCATGTTAAGTGTCGAGTCAAACATTTCTTCCTCCAATGGAAATGTATTTGGAACATTTGTTTACACTCACTCCAAAACTACATCATTTGGCCTAAAAAAAAAAACAGAAAAAAAAAACAAAGGGGTGCCATTTGAATGCATGGCAATCCAGCAGTGAGCCTAAATCTAGTTCCTTTGGCGAATACGTATCACTTAGTCAACCTTGTTTATTTGGTACATGTGGAGTTTTTATCCAGTAAGGGCAAAACCTCACTGAAAACAGTACATTTTTTTATAATCAAAAGAAATATATATACATACATAAAGCGTCCTGCTAACCATAACCCAATGGTAGTTGGTTAAGAAGCAAATAGTATTGAATTCTAATATAAATTTTAAATGTTCTCATGCATTTCACATATTCTTATCAATCGGCCAAAGGGCGATGGTTAGTATTCCTATATAAAATATGGTCAATGGGAAAATTTTTAGAGGTGTGAAAATAAAATCTACAAGTGGAAAATCAAGAAGAAATTAAAGACCATACGATAAAAACTATATGTTCAAATTTTCACTATGGGAAATTTTGAAAAAGGAAGAAGTTAGAGCTATATATTAAAATAGAAGCTGCTAATAGCCCCATCAAATTATTTAGGACCCCCTATTTCTTTGGACGCCTACACACCAAAATCTAAAATTGATCACCTCCATTTTTTCTTTGAGCACCCATTATAATCCCATTTCTACCCTTTGGAGCCCACCACTTCAACCTTACTCCGGCAGCCCCCAACCGTCCTTCTCTCCGGTGACCCTCTTCTAGCCTGACTCCCTCTCTAGCTACCCTCCTCTAGCCTCTTCTTTCTTTTTTCTTCTTAATTCGCCCCTGTTGTGCTTCATTTTCTTCTTCTTCTTCCTTCTCTTTGCCTCAAACCATAAATCTTGGGTTCACGGCAAAAAGGAAGAGGGAGGGAGTGGTGTTGAATATAGAAATTAGAGTACATAGAATCTTTTTATTTTTAGTATTATGTATATAATCTATGATTATGTCAATCACTAATTTAGTATCGTTTCCTTATTTATATCGTTTCTTAAATTGTATCATGAATCTATTATATATACATGGCCTCTATCTCATTCATGGAAAAAGCCAAATAATTCTTTTCATTCTTCTTGGTATCAGAGCTAGGTTAAGTACCTAGTAATTTTGCTTCACCGGTGGGCAACAGCCTTGCCTTGGCCGTCCGCTGAACCTCAACCCATTCCACTGTCATATTTTCTTTCAGTATTACTTCGTAGTGATCTCTTCCTCTATCCACTAGTTTGTTCATATCCCAAATATCTTTATCATATTTTTTTTTACTTGAAAGTCATTTTTTTGTGTGTTTTTGCTCCACTTTGTCTTTCCCTCTGTTTCAACCTCAAATAGGTTTTTATCTTCAAACCTGTTTAAGTTTGAGGGGGCTATTATACCTATATCATGGGGAGCATGGTGATATACCATGTGAACCACCAAAGCCACCTCATCTGGCACACAACCCATGTCACCCCTTTTGGTGCACAAACCAAGTCATCCCCTTAGCACACCACCTAAGCTGCCTCCTAGGGCACTTTCTAATAAGCCGCCTCTTGGCACACTCAGTCATCTGTTGCCATCATCGTTTAGCACCACATCATAAGTTATGTGCGTGCCACACTTGCTGGTTTAACATTCAGTTAGTCTCTACAACGGTCTGACATGACCCCTTAAATTGTCCTGACATTGATTTCGGTTAGTTTCTACAATGGTCCGACATGACCCTGTAAATTGTCCCAACATTGATTTCGGTTAGTTTCTTCTAGGGCAGTTCAATCCTCCTTTTTTTTTTCTTTTTTTTTAAAGGGTGTTGTGCTGATGTATTAAGCATTTTTTTGGCCTTTCTTATTTAGTGGACTATCAGATTTGTTCGATAGCCTTTATTTGGACTAACCGTTGAGTTTTTTCCGGCTTCTTCCAGTTCTGATGTATTAAGCACTTTTTGGCCTTTTTTATTTAGTGGACTACCAGATTTGTTCAGTAGCATTTATTTGGACTAGTTGTTGAGTTTTTTCCGACTTCTTCCAGTCATCTATTGGCAAGCTGCGATTGTTGAATATCTTCACATTAACTTGAGGGGGAGTGTTGAATATAGAAATTAGAGTACATAGAATATATTTATTTTTAGTATTATGTATATAATCTGTAATTGTGTTAATCACTGATTTAGTATTGTTTCCTTATTTATATCGTTTCATTATTTATATCGTTTCCTAAATTATATCATGAATCTATTATATATACATGGCCTTTATCTCATTCATGGAAAAAGCCAAATAATTCTTTTCATTCTTTTGGTTTGTGGCTATGGACGATAGGCAGGGGTGGGGGCTACTTAGGAGGCAAGGGAGAGACAAAGGATGGATGATGATGGAGGGGTTGTGCTAGAGTGAAGGGAGGAGCTGGAGAAGGCAGAAAGGGATGAATGAAGGAGGGTAGGGGGGGAGGTGGCCGGAGCTAGTGGAGTGAGAGGTTGGTGCTGTGACACTCGTGGCATGTTTCTCAAGTCTATTTTAATGATCTGAGCCATTCATATTGTAGGTTTCGTTGAGTAAATCATCTATGAAAAAAATTAGATTATTTGGGCATCTGTAACCCATAACAAAATCACATTTATGTTGTAAAAAAATAAACGGCTAGCATAATTTTAATATTTTTTTTTGGATAACTGAGAGGGTAATTTCTATCAAAGTATTGGGCCCAACTAAGCTCAATGTGGCCTTGATACTTGGGCTAGACAGATGGGCTTAGCATTAACTTGGGTCGGCAAATGGGCTTAACATGAACTTAGGTCGAACAAATGATGCCAAGTTGATAGGGCTTCAGTGATTGAGTTTGGCACAAGTGGTGGTGCGCCACCGGGCATATTATGCTAGGTTGAAGGGCTTGGCTAGAGGTAATTGCGCGGTCATTATTCTTAGTCCATGCTCAGTTGCTCTTGAGCTGAAATGAGTGGAAAGTGACTAAGTATCTGCACTAATGGAGAGCAACCGGGAAGATTAGTTGCTTGGCTTGGTTGTCAACTTAGGAGTAGATACACTTCACTTACATTCTGTTGAGTATAGAAATTAGAGTACGTAGAATCTTTTTATTTTTAGTATTATGTATATAATCTGTGATTGTGTTAATCACCGATTTAGTATTGTTTTCTTATTTACATCGTTTCTTAAATTGTATCATGAATCTATTATATATACATGGCCTCTACCTCATTTATGAAAAAGCCAAACAATTCTTTTCATTTCTTTTTGGTATCAGAGCTAGGTTAAGTACATAGTAATTTTGCGTCACCGATGGGCAACAACCTTGCCTTGGCCGTGCGCTGGACCTCAACCCATTCCACTGTCATATTTTCTTTCAATATCACTTCGTGGTGATCTCTTCCTCTATCCACTAGTTTATTTCTATCCCAAATATCTCTATCATATATTTTTTTTTAGTCGCAATCCATTTTTTGTGTTTTTGTTCCACTTTGTTTTTCTCTCTATTTCAATCTCAAATAAGTTTCTATCTTCAAACCTATTTAAGTTTGAGGGGGGTATTATATCTATATCATAGTGAGCATGGTGATATACTATGTGAACCACCTGAGCCGCCCCATTTGGAGCACAACCCAAGTCGCCCCCTCTGGCGCACAACCCAAGTTGCTCCTTTATCACACCACCTAAGCCGCCCCCTCTGGCGCACCACCAAAGCCGCCCCCTGGCGCATTTAGTCATTTGTTGCCATCATCGTTCAGCACTACGTCATAAGTTATGTGTGTGCCACGCTTGCTGGTTCAACATCCAGATCTACATCGTTCCGGCATGACCCCTTTAAATTGTCTCGACATTGATTTCGGTTAGTCTCTAAAATGGTCCAACATGACCCCTTAAACTATCCTAACATTGATTCCGATCAGTTCCTACAATGATCCAGCATGACCTTAAACTGTCTCGACATTAGTTCCACCCAGTTTCTGCGACGGTTGGGCACGACCATAAACTATCTCCTGGCATTAGCTCCGGTCTCTAATGCCGACCAGGGTCTTGTTGGCTGGCGACCAGGGTATTTCCTGGCCATAGATGCTTCGGCAGCTCTTTTAGGACAATTCAGTCCCTGTTTTTTTTCCCTTTCTAAGGTGTGGTGCTGATGTATTAAGCACTTTTTGACCTTTTTTTATTTAGTGGACTACTAGATTTGTTCTGTAGCATTTATTTGGACTAGCCGTTGAGTCTTTTCTGGTTTCTTCCAGTCATCCATTGGCAAGCTATGATTGTTGAACATCTTCACACCAGCTCGAGGGGGAGTGTTGAGTATAAAAATTAGAGTACATAGAATCTTTTTATTTTTAGTATTATGTACATAATCTGTGATTGTGTCAATCACTGATTTAGTATTGTTTCCTTCTTTATATCGTTTCCTAAATTGTATCATGAATCTATTATATATACATGGCCTCTATCTAATTCATGAAAAAACTAAAAAATTCTTTTCATTCTTTTCCGTCTGGATCGTGAGGTGAGTTGAGAAAAGAGAAGAAAAGATTGTGGTTTCTCACCTAGGTGAGAAAAGAAAAGAAATGATTATGGTTTCTTACTATTATGGTTGGATGAATAAAAGAGAAGAGAATGTGGTTTCTCACCTATCTTGTTTGGATACAATAAATAAGAGAAAAGAAAGGAAAGTTTTTTATTTCATTTTACCAAAATAACCTTCCATATTAATAAGCTATGTTTTTTTATAAGGGTAATTTTGATATTTTAGAAAACTTTCGTTAAACCCAATTTTTTTCTCACCAGATTTGACCACTTCTAGTGAGAAACAAAACAAATGTTTGGTGAGAGTCATTTTATCACCATCTCTCATCATTTCTCACTTACTTAAACATCCAAACAAGTGAAGGGGTTTTCTATTCTCACAATTTCTTTTCTTTTTTCACCAAACCCGTCCATCCAAACCGAGTGTTAGACCTGTATGGCCAGGGTGATAAATGATGGGTATTATCCTTAAGAAGTTGACTCCTAGTAGGAAGCTACAAAGTGGAATTAGAGTCCTACTAGGATTCTGCTACGCCGAAACAGGGCGATACATGTCCAATTAATCTCAATTTTTATATAAATGATATGCTTGACAAATCTTATAATATGAATAATTCGAATTATCAAAAATAGGTTTGAGATAAACCCGGTGGACCGTGATAGCACCGGTGTTGTCACAACACCCCACCATCTGTCCAAGTTGGTGGGGGTTAGAGTTAGGGATAGGGATAAAGGGAAATTTATATGGTGTAAAATGGTAATAAAAATAAATAAAATGGATGGGGAGGTCCTAAGTAATTAGGTGAGGGCTATTAGCAACTCCCATTAAAGTTAAAGTTTTCAAAACTCACCAGTTGCCTCTATAGTGACTCTGCCTATTCCTGGAAGGCCTCTGGCACATGGAATGGGAATGTGGCGCACTACTATGTTGCATAGAATCTTTTATTTGCTCGAAAGTATTGTGTCCACCAGATATGACAAGGATAAGGGTGTGAAATATGTGTCTGACACCCGTACCTATTTTAGACACTTGAATCCTCAAACTTTTTATAATGTTTAAAGGATAAGAAACTCACATTTGTTAGAAAAGAAACATTTATAACCTCTAGCGTAGATGAGAGATAAAGGCTTTGTTTGGTTTGACTTTGGGAGATAAGTTTTCAAAAAATATTTTGGGAAGTGAATTTAGAAATTTTTGTAGTTTGTTTGGTTGTATATTTTGAAAATAGTTTTGAAGTTTGGGAGTTTGGGATAATTTGATATTTTGTTGTAATTGAGTAGATGTATGTGAGAGAAAAAGTAATTGAAAATGAAAGAGGAGAGAGAAAAAGTGATTGATTGATGTGTAGGAGAGAGAAAGTGATTTTGGAAATTTTTTGAGAAAAATTACAAAGCAAACAAAATTTCCAAAAATTTTCTCCAAAATCTTTTTCCCAAAGCCAAACCAAACAAAGCCAAAATTTCTACTTTTTATTTTTTATTTTTAAATCTTATTCAATTTCATGTACCTTTCTACATAATTTTCATTATCTTATCTAAAAATATTATATAATATGTAATATATATGTGTATATAATGAGTCCCTGTACTTTCTACATAATTTTCATTATCTTATCTAAAAATATTATATAATATGTAATATATATGTGTATATAATGAGTCCCTATACCCATAAACTATTTTGGATTCATAATCCCAATATACTAGGATTTAAGTTTATGAAGACCTAACGCTTAGATGTGCACCCGTATCTGATACTTGTACCTGAGTCCATGTCACATAGGTGCACTATATACTCTAAAATGTAGTACATTAGGGTGGACTTATATATATATATATATATTAGACTATTAAAGTTGAAACTACTTCTAGAGCATTTTTTTAAAACATTCATTAAAATATAGTCCTTTTTTTTTTTTAAATCAAGATAATCATATGTGAAAACAAATTTTAGTAGAGCATTGTGGTCCATTTTTATATTTTGTCCATCCTAAATGCCACTCTCCCTAAAATAGTTCATTATAGTTGATTCTTGTCGTCATATGGAAATTTTTTGATGGAATAAATAGAAAAAATTTGGGATTAATTTAGATCAATAAATTCACCATTTTAGAACAAAAGTGTCAGGTTTTGGAATGTGTGTTCCAAAAGTAAATCACTTATGCGGTGTTTGGTTGGGGGATTTCGGAAGGGATTTGGAAAGGGAAAGGGAAAAGATGTGTAAAATTATGTGAAATGTAGGTATATTTTTTTCACATTTCACCTACCTTTTCCATTTCCTTTTCCAAATCCCTTCTCAAATCCCTCAACCAAACACAGCATTAGGTGTCAGTGTTTTCTGGTAAGACTTTGTATTCAGCCAAAGAGTGAAAAATATTGTAATGCGAATTGGTTCTCTTGAGTTTATGGTAATAACAAGTTGAGAATTATACATCAGTTTGAATCTAATTATCAATTTATGGCTCAGTAGTTTCTGATAATCTTATCTCAATGCTTTTCTTATGTTTATTGCTGAATTTGACATTCAAATTGTGTGTTTTTACTGATGTAGGAGAAATTTACTTGGAAAAATGTGGGGAATCTAAGTTGGAAAGTGCGGGAGAATGTTTTTCACTAGCGAGATGTTACAATATTGCAGCAGAAGTATATGCAAGGGCAAACTTACACCTGAAGTGCTTATCTGCTTGCAGTGATGGGAAGTTATTTGACAAGGGGTTGAAGTACATTGAGAGCTGGAAACAAGATGCCGCTACAAGTGCAGTAAAAGAATTAGGCACTAATGGGCAACAATTTCTACAGGGAGCTGCTCTTCATTATTACAAGCTCCAAGATGTAAAATCCATGTTACGATTTGTTAGATCGTTTCAATCCATGGAGTCAATTCGCATCTTTTTGGAGAAGGAGAGTCTCCTCAATGAGCTTCTGATGTTGGAAGTAGAAATGGGAAACTTCCTGGAAGCTGCCGACATTGCAAAGCGAAAAAGAGATTCTCTTCTTGAGGTTGATTTGGTAGAGAAGGCCGGACTTTTCAGAGAAGCATCTATGCTCATTCTCTGGTACGTGTTCAGAGACACTCTGCATACAAAAGGAAAAGAAATTCAGCCTTTGATGCAGTCTATGGAGAAAGACAAACTTCTGACGAGAGCCAAGTCAATTGCAAAAAATCATTCTGATCAATTCCATGAGTTTGTTTGTATGGAAGCTGACATTTTATCAAGAGGAAAAGCTAACAACAATGGAGAACTCCTTGAGATGGGCTTGCAGTTTATTCAACACTGGAAATTAAACGCACCAGAAGATGTTGGCAGGGTCAAAAGGCGTTATGAAATGAAAATAATTGAACAAAAGATGTTAGAAAGATGTGCACGTCATTATCATGATCAGAAAGATTATCATTCCATGATGAAATATGTGGAAGCATTTCATTCCATAGAGCCGATTCGTGACTTCTTGAGGTCTTTCAATTGCCTTAATGCGCTTCTGTTGTTGGAAGAAAGAAGGGGAAACTTCATGGAAGCAGCCAATATCGCAGAGCAAAAAGGAGAACTTTTACGTAAGGCTAATCTTCTCGAGAAGGCTGGACAATATGATGAAGCATCTAATATTATTCTCTGGTTTGTCCTTGCTAGATCTCTTTGGGTTTCCCAAAGCAAAGGTTGGCCTTTGAAGCAGTTTGGAAAGAAGGAAGAGCTTCTCACAAAAGCAAAGTCATATGCAAGGAATCACTCGGATCTCTTCTATGAGTTTGTCTCTGTAGAAGTGAATATTTTATCGAACAAGGAAATTAGCTTGTCTGAACTGAGCGAATATTGGCTTTCTTCCCACGGACATGAAAGTCTGAGAGTTGAAATTTTATTGGTTCGGAAAATTTTGGATGCTCATCTCAATTCAGATACCTCAAAGTATGAGTGGAGTAATGAAATGGTTACCCATATGAGAAAGCATTCAGAAGACATGATTTCCCAGAACCGGATTTCAGCTGAAACATTGGTTGCCTTTTGGAATGTTTGGAAGCAGATGATTGTGATTTTAATTGATCACTACCTCCAGAGAATCGGACAAGAAGAAGTTAGTGAGTACAGTAATTATGAGGAGTTTTGCTTGAATTATATGGGTGTGCGAAAACACAATTGTAATCAGGGAACAATTTACCTCTTGCTTGAACCTCATGCCAACTGGATAAGAGAAATCGATGACAGATCCCTCAAGAGGAATGGAAATATGGTTCATATTGGTGCTCGCCAGTTTGTCTTCGCAGCATTGAGGTATTGGAGTTCGGAAATATTTTCTGTTGGTGTCAAAGTATTAGAAACTCTTAAAGCCATTCATGAGAACACTGTCAAAAATTTCTTCTTTGAGTTTCACCAGAGTGTATTTGTCTGTATCTTTGAGGTTGCCAAGTTTCTTAAGGAGTACAAGTTTCACCACTGCGAGAACAATAAAGCATTTGTGCAGGACTACCTTACACCATTTATTCAGAGCTTCATTGGCCATGTATTTCCTCATGACTGGCGAAAATCATTTACAGAGAATTCGATTCTTCTGAGAGGAACCAACCTGTCTATGAATTTGATAAATGAAGCAATTTTGGCAAACATAAGCTCAAATGGGGAGTTAGCGACATATGGGCAAATGGGGAGGGTGGTGATGATGATAATTGGGTCTGGTAGGCTAAATAAAGAATTATATGGGAAGGTTCAGTGCTGTTTTTGCAAGAATTCACAATGGATGACATTTATCGAACAACTCATTGAGAATATAGTATCAGATGTTGCTTTAATAGAGGTATCTTTGGTTAACAAATTCCATGAAGCTCTTGAAGATACTTATTTTGCCAATTGGAGGTCAGAAAAGGATTATATATCACCTACTTGCTTCTTTTATCTTCTTGAGTGTCTTTTGTTCATGGTATCCTACTTCCGAGGATGTTATTTATTCACTTCAAAGGCATCACTTAATGAATGGCTTAAAAATCCAAATGGCAGTTTAGTTAATGATATCAAATCATCATCACTTGATTTGGGAGAAGACATCCACAATTTTATTGCAAACCTTGTTCAGGAGATGCTTCTCAGTAAGTCTGCTACGATGGAGTGGATTATGTCAACAGAAAACATATCGGAGGATTACTATCCTTTCTTTGTTTTGAGATTGATTGTTCTGTTATGTCTGGTTTGTGTAAACTTTGGGAAGCATTTTGATAAGCTTTTTGACCTGCTGGATAGGAGTGATATTAGTTCACAACTGCCACAGGCATTTTGTGATGCCATTCGTAGGAGGGAATGTTACTTTGTCGATGCAGTTGCTGATGCACTTAAAAAGATTGGAAACCCCCTTGTTGTAGTCGGTGTTGGAGACAATTTTTCAATATTTCCTTGCTCCGATGCAGTTTTTGTAAACCTGAAGGTAAACAAATGCAGGGAGGATATATTAAGAGAATTGTTTTCGGATGAACAAAAGACGATGGTTGGAGAGAAGGATTTCATTTATCCATTTTCAAATGGCAATTATGGTCTCTTTTGGGAAATGTTTGATGCTTCAAATTCAGAGAACGAAAAGAATAGAAATGTAATGAGCCTTGTGTCTGCTGCACCAAAAATTAAGGTATAGCTAAATTGTCATCATAAACTATCAAATGCAAATGAATTTAAGACAATTTGAAATCTAAACCCATCTACTCTTCATTCTATACTTCCAGGTGGAGGTGGAGAAAAATTTTCAACTTCTATCTGCTGCAGTGGATTTTTTTCAACACAACATTAATGAGGACGGTCAAAACCTTTGTGAAGAAGCTAACACGATTCTGGATGAGTTGAGGCATCTTTCTTTTGCGTTGGATAGAAGGTAAGATTGTTTTTGTCATAACTACACTTTCTGACATATGCTTAAGTTCTTGTTATCATATCAAGTTAAAGCTTAGTGTATGTAATTTTTCTCTTTAAATGTGGTTCAATCTGTTCATATACTGTTAAAATATATCATCACCTACCACCTCCACTCACCTCCACTACCACACACTCCACCTACCACCTCCACTTCACTCCTACACCTACTACCACATTTTCTTCTATATATAGGAATTTGTAACTATCACAAAAAAATCAATCAATACAATCAATCAATAATACATATATTTTTACATGGTATCAGAGCAAGGTTGACAACCTAGTAATTCCGCTTCACCGGCGGGTGGCAGCCTCACTTTGGCCGCCCGCCGGACCTCAACATATTCCGCTTATTTTCTACACACACCTTCTCTCCCGCTGTTTTGATTCGGAGTTAGCGGAAGCTGTCACTCTCTCAGTTTCCAGATGAACCATCATCCAAGCTAAAGCATGATGAGCGTGGTCTTTTATCAATGGCAGCAACCAATACAGACTAGTGGCATTATGCATCTACCACTGCAAACCCCACTGCCACCACAACCGAGACCACCTTCAATGCCGGCTTTCTCTCACCAGATTCATTCACAAATTGGGCAGAACCCTGGTTTCCAGCACTCTGGTCCACCTCAGCTGCATCATTCACAGCCCATGTTTCATTTAGGTAACAAACCTCCACCTAGCATGGGGCCTTCATTTCCGCAGGGACAGCCCACTTCCAAGTCAGCCAACTCCTCGTCTTCCTAGGTCCCTTCGTCGGTGAGCTGGTTCCCTCCAGTGTCGGACTCCGGCAATGCGACGCTATTTTCGTCCCGCAGATCTCTTCGCCTTTAAGAGGCGACTCTCCCCCCCATCTCGTTCCACACCTCCAACCACAAGGAGCAACTTGGCTTTCAATGGCTTCTTCTGGGAAAGGCCCTGGAACAGTCGCCATTTCCCTTAGATTCTCACTCTCAAAATAAGGGGAAAAGCTCTCTCTTTCCCTCCAAAGCTATATGTGTTATAATTGTTCTGTATCACTACTGTTATATTTTGATTAGCTTCAAGATCCACCTCTATCTTCCCATAGAGCTTTCTGAAAGTTGGTAATGCCGCAGTTCGCATCCAAACAATAAGATCCACTTGGTTGCTTAAAGGTATGCTCTCATTGAGTTTTGCACCCCTAATCAGACCTCCACTTTGAAAATTTTTAGGATAAACATCAGACCCAAATTCATGCCTTTTTTCTCTCTCCCACTTTGCTTTTTCCACCACCCACACCACACAACCCCTTTCTTTTCTTTTCTTTATTCTCCACTCACAAAACATTATCATCACCTTTTGCACCTCACCCGTTGCTCCACATTCTTTCTTTTATTTTATTTTATTTATTTATTTATTTATTTTATTTAAAAAAAAAAAAAAAAAAAAAACAAAGAGGACGAAGACGAACTGCCCAACTCATTTTATTCATATCGGGCCTCACCCCGATCACCATTTTACACCAAAATTAAAATTAAAAAAAAAAAAAAAAAAAAAAAAAACAAACACAAACAACCACATTCACAGGTGGGCTTTTTCTTCTCTACTCTGCCGCCGGTCTTTTCTTCTTGACTCCGTCCTGGGCGGCCCTTGACGGTACTGCCTCCGTGCTTCCTCGACCACCAAGCCAGTTGCCTCCTCCCTGCTCCTCTACTCCCGCATCTGGTGGCCCTCCAAATCGGAACATCACGGTGGCCTTCCGCTTAAGCTCCTTGTTTTCTGCCCTTAGCACGTTTATCTCTGCTCGCGCATCCTTATACATGCGTTGGAGCAGAGCCAGCTGGGCGTTTAACTGCTGCACCTCATTTGTCCTACTCTGCAGCCGGTTCGACAAATTTGTGACCGCCGTCATGGTTTCCACGCATGACTTCAGAGTATACTGATTAGCCTCAATATCAGTTTGCACCGCCATTTTTTGCTCCACCGACCGCATCGGAAAGTTCAATGGAGCAAAACCAGAGGTGTTTGGTTGAGGTTCACTGGCCACCGCACCAGTTATTTCTCCTGTGGGCTCGTTCAGTTCTGGAAAGAGAGTGAGCAGGTTCTGGGTAGCTGGACGGGAAGAAGAGGCCATGTTTTGGGTTGCTAAGTGTTTCCGAGCAGGGTTTACAGAGTATTTCAGACTGCCAAAATTCAGAGGTTTCAAACTGGTTTGCACAGCCTCTGCCTCAACCTTGGTTAAATAGCCAGGGTCGATCCGCGCATCGCGCGCCACTTGCCGACAGACGACAAACGGGCGCGCAAACCAAGGCAGCCACGCGTAGCGCGCGCCACTTGACGCCAGACGCCAAACGGGCGCGCCAACCAAGACACTCACGTGCCTCGCCATCATGTCCGGCACACCTTTTGATGAATTGGGCACGCCTTTTGATGGCACGCTTTTTGAAAAATTGGGCACACCTTTTAAGGGTGCAACTTGTACAAGGGTCCGACAAGACTCTGTAAACTGTCCCGACATTGATTCCGGTTAGCTCATTCATGGGTCCGACAAGACTCTGTAAACTGTCCCGACATTAATTTCGGTTAGTTCCTTTATGGGTCCGACAAGACTCTGTAAACTGTCCCGACATAGATTCCGGTTAGTTTCTACAAGGGTCCGACAAGACTCTGTAAACTGTCCCGACATTGATTCCGGTTAGTTTCTACAAGGGTCCAGCAAGACTCCGTAAACTGTCACAACAACTGTCACAACATTGTCTGCTACAACGGTCCGACATGACCCCATAAACTGTCTTCTACATCGGTCTGACACCGCCATCCAGTGTCCTCTACACCGTTATGACACTACCATACAGTGTCCTCTACAACGTTATGACACCCCCATACAGTGTCCTCTACAACCTTATGACACCACCATACAGTGTCTTCACCAACGGTCTGACACGACCATACAGTGTCTCCTACCTTTTTTTATTTTTATGTATTTTCTTGTTTTGCTCCTCTCTCCAAACTCAAGTTGGTTAGTTTCTATCCTCCTTGAGTTTGCGGGGGGCTGTTAAAATATATCATCACCTACCACCTCCACTCACCTCCACTACCACACACTCCACCTACCACCTCCACTTCACTCCTACACCTACTACCACATTTTCTTCTATATATAGGAATTTGTAACTATCACAAAAAAATCAATCAATACAATCAATCAATAATACATATATTTTTACATATACTAAATATGTTATTTCTACTATCAAAAAACTTGAAGAGATTACTACCAACTCAAACCTAATGGTTGGCTTTATGCATAAAATCTAGACAAATCATCTTCATTTCGTTTCATTGCGAAAGAATTGCCTTAGAAGCTCTGGCGTCATAACTTCCTAATTGTTCCCATAATGCTGAAATTTTCCCTGTTCTATTCAGTAAGCAAGAAATTGAGGATGACATCTCAACAATCATTGAACTTGTAACGAGATTGCAGTTAAGAGGACCAAGGTTGGACTATTTCTTGAATCGTCGCAAAATGATAGGCAACAAAGGAATCAAGGCAGGAAAAATAAAATAGTTGAGCAATCCTGCAATGTTGTAAGGCGGTTTCTTCAATTCAGTAATACTTTACCCCTTGTATTTCATGTTTGTTGCAATATTTAGTTGTCATCATTATCACTGTATGTGCTACTTTCCAAGAACATTTGCAAATGAAACAAGCAATAAATATGTAAAGGAATTCTATTTGTTTTGTAAGCAGTATAAGTGAGCTGATCTACCCTTGTAAAAGCATGTAAATATTTTTTTTAAAAAAAAAATCATTAAATTTCTATTCAGAAGTAGCTTCATGTACAAGATGTAAAAGCTTTGGCAAACTCTCAACATTTGTTGTGATCATGGATGGAGTATTTGTTAGAATCTTCCTATTTGTAATCCGATTTAGAATTTTCCTATTGTCTTTAAGGCTTCTTCCTATTTATTTGGAGTCAATTCAGTCACATAAAGAATACAATTGGCATTAACGCAATAATATTAGTTTCTCTTGTTATTCAAACTTACAACATTGACACTTATTTTCGGTTTAAGTATGTGGTTGCCAAACAAACCAGCTGCTGAAACACAATATTCTACAACACACTTATATGGGGTGGGGCCTACATTCCCACATTGTTTCGGCCCTTACCCATGTGACTATTGTAGAATATTGTGCATCTCTCTATCTTTTTGGTTGCTGGAAAAGGGACAGCGATGCTTGTATTTCTTCTAGAGTTCGCCCCTTAGTCTCCGGGACCAGCTTCGCAACAAACAGAACAGTCGAACCACAAATGCCAGCAAATATGAAAAACGATCCTGAGTGACAACAGTGAAAAATAAGAACTCAACTCATACACATGTATTCAGAGAGAGAGAGAGAGAGAGAGAGAGAGCACCTGCGGAGCTCCATTGAAGTACAAAATTAAAAGTGTATGCAACAATCCAAGAACTTGCCCAAACGAGAAAAGTAATAAAACTTCCAGCTGGACCCTTTATGTCTATAGGAAGCATCTGAAAAAATAAAACCAACGTCGTCATGCTTAAGTTACAAAAAAATAGTTCTTATATCATGCTAACTACCGGTTAATATTTCCATACAAGATAAAAGAATCCCGGTTTAATCTAGATTTGACATACCTCTGACAAGATAATCCAAGGTGCGCCACTGATCCCTATTGAAAAAGACGATCCGTACACCTGGTTGCAAAAATCAATAATTCACATGTTGCTTGGTTTCAGGCATTGATAAGCTATAATTTGGCACAAACAGAACAAAAAATTGATAATGTAAGATTTCACTTTGTGAAAAACAAGTACAAGACTTTAAATTGCATACAATCGTTTAAATTGCATTATTATGGGCAGAGAATATCAGGACGAGAGAATATTACAAACAAAACATCAAAATATTTACTTTTTAGCTGTTTTTCCATTCATACATGATAAGAAAAGTGGGAAAAACTATGTTTGAATTAAATCATTACCAGTATCCCAGCCAACACCAATGCAGCTGTTATCTCCTTTTTTTGATCAAAATCCTGCTTGTGATAATTCAAAAATAACCATCTTTTAGTTAAAATAAATAAATAAATAAATAAAATCCATTTTATTTTGAAGCTACCTTCAAGAGGAATCCCAATCCTGCAAGAATATTTCCCACGCATGTTCCTGCTGCGGAAATCTGCATAAACTCTGATTCTCAAAATCTATTCATTACATTGAATTCTTAAAATATAAATAAATAAATAAAACTCTTTCACATTCTAACCATCCAAAGTGGTCGTCGCCCAGATTTATCCATTAAGACTACACCCAAAATGGAAAATGGAATCTGCAAAAGCATACATTAGCTGAGAATTACATCAATCAAAATCCCATATCAAACACACTAGTTAACGACTCAAGTACCTGAATAATAGCCAGTACTGTAGTGCCAAGGGTAGCCGAGCAACCTATAAATTATAGATTCATATATCCATGAATATTTCCTCAAATGGTACGTTTATTTTTAATTAATTCATAAATTAAAATGAGAAACCAAAGGCCCTTAGTTTACCAGCAGACTCAAAAATCGAACTTGCATAGTAGGAAATCGCAACCGTCCCTCCAAAAATTGCCAGTAACACTATACCAACTCCAATCTATTGCAATTTGATTTGTTCATAGGAATGTCAGACAAATCATGAAAATGTGACGGGTCATAAGATTAAATGTTTAAGTCTTACAGTTAGCGAATGAGCATATTTCCACTGAAACATGTCGATAAAACTAGATTTTGGGAGCTGCTGAGCTAGTTCCAGGTAATCCTGTGACAATAACAGGATTTGTCTCATTTCTTTGGGGAAGAAAATGAAATTCTGAAAACAATATTAGTTTTGTTGTAAAGAGTGACTTCTTCAATTAGCAAATTAAATTTGAAATGTTACTCTGATTTCAGCTGCTTCTTGAGAAATATCAACATTTTGTCCCCTAAGGCGTCGTAGACTTGCTTCTAATTCCTTTTCTTTTCCAACCTTTACCTGAAGATGGTTGTACTGATCAGTTGCGCATTCTATAATAATTTTATTTTTTATTTTTTGCAGCATCAGCTCAGTGAAATTAAAAAAAACATAAAACTAAAATAAAAACGGAAACCATAAATTTTTCTAATTTTCTTTTGTCAAAATATGTTCTAACATGTTTTGTTTGCTTCTTATTATACCAAAGATAGCAGGGAAAAGAATAGAACAAACATTACAAGAAACCAGTGAAGAAAAAAAACTTTGAATACTCCTCTTTTTATTTCTCCCTTCTTTCAAACTTGGACTGCTCAATAGCAACGCCAACTAATTTACAATCTCTTATAAAATTTGAATTGAACTCACCAACCATCTTGGAGACTCTGGTATGAAGAATAGACCAATAACCTCTAGTAGGCTTGGTATAGTTCCTGAAACCACAAAATGTACAGGAAATTAAAATGAAACCATCTTTGGACTAATACAAACAGTACAAAAGTAGACTAATTAAATTACCAATTATAGCCAAGGTGCGCCAAGTAACGACATTGCCAACGAAATACACTATTGACAAGCCACAGGTTAACATTAACTGTAGAATTTCCAAAAGATTTATTCATTAAAAAGGGTTAATTATCTAATTCAAATCTGAAACTATTTTTTGATTATTTACCTGATTAACTGCTGTAAATGCTCCTCGACTACTCTTGGGAGTGATTTCACCGATATATGCAGGTGCCTGTTGGTATCTGGCATTGTTAGCTCCATTATGCATTTCATTGAGAAGCAAATCGAATAAGAAAACCAAAGCCTTATGTAACTAGTAATTACCGCAAAACAATGAGTCCCGATGCCAAATCCCAAAAAAACTCTTCCAATGTTGAGCCACAAAGCAACCTTTCAACAAACATTGAACATTTATATTAACTATGCCATACATATGAAATAATAAAATGAAATATATTGGCTTAATTTGGATGGTTACTTTTATTTTTGTTTTTTTTTAATTAGTGTTTGTGCTCTTTAGAAAAATAATAATTGCAGAAACCAGCAGGATTCTGGAATTAACAACGTGAAGCTTCATAAAAGATTTGCTTCTACTGCTGCCACAGTGAATCCCATTATCTTCTTTCAATGATCATCGTCTAAATTTAAGCCTTGTGAATGTGAAGTTGCTTTCAACAAAATAACATTGAGATGCATATACACTCGTCTTAGCTGCAAAATGATTGGTGAAAAGGTACATGTTTTAGGCATAAATTATTCTTCTTCGCATTCACATGAAATGCAAATGAATTAAAATTGTAGCCGTTGGGAAGGGGAATGTCAGTTAGTCACATCCATCATGTTGTAGTGCTTACCACATTGTTATTCCACTTTGCCTACACTCCACTTCAGAAGCTTTTAGTCTTGCACACAACGTTAAGTGACGCAATTGCGGTGGCGGGGTGTAGTGTAACAGTTGTGGTAACCGAAACTATGAATTTTTTAATTTATTGCACAATTTGAAAAAAACTTACCAATACGCATAATTTTTTTTTAAATCACATTTATTAGGGTTTAAAATAGATTTTGATTAATTTTTGTTAGTTTTTAAGTATAATTTAATATATTTCATATTTTTAAATCACTATAAAAGGAATTTTTTACATTTTATTTCAATAGTTAATGACTTTAAGAATGATTGATTTTAAATGTCTATAAAAATTATTTTTGACCAATACCTAAACTAACTAAATAAAAAAATATTTACAATTATTAAATGAAATGATTATAAAAAAATTGTGCCCTAAACAAAAAAAAAAAAAAAAAAAAATTTAGCTAATGATTTTTTTTTTTTTAAAGAAATTTTTTTAGACAACACTTTACATCTAACTAAATAAAAGTATTTACAATTAAGTATTAAATAAAATTATTATAAAAATCAGTGATTTTTTTTAAAGACATTTTTTAGACAACACATTATAGTAATAAAATAAAAAATATTTACAATTAAATATTAAATGAAATAATTATAAAAATAAATACAACCACTATTTATATATTTTTTATTTTACATGCTAATGTAATGAAATAAAAATTAAAAAATAAATTATAAATTATAAAGAAAAAAATCCATATTTGGGCTTGGATCACTTGAGTATTCATTATTTTTTTTGTAAGAATTTATTTATTTATTTATTTATTTTAATTTTTTTTTTAGAAAGGAAACTATTCAGAATATTGCAACGGTGTGTAACGGGCTGTTACAGTCGTTATGTAACACCGAAACGGCCGTTACACATGTAAATTTTCACTGCAACCGTTACGTAATGGCAACAACCACTACGTAACACCACTTTTTGAAACCTTGCCTGCGCACTTATATCCCCTATCGTCTCCAACAGGCCAAGGAAATGATAGAATTTGACCCAAAAAAGGAAAAATCAACTTGTGACAAAGCTAAAGCTCATGAAATGGAGTGTTGGCAAACTAAAATAGTGGTTCAGTCATCCTACCACAACATTTCTCATTTACACATTTTGCACACGGCCACCGACTAGTGTCCTCTTAATCTTACTTCTAATCATCTCATCAAACAAAAATTACAGTGTGCAACCTAACAAGAAAACATAAGATAGGAGTACTATATTAAGTTACCATCTAATGTAACATAAAACATCACTCATGATATCTTGTCTATATCCTAGATTGCTCGACCACATCAGACCAATCATCATTAACCCGTCATGTGTCACAACTCAAAGCAATGTTTGAAACCAATTATCTTTTATGTACTCATGATTATATCAAAAAAGCATAAATTTGATATAATTGTCTGGACTATGAGATTGAGGTTGTTATTTGAACAATCATTGTATAGCCACTCGCGTCAATTCATTTAGACTATAATGCCTTTCCTAGAGATGCTCTGTTGGACCGCATCCATCATGACGCCTTGGAAAATATGCTATCTTAATATCAACATTAAGTCCTTGGTGAGAAATGTGCAAGAGAGGTTTGTGTAGGAAAAAGAGAGTTTGGCTAGAAAAACTGAAAGCCTTAGGGTAATCCTCTATCATGGTCTCTCTCTAACACCATCTTCGTACCTTGAACCTAGAGTGTGGGACATAGTGACATGCTAGTAATCTCTCTATTGATGGATTCATGTTGCTTGCTTGCATGGACGCTTGTACCCAAGCAAGGCATTTTTTTTGTCAATTATTTTTGCACTAGAGGTACACTGACAACCCTCTTAATTTTGTTTAACAAGGTAAAACACAAAAGAAAGAAGGAAAAGTACAAGTAACCTCTGCAAAAATTATTGCAAGCCACCCCAAGATGAAAGATACTCCAGACAACAACATTGTCTGCATCACAAGATCATCAACCAAGATTGAGAAATGTTTAGTGATTGGTATAGTTCATATCTAAGGTTAACTTAGGACAAAGCCATAAACTTACAAATCTTCGACCAATGAGGTCCGCTACTTTTCCACTGACTATTGAACCTAACATTCCTCCAATTGTCAACATTGAACCAAAAAGTGAGTACTGCACATTAAGAAAAACACATGAGATATATCAGTTGAGCAGTGAAACACACAAGCAGAACTGTTTTGAATATGTTAAACAAACCACTTAATTCTGTTTTCCTCCACAACAAGCAACTCAAATCCAATAGTGCTACACTCAAATTTATGCAGCAGTGATAAGTAGGATTTGCATTGTTGATAGGTTATTTACTTTACACATGCACGAAACAACTTCATAGTCCAATATGGTTATTTTGAGATTCTATGAATCTATGATCCTAAATCTCAAACATTCCCTACTTCGATTAGTTACATGTCATTAAAAAAAAAAAAAAACTACAACCTAAGATTAATGCCTACTATCTCCACAATGATAAGAAGTTCGATTGCTTAAGCTAAAGATCAACTATTTACATTAGAAAATAGCAATGTTCATCACATGCTTGCTATAGAATATTATAATAAATAAATACTCTAGTTAATAAGTCTTCATTCGATTACTTGGGTTAGTTACATTTTTCCCCTAATTGACTATCTTAATCATGTTCTTAATTAAGTCCAAGGTAATAAATAACAAAATACAGAAGCAATAACAAGCTAAGCTAGTTTTTTCTAACTAGCAAAATTTACAATTTTCACAAATTATAGCAAAAGTCGCAGATATGGTTCATATATCGTGGTCTCTTTGTGTTTTTAATATTATTTTTGTTTTATACATGCTATAGCGTGTAATTCGTTGCTAAATCTCTTCTCTAGCTTTGTCATAATTTGCTAAATCTCTCTCTCTCTCTCTCCCTCTCCCCCCCCCCCCCTCCAAGAGGAATTTCTAATCTATGAATTTAGTAGGGAAGCTTTGGTTGAGAAAGCAAAAAGCGAAAAAAGATTGATATAATTGACCCCACTTGAGTGAGACATGAAGTTTAGATTGGTTTGGTCTGGTTTGATTATCTTATCATTAAAATAGGAGGAAAACAAATTAATAGAGAAAGCAAGGGAGAAATTTGTAACTTTGAATACCACTCATGCATTTGATGAGAGAATTTTCATCTTGGTTTCATATATAAAGTGACAAATATTTGGTAAAAACTCAGCCTCAATTCAATCCACTCATATAAATTTCACCTTCTATATTTGAGAATGAAATAGTTCCTTTAAAAAGGGACAGCTATAAGAAATTAAATTCTCCAAGATTAGAAAGCTTTTCATCAATCTCAACTTCCATTTCCTTCCATCATCCTATCTAATAATAGTTGATGTCACTTTTTGGCTTAATAATTCCAAGTATACCACATCATATATATTTTTAGCACACGAGTACTAGCTACTGGGCCACTTGGCATTTGAAAAATCGTCTTTATTGTGACATTTGGTTTTATGGGGCAATGGCCCAATCCGCCAATGGCCTATTAAGGACCTATAAAGACATTTTAACCCTTTACAAAGCCCAAGATCCCTCAAGTAGCTTGGTACCCATACATGGTTTAGGTCCTTCAGGTCAAGTACCTTGGCACCTGTTAGAATTTACCATAAACCTACCACCACTACCACCTCACCTACTCCACTAAACCTAACCCACTACACCACTACCACCTCCACTTCACCTACTCTCCACCTACTCCCAAACACACTCCTATATAATAGGAATCCTTGTAATTGTAATAGATACACATCAATCACACAAATCAATCAATAATACAATTCTCTATTTCTTTTATACATCTATTTTCACATGGTATCAGAGCAAGGTTAAGAACCTAGTCATTCTGCTTCACCGGCGGGCGGCAGCCTCGCCTTGGCCGCCCGCCGGACCTCTACACATACCTTGACTCCACTGCCACTAAACCCAATTCAACATTCACCTTCTTCTAATGATGGATTTTCCTCTAGTGCCTCGAAACTAGACTCAGGCACGCTCTTTGACTGCTGAGCAGCAGGCTGTACATGATGCCACTCTGAAGGAGGTGGGATGCTCTTAGTAAAAGATGGACGAGGAACCACTGGTGGAACAGATTGCCCTTTAGGAGCTCGCAGTATAGATGCATAAGTAAATTTTGGAGGATCTCCGACAGGTTCCTCAACAGAATGTGAAGAGTCTGGCACAACTTCCACCACATTTTGAAGAAAATCAGCTGAATCCTCCGCAGGAGTTTCCTCCAACACTGTGTCAGTTTCTGGACTTTCCTGTTGCTGCCGTTGTTACTGTTGCTGTTGATGTTGATGTTGATGTTGCAGCTGCTCTTCGTAACTGTATTCATCAACTGGATCATCCTCGTCTATATGAACTGAGTTCACAAACTCACTGGCCTCTGCCTCTAAATTTGTTGAAGTTCCCCTCACTTTATTTATTTTTTTTTTTATTTCCTGCTGGTCCCTTTCTCTCCATCATCAGACCCACTTTACTTTATCCATCATTCCCCTTACTTTATTCCACAATCTCTCTCTCCCTCTCGGACCCATGTGCACTGCCAACCCATGTGCACTTTTTTCACTTTCCAACATGTGCACTTTTTTTTTATTCTATTTTTTTTTTGACAGGTTAATGGATTGAAACTATCAACCCATGTGCACCTCTTTCTCTCTCCTCTTTTTTCTTTTTTAATCACACCCTACCAAACGAATCTCAAGGATATCTCCAGGTGGTCTACCTTTTAATTTTTTTTTATTACTATTATTATTATATCCAATAATCAATACACCCCACTTTACCTTTATTTATTTTATTTTATCTTTCCTTTTCATTTCCAAAAAATATATATATATATATATATACACACGTGAACCCATCTCTTAATCTCCTCTATTTGATTTCAAAACCACTTTTAATCTCTTTCACATACCCACGTGAACCAATTTTTTTTTTTTTTCCTCAAAAAAAAAACAAAATAGGCAGCAGACGAACTGCACATCAAACTCATTTTATTCATGTCGGGGCTCACCCCGATCACCATTTTACACCACACAAAAAAAAAAAAAAAAAAAAAACAACAACAACAACAACAAAACCCGCACCCATAGTGGGCTTTTTCTTCTCTACTCTGCCGCTGGTCTCTTCTTCTTGCCTCCGTCCTGAGCGGCCCTTGACGGTGTTGCCTCTATACTTCCTAGACCACCAAGCAAGTTGCCTCCTCCTTGTTCCTCCACTGCAGCATATGGCGGACCTCCAAAACGGAACATCACGGTGGCCTTCCGCTTCAGCTCCTTGTTTTCCGCTTTCAGAGTACTTATCTCTGCTCGCGCATCCTTATACATGCGTTGGAGCAGAGCCAGCTGGGCGTTTAACTGTTGCACCTCATTTGTCCTGCTCTGCAGCCGGTGCGACAAATTTGTGACCGCAGTCATGGTTTCCACGCATGACTTCAGAGTATACTGATTGGCCTCAATATCAGTTTGCACCGCCATTTTTTGCTCCACCGACCGTATCGGAAAGTTCAACGGAGCAAAACCAGGGGTGTTTGGTTGAGGTTCACTGGCCACCGCACCAGTTATTTCTCTTGTGGACTCGTTCAGTTCTGGAAAGAGCGTGAGCAGACCACGGGAAGAGGAGGCCATGTTTTGGGTAGCTGGACGGGAAGAAGAGGCCATGTTGCTGAGTGTTTCAGAGACGGGTTGGTTACAGCGTATTACAGAGTTTCTCTCTCAGGCAAGGAAGAGTTTTTTCAGAAGATTTTAGCAGGTTTTCTGCCTCAGCCTCCGCATTGATTTATATAGAACATGACGAAGCGGCAGACACGCGCATCATGCGCCGCTCGACGCTCGCCGACAATATGGGCGCGCCTTTTGATGGTACGTCTTTTGATGGCACGCCTTTTGATGGCACGTCTTTTGATGAATTGGGCACGCCTTTTGATGGCACGCCTTTTGAAAGATTGGGCACACCTTTTGAGGGTGCAACTTTTACAACGGTCCGACATGACCCTATAAACTGTCCCGACATTGATTCCGGTTAGCTCCTTCAAGGGTCCGACAAGACTCTGTAAACTGTCCCGACATTGATTCCGGTTAGCTCCTTTATGGGTCCGACAAGACTCTGTAAACTGTCCCGACATTGATTCCGGTTAGTTTCTACAAAGGTCCGACAAGACTCTGTAAACTGTCCCGACATTGATTCCGGTTAGTTTCTACAAGGGTCCAGCAAGACTCTGTAAACTGTCACAACAGTGTCTGCTACAACGGTCCGACATGACCCCATAAACTGTCTTCTACATCGGTCTGACACCGCCATCCAGTGTCCTCTACACCGTTATGACACCACCATACAGTGTCCTCTATAACGTTATGACACCACCATCCAGTGTCTTCACCAATGGTCTGACACGACCATACAGTGTCTCCTATCCTTTTTTATTTTTATGTATTTTCTTGTTTTGTTCCTCTCTTCAAACTCAAGTTGGTTAGTTTCTATCCTCCTTGAGTTTGCGGGGGGCTGTTAGAATTTACCATAAACCTACCACCACTACCACCTCACCTACTCCACTAAACCTAACCCACTACACCACTACCACCTCCACTTCACCTACTCTCCACCTACTCCCAAACACACTCCTATATAATAGGAATCCTTGTAATTGTAATAGATACACATCAATCACACAAATCAATCAATAATACAATTCTCTATTTCTTTTATACATCTATTTTCACAGCACCCCATACATGGTTTAGGTCCTTCATCCTAGTCCATTTAAGACCATTTCAGCAGCAAACATCACGAAAATTATTAGGTGTCCTAGCTCGCCACATGTCTCTACTCTCAATCAATCACCAATTGTCAAGTTCCCTTGTTGTTTTCCATACTTCAATATAAAACTGTAGGACTCACCCTTTCCACCAATCACAACACCTCTGGACACCACTTGCCCATGCCCCAAGACTACCAAATAACTTCTCATACATCACATAAACCTCATGGGCACAACATATATCTCCTTTTTGTTTCTCAAAAATAAATATAAAAAAAATAAAAAAATACCTCACGGGCATAACATACATCTCCTTTTTGTTTCTCAAAAATAAAAATAAAAAACATCATGGGCACAACATTCCAAATGAAGCCTAGCTAGTGCTCCCAAGG
Organism: Camellia sinensis; assembly: GCF_055761805.1. NCBI lineage: Eukaryota > Viridiplantae > Streptophyta > Magnoliopsida > Ericales > Theaceae > Camellia > Camellia sinensis. Next base: position 91,293,515 of record NC_138962.1, read on the forward strand.
ACTTGGCATAACAACTTCAGGTTAAGAGTAATGTTAGAGATCCCAAAAAAATTATCAAAAATTCTATACAATGTACCAATGACAATGAGTATTATATTGAATTTTTGATATTTTTTTTGAGATTTTTAAAATTTTTGCAGATTAAAGGAAGCCCAACCAACAGCGCAAGAGATCGCCTAACAACTACAAACCATTTTTTCCCCAAAAATCTAGCCCTATGGTTGAAGAACTAAGCAAATTAGCATTGCCCAACCAATGTGCTAATAAGCCAAAAAGATATTGGCCCTATTTAATTGTCAGGATTGGAGGTAAGTGATTGAGAAAATAGAATATTAGATGTTTAAAACTAAGAGTTGACCCAAGGTTTGAAAAAGCAGTTGCGGTCACTGTAACAGTTGTGGTGGCGCGGTTGCGATGAATTTTTTAATTTTTCACACAATTTAAAAAAACTTAATGATACACACACACACACATATATATATTTTCAAAATCACATTTATTGGGGTTTAAAATAGATTTTGATAAATTTTTATTAGTTTTAAAGTATGATCAATATATTTCATATTTTTAAATCACTATAAAAGGAGCTTTTTACATTTAATTTCAATAGTTAATGAATTTAAAAATAAATAATTTTAAATGCCTACAAAATTATTCTTACCAATACCTGAACTAACTAAATAAAAAATATTTACAATTATTAAATGAAATGATTATAAAAATAAAAATTGTGCCATAAACAAAAATTATTTTTGAGCTATTGATTTTTTTAGAATTAATTACTTAAAAGTCCTATTTACAAATGTTATAGTAGCTCAGGTCCTATCTAAGATTTTTTGAACCAATAAGTCCTATTTAATAAAATTGAGAATATTATCAGTTTTTCTCAATTTTTAAAACTAAAAACATTATTAATTTTGCACAGTAATGTTCCAAATAATTGTTTCACTAACTGATAAAAAAAAGAGTATGAGATTAAAAGTTTTTGCTCTTCTACTTATTGGTTTGATTCAACTATTTAATAAAACCGAGAACATTATCAATATTTTTTCAGTTTTAAAATTGAGCATATTATCAATTTTTTCATTTTAATTTTTTTTCCCCAATTTTGCACATCAGTGTTCCATTATCATGCTCCTTTATAGACACAAAATTTTCAATTTTGCACAAAAAAAAATTCAATTTTTTCAAAAAAAAAAAAAACATTCACTATGTTTCCAGTTTTTTGAAAACATTTTTCAAAAAATTCTACTTTCTTATTTTTCGTATTTTTTTTGTTTTTACTGAAATTTTAAAATATTTTAAGCAATTTTTTTTTTTAATTTTTAGATACACCTAACATAAATATACTAAAAAAGTATCATGAAATTTTTTTTTAAAAAATTCACTAAATACCAAAAATATGAAAAAACAAAACAAAACAAAACAAAACAAAACAAAAATTCAGTATATTTTTTCATATTTTTGTGTATTTATTAATTTTTAAAATATTTTCTCACAAATATTTTACTTTTTAGATACATTTAAGTAAGGTGCATCTAAAAAAGTAAAAAAAAAAAAAAAAAGCTTAAAATTTTAAAAATATTCACTAAAAACAAAAAAAATAAGAAAAAACAAATTCTCAATTTTTAGAAAACTAAAACCAAACACACTGATTAGTTTTTTTTTTTTTTTTTTTGCACATAATTTGTTTTTAGTTTTTTCAATTTGAAAGTTGATATTTTAAAATTTTGAAATTCAAAATAAATGTTAAATCATTATATTCCTTTATAGATAATCATAAATAATAAACAATCATTGTTTGAAGAGCAATTCCTACTATTAAAAATTTAATGGGACTTGAAGGTCCAAAAAATCTTAATTAGGATTTAATGGAGTATAAGTTCATAAATTGTGAATTGTGTGTAAATGCCCATTTTTTTTAAAAGACATTTTTTAGACAGCACTTTACAACTAAATAAAATTATTTACAATTAAGTATTAAATGAAATGATTATAAAAATAAAAATTATACCATAAATAAAAATTATTTTTGAGCTACTAAATTTATTTATTTTTTTAAAAGACATTTTTTAGGCTACACATTACAGTAACAAAATAACAAATATTTACAATTAAATATTAAATGAAATGATTATAAAAATAAATACAAGCACTGTTTATATATTATTTATTTTACATGCCAATGTAATGAAATAAAAAATTTTAAAAAATTATAAAAAATAAAAAATTTAAAAAATTATAAAGAAAAAAAATTCATACAAGGTTTTTCTTTGGGTTTGGATCACTTGAGTATTCGTTTTTTTTTTTTGTAAACTTTTGTTTTTTTTTTTTTTATTTATAGAAAGGAAGCTATTCAGAATATTGTAAAAGTGTGTAACGGTTGTTACAGTATCGCTACAGCCAACGATGCACGAACACGGACACGGACACGGAACAGGACATGACACGGACACGCGAACAAATAAATTTTCAAAAAATGGGGGACACGACACGCTCATTTATTTATTATATGTCTAAAATTAAAAAAAAATCATTGGTTCCTATACAATTACAATAATAATAAAATTAATACACACATTTCCTAAATTTTTTTTTAATAAAAATTGATTTTTTTAAAAATAAAAATAATTTATTCTATGAACTTTAGGTTTAACAAAAATAAGGATAAAAAAAGGAAAAAATAAACAAAAAGGGAGGAGAGACGAAATCAGGACATACAAGGAAGTGAGAGACGCGGGGCGAGGGGGGGGGGGGAAGATGAAGAGAAGAAGCAAAATAAAGAAAACGAAGAAGAACACCTTAGGTTAGGGCTTCTTCGATTGATCTCTTTTGAACACGTTAGGTCTTCTTCCTTCAATCAATCTCTCCATCGATCTCTCTCTCCTTTCCAACAGGTTAGGGTTATTCGATCCACCTTGCGTGTGTCCAGAAAGTGTTATCATATGTCTGACTGGAAAATTCAAAAAAAAAAAAAAAGAGGACATGTTAGAGAAAGTGTCAGACATATGTCCACAGCGTGTTCGTGTCCGACACTCATATGCAGGCCCTGGGGACGTGTTAGTGCTTCATAGGCTACGACTGTTACGTAGCACCGAAACGGCCGTTACACACGCGAATTTCCGTCACTACAAAAACGGGTGTAATGGGTAACGCCTACTGCCGCAACCACTACGTAACACCACTTTCTAAAACCTTACCCACTAGACTAAAAAGAAAGTAGATTGATTTTAGGAATGAAGAATGATTTGCTATGCATTTTCTGAACTCTGAATTCATGAGAGGATCATCAATAGATAAGAAAAAAAATAAAAATTAAACAGATAAAAAAATAATTGAATAGATAGTAAAAAATTAAACAAATAAAAAAAATATTTCAACAGATAAAAAAATATTAATTTTAGGAACGTAGATTGATTTGCTATGCATTTTAGGAGTGTAGATTGATTTTAGGACTGTAGATTTCTTGTTTCAATTACAGTTCCAACGCAAAACAAATTGCTTTATAAACAAATTGGTTTCGTTACATTTGCAACAGTTCATCTTCATGCATATGATTATAATGAACATCAAACAAAACAAATTTGAAAATCACCATAACCACAAATGTTCACAATTCATAGGCGACTTTGCAAGCAAAAAAAAGGCCGATCAAAATCACATTGAAACAAGAAAGTTTCTGAAGGCAGCTCGTCTTTTCGATTGAATGAGTCTTCAATGGATTTGAAATCAACAACATCTGATAAATCTACTGCTCAGGGTTGTTTTTTTTCTAAATGTGAACACAGCATCACATTTACAGATTATTTTCTATGTATATATGTAGATTCATATATACATATCATTCTGAGAGAGAAAAAAGAGAGATTTGAGTTTGAAAAATAGGGGTCTAATTCTTGAATCATCTCTCCCTTCTTCAATCTCGTCAAGCTTGAGACGACGATTTCAGTGACTGGGTGACGGTGGCTCATGCGCAAAGCGGTGGTTCTGGATTGGATCTGGAGACAACGGTGGCAGATCAGAGTGGATCGCGTAGATATAGAGAGAGAAAGTAGAAAGTAGAGAGATATGGATGTTAAACACAGGTTCTTCACTCAATTTTTTGATATCTTCATTCAACACTCGGTGGCCTTCTCTTTGAAGCTCGCAGACAGCGACAAGGCTGGCGAATCTGGCTCTAAATCTGTTGCCGACACCGACGTCCTCATTAAGAGTGGCGTTCTTCACGATGGAGATCGGCGAATGGGGGAGATCGCCGGCAGAGGAAGGAGATGGAACGGTGAGAGAGAGAGAGAGAGAGAGAGAGAGAGACGATGGAAAGAGAGAGAGGCGATGGAACAGTTTGGTTAGGGTTTGGTTTGGGAAACAATATATATACATGGATAGTTTGGTCACTTTGTAGGAGCTTGCCTTTATGGACAAAGAATTTTAGAGTGTGGACATTTAGGCAAAGAAAATCCCAAATTGGATTTATGGACTGAATCCCTTAAAAAAATTTGATATAAAGTATATTGATGTGAATCACAAGGGATTGGTCTGCTGGTCAAAACTTGGGGTTTGGGAGATGTACTCCCTTTAGGCCATGTTTGTTTAGGCGGATTGGAGTAGGTTAGATTAGCATTCTCATGACTAATAGTCCTAGAACTACGAATCCTTTGGATTGTGTATCCTATCTTGTGTTTGGATTGAGTTTGGATTATAAGGAGGACTAATAGTCCAGACTTTAGCTTAGTCTTTCAATTTATATCTCACCCCTCTCTGTGAGATTGAATAGTCCATCATATGTGGGATATTATATCCGGATAGATTGTTAGTCCGTACTTCAATTGTTTAACCAAACATTGGATTAATAATTTTATTGGACTATTAGTCCAATCCCAAGCTCATGTCTACCCAAACAAACATGGCCTTAAGGTCTTAGGTTCAAGAGCCCTAACTTTAATTTAGACCCCCAAATAAGCTGAGACAATGTTCTCATTATACATATTGGAAATAACAATTAGGTCAGATGTCTATTTTTGAAACTCTAGGTCTAATTTTTTTTTTTAACAAAAGAGACATTATTTATCCAAAAGGAAACCTATCTATTCAAAGTTTAGCTATATGTCTATCTATTCAAATGTTATTTATATGTACATTTGTAATTTATCTGTACAGCTACTTATTTAAATGCTCAACTATTTGTTCAAATGTCCACCTATCTATATATATACGTACCACCTATCTATTTAATGTCACCTATTTGTCCACCACACCACCACTAGTTGTCAACCACCACGAACTTTTCCAGTGCTTTTCCAGCCAATTTTCCAACCACTTTTCCGACATCAACAACTTTTCAAAGCGTGTCTTTATCACCAAAAAAAAAAAAAAAAGATTAAATCTTAGACTAAATAACATATGGCCTTGTAAGAATTGACTTTTCGCCAATTAACTCTATTGGAAACAAGAGAAATTACTCAATATAACAATATCCTTAGAGTAAGTCCTTGTGATATTCTAAAATAATAATTATTGATTTAAATCAAAATTATTGGGGGTACACATGGCGTATGCACACAACAATTTCAGCCATTATGCCCTTTTGTTGTTATTTATCCCCCAATATAAAATTGTTGGTTACACCTCTTGGGGCAAGTCCACATGGTAGAACAACTTAATATTTAGCGGGGTAATGTTAGGGGTACCAAATTTTCTATCAAATAAATGACCAAATATCTCACATGGCACCCATGTGAGATATTTGGTCATTTATTTGGTAGAAAATTTGGAGCCTATAGCATTTTCCTATTTAGTGGTTGAAGTTGTAGGAAAATTAGACGTCTATAGCAAACTGTGCGTATTTAATAAAACCACAACAGGAAAAAAAAATCTAAAATTAAATTTAAAAATGTAAGTTTTTAATTCCTAAACTCAAAAAAGAAAAGTTTCTGAAAACAAAGGAAGAAAAGAAATTTCTTTTTCAAGTCTAAAACAGGAACAAGAACACACTCTAAAACAAAAAACTGAATTAATTTACTTACAACAACTATCAGATTATTGCTGTAGAAATGCAGAAAGGAAAGACAGTTGAGGCGTGTGTTGGACACACTTTCCTTAAGATTGTTACGTCCTCGCTACGGTGCTCAAGAACAGATGACGCTGACCTCCCAAGATGCAACGACTATCCTAGAATTGCAGCACTACAATCTGGGTCTGGCGAACAAATTGAGTTGTATCTCTCTCTTACAGAAAATATAAGAACAATATGCAAACAATATGCAGAGGATAGAGAAGAAAATAAAGGAAAAAATGAATGAGGGAAATGGTTGGAGAAAGCCTGTATTTATAGGTAATAAGGTGACTGTTCGGATGGGTTCGGAAGCCCTCCGAATAGGTGTGAAACTGAGAAATTGCCGGAGTGAAGAGAAGTGACCGGGGAAGGAAAGGATGCCACTGTTCAGGTTTGAATTTGAAAATCTGGCACAAGTGTTTGAATTTTTCCCGTTAGGAATTCAAATTTTCCTGCAAGATTTGTGGAAATAAAATAAAAAAATAAAAAAATAAAAAATTCAAACAAATTTTGTCAAAGAAATTAAAGTTAGGATCCATCCCAACCTATAACCCGCACCCGTACACAGCACAGCTTGGCCGGTCGGACGGCGGCGGCGCGCGTGTGGTGGTTTTGGGCCAAGCCCACTTTGTCCATAACTCCCCTCCTTATAAAACTTAGGGTGCCCTTTGGGACCCAACCCAAGTGTGTACACCTAAAGCTTATATGCTCACACTAGCTCTCTTAAAGTTTCAACGTGGGATATCCAATTTAAGGAAACCCACATTTGACTCTTCAACTTCCCATTTCATGAACCCGAAAACGACGTCAACTTCCCATTCAGTCATAAATGGTTTTGATGAACCGTCTTCACCGTATGACTTGTCATGCAGCAAGGAACACGTCGCCTCTTTGAACCCACCCCAAAAGATGTGTGGGCCCTACTCAAATTTGGGCTCAAAAGTGGCCCAAAATAAGCCTATGAAAACCATAAGTTCCAACATAAGTTGTGAGACTCAGTGTTTTTGTTTGAATTTTGAGAGACAACTTGACTAGTGTCACATAATAAGCGGTGTCGAATAATATTCCAAAACTACTAAATAATCACTCATCCAAAGGCATAAAATAATTTTTCCTTAGTGTCAATCACCTGCGGAATTGAAATTTTGAGACATAATATGATAAATGCCAATCTACAAATATCGTGGTGTATTGCTCCAAAATGCTGAAGAAATTATCAGAAACAGTGATTTAGAATTTACTTAAAAGTGGTTATTTTATGGTCATGGAACAATACTTAATACCATTTCAGACATGGATAACATTTGTCATGTTGCCTTCTATAAAGCAAATAAAAGGTACCAAGGTATGGTTTGAGAATACGTTATTTTAATAAATTTTTTGATTAAAATATGAAATAAAAAAAATTAATCATCTTATCTGATTCTAATTTCTTAAATTCAATTTTTTAAAAATTGAGTTTTTTGTTTCTTATAATTTTTTGTTTTTTTTTTAAATAATATTTTAAATAAATTTTTTACTTTTTAGATACACTTAATACAATTAAAAAGTATAATATTTGTAAAAATGACATCTTAAAAAAATTCTCTAAATACCAAATCGTTTTTAAAAATATGAAAATTCAGTAAATTTTTGTATTCTTGTGCATATATTAATTTTTAAAAAATATTATTTTAAAAATAATTTATTTTTTAGGTATCTAAAAAAGTAAAAAAAAAAATTTGCTTAAAATATTAAAAAAATCACTAAAAACAAAAAAATATAAAAAATAAAATTTTAATTTTTAAAAAATTAAATTCAAAAAATTAAAACAAAACAAGGTGAATATGCTTGGAATAATTTTTTTAACTTTTTATAATAAAAAAAAATAGACAAAAAATTGTAGAAAAAAAAAAGAGTAAATGTTTGACTTTTTTTTATATAATTTGACAATATTTTTTTTACTTTTAAGTTAAAATTCAATGTTTATAAAAGAGACCTAAATCTTACTATATTAATCAGTAAAAAAAAAAATTAAGGGGTTGTTTGAGAAGTGTTAGATTAATATATTTTTTAATTTTTTACAAAAAATGTGGAATATAAATTGGATTTAAAGTGATGTGATAAATAAGTAATATAATCTAAATAAAATGATTGTAATTAAATAAAATAATGTACTAAAATAATATTTACTATATTACTAAGGGTTGGTTTGAGAAGTGGGTTAACTTTTTGACTTTTTTGACTATTTTAGCCTAAGCTAAAAAGTTTGATTTAGGAAGGACTTTTTGACTTTTTTTGTGAGAAAAGAGTGTAATGATTATGAGTTGGATGTGATGTTTTATTTATTGTGATTAAAATAATTTATTTTATCTTTTGTGACTAAAATAACCAAAAAAAATTCACAAAACTACTTCTCAAACGGTGCCTAAATAAAAAGCTATCTAAAAGCGGTGGTAGCTAGCTAGACGATGGGACAATGATAGTACCGTTCTTGGAAAGAGGCTCCTCTCTATATTCTTAGACAGTGGGACAGAGAGACTGTTCTTGGGAAGAGGACCCGTTTAAAACTCGGAGAAGTTATTGGCCAATTCAAATCAGTGATGGATGAAAAAAAGTGATTTATGCCTTTAAGGGTGTCTGGTGGTAATCACTATGTTTCGGTACCACTTTTTAAAAATATTTTTTAGAAAATTTTATTTTTTTTATTTTTTTTATTTTTTAATTTTTTTTTAATATTTTGAATAAATTTTTTTAATTTTTAGACATACCTAACATAAATATACCTAAAAAATAAAAAAAATTTGAAAAAACCTTTTAAAAATTCACTAAATACCAAAAATACAAAAAAAATATATGAATTGAATACATTTTTTGTATTTTTATGTATTTATTAATTTTAAAAAATATTTTTTCATAAATTTTTTACTTTTTAGATACATCTAAGTAAAATGCATCTAAAAAAGTAAAAAAAATATTTAAAATTTTAAAAATATTCACTAAAAACAAAAAAATACGAAAACCAAAAAACTCAGTTTTCAAAAAACTTAATTCAAAAAACTTAAACCAAACACACTGAGCCTGTGTTTGGCAAGTGGGTTTGCAGGCTTTTTTGGCTATTTTAGCCACAAAAAACAAAATAGGCTATTTTAGCCATAACAAACAAAACATCACATCCAACCCATAATCATTACATTCTTCTCTCACAAAAAAATTCAAAAAAGTTAAAAAGCCAAAAAGCCCTTCCCAAACCAAGCTTTTAAGCCCAGGCTAAAATAGCCAAAAAAGCCAAAAAGCCAAAAAGCCAACCCACTTCCCAAACGGAGGCTGAATATATTTTTAAAATTTTAATTTATAACCAGATAAAATAAGTTAAAATAATTAATAAAATAAAATGTCATATTAAATTTATAATTTTTTTAATTTTTTTTTATAAATATCACATCTATTTATAAAAAAATTTAATCATCTTTTAAAAATATAAAAATTTTAACCTACTAAAATAATTTACTAAAATAAAAACTTTTCAAACACCCACTTTGTATTGAGTGATTATAAAACATAAAAAAAAAAAATGATAAGTTACAATTGGTCAGAAATATAATCCGCAATATCTCTCATTTTTATACCGTCATCTTATATAATCCTTTAAATCCCATTTGCTTGGTTTAACTCACTCATCAAAAAAAAAAATTAAATTTTTTATTTTATTTTTATTAAAATTTTTAATATTTTACACAAATTTTTTATTTTTTTAAATAAACTTAATTTAAATATATTTAAAAAATATTATATTTATAAAAAAAATTAAAATTCACCAAATACAAAAAATATAAAAATAATAAAAATTCTATATATTTTCATATTTTGTTATATTTAATGATTTTTTTTAAGTAAAAAAATTGATTAAAATATTTTTAAAATCACTAAAAATACAAAAATGCAAATTAAAAACTCAAAAATTTATTTTTGAAAGTTCCAAATTTGCAACTAGTTGGATGATGGAATTACTATTAATTCTCTTGTTTTATTATCAAATTTTCATAAAAACAAAACAAATTAATCATCCCCTACTACCCCTTCCATCTTCTACCAACCATCACCTCACCAAATCATCATCAACCATTTTTATCTCCCATTACCTACCAAGTGTCACCTAACTCTTCACCAACACAAGAAGGCCCATTTTAAAAAATGAGTTATAATTCACTTTTTAGATTATAATTCTTTAACTAAAAAATTAATTATAACTATCTTCTCAAAATAGTCCTGGTTGCGTTTAGATCATAACAAACTTTCCCTACATCTTTTATTTCTTTTTCTAAATTTTTTACAATTTTAAAATCCAAACACAACAAAAAAACAAAAACACCATCAAAGCCACAACCATCCGCACTATCCCACAGCTTTACCATGCTACAAAAGCCCATTTCTATTTTCATTCCTACTTGAATATCGCATAGCTATAGCTAAAATCGACCACCTTCATTGCCCAACACCATAGCCACCACAGCTAACCACTATTCCTTCTTCATCAACTTCCTCCACTCACATCCATCGTTATTGCTATTGCCAAAACACACCACTGACCACTATCTCCACCTATCAAAGCCACCATTTCCTTCTGTAGGAGAGGGTTCAAGAAAGGAGTTGGAAAATTCGAAGATCTTCGAAGATCCTTGAAGAACAACTTCGAATTCTCTAGAATATGATGAGAGGCTTAGATTTTTCAATAATCTCAACTTAGGAACACAACAACAAAGGAGATGATGGAGATAAGAGATTGGGTGAAGAAGAAGGCAAAATGGCTAGAGAATAGAATAATGGCAAGGCTCTCCCATTGATCTCCCACTTTCACTCTCAAGGTTGATAATGGAGAAGGGAAATTAGTTCTTTCCCAAGAGTTAAAAATCTCCAAAATCCATCCCTTGTAAAGCTATGGGTGGGTGCTATTTATAGGCACCTCATGATGTAGGATGGAGCACATGTGCAAGGCACATGGGGGATATTCTCTCTAACCACCTTGTCCGAGGAGGTGACCTCTCCGAGGAGGTGACTTCTCCGAGGATGAGAAAACCCCGAAGAGGAGATCAATCCCTCGGCGAACCCTTCTTCTTAGCCACACCTAACCAATGATCCCCAATCATCCCAAAGGGTCAGGGGTAGTCCCAGAGGACGTCCTGCCGCATAAGGGTCAGGGATAGTTCAAGAGAACGCCCTGCCGCAAATATTGCCGAGTCTCAGGGACCCCCTAGATCGTGCCACCTCGACCCAGGTATAGGCTAGTTTAACCGAAGAGTGAATTTATCTCCACTCACCGTCCTCGGGATCGGGTCCTTTGTTCGAACTCCATTACGCTCATGGTTCTGGTGCGTAGATCCCGGAAAGCTCCAAGCCCGCAAGTGTTCTGGGACTCATTAACAGAGCGGCTTCTAGATTGCATCTGAATCCGTTCGAAGCCAAGTGTTTCGGACCTCTAGGTTCGTGGATCCGAACCCTTTCGAGTCCGAGTGCCTCGGATCTCTAGGCTTGCTTAATACCCTTTCGAGTCCGGGCCCGAGTAAGTCTCTAGGTTCGTGGATCCGAACCCTTTCGAGGCTTAGAGCCATTTAGCCCGTTTGATGGTGATAAATTCGGGCCCACCAATCTTGGACTATTGTGCCTAATTAATTTAATGGGCTCAAATTAGGTCCTCTTACATTTGCCCCTTGCGTGTATGAGAAATTGTAATTTTCTCGGACATGCATAAATTCACCTTATCAGCCATGCTTCACATTATGTCTTCGAGAATATTTGGCCTTGATAAAATCTATGGATAAAAACTGAGGACTCACTGTAAATTACGGGTAAAATTGACAACTAATAAAAAAATAAATAAATAACTTCTTCTTCTTCTTCTTTTTTTTTTTTTTTTGGCCAACATATACACCTTCATGCTTTTGATCTCACAAAGAAAAAAAAAAAAAATCAAAATTTGAATATTTAAAGATCCACTCACCAAAATTGATCAATAATTAAATTTTTCTTTCCAGGAAATGGTCAAACCCATATATTTTTTATTTATATATATATATATGGAAGCTAAGGACAAAATCCACCATTCTTATCTTTTTTTGCAAATGTGATCTCACTTTTTGAAACGTACCCAGCAAAAAGTAAATAAGATTTATTTTGTGGAGTCCAATCATCCAAACCCACTGTTCTTCTTTCTTCAAATTTAAAACTCGTAATTGCTTGGGCCGTTATATATATATATATATATATATATATGTAGAATGTTTGAGGAGCACCCCATTTTTTTATTCTATTTAAAGAAAAGGATAGTAACCCTAATCAATGTAGCCTCTCTTTTATTTTCTTGCACAGCGCCGCTCTCTCTCTACACAGAGAGACCCATCTTTCTTTCTTCTTCCTCAAAACTGACCCAGTTTTATTTTATTTTATTATTATTATTATTTTTTTTTTAATGAAGGTCTGCTGCTACAACACTATAGGCCACAACCATTTGCTCACTGACCTCCATTGCAACTCCAGTCTCCTTTTCTGTCATCGTCACTGAAGACACACCAACGCCACCGACACACCGACGCCGACTCCTCTGCGACGTCACTGCCATTGCAGGCCTCGACTGACCAGCACCGACGCCCCCGACCTCTCTGCAACGTCATCATTTTCCAACCTCGCCAAAATAGTGCCGCTGTTGGTTCGATTGTGCGTCGTCTTCGTCGGGGTCGTGCCATGCTTTCACAGTGCTTACTCTACACCTTACCTCACTAACGAATTTTTTTTTTTATTTTTTTTTTATTTGCAGGAGATCTTGGTTCGACTGTGCGTCGTCCTCGTCGGGGCCGTGCCATGCTTTCACAGTGCTTACTCTACACCTTACCTCACTAACGAATTTTTTTTTTTTTTTATTTGCAGGAGATCAAACTCCAAGGACCCATTTGGGCACACTCTCTCTCCAAACTGAGACCAACCCAAACTTCATCTTCTTCAAAGAAGCTTCGTAGCTGATCAGTGACGACCACGCCGCCCACTCAACGCGGTGTCGGTCTGTCGATATGCTTTCTCGCCCATTGAAATTCATCACTGTTAGCCGTGACCCGCCAACGCCGACCACATCACCGATTCAACGTGGTGTTGGTCTGCCTAATTGTTCCACCACCTACATACGCTGCTTCTAATCTTCAGTCTCTTTATCGCTTGTACAGGCTATATGTTGTGCCGCTGACTTAATCTCTCTTGCTTCTCTAAATCTGTGAGTAAGTGTTTAATACCCCATCTTCTTGAATTGTCCCAGATCTGGGAGTGAGCTCTTTATATATATGTATATAAATGGGTTTTGATTTTTACTCAACTAATTTCATTCCTTTCACTGTTTCAGATTTATTGATCTTTGGACTTCAGGATCTAGTTGAATCTTTGTTCAAAGCCCTCTTCCTTTTTCTTCTTATATTTTTGGATCTGTGGGTATTCCATCTTATTGTTTTGATGGACTTTTGTGCTCAAAATAAATATGTACTGATACATTTTCTAATTTGGGAATTCTGGTGATGATTTATTTCAGTCTTGAGGCTTGCAAACAATCTTGAACTAGTGAAGACAATACCCACCGCTGGCCTCTCTCTGCTGGTTTGCTTCTGGCTTCGACGGTCCAACGCTGACCACACATATCGCCCCACTCAACGTGACGTGTGTGGTTGCCGACTCTTCTGTGGCACCATCGCTGCTTCCGGCTTCAGCTTATCCGACGTCGATCACGCACGTTCGCCCTTTCAACGCAACGTGTGTGGTCTTGCCCAACCTAGCTCCACATCGCTGCTTCCGGCTTCAGCTTATCCGACGTTGACCACGCACGTTCGCCCTCTCAACGCAACGTGTGTGGTCTTGCCCAAGCCTAGCCCAGTCTTGTTGATTACAGTCTGTAAAGCCTCTCTGATTTCAGCTTAAATTTCCAGTATCGGCTTCGGACTTCACCTCTCTAACTGCCCAAATTTGTAAGTATGACATTCGACCCCCTCTTCCGAATATAAATTTATTTAAATATATATAAATATATTTTTGTGGCAATGTAGAGGGCTCAAGCAGTCTGATGAAAATAAAAATAAAATAAATAAAAACTGAATCTGAATATGGACTCAATTTTTATGGCAATCCCAATGATATATTTTTTTTTTTAGCTCAAACACCGTGATTTTGGCCATATGGAAACATGCACTAGCACTTGAAACCTTATTGAGGTGCTTGGCTTGAACATAATTTGTTGAACTTTATCACCGAGGAAAGGCCGAATATAACTTGTTGACTAGTATTTGAGCTCCATTTTTGACACGGAGAGAGAAAACCCTGGACTTATGAATATGGACTTTGGAAAGGACATTCTTGTAATTTGCATAATGATCCATTGAATCTTGCTACTGATAAGCAATGTAATATACTTCGAATCTCGGGCTTGAAATTTACTATTGAACTTCACTTTGTCCAAATTTTGAGCCCCGTATAAATTGGACCTTTAATATGGAACATAGTGACTTTAAGAAATTGACCCGATTGAACTTCATCATGAAGCGACCTATGACATTGTACCTCTTATTGATGATAGAAGACGAAAATCTATATGTTGATGATGCACCCATTGGTATTAAAATTTGTTGAGCTTGAAGAATATCCGAGAAAATGAATTGTTGATGACGTCCGAAGTTGAATTTATTGATAAACCCATCATGTTGCATGTAACAATATTCTGAATTTTAATACGGTCAACTCTTTAATATTTATACCGGTTATTTCAGCCATATGTCTTCTCAAAAGAAACCCGTAGCTCCGGGGTCATCAGAACCGGCTCTCATGAAAGAGAGGGATGTACCTCCGGCATCTGAGTGAAGGAAATCTCCTTATTTTGGTCGGAAGGACCCCTTCTGGCGGGCGGCTACCTCCACCACTTCTCTTCTATCTCCGAAGGGGGCTCCATTATGTCTCACTGAGGACACTGACTCTGGACACGAGGCCCTCATTTCTCCTTCCTCGGTGCTGCGCTTTCGGATTGAGCGGGGGGACTTTCCATACTGTTATTCTCAGTTCAAGGCCTTCTCAAACCCTCCTTTTGGTTGGCAGGAGTGGGTCGATGATGTTCTCTCGGACAAGAGCTTTTGTCAGCGGCTTCAAGAGGCCCGCCTATTGATCCCAGTGAAAATATCTCGATCCCTATCCATCCGTCGCAACAATGCTAGCCTGGAAGCCATGGCTCTTCGGTGGAGCACCGAGACACACACCTTTATACTTGGCCAGCATGAGATGGGGCCCACCCTTGAGGATGTGTTCATGTTGCTGCGTCTGGAAGTGACCGGCCCTGATGCCTTCGACCCTGAGCAGACACCCCCCGAAGATGATTCTTTGATCCAATCTCTGAAGCTAAATCTTCAAACTTGTGGTCGGTGGAGTTCCGTTTTTGATGGTTCAGCGAGGAGGACTAGTCGAGTAAGGACGGACCGTGCCTCCTATACTGCATGGATCCGCCACTTCTTCAAAGATCTTCAGCCCTTAGCCAGAGATGCTGACCCTAACTCTCGGGAGTATGAGGTCGGTCCGATGTATGACTCCAGGCTCTATTTCTTGGGATTTCTGGCTTGCTTCCTTTCATTCTTCATTCTTCCGAGCACGCCTCCGGATTCCCTCAATCCTTTCGTCTTCCCCTTGGCAGTCAGGCTCTTCAGAGGAGATCGGATCCCTTTGGCTCCCCTATTTCTTGGGAATCTCTATTATCGGCTGGATCTACTACATCGAGATATGGTTCGCTCCGTGGGTCGATATGAGCCTGTCTCCTTCATTCATAGCCAGTTCCTGCTTTGTTTCTTCTTCGAGAGGTTCCCAAAATTTGCCCCTATTCCGACTGTATTCGAGGCGGAGGTTCTTCGGGAGATAGTGGATAAAGATGGCATCCCCGTGCTTGATACTGATGGGTCTCGGACATTTGGGAAAGCGAAGACTTGCCAGCCGTTGATTACACGTTGGTCACGTACCATTTCCACCTTATCCTTGAATACTCTAGTGGATGATCCCCGACGCTTTGTGGCACGGCCGTATGTATGCCCGCCTGTGGGTGTGGCCACACCGCTTATCTATCATGGTTCCTCCCGCTCGGTGTCCTTTCCTTTGCCGAAGAACATCCCTGCACCCTTTGTTGATATGCTGATTATGATCCGTCCGAGTTCATTACCGGTATGGCATGAGGAAGGCGTTGATAGTGCCGTTTATAGGCCTGACCGCGTAGCATATCAATTCGGGTTTGATCAATGTGCCCCGGGGCCAGCACCTCCTTTATTATCATTTTCAGCGAGCTACGGGCGCTTCAGTCGCGGGCTTGTACACACCGTGTTTCCCATATCCGGCTCTTTGACGATGCCAGGCTTGAGTCGAGTAGGGGGTTTCACCTCCTCTTTCAGGCGGTATTGACAGAAGAATATCGATGCGTTTATTGCATTTGTCCATAGCAGACCGACCGTATGTTTGCCTCCGCCGATTTATAAGAAGGATTCTTCTCTTCGGCTACCCGAGAACCGAAAATCTGACCACATGTACGAGAGTTTCTTCACCTCATCTGCTCCAACTGACCCTTCTGCTCGGGCATCTGCTTCTAGCTTGGCAATTACTTCTCCGAAGCCAGTCCCTTTGAATAAGGCCTCTGGTCCTCGGACGACCCGCCTTAAGAAGATGGCTCATAAGAGGACTTCTGATGCCAGTCCTTCCGCTCCTCGCCTTTCCAAAAGGCTTCATGAGGTACCCGAAATTTTTGATTTGAAGCTACTTTCCTTTTTGCGACTATACCTTCTAAAATGAAAACTTTTATTTGTCCATGTTGTGTAGGATCCTGCGGTTGTTGACGTTCTCAGTACCGTGGCTCCTGGCCATGCTGCCTCCCCCAGGCCGGACTCAGACTTGGACGACACCCTCCCTTTGTCTGCAAGACTTGTGAAGATGCGCACCTCTCGTATAGCAGTTATAGATGATGACGATGATGAGGCTGAGTCCTCCGACCATTTTTGTGACCTTATTCCACGCATGCGTCGTCACTGCCCTACCGTAGCTGAGGAGGAGCGCTATCTTGGTGACGAGGTTATTGGGGCTCACCGTTCTGATGTTGAGATTACTGGAGGGACTGATGCCACAGAAATTGATGCCGTAGGCCATGCTTCTAGAAGCGATGTAGAGACGAGGTGCGCCTCTGGGAATGGTGTGGAGGTGGATGTGCTAGAAATCTCTGAGACTCGCTCTGGCACTTATGGTGATTCTCATCCTCCGGCCCTCCTTCCTTCTTCAGGGATGACTGCTACTGTTCAGGCTTCGTCAGACATTGAGATCGATCAGGTGCTCTCTATACGGCCAAGTGACCTTGCTGATGCTAGGAGTCCTTCAGTTGCTCCGGCTTTGCATATTGATTCTCCCTCTGGTAATCTTTCTTTCTGAAGTTTGTCATTTACTTCTATCTGTGAGAAATCTTTACTCAAATGGCTTTCCTGTTCCCTACCTCTAATAAGGCTTCCTTATCTTTTCTTCAGTGTTAGCTGCTACCGGGGTCCTGCCTTCACCTGCCTCAGACTCTGCTCCAGTGTTAGCTGCTACCGTGGTCCCGTCTTCACCTGCCCCGGACTCTACTCCGACTCTCTTTGTAACTCCTCACGGTTCTCCTTCTCAAGGGGGAACACCTGCCTTTGAGACGACTGTCAGAGGTTCTTCATCGCCAGTGCCTTCGAATATTTTGGATTTGAATCTCAGTGATTTTCACATTGATAGTGATGCTTTTGGTCTTTCCCCTTATCGTTCGGCATTCTCAGGCTCGGGACCTCTGCCGGGAGTTACCCCTCCGGGTGGTTCATCTAACCCGATAGACATTGGGGAGATTCCTGAGACTAGCAGCTTTCCGGCCCCAATTCCTCCTTCAGCTTCTGGCAAAGTATCATTTCTCCATTATTGGGTAGCTCCTGAGTTTGCTTCAGTTCTACAGCTTGTGCATTCAAGTTACCCGGAGACCTTTGCTTCATTTGCTTGCCAGTGTCCACTCATTCAGACTGCTCTTCTCGAGTCTTTTGCCACTATCTTATATAGCTTGGACAGGCAACGGTTGTGTGACCTTAATGGGAAAGTAGTCGAGACGGCGTATCAGGGGATCTCTGACATGGAGCGTCACCAAGTGGACTTATCATGGCTTCAGAAGCGCCTGGATATAGCTTCGAACGCCAGTCATCGGCTGGAACTTATGTCTGTGCTTGCCTCTTATCGCACCTTTATAGATGAGATAAAGGCAACTCTTCGTGAACTTGAGTCGGGTTATGCTCGGGCCTTGGAGACTTTAGAGGCACACTCTATTGTTTGTCCTCCAGATGTAGATGTGACGGGCAGCTTCTTCGAGGGTGTCTTTAGGAAAGATTGAGTTTTTTTTTTATCATTACTTTCTTGCCCCTTTCGATAAAAATGTTTTATCTAGGACAATGCAATGAAATGACAAAATTTTTGTTGTTTGGATATTTTCGCATTGTTTTCTCATTCTACTTGATAAAATATTTATTTCGAATGATACAATGGAAAGAACAATCATATGCACATGTTTATAAAAGCTGAAATATTCTCATTAGTTCTTCAACTTTCTTGACAAAAGTATAATAGATTCACTGTAAGTGATGGGATAAAACATACACCATAGAGAAAACCAGCTTCTTCATAACGTAAGGGAAATACAACTTTTAGACAAAGTAAGGAAGTGAAAATGAATTTCAACATAGATGAGTCCAATTATGGGTAGTAATGCTTGATAAACTTTGCATTGAGCGGGCCAGTTCGGAAGCCGTCTTCAACCCTTACAAGTTTGTAGTACCCGCTTGAGCTCGCCTGAACCACCTTGTAGGGCCCTTCCCATTTTGGAGAAAACTTGGGCAAAGGCTGTCCTCGCATGATTGGGTCTACAATCTTCCATACTAGATCACCTTCTTCAAACTTCCTTGGTATCACAGTCTGGTTATAGGCTCGGGCGATGGACTCATGATACCTTTCCATGACTTTTGCAGCTCTGTCATGCTTTTCCTCTAATGCTTCCAATCTGGTGGTTCGAGGCTCCAATACCATCCCCGAGGCGAGAGCCATTCGAGCAGATGGAGTTTCCAACTCTATAGGTAACACTACCTCGGACCCATACACAAGGGAGTAAGGAGCTGCTTGAGTTGGCTTTCTCTTCGAAGTGCGATACGCCCATAGGGCTACTATCAACTGTTCGGACCAAGTCCCCCCAAACTCATCCATCATCTTGCTCAGAATCCTTATCAGTGTCTTGTTTGTGGCTTCCGCTTGCCCGTTCCCTTTTGGATAGTAGGGTGTGGATTTGTGATGCTTCACTTGGTAAGTCTCTAGGAGGCTCTTCACATATTTGTTTATGAAGGGAGTGCCGTTATCCGAGAGGATGGTGTTTGGTACTCCAAATCGGCAAATGATATTCTCCTTGATGAAGTTCGCGACTGCAGGCCCCGTAGCGTTCTTCAGAGGAATTGCTTCGACCCACTTTGTACTCAATTCTGTGGCTGCGAGAATCCACTTGTACCCCTTAGAAGATGTGGAGATGGGCCCTATCAGATCAAAAGCCCAGGTATGGAACGGCCATGGCGTTCGGATACTATGCAGGTCTACAGCTGGAGCATGGATCAAATTTCCGTGTTTCTGACAAGTCTGGCACCTCTTCACGTGATGGGATGCATCTGACTCCATGGTCGGCCAGTAATACCCAAGGTGTATAAGTTGCTCGAACAGCCGAGCCCCTCCTTGATGTTCAATCTCGTGGGCTCTTCCGAGGACTAGATCTGACTCCTCCTTGGAGAGACACCTCAGGGGAGTGCCCTCAATACTTCTTCTATACAGCTTGTCCTGATCAAGAAAGTATCGCCTCGCTCTCCTCTTGAGGTGTGCAATGTCCCTCGGGCTCTCAGGTAGTGTTCCCTCTTTGAGATAGTCAATGTAGACTTGCCTCCAGTCAGGGGTATCAATTTCAAAGCAACTCTCATCCTCCCGGATGTATGACTGACACTTGGGGCATTCCTTCTGTAATTGATTCGAGTCCTTCTCCATCTCGGGCCAATAATAACCTTGTCTTTGCATTCTTCTATACAGACTGATATCCCCATCCCCGCAAGACTTTTCATGGATCTGTTGTAGTCGGAAGCTTGCTTCTTGTTGGCCAACACACCGGGCTAGGAATCCAGTACCTCCTCGGAAGTAAAGTTCACCTTGAATAATTGTGAATTGGGCAAGCTTGGCCATAGTCAGTTTTCCAACTTTGCTTCTGAGTTGTTCGAGGACTTCTCCTCTCCAGTCCTCCGGAAGGCCTTTGTCTTCGGGTATTATTGAAGGTTCTGTTCTCTTCTTGATAACAATTGTTGCCTCTTCCTCTGGAATGTCAACTCTTGCCCCTAATGTTGCGAGGGCATCTGAAAACTTGTTGTCGGAGCGAGGCACATGCTCTATTTCGACCTTCTGAAATTTGTCAAGAGCCTTTGGACTGTTGTTCGATACGTGGCCAAGGCAGGCTCCTTTAAGACGAACTGTCCTGAAACTTGCTTCACTATCAGCTTTGAGTCCCCCCGGATCCGAATCTTCTTGATACTATGCTTCTCAGCTGCTATCAAGCCTAAAATAAGAGCCTCATACTCGGCTTCGTTATTCGAACAATGGAAATCCAATTTATAAGACAAATATAACTTTTCCCCACTTTTGCTTGTAAGGACTATCCCGGTTCCTCCCTTTCCTCCGGCTGCTGCGCCGTCAAAGCTCAATGTCCAGAAGCTTTCCTCGGAAACCATAGCTGCGTGCACCTCTCCTCTTAATTCTTCATTCACTGGTTCATAGTCACCACTTGGAAATTGGGCAAGGAGATCAGCTAAGGCTTGGCTTTTGATCGCCTTGGGGGCTACACATGTGATCTCGAATTCACCCAGTGCTAACAACCATCTTGTCACCTTCCCGGTTAGAGCAGGCTTGCTGAGGAGGTATCGGATTGGATCACTTCTAGTAACAATCTGAATCTGATGTGCTAGGAAGTAATGTCTGAGCTTTTGGGCAGTGAATACCAAAGCTAAACAATGTCTCTCTACTGGAGTATATCGGACTTCTGCTCCTCGAATCTTCCGACTGATGTAATACACCGGGCGTTCTACTCCATCTACATCTTGGACCAATAATGCCCCTATGGACTTGGGGGTTGAAGTTAGGTACAACATTAGAGGCACCCCGGGCTGCGGGGCTATCATGGTCTGAGGCGAGGTCAAGGCCGCCTTGATTCTCTCAAAGGCCTTTTGGTGCTCTTGGTTCCACTCGAACTTGGCATCTCCTTTTAACAAAGAGCCGAAAGGCGCAGAGATCTCTGCCAGTGCTGGGATAAACCTCCGAATATAAGACACCTTCCCGAGGAACTTCTTTAACTCCTTCTGAGAATGCGGGGGAGGCATTGCTCTGATAGATTTGACCTTGTCTTCATCTGCCTCGATACCATGCCTATGTACAAGAAACCCGAGGAACTTCCTGGCCGTCACCCCGAAAGCACATTTGAGAGGATTCATCCTCATTTTGAATTTCTGGCACCTCTTGAATACCTTCTCAAGGTCTCGGAGGTGGTCTTCTTCTTTCTTGGATTTCACCACTAGATCATCAACATAATCTTCCATCTCATGATGGATCATGTCATGAAAGATTGCAGTCATAGCCCTTTGGTAAGTTGCACCGGCATTCTTGAGTCCGAAAGGCATGACTGTATAGAAGAAGTTTCCGAGAGGTGTTCTAAAAGCGGTCTTTTCTGCGTCCTCTTCAGCCATCTTAATCTGATTGTATCCACTGAATCCATCCATGAATGAGAACATCTGGTGTCCCGAGGTAGTATCCACGAGGGTGTCGATGTGAGGAAGAGGGAATTCATCCTTCGGGCAAGATTTGTTCAAATCTCGAAAGTCTACACATACTCTGATTTGGCCATTCTTCTTCTTTACTGGCACGATGTTTGCTAACCACGTGGGGTACTGTATTGGCCGGATGAAACCAGCCTGTTGAAGGTTTTCAATCTCCTCCTTAATCTTCTCTTCGAGATCTGGATGATATTTTCGAGCAGCTTGCTTAATTGGCTTGGAGTTTGGGAACACATCAAGATAGTGGGAGACTAGGTCAGGATCTAGTCCGGGCATTTCCTTATATGACCAAGCAAACACATCTGAGTATCGGCTTATCAACTTTAACAACTGTTCCCGCTTTTCTGGGCTAAGGCTCGAACTTACGAATACCGGCCTCGGTGCATCTTGTCCATCACTCAGATCTATTTCGATAAGTTGTTCGGGCTGAGGCTTCGGGCCATCTTGCATACATTCTGGAGCCACTTCAGGCTTTATTACTATATCATTGTCAGGAGGCCCTTCTTTTGACTCGGAGTCGATGACTGAAGAAACCGACTCCCCGCACCTTCATAAATA
The DNA here is from genome assembly GCF_055761805.1 of Camellia sinensis. Classification (NCBI taxonomy): domain Eukaryota; kingdom Viridiplantae; phylum Streptophyta; class Magnoliopsida; order Ericales; family Theaceae; genus Camellia; species Camellia sinensis. Next base: position 91,316,036 of record NC_138962.1, read on the forward strand.
ATACACCATCTTGCCTCCTTCTCGAACTTTCATCACCTTCCGAGGAATAGGCGGACTTTCTGGTCTAGACATCGCCCGCTTACTTGATTCTGTCATCGGCTCCTTGTCATCTTTGATATCCTCCCAACGAGGAATTTTGACCCCTCGAGGCTTAGAGGTGGTGGGAACTTCTTCGACAGCCAGTTCGGTGAAGTAGATGGCATCAGAATAATGAGCTTCATGGATCTCAAACGGCCTTTCTGTAGCCTGAATTGTCACCGTCTTCTTTCCCCATTTAGCCTTAACACACTGATGATAACTTGATGGTACAGCCCCATATTTATGCATCCAGGTCCTCCCTAGAATGATGTGATAATTTGCCTCAGAATCGATAATATGGAACTTGGTGGCCGAGCGAATCTCTCCAACGGCTAAATCAACTGTTACGCATCCAATAGTAACTCTCCTTTCTCCACCGAAGCCAGTGATGACTATCGGCTGCTTCACAATGCGTTCTTCAGAGATTCCGGCTTTTTCTAGAGTAGCGCGAGTCATAATGTTGATAGAGGCTCCACTATCTAGAAAGGCCCTTTTGAACTCAACCCCGTTAATAAAAACAGTCACATAAAGCGGGCGATTGTGAGAAAAAGGATACTTTCGATCAGCCTCGGAGAAAGTAATGGCACTAGATTGCTCTTTTGCCTTCCTCGGGATAGACCCCTCAGTCGACATGCATTCCTCATGGTGTGCCTCGGCTATATTAATGATAGACTTGGTGATTTCCGTTCTTGCCTCCCTGGAAAGTCCAAGCTGGTCAAAGAACTGCTTGAACTTTACACAGTCTTGCAGGGTTTTGGCATAGTGATCCGGATCTTTTTCCACTCTTGGAGGCTCGTAGTTAACCATCTCCTCGGTCTCCTCAAAATAAGATGCCACATAAACATGGTGTCCTCCTCTTCCATAGTATTCTTCTCCTCCTTCTGGATCAAAGGGATCTTCGCCATGAGTCATAAATGTTCTGCCCTCTGGATCGAGAGCACTTCCATAGTAAACTTGCTCACCCTCTGGCTCGAGGATGTCGTCCAGATAACAGTCATCGTCATCGAGATTAGCGATAGCCTCGATCATTGGGCCTTCATAAGCTATCATAGAAACATTCTTGCCCTTGTCTCGGTGTTGAGGATATGGTTGTTCTCGGATGTCTTGAGTCCCTCGCTTTTTGAACCTCAATTCGTCTGCCTCGACTTTATCTCTGAAGATTTTCCTGAGAGTCCAACACTTCTCTGTCGGATGTTTCAATGTACGATGGTAGACACAAAATTCAGGGCTCTCACGGTCCTTTTTTGATGGCATTTCTTCAACATAAGGCAATTTTAGCTCTCCGTCAGCCACTCATTCCTTAACTAGAGCTTTCACTTCCTCGATTCCACATGGATAAGAAACATTCCCCTTTTCACCATTATATTGCTTTCTTTTCTGGCCTCTATGACCTCCTCCTTGTGAATTTCGGGTATCCGGGGCAGAGGCAGCAGCAACGATAGGTCCACGAGATGACTTGAAACTAGTCTTGTAACTGGCTTTAAATCCGGACTCCTGAGCCTGAGGAATGCTAATGTTCCGAGCTGCTTCTATTAATGCCGAGAAGGTGGGTAGCTTGTGGTTAACTAGAAACATTTTGTACCTGCTCAATGCCCCTTCTAGACAAATTTGAACCAGATAACTCTCTTCAACTGCTTCATGACAATCCACGGCCTTGTCCTGAAACCTTTTGACGTAGTCAAGGATGTCTTCACTTTCTTGTTGCTTCTCTTTACACAATGTAAGTGTGGTCACCTTCTCCGCCACTTGAAAGAATTTGGAGTGGAATTTGTTAACCATTTCCTCCCAACTTCGGACAGAGTTTGGGGCCAAATTAACATACCAACTATATGCTCGGTCGGTGAGGGACTTAGAGAATTCTCTCAGTCGGAGGACGTGGTTTGAACCATGAATACCTAGAGTCTCGATGAATCGCACAACATGTTCTCGGGCATTTCCTTGTTTGCCGTCGAACTTGATGAACTTCGGCACTGTATACCCCTCAGGGTATGGATAGCTCAGCATCTCAATGGGGTAAGGCGGCTTGACGTCTGGATCAGGCAAAGAGGGTAAGGTCCTCTTGCCCCGCTCGAGATCGAACATGGCCTGCACATCGGCGAGAGTGAGAAACTGTTGAGGGAGAGAGTTTGATGGTGGTATTCCCGGGACTTGGCTTATGTACCCGAAGACTGAGCTAGGGGCGTCTTGGCCATTCTGGTGCTGCGAATTCATCATTGGTGAGGACATTTGACAATACTGGCCATCAGCGCCTATAGACAAGCCAGTTGGTGATGGGATATTAAATTGAGGCCCATAGAGTCCACCGCACGGCGCCGCTATACCGGGTTGTGCTTGCAGATTTGTTGTCGGCACCAAAGGAGGCCTGCTTGGTGCTTGGGTAACATTTATTGATGGCGTAACAAGATTAGGTACGGGCAGAGCTCCCTTTTGCGCCATCATGCTCCTTATGTTTTCCTGGACACCAACAGTCGCTGGAGCGCCATTCATTACACCAGAAACTCCCCTAGTCACCATTGGATCTTGGCTTGGCACGCCATGGAGCCCGGGCATGGGCAAACTGCTGCCGCCTACTGTGGTTTGAGCATGTGTTACTGTGGCCGTGTTGCCATGAGCCATAGGCTGATTGGGGCCTACTTCTCCTTGGATTTGATTTTGCGCTCCGGCGGGAATAACTCCACCACCAGTTTGATTTCCATTTGGCGCCGGTGCAAAGTTAGAACTCATCACCAACATGGTGTGAGTGAGATTCTGAAGAGTGGTAAGAATCTCTTGCTGAGTATTTTGAAGTCCTTGAATGGCTTCAAGCAAAAGTGGTTGCTCTGGAGCCATGGTTCTGTCATCACCACCATTAGAGGATCCTTGTTGGTGAACTTCATCTTCTCCCGCCATCCTTGTTGGAGTTGTGTGGATTCCAGATCTCGTTGAGACCATTAACCAATCCGCCTCCCCAGCAGAGTCGCCAAAATGTAGGAGAGGGTTCAAGAAAGGAGTTGGAAAATTCGAAGATCTTCGAAGATCCTTGAAGAACAACTTCGAATTCTCTAGAATATGATGAGAGGCTTAGATTTTTCAATAATCTCAACTTAGGAACACAACAACAAAGGAGATGATGGAGATAAGAGATTGGGTGAAGAAGAAGGCAAAATGGCTAGAGAATAGAATAATGGCAAGGCTCTCCCATTGATCTCCCACTTTCACTCTCAAGGTTGATAATGGAGAAGGGAAATTAGTTCTTTCCCAAGAGTTAAAAATCTCCAAAATCCATCCCTTGTAAAGCTATGGGTGGGTGCTATTTATAGGCACCTCATGATGTAGGATGGAGCCCATGTGCAAGGCACATGGGGGATATTCTCTCTAACCACCTTGTCCAAGGAGGTGACCTCTCCGAGGAGGTGACTTCTCCGAGGATGAGAAAACCCCGAAGAGGAGATCAATCCCTCGGCGAACCCTTCTTCTTAGCCACACCTAACCAATGATCCCCAATCATCCCAAAGGGTCAGGGGTAGTCCCAGAGGACGTCCTGCCGCATAAGGGTCAGGGATAGTTCAAGAGAACGCCCTGCCGCAAATATTGCCGAGTCTCAGGGACCCCCTAGATCGTGCCACCTCGACCCAGGTATAGGCTAGTTTAACCGAAGAGTGAATTTATCTCCACTCACCGTCCTCGGGATCGGGTCCTTTGTTCGAACTCCATTACGCTCATGGTTCTGGTGCGTAGATCCCGGAAAGCTCCAAGCCCGCAAGTGTTCTGGGACTCATTAACAGAGCGGCTTCTAGATTGCATCTGAATCCGTTCGAAGCCAAGCGTTTCGGACCTCTAGGTTCGTGGATCCGAACCCTTTCGAGTCCGAGTGCCTCGGATCTCTAGGCTTGCTTAATACCTTTTCGAGTCCGGGCCCGAGTAAGTCTCTAGGTTCGTGGATCCGAACCCTTTCGAGGCTTAGAGCCATTTAGCCCGTTTGATGGTGATAAATTCGGGCCCACCAATCTTGGACTATTGGGCCTAATTAATTTAATGGGCTCAAATTAGGTCCTCTTACACCTTCATAACATAAAAATTCACCACTTATTTTCAAAGATTGAACCACCACTCATCGCTCAACACAAAACCCACCACAATTACACATCTGATCATGAAAATTACCACAATTTCATTCAATAAACCACCACCAATGCCCATCTAACCATGGCAAACACCATAACCCACCAACACACTTATCACCCCTAATTTTCACATATCTTCTTCTCCCTTGCCACAATAGTTATGTGTTGAGTTATAGAGAGCATGAGTGAGATCAGGTTGATACTTGAGCAACTATAGTGTTCTTACCCACAATGGCATTGTTCAAGCTACATTTTTGAGTTGGGAGGATATGAGAGACGGATCAAGAGAAATGAAAAGAAGAGTTTTTTGCTAACAAGGGCAAAATGGATGTATATATATATATATATATAATAAAATAAAAATTGTTGGCATATGTAATTTATGTTTGATTGATTGGCTGAAAGGTCAAGTGTGACAAAATTTGTAAAAGTATGGGAGATCATTGATGTTTGGAACATGCTATATCCCATGAATATTGTCTAATGTTAGAAAGTATAAAAAGTCTCTTAAAAATAAGTAAAAATGATAAAAATTATATTGATTTTAGTAAAAGTGTATTAAAATTAGTAAAAAGTGTATTATGATCTATAAATATTTTGTCTTTTATTTATGTCTTAGAGCATCCCTAGCAGATACCTTATATCACCTCCTTACTCAAAATAAGAGATTTTGCTGTCAAAAAACACCCCCATCATATCCCTTAACCCACCCCTCAAATAAAAGTGTTGATACAGTTGCTTCCCAAAAATATAAAATTATTTTTTATTCAACCTTGAGCATCTCCATCTCCAAAAATATAAAATATAAAATAATTAAAAAATAATATTTTATTAGAATAGAGAAAGAATAAGAAATTTGTTGGGAGAAATAGATAAAAAAAATGATTTCTAAAATAGGAAATGAAATTTTTAATAATATTTTAGAGTAAATTCTTATTTTATTTCGTTTTGAAAGCACGTTTGGACGTTCTCGCGGACATCCATCCGGTCGACCGCCTGATCATCCGGCCGGTCGACCGCGTTTAAGCTATCTTGCATCATTGCATGTTGTGCTCTTACTTTTGTTTTTATTATTTTATTATTAAAAAAATATTTAAATTTAAAAATAATAAAAAATATTATTTTAATAGAATAGAGAAAAAATAGAGAGTTTGTTGGAGAAGTAAATGAAAAAGTGATTCCTAAAAATAAGGAATGAATTTTTTAATAATATTTTAGGATAAAATTTAGGCAAACTGATGGAGATGCTCTTAGAAACACTTGTTAACAAGATCTTTAATATTTTAATGAATAAAATGGATGATAATGTATTTTCAAAAGAGTGGAGGAGATAAGATTGTTCTCACACTAATCAATCAATAACACTTTCATGTATATTAAACAAAACATTAATATATACTACAAAACTTATGAAGCCAGCTATACAAACGAATTTACTACCTAAGGTGGCTACCACTAGACTTGTACATAAACACCTAATAATCTAATCAGACAATGAGATGAAATCAATATAATTGAAGAGTATTTTAGTACTGTTTTAGAATCATATTTTAAAATTTCTTTTTCCACTAAAAAAAAGAAAAAAAAAAAAAAAAGAAACAAAGAGGGTCCTCTGTTATTAAACCCAAAATATTTTTACTTTAAAGATTTAAGGATAAATTACAAATACACGCCTTGAAATTTATTTAAAATCAGATTATCCTTTGTGATTTTAAAAATTAAATTTTCCATTGTCATTATTTAATAGAATTAACCCAAAAAAAAAAAATCCTAACTATTCCCTGTATGACAATAAAATTATATGAATTGTTAATTAAAATATATTTTTGATATAATAAAAAATTATTAATTGAATTAATAATTTATTAATAAAATATATACAATTTATTATGTAATTAGAAACTTAAAGAAATGGAATATAATTTTTAAAATTACAAAGATCAATCTTTATTTTACATAATAATCTCAAAAAATTTATTTATAATTTATCAATATTCGATCACTTAAATCATATTTTAAATATTGAAAATGCTATCCACAACCATGTGACATTTCATAAAATACTTAATAAAAATTTTAATATTCTTAATATTACGCTTTAAATATTCACTCACTTTAAAATTAATCTCATACTGAATTAAGGGGTTGTTTGGAATGATCTAAATAAGTGTATTTTTTATCTTTTTACGAAAAGATGTGCAGAAAAGTAGAGAGATGATGTGATGAAAAAAAGATAAAATAAAAAATGTATATTTATTTTGGATAGCCAAACTTGACCTAAAGAGAATCAGAATAATGGGCAATTTCAATATTCTTAATATTACGCGTTAAATATTCACTCACTTTAAATGTAATCGCATAGTGAATTAAAGAGAATCATACTCCCTCCGTCCCAAAATATTAGTCTCTTATTCCATTTTTCATTGTCCCAAAATATTAGTCCCTCTTCAAAAATCAAGTACAAAAATAATATAAATTTCCTATTTTACCCTTCTTTTAAATTAATAAACAACATAAAAAGTACAATTATGCATTGATATTCCCAAAAAATGTACTATCAAAAGGATAATTTTGGAAAATCAACTTTTTTCAAATGCAATAATTGTACTACCAAAAAAAGTTGAATTCCCCAAAAAGGACCATTATTTTGGGACGGAGGGAGTACTAATGAGTACTTACATCAGCAGTGGAGAGGCCCAGGTCCGCCATTATGCCAGACTCCGCAGGTGAAGAATATCCACTCTGCCCACCAAAATCATTTTAAAATTTACTAAAAATTGTCAAGTTGGTGTCAAATGTCAATATCATCATCACCTGATTACACGGCCACCATCCCGACAAACAGAAACTGCAATTACACGTTTCTTCGCTGATTATTCATCGGATTTAGCCTTCGTTTGAGAAGCCTAAACTTAGATTTTTTTTTTATTTTAATCATAAAAAATAAAATAAATTTTTTAATTTAATAAGATAAAATATTATATTTAATTTAAAATTATTATATTTTTTCTCTTACAAAAAAATTAAAAAAATCAAAAGTTCTTTCCAAATCAATTTTTTTTAGCTCCAAATTAAAATAGTTAAAAAAAATTAAAAAACAAAAAATCAACCACTTCTCAAACAAAGGCAGTCTTTAAAATGGTCTAAATTTATGCATGCTGGTTATTTGGCAAATAACAGCTGACATGTCAATGATAAAGATGACAAATATCAGTTAATATGTTATTTGATAAAGGTAAGATTAATCATCTAATCGATTATTTGACTGGCCGATCACTCAACTTACATAATTTAAATGATTTGAATAAGTTAAAATTTAGTATATTAATAATTTTTTTTAATAAATAAAGAAGAATTAAATCACAAAACAAAAAAAATTTAAGGTAATTAACTGCTAATCAGTAATTTTTTCTTTTTAACGAAAGTATGGAATGATCAAAATGCGCCAATCTTTCTCTCTGTGTCTTTGTCATTCTTTTTTTATTTTATTTTATTATATATATATATATATATTTAATATATTATTTCCATTGCCTTTTTCAATTTCAATCTCCAAACAAACATTGACCACCACTCCCTTCTCTTCCATAGTTAGGACGAAATTATGAAAAGATTATAGGGCCATAACTCCCTTATTTCTGCAAATATTATTATTTGTCATAAAATTATATATATATATATATATATATATTATTTTATATATAAAATAGTCTCCAGTATAAGAAATATATATCATTATTCTTTCATTTTGAATTCTTTTTTTATTTTACATCTAAAAAAAACTTATTCATCTTATTAGAAATTACTTCTATGGTATTTAAATTTTTTATATATATATATATTTATATATACACGTGTGTTTTGTATATATGGTGAAAAAAAATTATTTTTCTTTTCACCCCTCTAATAATGAAATCCTGATTTCGTCCCTGTCCATAGCCATCGGCAACCTCTCCCTACACAACCACAATCAACTCCCCGCTTGCCCAACTCAACCCCAGCCCCGCCTTTCCCATCTCCTCCTATTTTCATTTTTATAATAAAATCATTTTGTTCATATAGGACTTGCACTTTACCCACACAACTTATTGGAAAATTATTTAATATTCTCGGAGTATCAAATGTCTGTATTCTCTAACAAATCATCATTTGTTATGCCTTCTCATGTTCTTTAATCACCCAATATAATACCCCACATTTTTCATTGTATATGAGAGAAATATTCATATCGCTCCGTACCTCCTTGCTACCAAGCTTGTCTCACTCGGTTGGAACTCCTTCGCGCTATGAACAAAACACTGGTGAGCTATCCGACGGGTGAATTGCCGAAAAACCCCTCCGACGATCAAGTTAGCTTTCTAAGAGAAAAGAGAAAGCAGAGCACTGTAGAGAGAGAGAGAGAGAGAGAGAGAGAGAGAGAGATTGCTTACCTCTAACGTCTACATGCTCCTCCTTTTCAAGGTTGGCCATGATGTCTCAGAGATTGTGGGCATACTACCTCTACGATCCTTTATTGGACAGGCCACTGTGCACTCCTATACCTTTCTTACACGTGTAGAGACCCAAACCACCAAGCAGTGTTTGTCGCACCGCCAAACGGTATTGACACATACTAGGAGTGGATTTCTCTCTTCTCATTATTGGTCTACGTGGAATACCTGACCGAACTATTACTTGGCGATAAACAGCACCACCTCCAACTTCCCAAATACCGGGTTAAGTTTGATCAACTATTCCCTCGGTATCAAGGTCGAATTACATTAATCTTGATCTCCCACACACCGAGTTGAATACGGGCGATCGAATCGTATCTTTTCAGGTCGATCGAATGAGGGTGTACTGTCCGTCCTTCTCGTTAAGACGATCCCTTCGGTCACAGTGATGAATCTAGCTCCGCCGCACGAAGTGTCAATCTTGTTTGGTGCGGCCTAGAGCGTATGTTGTGCGGCCTTTGCTCGGTCCAACACCATTCTCATGTTGATCCAGGCCTAATGAACAACACAACTATGCTGTACCTAGATCGGGCTAATGCTTGGCATAAATTCCCCTCTCAATTGCCCTTTAATCCTATCCGCGTTGAGTGTAATTGGGATTACCTTTCATTACTAAGCTATCAATTATGTACGGTCTTCGAGACTTGTTCTGGTTGTCTTGTCATCGCTCAGTCAGCCGCATTGATATCCCGTTGACCGTATTGACAACCAGTCATCTCCTTGCCGCATAGCGTTCCCCTATTCGCTCCGTGTGACCCCATAGTTGTCATCATTCTGCCGAAAATTCAAAAGGTTGTCGCCCTTTTGTTTTTCCCCTATATATACGCTCAAGAAGCCAAAAAATCCCTATCACTGTTCATCTTCTTTTTTGTTCAAAACCCTAAACCCCTGAGCTCCTGCCACCATCGCCGTCACTGTCATTGCGCCTGTTAACGCTGTTTCCAGTGTTTTCCCTCGTCCAGGACATTGTAGCAGAGGGCGAGGTTGATTGAACCTCTATTTGGCTTCTAAATCCGTAAGTTTTTCTTGCCATTTTCTTCTTTGCACCACTATTCTTCGTGTTCTTCAAGTTTTTTCTCGTCTGGGGTTGCTGATACCTTGTCAATGGCCCATCTTTAGAGTAAAACTAGTAGGTGTTTATAGAAATTAGGCAAAATTGAAACAAAGAGCGTGTATGGGGCCTCCGTGCCCCTTATTCCCCTAAGTTTCCATATGTAACTTTGCGTTTAGGATGAACAGCACAAATTCTGGATAAAACCGAGGAAAATCCCTATTTTAGATCTAAAAATAGGATTGAGCTGGGTTAAAAATAGTTTATGGTCTTGCCAAGAGGCGGTGACTGTGCTAGGAGCTTGTAGGGACATCGAACCGATATAGGAACCCAAATATTAGAGACTAAGGCCCAAGACCGACCTAACATCCCTAGGTCCTGAACTGAGCTATTAGGCTTCACTCTGATAGCCGAGCTAAAATGCTCTTTAATCTTTGAGCCGTGCAGAATATGCCGCGCTAACACTTGCACTTGATTTCTATTATGCAGACCGAACTAGGGCCAACCAGGCATACATCAACATCATAATCGGTGAAACTCAAAGACCGAGCAAATAATCACCAGGGCCTATTGCCGAGCTATTATCATATAAAAAATAAGACCGGGGTAAATGGGAAAATACCGATTTATGGTTAGTTCACCAGGCGTTATTGTCGAGTTCCGTAGGGAGTTCAACATTCCATACAACGTCCACTTAGAGCTGGCCAAAAAAGAAGACACTCTCTAGGGCAAATTAGATGCCTGCCCCTTCACCGTGGTGTCTATAGTCGAAGGTGGCCTTCACTTCCCAGTCCAGCCCCTAGTTTGCGAGTTTTTGAAGCAGACTAGGTTATGCCTAACCCAGGTCTCCAACAACACATACAAGATAATAAATGGCGTGGCCGCGATAAACTGCATCCTCGGTTTGAACCTCAGTCTTGCCGAAATATTCCACCAGTATACACTTAGCAAAAATAAGGGAAGCTTTTGCTGGTACCTCAAGGGTAGGAAAGGCCGAGCAAAACTTATAGAGGATAACTTGGACAAAGAATTAAACAACGATGATTTTCTATGGGTATCCGGCAATTATGAGGACACCAAGGCGCCCATACTAGGCTAATACATATGCAAAAATTTCAAGAGCCCCGGTAAGCAGCCTAGCACGGTTTATATTTTTGCATTTGATCCATTTTGCAGATCTAACACTTGGAATTTTTGTGCAGATTACACAATTTTGGCAGAGGATTATTCTCACGCCAATCAGGAGGCCATTAGAGTTATTTTGCGGTATCCGGCTAAGCAATGAGAGCCCAAAAAGTTGCTCGGATACGAACCAAGCTACCAACATATTGTACCGTGCAAAAATCGGGTTACCAATTTTCTTCGTGCCCCCTCTCCGAAGCCAGATCCAACCCTTTCGTTGATTAAACTTGTCCCCCTAATAGCCGAACAAAAGATGGCAAAAATTCGCGCCATCAAGTCGATGATCACTGGCGAGCCGAGCGATTCTCAACTAGCGAAAACGGCAGGGGGCCAATCCTCTAAGCCAGCCGTGCAAGAAGGAGGACTAGTGCTAGCTCTTGCCAGCAAGTAAGTTTTTGGTCGGTTAAAGAAGAGGCCAAGGTGAGCTTCGATCGAGCAGTGTTTGGTCAATGAAGATTCAACCGATCTGCCATCTGCCAATCATGGAAAGCAAACTGAACAACCCTTGGCCAAGCAGTCCACTCGCTCCACTGCCTCTCCAGTCTAAACAAAGGCTGAGTAGTAGCCATGGCTGACTCGGTCTATGCTGACAAGGACTACTCCCTTGACTTCAACATGACCAAGGGTCTGCTCTTTCCAACAGACATGAAGAAACATGAAGAACTTTCCGACCTGAAGGTCCTTAGGTCAGCCACAAAGTCGATTGCTCTAGTAAGTATGCAAATCTTTTTGTAACAAGTCGTTGCTCGGTTTCAGTGTGTTGACTTCTGCTTTTTGCGGCATGCATGTTCCTCTAAGACATACCTCAGGTTCTCTAAACGGACGAAATAAGAGTATCTCAACGTCGTCTACAGACGCGAGGGACGGTAACTACTATCATGCGTGCACGATCTCTCCATCAGTGGGTCAGAATCACAAAGGTCGTAGCTCTTGGTGATGGAGAGAGAAGGTGTCCCCCGTTGGTACTGGCTGCTTGAGCGATAGGGTTGGGTGCGCTCACTGTGGTTTCTCACTCTAGCAACACGTTTTCCTTTGATTTGTCGCTTTAACGTCTCCATCTCAGTTTTCATCTTCCGAATGAAGGCGTTCTGGTCCCTAAGCTTGTGCTCCAAGTGTTGAACATGCGATTCTCCTCGCCGCTGGCGCCCCTTAGGACTCTGTGAATGGTCAGTGCTCCTCGTGCGTTTGTCTTACGCGTCTCTGGGTAGCCCTCTAGAGGAGGTCTCCAGGCCCGCCATGGTCGGAACGGCAAGAGGACCATCTCTTTTTTGGACTGACTCCAGAGTGATACTGTTGACAACGAACAGCGATTTTTCGCCGATGTTCGCCATGAAAAACAGCCAAAAAGCTTGTAGAACAAGGTTTGTCAATCAAAAAACTTCTCATAGATGACGTCAATTGTACGAAAGAGAAATATTCGCCTCACTCCGTACCTCCTTGCTACCAAGCTCGTCTCATTCCGTTAGAACTCCGTCGTACTATAAACAAAACACTAGTGAGCTACCCGACGAGTGGGTTGGTAGAAAACCCCTCCGACGGTGAAGTTAGCTTTCTAAGAGAAGAGAGAAAGCAGAGCACTATAGAGAGAGAGAGTTCAAGATTACTTACCTCTAACGTCTGCATGCTCCTTCTTTTCAAGGCTAGCCATGCAGTCTCAGAGATTGTGGGCGCACTACCTCTGCTATCCTTTACTGGACAGACGACTGTGCTCCCCTCTACTTTTCTTACACGTGTAGAGACCCAAACCACCAAACAGTGTTTGTCACACTGCCAAAAGGTGACTGTGCATACCATAAGTGAATTCCTCTCTTCTCGTTATTGGTCCGTGTGGAATACTTGACCAAACTATTACTTGGCGATAAACAGCACCAACTACGACTTCCCAAAGACTGAGTTAAGTCTAATCGGCTATTCCTTCGATGTCAAGGCCAAATTACGTCAATCTTGATCTCCCTTACACTGGGTTGAATACGGGCGACCGATAGCTCGATTACCACGTAGCGCGCATCTCTTCAGGTCGGTCGAACGAGGGCGTACTGTCCATTCTTTCGGTTAAAACGTTCCCTTCGATCACGGCGATGAATCTAGCTCGGTTGCACCAAGTGTCAATCTTGTTTGGTGCAGTCCAAAGCATATGCCGTGCGGCCCTTGCTCGGTCCAACACCATTCCCGTGTTGATCCAGGCCCAATGGATGACATAATCATGATGTTCCTAGACTGGCCCAATGCTCGGCGTAAATCCCCCTCTCATCCACCAATCATAATGTTATAGAATATCACATGTCAATGTTCTGACCACAATGAGGGGAAAAATATAAAAAAGATCATGAGGTCTCGTTTGGTATGCAACACTTTTAGCCTAAAAGTCAAAAAATTATTAAAAAAATCAAAAAACCTATAACCTATACTAAAAAGTCAAAAATTTCATTTTCTCTCTACTTTTTACATATCTTTTTGTAAAAAATTAAAAAATCATCCCAGATATACTAATTTTTTTTATCTCATATTTTAACTAAAAAGTTAAAAAAATACTAAAATAATATGTTTCCAAACGAGACCTGAGTTAATAAATAATTTTTTACTTTCCATTGTTGTCATAAATTTGAGTTTCTTTTCACTCATCCATAACAAAAAATCCCCTTTTTCGACTAAAGAATAATATCCCCATAAATTAATAAGGGCAAATTGTAAACAAGTAAGATTAGTCACAAATTAACTGCACTATAGATGAAAATCTTTTCTGGTGCAACTTTAACACACATGAAAACTTACATCAAGTATAGAATTAGACTTGCATTATTATACACATAAAAGACTTACCTTACCATAAAAATGTAATAATCTTTTGAGCTACGTAGCATTGTCGTTTCCCCAATTAACACAGTTCTAGGTGCAATTGGCTAATACATTAATGAACCGAGACTAGTGCGATTATGGTAACTTCTAATTTTTCCAAATTGATTGACACATGAAATGGAAACTTGGTCAATGCACACCTAAATAATAATTAAAAAAAAAAAAAAACCTTACTAGTGATGTTTTAAATAACACTATTTAGGCTTGTATTATTGTACAAGTTGGAATGAATTTTCCATTGCCGAATGATGATGCTATCTGCGACCCACCGCATTTGTTTTATTGGTTCATCAATACAATTTCTTTCCCAATAAAAAAGCAAAAACAGTGATAGTGTGGGCTCCAGTATGTCTTTGGACATCGTAAAAATAATATCAAAACATATTTTTTTTTATATTTCTAAATATTTTTATATAGATCAAACTTTTCTCAAATTTAAAATAACTTGAGGGTCACGAGTTTAATTTTAATAATTTAAATTATTTATTTTATAAGATTCTTAACCTATATCATTTATGAAAAAAATATAATAATTTAATAATTGTAATATTCTCATTTTATCATGCTTGTCATCAAAAAAATCGATAATTATATTTTTTAAAATAGATTATTTATTTTTCTTTTATAGAAATAATACAATAAAATAAAAATACTACTATTACAACTTAATTTTTGTTTACGAATGATAAATACCAAAAATCTTATAAAATAAATAATTTAGATTATCAAAATTAGATTGCCTCTCAACTATAAATATCAAAGTTGAAAGAAACTCAACCTTTTTATTTATCTGATTTGAGGACTCGTTTGAGAATTGATTTATTTAATATTTTATAATTTTTTATAAAAAATCAAGAAAATCATTTGACAACTTGTGTAGTAATTTTTAATTTTTATTTTTGGGCTAAAAACCAATCATCCCAAACAAAGCCAATAACCATAGTATATTAGATCATTAATATTTTCCGAAAAAAAATAAAAAAAGAGCTCCATACAATGTCAGCAGTAGCATATGTGCGGCTCTTGAGGATGGGTTTGACATTGACATACGGTGGTGGTGGTCATTGAGGAGAGAGATGGCAGGAGTAGTCGAGAGAGGGAGAGGGAGAGGGAGAGGGTAGTGATCAGGTACAGGAGAGTCCATGTCCACACTAGTTTGTTTGTTTGTGTATTTGAAGTAATTTAGCTGATATGGCACTACATGATTTGCTACCCCTAAATCAAGGCCTTGTTTGGCAACTTGAATTTTGACTAAAATAATTAATTAAAAAAAAAATTAAGAGCTTGTTTGGTATTCAATAAAAAAACTTATTTATTTAAATAAATGCACTTATTACTTTTATTTTTTTTATATATATATTTTTTTAAATATAAAGTGTATTGGTTTAAATCATTCCCAACAATCACTAAAATAATAAATAAAATAAAATATTAAAAAAAATTATAAATTATTCCAAATACAATTTCTTTTTCATCTTATAAAACAGTCACAAATCAAAAAATCAACTAAATGATCAAGTTCCAAACGAAACCAATATATATTTATGAATGATGGATCAACCGCAAATATAAGTTGCATTAATCTATTTTCTTTTTTGTTTTATTAATGTACCAAATTAAGGAGATCAAGAGAGCTAAAAAAAAAGCTCCTGCAATTAATCAATGTTATCTATGTATGCAGATGAATAGAGAGAGAGAGAGAGAGAGAGAGAGCTTACAGCAAAACCATAAGCAAAGGAACCGCTGACAGCAACAAAGGTGCTGAGAACAACAACAGCCGTGACGGCGGCAGAGGAGGAGGAACCACCACTCTCTTCTTCATCACCACCACTATCTTCTTCACCACCACCACCACCATCCCCACCACCGGTTGCATCTATGTGCTGAGGCTTTTCTTCAGCAAGCAGGCACCTTGTTATCTGCCCATCCTCTATGCTTTCTCTCTCCATGTTCTTCTGTTTTTCTCTCTCTCTCCTCCACCAATGGAAAAAAATACACAATTATAAAGAGTTTCATTATATTATTATATAAAAATAAAGGAGATGCTACCTTCTGTACTTAAAAAAGACATATTAATATGTCCTTTCATAATATACTTTTACAAATTATTTCATAATACAATTAGAAAATGTCATTTTTTTTATCACAAAAGTTACAATATTTTTTCACTTTAAAATGTCGTCATAAAAATTATGAAGTTTCACGACAAAAATCACAATATGTGATAGCATTACGATTCATAATCTTAAGGTAGGAGTCATAAAGAACTTAATTGTTTGAACTTGACTCATATTCGAGTGGTTAATCGTTCTAGTTTGGTTGATTAAATAAATAAGTAAAGTTTAAATATATTTTAAAACTCGTTAAAATTTTTAAATTAAGCTTGAACAGTTAATGGTTCATTCAATTCGGTTCAATAAACTTAAAATTATATAAAATATCAAACTACTCGAACTTGGTTCGTTAAAAACTTATTTGAGATTGACTCGAAAATTTAATGAATCAAACTTGAATAAATTTTAAAACTCGTTAAAATTATCAGACTAAATTTGAACAATTAACTATTCGGCTCGTTCAGTTCATTTATCACCCCTACTTTAAGGTACATACCATAAATTTACTATTCGATCAGTTGTTTTATAGTTATGTTTTGATTTAAAACTAAACCAATTAGATATATATATATATATATATAAATATTTATTATTATTTATTGTAAATAATCAATTAGGAGTACTCTAGACCTAGCTGATCCGTTAAAATCAATAGACCCTCCCTAATACATCCGTTTTTAAGTGATTTCGACAGTATGGACGGACATACGTAGCCGGAGATTTTTTAAATCTGCTTACACTTAGATGGATAGCGGATGAAAGACTACTCGACCCAATTTAATCCTCCAATCCTTCTTAAGAAATGATGTTATGTCTTTATACTTTGCAGGTTAAAAAAAGACATTTTATTTAATTATTTATGAAATATAAAAGTTTGACCTTTATTGTAATTATAAAAAATAAAGAATAAAAAAATTTAGACTCAAGCAAGGCTCCAAATAGTAAAAAATTACTCTAAAATAGTTGTAAAAAAAAAAAAAACGCATAAAATAGTAAAGCCAAACCGCCAAATTGATCTGGATTCACCCATTAACCCACACGACTCGCTCAATCCGCACCCACTAACTAAGCGGATGAATACGGATTGATTTTTTTCAATCCTCATAATTTGAAAGAATGACGAATGAGAGATCATCCGACCTAACCCAATCTACGAATACCTCTACAATCAAGTATCTTATTAGCATCTCATATCTATTTGTAAATTATTTACTCTCTGTTTGTAAGTTTGTTCTTGTATAATAATAAAATTAAGGGCGAATTACGCTAACGGTCCCTATAGTTTGAGATTTGTGTCACTTTGATCTCTGACTTTACAATTGTAACATATTTGATCTTAAATTTTGAATCTTGTTCCAAATAAAGATAATTGAAGATACCATTATTTAATTTCAATGACAAAATCATCAATTCGATAAAATATAAACTAAATTTGTCAAAAAAATATTTTTGAATTTTTAAAAATTATTTCTACCCACTAAAGATAAAATTATGTAAAATTGATAAATCTTTTAGACATTTATTTATTTTTTTACCAAATTAATTTTTATTATGTATTTGGATGATAATCATGTAATGAGTGGTTATTTTTATTTTTATTAAATGAGTTTCTATTTTTCCAAAAGTCAAATATGGTGACAACTTTGATATCATTATTAAACAAATCCATTTGAAAAATCTAAAACTAAAAATATTTCATATATTAAGTATATTTATTACACATTAAAATCTTACAACCATCTATTACATGATTATCATCCAAAGACACAATAAAATTAATTTGGTAAAATAAATAAATAAATGTTTAAAAGATTTATCAATTTTACATAATTTTATTTTTAGTGGGTAGAAATAATTTTTAAAAATTTAAAAATATATTTTTGAAATTTATTTTTGTCAAATTAGTTTATATTTTATCAAATTAATGATTTTGCCCTTAAAATTAAATAATAATATCTTCAATTGTCTTTATTTGGAATAATATTTACAATGCAAGGTCAAATGTGTTACAATTAAAATTTTTTGGATTAAAGTGACACGAGTCCCAAACTATAGGAACTGTTTCTAAAATTCACCCTAAAATTAATTTTAAACGATCATTTAATTTGATTTGAAATTGAACAATATTATCATGATGATTCGATTTGATTGGATTTTAAAATTTTCATAATTCGATTTAATTCTAAATTTTATAAAACAAATAAAAATTTAATTTTAATTAATTTAAAATCAAACTAGACCGGGTTATGCTCATCACCAGCATCTAATCCTCTGCTTTTATTTTTTTTATTTTTATTTTTATTTTTTATGGTCGAGCTAATGCTTTGTTTGCCGCACAACACTCTTTTAATCAATGGTGATTTTGAATATGACTCATTTTTTTAATTTTTTAATTTATTATAAAAAAACGTTCAAAATAGTAAACATATGATATAACTAAAATAAACTAATAAATTAATAAGTAATTTATTTAAGATTGTTTTGAAAAGTGCTAAAAAAATTACTTTTTTACTTATTATAAAAAAAATATACAAAAATTAAAAAAGTGATTTGACTTAAATAAACTAAAAAATTAATAAACTGCCTGTTTTTTTGGTTCTTCCCAAAAAAGGCCTCATTTTGGGAACAAGTTTAGGACAACCATTGCTATGAGCCTCTGCTGTGGTATCTTTTTTTTTAAAAAAAAAAAAAAAAAAAAAAAAATCAAATCCTATCCTCATAGTTTACATATGATTATATTTTATTTAATTTTATGTTATTTCATTTAACTGAATAAAAAACATGTAAAATAATTTTTTAGTCCCAATATGATATTTTTTATTTGTAATTTTTGTAGGAGAAAAAAATTCCAAAGTTTGAGCCTTATAACAAAATAAATGATGAGCTTTCAACTTTATCAATTTAAATTCTAAATTTTTTATTTGTTTTTAATCTAAACTATTTGTCTATTTCTATTAAGTAAAATCAATGATTTTTTTTTTCAATCATTAAGCTCAATGAAAAATAATATTTTAGACATTTTATGTATATTAATATTGAGTTTAATGACTAAAATACTTTTTCCTTTGGTTTTACTTAACAGAAAAAACAAATAGTTTAAATTGAAAATAAATCAACAGATTAAGATTTAAATTAAAAAAATAAAAAACATAAGATTTATTTTAATAAATAGGATACGCAAACACCCCTTACATTTGATTACACCCTTACTTATGGTTTAAATTGACAAAATTAAAAATTCATGATTTATTTTATTGTAAGAGTCAAATTTTGAGATTTTTTATGTATAATTTTTTTTTTTGAAAAAAATTACAAATAAAAAATATCATATTAAAGAGCATCTTTAATAAAACCGTTAAACTCCATCCTTACCTATTTTAAGGGATTAGTGGCTTTCTATACCTTTCCATTAAAGCTCTTAAATACTTTTCTAAAATAGGAATTGCTACAATGACTCCCTATTTGTAGGGAGTCACTGTAGCTCCCTTATAATATTTTTATGTTTATGTTTATGTTTATTTTTATTTTTATTTTTATTTGCTTTGTTTTTGTTTAGGGGCTGCAATACACATTTATGACTTTTAATTTTTTTAAATTTATAATTAAAAATTATATTTTAATAAAATAGAAAAAAATAGGGAGTTTGTTAATAGAATATGGAAATAATAAGAAGTTTGTTGGGGAAAATAAATGAAAAAGTGATTCTTAAACAATCCTGTTTTGTAGCTCGAAACTTATGAGGCTCGAATGGCCCGAGTCCGAAACGACAACGTTTTGGTTTTTTTTTTTTTCTTTCTCATTTTTTCTTGAAGATGAAGAACAGGAAAGTGAAGAAGAAGAAGAAGAAGAAGAAGAAGAAGAAGAAGAAGAAGAGAAGAGGGAGCTGGAGCTGGGAGCTGGACAACTTCATCAACAACAACATCTTCATCAACATCATCATCATCATCATCAACACATTATCATCATCAACATTTTTTTTTTCCAGATCCAAATCTACGTAGAAAAAAAGAAAAGAAAAGAAAAGAAAAGAAAGAGAAAACAAAGATCTTCATCAACATCTTCATCAACATCATCATCAACACATTATCATCGTCAACAAATTTATTTTTTTATTTTTATTATTATTATTTTTTTCAAATCTAGATCTATTTAGAAAAAAAAAAGAAAAAAGAAGAAAGAAGAGAAAACAGAGTCTGAAAGAAGAGAACACCGATACCCACCGGCGTCGCCACCATCACCGTCGTCCTTCGTCTCTGTCGCCTCTTCTCTTCTCCTCTCCTTTTCTCTCTCTCTCTCTCTCCCCCTTTTTCACTTCCCTTTGTCTGTGTTCGAAAGAAAGAAAAAGAAAGAAAAAAAAAAAACAATGCCCCAAACGAGTCGGGCCATTCGAGTCGATCGAATTTCGAGCTATGAATCATTTTCCTTTCTTAAAATAAGGAATAGATTTTTTAATAATATTTTAGGATAAAATTTAGGTAATCTGATAGGGATACTCTTAGGTCAAAAATTTTATTTTACATATTTTTAATTTAGTTAAATTAGATTACATAAAATAAAATAAAATTTTAACCATATCATAACGTCAATGAATTAAAATAACCCTAAATTAATATGAGTGATAATTTAATTTAATTTATTTATATGTTTGCATATATATATATATATACACACATAAAATTATATTATATTAACTTTTTTTTTCATATCAGTTTAACTCCAAAATAATAAACAAAAACATTACACTTTATTTTCAACACAACTATAACATGCAAATTGTGAGAATAAGATGTGGAAAAAAAATAGTGAAACTGTGCCATTTTAGGCAAACACAGTAGGAGGTCATAGCAGTGATCCCATATTCAGGGACGGAACTAGGATTTCACACTACAACAAAAAGCACTTTTGGCGACTAAAATAACATTTTTCGTCACTGAAAGTAGTACAATTGGCGACTAAAATGGAATTAGTCGCCAAAATTGATAACTTTTGCCGACTAAAAGAGTTTAGTCGCCAAATATGAGGGTATTAGCGACTAAAAGGCAGTGTAGTCGCCGAATGTTGGGGTTTTAGCGACTAAAGGTTGTTTAGTAGCCAAAAGTCACGGTTTTTGGTGACTAAAAATGATTTAGTAGCCAAAAGTGATGGTTTTGGTGACTAAATACAGTTTAGTCGCTGAAAG
This sequence comes from Camellia sinensis, assembly GCF_055761805.1. Classification (NCBI taxonomy): domain Eukaryota; kingdom Viridiplantae; phylum Streptophyta; class Magnoliopsida; order Ericales; family Theaceae; genus Camellia; species Camellia sinensis. The sequence goes on from NC_138962.1 coordinate 91,337,092, forward strand.
TGAAGCTTTTTGGCTACAAAAAAAAATTAGTAGCTAAAAACAGTCCATTGCCGACTAAATTTCAGTTTAGTAGCCAAAAGGGGACGTTTTTGGCGACTAAAAACAGGTGTGGTCGCCAAAACTACTTACTTAATTTTTTAGCGACTAAATAATAATTAGTAGCGAAAAATGATAGAATTGGAGACTAAAAATTTAATTTAGTCGCCAAAAGTGGCCTAAATTTTTTTTTAAGTAAATAATTTATTTTTTACATAAATTACATTGAATTAAAAAAAATTATATTTATATATATTATTTTGTATTAATACCGGTTAATATACTATATAAATAATATATATTGCATATATATTCATGTGATGTTGTAGTGGCATAGTGGAGGGAGTGGGTTGCAAAAAGGTTCGGAATGTGGGACGGTTGGGGTTTGAAACTCAGAAAAAGCAAAAAAAAATGGGTTTTTTTTTTCGACGGAAACACCTTTGGCGACTAAAATTATTAGTCGCCAAAAGTCTTTATTTTGGCGACTAAACAGTGTAGTCGGCGATTGAGTGAGTATTGGCGACTAAATTATTAGTCGGTAAATGTATGATTTTCAAAAGTGTAAAACACTATTGGCGACTAAAATTTTGGTCGCTAAAGACTTTTATTTTGGCGACTAAAAAAGTTTTAGTCGCTAATACCTCCGCCGACCACATATACGCGACAAATGTGGCGACTAAAAAATGCTTTTTTTTTTGTAGTGTCATTACCGGAGGGGCCAAAAGAAAAATAATTTTTTTCACTATATATACAAAACACACATGTATGTATATATGATATATAAATTATATATACATAAAAAAAATATATATATATATAAATACCATGGAAATAATTTTTAAGATGATGAATAAGTTTTTTTTAATTTTTTTTTAATGTAAAATAGAAAGATAATTCAATATGGAAGAAGAATGACATATACATTTTTTATACTAGGAGGCCATTTTATATATAAAATGATATATATATTTTTAAAGTTCTATGACAAACAATAATATTCACAGCAACAGGGGAGCTATGGCCTCCCAGAGTCTTTTCCTAGTTCCGTCCCTGCCCGTGTCTACAAGTTTATAAGTCAATTTATTAACTTATTTAAATTTATTATCTCTTTATTTTTTATATATATTTTTATTTATAATAAATCAAAAAATTAATTCATAAGTCACCTCTCAAAATAAATTGTCCCCAAACTGAGGCCTCGTTTGAGAACCAACCCATTTAGTCAAAAAGTTACTAAAAAAGTCAAAAAGCCAACAACTAATACCAAAAAATCAAAGATTCTATTTTCTCTCTACTTTTTGCACATCTTCTCATAAAAAGTCAAAAAGTCACATATTAAATTTTTTTAACTCATATTTTAGCTAAAAAACTGAAATCTTTCTAAATTAGCATGTTCTCAAAAAAGACCTAAATCTGAGTAACGACAAAAAAGAGGCGTACGATAAAAATGAGACCGAGGGATTTGAAATCCCCTGAAGAATGTATGTTGCGTGTACAAATCAATTTTCATGGGGGTTATGTTACGTTGAATGTATTCACCCAAAAAAAATGTCATGTTGAGTGTACTTCGTTTGGGACACTATTGTTGGAAGCTTGGTGATCGGTAGTTGCTTCTTAGGCGTCGTTTCATTTTGGAGTTGGGCCAAAAAATCATAAAAAAATAAAAAAAAAAAGGTTAAAAAAATTATAGAAGGATAAAAATTACAAAAAGATAAAAAAAAATTTGCCATTCTAAAGTCAAAAAATTAAAAAAACCAAACAAGAATATCAAAGGATTAAAAAAGTCTCAGGTTAAAAAAGTCAAAAAACTAACTAAAAAAATCATTGCCAAATGAGCACTTAGAGCATCCACAATGTATATGTTAATGTATTTGTTAGTGTTAGTTGTTAATTTTTACTAGTGTCATGTTATGTCATGTTAATGTATTTGTTAGTGTTAGTTGTTTGGTGCTGCAGTAGAGCTGCTAAGGGCAGCGTTTGTACACTTTGTTAGTGTCAAATGTTAGATTTTTTGTTAACTGCAGTGAGCGTTTTAACTAGTGAAGAGAGAGAGAGAGAGAGAGAGAGAGAGAAGAGTGTCTGAAGAAGTCCTCCTGGACGTCCTGTCAGAAGTCCATCTTGGACATTCGGACCCTTCAAGAAAAGAAAAGAAAAAAAAAAAAATTGGGTCTCACTAGTTGACCGGCCGGACGTCCGACCAGTCAACAGGAGGTCAATTGAAATTTAATTTTTTCTTTTACTTGTTGGGATTTTTTTTGGACTTGAAATTTAATTTTGGTCTTCAAATTTTTGATTAAACTAAATTATTTATTTATTTTATTTATTATACATGTATATATATATTCTTAACATACATCTTAACACACCTCTTAACATATTTATTGTATCACCATTCACTCACTAAATTAACAAACTCTTAACATACATTTTTGGGTCCCACTTTTGACACTTTTTGTCATATAACACACTTTAACACATCCATTGTGGATGCTCTTAGATAATAATAAGTAGATGTTTGACCTTTATTTTAAAAAAGAAATATTTTTTTTTGTATATATATTTATTTAAGTTATATCAATCAACATCTATCAATATTTTTTCTTTACTTTTCTACATACTTTATCTACTTTTCTACACATTTTATTTATTTATTTATAAAAAGTCAAAAAGTATACTTATTTAGAACATCTCAAACCACCACTAATTTTTTTTCATATTTATAAAAAAAAATTAAAAATTAAAAATAAAATATCATTTAGTAATTATTTTAAAAAAATAGTGAAAAAATCTTTTTCATATACTTCTATCCAATTAATCCATGAGATATTGATATATTCCAATAGAGTAATGTTAGATTTTATGAAAGAAATATTAAGAAAAATTTATGAAGATTTTAAAAATAATATAGTGTTGTAAGTAACAAAATAGGAAAATCAGTTTACCTTAATGTAAGTATATTTTAATTTTGAAGTCTTAGTTTGCAAATAGTCTAAACTTTATGATTGAGAGGTTGTAAGTTATTGTATGTAATTACATAACATATAACAAAACACTACAAAATAATTAAAGGATTAACAATATACATGAGGCTCTTCCTAATATTTCTTTCATGAAGTGTAGCATTACGCATTCCGGCCTACTATGTGCTAATTTGGACTTTTTATTATTATTAATTATTTCTATATATATTAAACTTTAAAAATTTATAATTTTGGTTGTACATATTTATTTTTAATAAAATTTATATCTTTGAAACCTATTTAATGAGATACATCAAACAAGATCTAACTTAAATATGTAATTATGCAAAAAAAAAAAAAATTTACAGTGTGAATGTTCACAATGAAACTATAATTATTAATGTGAGATGAATTGGCACATTCAATTTCAGATTTGTACAAACTCAATTTTGATATTAAAAGTTTACATTTGGCTCGTTTGGAACTTAACTATTTTAGTTAGTTTATTTTTTTATTTTTTTATTTTAACCTAACTAAAAAATTTGTGTTTGAGATGATAATTGCCTCTTTTTATTTATTTTTTATTTTTTTTATAGTTGATTTGATAGTTGTGAGAGAAAAAAAAATGATTATGATTTGAATGTGACATTTTGTTTTATTAGCTATTTTAGTTTGTTCTGTATTTATTGACTATTTTAACCAAAACAATCCACCAACCTAACTTCCCAAACACTTTCATTATTTCGATTATCATTACGAATATTAACATACCCCACATTCAAAATACCATCCACATTCACAACATGAATTAGGCATGCCATCATTTGTGGAAAAGTCTATATCATAGGTGTTTCATTTCGTTAAGATCAGTTGTGGAAGTGTCCTAATGGGTGGAAAGAACGTTTTTTTATCAGCCGCGGGGCGGAAAATTCTCATCAAATCTGTGGCGCTACTATGTTAGTGAAGTAGTGTTGGTGTATTTTGAATCACTTGGAATCTTTAATGGCTAGAATGTTAAAAACTCATTATTTTCTAAATACCTCTTTCTTGGATGCGCCGTTGGGTGTCAACCCTTTGTACACTTGGCGGAGTGTTTGGAATACGAAGAACTTGCTTCAAACTGGGTTGCGTTGGCGAATAGGCAATGGGCAGCAAGTTAATACTTGGGGTGCGAAGTGGGTTCTGTAACAACCCTCACCTTACTCTTGTCATCCTTGCATACATTCTTGCATGGTCTTGCTTTATTATGTTAATTGGAAGGATTTGTTTACCTTGTTTTGTTAGTATTACTTGCGTGATCTTGTCCCTTGTTCGGTGTGTGCGTAGCCGAGGTCATCTTGAGCTTAGTTCGCCTTTGAACCTTGTGCTTAGAACTATTTTGAGATCTTGTTCAACCCCATCTTCACCTCGGGCATTCATTGCCGAGATGCTTCGCACTTAGTGAACCTTGTCCTTGGGCAGGTATGGCCTAGGCCGAGATGTGGCGCACCCCGGCCAAGGTGTGGCACAGCTTAGTCAAGTGTCGTCCTCCCTAGCCGATGTTTTCTATCCTGTTGCTGAATCCTTGATTTGAGCCGATGTCATCTCTTTGCCGATGTGTCTTACCCGAGCTTGCTGTATACGCTTTGTCAGAGACTTGTCTTGTCTATCAATCACCTTTTTGGAGCTGAACCAATCCGATAACGCCACGTGTCCGAGCTGATTGTTAAGGCAGCCGGCAGACCCTGAAACAAATCATTTCTTGTCTCAATCTTTGTTTTAGAGAGAGAGGCTCTAGGGAAGAGGAAGAAGAGTTCTTGAGTGAGAGTAGTCTTCCAAGCTTGATCTTCGTGGCTTGAACCGTTAGATTCGAGCTTTGGGGTAAGATTCTTGATCTACTTTGAGTGTTGTTATGGATTATCTAGCTGCATTGCATGATCGGATTTGTGTTGCATATCATGCATCGTTTTGAAGTTGGTTTTGGTAAGAGAAAATGGTTTTTCCATGTGTTCTTGAAGAAAGTCTCATTTTGATCGAAAAGTTTGGAACGAAAATCATGTTTTGTGTTTGTTCTTGCATGACTTTCTTTAATGGGTACCCAGGTCCATATATTTTGAACTCTTGGCATGAAAACTCAGATTTTTGTAACAAGTTGTGAGCTTGCATCCATCTTTCAAATGATCATGTTCTTCGTACTCTTCAAAGGAAAACCCAGGTTTTTCCTGACTTTGTTTAGCGGGACCTCGGCATAGTCCTGGACGGTACCCAGTGTGCTTCCGAGAAACGGGAGCAGTGATTAAGCTCCCAGCTTGTTTTGCTTTGTCTTTGACTTGGATCTGGCGAGAATGCCGAGATCATTTGCATGTATATAGAGCTTGCTTTGAGAATGTGACTTGCCATGTGATTGTAGGTCCTTGATATTTGCTTTGAGTCTACACCTGAAGAACTAGGTGAGTGGTATTTCTAATAAAGCTATGTTACACTTGCTTTTGATAAATCTTGTTTTGTTTGTTTTGACGTGGGTATTTGCTAAGCATGAATAAATAGCCTTGTTTGATTGTTATCCTCGGAAAGTCCCTTGTGCTGGAGGACTCTAAACTTTTGCAGTACTAAGTATAAAAGGATACGGTCCTTGTTAAATCGGGCTACGGGCCCAAGTAACACAAGTCCCTTGTACTGGAGGACTCTAAACTTTCGCGATACCAAGTGCACAAGTCCCTTGTATTGGAGGACTTTAAACTTTCGCAATACTTTTGACCAAACGATTACGGATCGTACAGCCCTTGATACTTGAATGATGAATACGGTTCATCCCTTGCTTCGCCGATGTTATGATACTTGAATGATGAATACGGTTCATCCCTTGCTTCGCCGATGTTATGATACTTGAATGATGAATACGGTTCATCCTTTGCTTCGCCGATGTTATGATACTTGAATGATGAATACGGTTCATCCCTTGTTTTGCCTATGTCAGTAAACATCTTTGGATACTTGTAATATTTGATTGATGAATACGGTTCATCCCTCGTCTTGCTAAAGTTTGATGTGTTTTGTTTTGAAGGACCTCGGCTATATTCATGCAAAACCTTTATTATTAGTACCATCCACTGAGTATTTGTACTCACCCCTCTATATATATGTAGGTGATGAGCAGGACGGCGGCGACGCCTAGATCGTTTGGATGCTTGTTTTGGATTTGTACTTATGTCGGCTTTACTTTTGTATTTACGTCGGCGGTGCCCTGTTTTGCATGTCGGCAAATCTTGAAAATCATGCTTCTTGACTTGTATTAGCTGTACTTTTGTTTATGTCGGCTCGAGAAGCCTTTTGATCAAGATGTAACATGTATTTTTACGCTGTTGTATTCAAGTTGTAAAGTTATCTGGAATGTTTGGCATTGCTTTGATCTACGCACAGCTCTTATGGACCACTTGTATTTGATTTAATTGCTTCCGCATTGTGAGCTCCCTATATCCATACTCTGATTGTGTTAAGTTTTTGGAAAAGTTGGCCTTCGGTAATTACGGATTACTGGCCATCACGGCATCAAACTACTAGGGGCGGTTTGGGGTCGTGACAGGTTCCTTGGCCAACATCGTTTCAACTTCTCTCTTCTTCTCGAGTTTTGTTACCTGATGCAACTGTTCTTGAGTTAATAGATCGTGATAGACTCTGTTGGGATTTGGATGTGCTTTGGGATAATTTTGTTAATGGGGATGTTGAATGCATTTCAAGTATTCCCATTTGTCCTAGTTTTTCGAATGATTTGCAAGTTTGGCGTTGTTAGGTTTTTGCAATTGGTAATCTCGTTTGATAAAACTCTTTTCAATAATAATTTTATTCGCTTTTTTGTTTAAGTGAGGTTGTAAGTGCTTAGATACGAATCCAACCTGAATTGAGCCTATGCAGAGGAGTTTGTGATTTTGAACCTTTCATGTTTGCCACTTCGCTGACTATGTACGGGATCGAGCTGTTTGACCGCTTGAGTGGTAAATAGGAACATCCAATATCTCTGCCTGTAAACTGAACTTCTGGGAAATATGTTTTAGCGCTTGAGCGGTGAAATGTGTGCTCGAGTGGTTGGCCTATATGTTTTGCACCGTCTTTTCTCACATCGCTCGAGCAGTGAAATGTGCGCTTGAGTGGTTTTCGCGATCCTATTTACTATAAAATGTGCCATTTGTTGTTTTTAGGGAGAGAAAGAAAAACCAAAGTGTGGTATATTGAAGGGTGTTTTATAAGTGTTTCCTCGATGATTTAAGAATGCATAATAAATCTACGAGCTTCATATTGACTTCATCAAGGGGTTGTTTTTACTGTTACGTTCACAAAAGAAAGAGGAGCTCTTCGATGGATTCTGGAAAACTTAGGCTTAAAGCTTTGGTGGATTTCGGAGTGGCTTATTGTGACAACCCCGACTCCTTGTTAACGCTAATTCATGATTAAGCATACTAAGTAAATGATTAAGATGAAATCCTAAATTAATCATGTGAGTGTGTTGCTTTAGATGCATTCTTATCTGTTTGATATAAAAATATTTGTCCAGGTTTTAATTTCGATTCGCGAATTGAAAGCCTTATCGGCAACCAATTTAGAAATTGGCTGGTGTTATATGCTAACTAGGAATTATATAATTTTATGGTAGGTTTAATTGGAATTTGATTTGGAACAATTAAATTAAAATAAATAATGCTAATTAATTTAGCTTGGGTTAATTACATGTTTGCCATTAAGTGGGCTTTTCAAGACCATTCTTGTTTACACTTCATACATGTTTGACACCATCAATTTCTACCTTCTTGCACAAACGTGAGAGAGAGGGAGCAAGGCTAAGGAATTGAAATCAAACTTGAGGGAGAGAAGGTCATTGCTTAGAGATTCAAGGAATTGCTTAGAGATTTTGCTTAAGTGAAGCTCAATTGAGTAGCCTAGGTAAGAGCCCAACCTTTCAATTTTGAATTTGAGCCAATTTGTACTTGAATGCAAATGAAATAGATGAATTTATGGGAAAATTGAGCTGGAATTTAAGGAAGCTAAGTCAATCCATGCATGCATGTCCATATCATGGGGTTTTGGAGTTGTTTTTATGAAATTCTCACATGCATGTTCATATTATAGTTGTAGTCTAAGAATTCACCATATTTTTAAGTTGAATATTGCATTTGATCATATTTTGAGAAGCTCAAGATCAAGAAACTTCATGCATGTTATGTTCTTGCAATGTTCATAAAGTTTAAGTTGAAATTTGGTACAATTGACATACTTTTGGGCTTTGATTTTATGAAATGATCTTTTAAATCATGATGTGTTATGAGTTTCTAAGTGTTTTCCAGAATTTTGGCCCAAAAGGATGAGTTTTGGAATGTTGAATCCATGGTTTGAACTTTGGGAGCAAATCTGGAAAACCCAGAATTTTGCTTTCACGCTTGAGCGAAGGATTCCACGCTCGAGCGACCACCTTCATTTTCATACTTTCGATCGAATGACAGAAGGTTGGCTCGAGCGTAGATTGCAAGCTCTTAGAATTTTTGCGTGTGTAGAAGCACTCTCGAGCGACAAGACTTGTGCTCGAGCGAAGAACTGTGTCTCACGCTCGAGCGAGCATCGAGCGAGTTTCGAGCGGAGATTTCATGCAACCAGAACTTTTCACATTTTTGCAAATCGCTCAAGTGAAGGAGTCTACGCTCGAGCGACCAATCACATTTGGCATATCCACTCGAGCGAAGAAGGCCACGCTCGAGCGAGACCCTTATTTTCAGCAAGTTTTGAAAAACATTTTCAACTACATTTTGCATCCTCTTTCCATCCTAGGCATTTCTAGGTCATGTTTAAGACATCATAATGAGGATGATGAAGTAGAACCACACCAAAACAAGTAGAAAGGACTAAGTTATCAATTCCGGGTGTGTAATTAAGTGTGCGTTCGTTCTATAACTGTGTATGTTTGGCACCCAAGAAAGCTAATTAGCCTGCTTATAGCCCTGTGATCTGTGAGTAACAATGTTGTAAAGCTATGTTCAATTACAATTATTTTCTAAATGATTAATTATACTGCTTTCTGAAATGATATTGTTTATCGAATGAATGTTTGTCCTATTTTATGAACTGTACTCGTGGCATTCATAGCAATTGACTGTTACTGCTACTGTTAGTATTACTGTTACTGCTACAGTTACAGAGATCTCTGTCAGTTCCAATGTTTGGAACTATTACTGTTTACTGTTTTGACGGCCATCAACTGACTGTTCGGTCTATTAAGACCTACTATACTATTCTGCTATTGGATGTACCACGTATGACTGTTATGATTTCTAAATGACTGATATGATATGAAATATGAGACATTGAATGAATAATTGATCTACTGATGCAAATGACTACTTTAATTACCGAAAGGACATTCATTCTTAACCCCTTTACACATTTGTTATTCACTGGGCTATAGCTCATAATTTATATATATATATATGTACGTGGCCAGGCACTGGACCAAAGCTAGAGGCGCCGACTTAAGTTCATGTTTTGTCAAGCCAACCATTGTGCCTCACTTCGGTGTTTCGAACCTGCACGAGTCAAGGCTTTCTGGGTGTTTCTATCCACCCCTTTTTGCTAAGTGTAATGAATGTCTAAGACTTTTGAATGTACAGTTATGATGAGGGGATTATGTCCCTAATCCGTATGCTACTTTGTATATGTATTTTTGTTATATATATGGCTATGAATGTGGTTATGTCCATGAAAGTCTTTCCCATTCAGGTTTTCACAGCTCATTAGACGATGTAAACTATTATTGATTGGCTTCCGCCAGCCCCGTTATATTATATCATTGTCAACCTGTTAAGCAGGCCTTTGGTAATCACGAATTACTAGCCGATTACGATGCTAAACCCTTAGGGGCGGGTTTGGGTCGTGACAGAGTGGTATCAGAGCACGAGTTATACCGCACACACGTGTCCAAATGAGCTATAGGATGTCCTAGGAAAGTAATTAGGGCATTGCATGAGTATAAGAAAGTGTGTGTGGACATGATATGTATGTATGTGCTAATGTGCATAAGTAAGCTATTTTTCCTATGTTTATTATTACTGTATTGTATATAGTGCAATGGAGAACGCAAGAAATACCGATGAACCTGAATCATCCGATACAAGGATTGCCAGATTAGAAAGGATAGTTGAATTACTGACCGAGTCACTAAGACAACAACAGAACCAACAGCCCCCATCTCCTCCAGTACAACCATAACCAAATGCCAATGATGATGTGATTGCCTTGACACAAAGTTTAAGAAAAGGAAGCCACCAACATTCTAGGGAGGTCTTGAGCCACTGAAGGACGAGGAGACCGACATTTTCTGCCGTATAAGGTCTCAAAAGGCGCCATACCAATACTCGAATGAAAACTGTTGTTGTAGGCAAATTCAGCTAAAAGCAAATGACTTTCCCAATTCCCTTGGAAATCAAGTACACACATACGCAGTAAGTCCTCCACAGTTTGGATTGTTCTTTCTGATTAGCCATCTATCTGAGGATGATATACACTACTCAATCTCAATTCAGTACCTAATGCCACTTGCATGCTTTGCTAGAATCTTGATGTAAATTTCGAGTCCCTATCAGAAACAATGGACACAGGCACTCCATGCAATCTAACAATCTCATTAATATAAATTGTAGTTAATTTATCTGCATTATAAATTGTTTTGACAGGTAAGAAATGAGCAGACTTAGTCAATCGATCAATAATAACCCCAATTGAATCCATACCTCTACTGGAGCGAGGCAATCCAACAATGAAATCCATAGTGATATGTTCCCATTTCCACTCCGGTATTGGCAAGGGTTGAAGTAAACCTGCGGGTCGTTGATGTTCAGCTTTGACTTGTTAGCAATGTAGGCATTTCGAGACAAACTTGGCAATTTCTTTCTTCATTCCCGGCCACTAGAAATTAAGCTTCAAATCTTGGTACATTTTTGTATTTCCTAGATGGATAGAAAGTTTTGAACTGTGGCCTTCTTACAAAACTCGCCTTTTCAATTCAGGGTCATTTGGTACACATAACCTTCCTTGAAATTTCAACATATCATTTTCAAATCTAAAACTTGGCCTTGGTTTGGATTCCCGTTCATCAATTATCCTTTTCAGAAATTCATCTTGTTGTTGCTTCTCTTTAATTTCCTCAATAAGTGCCAGTTGAGCAGAAATAGCAGCCAATATCCTACCTTGTTCTCACAAAACAATTTCAACCTCAAATTTCTCAAAGTCATGTAGCAGTTCTTTCTGTCCGGTAAGTAAACAGACCAAATTACTGATTGATTTCTGACTAAGTGCATCAGCAACGGTGTTAGCTTTCCCCAGATGGTACAAAATTTGTAAGTCATAGTCTTTTATCAATTCTAACCGTCTCCGCTGTCTCATGTTCAACTCTTTCTGTGTAAAGAAATATTTTAAACTCTTGTGATCGGTGTACACTTCACATGTTGCCCATATAAGTAGTGGCGCCAAATTTTCAATGCAAACACTACTGCGGCAAGTTCCAAGACATGAGTTGGGTAATTCCTTTCATGTGGCCTCAGTTGTCAGGAAGCATACGCAATAACTTTACTATTCTACATTAATACACATGCCAAACCCTTATAAGAAACATCACTAAAAAAGGTAAATCCATTCGTACCTGAGGGTAAGGTGAGAATCGGTGCAGTCACAAGTCGAGTATTCAATTCTTGGAAAGCTGATTCTCTCTGATTGGTCCAGTCAAATGGTATTCCCTTTTGAGTCAACTGAGTCAATAGCAGAGCAATTTTGGAAAAATCTTTCACGAATCTTCAATAATACCCGACCAAACCTAAGAAACTCTGAACTTTAGTAACATTAGTCGGTCTAGGCCAGTTCACCACTGCTTCAATCTTCTATGGGTCAACTGAAATGCCATTCTTACTAATCACATGCCCCAAAAACATAACACTATTAAGCCAAAATTCACACTTTGTTAGTTTTACATACAGTTTTTGTTCTCTCAAGGTCTGTAAAGCAATTCTCAAATGATGTTCATGTTCCTTCTTACTCTTGGAATAAATCAAGATATCATCTATAAAAACAACCACAAATTCATCGAGGAATGGTTTGAAAATTATGTTCATAAGATCCATAAATGCGGCAGGCACATTAGTAACTCCGAAAGGCATAACAAGAAATTTATAATATTCGTACCTTGTTCGAAAGGCAGTCTTCTCAATGTCCTCTGCTTTGAGTTTCAATTAGTGATATTCGGATCTAAGGTCAACTTTAGAAAAGACCTAAGCGCCTTGTAGTTGGTCAAATAAATCATCAATACGAGGCAATGGGTACTTGTTTTTCACTGTCACCTTGTTCAATTCACGGTAGTCAATATAAAGCCTCAATGAGCCATCTTTCTTTTTCACAAATAAAACTGGTGTGCCCCATGATGAAATACTGGGCCTGATAAAATTTTTGTCCAACAACTCTTGCAACTGGATTTTCAATTCTTTGAATTCAGTAGGTGCCTGTAGACGTCCCCGAACGCCCCGGGAGGAACGAGCCCCCGTTCTGTTCATTTGGGGTCACTACAGCTCAGGACTCTCAAATTTGTCACGGTTCTAAGTCTGAACCAAAGAGTCCAAATCCGGCAAATCGTTTTGAGAAAACAGATTTTTTGAAAGAAGTGCCAAACACGGACTGCTTTGCCAGATACAGAGTCGCCACCTAAATATTTTATTTTGGGAAATTTAGGAAACCCTAACTCGTTGCCTAAGGCCACGTGTCCGTCATCACCAAAGTTGCCTCGGCTCGGGAACTTGGGTACGATTGGGGAAGGTCACTTCGTGAGCACCCCCGCTCGCCCGATCAAAGATCGGCCTCTACTAACCATGATATCTATTTTTGAAAACTTTGTGTATCCTTATTCCGGTTATTAGCCTAGGTTACTATGTGATGCGCACAGCATACAAGTATAGACTGAGTTGCCTGAATTGGAACAAAACATTTCATGTTTGTTTATTTGAAAGTGGTTTGATGGTGCTACCCGCAAGTAGGCTAAGATGTGGATTTGCCACCCTCGGGTGGGCTTAGAAAACATGATTTTGCCACTATCTAGTGGGCTTAAAACACACATTTGATGAATTATTCCAATTCAAATAACCCAACCTTCACCCATAGGCACTCAGGCAGTTATATCACATAAGCAATTAGCCTCATGGTAAGCATGCTATTCATGGCAGTCACTCACACGCATGCAAGGATGCTAAAGCATAGAACTTACTGAGTACTCCAAGCCAAAATAGAAACTACATTAGAAATCATGCATGATCCTAAGTATACAAAAATGCCTAATGCAATACATGCAAAAATGCAACTATAGCAGGCTCGGCTATTCTAAACATGGCATATGAAATGCTACAACTAACATGTATTCAATTTGGAATTGAAAGTACGATGCAGTTAGTATGGTGCGCTGAGCCCGGTGCATGCAAAACAGATGAATGAATGCAAACATGCTATCATACTGTATGCTAATTGAAATATGCCCTAATCTAACCATCATAAGCGGATAAATAAAAGGGAAGAAAGACGTGGGGTTGGAAGACATACAACACACACACGTACACTTATTACAGTTATGCCCTCGCGCAGAGGGTTCGAATAAATAATACAGTCCCGAATAAAAGAATATTACAGTCCAAATATTACAGTCCAAATAATATACAAATTCCTAATTAATCAAATTAACTAAGAAAACTGTAAAACTGGCGTGCAAGCCAGGGACTGCCTTACTTCTGATGAATGATGTATATTTAGGCTACTTTGCGCGGAAATCCACTGGGATGCCCCAATTAGCCTCTGTTTACACCTGTTCTTGAAAAGCGTGCCAAGCCCCGAAAGTTGCTGATTCTTCATTTTGCTGCAACAGAGAGCAGGAAAGGGGCATAGCAATGTATTTTCACAAATATATGCATGCCTCGATCCTCGTGCCACCAATTACGCATACCGAGGCATGATGGCCGAGGAGTCGAATTGCACAACTCAATATAGAATGAATGCACATGAAAACACAACAAGACCTAACTCCATCATGGATGATCCGGAGTGTCGGTGACTGGGGAATTGAGATACGTTCCGTCACTCGGAGTACGGAACATACCTCGTTTCCCGTGCCCGGGCTAACTCCTACCCCGAACACGATGCAATATGCATGACATGCATGAAATGCAACTAAGATACAATCCTAATATACACAATGTTATGGAATGGCATACACGCCATATGAGGTAATACACAACCGGGCATACACAATGCTATGGATGAAATGGCACACGCAATGCAATAATGGGCTTACACCAACAAGAGAGAGCCTCAGCCACACTCATATAGGAGGCCGCTGGATGAAAATGAAGTGCCTCGAAATGCGTGCACACAGGCACGCAAACCGAGGCAATAGCATACGCAATGCAATATGGCTAAAATGATATGCAAACATGCTAATGGAATTTCAGCACTGAAATGTGGGGGAAAACAGCCCCGAAATGAGGCGAAAGTACACCCGATGCATGGAATCAAACCGAAATGCAACATTAGGTACATAAAATGGCTTACAGCTATACAAAGCATGCATAATTTGCACATGAGATGAAAATACAGAAGCAAGGCAGCCCCTAGACGAGCACTTTTACAGTTCAAAACATGGCCAAATAGTAAGCACAAATATGGAAAAACTAGCATGCGAAAATGGCCCTAAATATGAGGTAATGAAGCAACTCACAGTTGCTGACCCCAAACAGGTTAGGGCCCTTCAACAACATTGAAGAGGGGCCCAAAATATGACACTTTACAGAACTGTAAAAACCCCAAAAACAAATATAGGTATGGCTAAGCTCTTATGCAAGAATTGGGCCGAAAAATGGACAAAGGAGCAAGTGGTAGATGCAAAGCCCAAACAGAAAAAGACTCTTCTATAACACTGAAGAGGGGCCAAAAATATGACTGTTTACAGTTTATGGCAGCCCCAAAAACAGTATATAAATACACTCAAAATGTCATGCAAGATGAGGCTCAAAAGAGGCTATAACACAAAGTATACAAAATATTCAACAAACAGCCAAAGACCCTTAATGAAACATGACAAGGGGGTCAAAATATGGCTGTTTTTAGTTTGGACCAAAGTCCAAAAACAGCAACATCAGGGGCTGCTAAAGCATACAAAAATGGGACCAAAAGGAGGACATAAAGGAAAGTACAACATGGAAGTCCCAAACAGTGTTGAGCCCTTCTTCAATGTTTAAGAGGGGCTCAAAATAAGCCCATTTACAGTTCACATCAGGCTCCAAAACAGATCACACATAGGCTAGAAAAAGCATGCAAAATATTGACATACAAAGAGGTATTGAAACAAGTGTGAGGTGGGGTTCTCAAATAGGGTTGAACCCTTCAACAAACATGTAGAATAGCTCAAAATAGGCCTAGTTTCAGTTAGGGTTGGAGCCTAAAACAGTAAGCAAGATGGCTAGAGGAATGGTGCAAAAATGAGCTAGAAAAGAGGGAAAGTGGACTTACCCTTGAAGACCAATGCTTTTGTTGCTTCTTGGACCAACTTTGATGACTCTAAGCTGCTGGAATTCCTCCCCTTGCTGTTGGAATGGTGTGGTGGTGGTAGAGCTTGATGATGATGAAGAAATGGAGCCAAAACTTGAAGGAAATGGAGAGATATGTATCTATATCTTCAAAGCAATTCTTGTAACCCTTTCTCTTGAGTTGGGAGGCCAACTATCTAGGCAAGAGAGGGAGAGAAGAGTCTAGGCAAAAGTGGAGGGAAATGAGGCTTCTTTTTCCTCCAAAAGGGTCCCCCGGATATAGATATTTTTGGGGGAAAACCAAGGCACAGCTGGAATGCACTCAACCTGAAGAAGCAGGCCGGCCTGGCATTTTGGCTGCAGGTGGCCGGCCGGCCACTTCCCCTAGCCGGCCGGCTAGGTCAAAGGGAAAAAAGTGGCCGGCCACCTCCTAGGATGAAGCCCCAGAGGTTAGCTTTCCAATGACGCAAACCTTGCATTAAAATTCCTCTTGTAGAAAAAGTTATGCCCTTTTCCGTGAAGCCGCGCAGATTCGGTCCAACCAAACTTCAACCAACCACATCTCCCCCCCTCGGACTTGGACTTGGGAGATTCTTGAGTGAAAAATGAAGCCCCGGAAGTAATATTTCCAATGTGGTAGCCTCATATCTTAATTCCCCTTGTGCAAAGAGTTACGCCCGTTTCGGTGAAGCCGCGCAAATTTTTCTCCTTCCCGGATTCATGCTGAACCACTTTTGGCCAAAAAGAAGTTGGCTTTTCAGAAAAATTGCTGGCCTCCCACCCTCCTACAAGCTTTCTAACAGTGAAAATAAGGTCTCCACCAAAAATGAGCCCAAACCGATGCAAAATGAAGGTTCGGGGGCCAAAACGCGCAGCCCGAGGCCCCAAAAACTGGCTGTTAGGCACCGGGAGTGGTGTTCGACCATGAAGTGGGTCTCTCAGACCTCAGTGTCCCTCAAAAGGGAGTAGATAAGATGCATGCCAAAAATCAGAGCAAATGGAGATGGTTAAGCGGTCCCGAACCGAGGCACACGGCCTGACAGTTCCGAAAACCGGGAACCGGGCTCCGAAATGGAAAAAATGGCCTACAGCCACAAAATGTAGCCCACGGCCACTGAGAGATGGTCTACGGGACCTCTCCCTCCCCTCAGGAAAAGAAATAGAGAAAACCGAGTCTGGTTCGCAAACCGAGGCAAGACACAGAAGAGGGTTCGGAAATCCGGAGGCAGGGCTCACGGCCGCGACTCTGAGACTTCTGAACGAGCGCGATATGCAACATCACCAAGCGCTCAATTGGTGACGTCTGAGTCTTAAGGTCGGTCAAAAATGGGGTGTCTACAGTGCCATTCTGTACGGAGCCTTAGAAATTGGCTGTGTACTCGTTAACACCTCAGTAGTGAACTCAATCTCCTTGTCAATCAGATCCCCTGGCAAGTCATCTGGAAAAACATCTAGAAACTCAGAAATTATTTCTGAAAATCAAAATTAATTTCTGACCAATTTCACAAATAAATATTATGAACTGTTAATGACTACCAATATATTAAACAATATATTACTACTATTTGTCAAACAGTATATTACTACTATTTGTATTTTCGAACCAGAATATTACTTTATAAAACCATAGAAAATAATTTTTGTACGAAAAAGAAATGAAGAAAAGAAAACAAACGAAAAATTCTGTATAAATAGAATAATTTGAATCTGTCATAATATTATTCGAACAATCTTTTATGTAAAATAAATAACTTGAAACCACATCAAAACAAATAAAAGTAAATTACTTACAAAATTTATTTACCGAAACGAATAAGTATAGAAATTGATCAAGTCGAGTGTGAGACACTCTGTCTTTAAGGCAGATTCGCCTCGCTTCAGTGCTTACGGATAAATGCCGTCTATCTCCCAGGATACAATGATCTTTTTGCAGATTGTAGTAGCACTCCAAACAATCTGTACGACGAATTAGAACCTGTGTTCTATACTCTTTGAATTTTTCCTCAAAATCTAGTATGTAGAATAATGCAAAGAGAGCACAAAGGAAAGCAAGAAAAAGGATTTTCGGAATAAAACAATTACTGGAAACAAGTCTGCTTTTATAGGCAAAGTGGTATCCCCTAGGAAGGGCCAAATCGGTAGGTTTTTGAAATGAACGAGTATGATACAAAATTGAACAGATTTGTTGGAAAACAGTTTGAATCTATCCATAACTGCTGGGCAGTTTTAAATCTGTTAAAACAATAGTTTGAACCTGTTGGAAAATAAAACCGTAAGAGGCATTGTTTGGACACAATTTGAATTCAAATTTGGCACTGCACCTGGCACGACATGGTTCGACCAGCCAGTCGGACGGACGGCGGCGGCACGCGCGCGGGTGTGGTGGTTTGGGCCAAGGCCCATTTTGTCCATAACTACTCCCTTCTATAAACTTGGGTGCCCCTTGGGGCCCAACCCAAGTATTCCTACCTAGAATTTATATACACACATAAGTTCTCTTTAAGTTTCAATGTGGGACAACCTTTTTAAGGTAACCCACATTTTGACTCTTTAATTTCTCTTTTCATGAACCCAAAAACGACGTCAAGTTCTCATTTACTCATAAATGGTTTTGACGAACAGTTTTTACCGTGTGACTTGCCATATGGCAAGGAACACGTCATCTCTTTGGACTCACCTCAAAAGACGTGTGGGACCCACTCAAATTTGGATTCAAAGTTGACCCAAAATAAGCCTATAAAAACTAAATTTTCCAACATAGAGAGGTTTAGAATGATGGAGAAATCATTTTTCAGTAAAGGTTAGGGAAAAAAATAAATACTAAAAATATGAAAGGGTGCACCTTTAAATTATAGCCTTGTAACTTTTTACTTATATCTCATCACAAAATAAGTTACACCTCTTATATTTTTGTAATTTTTTTTTTTTACTCCACCACACTGTGATTGCCCCTTGATTGATCCCTTCAACTAACCACCAACGGGATGTATCTTACAGTTGTTATCCTAAGGAGTCGTGCATGAGGCCAACATCCCACGTGGTGGATTCTTATTTGAAAGATTAAGAATTGTCTCGCTTAAATTTTTTGGAAATTAAATTTTTTATTTTTTATTTTTAATAATTTTTTAAAATATTTTAAGTAATTTTTTTATTTTTTAGATACATCTAATCTAGATGTACCTAAAAAATAAAATATTTATAAAAATTAATAAATATATAAGAATATGAAAATGTACTGAATATATATATATATATATATATATATATTTTCTATTTTTGGTATTTAGTAATTTTTTTAAAATATTTTTTTCACAAATATTATACTTTTTAATTGTGTTTATATTAAGTATATCTAAAAATAAAAAAAAATTATTTAAAATAGTAAAAAAAGTTAACAAAAAATAAAAAATAAAAAAAATTCAATTTAAAAAAAATTAAATTAAAAAAAATTGGAACCAACCACAGTTTATTCCTAATCTCCATTGCCCTTCTTCTCTGAGCTCTTTAGGAACTTGATTGTCAGAGGACCCTTTTGAGAAGGATATCTTCAGTGTGTCGAAGGAGAAGTTATTGGTTGCACTTGGATACCGATCGCATATGATAAGAGTATCTTCAATGGTTTGTCATTGGAGCTGTCAAAGTTATAATATAGTAGCTTTGAGGAAAATGGTTCTCCAATTATGAGATATAACAGCGGTTAAAAATGGCATATGTCAAAGCTGTTGCCAAGTTTGACAACAACTTTGGCAAATGGTAAATCTGCCAGCTCACCCAAACCAATTGATTTTCTTCGCTGCCTCCCTCCCTTTCTCATCCATCTCTAGAAAAACTCAAACAAAAACGGATCAATTTTTTCATTTTACGATATTCATAAATTTTTTTTAAACAAAACTCACACCAATTTATTTAAACAGTGTTAGCAATTGACATTTGAAAAAAAAAATCAACATTTTTTTTAACATAATTTCACTAAGACAATAACATTCAAGCATTCTCAAACAAATTTCAAGTAATCGTTTGGTTCTTGTATCCTTGATCTTTTTTTTGTTTTGTTTTGTTTTCTTTGTGTTTAATTTCTTTTACCAATTGGAATATTTTTTGTTCAAATAAATGGATCTAGATCAGATCGATGAAATTCAAAGTAATACTAAAAAAAATCAAAGTTTTTCTCAGAATAACATTTAAAAATTGATTCTTTTGTGTCTTTATTAGGATCTGAAAGATTTGATTTTTACTCTGATAGATTGATATTAAAAAAAAAAAGTCATGTTCTAGTGATTATGTGCTAATGATCAACGAAATTTACAAACAAAACAAAAAGAATAAATATATCATACCTTGTAAGTCAGATTTGGAGGGAAAAAAAAAATGAATGTGTCGTTGATCCATGAATGCGCTGTTGGGCAGAGACGATCTATGATTGGTGACTGATCTGTTATCCATGAATTTTGTGATCTTTTTTCTTCTCTCTTTGTTTCTCTCTCTTCACCGATCTACTGGGTGTTATGGTTGCATTGGGCAAAGACGATTGAGGATGATAGGGAAAAAGAGATAGAGATGGAGAGAGAGAGGGAGAGGGAGAGGGAGATGAGAGGCATAGATGATAAGAGAGAAGAAGAGAGGGGTTAGGTTCAAAATTCATATCTCCTGTGATACGACCTGTGATCGGTGACTAAAACCGAGAGTTGATCGGTGATTGTAACATGCCTAGGGAGTACCCGTGTGCGTTAAACAGTTCAGACATTTTGTCTCTTTGATCTAGTCTCACTAGTGCAATGTGAAACATAGATGAGAGTCCAGATTTGGTAATTTTTAGAAAATCCATTTTATTACAAAATCTTTTACCAGAAATGGACTGCGTCATCAGATCTCAGAGTCGCCACTTAATATTTTTGGGAAATTAGGAAACCCATGACTCGTGCCAAGGCCATTGTTCGTCATAACCAAAGTTGTTTCGGTTTGGAACCTTAGGTATGAGAGGGGAAAGTCATTAATTGATTACCCTCACTCACCCGATCAAAAGATCGGTCTTTACTAAACCATGGAATGAATTTTATTGATTTTATATGTTCATATTTCGATTATTTAATAAATCCTAAAAATTACTATGTGAAGCATACAAGTATAGACTATGTCATTTATTTTGGAATAATTTGATTTCATGTAGTTTTGAAAGAGTTTTGGAGATGTAGAATCCAAATAAATTGAATTTACAAACATGAAAATCAACACTATTCCAAATTAAGCCACACAACCTCCATTCACTGGCATTCATACAGTTATATCAAGTAAGCAAGTAGCCACATGGTAGGATGCTCAAATATAATAAGAAAAACACACAAAAACGGGATGCTAAAGCGTAAAAACTTACATGTTTGGCGTCCCGCGAAGAAGCTACAAAACAAAGTTAGAAAAATGCATGATCTTATACACAAAATCCTAATGCAATTCACACATGAGATGCAACTAAAGATTCGGCTTCTAAGATATGACATGTGAATCATCTCAAGAACATGAGATAGCACACATAATCACATAGGAATTGATTAAATCTACAAATGTAAACTTAGCCGAATCAAGATGTATGAAATATAGATGCAAAGCATGGATACAACAACAAAAAAATAAAATAAAATAAACATGATGCATAAACATGGGGCGAGAAATTATTACAACACTTTGTATAAATTATTACAAACCAAATTAGAGGGAGGATGAGGAGAATATTATAACAAAATAAAAACCTCACAATACACTCAAAATAAAATAAACAAAAGAAAAAAAAAGTTTCACGTGCCTTGGAAACCACCAGAAGTTGGTTAACATTGGAAGACAACACCGTCTTGTCCAAAAGAAGCTAACCGGCCGGCCTATTACTAGGCCTAGCAAAACTTGTCTTATTGTAAAACCAAGAAAAGGAACAAACAAGAAATATGTAAGTGGCTCAACTAACCACAATCGGTTAGATTAAAAACAGGAAAACAAATATAAAATAAAAAAAGTGAAAATTTACAACAAAACTAACATGAACCTAAAACAAGAAAACAAATATAAGGTAGAACACGCAAGATTACAACAAAACTAATATGAGACTAATACAAGAAAAATATAAGCTAAGAAATGCAAGATTACAACATAATTAACATGAAACTAAAACAAGAAAACAAATATAAAATAGAACATGCAAGATTACAATAAAACTAACATGAATCTAAAACAAAAAAAAAGCAAATATGAGGCAGAACATGCAAGATTATAACAAAACTAATATGAGACTAATAGAAGAAAAATATAGGCTAGGAAATGCAAGATTACAACACAATTACTATGAAACTAAAACAATAAAGCAAATATAAGATAAAACATGCAAGATTACAACAAAACTAACATGAACTTAAAATAAGAAAAGTATGTGGTAGAACATGCAAGATTACAACAAAACTAACATGATATTAAAACAAGTGAATAAAAATAAATAAATAATTATGAGCTAAACAAACCACTTAGATTACAACAACACACTATGAAATATAAAATAAGAAAATAAATATGAGATAAACAAACCACTTGGATTATAACTAAACACTATGAAATAAGAAGCAAGAAAATAAATATGAGATAGAAAATATAAGAAAATGGAAGACTAGAAATTTACCTTCAAAAGAAAGATTGAACTTATTAATTTCCAAACTTCCTCTTGATCACCTTCAACTTTAGGAAGTGTGTTCTCTATTTTCAATTTGGAACTAGAATGGAACTTTGGGTATGTATGGTGGAAAAGTGGCTAACTCTCTTATTTTTTCTCACTTTCAACAACATTCACTCTTTCTTTTGATCAATCACTACTGAAATTTAGCTATTTCAGAATTTTTGGAGGAGTTTTGGGTGTAGGAAAGATGGAATTTTAGTTTGTATGGAAAGTATGGCGTGTATATGGAAGATAGGAGTGTTTTTGGCTCAAAAACTCATTTTTTTTTCTCACCATTTTCTCATTCTTTTCTCTTCAATTTCGTGGTCCCTCTTTTTCTCTTCAATTTCGTGGTCCTCCATCTCTTTTACAATATGATCATTCTATATAGGCAACGAGGGAGAGTGAAGGTCAAAAAGACGGTGGGAGACAAGGTGGGAGACAAGAATGTGATAGGAGGGAAAATTTTCAAGGTGGTTGCATGGGATACTCCTTTATGGATGCAAAAAAAAAACTCTTTTTGACAATGGGGGATGATTAGGTATGTATTTGGTGACATATGGGTCAGCCAATGGAGTAGGGGAGTGTCCCACACACAAGAAAAAAAATACAAAAAATACACCTTCTTTGCCTACTGGTTTGAAATGGTCAAATATTATTTGAGGGGAAATATAACACAAGGCAAAGCTTTGGCAGAGTGGTTAAGGTGTTGGGTGTGGAGTCTTAGGTTAGGGGTTTAAACCCTTTCACCAACATTCCTTAAATTCATTTTTTTTAGGTAAAGACAAGTCAGCGCCACATCATCAGCAAGGACCAATCCAATCATGCCACGTCAGCAAGACCGCCACGTCAACGTCCCAGCCAACATTGATGGAACATTTTGCATATGGACAGAATATTCCTTGACTTAATAGAATATTCCTTCTCATAACAAAATATTCCCTGAGTTTACAATTTGGCCCAAAAGTTTCAAATAATTATGTTGTAACCTAGATTTCGGGACAATTTTTCAATGAGGCCCCCGGAAGTGTAGCAAAGGTTGATCCCAGCTAAATGAACCATTTTGGACACAAGCATGAGGTCAGAATATGCCCTTGGAAAGGTAATTTGTGGCTGTTTAGGGTTGGAAATAGGGCTCAAATTCTAAGTTTTCTTATTGTGGATTTTGTGAGAAATACTTTGTTGTTTTGTCATCATAGGGCAATCAAAAGAAAGCGCCCAAGTCTTAGGGCTGGTCAAAATGGGGTGTCTGCAGTTGCTCCTCTTTAGTAGAGCTCAACGTCATTTCTTAACGTGAGTGAATGTCAAAGCCCGAAGATCACCATTTTGACAAGGTCATAAGACTTGGGAAAACAAACAAGATGAAGATGCAATTGGTTGAACTTGAAGGTTGCCTACGTATCTCTTTGTAAGGAATCAAACCAGCGTAGTTCAGGGGCAGAATGCAAATGACATGCTCAAAATATAGTTTGAAAGTTGGACTTACACGCTTCGCGAAGCCGATTGTTTGAAAATTCAGGATTATGCAATGCAATGCAATGTTATGAAGTGATGATAAAGATATGAATATGGAAACATGAGAGGCAAGCTTCGTGCAAATGATATGAAATATAACAGGGGGTGCATCGCATTAAATGTGCCACAAGATCACATACAAACGTGCCACAACACAAATGATAGGTGAACTCGAAATCCAAATGCATCTTACGCGAGAATAGAAAATAAGGAACTCGAAATCGAAACGCGTTTCACGCGGGAGGAGGTACAGTGGTGTAACCAACAGATGTTCCTAGCCGTATTTTATACGGAGAGGGGGAAGGTTTTAACTAGGTAAACATCTAATCCTAACACGTTTTACATGAAAGGAGCAAAGGTTGTGTAACCAATAGGCATACCTAACCATATCTCATACGGAGAGGAGAAAGGTAAACATCAAATCCTAACACGTTTCACGTGAAAGGAACAAAGGTGGTAAAACCAACAATGTACCTAACCATATCTCATATAGAAAGGGGGAAGGCTTTAATTGGGTAAACATCAAATCCTAACATGTTTTACGTGAAAGGAACTGTAATGACTCAGATTCTAATTTGTATCAGATTGGTGTAAATTGGTGCCCGTCACCTTAAAACTTGTATGGTCGTCGGACTCTTGGCATTGATGGGTTGGCAAGTGAACTTCAAATATTTTAATTGAGGATCCTTGGGTTATGTTTGAAACTTGATTGAAGCCTTAACAAGGTATTTAGGCAAGATTAGATCAAAAGCCCCAAAAGTGAGTTTTTGTTTTTGACCAACCTTCACTATTTTGCCCTTTTCTCCTTTCATACTTTGAATTTGAATATGAGTCTAGAACCATTGGAATTCTTGTTTCCGGGGCTTCAATTTTGACAGACGAATGACCTAAAACGGAGTCCGAATGACAAAGTTATACCTATTTGAATTTTGAGTTTCTGTGTTGGAAGCATGCTCGCTCGAGCGAGATTTTCTTCGCTTGAGCGAACTGCACTATTTTCAAAGATTCTGGGAGCTTCTTTTCTATGCTCGAGCCAAGCTTCCTTCGCTCGAGCGGCCAGGTCGCTAACAGACATTATAAAGTGATTTTTTGGCCCAAAAACTTTATTTTTCTCTCTCTTGTCCACTCATCCTCCAAACTCGAAACCCTACCCTTCCAAACTCTTGATTTCTCTACTTTTTACCAAAGATTCACCCCAAATCTTTCAAGAAGGTTGAAGAACAAGCATGGATCAAGACTTTTATCTATTGTTTTGCAATTTCATTGGAGTTCAAAGATGGGTCTTCATCCTTAGCTTCCAATCTTGAGGTAGGGATACTTTTACCCAAGTATTTCTTTATTTTGAAGAGATTTCATGGTATTGTTGTGACTTATGAGCTAATTTGAAGATCTTGTTAGATTAAAACCATATTCACATGAATAAACCATTTTACTTGATATTGCTTGAAATTTCTTAAATCCATTTTACAAACACATGTATATAAATGTTGTTGAAACCGATATTTATGATGAAGGAGAAAACCTCCCAAATTTGGTAAAACCTTAAATTTTCAATTTGAGTAGAAAACACTAAATTGAATGGAATTTCCTTTGATTCATGGAATATTATGAATAATAAAGAGATGAAAAATGTGAATGTTGATATAGTATAGGAATTGTGGTTTGGATGTTATTATTCTTTGAATATTTTGTGGTGTTCCATCTATTGTGATGTTGGATGCTTGTTGATGGAATGGAAAAATGTGATTGAATTGTTAATTGTTCATGAGTTCGGGTAACAGTCAGTTTTGGAAGTGTGGTGTTATGTTGGTACCCACGCGGGGAGTTTAAAAAAGTGCCCAAATACCTTGTCTAGGCTTATTGCTGGACGAATGTGGGAAAGATGTTTTTGGGTGTCCATGCAGTCCCGCCGTATTATAGCCGACGAAAGTGAAAAAATGGATGATTTTCTTAAGGAGCTGACTTCCCGCCGTATAATAGTCGGAAAATGTGGGGATAGTTTTTGAGACTAAAGCAACTTGTGTTGGACTCTTAAATGCGACTCATGGTTTGTTTTCCATCGATGTGATTGATTAAATGTTGTGTTGTAAAGGTGTGAAATGTAATTGTCCATGCTTAATCGTTATGTATTTATATAATTGTTGAAGATTACACGTGTTCATAACTCCTTATTATGTTTTGTTTCAAGGATGCCATAAATTTATTCGAATGATTAAATACTTGGTTAAATGTATTCCTACTGGGCATATAGCTCACCCCTATTTTATTTTTCAGGAAATAATGTTGTACAACTACAGTGGTGACTTGAAGTAAGCGGTGTTAGGATTGACAATTGAGAATATTTTGCTATAAAGATTTAGAGTTTTGTACTAGGACAGTTAGACTTACTTTGTTGTTGTGTCTTGTACACTGTAGACACCCCATTTTTGACCGTCCTTAAGACTTGGATGTCATGTTTGTGCACTCGATGATTGTGATTGCATGTGTTCGTTTTGGGTGTTCGAAGTCTTCGACGGAACGCCTTGTCTTTGAGCCTTTAACCTTGTCATTTTTGTGCCTTGTTTTGGACCAAAACTTGGTGTCTGGACCTCCTGGTGACCTGTCGGCCACCACTAGAGGCTGTCGGCCATGGATTGTGCCTGTCGGCCATTGGTGTGGCTGGTTGGCCACTAGTGGCGGCCAGTTAGCTACCAGTGGTGGCCGACGGCCACCAGTCTCTTTTTCTAGATATTTATTGACAGCTATGCCAGCTGTTGCACACCGAGCTACTTCTTCATACACATGTATGGTAGGATGTTTCTAAGCTCAATGGGTGTTTTTCTATAAATTGGGGGGGGGGGATTCCTTCCCATTTTTGAGGGTTAAAAAATTTAGACCAAAATTATCTGTCTCTCTTTCTCTCTCTCTCTTTCTTAATTTTGTGCCCTGTAGCTTAATTTCTCCACACTTTTATATATACTAACTTAATCAAAGTTGCTTCTCTTTGGACTGAGGTACCTTGGGATCTTTTTTAAGCTCTACAGGTGGTTTTTGGCTTGGATTGTTGGCCAAATTGTGCTTTGCTTCAAAGGTATAACTCTTGTCTTGTTTATACCTGTTTTGTACCTTCGCTTTGCCATCCTTTTTAACTATTTTGAGGCTGATTTTGAATTATAAAAAGTTCTGTTTTTATAGCTTCAAAGTGTTGGTTTGAGGCTATTTTTAGTTAAGGGGTAGTCGACTTTTCTTGCTTCTTTGCTTGTTAAGCATTTGTGTCTTTGTTCATCATTTTCAAATCAAACGTTTTGGACCTTTTAACCACTAAAATTCAGAGATTTTTTAGTGGCAAAAATTTGTTTTGAAGTCCAAAATTGGAGGGGTTAGCCTCATCTCAAAATTGGAGGGGTTAGCCTCATCTCCTTGTGTCTTCCTTGCATGCCTAGTTAGCTTCACATGTTAGCATGTTTTTCTAGCCTAACCTAGCTTAAGTCCAGTATGTTTTACACTCTATTTTGACCTGTTTTAGCTCTGTTTGGGGCTGGTTAATTCATTTGAGTCTTGTATGGTAGGGTTGTAGTGTTAATTCCTTCACTAGCTTAGTATAAGGCATTTACCATCATTGGTTTGGGTTGATAGCATGTTTTAGTGTTGTTTTACACTTAATTTCAGCACTAAAATTTCTACAATCTCTCTCAATTCTTCACTCTTTCGTTTTGCTTTGAAAGTGGTTTCAAACCCCTTGTTTTCCTAAGTGTGAAATGGAGGTGCTACACCTAATGGTTTAATCCCTTAGGGGATTCATTACCAACAGTGTAATGCCTCTCTCATGCCCAAAGTAACTTGTGGTTTGTGTCATCTTTCTATTAGAGGACACTCACCAGTGGACTTAATGGATTACAGAATGAATTGGTAATTTAAAATGAGTAAACAAAATGGACAAGTAAAAGAAGCAAGATAAGCATCTTTTGTGTTGCATTGCATGTGTTCGAATCGGACGTTAATTTGAACACAAGGAAAATGGAACATTTCATACTCAAAAGTGATGAATGTGCCATTTTTCTAGGTCTCCATCACCTTTGATCATGCATGATAGGGTGGTGGTCATTTTGGTCTTGTTTGTGCCTTTATCAAACTTGTACAAACTTGGTTCTTTGGCTATCATGCATGGAAATTGCTTGTTTGATGGTTTGAGGGCTAAGAGTTTCACTCATTTGAGCTTGCTCGATGATAAGGAGTGTAAACAGTACAAATAAACCTGCAAAATTACACTGTATTACTCTGTTGTACTCTTTGTTGTAGCAGGAAAGTTCGAATCAGTGGTGGACGACAGCCACCATCAGTAGCCGACCAGCCACCATTTTTGGCCGACCGACCATCAGCAGTGGCCGACCGCCCCCCTATTGGCCACCAATGAAAATTCAACAGAATGTTCCTAAGGCAGAACAAATGTGATCTGGAGAAGAGGAAAGTGCGAATGCTTCTGTACAACAGAGGCTTGCAGCAGCAAAATAGTGGACAATCGAGCATGCACACATCCCTCGCTTCCCGAGGCCATTTTTGTAGCTAATGCTAGCAAATGTTGTAATTATTCAAGTAGATTAGTTAATTTGTAATTAATTAGCTTAGTCGCTTTGTAATTAATTAGTTAAGTATTTAGCTAATTAGTTTGCTTTGTAATGTTTAATTAGCTTAGATAGTTAATTATTTAATTGCCTTAATTAGCTCAGAGGGAGTTAGTTAAATTCAATTCAAGTATTGTAATAATCAGTTTGCTTAGTTTAGTTTAGCTAACTAGTTAGCTTATTTATTCGGACCCTCCTTCACGAGGGCGTTATGTTGTAATAAGTGTGCGTGCGTATGTGTATGTCTTCCAACCCCACGTCTTTTTCCCTTTTATTTAACCACTTTTGATGGTTAGATTAGGGTCATGTTTCAATTAGCATATTGCATGCTTGCATCAACTCATTTGTATTGCATGCACCGAGGCTCAGCACATCATTCAAACTGCATTATTGTTTTAATACTTTATTTGAATACATGTTTAAACCGCATGTTATCAAATCGATCCATATGCCATATTAGTAGTCGAGCCTATTAGTTGCATATTACATGCGTTGCATTAGGCATCTTGTATAGTTTGGAATCATGCATATTTTTCTAACTCATATTTTCCTAGCTTGGAGTACTAGGTGAGTTTTTACGCTTTAGCATACTTGCATGAATGTGAATGTTGCCATGTCTAGCATGCTTGCCATGAGGCTATGTGCTTACTTGATAAACTGCTTGAATGCCTGTGGATGAAGGCTTGTTGTTTGAATTGGAACAATTCAACAAATGTGAGTTTTAAGCCCACTTTGTTGAGTGGCAAATCATGTTTTAAGCCCACTATGTTTGGTGGCAAATCCGCATATTTAAGCCCACTTGATGTGGCAAAATCAAACCATTTTCGCAAACAAACATGAGTTGAGTTGTTCCAAATTGAGCAAACTAGTCTACACTTGCTTGTGCGTGTCACATAGTAAAGCTAGTCTAATAACCGGAATAAGAGCACAAAATGTTTATAAAAAAATCATATGATGATTAGTAGAGGCCGATCTTTGATTGGGCGAGCGGTGGTGCTCAATTCATGACCTTCCCCCCTCGTACCCAAGTTCCCAATTCGAGGTAACTTTGGTAACGACGCACACATGGCCTTCGACACGAGTCAGGGTTTCCTAAATTTCCCCCCAAAAAAAAAAAAATATTTAGGTGGCGACTCTGTATCTAGCAAAGCAATCCAATTTTGGCATTATTTGATTTAAAATCGATTTTCCAAAATGATTTGCCGGATTTGGACTCTTTGGTGTTTATCAATTTCACATTACACTTGTGAGGTTAGATTCAAAACTGCGGGAGTCCGAACTGTAGGGCTTCATTTGAGTTCTCTGAAAGGAGGTGCGAAAAAAGACGAGCTATTGTTTCTGGCGACTCTGCTGGGGATTTAGAGAACTTGACTCAAACTCATGATATGACTTTTTTTTATCTACACTTGTTTCTTTGCATTTGCATTTGCATTGGTGTGCCTAAGTCACAGTTTTTGCCATCTACTATTTTTGAACAGTTTATCGGAGGCTTGCTTGGAAATGCTTGCCAAATGGTTGACCGGTTGCGAGCTCTGCTACGATAGGAACACAACCCTTGGATTTGGACTACCGCTGTACCGTTTGATCCTCCTTTTACTTCTCGGTGCTAGGTGTGAGAGGTATATTAGGTAGTCTTGCTGGGGTATCCTTTTTGACTAATCTACCTAGTTATATATCGAAAGCCATAAAGACTGTTCCAAACTAGGACATGTTGCTCACCCGAATGCATGAATTGTATGAAACCACTTGTTTTGCGTAGTTAATCCCTAGGTCCTGACGAAATTAGGACAGGGTAACCTTACCCCATCAAAGGAGTGTTTTGGCTCTCACTTGCTTGATATGTGCTTTTAGAGTGAAACTCTGGTGGAATGTATGTATCAATTGCGAGTCTGGGTATCAGTTTTGGGGAAAAAATCAGTGTTTAAGTACAATTCTCTACCTTATGATTGCAACTGCGCGTTGTTTCTGTCTGAGTCGAGGTGCTGTGCGTTTTTGATTTTTGTTTCTTTTTGCTTTATTTTCTTTTTGCAAGGTAGTTTTTCACCATTGCTTCAGACGATTCTGTTATCTCCCAAGCACCCTGGACCCGAGTGAGAAGGATTTGCAGATTTGGGGATCTAGTCAGGGGACACCCAGTGTTTGTTTCACTCCCACTAGTTACCGGACGGAGGAGGATTAGGCAGAATTCACCATCCAGCAATCACCTTTTGCTTCGCCTGTGCCCAGTTAGGCTCAATTATCTACTTCTACTCCAGATAGAGAGTATTCGCCAATTTTGGTAGTTTAAAATCCTCCAGTCAGCATGGAAGATATGCTTCGCCAACTCCAGGAGACCATTGAGACTATGCAGTTAGACGCTGCCCGTCAAGCTGAGACCACAGCTCACCAAGCCGAGGTTGTAGCCCGCCAAGTAGAAGTGATAGAAAGGCTTCAGCAACAGCAGCCACAACCGGCAGTAGCCTCAGCATCCCATGCACCCCTAGCGGGAATTCCGACACCCGGGGTCACAATTAATGCCTAGGAAAATGTAGACATTCAGGCAGATTCGATCTCACCTCAAACCTCCAAGGCACTAGTTTACCAAATGGAGGTGCCGTTTGAATTTGAGGTTGACCCTACCGCATTGAAGGTCAGCAAGCTAGAAAAACTTTTCAAGCAGGCATAGGGCGTAAATTTAATCGCTGATATTGAGGATGACTATACTGATTCGGTAATGACTTTGCCAGGTAGATTGAAGATGCCGCATATAGACTGGTTTGACGGTTTTAGGGATCCTATGGTCCATCTATGGTTATTCTCTGATATCCTACGACCAATGGGTCTCACCAGACTACAAAAGTTGTCATTTTTTGGCTGGACCCTATCGGGTATAGCGGCCATTTGGTATGCCAAGCTTGAAGACTCTGTGAAGAGAAACTGGAAGGAAATGGCTGAGGCCTTCATAGCACAGTACTCCTATAATACTCAGATCGAGGTCATTACTCGTGATCTGGAAGCAACTCGCCAAGAGCCAAAGGAGGGCTTCTCGGATTTTGTGACCCGGTGAAGGGCCAAGGCCTCTATGATGACTATCCGACCGTCTGAAAAGGACCAGATCAGAATAGTAGTCCGTAACTTGAAAGGAAGATTATTACAGAAGATGATAGTCTTGCCTTTGTCTACTTTTGCTGAATTCCACAAAATATGGGTGCAAATAGAGGACGCGATTAAGTAGGGTCTGATAGACCACAAGAAGGAACAGCCCAAAAGGCCCTTTATACGCAGCTTTAATGCAGCCACAACTGGTGGCACCTAGGCATGGCCTTCGGATGTGAACATGGTCACCATCACACCCAAGACTACTAACCCTTTTGCCGGCACATCCAATACAACCTTCCAAACCTCAAGCCATCAGGCCCGAGGCCAGAGGGTCTTCACCCCATTTTACATGTCTTTATCCAAAGCCTTAGGGGTCATGATCATAAAAGGGCATTTGAAGCTATTAGAACAACGCCCACTTCCCGATCCTTTCCCTCCGAAACACAACCTGGCCAAATACTGTGCTTTTCACCACCAACATGGTCATGATACCGATCAATGCTTTAGACTTCATCATCAAATTCAAGATCTCATTGATAATAAGGTGATAGCACCTCCTGAAAAACCCAATGTCACTACAAATCCTCTCCCACCACATAACCAAGCCCCTCCACCTCGGTACATAAACCTCATTCACACACTGGCTGTCTCTTATGACCCCAGTATATACATCGTCCCCTCCTACCTGCCTAAGCCGGCGTTGTTCATCCTTGAGAGCACAGACTTGTGCATGATGAACACGTCAACATTCCTACCCAAACCCGTGGTGGTGACAGTCGAAAATGAAGGGAGATCAGCCTTGGTGGAGAATACCAGTCCGTTGCCCGAGGGCTTTGTGAACTTATCTAATGGGGGGTATAACCCGAGCTGTTATGTTGTGCCAATCAATTAAGGAAAGCTGGAAGTGGTGCTGCTGACTAGGATGGAGGTCAGTGTAGTTCGAGAAGATGGCCCTAGCCAGAGATTAGATGATCTAGCTGACCTGGAGGAGGATATAGATAATTTGCAGTTCTTTGATGAGCAAGATCAAGGAGACGTGCATATTAACTGGTTCGATCTGAACGGGTTAACCGAC
Source organism: Camellia sinensis (assembly GCF_055761805.1). NCBI lineage: Eukaryota > Viridiplantae > Streptophyta > Magnoliopsida > Ericales > Theaceae > Camellia > Camellia sinensis. The sequence goes on from NC_138962.1 coordinate 91,369,611, forward strand.
AATTCTGGGTGGCTAAGTGATGAACCCGATATAGATGAGGGAGCCGAATTGAAGCTAGAAGAACGAAAAATGGGAACCGCAGCAATGGCCAGAACGGTCGATAAGAAGGGTAAACTACTGGAAGGCATTGGTAAAGAGCAATTGCCTCAGGAACTAGGCATTGTTAGCACCATACATACAGAACAAGAAGCCGCGCTGGAGTGGTTTGGGCAGGAAATGAATGAAAGTGATCAGAACGCTGGAATAGCTCAATGCCCCATGGGGAATGTTTTTGCTGAGGGAACACTTAAATTGGGACTGGACAATTACTTGTCGGTCGCCGGAGGTATGTGGTGGGAAGATGATGATCTGCATCTTGCGCACACTGATGAGGATTGGGGTGAAGGCTTTCCTGATAATATCTGGTATGTGGAGGAAGTTGACCACATGATAAGAAGTGGCCGATATTTTAAACCCCTGCATCTAGACCAACCCGAGGCATCTGGGAAGGACAAAGAGGTAGAGAGACAGAAGGAAAAGCAGTTAGAGAAAGAGGCTGTACTAAACCAGTTGAAGAAGATTCAAGCTGATATATCTATCTCGGGGTTGCTTATGGCTTCGCGAGTGCACATACAGGCTGTACTGTCGGCGATGGATAAAGCCAAGTTGTCCATTGAGACTACCCCGGAACAACTGGTGGGATTGGTCTTCGCGGGAGGCACTGCGCCAACTTTGACCTTTTTAGACAAGGAATTACCGCCGGAAGGATCTACACACAACAAGCCTCTATACATATCTATAGAGTGTCGAGAAAAGTGGGTGCTAGTAGTACTGGTTGACACTAGGTCAGCAATCAACGTCTGCCTAACTCGTACGGCTTATGCTATTGGCTTGAAATTGGCCGATTTTGCGCCTACAGCCCAGGTGATCTGGGCGTACGACAATATAAGCAGAGAGGCGATGGGAACAGTGCAGATCAGAGTGCAGGTTGGACCCGCGCAACAGGATATCGAATTTCATGTCTTGGACATTCCAGTCACTTTCAACCTACTACTTGGGCGACCTTGGCTACACCAAGTAAAAGCTGTCTCTTCCACCCTTCACCAAATGCTCAAGTACCCCCATGGAAAAAGGGTGGCCATAGTCTTCAGGATTCATCTATACATCCTCCGCTAGAGGTCACTACGTCTGTATTGGAAATTGTACACGGTGAAAAGGAAGTGTTTATTTCGGGGTTCACCTTGGCTGAGGCCCGGGTGGTGTAGAATATTTTGGTTGTTGATGAGAGCCTATATGTCAGTGCCCAATCTGTATATCTCTTGAACAAGTTACAGCACATGCCTGGAATAGGATTAGGCAGAAGTGGCCGGAAAGGCGTTACTGCATTGGCCGACATGCCACATAACTCTCATGCCTTTGGTCTCGGCTATACACCTACCAAAGAGGACTGGGTAAGGAAAGGGAAAGAAATGGTCGGAAGAGCCAGGGCAAAGCAAAGCGGGAAGCACTATGAACTTGTGCACTGACCAATCCGGGGAACCCTCAATGGCTATTTTGTTCAGGAGAGGGAAGACTTCCCATTCTGTGGTTTCCTCGAACCTTGGTTCAACTCTGAGGAGCAGCGAGTTCTTGGTTTTGAGATTTTCTTTGACTTGCAGTTGCAAAAGAGCGACATCGAGGAACAGAATGAACAAGCTGCTGAGGTTGCAAAGAGTACATAAAGTGATTCCAACAGTAGTGAACTTGAGGTAGGAGCAACGCTGGCATGTCTCCTTTCGGATCCTCAGATCAACCCGGAGAGCTTTGGGGATGACCTAACCGTTTCCATGATCGGAGACCAATCGGGTGTGGACCATTCCAGTGGTATCTTGGATGCATCTAATGCACCGTCCCTCGCTTGGCAGCTGGAGGAGGACTTCCTATCTAGCAGTTTTGAGTCAGGTAGTGAACTAGAATCTGATTCCACAAAGTCTGTGGAGTCAGAATCAGATTCCAGTTCTTCTGAGTCTGGGTCCAGTATACTGGGGTTGATAACCCAGATGTTGATGTTTTGTCCAAGTCGTCTTTTTTCTTTTCCTTTGAGTTAGTTGTAACTGAGGAACTAGAGGAGCTAGATTTTGTGAATGAGAATGCCACTGCAGGTTTTGAGTACTTTTCTGTGCTGCTTGTATATTGCATTGATCATGACATTTAAAATTTTAATGAAAACGATGAGGAAGGCATTCCTCTAGTTGTGAAACATTGATTGATCGAGAGGAGGAGAGGTTTGTAAAAACCCTTTGTTGATGAAATCATGCCAATTAATGTGGGTACTGAGAAGGATCCGCGTCTGGTCCAGATTAGGTCCACGTTGTCTTCGGAGGAGCGCGAGCGTTTAGTCGCTTTATTAAATGATTTCAAAGATGTTTTCGCATGGTCCTATGAAGACATACTTGGAATCGATCCTGAGATTATACAGCATTGGATCCCTCTTGACCCTGAGGCCCGACCCATCAAACAGAAGCTTCGGAGAATATGCCCAGATTAGGCCTTGAAGATTAAGGAGGAGGTCACCAAGCAGATAGATGTAGGGTTTTTCTAGTGTCTGAGTATCCAACTTGATTGGCCAACATTGTTCCAGTGTCAAAGAAAAATGGCAGAATTCGGTGTGTGGATTTTAGAGATCTGAATAAGGCCAGTCTGAAGGACGACTTTCCTCTACTGCACATCGATGAATTAGTGGACTTCATCGCAGGCCATGCGCTACTCTTCTTCAAGGATGCGTTTTCCGGGTATAACCAGATTTTGATGGCACCCGAGGACAGAGAGAAGACTGTTTTCACCACGCCGTGGGGAACCTACTGCTATAGGGTGATGCCGTTTGGGTTGAAGAATGCTGGGGCTACCTATCAACGGGCTGCAACCACTATTCTACATGATTTGATCCACAAAGAGGTCGAGGTGTATGTGGACAACATGATTGTCAAGTCCAAGGAAAAAGAGGGCCACCATCTTGAAGAAATTATTTTAATGGATCAGAGAGTATAGATTGAGGTTGAATCCACATAAGTGTACTTTTGGCATAACAACAGGGAAGATGCTGGGGTTCTTGATCACATAGAGGGGCATCGAGGTAGATCCTTCCAAAATTAAGGTCATCCTAGAAATGCCACCACCAAGGACTGAAAAGGAGGTACGAGGCTTTCTGAGTAAAGTGCAATTCATAAGACGATTTATTTTTAAATTAACCTTGACTTGTGAACCACTATTTGGTCTCCTGAAGAAAGGAAAGAAATTTCAATGGGATGACCGATGTCAATTCACTTTCGAGCAGATCAAGTAGTACCTACAAAACCCACCTGTGTTGTCACCGCCAGAGCTGGGGAAGCCCTTGATTCTGTATCTGTCAGTAACAGACAGTACGATAGGATGCATGCTTGCCCAAGAATTTGAGGATAGGGTGGAGAAAGCCATCTATTACCTAAGTAAGAAAATGATGGATTACAAGACCCGCTACACCCCATTGGAGAAGGCTTGCATAGCCTTGGTATAGGCTACCAGGAAGTTGAGGCACTACCTGTTAGCTCACTTCGTAATTCTGGTTTTGAGATTAGATCCCATCAAATATCTCTTCGAGAACCAGCACTTACGGGTAGGCTAGTTTATTGGTTGCTTCTTCTCTTTGAGTTTGATTTGAAGTATGTTACTCGCAAGTCTGTCAAGGGGAGAGCGGTAGCTGAGTTCTTGGGAGATCACCCAGTGAAAGGGGATGAAGCAGTAGAATACCTATTCCCAGATGAAGCTATTCTACAAGTTGAGGAAGAAATTTGGACAATGTACTTTGACGGAGCGTCTAATCAATACGGGTATGGGATAAGGGTTTTGTTGATAGCACTCGACAATTCCCACATACCCTTAGCCTTCAAACTCCAGTTCAAGGTATCTAATAACGAAGCAGAATATGCAGCGTGTATCGCTGGTTTGGAAGCCGCCCTGGAACTAGGAGCAAAAAGGTTTGGGGACTCGAACCAGGTTCTTTCTCAAACAAAAGGAGACTGGAAGGTCAAAGAAGAAATTATGAAGATCTATCACCAAACCTTGGACGTTCTGATTCCTAGGTTTGAGAAGCTAACCTTCACTCATCAACTAAGAGAGAACAACAGGTTCGCTGACGCCTTATCAACTCTATTTTCCATGATAGACATCCCGTTTGGAGTCCGGATGCGTCCGATCATTATTGAATAGAGATATATGCCGGCCTACGAGTCTATTGCCGTAATAGATGAGGTGCAAGATCAAAACCCTTGGTATTATGATATCTGGAACTTCTTGAAAAAAGAGGTTTATTCACCAAGGGCAAATGCCAAAGATAAAGGACAATACGGTGGATGGCCATTCAATTTATCATCTGGTAAGTTGTATAAGAGGGGTCATCTGGGAATGCACAAGCTGTGTGTTAACGCAGAGGAATCAAAGCGCCTAATGGAGGCCATCCATAGGGGAGAGAGTGTAGAGCACCCATAAGTGGAGTAATGCTAGCCCGGAAGATTTTCAAGCAAGGTTACTACTGGTCTACCATGGAGAAGGATTGTATTGGTTTTGTTCGGCGATGCCACAAATGCCAAATCCATGCAAATCACATGAATATCCTGCTGTCGAAGCTATACAACATGACTTCACCATGGCTTTCTTAGTCTGGGGAATTGACGTCATTGGGGAAGTTACACTGAAAGGGTCAAAGGGGCATGAGTACATTCTGGTGGCAATTGATTATTTCACAAAGTGGGTGGAATTTCAGTCTTATGCAGTGTTGAAAGCAGCGCATGTGGCTAAGTTCATTCGTAACAACATTATTTGCCGTTATGGAGTCTCGAATGAGATCATTTCAGACAATGGCTCCCATTTCAAGAGAGAAGTGATCAACTTATTGGAGAAATACAACGTGGCTTTTCATAAGTCATCTACATAGCGGCCGCAAACCAACGGAGCTGTTGAGGCCGCCAACAAGAACATCAAGCACATTTTGCAGAAAATGGTTGAGACTTACAGGGACTGGCCAGACAAATTGCCATTTTCTCTCTGGGGCTACAGAACTTCAATTTGGACATCTACTGGGGTGACTTTCGTACTCTCTTGTTTATGGAATGGAAGCTGTTCTGCTGATTGAAATAGAGGTTCCGTCGCTGTGGGTTATGGCTAAGTGCCAGATAGCAGAAGCGGACTGGCAGCAAAGCAGGTTCGAAGAACTGATGCTGTTTGATGAGAGAAGGTGAAAGCACTGTCCCATGTTCAAGAATATCAACGCAGGATTTCCAGGGCTTTCAACAAGAAAGTTAAGTCTCGGAATCTTAAAGAAGGGGATTTGGTGCTGAAAGACAACCGAGCTACCATCCATGACCCTAGAGGCAAGTTTAGACCCAATTGGACTGGTCCTTACATTATCAAAACTATTTGGCCGGGTAGCACTGTTATTCTTATGGACCTGGATGACCTAGAATTTTCCCAACCAATCAACATGGACAAGTTGAAGAAATACTAACCCTGAGAAGCTCGCCAGGCCGAAAACCCGGAAGGGCGACTTAGGCAAAAGTTAGAGCACAAAAAAATAGAAAAAAGAAAAATTGAGCTCGCAAGGTTGAAAACCCAAAAAGGGCAGACTTGGCAAAAGTTAGAGCGCAAAAGAAGAGCGTCAATAATCGGGTGAACCCTAATCGAACTACGTAAGGCCTGATTCCCATCTTCGAGATATGTAGGCAACTTCATCCTGAAGTCCGACCGTAAACACCTCCAAATCAACTGTGTCCATATGTTGATTAAGGCATCTTTGTCTGTTCGTTATTTGAAAGTTCGGTTGTGATCCTTACTTTGAGAGAGGAACTGGTTACAGTGTTGATTAGTGCCATTCAAACAAGGCGCAATTTTTCATTTTTGGATTCAGGGTTGTATGTCTCAAGGATAGATTCCATGTGTGTCAAGTTGTGATCCTTATCGAAAATGGTTTTGAAAAGTTTTGATAAAAGTTGATTTTGTTCAAATTAATCTTTTTACAACTTAGACCATTTTTGGACCAAAATAAAAATTTTCAGTGCTCATAACTTCAATTTCATTGATTTTAATACAAAGTTCTCCAACTCTTGATATCAAATCAAAGTTGCTTTTATTACATTCAAAAGGAAAACTTGAAAATTAGATCAAAGCAATAAACTTGGGACATAGATGAGTCTGGTGTTCCAGCGTCCCCTCCTCGCGCTTGTGGAAGTTTCCGATGCTAAAGTAGACCCGGCCTGTGCTTCTTCTTCAAGCCAAGGTAGGCACTCACCAGAAAGTGCGCAGTTGAAACTAGGGACAGGAGCCAGAAGCTCCCTTGTCCTCCATGTAGTGGGATATCGAGCCAATTGTGAACCTCTGATTGGGAATGAAGCCGGGTACTCTACCCCCTCTTCTGGGCAAGTCTGCTTGTGTCTGAACTGACGTCTGAACCGAAACAGAAAGTAGAATACGCAGTGTGTCAAGCCAATCAACTGAATGTCGAGTTGTCGAGCTATGTTGTGGCTCATCTCGGGCAGATCAAACTAGGGGCAACGCTAAGCAATGTCAACAGCAGACCTGTTGCACATCCAATAGCACCACCATTACTTGTTCGGGAAATCCACTAGCCGTTGGAGAAAGAAATAGCCTCGTGCTGAATATGCAGGGCAAGAATCCATTACCTTCAACTTGTCTATGAGCCATATTTGGGGAGGGATGAAAGAAAAGAGATATTAAAGAATAGAGAGATGTGCGCTGAAATAAAAAGTGAGAAAAGGACTTTGAGAGAAAAACAAAGCACGAGTGCTGAGTGATATGAGAAACACATATTAGAAAGGGTGGGAAATATTACCTGAAGAAGTAGTGGACTTCTCGCAAATTTGGTTGCCTCTCGCCGATGGAAGGCGTCTAAGCCTATTAAAGTCTCAGCTAGTACCAAGCCCATGCAGCTCTTGCCCTTTTTCAAACCTTGGGCCACTTCGATAAGTCGAATGCTAGACCCTCCGTGTCACGCCCCAAACCCGCCCCTAAAAGTTTGGACATGACCTATTCAGAAACGGACATGTAACCTGGTAACATAACATACGGGGCCTTATCGGAAGCACGAAAAAAAATGGAAATAATGAAACAAATAAACTCCATTGAGCTACTTCTATATGCCAGGATCTCATTCATCACATGCATTATAGTGGATAGATAAAGTTCCAACTATAACTCGGAGCATATACATACACATTTACAATGCCAGGCCCATGATTGGGCGTATACAAAAAAAAAAAAAAACGAACATGAAAGTATATACAACAACCTTAGAGGGACACCCATAAGCAAGTCAACATCTTGACAACTTGACAAAATAAATGGCTTATACAGTGCCTGGACATACGAAGGTTGACAAAAGAAAGCGGGCGTCTTGGCTAGGACAGACCACCTGATTGGTGACCTACAAAAACAGACATAATGGAGAGTGAGCCGGGCTCAGTGAATAGTAATACATAAATAAAATGATGCTTAACTTGAAACAAAATACATGTCAATGCAATAGTCTGATTCTGTGCTAAGTACATAACGGCCTTAGGCCCAATCTTGCAACATAAACTTGATGGCTATAAGCCCTTGAAATGTGGTGGCACGAGGCCCTTGAAACATTGGCGTAAAGCCCTTGAAACTTGTTTGACCTTGTAGTATATTCAAACTTGTAACATATACTTGAAACATACCTGAGCATACTTGAACATCATTCATTAATTCAAACGGATCATATTATAACTAGAGCGTTTCTTGTTGTATCATGTCATTATCGTACGCTTAACAAAATAACTTCAAATTCATATGGATACACATAGCTACTCTTATATTTACTCAGAATCCATTCTTCAAGAATGAACATAAATTCTTTTGGGTAAATGACTTAATTCACGTGCTCTATTAATCAATAGTATACACCGTTGTTTAATCATTCTTATATGTTAACATAGTTGCCTTGCCTTGTAATTAATAGAGTCCTAATGGTAACCGTTACATCATTCTCATGAATTGACATAATTAACATAAAGTTAACAGGACAAAGTAAGCACATTTTCATAAGATCACAGATGACTTTATCGGTTTCACGATTCCACAGTTCGGCCCTTGGCCTGAGGGGTGCACACATTCACAATAGCCTTTAGGTTTCATAGATTCACAACTTATCACATCGTCCTTCGGCCCTTTGGATTCACAAATTCACAAGTTTGGCCCTTGGCCTCATAGCTTCATAATTTCATAAATGGCCCCTGGCCACATAGGTTCATAGTTCACAAATGGCCCCTGGCCACATAAATTCACAAGTCGGCCTTGGGCCTCATAAATTCACAAGTCGGCCCCCGGCCTCATAAATTCACATATACATAAATTAGCTTTTGGGTTTCATAGGTTCACAATTTGGCTCTTGGCTTCATAGTTTCACAATTCACAATTCGGAAATTCATACTTCACAAATGGCCCTCGGCCACATCGTTTCATATTTCACAAGTTGGTGATCCCTACTTCACAAATTCGAGATGCATATTTCACAAATCCCTTTTGATGTTTCCATAATTTCACAATGTTCCTCATTTAGCATACACCTTTGATGTTTCCATAATTTCACAATATTTACGTAGCATACATAACATACATGTCAACATAATTCTTATGACGAAGATCATAACGTCAATAACAATAATCATTAACGGTTAGAGATACATCGAAGTACTACTACTCACAGTGCTACAACGGAGTGCTTGGCCCTCCTGAAGTGTGCCCTGTACACATATATAACTTAGTCATTAGTTCTTTTTCCTTCCTTCATTATTCTTCACAAGCCTACCATTATCCATCCATTATACCACAATTTCCTCCATCTTAATATATCTATATATAGAAATAGAAGATTACCATTCTTGCAAACACAATATGGAATTTATAATCAATCACCTCGATTTCAAGATAGGAAGGAATTGTATGGACATTTTCCACATTTTTCCAAAAATAAATCATTCTCTTGATTTTAATAACTAAGAAAGCCCACAAGTATTTAGCAAAATAATTTGGGATTAACCCATTTTGGAAAACTCCACATTTTAGGTCACAAAAATCAAAGTCAACATAGTCAATACCATCTCACATAATCACTACAATTCAACATAAGCAACATGATTCAACTCAACATCATTAAATATAATTTAACATAATTCAAGAGGAATTCTTAAATTCCATTTCAACATTTCATAACCGAGTTTATGTCATCTATATCATTAATAAATCATTTCCTCCAATTTTCTTCTCATTATAACATGATTTACATTGCTCATAACAAAATTCATTCGCAAATTTTAAACATAATTTTCAAACATAACCAAATTCCAATTAAACTTGTACATAGATAATTCAAACTACCAATTTCATGATTCAACTTTCAATTTGGGCCAAATCATTGATTATCATAAAAAATCAACCTAGGGTTTCTAGAAAAACCTAGAAATTTCAAGAAAAATTCAAACTTCTTAACCCATTATTTTTTCTTCCAATTTTCCCCTTGATTACATATCCTAGGTTCATAATCCATAATCTAAACCCAACAATAAAACCCCAAATTCTTCAAATCCGAAATCCCCAAATTTCCATAATATAACCCTATATGCCCAAAATGTAGATTTTGCATTTATATACTCCAAAATACCAAAAATCTATCTATTTATGTAAGCATTGAAGGAGAACTAGGACCCCTACCTCAAGATTGAAAGCAAGGAAGCTAGGTCAAGAGCATCACTTCAAAATTCCAAAATCCAATCGGTTGAAAATGTTGATCTTCACTTGTTGTTCATTGTTGATGCAAAATCCATGGTTGATTTGTTGATAAAAGTGGAGGAAATCAAGGTTTTTAGGGCTAAGTTTTCGGACATGGAAGAGGGGAGAAGAAGAGAGGAAAAGAAAATGTAAGAAATGGTCCAAAAATCACGTTTTTGAGCTGCTGTCCCACACAGCCCGCACGTGCGGCGCTATTCCCCGCACGTGCGGCTCTGCTTCCAGCACAGATGTGGAAACTTCAAACGGGTATAACTCTCTCATCGGGACTCTTTTCTAGGCCATTCTTGTGTTCAAATTGAAGCCCCAGAAACAAGCTTTCCAATGGTTCCAACCTTACATTCAAATTCTAAGTATGGAAGGAGAAAAGGGTAAAAGAGTGACGGCTGGTCAAAAATTCAAACTCAAATTTGGGACTTTTTATCTAATCTTATCTATATATCTTGTTAAGGCTTCGATCAAGGTTCCAAACATCATCCAAGGGTCCTCAATTATACTATTTATAGTTCACTTGCCAACCCATCAATATCAAGAGTCCGACAACCATACAAATTTTAAGGTGACAGGCACCACTATATATCAATCCAATGTGAATTTAAAATCCGAGTCGTTATACTCTGAAACCAGGGGAAAGAAGGAAACGTGTCAACATGCACAAACAAAGCGCGTGTTGTCGAAAACCTCGCCAAAGAAGATCGGCTCGGTCATCGGCGTTAGAAAATTGATGAATCAAGCTGGGGATATCTAGCTCTCCATTGTGAATGAAGGACCAAACATCGTGTAAAGTGAACCCACACATTTTTCCCAAAGCTTGGATGTGCCGGTACTCCATTAGCACTTGAAATTCTTCGATTGTCAGGCATAGCTCTTGTCCCCCGAAGCTAAACATGTGCGTAATCGGGTTCCAATACCAAGCTGTGGCATGAAGGAACGGAAAGCAAAGTGGAGAATGACTGAGCAGGAATAGTGCATTTATCCCGAAACCCCGGAAATTCACTTTTTCCGAGCCATCTAGAGTTGAAATCGAATTTGAGAGTTTTTTTGGCAAAGAATGGCTCCATTCGTAGCAAAAACAGAACTAGAATGAAAAAACTATGAAGTCTCCACTTTTGTAGAAGATAAGGCAGTGAGTGGAAGTCAGGTGGTGAAAATCTGGAGGTCCCTTACATTGGTGGCCGACTGGCCATTAGGAATGGCAACGGGGCAGGGCGGGGCCGGGGATCACACTCCCCGTCCCCGATCCCCGATGGTAGGAATTTCCCCGTCCCCAGTCCCGATCCCCGACGGGGAGTCTCTCACCACCCCCAACCCCGTCCCCTAACGGGGATCGGGTTTCCCCGACCCCGTAAATTCCCCGACCAAAATTAAAAAAAAAAAAATGCAACAACAATTTGAGCTCAAATAAAATACAACAACAACAACAATCATATTCAGATCTGTCAACAAAAATAAAATACAACAACAATTTAAGCTCAGATCTGTCAACAAACACATATTCAGATCTCTTCAACATATATCTAACATATATATCAACAACAACAACAATCATATCTCTTCATCATCATCAACAGAACTCGGAGCTATACTCAACAGATCTGAGCTCAAATATTTATTCAACACTAGATTTAACATATATAGAACAGATCGAAATAGATCTGAGCTAAAAAAAAAAAAAAAAAATTAGGTGAGTGAGATGGAGGGATGACGACTGAGGTGGAGGTTAAGCCTCGCCGCCGATGCCGTGAGAGAAGGAACAACGGCTGAGGTTGAGGTTAAGTCTCGCCGCCGATGCCGTGAGAGGATGGGCGACGGCGATCGGCGGTGATGAGAGGAGGGAGCTCGCCGCCGTGAGACCACCTGCGTAGAGAGAGGGAGAGAGGCTGAGGTTGAGCCTCGTGAGACCACCTGCGAATGGAGAGAGAGAGAGAGAGAGAGAGAGAGGAAGAGAGGCTGAAGTTTGAGACTCAAAAAGAAATGAAATGAAATGAATTAGGTGAGAGGAGAGAGACAGACTAACATATATATATATGGTGAATATTTTGGGGAATATGCGGGGATTTATGCGGGGAAATTCGGGGCGGGGACGGGGCGGGGCCGGGGCCGGGGCCGGGGTAACCTATCCCCGTTCCCGGCCCGAAAATGATCGGGGATTCAATTTTCAATACCATCACCGGCCCGTGGGGAGTTTTTTTCGGGGAAAAACCGTCCCATTCGAGGTCGGGGGATCGGGTCCCCGTCGGGCCGGTTTCAAATTGCCATCCCTACTGGCCATCAATGATGGCCGACAATACACTTTGGTGGCTGGCCGGCCATCAGTCGTGGCTGGCTGGACATCATTCATGGCTGACAATCTCTATTTGTGGTCGACAGCCTTTGTTCAGGGCCGGCAACCTTTTGGAAACCTTTAGGAAAAACCTATGTGTTAAGCGTACTAAGGACTTGTGTTTTGTTATGCTCTTGGTGCATTTTGTTGTCTTGTTTTAGTAAAGTTTCGTCATGTTGAGTTTAAGTTAGGTTGTTTTGTTTATCGAGTTGTTTTGTTGTTTATCAGGTTGTTTTGTTGTCTATCAAATGGTTCTATTGTTTATCGAGTTATTGTTATTTTTTATTATCGAGTTGTATTACTTTGTTTATTTCAGTTGTTGGTCAGTTCGTTACCTGATTCAGACTGTTGTGACAATATAAGTATTCGGTTTTTACTATCAAATTCAATTTCATTTTCATACAATGCGGTGCTCATGATGCAAAATACAACACTTTTTCAAAAACTTGGTTTTCATTCAGATTATGGTTGTTTTCACAAAAAGTGCAGGATAAGTTTTTTTTTTATAGAAAATAAAACTCGTCTGAAGTTGTACAAAGTGCCAACGCTTCTAACAAGAAGAAACTAAGCAAAAACTACAAAAAATAAGAGCTGGTCGCCTCAGGCTCGAGAAGCCCTTTTTGTCCTCTTTCTCGGAGGAGGGGATTCAGAGCTGTCTCCATCTGCGCCGCTGTCTAAACTGGATGCCGAACCGGAACTAGAGTCATCGCTGCTCACTGCCTCAGAACCTGGCTTAGTAGCATCACCACTAGCAAAATCCAAGCCAGTGTCATCGTCTCCACTCTTAGATAAATCAGCATGCTGACTCGCTGCATCCTCGGCCTCGTTGGTCTCAGTATCATCCTCGCTCAAAATAGGCTCTGAAGGGCCACTCTTAGCTCGGGTGCTCTTAGCTCAGCCTCGGCTGCGTGCTAGAGCCTGTCCGTCTCCCCTCCTTGCTGTTGGAGGAGGTACTAATGGTCTTGGTGCTGCTGCCGTCGGCGTTATCAGTATGGGTGGAACCTGAGAAGACATTTGTTATATATCAGCCACAGTATGTGTATCAGATGCAAGTGTGGTGTGCAGAATGAGTATATGCAGAAGTCAGGTATAGTTTATGAGTGCAGTATGGAAGTGCAGCATTTCAGATGCAGTGTATTAGTACAGTGTGGGAAGTTTTCAGTTGAAATGTTAGTATTAGTGTGTTAGTGGAAATTTGATAACTGAAGAAATGACCTGAATACCATGGAAGCCGAGCAGTGCCTCCCTCCTCAATATTATGCCCTCAAATGAGGCTAGGAGCTCAAGCAGATCCTCGGCGTATCCTAGAGGTGCCTGTAAATGCATTGGGAATGATTAATGTCAAGAGCAAACAAATATCAGGAAGAGATGGGAAAACTAAAAATGTGGTACATACCGAAGGTGCATCCTGGGCTCTGGTGTATCCATGCCCAGCTATTGCGGGCTCAATCGGGATCTGATAGGCCTCTCCAGTATACCGCCAACAAGTGAGTGCAGTAGGCAACTCCGGCTAGCTGGTCCTCTGCCTCGTTGTAGCCCCTCTGCCATAGGCTCTAGCTACCCTGGTTACTCTAGGCCCTGCCTTCGCAATAGGAGCTCTCGCTCTCTCACCTCCGCGAATACTAGTCAGAGGTGGCATAAGGTATGTCTGAATGAAGACTATGTAATCACCCTCAACTTGGAAGTGCTTTGCCTCCACGCCGACCATGGACTGGACAACTTCGTCAATAGATAGGCTATCTATTGACCTCATCGACACTGGCGGCGTCATCGGTACGAACGGAGCAGGAAAACCTAGAGACTGCCGTACGACTCTCTCGCCTAGATACCAAGCTCAGCAAACCGAGCCCTCAAGTAGAATGCGGTATGCGAAATGCCCAAGGCTATAGTGTATCGGCCTCGGAGTCCTTCCGGTACGACGGTCCAAGGTTGCCATGTGATATGAAATGGAAAGTGAATAGGTTATTAGTCGTTGTCAGTTGCTAATATGAGAATTAGAACAAACGTAGAGCAGAAATGGTGACTATGTTTTAGGTTACCTCGTGGGTAGCTACGGTGTCAAAGTAATGCCTGAAGAAACTGAAGGGCTCGCGAGTCTTGTAGTGAAGTTGACCATCGTACACTGGTGAATAGGAGACCGTCAACGGAACCTCCGCTACAGGCTCTGGAGCAAGAGTTAGAAAATATGCATACACCCATAGCTGTGGAGAAAGCGCAGTGACACAATTTGAACAAATACAGAAAATGCAAAGCAGAAAGCGTGTGTTGAAATAGATATAAAGCAAGAAATACTAAACGGAAAATGCAAAGTGTAAAGAGGGAATTGAGATGTGTACCTCCCAGGCTCACCAGTAGCCTCCGATCAAGGTTCCACTCCTACGGGAGGTCGAGCTCATATAGCCGTATAGAGTGGCGAGGCCGATCCCGCCCCAATTATAGAAACTCACTCAGAGAAGGACCACTAGTTTACTCAGCAAGTATAACCCTACGGTGTTCGCCCTGTTCGCAAATAGGGTGGTATCGAGGAGGAACATTAGAAAACCCTGAGCGTACTGCTCTATTTCCTCTATTGTCTTTAGCTCGGTCCCCCAGAACCGCTCATCGAACTAGCTGTACCTAACCATGGCTGTCCGGAACAAAGGTGGGGAGGTGCCACGAGAAGCTCAATCCAAGCAACCTCCCACTCTGTTATATCAAGATCGAGAGGAATTAGATCACCCCCTATGCCTAGGCCTGTGATCATGGCAAAGTCGTAAGGAGTTATCGTCATCTCTCCGGTAGTGGCAAGGTAGAGAGAGTTGGTGGTGTCCCATCATCTCTCCACTAGCGCTCTGAGAAGTGGATGGCTCGCTATAACTCATGTCAATCCAGAGCAGAATAGGCCGAAGTTGGCCTTGTCAACAATGCCCGCACTCATGTGGGGAGCTCGTCATACCAATCTTTGGCTATCGTGGCCCCATAGCCCCTGTATGTGCGAGAGTCACACTGTGGCAGAGAATAGGTGAACCAGTGTAAATACAATTAGTTGAAAAGGAAGTGCAAGACAAATACAGTGACAGTGATGAAAGTACAGTCAGACAAGGGGTTGTGCAAGAAATGCAAGTAAGGAACATTAGATGTGCAAGTGAATAGAGTTTGTACCTCAACGGTAACAGCTGAAAGATGGGAATCAGGCTCCCTCAGCAGGAGATCTGCTGGTGCATCAGCAAAATCAGCGTAGTGCCTAATGCCTCCAATAGGCACAATATGTATCCGAGGATAATACCTCGCTGGATCAAAAGGCCTCACTCTTAGGCCTCGTTTGGGAACAGGTTAATTTAGTAACTTTTTGGCTATTTGGCTAAAAAAGTAGGTAAAAAAAACTTATATGTTTAGGATGACTTTTTGGCTAATTACGAAAAGATGTGCAAAAAGTAAAGAGAAAAGAGAATCTTTGACTTTTTGGTATGAGTTGCTGGCTTTTTGGCTAAAAAGGTAACTTTTTGGCTTTTTGGCTAAAAAGGTAAGTCCCCAAACGGGGCCTTAGTGGTAATGGCTCCGGTTCTGCCTCAGAATCAAACTCCGCCTCGAACTTCGCTTCTGGAGGAGCTCCATTATGTGGTATGTCGTCTGCCATCTAGAATATGGGTGAAGAGTCGATGAAAAGTGAAGAAAATGGGGAAGTTAGGGTAAACTTGCCAAAAGTCAACCCTAGGAGAGAGAAAAGGGAAGAAAAAGTCAAAGCTCAAAAAAGTGTATCAAACCCAAGAGGAACTCGAGGAGAACAAGGCTCAAGTGGTGAAACTCTAAGAAAAAACACCGAAATCAAATTTCAATCGGTTCAAAATGAAGGAAATCAAGAGGTTTTAGCGAATTAACTTTGCATGGGGCATTGGAAAAAGCGCAGAAAGCGCGGATCTAGAGAGAAGAAAGGTCTAGAGAGAGAGATGAAAGAATTTCTAGCATGGGGTATAGAGGAAATAAGGCTCCATGGCCTATAGTTAATGACCCATGGGTGAAAAGACCAAAATGGCCTAACCTGACATCGATGGTTGGTCGGCCACCAATGCTTAGGGTTGGCCAAAAGGTGGCCGACACCCCTCCTTGGTGGCCGTCCAGTGCCCGATACTTCTCTATTGAGTTTTGGTGCTGTTTTGTGTCCTTATTTCTGCAGAAGTGTAAGGAAAGTTCACTTTTTGAGTTCGAATTGCCTTTGCGGAAGTTTCAAAACTGTATCTTCAGTGTATGATGTCCATCGCTAGTCAATGTGAACGAGGTGTATCCTTTTGAAACATGTTGTAACTCTTCCGAGAGGTAAATCGGAAGTTGCTATCCATTTTTGCGTGGAATATGCATTTCTTCGTTGTTGCATAGAACATGCATTTCTCCGTTATCACATAGAACGTACATTTTGCCGTTGTCGCATAGAACATGCTCTTGCTCTCGTTGCATAGAATTTGCTTCGTTTTTTTTTTTCATGTATAGAATATACTTTTGTTCTCGTTATGTGCATAGAACATGTCTTCACGTTAGATTCTCGATTGTTATCTTGCATATAACATGCTTCCAGTTGATTTTGCATAGAACATGTTGTTAATACATGTGCATAGAATATGCCTTAGCATTATTGTTATCATGCATAAAACATGCACCCTTATTATGTTGTGCTTGTTAAGTTTCTTTCTGTGCAAGCACGATATTGTATGTACGGTTCATGCAGAGGAGTTCCAGGTGGAATCACTTGTATCCTTCAAACCACCCTCCCTTCTCCTCTCGCGTGCGGCGCGTTAGGACGTTTTTGGTTAAGAACACGCGGATGTGTTCTGGTGTTCTCACCTCCCTTCTCCTCTTGCGTGCGGCGCGTTAGGACGTTTTTGGTTAAGAACACGTGGATGTGTTCCGGTGTTCTCACCTCCCTTCTCCTCTCGCGTGTGGCGCGTTAGGACATTTTTGGTTAAGAACACGCAGATGTGTTCCGGTGTTCTCACCTCCCTTCTCCTCTCGCGTGTGGCGCGTTAGGACATTTTTGGTTAAGAACACGTAGATGTGTTCCTGTGTTCTCACCTCCCTTCTCCTCTCGTGTGTGGCGCGTTAGGACATTTTAGTTAGGAGCATTCGGGCGCGTCCCGATGTTCACACCATTGTTTTCCCTCCTCTCACGTGCAACGCGTTAGGATCTTGTTTCAACCTTGGGCTTGCCTGGTGGTTGTGTTGCTCTTTGCCTTTCCTGCGTGACGCATAGTTAAGTTTGCATAATTTTCTTAAATCCTTTCTGCATGAAATGTGGTTCGGTCTATAATTTCCATGCGTGGCATGTTTGCTTACTCCTTCTTACGATTGAGATTGATGTACCTTGTTTTAGTTTGGTTGCATTGCATTTGCATTCAAATATTTCGTTATAACCTCATTGCATAACCATAAGTTATGTTCCTGCATTGTGTATAGCATTTGCATCTTGCCCCAGAACTATGCTGGTTTGATTCCTAGCAAAGGGATACATAGGTAGCCTGCTGGCACAACCATTTGTTTTGTCTTGTTTGTTTGCTTGTCCAAGTCTTCGACCTTGTCAAAAATGAGTCGTTTCTAGGCTTTGAAATTCACTCCCGTCATTTCATGACTTTTGAGTTCTGTCAAAGAGGGGCAACTGTAGACACCCCATTTTTGACCGTCCTCAAGACTTGGATGTCATCGTTTGTGCACTCGATGATTGTGATTGCATGTGTTCATTTTGGGTGTCCGAAGTCTTCGGCCGAATGCCTTGTCTTTGAGCCTTTAACCTTGTCTTTTCTGTGCCTTATTTTGGGCCAAAACTTGGTGTCTGGACCTCCTGGTGACCTGTCGGCCATGGACTGTGCTTGTCAGCCATTGGTGTGGCTGGTCGGCCACCAGTCTTCTTTTTCCAGATATTTAATGACAGTTGTGCCAGCTGTTGCACACTGAGCTGCATCTTCATACACGTGTATGGTAGAATGTTTCTAAGCTCAAGGGGTGTTTTTCTATAAATTGGGGGGGGGGGGAGGGGGGTTCCTCCCCCATTTTTGAGGGTTAGAAAATTTAGACCAAAATTATCTCTCTCTCTCTCTCTCTCTCTTATAATTTTATGCCTTGTAGCTTATTTTCTCTACACTTTTATATATGTTACCTTAATCAAAGTTTCTTCTCTTTGGGCTGAGGTACCTTGGGACCTTCTTTGAGCTTTAAAGGTGGTTTTTGGCTTGGATTGTTGGCCAAATTGTGCTTTGCTTCAAAGGTATAACTCCTGTCTTGTTTATACCTGTTTTGTACCTTTGCTTTGCCATCATTTTTAACTATTTTGAGGCTGGTTTTGAACTATAAAAAGTTCTGTTTTTATAGCTTAAAAGTGTTGGTTTGAGGCTATTTTTAGTTAAAGGGTAGTCCACCATTCTTACTTCTTTGCTTGTTAAACAATTGTGTCTTTGTTCATCATTTTCAAATCAAACTTTTTAGGCCTTTTAATCACTGAAATTCAGAGATTTTTCAGTGGCAAAACCTTTGTTTTGAAGTCCAAAATTGGAGGGGTTAGCCTCTCCTCCTCATGTCTTGCTTGCATGCCTAGTTAGTTTCACATGTTAGCATGTTTTTCTAGCCTAACCTAGCTTAAGTCCAGCATGTTTTACACTTTGTTTTGACCAGTTTTAGCTCTATTTTGGGTTGGTTAATTCATTTGAGCCTTGTATGGCATGGCTGTAGTGTTAATTCCTTCACTAGCTTAGTGTTTTAAGGCATTTACCATCATTGGTTTGGGTTGATAGCATGTTTTAGTGTTGTTTTACACTTAATTTCAACACAAAAATTTCTGCAATCTCCTTCAATTCTTTACTCTTTCGTTTTGCTTTGAGAGTGGTTTCAAATCCCTTGTTTGCCTAAGTGTGAAATGAAGGTGCTACACCTAATGGTTTAATCCCTTAGGGGATTCATTACCAACAGTGTAATGCCTCTTTCATGCCCAGAGTAACTTGTGGTTTGTGTCATCTTTCCATTAGAGGACACTCACCAATGGACTTAATGGATTAAGGAATGAATTGGTAATTTAAAATGAGTAAACAAAATGGACAAGTAAAAGAAACAAGATAAGCATCTTTTGTGTTGCATTGCATGTGTTTAAAGGACGTTAATTTGAACACAAGGAAAATGGAACATTTCATATTCAAAAGGGTTGAAATGTGCCAGTTTCCTAGGTCTCCATCACCCTTGATCATGCATGATAGGGTGGTGGTCATTTTGGTCTTGTTTGTGCCTTTATCAAATTTGTACAAACTCGGTCCTTTGGCCATCATGCATGGAAATTTCTTGATTGATGGTTTGAGGGCCAAGAGTTTCACTCATTTGAGTTTGCTCGATGATAAGGAGTGTAAACAGTACAAACAAACCTACAAAAGTACACTGTTTTGCTCTATTGTGCTCTTTGTTGCAGCAGGAAAGTCTGAATCAGTGGTGGCCGACAGCCACCATTAGTAACCGGTCGGCCACCATTTTTGGTCGATCGACCATCAGCAGTGGTCGACCGGCCCCCCCTGTTGGCCACCAATGAAAATTCAATAGAATGTTACTAAGGCAGAACATATGTGATCTGGAGAGGAGGGAACTGTGAATGCTTTTGTACAACAGAGGCTTGCAATAACAAAATAGTGGCCATTCGGGTGGACAATCGAGCATGCACGCATCCCTCGCTTCCCGAGGCCATTTTTGTAGCTAATGCTAGCAAATGTTGTAATCATTCAAGTAGATTAGTTAATTTGTAATTAATTAGCTTAATTGCTTTGTAATTAATTAGTTAAGTATTTAGCTAATTAGTTTGCTTTGTAATGCATAATTAGCTTAGATAGTTAATTATTTAATTGCCTTAAGTAGCTTAGAGATAGTTAAATTCAATTCAAGTATTGTAATAATTAGTTAGCTTAGTTTAGTTTAGCTAACTAGTTAGCTTATTCATTCGGACCCTCTTTCATGAGGGCGTAACGTTGTAATAAGTGTGCGTGCGTGTGTATACGTCTTCCAACCCCAAGTCTTTCTCCCTTTTATTTAACCACTTTTGATCGTTAGATTAGGGTCATGTTTCAATTAACATATCGTATGCTTGCATCCACTCATTCGTATTGCATGCACTGAGGCTCGGCGCATCATTCAAACTGCATTGTTATTTTAATACTTTATTTGAATACGTGTTTAAACTGCATGTTATCAAATCGATCCATATGCCATATTAGTACCCGAGCCTATTAGTTGCCTATTGCATGCGTTGCATTAGGCATCTTGTATAGTTAGGAATCATGCATATTTTTCTAACTCATATTTTCCTAGCTTGGAGTGCTAGGTGAGTTTTTACGCTTTAGCATACTCACTTGAATGTGAATGTTGCTATGTCTAGCATGCTTGCCATGAGGCTATGTGCTTACTTGATAAACTACTTGAATGCCTATGGATGAAGGCTTGTTGTTTGAATTGGAACAATTCAACAAATGTGAGTTTTAAGCCCACTTTGTTGAGTGTCAAATCATGTTTTAAACCCACTATGTTTGGTGGCAAATCCACATATTTAAGCCCACTTGAGGTGGCAAAATCAAACCATTTTCGCAAACAAAAATGAGTTGAATTGTTCCAAATTAAGCAAACTAGTCTACACTTGCTTGTACGCATCACATAGTAAAGCTAGTCTAATAATCGGAATAAGAGCACATAATATTTATAAAAAAATCATATGATGATTAGTAGATGCCGATCTTTGATTGGGCGAGCGTGGGTGCTCAATTCATGACCTTCTCCCCTCGTACCCAAGTTTCCGAGCCAAGGCAACTTTGGTACAATTTGTTTGATTGAATTTGAGAATGATTGAATTTTGAACTTTGAATTGGACATTGATTCCACATTGATCAGAATCAAAGAATGACTTAACGAAAGAAAAACGAAGCAAAACGATTCAAACACACTTAATGAAAGGAACTTAAAAACGTGACTTTGAAACACAACCATTAAGCCTAAGCGATTCTGCAGTTTGTCATGACTGGTTGAAATTGAAACTGGTGGGCCAACCAAAAAGTTGGCTGACGAACTGATGAACTGGCCAAAGAGATGTCGTGCTAGCTGAAAGATGAAACAACACACTTGGAATTGAACCCCGCTGGATGAATAGTAACTTCCAACGGTGAATTGTTGACTAGAGTGGGGAGAAGACAGAATCTTTGACTCGACTATGCCCCTAGTTCATTGCCTTGACTTTTTTCTCTTGATTTTTTGTAAAAATGTTTCGATCAACATGAGAGTTAGATTAGCATACTTATTCCATTTTCTGTTTTGAAATCATGTAAGTCAAACTGTGAGCACTGAAATTTTTTCCCTTTTTTTAAGTCCAAAGAATGGTCTGGTTTTACAAAAATGGAATAATTTTCGAGAAAAATTAGTCAACTTCATTCAAAATAATCAAAACCTATTTTTACAAATGGCCACTACTTGACCAACATGGAATCAACCATCGGGGTGCATAGTCCCAAGCCAGATAATCCCGAATTGGTTTTGTTGTAGCAATGGTGATAATCGAACCGAGCCAATCAAAATTGGACCGAATAAAGCCGAGCAAAATTGGACCGAACTAAACCGAACCAAATGGAGCCAAATTGAATCAAATCGAACTGAATCGGGTAGAACGGGGACAAGCCAAGCAAACGCGGATAAGATAACCAAGTCGACTAAAGATACATTAGACAATATGGATGAGATGAGTGAACTGAAAATGGCTATGACTGAATTTCAGGATGAAGCTGTCTACGTATCCCAAGGATAAGAATCAGGCCTTACGTAGTTCCGGCTAAGATTCACTAGGGTATTAACACTTTCCTTTTGTGCTCTAACTTTTGTTAAAGCTGCCCTTCTGGGTTTTCAACCTTGTGAGCTTTTTGATTTTTTGATTTTATTTGTTTTCTTCTTCTTTTTTATTTTTTTACTTTCTTCATTTTTTTCATTTTTTTTTCATGTTCTATTTTTTTTGTCTTTTTTTGCTCTAACTTTTGCCTGGGTCGCCCTTTCGGGTTTTTATCCCAACGAGCCTCTCAAGGGTGGTACTTTCGCTTTTGCTTGTCCATGTTGATTGGTTGTGAGCTCTCTAGGCCATCTAAATCTATAAGAATGACTACTACACTTGACCAGATAGACATGATGATGTAGGGACTAATTGGGTCTAAATTTGCCCCTAGTGTAGTGGATAGGAACTTGATTGTCCTTCAGTAATAAAACTCATTCTCTCATATTCCGAGATTGGATTTTTTTTTTGGTCTTCATTAGCTTGAGAAACGATCCAGTTTGAATCTTTGTCACATTCAACCTTATTGCCTCTAATTCAAGGGTTTCTTCCAATCTAAATTACATCTAACCTTATTGCCCTTAGTTCAAGGGCTGCCTCTATTTTGGCTATGCAAGCCTTATACTTTGGTTGACTACTTAACATTCTGAATCAAAGTTTGAAAGCTAAGAAGGCCGGAACTTAAGTCAAGAGGGATCTTATACTGTACAATCTCAAGATCAATTCCAGGCATGTCTTCATAGGACCACGCAAAAATATTTTTTGAAATCTTTTCACAAAGTGACTAATCACTCGTGCTCTTACGAAGACAATATAAAACTAATCTGGACCAAGCCAGGATCTTTTTCAGTGATCTCATTCATCAAGGGCTTAGCACACCTCTCTTCCTCTCAGTCGATCAAAATTTGCAAATCCCAATGAATTTCTTCCTCTTCATGTTTATCGAAGTTTTAGAAATTTTTTTTTTGGTAATTTTTGGTCAATACAATGAATTAAAGGCATAGAGAAATAGACAGAATCTATGGCACTTTTATTGAAAAGAAACTACGACTCAGCAATGACAACAGACTCAAAAGAAAATGACAAAGAAGACCTAGACAGGATAGAAATGTCTAGGTTAGCACTCCTACAATCAATCGACTCTGACTCACTAGAATGACTCAAGCCTAATCCCAACTCTACAAACTTGGTGGAATCAAACTTAGACTCAACACTTAATTCAGAAAATAAAATGAAATCATTCTCAAATTGCTAAAACAGTGTGTGTCATCCACTACGTCTGGAATGAAATATGTGCAATCAACAGGTGGTTCATCCTCCGATCACAGAGCTAGTTGCATTATCCCCCAAGTTTATTGACCCCTCATCGATAGATTTTGTGGATTTTTCGGGTGGGGTGATGACCTTGGGTCTTTGGGGTTGAGGCAGAGCTATGGCTTTACTGTTAATGAGATCTTGAATCTCATGGCGTAAGTGAAAATAACGATCAGTCTCATGACCATGCTGTTGGTGAAAGGCACAATATTTATTGGGGTCATGTTTGGCTAGTAGAATATCAATGAGAGGTTGGGGATCAAGGAGCTTGAGGTGCCCCCTTTTTTACGAGGATTTCCATGGCACGAGTTAGGGACATGTGGAGTGGATGACAGGGTTTATTTGGGAGGTGGGTTGACTCGACTGTTTGTGGGCCAGTATTGCTAAAGGGATTGGTAATGGTTGTAGTGGTGGCAACGACTGTGTTGATTTTTGAGGAGTTGGCATTAGCAGGTGGAGGTGGATCGAGATGAGTCACCAGAGGTGGTTGGACAATGGACATCCTAGATTGGTGTTGCAATTTAGTAAAAGCATCATTGTGAGTGGCAACCGTATTGGCAATAGTATCTATGCTTCTTTGGAGGGATAAAAACATGTTTGATATATTCTCTGGAATTTGAGCCATTACCGATTTTAAGGATTTGATTGGGGATGATCTAGTTAGCAAAGGAAGGGTACTTTGAGCAGTCTACCGGTGTGAGTCTTATAGAACTTGGGGGATAATAGACCATTCTAAAGCTATAGTGCTACAACAACCTTGCAAAAACAAAAATAGGACCTCCAATCAGAATTTTGGCAACACTTTGGTCTAATTCACACAACTGACCACTGTATACATCACCGAAAAATTAAACTCAACCTCACAAACTGAAATGCCTAAACCACTCATTCAAATTTGAGAATGCTTGTATAGATCCAATACATTGCACATAACACATAGCAGGAAAGAGAACAAACACCTCTATGGGGGCTAGGGTTACCCTGTCCTAGCTTTGAAATGATCTAGGGTTTCACTATTCAAACAAGCAGCATCATACATCCTAGAAATGGGAGAGCATCCTGTCCTAATTTTGGAAGGTACTATAGTTCATTATATGCACAAGGTTGGCTCTACTCTAGGGGTTGAAGTCAAGGTGACGTTACCAAAGAGTTCTTTGGGTCATAACCAATGAAGATCTTAGGAAATCAAAAGAGTCAATATAGCCTCTCTTCAAAGTCTGAGAACCTTCAGATCTCAAAAGATTATAACACAAGGCCTCCAAAGTAACGTAAAGATAGGTGTAGTGTCACAAAAAGTGTGCCTGTACTCCTACCAGTATTTGGGCAACATAGGAACTTTAAGTGCACCAATGCATACAATGCAATAAACATATAATTGAAAACAAAAGTTATATCATGCAGTTCGAGTCAAGGTTTCATAAAATCCCCAGCAGAGTTGTCAGAAACTGTAGCATGCTCGGGAGGTACCTGCGCGCGTTAAACAGTTCGGACCCTCGATTTCATTGATTTAGTCTCACTCCTGCAATGTGAAACATAGATGAGAGTCCAGATTTGGAAACTTTTAGAAAATCCATTTTATTGCAAAACCTTTTGCCAGAAATGGACTGTGTCATCAGATCTCAAAGTCTCCACCTAATATTTTTGAGAAATTAGGAAACCCATGACTCGTGCCAAGGCCACTATTCGTCATAACCAAAGTTGTCACGGTTCGGATCCTTAGGTATGAGAGGGGAAGGTCAGTAATTGAGCACCCCTACTCATTCGAACAAAAGATCGGTCTTTACTAAACCATGATATGAATTTTATTTATTTTATATGTTCATATTTCGATTATTTAATAAATCTTAAAAATTACTATGTGAATCATATAAGTATAGACTACGTCATTTATTTTGGAATAATTTGATTTCATGTAGTTTTGAAAGAGTTTTGGAGACGCACAACCCAAATAAATTGAGTTTACAAACATGAAAATCAAAACTATTCCAAATTAAGCAACACAACATCCATCCACTGAAATTCATACAGTTATATCAAGTAAGCAAGTAACCACATGGTAGGACGCTCAAACATAATAAGAAAAACACACAAAAACGGGATGCTAAAGTGTAAAAACTTACATGTTTGGCGTCCTGCGAACAAGCTACAAAACAAAGTTAGAAAAATGCATGATATTATATACAAAATCCTAATGCAATTCACACATAAGATGTAACTAAAGATTCGGCTTCTAAGATATGACATGTGAATCATCTCAAGAACATGAGGTAACGCACATAATCACATATGAATTGATTAAATCCACAAATGAAAACTTAACCGAATCAAGATGCATGAAACATAGATGTAAAGGATGGATATAATGACAAAAAAATAAAATAAAATAAACATGATGCATATTCACAAATAAGGAAATGAAGTAAAAGAATGGGATATAAAGAAGTGGGGCGGGAAATTATTACAACACATTGAATAAATTATTACAAACCAAATTAGAGGGGGGTGAGGAGAATATTAAAACAAAATAAAAACCTCACAATACACTCAAAATAAAATAAACAAAAGAAAAAAAAAAGTTTCATATGCCTTGGAAACTACCGAAAGTTGGTTAACATCGGAAAACAGCGCCATCTTGTCCAAAAGAAACTAACGGTCGGCCAACTAGGCCTAGCAAAACCTGTCTTATTGTGAAACCAAGAAAAGGAACAAACAAGAAATATGTAGGTGGCTCAACTAACCACAACCAGTTAGATTAAAAACAAGAAAACAAATATAAAATAAGAAAAGTGAAAACTTACAACTAAACCTAAAACAAGAAAATAAATATAAGGATGAACATGCAAGATTACAACAAAACTAATATGAGACTAATACAAGAAAAATCTAAGCTAGGAAATGCAAGATTACAACATAATTACTATGAAACTAAAACAAGAAAAAAAATATAAGATAGAACATGCAAGATTATAACAAAACTAACATGAACCTAAAACAAAAAAGCAAATATGAGGTAGAACATGCAAGATTACAACAAAACTAATACGAGACTAATATAAGAAAAATAAAAGCTAGGAAATGCAAGATTACAACACAATTACTATGAAACTAAAACAAGAAAGCAAATATAAGATAGAGCATGCAAGATTACAACAAAACTAACATGAACCTAAAACAAGAAAGCAAATATGAGGTAGAACATGCAAGATTACAACAAAATTAATATGAAATTAAAGCAAGCAAATAAAAATAAATAAATAATTATAAGCTAAACAAACCACTTAGATTACAACAACACACTATGAAATATAAAGTAAGAAAATAAATATGAGGTAAACAAACCACTTGGATTATAACAAAACACTTTGAAATAAGAAGCAAGAAAATAAATATGAGATAGAAAATATGAGAAAATAAAAGACTAGAAATTTACATTCCAAAGAAAGATTGAACTTCTCGATTTCTAAACTTCCTCTTGATCATCCTTAAGTTTAGAAAGTGTGTTCTAAATCCTCAATTTGAAACTAGAATGGAACTCTGGGTATGTATGGTGGAAAAGTGGCTGGCTAACTCTCTTATTTTTTCTCACTTTCAAAAACATTCACTCTTTCCTTTGATCAATTACTACTGAAATTTAGCTATTTTAGAATTTTTGGAGGAGTTTTGGGTGTAGGAAAAATGGAATTTCAGTTTGTATGGAAGGTATGGGGTGTATATGGAAGATAGGAGTGTTTTTGGCTCAAAAACTCATTTTTTTCCTCTCTTTTTTCACCATTTTCTCACTCTTCTCTCTTCAATTTCGTGGTCCTTTATCTCTCTTACAATATGATCATTCTATGTAGGCAATGAGAGAGAGTGAAGGTCAAAAAGAAGGCGGAAGACAAGGTGGGAGACAAGAATGTGATAAGAGGGCAAATTTTGAAGGTACATGGGATACTTCTTTATGGATGCAAACAAAACCTCTTTTTGACAATGGGGGATGATTAGGTATGTTTTGGGTGATATATGGATCGGCCAATGGGGTAGGGGAATGTCCCACACAAGAAAAAAAATATAAAAAATACACCTTCTTTGCCTACTGGTTTGAAATGGTCAAATATTATTTGAGTGGAAATATAACACAAGGCCAAGCTTGGCAGAGTGGTTAATGTGTTGGGTGTGGAGTCTTAGGTTAGGGGTTTAAACCTTTCACCAGCATTTCTTAAATTCATTTTTTTCGGGTAAAGACAAGTGAGTGCCACGTCATCAGCAAGGACTAATCCAGTCATGCCACGTCAACGTCCCAGTTAGCATTAACGGAATATTCTGCATATGGAGGAATATTCCCTAACTTAATAGAATATTCCTTTTCATAACAGAATATTGCCTGACTTTACAATTTGGCCCAGAAGTTTCAAATAATTATGTTGTAACCCAGATTTCGGGACAATTTTTCAATGAGGCCCCCGGAAGTGCAGTGAAGGTTGATCTTAGCTAAACGAACCATTTTGGATGCAACCGTGAGGTCAGAATATGCCCATGGAAAGGTAATTTGTGGCTGTTTAGGGTTGGAAACAGGGCTCAAATTCTAAGTTTTCTTATTGAGGATTCTGTGAGAAATACCTTGTTGTTTTGTCATCATAGGGTAATCAAAAGAAAGTGCCTAAGTCTTAGGGCCAGTCAAAATGGGGTGTCTATAGTGATCGGTGACTAAAACCGAGAGTTTAAAGGATGAAGAGAGAGAGAGAAAGAGAGAAACACAGAGAGAGAGAGAGAGAGAGATATGAACATCGATTTCTTTAAGCTTCAGCTTTATCGATGGAGACAGAGAGAGATATAGAGAGAGACGGTTTGAGGGATGAAGAGAAAGAGGGCTGGAGATGATGAAGATTCATCAAAAGAGGGTTGGAGATAAGAGAGACGGTGAGAGTGGGAGAGATAGAGGTAACACTTGCTACTCTGCAATGGAGAGAGATAGAGAGATAGATAGAGACACAACCGAGTTGGGATGTGTGTGAGAGAGAGGAAGAGAATTCTAGAAGTTGATCTCAACCATTGGATATAAAGATCTAACGGTGAGGGTAGTGTCTTGGAATATGTAACATGAGCCCAACGGCTCTATTTCAATCTAGAATTAAAAAAAAAAACAGTTATTTTTTTCCCAAACAATCAAGACACCAACGGCTATAAATTAAACGGTTAGAAAAAAAAAAGGATCATGTTTTTGTAGTGGTATAAATACACGCACCTTGTTTCACCAATTTTAGTTCACAACAAAATATTTTGTGTCAATTATATTTTTCTTTTTTATTTTTCACACAATCAATATGGAAGGTTCATCAAAAACAAAGAGAGGAAAATCATTCACCACTCAAGAAGATATGGCAATTTGTAGAGCTTGGTGTCACATTATTGAAGACCCAATTGTTGGGAATTCACAATCTCATGCTCATTTTTGGGGAAGAATTTTTGAAAATTAGTGCTCGTTGCAGAATGATCACTCAAGAACACAAGTGTCTATCTCATCTCGATGGGGTGTAATCATGAAATGTTGCAACAAATTTCGTGGGTGTTTAGCGCAAGTCGAAAATCTACACCCAAGTGGGGATGTCTCAAGTTGATATAGTAAGATTTCATCTTCATTTATTGGGTTAGTTTTTTTATTGTGTCTTATATAAAAATTAAATAATTAAATATTTTATTGATACAGGTGCTTCAAGCAAAACTGTTATACTATCAAGACGAAAACAAACATTTTGCTTTTGAACATTGTAGGCCAATCTTGCAAAATAATATCAGGTGGCAAGATTTAGCTCCTACGAACATAGTGACGTCAAGGATACATACACCGTTTCCCCCTAATTTAGCCCCTGATTCCCCTATGGATAACTACATTTCTTTTGAAAATGACAACTGTAACGCCCCGAGTTAAATACAACATCACATGCACAATAGTGATTAAAAGACAACATATGAAGAGATAAGCACTTCCATTTATTTAAATTTCTTATACAACAGAGCAACACATGCAACTATACATTCATAAGCCTAGCCTTGAATCTATAGCATGTGTTGCATGGTGAGGGATAAAACGAAAGGTAAACAAATAAGAGAATGCCCTAAAGGCTTACAACTTTCCAAGTTAGCACTTGGTTACAACAAAAATGGATTTAAATCCCAATACATATAAAAGCCCTTGGCTTGTACAAAACAAATACACAAGTAAACAAAATGAAGCTCTTGCTCCATGTCCTCTCAAGCTATTGCCTTGGCGGAGGCATATCATCTGCACCTGAAATGTTTTTCCCACATAGGGTGAGCCAAAGCCTAGTAGGAATAATCCAACACAACATATGAATCTTAACAAAACTATAAGGGTAAAATGCATATGCAATGTTCGTGACAAAACATTTTATATCTCTTTCAAATCCCCATGCCAGGTTTATATTACCATTCATGAAACACTATACTTTTTATGGAAAACCAGTTTGTGAATACAACTCTATGAATCTCTAGGTACGTGTCTGCTAGCAGGCTATACAAACACACTACTCTTTTGTCATTTTTACCGGTATTAACCAGATAGTTTGACACCTATCTGCGCGGGTTTCTAGTCTTTCACTAAGGACACACAAGCCAACTTATCACAGTAACCACACCCTTTACCCAGATTCACTAAGTATTCACCATTTTCTTAAAACAATGTAAGTATTACAAATATGTAAATGTATGACAATACTCATTGCAATGGATCAGAAATAGTTTTCATTCTCCTAGTCCTCATGAAATTTCTACAACAATCATAGCCATCCTCCATTGATAGCTCATAACAGATATCTCTAAACAGATAAAATAATTTTCATAAAAATAAACTTTTCAAATTTTGGGATACGAGTGGTAATACATACCCAATTCCACTATCTTAATCAATAATAATTAAATTCCATAATTCCAACATCTATATCATTATTTATACAAAATCAATATTTAGGGCCAAACCTCTCTTCCAAAATTACTTCCAAATTTCAAAACCAACCATGTTGTCACCTCTACACCTCATTTCCCAACCCCACAATCATGTCCATGAAACCATTTAAAACCCCTCTTTTTAGTTTCAAGCCCAAATTCGCAAGGTGGTTTTATAAAAACAAATAGTTAAGTTAAAACTCATAAAGAGGTGCGAAGAATCTCTACCTCAAGCTTAGAAGGGTGAAAGAGAAGAACTTGAAAAAACTCGACATCAACGAAATCATGAACCACTCGGATCAAAGGAAAGCTCTTGATGCGATCTACACTTTATCTCAAAGGATCAAGGTGAGAAAACAACTCTAGATGAGTAGATCTAAGGATTTAAGTGGGAAAAAGTGAATGTTGAGAGAGAGAGAGAGAGAGAGAGAGAGAGAGAGAGGGTGAGGGGAAAAAGAGAAACAACTTATGAGAAAAGAAGACTTTAGGTCTATATATAGTGACTAGGTATTAGTGGAATAGTAGTTCCATGGTCAAATGAAAGAATAAGTCAAAAATCTCCAAAAAGTAGAGCCTAAGCTGAACAAAATCTGGAAAAAGAGCCACAAGGATCGACCCCTGCAATAGTGGTGTCGACCCTCAAGAAGAAAAGTTGAAACACTTGTGTTTGACAAGAGGCAAGGTGCTGAAACACTTGTGTTTGACAGGAGGCAAGGTGTCAACCCCTGGACTAGGGGTGTCGACACTAAATTTCAACAAGCGAACTCCAAATTCTGTAATGGACAAGGGTCGACCCTTCTCAGACTAGTGTCGACCCTTGAGGCTGACAAAAAGAAGGAAGTGTTGACACCACCAATGTTGGTGTCGACACTAAATTTCAGTAGCCACCCAGGGACACAGCATCAAGAAAGTGTTGACACCTTCCAGACTGGTGTCAACCCTTGGAGCAGAACAAGGCAAGGAAAAAGAAGATGAAGCCAAAACCAATATGAGAAGAAAGGAACGACCACCATGAATATGGTTTTTCGGATTCAAAGGTAATAAATGGGTCAGGTCTAAATCAAGATCACTATAACCTCTCCCCTTTATGGGATTTCGTCCCTAAAATTTAAATCAACATTCAAACCAAGTTTAAACCTATTACAAACATAATAGTAAATCAAATCACTACTATGACCCATCCACCGGTCAATCACTCCCATGATAAGGATAACCAAATTCTCAAAAATGAATATACAATTTATATTTCCAAACATGCACAATGTTGATATTATGTTAACATAACAAATGTTCAATACAAGTTCAAATATTAACAAATAGGTTCGGATACTTCTCTCAGACTTCCAATTCATGTTCCCAAGTGGCTTCCTCAACCCCATGATGTCTCCACAACACCTTTACTAAAGGAATTGTCTTGCTATGCAAGACTGGGTCTTGAGTATCCAAAATTTTAACCGGTCTCTCCTCATACGAGGCATCCTCATTTACTTCTAACTCAGTCCAATCCAGCAGATGTGATGGATCTAGTTCGTACTTACGAAGCATACATATATGGAACACGTCATGAACCCCCGAAAGCTGTGGGAGTAAAGCCAAACGATAAGTTATCTCCCCAATCCACTCTAGGATCTCAAAAGGTCCGATAAATCTAGGAGACAACTTCTCACTCTTTCCAAACCTCATCAAACCCCGCTTAGGTGATATCTTCGAAAAGACATGATCTCCTACCTCAAAGGATAACGGTCTCCTCCTACGGTCGACATAGCTCTTCTAACAACTTTGAGCCATAACTAACCTCTTACAAATAAGCGCAATCTTCTCCATCATTTTTTGGACTAGCTCAGGACCTATCATAGGTGCATCACCCACCAATATACGGGGGATCTACACGATCGATGCCATGCCAATACTTGACTGAAAGCTATTGTTGTAGGCAAACTCCACTAAAGGTAAGTGCCTCTCTTACGACCCCTTGAAGTCAAGGACACAATCTCGAAGCATATCCTCTAGGATCTAAA
The DNA here is from genome assembly GCF_055761805.1 of Camellia sinensis. Taxonomy (NCBI): domain Eukaryota; kingdom Viridiplantae; phylum Streptophyta; class Magnoliopsida; order Ericales; family Theaceae; genus Camellia; species Camellia sinensis. The sequence continues at coordinate 91,401,814 of NC_138962.1, forward strand.
TGGTACACTTTGACTGCCCGTATAGCGACCCCGGTCTTTTCCCATTCGGTTGTTGTATCCGGACTTATGTTCCGTAGACCCCGTTGTTATATAATTGTTGTTGTTGTCCTTTAATTTCTTATTTTTGAGTTATAGGATATGTTGGGCAGGTTTGAAACAGGTTGGTTGTGTTTGGAAACCAAGGGTTGATGTCCATTTAATTCTAACTAGTGTCTATTAAATTTTCATGATGGTTCATTCAATTCCAATTAGTGATCCATTCATATTCCATTAGTGGGATTTTATGACAAACTTGTCCATTCATATTTCTAACTAGTGTTCATTTAATGCTAGTTAGTGTTCATTTAATTTCAATTAGTGTTCATTTAATTTTAACTTGTCTTTTCATTTTCCAATTTATGGGCTTTAATAACAACCTTTCAATATTACTTTTTCATCTCCTTTTTGATTTCAAAACCCTAGAACCATCTTCTCTCTCTCCCCACACACCTTCTCTCTAGGTTTTCATCTCCCTCTAGTGTAAATCTATACTAAGTCCTTTATAAGAAAGGTAGAGTGGGTTGAGGGCTTCATTTTAGTCTGAAAGTTTGGCGATTTGGAGCACTTTGGTTTTTGGCCTTCATCTTCTCCATTCGGGTTATTTACTTCGAGGTATGGATTTCCTACTCCATATTATAGGTTTTGTCCTAAGTTTAGGTATTTTGATATGTTAGGGGATGTACTCCACGGTTTAGGGGAAGATAGGGGATGGACCTCTAAACCGGATTTTGTTTGGGAGGAGATAGGGGATGGACTCCATTAGCACCACTATATGTGTGCTTATTGATTTATGGAAGTGTTTTTGCATGTTGTTGATACAGCACTAAAATGTGTATCAATCAGGAAGTATGGAAGTGTTTTGGTATGAGCCTTAGTCTCATTTGTTTTGTTGATATTGGAAGAAATGTTAATGTGAAATTTAGTTCACTGTTATAGTTTGGCCAGGTTCTGAGCCATAATGATATAAATGGAAAGTTGAACAAATAATGGAAAATGAAACGTGTCATCGACATTAATGTCATGAAACTGTATGTTGGGAAAGTGAATAGTTGTGTTAACCATCTATTGAATACTATTGCTTTATTCAATGCTTATATTTGGTTTAGTATGTTTCTACTGGGCTGTGGCTCACCCTATACGGGAACATCATTTTTAGGTTCAGGTGATATGCTACCTCCAAGGACTTAGCTTGGAAGGAGTTGGAGTTGAAGACTCTGTTTAGCTTAGTTGTTATTTATTTTATTTGATATTACATGTAAACAATCAAGCCAAGGGCTTAATTTGTAGTTGAGTTAGTACTCACATTTTGTGTCCAAGTGTTGGCTTGGAAAGATGTAAGCCCGTAGGGCATTTACTTTTGATGTTACATGTAATGCTTTTCAATAAGAATACTCTGATGAATGGTATAATGGTTGGTTTTCTTTTATTAATGCATGTCAATGTTATATATTATGGGTTTATTTTGAGGGCATTACAACTTGGTATCAGAGCGTACCGGGTTCGAATACTTTGGGTACGTGGGAAGTGATTAGTATCACAATGGGTTCGTCTCGCTTGATAGAGACTTAGATGTACTGTTATGTGCTTATATGATAACATGTTTATGTGACTATCTGGGTATGGAATGTAGTTTCTAGGATATTGGTTGGACCCTTGAGTTTCTGATAGTCTTGTTGGAAAGGCACTTGATCAATGCTGCTTCCAACCGGAACTATAGTGACGCCTCAGGACTGTCATTATCCAGGAATGAAATTCGTAGGTGCTTATGTGATTATGTGCTTACGTGGAATGAATTATTGTTGTCCAGCATTAGGACGCGGGTGTTATAGCTTCGACACATTTATTAATGTGCTAACGTCTTTGTTATTTTTTTTTAGGATGTCAGGACGAGGACGAGGACGTGGTAGGCGTGGTAGGCAGGAGGTGCCTATACCGGAGGAGGTTCCAGAGCAGCAGGAGGGTGTTGGCCAGGCCAATGTGGCTGAGCCAGTAGGCCAGCAGGCTATGGGCGCTTTGGCCCGAGAGATAGCAGGGGCATTCAGGGAGTCAGTTGGCATTCTTAGGGCTGAGAATCAAGCCCAAGTTGTTGTTGCGGATGCAGGACCTTCTTTTCTGAAGAGGGAGTTCTTCCGGTCTAACCCGGACGAATTTGTGGGTGATCCCAAAGAGCCACTTAAAGCAGATGAATGGCTCAAATAGACAACGAAGACGTTTGAGATGCTTGGCATCGAAGACGAGGGGTTGAAAGTGACCTTGGCATCGTTCCAGCTGAAGGGGGATGCGGGTCAGTGGTGGAAGTTCACAAAGGGTAGTATAGGAGGTACGTGGGAGGCTTTTGTAAATGCTTTCCAGGAGAGGTTTTTATCTCTAGCTGCCAGGGAAAAGCTGAGAGACCAGTTCTGTCAATTTAAGCAGTCGAGTTCTTCAGTGGCCGAGTTTGAGGCTGTATTTACTAGTTTATCCAGGTTTGCACCTGAGTTGGTGGCGTCTGAGGAACGCCGTTGTATTGAGTTTGAGAAGAAGTTGAGGCGTGGCCTCAAGCTGAGAGTTGGAGGAACTATGATTCGGGATTATGGGCGTATGGTTGATGCTGCAGCCCATATGGAGATCATGATGCAGGAGGAGGAGGAAGGGTAGAAAGGCTCCAAGAGGAGTCAGGATGGCCAGAGTGATGGCAGGAGACAGAGAGGTTTCACTCCTCAACAGTCTCAGAGTAGCTTTTCTAGATCAACTTTTCCAGTGCCGAGTGCAGGTTCGGGGAAAGGCAGTCAGGGAGACATTACCTGTTTCAAGTGTGGTCAGCTGGGCCACAAGTCTCCGGTTTGCCCGCAGAGGGGAGGAGTACAGAGAGCAGCATCTTCTTTGGCTCGATCTCAAAGCCAGAGTCAGGGTAGAGGCCAGCCACTCTCGTGTTATCAGTGTGGTCAGCCAGGGCACATGAAGAGGTATTGGCCGCAGTTGAGTGGCACATCTGGTGCATCTGGTTTGAGGCAGACTCAGAGTCATCAGCCAGCTCAGTCGGTTCAGGCCTCGAGGGCCAATCAGGGGGCTTCATCGTCCCAGTCTGTGCAGCAGTCTTATGCTCCTAGGGGTGAGCAGGTTGATCAGAGACCATCTGGGAGCGTGTACGCTGTTACTGCGCAGGATCTTGTACCGGCTCCATTGGTTGTGAGAGGTACCTTCTTGTTTTACAATTCGGTTGCTAGTGTTTTGATTGATACGGGTGCATCTCATTCCTTTGTGTCTGCTACATTTGCATCTGTTTTGGAGTTAGAGTTAGCACAGTTAGCATCTCCTATTTGTGTAGTGTCACCTCTTGGGGGTGAATTGATCTTGAAACAAGGTGTTAGAGGTTGTGATATAGAGGTCGCCGATCATAGACTTCCGTTTCCTTTTGTAGTTATGCCCATGAAGGGCTTTGATGTTATTTTGGGTATGGACTGGTTATCGTCATACCGGGTAGTTATCGATTGCTACCACCAGAGGGTCACACTATGTACCTTGAGCGGGGAGTGTTTTCATTTTCTGGGGGACCGGATTGGTAGTGTTTTGTCATCGGGTTATGATCCGCGAGGGCGGGGTGAGCTTAGTGGTCTACTTGCCAGCTTTGAGAGTGGTGAGTGTGATGAGACCCAGATAGTGTTGCCAAGGGTGGTTTGTGAGTACTCGGACGTCTTTCCTGAGGATCTTGTTAGTTTGCCACCGCATCGAGAGATTGAGTTCTCTATTGATCTAGTGCCCGGCACGGCGCCGATTTCTATGGCACCTTATCGTTTTGCCCCAGCCGAGTTAGTTGAGTTGAAGATTCAGCTTCAGGAGTTACTAGATAAGGGCTATATACGTCCTAGTGTTTCACCGTGGGGAGCACCGACCCTCTTTGCTAAAAAAAAAGGTGGTGCTTTGAGACTCTGTATAGATTACCGGAAGTTGAATCGGGCTACGGTTAAGAATAAGTACCCTATGCCTCGTATAGATGATCTATTCGATCAGTTGAAGGGTTCCCGTTGTTTCTCTAAGATAGACTTAAGATCGGGTTACCACCAGTTGAGAGTCAGGGAGGAGGACATTCCGAAGACGGCATTTCGTACGCGGTATGGCCATTATGAGTTCCTGGTGATGCCTTTTGGGCTCACCAATGCACCGGTAGTTTTTATGGACTTAATGAACCGGATCTTCCGGGAATTCTTGGATCGTTTTGTGGTCGTTTTTGTAGATGACATTCTCATTTATTCACCTTCAGAGGAGGAGCACGAGGAACACTTGAGAGTGGTGCTTGAGTTACTTAGAGCCCATAAGCTTTATGCTAAGTTTGGGAAGTGTGAGTTCTAGCTAGAAGAGGTGAAGTTCTTAGGCCATGTGGTTTCTGGGGAAGGGGTGTCTGTTGATACATCCAAGACGGAGGCAGTGCAAGATTGGGCACAGCCTAAGAGTGTGTTTGAGATCCGCAGTTTTCTGGGATTAGCTGGGTATTATCGTCGGTTTGTGAAGGATTTCTCCAGGTTAGCTTCCCCTTTGACTAGATTGACTCGGAAGGGAGTCAAATTTGTATGGAGTGAGACTTGTGAAACGTCGTTCCAGGAGTTGAAAGTTAGACTGACCACCGCTCCAGTCTTGATTATTCCGGAGAGAGGGTTGGGTTATGCAGTCTATTGTGACGCCTCACGAGAGGGTCTGGGTTGTGTGTTGATGCAAGAGGGGAAAGTGGTTGCCTATGGCTCACGTCAGTTGAAAATACACGAGAAGAATTACCCTACGCATGATCTAGAGTTAGTAGCTGTGATCTTTGCCTTGAAGATTTGGAGGCATTAGCTTTATGGTGAGAGGTTTGAGGTATTCTCGGATCATAAGAGTCTGAAATATCTATTTACACAGAAAGACTTGAATTTGAGCAGAGGAGGTGGATGGAGTTCATTGAGGATTATGACTTCGAATTGCATTATCATCCGGGGAAGGCCAATGTAGTAGCCGATGCCCTTAGCAGGAAATCTGTTGGTGACATAGCTAGTATAGCCATCCGAGAGTGGAAGATGTTAGGTGCACTTGGGGAGTTTGATTTGCTTCTGAGCGAATCCGTTGAGGCTGCGGCCTTGTTTTCTGTTGTTGCGCAGCCTACACTTGTGACTCGAGTGTTAGAGGCTCAGAGAGGTGACCTTGAGGTAGAATCTCTCCGAGAGAAGATTTCCAGTGGGAAGGTTGAGAAGGGTTTGACGGTGTATCCTGACCTGAGTGTGAGATACCGAGACCGTCTGTTTGTGCCGGAGTCTTGCCGAGAGGAGGTACTCCGAGAGTTCCATCATTCACGCCTTGCGGTGGATCCAGGAGGTACTAAGATGTATCAGGATTTGGGTCGCCAGTTTTGGTGGCGGGGTATGAAGAGAGATGTGGCAGCTTTCGTGTCTAAGTGCCTTACTTGTCAGCAAGTGAAGGCCGAGCATCAGAGGCCAGCGGGTTTGTTGCAACCCTTGCCTATTGCCGAGTGGAAGTGGGAACATGTCACTATGGACTTCGTTGTAGGTCTTCCGAGGACTCAGCGGGGTAGTGATGCTATTTGGGTGGTTGTAGACCGGTTGACTAAGTCGGCGCACTTTATTCCTATGCGCGTGAAAGATTTGGTAGATCATCTTGCCGACTTATATATTCGGGACATAGTGAGGTTGCACGGGGTCCCAGTGACGATCGTCTCAGATAGAGATCCTCGTTTCACTGCCAGGTTGTGGCAGAGTTTGCAGAGTGCCTTAGGCACTAAGTTGACTTTTAGCACGGCTTATCATCCTCAGACTTACGGGCAGTCCGAGCGTACTATTCAGATCCTTGAGGATATGCTTCGAGGTTGTGTTCTTGACTTTAGTGGGTCGTGGGAGAGGCACTTGCCTTTGGTGGAGTTTGCCTACAACAATAGTTTCCAGTTTAGTATCGGTATGGCACCGTTTGAGGCCTTGTACGGCCGACCGTGTAGGTCTCCAGTTTGTTGGGCCGAGGTGGGTGATGCACCTTTGTTGGGTCCAGAGTTGGTGAGGGAAACGACAGAGAAAGTTGAGCTTATCCGTAGGAGGCTTGTTACAGCCCAGAGTCGTCAGAAATCTTATGCCGACCGTAGGAGGAGACCATTGGTGTTTGAAGTGGGTGATCATATCTTTCTGAAAATATCACCTAGGCGAGGATTGATGAGGTTTGGGAAGAGTGGGAAGTTATCCCCTCGGTTTATTGGCCCTTTTGAGATCCTTGAGAGGATTGGTGAGGCTGCCTATCGTTTAGCTTTGCCACCGCAATTATCCAGAGTTCATGACGTGTTTCATGTAAGTATGCTTCGAAAGTATGAGCCGGATCCATCACATGTGTTGGATTGGACCGATTTAGTGGTTGACGAGGATGTCTCATATGAGGAGAGACCGGTTCGGGTCTTGGATAGACGGGATCAAGTTTTGCGAGGCAAGACCATTCCCTTAGTGAAGGTTCTGTGGAAACATCACGGAGTGGAGGAAGCCACTTGGGAACGTGAGTTGGAAGTCCGCGAGAAATATCCGGACATGTTTGTCGATATGTAATCTTGTATTTAGATTTCGTAATATTGTTGAACTTAAGAGCTTTATATATGTCTTAAGTTGGAAAATATTGAAAATGTTTTGGTTTAATGGAAATATTTTGAAACTTGCCTCATAATGGAAGTTTAGTGTAACATTGAATATGTTGAATATATTGTGGAATTGGAGTTATATCATGAAATTGAATATGATATGGAAATGGGAATCATGTATATTGAAAACTGTTGAAATTGAAAGGAAATTGCATATTGATAGTGCAGGTTGATATATATATATATTGTGAGATGCCTCTTGATAAGAGATAAAATGACCGGTATTGGGTCAAGTTATTTATTATTGTAATATAATATTGTTGGGAATTGAGAAAAACCTGTTTTGAAAACTTATGCGTAATTTCGGGGACGAAATTCTTTAAGGGGGGGAGGTTATAGCGACCCCGGTTTTTTCCCATTCGGTTGTTGTATCCAGACTTATGTTCCGTAGACCCCGTTGTTATATAATTGTTGTTGTTGTCCTTTAATTTCTTATTTTTGAGTTATAGGATATGTTGGGCAGGTTTGAAACAGGTTGGTTGTGTTGGAAACCATGGGTTGATGTCCATTTAATTCCAACTAGTGTCTATTAAATTTTCATGATGGTTCATTCAATTCCAATTAGTGATCCATTCATATTCCATTAGTGGGATTTTATGACAAACTTGTCCATTCATATTTCTAACTAGTGTTCATTTAATGCTAGTTAGTGTTCATTTAATTTCAATTAGTGTTCATTTAATTTTAACTTGTCTTTTCATTTTCCAATTTATGGGCTTTAATAACAACCTTTCAATATCACTTTTTCATCTCCCTTTTGATTTCAAAACCCTAGAACCATCTTCTCTCTCTCCCTATACACCTTCTCTCTAGGTTTTCATCTCCCTCTAGTGTAAATCTATACTATGTCCTTTGTAAGAAAGGTAGAGTGGGTTGAGGGCTTCATTTTAATTTGAAATTTGGCGATTTGGAGCACTTTGGTTTTTGGCCTTCATCTTCTCCATTCGGGTTATTTACTTCGAGGTAGGGATTTCCTACTCCATATTATAGGTTTTGTCCTAAGTTTTGGTATTTTGACATGTTAGGGGATGTACTCCACGGTTTAGGGGAAGATAGGGGATGGATCTCTAAATCGGATTTTGTTTGGGAGAAGATAGGGGATGGACTCCATTAGCACCACTATATGTGTGCTTATTGATTTATGGAAGTGTTTTTGCATGTTGTCGATACAGCACTAAAATGTGTATCAATCGGGAAGTATGGAAGTGTTTTGGTATGAGCCTTAGTCTCATTTGTTTTGTTGATATTGGAAGAAATGTTAATGTGATATTTAGTTCACTGTTATAGTTTGGCCAGGTTCTGAGCCATATTGATATAAATGAAAAGTTGAACAAATAATGGAAAATGAAACGTGTCATCGACATTAATGTCATGAAACTGTATGTTGGGAAAGTGAATAGTTGTGTTAACCATCTATTGAATACTATTGCTTTATTCAATGCTTATATTTGGTTTAGTATGTTTCTACTGGGCTGTGGCTCACCCTATACGGGAACATCATTTTCAGGTTCAGGTGATATGCTACCTCCAAGGACTTAGCTTGGAAGGAGTTGGAGTTGAAGACTCTGTTTAGCTTAGTTGTTATTTATTTTATTTGATATTACATGTAAACAATCAAGCCAAGGGCTTAATTTGTAGTTGAGTTAGTACTCACATTTTGTGTCCAAGTGTTGGCTTGGAAAGATGTAAGCCCGTAGGGCATTTACTTTTGATGTTACATGTAATACTTTTCAATAAGAATACTCGGATGAATGGTATAATGGTTGGTTTTCTTTTATTAATGCATGTCAATGTTATATATTATGGGTTTATTTTGAGGGCGTTACAGCCCGTCGGTCTGAGGATGATAGGTGGTGCTAAAGGTCAACTTAGTGCCCAAGGCCTTCTGTAGGCTCTGCCACAGCCGAGCCGTGAAATGTGGGTCTTTATTCAAAACAACAGTCACTGGGACCCCATGAAGTCGAACTATATCCCTAATGTAAAGGTCAGCAGACAACTTCTCGCTCTTTCTAATAGCACCCAAAATCTCCCATTCCAGTATGGCAGCACTAGCTATACTGCTAAAGGACTTCCTACTCAAGGCGTTGGCCACTACATTGGCCTTCTCGAGATGGTAATGCAAGTCAAAGTCATAGTCCTCCATAAATTCCATCCACCTTCTTTGTCTCAAATTCAAATCTTTTTGCGAAAATAGATATTTCAAACTCTTGTGATTGGAGAATACCTCAAACTTCTCTCTGTACAAGTAATGTCTCCAAATCTTCAAGGCAATGATCACAGTTGCTAGCTCTAGGTCATGGGTAGGATAGTTTCTCTCGTGGGTTTTCAACTACTGTGAGCCATAAGCTACTACCTTTCCCCCTTGCATCAAGACAAAGCCCAAACTTCTCATGACGCATCACAATACACTGAATAACCCAAACCCCTCTTCGGAATAATTAACACTGGAGCAGTGGTAAGTCTAACCTTAAGCTCTGGGAATGACTTTTCACAAGTTTCACTCCACACAAACTTGATTCCCTTCCTCGTCAATCTAGTCAAAGGTGAGGCTAGTGTAGAAAAATCCTTCACAAACTGACGGTAATACCTAGCCAATCCTAAGAAACTACGAATCTCAAAGGCATTCTTAGGTTGCTCCTAGTCTCGCACTACTTCTATCTTGGAAGAGTCTACGTTTACTCCCTCCCTGGACACCACATGGCCTAGAAACTTAACATCTTTAAGCCAGAATTCGCATTTTCCAAACTTAGCATACAGTTTGTAGGCTTTAAGCGATTCAAGTACAATGCACAAGTGTTCCTCGTGTTCCTCTTTGGAGAGTGAGTAAATCAAAATGTCAGCAACAAAGACAGCCACGGAAGGTCTAGGAACTCGCGAAAGATTCGATTCATCAAGTCCATAAACATGGCTGGTGCGTTGGTTAACCTAAAAGGCATTACTAGGAACTCATAATGGCCATGCCACGTACGGAATGCCGTCTTCTAGATATTCTCCTCCCTGACCCTCAACTGGTGATAACCCGAAGCATTGGGTACTCGTTCTTAACAGTTACCCAGTTCAAATGATCAAACAATTCAAATGATCAAACAATTCATCTATACGAGGCATTGGGTACTCGTTCTTAACAGTTACCCAGTTCAACTTCCAGTAATCAATACAAATGGGCAAGGCACCATTCTTCTTCTTGGCAAAAAGAGCTGGTCCCCCCAAGGCGATATACTAGGGTGGATAAAACCCTTATCTAACAATTCTTGGAGTTGAATCTTTAACTCAATCAACTCGGTAGGTGCAAGTCTATATGGTGCCATAGAAATCGGTGTTGTGCCAAGCACTAAATCAATTGAGAACTTAATCTCACGGTGAGGCAGTAAACTAGTGAGATCCTTAGGAAAAATGTCCGGGTATTCACAAACTACTCTCGGCAAATTGACTTGGACTTCATCACACTCATTACCCAAGAAGTTAGCAAGAAGACAACTAAGCTCACTCCGCCTACGTGGATCACACATTGGTGATGAAACTTTATCGGCTCTGTCCGCCATGAAATAAAAGCAATCACCGCTCAAGGTACATACAGTAACCCTCAGACTGTTACAATCTATGACAGCTCGATACGATGACAACCAATCCGTACCCAAAATAGCATCAAAACTAGACATGTCAATCAACACAAATGCAAAAAGAAGTCAGCGACCGACAACCTCGATATCACAACCCCGACACCCTTGCTCCAAGACAATGTCACTACCCATAGGTGACACTACACTGAGTGGAGATACTAACCGAGCCAACTCTAACCCCAATGTCGATGCAAATGTAGACGAGATAAAATAATAGAATGCACCCGTATCAATTAACACATTGGCAATATAATTGCATAATAGGAAAGTACCTCTCATTTTCAAAGGTGCTGGCACTATGTCTGGTGTGGTAACAGCATACACATGCCTAGTAGGTCTCTGTTCCACCTGCTCACCCCTTAGAGCATAAGTCTGGTGCACTGACTAAGCTGAAAAGGCTCCCTGATTGGCCATCGAGGCCTGAGCTACCTATGCTTGCTAATGGCTCTGTATCTGCCTCTAGCCAGACGTTCTAGATGTGTCGCCCGACTGAAGAAGAAACCTCCTCACGTGCCCCGCCTGCCCACACTGATAACAAGTAGGCGGTTGTCCACTCCTCTGGCTCTGGCTCTGGGAATGAGTTGATAATGGTGTAGACTGTTGCCTTTCTCCCTTCTTCGGGCAAACTATAGACTTGTGACCTAGCTGGCCACACTTGAAATAGCTAATCCCTCCCTGTCCACCTCTTCCGAACCTAGAACTCCATACAGGAAAAGTAGACCTAGACTGAGCTCCCTAGGACTGTTGTGAAGTGGAACCCCTTTGCCTCTTGCAGTCTCGTGTCTCCCCCTGAACCTCCTGACTCCTTCTAGAGCCCCTCATACGTTTCTCTTCAGCTTAAACCATGGTCTTTAGATGCGCTACCTCCTCCACAAGGTGCCCACAGTCCCTAATCATTGACCCGACTACTTTGAACAAGAGCCCGACCCTCAACCTCTTCTCAAACACGATACAACGACATTCTTCAGTCGCCACGATTTCTAGTGCATACCTCGACAAGCTGGTAAAGGCAGCCTCAAACTCGCCTATCGGTATGTTAAGCTGCTTGAGCTTTAGAACCTGATTGCTCAACTTCTCCTTAGTAGTGGGAGGTAAAAACTTGTACTGGAAGGCGTTGACGAAAGCCTTCCAAGTTGCTCCAGTGCAACCCTACGCATACTTCCACTATTGACTTGCATCTCCCTTCAATTGGAAGGATGCCAAAGTCACCCTCAAACCATCGTCCTCGATGCCAAGGATCTCGAACGTCTCCACCATTTGCTCGAGCCAGTCATCCACTTTCAGTGGCTCCTTCGGATCACCAAACAACTCATCCAGGTTAGACCAGAAGAACTTCATTCTTAAGAAAAGATGGCCCTGCCTCAGCAACCTGGGCCTGAACTTGATTCTTACCTTTAAGAATGTCCATAGATTCCTGCAAAGCCTTTGCCATTTCATGGGGCAAATCAGTCATGGCCTGCTGGCCAGTTGGTTTGGCCACATTGGCCTAACTGATCCCTTCTTCATGCACTAGAATTTCATTCGATAACGACACCTCATGCCGTCTAGGCCTGCCATGCTCACCACTTCCACGTCCTCATTTTGACATCCTATTGAAGGTAACACCAAAGATTAGCACATTTACAAATGTGCAGAATCTAAGTCACTCGCATCCTTATTCAATGGACAGCATTGAATTCATTCCACATAAGTACATAAACATAAACGATTTTTTTTTCTAGATAAGGATTGCCCCACGGTGTTACCAAAGTTCTAGTTAGAAGCAGCAGTGATCAAGGGCTCTTCTAACAAGACTTCTAGAAACCTGTAGACCCAATCAATATCCTAGAAATTAAATTCCATACCCATATAATCATATAAGCATGTTATCACATAAGCATACTATACACACAAATATATCTATCAAGCGAGATAAACCCATTGTGGTAAAAGCCACTTCCCACGTATCCAAAGTATTCAAACCTGGTACGCTCCAATACCAAGTTGTAATGCCCCGAGTTAAATACAACAAACCATCCACAATAGTGATTAAAAGATGACATATGAAGAGATAAGCACTTCCATTTATTTAAATTTCTTATACAAAAGAGCAACACATGCAACTATACATTCATAAGCCTAACCCTAAATCTATAGCATGTGTTACATGGTGAGGGACAAAATGAAGGTAAGCAAATAAGAGAATACCCTAAAGGCTTACAACTTTCCAAGTTAGCACCTGGTTACAACAAAAATGGATTTAAATCCCAATACATATAAAAACCCTTGGCTTGTACAAAACAAATGCACAATTAAACAAAATGAAGCTCTTGCTCTATGTCCTCCCAAGCTATTGCCTTGGCAGAGGCATATATAGTCCAAGTGTTGGTAATAATCCAATTGTTGGTAATAATCAAATCGGTGAGGGTAGTGTCTCTACAAGGGGTAAAAGGCCTATGGGTAGGAAAGCTACAAAAGAATTATTTCGGAGAAATCAAGTCATTGAAGCTAAGTCTAAAAAATGAGCATACAATTGGAGACATTTAACTAACACATTGCTGAGAAGGAAAAGAAAAAAGCTGAAAGAGAAGAGAAAAAATTCAAGCACTGCAGGAGATGAAAGAACTTGAAATCAAAAGACAAGAACATGAGATCAAAAGACATGAACATGAGATCAAAAAGGAAGAACATTTGATAATGACAACGGAAATTTCTCATTTGGACCCTCAAACAATGCGAAAAAAATGAGATTTTTGCCAAGTTTTCCGCACATGTCAGCAACCCAAATTATTATTTGCCCCTGCCTCCTGATGAATAATTATGGGAGAATGTATTTTTTAATTTTGCAATGTCATTTATTGCTTTTTAATGTATTTTTTAATTGTGCTATGTCAACCCAAATTACTATTAAATGTATTTTTTAATTTTTCAACCCAAATTACTATTATCTGTTTGGTTTTTTTTTTTTTTACTATATGTTTTTTGGTGGGGTGAATTATATTTTAAATTTTTTTTCTAATTTTTCAATTTTTATATTTGTTTAGTCGAGAATAATATAAATTTATAATTTTTTTTTTAGAAACAGTTAAAAAATTGTCACAAAAGACAAAAAAAAAAAAAAAAAAACCCTATATCCAAACAACACCTACAAACTTGGAGGAAAAGTTTGTTGAGATTTGCTAAAATAGAAAGTGTCCATTGGAGCACCATTGCTATAATTTGGCAAAATAGTACTATTCATTGCCAAATTATAGCAATAACGATGGTATTATAACAACAACCATTGAAAATGCTCCAATTAATGAAAAAGATGAAATTTAAAATTTTATATTGAGTGATCAAAAAATAATAAAAAAATATAATATATTATAATTGATGTGTAATACCGTTATATAATGTCTTATCGGCATCAAAAAAAATTTGATGTTAAAAGGATTTGTTTGAGAATTTAACAAGTTAGTTATGTTGATGACTACTCTATGATATGACTACTCTAGATAGTTGGCTTTTCGTGTCTACAACTATTTCGTGTCTATAGCTATGAAAAAAAAAACTTAGGAATCTTGGGCCGAGCAAGGATTTCTCCTTCGATTTTTTTCTTGGCTCCTTATTTAGTGGATCATTAGATTTACTTTTAAGTCTAATTTTGATAATTCGAATTGTTCATATTTTATAATTTGTTTTGTATATCATACCTGTAAAAGATTAAATTGATCGAATATCGAAAAAATTAAAAATCGTTTGTTAAAAAAAATTTAATAAATAATTTTATTGTTTAATAAAACTTTTAGTTCACGTGTTTTTCAATATTTGATTGACTTGATTTTTTTACAGGTATGATATACACGACAAATCTTAAAATATGAACGGTTCGGATCATCGAAATTGAGACTAGAAGTGGGTCCAATAATGCACCAAATAAGGAGCCAAAGAGAGGATCCAAGGAGAAGATCTTGCTCATCTTGGGCCACCCACCCAAGGTTTAACTTAGGGTTTTTTACTGGTTGGTTCTACTTTTTATAGTTATTCCCCTCTTAGTCCTTAATATTGATGTTGTGCACTAATAGGTCCTGGAGTCTTTTTTTTGGACCCGTTTTACCCTTGTTTTGTTTCCCCTATTTTGGTTCGGTTTTGTTTGAATTTTGCCATCAAAATATTGTGGTATGAGTTTGGGTTTGGGTTTGTGATTTGGATTTCTATGGAACTTCATGATTTGTTAATGCATTATTGTGGAGCTTCGTTATTTGTGATTCACGCTTTATGTATATTTGGATTTTGCAATTTGCGATCTCATGGAGGAGCTTGATTTGTGATTTGCTTTTTGTAAATTTGTGAATCTTCGTGTTCTACGATTTCACATTTGGTGTATAGTTAGATTTTGTGATTTTGTGAAGGGAGCTCAACTAGTATGTTTGATTTTGATTTTGATTTCAATTTCGATGTTTTGGTGTTTTTGATTTTGATTTTGTTGTTATTATGTTGTTTCTGAGATTGAATTTGTATTTTGATCATGATATTCAAAGCTTTGAGATATGTATATGTAATGAATATTAGATATTTTTTTTTGGTACGAAATTGTTTTGGTTGAAAACAGGGGTTGGTTTGTAATTTTCTACAGTGATAATTTTATCACTGAGTAGTTTGGGGGTGTTGTTGGATTAACTTTTTTCAACAGTGATAAATTTATTAGTGAGTATGTGAATAGGAGATGAAAAAGTTGCATAATGTAATGGTAAGATTCAAATCGAATTACCATGCCTAATAAGTGTAAGCCTTATTCACTGTTCATGCTCTTGGTCTTTGGTAGTATTAACTGTTAAATTTATCACTGTTGGTTTTTGGATGTGTTTGAGTTGGTTGATAATTTTATCATAGTATTAGATTTTGTTTTAGGTTGTTTGAGTTGTTTACTGAAATATAATTGTTGTTTGTTGCAGGATTTATAGTGATGGAGAATTCTTTGTTTCTTATGTGCAAGTTTAGAGGTGTGACATTGGTTATCAAGTATAATGATGGATTTAATTTCAAGGATTTAGTATATAAATTGTGTGCAAAGTGGAGTGAGTTAGTTGATAGTTCTTTGAATATACCATATTCAATGTCTGGATATTCTTGTTGTGGTTTACAAAGTGAAGAGGGTTTGGAGGTTATGGTTGGACTCGCACTTTCTTGTGATATTCATCGTATTGATGTTTTTTGATTATTGTATCCGGACTTAGGTTCCGTAGACTCTGTCATTGTATAATTGTTGTTGTTGTCCTTTATTTTCTCATTTGGAGTTATAGGATGTGTTGGGCAGGTTTGTTTCAGGTTGGTTGGGTTTAGAAATCCAGTGTTGCTGCCCAGAATTTTGACTCTTCGCTCGAGCGAGAAGTTCTTCGCTCGAGCGATCTCTTTGTTTTGGTCCTTCGCTCGAGCCAAGGTAGCTTCGATCGAGCGAGGGTTGCGTTTTGAGTTAGACCTGAGAGCTGAGGTTTTTGGCTCGAGCGAGCTTTTCTTCGCTCGAGCGAGTTAGTTCGTTCTTCGCTCGAGCGATAGTTCCTTAGCTCGAGCGTGTGTCTGATTGTAGACCTGAGGGTTTGAGTTCTTCGCTCGATCGAGTTTTCTTTCGCTCGAGCGAGCTTTTGTGTTGTTGGCTCGAGCAAGGCTCCCTTGGCTCGAGCGTAGATTTTTTGTGTCTGGTCGCTCGAGCGACCAAGTCTTCGCTCGAGCGAGCCTGTCCAGCTTATATACGCAGCAGCGGGTTTTGATTAGTCTTTTTCATCTTCTTTTTGATCCCAAACCCTAGGTCCGACTTCTCTCTCTTCATACTCACCTTCTCTCTTAGATTTGATCCACTTAGGGTGTGTTTCTACCATAGATCCTTCATTAAAAAGATAGAGTGAGTCGAGGGCTTCCATTTAATCTGAACATTTGGCAATTTGGAGCACTTTGGTTTTTGGGTATTCATCTCTGTCTTCTCCATTTGGGTTGTTCTCTTCGAGGTAGGGATTTCCTACTCCATTTTATAAGTTTTGATCTAAGTTTTGGTATTTTGATATGTTGGGGATACTTTGGTAATTTTGGGAAAAACCCTAGTTGTAATATTAAATTAATTTGTATAATTAATTCATGGAATTGGGAAAAGAAGGTTAAATTCATGGGATTAGGGAATTCATTGATTAAATAGCGTAATTGGTTAATTTGAATCATTTGTCTATTGAATTGTTGACATAGTTATTTTCGGTTTAGAAATAACTGTTTTGGGCTATCGGTGGAGGATAGTCGTGATTGTTGTAGACATTGCATGTGGATTAGGAATAACTGAAACTAATCACATTGGTTAAGTCATTAATTTTGATTATTGCATTGATACAGAAAATACGTGTATTGATTGAGCATTGCATTTGCATATATTGTTTTGTGTGGGAGGAGATAGGGGATGTACTCCACGCTTTAGGGGAAGATAGGGGATGGACCTCTAAACCGGATTTTGTTTGGGAGGAGATAGGGGATGGACTCCATTAGCATCACTTTTAAGTGTGCTTATTTATATAGAAGTGTTTTTATTGATACAGCACTAAAATGTGTATCAAACTGGAAGTATGAAGTGTTTTGATTTGAGCTTGAGTCTCATTTGTTTGTTGATATTGGAGGAATGTGAATCTGATATACATAATTCATTGTGGTAAGTTTGGCCAGGTTCTGAGCCATGTTGATAAAGTTGGAAAGTAAAACGTGTCTTAGACAATAGTGTCATGAGACTGTAAAACGGAGTAATTGATTATCTTGGTTAACCATCTGTTGAATGCTATTGCTTTATTCATTGCTTATATGTGGTTTAGTATATTTCTACTGGGCTGTGGCTCACCCTAGATGGGAACATCATTTTCAGGTTCAGGTGATAAGCTACCTCCAAGGACTTAGCTTGGAAGGGACTTGGATTTTGAAGACTATCTTTAGTTAATTGTCTTTATTTATTAGTACATGTAAACATCCAAACCTAGGGCTTTTCTTGTATTGAGTTAGAACTCATCTTTTTGTATCCAAGTGTTGGCTTGGAAAGATGTAAGCCTGTAGGGCATTTTATTCGATGTTACATGTAAAGCTTTTAGTTAGTAATACTCTGATGAATGAATTAATAAATTGTTTTCTTTAAATAATGCATGTCAATGATATATATATAATGGGTTGATTTTGAGGGCGTTACAACTTGGTATCAGAGCGTACCGGGTTTGAATACTTTGGGTACGTGGGAAGTGATTAGTATCACATTGGGTTCGTCTCGTTTGATAGAGACTTAGTGTAATGTTATATGCTTATGTGATAACATGTTTATGTGATTATGTGGGTATGGAATGTAGTTTCTAGGATGTTGATTGGACCCTTGAGTTTCTAGTAGTCTTGTTGGAAAGGCACTTGATCACTGCTGCTTCCAACCGGAACTATAGTAACGCATTGGGACTATCATTATCCGGGAATGAAATTCGTAGGTGCTTATGTGATTATGTGCTTACGTGGAATGTATTATTGTTGTCCATTGCATTAGGACGCGAGTGTTTAGCTTCGGCACATTTATTAATGTGCTAATGTCTTTGTTTCCTTTATTAGGATGTCAGGACGAGGACGAGGACGCGGTAGGCGTGGTAGGCCGGGTAGGCAGGAGGTGCCTGTGCCAAAGGAGATTCCGGCAGTTCAGGAGGGAATTGGCCAGGCTAATGTGGCCGAGCCAGTAGGCCAGCAGGCTATAGGCGCTTTAGCTCGAGAGATAGCAGGGGCATTCAGGGAGTCAGTAGGCATCCTCAAAGCTGAGAATCAAGCTCGGGATATTGCTGCTGATGCAGGACCTTCCTTTCTGAAGAGGGAGTTCTTCCGGTCTAATCCGGATGAATTTGTGGGTGATCCTAAAGAGCCGCTTAAGGCAGATGAATGGCTCGAACAGACAACGAAGACGTTTGAGATGCTTGGCATCGAAGACGAGGGGTTGAAAGTGACCTTGGCATCTTTCCAGTTGAAGGGGGATGCAGGTCAGTGGTGGAAGTTTACTAAGGGGCGTATAGGAGGTACGTGGGAGGCTTTTGTGAATGCTTTCCAGGAGAAGTTCTTATCTCCAGCAGTCAGGGAGAAGCTGCGAGACCAGTTTTGTCAGCTTAAGCAGGCGAGTTCTTCAGTGGCCGAATTTGAGGCTGCATTCACTAGTTTGTCCAGGTTTGCACCTGAGTTGGTGGCGTCTGAGGAACGCCGTTGTATTGAGTTTGAGAAGAAGTTGAGGCGTGGCCTCAAGCTGAGAGTTGGGGGAACTATGATTCGGGATTATGGGCGTATGGTTGATGCTGCAGCCCACATGGAAATCATGATGCAGGAGGAGGAGGAAGGACAGAAGGGCTCCAAGAGGAGTCAGGATGGTCAGAATGATGGTAGGAGACAGAAGGGTTTTAATCCCCAGCAGTCTCAGGGTAGCTTTTCTAGATCGACTTTTCCTATACCGAGTGCTAGTTCGGGGAAAGGCAGTCAGGGAGACATTACCTGTTTCAAGTGTGGCCAGCTGGGCCACAAGTCTCCAGTTTGTCCTCAGAGGGGAGGAGTTCAGAGAGCAGCATCTTCTTCGGCTCGATCTCAGAGCCAGAGTCAGGGTAGAGGTCAGCCACTCTCGTGTTATCAGTGTGGTCAGCCAGGGCATATGAAGAGGCATTGCCCGCAGTTGGGTGGCACATCTGGTGCATCTGGTTTGAGGCCGATTCAGGGTCAGCAGCCAGCTCAGTCGGGTCAGGCCTCGAGGGCCAATCAGGGGGCTTCATCGTCTCAGTCAGTGCAGCAATCTTATGCTCCTAGGGTTGAGCAAGTTGATCAGAGGTCGTCTGGGCGCGTGTATGCTGTTACCGCGCAGGATCTTGTGCCAGCACCATCAGTTGTGAGAGGTACCTTCTTGTTTTGCAACTCGGTTGCTAATGTTTTGATTGATACGGGTGCATCTCATTCATTTGTGTCTGCTGCATTTGCATCTGTTTTGGAGTTGGAGTTAGCACAGCTAGCATCTCCTATTTGTGTAGTGTCACCTCTTGGGGGTGAATTGATTTTGAAACAAGGCGTTAGGGGTTGTGATATAGAGGTTGATTATCATAGAATCCCATTTTCCTTTGTAGTTATGCCTATGAGGGGTTTCGATGTTATTTTGGGTATGGACTGGTTATCGTCATACCGGGCAGTTATTGATTGCTAACGCCAGAGGGTCACTTGTTGTACCGTGAGCGGAGAGTATTTTCATTTTCTGGGGGACCGGGTTGGTGATGTGTTGCCACCGGGGTATGTTCCGCGAGGACGGAGTGAGCTTAGTGGGCTACTTGCTAACCTTTCGATTAGTGAGGATAATGAGACTCAAATTGTGTTGCCAAGGGTGGTTTGTGAGTACTCGGATGTCTTTCCCGAGGATCTTGTTGGTTTGCCACCGCATCGGGAGATTGAGTTCTCTATTGACCTAGTGCCCGGCACGGCGTCGATTTCCATGGCACCTTATCGTTTTGCCCCAGCCGAGTTAGTTGAGTTGAAGATCCAACTCCAGGAGTCGCTAGATAAGGGCTTTATTCGTCCTAGTGTTTCGCTGTGGGGAGCACCAGCCCTCTTTGTTAAAAAGAAAGGTGGTGCTTTGAGACTTTGTATAGATTACCGGAAGTTGAATCGGGTTACGGTCAAGAATAAGTACCCTATGCCCCGTATAGATGACCTGTTTGACCAGTTGAAGGGTTCCCGTTGTTTCTCTAAGATAGACTTGAGATCGGGTTACCACCAGTTGAGGGTCAGGGAAGAGGATATTTCGAAGACGGCATTCCGTACGCGGTATGGCCATTATGAGTTTCTGGTGATGCCATTCGGACTCACCAATGCACCGGCAGTCTTTATGGACTTGATGAACCGGATCTTCCAGGAATTCTTGGATCGGTTTGTAGTCGTTTTTGTGGACGACATCCTTATCTATTCGCCTTTTGAGGAGGAGCACAAGGCACACTTGAGGGTGGTGCTTGAGTTACATAGAGCCCATAGGCTGTATGCCGAGTTTGGGAAGTGTGAGTTCTGGCTGAGAGAAGTCAAATTCTTAGGCCATGTGGTATCCGGTGAAGGAGTGTCTGTTGATACATCCAAGGTAGAGGCAGTGCAGGATTGGGCACAGCCTAAGAGTGTATTTGAGATTCGTAGTTTTCTGGGATTAGCTGGGTATTACCGTCGGTTTGTGAAAGATTTCTCCAGGTTAGCATCACCGTTGACTAGACTGACTCGGAAGGGAGTCAAATTTGTATGGAGTGAGACTTGTGAAAAGTCGTTTCAGGAGTTGAAAGTTAGACTGACTACCGCTCCTGTATTGATTATTCCAGAGAGAGGGTTAGGTTATACAGTCTATTATGACGCCTCACGAGAGGGTCTGGGTTGTGTGTTAATGCAAGAGGGGAAAGTAGTTGCCTATGGCTCACGTCAGTTGAAAATTCACGAGCAGAATTACCTTACGCATGATCTAGAGTTAGCAGCTGTGATATTTGCCTTGAAGATTTGGAGGCATTATCTTTATGGTGAGAGGTTCGAGGTGTTCTCGGATCATAAGAGTCTGAAGTATTTGTTTACACAGAAAGACTTGAACTTGAGGCAGAGGAGGTGGATGGAATTTATAGAGGATTATGACTTTGAGTTGCATTATCATCCGGGAAAGGCCAATGTGGTGGCCGATGCCCTTAGCAGGAAACCTGTTGCTGACATAGCTAGTATAGCCATCCGAGAATGGGAGATGTTGGGTGCACTTGGGGAGTTTGATTTACTTCTGGGCGAATCCGTTGAGGCTGCGGCCTTGTTTTCTGTTATTGCACAGCCTTCACTTGTGACTCGAGTGTTAGAGGCTCAGAGAGGTGACTTTGAGGTAGAATCTCTCCGTGAGAAGATTTCCGGTGGGAAGGTTGAGAAGGGTTTGACGGTGTATTCCGACCTGAGTGTGAGATACCGAGACCGTCTGTTTGTGCCGGAGTCTTGCCGAGAGGAGGTACTCCGAGAGTTTCATCATTCATGCCTTGCGGTGCATCCGGGAGGCACTAAGATGTATCGGGATTTGGGTCGCCAGTTTTGGTGGCGGGGTATGAAGAGAGATGTGGCAGCTTTCGTATCTAAGTGCCTTACTTGCCAGCAAGTGAAGGCCGAGCATCAGAGGCCAGCGGGTTTGTTGCAACCCTTGCCTATTGCCGAGTGGAAGTGGGAGCATGTCACTATGGACTTCGTTGTAGGTCTTCCGAGGACTCAGCGGGGTAGTAATGCTATTTGGGTGGTTGTAGACCGGTTGACTAAGTCGGCGCACTTTATTCCTATGCGCGTGAGAGATTCGGTAGATCATCTTGCCGACTTGTATATTCGGGACATAGTGAGATTGCACGGGGTCCCAATGACGATCGTCTCAGATAGAGATCCTCGTTTTACTGCCAGGTTGTGGCAGAGTTTGCAGAGTGCCTTAGGCACTAAGTTGACCTTTAGCACGGCTTATCATCCTCAGACTGACGGACAGTCCGAGCGTACTATTCAGATACTTGAGGATATGCTTCGGGGTTGTGTTCTAGACTTTAGTGGGTCGTGGGAGAGGCACTTGCCGTTGGTGGAGTTTGCCTACAACAACAGTTTCCAGTCTAGTATCGGTATGGCACTATTTGAGGCCTTGTATGGCCGACCGTGTAGATCTCCTGTGTGTTGGGCCGAGGTGGGTGATGCACCTCTGTTGGGTCCAGAGTTGGTGAGGGAAACGACGGAGAAAGTTAAGCTTATCCGTAAGAGGCTTGTTACAGCACAGAGTCGTCAGAAATCGTATGCCGACCGTAGGAGGAGACCTTTGGTGTTTGAGGTGGGTGATCATGTCTTTCTGAAGATATCACCTAGACGGGGTTTGATGAGGTTTGGGAAGAGTGGGAAGTTGTCCCCTCGGTTCATTGGTCCGTTTGAGATCCTTGAGAGGATTGGCGAGGCTGCTTATCGTTTAGCTTTGCCACCGCAGTTGTCCGGAGTACATGACGTGTTTCATATGAGTATGCTTCGGAAGTATGAGCCGGATCCATCACATGTGTTGGATTGGACCGATTTAGTGGTTGATGAGGATATCTCGTATGAGGAGAGACCGGTTCGGGTATTGGATAGGCGGGATCAAGTTTTGCGAGGCAAGACCATCCCTTTGGTAAAAGTTTTGTGGAAACATCATGGAGTGGAGGAAGCCACTTGGGAGCGTGAATTGGAAGTCCGCGAAAAATACCCGGACATGTTTATTAATTTGTAATCTTGTATTTAGATTTTGTAATATTGTTGAACTTAAGAGCTTTACATATGTCTTAAGTTGTAAAACATTGAGTATGTTTTGGTAAATGGGTGTATCTTGAAACTTGCTTCATTATAGAAGTTTAGTATAGCATTGCATATGTTGATTACATTGCTGAGTGTGTTATATATATCATGCAATTGAATATGATATGGGGATTGCTAACATTGGAAGGAATAATGCATAATATTGATACAGGTTGAAATATATGTTGTTTTATATATATGTTGTGAGATGCCTCTTGATAAAGAGATGAAGTGACCAGTATTGGGTCAAGCTGTTTATTATTGTTATATAATATCTTTGGGAATTGAGAAAAACTTGTTTTTTATAAACTTATGCTTAATTTCGGGGACGAAATTCTTTTAAGGGGGGGAGGTTATAGCGACCCCGGTCTTTTCCCATTTGATTATTGTATCCGGACTTAGGTTCCGTAGACTCTGTCATTGTATAATTGTTGTTGTTGTCCTTTATTTTCTCATTTGGAGTTATAGGATGTGTTAGGCAGGTTTGTTTCAGGTTGGTTGGGTTTAGAAATCCAGTGTTGCTGCCCAGAATTTTGACTCTTCGCTCGAGCGAGAAGTTCTTCGCTCGAGCGATCTCTTTGTTTTGGTCCTTCGCTCGAGCCAGGGTAGCTTCGATCGAGCGAGGGTTGCGTTTTGAGTTAGACCTGAGAGCTGAGGTTTTTGGCTCGAGCGAGCTTTTCTTCGCTCGAGCGAGTTAGTTCGTTCTTCGCTCGAGCGATAGTTCCTTAGCTCGAGCGTGTGTCTGATTGCAGACCTGAGGGTTTGAGTTCTTCGCTCGATCGAATTTTCTTTCGCTCGAGCGAGCTTTTGTGTTGTTGGCTCGAGCAAGGCTCCCTTGGCTCGAGCGTAGATTTTCTGTGTCTGGTCGCTCGAGCGACCAAGTCTTCGCTCGAGCGAGCCTGTCCAGCTTATATACGCAGCAGCGGGTTTTGATCAGTCTTTTTCATCTTCTTTTTGATCCCAAACCCTAGGTCCGACTTCTCTCTCTCCATACTCACCTTCTCTCTTAGATTTGATCCACTTAGGGTGTGTTTCTACCATAGATCCTTCATTAAAAAGATAGAGTGAGTCGAGGGCTTCCATTTAATCTGAACATTTGGCAATTTGGAGCACTTTGGTTTTTGGGTATTCATCTCTGTCTTCTCCATTTGGGTTGTTCTCTTCGAGGTAGGGATTTCCTACTCCATTTTATAAGTTTTGATCTAAGTTTTGGTATTTTGATATGTTGGGGATACTTTGGTAATTTTGGGAAAAACCCTAGTTGTAATATTAAATTAATTTGTATAATTAATTCATGGAATTGGGAAAAGAAGGTTAAATTCATGGGATTGGGGAATTCATTGATTAAATAGCGTAATTGGTTAATTTGAATCATTTGTCTATTGAATTGTTGACATAGTTATTTTCGGTTTAGAAATAACTGTTTTGCGCTATCGGTGGAGGATAGTCGTGATTGTTGTAGACATTGCATGTGGATTAGGTATAACTGAAACTAATCACATTGGTTAAGTCATTAATTTTGATTATTGCATTGATACAGAAAATACGTGTATTGATTGAGCATTGCATTTGCATATATTGTTTTGTGTGGGAGGAGATAGGGGATGTACTCCACGCTTTAGGGGAAGATAGGGGATGGACCTCTAAACCGGATTTTGTTTGGGAGGAGATAGGGGATGGACTCCATTAGCATCACTTTTAAGTGTGCTTATTTATATAGAAGTGTTTTTATTGATACAGCACTAAAATGTGTATCAAACTGGAAGTATGAAGTGTTTTGATTTGAGCTTGAGTCTCATTTGTTTGTTGATATTGGAGGAACGTGAATCTGAAATACATAATTCATTGTGGTGAGTTTGGCCAGGTTCTGAGCCATGTTGATAAAGTTGGAAAGTAAAACGTGTCTTAGACAATAGTGTCATGAGACTGTAAAACGGAGTAATTGATTATCTTGGTTAACCATCTGTTGAATGCTATTGCTTTATTCATTGCTTATATGTGGTTTAGTATATTTCTACTGGGCTGTGGCTCACCCTAGATGGGAACATCATTTTTAGGTTCAGGTGATAAGCTACCTCCAAGGACTTAGCTTGGAAGGGACTTGGATTTTGAAGACTATCTTTAGTTAATTGTCTTTATTTATTAGTACATGTAAACATCCAAACCTAGGGCTTTTCTTGTATTGAGTTAGAACTCATCTTTTTGTATCCAAGTGTTGGCTTGGAAAGATGTAAGCCTGTAGGGCATTTTATTCGATGTTACATGTAAAGCTTTTAGTTAGTAATACTCTGATGAATGAATTAATAAATTGTTTTCTTTAAATAATGCATGTCAATGATATATATATAATGGGTTGATTTTGAGGGCGTTACATGAAGGTTATATGATTTGTGATGGTGAAGCTAGTAGTAGTAGTAGTGTTGTTTGTAAAACTGATTTTTTGCCTTCATTTTATTCAAATCAACGAAAACCTTTGCTCTCCGATGGGTGGGTTAATTGTATGAAATGAGTGGGTCAAAGGTTTGCTCAAGGAGCTACTGAATTTCGAGATACGTTGTCAAAGTATTCTATTCTTTCCGATTTTGATTTTGATTTTGTTAAGAATGATAAGGATTGTGTCACTGTTCATTGTAAGAGAAAGACTGATTTGGGATTTTTATGGAGCGTGCATGCTAGAGTGGAAAATTCTAGTAAAGTTTTTGTTATTAAACAATTTCATGATGTTCATACATGTGGATCTTCTTTTTGTACAGTTAAACATGCTAGGATGACTTCAAGTATGATTGGTGGGTAATTTCAAGTGAGGTTCGTAATAAGGCTTTGACATCTGTTAGTGAGGTGGTTTGTGATTTCAAGGACTATTATGGAACAGAAGTTTCTTATCGGTGAGCTTGGATGGGTGTTGAAAAAGCAAGGGGTGTTGTTTTTGGTAACTATTCATCTTCATTTGACGATCTTTGTTGGTATGTTGATGCCACTAATGATTGTAATCCGGGGAGTGTTTTTGATATGGCATTTGATGTTGATAGTAAAGGAAGACATTTCAAATGCTTGTTTTTCGCTTTTGAGGCAAGTATTCATGGTTTCAAGTATTGTCGGCCTGTGTTGATGCTTGATGGAACTTTCTTGAAAGGAAGACACAAATGTTGTTTATTGGCTGCGATGGCAAAAGACGATAACCAAGGTATATTCTGTGTCTATTTGTTATTATTATTAAAACAGTGATAATTTTATCATTTTTGTTACGAGAGAGTGTTGATTATTGAGTATGGTCAATCAATTAGTGATAAATTTATCATTAGTTGGGTGAGTATGCTGTATACTTTTGTTAAATTTTTATATTTATACACTGATAAATTTTTATTTATTGATTCTATATGTTGTATGCTACTATTGAATTTTGTAGTTATACAGTGATAAATTTATCTACGGTTGGTGCTATATGTTATATACTTTGCGTTTTGCTTTTGTTTTGTAATCTTTTTATTTGTTACTGATAAAGTGTATATATTTTGTTTGTAGGTTTATATCCGTTATGTTTTGCCATTGTTGATAATGAAAGTTATGACAGTTGGCATTGGTTCTTGTCAAAGTTATTTTTTATTTTGATTCTGGGGAGGGATGTTGTGTTTGTTACTGATCTACATGGAGGTTTACTGAAAGCTTTAGCTAAGGTCTTTCCGTTTTCTTCTCATTTTTTTTTGTCTAATGCATTTGAAGACAAACTTGGAGACTGATTTGTCAGTGAAGAGTCATAAATCTAAAGAGTATTTGCTTACTCTTTTTGGTAGATGTGCATATGCTCCTACTATTGAGTTGTTTAATGAGTTATTTGAAGAATTTAAGGGTCGTTGTGGTCGTAGTGTTCAGAAGTTTCTTGAGGATTTGCCTAATGAGTGTTAGTGTAACACTTATTTTCAATGCAAGAGGTATGGTGAAATGTGCACAAATATTGCGGAATCTTTTAATTCATGGATTAGGGATGAGCGCCATTTGTTTTCAACTACTCTTGTTGATGCTATACGGGTGAAACTAATGGAGCAATTTTCAAAAAGGAGAGAAGTTAGGAATAAGTGGAATCGTATTGTTTGTCCTTTTGCAGAGAAAAAGTTGGAAGAAGCTTTTAATGATACAAAGGCATGGATAGTTAAGAAATGTAACGATGACATTTATGAAATCCAATTAGATCATTCAGTTATGGTTGATATTGGGAAACGTTCTTGATCTTGTCGATTGTGGGAAATTGATTCTTTTCCTTGCAAACATGGTTTTTGTGCTATAAAGAGGAGTGGGAAAGATTTGAATTGTTTTCTTGATGATTACTACTGTGTTCGTAGTTATTGTGATTCTTATTCGCATTTTATCTATCTAGTTCCTAGTATGTGGAAACCAAATGTAGTTGTTGATGATGATGTTGTTTTACCTTCTCTTTGTAAGAGACCTCCAAGAACAGAGAGAATACCTTCAAAGGGCGAGACCAAGAGAATTAGGTGCAGTAGGTGTGGAAAGATGGGAACTCATAATTGGAAGACATAAAGAAGCTTTGCTTTAGTTGTACTGATTTTAATTGAATTACTTTTGTTGAGAGTTGAGAGGTGTTACTTGCATTGAATGTTTGAGTATTTTTTGAAAGATACATCATTTCGATAGTTACATTGGATGATTGAGGAATTTTTTGAATGGAAATTATACTTTTTGTTGATATTTTTACAAGATTAAGTTTCACAGATTTATATTCTTTGATTTTGGTTAAATGTAGCTGTTGTTTTTGGTGTTTTATACAGTGGTAAATTTATCCTTGGTTGGTTTGAATGAGTTGGTGGATTATGTTTTTTTAAGAGTGATAAATTTACCATTGCCTGAAGGAAGCCATCAAACATTAATGGGGTTGCTAAATTTTGTTATTTTCAAGAATGATAAATTTATAACTGACTATATAGGAAGAGTTGATGGTTTATTACATTTATGTCAGTGGTTGATAAATTTATCACTGTCATATCCGACCAAATGTTATTTTTTACACTGATAAATTTATCAGTGGCTTAAACTCAAGAAAAATCAATTGTAGGTAGTTTGGGACTAAGTTTCCCAATCTGTGCTACATTACTGCCACTATGCAATTAACTATCAGTGGGATCCTTGAAGCAAAATATTTCGAGTTTGCAATTCATTTTCAGTTTAAATTGTTCAAAATTTCAGTCTAAGAAATGCTTCAGAGTTCTCATGTTCTGATGCAACAGTTTATCATCAAGTCTTGAATAACATCATATATCTTCATAAATAACTAGTTCTTAGAGTTAAATGTTAAAATGTATGTACGATTTGTTTTTTTGGGTTTATTGTTAAAACTTTACCTCCACTCCATATACCCAGAATGGCATGTTCTTACTTTCATTCCCAAACTTGGGAATATGTACAAACTGTAACAGTGTTTTAATTTTCATTTCGGACAATGTAATAGTGTTTGGATTTTAATTTTCAATTTAGGTAAATTGTTTATTATTTCTTATATTGTTTTGTTTACTTGAATTGGGAAAAAAGAATGTGTGTGTGTGTGAGAGAGAGAGAGAGAGAGTTGCTGGTTTTTGTTAGTTTGAATAGTGATAAATTTATTAGTGTAAAAAAAATGTCATTTTAGTAAATGAAGGGATTCAAACCTGTTATTAAGCATAAAACAAGATTGATATCAAAAGCCAGATATAGTAAAAATATAGCTAAAAAAGACTGAATTTTCATTAGTGTATTGTTTGTAATTTTAACATTATAACAACCAAGCATTGTAATATTAATTGAACTAAAGTAAGAACCAAAATGATCAAAATATAGGTGACACTATAACAACAAAACAAGCAAAATGTATGAAGTATTCACATTCTAACAACCAAAATAAATCAATGTTTCCTTTTTGTTACACTATAACAAACAAACAAGCAAAATGTTTTCTTCTCTTCTAAATTTGTGGATTATTACGGAGGCAAGTCATCAATGTTTTCATCAACTATTTGTTGTTTAGCAGTTTGTTGGCTAGTCAAGAAGTTAATTAATATATCGGCTCTTAATTGATTGCATTCTTCCTTGGAAAAAGTAGGCAGTACGTTGTTGTTGGAAACATATTGCCTTGTGATATAGCAAACAATGATTCCACAATCAAGCCTGCAAAAACATTTTGAAAACAAAATATTATGATTTGGTTTCGTTGCATTTTGTTATAAGAGTGTTTTGTTATTGATAAACTTGCGAAGTGTCTTCTTGTTGTGGACCGTTGATGACTCTCTGTGTCTCCTGTTGAAATTTATCTGGGGTGATGAGAGTTGGCTTCTTGTCCCATATGTACTTGTCAATAATCTTTCTCTACAACATATAGATTTGTATAATTGTTCTATTAGAAAGTCAGTTGAAACAATTAATGAAAAACCATGAATTTAAAGAATGAAAAAATATATTACTGTATGAATTTTTAATGTATAATTGAGCATGCATTAGGATTGATGTATTGGATTAATGGTAAGTTTGACAGTGAAAACATTTTTACCACTTCATTTGCGGCATTGAAGTGTGGATCTTTATGCATTGCACCCCTGTAGACAAGCCCGCGGGGGGACCTCGCTACAGCTCGGGCTCGACTTTTGTTAGTCACGGTTCTAAGTCTGAACCAAAGAGTCCAAATCCGGCAAATCGTTTTAAGAAAAAACAGATTTTTGAAAGAAGTGCCAAACATGGACTGCTTTGCCAGATACAGAGTCGCCACCTAAATATTTTATTTTTGGGAAATTTAGGAAACCCTGACTCGGTGCCAAAAGGCCACGTGTCCGTCATCACCAAAGTTGCCTCGGCTCGGGAACTTGGGTACGATTGGGGAAGGTCACTTCGTGAGCACCCCCGCTCGCCCGGTCATAGACCGGCCTCTACTAACCATGATATCAATTTTTGAAAACATTGTGAGTTCTTATTCCGGTTTATTAGCCTAGGTTACTATGTGATGCTCACAGCATACAAGTATAGACTGGATCGCCTGAATTGGAACAAAACATTTCATGTTTGTTTTTGAAAATGGTTTGCTACCCGCAGGTAGGCTTTAAAATATTTGATGATTTATTCCAATTTAAGTAACCCAACCTTCACCCACAGGCATTCAGGCAGTTATATCAGATAAGCACATAGCCTCATGGTAAGCATGCTATTCATGGCAGTCACTCACACGCATGCAAGGATGCTAAAGCATAAAGCTTACCGAGTACTCCAAGCCAAAATAGGAATTCATTAGAAATCATGCATGATCCTAACTATACAGAAATGCCTAATGCAACACATGCAAAATGCAATTATAGCAGGCTCGGCTATTCTAAGATGGCATATGAAATGTTACAACTATCATGTATTCAACTTTGAAATTGAAAGTACAATGCAGTTAGTATGATGCGCCGAGCCCGGTGCATGCAATACAGATGAATGAATGCAAACATGCTGTCATACTGTATGCTAATTTAAATATGCCCTAATCTAACCATCATAAGCGGATAAATAAAAGGGAGAAAGACGTGGGGTTGGAAGACATACATCACACTCACGCACACTTATTACAGTTGTGCCCTCGCGCAGAGGGTCCGAATAAATATACAGTCCCGAATAAAAGAATATTACAGTCCGAATATTACAGTCCGAATATTACAAAATCCTAATTAATTAACAAATTAACTAAGAAAATAAATAAAACTGGCATGCAAGCCAGGGACTGCCTTGCTTCTGATGGATGATGCATGTCCGGGTTGTCTTGCGCGGAAATCCACCGGAATGCCCCAATTAGCCTCTGTTTAGCAGTTAACCTTGGAAAGCGTGCCAAGTCCCGAAAAGTTGCTGATTCTTGATTTTGCTGCAACAGAGAGCAGGAAAGGGGCATAGCAATGTATTTTCACAAATATATGCATGCCTCGATCCTCGTGCCACCAATCACGCATACCGAGGCATGATGGCCGAGGAGTCGAAATGCACAACTCAATATAGGATGAATGCACATGAAACTACAGCTAAAACCTAACTCCATCATGGATAATCCGGAGTGTCGGTGACTGGGAAATTGAGACACGTTCCGTCACTCGAAGTACGAAACGCACCTCGTTTCCCGTGCCCGGGCTAACTCCTATCCCGAACACGACGCAATATGCATGATATGCATGAAATGCAACTAAGATATAATCCTAACATACACAATGCTATGAAAATGAGATGCCTCGAAATGCGTGCGCACGGGCACGCAAACCGAGAAAATGACAGAATGTGATCTAAGATACAATCTAGTATGCACAATGCTGTAAAAATGAGATGCCTTGAAGTGCGTGCACACGGGCACGCCAACCGAGAAAATGACATACGCAATGCAAATGACATGGAAATATGATATGGGCTTACACTAACATGAGAGAGCCTCAGCCACACTCACACAAGAGGCCGATAGATGAAAATGAAGTGCCTCGAAATGCGTGCACACGGGCACGCAAACCGAGGCCATGGCATACGCAATGCAATGGCATGGAAATGACATATAGAATGCAACATGGACTTATACTAACATGAGAGAGCCTCAGCCACACTCACATAAGAGGCCGATAGATGAAAATGAAGTGCCTCGAAATGCGTGCACACGGGCACGCAAACCGAGGCAATGGCATACGCAATGCAATGGCATGGAAATGACATATAGAATGCAACATGGACTTATACTAACATGAGAGAGCCTCAGCCACACTCACATAAGAGGCCGATAGATGAAAATGAAGTGCCTCGAAATGCGTGCACACGGGCACGCAAACCGAGGCAATGACGGAATGTGATGTAATGACATGAAAATGTGATATGGGCTTATATCAACATGAGTGAGCCTCAGCCACACTTGCATAGGATGCCGGCGGATGAAAATGAAGTGCCTCGAAATGCGTGCACACGGGCACGCAAACCGAGGCAATGGCAGAATGCGATGTAATGGCATGAAAACATGATATGGGCTTATACCAACATGAGTGACCCTCAGCCACACTCACATAGGATGCCGACGGATAAAAATGAGGTGCCTCGAAATGCGTGCACACGGGCACGCAAACCGAGGCAATGACGGAATGCGATGAAATGACATGAAATGATATGGGCTTATACCAACATGAGTGAGCCTCAGCCATACTCACATAGGATGCCGACGGATAAAAATGAGGTGCCTCGAAATGCGTGCACACGGGCACGCAAACCGAGGCAATGACGGAATGCGATGTAATGGCATGAAAACATGATATGGGCTTATACCAACATGAGTGAGTCTCAGCCACACTCACATAGGATGTCGACGGATAAAAATGAGGTGCCTCGAAATGCGTGCACACAGGCACGCAAACCGAGGCAATGGCAGAATGCGATGTAATGGCATGAAAACATGATATGGGCTTATACCAACATGAGTGAGCCTCAGCCACACTCACATAGGATGCCGACGGATGAAAATGAAGTGCCTCGAAATGCGTGCACACGGGCACGCAAACCGAGACAATGACGGAATGCGATGTAATGGCATGAAAACATGATATGGGCTTATACCAACATGAGTGAGCCTCAGCCACACTCACATAGGATGCCGACGGATAAAAATGAGGTGCCTCAAAATGCGTGCACACGGGCACGCAAACCGAGGCAATGACGGAATGCGATGAAATGACATGAAATGGATAGCAATCATTCTAATGGAATTTCAGCACTAAAATATGGGGGAAAGCAGTCCCGAAATGAGGCGAAATGATACCAAATGCATGGAATTGTCCCGAAATGCGAATTTAGGCACCCGAAATGGCCTATAGCTATGCCAAACATGCACAATATGGACATGCAATGCAAAGACAGAAGCTAGGAAGTCCCAAAAAAGGCACTTTCACAGTTATAAACATGGCCAAACAGCAAGCATAGGTATGGCAAAAATGGCATGCAAGAATAGGGGCCAAAAGAGGGGTAATGAAGCAAGTGATATAAGAAAAATCCAAACTGAAAAATTCCCTTCTACAACATTGAAGAGGGACCAAAAATATGAATATTTACAGTTTATGGCAGCCCCAAAATCAGTATACAAACATGATAGAAATGTGATGCAAAATGAGGTTCAAAAGTGGCTATAACATGAGGTATGCAAAATATTCACCAAACAGCCAAAGACCCTTAATAAAACATGTATAATGGGCCAAAATAAGCACTTTTTCAGAACTGTAAAATGGCCAAAAACAAAAGCATGGTAGGCTAACTAAACATGCAAGAATGGGGAATAAAAGAGAGATATAACATGAAGTGGCATATGGAGGCCCCAAACCCTGAAAGGACCTAAATGAAATATTAAGAATGGACCAAAATAAGCACTTTTTCAGAACTGTAAAATGGCCAAAAACAAAAGCATGGTAGGCTGCCATTGCATGCAAGAATGGGGAAGAAAAGAGGAGTATAAAGGTAAGTATAACATGGAAGTCCCAAATGGTGTTGAGCCCTTCTTCAATGTTGAAGAGGGGCGCAAAATAAGCCTAATATCAGTTTACAACATGCTCAAAAACAGATTACTCATGGGCCAAAAATAGCATGCAAGACTATGACATATAAGAGGATCAATGAAGCAAGTGCATCATGGAGGGCTCAAACAGGGTTGAGCCCTTAATGAAAAGTGAAAATGAGCTCAAAAGAAGGCCCCTTTCAGTTAGGGCAGGAGCTTGAAACAAAAAGCATGTGGGGCTTACAAATAGATCAAGAAAAAGGGTCAAAGAGGAGAAGTGTTACTCACCCTTGAAGACTAAAGCTTTTGTTGCTTCTTGGGCCAATTTGCAGCTCCTTTTGCCTTTGAGGAGCCTTCCTTGTTGCTGGAAATGAGGTGGTGATGGTAGAGCTTGGTGGTGTAGAAGAAATGGTGCTTAGGGACTTAGGAATTTTCAAGGAAATGAGAGGTATAGAGATGGCTTTGTGTATGGAAGCTTGAAGACCAAATTTTCTAACCCCAACAAATGAAGCCACCAGCTAGTTATAAGGGCCAAAAAGGGGGTGTAAAGGTGGGGGAAAAGGAGAGCAACTTTCCCCCAAAAAATATCCCCCGGATATTGATATTTTCTGGGGGATAAAGCTCCACAGCTGTAAAGTGCACAGTGCAAGGAGCTCGGCCGGCCTATTACTTTTGCTGCAGGTGGCCGGCCGGCCACACCCCCTAGCCGGCCGGCTAGGGGTCAAAAGGGTCAATCAAATTTAGTGGCCGGCCACCAACTGATGGTGTCCTCCTATGTGTGTACAACACAACCCTGTGGTTAAAAGTCCAAGAAAGTGGGTCCAAGGGGTTCAACATTAGCTCGGAAAGAGGGGTTCAAAAGGGTCAAGTTGAATTAATGGCCGGCCATGAACTTTTAGGGTCCTCTCATGTGTGTACATCACAAGTATGTGGTTCAAAGTTCAAGAAAATGGGCCCAAGGGGTTCAACATTAGCCCGGAAGGAGGGGGTCAAAAGGGTCAAGTTGAATTAATGGCCGGCCATGAACTTTTAGGGTCCTCTCATGTGTGTACATCACAAGTATGTGGTTCAAAGTTCAAGAAAATGGGCCCAAGGGGTTCAACATTAGCCCGGAAGTGCGAAAAACGGGCGCCGGAGGGCGTCGGAGGATGTATAACTGGTTGCTGCAACAATTGCTGGCCTCCCACCCTTCAATGATCTCTCTAGTGATAAAACAGAGGTACCTGCCAAAAATGAACGAAAACCGTTGCAAAACGAATGCTCGAGGACCAAAATGCGCAGTTCGAGGTCCCGAAATGGGCTGTTAAGCACCGAAAGTGGCGTTCGGCCACGAAGTGGGTTTCTCAGACCCCAGTGTCCCTCAAAAGGGATCAAATAAGGAGTATGCCAAAAATTAGAACAAACGGAGGTGGTTAGGCGGTCCCGAACCGAGGCACACGGCCAACGGTCCCGAAAAACTGGAAACCGGACTCCGAAATGGGCAAAATGGCCTACGGCCACAAAATGCAGCCCACGGCCACTGAGAGATGCTCTACTGGACCTCTCCCTCCCCTCAGGAAAGAAACAGAGAAAATCGAGTCTGGTTCGCAAACCGAGACAAGGCACAGAAGAGGGTTTGGAAGTCCGGAGGCAGGGCTCACGGCCGCAACTCTGAAACTTCTGAACGAGCACATTATGCAGTATCACCAAGCGCTCAATCAGTGACATCTGAGTCTTAAGGTCGGTCAAAAATGGGGTGTCTACAACCCCTTGGTCTCATGGAATTGTAGAATTTCCATGAACCTTCTTCAATGTCAAGAACAAGTATTGTCCAATGAAAATTTTGGTGGATTAGGAAGAGAAGGTATCTTCCTTTGATGGCTTTAGGCATCAATTTGTTCAGCATTCTCTTTGTTGATTCCTTATCTTTTGTTGTCAACAAGTGCTAACAAATATAAAAAAAAAAAATAATGTTAATTTAAACTTTTTCAAATTAAATAGGTGGCGAGTATGCAATTTGTAGTGATAAATTGAGATACTTGCATTATAATATCAATTATAATACTTTGTTTTTAACTTAATTAGGCAAACAAAATATTATAAAATCACAACAGTGAACTCAACCACACAACACAAACAGAAAGGCTTAAATAATTTGCTACCACAAAATTAAGTAAATTTATCACTGTGATCAAAATTTTATCACTCCATATCAAAGTTTATCACTGCATTGCAAATTCATTACTCAGTTAAGCAAATAGAGGTTATACATTGATAAAACTTATTTCTTGAATAATTTCCTAGCATAGATGAGATGCCGTGAAGATTACAAAGAATTTTTTCATTAAACAATACACAAATATCTGAAAAAATGACAAATACTATGTATTACTTACATGGAAACTTAAAATGAATATGAATGATGTTGTTCCTTGTTTTTGTGCAAGTAAGTGTTCTGCATATACGTCTATTACTTGTGTTGAAACAAAAAACAAAGCAAGGAATTAATATAAATCAAACACTAAAATATTATTTTAATGAGTTACAATTTCAACTTACAATGCTGGCCAAATCTTCACCCTTCAATATTTTGTCAATGTCATTTAAATACACATAGGTTGCATGGTTAGCTCCTTGCCACACTGGCTCATCCCTGAAAAAAGAGTTATTAGTGTTGGAATAATAAATTTGTTAATATTTTTAGAATATTTGATATTTATAAATTCAATATGAGTTAATGATAAACAGTTGGCAAAACTGAACTACAGGATTCAAGAGAGAAGATTGTTACTTTTTCTTTGTATTCTCCCAATGTGCAATGAGATTTTGTCTTTATTTTTTTGGTAGGATGTTGAAAACTTCGTATGAAGTTTTCAATTTCTTCATTGTAGGCTGTTTTTGTGTGTGTTGTTCTTTTGAGTACTTGTTTGCCTTAGCCAAGATTGCAATTCTCTCATGGAGTATCTGCATTTCTTTATCTTTCCTTTTCATTTGATTTTTTTTTGTAGTTTTATACTAATCTTGCATGTCTTTTGTCAGCTTCTTGAGTTACTGCTGCAGGTTATCATTTGTAGTTTGAAGGATATCCTTTTCCATTTGTAACTTTTCTATTTTGAGCATATCTATAACACCTTGTCCCACATTGGAAATTTGCATGGGTGATCTTCGGCATATAAAGCACCACTACCTTGCTACTAAGTAACGCCCCACTACTTATTGGCCAAAGTAACTTGTGGGTCAACCAACAATACCCAAAAGCTTAAGTCAAAGTTACTTAGTAGCAAGGTAGTAGTGTTTATACGCCTAAGATCACCCATGCAAATTTTCGATATGGGACAGGGTGTTACAAACTTCCCCACTTATAAATCCCCACGTCCTTGCGAGGGTCTATAATCAATCAGAATACCACGACAAGCTCGTGGCCAGCCCAGAATAAGTGGCCCACATGGTTGTGTGCATGGGTCGGCTTTGATACCATTTGTAATGCCCTACTACTTGTTGGCCGAAGTAACCTGTGGGTCAACCAACAATACCCAAAAGCTTAAGTCCAAGTTACTTAGTAGCAAAGTAGTGGTGCTTTATATGCCCAAGATCACCCATGCCAACTTTCGATGTGGGACTGGGTGTTACAATATCGTCTTCTATCTTCTAAAAGACAAGTACTTCTACCAGATTTTCATCGACTTTAGGCTGATTGTCAACTTGCCTTCTTTCATTCTTTTGTGATTCGAAGGGTACTGATTTCTTTTTCTTTTCAGGGCATGTTTCGTGTGGATGTGGTTGCCATGTTTCATCTTTAAATTTCTCTTCAATCAATGTATGTTCTTCTTTTTCAGGATTTCTAGTATGATTTTGTCATTGAAAAACAGCATCTTCATGTTCTTCTTTATCTTCATCTTCATCTTTATCCTTAATTTCTGCTAGAAACATTCAGTATATTTTTATCTCTTCATTTGTGTGATTCAAATTTTTCTCCTACTTGGATGAAAATTAAAAAAATGAATGATATCATATAAATTTCAGTGATAAATGTATCATTGGTTGGTTTAATATGTTGGATGGAGCTAAAAATGTCTAATTCAATTCATTTTTAGGGATAAATTTATCAATACAAAAACTCAATCAATTTTAGTCTAATACAAAGTAACACAAATAAAGTAAATAAGAAACAAAACTCATGCACAATAGAGAAATAGAAAAACATTCACTGCATAGAAGAATTTATCACTCAATTAGGTAAATTAACCTAAAGGAAATTTGTCACTAAATTATGCAAATTAAGTAAATTTGTTAGTGTGAACAAAAATTTATCACTGCATAAAAAAATCTGTCATTCATTTAAACAAAACAAATGTTAGCAATGCAAACCACAATATTTTTCAGATCTTGCAAAGATGAATTTGCCAATTGTTGTCCCAGATGTGTGATGTTCCATTTTTCAAATCTAAGGTTTGCATTATTGTCATTTGGTTTGGTGATGCTTGTATGCTCACATATCCAATATTGTTGAGGACAAAAAAATTGTTATAAATAAGTATTTACTAAATGTAAATATTATATCTTATAACTTGTAAGTGAGGTATTTACTTACCAATAAGACCATCACACATCCGGAGACTTTATCGATTTGGTTCATGTTGCTTGCTATTGATCTTGTGAGTTGTTGTTTCGCTGTGCCACACCAATCATAAAACTTCATTTTGTGAATATCCTTGATATATTTCATGAACCCCCAACCGATTGTAGTCCTAGTACTCGGATATAACAAAAGCAAACAAATCAAGAGGCACACAAGCCTGCCAACATCTTCTCTATTCTTCTTTTTGTTGCTTCTCAAAAGTTTGGTTATCAACTTTTGGATTGATGCACTTGTCATTCTACTCTCTATTATTTTCCTTCTTTTGACCATATTTATCTCATTTTTTCTTCCATATGTAAGATTCATCGTCTTTTGTCCACATGCAATCCCACAAATCAACTTAAAGTCATTTCTTTTCAACTGCAGCTTCTTCCCACCAATTTCAAATGTGGTTTCATCCATTTGGTAAGTTTGCAAGATTTTTGTAACCACATCATCATATTTCGTTGAATTTGTTTTTTGCACCTTCTTCTTTGACAAAATGTCAGCTAGAAGGAAGAAGGGAGTCTTTTTCAATATTTGGAAATGCTCATTTCTAAGTTTTGTTGCATTGAAGAATTTGATGAGAGATTGCATGTTTGTGTGGTACACATACTTTACTTCATTGTCATGACTTTGTTCAGTTCTTGTTTTTCTTCCCCCTATTTTCTTCTTGCCTTTGGGTTTGTGCTGCTTTGGTTATTGTTTCTTTTGTTGGGGTTTGCTTCTTGTTGTTCTTGTTTCTACTTGTTTATGTTGTTAGTGTTTGCTTATTATTTATTTTGCTTCTCTTTGTTTTGTAGCTTCATTTGCAGGTTCATCCTTCGGTTGTCTCCGTCTTTTCTTCCTTTGTTGCTATTTGCTTGTTGTTTCTCTTGTTGCTGTTTTCTTTTTGTTATCTTGTTGCTTTTTTGTGTCGTTGTTGTCTTTCTTTTCTCGCTTGTCTTTTTGCAATTAAAGATCTTGTTTCTGGCCTAGATAATCTCTTACGAGAACTCGCAACATCTATATGAAGAAGGATGTTAATGAATTAGGCAAACCATGCAAAATTTATGGATATACGACAAAATTTATTAGTTAATTAAGCAAAGGAAGGTTATACACTGATAAAACTTGTATATATCCATAATTTCTTTGGATTCATTTTGTTAACTAGCAAACAAAATAATTCAAACAATCAAAGAAGAATAAGAAGAATTATGAAAATTAAGAAAATTTATCACTGCATAGAAAAAGTTATGGATGTATGACAAAATTTATCACCTAATTAAGCAAACAAAGTTTATGCACCGATAAAACTTGAATATCTATTCAAATTTATCACTGTATAAATTTGAATATATATACTATTATATTAAGTGAGCCCCTATGTTGGTTTCTTGAGGCCTTTTTCATGTGGCATTTACATAATTTAAAATAAATAAATAAATAAACCTACTCAAATTTTACAAATTTTACTTGATGCCAGTTATTCTCTTATGGGAACAAATAGTTACAGAACCACACCCTAAAATTACTCAACTTCCTCTATTCCTCATCTTTGTAACTTCCTTTCTCTCTCTCAATTTAAATATATATATATACAACAATATACTAGTATCTATACATACACAGTTATATATACAGTATAGAGAAAATATTGGAAGAGGGGAAGGAGTCGTGGACACATATCATAATCCATCATTGCATTGGGTTAAGAGATAAAGCTAGAGGGAAGAAAAAAAAAGGCACATAGTATGGTTTAATTATCAAATCTATAGATTGGCTTGAGTTCTACAACAGAAAAAAGTTTCATCAGGGGAGATGCCTTGATTTGATGCATATAAGGTAAAAGTATTGCAAGGATTTTATTTGTAGGCTACATTAACAACATGATTTGTATATTTAAGTTTGATAAAGAACATTGAGTCATTTTTTTCTATTTACAATTAGTATTTCAATTGTTAGTGCATCTCTATACAGTTTAAGCTGTTTCTTTTAGTGAAACTTTACTATGAAAATTTGCTTAAACAACCATTATCCAATAAAAAAGAAAAAAAAAAATCATATAATCAAATATAAAAATGTTACCAACAGAGGGGTGTAGTTTATAATCAATCAAATATTAAACAAAAATCAGACAAAAAATTAATCCATAATGTGTAAAAAAATTGCAATTTTTGAGAAATTGAAAATAGTGAAATAACCAAATAAAAAATAAAATAAATTATGTTATTATCAATCAAATATTAAACAAAAGTCACACAATTTAATCTATAAAAAATTACACACATGTAGTGTGTGCATCCTTCTAGTACAAATAAGAAGCAGTTATGAGAAGAAAATACCTGGTAAAAGGTTACATATTTAATTTGTATGAGCAACTCCACACGAAAATATTCAATTGGAGCAACCTCAACAAACAAACAAAAATGGGCAATTTATGCTATAATTTACTCAATCTCTCTCTCTCTCTCTCTCTCTCATCTTCATTTTGATTATTTTTGTAAGCCAAAAAGGGTACCGATGATTTGGAATAAAAAATCGCAGTTTTGTTATTGCCTCTAGATCGATGCCAATTTGCCAAAAACCTACTTTGAGATCAAATTTGGGGATAAAAAAGAAAACAAAGAAAAATAGACTAAAGCAAATTCTTCCCCAAAAGAGATCAAATTTGTTTAAGTTGGTGTGTCTATAGACTATTGTGCCAACCATCTTCTCTCTACATCAAAATTTTGTAAATGTATCACTACATATAAATGGAGATGAATATGTAACTGATAAACTTATCAGTTGGTTTGGTATGTGAACCAAACTTATTTGTTGCATATTTATGTATTTATGGTTACTATTATGTATGTGAACAACTCACTTTAGTCTCTTGAAACCTACTCTCTCCTTTTATTAAGTGAATTTTTTATATCAAAAATGAAAAAAAAAAAATTTATAAAATGAAATGTACAAGATTTAAACCTAATCTTTAACTTGAAAACCAACACCCTTATCACTTGATCAACAAACATTACATATATTCACAAGTTTATTTTCCGAAAATGCCCTAATATAGTTGAAATTTGCAAGTGGTAATTGAACCATATCTACATATTTGCAAACACAAGGAGTATATATTTACCTTGCTAACATTAAAAATGAATATAAACTTCTAGGGGTTTCGAAAATGTGTTTGACTAGGGACATAAGTTAGGGTTTCAGTTCCTTACGTTTTACAGGCATGTTTGGTCATAATTTTTGTTCCAATCGCCTGAGTTGTCGGGTTTCTTGTTCGAATCGCCTGAGAATGGAAGGGTTTCTACCAACGGTGGAGAATGACGGCTAAGATTTGTTAAGAATGGGGTTTCAAACTAGTGGAGATTTGTTAATAGTGGTTTGGTTGAATTGATGGCAATGAGAGTGGGAGTGGGAGAGGAAGGGTTTGATCACGTGTGACTCACGCTTTTGTTTCGTGCGTGCGGCAAATATTTTGCTGGAATAATATATATATATATATATATTTTTGTATTAGTGATAATTTTATCACTGACTACTATCAATTAAGTTTTGTTCAATAATAAATTTATCAGTCTCTTTTATTTTTTTAAATTAGTGGGTTGTCTAAATTATTTTATAAAAACAAATAGTAAAGAAATTAATATCATAATACATATGTTGTCTAAATTGTAAAAGTATTCTTAATGAAACCCAAGGTCTTGAGTTTAAATTTTACTTACGCCTTTGAATAATATATTTTTTATTTTACGATAGCAAAATTTGCCACGTGGCAGGAGAAGCCACCATTTTTGGATACCAAAATCAGTACTCGTATATATAATAGTATTAGTGCTCACATATCTAATAGTATAGATAAATAATAAATTTATTAAGCTGTGTTGTTTTGATAAATAGATTTGTAATGATAAATTTATTACTCAAAATTTAACCAGTAGCGAAGAGAAGGCTTCCCCTAAACGTGTTGGAAACAAAGAGGGGGAGAGAGATATATGAGTTTAAGAAAGCAATGAAACCTTAAATTTCTCACTTAGAAAAAAATTATAACTCCATTATGCTTAATAGTGATATATTTATCAATGAAAAAATAACAAAATGTAAAAAGGTTCTGTTAACAATCGAGGGATTTTAAGAAAAATATTCGGATGTTTCATTCAAGCATCCAACCGGTAATTGTAGACACCCCATTTTTGACCGACCTTAAGACTCAGGCATCATCGATTGAGCGCTCGGTGATTGTGCATGTTGTGCTCGTTTCGAGGTTTCGGAGTTCTTGGCTGAGAGCCTCACCTCCGAACCTCGGTCTGCGGACTAAGTCTTGTTTTCTCTTCCCAGAGGGAGGGAGAGGTCTTGTAGACCATCTCTCAGTGGCCGTGGGCTACTTTTCGCGGTCGTAGGCCACTGTTCCCGTTTGGAGACTAGTTTCCAGTTTTCGGAGCCGTCGGTCGTGCGCCTCGGTTTAGGACCGCTTAACATTCTCCGTTTGGCACGGTTTTTGGAACACACCTTGTTTCCTTTGTCTAGTGGGACCCTGTGGTCCAGGAGACCACTTTTGTGGCCGTATGCCACTTTTGGTGCTCAACAGCCAGTTTTTTGGGCACCCGGCTGCGCGCTTTGCCCCCTGAACTCTCGTTTTGCATCCGTGTTGGTTCATTTTTGGCATGAACCTTGTTTTCCTTGTTTGGGAGGTGGTACAAGGGTGGGAGACCACCTTTTCTCCTTGGAGACTACTTTCTCTCCGCCAGCCGGTTTTCTTATCGGGAAGCTGGTTTTCTTGGTCTTTGGGACACATTTGCTGGTCTCCCACCACACCAATAGCTTGCTTTCATAGTGGAGACCACCATTTGCCCTGGCCGACCAGTTTTTATCTGGGAGACCACTTGACCTGGTCGACCGACCACCTTTTCTGGTCGGCTAGCTTCCTCCTGCTTTGTCTGTCTGAGTGTATGCCAGCTGTGCCAGCTGGAAGGCACAGACTGGATCCTCCATACACGTGTATGGAGGATTTGCAACCAAGTTTTTTGCTTCTTGGAGAAGCTTTGGCTTTGAAACTCTATAAGAGAGGCCCTCCCTCTCCTTATACCAGGTTGAAGAATTGCTCTAAGGAAAAAGCTTATATCTCTCTCTTTGTCTCTATATTTTAGGCTTAGAAAGTGCTTTGTTCTTAGCCTATTGCACACCACCTCATAACCATACACCTCCACCATTGTTACTGAGTTGCTGGAGGGTTTTGAGAGGTCTCAAAAGCTGGTTTTTTGGTCCCAAAGTTGGCTAGTTTTGCTGAGCTCCAAGGGTAATCACTTTTCCCTCTTTTAAGCATTATTTTGATCCTTCTCTTAGCCTCATTTGCATGCTTATTTGAGCTTTGTTGTCAATTGAAAAAAGGTTCATATTTAAGTGATTTTCATGTTTGTTTAAGGCTCTTTTGGTGTTGGGGGTCATCTACCCTCTTGCATGCTCTAATTAGGCTTGTTTTGTGCCATGCGATAAGGCATTCGAGCTAGTCTTTGATTGGCCTTCCCACCACTAAAATCCAGTGGATTTTCAGTCATGAGAATATGGCTTTGAGGGCCTAAATCAGACAGGGGTGACCCTCTCTCGTGTTGTCTTGTTTACTATCATTTTTGGCCTACCAAAGGAGCATATGTTTATTCCGTTTGGAGGCCTAGTTCAGGCACTTTTTGGTGACTTCTAGGACCTTACTAGGCTCTAACCATGGTTGGTTTGGTCCCCTTTCGCTTGCTTCGTGCATGTGTAGAGTAATCCCTTTCATGGCTTATCAAAGGAGCATGTCATTCTTGCATGTATTGGTCTTGTTCCAGTAGGTTTTTGGCCATCATTTGGCATGCCATAACT
Source organism: Camellia sinensis (assembly GCF_055761805.1). NCBI lineage: Eukaryota > Viridiplantae > Streptophyta > Magnoliopsida > Ericales > Theaceae > Camellia > Camellia sinensis. Next base: position 91,445,364 of record NC_138962.1, read on the forward strand.
CTGTTTTTTGCTTGGTTTGGTAGTCCTTCACATGCTTCATATGCTTGTAGTGTAACTCATGTTCACTACCTCACAATGCATGTTGTTTTGGCCCTCTATTCTAGCATATTTTGGCCACACTTCAAACTGATTTTGTTCATATTTTGGGCTGCCTTAGCTCTGTCTTGAGGCCTCTTGGTTGAAAAGTGCTAGCCATGCATACTTGTTGTGTAATAGTATTGACTAGCTTTGAGTTTGGAGGTGCCTTGCATGTTTAACTTGAGTTATTTACATGTTTTGGCATCATTGGGCATGATATTTCAGAGCTTATAGGGGTGCTACACTTCCATATTTTCCATGCTTTAAGTGCTCTTTAGAGTTGTGCATTTATACCCTATTTGCTAGCCATTGCATGAGCTTCACTTTTATGCCTTTTAAGCCATCATCCCAACCCATTTTGCAACTATTTTGGGCCTGCATAGGGTCTATTTGGGGTTGGTTTCATCATTTGAGCATCGCTTTGCATGCCTATAGTGTAATGTACTTCACTAGTTTCAATGCTTGAGCCATTCAACATGTGTTGTGTGAGTTGTTTGCATGATTCGGAGTCATTTTGGAGTCATGTTATATGCCATTTCAGAGCTGGAATATATGCCATTGTACTCCATGTTTAGTCCTTTGAATGCATGTGCAAAGTTGTGTTTTTGTGCCTTGGGTTTAGGTCCTTGCATTGTGTATGCTAGCATGAGCTTTGGAGTCTTGTTTTCATCATATTTGGCCACTGATTTGGGTGTGGCTGAGGCCCATCCATTTTGGTTTAAGTCCATTTTGCATTGAGTATGCCATTGTAGTTCATAGCATTGAGTATGCCATGTTGTCGCATGATTGATCATTGCATTGTGCATGCCTTGTTCATCTCATTGAGTATGTTAGTTTCTACGTGCATTGTGTATGCTAAGTGTCATGTGCATTGAGTATGCCATTGTTAGTTCATAGCATTGTGTACACTAGTTGCATGTTTGCATGTTATCCCTCGCATGTTTGCATCACTTAGTTGCATAGCATTTAGGATTGCATGCTAGAGTTGCATTTGTGCATGCCATGTTTGTTGCATTGTGTTTGGGATAGGAGTTAGTCTGAACACGGGAAACGAGGGACGTCTCGTACTCAAAGTGACGAAACATGCCTCGATTCCCGGTCGCCGACACTCTTGACTACACATGATGGAGTTTAGGCATTTATGTGTTCATACATGCATTCATTCTATATTAAGTTGTGCAATTCGGTTTCTCGACCATCATGCATCGAGATGCGTGATTGGTGGCTCGAGGATCGAGACCTACACTCCCTTGAACTTGTACAATGATGGGGAGTGGTCGTGCACACATATGTTGAAAATACCTTGCCATGCCTCTCTCTTGCTCCTTGTTGTAGAAAACTAGAAACCAGAGGCAGAAACTGGTCGGCCGACCAGCTTTTCTGGCAGGCCGACCACCCTTTTGGTTTCTTCCACAAAGGGTGGTCGGCAAGTGGTCTCCAAGGCCAATAGCTGGTCGGCAGCCTTCCCACAAATTCCCAGGGTGGAGTTTCAGCCTTCTGGAGCCTTGTGCAATGTTCTGAGATCAATTGCAAACAAAGGCGAGTTGGGGTGTCACGAGGGATTTCCGAACAAGGCAACTCGTGCATGCATGCATCCTTTGTCATCCAAAGCAGAGCTGAGGCAGCCTATTTCATTTGGTTTACATGCTTATTTAAATTGCTTACTTAGTTAATTTGTTGATTAATTAGAGTTGTGTAATAATTATCTGTAGCTTGTTATTCATTTTGGTTGTGTAATAACTAGCTTAATTAGATTGGCTTAGATTAGCTAGTTGGTGTTGTATTATTTATTCGGACCCTCTGTCGAGAGGGCAAACTGTTGTAATAAGTGTGCGTGTGTGTGATGCATGTCTTCCAACCCCACGTCTTTCTCCCTTTTATTTACCAGCTTATGATGGTTAGTTTTAGGGCATGTTTCAATTAGCATCCTTATGCTCGCATGATTGCATCCATTCATCTGTCTTGCATGCACCGGGCTCGGCGCATCATACTAACTGCATTGTATTTCAATTCCAAGTTGAATACATATTATCTATAACATCTCATATGCCATTTTAGAATAGCCGAGCCTATCTTAGTTGCAGCCTGCATGTGTTGCATTAGGCATTCTTGACATAGCTACGATCATGCATGATTACTAGCTATCTTTTGTTTTGGCTCAGAGTACTCGGTGAGTGTTTATGCTTTAGCATTCTTGCATGTGTGTGAGTGGCTACCATGATAGCATGCTTGCCATGAGGCTAACTGCTTATATGATATACCTGCCTCAATGCCTGTGGGTGAAGGTTGGATTATTTAAATTGGAACAATTCATCGATTGCGAGTTTTAAGCCCACTCGAGAGTGGCAAATCACCATGTTTTCTAAGCCCACTTGAGGGTGACAAAATCCACATTTTAGCCTACTTGCGAGTAGCAAACCACTTTAAAAAACAAACATGAGATGTTTTGTTCCAACTTAGACGATCCAGTCTATACTTGTATGCTGTGCGCATTACGTAGCAATTCTAGGCTAATGAACCGAAATAAGAGCACATATGTTTTCAAAAACAAGATATCATGTTTAGTAGTGGCCGATATTTGATCGGCCGAGCGGGGGTGCTTATTGCATGACCTTCCCCAATTGTACCCAAGTTCCCGAGCCGAGGCAACTTTGGTGATGACGGACACGTGGCCTTAGGCACGAGTCAGGGTTTCCTAAATTCTCCCAAAATAAAATATTTATGTGGCGACTCTGTATCTGGCAAAGCAGTCCATGTTTGGCACGTCTTTCTAAAAATCAATTTTTCAAAATGATTTACCAGATTTAGACTCTTTGGTGATTTATCAATCTCGTATTGCACTTTGCAAGATCAGATTAAGAACCGTGACATTGAGTCCGAATTGTAGTAAGCCCAATGGACAAAACGGGATTTTTCCCGGGACGTTCGGGCACGTCTATAGTAATCAATCATGAATATATCATTCAAGAATTAAAAAACTATGAAACCATGAAATAGTATTGACACCAGGTAATGTATTTGCAATCACCTACTTCAAAAAGGAGTTCATCATTCACGAAAGAATTGCCAACCATCAGATCATTATAATTCCATTTTGTTCCAATAGTGATAAAGGTATCCTAAACACCATGAACTACTATATTGTTATTTGTTTCTACTTCCAACCATATACTTGAAAAGGAGTTGATGTTTACTAAAGTATTGTCAACTATCAAATTATTCTACTTCATTGTTGTCATTGTGTATTGTGCACCAAAAATCTTTGTCTTCAAGCACTACTTCTGTTGTCTCATCAATAATTTACTGTGTGTCTGTCTGTTGGTCAGTCAACAGAGCATCTATGATATCTGCTCTAATTTGTTGGCACTGTTCCTTTGTTAGATTGGGGAAGATGTCTTTGTTACAGACATATTCTCTCATAAGGTAACAAACTATGATGCCACAATCAAGTCTGTGATAACATTGGAAAAACAAAGTTAGTAATCATCAATGATAATTTTATCAGTGTAATGTGTTTTGGTTTTTAGAAACTTACGAAAGATCAACTTGTTGGGGACAATTCATTGTAGTTTCTATTTCTTCATGAAACTTGTTACCTTCAATGAGTTTGGGATTGTGATGTTGAAGGTATTTCTCAATAACCTTTCTCTGCAAAATAAATAATTTGTTGGTGTTTGACAAATAAATGCATAATAAAATTTGTTACTTAAATTTTTTTTTTCCACTTTGTTTGCCTCATTTAAGTGGTTATCTATTTTTGTGCTTGGTCTCATTGAATTGTAAAACTTCCATGAGCCATTTTCAGTATCAAATACCAACAACGTCCAATGTTTTTTGTTGAAAATTGGGAAAAGAAGATATCTTTCCTTGACAGCTTCTAACATCATTTTGTTCAACAATTGATTTGTTTCTGCCTCATCCTTTATGGTGAACAACTGCTGTTTTTTTGCAAATATATTAGTTTTGTTTACAATGTAATTCATTAATGATAATTTTATCACTATAATACTGGATGAATGGGAACTTATCCACTTGATATAGACAAGGGGAATGGATCATGTCATAATGAAATATATATATATATATATATATATATATTTTACTTACATGGCATGATGTAGTAAATATATATGTTGTTCTTGCTTGCGAGCTCAGACTGAACTTTGGTTTTGGTTGCTCTTCTCTCATTAAGATTTCCTTGTAGGCATTTATTACCTATTTTAAAAGCAAAAGCAAAGAATGTTAATGAGAGAATTATTATTCAGTATTACAATTGATATATGCACATATAGGGATTTGATTTTACATTTTCATAAAGTTCTTCACATTTGACTATTTTGTCAATATCATCCAAGTACAAATAGCTGCCGATTTCCTTTCCTTGTAAGATTGGATCACTGCAAATGTGAAAATAAAAGTTATCACTGTATAGCAAAAAATTATTTCTCAATTAATGAAAGAAAGTTTAGGGGAACAAATTGAGCATCAAATTTTATTTGATGTATCAAATCCCAACAATGAGCTGAAGTACACAACATAAACACAAATGCCTAAAAAATTTCATAACATAGATGAGACATCATGAAGATTAACAAAATATATCACTCAACTAAACAAATTAAGTAAAATTTATCACTATGTAGCAAATTTTATCACTGTATATCAAAATTTCTCAATGAATTAAGTAAACAAAGGTTATACATTGATAAATTTTATCACTATATACTCAAATTTAGATTCCAAATTTGGAAATTTTAGGACCAAATCATGTTCTTACCTATTGGCTTTTGTTGCCCAAAGACTAGTGAGTTTCATCCTTGATTTCTTTGGTAATTTGTGAAACATTGGATAGGAAGTGCCCATTTCTTTTGTTGGATGTTGTTGTTATGTCTCCTCTTCTTTTGTGGTCTTTGCACTTTCTTTAACCATTGGTTCTACTTCATCAACTGTCTTCTTCTGCTTTGGTTGTTTTTTCATCATGTACCAAAAATCTGGATCCTTGTGCTCTTTTCCTGTTTCTATATTTTCCACCATTTTTATCATTGAGCTCACAAGAGGTGATTTTTTGGGAGTAGTGTCTTCAACTTCAACTGCAATTTGTTGTTCTTGACTGTCAAGGTAGACATTTGATTTAACCAACATTGCAATTCTCTCATTAAGTAGCACTATTTCTACATCTTTTTCTTCCATTTGCGTCTTTGCTTTGTTGCTCTGTTCTTCCATTTGTTTATTGAGCTTCATGAGGTGGTCCTTAAGGTCATCATTTTTTGCTTGGATTCTTGCCTTTTCCATTTCTAGCCTTTGGATTATCAACATATTTTCTTCTAGTTTCTCAAAGGTATGTTCATTAATTTTGACATGGTAGAGATTTGTTTCCTAGGCAAGTTTCCTTTTTGCTTTCCTCTTTTCAGCCGGTGTTTGATGCTTGAATCCTGATGAAGTTGTTGGACCAACTTTCTATTTGATCATTGTTTTTTCTTCATTATTTTCTAGCTTCTCAAAAGAACGTTCATTTCTTTGCACATGAATCGGACTTTCTTCAGTTTCATGCTGAAATTTGGCTTTCCTTCTTGCGTTCTTTTTTTATTACAATGTTGTTGATTTCCTCTTTTTTTGAGCACCTGTTTGATGCTTGGGATTCGGTGAATTTCTTCCTGGACCGAGACTGAATATCTTTTTGATAATTGGTTCTTCTTTATTTTGATATTTTTTCAGTCTGCTCTTGTTCCTCGAAGTTAGCTTCTTTGTCTTTGTCCTCCTCTTTAGTTTGTGGTAAGAAGTGTTGGTATATCTTTTTGATCATTGTTTCTTGTTCCTTTTCAGATATTCCTGTCTGCTCTTGTTCCTGAAAGTTAGGTTCTTCATCTTCATCCTCATCTTCTGTTTGTGGTAGCAATTGTTTGTATATTTTTTGTTCTTCATCTGTGTGTTTCAAATTGCTCTCCTACATGAATGAAAATTATTAAAAAGAATGATATGACACAAATTTAAGTAATAAATTTGTCATTCGGTGATTCAAATTTATAATAAGTTTTATCAGTGAATTAGCAAAACTAAGCAAAATTTATCACTCAATGAAGCTAACTAAGCAAATTTATAATTGTGAGCAAAAATTTATCACTCCATATCAAAATTTATCACTGCATAGCAAAATTCATCACTCAATTAAGGAAATAAAGGTTATACACTCATAAAACTTGTTCTTGAATAATTTCCTAGCACAGATGAAATGTCTAAATAATTTTCTACCAGAAATGTGACACCATAAAGATTAAGAAGAATTTATCAATCAAGTAGGTGAACTAAGGGAAATTTATCACTGAATTAAGCAAATTAAGTAAATTTATCAGTTTGAGCAAAAATAAGAAAATCTAATATTCGTTTAAACAAAACAAAGGTTATGAATGCATACCACAATATGTTTCATATCGTGCAAGGATGAATTTGCCAATCGTTGTCCCAGATGTGTGATGTTTCATTTTGCAAATCTTGGGATTGCGTTCTTGTCATTTGGTTTGATGATGCTTGTATGCTCACATATCTAATACTATTGAGGATAAACAAAATTGTTATAAATAAATATTTAGTAAATGTAAATATGATATCTTATAACTTGTAAGTAAGGTATTTACTTACCAATAAGACCATCACACATCCGGAGACTTTATTGATTTGGTTCATGTTGCTTGCTATTAATCTTGTGAGCTGTTGTTTTGTTGCACCACACCAATCATAAAACTTCATTCTGTCAATATCTCCAATATATTTCATGAACCTCAACCGATTGTAGTCCCAGTACCTGGATATAACAACAGCAAACGGATCAAGAGGCACACAAGCTTGACAACATCTTCTATATCCTCATTGTTGTTGCTTTCCAAAAGTTAAGTGATCAATTTTGTGATTGATGTCCTTATCATTCTACTCTCTGTTATTTTCCTTCTTTTCACCATATCTATCTCATTTTTTATTCCATATGAGAGATTCATCTTCTTTTGTCCACTTGCAATCCCAAAAATCAACTTAAAGTCATTGCTTTTCAACTTCAACTTTTTAGCACCTATTTTGAAAGTTTCTCTATCCATTTGGTAAGTTTGCAAGATTTTTATAACTACATCATCATATCTCATAGAATCTTTTCTTTTCACCTTATTTTTACTCAATATATCAACTAGAAGTGCAAAAGGTGTCTTTTTGAATAGTGCCAAATGCTCCTCTCTGAGTTTTGTTGCCTTGAAAAATTTGATAAGAGATTGAATGCTAGAACGGTAGACATACTTTGCTTCATTATCATGTATCTGTCCAGTCCTTGTTTTTTTTCCATCAACCTTTTCTTCCTTTTTGCTTTGTGGAGCTCTGTAGCTTGTTTTAGTTGCTTCTATTTGGGCTCCCCATTGTTAATGTTAGATTCACGTTCAACTTCTAGTTGATTTTCACTCTCATTTGTTGTTGGCTCTATAACACAACTTTGTCAATCTTTTTCTTCTTTGAGAAACTTGTTTCTCGACGACGTAATCTTTTATGATGACTGGGAACATTTGTACAAAAACATCGTGCATGAACATTGAAGATTAAGAAGAATTTATCACTGAACTAGGCAAACTAAGAAGAATTTATCACTCAATTATGCAAATTAAGCAAATATATAACTGTATAGCAAAGTTTAGATTCGAACTTGCAAAAGGACATGAAGTATCATGATGAAGATGAAAACGACTGATAATTTATCACTCAATTAGGAAAATTAAGCAAATCTATCATTGTTATAGCAAATTTTATTACTGAATTAGGCAAAGTAAGCAAATCCAACATTGTATAGCAAATGAACATGAAGATATGATTATTATGAAGTTGAATATCACTGATAAATTAATACTGTATGGTACACATTGAAAATTGCTTCAAGTCGAATTTTATCACTTAATTATAGTTATGAAAGAAGAATGGAAGATGAGTACGACTCACGTTTGATTGACATGTTTGTAGAAGATGAACTAAATAGGGAGAGTAGATGTCCGAATCGGAATATAGATTGAAACGGTGGAAGATTTGCTGGGGACGAAATTGGTATGAAAACAATTGGCGATTTCTTTGGAAACAATGGGAGATTTGTCGAAAATCTCTTCGTTTGTTGCGATTTTTGAATAAAAAATTGCCTCAGAATGGTTTCCAAATCTTCACAAATTCGTCTACAACAGAACCCTTGAAAAGGCGCGTGTGTGTCACGCTCGCAGGGGAGAGCTCGTGACGGTTTTTTTGCTTCACATGTGTGGTGTGATATTGAGGGGTAAAATTGAAAATGAAAATAAGATAGGACTTGACCGGTATTAACCTATTTCCATGGGACCAGCTAGAAGTCCCCCTTTAACTTATGTGCCACCTCAATAAAACTTTCAAAGGGTCCACACCTCAAATAAGATTTATTGGTTTTTTTTTTCTTTTCTTTTCTTTTCTACATTATATTTTTTTTATAAATTTTTATAACAAATAAAAAATAAAAAATAAAAATTAAATTATGTAACACCCTCAAAATACAATATAAATAATCCATTCATAAGATCTATAAACATAACAAAATGGTATACTTCATTCATCAGAGTTTATATTACAAAGGGGTATTACATACATTATACGTTCATAAATATCCAGCCTGAATCTATAGCATGTAACATTAGATTAACAACAACAAAATAAATGGTGTACGGGCTTACATCTTTCCAACTTATCACTTGGTTATAACAAACGAAGAGTCCTAAGCTCTATACATGTAAAGCCTTCGGCTTGAATAAACATTTAAACATATCATAAAAAAAATAGAGCCTTCAGCCCCTAAACCACCGAAGCTATGTCCTTGGAGGCGACATATCATCTGTACTTGAAATGGTTTCCCAAGTAGGGTGAGCCAAAGCCCAGTAGAGATACGCTAAAACAGTATATGAGATTTAACTAAGATATAAGCATAAAATAAATGTGCAATATTCATAACCAACACATATTCCTTCCAAGACCTTTCAATATAGATAACCATACCTCAATCCATTTCCATTCATCCATTTCGGATTAATCTATTTACCAAATTAATTATCATATAATCAACCAAAATGAGACTACAACTCAATGGTTTACAATTCAATACATTCATCAATCCAACACTTCTATTTTCTTGCCATTTTACGGAATTCACAACCGAGGGAATCGACACCCATATATATAAGATTTCGGGACTTTCACCCAGGACACTCCGGCCAACTTAATTTTCAATGGAGTCCATCTCCTATCTCCTTGCAAACAGTGGAGTATATCCTCTATGTCCTCCCAAACAATAATACATATACAATGTATTTAAAAGCGTGTCATATACAATGACTAACCAAATCATATATTTAATGGTTTAATCAAACCATCATATTCAATGACATAATTCAAATGATTAGTTTCAATTCACCTAATTCTCATGCAGTTTCTACACAATCATAGCTATCCTCCACCGATAGCCCACAATAGATATCTCTAAGCAAATATATAATCCATCAAACATATAATTTATCAAATTTCCATAGGTGAGTGATTTAACAAATCCAACTACACCATTTAATTATACACCCTTCCAATTTCATATTTCCCATGTCAATTTCATTATTTATACAAAATAATTATTTAACACAATTTAGGGCAATCTTTTCCTTTTTCCAAATACCAAACCCAAGGCCAAATTTCATCATTTTAACCCATGTAACCTCCTATTCAATACTCCAAGTATGTATTCATGGAACCCAAAATTAAAATCTCTCTTTCAAAACTCAAACCTAAACCCTAACTTCACCCAAATCTTCCCAAATCCCACCCTTTATACAAAATGACAAATACTTAGGTTAGAACCCATATCAAAGAGTAGAATATCCCTACCTCAGCGTTAGGAGAGCAAAGGAGAAGATGGAGACACTTCAAAAAGGCCGACACTACAATCTATTTGGATCAACACGGAGCCCTTAAGGTGCTCCACATTTTTAATAAAGGGACTAGGGTTGAGAGATCTCCAAATCAAGGTGTATTTATAGAGAGAGAGTATTTTAGAGAGAGAATGAGCTAGGCTAGGGTTTTGAGTGAAAGAGATACAAAAAGTGATGCAGAAAAGCTCTGCTGTGAACTGATATACGCAATCTTCGCTCGAGCAAAGGAGTTGTCGCTCGAGCGACCAGATACAACAAGTGACCTCGCTCGAGCGCAAGGAGCCTCGCTTGAGTGTAGAATACAAAGCTTCAGAAGTTTTACAGACACACACGCTCGCTCGAGCGCAAGAAGCCTCACTCAAGCGTAGAATACATACCTTCAGGTATTTCACAGATGCACACCCTCACTCGAGCGCAAGAAACCTCGCTTGAGCAAAGGAACAAATAGCACAAGGCTCGCTCGAGCGCAAGAAGCCTCGCTTGAGCGAAGAACTTCATCTTCTCCAGAAATGTTGCATCTGGAAGAAAACCTGAGAACTCCTAATTCTCGCTCAAGCGCAAGAAACCTCGCTCGAGCAAAGAAGCAAATTACAAAAAGCTCGCTCGAGTGCAAGAAGCCTCACTCGAGCTAAGAGGCCAAAATCTGGGCAACAATAATCTAACCCAACTAACAACCAACCTGTTCCAAATTCGCCCAACAGGTTCTAATACTCAAATACAAAGGGTCAAAGGGGAAAAACAAGACATGGATACAATATTCAATCATGGAACCTGAGTCCAGAACACAATGAAAGCCGGGGCAAAACCGGGATCGTTATAACCTCCCCCCTTAAAGAATTTTGTCCCCGAAATTTTGGTACAAGTTTCAAAACCATGATTGCCCAATTTTCAAATGATTACAATTCAATTCACGACATCATGACCCACCCACTGGTCTTCAATCTCCACACAAGAGAACAAATCCATAATATATCGCTTAACATATATTACCAATATGCATCTTCTGAAATTTAACTAATTTCAATACATATATCTCAGATTTCCAAAACACATTCAATGTTTATAATAAATTTGTATTCCCAAAACTTAAACAACATATACAATGTTCAAATTAAACTTGCATTTCTGAAACGTATTCAACATTTACAATGTGTAACAAGCCCGCGGGGGACCTCGCTACAGTTCGGACTCTCGATTTGTGTCACGGTTCTAAATCTGAACCAAAGAGTCCAAATCTGGCAAATCGTTTTGAGAAACAGATTTTTGAAAAAAGTAGTGCCAAACATGGACTGCTTTGCCAGATACAGAGTCGCCACCTAAATATTTTTTTTATGGGAGAATTTAGGAAACCCTGACTCGGTGCCGAAGGCCACATGTCCGTCATCACCGGAGTTGTCTCGGCTCGGGAGCTTGGGTACGATTGGGGAAGGTTAGCTATGAGCACCCCCTTTCGTCCGGTCCGAAGACCGGCCTTTACTAACCGTGATATCCGTTTTTGAAAACTTTATGTGTTCTTAAACCAATTGTTAGCCTAGAATTACTATGTTATGCGCGCAGCAAACAAGTATAGACCAAATCGCCCAAATTGGAACAAAACATTTCATGTTTGTTTTGAAAATGGTTTGCTACTCGCAAGTAGGCTAAAATGCAGATTTTGCCACCCTCAAGTGGGCTTTTAGAAAAGATGATCTTGCCACTATCTAGTGGGCTTAAAACTCACAGTTTTAATGCATTATTCCAATTTAGGTAATTCAACCTCCATCCACAGGGCATTCAAGCAGTTATGTCACATAAGCAGCTAGCCTCATGGTAATCATACTGTCATGTTAACATTCACACACATGCGAGATGCTAAAGCATAAATACTTACATCGTACTCCGTGCCAAAACAGTAAACTAGTTAGCAAAACGTGCGTGTCCTAGTTCATGTTAAATTGCCTAATGCAACACATACAAGATGCAATTTAGATAGGCTCGGTTAACCTAAGCATGGCATATGTAATGCGATCAATTATCACATATTCGATTTGTAAATTGAAGTACAAATGCAGTTAGCGTGATGTACTGAGCCTAATGCATGCAGTACAAATGCATGAATGCACGCATGCATAGCATAAGGTATGCTAAATTAAACATGCCCTAATCTACCATCATAAGCAGGTAAATAAAAGGGAAGAAAGACGTGAGGTTGGAAGACATACACACACTCACGCACACTTATTACAGATTTGCCCTCGCTCGGAGGGACCGAATAAATATTACAAATTAATTAACTACGCAAGCTAATTAATATTACAAATTGCCTAATTTAATTAACAAATTAAATAGACTAAGAAAAACAGTAAAACGCCTCAAGAAGCGCGCCGCCATGCACAAGCTGCCTCTGTTTTCCTTCCTTCACTCCTCTGGAGGCTGTCAAAACCTCAGGGTTACATTCCTGGGCACTGGGGAGTACCACCGGCTGAGTGGGATCATCACCGGCACTGGTATGTGGCCATCGGCACAAAATTGAAGCTGTCGGCAGAGAAAAGATTGCTGGCCGGCACCTTACACTGCTGGTCGGCAAAGAAAGCCTGCAGAACCTGCAACTCACAGCAACAGAGGGCAAAACAAGGCATGGCAGCACAATTCAAGGCATGTATGCACCAACCATGTCCCTTATCATGATAATGACTCAAAGGGGCATGTGCCTCGATTTTTGGACCACCAATCACGCATTTCCATGCATGATGGCCCAAAGAACCAAGTATGCAACTTTGGTTTCAAATGCAATGCAAACCAATCAAACAAAACTCCCAATCCCTATCACCCAAGTCAAGGGACAAGGAATGCATGCAAGATGCAATGCAACCTAGGCATACAAACTAGGAATGCAACATGGCATGGCAATGAACTTATGCAATTATGCAAGCATACATGTGGCAATGCAAATGGATGGCAAGATGGGCTTATACATGAATTAGGCAGCTCTAATAAGGCCTAAAACAGTGGCCATAATGGCCAAAACAAGAAGCCAAAACACATGCACACGTACACACGATTAAGGCCCAACACTTAGGCGCAAATTAGACAACCCTCAAGCACACTTGAAAGGGACAATCATGAACAATTAACATGCAACATGAGCTCTAAAATCATGCTAAAACAAACCTCAAGAATCACTTAAATGGCATTCAAATGACTCAAAACAAAAGCATGAATAAGCACCAAAACATGGAGCATTGCTACACAAGCTTATGAGGCATTAAAGAGACATGCAAGGCAATCCAACAAGCATGGAAATGGGACTGAAATGGCATGTAGGATGATCCCAAATCATCAAAATAATGTAAAGATGTCATGCTACACATGCACATACTCAAGGCCAACAAACCCAAATACAAAGGAGCTATATCAAGCATGCCGAAATCAACCCAAACACTTAGGGACAGACCTAAAACATGTCAAGATAAGCACAAAATCTTCACAAATGCAAGCCTAAAACATGCTCCCACAAAGGCTAACAACCTAAGGCACATTAAGGCATAAACATGGCATTACAAGGCAACTATGCTAAGCATGCATGGAGTACCAAAACCAACTTAAAGTCATGTTATATTATGGATATATAAGCATGAAAAACAGCCTAAACATGCTCAACACACACTCAAGCATAATGCTCTCTCAAGAGGCCAAAATATGCCCTTTTCAAGGACAACAAGGAGAGGGGGTGGCCCTCTCCTTCTTGGGACTTCAAGGCATCATCTTCACCACTGAAATCCCTCAAGATTTCAGTGGTGAAGAGACCCCAACACCAAAATCCCGGAGCTAGCACAAAATGGCTCAAAATGAGGCCTTTTAAGGCCTAAGGGTGGTCAACTACCCTCAAACAACAAAACACTCTTAATAAACAATAAAGAGGGCTTAAAAACAGAACTTTTTTATGTTATACAATAAGCACAAAAACAGCTCTAAGACAAGTAGAAAATCAATGCAAAAATGGGGGAAAATGGGACTAGATTCTCACCCTTGATGACCCCTTCACAAATGGTGCTCCAATGGCCTCCTTTAGCTTGGATCCTACACCAAAACCTCAAAACCAGTCCTTTAGAACCTCAAGAGCCAAAGGAAGGTGAAACACTAGGTGTTTGTGTGCAATAGTAAGACACAAAACACCTAGTGCACAAATGAGAGGGAAAGAGAGATAGAAAGTGTATCTAACTCAAACCCTAGAACAAGAGCTCAACAATGGCTGTTTTTTGCTCTCAAAATATCTCTCTCTCTAACCTAAGTCCTCTCTTCTTGTTCCAAGAGAGAGCCTCTCTCTATATCTCTTGTAAAGCTTACAAGACAAGCTTTACAAGAGGGAGATCCCTCCATACACGTGTATGGAGGAGAGCAAAAGCAAGACAGCTGTCTAAAAATATCTGCAAAAGCAGATGAACAGCAATCGGCCGGCCAAAAATGCCATCTTGGCCAAAAAGAGTGCCGACCGGCACAAAATAGTGCTGACCGGCAATAAATAGTGCCGGCCGGCAAACTACATTGCCGGTGGCAGAAAACACCAGCCGGTGGCCTCTAGCCACTGCCGGTGGTGGGTGGGGATGGTCTACAAGCCCCACCCTGCCTCTCAAAGGCAAGACACAAGTGTTTGGTGCAAAACCAGACACTAAACGGTCGAGTTCGGGGATCCTGAGGCAAGGCGCGCGAGCCAAGACCTCCGGGAACTCCAAACGAGCACAAACATTGATAATCACCGAGTGTTCAAACGGTGACGTCCAAGTCTTGAGGACGGTCAAAAATGGGGTGTCTACACAATGCCTTCATAATCCAAAACATATACAATGTTTTTATAGTTCATAAACGAAACTAAAATTTCAACATATACTCAAACATCAACAAATAGGTCCGGATATTTCTCCCAAACTTTCAATTCATGCTCCCAAGTTGCTTCTTTAACCCGGTGATGTTTCCACAATACTTTGACCAAGGGAATTGTCTTGCCCCGCAAGACTTGGTCCTGTCTATCCAAGACTCTCACCGGTCTCTCCTCATATGAGGCATCTTCATTTACCTCTAAGTCGGTCCAATCCAACACATGTGATGGATCCGGCTCATATTTCCGAAGCATACTAATATGAAACACGTCATGCACTCTGGAAAGTTGTGAAGGCAACGCCAAACGGTATGCAACCTCTCCAATCCGCTCAAGGATCTCAAAAGGGCCAATAAACTGAGGGGATAACTTCCCATTCTTCTCAAATCTCATCAAACCCTGTCTAGGTGATATTTTCAAAAAGACATGATCACCCACCTCGAATGACAAAGGTCTCCTTTTAGGATCGGCATAACCCTTTTGGTGACTCTGGGCTGTAACCAACCTCTTACGGATAAGTGCAATTTTCTCCATCGTTTCCCAAACCAACTCTGGGCCCAACAAAGGTGTATCACCCACCTCGGCCTAACACACAGGCGATCTACATGGTCGGCCATACAAGGCCTCAAACAGTGCCATGCCAATACTCGATTGGAAACTGTTATTGTAGGCAAAGTCCACTAAGGGTAAGTGTTTCTCCCACGACCCCTTAAAGTCAAGGACATAGCCTTGAAGCATACCCTCAAGGGTCTAAATAGTACGCTCAGACTGTCCGTCAGTCTGAGGATGGTAAGCAGTACTAAAGGTCAGTCTAGTGCCCAAGGCACTCTGGAAGCTCTGCTACAATCGAGCAGTGAAACTCGGATCTCTATCCGAAACAATCGTCATGGGGACCCCGTGCAACCTCACTATGTCCCGAATATACAAATAAGCAAGGTAATCTACCGAATGTCTTACGCGCATAGGAATAAAATGCGCCAACTTAGCCAACAGGTCAACTACCACCCAAATGGCATCGTTACCCCATTGAGTCCTCAGAAGGCCCACAACAAAATCCATCGTGACATGCTCCCACTTCCACTCAGCTATAGGCAAGGGTTACAACAAATTCGCTGGCCTCTGATGTTTCACCTTCACTTGCTGACAAGTAAGGCACTTCGATACAAAGATTGCCACATCCTTCTTCATATCCCTCCACTGAAACTAGCGACTCAGATCGTGATACATCTTTGTGCTCCTGGATGCACTGCAAGGCGTGAATGATGAAACTCTTGGAGTACTTCCTCTCGGAAAGACTCTGGTACAAATAAGCGGTCACGGTATCTCACACTCAGGTCAGGATACACTGTCAAACCCTTTTGCACCTTTCCACTGGAGATCTTCTCCCGGAGGGATTCTACCTCAAAGTCACTATTCTGTGCTTCTAACACTCGGTTCACAAGTGTAGGTTGTGCAACTACTAAAAATAAGGCTGCAGACTCAATAGACTCGCTCAAATGTAAGTCAAATTCACCAAGGGCACCCAACATCTCCCATTCTTGGATAGCAATAAATGATACACTACGGATGGATTTCCTACTTAGGAAATCGGCCACAACATTGGCCTTCCCTGAATGATAATGTAACTCGAAGTCATAATCCTCTATGAACTCCATCCACTTTCTCTGCCTCAAATTTAAGTCCTTTTGTGTAGACAGATACTTTAGACTTTTATGATCAGAAAACACCTCAAATCTCTCATCATACAGATAGTGCCTCCAAATCTTCAAGGAAAAAATCACAGTTGCTAACTCTAAATCGTGGGTAGGGTAGTTCCTCTCATGTGTTTTCAACTGTCGTGAGCCATAGGCTACTACTTTCCCTTCTTGCATCAATACACAACCCAAACTCTCTCGTGAGGCATCATAACACACTGAATAACCCAATCCCCTTTCCGGAATAATCAAGACTGGAGCGGCGGTAAGTCTAACCTTAAGCTCTTGGAACGACTTTTCACAAGTCTCATCCCACACAAATTTGACCCATTTGCTCGTCAATCTAGTCAAAGGCAAAGCTAATCCGGAGAAATCCTTGATGGTACAAACTATTCTTATTGGAAAACTCGTATGAGAGTGTTTTTAAAATTTATCAATGAGAAAGTTTGGCCTTGTGTGATCTATGGGTGGAGTGAACCTGTTGCCGCCATTGATGATGTTGATATTCCCAAACCTCTTGATAAATGGGATGCATTCGATTATCAAAATTTGAGTTGGAACAATAAGGCTCTCAATTTCCTCTTTTGCTCCATCACACTAGAAGAGTTTCGTTGTATTTGTACTTGTGAGGTAGCAAAAGAAGTTTCGGATGTTCTTGAAACTATTCACAAGGGTACTACTTCTATTATAAGGTCAAAACTTCAACGTCTCACTTCACTTTTGAAACCCTTTTTATGGGGGATGATGAGACGTTTGATGATTTTTATGCTAAACTTAGTGACATCGTGAATTCCTGTTTCACACTCAGTGAAAAAAATCCCTGAAGCTAAGGTTGTTGGAAAAATTTTGAGGTCTTTACCCGAGAGGTTCCAATCAAAAGTTACAGCTATTGAGGAGGCTCAAGATGTTGATACCCTCAAGCTTGATCAATTGGTTGGAAACTTGCAAACTTATGAAGCCCACCAAATTTCTAAGAAAAAATAAAAAGATAGTGTGACTTTCACTAGTGCTCATGATACTGCAAAAACCCCTGAGATTGAGTTTGATCTAGAGTCCAAGATGACGGCTATGTTTACTAAATAGTTCAAAAAAAATTTAAAGAAAAATAAGCCTAATTTCGAGGACCCTAGTTCAAAAGATAAGAGTAATGAAAAACCCAAAACTTTTCCACAAAAAATTGCTCCAAAAACTGAAAAGAAGACTGTGAAGGGGCAAGGTGTAAAATGTTATGAATGTCAAGGGTTTGGACATATTGCTCTTGAACGTCCATCGAAAAAGAACTAGAAGAAAGTCTATACAGTGACTTGGGATGATGAAAGCGGGTCAGAGCAAGAAACCGAACTTGGTGAAGACGGAGATAGTACTTACATGTCATTCTAGCCTACTGTCACTCAACCTCCTCCAAAGCCAATGGAATTTGCTCATGGTCAGAATCTGTACCATGCTCCTACCTTTGATGGGAGTAATTACTTGTTCTGGAATATCAGAATGAGGATGTTTTTGAGAGCCTACGACCCTGAGGGCTGCCAAGCCATTGAAGAGGATGTTGAAAGTATTGACAATCCGAGCAATCAGAGAGTTCTGACTACCATTCGTGAAGCAAGTTTTGACGAAGAATAGCAAGGGGTTGCTCATTGCACAAAGGCCAAAGATACATGGGACATTCTGAGTCAATTTTATGAAAGAGGAGAGTCATCTTCACCATCATCTATCACCTTTCCTGCCTTAGTTGCTCGACTAGATGAGGTCCAGGAGAAAGAGGAGCAAAAAGAAGATGATGAAACATTAGAAGACAATGATGAGATTGATGGGGATGATCTACAACAAGTTACAAAAATCTTTACGATGAATCTCTGAATTTGTCGAAGATCAATGACAAACTCACTCTCAAGCTCAAAGCATGTGAAAGCGAGAATGTCAAGCTAAAAGGAGAAATTGGAACAACAAAGCAGAATGTCATCAAGATCTCTAATGATAGGCAAGACCTATGTGAGAAACTTCTATCTTGTGAGACCAAGAGGAAGGGGCTTCTAAAAATATATGTCACATATGAAGAGAAGATTGAAAACCTTGAGATGTCACAAGTTGCATTGGAAGAGATGGTTGGTCAAAAAGATGAAGAACTCAGAGATGCTAGAACCACAATTGCCATGTGGAACAAAGGTTCCAAAACATTAGAAGACATCCTTGGGTCTCAACAAATGGATTGTGACAAAAGTGGGCTAGGCTATGGTAATGCAACAGTTCGCAAGGGACATGCCTCTCCATCATATGACCTGAAGACTCAAATAAAGGGAAAGCTGAAGGTGCAACAGGGTGATCCCTCTCTTCATCTGCCTAACCGGGGTAAGATCTACAAAAGAGAGGTAAAACCTATTTTTGTGTGTCATCATTGTGGTAGGTATGGCCACATTCATCCTTATTGTTTTGAGTTGTTTTGTAAGGTGTCTTAAAAGGGTAGAAATTCTAATAATTTTTGGGTTAGAAGACAACCTTACATGTCTAGGCGGAACACAAATATTCATGAGGGTGTTCACAAAGTTAAGATATTTACCATGACTGCCAGTCTTGATTTTGTTAAGACTAAAAAGATATGGGTGAGAAAGGGTGACTTGAGTTGTCTTATTGTTCACACTGCTCTACAAGCTTGTGACTCACACATGTGATATCTTGATAGTGGGTGCTCTCGTCACATGTCAGGTGAAAAATCTTACTTCACCTCTCTTGAAAAATGTGGAGGAATTGTTACTTTTGGAGATGGTGGCACTTCTCGAGTCATTGGTAAGGGCTTTATAAGTGTGGCTGGTCTTCCCAAGCTCGAAAATGCATTACTTGTTGATAGCCTTAAAGCAAATCTTTTAAGCTTCAGTCAAATGTGTGATTCTTACCATGAAGTATTATTTTCAAAAAATAAATGTGAAATTTTAGATATAAAGGGAAATACTATCATGCATGGGGTTTGCACATCTGATAACTACTATGAGATTGTTACCACTAATGATCTCACTTGCCACTCAGCCATCATAAGTAATAATGATCTGTGGCATCAAAGATTAGGTCACATGAATTTCAAAGACCTAACTAAGATAGCCAACAAAGATCTTGTGAGAGGAGTACCTAAACTGGGTAAGAATGTGAACCATGTGTGTGGACCATGTCAACTTGGGAAGCAAACCCGTGACCCTCATAAAAAGGTGAACAACTTCATAACCAAACTTCCTCTTGAACTGGTTCATATGGATCTTATGGGACCGCTCACACTGAAAGCATTGGAGGTAAACGATACATTTTTTTAACCATTGATGATTATACTCGTTTTTCATGGGTAAATTTTTTGAAAGAAAAATCTGATACGTTTGGTGCTTTCCAGGCCTTAGTCCTAAAAATCCAAAATGAACAGGGTGTTTATATTAGGTGTATCATAAGAATCCGAACTGATCATGGTCGTGAGTTCGAAAATAGTTCGTTTTTGAATTTTTGTGATATGCATGGAATTAAGCATGAATTTTCTGCACCGATTACTCCATAACAAAATAGAGTTGTTCAAGAGATGGCTAGGGTTGTGCTCCTGAGTAAGAAAATTCCTCCAAAGTTTTGGACTGAAGCCTTAAATACCGCCGTTTATGTTGTGAATTGTGTGTATTTAAGGCCCGACACTTTACAAACTCCATATGAATTGTGGAAGGGTTTGAAACCTAATGTAAAATACTTCAAAACTTTTGGGAGTAAATGTTACATCTTTAAAGATAGAGAGCCTCTGGGCAAATTTGACTCCCAAAGTGATGAAGGTATTTTTCTAGGGTATTCAACTACTAGCAAAGCTTTTCGTGTCTATAACTTGCGAACTTTATCTTTAATAGAATCTATCGTTGTGGTTATAGATGACATAGGTTCTCATACTTCAGCGATAAATAAGGAAGAAAATGGTGAGCCTCTACTCTTGGATATTGAACTACAAAGTCAAAGAGAAGCTGAGGTCCAAGTACAAGAAGGTGAGCCAGCACCAACCTCTAAGGTAAGTCAGAGTGATTTACTATTAGCAAGGGTGAAACTGATTCATCCAACTCAACAGGTAATTGAAAGTGTCTCAGATCGAATGAAAACCCGAAGATAGATTCAGGAGGAGGTATCGCATATGTGTTATGTTTCATTTATTGAACCTAAGAATATAAAAGAGGCCTTACTAGATGATATTTGGGTCAATGCTATGCATGAAGAATTATGTCAATTTGAACGTAATAATGTTTGGACTCTTGTACTCAGACCTAGAGACATGAATGTGATAGGTACCAAGTGGATCTTTGAGAATAAATATGATGAGAATGGTACTGTGGTTAGAAATAAAAGCTAGGTGGGTTGCTCAAGGCTATACTCAAGTAGAGGGTGTTGACTATGATGAGACGTTTGCCCCAATTGCACGTCTCGAATCTATTCATATTTTACTTGGTGTTGCTTGCTTTCTTAGGTTCAAATTGTTTCAAATGGATGTGAAAGGTCCTTTTCTGAATGGGTACTTGAAAGAAGAGGCTTATTTTGAGCAACCAAAAAGGTTTGAGGACCCTAAATGTCCAAACCATGTCTACAAGTTAGACAAGGCTTTGTATGGGTTGAAACAAGCCCCTCAGGCTTGGTATGATAGACTTACTACCTTTCTTCTTGATAATGATTTTCAAAGGGGTAGTGTGGACAAGACTTTCTCTGTGAAACATCTCATATACTTGTTGCTCAGATTTATGTTGATGATATTGTGTTTGGATCCACTGCTGATCATCTTGTGAAATACTTTTCGGATTGCATGACACATGAGTTTGAGATGAGCATGATGGGAGAGTTGTATTATTTCTTAGGTCTCAAATTAAGCAGTCTCCTTCGGGAATGTTTGTTTCTCAGACTAAGTATGCCAAAACCTTGTGTCTAAGTTTGGTCTCGAGTCGGCGAAACATGCACGCACTCCCATGAGCACCAGTCTTCATCTTTCCAAAGATTCCTTTGGTACTAATGTTGATCCTACATTTTACAAGAGTATGATAAGAAGTCTCTTGTACCTCACAGCCAGTCATCCTGACATTGCATTTAGTGTAGGTGTTTGTGCCCGTTACCAAGCTTGTCCTAAAGAGTCTCATCTTCTTGTAGTCAAACGCATCATTAAGTATGTTAATGGGACATTGGGTTATGGGATTTGGTTCTCGACCAACACTACAGTTGAAATCACTGGTTTTTCTGATGCCGACTAGGTAGGGTGTGCTGATGATCGTAAGAGCACATCTGGGGGGTGTTTTTACCTTGGGAATAATTTGGTTGCCTGGCATAGCAAAAAACAAAATGCCATCTCTCTTTCGACCACTGAGGTTGAGTACATTGCTGTAGGGAGTTGTTGTGCCCAAACGTTGTGGATGAACCAAATGCTTTATGATTATGGTATAGACCAGAATACTCTCACCCTTTTTTGTGATAACACAAGTGTCACACCCCAAACCCAGGTATGACCGGCCGTGGCCCACAAGGCCTTAGCCCAAGGCACACGTAAGCCTAAACACGAATCCATAATCACATTGAACAACTAAACAATAATCCAATAATAAATAACCAAAACTCAATCTAGTGACATGCCACAATTATAAACGGAAAAATCAACCGTAGTCACTACCATCCAAACTTATGGGATATAAACAGCCTACATAAGACACTAATCCTAAATGAACCTTAATAAGAGGTCCATGCAAACGAGTCCCCGCTATGCCATGAGTCCACTCTAAGTCCTTCTAACACCTGAAAATGGTAAACAACTAAGTTAGCTGATAACTCAGTGAGTAGCAACATGGATAGTATATACAGTTTTGAAAACAAGGATCAATTTCAAAATAAGATATATATCACAGAAACTAGATTGACATACAGTTTGGTAAAGAGAATCTGTTTCAAAAAAAGGTTCCACAGTTCAACAGTTAAAATACTCATGTCTCTCGAGAACATGATAAATGACATTTTTCACTTAAAACAGATTACAACATGAACACCAATAATTTTATGGGTACCTAGAAAATAACAAGTAATATGCCACCTAGTTCTCAAGGCTATAAGCCTCGTTGGATCTAATACCGAACTAAGAGTCATCCTCAGGGTGGCAACCTGGGCTTTTTCTCTAAGACGATCCGATTGAAGGTTACCTAGCTTAACCTAGGTCTTTTCTTTACAATCGTTGAGGACTAGAGTCATCACGACCCAACCCGGATCTGTTCCCTAGTGACCAGAGTCACCACACATAGTAGAATAATTTCTTTGGACTAAATACACAGATGGTCCCAATAATCAATACACATCAGTTTCGCAAAACATGGTAGTTCATCTTTATAAACATGAGACCAAAACAAATATTTTACAGTATGCCAAGTTCACACATGTTTCAGAAATATTTGATTCCATTGATAATATAATAATTTATTAAAGCAGTTTAGTCCTGAAACAACAATTTAATTTTCCAACAGTTCAGGGTAGGTGTACATTTATAAAAATATGTAGCATGAAACTACTCACCTGAAAACGAAATAATATAATCCTCGAATAAAGTATAAAAGTCCAACTAGTGCCCTAAACAAAGTATTAAAACTACACGTCACTACTAATTCAAACGCATTAAAAAGAATAATAAACTTAGTAACCCCAAACTAAAGCGTACTAACATGGCTCAACCCAACTCACCGTTAGTCTTAAATATTACCTAAGTTCATGTTCTTCAAGGTCTAAAATCACCCAAGACATGGGTTCTAATCGAAACTTAATTAAAAGTAATTTTAAGATAAAACAGAATTTTAAACTAGTTTTCCCAATCTATTCGCTAACTTTGAAAATTAAAAACCCACTCCACGTTGTTTGAAAAATTCTAAAACCTTCCAGATATCAACTAATATATCCTAAGTTTCAACCCAAATGGTTTCACTCGATTTTCTTATCAAAATAATTATCTACAATTAATTATATCTAAATAGGTTGTTTTCTGCAACACTTTAAAGAAATTAATGGTTCTCTTAATATACATGAGAAATCAATGCAAGGCCAAAAATTTACAAAACTAGACTTGTAACCAGTTCTAATGACACAAATTTGATAATTTTCGGATCTATACCAAAGAGAACGAACCTTCCGAACTTATTGTTTTAAACCAGTTTTCTGGACAGATTTGAACATATCAGTTTATATGGATTTTGACTCTAAAAAATTATGAGAAAATTAAGATATGAAATTCAATATGTAATTAATATACTATAAAAATTTCAGTTCAAAATTCATCCGTTTGATATGGTTTCTTGATTTTTAAAATCTATGATTCTGCACATAATTTTATACATGAATGTTTGAACCTTAAACATTATATCTAGACCTTTAGTAACAATACCAAACAGGAGCACCAGTGCCCTGACAACACAACACACAAAAGATAAAGCCACATCTCTTCCACAATGAGATTCATGCAACCACACAACGCCTGTTCTTCCATAATTATTTCCCAGAACCCAGGTTTGACATACTAGACTTTCCTTCACACCAGCCCATAAATTAATATATACCTAAATGATTAAACCATGTGTTTCACGAACTTAACTATGGAAGATCAAAAATAATAATAAAAGTGCGAATAAACAATTTACTTACCCACACAGTATTGATTACGCATAATTCCTCTCTCCTTGTTTGCCACAAACTTCTTCGCCTCTCTCTTGGTTACGGAAACCTATGATTTGATATAGTGGACATAAAACCCTAAGCTTCCTCATAAACATCTACACCCACATTTCTTTTTATATTTTATTCTATTTTTTTTTATATTTTATTTTATCTTTTCACCAATAAAATTAAATATAACTATTAGATCAAAATATACTTAATAATTTGTTCCCTATTATTATTATTGCTATTTTTAACAATAAATCTTAACTCTAAATTAAAGACTTCCACTATAAATTTATTTTAGGTTTAAAATTAATTAAAAGACCTTCCAATAATATTTAATTTGCACTTTAGGATTCACCATCAAAATATTTGAGATTGTGAAATTATTATTATTTAATTATTTACTTTATTTTTATATTTGGGTTTTCACAACAAGTGCCATTAACATTTCTAAAAATCCTGTTCAACACTCTCGCACCAAACACATTGACATTCGTCCTCATTTTATTCTAGAGTTAGTAGAAGAGGGCCTTGTTGTTCTTGAACTTTTACCCACTGAGCATCAAAAACCTGATATTTTTACAAAACCCTTTGATCTTCTTAGGTTTGAGTTCCTTAGAAAGACCTTAGGTGTCATGCTTAGTCTCTAGGGTGTTACCTGTTACTTGAGTGAGTGAGAGTGTTTGGCTTTATGCGTGGTTGGATGTTATAATCTCATTATCGTTGATTCCTACCATCTCTACATTTAGATTCTTATGAACACTTCTCATGTTGCTTGCAAGATTTCATTATTTTTTGTTCATAGCTCATTCTGAATGCCCATGCTCATTGACTTCATGATCTCATTTTGTACACATCCTTGAGTTAAACTATTGCAGGGGTTTCCACACAAGTGATCAAAGTTCTCTATGGACCACTAACAGTGTTTCTTATACTTTTTCAGAGGAATTGACCTATACTGGCATATCATGGATGATGTTGAGTCTCTTAACCATCTACCATTGTTTTTCACTTTCACGGTTCCTCCCTCAGTTCATTGAAGTCCAGGCATTAGGAAAAGGCTACCTCAGAGGCACCAACCAGGCCATCCTTACTGATTTCATGCTTTTCTGGTTCGGTCTCCATACTCTTGAGTGTGCATGCCACTAGTGAGTGCCCACAAGAAAGAAAAGTCACAAATAAAAAAATAAATAAATAAGGGACTTATTGATTGAGGGGGAGCCTCCACGTTTACTTAACAAATATCCCTTGATTCCTAGCGGTTTGACTTTTCTCCGTGATGTTTAGTAACTCTTGCCGGAGGTCCAGCCATCCGATCACTACGAGGATTAACTATAGCTCTGTGGCCTCTTAAAGATTGCACACACACACACACACACACACACACACACACACACACACACACATTCATTTTGTGAGCTCTCATGATTGAATTTGAGTTGTGCTTTCTCATGTAGCCTATGCTTATTGATCAATATTTATCTAATTTGCTCATGATATTATGCTTCATATAGTCAATATTGCTTGTTTGTAGGCTTCATGGTTTGTAGATTATCTCATCTTTTTAGTGTCACATTCATGCTATTGCGCTCACTTCCTTTTGTTTCAGGTTCCACTTAATAGTATGAGTTTTTATTTTTTCTTAGAAAGGTGTTTTTAAGTGTTTTGTTTGTTTTTTCTTCGCTCGAGCGAGCTTTCTTTCAACCCAGTATTTTTGCAGATGGAACAGATTCTGGGAGCATGTCTTTTAGGCTCGAACGAGCTCATGCGCATAAGTGACTTAGCTCGAGCGACAAACTTCTCGCTCGAGCGACCTGTCGTGGTTTAAATACTGTCACTGCGTCCTTTCATTTCATTTTTTCCCTTTTGTTTCGATCTCTCTCTCTCTCTTTCCTAGGGTGTTTACGCCCCCATTGCTGTTTCATCCCTTGATCTTCACTTAATTTTGAAGGTGTTTCTTATCCATCCATCTTGCATCGTCTATTGGTAAGTCTTTCTCTCTTTTGCTTTTTGTTTTTACTATTTTTCTTTCTCTATCTGCGTTGGCTCTGCTTTGTCTGTGGTTGTCTAGGGTTCTTTTTAATTGTTGGTTTTGTCTCAGTCATTTTGGTTTGCTATCTCTCTATTGACTTTTGGTTTAGTAGTTTGGTGCATTTTTGCTAGGGTTTTGCTGTCTCTTTATTGAATTAGGGCTTTAATTTGTTTACCTTGGTTTTCCCATGTGTTTCAATTACTGTTTTATGTTGGTCTTAGTGAATTGTCTCGATGTTGGTTTCCATAGTCTACTGTCTCTATATCTCTCATATGGATACATGTGGTTGATTTTGGAAATTTGACCTAGCCCTGCTCGTTCAGTCATTTATATACTGCAATGTTTTTGTGTTTTTTTTTTAACCCCTGTTGGACTAATGATTTTTTGTGTTCTCTCTTGTTTGTTTTGGGGGTTCTAATGGGCTTTGGGTGTTCCTTGTTTTTTTTTTTGTCTTGGTGGGTTGGTCAATCATGGCTGAGTCTTCGAAATGTCGTAAAACCACCGTATCTCGCCCCAATTTCAATACTGACAAATTTCAATCCAAGGAAAAATCTATCATTTTTCGGGATTTCTATGCTTCTAGGAAAGTTCACTTAGAACGCAATGTCCACCCGAGTGCTTTTGAGTCTATTCCAATCCATTCTTTGTTTGATGCTTTAGGGGGTGACCAGGTCCTGCTTTTCTCTGATCCACAAAATCTTAGCATGGTCTGAGAATTCTATTGTAACATGCACTCCATTTGCAAGGAAATATCCCCCTCTTTTCATACCTGGGTTCGGAACACAGCCTCGGTCATAGATGATGAAGTCATTAGGAGGTTTCTCGATCTTCCGGAAGTCCGGAACTGTCATTATCCTTTTATTACCCGCAACGGTGTTGATTTTGATCAAGTGGCCACTGAACTATGTGGCACTCCCCGGACTTGGATTATCAGGGTTCTCATTTAGCAAAATGAGCTTCTTCCTCATTTTTGTCTTCTAAACATCATTGTTTGTGCCAACATCCATGTTACTACTCATTCATCTCACATTACCCAAGATTAGGGTTATGTGTTGTACTGCATTGATCACCGCCTTCCCATTGACCTGTCTGAGATGATCATCTCCAAAATGATTGCTGTTTTTGAGGGTCGCAAGTCCTTGGGTCTCCCTTATGGGTGTTTCCTCACTTGATTTCTTACCTCTCTTGGTGTTCCCACCTTTGAGGATGATGAGTTTGCCTCTTCCATTAAACCCATCACTTAGTTGACCATGTCTTAGAGTCAAGCTCATGTCAGGGGGGTTCGTTGGGAGTCGAGGTGTCTAATACAGGTGATGATTTACTTGCCGAGGAGGCCGAGATTAATGCAGCTACTGCCGGTGCACCTGAGATGTGCCCTCGTTCGTTTCGTGGCCAGCTGTAGCAGTTCGAGCAGTCTGTCACTCATCGCCTTGATCTGTTCGATGCTCAGCTCGATACCCTTGATGGTTGCCTCGATTAGTAGGCCGCCCTGTTGACTCAGATCCTATCTTTGTTACAGATGTAGCCACCGTCTCTACCAGACTCATAGTTCTGTTTGCTTTTGGACTGTTTCTTCTGTTTCTTGTGTCTCTCCCGGACAGAAAAGGGGGAGATTGTTATATCTTGGGGTTTCTATTTATCTATATCTATATCTTTTTGCATGTGGTTGGGATATATATTTTTACATGCTTATTGGAGTATATAGTTTTGGGAGATATTTATATACTGATATTGTGTTTACAGTTTCTTACTGTGATATTGGATTTGGATTTTGATAGTGGCCTAATTAGTTTTTGGGATATAGTTGTGGATTTTGCATACTGGACATAAACTGGACATAATATTTTTGGATTTTGATATAGTTTTGATTCATTATGTCTTGATATGGTTTTTTATTGTGATTAACTATTCTCTCTATTCCCATGGTGTTGTTTATCTATTTTTGCAGATATTTCGTCAAGGTTGTTTAGTTAGTTGGGTTGGTTGTTTTGAGTTGGTTTGTTTGTTTAGTTAGTGCGTGTGTTTTCTCGGAAACTGTGTTAGAATGTTTTGTCCGGGAATTGACAAAGGGGGAGATTGTTAGATCCCTTAGTCTTGTCAATCCCACGAACAAACATTGTTTATTGAGTTGTAATTTTGCTAGTTGTTTTGCCTTGCTTGCTTGAGCGAAGGAGTCCTACTCCCAAAAGTTGTCTTTGCCTGCAAAGGTTTTGGGAAGGAAGTTTGTACACTCGAGTGAAGAAAGCTTGGCTCAAGCGACACCACTTAAGGAAAACACGCATATTTGGTTCCTCACTCGAGCTAGAGAGTCTTCGATTGAGCGACCTTCACAGCCTCTGTTTTCTATAAGTACTTGTTTAAGTCTGATTTAGGGTTACGTTTTTTAGATCTTCTTGAAGGGTTTTAGGGTTTACTTTTGAGGCTGTTTTGCTAGTTTTCCTTGATGTTTGATTGAGTATTAAACTCATGTTTTGATAAGCACACATCAAGGAGTTTGATTCTTCATCTTTAAGAGTATTCTTCTTCGGTGGAATCCGAAGATTGAAGCGTATAGTAGTCGAAGGAGTTTGATGATGTGCGCAGTTGTTGGTTCAACAATGGATGTTGTGGATTCAACATCAATCTGATCAGTTCTGAGACGAAGGTTGCGGTGAAAGATATACAGATTGTGGAAGACAAAGTGACAGTGTTTGGTATTTTTGTAATCTTTCTTTCTTTAGTAGTGGATTGATTTGTGGCGTTTCGCTTGTGGCTTTTTAATCCCAATTGGAGGTGTTCCAATTGTGGTTTTTCTACGTAAAAATCATTTGTGTCGATTTATTATTTTTGAAACAACAATCTAAATCACTTTCGTATGTGCTTGATGATTTAAATTGTTAGTTTTAATTGTTTGGAAATTGGTACAATTAAATCTTGATCTAATCACGAATCACTTAGGTTTTTCAAAGATGACAATTGCTATGAAAATGCTCACTTATGGAGTCATGGTAAATTTTGTGCATGATTATGTGAGGATTAATGAAAGTATTTATAAAGGGTTTAAAAGGTTAGTTAAGGCAACGGTTGCAATTTTTTCTAACGAGTACTTGAGAAGTCCAAACAACTATGACATTCAAGATTATTAGCAATAATAAAAAATCAGGGGTTTTTAAGAATGGTAGAAAGCATTAATTGTATGTACTAGAAGTGGAAGAATTGTCATATTACATGGAAATATATATATATATATATTGTGATTAGGGTTGCAAACGAACCGAGATGTTCATAATTAGTTCGAGTTCGGCTTGTTTAAAGTTTGTATAAGCTCAACTTGTAACCCCAAAGGGTTGGCCTAGTAGTGTAGGTTTGGTACTTAGGAGTTTACTCCTCTTTAGGTCTCAGGTTCAAAACTTCTTAGGTGCGATCAATCCTTGTGTTGGGTCAGTCCATACGGAGCTTTGCTCTAACTTTAAATGGGCCCCCACTAGTGGACGGTGTGATTAGTTCCCCAGGGATTAGTTGAGGTGTGCGCAAGCTGCCCGGACACCGTGAGTTATCAAAAAGAATAAGAAAAATAAAATAAACTCAGCTTGTTTATTGAATGATTGAGCTCAAGCACGATTTGTAGGCTTGTTTATTGATTGAGCTAAGCTCAAGCAGTCCCAAGCTCAGGTCAATAAGGTTCATGAATATAAATATATATATATATATATTTACTTTTAATATTATATCAAATAAATTTTAATAATTTATTTTATTTTTCTATTTGTGCTTGGTGTTTGTGCAAATTTACACAGATAAAATTTATTATTAATATAAGCATTCATATATATTTTGCTCATAATTTCTTCTTTTTTTTAAATTTTTTATCCTAATAAGTAAATTAATCTAAGTTTAATTTTTTTTTTCAATCTCGAGTTCAAACTCGACTCGTTTATATAATTGAGCAAGCTTGAGCCAAGCTCAATTATTTAAGCTCAACTAATTCTTAATAACAAGCCTGACCACTCAAAAACTCGACTCGACTCAGCTAATTTGTAGTCCTAATTATAGTCATATCCATGAACCAACTTGTATTTTAGAGGCTATGACTTTTTATGGTCTATGGATATGGTGTGCCTTTTTTTGGGTTCCTCAGATCTTATAACGACATCAATATACTAGAACAATCTTCTCTATTCTCTCTCCTTACTAAAGGTCATGCTCTTTTAGTCAATTATTCAATCAATGAAAATAACTAGACAATGGGATATTATCTTGTTGATGGTATATATCCGTATGGTTGACATTCATTAAAACAATCTTATCTCTATAAGGGAATCACAATAACATATAAGAGTTTTAAGGACCAAATTTTTTCGTCCCTAAAAGTGACAATTTTGTTGCAAAAGATATTTAGGCACCAATTTCTATCGTCATGAGCATGGTCGCTAAAAGGTCATCTCAAAAAGTCAAAAATAAGACTTTTAGCGACAAAATTTCGAAATGTCACTAATAAATACACTTTTAGGGACAAAATAATTTGGTCTAAAAAAGGTTTATTTTTGTGACAAAAAATTTGATCCCAAAAAGATAATAATTCATCATTAATTTTCAATTTTCGTTGGTAAAAATATAATGACACTTTTCACAGGAAAAAATATTTGATCCCTAAAAAATAATTTTTTCCCCAAATTTTGGTCTCTAAAATCTTAATTTTTTATACAAATATTTTCTACAAAAGTTTAGGAGTCCGCAAGGAAGGATGTAGAGTTAGCATTTAGAGTGCTCGAAGTACGTTTGGCAATTGTGAGAGGACTTACATGTTTTTGAAAACTTGAAATGCTTGAAGATATTGTGATAGCATGAATAAAATTGTATAACATGATTACTGAAGACGAGAGAGATATCAATGGAATTTGCTTTAATTATGATGCAATTGATGGAAATCCTTCATTAGATCACACGAGCTTACAGTTGAGCTTTTTGAATTCATTCAAAGCCATCATCGCATCAGAGATACAGAAACTTACTCCAAACTCAAAGAGGACCTGGCCGAACACTTGTCTTGAGAATCCTAAAAACTTGTAATAGTTTATTTGTTTTGAAGTTGGTTATTTGTGGTTTTGGTACTTACATAGGTCTCTTTTAATAACATTTGTATTAGTTTATCTTCTTTCAATACACAAGTTTGTGTTTTAATTAGAATTTAAGAAATTATCTGCAAATATACATAGCATGCATATAAAGCACATTGAAGAATCCAGCATAGAGAAGAAGAAACCAATAGCTATAGGCTTGATAAATGGATACATCAATAGCTGTACAATCTGAAGGGAGTTTTATAAATGCATTGAAGAATACATGAAGTTGTGGGTTCATAGATGAGGGGTCAAAATGTATAATAAAAGCACTTCTGAAACATAAAAGCTTATGATTTCTATGCAAAGGCCTGGTAGTTTCTGCATATTCAAGGCACTTTTAGGCTTGAAGATAATGCATATAAAAGTGTAAGTAAGCCTGTTAATGGACATAGGAGACTGATCATCCGAATAAAAATGTTCAATACAACGAAAAAGAAGAAGTTATGATGCTCATGAGAATTTTTGTTTACAAAGCTTTAGTGAATCTTTTAGTCAAGGCTTCCTGGCAAACACATTACAATCATGATCAATAAAATACAAGTGGCACCCATTAAACCTTGGTGGTTTCACACAATTGACATTAAGCTTCCAAGTTCAGTAGCTAATTCAATTAAATATGAAACCACAAGGATCCCAAAAAATAGGGCTATATTTACAAAAAAGAAAAAAAGAAAACGCCCTCTATACAAACTTACAATGACAATTAATTGGTCACTATCAACAATTTGTTTGAGGAGAGGCAATCTGTACTCCAGAAGGAACTGCCACATTGGTTTCTAAGAGCTTCACTTTTTGCTCCATATTTGGTCTAGCTTGTAAATATGGATGGCAAGAAAGAACAACTAAGAGAACATATTGCTCCATTACCTCTGCCAGCTCTGGTTCGGGCATATTTTCTTCAATAACTTCCCGTGCTCTCCCTTTCCTCACCAATGACCATGCCCAATCTATCAACAAGCAAGTCTTCCACCCATCTTTCAAAAGTAACGATTTCTTTCCACTTAAAGTTCCAGCAAAACAACCCCATAGCTCTAAACATCGCTTCCTTGTGTTAGTTTTCCATATAAGGCATACTCAAGGGCTACATAATGAAGTGTTCCAGTAACTTTAGTGCTCAAATGCATCATCTCCTTTGGATTAAACTTCGCCAACCCAAAATCCGCTAGCTTGGGCTCAAATGTATCATCCAAAAATATGTTGCTGGCTTTGATGTCCTGATGTATGATAGTTGGTTGTGCTTCATAATGCAAATAAACCAATTTGCGTGTTGTTCTAAGGGTAATTTTTTAACGGATTGGCCAACTGAGCCTCTTAAGCTTGGATCCAAAACGATGGTCATAGAGGCTTCCATTGTGCAAAAAATCATACACAATCATCCTCTGGTGACCTTGCAAAGGGTGTGTTGCAGTACAATAGCCTCTGAAAGCGACAAAGTTGATGTGTGTGACACTGGCCATGACTTCCACTTGATGGACAAAAGTCCTATCCCCACCAACCGAGCAGTTCTTTAATCGTTTCACTGCAACTTCTGACCCATCTTGTAATGTCCCCTTATAGACTTTTTCATATCCTCTAAACCAATTAAATTCTCCCTCGAGAAATTCATCGCGGCACGCTTGATTTCGTCAAACTTATATTCAACCAAATTGGTCTTTCCATGAATTAACTCAAACTCAGAAACAGAGCTAGCCTCAATTTTAGCAGTACCTTTATCCTCCCTCCCTATTTGTTTACGTTGTCTACACATGAAAGCAACCACAATGTCTGCTCCCAAAATCCCAATAAGGAAACCTATCATAGCTCCATAAATCGTAACAATGTGTTGGGGACTGCTGTGAGTCAATGGGGACGACAAACGGAATGAAAATAAATTACTTTTTGTACCCATATCACTTGGTACAAATTGATTAACCAAACCAGCAACATATATGTATGGATACCCAGCACAATCTGAGAGGCTCTGATCAGTTTTAGGACCTTGAAAGTAAGATTGTAGACTCAAAAGACTAGCAGTACACAATCCACACTAAGAACTACACTGAAGCAATTGATTACAGTGATTCTTCACATCCATCAATTTGGACTCTGGAATCAATCTCTCAAACTGTGATCTCACTGTGACATTCATACAAGAATGTGAAATCCATTCGAGGTTGTACCTACAAGATGATTCAATGTTAAAATCATGTATAAGTTCACTGATTAAGGAACGGTACAAAACCCAACAAGATTGAAAAGAGAGTGAAGAGGGAAGAAGGAGATTGTGGGTTCGAAGATAATGGGGCCGAAGAAGATGCATTCCTTGAAGAACGTAATGACAACGTGTTGGAACATTGATAAATCCAAATCGAACATTGGCTAGTTTTTTAAGAACATCGAAGTTCAGTGGACATGGAGAAGGGGATAGAGGATTTTGATGTGAAATTTTATGGGCATTAGCAGTGAAAAAGATTAACCCATTGAAGCTTACTGTTATTGCGAAGAAAATCCAACAATGGAGGGACATTTGGAAGTTGGGTTGCACAACTGTGAAAGAGAGAGAGAGAGAGAGAGAGAGAGAGAGAGAGAGAGACTCTGTTTTGAGCATGAGTGGCCTAGTGAGGGATTGGGCGGCAAGTAAATGTTTGAAGTAGTCACATAACTAACTTTTGGATATTGGATTCTAAAACACGGACAAAGCTACAAGTACTTAAAGGTAATAAATAAAAAATAAAAAAATAAAATGAAGAAGTGCCAACAAAAGAATACAATACCCAAAAAAATAAAATATAAAAAAATTCATAGCCAACTATTGTAGCTTTCTTTTCGTGCCCCTTTCAGATACGATTAGCCCTATAGTTCAGACTCTCATGGTTCTGAATCTGATTCCACAAGTGCAATGTGAAAAATAGATAAACATAAATGACTCCAAATTCGGCAAATCTTTTGAAAAATCGATTTTGAATCAAAATGCCAAAAATGGACTGCTTTGCCAGATTTCAGAGTCCCCACCTAAATATTTTTGAAAAATTTAGGAAATCTGAGACTCGTGCCAAAGGCCACTTATCTGTCATCACCAAAGTGTCTTGACTCAGGAAATTAGGTATGAGAGGGGAAGGTTATGAAATGAGCACCCCACTCACCCGATCAAAGATCAGCCTCTACTAATCATGATGTGATTCTTATTTACATTATATGCTTTTGCTCCGATTTTATTAGGCTAACTTTATTATGTGATGCCCACACAAGTATAGACTATTTTGCAAAAATTGGAACATTTTGATTTTCATGTTTGTTTTGAAAAGAGTTAGTGAATGTGCCACTTGAAAAAGTGGGCTCAAATGTACATTAATCAAATCATCCCAATTTAAGCAATTAGCCTTCATCCACAGGCATTCAAACAGGGTACATCACTTAAGCACTTAATCTCATGGAAAACATGCTTGTCATGGCAACATTCACGCACATGCAATATGCTGAACTAATTAAATACTCACTTAGTACTCTAAGGCAAGCCAGAGAAGATAAAATAATTAGAAAAAATGCATGCTCCTAATCAATGCAATATGGCTAATGCAACACATACAAAATGTAATTAATAGGCTCGGTTTATTAACATGTCATGTGAATGAATTTGATAGCATGCAGTTTAAGTACGTTTTCAAAGAAGTAATAAATAACAATGCTTGTTAGAATGATAAATCGAACCTTTATGCATGCAAGACAAGTGGATGCAAATCATGGAAAATGCTAAATGAAATATGATGCCCTAAGCTATCCATCATAAGCGGGTAAATAAAAGGGAGAAAAAAGTGGGGATTGGAAGACATACAAATATTACTACATAAGAGGGTCTGAATAAATGTCCTAATACTAATTATTACAATGCCAAAATCAAATAGCTATCCTAACTAACTAATTAATTACAACACAAAAAATTAACTAGCTATTCTAACTAATTAAACTAATTACAATACAAAAATTAACTAGCTATTCTAACTAATTAAACTAATTAGTATTAAAGTAACTAAATAGTTACAATACAGAAATTAATTAACTAAGTAATTAATTATTACAAATTCACAACTTTAGGTACAACATACTACTATTAAACATAATTTTAATAGGCTTTGAGAAGCGAGAAATGGCTCATGCATGAATGCTGATTTCCACTCGAAAATACCCTTTGCTTGGCTGTCAAAATGCTTCTATTTTGCAATTTGAAAATTGAACTATTTTTGCTTCAGCCTTTGCTTTGTTTTGCAAGGAAAAAGACGCTGCCTGGCTGAAAAAAGGTGGCCGATTGGCCAGAAGAAGTGGTCGGCCGTATAGTGAGGTGGCCGGCCGGCCACTAGTTTTTACTACTGCCCTGCTGCAACAGACATGAAACAGAGCACAAACAAAGTATTTCAGGGAATGTTTGTCCACCCTGCCTCTCCTTATCATCATACAGATCAAATGAGGGGTAAGCTTGATTTGAAAACCATCAATCGACGCAAATTCATTGCATGATGGTCCATTAGTCAAGGGACAAAATCTCAATAAATGATAATAAGAGACTCACAAAACCTCCTCCCTATCATGGAATTGATCAAGGAAAGTGGTTGAACTTGAATCTTGAACCATTTTCATCACTAAAAAGTATGAAATGACTCAAGACTCAATGGGTTCAATTAACGTCCGATTGAACCCAAACCATTTTTATTATCTCGTTCCATTGTTGTCCAATTTTATTGCCTCTTTTAATTACCTTTCCATTCTTTAGTCATTTTAGTTCAAGAATGAGCATTAAGTCCACTAAATGGAGAGGAGTGTAAACAAGAAGTTGTTTTGGGCGTGAGAGAGAGATAATGCATTTGGTAATGAACCTCCGAAGAGATTAAAACATTAAGCATAGAATGGTCTCTTTCTTAAGCTTAAACAACCCTCATTTGAAACAACTCTCAAAGAAATAAAAATCCAAGAAAGAAGGGAGAGTGCAGAGGTGATTATATATGAACACAAGTATGAAAAGTACAAAATAAATGCTATCAACTCAAAGAGGTTGGAGGTTAAGGCCTAAACTACCAAACCTATGAGGACCACTACAACACAATCCTACTATACAAAGGATAAACCAAATAAACACATAAAAATAGTCCTAAAATAAGCTAAGACAGTGCTGGAATAAGGTAAAAAATGCTAAAAGAGTAAGCTAAAATAATGAAGAAACTAAGCTAGTAAACAAGCCAAAGGAGGGGTGGCTAACCCCTCCATTTTTGGGACCTTAAAACACCATTTTCAGCCTCTGAAAACCTTCGAAAATCAATGGTAAAAAGTTGATAAAAAGATGGAAAACACAAGGGCAAAAGCATGGGAAAGAAGGTTCAAAGAAGGGTGATTAACCCCTCTACCTTTAATAGCTTTAAGTCACAAGTTTCAGCCCATAAAACAGTTAAAAAGCAATCCAAAAATAGCAAATAATGACAAGGAAAAAGTAGTGTAAAGAAGATAGAAGTTTTACCTCTTGGAGAGGAGTAACACTTTGAGTTTCAAACTAAAAAATTCCCACCCTCAAGAGCTGAAATTCAAGTTCAATAATGTCAGCAAAGAGCCCTAAAAATTTGGTTTAGGAAGCCTAGGTAAGGTGTGTATAGGATGTAAGATAGATAGATAGATAGAGAGAGAGAGAGAGAGAGAGAGAGAGAGAGAGAGAGAGAGAGAGAGAGAAATATTTTCTAAGAATTTTGCTTCACTAAATTTTTCTAACCTAATTTCTAGAGGGGCGGTTAAGTATATATAGAACAATATGTTGCTATCTCAGAAATATCAGTGTAGAGACAGCTGGTGCAATGCATGCACTTGTGGGGACAGCTGGCAGCAAAATATCTATTCTACTAGAACACTTGGCTGGCCGGCCACTAGGGGGACGACTGCCCACTTTTTTCTGGCCAGCCAGCCACTAGTTGGCCTACAGGCCTCTGGGTGGTCAGGCTTGGAAAAATACTATTTTGGTCCAAAAGTGGTGCAAGGTTTTTAGGCTTCTGAGATTCAAAACCGGGGCTTCCTACTAAGGAAATCAAGCGTTTGTATAGCATAAAAATTCATCATTGGGTGATCAATTTGTGGCGCCCAAGTCTTACGGGGGTCAAAAATAAGGTGTCTACAACTACCCTTTACAAAACAACATTTCAAAGAAACATGTGGGCCATCACAATCAAACAGGGAACTTAACTGGAGATTATGTGACAGAACAGATTAAACCAAGCATCTGCCAATAAGAAGACAAGAATACCACAGTGGCTCGTCCACCAGGGGGAACTCTGACAATCATGTTAGTCAACTTATCTCTCAAAGATATTAAACAGGTAACACTACTCACAATCAAAAGCATACCTTAGACTTTTATAGCCAACAATTCCCTCGTCCCCAAGAAGTCTCACTTCATAGGACTCAAGCTCAATGCTTATCTTGGATTCTTAGTTAGATATGGATGAACTCTTAAAAAGCCTCATCCTTATCCAAACTAAGCACATCACTTATATAGGACTCTTGTCCTCTATCCAAATATCTCGGATTTCGATATTATCACACCAGATCTTGGTAATACCATAATCACCTCGGTAATCTAGCTCGTCCATGTGGCACCTCGGCCAACACCTCGGCAGCACCTCGGTCATGTGGCACGACCCTAAAATATGTCCTCACAACTGCCCCTAGGTTTTGTTATCTCGGCAACCTGAGGTGATCACTACAACAAAATGCACATTCGGCGACCAAAATTGGCAACTAAAAAAAATTTAGTCGCCAAAAGTTGTGGAATTAGTGACCAAAATTTTTTCTTTGTTAGCAAAATTAATATTTTGCTAACTAATTTTTTTTAGTCGGGGTATATTGTTTTTGGCGACCAAA
Organism: Camellia sinensis; assembly: GCF_055761805.1. Classification (NCBI taxonomy): domain Eukaryota; kingdom Viridiplantae; phylum Streptophyta; class Magnoliopsida; order Ericales; family Theaceae; genus Camellia; species Camellia sinensis. Next base: position 91,483,613 of record NC_138962.1, read on the forward strand.
AAAAAATTTAGTAGCTAAAAATGCTAGAATTGGCGACAAAAAAAAAAAATTTAGTCGCCGTATATTGAGTTTTGGCTACTAAAATCATTGTCGCCGAATGGAAAATAAAAAATTATTTCTTTACCTTTGGCGACCAAAAATTTGGCCGCCAAAAGTTTATTTTCAGCGACAAAAAAGAATTTTAGTCGTCGTATATTGAGTTTTGGCTACTAAACCATTTAGTCGCTGAATGAAAAATAAAAAATAAAAAATTATTTTTTTACCTTTGGCGACCAAAATTTTGGTCGCCAAAAGTTTATTTTCAGCGACAAAAAAGAATTTTAGTCGCCAAAGAACTAAAATTTTTTGGAGGGAGACATTTCAAACATTTTGGAGGGATTTATAAAATACTTTCAGCGACTAAAAATGTATTAGTCGCTATTATTCAATCTTTGGCTGCAAAATATTTAGTTGTTATTTATTGTTATTTGGCGACAAAAAATTTATTTATTCGCTAAAGGTTGTAGTATTTGTTTTAGAGGGAAACAAATTATTTTTGGCGCTGGATATATTTACACTCTGTTCTGCCTCTCACACACGCAATATACACTTCTGTCTTAGACACTACCAAACCTCAACCCCACTCACCACTAGCGCTCACCATCGGCGCTCGCCACCGCCACCTGCAAATCACCACCACTACATAATCATAGGTATTTTTCTCAGTCTATCGCTCTCGGGCTCTCTTCCTCTTTGTCACTCTCAGTCTCTCTCCCTCTCTGTCAATCTCGTTCTCTCTCCTTTTCTGTTCATCTCTCTCTCTCTCTCTCTCTCTCTCTCTCTCTCTCTCTTTCTCTCAGCTCTAGTAGTTTCAAGTATATATATTGAACTCAATTTGTTCACGGCATTAGCATTTCTTTGATGTCAGCAAATGGAGATGAGCTTATGGGACCAATGGGTAGAAGAGGCACTTTCCAAGTTGGAATCTCTGAAACTCCTCCGTTCTCTCAGACCCATTCACATGCCCATCAATGAACAATCGAAACCTGTTGATACCTAGATGAAGAATGCTTCAAACTACGATGAATTTGAGGTGTTCGACGGTTTGCGGCAATGTGATAGGGCATCTGTTGAAGTAGTGATTGCTGATAGCACATTTCAAAGATAGGTTCGTGAGGTTCCGAGTTGTGGTATGGTTAATTTAATTGGGCTTCATTTTGTTTTCTTGTGTTTCATCTTTTTGTGGGTTTGTTTTGATTTGAATGAGTTCGGAGTTTTTGAATTCAGCACATTAACATTGTTTTCATTCAATGTTATTTGTGGGAAAATTATATGGTGATGTATGAATTATGGTCTGAATTATGAATCATGTGGTGCTTTGTTATGAGAATTTGTGGTGAACTTGGTTGTGAAACTTTATGGTGATATGTTTATTTATTTATTTATTTATTTATTATGATTCAATTTGATTTTGGTTATGCCTCTTTGTAGTGTTTGTTTATAAACCGAAGAGGTCTTGGTTATGAGCTTTTGTATTTTTTTTTCTTATAGACTGAAGTAGCCTTGGTTATTATCAGTCATTAGTGGTGTTTTTGTTTATGAACTAATGTGGTTTTGGTTATGAGTGACCCAAATTGATGAAATTTATTTGAGAAATAAGGGAATTGTTATATTCAAATAAAACTGTAACTCTTTGTCTGTGATCGAAGTCTAGTAACTAAATAGGGGAATTCCTCACCATGACAATGCTTCATAGTTTTTCTTGCTTCAAAGTATAGCAGTTTCTTTCTATACATTTTAGTTCCCCAAAATTAGAAGAATGGACTAAGGGGTTGGCCTAGTGGATGTGTGCTCCCCTGCCAAGTTTGATGTCTGGGTTCAAGTCTTACCACTGTGAGTGTAGGGGCCTGCCCTCAGAAGTTTAGAATACTACTTTTATTTTCTGGAAATGATTACTTGGGCTTGAGTTCACATCCTACAGTTTCAAAAGCTGCTATAAAGGTGGGTTTAATCATTAATGGTCAACAACATTTTATTTACTTTGTTTCTATTAACTATTTTAAAGACATTTTAGTGTTATGTAAAACTCTTTTGTCTCTATTATTGGCATCCCAATCATAATTCTCAAGAGTATATGTGTTTTGTTATATCTTCCTTTTGCCTCCCTTTTGTGTTTGATGAGGTTGAAAGAAAATCCAAGATCCAAGCAGGAATGCAACTGAGATGGATTGGTCTATAATAGGTAGTGTAGTGGCAAAGTGTGATATTGGTCTACCCCAAACATTATGATATGTGTCTCTCATAATAGAAAAGTGCATTTTTGATAACAAATGTAAAATAAAAATATTAGTTCTAAAATATTAGACACTCACAATTTCCCTATAATAATAATTTCTCTATAATAATAATGATGAGAGAGTTGAATCTTATATAATTAAATTTATGACAAATAAAAAATGTCTTAAATTATACATTTTGTTGAATCACTCACAATTTCTCTGTAATAATAATTTCTCTATAATAATACGATTCAAGATTTATATATTTTTAGTGTAAAAGATTTAAACGGCAATGTTGGATTTTATAACTTGGTTTAAAGCTAGGTTCAGGAGGCTTTTATTACTTGATTTAAACGGCAATGTTGGATTTTGTTAAATTTTTTATGAATCATAGTCTCATAAATTCATTTTGCAATGTTTATAATGTTTCTTTTGACAGTTCCAATTCAATAATTAAGAAGAAGGATTGGAACTTGTGGATTGATGCTGGAAAGAATGTGGTGAGGAGAGAGAATATAGAGGCTGCCGTGAGGAGGGTGATGGACGGCGGTGATAATGACAAAGAAGGCTAAAGTGCTGGGAGAGATGGCATTGAAAGTTGTTAAATAAGGTGGATCATCTCATAGAAATTTGACGGTGTTGATTGAAGAGCTTGAGCAACTAAGAGATCAAAGGGCTGAGGATGATTGATGGTTATTACATTGTCTATGTCTCTATTCTTCACTGCTTATTACATATTGTTGAAATAAGGCATTCGAATGACTTTTAAGAGTTAAATTTTGTATATGGTTGGAAATTGAATGCTACAAGTTGTGGAGAAATATTTTTATTGAATGGTTGAGAATTGGATGAACGAATGAATGGATGAATAATTTTGTACATGCACAAGTTTCAGGTGGTGCAAAAAATATAATAGAACAAATTATAAAAACTAAATGAGACATTTTGGCGACTAAACAAATATCCCAGGTTGGCTTTTGGCTACTAAAATTTTAGTCGCCAATTGTGAAAAAGTGAAACTTTTGGCTACTAAACTTTTAATCGCCAATTATAAAAAGGAAACTTTTGGCTACCAAAAATTTAGTCGCCAAACATACATGCTCAATTGGCTACTAAATAATTTAGTCGCTAAAAGTAAAAATATATATATATATATATATATGTATATTTAATTATTTAAAAAAAAATATATGGCAACTAAAGTTTTAGTCGCCAATAGGTCATTTTTGGCTACCAAAAAAATTTTAGTCGCCGATTGTTTCCCTGATGATCTATTGGCGACCAAACGGGCGACAAATTATATTAGTCGGCAAAAGTGATTGGCAACTAAAAAATAGGCTTTTGGCAACTAAAATTTTAGTTGCCAAAAGTGAAATTTCTTGTAGTGGATGAACCTATCGTCTGATCTTCCAACATGTCGGTTAAACAACATGCTAGAGATACTTCTCCGACCGAGAGCATGACTTGTTAGCGTCAAGAAACTTGGACACAAATGTCCACTTGTCAAAAATCAAGAACTAAAATGTTCTTCCTCATCCAAGACCAACATGTGAACCGAGATCGCACTACTAGCCGAGATCATGACTCACTAGTTCAAGAATACGAAGAATCCAACTGCACATGAGTTGTCACTCAAAATTATCCTAACCATTTTATCCACATGTCATTGCCTAACTGACTCGTACTCATCACGCGTCAGGCGCATCACATTAATTCTACCCTACGCCACTTGACGTCAGAACTAGCACGTCTCCCTAAGTGGTTAATTCAGGATTTTGCCGCCCTTTCGGATTTTCAATGAAACTCTTCGCTCTCTCTCTTTGTCTCTTCACTTTTGCCTTTACCATTTTCTCTCTCGTCTCAGAGCCTCTCTCTAGAATTCTCTCAAACAACAATTGACAACCTTTGAAGCTTTCTGCAATTGCTCCTATTCATCAGTTCCGACGAGCACTCAACCAATCCATTTTGATTAAGAGTATCGTCTAACCCCGGCGAACATGATTTCGGCATTCATTCTTCTGCTCGGAATCTGTAAGTTTCTCAGTCCTTTCATTTCAGTTTTGATCTTTTAATGTTCTTCATATTCTCGAGCATGCTTCCATGCTTTCTATGTCTATATAAGCCCCTTGCATTTTTCTCATTCTTGCACACTGACACTGGATTACCACGAATCACTATCCCCGATCCCTTGTATTTCTTGTACATGTGTTCATTCATGTCTTGAATGTGTTCTTGCTCTCTTCATCTTCTGAATCTGTGTTATTTTCGCTTCTATTTCTAGATTCTTCCATCTAATTCTTGCCCATTTCTGTTGTTCTTGCATAAGCATAGATTTAGGATTGGAATTTGTTAGAACAATATACACTTAGGGAAATGAAAACAAATCGTATCCTAAATCTCCCTTAGCTTTCCAGAATCTTTAACTCAGTGCCCTCTAGGGTTATGCCGAGGTTCATATATTGCCACAAAACAATTCTACACTAAAACTGTATTAAACCCACTTAATCGAGGTCATGGGTATGTTCAAATAGAGGCTAGAATCCCCTAGAAAACTAGAGTATTTTCGCCAGGAGTTTGGCATTCCTGCTGATGTCCATATTATACTAACGTGTGAGAATGACTCAATTATGCTTGGGAGAATTACATGCCTTTTCCTATGGTATCAATCATTAAGGGTGGGATTAGATTCCCCCTTAACACCCTCTTTAGAGAAGTGATGCACTTCTACAAACTCAATCCTATCCAAATAGCCATAAACACTTTTAGGGTTATCAATGGCATAACCAAGCTATGTCACCGACATAATGCTAGGATCACCCTTCCCGACATTCAGTACTGCTACACTATAACCAAACCAAACCAAGCAAGTCACATTCAATGGGGTCGGCTACTTGAATCCTCTTCTCCATGCAGCTTTATCAAAGGCTATTTTGTTAGTCAAATTAAATAGATTCATATCTCTATTTACTACACTAGCCAACGTCAATCTAGGTCTACCCCATCCCTTAACACTATCATTTACAGTCATTGCATCACATCTCTTCACTACATATCTCTATTTACTACACTAGCCAACGTCAATCTAGGTCTACCCCGTCCCTTAACACTATCATTTACCGTCATTGCATCGCATCTCTTCACTACTGCCTTGTAGACGTGCCCGTGGGCCTCGCTACAGTTCGGACTCAATTTGTGTCAGGGTCCTTAATCTGAACCAAAGAGTCCAAATCCGGCAAATCGTTTTGAGAAATAGATTTTTGAAAAGAAGTGCCAAACATGGACTGCTTTGCCAGATACAGAGTCGCCACCTAAATATTTTTTATGTGGGAATTTAGGAAACCCTGACTTAGTGCCAAAGGCCACGTGTCCGTCATCACCAAAGTTGCCTCGGCTCGGGAGCTTGGGTACGATTGGGGAAGGTCAGCTATGAGCACCCTCTCTCGCCCGATCCGAAGATCGGCCTCTACTAACCGTGATATCCAGTTTTGAAAACGTTGTGTGTTCTTATCCCATTTATTAGCCTAGAATTACTATGTTATGCGCACATCAAACAAGTATAGACCAAATCACCTAAATTGGAACAAAACAATTCATGCTTGTTTTGAAAATGGTTTGCTACTCGCCAGTAGGCTGAAATACAGGTTTTGCCACCGTCAAGTGGGCTTTAGAAAAGATGGTTTTTCCACTATCTAGTGGGCTTAAAATTCACAGTTTTAATGCATTATTCCAATTTAGGTAATTCAACCTCCATCCACAGGCATTCAAGCAGTTATATCACATAAGCAGCTAGCCTCATGGTAATCATGCTGTTATGGCAACACTCACACGCATGCGGTATGCTAAAGCATAAATGCTTACCAAGTACTCCAAGCCAAAACAAGAACATGTTAGCAATCATGCATGATCCAAGTCCATGTTTAAATGCCTAATGCAACGCATACGGAATGTCACTAGAGTAGGCTCGGCTAGTCTATAAATGACATGTGAAAATGCACAAGTAGCATGTATTCAAGTTAGATTTGAAATACTTATGCAGTTAGTATGATGCGTCGAGCCTGGTGCATGCAATACTTGATGAATGATGCACGCATGCATAGCATGAGGTATGCCAAAGTAAACATGTCCTAATACTAACCATCGAAAGCAGATAAGTAAAAGGGAGAAAGAAGTGGGGGTTGGAAGACATACACACACGCACCCACACTTATTACAGGTTTGCCCTCGCTTGGAGGGACCGAAAGAATAATACAAGTTAATTAACCTACAAGCTAATTAAATATTACAGACCAATTAATTAATTAACGAATTAAATAATCTAATGAAAGCAGTAAATGGCCTTGGGAAGAGGGCCCAATGCAATGTGCGCTCGGCTCCGCTCGGAAAGTCATTGTCATGCACAAGTTGCCTCTGCTTTGACTGTTCTGCTTCTCTGAAAATTGCACAACTCCCAAGGTTGCTTCTCTTAGTGTTTTTGGAACACCACCGGCTGAGTGGGATCATCACCGGCCATTTAGAATGGTCATCGGCTAAACATTATGCTCTCGGCCAAACACTCTTTGCCGATCGGCACTCAACACTGCCGGCCGGCCAATTCTTCCTGCTGAATCTGTTTTGATAGCAGCAGAGGACAAAACATGGCATGGCAATGCATTTCAAGCAATGTATGCACCAATCACACCTCTTATCATATTTATGACTCAAAGGGATATGGTCTTCGATTCTTGGACCACCAATCGCGCACTTCCATGCATGATGGCCCAAAGAATCAAGTGTGCATCTTGATATAGAATGCAATGCATATAATCAAACAAATTAAACTCAACCTCTATCATACTCACTTCAAGAGGTCAAGCATGCATACTCATGCAATGCAATCCTATGCATGTGAACTAGCATACAACATGGCAATGCAATGCGAATATGCAAGTATGCAAGCAAACATACAGGGTGAGCACACAATCAAGCAAAGGGGATGGACTTAAACTAATTTAGGATGGCTCGCAAGCATGCCAAAATCAGTGGCGAAAGTGCTCAAACATGAGGACAAACACACACACACACACATGCACATGTTAATGGGCCAACATTTAAACATCAAAGGGCAACTCTCAAGCACGCTTGGAAGAGACTAAACATGGACTAAGGGCATGCAATGTAAGCTCTGAAAACCATGCTAATGATGGTGCCAAACCAACTTAACCAAGACAAACATAGCGTACAATTGGTCCAAGTACTTGAGGCTAGTCAAGGAGACTTAAACCATGGCTAAGCCAACCAAGCCTCACAAGGCCAAGAGGGCTTAAAACAGGTTCAAGGTAGGCCTAGACCATGCAAAGGGAACACCTAGATGGCATCTAAGTGGCTTAAACATGAAAGCATGCAAAAGAGGCTAAACATGAAGCATACAACACAAGCTTTTAAGGCATCAAAGAGGCATCAAAGGTATGCATGCAAGCATGTTATGAGAACTGAAATAGCATGGTAAGTGGTTCCAAACCACTGAAACGATGCAAGCCACGCACACTACACACTCACACACTTGAGGCTAACAATCCAAGATGCAAAGGGACTATGCAATGCATGTCTTGGTCGACCAAAACAGCCAAGGACATACCTTAAGCATGGCAAGACAAACATAAAAGCTTCACAAAGCTAGGCCTAAACATGCTTGAATAAGGGCTCAAAGCATAGGACATGGTAAGGCTAAAACAAGGCATTACAAGGCACGTATGCTAACCAAGCATGGTGTACCAAAACCCACATACAACAATGCTATATTATGACATAATAAGCATAAATATTAGTCAAGGCATGGCCAACATGAACCTAAACATGATGCTCACTAAAGAGGCAAAAATGGCCCTTTTCAAGGACAACAAGGAGAGGGGGTGGCCCTCTCCTTCCTAGGACCTCAAGGCACCATCCTCATCACTGAAATCCCTCAAGATTTCAGTGGTGAGGAGGCGCAAACACAATGGTCCCGGAGCTCAACCGAAATGACACAAAACAAAGGCCAAACATGCCTTAAGAGGGGTCAAACAACCCCAAAGCTTAAAACACCCTTAATAAACTATTTAGAGCACTCAAAAACAAGACTTTTCTATGTTATATGTTAAGCTCAAAAACAGTTTCAAATATGGCAAAACAAGCTATGAAAACAAGGTTTAAAAGAGGTAAAAGCTCACCCTTGAAGCACAGTAGCAAATCAGCAACTTTTGGACCAAGAAAAGGCTTCAAATCACCCCAAAAATCACCTTCAAGGACCTCAGCTCAATAAAGGGAGTAGAGAACTAGGTGTTTGTATGCAAAAGTGCAAAGAAAATGCATTTTTGAGCACAAACAAGCCCTAAACCTTAGAGAGAGAGGCAGAAAAATATTGATAGAGAGGGAGATTTTTGCTCCTTAGGTTGTATATCTCCTCATCTTCCTCTTGTATCTCTCCTTTTGAGAGAGCTTGATTGATATAGATATATCAATTTGCAGCCCCCTCAGAAGTCCCATGTCCAGGCATGGGCTGGGGTATGGCTTGGAATGACAGCTGCCAGCTGTCTATAGAAATATCTGTTGAAAACCACATTTGGCCGGCCGGCCATCAAAGTGGCCGACCGGCAGTCAAATTGGCCGGCCGGCCATCACATTTGGCCAATGGCAACATAACACAGCTGGTAGCCTCAAGCCACGGCCGGTGGAGTGTAGGGATGTCCCAGAAGCCATTCCCTGCCCTCCAAAGCAAAAACACAAGTGTTTGGTGCAAAACCAGACACAAAACGGTCGAGTCCAGAGATCCTGAGGCAAGGCGCGTAGCCGAGGCCTCCTGGAACTCAAGACGAACACAAACATGGATGATCACCGAGTGTTCAAGCGGTGACATCCAAGTCTTGAGGACGGTCAAAAATGGGGTGTCTACAGTTACCCCTCTTTGACAGAACTTGAAAGTCATAACAATGACAGGAGTGAATGTCAAAGCCCAGAGACGACCCATTTTTGACAAGGCCGAAGACTTAGGCAAACATGCAAGGCAAACAAGATATGCGCCCGAAGGCAGGGGTAAAATGCAAGACAATGCACAAAGCTGAACATAACTTATGATCATGCAAAGAAAGCTGTAACGAAGCATAACATGTGATAGCTTTAAACTAGCATATACCAAACTACACTACGATGCAGAAACGATGTAAGAGAATTATGTAATTCTCGATACGTCTCACTCGGAGAATACAATACCTGCGCGGTTCATCTGGTTGCACCAGCCTCAAATGAACCGTACATACAATATCGTGCCTGGAAAGAAAGCAAACTTAACTGGTACAAATATCGTTAGCAATATGCAAAATGAATGCAAAATGATATGCGATATACAAAACTATGTATAGTAATGCAGATGAGAATGCAATGCAATTGAATCATAATCAAATCATGAGCGGTTCAAAACCACACAAATGTCAAATAGATTGATGGAAGTAACAAGTTCGTCTACCATAGAAAAGGTGCCGCAACCCTCAAACCAACATACCAACGTGGAATAGGCGCGTACACATGCAGAACTATGAGTGATGTAGACGGACACAAGAACAAGTAATTGGGTGGAATGACATAGGTGGGGAAATGACCCGCTGAAGAAAGACCAATGATCCTAATGCTGGATGCAAAAATTACACTACAATGTAATATATATAATGGATATGGCAAGCAGCCAAACCAAATCTTGCCGAGGAAAGGCATGAACACACACAAACCACGTCTAACATAGAACGGTCATACAGAACTATGAGTGTATAGATGTAAAAAGTATGGGCACATACCAGACCAAGCTCAACATGGAAAGGCGCAAGCCCTAGATGGAAGTGATGCGGTGAATGCATGCAAGCTACAATGGAATGGAATATTTATAATGGATAAGGCACGCGGCCGAAACCAGATCTTGCCTAGGAAAGGCATGTACTCAAACAAACCGCATCTAACACAGAAACGGTGCCGCAACCCTCAAACCAACATACCAGCGTGGAATAGGCGCGTACACATGCAGAACTGTGCTTCGATGTGAAAAGTGTGGGCACATACCAGACCAAGCTCAACATGGAAAGGCGCAAGCCATGGGTGGGGGTGATGCAGTGAATGCATACAAGCTACAATGCACTATTTACAAATATGCAATGGACGGGCGTTAGTGCAATATTTACAGTAAGATGCATGACATATGCATTATTTACAGTGGCATGCGTGACATATGCACTATTTACAATGATGCATGACATATGCATGTTTACAATGATGCATGACATATGCATTATTTATAATGATGCATTATTTATAATGATGCATGATATATGCATTTTTTTGTTTGTTTTTTTTTTTGTTTTTTTGCAATGATGCATGATTTTGAAATGCGCGACAACACGCGGCTTTTGGGATGCATGACAATGCATGTTAATGTAAGTGCGTGACAACGCACGTCTTTTGATTATGCATGACAATGCATGTGAACCTGAATGCGCAACCACGCGCGTCATTTGAAATACATAACAATACAACCGAGCGGGTTTAAGGTCTTGCCAGACCGTCAAATGCATGATTTCGAAATGCGCAACAATACGCGGCTTCTGAGATGCATGACAATGTATGTTGATGTAAGTGCGTGACAACATACGTCTTTTGATTATGCATGACAATGCATGTGAACCTGAATGCGCAACCACACGCGTCGTTTGAAATGCATGTATAATGCAACTTATCAAAAGTCGTTTGGGCACGGCAAACACCAAAGAACTTGCATCTTTAGAGGATTTAAGGTCTCCTAGACCGAGCGTATTTAAGGTCTCGCTAGACCGTAGCGAATGCATGAATTTTTTTATTTTGAATGCATGATTATGCATGTGCATGACAATGCAAGATGTGTACGCAACGACGTGACAGAAATGACGCAAAATCAGCGCGTGTTCACGACAGAGCGTTGCAACGTAACCCATGTGGGGCAACTTTCGAACCTTGTAAGAGATAAAAAGGATACCAAAAGGATACACCTTGCACGAATTCGAGTGCCACGCATAGAACACACGATCCGAGGTTGAAACGGAGGCCGGTTGAGCTTCGAAAATGCCTTTTCTTGTACTATCTTGAACAATAAAGGTTCCAAACCACAGATTTGACCCAAACAAGGTTGTAGGATGCTCACCGGCTGGAAGGGGAAGCCACCGGCCATCCACCGGCCACCAAAAAACATCACCGGCCAAACATTTGGCCGGCCGGCCAAAGATGTGGCCGACCGGCCAAAAGTTGCTGAGTCGGGACAGTTTAGTCTTTTTGCCTCGGGTCTTTTTAAATAAGGTTTCAAACCCTATTTCTTTCATTTTCCTTGGCCAAAAATAGTTTCTTTCTCTCTAGAGCATTTTCCCCTCTTCCATTCTCCGTTTTCCTTGATTCTCGCGTCCTTTTCGACGTTTGACTCATGAAGTTCATCGCGTTTCAAACACTTTGAACCGAACATTTCTTCATTTCGGTGTCTCCTTTGCTATTTCCACCTCTTGGGGTTTGTTTCCCCCAAGTTTTTCTTGATTTCCATGCCTTTTCTGCACCCCGACCTTTCCGACCATTTTTCACCCTCCCGGGGTTGACTTTTCGGTTGACTTTTCATATACTTGCCCGATTTTCACTCTTTCGGCCAGTTTCGCACGACTTTTGACATGGCGGGTGATATTCCACGGGGTGGGACTCCCCCAAAGCATGAGATGGATCCAGAGGCCGAGCTCCTCCCCTTGAGCGTCCGCCCGTTCGACCCGGCGACCTATCGGCCGGCGATTCACATCCTGCCTCCTGATGGACTGCGCCAGTTCAGGAGCTTCGAGAGGGGCGTGCCTCCAGAGCTTCTCTTGCGCGAGCCTGCATCTCATTTGTCCTTCGGCGCTTCCGAGGTAACATTCTTTCCTCTGCTTTACTTTCCGCAATGTAGAACACTTGGCTGCCATAACTGATTATGCTCTTTAACTGCTTAGCCCAAATGCACTGAGGCACTGTACACTATAATCGACCGTGAACACACTTGCAACTGTTATCTGTTTGAATCTGAACGCGTGCACACACACTGCACTCGCCCTGAACCACTCAAATACACTGGCACATCAGTCACTGTAGTTCACTACGAGCACACCAGCACCCGATATCTGTTTGAATCTGGAAAATGTGCACACATGCTGTATCCACAACAAAACATGCAAACACACTGACACATCACATGTTGTAGTTCACTACCAAATCTGAATGCTTTTTAAAACTGTACTTTAGCATTTCTTCGCCATTGTCTGCTTGAAAACAGGGAGATTCCCATACCGTCCGGGGGTATGGGAATATTGCCGCTCGGGATTGGTATGCAGAGTTACCCGACGCGGTTCGCCACATTGTGGACCGGGCCGGCTTCGGTGCATTTTGCAGAGGGCTTTCCAGACTGACGACGAGCAGGCCTCTCCTTGCTGCTCTAGCAGAGAGGTGGTGGGACACCACCGACTCGTTCCACCTTTCTGCCATGGGAGACATGACGATGACTCCCTACGATTTCTCGATGCTCACAGGCATCGGGGTAGGGGGTGATCCGATCCCCTTTGATACTGATATGGATGAGTGGACAGCTGCTCAGATCCATCTGCTCGGTGAGGCGCCGCCTCTTGCGCGTTCCGGCTTCGTTCGATATTCCTGGTTCGAGGTCCAGTTTAGGGTCCAGCCAGCTTTGACCGAGGAGGCTCCGATGACTCAGGAGGCTGTAGAGAGATACACACGCGGCTTTCTCATGTTTCTGTTTGGGACTACCATTTTCGCCGACTGGGCGAACACTGTGCCTCTCTGCCTACTTAGTGCACTGGTGGATGTCAGGCAGATCCTGCACTACGAATGGGGCGGCGTCGCTCTGGCCACTCTTTATGGGTACATGAGCTCAGCTTCCCGTGGCAGTGGGCAGTTGCTCGGAGGCTATTGGCGTGCTTGGAAGGTACATTTTCCTTTTTCTGCTTTATATTTTCTGTACTCTGTACACTGCACACACTGTACTTTCTGTTTCATGCTGATCGTATATTGCACACACGACACACACATATACCCTGCTTTACACTGACTGTACACTGCATACACCGTACACTCTGCTCAACACACTGCACAGTACATGGTTCTGCAATTTCTGCTTTATTCTGTGTTCTGCTTTATCTGATAACCCTTCTGGTATTTGCTCTACAGTTGTGGGTCTACGCCTACTTTCCGTGACTTGCCCCAGTGCCAGACGTAGAGACCCTTCTCGTCGTCCCATTTTCGCGTCGCTTTGACGTGAGGTGTGTGCGGAGGCCGCGGGAGACATTCATCTTTTTCCGCCGCTACTTTGAGACTATTACCCCCGCAAAGGTATGTTTTACTTGCGGTTCATTTAAGCTTCGCTTTACATTGTATTGTCAATAATAGTAGATAACAAACTACATGTCATTTACAGATCACTTGGCAGCCTTGGGCTCCATTGCCTGCGACGATTCGAGATCGGTTTGCCGAGGCAGAGGAGACTGCACGTTTTCGGATCCTGCTGGAGGGCCCGGTCTATCGGGCTTGGTACTTGGGTGAGCGTTTCCTACGCCAGACCCCGGGCTTGCCAGAGCAGATAGTTCCGGGTCCGCCTCCTACCCACATGAGGGACACCGAGAGGTTCACCGCCCAGGAGATGGCCGATTACACGATCGGCTGGGACGCGGAGGGCTTTAGGGGCGAGGGCGACTACAGAGAGTACGTCCAGACCTACATTATGCGGCCTCTGAGCGGTGGCCGTCGAGCTGAGAGAGAGAGACCCGCGGTGCCGGTAGCTAGGGCAGGAGCAGGGCTGGGGCAGGAGCATCGAGGAGGGCTCGGGTCCGTAGCAGGAGTGGAGTTCAAAGACGACGGGGGGCTGGTTGGCCTGCTCTGCCTACGGCGATGACATGCAGAGGGCGTGGCGGGGCGACCTATCAGATCCCTATTGCTCCCCCTCCGCCTGATCACGAGTTGGTCGGTTTCTACTACCTGCCTCTGGTATGTACTACTACATATTGCATTCTGCATAGTTAGTTGATTTCATTTGATTTGATATTCCGCAGAATATTGATGCTTCTTAATACTTTTGCAGGCCTCTTCTGAGTACACTCGCCAGTCCTTGGAGCTGACTGCTTCAGTGATGGGGATGCTCCAGTAGAGCCTCGACCTTCTATCCATTTATAGCATTCCGATATGTCCTTCTGACCACGGTCTCGAGCCATAAATAGACTGTTTCACATACTCTGACACACAAAACAACACCTGACATACTGCCCTCATAGTATCTGATGCATTGTATTCTGTACTGATAAACTGCTCATGGCATTCACACACTGTACTCATACACTGCATTCTGCACTGATATTCTGTTCACAGTATTCACACACTGTACTCATACACTGCATTCTGCACTGATACTCTGTTCATAGTGTTCACACACTGTATTCATACATTGCATTTTGCACTGATACTCTGTTCACAGTGTTCACACACTGTACTCATACATTGTATTATGCACTGATATTCTGTTCACAGTATACTGATGCATTCGCTTTTTGTACTTTTCAGCATCCCTTCCAGATCCCTACCGTAGGAGGTGCCCCAGCTGGACCTTCTGTTCCTACCGGAGGAGATGGGAGAGTATACCCCCGCACCAAGGCGGGACGCACCCATGTCGGGAGTAGCACACGGGCGCCAGTTCCAGGCGATGACGAGTCTGAGGCGGAGACAGAGGTGGAGGCAAAGTCGTCGTCGGAGGAGACTGGAGACGGCTCGGACTCGGACTCAGATGACAGCGCTGATGATGCTCCTGGACCTTCGTCCAGGAAGAGGACGAGGACGGACCCCTAGACCCATAGCCTTTTGTCATTGATCCAGACTTTTGCTATTTTTTTTTTCTTTTCTTTTTCTTTTGTACCTTTTGCTGGTAGCTAGCGTACCTTGTACTGCCGCAGGCAGATTTTTATTTCCAAAACCATGTACTTGAAAAAGATGATGAAATGAAACAAACTTTTTGTATGAAAAAGTGTTGCATTTGTACATTTCATATATTGCATCGCATTGCATCATGTTGCATCTCAAACGAAATGAAATTGATCTGTTGTCTGAAAATTGAACACTTGCATTGTAATAATCAGATAACGAACCAGCCAACAGCAAAAACAAACCATACCAACCACTGCACATTCTGAACACTCGGCTCATACTCTACTGGGGATTAATCTGCATACAACTCATAACACAACACTTGGTTCATTTTGCACACAGCGGATCCTGAACAAACAGCCCAAATCTGACAAGACGGACCATGAAGGTTGAATCTACTGAAGTTGAAGCACACTTAGATGCGATCTGAAACCCAAAAGCTTCAAAGAGGCCCAGTGTTTTCCTGTTCACACTTATCGGGGGTGGACCCTGCAGTTGTATGAAAGAACCAAATCATGTTTTTGCACAAATGTGCAAAATGGCACAGCATTCTAAGCACAAAACGATTTTTTTTTTTGAAAATGAGAAAAGGGTTCTCAACCGGGTATTAAGCCTACAACTGAACACAACATACTTTGACCCAACAAAAGGTACACGACCTAAACTCATCGAGTAACACTTGAAAAAGACTCAAAACAAAAGTTGAGGTAAACAAAACAAAAGACACGACACACAGACGTGTTATAAAGACAAGAGACCTTTCAGTTCGCGAGGAGCCAGTTTCTCTGGGTAGTGTTTCCCGCCCATTCTTATTTGTGATTCTCACATCCTTCTGGCACTCAAGCTCGTTTTTTTTTTCTCAAAACCCTTCGGCTCGCTTTTTCACTCAACTTACACCTCTCTATTCTTTATTCTCTCATTTTTATCCCTCCCCGGGGTGTTTAATGGATGAATAGGAAGTTGTGGGTCCACGCTCAACCGTATCAGCTCGCGGCTATTCCTTCTGGTGACGTTTGGTCGATGCCTTGGATGGGGAATGAAGTATCTCGATCCATTCCAATTCATGCTTCGCACTTGGTTCGATACCTCGTTGCTCGGAGGTTGAGAGAGCTTTCAGCCCTTTAATGACAGCTCCAATTGTGCCCTTTCTGGCGGGTAGAGTGTCCTTATGGCAAGGAATGTTAACCACGGGGTAAAGACAGAACACCTGACTCAACTGTGCCCCTAGTTCATCATTTTGACCATTTTTTGTTTTGGTTTTCTACTAAAACAATTTTGACCAGATGAGAGTTAGGTTAACATACTAGTTCGGTTTTTGATTTGAAAATCATGCAAGTCAGGCTATGAGCACTGAAAATTCTCCTTTTTGGGTCCAAGAAAATGGTCCAGTTTTGGAAAATGAAATAATGTTCGAGAAAATGGTCAACCTCAGTAAAAATTTTCAAAAACTATTTTTGCAAATGGCCAATGCTCAACGAGCACGGAACCTACGCTTGAGATGCATAACCTTGGATCCGAAGGAAAATGGAAAATTGCCCCTTGTTTGAAGGATGCTGCATGGCAACGGAAAGTTGCCCCTGGTTTGAATGGCGACTCATGGCAACGGAGAGTTGCCCCTTGTCTGGATAACGCCGCAGCATACTGTAGTCAGTCCTCATTAGTGATGATCGCAACTGAACTCTCGGATACAGAGAAGACGAAGATGGTCAAAACCAATATATGGACATAGTCACTTTGAAAGTGTTGGTGGCTAGACTTCAGGATGAAGTTGCCTACGCATCCCAAACATGGGAATCAAGCCTTACGTAGTTTGGGGTTAAGGTACACTCGGGTATTTAACCTCTCCTTTTTATGCTCTAACTTTTGCCAAGGCCGCCCTTTGCGGGTTTTCAACCTTACGAGCTATGTTCTTCAATTCTTTTTCATTTCTTTTCTTCTTTTTTCTTTTATTCATTTTTTTTTTTTGCATTTTCTTCATTTTTTTTGCGTTTTTTTTTCTTTTGTTCTTTTCTTTTGTTCTTTTTTTTCGCTCTAACTTTTGCCTGGGTCGCCCTTCTGGGTTTTCGGCCCAGTGAGCCTCTCATGGGTAAAAGTGTAGTTTTGTCCATGTTGAATGGTTTGAGATCCTGAAGTCATCTGAATCTAGGAGAACGACTGTTGTTCGCTGATGATGCAGGAGTCCATCTGATGGAGGCTGAATTTGCCCCTAGTGTTGTGGATCGGAACTCAGTTTTTTCTTCAGCAATACTTTCTTCTTTCCGTCCTCTGGGATTTGGCATTCTTGCCAATCATCATTGATTTGTGGAATGATCCATCTTCGGCTCTTCGAGCACAATCTGTCATCTTTTGCCCCTGGTTTGAGGGGTGCTTCTGATCTAGCTTTGCAAGCTTCTTTTGATGACATTTGATCTTCTTGATCTGACTTCCCTGCCCCTAATTCATGGGCTGCTTCAAATCAGGCCGCACAGGCCTCACATTGTGGTTGATCGTTGAACCTTCTGAATCCAAGTTCAAGGTTTGAAAATGAAGGGTCGAGTCTCAAGACTGAGAGCGATCCTAGGCTGCACAATCTCAAGAGTGATTCCACACAGGTCTTCGTAGGACTGCGCAAAACATTCTGTTTTTGAAAGTTTTTTTTTAAAGAAGCGACAAATCGCTCGCACTGAAGATAGTGTGGAACCAGTCTGGATCAAGCCAGGGTCCTTCTTAGTACTCACCCTGACAAGCATGATTTTGATCATTAAAGGCTTGGCATGCCTCTCTTTCTCTCAATTTGATCAAAGTTTGCAAAACCCGAGGAATTCCTTCCTCTTTGTTTTCACCACAGTGTTCAAAAAGTTTTGAAAAACTTAGGTTAATGCAATGATTTGTAGGGCACAAGAGAACAGGTGGAATGTACTGCTTTTCCATTCAAGCCCCCTGGCACAACTAATTCAGAATAGTAGTAAGCATGGAAACATGATAGCCGCAGCCGTTCCATTCAGATTCCTTGGTTGCAACTGGCTCTTTGACAGAGACAGACTCAAAAGAAAGCAAAAGGGTAATTACAAAATAAAATGGTGTTCGAGGCAATAGCTCCGGAATCACCCAACATTCTATACAACGGGGACTGACTCGCTACAACAAGACAGACCCATAAGCAAAAGGACTGACTCAAGACAATGAGACAAACTCAAAACAAAACAAAAGACTAACTCGACACGCAAGCCAGGATTTACAAAACTAGCATTCGCAGATGCTCCAAAAATGCGTGCCAGATGCCACATCCAAAATACACCGAGCGCCGACCGTAGGTGGTCCAACCCCTGATCACAAACTTGCAGTATCCTCGAAGTCCAACAGCTCAGTGGTAACAGACTTTGCTGAGGTAGGCGGGAGGATGACCTCATTGTCGATCAAATCTTGCACTCCATGACGAAGGCGGAAACAACCATTGGTACCGTGACCGGACTGTTGGTGGTACGCGCAGTACAAGGTAGCATCATGCGAGAGAGGGATATTCTTCGGGAGAGGCCGAGGCTCAAGGGGTTTAAGATGTCCCTTCTTAGCCAATATTTGAAATGCCCTAGACAGAGGCATGTAGAGGGCATGAAAGGCTCTGCGCCCTCGAGGCAGGTACTGCCTTGGCTTTCTGATCTTTTCTTAGTACAGGGTTAGGGATGACAGGGACTGTCTTGGCATGACGGGGCCCATCCCGATTTTCCGCCCGGCTTGAACCACCTTCGGTTGGAGTGGGGAAAGCATCATTCACAGCTTTAGTCATGACTGCAAATACTTGTTGCTTATTTATCCCCCTGGCTTTCAAAGCCTCGGCTGCCCACAACAGTTGTTCAATGGGATCGACATCTGCCTTCATTTTGTTTTTGCCTCTGGCCTCAGCCTGATCGAGGGTTTGGGTTACTACATCAAAGCGAAGCCCGGTTGTTGCTGATACGTCGTTGCTGTAGCTAGAGGCAACCTCTGGTTGGCTGAGCTTGATCACAATCCGCCCCAGTAGCGGGGGCTCCGGTGGTATGAAATTCCCGGCATACGGTGCCGCTGGTGGCGAAGCCGACATTCCATAGGCCAGGTCGGCCACGGATCTCTGGAGGTCGCCCATCATTCCCATCAATTCAAACGTGGTGGCTCATGAGCCTGATATAACTGGGGGGTCCAGATCGGGTGCGCGACAGGCGACCTGGGTGGATACGGTACATCGACATTGGTCTCGCTTTGCAGAGTGATTCCTTGGTCTGATGCGGCCGTCATAACCACAATCTCCTCTGAATTTTGAGTCATGATAAGTTCGCTGTACTGAACGGTGACTGACGAATCAGATATCTGTCTTGTCTGAGCAAGGAGGAACACTAGCTATTCTGTATCAACTCTCTGAACTGAAAGAGAAAACATGCAGCATTTCGGACCAATCAGAACGGACGCTAGTATAGCTGAATAACTGTACTCTACTACTGATCACTTTTGCCCGAAATCACTGCCCCCAAAATACTGAATCGGATACCCACAGATATAACTGATTCTCATAAACTGACACTGATGCCCTCAGGTCTGATACTCAAACTTGTGAACTGATATGTATGTTCCCCCTGCATAGATACACTCTAAAAACACATAGCAAGTAAAGAGAGCCATGACACCCCTACGAAGGGGTAGGGTTTCTCTGTCCTATTTTGTCAGGAGCTAGGGTTTTACTATGCACGCAACAGTTTTCAAACAACCTAACATCGGGTAAGCAACCTATCCTAGTTTGGAATGGTCACTATGGATTTCGATATGCACTAGGTCGAATCGTCGAAAAGGATGCCCCGGTAAAACCAGGGTTTGTGTTCCCATACTGTCAGAGCCCACAACCGGTCAGCCTTACGGCATGCTTTGACAAAATCAAGCCTCCAGCAAACCGTTCAGGAATGGCAGATGGCAAACACGGTGTCTTAGGCGCACCAATGCACATATAATGCAAAGAGACACATAAATGAAATCAAAACAGGATATCACGAGTTTGAGTCAAGCTCTCTAAATCCCCAGCAGAGTCGCCAGAAATTATAGACGCGCCCGTGGGCCTCGCTATAGTTCGGACTCAATTTGTGTCACGGTCCTTAATCTGAACCAAAGAGTCCAAATCCGACAAATCGTTTTGAGAAACAGATTTTTGAAAAGAAGTGCCAAACATGGACTGCTTTGCCAGATACAGAGTCGCCACCTAAATATTTTTTATGTGGGAATTTAGGAAACCCTGACTCGGTGCCAAAGGCTACATGTCCGTCATCACCAAAGTTGCCTCGGCTCGGGAGCTTGGGTACGATTGGGGAAGGTCAGCTATGAGCACCGTCTCTCACCCGATCCGAATATCGGCCTCTACTAACCATGATATCCAGTTTTGAAAACGTTGTGTGTTCTTATCCCATTTATTAGCCTAGAATTACTATGTTATGCGCACAGCAAACAAGTATAGACCAAATCACCTAAATTGGAACAAAACAATTCATGCTTGTTTTGAAAATGGTTTGCTACTCGCCAGTAGGCTGAAATGCAGGTTTTGCCACCATCAAGTGGGCTTTAGAAAAGATGGTTTTGCCACTATCTAGTGGGCTTAAAATTCACAGTTTTAATGCATTATTCCAATTTAGGTAATTCAACCTCCATCCACAGGCATTCAAGCAGTTATATCACATAAGCAGCTAGCCTCATGGTAATCATGCTGTTATGGCAACACTCACACGCATGCGGTATGCTAAAGCATAAATGCTTACCAAGTACTCCAAGCCAAAACAAGAACATGTTAGCAATCATGCATGATCCAAGTCCATGTTTAAATGCCTAATGCAACGCATACGGAATGTCACTAGAGTAGGCTCGGCTAGTCTATAAATGACATGTGAAAATGCACAAGTAGCATGTATTCAAGTTAGATTTGAAATACTTATGCAGTTAGTATGATGCGTCGAGCCTGGTGCATGCAATACTTGATGAATGATGCACGCATGCATAGCATGAGGTATGCCAAAGTAAACATGTCCTAATACTAACCATCGAAAGCAGATAAGTAAAAGGGAGAAAGAAGTGGGGGTTGGAAGACATACACACACGCACCCACACTTATTACAGGTTTGCCCTCGCTTGGAGGGACCGAAAGAATAATACAAGTTAATTAACCTACAAGCTAATTAAATATTACAGACCAATTAATTAATTAACGAATTAAATAATCTAATGAAAGCAGTAAATGGCCTTGGGAAGAGGGCCCAATGCAATGTGCGCTCGGCTCCGCTCGGAAAGTCATTGTCATGCACAAGTTGCCTCTGCTTTGACTGTTCTGCTTCTCTGAAAATTGTACAACTCCCAAGGTTGCTTCTCTTAGTGTTTTTGGAACACCACCGGCTGAGTGGGATCATCACCGGCCATTTAGAATGGTCATCGGCTAAACATTATGCTCTCGGCCAAACACTCTTTGCCGATCGGCACTCAACACTGCCGGCCGGCCAATTCTTCCTGCTGAATCTGTTTTGATAGCAGCAGAGGACAAAACATGGCATGGCAATGCATTTCAAGCAATGTATGCACCAATCACACCTCTTATCATATTTATGACTCAAAGGGATATGGTCTTCGATTCTTGGACCACCAATCGCGCACTTCCATGCATGATGGCCCAAAGAATCAAGTGTGCATCTTGATATAGAATGCAATGCATATAATCAAACAAATTAAACTCAACCTCTATCATACTCACTTCAAGAGGTCAAGCATGCATACTCATGCAATGCAATCTTATGCATGTGAACTAGCATACAACATGGCAATGCAATGCGAATATGCAAGTATGCAAGCAAACATACAGGGTGAGCACACAATCAAGCAAAGGGGATGGAGTTAAACTAATTTAGGATGGCTCGCAAGCATGCCAAAATCAGTGGCCAAAGTGCTCAAACATGAGGACCAACACACACACACACATGCACATGTTAATGGGCCAACGTTTAAACATCAAAGGGCAACTCTCAAGCACGCTTGGAAGAGACTAAACATGGACTAAGGGCATGCAATGTAAGCTCTGAAAACCATGCTAATGATGGTGCCAAACCAACTTAACCAAGACAAACATATATAGCGTACAATTGGTCGAAGTACTTGAGGCTAGTCAAGGAGACTTAAACCATGGCTAAGCCAACCAAGCCTCATAAGGCCAAGAGAGCTTAAAACAGGTTCAAGGTAGGCCTAGACCATGCAAAGGGAACACCTAGATGGCATCTAAGTGGCTTAAACCTGAAAGCATGCAAAAGAGGCTAAACATGGAGCATACAACACAAGCTTTTAAGGCATCAAAGAGGCATCAAAGGTATGCATGCAAGCATGTTATGAGAACTAAAATAGCATGGTAAGTGGTTCCAAACCACTGAAACGATGCAAGCCACGCACACTACACACTCACACACTTGAGGCTAACAATCCAAGATGCAAAGGGACTATGCAATGCATGTCTTGGTCGACCAAAACAGCCAAGGAGAGACCTTAAGCATGGCAAGACAAACATAAAAGCTTCACAAAGGTAGGCCTAAACATGCTTGAATAAGGGCTCAAAGCATAGGACATGGTAAGGCTAAAACAAGGCATTACAAGGCACGTATGTTAAGCAAGCATGGTGTACCAAAACCAACATACAACAATGCTATATTATGACATAATAAGTATAAATATCAGTCAAGGCATGGCCAACATGAACCTAAACATGATGCTCACTAAAGAGGCAAAAATGGCCCTTTTCAAGGACAACACGGAGAGGGGGTGGCCCTCTCCTTCCTAGGACCTCAAGGCACCATCCTCATCACTGAAATCCCTCAAGATTTCAGTGGTGAGGAGGCCCAAACGTAATGGTCCCGGAGCTCAACCGAAATGGCACAAAACAAAGGCCAAACAAGCCTTAAGAGGGGTCAAACAACCCCAAAGCTTAAAACACCCTTAACAAACTATTTAGAGCACTCAAAAACAAGACTTTTCTATGTTATATGTTAAGCTCAAAAACAGTTGCAAATATAGAAAAACAAGCTATTAAAACAAGGCTTAAAAGAGGTAAAAGCTCACCCTTGAAGCACAGCAGCAAATCAGCAACTTTTGGACCAAGAAAAGGCTTCAAATCAGCCCAAAAATCACCTTCAAGGACCTCAGCTCAATAAAGGGAGTAGAGAACTAGGTGTTTGTATGCAAAAGTGCAAAGAAAATGCACTTTTAAGCACAAACAAGCCCTAAACCTTAGAGAGAGAGGCAGAAAAATGTAGAGAGAAAGGGAGATTTTTGCTCCTTAGGTTGTATATCTCCTCCTCTTCCTCTTGTATCTCTCCTTTTGAGAGAGCTTGATTGATATAGATATATCAATCTGCAACCCCCTCAGAAGTCCCATGTCTAGGCATGGGCTGGGGTATGGCTTGGAATGACAGCTGCCAGCTGTTTACAAAAATATCTGTTGAAAACCACATTTGGCCGGCCGGCCATCAAAGTGGCCGACCGGCAGTCAAATTGGCCGGCCGGCCATCACATTTGGCCGATGGCAACATAACACAGCCGGTGGCCTCAAGCCATGGCCGGTGGAGTGTAGGGATGTCCCAAAAGCCATTCCCTGCCCTTCAAAGCAAAAACACAAGTGTTTGGTGCAAAACCAGACACAAAACGGTCGAGTCGAAAGATCCTGAGGCAAGGCGCGTAGCCGAGGCCTCTGGGGACTCAAGACGAACACAAACTTGGATGATCACCAAGTGTTCAAGCGGTGACGTCCAAGTCTTGAGGACGCTCAAAAATGGGGCGTCTACATGCCTCTGTTGGTTTTTGTTGAATATGCCTAAACCATTTGAATCTATTGTCGCTCAACTTATCTTCTATCGGTGCTACTCCTACCCATTCTCGAACATACTCATTCCTAATTCTGTCTTTTCTAGTCTTGCCACACATCCACCTTAGCACCCTTATCTCAGCAACACTCATCTTATTTATATGTTGTTTTTTGATTGCCAAACACTCTATTCCATACAACTCCGTTGGTCTAATAGTCGTTCTATAGAACTTTCCCTTTAGTCTAGTGGGTACTCGTTTATCGCACAATACCCCAGACATACTTTTCCACTTAAGCGACCCTGCCTTAATTCTATGGACCATATCTGCATCAATCTCCGCAGCCATTGTGATAATCGACCCTAAATAACAAAAATGTTCCCTCTTAGACAGTTCTTGGTTCTCAATCTTCACTTCTCCTCAGCTTTCATTGTTACTATTACTAAATTTACACTCCTTGTATTCTGTCTTAGTTCTGCTTATTCGAAATCCTTTAGATTCAAGTGCTTCTCTCCAAATCTCCAACTTAGTGTTAATTCCTTCTCTAGTCTCATCCACTAACACGATATCATATGCAAAAAGCATACACCATGGCACATTATTTTGAATATTTCTCATCAACTCATCTGTAACTAAAGCAAAAAGATAAGGACTTAAGGTAGATCCTTGGTGTAACCCTATAGTAATTGGAAATTCATTTGTCACTCCAGCAGGTGATCTAATAGTGGTCACCAACCCTTCATACATGTCCCTAATCACATCAATGTAATATTTTGTCACTCATTTATTTTCTAACACCTACTAGATTATATCATGAGGCCTCCTATCATATGCTTTCTTAAGATCAATAAAAACCATATGAATGTCTCTTTTCTTTTCTCTATACTTTTCTGTTACTCTCCTTAAAAGATAGATCGCTTCCATTGTTGACGTACTAGGCATAAACCCAAATTGATTCAATGACACCTTTGTTATATCTCGCAATCGGTGTTCCATCACCCTCTCTCACCCTTTCATTATATGACACATTAGCTTGATTCCTCTATAGTTGTTTCAATTCTGGACATCTCTTTTATTCTTATAGATTGGCACTAAAATACTCTTCCTTCACTCATCTGATATGTTCCTAGTCAACAAAATCTTGCTAAACAGCCTAGTCAACCATGCAACCCTCTTCTTACCCAAACACTTCCAAGCTTTAATAGGGATATCATCGGGTCCTAAAGCCTTAATTGATTTCATCTTTTTAAGTGAAATCTCAACTTCAAAGTTCCTAATCCTGCTATAGAACATATAGTCTTGGTTTTCTTTATTACTAGCTATTAACGTACCTCTATGTTCCTCATTTAATAGTTTCTCAAAATAGTTCTTCCACCTCTCCTTAATCTCTTCATCCTTCACTAATACCTTAGAATCCTCACTCTTGATGCACTTAACTTGATTAAAATCTCTTGTTTTCTTCCCCCTTACCTTAGCAAGTTTGTATACCCTCTTCTACCCCTCCTTACTATCTAGTCTAGTGTATTGGTCATCATAAGCTTTCAACTTAGCCTTTCTCACTACTTTCTTGACCTCTTTATTAGCCAATCTATAGCTCTTAAGGTTTTCCTCAGTTCCATCCTTATGCCACTTTTCAAAGCACTCTTTTTCCGTCTTAACTACTGCTTGAACTTCTTCTCTTCACCACTAAGTTTTCCAAGTGTTGGGTCCCTTTCCTTTCAACTCTCCAAGAACTTCCTCTGAAATTCTCCACATACAATTGGCCATCGAGTTCCACATAGTGTTAGCATCATCTTCCAAGTCCTAAGTACCATCCTTATCCATTCTATTCTTAAATATTTCTAGTTTATCCCCCTTTTAGGTCCTACCATCTCGTCCTATGACGCCCACTATCTTTCCTAGCTTGATGTTTCCCTTTAAAGCATAAATTTAGTACCAAAATCCTATGTTGACGTTAGGCTCTCTACAGGAATAACTTTACAGTCTCTGCATTTTAGATGGTCCACTTTCCTCACTAAAAAGTAATCTACTTGGCACTTAGCTAACTTACTCTTAAAGGTTATCAAATGCTCCTCCCTCTTAATATACATAGTATTGGCCACCACCAGGTCAAAACCCAATGCAAAATCTAAAATACTCTCTGCAATCTCATTTCTATCACCAAAACCATATCCACCATGCACCCTCTCATAATCTAATTTACGTATTCCTACATGTCTATTGAAATCTCCACCCATAACTAGGTTCTCTCCTACAGGTATCTCTTGTAAGCTCTCATCCATTTGCTCTCAAAAATCCTTCTTAGTCTAATCATCTAATCCTACTTGGGAAGTGTATGCACTAATGATGTTCACTATATTCCCTCCACTATAATACGGTTTAAACCTACTATCCTCAATTTCCCCAGCTTTCTCACCTATCCACTTAGTTTCTTGTACGCATGTTATACTAATTTTTAGTTCAAATTTTATTACTTCATTTTAAATACCTTTCCATTCTTTATTTCATTAAGTCCAAAGGTGATCATTAAGTCCTCTAAAGGAAAGAAGTACCAAACCAAATGTTGTCTTAAGCATGAGATAAGTGTCATGCCGTTGGTAATGAAACCCCTAAGGGATTAAACCATTAAGCATAAAACCTTAATCTCAATGCTTAAACAAACAAGTAGTTTGAAAAAACTTTCAAAGCAAAGAAAAAGCCAAGAAAGTAGGGAAGTTGCAGAGGTGATTAGAGGTGATCACAAGCAAGAAAAATAAGAAATAAACACTATTAACTCAAATAAGATGAGGCCTAATGCCTAAAACACCAAACTTATGAGGACAACTACACTACAAGCATGTAATACAAAGCTCAAATGAAGTAAACAAGTAAAAAAAGCCCTAAATTAGTGCTAAATCAGTCCTAAAATATGCTGAAATTAAGACAAAAATAGCTAAAACAATAAGCTAAAACATGGAGCATGCTGAGCTAGTAAACAAGACACAAGGATGGGAGGCTAACCCCTCAAATTTTGGACTTCAAACCATGATTTTAGCCACTAAAAAACCTCTGAAAATCAATGTTTAAGAGCTCAAAAAAAGTTGACAAAGAGGTGGACAATACAAGGGCAAAGGCCTTTAAAGCAAGGTGTAAAAAATGGTGAACCACCCCTCAACCTTTATTAGCCTTAAACCACAAGTTTCAGCTCAAAATTTCAAAGTTTATACAGCCTAAAAATAGTGGGCAAACACTAGGAAAAAGAGTAAATAAAGCAAGAAGAGAAGCAAAGCTTTATACCCCTTGAAGAGGAGAACCCTTTCAAACAACAAAACCACACTTGCACAGCCTCAAGAGCTCAAGATAGGCTCAAAAGTACCTCAGCTCAAAGATGGAGAGGTTTGGTTAAGAGTGCATAGGCAAAGGTGCAATAACTAGCAAGAGAAAGAGAATTGTAGAGAGATAGAAAATATTTTTGATCAAAATTTTCTAACCCTCAAAAATAGAAGGGGAAGTCCTCTATATATAGAAAACATGAACCTCTCTCAAAAACATCCATCCATACACGTGGGGGTAGATATAAGCATCTATGAAAACAGCTAGCACAATTGACAGAAAATATCTGCAAAATACACTTGCGGCTCGTAGGCCAGCAAAGTTGGCTGGCAGACCACACACATGGCTGGCAGCCAAAAGGGGTGGCCGATAGCCCACAAAAATGGGCCTGCAGGTCCCAAGTTTTTTTAGGCTTGAAAGGCTAGGGTTTCGGTCTAGAAACAAGGCACAAGGTTTGTAGGGTTTTGAGACTCGAAATTGTGGCATTCCGTTGAGAACTTCCGAGCACTTAACAAGCATATACATTCATCATTAGTTGTTCAAGTGATGGTGCCCAAGTCATAAGGGCCGTCAAAATGGGGTGTCTACACCATGATATGAGTTTTATTTACTTTATATGTTCATATTCCAATTTATTTAATAAATCCTAAAATTTACAATGTCAAGTATACAAGTCTAGACTATGTCATTCATTTTGGAACAATTTGATTTCATGTATTTTGAAATGTTTTTTGAAGATGTACAACTCAAAGGAATTGAGTTTAAAAATATGAAAATCAACATCATTCCAAATTAAGTGACACAAGCTCTATCCACCGACATTTATGGAATTATATCAAGTAAGAAAGTAGCCACATGATATGATGCTTAAACATAGTAAGAAAAAATACACAAAAGCAGGATGCTAAAGTATAAAAACTTGCATGTTTATCGATGTTCCGAGAACAACTACAAAACAAAGTTAGCGAAATATACATGATCTTATATACAAAATCCTAATGCAATTCACTCATGAGATGCAACTAAAGATTTAGTTTCTAATATATGATATGTGAATCATCTCAAGAACATGAGGCAACACACATAATCACACAAGAATTGATTAAACTCATAAATGTAAATTTAGCCAAATCTTAAGGCATGAAACATGGATGCAAAGTATGAATATGTTGACAAGCAAAATATACTGTATATGTACAAATAAGGAAAGCAAATAAAAGAATGGGATAGCAAAAAGCGGGACGGGAAATTATTACAACACTTTAAATAACTACATATCTAAATAAGAGAGGAGAGGAAGGAAAATATTACAATAAAATATATCCTCACAAATCTCTCAAATTAAAATAAAAGTAGAAGCTTCAGATGCCATGGAGACCATTGGAACTGTTCTGCTCAACGCTAGAAGACTGCTCAGTTCTGTCCCAGAAGAAGTTGGCTAGCCGACCAATTAATCTTGGCAAAAACTCTGTCTTTTTCCTTTGCAACACCAAAGAAAGAACAAACAACCGATATGTAGGTGGCTCAACTAACCATTTTTAGGTAGAATACAACAGTTTATAATATGAAATCAAAGCAAGAAAATTAATATAAGATAAAAAAAAAGTGTAAGAAAATGAAAGAAATTAAAAATTCACCTTCCAAAGAAAGGATGAACTTCTTTGATTTCCAAACTTCCTTTCGACTACCCTCAAGTGTATGAAGTGTGTTCTCAATCCTCAGTTTGAAAATTCAAAATTCTTGTTAGAATGGTGACTTGGATTATTTAACAGTGTGGGGGGGGGGGGAAGGGGGGAATTGATAAACTCCCCGATTCTCTCACTTTCAATAACAAACACACTTTTTGATCAAAACTCTAGAATCTGATTACAATAATTTGTTTTGGATGGTTTTGATATATAGAAGATGATATAACAGTGTCTATGGAAAATGGAAGTTTTTGGCCAACTTTGATCAATTCTCAATTCAAAGCTTAGACTTCTCTTTCTATCAATCTCTTTCAATCAATCTTTTTCTCCTCTCTTTAGTCTTCCCTCAGTCCTTTTTACATACAATTTGATGTTCTCCATATAGGGAATACTGGAAAGCTAAGTGAAGGTGATGGTGGAAGACAAGGTAGAGGACAAACCATAATGGAGCATAAACAAAGATGATGGGTAATTGCTTTAGCTCTTTTTTTTTCTTTTCTTTTTTTTTAAGAGGAAAGTGCTTTTGACAATGGAGGTTGAGTGTTTACGCATTTCGAGCATGCATGGATCAGAAAATGAGATAGTGGGATGTCCCACATGCACTAAACAAGAATTCTATCGAAACTGCCCTGTTCTTGGACAAATTAGCTCACCGGCCAAAAGCTTGGTTGGCTAGCCAAAAAGTTGGCAGTCTTGACTATTTTACACGAAACAATCTGATAGAATTATCATCCTTTCCTCTCATTTCCGCTCTGTTCTTTGCTCAATTTCTTGAGAAGACATTTTATTTTGAAGTTTAAAAATGAGCCTTGGAACGTTACCGAAATACTTGGAACAAAGCATGAAAAGAAATTTTTAAAAGAGAGTTTTGAATAGGTTTTAAACATTTAACCAAAGTAGGCTTTGGGTTGGAAGTAGAGCTCAAATTACATATTTCTTATTGAGGATTTTGCGAGAAACACATTTTTATTTTCATCATTGAGGTAATCAAAAGAAAGTGCCCAAGTCTTAGGGCGGGTCAAAATGGGGTGTCTACAGTTGTCTCTCTTTGATAGAGCTCGAAGCCATTTTATGACGTGAGTGAATGTCAAAACCTGAAAACGACAAGGTCGTAAGACTTGGGCAAACAAAAAGATGTAAATATAATTGGTTAAATCTGAGGGTTGCCTACGTATCTCTTTGCAAGAATCAAACTAGCGTAGTTCAGGGGCATAATGCAAATGTTATGATCAAAATACAATTGAAAGTTAGACTTACATGCTTCAAGAAGCCAGTTGTTTTTCCCCCCCCCCCCTCCTTCTTTTTAAAAGTTTATGATTTATGCCATGCAATGCAACAAGTAATATGCGAGGCAAGCCTCGTGCAAATGATATGAAGCATAACAAGGGGTACAATCCAAACACACTCACATGAGACAGAGAAATGTGGTGTTAACCATCAACCCAAAAAGGGGAGGTATTAACCGATGGATAGTTTTAACGAACAACCTAAGAAAATAGAAGTATTAATCGATGGTGGTTTTAACTGACAACCCGAGAAAGGGATAGCATCATCATCCCGAAGAGGGGCCAATATAAACTGAGTGGTTTTAACCATCGATCCAAAAAAGGGGCCACTATTAACTGATAAAAAATGTTGTAATCAACTATTGATGTGAATAGATTGTAGCCAAGTGATGCAATAGTGTGAAAGTTGTAACCATATATGATAGAAGTAATAGTTGGTGCAAGTGCGATAGTGAATGCAAAAACATAAAGGATGTGACGTGAGACAAGCAATATGGAATCTGACAAATGCATAACAGTAATATGATGGATGGACAACAGATGAATACACAAATTGATTTTTTTTTCTTTTCTTTTTTGTTGTAATTTTTTTGTTTTTTGTTTTTTTTTTCTCTTTTCTGTTTTTTTGTGATTTTGATTTTGATTGATTATATATATATAAATACTATATATATTATATACATATACATACCATATATATACATACGAACAATATACAAATACATACTATGTACACATACATATTATATTACATATGCACACAGATAAACTATATACATATATAGATACACACATATACATATTAGATACATACGGCATACATATACATATATACACATACCTCTCCCCTCTTCTTGTGTCTCTTTTTTTTTTCCACTGCCTTCTTCGAATGTCGTGTTTGGCATGCGATTTTAATAAGTGCGGCGCCTGATCAACACGGCTGGACCAACCCAAATCGTTCAACGATTGCCTCGACCTTCCCCCTTTGTCTTCTTCTTCTCTTTTATACTTTTCTTTGTCTGAGGTCTGTGAGAGAGACATAGTAGAAAGTTGCAAAACAAATCTCCCTTTGCCATTACTCTGCAAACTCTCTTTTTGGCATCACTCTCCTCTGACATGGCCTGTTCTTGTCCTCTCACTCTCCTTCTTGACCTTAATGACATGCTAATTGAGATTATAAACATTAGCTCTTCCAAGCCTCGATAGAGTGCCCTCGCCCTTGCCCCTGCCCCTGTCCCTGTCCTTGTTTTCAGTTTCCCTGCGATATTTGGCGACCAAATAATGGCAACACAGTCTGACGTCAATGCTAACTCTTATACATTGAAATTATGTGTGGAGACCATGACCGCGATCTCTAATTTGTCATGTTGTTTGCAAAGTAGAACCAATGAGGTGCAATGGCTAATAGCACAACTCTCTCTGTTCTAGCATATGTATCAAGATGCTCAGTGGGAGATTAGTCATTTGAAGAGGACGAAAAAGGAGTTAAAGTGCCAGGAAACAAATATGGAAAGATTTACGGTGCCTTGGTGATCCTCATTCGATGGTCAACGGGGGATGACTTCCTTCGAAAATCCTACAAATTCTGAGGCAGGGCATTCAAAGCGTTCTCTAGAATGAAATGCAAGATGAAGTGATCGGCGAGAGAGCTGAGCAGTCAAACTATTTGCAAGTGAGGTCGGCGTGTAAGCTTCGTTGTCGGACTATCGCTGGAAATTTGAGAAAAATCCTCTCTCCGTTTTGTTTGTTTTTTTTTTATTTTCAAATTTTTTTATTTTCTTGCCTTTTTTTTTTCTTGCTTAGGAATAAGAACCAATGTATAGCTTTAGATTTTTCTTTTTGAATTTTTTTTTCTGTAATGCTGTAATTGGGGGCCTTCACCCTCAAGTTTCAATAAAATGAGTTTCATTGTTTGCACATCATGGCGTGAATGGCATAACACTTAAGCATGAATACATTTTTCTTGAACTTGAACATGAGAATGATTGAATTTCAATGAGTTCTGAATTGGACATTGAGCCTTCAACTGACCAGAAATAAAAAAAAAAATGACTTAATGAAAGAAAAATAAAGCAAAAACAATCCAAACAAACCCATTCTCACTTTTTGGAATGAAAGCCGCTCAAAATACAACTCGAAAGCACAAACCATTGAGCCTACACAAATTATGAAGTTTTTTATTCTAGATTGGTATCAAAATTGGCCAGCCGGCTAATTGATTGGCTGGCCGACTGATTAGTTGTCCAACTAGCTGAAAAATTGACAGGCTGACTAATTCATTAAGTGGCTGGCTAAACGAACCTATGAACCAGATAAATAATTGGTCGGCTGGCTAAACAAGTGGCCAGTTGGCTGAAATAATCAAGAAGCACCTGTAATCAACTAACGACTTGGACGACCAACTAAATTGTTCGTTTAGAATTATCATCCTTTCCTCTCATTTCCGCTCTGTTCTTTTGCTCAATTTCTTGAGAAGACATTTTATTTTGAATTTAAAAAATGAGCCTTGGAATGTTACCGAAATACTTGGAACAAAGCGCGAAAAGAAATTTTTAAAAGAGAGTTTTGAACAGGTTTTAAACATTTAACCAAAGTAGGCTTTGGGTTGGAAGTAGAGCTCAAATTACATATTTCTTATTGAGGATTTTGTGAGAAACACATTTTTATTTTCATCATTGAGGTAATCAAAAGAAAGTGCCCAAGTCTTAGGGCGGATCAAAATGGGGTGTCTACAGTTGTCTCTCTTTAATAGAGCTCGAAGCCATTTTATGACGTGATTGAATGTCAAAACCTGAAAATGACAAGGTCGTAAGACTTGGGCAAACAAAAAGATGTAAATACAATTGGTTAAATTTGAGGGTTGCGTATGTATCTCTTTGCAAGAATCAAACATGTAACATGAGACTTGAGACTTGAGAATGCAGGGCAAGATAGAATTCCTGACTTGACTATGCCCCTTAGTTCATTGCTTTGACTGTCTCTCTCTCTCTCTCTCTGGTGAAAAGATTTTGACCAACATGAAAGTTAGATTAACATGGTTGTTCCACTCTCTGTTTTGAAATCATGCAAGTCAAACTATGAGTACTAAAAATTTTCTTTTTTTTAGGTCCAATGAATGATCTAGGTTTTGTAAAAAATGGAATAATTTTTGAGAAAAATTAGTCAATTTTATTAAAAATCATCAAAACCTATTTTCGCAAATAGCTATTACCCGACCACCATGAAATCAGTCTTCGAGATGCACAATATCAAATCCGAACTTGATCTACCTTACAATTGAATCTACCATAAAGAAAAGATAGGACAACTGAATCGAATGGAGATGAGGCAATCGAACTTAGATAGGATAGTCGAGTTAAATAAAGATACACCAATCAAACATGGACGGGATAAGTGAGTAGAAAATGGTTAGGGCCGAACTTCACGATGAAGTTGTCCACGTATCCTAAAGATAGGAATCAGGCCTTTCGTAGTTCTGGGTAAGGCTCACTCAGGTATTAACACTCTCCTTTTGTGCTTTAATTTTTGCTAAAGTCACCATTTCAGGTTTTCGTCCTTGCAAGTTGTTTTCATTTTTATATTTTTCATTTTCTTTTTTTCATTTTTCATTTTTCACTTTTCATTTTTCATTTTCTATTTTTCTTCTACTCTAACTTTTGCCTGGGCAGCCCTTCCAGGTTTTCGACCTAGCGAGCCTCTCAAAGGTAGTACCTTTGTAGCTTGTCCATGTTGATTGGTTGTAAGATCCCAACACCATCTAAATCCATGAAAATGACTGCTATTCTTGACCAGATAGACTTGATGACGTAGGGACCCGACTAATTGGGTTTAAATTTGCTTTTAGAGTCGTGGATAGGAATGCGATTGTCCATCAGCACTAAATCTTCTTATCTCAGATTCCGGGATATGATAATCTTGTGTTGATACCTTATCCTTAGCATTTTCCCCTTGTGGTATAGTTCATTTTCCAAAGTGTCGTGATACCGAGGATTTTCATCTTGAACTTCTTTTATTGCGGTTATCATTTGCTCCGTGAGGATTAGACACATCTTGACCCCGATCCACCATTGAAGCTAGGGTTGTCAAAGAGTTGGCAAACCAGTTATTCATTCTGACTAGGTGGGTGACTAAGTTTGAGTCCCCGATCACATCCAATCTTATTGCCCCTAGTTTTAGGGATGCTTCCAATTTGACTGTCTCATATTTTGGTTGATTGGTGAACACTTAGAATCAAAGTTTGAAAGCTAGGGGGGTCGGGCCTCAGGTTGAGAGCGATCCTATGTTGTACAATCTCAAAACAATACTAAGCATGTTTTCATAGGACCACACAAAAATATTTGTTGAAATCTTTTAATAGAGCGACAAATTGCTTGAGCTCCTCTGAAGATAATATAGAACCAATTTAGACCAAGCGAAGATCCTTCTCAATACTCACATTACAGAAATGATCTCATCCATAAAGGGCTTAGCACACATCTTTTCCTCTCAGTCAATCAAAATTTTCAAATCCTGAGGAATTCCTTCATTTTCATTTTTATCAAAGTTTTGGAAAAAAGTTTTGAAAATTTTGGTCAATGCAATGATTTAATGGCACGGTGAAATAGGTGAAATTATTGCATCTTTCATTCAGAACTTTTAGCTCAATGGTTGAAACAGACTCAAAAGAAAGTGAAAAGACAGACACAGATAGAACAATAATGTATGGGTTATCACCCTCAAAATCATTAGAATCTGACTCACAAAACTAACTTGATCCTGATTCCAGCTCCACAAACTTGGCAGAATCAGATTCAAAGTCAACACCCAATTCAGAAAGTAAAATGAAAGCATTCCCAAATTGCTAATTACAGTGTGCACAATCCACCACGTCTAGAACGAAATTTGTGCAATCAGTAAGTGGTCCATCCCCGATCACAAAAATGATCACAATATCCCCCCGAGTGTATTGGTCCTGTGCTAGTTTTAAGGATCTATCACATATTCAACCAATGTCTGTAGACACCCCATTTTGACTGCCCTTAAGACTTGGGTGCCTCACGTTGAACACTCGATGATGAAATGTTACGTTGTATAATCGTTCGATTTCTTCAGCAAAAAGCTTTGGTTTTGAGCTTCAAAACCTAAACCTTACATCCCCTTTGGACCAAAACTTAATTTTTTTTCCCCCTAGCCTAACCACTCAGAGACCTACTGGCCAACAAGTGGTCAGCAGGCCATTTTTTGTTGGCCGACCATCCCTTTTTATGGCCGGTCGACTATGTTTCCTAACAAACAGATATTTTGCAGCCAACTGTCCTCCTACGTGCATGCCTTACACCAGCTGGCTCATTATAGATATTTCTGACATGAGAACCTATTTTTCTATAAATACATGACCACCCCTCATGGTTTGGAGTTAGAACATTTCTCCTAGTGCCTATAGCTTGCACAGCACACTACCTTTCTCTCTTGCAATATACATACACTATACATATAACTCCTAAACCAAAACTTGAGGTCTCTTGCTAAGATTCTTGAACATAAATTTCATCTTTTGAGAGTGTTCAACTTATGGTTTGTGAACTAGAAGAGTATCCTCTCCTTAAAGGGTAATCTTTGAGCTTTTGTACCATCTTTTTATATTTTTCTTTGCTTTGTTACATAGTTTTTCAGAGTGTTTTTAAGCCTAGAATATGTGGTTTTAAGTCACAAAAAATAGGAGGGGTTAGTCACCCTTCCTTTAGCTTGTTGGTGGGTTGAACCCCTTTGGCTTTAGACCATTTTTGCTCACTTTTTCCACCTCAAAAACTCAATTTTCAGCACTATTTTTGTGTTGTTTTGTGTATTAAATTATGCTTTGAATATTATTGATATGTTATTGTAAGTCCTCATGGATTGGTGCATAGGCTTTGGCTTCTAATCCATTTGAGTTGATAGTATTTTCTTTTATCTTTTTATAGCTTTCATATATGTTCACACCATTGTAATCACCTTTGCATAATCATCTCTGCAATCTCCCTCATTTCTTTGCTTCTTTTGATTAAGAATTGTATCCAACTCTAGGTTGTTGCTCAAGGCATAAGAAGAAGACTTTCCATGCTTAATGGTTTAATCTCTTTGGAGGTTCATTACTAAGGCATTACATCTTTCTCATACTAAGCACAACCTCTTGTTTGACACTTTTCTTTATCGCTGGTATATTACTTCTAAGGACTAATTTTCTAGTTTGGATCCTTGGAAATCATACAGGAAGGTTTCACTATAGCTTGTTATCGGGTTTGGATTTAGAGCCATTATCACCCTTTTCGGGTTTGACTTTGAATCCATTATCGCTCGTTAATGAGTTTGATTCCTCCTTTGTAATTTTCCCCGAAGAAAAGGGCTTAACAATCTCATTTCTTGGGTTAAGTCGTGCTTGCTACTCTTCATTGCTTTTGGACTTAGTGGACATATTTATCACCTTTGGATGAAAAGGAAGAAAATATAAGAAAAGGAAAGGCAATGCAAAAAGGGTTAATAAAATTGGAGTAAAAGAGGTAAAGTGGTAATAAAATTAAGTTAGGTTCAATCAGACATTATATTGAACTTATTGCGTCTTGAATCATTGCATACTTTTTAGTGATGTTTAATGATTCATGAAGCAATGTCTACCCCTTCCCTTGAGGTAACTCCATGATAGGGAGAAGGTATTGTTTTTCTTTTGTTTCATTTTATTGAGCTTTTGTCCTATTGGTTTTAAGATCATCATGCAACAAAATTTGTGACAATTGATGATTTGTGAATCGAATCTATGCGTTCCTTGATTATTTTCATGATAGGGAGAAGCAGAGAAGATAAACATCTCTTGGAAACACTCTATTTTTGATCTGTTTCAATTCTGTAATAGCAGGGCAGTACCCAAAAGCAGTGGTCGGCCTGTCACCTTTCTGTACGGTCGACCACTCTTCAAGGCCGGCCAGCCACCCCTTTTTGTACAAGCAGTGGCATTTTTACAACAGAACAAAACAAAATCCGAGGCCAAAACAGAATAATTTTCTAACTGCGAATAGAATAGATTCTGGTAACAAACATAGAGGTTTCTCGGAGGATGTTCTCGATTATGTACGTGCTGCTCCTCGCTTCCCGTTCAAGTCTATTAATTTAGTCCTTTGATATTAATATGTGTGCAATTAGTTGGCTTCATTTGAATTTGTAATAACTAGTTAATTTAGTTAATTCGTTTGGTGTTTGTAATAATTAGTTTAGCATTCGGACATTCATTCAGACCTTCTTGTGCGAGGGCAAATTGGTAACACTTGTAATAATTGTATATCTTTCAACCCCCATTTCTTTTTTCCTTTTATTTATATGCTTATCGTGGTAGCATCATGTTTTCCATTCTCATATCATTGTCATGCATTGTATCCATTGTTGCATGCATTGGGTTCAATTCATCATTCTAACATTGTTGTCATTTTCTACTTACTTGAATACGTGCACCACTGCATGTTTTGAGTTGGTCCATATGACATGTTACACAAACCGAACCTAGTAGTTGCATTTTGTAAGTGTTGCATTAGTCACTTGCATATTTGAGCATGCATTTTTCTATTTATTTTCTTCTCTTTGGCTTGCCTCGATTGAGTACTAGGTGAGCATTTTCGCTTTAACATATCGCATGCGTGTTTGTGTTGCCATATTAAGCATGCTACCATGAGACTACGTACTTATTTGGAATACCTCTTAAAATGCCTGTGAATAAAGGTTATTTCGCTTAAGTTGAGATGACTTTGATTAAATGTAAATATGAGCTTGCTTTTCAAGTAGCACATATTCAAAATTCTTTTCAAATAAATATGAAATCAAAGCATTCCAAAATGGGTGACGTCTTTTATACTTATGTGCCTCACTTAGTAAAGTTAGTATAACAATCAGAACATTAGCATATAATGTAAATAAAAATTAGGGGCACTTACCAGCCGGTCCCATGCAAACAAATTAATACCCACCAAGTCCTGCCCTATTTCAGTTTCCAATTTTACCCCTGAATGTCATACCACACGCGTGAATCAAAGAGCATATCACGAGGTCTACCTTGTGCGCGTGAAACACACGCTCCTTCTCAATTGTTCTGATTTGGAAACTATTCTGAGGCGATTTGGAAACCATTTTGAGGCAATTTGCGATTTGGAAATCAAAACAAACGAAGAGATTTTCCCTGTATCTCCCATCGTTTCCAAAGAAATCACCTCTGTTTGGATCAATAATCTGATTCCGAATAGATTCCCAGCAAATCCTTCACCGTTTCGATCTATATTGCCTGTTTTGTTCATCTTCAACAAACATGCGAATGAAACGTGAGTCGTATTCATCTTCCGTTCTTCCTTTACAACTATAATTAAGTGATATTGAACTTCATAATAATCACAACTTCATGTTCATTTGCTATACAATAACAGATTTGCTTATTTTGCCCAATTCAGTGAGAAAATTTGCTATAAGAATGATAGATTTGCTTAATTTTCTTAATTGAGTCATAAAATTTGTTATAATGATGGATTTGCTTCCTTTCTTTGTTCATAACTGTAATTGAGTTATAAAATTCGCTATACAATGATGGATTTACTTACTTTTGCTAATTCAGTGATAAAATTTGATATACAATAACAGATTTCATTACTTTCCCAATTCTG
Organism: Camellia sinensis; assembly: GCF_055761805.1. Classification (NCBI taxonomy): domain Eukaryota; kingdom Viridiplantae; phylum Streptophyta; class Magnoliopsida; order Ericales; family Theaceae; genus Camellia; species Camellia sinensis. Next base: position 91,522,582 of record NC_138962.1, read on the forward strand.
TGAGAAAAATTGCTATAAGAATGATAGGTTTGCTTAACTTTCCTAGTTGAGTGATAAAATTTGTTATAATGATGGATTTATTTCCCTTCTTATTCCATAACTATCGATTTGCTTGCCATCTTCTTTCATAACTATAATTGAGTAATAAAATTCGACTTGAAACTATTTTCAATAATAATCACATCTTCATGTTCATTTTCTATACAATGATGGATTTGCTTACTATACTAATTCAGTGATAAAATTTGCTATACAATGCCAGATTTGCTTACTTTGCCCAATTCAATGATAAAATTTGCTACAACAATAATAGATTTGCTTAATTTTCCTAATTGAGTGATAAAATTTGTTATAATGATAGATTTGCCTCCCTTCTTCTCTCATAACTATAATTGAGTGATACAATTCGACTTGAAGCTATTTCCAATCTATACCATACAGTATTAATTTATGAGTGATATTCAACTTCATAATAATCACATTTCCATGTTCATTACCTACACAATGATGGATTTACTTACTTTTGCTAATTCAGTGATAAAATTTGCTATACAATGCCAGATTTGCTTACTTTGCCCAAATCAGTGAGAAAATTTGCTATAAGATTGACAGATTTGCTTAATTTTTCTAATTGAGTGATAAAATTTGTTATAACGATGGATTTGCTTCCCTTCTTCTTTCATAACTATAATTGAGTGATAAAATTCGACTTGAAACTATTTTAAATCTGTACTATACAGTATTAATTTATGAGTGATATTCAACATCATAACAATCATACCTTTATGTCCATTTGCTATACAATGATGCATTTTCTTACTTTTGCTAATTCAGTGATAAAATTTGCTATACAATTGTTTTCATCTTCATCATGATACTTCATGTTCTTTTGCAATTTGGAATCTAAACTTTGCTAGACAGTTATATATTTGCTTAATTTGCATAATAGATTGATAAATTCTACTTAGTTTGCCTAGTTCAGTGATAAAATTCTTCTTAATTTTCAATGTTCATGCTCAATGTTTTTGTACAGATGTTGCCAGCCACCATAAAAGATTACGTTGTCGAGAAACAAGTTTCTCAAAGAAGAAAAAGATTGAAAAAGTTGAGTCTGTTATAGAGCCAACAACACATGAAAGTGAAAATCAACTAAAAGTTAAACCTGAATCTAACATTGACAATGAGGAGCCCAAACAAGAACAACTGAAACAACCTACAGAGCTCCACAAACCAAGAGGGAAGAAAAAAATTGATGGAAGAAAAACTAGGACTGAACAGATACATGATAATGAAGCAAAGTATGTCTACCGTTCCAACATTCAATCTCTTATCAAATTTTTCAAGACAACAAAACTCAGAGAGGAGCATTTGATAGTATTGAGAAAGACACCTTTTTCACTTCTGGTTGATACATTGAGTGAAAACAAGGTTGAAAGAAGAGATTCAATTAAATATGATGATGTGGTTGCAAAAATTTTACAAACTTACCAAATGAATGGAACCACATTTGAAATTGTTGGGAAGAAGCTGAAATTGAAAAGAAATTACTTCAGATTAATTTTTGGGATTGCATGTGGACAGAAGAAGATGAACCTTGCATATGGAAGAAAAAATGAGGTAGCTATGGTGCAAAGAAGGAAAATAACCGAGAGCGGAATGACAAGTGCTTCAATCCAAAAGTTGATAACAAAACTTCTGAGAAGCAACAATAATGAAGATGTAGAAGATGCCATTAGGCTTGTGTGCCTTCTGGTTTGTTTGCTTTTGTTGTATCCGGGTACTGGGACAACAATTGGTTGGGGGTTCATAAAATACCTCGAGAATATTGATGAAATGAAGTCTTATGATTGGTGTGGCGCAGCAAAACAACATCTTACAAGATCAATAGCATGCAACATCAACCAAATTGATAGAGTCTGCGGATGTGTGATCATCTTATTGGTAAGTAAATACCTCACTTACAACTTCTAAACTATAATATTTACATTTACAATACTAATTTATAACATTTTTTTTGTCCTCAACAGTATTGGATATGTGAGCATGCAAAGATCATCAAACCAAATGACAAGAACCCAATCCCAAGATTTGCAAGATGGAACATTACACATCTGGGAGAACAATTGGCAAAGTCATCCTTGCATGATTTGAAACATATTGAGGTATCTTTTCATATCCTTTGTTCTCTTTAAACAAATATTAGATTTTGTTATGTAGTGATAAATTTTAGTAAGACTGATAAATTCTTCTTAATCTTCATGGTGTCACATTTGTGGTAGAAAAAATATTTAGGCATTTCATCTGTGGTAAGAAATTATTCAATAAACAAGTTTTATTAGTGTATAACCTTTATTTCTTTAATTAAGTGATGAATTTTGCTATGCAGCGATAAATTTTCATATGGACTAATAACTTTTTACTCACAGTTATAAATTTTCTTAGTAAGCTTCATTGAGTGATAAATTTTGCTTAATGTTGCTAATTCACTGATAAAACTTGTTATCATGAAGCAAAATCAAATGATAAATTATTATTATAGATTTGAATCATCGAATGATAAATTATTACTTAACTTTGCGTCATATCATTCTTTTTAATAATTTTCATTCATGTAGGAGAGCAATTTGAAAGACACAATTGAAGAACAGAACATATACAAACAATTGCAACCACAAACAGATGATGAGCATGAAGATGAAGAATGTAACTTTGAGGAACAAGAGCAGACTGAATTATCTGAAAAGGAAGAAGAACCAATTATCACAAAGATATTCAGTCTCAGTCCAGGAAGAAATTCACTGAATCCAAAGCATCAAACAGGTGCTCGAAAAAAGAGGAAATTAACAACATTGCAATCGAAAAAGAATGCAAGAAGGAAACCCAACTTTCAGCAAGAAACTGAAGAAGGTCCAGTTCATGTGCAAAGAAATGAGCTTTCTTTTGACAACCTAGAATATGATGAAGAAGAAACAATGATCAAACAGAAAGTTGGTCCAACAACTTCCCCGAGATTGAAGCATCAAACACCGGCTGAAAAAAGGAAAGCAAAAAGGAAACTTGCCTATGAAACAAATATCTACCATGTGAAAATTAATGAACATACCTTTCAAAAACTAGAAGAGAATTTCCTGATAATCCAAATGCTAGAAATGGAGAAGGCAAGAATCCAAGCAGAAAATGATGAGCTTAAGGACCAACTCATGAAGCTCAGTAAACAAATCAAAGAACAGAGCACGAAAGCAAAGATACAAATGGAAGTGAAAGATGTGGAAATGGTGCTACTTAATGAAAGAATTGCAATGTTGGTTGAATCAAATCTCTACCTGGACAGTGAAGAAGAAAAAATCGCAGTTGAAGTTGAAGCCACCACTCCCAAAATATTGCCTCTTGTGAGCTCAATGATAAAAAAGGGTGAAAAATAGAGAAACAAGAAAAGAGCACAAAGATCCAGGTTTTTGGTACGTAACGAAAAGACAACCAAAGCAAAACAAGACAGTTGATGAAGTAGAACCAATGGTCAAAGAAAATGCAAAGACCAGAAAAGAAGAGTAGACACAACATCAACATCCAACAAAACAAATTGACACTTCCTATCCAGTGTTTCACAAATTGCCCAGAAATCAAGGATGAAACTCACTAGTCTTTGGGCAAACATGATTTGGTCCTAAAATTTCCAAATTTGGAATCTAAATTTTAGTATGTAGTCATGCATTTATCAATGTATAACCTTTGTTTACTTCTTTCATTGATAAATTTTGATATACAGTAATAACATTTGCTACATAGTGATAAATTTTACTTAATTTGTTTGGTGGAGTGATATATTTTGCTAATCTTCATCGTGTCTCATCTAAACTTGCATTTTGCAAGCATTTTATCGCGCTATCTTGCGCATCGCGATATTTTGCGCTTTGACCATTACTTGCATTTTGCATGCATTTTGTCGCGATATCTTGCGCACCTCATCGCACTGTTTTCTGCACATTACTTGCATTTTCCATGCATTTTATCGCGCTATCTTGCGCACCTCATCGCACTGTTTTCTGCACATTACTTGCATTTTGCATGCATTTTGTCGCGCTATCTTGCGCACCTCATCGCCCTGTTTTCTGTACATTACTTGCATTTTGCTTGCATTTTATCGCGCTATTTTGCGCACGTCATCGCACTGTTTTCTGCACATTACTTGCATTTTCCATGCAATTTATCGCGCTATCTTGCGCACCTCATCGCACTCTATTCTGCACATTACTTCCATTTTGCATGCATTTTGTTGCGCTATCATGCGCACCTCATCGCACTGTTTTCTGCACATTACTTGCATTTTGCATGCATTTTGTCGCGCTATCTTGCGCACCTCATCGCACTTTTTTCGGCTCATTACTTGCGTTTTGCATGCATTTTATCGCGCTATCTTGCACTCCTCATCGCACTATTTTCTGTACATTACTTGCATTTTGCATGCATTTTGTCGCGCTATTTTGCGCACCTCATCCACTGTTTTCTGTACATTACTTGCATTTTGCTTGCATTTTATCGCGCTATCTTGCGCACCTCATCGCACTGTTTTTCTGCACATTACTTGCATTTTCCATGCATTTTATCGCGCTATCTGGCGCACCTCATCGCACTGTTTTCTGCACATTACTTGCATTTTGCACGCATTTTGTCGCGGTATCTTGCGCACCTCATGGCACTGTTTTCTGCACATTACTTGCATTTTGTCGTGCTATCTTGCGCTCCTCATCGCACTCTTTTCTGCACATTACTTGCATTTTGCGTGCGTTTTATCGCGCTATCTTTCACTCCACGTCGCACTATTTTCTGCACATTACTTGCATTTTGCATGCATTTTATAGCGCTATCTTGCGTACCTCCTCGCACTGTTTTCTGCACATTACTTACATTTTGCATGCATTTTATCGCGCTATCTTGCGCATCGCGATATTTTGCGCTTTGACCATTAGTTACATTTTGCATGCATTTTGTCGCGCTATCTTGCGCACCTCATCGCACTGTTTTCTGCACATTACTTGCATTTTCCATGCATTTTATCGTGCTATCTTACGCACCTCCTCGTACTATTTTCTGCACATTACTTTCATTTTGCATGCATTTTGTCGCGCTATCTTGCGCACCTCATCGCACTGTTTTCTGCACATTACTTGCATTTTTCATGCATTTTATCGCGCTATCTTGCGCATCGCGCTATTTTGTGCTGTGACCATTACTTGCATTTTGCATGCGTTTTGTCGCTCTATCTTGCGCACCTCATCGCACTTTTTTTTGCACATTACTTGGATTTTGCATGCATTTTATCGCGCTATCTTGCGCACCTCATCGCACTGTTTTCTGCGCATTACTTGCATTTTCCATGCATTTTATCGCGCTATCTTGCGCACCTCATCACACTGTTTTCTGCACATTACTTGCATTGTGCATGCAATTTATCGCGCTATCTTGCGCACCTCATCGCACTGTTTTCTGCACATTACTTGCATTTTGCATGCATTTTGTCACGCTATCTTGCGCACCTCATCGCACTGTTTTCGGCACATTACTTGCATTCTGCATGCATTTTATCGCGCTATCTTGCGCATCGCGCTATTTTTCGCTGTGACCATTACTTGCATTTCGCATGCATTTTGTCGCACTATCTTGCGTTCCTCATCGCACTGTTTTCTACACATTACTTGCATTTTGCATGCATTTTATCGCGCTATCTTGCCCTCCTCATCGCACTGTTTTCTGCACATTACTTGCATTTTGCATGCATGTTATCGCGCCAACTTGCGCACCTCATCGCACTGTTTTCTACACATTACTTGCATTTTGCATGCATTTTATCGCGCTATCTTGCGCATCCCGATATTTTGCGCATCGCGATATTTTGCGCTTTCACCATTACTTGCATTTTGCATGCATTTTGTCGCGCTATCTTGCGCACCTCATCGCACTGTTTTCTGCACATTACTTGCATTTTCCATGCATTTTATCGCGCTATCTTGCGCACCTCATCGCACTGTTTTCTGCACATTACTTGCATTTTGCAAGCATTTTGTCGCGCTATCTTGCGCACCTCATCGCACTGTTTTCTGCACATTACTTGCATTTTGCATGCATTTTGTCGCGCTATTTTGCACATCGCGCTATTTTGCGCTTTGACCATTACTTCCATTTTCCATGCGTTTTATCGCGCTATCTTGTGCACCTCATCCCACTGTTTTCTGCACATTACTTGCATTTTGCATGCATTTTGTCGCGCTATTTTGCACATCGCACTATTTTGCGCTGTGACCATTACTTGCATTTTCCATGCATTTTATCGCGCTATCTTGCGCACCTCATCGCACTGTTTTCTGCACATTACTTGCATTTTGCGTGCATTTTATCGCGCTATCTTGCGCAGCGCGCTATTTTGCGCTGTGACCATTACTTGCATTTCGCATGCATTTTGTCGCGCTATCTTGCGCCCCTCATCGCACTGTTTTCTACATATTACTTGCATTTAGCATGCATTTTATCGCGCTATCTTGCGCTCATCATCGCACTGTTTTCTGCACATTACTTGCATTTTGCATGCATTTTATCGCGCTATCTTGCGCACCTCATCGCACTATTTTCTGCACATTACTTGCATTTTGCATGCATTTTATCGCGCTATCTTGCGCACCTCATCGCACTATTTTCTGCACATTACTTGCATTTTGCGTACATTTTGTCGCGCTATCTTGCGCACCTCATCGCACTGTTTTCTGCACATTACTTGCATTTTGCATGCATTTTGTCGCGCTATTTTGCACATAGCGCTATTTTGCGCTGTGACCATTACTTGCATTTTCCATGCATTTTATCGCGCTATCTTGCGCACCTCATCGCACTGTTTTCTGCACATTACTTGCATTTTGCATGCATTTTATCAAGCTATCTTGCGCATCGCGCTATTTTGCGCTGTGACCATTACTTGGATTTTGTATGCACTTTATCGCGCTATATTGCGCACCTCATCGCACTGTTTTCTGCACATTATTTGCATTTTCCATGCATTTTATCGCGCTATCTTGCGCACCTCGTCGGCCGACCAAAAACAGAGATTACATATGACCTAAAAACACCCAAAAACCTCTGAAAAAGGGCCAAAACCAATCAAGCATGCATGTTACCCTTTAAGCCAAAATGCAAGGAAATAAGACAATGAAGGGAGAGGGGTGTCCCTCCCCTATGCAAGACTTCAAACCACCTTCCTCACCACTGAAAATCCACTGGTTTTCAGTGGTGAGAAGACCAAAACACTCAAGCAAACAAGGCCTCACCAAGGAGGCAACAAAAAGGCCAAATAAGGCCTAAGAGGGTGAGTTTGAACTCAAACCACAAAAGACCCTTAATGAAAGTTCTTAAGTATGAAAATATAAGCCTTTTTTTATGTTATGCACGAAAACTAAATCAGCAAGCAAGATAGGTAAAAGGCTAGTGCAAGTTTGGGGAAACTAAAGCAAAGTGCTCACCCTTGAAGCACAACTCAAGAACAGCCAATGCAGCCCTCTTCTTTTGATCAAAAACAGCCCCAAAACTCAAGAATCAACCCTCAAAGTCCCTCAATCTTGGAGCAAGGTGTAATAGTATGTGTATTAGTGCAAAAGTAAGGTAAAAGTACACTTTTAGGCCAAGAAACACACACAAGGGAGGAGAGAGAGGGAAATATAGAGAGAGGGTGTATCTATATGTATAAGCTCTGGTTTTTGCCTTCAAAATTTCTAACCAAGAACAAGGAGAAGAGCTCTCCTCTTATAGAAGTCCCTCTTGCAAAGCTTACACAACAAGCTTGCTTAGAGGGAAATCCCTCCATACACGTGTATGGAGGGAAGCAGAGTTGGTGCCAGCTATCACAACTGGCACAAAATATCTACATAAAGTAGATGAACAGTAGTCGGCTCCTCAAAAATGCCATTTTGACAAAAAGGAGTGCCGACCGGCAACAAATAGTGCCGACCGGCAATATATATTGCCGACGGCAACAAAATACCAGCCGGTGGCCTCTGGCCATGGCCGGTGATGTGTGGGGATGCCTCACAAGGCATTCCCTGCTCCTCCAAGGCAAAAAACAACTGTTTGGTGTGAAACCAGACACTAAACAGTCGAGTTCGGAGATCTTGAGGCAAGGAGCGTAGCCGAGACCTCCGGGAACTCCAAACGAACACAAACATAGATGATCACCTGGTGTTCAGACGGTGACGTCCAAGTCTTGAGGACGGTCAAAAATGGGGTGTCTACACATGCTAGATGGAATGCAACCTTGGCATGCAAACTAGTATGCTATATGGTATGGAGGGGAGCATGCAAACATGCGATGTACACTAGGTACGCAACGTAAGCAAACAAGGCAAACAAGCATGTCACAACTATGCAAGCTAATGAAGCACGCGAGATGTGATATAATCATGCAAGTGTGCAAGACATGTAAACATGCTAGCAACTTGACCAAGGGAATGCATGCCAAATGCAAGTGATTTCAAGCATGCAACTCATGCAACCAATACATGCAAACGTGGATCAATGCAACAACATTTGAATAGCATACAAAAGGTGGATTTGAACTGAATTAGGCAGCTCTCAACTAGGCCGAAAACAATGGCTAACATGCTCAAGAATGGAAGGACGAATGACATGCAAGCATTCATGCACACAAGGACTAACACCTAGGCATATAAGAACAACTCTCAAGCACACTTAAGAGGATGCAAACATGGGCTAATGGCATGCATTATAAGCTTTGAAAATCATGTTAAGAATGGTGCTAAACCAAGTAAACAAGGTAAGCATGGCATGCAACAATGGTCCAAGATTCAAGGTAAGCCCAAGGGGGATTGAACAACACTTAATGCAACCGCACACGGCATGAATTAAATGACAAAAACCAGAGTTTTAGCATGCTAAAACAAAGCCAAAAGACCACTTAGATGGCAACTAAATGACTTACACATGCAAGCATATAAAAGAGGCCAAACATGGAGCATAAGATGACAATCTTATAAAGCATTAAAGGGACATCAAATGCAAGCATACAAGCATGCCATGAGGACTGAAATGATGCTATAAGTGGTTCTAAACCGCTGAAATGATGCAAGAATAGCACGTTAGAGGGTCCGATACTTGAGGCCTACAAGAGGGATTACATGGTAGCTATAAAAAGCGAAGCATGGATGACCCAAATGACCAAAAACAGACCTCAAGCACACTAAAACAAGCATAAAAGCTTCACAAAGCTAGGCCAAAACACATGAGCATGGTAGTCTAAATGCTATGTACATGTTAAGGCAAATCATGGCATTACAAGGCATGTATGCAAGGCAAGCATGGTGTGTCTAAACCAATATACAACAATACTACATTATGACATAATAAGCATGAAAATCAGTCAAGGCATGGTCAATACACACTCAAACTATATGCTCCCTCAAGAGGCTAAAAATGGCCCTTTTCAAGGACAACAAGGAGAGGGGGTGGCCCTCTCCTTCCTAGGACCTCAAGGCACCATCCCCATCACTGAAATCCCTCAAGATTTCAGTGGTGAGGAGGCCCAAACACAATGGTCCCGGAGCTCAACCGAAATGGCACAAAACAAAGGCCAAACAAGCCTTAAGAGGGGTCAAACAACCCCAAAGCTTAAAACACCCTTAACAAGCTATTTAGAGCACTCAAAAACAAGAATTTTCTCTGTTATATGTTAAGCTCAAAAATAGCTATAAATAAGGAAAAACAAGCTATGAAAACAAGGCTTAAAAGGGGTAAAGGCTCACCCTTGAAGCACAGCAGCAAATCAGCAACTTTTGGACCAAGAAAAGGCATCAAATCACCCCAAAAATCACCTTCAAGGACCTCAGCTCAATAAAGGGAGTAGAGGACTAGGTGTTTGTATGCAAAAGTGCAAAGAAAATGCACTTTTGAGCACAAACAAGCCCTAAACCTTAGAGAGAGAGGCATAAAAATGTAGAGAGAGAGAGAGATTTTTTTTGCTCCAAGTGCTATATCCCTCCTCCTTTCTTTCCCCTCTTTTTTTTTTTTTTTTTTGTGAGAGAGCTTGATTGTTATAGATATGTATCAATCTGCAGCTCCTCAGAACAGCCACGTCCAGGTATGGGCTGGGGTATGGCCTAGAATGAGAGCTGCCAGCTGTCTACAGAAATATCTGTTGAAAACCACATTTGGCCGGCCGGCCATCAAAGTGGCCGACCGGTAGTCAAATTGGCCAGCCGGCCATTACATTTGGCCGGTGACAACATAACACAGCCGGTGGCTTGAAGCCATGGCCGGTGGAGTGTGGGGATGTCCCAAAAGTCATTCCCTGCCCTCCAAAGAAAAAACACAAGTGTTTGGTGCAAAACCAGACACAAAACGGTCGAGTCGAGAGATCCTGAGGCAAGGCGCGTAGCTGAGACCTCCGGGAACTCAAGACGAACACAAACATGGATGATCACCGAGTGTTCAAGCGGTGACGTCCAAGTCTTGAAGACGGTCAAAAATGGGGTGTCTACAAAAAGCAGCCCAAAAATAGTGAAAAAAGATAGCAAAATGAGTATGCAAAACAAAGTGTACATGGAAAGTGTTATACCTCTTGAAGAGAAGAGTAATTCTAGGCAACAAACCAACCAAATACCACCTTCTAGAGCTCAAACCAAGCCCAAGAACACCTCAGCTCAGAGATTACAGGATTTGGTTAAGGATGTATAGGCAAGAGTGTAGGAAATTTGTAGAGAGAGAAGAAAATTTTGAGTCTAAAATTTTCTAACCCCAAAACATAAGAGAGAGTGTCTCTATATATAGAAAACATGAATTCTATACAAGGACATCTAGCCCTCTATGTGTGGACAGATGGAAGCATCTGTGCAAACAACTGGCACAGCTGGCATAAAATATCTACAGAAAACAGTGGTGGCCGACTGGCCATCAGTGATGGTTGGCAAGGCATCATTGATGGTCAGTAAGGCCATTAATGGCTGACAGACAAGAAAAGATGGCCGGCAGCCTCAAAGGATGGCCGGCAGGCCACCAAAGATTGCAAGCAGGAAAGTCCAAGGAATGGTTCGAAAATGAGGCAAAATGGATCGAGGGTTTGAAAGGCTCAAAGCTATGGTGTTCCGCTAAGGACGTCAAGTGCTCGGTGAGCAAACAGACTCATCATCGGATGTACCTGCAAGAACATCCCAGTCTTGAAGGGCTGTCAAAAATGGGGTGTCTACAGTTACCCCTCTTTGACAGAACTCAGAGTCATGAAATGATGTGAGTGAATGTGAAAGCCCAAAGACGACCCATTTTGACAAGGCTGTAAGACTTGGACAAACTAACAAAATAGAAATACATGGTTGTGTCCGCAGGCTGCCTACATATCCCTTTGCAAGGAATCAAACCAGCGTAGATTTGGGGCAAAATGCAAATGATATGCATGATGTAAGAACATAACTTATGATCGTGCAATGAGGTTGTATAATGAAACATTTAAAATGAAAATGCTATGTAAAGAAAATGCCACATAACTGAAACAAGGTACAATAATTCCAATCATGAAAAGAAGACGACGTGCCACGTGCGAAGAACACGAGCCAAACTACATTTCATGCAGAAAGGATGTAAGAAAATTATGCAAGCTTAACTACGTGTCGCACAGGAAAGGCGAAGGGCGATGTAAACGTCAGGCACACCCGAGGTCTCAATCGAGGTACTAATGCGTCGCACGCGGAAGGAGAAAAAGAATGGTGTGAACATCGGGCGCACCCAAATGTTTTTAACCGAAGGGGTGGTGTGAATACCAGGACGCACCCGAATGTTTTTAACCGAAGGGTTGGTGTGAACACCGGGATGTTCCTTAATGTTTTTAACTGAAGGATTTGGTATGAACACCGGGACGCACCCGAATGTTTTTAATCGAAGGGTTTGGTGTGAACACCAAGACGCACCTGAATGTTTTTAACCAAAGCAATCCTAACACGTCTCATTCGAGAGGAGGAAGGGGTGGTGTGAACACCAGGACACACCTGGATGTTTTTAACTAAAGAAATCCTAATGTGTCTTACGCGAGAGGTGGAAGAGGTGGTGTGAACACCAGGACGCACCATAATGTTTTTAACTGAAGCAATCCTAACGCGTCTCACACGAGAGGAGGAAAAGGTGATGTGAACACAGGGACGCACCTGAATGTTTTTAACCGAATCAATCCTAATGCGTCTCACGTGAGAGGAGGAAGAGGTGGTGTGAACACCGGGACACACCCAAACGTTTTTAACCAAATGGATCCTAACGCGTCTCACGCAAGAAGAGGAAGGGGTGGTGTGAACACCGGGACGCACCCGAATGTTTGGGTGGTGTGAACACCAGGACGCACCTGAATGTTTTTAACCAAAGGGTGGTTTGAACACCGAGACACACTCAAATGTTTTTAATCGAAGCAATCCTAACGCGTCTCACACGAGATGTGAAAGAGGTGGTGTGAACACCAGGACGCACTAGAATGTTTTTAACTGAAGCAAGCCTAATGTGTCTCACACGAGAGGAGGAAGAGGTGATGTGAACACGGGGACGCACCTGAATGTTTTTAACCGAATCAATCCTAATGTGTCTCACATGAGAGGAGGAAGAGGTGGTGTGAACACCGGGACACACCCGAATGTTTTTAACCGAAAGGATCCTAAAGCGTCTCACGCGAGAGAAGGAAGGGGTGGTGTGAACACCGGGACGCACCCGAATGTTTGGGTAGTGTGAACGCCAGGACGCACCTGAATGTTTTTAACCAAAGGGTGGTTTGAACACCGAGACACACTCCAATGTTTTTAACCAAAGCAATCTTAACACGTCTCATGTGAGAGGAGGAAGGGGTGGTGTGAACACCGGGACGCACCCGAATGTTTTTAACCAAAGCAATCCTAACGCGTCTCACGCGAGAGAAGGAAGAGGTGGTGTGAACACTGGGACGCACCCGAATGTTTTTTACCGAAGCAAACCTAACGGGTCTCACGTGAGAGGAGGAAGAGGTGGTGTGAACACCAGGACGCATCCAAATGTTTTTAACCGAAGTGTGGTGTGAGCACCAGGACACACCCGAATGTTTTTAATCGAAGCAATCCTAACGCGTCTCACACAAGAGGAGGAAGAGTAAAATGATGCGATTCGAAGCACACAAATGATTTTACTTGGAACTCCTCTGAATGAACCGTACATACAATATCGTGCATATGAAGGAAACAGACTTAACAAGTGCGATATAGTACAAATGCATGTTTCATGCAATAAACACAACCGAGATACAATGTTAATGGCATGTTCTATGGAAAACAAAACATAAGCATATTCTATGCGTGATCCAATAGCAGGTGCACATTCCATGCATGATTCAAGAGTGAATGCAAGACACGCATGCAATTCCTGTGAGATGTATATTTTACTACAACATATGTGAAATGCATATTCTATTCCATAAAGTGAAGTGCATGTTCTATGCAACAACGAATAAGAAATGCAAGTTCCATGCCAGCTATCAAAGCATGATTTGATGAAAACAAACTCAATAGAAACTTCCAATTTACCTCTCGAAAAAGTTACAATATGTTTAAAAGGATACACCTCGCTTATGTTGACAAGGGACGAACATCACGCGCCAAAAACACAATTTTGAGCTTCCGTAGAGACATTCTGAACTCAATAGTGAACTACACCTACACTTCTTAGAAACCAAGGATACAAAACATCATCAAGAACCCAAAGGGAGCTGCCGGCCACCTGCCGACAAGAAGGAAAGGCCGCCAGCCAGGTGCCGGCCACTGATGTGCCTTGCCAGCCATCGATGAGCCTTGCCGGCCATCGATGGCAGATCGTGGGTTTTTTGGTCAATTCGGATCGGTTTTTTAAATATGAGCCACTGGGGCTCATTTCCTCACTCACCCAAGTCCGAAATCTTCCTTCCTCTCTCCCTAGACACTCATTCTCTCTAGATTTTCACTTTCTACGCATTTTTCAACACCCTACATGAAGTTGATTTGCTAAAATCCCTTTATTTCCTTCACTTTGAACCAATTGAAACTTGATTTCAGTGCTTCCTTCTTCACTTCCACCATTCTAGGCTTATTTCCCTCGAGTTTCTCTCAAGTTTTGTGCACTTTTCCCGGCTTTGACATTTTTCTCCATTTTTCTCTCTCCTAGGGTTGACTTTTTCCAAGTTTACCATTTTTCAGCATTTTTCTTCACTTTTCACCCATTTCACACTTGTTTTCAGATGGCAGACGAGATTCCTCATGACGGGGCTCCTCCTGAGATTCCCCCAGTAGTTCCACCTGTGCTGGATGTAGAGGAGCCGATAGCTGACCTTGAAGATGACTTAAAGGTAGAGTTCAAGCCTGAAGCCGAGCCAGAGTCGCTACCACTGAGGGTACAACCTTTCGATCCGGTGAGATATCACCCACAGACACAAATATTGCCCACTTTTGAAGGCATCAGACGCTTCACTGAGTTTGTTTGCGGTGCACCGGAGGACCTTTTGCTGAGGGAGCTGGATTCTCACTTGACGGCCATTGCCATTGAGGTAGGACCTCTATTTTCATGTATTTTACCTTTCATTACGTCCAATTCCTGTACTGCCTTATATCGGATTCACCTGACTGCGTTTCATACACTGCCTTGTATCTAATGTATTTCATGCACTGCCTTATATCTAACGCATTTCATGCACTACCTATATCTGATTGCATTTGCCTTCTGCCACAGGGTGAGTCTCGCGCCTTCAGAGGTTACGGTGCTACAACCGCTTGAGACTGGCATGACGAGCTCCCAGCTGGAGTTCGAGACATCATTGACGAGGTGGGCTTTGACCTCTTCTGCTCCGGCTTGACTTAGGTCACCGCAAGCCGTCCCTTCCTAGGAGCACTTGTGGAGAGGTGGTGGGATGCCACCATCTCCTTCTACTTTTCCATTGCAGGGGAGATAACGATGACTCTTTACGACTTCGCCATGGTTACCAGCTTAGACGTAGGGGGCGATCCAATCCCTTTTGACACAGATATGGAGGAGTAGGAGGCAGCCTGGTTCGAGCTGCTGGGGGCATACCCACCCATATACTGGACGGGGATGGTCAGATACACTTGGTTCGCTGAGTGATTCAGAGGGACCGAGCCCGAGACGATAGAAGAGATCGAGCAGTATGCCAGGGGCTTCCTGATGTTCGTCTGTGGTACCACCTTGTTTTCGAACAGGTGGAATACCGTAGGCCTGCATTTGCTGAGTGCCCTAGTGACCCTTCCTCGGGTTTGTTTTTATGATTGAGGCGGAGCCGGCCTCACCACGCTATGCGGCTACATGAGTTCGACCTCTCGTAGGAGGAAAGACTTGATTGGAGGCTACTGGCGAGCCTGGGAGGTACACATCTCTGTTCTCACTTTTAGTACCTTATAATTTCTTCACTATTTCTACTCTACATCTATTTCAACACATGCATTCTGCTTCACATGTCTATATCTGCTTAGACACTGTATACTTTCTGCTTTGCATTTCTATATCTGCTCAAGAACTATTTATACACTGTGCTTTTTTGTTTTATACTTTTTGCATCTACTCAAAAACTGTTCATACACTATGCTTTCTGTTTTGCATTTTCTACATCTGCTCAAAAACTAAATTGATCGCATATCATTGCATTTTCCTTACAGCTATGGCTATATGCATACTTTCCGACTCTCGCCCTGGAGCCTATAGAGGAGCTTTCGTTGATAGTCCCCTATTCGCGGATATATGATGGTCAGCTTTGCTGTAGGACTTGTGAGCCTTTCACATTCTTCAGACAGTACTTCAACACAGTAGGGGCCCATGATGTAATCTGAAATGCTGTCATTTTTGCTTTGAAACTGTTTATTTAGCAACTGACAACAACTAATAATCTGTATAACTTCTGTTTGCAGATTATGTGGCGGCCGTGGGCTACGATGCCAAGGGATCTAGGACTAGTATGTCGGGGCCTGGGCCATCTTCCGCTACCAAATTCTACTCGAGGGCCCAGTCTACCAGGCTTGGTTCTTGGGAGAGCGCTTTGTGAGCCAGATTTTGGGCCCGCCCGACCCGATTGTCCCAATGGCTCCACCAGAGTCCATGTGATCCACAAAGAGCCTATCTGTTGAGGAGGTAATCCAGTTCATGGTGGGCCTAAACACCGAATTTTTCCGAACGGAGGGTGACTATGCAGCTTTCGTCCTGACACACTTGATGCCGCCCCTGACCGATGTTCGTGGAGCTGAGGAGGCGAGAGCTCCAGCCATGAGCTAGGCCTAGGTGACCCGGGTGAGCAGGGCCCGTGACAGAGGGGCTTCTTGAGCGGGGCAGAGGGCTGATTGGCCAGGGCTGATTGGCCAGTGCTTCCCACCACGCTGACTTGATGGCGACACACCCAGGATGCTTAGCAGGTCCCGATTGAGTCTGCATCGGCCGCTCATGAGCTTGTCGGGATTTGAGGCCCGACGCTGGTATGAACCATACTTTAGCACTTGCACTCAATGTTTCATTTCAGATATATTCATTTGCAGATACAAATCATTCAAATACATTTGCAGGCCCATCGAGTACGGAGGAGGCGCCCTCAAGCTGATAGCCTCGCTGATGGGGAAGGTACAGAGGAGGGAGACACTGCTCGGCGTCCACGATATCCCAGTAAGTTCTTCAGTTTTACATTTTAGGCATCAAATTTCCACTGACTCACTGACACTAACGTTCCAACTGAAACCTCATCTAACATACTGCAATTACACACTGTATTCACACACTGCATTCATATACTGTATTCATATGCTGCATCTGATTTCAGCATGCACTTATTCTGCATACTATATATGCTTACATCTGATTTGCATACTGTAACTGATATGTGACAACTGTCTTTTCAGATTCCACCCATGCCAATGGCACCAACGACAGCTACAACACCGGCACTAGTAGTACCTCCTTCGGCAGTAGGGATGAGAGAGAGACAGGCTCCGGCACGTGGTCGAGGCAGAGCTAGGGGCACCCAAGCTGAGAGCAGCCATTCAGAGCCCATTCTGAGTGATGACGATGCTGAGACGAGCAACTCTGAGGAGGCAGCGAGTCAGTATTTAGAGTCATTTAACAGTTTTGATGATGACACTGGCTCGAGTTCCGAGAGTGGAGGCGATGCCGAGGCGAGCTTTGAGGCAGAGAGTGATGATGACACCGGCTCGGGTTTCAGTCCATGTTCAGATAGCGGTGCTGATGGAGATAGTGGCCCAGAGTCTTCTCCTCCGAGGAAGAGGACGAAGAGGGCTTCTCAAGCTTGAGGCAGCCAACATTGATTTTTTATTTTTGCTTAGTTTCTTTTTGTTTATAGTTTTAGCACATTGTACAGCTTCAGACAGGTTTTCTTCGCTTTAAAAACTTGTACTGCAGTTTTGTAAAAACAATCATGATGGGCATGAAAACCAGTTTTTATGAAAAAGTGTTGTATTTTGCATCATGAACACCACATAGCATGGAATGGATACGGAATTGAAATGGCCTAGACCACTCTTGATTTGAAACAAAGTCTTAATCAGGTAATGGACCGACCAACAACTGGTATAAAAAACAAAGGAAACATACAACACACGAGTCGACAAACAACTCAAATACAACTCGATAAACAAAACAAATCAAATACAACCTGATAAACAAAACAACTCAAATACAACTCAATAAAATTGTTAAAAAAACAAAAGGACTCAAAACAAGACCTCAAGACACACGAATAGTGAAACAAAACACATGCTTTCAATATTGTTTAGCACAAAAGGGGATAGCAGGTCAAAGTGAGAGATTGCTGGCCACTAGTAGGGGTTGCCGGCCACATGTCGACCATGAGAGGTGGATGCCGGCCACTAGTGCCCTTTGCCGGCCATCCATGCAGCTTGCCGGCTACTTGCCGGCCACTTACCGGCCAGCAATGTGCAGGGCCTCCAGATTGTTGACACCAGGCTTCCACTCACTGCTTTATCTTCTACAAAAGATTGTGCTTTGTGATTTATTCATTTCAACTTTAAATTCTTCACATATGGAGCCATTTTTCGCCGAAAAACTCTTAGATTGGATTGAAACTTTAGACGGCTTGAAAATGTTAAATTTTTGGGGTTTCAGCATAAATACACTTTTTACGGTAAGCTGTTCTCCGCTTTGTTTTTCGTTCCTTCATGCCACGACTAGATGCTGGAACTCGATTACACATGTCTTTAGCTTCGGGGGACAAGAGATATGCCTGACAATTGAAGAATTTGGGGCACTAATGGAATCCCGACGCGATGAGGAAATCTTGCCTCAGCCCTGTTTTGGCCACATCCAGGCTTTGGGAAGGATGTACGGGCTCACTTTACATGAGGTCCGATCTTTAGTTCATAACGGAGAGATGAACATTTCCAGTTTGATTCATCATTTTTCTTACGCCGATGACTGTGACGACCTTCTTTGGCGGAGTTTTCTGCAACACACCCTTTGCTTATGTATGCTGGCACATTTTCTCCTTGCCCCTAGTTTTGGCGAGTCTAGCATTCGACTAGTTGAAGTGGCCCATGGTTTGGAGGTGGGAAAGAGTTGCATTGGCTTGGTGTTGGCCAAGACTTTGATGGGCTCAGATGCCTTCCATCGACGAGAGACGACCAAATTCGCGGGAAGTCTACTATTTCTTCAGGTAATGTGTCCTACCCTTTCTAATATGTGTTTCTCACATCTCTCAGCACTCATGCTCTGTTTTTCTCTCAAAGCCCTTTTCTCACTTTTCTCTTAACATGCATCTCTCTATTCTTTAATCTCTCTTTTCTTTCATCCCTCCCCAAGTTTGGCTTATAGACAAGTTGAAGGTAGTGGACTCTTGACCTGCATACTCAGCTCGAGCATACTTTTTCCGCAATAACTAGTGGATTTCCCAAATGAGGGATGGTGGTGCCACTGGATGTGCAACAGGTCTACTGCTGACATTACTTGGCGTTGCCCCTGGTTTGATCTGCCCGAGATGAGCTACAGCATGACTCGGCAGCCTAGCATTCAGCTAATCGGCCTTACACATTGTGTATTTTACTTTCCATTCCGGTTTAAGCGTCATTTTGGACATGATTAGACTTGCCTAGAGAGAGGGGTAGAGTACCTGGTTTCATTCTCCATCTATGGCTCACAATTGGCTAGATACCCCACTGCTTGGAGGACGAGAGAACTTCTGGCTCCTGCCCCTAGTTTTAGTTGTGCTTTTTCTGGCGAGTGCCTGGCTTGGCTCAAGGATGAGGCACAAACCAGGCCCACTTTGGCATCTGAAGCTTCCACAAGCTCAGGGAGGGGACGTAGGAGCACCTGACTTATCCATGCCCCTAGTTTATTACTTTGATCTTTACATTTCAAGTTTTATGAATGTAATAAAAGCAACTTTGATTTGTATCGAGAGTTGGAGAACTTTGTATTGAAATCAATGAAATTAAAATTATGAGCATTGAAAACTTTCCTTTTGGTCCAAAAATAGTCTAAATTGTAAAAGGTAAAATTTGAACAAAGTCAACTTTTATTAAAACTTTTCAAAACCATTTTCGATAAGGCTCACCACTTGACACGCACAGAATCAATCCTCGAGATGTACAACCCTAAATCCGAAGATCACAAACTGCCCCTTAATTGAACTCCATTGCTTAACATTGCAACCAGTTCTCAAAACCAAGATCGCAACCGAACCCTCAGATAAAGAACAGACAAGGATGACCTAATCAACCACATGGACAGTTGATTTACGGGTGTTTACGGCTGGACTTTAGGATAAAGTTGCCTACGTATCCCAAAGATGGGAATCAGGCCTTATATAGTTCGGTTAGGGTTCACTCGAGTATTAACACTCTCCTTTTGCGCTCTAACTTTTGCCAAGGCTGCCCTTTAGGGTTTTCAACCTTGTGAGCTCAGTTTTTCTTTATTTCCAATTTTTTGTGCTCTAGCTTTTGCCTAGGTCGCCTTTCTGGGTTTTCGGCCTGGCGAGCCTATCAAGGATTGTATTTCTTCAACTTGTCCATGTTAATCAGTTAGGAAAATTCTAGGCCATCCGTGTCTATGAGAATAATAGCTCCACCTGACCAGACAGTTTTGCTGATGTAAGGACCAATCTAATTGGTCTAAACTTGCCCCTAGGGCCATGGATGGGAGCTCGCTTGTCTTTCAGCACCAAATCCCCTTCTTTGAGATTCCTGAACTTAACTTTCTTATTAAAAGCTCTGGCAATCCTGCGTTGATAACCCTGAACATGGTACAATACTTTCAGCCTTCTCTCATCAAACAACATCATTTATTCAAACCTGCTCTGTTACTCGTCTACCTCTGTTATCTGACACTCAGCCATAACCCGCAGCGACGAAACTTCTATTTCGATTGGTAGAATAGCTTCCATCTGATAGACAAGAGAGTATTGAGTTGCCCCCATAGACGTCTGAATTGAAGTTCTATAGCCCCAGAATGCAAATGGCAATTTGTCTGGCCTGTCCCTGTAGGTCTTAACCATCTTCTGCAAAATATGCTTGATGTTCTTGTTGGCGGCCTCAACAGCTCCGTTGGTTTGCGGCTAGTATGTAGATGACTTATGGAAATCCATGCTGTATTTCTTCAACAAGTCGATCACTTCTTTCTTGAAATAGGAGCCATTATCTAAAATGATCTCGTTTGGGACTCCATATCGGCAAATGATGTTGTTCCGGATGAACTTAGCCACATGCGTTGCTTTCAACACTACATAGGACTGAGCTTCCACCCACTTTGTAAAGTAGTCAATTGCCACCAGAATATATTCATGCCCATTTGACCCTTTCGGTGTAACTGCGCCGATGATGTCGATTCCCCAGACTGAGAAAGGCCATGGTAAAGTCATGTTGTACAGCTTCGATGGCGGGATATTCATGCGATTAGCATGAATTTCGCATTTGTGGCATCACCGAACAAAACCGATACAATCCTCCTCTAGAGTAGACCTGTAGTAACCTTGCCTCAGAATCTTCCGGGCTAACATTACTTCGCTTATGTGCGCTTTGCACTCTCCTCATGAATGGCCTCTATTAGGCGCTTTGATTCCCCAACGTCAACACACAACTTGTGCATTCCCAGATGACCCCTCTTGTACAGTTTACCTCCGCAGATGATAAATTGAATGGCCATCTGCCATATGACCCTCTTATCTTTGGCATTTTCCCATGGTGGATAAACCTCATTTTCCAAGAAGTTAAAGATATCATAGAGCCAAGGGTTTTGATCTTGTGCTTCATCTATTGTGGTGATAGTTTCATAGGTCGGTATGTATCTCTGCTCAATGATGATCGGACGCTTCCAGACTCTGAGATCATGGATGATAGAGTTGGTAAAGCGTCAGTGAACCTGTTGCTCTCTCTTAGTAGATGTGTGAAAGTCAGTTTTTCAAACCTAGGAATCAGAACGTCCAAGGTTTGGTGATAGATCTTCATATTTTCTTCCTTGACCTTCCAGTCTCCATTGGCTTGACAAAGAACTAGGTTCCAGTCCCAAATGACATCCAACCTTTTTGCCCCTAGTTCCAGGGCGGCTTCCAAACCAGCGATACGCGCCTCATATTCTGCTTCGTTATTAGATACTTTGAACTGGAGTTTGAAGGCTAAAGGTATATGAGAATTGTCGGGTGCTATCAACAACACACCTATCCCATAACCGTATTGATTAGACGCTCCATCAAAGTACATTGTCTAAATCTTTTCCTCAACTTGCAGAATGGCTTCATCTGGGACAGGGTATTCTACCGCTTCATCCCCTTCTACTGGGTGATCTTCCAGGAACACCGCTACTGCCCTCCGCTTGACCGACTTGCGAGTAAGATACCTCAGATCAAATTCAGAGAGAAGAAGCAGCCAACGAGCTAGCTTACCTGTCAGCGCTGGTTTCTTAAAGAGATATTTGATGGGATCTAATCTCGAAATCAGAATTATGGAGTGAGCTAACAAGTAATGCCTCAACTTCCTGGTAGCCCATACCAAGGCTAAACAAGATTTCTCCAACGGAGTGTAGCGGGTCTCATAATCCAGGATTTTCTTACTCAAATAGTAGATGGCTTTCTCCACCCTATCCTCAGATTCTTCAGCAAGCATGCATCCCATCGTTGTGTCTGTGACTGACAGATACAGAATCAAGGGCGTCATTGGCTCTGGCGGCGATAACATTAGCAGATTCTGAAGGTACTACTTGATCTGCTCGAAAGTGAATTGACATCAATCATCCCATCGGAACTTCTTCCTTTTTACAGGAGACCAAAAATTGGTTCACAAGTCAAGGTTAATTTAGAAATAAACTATCTTATGAAGTGCACTTTACCTAGAAAACCTTGCACCTCCTTTTTAGTCCTTGGTGGCAGCATTTCTAAGATGGCCTTGATTTTGGAAGAATCTACCTCAATGCCCCTCTATGTGATCACGAAACCCAGCATTTGCCCTGTTGTTACGTCGAAAGTACACTTCTGTGGATTCAACCTCTGTCTGTATTCTCTAATCCGTGGAAAGAATTTCTTTAAGGCGGTGTAGTGGCCCTCTCTTTCTTTGGACTTGACAGTCATGTCGTCCATGTACACCTCGACCTCTTTATGGATCATATCAGGCAGAATAGTGGTTGCAGCCCGTTGATAGGTAGCCCCAGCATTCTTTAGCCCAAACGGCATCACCTGATAGTAGTAGGTTCCTTATAGCGTAGTAAAGGTAGTTTTTTCTCTGTCGTCGAGTGCCATCAGAATCTATTATACTCGAAAAATCTATCCATGAAAGAGAGCAATGCATGACCTGCAGTGAAGTCTACTAATTCGTCGATGTGCTATAGGGGAAAGTCGCCCTTCGGACTGGCTCTATTCATATCTCTGAAGTCCACACACACCCGAATTCTGCCATCTTTCTTTGGCACTGGGACGATATTGGCCAACCAAGTTGGATACTCAGATACTAGCAAGAACCTTGCGTCTATCTGCTTGGTGACCTCCTCCTTAATCTTCATAGCCTAATCCGGGCGTATTCTCCATAATTTCTGCTTGACGGGGTCGGGCGTCGAGGTCAAGAGGGATCCGATACTGTACAATCTCAAGATTGATTCCAGGCATGTCTTCATAGGACCACGCAAAAACATCTTTGAAATCTTTAAATAAAGCGACCAAGCGCTCGCGCTCCTCTAAAGACAACATGGACCTGATCTGGACCAGACGCGGATCCTTCTCAGTACCTACATTAAAGCAATGATTTTATCTGCGAGGGGTTTTGAAAATCTCTCATCCTCTCGTTTAATCAAAATTTTCAAAACCAAAGGAATTCCTTCCTCTTCATTTTCATTAAAATTTTGAAAATAATGATCAATACATTAAACAAGCGGCACAGAGAAATACTCAGAATCTGCAGTTGCATTGCTCATCCAGTTCTTCGGTTACAACTAACTCAAAGGAAAAAGAAAAGGACGACCTGGACAAAACCTCGGCATCCGATTTATCAACCCCAGGAATACCGAACCCAAACTCAGAAGAACCGGAATCTGATTCTGACTCCACAGACTCTGTGGAATCAGATTTTGGTTCACTACCCGACTCAAAACTGGTAGACAGGTAGCCCTCCTCCAGCTACCAAATGAGAAACGGGGCGTCAAATGCATCCAAGATGCTACTAGAAGGGTTCACACCCGGTTGGTCCCCGATCATGGAAACGATCAGGTTATCCCCCAAGCTCTCTGAGTTGATTGGAGGATCCGAAAGGAGACATGCCAGTGCTGCTCCTACTTTGAGTTCATTGCTGTTGGAATCACTTTCTGTGTTCCGTTCAGCTTCATCAGTCAGTTCAGTCTGTTCTTCTGTCTCACTGGTTTGCAGCTGCAAGTCGAACAAAATTTCAAAACCAGGAACCCGCACAAAATGGGAAGTTTTTACCTTCTCGAACAAAATAGCCATTCAGTGTCCCCCGAATTGGTCTGTGTACAAGTTCATAGCTTTTCTCAGTCTGCTTAGCTCTGGCTCTGTCGGCCATCTCTTTTCCTTTCCAAATCCAGTCCTCTTTGGTGGGTGTATAGCCAAGACCAAAGGCATGCGGGTTATGTGTCACATCAGCTAATGCAATAACGCCCTTCTGACCACTTCTTCCCAAACCTATTCCTGGCAAGTGTTGAAGCTTGTTCATGAACTAAATTGATTGGGCACTGACATACAAGCCTTCATCAGCTGCCAAGATGGTTTGCACTGCCCGAGCCTCAGCTAGAGCAAATCCAGAGAGGAAAACATCCTTTTCGCCATGAATAGTTTCTAGCATAGGCATAGTTACCTCTAGCGGAGGATGTATAGATGAATTCCCGAATAAAATAGCCACCCTCTTCCCATGGGGGTATTTCAACATTTGGTGGAGGGCTGAAGAGACGGCTTTTACTTGGTGTAGCTAGGGTCTCCCTAGCAGTAGATTGAAAGTGACCAGGACATCCAGGACATGGAACTCAATATCCTATTGAGCAGGGCCCACTTGAACTCTAATATGTATTGTACCCATCACCTCTCTGCTTGTATTGTCACATGCCCAAATCACCTGGGCTGTAGGCACGAAATTTGCCAATGTCAAACCAATGGCATACGCTGTACAAGATGGGTAGGCATTGAATGCTGACCCGGTGTCGATCAATACCACTAGCACCCATTTTTCTCTACACTCCACTGATATGTATATAGTTTTGTTGTGTGCTGAGCCTTTTGGCAGAAATTCTTTGTCTGAAAAGGTCAAAGTTGGCATAACACCTCCTGGAAAGGCTAATCTGACTAACTGTTCAGGAGTAGTTTCAATGGATAATTTGGCTTTATCCATCGCTGATAGCACAACCTGTCGGTGCACGCGAGAAGCCATGAGCAGACCCCAGATTGAAATATCGGCCTGGATCTTCTTTAATTGTTTCAGCACTACTTCTTCTTCCAACTGCTTTTTTCTCTGCTTCTCAACCTCTTTGTCCTTTCTGGTGGCTTCAGCTTGGTCTAAGTGTGGGGGCTTGAAGTACCGCCCACTTCTAGTCATGTGGTCCACCTCTTCAGAATACTAGGTATTGTTTGGTAGGTCTTCACCCCAATCCTCGTCAGTGTGGGCAAGATGCAGATCATCATCTTCCTACCATATACCTCCGGCAACCGACAAACAATTGTTCGGTTCTGGTCTAATTACTCCCTTAGCAGAAACATTCCCCGTAGGATGTTAAGCTATTCTAGCTTTCTGTTTGTTTTGATCCCTTTCTTTTTCAAACCACTTCAACATGGCTTCTTGCTCTGTATCAGCAGTACTCACGGTGCCCAGTTCTTGAGCTAAATTCTTAATACTGGTGCTCTCCGGCAGTTTCCCCTTATCTTCGGCCATTTCGGCCACTACAGTTACTCTTGATCCCTTTCCTTCAAGTTTTGGTTCTGTTTATCCTCCTGATTAGGTTCATTACTAAGCCACCCAGAGTTATCTGTCGACCCATGCAGATCAAGCTAGTCAATTTGCACATCCGTCTGTTCTTGTTCGTCATAGAACTGCAGATTGTCTAAGTCTTCTTCTAGCTCAACTAGATCATCCAGACCTTGGCTTGGGCTATCTTCTCGAACCACATTAACCTCCACTGCCTTAGGCAATACCACTTTCGGGTTTGTTTTGATCCATTGGCATAATATAACAGCACGGGTCATACATCCTCTCAACTAAGTCTGCAGAGCTCTCAAGCAATGGACTGGTTTTCTCTTTGAAGGCCAACTTTTCCAAGGCCAAATTCCCTTCCCCTGCCATTGTCACCACCATAGGTTCAGGTTATAGAGTGGAAATGTTTATCATGCACAAGTTCGTGCTTGCTGGAATGAACACAACCAGTTTAGGTAGGTAAGAAGGGGTTATGTATATGTTGAGGTCATATGGGATGGCCAGTGTATGTATTAACATTAGGTTCTGATGTGGGCAAACTTGGTTATGGGCTAGAAGAGGGTTGGTGGTCACATTTGGCATTTGGGGTGGCGCTATCACCTTGTTGTCAATGAGATCTTGAATCTCATGATGCAACCTATAGCATTGGTCGGTGTCATGACCTACTGCTGGTGAAAAGCAAAATATTTGGCCGGGTTGTGTTTTGGTGGGAGAAGATCGAGTAGTGGGCATTGTTCTAACGGTTTAAGATGCCCTTTTTTTATCAGGACCCCTAGGGCTTTGGATAAAGTCATGTAGAGTGGGGTAAAGACCTTTTGAGATCGGGCCTGGCTAGTTGAGGTTTGTGGATTTGTATTAGCGAATGGGTTGGCAGTTTTGGGTGTCGTGGTGACGACATTCACATCAGACGGCTTGTAGAGGTTCTACCACTTGCGGTTGCATTGGAACTGCGTGTAAAGGGCCTCTTGGAATGTTCCTTCTCATTGGCTATCAGCCCCTGTTTCATTGCATCTTCAATTTGAACCCATATCGCGTAGAGCTCAGCAAATGTAAACAATGGCAAGACTATCATCTTCTGTAATAATTTTCCTTGCAAGTTGTGGACCACCATTATGATTTGATCTTTCTTGGATGGCCTGATAGTCATTATCGAGGCCTTAGCCCTCTATCGGGTCACAAAGTCTGAGAAGCCCTCCTTTGGCTCCTGACGAGTCGCTTTAATATCACGGGTTATGACCTCGATTTGGATGTTATAAGAGTACTATGCGATGAAGGCCTCATCAATTTCCTTCCAGTTTCATTTCATAGAGTCTTCCAGTTTTGCATACCAGATGGCCATTATACCCGATAGGGTCCAGCCAAAAAGTGACAGCTTTTGAAGTCTAGTAAGACCCATTGGTTGTAGGATATCAAAGAATAACCACAGATAGACCATTGGATCCCCGAAGCCATCAAACCGGTCTATGTGTGGCATCTTGAATCTGTCCGGTAGAGTTACTGCAGAGTCTGTGTATCCATCCTCAATGTCAGGGATTGAATTCACGCCCTGTGCCCACTTGAAAAGCTTTTCTAGCTTGTTGACCTTCAGTGCAGTGGGGTCAACCTCGAATTCAAATCGCGCCTCAGTTTGGTACACTGGTGCCTTAGAGGTTTGCCGTGGGATCGGATCCATTGGAATGCCCAGATTCTCTTGGACATTGACAGTGACTCCGAGTGCTGGAATACCCGCTGGAGGTGCATGGGATGCAAAAGCTACTGCTGGTTGTGGTTGCTGTTGCTGTAGCCTATTTATCACTTCTGCTTGGTGGGCTGTAACTTCAGCTTGGCGGGTAGCATCTTGCTGCGTGGTTTCTATGGTCTGTTGGACATGACGGAGCAAGTCTTCCATGCTAACTGGGGGATGTTAAGCCATTAGAACTGGTGAATAATCTCTTACTGGGGTGGAAGTAGAAGACTAAGCCTGACTGGGCGCAGGTGAAGTAAAAGGTGACTGCTGGACTGGTGAATTATGCCTAACTCTCCTCCGTCTCGTAATCGGTGGGAGTGAAGTGAACACTGGTTATCCCCTAACAAGATCCCCGGATCTGTAAAGTCTCCTTACACTGGTCCAGAGTGCTTGGGGGTAACAGAATCGTCTGAAACAATTGTGCTAAACTACCTTGCGAAAAGAAATAAAGCAAAAGAAAGCAAAAATCAGAAACCGCACAGCACCTCAACTTAGATATGAACAAGACACAGTTGTAATGATAAGCTGTAGAACTACACTCAATACTGATTTCTGCTCCCAAAAACTGATACCTAAACTTGCAACTGGTACATACATTCTTGTAGAGTTTCACTCTAAAAGCACATATTAGTTAAGTGAGAGCCAAATCACCCCTATGATGGGGTATGGTTACCCTGTCCTAGTTTTGTCAGGAACTAGGGTTAGCTATTCAAGCAAAGTGGTTTCACACAATCTTGAATTCGGGTAAGCAACCTGTCCTAGTTTGGAACAGTCTCTATGGCTTTCGATATGCAACTAGGCCGATTGATCAAAAAGCGTACCTCAGCAAGACTAACTAATATACCTCTCATGCTTAACACCGAGAAGTGAAAGGAGGATTAAACGGTACAGCAGTAATCCAGATCCAAGGGCTATGTTCCCATCGTGGCAGAGCTTGCAACCGGTAAGCCTTTTGGCAAGCTTTTCCAAGCAAGCCTCCAGCAAGTCGTTGAGGAATAGCAGATGGCAAACACGGTGACTTAGGCACACCAATGCAAATGCAAAGAAACACATAAGTGTAGATAAAATGTCATATCATGAGTTCGAGTGAAGTTCTCTAAATCCCCAGCTGAGTCGCCAGAAACTGTAGCTCAATTTTTTCGCGCCCCCTTTCAGAAGCTCGAAAAAAGCCCTACAGTTTGGACTCCCGCGGTTCTGAATCTAATCTCACAAATTGAGCAAATCTTTTGGAAAATCGATTGTGAATCAAAAATGTCAAAATTGGTCTGCTTTGCCAGATACAGAGTCACTACCTAAATATTTTATTTTGGGAAAATTTAGGAAACCCATGACTCGTGCCAAAGGCCACGTGTCTGTCATTACCAAAGTTGCCCCGGCTCGGGAACTTAGGAACGAGAGAGGAAGGTCATGAACTGAGCACCCTCGCTCGCCCGATCAAAGATCGGCCTCTAGTAATCATGATATGATTTTTTATAAAAATTATGTGCTCTTGTTCCGGTTATTGATCTCGCTTTACTAAGTGATGCTCACAAGCAAGTATAGACTAGTATGCTTAATTTGGAACAATTCAATTTCATGTTTGTTTTTTGAAAGGGGTTTGAATTTGCCACCTCAAGTGGGCTTAAAGTTTGCGAATTTGCCACCGAACCTAGTGGGCTTAAAATTGATTTGCCACTCGACATAGTGGGCTTAAAATGTATTTTAAATCATTCCAATTCAAGCAACAAGCCTTCATTCACAGGCATTTAAACAGTTTATCGAAAAAGCATTTAGCCTCATGGCAAGTATGCCAGTCATGGCAATCACTCACACTCATGCAAGTATGCTAAAGCACTAAAAACTCACCTAGTACTCCAAGCTAAGAAAATATGAGTTAGAAAAATATGCATGATTCCTAACTATAAAAGCTGCATAATGCAACACATGTAATAATGCAATTACTAGGCTCGACTACTAATATGGTATATGAATTATTTCAAGACATGCGGTCTAAGTACGTATTCAAAGAATTATTGAAATGACAATGCAGTTTGAATGATGCGCCGAGCCTCAGTGCATGTAAGACAAATTGAATGGATGCAAATGTAAGGTGTGCTAATTGTATCATTATAGCGATCCCGGGTTTACCCTTGTTGTACAGTAATCCGGACATGTGTCCGTGGATGTTGGTAGTTGTTTATTATCTTGTTTACATCCTTTTTACGTCGTATTTGAGTTATAGGATGTGTTGGGCAGGTTTGTTACAGGTTGGTTGAGTTTAGAAACCAAAACTAGTTGCCCAGATTTTGACCTGTCCGCTCGAGCGGGGGTTTTGGCGCTCGAGCGGGAATTGCACCCATCCAGTATTTCCTGTGCAGTGTTGGACGCTCGAGCGTGGTATTGGCCGCTCGAGCGGGGTTGTGTGAGTGCCGCTCGAGCGGGGAGTTGGAAGCTCGAGCGAAGACCTGGTTCTGTAAAAGTTCTGGGAGTGTGTATTCTCCGCTCGAGCGGGATTGTTTGCGCTCGAGCGGGAGTCTGTGAGTGACGCTCGAGCGGGGTGTTTGACGCTCGAGCGGGGTGTTTGACGCTCGAGCGGGTCGACTGGGTTTAAGTTCCGTGTTTTGACTTTTCAAATCACTTTTTCACTTTCTCTTCTCTCTCCTACTTTTCCAAAAACACCATTGTTGAGCCTCTCACTCTAGAACTCAACCTTCTCTCTAGGTTTTGATCTAGTAAGAGTGATTTGCTCACCTTTGGCCTTTACAAAAAAGTTGTTGATCGTTGAGGGCTACATTTTAATCTGAAAATTTCGAGATTTGGAGCACGTTGGGTTTTGTCTTCTTCTCCCTTGGAGCTCCGAATTTGAGGTAGGGATATCCTACTCCTCTCTATGGATTTTGTCTTTAAATTTTAGTATTTTGAGATGTTGGGGTTGGTTTGGTAATTTGGTGAAAGTTTGGGGCTTTTGTGTTATTTTACAAAAGTTGGGGTTTTATTCATAATAAACCTAGATGCATGTTTGGCATAGAGAAATGGAATAGATGTTGAATCATTGGTGAAAATGGGACCTAAGGGTTGAAATGTCAATTATGGTTAATGACCTAATTACATTGTTTGATTAATTGGGATAATTAATTGTGAGAAATGAGGAAAGGAAATGTTGATTGAATATCCATTTGTGCATTTATTTACTGTTTAGAAATAACTGCTTTAGGCTATCGGTGGAGGATAGTCGTGATTGTTGTAGACAATGCATGATGATTAGGCAAACGGAAACTAATCAATGGAATGTGTCATGAAAATTGACGGTTGTTAGAATACATTAACTGTATGTATTGAGTGATTGTATATAGAACCAATGTGTTTGTATACGTTATGTGTAGAGGAGGAGATGGGGGATGTACTCCGCGGTTTAGGGGAAGATGGGGGATGTACCTCTAAACCGGATAGTGTTGGGAGAAGATAGGGGATGAACTCCATAGATACAGCTCATATGCTTCTCTAAAGAAGTGAAGATAGAGCTAACATGCTTATCTTTGTGAAGTGTGGATACAGCTTATATGCTTATCTGTGAATGTGGGATATTGTTGTTATACATATCTGTTGAGAATGTGGATATAGCTTATATGCTTATCTTTGAATATGGGATATAGTTTTATACATATCTGTTGAAAAGATTATAGAGTTTATATGCCTATCTGTTGAAAAGGGAAAATGAAAGGTAACTTGGACTCATAAGTCGTATGACATAAATATGTGATTTATGTGAATGTATCAGTGTTGGCCATCTATCAATTGCTAATCTTTTAGTCATTGTTCATGGTTGGTTTAGTGTGTTTCTACTGGGCTGTGGCTCACCCTATATGGGAATATCATTTTCAGGTACAGGTAGCATGCCACCTCCAAGGACATAGCTTGGGAGGCTAGAGGCGGACATACTTTTGTCGTTTTGTTTTTGATGTATTACATGTAAATTCATGCCAAGGACTTAAGATGTAAATGAGTTAGTACTCTTTTTGTTGTAACCAAGTGTTAACTTGGAAAGTTGTAAGCCCGTAGGGCATTTTGCTTTTGTTGTTAACATGTAATACTTATGTAATGAAACCCTGATGAATAAAAAGAATGTGGTTATTTCATATGTCAATGAATGTCTTATTTGATGAGTTTAATGTTATTATTTTGAGGGCGTTACAACTTGGTATCAGAGCGTACCTGGTTCGAATACTTTGGGTACGTGGGAAGTGATTAGTATCACAATGGGTTTGTCTCGCTTGATAGAGACTTAAATGTAGTATCATATGCTATGTGCTTGATTGATAACATGCTTATGTGACTATGTGGGTATGGGATTTAATTTCTAGGATGTTGATTGGATCCTTGGGTTTCTGGGAGTCTTGTTGGAAAAGCACTTGATCAATGCTGTTTCTAACCAGAACTCTAGTAACGCCTCGGGACTATCATTATCCAGAAATGAAATTCATAAGTGCTTATGTGTTTATGTGCTTACGTGGAGTGAATTACAGTTGTCCATGCACTAGGATGTGGGTGTTTAGTTTCGGCACATTTGTGAGTATGCTAATGTTCTGTGTTACCTTTATTAGGATGTCAGGACGAGGAAAAGGTGCTAGGCGTAGTAGACCTGCGAGGCAGGAAGTACCGTTACCGGGTGAGATTCCGACAGTGCAGGAGGGAGTTGGCCAGGCCAATGTGGCCGAGCCAGCAGGTCAGCAGGCCATGGGTGACTTGGCCAGAGAGATAGCAGGAGCTTTGGGTATTCTTAGAGCTAGGAATCAGGCAGCTGAGGCAGGGCCTTCTTTCTTGAAGAGGGAGTTTTTCTGGTCAAATCCGGACGAGTTTATCGGGGGTCCGAAGGAGCCACTGAAGGCTGATGAGTGGCTAGAGCAAATGAGTAAGACGTTCGAGATGCTTGGCATCGAGGACGGAGCACTGAAAGTGACCTTGGCATCCTTCCAACTGAAGGGAGATGCGGGTCAATGGTGGAAGTACGAGAAGGCTCGTGTTGGTGGTACATGGGAAGCATTTGTGAATGCTTTTCAGGAGAGGTTTTTGTCTGCAGCAGCTAGGGAGAAGCTGAGGGACCAGTTTAGCCGGCTTAAACAGCAGGGCTTGTCAGTGGCCGAGTTTGAGGCTACTTTTACCAGTCTGTCCAGGTTTGCACCTGAACTGGTGGCGTTTGAGGAACGCCGTTGCTATGAGTTTGAGCGAAAGTTGAGGCGGGGCCTCAAGAAGTTGAGAGTTGGTGGGTCTTATATTCGAGAGTATAGACACCTGGTAGATGCTGCTGCTCATATGGAAATTATGATGCAGGAAGAGGAGGAAGAACAGAAGGGCTCCAAGAGGAGCCAAGATGGCCAGGGTGATGGCAGGAGGCAGAGGGGTTATAACCCTCAGCAGTCGTAGGGTGGTGTTGCTAGATCGACCTTCCCAGTGCCGAGTACAGACTCCAGGAGAGGTGGTCAGGGGGATTTCACCTGTTACAAGTGTGGCCAGCTGGGTCACAAGGTTTCTATTTGCCCGCAGAAGGGTGGGGGTCAGAAAGCTGCTTCTTCTTCAGCTAGACCGCAGGGTAAGAGTTTGGGCAGGGGGCAGCCCTTGTCTTGTTATCAGTGTGGACAGCCTGGGCACCTGAAGAGGTTTTGCCCGCAATTGAGTGCCACTTCGGGAGCGTCTGGTTCTAGGCAGACGCAGGGTTTTCAACCAGCTCAGTCTGTGTAGGCCTCGAGGGCCAATCCGGGAGCTTCGTCATCCCAGTCTGTGCAGCAGTCTTTTGCTCCGAGAGGTGAGCAGGTAGACCAGGGGCCTACGGGGCGCGTGCATGCTGTTACCGCGCAGGATTTAGTACCGGCTCCATCAGTAGTGAGAGGTACTTTTCTGTTTTGCAACTCGGTTGCTATTGTGTTGATAGACACGTGTGCATCTCATTCTTTTGTATCTGCTGCATTTGCATCTGTTTTGGAATTGGAGTTAGCACAGTTAGCATCTCCTATTTGTGTGGTATCGCCTTTGGGTGGTGAGTTGATCTTGAAACAGGGTGTTAGAGGATGTGATATAGAAGTCGCCGACTATAGGCTTCCTTTTTCGTTTGTTGTCATGCCCATGAAGGGTTTTGATGTTATTTTAGGTATGGACTGGCTATCGTCATACCGGGCTGTTATCGATTGCTACCGCCAGAGGGTCACGTTATGTACCTTGAGCGAGGAGTGGTTCCATTTCTTGGGAGACCGGGTTGGTTGTGTTTTGCCACCGGGGTATGATTCGCGAGGGCGAAGTGAGCTTAGTGGTTTACTTGCTAGCTTTGAGAGTGGTGAGTGTGTTGAGACCCAGATTGTGTTGCCGAGGGTGGTTTGTGAGTATTCGGATGTCTTTCCCGAAGATCTTGTTAGTTTGCCACCTCACCGAGAGATAGAGTTCTCTATTGATCTAGTGCCCGGCACGGCGCCGATTTCTATGGCACCTTACTGTTTTGCTCCAGCAGAGTTGGTTGAGTTGAAAGTTCAACTCCAGGAATTGCTAGATAAGGGCTTTGTTCGCCCTAGTGTTTCGCCGTGGGGTGCACCGGCCCTCTTTGTTAAAAAGAAAGATGGTGCCTTGAGATTGTGTATTGACTACCGGAAGTTGAATCGGGCTACGGTTAAGAATAAGTATCCTATGCTCGTATAGATGACCTGTTTGACCAGTTGAAGGGTTCCCGTTGTTTCTCTAAGATAGACTTGAGATCGGGTTACCACCAGTTGAGGGTCAGGGAGGAAGATATTCCGAAGACGGCATTCCGCACGCGGTATGGCCATTATGAGTTTCTGGTGATGCCATTTGGGCTTACCAATGCACCGGCAGTCTTTATGGACTTGATGAACCGGATCTTCCGGGAATTCTTGGATCGGTTTGTAGTCGTTTTTGTGGACGACATCCTTATCTATTCGCCTTCTGAGGAGGAGCACGAGAAACACTTGAGAGTGGTGCTTGAGTTGCTTAGAGCCCATAAGCTGTATGCCAAGTTTGGGAAGTGTGAGTTCTAGCTGAGGGAAGTCAAATTCTTAGGCCACGTGGTATCCGGGGAAGGGGTGTCTGTTGATACATCCAAGGTTGAGGCAGTGCAAGATTGGGCACAGCCTAAGAGTGTGTTTGAGATCCGCAGTTTTCTGGGATTAGCTGGGTATTACCGTCGGTTTGTGAAAGATTTCTCCAGGTTAGCGTCACCGTTGACTCGACTGACTCGGAAGGGAGTCAAGTTTGTGTGGAGTGAGACTTGTGAAAAGTCGTTCCAAGAGCTGAAAGTTAGATTGACCACCGCTCCAGTGTTGATTATTCCGGAGAGAGGGTTGGGTTATGCGGTTTATTGTGATGCCTCACGAGAGGGTTTGGGTTGTGTGTTGATGCAAGAGGGGAAAGTGGTAGCTTATGGCTCACGTCAGTTGAAAATACACGAGAAGAATTACCCCACACACGACCTAGAGTTAGCGGCTATGATCTTTGCCTTGAAAATCTGGAGGCACTACCTTTATGGTGAGAAGTTCGAGGTGTTCTCGGACCACAAGAGTTTGAAGTATCTGTTTACACAGAGAGACTTGAATTTGAGGCAGAGGAGGTGGATGGAGTTCATCGAGGATTATGATTTTGAGTTGCATTATCATCCGGGAAAGGCCAATGTTGTGGCCGATGCCCTTAGTAGGAAATCCATTAGTGATGTAGCTTGTATAGCCATCCGGGAATGGGAGATGTTGGGAGCACTTGGCGAGTTTGATTTGCTACTGGGCGAATCTGTTGAGG
This sequence comes from Camellia sinensis, assembly GCF_055761805.1. Lineage (NCBI taxonomy): Eukaryota > Viridiplantae > Streptophyta > Magnoliopsida > Ericales > Theaceae > Camellia > Camellia sinensis. The sequence goes on from NC_138962.1 coordinate 91,557,505, forward strand.
CTGCGACCTTGTTTTCTGTTGTTGCGCAGCCTACACTTGTGACTAGAGTGTTAGAGGCACAGAGAGGTGACCTTGAGGTAGAATCCCTCCGAGAGAAGATCTCCAGTGGGAAAGTTGAGAAGGGTTTGACGGTGTATCCCGACCTGAGTGTGAGATACCGAGACCGTTTGTTTGTACCGGAGTCTTGCCGAGAGGAGGTACTCCGAGAGTTTCACCATTCGCGCCTTGCGGTGCATCCTGGATGTACTAAGATGTATCAGGATTTGGGTCGCCAGTTTTGGTGGCGGGGTATGAAGAGAGATGTGGCTGTTTTCGTATCGAAGTGCCTTACTTGCCAGCAAGTAAAGGCCGAACATCAGAGGCCAGCGGGTTTGTTGGAACTCTTGCCTATTGCCGAGTGGAAGTGGGAGCATGTCACTATGGACTTCATTGTGGGTCTTCCGAGGACTCAGCGGGGTAGTGATGCTATTTGGGTGGTTGTTGACCGGTTGACTAAGTCGGCGCACTTTATTCCTATGCGCGTGAGAGATTCGGTGGATCATCTTGCCGACTTGTATATTCGGGACGTAGTGAGATTGCACGGGGTCCCAGTGACGATCGTCTCAGATAGAGATCCTCGTTTTACTGCTAGGTTGTGGCAGAGCTTGCAGAGTGCCTTGGGCATTAAGTTGACCTTTAGTACGGCCTATCATCCTCAGACTGACGGGCAGTCCGAGCGTACTATCCAGATCCTCGAGGATATGCTTCGGGGTTGTGTCCTGGACTTCAGTGGGACGTGGGAGAGGCACTTACCCTTGGTAGAGTTTGCCTACAACAACAGTTTTCAGTCTAGTATCAGTATGGCACCGTTTGAGGCCTTGTATGGCCGACCGTGTAGGTCTCCAGTTTGTTGGGCCGAGGTGGGTGATGCACCTTTGCTGGGTCCAAAATTAGTTAGGGAGACGACGGAGAAAGTTGAGCTTATCCGTAGGAGGCTTGTTACAGCCCAGAGTCGACAAAAGAGTTATGCCGACCGTAGGAGGAGACCTTTGGCGTTTGAGGTAGGTGATCATGTCTTTCTGAAGATATCACCTAGGCGAGGTTTGATGAGGTTTGGGAAGAGTGGGAGTTATCCCCTCGGTTTATTGGTCCTTTTGAGATCCTTGAGAGGATTGGCGAGGTTGCTTATCGGTTAGCTTTACCGCCGCAGTTGTCCGGAGTGCATGACGTGTTTCATGTGAGTATGCTTCGGAAGTATGAGCCAAATCCATCACATGTGTTGGATTGGACCGATTTAGAGGTAGATGAGGATGCCTCGTATGAGGAGAGACCGGTTCGGGTCTTGGATAGGCGGGATCAGGTCTGTAGACGCGCCCCGTGGGCCTCATGCTACAGTTCGGACTCGATTTGTGTCACGGTTCTAAGTCTGAACCAAAGAGTCCAAATCTGGCAAATCGTTTTGAGAAACAGGTTTTTAAAAAAGTAGTGCCAAACATGGACTGCTTTGCCAGATACAGAGTCGCCACCTAAATATTTTAAAATGGGGAAATTTAGGAAACCCTGACTCGGTGCCGAAGGCCACATGTCCGTCATCACCGGAGTTGTCTCGGCTCGGGAGCTTGGGTACGATCAGGGAAGGTCAGCTATGAGCACCCCCTCTCGCCCGGTCCGAAGACCGGCCTCTACTAACCGTGATATCCAGTTTTGAAAACGTTATGTGTTCTTATTCCAATTATTAGCCTAGCATTACTATGTTATGCGCGCGGCAAACAAGTATAGACCGAATCGCCCAAATTGGAAATAAAACATTTTATGTTCGTTTTGAAAATGGTTTGCTATTCGTAAATAGGCTAAAATGCAGGTTTTGCCACCTTCAAGTGGGCTTTTGGAAAAGATGGTTTTGCCACTATCTAGTGGGCTTAAAAATCGCAGTTTTAACGCATTATCCCAACACGCATGCTGGATGCTAAAGCGAAAAATACTTACATCGTACTCCGTGCCAAAACAGTAAACTAGTTAGCAAACATGCATGTCCTAGTTCATGTTAAAAGTGGCTAATGCATCACATGCAAAATGCGATCTAGGCAGGCTCGACTAGCCCTAAACATGGTATGTGAAAATGCACAATTATCACATATTCGGTTTAGAATTTGAAATACAAATGCGGTTAGCGTGATGTACCGAGCCTAATGTATGCAATACAAATGCATGGATGCACGCATGCATAGCATAAGGTATGCTAATTTCAAAAAATGCCCTAATCTACCATCATAAGCTGGTAAATAAAAGGGAAGAAAGAAATGGGGATTGGAAGACATACACACCACCCACACACACTTATTACAGATTTGCCCTCACTCGGAGGGCCCAAATAAATATTACAGTCCCAAAATAATAAACAAATAAAATTATTACAAGATTTCTAATTTAATTTAAAAGAAAAGATGGCAAAGGAAAGAAGAGGGCAGCCGCAGCCTCTGCCTCGGGATGCGCGAATAATGCATGCTCGAATCCGTCTCGCCCGGAAAACCCGTACTGTACTCCTGCTGCCTCTGTTTGTACTGCCTTGTCTTTCTGAAAATTGCCAAAGTACTGGAGCAAGTTCCTTGCATCCTACAGAGCACCACCGGCCGGACAGAATTCCCACCGGCACTTCACAATTCCCATCGGCATTTGTTGGATTCCTCGGCACTCCAGATATTGCCGGTCGGCACTAAATTCTGCCGGTCGGCAGAAACTTCCTGCAGAAGACAATTTGACAGCAAACAGAGAACAGACAGTGCATGGCATGGGGTTCTCAGGTACATGTGGGCATGGTTGTGCTTCTTATCATGTTTTGAACTCAAAGAAGCACAACCCTTGATCTTTGAGCCATCAATGGAGCATGATGACCCAAGGGATCAAATTCGCCACTCAATGTAAGGATGCATGCAACAAACAAAATGAGATCCGAAGCCTTTTCATGTCGAAGTCAAAGGCCCCGGTGACCGAGAATCAAGGTACATTGCATCACTTGGAGTATGAATGTCCCTTGACCCTCATATTTGGCTTGACACCCCAAGCCAAATGATGCAATGCATGTTATGCTCACAAGGCTCAAAATACAACATGATACTAAACATGCAAGATATGCCAAATGTTATGCAACAAAAACATGGCAAGTATGTAATGTCAACATGCAAGATGCAATTGGGATACAAACATGAACTAATTTCCATAAAGTTAGCATTAGAATAGCACATTAATGGGACAATCATGCAATCAATCATGAAATAAGCATGCAAAGGGGGCCTCGAAGTGATAAAGGTGCAGACCTTTATTCACCTCAAAACAGCACCAAAAGTGCTCAAAATGATGGACAAACAACTCATGTTAACAAGCAAACTTATGATCCCAAGGTTAAGGCACAAAAGGGGACAACTTTACTTCCAACAACAAGACCAAGCCATGGCATGATTAAGACAAGTAAGGACAGATTTTTTTATGCAAAATGGGACCCCAAAACCTCCTAGTATGGCAGCTAAAGATGACTCCCAAAAGGCATATGCACTAAGGCTCATTCCTAAGCATAAGAGGGTACACCCTCAAGGCATAAAAGAGGCCATGCATGCACACATACAAACATGATCCTTGGGCTAAAATGTGATCCTAGATGATGTCAAATCATGAGGATGATTACAACCATGCATGCTAGAGGTCAACATGTTCAAAGCTTTTAAGCCAAAATGCAAAGCAACCCTAACAAACATGTTAAGCATGACCAAACGAATAGCCAACAGAGTTTAAGCATGGAAAAACAACACTAAAAGCTTCATGGAACTAAGCCAACACACGCAAGAATCATGGCCTAATCATGAGATGCGCTTCTAAGCAAAATGGAGCAATACAAAACAAGTATTACAAGCATACAAGGAGGTACAAATCCAACCAAAAATAGAGATCCCACATGACCTAAAAACACCCAAAAAGTTCTGAAATGAAGCAAGAACCAAGCAAGCATGCATGTCACCCTCTTGGGCCACAACTCAAGGAAACAAAATCATAAAGGGAGAGGGGGGGTCCCTCCCCTATGCAAGACTTCAAACCAACTTTTTTGACACTAAAAATACACTGATTTTCAATTATCAAAGGACCAAAACACTGAAGTGAACAAAACCTTATCAAAGAGGCACCGAAATGGACCAAACAAGACCTAGAAGGGTGAGTTTGCACTCAAACCACAAAATGACCTTAATGAAAGTGCTAGAGCAGGAAAATACAAGCCCTTTTTATGTTATACACAAGGGCTAAAACAGCAAGCAAGATAGGTAAAAAACTATTGCAAGTTTGGGGAATATAAATCAAGATGCTCACCCTTGAAGAACCTTTGAAGAACAAATGGTCTAGCCTCCTTCTTTTGATCAAAAGCAGTCCAAAAACTCAAGAAACAACCCCCCAAGTCCCTCAATCTCGGAGTAAGGTGTGATGGTGTGTGTAATGGTGCAAAAGTAAGGTAAAAACAACCTTTTGAGCTAAGAAACACACACAAAGGAGGAGAGAGAGGGAGGTATAGAGATAATATGTATCTATATCTCCAAGGTCTGGTTTTTGGTTGCAAGAGTCTAACCTCGATCAAAGAGGAAGGTCCTCCTCTTATAAGACTCCCTCTTGCAAAGCTTATACAACAAGCTTGCTTAGAGGGAGATCCAGGGGGAAGAGTTGGTGCCAGCTATCACAGCTGGCACAAAATATCTCCATAAAGTGGATGAACAGTGGTCGGCTGCCCAAAAATGCCATTTCGGCAAAAAACAGTGCCGACCGGCAACAAACTATGCCGACCGGCAATAAAATGTGCCGATCGGCAAACAAAAGTGCCGATAGCAGCAAAAAACCAGCCAGTGGCCTCTAGCCATTGCCGGTGGGGTGTGGGGATGGTCCACAAGCCCTACCCTGCCTCTCAAAGGCAAGATGCAAGTGTTTGGTACAAAACCAGACACTAAACGGTTGAGTTCGGAGATCCTGAGGTAGGGCACGCGAGCCGAGACCTCCGGGAACTCCAAACGAACACAAACAAGGATAATCACCGAGTATACAAACGGTGATGTCCAAGTCTTGAGGACGGTCAAAAATGGGGTGTCTACAAGGTCCTGCGTGGCAAGACCATTCCTTTGGTGAAAGTCTTGTGGAAACATCACGGAGTGGAGGAAGCCACTTGGGAACGTGAGTTGGAAGTCCGTGAGAAATATCCGGACTTGTTTGTTGATATGTAATCTTGTATTTAAATTTTGAACTGTTGTTGAACTTAAGAGCTTTTATATATGTCTTAAGTTGTGAAACATTGAAAATGTTTTGGTTTATTGGAAGTATGTTTTGGAACTTGCCTCATATGGAAGTTGATTGTAACATTGTATATGTTGAATATATCGTTGAAATTGAAAAGGAAATGCGCAATGTTGATGCATGTTGAAAGTACATATGTTGTTTACATATTGTGAAATGCCTCTTGTTAAAGGGAGGGGGTGACCGGTAATTGGTCGAATTGTTGAATGTTAAAATGTAACATTGTTTAAAATGGAGGAAAACTTGTTTTTGAAAACTTGTGCTTAATTTCGGGGACGAAATTCTTTAAGGGGGGGAGGTTATAACGATCCCGGGTTTACCCTTGTTGTACAGTAATCCGGACATGTGTCCGTGGATGTTGGTAGTTGTTTATTATCTTGTTTACATCCTTTTTACGTCGTATTTGAGTTATAGGATATGTTGGGTAGGTTTGTTACAGGTTGGTTGAGTTTAGAAACCAAAACTAGTTGCCCAGATTTTGACCTGTCCGCTCGAGCGGGGGTTTTGGCGCTCGAGCGGGAATTGCACCCATCCAGTATTTCCTGTGCAGTGTTGGACGCTCGAGCGTGGTATTGGCCGCTCGAGCGGGGTTGTGTGAGTGCCGCTCGAGCGGGGAGTTGGAAGCTCGAGCGAAGACCTGGTTCTGTAAAAGTTCTAGGAGTGTGTATTCTCCGCTCGAGCGGGATTGTTGACGCTCGAGCGGGAGTCTGTGAGTGACGCTCGAGCGGGTCGACTGGGTTTAAGTTCCGTGTTTTGACTTTTCAAATCACTTTTTCACTTTCTCTTCTCTCTCCTACTTTTCCAAAAACACCATTGTTGAGCCTCTCACTCTAGAACTCAACCTTCTCTCTAGGTTTTGATCTAGTAGGAGTGATTTGCTCACCTTTGGCCTTTACAAAAAAGTTATTGATCGTCAAGGGCTACATTTTAATCTGAAAATTTTGAGATTTGGAGCACGTTGGGTTTTGTCTTCTTCTCCCTTGGAGCTCCGAATTTGAGGTAGGGACATCCTACTCCTCTCTATGGATTTTGTCTTTAAATTTTAGTATTTTGAGATGTTGGGGTTGGTTTGGTAATTTGGTGAAAGTTTGGGGCTTTTGTGTTATTTTACAAAAGTTGGGGTTTTATTCATAATAAACCTAGATGCATGTTTGGCATAGAGAAATGGAATAGATGTTGAATCATTGGTGAAAATGGGACCTAAGGGTTGAAATGTCAATTATGGTTAATGACCTAATTACATTGTTTGATTAATTAGGATAATTAATTGTGAGAAATGAGGAAAGGAAATGTTGATTGAATATCCATTTGTGCATTTATTTACTGTTTAGAAATAACTGCTTTGGGCTATCGGTGGAGGATAGTCGTGATTGTTGTAGACAATGCATGATGATTAGGCAAACGGAAACTAATCAATGGAATGTGTCATGAAAATTGACGGTTGTTAGAATACATTAACTGTATGTATTGAGTGATTGTATATAGAACCAATGTGTTTGTATACGTTATGTGTAGAGGAGGAGATGGGGGATGTACTCCGCGGTTTAGGGGAAGATGGGGGATGTACCTCTAAACCGGATAGTGTTGGGAGAAGATAGAGGATGAACTCCGTAGATACAGCTCATATGCTTGTCTAAAGAAGTGAAGATAGAGCTAACATGCTTATCTTTGTGAAGTGTGGATACAGCTTATATGCTTATCTGTGAATGTGGGATATTGTTGTTATACATATCTGTTGAGAATGTGGATACAGCTTATATGCTTATCTGTGAATGTGGGATATAGTTTTATACATATCTGTTGAAAAGATTATAGAGTTTATATGCCTATCTGTTGAAAAGGGAAAATGAAAGGTAACTTGGACTCATAAGTCGTATGACATAAATATGTGATTTATGTGAATGTATCAGTGTTGGCCATCTATCAATTGCTAATCTTTTAGTCATTGTTCATGGTTGGTTTAGTGTGTTTCTACTGGGCTGTGGCTCACCCTATATGGGAATATCATTTTCAGGTACAGGTAGCATGCCACCTCCAAGGACATAGCTTGGGAGGCTAGAGGCGGACATACTTTTGTCGTTTTGTTTTTGATGTATTACATGTAAATTCAAGCCAAGGGCTTCAGATGTAAATGAGTTAGTACTCTTTTTGTTGTAACCAAGTGTTAACTTGGAAAGCTGTAAGCCCGTAGGGCATTTTGCTTTTGTTGTTAACATGTAATACTTATGTAATGAAACCCTGATGAATAAAAAGAATGTGGTTATTTCATATGTCAATGAATGTCTTATTTGATGAGTTTAATGTTATTATTTTGAGGGCGCTACACTCATGTCCCTAATCTAACCATCAAAAGCAGATAAATAAAAGGGAGAAAAACGTGGGGTTGGAAGACATACACGTTATTACATTTTGCTCTCATGAAGGAGAGTCTGAATGAATAAAGCAAAACTAACTAGCAACTAATTAAGACAAAGCTAATTAAGCTAATTATTACAAACCAAATAAAATAAATAGCTGAACTAATTAACTAATTATTACAACACTTGAATGAACTAACTAGTAATCTAACTAATTAAGTTACAATACAAATGTAAACAAACTAAGTAATTAAAGTCTCTAACTATGCTGCCACTACTCCGTCTCAGAAAAAGGAAGATGCACATGCTTGGCTACCAACCGAAAAGACCTCCGTTTTGCTCTCGACAGCCTCTGTTTGTAGAGTTGAACACTTCCAGAACCATTTTTTGCTCCACCTTACCAACATTCTGCTGAGGTTTGCATTAGTGGCCAGCCGGCCACTAGTAAATACTGCCGGCCATCTGCAGGCCATCAATGGTCCTCTGTTGGCCACCTGCCGGCCATGGATAGTGGCCTGGCGGCTACTGATGCACTATTTCATTTGCTGCAACAGAGGAAAAAAAGAGCAAAAAGGAAGGCATTCTCACAGATTGTTTGCACAACTCACCTCTCATTTTCATGAACAAATCCAAGGAAATGTGAACTTAAGCCACAAACCACCAATTCAAGCAATTTCATTGCATGATGGCTTGTGACTCAAGAGGTGCAAGTTCAATAAATTCAAAATGAGACACAAACCTCCTCTCTTTCATGAAAGATCAAGGGAAGAAGTCGACCTTGGAGATTTGGATCATTTCATCACTAACAAGTATGAAATGGTCCAGGTTCCATGTGTTCAATTAATGTCCGATTGAACACATCAAAAGCACAACCAAATTTTCATCTTGGCTCACTTTTAGTTCCAAGTTTTAATTACTCATTTTACTTTACCAGTCATTCCTTAATCCAATTAAGTCCAAAAGGTGAGTTAAATTCCTCTAAAGGGAAGGAAGCGTTAAACAAGGGGTAGTTTAAGGCATGAGAGAAGTTTCATGCCGTTGGTAATGAACCCTCAAAAGAGGATTAAACCATTAAGCATTGACCTCAATCTCAAGCTTAAAGAATCCCAAGTTTGAAACAACCCTCAATGCAAATTTACAAAGTCTAGAAATGAGGGAGGTTGTAGAGCTTTTGGTGCTGAAATGAAGTGCAAAACAACACGAAAACATGTAATCAACTCAAACAATGGGTGTCTAATGGCCTAAAACACCGAGCTTGTGAGGACCTTTACACTATAACCATTCAAAACAAGACTTAATTGATCCAAATAGCCCAAAACAAAGCTAAAGTAGTCTAAAACAAAGGCAAAAACATGCTAGAATATAGCTAAAAAAAAGCTAGAAAATCATGCTGACATATAGAATTAACTTGGCTAGCAAACAAGACACAAGGAGGGGAGGCTAACCCCTCCAATTTCAGACTTCAAAACATGTTTTTTGTGACTAAAAATACTCTGAAATTCAGTGGTTTAAAGCCCCAAAAAAGTTGTTGAAAGTGGAAACCAAATATGCAAAAGCCTTTCAAATAAGAAAGAAAGAAGGGTGAAGCACCCCCTAACTTAAAATGGTCTCAAACCATCACTTTTAGTCCACCAAAACAGGTTTTTTTACAATTCAAAAGCAGCCCAAAAACAGTGGGAAAAGATAGCAAAATGAGTATGCAAAACAGAGTGTACAACAAAAATGTTATACCTCTTGAAGGGAAGAGTAATTCTAGGCAACAAACCAAGCAAATACCACCTTCTAGAGCTCAAACCAAGCCCAAGAACACCTTAGCTCAAAGATTACAAGATTTGGTTAAGGGTGTATAGGCAAGAGTGTAGGAAATTTGTAGAGAGAGGGAAAAATTTTGAGTCTAAAATTTTCTAACCCCAAAACATAAGAGAGGGTGTCCCTATATATAGAAAACATGAATTCTATACAAAGAGATCCAGCCCTCTACGTGGGCGCAGATGCAAGCATCTGTGCAAGCAGCTGGCACAGCTGGCACAATTGGCATAAAATATCTGCAGGAAACACTGGTGGCCGACCGGCTATTAGTGATGGCCGGCAAGGCATCATTGATGGTCAGCAAGGCACATCAATGGCCGATAGACAAGAAATGATGGCTGACAGCCTCCAAGGATGGCCAACAGGCCACCAGAGATTGCAAGCAGGAAAGACCAAGGCATGGTTCAAAAATGAGGCAAAATGGATGCAGGGTTTGAAAGGCTCAAAACTGTGGCGTTCCGTTGAGGACTTCGAGCGCTCGGTGAGCAAATAGACTCGTCATAGGATGTACTTACTTAACATCCAAGTCATGAAAGGCCGTCAAAAATGGGGCGTCTACACTACCGGACGACAGTACGAACCCCCACTGGGAAGACCCCTTTTCACTTAACATAGGGTGCTGCTGACCCCCCGAGTAACGCATCTGAATTCAACCCTAAACGAAGAACTGCAACGGGCCAAATTGGACATAATTGAAGAACTACAAGAGTCAACCACTGTCAGACTGGCCTCATATCAACAGAGGATGAGAAAACATTATAACAGTAGGGTCAAACCCAGAGAATTCGTTGTGGGCGATCTAGTTCTTTGAGCGGCAACTTTGGGCACCAAAAACCCAGCCAAAGGCAAGCTAGCAGCTAAATGGGAGGGGCCTTACGTTGTCAAATTTTGGCCATGCCAAGGCACTTGCTACTTACAAGATATAGAAGGCAAAGATCCCTCCACCGTGGAATGCTGAGCATTTGAAGTTGTATTTTCAATAAAATGGAGTCATTTTCTCCCATGACGTTTATTCTGCTACCTTGGTCAACTCAGACTGCTTGTTAAATTTTTGTCCTTCAACCTCTGTTATCTGTGTTGCATATGTCATGAATGTTCATTTGAGTTTAACCAAGCCTCAACTAAACTGAGCATGAAGACCTCAGCCAGACTAAGCTCAATCAAGCCTTAGGCAAACTGATCCTGAAGACCTCAACCAGACTAAGCATAAAGACGTCAGCCAAACTGAGTTCAATCAAGCCTTAACTAGACTGAACATAAAGACCTTAGCCACACTGAGTTCAACCAAGCCTCAGCCAGACTGAGCATGAAGACCTCAGCCAGACTAAGTGCAATCAAGCCTCAGCTAGACTGAGCATGAAGACCTCAGCCTGAGTTTGATACAGCCTCCTCCAGACTGTGTTTAACACGTAGTACTAGTTGATCGATTTCATAAATTACACCCTTACTTTTTGCACGAGTCCAGTTTTTATGAAGTAATGTGATTTATTGATTCACTTTTAAGTTTTACTTGGGGCCTTGGTTCATTTTACTTTCAATTTTGAACCCCTATATTCTACACGTTCTATTTTTCAAAACCCATTTCCTTTTTCATTTCACGTAATTCTTTCTTTAAAACTCATTTTTTACGGGGGCACACACACTAAACAAACTGTTATAACTTAACAATTTCCAAAACCAATTCTTCTATTATACAGAACTTCATTACAAAATGTGTAAGTCTTTACATGGATAGTTCAAAAAAAAAAAAAAAAAAAAAAACACAAAATAACCAAGTGTCTTCAACCTTCTTTTTCCTCGCTGGAGATGAGGTCTTCTTCTTTAACCCCTTCATCCTAAGGCGTGCTGACAATGTCCTTATCTCATGGATTCACCACGCTAAAGTCAATGTCTGGGAAGGTTGCCTACGCTCTTTCCTTAAACATCACCCAGCCGTCATCTCCGTACTCGCTCATGTAGTGTTTGTAATAGTCGGACTATTGGAAATTTTGGATTATCTCCTCTTTTGTCTACCCTTCCACCAGATCAACTGAATATGAACCTGATAGACTAGCCTCAGACCCTCCCTCTCTGGCTAAGCTAGAGGCCACAACAGCGTCTATTGCTATTTGGAATTTGGTAGACTGCTTGAATTGCTCTACTGCTGCGGCATAAAGGTCGGGGTAAGCCACTCTTTCTGACGCTATCGCCTTGGCCAGCTCTACAGCCTTGCTTTTCTCCTCTTTAAGACCCTTCGTCTTTGCCCCGAGTGCCCTCTCCAACTCAGCAACTTGCACGCCAGCCTCTTCCTTCTCTTTTATAGATGACTCACTTAGCTCTTCATTGTTGGACAGAGCCTCTTCCAGCCTTTCGTTAGCTAGGTAACAAGCTTGCTGGCCATCCAACACTTTCTTTTGCTCACTTGCCCTTTTAGACTCCAACGGCCCCACTCTTTGGTGAGCGCCCTCCAGTTCGCGCTTTACCTAGCCTAACTGAGCCTTCACACTCGCCAGTTTAACCACTACTGCTGACTAATCTCTCTTCACTTGGTCGGCTACGTGGCCCTGCACCAAGGCTAACACTTCCATCCCTTTTAAATGTCGCTCAGTCACTAGTCCTTTGGCACAGGCACTTCGGGCCGCCTTTCGCACTTAACACTCTCCATTCTGGCCACTCCTAGCTCAGCGCTCACCTTCTCTAACTGGGCCTTCAACGGCTCAGTCTCCATCTTCGTCATCGTTCATTTACCTAGCAGAGCGGCCGCCAAGGTTAGTGACTGCATTTGGGCCGAGCAGAATGCTCTCATAAGATCGGCCCCCCTAAATCGAGACACGTCCCTGATGGCCACTTCATCTATGGTGCCCAACTAGCATTCGGCAACGGCTCTAGCATCGCGAAGGATACTGGTTGGCTCGCTCGCTTCAGGTAGTAAGTGCCTAACCACTGCACTTAGATAGTGAGCGGCGGTGCTCACTATACTGAAAGTAGAACTCTCCTACATTGTACTTGTACCCACTAGGGTTGGACGCTACTTTCCTACCCTGTGCTCTACATCACTTGTTTCCTTTACCGTAGACAGGCCAGTTATTTGCTCCTCTACTTTTCCTTCCTTCACCTCATCCTAGTCAACAACTCTACAATAAAGGGGTCGGCCTCATCCTCCTCAACGACCATTCCTAGCCTTGCCTGCACCATCTCCACCTCCTCTGTTCGCTTGGCTCTTGGGCCAAACATGCTCTATTTGACCCTCTTTGCCTTTACTTCCCCCTCTCTGCCCCTGGCAACACTTCTCTTTTTCTTCTTCACTTGCTTTATCTCAGTTCTGCTCCTCTTCTTAATCAAATCAACTCGTGTCTTCAGTCGCATAATAGTTTCTAAGTCTCGCTCCCCCAACGCTTTGGGTCATTGGCAAGTGACCACGTGAATGTGTGGCTTGGGGGTTGGGCCCAACTCCTGCTCCTTCAATTTCTTTGTCGTGGCGAACGCTGGGCGGTCATCAATCTCTTGGGCCTTCCTCCTCACCTCAACCTCCTCTAGGATGGGGTCCCCCCTGCCTGTTTAGGGTCTAAATCGACGGCGAAGAAGGCAGAGGGCTTAACCATATCATCCCATTTGAGCCCCTCTTTCCCACGCCATTGTTTCATGTGCTTCATTTCCTTCTCCTCTGCTGTGCCTAACTTCGGCTCTATTGGCTTGGTAGGAATCTTCCAGATGGTTCTCGCCCCTCTTCCACCATTCTCCGAAATGACAAACCACTTCGTTCTCCACCCCTCAATGGAGGAAGGGAGCCCAGCCACCAATCCTCTGCCTGTCACCGCTTGCAGTAATACCAAGGTTTCCTGTTGGCCCGACGCCTTGTAACATGAGAAGAATGCATCGACCATCATGCGTTCACCTCCGGTCACTAGTGACCCGGCACCACCTGCAGCCAGTTCAGCACGTCCATAACCAGTTGGGGGAGCAGTAACCTCAACCCCTCAAACAATGCCTCTTCATAGAGGGTGAATTCTATGGGTCTAGAATTCAACGCCTTTTTCCTGCCGTCAGAGCCCTCAACTCCACATTCTCATGGATCTGATATTTGCTTTGGATTCTCTCCAGTTCCTCCGATGTCAACGTTGACTTGTCAGCCTTCGTATGCCAATGGTCAGGGGCCACTTGGCTAATCGGTTGCGCGACTGAGATCATTGTTGATGGTATCAGGCGAGAAGGCCTTCCGCAGCCTTTCTCCACCATCTTCTCTACCCTATATTTCTCCACCAGAGCAACCGCAGCGTCGTCCCCCAATGCGCCAGTCCTTAGGACTAGAGTTTTCTCTCGGGGCATCTTTCTCAAGTTTCTGGTGATTGCTTTGGTTGCGCGCGCCAAAAAGTCCAAAATGTTAAAGATAGGCGAATCCCACGATACAAAAGAGCTCAAATCTAGAATGCATTGGTTTTTCATAACCAGATACGTGAAATGCACAAATGAAAAAGCCCACGGTTTCTCTATATTCCAAGGATCGAGGTTCAAAATCACCAGTTTGAAACTTTGCCAAAAAGTCGATAGAAAAAGTGAGAAATACACGAATTCATACATTAGCCCTTTCGTATTCACGCGCCATTGCAAATTAATGCCCCTTACCTTTCCAAATTCATGCATTATCATCACGTTTTGCCTCCAAAATCATTCCAAATTAATGTTAGCGGCCTTGATTGCTCCATGTAGAAGGATGAGGTTGTTTCATTGTCAGCCTCTCGTCACATGCGTTCCTTCTCCTCAACCCATCACCCTACCGACACATTTAACCCTTCGCCGCTCGGTCGGCGTTTTCACTCGGTTGGCCACCTCGCTGGTCGGGCACCCTCGGTCGGTCATCTTGACGGTGGGCCACCTCGCCGATCTGGCACCCTCAGTCGGTCATCTTGACGATCGACCACCTCGCCGATTAGAGATCCTTGGTCAGCCATCTCACCCGTTAACCACTTCCCAATCAGATGTCTTTGCTCTACCGACTTGCCTGGACGGCCCCCTTATCGTGCAACTTCGAGGACTACTTTCACCCTTATTATTCTCTTCACTGGACTAAAGTTGTGCTCGAAAATAGGGGACTACTGATGGGCACGACCCATAGGGGACTGTCTTGGGTTACCCAAATAGTCAGTCACCTAAAGCCCAGCAAGACAACCCCAACACTAAGCCCAGTAGAGAACCCATAATGATTAGGCCCAGGCACCAGCTAGCTCTGTGTTAGGTAGGGAGTTGGCCACATGGCAGACAAGGATTTTAGAGAGTTATTGAGCCCACGTGCCAAGCATTAAATGAGACTGTAAAAGCATTAAATGCAATAGGACCTCTTGCTCTGAGACATGGGAAAACCACCATGGCTGACAGTAAGCAAATGACAGGCTTTCAGCCAATGGAACAACATGAATGGACAATGAAATGATTGATTAACAATATATGAAAGCCTCTAATTTACGTTGTTGGTAAGAAGAAACCTCTTTCTCTCCTTAGACTGTTATTTGATACCACCTAACTTGCTCGCCAGAGGGTCTAGTGGAAGGAACCACCCCATTCAGAACCTTCCTATTGGGCTTGTTATAGATGAATCTAGGAAAATGAAGTAGACATGGCTCGTGGAGCACCTGGATCAGTCTGACCCAGCCCAACCTCGACTAAACTGCATTATCAAATACTATGCTTTCAAAGTGAAGCAGGCGATGGGGAAATTGAGGAGATCCTTAAGCAAGCAAGAGCCATGAGAGCTATAGAATTAAATCCTTCAACATCAACACTAGCAATAGCAACCACAACTGCAATGGTTAATGAAAATATGGTTGCCACGACACTCACAACAACTAACAATGAAATTTCAAGTATTGCATTTTTGAATTACTTCATGTACAATAAGGAAATAAACAAACTAGGTGATGTAAAGAATTGCTTGCTCGGGATAGCTACACTTATCGTAACATCAACCTTTCAGGCTGTACAAAGTCCTCCAAGTGGTGCATGGCAAGATAACAACTCTAGTGGTGGTGGTTCTGCTTCGAAAGCTCACATTACTAGGCAGGCAATCATGCAGTCACACAGTTCATTTCTGTATGGCTTTTTCCTAATGTTTAATACAATGGAATGGGATTCTCTGTCGTGCTTTACATAATGCTACTTCTCACAACAGGATTCCCCGTGTAGCTAGAACTATGTGCATCAATAGGTGCAATTTTATTAACTTACGATATTTCTATTGCTGCATTCACCCCAAAAAATGTAGTGTCAATTAATTTTGTTGTTTTTGTCAATTGTTTTTCCTTATTTGGTGCAAGTGTTATTCGCCTTTTATAGGTGTATCCTAAAAATGTATTCGGGATGGCTAAATAACATTATGAATGAGCCTGGTGTTTAAAAGCATAGATTTGATGCTGTTCTGGCTTCTATTCATGTTTTTAACTAGTGCTTCCTACTTGTTACAATTATAACCCTTAATTCAAGTTGACTATTTTTCTAATGAGCATTATTATTCAAAATAAAAAATTAGACTTAATTTTTATGTCCAATGATGTGGCAATCAATTAGGATATTAAACATAACACTTTCTCTCATATCTTCTCTAATTATCAACCAATCATACCACTTACACATCATTAGGTTTATAAAATGGGTCTAAAAAGTAGACTTGTATATTATTTTCCTTTTCTAATTTTTTTTCTTAATTTCTCATGGATCCTCTATGTTTGCTTCAACTCAAATCTACATATTATAAATCATATTATCAGTTGTTAGATTTTTGTAAATGGCAATCTCGTTTGAAAAAAACTCCTTTCAATTGTAATTTTATTCATTCTTTTATTTCAGTGAGGAAGTGAGTGTTTAGATGCGAATCCAACCCGCATTATGCCTATGTAGAAGAGTTTGTGACCTTGAGGCTTTCGTGTTTGCCAATACCTGTGCCTACAAATTAAACTTCTGGAAAAGATGTGCGCTTAAGCGATCGGCTTATATGTTTTGCTTTGCCTTTACTCACATCGCTCGAGTGGTGAAGTGTGCACTCGAGCGGTCTTCCTGATCCTATTTTCTATAAAGTGTGCCGTTTGCTATTTTTAAGGTTTCATCCATCCAAATTTTTAGTGAGAAAGAAAAATCAAAGTGTGGTATATTGGAGGGTGTTTTATAAGTGTTTCCTTGATGATTTGAGAGTGATCAATGAATCTACGACCTTTACATTAACTTCATCAAGGGGTTGTTTTTACCGTTACGTTCACAAAAGAGAGAGGTGTTCTTTGGTAGATTTCGGAGAACTTGGGCCTGAAACTTTGGTGGATTTTGGAGTGGCTCATCGTTGTGGATTCGACATCGGCGTTGTAGATTCAACGTTGAGCAAAGCAATTCCATGGTGAAGATGGTAGTGGAAGAGGCACATTGGGTTTGGTTCAATTCGAGCATGGATTTGCTAGATAATTGAGAGTACTCTTGTGTAATTCCTGTTATTGTTTTCTCAGTGAATTGTTTTGTGGCTTTGACCCGTGATTTTTTTTTAATCACAATTGGAGGCGATCTAATTGTGATTTTTTTCACGTTAAATCATTGTGTCGTTTTGTTATTGATTGGTTGATTGTAATTGTTATTCATTATTTAATTTTGAAACATAATCACAAATCAATATTTTAGAGATTTTAGATTCTTCATTGGTTCCTATAATTTAGCGAGATTTCACTTCAGTTCTTGCTATTTAAATTTTATTAATTCTCTAACCCACATTTTTCATTTTTGCTTCAATGAAACCCTACGTTTGTTTGGCAAAAAAAACATTTTCGAGAATATGTTTTTTTATATTTTTATTTTTGGAAAAATTACTTATAAATCTCATATTGAGGAATGGTGATCCATTTAATTCTAAGGAATTTTTGATAGCCCAATTAGTTCCATTGATTTTGAAAAGGTAGATTTAATATATTATTTGAAAATTGAATTTACGATTATACCCTTATTTCTATTATGTTTCCTTTTTTTTTTTTTTTTGGGTGCAAAAAAAGTAAGTTACACAATTTATGAGAATCAAATTTAGGATGAATTTTTATATGAGAATTTTTTTATTTGGAAAACATGTCAAAAGGAGCACAAAAATGAGTTGAAATATGAGATTCTTCAAACATTCCAAAATGATGGGATTCTTCAAACATTTCAATAGGAGTACAAAAACTCCATAGTAAGTTTTGGACGAATGTATAATTTCAAACTATAACACTTTAATATAATACTCAAACGTAACACTCCAAAAACATTCCTTAGTGTACTTTTCTCAAATGTAATACTGTAACACTCCAAAAAAAACTTCTTAGTGTAACACATAAAAAAATTCCTTAGTGTAACACTCTAATGTAACACACAAAAAAAACTCCTTAATGTACCTTTCCCAAATGTAATACTCTAATATAACATTCCAAAAAAAACTCTTTAGTGTAACAATCTCATATAACACACAAAAAAACTTCTTAGTTTATTTTCCCAAACGCAACACTCCAATGTAATACTGCAAAGAAAAAAAAACTCCTTAGTGTAACACTCTAATGCAACACACACAAAATTCCTTAGTGTATTTTTTTCCAAATGTAACACTCCAAAAAGCTCCAATGTAACACTCTAATGAAACACACAAAAAAACTCCTTAATGTACTTTTCCCAAACGTAATACTTTAATGTAACACACTAAAAAAATGATGTGGGATTCTTCAAACCATTCCAAAATGAGTAAAAAAATTTCTTAGTAAGTTTTGGACAAATGTATAATTTTAAACTATGAGTGTTACGTTTGGAAAAAGTACACTAATGAATTTTTTAGTGTTTTTATGTGGGTTACGTTGGAGTATGTTATATTGAAGTGTTACATTTGAGATTACATTGACTAGAGTGTTACGTTTGGGAAAAATACACTACGGAGTTTTTATGTGTTACATTAAATTGTTACAGTAAAGAGTTTTTTTGTGAAAAGTATACTAAGCATGGAGTCAATTATTATATCCAAAAGCAACAAAATGCTGGGTGCTTGTTTCTTAAATTCTAGAAAAATATTTCATGTTGTAAATGAATTACACTTTCTTTTAAAAGAATTTCAAGAGGTTTTGCCCATGTATTTTCTTGGGGTTCCAATATGGTTTCCTCAAATATTTAGCCAGAGTTTGGATCATGCATTTTGATAGAGATTTGGAAAGGGAAAGGTAAAAAATGAGAACAATGTGAATGAAATATAATCAGATGGAGGCAGGTCGATATGTAAAAAAGCCATCATATTTCCTTGATAGATAATAAAGATGAGTTGTCATCTACTTATGATTGAGATGATACTTTAGTAAATAGAATATTACCTATAACAGTTTTCCTAGTACTTGTGTGATTATATTTATATATATATATATATATATGTATATCATTGCATGGTGGTGGTAATTAGAATTTAGAGTATGGAATCATTACTTTGTATTGTATTCCAAATTCCAATTAAACTTAAATTATGTAAGTTTTGTTGGTTTCTCCAACCTTTGAGATTTTTTTATTTATTTATTTTGCTTAGTGTGTTCGTATTATTGGGTGAAATTCTAGAAGAGGGCTGAAAAGGTTATATTTTGGGTCTCGAGGGTTTGTTGTGCATGGCAGAATGGCAAGTATGTGAATATTTCATTTGATGTTGTAATTTAGCATACTTGCAGTTGATAATTTCCTCATCTTTGTCAATCATATCCTTTCATTAGATGATATTTGGGAGATATACTTCATTTAAATTGTGAGAAAGGGTTGTCCATTCTAACTGAATATTTTAATTCATCTGAGAGTGAAGCTTTAGTTCAGAAGTTTGTTTTGCAACTTCCTTTATCTTTTGTGGTTATGATCTCAGGACTGAGATGTCAATCCATTTTAGTTTATCAATTGGCATTTTGAATTTCCATGTTTAGTTTAGTCCGTTTGTGCTAGCATAGAACAAGTCAAATTTTGGAATTGGTTGTGCAAGTAAAAGGTTGTGAATTCCTTTACGAATTGCATACATAGGGACATTTTGGTGTTTCCCAGTATACTTTTATTTAGGCACAAGAGTAATGTGATTTTTATGTAATCTGTTGGTATATCACTTTTGTTCTTCATTTGTCTTCAATAAATACTTAAAACGAAATGTGAGACTGGATATTGATATTTTCAGTATGGTGGACATATTGTGTTTATACCCTTTGCATCCCACTCTGTGCTTGCAATTCATCAGTCCCTGATATGGAGCATATCATGTTTGAGTGGATTATTAGTTTGTATTTCAATTTTATTTTCTAAACATGGGATTATGCATTTTGTTGGATTATTTATCCAATCCTACGACCATATTTGCCTAATCAAACATGGCCTAAAAGTATTGTTGCTAGTTACTGAAAGAAACCTAATTTGAAAAATGTCAAAATGGATCGATTATCATTAATGGCAAATAATATCAACATTTAAGAAATCTTGTCTAGGTCTTTCTAAGAACTAACGAGTCGCACACGTGATGCGTGTGCAATTTAAATAAGTAAGAATAAAGGAAAATAATAAGGAAATTAATACTCTATTGTCTACTTAGCTTAGGTGGTATGACTCCTCGTACCTTAAACCTATGGTCATGGTTTCATGCATTGCCCATTTCTATGTAACTTTTTTTTAAAAAAAATAAAAAACACTGCCACGTGACATGAGGAGAGCAAAGGCTTCACCACTTCAACTGAGGCCTTCACTTAATAATAGTATAGATGTTTGGGTTTTTGGGATACAGAACTCGGTGTTGATGAGAAACTGACAGTCTTGAGACTATGTTCAGATCGGATGATAAGAATAAGAGGAAAAGAATAGGAATCTCATTTTCAGGATTCCTTTGTGAATGAAATTTAGGAATTTGGATTATTTTGGAATGTTCTATAAGAAAGAATGATATGTTGGGGTGGGGGGTGTGGAATAAGACATGGTCGCACCATCATAAACCGCAGTCGACATCTATGACAGCCCACTCTATTAACGCTGACCAAAGGGTAAATTACACTAGCACCTACCGAATTTCTTTGAAATCACAACGACACCTCCCTTATTCTATGAAATCACACTGTCACCCCTTGTCAATTAACACTGTTAACTGAAATGAAAAAATTACTATAACGTCCTTTATTTATTTAGTTAAATTTTATATAGAATTGATGACAGAGAAGACAAGATGAGAGGGAAAAAAATAGAAGTATGGAAGACAATGTTATTGTTTGCCATTATTGTCCAACGTCGAAGGCCACCACCTCTGTAAATTCTTTCATCCAGTCATTTGTCAACCCATTGTTCGTTTAATTGATCTCCTATAGCCTTTAGGAGCATAGTCGAATAGAGGAGATAAGCCAGAGCTAGCCCCATGTCATGAATGTAGAAAAGATGATAGATGATTGTTCTCTCTTCCTCCATTTTTTTGGTGTTGTTGTTGTTGTTGTGTGTGTGTGTATGTGTGTGTGTGTGTGTGTGTGTGTGTGTGTGAGAGAGAGAGAGAGAGAGAGAGAGAGAGAATATGGAAGGAATGAGAATCAATGTATGAAGGGATTGCTTTTGAGAGAGGATTTGGAGTAGTGATTGATTATGTATGGAGGGGAAGAGATGCAAAGTATAGGGGGATTGATTTTGGGTTTGTAGTGGTCATAAGGGGGTAATGATGGGCCTTGGGTGCAACAAGGTAGTAAGGTTGCAAATGTTACAGATGTATATACATATATTTTGTGTGTCTAAAAAAATATATATGTTGAATCTAGATATTGTAGAATAAAATTCTCTTTAATTATTGAAGCTTTGATATGCATACATATATTTGTTTTAGTTTAAAGTGCTTTAATTGTTGAAACTCTCATTAATTGTTGAAATTAGATTTTGCCTTTTGTAGTATGGAATTGGATGGTTGGTTGTTGCAAATTACAAAGGCAGTGATTGGAGTTGTTTTGTTGTTGGGTTTGCATGCTTATTGTATATTCATATACACTTAAGCTTACTGTGTTTGAAACTTTGTAAATTCATATATTCATAGAGCTTTTGCATCCTACAGGTTTAGACAAAAATCATGACCATCTTCTTACTATTCTCATCTTCTGCCTTTGTTTGAAACCACCTTCTTCTTCTTTTCTTTTTTTTTTCTCTCTCTCTCTCTTTGAAACCCTTTTTTCTTCTACAAAATTTCTGTATCGTAGTTGTGTAATTTGATGGTGAGTTTTGTCATTGAAAAATCTAGAAATCCCCTAGATGTTGATTTGTGATTATGTATCAATTTTAAGCAGAATATAACAATCCCAATCAAACAATCAAGACAAAGAAACACAGCGATTTAACGTGGAAAAAATCACAATTGGACACCTCCAACTGTGATCAAAAAACCACGGGCAACAGCCACAAGACAATCCACTAAGAAGAATTAAAGGAATTACACAGGTATACTCTCAATTACCTAGCGAATCCACAACGCCTAATTGAACCAACCTTTATGTGCCTCTTCCAACCCCATCTTCACCACGGAATTGTCTTTCTGATGAGCCACTCCGGATTCCACCAAAGCTTCAGGCTCGAATTCTTCAAAATCCACAACTGAAGAATAACTCTCTCTTTTGTGTATAACAAACAAACCTTTGATGTACTCTCTTTAGATCATGAGTTGAATACTCAATAAAAACATCAAAGAAAACTCCCAAAGTATCCCCAGATATAAACCCTAGAAACCAAAAAGAAGATCTGGAGCCGTTATCCACAAAATCTGACCCAATACGCGAATTTATAGAATCTGTCCCGCGATCTCCGCTCGAGCTCAACACAGCCCGCTCGAGCGGACTGACCAAAAACTGCGTGTGAACAAACTGAGATGCGCTCGAGCGTAGGAGCATCCGCTCGAGCGTAAAATCACACATTCCAGTATTTTTACAGGCGACTGCAGAGATGCTGAGAGCTTCCAATCCCCGCTCGAGCGTCACTTTCCCCGCTCGAGCGGGAAGGCCAAAAATGGAAAAACTGGAAAAAAAAATAACATGCTCGGACAGGCAACTTTGAATGCATTTTTGCATTTTGCTTGAAAACAATAGCATCACAAACTTCATAATCAGCGAAGTGGCAATCTTGAAAACAATAGCATCACAAACTTCTCTGAATGGCACAATTCGGGTTGGATTCGCATCTAAACACTCATAGCCTCACTGAAATAACAGTGCGAAAATAAATACAACTGAAAGGAGTTTTGTCAAACGGGATTGCCAAGAAATAAAACCTAACAATCTCCCCCTTTGGCAATGCCGTGACAAAACACATCTAACAAATAAAATCCTAAACACCCCAACCCATTACAGCCAACAAAAGCCAACTTCTTTCTTAAGGTCATGATCTGCAAAACAGTTATTAGTGCCACAATCTCCAAAACAACTGTTAGTCCCACAAGAGTATGTGAATAAGCAATAGACATATGACACGATTATCTTGAAACATGAGATGGAAAACATGAATAGATGAAACCTAAGACTCATGCAAAACAACTCTCAAACAACACAAGCAAGATCATAAACCACACAAGCAATGATATGACGATGTAAATATCATGAACATACAAGAAGGGCAAAAAGTGCATAGCAACAGCAAAACATATAGCCAATCTCAAAAGCCAACATATCAAAGTGTTCATGCTAAACAACTCTTGCAATGAGAAACCAAACTCCCTTACCAACCCAAATCAAGATGAACCAAACTCCCCCTCACTAAAAGCAACCACAAACACTGAAAACAGTGAACAAGAAGACAATGATAAAAAAAATATGGTGGAGCAAGCAAGGAATTTCAGATTAGTACCTTGAAACACACAAGATTATCCAAGAAGTACCATTACAAGAAAACACAATGTGCACAGTCTGTAGAAGATTCCTCATGCAAGAAAGTGATGCATTATGTGAAAAGCATAGATCCCATGATAAAAAGTGTGTGTGTGACTCTTGGAGTTCGACAAACACTAGATTCAATCCTAGTAGTGATATGAAAGCTGGACCTCCGACAAGAGAATCTTAAGCACGACAAAGGAAAGTCAAACCACTAGGAATCAAGGGGTATTTGGTGAGTAAAGGCGGAGGCTCCCCCTCAATCAATGAATTTTTTTTTTTTTTTTTTTTCTTTCTTTTGCATATTTTGTCTTCTTCTCTTTCTTTTTTTTTTTTTTTTCTTTTACTTTTTCTTTTGCACAATCATTGGTGGCTGACACGCTCAAGAGTATGGAAACCGAACCAGAGAAGCATGGATATAATAAAGATGGCCTGGTTGGTGACTCTGAGGTAGCCTTTTCCTCATGGTTAGACTGCAAAGAATTAAGGGGAAAGCCATGGAGGTGCAAAAAAGATGGTAGGTGGTTAAGAGACTCAACATCACCCAAGATATGCTAGTATAGGTCAATTCCTTTACAGATGCAAAAGATCAATGCCAGAAGTCCAAAAAAAAAAAAAAAAATAATCACTAAGGTGGAAGACTCCAAAATTTGCTAATCCAAGAGTGTGTACAGAATGAGACATACTAATCAAAAAACACACACTCCAAAATGAGTAATGACCACAGAAAGCACACACATATTAACATGTAATGGATATTCTCATCAATTCCAATATGTACCAAGGACCACTCAAAAATTTCAAGCTTGCAAAACCATACTAAGAAAATCTTTTTGGAATTTTTCTTTTCTTTTTTTTTTTCAATTTTTTCTTAACCAAAGCAAGACAAAAAACAAACAAGCACACATTAAAAGACCCGAAAAAAAACACACAAAAACCTATAAACTAAAACGACCAAACAAATTAACACAAGTCAACTTTTCTCACCCAAATCTTTTTGGTCTTAACAAAATCAGGTCTAGCGGTCTTGGTAAGTGTCGTGGTGTAGTGAACACCCGCATGAATCTTGGTATTCCGCCTAGACATGTAAATCGAATTTCTACCCTTTTGAGGCACTCTCCCATGCAACTTATAACAATAAGGGCGAATATGACCATGCATACCACAATGATGACAAATAAAAACAGGGTGTACCTTCTTTTCTTTTACCTTACCAACTCTAGGGAGTTTGAGAAGTCTTTCATCTTGTTGAATCTTTTGTCCTCCCTTTCCTTGAGTTCTTGTATCATAAGATGAGGAAGCAATCTGTTTTTGCTCTTTCTTACCACCAAAGCCAATGCCACTCTTGTCACAACTCATTTGTTGAGACCCAATGATATCCTCCAAAGTCTTTGATCCTTTGTTCCAAAGACCAATGGTAGCCATAGCACACTTGAGCTCTTCCTCTTTCTTGACCATTAGTTCTTCCAAAGCAACTTGTGACATCTCAAGAGATTCAATCTTTTCTTCATACATGGCATGGGTTTGCAGTAGCTCATTCCTCTCTGTCTCACCAGTCAACAGTTTTGCACAAAGAACTTGTTGATCATCAGCTATCTTGATGGCATTGATCCTAGCCTGGGAAATCTCCTCCTTAAGTTTGACATTCTCACATTCACATGCTTTGAGTTTCTTTGTGAGTTTGTCATTCAATTTGAATAACTTAAGAGACTCCTGATACAACTTTTCATAAGCTTGCTCAAGCTCTTCATGATCACTCTCTGAGGATTCATCATCAATGATATTCTCAACTAACCTCTTCGGAGACTCTGTTTGTCCTTCAGTTTCAGAAGCCGCCATGAAGGCAAGAAATTGCTTATGTCCCTCTTCGCCTTGATCTTCGTTGTTACTATCATCGTCATCAGATTCTGATTCATCATCCCAAGTGATGGCAAGGGCTTTCTTCTTCTTCAAACGAGTGGGGCATTCTTGAGCAAAATGGCCAAATCCTTGGCATTCATAGCATTGGAGTCTTTCAGAGTTTCCTTCTATCATTCCTTTCTCCTTCTTGGCTATAGAATTAATTTTCAGTTTATCTTTGCCTTTAGATTTATGAGAATGAGTAGATTCCAAAAGATTAGGATTCTTTTTCAAAAAAGATTTTTTAAATTGTTTAACAAAAGCAGCCATAATCTTGGAATCTGTATCACACTCCTCATCAGAATCCTCTCTAACTTTATGAGCACTACTAAAAGCAATATCTTTTTGTTTCTTTTTGAAATTCCTATGTGCTTCATAAGTTTGAAGGTTTCCAACCAACTGATCCAGCTTGAGGTTGTCAACATCTTGAGCCTCCTCAATAGCCGTAACTTTTGGTTGGAACCGATCGGGCAAGGATCTCAAATTTTTTCCCACAACTTTGGATTCTGGAATTTTTTCACCTAAATTGAAGCTGGAATTTACAATGTCACTCAACTTCGCATAAAATTCATCAAAGGTCTCACTATCTTTCATTGAAAGGTTTTCGAAACTAGATGTGAGCCTTTGAAGTTTTGAGCGTTTAACAGAAGGAGTGCCCTCATGAATAGTTTGTAAGATATCCCAAGCCTCTTTTGCGACTTCACAATTACAAATACGACTAAATTCTTCAGGTGTGACGGCGCAAAAGAGAGAATTGATAGCTTTACTATTCCAGCTACTATTTTGGTAATCAGTTGTGTCCCACTGATCAATTGGTTTGGG
The DNA here is from genome assembly GCF_055761805.1 of Camellia sinensis. Lineage (NCBI taxonomy): Eukaryota > Viridiplantae > Streptophyta > Magnoliopsida > Ericales > Theaceae > Camellia > Camellia sinensis. The sequence goes on from NC_138962.1 coordinate 91,583,528, forward strand.
GATTGTAACTCCATCAACAGTAATTGTTGGTTCAGTCCACCCATTCATGACGGATTGCCAAACTTTTTCATCAATAGATTTTAAAAAAGATCTCATTCGAGCTTTCCAAAAAGGATAATTGGATCCGTCAAGTAGGGGTGGTCGAACCATAGAATTTCCTTCACGAATTGTATCCATTATCACAAATCAAACAAGATCTTGTTCTAAAAGAAAATATTTTTTTTTTTAAAAAAAAAATAGAACGACCCACTCTGATACCAATTGAAAAATCTAGAAATCCCCTAGATGTTGATTTGTGATTATGTATCAATTTTAAGCAGAATATAACAATCCCAATCAAACAATCAAGACAAAGAAACACAGCGATTTAACGTGGAAAAAACCACAATTGGACACCTCCAACTGTGATAAAAAAAACCACGGGCAACAGCCACAAGACAATCCACTAAGAAGAATTAAAGGAATTACACAGGTATACTCTCAATTACCTAGCGAATCTACAACGCCTAATTGAACCAACCTTTATGTGCCTCTTCCAACCCCATCTTCACCACGGAATTGTCTTTCTGATGAGCCACTCCGGATTCCACCAAAGCTTCAGGCTCGAATTCTTCAGAATCCACAACTGAAGAATAACTCTCTCTTTTGTGTATAACAAACAAACCTTTGATGTACTCTCTTTAGATCATGAGTTGAATACTCAATAAAAACATCAAAGAAAACTCCCAAAGTATCCCCAGATATAAACCCTAGAAACCAAAAAGAAGATCTGGAGCCGTTATCCACAAAATCTGACCCAATACGTGAATTTATAGAATCTGTCCCGCGATCTCCGCTCGAGCTCAACACAGCCCGCTCGAGCGGACTGACCAAAAACTGCGTGTGAAAAAACTGAGATGCGCTCGAGCGTAGGAGCATCCGCTCGAGCGTAAAATCACACATTCCAGTATTTTTACAGGCGACTGCAGAGATGCTGAGAGCTTCCAATCCCCGCTCGAGCGTCACTTTCCCCGCTCGAGCGGGAAGGCCAAAAATGGAAAAACTGGAAAAAAAAATAACATGCTCGGACAGGCAACTTTGAATGCATTTTTTCATTTTGCTTCGGGGGCGTTGCCCCTCGACCCCGCCGTGGCGCTGCCCCGGACCCGCCAAGGGGCGCTGCCCCCTGGACCCCCGCGAGCTGACCGGGCAGCTCGATCCCCGTCATAATCAGCGAAGTGGCAATCTTGAAAACAATAGCATCACAAACTTCTCTGAATGGCACAATTCGGGTTGGATTCGCATCTAAACACTCATAGCCTCACTGAAATAACAGTGCGAAAATAAATACAACTGAAAGGAGTTTTGTCAAACGGGATTGCCAAGAAATAAAACCTAACAGTCATGTTGGTGATGTGTAAATATATATATATATATGAAGTTTTGTGGCTGTGGCTATGATTTGATGTTGCATTTTGTAATGGTGGTGATGAGTAAGGTAAGGTAAAGTAAGGTTTGGGATTGGAAGAGAAGTTGCAAGGGATGAAAGGATAATTTTGGCATTTTAAATCTTTCTTTTGTTGAAGTCATCATTTTCACTTTGGTTAACTGACGATTTACTAATAAATGGACCTAACTGTTGTACATATTTTAAAAGGGAGGGATGGCGGTGAGATTTTTATGATAAAGAGGTGTTAGTGTGATTTTACAGAAATAGAAGGGGTGTCAATGTAATTTGCCCTTGACCCAATGGTAGCCCTTTCTTTTCTAGTTTTGACATCTTGGTAGGTATCTTAATCCGGACTGCCTATAATTTATCCCCTCTGCGGCTCAAACCGCAATGCTACACCCATCTGATCCCATATTCATATAGGTGTTTCGTATTCCGTACTCGGCATGATGGCTAACTCTAATACCAAATGATACAAACTCCTAAGTAGGGTGCGTACTCAAAAGACTTCTAAGTTATATGGATGGGATTTGTGCAACTGATTTCATGTTTCCACAGTGCTCAAATGTTTTTAAATTTGGACTATGGCATTACATATATTCCTTGTATTTCTATGTCGATAGAAGCTTTTGTGTGAAGTTTTCAAAAGGAATACATCCGGAGCAACCAAATAAGGGATATAGGGAGACAAAAAAATATATGAGACCCACCTCATATTATATCTAGTCCCATACTCATATCTAACCTTTATATCCAATAAACAAACGGGGCTTAGGATTAATATATTATATCTAACATTAATAAATATGCCCATGGATTCCATTGGTTGACGAGTACCATTCACCAAACATTGTATAGAGTTAACATTACATTTAAATAAATGTCATTGAGAGTGTTCACATCCCATTAATTTGATTCTGGGGCAATTTTATGGTATGTCGTGCATATCATATTTAAGGTTTTATTTTTTGGTTATGTATTTTTTTTTTAGTTATATAATTTTGTGTTTATAGTTTTACATAGGTGAACTTCCATTTCACTAATATTAAAATAATAAATTATATTATAAATATGTAAGTGATCTGACAAAAATGGGTAGCACAAATTCGAGTAAGTGATCTTAAAAAATTTGAAACAACACAAAATCACGTAAGTTTTCACAAATTCATGTAAATAATCTCACAAAAATGCGTAAGTTAACACATTTTTTGTAAGTGATCTCATAAAATTTTTGTGGAAGAAAAAACTACGTAAGTTTTCACTAAATCACGTAAGTGATCTCACAAAAATGTGTAAGTAACATAAATTCAAGTAAGTCATTTGAGAAAACTTTGCTTTCAGAAAAATACACAAGTTTTCACAAACTCCTATAAGTGATCTCACAAAAGTGCATTAGTGAACACAAATTTTCCGTAAGTCATATCATAAAAATTTTGAAAAAATACAAAAATGCGTAATTTTACACAAACTCATGTAAGTGATCTTACAAAAATGCGTAAGTAACACAAATTCAAATAAGTCATTTGAGAAAATTTTGATTTTACAAAAATTCGTAAGTTTTCACAAAATCAAGTAAGCGATTACACAAAAATGAATAAGTGAACACAAATTTCCTGTAAAGCATCCCATAAAAATTTTGAACAATATAAAAATGTGTAAGTTTTCACAAACTTATGTAAGTGATCCCACAAAAATGAGTAACAAACACAAATTCGGGTAAGCCATTTGAGAAAACTTTGATTTCACAAAAATACGTAAGTTTTCAAAAACTCACGTAAGTGATCTCACAAAAATGCGTAAGTGAACACAAATTTCCCGTAAGTCATCTCAAAAAATTTTGAACAACAGAAAAATACATAAGTTTCACAAACTCACGTAAGTGATCTCACAAAAATGAGCAAGTAACAAAAATTCGAGTAAGTCATTTGAGAAAACTTTGACAAACAAAAAATCAAGTAAGTTTTCTGAAAATCACGTAAGTGACCTCACAAAAATACATAAGTAACACAAATTTGAGTAGTTATTGGTCAATTTATTCAATCAATTGACGAATCTAATTGATTGGCCAATTGATTGGTTGTGTCCAAGCCATCTGATCAATTGCCAAATCGATTGGAGTGGCCAATTTTTCCAATCGATTCTTTTGTAAAATTTTAGATGTGCAATCAATTGTAAAATCGATTGGTGGTGGTCAAGCCTTCCAATCAATTGGAAAATTGATTAGGGTGGCCAATCCATCCAATCAAATGCACAATCAATTCTTTTGCACGGTGCTGGACTGTCATCGACAAATATTCAAGTTGGAGACAGTAAGTGTTACCTGAAATAACGAGGGCACGTCAGTGGATGTCGGTGTATGGTGACGTTTGTGCAATATGATGGATAGATTGGTGATCTGATGGAAAAGAGGCTTATAACCACTTAGAAATATGGAAGAACTATGAGCTAAGGGAGAAAGATGTCGCTAGTGGCTTCGTTGTTGAGTAACAAGTGATTGTCACTAGATTTTTAATTAGTTAAAGATAATTTCATTTTTTTTAATTATTTTGTTGTCTAATTAATTCTAAAATATTAAATTACTAAAATTTTGATATTGTGTAATTAAAAGTTGATAGTAATAATTATTTCATTGTCTTCAACTAGTGAAATTTTATTATCTTTAAATAGTGAAATTTTATTATCTTTAAATAGTGAAATTTAACCTTAATATTAGTAACAAAGTGAAATTTCTACTTAAGGAGTAAAAATTATAAAATTAAAACCAAAGATGGACTAGCGAGTAAATGGAAGAACTATGAGTTAAAAAGAAAGATATTGCCAGTGATTTCGTTGTCGAGCAACAAGTGATTGTCACTAGATTTTTAATTAGCTAATGAGAATTTAATTTTTTTTAATTAATTTGTTGTCTAATTAATTCTATATTGTGTGTAGTTACCAAAATTTTAATATTGTTTAATTAAAACTTGATAGTAATAATTATTTCATGATCTTTAACTTGTGAAATTTCATTCTCTTCAAATAGTGAAATATAGCCTTAATCTTTGGATGAAATTTAACTATTAGCAAGTGAAATTTCTAGTAAATGAGTAAAAATTATAAAATTAAATGTCAAAGATGGACTAACGAGTAAATTAGTATATTTATTGAAGGGTTTAATTGTATCACTTTATAGTTTATATAGTAAAGTAATAATTCATGATAATTTCAGTAGAGAGGAGTAAATTGATACTTCGTGATAGCTTTAGGACAGTCAAAAAATAGCAGAAGAGAGGCCTACAATGACGTAGAATAGCAAAAGAATCATGAGTTTAATGAGAAAAAAGTATGTTTTGATCCCTTTGACAATTGCCTCTACAAATTTGAATTTTTCCATTGACAAAATAGAGACAAAGAGACGTAAAGAGAAAGGTAGAAAAAAAAAATTTTAAGGCTCGTGATGGATCTAGATGAGTGTTAGTAGATCTAAAATGTTATTGTTGCAACAATGGTGATGGACAATCATGAGAAATAGTTTGCATGGTATTGGATTATCATGAGACAGAGTTTGCATGGTGATACACAATCGTGATGGATATACAATTATTTATTTATGAAAATAAAAAAATAATATATCTATTTTTTAAAAAAAATTTGAAAAACTAATACTATGTTTGATTTAGAATTGCAAAAATTATTTTTGAATTTTCAATACTTTTTTTTTTGTTTTAAGTGAATTCTATTAATATTTTAATTTTTAAATTCAGTTAATCTAAATATAATTAAAAATTAAAATATTTATAAAAAAATCTATAAATACAAAAAATATAAAAATAATTGATTTTTTTTTGTATTTTTAAAATTTATACTTTTAAATGTATCTAAATTTTGTATTCTTTTTTCTCAAACTGAGTATAAAAAATATTTTCACCAAATTTTACCTTAATTTGAAATTCCTACTCAAATTTTGGAACCTCTCAAAATTTTTCTCTAATCCCTCCTACGTTTCTCATGTCTCTCTCTCTCTCTCTCTCTCTCTCTCTCTCTCACACACACACACACACACACACACACACACACACATACTCACAACAACTTCCTTGCATTCCTCCTCCCTCACAGACGATTTTGTTTTGGTTCGGTATGATGCTTTATATTGAATCCTCCAAATATCATTACAAGAAGTGGGTTGAAAATTCATTGATTTAAAAGTTCATAGTTTGGGGAAGGTTTATAGTTTAATTTAGATGGAGTAGTTTAATTCACAATGAACAAATTCTTGGAAGTGTTTGAACTGATCAAAGTAATTTCGATTGATAACATCATCCTTCTTCATCTTACATCTCTACATGTAAAGGCATTGCATTTCGCTTCTCTTTTCTTTTTCTTTATTTTTATTTATTTATTTATTTATTTTTATAATGGTTCCCACGATTAGAATTGCTTTCCATTTTGTGATTATTGATTTACAGGTGTGGTGTGAGCACTTTGAGGTTGATGAATGAATTATAGCTATAAAAGGTAAATTCATAAGTTAATTATAGTTGCAATTTTTTATTTTATTTTTGCAAACTAGTAACTAAGTTTTGCCATTTCATCTTTTTATGGTATTGGTTTTTTGATTCAAAAAAAAAAAAAAAAAAAGGAGTTTGACTATAACTTTTGTTTTTATCTCTACTTTTGATTTAATTTTAATTACATTTGTGCCAAGAGATTTAACAAAATCAAAAGTAGAGATTTATCTCGACTTTCTATTTAATTATAGTTGCAATGTATGGAGGGATTGCTTTTCGGAGATGATTTGGAGTAGTGATTAATTATGTATGGAGGGGATGAGACACTAAGTATGGGAGGGATTGATTTTGGGGTTGTAGTGATCATAAGGTAGTAACGGTGAGGGGCCTGAGATTGCAACCAAGTGGAGAATGGTTGGGTACAGGAGGGTAGTAAGGTTGCAACTGTTACAGATGTATATACATATATTTTGTGTGTCTATAAAAATGTAGCTGTTGAAGCTGGATATTGTAGAATAAAATTCTCTTTAATTATTAAAGCTTTGATATGCATACATATATTTGTTTTAGTTTAAAGCTCTTTAATTGTTGAAACTCTCATTAATTGTTGAAATTAGATTTTGCCTTTTGTAGTATAGAATTGGATGGTTGCCTGTTGCTAATTACAAAGGCAATGATTGGAGTTTTTTGTTGTTGGGTTTGCATGCTTACTGTATATTCATATACACTTAAGCCTACTGTGTTTGAAGCTCTGTAAATTCATATATTCATAGAGCTTTTGTGTGAGACAGGTTTAGACAAAAATCATGACCTTCTTGCCATTCTCATCCTTTACCTCTGTTTGAAACCCTTCTCTCTCTTTCTCTCTCTCTCTCTCTCTCTCTCTCTCTCTCTGTGTGTGTGTGTGTGTGTGAAACCCTTTTTCCTTCTACAAAATTTCTATATGGTAGTTGTTTAATTTGATGGTGGGTTTTGTCATGTTGGTGATTTGTATATATATATATATATGAAGTTCTGTGGTTGTGGCTGTGATTTGATGTTGGGTTTTGTAATGGTGGTGATGTGTAAGGTGTAAGGTTAGGGATTGGAAGAGAGCTGCAAGGGATGAGAGGGTGATTTTGACATTTCAAATATTTCTTTTGTTGAAGTCATCATTTTCTATTTGGGTGATTGATGGTTTACTAATAAATGGACTTAACTGTTATACATATTTTAAAAGGGAGGGTGCACAATGAGATTTTCGTGATAAAGGGGTGTCGGTGTGATTTTAGAGAAATAGAAGGGGTGTCAATATAATTTGCCCTTAACCCAATGGTAGCCCTTTCCTTTATAGTTTTGACACCTTGGTAGGTATCTTAATCTGGGTAGCCTATAAGTCGTCCCTTCCATGGCTCAAACTGCAATGCTGCACCCATCTAATCCCATACTCACATAGGTGTGTCATATTCTATACTCGGCATGATCACTGACTCTGATACCAAATGATACAAACTCCTAAGTAGGGTGCGTGCTCGAAAGACTTCTAAGTTATATGAATGGGATTGGTGTAACTAATTAATTTCACGTTTCCAAAGAGCTCATCTAAATATTTTTAAATTTGGACTATTACTTCACACATATAACTTGTATTTCTATGTCGATAGGAGTTTTTGTGTGAAGTTTTCAAAAGGAAGTGAATGATATAAGTAATAGAAATGATTATATATCATGGATAAGAAAAAGCATATCATTATAAAAACTTGAGTGATCAACAATAAACATAGCACTAACAGGATGAATAGGAACTAGATCATAGACATCAATTGATCCATAGAGGAGAGAAGTTATCAAAATCTGTTTCATATACAAAATAAAACTATCTTTTTAAGTCCTAAATAAATAAATTGAAGTACTCAAGTACGGCTAATTTTGCTCCGAAGGCAGTTTTCTTTGCTGCTGCCTCGCACGCTATATGCGCTTCCATTTTTGCTGAATCCCAAAGGATTTTTGGAGTGCGACGATGAACAATTACGCTTGTGAGCTGCAAAGTGTTCTCTAGCAAGTATGTGGCAAGTTCTAGCCCAGCTCGATGCCTAAAAAGCCCAACTAAATTTATGTCTCAAGGCACTGATAATGCAAACCTTGGTGGTGTTTTGATTCCAGAGGGAAGTTGGGGTCAATTGTGTAGTTTAAATCCTGCTGTAGAATAGAGACAAATGATGCATATCTGTAATATTTGGGTTTCTTTATGAAACTCTTTTATACATTTCATTATCAATAATACTCATTGCATAGATGACTGTAGACACCCCATTTTTGACCGTCCTCAAGACTTGGACGTCACCGTTTGAACACACCGTGATCTTCCATGTTTGTGTTCGTTTGGAGTTCCCGGAGGTCTTGGCTCGCGCGCCTTGCCTCAGGATCCCCGAACTCGACCGTTTAGTGTCCGGTTTCACACCGAACACTTGTGTTTTGCCTTGGAGAGGCAGGGTAGGGCTTGTAGACCATCCCCACCCACCACCGGCAGTGGCTAGAGGCCACCGGCTGGTTTTTGCTGCCACCGGCAATGTATATTGCCGGCCGGCACTATTTGTTGCCGGTCAGCACTATTTAGTGCCGGCCGGCACTCTTTTTGGCCAAGATGGAATTTTTGGCCGGCCGATTGCTGTTCATCTGCTTTTGCAGATATTTTTAGACAGCTGTCTTGCTTTTGCTCCCCTCCATACACGTGTATGGAGGGATCTCCCTCTTGTAAAGCTTGTCTTGTAAGCTTTACAAGACATATAGAGGGAGGCTCTCTCTTGCAACAAAAAAAAAGGCTAGAGAGGTTGGCGAGTTGAGATTTTGGAGAGCAAAAACAGCCATTGTTGAGCTCTTGTTCTAGGGTTTGAGTTAGATACACTTTCTATCTCTCTTTCCCTCTCATTTGTGCACTAGGTGTTTTGTGTCTTACTATTGCACACAAACACCTAGTGTTTCACCTTCCTTTGGCTCTTGAGGTTCTAAAGGACTGGTTTTGAGGTTTTGGTGTTGGATTCAAGCTAAAGGAGGCCATTGGAGCACCATTTGTGAAGAAGGCTTCAAGGGTGAGAATCTATCCCCATTTTCCCCCATTTTTGCATTGATTTTATACCTATCTTAGAGCTGTTTTTGTGCTTATTGTATAACATAAAAAAGTTCTGTTTTTAGGCCCTCTTTATTGTTTATTAAGAGTGTTTTGTTGTTTGAGGGTTGTTGACCACCCTTAGGCCTTAAAAGGCCTCATTTTGAGCCATTTTGTGCTAGCTCCGAGATTTTGGTGTTGGGGTCTCTTCACCACTGAAATCTTGAGGGATTTCAGTGGTGAAGATGATGCCTTGAAGTCCCAAGAAGGAGAGGGCCACCCCCTCTCCTTGTTGTCCTTGAAAAGGGCATATTTTGGCCTCTTAAGGAAGCCTATGCTTGAGTGTGTGTTGAGCATGTTTAGGTTGTTTTTCATGCTTATATATCCATAATATAACATGATTTTAAATTGGTTTTGGTACTCCATGCACGTTTAGCATAGTTGCCTTGTAATGCCTTGTTTATGCCTTAATGTGCCTTAGGTTGTTAGCCTTTGTGGGAGCATGTTTTAGGCTTAGTCTTGTGAAGATTATGTGCTTATTTTGCCATGTTTTAGGTCTGTCCATAAGTGTTTGGGTCGATTTTGGCATGCTTGATATAGCTCCTTTGTATTTGGGCTTGTTGGCCTTGAGTATGTGCATGTGTAGCATGACATCTTTGCATCGAATTGGTGATTTGGGGTCCCTCCACATGTTATTTCAGTCCCATTTCCATGCTTGTTTGATTGCCTTGCATGCCTCTTTAATGCTTTGGAAGCTTGTGTAGCAATGTTCCATGTTTTGGTGTCTATGTATGCCTTTGTATTTGAGCCACTTAGATGCCATCTAAGGGGTCCTTTGGCCTTGTTTTGACATGTTAAAAATCTGTTTTAGTAGTTTAATGCATGCCATGTTTGTTGTGATAAACATGCTTCAAAGCCTCATGACTTGCTTCAAGTACTTGGACCATGCTTGCATGCACTTGCTTGTCTTGTTTAATGTGATTTGGCATCATTTTAATAACATGATTTTAGAGCTCGCGTTGCATGCCAATTGTTCATGATCGCCTCTTTCAAGTGTGCTTGAATGTTGCTTGCTTTGTGCCTAAGTGTTGGGCCTTAACATGTGTATGTGTGCATGTATGTTTAGCCTTCGTTTTTGGGCATTATGGCTACTGTTTTGGGCCTTTTTAGAGCTGCCTAATCCATGTATAAGTCCATCTTTCCATCTATTTGCATTGCCATATGTATGCTTGTATGCTTGCATAAGTTTGTTGCCATGCCATGTTGCATCCTTAGCTTGTATGCCTAGGTTGCATTACATCTTGCATGCATGCCTTGTTCCTTGACTAGTGATAGGAATTGGGCCTTGTTTGTTTGATTGGTTTGCATTACATTTGAAATCAAAGTTGCATACTTGGTCTTTGGGCCATCATGCATGGAAATGCGTGATTGGTGGTCCGAAAATCGAGGCACATGCCCCTTTGAGTCATTATCATGATAAGGGACATGGTTGGTGCATATATGCCTTGAATTGTGCTGCCATGCTTTGTCTTGCCCTCTGTTGCTGTGAGTTGCAGGTTCTGCAGGCTTTCTTTGCCGACCGGCAGTGTAAGGTGCCGGTCGGCAATCTTTTCTCTGCCGACAACTTCAGTTTGTGCCGATGGCTACATACCACTGCCGGTGGTAATTCCACTCAGCCGATGGTACTCCCCAGTGTCCAGGGATGTAATCCTGAGGTTTTGACAGCCTCCAGAGGAGTGAAGGAAGGAAAACAGAGGCAGCTTATGCATGGCGGCGCGTTTCCCGAGACGATTTTCCTGTTTTAATTAATTTATTTAATTTGTTAATTAAATTAATTAATTTATAATATTAATTAGCTTGCGTAGTTAATTAATTTGTAATATTTATTTGGTCCCTCCGAGCGAGGGCAAATCTGTAATAAGTGTGCGTGAGTGGTGTGTATGTCTTCCAACCACACTTCTTTCTTCCCTTTTACTTACCTGCTTTGATGGTTAGTATTAGGGCACGTTTAATTTAGCATACCTTATGCTGCGCATGCGTGCATCCATACATTTGTATTGCATACATTAGGCTCGGTACATCATGCTAACTGCATTTGTACTTCAAATTCTAAACTGAATATGTGATAGTTGTGCATTTCTCACATGCCATGTTTAGGATAGCCGAGCCTATTCTAGCAACACTTTGTATGCGATGCATTAGGCACTTAACATGGACTTGGATCATGCATGTTTGCTAACGAGTTCTTTGTTTTGGCACGGTGTACGATGTAAGTATTTCCGCTTTAGCATATCGCATGAGTGTGAATGTTGCCATGTCAGCATGCTTAACATGTGGCTAGATGCTTATATGTTATAAACTGCTTGGATGCCTGTGGGTGAAGGTTGGATTGTTTGAGTTGGAAGAACTCATTGAAATCCGTGTTTTAGCCTACTTGCGAGTAGCAAATCCAAAACATTTTCCAAAACAAACGGATATGCAATGCTTGTTTCCAAATTAGGCAATCTAGTCTATACTTGTTTGCTGCGCGCATAACATAGTAATTCTAGGCTAATAAATGGAATAAGAACACATAAAGTTTTCAAATACGGATATCACGGTTAGTAGAGGCTGGTCTTCGGACCGGGCGAAAGGGGGTGCTCATAGCTGACCTTCCCCGATCGTACCCAAGCTCCCGAGCCGAGACAACTCCAGTGATGACGGACTTGTGGCCTTCGGCACTGAGTCTGGGTTTCCTAAATTTCCCCATTTTAAAATATTTAGGTGGCGACTCTGTATCTGGCAAAGCAGTCCATGTTTGGCACTTCTTTTCAAAAAAATCTGTTTCTCAAAACGATTTGCCGGATTTGGACTCTTTGGTTCAGATTAAGAACCGTGATACAAATCGAGAGTCCGAACTGTAGCGAGGTTCCCTCGCGGACTTGTTACAATGACTACTTGCCAACAATTATCAATCAAGCTAATTAGCAACAATAAATTGAAAAAAAAAAAACGGTGATAAAATTAGCCTAAATAAGTAACTAAGGCATTATGCTAAGAGCTTGGACGCAGTGATATGAAAATTTTATATTGTTTTTCTTTTATCACTGATTTCAAATTACTTTTTTAAATTTGTAATGCTTGTGTTTCCAAAGTGTTTTTAAAGCATATCTAAGTGTAGAATTTTTTTTAAAAGAAGACATGTTTAGGTAAGCGGCCTTCAAGTGTTGAGCAGACCAAGAGACCAAGAGGGACACGTGTCTCTCCTCAACTTTTAGGAAATTATATTTTTAGCTTAAATTTTGAAAACATTTTATGTGTATTTTTATTTTTTTGTGGACATTTTTAATATTTTCAGCAATTTATTTTTATATACTTTTTATACCCATTTAATTTAGATACACTTGAAAAATAAATCATTAGTGAAAAAAAAAAATCTTTTAAAAGAACACTAAATACTAAAACATACAACAATATTAATATATTTTTGTATTTATTCAGTATACTTGTATCTATGTTATGTGCATTTAAAAAATAAAAAATTTACTCAAAGTATTAAAAAAATTTACATAAAACAAGAAAAAAAAATCAAATTATTTTTGAAAACTAAAGTCAAAACCAAACATAGTATTTCTTAATGACCCAACCAATGTGAGAGTGGAATTGAACTTAGCACTCCCTATAATGATCTAATATTAGCCACTGGCATCTACAAACTTGAAGGTAATTTTATTTAAACATTTAAAAGCAATAACAATCATATTGAATTTTTTTTCAATTATGACTTTGAGGGTTTGACGAGAGAAATTAAAAATATATATATATATATATATAAGGAGAAACAATTGATAAGATTTGAATTCTGAGAAATGGAAAAAGAAAAGAGCCAACTATCCTCCAAATACAAAAAGTGCGATAACGTTTCCCCCTCACTTTTTTTCTCTTATATTTTCCATTATAATCAAACAAAAAATAAGATTACGTTTCCTTTTTCTTTTCATTTTTCTCATCAAATTCTCAAAGCAAACACAGCTTAACATATTATGGATGAGGACAATGTGGATGGAGCATAATATTGCACTGCTCACATTTGAAGCTATTTTACTTGCAATGCGTTTTCTTACAGTAAAAGCTCTCGTCTGTCATTGAACATGGATGAGATGGCATGAGGGATTGTCAAAGTAAAGGGGATAGATTCGATGGTGTGAGGGACGGTCGAAGTTATGGGTTCTTCCCTACTTAATATTTGAACTTCCTTTCTCTCTGCACAAATGCATTTGGCACAAGCAGACAGATCACAATGGATGTAGTGATAGAACCACCACTTTGGGTCTATTTCTTCCTCACAAAATTCACAGATATACTCATCGGGTCCATCCTTAATGGGTGCATAAATTAGGGTGAAGGGATGATGTTCATCATACCTATGCTTAATTGTATCTGGTAGCACGACACATGTGTAGTGTAAGTTGAAATCGCAAATGTCACATCCAAATGAGAATATATAAATCCAACGATCACATGCAGCACAACCTGTGGCGAGACATTCTTCCTTTATGAAGAGGGGATGCTCATGAACTTTATGAATGATGGCTTTAGGTAGGAAAGCACACTTAACATCGAGAAAGTAATTATTGGAACAATTCATCTCCATACATCTGAAGGCAAATCCATTGCAAAAATATCTGCAGCCGAAGCAAGTGAACAATTCTCTAGGTTCAAGGGGTTTTTTGAGGAGGATGAGCCGGTGTGGGTGACACAGATGCTTCACTTCATTTGGTAGCCTAGCACACCATTTGTGTAAAAAGATATCACATAGACCACAACTGTAAAATGGAGCCAAAATTTTTCGCACACATGCATTGCATATTTTTGTCCTTATTCAGCTCATTCAAGACAAGTAGTTCGTTCTCATAGCACAAATTATTGTCTCCTTGCGCATCGAAAAGGGTTAATGGATGATCATGACTAAAATGTTTGAGCTCTGCTTCTCTCTTATTGTCTCCGATGCGGATTTGCTTCAAAAATAGGTCAATTGCACTAATTGAGTCATCAACCATTGGCAAGTGAATCAAATTGGCCTCGTCACTAATCTCGTCCTTGATTGCACTTTCTCTTTCCCTAAATCCACAAAATAACGATAGAACACACATCAAATGAGGAGAAAAGCATTGTCAGTAAACTTTTTTCTTGTCAAAAAACAGAGAATAAAAATCAAAATCAGGGTCAATGTGAAAGCATACTTTGTCTTTGTTGAGAAATTGAAATGAATGCAAAAATGGCATCCTATACAAACATATAACCAAAACCTTTCTCCCCGCCATTGAATTTTCACAAATTTTGCACACGTATCGACTAAACTTGGAATGATATTTCTCACTAGGATAGATGAGGTGAGAGCGTGAATGTGATTGTGGTGTTTGAAGGTTGGTATTAATGAAGCACAATCCTTATGGATCCAAAAACTGCATGTGTCACACATATAAGACATGCCGTCACGCTTTGTGCCACAAGCATGACATTTGAAGGAGGCCGAGCTGGACAAGAGGCTTAATGGGTGTTTCTGACTTTCATGTTTAAGCTTATGTGCTTTCAAAGCACAACATATGTCAAGGTCGAAATTGCAGATCAAACAACGATAAATCAATTCTTTCAAACCTATATCATAGCCATCACATCTGAATTTATTGGCCACTTCTTGGAGGAGGGTAAGCAGGTGCTTAGGGTGCATTGGGTGTTCCATCTCTACGGGTAGTTATGCACAGAATTTGTGCAGATAGATAGAGGGAGAGCAATTTGTGCATTTGTATGCTGCTGAACCTGTGATCTGCTACATAAACACATCGCAAGAAACTCTCCCACCGTCATCTTTCTTCTTTTCTTCATTAAGGATCATCAACTGATGTTTACTGCTAAAATGTTGGCCTCTAGTAGCACATGGGGCACCCACGTTAAAATTGCAAGGCGAACATAGATAGTACAATCCACGTAATCCTTTGTTACAAACAGCACATATTGTAGGAGACTTTGATTGTTGGAGCATAAAGGAATGGGCGTGGATCGGGAGTTTCATCTCCTTTGGAAATTCAGCACACAATTTGTGCCAAAAAAAAAAAAAAAATTTTCCAACTGAATGCAGAACCAGAGATCTTTTCGCAACACACATTGCAGACAATTGCCTCACCATCGTCGTTCACTTCACCGAGGATCAATGGATGTTCATGGCTAAAATGTTGAAGCTCCATTTCTCTCTCTCTATCTCTCTATCTCTCTCTATATATATATATGTGGGTTTTTGTCTGTGTTTGATGATGGTAAGTTCAGACCAATAAAAGCTGTAGTGAAAAAGCACAAGTTTAATTTTCCAACAATTCTTGAGAGCTATTTTCCACTTGGCACTGTCACGCCCTCAAAATAAACCCATTATATAAATATCATTGACATGCAATATTTAAAGAAAACAATTCATTAATTCATTCATCAGAGTATTACCAAATAAAAGCATTCCATGTAACATCAAATTCAATGCCCTACGGGCTAACATCATTCCAAGCCAACACTTGGACACAAAAATATGAGTTCTAACTCAAATACAAGTAAAGTCCTAGGCTTGAATGTTTACATGTACTAACAAATAAAAACAATTAACTAAAGATAGTCTTCAAACTCCAAAAGCCAAATCCTCCCAAGCTAAGTCCTTGGAGGTAACTTATCACCTGAACCTGAAAATGATGTTCCCGTAAAGGGTGAGCCACAGCCCAGTAGAAAAATACTAAACCAAATATAAGCATTGAATAAAGCTATAGCATTCAATAGATGGTTAACCAAGATAATCAATTATAACTTAACACAGTCCCATTATAACTTAACACAGTCCCATAACACTAATGTCTATGACATGTTTCAATTCCCATTATTATCAATATGGCTCAGAATCTGGCCAAACTTACAACAGTGAACTATATATCATATTCACATTACTTCCAATATCACATTACTTCCAATGTCAACAACACAGATGAGACTCAGGCTCATATCAAAACACTTCATACTTCCCGTTTGATACACATTGTAGTGCTGTATCAATAACATGTAAAAACACTTCAATATAATAAGCACACATAATAGTCATGCTAATGGAGTCCATCCCCTATCTCCTCCCAAACAAAATCCGGTTTAGAGGTCCATCCCCTATCTTCCCCTAAACCGTGGAGTACATCCCCTATCTCCTCCCAAACAATATGCATATGCAATGCTCAATCAATACATGTAATTTCTGTATTAATTCAATAGTCTAAATTTATGACTTAAACAAATTGATTAGTTTCAATTTTCCCTAATCCACATGCAATGTCTACAACAAGCACGACTATCCTCCACCGATAGCCCAAACAGTTATTTCTAGACTGGAAATAAATATATCAACAATTCATTAGGCGAGTGATTTTAATTATCCAACTACACCATTTAATCAATGAATTCCTCAATTTCATGCATTTAACCAATTTTCCCAATTTCCTTAAATTAATTATACAAATTAATTTATTAATACAACTAGGGTTTTTCCCAAAATTACCAAAGTACTCCCAACATATCAAAATACCAAAACACCAAAACTTAGAACAAAACTTATAGGATGGAGTAGGAAATGCCTACCTCGAAGAAAATAACCCGAATGGAGAAGACGGAGATGATGACCCAAAAACCAAAGTGCTCCAAAACTACAAACTCTCAGATTAAAACGAAGCTCTTGACTCACTCTATCTTTTTAATAAAGCAACTAGGGTAGAAACACCCTAAAAGGTGATGAAACCTAAGAGAGAAGGTGAGTAGAGGGAGAGAGAACTCGGAACTAGGGTTTTAGGATCAAAAGAATGTAAAAAAAAAACGTTTTAAAAACCGCTGCTGCGTATATAAACCCGACAGGCTCGCTCGAGCGAACACTTGGTCGCTCGAGCGACCAGACACACGAAACCCTTGCTCGAGCGAAGAAAAACTCGCTCGAGCCAAAAACTCGATGCTTCAGGTTTACAACCCAGAAGCTCGCTCGAGCGACTAAATTCTCGCTCGAGCGAAGAACCACACCTCGCTCGCTCGATCAAAGAAAAACTCGATCAAGCGAAGAAACACTGCTCTCAGGTCTATACTAGACGCAACCGCTCGCTCGAGCGACCAACCCAAAAACTGGACAGCAACACTTGGTTTCCAAACCCAACCAACCTGAAACAAACCTGCCCAACACATCTTATAACTCCAAATGAGAAAATAAAGGACGACAACAACAATTATACAATGACAGAATCTACGGAACCTAAGTCCGGATACAATAATCAAATGGGAAAAAGCCGGGGTTGCTATAGGCACAATAATTGCAATGTCAAGTTCAAGGCTTTGTTTCGGAAGAAAAAATCGGGGGTTTTTGTCTGTGTTTGATGATGTAAAGCTGTGTGAAAAAGCACAACTGAAATTTTTCAGGTTATAGTCTCGTCGCTCAGAACGGCTAACAGGACACCCTGGTGATCTCTGTAAGGGGTGCTACCTTAGACCTACGGGAGGATAGGGAGGATTTTCCTGTAACAAAAAAAAAAAAAAAAAAAAGAATTATGGGTTCTTGACAGCTATTTTCCGCTTGGCACAATAATTGCAATGTCAAGTTGGTGTTTGTATTTGCCTTACCAACTTGAAAAACAAAAATGCTACATACCACTAAAAGTGGTGCTCTAAAGCACCACTAATGAGTTGGCATCCACTTAATAAAAAAACAACAACAACAATGCTATGGCAGTGAATGGGGCCCATTGTCACATCATTAGTGATGCCACTAATTAGTGATCTCAAGTATTTTTGCTTGAACAATTAGGGAGGAGATATGGAGTAAAATGAGAAAATCAAAGTAGAAGAGGATATAAGAATAAGAAAAGGAGAAACTACACATCTGTGTAATTTTTCAAAACAAAATTTAAATCAATGGAAAATTATATAAACATTAATAATTGAATTTATAATTTTTTTCATCAATATGTAAATATTTTGTAAACTTTCCGCTGATATGTAATTTTCTCTTAAGAAAATGGGATAGTCTGTGATGAATCTTTTTTTTTTCTTTAAAAAAAATTAATAGAAAAAGAATAGTGATAAAAATGGGAGAAGTCTACAACTTGCATCTCCCAAAAGGTACGCATCTTATATTTTTTGTGACAAAAGTTATAAATATCTGTGGTATGTCATACGATCTTGTGGTAGAGTTATGGATAGTAAATTTATGTGCACTCTAAAATTATTAATAGTTAAATTATGACATTTCAATATTTGAATTTGATTTTCTATAATAAGAAAAATTGTGACATTTTTCTATTTATGTTACTCAGTTTTGTGCAATTGTTTGTATGTTTTTGATGATGTAAGTTGAGGATGGTATCAGAGCAACAAAAACTTGAAACATGAATGAAAAAGGAAAATAAAAAAAAAAAGAAAAAAATTACAAAAGGAAAAAAAGAAGAAGCAAAAGCTAAAGTTAAAGTGGAAAAGAAAGAAAGAAAGAAAGGAAAAAAAAAAGAAGAAAAAAAGCAAAAGCTAAAGTTAACATATCAATAAATGGGTAAATTATATATTTGATATTTTTCATTTTGTCCTTTAACTTTTTATTTTGCCTCTTCATATTTCAAGTTTTTTTATTTTTTGTTTTATTTACTCTAAAAACTAACTTATGCCCAAAATTAAATAATTCATCATCATTCTAACAATATTCTTGTAAAGATTGGTGGCCCATCCATGGCTTCCTCTATTATTATGTAGACTGAAAAAATAAAGGCAAAGATAGAATATAACAAGAAAATAATTATTTTACAACTATAGCATGAAGGATTTTAAATAATCATTTTACATTGTTATTTTAAATTATCATAATCCATCAAGGTAAAATTTTCAAATTCAATCTTAAAATCCATCTCAACTATGTGTTTGCATGATTATTACTCAAATCTTTTTATTTTAAACCATAAATCTAAACACAACTCTAAATTTATTTGTAAAAACTATTGGATGCATGTATTTCTTAAATCGTCTCATAGGAACAAATCACGTATATTTATTGTTGGACCGAGTTCTATTATTTCTCTTAAAATGAATCGGTAAAGGTTTCACTTATCACTACAACAAAATGCACTTTTGGCGACCAAATTTGGTGACAAAAAAAAATTTAGTCGCCAAAAGTTGTGCAATTGGTGACCAAAAAATTTTTTAGTCGGCAAAAGTACAATATTTAGCTACTAAATTTTTTTTAGTCAAGATATATTGATTATTGGTGACTAAAAAAAAATTTAGTAACCAAAAATGCCACAATTGGCGACTAAAAAATGTTTTAGTCGCTGTATGATTAGTTTTGGCTACTAAAATTATTTAGTCGTCGAATGAAAAACAAAAACTTACTTTTTATCTTTGGCGACACAAAAGTTTGGTCACCAAAAGTGTTTTTTCAGCGACTAAAAAATGTTTCAGTGTTTGTATAGTTAGTTTTGGCTACTAAAATTATTTAGTTGCCAAATGAAAAACAAAAAATTACTTTTTATCTTTGGCGACCAAAAGTTTGGCTGCCAAAAGTGTGTTTTCAGCGACTAAAAAATGTTTCAATCGTTGTATTGTTAGTTTTGGCTACTAAAATTATTTAGTCGCTGAATGAAAATAAAAATTTACTTTTTATCTTTGACGACCAAAATTTTGGTCGCCAAAAATTTGTTTTCAGCGACTAATAAATTTTTTAGTTTCCAAAGAACTATAATATTTGGAGGGAGACATTTCAAATTTTTGAGGGATTTATAAAATTAATTGGTGAAAAAAAAATTTGGTCACGAATTGTGTAAAATGATATATATTTTCAGCACCTCTCTCTTTTTATTTTCAGCGTCTCTCTCCCTCCCCCCTCTCTTCTCCTATTCTCTTCACCTCCCATCGGCATCGATCTTCATAGATCTGAGTATCGACAATCTTTGCATGCCGCTTCCTTCTCCTTCTCCTCCGCCGATCTTCACAAATCGACCACTGCCACTGCGAGATCCAGAGGCTTCATCGCGGAGAAGAACTCTACTCCGTTGATGCTCCGTCTCGCATATGTTTTCTCTCTCTCTCTATATATATATATATATATATATGTATATATGTGTATCTATAGATCTTCGACTGAAAATTGATGATATGGAACCTATGTATAGCATGTTTTTTTGATCTATGCTTGTAATTGTTGTGAATTTTCATCCTCTTCTTCTTGTCTATTGTGCAATGAATTTAAACTTGTCTATTTCGAGCTCTTCTCTTGTTCCTCACAACTGTTTAATGATGTGCCCACCATGTGCTCGACCATATGCCGAAATGAAACACACAAATTGACAATCAGATGTGAAACTTTTTTTTTTTTTTTTTTTTTTTTTTTGGGATTTGATGGGGTTGTGGGAAGCTTTTCTCAATTGGCATCGGAGTTAAGTTTTTCATTCACAATTAAATAATTTGATTTTGATATTTTTGATTTGTTGCTTCACAGTTTGATCCCCAAATAAGTTTTTTGGCATTGGGTGATGTATTATTGGATTCATGGCATAATGGGTTTTTATGTTTGATGAAATTCTGGGTTTGTCTCAGTTTGGTCACTTAGAAACTGTAAGAGAAGAAATAAATTTAATGAATTTTTGATGTGGGTCAATGGGTTTGTTGATACTGATGTGTTTAACAAAGTTTTGTTATATTCACATTCTATTTGGAGTGTTAGAGCTGCATTCTTTTGTCTGAAAATTTAGACAGGTTTCTATTTCTAGATTTATATATGCATTTTCCACATATAATTGCTCTTGCAACTATTGATTCAATACAAATACCACGATTAAAGTTACCATATATAGTTGATTTACGCATAATAATACTTGAAGAGTTGGAGAAAGTTTAAAATAATTCTAAATTTTATTAATCAACAAGCTCCCTTATGTTAAACCATTGCAGTACTTGGTTTTTATAGAAAAATCAATCCTAAAATCCTAGGTATGTGCTTCTACATCAGGTACTAGTATGAGAATAACAGAGTAATGGATGTTTCTTCTCCTGATGTGAGCTCACCGTTACAATATCAGCTTTATGGTAATGGAAAAATTGAACTTGATGTGCCTTCAAAGGGAATTCAAAATCAACTTCTTGAAAGACAAGTCATTTTTTTGGGGGGTAGCCTATTATATGCATTTGTGCTGCTTAGCTTCTTTCATTTGTAGTAACTATTTAAGCATCTTCTTTCTAATTTTTCAGAACTCAATTAATTAGCATTCTTTTGCTCATCTTGCTATCCATTTGTTACTCTGGGTGGTGGTTCACATGTTTTATTTGAAGTTTATGTTCATGTTTGTGTCATTGGATTTCTTCTTAATCTTTTTCCAAATTTGGATTCTTTGCTTAAAACATTTTTGTTAGATGAGAAATTAACAGGTAGATGAGAACGACGAAGAGTTGCCTGATTTTTGCAAATTCTATGAAAAGTGTCACAAGTTGAAGAAAACGAATGACTGGATTGATCCTCGTTGTGGTGACCTACATGTAAGAATTCAACAATAGATCAATTGTATGTAATGATAGTTAATACAATTGTTTATCTTATTTTTTTTTTAAATTTATTTTTTATTTTTATTTTTACAATGACAGAATGAGATGTTTACCTTATTCTGGATTTGGGATCGGCCCACGACCCATTTCTATCATATCCGAAGCTGCATTAAGAGCACGTGATAAGGAGATGGAGACCCTGAGATTGGAGATCCGAAACATGTACACTCGGTATGTTTTGTTATTAAGATTTTATTTAATTTGGATTTTAATTGTTGGTTTGGATAGTATATGTATTTGTTGGATCATACTATTTTTATGGATTCTTATTTTCTTTGATATGTACGGCTATTAGTTAAGTTTTGTATATGGTTGGAAATTGAATGCTACAGGTTGTGGAGAAATATTTTTATTGAATGATAGAGAATTGAATGAATGTATGAATGGATGAATAATTTTGTTTATGCACAGGTTACAGGTGGCGCAAAAAATATTATAGAACAAATTATAAAAACTAAATGAGACCTTTTGGCAACTAAACAAATATCATAGGTTGCCTTTTGGCTATCAAAACTTTAGTCGCCAATTGTAAAAAAGCGAAACTTTTGGCTACTAAACTTTTAGTTGCCAATTGTAAAAAGGAAACTTTTGGCTACTAAATTTGTAGTCACTAATTCTCAAAAAAAAAAAAAAAAAAAAAAAAAAAAAAAAAAAAAAAAAAATTGGCTACCAAATAGTTAGTTGCCAAACATACATGCTCAATTGGCTACTAAATAATTTAGTCGCTAAAAGTAAAAATATATATATTTAATTATTTTTAAAAAATATATCGCCAATAGGTCACTTTTGGCTACCAAAAAAATTTTAGTCGCCGATTGTCTTCCCTGACTAACTATTGGCGACCAAATATATTAGTCGATAAAAGTGATTGGCGACTAAAATAAGGCTTTTGGTGACTAAGATTTTAGTCACCAAAAGTAAAATTTCTTGTAGTGTATGTCTTTAATGATATTCGATATTGCGCTCGACACGCTTATTTTTAGATCGTGATGATGCTTTTGCGCATGAACCCATGACAGCTTGGCTCTGAAATCGCTTACTGAATCGAGTTCCACCATCTCTTCTAAAATCAATTGATGCTAGGGAAGCTTTCACTCATGCCTTTTATGACATTCGATATCACGCTCCACATGTCTATTTTTAGAACAGCCATAGAAAGCAGCATTGTGCACTAACAATATAATTATTAATTGTGCAACATGGAATTTACTTGGATTCTATTTAAGTTGAAGATATTATGTTAAGAGATTGAGCCTAGATAAGTTACCAATTGTTGTTTGAATTAGTTTTCAAGACAATTAAATTTGTTTCGAGTGCACAAGTTGCCTCCGTTCACTAAAGTTGACTATGGTGATGGTTGAAGGTGGCGGTTGGGGTATAGCATATAGAGGGACTGTTTGTTACATCTTTTTGGGGGTGATTATAACTTATTTTGATTTGGGAGTTTGTGCCAGACTGTTTGAGGCAGCTTCTACTTATAGCTTATTAGGCAGAAATAACTTAAATAAGTTTAAAAAAAGCTAATTATTTGAAAACTGGGGTAGGAGTACTTTTAACTTCTGCTTTTTGATTATCAGTTTTTAACAAAAAACAAACTCCAGCAAATAGGGCCAGAGTAGAGTTAGGGTTTGAAAGAATACAAATGTAACATTGTTGGAAAATCCTCATTTAGCGGCGTTTAAAAAATGGTGCTATAGGTGTAAAAAAACGTCACTAATTCTTTTTGTGATGTTTAGTACCAAACGTCGAAAACGTAGTCGTCGTTATAGCTTTATGGCTTTTAAAAACGTCGTTATATTAGTAAAGGCGACATTTTTTAAAATGCCGCCAAATGTCCTACCTAACAATTTCATGACGTCACTATAATATTTAGCGACGCTTTTTAAACGCCGTAACATCTTTTTTAAAAAATCTGACCGTTAGTATTTAGGGTTTAAGTGGCGTTTTAGAGATGCCGTGATATCCTCTTTTTTTTCTTCTTTTTTTTTTTTTTTGAAATTGTGCTAATTTTATGTGATTAAACTAAAAAAATACTTGTAATAAAATTGAATAGCACTAATATGAAATAATAACTCCCATTCAAATATCAAACGTATCATTAATTCACTTTTCCATTCAATTTAATATCCAATCACCATTACCCACAAAATAACATATCCACAAATGATGTTTTAACATTACCCACAAAATAACATATCCAAAAATCATGTTTTAACATTAACCACAAACTAAAATATGCAAAAAAACATGTTTTAGCATAGAAGTTGTAGTCTTCACTGGTCTACATGCCTGCATCAAAACATAAACTGGAATCAAATTCATCAAAGTAAACACAAATTGAAGAATTTTTACCCAATACTTATAAATAGTACTTAAAACTTGAAGAAGCACTAACAAGAAGATTTCATCGCATAACAAGAAGATTTTATCACATAACAAGAGCTAAATAATTAAACTTAATTCTAATCAAGTCTAATTAATTTATTTTAATTATTTTGATTCAAATAAAGTTTTAATTAAATTTGACATATAGTTCTAAATATTCTAGTTAGCCTATTGAACCAGAAGGAAAGAATCCCAAAGCTAACTTCCAAAATACGTACACATGATCAGGGCAAGCCGTTACTCTTTGATAGAATTTGCGATGAAACAAACAAGCCATTGAGAAAAATCTACACATCAAATTTCAATGCTTTCTAAAAAATGAAAACATTAAAAAGAAAAACAATGTCAAACAATATGCCGAGTATTTCTCTCAAAGCCTTTATTCAGATTTAGCAGTATCTGTAGAACTTGGCAAGCTTTTGTTTACGTAAAACAAATGGAAAGATTAATGTATCACAAGTTTTCAAAGATGCACATGAGAATATACAAGCAAATTTTGTTATACTATTTGGGACTTGGGAAGTAAAAAATCATTTTACTTTCCTCTTTTTCTTTTTTTTTTTTTTAATCAAATTCAAGATCCAAGGATAATATTAATGAAATATAATTAATTAGAATAAGTAACCCAATTAATTATCAGGTCGGATTTGGATAAAAATGGATCCATTGGCAGGCATACTTGGCTCCCTAGATGCATTAGAAAATATATTGAGCTCCAAAAGCAACCATAAGCTACTTATTTAGCAGTAGCACCAACATAAATTTGCAATGTCATTGAGGTAGTGCAATGGAAAAGGTGATGGTCAAATGCACCTGCATATATCACATATCATTTTCACTCTCCTTCTCCAGTTGAGTCTTTTCTTTTTAGCCCACTCACATGGATTAAATGATACAATGATCCCATTTCCATGTATTCAGTCACCATGGACAGCCGAGGAGGCTTTGTGCAAGCACCAAGGAATAAAATAATTGCAAAAAAATGTATTATTTTCTTCATATCACTGCACTATAATTATTTCTGATATGAACATCAAAAGAAAAAAATTCAGTGTTTTTTCCATTCACAAATCCTACAATGTAAAGTGTAAACATAATATGGCAGAGTTAAGTTGATCAAACAAATGCAGGGCATTACCGTTTGGGTGGCATAGCTGGTTGTGTATGAAAAGAAGAAAAGAAAAGAAAAGAGAAAGTAAATCGCATGGACAAGAACAAAGTGGAGGAGGGGAAATATGAGAAGCTACGATTGCAAATAGATCAATTAAAAAAAACCTTCGAATAGATATTTCATTGCAGAAGTCTTCGATGCTCTCAACAGTTAAATCTTGTTCAAGAAAAACTTTAATGGAAACATTTGTCCCATTCCAAATGCCACAAAAAACTTCTCCAGAAAACCCTAGAAGATTCAAAAAAAAAAAAAATTCTGAAAGTTAAGTACCTAACACAAATGTCACATTTTGATGTTTATAGGTTGCCAAAAATCTATTTATGGGGTTAAAGGTTTGGCGTTGAATTCAAGTTTTACGAAAATAATGCGGGCTCATTTGAAAGGGACATAGAGGACCAGGATGATAAGCAACAAAATCATGTTTCTTTAGTGAGAGAGTCACAAAGTAGAGACAGTTCTAATCACCAAGAGACGACGCAAGAATTTAATGTAGCTGCCGCCAGGCTGTCTTAATATATATGATGTACAAGTATTCTAGAATAAAAACATGGACAAAACTAAAATACAAACATGGACTTAAATGTGAAGTTCTCCATTAAAATGTATTTTGTATAGTATAATTAGAACTCTATTAACATAAGGCGATTTAAAATTGAAATGTGAAGTGGAAAGGTCACTACAACATATAAGAGTTTTAGAGATCAAATTTATTGGTCTCTAAAGTGAAAATTTTGTTACAAAAGACATTTAGGGACCAATTTCTATCGTCGTAAGGATAGTTACTAAAAGGTCGTCCTGAAAAGTCAGAGATAAGGCTTTTAGCGACAAAATTTTGAAAATGTCACTAATAAATACACTTTTAGAGACAAAATAATTTGGTCTCAAAATGATTTATTTTTTGAGACAAAAAAATTTGGTCCCAAAAAGATAATAATTCATAACTAATGTCCAATTTTCATTGCTAAAAATATAATAACGACACTTTTTGCAATAAAAATATTTGGTCCCTAAAAAATAATTTTGTCCTTAAATTTTAGTCTCTAAAACCTTAATTTTTTTGTAATGGGCGGTCTTAGTAAAAATAATGCACGAGTTCCTAAAATGCATTTTTGTGTGCAGTATGAAGTATAATGTAGTCTCATCAGTTGTAGACTATACAATAATAACAAAAATAGTGTATTTAATATAAGTGTTTTCACAAATTTTAGATTTTCTTTGCAGACTTTTGATAGGGCAGTGCATACCAAATTTTTGTGTTTGATAAATAATGAATAAGTAGCGTTTTTTTTTTTTTGATAAGTAAACAACTTTATTGATGAAGAAAGTAGAAAATATTCCACCTTACAACAACAAAGATGGGACAAAACCCAAGATTGGGGAAGAACCAATCGAAACAGAAAAAAAAAGAAGAAGAGAAACAAACATAGCAGTAATTGTAAAGCACAACTGTAGAACAGCAAAGGCAAAGGCAGAACAGCAAAGGAATGGCTGTTGAAATCTAAGCAGCTAATGCAAGGGAGCAGGTGTAATATTTGGTTCCTTATGAAGATAATGACATGGAATGTTAGAGGTCTAACAAGACCAAAAAAAAGGAGGAAAATAAAGGCAATGATAAAAGAGGGAGGAATGGATGTAGTGTTATTACAAGAAACAAAAAGGAGTAGCATGGATGAAGAGTTCATTAAGCAGATGTGGCCATTTGAAAAGATGGAGTTCATGGGGGTGGATGCAGAAGGTACTGCAAGAGGTTTGTTATGCATTTGGAATCCAGATAGATTCAGACTTGAGGAGTGCTACAACTCAAGACAGTTTGTTATGCTTTCAGGAATTGCTAGAGTGGATTTTAAATGCACTATAGTCAATATTTATGCCTCAAATGATGTAGTTAAGAGGAGGTGTAGACACCCCATTTTTGACAGACCTTAAGACTCAGACGTCATCGATTGAGCGCTCGATGGTCGCGCATATTTGTGCTCGTTTTGAGTTTCCGGAGTTTTTGGTTGAGTGCCTTGCCTTGCCTCCGAGCCTCTGAACTCTTTGTGTTTTGGCTCGGTTTGTGGACCAAGCCTTGTTGACCTTCCTTAGAGGGAGAGAGAGAGGTCTGTAGACCACTTTTCCCTTATGGAGACTAGTTTTCGATTTCCGGAGCCTTCAGCCGGGCGCCTTGTCCCGGGACCGCTTAACGTTCTCCTCTTGGCCTGGTTTTCGGACCATGCCTTGTTGCCTTCGTCTAGAGGGGGGCACAGAGGTCTTGTAGACCACTTTTTGTGGCCGTAGACCACTTTTCCCTCCTGTAGACCACTTTCTGTCCTCGTAGACTAGTTTTCGAGGCTTCCGGCTGCGCGCCTTGTCCCGTGGACTTTCGTCTTTCATCCTTTTTGGTTTCTTTTTGGCACAAACCTTGTTTTTCTTGCTTGGAGGGTGGAATAAGGGTTGTAGACCAGTTTCTCTCCCTGAAAACCACTTTTCTTCCCCGCAGCCAGTTTTCTGGTCAGCCAACTCGTCTTGGTGGTCTTTGGACCACCTCGGCAACCATGCCACCACCTTGCTTTTTGTGTGCAGACCACCTTCCTCCCCCACTGCTGACCAGTTGGTCTCCCTGCAGACCACTTGTGGTGGTCGGCCAACCAGTGTAAGTAAGTGGTCGGCAACTTTTCTTCAGTTTCCTGCAGATATTTTCCTGTCAACTGTGATAGCTGGTGAGCACAGAAACCTTCCTCCATGCACGTGTATGGAGGGATGGCTTGGAGCTCTTAGCTTCCTCAACAAGCTTGTTGCTTGATTTTCTATGAAAGGGAGGTCCTCTCTCCCTTCTCCAGGTTCAGAAAAAAGTTGGCTAAGAAATATACATACATCTTTATCTCTATATTTCTTTCTTGCTCTACATTTGTGCTTGAAAGTGCCTTTTCTTCACATTTTTGCACACAAACACCTACTCAAACACCATACTCTTGGAGCTAAGGCACCTAGAAGCTGGTTTTCGTGTTTTTGGATTGTTTTTGGTCAAAAAAAGTTGCTGGAGTTGCAGCTTTGAAAGTGTTCTACAAGGGTGAGTTTCTAACCCCTTAAACCTTTGCTTTTGATTAAGCTTTTGGCCCTATTTGCATGATGTTTTAGGCCTAACTTCCTACTGCAAAAAGTTCTGATTTTTAGTGCTTAACATGTTTGTTTGAGGTCTCTTTGATGTTGGGGGTGGTCTACCCCCTCTTGTGCCTTGTTTGGCTTTGTTTTTGTGCTATCCTTTTAAGCTATTGGGATCACCTCTTTTTGGCCTTCTCACCACTGAAACTCAGAGGAATTTTAGTGGTGGAAAGGGTGTTTTGAGGTCCCAAATAGGAGGGGGTCATCCCCTCTGCTTGTATCTTGGTTGCTTGCCATTTTGGCCTCATGTTTGAGCTTGGTTTTCTAGCATGTGATGGCTTGTTCTCAACTTGTTTTTGGGGTTATTTTGACATAGCATACCTCTGCTTTAGCTTGGTTGAGTCACGCCTTGCATGCATTATACACTTGTAGTGTAAATTTTGCATACTAGCTTTGAGTGCTTAAGGTTTTAGCTCACCTTTCTAGCATGTTCTGGCCCTATCTCAGCATGTTTTTGGTGTTGTTTAGCCATGCCTTAGCTCTGTTTTGGTTTGGTTTGATAGCCTCTTGCATGCTCCTTGCACTTGTAGTGCATTTCCATTCACTAGCCTAACATGCATCATGCTTTTGACCATTATTCTAGCATGATTTTGGCTCTACTCCAGAAAGCTTTCACTCATGTTTTACCATGCTTGAGCTCTGTTTTATGTTGTTTTGTTCATGCATGCCTTGCTTTGTATAGCCATAGTGCATTCTAGCTCATTAGCTTTGAGTTTCCAAGCCACTAGCATGCATCGCTTGGGCTATTTACATGATTTGGAATCATTTGATATGTATTTCAGTATGTTTAATGTGGTCAGACATTCACATCTTTCACTCTTTCAATGCTTTGGAGGGTTGGTGCATTATGCCTTAAGTATGAGCCTATACGCATGCCATCTTTCCTAAGCATTTAGGCTGCCATATCAGTGCATTTTTTATGTTATTTTGACATGATATAACTCTGATTTTTGTTGATAAAGCCATCTCATGCTTGGTTATGGTAGGCGTAGTGTAATCCTCCTTA
The DNA here is from genome assembly GCF_055761805.1 of Camellia sinensis. NCBI lineage: Eukaryota > Viridiplantae > Streptophyta > Magnoliopsida > Ericales > Theaceae > Camellia > Camellia sinensis. The sequence continues at coordinate 91,612,847 of NC_138962.1, forward strand.
TTGGCTTCACATTTGTCATGCTTTATGCCTTCATGTTTTCTTGTCTTAGCTCTATTCCATGCATGTTTCTAGCATTGTTTTGACATGTTTTAGGATTGTTTTGGATCACCTTGGCCTTTTGGGGCTTGCTTTGTATAGCTGTAGTGCAAGTGTCTATGCTAGTTTCAAGCTTTGAGCCTCCTAGCATGCTATGCTTGTGTTGTTTGAATGATTTGGCATCATTTCACACCTGATTTCAGAGCATGTAGTGTTGTCACACTTACATGATTGTCACTTCATGATCATGTTTAAGAGTTGTGCTATTATGCCTAGTTGATGGGCCAATGCATGTGCATGCATTTTCTTGCTTTCCATACTAGCATTTCAGCAATTTGGCCACTGTTTTGGGCATGATTGAGGTCTGTCCATATTCAGTTTAAGTCCATTGAACGTTGTTTTGCATGCCCCTTGTGAGGTGCCCTTTACTAGCTTTGATGCTTTAGCATCCGAACATGCCATGTGTGCATTCTCCATGTGTTAGAATCTTGTGCATGCCATTCTAGCATTCATAGAAGCGCATTTAGTTTGCATGTTGTGGCATTGCATGTTATTGCATTGCATTGTGTTGTTGCATTGCATTGTCCTTGCATGCTCACGCTGCATTGCATTATGCTTAGAATCATGTTGCATTGCATTGTGTTTGGATAGGGTGTTAGTCCAAACACGAGAAACGAGGGACGTTTCATACTTGAAGTGATGAAACGTGCCACATTTATCGGTCGCCGACCTTCTTGATCATGCATGATAGAGGCTAAGGCCCTTATGTGATTATGTGTGCATTCATTGAACATTGAATTGTGAAATCTTGGCTTCTCGGCCATCATGCATTGCGATGTTCGATTGTTGGCTCAAGAGTCAAGAACCGCACTCCCTTGAGATCATGAAATGATAGGGACGGTGGTTGTGCACACGTATCTTGCAAAAACATTGCTGTACCCCTTCTTGTTCTCTGTTGCAGCAAAATGGAAGTGCGCAGAATTTTCTGGTCGGTAGACTAGTAAAAGTGGCTGGCCGACCACTTTTTCTGGTTTGCAGGTGCATTTTCCAAAACGATTGTCGGATTTGGACTCTTTGGTGATTTATCAGTCTTACATTGCACTTTGTGAGACTAGATTCAGAACCGTGACATGACTCCGAACTGTAGTAGCTAAGAACATTGAATTATGCCTAGTCCGAATTGTGTTAAAGGAAGTTAGCTAATCTGGATTCAGATTAAAGAGGAAATTAGCTAATCTCAGGGCCCATCTTAAAAGATGGAATTCTGAGGTTTTTGGAAACGTGGATGTTCAATTAAAGAGGGCAGAGGAGGAGTATCACAAATTTGATTTGGTAGCTGAATCAAGGACTCTATCTGAGTCTGAAATGCTTAGAAGGAGGGTCGTAAGAACTCTAGTGTGGAATTTGAGTAGGAGAAAAGAGAGTTTATGGCATCAAAAATCTAGAATTGTGCGGGCTAAGTGTGGTGATAAGAATGCAAGGTTTTTCCATATGATGGTAAGTTCTAGGCAAAGGAAAAATATGTTGGATTCGGTTGTGGAAGGGGGAGTGAGGTTGGTGGAACCAGATGAAGTTAAATAGGTAGTGTTTAATTACTTTGCAAAAAGATTTACTGAGGAGTGGTGTTCAAGGCCTAAACTCTCTGGCATATTTTCATCTATCAACTCTAGGCAAAATGATAATTTGGTAGCAGCATTCACAGAGCAAGAGATTTGGGAAGCTATACATGATTGTGATGGGAATAAAGCTCCTGGGCCAGATGGGTTTAACATGGCTTGCTTTCAGAAATGCTGGAAGATAATGAAGAATGAGATTTTGCAGTTCATGACTGAATTTCATGAGAATGGTAAGCTCGGTTTCAGGTTTGAATAGTTCTTTTATCACTTTGATACCAAAGAAAGAGAACCCAAGTGATTTAGGTGATTACAGACCAATCAGCCTTTTTAGTTCAATTTATAAAATTTTAGCTAAAGTCTTGTCTAGAAGGCTAAAGGAAATAATGTCATCAATTACTAGTGAAGTCCAGTCAGCATTTTTGGGGGAAAGGTTTATCCTAGATGGCGTATTAATTGCTAATGAAGTGGTGGATTGGCGGAAAATTAATATTGGGCCTACCCATTTTAGATCCTCTCAGGCTCTTCATAAGCCCTCGTGTGCATATATTGGCATCAAAATTTTGAATGCTCCCATCCACCTTCTCTCTTGACTTTTCCACAGACTTCATTATTCCATCACAGCCAGAGCCCCCACCTATTGAGTTTCCCAAGCTTTCATCTACATGGCCCAATGAATAAGTAGCATTTGAAGCACATACATGCTATTAGCAATGAACTGCTCACACTGGAGAACCAAAACAAAGTAAATAACGTGACAGTATTTATAATCATTGAGAACACATATAAATGGTTGCTGTAGGTTTTTAGCATGGAATTTATCCAAGAAAAGCTATTCTTACTAGTATAACGTATCATTTTCTTTTGTCCAAAACTTATTCTGTTTTCATATCATTATCCAAAGTGAACCACCTCATCTATAATGTATAGGGATGGCAATGGGGGTTAATGGGGTGGATATTAATTCCCCATCCCCATTCCCCTATAATAAATTTTCCCCATTCCCCATTCTCCATTCCCCATGGGTATCACCCTCTCCATTTCTTAATGGGTATGGATTTTCCCCAACCCACTTTAATCCCCATTTTTTATATATATATATATATTTAATGTTAACAACCTTTTTTTTTTTTTTTTTTTTTTTTTTTTTTTAAGGTTCACAACAAAAGCTAAATATACATTCAATCTTTTTTCTTTCTTTTTTAATATATTTAATGTTAACAACTTTTTTTTTATTTTTTTTATTTTTTATTTTAAGGTTCACAACAAAAGCTAAATATACCTTCAATCTTTTTTCTTTCTTTTTTAATATATTTAATGTTAACAACTTTTTTTTATTTTTTTTATTTTTTATTTTAAGGTTCACAACAAAAGCTAAATATACCTTCAATCTTTTTTCTTTCTTTTTTAATATATTTAATATTAACAACTTTTTTTTTTTTTTTTTTTTTTAAGGTTCACAACAAAAGCTAAATATACATTCAATCTTATTTTATTTTGTTTGGTTCAACAACAAAATCAAATACGCATTAATTAATTAATTAAAAAGTTTGTTTTATAATAATCAAATATATAATTTTGAGACAATCAAATATATATATATATATATGTTGTATAAATTGTGAACCTTAAAAATAAAAATAATTCCCTATTATTTCTATTCTTTATTACCAGTTTTAGCAACCAAGTTTTGAATATTAGTAACATTCACAGTTAGTTTTGTAATTTCAGGTGATAATTCCCCCATTCAATTCGGAGAAGTTCAGGATGTTTATAAATTTATTTAGCTTACTCGGATGTAATTTATTTAGTTCAGGATGTAATTTCAGGAGAAGCTATTTGAATTTTTAAAAAATGGTTGTGAATCTTAAAAATAAAAATAATAATAAAAAAAAAGATTGGATGTATATTTAGTTTTGGTTGTGGATCTTAAAAAAAAAAAAAAAAGAAGAAGTTGGTTGTGAACTTGAAAAAATAAATAAATAAATAAAAGAAAAAAGATTAAATGTATATTTAGTTTTGGTTGTGAATCTTAAAAAAAAAAAAAAAAAAAAAAAAAAAAAGCAACATATGGGGAAATTAGTGGGTACCCATCCCCAACCCGTCCCCTGTGGATATTTAAAGAATATCACATACCCTACTCATGGATAAGAAAAAAGGGAGAAAATCCATGTATTTGGGTTGGTTCTCCATGGATACCTACAGGGTAGGTTATCCATTGCCATCCCTAATAATGTACATTTCTGAATCATACTAGGAATTTAAAATATATAGCAATGAACTGTTTAGGTGCATAGAAAACCAATCAATAATTTATAATCCATTCTAACAAAATATTTTTGTATCTTGCTGTCACATTTTTGGCAAAAAGCAGAGGAAATGGTGAACTTGTGTGTCGGATAGATTCAATCCTCTTTTGTTTATGTCACCATGTTATTTCATGACATTGATCAGTAATTTATCACCAGGGCAAATGAACTTTTCACCACCTTACAGTAAGTTACATCTAAAAGTAATCGGTTTATATAATCAACGTAAAAGTCCCAACAGAGCAATCAAATTTGATTTCGAAAGAGAATAAAAGCTCACATACTAAGAGTACTCTCATCACCTTGCTTAAATAGATAGAGATTATCTTTCAAGTATGTTGCTTACCAATCCCAACACGAATTCCAGCAGTCAATTCAGAGAAATCAATGTTCCACTGTTGAAAAGGCAACAAAGGCTTGTTCAGAATCTTTGATGATTCAAGCACGTATTCTAGGTCGAGGTTATCTCAGCACTTCCTGTGAGTACTGCTGATTCACACATTCCAGAAGCAAGTCTCCTAGATAGATGAGGAGATGAAGGTAATGAGATTGCTTTCTGAGAACTCATCTGGGTCCTGTGAAAATAATATGCTGTAGACTTTTCTCCAGACATTTCATCATGATGGAAATTGGAAACCTGAAGTGTTGAAACTCATAAAATAAAACTTGAAGGCATTAAGGGCAGGCAAAAATATTAAATGTGCACTAGGAAGCAACACCATGAGGGAAGTACATATAGTAAGTTCAACAAAGGAATTGACCAGTAGAATCTGAAACAAATGCGGATATAAACATACCATACTTGAAAGTATTATATAACCCAACATCTGTAATGATTTGCAAAAATTATATGATGAAGAAATACGTAGCAAAAGAAAATTGAAGAGAGAATGAATATGAATTTGGCAAGGCAAAAATATGCACTTTTGTAAGCTTGCCAAATTCCTTCAGCGATTTTGAAACTAGTGAACATGATTTTGAAGAGACAATGAGCTATAGAAATCAAACAAAAAGAAACAGAAATTTCTGACAGATTTGTAGTGATTAAGAAATGAAAGTTAACAAAGCTGAGCTAATTTAGAAAGCAATGCCAACTTTTGGTGATAGTTGGAGACTTGGAGGCTAGCTGCAATGGCTGAGGAACAACTTGAGCAAGGAGTATAATCTAAGTTGTAAGAGGTAGTGGAACTAGTAGCTGGTAAGGTTGCCGATGATGGTAGATACAGAGATTTTGGTAATGGATTATTGAAATGGTAGGTGAAGATTTTGGTGATGTGAGTTTCAGTGGTGGTGGTTGTGTTATGATGGGTCTGATCCGGGTAAATGACAGTAGTGTTGGGTTGGCAGTTCAGGTGGTGCCTCTAGTGTGCTCAAATTGATCTTATTGCAAGTGTAGCAGGTCATAGAAAAATGCTAGGGACCCCACAAATCTTCATTGTACAGTACCAAAGCCACCAGATTTAATCTCATCTGACAACGCTACATTTTCAGCCTGTCATCGGCTTCTCTCAACCTGCTCCTCAGGCACCTCCGAACCCTATGCTAATGCCTATCAAGCCGTTCCAGGTTCCATCTATCTGTGTGTGTGTGTTTGATTTGAGCGAGTCAACCATATATTGACTCCTCCAGATCTAAAAGGTTAAAAAAATCTATAAAATGCTTCATATTTTTTGGCATTCTTTTAATGGTGTATGTACACACCTCATTTTGATCGGTCCTAATACATGGACACTTTCTTTTTAACATCTCAGGATGAAAATTGAAATATGTCATTTTATGAATTTCTCAGCAGAAAAATCAGATAGAGGCTTTAATCCCAAACCTCACCCATTTTGGCCAAATTATTTTATATTTTTTATTATTTTATTAATTTATAGTATTTTATAATTTTATATAATTTTATGTGTTTGTACATATTTTTAGGTGTTTTTATATAAATTAGTATAAATAATCTATTTTAGATATTTTATAAATAAAAAATAATAAAAAAAAGAAGAAAATAGAAAATAATAAAAAAAAGAAAGAGAGGTGGGTGTCGACCTCCCCGCTGGATTCAAAGTTGTATATGTATATATATGTTTAGACATTATTAAAAGGGGAACATGATACAGAAGATAGAAGAGAACATATTATTATTTTGAGGGTGGGATTGGGGTGGAGCACAATGAGAAGATAGATTAAAAAAATAGAAGATGGTCATTTGGGTGGAGGATGTTTTTTTTGAAGAGAGGGTTGAATACATTATCATAGAGGATGGAGAGATCATGGTCAGCAGAGGAGTGGGCGGTGCAGAATATTTTTAAAGAAAGATAGAATGATGGAGAAAGACGTGGTGTGTATGATGATGGGAAGTGGGAAGAGTTCTTTTTTTTTAAAAATATATATATATATATATATATATATATATCTAAAAAAAGACGACAATCTCTCTTCTTCAATCTGGCTCTCACACACTCTCATTCGACTCCATTGCAAATCACTGTGGATGACTGGGAGTCTGTTTTTAAAATTGTTGGCTTGGAGATAAGCAATGGCACCCAAATCCAAGAGTGGCAAAAGCCTTTCGTGCTATGAAGGTTCTTGGCATCAGTGAAGAAAAAGTGAATCCAATCTTGAAAAAATCTTTTAAACTTGTATGACAAAAACTGGAAGCTTATTGAAGAAGAAAATTACAGAGCCCTCGCAGATGCTATATTTGACCAAGATGAAGCGCAGAGTGTTTCAAAAAAAAAAAAAAAAAGAAAACAAGAGAAAGAGAGAAGAGGTGATACAACAAAAATGAAAAAGACCAGGGGAGAGAGGTAAAAACGGATGGTGACATAAACAGACATGAAGATGGTGAGCTGAGTTCAACCATTATTCACGACTCTCTCTCTCTATGAAGTCCTTGAGCAGCAGCATCGGCATCAGCACACAGTACCCTCTCTGAGGAGGACGGTTTCGAATGGGTATGTTGGGACTGGGAGAAACAACTACATGAAAAGTAGTAATAACAACAACTGCAGAAAAATTTATGAAAGGTTGGAACTTGGAATCCTGTTTGGTCATCCCTCCGCCTACCGGTAAAAAGCGGCATGCAATTGTCAAATTCCTGGGTGGCGCCTTTATTGGAGCAGTTCCTGAAGTTACATACAGCTATCTACTTGAGCTTCTAGCAAATGAAGGCTATCTTATCATTTCAGTGCCTTATAATGTGACATTCGATCATGCTCAAGCTGCTAGAGAAATTTATGAGAGGTTCATTGCATGCTTGGATAGAATTTCAACATCTGGATTGCCCAGTGCCAACCTAACAGCTACTGAATTTGTTCACCTTCCACTTTATTCCGTTGGCCATAGTAATGGTGCACATCTCCAACTACTTACAGGAAGTTATTTCTCGGAGAAGATACCAAAGGCCAATGCCATAATATCATTCAACAACAGGCCAGCGACAGAGGCAGTCCCTTATTTTGAGCAGTTAGGTCCTCTTGTTAGTCAAATGGTGCCTGTTGTGGAATCATCTCCAATTTATTCAATGGCTAGGAATGTCTCAGTTGCTGTTACATGTTCATGGTTGATATTCCGAAACCCAATCTCAGCTATGAATGCCTTTGGTTGTGGAGTGACGCTTGTGGGATGCACATTTCATGGTTATGTGAGGCACTTGCTCGCCCAACAGCCGCCACCAGTAACAACCACTAGTAGGCCCCACTGTCCATGTAGCCTGAAGGAGTTGGTTCCTTGGGTTTTGCTAAGCCTAGTTGGCCGGTTAGCTTCTTTTGGATAAGACGGTGTTGTCTTCCAATGTTAACCAACTTCCCGTGGTTTCCAACGCATATGAAGCTTTTTTTTTATTTATTTTATTTTGAGTGTATTGTGAGGTTTTTATTTAGTTGTAATATTCTTCTCTTTCCCCCTCTAAGTTGATTTGTAATAATTTATTCAAAGTGTTGTAATAATTCCCTATCCCCGCTTCTTTCTATCCCATTCTTTAATCGCTTTCCTTAACTATACATATGTATATATCTTACATGCCATGTCATCCATGCTTTTATATACATGATTCATGCATAGATCCGGCTAAATTTGTATCTTTGTGCTTTAATTGATTATTACATGATTTTGTGCGCTATATCATGTTTTGTAATGTTTCACATGTTATGTTTTAGAAGCCGGATCTTTAGAAGCATTCTTGTGTATATATTGCATTAGGATTTTATATATAAGATCATGTATATTTTACTAACTTTGTTTTGTAGCTGTTCGAGGAACGTCAATAAATAAGTAAGTTTTTATACTTTAACATCTCGTTTATGTGTGTTTTTCTTACTATGTTTAGCATTCTACCATGAGACTATTTGCTTATGTGATATAACTCTATCACTACAACAAAAAAGGCTTTTTAAGACGTGCAATGCACGTCGTAAAAACCCTTCTACGACGTGTAGTGCGCGTCATATTATGATCAGTTATGGAAAGTCATTCACTTTCAACGACATGCTTTATACACCGTTAAAAACTATTTAATGGCAGATTTTGTACGTCGTTATTACTTTTTCTACAACATGTTATAGTAAGCCTTTAAAAACTATTTAACGACAGATTTTGTGCGTCGTTACTTTTTTTACGGCTACTTTTGCACGCCGTTAATTGGTGAGACAAATAACGAAGTTGATTGCGCGCTGTAAAATATATAATACGACGACTTATTATGCCTGCCATAAAATATGCAATTTTTTTTTTTAATTTTTAAAATTCAACAGGTTCTATTTGACCAATTTTGTACAATCTGACAAATATTACAAATAAGCACCACAAAACATCAATCAACCACCAAAATATTGTTTGAAACATCAAAAAAGAAACTATATCCCTAAAATATAAACATTCAACAATTGTCTATACATTTCAAACATTTGAAAACTATATCCTTAAGTTCTAAACTATACAAAAAGTTTAAACCATCCAAAACTATGCATATCTAACTTTCTAAACATATCGACAACTATTAAGAAATTATCTAAACATATCGACAACAGTTCCTATAGCAGTTGCAACTACAGATGCAGCTGTAGCAAATCCACTTGCTCCTATTACAAGGACGAGGGCGCCTAAAAAAGCGCATACAAGATTACCCCACAGCCCCATACATCTACCTCAAGTCCAGCATACAATTTCCTAAATATAACCTATGAAAATAGATGAATTTATTAACCTTGGAAATTCAACAGTTACTTAAATACAAATAGCGTTCAATTGAAAAATCTCACTTACTTGTTTCAATGTCTTAAATTATATTCCATAGATGCCATACCTCTGAGGCTGCATAATTTGGGCTTCCACAACTTGTTTTCAGAAAATGACCATCCCGCATGATATTGCTCATACCAAAATCAACAATCTTCATATTGTACTTGGAATCTAGAAGCAGGTTCTCGGGCTTAAGATCTCTATGAACCACCATATTCCTGTTGCAGAACTCTACATTAGAAATTATCTGTTTCGAAGTATCAGTATAAAATAATGTTTTAAAACAAATGATTTCCACTCATTTTAGATATAGCAATCACTTGAAGAAATCTCTCATATAAGAATTGGAAAATGAAAAATAAAACAACTGAAAAATGAGGAAAATAAACATAATGGTCTCTGCGATTCCATCATATCTGTTACTCTTTTCATTTCTGTTTAGGCTAAGTAGTTCAACATGCCACTTTCAACAATAGTTATATGCAGCCAATCCAGAAAATTTAAACATATTTTTATTGAGGGTCATGTTTTAAATCAAATTAAACAAAGCTTCAATATCAAGATACCCACCTAGGCAGCAGCATAAGGAAATGGAGAGTACATTCTAGCTGCTCTCTCTCTCTGTAGAATATAGCTCTCACGATTGAAACTATTGGTTGTACTGAGGAAGCGTTATTGACTCCAACAAACAAGCATGAAGGATAAAAAGCTCCCAAGACAACATATAAGTTCTGCGTTGAGTCCCTGCACAAGATTCAAAATATATATAGGGTAACACTTTGAACACCACATTTCTAACAGTTCAGCAGATAAGAAAATTAATAAAAAAAAATGTTTGGCATCTCCATCAATTCTAACAAATAATTACAAGGTAGCTGCCGTAGAAGGCCAGGGCAACATTATCCACATTTATAACAAAGATCCATATCCAAAGAAAAGACCGTTGAGCCCAACATTTGTGAGACTAACGATACAGCAAACTCATCATTTGCCAAAGTTGGTTTCTAGATTTTGAAACAGCTCATCCTCAAGAAAGCCTATCAAAGAAATTTCAAGTTCAACATAGGCTATCATGTCTTTTCTCATAGTATTGACCCATTTTATTCGAAGATGTAAAATTCAGCTAGCACTGACTCAGTCATATCAAGTGATTGATACAATTAGTTTCTCTCAGAATTTCTTACTCTTAAGTCTTAAGAGGCTGAATGGTTTAATCAGATATGAATTTACATATAAGAAATGAACAGAGGATAAACCAAACCATACCAAACCTGGTGTCCCAATCAATTGGGAATGAAACAAGTGAAGGGTCATTGTTCAAAATTAGATTTCAAAAGCAAGAAATCACACAATAGAGATAGACAGCTGAAACAAAGTAAAATGTATGATCAGTATAGTTAAATTTCATTTAACAACTAGAAGAAATAATAAATTACCTTTTAGAACCCATGCCTTAAAATACTGAGCCAAGTATCAGTTCATTCAATGTAGTAAAGAATATTCTCACGACATTGTAAGATGGACTTCTCCAATATACAAGGTTTTGCTTCCAGAGGCAATAAAAAGCTATGAATGAAGACATATTTTAGGTACAAGAGGCACCAATTGACAACTTAGAATTGTTAGGAATTGTTTCTAATTTTATTTATTTCTTGTTTTTTCCTCATTTTCCTTATTTGGTTATGGAATATATGGGATTAAGTAAAGAAGAAAATTACCTTTAATTGAATGACTATTGATTAAGAGATAAATATGAAACCCTAGAGTGGTTCTCGTTTATTGGTTCTATACCAATGAACTTTTTTGGCTAAACTATAAGGATAGATAATAACATGTCTTCGGTTGTCTATTCAGCTCATTGTTAAGACCACTAAACACATGCTGCTCACAATGAGCATTATGTTCAGATAAAGGTAACAGAGAAGCAAACAAATGGCTTTACCTCATTGGCAGCAGTTGCCATTGGCATTGATACTGCATTTTGATCACCGAGGGCAAGAGCCAACCTCATGTCCTTCTGCTGATGTTTTAGAGGAAATGCAGGGAAGTAACTCTTTTGGTTCATAATGGATCCTTTCATCTCAAAAATTGGATTAGCTATTGCACCCAAGTCCTACCAGAAAGCAGGCAAGACATCAAGAGTCGACTCAAAATTAACAGAAATCTGAATAAAAAGATTTTAGTTTTGTCTCACCAACACGTCAAGAAGAGTTTCGAGGTTAAGTCCACCTTTGTCAACCAATATGAGCCCTTCGGAAAATGCATTCATCATATTCCTAGCCAATTTCATCCTCCATAATTATACAACATACACAAATGCACAAGCAAATGTCTAAACAAGAACATAATTGCAAATGATCAAAATTATATATCTACTTTTGACACCACAAAGGCCCTTTAGTATAGTATTTGGATAGCTTTTTAAAAAAACAATACATTTTTTGGAAACAAAAATACAAAATAAATAAATAAATAAATCGCATTGGAATTAAGAGCTAAATTTTTTGAAAACAAAAATACAAAAATTTGCATTTAGTTGAAACAAATAGTTCTATTACCACCACCATCAATGGCCTAACCCTGATTTTTTCCTCATAACCATCGATGGCCCAACACCACTACCAGCACCTAAAATGGTTGATCACCACCATAGAGGTTATGAAGCAGCCATGCATGTCAATCTATATCAAAACTACCCTTACTAGGATCGCCATGACACATCTATTGATGCCATTTTCAATATAACACATCACATCATTATTACCACTATATCCCATACTACCACAGGCACTTCACTATTGACATACCCATCATATCTAGAACCACAGCGACCATCAAAGACCTATGACTACTATCCTCACAGTTACCATGATGGTTACAAACAAAGTCATGCTTCTCTATTTGCAGTACGATATCATTTTTGCATCGCAATCTACCAAATAAAATAAAATATTAATCCAATAGTACTAAATAAATTCTAAACAGGCACATCAAATATAGAGAGAGGGTGGTGTCTTTCACCATAAAGTGTAGCCATTATGAGGATAGTAAATGAATGTATCAACCAATCCGGTGATTTAAAATGAAGGCACCCTCCAATGCCAAACAAATCACCGTCATCACTCAAATCTATTGTAGATGATAGGTTAAAAGTAAAACATCCAATATTCTTCAAACCTTCCGATGTGAATTTTATTCAAGCACATGATAACTGTCAAATACATGGTGAGAAATTAAATTAGAATTTAAAACTAAAACCAACATAATTCCAAATGTTCAATACCAAAAAAAAAAAAGAAAAAAAAGGAAAGAAAAAGAAAGCAGCAACTCCAAATTCAATAGCAAAGACAAGCAGTAATCCCATAAGCAAACAATAAGCAATAATCCCATGTAAAAGTATATCTAACAGCAGCAGCCACCAATTAAAATAGCAACATTAAATACACAACATCATTACTAATTTTGAGATCATATTTTGCGCAATACTTCATTGAACCAATAGATTTAACAATTACATTGTCAAATTGTTCAAAATACGCAGCCTCATACTAAATTTCCCATATAACTGCTGCAAAGTAGAAGAAATCCAGAAGCCACAAAAAGAAACAAATCCAACGGACCCTATAAATCACATGCAAAAGATGAATAGAAAAGGGCAAATCATACCTGTCATTGTCATAATCCATTTGGGCAATAGGTATCATTTAGAACACTTAAATTGATAAATGAAGGCAGACACATTTTCCTTCTATTTATTTTGCAACTCCTGCAACTCTAACCACCTCCGCATCCTACCTAAGTAGTGCAGATATTGTTGGTGGCCTTGTCTCCCCGGATATGTTGCTCCCTTGTCCGCATTGCCATACACAACAGATTTCCCCAAACAATTGGTAGAACATAGGAAGATTTCAATTAGGTCTAACCAACCATGGAAACATAATCATATGTTCTTTCCAAGCATATAAAAATGAGTAAACCAAAAAAATGAAAAAGAAAAATGAAAAAAAGAAACTAGATCTTTATGTTCTTTTCCTAGTGGAGAGGTTGGGTACTCAAAAGGGAAAATCAACAATGTTAATATATAACTTACATCAAGAAAGAAATAGTAAATTCTTGGTTATACTTTCGAATTTCTGCCTTAAAATTGCACACACATATAACATAATAAATCATGAAAATCATGCCAAGAAAAGACAAGATATTAGCAACATCGAAAAGAATATTCAATTGATTCTTGGAAAAGAAAAATAAATCCTCAGTTAGCAATCTAAACAGCCAGTTAGCAATACAAAAGAAGCCTTATATAAAGTTAAAGGAAGTACCAAAAAGAGACTATTGTGGACCAAAAAGAAAGTATTATTATTTATGGCAAACATTGCAAGCCGTAAAAATTCATCATTATTAGCATTCACGGCCTATGCAATAGACATGCCGTGGTTGGGAAATTATTTACGACATGTAAAAAAAATAAGTCGTAAAAGTGAGAAACCACGGCTTGCATTTACTGTATGTCGTTAATGTGGAGCCGTAAAAACTCAGTTTTGCTGTAGTGTATGATTGCCGAATGCCAGTGGATGGAGGTTGTATCACCTAATTTGGAATGATATTGATTTTTATATTTGCAAACTCAATTTATTTGGGTTGTACATTTTCAAAACTCTTTCAAAATTACATGAAATCAAGTTGTTCCAAAGTGGGTGACATAGTATATACTTGTATGCTTCACATAGTAAATTTTTGTATTTATTAAATAATCAGAATATGAACATATAAAGAAAATAAAATTCATATCATGGTTAGTAAAGGCCGATCTTTTGATCGGGTGAGCAGAGGTGCTCAATTAATGACCTTCCCCTCTCATACCTAAGGTTTCGAACTGAGACAACTTTGGTTATGACGAACAGTGGCCTTAACACGAGTCATGGGTTTCCTAATTTCCAAAAATATTAGGTGGCGACTCTAAGATCTGATGACGCAATCCATTTGTGGCAATAATTTTGTAATAAAATGGATTTTCTATAAAGTTGTCAAATCTGGAATCTCATCTATGTTTCACATTACACTAGTGAGACTAGACCAAAGAAATCGAGGGTCTGACCTATTTAACGCCCACGAGTACCCTTCGGGCATGTTACGTTGTCAGATTTTCAATTAGATTACAAATCAGCCACAACCCCAAAATCTGGAGATGAAAAGCCAGTGAAGTAAAGCATGTTGTTCTTTTTTTACATAGAAGTTGTGGTATTTGTTATGCAAGGGACCAGACCATTACTTTTGGAGCTAATTTTTTGCTTATAGCACTTAAAAGCATGAAATATATTGTGATGCATTAGATAAATTACCTATAAAACTTGAGAATTGCACCGTTTAGAGCTGAATAAACTTGGAAAATGAATAAATTTACTTGTCCGTAACTGGTAAAAAAAGTTATCCCTAATCAAAACATGGAAAGAAAATGAGAAGTCAAAAGAGGAGAACAAGTAAGAGATTTTTTTTTTTTTTTCAAATTTATGATGTTATTTCAGAGGTAATGAGAAGTTTTCTTAGCAACCAAATTGTTAGCAAAAATCTGGTCTGGCCAAATCTATAGAGAAGATTCAACAGAAATACCAAAATTTCACACACAACAACGGATCAAACAATCCTGGTTGGTGTCCTATGCCTTGACAGTTTCAAGGACTTCTTTAGAGGTTGTAATATGAAGAAACAAGTGTGAATAAACTGAAATTTGCTTAAAGAACAAGTAAACTTGCCACTTAATTATAAGAATTAAATTATAAGTTCAATGTGCATAACAATCGACAGAGGAAAACTTGGCCACAGAGGCTGAATTACAAACAAAATACTCCCAAGTACAAAAGCTACTGATATCTAAGTTAAGTTACTCCTAATTCCACATGGGTTATGAATTTTTGTTGATCCATTCTCCTTCGAATTTCCAGCCTTTATACTACTGGCCCTGCCACTTCTTTTGTTGGCACGTGTCCCACCATGGAGTAAGTTGCTTCCACTTCTTGCACAACTGCCCATGATCTCCACAGCCGTTTGTAACTGCCTTTTTGCTATAGCCCCCCTCTTTCTCTTGCAAACAAACCACATGTCCTACGTTACTTACATGCCTAACTTCATGGCTTGACTCCTAGGCCACGTTTGGCCACATCCCACTACACCATCAGATGAATTGACAGAGAAAACTGCTTCTACCACCCCTACCTCTTTAACTGTTTCACTTCTGTTACATGTTCTGCATTTTGGGACCCACATCCCGCTATAAACTCGTGGTCTTCACCCCTAGCATCCATTGAATCAGCTCTCTATATTTGTTATGCTTGTTCGACGGAGAAAATAAATTTTAGTGCCAACAATGCCCCCCTCTCGAGACAAAAGGATATTTTGTCTTGAATGAATATCATAAAGAAAACTTTAAAGTCTGGACATTTATCTTCTTTGACGATTCATAATAATAAATATTTAGGCCCATAACAGCATACCCATTTATCAAGGCCTAAACATTAAAACGCAGATACTAGTAAAATTGATCTTAATGGGTGAATTAAATAAACCCAACTGTTAGAAACAGGCCCAATCAGTAATTAAATAGGCCCAAACCTTAGTAATAGGTTGAATAAGAGGGTCCACCAAAAATTATTTGAATGCTAGAATTCAAACTATCAATATTCTCATTTCCTCCATTTTACTTTGCACTTAGACTCTTCAACCTCTCTGCTTCAAAGCCCTTTTGCTCACATACTTCTATGGCGCCTAAATGAGTTCAAACCAAAGAAAACAAATATGAACTTTACCTATGCAACATTTCCCAACTAAGTTCCACTAGCTACTCTGTCAACACGTCTTCAACAGCTGTATCATTCTACGTAGCAACAGCTCTGCACAAGGGAAATTAAGTCCTACTTTCACTGCAACAATTCCTGACAAAGTTACTCATTATTACCCTATTACAAACATTGAAGTGATGCTTTTCCATAAAGCGAAGCTGGCTTGGTACCATTGGGACTTAAGCCCTAACCCTCTACACTCATGGCAAAAACCTAACCCTAACTGGAGGCCATAGGTTCAACGAATGATGGTGTACGACATTGATCTCTAGAAGGCTTTAGGTATTTACGATGCCATTCGACTATCTACTCTAGATAAATGGGCCATCAGTGCTGCTACCTGTTTTTGGTCTTTGTCTTGCAACTCCCTCATCTTGAGGTGTGGTATGATCTGTCCCACCATCCTTGATGTCGTACATTTAACTGGCCTTCCTACTCCTGGCCAACATATTAGTGCACTTTTAACTCCCAAGACACCTATTAAACTTGATACTGACCTTAGCTATGGAAAATTCCAAACCAAAGATCAACAGTTTGGTCTTGAACCCACTGATGAAGAGAGAATAACTTTTTATTTATTGTGGCTTTCTCAACATTTCTTATGTGTCCCTGGTTTTAAAATTGCTAAAGAATATTTAGCCTTTGGCACTTGCATTCAAGAAGGCATAGAACTAGCCTTTGCTCCTTTTCTGTTAGGCACCCTGTACGGAGGTCTTTTTTCTTTAGTTGATAAGGAGATTGATCATAACTGCGGTGGCCCCTTCTGGCTTTTCCAAGCCTGGCTTTATGCCTATTTTCCTGAATCAGGCCTGCTACCCAGACTCCTTATCTCTCACCATGTGAAAGTTATGTTGAATTATTCCTTTTTTTTTAGACCAGCTACATCCAATTCCTTTACTAAAGTGTTCACCACTCTCTTTGAACTACCTATTGACAGGGATCCCCAACTTTTTATTCCCTTCCAACACTTTCATTTTACTTCATCTAGACTTACATATATTAGTGTTGGGCCTCATACCCTGGATGACAACTGGAGACAAAAACAAAAAAAAAATTGGGCTCAAATCCTTACTTCTAGATATATTCTGGTGGGAGGGTCTATCTCTACCAATAAACTCTCAAACTGCAGCTTTGACAGCTACAACCCTTGCTAATGGGCCAGGCAAATGGGTCTGTATCAAGCTGTTCCTGGCCCTTATTTCCATCCCACAATTCATGAACAAGTTGGGGCTAGACTTCAGTTTAAAGATCATTCAGATGTGGAGACTCTCTTAGCTGAGAATCAGAAGTTGCTTGACCAATTTAGCTTTTACTACTGCAACACCACACCCTACCTTACCACAAGAATGGTGGCTTCTTATGAGTGCACTGATCTTTGACAAGGAACTTCAAGTCTATCTCTAGAATGTGCACCCAAACAACAGGAAATGAGTAAAAATGAGCATTGGTAAACACTTTTGTCTCTTTTTTCTCTATGTCTATTAAAAAAAAAAAAAACAAAAAAATTTGGGTTTGTATTGGCACTAACTTGCCACTGTCATGTAGACAAGTCTCTTATTAAGACCACTTCTTTGGCCATAAAGATGCCTGCTCAGGCTACTCTAATCTCTAAAAACAAAGGCAATGCTCCAATGAAGCCATCAAAAAAGTTCAAAGGTAACCCCTTGAACACTACCAACTGTGAAGGATTCATACCTTACAACCAAGGTGTTAAGATTGAAAGAATAACTAAGAATAGACAAGAGGAAATTCAAGAGATTTTGTCCTCTCAACCACAATTGGAGGGTGGTGCAGCCCTTGAGAGGAGGTCTAAAAGAAAGCAAGAACAACCAGCTCCTTCTCAATCCATAGCTCATGCTGCACCAATTCCTTTTTCTCTTAGTAGTTCTTCTTTTTCACCTATAATGGTATAGATTTCATTCAAACATTGCCAAACCACCATATATCATGTTTAATGTACTGACACTTTATTCACTTTTCTTCTCTTCAGACATACAAGAGGAGAAAACTTCTCTCTCTAGCTGTTTCTCATTCGTCTCATGAAGAGTTGCCTGAAGTCCAGAACCAATTTGCCCTCTTTTTTGTTTGAGAATCAGACCAACCTGCCCTCTTCTTAAGCAAACTTAGAGCATCAACATCCCCACCATGAAGATCAGACTGGTCAAGAGAGAGCAGGCCTAAGAGAACTAGAGCATGAATTAGCTCAAATTCTATTTGACATTCCTCAACAGGTAGCTTTAGGGGATTTGCTGGCCTTTCCTTTTAGAGGGGTGCGCTTTGACTCTAATGAAGTCATTAGTTTTCTTGGTGTAGCCTCTTTTTCAAAAGAATCAGAAGCCCTTGACCATGCCAAAGAAACACCAATTGACTTAACAGACAACCTTGATAGCCACATATCCCCTGTCGATAGAAGTTCACCAGTCTATGAGCAAAATGATATCATCCACCAAGATGACCATTTTCCACTCTATAATCAAGGGAATGAGGTTGACAGAGCTAACACTTAAGTCTTGGACAATGAGTCATCTTCAAGTGACATGAGGACTCCTCATGAGGGAGTTACACAACCTATTTACTCTCCTCCCACCTCTATACAACGACCGATGGAGGAAGTACCTTCATTCCATCTATCTTCAATAGTAGATGCCCCCTTACCAGTCTAGATTGAAATTCCCATTGATCATGGGATCTTACCCAAACCAATCACCATGACATGGGAGTTCAAACCTCTTGCAATTCCAGTCCTGTTAGAGAATCTATCATTAATTTCCTTAACACAACAATTTCTGAAATTCAAGTATTTCCTTCACAGGTGAAATTCTCTATGCAAGTATTTACCTTATCCTTTATTTCCTTTGCCTTATCATGCTTTTGATCATGCTTTTGATTACCCAGACAGACTGGCATATCCACTCACAACTTAGTCATTACTGACATAAGGGTACAAACCACACCATCTTAGGGACCCTCAAGAGAACTATTGGCCACTTCCAACTTGCCTAACACTGAGACTTCTACTATGCCTTCAACAGAGGTAACACACTCTTAAATTGTTTATTTTTCACAATTTCAACCAGCTACTCACTTAAACTCTCTATTGCAATAGCCCAAGGTTGCTCCTCAGCAAGACTTACTTTTGGGCATCTCTAATGTTCAGCAAACTGTTGCCAATCTGACTGTCAAAGAAAGATTGAAGCAGCTATCTAATGAAGAACAACAATTAATAGGCCAATTCATCAAAATACTTGGCTAACCTCTGGATGATTTGGCTCTTTCTCATACCACAACTCTGACTGACTGTTTGGAAGCCATTGCACCTTTAATGTCTTAACTTTTTGACCCAGACCAAGTGTAGGCTTTCCAAAACTTCCTCTCAAAATTTCCACATCACCTAATGGCTGTCAACCAATTCCATAATGAGCCAAAAAACCATTGAAACCCAAGTGGATCAAGTGAGAAAAGCAATCAATGCTCTAATTGAGGCCTCTACCAAATCACAAGCCCTTATTACTCAACTTGCTATCCTCACAGTAGAAGAAGCTCAACTGGAGGCTCAACTAGCACATGTGAAGGCTCAGAAAGCTCCTGTTGAACAAGAACA
Organism: Camellia sinensis; assembly: GCF_055761805.1. Classification (NCBI taxonomy): domain Eukaryota; kingdom Viridiplantae; phylum Streptophyta; class Magnoliopsida; order Ericales; family Theaceae; genus Camellia; species Camellia sinensis. Next base: position 91,632,474 of record NC_138962.1, read on the forward strand.
AGCCAACCTTTCCTAACAAATTCCAACCCTTCTCGTTCAAGCAAAAGGTGGTCCACCTGCCATTAAACAAGCTCAAGCCGGACTTGGACAGAATAAAATTAGGCACCAAATTGCCCTTCAAGCCTGGAGTAGGCTTTCAATGTATTTTCAAAAAGATTAGGCCGAATGTAATTATTTTGATCGTACTCTTGACACAATCTTTAATGAAAGATCTATCACATTTACTCTGGTTTTTCCTGACTTGTCACATATGCTCATTTTCAAGCTTTTATGACTTCTTCATGCATTCCCACATAGTTGGATGGTATTTCTTTAGGTATTTGCCATTAATAACCCTTATGTGTGGCTCACCTTCTAAAAAGGCACGATGATAAGCTCCTCCTCTAAGGACCTTGTTTATTTTAAATGGACCTTCCCAATTTGGAGACCACTTGCCATATTCTAGACATTTTAAACCAATTGGTAAAATGGTTTTCCATACCAACTCTTCTTAAGAAAACACTTTATTTTTTACCTTTTTGTTATAACCTCTCTCAACTTTCTTTTTCTGGGCTATCAAATGATTAAAGGCCATAATCTTTTTTTTCCTCTAAGTCTTGCAACTCGGTTACCATAGTTCCAGTATATTCATCCGTAGGGATATCTAAATGTTTAGCCAATCGACTAGACCTAACTGTCACTTCTAAAGGTGACACAACATCATGCCCATATGCTAACTGATATGGGGGTTGTGTCTATGCTATCTCTCTTGAAATTTCTATAAGCCCAAAGTACTTCTAACAAGAGATTATGCCAATCCCTAGAATTGTCCTCAATCATCCTTTCTAAAGTGTTCTTGACAATCTTGTTTGTTGCTTTAGCTTGCCCATTTGCCTTGGCATAATAGGGTGATGAATTCAACATCTGAATACCATATTCCATGGTAAACCCTTTAATCTCATCCTCATTGAACACTGTGCCTTGATCGACAATAATAGATTGTGGTAAACCAAACCTATGAATCATATTCTTTTTTAAAAACTCAATGACTTGGGTTTGTGTCACCACTTTTAAGGGCACTTCTTCCACCCATTTGGTAAAATAATCATGGCCACCAATAGGTAAGAATGTGTTTTTGAAGAAGCAGGGAAAATCTGCCCAATTAAGTCCATTGCCCATCCTCTAAAAGGCCAAGGCTTCACAACTGAATGAAGGTTTGTAGCTGGTACTCTTTGAATATTGCCATGTTTCTGGCAATTCTAACATCCTTTTGTATACATTATGCAATCTTTTCTAATAGATAGCCAAAAATAACCATACCTGTTAATCAACCATCTCATCTTATCACCAACCTGATGGGCCCTACAAATTCCCTCATGTGCTTCAACAATGGCTTTCATTTGGTCTAGCTTACCAATACAAATCAAAGTCAAATCATCATGTGCCTTCCTAAATAAATCATCTCCCATGATAACATAATTTAACGCTTGATACCTTATTTGCCTACCACTCTCTTCACTTGGATTCAGCAGGCATTTTATTAAAGGGAACCTCCAATCTTCCTCTGTCACATCTAAAGTAAAAATTGGCAAGAAATTTCTGCACCTATCCCTAAGTGCAGAAAAGTTTCTTCTCTTAATTCGAGCCACCCTTTCTTGAGCTCCCTTAGGGATTTTTAAGCCATAGGTTGCTCAAGCCATCTCATTGACCTCTTTATTCTCCAGCCTATATCTATGTATGAATGTGATATGGCCAAAGAAACTGATTAACCATTTAACTTCAGTTAAATACTCCTCTAGAGCACTACTCACACACTTGGACTTACCCAAGACTTGTTTAATGACCAACTATGAATCTCCAAAAACTTGAAGGCTTCTAATTTTGAATTCTATAGCCAACTCTAGACCAATTATTAGGGCTTCATACTCAGCTTGATTACAAGGCTAAATATGTTGTCCTTCCAACTAAGCACAATGCCTGCTCCAACTTCATTATCTATCTTCGAACCAGCAAACTTCAACTTCCATGGTTCATTTTCCACCATATTGACTTCATATAAATCTAAATCGACAGATGTACATGGGTGTTCTATTAGAAAATCAGCCAAGGCTTGCGCTTTGACTGCTTTTTATGGCACATATTTGAGACAATATTCAATTAATGCTAATATCCATTTGCCTTGTCTTCCTCTCAAGATTGGCTTGGACAACATATATTTAATCACATCTGTTTGTGCTACCACATACACCTTTGTAGGTAGCATATAATGCCTCAGTTTAATAGCTGCAAATTAAAGTTCCAAACACAGTTTCTCAATAGAGTTATACCTGGTCTCAGCATCATTTAACCTTCTACTGAGGTAGTAAATGGCTTGTTCATGACCTATATCATTTTCTTTAGCTAATAGACAACCCATCGATAGGTCAGAAGCTGAGATATACAACTTCAAAGGCTTACCTGCCACTTGGGGCATAAGCATTAGAGGGTTTGCCAAGTATCTTTTGAGTAAATCAAAAGGTTCTTGATGGCATGATTCCCACTTAAACTCATGGTTTGACTTGATTTTTATCAAAGGAGAAAATGCTAAAGTTCTCTTAACCAAATTGGCTATGAATCTCCTCAAAAAATTTATTTTTCCAAGAAAATTTTGCAGCTCTTTTTTGTTGGTTGGAGGCTTTGCCTCCAAAATTGTTTTGGCTTTATTAGCATCCACTTCTATCCATTTGTGGTGTACTACGAAACCTAGAAGATTTCCAGTAGATGCCCCAAATGCACACTTTAAGGGGTTCTTTTTAAGTTTATAGATCCTCATTCTTTGAAATGTCTACTGTAAATGTTCCAAATGCTCATCAAAATTATCAGACTTGATGGCTACATCATCTATGTAGACTTCTAAGTATTTTCCAATTAAATCATGGAAAATGAAATTCATTGCCCTCTGGTAGGTTGCTCATGCATTCTTTAATCCAAAAGTCATGCCTACCCATTCAAATGTCCCCAAAGCACCAGGACACCTGAAGGCTGTCTTATGTATATCCTCTAGGTTAATGAAAATCTAGTTATGCCCAGCATGACCATCCATAAAGGACAAAATTTTGCACTTGGTTGCTGAATCTACTAACAAGTCAGCCACTGGCATAGGATATTCATCCTTGGGAGTTATTAGATTCAGGTTCCTAAAATCTATGCACACTCTCAACTTTATATTTTTCTTCATAACAGGGACAATATTAGACAGCCATTCAACATACCTAGTTGTTTTAATGAAACCTGCTTTGAGCAACCTTTTGATTTCATTTTTGACAAATAAGGTGACCTCATTGGTCATCCTCCTTGTGGGTTGTTTATAAGGAAGGAAATTTCCTTTAATTGGGAGCCTATGCTCTAGCAATGTTCTATCTAATCCAAGCATTTTTTCATAATTCCATGCAAAGCAATCCATATGCTCAGAAAGTAGGCCAACTAGCTTGCTCTTACATTCATTAGATAGATTAGCATTTACATAGATGTGCCTTTTATAGGCCTTACTCCCTAAGTTATATTCCTGCACGTCTGCCTTGAGGTCATCAAGCTTGGCAAGAGCAGCCTTCAGATGTTCCAGTTGTGCCTCTTTATAACTCAGAGGGCTATTGTCGATAGCACATTCTGCCCAGGAACAATTGGGCAAACACTCAGGGCTAAACTTACTTTCTAAGAAGAAATAAAAAAGCCTAGAAAAAGTAGATCTAATTACAATAGCTGTCTCGTCTAACTTTTCTTTTTCTAACTTGCATTACTCGTGATCTTCAGTAACCTCGTCTATCACAGGCCTTTTATGCTTCTGCATTAGGCTTGGCTTGGCCAATTCCTAGCCTATCTGCTTAAAAACTTCCTCAACGAAAGCCTTGAACTCCTCATTAGTCTAACCTTTCCCCTTGAACTTAACCTCTTTCTTATCAATCACAATTGGACCCAAATCCTAATCATACAGCCCAGCTTCTATGTTGATAACATCAGCAATAAAAGGATTAGCATTTGCCAGTAAACTTCCATTTCTCCTTTTTTACCTTGACCACCACTGGTTAAATAGATCAGTGCCTGGTGCAGAGAATATGGTACACAACTATTAAGGTGTATCCAATCTCTACCTAGTGGTACATTGTAGTTAGAGGTAGAATCTATTACAAAGAAAGTTGTTCCCATTAACCTAAAACCAACCTGAAGCTGGAAAGCCACTACTCCTCTGGCCTCACATGATCCACCAGCGAAATTACTTATATTCACATCAGTAGGAAGCAAGTCATTGATAGATTTCCCAATAGCTTTTAGTGTCCTCGAAGGAAGAATATTGACAATAGCTCCATTATCAACCAACACCTTTTCCACTCGCACTTAATCAAGATAAGCCTTGACATATAAAGGCCTTAGATGCCTGATAACCTTGTCTTCTGGCTTTTGTAGCACAACCTTCCCTCCATTGACAGACCTTACTGCCTCAATTGATATTGGTAGCTTGGCCTGTGTCTTAGTCATCGCTATTTGAACCACAGGCTTAATCAAGTCTTCCACATCACCAGCCAATTCATCTGGTTGGTCAGGCTTGGCTTGGAACCCATGAGGAATAGCCATAATCATATTGCACTCCTTAGATGGAGGTAAAAAACCATAGTGAATGACAGCCATCTTCTCCCCAAAGTCACCACCAAAACTATCTGACTTGACTTCATCTTCTCTAACTCTTTCATTAACATTCATATTATCAATAGCCATCTCCTGGTCCTGAACTCCTTTTATTGCCACATCTTTCTCATTGTTGTCATCTTCATCAGACATTAAATCCTTCTACAACTCTTTTAATTTTTGCCTCAACAAAGCCTTTTCAAAAAGCTTCCCAACAAGTTTGTCATCTGTCTTTTTCTGGCTCTATTTTCCTTTTCAAAATTTGAACTAGTTGTACTAGATGAGCTTTATAAGTTGAACCCTTCACTTCCTTTTCTCTAGTACCAGGAACCAATCCATCTCTAGTACATACTAAATCTTGTCTTCTAGCTGGGTTATCCCCCGCAACTGTAGACGGAACTTTCTATGTTCCCTCCTTTTTTGAGTTCTTGTTTCTCCTATTGGTCTCCAACCCATCATGGGGAACTTTGGATGAGACACCCCTTGCCAACCTAAATGGGATAGTACTGGAGGCTTTACCATCCTTGGTTGAACTAGCTGCTCATCTGGCCTTATTCATGGGCCACGATTGTAATAACCCGACCCTCTTATATGCTTTACATCCCTAGCTTTATGGGAAATTACATGTTTAATGTGAAATTCCATGCAAAGTTATGCTTACATGTGTGAATTATTTGATCATGATTTTCTATTTGTTGATTATTGGAACACATCTGTTAAAATTAAAATGTTAACTTGGAAATTTAAAGCTGTAGAGACGCGATAAACTGAAATTGAGTATGTGAACATGCTAGTGGGAATTTTTAAAGCTACTTGGGAGGTTTAATTGAAAATTTATTTTGTCTGATTCGCTAAGGCTCGTTTGTCAAGTCTAAAAGCTAAAGACTTGTTTATGTGGTATATAAATCCTTTTTTTTTTTTTTTTTTTTTGAACTCATCTCCTTATATGTATTGAGTGGAAATTCTGGAGAGCACCTAAGAAAGAGAGAAGGGAGAGAAAAGAAAGGGAGCAAGGAGAGGAATTTGGAGGTTGAAGCAATTGTTGGATGAAAGTAAAGATTAGCTTCTAAGGTATGTGAGAATTGGCTAAACTACTCTTGATCCTCTATATATTTCTTTAGAATCAAGCCTTGGGATAAAGTTCTAGGGTTTATAGAATATTATCATAACTTAACTTATTTATGGGATTAGATACCTAATCTTGAATTTCGGCCATAGAAGGTGAATATATGAATTTGGGATGTGTTTTGAGTAGCTTGAGAGGGTACACTTTCTAATCATCAAGTTTTACATGTTTTGAATCCTTCATATTATATTCCCTTGATAAATCATGGAAAGATGAAGTAATATGAAAGTTAAAGGAAGCTATAATTCACCTGAGTTTAAGATTCATGTTTATTACGATTATATAACAGGTTGTTGAAGTGTAATTGATTGAACCAAGCCTTGAGAATGCCTTGAAAAAGGGCTTGAATTTACTACGTTTTCGGACTGCCAAACAAGGGTACGACTGCATGTGCCGCACGTACGGGAGGTCTACCTGCCCGCACGTATGGCAAGGACTTCCGCACGTGCGGCCCAAGTTAGAAAATTCTAAAGCTTTCTTTCGCTCTTCTCGACCCTCTGAATGTGTTGTTATGTCCATTAGATGTTCCTATAATGTATTTAATTACACGAAACGTAACAAAACGAATAATTGACAATTAAAAGGACACTAAAAATAGTGACGTGCTTATGATTTATGCGATATATGTAGGGCGTCCGCAGGAGGGGACCATCATTCACCTGCATCACAGTGAGTGATAGTAGTATAATGTTATGCTCTGTTCACATTTTTTGTTTATATATGTTATTCAAGATCTTATTCACTTTTGTGAGCGCCTTATGTTATATGCGATATGTTTGATATAAGTTTGAACTTTGGCATGTGAGATATGGACCCGAGTCGTTCTGTTTGCTATTATAATGGTGTAGACGCGCCCGTGGGCCCCATGCTACAGCTCGGACTCGAATTGTCACGGTTCTTAATCTGAACCAAAGAGTCCAAATCCGGTAAATCGTTTTGAGAAAACAGATTTTTAGAAAAGAAGTGCCAAACATGGACTGCTTTGCCAGATATAGAGTCGCCACCTAAATATTTTATTTTGGGGGAATTTAGGAAACCTTGACTCGGTGCCAAAGGCCACGTGTCCCTCATCACCAAAGTTGCCTCGGCTCGGGAACTTGGGTACAATTGGGAAAGGTCAGCTATGAGCACCCCCGCTCGCCCGATCAAAGATCGGCCTCTACTAACCATGATATCTTGTTTTGAAAACATTATATGCTCTTATTCTGGTTATTAGCCTAGAATTACTATGTTATGCGCATAGCAAACAAGTATAGACCAAATTGTCTAAATTGGAACAAAACAGTTCATGTTTGTTTTGAAAATGGTTTGCTACTCGCAAGTAGGCTAAAATGTAGATTTTGCCACCCTCAAGTGGGCTTTAGAAAAGATGGTTTTGCCACTATCCAGTGGGCTTAAAATTCGTATCCAATGCATTGTTCCAATTTAAGTAACCCAACCTTTACCCGCAGGCATTCAGGCAGTTATAACACGTAAGGATGTAGCCTCATGGTAAGCATGCTGTCATGGCAAACACTCACACTCATGCAAGATGCTAAAGCATAAAAGCTTATCTAGTACTCCGAGCCAAAACAAAAGCTAATTAGTAATCAATGCATGATCCTAGCTCATGTTAAGATGGCTAATGTAACACGTACAAGATGCAACTACAATAGGCTCGGCTATTCTAAGATGGCATGTGATGATGCTACAAATGTAGTCAGTATGATGCGCCGAGCCCGGTGCATGTAAGACAAATGTATGGATGCACGCATGCTATCATACTGTATGCTAATTGAAACATGCCCTAGACTAACCATCGAAAGCTAGTAAATAAAAGGGAAGAAAGACGTGGGGTTGGGAGACATACACACACTCACGCACGCTTATTACACAATTGCCCTCGCTTGGAGGGTCCGAATAAATATTACAATCTGAATAAATAATACTAAATTAATTATTACAGAATTTCTAATTAATTAATAAATTAAATGCAGAAAGAAGGTGGCCACAGCCCCGCCTCGGTATGCGTGAATGATGCGTGCTTGACTCGTCTCACCCGAAAACTCGCTGCCATAGCACTGTTGCCTCTGTTTACACTGCCCTGCTCCTCTGAAGACTGTGAAAGTCCCCAGAATTGCTCCTAGAGTGTTGTGGAATGTTATCGGCCAAAAGAATATGCTACCGGCCATGGGAATACTCTCATCGGCTAAATAATGTGCTCTCGGCCAAACATTCTTTGCCGGTCGGCACTCAACACTGCCGGCCGGCCAAATCTTCCTGCTGAAACCTGCAGTTGACAGCAGCAGAGGGCAAGCAGTGTATGGCATGGAATCTTCAAGCAAATGTATGCATGGACACACTCCCTATCATGCAATGAACTCTAGGGAGCATGGCCCTCGACCGTCGGGTCATCAATTGCACATTTCGATGCGTGATGGCCTAAGAGGCCAAGTTAGCAAATCAATGTCAATGCATGCAACAAACAAATGAAAGCTTCACGCCCTATCATGTAGGGATCAAGGGCGTCGGCGACCGAGGATTGAGGCGCGTTACATCACTTTGAGTACGAACGCACCTCATCCCTCGTGCTTGGTTTGACACCCCAAACCAAGCAAAATGTAATGCATGTATGCAATATGGCTCGAGTATGCAAAATGACTCAAGCTAGCAAAGCATGTCAAATGTAAACACCAACCAAACATGCAAATATGCAATTTGCTAAGCATGCAATGCTACAATGCTACCTGGATAGACAACTAGGCAAAATGATAATCATGTAATAATGCATTAACTACAAGGATACAACAATCATGCAATGTGATGATCATACTACAAGACACAAATGCATGGACTTACACTAGGATGGAGGAACCTCAGCCACACCCCAAAACAGTGGCCAAAGGTACTAAAATGATGGTGCCAACATGCAAGACAAGCATGCAAACCAATGGGCCTAAGACTAAGGCATAAAAGCCAACTTTCAAGCGCACTTAAAAGAAGACAAACATGGACATTAGACCAACAAAATAAGAGCTATGGCATGTTAGAATGAGCCCCAAAACCCACTTAGACGGCATCCCAAATGTCTAAACATGGTGGCAAACACAATGACCAACTCTTGAGGCACAAAACTACAACACTTCAAAGCACTGAAAGAGAGCCAAATGCATGTGTAAGACCACATTACATGGACTGAAATATGATCTCAAATGATGCCAAATTATGGGAATAAGCCAAGTAAAGCATGCTAGTGACCCACACATCCAAGGCTCTCAAGCCAAAATGCATGGTGGCTATATCAAACATGGCAAATATGACCAAATCAGTACCAAACAGTCCTTAAGCATGGCAAAACATGACCTAAAGCTTCACAAAGCTGAGCCAAAAACATGCAAGCATGATGGTTCAAAGGCAATATGCATTTCTAAGCAAAATAGAGGAATACAAGGCAAGTGTATTATGCATGCAAGGGGTCAAGAAACCAACATGGGACAGAGGTAAAACATGCAAAATAAACACCAAATAACCTCTGAAATAAAGCCAAACAAAACTAGGCATGCATGCTACCTTTATAAGCCTTAAACACAAGCTAAAGAGACACAAAGGGAGAGGGGTGTCCCTCCCATATGCAAGACCTCAAAACCCCTTCACCACCACTGAATTTTAGTGGTGAGAAGGCCAATACACCAAAGTTCCAAGGCTTAACAAAGAAGGCTCAAAATGAGGCCAAACAAGGCCCAAGAGGGGGTGGACGACCCCCAACACCAAAATGGCCTTAATGAAACATATTAAGCATGCAAATATGAAACTTTTTTCAGTTTATATCTAAGCTTAAATTAGCTTTCAAATATGGCTAAGATATGGATCAAAATAAAGCCTTAAAAGGGGGATGAAGCATACAAGGGTGTAGATGACCTCTAACAGAAAAATGTCCTCAAACAAACTTCAAGAGGAGCTCAAAATAAGACCTTTTCCAGTTTGTGACAAAGCTTGAAAATTCCTGCAAGTATGGCTAAGCTATGAAGCAAGATAAGCCTTAAAAAGGGAGATGAGTGTGTTACCCTTGTAGCCAAGAACTCCAGCAGCCTTTGGTCCCAAAAACCAGTCCCTTAGCCTCTGAAAACAAGCTCCAAGATGCTTGGATGGATGATGGAGAGGTTAGGTTATGAGGTGTGGGGTAATGGGGCCAAGAACCTTACACTTTGAAGCTAAAATGGAGGAGATATAGAGGGACAAAGAGGGATATATGTGTATGTGCCCTAACCTAGTTTTGAACCTACTATATGGAGAGGGGAGCCGTCCTTTATAGAGCCAAGCAAATAAAGCTTCTCTTCGAAGCTTCAAACCAAGAGCAAAGATCCTCCATACACGTGTATGGAGGATCCAGTCTGTGCCCTCCAGCTGGCACAACCGACATCCATTCAATTTGTAGAATACACCGGAAGGTCGTCGGCTAGCAAAATTGGTTGGCCGGCTACTTTAACTGGTCGGTCGGCCATCTATTTGGTTGGTCGGCCATCTATTCTGATCGGTTGGCCATCTATTTGGTCGGTCGGCCATCTGTTCTGGTCGGTCGGCAAGAAAAATCTGCTCTGTAGGTCCAACTTCAAACGGGCATAACTCCTTCATGTGAACTCCTTTTCAGGTCATTCTTGTGTCCAAATTGAAGCCCCAGAAGTAATATTTCCAATGGAACAAGCCTTGAATCAAAATTCCAACTGTACAAAAAGTTATGCTTGTTTTGGTAAAGGTTGCTCAGCTTCGGTCCAACCGGGATGATGCCAAACTTCAACCAATCATATCTCCCCCATCCGGACTCGGCTTTAGGAGATTCTTGAGTGCAAAACGAAGCCCCGAAAGTCTTCTTTCCGATGGTGGTGGCCTCATAGCTTAAATTAGAGTGCATAGATAGATAAACCTGATTTAGCGAGGACTGCCCGACTCTCTTTTAGAGATTCATGCCCAACTTCTTTCTCAACTAAGTTTCTTCTCTCCACTCCTCTTTTCTTCAACTCCGAACCTCCGAACAAGTTGTTTTGAAAGATTTTTCAAAGACTTCATCTCTCTTTCATTCATTTCCACTTTGTCCTTGCTCAGTTTACCGAAAAGCGCATCATTTGACAAAATGTGAGCCTCGGAACATCGTAGGAACTTTATTTCAAAAATATTTTGAAAGAGAGGATTTTAAGATGCAAAATCTTTTGGTCTAGCAATGGGGTGTGAGGTTTGGATTTGACGCTCTCCTTGCCAAAGAAACCGACCTTTTGCATAGCATAGCCTGCACATCTTTCACAACCAAAGAAAACCATCAGTAACGCCCAAGTCTTAAGGGCGGTCAAAAATGGGGTGTCTACAGTTGCCCCTCTTTGACAGAACTAGAAAGTCAAGAAGTGACGTGAGTGAATGTCAAAACCCAGAGACGACCCATTTTTGACGAGGCCGAAGACTTGGACAAACAAACAAAATACAAATGTAATTGGTTGAACCCACAGGCTGCCTACGTATCCCTTTACAAGGAATCAAACCAGCGTTGTTCAAGGGGTAGGATGCAAATGATATGCAGGAAGACTTTGATAATTGGACTTATACGCTACGCGAAGCCGGTCTGAAAATTAGACTTATACGCTACGCGAAGCTGGTTTGAAAATTGGGGATTTATGCCATGCAATGCAACACAAAAATGCAATGTAATAGCTAGAAAGTGAAGGTACCTTACAGGGGAAATTGGCAATGACCTACCTCATGCTGCTGAGGACCTTCCGCTTCTTCTTGGTTAAACTGCACGTACTACTTTTCTCCCTGGCTGTGGCCGCAGCTTTCCCTATTCACCAACAGGGTGACAAACTAGGTCAGTTCAGTATCCAGAATTGAGGTGCATACATATGCTATCTCAACTATGGGGCTGCCATACAGATTTCAAGCCGAGGATATACCCATGGGTATTTAAACCAGACTTTAGTCTCAGAAATCCCGAACCTTTGTGTTCTAGGCATGAGCCATTCGAACTCTAGTTTCTACCATCTCAGTTGGTCTCCTAGGAACTCACCGCAAACACAGGCAGGTGGCTATACCAGACCACCGGAAGTCGTTCGGGCACGACAAACACCAAAGGAATTACACCTTTAGAGGATTTAAGGTCTCCTAGACCGGAGAGTGCACAAGAAAGTGCGAGTGAAGAGTGAATGCACAAAACAATGCTAAGAAGATGCACAAAACAGTGCGATGCAACGTACTAACAAGTACAGGTTAGGTGCACAAGAAAGCATGATAGAATGCATGCAAAATGCAAGTAAGGTGAACAAAACAGTGCGACGCAATGCACTGACAAATGCTACAAGCATTTTCTATGCAAGATGAGAGAGAACATGTAATGAAATGCACAAGATAGTGCGATGCACAAGAGAGCGCGAGTGTAAACTGCACAAAATAGTGCGATGCGCAAGAAAGCGCGAGTGATAAACTGCACAAAACAGTGTGATGCGCAAGAAAGCGCGAGTGATTTGAAATGCACAAGACAGTGCGATACGCTAAACAGCGCGAGTGATTTGAAATGCACAAGAAAGTGTGATACGCTAAACAGCGCGATTGATTTTGAAATGCACAAGACAGTGCGATACACTAAACAGCATGAGTGATTTGAAATGCACAAGAAAGTGCGATACGCTAAACAGCGCGATTGATTTTGTAATGCACAAGACAGTGCGATACGCTAAACAGTGCGAGTGATTTGAAATGCATAAGAAAGTGTGATACGCTAAATAGCGCGATTGATTTGAAATGCACTAAACAGTGCGATACGCTAAACAACGCGATTGATATTCAATGCACAAAATAATGCGAGTGAGATACAGCCACAAGATGCACAAGATAGTGCTAGTGAGATACAAAGTGTAAGTGCCCAAGACAGTGCGAGTGAATGCATGTTCTATGTAAATGAGGTGCATTTTCTGTGCAAGTATGGAAGAGTGCATTTTCTATACAAGGAACAGGAGCATATTCTATGCAATATTGAAAGCATATTCTATGCAGAATCGAAAGCAAACATATTCTATGCATGAATCATAGCGATGCGCGGCACGCATGTAACAGAAGTGTATATGAAAGTGCACATTCTATCCAATGGAAGGGAATCAAACATGTACTCTAGTGCCTCCGATTTATCTCTCGAAGGGCTTTGTAACACACTCAGCTTAAAAAGGGCACACCCTGTTCATATTGGCGAGAGATAACATCTACTACTGCTTTAATTGCCATTCTGACTTGAAGCAGGCTTACACTTGGGGTCGAGATACACTCATACTCCAGAGAAATGGCGAGGTCTGAGAAGGTGCACCTGGAATGTAGTCTCAGAATTTGCCGAAGCTGAAACACACTAAAATGCTCCAAATTTTTCTTTTTTTTCTTTTGCTTTGCAGTCTGGAACCCACATAGCTTCAGATAGGTCCTTGTTTTACTGTTCACACTTATCGGGGGTGGACCCTGCAGTTTATGAAAGAAACAATCCTGTTTTGCACAAATGTTGAGAATGGCACAGCACTCTGAGCATAGAACGATTCATTCATTTTTTTTGAAATTGAGAAATGACAAAAAGTTTTTGACTGGGTATTGAGCCTACGACTGAACACAACACACAATGACTTGACAAAGAAAAACAAGAGGTAAACAACCTAAACACATCGAGAAACACTCGAAACGACTCAAAACAATAATCAAGACAAAACAAAAGACACGACACTCAGACGTGCACAGGGAGCCTGTTTCCTCGGGTATTGTTTCCCACCCTTTCTCATTTGTGATTCTCACATCACTCGGCCCTCAGGCTCTATTTTTCTGAAAAATCCCTTTTATCACTTTTTCTCTCAGCGCACATCTCTCTATTCTTCAATCTCTCATTTTAAATCCCTCCCCTGGGTGGTTGATGGATAAACAGAAAGTTGTGGGCTCTTGGCCCTAGCATTCCGCTAGATTCTTCTTCTTGTTCACAATAGTGAGTTTCTCCAAGAGAGGGGCTGCGCTACAACTGTGCGGGTAGCAAATCTGCAGCTGACATCGGTTGACGATGCTCTGCTGGGGAGTTTGGACGTGGTCAGATCTGTCCAGATAAAGGAGTGGAATATCCTGATCCATTCCAATTCGTGCTTCGCACTTGGTTTGATACCTTGTTGCTCGGAGGGTGTGAGAGCTGTTTGGCCCTTTTGTGATTAGCTTCAGTGGTGCCCTCTTCTGGCGAATACGGTGCCCTTTCCGGCAAGTATGGTGCCCTTTCTGGAAAATGCATTGACAACGGGGGAAGGACAAGAAGCCTGAGTCAATTGTGCCCCTAGTTCATCATTTTGACCAATTTTTTGTTTTTGGCTTTCCACTAAAATAATTTTGACCAAAATGAGAGTTAGATTAACATGCTTGTTCAATTTTCTGATTTAAAATCATGCAAATCAGGCTATAAGCACTGAAAATTTTCCTTTTTTGGGTCCAAGAAAATGGTCCAGTTTTGAAAAATGGAATACTTTTCGAGAAAATCAGTCAACCTCAGTAAAATTTCTCAAAAACTATTTTTGCAAACGGCCAGTGCTCAACGAGCACGGAACCTACTCTCAAGATGCACAACCTCGGATTTGGAAGCAATGGAAAATTGCCCCTTGCTCGAAGAGAGCTGCATGGCAACGGAAAATTGCCCCATATTTGAATGGCACCGCAGTGCATTGTAATCAGTCCTTAGAGCAATGATTACAACCGAACTCTCAGATACAGAGAAGACAAAGATGACCAGAACCATCACATAAACACAGTCAAATTTGAAATGTTTTATGGCTGGACTTTAGAATGAAGTTGCCTACGTATCCCAAACATAGGAATCAAGCCTTACGTAGTTCGGGTTAAGGTACACTAGTGTATTAACCCATACTTTTTTACGCTCTAACTTTTGCCAAGGCCACTCTTCTGGGTTTTCAACCTTGCGAGCTTTGTTTTTCCATTCTTTTCAATTCTTTTTGTTCTTTTCTTTTCTTTTTTATTTTTTCTTTTCATTTTCTTCATTTTTTTCTTATTTTCTTTTTGCATTTTTTTTTCTCTTTTTTTTTTCTTTTTCTTGCTCTAACTTTTGCCTGGGTCATCCGTCCGGGTTTTCGGCCCAGCGAGCCTCTCAAGGGTAAAAGTGTAGCTTTGTCTATATTGAATGGTTTGAGATCCTGAAGTCATCTGAATCCAGGAGAACAGTTGTTGTTCGCTGACGATGCAGGAGTCCATCCAATGGGGGCTGAATTTGCCCCTAGTATTATGGATAGGAACTCAGTTGTCCTTTAGCAATATCTTCTTCTTTCCTCCCTTCTGGGGTTTGGCATTCTTGCCAGTCTTCATTGATTTGCAAGATGATCCATCTTCGGCTCTTTGAGCACATTTGGCATTTTTGCCCCTAGTTCCAGGGATACTTCTGATCTAGCTTTGCAAGCTTCTTTTGGCGACATCTGATCTCCTTGATCTGACTTTTCTTGCCCCTAGTTCGAGGGCTGCTTCAAATATGGCCACACAGGCCTCCTTTGATGGTTGACCATTGACCATTCTGAATTTAAGTCCAAGGTTTGAAAATGAGGGGTCGAGTCTCGAGGCTGAGAGCGATCCTAGGTTGCACAATCTCAAGACCGATTCCACACAGGTCTTCGCAGGATCGCGCAAAACATTTTTTTGAAATCTTTTAAGAAAGCGACTAGTTGCTCACGTCGAAGACAGTGTGGGACCAATCTGGATCAAGCCAGGATCCTTCTCAGTACTCACATTAACAAGCATGATCTCGATCATTAAAGGCTTAGCATGCCTCTCTTTCTCTCAAATGATCAAATTTTTGCAAAACCTGAGGAATTCCTTCCTCTTCGTTTTCACCGCAGTGTTCAAAAAGTTTTGAAAAACTTAGGTCAATGCAATGATTTTGGGGTGCAGGTGAGTAGGCGAAAAGTACTGCCGTTTCATTCAAACTTTCTAGCACAACTGGCACAAGGCAGAAGCAAGCACAAAAGCATGAAAAACCACTGCTGTTTCATTCATAACTGTTGGTGTAACTGGCTCCATGGCAGAAACAGACTCAAAAGAAAGCGAAAAGATAGACACAAAACAAAATAGTGATGCCCAAGGTAACACCCCTGGAATCACCTGACTCTAACAAAACAGGACTGACTCGATACAACAAGACAGACCCAAAACAAAAAAAACTGACTCAAAACAAAGAGACAGACTCAAAATAACACAACAAAAACTGACCTAAATACCCAAGTCAGAAACTAGCATTCGCAAATGCTCAAAACAGTGCGTGCCATATGCCACATCCGGAGTAAGTTGAGTGCCACCCGCAGCTGGTTCATCCCCCGATCACATCACATTATCCCCCAGGTTCATTGATCCAATGACGATAGACTTTGCTGAGTTGGTGCGACGATGACCTTATTGTCAATCAGATCTTGTATTTCGCGGCGAAGACAGAAACAACTATCAGTGACATGGCCGACTTGCTGATGAAAGGCACAGTACTTGGCCGGATCACGGGAGGGAGGAAGTTTATCTGGCAGTGGTCGCGGCTCCAGGGGTTTCAGATCCCCTCTCTAATCAGGACCCTCAAGGCTACTGATAGAGACATGTACAATGGTGCGAACACCCTCTGGCCTCGAGGTGGGTGTTTTGAGGTTTGTGGAGTTTTGCTGGATGCACCAGCAAAGGGATTGGTAGGCGCTGACTGGGTTTGCTGATCTCTTCCGAGCAAGGGTTTAGAGCTGAAAGGAACATTCCTGGTACAACGGCCCTTCTCCCGGCTTGGCCCTTGATTCAAGCTGCTCTCAACTTGAGTGGTGAAAGTGTCATCCACAGCCTTTGTAACGACTGCAATCACTTGTTGTTTGTCCAACCCTTCGGCTTTCAAAGCCTCAGTAGCCCACAAAAGGTGTTCATGAGGATCCATGTCTACCCCTACCTTGTTCTTTCCACTGGCTTCCACTTTGCCAAGGGATTGGCCTTCTTCAAATGTAGCCCGTCCCAAGGTTGGAGAGCCTTTAGATATGAACTCCCTGGTACGTGATGTGGTCGATGATGGGGCCAAAATCCCAAAGGCCAGATCTGCCACAGTTCTCTGAAGGTCTTCAATCATTTTCATCAGCTCAGAAGTAGTGGGTTCGTGGGTTTGAGATGATTGGGGTTCAGATGCATTCATCATGCATAAGTCCAGGCTCTCTGGGATAAACACATTAGGCTTAGGTAGATATACTGGGGTGATGTATACGCTGGGGTCGTAAGGGACGGCCAGTGTGTGAATTAGATTGAGATGTGGATGAGGTACTTGGTCATTGGGGTCTGAAGGTGGAGCTATCGTCCGGTTGTCGATGAGATTTTGGACCTCATGACGAAGGCGGTAGCAACGGTTGGTGCCATGACCACGCTGCTGATGGTACATACAGTACTTGGAGGGGTTATGTCTGGCTGGGAGTGGGTCAGGCAGAGGTTGAGGATCCAAGGGTTTGAGATACCCTCTTTCCATCAAGACTTTTAGTGCGCTAGTCAGGCTCATATAGAGGGGGGTGAAAGTTCTGCCCTGAGCTCGGGCTGGGCCGGCGGTTTGTAGGCTTGGTTTGGTAAAAGGGTTAGCTGTGGCAACTGTATTGATTTCGGTGGGTTTAGGAATAGCGCTACTACCAGCATTGGTACTCCCTGAAATCACCCTCATTGTCGGTTCACTTGTTCTGGGAATGATCCCACTGTTGAACGCGTTCTCGACCTGAACCCCAGTTCATGCAAACTTTTGAAAGTGAATATTGGAGCGACTATAAACTTTTGCAACATATCATGCTCGAGGTTTCGTACCATCATCTGTACTTGATCCCTCTCGGAAGGCCGATCTGTCATCTGTGCTACCTTTGCTCTCCATCTTGCAACAAATTCCACAAAAGGCTCTGTTGGGTTCTGGCGGGTTGTTTTAAGCTCTTGCATGGTCATTTCAACTTGGGTATTGTAGGAATACTGATCGACAAAGGCCTCAGCCAATTCTTCCCAGTCTTGTTTCACTTTATCTTCCAACTTAGCGTACCAAGTGGTTGCTACACCCGACAGGGTTCTTCCATACAGAGAGAGTTTCTATGGCTTAGTCAGACCCATCGGCTTCAGGACATCCAAGAAAAGTCGGATATGTACCATTGGATCCCCAGACCCATCAAAACGGTCAATATATGGCATTTTGAATCTGTCTAGGAGCCGAACGGCAGCCTTGGTGTGCCCATCCTCAATGTCGGGAATGGAGTTAAGGCCCTGTGCCTTTTTGAATTGCTTCTCAAGGTTCGCAATCTTCACTGCAGTGGGATTGAGCTCATTAACATCAAGGGAATAAAGCCTCTCATTAGGCTGCACCAGGGGTCTGAGCACCTAAGCTTGAGTCAACCTTTCTCGAGGATTCGGACACTGCAAATCTTCAACTGGCGGAAGTGGGTCAAAGTTTGGCTGGGGTCCCAAAGCTGGATGTGAGACAGATGCCCCAGATGGACGCTACATTTCAATACTGGTCTCAGCCTACATGGCAGTTCCCTAATTTAATGTTGCTATCACGGCCACAAATTCTTCCGAACCCTGTGCCATCATGGTCTGCTGAGTCTGAACAAAGGTGATGTGACTGGCGACTGACAGATCAGATGAACCAGTGAGCCCTGACTGGCCTTTCTTTGCCTTGCCTTAGCGAAAGAACACTGGTTGCCCTTGAATTGAATTTCTGACCTAACAAAGTCTATCAGCACTAGTCGAATGTGCCCGGGGGATATCGGAGCCTTCCGAAGCTATGGTTCCCAGACTACGCCAGCAAAATAGAAAACAGACAGCATCTCAGCCCGATTTCACCAAAATACATATGAGCATACTAGGATGACTGTGCCTCCTACAGAATTCTGCCCCAAAATTCTGCCTGTAAACTGATACCCTCAGGTAAAACTGATTTCCCAAATACTGATCCTGATGCCCGCAGGCCTGATACTCAAACTTGCAAACTGATACATGCACTCCCTGTAGAGATACACTCTAGAGCACATAGCAAACAAGTGAGAGCCAAAACACCCCTATGTTGGGGTAGGGTTTTCCTGTCCTATTTTGTCAGGAGCTAGGGTTTCATTACGCACGCAGCGGTTTTAAACAACCTACAATCGGGTAAGCCACCTGTCCTAGCTTGGAATGGTCACTATGGATTCCGAATATGCACTAGGTCGAATGGTCGAAAAGAGTACCCCGGTAAAACCAGGGTTTGTGCTCCCATACTGGCAGAGCCCATAACCGGTCAGCCTTATGGCATGCTTTGACAAAGCAAGCCTCCGGTAAACCGCTCAGGAATAGCAGATGGCAAACACGGTGTCCTAGGCGCACCAATGAACATGCAATGCATAGAAGCACATAAGTGTAGTCAAAACAGGATATCATGCGTTCGAGTCAAGTTCTCTAAAGTCCCCAGCAGAGTCGCCAGAAACTGTAGACGCGCCCGTGGGCCCCATGCTACAGTTCGGACTCGAATTGTCACGGTTCTTAATCTGAACCAAAGAGTCCAAATCCGGCAAATCGTTTTGAGAAAACAGATTTTTAGAAAAGAAATGCCAAACATGCACTGCTTTTCCAGATATAGAGTCGCCACCTAAATATTTTATTTTTGGGAAATTTAGGAAACCCTGACTCGGTGCCAAAGGCCACGTGTCCGTCATCACCAAAGTTGCCTCGGCTCGGGAACTTGGGTACGATTGGGGAAGGTTAGCTATGAGCACCCCCGCTCGCCCGGTCAAAGATCGGCCTCTACTAACCATGATATCTTGTTTTGAAAACATTATATGCTCTTATTCCGGTTATTAGCCTAGAATTACTATGTTATGCACACAACAAACAAGTATAGACCAAATCGCCTAAATTGGAACAAAACAATTCATGTCTGTTTTGAAAATGGTTTGCTACTCGCAAGTAGGCTAAAATGCAGATTTTGCCACCCTCAAGTGGGCTTTAGAAAAGATGGTTTTGCCACTATCTAGTGGGCTTAAAATTCGCATCCAATGCATTGTTCCAATTTAAGTAACCCAACCTTCACCCACAGGCATTCAGGCAGTTATAACACGTAAGCACGTAGCCTCATGGTAAGCATGTTGTCATGGCAAACACTCACACTCATGCAAGATGCTAAAGCATAAAAGCTTACCTAGTACTCCGAGCCAAAACAAAAGCTAGTTAGTAATCAATGCATGATCCTAGCTCATGTTAAGATGGCTAATGCAACACATACAAGATGCAACTACAATAGGCTCGGCAATTCTAAGATGGCATGTGATGATGTTAGAACTAACATGTATTCAACTTTGGAATTGAAATACAAATGCAGTTAGTATGATGCGCCGAGCCCGGTGCATGTAAGACAAATGTATGGATGCACGCATGCTATCATACTGTATACTAATTGAAACATGCCCTAGACTAACCATCGAAAGCTAGTAAATAAAAGGGAAGAAAGACGTGGGGTTGGGAGACATACACACACTCACGCACGCTTATTACACAATTGCCCTCGCTCGGAGGGTCCGAATAAATATTACAGTCTGAATAAATAATACTAAATTAATTATTACAGAATTTCTAATTAATTAATAAATTAAATGCAGAAAGAAGGTGGCCACAGCCCCGTCTCGGGATGCGTGAATGATGCGTGCTTGACTCGTCTCACCCGAAAACTCGTTGCCATAGCACTGTTGCCTCTGTTTACACTGCCCTGCTTCTCTAAAGACTGTGAAAGTCCCCAGAACCGCTCCTAGAGTGTTGTGGAATGTTACCGGCCAAAAGAATATGCTACCGGCCATGGGAATACTCTCATCGGCTAAATATTGTGCTCTCGGCCAAACATTCTTTGCCGGTCGGCACTCAACACTACCGGCCGGCCAAATCTTCCTGCTGAAACCTGCAGTTGATAGTAGCAGAGGGCAAGCAGTGTATGGCATGGAATTTTCAAGCAAATGTATGCTTTGACACACTCCCTATCATGTAATGAACTCCAGGGAGCATGGCCTTCGACCGTCGGGTCATCAATTGCACATTTCGATACGTGATGGCCTAAGAGGCCAAGTTAGCAAATCAATGTCAATGCATGCAACAAACAAATGAAAGCTTCACGCCCTATCATGTAGGGATCAAGGGCGTCAGCGACCGAGGATCGAGGCGCGTTACGTCACTTTGAGTACGAACGCACCTCATCTCTCGTGCTTGGTTTGACACCCCAAACCAAGCAAAATGTAATGCATGTATGCAATATGGCTCGAGTATGCAAAATGACTCAAGCTAGCAAAGCATGTCAAATGTAAACACCAACCAAACATGCAAATATGCAATTTGCTAAGCATGCAATGCTACAATGCTACCTAGATAGACAACTAGGCAAAATGATAATCATGTAATAATGCATTAACTACAAGGATGCAACAATCGTGCAATGTGATGATCATACTACAAGACACAAATGCATGGACTTACACTAGGATGGAGGAACCTCAGCCACACCCCAAAACAGTGGCCAAAGGTACTAAAATGATGGTGCCAACATGCAAGACAAGCATGCAAACCAACAGGCCTAAGACTAAGGCATAAAAGCCAACTTTCAAGCGCACTTAAAAGAAGACAAACATGGACATTAGACCAACAAAATAAGAGCTATGGCATGTTAGAATGAGCCCCAAAACCCACTTAGATGGCATCCCAAATGTCTAAACATGGTGGCAAACACAATGACCAACTCTTGAGGCACAAAACTACAACACTTCAAAGCATTGAAAGAGAGCCAAATGCAAGTGTAAGACCACATTACATGGACTGAAATATGATCTCAAATGATGCCAAATTACGGGAATAAGCCAAGTAAAGCATGCTAGTGACCCACACACCCAAGGCTCTCAAGCCAAAATGCATGGTGGCTGTATCAAACATGGAAAATATGACCAAATCAGTACCAAATAGTCCTTAATCATGGCAAAACATGACCTAAAGCTTCATAAAGCTGAGCCAAAACATGCAAGCAAGATGGTCCAAAGGCAATATGCATTTCTAAGCAAAATAGAGGAATACAAGGCAAGTGTATTATGCATGCAAGGGGTCAACAAACCAACATAGGACAGAGGTAAAACATGCTAAATAAACACCAAATAACCTCTGAAATAAAGCCAAACAAAGCTAGGCATGCATGCTACCTTTATAAGCCTTAAACACAAGCTAAAGAGACACAAATGGAGAGGGGTGTCCCTCCCCTATGCAAGACCTCAAAACCCCTTCACCACCACTGAAAATCCCATGGATTTCAGTGGTGATAAGGCCAATACACAAAAGTTCCAAGGCTTAACAAAGAAGGCTCAAAATGAGGCCAAACAAGGCCTAAGAGGGGGTGGACGACCCCCAACACCAAAATGGCCTAATGAAACATATTAAGCATGAAAATATGAAACTTTTTTCAGTTTATATCTAAGCTTAAATCATCTTTCAAGTATGGCTAAGATATGGATCAAAATAAAGCCTTAAAAGGGGAATGAAGCATACAAGGGTGTAGATGACCTCTAACAGAAAAATGTCCTCAAACAAACTTCAAGAGGAGCTCAAAATAAGACCTTTTACAGTTTATGATAAAGCTCTAAAATGCTTGCAAGTATGGCTAAGCTATGAAGCAAGATAAGCCTTAAAAAGGGAGATGAGTGTGTTACCCTTGTCGCGAAGAACTCCAGCAGCCTTGGGTCCCAAAAACCAGTCCCTTAGCCTCTGAAAACAAGCTCCAAGATGCTTGGATGGATGATGGAGAGGTTAGGTTATGAGGTGTGGGGTAATGGAGCCAAGAACCTTACACTTTGAAGCTAAAATGGAGGAGATATAGAGGGACAAAGAGGGATATATGTGTATGTTCCCTAACCTAGTTCTGAACCTGGTATATGGAGAGGGAAGCCTTCCTTTATAGAGCCAAGAGAATAAAGCTTCTCTTCGAAGCTTCAAACCAAGAGCAAAGATCCTTCATACACGTGTATGGAGGATCCAGCATGTGCCCTCCAGCTGGGACAGATGGCATCCATTCAATCTGTAGAATACACCGGAAGGTCGTCGGCTAGCAAAATTGGTCAGCTGGCTACTTTAACTGGTTGGTCGGCCTTCTATTTGGTCGGTCGGCCATCTGTTCTGGTCAGTCGGCCATCTGTTCTGGTCGGTCGGCAAGAAAAATCTGCTCTGCAGGTCCAACTTCAAACGGGTATAACTCCTTCATGTGAACTCCTTTTCAGGTCATTCTTGTGTCCAAATTGAAACCCCAGAAGTAATCTTGCCAATGGAACCAGCCTTGAATCAAAATTCCAACTGTGAAAAAAGTTATGCTTGTTTTGGTAAAGGTTGCTCAGCTTCGGTCCAACCGGGATGATGCCCAACTTCAACCAATCATATCTCCCCCATCCGGACTTGGCTTTAGGAGATTCTTGAGTGAAAAACGAAGCCCCAAAAGTATTATTTCCGACAGTGGTGGCCTCATGGCTTAACTTAGAGTGCATAGACAGATAAACCTGATTTAGCGAGGACTGCTCGACTCTCTTTTCGAGATTCATGCCCAACTTCTTTCTCAACTAAGTTTCTTCTCTCCACTCCTCTTTTCTTCAACTCCGAACCTTCGAAGAAGGTGTTTTGAAAGATTTTTCAAAGACTTCATCTCTCTTCCCTTCATTTCCACTTTGTCCTTACTCAGTTTACCGAAAAGCGCATCATTTGACAAAATGTGAGCCTCGGAACATCGTAGGAACTTTATTTCAAAAATATTTTGAAAGAGAGGATTTTAAGATGCAAATTCTTTTGGTCCAACAATGGGGTGTGAGGTTTGGATTTGACGCTCTCCTTGCCAAAGAAACCGTCCTTTTGCATAGCATAGCCTGCACATCTTTCACTCCCAAAGAAAACCATCAGTAACGCCCAAGTCTTAAGGGCGGTCAAAAATGGGGTGTCTACAGATGGGCCTAAGGCCGTTCTGTATTTTGTTAGGCCTAAGGCCATTTTACTACTAGAATGGGCCTAAGGCCGTTTTGTACTACGATGGGCCTAAGGCCGTTCTGTATTCTATTGGTCCTAAGGCCGTTCTGTCTTATGTGGGCCCAAGGCCATTCAGTAAAGGAAAAGCGAGTGAAATTATGATTTGTGAATATGCACTGTTGACCTACGTTCATACTTTTTAATTTATTTGTACTACTATCATTCATTGAGCCTTGCTCACTCTACTTTCCTGAATGTTTTGTAGGTAACCAACTTGCGGGTCAACCCTAGGTCTGCCCAGAAGCCTGTAGCTGAACCCGTTTTGCTGCGTCGCCCAAAGTGACTCTTTTGTTATATTTTGGAAAATCCCTATGATGGCATGTTTTATTATAATTTTTGGGAACAATAGATATGTATATAGATATTGTTATTACTTAACTTTCGAGTTGATCCCCTTTTGCATTCTGTAATGGGAATGGTATATGGAGCGTTATGTATGTATGGTAATGCAACATGATCGTGGCATCTAGACACAGCTCAATGAATGTTTATTCTTCTATTATTTTGCTTCCGTCCAGGCCCTAAGATTGAGAAACGTTTAAAATGACTAAGTTAAGGCCTGGAGTCAGGCCGGGCATGTCCAAACTTTTAGGGGCTGGTTTGGGTCGTGACAACGATACTGCTGTTGAAGTCTCCCAAATGGTCTCACAAACTGTTACTGGCCCCCATATGACCTTCCATTCTGTTGATGGCCATTATGTGGTGCACCAAATTGTTGTTGCTAGCCAATATATGGCCTAGTGAATACCTTGGGATTTCCATAGAGATTAGGACCCTTTTATTGTTTGAGCATAGCCCTTACATTACTTGACCCACCAAAGCATGGATGAACAGGAGCCCCTTGGAACAAGAATGGAGCATCATCCTTACCATGGTTCTCTGTAGGACCAAATATCCCTAGATCTGTCCCATCATAGAATAAACAATCATTGTCAAAAATCTACAAATCACCACTACCTATGCTGTTTAACCTCAGGCCAACATTCTTTCCAATTTTTTGAATTCCATCAATCACAATGCAAAATCAAGTGCATGAAAAAAGAAAATAATCCATATTTATATTCTTTAATAATTTTTTCCCAGTTTTCTCAACAACCAAACTATAGCGATCCCGGGTTTACCCTTGTTGTACAGTGATCCGGACATGTGTCCGTGGATGTTGGTATTTGGTTATCATCGTGTTTACATTCCTTTTTCTTCATATTTGAGTTATGGGATGTGTTGGGTGGGTTTGTTTCAGGTTGGTTGAGTTTAGAAACCAAAACTAGTTGCCCAGATTTTTGGCCTGTCCGCTCGAGCGGAGGTATTGGCGCTCGAGCGGGGAATACACCCATCCAGTATTTGTTGTGCAGTGTTGTACGCTCGAGCGTAGGGTTGGGAGCTCGAGCGGAGGTCTGGTTCTGCAAAAGTGCTGAGCGAGTGCATTCTGCGCTCGAGCGGGAGGTTGGCCGCTCGAGCGTAAGTCTGTGAGTGGCCGCTCGAGCGGGGTGTTTTACGCTCGAGCGGGAGACTGGGTTAAAGTTCCGAAATTGTGACTTTTCAAATCACTTTTTGCTTTCTCTTCTCTCTCTTACTTTTCCAAAAAGCCATTTTCAGAGCTTCTCACTCTAAATCGGCCCTTCTCTCTTAGATTTGATCTAGTAAGGATCGTTTACTCACCTTTTGTCTTCACAAAAGTTGTGTTGATCGTCGAGAGCTTCCTTTTGATCTGAAAATTTCGAGGTTTGGAGCATTTTGGTTTTGGTCTTCATCTCCTTTGGGGCTCCGGGTTTGAGGTAGGGATAACCTACTCCTCTCTATGGGTTTTGTCTTTAAATTTTGGTATTTTGAGATGTTGGGCTTTTGTGTAATTTTTTACAAAGGTTGGGGTTTTATTCATAATAAACCTAGATGCATGTTTGGCATAGAAAAATGGAATGATTGTTGAATCATTGATGAAAATGGGACCTAAGGGTTGAAATGTTAATTATGGGAATTGACCTAACTACATTGTTTAATTAATTGGGATAATTAATTGGTGAGAAAAGAGGAAATGAAATGTTGATTGAATATCCATTTGTGCATTTATTTTCTGTTTTAGAAATAACTGCTTTGGGCTATCGGTGGAGGATAGTCGAGATTGTTGTAGACAATGCATGATGATTAGGTAAACGGAAACTAATCAATGGAATGTGTCATGGAACTTGACGGTTGATAGAATACATTAATTGTGTGTATTGTGTGATTGTATATAGAACAAATGTGTTTATATACGTTATGTGTAGAGGAGGAGATAGGGGATGTACTCCGCGGTTTAGGGGAAGATAGGGGATGTACCTCTAAACCGGATAGGTATTGGGAGGAGATAGGGGATGAACTCCGTAGACAGAGCTCATATGCTTGTCTAGAGAAGTGAAGATAGAGCTCATATGCTTATCTTTGTGAAGTGTGGATACAGCTTGTATGCTTATCTGTGGATATTGTTGATATACATATCTGTTGTGAAGTGTGGATACAGCTTGTATGCTTATCTGTGGATACTGTTGATATACATATCTGTTGAGAATGTGGATATAGCTTTTATGCTTATCTGAATGTGAGATATTGTTTTTATACATATCTGTGGAAATGATAATAGAGCTAGCATGCTTATTTGTTGAAAAAGGGAAAATGAAAAGTAATTGGGACTTGTAAGTCGTGACATAAATATGTAATTTATGTGATTGTATCAGTGTTGACCAACTATCAATTGCTAACGTTTTAGTCATTGTCCATGGTTGGTTTAGTGTATTTCTACTGGGCTGTGGCTCACCCTATATGGGAATATCATTTTCAGGTACAGGAAGCATGCCACCTCCAAGGACATAGCTGGGAGGTTTGTGGCGGGCATAGTTTTGTCGTTTTACTTTGATGTATTACATGTAATTTCAAGCCAAGGGCTTAATGTGTAAACGAGTTAGAACTCTTTGTTGTAACCAAGTGTTAACTTGGAAAGCTGTAAGCCCGTAGGGCATTTTGTTATGAGATTAAACATGTAATACTTATGTCTTGGAATTCTAATGAATGAAAGGAATGCGGATAGTTTAAATGTAAATTCATGTCTTATCTGATGGGTTTATTGATATTATTTTGAGGACGTTACAACTTGGTATCAGAGCGTACCGGGTTCGAATACTTTGGGTACGTGGGAAGTGATTAGGATCACAATGGGTTTGTCTCGCTTGATAGAGACTTAGATGTAGTATCATATGCTATGTGCTCAATTGATAACATGCTTATGTGACTATGTGGGTATGGGATTTAATTTCTAGGATGTTGATTGGATCCTTGAGTTTCTGGGAGTCTTGTTGGAAAAGCACTTGATCAATGCTGTTTCTAACCGGAACTCTAGTAACGCCTCGGGACTATCATTATCCGGAAATGAAGTTCGTAAGTGCTTATGTGTTTATGTGCTTATGTGGAGTGAATTACAGTTGTCCATGCATTAGGACGTGAGTGTTTAGTTTCGGCACATTTATGAATGTGCTAACGTTCTGTGTTGCCTTTATTAGGATGTCAGGACGAGGAAGAGGTGCTAGGCGTGGTAGACCTGCGAGGCAGGAAGTACCATTACCGGGTGAGATTCCGGCAGTGCAGGAGGGAGTTGGGCAGGCCAATGTGGCCGAGCCAGTAGGTCAACAGGCTATGGGTGCCTTGGCCAGAGAGATAGCAGGAGCTTTAGGTATTCTTAGAGCTGGGAATCAGGCAGCTGAGGCAGGGCCTTCCTTCTTGAAGAGGGAGTTCTTTCGGTGTAATCCGGACGAGTTTATCGGGGATCCTAAAGAGCCGCTTAAAGCAGATGAATGGCTCGAACAGACAACGAAGACGTTTGAGATGCTTGGCATCGAGGACGGAGCACTGAAAGTGACCTTGGCATCCTTCCAGCTGAAGGGAGATGCGGGTCAATGGTGGAAATACGAGAAGGCTCGTGTTGGTGGTACTTGGGAGGCGTTTGTGAATGCTTTTCAGGAGAGGTTTTTATCAGCAGCAGCTAGGGAGAAGTTGAGGGATCAGTTTAGTCGGCTTAATCAGCAGGGCTTGTCAGTGGCCGAGTTTGAGGCTACTTTTACCAGTCTGTCTAGGTTTGCACCTGAACTGGTGGCGTCTGAGGAACGCCGTTGCTATGAGTTTGAGCGGAAGTTGAGGCGGGGCCTCAAGTTGAGAATTGGTGGGTCTTATATTCGAGAGTATAGACACCTAGTGGATGCTGCAGCTCATATGGAGCTTATGATGCAGGAGGAGGATGAGAGTCAGAGAGGCTCCAAGAGGAGCCAGGATAGTCAGAGTGATGGCAGGAGGCAGAGGGGTTCTAACCCTCAGCAGTCGCAGGGTGGTGTTGCTAGATCGACCTTCCCTGTGCCAAGTGCAGGCTCCGGGAGAGGTGGTCAGGGGGATTTCACCTGTTACAAGTGTGGCCAGCTGGGTCACAAGGTATCTGTTTGCCCGCAGAAGGGTGGGGGTCAGAAAGCTGCTTCTTCTTCAGCTAGACCGCAGAGTCAGAGTTTGGGCAGGGGGCAGCTCTTGACTTGTTATCAGTGTGGACAACCTGGGCACATGAAGAGGTTTTGCCCACAGTTGAGTGCCACTTCGGGAGCGTCTGGTTCTAGGCAGACGCAGGGTTTTCAGCCAGCTCAGTCTGTGCAGGCCTCGAGGGCCAATCCGGGAGTTTCGTCATCCCAGTCTGTGCAGCAGTCTTTTGCTCCGAGAGGTGAGCAGGTAGACCAGGGGCCTACGGGGCGCGTGTATGCTGTTACCGCGCAGGACTTAGTACCGGCTCCATCAGTAGTGAGAGGTACTTTTCTGTTTTGCAACTCAGTTGCTAATGTGTTGATAGACACGGGTGCATCTCATTCTTTTGTATCTGCTGCATTTGCATCTGTTTTGGAATTGGAGTTAGCACAGTTAGCATCTCCTATTTGTGTGGTATCGCCTTTGGTTGGTGAGTTAATTCTGAAACAGGGTGTTAGAGGATGTGATATAAAGGTCGCCGACTATAGGCTTCCTTTTCCGTTTGTTGTCATGCCCATGAAGGGTTTTGATGTTATTTTGGGTATGGACTGGTTATCGTCATACCGGGCTGTTATTGATTGCTACCGCCAGAGGGTTACATTGTGTACCTTGAGCGGGGAGTGGTTCCATTTCTTGGGAGACCGGGTTGGTAGTGTTTTGCCACCGGGGTATGATTCGCGAGGGCGAAGTGAGCTTAGTAGTCTACTTGCTAGCTTTGAGAGTGGTGAGCGTGGTGAGACCCAGCATGTATTACCGAGGGTGGTTTGTGAGTATTCGGATGTCTTTCCCGAAGATCTTGTTAGTTTGCCACCTCATCGAGAGATAGAGTTCTCTATTGATTTAGTGCCTGGTACGGCGCCGATTTCTATGGCACCTTACCGTTTTGCTCCAGCAGAGTTGGTTGAGTTGAAAGTTCAGCTCCAGGAATTGCTAGATAAGGGCTTTGTTCGCCCTAGTGTTTCGCCGTGGGGAGCACCGGCCCTCTTTGTTAAAAAGAAAGATGGTGCCTTGAGATTGTGTATAGACTACCGGAAGTTGAATCGGGCTACGGTTAAGAATAAGTACCCTATGCCCCGTATAGATGATTTGTTTGACCAGTTGAAGGGTTCCCGTTGTTTCTCTAAGATAGACTTGAGATCGGGTTACCATCAGTTGAGGGTCAGGGAGGAAGATATTCCTAAGACGGCATTCCGTACGCGGTATGGCCATTATGAGTTTTTGGTGATGCCATTCGGGCTTACCAATGCACCGGCAGTCTTTATGGACTTGATGAACCGGATTTTCCGGGAGTTCTTAGACCGATTTGTGGTTGTTTTCGTGGACGATATCCTTATCTATTCGTCTTCTGAGGAGGAGCACGAGGCACACTTGAGAGTGGTGCTTGAGTTACTTAGAGCCCATAGGCTGTATGCCAAGTTTGGGAAGTGTGAGTTCTGGCTGAGGGAAGTCAAATTCTTAGGCCACGTGGTATCCGGGGAAGGGGTGTCTGTTGATACATCCAAGGTTGAGGCAGTGCAAGATTGGGCACAGCCTAAGAGTGTGTTTGAGATCCGCAGTTTTCTGGGATTGGCTGGGTATTATCGTCGGTTTGTGAAAGATTTCTCCAGGTTAGCGTCACCGTTGACTAGACTGACTCAGAAAGGAGTCAAGTTTGTGTGGAGTGAGACTTGTGAAAAGTCGTTCCAAGAGTTGAAAGTTAGATTGACCACCGCTCCGGTGTTGATTATTCCGGAGAGAGGGTTGGGTTATGCGGTTTATTGTGATGCTTCACGAGAGGGTTTGGGTTGTGTGTTGATGCAAGAGGGAAAAGTGGTAGCTTATGGCTCACGTCAGTTGAAAATACACGAGAAGAATTACCCCACACACGACCTAGAGTTAGCAGCTGTGATCTTTGCCTTGAAAATCTGGAGGCACTACCTTTATGGTGAGAGGTTCGAGGTATTCTCGGATCATAAGAGTTTGAAGTATCTGTTTACACAGAGAGACTTGAATCTGAGGCAAAGGAGATGGATGGAGTTCATCGAGGATTATGATTTTGAGTTGCATTATCATCCGGGAAAGGCCAATGTTGTGGCCGATGCCCTTAGTAGGAAAACCATTAGTGATGTAGCTTGTATAGCCATCCGGGAATGGGAGATGTTGGGAGCACTTGGCGAGTTTGATTTGCTACTGGGCGAATCTGTTGAGGCTGCGGCCTTGTTTTCTGTCGTTGTGCAGCCTACACTTGTGATTAAAGTGTTAGAGGCACAGAGAGGTGACCTTGAGGTAGAATCCCTCCGAGAGAAGATCTCCAGTGGGAAAGTTGAGAAGGGTTTGGCGGTGTATCCCGACCTGAGTGTGAGATACCGAGACCGTTTGTTTGTACCGGAGTCTTGCCGAGAGGAAGTACTCCGAGAGTTTCACCATTCGCGCCTTGCGGTGCATCCGGGAGGTACTAAGATGTATCAGGATTTGGGTCGCCAGTTTTGGTGGCGGGGTATGAAAAGAGATGTGGCTGTTTTCGTATCGAAGTGCCTTACTTGCCAGCAGGTGAAGGCCGAGCATCAGAGGCCAGCGGGTTTGTTGCAACCCTTGCCTATTGCCGAGTGGAAGTGGGAACATGTCACTATGGACTTCGTTGTAGGTCTTCCGAGGACTCAGCGGGGTAGTGATGCTATTTGGGTGGTTGTAGACCGGTTGACTAAGTCGGCGCACTTTATTCCTATGCGCGTGAGAGATTCGGTAGATCATCTTGCCGATGCGTATGTTCGGGACGTAGTGCGATTGCATGGGGTCCTAGTGACGATCGTCTCAGATAGAGATCCTCGTTTTACTGCTAGGTTGTGGCAGAGTTTGCAGAGTGCGTTGGGCACTAAGTTGACCTTTAGTACGGCTTATCATCCTCAGACTGACGGGCAGTCCGAGCGTACTATTCAGATCCTCGAGGATATGCTTCGGGGTTGTGTCCTGGATTTCAGTGGGACGTGGGAGAGGCACTTGCCATTGGTAGAGTTTGCCTACAACAACAGTTTTCAGTCTAGCATCGGTATGGCACCGTTTGAGGCCTTGTATGGCCGACCGTGTAGGTCTCCAGTTTGTTGGGCCGAGGTGGGTGATGCACCTTTGTTGGGTCCGGAGTTGGTTAGGGAGACGACGGAGAAAGTTGAGCTTATCCGTAGGAGGCTTGTTACAGCCCAGAGTCGACAAAAGAGTTATGCCGATCGTAGGAGGAGGCCTTTGGCGTTTGAGGTAGGTGATCATGTCTTTCTGAAGATATCACCTAGGCGAGGTCTGATGAGGTTTGGGAAGAGTGGGAAGTTATCCCCTCGGTTTATTGGTCCTTTTGAGATCCTTGAAAGGATAGGTGAGGTTGCTTATCGGTTAGCCTTACCGCCGCAGTTGTCCGGAGTGCATGACGTGTTTCATGTGAGTATGCTTCGGAAGTATGAGCCAGATCCATCACATGTGTTGGATTGGACAGATTTAGAGGTGGATGAAGATGCCTCGTATGAGGAGAGACCGGTTCGGGTCTTGGATAGGCGGGATCAGATCCTGCGTGGCAAGACCATTCCTTTGGTGAAAGTCTTGTGGAAACATCACGGAGTGGAGGAAGCCACTTGGGAACGTGAGTTGGGAGTCCGAGAAAAATATCCGGACTTGTTTGTTAATATGTGATCTTGTTGTTAAATTTTGCATTTTGTTGAACTTAAGAGCTTTTATATATGTCTTAAGTTGTGAAACATTGAAAATGTTTGGGTTATTGGAAGTATGTTTTGGGAACTTGCCTTATATGGAAGTTGATTGTAACATGGTATATGTTGAATATATTGTTGAAATTGGAAAGATAGTGCATAATGTTGATGCATGTTGAAAGTACATATGTTGTTTACATATTGTGAAAAGCCTCTTGTTAAAGGGAGGGGGTGACCGGTAATGGGTCGAATTGTTAAATGTTAAAATATAACATTGTTTAAAAAAAAAAACTTGTTTTTGAGAAACTTATGCTTAATTTCGGGGACGAAATTCTTTAAGGGGGGGAGGTTATAGCGATCCCGGGTTTACCCTTGTTGTACAGTGATCCGGACATGTGTCCGTGGATGTTGGTATTTGGTTATCATCGTGTTTACATTCCTTTTTCTTCATATTTGAGTTATGGGATGTGTTGGGTGGGTTTGTTTCAGGTTGGTTGAGTTTAGAAACCAAAACTAGTTGCCCAGATTTTTGGCCTGTCCGCTCGAGCGGAGGTATTGGCGCTCGAGCGGGGAATACACCCATCCAGTATTTGTTGTGCAGTGTTGTACGCTCGAGCGTAGGGTTGGGAGCTCGAGCGGAGGTCTGGTTCTGCAAAAGTGCTGAGCGAGTGCATTCTGCGCTCGAGCGGGAGGTTGGCCGCTCGAGCGTAAGTCTGTGAGTTGCCGCTCGAGCGGGGTGTTTTACGCTCGAGCGGGAGACTGGGTTAAAGTTCCGAAATTGTGACTTTTCAAATCACTTTTTGCTTTCTCTTCTCTCTCTTACTTTTCCAAAAAGCCATTTTCAGAGCTTCTCACTCTAAATCGGCCCTTCTCTCTTAGATTTGATCTAGTAAGGATCGTTTACTCACCTTTTGTCTTCACAAAAGTTGTGTTGATCGTCGAGAGCTTCCTTTTGATTTGAAAATTTCGAGGTTTGGAGCATTTTGGTTTTGGTCTTCATCTCCTTTGGGGCTCCGGGTTTGAGGTAGGGATAACCTACTCCTCTCTATGGGTTTTGTCTTTAAATTTTGGTATTTTGAGATGTTGGGCTTTTGTGTAATTTTTTACAAAGGTTGGGGTTTTATTCATAATAAACCTAGATGCATGTTTGGCATAGAAAAATGGAATGATTGTTGAATCATTGATGAAAATGGGACCTAAGGGTTGAAATGTTAATTATGGGAATTGACCTAATTACATTGTTTAATTAATTGGGATAATTAATTGGTGAGAAAAGAGGAAATGAAATGTTGATTGAATATCCATTTGTGCATTTATTTTCTGTTTTAGAAATAACTGCTTTGGGCTATCGGTGGAGGATAGTCGAGATTGTTGTAGACAATGCATGATGATTAGGTAAACGGAAACTAATCAATGGAATGTGTCATGGAACTTGACGGTTGATAGAATACATTAATTGTGTGTATTGTGTGATTGTATATAGAACAAATGTGTTTATATACGTTATGTGTAGAGGAGGAGATAGGGGATGTACTCCGCGGTTTAGGGGAAGATAGGGGATGTACCTCTAAACCGGATAGGTATTGGGAGGAGATAGGGGATGAACTCCGTAGACAGAGCTCATATGCTTGTCTAGAGAAGTGAAGATAGAGCTCATATGCTTATCTTTGTGAAGTGTGGATACAGCTTGTATGCTTATCTGTGGATATTGTTGATATACATATCTGTTGTGAAGTGTGGATACAGCTTGTATGCTTATCTGTGGATACTGTTGATATACATATCTGTTGAGAATGTGGATATAGCTTTTATGCTTATCTGAATGTGAGATATTGTTTTTATACATATCTGTGGAAATGATAATAGAGCTAGCATGCTTATTTGTTGAAAAAGGGAAAATGAAAAGTAATTGGGACTTGTAAGTCGTGACATAAATATGTAATTTATGTGATTGTATCAGTGTTGACCAACTATCAATTGCTAACGTTTTAGTCATTGTCCATGGTTGGTTTAGTGTATTTCTACTGGGCTGTGGCTCACCCTATATGGGAATATCATTTTCAGGTACAGGAAGCATGCCACCTCCAAGGACATAGCTGGGAGGTTTGTGGCGGGCATAGTTTTGTCGTTTTACTTTGATGTATTACATGTAATTTCAAGCCAAGGGCTTAATGTGTAAACGAGTTAGAACTCTTTGTTGTAACCAAGTGTTAACTTGGAAAGCTGTAAGCCCGTAGGGCATTTTGTTATGAGATTAAACATGTAATACTTATGTCTTGGAATTCTAATGAATGAAAGGAATGCGGATAGTTTAAATGTAAATTCATGTCTTATCTGATGGGTTTATTGATATTATTTTGAGGACGTTACACAAACAAAGGACCGAAAGCATAATCTAGAGTTTGGAGATTGTAAAACAAAGGACCGAAAGCACTAACCTTTGATCGATGGAGATAAAGAGTTCCAAATCCATAGAGATAAATCACAAATAGAACACCACCACTCAAATAAATCATAAAGCTGAAGCAAATTTTGAAGGATTCGATTGGTTTTTTTGAGATTGTAGATAGCGGTGCTCAAAATTGAACTTCAAAATCGCAATCACTTTGAGATGAATCACTGAGCTGAAGAAGAATCGAGACAGAGAATTTCATATTAATTCGATACTCATGGACCAGAGAGAAAGAGAGAGCAAGAGAATGAGAGATTTGAGTGAGTGATAGATTCGAACTTCATACTATAGATGGAAGTGGGTTTTCAAATAAAGGTTTGGAGAGACGAAATAGGGTTTGTAGAGAGACAGGATTTGGAGGCGTTTCCAAGCGTCTTTTATTCATAAAACGGGACCGTTTTGATTAATAACAAATGCGACGTTCAAAAAAAGCCGTTAATTATTAGAAAAAAAGTGACATTTATTAAAACACCATTAATTAAACACCGTGACATTTCCAATTTCCTATAGTGTAATGAGAACTTAGGTGATTAAGGATGTCAATGTGGTTGAATTATGAGAAATATAAAGAAATAAAATAAATATTTTAAATATATATTGATATATAAAAGTAAATATATGATAAATATTTATAACTGATACAAAGTATTATGTAGCATTGCCCCGTGATTGTTGAGAAACTTGAGGTTCAATTTATTTATTTTTTTAAAAGGAAGGTAACAATCTGCCTCATCAAATTCCCTACAAGTTTGAAATGGAAAAATAGATGACTCCTAATATAATATTTAATTTAAATCATATCCATTTTTAATGCTATCATTGACCTAGTGATGTGACATGGCAAATACTAAATCAAGGCAATAACATCCCCAAATCACTAGTTTCAACACAAATTAATATAGCAACCAGTGTACATCCCAAAATGCAGACTCATCAAGACTATGCTCCAATAATTCCTAGTTTAAGGTAGGTTAGAATTTTTCTCCCGAATCTTAGTCAAATACATATGAACTAATTTGTGCCTACTTTTTAACACTAGAAATAAGTTAAACTTTGAGGATGTGTTTAGATCTTAAATTTAAAGAGAAAAAAAAAATTCCTTTTTAATTTTTTATTTTTACACTACACAAATGCTTACTCAAATTTAAATTTAAACACTATCTTAATGGATTTGGATTCAAAACTGAAAGTCCTACAAGAAATGAGAATAGTTTGCTAATTGAAGAGAGACTCTTACCTAATAATTTGAGATGTTCTAGAGCCATATGTATGGGGACAATTTACACCTCAAAACTTTCAGGAGGATAGTGCTTCTTTTTTACATTGGATTATTAAGAAAGTTGTAACTCTAGCCAAGTAATTTATGGAAAAATTGTTCAATAGGCAAGAGAGATAAAGGATTCTAATGCTTGTGAAATCAAGTTATTTTATTTTATTTTTAATTCCATGAAGCAATGTCATCTGCGTGACTATGGGCTTCATTATTTACAAAAGAAATTATAGGAATCAGTTGAAATGGTGTCCTAATTCAAACTTTATTAGATAAATTAATCTATGGTTAAAAACTTCAAAAATAAAATATGACAAGTGCTACTCATCACTCATCAGCAGTTTAAAATCTTGTTTCTCCAAAAGCATATTCTAGGTCGACGTATTTTCAAGTTATGGGATTTATCTACAAGGATGGATAGAAGGCTGTTCCAGGCTTTGTTGGACAAGAAATGTCGAAAAATTTATGAAATTGATCGAAGATAATCCTCGTTTTCTCTACACTTCCGCGTTAGAAAATGAAGAAACTCCTTTACATATTGCTTCTATGGTTGGTCACTTTAATCTTGTGACAGGGATTATGAAATTGAGGAAAGAATTTTCCCAAGAACTCAACGAAGACGGTTTGAGTCCATTGCATATTGCCTCAACTAATGGGCATGTTGAGATTGTGAAGGAGCTTTTGAAAGCAGATCACAAACTCTGCCTAGTTAAAGGAAGAGAAAGAAGAATTCCCCTTCACTATGCAACAATCAAAGGCAGGGTTGATGTGATAAGAGAACTGATTTTAGCTAGTACAGATTCTGTAGTAGACGTGGCAGCCCGAGGAGAGAAAGTTCTTCACTTGGCTGTGAAGAACAACCAATTTGAAGCCTTCAAAGACATGGTGGAACATCTTAAGAAATTCAACAAAGAGGATGTCTTAAATAGGAAGGATGACCAAGGGAACACTTTCTTGCACCTTGCAGTTTCAAAAAAATAGTACGAGGTATATCCGGTCTACCTATGTTATTTCTCACGTTTTCATTTTGAGAAATGTTACATAGAAAAAATTATGAAAAAGTTACCCTTTTGTCTATTCTGTGACTTTCTTGTTTAAAATTTTGTTTTTGTCCATACAATTTCAATTTGGTTTTTCTATCTTTGCTTCTAACCAGGAAAAAAATTGAGAAGGAAAATTATGAGGTAGCTGAGATCCTTTTCCCACCCCTCCCCCAAATCTTTATACCCTTGCACTCCCAGTTACACAATCGTGCCTTGATATTCCTGCGTTTCATGACTCTCACCACATCATACAATTTGGATTGTATTGGACATAAGGGGATGGGATTCTAAGGAGAGAAGATCCCTAACCCCTACTCCTATGTAACTTCTCTTGGTTTGTTTGTTTGTTTTGTTTTGTTTTGTTTTTTTTTTGTCTATTTTTTTTTTTTTTTGTTTTTTCGAACAAGTGATATTGAAAATTGTGAGCAAGTGATTGACTTGGTGCTGAAGAAAAATGCTATCTCTAATGGGGCATTAGAGATCAATTCCTTGAACAAGAAAGGTCTCATAGCTCTTGATGTTTTTCCCTTTTTCCAAAGCGAAGCAGACATTAGAGAAATCAAGGAGATCCTTAGGCAAGTCGGAGCTATGATAGCAAAAGAGTTGCACTCTTTAACACAACCTGGAATGAATCAAAATCAAGATGTTGTTGCAATTAACCTTTCAAGTGATTGTAGACACCCTATTTTTGACCGCCCTTAAGACTTGGGCACTACTGATGGTTTACTTGGTGGAGAAATGTGTGCAGGGCAAAAGTTCAGTTTCTTCGGCAAGGAGAGAGACAAATTTCAACTTCATACCCCTTTTGGACCAAAACAATCTTGATCAAAAGATATTAGACCTTCAAACCCTCTCTTTCAAAAGTTTTTGAAAATAAAGTTTCTACGACGTTCCGACACTCGCATTTTGTTAAATGTCGCGCTTTTCGATAAACTGAGCAAGGACAAAGTGGAAATGAATGAAAGAGAGATGAAATCTTTGAAAAATCTTTCAAAACACTTTGTTGAGGAGTTTGGCGTTGAAGAAAAGAGGAAAGGAGAGAAGAAAACTAGTTTGGGAGAAGTTCGGCATGAATCCGGGTAGGACCAAAACTGCGCGGCTTCACCAAACTAGGCATAACTTTTTGCATAGTTGGAATTTTAATGCAAAGCTGCCACCATTGGAAATCTTACTTCTGGGGCTTCAATTTGGACACAAGAATGACCTGAAAAGGAGTCCATATGAAGGAGTTATGGCCATTTGAAGTTGGACCTGGAAAGTAGAATTTTCCTGCCGACCAGAAAAACTAGCTGGCCGACCAGGAAAAGTGGCTGGCTGACCACTTTCTCTGAAAAACTTGTCAACCTACCAGAAAAAATGGTCATCCGACCACTTTAACTGGTCGGCGACCTTCCTGCAGATTTTGAAGAGTCTGTGGATGCCAGCTGTGCCAGCTGGAGGGCACAGACTGCATCCTCCATACAGGAGGGATTGGATCCAAGCTCTAATCTTCTCCAAGAAGCTTTAGTTTATGTTTTTCTATAAGAGAGGGTCTCCCTCTCCATTCCACAGGTTCTGAAGTTGGCCAAGAGTGATAGATATATCTCCCCCTCTATATTCTTCTCTCCCTCTATATTTTATGCCTTAAAAAGTTTTATTCCTTCACTTTTGCACTATAACTCCTACCCACACACCACCATATTTGAGTTGAGATCCTTGGAGGTGGTTTTTGGGTCATAAGAGTTGGTTTTGGGCTGGAGGAATTGCTGTTGTTGCAGTGCTTCAAGGGTAACCCATTTTCTCCTCTTTAAGCTTTGTTTTTGGTTACTCTCCTAGCCATATTTGCATGATGATTTGAGCTTAACTTTATACTAGAAAAAGTTCTTTTTTTCAGTCCTTGTGATGTTTGTTTAAGGCCTCTTGGGTGTTGAGGGTCTTCTACCCTCTTGCATGCCTTATTTGGCCTTTTTTTGTGCCATGCCTTAAGGCCTTCAAGCTAGTCCTTGCTTGGCCTTTTAACCACTGAAATCCAGTGGATTTTTAATGGTTGGCATGTGGTTTTGAGGTCCTAAATCAGAGAGGGGTGATCCCCTCTCTTATTGTTTTGTTTGCTTGCATTATTGGCCTATCAAAGGAGCATGTGTTTCTACTATTTTGAGGCTTGGCTCAGGTACTTTTTTGTGACTTCTAGGACCTTCCTTGACTCTGTCCATGGCTGATTTTGTCACATTTTTCATGCTTCTTGTATGTGTAGTGCAATCCCATTTGTGGCTCATCAAAGTAGCATGTCTTTCTAGCATGTATGGGCTCCATTTCAGTAGGTTTTTGGTCATTATTTAGCATGTCATAACTCTATCTAAAGTTGGTTTGATAGCCTTTTGCATGCTTCATGTACTTGTAGTATAAATCTTGCTTACTAGCTTTGTATGCATGTTGTTTTGGCTCATCATTCTAGCATATTTTGGCTATGCTCCAACATGATTTTATTCATATTTTGGACTGTTCTAGGACTGTTTTGGGCTGCCATGGTCATATCACTCATGTTTTGTATAGTTATAGTGCAAATGCTTTGGCTAGTCTTGAGTTTTGAGGTCCCTAGCATGCTATATTTGTGATGTTTTCATACCTTGGCATCATTTGGCATGGAATTTCAGAGCTTATATCTTTTCCATACTCTCATGTTTATCACTCTTTAATTGTATTTGAGAGTTGAGCTTTATGCCTTGCTTGCGAGCCATCATTTGGGCATGTTTTTTCTTGCTTAGCATGCTATCATTTCAGTCCATTTCAGCCACTGTTTTGACCTGCATTAGGTCTGTTTTGAGTGCTTTAGGTCATTTGAGCATTGCTTGGTATGGTTGGAGTGTAAAGCCCTTGTCTAGCTTTGTATTTGAAGTCTCTTGGCATGATTTATTTGAGCTATTTGCATGATATGGCTTCACTTTGCATGTAATTTCAGAGCATATAGACTTGCCATGCTCCCACTTTTGTCACCTCTTGAGTGCCCCTAAGGGTTGTGCTCTTGTTGCCTAGCTTGTGGACCAATATGTGTGCATGTGTGTCTTGCCTTTGGATGCCTTAGTCTTGGTGTTATGGCCGCTGATTTGGACATGGCTGAGGCCTATTCATTTCGGTTTAAGTTCATTGCGCATTGAGTATGTCATGTGGTTCGTAGCATTGAGCATGCCATGTTGTTACACGAATGATCATTGCACTTGTGCATGCCATTTTCATTGCATTATGAATGTTGGTTACCACGTGCATTGTGTATGTTAGTGTCATGAGCGTTGTGTATGCCATATAGTTCATAGCATCGTGTATGCTAGTTTGCATGTTTGCATGATCGTCCCTTGCATGCTTGCATGTCCAAGTTGTGTTACATTAAGTTGCATGATTGAGTTGCATTGTGCATGCCATGTTTGTTGCATTGTGTTTGGAATAGACGTTAGTCCAAACACGGGAAACGAGGGGCGTTTCATACTCGAAGTGATGAAACGTACCTCAATTTCTGGTCACTGACACTCTTGACTATACATGATGGAGTTTTAGGCTTTACGTGTTCATATGTGCATTCATTTCATATTGAGTTGCGCAATTCAGCTCCTCGGCCATCATGCATCGAGATACGCGATTGATGGCCCGAGGATTGAGAACTATACTCCCTTGAGCTTTTTAATGATAAGGTGGGTGGTCGCGCATACATGTGTTACAAATACTTCGCCATGCCCCTTTCTTGCCCTCTATTGCAGAAAACTAGAAACCAGCAGCAAAAACTGGTCGGCCGATTAGATAAAGTGGCTGGCCGACCACTTTTCTAGTTTTCACCACAAAAAGTGGTCGGCAGGTGGTCTCCAAGGCCAATATTTGGTTGGCAGCATCCCTACAGATTCCCAAGGTGGAGTTTCATCTCTCTGGAGCTTGGTGCAAGTTTCTGAGATCAATTACAAACAGAGGCAAATCGGGGCGTCGCGAGGGATTTCCAAGCAAGGCGACTCGAGCATGCATGCATCCTTTGTCATCCAAAGCAAAGCCGAGGCAGCCTACATCACATAGTTTGCATGCTTATTTAATTGCTAATTTAGTTGATTTGTTAACTAGTTAGTGTTCTGTAATAATTAGTTATAGCTTGTTATTCATTCTGTTGTGTAATAACTAGTTTAATTAGATTAGCTTAGATTAGGTAGTTGGTTCTGTATTATTCATTCGGACCCTTCGTCGAGAGGGCACAACTATTGTAAATAAGTGTGCGTGTGTGTGATGCATATCTTCCAACCCCCATTTCTTTCTCCCTTTTATTTGCCAGCTGACGGTGGTTAGTTTTAGGGCATGTTTCAATTAGCATCCTTATGCTCACATGTTTGCATCCATTCATCTGTCCTACATGCACCGGGCTCGGCGCATCATGCTAACTGCATTGTATTTCAATTCCTGTTTGAATACATGTATCAAATTGCATTTCACATGACTTTTTAGAATAG
This sequence comes from Camellia sinensis, assembly GCF_055761805.1. Classification (NCBI taxonomy): domain Eukaryota; kingdom Viridiplantae; phylum Streptophyta; class Magnoliopsida; order Ericales; family Theaceae; genus Camellia; species Camellia sinensis. The sequence continues at coordinate 91,673,712 of NC_138962.1, forward strand.
CCGAGCCTATCTTAGTTGCATTTTGTATGTGTTGCATTAGGCATTCTTGACATAGCTAGGATCATGCATTGATTTCTAACATAGTTTTTGTTTGGCTCGGAGTACTCGGTAAGTGTTTATGCTTTAGCATCCTTGCATGTGTGTGAGTGACTACCATGATAGCATGCTTGCCATGAGGCTAACTGCGTATGTGATGTAACTGCCTGAATGTCTGTGGGTGAAGGTTGGATTACTTGAATTGGGACAATTCGTTGATTGCGAGTTTTAAGCCCACTTGAGAGTGGCAAATCATCATGTTTTCTGAAGCCCACTTGATGGTGGAAAAATCCGCATTTTAGCCTACTAGCGAGTAGCAAACCGCTTTAAAAAACAAACATGAGATGCTTTGTTCCAACTTAGGCGATCCAGTCTATAATTGTATGCTGTGCGCATCACATAGTAATTCTAGGTTAATAACCGGAATAAGAGCACATGTGTTTTCAAAAATAAGATATCATGTTAGTAAAGGCTGATCCTTGATCGGGCGAGCGGGGGTGCTCATTGCATGACCTTCCCCTCTCGTACCCAAGTTCCCGAGCTGAGGTAACTTTGGTGATGACGGACACGTGGCCTTAGGCACGAGTCAGGGTTTCCTAAATTTTTCAAAAATAAAATATTTAGGTGGCGACTCTGTATCTGGAAAAGCAGTCCATGTGTTGGCACTTCTTTGTAAAAATCAGTTTTTCAAAACAATTTGCCGGATTTGGACTCTTTGGTGATTTATCAATCTCGCATTGCATTACCGTGACATTGAGTCCGAACTGTAGTGAGCCCAATGAACAAAACGGGATTTTTCCCGGGACGTTCGGACGCGTCTACAGTGACCAATCAACACCGAATCATCAGCCTCAATCTCCTGCTAAACGGTTGTTAGACTATTTCAAATACAACATAGATAGAGATTCACCAAGTGAAGCACGACACACCATGCTTGTGATAGTTGTACTTATCGCAACAACAACTTATCAAACCATACGTAGTCCTCCAGGCAGTGTGTGGGCCGATGATTCTATGTCCAGCAATAACAATAGCAACAACAATGTTTCTAAACCACATAAGGCAGGACAAGCAATCATGGGTTCTAAAAATTGGGTAACTTATGGTTTGTTAATTCTATTCAACTCAATTGGGTTTTTTACCTCTCTTCAAATGATCTATTGCCTCAGAAGAGGATTCCCTTTGCAAATTGGAATGTTTGCACTCATAGTAAAATCTAATACTTGTATGGCTGCCATTACATCGAATGACAAGTTGTGGATTTTCTTTACTATTATTTCCTCCCTCTTACGATGCTGATACCGATTGCGACTAGGGTGGCAAGGAACTATCCAAAGAAGGCAAGGACTGCAGTATGGACTAGAAATCAAGAAAGTGTGTAAAGTGAAAATGTTAATCTTCTGCTTCTTCTTCTTCTTTTTGTGTGTGTGTGTGTGTGTACAAATGTGTCTATGCTAGGATAAAAATCTATTTATTTTGAATTTGTACTTCTATTGTCCTGATAGATACTAGATTTGGAATAACTATATTAAGTTCATTCGGTGAAAGTTAAAAGAGTACTATCATTCAATTTGCTTTGTTAGGCCAAGTACTATTTATATTTCTTAAAGAAATTTGTTATTTTTATTTATTTTTTAATTGTCTGTCAAGGGATTGGGATACAATTCATAATTATCAATAATTTGGTTCACCTAGCATAAGAAAATTTACAACGAATCAATATTTAGTTGTAGTATGAGAAATTGGTCAGCTAGCCATGGAATGGAAGCTAAGGAGAAAAAAAAAAAAAAAGATGAAAAAGTTTCATGTTTCCATTGTCTATGTGATGAATGAGGCTGCTGAACGGAAAATTCTTTTGTTTGAATTCATTTATCTAAATAATTGTCTTAAGGAAGAGGTCTAAATCTTTATTAGGAATTTTAATTTTTTTAGAAAACAGAATGAAGAAACAGAAAAATAGTGTATCAAATGCAAGATCTTAATGCTATGGGGCATCTGGTTTGCATGGTTGAACAAAAGAGGAATAGAAGATGCTTGTGTTTGATCTTGATTCTTCAAAAATAATTTTTGAGTTTTTGTTTTTTGTATTTTGTTGTCTTTAGACTTTAGTGAACTTTTTTTTGTATAGTTAAATTTTAAAAAAAAATTTAGATGCACCTAATCTAAATTTATTAAAAAGTAAAATATCTGAGAAGCAATCTATTTTTTTTTTTGGTAAATACAAAAAAAAAATCAAAAATGTAATGAATTTTTGTATTTAGTGAATTTAAAAAAAAAATTGACAAATTTTGTACCTTTTTAAAAAGCAAAAAACAAAAAAATTGATTAAAATATTAAAAAAATACTAAAAACAAAAAAATATATATATGAATTGAGAACTCAAAAACTGTTAAAAAGCCAAAAAATCATTATAAATTGTTAAATCATTCTTTTTATTTTTTGTACATATTTTTATAAAAAAAACTAAAAGCCACTAAAAATGTCAATTTCTAAACCAACCATTTCTGCTGAGTGATCAATGGCTAGAAGAATATGAAGATAAAAAAACTTATCAAGCATTCTAAGAATACCATAGGATTGTATGCCCAACCAATCATGTTTTATTATTTTTTCATATTGTTCTTATTTTTTAAGGTCATGTAAATACATGTTATTATTAGACGAGCACACTATCACCTTAAAAATCTTAAAAGACAAGTTAATTACTCGTACGAAGAGGCATAAGCTAAGATCATTCCCTCTAGTTTGAATGAAATTTCACTTTCGTTCGTAGTTTCAATTTGAATAATTTAATCCCAAGTCTACCTATGTTATTTCTCACGTTTTCATTTTGAGAAATGTTACATAGAAAAAATTATGAAAAAGTTACCCTTTTGTCTATTCTGTGACTTTCTTGTTTAAAATTTTGTTTTTGTCCATACAATTTCAATTTGGTTTTTCTATCTTTGCTTCTAACCAGGAAAAAAATTGAGAAGGAAACTTGTGAGGTAGCTGAGATCCTTTTCCCACCCCTCCCCCAAATCTTTATACCCTTGCACTTCCAGTTACACAATCGTGCCTTGATATTCCTGCGTTTCATGACTCTCACCACATCATACAATTTGGATTGTATTGGACATAAGGGGATGGGATTCTAAGGAGAGAAGATCCCTAACCCCTACTCCTATGTAACTTCTCTTGGTTTGTTTGTTTGTTTTGTTTTGTTTTGTTTTTTTTTTGTCTATTTTTTTTTTTTTTGTTTTTTCGAACAAGTGATATTGAAAATTGTGAGCAAGTGATTGACTTGGTGCTGAAGAAAAATGCTATCTCTAATGGGGCATTAGAGATCAATTCCTTGAACAAGAAAGGTCTCATAGCTCTTGATGTTTTTCCCTTTTTCCAAAGCGAAGCAGACATTAGAGAAATCAAGGAGATCCTTAGGCAAGTCGGAGCTATGATAGCAAAAGAGTTGCACTCTTTAACACAACCTGGAATGAATCAAAATCAAGCTGTTGTTGCAATTAACCTTTCAAGTGATTGTAGACACCCTATTTTTGACCACCCTTAAGACTTGGGCACTACTGATGGTTTACTTGGTGGAGAAATGTGTGCAGGGAAAAAGTTCAGTTTCTTCGGCAAGAAGAGAGACAAATTTCAACTTCATACCCGTTTTGGACCAAAACAATCTTGATCAAAAGATTTTAGACCTTGAAACCCTCTCTTTCAAAATGTTTTGAAAATAAAGTTTCTACGATGTTCCGACACTCGCATTTTGTTATATGTCGCGCTTTTCGGTAAACCGAGCAAGGACAAAGTGGAAATGAATGAAAGAGAGATGAAATCTTTGAAAAATCTTTCAAAACACTTTGTTTAGGGGTTTGGCGTTGAAGAAAAGAGGAAAGGAGAGAAGAAAACTAGTTTGGGAGAAGTTCGGCATGAATCCGGGTAGGACCAAAACTGCGCGGCTTCACCAAACTAGGCATAACTTTTTCCATACTTGGAATTTTAATGCAAAGCTTCCACCATTGGAAATCTTACTTCCGGGGCTTCAATTTGGACACAAGAATGACCTGAAAAGGAGTCCATATGAAGGAGTTATGGCCATTTGAAGTTGGACCTGGAAAGTAGAATTTTCCTGCCAACCAGAAAAACTAGCTGGCCGACCAGGAAAAGTGGCTGGCTGACCGCTTTCTCTGAAAAACTGGTCAACCTACCAGAAAAAATGGTCATCCGACCACTTTAACTGGTCGGCGACCTTCCTGCAGATTTTGAAGAGTCTGTGGATGCCAGCTGTGCCAGCTGGAGGGCACAGACTGCATCCTCCATACAGGAGGGATTGGATCCAAGCTCTAATCTTCTCCAAGAAGCTTTAGTTTATGTTTTTCTATAAGAGAGGGTGTCCCTCTCCATTCCACAGGTTCTGAAGTTGGCCAAGAGTGATAGATATATCTCCCCCTCTAGATTCTTCTCTCCCTCTATATTTTGTGCCTTAAAAAGTTTTATTCCTTCACTTTTGCACTATAACTCCTACCCACACACCACCATATTTGAGTTGAGATCCTTGGAGGTGGTTTTTGGGTCATAAGAGTTGGTTTTGGGCTGGAGGAATTGCTGTTGTTGCAGTGCTTCAAGGGTAACCCATTTTCTCCTCTTTAAGCTTTGTTTTTGGTTACTCTCCTAGCCATATTTGCATGATGATTTGAGCTTAACTTTATACTAGAAAAAGTTCTTTTTTTCAGTCCTTGTGATGTTTGTTTAAGGCCTCTTGGGTGTTGAGGGTCTTCTACCCTCTTGCATGCCTTATTTGGCCTTTTCTTGTGCCATGCCTTAAGGCCTTCAAGCTAGTCCTTGCTTAGATTTTTAACCACTGAAATCCAGTGGATTTTTAATGGTTGTCATGTGGTTTTAAGGTCCTAAATCAGAGAGGGGTGATCCCCTCTCTTATTGTTTTGTTTGCTTACATTATTGGCCTATCAAAGGAGCATGTGTTTCTACTATTTTGAGGCTTGGCTCAGGTACTTTTTGTGACTTCTAGGACTTTCCTTGACTCTGTCCATGGCTGATTTTGTCACATTTTTCATGATTCTTGTATGTGTAGTGCAATCCCATTTGTGGCTCATCAAAGTAGCATGTCTTTCTAGCATGTATGGGCTCCATTTCAGTAGTTTTTGGTCATTATTTAGCATGTCATAACTCTGTCTAAAGTTGGTTTGATAGCCTTTTGCATGCTTCATGTACTTGTAGTATAAATCTTGCTTACTAGCTTTGTATGCATGTTGTTTTGGCTCATCATTCTAGCATATTTTGGCTATGCTCCAACATGATTTTATTCATATTTTGGGCTGTTCTAGGACTGTTTTGGGCTGCCATGGTCATATCACTCATGTTTTGTATAGTTATAGTGCAAATGCTTTGGCTAGTCTTGAGTTTTGAGGTCCCTAGCATGCTATATTTGTGATGTTTTCATACCTTGGCATCATTTGGCATGGAATTTCAGAGCTTATAGCTTTTCCATACTCTCATGTTTATCACTCTTTAATTGTATTTGAGAGTTGAGCTTTGTGCCTTGCTTGCGAGCCATCATTTGGGCATGTTTTTTCTTACTTAGCATGCTATCATTTCAGTCCATTTCAGCCACTGTTTTGACTTGCATTAGGTCTGTTTTGAGTGCTTTAGGTCATTTGAGCATTGCTTGGTATGGTTGTAGTGTAAAGCCCTTGACTAGCTTTGTATTTCAAGTCTCTTGGCATGATTTATTTGGGCTATTTGCATGATATGGCTTCACTTTGCATGTAATTTCAGAGCATATAGACTTCCATTCTCCCACTTTTGTCACCTCTTGAGTGCCCCTAAGGGTTGTGCTCTTGTTGCCTAGCTTGTGGACCAATATGTGTGCATGTGTGTCTTGCCTTTGGATGCTTTAGTCTTGGTGTTATGGCCGCTGATTTGGACATGGCTGAGGCCTATTCATTTTGGTTTAAGTCCATTGCGCATTAAGTATGTCATGTAGTTCGTAGCATTGAGCATGCCATGTTGTTACACGAATGATCATTGCACTTGTGCATGCCATTTTCATTGCATTATGAATGTTGGTTACCACGTGCATTGTGTATGTTAGTGTCATGAGCGTTGTGTATGCCATATAGTTCATAGTATCGTGTATGCTAGTTTGCATGTTTGCATGATCGTCCCTTACATGCTTGCATGTCCAAGTTGTGTTACATTAAGTTGCATGATTGAGTTGCATTGTGCATGCCATGTTTGTTGCATTGTGTTTGGAATAGACGTTAGTCCAAACATGGGAAACGAGGGGCGTTTCATACTCGAAGTGATGAAACGTACCTCAATTTCTGGTCGCCGACACTCTTGACTATACATGATGGAGTTTTAGGCTTTACGTGTTCATATGTGCATTCATTTCATATTGAGTTGCGCAATTCAGCTCCTCGGCCATCATGCATCGAGATACGCGATTGATGGCCCGAGGATCGAGAACTATACTCCCTTGAGATTTTTAATGATAAGGAGGGTGGTCGCGCATACATGTGTTACAAATACTTCGCCATGCCCCTTTCTTGCCCTCTGTTGCAGAAAACTAGAAACCAGCAGCAAAAACCGGTCGGCCGATTAGATAAAGTGGCTGGCCGACCACTTTTCTAGTTTTCACCACAAAAAGTGGTCGGCAGGTGGTCTCCAAGGCCAATATTTGGTTGGCAGCATCCCTACAGATTCCCAAGGTGGAGTTTCATCTCTCTGGCGCTTGGTGCAAGTTTCTGAGATCAATTACAAACAGAGGCAAATCGGGGCGTCGCGAGGGATTTCCAAGCAAGGCGACTCGAGCATGCATGCATCCTTTGTCATCCAAAGCAAAGCCGAGGTAGCCTACATCACATAGTTTGCATGCTTATTTAATTGCTAATATAGTTGATTTGTTAACTAGTTAGTGTTGTGTAATAATTAGTTGTAGCTTGTTATTCATTCTTGTAATAACCCTCATCGCTGCTTACCGATAAACATTGATTATCGTCAAACTGAACTGATTATGACTGATAATTGAACTGATTAAAGTACTGAACTGACTGACTGAAAACTGGAACTGAATTGACTGAGTATGTGTGTTAATCTGTATTCTATCTGTTTGATTGTTTACTTGATATGTTCACGTTTTACGTTTAAACTATTAATTGAAGGCCTTATCGGCGGCCAAACCGGGAATTGATTGATGTTTTATGATCCTCACAATTAATGTGATTTTATGGTAAATTTATCTGAAAACTGATTAGGTATGATTAAATTAGATCGAAATGCGTCTAATTGCAATAGTTGGCTTAATTACAACCTTGCCATCCCTAGTGGATTACTTAGGCAACATTTGAGACTTGTGTATATACATTGAATCAACATTTCTTGTCCCATTTCTTGTGCACAACCGACCTTGAGAGAGAGAGAGAGAGTTAGTTTCATCTCATTTGGCTTGGTTTGCTTGGAGATTGAGTAGATTGGGGAGGACCCTTGCATAATTGAAGTTCTAGACTTGCCTTTCAAGCTTTAGGTAAGGAATTCAACCTTTTGATTGTGGAATTTAAGTTCATTCTTGCATGATTCATGATTAATTGTAGAGTTGAGTCAAGTTTTGATCTTAAAGTATGGTATTAGAACTCCATTCATGTATGCATGTTCGAATTATTGAGTTGTGAGTTGATTTCATGATAAAATGGTACATGCATGTCCATAATTTTGTAATGGTCCATGTTTTCATCTTGTTTTTGGATCAATTGGCTCCTTAGAGCATCAAATTGAAGCTTCAAAATGATTTGAATTCATGCATGTTTGCATGTTCATCCTGTTCTTGAAAAATGGTTTGAAATTGAGTTTGAATTAAACACCCTTGGGCTTTGATTTCTCAAATTGAGCTTTGAACCATGTTATTCCATGTGTATATAAATGTTTTCCAGAAAATGGGCCCAAGAGGATTAGTTTTGATGCATTTGAATGTGAGTTGAGCTTGGTAGTGCAATCTGGGTTTTCCAGATTTTGCACTCCCACTCGAGCGTGGAAAGTGGCGCTCGAGCGTGGAATCCGAGCATCCAGTATTTTCTCTGCACTGTTTTACAGTCCGCTCGAGCGGGGGATTGGGCGCTCGAGCGGAGGCATGTGTCTCACGATCGAGCGGGCGTCGAGCGTCCATCGAGCGGAGATTTCACCCATCCAGTACTTTTACAGTACGCTCGAGCGGGAAAGTTGACGCTCGAGCGTGTACCTTGTTGCATGTCCGCTCGAGCGGGTAAAACCGCGCTCGAGCGGGACTCTGTTTTTCTGAAACTCCTGAAACTGCTTTTAAACGTGCATCTTTGCATCCTCATCCCATTCTAGGCACTCTTAGGCCTAGTTTAAGACATCTTCATGAGGGCGTAGATGTAGAACACACCGAGGCATTTAGGGATTAAGGTATTATCTTTCCCAGCTGTGTAGCTTAGTGTGTTCAATCTGTTAACTGTGTAGGGTTGGCGACTGGGGAGGAACGCTCTAGCATACTGTAGCCCAGAACTCTGTGAGTAACGATTGTGTAAAGATATGTTCAAAAATGATTATTTTCTGAACAACTGAACTATACTGTTTCTAAATTGAATACTGTTAACTGAATGAATGTATGTCCTATATTCTGAACTGTATTGTGGCATCCTTAGCACCTACTATTTACTGTTACTGTGACAGAATTCTCTGTCGGTTCCCTTGTTGGAACCACCACTGTTTACTGACTGATGACCATCATTATTGTTCGGTCTTTTAAGACCTACTGTTTACTGTACTGTTATGCTAATGGGTGTACCACATATGACTGTACTGACTGAACGACTGAAATACTGTTTAAATGGACAGTTTTCATTACTGTAAGGACATTCATTCTTAACCCCTTTACGCATTATGTTATTCACTGGGCTTTAGCTCACTGCTCTTATATATATGTAGGTGTTCAGGCACCAGACCGCGGCTAGGAGCGTCAGAGTTACTCCAGTTTTGTCAAGCCAGCCTATGTGCCTCACTGCGAGGTTCCGAGCCTATCGTGTTAAGGCTTAGGGGTGTTTTACAATTTTCCCTTCTGTACTGTCTTACTGTTTTGTATAGACCGAATGTTTACTGTACTGTTATATAGGGTTGAGTCTCTAGTCTGAATGATTGTGCATTTTGTGCACACTGTTCTGTACTGATTATGTATATATGTATGAGAGTCCTTTTGCATACAGACTGTCACAGCTCATTGGACATTGTTTATTTATTGTTTTGGCTTCCGCCAGGCCCTGTACTCTGTTTTACTGTTCTACTGTTCTGCAGGCCTTCGGTAATCTCGGATTACTGGCCGGTTACGGTGCTAAACCCATAGGGCCGGGTTTGGGTCGTGACAGAGTGGTATCAGAGCGATACTTACCATGAGTTATACCGCACACACGTGTCCAAATGAGCTATAGGGTGTCCTAGAAAAGTAATTAGGGCATCTCATGAGCATGATAAGTGTGTGATATGATTGACTGAATACATGCTAATGTGTTAAACTGTTAAACAAATGACTGCTTATGTTTAAAACGGTTATAACTACTTATAGTGAAATGGATAATGCAAACACTGCAAATGAAACTGAATCCTCATCCTCTGAGGCCAGAATGGCCAGACTGGAAGAAATGATGGAACTAATAACTGCAAGACTGGACCAACAACTGAATCAACAGCCCCTACCTCCTCCTCTTCCGGTAGCACCGGAACAAAATGTGAATGTAAATGATGGGGATATAATTGCTCTCACCCATAAGTTCAGCAAAATGAAACCGCCGTCCTTCCAGGGAGGCCTAGAACTGTTAAAAGCTGAAGCATGGGTTCTGGAGACTGAAAAATTGTTTGAAGTTTTCCCGTGCTCTGAAGCACACAAGGTACTGTTAGCCACCTTTGCATTGCAAGAAGAAGCTAGAAGGTGGTGGATGCTCATCCGTGATGAAAATACCATTCTGACTTGGACTCAATTCAAAGGAGCCTTCTTTGAAAAGTACTTCCCTCAGTGTGTTAGGGACAGAAAAGTAACGGAGTTTGAACAGCTGAAACAGGGCACAATGTCCGTTGCCGAATATGAAACGAAATTCACTGAGCTTGCTAGATATGCACCGCATATGGTGGATACTGATTATAAGAAGGCCAAAAAATTTGAAGGCGGCCTTAATGTTGCAATTCTTGACCGAATAAATGTTCTGAAACTACCAAATTATGTAAATGTCCTTGACAGTGCCTTGATGGCTGAATCAAATATTGAAGCACTGAAAACTGAAACACCAGCATCTGAATGGCGTGGAAAAAGGCAGGGTTTCAAGTTTAAGAAAGGCAAGCATAGTCCATTGAACAAGAAACAGAATACGGGGTGAACGACTACATCTAGTCAAGGAAACCGTACAATACCGCCCTGTTCTGAATGTGGTAAAAACCACAAGGGAGTCTGTTACAAGATATCAAGAGCCTGTTACAGGTGTGGCAAGGTGGGCCACATGGTTAAAGACTATCCCTCTGCTCCACAAGCTAGTAGAGCGTAGCGGCATCAACTGTTACACCGAAACCGAACCCCAAAGCTACCGGGAAAGAGCCTATGAGGCAGGGCCGAGTGTTCGCCCTAGTACCGGGAGACGTCCAGAATACCGAGACCGTTGTGTCAGGTATTCTCTCTATTTGTACTCAGAATGCTTATATACTGATTGATTCGGGGTCTACGCATTCTTATGTATCGCATGCATTTTCGCGTAAATTGAATAGACCCTTAGAACCTATGAATTATCTATTAGCTGTATCATCACCCGTTGGGGGATCTATGACCTGTGCATACATGTACCCTGCTTGTGAAATCATTGTTGGAGATGCACATCTGTTTATCGATTTACTGCCATTGAACATTGACCATTTTGATGTTATATTGGAAATGGACTGGTTAACGAAATATCATGCCACCATAGACTGTGTAACGAATCAAGTAGTTTTCCATCCACCTGGTCTACCTGAATTTGTGTTTAATGGGGTTGGAGTAGTACCTCCCTCGTATCTGATTTCATCTGTGAAAGCTGTAAAATTGATTAGGAAGGGATGTAAAGGGTATCTGTGTTCTGTACTGACTGTATCTACTGATGATAATGCTAATGTGAACTGTATTCCTATAGTCAGAGAATTCCTAGATGTTTTTCCAGATAATCTTCCAGGAGATTTGATTGATAGGGAGATTGAATTTACCGTTGATGTGGTTCCCGGAACACAGCCAGTTTCTAAAGCTCCTTACCAAATGGCTCCAACTGAATTGAAAGAACTAAAAGTGCAACTGCAAGAACCGTTAGACAAAAAGTTCATCAGACCCAGTACCTCACCATGGGGTGCGCCTGTTTTGTTTGTAAAGAAGAAAGACGGCTCACTGAGACTGTGCATTGACTACCGTGAACTAAATAAGGTAACTGTAAAGAATAAATACCCATTACTGCGTATTGATGACCTGTTTGATCAGTTACAGGGTGCTAAAGTATTTTCGAAGATCGATCTCAGATCCAGATACCATCAGTTGAAAGTTAAATCAGATGACATTGATAAAACTGCTTTTAGAACGAGGTATGGACATTACGAATTTTTAGTTATGCCTTTCGGAGTTACGAACGCACCAGCTGCATTTATGGACCTTATGAATAGAATTTTTAAACCATACGTTGACAATTTTATTGTTGTATTTATTGATGACATATTGATTTACTCCAAGAGTATAGAAGAACATGAACATCATCTGAGACTTGCCCTACAAACCCTAAGAGAACATAAACTGTATGCTAAACTGTCTAAATGTGAATTTTGGCTTGACCATGTTATGTTTTTGGGGCATGTTGTTAGCAAAGATGGAATTTCCGTTGATCCGCAGAAAATCGAAGCTGTAGTGAACTGGCCTAGACCAACCAACGTGACTGAAGTCCGAAGCTTTTTGGGTTTGGCTGGATATTACAGAAGATTTGTCAGAGATTTCTCCAAAATTGCTTTACCATTGACACAACTAACTCCGAAGGGGATATCATTTGACTGGACTGACCAAAGAGAATCTGCTTTCCAGGAGTTGAAAACTCGATTAGTGACTGCACCTGTTCTGACCTTACCTTCAGGTACGGATGGTTATACTGTGTTTAGTGATGCTTCTCAAAAGGATTTGGGGTGTGTATTAATGCAGAATGGGTGAGTAATCGCCTATGCTTCCCGACAACTGAGATCGCACGAAAAGAACTACCCGATCCATGATCTGGAACTTGCTGTAGTGGTATTTGCCTTGAAAATTTGGTGTCACTATCTGTATGGGGTGACATGTGAAGTATATACCGACCACAAGAGTTTAAAATATTTCTTCACACAGAAAGAACTGAACATGAGACAACAGAGATGGCTAGAACTGATTAAAGACTATGACCTACAGATATTGTACCATCCGGGAAAAGCCAATACCGTTGCCGATGCATTGAGCCGGAAATCAATTGGAAACTTAGCCTGTTTACTCACTAGACAGAAAGAGCTGCTTTGTGACCTTGAAAAATCTGAAATTGAAATTATTTTACGAGAACAAGGTGGAACCTTAGCTACTATTTCTGCTCAACCGGCACTGATTGAAGAGATTAAAGAGAAACAGCAACTGGATGACTTCTTGAAGAAGATCATCGAGGAAAAAGAATCTAAACCGAGACCGGGATTCAAATTTGAGAATAATGTACTGAAATTTCAAGAAAGACTGTGTGTACCGAATGATACTGAATTGAGAAGAAGAGTTCTGCAAGAGGGCCACAATTCAAAACTGTCTATCCATCCTGGGAATACGAAAATGTACCAAGACCTGAAACTGAATTTCTGGTGGCCGGGAATGAAGAAAGAAATCACAGAATTTGTATCGAAATGTCTTCATTGCCAACAAGTTAAAGCCGAACATCAACGACCCGCAGGCTTATTGCAGCCCTTACCGATACCGGAGTGGAAATGGGAGCATATCACTATGGATTTTATAGTGGGATTGCCTCGCTCCAGTAAAGGTATGGACTCGATTTGGGTTATTGTTGATAGACTGACTAAATCTGCTCACTTCTTACCTATTAAGACAATTTATAATGCGGACAAATTGGCTATACTCTATATTGATGAAATTGTTAGACTGCATGGAGTGCCTATGTCCATTGTTTCTGACAGGGATTCAAAGTTTACATCGAGATTTTCGCAAAGCCTACAGACTGCACTGGGTACTGAATTGAGACTGAGTAGTGCCTATCATCCTCAGACAGATGGCCAGTCAGAAAGGACCATCCAGACTCTAGAGGATTTACTGAGAATGTGTGTCCTTGATTTTCAGGGAAACTGGGAAAGCCATTTGCCAATAGCTGAATTCGCCTACAACAACAGCTATCATTCAAGTATTGGTATGGCGCCTTTCGAGGCATTGTATGGCAGGAAATGTAGAACTCCGATTTGCTAGGCAGAAGTTGGAGACGGGCCTTTGCTTGGGCCCGAGATTGTTTATGAAACAACTGAGAAAGTGAAACTGATACACCAGAGATTGAAAACTGCACAGAGCAGACAGAAGAGTTATGCTGATGTCAGAAGACGAGACAAAGAGTATGAAGTGGGTGATCACGTATTTGTGAAAGTGACACCGATGAAAGGCCAGACTCGTTTTGGAGTCAAAGGAAAATTAGCACCGCGATACGTCGGACCATATGAGATTATTGAGAAAATCAATCCGGTGGCGTATCAAGTTGCGCTTCCTCCTGAAATAGAGCATATGCATAACGTCTTCCACATTTCTATGTTGAGAGACTATTTTCGAGATCCTTTCCATGTAATAGAGCCTACTCGTATAGTGCTGAGTGATGACTACACTTATGAGGAACGGCCTATACAGATTGTAAACAGACGGATCAAGAAACTAAGAAACAAAGCGATCCCACTGGTAAAAGTCGACTGGCAAAACCATGGTGGTGTGTATGCCACTTAGGAAAGGGAAGAGGACATGGCTAAAAGATATCCTGAACTGTTTCCACTGAATCCTGTTTTCTTCCAGAATGAAGGTAACTCGAGTTTAGAGGACTAAACTCTTTATAAGGAGGGGAGATTGTAATAACCCTCATCGGTGCTTACCGATAAACATTGATTACCGTCAAACTGAACTGATTATGACTGATAATTGAACTGATTAAAGTACTGAACTGACTGACTGAAAACTAGAACTGAATTGACTGAGTATGTGTGTTAATCTGTATTCTATCTGTTTGATTGTTTACTTGATCTGTTCACATTTTACGTTTAAACTGTTAATTGACGGCCTTATCGGCGGCCAAACCGGGAATTGATTGATGTTTTATGATCCTCACAATTAATGTGATTTTATGGTAAATTTATCTGAAAACTGATTAGGTATGATTAAATTAGATCGAAATGCGTCTAATTGCAATAGTTGGCTTAATTACAACCTTGCCATCCCTAGTGGATTACTTAGGCAACATTTGAAACTTGTGTCTATACATTGAATCAACATTTCTTGTCCCATTTCTTGTGCACAACCGACCTTGAGAGAGAGAGAGAGAGAGAGAGAGAGTTAGTTTCATCTCATTTGGCTTGGTTTGCTTGGAGATTGAGTAGATTGGGGAGGACCCTTGCATAATTGAAGTTCTAGACTTGCCTTTCAAGCTTTAGGTAAGGAATTCAACCTTTTGATTGTGGAATTTAAGTTCATTCTTGCATGATTCATGATTAATTGTAGAGTTGAGTCAAGTTTTGATCATAAAGTATGGTATTAGAACTCCATTCATGCATGCATGTTCGAATTATTGAGTTGTGAGTTGATTTCATGATAAAATGGTACATGCATGTCCATAATTTTGTAATGGTCCATGTTTTCATCTTGTTTTTGGATCAATTGGCTCCTTAGAGCATCAAATTGAAGCTTCAAAATGATTTGAATTCATGCATGTTTGCATGTTCATCTTGTTCTTGAAAATGGTTTGAAATTGAGTTTGAATTAAACACCCTTGGGCTTTGATTTCTCAAATTGAGCTTTGAACCATGTTATTCCATGTGTATATAAATGTTTTCCAGAAAATGGGCCCAAGAGGATTGGTTTTGATGTATTTGAATGTGAGTTGAGCTTGGTAGTGCAATCTGGGTTTTCCAGATTTTGCACTCCCGCTCGAGCGTGGAAAGTGGCGCTCGAGCGTGGAATCCAAGCATCCAGTATTTTCTCTGCACTGTTTTACAGTCCGCTCGAGCGGAGGCATGTGTCTCACGATTGAGCGGGCGTCGAGCGTCCGTCGAGAGGAGATTTCACCCATCCAGTACTTTTACAGTACGCTCGAGCGGGAAAGTTAACGCTCGAGCGTGTACCTTGTTGCATGTCCGCTCGAGCTGGTAAAACCGCGCTCGAGCGGGACTCTGTTTTTCTGAAACTCCTGAAACTGCTTTTAAACATGCATCTTTGCATCCTCATCCCATTCTAGGCACTCTTAGGCCTAGTTTAAGACATCTTCATGAGGGCGTAGATGTAGAACACACCGAGGCATTTAGGGATTAAGGTATTATCTTTCCTAGCTGTGTAGCTTAGTGTGTTCAATCTGTTAACTGTGTAGGGTTGGCGACTGGGGAGGCACACTCTAGCATACTGTAGCCCAGAACTCTGTGAGTAACGATTGTGTAAAGATATGTTCAAAAATGATTATTTTCTGAACAACTGAACTGTACTGTTTCTGAATTGAATACTGTTAATTGAATGAATGTATGTCCTATATTCTGAACTATATTGTGGCATCCTTAGCACCTACTGTTTACTGTTACTGTGACAGAATTCTCTGTCGGTTCCCTTGTTGGAACCACCACTGTTTACTGACTGATGGCCATCATTACTGTTCGGTCATTTAAGACCTACTGTTTACTGTACTGTTATGCTAATGGGTGTACCACATATGACTGTATTGGCTAAACGGCTGAAATACTGTTTAAATGGACTGTTTTCATTACTGTAAGGACATTCATTCTTAACCCCTTTACGCATTATGTTATTCACTGGGCTTTATGTCACTGCTCTTATGTATATGTTGGTGTTCAGGCACCAGACCGCGGCTAGGAGCGTCAGAGTTACTCCAGTTTTGTCAAGCCAGCCTATGTGCCTCACTGCGAGGTTCCGAGCCTATCGTGTTAAGGCTTAGGGGTATTTTACAATTCCCCCTTCTGTACTGTCTTACTGTTTTGTATAGACCGAATGCTTACTGTACTGTTATATAGGGTTGAGTCCCTAGTCTGAATGATTGTGCATTTTGTGCATACTGTTCTGTACTGATTATGTATATATGTATGAGAGTCTTTTTGCATACAGACTGTCACAGCTCATTGGACATTGTTTATTTACTGTTTTGGCTTCCGCCAAGCCCTGTACTCTGTTTTACTGTTCTACTGTTCTGTAGGCCTTCGGTAATCTCGGATTACTGGCCGGTTACGGTGCTAAACCCATAGGGCTGGGTTTGGATCGTGACAATTCTGTTGTGTAATAACTAGTTTAATTAGATTAGCTTAGATTAGCTAGTTGGTTCTGTATTATTCATTTGGACCCTTCGTCGAGTGGGTACAACTATTGTAAATAAGTGTGCGTGTGTGTGATGCATGTCTTCCAAACCCCATTTCTTTCTCCCTTTTATTTGCCAACTGACGGTGGTTAGTTTTAGGGCATGTTTCAATTAGCATCCTTATGCTCGCATGTTTGCATCCATTCATCTGTCCTGCATGCACCGGGCTCGGTGCATCATGCTAACTGCATTGTATTTCAATTCCTGTTTGAATACATGTATCAAATTGCATTTCACATGACTTTTTAGAATAGCCGAGCCTATCTTAGTTGCATTTTGTATGTGTTGCATTAGGCATTCTTGACATAGCTAGGATCATGCATTGATTTCTAACATAGTTTTTGTTTGGCTCGGAGTACTCGGTAAGTGTTTATGCTTTAGCATCCTTGCATGTGTGTGAGTGACTACCATGACAGCATGCTTGCCATGAGGCTAACTGCTTATGTGATATAACTGCCTGAATGCCTGTGGGTGAAGGTTGGATTACTTGAATTGGAACAATTCATTGATTGCGAGTTTTAAGCCCACTTGAGAGTGGCAAATCATCATGTTTTCTGAAGCCCACTTGAGGGTGGAAAAATTCGCATTTTAGCCTACTAGCGAGTAGCAAACCGCTTTAAAAAACAAACATGAGATACTTTGTTCCAACTTAGGCGATCCAGTCTATAATTGTATGCTGTGCGCATCACATAGTAATTCTAGGTTAATAACCGGAATAAGAGCACATGTGTTTTCAAAAATAAGATATCATGTTAGTAAAGGCTGATCTTTGATCGGGCGAGCGGGGGTGCTCATTGCATGACCTTCCCCTCTCGTACGCAAGTTCCCGAGTCGAGGCAACTTTGGTGATGACGGACACGTGGCCTTAGGCCCGAGTCAGGGTTTCCTAAATTTTTCAAAAATAAAATATTTAGGTGGCGACTCTGTATCTGGAAAAGCAGTCCATGTGTTGGCACTTCTTTGTAAAAATCAGTTTTTCAAAACAATTTGCCGGATTTGGACTCTTTGGTGATTTATCAATCTCGCATTGCATTACTATGACATTGAGTCCGAACTGTAGTGAGTTATAGCGATCCCGGGTTTACCCTTGTTATACCGTGATCCGGACATGTGTCCGTGGATGTTGGTAGTTGTTTATTATCTTGTTTACATCCTTTTTACTTAGTATTTGAGTTATGGGATGTGTTGGGCGGGTTTGTTACAGGTTGGTCGAGTTTAGAAACCAAAACTAGTTGCCCAGATTTTGGCCTGTACGCTCGAGCGGGGGTTTTAGCGCTCGAGCGGAGATTACACCCATTCAGTATTTTCCTGTGCAGCGTTGTACGCTCGAGCGTGGTATTGGCTGCTCGAGCGGGGTTGTCTGAGTAACGCTCGAGCGTAGAGTTGGAAGCTCGAGCGGAGGCCTGGTTCTGTATAAGTGCTGGGAGAGTGCATCCGGCGCTCGAGCGGAAGTTTGGACGCTCGAGCGGGAGTCTGTGAGTGACGCTCGAGCGGGGTGTTTTACGCTCGAGCGGGCGACTGGGTTTAAGTCCCGAAATTGATAGTCGTGATTGTTGTAGACAATGCATGATGATTAGGCAAACTGAAACTAATCAATGAAGTGTGTCATGGAATTTGACGGTTGATAGAATACATTAACTGTATGTATTGGGTGATTGTATATAGAACCAATGTGTTTGTATACGTTATGTGTAGAGGAGGAGATAGGGGATGTACTCCGCGGTTTAGGGGAAGATAGGGGATGTACCTCTAAACCGGTTAGTGTTGGGAGAAGATAGGGGATGAACTCCGTAGATACAGCTCATATGCTTGTCTAGAAGTGAAGATAGAGCTTATATGCTTATCTTTGTGATGTGTGGATATAGCTCATATGCTTATCTGTGGATATTGTGGTTATACATATCTGTTCTGTTGTAGAATGTGGATATAGCTTATTTGCTTATCTGAGAATGTGGATATTGTTGATATACATATCTGTTGAGAATGTGGTTAGTGCTTATATGCCTATCCGTTGAAAAAGGGAAAATGAAAGGAAACTTGGACTCATAAGTCGTATGACATAAATATGTGATTTATGTGATTGTATCAGTGTTGGCCATCTATCAATTGCTAATATTTTAGTCATTGTTCATGGTTGGTTTAGTGTATTTCTACTGGGCTGTGGCTCACCCTATATGGGAATATCATTTTCAGGTGCAGGTAGCATGCCACCTCCAAGGACATAGCTTGGGAGGCTTGAGGCGGACAAGTTTTGTCGTTTTACTTTTGATGTATTACATGTAACTTCAAGCCAAGGGCTTAATGTGTAAACGAGTTAGTACTCTTTTGTTGTAACCAAGTGTTAACTTGGAAAGCTGTAAGCCCGTAGGGCATTTTGTTATGATGTTAACATGTAATACTTATGTAATGGAACTCTAAGGAATAAAGGAATGTGGTTAGTTTAATTATTTTGAGGGCGTTACAAGTGAGCCCAATGAACAAAATGGGATTTTTCCCGGGACGTTCGGACGCGTCTACAGTGACCAATCAACACCAAATCATCAGCCTCAATCTCCTGCTAAACGGTTGTTAGACTATTTCAAATACAACATAGATAGAGATTCACTAAGTGAAGCACGACACACCATGCTTGTGATAGTTGTACTTATCGCAACAACAACTTATCAAACCGTACGTAGTCCTCCAGGCAGTGTGTGGGCCGATGATTCTATGTCCAGCAATAACAATAGCAACAACAATGTTTCTAAACCACATAAAGCAGGACAAGCAATCATGGGTTCTAAAAATTGGGTAACTTATGGTTTGTTAATTCTATTCAACTTAATTGGGTTTTTTACCTCTCTTCAAATGATCTATTGCCTCACAAGAGGATTCCCTTTGCAAATTGGAATGTTTGCACTCATAGTAAAATCTGATACTTGTATGGCTGCCATTACATCGAATGACAAGTTGTGGATTTTCTTTACTATTATTTCCTCCCTCTTACGATGCTGATACTGATTGCAACTAGGGTGGCAAGGAACTATCCAAAGAAGGCAAGGACTGCAGTATGGACTAGAAATCAAGAAAGTGTGTAAAGTGAAAATGTTAATCTTCTGCTTCTTCTTCTTCTTTTTGTGTGTGTGTGTGTGTGTGTACAAATGTGTCTATGCTAGGATAAAAATCTATTTATTTTGAATTTGTACTTCTATTGTCCTGATAGATACTAGATTTGGAATAACTATATTAAGTTCATTCGGTGAAAGTTAAAAGAGTACTATCATTCAATTTGCTTTGTTAGGCCAAGTACTATTTATATTTCTTAAAGAAATTTGTTATTTTTATTTATTTTTTAATTGTCTGTCAAGGGATTGGGATACAATTCATAATTATCAATAATTTGGTTCACCTAGCATAAGAAAATTTACAATGAATCAATAGTTAGTTGTAGTATGCGAAATTGGTCAGCTAGCCATGGAATGGAAGCTAAGGAGAAAAAAAAAAAAAAAGATGAAAAAGTTTCATGTTTCCATTGTCTATGTGATGAGTGAGGCTGCTGAACGGAAAATTCTTTTGTTTGAATTCATTTATCTAAATAATTGTCTTAAGGAAGAGGTCTAAATCTTTATTAGGAATTTTAATTTTTTTAGAAAACGGAATGAAGAAACAGAAAAATAGTGTATCAAATGCAAGATCTTAATGCTATGGGGCATCTGGTTTGCATGGTTGAACAAAAAAGGAATAGAAGATACTTGTGTTTGATCTTGATTCTTCAAAAATAATTTTTGAGTTTTTGTTTTTTGTATTTTGTTGTCTTCAGACTTTAGTGAACTTTTTTTGTATAGTTAAATTTTTTAAAAAAATTTAGATGCACCTAATCTAAATTTATTAAAAAGTATAATATCTGAGAAGCAATCTATTTTTTTTTTTTGGTAAATACAAAAAAAAATAAAAAATGTAATGAATTTTTGTATTTAGTGAATTTTAAAAAAAAATTGACAAATTTTGTACCTTTTTAAAAAGCAAAAAACAAAAAAATTGATTAAAATATTAAAAAAATACTAAAAACAAAAAAAATATATATGAATTGAGAACTCGAAAACTGTTAAAAAGCCAAAAAATCATTATAAATTGTTAAATCATTCTTTTTATTTTTTGTATATATTTTTATAAAAAAACTAAAAGCCACTAAAAATGTCAATTTCTAAACCAACCATTTCTGCTGAGTGATCAATGGCTAGAAGAATATGAAGACAAGAAAACTTATCAAGCATTCTAAGAATACCATAGGATTGTATGCCCAACCAATCATGTTTTATTATTTTTTCATATTGTTCTTATTTTTTAAGGTCATGTAAATACATCTTATTATCACCTTAAAAATCTTAAAAGACAAGTTAATTACTCGTACGAAGAGGCATAAGCTAAGATCATTCCCTCTAGTTTGAATGAAATTTCACTTTCGTTCATAGTTTCAATTTGAATAATTTAATCCCAACATTTTTAATTTTCCAATGTAATCCCTCTATCATGTGTTGTTAACATTTTGAATGAAAAAAAAAAAAAAAAATCACGTATAAACCTAGAGGGTCGGTAGTCGCTGTAGTTTATTTTAAATCTACTTTGGTCCTCCTAATTTTACACAAAATTTTTTTCCATTCTAAATTTTAAAACTAAGTGATGAAGGGACCACATTGCAAAAAAAATTAAAAGTGTATGAATCAAATTGTTCAAATTGAAACTACTCATTTGGGAATAAACTATTTTAGTAATTTTTTGATTTTTTACATAAAACATAAGGTAAGAAAAACTGGTATATTTTAGGATGACTTTTTTATTTTTACAAAAAAAGTGAAAAAGGTAAAGAGAATAAAATTTTTGACTTTTTTTTTTGTATAATTTATTAGTTTTCTGATTTTTTTAGTGACTTATGGACTTTTAAACTAAAATATTAACTCCCAAATGACGTAATTTGCCCTTTAATTTTTTTTACTTTTCAAGATGAAATTACTCATTAAGTTTTTCTAATATATTTTTTCAATTGATAATATTTTCACTCCATTTGCTAATTAAGTATTTATAATTAGATAGAAGAAATGTTTATCATGGTCCAAGATGTTTGATTTTTAGTACATCTCTTATTATTTTTTGGCCAAACCAATAAAGTAATTTTATTTAAAATATTTTAGCAGACCACTCACATAATGCTGGACAACTAGTTATGGGTTCAAAAGTTTTTGTACCCCATCTAATAATGGATAGAAAGCTCATTGGGGCTACTCAGATTGGAGATATAGATTACACTACAAAAATTTTGGTTTTTTGCGACGACAAGATGCCGTCGCAAATACTCAAAATGCCATCTCAAAAACTTTTTTGCGACGACAACAAACTTTTAGCGACGGCAAGTTGGGGGTCAAAACAAAAGGCGTTGCTAAAAGTTTTTAACGACGGCAGAGTGCCGTCGCCTTTTTTTTGTGACGGCAAAGTTGCCTTTTTGCGACGGCATTATGCTGTCGGCATTAATATGTAAAAATCTGAGATTATTTTAGATGGCACTATGTTGTTGTCGCTAAAAGTGTCATTTGCGACGACAAAAAATGCCGCCGCGAAAGTGTTTTTATTGCGACTGGATACTTGTCATCGCTAAAAGGTTATTTGAGACAGCACGACATGCCGTTGCTAAAAGGTTATTTGCAACAACAAAGAATACCATCACGAAAGGTTTTTTGTTTCAACAGCCAATATCTTTTGCCACGGCATTGGTTACGTGGAAAAAAAAAATTTGGTTCTAATGTTTTTTTGAGACGGTGTGGTGCCGTCTCAAAAAAAAAAAAAACCAAAACAGCAATAAAATTATTAAAAATATAAAAATTACCTGTATTAAATGAAAAATAACTGAAAAAGAAACCGATAATTATTTAATAATATAAAAATTCATGTATAAAAATAACAATTCATCCATAATAAAAATATTCTTTCATTCATAACAACACATTAGCAAAATTATCCCACTGCATAATGTTGCATAATAAATATACAATGTTTAAGTACATAATGTTGTTCACAATTCAAAATAATGTAAATCAAAAACAAAAGTTTTCCTCATGATTCTTCCGTGGGTAACAAAAACAAAATTTAGTCACAATCTTCACACGCCTACATTCCACAAGAAGCTAACTGCTACTCGGGAAACATCTGTAAACAAAAAATAAAAATAATTAATGACAATATAATTATGTGTTAATATTTTAATTAAAAAAAACTTAAAAAATTAACTACTATATAATTACAAAGATAATTAAGTAAATAATTCTGTCTAGACAGAAATCTGGCTCTAACTACCAAACAAGGAACCCGATTGGATTCCCGTTATCTCCCACAAGTCTCTCATGCCTAGTCGGTCGTGTGTGCCAAGTTTCGTACTAAACCGACGCCGTTTGGTGATTTTGGGGCGTCAACACCTCGAATTCAATCTGGTTCTAACTCCCAAACCGGGAACCTGATTCGAGTCCTGTCTTCTCCCACAAGTCTCTCGTGCCTAGGTGGTCGTGTCTGCCAAATTTCATGGTAATCCGACCCTGTTTGGTAATTTTGGGGCGTCAATACCTCGAATTCAAGTTTCTTAAGGAACTGGTTTGCCTAGAGTGAAATCCGACTCTAACTCCCAAACTGGGATCCCGATTGGAGTCCGGTCTTCTCCCACAAGTCTCTCCTGCCTAGGCGGTCTTGTGTGCTAAGTTTTGGGCAAAATCAACACCGTTTGGTGATTGTGGGGCGTCAACACCTCAAATTCAAATTTCTTAAGGAATTAGTTTACCTAGAGTGAAATCCAGCTCTAACTCCCAAACCGAGAACCCGATTCGAGCTCCGTCTTCTCCCACAAGTCTCTCTTGCCCAGGCGGTTGTGTGTGCCAAGTTTCATGCTAATCTGATCCTGTTTGGTGATTTTGGGGCGTCAACACCTCGAATTCAAATTTCTTAATGACCTATTTTTCCAAGACCGAAATCCGGCTCTAACTCCCAAACCTGGAACCCGATTCGAGCCCCGTCTTCTCCAACAAGTCTCTCGTGCCTAGGCGGCCGTGTGTGCCAAGTTTCGTGCTAATCTGACCCCGTTTGGTGATTTTGGGGCGTCAACACCTCGAATTGAAGTTTTTTAAGAAACTAGTTTGCCTACAATGAAATCTGGCTCTAACTCTCAAACCAGGAACCTGATTGGAGTCCCATCTTCTTCCACAAGTCTCTCGTGCCTAGGCAATCGTGTGTGCCAAGTTTCATGCTAAACCGACACCGTTTGGTGATTTTGGGGCGTCAACACCTCGAATTCTAGTTTCTTAAGGAACTAGTTTGCCTAGAGTGACATCCGGCTCTAACTCTCAAACCGGGAACCCGATTGGAGTCCCGTCTTCTCCCACAAGTCTCTCGTGCCTAAGCAGTCATGTGTGCCATGTTTTGTGCTAATCCAATCTCATTTGGTGATTTTACGGCGTGAACACCTCGAATTTAAGTTTCTTAAGGAACTAGTCTGCCTAGAGTGAAATTCGGCTCTAACTCCCAAACGGGGAACCTGATTGGAGTCCCATCTTCTCCCACAAGTCTGTCGTACCTAGGCGGTCATGTGTGCCAAGTTTTGTGCTAAGCTGATGCCGTTTGGTGATTTTAAGGCATCAACACCTCGAATTCAAGTTTCTTGAGGAACTAGTTTGCCTAGAGTAAAATCCGGCTCTAACTCTTATATCGGGAACCCGATTCGAGGTCTATCTTATCCCATAAGTCTCTCATGCCTAGGCAGTCGTGTGTGCCAAGTTTCGTGCTAATCTGACCCCATTTGGTGATTTTGGGGCGTCAACACCTCAAATTCAAATTTCTTAAGGAACTGTTTTGCTTAGACCGAAATCCAGCTATAACTCCCAAACCAGGAACTCGATTTGAGCCCCGTCTTCTCCCACAAATTTCTCGTCCCTAGGCGGTTGTGTGTGCCAAGTTTCATGCTAATCCGACCCTGTTTGGTGATTTTGGGGTGTCAACACCTCGAATCCTAGTTTCTTAAGGAACTAGTTTGCCTATAGTGAAATCCGGCTCTAACTCTCAAACCGGGAACCCGATTGCAGTCCCGTCTTCTCCCACAAGTCTCTCATGCCTAGGCAGTCGTGTGTGCCAAGTTTCGTGCTAATCCGACCCCGTTTTTTGGGGCGTGAACACCTCGAATTCAAGTTTCTTAAGGAACTAGTTTGCCTAGAGTGAAATTCGGCTCTAACTCCCAAACCGAGAACCCAATTCTAGCCCCGTCTTCTCCCCTAGGCGGTTGTGTGTGCCAAGTTTCGTGCTAATCCAACCCCGTTTGGTGATTTTGGGGCGTGAACACTTCGAATTCAAGTTTCTTAAGGAACTAGTTTGCCTACAGTGAACTCCGGCTCTAACTCCCAAACCGAGAACTTGATTCTAGCCCCGTCTTCTCCCACAAGTTTCTCGTGCCTAGGCAGTCGTGTGTGCCAAGTTTCGTGCTAATCTGACCCTGTTTGGTGATTTTGGGGCGTGAACACCTCGAATTCAAGGTTTCTTAGGGAACTAGTTTGCCTAGACTGAAATCTGACTCTAATTCCCAAATCGGGAACCCAATTTGAGTCGCATCTTCTCCTACAAGTCTCTCGTGCCTAGGCGGTTGTGTGTGCCAAGTTTCATGCTAATCTGACACCATTTGGTGATTTTGAGGCATCAACACCACGACTTCTAAGTTTCTTAAAGAACTAGTTTGCCTAGACCAAAATGCGGCTCTAACTCCCAACAACATCAAATATAATATTTTTTTTGTTAGTCATCAAATCCCACATGGATAATTAAATATCTTAATCAGCAATGAGAACAACTGCATTTTTGAGAAAATTAAGCAATGAAAACAAGTTACGTTGGTTTTTCCCTGTGCTAAGAACTCTTTTGACTTCACAAGGAAGTCTCGTATGTGATTCTTAAATATGGAAAGATCATTTCATGACTCAAACAGTCCACTTACAAATTGGGTTACCTGCAAAGCTCACCAAATAAGTGATATCTTGAGAGCAGATGGTGTTAGAATTACGTGTGCATTCCATACCTTAGTTGTTGTCATGTTGGGGAATGATGTACCCAAAATTTTTATGGTATATTCACGTACGAACATTAATATATATGCAGACCACTAAAACAAATCACCAAGTAGTCAAAACAATGTTGTCAATGGCCTAGGCAACTCTAAACAATGGACCTAGCTGGTTTATACAATTTTGCACAGGTAAAAGAGTTCAAAAAGATGATCATTGAAACAATTTTTACATGAATGATTGTTAGAATAAGGAATATCTTTGCCTTTTACGAGTTCCAGTTATTTTTTAATCTCACAATATTTGATATCTGCAAAATCATGCATTTTGTCGAGTGATTTGTATATACCAATTTCCATGTTTCTATGGTGTCAATAACCAATTAAAAATGAATTGGGGTGGTTTGCAGGATTTTCAAATATGAAAATTAAAATACTAATAGCAAATTTCTCAAAGAAAAAAATGTAAATGAAAGGGAGTAGTTACTGCAAGGAAAAAGAAAAAAGAAACTGTGAGAGAGAGAGAGAGAGAGAGAGAGAGAGAGAGAGAGTAGTCAAGAGCTAAAATGATCAAAAAAAAACATTACAGCTAAAATAACCCTATGGCAAATCTACGCCACATGATACACTTCAACTATGACTAGGAAACAGATTCATAAAGTAAACATATGTGTGTTTGTCCATGCATATCAAGTGGTTTTACTGGCCCCATTTGCTTCCACTTATTTGAAACTAATGTAGTTTTACTTTGTTTTGATTAGAAAGTTATGTAATTTTACTTCACATTCACACAGGTTTGGTGCTTGGTTCAACTTATCAGATTTTCAACTTATTTGCCATTTCAACGTAAAAAAACTTATTTGCATTTTATGTTCCCAACTTCTTTCTTCTTCTTATTCACGCAAAAAAACTTCTTTTTTCTTTCTTCTTTCTAATAGTTTCATTTCATATTTTATTTTTTCTTGGACACTTAAAAAACTTATTAGCATTTTTCTTCTTTCTTCTTCTTATATATATTTTTTTAATTCAGTCCCCACCCATCCATGTAAACATTTTCATTTAAGCTACACTTATTTTGTAAATATGTTTTTCTTAACTGCTCCACATTATTTGCTTCTACTTCAATTTTTTTTTCTTTTCTAATTCTCTCATTACTTCATATATGTCTATGTAAGCCCCCAAAAATGGTGGAGATTATTAGAAATAATAATTTCCTCAATTGAAATAGTTACAAAGTGGTATTATAGTTTTGTTATGAATGTTTGAAAATTATTATGAATAATTATTATGAAGGTATTCTTCTCCTCTCTAATGATGTCAAATGACAAACATGGTCTAACACATGAGATTGTAGTATTGAATTGGACAAAATGTTGACCATCTTTACAGTCACATTTGGTGCCAAACTCTACATGGCTTCATTTTTTAATTGAAAAATGCCTTCCAATGCCCTAACCATATCAGCAATGGCATCCTGGAAATGTAATGCAATGACAATGGCTAACAATCAGAAGTGCTCACTTAACATAGAATCAATATAATCAGATGCAAAGATAAATAACCTAATTTTATATGTCTCTGTGCTTATATATTTTTTCCTGAAGATTTTTTTCAAATGGATATTGTGTTTGTGACATACCTTTACAAGTGGATGCTGCAATATTGTGTTTGCCTCCACAGAAATACAATCAAGAAATGCATCAATCGAGCGAATTACAAGTCTCTGTATCTCAATGTCTGCACACTGCCATTTCCTTCCTTTGTCACCATAAGATCTATCGATGCACGGGTCAATTTAGGGATGATAGAAAAAAGGTATCGATATTTCACATTTACTGATGAATGAATTTCAAATGAGCAAGTACTTTACTAGTAACTAGGCAACTATAGAGTCACATAAAATTGTTAAGAGTATGCCATATTAATGCATTAAGTAAGTTCCCCAGTAAGAAATTGAGTTGGTTCTAATTGTATCAACCAGACAAGACAATATCACCGAATAACCCAACTGCGAACATCTTGAAATTCTTACTATACAGAGATATGAGGGGAAAAAGACTGCTACACGTTGCAAAATGGTGCAAAAATATTTATGTATCCAACCTCGCTTGATTGGGGGCACAGGGTTTAGATAGGCTTGGTCGATCACATCCAATAAGATTATGAATCTTTTTTGGAGAATTTTTGGGGATTTCAATTACCATTTATCTCTCTACTATTCCACTATAATACCAAGAACAAACAACCACATAATATTATATATAGAATGAAACCCAAGAATCACAAGACCTAAGATTGTACAACCAAAAACCCATTTCTGTAAACATTACAGAATTGAATAAAAGAACAAACCACAGAATATTATATATAGATTAAAACCCAAGAATCACAAGACCCCAGACCGTACAAACAAAAACCCATTTGTGTAAACATTAAACAAGTGAATAAAGATCATTGGCAAGCATAAAGGAACAATTTGAGAATAGTTTTGTGATAAATTAAAAAGAGTACCTTCGAATTGATGATTCGATTGCTGTTTGTCGCCATTGTCGCCAATCGCCGATCGTCGCTAGCCACCACTGTCGCCGATCGCTGCTCGCCTCCGTTTGCGAGAGAGAGAGAGAGAGAGAGAGAGAGAGAGAGAGAGAGTGTGTGTGTGTGTGTGTGTGTGTGTGTGTTGTTTTGAAACTTAGGGCTCTACAAACCTGAAAGGAAATAAAAAAGAAAAGGGGGGAAAGACGGAAGGAAAAAAGGGGGGAAATTAAGTTTGGGCGGGCGGGGCGGGTTGGGTGAGTCAGTGAAAAAATGAGGGAAATTTGTTTTATTTTTATTTTAATGATTTTTTTTTATTTGGTAGAAGTAGGGGTAATATTTTAATGAAAAATATTTTCCGTTAAAATAAAGTTAATTTTTTATGGTCAATGAAAAATATTTTTTTGTGGCCTTTTTTTTTTTGTTACTAAAAATCAAGAGCTAATTTTTTGTGGTAGAGGAGAGGGGGCGGCAGTGGTGGTGAAGGTGGTGGATAAGAGGTGATTGTGCTGGTGGTGATGATGACGAAGGAGATTAGTGGTGAAGTTGTGGTAGTGGTAGAGAAGATGGAGTGGCGATGGTAGAGGAGAGGTAATAGTAGCAGTGGTGGTAGTGGTAGTGGAGTGGTAGTGATGGTGTTAGTAATGGTGGTCGTAGAGTTGGAGTGGCAATAATGGTAATAATGGTGGTAGTGGAATGACATTTGCAGTAGTGGTGAAGGTGGTAGAGGAGATGGGTGGTAAGAGAGAGATGAGTAAGAGACAGATAGAAAAGAGAGATAGAGAGAGACAGAGACAGAGACAGAGTGATGAGCGAAAGAGCGACAAAGTGGTTGCTAAAAGTGCATTTTCTTGTAGTGGAGAGCTCGGTAAATAGAGAAGAGCAGATGGAGAGAGTGAGCAAGGTGAACACAATGGGGGAGAAAGACAGACATACAGACATAAAGAGAGAAAGTGAGAGATAGAGGAGTGCGAGACAGATAGATAGACAGACACAGAGAGACAGAGAGAGAGAGAGACAGAGAGAAAAAGATAGAGAGACAGACAGATAGAAAAAGAGAGAAAAACAAGAGATGAGCGAGAGATAAACAAAGAGAGCAAAAAGAGATGATCGAGAGAAAGGTAGAAAAAAAGAGAGACAAAAAGAGAAGAAAGATGAGCGAGAGAGACACAAAGAGATAAAAAAAGAGAGATGAGCGAGAGAGATAGAGAAAGAAGAGAGATATGAGAGATAAAGAGAAGAGAGATGAGCGAGAGACAAAGACAGACATATAGAGAAGAGTAATGAGTAAGAGAGAGAAAGAGAAAAGAGAGAGAGAGAGGCAAAGAGAGAAAGAGATAGAGAGTGAGAGACAGAAAAAGAGATAGAGAGAGAAAAGAGATGAACGAAAGAGATAGAAAGAGGAGAGATGAGCGAGAGAGACAAAGAGAGAAGAGAAATGAGAGAGATAGAGAGAAGAGAGATGAGTGAAAGAGACAGAAAAAGAAAAGAGATGAGAGAAGAGATAGATGAGTGAGAGACACACATAGAGAGAGGGAGACAGATAGACAGACAGACAGACAGAGAGAGAATGGTGATAAGTGAGAGAGAGAGAGAAAGAAAGAGAAGAGAGAGAGAGGGGAAGATGAAAAAATGGGTGAAAAGAGAGAGAGAGAAAGAAAGAGAGAGAAAGAGAGAGAGAGAGAGAGAGAGAGTAAAAAGAAATAAACGAGAGAGGGACGGAGAAAGATGAGCGAGAGAGATAAAGAGAAGAGAGAGAAGAAAGATAGACGAGCGACATAGAGAGAAAGAGAAAGAGAGAGAGAGAGACAACAGAGAAGAGTGATGAGTGAGAGAGAGAAAGAGAGAGACAGACAGACAGAGAAGAGTGTTGAGTGAGAGAGAGAAAAAAAAGAGAGACAGAGACAGAGACACAGAGAGAAAGAGAGAGAAAGAGAAGAGAGATAGAGAGACATGAAGATGAAAAAATGTGTGAAAAGAGAAATGTTATATCAAAAGAGTAAGACGACGCCGTTTTTTTTTTTTTGTGATAGAAAAATACCGTTGCATTTATTTAAACAATTTTGTAAATATATATATATGAATCCGTCTCAAAGCCACAATATATATATATCACTTTTTTTTTTTGCAACGGTACCTATTACAGTCGCAAAAAACTTTTTTTTTTTTTTTGCGACTGCAGCAGGTGCCTTCGCAAAACCTCTATTTTTCGCGATAACATTTTCTGCTGTCACAAATACTCTATTTTTTGCGACAACAAGTTGTGCTGTCACAAAGAGTTCTGTCTTTTAAGCCCACTTTTCTTGCAGTGTTAGTTGCTTTACTTGATAAAAGATGACCATTTGATATTCAATAGGTGGATGGAATGAGAGAAAGCCAGGGGAGGCCCCATCATTTTTGTGGCCTTAGGCAAAATATTGAAGAGAGGCTTTTAACATTTAAATATTACTCCCTCCGTCCCAAAATAATGGTCCCTTTTGGGGAATCCAACTTTTTTTGGTAGTACAATTATTGTATTTGAAAAAAGTTAATTTTCCAAAATTACCCTTTTGATAGTACATTTTTTGGGAATATCAATGTCATAATTGTACTTTTTACATTGTTTATTAATTTAAAAGAAGGGCAAAATAGGAAATTCACATTATTTTTGTACTTGATTTTTGAAGAGGGACTAATATTTTGGGACAATGAAAAATGGAATAAGGGACTAATATTTTGGGACGGAGGGAGTAATTATAATTTTTAATAATTAATTAAATTTACTTTTATTTGGTTCTAGGATTTGTTGTTAGTAACAAATTTATGTATGGATATTTTTTTAGATTGCTTTTTTTTTTTTTTTTTGGTAAAGGTTTGGAATTCATATTTTCTATTAGACATTTATAATCTAAAAAATAAAACTTACACAATCTTAAAAAACGGGTTAAAAGAAGAACATAAAAATGATAAAAAAATAAAATAAAATAAGAGGACAATAATTTAGAAAGTGGTTGAAACTTATCCATCCTAACAAAGAGTTCGATTTTAAAATAATGAAATCTGAAATTTTGAGTGAGATCAATATATTTTTGAATATGAAATCCACTATTTTGAATCAAATATAATCCATGTAGTGTGTGAACAAATTCATTTTCTCTTAACAAAGAAATAAAGAGAAAAAATATTTTTACTGACTTAATTTTTTATGGAAATGATTATATTTCTTTTGATTGTCTCACAATTATCTATACCACTTCAACTGGATATATATAATATTTGGTAGTAGAAGAGCAATGCTCAAGGAAGCTTGTGGGCATTTCAACTTCTACCAATTATGGGCTAGGTAGCCTGTGGGCCTGGTGTTGGTGAAAGAATTTGTTGTTGAATTGAACTGAGATGGTTTTAGCTCCTTGCATATTGTGTTGACTAATTGAGATATCAAGGTTGTCAAGGAATTGTTGAAAGTAGACAAGAGTGTATAAGCTCAAGAGAAGAGAGGAAAGGATACCCTTCCATTACGCGGTGATCAAAGGCATAGTTCTTGTCATAAGAGAATTGCTTTCGATTTACGCAGATCCTGTCGAAGATGTGATGTGAATAACAACCAGTTTGAAGCTTTCAAAGTTTTGGTGGAACATCTCAAGCAATTCAACAAGAAGGATGTCCTTAATATGAAGGACAAACACACTGGCAACAATATTGTCTTCCATATTGCAGTCTCAAGAAAACAGTATGAGGCAATTATTTTTCATCAGTGAATGTTGCTAGTTTTAACATTATTCTTTCTAGGTTAGTTGGTGAAAAGTCTATTCTTGTGTGGCCATATGTTATTTGTTTCAAAGTTTAATATTTTTTAGTGGTATTAACACTCGTTGAAAATTGGTTAGAAAAGTTGCCAATGGCCGCTGCTGCCGGCTAGTGGCAGTGACAGAGGCAAATAAGTGACATTAGATAGATAAGTGACACATATATAGATAGTTGGAAATTTGAACAAATAATTGGATAGATAGATAGATAGATAGATAGATAGATAGATAGATAGATAGATAAATAGATAGGTGACATTTAACAAATAGACAGATATGTGTCCTTTTGGACAGATGATGTCATTTTGGCCAAAAAAATTTTAAGCTTGAGCTTATTAGCCCAAATGTTTCAGAAATGGACATTGTCCTGAGTGTGCATTCTTTTATGGGTGACTATAAATAAACATGGGTTAATTGGTGAACAGTCCACTCATATAGAGTCATATGTTATTTGGTCTAAAGCTTAATCTTTCACTACAACATATAAGAGTTTTAGAGACCAAATGTTTTGGTCTCTAAAAGTAAAAATTTTTGTTATAAAAGACATTTAGGAACCAATTTCTATCATCACGAGGATAGTAGTTAAAAAGTCATCCTGAAAAGTCAAAAATAAAGCTTTTAGTGACAAAATTTTGAAAATGTCACTAATAAATAGACTTTTAGGGACAAAATAATTTGGTCTCAAAATGGTTTATTTTTTGAGACAAAATTTGGTCCCAAATAGATAATAATTCATCATTAATGTCTAATTTTGTTGTTAAAAATATAATAACAATATTTTTTGTAACAAAAATATTTGGTCCTTAAAAAAATAATTGTCTCTAAATTTTGGTCTCCAAAACCTTAATTTTTTGTAGTGTCTTTTTGGTAAAAAGGATAAACATTGAAAAGTTACCAAAAATTTCATCAGAAAGTCACCAGCAATGCCAATAGCAACGGCTGGTGGTAGTGAGGTAGAGAAATGAATGGGATGGAACAAATAGGTGACATGTGTATAGATAAGTGACATTTGGACAAATAGATGGACATAATAGTGACATGTGTACACATAGATGAAATTTGAACAGATAGATAGATAGGTAAACTTTAAACAAATAGATATTTGTTTGGACATATAATATCTTTTTGGACAAAAAGGTACAGAAATAGACCTTTGATATGAGTGCCTAATAAACATCAAATATTCTTTCTCTTTACCCCTTCCATTTAAATTTGAATGAGTTTAAATAAGTATTCATATCCAGCCTACTTAAATCTAAATTTAATTAAATTTGTAAGATGTAATTTATTTAAATTTATTTGTAAATATAAACAAATTTAAGAAAAAATCAAATGGACGGTAATTAAATGAGTTAAGTTTATTGCTTCTAATTTGAAGTCATCTCAAATTTCATTGGATGAAGCTGTTCATTGCATTCAATAGTGAGATCTTCATTTAATCTATGAAACAAAGAGGATCAAAAATTCCAAAACAACTTAGTATTGGTTGGTTTTAGGAATCCCAAGTGCGTTAGCGTCATCTGTTGCATCTTGAACAAATGATGTGTCTCGATTGAAATAGAAATTTTCATTCCATCCATGAGATCGAGAGGATTTGAATCCCATTTTGCAATATAGCATTAAAAGTACAATGTTTTTATATAGGTCATCATTTTCCTGCTGAACGGACATAATGTACCAAGAGCGGTGATGGAATTTGAATTCCATGAATAAAAGAGGCCTATAGACACCCCATTTTTGACCGCCCTTAAGACTTGGGCACCTCAGGTTCATCACCCGATGATGACTGGCCAGAAGTTAGTGGCCGACTGTCCCCCACCTGGTCGGCCGACCAGTTTTCTCGGCTGCCAGCTATTTCCCCATGTGCATGCACTACACCAGCTTGCTCAATATGGATATTTCTGACTGAGGCACTAGTTCTTCTATATATACTTGGCCATACCTTATGTTTTTAGGTTAGAAAAAATTCCAAAAGCTCAAATTCTTGAAAATATCTCTCTCTCTCCATTTCTCTCTCTTTCTTGTAACCTATATACACCTTACATATACTTCCTAAACCAATTTTTTAGCTCTCATTGTTGAGATTCTTGAGTTTAAATTTCAGCTTTTGAGGGTGCTTACTTGTGGGTTTGTGAATCAAAGAGTTACTTATCTTCAAGAGATATAACCTTGGCCTTTCTTACACTACTTCTCCTCTATCTTTTCTTGCTGTTTTTGTACTATTTTTACACTATTTTTATGGCTGAAACTTGTGGCTTAAAGCTATCAAAGGTGGAGTGGTTAACCACCATTCTTTGAACCTTATTTCTTAAGCTTTTGCCTTTGTGTTTCCTATTTCTTTCTCAACTTTTTTTCTAGCTTTTTACCACTGTTTTTCAAAGGTTTTCAGAGGCTAAAAATGAGGTTTTGCAGTCCCAAAAATGGAGGGGTTGGCCACCTTTCCCTAGGCTAGCTTCATTTCCCTATTATCTTAGTTAACTTTTTTTTAGCCTTTTCATGTTAATTCCAGCAATGGTTTCATGAGTTTTAGGACTGTTTTAATGTGTTTACTTCATTCATGCTTTGTATAATATGCTTGTTGTGTTGCAGTCCTCATAAGTTTGGTGGTTTAGGCCTTGGACACCAACTTACTTGGGTTGATAGTTTTTATTTTTATGCTTTTCATACATATGTTCACACTTGCAATAACCACCTCTGCACTCTCCCTATTTTCTTGGTTTTATTTGTTTGAGAGTTGTTTTAAACAAGTGTTGTTTAAGGCGTGCGAAAGAGACCCTTCCATGATTAATGGTTTAATCTCTTCGGAGGTTCATTACCAAGGCATTACATCTCTCTCATGCCAAGAACAACTCCTTGTTTGACACTTCTCTTCATTAGTGGACTTAATTATCATTTTTGAACTAAATGAGGCATGGAAAGGTACTTAAAAGAGGCTAATAAAATTGGACTAAAAGAAGCAAGAGTAATAAAATTGGTTTGCGTTCAATCAGACATTAATTAAACCCATTGAGTCTTGAATCATTTCATACTCTTTAGTGATGAGAATGGTTGAGGAATCAAGGTCTACCACTTCCCTTGAGGTAACTCCATGATAGGAAAGAGGTTTTGTTGGTCTTTACTTTCATTTTATTGAGACTTTGCCCCGTCGATTCATAGATTATCACGCAACGAATTTGCGTCAATTGATGGTTTGCGAATCAAGTCTACCCCTCCCTTGATCTGTTTTATGATAGGGGGAGGCAGAGAGGACAAACATCTCCTGAAAGTACTTTGTTTGTGCTCTGTTTCTTTTTTTGTTGCAGTAGGGTAGACCTCCAAAATTGTGGCCGACCGGCCACCTAACAATAAAGCCGACCACTTTTTCTGGTCGGCTGCCACTTCATTTTACACAGGAAGTGCCATTTTCATGGCAGAACAGAGTAGAGGCTGGGGATAAAACAGATCATTTTTTTGACTGCAGAATAGAACAGTTCTGGCAACAAAACAGAGGTGTTTTTGGTTGGATATTCCAGTTCATGCATGCGCTCTTCTTTACTTCCCGTGGGTTGTAAAATTTGTGCTCTAATAGTAGTATGTCGTGATTAATTACTTAGATTCATTTGAACTTGTAATAATTAGTTAATCTAGCTTATTTATTCATTTGGATTTGTAATAAGTAGTTAACTTGGATACTTGGACATTCGGACCCTCTTGCATGAGGGCGAAATTGTAATAATTTGTGTATGTCTTCCAACCCCCATTCTTTCTCCTTTTTATTTGCTCGCTTTATAATGGTAGCATCATGTTTTACATTTTCCATGACATTACTACGCTTAATTATCCATTTTCATGAATTTGGTTTAATGCATCATTCTAACTTTATGTTTGTCCCTTAATTATTTGAGTACGTGTTTCACTGTATGCTATCAAATTGATTCATATGCCATGTTAAATAAACCCAACCTATTAGTTGTATTTTTGCATGTGTTGCATTAGTCATTTCGGGTAAGCATTTTTTTGCTTTAGCATACTGCATGCGTGCGATTGTTGCCATCTCAAAGCATATTTTCCTTGAGCCTAAGTGCTTAAGTGATATACCTGTTTGAGTATCGGCGGATGAAGGCCTTTTCACTTAAATAGGGATAATTTGATTAATGTATATATGAGCCTATTTTTTCAAGAAGCACATATTCGAAACATTTTTCACAACAAACATGAAATCAAAGCGTTCGAATTTTTGCGAAATAGTCTATACTCGTGTGCATCACCTAGTAAAGATGGCATAATAACCAGAAAAAGAGCATATAATGTAAATAAAAATCACATCATGATTAGTAGAGGCCGATCTTTGATCGGGTGAGAGGGGTGCCCAATTCATGACCTTCCCCTCGCTCTGGCAGACTTTGTAAAACCCAAGACCTTGTTGCCAGTCAGCCAGTGTTAGTCTCTCACCCATCAGTTGTTCAACGAAAAAGAAACATGCAGCTATCATCACTAGCACAAATCACTCAACAATCACTTGTCCGTTCACACCCACTCAGTTCACCAACATTTATTTCTCCCAGGCCTGTAATGGCATAGAGTGCAGAAGAGGTTGCCTCCATGATGGAAACTTTCCAAAGAATTATGGATACCTTAAATCAAAGGATAACCGCTCAAGACGAAACTATCACTGACATGTGACGCCCATCTAGGGCATCAGCATCTACCGTGCATCCAGTCCCGGCTGGCCAACCAAATCATGATCCACCACCATTGATTGAAAATCCATAGTTCCTGGATCCTCAAGAGATGTTCGCACCGGCTCCAACTTGTAGGCCTCTGGCACAGCCCCATAGGGGACTCCCTCTTTTTGACATCAATGATATTGATCTAGTCATGATCAAAATTACCAAGTTAGAGAAAGCACTTAAAAAATCCCAAGGCTTCAATTTCATTTCAGATCTTGAAAACGGATATACCGAAGCCTCGGTCAGATTGCTGGAGAAGTTCAAAATGCCCCACATCGATAGATTCGATGGGAGTAGGGATCCAATTATTCATGTTCGCCTGCTTTCAGATGTACTGAGGCCGATGGACCTGTCTCGGGCTCAAAAACTATTGTTGTTTAGAAGAACTCTGTTCAACATGGCGGCAATTGGTGCGCTAAGCTGGAGGATTCTACCAAATGGAATTAGGAGGAGCTATCTAAGGGGTTTGTCAACCAATGCTCATACAACACTTAGATAGAGGTAGCCATCAGTGAGCTAGAAGTGACTACCTTGAACCCCAAAGAACCCTTCACCGACTTTGTTTCTAGATGGAGGGAAAAGGTAGGTAGGATGACAAATAGACCCTCGGAAAGGGAACAAGTCTGGTTGGTGGTCTAGAATCTTGAGCCGGATATGTTGTAAAGAATGATAGTGGCACCACTTTCTATGTTTGCATATTTACACGAGTTGGGGGTCCAAATTGAAAGTGCAATCAAGAAAGCCATCATCTATATAACTAGTGAACCTGCAAGAAGGTCGTTCACCAGGAATACCAATGCTAGCAGTAACACTATTTCTCAGCCTGCAGATGTCAGTACTGTCGTCACAGCAACCAAAATGGCTGATCCCTTTGTCGTTACAACTTCACGGCCCACCGACCTAAACAGAAACCAAAGAACCTTTACCCCCCTCCATATGAGCCCAGCCCGTGCCCTTAAACAACTCATAGAAAAGGGGTATCTCAAGCGCCTCGATCCTCGACCTCTCCTTGACCTACTACCACTCAGACATGACCCTACCCGGTACTGTATTTTTCACCAACAAAACGGTCACCCCACAGACCGTTGCTACCATTTACATTATGAGATCCATGATCTTAATGACAATAAAATCATAGCCCCACCCTCCAAACCAAACATGACTACCAACCCACTTCCTGTCCAGAAACATTAACTTCATCCATACACTACCGCCCACTTTTAATCCCAGCGCATATATCACCCCATCTCATCTACCTAAGCCAGAGGTGGTTATCCGGAAAGCACGGATATGTGCATGATGGACATAACACCCAAAACCCAATTAGGGTCTGTGGTGGATGAGGTGGAGGAGAAGAAGAATGCACTAGAGAAGGGGTTGTCTAACACTCATGTGTTGTTTGTATGCCTAGTTAGCTTCACATGTTAGCATGTTTTTCTATCCTAACTTAGCTTAAGTCCAGCATGTTTTACACTCTATTTTGAACTATTTCGCCACTGTTTTGGCTATTTGTTGCTTTCTGAGTCTTGTTTTGCATGCCTCTAGTGTAATAGTTGGTGTTTTAAGGCTTTAACCATCATTGGTGTGAGTTGGTTACATGTTTTTAGTACTTTTATCACTCAATTTCAGCACATAAAATCTCTGCAATCTCCATCATTTCTTCACTTTTTCATTTGTTTTGAGGGTTGTTTGAACTTTAGGGTTGTTTAAGCTTGAGGTTGAGGCTTATGCTTAATGGTTTAATCCTCCTTTGAGCGTTCATTACCAACGGCATGAAGTTTCTCTCATGCCTTAAACCACCCTTTGGTTGACACCTCTTTCACTTTAGAAGACACTTACCAATGGACAAATTGATTAAAGAATGATTTGGTAACTAAAATGTGTAAACAAAATTGGCAAGTAAAAGTGGCAAGATAAGCACTTCTTTGTGTTGCATTGCATGTGTTTAAATCTGACGTTGGTTTGAACACAAGGAAAATGGAACATTTCATACTCAAAAGTGATGAAATGTGGCATTTTCCTAGGTCACCATCGCCCTTGATCATGCATGATAGGGTGGTGGTCATTTTGGTCTTGTTTGTGCATTTATTGAACATGTACAAACTTGGTCCCTTAGCCATCATGCATGGAAATTGCTTGATTGATGGTTAGAGGGCCAAGAGTTTCTCTCCTTTAAGCTTGTGTGATGATAAGGAGGTTAAACAGTACAAACAACCTGTGAGAATACACTGTTTTGCTCTGTTTTGCTCTCTGTTGCAGCATGCAAGTGTAAATTAGCAGTGGCCGACAGCCACCACCAATGGCCGACCGGCCACCAATGGTAGCCGACCGGCCCTTTGTCCCACTTGTTGGCTATCAGTGATTTTTGTGCAATGTGTTGGTAAGATGAAGCAGAGGTGTTCTAGGAGTTGGCAGAATTTTCAGTGATCAAATGGGCAAACAGAGGCTCGCAGCAATAGGGCAGTGGCTTTACGGGTGAAAAACCGAGCATGATTGGGCCTCCCTCGCTTCCCGGGATTAGCTAATTAGTTTAATTAGCAATAGATCAAATATGTGCTAAAATTAATTAGTTGTAGATGATTAAGTGTTGTAAATAGTTAGTTAGTTTAACTAGTTATTCAATTTTCTTTTTGTAATTAGTTAACTAGAATAGTTAATTAATTCGGTTTGTAATAATTAGTTAGCTAGTATAGCTAGTTAATTAGTTTCAAGTTTTGTATTAGTTAGCTTAATTAGAACAGCTAGCTAGTTTGCTTTTATTCGTTCGGACCCTCCTTCGTGAGGGCGTAATGTCGTAATAAGCGTGCGTGCGTGTGTGTATGTCTTCCAACCCCACGTCTTTCTCCCTTTTATTTAATTGCTTTTGATGGCTAGATTAGGGGCATGTTTCGATGAGAATATCTTATACTTGTATCCATTCATTCGTATTGCATACACCGAGGCTCAGCTCATCATTCAAACTGCATTATTATTTCAATACTTCTTTGAATACATGTTTACCGCATGTTGTTCAAATCAATTCATATGCTATATTAGTAGCCGAGCCTATTAATTGCATATTGCATGTGTTGCATTAGACACTTAGCATAGTCAGAATCATGCATTTTTCTAACTAGTTTCTATTTTGGCTTGAAGTACTAGGTGAGTTTTATGCTTTAGCATACTCGCATGAGTGTGATTTCCATGTTGCCATCTTTAGCATGCTTGTCGTGAGGCTATGTGCTAAACTGCATGAATGCCTGTGGATGAAGGCTCGTTGTTTGAATTGGAATGATTCAATGAATGTGCGTTTTAAGCCCACTTTGTTGAGTGGCAAATCATGTTTTAAGCCCACTATGTTTGGTGGCAAAACCGCATCTTTAAGCCCACTTGAGGTGGCAAATTCAAACCATTTTCGAAAACAAACATGAGTCAAATTGTTCCAAGTCTTGCAAACTAGTCTATACTTGCTTGTGCGCATTACATAGTAAAGCTAGTTTAATAACCGAAATAAGAGCACGTAATGTTTATAAAATATCATATCATGATTAGTAGAGGTCGATCTTTGATTAGGCGAGCTACGGTGCTCAATTCATGACCTTCCCCTCTCGTACCCAAGTTCTCGAGTCGAGGCAACTTTGGTGAAGACGGATACGTAGCCTTTGGCACGAGTCAGGGTTTCCTAAATTTTCCCAAAACAAAAATATTTAGGTGGCGACTTTATATCTAGAAAAGCAGTCCAATTTTGGCATTGCAGTCCAATTTTGGCATTATTTGATTTAAAATCGATTTTCCAAAAGGTTTGTCAAATTTGGACTCTTTGGTGTTTATCAGTTTCACATTGCACTTGTGAGACTAGATTCAGAACTGTGGGAGTTCTAACTATGAGACCTTATTTTCAAACCTCTCCGAAAGGCGAGGCATGGAAAAGGCGAGTCCACACATACTCTATCTTGATGGTGTCACATGTGGTTAAATTCATCAAGAACATCATCATCTGTAGGTATAGGGTGCCAAACCAGATCATCTTGGACAATGGCTTGCACTTCAAGAAAGAGGTGGTGGATTTACTTGAGAAATACAATGTGGCTTTTCATAAGTCATCAACATATAGACCACAGACCAACTTAGCTGTTGAAGCCACCAATAAGAATGTCAAGAACAACCTACGGAAGATGGTTGAAACCTACAAAGACTGGTAAGATAAGTTGTCGTTTGCTCTTTGGGGGTTACAGAATGTCAATTTGAACATCTACGAGGGTGACCACCTACTCTCTAGTGTGTGTGATGGAGGCTATTCTGCCAATTGAGATTGAGGTACCGTCGCTGTGCGTTATGGCTGAGTGTCAAATAACGGAGGCGGATTGGCAACAGAGCAAATTTGAAGAATTAATGTTGTTTGACGAGAGGAGGTTGAAGGCGTTATATCATATCCAAGGGCATCGGTGTGGAATCACTAGGGCCTTTGATAAAAAGGTCAAATCCAAAAATCTCAAGGAAAGAGATACGGTATTAAAAGACAACCGAACCCCTATCATCAAATCTATTTGGTCAAAAGGGGCGATTATCTGCATGGACCTGGATGGCTTGGAGTTTTCATAGCCGATCAACATGGACAAGTTGAAGAAATATTATCCTTGAGAGGCTCGCTAGGCCGAAAACCCGAAAGAGCGACCTAGGCAAAAGTTAGAGCATGGAAAATTAGAAATAAAGAAAAACTGAGCTTACAAAGTTGAAAACCCAAAAGGGCAGCTTTGGCAAAAGTAAGAGTGTAAAAGGAGAGTGTTAATACTTGAGCGAACACGAACCGAACTACGTAAGGCCTGATTCTCATATTTGGGATACGTAAGCAACTTCATCCCAAAGTTCGGCGATAACCATCTCCAACTCAACTGTCCTATTCAGTTGTTTGATCGGGCCATCTTTTTCCATTATCTGTTCTCTTGGTTTTGTTACCTCCATTTGGTAGAAGGTTCAGTTGCAAAGACAAAGTAATGATGGTGAATGCAATTATGGGCAATTATGATCTTCTGATTTGGGGTTGTACATCTTAAGGACTGATTCCATGCGTGTCAAGTGGTGACCATTTTTGAAAATTATTTTGACAAGTTTTAATAAATTTGATTTTTCTTAAAATTTTACCTTTTACAACACAAACCATTTTAGACCAAAAAGGGAAAATTTTCAGTGCTCACAACTTTAATTCCATTGATTTCAAACATGAGTACATTCTCCAACTCTCTAATTAAATCAAAGTTGCTTTTACATCATAAAAACTTGAAAAGAAAATTCAAAGCAATAAAACTAGAGGCACAGATAAGTTAGGTGGTCCTATGTCCCCTGCTCGCACTCGTGGAAGACTCTATAGCCAAAGATGGCCCAACCTCTGTCTTCTTCTCAATCCAAGTCAGGCACTCACCAGAAAAGGCATGATGGAAACTAGGAGCAGGGGTTAGAAGCTCCCTCGTCCTCCAAGAAACGAGATACTGTGTGACAACCCCAACCTGTGATTAACTAGTAATCATTGATTAAGA
The DNA here is from genome assembly GCF_055761805.1 of Camellia sinensis. Lineage (NCBI taxonomy): Eukaryota > Viridiplantae > Streptophyta > Magnoliopsida > Ericales > Theaceae > Camellia > Camellia sinensis. The sequence goes on from NC_138962.1 coordinate 91,715,964, forward strand.
ATGTTTAATAAGTAATTAAGAGAAAATTATTTGTTCATTGCATGTGTTATGTGTTATTTGCATTTTTATCTGTTCATAGTAGGAGTATTTGTCTGTGATTCTATTTCTTTCTGCGAATTGAAGGCCTTGTCGGCATCTGATCATGAAATTGATTTGGTTTATATGTTATTCAGAATTTTAGAGAATTTATGGTAGGTTCAGTTGAAATTTGATTCAGAATGAAATAATTAGATTAATTAATTATAAATTACTTAGCACTAAGCTAAAGCTAATCAAGACTAATTAAGTCAACTTAACTAAGTCTATATAAGGCTCATGTACATTCTAGACTACACCTTACACACTCTATTCTTTATTTCCTAGAGATAAAGAGAGAGAGAGAGAGAGAGAGAGAGAGAGAAGGGGAGTTGTTAGGATTGAAAGAGAATTGGGGGAATTGAGAAAGAATTTGCTAGAATTCAAGAGAATAGAGAACTCTAGGTAAGGTTCATGCCCTTAAGCTTTGTATTCAAGACATGAGTGAATGAATTTAAGAGGTTTAAGTGTCTAAATTTGAGAATTGAGCTTAGATTAAGGAACTTGAGCATGCTTCATGCATTGCATGCATACTTCATGAAAATTTAGTTTGAATTCCATCTTAAACCTCACATGCATGGAGTTATATTTGTTAAATGCTGAGAATTCAGTATGATTTTGTATATAATATTGTATTTGTTCATGATTTGAGGAGTTTGAACTCAAAACAATGCATACATGTGTTATATATTAAGTTTAAGATTTGTTTTTGAATGATTGACATGCTTTTGGGCATTGATTATGCAAAATGATCTTCAATTCAAGATATCCGACAAGTTTCTAAATGATTTCTTGATTTTTGGCCCAAAAGGATGAGTTTTGATGTGCTAAACTTATGTCTTGAAGCTTGGAAGCAAATCTGGAAGTTCTAGAATTCTGTTTCTCCACTCGATCGATAGAACCTGTGCTCGAGCAACCACTCTTTGTTTTGGACTTTCGCTCGAGCAACCAAAAGTTGGCTCAAGTGTAAAATGCATGCTCCTAGAAGTTTACATGTTTTGTAGAATGCTCGAGCGACAAGAGTTGCGCTCGAGCAAAGAGCTTAGTCTCACGCTCGAGCAACCGTCGAGCGTGCATTGAGTAGAAAAATCAAGCAACCAATACTTTTGTACAGCTAACATACCGCTCATCCGACCTAAGTTGTGCTTGAGTGAGCACCCTTATTTTTGACCCTCTGTTCAAGCGAAGGAAGCTACGCTTGAGCGTGGACCCTGTTTTCAGCAAATTTGACTAAGTGTTGAACAACATGTTTTGGCATCCTCATTGCATCCTAGGCATTCCTAGGCCATAATTAAGACATAATAATGAGGATAAGGATAAGAAACACACTAAGAATGAAATGAAATAAGTTAAGTATTATCCAAGTATGTGTTTCAATATGTGTATTCGTTCTATGTTTGTGTAGGTCACGCACCATAACTCGCCTAATCCGTCTGCTATATCTATTTTACTTTTGGAGCCACCTGTGAGTAATGATTTACTAAAGCTATGTTCAGCTTTATTTATTTCCTGTATAATGAAATAAGATCTGTTTTATGAAATGTTATATTCTATATAATAAATGATTGTCCAATTTCTGTCAAGTGTTCATGGCATCCTTAGCACATGGCCCTTGTCCGGGGGTAACAATACCAATGTCTATGAGCACAAGGCCCTTGCCGGGGTAATAATACCGTGGTCTCATGGCCCTCGCCCGGGGGTAACAGTACCGTGGCTCAAGTATGTTATACATTCCCGGTACCAGAGGTTCATTTATGGAACTAGTCAAGTATGACCCTTCATGCTCTGTATCTGATCTGTTAGCGCTAATGGGTATACCACGTATGATCCTCTGTGAAATTGAATAAGTACATGTCTCTGAACTTTGAATAAGAATGTGAATTTGTTTTTGCTGTCTGAATCTGACATCATTCATTTAACCATTTACTTTATTATTATTCACTAGGCTTTCGCTCACTATTTATATTATGTATGTAGGTGACCAGGCGCATGACCAAGCCCGGAGTTGATGGCCTAGAGTTCCATTTTGTCAGTTAGCCATAGGGCCTCCCGAGGAGGTTTCCATTGAAGAAGGCAAGTTTTGCAGACCATGTTAAGGATTTGTTTTCTTTTTGTTTTGTTTATCTACATATTGGGCTAAGCCCCTTTGGATAATATTCGTATGGTGATGCATGACTTACGTAATTTTGGCATCATATGTATTTATTTAAATTTAAAATTTTTCGTCCCATATACGTCTACATAGCTCTACGGACAATGTATTTTATATATTTGCTTCTGCTAGCCCCTTATACTTTGTTATTCTGTTTAGAGGCCATTGGTAATCCTAGGATTACTGGCCAGTTATGACACTAAACCTATAGGGGTAGGTTTGGGTCATGACATACCGGGTCAAGTGCGAGGCATGAACTGTATATAAAGCCGGGTACTCCACTCCCTCATCTGGAAGGGTCTGATCATGTCTAAATTGGCATTTAAACTGGAAGAGGAAATAGAACACACAGTGTGTGAGGCCAATCAACTGTATACCTGGCTGTTGGGACATACTGTAGCTTATTTCAGTGAAATTGAGCCAAGAGCAACGCCAAGCAATGTTAGCTGCAGATCTGTTGCACATACAGTCACACCACCATCCTTTTGAGGGAAGTTCCACTAGCTATGAACAAAAGAAGTAGGCTTTGGCTGGGTACTCAGGGCAAGAGTCCACCATTTCAGCTTATCCATTAACAACACGTGGAAATGAATGAAAATAAGAAAGATTAAAGAATAGAGAGATATACGTTGAGAGAAAAGTAAGAAAAGGGCTTTGAGAGAAAAATATAGAGAGAGTGCCTAAGTGATGTGGGAATTATAAATAAGAAATGGTGAGAAACAATACCTGAAGAAGCAGTAGGCCTCTTGTAAACCGAGTAGTCTCTCTCCAATGAAAAGCATCCAAACCCATCAAAGTCTCGACCTGTGCCAAACCCATGTAACTCTTACTCCCTTTTAGACATGGAGCCACTTCAATAAACCTAATGTTAGCTCCGTTATAACTAGGAGCAAGTAGGAAGTGTGCAAGCAGGCATAAGTAAAGGGTGTGTTGGCGGTAACCTTGCCACAACAGGCCACTTCTGTCTCCGATGGTAGAAAATCGATGAATCAAACCCGGGATGTCCAACTCCCCGTCATGAGCTAAAGATTCTCATCTAAGTAAGTCCACACATTTGCCCGAGAGCTTGTTCATGGCCAAAACGGGATTGTGCCATAATTTCTTCCTCACTCCCAGACTTCATCAAAGCCTAAAATTCTTCGAGCGTCAGACACATTTCTTATGCTCCGAAGTGAGATACATGCTTAACCAGGTTTCAGCATTGGACCGCAGCGTGAAGGAATAGAAAATAAAGTGAAATATGGCACAAAGGAAAAAGCGCGTTTATACCGAAACCCTGGAAATTTACCTTTTTCGTGCCATCCAAAGTGGCTATCCAATCTTTGAGCTTCTCGGCAAGGAATATCTCCATTTTCACAGAAAGCAATAGCAAAAATGAGATTTTGACGAAGAAATAGCGAATGAAGACCTTTTATAGAGGATAAAGTTGTGTGAGTGGATGCCAGTTGTCAACCAGCTGTCCACTCACAACATCTGGCCAGCCGGCCACCCTTTCTAGCCAGTCATCCCCTTTTATAGCCGACCAACCACTCATGTTGGCTAGGCAGTTGGGCAGTGTGGTTTTGTTTTGGACTTTGTGCTTTGAGGTCTTGTTTTGAGTCTTTTGTTTTCAGTAGTTGTAAATAGTTGTAGTTAGGTTGTTTTTAATTTGTTTTCCATTTATCGAGTTGTATTTTGCATTTTGGTCGGCTGTAGGCTCAATATTTGGGTAAGAACATCATTCAAATACAATCATTTTTAGTTTCAAATTCTGTTCAATTCATTTCGTACAAGTGTGGTGTCAATTTAGAGATGCTGTACAAAACAAAACTCTTTTTATAAAACTGCAGGGTTTTACCTCAATCATAGTTTTTTACACAAAAAAAAGAGTACAAGTGTTTCCAAAATAAAAGTAAAGGCTTATCTGAAGCTATACAAGTGCTACACTACCAAAGTAAAAAGAAAAAAAAGAAGAAAAAAAAAAAATACAAAATCGAAGTCAAGCTCGAGAGGCCATTTTTGTCCTCTTCCGTGGAGGGGACTCAAGAGCACTGTCTCCATCGGCACCATTATCATTAGAAGAGTCGGACTCAGAGTTAGAATCATTATCTCTGCTCCTCGACTTGGAGCTGGCATCAGCATCCCCTCTCTTAGACTCAAAGCGCCCACTCTCTATCTCTTCAGTGCTGCTGGACTTGGCGTCATCCTCACTCAAGGACAGCTCTGAACATGAAGAGGTCTCCTGTACCTCGGACTCCTCGCTCTCGCTTCGGGCACCCCTGCCTCTATCTTTATCTCGGCCACATGCTTGGGCCCGTCTTCCTCTCCTCCCTATTGCCGGAGGAGATGTTGCTGATGCCGTCGGTGCAGGTGGAGACTGAAAACATGGAACAGGAAATCAGTATGGTGCAGAATCAGTGCAGAGTAGTACAGAGTATCATAATAGTATAATGCAGAATTTGTATGGATATGAATTAGTGCAAGTTAGAATATGAGAGAAAGGAAAATACCTGAATACTGTGGAGAGTAAGCAACGTCTCCTTCCGTTGCACCATCTGAACTAGGGAGGCGACCAATACGAGAAGGCAGTCTACATACTCCAGAGGCACCTGTTAATGAGTTTGAACATCAGTATACAGAAAAGGGAATGTGAACTATAAACTACGAGGCAAAGTACATACCTACTGTACGCCAGGGTCCCTAATGAATCCATGCTCTCCCTCTGGTGGATTAACTGGGACCTGATAGGCTGATCCGGTCGGCTACCAGCAAGGGATCATGGTCGAAATCACTGGCAAATCTATTACAGGCATAGCAGGAGGGGCCCCTTCGATATCAGCCTCGGCGGCATGTGCAGCACCTGCAGCGTCTCCTACATGAGCACCGGCCAATGGTAGCATCGGATGAGTCCTGATGAAGGCCACATAATCCCCAACTCCTCAGAAGAAATCAGGGTCTTATCTTGCCATGTAATGTACGATAGTGTCAATCGAAAGGCTATCAACTATCCTCATGGATGCCGGAGGAAGGGCAGGAACAACTGGAGCAGGTAGGCCTCACACAAATCGCTCGCCTAAATACCAAGCCTGGTAGAAGGGGCCCCCTAATAGGATAAAAAATTAGGAAGTAGCCTAGGACCCGACGTACTGGTCCCGTATCCCGGCAGGCATCATCGCCAAGGGCTATCACACCACCTGAAAAGGGAATGTACAGTTGTTCGTTGTCATTTATTTCAGTTATTAGAACCATAGCGTCCATAGCATTAACTTGGAAATGGAGCAGAAGTGAGAATGGTACCTCTCGGGCCATCACTATGTCAAAATATTGGCGGTAATAAGCAAAAGTTATGATATCACGGCGCCTAGAGCGACATCTACCATCGTATCGTCGGGAGTGGGGTACAACTGGCGTTATCTTCTCCACCAGCACCGGGGCAAGGGTCGGGAAATATGCATATACCTAGAGCTGCGAAGGATAGATCAATTTGTGAATCAACAAGCAGAAAGCACAGTGTGTGAACAAAAATAAAGACAGAAAGTGTAAATTAGAAAGAACAGTGAGTGAATAGAAATAAAGACAGAAAGTGTAAAACAGAAAGCATAGTGTGTGAATAGAACCGAAGACATAATGTATAAAAGTAGAAGAGAACTGAAATGAAAATAAAGTGAGCATACCTCCTAGGCTTTCCAATAGCCGCCGACCTTGTTCCCTCTTTTGCGGGAATCAGAGCTCATGTATCTGTAGAGCGTGGCAAGACCAGCTCTGACCCAGTCGTAGAATCTCACCCGGGGTAATATCACGAGGGTACTCAATAGGTACAAACTTACGGTATTCTACCTGTTCACAAACAAGGTGGTACCGAGGAGGTATATCAAGAAGCCCCTGGCGTATTGCTCTACCTCCTCCTGCGTCCCTGGCTGACGCCCGCAAAAGTGCTGGCGAAACCAACTATATCGGACCATAGCTGGCCTATCTAGAGGAGGGCGGGCTTGGATGTCGAAAGAGATTGGATCACCCCTACTCTCAGGGTAGTGATCATGGAGAAGTCGTAGGGAGCCATCGTAATCTCCCCGATGGAGAAAAAGTGGAAGTAATTAGTGGTGTCCTACCACCTCTCCACCAAAGCTCCAAGCAAGGCTTGGTTGGCCAGCAGTCACGAGAGTCCGGAGCAGAATAGGCTGAAGTCGATCTCATCAATAAGATCGTGGACTTGAGCGTGGAGCTCATAATACCAATCCCTCACTATCACTGCCCCATATCCTCTCCAGGAGCGAGCGTCACCCTATGTTGACTAAGAAATGATGAAATGAAAAACAATGATGAAATGAAATAATGAAATGGAAAAACAAGCAAAATGAATAAAAAGTAAAGTTTGTACCTCAATAGCACCGTGAGAAAGGTGGGAGGTTTGCTCCCTCAACAGAACATCCTCAGGCACGCAGGCAGCAAAGTCCTTGAATCGCAGCATGCCTCCGGGGGCCATCGCATGTGTGCGTGGGTGGTAAGTGGCGGGGTTGAATGGCCTCAACCTCAATGGAAGAAGCTCGGGCTCATGTCCTGGAGGGTATAGCTCCTTCGCGTCGATGTCGACAGTGATGTCCTCTGTTGCTGTCATGCCCCAAAATTTGGACAATTAAATATTAAATTAGGACCAAACCTCAATCAATATTCCATTATCCAAAACCTTGGGGTGAAACAAAATCTAAATGTTCTCGTCACCATAAGGTTAAGTAAATTTCAATGCTAAAAAAAAATAAAAAATAAAAAATACAAGGGATAAAAAAAAAACAAATACCAACCAAACCATCCATCATAAATTTATACCCATCCAAAATCTCCAACATTAAAGTAGCAACAACTAGTCAAAATAACTTAAATAATATAAAGTTATAAAATAACCCACAATGCAAAATTATCAAAATATTAAGGTCATAAAAAAATAAATGAATAAATAAACTAACATCAACCCTAAACTCCAAAAAACAAAAGAAGTCCAAAAGATACGTCCTATAACTATAGTTACTTCTCGTCACCACTGTAGTCCCAACTAATCCTGCAAAGGAGGCTTGGCTGCGCTTAAACAGAACGCACCAGAGATGCCAAAAGACAAAACGGGTCAGTATACAAGTATACTGGTATGAGTACAAGATTTGACATCCATGTGTCCACCAGACACAAACAAAAGTACATTTAATTCTTGTTACGGGACAAAAGAAGAAGTTCCACCTGCATCGAGACGAAGGGGTAATTTCTCGAGATACGGTGGCATTTAGTTTCTTACCCATACACAACTAAATATGAATTGAGTATAAAATAAACAAAACAAACATAAAAATCCTAGTGGGTTAGCCCTACAGAAAAAGTTAGTAAGACCCACCATTCTGTAAAAAAATAAAGTTAGTATAATTTAATCATAAGTAAATTGCTAAAGAAGTATAAAAACGCACTGTTTCATGCTTAAATCATTCGAATTGACTAACACACAAAAAATAAAAGTTGTACAGAATCAAATTTCCTAAAAGAAACACGAACGAATTTAGTAGAAACTAAATAGGTTGAGAGCAAAACTTAATAGAAAAACCTAAACGAAAATCGATTGAAAAACATCTGGAACTGAAAACTAAAAGAAACAGTCCTAAGATGACTTTTTTTGGAAAAAGTTCAAACTCGAAAAGTGTTCAGAATAATGTTTTACTTCAATTTACACAAAATCAATAAAAATGAGCTCGTTTCGTGGGTTAAAACAGCATCTAAAAGATGCATTGCTAAAATGAATAAAAACTATTGTAACCAAGATCATCCGATTATAAGTTCTAATTGATCTTTTTAGTAAAAAGTTAAAGCACAAAAGTTGTCTATAATTACATATACATGTCGCTGCCCATATTTCATAATTTATCAAGGTCGTTTACTATTTTTTAAGATGTACAAATCAAAGCAATTCAAACTATACCAATAAGTTCACATTTAATTCTTTGTACCTTAACTCCACAACTTCAGCCCTTCACTTCCGGCTTACACATATATCCCATGTGCCTCCCATACACCTAACACTACTTTGCACGGTGATATTGTCCCGAGTTTGATCCACACTCCCCGGATGGTTAGCATATAAGTACGCACGTAAAACAAAGAACTCGTCTACTCCTGAGAATGAGACAACAATATATATATATATATATATATGTATATAGACAATCTCTCATCTACTCATGAGAACAAACATAACAATGACAAGCCTAAGGCATTCAAATAAATCTCATAATCCTCACCTTTTTCTTTTATATACTCTTTCTCACCAACACTGAAATAAAACAACAATCCATGGAGTCATGGTGGAGTGTAAGGAATTTATCTATGGGTTCTAAGTTTTTTTAATTTCATATATCCATGAGTGTGATTGCAACCATAAAATAAATACATATAAAAGCCCTAAACCTTACACACATCTAACCAAATAATGAAATCAATCCATCATCTATATGCAAATACAAAATCAAACTAACATCAAATAAATAAAAATAAATAAATAAAAACAACGAATTAAACATAAATAAGGGAAGTGGATTTGGCATTTACAATATTCTTTTGAAGATCAAAAAATCACTTGCAAAATTAATAAAGCCACCAAAATAAAACCCTAAACCTTTCTTTTTCCCCTTTCCTCTTTCTGTTCGCTGTCTCTCTTTTCTCTCAAAAATTCTGCACACAACACTCCTTGATTTTGATTAATTTCTCTGTCTCTGTCTCTGTCTCTGTCTCTCTCTGTGTCTCTCTCGCGGCTGCCGTTTCTTTTCTTTTTTTTTTTGTTCTTTTTTTTTTCAACACCTATCTAATACTTACAACCTAATTGACATTTATTATTATATTATATTTTACAAATACTACAACATATATAAATATGCTTAATAAAATCAATGCATGCAACACCTTTATATATATATATATAAATATTCAAATTAATTATATATAATTAAATATCATAATAAATTAATTAAACATCACATTATATTCTCACGTAACCATGCAATTAATGAAGAAAAAATAAAATAAAGTAATAATAATCATAATAATAATAAATAATAACCTACGAAAAATTAGGGTCGCTACAGCCGCCTCGCTGGCCTTATCAACTATGGGCTCCGCGACCTCGGTAGTGGGTGCAAGAACCAAAACCTCAGGATGAGCACCATCGTGTGGAATGTGTTCTGCCATGGAAAATGTGGTAGAAGAGGGGAGAAAATAAGGAAAAGGACGAAAAGCCTGCAAACCCTAGGAGGAAGAAAAAGTCAAAACCGAAGAAAATGTGTGAAACCCAAGAAAAACACGAGGGAAATAAGCCCAAAGTGATGAAAAACCCAAAAAATCAATGAAAACAAATTTCAATCTGTTCAAAACGTAGAGGGCTATGGGTGTTTTGCGAATAAAGTTTGCGTGGGGGGGGTGGGTAATGCTAGCAAAGAGAAAATCTAGAGAGAGAGGGTGCCTAGAGAGAGAGAGAGAGAGACAGACAGACAGACAAAGTTTTCGAGTGTATTGGAATGGGAAAATAAGGTTTCGGTGTGTGTTAAATAAACCTGGAGCCGAAAACCTAAAAATATCCCCGAAACTGCCACGGGTGGCTGGTCGACCAGGTCTAGCGGCCAGCCGACCCCTTTTCTGGCCAAACCTGGTTTTTGCTAAGGCCTTGCATTTTTTAAGCATAGGAGGTCCTGTCTGCATCCTAAAGTGAAGAATTGAAGAATTTGGGTTTGTTTAAGCTTTAGAAAATTTCGAAATATGGTTCCGGATATGTCATTTCAAGTCCCATCGTTTCTCTGAAGTGGAAAATGCCCCAACCTCCGAAAGGTAAATCGGAGACCTTTGTGAGATAATACAGCTTTTGTTTAGCCTTTTCAAATATGTTACCTGTTATACCGCATCATATCGTATCAATTATGTTATATTGTGCTGCATCTACATGCATCATGCTCATTGCATCTTTGACCCTTTCTACATGAGACGTAGTTAGGCTTGCACCCTCTTCTCTCTCTATGTGAGACACAGCTTGGCATGGAGCTTTGACCCTCTCTACATGAGATGTAGTTAGGCTTGCATCTTTGACCCTTTCTACGTGAGACGTAGTTAGGTTTGCACCCTCCACCCTCTCTACGTGAGACGCAGCTTGATATGGAGCTTTGACCCTCTCTACATGAGACATAGTTAGCCATGCATCTTTGACCCTTTCTACGTGAGACATAGTTAGGTTTGCACCCTCCACCTTCTCTGTATGAGACGCGGCTTGGCATGGAGCTTTGACCCTCTCGGGGTGAGACGTGGTTAGGATTGCATCTTTGACCCTTTCTACATGAGACGTAGTTAGGCTTGCACCCTCCACCCTCTCCGCGTGAGATGCAGCTTGGCATGGAGATTTGATCCTCTCTACATGAGACGTAGTTGGGCTAGCATCTTTGACCCTTTCTACATAAAACGTAGTTAGGTTTGCACCATCCACGCTCACTATTTGAGACACAGCTCAGCATGGAGCTTTGACCCTCTCTACGTGAGACGTAGTTAGGCTTGCATTTTCTTACAACCTCTCTACGTGAGACATAGTTAGGCTTGCATTTTCTTACATCCTCTCTGTATGGGACGTAGTTTGGCTGGCATTCTCTTACATCCTTTTTACGTGAGACATAGTTAGGCTTGAATTTTCTGACATTCTTTCTACGTGAGATACAGTTAGGCTTGCATTTTCTTACATCCTTTCTACGTGTGATGCAGTTAGGCTTGCATTTTGTTTTAACCTCTCTGCGTGAGACGTAGTTTGGCTTGCATTTTCTAAAGTCCCTTCTATATGAGATTGTAGACTACCCCGAACTCCCTCCGCGCAGCCCCTCTTTCGGAGAGGGCACGAATTGGGTTCATAGCTACTACAGTTCGGACTCCTGTCACTGTTCCAAATCTAATCTCACAAAATGCAATGTAAGATTGATAAATCACCAAAGAGTCCAAATCGAGCAATTGGTTTTGAAAAATCAATTTTGAATCAAAAAGCGCCAAACATGGACTGCTTTGCCAGATTTCAGAGTCACCACCTAAATATTTTGTTTTTGGAAAATTTAGGAAACCCTGACTCATGCCTAAGGCCACGTGTTCGTCATCACCAAAGTTGTCTTGGCTCGGGAACTTGGGTACGAGAGGGAAAGGTCCTGAAATGAGCACCCCTGCTCGCCTGATCAAAGGATCGGCCTCTACTAAACATGATATGTTATTTTGAAAACACATGTGTTCTTGTTCCGGTTATTAGCTAACTTATTATGTGATGCGCACAACATACAAGTATAATATCAATCACAAGAATCGGAACAAAACAACTCGTGTCTGTTTTTTGAAAATGGTTTGGGAGTGCTACTCATAAGTAGGCTAAAGCACGGATTTGTCACCCTCAAGTGGCCTTTAAAACATGATGATTTGCCACCTACAAGTGGGCTTAAAACATACATTTATCGAATTGTTCCAATTCAAGCAATAAAGCCTTCACCAACAGGTATTCATGCAGTTATAGCAGTTAAGAAAATATCCTCATGGCAAGCATGTTATAATGGCAGTCACTTACATACATGCAAGGATGCTAAAGCATAAATACTTACAGTGTACTCTGAGCCAAAGCAGAAAACTAGATAGAAATCATGCATGATCTTAGCTATGTTAAGATGCCTAATGCAACGCATGCAATATGCATTTAAGTAGGCTCGACTATCTAAGATGGCATATGGTTTGCAACAATTTTGATACACGTATTCAAATAGGTATTGAAATACAATGCAGTTTGTATGATGCGCCGAGCCCGGTGCATGCAAGACAAATGAATGATGCACGCATGCAAAGCATAAGGTATGCTAATCAAAACGTGTCCTAAAACTAACCATCAAAACCTGATAAGTAAAATGGAGAAAGAAATGGGGGTTGGAAGACATGCACACACGCACGCACCCTTATTACAACATTGTACCCTCTTGACGGAGGGTTCGAATAAATAGGGTAAGCTACGCTAAGCTAAGCTACTTATTACAAATAAACTAATTAACTATTCTAGTTAACTAATTATTACAACAATTGGATTAAATCAACTAACTATTCTAAGCTAATTGATTATTACAGAACGAATTAATTAAACATATTAACTAATTAATTACAACACTTTGCATGAATGAAATAGCTATCTTATTCTAAGTTAACAAAAGCGATTAAATGGCCTCGAGGATGAGGGACACGCATGCTCGGTTGGCTTCCTCCCGAAAATCCATCACTATGTCGTCAATTGCCTCTGTTTGCATTTGCCTTGATTCCTGAACACCAAACCAATCACCAGGCTGTTTCTGCTCCAGAACGAGAATAACTTTGGACCACCTCTGAGCTTCAGAACTGTCGGCCGCTTAAGGACGTTGTATGCCACTTAAAGTGGTCGGTTGACCACTTCCTATGGCCGGTCAGCCACTTGCTCCTGCACACTCCAATTTTGCTGCAAATATAGTATAATTGGGGCAAAGCAAGGTTTTTGCAGGATATGTGTGTACAACCACCCTCCTTATCATTTCTCAAGCTCAAAGGAGTGTAGTACTTGACTCTCAGGCCACCAACCGAGCATCGCAATGCACGATGGCCGAGAAGCCGAGTTTGTGCAAGTCAATGACTGCACAAATAGACTCCATGAGCCACCACCCTGTCATGCACGATCAAGGGTGTCGGTGACTAAGAAATGAGGCACGTTTTATCACTTCAAGTAGGAAATGTCTCTCATTTCTTGTGTTTGGATTAACGTTCGATCCAAACACATGCAATGCAACACAAACATGTTATCTTAGCATGTTTTACTCTGATTCATTTTGTTTACTCATTTTAGATTACCAATTAATCCTTTAATTGATTTGTCCAAAAGTGAGAAGTCGTCTAATTGGAAAGATGGACCAAGCCACAAGTTCCTTGAGCATGAAAGAAACATCATGTCTTTGGTTAGTAGAAACCCTCAAGAGAAGGCTAAAACCATTAAGCATGGACGCCTCAATTTCGTGCTCAAACCAACAAAGGGCTTAAAACCACTTTCGAAAGTGATGTAACAAATAAAAGATGGAATGAAATGGCACATATTTCAGCACTGAAATAGGATGCTAAATGACATCAAAGCATGAAAACGATGCATGCAAGACATGCTCGAAGTCGAAAGTATTGAAGCAAGCAAAGAACATAACACTATAGGCATACAATACTAAGCCTAAATGATCAAACCAACCCCGGATAGAGGCTGAACATGCCAAAACAGAGGCCTAATCATGTTCAAACTTAGGCACCAGAAGCAAGAAAAGCATGCTCATTTGATGGCTCACAAACAAGGCACGAAGCTCAACTCTCAAAAGCACTTAAAGAGTGATTTAAGTGGAAGAATGGAAAAGATTTAAGCTCTGAAATTTCATACCAAATGATGCCATATCATGCACACATCACAAATATATCATGCTAAGGGCCTCAAAACTCAAGACTAGTGAAGCCATCTATGCCATAGCTACACAACGCAAGCCCCAAAAGGCCAAGAACACTCAAAATAGTCCTAACGCATGTCAAAATAATGCCAAAAACATGCATAGAGTATAGCTAACACATGCCAGAATGAAAGGCCAAAACACCAAGTATGTAAAGCTAGTGAGCATGATTGCACTACAAGTGCAAAAACCAAGCAAGAGGTGACCTCACCAACCAAAATCAGAGTTAAAGCATGATAAATAATGGTCAAAAACATGTTGGTGTAGAGCTAAAGAAAGCTAGAACAATAGGCCAAAACACTAAGCATGCAAGGCTAATGTCACGACCCGAACCTGCCCTCGTGGGTTAAGGACATAACCGGTCAGTAATCATGAGATTACCTACGGCCTCAAATCAAACTAGACGTATTTTAACAGAGTTAACGGGGGTCAAACGGAAGTAATTTTAAAACTTTGTCCATAGAGCCGTGCTTATATGCACATCATAACATTCCATACATACGTATGTTAATAACTCACAACAGAAAGTATAGTAACATAAAGTTCTATACAGACAGGATCATTCAAATCTAAGTTAGCCCAAAACAAAGCTATATACAGACGTATACTAAAGTCCTTGCCAACATGACAAAATAACATAGAATGGCAGAAGGGCGAAGACGTGTCTCGTGCGTGAGACGCAAGGGTTGACTCTTCAAAACCTTAGTTGTTCCGTACAGACTTCACTGGGGCTGGGTTTGGACTTCTCTTGGCTCACCTACAAACACATGAATGAGCGTGAGCGATAGCCTAGTGAATAATATCAAACAAAAGAGTTATACAAACGGTATGTAGAACAACATGCTTTAAACGGCCTTGGGCCCAATTCATATTTGTATTTAACATATATATATATATACACAATTTAAGTCAAGTGACTTTGGTTCCAAATATACTGGCCTTTGGCCCATTTATCTTCTATTTGTCAAACTGGCCTTTGGCCCATTCAACTTTCACTCATGTCAAACTGGCCTCTGGCCCATTCATGCATGTCAAATTGGCCTCTGGCCCATTCATGCATGTCAAACTGGCCTCTGGCCCATTTATGCATGTCAAACTAGCCTCTGGCCCATTCATTCATGTTAAACTGGCCTCTGGCCCATTCATGCATGTCAAACTGGCCTCTGGCCCATTTATGCATGTCAAACTAGCCTCTGGCCCATTCATTCATGTTAAACTGGCCTCTGGCCCATTCATGCATGTCAAACTTTCATTTGTGTCAAAACGGCCTTTGGCCCAATCATTTATGTTAATCGGCCTTCGGCCCAATCATTTATATCAATCGGCCTTCGGTCCAATCATTCATGTCAATCGGCCTTTGGCCCAATCATTCATTCTTGTCAAAACGGCTTCTGGCCTTTTTAAACTTTCATATCAAACTGGCCTTTAGGCCTTTTTAGACTTTCATATCAAACTGGCCTTTTGGCATTTTCAAACTTCCATACCAAACTCTGTCCACCATTCAAATTAATGAACTTTACAAAACTTACATAAAAGTAAGCAATTGGATAACAATGTATTTCAGATATTACTCATAGTGATCGGCTGATTGATTTGCCCTGGAGCTTGACCCTACATATCACATAACACATATGGGTCACAACCGATTCAATCCGTTCTTAATTCACATATTCCTCTTTAGGCTTAATTCTTATTCTTCTAACTCATTTACAATGCTCAATGTATGCGTAAGAGTACTTAGAAGTGAAAGGGAACGGAAAACGGAACACAAAATACATTTTTAAAATTTTAGGAAACAGGGTCCCCGCTCGAGCGTGGACTTCCCCGCTCGAGCGAACCCATGAGGTCTGCAAAAGTTCTGGTTGCATCAAATTCACGCTCGAGCGTGAACTCGGGCGCTCGAGCGGAAGGTTTGTCTACATAGCTCCACGCTCGAGCGTCAACTTCCCCGCTCGAGCGCACACTAGGTCTGCAAAAATATGCTGGGAGCACGAATTCCACGCTCGAGCGGCGGTTCTCCCGCTCGAGCGGACATCAAATTTTCTGGGTTTTTCCAGCAGTGTTCTTGAGCTTCAATTTGATGTTCAAGGGTTCCAAATGCATGATTTCAGTCCCAAAAACATATAAACACATTATATTGTATGAGAGTGTAAGGATATTACATCAAATTGTTCAAAGTCAACATCTAATTCTCAAACAATTCTAATTTTTTTAGTATGAACAAAACTCATGTCTTCAAACTTCACATAAGCTTCATTTCTTCAAGAATCAAACATGCATGTAAGTTTTGGCTTCCAATTCGAGTTCAAATGGTACAAATAAGGCTTATGATCATGGAACTTATGAAAACCATGCATGTATGTGAGATTTGATGCCCAATTCCTCTTGTTCAACATGGCTTATGCATGAATATGCAAAACTATAGCAATCATGCACATGCATGCTCATATAAACTCCCAATTCAATAAATTCAACTCAAATTATGCCCTTG
This sequence comes from Camellia sinensis, assembly GCF_055761805.1. Taxonomy (NCBI): domain Eukaryota; kingdom Viridiplantae; phylum Streptophyta; class Magnoliopsida; order Ericales; family Theaceae; genus Camellia; species Camellia sinensis. Next base: position 91,732,180 of record NC_138962.1, read on the forward strand.
ATCACAAATAAACCTTTAACTTACAAAATTACAAATTCAAACTTATGAATTCAAGATCAATTACCTGTCTAGGGGCTCAATTTTTCCAATCAATAGCAAGTTCTTGAGTATGGCTTCAAAATTATCAAGCTTCAAGACCAAACTTGAATTATCTCCCCTCTCTCCCTCTAATTTCGGGTCTCTCTCTCTCTAGAGAGTTGATTTCGGCCAAAGATAAAATAAAAGAGGGAATTGAACATATCATGGCCCCTTATACAACCCCACTCAAGCACAATATTTTAATATAAGGTATTTGGGCACTTAATCCATTAATTTAATCAATTTACTCTGATCCGAATCAATCTTCAATCAAATTTCATCGTAGGCTCTAAAAATTATGCCAATCACAATGGCACAGCCAATTTCGGGTTCTGTGGCCGATAAGGTCTTCAATTTAATTTCCAATGCAGATAATCAAATAGATATTCCTACGGTGAACAGATAGAAATTCAAAACCACATATTTTCACATAATGGCACACAAAATCATACTAGACACATAATCCTACTCACATTAAGGACCAATTAACATGATACAGAACAAGGGTCTTATAGCTAACGAGTGAGATTGCACTACAAGTACATGAAGCATGCAAGAGGTGACCAAACCAGCCCAAAAGAGAGTTATGGTAGGTCCAAAAAGTCACAAAAAAGTGCTTGAACTCGGCCTAAAAAAAGGAGAAATACATGCTCATTTGGTAGGCCATCAACACATGCAAACAAGACAAGAGGAGGGGGGGAACACCCCCTCTCATTTTGGACCTCAAAACCACCTTTCCACCATTGAAATTCCTCTGGAATTCAGTGTTTTAAAGGCCAAGAAAAGATGGTTTCAAAAGCTTAGGAAGTTGGCTCAAAAGGCTTTACAAGCCAAAGAGCAAAGAGAGAGACAACCCCCTAACACAAAAGGGGGTTAAACTACCATTTTTAGGACTAAAAAATAGAGTTTTTTTTTTTTTTATTTTCAGTTCAACACCACCCCAAAAAACAGCCCCAAAGTAGTTGAAAACTATGGCAAAGCAAGCATGCAAAATAAGCTAAAAGGGAGAGAGTTCTTACCCTTGAAGCACAGTTGCAACACAGGTCCAATTCCGAGCTAGAAGCACCTTTTGGAGCTCAAACAAGGCTCCAAGGAATCTCAGCCCAATGGTGATTAAGTTTGATCAAGGGTCTCTTTGCAAAAGTGTAGAGAATTCTAAGCTTAAGGCTCAAAAACAAGAGGAGAGAGAGGCTCCTAAAGAGGCTGAAATTTTGTTCCCAAAATTTTGTAGAGAGAGAGGGATTTTAGAGAGAGAGCCTCCCAAACTTGCCAAATTGTTCTAACCCTTCTAAACATGAGACATGACTTCAATATATAGAAAAAATCAAGCCTTCGTCGAAATATCTGATTTGAAAATATCTGAAGCAGTGTGCAACAGCTGGAGAAGAAATATCTACAAATTCTAGGCTTTCTGGAAATTTCTGGCCGACCGGCCACTTCAACTGGCCAGCAAGGATCATTTTTAGCCGGCATATTGCCGGCATGCTCCATTTGTCGCCGGCACACTCCCATAGGGGCCGGAAGCAAAAATCAGTCCTGGTCCTCGACTTGAAGCAATCATAACTCCTTCATCTGGACTCCTTTTCAGGTCATTTTTGAACCTAAACTGAAGCCCCAGAAGTCTTTTTTCCAATGGTGGCAGCCTCACATCAAAATTCAAAGTATGCTAAGAGATATCCCGCTTTTAGTGAGGACTGCTCAGTTTCGGTCCAATCGGATTGATGCCTAACTTCAACTAGCCATATCTCCCTCGTCTGACATCGGCTTTAGGAGATTCTTGAGTGAAAAATGAATCCCTGGAAGTCTTCTTTCCAACGGTGGTGGCCCCATAGCTGAAATCCAAATGTACAAATGGATAGGACTGATTTACCGAGGGCTGCTCGACTTTCTCTCTTAACGGTTCAAGCCCAACTTCTCCCCCAACATGGTTTCTTCTCTCATCTCCTCTTTTCTTCAACTCCAAACCCCTAAATGAAGGTGTTTTGAAAGATTTTTCAAAGATTTCATGTCTCTTTCATTCATTTCCACTTTGTCCTTGCTCAGTTTACCGTAAAGCGCAACATTTAACAAAATGCGAGCGTGGGAACATTGTAGAAACTTTTTCAAAAGTGTTTTGAAATAGAGGATTTTAAGATCTAAAATATTTTGGTCCAAAAATGGGGTGTGAGGCTTGGATTTGACGCTATCCTTCCCAAAGAAATTGAACCTTTGCACTGCACACCTTTTATCACCAAGTAAACCATCAGTAGTGCCCAAGTCTTAAGGGCGGTCAAAAATGGGGTGTCTACAGTTGCCCCTCTTTGACAAAGCTTGAAGTCATGAAATGACGTGAGTGAATGTCAAAGCCCAGAGACGACCTATTTTTGACAAGGCCGAAGACTTGGACAAACAAACAAAATGCAAATGCAATTGGTTGAACCTGAGGGTTGCCTACATATCCCTTTGCAAGGAATCAAACTAGCGTAGTTCAGGGGCAGGATGCAAAATGATGCACAATGCAACTGAACAATGCAATGATATACAATGCTACGAAACAATGCAAATGATATGCAATGTATTTGAATTCTCAAGCCACAAGCAGTGCAAAACCACACAAATATCATAAAGGAATGGAGATGCAAAATCAAACTACGTTTAACACAGAAAAGGTGCCGGAGCATTCTAACCACAATTCGCTTTAGTGGGATAGGTGCATGCACATGAAGAACTATGTGTTTCGCAGAAAGACTACAAAATACAAGTAATTGGGTGGTATGATATAAGTGAGGAATGATCTACTGAGGAAAGATTGTGATCGTAAATGCTGAATGCAACAAAATAAAATACGATGCAATGGATGCAATGGATGAAGTGAATAAGGCGCGTGGCCGAACCACATTTTGCCTAGAAAAGGCATGGACACAAAACAGACCACGTCTAACACAGAAAAGGTGCCAAAACCCTCATACCATAATTCTCTTAGTGGAATAGGCGCGTACACATGCAGAGCTATGCTGTAATATGAAAAGTATGGGCACATACAAAACTAAGCTTAACATGGAAAGGATACAAGCGATAATGGACAATGCAGTACATGCATGCAATATGTTCTATATGTAATGCAGTAGACGTACTACATGATGTAGTAAATGAAAAGGGTGACATACTCCAACCACGCTAAAATCGTAAGAGGAGGACAAACAAATTCCAAACATGCCGAAATTGTGTGAGGAAAGCAACACTCAAACCACGCTAAACTCATGAGAAGAGGTCTGAAAACAACCACTCAGGTGCATTCCACGCAACCTGAGATAAATTCCAAACACATTGAAATTGTGTGAGGAAAAGAACACTCTAACCATGCCGAAATCGTGAGAAGAGGTTCGAAAACAAACAATCAGGAGCGCGTTCCACATAACCTGAGAAAAATTCCAAACACGCTGAAATCGTGTGAGGAAAGGAACACTCTAATCATGCTGAACTTGTAAGAAGAGGTTGGAAAACAAACAATCAGGAGTGCGTTCCATGCAACTTGAGTCAAATTCCAAACACGTTGAAATGGTATAAGGAAGGGAATACTCTAATCACGCTGAACTCGTGAGAAGAGGTCGGAAAACAAACAATCAAGAGCGCAGTCCACGCACCCTGAGTCAAATTCCAAACACGCTGAAATCGTGTAAGGAAATGAACACTCTAATCACGCTGAAATCATGAGAAGTGGTCGGAAAACAAACAATCTGGAGCGCATTCCATGCAACTTGAGTCAAATTCCAAACACGCTGAAATCGTGTGAGGAAAGGAAAACTATAATCACGCTGAACTCGTGAGAAGAGGTTAGAAAACAAACAATCAGGAGCGCGTTCCATATAACCTGAGTCAAATTCCAAACACGTTGAAATTGTGTGAGGAAGGGAACACTCTAATCGCGCTGAAATTGTGAGAAGAGGTCTGAAAACAACCACTCTGGTGCATTCCACGCAACCTAAGTTAAATTCCAAACACGTTGAAATCGTGTGAGGAAAGGAACACTCTAATCACGCTAAAATTGTGAGAAGATGTCGGAAAACAAACAATCCGGAGCGCGTTCCACGCAACCTGAGTCAAATTCCAAACACGCTGAAATTGTGTGAGGAAAGGAACAATCTAATCATGCTGAAATTGTGAGAAGAGGTCTGAAAACAACCACTCAGGTGCGTTCCACGCAACCTGAGTCAAATTCCAAACACGCTGAAATCGTGTGAGGAAAGGAACACTCTAATCACGCTGAAATCGTGAGAAGAGGTTGGAAAACAAACAATCAGAAGCGCATTCCACGCAACCTGAGAAAGCCTCAGAGGACAACGATCCTAAACACTGCTCAGCGTAAAAGGATAAACAATACAAGAAAACGCAAGATGTAAATAAATGCAATACGTGCGACGACATGATACATGTTTAAAAGCAATGTAGAGCATGATGTTTAGGGAATGCAATAAACAAACTAAGCGGCGCTTTAGAAAGCACCTTATAGGGCGAGTGGCGATGAACTGCTCTACTCTGATGGAGATCTCCCCTTGTATTCGTTGAACACTTACCTTCAACTCACAGTACAAAGGTCCTGAAACACTGAAAATGAGCGATATATATGCATGTAGAAGCCATGGATGCCGCTTTTCTTCCTGATCATATTCATAACTTTCCCTATTCTCCAATAGGGTGATAGACTAGGTTGGTTCAGTATCCAGAATTGAGACGCACACATGCTATCTCAACCTATGGGGCTTCCATACAGATTTCAAGCCGGGGATACACCACTGGGTATTCAAACCAGACTTTAGTCTCGAAAATCCCGAACCTTTGCGTTCTACGCATCAACCATTCGAACTCTAGTTAACACCGTCTCAGTTGATCTCATAGGAACTCACCGCAAACACAGGCAGGTGGCTATACCAGACCACCAAAAGTCATTCGGGCACGGCAAACACCAAAGGAATTGCACCTTCAGAGGATTTAAGGTCTCTTAGACCAGAGAAGTGCACAAGACAGTGCGAGTGGAGATATAAGATTTATGGTCTCCTAGACTAGAGGATTTAAGGCCTCCTAGACCAGAAAAAAGCACAAGACAGTGCGATGCAATGCACTAAAAATTGAATGCACGAAACAATGCTAAATAAGTGCACAAGACAGTGCGATGTAGGCGAATGTACAAGACAGTGCTAACAAGATGCACAAAACAGTGCAATGCAGGGTTCATAAGACCATGTGATACAAAGTGCACAAAACAGGTGGAAGTAAGGTGTGCAAAATAGCGCGATGCAATACACTAACAAGTTTAGGTAAAGTGCGTAGGAAAGCGCAAGCAATGCACTAACAAGTGCAAGTAAGGTGCGCAGAAGAGCACGAATGCAATGCACTAACAAGTGCAGGTAAGGTGGGCAAAAGAGCGCGAATGCCATGCACTAACAGGTGTAAGTAAAGTGCACAAGATAGCGCGATGTAATGCACTAACAAGTACAGGTAAAGTGCGCAAGATAGCACGATGCAATGCACTAACATGTGCAGGAAAGGTGCACGAAACAGCGCGAGCAATGCACTAACAAGTGCTACAAGCATTTTCTATGCAAGATGAGAGCATGTAATGAAATGCACAAGATAGTGCGATACGCAAGAAAGCACGAGTGTAAACTGCACAAAAGAGTGCAAGGCGCAAGAAAGCGCGAGTATAAACTGCACAAAACAGTACGATGCGCAAGAAAGTGTGAGTGTAAACTACACAAAATAGTGCGATGTGTAAGAAAGTACGAGTGTAAAGTGCACAAAATAGTACGATGCGCAAGAAAGCGCGGTGTAAACTGCACAAAACAATGCGATGCACAAGAAAGTGCGAGTGTAAAGTGCACAAAATAGCGCGATACATAAGAAAGCGCGGGTGGTTTTGAAATGCGCTAAACAGTGCGATGCGCTAAACAGCGCGAGTGTAATGCAATGCACAAGACAGTGCAAGTGAAACACAACCATAAGGTGCACAAGACAGTGCGAGTGATATGAAATTGTGAAATATATGCATTGAGTAAGATTATTGTGCGATAGATACACGATGTTAATTGAAAGCATGTTCGATGCATAAAACAAGCATATTCTATGCAAGAAACAAAAGCATATTCTATGCAACAGACATGCATATTCTATGCAACATTGAAAGCATATTTTATGCAAGAATCAATAAACGATGTGCGACATGCATGCGACAGAAGTGTATATGAAAATGCACATTCTATTCAAGAGAAGGGCATCAAATATGTACTTTGGTGCCTCCAATTTACCTCTTAGGGGATTTTGCAACATGTCTAACTCAAAAAGGACATGCCTTGTTCATATTGGCGAGAGATAACATTTGCATGTGAAAAGCACAAGTGCTGCTCGGACTACCATTCTGACTTAAAGCAGGCTTAAGTTTGGGGTCGAGATACACTCGTACTCCAGAGAAAAGTGAGGCCTGAGAAGGTGCACCAGGACTGTAGTCTTGGAACTTGTCGAAATTGAAACACACTCAGATGCTCCAAATTTTCCCTCTTTTCTTTTGCTTTGCAGTCTGGAACCCATATAGCTTTAGATAGGTCCTTGTTCTACTATTCTCACATGACCTGGGTTAAACCCCGCAGTTTTATGAAAGAACAAATCTTGTTTTGCACAAATGTGGAGAATAGCACAGCACTCTAAACACAAAACGATTTATTTTTTGAAATTGAAAAATGAGTTCTTGACCGGGTATTGAGCCTACGACTAAACACAGTACACTATGACTCAACAATGGAAAACAAAAGGTAAACATCCTAAACACATCTATTGACACTCGAAACGACTCAAAACAAGAATCGAGACAAACAAAACAACAAACACGATACTCAGACGTATTCCAAAAGCGAGAGACCTATCGGTTGACGGGGAGCCTAGTTTCTTCAGGTATTGTTTCCCACCCTTTTCTCATTTGTGATTCTCACATCTCTCAGGCACTCAATCTTTGTTTTCTTAAAAAAGCCCTTTTTCTCACTTTTCCTCTCAGCGCACATCTCTCTATTCTTCAATCTCTCTTCTTTTTTTATCCCTTCCATGGGTGGTTGATGGATAAACAAAAATTTGTGGGCTCTTGCCCCTAGTATTCTGCTAGATTCTCTTTCTTCCGCTCACAACAGTGTGCTTTCCCACAGAGGGGTTGTGATGCGGTTGGATGTGCAGCATATCCGCAGTTGACATCGGTTGACGACGCCCCTGGCTTAGCTTGACCAAGGTGAATTATAGCAATGTCCCACTGGCCTGGTATGTAACTGATTGGCCTCACACATTGCATTTTCTACGTCCCCATTTCGGGTTAGATGCCAATTTTTGATTTGATCATCCAGATCAGGGAACCAAATATCCCGCTCCAGTTCCAGTTCGCACTTCGCACTTATCTTGATACCTCGTTGCTTGGAGGATGAGAGAGCTTTCGGCCCTTTGCTGTTAGCTTCAGTTGTGCCCTTTTTGGCGAATATGGGGCCCTTTCCGAAAAGTATGGTGCCCTTTCTGGCAAATGCATTGATAAAGGGGAGAAAGACAGAAAACCTGACTCAACTGTGCCCCTATTTCATCATTTTGACCATTTTTTGTTTTTGAGCTTTCTGTTAAAACAATTTTGATGAATATAAGAGTTAGATTAGCATACTTGTTCGATTTTCTAATTTCAAAAGCATGCAAGTTAGGTTGTGACCCCTAAATTTTTTCCTTTTTTGGGTCCAAGAAATGGTCCAGTTTTGGAAAAATAGAATAATTTTTGAGAGAATTAGTCAACCTCATTAAAAATCCTCGAAACTGTTTTTACAAATGGCCACTGCTCGACCAACACGGAATCTACTCTCGAGATGAACAACCTCAGATCTGAACTTTGAATCATCTTGCCGTTGAGTCTTTTAACGGAATAGGACAACCGAGTTTGAACGAAGATGAGCTAATTTGCACATGGATAAGATAGCTGAGTTGAACAAGGATAAACCAATCAACATGGATAAGCCAAGAAGGCTGAAAAGGATTGGGGCCGGACTTCAGGATGAAGTTGCGTACATATCCCAAACATGGGCATTTGGCCTGACATAGGTCCGGGTTAAGGTAAACTCAGGTATTAACCTCTCCTTTTACGCTCTAACTTTTGCCAAGGCCGCCCTTCCGGGTTTTCAACCTTGCGAGCTCCGTTTTTCTTTTCTTTTCATTTCTTTTCATATCATCTTTTCATTTTCTTCATTTTCTTCATTTTTGTTCTTTTCTTTTGTTCTTTTTTTTTCTCTGCTCTAACTTTGGCCTGGGTCGCCCTTCCGGGTTTTCAGCCCAGCGAGCCTCTTAAGGATAGAAAAGTGTAACTTTATCCATGTTGATCGGTTTGAGATGTCGAAGCCATCTGAATCCAGGAGAATGGCTGCTTTTCACTGATGACGTAGAAGTCCATCCAATGGGGGGGCTGTTGTTGCCCCTAGTGTTGTGGATGGGAACTCGGTTGTCCTTCAGCAATACTTTCTTCTTCCAGCTACTGGAATTTGGCTTTCTTGCCAGTCTTCATTGGTTTGCAGAATGATCTATCTTTTGAATTTTCGAGCTCATTTGACATTTTTACCCCTAGTTCAAGGGCTGATTTTGATCTAGCTTTGCAAGCTTCCTTTGATAACATCCGATGTTCTTGATCTGACTTTCTTGCCCCTAGTTAGAGGGCTACTTCAAATCTGGCTTGGCGGGCCTCCTTTGATGTCATATGACCTTATTGCTCCCAGTTCATGGGCTGCTTCAAATCTAGCCATACAAGCCTCACATTGTGGTTGACCGTTGAACATTCTGAATCCAAGTTCAAGGTTTGAAAGCAAAAGAGGTTGAGTCTTGAGGCTGAGAGTGATCATTTGCTACACAATCTCAAGAGCGATTCCACATAGGTCTTCACAAGACCACGCAAAACATTTTTTGAAATCTTTTAAGAAAGCGACTAGTCGCTTGCGTCGAAGACAATGTAGAACCAATCTCGATCAAGCCAGGATCCTTCTTAGTACTCACATTAACAAACATGATCTCATTCATTAAGGGCTTAGCATGCCTCTCTTTCTCTCAGTTGATCAAATTTTTGCAAATCCCGAGGAATTCCTTCCTCTTTGTTTTCAATACATTGTTCAAAAAGTTGTGAAAAACTTAGGTCAATGCAATGATTTCAGGGCACAGAAAAGTAGGTGAAAAGCACTGATGTTTCATTCAAATCTTCTGGTGCAACTGGCTCAATGGCAAAAATAGATGCAAAAGAAAGAGTGCAAAAGACAAACACAAAACAAGCTAGTGATATTCGAGGTAACACCCCCGAAATCACCTAACTCCGACACAACAAGACAAACTCGATACAACAAGACTGACACAACTGACTCAATACAAAAAGACTGACTCAATACAACATAACAGAACTGACCCAATACCCACGTCAGAAAGTAAAATGAGGAGTAAAGTGAGCACCACCAGCAGGTTGTTCATCCCCCGATCACATGATCACATTATCCCTCAAGTTCACTGATCCAGTGTCGATAGACTTTGGAGAACCTGGTGTGATGATAACCTCACTGTCAATCAGATCTTGTATTTTCAAACTCTGTGCCATCACGGGCCTGCTGAGTTTAAACAAAGGTGATGCGACTGATGGCTGTCGGATCGGTTGAACCGGTGAGCCCTGACTGGCCTTTCTTTGCCTTGCCTTAGCGAAGGAAACACTAGTTGCCCTTGAATTGAATTTCTTTCTTGACAAAGTTTATTAACATAAGTCCGGTGTACTCGAGGGATATTGGAGCCTTCTGAAGCTATGGTTCCAAGACTACCTTGCAAAAAAGAAAACAGATAGTGTCTCAGCCTGATTTCACTAGAACGGATATGAGCATAGCTGAATGATTGTGCTCTATACTGAATTATGCCTCAAATCTGATACCCTCAAGCCGATACATACATTCCTGTAGAGACACACCCTAACAGCACATATCAAGCAAGCGAGAGCCAAACACCTCTATGGTGGGGTAGGGTTTCCCTGTCCTAGGGTTTCACTGTCCTAGGGTTTCACTATGCATGCAACGGTTTCAAACAGCCTGCAATCGAGTAAGCAACCTGTCCTAGTTTGGAATGGTCTTCTATGGCTTCCGATATGCACTAGGTCGAATGGTCAAAAAGGATGCCTCAGCAAAATTGAGGTTTGTGTTCCCATCATGGTAGAGCCAGTAACCGGTCAGCCTTATGGCACGCTTTTCCAAGCAAGCCTTCGACAAACCGTTCAGGAATAGCAGATGACAAACACTGTGACTTAAGCGCACCAATGCAAATGCAATGCAAAGAAACACATAAGTGTAGACAAAACAACATATCATGAGTTCGAGTAAAATTCTCTAAGTCCCTAGCAGAGTCGCCAGAAACTGTAGAATGCCTCGAACTCCCTCTACACAGCCCCTCTTTCGGAGAGGGCGCGAATTGGGTTCATAGCTACTACAATACGGATCTTGTCACGATTTTGAATCTAATCTCACAAAGTGCAATGTAAGACTGATAAATCACCAAAGAGTCCAAATCTGGCAATTGGTTTTGAAAAATCAATTTTGAATCAAAAAGCGCCAAACATGGACTGCTTTGCTAAATTTTAGAGTCGTCACCTAAATGTTTTGTTTTTGGGAAATTTAGGAAACCCTCACTCGTGCCTAAGGCCACATGTCTGTCATCACCAAAGTTGTCTCGGCTCGGGAACTTGGGTACGAGAGGGGAAGGTCCTGATATGAGCACCCCCGCTCGCCCGATCAAAGGATCGGCCTCTACTAAATATGATATGTTATTTTGAAAACACATGTGTTCTTGTTCTGGTTATTAGCTAACTTACTATGTGATGCGCACATCATACAAGTATAGACTCAATCACAAGAATTGGAACAAAACAACTCGTGCTTATTTTTCGAAAATGGTTTGGGAGTGCCACTCACAAATAGGCTAAAGTGTGGATTTGCCACCCTTAAGTGGGCTTTAAAACATCTCATTTGCCACCCTCAAGTGCGCTTAAAACATACATTTATCAAATTGTTCCAATTCAAGCAATAAAGCCTTCACCCACAGGCATTCATGCAGTTATAGCAGTTAAGCAAATAGTCTCATTGCAAGCATGCTATCATGTCAGTCACTTATACACATGCAAGGATGTTATAAGCATAAATACTTACAGTGTACTCCGAGCCAAAACAGAAAACTAGTTAGAAATCATGCATGATCCTAGCTATGTTAAGATGCCTAATGCAACGCATGCAATATGCATTTAAGTAGGCTCGACTATCTTAGATGGCATATCATTTGCAACGATTTTGATGCACGTATTCAGATAGGTATTGAAATACAATCCAGTTTGTATGATGCGCCGAGCCCGGTGCATGGAAGACAAATGAATGATGCACGCATGCAAAACATAAGGTATGCTAATCAAAACGTGCCCTAAAACTAACCATCGAAAGCTGATAAGTAAAAGGGAGAAAGAAATGGGAGTTGGAAGACATGCACACACGCACGCACCCTTATTACAACATTGTGCCCTCTCGACGGAGGGTCCGAATAAATAGGCTAAGCTACACTAAGATAAGCTACCTATTACAAATAAACTAATTAACTATTCTAGTTAACTAATTATTACAACAATTGGAATAAATCAACTAACTATTCTAAGCTAATTGATTATTACAAAACGAATTAATTAAACACATTAACTAATTAATTACAACAGTTTGCATGAATGAAATAACTATCTTATTCTAAGTTAACAAAAGCAATTAAATGGCCTCGAGGATGAGGGACATGCATGCTTGGTTGGCTTTCTCCTGAAAATCCATCGCTATGCCGTCAATTGCCTCTGTTTGCATTTGCCTTGATTCCTGAACACCGAACCAATCTCTAGGCTATTTCTGATCCAGGGACCACGTCTGAGCCTAAGAGCTGTCGGCCACTTAAGGAGGTTGTAGTCCACTTAAACTGGCCGGTTGACCACTTCCTATGGCCGGTCGGCCACTTGCTCCTGTACACTCCAATTTTGCTACAAACAGAGTACAATTGGGGCCAAACAAGGTATTTGCAGGATATGTGTGTACAACCACCCTCCTTATCATTTCTCAAGCTCAAAGGAGTGTAGTACTCAACTCTCGGGCCACCAACCGAGTATCGCAATGCACGATGGCCGAGAAGCCAAGTTTGTACAAGTTAATGAATGCACAAATAGACTCAATGAGCCTCCACTCTGTCATGCACGATCAAGGGGGTTGGTGACTAAGAAATGAGGCACGTTTCATCACTTCAAGTATGAAACGTTTCTCATTTCTTGTGTTTGGATTAATGTCTAATCCAAACACATGCAATGCAAGACAAACATGTTATCTTGGCATGTTTTACTCTGATTCATTTTGTTTACTCATTTTAGATTACCAATTAATCCTTTAATTGATTTGTCCAAAAGTGAGAAGTCCTCTAATTGGAAAGATGGACCAAGCCACAAGCGCCTTGAGCATGAAAAAAACATCATGTCATTGGTTAGTAGAAACCCTCAAGAGAAGGCTAAAGCCATTAGGCATGGATGCCTCAATTTCGTGCTCAAACCAACAAAGGGCTTAAGACCACTTTTGAAAGTGATGTGACAAATAAAAGATGGAATGCAATGGCACATATTCCGACACTGAAATAGGATGCTAAATGACATCAAAGCATGAAAACGATGCATGCAAGACATGCTCGGAGTCGAAAGTATTGAAGCAAGCAAAGAGCATAACACTATAGGCATACAATACTAAGCCTAAATGACCAAACCAACCCCGGACAGAGGCTGAACATGCCAAAATAGTGGCCTAATCATGTTCAAACTTAGGCACAAGAAGCAAGAAAAGCATGCTCATTTGATGGCTCACGAACAAGGCACGAAGCTCAACTCTCAAAAGCACTTAAAGAGTGATTTAAGTGGAAGCATGGAAAAGATTTAAGCCCTGAAATTTCGTACCAAATGATGCCATATCATGCACATATCACAAATATAGCATGCTAAGGGCCTCAAAACTCAAGACTAGTGAAGCCATCTATGCCATAGCTACACAAAGCAAGCCCCAAAAGGCCAGGAACACTCAAAATAGTCCTAAAGCATGTCAAAATAATGCCAAAAACATGTATAGAGTATAGCTAACACATGGTAGAATAAAAGGCCAAAACACCAAGTATGTAAAGCTAATGAGCATGATTGCACTACAAGTGCAAGAACCGAGCAAGAGGTGACCCCACCAACCAAAATCAGAGTTAAAGCACGTTAAATAATGGTTAAAAACATGCTGGAGTAGAGCTAAAGCAAGCTAGAACAATAGGGCAAAACAATATATGTTTGGTAACGTTTACGTTTTCAGTTTATATTTACAAAAATTTTATAAACTGGTTTTTGTTTTATTTTTAGAAAAACATAAACTACAAATGCGTTTGGTAATTGAAAAAATATTTAAAAAAATTTAAAAATATAAAAAAGAGTGAGAAATGGCAAGTGGTGGCGGAAGACGGTGGTAAAAAGTGGTGACGGTGGGTGGTGGGTAGCTAGTGGTGGTGGGTGGTGGTGGTGGTGGTGGTGGTGGGTGGGTGGGTGACAATGGCGGGTGGTGGGTGGTAACGAGTGGGTGGTGGCGGGTGGGTGGCGGATGGCGGGTGGTGGCGGGTGGGTAGTGGTGGCAGGTAGGTGGCGGGTGGTAGTGGTGGTGGGTGGGTGGATGACGGTGGCAGGTGGTGGGTGGTAGCGAGTGGGTGGTGGTGGTGGTAGTGGTGGCGGTGGCGGCGGCGGCGGCGGCGGGTAGTGGCAGGTGGGTGGCGGATGGAGGGTGGTGGTGGGTGGTAGCGAGTGGGTGGTGGGTGGTGATGGTGGGTGGGTGGGTAGGTGATGGTAGCGGGTGGTGGGTGGTAGCGAGTGGGTGGTGGTGGCAGGTGGATAGCGGGTAGGTGGCGGTAGTGGTAGTGGTGGGTGGATGGGTGGGTGACGGTAGCGGGTGGTAGGTGGTAGGTGGTAGCGACTGGGTGGTGGTGGCATGTGGGTGGCAAGTGGGTGGTGAGTGGTGGTGGTGGTGGTGGTGGGTGGTGAGTGGCGGTGGTGGGTGGCAGGTGGCCGGTGGTGGATGGTGGTGGCAGGTAGGTGGTGAGTAGTGGTGGCAAGTAGGTGGCGGGTGGTGGTGGCGGGCGATGGATGGTAGTGACGGGTGGCGGGTGGTGGGTGGTGGCGGGTGGATGGCAGGTGGGTGGGTGGTAGTGGTGGTGGTGGTGGCGAGGGGTGGGTGGTGGTGGCGAGTGGGTAGCAGATGGGTGATGGGTGGTGGGTGGTGGTGGCGGGTGGTGGCGGCAAGTGGGTGGTGAGTGGTGGTGGCAAGTGGTGGTGGGGAGTGGGCGGTGGTGGCGAAAGACGGTGGTGGAAAATGGTGGCGGGTGGTAGCTAATGTTGGGTGGTAAAAAAAAAAAAACTCAAAACTCAAAACGGAAACACATTTTTTGTGTTTTCATTTTTTGGCCAAATTTATAAACTGAGACCATTGATTTATAAATCAAAAATTTTACCAAACAATTTTTATTTGAGTTTTTTAAATTTTTGTAAATATAAACAGAAAACTGAAAACGTAAGTGTTACCAAACGGCACCTAAGCATGCAAGGCTAACGAGTGAGATTGCACTACAAGTACATGAAGCATGCAAGAGGTGACCAAACCAGCCCGAAAGAGAGTTATGGTGGGTCCAAAAAGTCACAAAAAAGTGCTTGAACTCGGCCTAAAAAAAGAAGAAATACATGCTCATTTGGTAGGCCATCAACACATGCAAACAAGACAAGAGGAGGGGGGGAACACCCCCTCCCATTTTGGACCTCAAAACCACCTTTCCACCACTGAAATTCCTCTGGAATTCAGTGTTTTAAAGGCCAAGAAAAGATGGTTTCAAAAGCTTAGGAAGTTGGCTCAAAAGGCTTTACAAGCCAAAGAGCAAAGGGAGAGACAACCCCCTAACACAAAAGGGTCTTAAACTACCATTTTTAGGACTGAAAAACAAAGTTTTTTTCAGTTCACCACCACCCCAAAAAATAGCACCAAAGTAGTTGAAAACTATGGCAAAGCAAGCATGCTAAATAAGCTAAAAGGGAGAGAGTTCTTACCCTTGAAGCACAGCTGCAACACTGGCCAGCAAGGATCATTTCTGGCCGGCATATGGCCAGCATGCTCCATTTGTGGCCGGCACACTTCCATAGGGGCCGGCAGCAAAAATCAGTCGTGGTTCCCGACTTGAAGCAAGCATAACTCCTTCATTTGGACTCCTTTTCAGGTCATTCTTGAGCCTAAACTGAATCCCCGGAAGTCTTCGTTCCAATGGTGGCAGCCTCACACCAAAATTCCAAGTATGCTAAGAGATATCCCTCTTTTAGTGAAGACTGCTCAGTTTCGGTCCAACTGGATTGATGCCTAACTTCAACCAGCCATATCTCCCTCGTCTGACCTCGGCTTTAGGATATTCTTGAGTGAAAAATGAAGCCCTAGAAGTCTTCTTTCCAACAGTGGTGGCTTCATAGCTGAAATCCAAATGTACAAATGGATAGGCATGATTTACCGAGGGCTGCTCGACTCTCTCACTTAACAGTTCTAGCCCAACTTCTCCCCTAACTTGGTTTCTTCTCTCATCTCCTCTTTTTCTCAACTCCAAATCTCTAAACAAGGTGTTTTGAAAGATTTTTCAAAGATTTCATCTCTCTTTCATTCATTTCCAATTTGTCCTTGCTCAGTTTACCAAAAAACGCAACATTTAACAAAATACAAGCGTCAGAACATCGTAGGAACTTTTTCAAAAGTATTTTGAAAGAGAGGATTTTAAGATCTAAAATCTTTTGGACTAAAAATGGGGTGTGAGTTTTGGATTTGATGCTATCCTTGCCAAAGAAATCGAACCTTGGCACTACACACCTTTTATCACCAAGTAAACCATCAGTAGTGCCCAAGTCTTAAGGGCGGTCAAAAATGGGGTGTCTACAGAGATGTAGTTTGGTTAATGGCCTTTGGCACGAGTCACGAGTTTCCTAAATTTTTTAAAAATATTTAGATGGCGACTCTATAATCTGGCAATGCAGTCGATTTTTGGCATTTTTGATTCAAAACCAATTTTCCAAAAGATTTGTCAGATTTGGACTCATTTGTGTTTATCTATTTCACATTGCAATTGTGAGATCCAATTCAGAATCACGGGAGTCTGAACTATAGGACTAATCGTATCTAAGAGGAGCACAAAATGCAAGCTACAAGGCCTCATGGCTCTAGATGTGCTACTAATACTATGCTTTCAAAGTGAAGCAGGCAATGGAGAAATTGATGAGATCCTTAATCAAGCTGGAGCCATGAGAACTATAGAATTAAACCCTTCAACATCAATACCAGCAATGGTAACCGCAACTGCAATGGTTAATGAAAATGGCGTGTTTGGATGCTATTTGCTCACTTTTTTCCGTGTGAGACATGGCTTCATTTGTTTTGCTTTGATTTAAGCTTTCATTCAAATGTTGATATCCTGCTATTTCTTGTTGCGTTGTTTCATTACATTGTTTTGCATGATCATGAGTTTTTAAAAGTAGCCAGCTTCACGCAGCGTATAAGTCCAACTTTCAAATACATCCTTTTTGCACATTTGCACCTTGCCCCTAAACTACGCTATTTTGATTCCTTGTAAAGGGATATGTAGGAAACTTTTAAGTTCAACCACTGCATTTGCAATTTGATTGCCCAAGTCTCACGGCCATGTCAAATGGGTCGTCTTTGGGCTGTGACATTCATTCACGTTATTTCATGACTTTGAGCTCTGTCAAAGAAGGGCAACTGTAGACAGCCCATTTTTGACCGCCGTTAAGACTTGGGCACCTCAGGTTGATCACCCGATGATGACTACTACGTTGCACATACGCTCAATTTTCTTAGCAAGAAGCCTCGGTTCTTGAGTTTTAAAGCCTCGAACTTTGCACCACATTTTGAACCAAAACCTATTTTTTCCAAGCCTGACCACTTAGAGGTCTGCAAGCCAACAGGTGGCCGGCTGGCCAAAAATTAGTGGCCAGCCGTTCCCCACCTAGCCAGCCGGCCAAGTTTCTCGGCTGGCATATATTTTACTGCCAACTGTTTCCCTATATGCATGCACTGCACCAGCTGGCTAAATATAGATATTTCCGACTGAGGTACCATTTCTTCTATATATACTTGGCCATACCTTATGTTTTTAGGTTAGAAAAAATTTCAAAAGCTCAAATTCTTGAAAATCTCTCTCTCTCTCTCTCTCTCTCTCTCTCTTTTGCAACCTATATACACCTTACATATACTTCCTAACCCTATTTTTTAGCTCTCCTTTCTTAGATTCTTGAGTGTAAATTTCAACTTTTGAGGGTGCTTACTTGTGGGTTTGTGAATCAAAGAGTTACTCCTCTTCAAGAGGCACAACCTTGGCCTTCCCTACACTACTTCTCTCCTATCTTTTCTTGCTATTTTTATTCTGTTTTTACAATATTTTTATGGGCTAAAACTTGTATCTTGAAGCTATCAAAGGTGGAGGGGTTAACCACCTTTCTTTGAACCTTGTTTCCTAAGCTTTTACCCTGGTGTTTCCCACTTCTTTCTCCAATTTTTTCTAGCTCTTTACCATTGCTTTTCAGAGGTTTTCAAAGGCTAAAAATATGTTTTTGAAGTCCCAAAAATAGTGGGGTTAGCCATCTCTCCTTAGGCTTGCTTACTAGTTTCATTTCTCCATTATTTTAGTCAACTTTTTTTTAGCTTTTTCATGTTAATTCTAGAACTATTTTTGTGAGTTTTAGGACTATTTTAATGTGTTTACTTCATTCATTCTTTGTATAGTATGCTTGTGGTGTTGTACTCCTCATAGGTTTGGTGGTCTAGGCCTTAGACACCAACCTATTTGAGTTGATAGTTTTTATTTTTATGTTTTTCATACATATGGTCACACTTAAAATAACCACCTTTGCAATCTCCCTCCTTTCTTGGTTTTATTTGTTTGAGAGTTGTTTCAAACAAGTGTTGTTTAAGGCATGCGAAAGAGACCCTTCCATGCTTAATGGTTTAATCTCTTCGAAGGTTCATTACCAAGGCATTACATCTCTCTCATGCTAAGAACAACTCCTTGTTTGACACTTCTCTTCATTGGTAGACTTAATTTTCATTTTTGGACTAAATGATTAAAAAATGGAAATGTAATTAAAAGAGGCTAATAAAATTGGATTAAAAGAAGCAAGAGTAATAAAATTGGTTTGGGTTTAATCTGACGTATTGAATCCACTGAGTCTTGAATCATTTCATACTCTTTAGTGATGAGAATGGTTCAGGAATCAAGGTCTACCACTTCCCTTGATGTAACTCCATGATAGGTAGGAGGTTTTGTTGGTCTTTACTTTCCATTTATTCAGACTTTGTCTTGTCGATTCATAGATCATCACACAACGAGTTTGCATCAATTGATGGTTTGCGAATCTAGTCTACCCCTCCCTGGATCTATTTCATGATAAGGGGAGGTAGAGAGGACAAACATCTCCTCGAAATACTCTGTTTGTGCTCTGTTTCTTTTCTATTACAATAGGGCAGACCCTCAAAATTGTGGCTAGTCGGCCACCTAACCATGCGGCCAACCACTTTTTCTAGCCAGTCGGCCACTTCATTTTACACAGGCACTGTCATTTTGGTGGCAGAACAGAGCAAAGGCTAGGGATAAAACAGATCATTTTTTTTTTACTACAAAACAGAACAATTCTGGCAGCAAAACAGAGGTGTTTTCGGGTGGATATTCTTGTTCATACATGCACACTTCTTTACTTCTCGTGGCTTGTAAAATTAGCGCTCTAATCGTAGTATGTCGTAATTAATTACTTACATTCATTTGAACTTTTAACAATTAGTTAATCTATCTTATTTATTCATTTGGATTTGTAATCAGTAGTTAAATTGGACACTTGGACCCTCTTGCATGAGGGCGAAATTGTAATAATTTGTGTATGTCTTCCAACCCCTGTTCTTTCTCCCTTTTATTTACTTGCTTATAATGGTATCATTATGTTTTACATTTTCCATGACATTACTATGCTTAATAATCTATTTTTCATGCATTTGGTTTGGTGCATCATTCTAACTTTATGGTTGTCCCTTAATTATTTGAGTACGTGCTTCACTGCATGCTATCAAATTGATTCATATGCCATGTTAAATAAACTGAACCTATTAGTTGCATTGTTGCATTTGTTGCATTAGTCATTTGCATCGCTAGGATCATGTATTTTTTCTAACTATTTCCTCTCTTCTGGGTCACCTTGGCTACTTGGGGTATGCATTTTTTTTTGCTTTAGCATACCGCATGCGTGCGATTGTTTCCATGTCAAAGCATATTTTCCATGAGGCTAAGTGTTTAAGTGATATACCTGTTTGAATGCCGGTGGATGAAAGCCTTTTTCACTTAAATTGGGATAATTTAATTAATGTAAATATGAGTCCACTTTTTCAAGAAGCACATATTCAAAACACACCTTCAAAACAAATATGAAATCAAAGCATTCCAACTTTTGCGAAATAGTCTATACTTGCGTGCATCACCTAGTAAAGATAGCATAATAACCAGAACAAGAGCATATAATGTAAATAAAAATCAACATCATGATTAGTAGATGCCGATCTTTGATCGGGTGGGAGGGGTGGTCAATTCATGATCTCTTCTCATACCTAAGTTCCCGAGCTAAGACGCCCAAGATTTTCTGGATTTGGACTCTCATTTATAAGTTTCTGTTTCACATTGCACTTGTGAAACTAGATTCAAAACCATGGGAGTCTGAACTGTAGAGCTATCGTATCCGAAGAGACTAAACTCGTCCAAGGAGCATGAAAAACCAGCTACAGTGTCAGACCTATAACTTCTCCAGTGCTTCTTTGTTGTATGATTAATCCATGGCTCAAGAAAACCATAAAGTGGGAAGTGCATGCGCGTGAGAATATCTACTATAATATTCAGTTCTGGCTCCAAATCATTTGCCACTATGGGGTTTTTACTGGAATCGAGGTGCATATATCATGAATCAATTAGTGCTCTTTGGAATTAGCACCTCGGGCTTAGGTAAATAGGAAGGTGTGATGTATATACTGGGGTTGAAAGTGGGTGATAATATATGGATGAGGTTGAGATGGAAATGTGGTAGGGGTTGGTCATGGGGTGGCAATGGGTTGGAGGTAACCTTGGCTCTTTGGGGTTGAGGTGGAGCTATGGTTTGCTATCAATAAAATCTTGAATCGCATGGCATAAACGAAAACAATGATCAGTCTCATGACCATGTTGTTGGTGAAAGGTGTAGTATTTATTAGGGTCATGTCTGGTTGGTAGAATATCAGAGAGAGGTCAGGATCAAGGAGCTTGAGGTGCCGTTTTTCTACTTGGATTTCTATGGCACGAGTTAGAGATATGTGGAGTGGATAAAAGGGTTTATTTGGGGGTTGGGTTGACTTGGCTATTTGTGGGCTAGTGGTAGCAAATGGATGGGCTTTTTTGACAGTGGTGACAATGACTATGTTGCCTTTTGCAAGTATAGAATTGGCAACTGTCCTACTATTGGGAGTAGCATTGGAACTGCGAGTGAATATCTTTCTTATAGGCTCATTTCCTTCTATAATGATTCCCTGTTTGATAGCATCCTCAATTTGAACCCCGATCTCATAGAGGTCCTTGAAGTTAAAGAGTGGGAGAATTATCATCTTCTGCAGTAATCTTCCATGCAAATTTTTGATAACCATACAGACTTGATCTTTCTCTAGGGGTCGATTTGTCATCTTGGCTACTTTTTCCCTCCATCTGGGGATAAATGCCATGAAGTTCTCGTTGGGCTCTTGTCGGGTCGCCTCAAGTTCCCGAATGGTTACTTCGATCTGTGTATTATAGGAGTATTGTGTGACAAATGTTTCGACTACCTTCTCCCAAATTTTCTTGATCGATTCATCTAACTTGGCGTACCAAATAGTAGCCACTCCTGACATGATTCTTCAAAACAAGGAAAGCTTTTGAGCTCGAGATAAGCCCATGGGCCTCAGAATGTCTAAGAAGAGGCGGATATAAACCATAGGGCCATCAGCTTCATCAAATCTATGTGTGGCATTTTGAACCGCTCGAGCAACCTCACAGTTGTTTCCGTTAGCCATCCTGGATGTCTGGAATATAATTAATCCCTTTTGATTTGTTTAGCATTTGCTCTAATTTAGATATTTTTAGCATAGTTAGGTCAACTTCATCGATATTCATGGGGAAAAGTCCTCCTATTGGCTATGTAAAAACCGTAAGATCTTCTTGTAGATTAGGTTGATGAAGTTCTTCAACTGGCTGAGGTGGTTCTAGAACCGGATGAACCACTGGAGGTGGATGAGATGTAGACGCCCCAGATGGGCGTCGCAACGCAGCAAGAGCCTCACCGTTGGTAGTAACCTTGTTGGTAATAGCATCCATGCTTCGTTGAAAGGACATAAGTAGGTTTGCTATGTCTACCAGAAGTTTGTCCATTACTATTGGAGGTTGATCTATCACCACTAGAGGTGGATTCATCACAGATTCTAGAAATTCTGGCTGGTGAGGTACTGACAGTGAGGTTTAACCTTTCTCCTTGTAACTGGCGGTAGAGAAACTAACACTAGCTCCCCCCAAATCGCATCTACGATTTTATAGAGTCTACCAACGCGAGTCCACAAAACTTGGGGGATATTAGACCGTTATAAAGCTATAGTGCTGTGACTACCTAGCAAAAACAATTGAATCGCCAATCAAAATTTCGACAGCATTCTGACTCAATTGATCATTATATAACATGTTGAAACTCTAAACTCCACCCCTCAAAATGAAATGCTTGAACCACTGCTCAAAATTTTAGAACCCATGTATAGTATATTACATATAGCAAGAAAGAGAACAAACACCCCTATGGAGGGTGGGGTTATCCTATCCTAGTTTTGAAATGATCTAGGGTTCCACTATTCAAACAAGTGGCCTTGTACATCATAGAATGAGGTAGCATCCTACCTTAATTTCAGAAGTTGCTAGAGTTTACTATATGCACTAGTCAGTCTTTGTCAAAAAGGATATCTTGGTAAGACACTATAGACACCCCATTTTTGACCGTCCTCAAGACTTGGACGTCATCGTTTGAACACTCGATGATCATCCATGCTCGTGTTCGTCTTGAGTTCTCGGGGGTCTCAGTCACGTACCTTGTCTCAAGATCTCTCAACTTGTCTGTTTTGTGCCTGGTTGTGGACCAAGCACTTGTGTTTTTGCTTCTGAGGGAAGAGGGCGGCTTGTTGGCCATTCCCTCAACCTATCGGCCAATCGGCCTTGTTTTCTTGCCATCGGCCAAAAGTGTTGGCCGAACAAAACCTTTTCTGGTCGGTCGACAATTATGTTGGTCGAACGGCCATATTTTCTGGCCGAGCCCTATTCATCTACTTTATGTAGATATTTTATGCCAGCTGTCATAGCTGGCATGCACAATTCACATCCTCCATACACGTGTACGAAGGGATTTGATTCAATTGCTTAGCTTGCTCAACAAGCCTAGGAATTGAACTTCTATAAAGAGGGAGCTCCTCCTCTCTTTCCAGAGGTTCAGAAAGTTGAGAGAAGAAGATATATACCACTCTCTCTATATATCTCCCTCTCTCTATATTTGTATGTGTATTTGTACTCAAAAGTGTATTTTGTTCATACTTTTGCACTAGAGCACCTAATAGAACACCATCCTTTGGTTGTTGAGGCCCCTAGAAGTTGTTTTTAGTGTTCTTGAGCTGGTTTTTGCCAGAGGAGGCTGCTGGAGTTGTGTTCTTGAAGGTGGTCTTCAAGGGTGAGCTTTTTGCTTTTAAACCCACATTCTTGCTTAAGCTTTTAGACCTACATGCTTGTTGTTTTAAGCTTAACTCTTAACTAATAAAAGTTCTGATTTTTTATGTTTTAGATCTTTGTTTGAGATCATTTTTTGGTTTGGGGTTGTCTACCCCCTCTTAGACCTTGTTAGACCTTATTTTGAGGCCATCTCTTTTGACCTTTGTTCTAGGTTTTGCATGACCTTTTTACCACTAAAATCCAGAAGATTTTCAGTGGTGGAAAGGTGGTTTTGGAGTCTTAAATAGGAGAGGGTCATCCCCTCTCCTTGTTGTTTTGTATGCTTGCAAAAGTGGCTTATGTTGATAGCACGTTGGCTTTGCTTGTTGTAGCTTCATTTCAGTGTGTATTAGGCTTTGTTTTTCCATGATACAACACTATTTTTGCTTGGTTTTGTCACTCCATGCATGCCTAATACACTTGTAGTGTAAATCACACAGACTAGTCTTATATGCTTCATGTTTGAGCATGTCTTTCTAGCTTATGTTGACTTCATTTTAGTGGGTTTTTGGTGTTGTTTTAGCATGCCATGACTCTGTTTTGGGTGGGTTTAGTTGGCTCTTACATGCTTCATGTACTTGTCTTACAATCCTCTCATTTGCCTTAACATGTCATTCTAGCATGCTTTTGGGTTAACTTCAAGAAGCTTTTGTCCATGTTTTAGCATGCTCTAGCTCTAATTTAGGTTGTTTTAGTCATGCACGACTTGCTTTGTATAGCCATGGTTCAATCTAGCTTGTTAGCTTTGAGTATTGAGTCCTCTAGCATGCATTACTTGGCTCATTTCAATGATTTGGCATCATTTGTAATGCTATTTCAGTTCATGTTTCATGCTCATATACTTACACTTATCACCCTTTAATGCTTTAAAGAGTTGATGTCTTATGCCTCATGAATGGACCATTGTGTATGCCTCCATGCTTAGGTCTTTGGGTGCCATCTAAGTGGGTATTTGGGCTTATTTTGATATGTCGTTACTCTGCTTTTCATTAGACAATTCATGCCATGTTTGGTTTTGATAGGTGTAGCGTAACACCCCCTTTGTAGCCTTGCATGCCTTATGCCTTTTGGAGTTGTATTCTATCTTGTGTTGGCTAGTTTTGAGCATGTTTTTGGTCTTGTCTTGACCTGTCTTGGGACTGTTTTGAGTCCCCTTGGCACTTTGGGGCTTGCCTTGCATGGCCATCGTTTGAGTCCCTTGGCTGGCCTTAAGCTTTGGGCTTTCTTGTATGCTTTGCTTGCTTTGTTTGGTTGGTTTGACACCTTTCCATGCATGATTTCAGAGCTTATAATGTTCATCACATGTCCATATTTGTCCCCTTTTAAGTGCTCTTGAAAGTTGTCATCCTATGCCTAGGTGTTGGACCATTTACATGTGCATGTTTGTTTTGCATTTTCATGCTTCCAATTCATAACTTTGGCCACTGATTTTGGGCATGGCTGAGGTCCGTCCCTCTTTAGTTTATGTCCATTTGCCACGTTGTTCAAATTTGTTACTTTACATCATGCTTACATGCTTGTTGCATGCTTGTCATATTGCATGTTGTCACATGCTTGCTAATTGACATGTTGTTGCACGCTCATCCATCTTGCCTTGCATGTTGTCGCATGCTTGTTACATATTTAGTTCCATTTCATGTTGTTGCATGCTTAGGTTGCATAGCATTGTGTGTGCAATGCCTTGCCTCTTGATCACACATGATAGAGGTTAAGGTCCCTTATGTGTTTTGTGCATTTTATTTGATATTGAATTGCACACTTGACTCTTTTGGCCATCATGCATTGAAATGCGTGATTGATGGTCCGAGGGTCGGGAACTACACTCTTCTGAGTTTTAAACATGATAAGGAGTGTAGTTGCAAACATTTTCTTGTAAAGCATAGCCATACTCTGTTTGTCCTCTGTTGCAGCAAAAGAGCATTTTACAGGAAGGGATGGCTGATCGACCATTTTCAGTGCCGGTCGGTTACAAGTGTTTGGCCGATGGCTTAATATTTGGTTGATGACCTGTTTATCCTAGCGGATGACCATGATTTTCGGCTGATGGCCTCCCACAGTGCCCATGGGGTGAATCAGAAGTGTGTTGGGAATTTTCACACTTAGCAGAGGTACAGAGCAGTGCAAACAGAGGCAACATTAGGCATGGCAACGGATTTTCGAGCGAAGCCGACCGAGCATGCATTTGTCCCTCTCCCCGAGGCCTCTTTACTATTTTTCGTAGCTTAATTAATTTTTTAATTATTTAAGTGTTGTAATAATTAGTTGTAACTAGTTATTCATTTGATTGTGTAATAATTAATTAGCTAGTTAGTTAGTTAATTAGATGGTTTGTATTATTCTTTCGATCTCTCCCTTGAGAGAGCCAATTGGTGTAATAAGCGTGTGTGTGTGTGATGCATGTCTTCAAACGCCCATTTCTTTCTCCTTTTTACTTAACCGCTTCAGATGGTTAGTTTTAGGGCATATTTCATTTAGCATACCTTATGCTCGCATGTTTGCATCCATTCATCTGTATTGCATGCACCGGGCTCGGCGTATCATACTAACTGCATTGTACTTTCAATACATTACTTGAATACGTGTTTAACAGCATGTTATCAAGTTATATTTCACCTGACATCTTAGGATAGCCGAGCCTATCTTAGTTGCATATTCGCATGTGTTGCATTAGACATCTTAACATGAACTAGGATCATGCATGATTTCTAACTAGTTCTTTGTTTTGGCTCGGAGTACACTGTGAGTGTTTACACTCTAGCATACTGCATGTGTGTTAATGTTTCCATGTTAGCATTCTTTCCATGAGGCTAACTACTTACGTGATTAACTACCTGAATGCCTGTGAGTGAAGGTTGGATTACTTGAATTGGAACAATTCATTGAAACCGCATTTTAGCCTACTTGCGAGTAGCAAACTTCAAACCATTTTCCAAACAAACGGATATCCGATGCTTTGTTCCAAATTAGGTGATCTAGTCTATACTTGTTTGCTGTGCGCATCACGTAGTAAGACTAGCTAATTAATCGGAATAAGAGCACATGTGTTTTCAAAAACAAAATATCATGCTTAGTACAGGCCGATCTTTGATCGGGCGAGCGGGGGCTGCTCATTGCATGACCTTCCCCTCTAGTACCCAAGTTCCCGAGTCGAGGCAACTTTGGTGATGACGGACACGTGGCCTTAGGCACGAGTCAGGGTTTCCTAAATTCCCCCAAAATAAAATATTTAGATGGCGACTCTGTATCTGGAAAAGCAGTCCATGTTTGGCACTTCTTTCATAAAAATCAGTTTTCCAAAACAATTTGCCGGATTTGGACTCTTTGGTGATTTATCGGTCTTGCATTTCACTTTACGAGATTAGATTCAGAACCGTGACATTTGTGTCCAAACTGTAGCAGCCCAATGAACAAAATGGGATTTTCCCGGGTCGTTCGGGCACGTCCACAGTTTCTGGCAACTCTGCTGGGGAATTTGGAGAACTTGACTCGAACTCATAATATCTTGTTTTGACTACACTTGTGTGTCTCTTTGCATTGCATTTACATTGGTGCGCCTAGGACACCGTGTTTGCCGTATGGTATTCCTGAACGATTTGCCAGAGGCTCGCTTTGAGAAGCATGCCATAAAGCTAACTGGTTACGGGCTCTGCCACAATGGGAACACAAACCTCGGTTTCTACTGAGGCACCCTTTTTGACTATTCGACCTAGTGCATATTGGAATCCATAGTGACTATTCCAAACTAGGACATGTTGCTTACCTGATTGTAGGTTGTTTGAAACTGCTGTGTGCGTAGTGAAACCCTAGCTCCTGAGAAAATAGGACAGGGAAACCTGACCCCAACATAGGGGTGTTTTGGCTCTTATTTGCTTGTTATGTGCTTTGGGGGAGTGTGTCTCTATAGGAATGCGTATATCAGTCTGCAAGTCTGGATATCAGACCTGAGGGCATCAGTATTTGGGAATCAGTGTTACCTAAGGGTATCAGGTTACAGGCAAAATTTTGAGCAGAACTCAGTGGAGAGTGCATTCATTCAGCTTTTGCTTGTATCCGTTTTGGTAAAATTGGGCTGAGATGCTACTTGTTTTCTCTTTTGCAGGGGGTAGTTTGAGAACCGTAGCTTCAAAAGGCTCCAACATTCTCCATGGTTCATTGGATTTGTGCTGATAGACTTTGTCAGGTCAGAGATTCAGTTCAAGAGCAGCCGGTACATTCCTTCGCTGAGGCAAGGTAGAGAAAGGCCAGTCAAGGCTCACTGGTTCATCTGATCCTTTAAGTCGCCAGTCACATCACCTCTGTTCAGTTTAGTAGACCCGTGATGACGCAAAATTCAGAAGAAATTGTAGTCATGACAGCAGCATTAAGCCAATGAATCGCCATGCAGGGTGAGACCGATGTTGAAATGCAACGCCCGCCCAGGTCACCTGCCGCACATCCAATCTGGGAACCCCAATTATTCCAAACCCGTGAGCCCACCACTTTTGAGCTGATGGGAATGATCGGCGATCTTCAGAGGTCTGTGGCTGACCTAGCCTTCGTAATGTCGGCTCTGCCATCGATCATATCACATGCCGGGAACTTCATGCTAGAAGAGCCTCCACTATTGGGGCGAATTGTAATCGAGCTCAGTCAACCCGAAACCATCCAAGTTCCGGCAATGACATGTTAACAACAACAGGGCTCCGTTTTGATGTAGCAACCCAAACCTTCGACCAAGTTGAGGCAAGTGGTAAGAACAAGGTAGAGGTGGACGCTGATCCCTATGAACAACTTCTACAGGCTATTGAGGCTTTGAAAGCTGAGGGATTGAACAAATAGCAAGTGCTCGCAGTAGCTACAAAAACTGTGCATGGCACTTTTGTCACTCAGAACGAGGGCAGTTCAAGCCAAGGGGAAAATCGGGAGAAGGGCCGTCATACCAGAACTATTTCTTCCAACCCTAATCCTACACCCGGGAAAGATCAGCAGACCAAGCCAGCACTTGCTGACCCCTTTGCTAGTACGTCCAGAAGAAGTCCATAAACCTCGAAGTATCTACCTCGAGGTCCCAGGGTCTTTATGCCCTCCACATGCCTTTGTCCAAGGCTCTTCAAATCCTTGTCGAAAAAGGGCAGCTCAAACCCCTCGAGCCTCGGCCTCTCCTTAGTCGTCTTCTATCTGGTCATGACGCTACCCAGTACAGTGCATACCATCAACATACTGGTCATAGCACCGACAATTGCTTCCGTCTTCACCATGAAGTGCAGGACTTGTTTGACAATGGGGTCGTCCTCCCACCGAGCTCAGCAAAGTCTATTGTCACTGGATCAGTGAACCTGGAGCATAATGTGATGTGATCAGGGGATGAACCACCTGCGGGCGGCGCTCAGTTTACTTCAGATGTGGCGTATGGCACTCACTATTTTGAGCATTTGAGAATGCTAGTTTTTGTACTTTCTGACTTGGGTATTCTGTCGGTTTTGTTGTCTTGTATATAGTCAGTCTTTTTGTACTATGTCAGTTGGGTCTATCTTGTTCTATCGAGTCAGTCCTGCTTCATAGGAGTCGAGTGATCCCGGGGGCGTTACCTCGGATATCACTATTTTGTTTTGTGTTTATCTTTTTGCTTTCTTTTGAGTCTGTTTCTACCGTGGAGCCAGTTACACCAGAAGATCTGAGTGAAACAGTTGCGGTTTTCATGCTTTTGTGCTTGTTTCTACTTTGAGCCTGTTGTGCCAGCAAACTTGAATGAAACAACAGTGCATTTCACTTACTCTTCTATGCCTTTAAATCATTGCATTGACCTAAGTTTTTCAAAACTTTTTGAACACTATGGTGAAAACAAAGAGGAAAGAATTCCTCAGGATTTGTAAAAGTTTGATCAATTGAGAGAAAGAGAGGCGTGCTAAGCCCTTAATGAATGAAATCATGTTTTTTAATGTGAGTACTGGGAAGGGTCCTAGCTTGATCCAGATTGGTTCTACATTGTCTTCAACGCGAGCAACTAGTTGCTTTCTTAAAAGATTTCAAAAAATGTTTTACGCGGTCCTGCGAAGACCTATGCGGAATCGCTCTTGAGATTGTGCAGCCTAGGATCGCTCTCAGCCTCGAGACTCGACCCCTTGCTTTCAAACCTTGAACTTGAATTCAGAATGTTCAACGGTTAACCATGATATCAGGCCCGTCAGGCCAGATTTGAAACAGCCCTTGGACTAGGAGCATGGAGGTCAGATATGATCAAAAGAAATCTTGCAAAGCTGGATGAGAAACACCCCTTGAACTAGGGGCTAAAAATATCAGATGTGCTCGAAGAGTAAAAAATTGGGACATTTCTCAAACTAATGAAGATTGGCAAGAATGCCAAATCCCAAAATTGAGGAAAGGAGGAAGTATTGCTAAAGGACAATCGAGCTCCTATCCACAACACAGGGGGCAATTCAGCCCCCCTTTGGATGGACTTCTACATCATCAACAAACAGCAGCCAATCTCCTAGATTTAGATGGCTTCGAGATCTCAAACCATTTGACATGGACCAGCTACACTTTTACCCTTGAGAGGCTCACTGGGCCGAAAACCCGGAAGGGCGACCCAGGCAAAAGTTAGAGCAGGAGAAAAAGAACAAAAAAGGACAAAAAAGAAATAAAAAAAGAAATGAAAAATTTTGAACAAAGAAAAGAAATGAAAAGAATTAAAAAGAAAAGAAACATCGAGCTGGCAAGGTTGAAAACCCGGAAAAGCGGCCTTGGCAAAAGTTCGAGCGTAAAAGGAGAGGTTAATACCCGAGTGTACCTTAACCGGAACTACGTAAGGCTTGATTCCCATGTTTGGGATACGTAGGCAACTTCATTTTGAAGTCCAGCCATAAACACTTCCAAATCGACGATGTCCATGTAATGGTTCTGATCATCTTTGTCTTCTCTGTATCCGAGAGTTCGGTTGTGATCGTCACTTTGAGGACTGATTACAGTGCGCTATGATGCCATTCAGACAAGCGGCAACTTTCCGTTGCCATGCAGTGCCATTTAGAAAAGGGGCAATTTTCCATTGTTTTGGATCTGAGGTTGTGCATCTCAAGAGTATATTCTGTGTTGGTCGAGCAGTGGCCATTTGCAAAAATAGTTTTTGAAAATTTTTAATGACGTTGACTAATTCTCTCGAAAATTATTGCATTTTTCTAAAACTGGACCATTTCTTGGACCCAAAAAAGGAAAAATTTTCAGTGCTCATAGCCTGAATTGCATGATTTCAAATCAAAAAGTTGAACAAGTAAGTTAATCTAACTCTCACATTGATTAAAATTGTTTTAGCAGAAGCTGAAAAACAAAAAATGGACAAAATGATGAACTAGGGGCACAGTTGAGTCAGGTTTTCTGTCTTTTCCCCCTTGTCAACATACTTTCTAGAAAGGGCACTCTACCTGCCAGAAAAGGGCACAACTGAACCTAACAGCAAAGGGCCAAAAGCTCTCTCATCCTCCAAGCAGCGAGGTATCAAGCCAAGTGCGAAGCACGAATTGGAATGGATCAAGATATTCCATTTCCTCATCTGGATAGATCTGATCACGTCCAAACTCCCCAGCAGAGCATCGTCAACCGATGTCAATTGCAGATCTACTGCACATCCTATCGCAACCCCTCTGTGGGAAAAGCTCACTGTTCTGAGCGGAAGAATGAGAATTTAGCGGAATGCTAGGGACAAGAGCCTGCAACTTTCTACTTATCCGTCAACCACCCAGGGGAGGGATAAAAAAAAGAAGAGAGATTGAAGAATAGAGAGATGTGCGTGGAGAGAAAAGTGAGAAAATGGCTTTTTTCAGAAAAAAATAGAGCCTGAGGGCCGAGTGATGTGAGAATCACAAATGAGAAAAGGGTGGGAAACAATACCCAGAGAAACAGACTCCCTGGGCACGTCTGAGTATCGTGTCTTTTGTTTTGTCTCGATTCTCATTTTGAGTCGTTTCGAGTGTTTCTCGATGTGTTTAGGTTGTTTACCTTTTGTTTTTCGTTATTGAGTCATTTTTGCTGTGGTCAGTTGTAGGCTCAATACTCGGTTAAGGACTCTCATTTCAATTTCAAAAAAAAAAAATCGCTTTGTGCTCAGAGTGCTGTGTCATTCTCCGCATTTGTGCAAAACATGATTCGTTCTTTCATAAAACCGCAGGGTTCAACCCAGGTCACGTCAGAACAGTTGAACTAGGACCTATCTGAAGCTATGTAGGTTCCGGGCTATGAAGCAAAAAGAATAGAGGAAAATTTGGAGCATCCGAATTTGTTTCAACTTTCGCATGTTCCGTTTTCGTATCCTGTCTGTTTAAAATGAGGAGTTTGTTCAAAATTCGCCGTGTGCGGAATAAACTGAGTACTGTGTTATGAGCCGTGTGTTCAGAATGAGCAGTTTGTTCAGAATTCGCCGTGTGCAGAATAAACTGAATACTGTGTTATGAGCCGTATGTTCAAAATGAACAGTTTGTTTAGAATTCACTGTGTGCAGAATAAACCGAGTACTGTGTTATGAGTAGTGTGTTCAAAATGAGCCGTGTGCAGAATAAACTGAGTAATGTGTTACGAGTTGTGTGTTCAAAATGAATAGAATATTGTGTAGACTATTTTCATGCCAGAATGGCAATCAGAAGTGCTCTCCCGGAGTACTAATCCCTGCCAGAAGCATCTCGGCTGTGTTTGCAATGAGTTCCTAAGAGATCAACTACGACAATGGAAACTAGAGTTCGAATGGCTGATGCCTAGAACACAAAGGTTTGGAATTTTCGAGGCTAAAGTCTGGTTTGAATACCTAGGGGTGTATCCTCGGCTTGAAATCTATACGGAAGCCCCATAGGTTGAGGTAGCGGGTATGCAACTCGATTCCGGATACTGATCCAACCTAATCTGTCACCCTGTTGAAGAATAGGAAAAGTTGTGAGTATGATCAGGAAGAAAAGTGGCATTTGTGGTTTCCCCAACAGATGTCGCTCCTTGTCAGCATTTCAGCACCTTTGTACTGTGAGTTGAAGATAAGTGTTCAAGGAACACGAGGGGGGGTCCCCGTCAGAGTAGAGCGGTTTATCGCCACTGACCCCGTGAGGTGCTTGCTGAAGCGCTGCTTTGTTTGTTTATTACATTCCTTAAACATCATGCATTGTGTTGCATTTTTACCTATTTAGTTTCTTTCCCGTTCTTGCGCGGTATTGTACGTATTGTTCATTCAGGGACGTTCCGGTTCAGTTTAACGGATACCTTTCTCCTCTCGCATTTGGAATGCGTTTGGACTTATCTTTCTCCTCTCGCGTTTGACACGCGCTTGGATGACTGCGCTTTCTTGCACAATCCTTTCCTCTCTTGCGTGTGATATGCTGAGAGGTTTTTCCCTTTCCTCTCTTGCGTGTGATACGTTGAGAGGTTTTCCTTCTTTCCAAAACACGGGGATATGTCCCTATGTTTTTCCTTCTTTCTAAAAAACGGGGATATGTCCCTATGTTTCTCTTTCTTTCCGAAACACGGGGATGTCTCCCTTTGTTTCTCCTTTTCTGGTTTGGAGCATTTGGAATACATTCCAATGCCCGTACCATTCCGAAATAGTGGGGATATGTCCCTATGTTTCTCCCTATCCCCAGTCCTCACATGATTTCAGCGTGTTTGGAATTTATCTCAGGTTGTGTTTTGAACCCACCTGGGTGGGTTGTTTTGGACCTCCTCTCACGATTTCAGCGTGGTTTGAGTGTTCCCATTCCTCACAAAATTTCAGGGTGTTTAGAATTTATCTCAGGTTGTGTTTTGAACACACCTGGGCGGGTTGTTTTGGACCTCCTCTCACGATTTCAGTGTGATTTGAGTGTCCCTATTCCTCACACGATTTCAGCGTGTTTGGAATTTATCTCAGGTTGTGTTTTGATCACACCTGGGCTGGTTGTTTTGGACCTCCTCTCACGGTTTCAGCGTGATTTGAGTGTCCCCGATTCCTCACATGATTTCAGCGTGTTTGGAATTTATCTCAGGTTGTGTTTTGAACACACCTGGGCGGGTTGTTTTGGACCTCCTCTCACGATTTCAGCGTGATTTGAGTGTCCCCATTCCTCACACGATTTTAGCGTGTTTGGAATTTATCTCAGGTTGTGTTTTGAACACACCTGGGCGGGTTGTTTTGGACCTCCTCTCACAATTTCAGAGTGATTTGAGTGTTCCCATTTCTCACACGATTTCAGCGTGTTTGGAATTTATCTCAGGTTGTGTTTTGAACACACCTGGGCTGGTTGTTTTGGACCTCCTCTCACGATTTTAGCGTGGTTTGAGTGTCCCTTTCATCACACGATTTCAGCGTGTTTGGAATTTGACTCAGGCTGCGCTGTATACGCGCTTGATTGTTTGTTTTTTCTTCTCTCACGATTCCAGCATGGTTGGAGTATGTCACCCTATTTATATCTACTATACTATCATTTCATCGCACTGTTTCGTGTACTTTACTTGCAATTTGCATACATTGCATGTCATTCGTGCTATTTTGTGCACCTCATATGCACCTGTTAGTGCATTGCATTGCATTCGCGCTATTTTATGCATTGCGCTATTTTGCGCACCTCATATGCACCTATTAGTGCATTGCATTACATTCGCGCTATTTTGCGCACCTCATATGCACCTGTTAGTGCATTGCATTTCATTCGTGCTATTTTGCACATCGCACTATTTTGTGCACCTCGTATGCACCTGTTAGTTCGTTGCGTTGCATTGCATTGGCGTTATTTTGCGCACTTGATATGCACCTGTTAGTGCATTGCATTGCATTCGCTGCGCACCTCATATGCACCTGTTAGTGCATTGCATTACATTCGCGCTATTTTGCGCACCTCATATGCACCTGTTAGTGCATTACATTTCATTTGCGATATCTTGCGCATCGCAGTGTTTTGTGCATTGCATCATTTGTGCTGTTTCGCGTATCGCGCTATTTTGCGCACCTCATCTACACCTGTTAGTGCATTGTTCGTGCTATTTCGCGCATCGCATTGTTTTATGCATTACATAGTACCATTCGCGCTATCTTGCGCATTCCACCTGCACTTGCTAGTGCATTGCATTGTTTGCGCTACCTTGCGCACCGTACCTGCACTTGTTAGTGCATTACATTGTTACGAACACTTCATTTGCATCATTATGCTTGTTTTCACCACATTATTATGCATGACACTTAGGTTGCATTGTTTTGCATCCCTTACCGCATTATTATGTGTGACACTTAGGTTGCATTGTTTTGCATCCCTTACCTCATTATTGTGCGTGACACTTAGGTTGCATTGTTTTGCATCCTTTTCTGCATTATTATGCGTCATACTTAGGTTGCACTGTCATGCACCCCATTCACTTGCGTTGTCACGCTCTTCTCACTTGCATTGCTATGCATATTTCTAACGATATTGTACCTGTCAAGTTTCTTTCTTTTGCAGGCACGATATTGTATGTACGGTTCATTTGAAGCTGGCACGACCAGATGAACTGGACGGTACTGTATATTCTCTGCGTGAGATGTAGCGAGAATTGTATAATTCTCTTACATCCTTTCTACATGTAATGTAGTTTGGTTGTTGTTCGCTTGCTTAAAACTGTTGCATGCTATGCTTCGTTACATCTTCCTTTACATGATCATAAGTTATGTTCGACACCGTGCATGTCCTTTGCATTTTGCCCCCGCCCGCGGGCACATATCTTGCTATCTTGTATGCTTGTCTAAGTCTTCGGCCTTGTCAAAAATGGGTTGTCTCTGGGCTTTGGCATTCACTCCCATCATTTTTATAACTTTCGAGTTCTGTAAAAGAGGGGCAACTGTAGACACCCCATTTTTTATCGTCCTCAAGACTTGGACATCATCCTTTGAACACTTGATGATCATCCATGCTCGTGTTCGTTTTGAGTTCTCGGGGGTCTCGGTCACGCCCCTTGTCTCAAGATCTCTCAACTTGTCTATTTTGTGCTTGGTTGTGGACCAAACACTTGTGTTTTTGCTTCTGAGGGAAGAGGGTGGCTTGTTGGCCATTCCTTCAACCCATCGGCCAAGGCTTGATGCCATCGGCCAAATGCGTTGGCCGTTCGGCACATTTTTTGGTCCGTCGGCACTTATGTTGGTCGATCGGCCATATTTTCTGGCCGAGCCCTATTCATCTGCTTTATGTAGATATTTTATGGCAGCTGTCATAGCTGGCATGCACAATTCACATCCTCCATACACGTGTATGGAGGGATTTGACTCAATTGCTTAGCTTGCTCAACAAGCCTAGGATTTGAACTTCTATAAAGAGGGAGCCCCTTCTCCCTTTCCAGAGGTTCAGAAAGTTGAGAGAAGAAGATATATATCACTCTCTCTCTATATCTCCCTCTCTCTATATTTGTGTATATATTTGTGCTCAAAAGTGTATTTTGTTCATACTTTTGCACTAAAGCACCTAGTAAAACACCATCCTTTCGTTGCTGAGGCCCTTAGGAGTTGTTTTTAGTGTTCTTAAGCTAGTTTTAGTCAGAGGAGGCTGGTGGAGTTGTGTTCTTGAAGGTGGTCTTCAAGGGTGAGCTTTTTACTTTTAAACCTCCATTCCTGCTTAAGCTTTTAGACCTTGGTTTAGGCCATCTCATTTGGCCCTTGTCTTAGGTTTTGCATGACCTTTCTATCACTGAAATCCAGAGGATTTTCAGTGGTGGAAAGGTGGTTTTGGAGTCTTAAATAGGAGAGGGTCACCCCCTCTCCTTGTTATTTTGTATGCTTGCATAAGTGGCTTATGTTGATAGCACGTTGGCTTAGCTTGTTGTAGGTTCATTTCAGTATGTATTAGACTTTGTTTTTCCATGATACAACACTATTTTTGCTTGGTTTTGTCACTCCATGCATGCCTAATACACTTGTAGTGTAAATCACACAAACTAGTCTTATATGCTTCATGTTTGAGCATGTGTTTCTAGCTTATGTTGACTTCATTTCAGTGGGTTTTTGGTGTTGTTTTAGCATGCCATGACTCTGTTTTGGGTGGGTTTAGTTGGCTCTTACATGCTTTATGTACTTGTCTTGCAATCCTCTCATTTTCCTTAACATGTCATTCTAGCATGCTTTTGGCTTAACTTCAAGAAGCTTTTGTCCATGTTTTAGCATGCTCTAGCTCTGATTTAGGTTGTTTTAGTCATGCATGACTTGCTTTGTATAGCCATGGTTCAATCTAGCTTGTTAGCTTTGAGTATTGAGTCCTCTAGCATGCATTACTTGGCTCATTTCAATGATTTGGCATCATTTGTAATGTTATTTCAGTTCATGTTTCATGCTCATATACTTGCACTTATCACCCCTTTAATGCTTTAAAGAGTTGATGCCTTATGCCTCATGAATGGACCATTGTGTATGCCTCCATGCTTAGGTCTTTGGGATGCCATCTAAATGGGTATTTGGGTTTATTTTGATATGCCATAACTCTGTTTTTCATTGGACAATTCATGCCATGTTTGGTTTTGATAGGTGTTGTGTAACACACCCTTTGTAGCCTTGCATGCCTCATGCCTTTTGGAGTTGTATTCTAACTTGTGTTGGCTAGTTTCGAGCATGTTTTTGGTCTTGTCTTGACCTGCCTTGGGACTGTTTTGAGTCCCCTTGGCCCTTTGGGGCTTGCTTTGCATGGCCATCGTTTGAGTCCCTTAGCTAGCCTTAAGCTTTGGGCTTTCTTGTATGCTTTGCTTGCTTTGTTTGGTTGGTTTGACACCTTTCCATGCATGATTTCAGAGCTTATAATGTTCATCACATGTCCATATTTGTCCCCTTTTAAGTGCTCTTGAAAGTTTCCCTCCTATGCCTAGGTGTTGGACCATTTACATGTGCATGTTTATTTTGCATTTTCATGCTTCCAATTCATAACTTTGGCCACTGATTTTGGGCATGGCTGAGGTCCGTCCCTCTTTAGTTTAAGTCCATTTACCATGTTGTTCAAAGTTGTTACTTTACATCATGCTTACATGCTTGTTGCATGATTGTCATATAGCATGTTGTCACATGCTTGCTAATTGACATGTTGTTGCATGCTCATCCATCTTGCCTTGCATGTTGTCGCATGCTTGTTACATATTTAGTTCCATTGCATGTTGTTGCATGCTTAGGTTGCATAGCATTGTGTGTGCATTGCCTTGCCTCTTGATCACACATGATAGAGGTTAAGGTCCCTTATGTGTTTTGTGCATTTCATTTGATATTGAATTGCACACTTGACTCTTTTGGCCATCATGCATTGAAATGCGCGATTGATGGTCCGAGGGTCGGGAACTACACTCCTCTGGGTCTTAAACATGATAAGGAGTGTAGTTGCAAACATTGTCTTGTAAATGCATTGTCATACTCTGTTTGTCCTCTACTGCAGCAAAAGGGCATTTACAGGAAGGGATGGCCGATCGGCCATCTTCAGTGCCGGTCGGTTACAAGTGTTTGGCCGATGGCTTCATATTTGGTCGATGTCCTATTTATCCTAGCCGATGACCATGATTTTTGGCCGATGGCCTCCCACAGTGCCCATGGGGTGAATCAGAAGTGTGTTGGGAATTTTCACACTTTGCAGAGGTACAGAGCAGTGCAAACAGAGGCAACATGAAGCATGGCAACGGATTTCCGAGCGAAGCTGACCGAGCATGCATTTGTCCCTCTCCCCAAGGCCACTTTACTGTTTTTCGTAGCTTAATTAATTTGTTAATTATTTAAGTGTTGTAATAATTAGTTGTAACTAGTTATTCATTTGATTGTGTAATAATTAATTATCTAGTTAGTTAATTAATTAGATGGTTTGTATTATTCTTTCGATCTGTTCCTCGAGAGAGCCAATTGGTGTAATAAGCGTGCGTGTGTGTGATGCATGTCTTCCAACTCTCATTTCTTTCTCCCTTTTACTTAACCGCTTACGATGGTTAGTTTTAGGGCATATTTCAGTTAGCATACCCTATGCTCGCATGTTTGCATCCATTGCATGCACCGGGCTCGGCGTATCATACTAGCTGCATTGTACTTTCAATACATTACTTGAATACATGTTTAACAGCATGTTATCAAGTTACATTTTACATGACATCTTAGGATAGCCGAGCCTATCTTAGTTGCATATTCGCATGTGTTGCATTAGACATCTTAACATGAACTAGGATCATGCATGATTTCTAACTAGTTCTTTGTTTTGGCTCGGAGTACACTGTGAGTGTTTACACTTTAGCATACTGCATGTGTGTTAATGTTGCCATGTTAGCATGCTTGCCATGAGTCTAACTGCGTATGTGATTAACTGCCTGAATGCCTATGGGTGAAGGTTGGATTACTTGAATTGAAACAATTCACTTAAATCCGTATTTTAGCCTACTTGCGAGTAGCAAACTTCAAACTATTTTCCAAACAAATGGATATGCGATGCTTTGTTCCAAATTAGGCGATCTAGTCTATACTTGTTTGCTATGCGCATCACGTAGTAAGACTAGCTAATTAATCGGAATAAGAGCACATGTGTTTTCAAAAATAAAATATCATGCTTAGTACAGGCCGATCTTTGATCAGGCGAGCGGGGTTCCTCATTGCATGACCTTCTCCTCTCGTACCCAAGTTCCCGAGCCGAGGCAACTTTGGTGATGACGGACACGTAGCCTTAGGCACGAGTCAGGGTTTCCTAAATTCCTCCAAAATAAAATATTTAGGTGGCGACTCTGTATCTAGCAAAGCAGTCCATGTTTGGCTCTTCTTTCTTAAAAATCAGTTTTCCAAAACGATTTGCCGGATTTGGACTCTTTGGTGATTTATCAGTCTTGCATTGCACTTTGCGAGATTAGATTCAGAACCGTGACATTTGAGTCCGAACTGTAGCAGCCGAATGAACAAAACGGGATTTTCCCAGGACGTTTAGGCATGTCCACAGACACCAATATACCTACCTAAGTTGGACGATTAAATGGTACGTGGTGATCCTGATCTAAGGCTTGTACTCCCACTACAACAGAGCCCATGTCCGTCTATCCATCCAAAGCCGAATAGCCGTCCAGGATACTAGGTGGCGAGCACTGGACTTATGTGCACAAATGCATGAAATGTAATGAACATATAATTGAAAATAAAAATCATATCATGGAGTTTGAATCAAGGTTTCTTAATATCCCGAACAGAGTTGCCGGAAACTATAAGGGGTACCTGAGCGCACTAAACAGTTCGGACCCTCGATCTCTTTAGTCTAGTCTCATAAGTGCAATGTGAAACATAGATGAGAGTCCAAATTTGACAACGTTTATAGAAAATCCATTTTATTGCAAAGCTTTTGCCAGAAATGGACTGCTTTATCAGATCTCCGAGCCGCCACCTAATATTTTGAAAAAATTAGGAAATTTGTGACTTGTGCCAAGACCACTGTTGATCATAACCAAGGATGTCTTGGCTCGGAACCATAGGTATGAGAGGTGAAGGTGATTAATTGAGCACTCCCGCTCATCTGATCAAAAGATTGGCCTCTACTAAACCATGATATGAGTTTTATTTACTTTATATGTTCATATTCTAATTTATTTAATAAATCCTAAAATTTACTATATGAAGCATACGAGTATAGACTATGTTATTCATTTTGGAACAATTTGATTTTACGTATTTTGAAAGAGATTTGAAGATGTACAGCTCAAATAAATTGTGTTTACAAACATGAAAATCAACACAATTCCAATTTAAGTGACACAACCTCCATCCACCGGCATTCATGGAGTTATATCAAGTAAGCAAGTACCCACATGATAGGATGCTTAAACAAAGTAAGAAAAAACATTCAAAAGCGGGATGCTAAAGCATAAAAACTTATAGGTTCACTGACGTCCCCCGAATAGCTACAAAATAAAGTCAGAGAAATATGCATAATCTTATATACAAAATGTTAATGCAACTCACTCATGAAATGCAACTAAAGATTCGAATTCTAATATATGATATGTGAATCATCTTAAGAACATGAGGTAGTGCATATAATCAAATAAGAATTGATTAAACCCATATATGCAAATTTAGCTGAATCTTAAGGTATGAAACATGGATGCAAAACAAGGATATGATGATATGATGACAAGAAAAATATATTGCATAGTACAAATAAGGAAAGCGAGTAAAACAAAAGGATAGCAAGAAGCGAGGCTGGAAATTATTTTAACACTTTGAATAATTACATATCCAAATAAGGAAGGAGAGGAAGAAAAATATTATAACAAAATATATCCTCACAAATCTCTAAATAAAAACAGAAGCTTTAGATGCCTCGGAGACCATCGAAAACTATTCTGCTTCATGCCGGAAGACTACTCAGTTCTGTCCTAGAAGAAGTTGGCTGCTCGGCCAATTAATCCTAGCAAAAACACTACTTTTTCTTTTCCTACACCAAAGAAAGAACAAACAAGCGATATGTGGATGGATCAGCTAACCACTTCTAGTTAGATTACAATGGTTTATAATATGAAATCAAAGCAAGAAAATTATAATAAGACAAAAAAAACATAAGAAAATGAAAGAAATTAAAAATTTACATTCCAAAGAAAGGATAAACTTCTGTGATTTTCAAACTTCCTTTTGATCACCCTCAAGTGTACGAAGTATGTTCTCAGTCCTCAGTTTGAAAAATCAAAATTCTTATTAGAATGGTGACTTGGATTGTTTAACAGTGTGTGGGGGAAAATTGATGATCTCCCTAATTCTCTCACTTTCAACAATAATCACTCTTTCTTTTATCAAAGCTCTAGAATCTGATTACAATGCTATGCTTTGGATGGTTTTGATATATGGAAGATGATATAACAGTGTCTATGGAAAATGGAAGTTTTTGGCCAACTTTGATCAATTCTCAATTTAAAGCTTAGACTTTTCTTTTTATCAATCTCTCTCAATCAATCTTTCTCTCCTCTCTTTACTCTTCCCTTAGTCCTTTTTACATACAATCTGATTTTCTCCGTATAGGAAATGCTGGAAAGCTAGGTGAAGGTGATGGTGGAAGACAAGATGGAGGACAAACCATAATGGAGCATAAAGAAAGATGATGGGTTATTGTTTTAGCTCTCTTTTTTGAAGAGGCAAGTGCTTTTGACAACAAAAGATGAGTGTATATGCATTTCGTGCATGAGTGGATCAGAAAATGGGATAGTGGGATGTCCCACACGCACTAAACAATAATTCTGCTAAAACTACCCTGTTCCTGGACAAATTAGTCGGCCGGCCGGCAAAAATGTTAGCAGGCTTGACTATTTTGCATGATACATGATTTTTAGATAGAATTATTATCCTTTCCTCCAATTTTCATATTTTTCTTTGCTCAATTTCGTAAGAAAAAATTTTATTTTGAAGTTATAGAATAAGCCTCGGAACATTACGGAAATACTTGGAACAAAGCGCGGAATGAAAATTTTGAAAGAGAGTTTTGAACAGGTTTTAAACACTTGACCAAAATAGGCTTAGGGTTGGGATTAGAGCTCAAATTCCATATTTCTTATTGAGGATTTTGTGAGAAACACATTCTTGTTTTTGTCATCGAGTAATCAAAAGAAAGTGCCAAGTCTTAAGGCTGGTCAAAATGGGGTGTCTGCAAATGCTAGCGTCGTCGCCGACCTACAAGCTCTCAGGTTGGGAGGATGGGTAGCAAAAATTGCTGAGGTATTGATGCTCTAGCATATGATCCTGCCAACCTACCTCTCGCTCTTCCCGCATTCAAACTTGGCACCGGAGTGACCATCGCCACCACATCTGAGGAGATGGATCGTAAACCAGCGGTCGCCGATGACCTTCTCGCCAATTTGCTCCTCGTCGTCATAGTCTAGTCCGCCCTTTCCCCTCAGTTTGTCCAGAAACCAAAGAGGGTGAAGAAGGCCAAGGCAAAGACCAAAGTTACAACCATTCCTTTTAGCGAGGAGAAGGACCTTAAAGACTCTATGTCGATCTCCAAGCTGGCTAAAGTCGAGAAGAGGCCAACTAGGACTGATTCCGTTGAGGCCCCTCCTGCAAAGAAGTCGAGGTT
Source organism: Camellia sinensis (assembly GCF_055761805.1). Lineage (NCBI taxonomy): Eukaryota > Viridiplantae > Streptophyta > Magnoliopsida > Ericales > Theaceae > Camellia > Camellia sinensis. The sequence goes on from NC_138962.1 coordinate 91,774,194, forward strand.
CGTCAGTCCTGGGGGTTAGAGAGGAGCCCTTCCTGAGGACACTTGTGGTGTGTTTGGTTTGGTTTTGGGAGATAAATTTTCAAAAAAAATCTTGGGGGGAGAGTTTAGAAATTTTTTTGGTTTGTTTGGTTGTATATTTTGGAAATAGTTTTGGAGTGTGAGAGTTTGGGATGGTTTGATATATTGTTATAGTTGAGTAGATGTGTGTGAGAGAAAAAGTGATTGAGAATGAGAGAAGAGAGAGAAAAAGTGATTGATTGATATGTAAGAGATAGAAAGTAATTTTGCAAATTTGTTTCTAAAATCACTAAACCAAACAAAATTTTAGAAATTTTTCTCCAAAATTTGTTTCCCAAAAACAAACCAAGCAAGGCCTTGGTTTCCCGACATCTAAGTGGGCGATCGACTTCTAAAAGTCAGCAACGCCATTAAAGAGATCGAAATTGGAGACGCACTAACCATAGGCCTCCTCCTGTCTGCCGACATGGACCAAATCAATGACTACAATCAATATGAAAACTTTGCCGTGATGATGATGCACTCTATTCTGGTAACTTCTTGACCTTTCCCTTTAAATTTTGCTTCCCATACTTAGTAAAATATTTACTAATTTGTTTATTTTCTTATAGGCCATTCAACATGCCCATTCTCAAGCAGTCAAGGCTAAGTTGATGAGGAAAGACCTGACTAGGAAGACGCAAGAGGTTGTGAACTTCCTCTCCCAACTCAACAAAGTCAATGATATGATCAAAGGCCTAATGGATAAGGTCAACATAGCTAAGGCTACCGAAAACAAGGCTGAGGCTACTGTCAAAGCCGTTAGGGCTGTTGCCGAGGCTGCTAAAGAAAGGGCTGCCAAGGTCGATATTACACTGAAGAAGGCCCTCGAAACCAAAGAGGCCAAGATCACGGCCACCGATGAAAAGGCCTATACGGAGGGACAGGCCGACGTATAGGACCAAGACAAAAAGTAAGTCAACCTAGCCTACAATAAACGTTACTACTTTGGCTAGGTTGCTACGCTGAAAAAACTTTTCATCCCCGAGGACTTCCCTCCTCGTGACATCGGCCAACTTGACGTGCCCTTCCCCCCTTTCCTGTCTAATCTAAGGAGGAAGAAGAGGAGGAAGAGAAAGTAAAAGAGGTTACTATTGTTGCTGCTAGGGCAAAGTCCCTAACTCTGAATGATTTGGTCCTAGACCTGACTGGAGATAATTGGGATGAGGTCTCTAAAAGTGCTTCTACAAAGAAGACCGACACCTTTGAGATTGAGATCAATACTACTGGCAGAAGCTTGGAAGAGAGTTTGTAGGAAATCGATGAGGAAATTGTAGTCGATACTAAGGCTGAGAAAACTGTTGCACTGTTCGCCCAGGCCGATGTGGAAAAGCCCCAGAACCCTACACCAGAGTCAAGTACATAGGATTTTTTTTTTTTCTTTCAGTTGTATTTTTCTTTTCACTTTTCTTTTTCTTATTAGGCCGAAGTGCCTTCTAATGTACGTGAATAACTTCTTTTATGAAAGCAAGTTTATTTTTTTGACTAAGTGTTTGATGCTTGTTTTTTCATGCTGCTTTCATATATCTTGTACAATCTTTTCATCTTTTAATGAATTCTTCCAAGTATGACATCTTGACAACATATCATCTCGAGTTAATACACCTCGGATAGAACTACTATCAATCATCTCGGATAACTTTAACTTGTAATTTTTTTTTGAAAATTTTCACAAGTGTCACAATCACTTGACTCATTTATGCTCTCAACCCCCTCATGTAAACCTAAGTCTCACTTAGGTTCACATTAAGGATGCAGCATATGAATCTTGGCTATGTCTGGCTTAAACATCCATAATAGAAGTCATTATGTTTAGCTTGCCTAAACAAAACACTTAAGGCTTAACCTTAGTGCATCGAGAGTACTATCTACCTCGGCTTTTCATACAAACTAACTAGATCATGGCCGGTTTTGCCTTGTTTCTCATTGAAACATCTATCAAACTTAGTTCAATTGTGCCATCATGGAAAGTCTAAGTTAATTGTCTTGTTCACCCTAGGAACATCGGCTTAAGACTTTTCTATCTTATCTAATAGTTATGAGCTTCAACAACATTTTGTAAAGAACAAAATCGAACTAGTATTTCATTAATACTTTGGCTAAAAATCGTCTAGATTACATATCAAAAACTTGAAAAATTAATGATAAAAGAATTTCAAATTGTTAGTATTCCATGGCCTTGGCAATTCCTTACCATCACTATCTTCTAGCCTCTATGCGTCAACCGAGATGATTCTATACGGTCCTTCCTAGTTTGGGCCAAGCTTACCTTCATTGGAATCTTTTTGTTGCCGACAACCTTCCTTAGGACAAGGTCCCTAATTTGGAACTCCTTGGGGTTCACCTTATTGGTGTATGCCCTGGAAAGTCTCTGCCGGTATGCCCCTTGAAGAATTGCTGCTCTTTCTCTCATTTCTTCAATCAAGTCCAGATCTTAGGTAAGGAATGCCTCATTCGTCTCATTCTTTACTCCCTGAGTTCTGACTTTAAGAATGCAAATCTCAAGAGCTATAACAGCCTCGGTTGCATAAGTCATGGAAAAAGGAAATTCTCCAGTAGATCTTCTCAGCGTAGAGCGATATGCCCGTAGAACATTGGGCAACTCCTCTACCCACTTGCACTTGGCAGCTTCTTATCTCTTCTTTGTTGTATCCAAGATGGTCTTATTGGAGGCCTCGGCTTGGGCATTGCTTTGAGGGAAGCTGGGAGTTGAGTTGTGGTTCTTAATCTTGTACTTTGTGTAGAAGTTCTTGATTGACTTGTTGTCAAACTAAGTGCAATTGTCTACCACAATGGCTCTTGGGATCTCGAATCAAGTAATGATGTTCTTCCAAATGAAATTCCTCACATCCACATCTCGAATTTTGGCCAAAGGTTCAGCCTCCACTCATTTTGTAAAGTAGTTCATGGCTACTAGCAAGTATTTTCTCTATCCAGTTGCCTTGGGCAATTGCCCAATCAAATCCATGCCCTACTGGGCAAATGACGAAGGACTAGATATTGGGTTCAGGTCTCCAGCTGGCTGATGTATCAAGGGTGCGAATAGTTGACACTTCTCACATTTTTGACATAGGCTTCGTCGTCCTTTTGCATATAGGGCCACCAATACCCTTGTGATATGGCTTTGTGGGTAAGAGAAATGCCTCCAACATGACTTCCATAAACTCCTTTGTGGATATCGTATAAGAAGTCTTCCATCTAGGAATGATGCACACATGGCAATAAGGGTCTAGTGAAGGACCTTATATATAGATGGCCTTTTGCCAACAAACAGAACCTGGCCGACTTGAGTTTGATTTTGTGTGCCTCCTTTTCGTCTTCTGGCAGCTATCCCTGATAAATTTGACCAAGGCATCCATATAGTTTGGGCCTAACTCAATGCACGCTGCCTCATATTTTGTTATCAGGGGTTCCACGCTTAGGCCAGATAGACAGTCCACCATAATTATTCTTGGCGTGTTTGACTTTATGGCACTGGTAAGGTTAGCCAGGGCATTTGCATGGCTATTGTCTTTTCAGCAGACCTACTATAGCCGACAACTCTAAAACTGTGCTAACAATTTGATGACCTCTCTGACATAGGCCACCATCCTCTCATCTTGGGCTGTGTGTTCTACCGTCGCTTGGTTCTCGATGAGTTGGGAGTCATAATAGACTATTACCTCCTCGACTTCGATAGTTGCTACTAGTTTCAATCAGGCAATCAGTGCCTCGTACCTTGCTTCATTATTTGAGGCCTTGAACCCCAGTCGGATTGATTGTTCTATCATTTGTCCAATTGGGAAGACCGACATTACTCCTGCCTCCATTCCTTGTCGGTTGGAATTGTCATCTACAAAGAGGCGGAAGGACTCGCCGTGTAGATGTCACAAGTGTGATAACCCTGGTCCGTATTATGCTAATTAATCTTAATTGTGATTGTGATTATGTGTTTGATACGCTTTTGTGTGCCATTTATATGAATATATGTGGTTTTGAATTTCTATTTGTTCACCGTAGGAATATTCGTTCAACTTACAGTTATAAACTGAAAATTTAAGGCCTTATCGGCCACAGAAACCGAAGTTGACTACGCCAATGTAATTAGCGTAATTTTTAGAGCCTACGGTGAAATTTAATTGAAAATTGATTTGGGTCAGAATAATTAGATTCAGAACGACTAATTAAGCACTATTATTAACCTTAATCAAATATGATTAGTGAAAGACTATAAAAGGGGCTCTAATACACTTAGATGCATGTGTTTTTGAGCTTAAAGCTGAAAATCACTCTAAAGAGAGGGAGTGAGGGTCGGTTAGAGAGAGAGGGAGCTCAAGTTGTTGTATTTCTCAAGAAGCTTGAAGATCTTGGGGTGTAACTTAAGAATTAGCTATATATTGGAAGATTTGAACCTCTAGGTGAGCATTTGAGCATAGATTCCTGAGTATAAGTTTGTAAATTTGTGTATTGAAGCTAGTTGGGTAATCAAGAACATGAATTGAAATGAAATTGAAGAATATTAAGCTTATATGTACATGCATGTAAGAATTTTCCATGAAATTGTGTAATTGAGCATGAAAAATATGATCCATGTGGAATTGTGGTTAAAGTTCATGCTTTTGATCATCATTTGTATCATCTAAGTTGAAAATGGAAGTTATGGTTCACATGCAAGTGCAATTCATAGAAGCATGAATGTTGGATGCATGAAATTGAAGTATTTATGATGGGTTTGACATGAATCGTCTGTGTATGTAAGTAATTCATGGAAAAGCTTCATAATGTTGTAATCTAGCATTTGTATCATGTTAGAAGGTTTGCATGTGAAGTATAAGTCGTGATATGCAAGTTGTTTGAGTTTGAATGCAAGTTTGAGCCACAAGAACAGTTCTGGAAAACCCAGAATTCAGCATGTCCGCTCGAGTGGGGAAAGCGCCGCTCGAGCGTGAAATGCGAGCTCCTAGAACTTTTTGCAGACATGGATGTCTGCTCGAGCGTAGATATTAACGCTCGAGCATTGAGCCATGTAGTGTAACCTTCAGCTCGAGCGTCCGAATTCACGCTCGAGCGTAAAAATAAGTCAACCAGTATTTTTGCAGACCATGATGGTCCTCTCGAGCGGCGAAACCCACGCTCGAGCGGGGACCCCTGTTTCAAAAATTTTGTAAAAGTGTTCTATGTTTCATTTTCCGTTCTCTTTCACTTCTAAGCACTATTAGGCATGCATTGAGCATTATGAATGAATTAAAAGAATAAGAAAGAAGCCTAAGAGGGATGTATGAATTGAGAACGGATTGGATTTTTTGTGACCCATATGTGTTCTGTAATGTGTAGGGTCGAGCTCATGGGTGAATCCACTGGCAGAACACTGTGAGTAATATCTTAATAAAGATATTTAAAATGTGTTGTTTGTCCAATTGCCTACTTCCATGTAAGTCTTATAAGTTTGTTTAAACTGAATCGGGGACAAATATCTGTTATGACATGAATGATTGGACCAAAGGCCATCTAACATGAATGATAGTTTGACATGAATAATTGGGTCAGAGGCCGTATGACACGAATAAATGGACCAAAGGCCGTCTGACATGAATGAATGGGCCAGAGGCCGTATGACACGAATGAATGGGCCAAAGGTCGTCTGACATGAATGAATGGACCACAGGCCATATGACATGAATGAATGGGCTAAAGGCTGTTTGACATGAATGATTGGCCCAAAGGCCGTCGGATAGGAACGATTGGGCCAAAGGCCGTCGGATATGAATGAATTGGGCCCGAGACCGTTCGATGTGTTTGGAACCACAGTCACTTGACCTATATTTATATATATGCCTGATAGAAATATGAATTAGGCCCAAGGTCGTTTGATATATATTGTTCTAAGTACCGTTTGTGTAACTTCTTTATTTGATATTATTCACTGGGCTTTCGCTCATGCTCATTCGTGTGTCTGTAGGTGAGCCAAGGGAGGTCCAAACCCCAACCTCAGTGAAGTTTGTGTGAAATAGTCAAGGTTTTGAAGAGTAACCCAAACGTCTCACGCACGAGACTTGTCTTCGCCTCTTTTGTTCTTTTGACATGGTTTGATTATATTGGCGAAAACATTGGATTACTTTTGCATATAAATTTTGGGTAACTTAGACTTGAATGATCATGTATGTACAGAACTTTGTGTTATCACATGTTTTGATGTGAGTTATTAACATGTATATATGTGAAATGTTATGACGTGCCATGTAAGCACAACTCTATGGACAAAAGTTGAAATTGCTTCCGTTTGGCCCCCTTAACTCTGTTAAAACATATCTGATTTGGTTTGAGGCCGTAGGTAATCTCATGATTACTGACCGGTTATGTCCTTAACCTATGGGGGCGGGTTCGGGCCATGACAACAAGGCTTTAGTTTCTCTTGATATTTCTTCTATCCTGCTGGCATGGGGTTTTGTGGTGCTAGCTGCGTCTCCTCTCTTCTGCGCATCCTAGACCGACGTTTATAGGTCTTGGTTTCGAGCTTGCGCTCGGTGTAAACTCAACAACAAAGTCGGCTAAAACCTAACCTTTGATTGATGTCCTCGGTCTGTATTCTATGTCGTATTGACCTAGAACTACAGCCCATCGTCACTACAACAAAACTCACTTTTAACGACATGAAATGCATGTTGTGGTGAGGATTCTACGACTTGCAATGTTAAGCCGTATAATAACCAGTCATGGAAAGTCATTCACTTCAATGGCATGCCATAGTACGCCGTTAAAAATCCTTTAACAACAGATCTTGTGCGTTGTGTTTGAATTTTCTACAACTACTTTTGCACGCCACTAATTCAAGGGACAAACTACGACATTTATTTCTAGTCGTTGAATATTTTAATACAATGGCCTATTTTGCCTACCGTAGATAACCCAATTTTCATAGCATTTATTGCATGTCGTAGAATATGTATGTTTTTTTAAAAAAAAAATAAAAATCAGTGGGTTTTATTTCACCTATTTTGTACAATCTAAGAAAACATTACAAACAAGGTTTACAAAAGTATATATATAAATATCAATCAACCACCAAAATATTATTTCAAACATCCAAAAATATATATATATCCATAAATTTTGAACATCCAAAAACTATCTATACATTCCAAACCATCCAAACACTTTGTTTCTAGACATTAAAAACTAACCTTAAGTTCAAAACCATCCAAAACGTTCAAAATGATCCCCCAAAAAAAATCCTTCAGTTCTAAACCATCCAAAAACTATCCTTAAATTCAAAACCACTGTTGAGGGGCCTTTTGTCTTCTTACGGGTCATGTCGAAATATCATTCCCTCAACGAGCATCCTAAGAAACAAGGAAGAGGCTTAGCTCGATGCCCACTTTGGAAAACCTGGCAGTCTGACTTAGAAAGCAACCTAGCCATATAAAAGAAATAATTGAATGTTGAAATGGACTAGTGGCGAGATGAATAAATTGGTTAAACATTTATGCAATAAAGACAAAATGCCTAAATAATAAAGAGTGATAGGATTCAAATTCAAGGTGGGCATAGAAGCTTAAAGAATATGGACCTGGATATAGACATACTAGACAATGGTCCAAAATGAGATAGAGTGAGGTTTATGGTCCCAAGTAAAATAAATTGGCACAACCAGATTCACTTAGCCACAGTATGCCCATTTAGGCTGTGGCTAATACAAGGGTGCATCTGATGCCAAACAAAAAAAAAAAAAAAGAAGAAGAAGAAGAAGAAGAAGAAGAAGAAGAGAGACTGAAGCCTTTAAATATGGTAAAAAATCATATCTAAATGGATTCTAAAACATTGTTAAATGTGAGTCGATTAAATTCACTGGCATACATAGGGGAGACAAGAACTGACTTCTTTCACTTGCACTTGAACTTGAACACTCAGAAGCCCCTTTTTCTCATTGTACCATCCAGTAAACTGCTTGGCACTGATATGGTCTAAGCACTGAAATCAATTCAGGTATGTCATCTTCCAGCATGGGATCCCCTCTGTATGAATTATGTCAGAAATAGAATCGATGTGAAGTCAAAAATTAAACAACCAAACCTTTGAAATTCAAATCAACTTGAGGACAAATTTATATGGTGCTAAAACCCACTTTGAGAGCAGTGCATGACAAATTTATATGGTGCTAAAACTCACTTTGAGGACAAATTTATATGAGTTTCACATGCATCAAATGCACTCTTAAGTATCTCAACTCAAATGACAGTGCATGATAAAACTACTAGACTTACTCCTCATCCACGCACATACCACCACAATTACTGTATACACTCGCAAGTGAAAGAAAAAATGAAAAAAGAAAAGACCCCAAGTAACATATAACATTTAGGTTGCTTGATAACACCGTAAATCAAAACATATGATATGCTACTTCAATGATAAGTGTTCTGTTTTTCACCTTTGTTTAAAAGTTTATTGGTTGAAGAAGTTTTCTCAGCTTTGTTCATGATCACTATTTGGTGATAGCTCTAATATGACACAACTTGAGTGCAAAGCTACATCTCATTGTTAGACTTGTGTTTTCTATACTTTAAGGTTGTGTTTCTATCAACAAGATGGAAGGAAAACTAAGTGCTCACCATTTTAGTCTTATTTATAACCCCTTGGTTAAAGTTTTAACACTAAATTTAAATCCATATTGTGTTGTGGAAGACCCATCTTTTGTTGATTCCTCAGATATAACAATTATGAATTATCTTTAAGTTGCCAACAACAACAGAATTTAATTTCAATTAAGGAAATGCAAAAACTATTCATCAATGTCTATGGAGTACTAAAGAAAAATTCAATTTCAAATAACATCATATTCTAATTTTGCACTCCCTCAAATATCAAGACTTGTGAGTGCTCTTTTAAATCACACAATTTGTAACAATTACAACAAAAATCACAACCCACGTAAAGATTGTATCACCTATTAGTAATCAAATAAATCATAATGTAAATAAACATATCACTTAGTTCTAGAGTTTTATGATGGTAAAAGAGGTGAAAATAGCATTGGTCTTTTTCTCTTTGGACAGGGAGATATTTTAAATGTTTAAGTACTTCAAGGCCTATTCTCATAATTAATTTCATATTTTTTGAGACATTCTTTTGATCTTAAAATGACCATTTAAAATTTTTACTTTTTTTTTGGGGGGGGGGGGGAGGGAGGGTCTCTTTTTGGTTTAATTGTAATTGTTCTAAGAATCATAAATTAGTCTAAAGTAACTCTCTGTTTTTTTTTTCTTCTATTTATATTTTTGGTAATAACAACACATGCATCCACATACATTCACTTCAACTTGCCTCATTCAAAAATTTAAAATTACACGTCACAAACAAAAAGAAACAATGATCTAGACCCTTTCATTAATATGGAAAATCATATTGACATTTTAGCATACATTCTAGAAGAAAATATTTAACATTGATTTTTCTTTAATTTTCTTAAAGATTATATTGTATAAATTGATAAAATGTTCAACTATTGTTTTTATTTTCTTTAATTGTATTAAAGACTCCAATATATAAATCGACAACAATTGATAAATTAATTTTTATAAGTGATAAATCCAAAATGGTACACCAAAAGGCAGTGGTATGCTCATGATAACTAATTGATACACAACTACTTCACCTAAAATTCCGATCGAATATGAGAAACTTAACCTTCTAGGCTAGAGAAAATTCAGAAGAGACATACAAACCGCTACCTTTTCCTTTTTAACTTATAATCAAACACGAAGAGTGAATTGATTGTAGTACTTGACAACTATCCCTATCCACAAGATCACCTGTAGTAATTCTACGCTCATACTCAACCAGAGGCCCTGCTTGGCTTACTTCTACAATCAAATCAAATTAAACCCAAATCAAAATGTGAACATCATGCTAAAGATTATTTTTTAAAAAAAATTAAAAGGACAAAAACACAACCTCCATTAGTTACTTTAGCAGGATCAGCAAACAGAGCTCTTCAGATCATATATGGATATGAATATCTACAAATTTTAGCATTGTAAAAGAATCTGTAGACAGAGCAAGTATTAGCCAAATAATTTTGTTTTCATGATAACCCACTTCACATAGTATATCCTCGATGCTAAAAAGCTAATTGAAATTGTCGAATAGATCAAACAATTGTTCTCATTTCCATCAGAATGAAGCAATCCAATGTTGAAGTGCTTCAGGAGTAATTCACAAGAATCGAAATGCAAAACTTCTAAAACAATAGGACTGAAATATTATAGTGTTAATAGAATAGAATATATTCTCACAACTATACACAATTATTAACTTTTTAGGAAGACATGCGACTCAAAAAATAATTACTAAATATCACACTAAAAAATGATCAAGGTTAAAAATAAATAAATATTTAAAATAGGGGATAGATAAGAATCAAAATTACATAATTAGGTTTTCTTTTGAGTTACCATCACATCATAGATCTAAAAATTGATACATTTTCATTTGTTTCTTAGGTTCTCCAAGCAATCCTATAGTAAAAACAAACACCTATATTGCATAGCATAGTGCAAATATCAAAACCCACAATCTTATAACAATTCAATTCTAAAAACTGTAAATCCATATAATATATAGCTAACACAATCCATATTAAACCCAATTAGCTCCATAAATTTACCTTCAAGTCGTTTCGTTGTGCTCCGGAGACCTTAAGTGCTTTGACATTGAAGGAATCGATCCGAGGGCCTGACCGAATGAGTCTTTGCTCGAAATTATCTTCGTCATCTGAATCCATGCCTATTCACGGTGGCAAATCTTTGTCGTCGTCCTCCTCCTCGATCTCTGACTTGTCCTTGTCCTAAAAATAACGATCGAGATTCAATCGAATCCATTGTCGATAGCCTCTTGTTCTCTCTCTTTGATCCATCCTCCACCATACTTTCTCCCTCTAGATTCCAAGCTGAGGCTGAGATCGATTAAAGGCCGTATCTAATCTGTGAAAACTAATGCTCCATTTTTGTGTGTGGAAGTATGAGTGTAGAGACTGGAACCCTAGAAACTGGTGCAAAGATTGGCGATTGAGAGAAAGAGTGGGAGGGTTTTCGTATTCGAATATTTTAATTTTTTTGGGTGTTTGAAAATTTGTTATTTACTTATTTGGTGCTAATTAATTTTTATTTTGGCGCCTTGTTTTCCGATCACAGTTTTTATGGCAACAGTTGTTCGTCGTGAAAAGTAAAATATATTTAACGGCTTGAAATTTTTATTTTTGTGCTTTTTTTGTCGGTCATACTTTTCATGGCAGCAATTGTGTGTCATGGAAAGTGCAATATTTTAAACGGCTGACATTTTGTGCATCATGGAAAGTGAAATTTTTAATTGCTAGCTTTTTGTGTGCCGTGAAATATTTAATATTTTTAACAACTGTTATGTTGCGTATAGTTGATGTAGTAACGGCATGTCATATGCACGTCATATAAAGTTTTATTATTTATAGCTAACATATAAGCAGTAAAAAAAATCATTGTTATTAGCATTCACGACCTACGCAATAGACACGTCGTGGTTGGGAAATTATTTGCGACATGCAAAAAAAACCAAGTCGTAAAAGTGAGAAACCACGACTTGCATTATTGTATGTCGTTGATGTGAAGCCGTAAAAATCCAGTTTTGTTGTAGTGCGTGTCACTCTGCCTGTCAAGTCCCCATGTTGTAGTAAAGACTTTAGTGGGTGCTCCGTGAGAACCACAATCTTGTGAGCTTAGAAGTAATGGTTCAATTTCTTTGATGCCATTACCAGTGCGAGTGTCAGTTTTTCTAGAGGTAGGTAACTCGTCTCTATGCTTTCCAAGTTTTGCTCACATAATACACCACATTTTGCTCTCCTTCTTCTTTTTGAATAACAATAGCATTGACAGCATGGTCCCAGACGGCTACGTACAAAAATAGTTTCTCTCCTAGAACAGAATTTGACAATGCTAGTGGGGTTGTCAAATACCTCTTCAAGTCGCCCAAGCAACTTCGCACTCATCTATCCATAGAAAATCTATGGCCTTCTTCAGTAATTGAAAGAATGGCTTGCACTTGATTGAACTCTAGATGATAAATTTATTCAGCACGGTTGCATTACCAATCAAAACTTTGACCTCTTCTGCTATCGTTGCACACTTCAAGTCAATGATGGCCTTGATCTGATTGGGGCTTGCTTGAATTCCTTTCCTGGTCACCAGATATCTCCAGAATTTACTAGATCCCACTCTAAAAGTGCACTTGGAGGCATTCAGATGAAGTCGCTATGACTTCCAGATATCAAAAACCTTATTCAGATCGACTAGATGATTTGAAGGTTCCTTACTCTTCACAAGCATGTCATCGATGTAGACTTCCATCGTTTTCCGAATCAGATGTATAAATATCTTTGTCACTAACCTCTGGTATGTTGCCCCTACACTCTTCAATCCAAAAGGCATCACTCTATAGCAATAGAGTCCATTTGGAGTGATGAATGTTGTTTTCTCTTCGTCTAGTGCGTACATGGCTATCTAATGATAACCTCGGTACGAATCAAGTAAGCTCATCATTCCGTGTCTCGAGGTAGCACTCATGAGCTAGTCAATCTTTGACAAAAGGAAACAATCCTTTGGAAAGCTTTATTCAAGCTTGCAAAAGTCCATGCAAACCCTCCACTTGTCGTTCTTTTTCTTAACTACCACTATATTGGATAGCCAAGTTGGGTAGTTCACTTCTTTGATTGCCTGCACCTCCAGTAGCTTCTCTACTTCCTCTTCAACTGCTTGTACATGGACCAAGGTTCGTCGCATGGCTCTTTAGATCACAGGTTTGGCCAACTTGTCCACGTTGCGTTTGTGATAGGTAACGTTGAGGCTGATCCTCGGCATCTTGTACGGTGTCCAAGCAAACACCTCCATGTTTTCTTTAAAAAAGGTTTCCAATTTTCTTTCTTCTTCCTTGGCTAAGCCCAAGCCAAGGAGGAAGAATCGCTCTTCATCCCCTTCCTGTACCAGAACCTTTTTTAAAGGCTCCTGGCTCTTATCAGTAGGCTCTTTGCTGACATCGTCTAAGACCTCTTGGTCTTCGTCTTCTATCTCTGCCATCTCTGTCTCTCTAACATTATAGGTGTAGTTTATTGCTGCCATGGAATAATTTTTCACTTGCACTTGGTCTCCTCTCTCCTTTTCAATCCCGAACTTGATTGGGAACCATAGCAGTTGGTGTAGAGTTGAGGGAACAACCCTCATAGCGTGCAACCACAATCTTCCAAAGATGATGTTGTATAGGAAAGAGGGGCCTGTCATGATGAATTATGTGGTTATTATCTTGGTTCTTGCTTGTACCTCTAGGTTCGTGGTGCCTAGTGGCCACGTCGGGGTTCCATTAAATTCGACCGTGGTGTTATCGGATTGCTCCAGATTGTCCTTGTAAAGGCTGAGCTCCTTGTAACATTTCACATACATGGTGTCACAGGAGCTGCCCTGATCTATCAGTATATACCTTACTTGGTAGTCTCCAATCTTTAGTGTCACAACTACAACATCGTTGTGCGGATGTTGTACCATATCTAGGTCTTTTTCTGTGAACGAGATCATCAGCTCCGATGTCTCTTTATTCAGGGCTTCTTCTGTTGGACTTGGTAGACGTACTGCAGATGCCTTACCCTCTGTGTCTCACCTCAGATCTCATTTTCATTGACCTTTGTGTGGATCATGTTGATAACCTGTGGTCCATCTGCTTGTAGTGGCGGGGGTGGTAGTGCTGCTGTTGACACCTAAGCTAGCCTCGTCTTTTCCTCTCATGTCTTTACTTCATCTATCAAGTCTCTTAAGAGTCCCTGCCTAACTAGATCCTCCAAGTGTTGTTTTAGAGCCCTACACCCTTGAGTCATGTGACCGTTCTCATCATGGTAGGCACAATTCTTCCTGGGGTTTCTGTCCATGTACTCCCCTAGGGTCTCCTTTCCAAGACCTTGTAGATGGGTGATGTTGAAAATCGTGCTCACGGCTTGCATAGCGTTCAATCCTGGTTCTAGCTTGTCGGCGCCAATATTTCTTTAGCTGCTATTTGGTGAGATGTTTATCTTCTCCTGCATCACTGTACTCATCTTTTTGGTTTTCCTATCTTCCTCTACCCTTGCATACTTCTCAATCCTTACTATGAGGTCCTCCATGTTCTTTGGGAGGGTATTTGCAAGGGATTGCTAAAGTAGGCAGTCATCCTCCAAGCCGTTCTTGAAAGATACGAATGCAAGTTCCTAGTTACAAGCTGAGATCCGGTTGTAAACCTTGTAGTACCTCTTGGCATAAGCCCTAAGGCTTTCACTATCACTAATCTTTAAAGACAATAGAGAATCTATCCTTAGTGGCTGCAATCTATTTGTAACAAACCTGGCCACAAACATCTCAGCCACTCCTTCACAGCTAGTCATACATCCCATCGGCAATTTGTGACACCAATTTGACACTATTTCCCCAAATGTCGATGGGAACATCTTGCACAATAACTGTTCATTCCCACTCCACAAAACCATTGCATTCAAATGCAGACCAACATGGAAATTTTGGTCTGACTTACCATGGTAGATGTAGAATCTTGGTGTGCTAAATCTTTTTGGTGCCTCGAATGCATTCAATTCCACCAATAATGGTGTCCTTGGCTGGGCGATGGATGTGATCTTGGCAACCTGCCTCTTCCTTTGGAAGTAATCTCTCAAATCTTCCTTTGATCATCCAAGAGCTTGGATATCGGTTGATTTTAGCTTCTTTGGCGTGCTGCTACCTGTGTTTGGATGCGTCCTTTTGGACTTCTCCATGTCTATTATGTCGTCAAAGCAGAGGCTTTTCCCGTTGACCTTTCGAGATCTCCTGATCTGGGTTCCCTTGGTCTTTGCAGTTCTCTAAGACTCTTTCTGCCATTACTCTGTCCACCCAGCATTCTATGATAGTTGATGCAAGTTCCCAGGTCTCTTCTCATGTTGTGGGACAATTTCCTATTGCAGTTGGCGTCTCCTGTAAAGGCAACACCTGCTGCATGAACTTGCTCTGCATCATGAAGTTTACCACGGTTTAGAGGTTCGTGAATTTGCTCACCAAGTCTTTTAACTTGTTATCTTTTCTCAGGCACCTGTCTTTCCATATTTGGTAGTCGCTTTCGTTATACTATTCTTCCCTATTGCCTCTTCTCGGGCCATTACGACTCCTTGTAGCATTGTTGGCCTCAGGATTTACTTCTTGCACTTCTTCGTCATTGTTTTCTCCTCTACCGTTTGGATCTACACACTCCTCTTCCTCACTGTGCATGTCGTCCCTGATTCTCACCTCTTGTCCAATGTTGGCCATCTATTCTATACTAAGTTCTCATAGACAACGCCAAATTGTGGGTGTTGATTTCTGACCTCACAACCAAATAGGGAAGTTAGCTGGAGAGCACAAGGCAGAATAGATTAAACCAAGCGCTTGCTAACAAGAAGACAAGAATGCCACGGTGGCTTATCCACCTGAGGGCACTGCGACGATCAAGTGAGTCAACTTAATTATCTTGCAAAGATATCAAACAAGTAACACAATTCACAATCAAAAGCATACCTTGGACCCACGAGGTGTCACCTTTATAGCCAACAGTGCCCTTGCCCCTAGAAGTCTTACTTTATAGGACTCGAGCTCAATGCTTATCTCAGACTCTTATATAGATATGTATGAACTCTTCAAAAGACTCATCTTTATCTGAACTAAGCGCATCAGTTTTCTAAGACTCTTGTCATCTATCCAAATATCTCGGATTCCAGTATTACCGCACCAGTTCTTGACAATACCACAATCACCTTGGCAATCTGGCTCATCCCCATGACACCTCAACTAATACGTCAGCGGTACCTTAGCCACGTGGCATGATCCTAAAAATACATCCCCATACATAGCTAAGTGGAAAATACATACGGATTGTGTTCAGTCCAGATCAAACTCGGTAAGCTGTGCTAAAATGAGTAAATATTGAATAAAAATTTAAAAAAATAAAAACAAAATATACCATAGAATTAGTCACAACAAGTATGACTTTAAATAAATTGAAATGTTCGCAAGATGGTTCAGCTCGTTAAGGGTTCAGCTTGGCTTGACTCATTTACTAAACGAGTTGAGCTCGAGTTCGAGCTTGAATATTAGGACCATTTATTAAATGAGCTGAGCTCTACCTCATATAGGCTCAGCTCATTTATATTTATTTAAATTATATAATAAATATATTATTTATATATTAAATAATATATAAATATAAATAATAGCATAAATACATTATTTTTGTATTAAATAATATAAATAGCTAAGCCAAGCTCGAGCCTAATTAGTTATCGAGCCAAGCTCGAACTCAGTAAATGAGCTCGATAAGCAAACGAGTTGAGCTCCAACTCAGTAAAGCTCGGTTCGGCTCAGCTCATTTGTAGCCCTAAGCAACAAGGGTTTCACAACTTGTGTGAATCTCGCGTTGATTTGAAATGATTATGTTCGGATATGTGATTGAATTTTGCATTATAGATTATTAAAGGAAAATGTTTGAGACTCACCAAAAATACTAATAATTATACCTACAATAATGTAGTATCATATGTGTCAACTCTTGATTTGCTATACACTCAATGACATAGGACCTGACTCTTTTGCCACATTATTGTGGGTGAAAGTGTGAGTCTAAAACTATGAATATGTATCATTACTCATTATTAAATTGGATTAATGGGAAATATAAAGGATATCTATTCTATTCTGTTATTGTTATTATTATTATATAATACAAAGAGTTGAATTGGTGTTACACCTTTTTGTTATAGAATTTTTATTCTTAAATTATCTTTATGTAACTAATATTTCACGCACATGTTTTTCTCTAGCTGCTAATTTAATATATAATTGTCAATTTTAATGTGCACAACTGTAGTGGTATATACATATTTATACAATTACATGAAATCAATTTTTAAGTTGATTTATTGATTTATTTTTTAAATATCCATCACCATATAATTATTATTTTCAATCGTTTCAAATAACCCAATTCAATCTCTTATTGTAAAATTGTTGCCCACTTATAGTATATGTAAAAGGCTTTTTGTCAACATATGCCCTTAGGGCATATGTGTCTCCACTTACATAATAAGTAGCAAAAAATTAAGAGAGCTTGTCACACCCCAAATCCGGGCATGACCGGCCGTGGCCCACAGGGACTTAGCCCAAGGCACACGTAAGCCTAAACACGAATCCAATCACATTGAACAACTGAACAATAGTCCAATAATAAATAACCAAAACTCAATCCAGACATGTCACAATTATAAACGGCAAAATCAACCGTAATCAAAAACCATCCAAACTTATGGGATATAAACAACCCACCTAGCAAAAATAATCCTAAATGAACTTCGATAAGAATAAATATAAATATGCACAAACTTGACATAACACTCTAAACTAAAGGAATGCCCTAGAGGTCCATGCAATTGAGTCCCCGCTACGCCATGAGTCCACTCTAAGTCCTTCTAATACCTGGAAGTGATAAAAACTAAGTCAGCTGATAGCTCAGTGAGTAGCAACATGGATAGTAAATACAGTTTTGAAAACAAGGATAAATTTCAAAATAAGATATATATCACAGAAACTAGATTGGCATACAGTTTGGTAAATACAATCTGTTTCAAAAGAAGGTTCCACAAATCAACACTTAAAATACTCATGTCTCGCAAGAACATGATAAACGACATTTTCCACTTAAAACAGATTATAACATGAACACCAATACTTTTCTGGGTACCAATAAAAACAAATAATCTGCCACACATTTCTCAGGCTATAAGCCCCGTTGGATCCAATACCGAACTAAGAGTCATCCTCAGGGTGGCACCTGGGCCTTTTCTCATAGACGATCCGATTGAAGGTCACCTAGTTGTTTTTAAAGGTCTGTTCCTTACAATCGTTGAGCACTAGAGTCATCACGGCCCAACCCGGATCTGTTCCCTAGTGGCCAGAGTCACCACACACAGTGGAATAATTTCCCTGGGCTAAATACACACATGGTCCCAATAATCAATACACATCAGTTTTCGCAAAACATGGTGGTTCATCATTATAAACATGAGACCAAAACAAATAGTTTACAGTATGCCAAGTTCACACGTGTTTCAGAAATAATTTGATTCAATTGATAATATAATAATTTATCAAAACAGTTTAATCATGAAACAACAATTTAATTTTTCCAACAGTTCAGGGTAAGGGAACATTTATAAAAATACGTAGCATGAAACTACTCACCTGGAAACGAAATAATATAATCCTCGAATAGAGTATGAAAGTCCAACTAGTGCCCTGAACCAATATGAAAACTACACGTCACTACTAATTTAAAAATACTAAAGAATACGGACTAAGTAACCCCAAACTGAAGCGCACTAACACGGCTCAACCCAACTCACCGTTACTCTTAAATATTATCTAAGTTCATGTTCTTCAAGGTCTAAAATCACCCAAGACATAGGTTCCGATCGAAACTTAACTAAAAATAACTTTAAGATAAAACAGTGTTTTAAACTAGTTTTCCCAATCTATTCGCTAACTTTGAAAATTGCAAAACCCACTCCACGCTATTCGAAAAATTCCAATAACCTCCAGATATGATCTAATATATCCTAAGTTTCAAACCCAATTGGTTTCACTTGATTTGCTTATCAAAATAATTATCTACAATTTATTATATCCAAACAGGTTGTTTTCTGCAGCACTTTAAAGAAATTGACGGTTCTCTTAATATACACGAGCAATCAATGCAAGGCCAAAAACGTACGAAACTAGACTCGTAACCGGTTCTAATGACACTAATTTGATAATTTTTGGATTTATACCCAAAGAGAACAACAATCCCGAATTTACTGTTTCGGACTGGTTTCCTGGACAGATTTGAATACCTCAATTTATACGGATTTTGACTCCAAAAAATTATGAAAAAATTCAGATATACAATTCAATATGTAATTGATCTACTGTAAAAATTTCAGATTAAAATTCATCCGTTTGATATGGTTTCTTGATTTTTAAAGTTCGTGATTATGCGCAGAATTTTTAACTAAGAATAATACCCAATCTTTATACATGAATTTAACTCCTCAAATTTCTTAACAGTATATATATATATATATACAAAATATATAAACCTGCAACCTCCATGAATGAATAAAATAATAATAGAATAAGGATGAAGAACAAAGAAAGAAGAGAAGAAAACCTAGGAGGCCACACAGCACAACACACCCAAAGCTCTCCTTCTTGGCTACAACAATAGTCTTGATGATTGAAAAACCCCTCTCTTTCCTTCATAAACCCACGGCTGCTAGGGCTGCTAGTGTGGTGGAAAACAATTATAACAAGAGTTAGGGTTTGTGTTTTTTTTATTTTATACTAGTGGTGGGCACACTTAGGTCAAATAGATAGATAAATATACAAAATACATATATAAGTTACATGCAACTCAAATGGTAAGAGCCTAACTTATTAATTTTACGGTCTAGAGTTCAAGTCACACCCTCTTTTCTAATTTTTTTTTTAATAATAAATCTTGCTTCTAAATCAATGACTTTCACCATAAATTTATTTTAGGTTTAAAAATTAATTAAAGGATCCTCCAATAATATTTAATTTGCACCTTAGAATTCACCACCAAAATATTTGAGATTGTAATATTATTATTTAATTATTTACTTAATTTTTATATTCGGGTTCTCACAGAGCTGCTAAATGTCTTTACCTATTTATTTTGGACTTCTCACTTCTTTGAATCCCCACCCACATGATTGAAACTGTCTTATCTTTTCTTTGAACACCTACCTTTATACCAAATATACCCTCTTATTTGAACACCAACTCTTCTTCTCTCTTCCACCGTCAGCATCACCGTTCCACTGATCTTCTTCCTCTTTCTCTTCTTTCTCACTTTCTTACTTTCTTCTTCTCCCCCTTCCATTTCCTTCCTCTCCCTCTTCCCTTCCTCTCTCCATCTCCCTCTTGCTTTACTGTCGTTCTATCATTACCATTACTGCCAAAACTCTAACCCTAGATCTCGCGCCTCTTCTCTCAAATCACCATCACCGAGAGAGAGAGAGAGAGAGAGAGAGAGAGAGAGAGTTGCAAAGAAGATGAAGATGATGATAGAGGGAGATCTTGGTTATGATTTGAGTTCGTGAGTTTTGGGGCTTAGTGAAAATCGAAATGAGGAGTTGTGGGGTTTAAAGATAAAGATGACAATGGAGGGAGATCAACAGAAAGAGAGAACCATAGAGGAAAAGAGACATCAAGAGAGAAAGAAAGAATGGATCAATGATTTCAGCACCAGTGTCGACACCTCGCTTGCCATCGCCGCAGATCTGAAACTCTTCTTCTATCTTCTTTGTTTCCTTTTTTTTGGGGTTGTGTTGGTGGTTACGACAGATTCTGATCAGAATTTAGTGACGATAGCGGCAAAGAAGCAGCAACGATGCAGCATAGGGGTTAAAGATCATTGAAGGAAGAATGCGGCAGCCAGAGGTGATGAAATGGCTGAAAGAAGTAGGGTTAGGGTTTTCAAAATTAGTGTTAGAAGGTTATGGACAAGGGTAAAAATGGAACTTCATGTTTGGACAAAATTGGAATTAGAAAATATAAAAGAGATGGGGGCCCTAATTTAAAATGTAGGTATAAGTAGTGGGAAATTCTATTTCTACACACTTAATTAGCTCAATGCACATCTTTTCTCAATACACACATCTATTAATTTGATTATTAATTAATTTTTGCAATCCTCACACTTAAAGTTAAAATTATACCCTATACTCATAACCATGTACACAGGCCACTTAATCCTCCTCTCTCTCTCTTATGGACAAGGGTAAAAATGGAACTTCATGTTTGGACAAAATTGGAATTAGAAAATATAAAAGAGATGGGGCCCCTAATTTAAAAGGTAGGTATAAGTAATGGGAAATTCTATTTCTACACACTTAATTAGCTCAATGCACATCTTTTCTCAATACACACATCTATTAATTTGATTATTAATTAATTTTTTCAATCCACACACTTAAAGTTACAATTATACCCTACACTCATAACCATGTACACAGACCACTTAATCCTTCTCTCTCTCTCTCTCTCTCTCTCTCTCTCTCTCTCTCTCTCACGCGCACACGCGTACACACACACACACGCACACGCAAACAATTGCATTCAATGTTGTAGATCAGTAGCAATGATCTTTGTTGCTCCATGAACTTGCTCTCTGGGAGTGAAAATTTCTTCTCTTCCTCCTATCCTCTTCATCTCAAATATCTCTGATTTTGAGCATCTTCCAGAAGACATTGGAGTCCTGTTACAGGCATTTCTTTTTTTGGTCCTTACCAAGCTTTTTTTTTTCTAAACCAGCAAAGAGAACAGTTCAATAACTAGTAGGAAAGAAGAAGAGAGAATAGAGATCAAGGGAAGCAACATAGAAGGGAAAAATGAAGAGAGACAAAGGTGGGGGGCTTACCAGAAATTACAGTTAGATGAAGGAGGGAGAAGAGGGTGCCAACGGTGGCGGCGGCAACGGTGAAAGATGTGTACAAAGAATTTTTTCATATAATATTATGGGTATTGCTCGATGTCTATTATGGTCATTTTTATTTAGGATATAATTGTCATTAAATTAATATTTCATTAAGTGTGTGCCTTGAGCTAATTAGGTGTGTGAAAGTAGAATTTCTCGTAAATAGAATTGTAGATAACCCATTTTTGACCACCATTAAGACTTAGGAGCCTCAGGTTAGTCACCCAATGATGAAAAGTTACACTGGACAAACATTCGATTTCCTCAGCACGAAGCCTTGATTTTGAGTCTCAAAAGCCTAAAAACCTTGTACCACTTTTTGACCAAAACAAAATTTTTTCAAGCCTGACCACCATAAAGCCTTCCGCGGCCGTCCCCCACATGGCCGGCCAGCAAGGTTTCTCAGTAGAGCAGATATTTGTTGCCAGTTGTCCCCCCATGTGCATGCACTGCACCAGCTGGCTCAATATAGATATTTCCGAGATATCAACTAGTTGTTTTATATATAAAGAGTCATACCTTATGTTTCTAGGTCAGAAAAATTTGTGAAGAGACAAATTCTTGAAAATCTCTCTCTCTCTCTCTCTCTCTCTCTATCATGCAACCTATATACACCCTACCTATACTTCCTAAACCAAATTTTTAGGGCTCTTTGCTGAGTTTCTTGAACTTAAATTTCAACACTTG
Source organism: Camellia sinensis (assembly GCF_055761805.1). NCBI lineage: Eukaryota > Viridiplantae > Streptophyta > Magnoliopsida > Ericales > Theaceae > Camellia > Camellia sinensis. Next base: position 91,796,514 of record NC_138962.1, read on the forward strand.
AGGGTGATAATTTGTTGGTTTGTAAATCAAAGTGTTACTTCTCTTCAAGAGGTATAGCTTCTAGCTTCTTTACACTACTTCTTCCCTAGCTTTACTTGCTATTTTTACACTGTTTTTAACCTGTTTCATGGGCTGAAACTTGTGGCTTAAAACCATCCAAGGTAGAGGGCTTAACCACCCTTCTTTGAATCTTATTTTCCAAGCTTTTGCCCTTGTGTTTCCCATCTTTCTTTCAACTTTTTCCTATTGTTTTTCAGAGGCTAAAAAAATGGTTTTGAAGTTCAAAAAGTGAAGGGGTTAGTCACCCCTCCTTAGGCTTGCTTACTAGCTTCATTTCTCCATTATTGTAATTCACTTTTTTCTAGCTTTTCCATGATAATTCCAGCATTGTTTTAGCTGTTTTAAGACTGTTTTAGAGTGTTTATTTCATTTATGCTTTGTATAGTATGCTTGTAGTGTTGTAGTCCTCATAGGTTTGGTGGTTAAGGCCTTAAACACCAACCGATTTGAGTTGGTGGCTCTTATTTTTATGCTTTTCATACATGTGTTCACCCTTGCATAATCATCTTTGCAACTTCCCTCTTTTCTTGATTTCCCTTTTTTGAAGAGTTATATCAAACAATTGATGGTTGTTTAAAGTATGAAAAAGAGACACTTCCATGCTTAATTGTTTAATCTCTTCGGAGGTTCATTAGCATGACATTACATCTCTCTCATGCCAAGAACAACCTCTTGTTTGGCACTTCTCTTCATTAGTGGACTTAACTATCACTCTTCGGACTAAAATGACTAAAGAATGGAAAGGTAATTAAAAGAGGCTAATCAAATGTACTAAAAGAGGTAACAAGAGTAATGAAAATGGTTTGGGTTCAATCGGATGTAATTGAACCCATTGAGTCTTGAATCATTTCATACTCTTTAGTGATGATAATGGTTTAAGATTCAAGGTCTATCACTTCCCTTGATCATTTCCATGATAGGGAGGAGGTTTTGTCGGTCTTTCATTATCATTTATTGAAACTTTGTCCATTGATTCATAGATCATCATGCAAAGAGATTGAGTCGATTAATGATTTGTGAATCAAGCCTAACCCTCCTTTGATCTGTTTAATGATAAGGAGACGCAAAGTGGACAAACATCCCTTGAAAATACTCTGTTTTGTGCTTCGTTTATTTTTTGTTACAATAGGAGAGAGCCCAAAAATAGTGGCCAGCCGGCCACCTAACCATCTGGCCAACCACTTTTTAAGGCTGGCCTACCACCTCCTTTTAGACCAGCAGTGCCATTTTCATGGTAGAACAGAACAGAGGATGGGGTGAAAACAGTTCAATTTTTTACTGCAAAATAGAACAATTATGGCAGCAAAACAGAGGGATTTTCGGGTGGAAATTCTTGTTCATGCGGTAGGCGATTCCACGCTTCTCATAGCTCGTTAATTAAATAGTAGTATGTTGTACCTAAATTAGTTAATTCCTTCGAACTTGTAATAATGTAGTTAATTAATTCCGTGTTGTAATTAATTAATTAAATTCATTCAATTTGTAATAATTAGTCAAAATAGCTAGTTAAATTTCGGTGTTGTAATAGTTAGTCAAGTAGGGCACTTATTCGGACCCTCTTGCATGAGGGAAAAACTTGTAATAATTTGTGTATGTCTTCCAAACCCACTTCTTTCTTCCTTTTATTTATCTGCTTATAATGGTAGCATTACATTTTTTCATTTTTCATATCATTACCATGCTTACAATATCCATTTTTTGCATACATTTGGCTTAGTGCATAATTCTAACTTTGTGGTTGTTTATCCAAAAAATATGCTTAACTGTATACTATCAAATTGATTCACATGTTATACTAGTAGCCGAGCCTATTACTTGCATGTAGTATGTGTTGCATTAATCATTTTACATATGCATTTTTTCTAATTATTTTTCCTCTTTTGGCTTGCCTCGGTTGAATACTAGGTGAGCATTCATTGCTTTAGCATATTGCATAAGTGTTAGTGTTTCCATATTAAGCATAATACCATGAGGCTAAGTGCTTAATTGATATACTTGTTTAAATGCTAGTGGATGAAGGTTAATTTGCTTAAATTGGGATGATTTGATTAAATGTAAATATGAGCCCACTTTTTCAAGTGGCACATATTCGAAACAATTTTCAAACAAATATAAAATCAAAACGTTTCAAATTTTGTGAATTAGTCTATACTTGTGTGCATCATATAGTAAAAATAGCCTAATAACCGGAACAAGAGCACATATTGTCCATAAGAATCATATCATGATTAGTAGAGGCCAATCTTTAATCGAGTGAGTAAGGTGCTCAATTCATGACCTCCCCTTCTCATACCTAAGTTTCCAAGGTGAGACAGTTTGGTGATAACAAACACGTTGCCTTTGGCACAAGTCACGGGTTTTCTAAATTTTCCCAAAATATTTAGGTAGCAACTCTGAAATCTGGCAAAGTAGTTCATTTTTGGCATTTTGATCCAACATCAATTTTCCAAAAGATATGTTATTTCACATTACACTTATGAAATTAGATTCAGAATCGTGGGAGTTCGAACTGTAGGGCTATCATATCCAAAAAGAGAACGAAAAACAAGCTACAAGCACTGTTCAAAATTAAAAGTTGTCTCGTTAACATAATTTATTTTACAATAAGACCAAAATACCCTTGTTATTTTTCCCTCCATTGTGACCTTTCATTTCTCTTTTTTTTTTACTTTATCTTTTCACCTTCCTTCAATACAGATGCTTTACATGTTCTTCCTGGACATTTTACGTAACAAAAAAGAAGCAGCCACAATGGACAGTCCACCAAAAAATCCCAATGAGTTGCTAGAAATGTTAATCCTCAATCAAGAGCTTGACTCGGATGTTTTTGCTTCTCCAGTGCAGATACACAAAGATTCCATCACAAACACCCTAAACTATACATATCATTAGTAAATATAACTGATAACTTTTTTATTATTTTTTTCAATACTAGATGCAAAGAGAAAACATATTCCACTTATATTTATTAATGTAGATTTTATTACACCTTTCTGTCTAGGGGAAAAAGGCTTGGCATGAAATAGGATGGCCTTCCCTATATTATGGGGTGTGTACCATATGTAGTATGTTGTGTATTTTTGTAGTGTATATTACACATTTTTATAGTAAATATTATGTAATCTTTTGATAGATTTATGATATTTCATGCTTAAAAAATGAAGTCACAAAGTTGCAAAAATTTTACAAAAATCACTTATATAAAAAATTCGTCAGAAAAAGAGGGAGAGAAGAATGAACTTGGCTTATTATGAAATTTTATCATGGAGACTGTCGAATATATTAGAGGCAAAAACTTATATGGGTGAGGAAGAGAAGATAGATTTGTCTGTGATATATACACAGATACATATATATATATCAATAGTTTTTTGAAAATAATAAGTGCAAATATTCACATTTCAACTAATAAAAATAAGAATAATGATTCATTCCTTTAATTTTGCTTTTTCAATTTCACTCTCAATGATGTTGAATTGGAGAGGGTAAAAATGAGAGTGTGAGACCGCTTTTTTCACAATAAGCGGTATGTACCGGCCGGTATGTACCGGAAAATTGGAGTGTCGAGTAGGATATGGGCCAATATACCAGTGAGAATGAAATTCGCATCCGTAGCGGCCGATTCCCGATACGTATCGGGATGAATCTGATATGTGAGCGATTTAGTTCCGATACACGTATTCTATCTCCGGTATGGCTGAAAATGGGGCAGAGAACCTCCTGCAAAGGCAAAAATAATTGAGCAAAGCACCCACAAAAACAAAAACAAATGCAAAAAAGGAAGGGAACAAACTCATGGACTCAAACCTTTCACTTCAAATTTTTTGTCTTCTTCAAGCAATACACAAAACAGACTCATGGACCACCATAAATTTGTAACAACCTCTAAAGAAAAACCCTCAATCAGACCAAACCCAAATCCTCAATCAAACCCAAATCCATCTCCGAGGGGCATCGATCTTGTAAAATGTTGCAGGAAGAAGCATCGAATCAAACCCAAACCCATCACCGCTTTTAAGCTTCTTCGTTGAAGGTGTGTTCTGTCATGCTCTGTTTATATATTTGTCATGCTTTGTTTTTTCTTTTCGCTGAATAAGTCATGCTATGTTTTCTTGTTAAGTTGTTGTGTTCGGTTTTATATATTTGTTTTGTTTTGTTTTGTCTTTTTTTTTTCCGCTCCTTTTTTATGTTTGTTCTGTGGTTATTTATTATTTATATTATGGTATGGGATGGGAATGGGATATATTTTAATATATATTTATGATTGTTCAACTATTTACATATATTGTTTTTTTTTTTTTTTTTTTGTAGTCGATTTAAGCCATTGTTGTGTGGTTATATTATGGTATCAGATGGGAGATATTTTAATATGTATATTTATGATTGTTCAAATATTTACATATATTGTTTTTTTTTTCTTTCCTTTTTTTTTTTTGTTTTGTAGCTGATTTAAGCCACTGTTCTGTGGTTATATCATGGTATGGGTGGGAGATATTTTAAGATATATATTTATGATTGTTCCAATATTTATATATATATATATATATATTTTCTTAGCAATGTACCTGTAGAGTATGTTTCATACTTATTTCACTTCTTCATTCCTATAAGTTGATTTATTAGACTAATTGTTCATGAACCTATTAAAACCAATAAATTAAGTGGTAGTAGTGTATAATTAGGCTCATTTTTCGAACCTGCTTGACTGACTTTCACTATAGTTTTCAAAACTTTTGCTTGTCAACAGCTTGATTGTTCATTTTTTTTTAAAGAGGTTTAATATTTTAGATTTTTAATTTTTATTTAAAGAGGTTTAATCTGTTAGATTTTTTTATTTCAAATTTTTTTTATTATTTCAAATTTTATTTTAGATTTTTTAATCTGTCAAATTTTTTTATTTCAGATTATTTTTATAACAGATTTTTTTTAAAGAGGTTTCATCTGTCAGATTTTTTTAAAGAGGTTTAATTGTTAAGTAAAGAGGTTTAATATTTTAGATTTTTTATTTTTATTTTAAATGGATTATTATTAATAACTAAATTAGAATTACAATATTTGTTAATTGAAAATTGTTATTGTACATAATTGAAAGTTATAATGGCACACAAAGGTGGTTCTAGTGGAAAACCTCAGTGATGATAATGGTTGGAAATTTGGAATTCCACTAGAAAATAATAGGCATAAAATTAGGTGTACATTTAGTGGAAAAGAGCTAAATGGTGGTATAACTATAGGTTGAAGCAACATTTGGCCCATATGAAAGGTCAAGTCACACCTTGTGCTAATGTCAATGGTGAAGTTCGAACACTAATGATGGATCATTTGAATAATTATAAGGGCAAAAATCTTGACAAAAGGAAGATGAAAGAGGAATTGACAGAACAAATTAGAGCCAGTCAGTGTGATGATGATGAAAATGATGAGGAGGACCTAGAAATGGTTTTGGCCTGACAAATTATGGCTAGTGATATTGAGGTTGTACCTCTTCCTGGATTTGCTCGATGAAGTCATAGTGTTCGTGAGGCTAGTACAAGTAGGAAATGGATTGATACATCCTCTCCAGAAGTTCAATTATTAGACATATATGTGGATCTTCATAGGACCAAAGGCAACAAAAAATCCAAACTCTCATCTAGATTCTTGAAAGAAACAATGAAAAAATTAGGAAGAGCAGTTAGCCAGTTTGTATTGTTCACTCCAGTGCCTACTAATGTTGTTAATTATAAATGGTTAGAACCAATGTTGGATACTGCAAGAGAGGTTAGAAAAGGAACAAAGCTTCCTAGCTCTTATGAAGTAAGCCTCTAACTCAAAGTTTGAAAAAACTCTATCTATGTTTAAAAATAAATAAATTATTAAGATGCTCATTAATAGTTTTTGTTTGTTATTTATTATTAAACAGGTAACTGAAGTGTATTTACCAATGGAGTATGAAGCTTTACAAAATTGGATAAAATCTCATAAATCTAGTTAGGTTGAGAGAGGTGTTACAATTATGTGTGATGGATGGTCTGGGCCCACAAGAAAGCACATTGTTAATTTTCTTGTGTATAGCAATCGTGGAACAATTTTTCAGAAGTCTATGGATGTAATTGATGTACCTAGTAGGACAGTTGATTATTACTTGGGCCTCATGGACAAGGTAGTGGATGAAATTGGAGAAGAATATGTTGTGCAAATCATAACTGATAACGAAGCTGTGTTAAAGGCAGCTAGTTACGAACTCATGCAAAAAAGGGAGAATCTGTATTGGACGGGATGTGCAACTCATTGTATTGATCTTATGTTAGAGGATATTGGGAAGAAAAAAAGTGTACAAAAGGTGTTGGATTGTGTAAAAGTAATCACACGCTTTAATTACAACTCCAATTGGGTTGTTGATTTCATGAAGAGATTCACAGGAGATAGAGAGTTGTTACATCCTATCATCACACGCTTTGCCACCAATTTCATTACTTTGGAAAGCATTATTAAACTTAAGACTGCTTTACTGGATATGTTTCATTCTCAAGAGTCGAAGCATAGCAAATGGTCCAAAAAGGATGACACAAAAGAAGCAAAAAAAATTATACAAAGTAAAGATTTTTGGACCAAGGCGGCAGATGTACTAAAAGTTCAATAACCACTTCTAAAGGTGCTTAGACTTGTAGATGGGGATGAAAAGCCCACAATGGGTTTTATATATGAAGCCATGGATAGAGCGAAGTTGGCCATCAAAAAAAATTGTCGCTATTATGTAAATTATTGGAAGATTATTGATAATCGATGGGCTTTCCAACTACCCACAGACTTATATGCTGTTGGTAAGTAATTTTTAATTTATTTAAATTATAAATTATGTGTTCCTTGTCTCACTTTTATTATTATTTTATATTTGAATGTAGGTTGCTTTTTAAATCCCATATTCCAATATGGGGAGCACCTTTCTAATCATCAAGAAGTGATGAGTGGAGTTAGAAATATGATTTCGAGACTTCTACCAGATTTAAATGAGCAAATACAGGCGGTAAACCAAGTTAGTCATTATTTAATATTAGTTAAATTGATAACTTATTATTTGACTTGTGAATTGTGTTTGTAAAACTGCTTATTGCCTTTTGTTCATTGCAGATCTCTTTATTTTGTAATAAAGAAGATTCTTTTGGTGCTGTGTTAGCACAAAGAGCAGTGAAAGCAACAAATCCTGGTAATTATTATATAATCAATTAACTATTAACTATTTTAATTACATATTATTGTTACATTGTCAACACTTCTATATCAAATTATAACATAATCACTAATAATTGATTGATTTGTATATAGCTGAATGGTGGATCCATTATGGTACATCGGCTCCGGCACTCCAAAAAGTGGCTGTGAAAGTATTGAGCCAAACCATGTCTTCTTCTAATTGTGAGCGCAATTGGAGTACATTTAGCCTAATACATACAAAGACAAGGAATCGGTTGAAGTATAAAAAATTAAATAAACTTGTTTATGTGTATTACAATATGTGGCTAAAGATCAAACATGCAACACGAAAAAGCCAAGATGACAGAGAGGGATCATTTAACCCCATCAATCTTGACTATATATTTGAAGAAGATGATCTATTAACTCCATGGCTTCAAGAGAGAGAACATGCAGTCTTGGATGATGAAGATAACTCAGGTTGGTTGATTGTTGATGATGGTGATGAGGGAGATCATGCCACTAGTAGCCAAGTAGCTCAACACCATCAAAGAACAGGGTCTGCTGGAAGTGGCTTTAGTGAGGGTTGCAGTTTGAGTCCACCTAGTGGTAGTGGAGATTATAGCGATGGCAGCCGTCCTCCAACAGGTGGTGGTAGTGGTGGACAATGGGAGTCTGCAGGTTCTGCACATGGTTGTAGACGTAGTATTCATCATGTTAATCATGATTGGAACAGGGATTCTACACAGCAATGACGACATTCTATTTCTACTCCTGATGTAGAAGCATCAATTGGGCATTCATGACATATTGATGATATTTATGGTCATCGTGACCTTAGAAATCAATTTGGACATCTTGGAGTTAGACAAGAAGATGGAAGGGGAACTCAACATTGGCGACCAATATGCCAAGTACCATATCCTTATTACCCTCCTCCAAGTCAACCACCACCACACATCTATCAACCACCTTATATGGGAAATTGGAACTACTCTCAGCAACCTCATCAGTATCCATATATAGAGGGTTTCAATTATGGTACATGGGGGCTTGCAATGACATAATCACAATCAAGTAGCAGTGGCAGCAACAACACCACTTATGATCAATGCACTTTCAATAACTACTACCAGGAATATCAATATGGAGAAATAGGCCAACCAATTCATAGTGACGATCAAAGTGATGTGAGATATGGAGATTCTTCTATACCACCACGTAATTCCTTTTATTACTGAGTTTTAGAGTTGTTGATTTGTAGTAGATTGTTTGTATGCGATTATGACTGAAGCAAATGATTTTTTTTCATGTCCCTCTTTCTCTTATTAATTTGTTGTGCATGTGGAAGTATTTCATTGTTGAAAATAAGTAAAATAATATTTCCACATCAATTTTTATATTAAAATTTTAACATATATGCCAAATAAAAGCTTCAGACTAAAATAAATACATATCATTTAGTTGAAAATGAGTCAAAAGTGCCTCTACATATCAAAATTTTGATTAAAATGTGATACATTAAGGCTAAAAGAGTCAAAAAAAATGCATAAAATTGAATTTTAGAGGGATTGCTAATGATTTTTGAAATTTCACAGCCGCGACGCCCAATACTCAATACGTACCGGTCAATACTACCGATACCGATACTCCGTGATCATTACCGTTACGTTACCCGATACCGCGATTTACAACTATGGGTGGACCATGTCATTAGGGGTGGAAGGGGATGTAACATCACTCTAAAAATAATATACATTTGAAAATGAAAGTTATATTTATAATATAATGAACAAAACCAAACCATTTGTGTGAACTTAACTACAAAGTTATCATTTTTATTTCATAAAATTTATTTTATATTTAATATGTAATATATTATTATTATTTGATTGTAATATATAAACTTATTGGGCAGTCTTGAAACTGTAATGTAATTTTAAAACTTTTAGACCCAAGATTGATCTTTTTTTCTATTTTTTAACCTTGGCATGAACCTGGAGTTTTGTGTATTCTGACCCTGCCATGAACATACCTTAGTCAATGCCTACCCCTAGTCTAAAAGGAATAAATATAAGGAATAAATGTAGTGATAATTTGATTCTTCGCGGCCATAATAAATAGAAGAGAAAATTGAATTTCTCTCTTTGTCATTTCAAAAAAAGAAAAAAAGAAAAGAAAAGGAGTAAGTTGTAACACGTTTACTAAAAAAAACCCTTTTGTAGCGAATCAGTTATTAGAAAAAATTGATAAGCTTAACACAAAAACAAAAAAATAAATAATAGTAACTTGGTCCTGGACATCCACTAATAAATTAGTGTATGCATGAAATATTTATCGATGGCTCACTCATATTGTAAGAATAATAATAGAATATTTCTGAATTTTGAGCATTCCTCAAACACAAAATATATTTTAAAAGTCTCACAATTTTTCATTATTAAAATCAGGGACAAATACATAAAATTTTGTTCACTCGAAATTTATAAGTAAATAAGTCCAATTAATAAAATCTATACGTAATTATCCCTATTCATACAACAATAATGATACATAGCTCTACTACTAAAGCTCTAAACGGAGCTCTAGTGAGGTGGAAGAGAGAGAGAGAGTAAAGAGAGATAGAAAGAGGAGTGTGGGCCTCACCTTTATATAAGCACTCTCCACATCATTAGAATTGCATTAGAGCTCTAAAACATTATTTATTTACACAATGAATCTAAGAGGATAACATTGAGGAGAATATATTAATTGGTTGGGTTTGGTGGACAGGTTGAGAATCACTTGTCAACTTTTTAATTTCTCACTCTATTTTCTATGTCTCTCTTTACTCATGCACCTAAGAAAAAATCTGATAAATTATGTAAATCTTGTATACTTTGTGATTGATTTTCTTTTTATTATAAATTACTTTAATTTATTCTAAAATTTGAGATTTGGAATTCACAATGAAGGTCCTTAAGATCCAAACCCATGACAACTTAGCCTTGATGCTACTTTGTCAAACCGAGTTCCACCACTCTCCTAAAACTAGTTGGTTGTTAGAAAAGACATCATTTTGTCTTTTATGATATTTGACATCGTTTTTCACTAGCTTATTTTTAGAATAGTCACAAGGAGCGACATGTATATCAACACAAGTCTTTAACATCTTATATATATACACATATAGCTAGTTTCACATAGTTGTCAAGCACCTTCATCACCTACACATAAAGGGAAGAGTGGGCGAATACCCAACGAATAATAATAGATCAAAGCTACTGCAAACAAGGATATCACATTTCATATAACAATAGCTAAACAAAAGCTTAAAAGCTTGACCAAATGGTTGTTTTCTAATGCTAGTTTTAAGGAGTAAAAGGGGCTAAATATAAAATGGGTCCGGTCTAAGCCTTGGGTTGACCCAATCCATTAGACTCAAGACCTGAGAAGCAGGATAAGCAAGTGGGCCAGTTAGATTAGCCCAGTTACATCGTCAACAATCCACCCAAGTCCTTAAGCACTTGGGTCCAGCCTATAATGGAAAGGTCAGTCCAGCCATGATGTCGGGCTGGGTCGAGCTGTAGGGCCTGATCTTTGGACCAAACCAAGATGGCCCAAGCCAATACAAAGGTATCCTATTGGGCTAGCCCATCTCTACAAGCAATCCCATAGAGGGCCAAGCTGAGGAACAACAATGCTGAGCCAAAGGAACACACCAGAGAAATGTGGAAGTTGTGAGTATATGCATGTGCAAGTTGCCACCTCAGCTGGTCCCCTACACCTAGAATCATGGAAACAGTTAATCAAAGGAATGTGGTTTGTTATCAGCATGACTACAATGAGTATATGCACCCCTTGACAACTACCAGATGGTCCCCTACCTGGGTAGAATGCTAAAGGAAACAAAACAGCACCAAAGCTCTATGAAACCATCTTGGGCAACAAGTAAAGAGTTATATAAAAACTGCACTGACTTCACATTGAAGGTAACTGATCTAAGCTAAACCCCACTCACTGAAACATAACTCTCTACACTTGGAGACCACCTTCCACCTTCTCCAATTACTCATTCTCACACGGGAGGGGTTATCCGACCAACCCCGACCGGCAGCTCTGACGGTGCTCCTTGTTGCAACGCCTCAATTCCTGGATAGTCCAATCAAGTGTGGAGCTCCAATCCACAATCATCTAGGGCGGTATTCAGTATGCACAATTCATGCAGTGAACGTGGACTGCTTTATCTTTGTAGACACCCCATTTTTGACCGACCTTAAGACTCAGACGTCATCGATTGAGCGCTCGGTGATAGTCCATGTTGTGCTTGTTTTTAGGTTTCAGAGTTTTGGCTGAGAGCCTTGCCTCTGGGCCTCTGAACTCTTTGTGTTTCAGCTTGGTTTGCGGACCAAGCCTTGTTTTCCTTGCCAAAGGGAACGAGAGGTCTTGTAGACCACTATTTTCTGGCCTTGTTTTCCTTGCCTGAGGAAAGGAGAGGTCTTGTAGACCACTCTTTTGTGGTCGTAGACCACTTTCCCGCTCGGAGACCAGTTTCTGATTTTTGGAGCCTTCGGCCGCGCGCCTTGTCTTGGGACCGCTTAACGTTCTCCGTTTGGCGTGGTTTTTGAACCACACCTTGGTTCCTTGGCCTAGAGGGCCACTATGGTTTGGGAGACCACTTTTGTGGTCGTAAACCACTTGTGGTGCCGGTAGACTAGTTTTCGAGGCTCTTGGCTGCGTGCTTTGCCTCCCGAACTTTCGTCTTACATCCGTTTTGGTTTGTTTTTGGTAAAAACCTTGTTTTCCTTGTTTGGAAGGTGGTATAAGGGTGGGAGACCAGGTCTTCCCCTTGGAAACCACTTTTTTTCTCACCAGCCAATTTTCTAGTCTGCCAACTGGTCTCTTTGGTCTTTGGCCCACATTTTCTGGTCGGCCACCACACCACTGCATTGTTTTCATGCTTTTGACTCTGTCACACCATGGCCGACTAGTTGTACTTTTGGGAGACCACTTATAGTGGTCAGCTGACCACTTTAAGTAGCTGGCTGACCACTTTAAGTGGTCAGTTGCTTTTTGTCACATTTTTGGAGATATTTTTAGCCATCTAGTATAGCTGGAGAGCACTAAAACCATCCTCCATACACGTATGATGGGATGGCCTTGACCCTTAGCTTCTTCAAGAAGCTTGAGCTTTTGCTCTCTGTAAAAGGGAGGCTCCCCCTCCCTCCGCCAGGTTCAGATTTTAGAGGCTTAAGAGATATACATACATACTTGTATCTATCTTGCACTTGTTCTTCATTTTGTGCCTTCAAAGTGTAGTTTTGTCACACTTTAACACACAAGCACACACTCAAACACCATACTCTTGGAGTTAAGGTCCCTTGAGGTTGTTTTTGAGGTTTTTGAACTGGTTTTGGTTGGAAAAAGCTACTGGAGTTTTGGTTTTGAAGGTGGTCTTCAACGGTGAGAAACTAACCTCTTAAACCCCTATTATTGCTTAAGCTTTTGAACCTATTTTCATGGTGTTTTAGACTTAACTTTCTACAAGAAAAATTTCTGATTTTTGGTGCTTAACATCTTCGTTGAAGGTCACTTTTGTGTTGGGGGTTGTCTACCCCCTCTTAGGCCTTGTTTGGCCTTGCTTTTGTGCCTTCTTTTTAAGCTTTGGGATCACCTCGTTTTGGCCTTCTCACCACTAAAATCTAGAGGAATTTTAGGTGTGGGGATGGTGTTTTAAGGTCCCAAAAAGGAGAGGGTCATCCCCTCTCCTTATGTCTTCAATACTTGCTTTGAGTGCCTCATGTTTGAGCATGTTTGTTAAGCTTATGTTGGCCATATCTTAGCTTGTATTTGGGCTTATTTCGCTATGTGATACCACTGTTTTTACTTGGTTTCGTCACTCCATGCATGCCTAATACACTTGTAGTGTAAATCTCACAAACTAGTCTTGTATGCTTCATGTGGTAGCATGTCATTCTAGCTTGTTTTGTTTCCATTTCAGCATATTTTTGGTGATATTTTGCCATGTCATACCTCTGTTAGGGTTTGGTTTTGGTCACCTCTTGCATGCTCCATGCACTTGTAGTGCAATTCCATGAAATAGCCTAACATGCATCATGCTTTAACATGTCATTCTAGCATGCTTTTGGCTTAACTTCAATAAGATTTTGTCCATGTTTTAACATGTTTTAGCTCTGATTTTTGTTTTTTTGGTCATGCATGGCTTTCTTTGTATAGCTATAGTGCATTCTAGCTTGTTAGCCTTGTGTGTCAAGTCCACTAGCATGCATTACTTGGACTATTTGAATGATTTGGCATCATTTATAATGTTATTTTAGTCCATGTTTCATGGTCATGCACTTGCATTTGTTGCTCATGCAATGCGTTGGAGGGTTTCCCCCTTTATGCCTTAACATGGGCCATTGCGTATGCCTTCATGCCTAAGCTTGCGAGCCATCATTTCAATGTGTTTTGGGGGTTATCTTGCCATGATATAACTCTGATTTTTGTTGGTTAAGTCATCCCATGCTTGGTCTTAATAGGTGTAGTGTAATCCACCTTATTTTCCTTGTATGCATTATGCCTTATACCCTTCATGCTAACATATTTTGGCTTCCTTCCATGCATGTTTTAGACTCATTTTGACATGTTCTAGGACTGTTTTAGGTTGCCTTTTCCATATGCTTCATGCTTTGTATAGCTGTAGTGTAATTGGCCTTGCTAGTCTTGTGTTTTGATGACTCATGCATGCTATCGTTGAGCTATTTAGATGATTTGACATCATTTAATACTTCATTTCAGAGCATATAGGACTGCCATGTTCCTACTTCTTTCACTCTTTAAGTGCCTTTGAGTGTTATGCATTGTTGCCTAGTTTATGGCCTAGCTTGTATGCTTGCATGCCTTGACCTTTGAGCCCCTAACTTAGCATGTTTTGGTCCATGTTTTGACCTACTTCAGCTCTATTTGTGGTTGGTTCATGCATTTGTGCAATGTATTGCATGCCTCCTTTGTAGTCCTTTTTACCAGCTTCATGCTTTAAGGACCTTTGCATGCTATGCTTGCTTTGTTTGAATAGTTTGACAGCATTTCATACCTTATTTTAGTGCATTTAGTGTTGTCACACTTCCATGTTTATCACTCCTTGAGCGCTCTTGAGAGTTGTGCTCTTAGGCCTAGTTGAATGGCCAATGCATTGTGCATGCATGCCTTGCCCTTTTGTGCACTTGTTTTAGTGTTATGGCCACTGATTTGGGCATGACCGAGGTCTGCCCATTTTGGTTTAAGTCCATTTAGCATTGTGTATGCCATGTTGTTTGCATGCTTAGGTCACATTGCATTGAGTATGCCATATTATTCATTACGTTTGAGTATGCCATATTGTTCATTGCATTGTGTACGCTAGTTGACATGTGCATTGTGTATGCTAATTGCATTGTATCATATTGTTGCATGCTTATGTTGTCTTGCATTGAGTATGCATGCATTAGCATTGTACATGCCATTAGCTTTGTTAGGTTGTTCATATTGCATATTTGCATGCTTACGTCATATTGCATATTTGCATGCTTGTGTTGCATTGTGTTTGGAATAGGTGTTAGTCCAAACACGGGAAACGAGGGACGTTTCATACTTACAGTGATAAAACGTGCCTCAATTTTTGGTCACTGACGCTCTTGATCATACATGATAGAGTTTTAGGCCTTATGTGTTTATGTGTGCATTCATTTTCATATTGAATTGTGCAACTTCGCCTCTCAACCATCATGCATCGAGATGCGTGATTGGTGGCCCGAGGGTCGAGAACCAAACTCCCTTGTGCTTATGAAATGATAGGGAGGGTGGTTGTGCACACATATCTTGCAAATACATTGCCATGCCCTTTCTTGCTCTCTGTTGCAGCAAAGTAGAAGAATGAAGCAACAACTTGTCGGCTAGCCACAAAAACTTGCTGGCCGACCACTTTTTCTAGTTTACAGTAGCAAAAAGTGGTTAGCAGGTGGCTGCAAACACCAACAAATGGTCTTCCACCCTCCCACAGGTCCCGAAGATGAGTTAGAAGCTATCTGGAGCTTGGTGCAAGTTTTTGAGGGCAGTTGCAAATAGAGGCAAGTTGGGGCATCACGACGGATTTCCGAATGAGGCGACCGGGCATGCATGCACTCTTCTCCCTCTGAGGACCTTGCTTTATTGCTTTACTTAGCTAATTTACTTAGCTAGTTTATGCATTGGTTTGTACTTAATTAGTTAATGTGTTTAGCTGATTAATTTGTGTTGTAATAGCTTAATTAATTAGCTTGTTAGTTAATTAGTTTTGTGATGTAATAATTAGCTTAATTAGCTTAGATTAACTAGTTAGCTTTTTATTCGGACTCTCCATCGAGAGGGCCAAGTGTTGTAATAAGCGTGCGTGTGTGTGATGCATGTCTTCTAACCCCCATTTCTTTCTCCCTTTTTATTTAACCGCTATCGATGGTTAGTTTTAGGGCATGTTTCATTTAGCATACCTTATGTTTGCATGCGTGCATCTATTCATCTGTTTTGCATGCACCGGGCTCGGCGCATCATGCTAACCGCATTGTATTTCAATTCCAATTTGAATACATGCACCAAGTTGCATTCCATATGCCATTCTAGGATAGCCGAGCCTATTTTAGTTACATGTCCGCATGTGTTACATTAGCCATCTTAACATGAACTAGGATCATGCATGATTTCTAACTAGTTCTTTGTTTTGTCTCGGAGTACACTGTGAGTGTTTACGCTTTAGCATACTGCATGTGTGTTATTGATTACCATGAAAGCATGCTTGCCATGAGGCTAACTGCTTATTTGATATAACTGCCTGAATGCCTGTGGGTGAAGGTTGGATTACTTGAATTGGAACAATTCATTAAATCCCGATTTAGCCTACTTGCGAGTAGAAAACTTCAAATCATTTTCACAAATGAACATGCAATGTTTTGTTCCAAATTAGGCGATCTAGTCTATACTTGTATGCTGTGCGCATCACGTAGTAAGATTAGCTAATTAACCGGAATAAGAGCACATGTGTTTTCAAAAACAAAATATCATGCTCAGTATAGGCCGATCTTTGATCGGGCAAGCGAGGGTGCTCCTTGCATGACCTTCCCCTTTCGTACCCAAGTTCCTGAGCCGAGGCAACTTTGGTGATGACGGACACATGGCCTTTGGCACGAGTCAGGGTTTCCTAAATTTCCCCAAAATAAAATATTTAGGTGGCGACTCTGTATATGGAAAAGTAGTCCATGTTTGGTACTTCTTTGTAAAAATCAGTTTTTCAAAATGATTTGCCAAATTTGGACTCTTTGGTGATTATCAATCTCATATTGCACTTTGTGAGATTAGATTCAGAACCGTGACATTGAGTCCGAACTGTAGTAGCTCAGAACAAAACGCGATATACACCCTCGCGCGCGGATAGAGGAGAGTTCCCAGGGCACGTCTACAGTCTCTAGCGACTCCGCTGGGGATTTAGAGAACTTGACTCGAACTCATGATATCTTGTTTTGACTACACTTATGTGTCGCTTTGCATTGCATTTGCATTGGTGCACCTAGGACACCGTGTTTGCCATATGCTATTCCTGAACGGTTTGCCGGAGGCTTGCTTTGAGAAGCATGCCACAAGGCTGACCGGTTGCGGGCTCTGCCACGAGAGGAACACAAACCCCAATTTTTACGGGGGCACCCTTTTTGACCATTCGACCTAGTACATATCGGAATCCGTAGTGACTATTCCAAACTAGGACATGTTGCTTACCCGATTATAGGTTGTTTGAAATCGCTGTGTGCGTAGTGAAGCCTTAGCTCCTGACAAAATAGGATAGGGAAAGCCTTACCCCTCCATTGGGGTGTTTTTGCTCTCATTTTCTTGTTATGTGCTTTTTAGAGTGTGCCTCTACAGGGGAATGCATGTATCAGTTTGGAAGTCTGGGTATCAGGCCTGAGGGCATCAGTGTTTGGGAATCAGTTTTATCTGAGGACATCAGATTTGGGGCAGCAATTTGGGCACAGTAAACAGTGTTTGAGAACAGTGTATTCAGCTTACAAGTGCCAACTGCGTGTTGTCATGTCAACTGTGTGTTGTCTTTATTTAAGCCGTTATGCTATCCGTTTTTCTAGTTGTATGTTTCGTTATTATGCTTTATTTATCTTTTTGCAAGGTAGTTTAGCACAATTGCATCTGACCAAGCAGATATTCCCTGAGCACTCTGGGTTAGAGGTCGAAGACTTAATCGATCCAGGGATCTAATAGATGGACAAACAGTGTTTCTTTCTTTACCCCCGGTTACTAGGCGGAGGTCGAAAAGGCGCAGTGTATCAGTACAGAGGTTGCCAGATCAGGGGTCCTTAAGGAATCGGGCTGACATTTTCGAGTCTATTACAGAGACAGACATACCAGTTATTCAGTTAGTTCAGGACAGTACGGAAGGTATGGAAGAGATGATGCGTCACATTCAGGAGAGTATGCAAGCCATGCAGCAGGATGTTGCCCGTCAAGCAGAAGTGGCTGCATGCCAGGTCGAGGTCATGGCCCAATAGGCAGAGTTAATTGCCAGGCTACAGCAGCAGACCGGAACATCTACTTCACACCAGCTCCTCCCCCACCAAGAGTTCCTATACTTGGGGAGACCGCTAACGTCCAGGAAAATACAAACGTGCCAACGGGGCTAGCTCTGCCCCCAATCCTACGCCAACTGTCTAAAGCGCCCACCAACTTAGTGGATTCACCATTTGAGTTCGACCCAACGACGTTAAAAGTGAGCAAGCTAGAGAAGCTTTTCAAGAAGTCTCAAGGTGTGAAATTCATTCCAGATATAGAGGATGGATATACCGACTCGGCCGTGACTCTGCCAGATCGGTTTAAAATGCCGCACATCGACCGTTTTGATGGGTCTGGAGATCCTATGGTGCACCTACGGTTGTTTTCAGACATCTTAAGGCCAATGGGCCTCACCAGATTACAAAAGCTTTCCCTGTTTGGTCAGACCCTGTCGGGTATAGCGGCCATTTGGTATGCAAAACTGGAGGACTTCGTTAAGAGAAGTTAAGAGGAGATGGCTGAGGCCTTCATAGCTTAATACTCCTACAATACACAGATTGAGGTCACAACCCGTGATCTCGAGACCACCAGGCAAGAACCAAAGGAGAGCTTCTTCGACTTTGTGACCCGCTGAAGGGCTAAAGCGTCGATGATGACCATCAGGCCTGTTGACAAAGATCAGATTCGGATGGTTGTGCGCAACCTCCAGTCCAAGCTCATGCAAAAGATGATCGTCCTCCCCCTACCCACCTTTGCAGACTTACATGAGATTGGGGTGCAGATCGAGGACGCAATAAAATAGGGTCTGATTGACCATGAAAGAGAGTAGCCCAAGAGGGCATTCAACCGCAGTACGAATGCAGGCACAAGAAGTACTGCAGCTACCAGATCTTCAGATGTGGGAGTGGTCACCACTACCCCTCCCAAAACCCTTGCAGCTACACCCTTTATCGGTATGTCCGCAAGTAGCTCGCAAACAATTAGATATGCCCCCAGAGGCCAAAGAACCTTCACCCCACTGTACATGCTTTTGTCCAAGGCTTTCGGTGTTTTGATCAAGAAAGGGCACTTGAAGCCCCAAGAGTAGCGACCCTTACCAGAAAAACTTCCTCCTTCCCATAACCCGGCGAAGTACTGCGCCTATCACCAACAGCATGGTCATGAAACTGACCAGTGCTTTTGGTTGCATCATGAGATTCAGGATCTCATTAACAACAGGGTGATCGTGCCTCTAGAGAAACCGAATGTAACAACCAACGCACTCCCACCACATAACCAAGCTGCACCTCCCAAACACATCAACTTCATCCAAACTGGGGTTGTGTCATATGATCCTAGCATATATATTACCCCTTTCCACCTACCCAAGCCGGAGGTGTTCAATCCTGACAGCACTGACTTGTGCATGTTAGACACCTCTCAAACCCAACCTGAACTGGTGGTGGTGACTATCAAAGAGAGAATTGGGATCACTGTTGAGGCAGACGGGAATGATCAGTCAGAGCCTGAGGGGTCTGCGAGTTCTGTGTATAACCCGAGCGGTTACATTACTTCGACTGGCCAGGTTAGGCCGAGAGTAGAACTCCCTATTGGGATAGAGATCTGCATAGTTCGAGAGGATAGACCTAATCAAGGGTTAGATGACCTAGTGAAACTGGAGGAGGACATTGTGAATCTACTATTCTTTGAAGAACAGGATTCAGGAGACGTAACTATCAACTGGTTCGACATGGAAGGGTCAGCAGAGGTTACTGGGTGGCTTAGCGATGAGCCGGATGTTGTTGAGCAGTGTTAGCCAGAACAGGGTCCGTTAGACACAGGGACATCAGCAATGGCCGAAATGGCCGGGAATCTGAATGAACTGCCGGAGAGCACCGGTGTTAAGAATTTTTCTTGGGATCAGAACAGTTTGAGTACAGAAGATACTGAGTAGCAGCCTGCACTAAAACAGTTTGAGTAGGAAAATATCGAAGATCTGGAGAAGGCTAGAAAGGCCAAAGCCCCTATGGAGACAGAATGTGCTGTGAGCATGAAAACAGAATGTGTTATGGGCACAGGAACAGTTGTAACAGAACCAGATAGTTGTTTGTCGATGGCCGACGAAATGTGGTAGGAAGATGACGACCTATGTCTTGCCCACACAGACGAAGACTGGGGGAACAACCAGCCGGATGATACTTGGTATATTGGAGAGGTGGACCGCATGACCAGGAGCAGGCGATAATTCAAACCCCGGCACTTAGATCAACCAGAGGTGTCCGGGACGGATAATGAGGCGGAGAAGCAGAAAGAAAAGTTACTCGAAGAAGAGGCTATGTTGAAACAACTTAAGAAAATACAAACAGACATCTCCATTTGGGGACTGCTCATGGCCTCAAGAGTTCATAGATAGGTTGTCCTTTCTGCAATGGACAGAGCCAAACTTTCAATAGATACCACGCCTGAGCAGCTGGTAGGGTTGGTCTTTCCGGGAGGAGCTTCCCCGATGTTGACCTTCACTAACAAGGAGCTGCTGCCTGAGGACGCAAATCATAACAAACCACTCTACATCTCTGTGGAGTGTAGAGATAAATGGATAGTAGTAGTTCTTGTCGACACAGGGTCTGCTATCAACGTGTGCCCGTCAAGGACAACATATGCAATCGGGTTGAAGCCTGCGGACTTCAGACCCACTGCCCAGGTGATTCGGGCATATGACAATACCAGCAGAGAAGTGATGTGTGCAGATTCAGACTCGGGTTGGTCCAGGACAACAGAATATCGACTTTCATGTCTTGGATGTTCCCGCAACCTTTAACTTACTCTTAGGGCAGCCGTGGCTGCACCAAGTGAAGGCAGTTCCTTCCACCCTGCATCAGATGCTGAAATACCCCCACGGGAAGGGGGTGGCTATAGTTTTTCGGAATTCTTCAATCCATCCGTTGCCAGAGGTGTCTACACCGGTTCTGGAAATCGAGCATGACGCGGAGGAAGTGTT
Source organism: Camellia sinensis (assembly GCF_055761805.1). Lineage (NCBI taxonomy): Eukaryota > Viridiplantae > Streptophyta > Magnoliopsida > Ericales > Theaceae > Camellia > Camellia sinensis. Next base: position 91,817,269 of record NC_138962.1, read on the forward strand.
CCTGTCAGGATTTACCCTGGCTGAGGCTCGGGTTGTATAGAACGTATTGGCTATTGACGAGGGGTTATATGTCAGTGCATAGTCTGTGTACCTCATGAACAAGCTCAAGCACATCCCTAGGATGGGATTAAGGAGAAGTGGGCGGAAAAGCATTGTAGCATTGGCCGAAGTGCCGCATAACCCGCATACCTTTGGCTTAGGTTATCTGCCTACCAAAGAGGACTAGGTGAGGAAAGGCAAGGAGATGGCCGGAAGAGCCAAAGCAAAGTGAGCTGGGAAGCCTTATGAGTTGCTACACCGGCCTATCCAGGGTACCCTGAATGGACGCTTTGTTCGAGTGGGGGAGGACTTCCTGTTCTGTGGCTTTCCAGAACCATGGCTAAATGCGGAAAGGCGGTGGTTGCCGGGATTCGAGATATTCTTTGACTTGTAATTGTCTGGGAATGATGTTGCTGAGGAGCAAACAGACCCACCAGCTGAGGTTGAGCAATGCAGTGAAGAGGATTCTGAGAGTGCAGAGTTTGAAATGGGGGTAGCACTGGCTTGTCTACTTTCAGATCCTCCGATCGTACATGAGTGCTTGAGGGATAACTTCTCGGTGTCCATGATCGGGAATAAAACGGCTGCGAGCCCATCTTCAAACATTCTGGATGCATCCATTGCACCCTCCCTCGTCTGGCAATATGAGGAGGGATTCTTATCCAGCAGCATCGAGTCAGGTAGTGAGCCGGAATCTAATTCCACTGAGTCCGTGGAGTTGGAATCAGGTTCCAGCTCGTCTGAGTCTGTGTAAAATGACCGCTATTAGTGCCCAATTTATTAATGAAAATTTCCTATGCTCTCAAGTTTATTGCATTTACTATTTGTTATGTGAGTAAATAATTAAAAGAATTAGTAGTTACAATAACAAAATTTCATGACCAAGTGAGACAGTAAAGGTATTCAGCGTCTCGCCAATTGTAGCCGATTAGACTAATGAATTTGATTTATGAATTTGAATAAAATGAACTCATGAATACTGTACTGGTAAATTGATTCATGGAGCGGCTGGGGCAGTTAAGCCGATTAGATTGATTAGTCTGTCCTTGCCCCAGCTGGTTCATGAACTAAAACGCCGAATAACGGAGATTCATGGGGCGGCTGGGGCACATTCACCGATTAGATTGATGAAACTACCCTAGCCCTAGTTGGTTCAAGAACTGGAATGCCAAATAAAATGAACTCATGAAGTACTGATAAATTAGTTCATAGGGCGGTTGGGGCACTTAAGCTGATTAGATTGATGAATTTGTCCTTGCCCAAGCCAGTTCATGAACTAAAATGCCGAATAACGGAAATTCATGGGACGTCTGGGGCACATTTGCCGATTAGATTGATGAAACAGCCCTTGCCCCAGCTGGTTCAAGAACTGGAACGCCGAATAAAATGAACTCATGAAGTACAGATAAATTAGTTCATGGGGCAGTTGGGGTACATAAGCCGATTAGATTGATGAATTTGCTCTTGCCCCAGCTAGTTTCAGAACTGGAACGCCGAATAAAATGAACTCAGGAAGTATTGATAAATCAGTTCATGGGGCGGCTGGGGCACTTAAGCCGATTAGATTCATGAATCTGCCCTTGCCCCAGCTGGTTCATGAACTAAAAAGCCGAATAACGGAGATTCATGGGGCGTCTGGGGCACATTCCCTGATTAGATTGATGAAATTGCCCTTGCCCTAGCTGGTTTAAGAACTAGAACGCCGAATAAAATGAACTCATGAAGTACTAACAAATCAGTTCATGGAGCGGCTAGGGCATATAAGCCGATTAGATTGATGAAACTGCCCTTGTCCCAGCTAGTTCAAGAGCTGGAACGCTGAATAAAATGAACTCATGAAGTACTGATAAATCAGCTCATGGGGCGGCTGGGGCACATAAGCCGATTATATTGATGAATTAGATTGATGAATCTGCCCTTGCCCCAGCTGGTTCATGAACTAAAACACCGAATAACGGAGGCTCATGGAATGGCTGGGGCACATGATTCAATCGGTACTGGGCTGTTGAAGTTTTATTATTAATGAGATCGCCTCGGAGGGGCTGCCCCCGTAGGGAATAAATGGGGCTTGTACTTCGTGCTTGTAGGTCCTATTTATATGCTCAGATTCAATAACTCAGTCCAGTCCATTGAGGAAGGTTAAAAAAGTGCGAATGTCAAATAGACTTTTCTTTAACAGTAGAGGAGAGGCGAGGACATTAGCCGAGCTGGAAGGAGATATGAATCTAAGTGGTGAACCTACGTGCACGGGAAGTAGGACTTCAAGGGAGCGAGAGAGACGCCAGTCCCCTCGTCGTCAAAGTAGGTCGCCTAGGAGGGATAAACAGCCACGGGGCAGATCCCCTCAACCCCGTTCTGGAAGAGAATCCAATTTGACACCGCGCCCATTGAGTTTTGCGGTCTTTGTGAGGAGTAGACCAATGACGGATGCAGATTCAATCGTTCGTGACCCAAATGTGGCAGTTGAGTTTGCTCGACAGATTTTTCCACCTGAAGTCCAAAAGTCGATGGCAGGTCGGCAGGATTTCAAAGTGTTTCGTGAAGGCGTTCATGGGGCGGTGAAGGGGTTATACACCGCCTATGAAATCAGCATGCGTCTTTGTGCCGCTCGGCGGGATATAGAGCAGAGACACGAACACATTTGGAACTTAGAAGCTCGCACGGAGAAGTCTTAACATGAACTAAGGAAAGTCAAGACTGCCGAGTCACAATCGGCCAGCCATCCTAACCTGGTCATGGAAGAGAGGATGACCCAGAGGCTAATAAGTCATGCGATCGCTAATCGAGATACAACTAGCATGTTTGCGATTGAGACTGCGAAGTCCAGGGCCTATGAAAAAGGCTTTCATGATGGCTGGAAGGTCGGAATAGACAGGACCAAGGAAAAACTCGCCGAGGAAGTTTGTCGATGTGAAAATCGTGGATTTAAGCATGGTTGGATCAAGGCGCTTGAGGCCGCTGAGGCTCTCTGGGCAGCAGGTGTCAATTCGGCATCACCGCTTTATCAGCGTGATGATTTCCCCTTTTCCGCCTTCGAAGTCTAGAAGAGTGATGATGAGGGAGACGCTGAATAAAAGCAGACCTTGTAATGCTCAAACGTAGATTGAGTGCGAATTATGTACTTATTTTCTAATTTAATAAAATGCTCTGTTTCAAATGTTGGCGTGTTTCAACTCATATTTATATGGTTTGTGCCAGTTGATCAATTTAGTGAAACATTTCATTTTGAATGCTTGCATTTTTCAATTTATGTTTATACGGCTTGTGCCAGTTGATCAATTTAATGAAACATTCATTTTGAATGCTTGCATGCTTCAATTGTCGCCGTGTGTTGTGTTAGCCTCGCAAGGCACTTTGAATCTAGAGCCTTATTCGGCCCAAACACGACCTGCATGGATGGGGCTCCGAATTCGGAGGCTTTTTGTCTTGGCCAATCGTGACATACACGAAGGGCGCTCCGAATCCAAAGTCTTTATTCGGCCCAAATGGGGCCTGCACGGATGGGGCTCCGAATTCGGAGGCTTTTTGTCTTGGCCAATCATGACATGCACGAAAGGCGCTCTGAATTTGGAGTCTTATTTAGCCCAAACACGACCTGCACGGTTGGGGTTCCGAATTTGGAGGCTTTTTGTCTTGGCCAATCGTGACATGCACGAAAGGCGCTCCAAATTCGGAGTCTTACTCGGCCCAAATGCAACCTGCACGGATGGGGCTCCGAATTCAGAGGCTTTTTTGTCTTGGCCAATTGTGACATGCATGGAGGGCACTCCGGAGTCTTATTTGACCCAAACGCGACTAGCACAAATGGGGCTCCGAATTCAGAGGCTTTTTGTCTTCGCCAATCGTGACATGCACGAAGGGCACTCCGAATCCGAAGTCTTATTCGGCCCGAACGTGACCTGCACAGATGGGGCTCCGAATTCGGAGGCTTTTTCTCTTGGCCAATCGTGACATGCATGAAGGGCGCTCCGAATCCGGAGGCTTTAACCAGAAGACTTGAACTGAGTTTCATAATAAGAAAATACAAAACTTTGCATTGCAAAAGTGAAATCTGTACATGGTGAATCATTCAAAACGAATATCATGCCCCATAGGTCGGGTCTAATGACAGAATTTATGCAAATGCGAGGAATTCCAAGGGCGTGACAGACTCCTGCTAGACATGTCTTTGAGCCGATAAGCCCCTGTTCCTGCGATTGAGTCGATCTGGTAGGGGTCGTCCCAGTTAGGACCTAATTTTCCATCAGCCGACTGTAGACGCGCCCGTGGGCCTCACTACAGTTCGGACTCGATTGGTTGTCACGGTTCTAAATCTGAACCAAAGAGTCCAAATCTGGCAAATCGTTTTGAGAAACAGATTTTGAAAAAGTAGTGCCAAACATGGACTGCTTTGCCAGATACAGAGTCGCCACCTAAATATTTTAAAATGGGGAAATTTAGGAAACCCTGACTCGGTGTCGAAGGCCACATGTCCGTCATCACCGGAGTTGTCTCGGCTCGGGAGCTGGGGTACGATCGGGGAAGGTCAGCTATGAGCACCCCCTCTCACCCGGTCTGAAGACCGGCCTCTACTAACCGTGATATCCAATTTTGAAAACGTTATGTGTTCTTATTCCAGTTATTAGTCTAGAATTACTATGTTATGCGCACAGCACACAAGTATAGACTAGATTGCCTAATTTGGAAACAAGCATTGCATATCCGTTTTGTTTCGAAAAATGTTTTGAAATTTGCTACTCGTAAGTAGGCTAAAACATGGATTTCAACGAGTTTTTCCAGCTCGGGCAATCCAACCTTCACCCACAGGCATTCAAACAGTTTGTCTCACATAAGCACTTAGCCACATGGTAAGCATACTATCATGGCAGCATTCACACGCATGTGGTATACTAAAGCATAAATACTTACATCGTACTCCATGCCAAAACAACAAACTAGTTAGCAAAAATGCGTGTCCTAGTTCATGTTAAAAATGGTTAATGCAACACATGCAATAATGCAATCTAGATAGGCTCGGCTAACCTAAACATGGCATGTGAAATGCGATCAACTACCACGTATTCAGTTTTGAATTTGAAGTACAAATGCAGTTAGCGTGGTGTACCGAGCCTGATGCATGCAATACAAATGCATGAATGCACGCATGCATAGCATAAGGTATGCTAATAAAAAAAAATGTCCTAGTCTACCATCATAAGCAGGTAAATAAAAGGGAAGAAAGACGTGAGGTTGGAAGACATACACACACTCACGCACACTTATTACATCATTGCCCTCACTCGGAGGGGCCAAATAAATATTACAGTCCGAATGATAAGCAAATAAATTATTACAGAATCTCTAATTAATTAATAGAAGGAATGCAAAAGAAAGAAGAGGACGGCCGCAGCCTCTGCCTCAGGATGCGCGAATGATGCATGCTCGAAAACCGGCTCGTCTGGAAGTCCCGTACCACATCACTGCCACCTCTGTTTGTACTGTCCTGCTTCTCTGAAAATTCCCAAAGTCCCAGAATAGGTTCCTTTCATGCCGCAGAGTACCACCGGCTAGGGGAAATTACCACCGGCAGTGTACAATTCCCACCGGCCGTTTTTGGGTCTATCGGCTGTAAGCAGATTGCCGGTCGGCACTGAATTCTGCCGGTCGGCAGAAACTTCCTGCAGAAGACAGTTTTGACAGCAAACAGAGGACAGACAGTATGGCATGGGTTTTCGGGCATATGTAAGCATGGTCATGCTTCCTATCATGCTTTAAACTCAAGGAAGCATGGCCCTCGATCCTCGAGCCATCAATGGTGCATGATAGCCCAAGGGATCAAATTTGCCACTTGATGTAAAGATGCATGCAACAAACAAATGAAAACCAAAGCCTTATCAAATTGGAGTCAAAGGTCTGGGTGACCGAGAATCAAGGCACATTACATCACTTGAAGTATGAATGTCCCTTGATCCCCACATTTGGCTTGACACCCCAAACCAAATAATGCAATGCATGTTATGCAAACATGGCTTAAAATGCGACATGATACTAAGATGCAAGGCATGCCAAGTGTGGTGCAACTAGTATGGCAAGCATGCAATGTTAGGCATACGAGATGCAAATGTAGTGCAAACATGGGCCATTTAGGCAATGGGATCGACATGTTACAACACTTAATGAAGCAATTATGCAACAAACATGAGATAAGCATGCAAGGGTGATCATAAACCACAAAGGGGCAGACATCAAGCCATCTTAAAACAGTGGCCAAAAGTGCCTAAAATGGTGGACAAACTCTCATGCCAACATGCAAGCCAATGGTCTCAAAACTAAGGCACAAGAAAGGAGGTACCTCACTCCCATAACATGACCAATCATAGCATGATTTAGACAAGTAAGAAACAGAATTTTTACAGGCAAAATAGGGCTCCAAACCCTCCTAATATGGCAGCTAAGATGGCTCCAAAGAGGCGTATGCACTAAAGTTCATGTGTAGGCACAAGAGGGCACACCTTCAAGGCACAAAAGAGGTCACAAATGCACACATATGAGCATGATTTATGCACTGAAATATGGTCCTAAATGATGCCAAAACATGAGGATGGTCCAAACTATGCATGCTAGAGGTCAACATACTCAAAGCTTATAAGCCAAAACACAAAGAGATAACATCAAACAAGGCAAACATGGCTGAAATAGATGACCAACAGACCTCAAACATGATGAAATAATACCAAAACCTTCATGGAACCATGCCAATATATGCAAGAATCATGGCCTAAGCACAAGGGGCATTTCTAGGCCAAATGGAGCAATACAAAGCAAGTACTTTAAGCATGCAAAGAGACATAAATCCGGCCAAAAACAGAGGTCACACATGACCTAAAACACCCAAAAAACTTTTGAAATGAGGCCAAAAATGATCAAGCACACATGCTACCCTTTTAAGCCAAAAAGCAAGGAAACAAAACAATGAAGGGAGAGGGGTGTCCCTCCCCTATGCAAGACTTCAAACCACCTTCCTTACCACTGAAAATACACTGGTTTTCAGTGGTGAGGAGATCAAAACACTGAAGTAAACAAAGCCTTACCAAAGAGGCATCAAAAGGGGCCAAATAAGGCCTAATAGGGTGAGTTTGCACTCAAACCACAAAATGACATTAATGAAAGTTCTAAAGCGTGAAAATATAAGCCTTTTTTATGTTATACACAAAAGCTAAATCAGCAAGCAAGATAGGTAAAAAACTATTGCAAGTTTGGGGAATATAAAGCAAGATGCTCACCCTTGAAGAACCTTTGAAGAACAAATGGTCCAGCCCTCTTCTTTTGATCAAAATCAGTCCAAAAACTCAAGAATCAACCCCCCAAGTCCCTCAAACTCGGAGCAAGGTGTAATAGTGTGTGTAATGGTGCAAAAGTAAGGTAAAATCACACTTTTGGGTCAAATAACACACACAAAGGAGGAGAGGGAGGGAGATATAGAGATAGGATGTATCTATATCTCTAAGCTCTGGTTTTTGCTTCCAAGTCTCTAACCTAGATCAAAGAGGAGAGCCTTCCTCTTATAGGACTCCCTCTTGCAAAGCTTATACAACAAGCTTGCTTAGAGGGAGATCCCTCCATACACGTGTATGGAGGGAGGCAGAGTTGGTGCCAGCTATCACAGCTGGCACAAAATATCTCCATAAAGTAGATGAACAGTGGTCGGCTGCCCAAAAAAGTTATTTCGACAAAATTTAGTGCCGACCGGCAACAAACAGTGCCGACCGGCAATAAAAAGTGCCGATGGAAGCAAAAACCAGCCCGTGGCCTCTAGCCACTGCCAGTGGTGTGTGGGGATGCCTCACAAGGCATTCCCTGCTCCCCCAAGGCAAAACACGAGTGTTTGGTGCAAAACCAGACACTAAACAGTCGAGTTCGGAGATCCAGAGGCAAGGCGCGAGAGCCGAGACCTCCGGGAACTCCAAACGAACACAAACATGGATAATCACCGAGTGTTCCAAGCGGTGACGTCCAAGTCTTGAGGACGGTCAAAAATAGGGTGTCTACAGTTGCCCCTCTTTGACAGAACTCGAAAGTCATAACAATGACGGGAGTGAATGTCAAAGCCCAGAGACGACCCATTTTTGACAAGGCCGAAGACTCAGACAAACATGCAAGACAAACAAGATATGCGCTCGAAGGCAGGGGCAAAATGCAAGACAATGCACAGAGCCGGGCATAACTTATGATCATGCAAAGAAAACTGTAACGAAGCACACACGCGACGGTTTTAAGCTAGCATACACCAAACTACACTACAATGCAGAAAGGATGTAAGAGAATTATGCAATTCTCAATACGTCTCACTCGGAGGATACAATACCTATGCGGCTCGTCTGGTTGCACCAGCTTCAAATGAACCGTACATACAATATCGTGCCTGAAAAGAAAACAAACTTAACAGGTACGATATTGTTAGCAACATGCATGACAATGCAAGAATGGATGCAAAATGATATGCAATATATACAAAACAATGTATAAACAATGCAAATGAAGATGCAATGTAATCGAAACAATGCAAGCTATATGCAAGGCAATTGAATCACGATCCAATCACGAGTGGTTCGAAACCACACCTATGTCAAATAGATTGATGGAGGTAACAAGTCTGTCTACCATAGAACGGTCAACTGAACTATGAGCATTGTAGACAGACACAAGAACAAGTATTGGGTGGAATTGACACAAGTGGGGAAACGAACCGCTGCAGAAAGGACTGCAATCCTAATGCCGGATGCAAAAATTATACTACAATGTAATGGAAATGAATATGGCACGCGGGCCAAACCAAATCTTGCCTAGGTAGGGCATGTACACATACAAGCCACGTCTAACATAGAACGGTCTACTGAACTATGCTTCGACACGAGAAGTATGGGCACATACTAGACCAAGCTCAACATGGAAAGGTGCAAGCCATAGATGGGAGGTGATGCAATGAATGCATGCAAACTACAATGCAATGGACATGGCACGCGGGCCAAACCAAATCTTGCCTAGGAAAGGCATGTACACAAACAAGCCGCGGCTAACATAGAACGGTCCACTGAACTATGCTTCGTCGTGAAAAGTATGGGCACATACCAAACCAAGCTCAACATGGAAAGGCGCAAGCCATAAATGGAAGGTGATGCACTGAATGCATGCGACCTACGATGAAATGTCTACATTATATGATAATGATGCATGACAATGCAACTATATATTTTTTGTTATGAAATGCAAAGGTTTGAAGTGCACGACAACGCGCGGCTTTTGATATGCATGACAATGCAAGCGAACTATGCACATCAATGTGCCAAAGGTCTCACACCTTCCAAGGATTTAAGGTCTCCTAGACCGTGGAATACCTGTCCGGTTCGTCTGGTTGCACCAGCTTCAAATGAACCGTACATACAATATCGTGCCTACAGAGAAAACAAACTATACAGGTACAATATTGTTAGCAATATGCATAGTAGTGTACTCGAAATGCGTGACAGCGCAAAGCAAGTGGGGAGCATAACAATGCTGTGAAAATACAAACATGTAAGTGGAGCATGCGGTCTACGCAGGCAACGAAATTGATCATAAGTATGCGGTCTACGCAGGTAATGAAGTCAACAAGTTATACGGTCTACGCAAGCAAAACATGCGGTCTACGCAGGTAATGAAAATAATAATGCGGTCTACGCAATCAAAACATGCGATCTGCGCAGGTAATGAAAATAATAATGCAGTCTACGCAATCAAAACATGCGGTCTACGCAGGTAATGAAATTGAACAATTATGCGGTCTACACAAGCAGTACATGCGGTCTACGCAGGTAAAGAAATTGGACAATAATACGGTCTACGCAAGGAAAGAAATGAACATGCGGTCTACGCAAGTAAAGAAATTGATCAATTATGCGGTCTACGCAAGTAATACATGCGGTCTACGCAGGTAAAGAAATTGAACAATAAATATGCGGTCTACGCAAGTAAAGAAATTGATCAATTATGCGGTCTACGCAAGCAATACATGCGGTCTACGCAGGTAAAGAAATTGAACAATAAATATGCGGTCTACGCAAGGAAAGAAATTGAACAATTATGCGGTCTACGCAAGCAATACATGCGGTCTACGCAGGTAAAGAAATTGAACAATAATGCGGTCTACGCAAATAATAAAATTAATTACAGACAGGCGGTCTACGTAGGTAATGTAATTAGCATGCACAATGAATGCAAGACAATGCAGGTCGCAAGGGACGTAAGACAATGCAAATGAGGCACGCATGCCAATGCAAGTGAGGCACACGTGCCGATGAGAAGGAGGCACATGTGCCGATGCGAATGAGACACACGTGCCGATGGGAATGAGGCACACGTGCCGATGCGAATGAGGCACACGTGCCGATGCAAACGATACAAATGAGACACGCATGCCTTATAAAACACGAAATGATGCGAAGTGTGACACGCATGCCATACGAAATGTAAATGGACTTAAATGCGTAACAACGCACGTGTTTCGAGATGCACGACAATGCAGACGATGCGCGAGACGACGTATGTCTTGAAATACGCGACAATGCTAGTAATGAAAATGCAATAACAATGCATGAGAGATGTGCATGACAATGCAAGGGGTGCGTGTTACAACGCATGTAGTATGCATAACCATGCAACTGTGAGGCGCGTAATAGCGCGATGTAATGCACCGAGATGGTGCGGCGAACGCGTGGAACGCACACGGGGCAACTTTTGAATTTAAAAGGATACAAAAAGGATACACCTTGCACAAATTCGAGTGCCACACACAGAAGACACGACCCGAGGTCAAAGCGGAGACCGGTTGAGCGTCGGAGATGCACTTTCTTGAGGTATGAAGACCAGAAACTTCTCATATGGCCTAAACAAGGTTGTGGGAACACCACCGGCTGGGAGGGGAGGCCACCGGCTGTCCACCGGCTGAAAAATAACTCCATTGGCACAATATACTGCCGGCCGGCACAAAATATTGCCGACCGGCAAAAAGATGCTGAGTCGGGGCAGTTTCTACCATTCACCTCGGGTGTTTTAAAATAGGGTTTCAAACCCTATTTTCTCATTTCCTCCACCGCCGAAAACTCAAACCCTCTTTCTCTAGAGTGTTTTTCTCTCATTTTTCGCCCGTTTCTTCGCGTTCTACGCCCGTTTCGTCGTCAGATTCGCGATTCCCTTCGCGTTTCGGACATTTTCAACCGAACACATCTTTGTTTCGGGGCCTCGTTTGGCGTTCCCGCCTTTTCGGGGTTTGTTCCCCTCACCTTCCTCTTGATTTCTGTGCCTTTTCACATTCCGGCCTTCCCGGGAGTTGACTTTTCGGTTGACTCTTCGTATTCTAGCCCGGTTTTCCTTCCTCCGGCTATTTTCTCATCGCTCTTGACATGGCGGACGACATTCCACGTGGCGGGACTCCCCCGGACCACGAGATGGATCCTGGGGTCGAGCTCCTACCTTTGAGCGAGCGCCCGTTCGACCCGGTGACCCACCGACCGGCGATCCATGTTCTGCCCCCCGACGGTCAGCGCCAGTTCCGGAGCTTCGAGAGGCATGTGGCGCCCGAGCTATTGCTGCGCGCGCCTACCTCCCACCTTTCATTCGGCACTGTAGACACCCCATTTTTGACCGTCCTCAAGACTTGGACGTCACTGTTTGAACACTCGGTGATTATCCATGTTTGTGTTCGTTTGGAGTTCCCGGAAGCCTCGGCTCGCGTGCCTTGCCTCAGGATCTCCGAACTCGACCGTTTAGTGTCTGGTTTTGCACCAAACACTTGTGTTTTGCCTTGGAAAGGCAGGGTGAGGCTTGTAGACCATCCCCACCCACCACCGGCATTGGCTAGATGCCACCGGCTGGTTTTTGCTGCCACCGGCAATATAGTTTGCCGGCCGGCACTCTTTGTTGCCGGTCAGCACTCTTTTGTGCCGGTCGGCACTCTTTTTGGCCAAGATGGCATTTTTGCCGGCCGATTGCTGTTCATCTGCTTTTGCAGATATTTTTGGACAGCTGTATTGCTTTTGCTCCCCTCCATACACGTGTATGGAGGGATCTCCCTCTTGCAAAGCTTGTCTTGTAAGCTTTACAAGAGGCATATAGAGAGAAGCCCTCTCTAAGGAAAAAAGAGGCTTTTAGACCATTTTTGAGAGAGGAAAATACAGAGGAGAGCTCTGGTTTTCTAGGGTTAGGGTTAGACATACACAACCTATCTCTCTTTTCCTCTCATTTTGCACACTAGGTGTTTTGTGTCTCACTATTGCACACAAACACCTAGTGTTTCACCTTCCTCTTGGAGCTGAGGTTCTAAAGAGTGTGTTTTGAAGTTTTTGTCTTGGATTCAAGCTCAAGGAGGCCATTGGAGCACCATTGTTGAAGAGGACTACAAGGGTGAGATTCTAGTCCATTTTTCCCCCATTTTTGCATTGATTTTCTACTAGTCTTAGAGCTGTTTTTGTGATTATTGTATAACATAAAAAAGTTCTGTTTTTAAGCCCTCTTTATTGTTTATTAAGAGTGTTTTGTTGTTTGAGGGGTGTTGACCACCCTTAGGCCTCAAAAGGCCTCATTTTGAGCCATTTTGTGCTAGCTCCGGGATTTTGGTGTTGAGGTCTCTTCACCACTGAAATCTTGAGGGATTTCAGTGGTGAAGATGATGCTTTGAAGTCCCAAGAAGGAGAGGGCCACCCCCTCTCCTTGTTGTCCTTGAAAAGGACCTATTTTGGCCTCTTAAGGAAGCCTATGCTTGAGTGTGTGTTGAGCATATTCGGTTTGTTTTTCATGCTTATATATCCATGATATAACATGATTTCAAGTTGGTTTTGGAACTCCATGCATGTTTAGCATTGTTGCCATGTAATGCCTTATTTGTGCCTTAACTTGTTCTAGGTTGTTAGCCTTTGTTGGAGCATGTTTTAGGCTTGTACTTGTGAAGTTTATGTGCTTATTTTGACATGTTTTAGCTCTGTCCATAGTCGTTTGGGTTGATCTTTGCATGCATTAAATAGCTCCTTTGTATTTGGGCTTGTTGGCCTTGAGTATGTGCATGTGTAGCATGCCATCTTTGCATTGTTTTGGTGATTTGGAATCATCCTACATGCTATTTTAGTCCCATTTCCATGCTTGTTTGATTGCCTTGCATGTCTCTTTAATGCTTTGAAAGCATGTGTTGCAATGCTCCATGTTTTGGCCATGGTGTATGTCTTTGTATTTGGGCCATTTAGATGCCATCTAAGTAGTCCTTTAGCTTTGTTTTAACATGCTAAACCTCTGATTTTGGTCCTTCCTCGCATGCCATGTTTGGTCATGTTAAGTGTAGTTCAATGCCTCATTGATTTGCTTTGAACACTTAGGCCATTTGGTGCATGCTTGGCTTGATTTGTTACTTGGTTTGGCACCATGTATTAGCATGATTTCAAAGCTTATAATGCATGCTAATTGTTCATGTTTGTCCCTCTCAAGTGTGCTTGAATGTTGCTCGATTTGTGCTTAAGTGTTGGTCCTTATGTGCATGTGTGTGTGTATGCCATTTAGCCCTCACTCTTTAGCACTTATGGCCACTGTTTTAGGCCTTATTAGAGCTGCCTAATTCATGTATAAGTCCATCTTGCCATTTATTTGCATTGCCATATGTATGCTTGTATGCTTGCATAAGTGCCTTGCCATGCCATGTTGCATTCCTAGCTTGTATGCCTAGGTTGCATTGCATCTTGCATGCATTCCTTGTCCCTTGACTTGGGTGATAGGGATTGGGAGTTTTGTTTGATTGGTTTGCATTGCATTTGAAACCAAAGTTGCATACTCGGTTCTTTGGGCCATCATGCATAGAAATGCGTGATTGGTGGTCCGAGAACCGAGGCACATGTCCCTTTGAGTTATCACAATGATAAGAGACATGGTTGATGCATACATACCTTGACATATGCTGCCATGCCTTGTTTTGCCCTCTGTTGCTGTGAGTTGCAGGTTCTGCAGGAATACTCTGCCGACCGGTAGTGTAATGTGCCGACCGACACCATTTTCTCTGCCGACAGCTTCAACTTTGTGCCGATGGCCATACAACACTGCCGGTGGAAATTTCATCTAGCCGGTGATGATCCCCTCTGTCCAAGGATGTAGTCCTGAGGTTTTGACAGCCTCCAGAGGAGGAAAGGAAGGAAAACAGAGGCAGCTTGCGCATGGTGGCGCGCTTCCCGAGGCGTTTTTCTGTTTTAGTTAATTTATTTAATTTATTAATTAATTTAGTTAATTTGTAATATTAATTAGCTTGCGTAGTTAATTAATTTGTAATATTTATTCGGTCCCTCCGAGCGAGGGCAAATCTGTAGTAACTGTGTGTGGGTGGTGTGTATGTCTTCCAACCTCCCTTCTTTCTTCCCTTTTACTTACCCGCTTTAATGGTTAGTATTAGGACACGTTTAAATTAGCATACCTTATGCTATGCATGTGTGCATCCATGCATTTGTATTACATGCATTAGGCTCGGTACATCACGCTAATTGCATCAATCCTTCAATTCCGAATTGAATATGTGATAATTGTGTATTTTCACATGACATGTTTAGGATAGCCGAGCCTATTCTAGTAATATTTTGTATGCGATGCATTAGGCACTTCACATGGACTAGGACACGCATGTTTTGCTAACTAGTTTACTGTTTTGGCACGGAGTACGATGTAAGTATTTATGCTTTAGCATCTTGCATGTGTGTGAATGTTAACATGACAGTATGCTTACCATGAGGCTAGCTGCTTATGTGATATAACTGCTTGAATGCCTGTGGATGGAGGTTGAATTACCTAAATTGGGATAATGCATTAAAACTGTGAGTTTTAAGCCCACTAGATAGTGGCAAAATCATCTTCTATAAAAGCCCACTTGAGGGTGGCAAAATCTGTATTTTAGCCTACTTGCGAGTAGCAAACCATTTTCAAAACAAACATGAAATGTTTTGTTCCAATTTGGGCGATTTGGTCTATACTTGTTTGCTGTGCGCATAACATAGTAATTCTAGGCTAACAATTGGTTTAAGAACACATAAAGTTTTCAAAAACGGATATCACGGTTAGTAGAGGCCGGTCTTCGGACCGGGCGAAAGGGGGTGCTCATAGCTGACCTTCCCCGATCGTACCCAAGCTCCCGAGCCGAGACAACTCCGGTGATGACGGACACATGGCCTTCGGCACCGAGTCAGGGTTTCCTAAATTCTCCCATTTTAAAATATTTAGGTGGCGACTCTGTATCTGGCAAAGCAGTCCATGTTTGGCACTACTTTTTCAAAAATCTGTTTCTCAAAACGATTTGCCAGATTTGGACTCTTTGGTTCAGATTAAGAACCGTGACACAAATCGAGTCCGAGCTGTAGCACGAGGCCCACGCGGGCGCTGCTACAGTTTCTGGCGACTCTGCTGGGGAATTTTAGAGAGTTTGACTCGAACTCGTGATATCCTGTTTTGATCTCATTTATGTGTTTCTTTGCATTGCATGTGCATTGGTGCGCCTAGGAACACAGTGTTTGCCATCTGCCATTCCTGAACGGTTTGCCGGAGGCTTGTCTTGTCAAGGCATGTCCATAAGGCTGATCGGCTATGGGCTCTGACAGTATGGGAACACAAACCCCGGTTTTACCGGGGCACCCTTTTCGACCATTCGACCTAGTGCATATTCGGATCCATAGTGACCATTCCAAGCTAGGACAGGTTGCTTACCCGATGCTAAGTTGTTTGAATCCGCTGTGTGCGTAGTGAAACCCTAGCTCCTGACAAAATAGGACAGGGAAACCCTACCTCAACATAGGGGTGTCTTGCTCTCTTTTACTTGCTATGTGCTTTTAGAGTGTATCTCTACAGGAACGCATATACCAGTTTGCGGGTTTGAGTATCGGGCCCGAGGGGGCCAGAATCAGTATTGTTGAGAATCAGCTATCAGAAATCAGTTATCCGCGGGTATCAGATTCAGTATTTTGGGAACAGAAATCTGGGAACAGTGATCAGTAGTAGGGTACAGTTGTTTGGCTACACCCGTGTTTGATCAGTTTGGGCTGAAATGCTGTCTGTTTTTCTTTCAAGGTTCAGAGAGTTGCAGAGTTGATATAGAATAGCCAGTGTCTCCCCTTTGCTGAGGCAAGATTTATGGCGACACAAAGTTCAGAAGAAAGTGTGGTTATGACAGCCGCACCAGAGCAGGGAACCACTCCGCAGAATGAGGCCAGCATCAGTATGTCATACCCGCCTAGGTCGCCTGTTGTGCACCCGGTTCGGGCTCCCCAGTTATACCAGGCTCGTGAGCCTACCACCTATGAATTGATGGGGATGATAGGCGATCTCCAAAGGTCTGTGGCAGACCTCGCCTATGGAATGTCGGCTTCACCGCCAGCGGCACCGTATGCCGGGAATTTTGTACCACAGGAGCCCCCGCTACTGGGGTGGATTGTGATAGAGCTCAGCCAGCCAGAGGTGACTTCCGGCTATAGCCACGACATGCCAGCACCAACCCAGGCCCTCGATCAGGCTGAGGCCAGAGGAAAGGACAAGGCAAAGATAGACGCCGACCCCATTGAGCAACTGCTGTGGGCAGTCGAGGCTCTGAAAGCCAGAGGGATGAGCAAACAACAAACATCTGCAATAGTGACCAAAGCTGTGGATGATGCTTTCCCCACTCCGATCAAAGGCAGTTCAAGCCAGACAGAAAACCGGGATGGGCCCCGTCATGCCCAGACAATTCCAGTAGCTCCCAACCCTGCACCGGGAAAGGTTCAAAAAGCCAAGGCAGCGCCAGCTGATCCTTTCGCCAGCGCATCTGGCAAGAATCCTCAAACTGCAAAGTACCTGCCCCGAGGGCGCAGGGTCTTTCACGACCTCCACATGCCTTTGTCTAGGGCATTGCTGATATTGGCGAAGAATGGGCATCTTAAGCCTTTGGAGCCCCGGTCACTCCCGAAGAATCTCCCCACCACTCATGATGCTACTTTGTACTGCGCGTACCATCAACAGTCCGGTCACAGTACCGATGGATGTTCCCGCCTTCGTCATGAAGTGCAGGATTTGATTGATAACAAGGTTATCCTACCACCCACCTCAGGCAAGCCTGTCACCACTCAGTTGCTGGATTTCGAGGGCTCAGATACTGCGAGTATGTAAAGCGAACCGCCTGCGGGCAACATTTGGTACATTTTTGATGAAGCGTCTGGCACGCATTTTTGAGCATCGGTGAAACCGAGTTTTGTAAATCCTGGTTTGGATATCGAGTCAGTCTTTTGTTTTGAGTCTGTCTCTTTGTCTTGAGTCAGTCTTTTTTGCTTAAGGGTCTGTTTGGTTGTATCGAGTCAGTCCCCGTTGTATATAATACCAGGTGATTCTGGGGTTGTTGTCCCGAACACCTTTTTGTTTTGTAATTATTATCTGTTTTTGTCTTGAGTCTGTTTCTGCCGAGGGGCCAGTTGCACCAACAGAGCCAATTGAAACAGCTGTTGCTATCTCAACTTCATGCTTACTTTCAGCATAAGTGCCAGAGAATTTGATTGGGCTGACAGTACATCTTGCCTGCTCCCCTGCGTGCCAAACTCATTGCATTAACCTAAGTTTTCCAAAAAAAAACAAACTTTTTGAACACTGCGGTGATGAAAACGAAGAGGAAGGAATTCCTCGGGTTTTGTAAAATTTTGATCACTTTGAGAAAAAGAGAGGCGTGCTAAGCCTTTTTATGAATAAAGCCATGCTTGTCGGCGTGAGTACTGAGAAGGACCCTGGCCTGATCCAGATTGGTTCCACACTATCTTCGGCGCGAGTGATTCGTCGCTTCCTTAAAAACTTTCAAAAGCAAAATGTTTTACGCGGCCCTGCGAAGACCTGTGTGGAATCGCTCTTGAGGTCGCGCAGCCTAGGATCGCTCTCAGCCTCAAGATCCAACCTGTTTGTTTTCCGACTTTGAACCCGTTCAGAATGTTCAGAAAGTTCAACAGACAAACGCCTTGAAAGGCCCATGTGGCCAGTTTTGAGGTAGCCTTCGATCAAGAAGCAT
This sequence comes from Camellia sinensis, assembly GCF_055761805.1. Taxonomy (NCBI): domain Eukaryota; kingdom Viridiplantae; phylum Streptophyta; class Magnoliopsida; order Ericales; family Theaceae; genus Camellia; species Camellia sinensis. The sequence continues at coordinate 91,835,354 of NC_138962.1, forward strand.
CAAGGCCGAATCAGAAGGAGTAGATCTCGCCGGAAGAAGCTCGTGGAGTAACCAGGATGGATTCTCCGCAAATCAGTGCAACAGCCGTTCTCCTAGACACAGAGAGGCTTCAATTTCAAAAAAACCATTTGGCATGGACTTGCTACATTTTTACCCTTTGAGAGGCTCGCTGGGCCGAAAACCCGGAAGGGCGGTCCAGGCAAAAGTTAGAGCAAGAGAAAAATACAAAAAAGAGAAAAATACAAAAAGAAAGATTGAAAAAGAAAAGGAAAAAAGCAAGAAAAAAAAAGAAAGAAAAAAAAATAGAAAATGAAGAAGCTCGCAAGGTCGAAAACCCGCATTGGGCGCCTTGGCAAAAGTGAGAGCCAAACAAAGTGAAGGTTAAAATACCCGAGTGTACCTTAACCGGAACTACGTAAGGCTTGATTCCCATGTTTGGGATACGTAGGCAACTTCATCATGAAGTCCAGCCCCCAACGCTTTCATAAGCGTCTCAGTCCATGCAATGGTTTCAATTTCATTCCAAAGTCCAGCGGCCAACACCCTTCAAGGTGATTGTGTCCATATATGTGTTGTGACCGTCTTCGTCATCTCTGTGTCTAAGAGCTCGACCACCGCCAATGAAGACTGTCTGCGAATTGCTGCGGCACCATCCCAAACAAGGGGCAACTTTCCGTTGCCACCAGCCGCCGTGAGCCGCCATTCAAACTAGGGGCAACTTTCCGTTGCCTCCCACCCTCCTTCAAACCAGGGGCAATTTTCCATTGCCTCCGATCCGAGGTTGCGCATCTCGAAGAGTAGGTTCCATGCTTGTTCAGCATCAGCTGTTTGAAAAATAGTTTTTGAAAATTTTTACTGAAGTTGACTATTTTCTCGAAAACTATTTCATTTTCCAAAATCGGACCATTGTCTTGGACCCAAAAAAGGAAAATTTTCAGTGCTTGCAGCCTGACTTGCACGCTTTTCAAATCAAAAATCGAACAAGTACGTTAATCCGACTCTCGTTTTGATCAAAACCGTTTTAGTAGAAAGCAAAAACGAAAAAATGGTTAAAATGATGAACTAGGGGCACAGTTGAGCCAGGCGTTCTGTCTTTCCCCCGTCATCAACGTACTTGCCAGAAGAGCACTCTGCCCGCCAGAAGAAATAGCTGTGAGCTAACGACATCGGGCGTGAACCCACACCTTTCTATTTATCCATTAACCACCCCGGGGAGGGATGAAGAATGAGAGATATGAAGAATAGAGAGGTGTAAGTTGAGAGAAAAGTGAGGAAAAGGGTTTTGAGAGAAAATCCGAGCTTGAGAGTCGAGTGATGTGAGGATCACAAATCAGAAAGGGTGGGAAACAATACCCAGATTGAACTGGCTCCTCGTGGTCCGAGGTCTCCCATCTTCGTTTACGCGTCTGTGTGTCGTGTCTCTTTCATTTGACGGTCTCGTCTTTTGTTTTGAGTCTCTCCCGAGCGTGCCTCGTTGTGTTTAGGTCGTGGACCTCTTTGTTTGAGTCCTCCCCGCTGTGTTCAGTGGTAGGCTCGATATCCCGGCTTGAAAAACCCTCATTCGATTTCAAAAACCTCTTATGATCAGAATGTTGTGCCATTCTCTACATTTGAGCGTGTCTCGACTCCAACCGGTTCCATCTTTGAGGTCCGTCTTGTCAGATTGGGCCGTTTGTTCAGAATTTGCCGTGTGCAGAATGAAACGAATACTGTGTTATGGGCTGTATGCAGATTAATCCCCAGTAGAGCAAGGGCTGTGTGTCCAGAATCAGGCAGTGGGTTGCTTGGGTTATTTTTGCTGTTGGCTGTTTAGTTATCTGATTATTACAGTCCAAGTGTTTAATTTTCAGACAACCAATCAATTCCGTTTACATTGAGGTGTAACATGATGAGATGCGATGCAATGCATGAAATGTGTAAATGTAAACACTTTTTCAGATAAAAAGTCTGTTTCATTTACTTAGCTTTTCAAATGTACAAGTTTTGGAAACAAAAATCTGCCTGCAGCAGTACAAGGTAATCTATCTACCAACAAAAAGAAAAAGTACAAAGAAAGAAAGAAAAGATAGCAAAAATCTGCATCTATGTCCAGCGACTCCAAGGGCTGTCAGTCCGTCCTGGTCCTCTTCCTGGACGAAGGTCCAGGAGCATCATCAGCGTCGTCGTCAGAGCCCGAGCTAGAACCGTCTCCGGTCTCCTCCTCCGATGACCCTGCCTCTGCCTCTGACTCTTCGTCGTCGTCGTCCGGGACTGGAGCTCGCGAACTACTCCCGACGTGAGTACGCCCTCCCCTGGTACGGGGAAATATCCTGCCCTCCTCATCTCTCCCCCGAGCAGGGACAGAAGGTCTAGCTGGAGCGCCTTCTGCCATAGGAATCTGGAAAGGAGGCTGAAAAAGTACACAAAAAGGGAAATACATCAGTATGCCGTGAGCAGTTTATCAGTGCAGAATGCAGTGTGTGAGTACAGTGTATGAATGCCGTGAGCAGTTTAACAGTGCAGAATGCAGTGTATAAGTGCAGTATGAGAATGCCGTGAGCAGTTTATCAGTGTTGGGTACAGTGCAGAATGCAGTGTATGCAGTGTTCAGATACTGTGAGATCAGTGTATCGGGTGTTGTACCGTGCGTCAGATTATGTAAAGCAGAGTATGAATGGTTTGAGGCCAGTGTCAGAAGGACATACCGGTATGCTGTAGACGGCTAGGAGGTCAAATGTCCGCTGGAGTATCCCCATCATCGAGGCATTCATCGCCAACGACTGACGGGTGTACTCAGAAGAAGCCTGCAAAAGTATCAGATGCATTAGTATTCTGTGAGATATCAAGTAAACTGAATTGAATAACTGTACAAAATGCAGTAGAACATACCGGCGGTAAGTCGGGGACGTCAATGAACTCGTGCCCAGCCGGTGGAGGGGCGAAGGGCATCTGATAGGTCGACCCACCCTGCCCCTGGAAAGTCAGTACAGCGGGCAGGGCAGGCCAGCCAGCTCCTCGTCCTCCCTGCACTCTGCCCCTACCACAGACCCGGGCCCTCCTCGAAGATCCAGCCCCTGCTCCTGCTCCGGCCCCAGCCGCCGATGCCACAGGCCTGGCCCCCTCTGCTCGACGACCGCTCAGGGGGCGCATCAGGTACGTCCGCACGTACTCCTGATAGTCTCCAGTGCCTCGGAAGCCGGCCTCCTCCCAGCCGGTGGAGTAATCATCCAGCTGCTCAGGGGTCAGCCCCTCGGTCTCCCTCATCTCTGCAGGAGGGTGAGCCGGGACTATCTGCTCAGGTAACCCGCGGGTCTGGCGTAGAAAACGCTCCCCCAGGTACCAAGCCCGACAGACCGGGCCCTCTAGCAAGATCCGGAAACGCGAGGTCTCCTCAACACCAGGGAACCGACCCCGCATCGCCGACGGCAAGGAAGCCCATGGCCGCCATGTGATCTGAAAGTAACAGACAGTTTGTTATCTACTGTTATTGAAATATGCAGTGGGAAAGCGAAGCTAAATGAACTGAAAGTAAAGCATACCTCGGCCGGAGTGATGGTGTCGAAATATCGGCGGAAGAAGCCGAACGTCTCCCGTGGTCGCCGGGTGCATCTCCCGTCGAAGCGACTCGAGAAGGGAATAGCCGGAGGAGGCTCCGCGACTGGCACGGGTGCAAGCCTAGGGAAGTAGGCATAAACCCACAACTGCAAAATAGATGTCAGTATGACTATCAGAAAAAGCAGAATATACAGAATAAAGCAGAAATGGCAGAGCCGTGTGTTGAGCCGTGTATTGTGTGCAGTGTACAGTGTGAGCAGTGTACAGTCAGTGTAAAGCAGAATGTATGTGTGTGCCGTGTGTACAGTATACAGTAAGTGTAAAGCAGACCGCAGTGTGTGCAGTGTACAGAGTACAGAAAGTACAAGACAGGAATGAAAAAGTGGAGAAGAAATGTACCTCCCAAACCCGCCAGTAGCCTCCAAGCAGCTGGCCGCTGCCACGAGAAGCCGAGCTCATATATCCGTACAGGGTGGCCAGAGCAGCGCCGCCCCAATCGTAGTGCAAGATATCCCGGACGTCGACCAGTGCGCTGAGAAGACAGAGAGGCACGGTGTTCGCCCGGTCGGCGAAGATAGTAGTCCCTAATAGGAACATGAGGAAGCCACGAGCATATCTCTCCTCGTCCTCCGGGGTCATCTGCACCTCCTCCCCCAATGCGGGCTGGACCCGAAACTGTGTCTCGAACCAGGAGTATCGGACGAAGCCTGGACGAGCTAGCGGTGGGGCCTCCCCCAGTAGATGGACCTGAGCGGCGGTCCACTCATCCATGTCTGTGTCGAAAGGGATCGGATCCCCCCCTACCCCGATGCCTGTGAGCATCGAGAAGTCATAAGGGGTCATCGTCATGTCCCCTGCAGCAAAAAAGTGGAAAGAATCGGTGGTGTCCCACCACCTCTCCGCCAAAGCGGCGAGAAGAGGTCTGCATGTGGACAACCTAGAGAGCCCTCAGCAGAAGGTGCCGAAGCCCGCCCGATCCATGATGCGCTGGACCGCATCAGGGAGCTCATCATACCACTCCCGTGCACCAGTATTCCCATACCCGCGAATGGTATGGGAACCCTCCTGCAAACAGAAAATGACAATTGCAAGACAACATTCGAAATGCAGTTTTGAAAAGACAGATATGGCATGTATGCAAGTTTGTCAGATTTAGGCAAATACCGGGTGCCGGTGTGCTTATAGTGAAATACGTGTGCTGTGTCAGCGTGTTTGAGTGTTTCAGAACAGATGTGGCATGTATGCAAGTTTGACAGATTCAGACAAATACTGGGTGCCGTGTGTTTGGGTGATTCAGGGCTAGTGCAGTGTGTGTGCATGTGTCAGTCTCAAGCAGATATCAGTTGTATGTATGTTTACAGTCAACTACGGTCTACGGCATATCAGATTTCAGCAATTAAAGAATACAGCTAACTATGGCAGTTTTGTATCCTACATTGCAGAAAGTAAAGCAGAAAGAAGAAAAGTTACCTCGGAAGTGCCGAATGAAAGGTGGGAGGTAGGCTCGCGTAGTAGTAGCTCAGGGGCCGCGTACCTCTCAAAGCACCGGAACTGACGCAGGCCGTCTGGGGGCAGAACGTAGATCGCCGGCCGGTAGGTCGCCAGGTCGAACGGGCGCTCGCTCAGTGGTAAGAGCTCGACCCCGGGATCCATCTCGTGGTCCGGGGGAGTCCCGCCACGTGGAATGTCGTCCGCCATGTAGAGAATGGTGTGAAAATGGCCCGAAAAGGGAAAACCGAGCCGGAATGCGAAGAGTCAACTGAAAAGTCAACTCCCGAGAGGGTCGGAAATGGCCGGGAAGGCCGGAATGTGAAGAGGCACGGAAACGAAGAGGAAAGTGAGGGGAACAAACCCCGAAAAGGCGAGAACGCCGAACGAGGCACCGAAACGAGAATGTGATCGGTGGAAAATGTCCGAAACGCGAAGAGGATCGCGAATCCGACGATGAAACGAGCGTAGAACGCGAAGAAACGGAGAAACAATGAGAGAGAAGCACTCTAGAGAGAGAGAACAAGAGATTTCGGCGTGAGAAGAATGAGAAAATAGGGCATGAAGCCCTATTTTATAACACTCGAGGTGAAAAGACAAAACTGCCCCGCACCAGCAACTGTTTGCCGGTCGGCAATGTTTTGTGCCGGCCGACACTTTTTTGTGCCGATGGAATTGTTTTTGTGCCGATGGCCAGCCGGTGGCCTCCCCTTTCGGCCGGTGGGGTTCCCACAGCCTTGTTTAGGCCATATGAGAAGTTCATGGTCTTCATAGCTCAAGAAAGTGCAAGAAAGTGCATCTCCGACGCTCAACCGACCTCCGTTTTGACCGCGGGCCGTGTCTCCAGTGCGTGGCACTCAAATTCGTGCAAGGTGTATCCTTTTTTGTATCCTTTTGAATTCAAAAGTTACCCCATGTGTGTTGCACAAGTTCATCACACTACTTCGGTGCATTACATCGCACTGTCGTGCGCCACACATTTGCATTGTTATGCACGTGTTACATGCGTTGCAACACGCACCCCTTTGCATTGTCGTGCACATTTCTCATGCATCATCATTGCATTTCCATTCCATGCATTGTCATGCATTCTGGAATACGTGCGTTGTTGCGCATTTAAGCCCATTTACATTCCGTGTGGCATGCATGTCGCACTTAGCATTGCACTGTTTTGTGCATTTCAAACCTCGCGCTGTTCTGCGCATCGCACTGTTTTGTGCATTTCAAACCTCGCGCTGTTCTGCGCATCGCACTGTTTTGTGCATTTCAAACCTCGCGCTGTTCTGCGCATTGCACTGTTTTGTGCATTTCAAATCTCGCGCTGTTCTGCGCATCGCACTGTTTTGTGCATTTCAAATTTCGCGCTATTTTGCGCATCTCATTGCATTTTGCATGCATTCCATCGCACTGTCCTGTGCACTCGCGTTGCCTAACGCATTGCGCTATTTTACGCATCATACCGTCGTGCAATACCGCCGGTCTGGCGAGACCTTAAACACGCATGGTCTGGCGAGACCTTAAACACGTACGGTCTAGGAGACCTTAAATCCTTGGAAGGTGTAAGACCTTTAGTGTTCGCATTGTCGTACACTTCGAGAGCCGCGTGTTGTCGCGCATTCCATGCAACATGCATTTCATACATCATTTGCATTTCAAAAAAAAACAACATGCATAGTCATGCATACATTTTGCATCCCAGTCCAGGAGACCTTAAATCCTCTGAAGGTGCAATTCCTTCGGTGTTTGTCGTGCCCGAACGACTTTTCGGTGGTCTGGTAAAGCCACCTGTCTGTGCTTGCGATGAGTTCCTAGAAGACCAACTGGGACGGTGGAAACTAGAGTTCGAACGGCTTATGCCTAGAACGCAAAGGTTCGGGAGTTCTGAGACTAAAGTCTGGTTTAAATACCCAGAGGTTTACCCTCGGCTTGAAATCTGTATGGAAGCCCCATAGGTTGAGGCGGCATGTCTACGCCTCAGTTCTGGATACTGAACCAACCTAGTATATCACCCTGTTGGTAAGATAGGGAAAGTTGCGATCATAGTCATTGCATCATAGTGCATTGTCATGCATTTCCATTGTAGCTCGCATGCATCCATTGCATTTTCCCCAGTAGGTCGCATTGCACTGCATTGTCATGCATTTTGTAAATATCCATTCCATTGCATATTTGTAAATATTGCATTGTAGATTGCATGCATTCATTGCATCACCTTCCATCCATGGCTTGCGCCTTTCCAGGTTGATCTTGGTCTGGTATGTGCCCTTACTTTTCATGTTAAAACACAGTTCTGCATGTGTATCGCGCCGATTCCACGCTGATATGTTGGTTGAGGGTTGCGGCACCTTTTCTGTGTTACACATGGCCCGTATATGTACATGCCTTTCCTAGGCAAAATTTGGTTTGGCTTGTATGCCATATTCATTGTATCCATATCCACTCCATTGCATATTTGTAGATATTGCATTGTAGATTGCATGCATTCATTGCATCACCTTCCGCCTTTGGCTTGCGCCTTTCCAGGTTGAGCTTGGTCCGGTATGTGCCCTTACTTTTCATGTTAAAACACAGTTCTGTATGTGTATCGCGCCGATTCCACGTTGATATGTTGGTTGAGGGTTGCGACACCTTTTCTGTGTTACACATGGCTCGTACGTATGCATGCCTTTCCTAGGCAAGATTTGGTTTGGCCTGCGTGCCATATCCATCCATTACATTGTAGTGTAATGTTTGCATCCGGCATTAGGATCGTAGTCCTTTCTCCAGCGGGTCGTTTCCCCACTTATGTCAATTGCACCCAATGCTTGTTCTTGCGTCTGTCTACAATACTCATAGTTCAGTTGACCGTTCTATGGTAGACAGACTTGTTACCTCCATCAATCTATTTGACATAGATGTGGTTTCGAACCACTCGTGATTGGATCACGATTCAAATGCTTTGCATGTAGCTTGCATTGTTTCAAATATATTGCATCTTCATTTTCATTGTTTATACATTGTTTTGTATATATTGCATGTCGTCTTGCATCCATTTTGCATTGTCATGCATGTTGCTAACCATATTGTACCTGTTAAGTTTGTTTTCTTTTCAGGCACGATATTGTATGTACGGTTCATTTGCAGTTGGTGCAACCAGACGAGCCGCACAGGTATTGTATTTCCCGAGTGAGACATATTGAGAATTCCATAATTCTCTTGCATCCTTTCTGCATTGTAGTGTAGTTTGGTATGCTAGCTTAAAATTGTCGCATGTTTGCTTCATTACAGCTTTCTTTGCATGATCATAAGTTATGCTCGGCTCCGTGCATTGTCTTGCATTTTGCCCCTGCCTCCGAGCGCATATCTTATTTGTCTTGTATGTTTGTCTAAGTCTTCGGCCTTGTCAAAAATGGGTCGTCTCTGGGCTTTGACATTCACTCCCGTCATTGTTATGACTTTCGAGTTCTGTCAAAGAGGGGCAACTGTAGACACCCCATTTTTGACCGTCCTCAAGACTTGGACGTCACTGTTTGAACACTCGGTGATTATCCATGTTTGTGTTCGTTTGGAGTTCCCGGAAGCCTCGGCTCACGTGCCTTGCCTCAGGATCTCCGAACTCGACCGTTTAGTGTCTGATTTTGCACCAAACACTTGTGTTTTGCCTTGGAAAGGCAGGGTGAGGCTTGTAGACCATCCCCACCCACCACCGGCATTGGCTAGATGCCACCGGCTGGTTTTTGCTGCCACCGGCAATATAGTTTGCCGGCCGGCACTCTTTGTTGCCGGTCAGCACTCTTTTGTGCCGGTCGGCACTCTTTTTGGCCAAGATGGCATTTTTGCCGGCCGATTGCTGTTCATCTGCTTTTGCAGATATTTTTGGACAGCTGTATTGCTTTTGCTCCCCTCCATACACGTGTATGGAGGGATCTCCCTCTTGCAAAGCTTGTCTTGTAAGCTTTACAAGAGGCATATAGAGAGAAGCCCTCTCTAAGGCAAAAAGAGGCTTTTAGACCATTTTTGAGAGAGGAAAATACAGAGGAGAGCTCTGGTTTTCTAGGGTTAGGGTTAGACATACACAACCTATCTCTCTTTTCCTCTCATTTTGCACACTAGGTGTTTTGTGTCTCACTATTGCACACAAACACCTAGTGTTTCACCTTCCGCTTGGAGCTGAGGTTCTAAAGAGTGTGTTTTGAAGTTTTTGTCTTGGATTCAAGCTCAAGGAGGCCATTGGAGCACCATTGTTGAAGAGGACTACAAGGGTGAGATTCTAGTCCATTTTTCCCCCATTTTTGCATTGATTTTCTACTAGTCTTAGAGCGGTTTTTGTGATTATTGTATAACATAAAAAAGTTCTGTTTTTAAGCCCTCTTTATTGTTTATTAAGAGTGTTTTGTTGTTTGAGGGGTGTTGACCACCCTTAGGCCTCAAAAGACCTCATTTTGAGCCATTTTGTGCTAGCTCCGGGATTTTGGTGTTGAGGTCTCTTCACCACTGAAATCTTGAGGGATTTCAGTGGTAAAGATGATGCTTTGAAGTCCCAAGAAGGAGAGGGCCACCCCCTCTCCTTGTTGTCCTTGAAAAGGACCTATTTTGGCCTCTTAAGGAAGCCTATGCTTGAGTGTGTGTTGAGCATATTCGGTTTGTTTTTCATGCTTATATATCCATGATATAACATGATTTCAAGTTGGTTTTGGAACTCCATGCATGTTTAGCATTGTTGCCATGTAATGCCTTATTTGTGCCTTAACTTGTTCTAGGTTGTTAGCCTTTGTTGGAGCATGTTTTAGGCTTGTACTTGTGAAGTTTATGTGCTTATTTTGACATGTTTTAGCTTTGTCCATAGTCGTTTGGGTTGATCTTTGCATGCATTATATAGCTCCTTTGTATTTGGGCTTGTTGGCCTTGAGTATGTGCATGTGTAGCATGCCATCTTTGCATTGTTTTGGTGATTTGGAATCATCCTACATGCTATTTCAGTCCCATTTCCATGCTTGTTTGATTGCCTTGCATGTCTCTTTAATGCTTTGAAAGCATGTGTTGCAATGCTCCATGTTTTGGCCATGGTGTATGTCTTTGTATTTGGGCCATTTAGATGCCATCTAAGTAGTCCTTTAGCTTTGTTTTAACATGCTAAACCTCTGATTTTGGTCCTTCCTCGCATGCCATGTTTGGTCATGTTAAGTGTAGTTCAATGCCTCATTGATTTGCTTTGAACACTTAGGCCATTTGGTGCATGCTTGGCTTGATTTGTTACTTGGTTTGGCACCATGTATTAGCATGATTTCAAAGCTTATAATGCATGCTAATTGTTCATGTTTGTCCCTCTCAAGTGTGCTTGAATGTTGCTCGATTTGTGCTTAAGTGTTGGTCCTTATGTGCATGTGTGTGTGTATGCCATTTAGCCCTCACTCTTTAGCACTTATGGCCACTGTTTTAGGCCTTATTAGAGCTGCCTAATTCATGTATAAGTCCATCTTGCCATTTATTTGCATTGCCATATGTATGCTTGTATGCTTGCATAAGTGCCTTGCCATGCCATGTTGCATTCCTAGCTTGTATGCCTAGGTTGCATTGCATCTTGCATGCATTCCTTGTCCCTTGACTTGGGTGATAGGGATTGGGAGTTTTGTTTGATTGGTTTGCATTGCATTTGAAACCAAAGTTGCATACTCGGTTCTTTGGGCCATCATGCATAGAAATGCGTGATTGGTGGTCCGAGAACCGAGGCACATGTCCCTTTGAGTTATCACAATGATAAGAAACATGGTTGATGCATACATACCTTGACATATGCTGCCATGCCTTGTTTTGCCCTCTGTTGCTGTGAGTTGCAGGTTCTGCAGGAATACTCTGCCGACCGGCAGTGTAATGTGCCGACCGGCACCATTTTCTCTGCCGACAGCTTCAACTTTGTGCCGATGGCCATACAACACTGCCGGTGGAAATTTCATCTAGCCGGTGATGATCCCCTCTGTCCAAGGATGTAGTCCTGAGGTTTTGACAGCCTCCAGAGGAGGAAAGGAAGGAAAACAGAGGCAGCTTGCGCATGGTGGCGTGCTTCCCGAGGCGTTTTTCTGTTTTAGTTAATTTATTTAATTTATTAATTAATTTAGTTAATTTGTAATATTAATTAGCTTGCGTAGTTAATTAATTTGTAATATTTATTCGGTCCCTCCGAGCGAGGGCAAATCTGTAGTAAGTGTGTGTGGGTGGTGTGTATGTCTTCCAACCTCCCTTCTTTCTTCCCTTTTACTTACCCGCTTTAATGGTTAGTATTAGGACACGTTTAAATTAGCATACCTTATGCTATGCATGTGTGCATCCATGCATTTGTATTACATGCATTAGGCTCGGTACATCACGCTAATTGCATCAATCCTTCAATTCCGAATTGAATATGTGATAATTGTGTATTTTCACATGACATGTTTAGGATAGCCGAGCCTATTCTAGTAATATTTTGTATGCGATGCATTAGGCACTTCACATGGACTAGGACACGCATGTTTTGCTAACTAGTTTACTGTTTTGGCACGGAGTACGATGTAAGTATTTATGCTTTAGCATCTCGCATGTGTGTGAATGTTAACATGACAGTATGCTTACCATGAGGCTAGCTGCTTATGTGATATAACTGCTTGAATGCCTGTGGATGGAGGTTGAATTACCTAAATTGGGATAATGCATTAAAACTGTGAGTTTTAAGCCCACTAGATAGTGGCAAAATCATCTTCTATAAAAGCCCACTTGAGGGTGGCAAAATCTGTATTTTAGCCTACTTGCGAGTAGCAAACCATTTTCAAAACAAACATGAAATGTTTTGTTCCAATTTGGGCGATTTGGTCTATACTTGTTTGCTGTGCGCATAACATAGTAATTCTAGGCTAACAATTGGTTTAAGAACACATAAAGTTTTCAAAAACGGATATCACGGTTAGTAGAGGCCGGTCTTCGGACCGGGCGAAAGGGGGTGCTCATAGCTGACCTTCCCCGATCGTACCCAAGCTCCCGAGCCGAGACAACTCCGGTGATGACGGACACGTGGCCTTCGGCACCGAGTCAGGGTTTCCTAAATTCTCCCATTTTAAAATATTTAGGTGGCGACTCTGTATCTGGCAAAGCAGTCCATGTTTGGCACTACTTTTTCAAAAATCTGTTTCTCAAAACGATTTGCCAGATTTGGACTCTTTGGTTCAGATTAAGAACCGTGACACAAATCGAGTCCGAGCTGTAGCACGAGGCCCACGCGGGCGCTGCTACAGTTTCTGGCGACTCTGCTGGGGAATTTTAGAGAGTTTGACTCGAACTCGTGATATCCTGTTTTGATCTCATTTATGTGTTTCTTTGCATTGCATGTGCATTGGTGCGCCTAGGAACACAGTGTTTGCCATCTGCCATTCCTGAACGGTTTGCCGGAGGCTTGTCTTGTCAAGGCATGTCCATAAGGCTGATCGGCTATGGGCTCTGACAGTATGGGAACACAAACCCCGGTTTTACCGGGGCACCCTTTTCGACCATTCGACCTAGTGCATATTCGGATCCATAGTGACCATTCCAAGCTAGGACAGGTTGCTTACCCGATGCTAAGTTGTTTGAATCCGCTGTGTGCGTAGTGAAACCCTAGCTCCTGACAAAATAGGACAGGGAAACCCTACCTCAACATAGGGGTGTCTTGCTCTCTTTTACTTGCTATGTGCTTTTAGAGTGTATCTCTACAGGAACGCATATACCAGTTTGCGGGTTTGAGTATCGGGCCCGAGGGGGCCAGAATCAGTATTGTTGAGAATCAGCTATCAGAAATCAGTTATCCGCGGGTATCAGATTCAGTATTTTGGGAACAGAAATCTGGGAACAGTGATCAGTAGTAGGGTACAGTTGTTTGGCTACACCCGTGTTTGATCAGTTTGGGCTGAAATGTTGTCTGTTTTTCTTTCAAGGTTCAGAGAGTTGCAGAGTTGATACAGAATAGCCAGTGTCTCCCCTTTGCTGAGGCAAGATTTATGGCGACACAAAGTTCAGAAGAAATTGTGGTTATGACAGCCGCACCGGAGCAGGGAACCACTCCGCAGAATGAGGCCAGCATCAGTATGTCATACCCGCCTAGGTCGCCTGTTGTGCACCCGGTTCGGGCTCCCCAGTTATACCAGGCTCGTGAGCCTACCACCTATGAATTGATGGGGATGATAGGCGATCTCCAAAGGTCTGTGGCAGACCTCGCCTATGGAATGTCGGCTTCACCGCCAGCGGCACCGTATGTCGGGAATTTTGTACCACAGGAGCCCCCGCTACTGGGGTGGATTGTGATAGAGCTCAGCCAGCCAGAGGTGACTTCCGGCTATAGCCACGACATGCCAGCACCAACCCAGGCCCTCGATCAGGCTGAGGCCAGAGGAAAGGACAAGGCAAAGATAGACGCCGACCCCATTGAGCAACTGCTGTGGGCAGTCGAGGCTCTGAAAGCCAGAGGGATGAGCAAACAACAAACATCTGCAATAGTGACCAAAGCTGTGGATGATGCTTTCCCCACTCCGATCAAAGGCAGTTCAAGCCAGACAGAAAACCGGGATGGGCCCCGTCATGCCCAGACAATTCCAGTAGCTCCCAACCCTGCACCGGGAAAGGTTCAAAAAGCCAAGGCAGCGCCAGCTGATCCTTTCGCCAGCGCATCTGGCAAGAATCCTCAAACTGCAAAGTACCTGCCCCGAGGGCGCAGGGTCTTTCACGACCTCCACATGCCTTTGTCTAGGGCATTGCTGATATTGGCGAAGAATGGGCATCTTAAGCCTTTGGAGCCCCGGCCACTCCCGAAGAATCTCCCCACCACTCATGATGCTACTTTGTACGGCGCGTACCATCAACAGTCCGGTCACAGTACCGATGGATGTTCCCGCCTTCGTCATGAAGTGCAGGATTTGATTGATAACAAGGTTATCCTACCACCCACCTCAGGCAAGCCTGTCACCACTCAGTTGCTGGATTTCGAGGGCTCAGATACTGCGAGTATGTAAAGCGAACCGTCTGCGGGCAACATTTGGTACATTTTTGATGAAGCGTCTGGCACGCATTTTTGAGCATCGGTGAAACCGAGTTTTGTAAATCCTGGTTTGGATATCGAGTCAGTCTTTTGTTTTGAGTCTGTCTCTTTGTCTTGAGTCAGTCTTTTTTGCTTAAGGGTCTGTCTGGTTGTATCGAGTCAGTCCCCATTGTATATAATACCAGGTGATTCTGGGGTTGTTGTCCCGAACACCATTTTGTTTTGTAATTATTATCTGTTTTTGTCTTGAGTCTGTTTCTGCCGAGGGGCCAGTTGCACCAACAGAGCCAATTGAAACAGCTGTTGCTATCTCAACTTCATGCTTGCTTTCAGCATAAGTGCCAGAGAATTTGATTGGGCTGACAGTACATCTTGCCTGCTCCCCTGCGTGCCAAACTCATTGCATTAACCTAAGTTTTCCAAAAAAAAACAAACTTTTTGAACACTGCGGTGATGAAAACGAAGAGGAAGGAATTCCTCGGGTTTTGTAAAATTTTGATCACTTTGAGAAAAAGAGAGGCGTGCTAAGCCTTTTTATGAATAAAGCCATGCTTGTCGGCGTGAGTACTGAGAAGGACCCTGGCCTGATCCAGATTGGTTACACACTATCTTCGGCGCGAGTGATTCGTCGCTTCCTTAAAAACTTTCAAAAGCAAATGTTTTACGCGGCCCTGCAAAGACCTGTGTGGAATCGCTCTTGAGGTCGCGCAGCCTAGGATCGCTCTCAGCCTCAAGATCCAACCTGTTTGTTTTCCGACTTTGAACCCGTTCAGAATGTTCAGAAAGTTCAACAGACAAACGCCTTGAAAGGCCCGTGTGGCCAGTTTTGAGGTAGCCTTCGATCAAGAAGCATCAAGGCCGAATCAGAAGGAGTAGATCTCGCCGGAAGAAGCTCGTGGAGTAACCAGGATGGATTCTCCGCAAATCAGTGCAACAGCCGTTCTCCTAGACACAGAGAGGCTTCAATTTCAAAAAAACCATTTGGCATGGACTTGCTACATTTTTACCCTTTGAGAGGCTCGCTGGGCCGAAAACCTGGAAGGGCGGTCCAGGCAAAAGTTAGAGCAAGAGAAAAATACAAAAAAGAGAAAAATACAAAAAGAAAGATTGAAAAAGAAAAGGAAAAAAGCAAGAAAAAAAAGAAAGAAAAAAAAATAGAAAATGAAGAAGCTCGCAAGGTCGAAAACCCGCATTGGGCGCCTTGGCAAAAGTGAGAGCCAAACAAAGTGAAGGTTAAAATACCCGAGTGTACCTTAACCGGAACTACGTAAGGCTTGATTCCCATGTTTGGGATACGTAGGCAACTTCATCATGAAGTCCAGCCCCCAACGCTTTCATAAGCGTCTCAGTCCATGCAATGGTTTCAATTTCATTCCAAAGTCCAGCGGCCAACACCCTTCAAGGTGATTGTGTCCATATATGTGTTGTGACCGTCTTCGTCATCTCTGTGTCTAAGAGCTCGACCACCGCCAATGAAGACTGTCTGCGAATTGCTGCGGCACCATCCCAAACAAGGGGCAACTTTCCGTTGCCACCAGCCGCCGTGAGCCGCCATTCAAACTAGGGGCAACTTTCCGTTGCCTCCCACCCTCCTTCAAACCAGGGGCAATTTTCCATTGCCTCCGATCCGAGGTTGCGCATCTCGAAGAGTAGGTTCCATGCTTGTTCAGCATCAGCTGTTTGAAAAATAGTTTTTGAAAATTTTTACTGAAGTTGACTATTTTCTCGAAAACTATTTCATTTTCCAAAATCGGACCATTGTCTTGGACCCAAAAAAGGAAAATTTTCAGTGCTTGCAGCCTGACTTGCACGCTTTTCAAATCAAAAATCGAACAAGTACGTTAATCCGACTCTCGTTTTGATCAAAACCGTTTTAGTAGAAAGCAAAAACGAAAAAATGGTTAAAATGATGAACTAGGGGCACAGTTGAGCCAGGCGTTCTGTCTTTCCCCCGTCATCAACGTACTTGCCAGAAGAGCACTCTGCCCGCCAGAAGAAATAGCTGTGAGCTAACGACATCGGGCGTGAACCCACACCTTTCTATTTATCCATCAACCACCCCGGGGAGGGATGAAGAATGAGAGATATGAAGAATAGAGAGGTGTAAGTTGAGAGAAAAGTGAGGAAAAGGGTTTTGAGAGAAAATCCGAGCTTGAGAGTCGAGTGATGTGAGGATCACAAATCAGAAAGGGTGGGAAACAATACCCAGATTGAACTGGCTCCTCGTGGTCCGAGGTCTCCCATCTTCGTTTACGCGTCTGTGTGTCGTGTCTCTTTCATTTGACGGTCTCGTCTTTTGTTTTGAGTCTCTCCCGAGCGTGCCTCGTTGTGTTTAGGTCGTGGACCTCTTTGTTTGAGTCCTCCCCGCTGTGTTCAGTGGTAGGCTCGATATCCCGGCTTGAAAAACCCTCATTCGATTTCAAAAACCTCTTATGATCAGAATGCTGTGCCATTCTCTACATTTGAGCGTGTCTCGACTCCAACCGGTTCCATCTTTGAGGTCCGTCTTGTCAGATTGGGCCGTTTGTTCAGAATTTGCCGTGTGCAGAATGAAACGAATACTGTGTTATGGGCTGTATGCAGATTAATCCCCAGTAGAGCAAGGGCTGTGTGTCCAGAATCAGGCAGTGGGTTGCTTGGGTTATTTTTGCTGTTGGCTGTTTAGTTATCTGATTATTACAGTCCAAGTGTTTAATTTTCAGACAACCAATCAATTCCGTTTACATTGAGGTGTAACATGATGAGATGCGATGCAATGCATGAAATGTGTAAATGTAAACACTTTTTCAGATAAAAAGTCTGTTTCATTTACTTAGCTTTTCAAATGTACAAGTTTTGGAAACAAAAATCTGCCTGCAGCAGTACAAGGTAATCTATCTACCAACAAAAAGAAAAAGTACAAAGAAAGAAAGAAAAGATAGCAAAAATCTGCATCTATGTCCAGCGACTCCAAGGGCTGTCAGTCCGTCCTGGTCCTCTTCCTGGACGAAGATCCAGGAGCATCATCAGCGTCGTCGTCAGAGCCCGAGCTAGAACCGTCTCCGGTCTCCTCCTCCGATGACCCTGCCTCCGCCTCTGACTCTTCGTCGTCGTCGTCCGGGACTGGAGCTCGCGAACTACTCCCGACGTGAGTACGCCCTCCCCTGGTACGGGGAAATATCCTGCCCTCCTCATCTCTCCCCCGAGCAGGGACAGAAGGTCTAGCTGGAGCGCCTTCTGCCATAGGAATCTGGAAAGGAGGCTGAAAAAGTACACAAAAAGGGAAATACATCAGTATGCCGTGAGCAGTTTATCAGTGCAGAATGCAGTGTGTGAGTACAGTGTATGAATGCCGTGAGCAGTTTAACAGTGCAGAATGCAGTGTATAAGTGCAGTATGAGAATGCCGTGAGCAGTTTATCAGTGTTGGGTACAGTGCAGAATGCAGTGTATGCAGTGTTCAGATACTGTGAGATCAGTGTATCGGGTGTTGTACCGTGCGTCAGATTATGTAAAGCAGAGTATGAATGGTTTGAGGCCAGTGTCAGAAGGACATACCGGTATGCTGTAGACGGCTAGGAGGTCAAATGTCCGCTGGAGTATCCCCGTCATCGAGGCATTCATCGCCAACGACTGACGGGTGTACTCAGAAGAAGCCTGCAAAAGTATCAGATGCATTAGTATTCTGTGGGATATCAAGTAAACTGAATTGAATAACTGTACAAAATGCAGTAGAACATACCGGCGGTAAGTCGGGGACGTCAATGAACTCGTGCCCAGCCGGTGGAGGGGCGAAGGGCATCTGATAGGTCGACCCACCCTGCCCCTGGAAAGTCAGTACAGCGGGCAGGGCAGGCCAGCCAGCTCCTCGTCCTCCCTGCACTCTGCCCCTACCACAGACCCGGGCCCTCCTCGAAGATCCAGCCCCTGCTCCTGCTCCGGCCCCAGCCGCCGATGCCACAGGCCTGGCCCCCTCTGCTCGACGACCGCTCAGGGGGCGCATCAGGTACGTCCGCACGTACTCCTGATAGTCTCCAGTGCCTCGGAAGCCGGCCTCCTCCCAGCCGGTGGAGTAATCATCCAGCTGCTCAGGGGTCAGCCCCTCGGTCTCCCTCATCTCTGCAGGAGGGTGAGCCGGGACTATCTGCTCAGGTAACCCGCGGGTCTGGCGTAGAAAACGCTCCCCCAGGTACCAAGCCCGACAGACCGGGCCCTCTAGCAAGATCCGGAAACGCGAGGTCTCCTCAACACCAGGGAACCGACCCCGCATCGCCGACGGCAAGGAAGCCCATGGCCGCCATGTGATCTGAAAGTAACAGACAGTTTGTTATCTACTGTTATTGAAATATGCAGTGGGAAAGCGAAGCTAAATGAACTGAAAGTAAAGCATACCTCGGCCGGAGTGATGGTGTCGAAATATCGGCGGAAGAAGCCGAACGTCTCCCGTGGTCGCCGGGTGCATCTCCCGTCGAAGCGACTCGAGAAGGGAACAGCCGGAGGAGGCTCCGCGACTGGCACGGGTGCAAGCCTAGGGAAGTAGGCATAAA
Source organism: Camellia sinensis (assembly GCF_055761805.1). Classification (NCBI taxonomy): domain Eukaryota; kingdom Viridiplantae; phylum Streptophyta; class Magnoliopsida; order Ericales; family Theaceae; genus Camellia; species Camellia sinensis. Next base: position 91,853,917 of record NC_138962.1, read on the forward strand.
CCCACAACTGCAAAATAGATGTCAGTATGACTATCAGAAAAAGCAGAATATACAGAATAAAGCAGAAATGGCAGAGCCGTGTGTTGAGCCGTGTATTGTGTGCAGTGTACAGTGTGAGCAGTGTACAGTCAGTGTAAAGCAGAATGTATGTGTGTGCCGTGTGTACAGTATACAGTAAGTGTAAAGCAGACCGCAGTGTGTGCAGTGTACAGAGTACAGAAAGTACAAGACAGGAATGAAAAAGTGGAGAAGAAATGTACCTCCCAAACCCGCCAGTAGCCTCCAAGCAGCTGGCCGCTGCCACGAGAAGCCGAGCTCATATATCCGTACAGGGTGGCCAGAGCAGCGCCGCCCCAATCGTAGTGCAAGATATCCCGGACGTCGACCAGTGCGCTGAGAAGACAGAGAGGCACGGTGTTCGCCCGGTCGGCGAAGATAGTAGTCCCGAACAGGAACATGAGGAAGCCACGAGCATATCTCTCCTCGTCCTCCGGGGTCATCTGCACCTCCTCCCCCAATGCGGGCTGGACCCGAAACTGTGTCTCGAACCAGGAGTATCGGACGAAGCCTGGACGAGCTAGCGGTGGGGCCTCCCCCAGTAGATGGACCTGAGCGGCGGTCCACTCATCCATGTCTGTGTCGAAAGGGATCGGATCCCCCCTACCCCGATGCCTGTGAGCATCGAGAAGTCATAAGGGGTCATCGTCATCTCCCCTGCAGCCAAAAAGTGGAAAGAATCGGTGGTGTCCCACCACCTCTCCGCCAAAGCGGCGAGAAGAGGTCTGCATGTGGACAACCTAGAGAGCCCTCAGCAGAAGGTGCCGAAGCCCGCCCGATCCACGATGCGCTGGACCGCATCAGGGAGCTCATCATACCACTCCCGTGCACCAGTATTCCCATACCCGCGAATGGTATGGGAACCCTCCTGCAAACAGAAAATGACAATTGCAAGACAACATTCGAAATGCAGTTTTGAAAAGACAGATATGGCATGTATGCAAGTTTGTCAGATTCAGGCAAATACCGGGTGCCGGTGTGCTTATAGTGAAATACGTGTGCTGTGTCAGCGTGTTTGAGTGTTTCAGAACAGATGTGGCATGTATGCAAGTTTGACAGATTCAGACAAATACTGGGTGCCGTGTGTTTGGGTGATTCAGGGCTAGTGCAGTGTGTGTGCATGTGTCAGTCTCAAGCAGATATCAGTTGTATGTATGTTTACAGTCAACTACGGTCTACGGCATATCAGATTTCAGCAATTAAAGAATACAGCTAACTATGGCAGTTTTGTATCCTACATTGCAGAAAGTAAAGCAGAAAGAAGAAAAGTTACCTCGGAAGTGCCGAATGAAAGGTGGGAGGTAAGCTCGCGTAGTAGTAGCTCAGGGGCCGCGTACCTCTCAAAGCACCGGAACTGACGCAGGCCGGTAGGTCGCCAGGTCGAACGGGCGCTCGCTCAGTGGTAAGAGCTCGACCCCGGGATCCATCTCGTGGTCCGGGGGAGTCCCGCCACGTGGAATGTCGTCCGCCATGTAGAGAATGGTGTGAAAATGGCCCGAAAAGGGAAAACCGAGCCGGAATGCGAAGAGTCAACTGAAAAGTCAACTCCCGAGAGGGTCGGAAATGGCCGGGAAGGCCGGAATGTGAAGAGGCACGGAAACGAAGAGGAAAGTGAGGGGAACAAACCCCGAAAAGGCGAGAACGCCGAACGAGGCACCGAAACGAGAATGTGATCGGTGGAAAATGTCCGAAACGCGAAGAGGATCGCGAATCCGACGATGAAACGAGCGTAGAACGCGAAGAAACGGAGAAACAATGAGAGAGAAGCACTCTAGAGAGAGAGAACAAGAGATTTCGGCGTGAGAAGAATGAGAAAATAGGGCATGAAGCCCTATTTTATAACACTCGAGATGAAAAGACAAAACTGCCCCGCACCAGCAACTGTTTGCCGGTCGGCAATGTTTTGTGCCGGCCGACACTTTTTTGTGCCGATGGAATTGTTTTTGTGCCGATGGCCAGCCGGTGGCCTCCCCTTTCGGCCGGTGGGGTTCCCACAGCCTTGTTTAGGCCATATGAGAAGTTCATGGTCTTCATAGCTCAAGAAAGTGCAAGAAAGTGCATCTCCGACGCTCAACCGACCTCCGTTTTGACCGCGGGCCGTGTCTCCAGTGCGTGGCACTCAAATTCGTGCAAGGTGTATCCTTTTTTGTATCCTTTTGAATTCAAAAGTTACCCCATGTGTGTTGCACAAGTTCATCACACTACTTCGGTGCATTACATCGCACTGTCGTGCGCCACACATTTGCATTGTTATGCACGTGTTACATGCGTTGCAACACGCACCCCTTTGCATTGTCGTGCACATTTCTCATGCATCATCATTGCATTTCCATTCCATGCATTGTCATGCATTCTGGAATACGTGCGTTGTTGCGCATTTAAGCCCATTTACATTCCGTGTGGCATGCATGTCGCACTTAGCATTGCACTGTTTTGTGCATTTCAAACCTCGCGCTGTTCTGCGCATCGCACTGTTTTGTGCATTTCAAACCTCGCGCTGTTCTGCGCATCGCACTGTTTTGTGCATTTCAAACCTCGCGCTGTTCTGCGCATTGCACTGTTTTGTGCATTTCAAATCTCGCGCTGTTCTGCGCATCGCACTGTTTTGTGCATTTCAAATTTCGCGCTATTTTGCGCATCTCATTGCATTTTGCATGCATTCCATCGCACTGTCCTGTGCACTCGCGTTGCCTAACGCATTGCGCTATTTTACGCATCATACCGTCGTGCAATACCGCCGGTCTGGCGAGACCTTAAACACGCATGGTCTGGCGAGACCTTAAACACGTACGGTCTAGGAGACCTTAAATCCTTGGAAGGTGTAAGACCTTTAGTGTTCGCATTGTCGTACACTTCGAGAGCCGCGTGTTGTCGCGCATTCCATGCAACATGCATTTCATACATCATTTGCATTTCAAAAAAAAACAACATGCATAGTCATGCATACATTTTGCATCCCAGTCCAGGAGACCTTAAATCCTCTGAAGGTGCAATTCCTTCGGTGTTTGTCGTGCCCGAACGACTTTTCGGTGGTCTGGTAAAGCCACCTGTCTGTGCTTGCGATGAGTTCCTAGAAGACCAACTGGGACGGTGGAAACTAGAGTTCGAACGGCTTATGCCTAGAACGCAAAGGTTCGGGAGTTCTGAGACTAAAGTCTGGTTTAAATACCCAGAGGTTTACCCTCGGCTTGAAATCTGTATGGAAGCCCCATAGGTTGAGGCGGCATGTCTACGCCTCAGTTCTGGATACTGAACCAACCTAGTATATCACCCTGTTGGTAAGATAGGGAAAGTTGCGATCATAGTCATTGCATCATAGTGCATTGTCATGCATTTCCATTGTAGCTCGCATGCATCCATTGCATTTTCCCCAGTAGGTCGCATTGCACTGCATTGTCATGCATTTTGTAAATATCCATTCCATTGCATATTTGTAAATATTGCATTGTAGATTGCATGCATTCATTGCATCACCTTCCATCCATGGCTTGCGCCTTTCCAGGTTGATCTTGGTCTGGTATGTGCCCTTACTTTTCATGTTAAAACACAGTTCTGCATGTGTATCGCGCCGATTCCACGCTGATATGTTGGTTGAGGGTTGCGGCACCTTTTCTGTGTTACACATGGCCCGTATATGTACATGCCTTTCCTAGGCAAAATTTGGTTTGGCTTGTATGCCATATTCATTGTATCCATATCCACTCCATTGCATATTTGTAGATATTGCATTGTAGATTGCATGCATTCATTGCATCACCTTCCGCCTTTGGCTTGCGCCTTTCCAGGTTGAGCTTGGTCCGGTATGTGCCCTTACTTTTCATGTTAAAACACAGTTCTGTATGTGTATCGCGCCGATTCCACGTTGATATGTTGGTTGAGGGTTGCGACACCTTTTCTGTGTTACACATGGCTCGTACGTATGCATGCCTTTCCTAGGCAAGATTTGGTTTGGCCTGCGTGCCATATCCATCCATTACATTGTAGTGTAATGTTTGCATCCGGCATTAGGATCGTAGTCCTTTCTCCAGCGGGTCGTTTCCCCACTTATGTCAATTGCACCCAATGCTTGTTCTTGCGTCTGTCTACAATACTCATAGTTCAGTTGACCGTTCTATGGTAGACAGACTTGTTACCTCCATCAATCTATTTGACATAGATGTGGTTTCGAACCACTCGTGATTGGATCACGATTCAAATGCTTTGCATGTAGCTTGCATTGTTTCAAATATATTGCATCTTCATTTTCATTGTTTATACATTGTTTTGTATATATTGCATGTCGTCTTGCATCCATTTTGCATTGTCATGCATGTTGCTAACCATATTGTACCTGTTAAGTTTGTTTTCTTTTCAGGCACGATATTGTATGTACGGTTCATTTGCAGCTGGTGCAACCAGACGAGCCGCACAGGTATTGTATTTCCCGAGTGAGACATATTGAGAATTCCATAATTCTCTTGCATCCTTTCTGCATTGTAGTGTAGTTTGGTATGCTAGCTTAAAATTGTCGCATGTTTGCTTCATTACAGCTTTCTTTGCATGATCATAAGTTATGCTCGGCTCCGTGCATTGTCTTGCATTTTGCCCCTGCCTCCGAGCGCATATCTTATTTGTCTTGTATGTTTGTCTAAGTCTTCGGCCTTGTCAAAAATGGGTCGTCTCTGGGCTTTGACATTCACTCCCGTCATTGTTATGACTTTCGAGTTCTGTCAAAGAGGGGCAACTGTAGACACCCCATTTTTGACCGTCCTCAAGACTTGGACGTCACTGTTTGAACACTCGGTGATTATCCATGTTTGTGTTCGTTTGGAGTTCCCGGAAGCCTCGGCTCACGTGCCTTGCCTCAGGATCTCCGAACTCGACCGTTTAGTGTCTGGTTTTGCACCAAACACTTGTGTTTTGCCTTGGAAAGGCAGGGTGAGGCTTGTAGACCATCCCCACCCACCACCGGCATTGGCTAGATGCCACCGGCTGGTTTTTGCTGCCACCGGCAATATAGTTTGCCGGCCGGCACTCTTTGTTGCCGGTCAGCATTCTTTTGTGCCGGTCGGCACTCTTTTTGGCCAAGATGGCATTTTTGCCGGCCGATTGTTGTTCATCTGCTTTTGCAGATATTTTTGGACAGCTGTATTGCTTTTGCTCCCCTCCATACACGTGTATGGAGGGATCTCCCTCTTGCAAAGCTTGTCTTGTAAGCTTTACAAGAGGCATATAGAGAGAAGCCCTCTCTAAGGCAAAAAGAGGCTTTTAGACCATTTTTGAGAGAGGAAAATACAGAGGAGAGCTCTGGTTTTCTAGGGTTAGGGTTAGACATACACAACCTATCTCTCTTTTCCTCTCATTTTGCACACTAGGTGTTTTGTGTCTCACTATTGCACACAAACACCTAGTGTTTCACCTTCCTCTTGGAGCTGAGGTTCTAAAGAGTGTGTTTTGAAGTTTTTGTCTTGGATTCAAGCTCAAGGAGGCCATTGGAGCACCATTGTTGAAGAGGACTACAAGGGTGAGATTCTAGTCCATTTTTCCCCCATTTTTGCATTGTTTTTCTACTAGTCTTAGAGCTGTTTTTGTGATTATTGTATAACATAAAAAAGTTCTGTTTTTAAGCCCTCTTTATTGTTTATTAAGAGTGTTTTGTTGTTTGAGGGGTGTTGACCACCCTTAGGCCTCAAAAGACCTCATTTTGAGCCATTTTGTGCTAGCTCCGGGATTTTGGTGTTGAGGTCTCTTCACCACTGAAATCTTGAGGGATTTCAGTGGTGAAGATGATGCTTTGAAGTCCCAAGAAGGAGAGGGCCACCCCCTCTCCTTGTTGTCCTTGAAAAGGACCTATTTTGGCCTCTTAAGGAAGCCTATGCTTGAGTGTGTGTTGAGCATATTCGGTTTGTTTTTCATGCTTATATATCCATGATATAACATGATTTCAAGTTGGTTTTGGAACTCCATGCATGTTTAGCATTGTTGCCATGTAATGCCTTATTTGTGCCTTAACTTGTTCTAGGTTGTTAGCCTTTGTTGGAGCATGTTTTAGGCTTGTACTTGTGAAGTTTATGTGCTTATTTTGACATGTTTTAGCTCTGTCCATAGTCGTTTGGGTTGATCTTTGCATGCATTATATAGCTCCTTTGTATTTGGGCTTGTTGGCCTTGAGTATGTGCATGTGTAGCATGCCATCTTTGCATTGTTTTGGTGATTTGGAATCATCCTACATGCTATTTCAGTCCCATTTCCATGCTTGTTTGATTGCCTTGCATGTCTCTTTAATGCTTTGAAAGCATGTGTTGCAATGCTCCATGTTTTGGCCATGGTGTATGTCTTTGTATTTGGGCCATTTAGATGCCATCTAAGTAGTCCTTTAGCTTTGTTTTAACATGCTAAACCTCTGATTTTGGTCCTTCCTCGCATGCCATGTTTGGTCATGTTAAGTGTAGTTCAATGCCTCATTGATTTGCTTTGAACACTTAGGCCATTTGGTGCATGCTTGGCTTGATTTGTTACTTGGTTTGGCACCATGTATTAGCATGATTTCAAAGCTTATAATGCATGCTAATTGTTCATGTTTGTCCCTCTCAAGTGTGCTTGAATGTTGCTCGATTTGTGCTTAAGTGTTGGTCCTTATGTGCATGTGTGTGTGTATGCCATTTAGCCCTCACTCTTTAGCACTTATGGCCACTGTTTTAGGCCTTATTAGAGCTGCCTAATTCATGTATAAGTCCATCTTGCCATTTATTTGCATTGCCATATGTATGCTTGTATGCTTGCATAAGTGCCTTGCCATGCCATGTTGCATTCCTAGCTTGTATGCCTAGGTTGCATTGCATCTTGCATGCATTCCTTGTCCCTTGACTTGGGTGATAGGGATTGGGAGTTTTGTTTGATTGGTTTGCATTGCATTTGAAACCAAAGTTGCATACTCGGTTCTTTGGGCCATCATGCATAGAAATGCGTGATTGGTGGTCCGAGAACCGAGGCACATGTCCCTTTGAGTTATCACAATGATAAGAGACATGGTTGATGCATACATACCTTGACATATGCTGCCATGCCTTGTTTTGCCCTCTGTTGCTGTGAGTTGCAGGTTCTGCAGGAATACTCTGCCGACCGGCAGTGTAATGTGCCGACCGGCACCATTTTCTCTGCCGACAGCTTCAACTTTGTGCCGATGGCCATACAACACTGCCGGTGGAAATTTCATCTAGCCGGTGATGATCCCCTCTGTCCAAGGATGTAGTCCTGAGGTTTTGACAGCCTCCAGAGGAGGAAAGGAAGGAAAACAGAGGCAGCTTGCGCATGGTGGCGCGCTTCCCGAGGCGTTTTTCTGTTTTAGTTAATTTATTTAATTTATTAATTAATTTAGTTAATTTGTAATATTAATTAGCATGCGTAGTTGATTAATTTGTAATATTTATTCGGTCCCTCCGAGCGAGGGCAAATCTGTAATAAGTGTGTGTGGGTGGTGTGTATGTCTTCCAACCTCCCTTCTTTCTTCCCTTTTACTTACCCGCTTTAATGGTTAGTATTAGGACACGTTTAAATTAGCATACCTTATGCTATGCATGTGTGCATCCATGCATTTGTATTACATGCATTAGGCTCGGTACATCACGCTAATTGCATCAATCCTTCAATTCCGAATTGAATATGTGATAATTGTGTATTTTCACATGACATGTTTAGGATAGCCGAGCCTATTCTAGTAATATTTTGTATGCGATGCATTAGGCACTTCACATGGACTAGGACACGCATGTTTTTCTAACTAGTTTACTGTTTTGGCACGGAGTACGATGTAAGTATTTATGCTTTAGCATCTCGCATGTGTGTGAATGTTAACATGACAGTATGCTTGCCATGAGGCTAGCTGCTTATGTGATATAACTGCTTGAATGCCTGTGGATGGAGGTTGAATTACCTAAATTGGGATAATGCATTAAAACTGTGAGTTTTAAGCCCACTAGATAGTGGCAAAATCATCTTCTATAAAAGCCCACTTGAGGGTGGCAAAATCTGTATTTTAGCCTACTTGCGAGTAGCAAACCATTTTCAAAACAAACATGAAATGTTTTGTTCCAATTTGGGCGATTTGGTCTATACTTGTTTGTTGTGCGCATAACATAGTAATTCTAGGCTAACAATTGGTTTAAGAACACATAAATTTTTCAAAAACGGATATCACGGTTAGTAGAGGCCGGTCTTCGGACCGGGTGAAAGGGGGTGCTCATAGCTGACCTTCCCCGATCGTACCCAAGCTCCCGAGCCGAGACAACTCCGGTGATGACGGACACGTGGCTTTCGGCACCGAGTCAGGGTTTCCTAAATTCTCCCATTTTAAAATATTTAGGTGGCGACTCTGTATCTGGCAAAGCAGTCCATGTTTGGCACTACTTTTTCAAAAATCTGTTTCTCAAAACGATTTGCCAGATTTGGACTCTTTGGTTCAGATTAAGAACCGTGACACAAATCGAGTCCGAGCTGTAGCACGAGGCCCACGCGAGCGCTGCTACAGGCGCTTCCGAGGTAATTCTCTCTCTTCTGCTTTACTTTTCGCAATGTAGGATACAAAACTGCCGTAACTAGTTGTACTCTTTAACTGCTGAAATCTGGTATACCGTAGACTGTAGTTGACTGTAAACATACATACAACTGACATTTGTTTTTTTTTCTGATGTAAGTATTTATGCTTTAGGATAGCCGAGCCTATTCTAGTAATATTTTGTATGCGATGCATTAGGCACTTCACATGGACTAGGACACGCATGTTTTGCTAACTAGTTTACTGTTTTGGCACGGAGTACGATGTAAGTATTTATGCTTTAGCATCTCGCATGTGTGTGAATGTTAACATGACAGTATGCTTGCCATGCGGCTAAATGCTTATGTGTTAAACTGTTTGAATGCCTGTGGGTGAAGGTCGGATTGTTTGAGTTGGAAAAACTCATTGAAATCCGTGTTTTAGCCTACTTGCGAGTAGCAAAATCCAAAGTATTTCCAAAGCAAACGGATATGCAATGTTTATTCCCAAATTAGGCAATCTAGTCTATACTTGTTTCTTGCGCGCATAACGTAGTAATTCTAGGCTAATAACCGGAGTAAGGGTACATAAACGTTTTCAAAACTGGATATCATAGTTAGTAGAGGCCAGTCTTCGGACCGGGCGAAAGGGAGTGCTGATAGCTGACCTTCCCCGATCGTACCCAAGCTCCCGAGCCGAGACAACTCCGGTGATGACGGACATGTGGCCTTCGGCACCGAGTCAGGGTTTTCTAAATTTCCCCATTAAAAAATATTTAGGTGGCGACTCTGTATCTGGCAAAGCAGTCCATGATTGGCACTACTTTTTCAAAAATCTGTTTCTCAAAACGATTTGCCAGATTTGGACTCTTTGGTTCAGATTAAGAACCGTAAACAAAATCGAGTCCGAACTGTAGTAGCGGGGTCCCTCGCGGACTTGTTACAGATTGTCAAATCCAAGGAAAGAAAGGGCCACTACACAGCCTTGAAGAAATTTTTCCAACGGATCAAAGAATATTGGTTGAGGCTGAACCCACAGAAATGCACTTTTGGTGTCACAGCAGGGAAAATACTTGGTTTCTTGATCACACAGAGGGGCATTGAGGTTGATCCTTCCAAAATCAAGGCGATCCTAGAAATGCCACCACCAAGGACTGAAAAGAAGGTGCGCAGCTTTCTGGGTAAAGTGCAATTCATAAGATGATTTATTACAAAATTAACCTTGACTTGTGAACCACTAATTGGTCTCTTGAAGAAAGGAAAGAAATTCCAATGGGATGATCGATGTCAGTTTACTTTTGAGCAGATCAAGCAGTACCTTCAAAACCCACCCGTGTTGTCACCATCCGAGTCGGGGAAACCGTTGATTTTGTATCTGTCAATAACCGACACGACCATGGGTTGCATGCTTGCACAGGAATTAGAGGATAGAGTGGAGAAAGCCATCTATTACCTGAGCAAGAAGATGTTAGAATATGAGACCCGTTACACCCCGCTGGAGAAGGCTTGCTTAGCCTTGATATAGGCCACCAGGAAGTTGAGGCACTACTTGTTAGCTCAACCCGTAATTCTAGTTTCAAGATTAGATCCCATCAAATATTTCTTCGAGAAACCGGCACTTATGGGTAGGCTAGCTCGTTGGTTGCTTCTTCTCTCCGAATTTGATTTTAAGTACGTCACGCGCAAGTCAGTTAAAGAGAGAGCTGTAGCGGAATTTTTAGCTGATCACCCAATGGAAGGGGACGAAGCGATAGAGTACCTATTCCCAGATGAGGCTATTCTACTTGTCGAGGAAGAAATTTGGACCATGTACTTTGATGGTGTGTCTAATCAGTATGGGTATGGGATAGCGGTGCTGTTGATAGCACCCAACAATTCCCACATACCCTTAGCTTTCAAACTCCAGTTTAAAGTATCTAACAATGAAGCAGAATACGAGGCATGTATCGCTAGACTAGAAGTTGCCCTGGAACAAGGTGCAAAACAATTGGACATCATTGGGGACTCAAACCTGGTTGTGTCTCAAGCAAAAGGGGATTGGAAGGTTAAGGAAGACAGGATGAAAATCTATCACCAAATGCTGGACATTCTGATTCCTAGGTTTGAGAAGCTAACCTTCACGCATCTGTTAAGAGAGAACAACAGGTTCACTGACGCTTTATCAACTCTATCTTCCATGATAGACATCCGTTTGGGAGTCCGGATTCATCCGATCATTATTGAACAGAGGTATGTGTCGGCCTACGAGCTAATAGCCACAATAGATGAAGTGCAAGATCAGAACCCCTGGTATCATGATATCTGGAACTTCTTGGAAAATGAGGCTTATCCACTAGGGGCAAATGCCAAAGATAAAAGGGAAATATGGCGAATGGCTGCTCAGTTTATCGTCTACGGGGGTAAATTGTACAAACGAGGCCATCTGGAAATGCATAAGTTATGTGTTGATGTAGAAGAGTCAAAGTGCCTAATAGAGGCCATCCACGGAGGAGAGTGCGGATTGCACATGAGTGGAGTGATGTTGGCCCGAAAGATTCTCAGGCAGGGTTATTACTGGTCAACCATAGAGGAGGATTGTATCGATTTTGTTCAGCGATGCCACAAATGCCAAATTCATGCCAATTGCATGAACATCCTGTCGTCAATGCTGTACAACGTGACTTCACCATGGCCTTTTTCAGTTTAGGGAATTGATGTTATGGGAGCAATTACCCCGAAGGGGTCAAATGGGCATAAGTATATCCTGGTGGCAATAGACTATTTTACAAAGTGGGACGAGGCCCAATCCTATGCAGTGTTGAAAGCGTCGCATGTAGCTAAGTTCGTCAAGTATAATATCATCTGTCGTTATGGGGTCCCTGAATGAGATCATTTCAGACAATGGTTCCCACTTTAAGAAAGAAATGATTGACTTCTTAGAAAAATACAACGTGACTTTTCACAAGTCATCTACATATCGGCCACAAACCAACGGAGCTGTTGAGGCCGCCAACAAGAACATCAAACACATTCTACAGAAGATGGTGGAAACCTATAGGGACTGGCCAGACAAACTGCCATTTGCTCTCTAGGGCTACAGAATATCAATTCGAACATCTACTGGGGCAACTCCGTATTCTTTAGTTTATGGGATGGAGGCTATTCCGCCGATTGAAGTTGAGGTTCCGTCGTTGCAAGTTATGGCTGAGTGCCAGATAGCAGAAGCAGATTGGCAGCAGAGCAGGTTTAAGGAACTAATGATGTTTGACGAGAGGAGACTAAAAGCACTGTACCATGTCCAAGGTTATCAACGTGGAATTGCCAGGGCTTTTAACAAGAAAGTTAAGTCCATGAATCTTAAGGAAGGGGATTTGGTGCTCAAAGACAACCGAGCTCCCATCCATGACCCTAGGGGTAAGTTTAGACCTAATTGGACTGGTCCTTACATCATCAAGTCAATCTGGTTGGGTGGAGCTGTCATTCTTATGGACCTAGATGGCCTCGAATTCTCTCTACCAATCAACATAGACAAGTTGAAGAAATACTATCCTTGAGTGGCTCGCTAGGCCGAAAACCTGGAAAGGCGACCTAGGCAAAAGTTAGAGCACAAAAAAATTAGAAAAAATGAAAAACTGAGCTCGCAAGGTTGAAAACCCGACAAGGGCAATCCAGGTCTCAGGATTACACTTGCCAACTCTAATAAATATCTTGTCAAGTGCGGGGACGGAATTTGGCGGACTATTATCACTTATGACAAAAAACAAAACGTGGTGGACCACAGCTTCCTCTTTAGCAGCTTGCCCCAATTGAACATTCCCAATTAATTTTATATCATTAACCACGATCTTGCCTGTAAACTATCGTTACTATCTAACCTCCGATCATAAACATTTACTCTAACCAACCCATTGGCATTGGGTGTGCAAAGGCGGGAATATTTTATCGAGATTTTTCGATCTCACTGGAACCAACGGGAGGATCTACCATCCAAATATAAAAAAAAAACTCCACTCGCCAACAGCAAGTTGACAGTATATACAGAAAGGGGGCGAGTTCGTCGAATGGGGAGAATTTTCATCTTCTGGTTCCTGTTATCAGAGGAGGAGGAGAGTTCTTCGTCAGTATATAAATCGTGGATATTATTCATGTGTATCCCTAATCTAATGTTATTTTTCGTCATAAGTGATAATAGTCCGTCAGATTCTGTCCCCACACTTGACAAGATATTTATTTGAGTTGGCGAGGGTAATCCTAAGACTTGGATTGTTGATCCTAACCAGTCCGACCGGTTTTGGATGCTAAAGAAAATGACATTCAAGCTCGTTGGTGGCAAAGACAAAGAGTACGTTTGTCACGGGATAAAAGTTGTGGACTGGTTCTTCCCAGTTGATGTTTGACTTATAAACAAAATATTATTTTCTGTCAATTTTTTTACTTCTTCATTTAAGAAAGGAAACGAATTAAATGGGATAGTATATGGGGGCCCGGGTGTCTCTTCCTTTTAACACCACCCCTACACATGTCCATAAGTACAACAATGGACGGCCCAGATCAGCGGGAGGGGGGCGCTGGTAATATTAATACAGTGCCCCCTTTTGAGGGATCATTACAAAAGAGAGAGACCCTCATATACTAGCCCCTTTAATTCATTAGATTAGGGATACACAGGAATAATATCCACAATTTGTATACTGATGAAGAACTCTCCTCCTCCTCTGATAACAGGAACCAGAACAGTGGCCCATCCTCCCAGTCTCCCTCTACCTCGAAGGACCATCAAGAACAAGCAAAACCGCATGGGCTAGATGCCTTGGACGACACAATTACTTCTCTGGCAGAATAAGCTTCAAGGACTATGATCAAGACACCGTCTACAATGTCATAGACGAAATCAAATACTCGACAGTCCCTACCAAATTAATGAAAAATTTAGTAGGTTGCTAGAGAGATTTCCATGTATTTGTTAAATTCTAACCAGATCTCACTATTAGAGGAGGAATTCCTTGTATTATATTAACTAATGGGGACAGTAGTTGGTTAGATGCAATGTCCCCTGTGGAGAAGTGGTTTGGAAATACTCTTCGAATCCTGGGAGACGCTAGTGATCCTCAACTAGTCACCTGAAAAGATACAAACACTCCGGTCGGGGGTGCCGGAATTAGCACTCTGACGGACAAGTTAGTTCAGACACTCAGTGTAGCTTCTTTACTAAGTTTTGTGAAGTGATTCTTACATACCTTTCTACAACCGTTGTTCCTGTATTTATACCTATTCTTTTTTATCCTCGGGGCCAGGGCCTACTTTTTAATCATTGTCCTTTCTTTTATTCGGCCCTAAGGACTTACACTTATTTGGCACATATATTATATTCGGCTCCCCACTCTCGTAGGATATAGCCGATTAATATCAGTCTTCCAATGGTACGCACCATCTGATTTTTCCATGTATTCGGCACCTACAATTGCCCTCCGAACTCCCCATTGACGGAAGTTAATCGGCGTGTTTGGTCTTGAATTGGAAAGGTTAAAATAGGTCAGGCGGCTTCGCGTACCCCAACATAGATGTCAGGATGCGCACACCTTTTCGTTCATCATTACGCTTTCCCGCCTCAATCGTGCGTCTCGCATTTATTGTGATTTGAAATTTCAGTCCTTTCGAATGCACAGTTCGTCGAGTATTCAAGACTCTTGGACCACCAGCAGATATCCCTTCTCTGACTCGTATTCTCTGCAACTCTTCTCCATCTACCCTCGTCTCCCTTGCTCCTCGTAAGTCTTCTTCTCTTTTCTTTGCAATCTTACTTTTTGTTTATTATTTTCATTTTGGTGAACCCTTTATTCCCCGTGAAAATGGCCAAACACTTGAAAGACCTTTTTTCTGAGGGTCATGTCTCCGGATTCCGGCGACACTTTTCCATCCCCGACGATGTTCATCTATCTCTAGTGACGGACAACACTCTGGATATGGAGAGAGAGAATCAAAATTCAATCATCTTTCCTCTCCAATCTATTGCAGAGGGCGGGATCCGTTTTCTCCTACATCCATTCCTTCGGGCCGTCCTCCACTATTGGGGCCTGATTCCTTCTCAGCCTAACGTGAACTTTTTTCGAATCGTAATCAGGATCGTAGAGTTGAAGTGGCGCCTCAGGATCGATCTTGGGATTCCGGCCATTCGACACTACTATGCTTTAGCCAAATCTTCCGGTCGGCTTGGGCGGTACTTTCTTAGGGCCAAGGATACTGACCATCATTTGGTAACCATGCTCGCCAGTTTTGGCAAGCGTGTGGATGACGTAATGGTCAATATCCGAGGGAACTGGGAATTTGGCGAAGGCGAGGATCGCCTAGACCCTATTCCTAGACGGAGGGGTGAACTTGGTTATCGTGTGTCTCCTTGTGTTTACTGAACTTTTCTTTTACTCTGCTTTCCCCCTGTGTCTAACCCTTTGCCTTTGTAGGCAGTAATTTGAAGAAGATTCTGGTTTCTACCGATGACGCGGTCCTTGCGCAGGTTGCGACTGCACTCGGATACTTCGGCCGTCCAAACTTACAGAAGCAAGGGAGAGCGGCCCATATACTTCTTCGATACGAGCCTACTTACACTACTTTTTCGGCCGCTGACAATATTCCAATTCCATCCGGCGATCGACAGCTTGCGGCTTTTATCTTCCCTAGCTTTAAGAGTCTCAGACAAGTTGGTCTCGAAGCCTCTGACTCGGGACAAGACGTCGAGCCGGTGGTAGAGGTAGTCGTCGAACCAGACAGAGAGTTCGTTGAGGAGGCCGAAGAGGTTGACGAGGCCCTAAACTCGACATTTGAGGCAGCCAGACGTAGTCAGCCTACCTCGCCGTCCACTTTGGGTCGGACGGAGTTTTCTTTTGGAGATATTTTTGGAGGTTTGGGTGACTTACCCGGTGATTTTTTTGAAGGTGTGGCTGGGGAAAGCCTCGCGCAGATGGCTCGAAAGAAAAATGCTGAGCGTATGGCCGCCCGGAAAAAGGTCGAGGCCACCCGTTCTGGACCTGCCTTGGTTGAGTCTTCCAAACCCGTTATTAAAGAGCCGGCTAAGATTGTTGCGGCCGAAACTGCGAAAGAGGTTGAACAACCGGTCATTGATGAACGGTTGATTCCAGAAGAGCAGGGCAAGAAGAGTAGCGCCGAGGGAGAGGCCGGTTTAGAAGATAGTCTTGGCGACAAAAGGCCTCACTTAGAAGAATCGGATGTGGTTGTTCCTTTTATTGTTCAGCCAAAGATTAGAGACACGCTGATTCCTTCTGACGCATCCATCATTACCGACCCGGCGGTAGCCTTGAGCTTGGCGGCGTCAGTCTCCCTACCAGCTGATAAGGCATCCTTTCATGCCGTGCCGGATTTGGTGGCCATAGCCCTATCTACGCAGTCGGCCCTTTTGGTAGGTGAACTTTGACTTGTTTTGATTTTGGTTGCCTATGGCATCTAACGATCCCAACTCGTTTTGTAGACGGTAAGCAGGATCGCCGACTTGGGCCGCCGCCTATACGATGCCCTTGAGAGGATTGACCGTTTGCAGTCAGAAGTGGTCGATCAAAAGAGCAGGGCCGAGTTTGAGATGATGAGGGCCGCTATGGAGACTACGCGAGCCGAAGTCGAAGTGGAAAGCGCTCGAGCTGCCGATCAGCACCGTTCTGATGCCAAAGATAGGGAGAACGCGAGCAAAGAATCGCTTAGGCTAGTCGAGGAGGCACTTAACAGGATGGAGACTAAGTTAGCAGAGTTGAAGACCGCCAAGGAAAATGAAGAATCTGAGGCTTCTGCCGCATTCAAAATAGGAAAAGGCGCCGCCTTCAAAGAATATGTAGATGAAGTCCACAAGTTTGAGAATCGGGGGTTCAAACACGGGTGGTTCAAGGCCCTTGATGCCGCTGGGGTTACGTTGGCCTTGCCAATTCCTTATGAGCAGGTGGACGTTGAGCGACTTGAGTCTGACCCCGAGGATTGATCTGGGAGTCATTCGAATTTTATGAAATACTTTTCCTTTTAATGTATGTTTTTGTTTTTAGGACTTTTGTTGGTTCCGAGTAGTTTTCATGTATAAATTGGCTACTGTCTGCGCTCAATTTATTAATGAAAATTATCTTCTTGTTTAACTACTAATGCGCAGTTTGTGATGTTATGTCGGTGTATAATGTTTGCCTTTCACAACTTTAGTTAGAATGACTACTCTGTTGACCTTTCTATGATTGAATATCATGGCAATCTTATCATTCGTTTGCCGAATAGTTCGTTGGTATTATGCTGAAACGAGTTATAGGCCGGCTGGGGCATTTAATCCGAATAGATTGATTAATCTGCCCTTGCCCCAGGCGGTGCATGATCATTCGGGCGCCGGAGGAGGCGCACTTAGTTTGTTGTTGATTCATGGGTCGGTTGGGGCACTTAAGCCGAATGTATTGATAAATTTATCACGCCCTTGCCCCAGGCGGCGCATGATAATTCTGAAGTCGATTCATGAGCTGACTGGGTATTATGCTGAAACGAGTTATGGGCCGGCTGGGGCATTTAATCCGAATAGATTGATTAATCTGGCCTTGCCCCAGGCGGTGCATGATCATTCAAGCGCCAGAGGAGGCAAACTTAGTTTTGTTGTCGATTCATGGGCCAGCTGGGGCACTTAAGCCGAATGTATTGATAAATCTATCTCGCCCTTGCCCCAAGCGGCGCATGATAATTCTGAAGTCGATTCATGAGCCGATTGGGTATTATGCTGAAACGTGTTATGCGCCGGCTGGGGCATTTAATCCGAATAGATTGATTAATCTGCCCTTGCCCCAGGTGGTGCATGATCATTCGGGTGCCGGAGGAGGCGAACTTAGTTTTGTTGTCGATTCATGGGCCGGGTGGGGCACTGAAGCCTAATGTATTTATAAATCTATCACGCTCTTGCCCCAGGCGGCGCATGATAATTCTGAAGTCAATTCATGAGCCGACTGGGTATTATGTTGAAACGAGTTATGGGCCGGTTGGGGCATTTAATCCGAATAGATTGATTAATTTGCCCTTGCCCCAGGCGGTGCACGATCATTCGGGCATTGGAGGAGGCGAACTTAGTTTTGTTGTCGATTCATGGGCCGGCTGGGGCACTTAAGCCGAATGTATTGATAAATCTATCACGCCCTTGCCCCAGGCGGCGCATGATAATTTTGAAGTGTATTCATGAGCCGATTGGGGCACCTGAGCCGAATAGATTGATTAATCCATCACGCCCTTGCCCTAAGCGGTGTATGATCGTTCGGGCGCCGGTGGGTCTATCCAGTCGGCGCTAGGCGATTGAGGTTTTCACAATTAACGAAATTGCCTCGAGGGTACTGCCTCTGTAAAGGATAAATGATTAAGGGTACAACTTTTATGAATACAGTAAAAAATTGACTCCAGCTTTTGAAGGTATCGTGTGAATGTCGAACAGACTTTTCTTTAACAGCAGAGGGAAAGCGAGGACGCTAGCTGAGCTGGGTAGAGACATGCATCGAGGTGGTGACCCTTCGCGCACAGGGGGTAAGAGTTCTAGGGATCGAGAGAGGCGTCAGTCTCCTCGATGTCGAAGCAGGTCACCCAGGCGGGACAAGCAGTCCCAAGGCAGACCTTCTCAACCTCGAGTCGAGAAGGGATCTGACTCGAATCCGTGCCCATTAAGCTTTGCGGTATTTGTGGGGAATAGACCCATGACGGAGGCGGACTTAATCGTTCGGGACCCAAATGTAGCTGTTGAGTTTGCTCGACAAATTTTTCTTCCTGAGGTTCAGCAATCGATGGTAGGTCGTTAGGACTATGAAGTATTTCACAAAGGCATTCTCGGGGTGGTGAAGGGGCTTTACACTGCCTATGAAATCGGCATGTGGTTGCGTGCCGCCCGCCGAGAAATAGAGAAGAAAGAGAAACATATTCGAAGTTTGGAGGCTCGCGCGGAGGCGGCTGAGCGCGAGTTAAGGAAGACAAAGGCGGCGCAAGCACAACCCGCCAGGCACGGAAACCCAATCATGGAAGAAAGGGTTACCAGTCAGCTAATCAGTTCCGCGCTTACCGATCGTGAGACGGCGAGTATGTTCGCAATGGAGAACGCGAAGGGAAGGGCCTATGAGAAAGGTTTTTATGACAGCCAAAAAGTTGGAATCGAAAAGACCAAGGAAAAACTTGTCGAAGAAGTTTGCCAATGTGAAGACAAAGGCGGCAAAAGCACAACCCGCCGGGCACGGAAACCCAATCATGGAAGAAAGGGTTACCAGTCGGCTCATCAGTTCCGCGCTTACCGATCGTGAGACGGCGAGTATGTTCGCAATGGAGAACGCGAAGGGAAGGGCCTATGAGAAAGGTTTTTATGACAGCCAAAAAGTTGGAATCGAAAAGACCAAGGAAAAACTTGCCGAAGAAGTTTGCCAACGTGAAAATCGTGGATTTAGGCACGGTTGGATCAAGGCATCTCAAACCGCAGAAACTCTTCGAGCGTCGGGCATTGATTCGGCATCGCCACTCTACCACGGTAAACATTTTTCGTTTTCTTCTTTTGAAATCGAGAAGAGTGAGGATGAGGGTGATGCTGTATAAGTATACTTATTGTAAGGTTGAAACGCAGATCACGTTCAAAACTATGTAATATATTGCTTGTTTTATCGAATAAAAAACGTTCTATGATAAATATTTTGTTGCAGTTCGTATTTGGTATGTATGCGTTTCGTTTTACTGTATATGTTTGAATGAATGTATAAACATTGATCGGCAGGGTCGACCCATACGTGCTAGCCGTTTATCCCTGAATGAGGCTATTGTAACTTGAGGAAGCCGAAAGCCAGTGGGTAGAGTGGCTGCGGCAAATTCAACTCGGCTCGGGGCCTAGATTTTCGACCAATGCACGTGCTTCGAAAAGTCATTTGGATAACTACACCGCAGCGAATGTCAACTGACATTTTTCTCATGGAGTTTAGTGTTAGTGAAATCACCTCGGGATTGGGGCCTCGAGATCGCTGCCAGTATTGAAAATAAAAGGAGTGGGCGCTTCGTGTAGATAAACAATCACTCATGTGTGGTGGGATAAGTGGGGATGTTAGTTAAAGGGACTGGAGTTCAGCCGATCTTACTGTTGTCGTGGAGCACGGCAGAGGACCCATCCGTATGGGAAGTAGAGCGTCTAAAAGTTGGCATGAATCTTTAAGTCGTTGAAATAGATCACCCTGAAAGGAAAGGCAACGACCGTTGGGTTTTTATCTTTCCTTGTCCTGGATCTTTGCCTTGACATTGTCAATGATATCAAGGGAGGACTTGGGTACAGTTGGCTCAAGGCATTGCAAACCGCGGAGGACTTCCGGGTGACGGGAGTTGATTCGGCGCTACCGCTTTACCAATGCGACTTCTCCCTTTTTTAGCTTTTGAGTTTGGAAATGGGTATTGTAATGCTCAAATGCAAGTTGCGTTTATGTAACAACTGTGTGAATAAATAAAAATTGTAATGCTCAAATGCGGGTTGCGTTTATGTAACAATTGTTTCATCGAATAAAAAGCTTTATTTCGAACATTTGCATCTTATACTGAATTTTTTATATGCTTAGTTAAGCACCTTATTTCTGATGTTGGCGAGTTCTGTTTTGTTCATACCAAAGGGTACTCCGAATCCGGAGGCTAAATCGGCACTTAGGTGTCATGCACCAACGGGGGCTCCAAATCTAGAGTCTTAGTCGGCCATAAGGGGTCAGGCACCCAAGGGGGCTCCGAATCCGAAGACTTAGTTTGGCCAATTGTGATATCCACGAAGGGCGCTCCAAATTCGGAGACTTAGTCGGCCCTAAGGTGTCATGCACCAAAGGGGGGGCCTCCACATTCGGAGACTTAGTTTGGCCAATCGTGATATCCACGAAGGGCGCTCCGAATCCGGAGACTTTAATCAACCCTAAGGTGTCATGAACCTAAGCGGGCTCCGAATCCAGAGACTTGGTTTGGCCAACCGTGATATCCACGAAGGGCGCTCCGAATCCGTACACTTTAATCGGCCCTAAGGTGTCATACACCCAAGGGGGCTCCGAATCCAGAGACCTTAATCGGCCCTAAGGGGTCATGCACCCAAGGGGGCTCCGAATCCGAAGACTTGGTTTGGCCAATCGTGATATCCATAAAGGGCGCTCCGAATCTGGAGACTTTAATAGGCCCCAAGGTGTCATGCACCCAAGAGGGCTCCGAATCCGGAAACTTAGTAGCCCCTAAGGTGTCATGCACCGAATGGGGGCTCCGAATCCGGAGACTTAGTTTGGCTAATCGTGATATCCACGAAGGAAACTCCAAATCCGAAGACTTTAATCGGCCCTAAGGTGCCATGCACCCAAGGCGGCTCCGAATCTGGAGACTTGGTTTGGCCAATCGTGATATCCACGAAGCGCACTCTAAATCCGGAGACTTTAATCGGCCCTAAGGTGTCATGCACCCAAGGGGGCTCCAAATCCGGAGACTTAGTCGGCCCTAAGGTGTCATGCACCCAAGGGGGGCTCCGAATCCGGAGACTTAGTTTGGCCAATTGTGATATCCACGAAGGGCGATCCGAATTCGGAGACTTTAATCGGCCCTAAGGTGTCATGCACCAAAGGGGGCTCCGAATTTTGGCCAATCGTGATATCCACGGAGGGCGCTCCGAATCCGGAGACATTAATCGGCCCTAAGGTGTCATGCACCCAAGGGGTCTCTGAATCTGGAGAGTTAGTCGGCCCTAAGGTGTCATGCACCCAAGGGGGGCTCCGAATACGGACACTTAGTTTGGCCAATCGTGATATCCACGAAGGGCGCTCCGAATCCGGAGACTTTAATCGGCCCTAAGGTGTCATGCACCCAACGGGGCTTCGAATTCGGAGACTCTAGTCGGCCCAAAGGTGTCATGCACCCAAGGGGGCTCTGAATTCGAAGTCTTAGTCGGCCCTAAGGTGTCATGCACCCAACGGGGGCTCCGAATTCGGAGACTTAGTTTGGCCAATCGTGATATCCACGAAGGGTGCTCCGAATCCGGAGACTTTAATCGGCCCTACGGTGTCTTGCACCCAACGGGCTCCGAATCCAGAGACTTGGTTTGGCCAATCATGATATCCACGAAGGGTGCTCTAAATCCGGAGACTTTAATCGGCCCTACGGTGTCTAGCACCCATGGGGGCTCTGAATCCAAAGACTTTAATCGGCCCTAAGGTGTCATGCACCCAAGGGGTCTCCGAATCCGGAGACTTGGTTTGGCCAATCCTGATATCCACGAAGGGCGCTCCGAATCTAGAGACTTTAATCGGCCCTAATGTGTGATGCACCCAAGGGGGCTCCGAATCCGGAGACTTAGTCGGCCCTAAGGTGTCATGCACCGAATGGGGGCTCCGAATCCGGAGACATAGTTTGGCCAATCGTGATATCCACGAAGGGCGCTCCGAATCCGGAAACATTAATCGGCCCTAAGGTGTCAGGCACCCAAGAGGGCTCCGAATCCGGAGACCTTGTTTGGCCAATCGTGATATCCACGAAGGGCGCTCTGAATCCAGAGACTTTAATCGGCCATAAGGTGTCATGCACCCAAGGGGGGCTCCGAATCCGGAGACTTAGTTTGGCCAATCGTGATATCCACAATGGGCGCTCCAAATTCGGAGACTTTAATCGGCCCTAAGGTGTCATGCACCCAAGGGGGCTCCGAATCCGGAGACTTTATTTGGCCAAGCGTGATATCCACGAAGGGCGCTCCGAATCAGGAGACTTTAATCGGCCCTAAGATGTCATGCACCCGAGGGGGCTCTTAATCTGGAGACTTAGTCGGCCCTAAGGTGTCATGCACCCAAGGGGGGCTCCGAATCCGGAGACCTAGTTTGGCCAATCGTGATATCCACGAAGGGCGCTCCGAATCCGGAGACTTTAATCAGCCCTAAAGTGTCATGCGCCCAAAGGGGCTTCGAATCCGGAGACTTTAATCAGCCCAAAGGTGTCATGCACCCAACGGGGCTCCGAATCTGGAGACTTTATTCAGCCCTAAGGTGTGATGCACCCAAGGGGGCTCCGAATCTGGAGACTTTAATCGGCCCTAAGGTGTCATGCACCCAAGGGGGCTCCAAATCCGGAGTCTTGGTTTGGCCAATCGTGATATCCACGAAGGGCGCTCCGAATCCGGAGACTTTAATCGGCCCTACGGTGTCAAGCGCCCATGGGGGCTCCGAATTCAGAGAAATAATCGGCCCTAAGGTGTCATGCACCCAAGGTGGCTTCGAATCCGGAGACTTGGTTTGGCCAATTGTGATATCCACGAAGGGCGCTCCAAATTCGGAGACTTTAATCGGCCCTAAGGTGTGACGCACCGAAGGGGGCTCCAAATCCGGAGACTTAGTCGGCCCTAAGGTGTCATGCACCCAATGGGGGCTCTGAATCCGGAGACAAAGTTCGGCGAATCGTGATATCCACGAAGGGCGCTCCGAATCTGGAAACATTAATCGGCCCTAAGGTGTCAGGCAAAGGGGGCTCCGAATCCGAAGACCTTGTTTGGCCAATCGTGATATCCACGAAGGGCGCTCTGAATCCAGAGACTTTAATCGGCCCTAAGGTGTCATGCACCCAAGGGGGGCTCCAAATCCGGAGACTTAGTTTGGCCAATCGTGATATCCACAAAGGGCGCTCCAAATCCGGAGACTTTATTTGGCCAATCGTGATATCCACGAAGGGCGCTCCGAATCCGGAGACTTTAATCGGCCCTAAGGTGTCATGCACCCAAGGGGGCTCTTAATCTGGAGACTTAATCGGCCCTAAGGTGTCATGCACCCAAGGGGGGCTCCGAATCCGGAGACTTAGTTTGGCCAATCGTGATATCCACGATGGGCGCTCCGAATCCGGAGACTTTAATCAGCCCTAAGCTGTCATGCACCCAAAGGGGCTTCGAATCCGGGGACTTTAATCGGCCCAAAGGTGTCATGCACCCAAGGGGGCTTCAAGTCCAGAGACTTGGTTTGGCCAATCGTGATATCCATGAAGGGCGTTCCGAATCTGGAGACTTTAATCGGCCCTAAGGTGTCATGCACCCAAGGGGGCTCCGAATCCGAAGACTTAGTCGGCCCTAAGGTGTCATGCACCCAAGGGGGGCTCCGAATTCGGAGACTTAGTTTGGCCAATCGTGATATCCACGAACGGCGCTCCGAATCCGGAGACTTTAATCGGCCCTAAGGTGTCTTGCCCCCAAGGGGGCTCCAAATCCAGAGACTTGGTTTGGCCAATCGTGATATCCACGAAGGGGGCTCCGAATCTGGACACTTTAATCGGCCCTAAGGTGTCATGCACCCAAGGGGGCTCTGAATCCGGGGACTTAGTTGGCCCTAAGGTGTCTTGAACCCATGGGGGGCTCCGAATCCAGAGACTTAGTTTGGCCAGCCGTGATATCCACGAAGGGCACTCCGAATCCGGAGACTTTAATCAGCCCTATGGTGTCATGCACGCATGGGGGCTTCGAATCCGGAGACTTTAATCGGCCCTAAGGTGTCATGCACTCGAGGGGGCTCCGAATCCGGAGACTTGGTTTGGCCAACCGTGATATCCACGAAGGGCGCTCCGAATCCGGAGACTTTAATCGGCCCTAAGGTCTCATGCACCCAAGGGGGCTCCAAATCCGGAGACTTAGTCGGCCCTAAGGTCTCATGCACGCAAGGGGGCTTCGAATCAGGAGACATTAATCGGCCCGAAGGTGTCATGCACCCAACGGGGCTCCGAAGCCGGAGACTTGGTTTGGCCAATCGTGATATCCACGAAGGGCGCTCCGAATCCGGAGACTTTAAGCGGTCCTAAGGTGTCATGCACCCAAGGGGGCTCCGAATACGGAGACTTGGTTTGGCGAATTGTGATATCCATAAAGGGTGCTCCGAATCCGAAGACTTTACTAGGCCCTAAGGTGTCATGCACCCAAGGGAGCTCAGAATCCGGAGACTTAGTCGGACCTAAGGTGTCATGCACCAAATGGGAGCTCCGAATCCGGAGACTTAGTTTGGCCAATCGTGATATCCACGAAGGACGCTCCGAATCTGGAGAATTTAATCGGCCCTAAGGTGCCATGCACACAAAGGGGCTCCGAATCCGGAGACTTGGTTTGGCGAATCGTGATATCCACGACGGGCGCTCCGAATCCGGAGACTTTAATCGGCCCTAAGGTGTCATGCACCCAAGGGGGCTCCGAATCCGGAGACTTAGTCGGCCCTAAGGTGTCATGCACCCAAGGGGGGCTCTGAATCCGGAGAATTAGTTTGGCCAATCGTGATATCCACGAAGGGCGCCACAAATCCGGAGACTTTAATCGGCCCTAAGATGTCATGCACACAAGGGGGCTCTGAATCCGGAGACTTTGTTTGGCCAATCGTGATATCCACGAAGGGCGCTCTGAATCCGGAGATTTTAATCGGCCCTGAGGTGTCATGCACCCAAGGGGGGCTCCGAATCCGAAGACTTAGTTTGGCCAATCGTGATATCCATGAAGGCCGGTCCGAATAAGGAGACTTTAATCGGCCCTAAGGTGTCATGCGCCAAAGGGGGCTCCGAATTCGGAGACTTTATTTGGCCAATCGTGATATCCACAAAGGGTGCTCTGAATACGGTGACTTTAATCGGCCCTAAGGTGTCATGCACCCAAAGGCGCTCTGAATCCGGAGAGTTAGTCGGCCCTAAGGTGTCATGCACCCTAGGGGGGCTCCGAATCCGGAGACTTAGTTTGGCAAATCGTGATATCCACGAAGGGCACTCCGAATCCGGAGACTTTAATCGATCCTACGGTGCCATGCACCCAAGGGGGCTTCGAATCCGGAGACTTTAATCCGCCCTAAGGTGTCATGCACCCAAGAGCGCTCCGAATCTGGAGACTTGGTTTGGCCAATCGTGATATCCACGAAGGGCGCTCCGAATCTCGAGACTTTAATCGGCCCTAAGGTGTCATGCACCCAAGGGGGATCCGAATCCGGACACTTAGTCTGCCCTAAGGTCTCATGCACCTAAGGGGGGCTCCGAATCCGGATACTTAGTTTGGCCAATCGTGATATCCACGAAGGGCGCTCCGAATCCGGAGACATTAATCGGCCCTAAGGTGTCATGCACGCAAGGGGGCTCCAAATCTGGAGCCTTGGTTTGGCCAATCGTGACATCCACGAAGGGCGCTCCGAATCCGAAGACTTTAATCGGCCCTATGGTGTCAAGCACCCGTGGGGGCTCCGAATCCAGAGACTTTAATCGGCCCTAATGTGTCATACACGCAAGGGGGCTCCGAATCCGGAGACATGGTTTGGCCAATTGTGATATCCACGAAGGGCGCTCCGAATCCGGAGATTTTAATCAGCCCTAAGGTGTCCTGCACCCAAGAGGGCTCCGAATCCGGAGACTTTAATAGGCCCTAAGGTGTTATTCACCCGAGGGAGCTCCGAATCCGAAGACTAGTCGGCCCTAAGGTGTCATGCCCCGAATAGGGGCTCCGAATCCGGAGACTTTGTTTGGCGAATCGTGATATCCACGAAGGACGCTCCGAATCCGGGGAGTTTAATCGGCCCTAAGGTGCCATCCACCCAAGGGGGCTTCGAATCCGGAGACTTGCTTTGGCCAATCGTGATAACCACGAAGGGCGCTCCGAATCCGGAGACTTTAATCAGCCCTAAGGTGTGATGCACCCAAGGGGGCTCCGAATTCAGAGACTTAGTCGGCCCTAAGGTGTCATGCACCCAAGGAGGGCTCCGAATCCGGAGACTTAGTTTGGCCAATTGAGATATCCACGATGGGCGCTCCGAATTCGGAAACATTAATCGGCCCTAAGGTGTCAGGCACCAAAGGGGGCTCCGAATCCGGAGTCTTTGTATGGACAATCGTGATATCCACAAAGGGCACTCTGAATCGGGAGACTTTAATCGGCCCTAAGGTGTCATGCACCAAAGGGGGCTCCGAATCCGGAGACTTTATTTGGCCAATCGTGACATCCACGAAGGGCGCTCCGAATCCGGAGACTTTGATCGGCCCTAAGGTGTCATGCACCCAAGGGGGCTCTGAATCTGGAGACTTAGTCAGCCCTAAGGTGTCATGCACCCAAGGAGGGATCCGAATCCGGAGACTTAGTTTGGCCAATCATGATATCCACGAAGGGCGCTCCGAATCCGGAGACTTTAATTGGCCCTAAGGTGTCATGCACCAAAGGGGGCTTCGAATCCAGAGACTTTAATCGGCCCAAAGGTGTCATGCACCCACGGGGGCTCCGAATTCGGAGACTTGGTTGGGCCAGTCATGATATCCACGAAGGGCGCTCCGAATCGGGAGACTTTAATCGGCCCTAAGGTGTCATGCACCCTAGGGGGCTCCGAATCCGAAGACTTAGTCGGCCCTAAGGTGTCATGCACCCAAGGGGGGCTCCGAATTCGGAGACTTAGTTTCGCCAATCGTGATATCCACGAAGGGTGCTCTGAATCTGGAGACTTTAATCGGCCCAAAGGTGTCTTGCACCCAAGGGGGCTCCGAATCCAGAGACTTGGTTTGGCCAATCGTGATATCCACGAAGGGCGCTCCGAATCGGGAGACTTTAATATGCCCTACGGTGTCATGCACCCAAGGGGGCTCTGAATCCAGAGACTTTAATCGGCCCTAAGGTGTCATGCACCCAAGGGGGCTCCGAATCCGAAGACTTGGTTTGGCCAATCCGGATATCCACGAAGGGCGCTCCGAATCCGGAGTCTTTAATCGGCCCTAAGGTGTGATACACCCAAGGGGGCTCCGAATCCGGAGACTTAGTCGGCCCTAAGGTGTCATGCACCCAATGGGGGCTCCGAATCCGAACACTTAGTTTGGCCAATCGTGATATCCATGAACGGCGCTCCGAATCCGGAAACTTTAATCAGCCCTAAGGTGTCAGGCACCCAAGCGGGCTCCAAATCCGGAGACATTTTTTTGCCAATCGTGATATCCACGAAGGGCGCTCTGAATCCAGAGACTTTAATCGGCCCTAAGGTGTCATGAACCCAAGGGGGGCTTCGAATCTGGAGACTTAGTTTGGCCAATCGTGATATCCACAATGGGCGCTCCAAATCCGGAGACTTTAATCAGCCCTAAGGTGTCATGCACCCAAGGGGGCTCCGAATCCGGAGAATTTATTTGGCCAATCGTGATATCCACGAAGGGCGCTCCGAATCTGGAGACTTTAATCGGCCCTAAGGTGTCATGCACCCAAGGGGGCTCTTAATCTGGAGACTTAGTCGGCCCTAAGGTGTCATGCACCCAAGGGGGGCTCCGAATCTGGAGACTTAGTTTGGCCAATCGTGATATCCACGAAGGGCACTCCGAATCCGGAGACTTTAATCGGCCCTAAGGTGTCATGCACCCAAGGGGGCTTCGAATCCGGAGACTTTAATCGGCCCTAAGGTGTCATGCACCCAAGGGGGCTTCGAATCCGGAGACTTGGTTTGGCCGATCGTGATTTCCACGAAGGGCGCTCCGAATCTGGTGACTTTAATCGGCCCTAAGGTGTCATGCATCCAAGGGTGCTCCGAATCCGAAGACTTAGTCAGCCCTAAGGTGTCATGCACCCAAGCGGGGCTCTGAATTCGGAGACTTAGTTTGGCCAATCGTGATATCCGCGAAGGGCGCTCCGAATCCGGAGACTTTAATCGTCCCTAAGGTGTCTTGCACCCAATGGGGCTCCAAATCCAGAGACTTGGTTTGGCCAATCGTGATATCCACGAAGGGCACTCTGAATCCGGGGACTTTAATCGGCCCTACGGTGTCATGCACCCGAGGAGGCTCCGAATCTAGAGACTTTAATCGGCCCTAAGGTTTCATGCACCCAAGGGGGCTCCGAATCCAAAGACTTGGTTTGGCCAATCGTGATATCCACGAAGGGCGCTCCGAATCCGGAGACTTTAATCGGCTCTAAGTTATCATGCACCCAAGGGGGCTTCGAGAAATGAACGAAGCCACGAAGAAAAATGGTTTGCATTGCAGAAGTGATATATATATACAAGTATCAAAGCCGACAGGTCGGGCTAGTGATAGGGTTTTCGTTAAATCTCTGCTTGTGCCGATTGGAGGGAGCCACGGATCTCTTCAATTTCATTGGCTGTCGGGAAGCACACAAGCTGATGATAAGTGCTTGGAACGACCTTCATAATATGTATCTAGGTTCGCCCCATGATGACATTATACGGCGAAGGGAGCTTTACAACCAGGAATTCTAGTTCGACCGTTCTGGAGCCCGCTCGAACAGGTAGTATGATCTTCCCTAACAGGTATTCAGGATTCATATTAAAGCCGAACAATGGGTGAGGCACCAGAAACAGATCTGACTCGTTGAGGCCGAGTTTGATGAAAGTTTGGTAATATATAACCTCTGAAGTACTCCCTGGGTCTATGAGAATGCGTTCAATGGTGAACCGATTTATGTGTAATTTAATGACCAACGGATCGATGTGGGAAGCTATTGTGCCGCTAAGATCGGAGTCCTTGTAAGTAATTGTCGGAGCTTCTTTGGGCCATTCAGTCGGAATACGTTGCTTTTAGGGAATTGGATGCAACTGAATTGTGTGCACGGTTGGAGGTGCAGGCAGGCTGTAGATCATATGGATCACGCCAAGTGGAGGTGAGTCCTGCCTCAAGGCCAGTGCCTTGGTTGGCTTTCCCTTTCTTACATACTGTTGCTATCGGCCGTCTTGCACCAGTTCTTCCAGGTGATCTTTTAATGCGTAACAACTTTCCGTTTCGTGACCGTGATCTTTGTGATATTCGCACCGCCTATCCCTCCTTCGCGTGTCAGGCGGCCCCACCATCTTTGACGACCATTTGAAGAATGAAAGGTGTTGGACTTTGGTCATTATTGCAGTGATTGGTTCAGACAACTCTGTGTACTTCTTATCGGCACGCCTCGAATGCCTGCTGTCGACTTGCAGTTGTTCATTCGTCCGGTGGGAGCATTGATCGCTTGATCGGCGAGTATCCCGCCTTTTGTCTCGTTTAGCGTGTTACCGAGGCTCTGGGCTAGGAGGTGGCGCGGAACTTATTGGTTGAACAATTTCAGGGGGGGCCATTTTGTTGGACATTTGGCCGGCTTTTATTCTCAAGGCATCATCTTCCACTTTGCAGTACTCTTCAACTTTCTTCATCAATGCCCAGACTGTTTTGGGGGTTCTTCTGGTCAGGGAACTATGAAGAGGACTGTCAGGATGTAGTCCCATTTTGAAGGTGGTGATGGCCATGGAGTCCTTGCAAGCGTCATCGACGAGGTTGAAGCACTCCCAATAGTGCGCCGAATACGCTCTGAGCGTTTCTCCTGACTGAATCTGCATAGCCCAGAGAGAGTCGGCCTGTTTCGACTGCACCTCGTTGGTTATGAACCTGGCCCTGAAGGATTTCTGTAATTGATGGAAGCTTTTGATCGAGGCCGGCTCCAACTTGTAATACCACCTGACAGCTAATGGCCCCAGGCTGCTGGGGAATATTCGGCACATGAGGGCTTCGTTGTCTGTATGCAATGTCATGGCCTGCTTGTAATGACGGATATGATCAGTGGGGTCTGATTTTCCATCGTAGAGAGCGAATGACGAAGCTTTGAACTTCTTGGGCAGGGTCGCCCTTGCAATCCGTCGGACAAAAGGATCGTACTGGTCCTCTTCGTCTGAACTGCTCCTCCTGCGGTTGTTCCTTGTATGTAGACTCTTTTCGGAGGAGCTAGAAGTTTCAGATCGTCCCTTCTTGTTGAGTTCCGTGGTTAATGAGTTAGAGTCGCTATCGGTATCCTTTGGTCGGGCTCGAGGTCGTTGTCCACTGGCCCTCGGAGGTCGTTCAGGATCTTGGCGCATGGCTTCTCTCGATTTTGTGACTTCGAGGGCCAAATCTTGACGGAGATGTTCATTTTCAGCGATCATGTTCTCCAGCCTTTGTTCATTCTCCTTTGTTTGTTCGATGATCGCCTGCATTGTCTCTTGCGCTGAGGTCGTTGGTGAGTCGAAGTTCAAAGCGCGTCTTGCAGCGATGGTTTCTTTTCTGAGCATATTTGCTGGAGTGATGTCTCGTCAATGGCTACCAGAGGATCTTCAGTCACGCCTTCCATGGATGTATTTGAGCATTCCCATAGACGGCGCCAATTGTGGAGAAGTGGTTTGGAAATACTCTTCAGATCCTGGGAGACGCTAGTGATCCTCAGCTAGTCACCTGAAAAGATACAAACACTCTGGTCGGGGGTGCCGGAATTAGCACTCCGACGGACAAGTTAGTTCAGACACTCAGGGTAGCTTCTTTACTAAGTTTTGTGAAGTGATTTTTACATACCTTTCTATAACCATTGTTCCTGTATTTATACCTGTTCTTTTTTATCCTCAAAGCCAGGGCCTACTTTTTAATCACTGTCCTTTCTTTTATTCGGCCCTAAAGACTTACACTTATTCGGCACATATATTATATTGGACTTCCCACTCTCGTAGGATATAGCCGATTAATATCAGTCTTCCAATGGTACGCACCATCTGATTTTTCCATGTATTCGGCCCCGACATCCCCAAAAATGAGAGTATGGTTTGATGTTAATGTAACCACTGTCATGATTAATGAAAAATTTTATTAATTTTATTTATGAAACCACTCAAAGTTCTATTTACTTACAACATTTCCCGAAGTATTCTACGAGTGACATGCCAGAAGATTCGCAAATGAGGGCCCCCTCTATTGTTGTGTTATCTAAAAAATATTCTAATGAAAATGTTGATGTTTGGCATTGTCCTCCTACGAAAGCCATTCTGATTCTGACACGAACTAAGTCTGTGGGATTATCGGAGAGGCGAAGAGATTTGTTGTTAGGAGGTTTCGGGGAAAGTGGTTCAGTTATTCATAAACGCAGAGGTCGTCTGAGTTTGTCAGAGATTGATGTACGCAGAGGTGGTGATAAAACTAGTTTTGCATTCCTTTCCACTAACAGTAGCAACCACTAAATATATGGCACCCTTTTGAATACTTCCAACATTTCCCAACATCGTATCTTTGTAGTCCGTCCAAACATCAACTGGGAAGAACCGGTCCACAACTTCTATCCTGTGATAAACTGGTCCACAACTTCTATCCTGTGATAAACTTACTCTTTGTCCTTGCCACCACCGAGCTTCAATCTCATTTTCTTTAGCATTCGAAACCGGTCAGACTGGTCAGGATCAACAATCCGATCTCAGGATTACCCTCGCCAACTCTAATAAATATCTTGTCAGGTGTGGGGACGGAATCTGACGGACTATTGTCACTTATGACGAAAAACAAAACATGATGGACCACAACTTCCTCTTTAGCAGCCTGTCCCAATTGAACATTCCCCATTAATTTTATACCCTTAACCACGATCTTATCTGATTGACGGTCACTTCTCTTATTACCCAACTCAATACCATTAAGCAATCTCGCAACACCTTTATTATCAAATTTAACGTCCCTTAATTGTTCATCGTACAGTTATAACTTCCTTACTCCCCTCTTAGTCCTCTTAATATATTGGGGAATATTCTGAACATACCGCCGGTGATGAATATACGCTTCCTTAAAAGGTGCACGACCACGGTAACTCCGCTAATTCCCATTCACCGCCGGTGTCCTTGACTGGCGGTACGCAAGGGGAGTCGGATACTGGCTACTCATACCTCCTTTCATTTTTTTATAAAACACTCCAAATCTTTTATCCTACAAATTCTGGTGATTCTCTTACCTCTGCTAACCCTTCTATTCAGACACCTTAGCTTTGATATTTTTTTCCTCTATTCCTTGTACCCATGAACAAACTTCGCCGGAGCTGACTGTCGGCTCTCTTCCCACAGTCCTATTTGCCACGTCAAAAAATGATCTATACACATTTGAGTGAACTGCGCGTAATTCTCTAGATACTTTTCTAAGGAGTACAACATTGTATACCAAAACAATCAACAAACAAAAAAGACTGAAAATGAGGGACAAAACAAGGTACCAGAAAACAAATTCACCACAATAGCTATCTCACTGCAAAAGTATATTCTTTTTTTGTCAAAAAATATTTTCTGGTACCAAATAAATAGCCAAAGTGGCCCGCGTGTAAGGACGAAGATTCCCCATTCAAAATAATTCAAACACGTTTATTTTTCCACCTTTTCTTTATGTCTATCATTCTGCAAGAATATTTTCTTTACAAACACGCAAACCACCAGAAAAGTGACACGTGTATGACACTATCTGGCAAAGGAATCAAAAGTACTCACACCTGGGCCCGAGTGTGACTTCCTTTTAACACCATCCCTATACGTGTCCATAACTACAGCAATGGACGGCCCAGATCAGCGGGAGGGGGGGCGCTGGTAATATTAATGCAGCCCCCCCCCCCCAAGTCACACCACTCATACCATTCACACTGGGTTTTTTAACTAATAGGGAGGCCTTGTATGGCTGGTGTGAGTTCCCTGTTTACCACTACAAAATGCCAGGCCAAGCTTCTTTCCGTTTTTGTGCCAAGAATGTTTTCCTCACCTACCCATAATGCCCATGCCCAAAAGAACAACTCTTAGAACTCCTTCAATCCCTTCTCCAACTAGCCTGTCAGCCATACTACATACTTGTTGCAAGGGAGCTCCATGAAGATGGAAACCCCCATCTTCATGCCATGGTTCGTAAAATCCAAACCTCCAACCCGAGATTTTTCGATCTCACTGGAACAAACGGGAGGATCTGCTAACCAAATATAGAAAAACTCTACTCGCCAACAGCAAGTCGACAGTATATACAGAAAGGGGGCAAGTTTGTCGAGTGGAGAGAATTCTCATCTAAGGGGAAAAGTCCGTTGAAAAATAGAGACGAACTCTGGAGGGGAATACTTGGCGAAGCCGAAACAAATGAACAATTATTTGCTCTCTGTAAACAAAGATGTCCCACCGATTATGTCACAAAATACCCCCAATTAAAAACATTTTCAAGGGATCATTACAAAAGAGAGAGGCCCCCATATACTAGCCCCTTTAATTCATTTCCTTTCTTAAATGACGAAGTAAAAAAATGGGCAGAAAATAATATTTTGTTTGTAAGTCAAAATTTTGTAAAATACGAACTATGTCAAAATTGTTGTTTCTCTGTTTACAGTGAAGACACCAACATTAGATTAGGGACACACAGGAATAATATCCACGATTTATATACTGACGAAGAACTCTCCTCCTCCTCTGATAACAAGAACCAGAACAGCGGCCCAGCCGCCCAGTCGCCCTTTACCTCGAACGATCCTCAAGAACAGGCAAAATTGCTTGGGCCAGAAGCCTCGGATGACACAATTACTTCTCTATGCCTTGGCAAAAGTTAGAGCACAAAAGGAGAGTGTTAATACACCAGTGAACCTGAACCGAACTACGTAAGGCTTGATTCCCATAAACACTTCCAAATCAATTGTGTCCATGTGTTTGATCAAGGCATCTTTGTCTGCTCGTTATCTGAAAGTTCGGTTGTGATCCTTACCCTGAGAGAAGAGCTGATTACAATACAGTGCAGTGCTATTCAGATAAGGGGCAACTTTCCATTTGCTAAATTCGGGGTTGTACTTCTCGAGGATAGATTCCAAGTGTGTCATGTTGTGATCCTTATCGAAAATGGTTTTGAGAAGTTTTCATAAAATTTTATTTTGTTCAAATTAATCTTTTTACAACTTAGACCATTTTTGGACCAAAAGGAAAATTTTTAGTACCCACAACTTCAATTTCATTGCTTTCAATACAGAGTTCTCTAACTCTTGATCCAAATCAAAGTTGCTTTATGTTACATTCAGAAAGAAAACTTGAAAGTATAGATCAAAGCATTAAACTTGGGGCATAGATGAGTCAGGTGTTCTTACGTCCCCTCTCAGAGCTTGTAGAAGCTTCAGATGCTAAAGTAGGGCCGGTTTGTGCCTCATCTTCAAGCCAAGCTATGAATTCGCCAGATAGTGCACAACTGAAATTGGGAGCGGGAGCCAGAAGTTCTCTTGTCCTCTATGCAGTGGGATATCAACCTAGTTATGCACCTCAGATTGGAAATGAAGTCTGGTACTCTACCCCCTCTTCTGGGAAAGTCTGGTCATGTCCGAACTGGTACTTGAACCGGAATGGGAAATAGAAGACATAGTGTGTCAAGCCAATCAACTGAACGCCAGGTTGTCGAGACATGTTGTAGCTCATCTCGGGAAAATTAAACCGGGGGCAACGCCAAGCAATGTCAGTAGCAGACCTGTTGCACATCCAGTGGCACCGCCATCCCTCGTTCGGGAAATCAACCAGCCTTGGGCGAAAGGAATAGCCTTGCACTGAATATGCAGGGCAAGAGTCCACTACCTTCAACTTGTCCATGAGCCATATCTGGGGAGGATAAAAAATAAGAGAGATTAAAAAATAGAGAGGTGTATACGAAGAAAAAAAGTGAGAAAAGGTTGTGAGAGAAAAACAGAGCCTGAGGGCCGAGTGATATGAGAAACACATGTGAGAAGGGTGGGAAACATTACCTGCAAAAGTAGTGCACTTCCTGCAAATTTGGTTGTCTCCCGCCTATGGAAGGCGTCCAAGCCCATCAAAGTCTCGGCTAGTGTCAAGCCAATGCAGCTCTTGCCCTCTTTCAAACCTTGGGCTACTTCGATCAAGCGAATACTAGACCCTTGGGGGCAAGTAGAAAATGAGCCAACATACACAAGCAAAGGGCATGTTGTCGAAAACCCTACCAGTGGCGGTCGTCGCGGTCACCAGGATCCGAAAATCGATGAATCAAACTGGGAATGTCCAACTCTCCATTGTGAACCAAGGTTCGAGCATCGTGTAAAGTGAGCCCACACATCCTTCCTAAAGCCTGGATGTGACTAAAACGGGACTGGGGCAAGATTTTCGCGTCACGCTGGGATTCCATCGAAACTTGGAACTCCTCAATTGTTAGACATATCTCTTGTCCCCCAAAGCTAAAAACATGTGTAACTGGATTCCAACATCTAGCCGCGACATGGAGGAATGGAAAACACAGTGGGGTATGACTTAGCTGGAATAGTGCATTTATCCCGAAACCCCGAAAGTTCACTTTTTTAGAGCCATCTAAAGTTGTGATCCAAGTCCAAAGTTTTTCAGTGAAGAATGGCTCCATTTGTGGCGAAAACAGAGCTGGAATGAAGAAACTATGAAGTCCCAAACTTTTGTAGAAGATAAGGTGCTAAGCGAAAGACAGGTAGCAGCAATCTGGAGGCCCCCTGCATTAATGGCCGACCGGCCAGTGTTGGTGGCCGACTGGCCACCTTTTGTAGCCGACTGGCCACGTTTGGTGGCCGACAGCCATCACTAGTAGCCGACAGCCCCTATTTGTTCCCAGCTGAATTCCTTTAGTCTTCATGTTGTGTTGAGAGTGCTGAGAACTTGTGTTCTGTTCTACTCTTGATGCATTCTGCTGTTTTTGTTTTAGTGGTTTTGTTCAGTTGCTAGCAAATTACTTCAATTTGTTTATCAAGTTGTTTCGCTTTGTTTCTCGAGTTATTGTGTTGCTTGTCGA
Organism: Camellia sinensis; assembly: GCF_055761805.1. NCBI lineage: Eukaryota > Viridiplantae > Streptophyta > Magnoliopsida > Ericales > Theaceae > Camellia > Camellia sinensis. The sequence continues at coordinate 91,889,962 of NC_138962.1, forward strand.
GTTGTAGTTGTTTTGTCTATCGAGTTGTTGCATTGTTCGTCAAGTTGTTTTACTTTGTTATGTGTTGGTCGGTTCATTACCTGATTAAGCGAATGCCAATACACTACACAAATTTCAAATGCCATTACTCTTGTTTTTATGTTGTGTGGTGTAATGCGATGCTTAGAATGCAAAAAAAGAAATGCAACACTTTTTCGCCAAAAAGTTGTTTTCATTCTATGGGAGCCGAATATTCCAGGGGCAATAAGGCTGAATATACGTATGAGGGCAGTCAAGGACGGAATTTGTATTCAGCATTGATCCTAGTCGACCACAGAGCCAAATAGGATAATCGGCATTCCAACCAGCGAAACAAAAGCCGAGTAAATAGACGTGCAACGGATCAAGGATGGGCCCGACCTTAAGGCCCAAGAAAAAGAATATAAATAGAAGAGCATCAGCCAGAGAAAGGTATGGGTGAGAATAAGTTTAACTTGAGATATAAGTAACCAAGACAGTATACACTGACTAAACCGTCGGAGTGCTAATTCCGGCACCCCCGACCGGAGTGTTCATTCCTTTTCAGGTGACTAGCTGAGGATCACGAGCGTCCTGCAGGATTCAAAGAGTATTTCCAAACCACTCCACCACAATTGGCGCCGTCTATGGAAATACTCCAGCACATCCATGGCGGGCGTGACAAAAGATCCACCGGTAGTCGCTGACGACCTTACACCACTAGTTGATACCACTCCAAGTAACAAGTTTGGACCAGAAAACATTATCGCATGAAGAGCCTTGAACTTTAACTCAGTTGCCCAAGCTTCACCCTCAAATTCAGTACATGAGACAATGCAAGCGACCATGGATCAGGCGAAGCAAAATGAACAGAGGTTGGAAAACATGATCGCTGAGAATGAGCGCATTCGACAAGATTTGGCCTTGGAAGTGGCAAACTCTCAACAAGCGGCACGCCAAGATCCAGGACGACCTCAGAGAAAGGATGGTCGACGACCTCGAGTTCAAAGACAAGATAGTAACAATGATTCTGACTCATCCTCCCCAGAATCCAAAAAGAAGGGACGAGTCGAAACCTCCAGCTCCTCCGAGGGGAGTTTGCGTGCAAGGAGTAAGCGAAGAAGAGATGATTCAGACGAAGAGGACCAACATGACCCCTTTGTGCGATGGATTGCAAGGGCAGTACTACCCAAGAAGTTCAAAGCTTCATCGTTCACCCTGTGCAACGGAAAATTGGATCCCACTGATCACCTCCATCATTTTAAGCAAGGCATGACATTGCATGCCTGTAGACGTCCCCGAACGCCCCGGGAGGAACGAGCTCCCGTTCTGTTCATTTTGGGGTCACTACAGCTCAGGACTCTAAAATTGTCACGGTTCTAAATCTGAACCAAAGAGTCCAAATCCGGCAAATCGTTTTGAGAAAACAGATTCTTTGAAAGAAGTGCCAAACATGGACTGCTTTGCCAGATACAGAGTCGCCACCTAAATGTTTTTTTTTAATGGGAAATTTAGGAAACCCTGACTCGGTGCCAAAGGCCACGTGTCCGTCATCACTAAAGTTGCCTCGGCTCGGGAACTTGGGTACGATTGGGGAAGGTCACTTCGTGAGCACCCCCGCTCGCCCGATCAAAGATCGGCCTCTACTAACCGTGATATCTATTTTTGAAAACTTTGTGTATCCTTATTCCGGTTATTAGCCTAGGTTACTATGTGATGTACACAACATATAAGTATAGACCAGGTCGCCTGAATTGGAACAAAACATTTCATGTTTATTTTTGAAAGATGGTTTGCTACTCGTAAGTAGGCTTAAAATGCAGATTTTGCCACCCTCAGGTGGGCTTAGGAAAAGATGTTTTTGCCACTATCTAGTGGGCCTAAAACATTTATGATTTATTCCAATTTAAGTAACCCAACCGTCACCCACAGGCATTCAGGCAGTTATATCACATAAGCAAATAGCCTCATGGTAAGCATGCTAGTTATGGCAGTCACTCACACGCATGCAAAGATGCTAAAGCATAAAGCTCACCGGGTACTCCAAGCCAAAAAAGGAAGCTAATTAGAAATCCATGCATGATCCTAATTATACAGAAATGCCTAATGCAACACATGCAAAAATGCAACTAAAATAGGCTCGGCTATTCTAAACATGGCATATGAAATGCTACAGCTAACAGGTATTCAATTTGGAATTGAAAGTACAATGCAGTTAGTATGATGCGCCGAGCCCGGTGTATGCAAAACAGATGAATGATGCAAACATGCTGTCATACTGTATGCTAATTGAAATATGCCCTAATCTAACCATCAAAAGCAGGTAAATAAAAGGGAAGAAAGACGTGGGGTTGGAAGACATACATCACACTCACCCACACTTATTACAACATTGCCCTCGCGCAGAGGGTCCGAATAAATATACAGTCACGAATAAAAGAATATTACAGTCCAAATAATACAGTCCAAATAATGTACAAATTCCTAATTAATTAACAAATTAAATAAGAAAACTGTAAAACTGGCGTGCAAGCCAGGGACTGCCTTGCTCCTGATGGATGATGCATGTTTGGGCTGCCTTGCGCGGAAATCCACTGGGATGCCCCAATTAGCCTCTGTTTTGTGATTTTTCTTGGGAAGCGCGCCAAACTCCAGAAGTTTGCTAATTCTTCATTTGCTGCAACAAAGAGCAGGAAAGGGGCATAGCAATGTATTTTCACAGATATATGCATGCCTCGATCCTCGTGCCACCAATCACGCATATCGAGGCATGATGGCCGAGGAGTCGAATTGCACAATTTAATATGGGATGAATGCACATGAAAACACAACGAGACCTAACTCCATCATGGATGATCCGGAGTGTCGGTGACTGGGGAATTGAGATACATTCCGTCACTCGGAGTACGAAATGCACCTCGTTTCCCGTGCCCGGGCAAACTCCTATCCCGAACACGATGCAATATGCATGACATGCATGAAATACGACTAAGATACAATCCTAACATACACAATGTCATGAAAATGAGGTGCCTCAAAATGCGTGCACATGGGCACGCAAACCGAGGCAATGGCATACGCAATGTAATATGGCTAAAATGGCATATAGAATGCAACATGGACTTATACTAACATGAGAGAGCCTCAGCCACACTCACATAAGAGGCCGATGGATGAAAATGAAGTGCCTCGAAATGCGTTCACACGGGCACGCAAACCGAGGCAATGGCATACGCAATGCAATATGGCTAAAATGGCATATAGAATGCCACATGGACTTATACTAACATGAGAGAGCCTCAGCCACACTCACATAAGAGGCCGGTGGATGAAAATGAAGTGCCTCGAAATGCGTGCACACGGGCACGCAAACCGAGGCGATGGCATACGCAATGCAATATGGCTAAAATGGCATATAGAATGCCACATTGACTTATACTAACATGAGAGAGCCTCAGCCACACTCACATAAGAGGCCGGTGGATGAAAATGAAGTGCCTCGAAATGCATGCACACGGGCACGCAAACCGAGGTGATGGCATACGCAATGCAATATGGCTAAAATGGCATGCAGAATGCAACATGGACTTATACTAACATGAGAGAGCCTCAGCCACACTCACATAAGAGGCCGATGGATGAAAATGAAGCGCCTCGAAATGCGTGCACACGGGCACGCAAACCGAGGCAATGGAATATGCAATGCAATAGCATGGAAAATGATATACGAACATGATAATGGAATTTCAGCACTGAAATGTGGGGAAAACAGCCCCGAAATGAGGCGAAAGTACACCCGATGCATGGAATAGTCCCGAAACATGAATTTTGGCACCCGAAGTGGCCTACAGCTATACCAAACATGCACAATACGGAGATGCAATGAAAATACAGAAGCAAGGCAACCCCAAAATAAGCACTTTTTCAGTTCAAAGCATGGCCAAATAGCAAACAAAAACAGGGCAAAACTACCATGCAAGAAATGGCCCTAAACATGAGATTAAGAAGCAACTCACAGCTGCTGTCCTCAAACAGATTAGGGCCCTTCAACAACATTGAAGAGGGGCCAAAAATAAGCCACTTTACAGAACTGAAAATAGCCCAAAAACAAACATAGGTATGGCTAAGCTTTCATGCAAGAAAAGGGCTAAAAATATGTACATTTACAGTTTATGGCCGGACCCAAAACAGTATATAAACATGCTCAAAATGCCATGCAAGATAGGGGCCAAAAGAGGTTAAAACACAAAGTATACAAAAAATTCCTCAAAAACCCAAAGACCTTTAATGAAACATGAAGAATGGGCCAAAATAAGACTATTTTCAGTTCTGTAAAATGTCCAAAAATGGAAGCAAGATAGGCTAACAAATCATGCAAAAATGGGGATTAAAAGAGAAATATAACATGAAGTGTATAAAAGATGCCTCAAACCATGAAAGGCCCTTAATGAAACATGAAGAATGAGCCAAAATAGGACTATTTCTAGCTCTGTAAAATGACCAAAAACAGAAGCACAAGGGGCTGCCAAGTCATGCAAAATTAAGGGACCCAAGATGGATATAATGACAAGTGGCACATGGAGGTCCCAAACAGTGATGACACCTTCTCCAATGTTGAAGAGGGGCTCAAAATAAGCCTACTCACAGTTTATATCATGCTCCAAAACAGATCACACACAAGCTAAAAATATCATGCAAGAAAATGACATTCAAGAAGGATATTGAAGCAAATGCAAGATGGGGGGCTCAAACAGGGTTGAGCCCTTAATGAGACATAAAAATGAGCTCAAAAAAATGACCTTTTCAGTTTTGGTCGGAGCTCAAATATACAAGAAAGAGAGGCTAAGAAATGTTGCAAGAAATGAGCTATAAAGAGGGAAATGGCAACTCACCCTTGTAGACCAACCTCTAGCAACTTCTTGGACCAAATTTGTTGCCTCTTAGCTGCTAGAATCCCTCCCCTTGCTGCTGGAATGGAGTGGTGGTGGTAGAGCTTGGTGGTGTAGAAGAAATGGTGGTGTAGGACTTGGAGGTTTTCAAGGAAATGAGAGAGATAGAGGGAGATTTGTGTATCAAGGCTTGAAGGTAAATTTTTCTAACCCCTATCACCAATGCCACCTACTGGTTATATGGACAAAAAAGAGGGAGCAAAGGGAGACAAAAGGTGGGGGAAAAGTAGGCAAGTTTTCCCCTACAAAATATCCCCCGGATTGGGATATTTTCTGGGGGGAAACAGCTATACAGCTGTAAAGTGCAAATTGAGAGGATCATGGCCGGCTAGATTAGAAGGAAAAAAAAGTCATCCACCAGGTAAGTGGCCGGCCGGCCAGAAAAAATAGCCGGCCGGCTAGGTCAAGGGAAAAAAGTGGCCGGCCACTCCCCTGGATGAAGCCCCAGAAGTTAGCTTTCCAATGGCGCAAACCTTCCATTAAAATTCCTCCTGTAGAAAAAGTTATGCCCTTTTCCGTGAAGCCGCGCAGATTCGGTCCAACTGGACTTCAACCAACCACATCTCCCCCCCCCCGGACTTGGACTTGGGAGGTTCTTGAGTGAAAAATGAAGCCCTGGAAGTAAGCTTTCCAATGGTGGTGGCCTCATATCTTAATTCCTCTTGTGCAAAGAGTTACGCCTGTTTCGGTGAAGCCGCGCAGATTTTTCTCCTTCCCGGATTCATGTTGAACCACTTTTGACCAAAAAGAAGTTGGCTTTTCAGAAAAATTGCTGGCCTCCCACCCTCCTACAAGCTTTCTAACAGTGAAAATAAGGTCTCCACCAAAAATGAGCCCAAACCGATGCAAAATGAAGGTTCGGGAGCTAAAACGCGCAGCCCGAGGCCCCGAAAACTGACTGTTAGGCACCGGAAGTGGTGTTTGACCACGAAGTTGGTCTCTCAGACCTCAGTGTCCCTCAAAAGGGAGTAAATAAGATGCATGCCAAAAACCGGGGCAAACGGAGATGGTTAAGCGGTCCCGAACCGAGGCACACGGCCAACGATCCCGAAAAACCGGAAATCGGGCTCCGAAATGGGCAAAATGGCCTATGGCCACAAAATGTAGCCCACGACCACTGAGAGATGGTCTACAGGACCTCTCCCTCCCCTCAGGGAAAGAAACAGAGAAAACCGAGTCTGGTTCGCAAACCAAGGTGAGGCACTGAAGAGGGTTCGGAAGTCCGGAGGCAGGGCTCGCAGCCGCGACTCTGAGACTTCTGAACAAGCACAACATGCAATATCACCGAGTGCTCAACTGGTGACGTCTGAGTCTTAAGGTCGGTCAAAAATGGGGTGTCTACAGTTGCCCCTCTTTGACAGAACTCGGAAGTCACAAGTGACGGGAGTGAATGTCAAAGCCCAGAGACGACCCATTTTTGACAAGGCCGAAGACTTAGACAAACATACAAGATAAACAGAGATGTGCCCGCAGGCATGCCCGCAGGCAGGGGAAAAATGCAAGATGATATGCAGGAAGATTTTGATAATTGGACTTATACGCTACGCGAAGCCGGTTTGAAAATTGGACTTATACGCTACGCGAAGCCGGTTTGAAAATTGAGGATTCATGCAATGCACTGTAATGTAGTGGCTAAAATGCAATGTAATAGCTAAGAGGTAAAGGTACCTTACAGGGGCAATTGGCAATGACTTACCTCATGCTGCTGGGGATCTTTCGCTTCTCCTTGGTTGAACCACAGGTACTACTTTTCTCCCTGACTATGGTTGCAGCTTTCCCTATTCTCCAACAGGGTGACAGACTAGGTTGGATCAGTATCCAGAATTGAGGCGCATACACATGCTATCTCAATCTATGGGGCTGCCATACAGATTTCAAGCCGAGGATATACCCCTGGGTATTTAAACCAGACTTTAGTCTCGGAAATCCCGAACCTTTGCGTTCTAGGCACAAGCCATTCGAACTCTAGTTTCCACCGTCTCAGTTGGTCTCCTAGGAACTCACCGCGAACACAGGCAGGTGGCTATACCAGACCACCGGAAGTCGTTTGGGCACAACAAACACCAAAGGAATTGCACCTTTAGAGGATTTAAGGTCTCCTAGACCGGGGAGTGCACAAGTCAGTGCGAATAAAGATGCAGGATTTAAGGTCTCCTTAGACCGGAGGATTTAAGGTCTCCTAGACCAGGGAGTGCACAAGACAGTGCGATGCAAAGTGAATGCACAAAACAGTGCTAAACAAGTGCACAAAATAGTGCGATGCTAAAGGTGTACAAAACAGTACGAGCAAGGTGGATGCACGAAACAGTGCGATACAGATAAGGTGTGCAAGATAGCGCGATACAATGCACTAACAAGTACAGGTGAGATGCGCAAGATAGCGCGAATGGTACAATGCACAAAATAGTGCGATACGCTAAGCAGCGCGATTGATTTGAAATGCACAAGACAGTGCGAAGAAGGTGCGCAAAGTAGCGAAAATGATAAACTGCACAAAACAGTGCGATGCGCAAAATAGCGCGAATGTAAACTGCACAAAATAGTGCGATTGAGGTGCGCAAAATAGCGCGAATGATAAACTACACAAAACAGTCCGATTGAGGTGCGCAAAATAGCGCGAATGATAAACTTCACAAAACAGTGTGATTGAGGTGCGCAAAATAGCGCGAATGATAAACTGCACAAAACAGTGCGATTGAGGTGCGCAAAATAGCGTGAATGATAAACTGCACAAAACAGTGCGATTGAGGTGCGCAAAATAGCGCGAATGATAAACTGCACAAAATAGTGCGATTGAGGTGCGCAAAATAGCGCGAATGATAAACTGCACAAAACAGTGCGATGCGCAAAATAGCGCGAATGATAAACTGCACAAAACAGTGCGATTGAGGTGCGCAAAATAGCGCGAATGATAAACTGCACAAAACAGTGCGATTGAGGTGCGCAAAATAGCGTGAATGATAAACTGCACAAAACAGTGCGATTGAGGTGCGCAAAATAGCGCGAATGATAAACTGCACAAAATAGTGCGATTGAGGTGCGCAAAATAGCGCGAATGATAAACTGCACAAAACAGTGCGATGCGCAAAATAGCGCGAATGATAAACTGCACAAAACAGTGCGATTGAGGTGCGCAAAATAGCGCGAATGATAAACTGCACAAAACAGTGCGATGCGCAAAATAGCGCGAATGATAAACTGCACAAAATAGTGCGATTGAATGCATCTCCTATGCAAGTATGGGGGCATTTTCCATGCAAAAGATACAGGCATTTTCTATGCAAGTATGAAAGCACAATCTACGCAATTTTGAAAGCAAGCATATCCTATGCACGAATTATAACGACGCGCGGCACACATGCAACAACAGTGTATATGAAAGTTCACATTCTATGTAGTAGAGGAGCATCAAATATGTACTCTGGTGCCTCTGATTTACCTCTTAGAGGACTTTGCAACACACTTAGCTCAAAAGGGCACACCCTGTTCATATTGGCGAGAGATAACATCTGCTGCTGCTGCTTTAATTGTCGTTCTGACTTGAAGCATGCTTAAGCTTGGAGTAGAGGCACACTCATTCTTCGGGGCACTGGCAAGGCCTGAAGAGGTACATATGGAATGCAATCTCAGAATTTTCTAAAGGTGAAACACACTCAGATGCTCAAAATTTTCCCTATTTTCTTTTGCTTTGTAGTCCGGAACTTATATAGCTTCAGATAGGTCCTTGTTTTACCGTTCACACTTATCGGGGGTGGACCCTGCAGTTTTATGAAAGAACAAATCCTGTTTTGCACAACTATGGAGAATGGCACAACACTCTAAGCACAAGATGATTTTTTTGAAATTGAGAAATGAGTTCTCGACCGAGTATTGAGCCTACAACTGAACACAGCAAAACGACTCAACAAGGAAATAAAAGGCACACAACCTAGATACATCGAGACACGCTCGGAACGACTCAAATCAAGAATTGAGACAAACAAAACAAAAGACACAACACACAGACGTGCACAGAGAGCCTGTTTCACCGGGTATTATTTCCTACCCTTCCTCATTTGTGATTCTCATATCACTCGGCCCTCAAGCTCTGTTTTCTGAAAAAGCCCTCCTCTCACTTTTCCTCTCATCACACATCTCTCTATTCTTCAATCTCTCATTTTTCATCCCTCCCCTGGGTGGTTAATGGATAAACAGCAAATTGTGGGCTCGTGCCCCTATCATTCTGCTAGATTCTCTTTCTTCCACTCACAGCTAGTGAATTCCTCCCACGGAAAGGTTATGCTACAACTGGGTGTGTAGCAAATCTGCAGCTACCATCAGTTGATGATGCTTTGCTGGGGGAGTTTGGACGTGATAAGATCTGTCCAGATGATGGAGTGGAATATCTTGCCCCATTCTAGTTCGTGCTTCGCACTTTGCTTGATACCTCGTTGCTTGGAGGATGTGAGAGCTTTCTGCCCTTTGTTGTGCCTTTTTCTGGCGAATACGGTGCCCTTTCCGACAAGTAGAGTGCCCTTTCCGGCAAGTATTTTGACAAAGGGGAAAAGACAGAACACCTGACTCAACTGTGCCCCCGGTTCATCATTTTGACCATTTTTGTTTTAGTTTTCTCCTAAAAAAAAAATTTGACCAAAATGAGAGTTATATTAACATGCTTGTTCAATTTTCTGATTTAAAATCATGCAAGTCAGGCCATGAGCACTGAAAATTTTCCTCCTTTGGGTCCAAGAAATGGTCCAGTTTTGAAAAAGGAATGCTTTTCAAGAAGATTAGTCAACCTCAGTAAAAATTCTCAAAAACTATTTTTGCAAACGACCACTGCTCAACGAGCACGGAACCTACTCTTGAGATGGGCAACCTCGGATCCATAGCAATGGAAAATTGCCCCTTGTCTGAAGGGAACTGCATGGCAACGGAAAGTTGCCCCTTGTTTGAACGGCACCACGGCGCATTGAATGGCAACGGAAAGTTGCCCCTTGTTTGAATGGCGCCACGGCACACTGAATGGCAACAAAGAGTTGCCCCTTGTTTGAATAGCACCGCGGCGCATTGTAATCAGTTCTCAGAGTGACGAACACAACCAAATCCTCAGATACAGAAAAAAAAACAAAGATGACCAGAACCACCGCATGGACACAATCGAATTTGAATTGTTTTAAGGCTGGGCTTCAGAATGAAGTTGCCTACGTATCCCAAAGATGGGAATCAAGCCTTACGTAGTTCGGGGTTAAGGTACACTCGGGTATTTAACCTCTCCTTTTGCACTCTAACTTTTGCCAAGGCACCCGTTGCGAGTTTTCGACCTTGCGAGCTTTGTTCTTCTTCTTTTTTTTCAATTTTTGTGTCTTTTCATTCTTTTTCATTCTTTTTTTCTCTTCTTTTTTTTGTTCTTTTCTTTGCATCTTTCTTTTTTGTTCTCTTTTTTTTCTTTTCTTTTGCATTTTTTTTTTTTTTGCTTCTTTTTTTTGTATTTTTCTCTTGCTCTAACTTTTGCCTAGGTCGCCCTTCCGGGTTTTCGGCCGAGCGAGCCTCTCGAGGGTAAAAGTGTAGCTTTGTTCATGCCAAATGGTTTTAGGATCTCGAAGCCATCTATATCCAAGAGAGTGGCTGTTGTATCGATTTGCAGAAGGATCCATCTTCGGCTCTTCGAGCACATCGGACATTTTCGCCCCTAGTTCGAGGGGTGTTTCTTTTCTAGCTTCGCAAGCTTCTTCTGACGAGGTCTGATCTTCTTGATCTGACTTTGGTGCCTCTTGTTCGAGGGCTGTTTCAAATCTGGCCACACAGGCCTCATATCACGGTTGACCGTTGAACACTCTGAATCCAAGGTCAAGGTTTGAAAGCAAGGGCTCAAGTCTCGAGGCTGAGAGCGATCTTAAGCTGCATAATCTCAAGAGCGACTCCACACAAGTCTTCGCAGGACCGCGCAAAACATTTTGTTTTTGAAAATTTTTAAGAAAGCGACAAATCGCTCGCGCTGAAGATAGTGTGAAACCAGTCTGGATCAAGCCAGGGTCCTTCTCAGTACTCACGTTAACAAACATGATTTCATTCATTAAGGGCTTAGCATGCATCTCTTTCTCTCAATTGATCAAAATTTTGCAAAACCCGAGGAATTCCTTCCTCTTTGTTTTCAATCACAATGTTCAAAAGGTTTTGAAAACTTAGGTCAGTGCAATGAATTCAAGGCACAGAAAAGTAGGTGAAAAGTACTGCCGTTTGATTCAAAATTTCTGGCACAATTGGCACACAACCGAGGCAAACACAAGAGTGTGAAAATCACTGCTGTTTCATTCAAAAAAAAAAACTGTTGGCACAACTGGCTCCCTGGCAGAGACAGACTCAAAACAAAATGAAAAGACAAACACAAAACAAAATGGCGATGCCCGAGGTAACACCCCCCCCCCCGGAATCACCCGACTCCTATACAATAGGACTGACTCGATACAACAAGACAGACCCAAAACAAAAGGACAGACTCAAAACAAAAGGGCAGACTCAAAACAAAACAACAAGACTGGCCCAATACCCAAGTCAGAATGCAAAATTAACAGCACTTGTACATTGCTCAAAACGGTGCATGCCATCCACCACAGCTGGAGTAATCTGAGCGCCATCCGCAGGTGGTTCATCCCTTGATCACATCACAATATCCCCTACAAGTTCACTGATCAAGTGCCGATAGACTTTGCAGGACCTGGTGCGGGGATGACCCCATTGTCAAATAGATCCTGTACTTCATGGCGAAGACGGAAGCAGGGTCGTTCTTAGATACTGGGGTCTGATCCCCTCCCAGCCCAACGTCAATTTTTTTCATATCATAATGGGGATTGTAGAACTAAATCGTTGTCTTAGGACCAATTTAGTATTCATGCCATTCGGCACTGTTACGCCCTTGCCAAATCCACTGGCCGGCTAGGGCGTTACTTTCTTAGAGCTAAGGATACTGATCATCACTTAGTGACTATGCTCGCCAGCTCTGGCAAGCGTGTCGACGATGTGATGGTCGTTGTCCGCGGCAACTGGGAGTTCAGCGAAGGCGAGGATCGTCTAGACCCGGTGCCGAGGAAAAAAGGCTAACCAAGTGGCCGATTAGATCACTTTGGTCTTCATATTTGCATGTATATGTATTTGGCACTATGTTCATCTTATCGTTTTGTTTGTGCAGGCAGCGATTTGAAGAAAGTGTTGGTTTCAGACGACGACGTCGTGCTCGCAGAAATCAAAACCGCACTACAGTTCGTCAGCCATCCAAACCTTCGAAAACAAGGGAGGGCAACCCACATTCTCCTACGGTACGAGCCGACTTACACAACGTTCTCGGTGGCAGACAACATTCCGATCGTGCAAGGCGACAATCAACTTGCTGCCCTCATCTTCCCCAGCTTTAAAAACTTGAGGCAGATCGGTTTAGAGTCATCTGATTCTGAACACGCGAAAGAACAAGTGGCCGAACTGATCGCCGAGGATTCAGACCAGTCAGCCACGGAAGTTGACGAAGCGATTAATTCGGCCTTTGAGGAAGCCGAATTAAACTATTCTAACCCTCCGTCTACATCAGGCCGAGGGGACGCCTTCGAAGATATTTTTTCAAACTTGGGAGACCTTCTCGGTGATTACTCTGAAGATGTGGTTGGGAAAAATCTTACGCAGATGGCACGGAAGAGGAACGCCGAACGCATGGCTGCCCGAAAAAAGGCCGAGGCCATCCATTCCGTATTTGTCCCAACTGAATCTATTCAACCTACTGTTGTAGAGGAATTGGCCCAGGTTGTCATCGTCGAGACGGAAAAGGATGTCGAGCGCTCGAGGAATAGCTCAAGTTAGCCAAGAAGGCGCTTGCGAAACTGGAGGCCGAGTTGGAAAGGTTGAAGTAGGCCAAGGAAAAAGCCGAATCTGAGGCTTCCGCGGCGTTCGAGGCTGGGAAGAGCGCCGCTTTTGATGACTACATAGAAGAAGTCCCCAAATTTGAGAATCGGGGATTTAGACATGGCTGGCTCAAAGCCTTTGTTGCCGCTGGAGTTACATTGGCCATGTTAATTCCATACGAGCAAGTGGACGTTGAGCCGCTTGAGTCTGATCCTGAGACTTGATTTGGGTGACATTCTAGTTTTGTTAGGCTTTACTCAATTGCAATGTATGCTTTTTGTTAGTTGACTTCCGTCTTTTTTGGATTTTCATATGTAAAGTGTCTGCGGCTAGTGCCCAATATATGAATGAAAATTTTATATGCTCTCAAATTATTTCTCATATTGTTTGTTGTATGAGTATATAGTTAGGAGAATCAGCAGTTAGGAAAAAAATGTCAAGCTTACGTAAGACGGCAGACTTAATCAGCCAATTAAAATTAGGGATCTGATTTAATCATAAACAAAATGAATTTATGACTACTGTTCAGATAAATCGATTTGTGGAACAGCAGGGGCACTCAAGCCATCTAGATTGATGAATCTACCCTTGCCCCAGCTGGTTCATGATCGTAAAACGCCGACTAACACGTTACTGATGAATCTTGTACTGGAGAATCGATTCATGGAACGGTTGGGGCACTTAAGCCGTCTAGATTAATGAATCTGCCCTTGCCCTAGCTGGTTCATGATCGTAGAACACCGATTAACACGTTACGTATGAATCTTGTAGAGAATCGATTTGTGGAACGGCTAGGGCACTCAAGCCATCTGGATTGATGAATCTTCCCTTGCCTCGGCTAGTTCATGATCATAGAATACCGATTAACACGTTACGTATGAATCTTGTAGAGAATCGATTCGTGGAACGGCTGGGGTACTCAAGCCGTCTAGATTGATGAATCGGCCCTTGCCCCAGCTGGTTCATGATCGTAGAACGCCGATTATCAATGGTGGATGGGGCGATTAGGGTATATGACTCAGTCGGCGCCGGGCTGTTGACGCTTCAATATTAATGAGATTGCCTCGGAGGTGCTGCCCTCGTAGGAAATAAATGGGCGTATACTTCGTGAACGAGGGGTCCTATTTATGTGCTCAGTCAGCAACTCAGTCCAGCTCTTGCAAGAAGATTAAACAAGTGCGAATGTCAAATAAGCTTTTCTTCAACAGCAGAGGTGAAGCGAAGACGCTAGCTGAGTTGGGAGGTGCCATGAGTCGAAGTGGTGACCCTTCGCGCGCGGGCAGTAGGACTTCGAGGGATCGGGAGGGACACCAATCTCCTCGTCGTCGAAGTAGGTCGCCCAGGAGGGACAAACAGCCACAGCGTAAGTCTCCTCAGCCTCGTCCTGGAAAGGAATCCGACGCGACTCCTCACCCATTGAGTTTCGTGGTTTTCGTGGGTAATAGACCAATCACAGAGGCGAATTCGATCATTTGAGATCCAAATGTGGCAGTCAAGTTTGCTCGACAGTTTTTTCCACCCGAAGATCAGCAGTCGATGGTAGGGCGGCCAGACTTCGAAGTGTTTCGTGAAGGCGTTCACAGGGTGGTGAGGGGATTGTACACGGCTTATGAGATCAGCATGCGTCTCCGCGCCGCTCGCCGCGACATAGAACAGAGAGTTGAACGCATTCGGAAGTTAAAAGCTCGCACCGAGAAGGCCGAGCGTAAGCTAAGGAAAATCAAGTCTGTCGGGCCCCAAGCAACCAGCCACCCCAACCTGGTTGTCGAAGAGAGGGTTACTCAAAGGCTGATTAGTGATGCGATCGTCGATCGTAATACGGCTAGCATGTTCGCGATTGAGACTGCAAGGGCTACGGCTTCTGAAAAAGGCTTCCACGACGGCCGAAAGGTCGGGATTCAGAAGACCAAGGAGAAACTCGCTGAAGAAGTCTGCCGATGTGAAAATCGTGGATTTAAGCACGGTTGGATCAAGGCACTTCGGCAAGTTAAGAATCTCCAGGCGGCAAGGTTAAATTCGGCGTTTCCGTCGTACCAACAGAATGATTTACCCTTCTCTGCTTTCGAAATTGAGAAGAGTGATGATGAAGAAGCCGCCGAACCGAAGAAAACCTTGTAATGATTATGTAGATTGAAAGTGAAATTATGTATTTATTAGCTGATTTTAATAAAATGGTTAGTTCTTAATTTGTAATGCACTTATTACGCATTTTATATTAGTACACATTTTATTCCGAATGTGTGCACGTATTACGTTTATACGGCTTGAACAATCTAATTTGAATAGTACATTGTTTATTTCAATTTTGCCTATTTCAACTTTGTTTCGTTGTAATTTTTATTCGTCACACGTGTATTTCGACTTCGGAGACGTCACGCACCGAGGGCGCTCCAAATCTGGAGGCTTTTTCGGCCCAAAGATGTCGTGCGCCGATGGGGCTCCGAATCCGGAGACTGTCAGCCCATCTTTAGTTGTCGTTTAGATAATTGGGCCATTTTAACTTCGAAAAGTTGAAAATTAGTACATGGAATGGCTGTGGCCAATATCGATCAGCATCCATCTTTTGGAGTTCAGTGTTTAATGAAATCGCCTCAGGGTCACTGCAAGGATTAGAAATAAATCGCCTCGGACTCTTTGCACCAGTAACTTCACTTACTGTGTTTAGACTCAATTTAAAACAATTGCGCTGTGTGGGGTTAGATAACTGTGAATGTCAAATGGAGTTTTCTTCAATCAGCAGAGGAGAAGCTCGAACTTTGGCTGAGCTTGATACTGCAATGAATCGTAGCAGAGAACCCACCCGTGCGAGAGGTAGGGTGTTCAAAGAACAGGAAAAACGTCAGCCCCCAAGTCGTCGAAGCAGATCACCCCGAAGGGAGAAACAGTTACGGGGAAGTTCTCCGTAACCGCGACCGAGAAATGAGGCCGACGTAGCGCCTCGACCATTGAGTTTTACTGTTTTTGTGGGGAATTCCTTTCTTGTCCTAGATCTTGGCTTTGACGTTGTCTATGTGTAGACGTCCCTGAACGTCCCGGGAGGGAAATCCCCCCGTTCTGTTCGTATTGGGCTCACTACAGTTTGGACTCACATTGTCACGGTTCTTAATCTGAACCGAAGAGTCCAAATCCGGAAAATCGTTTTGAGAAAAACAGATTTTTAGAAAAGAAGTGCCAAACATGGACTGCTTTGCCAGATACAAAGTCGCCACCTAAATATTTTATTTTGGAAAATTTAGGAAACCCTGACTCGGTGCCAAAGGCCACGTGTCCGTCATCACCAAAGTTGCCTCGGCTCGGGAACTTAGGTACGATTGGGGAAGGTCAGCTATGAGCACCCCCTCTCGCCCGATCCGAAGATCGGCCTCTACTAACCATGATATCTCGTTTTTGAAAACACATGCGTTCTTATTCCAGTTAATTGGCCTAGAATTACTATGTGATGCGCACAGCAAAACAAGTATAGACTAGTTCGCCTAATTTGGAACAAAGCATTGCATATCCGTTCGTTTTGGAAAATGGTTTGAGGTTTGCTACTCGCGAGTAGGCTAAAACACGGATTTCAGCGAGTTGTTCCAACTCAAACAGTCCAACCTTCACCCACAGGCGTTCAGGCAGTTTATATCACATAAGCATTTAGCCACATGGTAAGCATGCTGTCATGGCAACATTCACACTCATGCGAGATGCTAAAGCATAAATACTTACAGTGTACTCCGAGCCAACACAGTGAACTAGTTAGTAATCATATGTGTGATCCTAATTCATGTTAAGTGCCTAATGCAACACATGCAGAGTGTCACTAGAATAGGCTCGGCTAACCCTAGGATGGCATGTGGGATGCAACAAGTAGTACGTATTTAGATTTGGAATATTATGCTGTTAGTATGATGCGCCGAGCCCGGTGCATGCAATACTGATGAATGATGCATGCATGCATAGCATCAGGTATGCTAAATTAAACATGCCCTAATACTAACCATCAAAAGCAGGTAAGTAAAAGAGAGAAAGAAGTGGGGGTTGGAAGACATGCACACACGCACCCACACTTATTACAAATTTGCCCTCGCTCGGAGGGACTGAAAGAATAATAAAATTAACTAACCTACAAGCTAATTAAATATTACAGACCAATTAAACTAGTTATCAAATTAATTAATCTAATAAAACTGTAAACAGCCTCAAGAAGAGGGCCCAATGCAATGCGTGTTCGGCTCCGCTCGGAAAGCCACTGCCATGCACAAGTTGCCTCTGCTTTGACTGTTATCCTCCTCTGAAAACTGTACAAGTCCCAGGGTTTCTTCTCTGAGTGCTGTGGAACACCACCGGCTAATGGAATTGGTCACTGGCCAAAGGGAATGATCACCGACCACTTGTTCAAGCTATCGGCCATTGATGAATGGCCAGTCGGTACTGGAGATGGCCGGCAGGCCAAAGCTTCCTGCAGAATCTGTTTTTGCAGCAGAGGGCAAAACATAGCATGGCAATGCATTTCAAGCAATGTATGCACCAACCACACTCCTTATCATATTCATGACTCAAAGGAGGATGGGTTTCGATTCTCGGACCATCAATCGCACATTTCAATGCGTGATGGCCCAAGAAACCAAGTATGCATTTTGATATGGAATGCAATGCACATAATCAAACAAAGGGGCTCGACCTTTATCATACTCAACTCAAGAGGTGAAACATGCATGCAAATGGAATGCAACCTAGACGTGGAGGCTAAGTATGCAAAATGAGCATGCAAGGCATGTGACAACTATGCTAGTGGCAAACTTGCAACAACATGTAAAGTGGACTAAGCATAGGAACAATGCAAAGCAACTTGACCAATGAAATACATGCCAAATGCATCATGATTTCAAGCAATCAACAACATGTAATAGGTCAAGTATGCAACAATGCACGAGGCAAGCATGCTATAACACATGAAGGATGGACTTAAACTAATTTAGGTAGCCCTCAAACAAGCCTAAAACAGTGGCCATAAACTATGGAGATGGGGCCAAATGCACATACAAGCATGCATGCATACATGATCCACTTCCTAAGCATCAAAAGGCAACTTTTAAGCACACTTAAAAGAGATGATCATGGACAATTAGCATGCAATGTAAGCTCTGAAAATCATGAAAGAGAGGTGCCAAACCAAATAATCAAAACAAGCAAAACATGCAATAATGGTCCAAGCACTTAAGGCAAGCCAAGGAGGCTTAAACCATGGCTAAGCCAACCAAGCTTCACAAGGCTAAGAGGGCTTAAAACAGATTCAATGCAAACCTAAACAATGCTAAGGGTGCACCTAGATGGTATCTAAGTGGCCTGAACATGCAAGTGTACACAAGGGCCTAAGCAAGGGGCATAAGACAACAACCTTATAAAGCATTAAAGGGGCATCAAATGCGAGCATACAAGCATGCTATGAGGACTGAAATGATGCTCGAAGTGGTGCCAAACCACTGGAACAAGGCAAGTAAAGCATGCCACATACTCACATACCTAAGGCTAACAAGCCAAAATGCAAAGAAACTATGCAAAATATGTTAAACATGACCAAAGCAACTGAAAACAGAGCTAAAGCACACTAAAACATACACAAAAGCTCCACAAAGCTTGGCCAAAATCATGCTAGAACAAGGGTCAACACCTAAAGCATGTTAAGGCCTAAACATGGCATTACAAGACATGTATGCAAGACATGCAAGATGTGTCTAAACCAAGTAAAAACAGAGCTATATTATGACATAATAAGCACAAAAATCAGTTAGGACATGGCCAACATGAACCTAAATTAGATGCTCACACAAGAGGCTAAAATGGCCCTCTCCTTCTTAGGACCTCAAGGCACCATCCTCACCACAGTGGTGAGGAGGCCCAAACACAATGGTTCTGGAGCTCACCAAAAATGCACAAAATTGGAGCCTAACAAGGCTTAAGAGGGGTCAAACAACCTCAAAGATCAAAACACTCTTAAACAACTATTTAGAGTAGACAAAAACAAGACTTTTATATGTTATACACCAAGTCTAAAAACAGTTGCAAGGTAGTCAAAAAAAACTATGCAAAAATGGGGTAAAAAAAGCAAGAATGTTACCCTTGAAGACCCTCTTCACAAATGGTGGACCAGCTACTTCTTTGAGCTCAAAACCACCCAAGAACACCAAGAACAGACCTCTGGACCCTCAGCAACCAAGAAAAGGTGTAAGGCTAGGTGTTTATGTGCAAAAGTAAGACAAAACACACACTAATACACAAGAGAGAGAGAGAGAGATATAGAGATGGAGGATATGCAAACCCTAACCCTAGAACTCAAAGCTCTGGAAAAATGTTCTCTCCTTTTCAAAGAGGGAGAGAAGGCTTCCTCTTATAGAAGATTCAACCTTGTAGAGCTTCCAAGGCAAGCTAACAAGGTTGAAATCCCTCCATACACGTACATGGAGGGAAGCAAAGGTGGGTGTCAGCTATCACAGCTGGCACAAAAATATCTGCAAAAGCAGATGAACAGTGGTCGGCCGGCAAAAAAATGCAATTTGACCAAAATAGATGGTCGGCCGGCCACAAAAAGTGCCGGTCAGCCAAACATTTGGCCGGTGGCAACAAACCAATGGCCGGTGGCCTCAAGCCATGGCTGGTGATGTGTAGGGATGGCCAACAAGCCATCCCCTGTCCCTCACAGGCAAAGCACAAGTGTTTGGTGCAAAACCAGACACAAAATAGTCGAGTCGAGAGATCTTGAGGCAAGGCGCGCGTGGCCGAAACCTCCGGGGACTCAGGACGAACACAAACACGGATGATCACCGAGTGTTCAAGCGGTGACGTCTAAGTCTTGAGGACGGTCAAAAATGGGATGTCTACACTATGGTGTCAAAGCTTTCCACCTCGAGGGTGATTGTCTCGCCGGTGTGAACATCGTGGATTCAAGCGCGGTTAGATCAAAGCATTTCAAGCTGCGGATGCTCTCCGAGTAGCGGGCGCTGATTCGGTGCTGCCATTATACCAACGCAACCACTTCCCCTTTTTTGCCTTCGAAGTTTGAGAAGGGTGAGGACGAAGGCGACGCGGTATGAAGATAGATATTGTAATGCTCGAATGCGGATTGCATTTTTGTAATTACTGTTTAATCGAATAAAAATGTGTTATTTTAAAAGTTTATATATCTCATTCTTAATTAAGCATCTTATTTCGATTAAGCATCTTATCTCGTTGTAATGCTCGAAAGTTGGCACGTTTCGTTTTGTTCATGTGGTTGTGCCGGCTCAACTTGCATATCCCTACTTTAATTAAGCATTTTTTCATACGACCCTTGAGCGTCGCCCGACGGGACGCTATTTGGTCAGCCGAATTTGGAGGCTTCATCGGCCAAAGATGTCATGTGCCGATGGGGCTCCGAATCTGGAGCCTTTTTGGCCAATCGTGATATCCACGAAGGGCGCTTCGAATCCGGAGACTTTTTCGGCCTAAAGACATCATGCGCAGATGGGGCTCCGAATCTGAAGGCTTTTTCGGCCTAAAGACGTCATGCGCCGATGGGGCTCCGAATCCGGAGGCTTTAGTTGGCCAATCGTGATATCCACGAGGGGTGCTCCAAATCCGGAGGCTTTTTCAGTCCAAAAATGTCATGCGCCGATGGGGCTCCGAATCAGGAGGCTTTAGTTGGCCAATCGTGATATCCACGAGGGGCGCTCCGAATCTAGAGACTTTTTGGCCAATCGTGATATCCACGAAGGGCGATCCGAATCCGGAGGCTTTTTCGGCCCAAAGACGTCATGTGCCGATGGGGCTCCGAATCCAAAGGCTTTACTCGGCCAATCGTGATATCCACGAGGGGCGCTTCGAATCCGGAGACTTTTTGGCCAATCGTGATATCCACGAAGGGTGCTCTGAATCCGAACGGTTTTTCGGCCCAAAGACGTCATGCGCCGATGGGGCTCCGAATCCGGAGGCTTTAGTCGGCCAATCGTGATATTCACGAGGGGCGCTCCGAATCCAGAGACTTTTTGGCCAATCGTGATATCCACGAAGGGCGCTCCAAATTCGGAGGCCTTTTCGGCCCAAAGACGTTATGCGCCGATGGGGCACCAAATACGAAGGCTTTAGTCGGCCAATCGTGATATCCACGAAGGGCGCTCCGAATCCGGACCCTTTGATCGACCAATCGTGATATCCACGAAGGGCGCTCCGAATCAGGAGGCTTTTTCAGCCCAAAGACGCCATGCACTGATGGGGCTCCGAATCCAGAGGCTTAAATCGGCCAATCGTGATATCCACGAAGGGCACCCCGAATCCGGAGGCTTTTTCGGCCCAAAGACGTCATGCACCGATGAGGCTCATCTGGAAACTTTTTTCGGTCACAACACTTTTTAATTATATTTCACAGTGGGTGGGATTGCAACTTTTCAACAAGAATCCTTGCATTTCAAAAGTGGAATGTGTACATGGCAAATCATTTAGAACTATGATCATTCCCCACAAGTCGGGTTTAATGACAGAATTTTTGCAAGTGCGTTGGGTTCCAGGGCCGTGGCAGACTCCTTCCTAATATATTTCTAAGCTGATATGGAATCTATCCGATAATGGCCGTCTCAGTTAGGACCCAATTTTTCATCAACTGGTTTCTTGTCATCCGGAAGTGCCTTCAGGATCAACTCTCCTGGTGTAGCGACGCAGCTGAACGCGTTGATTATGCGACTTGCCAAGCTGCTACTGGTATCGCCTAGGGCTGCCGTGGCTTCAGTGGAGTTGACCTGCGACTCGGCACTTCAGTGGAGTTGACCTACGACTCCGTTGTTGTCTTTCCAGAAATGAGATAACATGCTTGTGCGGATTGCTGGGAACCACGGATTTGCTCAATGCCGTGTTCAGTCGGGAAGCATAGCAGCTGATGATAGGTGCTTAGGACGGCGTGAATAGTATGCAACCAAGTTCGCCCCACGATGAGATTATACGGCGAAGGGAGCTTGATGACCACGAATTCCACATCCACTATTTGGGAGCCCGCTTGAACGGGAAGTGTGATTTTCCTCAATGGGTACTCTGGATTTGCGTTGAAGCCGAATAATGGATGAGGAGCCGGAGACAAGTCTGAGTCGTTCAAGCCGAGTTTGATGAAGGTCTCGTAATACATAACCTCCGAAATGCTCCCCTGGTCTATGAGGACGCGCTCAACGATAAATCGGTTTACGTGTAGTTCAATGACCAATGGATCAATATGGGGGAGTGTGATGCCGATAAGATCGGAATCGTCGAAGATAATACTCAGAGCTTCGTGGGGCCGTTTCGTCGATGCGCGTTGCTTCTGGGGGGGCTGACTGAATTGCGTGTATGGAAAAAGGCGTTGGAAGGTTGTATATCATATGAATGACGCCGAGCGGAGGTAAATCCTACCGAAGGGCAACTATTTTGATTGCGCTCTTTCAGACATGTTGCTAGAGCCGACCATCTTGTACCAATTCCTCAAGGTGGTCTTTCAAAGCATAGCAACTGTCCGTATCATGGCCGTGATCTTTGTGATAGTCACACCGCCTATCCCGGCTTCTCGTGTTGGGAGGTCCCACCATTTTGGACGGCCATTTGAAAAATGGAAGATGTTGGATTTTGGACATAACCGAGCTTATTGGCTCTGACAGCTCCGTATATTTCTTATCGGCGCGCTTTGTGCGCCTACTATCAACTTGCAGTTGCTCGTTTGCTCGGTGTGAGCATTGATCGCTTGATCGGCGAGAATCTCATTTCTTGTCTCATTTAGCCCGTTGTCGTGGTTCGGGCCTCTAAGGTGGTACGGAACTTATTGGCTGAGCAGTTTCAGGAGGGGCCATTTTGTTGGCCATGTGTCCGGCTTTAACCCGCAAGGCGTCATCTTCCACTCTACAGTATTCCTCTACTTTCTACATCAACCCCCAGACCGTTTTGGGGGTCTTCTAGTCAAGGAACTGTGGAGGGCACTATCTGGATATAATCCCATTTTGAAGGCGATGATGGCCATGGAGTCGTTGCAAGCGTCATCAATAAGATTAAAGCATTCCCAATATCATGCCGAATATGCTCTTAGTGTTTCTCCTGGTAGGATTTGCATTGCCCAGAGAGAGTCGGCTTGTTTCGGCTGGACCTTGTTAGTGATGAATCTAGCCCTGAAGAATTTCTATAATTGGTGGAAGGTTTTGATCGAAGCCGGCTCCAGTTTATAATATCACCTGACAGCCAATGGTCCCAAACTGCTGAGAAATATTCGGCACATGAGGGCCTCGTCGTCTGCATGCAATGTCATGGCTTGCTTGTAGTGGTGGATGTGGCCGGTGGGTCTGATTTGCCGTCGTACAAGGTGAATGATGGTGCTTTGAATTTCTTGGGTAGTACTGCCTTTGCGATCCGCCGTACGAATGGGTCGTGTTGATCTTCGTTCGAACTGTTCCTTCTTCGCTTGTCCCTTATACAGGGACTTTCTTCAGAAGAACTGGTAGTTTTAGGTCGCCCCTTCTTCCTGGGATAATGAGTCGGAGTCGCTATCAGTGTCATCCTGTCGGGCTCGAGGTCGTCGACCACCTGCCTTCAGAGATCATTCCGGATTTAGGCGTACAGCTTGTTTGGACTTCGCCACTTCCAAGGCCAAATCTTCACGAAGACGTTCGTTTTCTACGATCATGTTCTCCAACCTTTGTTCATTTTGCTTTGCCTGTTCCATGATCCCTTGTATTGCTTCATGCTCTGAAGTCGAGAGTGAGGCGACATTCAGAGCGCGTCTTATGGGGATGGTGTCCGGTCCAAGCTTGTTTGGTGGAGTGAGGTCGTCTCTCTGCGTGGTTTCATCAGTGACTATTGGAGGGTCCTCCGTCACGCCCGCCATGGATATGCTTGAGTATTTCCACAGACGGCGCCAATTGTGGAGAAGTGGTTTGGAAATACTCTTCTGATCCTGGAGGACGCTCATGATCCGCTAATAGTCACCTGAAAATGAATAAACAATCCAGTCGGGGCTGCCAAAAATAGAACTCTGACGTACAAGTCAGTCTTAACACTCAAGATTACTTATATTCTAAACTAAGCACAACAATTCTCACCTACCTCTCTATGATGGATGATCCCACATTTATAGTATTTTCTTTGGGCTGGGCCCATCCTTGTTCCGTCACATGTACCTCTACTCGGCGTCAGTTCTATTGGCTGGGATACTGGTTATTTTATTCGGCTCCTTAACTGGCTAGGGTATATGCCGAATACAGGCTACGGTTCGGACCGGACACGCTCATCCGTCCCTATGGATCTAATAAAATCCGGCTCCCACAATGGTATTTATACATGCAGTGTATCAGTGCAATGTGGGGAAATGTTCAGTTGAAGTGTCAATTGAAGTGTGTCAGCAGAAATATGATGACTGCAATGTAAGAAAACTGAAAAATTACCTGGATGCCGTAGAAGCCGAGCAGTGCCTCCCTCCGCAAGATCATGCCTTCGAATGAGGCCAACATCTCAAGCAATCCCTCGACATAGCTTACGGGTGCCTACAAATGCAATTTGGAATAATCAGTGTCCGGAAGGAATGAATGTCTGAGTATCTGAGCAAGAATGAAAAAAATGAAAACTGGAGTTCATACCGGGGGTAAATTAGGTGTCCTGACATATCTGTGACCAGGCAGTGAAGGCTCAATCAGAATCTGATAAGCCTCTCTGGAGTACTGCCAACCTGTCAGCTTGGTTGGAAGCTCTGGCCATCCAAAACTCTGCCTAGCAGAGGGTGTCCCTCTAGCCCTGCCCCTCGGTGCTCGGACCCTGCTCATCGAAGGGGCATCTGCTGCCCTCCTTGTATGAGCACGAACACTTGTCTAAGAAGGCATAAGGTGCGTCTGAATGTCTGTCGTGTAGTCCTCCTCTCCGAGAAAATAGTCTGCCTCCGCGCCTTGCGTGAAGTCAATGATCTCCTAGGATGAAAGACTCTCTGTTGCCCGCATGGATGGCGAAGGTGGCATGGAAACTGTCTGTAGTGGCAAACCCAATGTCTGGCACAGGAAGCGCTCACCTAGGAACCAAGCTCAGCCTATCGGTCCCTTTAGCACTAGCCGATAGCGAAAAGCGCCCCAAGCACTGGAGAACAGAAATCTGACACCCTCTGGCATCATCGCCCAAGGCTGCCATAAGATCTATAGGCAGCAAATGCATAGGTTGTTAGTTGCCATTAGATATGCAATATGAATCGCAGCTGAAAGTAGAAAGAACTGTGAGTTTTGAGTTACGTCTGCTGCCCTCACTGTATCGAAATACCGGCGAAAAAATGAAAGGGTCTCTCGGGTCCTCGGCTGGCATCTCCCGTCATACCGGTGAGAGTATGGCACCCTAGGAGGCATCTCGACCTCTGGCTCTGGGTCAAGTGTCGGAAAATAGGCATACACCCATAGCTGTAAAAAGCAAAAGGGCGATAGTGAGTATACAATAGTTTAAACACAGATAATGCAGAAAGCAAAGTATGTGTGCAATGTCTAGAGAATACAGAATACAGAGAAAATGCGGAAAGCAGGGTGTGTAGTACAACGTACAGAAAGTGCAAATGCAAAGCAGAGATTAGACTATGTGTGTGCAGTGTACATAAAGTGCAAAGCAGAAAGCACGACAGAGAATGTAAAGCAGAAAAGTAAAGCATACCTCTCAAGCTCTCCAATAGCCGCCAACTCTATTCCTGCTCCTGCGGGATGTCGAGCTCTTATAGCAGTATAGGGTAGCGAGGCCAATGCTGCCTCAGTCGTAATGCCGGACCTGAGACAAGTCCACCAAAGCACTCAAAAGATATAGCCTGACAGTGTTTTCCATGTCGGCAAATAAGGTGGTGCCAAAGAGGAACATCAAGAAGCCTCAGGCATACTGCTCGATGTCCTCTACAATCTCCGGAGTTGTCCCTCTGAACTGATCTGCAAACCAGCTATACCGAACTGTCCTTGATCGGAAGATAAGTGGGCATGCCCCTAGCAAATAGATCCAGGCGGCCTCCCACTCACCCATGTCAGTATTATATGGGATCAGCCAACCTCCTACCTCGATGCCCATGAGCATAGCAAAATCGTACGGGGTCATCGTCATGTCTCCCGCGGTAGAGAAATGGAAAAAGTTGGTGGTGTCCCACCATCTCTCTACCAGTACGCCAAGTAGGGACTTGCTCGCCATGAGGCACGACAGCCCTATGCAGAATAAACCAAACCCCGCCTCGTCGATGATCTGGCGGATACTGACGGGGAGGTCCATGTACTAGTCTCTCACCGATGTGGTCCCATATCCTCGGGTAAAGTGAGAGTCCACCTGTGATCAAAGTAAGCAGATGAAAGGCAGTGTAAGAAATACAGTGTGTGAATGTGTTCAGAATGAGCAGATGAAAGACAGTTCAAAAGTACGAGCTATACAGGAAATGCAAGGTGCATCACAGAAAATATAGGGAAACAGTGCGTACCTTGGAGGCGCCGTAGGATAAGTGAGACTCTGGCTCTCGCAGCAAGAGATCATCTGGTGTGCCTCATGCGAATCCACTGAAATGAAGGACTGTATCGGGCGGTAGTACATGCACCTAGGGGTGGTATCTCTCTGGGTCGAAGGGTCGGACTCTGGGTGGTAATGGTATGTGCTCGAGATCTCCCTCCATCCTTGGAGAACCTCCGTTGTGGGGAATGTCGTCTGCCATCTGGAAAAGAGGTGAGAAAGTATGTGAAAATGAGCAAAATATGTGGAAAATGCCAAAAGTCAACTCTCAGAGAGAGAAAATGGGAGAAAAAGTCAAAGCCTGGGAAAAGGCGCCAAACGCAAGACAAACTCGAGGGAAACAAACCTCAAGTGGCGAAAATGGAGAAAAAAGCACCGAAAATGAATTCCAATCGGTTCAAAACGGAGGAAATCAAGAGTTTTTAGCGAATCAACTTCACGTGAGGTGTTGGAAAATGCATATAAAGTTCGGATCTAGAAGGGAAAAGTGTCTAGAGAGGAAGAGGACGTAATTTCAGCAATGTAGGTGTGAGGAAATGAGGTTTGGAGATGTGTACTTAAAGATCTCTATGCAAAAAGACCAAAATAGCCCAAATTGCCACAAGCGGCCGACCGGCAACTATTGGTGGCCGACGGCCACCATTTCTGGCCGACAGAATTCCCTAGTGGCCGATAGGTGGCCGACACTTCTTCAAGGTGGCCAACAAGCTTTCAGTGTTCTCCCTGTGTGTTTTTATGTTGTTTTGTGTCCTTGGTTCTCGAGAAAGTGCAAGAAAAGTTCACTTTTTAGCTCAAAGTGTCTCTGCAGAAGTTTCAAACCATGTCTTTGGTGCATGACTCATCACCAATCGGCATGAATGAGGTGTATCCTTTTGACATATATTGTAACTCCTCCAGGAGGTAAATCAGAGGTTGCAACTGAATCGGTTTTATTAGACACGTCATTGCATAGAACGTGCATTTCTTTATTCAGTATTTTGCGTCGAGTATGTTGTTAATCCTCGCATTGAACATGCATTTTCTCAATTGTTTATTGCGTGCATCCTATCCTACTGCATAGAATATGCATTTCTCCGTCTCTTGCATAGAACATGCTTTTGTTATTACTGCATAGAATATGCTTTGCTAACCTTGCGTAGAACGTGTACGCTTGTTATATTATGCTTGTTAAGTTTCTTTCTTATGTAGGCACGATATTGTATGTACGGTTCATTTAGAAGAGCTCCAGGTGAGACCGCTCCTGTCCTTTGATCTGCCTTGTTTTAGTTAGAAACACTCGGGTACGCCCAGTGTTTACACCACTACTCCTTTTGGTTAGAAACATTCGGGTACGCCCAGTGTTTACACCGCTCCTTCTTTTAGTTAGAAGCATTCGGGTATGCCCGCTGTTTACACCACTCCTTGTTTTGGTTAGAAGCATTCGGACGGGTTCCGGTGTTTACACCACTCCCCTTGGTTAGAAGCATTGGGGTATGCCTGGTGTTTACACCACTGCTTATTTTGGTTAGAAGCATTCGGACGAGTTTCGGTGTTTACACCACTCCCTTTTTCGTCTCGCGTGTGACGCGTTAGAATGCTTTGGTCAAAGACATTTAGGCATGTCCCGGTGTTCTCGTTGCCTTTTCTCCTCTCTCGTGCGACGCGTTAGGACATTTTTGGTTAGAAACATTTGGGCGCGTCCAAGTGTTTATGCCATCCCTTCTTTCCATCCGTGTGCAATGCGTTGGAATCTTGTTTGGCACCTCGGGCGCACGCGATTGATTGTGTTATTCTTCATCTTCCCTGTGCGAGGCGTAGTTAAGATTACATAATTTTCTTACATCCTTTCTGCATGAAATGTAGTTTGGCTCGTGCTTCTCACATGTGGTGTGTTTTCTTATTTCTTTTTATGTACAAGATTGCATATAGCATTTCTTTGCATAACGCTTGCATCTAGATGTTTCATTATAGCCTCATTGCATGATCATAAGTTATGTTGTTGCATCGTGCATATCCTTTGCATTTTGCCCCAGAACTACGTTAGTTTGATTCCTTGCAAAGGGATATGTAAGCAGTCTGCGGGCGCAATCGTTCTTTGTTTTGCTTGTTTGTTTGTCCAAATCTTCGGCCTGTCAAAAATGGGTCGTCTCTGGGCTTTGACATTCACTCCTGTCATTTCGTGACTTTTGAGTTCTGTCAAAAATGGGCAACTGTAGACACCCCATTTTTTATCGTCCTCAAAACTTGGATGTCATCGTTTGTGCACTCGATAATTGTGCTTGTTTGTGTTCGTTTTGAGCCCCCCAAGTCCTCAGCGGAACACCTTGTCTTTGAGCCTCTAAACCTTTTTGTTTTGTGCTTGTTTTTGGGCCAAAATCTTGTTGCCTCTTGCCTGGCAAGGGGAGGGAACTTGTTGGCCACTAGTTGCCCACTTGTGGTGGCCGGTCGGCTACCAAAGGTGCCGACAACCACTTAAGGTGGCCGACGGCCATTTGTATCCTTTTTTAGATATTTGTTTTACCAGCAGTGCCAGCTGTTGTTCACTGAAGTGCATCTCCATACATGTGTATGGTAGGATGATTTCAAGCCTAAACCTTGATTTTCTATATATAGGGGGTGCTCTCCCCTATTTGGACGGGTTAGAAAATTAGGATCAAAATTCTCCCTCTCTCTCTAGAATTCTCTCTCTCTCTTCTTGTTTTGTTCTTGGTAGTTAGTTTTCTCTACACTTTTGCACACTAACCCTTAACCAAACTTGACCACCTTGGAGCTGAGGTCCCTTGGAGCCTAGTTTGAGCTTTTGAAGGAGGTTTGAGCCTGAGATTGTGGCTATTTTGTGTTGTGCTTCAAAGGTAGAGAACTTAACCCATTTAAGCTTATTGTGTACACTTATTTTTCCATCTTTTTGAATTTTTTTTAGCTGGTTATCAACTACAAAAAAACTCTGGTTTTTTAGGCTTAACATGGTGGTTTGAGGCCATTTTGTGTAAAGGGATAATCTACCCTTCTTGTTGCTTAATTATGTAAGCTTTTGTACCATCTTTTAGCATATTCAAATCAAACTTTTTGGGACTTTTAACCACTGAAATTCAGAGTTATTTCAGTGGAAAAAATCTTGTTTTGAAGTTCAAAATTGGAGGGGGTAGCCTCCCTTCCTTGTGTCTTGTTTGCATCCCTAGATAGCTTAACATGTGAGCATGTTTTTCTAGCATTTTGTACCTTAATCTCAGCATGTTTTTGCTACTGTTTGGACTAGTTTCAGCTCTATTTTGAGCTGGTTTGATTCTTTGGGGCTTGTATTGTGTGGTTGTAGTGTAAAAAGGCTTCACTAACTTAATGTTTTAGGCTTTTTAGCATGAATTGCATGAGTTGCTTGCATGTTTTAGTGCCATTTTGCACTCCATTTCAGCACTGAAATCTCTGCAATCTCCCTCTATTCTGCACTCTTTCATTTATTTTGAAAGTGGCTTTGAACCCCTTGTTGGCTTAAGTGTAAAATTGAGACCCTCATGCCTAATGGTTTAATTCCTGCGGGAGTTCATTATCGACGGCATGAGGTCTCTTTCATGCTCAAGGCACTTGTGGTTTAAGCTTACTTTCAATTAGAGGACATTCACCTTTTGGACTAATCGATTAAAGAATGAATCGGTAATGTAAAATGAGTAAACAAAATGAACAAAGTAAAAAAGGCAAGATTAAGCATCTTCATGTTGCATTGCAAGTGTTCGAATCGAACGTTAATTCGAACATGAGAAAAATGGGACGTTTCATACTCAGAGTGATAAAACGTGCCACTTTTCTTGGTCACCATCACCCTTGATAATGCATGATAGGGTTATTGTTGTGTCGAGTCTTCTTTTGCATTCATTAACTTTGCAAGCTTGGCTCCTTAGCCATCATGCATTGAAAATGCTTGGTTGACGGTTTGAAGGCTGAGAATTATACTCCTTTGAACTTGAGTAATGATAAGGAGAGTAATAATGCACACAAACCTTGAGAATACACTACTTTGCCTCTATTTTCTCTCTATTGTAACAAAAAAAAAAGTTCAGGGTAGGGGTGGCTTACAGCCACTAGCAGTAGCCGACTGGCCAGTTATGGTAGCCGACCGGCCACCAATGAAAAATTGCACAAGTGTGCTCCTGAGTTGGAGCAGAGGTGTTCTGGGAGTTGGCACAATTTTCAGTGATCAAACGAGTGCAAACAGAGGCGTCCGATGGCAAGGTGGTGGCATATTCGGGTGGAACAACCGAGCATGCATGCGTCCCTCGCCCTCAAGGCCATTTAATTACTTTAGTTAGCTTAGAATAGCTAGTCAATTCAAATGTTGTACTTAATTAGTTAGTGTAACTTATTCTTCAATTTCGATTTGTAATATTTAATTAGCTTAGAGTAAGTTAATTTGTTTAAATTGTTGCATAATTAGCTTAGAATAGTTAATTAGTTTTGGTTTGTAATAGTTAGCTTAATTAGCATAGCTAGTTAACTTATTCATTCGGACCCTCCTTCGTGGGGACATAATGTTGTAATAAGTATGCGTGCGTATGCGTATGTCTTCCAATCCCAAGTCTTTCTCCCTTTTAGTTAATCGCTTTTGATGGTTAAATTAGGGATCATTTTCGATTAGTATACCTTATGCTTGCATGTTTGCAACCATTCATTTGTCTTGCCTACACCGAAGCTTGGCGCATCATTCAAAATGCATAGTCAATTCAATACTTCTTTGAATACGTGTTTCAAAGCTTGCTATCAAAGTGTTACAAATGTCATATTAGTAGCCGAGCCTATTAATTTCATATTGCACGTGTTGCATTAAGCATCTTGTATAGTTAGGATCACGCATTTTTCAAACTAGTTTTTGTTTTGGCTTGGAGTACTCAGTAAGTTTTATGCTTTAGCATACTTGCATGAGTGTGATTGCCATATTGCCATGTTTTGCATGCTTGCCATGAAGCTATGTGCTTAGATGCTAAACTGCATGAATGTCTGTGGATGAACGCTTTATTGTTTGAATTGGAACAGTTCAACGAATGTATGTTTTTTAAGCCCACTCTGCGAAGTGGCAAAATTATGTTTTAAAGCCTACTTGAGGTGGCAAATCCGCATCTTTAAGCCCACTTGACGGTGACAAAATTCAAACCATTTTCGAAACCAAACATGACTTGAGTTGTTCCAATTCTTGCGATTTTAGTCTATACTTGCTTGTGTGTGTCACATAGTAAAGTTAGCTAATAACCGGAATAAGAATACATAATGTTTATAAAACATCATATCATGATTAGTAGAGGCCGATCTTTGATCAGGTGAGCGGGGGTGCTCATTTCAGGACCTTCCCCTCTCGTACCCAAGTTCCCAAGCCGAGGCAACTTTGGTGATGATGGACACGTGGCCTTTGGCACGAGTCAGGGTTTCCTAAATTTTTCCAAAATAAAATATTCAGGTAGCGACTCTATAATCTGGCAAAGCAGTCCATTTTTGGCATTATTTGATTTAAAATCAATTTTTCAAAATGATTTACCGGATTGGACTCTTTGGTGATTATCAGTTTCACATTGCACTTTGTGAGACTAGATTCAGAACCGCGGGAGTCTGAACTGTGACGCCTTCTTTTCAAACTCTTTACGAAAGGCAGGAGCACGAGAAAAAGACGAGTCCACAGACACGTAGCATCTAAAGCTATAAGTTTTGATTTTGTTATACTTCTAGAGATAACAGTTTGTTTTTTAGAACCCAAGATATTGCTGCTCCACTCAACATAAATATATATCCAGTAGTAGACTTAATATCTAGGCTATCTGTTATCTAATTAGCATTGCTATAACCTTCTACCACATTAGGAAAACCACTAAAGCAAAGTGAATAGTCTAGAGTTCCTCTTAGATATTTAAAAAATCTTTTGGAGGCAATACAATGATCTTTACTAGGATTATGAGTGTGTCTACTTAAGCTCCCAACAACATATGCAATATCAAGTCTAATCTTATTAGCAATATAAAGAAGTGATCCAATAATTTGAGAATATCTAAGTTGAGATACAGGTGTATCATTATTTTTCTTTAAATTCATGCTAGGATCAAAAGGGGTTGAAACAGGTTTGAGATTGTAGTAATCAAACTTTTTTAACATCTTCTCTAAGATTCTAGATTGATTTAATGTAATACCATTGGTTGTTTTCTTTAATTTCATATCCAAAATTATATAAGCTTCTCATAAATCTTTCATATCAAATTTTGAAGACAAATAAGATTTCACATTTTTAATCATATCTTTGTTCCAAATAATAAGATATCATCAACATATAAACACAAAATAATACATTCTCTATTATCTTCTTTAAAGTATACACATCTATCATGTTCATTGATCTTAAAACCAAATTCTAGAATTTCCTTATCAAACTTTTCATGCCACTGTTTAGGAGCTTGCTTAAGTCCATACAAAGATTTAACTAACTTGCAAACTTTATGTTCTTGTCCTTTAACTACAAAACCTTCAAGTTGCTCCATATAATTTTTTTCATCTAAATCTCCATTCAAAAAAGCAGTTTTAAGGTCCATTTGATGAATTTCTAAATCATAAATGGATGCTAGAGCAATTAAGATTCTAATGGTTGTAATCCTAGAAACAGGTGAATATGTGTCAAAATAATCTATTTCTTTGTTTTGTGTAAATTCCTTGGCTACTAATCTTGCCTTATACCTATCTATCCTCTCATCATGTTTCAGAATAGCTTTACTACTACGAGGTAGATTAGTCAACTCCCAAATATTATTTTGTAGTATTGATTCAATATTACTATTAATGGCTTCAATCTAAGGATAACATAACTTCTATAAAAGTATTTGGTTCTCCTTGAGTAAAAAATGTATAAAAATCATATCTAAAGTTTTTCTCTATTCTAGTTCTCTTACTCCTAGGTTCTATGTCTAGATGTTTAGAATCATCTCTCATAGGAATTACTAGTAATAGATGTTCTATTTACGACTTGATTTGAGGTCCTAGTTTTATATAGAAAAATATCTTCAAAAAATATAGCTTCTTGAGATTTAGTTATTGTATTATTAGTAATTTCAGTTATCTCAAATTTTATTACTAGAAATCTATTAGCACTACTATTTTGAGCATATCCTAAGAAAACGGTATCAACAGTTTTAGGTCCTATTTTCTTACGTTTAGGTTTTGGAATTGCTACTTTTGCTAAACACCCCCACACTTTCAACATTTTAAGATTAAATACTTGTTTTTTTCCAAATTTCATAAGGTGTTTTATCATTATCATTCACAATTACTCTATTTAATATAACACAAGCAGTGAAAACGCTTCCCCCCACAAGCTCTCTGGTAACCTAGAACTAATAAGCATTGCATTTATTATATCCATTAGAGTTCTATTTTTTCTTTCAGTTATTCCATTAGATTGTGGAGAATAAGGTGGAGTTACCTCATGAATAATTTCACGCTCTACAAAAAAGTACTAAGGGTACCTATATTATATTCGCTTCCTCTATTAAATCTAAGTTTATTAATCTTCCTTTCTAATTGATTTTCTAGTTCAGCTTTATAAATTTTAAATTTTAAATTTTACTAAACACTTCATCTTTAGTTTTAATTAAATACAAGTTACAAAACCTAGAACAATCATTTATAAAGGTTACAAAATATTTATTTCCTGCTCTAGTTGGTGGTCTATTAGAATCACAAACATCACTATGTATAAGGTCTAGCAGTTGTGAATTTCTTTTTATAGATTTATAAGGTTTCTTTAGTTGCTTTGCTTGTACACATATTTCATATTTGAGTTTGACATCAATAGGTGACTTAGGTACTAATTCTAAATCCATCATTTTCCTAATTTTCTTTAAATTCACATGTCTAAGTCTTCCATGCCACAAATCACAAACTTCAATATTAAAAATATTATGAGAGATATTGTTAACTTCAAAAGATACATTTAATTTAAATAAACCATCACATACAAAACATTTTCCAATAAAAATATCGTTTTTCCTTATTACAGTTTTATTCGATTCCATTAAAACTTTGAAACCCAACTATACTAAACAATATCAACTAATAAGATTTCTTTTAACTTCAGGATCATATCGCACATCTTTCAAAGTTAATAAGATCTTTCCAGAAGTCATCTTTGAATCTATATCTCCAATGCTAAGTATTGGTGCGACTGATTCATTCCCCAAAATTACACATCTTCTACTTGATTTCTGGAAAGTTTTAAAATGACCACAATCAAAACACACATGTATCTTGATGTTCAAGAGGTCCAGTCTCTAACGATGAATTATGAATTCGAGTATGATCTTTCATCCGAGCGGGATTCTCGTAGTTTTTGAGATGATTGTCACTTTGGGACTTTACTATTGGACAAATTTATCCTTTTGTTTTCTTCTTGTTCTTTGCCGTAGAATTAATTTTAGGATTATACCTAAAAGATGGTCTGGCAATTTTTTCTTTCTCCAAAATCATATTCGCTTGAGCATTATGACCTCTAGTATTTTGCTTGTTGTTGAACCTTGTTTTTATTTCTCAGTCTTCTCAAAAAAACAATCCAGAGAGCATGCTAT
The DNA here is from genome assembly GCF_055761805.1 of Camellia sinensis. Classification (NCBI taxonomy): domain Eukaryota; kingdom Viridiplantae; phylum Streptophyta; class Magnoliopsida; order Ericales; family Theaceae; genus Camellia; species Camellia sinensis. Next base: position 91,924,793 of record NC_138962.1, read on the forward strand.
TGATGCTCATGTCCAGCAAGAAAGAGGCATTCTGCTCTACAAAGGGCGCTTATATCTTTCTCCTCAATCCTCTTTTTGAAGTTGAGTTCTTGCACAACTCCATGATAGTCCAATGAGAGGACATGCTAGTTTCCATAAAGCTTGTCAAAGAGGATGAAAAAAGATATTAAGAATTACATCAAGGAGTGTGATCCATGCCAAAGGAACAAAGTTGAAAATGTCCATCATGCAAGTCTTCTTCAACCATTAGAAATTCCCTCTAGAATATGGACAGCCATATCCATGGATTTTATTGATGGATTACCCAAATCTCAAGGGATAAATGTCATCATGGTGGTAGTAGATCGATTCTCAAAGTACTCTCACTTTATTGCTCTTTCCCATCCTTACACAGCTAGTATAATAGCAACTCTATTCTTAGAGCATATCTTCAAACTTCATGGAATGCCCACCTCCATTGTAAGTGACAAAGACCCAATTTTTCTTTCTAACTTCGAGCAAGAATTCTTTAAGTTGCATGGAAATGTCCTAAACATGAGTTTCAACTACAAGAAAAATCACTTTTCGCGACTAAAATAAATTTTTTCATCACTGAAAGTAGTACAAATGGCGACTAAAATGGATTTAGTCGCCAAAATTGGTGACTTTTGCCGACTAAAAGAGTTTAGTCGCCGAATACAAGGCTTTTAGCGACTAAAAGGCAGTTTAGTCGCCCAATGTGGGGGTTTTAGCGACTAAATGTTGTTTAGTAGCCAAAAGTGACAGTTTTTGGCGACTAAAATAATTTAGTAGCCAAAAGTGATGGTTTTGGCGACTAAAAAACAGAGTAGTCGCCGATTGTTGGTGTTTTGCCGACTAAAAACAGTTTAGTCGCTGAAAGTGAAGCTTTTTGGCTACAAAAAAAAATTAGTAGCTAAAAACAATCCATTGCCGACTAAAATTCAGTTTAGTAGCCAAAATGGGACGTTGTTTTTAGTCGCCAAAACTATTTATTTTTAGGCGAAACTTAATTTTTTTGCGACTAAATTATAATTAGTAGCCGAAAATGATAGAATTGGCGACTAAAAATTTAATTTAGTCGCCAAAAGTGGCCTAAATTTTTTTTTAGTAAATAATTTATTTTTTACATAGAGTATATTGAATTAAAAAAATTATATTTATATATATTATTTTGTATTAATAGCGGTTAATATACTATATAAATAATATATATTGCATATATATTCACGTGATGTTATTGTGGTATAGTGGAGGGAGTGTTTTGCAAAAGGTTTGGAGTGTGGTGGTGGGATGTCTCAGGTTCGAAACCTGTTAGCAACAGGTTCAACCATTTTTTTTTTTAAATAAGCTTTTGGCGACTAAAAGAGGTGGTCGCCAAAAGCTTCAGTATTGGCGACGAAAAAAATAGTCAGGAAATGTATAAATTAAAAAAAAAATGATTTACTATGGGCGACTAAAAATTTAGACGCCAAATGTATAATTTTAAAAAAATAAAGGAGCTTTGGCGACGAAATTTGTGGTCGCTACAGAGTTTGTTTTTGGCGACTAAAAGTGGGTTAGTCGCCAATTACTTCCGTGACGTTTTTCCAACGACCAACATGGCGACTAAAAAATTTAGTCGGGAAAACCTCAAACCCGACTTTTGGCGACTAAAAAATCACTTTTGGCGACTAAAAATTTAGTCGCCAAAAGTGATTTTTCTTGTAGTGTTCACCTACCATCCACAATTTGATGGCCAAACAGAGATAGTGAACAAATGTTTGGAGCAATATCTTCGAATTTTCTGCAGTTTGCAACTGAAGGAATAGGCCAATTGGATTGCTCTAGCAGAGTTTTGGTATAATACCAATATGCATTCTTCTGCCTCCATGACACCATATGAGATTGCATACGGGGTTCTTCCCCATCGATTGATTTCGTATGTTAAAGGCACTACGAAAGTTGAGGCTGTAGAGAAGGCATTACAAAGTCGAGAATCCATTTTACACTCACTCAAGGAGAATTTGCAAACAGCCCAGCACAAGATAAAGCTTACTACCAACGAATGGAGGACTGAATGAGCTTTTGAAGTTGGCGATTGGGTTTGCCTAAAGTTACAACCTTATCGGCAACAAAGAATGAGTCTTCGCTCCAAATTAAAGCTTTCTTCTAAATTCTATGGTCCTTTTAAGGTTCTAGAGAAGATTGATGAAGTGGCTTACGGGCTTGAGCTACCATATGAGTCCTACATCCATCTGGTATTTCATATTTCTTGTCTAAAGAAACAGTTGGGTAGCAAGGTGGTCATCCAAACTCAATTACCTCTATCTGATCATGAAGGGTTACTTACAATGAACCATTATGTATTTTAGACCGACGAATGGTGAAGAAGGGCAATCGGGATGTAGCTAAAATGTTGGTGCAATGGAAGGGGTTAGATAAAGAAGACGCCACTTGGGAGTTATACTACAAGTTGAGAGAAAAGTTTCCAAAATTCATCCTCGAGGACAAGGTTGGATCTGAGAGGGAATGAATGTTACGTACCTGATTAGGCTTAGCCAGCAACTCTTGTCCTTCAATTTGTAATTTATGATTTCTAGTTAGTAGTAACAGAATAATAAGGATTAGGTTGTAATCCTTTCCTTAGATATTAGGTTGCTATCTCTTTAAGATATTAGGTTGTTATCCCTTTAGCTTTGTTTATCCTACTCCCAAATTCAAGGAGGGGTTATCTATTTATATTGGAAATAAAAACACAGCGAAGCAAGCATATTTTTACCAATAAATTTCAGGAGGCAAGGGGGTCCCTCGAAGAACCCTAGCAATATTCATTCTTTTTTCTTTTCTTTTTTTTTTTTATCAGCAATACTCTTCTTTTTGCATACAATTAGTAAAATCTTTTAGGTTGTGTTTCGTTGGGAGATTTGAGAAGGGATTTGGAACGGAAAAATGAAAAAGTGTATAGAATTAGATAATATGTAAATATATTTTATTTATATTTCACCTACCTTTTTTCCTTTCCCTTTCCAAATCCTTCCTCAAATCCTCCATCCAAACACAACGTTATCCAAGAGCAATCTTTCTATGAATTGGCCAACTAAGCTTTGTTGCCTCTGATTCGAAAAGATGGTCCTACAAACTTCCATTCTGCATCAAATCACACACAATTATTCTCTGGTGGTTGCCGAGAGGACGACATGTTGCTGTAAAATAACCTCTCAAGGCGACAAGGTTTACATGTTTAATACTTGCAATGACCTCGACTTCGTGTGTGTAGATTGCATCCCCACAAACAGAACAATTCTTGAACCCTTTTTCAATGCAACTTCAGACCCATTTCTTAATATGCCTCTATAAACATTCCCATATCCTCCTTTCCAAATTAAGTTCCCCCCATAGAAATATTATTTCTTTCTATGTATTTTATCAATGAAAATGAAGTTTTTTTTTTTTTGTTCTTATTAAAAGACTTAGAGAACGTAAGTAAAATTTATTATTTAAATAAATATGAGGCAATTTTTTTTTTTTTTTTTACTTTTTTTTTTTTTTTTGTATTTTTGGCTTTATAACTTATGACATTAATACATATGTTAACAATGGGGGAATTTTTATTATAATTTTCAAAGTAAAGGAGGTTGGTGTTATTATTAAAATCATAGGATAGATTCCTGTAGCCATGCTAATCTCAAAGGAGATAAGTGTAATTTATCTATGTTTAATACAACCATGATTTTGAGCTTACAGGATGATTATATTATAAAAAATTGTGTCGATTGTATGACCAATTGTTTATAATAGGCCTCATTTTAAATTTAACTTTTTAATAAATTTTTTATTTTTAACTTTTTTATGAAATGAAAAAAGTTTATATTTGAAATAAATTTTTAAGTTATGGAACTGTTTTTTGGGATAATGAGAAGGTCAAAGATTCAGCATTTGAGTTAATGGAACGACTACGACCCTTTCATTATAATCTAACTTAATAACCCTCTAACATCTAATCATATGGCTAAAAAAAAAAAAAAAAATTGTAAAGTTAAAAATAATTAATTGATATGTATAATATGACATTATAACTATTTTATTTAATTTTTTTATATAAATTTTTTAACCAAAAACCTTGTTGCCCAACGAGCTCTAAATCTATTTTCAATTTATATATGTAATAGTATATCCCTTGCATTATCATTTTTTGATAAGTAGAATTCTTTGTATTCACAATTTTTAATTCAGTCAGTGGGGTTGAAGATTGTGGCGGCTCCTATTTATGATATTACACAATACTTTGATTCTTCCATTTAAACATCTCAATATGTAAATTTTCGGATACTGCTTAACTAATTTACGTGTTCTGTACGCGGCCATTTTTATTAGTACTTATATTTAATTTTTTATAAATGAGTATTTGTGTCAATTTATGCATATCTCAATTAATTTTAAAATTTTAAAATTAATGACCAAATACACGTCTCTTGAAGTAACTACAATTCAACACCTTGAGTGCTTTTAGGGCTGGCGTGTCACGCCCTGGATTTATATGGTTCGGCTCACGTGAATAAATCACCCAATGATAAATAATAGATAACTCTTACGCAAATGAATATAATATAGTCACACAATATATATAAGTGTTAATTCGATTTTATATATTCCTAAATATAACATTTAAGTCGAATGGATATTTTGTAACTAAAAACATATATAGATATTATAAATTAAATTGAATGCCTTGACGCTTACATCATACAAAAGGGCGTAACCTTTACAAGAATAGCACACAGCAAATAAATAACATCAATGGCCCATGGTCTGCAAATAACTGAACCACCCTACACGGTTCCAAACACAACTTCACATCACAGACCACATCCACACATGTACACTTGAAAAAACAATTTCAACCACGTAGGGTGAGTATAAAGCCCAATAGAGAATATTTCAAAAACTAAACATGCTCCATCAGTATAAATGATCATGATACAATACATATATACAATATGCCCAAATGCATTTTCAAATCTATTTGATTTCTCAACAAAATCCTTTCTTTCTAATTAGCAAAACCTTACGTTTAATCAAAACGTTTTCCGAGTTCAAATCATTCGTTTGATATAAAATCACTTTCCAAAAACTGATCCAGGTATCTCAATACCAACCAACAAATACATTGCTAAATCAAATACAAATACATCTTCTTTCAAGTCAAAATGATAATAAATATAATTAGTAAATCTCTAGGACTAGTATTCATACGAGTAACTATACAAGTCATAAGGTCATTTTTGCCGGTGCTAACCGAAAGGCTCAACACCTACCACGCGGGTTTAGGTCTTACACCGTGGGTACACATGTCAACTTAATTCTGCTTTAACACCCCTTCATAGCTTTACCACTTTATTTACCCTTTTCCAATAGCACAATATGTGTGGTTCGAAATATTGTTTTCCAAAATAACGCAAATGTTCTAAAACATAATACAATAATTTTCAATGCCTCTTTCCAAACATACAGTTTTAAATTCCAAAAATCCACTACATGCTTCATGATATAAATGATTTTAAATTGCCTAATTCATATGCAATTTTTAACACACGGCAATGCTATCCTCCATCGATAGCCAAAACAGTTAATCTCTCATTCAATAATTAAAAGATAGCAATATAAATATATTTTCCAAAAGAGTAACAACACCCATTTTGAAAATCCCACAACCATTTCCTTCACATCTCTTCCCAACTAAACCATTTACCAAAATCAATCCAATTCCCCAAACAATATCATTTAGGATTTTTCTACAAATTGAGACTTTTCCACTTTACACTACAAGAAATTACACTTTCCGCGAACAGTGTTTTTGGTCCTGAAAAGTACCATATTTGGTCACTAAAATCTTTTCGAGACCAAAAATGTATTGGTCGCGAGTTGGTCACTAAAGCCTCGCCACAGATAGTTTTTTGCAACCAAACCAAATATTCTTTTTGCGTTGCATGGGAGTTGAACTCCTCCTGACCAAGGAGTCACTCTCCATGTGCCCAATCCACTTCACTAATAATATGCTTGTTGTTCACATTTGGCAAAAAAAATATATAACCCATAAATATTGGGTTATATATTATTTCCTAAAACCTTCAACACCTAAATAGAAAAATAGAATGTAATTACAGTAGTACCCGTTTTTTTAAAATTTATTTCACCATAAATTTCCGCGACCAACTTATTTTTAGGTCGCCAAAAGGTGATCTTCCGCGACCAAATTTGTAGTTGGACACCAATAGCTACGTCATTCGCGACCAACTTATTTTTTGGTCGCCAAAAGGTGATCTTCCGCGACCAAATTTGTAGTTGGTCTCCAATAGTTAAGTCATTCACGACCAACTTATTTTTTGGTCGCCAAAAGACGACCTTCTGTGACCAAATTTGTATTTGGTCGCCAAAAATTAGCTATTAGCCACCAAAAAATTGTTGGTCACAAAAACATACCCATCAGTGACCAAAAAAAATTTAGTCGCAAAAAGTGCAGTATTTGCGACCAACCCAAAATAAGTGATCGCCAAAAGTGTTTTTTCTTGTAGTGTTAGAAATCCATATGCATTTTCGATTATTGAAAATAACTGTAGTAGTAAAATCATGGCCCAACAATCCCCTAATTTCACAAAACCCTCAAGCCCAAAATAACATTTCAAAATCAACGAAATGACTACCAAATATAAATAATAAAATATGCCACAAATATGCTACCGAACTCATATTGAGTTTAGGAAATAGACCCTACCTCTTGAAGCGAAGAGGAGAACTTTGAAAAACTCAAAGTCAATGAAACCACGAAACTCTTTGATCAAAAGAAAGCCCTTGATGAGATTTATAACCTTTCTCAAAGGACCAAGGTGAAAAGATGTCTCTAACCAAGTAGATTTAGAGATCTATGTAAGAAAAGTTGAGCTTCTAAGAGAGAGAGAGAGAGAGAGAGAGAGAGAGAGAGAGAGAGAGAGATTCACGGTTTAAAGAGGGAAGAGAGAGAGAGAGAGAGTGTGTGTGTGTGTGTGTGTATGTGTGTGTGTTTGGGGTCTATTTATAGTGATAGAATAATAGCCCTAAAGTCGAAGAAAAGAGTAAGTCAAACCCTCAAAAAGTAAGGCCCAAGGCCAAACCCAAAATTCTAAAAATAACTCACAAGGGTCGACTCTCAAGAAGAAAGTGCTGAGACACTAATGTGTGCAGCAGACAAGAGTCGACCCTAGGAACCAGTGGTGTCGACCCTATATTTCACTAGCAACACCAAATACAAAGCAGTAGACAAGGGTTGACCCTGGGACCTGTGGTGTCAATCCTATAAACTAGCAGAGACATTAAGAGCAAGGCAGCAAGGTGGTGTCGACCCCTAAGAAGGCTAGTGTCGACACTAGAACAAAATTTTCAAGTTTCCAAAGAACTTTTCAATGTAAACAAGCGCAAACAAACAATCCCAACAAGTCTAAATCAAATTGTACTCCTCTAAAACCAAGATACAACAACTCCAAAGATTCCCAAAACGAAAGTAAAGGAATTAAATACCTTCTCCAATAGTTTAAGAGCACAAGTGCTACACGATGGCTCTAGAATAGGGCGAAATGCCTGTACAACAGTGGCTGATGTGCCTCCCGCACAACAACCACACCATTTCTAGTTTAGTGTGAATGATTCATTCCGATCAAAGATGATTGTATCTGCGATTTGAATGTACACATCCTGTCACGCCCCAAAATTCGGACAATTAAATATTAAATTAGGGCTAAACCCCAATCGATATTCCATCATCCAAATTCTGGGAGTGAAACAAAAAAAACTACAATAACCAAACCATTCACCATAAATTCATAACTGACCAATACCTCAACATCAAGGTAACAATAAATAGTCAAAACAACTTAAATAAAGTACGGTTACAAACCATGCCAAATTATTCCAATACTAAAGTCATTAAAAAAAAAATTACATAAATTAGTATCAACCCTAAGCTCAAGAAAAATAAAAGAACTCCAAACGACATGTCCTACGATCACGGTTATTTCTTATCACCACCAAAGCCTCTACTAATCCTGCAAAGGAAGCGCAGCTGCGCTCCAACGGAACGCACCCGAGTTGCCAAGAGACAAAACGGGTCAGTATACAGGTATACTGGTATGAGTACAAGAACTGACACCCACGTGCCCACCAGACACAAACAAAAAGTACATTATTTCTTATCATGAGACAAGACAAGTAGTTCCAACCGCACCGAGACGAATGGGTAGTTTCCCAAGATACGGTGGCATTTAGTTTCTTGTCCGTATATAACGAAATATAAATTGATTATAGAATAGACAATATAGAAATAAAAATATGGTGGGCCAACCCTGCATAAAAAGTTAGTAAGACCCACCATCCTGCAAAACAAATAAAGTTAATATAATTTAATCATAAGTAACTTGTTGAAACAAATATAAAATTACACCGTTTCATACTTAAATAATTCGAATTGATCAAAACTCAAAGAACAAAAGTTGTACAGTATCAAATTTACTAAAAGACAACGTGAACGAATTTAACAGGAACTGAACAGGTTTAGAGAAAAACTTGATCTAAAAATCTAGACGGAATTCAATCGAAAAATATGAAGCTGAAAACAAACAAAAAATGCCATAAGATGATTTTTTCCGAAAAAGTTCAAAACATGAAAAGTGTGCAGAATAATGTTTTACTTCAGTTTACGCGAAACCAATAAAAAAATGAACTCGTTTCGTGGTTAAAATAGCCTATAAAATCTGCATTACCAAAGTGAATCAAACCGACAATAACCAAGGTCATCCGATTATAAGCTCTAATCGATATTTTTAATAAAAAGCTACAACACAAGAGTTGTCCAAAATCACGTATACATGCCTCTCCTCAAATTTCATAGTTTATCAAGATCGTTTTATATTATATATATATTTTTTTATCTTGTACATATCAGTACCATTCACACTATACTAATAAATTCATAATTAAATTCTTTGTTCCTTAACTCCACCACTTCGGCTCTCCCCTTCCGGCCTACACATATATCCCATGTGCCTCCCGTATACCTAACACCACTCCGAAGCCAAACTTGCACGGGGATATCGTCCCGAGTTTGACTCACACTCCCCGGATGGTTAGCATATACGTACGCGCGTAAATCAAAGCACTCGTCTACTCATGAGAACGAGGCAACAATATATATGTACACAACATCTCACACATGAGAATAAACATAACAATGACGAGCCTAAGGCATTCAAATAAATCTCATAATCCTCACTTTTTTTTTTATACACTCTTTCTCCTCGTCACTCAAATAAAACAACAATCCATGGAGTCATGGTGGAGTATAAGGAATTTATCTATAGGTTCTTAATTAATTTTAATTTCATATGATCATGAGTGTAATTACAACCATAAAATAAATCCATATAAAAATCCTAAACATGGCATATACGACTAATCAAAATAATTAAAATCAATCCATCATCTACATGCAAATACAAAATCAATCCAACATCAAATAAAAATAAACAAATAAAAACAACGAATCAATCCATCCTCTAACCAATATCTATGGATTCTAAGTTTATTTTAATTTTATATAATCATGAGTGTGATTACAATCATAAAATAAATCCATATAAAAACCCTAAACCTTGCATATACAACTAATCAAAATAATTAAAATCAATCAATCATCTAAAAACCCTAAACCTTACATAAACAACTAATCAAAATAATTAAATTTAATCAATCATCTATAAACCCTAAACCTTACATACACAACTAAACAAAATAATTAAAATCAGTCAGTTATCTAAGAACCCTAAACTTTACATACACCACTAGTCAAAATAATTAAAATTAATCTATCATCTTTATGTAAACACAAAATCAAACTAATATCAAACAAATAGATAAAAACAAGAATTAAACATAAATCAAGGGAAATGGGTTTTGTACTCACAATTATTTTTGAAGATCAAAGAATCACTCAAAGAATTAATAAAGTCACCCAAAATAAAACCCTAAACCTTGCATACCCAACTAATGCAAATAATTAAAATAAATCAATCATCCAAAAACTCTAAACCTTACATACACGTCTAATCAAAATAATTAAAAATTAGTCAATCATTTAAAAATTTTAAACCTTACATATCCAACTAATTAAAATAATTACAATCAATTAATTATCTAAAATCTTAGACCTTACATATACATCTAATCAACATACTTAAAATTAATCAATCATCTAAAAATCATAAACCTTACATATACATCTAATCAACATAATTAAAATTAATCAATCATCTAAAAATCCTAAATCTTACATACTCAATTAATTAAAATTATTACAATCAATTAATCATCTAAAACCTTAAACCTTACATATGCATCTAATCAACATAATTAAAATTAATCAATCACCTAAAAAAAAAATCTCAAACCTTACATACCCAACTAATTAAAACTATTACAATCAATTAATCATCTAAAAATCCTAAACCTTACATATACGTCTAATCAACATAATTAAAATTAATCAATCATCTAAAAAAATTCCAAACCTTACATACCCATCTAATTAAAATTATTACAATCTATTAATCATCTAAAAATCCTAAACCTTACATATACGTCTAATTAACATAATTAAAATTAATCAATCATCTAAAAAAAATTCCAAACCTTACATACCCAACTAATTAAAATTATTACAATCAATTAATCATCTAAAAATCTTAAACCTTATATATACGTCTAATCAACTTAATTAAAATTAATCAATCGTCTAAAAAAATCTCAAACCTTACATACCCAACTAATTAAAATTATTACAATCTATTAATCATCTAAAAATCCTAAACCTTACATATACGTCTAATCAACATAATTAAAATTAATCCATCATCTAAAAAAAATTCCAAACCTTACATACCCAACTAATTAAAATTATTACAATCAATTAATCATCTAAAAATCTTAAACCTTACATATACGTCTAATCAACCTAATTAAAATTAATCAATCATCTAAAAAAATCTCAAACCTTACATACCCAACTAATTAAAATTATTACAATCAATTAATCATCTAAAAATCCTAAACCTTACATATACGTTTAATCAACATAATTAAAATTAATCAATCATCTAAAAAAATCATAAACCTTACATACCCAATTAATCAAAACAATTAAAATCAATCTGTCATCTTCATATCAATATAAAAATCAAATCAATATTAAATAAATACAAATAAATAAATATAACGAATCAAATATAAACAAAGAAAAGTGGATTTTATACTCACAATATTTTATTAAAGATTAAAGAATATTTGTAAACTAATAGAGCCACCAAAACAAAACCATAATATTTCTTTTTCTTTCCTCTCCTCTTTCTTCCTCTCTTTCCCGTCAGTCCCCTCTCTCTTGGCAGCATCTCTATTTTGTAGGGGTGCAACTCGGGCGGGTTCGGTCGGGTTGGGGGTCTGCCCAAGCCCGACCCGAATTGTATTTGGCAGTGCCCAAGCCCGACCATGAACCCGAGCATTGCTGCCCAAGCCCGGCCCGAGCTTTGTATTTTGAGCTCGGGTTAGCCCGAATTGCCCGAATTGCCCGAATTACCCGAATTGCCCGAGTCCAGAAACCTGTAGGTAGATCTAAGGGTAGACATAAAAGATGCTAATCTAATGGTAGAAGACTAACAAAAAATAAATAAAAAATAAAAATTAAGACTAACTCTTTTACTTAATAGAAGACTAACCAAAAAAAAAAATAAAAAATAAAAATTAAGACTAACTCTTTTACTTAATTTATATATATTATATAATTTATTAAATTATATATATATTATATATTATATAATTTATATAATATATTAAATTCAATTCGGGTTCGGGTTGCTCGGGTTGGCCATTGGTTCTGCCCAAGCCCGGCCCGAATTGCAATCCGGGCATCAAAATTTTGCCCAAGCCCGTCCAGATTGCAAGATATAGTTGCCCAAGACCTAAAAAAACTCGGGCTGGGCTCGGGTTGCTCGGGTTGAGCCCGCCCGAGTTACACCCCTACTATTTTGTGATTAGTCTCTCTCTCTCTCTCTCTCTCGTAGCTGTACCTCTACTCCTCTTTTTCCTTAAGTTTATGACCCAAACATTTATTATATAACCTAAACACTTGTGATATATCCTAATAGTTATTATATTATATAATATAAATAAAATATAAATAAAACCTAAATAAATATGATATATATATATATATATATATATATTTTATGTTATCAAATAACTACCACATATATAAATATATTTTATAAAAACAATACATATAACACCCTCTCTCTTTTTTTGTATTTATGAATATATAAATATAAATATTCTTATTAATTATATACAATTAAATACCACATTAAATTAATTAAATATCACATTAAATTAACTAAACAACACATTAAATTCTCATGTAACGATACAATTAATAAAGCCAAAAATAAAATAAGATAATAATAACCATAATAATAAAACAAAATAATGACTTAAGAAAATTAGGGTCGCTACACATCCTTTTGACGATGATTCCGGGACTTGTAACCAGAGTACATCTATTATCCAAATCAACGATTACTAAAATAAAATATATTAATAACTCGTTATGCGATTAGTGATGGATTCAAAACTCATTTTTTGCTACTTGAATTCCCTTTTATTTTATTTTAGCTTATTTTTATATTAATTATTTGATAATTTCAATTTAAAAATTGAACTCTTTATTCAAATTAATTAATAATTGAATTTTAATAATTAAACAGCTTTGTCTTTTAGTTCTTGGAAGTGGACATTTAAACTTATTATTATTCTAAAAAATTGAGATATAGTTTAATTCTTTATTTTTGGTTGAAAACGACTCGATCAATAGCATTGCTTCTCATGTGATGCTGTCAATGTGATAACTTTTATAATGTCTTGGAAAGCATATAAATTTTTTTATTAGCAAATAAATTAAGATAGTGGTGGGCATAGTTTGAATTAGTTTGGTTTAGTTATAAATCAAGACCAATTCATTATTTACAATTTCATTAAATTTGGAATCAAACCAATCCATAGTAGAGAGTTATAATTTATATATATATATATATATATATATATATTTGATACTAATAAAATATTTTAAAATTTATATTTGGTCACAAATTATATATATGATCTAAGCGATCCGGTTCGGTTCCAACTGAATTTGTAATTTTAAAACCACGGACCAAACTATGAAGTAGGAATCGCCTATTTCAAAACCAAAACCGAACCATGCATTCAGAAAACTAAATCAAACCGTGCGATTTGGTTTAAAATGGACCGGTTTACAATTTTTTTTGATTTTATACTCGGCCTTAAATTAAGAGTTCTTAGTGCAACTAGATTTTAAGAGTTCTTAGTGTATCCATATTTTCATTCGAACTCTTTCACCCCATTTGTTTTCCTCGTTCACTTCGGACTATGAATGATGAACAGTGAAAATGTCTCAGGTTTGTTTTGGTTTTGGAGCTGCAGATTTGTAGTCCCCTTCGGACTACGATAGATCTTAGTGAGGGTATTGTTAGTCTAGGTGAGGAGGTGGTATTAGAAAATAGCTCACTTGGCTTGGGTTACTGCAAAAAAAAAAAAATTATTACACGGGCATTTTTTTTTTTTTTGAATATTAATGTTTAATATTTTTGTTTTTTTTGTTAAGTAAAAATTATAATTTAATTTGTTTTAATATTTTATATTTATTTGATTTAACAATCTCTACACTAACAACTATCATCAAAACAAACACAATTTTACTAATCTCCTCACTATCAATCCCCTCCGTTCTATCTTTGAAAACAAACCAACCTTTTGTGTGGATTTGGATAGAGCACTGAAGGGAGACAAAATTAATGAGTAGCTCCTCAGCTTTCCAATCTATCGAGAGTTGGAGCGCTATAAATCTATTCTTGCTATAGCGCATGAGAGGATGAGAAAGAAGAATTTGTGAAGACTTTGCTTAATGAAAATCTATGATCATTATTTAGATGTTATTGTTAATGTGTTAGATTTTGTTACTTTAATGATGTCGTTTTGTGCATGTTATAGCTTGAAAATATGGATTATCGTGTCCAAAATTTCTTAAATATTGTAATTTATTTATTTTTTTAATAATTTTTGGGAAAAAAAAAAAAAACGAAATCAAGATAAAGGTGGTTTGGTCAATTTTTTTTTTTTAATAAATTTCATTTCATTCCAACCAACATTACAACATACCAAACTTAGAAATTAGAATGACAATTTCATTCTTAGATTGATTCCTATATTATTATCAACATTGGGGTGTAAATAACTATTTATATGCCATTCCATTCTAACTCATTCAAATCATCATTCCATTCACACCTAAAACCATTCCAGTCAACCAAACCAAATACAACTTTGAGGTCAAGTTTATGAGGTAACAAATGCACTAATTCCTCAGACGACTTTTAGAAACCTATGCTGTCCAACCTCCGTAATAAAGGTGGGGAGGGGAGACGTCAATGATGGCTTCATGCACAACGCTATCACTATTTTTCACTATAATGCTTTAAATTAAAATTATTATCTAATATTATTTGTTTAACAAATCCAAGTCAACGAAACAATATAATAGTTTTGAATTTTTAACTATTTGTGTATCAATTTAACAGAAAAATATTTGAAAAGTCTAAAAGTTCTTATGATTTGATTTATAATGATATGGTATTATAAGTATTAATTTTTAATTTATTTCATATTTAATGACAGATGGTTTAACTCTCTTGTCACATCATATTGTTGGTGAATTATGAATTTAAAATTTAAAATTTATAATATTTAATAAAGTGTGAGTGTTTAGCATTTACCGTTGTGGTCAAACGACTCACATATTTATTTATTTTTTGTTTTGATTATTACATTGTTTTTAGCATATATCCATATAAATTAAAACATCTATGGTGCCTACCCTAAAAGAGGACATTGTAAAAAAGTGACCTAACTTTTTATTTTATTTTATCAATAGTATGTTAGTATTAATTGGTTGAGATTAAATTTATAAATTTACATAAAAACCTTTATTATATTGAAGGTGGTTTTTTTTATTTATCTATCTATCTATATATCTATATATCTATACTATTATTAAATAAAGACCTCAATTGGTGTATCGAAACCTTTGCTCTCCTCGTGCCACGTGGCGTGGCAGTGTTTTTTATTTTTTTCAAAGAAAGTCACACAAAGAGGTGAGCAAGAAGTACACATTACAATATTCATTTCATTATTATTTTTTTTTATTCTTATTTAAATTTTGAACGCATCGCATGTACTCTTAATTTTTGTAAAGTGATGGACAAAATAGTATTTTTACTTCTAATCCCATGAGATTGGATTTCAAAATCACTTCTTCCATGAAAACAAACATGGTCCGAAAATCTCTACACGATCTGGAGAGGCAATTTCTCCTTAGAGGATCTTGATCCTACAAATTCACTCATAACAATGTACCAATATAATTAAGTGTGTGCTAAATTAAAAATTGACATATATTATACCATATTATCGTGAGTAAAATTAAATCACTTTTTTTTTTTTTTTTGAGATCCAAAACATTTTCCTTAAAAATGTCATCATAACATATGTTTTTGCTTTCAGTAAAAAAACTAAAGCTATGAGTATATTTAATAATTTCATTTGATTTACCTGTTAAATAATATTTATGAAAATTTATTTATTTTAATTATTTTTTATTCCATACATGGCACGTGTCAATTGCTACTTCATTAATAAAATTTTGTACTCAAGGTTAGGGAAGGAATTGTGTCGGGTCGTGTTATTACTGATTCATATTCAAAACACTTAAACATTTACTTGACTCATTTGATTAAATGTGTCAATTTTCTTGATACTAACTTAACTTATAATCATATCAGTAAACACGATCCGCCTAACATGATTAGCATAATAAATTGTTTTAGATTATAAGCATATAGTACAACGTATATGTTTCACATTATACACATAATGATAGCACATTAATACCCACAAGGATAATACATAATGAAAATTATATTTAAGTGGATTTAACTCAGAGTAATTGTAGTTGCATAAAGGTGAGTTATACCTTATGCAATGAATTTTACTTGCACACACAGGTTGACTTGCAGTTGCATAAAAATGTAGTTATTTTGAATTATTTTTATTTAAATATTATTTTTTTAGGGGGACTTATTTATAATCATATCAAGCCAAACACAATTCACCTAACATGATTAGCATAATAAATTGTTTTAGATTATAAGCATATAGTACAACATATTTTCAGCAAGTATGTTTCGCATAACATACATAATGATAGCACATTTATACCCAACAGGATATTACGGGTGTGTTTGGTAACGTTTACGTTTTCAGTTTATATTTACAAAAATTTTATAAACTGATTTTTGTTCATTTTTTATTTATTTTTAGAAAAACATAAACTACAAACACGTTTGGTAATTGACAAAATGTTTAAAAAAATTTAAAAATATAAAAAAGAGTAAGAAATGACAGGTGGTGGCAAGTGGCGGCAGAAGACGGTGGTGGAAAGTAGTAACGGTAGGTGGTGGGTAGGTGGTGGTGGTGGGTGGGTAGGTGACGGCGGCGTGTGGTAGCGAGTGGGTGGTGGTTGTGGTGGCAGGTGGGTGGCGGATGGCGGGTGGTGGCGGGTGGGTAGTGGGTGGTAATGGTGGGTAGGTGGGTGACGGTGGCGGGTGGTGGGTGGTAGTGGTAGTGGCGAGTGGTGGGTTGTGGTGGCGGGTGGGTGGTAGATGGCGGGTAGTGGTGGGTGGTGGCGGGTGGTGGTGGTAGTAGTGGGTGGGTGGGTGGGTGACGGTGGCGGGTGGTAGGTGGTAGCGAGTGGGTGGTGGTGGCAGGTGAGTGGCAGGTAACGGGTGGTGGTGGTGGTAGGTGGTGGTGGCGAATGGGTGGCAGGTGGTTGGTGGTGGTGGGTGGCTGGTGGTGGATGGTGGTAGCAAGTGGGTGGTGAGTGGTGGTGGCAAGTAGGTGGTGGGTGGTGGTGGCAAGTAGGTGGTGGGTGGTGGTGGCGGGCGGTGGTGGTTGGTGGCGGGTGGATGGCGGGTGGGTGGTGGGTGGTGGTGGTGGTGGTGGTGACGAGAGGTGAGTGGTGGTAGCGAGTGAATAGCAGGTGGATGGTGGCTGGTGGTAGCGGGTGGTGGCTGGTGGTGGCTGGTGGCTGGTGAGTGGTGGTGGCAGGTGGTGGTGGGGGGTGGGTGGTGGTGGCGGAAGATGGTGGTGGAAAATGGTGGTGGCTAATGTTGGGTGGTAAAAAAAAAAAAAAAAACTGAAAACTCAAAATGGAAACACATTTTTTGTGTCTTCATTTTTTGGCCAAATTTATAAATTGAGACCACTGATTTATAAATCAAAAATTTTACTAAACAAGTTTTTATTTGAATTTTTTAAATTTTTATAAATATAAATAGAAAACTGAAAATGTAAATGTTACCAAACAGCACATACATAATGAAAATTATATTTAAGTGGATTTAACTCAAAGCAATTGTACATTACAAAAAAATTTGTTTTTTGCGACGGTAAGCGGCCGTCGCAAATGCTACCGGAAGCCGTCGCTAATACCTTTTGCGACGGTAATCTGGTTTTTTGCGACGGTAGGGGGGGTCGCGACAGATGGGGTTGCAAAAGACCTTTCGCGACGGTAAGTACCGTCGCCATTAGTTTCTGCGACGGTAAAGTATGTTTTTTGCGACGGCATTTTTCCCGTCGCAAATAATGGGGAAAAAATCACTTTTCGCGACGGCACGTAATTCCCGTCGCAAAAAGTGAGTTTTTGAGACGGGAACATTACCGTCGTTAAAGGCTCTGGCATCTTATAAGTATTGGCGACGGCACAATTTACCGTCGCTAAAGGTGTCCTGTACATTCAACAAGACAGCTTTTGCGACTGTGTTGGTACCGTCGCAAAAGCCTATTAATGGTTTTTGCGACGGGTTCTTCTCCCGTCTCAAAAAAAAAAAAAAAAAAAAAACCCTGCTGATAAATTATTAAAAAAATTAAAATAACCTGTATTAGATAAAAAATAAGTATAAAAAATTGAAAAATTACAGAATAATATAAATACGTACATAAACAAAAATTGACAAATAATGAAAATTAATAATCTTGTTCCATTCATAGCAATACATAAATAAAAATTCATAACAATAAAAATTATGCCACTACATAACGTCGCATAATACATACATAATGTTGCTCCCAAATTTAAATAACATAAATCAAAATCAAAATCAAAAGTTTCCGTCTTCATTCGTTCGTGGGTTACAAAAACAAAAATTGGTCATAATCTTGATACGCCCGCATTCCAGAAAAAGCCAACTGCTACTCCGGAAAGATCTGAAAAAAACAAGATAAAAATAATTAAAAACCATATAATGTGTTAATATTTTAATTATAGAAAAATATAACGCCTCGAATTCAAGTTTCTTAAAGAAGTAGTTTGCCTAAAGTGAAATCCGACTCTAACTCCCAAACCGGGAACCCGATGCGAGCCCCGTCTTCTCCCACAAGTCTCTCGTGCCTAGGCGGTCGTGTGTGCCAAGTTTCGTGCTAAACCGACGCCGTTTGGTGATTTTGGGGCGTTAACTCCTCAAATTCAAGTTTCTTAAGGAAGTAATTTGCCTAAAGTGAAATACGGCTCTAACTCCCAAACCGGGAACCCGATTCGAGCCCCGTCTTCTCCCACAAGTCTCTCGTGCCTAGGCGGTCGTGTGTGCCAAGTTTCGTGCTAAACCGACGCCGTTTGGTGATTTTGGGGCGTTAACGCCTCGAAAAGAAGTTTCTTAAAGAAGTAGTTTGCCTAAAGTGAAATCCGACTCTAACTCCCAAACCGGGAACCTGATTCGAGCCCCGTCTTCTCCCACAAGTCTCTCGTGCCTAGGCGGTCGTGTGTGCCAAGTTTCGTGCTAAACCGACGCCGTTTGGTGATTTTGGGGCGTTAACGCCTCGAAAAGAAGTTTCTTAAAGAAGTAGTTTGCCTAAAGTAGTTTGCCGTCTTGGATGACATAAACAACCTCTGCAACCTTGACTTTAAAGGAAAATAACTCATCTGTTTTGCAGCTACTTGTTTGCCACCTGTGTTAGGACCATTTGAACCACCATCACCATTTGATTTCCATCTAGAACTGTTGCATATGACACATTTATCAAGATTGGCGTCCTCGTTTCGAAACAACATGCAACTGTTGGGGCATGCATCCCACGTCTCATACGTGAAGCCCAAATCTGTTGTGACCTTTTGAGCTTTATAATATGAGTCCGGGAGTTTCACACCCAACGGAAACGCCTCATTCAATAACTCAAGCAACATGTCAACAGACTTGTCCGTCCACTGATTAAGCACCTTCAAATGTAGAAGTCGAACAATGAATGACAAAGATGTGAACTTCTGACAACCCGGATACAATTCACTTTGGGCATCTTGAAGAAGTTTGAAATACTTTGCAGTCTCTGCATTTGGACCGAGCTGGGGTTCAGATGCACGGGGATCAGGCCCCTGTGGTTCATCACCCTCAACACTTGTACCGGCATGTGGATTTCCCATAGCCCCTTGTATCATTCCAATCATATCATCTCCAATGTCTAAATTAGCTAATGTTTCATTCTCTCGATTACTATGCAGAGATATGTAAGATTCCCCATGATTAATCCAATGTTTGTATTTTTTAAAAAAACCATTCAAAATCAGATGCTCCCGTACACCATCTCGTACAAAATAGTATCGATTCTCACACTTCCTACACGGACAACTGATCATCGAACCTTCAACCCTATTGGTGTAGGCAAACACAAGGAATTCATCAATCCCATTAATGTATTCACTCGACATCCTATTTGGCAAATCAATCCAACTCTTATCCATCATCTGTACACATCCACAAGAATATCTCACCAAAGTAACTCTAAATATAATACCTACACATAAATATTCACTCGACATCCTATTTGGCAAATTAACGAAATGTCTAAAATTCCTATTTAAGGTTTAAATTAATTAAATTAAAAATTTAAGATTTATTTTATTATAAGGGTCAAAATCCTGGTTTTTTTTTTTTTGTATTTTTTTATTTTCTCTTAAATATTTTTATGACTTATTTAAACATTTGCAATTTAAATTTGTAATCGAACCATTACATGTGTATGATATCAAACCCCCATTGTCAAAATTTTATTTCGTTAGTAAAGTTTTTTCAGACCTCCACTGACTTTCCGTGGTTAAAAACACCCCCATTAGTTAAAGATAAAACTTCATGACTTTATAATTGAGTTTATATTATTATTGAAACTTTATAATTGAGTTTGTCTCATGGTTATTTGTAATTGAATCTTCTTAAACACCAATATAATTTGAGACGATTTAAACAATTAAAGTATTAGTTTAATTTATTTCGTTCTTAAGTTCGTAAACTCAACACAAGTGACTAAAAAATACCAAAAATAATATATTTTTAATGTTTGACTAGCTGAAACTACTAACTGCATTTACTGAGCCAAAACTACGAAAACTAAAATAGCTAACTTGATAGTTATTAGTTCAATGGAGTTGAAATTTAGTGATTTAATCACTGTTTTAATTAAAAAAATAAAAATAACTATTTTGATAGAGATGCTCTAATATAATATGAATAAGAAAATAGTTGTTTGGCCGGATGATGTGGTTGTCTAAATTATAAGATTAAAATTTTTCACATTATGTTAGGTTGGTACTGTTACTGATTTTGACAAACTATTTCTAATTAGAGCATATGATTTGGAGAAAATAAAAAAATAAAAAACTTGAAGGATTGAATGGTAAAATTGATAATTTATGGATGAAATAGAAAAAAAAAATGATAATAGTTGAAGAGATATAAATGAAAACAACCATAAAAATAATTAAAAAAATTAAAAACACTAATTGATAATAGTTGTACAGCAAGCCAATGGCAAAGATAGTGAAGAGTATTGAGGTTAAAGATGAATCCTCACCGTTTGTTGTTTCGTTTTCACCAAGGGGGCCAAACCCAATTACATTAATAAACAGATTTATATATATATATATATATATATACATATATATAGACAGATTTATTAATAACCATGAGACAAATCTGTTATATATAGACAGATTTCAGATTTATATACATATATATAGACAGATTTATTAATTAAAGTATGTTCTTAATTAAAGTATGTTATTAATAAACAGATTTATATACATATATATAGACAGATTTATATATATATATAGACAGATTTATATATATATATATATATAACAGATTTATATATATAGATTTCAGATAAACAGATTTATATATATATATATAGACAGATTTCAGATTTATATATATATATATAGATTTATATACATTTCAGATTTATATATATATATATATAGATTTATATACATTTCAGATTTATATATATATATATATATAGATTTATATACATTGCATATATATATATAGACAGATTCATATATATATACACAGACCGAGAGAGAGAGAGAGAGCATACGCAGAGGGAGAGAGAGTCGTCGCCGGAGCACCACTCTTGTCGCCGGAGCCGGAGCCGCCGCACCACCGCTGTCTTCCTCGTAGGCCGTTTGGGAAATTTGGGGGTGAAGTTAGGGATTTGGTGAGGAGGATCGAGCGGGAGGCAGAAGGAAAAAGGAGGGTTTTTTTTTTGGACTTTTTGCGACGGTATGATGTACACCGTCGCAAATAGTACGAAAAACGGTGCCGTTTGAATTAATCCTTTTTTGCGACGGAAATTTGCCGTCGCAAATGATATATGCCGTCTCAAAAAAAAGGTTTTTGCGACGGTTTTATTTACCGTCGCTAATACTTCCGCATTTCCGACGCCTCCGCTTAGTTTCATTACCGACGGGTCAGTACCGTCGCTAAAGGCTATTATTTGCGACAGGTGAAGTTACCATCGCAAAAAACGGTTTTTTGCGACGGGGGGCACGGTGTCGCTAAAAACCCCGTCTTTTTTGCTATATTTTCCTGTAGTGGTAGTTGCATAAAGGTGTAACTTTCAGCAGGTGAGTTTTCACACGCACTTTTATAAAAATGTAATTCTTTTGATTTATTCTTATTTAAATATATATATATATATATATATTTGGATTTAAGTGTAGTTTTTAATAGGTGGACTTAATGTCCAACAAGTTCTATGATAATTAATGGCATTTTTCATCAAATACTATTAAAAAACATCACTAATTGTTAATTTTCAGTGATAGTTTGAAAATTTTATTACAAAAAAATGTCATTAATTATAAGTTTTTGTGACAATTTAAAAAAATCTTCACAAAAAAACAACTCTAATATTTTAACATTCAGTGACAATTTGAAAAATTTGTCATAGCAAAAGTCACTAATTGTAAGTTTTAACAACAATTTATAAAACCGTGACAAAAAAAGTCACAAATTGTTATTTTTAGCAACATATGCAAAAAATCGTCACAAAAAAATTATAATTAGCGATGATTTTATAAGACTTATTTTCAATAAGATTTGATGGGAATTAGTCAAACTATTAGGACTTACTGGTAATTTATCCTTCTTTTTTTTTCCTAATACATATGCTAATATTTATGAAAATAATTCATAATATTTATTATTAATCCTCCGAAAATATTCAAACATCTAACAAAATTTTACAACCAAACAAGTTTTTAGTCAAATATAGAAGTACAGTTTAATGGCTAAGAATAAAGCATTTAAGATTCTATGATATTAGATTCAGCTTGTATTTGGTTAGTGAGTTCGTGTCTACATATTGATACAAATTACTAGCGGTAACCCGTACGATGCACAGAAAAATAGGCTATATATATTTTGTGTGTCACTTGATAATATAAATAACTTGTATCAAACTAAACAAAACGTTAAAAGAGAGAAATTCTATAAGCTCAGAAAAGTTATCATAAATTTACTTGGACTTTTAAATCAGTGGTGTATATTATTATTGTGGGATCAAATTATGAATAACTATCAACTTTTAATTATAATTTATAAGTAATTTTAAAAAAAATTTAATCTAAGGTTGTTGCCTTGCTTGTAAAAAGAACTTCTCAAACAAATCATTAATTGATTATATTAGCAACTTTCTATCTTTGATTTCTTCTATCAATGACACACTCATATCATATCAAAGTATAAATCATTCTCCATAGTTTGAATATTACTTGCATAGTTCCTACATCATTTTAAAAAAATTAATCAAGATAAGAATGTCATAGTATTATAAAAATTATATAAGAGAATAGTTTTAATCTATTTTATTTATAAAAAAAATGATAAAAAAATTATTTGAATTGCACTTGAAAAAATATAACAAATGATAGCTTTAATCATTATATACCCAAAAAAAATTATATCGGTTACTCAACGAAAAAATGGTCAAATACAAATAGAGTCATGAACATTAAATTAAATCATATGGGCTCTAAATTGATAGTATAATCTAGCAAATCAACTAATAATAACATAGAGATATTGACAAATATGTAGTACTTCCCTATCATCTTTGTATTATATTCATTAATTTCATATATTATATGAAAGTTTTATTCGTCTCGATCTTTCAATAAAATAAGGATCAAGAAAACAAATTTGATAAGAAATTAATTCTAAACTTAATTATTGAAAAAACAAAAATTTCAAAGAGAGAATTTAGAGATGGGATTAAAGAAATACTATAACGAATGACAGACTTATAAAAAAATTAAAAAAAAAAAACATAACAATGATCTAATGCAAATTATTTTTAATAACTAATAGAAAGAATCTCAAATTATTACCTTTTATAAATATAGTGAAAAAAATTAATTTTGTGAGATTTTTGTGCTACCTTCTCCCATGTAGCCTTTATTATTTCATTATTAATACTATTCTCATTCAGAGCGATAATTTTTTTTTTTTTATAATCTTTATCATTTGGTAGATAATAACGAATAATAAAAATTATCAAGAGAAGGTTAAGAATTTAATAGGAGATAAGAAGTTATAGATAAGAGCATTTCATAAGATAAAAAATTTAAACTAAAAAAAGATAATATGTGATAGGAAAAAAAAATGAGTAAATCAAAATAAAGATTTAGATATATATGTTTTTGATAGATATATAGATTAACAAATCATATCTTTACCTAAATTTTATTATTTAAATTTTTTGAAAATCAATTATTTAATCTTTATCTTTATCTGTGGGACACGAAATTAATCTTTATAAATTATTTATCAATTTTTATATGTTTATTTATCTATAAGTCATGAAATTATTTTTTTTAAATAATTTTTAAAATTTTTATCTTTATCTATAGGTCATGAAATAAATTTTTGTAAATTATTTATGAATTTTTAATTAAAGTACGAAATGAGGGGGAAAAAAAAGGAGAGTAATTTTGTTTTTAAAAAAAAAATCAATTATTTAATCTTTATCTTTATTTGTAGGCCATGAAATTAATTTTTATAAGTTATTTATCAACTTTTATTTGTTTATTTATGAGAAGAAATTTTAAATTATCTATAAGTTATAAAATTAATTTTTTAAAATTAATTGTTTATTTTTTATCTTTCTCTGTAGATTATAAAATTAATTTTCAGTTTTTATATGTTTATCTATATGGAGGAATTTTGAAATTCAAATCTTTATCTATATTTAGAGATTTTTGACAAAATAATTACATTTGGTTATATATATAGTATAGATAGATTGCACGGGTCAAACAGGCCATGTTCGAGTTACGTGTGTTAAAGCCTAACGTAGCCCATTGAATATTTGTGTTGTCATGCCATGTCATATTCGTGGCCATATCAAAAAATAATCAATCCTAATCCTCTAATTATTTGTACAGCTTGAGTCGTGTTACAGGTCGTGTGCCAAATTCCCACCTCTACTCAAGGTTATATAACAAGCTAAATTATTTAAGCTTGACTCATATTTTGTTTAGAAATTCGTTCCATATATAAACAAATTAAGTTTAAATATATTTTAAAAATTCGTTTCATATTTTTCTTTAGTTATGGATGAGTTGATGAGAAATATTTAGAAAGATGAAACTAGAGGAGTTAGTACTATGTTGGAGACTTGGAGAGAAGCAATTGAATCTAGAGGATTTATGATAAGCAGGATTAAGATAAAGTATATGGAGTGTAATTTTAGTAACAATAACAATGGAGGCAGAGGAGAAGTGAAGATTAACGACCAAACACTACCTAAGAGTGAACAATTTCGTTATTTAGGGTCGATTATCACAACAACGGGAGAGATTGGAGTGAATCTGGTCCATAGAATTAAAGCGTAGTAACTTAAGTGAAAGAATGCATCTGGGATACTATGGGATAAATGAGTACCTACTAGATTAAAAATGAAGTTTTATAGAATGACTATTAGACAACGATATTGTGTGAGTCGGAATGTTAGATAACTAAGAAACTACATGCAGATAAGATGAGTGTTGCTGAGATGAAGATGCTTAGGTGGATGTGTGACAAGATTAGAAAAGATAAAGTTAGGAATGAGTATATTCAAGAATGAGTAAGAGTAGTACTGATAGAAAATAAGTTGAGAGAAAATTGATTGAGATGGTTTGGTCATATATAACGGAGACCAACAGAGGCATGGGTGAATGTATGAGATACAGTGACGGTAGATGGTAGTGTTAGGAAAATAAGTAGACCTAGATTGACGTGAGTTAGTATAGTAGATAGAGATATGAATATTCTTATTTTGACTAGTGATATAGCCTTGGATAGAGTCGAATGGAAAAAAATGATTTATATAACCGACCTCATTTGATGAGACTTAAGGCCTAGTTTGGTTTGGTTTGTTTTGGTTTATATTTTAAATTTTGTAAACTTTTGAGTTGGGTTGACTTTATGCATTAAACATATATACATAATAAAAAACTAAATTACTCAAACTCAATTCAATTAAAACTCATTTGAAATTGGTTAAAAAGACAAGCAAAACTTCAAAGTAATTTTAAAACTTGTAATTTTTGAATCATACTTAAAAAATTAAATACTCAATTCAACTTCACTCATTTAAGCCATCAATCATTATTAGAAAGGAAAAATAAAATAATAAAATAAAATAAACAAACAAAACAAAACAAAAACAAAAGAGAAACCAAAATGGTTCGATCCGGTTTAAAGTCAAAAGATTCAAAACATAAGCTCCTCCAGAAGAGGTCAATCACCCACCTTTGAACCATAAGTCTAAATTAATAGTCAGCACAAGAATCAAAAAAATTCAATAAATCCCATTTTTTAATTAATCAGATAAAGACTCCAGTGTTCCTTCCCTCCTATAATAACTGCCAAAACAAGTAGTTGTTCTAAATATGAAGTCAAAAGCAATCTGGCACCCACTCCCCAAATCCAAAAGAACTCAAAATCTTCACCCAAAATGTCTCTCTTCCTATCCATTTTCCTTGGGTTACTTCTTGGGTATTCTAGAATTACCAGTTCAGAGTCTATTGCCAATGACCCTGCTTGTCCAATGAGCTTTAACGTTCTTCAGATGATGTTGAAGAGCTCCTACACGAGCCAGTTCATTGATGTTCCAACTGAGTGTCATTACATTCTTGAAGGTTTTCGCTTAGTTCGATCAGAGTATCTTCGAACCACTGGCAACTTCAGTCCCCCTCCTGACACGTCCGAGGCCTGTTTTAATTCAATTCAGCTCTTAGTAACTGAAGCTCTGGGACGATTCGATCTTCGTTCCAATTGTTGGGCTCAGACCAGTTGGATAACAAACATTTGTTCCAATATTACAACCCGGTCAGATTTCGAAGCCTTGATTCCTCAACCTGAATTACAGAAAGTAAACAGCTCTTGTAATCAGCCACTGGGGGACAGTTCTTCATGTGAATCATGTACTGCTAGCCTGTCGAGTATCCAAGACGCTTATTTTGGTGACTCAACAAATGGGAACCTCTCAGATTGTGGTGGGTATCCACGTATGTATGCTGCTGCTTTTGCTAATGATTTTGGGCCTACTGATCCGGCAACTGCCAAGTGTTTGTTCTCGATTTTACTCAACCCACCCACTTCGCCGATTCCAGGCACCAAAAAACGCAAGATTATGCTTCTGGGGGTTGTTTTTGGTTGTGTTGCTGGCTTCTTTGGATCTTTTTTTTTGGTTTGGCTTCTTTTGCGGTTGCTCAAGCATTCGAGGAAGAAAATACAAAATTTTGCTGAAGTTGCAAGATGCTCGGGTTTGGGATTTGGGTTGTTGGGTGGAAGTACAACCTTGGTGAAGTTTACTATTGAAGATATGAAAGAGGCGACTAAGAATTTCGATAGGATGAATTTAATTGGAAGAGGAGGATATGGGAATGTTTACAGAGGCATATTAGCAAATGGGTCTGAAGTTGCATTGAAAAGGTTCAAGAATTGTTCTGCTTTTGGGAATGAAAATTTCACACACGAAGTCCATGTCATTGCAAGCGTTAAACATGTAAACCTTGTCACCTTGAGGGGCTATTGCACTGCTACGGATTCTCTGGGACCCCACCAGAGAATAATTGTGTGCGATTTGATGCACAATGGAAGTGTGTATGACCATCTTTTTGGATCGGGGGCAACAAAGCTTAGTTGGCCAATTCGTAGAAAGATTGCTCTTGGAACAGCACGCGGGTTGGCTTATTTACACAATGGGGCACAACCTGCCATCATTCATAGAGATGTGAAAGCTAGTAATATACTTTTGGATGAGGCATTTGAACCAAAACTTGCTGATTTTGGATTGGCAAAGTTTACCCCAGACGGGTTATCACATTTGAGTACTAGGGTGGCAGGGACTCTCGGTTATGTAGCACCTGAGTATGCTTTGTATGGGCAATTAACCGATAGAAGTGATGTATACAGCTTTGGGGTAGTTCTGCTCGAACTTCTAAGTGGGAAACAAGCGGTTGTGTCAGTTGAAAATGGGCAACCTCTTCTTTTGACAGATTGGGCTTGGTCACAAGTGAGGATAGGGAAACCGCTCAATGTTATTGAAGAAGGGATGCTTGACATGGCATTGCCAGAAGTAATGGAAAAATATGTTCTGCTTGCTATTGTTTCTGCTCATCCACTGCTCCATGCCAGACCAACTATGGAACAGATTGTAAAGATAATGGAAACTCGTGATCTTGGAGTTGTACCGTCAATTCCAGAATACCCAGTTTCTATTCTAGCAGGCATAGATGATATCAAGGAATCAGAGACCTCCAATGTCTCTGATTTTAGCTCAACTGATCAACAATCCTCTGACACTAGTCATTCAAAATTGGACCACAAGGAAGATGATGACACTTCTCTAGCACATGCAGTGTGAGCCAGCTAATATGGAGAGATTGCTTCAGCCTCTCTGTTACATTCATTTATTGCAATTGATTGAGTGCATATTTCCATTGTATAGATAAGAAGAATGAAACCATTAATTGGTTTGAGTAAATCCTTCTTTTCTTTTCTTTTTTTATAGTCGGTAGTAGGATTCGAACCTTGGCATCTGCTCCACAATAGGTCACTTACTACAACTCACCAAGACACCAATTGTATAAGAGAGTTGTTAGCAAGTTTATGTTTTATTTAAATTAGGTTTTCTTATATGGATTGACTATTATAAACTTTTGAGTTTTTTAGCAACTAGCATAACTCTGTTCTGTTCTTATCTTATTTGGCTTTGCAGGTTGATAACCTATAATTGAAAATAAAGGACAGGGCAGTTGGCTCAAGTACAACAGCGGTTTTGTGAGGCACTGAGATGGTGCAGTGTTTGAGTCGATGGAGCAACTGTAGCCATTTCATTATAATGTAACTTACTAACCCACTAACATTCTATTGTTTGACCCAAAAAATAAAAAAATAAATAAAAATAAACCTATAATTGAAAATTGAGCCATATTATTTGAAAAGCCCCTTTATAAATTCAAAATTGGTTGATTCATAATTATAAGAATTCAATGCCACCAATCTCTCAATCAATTAAACAATTCACTCAATCAAATTTAGATATAATCTAATTGAATACAAATCAAAGTAGATCTAAACAAATTAAGGACGAGGGAAAACCACAAATGGAATACATCCATTTGTTGAAAAATACCACGGCCAATGGCTGCCAAAGCAATCCAAGAAGAATAGGAAATTACATAAGAAATTCTCACACAATTACTTATCGAATCTATGCTCAAATTGGCTCAATTTCTAATGCCTCTTTCAATGCCATCTTTAACACAAAATTGCTTCTCTAACACCAAATCCACGATACTAATATCAAATCTACGATAATGAGCCACTCTAGAATCTATAAAAGCCCCCAAGCTCAATTTCTCAAAATTCACTGAAGAAAGCTACTCTTGAAAAGTGTAATTAAAGTGAAAATCCATTATTATCTTCAATCTATGGAGCTATGATCACAAGATCAATGTAAATTATCAGGGTTGTTAGAGAATATTGCCACAATATTGTATTTCCATATTGTATGCCTATAAATGGGCCTTTATATTTTAATAGCAAATCTCAATTTCAGTACAATATTTCTTTCTCTTCTCCCATTTTTCTAACATAGTATCATAACTATAAATTAAGTTTTTATGGTTCCCATCGAACTAATTGTTGTTGTAGCCGACCGCCAGACCCTAAGTTCTACTAAATACTTTTTCTCCATCATCATCATCATCATCATCTTCCCTCTGCCTAATTTCTTTTCAGAACTCCAATCCTCATATTCACAGTCCATCCATGACAGTAAACTGGTCGCTCATCTGACCACTACATTCGCTACTTCCAGTACTGCCTTCACCACCAGTGCCACCAGTATCTTTGTATCTATCTTGTCTCTTCATATGAATCTTTCCCAACCACCAACCCATTGCCACCATTGTATCCATCACACTGCCACCTAATAGTCTCAGGCCTCCAAATCTCACCACAATTCCTTTATTTTCATACTATTTCACTGTAGGATTGATTCAGTAACTGTGATTTCTTGTTAAAATGGCCATATTCGTTTGGATTATAATGGAATTTGGAATCAGAAGGTTAGTTTTGGAGCTAGTAACAGCATATCTGTGGAGGTACTTGGTGAATGGTTAAAAGTCTATAATTATTCTATATTTTTTTTTTTTCATTAGTACACTTTTATTAAATTAATTCTCTCAAATTATTTTTTTGAGGAATGATAAACTGCATTAATAAGGCAACATGAAACAGAGTTTCCAACATATAAACAGTTAGCAGACTCTAAGCAGACTCTAAAAAAAGAAAAAGAGGGTTAAGACAACCAACCATAAAAGACATCAAAGAACCAAATCCTAAGCAAACCATAAATTATTTGTATTCGAGAAACTCTATAAATAGATGTACAAGGAGGGGAGGAGACATTCACTAAATATTCAATGCATATTTTATTTCTATGGTGTTTTGACTTTTTTTTTGCTTAAGACTAGAGGTGAAACTCCAATAATTTCTTTATAAATATTTAATCATGATTTTCAATGTCAAATTGTTTTCATTGATTGGTTTATTTATTTGAGAAAAGTTTTGTTTTGTATAATCTATTTGTTAGGTTTTTATTCTTGGCAATCCCGGTTGACAAAACTCATTTTAGTTGTACTTGCTTTCGCACTTTTTATTTCAGTGAGACTATGAGTTTTTAGATGCGAATCCAATCCGAATTATGCCTTGCAGAGAAGTTTGTAATGTTAATGCTTTCAAGATTACCACTTCGCTGATTATAACGGGGATCGAGCAGCCCGGTCAGCTCGCGGGGGTCCAGGGGGCAGGAGGTTCAACTATCTGATCACTACTAGGATTTGAATCTAGTGTTTGTCGAACTCCAAGAGTCACACACACACTTTTATCATGAGATCTATGCTTTTCACTGTGGCATCACTTTCTTTCATGAGGAACCTTCTACAGACTGTGCACATTGTGTTTCCAAGTAATTGTGCTTCTTGGATAATCTTGTGTGTTTTAAGTTACAACTCTAAAATTCCTTACTTGCTCAACCATATTATTTTTTTCGTTTTCTTCTTGTTCACTGTTTTCAGTGTTTGTGGTTGCTTTTAGTGAGGGAGAGTTTGGTTTATCATTGCAAGAGTTTGTTAGCATACACACTTTGATTTGTTTGGCAAGGGAGATTGGCTTTAGTTGGTTTACATGATGCTATGCACTGCTTCTTTATTATTTCCTTCTTGCATGCTCTTAATATTTACATAATCTTGTCATTGCTTGTGGTTTCTGATCTTACTTTAGTTGTTTGAGATTCCTTTGTCAATTCGTGACAAAAAGGGAGAGTAATGTTGTCCGATGCATGTGTCTTAGGATTTCATGTATTCATGCCATGTGTCGGGTGCATGTGTCTTAGTTTTTAGGTTTTCATGCTACATGTTCTTAAAATCTCCAAGTCACATCTAGTTATGTTTTCCATCTCATGCTTCAAATGCTTCAAGATAATCTAGCCATATGTTTATTGTTTTTTCATATATTCTTGTGGGACTAATAGTTGTTTTGGAGATTGTGGCACTAATAGCTGTTTTGCAGATCATGACCTTGAGAAACAAGTTTGTTTTTGTTGGCTGTAATGGGTTGGACTTGAGAAACAAGTTTGTTTTTGTTGGCTGTAATGGGTTGGGGTGATTGGGATTTTATTTGTTAGGTATGTTTTGTCACGGCATTGCCAAATGGGGAGATTGTTAGGTTTTTATTCTTGGCAATCCCGGTTGACAAAACTCATTTCAGTTGTACTTGCTTTTGCACTTTTTATTTCAGTGAGGCTATGAGTTTTTAGATGTGAATCCAACCCGAATTATGCCTTGCAGAGAAGTTTGTGATGTTAATACTTTCAAGATTGCCACTTCGCTGATTATGACGGGGATCGAGCTGCCCGGTCGGCTCACGGGGGCGAGGGGGCAGCAGCCCCCCTTGGCGGGTCCGGGGTAGCGCCCATGCGGGGTCGAGAGGCAGCGCCCCCGAAGCAAAATGCAAAATTGCATTCGAAGTTGTATGTCCGCCTTTGCTCGCTCGAGCGAAAGAGTTCTCGCTCGAGCGAAGGCTGTGTTTGGAAAAAAACCTGAGAAGGATGAATGTACGCTCGAGTAAAGGTTGTTTGGCTCAAGTGAAGCCACTTATGGAAAACACACATTTTTGGTTCCTCGCTCGAGCGAGCTTCGTAGTCCCAGATTTCTATAAGTATTTGTTTCAATCCAAAACTACGATTACTGCTCCAGATCTTCTTTTTGGATATTAAGGTTTATATTTGGAAATATTTTGCTGGTTTTCTTTGATGTTTAATTGAGTATTCAACTCATGGATTAAGAAGAATACATCAAAGGTTTGTTTGTTCATTCTACACAAAAGAGAGAGTTGTTCTTCGGTGGATTCTGAAGAATTCGAGCCTGAAGTTTTGGTGGATTCTGGAGTGGCTCATCGTCAAGACAATTCCGTGGTGAAGACGGGGTTGGAAGAGGCACATAGAGGTTGGTTCAATTCGGGCGTGAATTTGCTAGGTAATTGAGAGTATACTTGTGTAATTCCTTTATATCTTCTTAGTGGATTGTTTTGTGGCTGTTGCCCGTGGTTTTTTTTATCACAATTGGAGGTGCTCCAATTGTGGTTTTTCTACATTAAAATCGTTGTGTTGATTTGTCTTGATTGTTTGATTGGGATTGTTTTATTGCTTTAAATAGATACATAATCACAAATCAATATCTAGCGGATTTCTAGTTTTTTTTAATTGGTATTAGAGTGGGTCGCTCTATTTTTTTTGTTTTACAAATCTATTAGAGCGAGATCTTGTTTGATTTGTGGTAATGGATACAATTCGTGAGAGAAATTCTATAGTTCGACCACCCCTACTTGACGGATCCAATTATTCTTTTTGGAAAGCTCGGATGAGATCGTTTTTAAAATCTATTGATGAAAAATTTTGGCAATCTGTCATGTATGGGTGGACTGAACCAACAATTACCGTTGATGGAGTAACTTTTCCCAAACCAATTGATAAGTGGGACACAATTGATTACCAAAATAGTAGCTGGAATAGTGAAGCTACCAATTCTTTTTTTTTTTTGCGCTGTCACACCTGAAGAGTTTAATCATATTTGCAATTGTGAAGTCGCAAAAGAGGCTTGGGATATCTTACAAACTATTCACGAGGGCACTCCTTCTGTTAAACGCTCAAAACTTCAAAGGCTCATGTCTAGTTTCGAAAACCTTTCAATGAAAGATGGTGAGACCTTTGATGAATTTTATGCAAAGTTGAGTGACATTGTTAATTCCAGCTTCAATTTAGGTGAAAAAATACCAGAATCCAAAATTGTGGGAAAAATTTTGAGATCCTTGCCCGATCGGTTCCAACCAAAAGTTACGGCTATTGAGGAGGCTCAAGATGTTGCAACCTCAAGCTGGATTACTTGGTTGGAAATCTCCAAACTTATGAAGTACATAGGAATTTCAAAAAGAAACAAAAAGATACTATTGCTTTTAGTAGTGTTCATAGAGTTGGAGATGATTCTGATGAGGATTGTGAGATAAATTCCAAGACTACGGCTGTGTTTGTTAAACAATTAAAAAAAAATTTGAAAAAGAATCCTAATCTTTTGGAATTTACTCATACTTATAAATCTAAAGGCAAAGATAACTCAAAATTAATTCTATAGTCAAGAAGGAGAAAGGAAAGATACAAGGGAACTCTGAAAGAGTCCAATGCTATGAATGCCAAGAATTTGGCCACTTTGCTTCAGAATGCCCCACTCGTTTGAGGAAGAAGAAAGCCCTCGCTATCACTTGGGATGATGAATCAGAATCTGATGAAGATGAAAGTGACAATGAAGATCAAGGCGAAGAGGGACATAAACAATTCCTTGCTTTCATGGCGGCTTCCGAAACTGAAGGACGAACAGAGTATCTGAAAAGGTCGGTTGAGAATGCCACTGATGATGAATCCTCGGAGAGTGATGATGAAGAGCTTGAGCAAGCTTATGAAAAGTTGTATAAGGAGTTTCTTAACTTATCCAAATTGAATGACAAACTCACAACGAAACTCAAAGCATGTGAATGTGAGAATGTCAAACTTAAGGAGGAGATTTCCAAGGCTATGATTGATGCCATCAAGATAGCTAATGATCGACAAGCTTTGTGTGCAAAACTCTTGAATTGTGAGATAGAGAGGAATGAGCTACAACAAATCTATGCAACATATGAAGAAAAGATTGAAACCCTCGAGATGTCTCAAGTTGCTTTGGAAGAACTAATGATCAAGAAAGAGGAAGAACTCAAGTGTGCTATGACTACCATTGGTCTTTGGAACAGAGGATCAAAGACTTTGGACAATATCATTGGGTCTTAACAAATTTATTCTGACAAGAGTGGCATTGGCTTTGGTGGTAAGAAAGAGCAAAAACAGAGTGCTTCCACATCTCATGATACAAGAACTCAAGGAAAGGGAGAACAAAAAATTCAACATGAGGATGGACTTCTCAAACTTCCTAGAGTTGGTAAGGCCAAAGAAAAGAAGGTACACTTTGTTTTTATTTGTCATCATTGTGGTATGCATGGTTATATTCGCCCTTATTGTTATGAGTTGCAAGGCAGAGTGTCTCATAGAGATGGAAGAAATTCCAACATCTCGTGTGGTAGGAGACACTTATTTGGTGGTAATGAGGTTAAAGGTTATATTAGACCTCGTTATTTTGATATGTTTGAGACCAAACATGAACAGAGGCTATGTTTTCCTAGTCCTAGGAATAGGAAGCTGGAAACCATGTCAAGACGGGTTCTCATTGAAAGGGAAGGAAACCACAACGTCAAGACACCACCCAAGAACCGCCATTCTCACAACTTTGTTCATACTAAAGCAGATTGAGTGAGAAAACTTGACTTGTGTTAATTTGTTTAGTCATTTTAGTTTTTGGGTTTCTATATGTTTTTTTTTTTTAGTCATTTAGTGTGTGCGTGTTCGTTCTCTGACTTGCTTTGTTTAAAAAAAAAAAAAAATTTGTGTGCATGTTCGTTTTATGTCTTGCTTTGTTTAGAAAAAGAAAATAAAATGAAAAAAAAAAAATCCCAAAAAGATTTTCTTAGTATGGTTTTGCAAGCTTGAAAATTTTGAGTGGTCCTTGGTGCATATTGGAATTGATGAGAATATCCATTACATGTTAATATGTGTGCGTTTTCTGTGGTCATTACTCATTTCAGAGCGTGTGTTCTTTGATTAGTATGTCTCATTCTGTACACACTCTTGGATTAGCAAATATTGGAGTCTTCCGCCTTAGTAATTTTTTTTCTCTATGAACTTCTGGCATGGTATCTTTTGTTTTTCTAGAGAAATTGACCGATACTAGCATATCTTGGGTGATGTTGAGTCTCTTAACCACCTTCCATCTTTATGCATCTCCACGGCTTTCCCCCTCTATTCTTTATAGTCCAGCCATGAGGAAAAGGCTACCTCAGAGTCACCAACCAGGCCATCCTTATTATATCCATGGTTCTTTAGTTCGGTTTCCATACTCTTGAGCGTGTCAGCTGCCAATGAGTGTGCAAAAGAAAGAAAAAATGTGCTAAAGAAAGTAACAAAAAAAGAAAAAACTTGTGCAAAAAAAAGAAAAAAAAAAGGGGGGGGATTAATTGATTGAGGGAGAGCCTCCACCTTTACTCACTAAATACCCCTTTGATTCCTAGTGGTTTGACTTTCCGTAGTTGTGCTTAGATTCTCTTGACAGAGGTTCAACTATCTGATCACTACTAGGATTTGAATCTAGTGTTTGTCGAACTCCAAGAGTCACACCCACATTTTTATCATGGGATCTATGCTTTTCACTGTGGCATCACTTTCTTTTATGAGGAACCTTCTACAGACCGTGCACATTGTGTTTTCAAGTAATTGTGCTTCTTGGATAATCTTGTGTGTTTTAAGGTACAACTCTGAAATTCCTTGCTTGCTCAACCATATTATTTTTGTCGTTTTCTTCTTGTTCACTGTTTTCAGTGTTTGTAGTTGCTTTTAGTGAGGGGGAGTTTGGTTTATCATTGCAAGAGTTTGTTAGCATACACACTTTGATTTGTTTGGTAAAGGAGATTGGCTTTAGTTGGTTTACATGATACTATGCACTGCTTCTTTATTATTTCCTTCTTGCATGCTTTTAATATTTACATAATCTTGTCATTGCTTGTGTGGTTTCTGATCTTGCTTTAGTTGTTTGAGCTTCCTTTGTCAATTCGTGACAAAAAAGGGAAGTAAGGTTGTCTGATGCATGTGTCTTGGGATTTCATGTATTCATGCCATGTGTCGGGTGCATGTGTCTTAGTTTTCAGGTTTTCATGCTATATGTTCTTAAAATCTCCAAGTCGCATCTATTCATGTTTTCCATCTCATGCTTTAAATGCTTCAAGATAATCTAGCCATATGTTTATTGCTTTTTCATATATTCTTGTGGGACTAATAGTTGTTTTGGAGATTGTGGCACTAATAGCTGTTTTGCAGATCATGACCTTGAGAAACAAGTTTGTTTTTGTTGGCTGTAATGGGTTGGACTTGAGAAACAAGTTTGTTTTTGTTGGCTGTAATGGGTTGGGGTGATTGGGATTTTATTTGTTAGGTGTGTTTTGTCACGGCATTGCCAAAGGGGGAGATTGTTAGGTTTTTATTCTTGGCAATCCCGGTTGACAAAACTCATTTCAGTTGTACTTGCTTTCGCACTTTTATTTCAGTGAGGCTATGAGGTTTTAGATGCGAATCCAACCTGAATTATGCCTTGCAAAGAAGTTTGTGATGTTAATACTTTCAAGATTGCCACTTCGCTGATTATGACGGGGATCGAGCTGCCCGGTCAGCTCGCGGAGGTCCAGGGGGCAGTGCCCATGCGGGGTCGAGGGGCAGCGCCCCTGAAGCAAAATGAAAAATTGCGTTCGAAGTTGCATGTCCGCCCTTGCTCGCTCGAGCGAAAGAGTTCTCGCTCGAGCGAAGGCTGCGTCTGGCAAAAAACCCGAGAAGGATGAATGTACGCTCGACCAAAAGTTGTTTGGCTCGAGCGAAGCCACTTATGGAAAACATGCGTTTTTGGTTCCTCGCTCGAGCGAGAGAGTCTTCGCTCGAGCGAGCTTCGCAGTCCTAGATTTCTATAAGTATTTGTTTCAATCCAAAACTACGATTACTGCTCCAGATCTTCTTTTTGGATATTAAGGTTTATATCTGGGAATATTTTGCTGGTTTTCTTTGATGTTTAATTGAGTATTCAACTCATGGATGAAGAAGAATACATCAAAGGTTTGTTTGTTCATTCTACACAAAAGAGAGAGTTGTTCTTCGATGGATTCTGAAGAATTTGAGCCTGAAGCTTTGGTGGATTCTGGAGTGGCTCATCGTCAAGACAATTCCGATGTGAAGACGGGGTTGGAAGAGGCACATAGGGGTTGGTTCAATTCGGGCGTGGATTCGCTAGGTAATTAAGAGTATACCTGTGTAATTCCTTTATATCTTCTTAGTAGATTGTTTTGTGGCTGTTGCCCCTGATTTTTTTATCACAATTGGAGGTGCTCCAATTATGTTTTTTCCACGTTAAAATCGTTGTGTTGATTTGTCTTGATTATTTGATTGAGATTGTTTTATTGCTTTAAATTGATACATAATCACAAATCAATATCTAGCAGATTTCTAGTTTTTTCACTATTTTTCTATCATAAACTCCGGACATGAGAGAAGCTTGATATTCCTTATGAATCAAATAACTAAATTTTTATGGTGTAATTAGCCAGTCAAAATAATTAATCTTTTGAAATTAGTTTTTATATAAAATAATTATTTTTATCTTTTGATTGAAAATACACATTGTGTATGTTTCAATTGAGTTATACAAATTGAATCTTGAATATTTTAAAGAAAATATTGGTGGGGGATCCTTAACAGCTCAGCACCATTTTCTTTTGTTGTTCAACTATTTCAAAAAAATTCAAAATCATTTTTTTATTTGAGTGCTCGGTCATTTTTTTAAATAAACTGCTCTTTGAAAATTTGAGTTTAGACTCACTGAGATATATTACTTCCCAATATCATAGATTTGGGATTACGATATTAAAATCGCAATAGTACCAATAGAGAGGAAGCTTCTAAAGAAAAAGATGGTGCAGTGGATTCTTTCTATCGTCAAAGTCAAGTTGGATGTTTGTGAGATTGTCAGTGGCAGTAGGTTGCGTTCATGTTGAGCTTTTGTTGTCCTACCATGTGATGGTGAAAGAAGAAGAGGGTGGTGGCATGGACAGAAACATAGAGGAGAGAGAAGAAAATGAGGTAGAGAAGAAAGATAAAGACAGGAAAATATGATAGAGAGAGGATGGTGAAGATAGGCAAAGAAGAATACAAATAGGTAAATTTATTTTTATGGTATAAATGCTTGTTCTATGAGTGAGGGCAATTTGAAAAATTTAACTCATTTGTTACATCAACTAGTGGACAAACTCTAACAAGGAAAGTTAATGTAATTTCATCAAATTAGTGGGACTAGTGTAATAGATCAAATCTTATGGGTGGTCAATGCCATTTATCCTTTTTAAATAGGAAGCTTGACAACGATTAACACAAAGAAATAAAATTAATTGGAATTAGTTCAATAACACCTACACTTATGACAACAACCTCTTTTCTGCCAAAAAAAATATCGAAACGTTGGAACTTAGGAAGTATGCTTTAATGATATAACTAAAGCCTATCTAAAATCAATATTTTATGAAATAAAATTGTTTTAGTTTTATTTTTGGATTAAAAAAAAAAAAAAAAAAAGACTAGTGAAGAAAATGTCCTAACTGAATTTGTCTATATAGGTACATAGGCTTGAATTCTCCTACAACAAGGTCCATACATATATACTCAAATGACAACTTAAGCGTAATATAGTTGATGTCATTGTTTTAAATTTGTGAAACCTTTTGGACTTGTTGAAGAACAATAATTGCTTCAACTGAGCAATAAGCGATACATCAATTATTTATTTATTTATTCAACAATGCTAGGTAGTTCAAAATTTTGTAGCTTAAATGGCTCAAATCACTCAAAACGACGTCGTTTTGAGTATAAATGAGTGTAAAACGACGTCGTTTTGACAGATTTGAACCATTTGAGTCACAAAATTTTGAGCTACCAAACATTTTTCTTATTTATTATTATTATTATTTATTTATGCAAGCATGGTATATACATTGTAATGCTTTGTACCTAAGTTTTCCACTTCCAATTTGACATAGTATATCTTGGTAGCAAATTAAATGGATCAATACGCTGAACCTTAAAAATAAAATAATATAACTACAGCGGGACACTGAACCTTAAAAATAAAATAATAGTACCTCGGACATTACAACTGCCACAATAAGATAATGTTGGCAATCTTTCTACAATAAATAAATAAATAAATAAATAATGTTTTCCATGTCAACTTCTTATGAATATATGCTTATTTATTCAATCAAAACACATTGTCAGAACATCATATCATTGTTAAACATTTCCACTTGATAAATTTTTAAACAGGCTCGAATTAATAATTATTAGTTTACATTTTAAAAAAAGAATTTCTTTTCAGTCTCTTCTACTTCCAGGTTCGAGTTAGTCCTAGTCTTATGTTGTTTTTGAGTGATTTTATGTATATAGAATTTATAATGAATTAAATTATTTGATCTCGACTCGTGTTAAGTTGCTAAAAATTTGTTTAAGATGAGCTCAAATGTTTTATGTGAAAACATTTTGAATTTTATTAATTTTTAAATTTGGCTCGAACTCGGCTTGATAATCTATACTATTCAATCTTGATTTGATTAAAACTCATTTAAGATAAGTTAGAATAATAAATACATTAAACTTGAAAGTATTTTTAAAACTCATTAAATTTTTTAATTAAACTAAAATAATCTATTACTTCGGCCTACTTATAATACTAGATGACAGAGTAGACTAATTAGTATTCTTTATCAATGAAAAGACAAAATGATTCGTTGCAGTTTATGGTCAAACCATAAACTGCTGTAGAAGAGGTCAATCAACCATCATCCAACCATGAGTCTAAATTAATCCTCAACACAAGAATCATAGAGACATTGAGGATATATGTTGGTGCTACACACAAATTTAAAGGTGACATGTGACAGAATATGAATAAAAAAATCAGTTAATCAAGAAGGAACACATGGCAAGACCAAGAAAGGACAAGTGCTGGATTGCAACAAGTGTTATGTGGCATTTTGCAGCTTCAGTTATGTATTATGAGTTAAGAAGCAAAGCTAAAAGGTAATCCGTTTCAAACAGTTACTAAGAGTCAATTAAAGTTTTGGAATTCAAACTCAGTATCAAATGGGGGGAAAAACTCCATGAATATGGCTATAATGGTAGAGATCATAGAGGTAAGGATCATCAGTTGCTACAAATTCGAAGAACACCTATAAATAGTCAAAGTAAAAGTCGGAAAAAGCTTGCGAACAAATACAACACATCATTTTTTTGTTTTTCTCTTTTTTATAGGACTAGATTTTAACTTGCCGCAGGAAACGACTATCGCAGCAACTACTATCGTAGAAATTAAGTTGCAGAGGGAACACCCTGCCAAGGTGATAACAGCCTTTGAGAGAGGCTTCCCTCTGCAAGTAGAGGCTAATGCTTGGCGCCGATAACAGGTCCCAAGGCATTACTAGCCTAGGGCTGATAGCAGGCCCCATACTTTATTAACTTGGCGCTAATAGCAGGCCCCAAGACTTACTGGTCGGAGCTAATAATAGGCCCAGAAATACCAATTTACCGTGGCAACCCCGTGAAGATGAGAGTAGGGTAGCCCAAACATAAGGGACTCCCTTTCCATTACCCAGGTCATGGACCTGCCTTAGTCGCACAAGCAGGACTAAGGAGCCCCTCAGGCTTGGTATTAAGGCACAACATGGCTGATAACAGGCTTAGCTGTGGCCTTCGCCCTGGGAAACTGGGGGCGTTTGTGGTTATGTGGCTAAGGGTGGAGGTTTCGCTGAGGTGAGCACGAACATAGTCGATAGCAGACTAATGGAGTCCTGCGAATGCATGTACTGGCCAAGTAGAACTGAGAAGGCAAGTGCAGCGGCAAGGTTCATCGCTACAAATGCACTTGCTGAGGTTCAAGCTGGGAAGGCAAGTGCAAAGGCAAACACTCCCGCACGCAACTGCACTTGCTGAGGCTCAAAAGGGAATTGCAACGCCAAACACTCCCGTCGCAACTACACTTACTGAGGCTCAAAAAAGGTAGTTGTGGAGGCAAACAAATAGTACACAATACATGCGCAGGGACACGTAGCACCTTCAGCCTAGCGGCTTAAGGCAGAATATTCCATGTGATCCTCTGGGACACATGTCTTCTCTCTATTTGGCCACTTGGTGTCTTCTTGGCACCAAGGAAAAGCCTATAAAATAGGACCCATTTCCCAAGGTTCAAAGGAGGAATTTTGAGGATTTGGGGGAGATACTGCCCAATTTGGTACTGTCATACACTTCTTCTTGAGTCACTTGTTTCACCCTCACCCAGCTACACACTCTCCAAGTCCCAGATAGTTACTGCTGTTCATTCTCGAGCCACTTTCCACCATCAGTGGACCATTAGCATAGTTTTACCTCTCTAATCACCCCTCTAATCTTGAACCCCCTTACAATTTCATTACAAATAAGTGGTAGGTATAAAGAATATTCACAAATTAGTGGACATTCATTTAGTAGAAGTGAAAACTTCAAAAATTAGGAGAATTTCAGGAGCTTTTATTTTCACATATACTTTTTTTAAGGGCACACATTTTTCGACAACAACTTTTGATATATTTTTAGCAACGGGATATATGCGTACACAATTTTCACTCACTTTTTCTCTCTTTATTTGGCATTTGCCACACATTTTCTTTCTCAACACTTTTCATTTTTATTTTTATCTAGAACCAATTACAAAATAGTGGTGCTTGAGGGGAAAAAACTACAAATTAATTAAGAATTTTTTATAAGAAAAATATTGAGATGTACAATTTAAATTTTATAATTTTGTTTATAATCACATGATAAGTTATGTGTAAAATTTTAAGGGATATTTACCAATAAATCCTATCTCACAAACAGTTTTACCGATTGGTCCTAAGGTTATTTCTATTGTTCTGATTAGTCCTATTAGTGGGGAAATATCTTACCAGTTGATCATATTTCCTTTGTTTGGTAACATTGAGTGGTCAATTATACCCTTCTGTGTGTGTGTCACGTGACATAGATCATTCCAAGGCAAAAAAACATAAAGAGCCTTAGCGTACTTTGTTGATATGTGGCACCCATTGTATGTGTCACATGACATACATCATTCCAAGGCAAAAAGCATATAGAGCCTTAGTGTACTGTGTTGATGTGTGACACCCATTGTGTATGTCACGTGACACTCCAAGGCAAAACCCATAAAGAGCCTTAATGTACTTTGTTGATGCGTGACATCCATTGTGTGTGTCACGTGACACTCCAAGGCAAAAAGCATAAAGAGCCTTAGTGTACTTTGTTGATGTGTGACACCCATTGTGCGTGTCACATGACATATTATGTGTGTCACGTGACGCACCCTC
This sequence comes from Camellia sinensis, assembly GCF_055761805.1. Taxonomy (NCBI): domain Eukaryota; kingdom Viridiplantae; phylum Streptophyta; class Magnoliopsida; order Ericales; family Theaceae; genus Camellia; species Camellia sinensis. The sequence goes on from NC_138962.1 coordinate 91,967,479, forward strand.
ATAAAGAGCCTTGGTGTACTTTGTTGATGTGTGACACCCATTGTGTGTGTCACGTGACATATTGTGTGTATCACTTGACACACCCTCATAAAGAACATGCATCTAATAACATTTAAATGAGGGCATTAAGGTCCCTTAAAATATCTAAGGACTAAACGGTTTATTAGAAAAAAAATTGGGACCACTTGGTTCATAGGTTTAACATTTGGAATTTATTGATAAATCTCCCAAATTTTAATTTATCATAATCTCAAATATGTAAAGCTCGACACTTCTATCACATATGATTTGTCACAAACTCAAATGTTCAACTCTGTTACCACATATTGTGAATGAATTATTATTTAAATTGTAAATCTCTTCTAAAATAGCAGTATCTGAGGCAATTTGGAAAGCAAGCTTTTAACTTGTAACTTATTTTGAGTCAAATCATTTCTAACATTTTTTACACATAAAAGGAAAAAAAATCTTAAAAAAAAATTCTAAAAATTAATTTTTAACCATCTTCCTAAATCACCCCATACATGATAGCTAGCCTAAAAAATAATCACAATGGAATTTGCATTTAGCCTGAAAAATGATCACAATGGAACATGAAAATGCAACTCGAATATTGACTTTGTCACTCTTGCTCCCTCTTTCTATTTCTCCCTTCCCTCACTCTTACGCCACTCTCTCTTTTTATTCCTTATTTCTTCGGTCTTCTATTATTATTATTATTATTATTATTATTATTATTATTTTGAGTAAAATACAAATAGACTTCTCATATTCATTTAAAATAAGATTTGTCTTCTATAATTTTACAAATTACATTTCACCCTCTGAACTTTCTTTCTAATTTTATAATAAATGATATATTTTATTAATAAATTATCAAGTTAATTAATAGTTTTTAATAATGTCAAATTTTTATTTTAATTAATAATTTAAGTAATTTTATTATATAAAAGAATATTTAAGAATAATTAATTTTATTAAATAAAAAATTCAAATAAAACAATATTTATAATTTTAAAATTTTAAAAAATAATCCGTATTTTAAAAGAATAATTTACTTATTTGGTTTTTCATAAATCACATCACTCAAAAGTAGGGCTGGCCATAGGGTTATCTGAACCGTATAACCCGCCCAATCAGCATACAAATTGGCAGTTTCACAAACACAATGGGGGCGGATGCGGTTTGGAATATGGCATAATTGCGGGTTGCGAGTTTAACCAAAACCGCAAAAACTCGCCCGCACTTAGAAAATATATATATTTTTTAACTTGGACCATTGATTTCATTCATCCTATCCTAGATATTTTGGGTCAACACACCAAACCCTAATTTCATGATATAAAAAGAAATATTATAGAGAATATTGTTTGAGAACATTATTTTTTAATATTTTTGTTTGCTTTGTGAACATTGTAAGAAATTAAATCTACTTATTCATGAAGGAGAAATTGAATTTGTTAATTATTTTTAAATTGAAATCAATCTTATATTATATTGAATCTGAAAATGAAAATTGAATCTAGAAACACTACTAGAAATATGATTTTCTGCGTCTATCTTTTTGCGACCGTTTATTTTGCGGTCGCAAAAAAACTCTTTTTAATTGACCCAACTGTGTTCTTAAAAATAAAAAAATAAAAAACCCCCAAATCACTAAAAAAAACTTGACCCGTCCCCCTTTTTTTCCCCTTATTTCCCAAATCTGAACTCTCTCTCTCAAAATATGTCTGTCGCTCGACTCTCTTGCTCAAATCTCACTGTCTCTCTCACTAGACTCTCACTTTGAAGAAGATTTGAAAATTTTGATCGATTGTTGATGAAGAGTTGAAGATTTCAATCTGCTGTTGATGAAGATTTCGATCGATCCATAATCGAGATTTGGCACATCTTCATCGATTCATCTTTGTAAGCCTAAACACTTCTCTTTGTCCCTCTCTGTAATGTTTGGCACATCTTCATCGATTCATCTTCATCGCTCGAATCTTACTCTTTGTAATGTTTGACGTATCTTCATCGATTAATTTGTAATGTGTAAATTGAAACATTAATCGATTCAACTGTCTGTCTCTCTCTCTGTAATCTTGCTCTCCTCTCTGCTCTTCGTACTCTCTCTCTCTATATATATATATATCCATGTAATGTATCACCGATATGTGTTGTTCAATTACAACAGTGTGTAAATTACAACAGTATCACTTGAATTGTTCAAATTACTGGAAACACTTCATCGCTTGAATTGTTCAAATTACTTCTCTCTGCAAAATTGTTGAATATGCTGTTCATTTCATGGCTGCTACATGTGCTTTGAATATCAATTAGACATGTTCTATTTAGGAAAGAAAAAATTCTAGATCTAATATTTTTTTAACTCTCGTTTCTGTCATTACAGGTCAAGCCCAAACCTAACTCAGCTAGCGTATAAGGACTTCTGAGAGACTTAATGTTGACAGTTATTTCATTGATTTAAGGTTAGACAACGACCTCAATGCCTTCATTTCAAACTAATCGATGCGTGTTTTCTCACTATCTATAACTGAGTTGTAGGATTTTAAATTAGTTTTAGCATGATTTTAATACTACTCTTTAACTGCTTGTGGGAGAAAATGGACTTAAATAGGTTGTGTGTTGAAGCAATAGATAGACTTATTTCATTCTCATAGGATGTCCAGTCCCAACCTCTCTTGTTATTGTTTTGGACTCAAATTGGTTGCTTTATGTTGAATCCCTTATTTCATTCTCATGGGATGTCCAGTCACCATCTCTTTCTTCATTGTTCTTATTGTTAATTTTGTCATTATGATTTTTATTCTAATCATTGTTTTTATGCGTAAACAGCATGAATCAGCCACAAGGGCTGTTGACAATAATGTGTGGGATGAAATTTGCAACTTCAAGAAATGTGTACCTTCATCTGTGTTACACTGTTTAAGTTTCAACATGACACTAGCTTACAAGTGAGAGAGAATAAGCTGTTAGAGCTTGTTCTATTCAATCTTTGTAATTACTGCAAAGTGGATCCATGGACCATGTCAATATAATGATATAAAAACAATTGGATTTTAATTCAAAAATCATTATGTGTTGTGTTGGGGCAGTCTTTCTACATATACCCAGCAGTGTTGTCTCAGTGGCATAATCAGTAGTGCTTGTGAAGCGAGTGCAAAGAAGAAAATTGAAATAATTTTTTCAGAAGAGAACCGAGTGCTAAAAGTTAGACATAAAACTATGTTATGCAAATTTTTTTTGTATATTACTTTTTATATCATACTATTTGTTGCAATGACACAAATTCTTTGGATTATGGACTTTGAGCTTCTGAATATTCTTTGAAACTTTAGAACATGGACTGCTGGCATGGAAAAACTGATTTCAGTGTTCTAGGTATTACCATTATTCTAGTATCAATTTTTTTAATCCCCACACTGCTTGTCAATTGTATCCTTTCATTTGTGTGGTGTCTTTTTATGCTGCGAAGTTGATGAGCAGCATAAAGATATGTAGATTAGCTGAAATTTTCCCAGCCCAATCCTCTCAATTAGACTTCTGAGGCAATTATTCGTATGATGTAACCTACTAATACAGTTATTGCTTCCTTTTTATTTATCAAAAAAAAAAAAAATAGCCTTTTACTTCTTTTTGACCCTTTGTTGGCAAATTGAGTACTTATAAACGCTGAATGTTATGAGAAAGGTCATAAAGTTGACTAGGTTGGGTGATCTTCCATTCTTAAGTCTCCAACTTTGCTCTGTTAGACCTCTTATTGTAATTTAGAACTTTGATTTTGTTGCTTTTCACATGTTGAATTTTGCCTGTGGTTTTAATATTGCGTTCTCCTTATTTGATACCATGTACAGTCTACTATAGAGCTTATATATTTGCTACCAATATGTTGAATTTTATTTTATTATATATATATCTCTCTTACAATGTAGTTGTGAAGTTGTAGTATGAAGCATTTAGACACTGAACCAAATGTGGTGGCTGATTTTACCATCTTACATTTTTTAGCCTGGTAGTAAGTAGTCATCACCAATGGAAAACTGTGTGAAAAGTTTATTTTTTGATTTATGACAGGATTGCCTTTTACACCAATCGGGTGGAGAGAATTAACCAGCTATTTCTACAACCAGACATCATTACCACTGGTATCGACGAAGTCTCATCAAATACAAAGCCTTTGATTCGTCAAATACGGAAATTGCCCAAGAGAGTTAAGAAACTAATGGAGATGATTCCTTATCAAGAGGCATGTGCTTGAAATTCCCTTGCTTACTTTGTTTGCCCTCAGAACCTAGTATTCCATACTACTTATTTGTTTAGGATTTTATTATATTTTTTGTTTCAGTTTACATGATTTAGTATTCTTCTTTTATTTTTTCTTTTTTTTAGGTAAATGAGGAGGAAGCTTCTCTTTTTGGCATGTCGTGGTTGCTGTTTGCAAGTGTCATATATGTACCTATATTCCAAAAAATCCCTGGAGGTAACTGAATCTCATGATCTATTATTGTAGTAGTTAAATTGAAGACTCATCTTTGACTTCTTTAGTGTAAGATGGTTGCAGCATGTGGCATGATTTCATGTTTGGATGTATAAGGTACATGCACTCCATGATTGTTCCTATATAGTATCAGATAAATTTGGAATGGTACATAGAGGATTAGCATGGCTCCTGCAGAAGGATGGCATACAAATGCCACTATCTGAACTCTTTTATATCCAGGTTTTTCTACTTGGCATTTCATAGCTCATGTTTCATTATCCTTGTTTGTTATTGATTATGCTTTTGTAAACGTCTAGAAGTAGAACACTATAATTGCTAGGAGTACAATTTAATGGGTTTGATAACAACAATCATACTGTTCTTGGACTCAGCCATCATCTGCATGTATTTTCTGGCCATTTTCTTCTTCTAATATGTGTTTGGAGTTTTATTTGTTTCATTGATGATGTATGTTTTTTATCTGTTGCAATGTTTAGGCAGTCCTGTTCTTGGATATTTGACTGCTGTCATATTGATTGGACCTTATGGTCTCTCTCTATTATTCATCATGTACATGAAACAAAGGCGATAGCTGAATTTGAAGTTGTTTTCTTGATGTTTAATATTGGCCTGGAGGTAGAATCCATCAAACCTTGAAGTTAATTTCTCTAGACAGCTATTTGCCATGACATTTGACCTGCTAATAACACAAAGAAAAGCTAAGCATTTTGTCTTCATTTTGCAGCTTTCTGTTGAAAGACTGAGTACTATGAAGAAATATGTTTTTGGTTTGGGCTCTGCTCAGGTGGTTGGAAAACTTGTTTTTCAAATATTATCACTTGTGTTTTACCACAAGCCAACAGTTTTATGTATTTGTATCTTAGTTTTGTTTTTTGTAACGTGCACAACAAATGCAGGTCTTGGTGACCGCAGTGGTGGTTGGCTTAGTTTCTCGCTTTATTGCTGGTCAGCCCAGTCCTGCTGCAATTATCATTGGGGATGGCCTGGCATTATCTTCCACTGCTATTGTCCTTCAAGTAACAGTTAATGAGCAGCTTTGTAAGTTCTCATGCTATCCCATTTTTAGTTCTTATGTCACTTTGTTCCATTAGGACCAAGTAGTCAGGACTCAAAATTTGTTGGTTGATATGCTTTTATTAGGCAGTTGAATAATTTTATAATATTTTATTTTATTTTTATTGTATTTTTTCTGCAGGTATTACAGGAATGAGGTGAGAGCATGTCACGCCATGGACGAGCTATAACTACAGTTCTTACAGGTGGTTTTTTGTTCAGAGATGTTCCATCTAGTGCTGCTCTTCCAATTATTCGACCAGCTCTTGGAAGGCAGCACTCCATATCAGACAGAGCAAAGGTTGCAATGCAAGGATACTTGAATCACTTCCTCAGCAAAATCGATATTGTGAACTCTCGCAAGGTATGCTAGGGGTCTTCTATTTCAGAGATGGTTGATGCTTCTTTACTGTAGTTATAGCTTCTAGTAGAAATTCAGATATATGTGAATGATTCTTGGTGTTTTCTTTTTCTATGAAGTTGCAACTGTGTATTTGGTGGTGCTTGTATTAGAGCTGAAGTTTATTTTGCACTGCTGGATGTTGCTTTGTAATGTGTTTTTCAATGTGGGAAGTCTTGTTAACAACTAATGCTATTGTTAGCCAAAGACCATGTTGCTTTAGCTTAATTCAGTCCAGTATGATCCCCCTTGCATTTACTTTATGTTAGTGGGCTGAAGGGTTTTCCTTGTGAAACTTCCACTTATCAGGCTAAAACACTGACTGCAGATGTTATGCTGCAATTTACACTCGTATGCAATAATTAACATGAATGCAGCTGGAAGACAAACTAAACAAGGCAAGATGTATCTTGGTTGATGGCCTTCTTTCCATCCCAGCACATCTGACGATGCAGTGATTGTATGGGTTTTATTTTGGAAACCTTTCAATTGGAATGTGTTCTGAATAAACCAAACTTAATTTGCCAGTCTTAGTTTAGTTTGCATTGGTTAGTGTCCTCAGTGTTGTGGTGGTTTATCAATGTTATCATGTACTTCCTGTGGCAGCTATTGGTGGGAGTTTTGTGATGATAAATGAGTGATGAGAGAGTGGTTCTGCAACTAGGGTGGATGGCCGTAGAGCTTTTTGATCTCCACAGAGAAGTAAGAGTTTAAGTTGTTGGATTTGGTTGCATCACGAGGAATCCGGGGTAGTTTATATTTTGTTGAGGGAAGTGATGGAAAATAATACATGTGTATTAGAATTTTTGCAAATATCACTTTATATTTATTGTATATATATATATATATATATATATGAGAATAAAGGTTGCTAAAACATTGTAGGTATTTTATTTATTTATATTTTTTTTGCGACGGTAACAAGATGGTCGCTAATACATTGTAGGTATTTTTTAAATTTTTTTGCGACGGCAAAATATTAGTCGCGATAAGTAGATTAGGCGGTCGCAAATAGTTTGCGACTGCTATTTTGCGGTCGCAAAAAGTATTTGCCACCCCCACATTCGCGACCCCCATTTGCCGTCGCATGAGCCGTCACAAAAAGTCTTTTGCAACTGTTTTTTATTATTTGCGACGGTTTATAGCGGTCGCAAAAAATAATTTTTTTAGTAGTGAAATTCAAAAAAGCCCAACCTAAAAACTATCCGCAACTGTCCGAACATATGCAAATCTTGTCAACACAAACCGTAACTTTCACTACCGGCAATTGCAAATTAAATTTTTGTCGAACCGCATATATATATATAAACGGATCCAAACCAATCTACCAACTGTGGAAAACCAAACTACAAACATCCCTACTCAAAAGTCATCCCACTAGTCTCTCTCCAAAGTAGCGAAAACACTCCCAACCAACCAATTTTCCCATTCCACCTTAGTTTTTCTGTTTGTCAAACTCAGAGTGTAGCCACAAACACCCACCGCACGCACCACTACTTGCTTTCTAAAAGTCGCACCTTTAAACATAGGGTAATTTTCAAATATACCTAAAATTTGTTTAAAATACAGATTATTTTTATAGTTTAAAAAATTACAAATGCACTTTTATTAAAAAAAATTATTTAACAGAATTAACTAAAAAAATAAAATTCATAATTGTCCTTCTATACAATAATAAAATTACTTAAATTATTAACTGAAACATATTTGTAATATTATTAAAAATTGTTATTTGACTTGATGATTTATTAATAAAATAGGCGATTTATTATGAAATTAGAAATCTCAGAGAGTGTAATGTAATTTTCAAAACCACAGGAAGTAAATCGTATTTTAATCAAATCTTAAGAGGTGTATTTGTAATTTACCTTTAAACATACTCGTAGGGTGATATCGGTTTGATGACACATTCAATTCGATAATTTTAATTTTATTTTTTTAGATTTTGAGAAAAAAAATTTGACTTGTAAAATTTGTTTGGGTTAATATTTTAGGCCTGCTTAATAAATGAGTTAGACTTGAAATTTATGTACGTAGCCTAGCCAACTCTGTCCGGCCCAAAATAATGTATTTAAATATTTTTATTTTATTATTTATTTATATGAAATATTTTGTACCATAAACTGTCGTAAGAGGCTTTGAGATATAGCCAATGCCTTAATGAAGGATTCAAGAAAAAGTATTTGAAGAAGTTTGAACTGTTTAAATAAATTCAAAGCTTGGAGTATGGATGATTAATGCTTTAGTCTGCTTGAAATTATAGCGTACTTGAAACAAGTTGATGTCATTTTTTTTTATAAACTGACTGCTTCAATTTTTTTCTAAAGCAGGGTTGTATACCGTAGCATTGACTTTTTTGGCTGGGTATTATTTATATGAATTTGTTGATTCCTTCAAAAAAATAAAGAAATAAATAAATCAATCATATATATCGGCCCGATGGGCAGGCTTGGAAAAATGTATTTTCTTTACGGTTGGGTTTGGGCGATGTTCAAATAGAACCGGGCTTGAATGAATACAAAGTCTATTATTAGATAATGCAAGCTTGGTCTGAATCCAAATCGTTTATGTCTACCCCTCTCTCTACACTGGTAAGACTGTGTCCAAAGTACTCATGCCTGACTTTGGGAACAAGTCCACAAAGTAGCCACTTTGGAGCTCCAAAAAATTGCTGAAAAAAGAGTTCCAAAAATAATTTAGCTCTTTATACCTGTCCATTTAAAAAAAAAAAAAAAAAAACCACTCTAATTTTAAAGGCCTAAAGTTGTTTTTTTTTAATAAAAGACTAGATCAAAATTTAAAATTCAAAAAAAAAATGGCCCACTTAAATTTTAAAGGTTGAAAGTAATTTTTTATTTATTTATTATTTATAAAAGGTCCAATCTGAATTAGAAAGGGACAAAAATTTAGAACTCCAATTTATATTTTAAAAACTTTTGAAGCCTAAGAACATCTCCAATGAAACTCTCAAAATATTTGCCAAAGTTATAATATAGCAATAGTGATTGTTAGTTTATTATTGTATCATGTTAGTGTTAGTTTATTATTGTATAGTGTTAGTTTATTATTGTATACAGGTTAGTGTATATCAGTGCTATTAGAATATGATAGTTTATTATTAGTGTTAGTCATAATGAATGTTCCCATTTGCTTTCTTCTTTCGGTGCTAATTGGTGGCACCCTATGTAGCTTTTCCTCTCTATAAAAGAGAGTGTAAATCTCCTTGTAATACACACAATAACTGAATAATTCAGTGGCTATTTCTCTCTCTCTCAATCCTCTATCACTCTCTCAAATTATTGTTTCATGGTATCAGAGCCCAGTGTTACATTTCTGCCAATTTTCGATTTTGGTGTTTAGTCCCGTACACAGTGGCATACATCAAATCGCTCGGAATTTTCTCACGATTCCAACGACACCTAACCCGTTCTCAGAACACCCTCCACGCGCCCACACGCGCCGCCTTTACCTTCTGCGCGTCACCAGCTCCACCACCACTCTCACACGCGCCCGCACGCGCCATCTGTTGCTACTCACCTCCGCCACGCGCCTCCACGCGCCCACACAACCGCGGCTGACGTCAGCCCTGCCACTCCCGTACGCCGCGCCTGCTATTGTGCGCCTTTCGTGCGCCGCTTCACTACATTGCACCCGTGTGCGCCAAAACGGCTATTGTGCGCCGCGCCTGCGCCTGTTCGCTACCGTGCGCCGCCGCCTTCCTGCTAACGTGCTCCTCCCTGCACTCTGCTAACGTGCGCCGCTGACATCATCGCTGACATCATCTCTGTCCAGCAGCCTTTTCTGGCTATTTTCGACCTTCCGGACTCACTGGTACACTCTGTTTTACCAAATTTTGCTCCTACAGGTCTCTTCCTGTTGCTTTAATCCTACTTAACTAGTATTATGGATCGTCTTGATACCTCCCATCCCATTTCCATTATTCTGAATGGTTCAAACTATGTTCTGTGGGCTCAAGCCATGTCTTCCTTTCTTAAAGGCAAGAAGCTCTGGCGAATTGTCACCGGGGATGTGACTAAACCAGTCAAAGACAGTGCCACTACTGAAACTCCTGTTCATACTGCTACATATGAAGACCGACTTGAGGAATGGGACAGTAAGAATTACCAAATCATTACCTGGTTTCGTAATACCTCTGTTACCTCTATCAGTCTTCAATTTGGCCGCTTTCAGCTTGACTCTGTAACTACTCCTGCGAAAGACATCTGGGATTTTTTGAAAGAACGATACCAGACTACTGGTCTTGCCCATCAATATCAACTTCAGAACCAACTTCACCGCATGCGCCAAGAATCCACTCAGTCCATTAATGACTTCCTTTCTCAAATATACTCTGTTTGGGATCAGCTTGCTCTTTCAGAACCAACCTGGCATGACCCCGAAGATGCAGTTTTATTTACTAACCATCGCAACCAGCAAAGGTTGGTGCAATTTCTCATGGCTCTTACCCCCTCTTTTGAGCCCGTACGTGCCTCTCTGCTTCATCGCCATCCTTTGCCCACTCTTGAACAAGCCATTTCTGAGTTGCTATCAGAGGAGACTCGTCTAGGTACTCTTCAAACTCATCATGTGGACTCTGTTCTTGCCACTCCTCCGTCCTGGCCATCATTTACCCAGCGGACAACTGCTTGCCTCTATTGTCAGAATCGGGGCCTTCCTTCAACCCATCTCCTGGTCAATTGCCCCGTCAGATCCTGCCGCTACTGCAACAAACTTGGTCCTGGTCATCTGCAACAGGATTGTTTTCGCAATCCATCCCGCTCATCCTCCAATAGCCACTCCTCTCGCGGTGGCTCTTCCCGGGGAAGTTTTCATCGTTCCGGCAACCAGTCTCATCACACTGCTACTTCTGCTTCCGGGAATCAGTATTATCACACTGCTGCTGCTGCTTCCGGGAATCAGTCTCATCACACTGACACTGCCCCCTCTGCAGGGTTCTCTGAGTCACCTGCTCCATCTACCCCTCACTTTTCTCCAACGGATGTAGAGGCCATGCTCAAACAACTTCTCTCCTCATCTGGTACACCTCCTCCTACTGCTTTGTCTGTAATCCCAGGTAACTCCTCTTGGTATTTTGACTCTGCCTGTTGTAATCATATGACCTCCAGTTCTACTATCTTTTCTTCCTTATCTTCATCTCCTCATATTCCCTCAATACATACTGCTGATGGTTCCCTCATGTCTGTTCGTCATGTTGGTACTGTTTCCACCTCTTCTTTATCTCTACCTCACGTTTATCATATCCCTGCTCTTACCTTAAACCTTATTTCCATTGGTCAATTATGTGAACTTGGTCTAACTGTCACCTTTTCTGCTACTGATTGTTTGGTACAGGACCCTCAGACGGGGCAGACTATTGGGATCGGCCGTAAGCGTGGACGTCTCTATGAACTCATTCACCTTCATGTTCCTGCCTCTCCTCAGATTGCTGCTCCTGCATCTACTTCCTTATTATCTCCCTTTCATCTTTGGCATTGTCGCTTAGGGCATATTTCTGTTACTCGTTTAAGGTCTTTGGTTTCTAGTGGACAGTTGGGTCATGTAATTCCCGATAATTTCGATTGTATACCCTGTCAACTTGCCAAACAACCTGCTTTATCATTTAATAAGAGTACTTCTGTTTCTCTTGCCCCTTTTGATCTTATACATTCGGATATTTGGGGGCCCTCCCCTACTACTACTATGGGGGGATCCCGCTATTTTGTTGTTTTTATTGATGATTTTTCCCGGTTTACTTGGCTTTTTCTCATGAAAACTAGGTCTGAACTTAAACACATTTATTATCGATTTGCACAAATGGTTCACACCCAATTCTCCAAAACCATCAAAATTTTTCGCTCTGACAATGCTATGGAATATCGGGATTCAGATTTCCTTTCCTTTCTTCAGCATCATGGTACACTGCCTCATCGTTCCTGTGCTGGCACGTCCCAGCAAAATGGCCGCGCTGAACGGAAACATAGGCATATTCTTGACACTACTCGCGCTCTCCTTCTCTCTTCTTCTTGTCCTGAAAACTTTTGGGGAGAAGCTGCCCTCACTGCTGTTTACACTATCAACTGTGCTCCTACCCCTGTCATCCATAATCAAACTCCCTTTGAACGTTTGCATGGCACTCCCCCTCCTTACGCCAATCTCCGGATTTTTGGCTCTGCTTGTTTTGTTCTACTTCAATCCCATGAACACACCAAGCTTGAACCTCGCTCTCGCCTTTGTTGCTTTCTTGGGTATGGCATTGAACATAAAGGCTTTCGCTGTTGGGATCCTCTCTCTAAACGTCTTCGTATCTCCCGCCATGTCGTTTTCTGGGAACACCAAATGTTTTCCTCGCTATCCTCCTTTCACTTACCCGGACTTTCCACTACTGCACTGTTTACTAATCCTTCCATCGATCTTTTCTCTGCTGATTTTGATACAGGTTCCTCCTCCATCGAGACGCCCTTGCTCACCCCTGATCCTGTCCAGCCTGCTCTACCTGAAGGTCTACCTCTTGTTGCCACACCTCCTTCTCCACCGACTCTTCCTCCCACCGATCCTCCTACGGGTCGACCACGCCGGGTAACTCAACCTCCTATCCATCTTTGTGATTATATTGTTGGATCTGCTGCCTTCTCTACTTATGAACCTACCTCCTATCGTGAGGCTTGTACTAATCCTCTTTGGCAGCAAGCTATGACTGATGAACTCCATGCCTTGGACAAAGCTCATACTTGGGATCTTGTTGATCTTCCTCCTGGCAAGACTGCGATTGGCTGCAAATGGGTTTACAAAATCAAAACACATTCTGATGGCTCTATTGAACGCTACAAAGCTCGTCTTGTTGCCAAGGGTTTCAACCAGGAATATGGCATTGATTATGAGGAGACATTCTCTCCTGTTGCTCGGCTTACCTCTGTTCGCAGTTTACTTGCTGTTGTTACTGCTCGCCACTGGGGGCTCTTTCAGATGGATGTCAAAAATGCTTTCCTCAATGGTCATCTTCTTGAAGAGGTCTACATGCAACCTCCACCTGGGTCCACTTTTCAATCTCATCAGGTTTGCAAACTACAGCGTGCTCTTTATGGTCTCAAGCAAGCGCCTCGTGCTTGGTTTGCTAAGTTCAGTTCTACCATTCATGACTTCGGATTCACCTCTAGCTCCTATGACTCTGCTCTTTTTATACGGACTACTTCTCATGGTACTACTCTTCTTCTTCTGTATGTGGATGATATGATTATCACTGGTGATGATAAAGCTGGTATTCTCCACCTCAAACAATTTCTCCACCAACAGTTTGAGATGAAGGACCTTGGTACTCTTAACTACTTCTTAGGCCTTGAAGTCTCTCATGATTCTACTGGTTCCTATTTGTCCCAGGCCAAATATGCATCCGATCTTCTGGCTCGAGCTGGTCTTACTGATTGCAAAACTGCCTCTACTCCGGTTGATCCTCAGATTCGTCTCACTCCTCTCGATGGGACTCTTCTCTCTGATGCTACTCTTTATTGCCAGCTCGTCGGCAGTCTTGTCTATCTCACAGTCACTCGTCCTGACATTGCCTATGCTGTTCACATTGTCAGTCAGTACATGTCGGCTCCTCACACTCCCCACTATACTGCTCTACTCCGTATCCTTCGTTACCTCAAAGGCACTATGTTCCATGGTCTTCACTTCTCAGCTTCTTTCTCTCTTGACCTACGTGCCTTTTTCGATGCTGATTGGGCTGGGGATCCTACGGATCGACGCTCCACCACGGGATTCTGTTTCTTCTTAGGGGATTCTCTTCTTGCTTGGCGTAGCAAAAAACAATCCCTCACTGCCCGCTCTAGCACCGAAGCTGAATACCGAGCTCTTGCTGATACTACTCAGGAACTTCTCTGGCTTCGCTGGCTTCTTGCTGATATGGGTGTTTCTTCATCTGCTCCTACCCCTCTCTACTGTGACAATCAGAGTGCCATTCAGATTGCTCACAATGATGTTTTTCATGATCGCACCAAACATATTGAGATTGATTGTCATTTTATTCGCCAGCATGTCACCTGTGGAACTGTTCATCTTCTTCCTATTGCCTCAGTCGATCAACCCGCTGATATCTTCACTAAAGCTCATCCTCCTGGCCGCTTTCATGATCTTGTTTTCAAACTCAACTTGGTTGATGCTTTCCCTCCTTGAGTTTGCGGGGGGGATGTTAGTTTATTATTGTATCATGTTAGTGTTAGTTTATTATTGTATAGTGTTAGTTTATTATTGTATACAGGTTAGTGTATATCAGTGCTATTAGAATATGATAGTTTATTATTAGTGTTAGTCATAATGAATGTTTCCATTTGCTTTCTTCTTTCGGTGCTAATTGGTGGCACGCTATGTAGCTTTTCCTCTCTATAAAAGAGAGTGTAAATCTCCTTGTAATACACACAATAACTGAATAATTCAGTGGCTATTTCTCTCTCTCTCAATCCTCTATCACTCTCTCAAATTATTGTTTCAGTGATAAAAAATGGGTCTCTAATGACTTGTTATTTTACTTGCCAAAGATGACATATGCCATATCTGTTCTCAAATTTGACAAGTAAAATAGCAATTGCCAAACATGCCACATCAGCAAATATGAACATATTTGTAGTTTCAAATTCAGTTGAAAAAACAGAATTGAAACAGTAGAAAACCAAGTAATTTTTCTATTTAATTTTTCAAATTGAATTATATTTAATTTTTTTTCTAATTTTTCAATTTTTTTTTATTTTTTTATATTTGTCTAGTCGGGAATAATATAAATATATAATTTTTTTTACAAATAGTTAAAAAAATGTTATAAAAGACAAAAAATAAACAAAAATAAAATCACAAAAAAATCTATATCCAAACAACACTTACAAATTTGGAGGAAAAGTTGGTTGAGAATTGCCAAAATAGCAAGTGACCATTGGAATTTCATTGCTATTCATTACTAAATTATAGCAATAACAATGATATTATAGTAATAACCATTGGAGTTGCTCTAAGTATAAATAATATATAAAAATAAATAAATAAAGTTTTGACTTACCTGATGGGTTTGGCAGTGAGAATTGGGGAAACAAAACTGAAAGCTTCTAAGCTGTCAGAGTAAAAGCGACACCCTAGTTAAAAAATTAAAAAATCAAAAAATTAAAAAATTAAAAAATTAACTCACTTCTTAAATGAAAACTAAGAAATGAGAGGTGTAACTCAATATTATTAATCTTTTCTCAACTCTCATCCTCACAAACATTGAGAGTAATTTCTTTTTATCTCTATTTTATATATTTATTGATTTTGATGGAACTGTTCATCTAAACTTGTTGAAATTAATTGGAAACTATATATTTCTAAACTTTTTTTTAATTTTTTTTTTTTTTAACGAACTAGGATTGAATATCCCATATCATATTTGCAATATAAAATAGGTTTCAAGTTACAACCTTTGTAATGAGTATGAGTTCATATTTTTACTTGATTAAATATTTGTTGATGATGATTATATGATTTTTTTTTCCCTCCTATTATGATTACACGATTTTTTTTTTACATTTTATTTTACGTTTCATTTCATTGATTATTTGATTTGTATGGTTGAAGATCAAGTTAGCATTATTATGACGATGATGAAGATGATGATATTATTTTTGATAAATTGTATCACAGGTCATGATTTTTAGAAAGTATACTTTGAATATGCAAGAAAAAAATTAACCAAATATAAAATATTTTCATCCGTTTTTTTTTTTTTTTTTTTTTTTTTTTTTTTAAAAGGCTCCATATTTAACATTCGCTTTAAACTCTGGTAAAGTTTGCCATTTCGACAATTTGAACCGTTTATTTTTTAGGATATATTGAGTAAAATTACTGGCAAAAGACTAAGCCTCCGTTTGGAAAGTGGGTTGGCTTTTTGGCTATTTTAGCCTGGGGCTAAAAAGCCTGGTTTGGGAAGGGCTTTTTGATTTTTTGGCTTTTTTGACTTTTTTTTTTTGTGAGAGAGGAGTGTAATGATTATGAGTTAGATTTGATGTTTTATTTTTTGTGGCTAAAATTGCCTATTTTATTTTTTGTGGCTATTTTAACCCCTAACCCACCAAAACCAACTTCCCAAACTATGCGAAGTTGATTGGATATTGTTAATCATGCTATTGAATTGCATTTGTATCTATAAAAATGAAAAGCAAATTTCATTTGAAATACAAATATGATTCGATGAAAAGGTTATTGATATCCGATTAATTTAATTTTTTACAGGTGTATTCTACTTAATATATTCTAAAAAGTGAATAGTTTTGATTGTCAAAACAGCCCCGAAATAGGCCCAAATTCTAACACAGCAGCCACACCATCCCTCACTAAACTAGGATTACGGTACGATTCGTCTGCTATAAGTATGACTTGCCTCTTGATTTATATATTTAAACAAATACACAGTTATATAATAATGCATTCTCATTCACATTAATCGAATACATTAATAGAATGAAAACTTCAATCATATAGGGGTTGCAACTTTTTCATTGCATCGAATACATTAATAGAATGAAAACTTTAATCATATAGGGGGTGCAACTTTTTATATGCAATGAAATTACAGCGAAAGTTACACCCTCCCCCTTATAGTAAATAATTTCCCTACTTCTCAACCGTCCCCATCCCTAACCAATAGTGTATTTATCCAAATGTTTGACGTTTTTGCCATCTATTTTGTTTGAGTAAATTACACCTACCTTCTTTGAAATTTCTAACAATTACAAGAATTTTTTGTGTAGTTTTAATAATTACAGAAATCCTCTTTACTTCTAAAACTATTATTAAGATTCTCCCACTCTTAATCTTCTGTTAGTTTATTTAACAGAATCTGCTGATGTCATGTATTATCAGTGAAAAATTTCAAGACTGTCATTATATATTCAAATAGTAAATTTCACTCACTTCCTCTCAGGTTTTATAAAAAAATTAATGAAGACTCATATATTATTTTAATAAGGTTGAACAAAATTATTAAATTCTATATAATATTTAAAAAAATTCTAAATTATTAAGATATTATAAAAATATTTAACTAAAAAAAATATAATTTTCATTGATAAAATATTTAAAAAGAAACCACATCTCCCAAATTAAATGTTATTATAGATAATACTTTAATAATTTTACATAACATTTATTTCACACTACATAAACAATGTAATATTTATCATTTGAACTAACGTATTTATTGTTTGATTTTTTTAAAAAAAAAATTTTGAAAGAAAATTAAAACAAATTAACTTCTTTATTTTTTATTTTTTAAATAAAATGATTTCCTTGGATTCATGGAGCAATCCATAAATATTGCATATATTTGTACTTGGGTCATGGTTCATTCTATAAGTTGGATATGTTTTCAATACTCTATGTTTTGCTCTATAAGGTGAGAGAATTTTAAACCTTTCGTATTCCTCATCAATATATATAAATCTATAATAATAATAATAATAAAATTAGAGATTAACGCATTATATCTTACATGTGTTATTCAATCCTAACTTAAATAAATAAATGTGTTTACACAATAAACAGAAATTCAATCTATTGTAGAAAGAGAATCATTAACCAAAAGCTTTATAATGACAAGTATATATATACAATCTTTATACTAAATTAAATACAATCCTTTATTTGAAAAGTACAAAACAAAATGCCACCAATTTTATGAATACCTATTTTGAGAAATTAGAATTTGAATAAAAATTAACAAATACATATAAGTATTTGATTTTTTTTTTTTCCGTATGAAAAATACCTATTTGGAGAAATTATCCCCCTCTTTCCATTTTCTTTATTTTATTTCTTTTATTCTTCTTTCTATTTATTCTCTCATCCATTTTTTCATAGTGTCACTGCAAGTTGCAACCAATAGCAACACCATATAATTTATTATTATTATTATTATTATTATTATTATTATTATTTTAGAGCAAAATTATTATTATTATTATTAGGGGCAATTTTTTTAAGGTCCATAATAATAGTAATTTAGAGGATAAAGGACACCAAAAAAAGGAATGATGCCTCAGGTCCCTCAACTAAGAACGCACGCTTTTTATTTATTTCTTTGACCAAAATACCCTTCACAATCAATCGAGAAACTGAACTAGATTTTGACGACTCAGTTCCAGTTTTGATATCCAACCATCTTCACGAGCAAGAGAAGAGTAGAATTAGGGTTTCACAATCATCTTCATTATCAACATTAGGGTTTCATTATCTTTTGTGAAAATCTTTTCCATTCCTTTCTCACAAATTTCTCTGATCCATTTTCACTATTCATCTTTATCACAGTGTATCTTCATCTTAGGGCATATCAGTTTGTAATTAGGGTTTCATCCTCACTCTGGTAAGTTTTTCTACAATCCAACGAATTTTTCTCTGCAAACACAGTTAATTGCATTTTATATTAGCCTTTCATTAATTAGGGTTTTAATTTCGTAATAAAAGCTACATTAATTTGAAAAATGTTATTTCTTTGAGTTTTGAACTTATTCTTGAAGATTGTTGTGTGATTTTGAAAAATGTGATTTTATTTATAAATTTCTCTGACATTTGAATTTCTCTAACATTTGCTTGATGTAAGTTTATTTTTTGAATTTTCTCTAGCATGCTTATTCCCCCATTTGTTTCTATTTATTCCCCCATTTCTCTAGCATTTTTAATTTCTCTATATTTCTCTATGTAATTTTCAAGTTCAATTTATTCAAATTTCTCTGCTCTGTAAATTTTTGTGACATTTTAATATTCTGTGACTTGCTAGATTTATGTTTCTTTTTTGAAAATTTCTCTGTTGTGTAATTTTTTGGAAAAACATAAGTTGGTTGTTCCTCCTTTGCCATGGCCTAATTTTCTGTGCCATGTTTAATTTTCTCTGTTGTGTAATTTTCTATGGCATGTTTATGTTACTTTGTTTATTTTCTCTTACCAATTGTGAAATGAAAATTTTCTTTGGCTTGCCATGTTTAATTTTCTTTGGCATGTGTAATTTTTTCTGGTATTTTAATTTTCTATAGCTTGCTAGATTTATGTTTCTTTTTTAAATTTTCTCTGGCTGTATTTTATTTCTATATGTAATTTTAGCAATTATTCAAAATTTCTTTGTCATATTTATTTTGCTTTGTTTATTTTCTCTTGGAATGGAAATTTTCTATGGCTACATGTTTTCCACACAAAAGCACTTAGTACTCTCTCGTCTGTGTCTAATTTTCTCTTGCATTTATAATTTTCTTTGGCCACATTACTTTTCTTCCTTCTGTGTGTCTGCCATGTTTAATTTTCTCTAGTTGTGTTTGTAAATTTCTCTGGCATTTTAATATTTTGTGGCTTGCTAAATTTATGTTTCTTTTTTGAAAATTTCTTTGGTATGTTTGTTTTCTTCAATTCTTGGTTTCCTCCAAATTTCTCTGTTATGTAATTTTTTGTGGCATGTTTATATTGCTTTGTTTATTTTCTCTTGCTAATTGTGGAATGAAAATTTTCTCTGGCTTGCCATGTTTAATTTTTTCTGGCATGAGTAATTTTCTCTAGCATTTTAATTTCCTGTTGCTTGCTAGATTTATGTTTCTTTTTTGAATTTTCTTTGGCTATATTTTACTTCTACACGCAATTTTCTCTGACATCTAATTTTCTGTGTCTAATTTTCTCTGGCCACAATAGTTTTCTCCTTTTTGTGTAATTTTCTTTGACATGTTTAATTTTCTCTGGGATTTAATGTTGATATCTTTATGTTTTTATTGTCTAGAAATGGCGAAACACAAAAGCAGCAAAACACCAGAAACACCAAGAAAGAAACACAAACTCTCTGAGTCTGACAGTTATAACCTTAGATCAAAAAGCAGCAAAACACCTCAAACTCCTCGCCAAAAAACAGAAGGCCAAGTCGAAGAAGCAACAAGCATCAAGATGAATACGCCAACTTCAAAAGACTCAAGCTCAAAAGGGAAAAACCTATTAAACTCCAAAGGAAGAGAGTTAATTACAACATACAATATCGATCATACCTCTCATTTGTTGTCTCCTTTTTCAAACACTTAAATTCAATTCAAACAAAGTTGTAAAGCTTCAAAAGACCCCATTCTGGTATTTGATCGAAGCTCTAACAACAGAAATGATGGATCCAAGAAAGTGTAGGAAATTAGATGTTGATGTAGTTGCAATCATCCAAAGATACAATGAAAAAACAAAAGCATTCACAATTGGTAAGAAGAACTTGATCTTTACAACCAATGACATGACCTTGATTTTTGGTTTGGAAGGTGGACAAGGTGCCATTTCATTAAGATACTCAAAGAAGCCAACCACGCTGTTCCTAAGGTGAAGATTCCCAAAGGAAACAAGGCTCACTGGTCTTGTTCTAAAGAAGGCATTGGTCAAAGTAATGAAAGGAAAACAACCACATAACTTCAAAGATGTAGCAATTACTGCTTCCTTGTACTTGTGTCTCACCCTATTTTTTGCAACTAGTGGAAATTTAATAGGGTAGGTTTTTATCAAGTATGTGGAACCGTTTGAGTCAATGAAGAAGTATGATTGGCCAGAAGCAGTAACAACAACATTGATCGATTCTATAACAACATTGCAAAAAACTCCAGAGAAAGTTACGGGGTTGTAGACAGCCCCATTTTTTACCGCCCTTAAGACTTGGGTGCTTTATTCCAAACACCTGATGATGAAAGTTACATTGTACAATCTTTTGAATTCTCAGGGAAGAAATTTGGATTCAAGCTCTAATCCCAAACCTTATACCCCATTTTGACCAAAACTATCCTAAACCTTAAAATCCTCTTTTTCAAAATATTTTTCCAAATGTGTCTACGATGTTCCGAGGCTCGCATTTCGTTTAAAATATTGCACTTTTCGATAAACTGAGTAAGGACAAAGTGGAAATAAATGGAAGGGAGGTGAACTCTTTGAAAAATCTTTAAAAACATCTTATTTATAGGTTTAGAGTTGGAAGAAATAGGAGGGGATGGAAGAAAACTAGCTTGGGGAGAGGTTGGGCATCAATCCATTAAGATAGAAATGAGTAGCCTTTACTAAATTAGGAATATCTCTTTGACCACTTAGAATTTAGATGTGAGGCCACCACCATTCGAAATTAGACTTTCGGTGCTTCAATTTAGACTCCAGAATTACCTAAAATCGAGTCCGGATGAGGGAGGTATGCCCTTTTGAAGTTAGACTTGAAATGCAAATTTTTGGAATCGGCTGGGTCCATTTAGATCCGGCTGTGGCTCATTTAGAGCCGGCCGGTTTTCAATGAAAAATAGTGAATTTGTGCCTTTTAGAGCCGACCATTCATTTTTGGGCCCAACCGGCTGTTTTGGGAGTCGGTTGGCTCTCAATAGCGCCAAACAGATAGCTAGCGAGAATTGAACAGCTGGCTTTGTTTGAAGATATTTTTGACCAAATTGGCTCAAATTCTATAAATAGGACCTCAGACCATATTTAGACCAAAAAAGAAAAATTTTCAATGCTTACAACTCTAATTCTATTGATTTCAATACAAGTATATTTCTCCAACTCTTGATTAAATCAAAGTTGCTTTTACACAAAAACTTGAAAGGAAAAGACCAAGCAATAAAACTAGGGGCACATATAAGCCAGGTGGTCCCTGTATCTTCTGCTCGCGCTTGTGGACCTCTCGGTTGCCAAAGTTAGCCCAACCTATTCCTCGTCCCCGAGCCAAGCCAAGCACTCTCCAGAAAGGGCGTAACCAAAGCTAGGAGTGGGGGCCAGGATCTCTCTCATCTTCCAAGCAACAAGATACCGGGGCAAATGCGAGGCATGAATCGAAAATGAAGCCGTGTATTCCACCTCTTCATCTGGATGAGTCTGATCATGTCCAAACTGGCGTCTGAACTGGAGAGGGAAATAGAACACACAGTGTGTGAGGCCAATTAACTCTACACCTGATTGTTGGGACATGCTGTAACTCATCTCAGTCAAATCGAGCCAGGGACAACGCCAAGCAATGTCAGGCGCCAATCTGTCGCACATCCAGTCACACCATAACCCCTCTAAAGGGAAGTCCACTAGCCGTTGGCAAAATAAGTAAGCTCTGGCTGAATACTCGAGACAAGGGTCTACCACTTTCAGTTTATCCATCAACCATACCTGGGAAGGGATGAAAATAAGAGAGATTAAAGAATACAGAAGTGTACAATGAGGGAAAAGTAAGGAAAAGGTCTTGAGAGAAAAATAGAGAATGAGTGTTGAGTGATGCGAGGATCATAAATAAGATGAGTGGGAAACAATACCCGGAGAAGTAGTGGGCTCCCTGCGAACCGGGTAGTCCCTTACTAATGGAAAGCATCTAAACCCATTAGGGTCTCAGCCAGTGTCAAACTTATGCAACTCTTGTCCTCCTTCAGACATTGGGCCACTTCGATCAACCTAATGCTGGCTTCACCATAACTAGGGGCAAGTAGGAAATGTGTGAGTAAACATAAGCAACGGGCGTGTTGGTAGTAACCTCACCAGAGAAGGTTACCTCTGTCTCCAATGGCGGCAAATCGATGCACTAAACCTGGAATATCCAACTTCCCCGGACCGGGTCTCGTGTAATGAAAGCCCACACATTTATCCAAGTGTCCGAGCATGGCCAAAACAGGGTTGCGGCATGATCTCCTCGTCACGCTGGGACTCCATCAAAGCTCAAAATTCCTCGAGAGTAGGACACATCTCTTGTGGTCTGAAGCGGAATACATGTGTAACTGGGTTTCAGCATCGAACTGTAGCATGGAGGAACGGGAAGCAAAGTGAAGTGCAGCTCAAAGGAAAAAGAGCATTTATGCCAAAACTGCAAAAATTCACCTTTTTCAAGCTCTCTAAAGTGGCTACCCAGTCTCAGAGTCTATTGTTGAGTGGAATCTCCATCTTAAGAGCAGAATACCAAAGACTTGCTATTCTGCCTGAAAAGTAGCTTGGGAGCACCTTATATAGACCTGGAGAAGAAGTAGTGCATGACAGGATCCCACTGACCAACACCATTTTTGGGCTCGACCGTGCCTCATTAGAGCCCGACTATGCCTATTTGGGCCTGACCGGGTCTAATTGTTGGCCGATGTAGTGCAATTGCTGAAAAAGGCTGGCTTTGCCCTGAGGCTGTATGTTGAGTTAGGTTTTATTTGTATCCAGTGTTTTTAGGTTATTTTCATTTTGTTTTCCTATTATCGAGTTGTATTTTACCTTTTGTCCGGGTTGTAGGTTATTATCCGATTCAAGAATGAATTCAAGAGCAAGCATTCACAGTTATAAAAATCTTGTACAAGATTATCGTGTAGAAGTTATGCCATCCATCACATGTCATGTCATGTCATGTCAGGCAAGAGGAATCGTCCAAAAGTATTCTTTTCATAAACTTGCGGGTCTAACCCTGATCATTATTTTACAAAAAAAAAAAAAAAAAAAAAGTCTTCAAAAGTAAAACAAAAGGGTCTATTAGAAGCTAGTTTTTAACTACAAACCAAAAGAAAAGAAAAGAAAAGCAAAGTAAATCATCAATCCATCCTCGCTTTCTTCCTTCTCGACTGCGGATGAGGTGCATCACTATCGTTGCTAGGGCTGCTGGACTGCATGTCGACCTCGTCCCTCTCATCCTCGAGGGTCATGTACTCATCAAAGGAATCCTCAAAGGGCAAGAGTTGTCTCACTCTGCCTCTCCCTCGATCAGCCCATCATTTGCCCCTCATTGGGCCGTGTCCCTCTCCTAACTAGAGGAGGTCCTGCAGGTGCAGCTGGCGCTGGCTTTAAGCTGAAAAAGTACATATATCATAATATGTTAAACAGGATTATGGGCAAATATGCAATAATAGTAAACTATAGGCAAAGTATACCTCAATCCCGTGAATGACTAGAGCAGTATGCCTCTTTCGTACCATCAGAAGTAGTCGGTCAACTGTCCGGAGGAGATCATCAACATATCCCACAGACACCAACAAAAAAGAAAGGACTTGAGAATATGGAACAAAGTGTGGGCAGAAATGATAAAGCACAGTGGAACAGAAGAATAAAGTACAGTGGGCAGAAATATAGACAAGTGTGTACCTGCTCGATGCTGGGAGCAACCACTAACCTACGATCTCTCTCCTCAATGTGCACAAGAGGGATCTGCTTGATCACCTCGTTTGGGCACATGTATACAACCTCAGTCAGAATCGCAGAAAGCCTAGGGATAGAACCGGCAGTGGGAACACCTCCAATGGTGGTGATAACAGCCTCAGGAACGGTACAAACCACACCCTGGGTAAGAGGCGCCATCATCCTAGTCTGTAAGAAGGTAGTGAAGTCACCGGCTTCATGGTACTGGTCACCGTCCTCGCCCTGCATCAGGTGATCAATCAAAGGCCCATCATGGAGGTCATCGATTATCCTCATACCGGGAGGAGGGGGATGGGGAACTTCAGGATCATCTTAGCCCTGGGTCTGGCGAATGAATTGCTCCCCCAAATAGTATGCCCTACCGAATGGACCCTCAAACAGAATCTGCATGGTGGAGGCCTCCCATATGGCAACATAAATCACCCACGATGCCTAAGGGATGCCAACCCAAGGGTGCCAGTCAACCTGTGAACAAAAGATGTAAAGCCAGTGTCCAGCTATCAAAGATTGAGCAGTAGGATGGAAATGGAAGTATGGAAACAACAATATGGAAACGGTAAAAGTAGTAAAAGATCAAGGCCAGTGTCAGATTTTTTTTACCCTATCTGTAGTGACGGTGTCGAAGAAGCAGCGGAAGTAAGGAAAGTATCGGTCTACGTGCTGGCACCGCTCGAATTGAGAGTTGTAGCACTGGAAGCACTGACAACTCAATCGGTCTTACTGGGACCGAAGAAAGGGAAGTGAAATGTGTGTAAACCCACAGCTGCAATAATAGGAAATGCAAGTGAATAAGAGAAGTAGATGAGCAGATATAAACAGAAAAGGCAAAACAGGTATAAGCAAGAAATGCAAAGCTAAACAGAAAAGGAAGTGTGAGGTGTACCTCCCAGACTCTCCAGTTGCCTCAAAGTGAATCCACCTTGTGGTGGGATACAGAGCTCATGTAACAGTATAGGGCAGCCAGGCCAGCACCACTCCAGTCGTGCTCCACCACCTGTGGTAGATGCACTAGCACGCCCAAAATGTAGAGCCCCATGTTATTTTTCCTATTCGCAAACAGGGTAGTACCGAGGAGATACAAGAGAAATTGCAGGTGTACTGAGAAACCTCCTTCGGAGTAGCTGGCTGAAGGCTGGAGAAGTGGTATAAGAACTAGCTATATCGCACCATCCCATGGCCAGCAGCGTCTGGGATCGCCCCAAGAAGATGAAGTTGTGTAGCTCTCCATTGTGCCATGTTGGGATCGAAAGGGATTGGGCCGCCGATCTTGACCCGTAGGCTGGTAAGCATCGAGAAGTCATACGGGGTTAGAGTCAGATCCTTGATTGATGAAAAGTGGAATGAGTTTGTGGTGTCCCACCACACCTCCACCAGGGACCTGTATAGTAACGGCTTAACCCTCATCTGCTCTAGTATTGAGCAGAAAGGCTCGAAGCCAGCAGCATCGACCAATGTGCGGACCTTTGCGAGAAGCCTCTCATACCAGTGCCTAGGGCCAGGAATAGACTCTTAGCCGCCAATCCTCTAGGCTATCACCTATAATATGGGAATGTTGTCAGTATTTGCATTGCATTAAAAGGAGGATTTTTTTACAAGATTCAAGTTGTGTTCAACCAAAAAAAAAGAAAAAAAAAAGAAAAAAAGATTGCTTACTGTGGAGGCATCAGCGGACAAGTGTTCTGTAGGCTCTCACAGCAAAATGACCTCATCGATCCCAGAGATAAGGCCTTCCAATCTCAAGATCTCGCTAGGGGTCAGAGCATGTGCGCGGGGCTGGTAGGTGGCCATATCAAAAGGCTTATCGGCAAGGAAAGGCAACTCAGGCTCAGGAATAGGAGGGAGAACATCCTCAGCCTCTACGTCCTTACTAAGGACAGCACCAATACCTACAACAGGGTCAGGGATGGGAACCTCGTCACTAGCCATAGAGGGAAATTGAGAAAAGTGAAGAAAAGTGAGCGGGTGAGTAAGTTTGAGCGAAAAATCTCAAAATTCCAAACCCTAGGAGAGAGAAAATAAAGAGAGAGTGAAAAGATCAAAGGGCGAGAGGAAAAAGTATGGGTAAACACGTGAGAAATCAAGGAAAACAAAGAAAAACCCCAAAACTCAACGAAATCAAATTTTAATCGGTTCAAAATGTAGAGGAGGGAAAGGGTTTCAAGAAGAAAAATATCAAGGGTTGATGGGTTTCACAAAATAGGGAGAATCTAGAAAGGGAGGAGGCTTACAGAGGGAGAGGGAAGCTTTTCGAGTGTGGGTATGTGTGAAATAAGGGTTGGGTTTGATTTAAACCAACCACGGGCACAACTTTTACCGAACTGCCCCTATCGCCATCGCGACTCGGCCGACTCTATTTGAGCCCAGCCGTGCTTCGTTTTGACCCGGCCGACCCCTAATGCAACCCAGTTTTGTTATTTTATTTATTACAAGTATTGGGCCTCGATTTGATTTGGGAAAGTGAAAAAAAAAATTAAAAAAAAAGGAAAGAAAAAAATAGGGGGCAAAAAAGGAAAATAGAAAAAAGAGGAAAATAGGAGAAAAAAAAACAGCAAAAAGAAAGAAGAGCAGAAGAATAAAAGGAGAAAAATAATGAAAGATGAAAGAAGATAACAGAGCGAAATAAGAAAAGGAAAAAGGACATTATGTTTCGTCACTTTATTTCGTGATTTGTTGTTTCATTTCATGATTTGATTTGTTGTTTCATCTCATGATTTAATTTGTTTCATTTCATGATTTGATTTGTTTCACGATTTGTTCCGTTAAGTTAGAATTTGTTGCTTTCTTTCATCATTTGTTTTGTTGATTCATGATTTGTCACTTTATTCCATAATTTGTTTTTGTTTCATTTCATAATTTGTTCCATTAATGCATAAATTATCATGTTATTTTCGGATTTCACGCACCGCAAAATCATGGTCCAAATTGCATGCTTTTCTTTCAAGGATTGTATACTAGGCCTATTTTTTTATTTTATTTTATTTTATTTTTTAAAAAAAACTTTTTGAAAAATTGTTGATTGTTTTGCTTTTATGAAGCTTTGTTTAGTTTGTTAAATTCACGTTCAAATCTTCGTCAATTCGTGTTTACGCTTGGTACCTTGATTTGAGTTATCTCAGTGGGCTTCATTCTCCAAGGCCTTCTCGAGAATGAGATAATCTCGCCCTATTTTGAATTGTTTTCCCCTTTTGTTGATCCGGTTTCCTCTTTTCGCGTGAGACGCGTTAAGATTGTTGTTTTCCCTGGTTAGAAATAACAGGTGCGCCTATTGTTCACACCACCTTTCCTCCTTTTGCATGAGGCGTGTTAGGACTGTTGTTTTCTCGGTTAAAAACATTAGGTGCGCCTGGTGTTCACACCACCTTTCCTCATTTCACGTGAGACGCGTTAGGATTGTTGTTTTCCCCGGTTAGAAATAGCAAGTGCGCCTGTTGTTCACACCACCTGTCCTCCTCTCGCGTGAGACGCGTTAGGATTGTTTAACTTGGTTAAAAACATCATGTGCGCCTAGTGTTCACACCACCTTTCCTCTTTTCGAATGAGACACGCTAGGATTGTTGTTTCCTCTGGTTAAAAACATCAGGTGCGCTTGATGTTCACACCATTCTTCCTTCTTTCGCATGAGACGCGTTAGGATCTCGAGTTTCCTCGGTTAAAAACATCAGGTGCGCCTGATGTTCACACCACCTTTCCTCCTTTCACGTGAGACACGTTAGGACTATTGTTTCCTCAGTTAAAAACATCAAGTGGGCCTAGTGTTCACACCACCTTTCGTCCTTTCGCGTGAGACACGTTAGGATTGTTGTTTTCCCCGATTAGAAATAGCAGGTGTGCCTGTTGTTCACACCATCTTTTCTCCTTTCATGTGAGACGCGTTAGGTGGTTAATTTCCGTTGGTTATGATTTTCTCTTTCTCTCCATATACGATACGGGGAAACATGGTTGTCGATTCTACCGGCTTGTTAATTGCTTACTCTTTCCCCGTACGAGGCACAGTTGTATTTGTTTTGGAGTTTTTCATTTGCTTTGCTACTTTGCTATTGCTTATTACATTGTCTTGCATGCTCATGATTTTTCAAAAGTAACAGGCTTCGTGCAGTGTGTAAGTCCAACCTTCAAAAAGCATCGCATTGTATATATCTTTTTACAATTCGCCCTTCAACTAATTGTATTTTTATTTATTTTCTTGCCCAATTCTTACAGCCTCGTCAAATGGGTCGTCTTTGGGTGTTGACATTCACTCACGTCATTTCAAGGCTTCGAGTTCTACCAAAGAGGGGCAACTGTAGACACCCCATTTTTGACCGCCCACAAGACTTGGGTGCTTTGTCCTGAGCACTTGATGATGAAAGTGACGTCAGTGGTTCGAATTCTCAACGAAGGAATCTAGTTTTGAGTTCTAAGCACATCACAACCTTCCATACCAAGCTATTTCTATACCTCTAGACCACAAAATCCATCTTATAACACTGTGCCACCCTACATTGAGCCTGGAAACAGAGGAATAGGGGAGCACATTGAGGCCCAGCTGTGCCTCATTTGGGGCTGGTCGTGGCCATTTGGGGTCGGCCGTACCTTTTTGGCAAGAAACATTGTTCTGGGCAGGAATTCACCAGCTGTCTATTTTTGAAGATATTTTCAACCTATTTTGCTCAAATTCTATAAAGACAAGGCCTTGTTTTTGTTTTGAGGGTTGAAAATTTTTCAAAAAGCTTAATACACCCTTGAGAGCTCCTTCTTCCTTTGCAAGCTATCTTTGAGCAAGCTTATCATCCTTACACTATATCTATACACCATATACAACCTTAGAACAAAGCCTTAGAGTCTTTGTTGAGGCTTGAGAATCACAATTCAAACTTGAGAATGCCTTTGGATTGAGTTTGGTTTACAACAAAAGCTTGTTCTCTTCAAGAGGTATAAGCTTACCACCTTTTTCTTTGCTTTCATTTCAGTCTTGTTCTATCTCTTTCTTATGTTTTTACACTATTTTGGATCCATTTCAAGTGTTGGAATTTGGGGTTGAATAGCCACCAAAGGTAGAAAGGCTTAACACCCTTTCTTGCGCCTTATTTCATAGCGCATACCCTTTGTTCTTGCACTCTTTTCTTTGGTTTTCAAATTGATTTTCAGATTTAAAAAGGACTGAAAAAACATGGTTTAAAAGTCTCAAAAGTGGAGGGGTTAGCCACCTCTCCTTGATTTTGCTCACTAGTTTTGTATCTCTTGCTTTTGTTTATCTTTTTGTGCCCTTTAAACACACTTTTAGCTGCATTTTTTTATACTTTAGGGGCTGTTTAGGGTTGTTTAAATTTGTTTAATTAGTTTAGGCTTTGAATACTTTGCTTGTGTTGTATGTCCTCATGGCTTTGGTTGTCTAGGCCTTAGATAACGAGTCATTCGAGTTGATAACCTTCTTTACCTTCCTTTCATGTAAAGAGTCTCATTTTAATAATCAATCTCGCATAATCATTTCTGAACCCTCCCTCCTTTGTTTAATTAGTTTAGGCTTTGAATACTTTGCTTGTGTTGTATGTCCTCATGGCTTTGGTTGTCTAGGCCTTAGATAACGAGTCATTCGAGTTGATAACCTTCTTTACCTTCCTTTCATGTAAAGAGTCTCATTTTAATAATCAATCTCGCATAATCATTTCTGAACCCTCCCTCATTTGTTGTTTTTCTTTGTTTGAGAGTTGTTTCAAGCGATTGATTGTTATTTGAGGCATGAGAAAGAGACCCTATGCTCAATGGCTTAATCTCTTCAGAGGTTCATCGTCAAGGCATAGCCTCTCTTTCATGCTAAAGATCACTTCTCGTTTGACATTTCTCTTCAATTAGTGCACTTAAATACCACTTTGGACAAAATGATTAAGTAATGAAAAGGTAAGTAAAAAAAGATTAATAAAATTGGCTTAAAATCAATGAAACCAACATAAAAAAAATGTTTAGAATTGGTTGGATTAGGCCGAACGTTATGCCGAGTCCATCGCTTCAGGAGTTATCACGTATCGATTCATGATATTTTGATGAAACTTGAGGCTTATCTACACTACAACAAAAAAAAGGTTTTTACGGCATAATGTACGCCGTAAAAACCCTTTTACGACGTGCAACTCATGCCATATTATGACCAGCCATGGAAAGTTATTCACTTTCAACGACATGCTTCGTACACCGTTAAAAACTATTTAACGACAGATTTTGTGCGTCGTTGTTACTTTTTCTATGACATGCTATAGTATGCCGTTAAAAACTATTTTACAGTAGATTTTGTAAGTCGTCGTTAATTTTTCTACAACTATTTTTGCACGCCGTTAATTGGTGAGACAAATAATAACGCTGAGTACGCATTGCAAAATTTGTAATACAACGACTTATTATGCTTGCCATAGAATATGCATTTTTTTTTAATTCAGCAAGTTCTATTTGACCAATTTTGTACAATCTAACAAATATTACAAACAAGCATCACAAAATATCAATCAACTACCAAAATATTATTTGAAACATCAAAAAGAAACTATATCCATAAATTATAAACATTCAAAAATTGTCTATACATTCCAAACATTCAAAAATTATATCTTTAAGTTCTAAACTGTACAAAAAGTTTAAACCATCCAAAACTATGCATATCTAACTTTCTAAGCATATTGACAACTATTAAGAGATTATCTAAAACTACCGACAACAGTTCGTATAGGAGTTGTAGCTGTAACAAATCCACTTGCTCCTATCACAGGGATGAGGGTGCCCAATGTATGTGTTAAGGCACCTAAACTCGCGGCAATAGCTGGAGCATCTAACTCTATTGCATTTCTTGTCTGCATGACAAAGGAAATTTCACATAAGTACAAAAACCAACGACTCAGGCACAAAAATATTTCTTAAGGTATTAAGAAATGATCAAAAAAATTTAAAACATCAACAAAACATTTCCAAAATTAAAAAGATAATTCAATGGCCCCATAAAAGCAATGCCATAATGAAAAATTTAGCAAAAATTCAAGATCTCAATAGTTTGCTACTAAATCCAAGCCATAAGAAGCTCAAGAGAAAAATCAAATTTAAAAAGAGGAAGAGGTGGAATTAATCTACTTCAATGCAGCACCTACTTGGGACTTGCATAATTATGTTAAATGATCTCTATGTATGAGGTTTAGGTTTGTATAGGTTTTATCCATTACCATTGTCAGTTCCAAAATAAAGAGTCCAAGTCAAATTAGAGTCTATATTATTTACAAGTTTAAAAAGAAACTTTCAATCCATTATAGAAGAAATTTAGGTAAGTTTTAGTAGCTTTAGGCACTTTTTGGGACAATGTGATGTAATTCTAGCTGACTACTTACTAGCAAATACATAAGATAAGGAACTATAGGAATAATCCTAACCTAATCGTTTTCTTCTTCTCTAATTTTTCACTAGTATCTAATTCAATCACAAGCTATTACTAGTTGTAAAGAACAATTTAGATTAAAAGTCATATATCCTACTAAACAGATTATGGAGAAAATGATCATACAAGCCAGCTATCAAGTCCACAATCATTGTCTCTATATGTTTTGGAGGTAGCTAAGAACAAAGATCCAAGTACTCAAAGCTACAATTATAATGTAAATAAGCAGATTATAGGATTTCAATAGCTGACCTCACTTGATTCAATTCTAAGTTTCATGTTAATACATCTATAGCAAAACCAATGATGAAAATCAATAAATTGTAAGAGAAAAGAGCAATAAATTCAAATTGAAACAAATGCACCCCAACCCAACAACACACAACAAGAACCCCTAATTTCCCATCAGTAACACAAAAAAAAAAAAAAGGTAAGAAAATAGAGCAATAAATTCAAATTGAAACAAATGCACCTCAACAACACACAACAAGAACCCTCAATTTCATAGTAGTAACACAAAAACACAAAATACTACAAAGTGGTGCTACATAACTATTAGGCCAAAGTCCTTAGTTGATATATCATAAATCCACCCTACCATCATATATCTAATTAGAATAAGGTAGCAAGGTTGAGTATGAGAAACTGCAACCTTAGCTACAGTTTAACTCATTAATTGTACAAGGGAATGAGATCCTAATAAATAAAAAAATGAAGAAACTACAAATCAATGAGGGGTGGAGCAAATAATTACAAAAAAGTGTGCAAATAAAGAGTTGAAAATGTTCCCAGGTAAGTCTGACCTAATATGTAATCACATTCATAAAATTTTGACACTTGCTGCACTACTATCTTTATACTTACTATTGTTATTTTGGTTTTGGAATCTTAACTTAATTCAATGGTTTTGGAATCAACAACAATTGGGTGTATTTGAGAAGTTTCCCATTCAACAATTGGGTCTCAAATTTTCCCTCTTATCACGTTCACACCACAACCTCACTTTGTTAAGTCCAATATAGCATTATTAGTACTCATTGTCTACACACACAATAATTGTCACACTGACTTACTTTTTTTCCCCTTTTTTCCCTGTATTTTTAGCTTTCCGTTCATGTTATGTTGACACAGGGATTAGGAAAAACAAAATAAGTTGTGCACTAGAGGAGAGAAGGCAGTGTGGATGCTCTGTCTATCACTAAATAAAAGTTTCTCCAAAATTCTTACATTTAACATTTCTAACTAGATAATTCTTCATAAATCAATGTTAAAAATTACCCAAAACGATCTTGATATCTCAACTGTTAGTAAACACAACACACAAACTTTATGAGTAGTTGCATACAGAAAAGATAAATTCATGAACTATAGTTGAGATCAAGCACCATTGGTTCATCTAGTATGATATGTCATCCATTACCGAAATGATTATCATTAAATATTCATACCATGCATACAAAAAAGGTAAATTCATGAACTATAGTTGAGAACAAGCACCGCTGGTTCATCTAGTATGATATGTCATCCGTTACCAAAATGATTATCATTCAGTATTCATACCATATTCTTAGCAAAATTCTAAGAAATTAAACTTCCCCAACAATTGGCATCGTGAAAAAGGATTCATTAAATCAAGTAATCATTGGATGTTCATTTGGTTCATATAAATTAGTCACCGAAAACACAAAACACAACCTTTGCGGCCCATTGCCTAGAGAAATGCTAATTACTCCACTTGAAACCAACTACCACTAGCACAGTTCAAGCAAACAATGCAATAACACCATCTATTTAGAAATGTGCAAATTCTATTCCATCAAAAGAACAAAATACCATAATAAAGTAATGAACTAAACAGTCAACAAGGGCAACAAGCCACACCAAAATCAAGATATTAGCATCCAAAAGAGGTCCTGAGGAACGTTAATAGCATGTATTTAACTAGAAGAAGGTATTCAGCAAACCTAAAGACAAACTTCAAATGTGTCAAGCATAACTGTTTGCTTGAAGTATGCACGTTGTTCAACTAGACTCTCCTCAGGTCTATCATCTACCCATTCCCAACAGCATTTCACCGTTCTTTCTCAAGCCAAGCGTCAATACCAATCTTCCATCAAGATCAATTGTATATTGCTTACTTCAAGACCCCACCACCCCATATTCTTTCATAAGCCATACGGTACAACTCTTATTGTATATCAGCGAATCATATTGTAGCACCGAAAGCGATTCACCCACTACAGCAGTCAACGTGTTCCTAAGAAACTGATGAACCAGACTCAGTGGCAACTCAATCTCCCCAAAGACTTCATTACCCAAATCAAAAAACAGAACAAAACAACCACGAGTAACCGGGTCAACAAGCTAATGAACTTTCCCATTCAAATAAACTTATGACCAAAAGTAATTAACCATGCCAAAATGCGACACAACAGCATCAAAATCCCTCTAAGAACGATCGTCGAGGCATAAATTTCGATTTCAAGAGGGACCCTAAACCTATTTTTCGATCCCAAATATGAAATTCTCACAATCTTGAAGTCATTTTTAATCAAATCAAGGCCAAACCCATGAACACACATAAAAGGGGAAGTTGATTCACAAAAGGATAAGAAAATACATTTAATTGCATGAAATTTCATACCTTTGGTGGATGAGAAGATCTTTCCACAATTTGTTTTAGAAAATGGGGTTTAGGCTTTGACCCATCTAGTGAATCTACGAGGGAAGATTGGTCATTTATAAATTTTTTCTGTATTGAATTCATTCAATTTCAATTTCATAGAATACATCAAAGCAATCAACATTGAGACAAACCTCCAAGCAAAAAAGAAGAAACATCTCCCCATTTCATTTCAACAATGTCCGACCACTTAGTCTGAAGTAGGTTGAACGCTGAAGCTGCAGGAGTGGATATTTCCTCTTGAGCAAGTTCAATGGGTACCAGATCCTCCCTCGAAACCCCTAACATATTTGCTTTCATGGTATTGAGCCTAGCCCGCAAGTCCTCAATAGCCTGAGACTGAGAAATTACCACATCCGAACCTCGATTTGAAACCCAACCTTTAGTTGAACCTCGCTCATCAAGACCAAGAGCATCCATCGCAACAATTTTCTATCGAAGGCCCTCCATAGAAGTAGCGAACGACCTTGAACTAGGGCTAAGACTCCCGTCACCCCCCCATCGCCACTCTATTAACACTAATCGAAGGAACCTCCTCAGAGGAACTTACTGATTCCCCTTGCTCTAAGCTCAACCCGATTTTGTTTGCCCTAAACCCAATAACGGCAGTTATTTCAAATCCCTAACTACATCCTTAGCCCTAAACGAAACCCCTTTAGTAAACTATGGAGACTCCATCGACATCGATGAGCTATTGAAACCCTAGAATTTTAGGAATTCCAGAGAGATGGAAAAGCTTCTCTCACTAATGCTGGTGTTCTTTGTTCTTCCTTTATGATTAGAACCATTAGGTATAGATTGATGTTGGGAGTCAGCACTTTTGATTTTTTTTTTTTTGATTTTTTTTTAGCGTTTGGCGCTCGAAATTTTTATTTTGGCGCTATTTTTTTTTCCGGTCGTACCTTTCACGGCAGCGATTGCGTGTTGTAGAAAGTACAATATTTTTAACGGTTGGCTTTCTGTGCGTCGTGAAATGTTCAATATTTTTAACAGCTGGTGTAGGTGTGTCATGTATAGTTGATATATTAACGGCATGCCATATGCACGTCATAGAAAGTTTATTATTTACGACTAACATTGCAAGCCATAAAAAAATCATCGTTATTAGCATTCACGACCTACGCAATAGATACATCGTGGTTAGAAAATTATTTACGACATGCAAAAAAAGTAAGTCATAAAAGTGAGAAACCACGGCTTGCATTTACTGTATGTCGTTGATGTGAAGCCGTAAAAATTCAGTTTTGTTGTAGTGCTATCTCCCTCTTTGAGCCTCCGTGATGAGAGGGAGGGGGGGTCGTCTTCATTGCATTTATTAATTGTTTTGTCCAAATTGTGTTCAAAATCGTCAAGCCATCAACTTGTGCCTATTGATGGTTTCGGACTCGAATTCACTCTTCTCTTGAGTTTCATGATAGAGGAGAGCAGAAGGGACAAACATGGCATAAAGTTTCTCTGTCTGCACTATTTTCACCCCAGAGCAGTGAAACAGATTTTTGCAAGAAATTAGGACACGATCGCCTTATTTGGACCCAGCTGGGCCTCATTAGGGGTCGGCCACGCTCTAATGTTTGGTAAACAGAGTATTTTGGCAGAAACATGGGGCAGTGGCTGAGGGTGAAACATAGTAGATTCCCAAGGGGGCAGACAAAGTAGTTTCTGCAGACTGTCTGCATGAGAACGCATCCGATTCTTATACATTATTAATGTCATTCATATTATTGTTGCACATAATCTTGTGGAAATTTCATTCTTGTAATTATTGTAGTTGTAATTATTATTATCATAATGCCTTTGTTGTAATAAATTAGATGGTTATTTATTTATTTATTATTCATTCCAAAATTTGTAATAAGTAATTAGTTTAGCTAATTTATTATTCATTCGGATTTGTAACAGTTAGTTTAATTCGGATACTTGGATACTCATTCAAACTCACTTTCACGAGGGCAAATATGTAATAATTGTGTATGTCTTCCAACCCCATTTCTTTCTCCCTTTTTATTTACCTGCTTATAATGGTAACATAGAGCATCGTGTTTCCTTAGCATTTCCCATGATTCACATGCACTCATCTCACATACATTAAGGCTCGGCTCATCATACTAACCAATGTCATATTCAACTTTCTGAAATGAATACGTGATTTATCACATGTCTTGAATTGAATCATATACCATGCTAGTAGCCAAGCCTATTAATTGCATGATTGTATGTGCCACATTAGCCATATTGCATCAGTGTAACACGTCCGCGAGGGACCCCGCTACAGTTCGAACTCGATTTGTGTCACAGTTCTTAATCTGAACCAAAGAGTCCAAATCCGGCAAATTGTTTTGAGAAAACAGATTTTTGAAAGAAGTGCC
This sequence comes from Camellia sinensis, assembly GCF_055761805.1. Classification (NCBI taxonomy): domain Eukaryota; kingdom Viridiplantae; phylum Streptophyta; class Magnoliopsida; order Ericales; family Theaceae; genus Camellia; species Camellia sinensis. Next base: position 92,004,007 of record NC_138962.1, read on the forward strand.
AAACATAGACTGCTTTGCCAGATACAGAGTCGCCACCTAAATATTTTATTTTGGGGGAATTTAGGAAACCCTGACTCGGTGCCAAAGGCCACGTGTCCGTCATCACCAAAGTTACCTCGACTCGGGAACTTGGGTACGATTGGGGAAGGTCAGCTATGAGCACCCTCTCTCGCCCGATCCGAAGATCGGCCTCTACTAACTATGATATCCGTTTTTGAAAACGTTATGTGTTCTTATTCCGGTTATTAGCCCAGAATTACTATGTTGTGCACACAGCAAACAAGTATAGACCAAATCGCCTAGATTGGAACGAAACATTGCATATCCGTTTGTTTGGAAAACGGTTTGAAATTTGCTACTCGTAAGTAGGCTAAAAAAAACACGGATTTCAATGAGTTGTTCCAACTCAAACAATCCAACCTTCACCCACAGGCATTCAAGCAGTAATATCATGTAAACATATAGCCACATGGCAAGCATACTGTCATGTTAACATTCACACTCATGCGAGATGCTAAAGCATAAATACTTACATAGTACTCCAAACCAAAACAGGGAACTCGTTAGCAATCAATGCATGATCCAAGCCCATGTTTAAATGCCTAATGCAACGCATACGGAATGTCACTAGAGTAGGCTCGGCTAGTCTATGAATGACATGTGAAAATGCACAAGTAGCATGTATTCAAGTTAGATTTGAAGTACTAATGCAGTTAGCATGATGCGCCGAGCCCGGTGCATGCAATACTGATGAATGATGCACGCATGCATAGCATAAGGTATGATAAATTAAACATGACCTATTACTAACCATCAAAGCAGGTAAGTAAAAGGGAGAAAGAAGTGGGGGTTGGAAGACATGCACACACTCACCCACGTTTATTACAAATTCGCCCTCGCTCGGAGGGACCAAAAGAATAATAAAATTCGAATAATGAATTAACTATCCTAGCTAATTAATTATTACAGACCAACTAAATTAATTAAACAAATTAATTAATTTAAGAAAGCAAGAAAAAGGGCCTCGGGAAGAGGGCTCAATGCACGCATGCTTGGGTCTTGCTCGGAAGTCCACTGCCATGCGTAGGCTGCCTCTGTTTTCCCTGCTCTGCCCCTCTGAAAACTGCCAAAGTCTCAGAATTGCTTCCTTGGACATTGGGAGACACCACCGGCTGAGGAGAATGGCCACCGGCAGTAAGATGTGATGATCGGCTGTTGATGAAGCTATCGGCCACGGATTTATGGTCGGTCGGCACTGAACACTGCCGGTCGGCCAAGAATGTCTGCAGAACCTGCAATTGACAGCAGCAGAGGGCAAGGCATAGCAAGGCAATGCATTTCAAGCAATGTATGCACCGACCATATCCCTTATCATGTTTATGATTCAAAGGGACATGGTCCTTGATTCTCGGACCATCAAGCGCGCATTTCAATGCGTGATAGCCCAAGAGACCAAGTTGTGCATTTTTCATTTCAAATGTAATGCAATGCACATAGTCAAACCAAGGGGCTTCCACCTCTATCATGACTCACTTCAAGAGGTGAGGCAATGCATGCACAATGCAATGCAACCTAGGCATGCGAGCTAAGGATGCAACATGGCAATGCAATGTGTACATGCAAGTATGCAAGCAACCATGCGAGGTGAGCATGCAAACAAGCAAAGAGATGGACTTAAACATGATTAGGCAATTCTCAAACAAGCCTAAATCAGTGGCCAAAGTGCTCAAACATGGAGGCCAACACACGCACACACATGCACATGTTAAAGGGGTAATACTTGAGCACAAAAGGGCAACTCTCAAGCACACTTGAGAGAGGCATAACATGGACAATTAGCATGTAAATTAAGCTTTGAAAATCATGCAAGAACATGGTGCCAAACCTACCCAAACAATGCAATCAAGGTATGCAAGCAAAGTCCAAGATTCAAAGCAAGCTAAAGGGGTATTGAACCACACTTAACAAGACCAAACATGGCATGAATTCAATGACCCAAAATAGAGTTTTAGCATATAAAACAAAGCCCAAAAGATTACTTAGATGGCATCTAAATGACTTGAATTCAAAAGCATGCACAATGACCAAAACATGGAGCATGCAACACAAACCTTTGACACATCAAAGGGACCATGAAATGCAAGCATACAAGCATACTAAGTGGACTGAAATGACATGGAAAATGGTCCCAACCCACTAAATCAAAGCAAGTAACGCATGCTATACACTCACACCCTTAAGGCCAACAAGCCAAAATGCAAAGGGGCTATACAATGCATGCCAAAGTCGATCCAAACAACTAAGGACAGACCTTAATCATGGCAAAATAAACATGAAAGCTTCACAAAGCCAAGCCTAAAACATGCTGGAACAATGGTTTACAACCTAAGGCATGTTAAGGCAACAAAATAGCATTACAAGGCATGTATGCTAAGCAAGCATAGTGTACCAAAACCAACTTAAAACAATGCTATTTCATGGCAAAATAAGCATAAATAACAACTAAGGCATGGTCAACAAGAGCCTAAGCTAGGTGCTCCCTCAATAGGCAAAAATGGTCATTTTCAAGGACAACAAGGAGAGGGGGTGGCCCTCTCCTTCTTGGGACCTCAAGGCACCATCCTTACCACTGAAATCCCTCAAGATTTCAGTGGTGAGGAGGCCCAAACACCAAAGCCCCGGAGCTCACACAAAATAGCACAAAACAAGGGCCAAACAAGGCTTAAGAGGGGTCAAAAAACCCCAAATCTTAAAACAATCTTAACAAACTATTTAGAGGCCTTAAAAACAGAACTTTTATGTATTATATGCAAAGCCAAAAAACAGTTGCAAGATAGGTAAAAGTAGTGTGCAAAAATGGGGTAAAAAGGGCCTAGTTTCTTACCCTTGAAGTCCTCCTTCACAAATGATGATCTTGTTGCCTCCTTGAGCTCAAATCCAGTCAAGAACACCAAGAAGAACCCTCTGGTCCCTCAACAACTAAGAGAAGGTGTAACACTATGTGTTTGTGTGCAATAGTATGGACAAACACACACTAGACACACATAAGAGAGAGATATAGAGATAGGAAATATGTATCAACCCTAATCCTAATCCAGAACTCCCTTTGAAATTTTTGTAACCCTAATGCCAAGAGAGGAAGCCTCTTCTTATAAGCAACTCCCTCTTGTAAGGCTTCCAAAACAAGCCATCCAAGAGGGAAATCCCTCCATACACGTGTATGGAGGGGAACAGAGTGGGTGCCAGCTATCACAGCTGGCACAAAATATCTACTAAAAGTAGATGAACAGTGATCGGCCATTCAAAATTGCCATTTTGGCAAAATAAATGGCCGACCGGCAACAAAGAGTGCCGACCGGCAATATACATTGCCGATGGCATGAAATCACTGGCCGGTGGCCTCAAGCCATGGCCGGTGATGTGTGGGGATGCCTCACAAGGCATTCCCTGCCGCTCCAAGGCAAAACACAAGTGTTTGGTGCAAAACCAGACACAACACGGTCGAGTCGAGAGATCCTGAGGCAAGGCGCGCAACCGAGACCTCCGGGAACTCAAGATGAACACAAACAAGGGTAATCACCAAGTGTTCCAATGGTGACGTCCAAGTCTTGAGGACGGTCAAAAATGGGGTGTCTACAGTTGCCCCTCTTTGACAGAACTCGAAAGTCATAACAATGACAGGAGTGAATGTCAAAGCCCAGAGACGACCCACTTTTGACAAGGCCGAAGACTTAGACAAACATGCAAGACAAACAAGATATGCACCCAAAGGCAAGGGCAAAATGCAAGACAATGCACAAAGCCGAACATAACTTATGATCATGCAAAGAAAGCTGTAATGAAGCACACATGCGACAGTTTTAAGCTAGCATACACCAAACTACACTACAATGCAGAAAGGATGTAAGAGAATTATGCAATTCTCGATACGTCTCACTCAGAGGATACAATACCTGTGCGGCTCGTCTGGTTGCACCAGCTTCAAACGAACCGTACATACAATATCGTGCCTACAAAGAAAGCAAACTTAACAGGTACAATGTTATTAGCAACATGCATGACAATGCAAAAATGAATGCAAAATGATTTGCAATATATACAAAACTATGTATGAACAATGCAAATGAAAATGCAATGCAATTGAATCCTGATCCAATCATGAGCGGTTCGAAACCACACCTATGTCAAATAGATTGATGGAGGTAACAAGTCCGTCTACCATAGAACGGTCAACAGAACTATGAGTAATGTAGACAGACACAAGAACAAGTATTGGGGGGAATGACAAAGGTGGGGAAACGACCCGCTGGGGAAACAACTACGATCCTAATGCTGGATGCAACAATTACACTACAATGTAATATATAATGAAAATACTAGGGAAATGGCAGTGGATATGGCACGCGGGCCAAACCAAATCTTGCCTAGGCAAAGCATGTATGCATACAAGCCACGTCTAACATAGAACGGTCCACTGAACTATGCTTCGACACGAGAAGTATGGGCACATACCGGACCAAGCTCAACATGGAAAGGCGCAAGCCATAAATGGAAGGTGATGCAATGAATGCATGCAAATTACAATGCAATGTGCACTGGGATGGAAAAGATACGATGGATAAGGCACGCAGGCCAAAGCAAATCTTGCCTAGGAAGGGCATGTACACGTACAAGCCGCGTCTAACATAGAACGGTCCACTGAACTATGCTTCGACACGAGAAGTATGGGTGCATACCGGACCAAGCTCAATCATGGAAAGGCGCGAGCCATAGATGGAAGTGATGCAGTGAATGCATGCAAGCTACAATGCAATGTGCACTGGGATGGAAAAGATACGATGGATAAGGCACGCAGGCCAAACCAAATCTTGCCTAGGAAGGGCATGTACACTTACAAGCCGCGTCTAACATAGAACGGTCCACTGAACTATGCTTCGACACGAGAAGTATGGGCGCATACCGGACCAAGCTCAATCATGGAAAGGCGCGAGCCATAGATGGAAGTGATGCAGTGAATGCATGCAAGCTACAATGCATTGTGCACTGGGATGGAAAAGATACGACGGATAAGGCACGCAGGCCAAACCAAATCTTGTCTAGGAAGGGCATGTACACGTACAAGCCGCGTCTAACATAGAACGGTCCACTGAACTATGCTTCGACACGAGAAATATGGGCGCATACCGGACCAAGCTCAATCATGGAAAGGTGCGAGCCATAGATGGAAGTGATGCAGTGAATGCATGCAAGCTACAATGCAATATACACTATATTACAATGATGCATGACAATGCAACTATTTACGATGGTGCATGACAATGCAACTATTTACGATGATGCATGACAATGCAATTATATATTTTTTTTGTTTGTGTTTTTGAAATGCAAATGCATGATGATGCATGATTTCGAAGTGCGCAACAACGCGCAGCTTTTAAGATGCATGTGAACTTGAATATGCGACGACGCGAGTCGCTTGAAATACATGTATAATGCAACTTATCAAAAGTCGTTCGGGCACGACAAACACCAAAGGACTTGCACCTTCAGAGGATTTAGGGTCTCCTAGACCGTCGTATGTATAGGACGGTGTGATGCGCAAAATAGCGCGATTGAATGCATGCAAAATGCAATGAGATGTGCAAGATAGCGCGATGAGTTAGACAACGCGAGTGCACAAGACAGTGCGATGCGCAAGATAGCGCGATGGAATACATGCAAAATGCAATGAGATGCGCAAAACAGCGCGATGCGTTAGACACCGCGAGTGCACAAGACAGTGCGATGCACAAGATAGCGCGATGGAATGCATGTAAAATGCAATGAGATGCGCAAAACAGTGCGATGCGTTAGACAACGCGAGTGCACAAGATAGTGCGATGCGCAAGATAGCACAATGGAATGCATGTAAAATGCAATGAGATGCGCAAAACAGCGCGATGCGTTAGACAACGCGAGTGCACAAGACAGTGCGATTGATTTGAAATGCACAAGACAGTGCGATTGATATGTGATGCACATGGGGCAACTTTTGAGTTTTGTAAAAGCCAAAAGGATACGGAAAGGATACACCTTGCACGAATTCGAGTGCCACGCACAGAAGACACAATCCGAGGTCAAAACGGAGGCCGGTTGAGCGTCGGAGAAGTACGTTTCTTGCACCGTCTTGAGCAATGAAGGCCCTGAACCACACATATAACCCAAAAAAAGGATGTAGGAGGCTCCAAAACCACTGTAAGAGACCACCGGATACCCACCGGCCATCAAAATGCATCACCGGCCATCCATCGGCCATCATACAATTTCCATCGGCAAACTATTTTGCCGACCGGCAAAGAGTGTGGCCGACCGGCAAAAAGTCCCTGTATCGGGGCAATTTTGGCATTTCGCTACGGGCCTTTTAAAATAGGGCTAGAAGCCCTATTTTCTTTACTTCTCCTTGCTCGAAATCTTCTCCTCTCTCTCTCTAAAATATTTTCTGAGCCTTATTTCCTCGTTTTCCTTGGTTTTTGGCTCCGTTTCGTCCTTCGATTCACGTTCACCCTTGCGTTTCGAACATTTTGAACCGATTGAAATTTCATTTCGGTGTTGTTTTTTGATTTCCGCCACTCGGGGCTTGTTTCCCTTAAGTTTTTCTCGATATCTGTGCTTGTTCTGCACTTCGGCTTTTCCGGCCCTCTCGGGGTTGACTTTTTGTTGATTCTTCACATTCTCGCCCGATTTTTCGTCTTTCAGCCATTTTCACATTCTCTTCAAGATGGCGGACGATCTTCCACAGGGCGGGACCCCTCCAGAGCTCGAGATGGATCCCGAGGCCGACCCCTTGCCACTTCATATCCGGCCGTTCGATCCGAAGACCTACAGGCCTGCGGTTCATGTGATGCTCCCTGATGGACTACGCCAGTTTCGGAGCTTCGAGAGGGGCGTGGCACCCGAGCTTCTCCTGTGTGAGCCTACCTCTCATTTGTCCTTCGGCGCTTCCGAGGTAACATTCTTTCTTCTGTTTTATTATTTTCCGCAATGTAGAACATAACTGCCATTAGTTGATTCTGTTCTCTAACTGCTTAGCCCGGATGCACCGATACACTATACACTGTAGTTGATTGCAAACAAACTTACAACCGATATCTGTTTGAAACTTACACGTGCACACACACTGCACTGACCCTGAATCACCCAAACACACGGCGCACACTGTATTTCACTGCATACACACTGGTACCCGGTATCTACTTGAGTCTGAAAACATGCACACATGCTGTATTTGCCCTGAACCACTCAAACACGCTGACACATCACACGTTGTAGTTCACTGTAAGTACACCGGCACCCGATGTCTGTTCGAATTTGAAAACATGCACACATGCTGTATACCTGTATGCTTCTTAAAACTGCGTTTTGAATATTGCCTCGCAATTGTTGTTTTTGATTACAGGGGGATTCCCATACCATCCGCGGGTATGGGAATGTCGTTGCTCGGGACTGGTACATAGAGCTGCCAGACGCGGTTCGTCATATTGTCGACGAGGCCAGTTTCGGCATCTTCTGCAGGGGGCTCTCCCGGCTTACGATCTGCAGGCCCTTGCTTGCCGCTTTAGTGGAGAGGTGGTGGGATACCACTAACTCCTTCCACTTCTCCGTCGCGGGGGACATGACGATGACCCCTTACGATTTCTCGATGCTCACCGGCATCGGGGTAGGGGGTGATCCGATCCCCTTCGATACCGATATGGATGAGTGGGTCGCCGCCCAGCTGTACCTGCTCGGCACTCAGCCACCCCTTGCCCGGGCAGGGTTTGTCAGGTACTCTTGGTTCGAGAGCCATTTTCGGATTCAGCCAACCTTGGCGGAGGAGGCGCAGATGACCCCAGAGGAGGTGGATCAGTATGCGCGGGGCTTCATCATGTTTCTGCTCGGGACGACCCTTTTCGCCGACCGGGCGAACACCGTGCCTCTATGTCTGTTAAGCGCACTGGTGGATGTTAGGCAGATCCGCCACTATGACTGGGGTGGCGCCGGCTTGGCCACTTTGTATGGTTACATGAGCTCTTCTTCCCGCCTTAGCGGACAGCTTCTCGGCGGCTACTGGCGAGCTTGGGAGGTACATCTTCTTTCCCTTTTACATTTCTGCTTCACGTTTTATGTATTCTGTACACTGCACACACCACGGTCTGCCTCTCACTGACTATATACTGCACACGCGGCACACATATACTCTGCTTTACTTTGACTGTATACTGCACACACTGTATACTCTGTACAATACACTGCACAACACACGGCTCTGCCATTTTGCTTTATTCTGTATTTTGCTTTATCCGATAGTCATACTTATATCTGTTCTGCAGTTGTGGGTGTATGCCTACTTTCCCAGGCTTGCCCCAGTACCTGATGTGGAGACCCCACTCGGCGTCCCCTTTTCTCATCGCTTTGATGTGCGATGCGTGCGGAGACCACGGGAGTCTTTTATTTTCTTCCGCCGCTACTTCAACACCATCACCGCTGCGGAGGTATGTTCAACTTTAGAATTTGCTTAGGCTTCGCTTAGCACTGTATGTTTGATAACAGATAGATAACAAACTGCATATTTACCCGCAGATCACCTGGCAGCCCTGGGCTCCGTTGCCGGCCGTGGTGAGGGATCACTACGAGGGCGCAGGGGAGACTGCCCATTGCCGGATTCTGTTGGAGGGCCCGGTCTGTCGGGCTTGGTACCTGGGCGAGCATTTCTTGCGTCAGACCCTGGGTTTACCGGAGCAGATAGTCCCGGGTCCACCTCCTGCCCATATGAGAGATACTGAAAGGTTCACCGCCCAGGAGGTGGTTGATTACACGATCGGCTGGGACGCGGGGGACTTCAGGGGCGAGGGCGACTTTAGAGAGTATGTCCAGACCTACATTATGCGGCCTCTGAGTGGTGGCCGCCGAGCTGAGAGAAGGGCACTTGCGGCGCCAGTAGCTGGGGCAGGGACGTCGAGGACGGCTCGTGTCCTTGGCAGGAGTGGAGCTCGGAGGGGTCGGGGGGTTAGCTGGCCAGCGCTACCCGCGACGATGACATGCCGAGGGTAGGGTGGGGCGACGTACCAGATTCCCTTTGCTCCTCCTCCGGCTGACCATGAGTTGGTCGGGTTCTATGACTTACCTCCGGTATGTACTACTTCATCTTACATCTTGCATTGTCATTTTATTTCAGTTTATTTTGATATTCCGCAGAATACTGATGCCTTTGATACTTTTGCAGGCGTCCTCCGAGTACACCCGGCAGTCCCTGTAGTTGAAAGCCTCCATGATGGAGATACTACAGCGGACCTTCGACCTCCTGGCCCTCTATAGTATTCCGGTATGTCCTCCTGACGACGGTCTCAAACCATTCATAAACTGATTCGCGTAATCTGATGCACGACACAACACCTGACACACTGATCTCACAACATCTGATACACTGCATACACTGCATTTATACACTACATTCTGCACTTGATAAACTGCTCACGGCGTTCACACACTGTACTCATACACTGCATTTTGCACTGATAAACTGCTCACGGCATTCACACACTGTACTCCTACACTGCATTCTGCACTGATACACTGCTCATAGTATTCTGATGTATTTGCCTTTTGTGCTTTTCAGCCTCCCTTCCAGATTCCTCCGGTGGGTGGCACTCCGACTGGGTCCTCTATTCCTGCTCGATGAGGGCGTGGAGACGCTGTACATCCCCGTACCAGGGCGGGGCGTGTTTATGTCGAGAGTAGCTCTCGGGCACCGACCCCTGATGATGACGATGATGATGATGATGAGTCCGAGGCAGAGGCAGAGGCCGGGTCATCTAAGGAGGCTGGAGACGACTCAGACTCAGGCTCAGATGGCGATGCTGATGACGATACCCCTGGACCTTCGTCCAGGAAGAGGGCGAGGACAGATCCCCGGGCCCGAGACTACTGATGATGATCCAGATTGCTGCTTTTCTTCTTTTTTGTACTTTTTTTTCTTTTTTTTCTTTTTCTTCCTTCTCTTTGCTGGTAGTTAGATTACCTTGTACTGCCGCAGGCATATTTTTGTTTTCAAAGCTATGTACTTGAAAAAGATAATGAAATGAACAAACTTTTTGTTTAAAAAGTGTTACATTTACATATCTCATGTATTGCATCGCATCACATCATGTTACACCTCAATGTGAATGGAATTGACCTGTTGTCTGAAAAATCAAGCATTTGTACTGTAATGATCAGATAACCAAACGGCCTCATAGCAAAACAGCTCAAGCAACACATTGCTCAAACTGAACGCACAGCCCATACTTTGTTGGGGATTAGTCTGCATACAGCCCCTAACACCACACTCGGTTCATTCTGCACACAGCAAATCCTGAACAAACGGCCCAATCTGACAAGACGGAACACAAAGATGGAACCAGTTGAAGTTGAAGCACGCTTAGATGCCTCGAATTTTTTCTTCTTCTTTTGCTTCGCACAGATGTAGAGAATGGCACAGCACTCTGAGCATAAACGATTTTCGAAATAAAAAAGGATTTTCAACCGGGGTATCGAGCCTACAACTGAACACAGCGGGAAGGACTCAAACAAAATGGTACACGACCTAAACACAACGAGACACGCTTAGAAAAGACCCAAAACAAAAGTTGAACAAAACGAAAGACACGACACGCGGACATGTTCAACGAAAGACCTCAAATCTCGAGGAGCCAGTTTCTCCGGGTATATTTCCCACCATTTCTGATTTGTGATTCTCACATCACTCGGCCCTCAGGCTCGGTTTTCTTTCCTCTCAAAACCCTTTTTCTTACTTTTCTCTCAACTTACACCTCTCTATTCTTTATTCTCTCATTTTTCGTCCCTCTCCAAGGTGATTGATGAATGAATAGGAAGTTGCGGGTTCATGCCCAACGCCATTAGCTCACAGCTATTTCTTCTGGTGGGTAGAGTGCCCTCCTGGCAAGTATGTTGACGACGGGGGAAAGACAGAACGCCTGACTCAACTGTGCCCCTAGTTTATCATTTTGACCATTTTTTGTTTTGGTTTTCTATTAAAACAGTTTTGATCAAGATGAGAGTCGGATTAACGTACTTGTTCGATTTTTGATTTGAAAACCATGCAAGTCAGACTATAAGCACTGAAAATTTTCCTTTTTGGGTCCAAGAAAATGGTCCAGTTTTGGAAAATGAAATAATTTTCGAGAAAATGGTCAACTTCAGTAAAAATTCTCAAAAACTATATTTGCAAACGGCCGCCGCCCAACGAGCGCGGAACTCATTCTCGAGATGCACAACCTCGGATCAGAGGCAATGGAAAATTGCCCCTTGTTTGAAAGACGCTGCACGGCAACGGAAAGTTGCCCCTGGTTTGAACGGCGACTCATGGCAACGGAAAGTTGCCCCTTGTCTGGATGATGTCGCAACATATTGTAAACAGTCCTTACCAGTTATGATCACGGTCGAACTTTCTCGGATACGGAGAAGACGGAGATGGTCAAAACCAATATATGGACACAGTCACTTTGAAGGTGTTGAGGGCTGGACTTCAGGACGAAGTTGCCTATGTATCCGGTTGTCACAACCGAACTATCGGATTCAGAGAAGGGCAAGAATAATCAAAACCATTACATGGACTGAGACGCTATGAAAGCGTTGAGGGCTGGACTTCAGGATGAAGTTGCCTACGTATCCCAAACATGGGAATCAAGCCTTACGTAGTTCGGGTTAAGGTACACTCGGGTATTTTAACCTTCACTTTTTAGGCTCTAACTTTTGCCAAGGCGCCCGATGCGGGTTTTCGACCTTGCGAGCTTCTTTTCATTTTCTTTTTTTTTCTTCTTTTTTTTTCTTGATTTTTTTTTTTGTATCTTTTCATTCTCTTTTTTTTTTCTTTCTTTTTTCTTGATTTTATTTCTTCTCTTTTTTTGCATTTTTGTATTTTTCTCTTGCTCTAACTTTTGCCTGGGTCGCCCTTCCGGGTTTTCGGCCCAGCGAGCCTCTCAAAAGGGTAAAAGTGTAACAAGTCCATGCCAAATGGTTTTTGAAGTTGAAGCCTCTCTGTATCTAGGAGAACGACTGTTGCAATGATTTGCAGAAGAATCCATCATGGCTGCTCCACGAGCTTCTTCTGGTGAGATCTAATCTTTTTAATTCGACTTTGGTGCCTCTTGTTCGAGGGCTGCTTCAAAACTGGCCACACAGGCCTCCTCTGACAGTTGACCGTTGAATGTTCCGAATGAGTTCGAGGTTCAAAACAAACAGGTCGAATCTTGAGGTTGAGAGCGATCCTAGGCTGCACCATCTCAGGAGCGGTTCCACACAGGTCTTCGCAGGATCGCGCAAAATATTTTGTTTTTGAAAGTTTTTTTTTTATAAAGAAAGCGACAAATCGCTCGCACTGAAGACAGTGTGGGACCAATCTGGATCAAGCCAGGATCCTTCTCAGTACTCACACTGACAAGCATGATTTCATTCATTAAGGGCTTAGCATGCCTCTCTTTCTCTCAATTGATCAAATTTTTGCAAAACCGGAGGAATTCCTTCCTCTTCGTTTTTATCACAATGTTTCGAAAAAAGTTTTGAAGAACTTAGGTCAATGCAATAATTCTCAATGCACAGAAGAGCAGGTAGAATGCAGGGTCATTCCATTCAAAACCTCTGGCACAACTAGCCCAAAACAAACAATAAGCACGGAAACATGATAGCCGCAGCTGTTTCATTTAGGTTTCTCGGATGTAACTGGCTCCACAGCAGAGACAGACTCAAAAAGAAAGCAAAAAGGTTAAATACCAAAATGGTGTTCGAGGCAACAACCCCGGAATCACTCGACATCCTATACAACGGGACTGACTCGGTACCACAACACAGACCCAAAAACAAAAAGACTGACTCAAAGCAAAGAGGCAGACTCAAAAACAAAATAGAGAACTGACTCAAAACCCAAGCTAGAAGCTACAAAATTGCATTTACAAATGCTCAAAAAGTGCGTGCCAAACGCCACATCTGAAATACACCGAGCGCCGCCCGCAGGTGGTCCAACCCCTGATCACATACTCGCAGTATCCTCATAGTCCAACAGCTCGGTAGTAACAGACTTCGCTGAGGTAGGTGGAAGAATGACCTCATTATCGATCAGATTCTGCACTTCATGGCGAAGGCGGAAACAGTTATCGGTGGCATGACCGGTCTGTTGGTGGTACGCGCAGTACAAAGCAGCATCATGTGTGAGAGGGAGATTCTTCGGGAGAGGCCGAGGTTCAAGGGGTTTGAGGTGCCCCCTTTCGGCAAGAATCTGAAGTGCCTTAGACAGAGGCATGTAGAGAGCATGAAAGATCCTGCGCCCTCGGGGCAGGTACTTTGAAGTCTGAGTATTCTTACTAGACGCACTAGCAAAAGGGTCGACAGGCACTACCTTGGTTTTCTGATCTTTCCCAGGTGCAGGGTTGGGAATAGGAGGAACTGTTCTGGCATGACGGGGCCTATCCCGATTTTCTGACTAACTTGAACTACCCTCAGGTGGAGTGGGGAAAGCATCCTCCATAGTTTTTGCCACAACTGCGGATATCTGTTGCTTGTTCATCCCCCCGGCTTTCAAAGCCTCGACTGCCCGCAGCAGTTGTTCAATGGGATCGGCATCTGCCTTCATTTTGTTCTTGCCTCTGGCCTCGGCCTGATCAGGGGTTTGGGTTACTACATCAGAGCGAAGCCCGGTTGTTGCTGATACGTCGTTGCTGTAGCTGGAGGCAACCTCTGGTTGGCTGAGCTCTATCACAATCCGCCCCAGTAGCGGGGGCTCCTATGGTATGAAATTCCCGGCATATGGTGCCGTTGGCGGCGAAGCCGACATTCCATAGGCCAGATCGGCCACGGATCTCTGGAGGTCACCAATCATTCCCATCAGCTCGAATGTAGTGGGCTCGCGAGCCTAATACAACTGGGGGGTCCAGACCGGGTGCGCGACAGGCGACCTGGGTGGATGTGGTTCATCGACATTGGTCCCGCTTTGCAGAGCGATTCCTTAATCTAATGCGGCCGTCATAACCACAATCTCCTCTGAATTTTGCATCATGATAAGTCCGCTGTACTGAACGGTGACTAACGGATCAGATATCTGTCTTGCCTCAGCAAGGGGGAACACTAGCTATTCTGTATCAACTCTCTGAACCTCTGAACTGAAAGGAAAAACAAACAGCATTTCAGCCCAAACAGATCAAACACGGGTGTAGCCGAACAACTGCACTCTACTACTGATCACTGTTTCCCAGAATCACTGTTCCCAAAACTGAACTTGATACCCGCAGATAACTGATTTCTCAACAACACTGATACTGGTGCCCCCAGGCCCGATACTCAAACTTGCAAACTGATATGTACGTTCCTGTAGAGATGCACTCTAAAGCACATAGCAAGTAAAGAGAGCCAAAACACCCCTATAGAGGGGTAGGGTTTTCCTGTCCTATTTTGTCAGGAGCTAGGGTTTCACTATGCACGCAGCAGTTTTCAAACAACCTAACATCGGGTAAGCAACCTGTTCTAATTTGGAATGGTCACTATGGATATCGATATGCACTAGGTCGAATGGTCGAAAAGGGTGCCCCGGTAAAACCAGGGTTTGTGTTCTCATACTATCAGAGCCCCCAACCGGTCAGCCTTATGGCATGCTTTGACAAAGTCAAGCCTCCGGCAAACCGTTCAGGAATGGCAGATGGAAAACACGGTGCCCTAGGCGCACCAATGCACATGCAATGCAAAGAGACACATAAATGAAATCAAAACAGGATATTACGAGTTCGAGTCAAGCTCTCTAAACTCCCCAGCAGAGTCACCAGAAACTGTAACACGTTCGCGAGGGACCCCGCTACAGTTCGAACTCGATTTGTGTCACGGTTCTTAATCTGAACCAAAGAGTCCAAATCTGGCAAATTGTTTTGAGAAAACAGAATTTTGAAAGAAGTGCCAAACATGGACTGCTTTGCCAGATACAGAGTCGCCACCTAAATATTTTATTTTGGGGGAATTTAGGAAACCCTGACTCGGTGGCAAAGGCCACGTGTCCGTCATCACCAAAGTTACCTCGGCTCGGAAACTTGGGTACGATTGGGGAAGGTCAACTATGAGCACCCCCTCTCGCCCGATCCGAAGATCGGCCTTTACTAACCATGATATCCGTTTTTGAAAACGTTATGTGTTCTTATTCCGGTTTTTAGCCTGGAATTACTATGTTGTGCGTACAGCAAACAAGTATAGACCAAATCGCCTAGATTGGAATGAAACGTTGCATATCCGTTTATTTGGAAAACGATTTGAAATTTGCTACTCGTAAGTAGGCTAAAAAAAACACGGATTTCAATGAGTTGTTCCAACTCAAACAATCCAACCTTCACCCACAGGCATTCAAGCAGTAATATCATGTAAACATATAGCCGCATGGCAAGCATACTGTCATGTTAACATTCACACTTATGCGAGATGCTAAAGCATAAATACTTACATAGTACTCCAAGCCAAAACAGGGAACTCGTTAGCAATCAATGCATGATCCAAGTCCATGTTTAAATGCCTAATGCAACGCATACGGAATGTCACTAGAGTAGGCTCGGCTAGTCTATGAATGACATGTGAAAATGCACAAGTAGCATGTATTCAAGTTAGATTTGAAGTACTAATGCAGTTAGCATGATGCGCCGAGCCCGGTGCATGCAATACTGATGAATGATGCATGCATGCATAGCATAAGGTATGCTAAATTAAACATGACCTATTACTAACCATCAAAGCAGGTAAGTAAAAGGGAGAAAGAAGTGGGGGTTGGAAGACATGCACACACTCACCCACGCTTATTACAAATTCGCCCTCGCTCGGAGGGACCAAAAGAATAATACAATTCGAATAATGAATTAACTATCCTAGCTAATTAATTATTACAGACCAACTAAATTAATTAAACAAATTAATTAATTTAAGAAAGCAAGAAAAAGGGCCTCGGGAAGAGGGCTCAATGCACGCGTGCTCGGGTCTTGCTCGGAAGTCCACTGCCATGCGTAGGCTGCCTCTGTTTTCCCTGCTCTGCCCTTCTGAAAACTGCCAAAGTCTCAGAATTGCTTCCCTGGACATTGGGAGACACCACCGGTTGAGGAGAATGGCCACCGACAGTAAGATGTGATCATCGGCTGTTGATGAAGCTATCGGCCACGGATTTATGGTCGGTCGGCACTGAACACTGCCGGTCGGCCAAGAATGTCTGCAGAACCTGCAATTGACAGCAGCAGAGGGCAAGGCACAGCATGGCAATGCATTTCAAGTAATGTATGCACCGACCATATCCCTTATCATGTTTGTGATTCAAAGGGACATGGTCCTTGGTTCTCGGACCATCAAGCGCGCATTTCAATGCGTGATAGCCCAAGAGACCAAGTTGTGCATTTTTCATTTCAAATGTAATGCAATGCACATAGTCAAACCAAGGGGCTTCCACCTCTATCATGACTCACTTCAAGAGGTGAGGCAATGCATGCACAATGCAATGCAACCTAGGCATGCGAGCTAAGGATGCAACATGGCAATGCAATGTGTACATGCAAGTATGCAAGCAACCATGCGAGGTGAGCATGAAAACAAGCAAAGAGATGGACTTAAACATGATTAGGCAATTCTCAAACAAGCCTAAATCAGTGGCCACAGTGCTCAAACATGGAGGCCAACACACGCACACACATGCACATGTTAAAGGGGTAATACTTGAGCACAAAAGGGCAACTCTCAAGCACACTTGAGAGAGGCATAACATGGACAATTAGCATGTAAATTAAGCTTTGAAAATCATGCAAGAACATGGTGCCAAACCAACCCAAACAATGCAATCAAGGTATGCAAGCAAAGTCCAAGATTCAAAGCAAGCTAAAGGGGTATTGAACCACACTTAACAAGACCAAACATGGCATGAATTCAATGACCCAAAATAGAGTTTTAGCACATAAAACAAATCCCAAAAGATTACTTAGATGGCATCTAAATGACTTGAATTCAAAAGTATGCACAATGACCAAAACATGGAGCATGCAACACAAACCTTTGACACATCAAAGGGACCATGAAATGCAAGCATACAAGCATACTAAGTGGACTGAAATGACATGGAAAATGGTCCCAACCCACTAAATCAAAGCAAGTAACGCATGCTATACACTCACACCCTTAAGGCCAACAAGCCAAAATGCAAAGGGGCTATACAATGCATGCCAAAGTCGACCCAAACAACTAAGGACAGACCTTAATCATGGTAAAATAAACTTGAAAGCTTCACAAAGCCAAGCCTAAAACATGCTAGAACAATGGTTTACAACCTAAGGCATGTTAAGGCAACAAAATGGCATTACAAGGCATGTATGCTAAGCAAGCATGGTGTACCAAAACCAACTTAAAACAATGCTATTTCATGGCAAAATAAGCATAAATAACAGCTAAGGCATGGTCAACAAGAGCCTAAGCTAGGTGCTCCCTCAAGAGGTAAAAATGGTCATTTTCAAGGACAACAAGGAGAGGGGGTGGCCCTCTCCTTCTTGGGACCTCAAGGCACCATCCTTACCACTGAAATCGCTCAAGATTTCAGTGGTGAGGAGGCCCAAACACCAAAGTCCAGGAGCTCACACAAAATAGCACAAAACAAGGGCCAAACAAGGCTTAAGAGGGGTCAAAAAACCCCAAAGCTTAAAACACTCTTAACAAACTATTTAGAGGCCTTAAAAATAGAACTTTTATGTATTATATGCAAAGCCAAAAAACAGTTTCAAGATAGGTAAAAGTAGTGTGCAAAAATGGGGTAAAAAGGGGCTAGTTTCTTACCCTTGAAGTCCTCCATCACAAATGATGATCTTGTTGCCTCCTTGAGCTCAAATCCAGTCAAGAACACCAAGAACAACCCTCTGGTCCCTTAACAACCAAGAGAAGGTGTAACACTATGTGTTTGTGTGCAATAGTATGGACAAACACACACTAGACACACACAAGAGAGATATAGAGATAGGAAATATGTATCAACCCTAACCCTAATCCAGAACTCCCTCTGAAATTTTTGTAACCCTAATGCCAAGAGAGGAAGCCTCTTCATATAGGCAACTCCCTCTTGTAAGGCTTCCAAAACAAGCCATCCAAGAGGGAAATCCCTCCATACACGTGTATGGAGGGGAACAGAGTGGGTGCCAGCTATCACAGCTGGCACAAAATATCTACTAAAAGTAGATGAACAGTGATCGGCCATTTAAAATTGCCATTTTGGCAAAATAATTGGCCGACCGGCAACAAAGAGTGCCGACCGGCAATATACATTGCCGATGGCATAAAATCACTGGCTGGTGGCCTCATGCCATGGCCGGTGATGTGTGGGGATGCCTTATAAGGCATTCCCTGCCCCTCCAAGGCAAAACACAAGTGTTTGGTGCAAAACCGGACACAACACGGTCAAGTCGAGAGATCCTGAGGCAAGGCGTGCAACCGAGACCTCCGGGAACTCAAGATGAACACAAACAAGGGTAATCACCAAGTGTTCCAATGGTGACGTCCGAGTCTTGAGGACGGTCAAAAATGGGGTGTCTACAGTTGCCCCTCTTTGACAGAACTCGAAAGTCATAACAATGACGGGAGTGAATGTCAAAGCCCAGAGACGACCCATTTTTGACAAGGCCGAAGACTGAGACAAACATGCAAGACAAACAAGATATGCGCCCGAAGGCAGGGGCAAAATGCAAGACAATGCACAAAGCCGAACATAACTTATGATCATGCAAAGAAAGCTGTAATGAAGCACACATGCGACAGTTTTAAGCTAGCATACACCAAACTACACTACAATGCAGAAAGGATGTAAGAGAATTATGCAATTCTCGATATGTCTCACTCAGAGGATACAATACCTGTGCGGCTCGTCTGGTTGTACCAGCTTCAAACGAACCGTACATACAATATCGTGCCTGCAAAGAAAGCAAACTTAACAGCTACAATGTTATTAGCAACATGCATGACAATGCAAAAATGAATGCAAAATGATATGCAATATATACAAAACTATGTATGAACAATGCAAATGAAAATGCAATACAATTGAATCATGATCCAATCATGAGCGGTTCGAAACCACACCTATGTCAAATAGATTGATGGAGGTAACAAGTCCGTCTACCATAGAACGGTCAACAGAACTATGAGTAATGTAGACGGACACAAGAACAAGTATTGGGGGGAATGACAAAGGTGGGGAAACGACCCGCTGGGGAAAGGACTACGATCCTAATGCTGGATGCAACAATTACACTACAATGTAATATATAATGAAAATGCTGGGGAAATGGCAGTGGATTTGGCACGCGGGCCAAACCAAATCTTGCCTAGGCAAAGCATGTACGCATACAAGCCACGTCTAACATAGAACGGTCCACTGAACTATGCTTCGACACGAGAAGTATGTCTAATTGCTAAAATTAGGATGAATTGATTAATGTACATACAAACTCACCTTTTTAAGTGACGTGTATTTAAAACAATTTTTAAAAAACATGAAATCAAAGCATTCTAATTTTTGCAAATTAGTCTATACTTGTGTATATCATTTCATAAAAATGGCATAATAATCGAAATAAGAGCATATAATGTAAATAAAAATTACATCATGATTAGTAAAGGCCGATCTTTGATCAGGTGAGTGGGGTGCTCAATTAATGACCTTCCCCTCTCATACCTCAGTTCCTGAGTCAAGACACTTTGGTAATGACGGACTAATGGCCTTTGGCACAAGTCACGGGTTTCCTAAATTTTCCAAATATTTAGGTGTCGACTTTGTAATCTGGCAAAGCAGTCCATTTTTGGCATTTTTGATTCAAACTCAATTTTCTAAAAAGGTTTGCCGCATTTGGACTCTTTTGTGTTTCTCCGTTTCACATTGTACTTGTGAAACTAAATTCAGAATCATAGGAGTTTGAACTGTAGGGCTAATCGTATCCGAAAGGAGCACGAAAAGCAAGCTACACGTTGATTTTTTTTTTTCCACTGTGTATAGTTGGAATGGAAGTGGAACAACAACCAATAACCCAACAAGAAAAAATGGCACACAAATAACAACCAAAACAAAAGACAAAAGTCCATGGTAACTGGAAAATATTGAATCAAATAAATTTACATATTGAAATATGATCTGTTACTTCAGAGAAATTTAACTTTTACTGATATTTTCACTGTCTATAGTGAAAAAAGATCCTACATCAATGATAAAGAATTTAAAGGCAAAAGAAAGGAAAGGAAAGCAGATCTAGACTTTCAATATCCCAAAGTTGTGAAGATCACTTGAGGTTCAAAGCAAGATGCAAAGCCAATAGAGTAAACCATTGAAGACAAAGAAATACTTGATGCTGATGACTATGTTTTGCCTTAACTGACAAATGTCAAAAAGTCTTAGATTTTTCCACAAAGTCTACCTGTTGCAAAATTGATAAAAGGACATGTCAAAGATATCTTGTAGCGCATATTAAATGTGTCTGGACTAGAATAAGTACAACAAATAAAATAAAAGATAACAAACAATAATTTACTAACTTATATTGCATTAACAACTATTAAATTTCTTTTTTGTCATCTTGTAGGGCTTTCATCTGGACAAGTGAGTTGAATATCATTACTTCTGAAGATATCGGAAACCTAATAAAGGAACAAGAAATTTCCAATAATGTAAGTCTTTTATCAAATTTTTTTGTCATGTTCCATAAGCCTTTATAAACCAACGTTGCAATTATAAGTGATATTTTCAGGTCATTGATGGTTATGGAGAGATACTATCTGCTGACCAAAGGAGAAAATGACAACAAGCAAGTTCATTTTTTTTCACATGCATAAGCTTGATATGTTATTACTCTTTTATTTAATTTTCTCTGGAATTTACTTACTACTTTCTCTTGTTAAGATAATTCTTGAAGCCAGTTGTGTGACTTGTCTAATTTTCTTTGGCTAGTTGTGTGCATTTCAAATTTCTCTGTGTGTATATTTTTGAAATTCCTGTCATTTCAACTTTCTCTGACCATTGTTTGATTTTCTCTGACCACAAAACTTCATCAAGATGACAGAAAACCAAACTTTCCAAATCTCATTGTTTGACAAGCATCTTGAAACCGCATGGAGGAACAACATTTTCTTTTATTTCCCAATAAATAGCGGTGGCAATGAGAAGTCAGCTGATGGAAATCATTGGAGCTTGCTTGTCTTGGACAAAAAAGACAATTTATGGACTCGCTAAGGACAAGGAGGGATGATGCACACGACAAAAATCTCAAAGATGCAAAATAATTGGTAACAAGTGCAAATTTCTCTGATCCATGATAATGTTTATGTGATGATAATTTTCATAGACTCCCATTAATTTGTCTTTGTGTCCTTGTGTGTAAATTTCTTTGATATTTAAAAAACATCTTTTTTGCAGCAAGATTATGTGGAGAATTTTTTGAAAGCATGCCTTGAAAGAGAGACACAATCACAACCCTCGTTCAAATTGATAGACTCACAAAACATAAATTATGACTTTCAATATGTCGACAATGCTCCACAACAAGTCAGTGATTTGTAAGCTTCATACAACATCTATAAATAAGATAATTTGCTTTGAATGTTTCTCAAAACTAACTATACCTATAATTTGTATGCAGTGTGGATTGTGGCCTCTTTGTATGCTACATAATGAGACAATATATCAACCATGACCCTATCAGCTAGACATTGTCTACACAAGGCCTAAGGTTGATGAGGGCAGAAATCATAGAGAGATTTGCAACCGAAGTTGGCCGGTCATGGACAGAACCAATTCAAATACCACCAGAAGAAGTACAAAAAGTATAATAGTGAAAGGACACTAGTGAAAGGAAGACAATATACACAATGTAATTAGGAATAACCCTTCAATATTGTTTTTCATATATTCAAGGAATGATGATGTTTGACATATATGTATATATCTTTTTTTGACTAATGTAAACTTCAAAATTTCATAGTGATCAATGGGTTTGAAGTTACCAAAATTTCACAGAGAAATTTATTTGAATCATGCAAAGATGGGGCCTATATGATCATGTAATTTGTAATGCACTCTGTTGGTACAAAACAATGCACAAGGTAATTCACCACCATCAAATTCAAAAAACACAATGCATATAGTAATTTTCTCTGCTATTGGCAAATTTTTCTAGATGAATTTCAAAAACACAATGCATAGAGTAATTTTCGCTGCTGTTGGCAAATATCTCTATATGAATTTGACTGGTATTATAAACACACTGCCCAAAGTACGTTTCAAAAAACACAATACACATAGTAATTTTCTTTCCTATTGGCAAATTTCTCTGGATGAATTTGACTGGTATTATAAACACATTCCCAAAGTATGTTTCAAAAAACATGATGCACAAAGTAATTTTCTCTGCTATTGGAAAATTTCTTTGGATGAATTTGATTGATATTATATACACACTGTCCAAAAGTACATTTCAAAAAACACACTACACAATGTAAGTTTCTCTACTATTGGCAAATTTTTCTAGATTAATTTGACTAGTATTATAAACACACTGCCCAAAGTATGTTTCAAAAACACAAGTACATTGATCCAAAAATTACAAATTTTTTTTTAGAGAAAATACTAAACACAACGCACAACAAACACATCATTTTTGTAATAAAATCCATACCCATACAAATTTCTCTCTATTAACTAACATCGAAAAATGCAACATAAATTCATCTAACATCCTCAAATGTATTATGAAATCAATAAAATGTATTATCCTCAACTATTTAATAAAGGTTCATTGCATGTCCTCTTATTATGACGACCAATACTCCCATATCGACTAGACTTTCTCACCCTTTTAAACTCTCCAGTAGAAGCAATTACGTCCTTCTTTGGCCTCCTAGCTGGTCTCTTACTCAATGGAGGTAAAATCATAACATCATCAATGCTATACACAGGTTTTTCAACAGTTAGAACTAGGCCAATCGAAAACGAGTATGCTTGATGATACATATCAGCATGAAAAAATGGTTCAATAAATGAATTCAAATTCTTTCCACTCCTAAAATTCGTAGCAACATTATGTTGACATGGATACCCATTTATTTTCCATTTTCAACATGAACAAGTTTTCAACCCAAGATCAACCAGAACCGAAGAAAAACAATACACTTCAAACACATTATCAGATGATAAACTCACATTCCATGTTCTCTCATCCATGAAAGCCTTCTCCAACACACTATCCATATGAGGACAGAGAACTTTATGCCATTTATTTGAAAGCAGCCTCTTATCAAACCTCATATTCATGATTTGCAATCGTATCATGTCCATCAAATTTGTTATCGGCAAGTGCCTAGCTTCTCGTATCCATGAATTGAATGACTCAGCAACATTTGAATACATTTCGCCATAACGTTTCCCCTCAAAATATGCATCACTCCAATTTTCATATGGTAAACTTTTCAAGAAAACACTCACAATATCTCCTCTCTCACTTTTTAATTCATTTAACTTGAAATGGAATGATGCCTTTGTTGGCGCATATGCACATTCTAAAAGCTTGAACACGATTGTCTCCTTAACCAAATTTGTGTTTCTACATGATAACCTATTCCTCAAATTTCTTTTTAGATGTTCAAGACAAAATCCATGATAACAATTAGGGAAAAACCTAACAATTCCTTCCACAATACCACAATGCCGATCTGATATGAAACTTATCACTTTCTCTAATCCCAATAATTCACATAAATATTCAAGGAACTAACACCAATTTTCTTTATTCTCAACATCAACAATGGTAAAAGCTATAGGAAAAAATCCTACAAAACAAAAATGAACAAGCATATTAGAAAATTAGAACAATAAACAACCAGAGAAATTTCACAGTGCTAAAATCTAAAGAAACTTCACACAGTGGCCAAATCTAGAGAAACTTCACACAGTGCCCAAATCCAGAGAAACTTCACACAATGACAACATCTAGAGAAAATTCACATAGTGACCAAATCTAGAGAAAATTCATATAGTGCCAACATCCAGAGAAAATTTAAACAGTGGCAACATCTAGAGAAAAATCACACAGTGACCAAATCCAGAGAAAATTCACACAGTTGCCACCTCCAGAGAAAATTCACATTGGCCACCTCTAGAGAAAATTCAAAGTGCTAGAGAAAATTCACAAAACATAACCACAAAAATTGAAAATTCACTCAATTCCATCATGTATAGAAAATTCACATACTCAGAGAAAATTAGATATATCTACAATTACCTTCATTCCCATCTTTCCCCGTCGCAACAAGCATAACTCCTTTGTATCATTCTTTCAAAAATGTTCCATCAAGAAACAACAATGACCGACAATATTTGAAACCAGCAATGCATGCATGAAAAGTCACAAACACTCTTTTGAAACGCTTTTTATCTTCAAATTTTAACTCAAAATGACTTCCTGGATTGTTCTTCCATGCCTCATCAAAATACCACTATAATTGATCGAATGACAAACAAGAATCTCCATATATACTACCTTTTGCTTTTTCAACCCCCAACCAACCACAGTTACAATTGATTGAGACCCCATACTTGTCTTCCATTTCTTTGACAACATCCACTGGACGAGTTTAAGGCTTTGCACTTACGTCTTTGTAACGCCCCAAAATAAGTATGATAAACCCCTCATAAGTGGAAATAAAGTTGGCACAAAGTACTTTCATTCATCAGAGTTAACACACAAACGGTGACACATACGATATACATTCATAAATAGCTCATCTTGAATCTACAGCATGTCTTACAAAGAGTGAGAAGTACTGAATGCTAAACAAATGTTCATATGCCCTAGTGGCTTACATCTTTCCAAGTCACTGCTTGGTTACAACAAAAATGAGTCTAACTCAATACAGTTAAGCCTTTGGCTATACAGAGTAAATACAATCAAAAGGAAGCTCTTGCTCCAAGTCTTTCCAAACTACTGTCTTGGCGGAGGCATATCTCCAACACTTGAAAATGATTTTTCCCAAATAGGGTGTGCCAAAGCCCATTAGAAACAATCTAGCACAATATATAAATATTAATAAAGATATAAGTATGATATGCATATACAACGAGCATGATAAAATCATTCGTATTATTACAAGATCATAATATGCCAAGTTTCATATCTCAAGCCATTTTATCTTAATTCATTTCATTTAAGTCCGTGAGTCAAGTCCATTGTTATCCAAAACAACCTAACTGGGGCTACAACTCGGTGGTTCTCTAACCAATACAATCATTACACAAACACTTCAATTTGCTATTTTACGAAAATTTAGTCTGTGGGAATCGGCACCCATATATATACATGCGATTTTCGAGACTTTCACCCTGGATACACAGGCCAACTTAATTCAATGGAGTTCATCCCCTTTCTTCTCCCAAACATGAACTACATTCCATTTCTCCTCCCAAACATCATACATATACCATGTATTAAAAACACAGTTATGTTCAATGACAATTGATAAGAGATTAGTTTCAATTCACCTAATCCTCATGTAATTTCTACAACAATCATAGCTATTCTCCACCGATAACCCAAAACAGGTATTTCTAAATATATATACAATCTCCAAAAACAGATAAACTATCCAAATTTCCATAGATGAGATATAACAAGTATCCAACTCCACCACTTATATAAATATCTATCCCATTTCACATTCCCCATACCAATTCCATTATTTATATAAAATAATTATTTGAAACATTTTAAGGCAAAACTCCATTTTCTTCCAAATCCAATTCATATGTCAACATCAATAAATTTAACATAACACATCCTCACATCTACACCCACAACCATTTTCAATACCTTCATTTGAAAACCCGTATTTTGATTTTAAACAAAAATCCTAGGTTTGTCTAAAATCCTTCAAATCTCAACATTATTTACACAATCCACAAATAACTAAGTTAAAAATCATAGGAGAGTGTAGAAATCCCTTACCTCAATGTTAGAAGGCGAGTAAAGCGAGGAGAAAACTTCAAAGACGCCGAAACAGACTTTTGGTCAGATCAAAAAGAAGCTCTAGAGATGTTCTACCTTTTTTCCAAAGACACTAGGGTAGAGAAACCAACGGATCTAGGTGAAAATGTAAAGAGCATGTAAGTTATAGAGAGAAAGGCTCATGACCTAGGGTTTTGAAATGTTTTAAAAAGAGAAAGAGATGAAAAAGTGGTGTAAAATATGGTTGTTACGAACTGATATACGCACAGTCCGCTTGAGCGCAAGAAGTGACGCTTGAGCGTCAGGCACAATAAGTTGTTCCGCTCGAGTGCAAGAAGTGATACTCAAGCGGAGAATACACACATCCAGTAGTTTTGCAGACAATAGACCAACGCTCGAGTGCAAGAAATGTCGTTCGAGCGCAGAAAGAACCGCTTGAGCATAGAACACATTCTTTGTAATATCCTTGTTCTGCAGTATGTTAATTGGTCCTTAACATGAATATGATTATGTGTTTGATGTGATTTTGTGTGCCATCATGTGAAAATATGTGGTTTTGAATTTTCATCTGTTCACCGTAGGAATATCTATTTGATTGTCTGCTTTGGAAATTAAATTGAAGGCCTTATCGGCCACAGAAACCGAAATTGACTACGCCATTGCGATTGGCATAATTTTTAGAGCCTACGGTGAAATTTAATTGGTAATTGATTCAGATCAGAATTAATTGATTTAATTGATGAATTAGTGCCCAATTATTTATTATTATTAAATTGGAATTAGTGAGATTTGTTGTAATAAGGCACTACACCCTCAAATTCCCTCTTTTGCTTCATTTTGGCTGATTCTAACCTTAAGAGAGAAGAGAGAGCCAACTAGAGAGGGGGTGTAACGCCCTCAAAATAATACATAAAACCTATCACTTTAGACATGCATTGATATAAAAGGAACCAACCATTTCTATTCATCAGAGTAGTTCTTACAACAGTATTACATGTTAACAGCAAAAGCAAATGCCCTATGGGCTTATAGCTTTCCAAGTCAACACCTGGTTACACAAAAGAAGAGTACTAACTCTATACAAAATAAGCCCTTGGCTTGATATACATGTAATACAAACAAAATAAACAAAAAGAGTCTTTAACTCTCATCATCATCCAATCTATGTCCTTGGAGGTGGCATACTACCTGTACCTGAAAATAATGTCCCATATAGGGTGAGCCAACACCCAGTAGAGATATGCTAAACACAGTATGAGCAATAACTAAGACATTAGCAATTGATAAATGTTCAATTTCCATAAATCAATTCATAACACATTTCCATTTCATGACCACTGTGTTCATGCTTTATTTCATTTTCCATTTCTTATCAATTTCACAATTTACATCAACGGCTCAGAACCTGGCCAACCACTTATATGAGACAGTGACTCATATTAAACGTTTCCCATTTTACAATAGATAAACATACCAGTTGTATCAACATCTCAACAGATAAGCATACAAGCTGTATCCACATTTCAACAGATAAGCATATTAGCTATATCAACACTTCCAAAGATAAGCATATGAGCTGTATCAACACTTCCATAGATAAGCATATGAGCTGTATTAACATGTTAACTGACAAGCATATGAGCTGTATCAGTGGAGTCCATCCCCTATCTCCTCCCAAACAACATCTGGTTTAGAGGTCCATCCCCTATCTTCCCCTAAACTGTGGAGTACATCCCCTATCTCCTCCCACACACACAACGTATATACACATAGGTCATATACACAATCAATCAATACATAACGTTAATGTATTCTATCAACCGTCATACTCTATGACATATCCAATTGATTAGTTTTAGTTTGCCTAATCATCATGCATTGTCTACAACAATCAAAACTACCCTCCACCGGTAGCCTAAGCAAATATTTCTGAACAGATAATAAAAACTCCAACAGATAAAATATCAATGTTTTCAAAAAGTGAGCGATTAATAAATCCAACTCCACTATTCTACTATATAATGAGCCAATTTCATTATTTCTAACTCAATTCCATATAACCACAATTTTTCCAAATTAATCATACCAATTAATTTATACAACCAATTAGGATTTTCTACCCCATTTTCCCAATATTGACCCAATAGTCTATATATCAACAACCAACAACAATATCAATATTTTGAAACCCACAATACACATTTTTAGAATCAAAATAACAAAACCCTCTTGTAACATTTTGAAACCCTAAGTGCCAAAATTACCCAACTTCAACACTTTATCAAAACAACCAGAAATCTATGTCAAAGACCATAAGAGTGAGTAGGAATCCCTACCTCAAAAGTTGACACCCAACGAAGAAGATGAAGAAAATGGAAGTGCTCCAAATCCCGAGATTCTTGGATCAAAAGAAAGCCCTCGACGATCAACAACTTTTTTGTAAAGGCCAAAGGTGAGGGAACAACTCTCACTAGATCAATACCTAGAGAGAAGGCAACGTTCTAGAGAGAAGCTCTCAAATGGCGTTTTGGAAAAGTAAGAGAGAGAGTGGAAGTGTAGAAAATGATTCAAAAATGCCCAGCTGCCCTCTGTTATATGACATTCCCGCTCGAGCAGAAAACACAACGCTCGAGTGTCAAGAACAAAAAACTAGGTACGCTCAAGCGCAAGAAGACCCGTTCGAGCTCCAAGACACAAGAATAAAGTACATCCGCTCGAGCGCGAAAACCAGTCCGCTCGAGCGTAGATTTCCCCCTCCCAGAACTTACACCAAAAATGTACTACCCGCTCGAGCTCCAGAGTACCCGCTCGAGCGCGATCGCTCGAGCGTAAAGAAGCCCGCTCGAGCGTGAAAAACATGCTTGCAGAAGTTTTGCAGAGCACCAAAATACTGGGAGCGTGCAATCTCCGCTCGAGCGCAAGAATAACCGCTCGAGTGGACCTCCTAAAAACTGGGCAACAAGGAATTGAAACCAAAGCCTAACCAACCAATAACAACTCTGCCCAATACATCCTAAAACTCAATCAAGAGGAATTAAAGGATGACAACAAGGTATACAACCACCAACATCACGGAACCAAAGTCCGGAAAACAATCAATGCAGAAAGGTAAAACCGGAATCGCTATAACCTTCCCCCCTTAAAGAATTTCGTCCCCGAAATTAAATACAAGTTTTTCAAAAACAAGATTTTCTCAATTCCCAACATTATTACAATGCAAAATTTAACAACTCGACCCATTACCGGTCTTTCCATCTCTATTCAAGAGGCAATTCACCACATATCTCAATATGTATCAACAACATGCTTTTCCCGAAATTCAATAATTTCTACATATATGTTTCACAATTTTATATCATATTCAACATTCATGATGTATCTCCATTTCTACAATTCATTGAACATACGCAATGTTATAACAAATTTTCATTAACCAAAACATTCACAATGTTTTACAACTTAAGACATATATAATGCTCTTAAAGTTCAATGATATTACAAAATTACCAATGCATGGTTACACATCAACAAACAAGTCCGGATATTTCTCGCGAACTTCCAACTCACGTTCCCAAGTGGCTTCCTCCACTCTGTGATGTTTCCACAAAACCTTTACCAAAGGAATGGTCTTGCCACGCAGGACTTGATCCAGCTTATCCAAGACCCAAACCGGTCTCTCTTCATACGAGGCATCCTCATCTACCTCTAAGTCGGTCCAATCTAACACGTGGGACGGATTCGGCTCATACTTCTGAAGCATACTCACATGAAACACGTCATGCACACCGGACAACTGCGGTGGCAAAGCCAAACGATTAGCAACTTCCCCAATCCTCTCAAGGATCTCAAAGGAACCGATAAACCGGAGGGATAACTTCCCACTCTTCCCGAACCTCATCAAACCTCGCCTAGGTGATATTTTCAAGAAAACATGATCACCTATCTCCAACGCCAAAGGCCTCCTCCTATGGTCGGCATAACTCTTTTGGCGACTCTGGGCTGTAACAAGCCTTCTACGGATAAGCTCAACTTTCTCCATCGTCTCCCTAACCAACTCCGGACCTAACAAAGGTGCATCACCCACCTCGGCCCAACAAACTGGAGACCTACACGGTCGGCCATACAAGGCCTCAAACGGTGCCATACCGATGCTAGACCGAAAACTGTTGTTGTAGGCAAACTCCACCAAGGGCAAGTGCCTCTCCCACGTCCCACTAAAGTCAAGGACACAACCTCGAAGCATATCCTTAAGGATCTGAATAGTACGCTCGGACTGCCCGTCAGTTTGAGGATGATACGCCGTACTAAAGGTCAACTTAGTGCCCAAGGCACTCTGCAAACTCTGCCACAATCTAGCAGTAAAATGAGGATCTCTATCTGAGACGATCGTCACTGGGACCCTGTGCAATCTCACTATGTCCTGAATATATAAGTCAGCGAGATAATCTACCGAATCTCTCATGCGCATAAGGATAAAGTACGCCGACTTAGTCAACCGGTCTACAACCACCCAAATGGCATCACTACCCCGCTGAGTCCTCGGAAGACCTACAACGAAGTCCATAGTGACATGCTCCCACTTCCACTCAGCAATAGGCAAGGGTTGCAACAAACCCGCTGGCCTCTGATGCTCGGCCTTCACTTGCTGACAAGTAAGGCACTTTGACACGAAAGCGGCCACATCTCTCTTCATACCCCGCCACCAAAACTGGCGACCCAAATCCCGATACATCTTAGTGCCTCCCGGATGCACCGCAAGGCGTGAATGATGGAACTCTCGGAGTACTTCCTCTCGGCAAGACTCCGGCACAAACAAACGGTCTCGGTATCTCACACTCTGGTCGAGATACACCGTCAAACCCTTCTCAACCTTCCCACTGGAGATCTTCTCTCGGAGGGATTCTACCTCAAGGTCACCTCTCTGTGCCTCTAACACTTGTGTCATAAGTGTAGGCTGCGCAACAACAGAAAACAAGGCCGCAACCTCAACAGATTCGCCCAGAAGCAAATCAAACTCGCCAAGTGCACCCAACATCTCCCATTTCCAG
Source organism: Camellia sinensis (assembly GCF_055761805.1). NCBI lineage: Eukaryota > Viridiplantae > Streptophyta > Magnoliopsida > Ericales > Theaceae > Camellia > Camellia sinensis. The sequence goes on from NC_138962.1 coordinate 92,035,088, forward strand.
ATGGCTATACAAGCTACATCACTAATGGATTTCCTACTAAGGGCATCGGCCACAACATTGGCCTTCCCCGGATGATAATGCAACTCAAAATCATAGTCCTCAATGAACTCTATCCATCTCCTCTGCCTTAAATTCAAATCTCTCTGTGTAAACAGACACCTCAAACTCTTGTGATCCGAAAACACCTCGAATCTCTCACCATAAAGGTAGTGTCTCCAGATTTTCAAGGCAAAGATCACTGTTGCTAGCTCTAGGTCATGTGTAGGGTAATTCTTCTCGTGTATTTTCAACTGACGTGAGCCATAAGCTACCACTTTCCCCTCTTGCATCAACACACAACCCAAACCCTCTCGTGAGGCATCACAATAAACCGCATAACCCAACTCTCTCTCCGGAATAATTAAAATCGGAGCGGTGGTCAATCTAACTATCAACTCCTAGAATGACTTTTCGCAAGTCTCACTCCACACAAACTTGACCCCTTTCCGCGTCAATCTAGTCAACGACGAAGCTAGCCTGGAGAAATCTTTCACAAACCGACGATAATATCCAGCTAATCCCAGAAAACTGCGGATCTCAAACACACTCTTAAGCTGTGCTCAATCTTGCACTGCCTCTACCTTGGATGTATCAACAGACACCCCTTCCCCGGATACCACATGGCCTAAGAATTTGACCTCTCCTAGCCAGAACTCACACTTCCCAAACTTGGCATACAGCCTATGGGCTCTAAGCAACTCAAGCACCACTCTCAAGTGTTTCTCGTGCTCCTCCTCAGAAGGCGAATAGATAAGGATGTCGTCCACGAAAACGACCACAAAGCGATCTAGGAATTCCCGGAAGATTCGGTTCATCAAGTCCATAAAGACTGTTGGTGCATTGGTAAGCCCAAATGGCATCACCAGAAACTCATAATGGCCATACCGCGTATGGAATGTCGTCTTCGGAATATCCTCCTCCCTGACCCTTAATTGGTGGTAACCCGATCTCAAGTCTATCTTAGAGAAACAACGGGAACCCTTCAACTAGTCAAACAAATCATCTATACGGGGCATAGGGTACTTATTCTTAACCGTAGCCCGATTTAACTTTCGGTAGTCGATACACAATCTCAGGGCACCATCTTTCTTTTTAGCAAAGAGGGTCGGTGCTCCCCACGGCGAAACACTAGGGCGAACAAAACCCTTATCTAGCAATTCCTGGAGCTGAATCTTCAACTCACTCAACTCGGCTGGGGCAAAACGATAAGGTGCCATAGAAATCGACGTTGTGCCGGGCACTAAATCAATAGAGAAATCTATCTCTTGGTGAGGTGGTAAACTAACGAGATCCTTGGAAAAATCATCCGAATACTTACAAATCACCCTCGGCAATACAATCTGGGTCTCATCACACTCACCGCTCATAAAGCTAGCAAGTAGACCACTAAGCTTACTCCGCCCTCGCGGATCGTACATCGGTGGCAACACACTACCAACCCGATCCCCCAAGAAATGGAAACACTCCCCACTCAAGGTACAAACTGTGACCCTCTGGCGATAGCAATCAATAACAGCCCGGTATGACGATAGCCAGTCCATACCCAAAATAACATCAAAACCCTTCATGGGCATAACAACAAAGGGAAAAGGAAGGCTATGGTCGGCAACCTCTATATCCCAACAGGTGATACTACACAAATAGGAGATGCTAACAGTGCCAACTCCAACTCCAACATAGATGCAAATGCAGCGGATACAAAAGAATGTGACGCACCCGTATCAATCAATACACTAGCAACTGAGTTGCAAAACAGAAAGGTACCTCTCACTACTGATGGAGCCGGTACTAGGTCCTGCGCGGTAACAGCATACACGCGCCCTGTAGGCCCCTGATCCACCTGCTCACCTCTAGGAGCAAAAGACTGCTGCACTGACTGGGATGACGAAGCCCCCGGATTGGCCCTCGAGGCCTGCACAGACTGAGCTGGCTGATAACTCTGTGTCTGCTTAGAACCAGACGCTCCTGAAGTGGCACTCAACTGTGGGCAATACCTCTTCAGGTGCCCAGGCTGACCACACTGATAGCAAGACAAAGGCTGGCCCCTACCCTGACTCTGGCCCTGAGGTCTAGCTGAAGAAGACGCAGCTCGCTGACCCCCTCCTGTAGACGTCCCCGAACGCCTCGGGAGGATGAGTCCCCCCCCGTTCTGTTCATATTGGGTTCACTACAGTTCAGGGCTCTCAGATAGTCACGGTTCTTAATCTGAACCAAAGAGTCCAAATCCGGCAAATCGTTTTGAGAAAACAGATTTTTAGAAAAGAAGTGCCAAACATGGACTGCTTTGCCACATACAGAGTCGCCACCTAAATATTTTTTATGGGGGAATTTAGGAAACCCTGACACGGTGCCAAAGGCCACGTGTCCGTCATCACCAAAGTTGCCTCGGCTCGGGAGCTTGGGTATGATTGGGGAAGGTCAGCTATGAGCACCCCCTCTCGCCCGATTCGAAGATCGGCCTCTACTAACCGTGATATCCGTTTTTGAAAACGTTATGTGTTCTTATTCCGGTTATTAGCCTAGAATTACTATGTTATGCGCATAGCAAACAAGTATAGACCAAATCGCCTAAATTGGAACAAAACATTGCATATCCGTTTGTTTGGAAAATGCTTTGGAATTTGCTACTCACAAGTAGGCTAAAATACGGATTTCAATGAGTTATCCCAACTCAAACAATCCAACCTCCACCCACAGGCATTCAAGCAGTTCATCAAATAAGCATCTAGCCTCGTGGTAATCATGCTATCATGTTAACGTTCACACTCATGTGAGATGCTAAAGCATAAAGAGCTCACCTAGTACTCTGTGCCAAAACAAGAACATGTTAGCAATCATGGATGATCCAAGTCCATGTTTAAATGCCTAATGCAACGCATACGGAATATCACTAGAGTAGGCTCGGCTAGTCTATAAATGACATGTGAAAATGCACAAGTAGCACGTATTCAAGTTAGATTTGAAATACTTATGCAGTTAGTATGATGCGCCGAGCCTGGTGCATGCAAGACTAATGAATGATGCACGCATGCATAGCATAAGGTATGCTAAAGTAAACATGTCCTAATACTAACCATCAAAGCAGGTAAGTAAAAAGGAGAAAGAAGTGGGGGTTGGAAGACATGCACACACGCACCCACACTTATTATAAATTCACCCTCTCTCGGAGGGACCAAAAGAATAATACAAATTAATTAACCTACAAGATAATTAATTATTAAAAACCACCTAATTAATTAAGCAAATTAACTAAGCTAAGAAAGTAGTAAAGGCCTTGGGAAGACGATCCAATGCGCGCGTGCTCGGGTTTGCTCGGAAATCCAATGCCATGCACAAGTTTGCCTCTACTTTAACTGTTCTGCTTCTCTGAAAATTGCACAACTCCCAAGGTTGCTTCTCTGAGTGTTGTGGAACACCACCGGCTGAGTGGGATCATCACCGGCCATTTTGAAGTGGTCATCGACCATCCATTGAGCTCTCGGCCAAATATATTTGGTCGGTCGGCAGTATATATGGCCGGCCAGCCAAAACTTCCTGCAGAAACCTGTTTGACAGTAGCAGAGGGCAGACAAGGCATGGCAATGTATTTCAAGCAAATGTATGCACCAACATATCCCCTACCATGTTTATGACTCAAAGGGACACGGTTCTCGATTCTCGGACCATCAATCGCACATTTCACTGCATGATGGCCCAAGAAACCAAGTATGCACTTTGATTTTAAATGAAATGCAATGCAAATAAGCAAACAGAGGGGCTTTCAACCTCTATCATGGCTTGATCAAGAGGTGAAAGATGCATGCAAATGCAATGCAACCTAAGTATGTCAACTAGGCATGCAACATGAGCATATAGGAAGCATGCAAGGCATATAACAAGCATGCAAGTTAAATGAGCATACAAGGCCACAATGTCAACACACAAGCATGCAAAACATATGGCATGTTAAGCAACCAAAACAAGGAGGAGAATACGTGCCAAATGCAACATCATTTCAACATGCGACAACATGTCATAAGCTAGGCATGCAACAACATGGCAAAGGGTGGACTTAAACTAAATTAGGCAGCCCTTAAACAAGCCTAAAACAGTGACTAATGCTATGGAAATGAGAGCCAACACACACACACATGTACATGTTGATGGGCCAACACTTAAGCATCAAACAAGCAACCTTTAAGCACACTTAAGAGAGCCTAAACATGGGCAATTAGCATGCAATGTAAACTCTGGAAATCATGTTAATGATGGTGCCAAACCAATTTAATCAAGACAAAAAGGGCATGCAATTGGTCCAAGTACTTGAGGCAAGTCAAGGAGACTTAAACCATGGCTAAGTCAACCTAGCCTCTCAAGGCCAAGAGGACTTAAAACAGGTTTAAGGCAGACCTAAACAATGCTAAGTGAACACCTAGATGGCATCTTAGTGGCTTAAACATTAGGGGTGAGCATGGTCCGGATTGGACCGGATTGGGATAAAACCAAGACCAATCCGTTATCTACGGTTTCTAAAAAATTAGAACCAATCCAATCCGTTTAAATCATGGAACCAATCCGAATCAATCCATTTAAATATGGATTGGATCAGTTTAGGACCACAGATTCACATAATTAAATAACAAAAAAATATATTTAACACTTTAATTTCATAAAAATAAAAACATAGCGCTATATTTGTTCCACAATAGTAATATGTTTTCTTATAATAGCGACATACTGTTCTAGAATTTAAATAACCGTAAGAAAACTGGTTTCACCATAAGTATTTAGACCATTACAAATTAAAACTAAAAATTAACAAACAAAAGTAATAAAAGAAGATATTATACGGTTTTAGGTTTGAGTTTAGATTTTATATAGAATAAGAGAAGATACTATAGGGGAGGATATATAATAAAAATATAGACTATTTGTATACGGTCCGGATCGGTTCCAATCCGGAATCGTGGGGTTCAATCCGGAACCAATCCGTGGACTACGAATTTTTAATTCTTCAATCCGGAACTGAACCGCAGATTCAAAAAACCAATCCAAACCTATCGGATTGGACTGGATTGGATTGGATTACGGATTTCACGGATTCCTTGCTCAGTCCTAGTTCCAGTAGCGGAGCCAGAAAATTAAATTAGAGGGGACACTTATTAATTACAATATCAAAATTTTTTAGAAAAATATTTCACGTAAGTTTTTACGATTGATTTCGAGAAACATCAGAAAAATAATATGTTATTTGTAACTAGTGTATCATGGAGACAATACAAAAAAAATATGGATATAAGTCTTAAAATAAATTATATAATGATAAATTTGTTTTATACAAAATTTGATTAAAAATTCAATATAATGGTAATACCATATCATCATTGATATGTGATATCACCAACTAATAATACATAAACACATATAGAGTGAACCTCACATGTCAAATGTAACTAACAATCCAATAAATTTCATATATTTATAGTGAGATTACTTATACTTGCCTTCCCTCCCTCTACCATTGCGTTCCAAATATAAAATTTAACAATTTGTACATAATATAACAAAAATTATTGATTTTTCACTAATGTTGAAATATTGTCTAACAATTACTATCTTTTATAACTCGACATGAATATAAGAAGAAAAAACACACACACACACACACACACACACACACACACACACACACACACATATATATATATATATATATATATATGTGGGTAAATGCTATATGGTACACATCCTAAAAAATGTGTACCATATGCAAGTTATATAATTTATGAGTTTGATTATTACAAATGGCATAACTCAATACTATGAGAGTTAAAAAAAAAAAAAAAACAAAAAAAAAACAATATCATAACCAACATCACAATGTATCAAAATAATATCATAACCAACATCACAATGTATCATAACTAACAGCACAATAAATCATAACCAAAGGCACAAAAATCGTATTCAAAGGTTCATATATAGAATTTCCCTATATCTATCTATATGGTCATGTTTGTTTACCGGTGTAGGAGAGGGGATTGGATTGCTATGGCTGTAGGTTCCACCCACAGCTTGTTTGGTGATGATTTGGGACGGAGGAGTGATAGTTTGATGGGCTTAGTAATCCCCCTCAGTAGGGGGATTAGCTTAGCTAAGTTTTGGGTGGAATTAAGAAAATAGTGAGCAGATTGAGTCTATTTTACATACAATAATTTTTTATAATTTAATAATTCCACTATCATCAAAACAAACATACTTTTACTTAATCCTCTTACTAACAATCCACACATTAACAATCTCTTCACTAATCATCCTCTCACTAACAATCTCATCCAACCTAATCTGCCAAACAAACGTGGCCTATAAGTGGTGCTTCACCACTAACAGCCAAAAAGAGCTTGTCTTTCAATTTCCTATTTTTCCCTTGCTTTGATTTTAATTTCCATTTTTTCCCTTTTTTTTGGTGGAATTTTGAGGATTATTTTGGGAAAATCAACTTTCATAGAGGTATTGTAGTTGTTGATTTCCGACCTCACAACCAAACATGAAACTTAGCTGAAGAGCACGCAACGAAATAGATTAAACCAAGTACCTACTAACAAGAAGATAAGAATACCACGGTGACTCATCTACCAGGGGGCACTCCGACAATCAAGTTAGTTAATCTTATCTCTCAAAGATATCAATCAAGTACTCAATGCACAAGTAAAAGTCTACCTTAGACCCACGGAGGTGCCTTATTCTTATAACAAACATTGCCCTCGTCCCTTAGAAGTCTCACTTTATGGGACTTTAGCACAATGATCATCTCGGACTCTTAGTCAGATATGGATGAGCTCCTCAAAAGCCTCACCCTTATCCAAACTAAGCGCATCACTTATCTAGGACTCTTGTCCCCTATCCAAATATCTTAGATTCTGGTATTACCGCATAAGATCTCGGCAACACCATAACCATGTCTTCAATCTGGCTCGTCCACGTGGCACCTCGGCCAACACCTCGACCGTATCTCGACCACGTGGCACGATCTAAAAAATACATCCCCATAACTGTCCCCTAGGTTTTATTACCTCGACAACTTGAGGTGATGGATCCTATATCGTCTGATCTTCTAGCATGTCGGCTAAACAACATGCAAGAGATACTCCTTGACTGAGATCATGGCTCGTCGACGTCAAGAAACAAGGACACAAATGTCCACTCGTAAAAAATCCAAGACTCAAGAATCAAGAGTCAAGAATCAACGTGTCCTTTCATCCAAGATCAACATCTCAATTGAGATTGTGCTACTAATCGACATCCTAGCACATTAGTTCAAGAACTCCAAGAATCTCAAATGCGCATGAGCTATCATGCATGATTTCCCCAACCATTTTAACCACGTGGCATTACCCTATTAGGTCATACTCATCACACGTCAGATACGTTGCTTCGTCTCTGACCGACGCAGCTTGATGTCATCATGGGCACGTCTACCTAGGCAATTCAATTAGGGTTTTACCGTCTTTTTTCTCATTCCAACAAAAGCTCTCTCCCTCTGTCCGTCTCTTCACTTTTGCAATTATAACTCTCTCATTTCCACCGGAGCCTCTTTCTCTAGAATTCCCTCAAGACGCCATTGAAATCCTTTAATTAACTTATTTACATAATTTCAATTTTCGAAGATGTTCATTGAAAGTAGAATGATTCAATTTGTGCAACCATATGACAAAAAGATATATATATATATATATATATATATTTTGTCAATGAGAAAAATTAAATTTGGCAAATTGATATATTAGCACAAACAATGTTTCATATATCCATTTTCTGTGGGTCTGTGGCCTTAAATTATAATTTTTAGAACCACTAAACAAATGAACAAACCCATCTACATGAACACGAGACTATAGACTCATTTGAGCATATAAAATTAAGGGGAAGTTACAGGCCAGCCTTGTTTAGAGAACATTTTTTTGGTAATAAACTCCACTTCAAACTACAACTTGTTACTTAGAAGGGATTGGATTCATTCTAATGGTTGTGTGCCCTCATCTCTTCACCAGGCTTTTATTTTCTTGACAATAGAGGGCCAAGAAGGGAAATGCATGGAAGTTTTCTGGGCAAAGGCAAACCCATTCAAAGCTGATATCCGTAATGTTGAGGCAATATTGTATGCTCAAGAATTTAGTCCTATGGTGTTGAAAAATGAAGAATTGAAGTCAAAGGGGAACTGGTTTGACTTATAACCAATTCTAGAAGTTCATTGAAGAGAGGTTTCAATAGATGAGCCAGGAAGTGGCTAGGCCAAGTGTCTTGAAGACCAAGCGTCTTGAAGACCAAGCCTATAGATAAAATGTTGATTGAAGACATTACCAATGAAGATGAAGAAGAGTGAAAGTGAATTTGATTCAGTTGTAATTAGAAATACTTTTATTAATTTTTTTTTTCATTTCTTTTGGAAAGAAGGTTAGGTGGTATGTTGCCCCAGTGTTTTTGGGCAGAATGTGTAGTAGATGATAGCCCTCTAGATTATAAAGAGGTGTGGTGTGAAAGTTTAAAGGCAACCCTTGCAAAGCTTGATGATCTCAAGGCTGATGTGTTTAGAAGAATTTAACTTAGCGAATGAGGCCTGTAAGAGGCCTATTTATGTAAATGCTTCATTATCTAATGAATGTAAAGTCAAGCTAGTTGGCTTGATTTTAGAGTACTCTAATTATTTTGCTTGGAGTTATGATGAAATGGCTAATTTAGACGGGTCTTTGGATGAGCACAAACTCCTAATTAAGCCAAATTATATGCCACTTAAACAATCTCCTAGAAGAATGACAAATGAAGTCACTCTTATAGAGAAAGATGAAATTGAAAGGTTTTTAAAAGCTGGTTTTATTAGGACAACCAGATATGTGGAGTGGTTATCTAATATTATTCTAGCCCTTAAAAAGAATGGCAAGATAAGGATATGCATTGATTCTAGGAATTTGAATATGGTTACACCTAAGGATGAATATCTTATGCCAGCTGCAGTCTTGTTGGTAGATTCAACTACAATACATAAGATCTTGTCATTCATGGATGGACATGCTGATTATAATCAAATCTTTCTTAATCCAAAAGATGTTCATAAAATTGCATTTAGATGCCCAGGGGCTCTAGGAACTTTTGAATGGGTAGTGATGCCTTTTGGGCTTAAGAATATAGGAGCCACTTATCAAAGGGCTATGAATTTCATTTTCCATGATTTGATTGGGAAGTTTTTGGAGGTTTATATTGATGATGTGGCTATAAAGTTAGATTAATTTGATGAGCACTTAGATCATCTTCAACAGGTTTTCCAAAGGATAAGGGCTTATCAATTAAAGATGAATTCCTTAAAGTGTGCTTTTGAGGTTTTTTCTCATAATTTCTTGGGTTTTTTAGTTCATCAGAAGGGGATAGAAGTGGACCTAAATAAAACCAATGCCATTAAGGCAGCCCAACCCCGATCTAATAAAAAAGAATTACAAAGTTTCCTTGGACAAATAAATTTTCTGAGAAGGTTCATTGTCAATTTGGCAAGAAAGATTTTGGCATTTTCTCCTTTATTAAAGTTGAAGTCTAAAGAGTTTAAGTGGGAGAATGAACATCGAAAAGCATTTGACGCAATAAAAGATTATTTGTCTAAACCTCTAGTCTTGATGGCACCTATCAAAGGAAAACCCTTGAAATTGTGTATTTCAGTAGGGAAACATTCAATTGGGTGTTCATTGGCACATGACAATGAGAAAGAAGGTGAGCAGACTGTATATTACCTAAGTAGAAAACTAAATGAAGCAGAGACTATGTACAACTCTATGAAAAAACTGTGTTTGGCCTTATATTTTGCAGCAATTAAGTTAAGGCATTACATGTTGCCTATAGAGGTTAATTTGATTGCTTAGACATATGTGATAAAATATATGTTGTCAAGGCTAGTCTTGAGAGGAAGACAGGGGAAATGGATACTTTATTTAATTAAATATTGTTTCAAATATGTTCCTCAAAAAGCTGTGAAGGGCCAAGCATTGGCATACTTCTTGGTTGAGCATCCTTGTAACCTTCTCAAAGTAGATTTATATAAAGTGTTTTTAGTTGAGATGAAACCATGGAAGTTAATGCTTGATGGCTCAAAGACTAAAGAGGATGTAGGTGTTGGAGTTGTATTGGTATCACCTCAAGGATAGGTTTTTCAGTTTTCTTATCAGTTGGATGAGTCCCAAGTACAGTCAAATAATCAAGCAGAGTATGCAGCCTTGATTATTGGCTTGAATTTGGCAAGAAGCCTTAGAATCTCACACTTCAAAGTGTTTGGAGAGTCACAGTTGGTGATAAGGCAAGTTGTAGGCCAATACAAGTGTAATAGGGCAATACTTTGGGAATACCTAGACCATGTTTTAAAGTTGGTCAAGAGTTTTGAATCAGTGAAATTTGAACACATGTTTAGACTTGAAAACAAAGAGGCCAATAAAATGGCCCAGACTGCATCTGGTTTAAGGATTCTTGATGGCTTTCTAGAAAGGATTGTGAGAATTAATAAGAGAGAAATGCATTGTGCTAGGTGTCAACAAAATGAGGTCTCTTAATCTTGGTTTTGGATATGTCAGAGACTGATTGGAAATCATCTCTTATTAAATATTTGAGAGTCCAGAAGCAAATATAGATAGGAAAACAAGATTTCATGTCATAAACTATGTAATTTTCGGAGATGATTTGTTTAGGAGGACCCAAGATGGTTTAATTCTGTTATGTATTGGGGAATTATAACAGATACAGGTCACGACAGAGGTACATGAAGCTATCTGTGGTGCTTACCAAGTTGGTGAAAAGATGAGGTGGTTGATTAAGAGACATGGGTATTTTTAGCCATCTATAAAGAAAGATTGCATCAGTTATACAAGGGAATGTCAGAGTGCCAAAAACATGTCAATGTACAAAAACTGCCAATTAGAGATTTGTATTCAATTGTTGAACCTTGGCCATTTAGAGGTTGGGCAATGGACTTGATTGTCCAAGTATTTCCCCTTTCATCAAAACAGCATGCATTTATATTAGTGGCAACTGATTACTTTACCAAGTGGGTAGAAGTAGTCCCAATAAAAGTAATGAATCAACCTCATGTGATTGATTTTATCAAGAAGCATATAGTGCATAGGCTTGATTTGCTACAAACAATCATTGTCGATCAAGGGACAGTGTTTAATGGTGATAAAGTCAAAGAGTTTATCTGACGTATTGTGGGCATATAGGAATTATAAAAGGGATAACACTCAAGCTTTTGCTTATGAGTTGGTTTATGGTCATGCTGCAATATTACCCTTAAAGGTAACAATGAGATCCACTAGAGTAGCTAGGCATCAGGATATTCCTGTCAATGAATATAATGAGGCAATGTTTGTGGAGTTCTAGGATATAGAAAGCAAAAGAATTGATGCTTTCAATTGTATGATGGTGTAGACAGGCCCGCGGGGGACCTCGCTACAGCTCGGACTCGACTTTTTGTTAGTCACGGTTCTAAGTCTGAACCAAAGAGTTCAAATCCGGCAAATCGTTTTGAGAAAAACAGATTTTTGAAAGAAGTGCCAAACATGGATTGCTTTGCCAGATACAGAGTCGCCACCTAAATATTTTATTTCGGGAAATTTAGGAAACCCTGACTTGGTGCCAAAAGGCCACGTGTCCGTCATCACCAAAGTTGCCTCGGCTCGGGAACTTGGGTACGATTGGGGAAGGTCACTTCGTGAGCACCCCCGCTCGCCCGGTCATAGACCGGCCTCTACTAACCATGATATCTATTTTTTGAAAACATTGTATGTTCTTATTCCGGTTATTAGCCTAGGTTACTATGTGATGCGCACAGCATACAAGTATAGACTGAGTCGCCCGAATTGGAACAAAACATTTCATGTTCGCTTTTGAAAATGGTTTGCTACCCGCAGGTAGGCTTTAAAACATTTGATGATTTATTCCAATTTAAGTAACCCAACCTTCACCCACAGGCATTCAGGCAGTTATATCAGGTAAGCACATAGCCTCATGGTAAGCATGCTATTCATGGCAGTCACTCACACGCATGCAAGGATGCTAAAGCATAAAGCTTACCGAGTACTCCAAGACAAAATAGAAACTTCATTAGAAATCATGCATGATCCTAAGTATACAGAAATGCCTAATGCAACACATGCAAAATGCAATTATAGCAGGCTCGGCTATTCTAAGATGGCATATGAAATGTTACAACTATCATGTATTCAACTTTGAAATTGAAAGTACAATGCAGTTAGTATGATGCGCCGAGCCCAGTGCATGCAATACAGATGAATGAATGCAAACATGCTGTCATACTGTATGCTAATTTAAATATGCCCTAATCTAACCATCATAAGCGGATAAATAAAAGGGAGAAAGACGTGGGGTTGGAAGACATACATCACACTCACGCACACTTATTACAGTTGTGCCCTCGCGCAGAGGGTCCGAATAAATAATACAGTCTAAATATTACAGTCCCGAATAAAAGAATATTACAGTCCAAAATATTACAAAATCCTAATTAATTAATGAATTAACTAAGAAAGCGGTAAAACTGGCATGCAAGCCAGGGACTGCCTTGTTTCTGATGGATGATGCATGTCCGGGTTGCCTTGCGCGGAAATCCACCGGAATGCCCCAATTAGCCTCTGTTTACACCTGTTCTTGAAATGCGTGCCAAGCCCCGAAAAGTTACTGATTCTTCGTTTTGCTGCAACAGAGAGCAGGAAAGGGGCATAGCAATGTATTTGCACAGATATATGCATGTCTCGAACCTCGTGCCACCAATCACGCATACCGAGGCATGATGGCCGAGGAGTCGAAATGCACAACTCAATATAGGATGAATGCACATGAAACTACAGCTAAAACCTAACTCCATCATGGATAATCCGGAGTGTCGGTGACTGGGGAATTGAGACACATTCCGTCACTCGGAGTACGAAATGTACCTCGTTTCCCGTGCCCGGGCTAACTCCTATTCCGAACACGATGCAATATGCATGATATGCATGAATGCAACTAAGATACAGCCTAGCATGCACAATGCTATGAAAATGAGATGCCTCGAAATGCGTGCACACGGGCACGCAAACCGAGAAAATGACAGAACGCAATCTAAGATACAACCTAGTATGCACAATGCTATGAAAATGAGATGCCTTGAAATGCGTGCACACGGGAACGCAAACCGAGACGATGGCATACGCAATGCAATGAAGATGAGATGCCTCGAAATGCGTGCGCACGGGCACGCAAACTGAGGCAATGGCAAAATGCTATGAAAATGAGATGAAAACATAATATGGGCTTATACCAACATGAGTGAGCCTCAGCCACACTCACATAGGATGCCGGCGGATAAAAATGGGGTGCCTCGAAATGCGTGCACACGGGCATGCAAACCGAGGCGGTAGCAAAATGCGATGTAATGACATGAAAACATGATATGGGCTTATACCAACATGAGTGAGCCTCAGCCACACTCACATAGGATGCCGGCGGATAAAAATGGGGTGCCTCGAAATGCGTGCACACGGGCACGCAAACTGAGGCGGTGGCAAAATGCGATGTAATGACATGAAAACATGATATGGGCTTATACCAACATGAGTGACCCTCAGCCACACTCACATAGGATGCTGGCGGATAAAAATGGGGTGCCTCGAAATGCATGCACACGGGCACGCAAACCGAGGCGGTGGCAAAATGCGATGCAAATGACATGAAAACATGATATGGGCTTATACCAACATGAGTGAGCCTCAGCCACACTCACATAGGATGCCGGCGGATAAAAATGGGGTGCCTCGAAATGCGTGCACACGGGCATGCAAACCGAGGCGGTGGCAAAATGCGATGCAAATGACATGAAAACATGATATGGGCTTATACCAACCTGAGTGAGCCTCAGCCACACTCACATAGGATGTCGGCGGATAAAAATGGGGTGCCTCGAAATGCGTGCACACGGGCACGCAAACCGAGGCGGTGGCAAAATGCGATGCAAATGACATGAAATGGATAACAATCATTCTAATGGAATTTCAGCACTAAAATATGGGGGAAAACAGTCCCGAAATGAGGCGAAATGACATGAAATGCATGGAATTATCCCGAAATGCGAATTTTGGCACCCGAAATGGCCTATAGCCGTGCCAAACATGCACAATATGGACATGCAATGCAAAGACAGAAGCTAGACAGTCCCAAAAAAAGGCACTTTCACAGTTATAAACATGGCCAAACAGCAAGCATAGGTATGGCAAAAATGGCATGCAAGAATAGGGGCCAAAAGAGGGGTAATGAAGCAATTGATATAAGAAAAACCCAAACTGAAAAATTTCCTTCTACAACACCGAAGAGGGACCAAAAATATGAATATTTACAGTATATGGTAGCCCCAAAATCAGTATAAAAACATGCTAAAAATGCAATGCAAAATGAGGCTCAAAAGTGGCTATAACATGAGGTATACAAAATAATCACCAAACAGCCAAATACCCTTAATAAAAAATGTAGAATGGACCAAGATAAGCACTTTTCCAGAACTGTAAAATGGCCAAAAACAAAAGCATGATAGGCTAACTAAACATGGAAGAATGGGGAATAAAAGAGGGATATAACATGAAGTGACCTATGGAGGTCCCAAACCATGAAAGGACCTAAATGAAACATGAAGAATGGACCAAAATAAGCACCTTTTCAGAACTGTAAAATGGCCAAAAACAAAAGCATGATAGGCTGCCATTGCATGCAAGAATGGGGAAGAAAAGAGGAGTATAAAGGTAGGTACAACATGGAAGTCCCAAATGGTGTTGAGCCCTTCTTCAATATTGAAGAGGGGCTCAAAATAAGCCTAATATCAGTTTATAACATGCTCAAAAACAGATTACTCATGGGTCGAAAATAGCATGCAAGATTATGACATATAAGATGATCAATGAAGCAAGTGCATCATGGAGGGCTCAAACAGGGTTGAGCCCTTAATGAAAAGTGAATATGAGCTCAAAAGAGGGCCCTTTTCAGTTAGGGCCGGAGCTTGAAACAAAAAGCATAGGGGGCTTACCAATGGATCAAGAAAAAGGGTCAAAGTGAAAAAATGTTACTCACCCTTGAAGACTAAGACTTTTGTTGCTTCTTGGACCAATTTGCAGCTTCTTTGGCCTTTGAGAAACCTTCCTTGTTGCTGGAAATGAGGTGGTGGTGGTAGAGCTTGGTGGTGTAGAAGAAATGGTGCTTAGGGACTTAGAGATTTTCAAGAAAATGAGAGGGATAAAGATGGAGTTGTGTATGGAGGCTTGAACAACAATTTTTCTAACCCTTGAATGTCATATAGCTTGCTTGTTATAAGGGCCAAAAAAGGGGTGTAAAGGTGGGGGAAAAGGAGACAAACTTTCCCCCACAAAATATCCCCCGGATAAAGATCTTTTCTGGGGGATAAAGCCTCACAGCTGTAAAGGGAACAGTGCAAGGAGCTCGGCCGGCCTATTACTTTTGCTCCATGTGGCCGGCCGGCCACACCCCCTAGCCGGCCGGCTAGGGGTCAAAAGGGTCAAGCAGATTTTCTGGCCGGCCACCAATTGATGGTGTCCTCCTATGTGTGTACAACACAACCCTGTGGTTAAAAGTCCAAGAAAGTGGGTCCAAGGGGTTCAACATTAGCTCGGAAAGAGGGGTTCAAAAGGGTCAGGTGGAATTACTGGCCGGCCACCAACTTTTAGGGTCCTCTCATGTGTGTACATCACAAATATGTGGTTCAAAGTTCGAGAAAAAGGGTCCAAGGGGTTCAACATTAGCCCGGAAGGAGGGGGTCAAAAGGGTCAAGTAACATTACTGGCCGGCCACCACTTTTTAGGGTCCTCCCATGTGTGTACATCACAAATATATGGTTCAAAGTTCGAGAAAATGGGCCCAAGGTGTTCAACATTAGCCCGGAAGTGCGAAAAACGGGCGTCGGAGGGCGTCGGAGGATGTATAACTGGTTGCTGCAACAATTGCTGGCCTCCCACCCTTCAGTGACCTCTCCGGTGATAAAACAGAGGTACCTGCCAAAAATGAACGAAAACCGTTGCAAAACGAATGTTCGGGGGCCAAAACGCGCAGTTCGAGGTCCCGAAAATGGGCTGTTAAGCACCGAAAGTGGCATTCGGCCACGAAGTGGGTTTCTCAGACCCCAGTGTCCCTCAAAAGGGATAAAATAAGGAGTATGCCAAAAATTAGAACAAACGGAGGTGGTTAGGCGGTCCCGAACCGAGGCACACGGCCAACGGTCCCGAAAAATCGGAAACCGGACTCCGAAATGGGCAAAATGGCCTACGGCCTGCGGACATTGAGAGACGGTCTACTGGACCTCTCCCTCCCCTCAGGAAAAGAAACAGAGAAAACTGAGCCTGGTTCGTAAACCGAGGCAAGGCATAGAAGAGGGTTCGGAAGTCCGGAGGCAGGGCTCACGGCCGCAACTCTGAAACTTCTGAACGAGCACATTATGCAACATCACCAAGCGCTCAATCAGTGACATCTGAGTCTTAAGGTCGGTCAAAAATGGGGTGTCTACAGTTGCCCCTCTTTGACAGAACTCGAAAGTCATAAGTGACGGGAGTGAATGTCAAAGCCCAGAGACGACCCATTTTTGACAAGGCCGAAGACTTAGACAAACGTACAAGATAAACAGAGATGTGCCCGCAGGCATGCCCGCAGGCAGGGGGCAAAATGCAAATGATAATGCAAGAAGATTTCGAAGATTGGACTTATACGCTACGCGAAGCCGGTTTGAAGATTGGACTTATACGCTAAGCGAAGCCGATTTTGAAAGTTGGACTTATACGCTACGCGAAGCCGGTTAACACTCATGACCATGCGAATGCAGCAAGCTGTAATGAAGCAAGTATTCGCAAATAGATGCAACAGTTTTAAGCAACAATGCAAAGCAACAACTACATTTCATGCAGTTAAGAAATGCGGAGGATTATTCAATCCCCGCCACGTCTCACACGGAGAAGATACGATACCTGCGCGATTCGTCTGGTCGCACCAGCCTCAATTGAACCGTACATACAATATTGTGCCTGCAAAAAGAGAGAGATTGCAACAAATACAATATGCTATATATCCAATGTGATTATGGAAGCTCGACACACGCAGTGCCGGTGAGTGAATGCATCACAATGCAAGAGTGGAACATGCGTGACAACGTATGCTCAAACATAGAGGTATGCCAATATCAAGAAATGTGCACGTTAATGCAGGTATGCTCATGAGAATGCAAGATAATGTGACACGAGTATGAATCAGGGTGCCCGTTTGTTATGAAACAACGAGTACGGAAACGCGTGTTTCGGCGAAGGTAACTCGATCATGGCCTCCGATCCGCTTCCCGAAAAGGCTACAACTCATTCAAAAAGGATATACTTCAGTTTCGATGAGTGATGATGAGACATATGTCAGAACTTGAAGCTGAAGTCCCGGCGGAGCTATTTCGCGACCGGAAGTGTACTTTTCTTGAACTTTTTCAGGTCCCGGGAACTCCGATCTTCCTCAAAATTTGCAGGGAGCTAGGTGAGCATGTGGGGGACATGGCCGGCCGGTTATATGGGAGAGGGGAGGTGGCCAACCGGTTTTCCATAAAGTAGATAGCTGGCCGGCCAGTTTTCCAAAAAGGAAATGGCTGGTCGGCTAGAAAAGGGGGCCGGCCGGCCATATGCCCAGATCCGAGGGCAGTTTGGTCTTTTTCACCTCCTTTTTGATGCTCCTTCAACCAAGACCTTGAGCCTATAAAAGGCAGCCGAGGCCCCTTCCTTTCTTGCCTCCTACAACACTTTTCTTCTCCAGATCTGAGTTTCCTACGCGTTTTCCAACGCCCCGTGCAAATTGTTTTCGCAAAAATATTTAGTTTCAAGCACTTTGAAGCGATTAAATTTCGGTTTCGGAGCTTCTTTTCGCATTTTCGCCACTTGAGGTAAGTTTGTCTCAATATTTGGAAGATTTTCTCGGGAGTTGACTTTCGTTGACTTTTCATTTCCCGAGAGTTGACTTTTGTTGACTTTTTTCAATTTTGGCTCATTTTGCTCATTTTTGCTCCCTTTGCAGATCTTTTGAAAATGGCGGGCAATTCTCCCCACGGCGGAGGTTTTCCAGGTGCCGGAGATGATTTTGATCCCATGACTCTACCCCCGAGGACCCGACCTTTTATTCCCGGGAGGTACGCTCCGCCAGCGCATGTCCTCCCGCGTGCTGTCTTCCGTCACTTTACTAGCTTTGACGAGCGAGCACCCGGGGATCTGCTTCTCCGAGAGCCAGAGCATCACCTCTCTCATGAGGCCCGAGAGGTATTTTCCTCATTTTCTGTATTTTTCGTACATTTCGCACCTTTGCCATGCTTGAACACGCAGTTTAGCTTATGACATAGTACTTTGCTTGCATCCTGAACATGTAGTTTCAACACTCGAATTTCCGAACACTCGGCTCATTAATTAATTACAAACGCACAGTACACATTAATTAAGAGGCGAACACACGGCTCAAACACTGATTTGTCGAACACACAGCCCGAATTCGAAAGTGAACACACAGCCCACACTTTAAATTTTCTGAACACGCAGCCCAGATTAGAAAGTGAACACGCAGCCCACAATTTAACTGAAAGTTGAACACGCAGCCCAGATAGATAGTGAACACGCAGCCCACAATTTAACTGAAAGTTGAACACGCAGCCCAAACTTCAAATTTTCTGAACACGCAGCCCAGATAGATAGTGAACACGCAGCCCACAATTTAACTGAAAGTTGAACACGCAGCCCAAACTTCAAATTTTCTGAACACGCAGCCCAGATAGATAGTGAACACGCAGCCCACAATTTAACTGAAAGTTGAACACGCAGTCCAAACTTCAAATTTTCTGAACACGCAGCCCAGATAGATAGTGAACACGCAGCCCACAATTTAACCGAAAGTTGAACACGCAGCCCAAATTTCAAATTTTCTGAACACGCAGCCCAGATAGATAGTGAACACGCAGCCCACAATTTAACTGAAAGTTGAACACGCAGCCCAAACTTCAAATTTTCTGAACACGCAGCCCAGATAGATAGTGAACACGCAGCCCAGATAGATAGTGAACACGCAGCCCACAATTTAACTAAAAGTTGAACACGCAGCCCAAACTTCAAATTTTTTGAACACGCAGCCCAGATAGATAGTGAACACGCAGCCCACAATTTAACTGAAAGTTGAACACGCAGCCCAAACTTCAAATTTTCTGAACACGCAGCCCAGATAGATAGTGAACACGCAGCCCACAATTTAACTGAAAGTTGAACACGCAGCCCAAACTTCAAATTTTCTGAACACGCAGCCCAGATAGATAGTGAACACGCAGCTGTAGACGCGCCCGCGGAGGGCCCATGCTACTACAGTTCGAACTCTCGATTTTGTTGTCACGGTTCTTAATCTGAACCAAAGAGTCCAAATCTGGCAAATCGTTTTTTGAGAAACAGATTTTTGAAAAAGTAGTGCCAAACATGGACTGCTTTGCCAGATACAGAGTCGCCACCTAAATGTTTTAAAATGAGAGAATTTAGGAAACCCTGACTCGGTGCCGAAGGCCACATGTCCGTCATCACCGGAGTTGTCTCGGCTCGGGAGCTTGGGTACGATCGGGGAAGGTCAGCTATGAGCACCCCCTTTCGCCCGGTCCGAAGACCGGCCTCTACTAACCGTGATATCCAATTTTGAAAACGTTATGTGTTCTTAAACCGGTTATTAGCCTAGAATTACTATGTTATGCGCACAGCAAACAAGTATAGACCAAATCGCCCAAATTGGAACAAAGCATTTCATGTTTGTTTTGAAAATAGTTTGCTACTCGCAAGTAGGCTAAAATGCAGATTTTGCCACCCTCAAGTGGGCTTTTGGAAAAAAGGGTTTTGCCACTATCCAGTGGGCTTTAAAATTCACAGTTTTAACGCATTATCCCAACTTAAGCGATTTGACCTCCACCCACAGGCATTCAAGCAGTTTATCTCATGTAAACACTTAGTCGCATGGCAAGCATACTATTATGGCAACATTCACACGCATGTTGGATGCTAAAGCATAACCACTTACATTGTACTCCGTGCCAAAACAATAAACTAGTTAGCAAATGTGCGTGTCCTAGTTCATGTTATTTTGCCTAATGCAACACATACAAGATGCAATTTTAGTTAGGCTCGGTTAACCTAAATATGGCATACGATATGCAACCAACTGATTCATGTATTCAATTTTGGAATTTGAAAATACGAATGCGGTTAGTATGATGTACCGAGCCCGGTGCATGTCAACAGATGCATGAATGCACGCATGCACATCATAAGGTATGTTAATTTAAAGAATGTCCTAATCTACCACCATAAGCTGGTAAATAAAAGGGAAGAAAGAAATGGGGATTGGAAGACATACACACACTCACCCACACTTATTACATGTTTACCCTCACTCAGAGGGTTCAAATTAATATTACAGTCCCAAACAATAAACGAATAAAATTATTACAAAAAAAAAAAATAAATGTTCTAATTCAATTTAAAGGGAAGGTGGCGAAGGAAGGAAAAGGGAAGCCGCAGCCTCTGCCTCGGGATGCGCGAGTGATGCATGCTCAAATCCGCCTCGCCCGGAAAACCCGTACTCTGCTCCTATCGTCTCTGTTTGTACTGCCTTGTCTTTCTGAAAATTGCCAAAGTACTGGAGCAAGCTCCTTGCATCCTGCAGAGCACCGCCGGCCAGACAGAATTGCCACCGGCACTTCACAATTACCATCGGCACTTTAAAGGATTCATCGGCACTCCATATAGTGCCGGTCGGCACTAAATTCTGCCGGTCGGCAGAAACTTTCTGCAGAAGACAATTTGACAGCAAACAGAGAACAGACAGTGCATGGTATGGAGTTCTTGGACACATGTAAGCATGGCCCTACTTCTTATCATATTTTGAACTCAATGAAGCATGACCTTCGACCTTTGAACCATCAATGGTGCATGATGACTCGAAGGATCAAATTTGCCACTTGATGTAAGGATGTATGCAACAAACGACATGAAAACCGAGGCCTTATCAAGTTGGGGTCAAAGGTCCCGATGACCGGGAATCGAGGCACATTGCATCACTTGAAGTATGAATGGTCCTTGATTCCCACACTTGGTTTGACACCCCAAACCAAGTAAATGCAATGCATGTAATGCTCACAAGCCTCAAATGTATCATGCCACCAAGATGTAAAGCACAACAAGCATTATGCACCCAACATGACAAATGTATAATACCAAGCATACAAGATACAAACATGATGCAAACATGGACCAAATTGACCATGGGATTGATGTGCTACAAAGCTTGATGGAACAACAATGCAACACGCATGGAGCAAGCATGCAAGAGGGCTTAAAGTGGCAAAGGGGCAGGCCCTCACCCTTCTCAAAACAGTGGCCAAAAGTGCTCAAAGTGATAGACAATCAACTCATGTTAACAAGCAAACTTATGGTTCCAAAGTTAAGGCACAAAAGGAGACATTTCACCCTCATTAATATGGCCACTCATGGCATGATTAAAGCAAAGCAAAAAACAGAATTTGTGCATGCAAAATAGGACCCCAAAACTCCTAATATGGCAGCTAAAATATCTCCCATGAAGCATATGCACTAAAGGCTCATTCTTAGGCATAAGAGGACACATCCTCAAGGCATGAAAGAGGCTATGCATGCACACATACAAGTATGATTCTTGGACAAAAAAAAGGTCCTTAGATGATATTAAATCATGAGGGTGATCACAAACATACATGCTAAAGGCCATCATGCTCAAAACTTTTAAGCCAAAATACAAAGCAACCTTAACACACATGTCAAGCATAACTAAATGGATAACCAACAAACCTTAAGCATGGAAAAACAACACTAGAAACTTCATGGAACTAAGCCAACTTACACAAGGATCATGGCCTAACCATGAGATGTATTTCTAAGCAAGATGGAGTGATACAAAGCAAGTATTACAAGCATATAAAGAGGCCCAAATCCGACCAAAAACAGAGGTTATATATGACCTAAGATGCCTAAAAAAATGCTGAAATGAAGCCAAGAGACATCAAGCACACATGCTACCCTTTTGAGCCCAAAAAGCAAGGAAACAAACCATGAAGGGAGAGGGGTGTCCCTCCCCTATGCAAGACTTCAAACCATCCTTTTTTAACACTAGAATACACTGATTTTCAGTGGTCAAGAGACCAAAATGCTGAAGTGAACAAAACCTTATCAAAAAGGCACCAAAATGGACCAAACAAGGCCTATGAGGGTGAGTTTGCACTCAAACCACAAAATGATCTTAATGAAAGTGCTAGAGCAGGAAAATTTGAGCCTTTTTTATGTTATACACAAGAGCTAAAACAGTAAACAAAATAGGTAGAAAACCAATGCAAGTTTGGGGAATAAAAGGGAAGATGCTCACCCTTGAAGAACCCTTGAAGAACAAATGGTCTAGCCTCCTTCTTTTGATCAAAACCAGTCCAAAACTCAAGAAACAACTCCTCCAAGTCCCTCAATCTCGGAGTAAGGTGTAATGGTGTGTGTAATGGTGCAAAAGTAAGGTAAAACACACCTTTTGGGTCAAGAAACACACACAAGAAGGGAGAGGGAGAGAGGTATAGAGATAATATGTATCTATATCTCTAAAGGCTGGTTTTTGCTTCTATTTTTCTAACCTAGAACCAAGAGGAAAGCCCCTCTCTTATAAGGATCCCTCTTGCAAAGCTTATTCAACAAGCTTGGCTAGAGAGAAATCCCTCCATACACGTGTATGGAGGGGGGGAGAGTTGGTGCCAGCTATCACAGCTGGCACAAAATATCTCCATAAAGTGGATGAACAGTGATCGGCTGCCCAAAAAACCTATTCCGGCAAAAAACAGTGCCGACCGGCAAAATATTATGCCGACCGGCAAACAAAAGTGCCGATGGAAGAGAAAGACCAGCCGGTGGCCTCCAGCCACTGCCGGTGGTGTGTGGGGATGCCTTACATGGCATTCCCTGCCTCTCAGAGGCAAGATGCAAGTGTTTGGTGCAAAACCAGACACTAAACGGTTGAGTTCGGAGATTCTGAGGCAGGGCACGCGAGCCGAGACCTCCGGGAACTCCAAACAAACACAAACATGGATAATCACCGAGTGTTCAAACGGTGACGTCCAGGTCTTGAGGACGGTCAAAAATGGGGTGTCTACAGTTGCCCCTCTTTGACAGAACTCGAAAGTCATAACAATGACAGGAGTGAATGTCAAAGCCCAGAGACGACCCATTTTTGACAAGGCCGAAGACTTAGACAAACATGCAAGACAAACAAGGTATGCGCCCGAAGGCAGGGGCAAAATGCAAGACAAAGCACAGAGCCGAGCATAACTTATGATCATGCAAAGAAAGCTGTAATGAAGCAAGCATGCGACAGTTTTAAGCTAGCATACCAAACTACACTACAATGCAGAAAGGATGGAAGAGAATTTTGGAATTCTCAATACGTCTCACTCGGGAGATACAATACCTGTGCGGCTCGTCTGGTTGCACCAGCTGCAAATGAATCGTACATACAATATCGTGCCTGAAAAGAAAACAAACTTAACAGGTGCAATATGGTTAGCAATATGCATGACAATGCAAATGTGGTGTACTCGAAATGCGTGACAGCGCAAAGCAAGTGGGGAGCATGACAATGCTGTGGAAATACAAACATGTAAGTGGAGCATGCGGTCTACGCAGTCAACAAAATTGATCATGAACATGCGGTCTACGCAGGCGATGATATTTAGCAAATATGCGGTCTACGCAGTTGAAACATGCGGTCTACGCAGGTGATGAAACTGATAATGCGGTCTACGCAATCAAGACATGCGGTCTACGCAGGTAATGAGATTTGAATAAGCATGCGGTCTACGCAGTCAAAACATGCGGTCTACGCAGGTAATGGAATTGATAAATCATGCGATCTACGCAAGCAAAACATGCGGTCTACGCAGGTATTGGATTTTAAGCATGCGGTCTACGCAAGTAAAGAAATGATTACAAACATGCGGTCTACGCAGGTAATGTAATGAACATGCGGTCTACGCAAGTAATGAAATTAAGCATGCGGTCTGCGCAATCAAGACATGCGGTCTGCGCAGGTATTGAAATTAAGCATGCGGTCTACGCAATCAAAACATGCGGTCTACGCAAGTAATGAAATTTAAACATGCGATCTACGCAATCAAGACATGCGGTCCACGCAAGTATTGAAATTAAACATGCGATCTACGCAATCAAAACATGCGGTCTACGCAGGTAATGGAATTAAGCATGCGGTCTACGCAATCAAAACATGCAGTCTACGCAAGTATTGAAATTAAACATGCGGTCTACGCAAGTAAAGGAACGTACTATTACTCAGCATAATCGAAACAATTTGCGGGGCTCACAAAGCGTGAAAAGGGTACGGGGCGGGATATTCTTCGCACGCATCGAGCGTTGCTCGCAGAAGTTGTGGCCTGAGGTCAACTCAAAGGTTCACGTTTCAAAGGTGTGCTTTCCCGTTATTGTGAGAGCGTCCAACGACGCGGCTGACCCGAACAAAGATGCGGAAGGTGCGTTAACCGCAAGGGGAGTTCCACCGGTATCAATTCTGATACTTGGCTACCCTGCCATTCTACGCTTTATTTTCCTTTTTACTAGTAGTTTAAGCACATTGCACTGCCTCAGGCAGGTTTTATTTTCTTTCTTAAAATTCGCACACTTTGCAAAAACATGTGATGGAAATGAAACGAATCGTTTTATTCAAAAGATGTTGTATTTGGGGATCTTCTGTGTATCGCATCGCAGGGTTTCACACCATAATGTGAACGAAATTGAACTCATTTTGGAAAGTTGCCATCGTAATAATCAGGTAGTGAACCGACTTACAACTCGATAAGCAAAACAAAGACATGACACAACCAAACAAGGGTGAATACAACTCGATAAACAAATCAAGAGCTCGGAGAGAGCGAAATACAACTCGATAAGCAAATGTTCAAAAACTTGACAAGCAGACAGGCGTGGCTCCGCAAGAGTCTATCGCCGGGGAGGTTTGGAGGTGGTGAAGTTTCCCACTTCTTAGCATAAACAGCTCAAGAAACCAGAAGGAAGTCCACCGGCATAGTGTAGGGACCACCGGCTGCAAGGAGTGGCTACCGGCCATATGTCTGTTTTGTCGGCAAACTAAAATGGCCGGTCGGCACATTTTTTTTGGCCGGTCGGCACTAATCGAGGGGAACCACCAGAATGTCGACACCTGTCCCCCACTCAACCTTATCTCCTACAAAAGATCCCAGCTTCGTGGTTTTTCTCATTTTCACACTGATTTGCTCCAATGGAAGAGTTTCTTGCCCAAAATCTCATAGCTTGGATTGCTAGCTTGGATGGCTCGGAAAAAGTGAATTTCCGGGGTTTCGGCATAAATGCACTATTCACTCTGAGTCGTACCCCGTTGCATCTCCCGTTCCTTCATGTCGCGGCAAGGTTTTGGAATCCGGTGACACATGTCTTTAGCTTCGCCGGGCAAGAGATATGTCCTACCTTCGAAGATTTCCGAGCTCTAATGGAGTCCGAGCGCGACGAGGAGCTCCTGCCCCAACTTAATTTTGGTCATGCCCAATACTTAGGGCGCATGTGCGGACTCAGCATGCGCGATGCTC
The DNA here is from genome assembly GCF_055761805.1 of Camellia sinensis. Taxonomy (NCBI): domain Eukaryota; kingdom Viridiplantae; phylum Streptophyta; class Magnoliopsida; order Ericales; family Theaceae; genus Camellia; species Camellia sinensis. Next base: position 92,060,862 of record NC_138962.1, read on the forward strand.
GGTCTCTGATGGGCGACGGGATGTTAGACATTCCGAGTTTGGCCAATCAATTTTCTGATGCTGGTGATCGCAGCAACCATCACTGGCAAGGCTTCCGACGGCATGCCCTCTGTTTGTGCATGCTATCCCATTTTCTATTTGTCTCGGGCTCTGGAGGGGCTAGTGTCCGGCTGATTGAGGTTGCCCAAGGCTTGAGAGAGGGCAAGAGCTGTATTGCCATGGTTCTGGCCGAGACGCTAATGGGCTTAGACGCCTTTTACCGTCATGAGACGTCTAGATTGGCGGGGAGTCCACTACTACTACAGGTAATGTTTCCCACCCGATCTCGCATTTCTGTATTGCTCACATCACTCGGCCCTCGAGCTCAGTTTTTTTTTTCTTACAAAACCCCATTCTCACTCTTCTCTCCTCGTACATCTCTCTATTCTTTAATCTCTCATTTTTCAATCCCTCTCCAGGTGTGGCTGATGGATAAATTGCAGGTTGTGGACTCCTGCCCAGCATATTCAGCTCGCGGCTACTTCTTCCGGCATCGTCTAGTCAATGCCTTGGATGAGGGATGGTGGTTCGCTTGGATGTGCCACTTGTCCGCAGACCGTATTGCTTGGCGGTGCCCTTGGTTGAACCTTCCGGCAATGAGTTACAACATGCCTCGGCAGACTGGGATTCAACTGGTTGGTCTCACTCATTGTGTATTCTATTTCCCATTTCGGATTCGACGTCAATTTGGCCATGATCAGACTTGCCCGCCAGAGGGGATAGAGTATCCTGCTGCATTTCCAGCCCGAGGCGCGCAGCTTGCTTGGCAGGCCACTGCGTGGAGGATGAGAGAACTCCTGGCCCCCGCTCCTACTTTTAGTTGCACTTTGTCTGACGAGTGCATAGATTGGCTTAATGAAGAAGCACAGATCGGGCCCAGCTTGGCATCAGAGGCTTCGACCAGCTCTGGGAGGGGGCGCAGGAACACCTGATTTGACCATGCCCTAAATTTATTGCTTTATTAGTACTTTCAAGTTTTCTTTCCTGAATGTAATAAAAAGCAACTTCAATTGTCTGTAAGAGCAGGAGAGCTCTGTTTTGAAATCAATGAAATTGAAAGTTCTGGTACTAAGAATTTTCCACTTTGGTCCGAAAATGGTCAATGTTGTAAAAAGATTATTTGAACAAAGTCAGCTTATATTAAAACTTTTCAAAGGTATTTTTGATGTGGATCAGAACTGGACACGCCTGAGATCTGTCACTCGAGATGCACAACCCCAGATTCCTGCAACTGGAAAGTTGCCCCTAGTCTGAAGAGCGCCGCAACACTGCATAGCAACGGAAAGTTGCCCCTAGTCTGAGTGGCACTGCACCGGAGATTCCAACGAATGCTGATGAACAAAGATGGCTGAGATGATCAAATGGACAAAGTTGATCTGGGAAGTGTTATGGCTGAACTTCAGGATGAAGCTGCCTACGTATCCCAAACATGGGAATCAAGCCTTACGTAGTTCCGGTTTAGGTTCGCTCGAGTATTTTCACTCTCCTTTTGCGCTCTAACTTTTGGCAAGGCCGCCCTTTGCGTGTTTTCAGCCTTGCGAGCTCAGTTTTTATATTTTCTAATTTTTTGTGCTCTAACTTTTGCCTAGGTCGCCCTTTCGGGTTTTCGGCCTAGCGAGCCTCTCAAGGATAGTATTTCTTCAACTTGTCCATATTGATCGGTTGAGAGAATTCTAAGCCATCTAAGTCCATCAGAACCACAGCTCCGCCTGACCAGATAGCTTTGATGATGTAAGGACCAGTCCAATTGGGTCTGAACTTGCCCCTCGGGTCGTGGATGGGAGCTCGATTGTCTTTGAGTACCAAATCCCCTTCCTTTAGATTTCTGGACTTAACCTTCTTGTTAAAAGCCCGAGCAATCCTGCGCTGATAACTCTGAACGTGGTACAGTGCTTTCAGTCTCCTTTCGTCAAAGAGCATAAGTTCCTCGAACCTGCTCTGCTGCCAATCTGCCTCAGCTATCTGACACTCGACCAATACCCGTAAAGACGAAACTTCAATTTCAATAGGTAGAACAGCCTCCATTCCATAAACTAACGAATACGGAGTTGCTCCGGTAGAAGTTCTAATTGAAGTCCTGTAGCCCCACAGAGCAAACGGCAACTTATCTGGCCAATCTCGATAGGTCTCCACCATTTTCCGCAGTATATGTTTGATGTTCTTGTTGGCGGCCTCAACTGCTCCATTGGTTTGCGGCCGATACGTAGATGACTTATGAAAAGCCACGTTATACTTTTCCAACAAGTCGATTACTTCTTTCTTAAAGTGGGATCCATTATCCGAGATGATCTCATTTGGCACCCCGTAGCGACAAATGATGTTGTTTCTGATGAACTTTGCGACGTGCGACGCTTTCAACACCGCGTATGATTGGGCCTCGACCCATTTTGTGAAATAATCTATCGCTACCAGGATATACTCATGTCCGTTCGACCCCTTCGGGGTAACAGCTCCGATCACATCGATCCCCCATACGGAAAACGGCCACGGGGAAGTCATGTTATACAACTTGGATGGTGGGACATTCATACGGTTTGCATGGATCTGGCATTTGTGGCATCGCCGAACAAAGCCGATACAATCCTCTTCCATGGTCGACCAGTAGTAACCCTGCCTAAGGATCTTTCTGGCCAACATTACTCCATTCATGTGTGCACCACACTCTCCTCCGTGGATGGCCTCCATTAGGCGCTTCGACTCTTCAGCTTCTACACAGAGCTTATGCATTCCCAGATGACCTCTTTTGTACAGTTTACCTCCGCAGATGATGAACTAAATAGCCATTCTTCTAATGGCCCTCTTATCCTTGGCGCTTGCCCCTAGTGGATATGTCTCCTTTTCCAAGAAGTTCCAAATATCGTAATACCAGGGGTTGTCGTCTTGGGCCTCGTCTATGGCGGAAATTGACTCGTATGCTGGCGCAAACTTCTGATCAATGATGACTGGACGCATCCGGACTCCCGACGGGATGTCTATCATGGAAGATAGAGTTGCTAACGAATCTGCAAACCTGTTGTTCTCTCTTACGAGGTGGGTGAAATTTAGTTTCTCGAACCGAGGAATTAACAAATCCAAGGTTTGGTGGTAAATTATCATCCTTTCCTCCTTGACCTTCCAGTCTCCTTTTGCTTGAGACACAACAAGATTCGAGTCCCCAATGGCGTCCAATCGTCTTACCCCTAGCTCTAGGGCTGCTTCCAGACCAGCAATACATGCCTCATACTCTGCCTCATTGTTCGAGACTCTGAACTGGAGCTTGAATGCTAAAGGGATACGGGAATCGTCAGGCGCTATCAGCAACACTCCTATCCCATACCCATACTGGTTTGATGCTCCGTCAAAGTACATCGTCCAAGTTTCATCCTCGATATGCAGAATGGTTTCATCTGGGAATAGGTACTCAACCGCTTCATCCCCCTCGACCGGGTGGTCGGCAAGGAACTCCGCTACCGCTCTCCCTTTCACCGACTTGCGTGTTACGTACTTCAAGTCAAATTCGGAAAGCAATAGCAACCAACGAGCTAGCCTACCCGTAAGTGCTGGTTTCTCGAAAAGATATTTGATGGGATCCAAACGTGAAACCAACATTACAGAGTGAGCTAACAGGTAGTGCCGCAGCTTCCTGGTAGCCCATACCAAGGCCAAACAAGCCTTCTCCAGTGGTGTATAGCGGGTCTCGTAATCCAGCATCTTCTTGCTCAGATAGTAGATAGCCCTTTCCACTTTATCTTCTGACTCCTGCGCGAGCATGCAGCCCATGGTGGTCTCAGTTACTGAAAGATACAATATCAACGGTCTTCCCGGTTCTGGCGGTGACAATACAGGCGGGTTCTGTAGATACTCTTTGATCTGTTCAAAAGCTGCTTGACATCGGCCGTCCCATTGGAATTTCTTTCCTTTCTTCAGGAGGCCAAAAAGTGGTTCACAAGTCAAGGTTAATTTAGAGATAAACCGCCTTATGAATTGCACTTTACCTAGAAAGCCTCGCACCTCCTTTTCAGTCCTCGGTGGTGGCATTTCTAAGATGGCCTTGATTTTGGAAGGGTCGACCTCGATGCCCCTTTGCGTTATCAGAAACCCTAGCATCTTTCCTGCTGTAACACCAAAAGTACACTTCTGGGGATTCAACCGCAGCCGAAATTCTCTGATCCTTTGAAAGAACTTTTGTAAGGCGGTGTAGTGGCCCTTTCTTTCTTTGGACTTGACAATCATGTCGTCCACGTACACCTCGACCTCTTTATGGATCATATCATGCAATATTGTAGTTGCTGCCCATTGATAGGTAGCTCCACCGTTTTTCAGCCCAAATGGCATCACTCGATAACAATATGTACCCCACGGGGTAGTGAATGCAGTCTTCTCCCGGTCTTCGGGCGCCATTACTATCTGATTATAGCCTGAGAAACCATCCATAAACGAAAGCAAGGCGTGTCCTGCCGTGAAATCTATCAGTTCATCAATGTGTGGCAAGGGAAAGTCGTCCTTCGGACTGGCCCTATTCAAATCTCTGAAGTCTACACAGACCCGAATTCTGCCGTCCTTCTTCGGCACCGGAACAATGTTGGCCAGCCAAGTCGGATACTCAGACACCAGCAGGAAGCCTGCATCAATCTGCTTGGTGACCTCTTCCTTGATCTTAATGGCCCAATCTGGGCGGATCCTCCTGAGCTTCTGTTTGACAGGTCGGGCCTCGGGGTCAAGAGGGATCCGGTGCTGTACAATCTCAGGATCGATTCCAGGCATGTCTTCGTAGGACCACGCGAAAACATCTTTGAAATCTTTTAACAAAGCGACTAAGCGCTCGCGTTCCTCAGAAGACAACGTGGACCCGATCTGGACCAGCCGCGGGTCCTTCTCAGTACCAATATTCACAATAGTGATTTCATCCATTAAAGGTTTAACAAATCTTTCCTGCTCTTGATCAATTAACCGTTGCAAAACCGGAGGAATTTCTTCCTCGTCGTTTTCATCAAAATTTTGAAAATCCTGATTTAAGCAATAAATAAAATGCACAGAAAAATACTCCGAAACCACATCCATGTCGTTCTCATTAAATACTTCCGAGCCGTCGGATTCCTCTGTTACAACAGACTCAAAAGAAAATGAAAAAGACGACCTAGGCAGGACTGTGGCATCCAGGTTATCACCCCCGGGAATACCGGACTTAGACTCAGTTGAGCTGGAATCTGATTTCGACGTACAAGATTCGGTAGAATCAGATTCCGGCTCACTACCTGACCCGGTGCTGCTTGATAAAAAGCCTTCTTCATATTGCCAGATGAGAGAAGGTGCGATGGATGCATCCAAAATAGCTGATGGTAGGCCCGCAGCCGCTTCATTCCCAATCACACATACCGAGGAGCTATCCCCCAAGCGACTCTGTTCGATCGGAGGATCTGAAAGCAGACACGCCAGCGCTGCCCCCATTTCATTTTCGGTGTCCTCAGACTGTACCTCCTTACTTTGCTCAGCCTCAGCCGATAGATCTGCCTGCCCTTCGGCGATGTCATCCTCAGGTAACTGTAAATCAAAGAAAATCTCAAATCCCGGTACACGCTTCTTCTCCGCGTTGAGCCACGGGTCTGGGAAGCCACAGAACGGAAAGTCCTCCCCTTCCCGGACGAAACGTCCGTTCAGGGTCCCCCGAATGGGCTGGTGCATTAAGTCAAAGGGCTTTCCCATCTGTTTCGCCTTGGCCCTTCCGGCCATTTCCTTTCCTTTCCTTATCCAATCCTCTTTGGTGGGTAGGTAGCCCAAACCAAAGGTATGGGGGTTATGTGGCACTTCGGTCGATGCTGCGGCACCTTTCCTACCGCTCTTGCCTAATCCCATCCCGGGGATGTGCTGGAGTTTGTTCATGAGATAAACTGCTTGGGCGCTGACATACACCCCTTCGTTAGCTGCCATGATGTTCTGTACGACCCGAGCCTCGGCCAAGGTAAAACCTGATATGAACACATCTTCTATACCGTGCTCAATTTCTAGAACAGGCGTAGATACCTCTGGGGGTGGATGAATTGATGAGTTTCCAAAAACAATGGCTACTCCCTTCCCATAGGGGTATTTCACCACTTGATGTAAGGTAGAGGAGACCGCCTTTACCTGATGCAGCCACGGCCGTCCCAAAAGCAAGTTGAACGTTGCAGGAACCTCCAAGACATGGAAATCTATCTCGTGCTGTCCTGGCCCAACTTTTGTTTGAATCTTAACTGTCCCCATTACTTCCCGGCTTGTGTTGTCATATGCCCGAATCACCTGGGCCGTTGGCACAAAATCCGCGACTTTCAAACCAATCGCATAAGCTGTCCTTGCCGGGCAGACGTTGATGGCGGACCCCGTGTCGACAAGAACCACAGGTATCCATTTATCTCTGCACTCGACAGAGATGTAGAGCGGTTTGTTATGGTTCGTGCCCTCGGGTGGCAGCTCTTTGTCAGAAAAACTCAATGCTGGGGAACTTCCTCCCGAAAAGACTAAGCCCACCAGCTGTTCGGGCGTGGTATCTATGGAAAGTTTGGCCTTATCCATGGCTGACAGGACAGCCTGCCTGTGTACTCGAGAAGCCATAAGCAGTCCCCAGATGGAGATGTCTGCTTGTATCTTTTTCAATTGTCTCAATACGGCCTCATCTTCGAGTTGCTTCTCCTTTTGTTTCTCTGCTTCATTATCTTTTCCAGACGCCTCTGGTTGATCTAGGTGCGGAGGCTTGAAATACCGTCCACTCCTAGTCATGTGATCAACTTCGCCGATATACCAGGTATCATCTGGTTGGTTACCTTTCCAATCCTCATCCGTGTGGGCAAGACATAGATCGTCGTCTTCCCACCACATACCATCGGCGACTGACAAGCATCTGTCTGGTTCTGGCACGACTATCCCGATACTCGTAGTACCTTTTATCCCTATGCTCGCAACATCCTTCGTTTCCGTGACGGTTTCGACCCCCACGTGGCCTTTTGCTTTCCTGATCCTCTCAGAATCCTTGAATCTCTCTTGTTCTGACTGTGTCAATGCAGTAGATTGCTCACTGATCCCTGTACTCAAAATGCTCCATTCCCGAGCGAAACTCTCGACACCGGCGCTCTCCGGCGATGTATTCTGCTCTTCGACACTCCCAGCCGTCGTTGACATTCCTGTCCCTGCCGGGCCTTGTTCTGACTGGAACTCCTCTATTACATCCGGTTGATCGTCTAACCACCCCGTGGCTTCTACTGACTCTTCATAATCGAACCAGTTGATGGCTGAGTCTTGGTCATCGTGAAACTGGAACTTGACAAAATCCCCTTCCATGGCTGCCAAATCATCCATTCCCTGTCTTGGACCGTTCCCTCTAATTACACACAGCTCTCATTCGATTGGAAATCCGACATTTGGTCTATTCTGGCCCACTGGTGAAATGTAGTCACTCCGCAGACTTCGGTTTGACAACCTCTTTCCTGTTCTCGATGGTCACCACCACTGGCTTGGGTTGGGTTATGGAGACGTCCATCATGCACAAATCGGTGCAATCAGGGAGGAAAACTTTAGGTTTAGGCAGGTAGGAGGGTGTGATGTAGATACTAGGATCGTAGGATGCGACCCCAGTGTAGATGAAGTTGATTCTTTTGGGTGGTGGAACTTGGTTATGTGTGGGGAGAGGATTTGTGGTAACATTGGGTTTCTCAGGAGGTAAAATCACCCCATTATCAATGAGATCTTGAATTTCATGACGTAAACGAAAGCATATGTCAGTGTCATGACCGTGCTGCTGGTGGAACGCACAATACTTGGCCGGGTTGTGGGTGGCGGGTAGTCTGTCGGGTAAGGGCCGCGGCTCTAGGGGCTTCAGATGCCCTTTTCTGATCAAAACCCCCAAAGCTTTAGACAAGGGCATATAAAGTGGAGCGAAAGTTCTAGTGTTTCTGGGAGGGTATTTGGCTGTTTGTGAGTTGCTTCCGGACGCACCGGAGAATGGCGTGGCTGCCGTATTTCTCGGGGAAGGGTTAGTGGTGACCATACTCACTTCGGAGGTCTTGGCAGTCGTAGCGCCACTCGGGCCTGCATTAGTACTACGATTGAAATTTCTGCGGGGTTGCTCCCGATCATTATCGATCCACCCTTGTCTTAGGGCGTCTTCGATCTGCACCCCCATTTCATGCAGATCAGCAAAGGTAGGAAAGGGGACTACAATCATCTTTTGCATTAGCCTCGGCTGGAGATTGCGCACAATCATCCGAATCTGGTCCTTGTCCGTGGGTCTTAAGGTCATCATTGAAGCCTTAGCTCGCCATCTGGTTACAAATTCTGAGAAACTCTCCTTGGGTTCTTGTCTCGTTGTCTCGAGATCTCGGGTCGTGATCTCGATTTGTGTGTTATATGAGTATTGCAGGATGAAGGCCTCAGCCATCTCGTCCCAATTTCTCTTGACGTCATCCCCAAACTTGGTGTACCACGCGGACGCTACACCCGACAGGGTACGGCCGAATAAAGACAGCTTCTATAATCTGGTGAGGCCCATTGGCCTTAGGACGTCTGAAAACAGTCGCAGGTGTACCATGGGATCCTCAGACCCGTCAAAACGATCAATTTGGGGCATCTTAAACCGATCTGGCAGCGTCACAGCTGTGTCGATGTATCCATCTCCAATGTCGGGAATGGACTTCGTACCTTGGGATTTCTTGAACAGCTTTTCAAGCTTGTGCATTTTTAACGTCATGGGGTCTACCTCAGACTCAAAGGGAGAATCCGATACATTAACGGGAGTGGGTGCCTTGGATTGTTGAGGCGGAATCGGGGGTGGAGCCGGCCCCGTTGGGATGTCTGTATCTTCTTGGACATTCCGGGCGGCGTTTGGTGTCTCTTCGGGTATTGGAACCCTTAATGGAGGAGGGATTTGCTGCGAAGGTGATGCCCCAGTTTGCTGTTGCAATCTCCCAATTAAATCCACTTGCTCACTCATAACTGTAGCCTGTTGCCTGGCAAATTCTGTCTATCGGGCAGCATCTTGCTGCATCATTTTCATGCTTTCCTGAAGTTGGCGCACCATCTCCTCTAAGCTAGCCATACTGTTCTGCTCTGGTCGAATTGCTGGTATGCGTTCCCTCTCTGTGGGTGAAACGGGATCCTGATCCCTACTGTACACAGGTGGGGTAGACGAAGCCCTCTGTACTGACTGTTTTACCGTTATCCTCTGCCTAGTTGCTTTCCGTTTAGTATCCGGGGGTAGAGAATGGTACACTGGTTGTCCTTCTATCAGATCCTCAGATCGATGGAGCCGGCGACCTCTGATCCAGAGTGCTTGGGGAATGTCTACTGGGTTGGACGCAATGATGCTAAACTACCTAGAAAAAAGATAAATAAAGCAATAAATAAACCAACAACTGGACAGCACAACGGCATAAAATAAACAAATAATACACAGTTGGATATTCAACACATAGTCGATAAGCCGAACACACTGTTCCTTGATACTGATCACTGTCCTCAACATCTCTATTCCCAATACTGAACCCTGATACCCGCAGATAACTGATTCTCTTAAAACTGATACTGATGCCCTCAGGCCTGATGCCCAGACTTACAAACTGGTGTGTTCATTTCCCCTGCAGAAATACATTCTAACAGCACATAGCAAGTAAAGAGAGCCAAAACACCCCTATGTTGGGGTAGGGTTTCCCTGTCCTATTTCGTCAGGAGCTAGGGTTTCACTACGCACACAGCGGTTCTCAAACAACCTAATATCGGGTAAGCAGCCTGTCCTAATTTGGAATGGTCACTATGGATCCGAATATGCACTAGGTCGAATGGTCAAAAAGGGTGCCCCGGTAAACCGGGGTTTGTGTTCCCATGCTGTCAGAGCCCATAGCCGGTCAGCCTTACGGACATGCCTTGACAAGACAAGCCTCCGGCAAACCGTTCAGGAATGGCAGATGGCAAACACTGTGTTCTTAGGCGCACCAATGCACATGCAATGCAAAGAAATACATAAATGAGATCAAAACAGGATATCACGAGTTCGAGTCAAACTCTCTAAATCTCCCCAGCAGAGTTGCCAGAAACTGTAGACGCGCCCGCGGAGGGCCCATGCTACTACAGTTCGGACTCTCGATTTTGTAGTCACGGTTCTTAATCTGAACCAAAGAGTCCAAATCTGGCAAATCGTTTTTTGAGAAACAGATTTTTGAAAAAGTAGTGCCAAACATGGACTGCTTTGCCAGATACAGAGTCACCACCTAAATGTTTTAAAATGGGAGAATTTAGGAAACCCTGACTCGGTGCCGAAGGCCACATGTCCGTCATCACCGGAGTTGTCTCGGCTCGGGAGCTTGGGTACGATCGGGGAAGGTCAGCTATGAGCACCCCCTTTCGCCCGGTCCGAAGACCGGCCTCTACTAACCGTGATATCCAATTTTGAAAACGTTATGTGTTCTTAAACCGGTTATTAGCCTAGAATTACTATGTTATGCGCACAGCAAACAAGTATAGACCAAATCGCCCAAATTGGAACAAAGCATTTCATGTTTGTTTTGAAAATAGTTTGCTACTCGCAAGTAGGCTAAAATGCAGATTTTGCCACCCTCAAGTGGGCTTTTGGAAAAAAGGGTTTTGCCACTATCCAGTGGGCTTTAAAATTCACAGTTTTAACGCATTATCCCAACTTAAGCGATTTGACCTCCACCCACAGGCATTCAAGCAGTTTATCTCACGTAAACACTTAGCCGCATGGCAAGCATACTATTATGGCAACATTCACACGCATGTTGGATGCTAAAGCATAACCACTTACATTGTACTCCGTGCCAAAACAATAAACTAGTTAGCAAATGTGCGTGTCCTAGTTCATGTTATTTTGCCTAATGCAACACATACAAGATGCAATTTTAGTTAGGCTCGGTTAACCTAAATATGGCATACGATATGCAACCAACTGATTCATGTATTCAATTTTGGAATTTGAAAATACGAATGCGGTTAGTATGATGTACCGAGCCCGGTGCATGTCAACAGATGCATGAATGCACGCATGCACATCATAAGGTATGTTAATTTAAAGAATGTCCTAATCTACCACCATAAGCTGGTAAATAAAAGGGAAGAAAGAAATGGGGATTGGAAGACATACACACACTCACCCACACTTATTACATGTTTACCCTCACTCAGAGGGTTCAAATTAATATTACAGTCCCAAACAATAAACGAATAAAATTATTACAAAAAAAAAATAAATGTTCTAATTCAATTTAAAGGGAAGGTGGCGAAGGAAGGAAAAGGGAAGCCGCAGCCTCTGCCTCGGGATGCGCGAGTGATGCATGCTCGAATCCGCCTCGCCCGGAAAACCCGTACTGTGCTCCTATCGTCTCTGTTTGTACTGCCTTGTCTTTCTGAAAATTGCCAAAGTACTGGAGCAAGCTCCTTGCATCCTGCAGAGCACTGCCGGCCAGACAGAATTGCCACCGGCACTTCACAATTACCATCGGCACTTTAAAGGATTCATCGGCACTCCATATAGTGCCGGTCGGCACTAAATTCTGCCGGTCGGCAGAAACTTCCTGCAGAAGACAATTTGACAGCAAACAGAGAACAGACAGTGCATGGTATGGAGTTCTTGGACACATGTAAGCATGGCCCTACTTCTTATCATATTTTGAACTCAAAGAAGCATGACCTTCGACCTTTGAACCATCAATGGTGCATGATGACTCGAAGGATCAAATTTGCCACTTGATGTAAGGATGTATGCAACAAACGACATGAAAACCGAGGCCTTATCAAGTTGGGGTCAAAGGTCCCGATGACCGGGAATCGAGGCACATTGCATCACTTGAAGTATGAATGGTCCTTGATTCCCACACTTGGTTTGACACCCCAAACCAAGTAAATGCAATGCATGTAATGCTCACAAGCCTCAAATGTATCATGCCACCAAGATGTAAAGCACAACAAGCATTATGCACCCAACATGACAAATGTATAATACCAAGCATACAAGATACAAACATGATGCAAACATGGACCAAATTGACCATGGGATTGATGTGCTACAAAGCTTGATGGAACAACAATGCAACACGCATGGAGCAAGCATGCAAGAGGGCTTAAAGTGGCAAAGGGGCAGGCCCTCACCCTTCTCAAAACAGTGGCCAAAAGTGCTCAAAGTGATAGACAATCAACTCATGTTAACAAGCAAACTTATGGTTCCAAAGTTAAGGCACAAAAGGAGACATTTCACCCTCATTAATATGGCCACTCATGGCATGATTAAAGCAAAGCAAAAAACAGAATTTGTGCATGCAAAATAGGACCCCAAAACTCCTAATATGGCAGCTAAAATATCTCCCATGAAGCATATGCACTAAAGGCTCATTCTTAGGCATAAGAGGACACATCCTCAAGGCATGAAAGAGGCTATGCATGCACACATACAAGTATGATTCTTGGACAAAAAAAAGGTCCTTAGATGATATTAAATCATGAGGGTGATCACAAACATACATGCTAAAGGCCATCATGCTCAAAACTTTTAAGCCAAAATACAAAGCAACCATAACACACATGTCAAGCATAACTAAATGGATAACCAACAAACCTTAAGCATGGAAAAACAACACTAGAAACTTCATGGAACTAAGCCAACTTACACAAGGATCATGGCCTAACCATGAGATGTATTTCTAAGCAAGATGGAGTGATACAAAGCAAGTATTACAAGCATATAAAGAGGCCCAAATCCGACCAAAAACAGAGGTTATATATGACCTAAGATGCCTAAAAAAATGCTGAAATGAAGCCAAGAGACATCAAGCACACATGCTACCCTTTTGAGCCCAAAAAGCAAGGAAACAAACCATGAAGGGAGAGGGGTGTCCCTCCCCTATGCAAGACTTCAAACCATCCTTTTTTAACACTAGAATACACTGATTTTCAGTGGTCAAGAGACCAAAATGCTGAAGTGAACAAAACCTTATCAAAAAGGCACCAAAATTGACCAAACAAGGCCTATGAGGGTGAGTTTGCACTCAAACCACAAAATGATCTTAATGAAAGTGCTAGAGCAGGAAAATTTGAGCCTTTTTTATGTTATACACAAGAGCTAAAACAGTAAACAAAATAGGTAGAAAAGCAATGCAAGTTTGGGGAATAAAAGGGAAGATGCTCACCCTTGAAGAACCCTTGAAGAACAAATGGTCTAGCCTCCTTCTTTTGATCAAAACCAGTCCAAAACTCAAGAAACAACTCCTCCAAGTCGCTCAATCTCGGAGTAAGGTGTAATGGTGTGTGTAATGGTGCAAAAGTAAGGTAAAACACACCTTTTGGGTCAAGAAACACACACAAGAAGGGAGAGGGAGAGAGGTATAGAGATAATATGTATCTATATCTCTAAAGGCTGGTTTTTGCTTCTGTTTTTCTAACCTAGAACCAAGAGGAAAGCCCCTCTCTTATAAGGATCCCTCTTGCAAAGCTTATTCAACAAGCTTGGCTAGAGAGAAATCCCTCCATACACGTATGGAGGGGGGAGAGTTGGTGCCAGCTATCACAGCTGGCACAAAATATCTCCATAAAGTGGATGAACAGTGATCGGCTGCCCAAAAAACCTATTCCGGCAAAAAACAGTGCCGACCGGCAAACAAAAGTGCCGATGGAAGAGAAAGACCATCCGGTGGCCTCCAGCCACTGCCGGTGGTGTGTGGGGATGCCTTACATGGCATTCCCTGCCTCTCAGAGGCAAGATGCAAGTGTTTGGTGCAAAACCAGACACTAAACGGTTGAGTTCGGAGATTCTGAGGCAGGGCACGCGAGCCGAGACCTCCGGGAACTCCAAACAAACACAAAATGGATAATCACCGAGTGTTCAAACGGTGACGTCCAGGTCTTGAGGACGGTCAAAAATGGGGTGTCTACAGCAGCCCACAATTTAACTGAAAGTTGAACACGCAGCCCAAACTTCAAATTTTCTGAACACGCAGCCCAGATTAGAGTTTGCATGTAGCTTATTTCACTTCATCGGCATACAGCCCATTTCATTCCATTGGCACACAACCCATTTCATCTCATTGGCACACAGCCCAGTTCATCTCATTGGCACACAGCCCATTTCATCTCATTGGCACACAGCCCATCTCATTTCATTGGCACACAGCCCATCTCATTTCATTATTGACACATGTATTCATTCTGAATGTAGGTTGGTTCCCGCAGTATGCGGGGGTATGGTTCCACCATCGCGCGGGACTGGTACGCTGAGCTCCCGGAGGGCGTCCGAGACTTGGTAGATTTGGCCGGGTTTGGGCCCTTCTGCGTCGGGTTGTCACGTTGTCCTGCCAGGAGGACACTGATGGCAGCCTTGGTAGAGAGATGGTGGGACACCACCAACTCCTTTCATTTCTCTGCTACCGGGGATATGACCATGACGGCTCTAGACTTCGCTGTGTTGACTGGCTTAGACATAGGAGGTTGGTCCATCCCCTATGATGAGGATATGGGCGAGTGGGAGGCCGCTTGGATGTATCTATTGGGGGCTCGCCCGCCTGTTGACAGGGTTTCTGGGAGAGTCCGATACACTTGGTTCTCTTCCCACTTCCGGCGGGCGGAGATGGTGCCTTAGACTCCCGAGGAGACAGAGCAGTATGCCCGTGGCTTCCTTATGTTCCTCTTCGGGACTACCCTGTTCGCCGACAGAGGGAACACAGTTGGGTTATACCTGCTGAGCGCTCTGGTTGACCTATCACAGGTCCATCGATATGACTGGGGTGGCGCTGGCCTGGCTACCCTTTACTTTTATATGAGCGCGACCTCCCGCGGGCGGGGCGATTTACTTGGTGGCTACTGGAGAGCCTGGGAGGTACTTTTCTATCTTCTTGATTTACATTTCTGCTCTTCATTACTTGTACATTGCACTCACAGCACACTTTTACAGTCTGTATTTTGCTCTCAGCATTTCGTACTTACATTCTGCACTGCTTTTCTCAGCTATGGGTCTATGTATACTTCCCATCATTAGCCCCAGAGTTGGAGGTGGCAGGGATTCCCATGACCCCATATTCATTGGTGTTCGAGGGCCCGCACCGGCCGAGACCTCGAGAGACCCTCCTTTACCTGCGACAGTACTTTGACACTGTACGACATTCAGAGGTACCTCAGAACTTTCAGTTCCTTTCATTTTCATCTTTGATTTGCTCTGCATATTCTTGATTTCTGATTGGTTTATGCATTTATCATCTGCAGATCACATGGCAGCCTTGGGCGTCCCTGGGTGATGGTCTCCGACTTCAGTATACCGGAGTGTCGGACATCTCCCAGTATAGGGTCCTGCTCGAAGGGCCGGTTGGCAAGGTATGGTTCCTGGGGGAGCGCTTTCTGCGCCAGGTATGGGGGTATCTTTCTCAGGATCCTCCCGCAGTAACCCCAGCCAGTATGCGGACTGCTGACAGGCTCTCTTACTCGGAGGTAGTCGGCGCCATGCTGGGTAGTGATGCTTTACTACATATTGAGGAGGGGGACTACACCACTTACCGTCACATATACTTGATGCCTCCATTGACGGGAGCTCGTATCCCGATGATGAGGCCTGCCGGTATGTCATCCTCGGGCCAGGCTCGGGCTCGGGCTGCAGACGCCCCTTCTACTAGCAGGGCTGGTACATCTAGAGGTGGGAGTAGACCGGTTCCTCCGACTCCGTTGGCTTATCCTCATCCTGGATGGCCAGATATGCCTACTGAGTTGATGGCGTGGCAGTATGGGGCTATCTCTCCGACCCCGATTCCGCTAGAGTCTCCGATGCCCAGTGATCGATACGCCATTGATCCTGACTCACCGCTGGTATGCTCCACTGTTTTTTCATTCATCATTCAGATGTTTAGACATTCTTGTTCACTGATGATTATGAACTCATTTTTGCAGCCACCGCGAGGGTACATGGAGGAGGTGGTTGGACTGGTGGCCACACTCGAGGGCATGATCCTGCGTAGGGAGGCACAGTTGTCTGTCGCGGGCATTCAGGTACCCTTCAGTTTTCTGGCATTTATCATACTTCTGATGACATACTGATTTCTACTGCATCGATAGACTACTTGTGTAGAGCACATCTGACACACACCCCACTCGTATTCTGTATTTACATGCACCCACTTCACGTAGCCTTTGCTTGTATCTGCGTCTGATGTATATATTTGGACTGATGTATTCGAATTGAACTCTTTGTTTTCAGATGCCTTCATGGTCCAGTCAGCCGCAGGCCAGGCCACTCGGGCCTCCTTGGGGAGCTGGGCCATCCGGGCCTTTTCAGGGGGCGGGGCCATCTCGGCCTTCCCGAGGAGCCGGGCCATCTAGGCCTTTTCGGGGAGCTCGAGGAGGCCCTGTCCGCAGACGCAGGGCTCACGTTGTGGAGGTGGAGCCTGATGAGGAGGAGGAGGATGTTGAGGAGGAGGAGGAGGCTACCGACCATCAGTCAGAGACATCTGCTGAGGAGGGGGGCTCCGGTTTTGGCTCGGGGAATAGAGGCGAGGCTGAGGGGGATCCTGAGGATGACAGCTCCGACTCAGATGATGATGATGGTGCGGAGGTTGTCCCGCAGAAGAGGATGAGGAGTGCTTCTCGTTCCCGTTCCTGAGGACTTTGATGTTGCTATTTCCTGCTTTATTTTTCTTTTTGCTAGTAGTTTGTAGCACTTTGCACATTGTTAGGCAGTTTTATTTTTTGTAAAACTTGTACCTTTGTTTGTTGTAAAGCATGATGGAATGAAATAGCTTTTGAAAAGGTGTTTGTATTTTAAACTTTTAGCATCGTATCGCATCAATTTATTTTGCACAAAAATGGAATTGAATGGAAATGCGCGTTGTGTAATCACCAAGTCAGGTAGTGAACCGACGCAACAAACTAAGCAACTCAACTTACTAAGATATAACAGAACCTTAGGAAGTTTACAACTCGATAAGCAAAATGCAACAACGTTGACAACGCAAATAAACAAGACTTTAAAAAAAGATTGCTTAAACAGAGAACAATGACTCGAAAACACGAAACACGTCCGCTCGACAAACAACTCGATAAGCAAAACAACAACTCGATAATCAAAACAACAACTCAATAAACAAAACTCAGCAACAACAGAGTGTACTTCTGATGATCTGGGCACCGGAACGCATCCGAAACGGAGGCCTTTGACTCTCCCGTTACATGGAAATGCTTGAAACTTTCCTCAAAGGGTAAAACAGGGCCAAGGGGATACACTACAGCATTGCCGGCCATCCCTGGGAGCCGGTCGTCCATTTTTGTGGAGAGAGACAGCTGGCCGGCCATTTTTGAAAAAGTAAATGGCTGGCCAGCCAGAAAAGGTGGCCGGCCGGCCACTCAGTCCTGCAACCTCCTGGTTTTCGACACGTGTCCCCGTGAATAGTGTTTTTCCTTCTATAAAAGCCTCAACTTTGGGAACATTCATTTCATCTTAGTTTTAGACAAAGATGGAGGCGTTTCTCGCGAAAAATGTCACATCTTGGATCTCTTCTCTAGATGGCTCGGAAAAGCTGAATTTTCGGGGTTTTGGCTTGAATGCACTATTCACGCTGAGCTGTACTCCGCTACAGCTTCCTTTTCTCCATGCCGCGGCAAGGTTCTGGAATCCAGTGACGCACGTTTTTAGCTTTGGCGGCCAAGAGATGTGTCCCACTTTCGAAGATTTTCAGGTTTTGATGGAGTCTGAATGCTCTGAAGTGATCTTGCCCCCAGCTCCGTTTTGGCCATGCTCAGGCTTTAGGGCGGATGTGTGGGCTCACGGCGCTTGACGCTCGATCTCTGATCTGCAGTGGGGAACTGGACATCCTCGGCTTGATCCATCGTTTTTCCGACGCTGGTGACCGCAGCAACCATTATTGGCAGGGTTTCCGGCAACACGCCCTCTGCTTGTGTTTGTTGTCTCACTTTCTGCTTTCCTCGGGCTTCGGCGGGGCTAGCATTCGCCTGATTGAAGTCACCCAAGGCTTGAGAGAAGGAAAGAGCTGTATTGCCATGACCTTGGCCGAGACACTGATGGGCTTAGATTCTGTCTATCGCCGGGAGGCGACTAGGTTTGCTGGGAGTCCACTGCTGCTGCAGGTAATGTTTCCCACCCGACCTTACATGTATATTTGTTCACATCACTCGACCCTCAGGCTCGTTTTTTTCTCACAAAACCCTTGTCTTACTTTTCTCTCATCGTACATCTCTCTGTTCTTTATTCTCTCATTTTCCATCCCTCCCCTAGGTATGGTTAATGGATAAGTTGCAGGTTGTGGACTCTTGCCCGGCCTATTCAGCTCGAGGCTACTTCTTTCGGCAGCGCCTAGTCAATGCTCTTGATGAAAGGTGGTGGTTCGATTGGATGTGCAATTTGTCCGCAGACAGCATTGCTTGGCGTTGTCCTTGGCTCAACCTCCCGGCAATGAGCTATAGTATGTCCCGGCTGGTTGGGATCCAATTGATTGGTCTAACCCACTGCGTATTCTATTTTCCGTTCCGGTTCCTGCGTCAGTTTGGTCATGATCAGACCTGCCCACCGGAGGGGATCGAGTACCCAGCCGCTTCCCCGATCCGGGGCGCACAGCTTGCCCGATATGCCACGGCATGGAGGACTAGAGAGCTCCTAGCCCCTGCTTCTACTTTCAGTTGCACTTTGTCCGATGAGTGCTTGGATTGGCTCAATGAGGAGGCACAGGTTGGGCCTAGCTTGGCATCAGATGCTCCGTCCAGCTCTGGGAGGGGACGCATAGATACTTGATTCAACTATGCCCCAAATTTATTGCTTATTTAGCATTTTCAAGTTTTCGTTATGAATGTACTAAAAAAAAAAGCAACCTCGATTGTAATGCAAGAGCAGGAGAACTCAGTTTTGAAATCAATGAAATTGAAAGTTGTGATACTGAAAATTTTCCGCTTTTGGTCCAAAAATGGTCTTAGTCGTAAAAAGATTGATTTGAACAAAGTCAACTTTTATTAAAACTTTTCAAAACTATTTTCGATGTGGATCAGAACTGGACACGCCGAAGATCTGTCCCTGAGATGCACAACCCCAGATCCCTGCAACTGGAAAGTTGCCCCTAGTCTGAAGAACAATGCGGCACTGCAAAGCAATGGAAAGTTGCCCCTAGTTTGAACAGCACTGTACCGAAGATCGCGATAAATGCTGATGGATAAAGATGACTGAGATGATCAAAATGGACAGAGTTGATCGGGGAAAAGTTTATGGCTAAACTTCAAGGTGAAGTTGCCTACGTATCCCAAAGATGGGAATCAAGCCTTACGTAGTTCAGGCTGAGGTTCGCTCGAGTATTTTCACTCTCCTTTTGCGCTCTAACTTTTGCCAAGGCCGCCCTTTGCGGGTTTTCAACCTTGCGAGCTCAGTTTTTATATTTTCTAATTTTTTTGTGCCCTGACTTTTGCCTAGGTCGCCCTTTCGGGTTTTCGGCCTAGCGAGCCTCTCAAGGATAGTATTTCCTCAACTTGTCCATATTGATCGGTTGTGAGAACTCCAAGCCATCTAGATCCATCAGAACCACAGCTCCACCTGACCAGATAGCTTTGATGATGTAAGGACCAGTCCAATTGGGTTTGAACTTGCCCCTTGGGTCGTGGATGGGAGCTCGGTTGTCTTTGAGCACCAAATCTCCCTCTTTCAGATTCCTGGACTTAACCTTCTTGTTGAAAGCCCGGGCAATTCTGCGTTGATAGCCTTGGATGTGGTACAGTGCTTTCAGTCTTCTTTCATCAAAGAGCATGAGTTCTTCGAATCTGCTTTGCTGCCAATCTGCTTTGGCTATCTGGCATTCAGCCAATACTCGTAACGACGGAACCTCAATCTCGATGGGTAGAACAGCCTCCATTCCATAGACCAATGAATATGGAGTTGCTCCAGTAGAAGTTCTGATTGAAGTCCTGTAGCCCCACAGAGCAAATGGCAGCTTATCTGGCCAATCCCGATAGGTTCCCACCATCTTCTGTAGTATATGCTTGATATTCTTGTTGGCGGCCTCAACCGCTCCGTTGGTCTGCGGCCGGTATGTAGATGACTTATGGAAAGCCACATTGTATTTCTCCAACAAGTCTATCACTTCTTTCTTGAAATGGGAACCATTATCTGAAATTATCTCGTTTGGCACCCCGTAGCGACAGATGATGTTGTTTCTGATGAACTTTGCGACGTGCGACGCCTTCAACACTGCGTATGATTGGGCCTCGACCCACTTTGTGAAATAATCTATCGCTACTAGGATAAACTCATGCCCGTTTGACCCCTTCGGGGTAACAGCTCCGATCACATCAATTCCCCAGACTGAAAAAGGCCATGGTGAAGTCATGTTGTACAGCTTTGACGGCGGGATGTTCATGCGGTTTGCATGAATTTGACACTTGTGGCATCGCCGAACAAAACTAATACAATCTTCCTCCATGGTTGACCAGCAGTAGCCCTGTCTGAGGATCTTTCTAGCCAGCATTACTCCATTCATGTGTGCACCGCACTCCCCCCCCCCCCATGGATGGCTTCTATCAGACGTTTCGACTCTTCGGCTTCTACACAGAGCTTATGCATTCCCAGATGACCCCTTTTGTACAACTTTCCCCCGCAGATAATGAACTGAGCAGCCATTCTTCTGACGGCCCTCTTATCCTTGCCATTTGTCCCTAGTGGATATGTCTCCTTTTCCAAGAAGTTCCAGATGTCGTAATACCAGGGGTTGCCGTCTTGAACCTCATCTATGGCGGAAATTGACTCGTATGCTGGCACGAACTTCTGATCAATAATGACTGGACGCATCCAGACTCCGGACGGGATGTCTATCATAGAAGATAGAGTTGCTAATGAATCTGCAAACCGGTTGTTCTCTCTTACGAGGTGGGTGAAATGTAGCTTCTCAAACCGAGGAATTAACAAATCCAAGGTTTGGTGGTAAATTATCATCCTTTCCTCCTTGACTTTCCAATCTCCTTTTGCTTGAGACACAACAAGGTTCGAGTCCCCAATGACGTCCAATCTTCTTGCCCCTAGTTCTAGGGCTGCTTCCAGGCCAGCAATACATGCCTCATACTCTGCTTCATTGTTGGAGACTTTGAACCGAAGCTTGAATGCTAAAGGGATACGGGAATCGTCAGGCGCTATCAGCAACACCCCTATCCCATACCCATACTGGTTTGACGCTCCGTCAAAGTACATCGTCCAAGTTTCATCTTCGACGTGCAGAATGGCTTCATCTGGGAATAGATACTCAACCGCTTCATCCCCCTCAACCGGGTGGTCGGCAAGGAACTCCGCTACCGCTCTCCCTTTTACTGACTTGCGCGTTACATACTTCAAATCAAATTCGGAGAGCAACAGCAGCCAACGAGCTAGCCTACCCGTAAGTGCTGGTTTCTTGAAAAGATATTTGATGGGATCCAAACGCGAAACCAACATTACAGAGTGGGCTAACAGGTAGTGCCGCAGCTTCCTGGTTGCCCATACCAAGGCCAAACAAGCCTTCTCCAGCGGTGTATAGCGGGTCTCGTAATCCAGCATCTTTTTGCTCAGATAGTAGATGGCTGTTTCCACTTTGTCTTCTGACTCCTGCGCAAGCATGCAACCCATGGTAGTCTCAGTTACCGAAAGGTACAATATCAACGGTCTCCCCGGCTCTGGTGGTGACAACACGGGTGGGTTCTGTAGATATTCTTTGATCTGCTCAAAAGCTGCTTGACATCGGCCGTCCTATTGGAATTTCTTTCCTTTCTTTAGGAGACCAAAAAGTGGTTCACAAGTCAAGGTTAATTTAGAAATAAACCGTCTTATGAATTGCACTTTACCCAGAAAGCCTCGCACCTCCTTTTCAATCCTTGGTGGTGGCATTTCTAAGATGGCCTTGATTTTGGAAGGGTCGACCTCGATGCCCCTTTGTGTAATCAGAAACCCTAGCATCTTCCCTGCTGTAACACCAAACGTGCATTTCTGGGGATTCAGTCGCAGCCGAAACTCTTTGATCCTTTGAAAGAATTTTTGTAAGGCGGTGTAGTGGCCCTCTCTATCTTTGGACTTGACAATCATGTCGTCCACATACATCTCGACCTCTTTATGGATCATATCGTGCAATATTGTAGTCGCTACCCGTTGATACGTAGCTCCAGCATTTTTCAACCCGAATGGCATCACTCTATAACAATATGTACCCCACGGGGTAGTGAACGCAGTCTTCTCCCGGTCTTCGGGTGCCATTACTATCTGATTATAGCCTGAGAAACCATCCATAAATGAAAGCAAGGTGTGTCCTGCCGTGAAATCCACCAATTCATCGATGTGTGGTAAGGGAAAGTCGTCCTTCGGACTGGCCCTGTTCAAATCTCTGAAGTCTACACAGACCTGAATTCTGCCATCGTTCTTTGGCACTGGAACAATGTTGGCCAACCAAGTTGGGTATTCAGATACCAGCAGGAACCCTGCGTCAATTTGTTTGGTGACCTCTTCCTTAATTTTGAGAGCCCAGTCCGGGCAAATCCTTCTGAGTTTCTGTTTGACAGGGCGGGCCTCGGGATCAAGAGGGATCCGGTGCTGTACAATCTCAGGATCGATTCCAGGCATGTCTTCGTAGGACCACGCGAAAACATCTTTGAAATCTTTTAATAAAGCGACTAAGCGCTCGCGCTCCTCCGAAGACAACGTGGACCCGATCTGGACCAGCCGCGGGTCCTTCTCAGTACCAACATTCACAGTAGTGATTTCATCCATTAAAGGTTTAACAAATCTTTCCTGCTCTTGATCAATTAATCGTTGCAAAACTGGGGGAATTTCTCCCTCGTTGTTTTCATCAAAATCTTGAAAATCCTGATTTAAGCAATAAATCAAAGGCACAGAAAAATACTCGGAAACCACATCCACATCATTCTCATTAAATATTTCCAAGCCGTCAGATTCCTCTGTTACAACGGACTCAAAAGAAAATGAAAACGACGACCTAGACAGGACTGTGGCATCTGGGTTATCACCCCTAGGAATACCGGACTCAAACCCAGTCGAGCTGGAATCTGATTCCGACGCATAAGATTCGGTAGAATCAGATTCCGGCTCACTACCTGACCCGGAGCTGCTAGATAAAAAGCCTTCTTCATATTGCCAAATGAGAGAAGGTGCGATAGATGCATCCAAGATCGGTGCTGGAAAGCCCGCAGCTATTTCAACTCCAATCACAGAAACCGAAGAGTTATCCCCCAAGCACTCTTGGCCGATCGAAGGATCTGATAGTAGACATGCCAGTGCTACCCCCATTTCAAACTCTGGGCTCTCAGGATCCACTGCTCTACACTGCTCAACCTCAGTTGGTGGGTCTGTCTGCGCTTCGGCAACGTCATCCCCAGATAATTGTATGTCGAAGAAGATTTCAAAACCAGGCACGCGCGTCCCCTCCGCGTTTAGCCATGGCTCCGGGAAGCCGCAGAACGGAAAATCTTCCCCCTCCCGGACGAAGCGTCCGTTTAGGGTACCCCAGATGGGCCTATGCATTAACTCTAATGGCTTCCCGGCCTTCTTTGCTCTGGCCCTTCCGGCCATTTCTTTTCCTTTCCTCACCCAATCCTCCTTGGTGGGCAGATGACCCAGTCCAAAGGCGTGAGGGTTGTGTGGCACTTCGGCCAACACTGAGACGCCCTTCCGGCCGTTTCTCCCTAATCCCATCCCGGGGGTATGTTTTAGCTTGTTCATGAGGTAGATAGATTGTGCACTAACATACATGCCCTCATTCACAGCCATGACATTCTGCACCACTTGAGCCTCGGCCAAAGTGAACCCCGATAAAAACACATCCTCCGTGCCGTGCTCGATCTCCAAGACAGGTATGGACACTTCCGGCGGGGGATGGATTGATGAATTCCCAAAAACGATCGCTACCCCTTTCCCGTGAGGGTACTTTAGCATCTGATGTAGAGTGGAAGAGACTGCTTTGACCTGGTGCAACCACGGTCGCCCCAAAAGTAGGTTAAAGGTTGCGGGAACGTCCAAGATATGAAATTCGATGTTGTGTTGTCCTGGACCAACCTTGGTTTGAATTTTAACAGTCCCCATCACTTCTCTGCTGGTATTGTCGTATGCTCTGATCACTTGGGTGGTTGGGACGAAGTCCACGGGCTTCAACCCGATTGCATATGCCGTTCTGGTCGGGCAGACATTAATCGCAGACCCGGTATCAACAAGTACCACCGGTATCCACTTATCTCTACATTCCACAGAAATATAGAGAGGTTTGTTATGACTTGTGCCCTCAGGCGGTAGTTCCTTGTCCGAAAAGGTTAATGCCGGGGAACCTCCTCCCGGAAAAACCAGCCCAACCAGCTGTTCAGGCGTGGTGTCTATGGAGAGTTTGGACTTGTCCATAGCAGATAGGACAGCTTCTCTATGTACTCGTGATGCCATTAGCAGTCCCCAGATGGAGATGTCTGCTTGTATCTTCTTTAATTGTTTCAGCACAGCTTCCTCTTCAATCTGCTTCTCCTTCTGTTTCTCCGCTTCTCTATCTTTCCCGGATGCCTCGGGTTGGTCCAGATGTGGGGGTTTGAAGTACCGCCCACTTCTCGTCATATGGTCAACCTCATCGAGGTACCAAGTGTCATCCGGTTGATTATTCCCCCAGTCTTCATCCGTGTGGGCAAGACATAAGTCGTCGTCTTCCCACCACATTCCATCAGCAGCCAACAGACACCTGTCTGGCTTTGGTTTAGTTGCACTCGCAATACTCTCTGTCCATATGCTCGCAGCATTCTCCATTTTCGTGCACACAGCACTTTCGGTCCCCTCAGGGCCTTTAGCTTTCCTAATTCTCTCAGCCTCCTCGAACTTTTCTCGTTCCAGCTGCATCAGTACAGTTGTTTGTTCAACAATTCCCGTATCTATAATGCCCATGTCTCGAGCAGAATTCTTAGCACCGGCGCTCTCCGGCGATACAACTTGACTTTCGGCCATTCCGGCCACAACTGATACTTCCGCCCCTGCCGGGCTCTGTTCTGGTTGGGCTTCCCCCACCGCATCTGGTTGATCCTCGAGCCATCCGGTGGCCTCCGCTGATCCCTCATAATCGTACCAGTTGATTGACGTATCCTCCAGTTCCTGGTCATCGAGAAATTGCAGGTTGGCAAAATCCTCCTCTACGGCTGTCAGATCTTCTGCCCATAGCCCAGATCCATCCCCCCGGATCATGCATAGCTCTCCTGTCTCTGGCAATTCTACACTTAGCCCAATTCGGCTCGTTGATAGGATGTACTTGCTTGGATCATAGGCTCCCCCAACAAGACTCTGTCCAGTCCCAGATTCAACAATCTCATTTTCTCCCAAAATCTGCCCTGCCCTGTCTTCGACAGTCACCACCATCGGTTCTAGTTGGGTTTTAGAGATGTCCACCATGCACAAGAAGTCAGTGCAATTGGGAAGGAGCACCTCCGGCTTGGGTAGGTGGGTGGGCGTAATATAGATGCTAGGATCGTAAGATGCGACCCCAGTCTGGATAAAATTAATTCTCTTGGGAGGGGGAGGTTGGTTATGTGGTGGGAGAGGGTTGGTTGTGACATTGGGTTTATCAGGAGGCGCGATCACCTGTTTGTCAATAAGATCTTGGATCTCATGACGCAATCTGTAACAACGGTCGGTGTCATGACCATGTTGTTGGTGATATGCGCAGTACTTTGACGGGTCATAAGAGGGGGGGAGTGGATTCGGTAATGGCTTTGGCTCCAGGGGTTTTAAATGATTTTTTCTGATCAATATTCCCAGAACTTTGGTCAGAGGCATATATAGTGGGGTAAAGGTTCTTTGGCCTCGCGGTTGGAATCTGTTGGCTTGTGTGTTGCTTCCGGACGCGCCGGAGAAGGGTGTGGCAGTCATGGGCCTTGGAGGGGGAGGGGGAGTGGTGGTGACCATACTAACTTCCGAGGCTCTCGTATTTACAATGCCACTCGGGCCTGCATTGTTGTTATGGTTGAACGTCCTCCTCGGTTGTTCTCTGTCGTGGTCAAACAGACCTTGTTTCATTGCGTCTTCGATTTGCACCCCCATCTCATGTAAATCTGCGAAAGTAGGGAAGGGGACTACAATCATTCTTTGCATCAGCTTTGGGTGGAGATTGCGCACAATCATCCGGATTTGATCTTTGTCAGTGGGCCTTAAGGTCATCATTGACACCTTCGCCCTCCATCGGATCACAAAGTCCGAGAAAGTTTCCTTGGGCTCTTGCCTTGTCGTTTCAAGATCACGAGTTTTGATCTCGATCTGAGTGTTGTATGAATATTGCGCGACAAAGGCCTCAGCCATCTCATCCCAATTCTTCTTCACTTCATCTTGTAACTTTGCGTACCAATGGGAGGCCACACCCGACAGGGTTCGGCCGAATAGTGAGAGCTTCTGTGGTCGTGTTAGGCCCATTGGCCGCAAGACGTCTGCGAACAGTCGGATATGGACCATGGGGTCGCCGGACCCATCAAAGCGGACGATTTGTGGCATTTTGAACCTATCGGGGAGTGTTACGGCCTCCTCGGTATATCCATCTTCGATATCCGGCATAGCCTTGACCCCTTGGGATTTCTTGAAGAGCTTCTCCAATTTGCTCAATGTCAGAGCTGTATGATCAACCTCGACCTCGAAGGGAGAGTCCGGGTGATTGGATGTATGGACCTTGGACAGTTGTGGTGGAAGCGGGGGCGGAGCTGGCCCCGTTGGAAGATTCGTGTCCTCTTGTAAATTTTGGACATGCGGCAGGGTATTCTGGGCATTTGGTGGGGCGTTCTGAACAGTAGGTGCCTGCTCAGGTAACGGAGCCCCTGCCGGAGAAGGAATTTGATGTGAAGCAGATGCCGCATTCTGCTGTTACAGTCTGGTGGTTAGTTCGGCCTGTTGGGCCATGATCGCGGCCTGCTGTTTGGAGAACTCCGTTTGACGGGTGGCATCATCATGCATCTGTGTCATGCTCTCCTGCATCTGGCGCATTAGAGCTTCCTTCCCTGATGTATTTTGTTGATCCATCTGTCTAACTGGTATGTCTATTTCTACAGCAGTAATTGAGACCTCAGTCCTATAGTCCTCTGATGAAGTAACCCACTGCTCTGACAACCTCTGTTCTGACACACTGCGCCTTTTCGGCTTCCTTCTGGTAACAGGGGGTAGAGAATGGAACACCGGCTGTCCGTCGATTAGATCCCCAGATCGATGGAGTCGACGACCTCGTGTCCAAAGTGCTTGGGGAATGCCTGCCGGGTTGGAAGCAATTGTGCTAGAACTGACCTAGCAAAAGATAAATAAAGCGAAAAGGAAATAAATAAACAGATAAACGGACAACATAACAGCTTAAAATAAAATGCATGACACACAGTTGGGCATAATCAACACACAGTCAATAAGCTGAATAACACACTGTCCTCAAACACTGATTATTATCCCTGTATCACTGTCCCCTAAAACAGAATCTGATATCCGCAGATAACTAATTCTCAAATACTGGCTGATGCCCGCAGGCCTGATACCCAAACTCATGTACTGAACTGATGCCCGCAGGCCTGATACTGACAATACTGAACTGATGCCCGCAGGCCTTAATACTGACGATCTTGAATTGATGCCCGCAGGCCTGATACTGACAATACTGAACTGATGCCCGCAGGCCTGATGCCCAAGCTCATATACTGATACATGCATTCCTGTAGAGACGCACTCTAAAGCACATAACAGATAAGTGAGAGCCAAAACACCCCTATATTGGGGTAGGGTTTCCCTGTCCTATTTTGTCAGGAACTAGGGTTTCATTACGCACACAACGGTTTCAAACAACCTATAAACGGGTAAGCAACCTGTCCTAGTTTGGAATGGTCACTATAGATCCGAATATGCACTAGGTTGAATGGTCAAAGAGGGTGCCCCGGTAAAACCGGGGTTTGTGTTCCCATACTGGCAGAGCCCACAACCGGTCAGCCTTATGGTCATGCCTTGACAAGACAAGCCTCCGGCAAACCGTTCAGGAATAGCAGATGGCAAACACGGTGTCCTAGGCGCACCAATGCAAATGCAATGCAAAGAATCACACAAGTGTAGTAAAAAAAACAGATATCATGAGTTCGAGTCAAGCTCTCTAAATCCCCAGCAGAGTCGCCAGAAACTGTAGACAGGCCCGCGGGGGACCTCGCTACAGCTCGGACTCGACTTTTTGTTAGTCACGGTTCTAAGTCTGAACCAAAGAGTCCAAATCCGGCAAATCGTTTTGAGAAAAACAGATTTTTGAAAGAAGTGCCAAACATGGACTGCTTTGCCAGATACAGAGTCGCCACCTAAATATTTTATTTCGGGAAATTTAGGAAACCCTGACTCGGTGCCAAAAGAAAACGTGTCCGTCATCACCAAAGTTGCCTCGGCTCGGGAACTTGGGTACGATTGGGGAAGGTCACTTCGTGAGCACCCCCGCTCGCCCGGTCATAGATCGGCCTCTACTAACCATGATATCTATTTTTTGAAAACATTGTATGTTCTTATTCCGGTTATTAGCCTAGGTTACTATGTGATGCGCACAGCATACAAGTATAGACTGAGTCGCCCGAATTGGAACAAAACATTTCATGTTCGCTTTTGAAAATGGTTTGCTACCCGCAGGTAGGCTTTAAAACATTTGATGATTTATTCCAATTTAAGTAACCCAACCTTCACCCACAGGCATTCAGGCAGTTATATCAGGTAAGCACATAGCCTCATGGTAAGCATGCTATTCATGGCAGTCACTCACACGCATGCAAGGATGCTAAAACATAAAGCTTACCGAGTACTCCAAGCCAAAACAGAAACTTCATTAGAAATCATGCATGATCCTAAGTATATAGAAATGCCTAATGCAACATATGCAAAATGCAATTATAGCAGGCTCGGCTATTCTAAGATGGCATATGAAATGTTACAACTATCATGTATTCAACTTTGAAATTGAAAGTACAATGCAGTTAGTATGATGCGCCGAGCCCAGTGCATGCAATACAGATGAATGAATGCAAACATTCTGTCATACTGTATGCTAATTTAAATATGCCCTAATCTAACCATCATAAGCGGATAAATAAAAGGGAGAAAGACGTGGGGTTGGAAGACATACATCACACTCACGCACACTTATTACAGTTGCGCCCTCGCGCAGAGGGTCCGAATAAATAATACAGTCCAAATATTACAGTCCCGAATAAAAGAATATTACAGTCTAAAATATTACAAAATCCTAATTAATTAATGAATTAACTAAGAAAGCGGTAAAACTGGCATGCAAGCCAGGGACTGCCTTGCTTCTGATGGATGATGCATGTCCGGGTTGTCTTGCGCGGAAATCCACCGGAATGCCCCAATTAGCCTCTGTTTACACCTGTTCTTGAAATGCGTGCCAAGCCCCGAAAAGTTGCTGATTCTTCGTTTTGCTGCAACAGAGAGCAGGAAAGGGGCATAGCAATGTATTTGCACAGATATATGCATGTCTCGAACCTCGTGCCACCAATCACGCATACCGAGGCATGATGGCCGAGGAGTCGAAATGCACAACTCAATATAGGATGAATGCACATGAAACTACAGCTAAAACCTAACTCCATCATGGATAATCCGGAGTGTCGGTGACTAGGGAATTGAGACACATTCCGTCACTCGGAGTACGAAATGTACCTCGTTTCCCGTGCCCGGGCTAACTCCTATTCCGAACACGATGCAATATGCATGATATGCATGAATGCAACTAAGATACAGCCTAGCATGCACAATGTTATGAAAATGAGATGCCTCGAAATGCGTGCACACGGGCACGCAAACCGAGAAAATGACAGAACGCAATCTAAGATACAACCTAGTATGCACAATGCTATGAAAATGAGACGCCTTGAAATGCGTGCACACGGGAACGCAAACCGAGGCGATGGCATACGCAATGCAATGAAGATGAGATGCTTCGAAATGCGTGCACACAGGCACGCAAACCGAGGCAATGGCAAAATGCTATGAAAATGAGATGAAAACATAATATGGGCTTATACCAACATGAGTGAGCCTCAGCCACACTCACATAGGATGTCGGCGGATAAAAATGGGGTGCCTCGAAATGGGTGCACACGGGCATGCAAACCGAGGCGGTGGCAAAATGCGATGTAATGACATGAAAACATGATATGGGCTTATACCAACATGAGTGAGCCTCAGCCACACTCACATAGGATGCCGGCGGATAAAAATGGGGTGCCTCGAAATACGTGCACACGGGCACACAAACCGAGGCAGTGGCAAAATGCGATGTAATGACATGAAAACATGATATGGGCTTATACCAACATGAGTGAGCCTCAGCCACACTCACATAGGATGCCGGCGGATAAAAATGGGGTGCCTCAAAATGCGTGCACACGGGCACGCAAATCGAGGCGGTGGCAAAATGCGATGCAAATGACATGAAAACATGATATGGGCTTATACCAACATGAGTGAGCCTCAGCCACACTCACATAGGATGCCGGCGGATAAAAATGGGGTGCCTCGAAATGCGTGCACACGGGCATGCAAACCGAGGCGGTGGCAAAATGCGATGCAAATGACATGAAAACATGATATGGGCTTATGCCAACATGAGTGAGCCTCAGCCACACTCACATAGGATGCCGGCGGATAAAAATGGGGTGCCTCGAAATGCGTGCACACGGTCACGCAAATTGAGGCGGTGGCAAAATGCGATGTAATGACATGAAAACATTATATGGGCTTATACCAACATGAGTGAGCCTCAGCCACACTCACATAGGATGCCGGCGGATAAAAATGGGGTGCCTCGAAATGCGTGCACACGGGCACGCAAACCGAGGCGGTGGCAAAATGCGATGCAAATGACATGAAATGGATAGCAATCATTCTAATGGAATTTCAGCACTAAAATATGGGGGAAAACAGTCCCGAAATGAGGCGAAATGACATGAAATGCATGGAATTATCCCGAAATGCGAATTTAGGCACCCGAAATGGCCTATAGCCATGCCAAACATGCACAATATGGACATGCAATGCAAAGACAGAAGCTAGATAGTCCCAAAAAAAGGCACTTTCACAGTTATAAACATGGCCAAACAGCAAGCATAGGTATGGCAAAAATGGCATGCAAGAATAGGGGCCAAAAGAGGGGTAATGAAGCAATTGATATAAGCAAAACCCAAACTGAAAAATTTCCTTCTACAACACTGAAGAGGGACCAAAAATATGATTATTTACAGTATATGGAAGCCCCAAAATCAGTATACAAACATGCTAAAAATGCAATGCAAAATGAGGCTCAAAAGTGGCTATAACATGAGGTATACAAAATAATCACCAAACAGCCAAAGACCCTTAATAAAACATGTAGAATGGACCAAGATAAGCACTTTTCCAGAACTGTAAAATGGCCAAAAACAAAAGCATGATAGGCTAACTAAACATGCAAGAATGGGGAATAAAAGAGGGATATAACATGAAGTGACCTATGGAGGTCCCAAACCATGAAAGGACCTAAATGAAACATGAATAATGGACCAAAATAAGTACCTTTTCAGAACTGTAAAATGGCCAAAAACAAAAGCATGATAGGCTGCCATTGCATGCAAGAATGGGGAAGAAAAGAGCAGTATAAAGGTAGGTACAACATGGAAGTCCCAAATGGTGTTGAGCCCTTCTTCAATGTTGAATAGGGTCTCAAAATAAGCCTAATATCAGTTTATAACATGCTCAAAAACAGATTACTCATGGGTCGAAAATAGCATGCAAGATTATGACATATAAGATGATCAATGAAGCAAGTGCATCATGGAGGGCTCAAACAAGGTTGAGCCCTTAATGAAAAGTGAATATGAGCTCAAAAGAGGGCCCTTTTCAGTTAGGGCCGGAGCTTGAAACAAAAAGTATAGGGGGCTTACCAATGGATCAAGAAAAAGGGTCAAAGTGAAGAAATGTTACTCACCCTTGAAGACTAAGACTTTTGTTGCTTCTTGGACCAATTTGCAGCTTCTTTGGCCTTTGAGAAACCTTCCTTGTTGCTGGAAATGAGGTGGTGGTGGTAGAGCTTGGTGGTGTAGAAGAAATGGTGCTTAGGGACTTAGAGATTTTCAAGAAAATGAGAGGGATAAAGATGGAGTTGTGTATGGAGGCTTGAACAACAATTTTTCTAACCCTTGAATGTCATATAGCTTGCTTGTTATAAGGGCCAAAAAAGGGGTGTAAAGGTGGGGGAAAAGGAGACAAACTTTCCCCCACAAAATATCCCCCGGATAAAGATCTTTTCTGGGGGATAAAGCCTCACAGCTGTAAAGGGAACAGTGCAAGGAGCTCGGCCGGCCTATTACTTTTGCTCCATGTGGCCGGCCGGCCACACCCCCTAGCCGGCCGGCTAGGGGTCAAAAGGGTCAAGCAGATTTTCTGGCCGGCCACCAATTGATGGTGTCCTCCTATGTGTGTACAACACAACCCTGTGGTTAAAAGTCCAAGAAAGTGGGTCCAAGGGGTTCAACATTAGCTCGGAAAGAGGGGTTCAAAAGGGTCAGGTAGAATTACTGGCCGGCCACCAACTTTTAGGGTCCTCTCATGTGTGTACATCACAAATATGTGGTTCAAAGTTCGAGAAAAAGGGTCCAAGGGGTTTAACATTAGCCCGGAAGGAGGGGGTCAAAAGGGTCAAGTAACATTACTGGCCGGCCACCACTTTTTAGGGTCCTCCCATGTGTGTACATCACAAATATGTGGTTCAAAGTTCGAGAAAATGGGCCCAAGGTGTTCAACATTAGCCCGGAAGTGCGAAAAACGGGCGTCGGAGGGCGTCGGAGGATGTATAACTGGTTGCTGCAACAATTGCTGGCCTCCCACCCTTCAGTGACCTCTCCGGTGATAAAACAGAGGTACCTGCCAAAAATGAACGAAAACCGTTGCAAAACGAATGTTCGGGGGCCAAAACGCGCAGTTCGAGGTCCCGAAAATGGGCTGTTAAGCACCGAAAGTGGCATTCGGCCACGAAGTGGGTTTCTCAGACCCCAGTGTCCCTCAAAAGGGATAAAATAAGGAGTATGCCAAAAATTAGAACAAACGGAGGTGGTTAGGCGGTCCCGAACCGAGGCACACGGCCAACGGTCCTAAAAAATCGGAAACCGGACTCCGAAATGGGCAAAATGGCCTACGGCCACGAAATGTAGCCTGCGGACATTGAGAGACGGTCTACTGGACCTCTCCCTCCCCTCAGGAAAAGAAACAGAGAAAATCGAGCCTGGTTCGCAAACCGAGGCAAGGCATAGAAGAGGGTTCGGAAGTCCGGAGGCAGGGCTCACGGCCGCAACTCTGAAACTTCTGAACGAGCTCATTATGCAACATCACCAAGCGCTCAATCAGTGACATCTGAGTCTTAAGGTCGGTCAAAAATGGGGTGTCTACAGATGGCTCAGTAAAAGAAAATTGAGAGAGTTTATAATAAGAAAGTTAAGTTGAAAACTTTTGGTGAGGGTGACTTGGTATGGAAAACTATTTTGCCATCGGGAAAAAAAGATCCTAAGTTTGGCAAGTGAACACCAAATTGGGAAGGTCCTTTTAGGGTCCATAAGGTCCTCAAAGGAGGAGCACACCAACTAGAATCCTTAAAAGGACAGGAACATAAAAGAAATATAAATGGAAAGTATTTAAAGAAGTATTATCCAACTATGTGGGAGAGATAAAGGGAATTAACAAAGAAAGCTTTTAAAAGAACAAAAATGTGTTGATTTTCATTAAAATGTCAAAGGATATTTACAAGAGGTTAAAGCTTGTTCAAAATACTTATAAGAGTAAAAGTAAAACTAAAAAAAAACTAAAAAAAAAAAAACATGTATCTAATTTCTTGGAAAGAGTATTGCAAGAGTGCCCCATTTTGATTGGGCATTTGCAAGCATAGCTTGGGCTTAATCAAGTTCTTCCTTGATGCTTTGAATGGAGGATGAGCCACTTCTTTCTTTTGCTAGCATAGTCCTAGCTTCATGCCCAAGTTTTTCTTTTGTTGTTACAGCTCAAGCCTTTTCTGTTTGACCATGGCCAACTCTGCCTCGAGCCTTGATTCTTTAATAGCTAATGCCTTGTCATGATTAGAGAGGTTAGAACAATTTTGACAAGTAAGCATGGGGGAGTTGCAGATGGTTTGGGCAGTAGTTAAGAAATCTTTTTTGGCTTGGATTTCTTTAGTGTAACTCTAGACCATCTCTAGAATAGTTGGCCATCCAGCAATTATTCTGGCCAAGTAATTGAGTTGTCTTGGATTGAAAGGATTGGAATATAGGTTTTTGATGGCAGTCAGGCAGACCAAAGCTTCATTAGGTTGTGTTGAAGCTATTTCTTCCAAGGAAAAGTTAATGAGGTTTAGGAATGAGGCCAAAAGTTGTTGGGTCTCAGAGTTGAATTGATGAAGCCTTTGAGGAAGTGGTGAGATATGCTCAAGGACTTGCTGAAAGACAACAATTTCATTCCATATGCTCAAAGTTGTGTCAGATGAACTTGAAGCCTATCGACAGAGAAGTAAATAAGAATTAGTAAGGGTTAATGTTAACTAAAAAAGAAATGTAAGGGAGAATTATTACTTGTACATCAATAGAAGCTGGGATATGTGTGTGGGTAGGTGGAATTGTTGTGCCCTCAGTTGGTGGTTGTTCAACTGATGAGACTTGGAGTTATTCAGTGTGGGATAAGATAAGAGGTTCATTGGTTGTTGAAAAGAGAGTGGCTTCAATGTCCTTCTCCATTGTTGGAGTTGCTACAACTTTAGGGGCCTTGTCAGGTTCATTTGTGAGGTTGGAGTTAGTGAGAAGAGTTTCTTCACTTGTTGGTTCTGTTTCTGTGATAATAAGTAAGAAGTTAGTATAATAACGTGAGAAAGGTAGCAGTAGAATAACAATTTAAGATATACCTACCATGAGTGACTTGAGTCTTAGGTGGAAAAAGTTTAGTTGATTGGTCCTTGGATGAAGTGTGGGGACTAGAGGGAGATAATTGACCATTTGTAGATAGGTCAAGATCAATTCTCTCGGGTTGCATGGTTGGAGTTGGAGAGCTAGTGGATTCAGATATGGATAGATGAGAGGAAGATATTGATGGAAAGTTGATAGGTTAAGTTTCCCATGGATAGAGAGCCTTGATTAAGAAGGCACCAAGTGTCACATCCCTAAGGTTAATAGGGATGGTTCAGAATGAATAGGTAGAATGAGTGTGAGTTGGTATACTTGGCTCAACCTCAGAGGTATTGGGATGAGTTTGAGAAGTTTCTTTAGGGGATATATTGGGGTTTTCTTCATCATCAATAATGGTTGAGATGAGAACTCTCCTTCTTTTCCTTTGTAAAGGACTTGGAAATAAGTGAAGAGTTGATTTTTGAAAGAAAATGAGATTACTAAAATAAGGAGTTATACCTTGTATGTGTGGTCTACAGGATTTTGGCCAAGTACTTGGCTTAGTGGGATGTCCTATTCACTAAAGGAGGGGTTGAATTTTCTTTAGGCAAGGAGACAGCAGGGGGCTCTTGCATTTCTCTGGTTCTCACCTCTCTTGTGGGAGCTTGAGTGGCCCTTGTCCTCCTTTGTTCATATGTTTGGAGAGCTGCGATGAAGTCTCTCTTAGCCTAGGCACAAGAGGAGGAACATTTGCATTAGTATTTGGATGCATTGGCATTTTGCCTTTTTGTTGATCTTTGAGTAGGGTCTTAGTGGTAGGCACCATAGAAATAGTTTTGGCTGCAAAAAGTTACAAAAAGTTAAGAAGGAAAAGAATCAATGGAGAGGAAATGAGTGAAAATTGTGTTTAGCCCATTGATTTGGATAATAGGTTTGAAAACTGCAGTGGACGATATAGAGCAACCAACAAAAATGCGTCTACAAGAGAGAACATGTTTCGATGTTTCAACTTGGGATTTTATTTGATCAGTTGTTAGAGTGGATGCATCTTTGAAAAGATAATCTAGTCTAGTAGAGGAGAATTGACAATGGTGGAATGGACTAAAAAGGAGAGGGTTTCTGTCGAATGGAAGGTTGAAGAATGTGGTAAGGTATTGGGAGAAGTTAAGGTTGGACTTATTAACAAAAGTCAAGAAATACTCTGCATAAGAGTGATGGTCTAGCATCATGGTGTTTGGTTTTAGGGGTTGTACCTCAGGGAAATAAGCATATAGCCAAGCTTGAAAAGGCCGAAATGGTCCACCATAGTTGGTAGATATCTTTTTGTTGACAAGGGAAAGCAGGCCTTTGTATAAGGTTACAAGTAGGTAAGGGGCTTATGCAATAGTTTGGCCATCTTGTAGGCACAAAGGTAAGGGAAGATACTCCTTGGTGATTTTCTAATCAGGAACACAAAATAAGAATTGACAAAGCCAAACTAAATAAAAAAAAAAACAGCCCTTTCTTGGTCATTAATAGGGAAATTCTTTTTACCCTTATACTTTTTGGTAAATTCAGTATAGCTTATATCAGTGTCGAATGTGAAGGTCACTGATGGAGGTTCTAGCAAGGCATTGATTTCTAATCCTAGGATG
The DNA here is from genome assembly GCF_055761805.1 of Camellia sinensis. Lineage (NCBI taxonomy): Eukaryota > Viridiplantae > Streptophyta > Magnoliopsida > Ericales > Theaceae > Camellia > Camellia sinensis. The sequence goes on from NC_138962.1 coordinate 92,097,404, forward strand.
AGAAGTCCAGTTAAATGGGCTACATTAAGGATAGTTAGGGATATCATCCCAAAACCCAACAACATGGAGTTACACGATTGGGACCAGAAACAAGTGGCATCAGTAATTAGCCATTTATTCATGTCAAATTCATAGTCGACAATCGAATCACCTCGCTAATGCCTAGATGTTTCCATACTTTTGAGTCATGAGCTTCAATTTGCTTGACCCAACTTTACCAAGTGAAGTCTAGCTGTCTCCATGATCTGAGAGGGTTTTTGTTGCTATCCCAGTTGGTCCAGTTAAGTTTGGGTTGATTGAGGAGTATGTTTTTGTCGTTAGCAAATGATAAATATGGAGATAGATAGTTCATCTAGAAAGTGGGTCAAGAATGTAGGACCTAGTGTGGCTTTGGCGACAGTAGTGGTGCTTGGAAGTAAGGTCACATCCAGTTTCAAGGGATTAGAATTTAGGAATCGAAGGAGTTCTTCATTGGGTTCATCCTCCTTTGTAGTCTTGGATTTCTTGGGAGCCATTTGTTTAGGGTTCTAAGGTTTATGAGTTATAGTATGAAAGGTGTGAAAAAAAGAGAAATGGATTGAAGTAAGTTGACGTTGAAGAGTTGAAGCTTTTATAGCTTTTGTTAGGCCCATCACTTGGGTTTATTTGAAATGAACATGCAGTCATTTGAGCCCAGGGAGAGAAATTTGTTTAAGTTAAAAATCATTTTATTAATTTAACTTAAACAAGGGGGCATTGTTTATACCTATTTTTGTTAAATTCTTGTTGGCAGGTGGTTCAACTAGATGGTGACATGTGGCAAAGTCAAAGTGGGAGTCCTTCGTCAGTTAAAGGGACGTGTGGTATTAGAAGGGCTGATCATGCGCATTTGGTGACCCAAATGGTGGAACAGTTGTCAGGCTAAGTCATGGATTTAGTGGGTAGCTTGTAGAAAGGATCACATGCAGAATGAAGCTTCTTCTCTGTCGCTGGGAAGCCTAAAATGTTGAGGGACATGTGGTAACATAGAGGGAAAGTAGTTCAACAGGAAAATTTAAGGATTTGAAGAAGTTTGAAGGCTTTAGAATGAGGAGGTAGTTGCAAGAGGAGTTGAGGCAGGGGTAGTTACATGTTCAGAGTCATGCGGTCATGGACTAGGAAAAGAAGGATGATGGTATATAAGGTAGAGATTTTGCACGGAGAAAAGATATCGAAAAACAACAACACTTAGTTTGTATCTAGGAGTAGTTTTCTCTCAGTTTAGGAGTAATTTATTCTGTAACTTGTATCTGATAACTTTGTGAACTTTGGTGATTTCATTTTGAAATTACTCTTTGTTTACTTTGTTTTCTCTTGTCGATTGTAATTTGTTCCAAAGAAATCCTTATACTTTCAAAGTAATTTGAATCAAATGCACAGTCTCTTGATTGATCTTGTTCAATTGTTTGTTTAAATTGTTGTTCAAATCATGTCGATTAGGAGTAAGCATAATTTTTACTAATAGCTGTACAGAAAACAAATGTTGTTGAGAAGATGACAATTGCAATGAAAATGCTCACTTGTAGAGTATCGGTAATTTTGTCATGATTATGTGAGGATTAATGAAAGTATTTATAAAGAGTTTTAAAAAGTTGGTTAAGTCAATGGTTGCAATTTTTTCTAACTAATACTTGAGAAGTCAAAACGACCATGAAATTCAAGATTATTAGCAATGGGAAAAAATCATGGGTTTTAAAGAATGGTAGAAAGCATTGATTATATGTATTGGAAGTGGAAAAATTGTCATATTATGAAAATATATGTATTTTAGTTAAAGTTGCAAATGAATTACGTTGAACAGCTCGAACTCAACTTATTTAAAACTTATTTAAAACTTGTTTAAGCTCGGCTTGTTTATTAAATGAATTAGTCCGAGTTGATTTTTAGGCTCGTTTATTAACCAAGCTAAGTTCTAATAGTCCCAAGCTTCGCTAAATAAGGTTTGTGAACATGAAGAAAATAAATTAATATTTACTTTTAATATTATATCAAATAAATTTTAATAATTTATTTGTGTTTGGTGTTTGTGTAAATTTACATATTTGATTCATGAAATTTATTATTAATATAAGTATTCTTGTATATTTTGCTCATATATATAAGTAAATTAATTTAAGTTCAATTTTTTTTCAAGCTTAAGCTCGAGCTCAAGTTTATTAAATATTGGACAAGCCGAACTCGATTATTTAAGCTTGACTTGATCTCGGCTCAAATTTGAGCTCAACTAATTCTTAATAAACAAGTCTAAACACTCAAAAATTTGGCTTGGCTCGGCTCATTTGTAGTTCTAATTGTGGACATATCCATGAACCAACTTGTATTTTAGAGGCTATGGCTTTTTATGGTCTATGGATATAAAATGCCTTTTTTTGAGTTACTCAGATCTTATAACAACATCAATGTACTAGAATAGTCTTCCGTATTCTCTCTCCTTACTAAAGGTCATATTCCTTCAGTCAATTACTCAATCAATGAAAATAACTACACAATAGGATACTATCTTGTTGCTGGGATATATTTATAGGGTTAACATTCATTAAAACAATCTCATCTATACAAGGGAAAAAACAAATATTTTCTACAAAAGTTTAAGAGTCTGCCAGGAAGGATGTAGAGGAAGCATTTGAGGGGCTTGAAGTACGTTTTGTGATTGTGCGAGGACCTACATGCTTTTGAAAACTTGAAATGCTTAAAGATATTATGATAGCATGTATAAAATTGTATAGCATGATTATTGAAGACGAGAGAGATATCAATGGAATTTGCTTTAATTATGATGCGATTGATGTAAGTCCTTTAATAGTATCACATGAGCATTTGGTTGAGCTTTTTGAAATCATTCAAAGTCATCATCACATCAGAGATACCAAACTAACTCCAAACTCCAAGAGGACCTGGTCGAACAGTTGTGGAGAGAATCCTAAGAACTTGTAATAGTTTATTTGTTTTGAAGTTGGTTCTTTGTGGTTTTGGCACTTATATATGTATCTTTTTATAATGTTGTATTAGTTTATGTTCTTTCAATACACAAGTTTGTGTTTTAATTAGGATTTACGAAATTTTCAGCAAATACACATAACATGCATATAAAAGCATATTGAAGAATCCAACATAGAGAAGAAGAAACCAACAGCTGTACAATCTGACGGGAGTTTTATAAATGCATTGAAGAATACATGAAGTTGTTTGTTCATAGATGAGGGGTCAAAATGTATAATCAATGCACTTCTGAAACATAAAAGCTTATGATTTCTATGCAAAGGCCTGGTCGTTTCTGTATATTTAAGGAAATATTAAATGAATACAACTCTCCACTTGTATAGTAAGCACCAAAAAATTAAAAGCTGTCGTGTTAACATAATTTATTTTGGGAGAATTTATGTGTAGGTCTTAATAGGTTATTATTCAATAGGTCCTATGATAATTAATGATATTTTTCATCAAACATTATTAAAAACATATTAGTAATTGTTACTTTTCATCGACAGTTGGAAAATTGTCACAAAAATGTCACTAATTATAAGTTTTAACGACAATTTAAAAAAATTGTCACAAAAAGTCACTAATTTTTAACTTTTAGCGATAGTTTGAAAATTTGTCATTGAAAAATATCACTAATTGTAAGTTTTACCGACAATTTATAAAAATCGTGACAAAAAAGTCACAAAATTTTTTTTTTTTTGATCGGCAAATGTTAGTTGTTAGTTGTTAGATTAGCACCTAAGGGAGAAAATCTCCCCACCCTTGGCAAAGCACATAAGTGCTTGCACTCCCTTAATTCAACCCCCTAAGAGGAATTGAACCCATGACCTCCTTGGAACTAAGCCCTAAGGAAGGTATGGTGCCCAACTAGGCTAAGCCTAGTTGGTTAAAAATAAAAATAAAAAATAAAAAATCACTAATTTTGAGAGAATTTACGTATAGGTCTTAATAGGTTATTATTCAATACATTACAAAAAAACATACTTTAATGGCACTACACTAGTGGCATATTTTTAGAAAATGCCACAAAAATGACATTTAGTGGCACGTTTTTGAAAAATGTCACAAAACGACAAACATAAAAGGCTCTAGTGACATTTCAATGAGCAAGTGTCACAAAACTACAACAAAAACACACTTTAGTGACACTATACTAGTGGCATGTTTTTAGAAAATGCCACAAAAATAATACTTGGTGACACATTTAGATAAATGCCACAAAGCCATAAACATATAAGGCTCTAGTGGCATTTCAATAAAGAAATGTCATATCAATTTTATGGCATTTTATAAAATAATGACACAAGAAATTTTTTTGGTGACATTTGTCAACAGATGCCACTAAACTTTAGTAGCAATGACATTTTTAAAAAAATGTCACTATACTAGGTAGGTGCAAATTACTTTTTATGGCATTAGGTGAAAAGTGTCATAAACAAATATTTTATAGCATTTTGAGAAATGCCACTAAGCCAAAAACTTTCCAATCTTATAATGTCATTTTTGACAAAAACAAAAAATGCTAATATATTTACAAAATTTTTAAAATGCTCAAAATGAATAAAAATAAATTAATTAAACTCAATATAACATATTTTTTTAACTGTACTTGTCACATGTACAAAATTGATCAATGACTTTATATGATTTCAGGAAAAATAAAATTTGAAATTTCTCTCCCGTACAATGATAAAGTTTCATGAATTTTAGTCCATGTATTTTCAATTAACTCGATTTTTAGTCTGAGTTTACGGATTTATCTCAATTTCTTTCAATTGTTTATAATTGTTGGGTAAATTACATCACTAATCCTTACATTTTGTTCTTCCATATAGTTTTAATTGACTCACTTTTGATAGTTAAATTTAGATTTCTTCCATATAGTTTTAATTGACTCACTTTTGATAGTTAAATTTAGATTTTACATCAATTTAGTCGAATTCATAACATCTTTAGGGTCTTTAATACAAAATTTTCAATGGATTGGTTAAGGTTAAGTCACTAAATTGACCAGTATTTTGTTTTACTCCCAAAACGATGACAGGTTGCATTTGTCATACAAAAATCTATCAATTTGAGACAAAATTTAAAATTCAAGGTTAAAATCAATTCAATTGAAATTACAAATACTAAAATGACATAATAGCCAAAATAGAGGGACTAATAGTGTAATTAACCCTAATTGTTAGCATTTTTTAATGAAAAATATGCATACAAGTGAGCTATGTCATTCTTTTAGAGGTAAAATAATAAATTTGCTCAACTTGTTCAGTTAATCTCAACAAATTCAGTGATTATTTTTCATTAAAAACACAAATGGTATTATTAATTAGAGAAAATTAATATAAAATTAAAAATTACAGGTTATAATTGATTTAACAAAAAATATAAGGACCAAAGTTAATTTTTTTTATTTTTTATTATTTACAATATGAACAAACTCAATCAAGCATCCTTATTCAGCCAAACTCTTCTCTTCCTTTTTTTTTTAATATATTATACAACCAAGGAAATAACGAACTGAAGGAAACAAACCATATCTGATGAGGCAAAATCCGCAGAGGCGATCGAGATAGAGACAGGGGGAAGTTTGATTTTCTTGAAATTGGTGAACCAAATTTGATTTCGGCGGGTCAAAATCGCGGGAGCCGAAATATGAAGCAAGTTTTTATCATTCTTTGTCTTCCATTCAATCCTTATCTACCATCTACACCACGAATTTGCTTTGTTTTCATCTTCTACGATCAGAGTTCATTAGGTATTCTTTCTCTCTTTCTTACCCTCATCAGACACACAATGCCTCTTTCTCACTTATTTATGATCTTCTTGTTTTAGGCATAAAACTTTATACAATCTGAAAATCTAATCTTTTATCTCATGAATTTATTAATTTTCATCTTTCAATATAAAAGGTTATTTTTAATTTACTATTATTATATTTATGTTGTGATTTTATTTAATATCTTGCAAGTGTTTGTTTAAATGCTTCAGTGAGTTTTATTTAATATTTATGTTTATTGGTTATGCTGTTAATTAGTTGAAATATTGGACGAGCTCATGAATAATTGGAAATTATTTTTGTTTATGTCAGATTGTTGTAGTATATGTTGATTAAGCTGCAAAAAACATGATATATATATGGTTCCGTAACTATGATCTGATCTCATAGAGCCTTTTATGCTAAACTCTACTTCACAAGATCTAGATGTACTTAGCTAATTCCAGCATTGATTAAGACAATCAACCTGATGTGGTTATGAGGTCATTGTTTCATAAAATAGAACTTAACAATCATATGATCACATAAATTAAAATGGATGTTTGTATTTAACATACTCCAAGGAAAGAACAGAGCACCACTGAGAATAAAGCGAATGCCCTCAGGTTCAAACCCACAACCTCAAGATGATAAGCTGTATTTTCAACAATTGAACCAGTGCCCCGCCTTATTCTTAACTAGAAATCAGCATACAAAAAATAGTGTGGCATATTTAGAACTTGCACTTTTTTTCTAACCGATCCAATGCATGAGACAAGTAGACCGTTGAGCCTTAGAGATACACTTTTACTTAGTTTATCACAATATGATTTTTTTAATTAGCATTCTACACTGGTACTCCATCCAAGCACCTAGAAAAAAACATTTGACTTGGAATAATCACACTGATTGGTGTGTAAATGTTTTTAATGAATTATGCAACTATAGTTATGTATTCACTTCTATGAGGAAAAAAATAACAAAAATTTCCTTTACTCTCTTGCTCAGTAAATATCATTAGGAAATAGAAAAGTAAAGGAGCAAATAAACAATGTCCAGTGATTCTTCCTAGTGTGGAATGAGTAAAGAATGAAGCTATAAGCCTACATCTATACAAAACACTGTATGCAACTACAGACCTGACCAAGATCAGCAGGTTGAGTCAATTTGATTGTGTTTTTTTACATCCTACTTTTAAGTTCCCCTTTCTTCCTAGAGGATGTTTTTCCTCCTATTTTCTTCTTAGTACAATCATCACTTGCCCACGTTTTTGTCTTTACCAATCAACTTATTCACATTCCTCGCCACTTGTTCAAATTGTTTTTGGCTCAACTAACCACCCTTATCGTTAGTGAGGGTAAACTTTTCTAATTTACCAGTTTCTTGTTAATTCTCTCGAGAAATAAAATGTATTTGGCATTAAATTTCGAATGAAATTTCAAATTGAAGTAATCCCCTTAAAGCTCAACTGCCTAGATCAGTCTCCATATCAAACCCCCGACTCCCTCCTACCTCATGCAAAAAGAAAGTCAGTGTTTTTACCTCATCTTTTCTAATTTACCAGTGTTCTTATCAACATTCTTGAGAAATAAAATGCCTTTGGTATTAATTTTGAATGAAATTTCAAATTGAAGTAATCCAAACATCCATTTTAATTTAACATACTCACTATTGCATAGTGACTAACTAAATTTTTGCCAATTCCCTTTGTCTAAGCCTTTAAATTTGAAAATTTACTATTTTTGAAAAGATTTTTCACTACTCGATTTAGAATTTCAATAAAAATTTATTGGTTGGAGTTGGGTTTTCTCTTAGAAGCTTCTTTTTATCGTAGATTTTAGCTCAAATTTGCTACTTTTGATTACTAATAATAATTAATTTTCTGTAATCAATTGTAACAATTAACTTCCTCTATAATTAAGGTTGTAAACCATGGAAACTAGTTAGTCATGGATGTTAGTCAAGTTTTATGATTGTTTTTATTTATTTATTACGTATTCATTTATTCCATAAGCTTATCTGCATAAGTAATATTACTACTTTATCATTTAGAATTTTTGATGGGACACATTAACGACATAACATCAAATGCAAATAATCTATAGGCAATATGTTCTGGTCTAACATGACAATCAGAGTTACAATATAGAATTCTTTTCCCATGTCGATATCAGTTGGTAAAATGTTGAGCATCCAAGTGTCTGCTGCCATGCCATGACATTCGAGGGATGACCGCAACTCAGAGAGAGAGAGAGAGCCAATCACAAAAATACTTATCAAGGGCAACTAAGCATCTCGAGAATAAGAAATTGGAAGTATCAATGTAAACCAATGAACTCGAAAGAGCACATCCTATTCATAAAACCTTATTTCACAGCAAACAGAATACGAACAACAAAGTGACAAAAGAAGAAACACAAAATAGCCAACAACCTGCAACATGCAGCCCAAAAACCATGTTTCCATAATGAGAAGGTCTTGACATTAAATAGTCATGGAGATTTTAAAGTTTGTCTCAAAAAATAAATTTCCGGATGGCACACGCTGAATTGAGCTGAACAATCATTATTCCTAGATACATCCTCACAATCTTGGCCTTCGAAGATCAATGATGATGCTTAGTCTGAAAAAGGCCATCAGGACCTGTACATATCATAAAAGATTCAACAAATGTCACCGTTAATTGTGCCCAAAGAGTTTGAGTTAAAAAAATGCTGCTAAAAATAATTAAGAGAAAAAAAAAAAACAAAGAAAAGGTTGCAACCTCTCACAACCCATGCAATTAAGTGGAACAAAAAAATTCTTAATGCATGATATAAACCCACATGCAAACTTGCTGTTTGAACTTTAACAGCATCATCTAACAACATGCATGTGCACATCTTTCCACATATATTTAGCAGTCACAAGGTTTGTTAGTAGTGGTGAAGTTGCAACGTTTGTTTGCTGCTATTTAGTGCAGAAGTATAAATGTTGTTTTTGTGGTGCATGTTTTGGGGATGCTGTAGTGATACTAGAGGTAAGTGGTGTTTGCAATAAGTAAGGAATCAAGTAACAGATCATACTTTTAGGGGCTGCAATTGAGTCTGCATGTTATGTTTACGGATCTGTTGATCTTTTTTGCATCATCTATCAACTTTGATATGTTGATATGTTTTGCAAAAATCCAACAGACATAAAGGTTGTTCTGTTTTTCTCTGTAAGTTAGATTGTTGATCTATTTTATGGCTGCAGAGTATGATTTGTTCATCTATTGATCTGTTTGATCTGGAGTTTGATCTGTTGATCTAGTATGCAGCTGTCTGGGTCTGCTTTTGGTCTGGGAGAGTATGCTAGCTCTGTAAGTTAGATGGTTGATCTATTTTGTGGCTGGAGAGTATGCTTTGTTGATCTATTGATCTGTTTGATCTGGAGTTTGATTTGTTGATCTAGTATGTAGCTGTCTGGGTTTGTTGATCTATTTGGTTGCTGTCTCTGGTCTGCAGCTCTCTGGAATGCTGTCTTTGGTCTGGGATGCTTGCTGCTGTCTTTTGGTTTTTTTGGGGTTTCTTTTTGGATTTTTCTTGCTTTATGCTGGGCTGCTGTGCTTAGGTGCTAGTAATGGAAAGATGGCTAAATGGCTGAGTTGGGAGCTTAGGTGCTTACATGTTTAGCTGCTAGTCTGTGCTGTGTGTTTGGCTGCTTGTCTGTGCTGTGCTTAGGTGCTAGTAATGGAAGGATGGCTAAATGTCGGTGGCTTCAACCTACAACTCTACACCATAATACTTGCAGTATGAGATCATCAACAAAAATAAATTTAAACCATGGTCCTAGTTGAAATTTAAATTTAAGTGCCCCTCTATGGTAGATCATTATTCCATGTAATCTATCCAATTGAAGACAAAGCAACCAATGATATTCAAATTGTTGTGTCAAATGTAGCGATAAACACAAATAATCCAAATAAAAGAACTCTTTTTTTCAACTTAAAAAGCAATCTCTTGAGTGCCAAATTAAATATGGTTAGAGCCTATATAAACTATTACCAAAAAGGATAAAATCAATTGATCCAAATACCATTAAGAAGAAAATTAAATTACCATTAGATTTAAGGCCTCACAAAGGAATAAATAACATGCCCCAAGGGAACTCCTTGTTGCGAATGTGTAGATGTGGGTACGGCTGCATTCAGAGATATGAATTGTAAGGAAACAATATATGAATTCATAAAATGAGACAAAAAACACAAGATATATATATATCAATAAAGGTGGAAGAAGACAAAAACAAATTATTTATTTATTTTTTTCTCCTTAAGGTAAGAAGGCTGACATCTCTGGATACACAAAACATATCGTACCATTCAGAATATTCCTAGAAAGGGGAAAAGGAAAAGTCAAGTTAGATGCTATAAGATACTAGGCTGTAATAACCTATGATACTTTTAGGACACAAATATTGGAATATTCTCATAAATAATTTAATTCAAACGTACGTTATAGCGATCCCAGGTTTCCCCTTGTTGTACAGTGATCCGGACATGTGTCCGTGGATGTTGGTAGTTGTTTATTATCTTGTTTGCATCCTCTTTACTTTGTATATTGAGTTATAGGATGTGTTGGGCAGGTTTGTTACAGGTTGGTTGTGTTTGGGAGCCTAGTGCTGCTGCCCAGATTTTTGGACCTTCGCTCGAGCGAGGAGTTGGTCGCTCAAGCGAGAGTTGAGTACGTGCCTGGTGGATCGAGCCAGAGTGGCTTCGCTCGAGTGAGCGATTGCGTCTGGTTCTGGACCTGAGAGTTGCACTTCTTGGCTCGAGCGAGTTTTCTTCGCTCGAGCGGTCTGGCTTGTTCTTCGCTCGAGCGAGAAGTCTGTCGCTCGAGCGTGCTTCTGGTTGTAGACCTGAGGGTTTGAGTTGTTAGCTCGAGCGAGCATTCTTTCGCTCAAGCACACTTCTGAGTTTTCAGCTCGAGCGAGAACTTCTTGGCTCGAGCGAGAGTTTTCTGTGTCTGGTCGCTCGAGCGACAAAGGCTTCGCTCGAGCGAGCGTGTTTTATATCAGCGGACAGTAGCGTTTTTGAACATCAGTTTTTCACTTTCTTTTTCTTTCAAACCCTAGATCCGAGACTTTCTCTCTCTCTAAACCTACACTCTCTCTAAGATTTGATCTCCCTAGAGTGTGAATCTAGCCTAGGGCCTTTGTTAAAAAGATAGAGGGTGTTGAGAGCTTCGACTTAATCTGAAAAAGTTTGGATTTGGAGCACGTTGATCTTCGAGTCTTCATCTCCTTTTTGGCTCAAACTTCGAGGTAGGGATATCCTACTCCTCTCTATGGATTTTGTCTTTAAATTTTAGTATTTTGAGATGTTGGGGTTGGTTTGGTAATTTGGTGAAAGTTTGGGGCTTTTGTGTCATTTTACAAAAGTTGGGGTTTTATTCATAATAAACCTAGATGCATGTTTGGCATAGAGAAATGGAATAAAATGTTGAATCATTGGTGAAAATGGGACCTAAAGGTTGAAATGTCAATTATGGATAATGACCTAATTACATTGTTTGATTAATTGGGATAATTAATTGTGAGAAATAAGGAAATGAAATGTTGATTGAATATCCATTGTGCATTTATTTTCTGTTTAGAGATAACTGCTTTGGGCTATCGGTGGAGGATAGTCGTGATTGTTGTAGACAATGCATGATGATTAGGTAAACGGAAACTAATCAATGGAATGTGTCATGGAATTTGACGGTTGATAGAATACATTAACTATATGTATTGAGTGATTGTATATAGAACCAATGTGTTTGTATACGTTATGTGTAGAGGAGGAGATGGGGGATGTACTCCGCGGTTTAGGGGAAGATAGGGGATGTACCTCTAAACCGGATAGTGTTGGGAGAAGATAGGGGATGAACTCCGTAGATACAGCTCATATGCTTGTCTAGAGAAGTGAAGATAGAGCTCATATGCTTATCTTTGTGAAGTATGGATACAGCTTATATGCTTATCTGTGAATGTGGGATATTGTCGTTATACATATCTGTTGAGAATGTGGATACAGCTTATATGCTTATCTGTGAATGTGGGATATAGTTTTTATACATATCTGTTGAAATAATGATAGAGCTAACATGCATATCTGTTGAAAAAGGGAAAATGAAAAGTAACTTGGACTCATAAGTCGGATGACATAAATATGAAATTTATGTGAATGTATCAGTGTTGGCCATCTATCAATTGCTAATCTTTTAGTCATTGTTCATGGTTGGTTTAGTGTATTTCTACTGGGCTGTGGCTCACCCTATATGGGAATATCATTTTCAGGTACAGGTAGCATGCCACCTCCAAGGACATAGCTTGGGAGGCTAGAGGCGGACATACTTTTGTCGTTTTACTTTTTGATGTATTACATGTAAATTCAAGCCAAGGGCTTAATGTGTATATGAGTTAGTACTCTTTTGTTGTAACCAAGTGTTAACTTGGAAAGCTGTAAGCCCATAGGGCATTTGCTTTTGTTGTTAACATGTATTACTTTTGTAATGGAACTCTGATAAATGGAAGAATGTGGAACTTTTACATATCAATGCATATCTTTATTGATGGGTTTAATGTTGTTATTTTGAGGGCGTCCCCCCAATTGAATAGCATGTAACACTCACAATTACATAGTAGTCTAATACTCAGTTTTAGCAGCAAATTATAACAATTCAAATCAACGTGCATGCTCAACCATAAGAAAACCATTTGAGGGCTTACATCACACAACCCACAAAGCTTTGTAGATCGCTCACTCCCTATCTATATGGTTCTCATCACTCAACACACTTCCTAAAAGAGGCTAGCCAAACCTGCAACAGTTACCTTACAAAATAACATATAACATCCTTGCCTGGAGGTAGATTTTTTTTTGGGTAAGTAAGTCGTAAATTAAAAACAAAACGTTTACACAACATACAAGGGGCATGCCCTAGGCCCTACCCAAGACTATTGAATATGTTATGTTATTCATTGTTGTTTGTATCTTATAGTTCTTGCAAAATCAAGTTTAGTTGGTTTTGTCAATCATAACTTTCAAATACTTGTTATTGATATATGCATGTTTGAATGTTCTAGAAACACTTTGGACACTTGTTTAATCGAGATTGTTTACTTATGGATAAAACATGGATGTATCAATCAAGATTAAGTGATGCATACCAGAAAGGAGTTGACATATTTCTCGATTTTGCATTTACTAATGCAAGTTATGAGAATAAGATCATATGTCTATGCATCAAGTGTGGACTTACACTTCCCGTCACTCGATCAGTTGCATATGATCACTTAGCATGTGATGGCTTCACAAAGGGTTACACTAAATGGGTTTTACATGGTGAAGCATCATCTGTTGCTACAATAGGTCTTGATACACACATGCAGAATAGGCCACAATTAAATATTGATACACATGGATTAGTACACGAGGCATTTGGAATCTCAAATGACGATGATAGAGTCGATGGAGACAACCCTGAAGATCTGGGAGATAAACCAAATCCACAAGTAGAGAAGTTCTACAAGTTGATACGTGATGGATAAAAGGAGCTTTATCCACAATGTAGGAATTTTACAAAGCTCTCATTCATCCTTCAGTTATTTCATATCAAGAATTTAGGCGGATGGAGTAATAAATCGTTCACCACGTTATTAGAGTTATTGAAGGAGGCATTCCCAGAGGGTGTAACACTGCCTAATACTATATATGAAGTTGCGCAAATAGTCATAGAGTTAGGACTTAGTTATGAGAAAATTCATGCATGTCCCAATGATTGCATGTTGTATAGGAATGAGCACAAAATTGATTCTGAATGTTATGTTTGCCATACATGTAGGTATGTAACAGAGCAAAATGATTCAGGCAACGAGGCATCCTCTAAAAAAGGCAGCTATAAAACACCTTCTAAGGTTCTACATTACTTTCCTTTGATACCAAGGCTACAAAGGTTATTCATGTCATCCAAAACAGCATCATCTATGAAGTGGCATAAAAAAGATCGCACCAATGACGGTTGTATGAGACATCCTGCCGATTCTCCAACTTAGATGACTTTTGACCACCTACATCCTAATTTCGCAGCAGATTGTAGAAATGTCAGACTTGGGTTGGCGTGTGATGGCGTGAACCCTTTTAGAACATTGAGCAGCACGTATAGCACCTGGCCTGTAATTCTTATACCATATAATTTGCCTCCATGGATGTGTATGAAGCAGACCAATTTTCTATTATCATTGATTATCCCTGGTCGTAGTGCACCTGGAAATAATATTGATGTATATTTGCAACCTTTAATAGATGAATTAAAGGAATTATGGGTGGATGGGGTAGAGACATATGATGCATCAATTAAACAAAATTTCCAATTGCGTGCAGCATTAATGTGGACTATCAACGACTTCCCTGCTTATGCTTATTTGTCAGGGTGGAGTACTAAGAGGAAGTATGCATGCCCTTCATGCCACAAAGACACATTCTTCTAGTGGTTGAAGCATGACCAAAAACATTGTTACATGGGTCATCGTCGATTCTTGGACAAACATCATGCATTTCGAGATGATGAGCGATCTTTTGATGGTACTAAAGAAAAAAGAACTGGACCCAATTCTTTAACTGGTTCTATAGTATTGGATATGTTACATGGCTTCAATATCACTTATGGAAAGATGAGTACTAATCCAGAATTACCATATAATTGGAAGAAAAGAAGCATATTCTTTGAATTACCATATTGGAAGGATAATCTAGTGCGTCACAATCTTGATGTGATGCACATTGAGAAAAATGTATGTGAGAGCTTGCTTGGAACACTACTGAATTTAGAGGGGAAGACAAAGGATAATCTAAATGCACGTCTTGACTTGAAACTTCAAGGTATAAGTCCTGAACTCCATCCAAAAGAAAATGCAGCAAATAAAACCATCTTGCCTCCTTCTTGTTTCTCATTAAAGAAACAAGAAAAAGATGTTTTTTGTAAATTTTTGAAGACTGTTAAAGTTCCTGATGGTTATGCAGCGAATATTTCACGAAGCATCGACTTAAAGCAACATAGAATCTTTGGACTTAAAAGTCATGATTGCCATATTTTGATGCAACAATTACTCCCTTTAGCAATTCGAGGAATGTTGAGTTCACATGTAACTTCACCTTTGATTGAGTTGAGTAATTTCTTTCGAGAGTTATGTTCTAAAGTTGGTTTGGCACAAGACTTTATGCGTCTTGAAAAGCAAATTCCGATAACACTTTGTAAGTTTGAAAAAATATTTCCCCCTAACTTTTTGACATTATGGTGCATTTGGTGGTTCACTTAGCATCTGAGGCTAGATTACCAGGACCTGTGAATTAACGTTGGATGTATTCTGTTGAGAGGTAATGTTTATATTAAAATACATATTTCTTTACCATCATTATTATATTTTACTTTTGTTATTATCGAACTTGAGTTAAATTTTTTTTTTTTGAACTTTCCAAAGCATAGGTACTTGAGTAGATTAAAGTCATATGTGCGAAATAGAAGTCAACCAGAGGGTAGTATGGCAAAAGGATACCTTGCAAATGAATGCTTGACATTTTGCTCGAGGTATATGGAAGGTGTTAAGACACGGTTCAACTGGATGTCTCGAAATTATGATGAGGGGGGTAATGGTACCGAAGGATTATTTATTTTCTCAATGCCTGGCCGACCATTAGGTAAGGGCGTGATAGACACAATGGATGATGGCACAAAAGAAAAGGCACATCGATATGTGCTATTTAATTGTGAGACAGTCAACAAATTTATTGAGTAAGACACTCGACATCTGTAATCAATTTCATTATTATTATTATTATTATTATTATTATTATTATTATTATTTTACATACTTTTTTCACACACTCACAAATCTTTTATATGTCATACAGACAACACTGTAGACTTGTTGCCATACAAAATCCACGTCTTCGTGAAATGGCCATTGATCGCATTCATAGTGAAACATTTCCAACATGGCTTGATAAACATGTAAGCAGTGTTTTGAAGTTCCTTAAAATTTGATTTGATATTAACTTCAATTTCATTCCACACTTACAGAAGTTATGTCGTCAATTATCTGAAAACATGTTGAGGAATTGCATAATGCAGGGGATAGTCAAATAACTGAAGAGCTTAGATGTTTGGCTCATGGTCCAAATAGAATTTTCACAAAATATAAGCGATACTTGATAAATGGTTTTAGGTTCCATACTAAGGAGATTGAGCGAAAGAGAAAAACTCAAAATAGTGGGATTATTGTCACGGCAAAAACACGAAGCTTTGCAAGTGATAGAGATGGAAATCCGGTCTCTGGAGATGTTACATTTTATGGCGTGTTAACAGATATAATTGAGTTAGATTACTTGTTTGGGAAGAGGGTTGTGTTATTTAATGGTGAATGGGTGTCACAATCAGGGAAAAGACAAGATAAAGATTGCACACTAGTCAACTTTGCACGATTAATGAAAGATGTTAAGCCTTTTGTGTTGGCTTCTCAAGCAGAACATGTAATGTATGTAGAAGACCTGAAACACAAAGATTGGCAAGTTGCTATCAAGATAAATCCGAGAGATTTTTATGATATGAATGTGGGGTCTTCTGTGGACAATGTGGAGGCATACTTGCAGAGTGTTGTATGTAATACACAAAGTGGTGATGGGGACAATAATTTTGATTTGGTTTGGACAGACATGTCTGCTGCAATTGTAGATGCACCACTTTCTCAGGTGTTGAGAGACAACGATGTTCATGATGATGGAGATGAGGAAGAATTAGATCTTATGTGACTGTTAAACTTATTGAACATTGCTAGTTATTTATATTTGAAAACAATTCTATAGTTTCATTTTGTTCTCTTTCTTTATCATTGTTTTTGTTAATTTAGTTTGATTGTTGGAAGAATGAATAATGCATTTTTAATTTAACTATGTGATTTTCATATGTGGCTACAAAATATTTATTCACTATATGTTACATTTAGTCACTACCAAGATAGCAACGCAATAAAGGTGAATTCACAATTTTTTTTTTGTTAATTTTCTTCAAGTATTTTGTTCATTTGCAGATAATTTATTTGGATCATTTTAAGTTTACAATTTGATTTGTCTATTTTACTTGAATCATACTAGGATTCATCTATAAAGCAAAAAGCCTATGGACCCATATCTTCAGTTTTGCTCAGGCAATGTTGGTGAGTTTAGTGAGTCAACTCTATCTGAGATACAGGCAAATTCTAGTCAACCCAATGATAATGCAGGTATGCAAGTTCAATCCTTATAAAAATGTTATTATTTCTTCGTATATAATTTATTATTAGTATTATTATTTATTTATTTTTATAACTAGATGGTGCTAGTGGACAAAAGAAAACTAAAGGTCCCACTCAAATGCGTAATATTTGGGGTACTCGTGATGATGAGCGCCTAACAGTCAATTGGAACAAACTTGGCCAACCTGATGACAAATTGGCAACAAAGTTATCATCGTTCATTGGAACTATTGTGCGTGATGGGAAAAATGCACCACTCATTTACAAGAATTGGCATGAAGTCCCAGAACATTACAAAGATCACATATGGGCACTTGTATAGGTAAATGACACAATATTGTGCGAAAGATGATCACATGTGAAAAATAGTAAACATGAGTAATGTGATTAAAACAACACTATTTATAATTTTGTTTATTTTTAATTTTTTATGCCGGAAGATTAATTTTTTATCATTGTATTCTTCTCTCTCTCTCTCTCTCTCTTGCTCTTTTTCTCTCTCTTTTCAGTCAAAGTTTGATCTTCCAAGTCATGCTAGGAAGTGGGTTATGAAGTGCTCTGGTAAGAAGTTAAAAGACTGGAAGGCAAACATAAAGAAAAATTATTATAAGAACCACTTGAGTTTTGACCAACAAAAGCATTATAAAGATAGTAGAGTATATGATGATCAGTGGGAACACCTTATTAAGTATTGGGCCATCGAAGAAGTAAAGGTATACTCGATCTGATCATTTTATGTTATTTTACTTGCTGTAGTTTGGACACCATTAATTTATGCATTTGTAATTTTAGGCACAAAGTGATAAGAACAAAGCAAGTCGTGCAGAGCGAAAGTATAATCATACTACTCGAACAAAAAGTTTTCCACGTATTCGAAAGGAGCAGGTTAATTTATCTTTTCATGTTGTATATTTAATATGATAAGGTATACATAATGTGACAGAATGATATAATTTATATTTTGAAATATATTATTTTGTAGAAAAATAAGTTGGGACACTCTCCAACTCGTGCTCACATGTTTAAAGTATGTTATACAAAGGAGATTGGAAACCCTGAGGCAACGAAAGCAATGATAGTATGTACCAAATAATTATATGTCCATTTGAACTTGTAGATTAGTTAAAATTTCCACATTATAGTGTTGAGTTATTGAAATGTATATATTAAGTTATGTTTTTGCAACCTTATAGGATGAAATGAATGAGAGGACAACCTTAAATGCAAATTTATCGAATAAGGGCCCAAATGATGCATTTGGACAAGTGATGGGTAAAGAAAAACATGGACGAGTTCGCATGTATGGATTAGGTGTCTCCCCGTCTAATTTATGGAGAGATACATCTTGTCATAAAGCAAACCAAGACACAACAATGGATGTTATGGAAGCTGAAAATTCGGAGCTAAGGTCCAAAGTTTCCCATGTTCAGCATGCTCCGAATAACTTGACAAACACATCTAATCAGGTAATTTTTTTTAATAGAATTTATAAGTTATTAATGTTTTCCTACACTTATATATGCATACATATATCTATGTGTGTGTGTTTGTAAAATTAAATAGTTCAAATTTGGTTAGGCCACAATAACTTTTACTCCTCTCAACATGGCAGCTCGACATCAAGCATGGTCTTTGTCATCGACACAAGATACTTCTCTTACTTAGGTACATACTAAGACCTAATCATAGATATCACATTACTTCCAACTTTATTTTAGAATAGCATGCAACACTTATTTTACAATTAACCAAGGAATGAATATTACTGACATATATTTCATTATTTAAATCTAAACAAAATATGCTACATAGTCTAAATCATGACATGACGAAGTTTGTGCTTTTTTTTTAAAAAAAAAATAATTTAATTTTCTTCTAAAGCTTTAACAAGAAATCTCCCCATCATTTATTACCGCATGGGCTCTTTCTGATTCTCTCAAAATATTGCTTGAAAGTAATTAGTTGATTGTCATTTTTCACAATTACATTTGATTTACATCGTTGAGGTTAGGGGATCCTGATATTGATAATGGACATGGTTTTCATTGTTGTTGATTGGTGCTTTTGGTTGTTATTGAATTTTTAAGCTATTGTTTGATATGGTCTAAAGATTTATGGTTGTTACTTTTATATAATTTGTTGTAGTGTAGTGAACCAATTAAGTGATTAAAGCATTTGGCTTGCTTATCTACTAGAGAAATCCATATCACTTTTAGTTGTGATCATCTTCACTCTAGCACTTTGTACTAGTTTTTTTTAACTATTATTTATTAATTTTAAATATACAATTACTTAAGTAGTTAAATCTTGATTTACAGGTGGGAGGTATATTTGTTCTAAAAAGTATCATTAGGCCAACAGAAACAATTGCAATCGGAGTACTTAAAAGCACATACGCATCTAAAGAAGTAGAAGGGGAAGAACTAGGACCTGACTATTGGGAGGTACATGTTCAAGTGCCAATCAAACCTAATGAGAGCTTGATCAGATCATATGGACTTGTCAAAACAGTTGGACAAGCTATTGGAGCTCATGTTGCTTGGCCTGCTCCATTTTTCTTTCGTAAATACTAATTTCATTAACAAATTTATATTAACTTAATATAGTTTCAATTACCTTCATATGTTTATCTTTTGGATGCAGATTTCACAAGTTATGGATGCTAGCCGAGAATATTTATACAAGTGAGGTTGAGAATTTGGGAACTGATTTTATTTTTGATAATTTTTCTCGCTGGAATATGGATATCACTATGGCTTTTCAAAACTTATGGTTAGAATAATTTTCTTTTAAATTGTTTTTGCTTTAACTTTGTTAGTGTGGTAGAATATTTTATAATTTTGGCAATGGATTTTTTTTGCAATATAAATAAATTTATATTTCAATAATAAATAATTGATTGTGGTTTGAATTTTTTTTTATTTCTGATGTGATGATCTTATGGTGGTAATATTTGTTTATTATTATGAAAATATTACAGGATGAATAGATGTCAAATTAATATATGATGTGGCAATTAATATTTAATTGTTTATAAAATCGATTCAATTTTTATAGGTATTTACGCATGCATAATTGTAGCTTTTAGAAGTGTCACTTAAAAAAATATATAAGTGGCATTTTGTAGTAGTGATAGTAGCTTTGCAAAGTGTCACTAAATAAGTTCTAATGGCACTTATATTTATTTAACGGCACAAATGAATTGGATTTAGTGGCATTTATGAAGGTGTTATAAATATCAATTGTGGCATAATAAGCGTCATTAAAAATTCATATCGTGGCATTTTTTAGATTGCAAGTCTTCTTTAATGGCACTTGATAGCGTCACGAATAGTGCCTACCATGAGATTAAAGTGTCACTGAAATGTTTTAGTCTTGATGGTGTAATGACACTTATAGGTGTCACTAACTCTTTTTTTAATGGCGCTTGATAGTGCCACAAATAATATCTATCGTGACATCAAAATGTCATTGAAAGTTTTTAGCCATGATGGTGTAGTGACACTTGCAAGTATCTACCGTGGCACTCGTATCTACCGTGGCACCGATAGAAGTGGCACTTGTTCAAAATGCCACAAGACTAAAAAATGTCATTAGAAGAATAGTTTTGTGGCACTTTCAAATGTCACTAAACTAAGAAAATGTTGTAGTGATAGGTCCTATGATAATTAATGATATTTTTTATCAAACATTATTAAAAACATATTACTAATTGTTAATTTTCATCGACAGTTGGAAAATTGTCACAAAAAATGTCACTAAATATAAGTTTTAACGACAATTTAAAAAAATTGTCACAAAAAGTCACTAATTTTTAACTTTCAGCGACAGTTTGAAAATTCATCACTGAAAAATATCACTAATTGTAAGTTTTACTGACAATTTATAAAAATCGTGACAAAAAATTCACTAATTGTCAATTTTTAGCGACATACAAAAAAGTCATCATAACAAATTATTTTTAGAAATGATTTTAGTAGAACTTATTTCTAATTGGATTTGAAGGGAATTAAATCCAACTTTAACATCTATTGGTAATTTATCTTTTATTTTACAATAAGACCAAAACACTCTTCCTATTTTTCCTTGGGAAATTATATTTCTACATACCTAACAATCTTAGTACACACACTTAATGAAATATTATTTTAATGGCAATTATATCCTAAATTAAAATGACCATAATGGACATCCACTAGTACCCATAATATTATATGAAAATATTTTTTTGTACACATCTTTTAAAAACAAAAAAATCTCAATGTACACCTTTTGACTAAAAAAAAAATTGAACCCTAATTTTTCCATGTTGTCACTTCGCTTGCTACACACTCTATACTCCTCTGTTGCTTGCAAAACAATACTCTCATAACAACTCTTATATTATTTCAATTTCTAGATTTATACTCTATTAGTGATGAAAATGATAGTTTTTTCGTACATAATTTTTTTTTTCCCTTTAGTGGTTTTCAATCGAACAACCAGTGCTGAATTATTTCATTATATTCGGACATCAACTACAGAATTATTTCATTATATTCAGACATCAACAGTCAAAAGTTTTTATTTTTATTTTTTGGAAACAAATTTGTCGAACTAATCACTTTTATTCGGAAGTTAAGGCCTCATTTGGCAAGTGGTTGTTTTAGCCTAAAAGCCAAAAAATTACTAAAAAAATCAAAAAGCCAGCAACTTATACTAAACAGTCAAAGATTCCCTTTTCTCTTTACTTTTTGCACATCTTTTCGTAAAAAGTCAAAAAGTCATCCCAAACATACTAGTTTTTTTTACCTCATATTTTAGCCAAAAAGTCAAAAAGTTACTAAAATAGTCTGTTCCCAAATGAGACTTAAGTTTCGAATTAAATATATAGTTTCATAAAACCAATGCAGAAATCCCCAAACCAAAAAACATAAAACAAAATTTAAAAAAAGAAAAAAAAAAGTAGATGGTTTTATGACAATGGAGTGCACAGAGATCTGAAAATAATAAATGCCATAACAAAATGGAAAGATGCCTCATCTTCAACAATATTTTGGAGGATTTTCAATGGTGTTTTTAATGGATGTTCAATAGGGTCTTTAATGGAGGATTTCAATGGACTTTGTGTTCACTTCATTCCACCCCACTTCACACTGTGGTCTTGAATGGTCTTCACGTGAGTTTACAATGTGTCTTCAAATCTGGAAGCATGGTCACTCAACAAATACGTGGAAATGAGAGTTAAGTAGTGTGTGTACAATGATTATAAGTGAATGGTATAATTGTAACTTTCAGCGTGTAGATTGAAAAAATTAATTAATAATTAAATTAATAAATGTGTATACTAAGAGAAGATGTGCACTAAGATAATTAAGTGTGTGAAAATAGAATGTCTCATTTTTCCCTCCATTTTGACCTTTCATCCTCTCTTTTTTTTTTTTACCTTCCTTCAATACAGATGCTTTACGTGTGCTTCCTGAACATTTTACATAACAGAAAAGAAGCAGCCACAATGGACAGTCCACCAAAAAATCCCAACGAGTTGCTAGAAATTTCAACCCTCAGTCAAGAGCTTGACTTGGACGTTTCTGCTGGTTCAGTGCAGATTCACGAAGATTCCATCACAAACACTCAAGCCTTGGGTTTGCTCCTCAACTATGCATATCATTGCTAAATATAATTGATAATTTTTTATCAATTTTTTCATTACTAGATTCAGAGAGAAAATACATTCCACTTATATTTATTAATGTAGATTTTATTTCACCTTCCTGACTAGGGGAAAAAAGCCTTAGCACGAAATAGGATGGTTTCACCTCGCCGTCCCATTAATTAATGTCATCTTTGAGCAAAGTTTCATTAATTGTTACAATAATGTTAAGAAAATATCATCACCATATTATTTTTATCTTAAATTTTATATAAAATGATGTATAGGTATTACTTTCCGACTCTTATTCTTAAAGCAATCCTTCAATACTATGTTGCCTTTGAATCTTTCAAAATCACCTACGAACTAAGTTGGTGCCGCAGTCAAATTTAACGACGAGTTTGGAAATTAATTTTTTAGTAATTTTTTTTTAATCAAAAAACGTGTAAAAAAAATAAAAAGAATAAATTAATTTTTTATATTAATTTTTTTGGCTAAAATCTTGACTTGTCAAACGAGACCTAAGCCTTGTGTTAACTTTTGGGTATTTTGAGTTCATTTAGATTGTGCTTGATTGAGTGAGTTATAGCATAAGATTATGAATTTTAATTCATTAAATTTATATTTCAATGTTTAGTTTCTAAATTTTGTTGCCCAAATTAAATTTCAATGGACATTCCATTCAATAAAATTGATGAATTTTTAAACAGGTCATGCTATGGGGTGTATACCATATGCACTATGTTACATATTTTTATAGTGTATATTACACATTTTTATAGTAAATATTGTGTAATCTTTTGGTAGATTTATGGTAATTTGTGATTAAAAATGAAATTGTAAAATTGTAAAAATTTTACAAAAATCAATTGCACAAATAATTCTTGAGAAAAAGAGGGAGAGAAGGATGAACTTGGTTTATTGTCGAATTTAATAGCGGCAAAATGTTAAATGGGTGAGGAAGAGAAGATAGATTTGTCCTTGATATACACACAAATACATATATATACATATATATATATATATATATATATATCAATAATTTTTTTGAAAATAATAACTGTAAATATTCCAACTAATAAAAGTAAGAATAATGATTCATTCTCCTAATTTTTCTTTTTTCAATTTTACTCCCAATGATGTAGAATTAGAGAGGCTAAAGATGAGAGAGAGAGAGAGAGAGAGAGAGAGAGCTTTACATAAGGGTGGACTACGTCATTAGAGGTGGAATTGGGGCAAAATTAAGGAGATGTAGGATCACGCTACAAATAATATAAATTTTTAAATGAAAATGAAAATTATATTTATAATATACTGAACAAAAACTAACTAGTTGTGTCAACTTAACTACGAAGTTATCATTTTTATTTCATAAAATTTATTTTATATTTAGTATATAAATATATTATTATTATTCCACTACAACAAAATGCACAATTGACAACCAAAATTCGCGACTAAAATCAATTTTAGTCGCCAAAAGCACCATGTTGGGTGACAAACAACCTGATTTAGTTGGTATTCGTCTAATATTTTTAGCTACTAAATTAATTTAGTCGCCATATGTAATTATTGGCGACTAAACTTAGTTTTCGTCGCTGTTTTCCACCATTTTGCGACCAAAACATTTTGTCACCAAAAGATGGCGTATTTTTATTGGATTTGTGGCGACCAAAACTAAGTTAGTCACTGTATTTACTCTCATTGCCGACGAAAAATTGGAATTAGTAGCCAAATAGGGTGCTTTTGGCGACTAATGTTTAGTCGCTGTGAATCGTTTTTAGCGACAAATGATGATTTAGTCGCTAAATCTTTGAAATTTTTTTTAGAGGGAAATCGATTAAATATTCGCGCTCAATATATATATTTCAGGGACACATTTTTGGACCTGTTTTCTGTCACACATATATTACCTCACACACCAGCAGTCGATAGCAAATCTGACCGCCGATCATCACCATCACTGGCCACCGGCGTTGGCCACCACGACCACTGCAAATCGGCCCCACGACAATCTATCAGGTATTTGTCTCTCGTCTCTCTCCCTCTCTGTCGCTCTGGATCTCTTCCTCGCTATGTCTCCCATTCTACTGTAAGGTTTTTAAATATTTTTTTCTTTCAATTTCCATTGATTTCGCAAACAAATCTTAGGGCTTTTTTTTGATTTCGTCATTGGGTTTCGTTAAAATTTCGGATTGCCGATTTCTGATTCTCCATTGTGGATTGTTGAACTATATGAGCAATGTGCCTCTGTTTTAGGAATATTTGAAACTAACCCAATATATATATATGCATGTATTGGCGGGGATGGAGAAGGTGTGAATGGAGTTAACTTATTGCTTGTACTTGATAAAATCTTGGTTCGTTTAGTGGATAAAATTCTATTTTAGTTGGTGGGTAGGTGCAGAAATTTAATACTTCCAATGGCGGCTCTCCATTGTGACTACTTGCTTCTTCTTCTTCTCCTTTTTTTATTTTTAAAATCACTGTGATGAAAATTTTCTTCACCAGTTGTGATTTGGTTGAAATTTTCTTGGGTGTTCCATTGCTTGATGCAAAAGTACCTTTAAGATGTAAATTTCTTATTTGGGGAAATCTACATTGTACTTACTGATGTGGGTGCTCTGTTTGCTCTACTGAGAATTGGGTATTATGTGATTTCTTTTTTTCATTTTTTTTTACACAAATGTTTAGCTCATGAAATTGTAGAATGGGTGAGCTTGCTGAAGCAGTTCAGGTTAAGGTAGTGGAAACCAAACAAAGGAATTATGAGGTTGGTCCATGGGAAGGATTACCTGGGGCTTTGAATTTACTCTCTTGTTTGTTTCTCAAATGTGAGGAACGAGAAAGATATTCATAAAACTTATTCATCATTACAAAAAATGAAGGCTAAATAATATCAGATTACAGATTACAGAAAATGAAGGCTAAACAATTATTCTGTCCACCTGAGCATGCATTAGTAGAATAGATTACAGAAACCTCAAACCAAGAGAGACAGAAGGCAAAAGATGACCATCAAATAGAATCAACAACAAAACCTGACTATTTAGCTTGATGATGTCCAAGTCCATTTCCTTGCTCACATCATTGACCTCAACCTAGTTATTTGATACACCAATAGAAGAACACAATCAGATAACAGATTAATTCCATGAAAACAGTGTAAATATTAGATAATTAGCACGTGTACGTAGGGAGTTGGTGTGGAAAACACCATAAACTTAGCCGAAAAAAGCGTTCGAGTGCCGAAAATTGAAAGCAGCACCCCAACCACTGTAGGGATGGCACGAGTAGCTTCGTCATGTGAAATAGGACCTGTGGGGTCAGATGGGACGTAATTAGCACGTGTACATTGGGCGTTGGCGTGAGAAACGCTATGAAGCTACACAAAAAATATATTAAAGCTTATATTGACTTCCGAAGTTGAAAGATAAGAAACTTGACATTTACCACAAGTGTTGACTAGTTTCTATTGCAATATTTAAATTGCTTCTATTGTTAGCATTTGCTTTGAACCTCTCTTTTCTACCACTTTTTCATGAAGTTGTGATGGCATGTATTAAAGCTTAAAAAAATATATGTTCTATAAGCATCTCTATATATGTACATTTATGAATAAAATACATATATATTTACACATTAGACTAAACTTGACTTCGGGCTCATGCTTGACTTGGGAAGTTTCTTTGCATTTTAAATGTACACTTTCAATACAATTTAAAGTGTAAAGAAAGTATATTGAAATTCCTAAATTCAAACTATAGTTAAATACAATTTCAATTACAATTGACATCCTTGCAATTTGTGTTTTGTAGATGGCTATAACTTTTTGGTTACAATGGAACTAATGGGTGTAATTTTTGTTGTGTAGATGGCTTTTGGCATTGACATGCGGATCTTCTATTTTTTTGTCCCGAAGATCATTCACAGTTTTGCAAATTTCGGAAGCTTTTTGTCATCCTGTACTTTATGTGTTGACTGTGGACCAATCGTACATATAATTTTTGATGGGGACATAGTATTTTTGAAGCTCCTATTAATTGCTCTGGTCATATAGAATCAATGACGGGGTACATAGATCATTCACATTTGCTGTTGCTCCACATGTATTAATTGCTCTGGTGGTATATACATAGATTACCTTTTGTCGTGGTACATATTACCATGGTAATTTGTACCTTGGCAAATGGTCATTACAATGCGTAGTTTAGTAAAAATGTTGTGTAAGGAGGACATTGTTTTGGTAACTTATTTGGAATGTATGACATTATTATTTGTAATTGAAATATATATAGTTGGCTTCTATATAAGTTTACATTAGCAGGTGTTCTTTTTTGTTTGATGGTTGTAAGTGAAACATGCATTACGGAATAGGTGATAATATATATAGGTTGTATACCTATTACAGGTTGCGATGGATACAGGTTCTAATAAAATTTATTAAAATAAAAAAAACAAAATAAAAATATAAGATGATGTTTTTGGTGACAAAACAATTAGTAGCCAAAAAAGAAATAAATCTTTTGGCGACTAAATATTTAATAGCTAAAAAAAATCGAAACACTTTTGGCGACTAAATATATAGTGGCTAAAACAACTCGAAACACTTTTGGTGACTAACTATTTAGTAGCTAAAAGTCAAATCATTTTTGGCGACAACAATTTTAGTCGCCAAAACAAATGAAAAACACTTTTGGCGACAACATTTTTGGTCGCCAAAACATAACAAAAAAGTATAGCCGACTAACATGTTTAGTAGCTAAACAACAGTGACCCTTTCAGCGACTACAGATTTAGTAGCTGAAATAATAGTATTGGCGACAAAAGATTTCGTCGCCGTTGAGATTTTCAGTTTTCGCGACAAAATATTTAGTAGCTAAAGAAGTGAGTTAAACAAATTAATAGACCCTTTCGGCGACTAATCTGTTAGTCACTAATGGGAGTCATCGGCGACTAATACTCTTTTCGTCGCTAATAGCTGTTAGTTTTGGATACTAACGTGTTAGTCGGTAATTTTGAAGTACTTTTGGAAACTAAATGTTCTTTAGTCGCTAAAACTTTCGGCGACGATGTATCCCCGACAAAGCTAGTGACCAAAGTATTTGGTCGACAAATCCTTTTGGCGACTAAAATCAATCCTTTTGGCGACTAATATTTTAGTTGCCAAAAGTGTGTTTCCTTGTAGTATTCTTTGATTGTAATATATAAACTTATTGGGCAATCTTGTAACTATAATGTAATTTTACAACTTTTAGACCCAAGTTTTTTTGTATTTTTTAACCTTGGCATGAGCCTGGAGTTTTTGTATATTCTAACCCTGGCATGAACATAGCTTGGTCACTGCCTACCCTAGTCTAAAGGAATAAATATAGTGATAATTTAATTCTTCGTCGCCATAATAAATAGAAGAGAAAATCGAATTACTCTCTTCATCTTTACAAATAAAACGAAAAAATGAGTAAGTTGTGACACGTTCACTAAAAAAAACTGTTTTTTTTTTTTTTGGTAGCAAATCAGTTATTAAGAAAAATTGATAAGCTTAACACAAAAACAGAAAAAGAAATAATAGTAACTTGGTCCCAAGCATCGACTAATAAATTAGTGTATATGCATGAAATATTTATCGAGGGCTCACTTATATTGTAAGAATGATCATAGAATATTTCTGAATTTTGAGCATTTCTCAAACACAAAATATATTTTAAAAGTCTCACAATTTTTTCATTATTAAAATCAGAGACAAATACATAAAATTTTGTTCACTCCGAATTTATAAGCAAATAAGTCCAATTAATAGAATTTACGAGTAATTATCCCCATTTATACAATGAATTTAGGAGGATAACATTGATAAGAGTCTATATTAATTGGCTGGGTTTGGTGGAGAGGTTGAGAGTCACTTGTCAACTTTTTAATTTCTTAATCTATTTTCGATGTCTCTCTGTACTCATGCACCTATGGAAAAATCTGATAAATTATGTGAATCTTGTATACTCTGCTATTGTTTTTCTTTTTATTATAAATTACATTAATTTATTCTAAAATTTGAAATTAGGAAATCACAATGAAGGTCCTCAGGATCCAAACACATGACAACATGACTTTAACACTACTTGTCAGACTGAGTTTCACCACTCTCCTAAAACTAGTTGGTTGTTAGGAAAGACTTCACTTTGTCTTTTATAATATTTGACATCGTTCCTTATTGCCTTATTTTTAGAATAACTACAAGGAGTGACATGTGTACTAACACAAGTCTTAACATCTTATATTCATATACACATAGCTAGTTTCACATGGTTGTCAAGCACCTTCATCACCTATACATATAGGGAAGATTGAGCGAATGCCCAATGAATAATGATAAGCTACTGCAAACAAGGATATCACATTTCATATAATGATAGCTAAACAAAAGCTTAAAAGCTTAACGACATGGTTGTTTTCTAATGCTAGTTTTAAGGAGTACTATTTGATTAAGTGACTAGTTTTGGAGATCACTGGACTGATAAGTTAGTTCAATATATAGACAAAGTTAACTGTGAATGATCTTTCAAAATAAGAAGTAATTAGTAGCATACTTAAAAGTTTGTGATTCTAGCATAGTAATGTTAAATTCATTGTATATTATGGCCTTACGTGTCAGGGGTATCGCACTAAAGCAATTATGATTCTTGCATAGTAATGTTAGATTCATTGTGTATCATAGCCTTAGGTGCGAGGGGTATCGCACTAAAGTAATCTCTTCATATTAAATATCTTGCACCACAAGTAGTAGAGAGGTGTCCTAATATTCCTTGCGCTCCAATTTTGAATAACCACTCGTAGAAGGTGGGCTATTGATCAGGTAAGTGAGCAGTGAGCTGAAATTAGAGCCATTGCAAGTTTATAATCCATTTGTGTTTGCTATAGATGAGAAATTAGGCAATCTGGAATTGAGGGTACAACTCTAAGATCATGAGTTTCTGTTATCTTTACAATTTGTTTCATAGTTGGTCGGGCATGGAGCTGAGGATGAGTACAAACAATAGCAAGCAAAATATATTTTTCCATTACTTCTGGTTTTGCCATGTGAGGCATACCTTCTTCAATGACTTCAAGTGTTCGCCCTGTCCTCACTAGTGACCAAGCCCAATCTGTCAAAACAAAAGGTTGCCCATTTTGAATTGGTACAATTGCTTGTTTACCATTCAGAAGTTCAAGCAAAACTATTCCACAGCTGTATACATCACTTCACTCTATTAATTGACCATACAAAGCATACTTGTAACGCCCCAAAATTTATCACTAATTTTAAAATTAAATCCATACAATATTTTCCAACCGTTACAATGGATACCATTAAAGAACAAAGGCTTTTACCCAAGATAATCTCTTATCATTGTACTATTTCAAGTGAAATATATATATATATATATATATATATTATTGTTCATTAACACACAATTATGAATAATAACGGTTCAGAGGATAAGAGAAAACAAAAATAAAGTGCTCTAATGGCGTACACATTTTCAAGGATAGTCCTTGATTACACAAAATGGACATTCCCAAACCACAAAACAACTTCAGAGCTTCAACAAGTAACATCTAGTGAGCCTTCTTGCTACAGCCAAAACATATCCATTGCCAAGTCACTTTGGCAGAATCACTCCATTATTTCTTGAAATGTTGTTAGTTGGAGTGAGCTAATACCCAATAGGAATACATTTAACAGAGTATATAAATAATCGAGATTATGAATGGCAATGGATATCTTACCCAATGGGTATCTATGGAGACTCAACCCGAAACACATGGATTTTCTCCATTTTCTTACCCGTCAGGTAGGGTAGGTGGTATAATTTTAATATCCATCAGAGATGCGTCAGGGATGGGTACCCAGCCATTTCTCCATATGCTTCGACTACCTTGTTTTATAGTTAGGTTCTCATTTATTTCACGTCAATGATTTGCGACAAAGACGAAAACCACATGAGATCTTCAATGGTGAGGCCTCTGGTTTGGGTAGTCTGCCAAAAAAGCTATAGATACTAGTCACTACATGAGATCTCCATATGCACTAGTCACTACTGCCGCCATGGTTTCTCTCTCTTCAAACTCTCTCTCTCTCTCTCTCTCTCTCTCTCTGTGTATGTAAATATAGTGATGGCCTTTATAAGAAGGTTCTTGTGGATCGTGATTGGATAGTGGAGATGCTTTTTCTAATCTAATCCAACGGTGTATGTGACCCATGCAACGATTCATTCTATTTTTATCCTATAATGTTTTTTTTTAATTTATTAAATATTTTAGCAATATTTTACATTTTCCTCCCAAAAAAAATTAAAATTAAAATTTTATTACTTTAAAAATAAGCTTCTTAATTAATTAGCTAATGTGTATTTGATTTTGTTGTTGAACCAAAAAAAAAAAAAAAAAGGTGTATTTGGCTTTGATAGTGAACCTTGAAAAAAAAAAGGGGGGGTCAAGTTGGATTGGGAAAAATCCAAACCCATTAGGTGATTAAGAGGGTAGCCCCCATGGGAGATGGGGGATGGAGAATGAGGAAAAATTATAATAGGAGAATGGGGATGGAGAATTACTATCCGCCCCATTGTCTCCCATTGCCATCCCTAGTCGAGATATATATGATCATGTCATGCACTTGTTACAAAATTTATATTTTCTATTTTAAAATAAAAAATGCTCAATGCATGATTTCCATTCAAATTCTCATTTTCAATCATGGGGTGGTAAATACATTTTGACGTCCCATGTAAAAGCCACAAAACCATACTTACATCTATAGACTTGTATACTGAAAATATCCCCACATTTGCTTGCTATTAATACAGCAGGGAATAGGCACCCAAAATCATCTGTCTTTCCACTATTACTGACTATAATACGGCAGGATCAATGGATGCCCAGAAACATTTTTCCACATTCGTCTGCCAATAAGCTCAATACAGGGCAATTGGGCACCTTAACTCCCATGCAAGTACTAACACAATACACAACCATTTCCCAAAAACTAACTGAACTACCCGGACTCGTATGTTATTTACCCCCTTTTAACATTTTCCAAACATCCACAGGATTGTAAGATCACAAGAGAAAATCATAATGCACATGATGCATGAGTCTTCAAATCTAATTTGCCTAAGGTTCATTCAATTTATAAGCAATATTTAACAATAGCAAGAAACAATATGATTTTATCCAATTTCTCATTTCCACAACTCCAACATTCACCTATCTCATCACACATTTCCAAGATGAATGCTTACATGTTTCAACACATTTGTAACAGTTATTCACTTAATTTCAAGGTTTAAAAGTCAATTAAGCCAAACCCCATTATTAAATCAAATTTAGAAACTAGGGTTTTTGAGAAAATTTGAGTTTTTTCCTCTTTTACACTTTGAGAGTCAATATTCATTGGGTTGATTCTATTTACACACCACTAATACTCTCAGTACACACCATTACTTAGTATACACACAAAATAATTTTTAGGATTTAAAAATATCTTAGTTCACACGTTAACTTTCCATTACTAACCCTATATTAACACAGCACTAACTATTTGAATGCACACCATTACACACACTAAAAACTCTTCATCTTCACCACTACATATAACAAAAACCCCCACAATCTTCAGAACAAAGATCAACAAAGACCATCTTCGTTACTGTTAATCTCCATCATCGACGGAGATTTCATTCGGCCTCCATCTTGACCAGTGTTGGTCTCCATAGTTAGTGTTAAATTCACGTCGTGTCTCATTTCATTGTCACGTCGTTTCAGATCATCGATAGAGTGTTTCATTTAGCCTCCATCTTCGCCGGTGTTGATCTTCATTGTCAGTCTTGAACTCTCGTCTCTTGTCGTCATTTCAAATTCATCAAATCAGTCATGTTCATAAATACAAAGTTGAACAAACTTAATGTGTTTAAAAATTTATATCTGAACAATGAATAAAATTTTAATTTATTTTAATTGAACTATCTCAAAATGTTCAATTTTTTTATGTATGAACATTTAATATTTGGTCAATCTTAATAATTTGAACAAAATTGTTTTGTTCAAATATAGATAATCAAATATTGTGTAAAAGTTCAACTTTGGTTATTCAAACACAACGAACAAGCTCATATTCCCAACATACGAGTGTAGACGTCCCCGAACGCCCCGGGAGGGTGAGTCCCGTTCTGTTCATTTGTGGGGTCACTACAGCTCGGACTCTCAAATTGTCACGGTTCTTAATCTGAACCAAAGAGTCCAAATCTAGCAAATCGTTTGTGAGAAAACAGATTTTTTTTTAAAAGAAGTGTCAAACATGGACTGCTTTGCCAGATACAGAGTCGCCACCTAAATATTTTTTTTATGGGGGAATTTAGGAAACCCTGACTCGGTGCCGAAGGCCACATGTCCGTCATCATCGGAGTTTCTCGGCTCGGGAACTTGGGTACGATCGGGGAAGGTCAGCTATGAGCACCCCCTCTCGCCCGGTCTGAAGACCGGCCTCTACTAACCGTGATATCCAATTTTGAAAATGTTATGTGTTCTTAATCCGGTTATTAGTCTAGAATTACTATGTTATGCGCACAGCAAACAAGTATAGACCAAATCGCCTAAATTGGAACAAAACATTGCATGTTTGTTTTGAAAATGGTTTGCTACTCGCAAGTAGGCTAAAATGCAGGTTTTGCCACCCTCAAGTGGGCTTTTAGAAAAGATGGTTTTGCCACTATCTAGTGGGCTTAAAACTCACAGTTTTAATGAATTATCCCAATTTAAGCAATTCGACCTTCATCCACAGGCATTCAAACAGTTTATCACGTAAGCATCTAGCCACATGGTAAGCATGCTGTCATGATAGCATTTACACGCATGCGGTATGCTAAAGCATAAAAGCTCACTTAGTACTCCAAGCCAAAACAGAAACCAGTTAGTAATCACATGCATGATCCTAGTTCATATTTGAAATGGCTAATGCAACACATGCAAAGATGCAATCTAAACAGGCTCGGCTATCCTAAACATGGCATGTGAAGTGCTGCAACTAACAAGTTCTCAACTTGGAATTGAAATACAAGTGCAGTTAGCATGATGTGCCGAGCCCGGTGCATGTAAGACAAATGTATGGATGCACGCATGCTATCATACTGTTATGCTAATTTAAATATGCCCTAGTCTACCATCATAAGCAGGTAAATAAAAGGGAGAAAGTAGTGGGGGTTGGAAGACATGCACACACGCACCCACACTTATTACAAGTTTGCCCTCGCTCGGAGGGACCAAAAGAATAATACAATCCGAATGATAAATCGACTATCCTAGCTAATTAATTATTACAAACCCTTAATTAATTAACAAAATAAATGCAGCAAGAAGGTGGTCGTAGCCCTGCCTTGGGATGCGTGAGTGATGCATGCTCGGATCCGTCTCGCCCGGAAAGCCCGTACCATAACACTGCCACCTCTGTTTATACTGCCCTGTCTCTCTGAAAATTACCAAAACTCCAGGACAGGTTCCTTGCATGCTGCAGAGCACCACCGGTTAGGGGAAATTCCCACCGGCAGTTCATAACTTCCATCAGCTGTTTATTGGGTCACCGGCATTTCAAAAAGTGCCGGTCGGTACTAAATTCTGCCGGTCGGCAGAAGCTCCCTGCAGAAGACAGTTTTGACAGCAACAGAGAATAGACAGCATATGGCATAGGATTTCAGGCACATGTATGCATGGACACACTCCCTATCATGTAACGGACTCAAGGGAACAGGGCCCTCGACCCTCGGGCCACCAATCACGCATTTCGATGCATGATGGCCAAAGAGTCAAGTATGCATTTCAATGTCAAATGCAATGCACACAAAACATACAAGGGACCCAACCTCAATCATGGTTGGTCAAGAGGCGAGGCAATGCACAACAATGCACATGCGACCTAAGCATGCAAGCAAACATACAAACATGCAATATAACTACATGGCACACACAATGCTAACAACATAACATGCACAACGTATTGAAACATGGCATACACAATGCAAGATGGACTTACACCAATGTGAGCGGACCTCAGCCGCACCCACATCAGTGGCCATCAGATGAAAACAAGACAACTCGAAATGCGTGCACGCGTGCACGCAAACAGAGGACCGACCCTCAGGCACCAAAATGCCACTCTAATGAGACATGGCAAAGACATGGAATATGATATGAAAACATGCAAAAATCAGTAGCAAAATGAGGGGCAAAACAGCCCCGAAACGAGGCGAAATGACACCCGATGCATGGAATTTCTCCCGAAATGCAAAACTAAGTACATGAAATGGCTTACAGCTATACAAAGCATGCATAATTGGTACATGGAACGAAAAGACAGAAGTAAGGCAGCCCCAAAATAAACATTTTTACAGTTCAAAGCATGGCCAAACATCAAACACAAATAGGGCAAAACTAGCATGCAAAAATGGCCCTAAGTGTGAGATAATGAAGCAACTCACAGCTGCTGACCCCAAACAGGTTAGGGCCCTTCAACAACATTGAAGAGGGGCCCTAAATATGACATTTTAAAGCACTGTAAAAACCCCAAAAACAAACATAGGTATGGCTAAGCTCTTATGCAAGAATTGGACCGAAAGATGGACAAAGAAGTAAGTGGTAGATATAAATCCCAAACAGAAAAAGACTCTTCTACAACACTGAAGAGGGGCCAAAAATATGACTACTTACAGTTTATGGCAGCCCCAAAAACAGTATATAAATACACTCAAAATGTCATGCAAGATGAGGCTCAAAAGAGGCTATAACACAAAGTATACAAAATATTCAACAAAAAGCCAAAGACCCTTAATGAAACATGACAAGGGGGGCAAAATATGGCTGTTTTTAGTTCAGACCAAAGTCCAAAAACAGCAACATCAGGGGCTGCCAAGGCATGCAAAAATGGGACCAAAAAGAGAATATAAAGGCAAGTATAACATGGAGGTCCCAAACAGTGTTGAGCCCTTCTTCAATGTTGAAGAGGGGCTCAAAATAAGTCTATTTTCAGTTTACATCCGGCTCTAAAACAGATCACACACAGGCCAAAAAATACATGCAAGATTATGGCATTTAAGAAGGACAATGAAGCAAGTGCAAGAGGGGGGGCTCAAACAGTGTTGAGCCCTCAATGAAACATGAAAAATGGCTCAAGATGAGCTTAACTTCAGTTAGGGTCGGAGCCCAAAATAGTAAGCAAATATGGCTAAGAAATGATACAAGAAAAAGCTCAAAAGAGAGGGAATGCTACTCACCCTTGAAGACCAAACTTTGATGGCTTCTTGGCTTGAGTTTGTGGCTCCTTAGGCTTTGAAGAACAGCCTCCTGCTGCTGGAAATGGAAGTGGTGGTGTGGTGCTATAGGGTGTAGTGCAAATGGAGCAAGGATTTTAGGGTTTGGAGGCTTGGATGAGATATATGGAGGATTGTATGTAATGCTCCAGCTGGTTTTCCTCTAACCTAGTATAAGGAAGAGGAGAGCTTCCTTTATAGAGCCAAGAGACTAAAGCTTCTCTTAGAAGCTTCAAACTAAGAGCAAAGATCCTCCATACACGTGTATGGAGGATCCATTCTGTGCCCTCCAGCTGGCACAACTGGCATTCACTCAATCTGTAGAAAACTCCAGAAGGTCGTCGGCCAGCAAAAATGGCCGGTCAGCACAATAAAGTGCCGGTCGGCACAATAAATTGCCGGCCGGATAAATAGATTGCCGATAGATGCTGCCAAGGTCAAAAAATGGCCGGTGGATGTCCAAATTGAAGCCCCGGAAGTTATCTTTCCAATAGCGCAAACCTTGCATTAAAATTCCTTCTGTGCAAAAAGTTATGCCCTTTTTCGTGAAACCGCGCAGATTCGATCAAACCGGGATGATGCCCGACTTCAACTGATCATATCTCCCCCACCCGGACTTGGCTCTAGGAGATTCTTGAGTGAAAAATGAAGCCCCGAAAGTAAGCTTTCCAACGGTGGTGGCCTCATAGCTAAAATCCAAGTATGCAGATTAATAAGCCCGATTCAGCGAGGACTGCTCGACTCCCTTCTACCCGGATTCATGCCCGTCTTCTCCTCCAACTTGGTTTCTTCTCTCTTCCCCTCCTTTCTTCAACTTCGAACCCCTAAGTAAGGTGTTTTGAAAGGTTTTTCAAAGAGTTCATCTCTCTTTCATTCATTTCCACTTTGTCCTTGCTCGGTTTATCGAAAAGCGCATTTTTTGACAAAATGCGAGCCTCGGAACAACGCAGAAACTTTATTTCTAAAATATTTTGAAAGAGAGGGTTTTAAGGTCTAAAAACCGTTCAAAATAGATTTGGTCCAAAATGGGGTGTGAAGTTGGGATTTGACCCTCTCATTGCCGAAGAAATTGAACCTTTGCCCTGCACACCTTTCATCACCAAGTAAACCATCAGTAACGCCCAAGTCTTAAGGGCTGTCAAAAATGGGGTGTCTACAACGAGCGAGATAAATAAAAAATTAAAATATTAAGTCATAAACTAACCTTTTCAATGTTCAAATCAACATTTTCAATGTTTATATTGGAACCAAGTATCTCAGTGTCATCTATGGTCTGCAAATCTTCAAAACTAATTGATTTCAATATTCTTAAATCTTCAAAGGCAATAATGTTCTGAGTTTGAAAAGTATAATGGAGAAGAGAATGAAGTGAGCTAATTGATAATGAATGATATCATAAGTGTATGTTAATGGTGAAGATGATGAGCAAATACAATGTTGATATGTAAAACCCTAAACCCTATATAGGAATGATGGTGTGTGAAGAGTATTTTGTGTTTTTAAATATGAAATTTTTAAATGAGTAAAATGCACCTCATGTTGTCTTTAATAGTCATTTCGTTGGAGGATGTTATTGAAATATAAATTTAATCAATTAATGGTGTGTGCTGAGAATATTAGTGATGTGTAAACAGAATCACCATATACATTATTAATAATAATAATCAACAAGAATCATTTGTAATCTTTCCTACAAAAAATTAGGTATAATCCCTTTTTTGTTTGTCAACCCATTTATACAATAAAATCATCTTAGACATTTCTATAACTAAGAAAATACCACATATATACCACAAATCATAGCACTACATGAAATTGCACTTTTGCCGACTAAAAATTTAGTCGCCAATACAGGGTTGGGAAAAGTAATTAGCGACTAAAAACTTTTTCAGTTGGAAAAAAGGTTATATTTGCTGACTAAATTTTTGGTCGTTGAATATATAATTACCACAACTAAACCATTTTGTAGCTAAAACACTTTAGTCGCCAAAAGTGATATTTTCCCAACTAAATATGTTAGTCGCCAATTGTCACATTCCCTGACCAAAAATTATAGTCACCAAAAGTACTGTTTGCACGACTAATACTTAGTTGGCAAAAGAACTATTCACGACCAAACACTTTGGTTGCCAAAATTAATAATTTTACTGACTAATTATTTAGTCACTAAATGTACCCTTTCGCCTACCAATCATTTGGTTGCCAAGTGTGAGTGGCCAAACACCGACTAACAACTTTAGTCGGCAAAAGTATTAGTTATTTTTCCCGACTAAACACTTGGTCGCCAAAAGAGGAAAAACCAAACCGAATTTTGGTCACCAATTCAATTCTTTTTGTTTATCCAAATAAAATATTAAAAGAATTCCATTTGACCTGTATGATATAAGAATAATCCATCCAATCCATTCAATATAACATGTAATTTGCAAGAATCATTCAAACCAACAAAATCAACTGAATCATAAACATCCAACAAAATACATAAGTCATCCAATCCTTAACCTGTTTAATTAAAGTCATCAACTATTTTAAGTTTTCATCCACAAGTAATTCCAAACTACATAATCGTCCAATCCAAAATGTCATGTAATCTATATAATCATCAAATTCACATCCATCTAGTATAAAAATTTAAAATATAACAAGTACTTGATGTGTTTACCTCTAGAGTCATGCTTACGAGATGCTCGATTTATTGATTTTCATGATAGTATTATAGGAATGATGGAATCAGACCTTCATAAAGGACCTATTCATTTTAACTGCTTTCCTGACTTTACTCTTAGTTTACATGATCCTCATATATTAAAAGCTTTAACCTTAAACATTCAAATATCTGATGCAGCTGCTAATATGATTGAAAAAGTACATAATCTTGCTTTAATTTATCGCGTACATTATAAAGTTGTTAAAACCAATTTAAATGTTCAAGCTTTAAATAAAAGTCCCAAAGATAAAACACTGCTCATCCAAAGCAGCAGTAATGATGTTAATATTTCAGTCCCTAATATGATTAGTTGGAAAAATATCACTTTACCTGAAGAATGGGTTACTAATGAAAATTATAATCTGAATCCACATACACACCAAGATGAGCTTCAAGAAATTCAATAATTCACTGATGGATCTGTTCATATTAAATTTAATAGAATAAAGAATCAATCCTGTAGGTATAGTACATCTACTGAAAATGACGAAGATGAAATATTTAACACACCTTTATTTCGGAAAGATAGTCATATTAATTTTGGTCAATCCTCTAACACCCACAATAAGTTAAAAGGAATCGATAATTCTTCCACCTCTCAGATTAGTAAACCTATTTACTCTACTCACACACATCTTCAAGAAGAAGATACTGTTTCCCAGGATTCACCTACTCAAACTGACTTTGAAGTAGCTACTCCTCTTAATCCACAACTATTAACCCTTAGTAAACCTTTTACCCTAGATCTGAATAAACTTCATGTTGAATACAAATCTCAGGCAAATAAATCAAATTGTCATAATTATTATAAACAATATAATGATAAACAACAAACAAAGATTACTAATCAATGGTATAAATTTATGATTGAAATCAATATTGAAATTGACTTTTTTGTCTATTTAGAAAATTATTATCAAAAAATTAATGTTGTCACAAAAACCAAATGGAAAACTTCCAATACTTCTGTCTCAGCTAGTCACCCTCCTTTAGAAAACATCCTTATCGAACATAAAGGTACTACAGTTCCGGCTTCTCCCTTTAAACTTCCCGGCGATGAGTCATCTGAAGTTAAAAGGTTATTGAACAAAATAATTATACAAATCAATGTTTAAAAACTATTGGTAAACAATTAGACAAAATTGAAACAACTTTTGATGAATATTCAACTAGCCACACATCAACTAGTAATGTAACGCCCCCAAAATAATACAATAATGATAACTTATATGCGGATTAAATATGAGAAACAACATACTTTCATACATCAGAGTTTATTGTTTAACAAACAATTAAATGCCACGTAGGCTTACATCTTTCCAAGTCACTGCTTGGTTACACAAATTGGGTCTTGCTCATTACATCTTAAGCTCTCGGCTTTACAAATAACAAACATACACACATAAGGCATAAATAAGAAGCTCTTGCTTCCCAAAAGTCCACCCATGCTATTGCCTTGGAGGAAATAATTCACCTGCACCTGAAAATGATATTCCCGTATAGGGTGAGCCAACAGCCCAGTAGAAATAATCTAACACAATATATGAGGTTTAGCAAAGGTATAAATATCACGTATATAAACAATACCGATACAAAAGTATTCACAAGGCCTGCATATTCATATGCCACTAAGATCAATCTTATTCCATTTTCCTTCAATTCATTTCCAATTCATATGCACTACTCAATTTATGAGTTAAATTCTTTATTTTTCAACAACCAATATGAGATTACAACTCAATAGTTTTTCCATTTATGCAAAACACACATAAACACTTCAAACTCGCCATTTTACGAATATTTCGTCCGAAGAAATCGGCACCCATTTATATATAAAATTTCCGATCTTTCACCCAGGATACTCCGGCCAACTTGCTTTAAATGGAGTCCATCCCCTTTCTCCTCCCAAACAAATATACATACGCAATGTATTTATAAACAAAATCATATATGGAGTACATCCCCTATCTCCTCCCAATAAACATACATATATAATGTATTTAAAAACATATTCACATATGGAGTACATCCCCTATCTCCTCCCAATAAACATACATATACAATGTATTTAAAAACATATTCACATATGGACTACATCCCATATCTCCTCCCAATAAACATACATATACAATGTATTTAAGCACATTGTCATATACAATTGTCACGCCCCCAAACCGCCCCTAGTAGTTTGGGTGCCGTGATGACCAGTAATCCGAGATTACCGAAAGCCGACTTACAAAATCACACACAATCAGAGTATAAAATATGGGGCTTACGAGTGCGGAAGCAATATATATACATATGCAGAATCTAAATAGTCCATGAGAGTCGTGCTTAAGTCCAATGAAATGACATACATCTTTACAAAGTTTTACAACTTAAATACAATAAGGAAATGAGATACAAAACACATCTTGACCAAAAGGCTTCTCAAGCCGACATATACAAGTACAAATGAAAAATAAGCCAAGAAGCATGATCTTCAAGATGGTACAAAAATGCTAATCCAAAACATGTCGGCTATGCACCCAAAACACATCGGCATCACGTCTAGGCCTCAATGCCTTCTTGTTCATCACCTACATATATATAGAGAGGGTGAGCTTGGATACTCAGTGAATGATATTAGAAATAAAGGTTTTGCATGATTGATATCCAAGATTTCTTTCAAAACAATACATAGCATACTTTACAATCAAGAGGGAAATCAAGTTCATTGCCGGCCTTTCAAGTTCTTTGGATGTTATTACATCTACTTAATACAAGGGGGTGATGACAATTCCAAGACAAGAGTGCAGTTGCATTATAGTCCCCTGCAGCTAAGGACTTTCAAGACAAGAGTGCAGTTGCATTATAGTCCCCTGCAGCTAAGGACTTTCAAGACAAGAGTGCAGTTGCATTATAGTCCCCTGCAGCTAAGGACTTTCAAGACAAGAGTGCAGTTGCATTATAGTCCCCTGCAGCTAAGGACTTTCAAGACAAGAGTGCAGTTGCATTATAGTCCCCTGCAGCTAAGGACTTTCAAGAGAAGAGTGCAGTTGCATTATAGTCCCCTGCAACTAAGGACTTTCAAGACAAGAGTGCAGTTGCATTATAGTCCCCTGCAGCTAAGGACTTTCAAGACAAGAGTGCAGTTGCATTATAGTCCCCTGCAACTAAGGACTTTCAAGAAATGTCATCAAAACAAGATAGTGTTTAATATACAAGTAGGGATAGTCATTCATGCTAGATCAAGTACTTTTCAAAACAAGGCAAAGACGAGATTTTATGAAAGCAAGTGTAATATAGCTTTATTAAAAATACCACTCACATAGTTTCTTCAAACGTCGGGGTCGAGACAAGCCCAAGTCCTACAAACACGTGGCAAAGCCTATTGAATGCACCTTCAACAAGTTTCGTATGTACACAAATGATTTCGGAAAACATGCTGGGCACCAACCAGGTCTAGGCCGACGTTCCACACCTCCTCGCCGAGGTGTGTTCCCGAGGGCCACATGCAAGGAAAAGAGGTCGGGAAACTCTGGGTTTACCACTGCTGATGAACATGAAGAACTTGAGTGTGAAAACATGAAAAATATGAATGTTCAGTCATGATCTGTCATCACAAATCTGGGATTTTCGTGCTATGAGTTTGAAAACATGGACCTGGGTACCCGTGCTATGAGTGACTAGCTGAGTCTTGCGGAAATAAACACAAAAATATGATTCTTTATGCAAGCTTTCGGATGAAAACAAGACTTTCTTGAAGAACACATGAATGTCATTTTCTCTTTCTAAAATCGAACTTCAAAACGATGCATGGCTTACAAATCATATCCGATCATGCAATGCAATAACATAAACATATAGAACAACAAGAGCGGATCAAGAATCTAACCTTAGAACACGGATCTAACGGTTCGATCTCTAGGAATCAAGCTTGAAGGTCTACTTCCTCACTCTAAAACTCCTTCTTCCTCCTAGAGCTTCTCTCTCTACAAAGCAATGTTATGATACTAAATGATAGCTTTCTATACCCGGTTCTGGGGTTAACCCTCTGCTGAGACACGTGGCGGCGACTGGTTGGGTTCAGCCTGAAAAGGTGGCTGACAGACCAGACAAAGCATGGTGGAAGGGTGTTCAACAAGCAAAGCGGTATGGGCTCTCTGACGGGGCAATGACATCGGCTGACAACAAGGCGTATCTAACACGCAACACGGAATGGCACTCCGACAAGGAATGACATCGGCTAGCAAAGGACTTCGGCAACTAACGTGACAATGACCTCGGCTAGGAAGGACAACACTTGACTAAGCTGTGCCACATCTTGGCCTAGATGCGCCACACCTCGGCCTAGGTCATACCACTCCAGGACGAGATCACTTGGGTGCAAGGTAACATCTCGGCTAATGTGTCAAGGCGAGGACGGAGGTCAACAAGGGGTTCCAAGATACTACTACTAGACTAAGGATGACCTCGGCTTGGAATAACATCGGCTAGCATAACTTAGGCTAGGCGTGACCTAAGTTTCACATCAAGGAAGGAACAAGACAAGTATACTACACTTAGACAAATCACAAGGCTTCAAAACAAGGCATGGATCACATTAGCTCAGGCGAAACAAATCACAACATACGCATGCAAACTTAACAAGTCATAATCATACAGATGCTCATGAACATGATGAGAACATAAAATGTGGGTTCCTACAGTCTACCCTCTTTAAAGAAGTTTGGTCCCCAAACTTAAGTTACCTTGTCCTACGAATAATTCTGGGTAACGGATTTTCATCTCCTTTTCCTTTTCCCATGTGGCCTCCTCGCCATAATGCTTCTCCCATTCGATTTTCACCATTGATATCGACTTGTTTCTCAATTGTCTCACTTGTCTGTCGATAATTCTCATCGGCTTCTCTTCGTAGCCCAAGTCTTCATTAACTACAACCCCGGAGTAATCTATTACATGCAGTGGGTCTCGGATATATTTCCTCAGCATTGAAACATGGAACACGCTGTGGACTTGGCTCAAATCTGGCGGCAAAGCGAGTCTGTAAGCAACGGTGTTAACTTTCTCAAGAATTTCGAACGGCCCAATATATCGGGGTGCAAGTTTACCCTTCTTCCCAAATCTCGAAACTCCTGTCATCGGCGAGACCTTCAAAAACACATGATCCCCAATTTCAAATTCTAGCTCCCTCCTTCTTTGGTCGGCATAACACTTCTGTCGACTCTTTGCAGTTTTAATCCTCTGCTGAATGAGTTTGATCTTTTCAATTGTCACCTGAACCAACTCGGGGCCAATTAGAGCTTTGTCTCCTACTTCAGTCCAACATATCGGCGATCTGCACTCCCTTCCATACAAAGCTTCATACGGCGCCATGCCTATGCTGGCTTGATAACTGTTGTTGTACGCGAACTCTACTAATGGCAAATGCGATTCCCAACTTCCCTGGAAATCCAACACGCACAGTCTGAGCATGTCTTCGAGTGTATGAATCGTTCTTTCTGTCTGCCCGTCAGTCTGGGGGTGAAAGGCTGTGCTAAATCTCAGTTCTGTCCCCAAGGCTCCTTGCAGACTCTGCCAAAATCTAGAAACGAACTTCGGATCTCGGTCTGACACAATGGACATCGGCACACCATGAAGCCTAACGATCTCATTCATGTACAATTCGGCAAGTCGGTCGGCATTGAATGTAGTCTTGACAGGTAAAAAGTGAGCTGACTTAGTAAACCTGTCGACTATAACCCAAATGGAATCCATACCTCTCTGCGTCCTCGGCAAGCCCACTACGAAATCCATGGAGATGTGCTCCCATTTCCACTCAGGAATTGACAAGGGTTGAAGAAGTCCTGCCGGTCTCTGGTGTTCTGCCTTCACTTGCTGACAACACAGACACTGAAATACAAACTCGGCTATCTCTCTTTTCATGTTTGGCCACCAAAAGGTCCGCTTTACGTCCTGATACATTTTGGTGCTCCCTGGATGAATAGCAAACCTGGAACTATGGGCCTCTTGCAAAATCTTCCTTTTTAACTCTGGTACGTCGGCTACACACAATCTCCCTTCAAAC
Source organism: Camellia sinensis (assembly GCF_055761805.1). Taxonomy (NCBI): domain Eukaryota; kingdom Viridiplantae; phylum Streptophyta; class Magnoliopsida; order Ericales; family Theaceae; genus Camellia; species Camellia sinensis. Next base: position 92,142,173 of record NC_138962.1, read on the forward strand.
TTAAGCACTTGATTCTCCATGGTGTATCCCGGCCTCGGCTTGGTGACGAATTCATCAATTACCTTCTTGAGGAATTTATCCTCCCTCTGTCTGGTCTTCACTTCCTCAATGATGGTCGGTTCCACCGAAACCGCTGTCAGGCACGCCAAACTTCCAACTAACTTCCTGCTCAATGCGTCGGCTACGGAATTTGCCTTACCTGGGTGATACTGAATCTGTATGTCATAATCCTTCAGTAGCTCGAGCCATCTTCTCTGCCTCATATTTAAATCTTTCTGAGTGAACAGGTACTTCAGACTCTTGTGGTCGGTGAAAACTTGGCAAGATGTTCCATACAAGTAATGGCGCCATATCTTCAAAGCAAAAACCACGGCAGCTAGCTCCAGATCATGGGTAGGATAATTCCTTTCATTGGGCTTCAACTGACGAGACGCGTACGCTATGACTTTACCTTCTTGCATTAACACGCAACCCAAACCCTTATGTGAAGCATCACTGTAAATCTGAAATTCCTCATTAGCCGATGGTAGTACTAGAACTGGTGCTGTAACTAACCTCGACTTCAGCTCCTGGAAGGCTGATTCTCTTTCATTGGTCCATTCATAAGCTGCTCCCTTCTTAGTTAGTTGTGTCAAAGGCACTGCAATCCTCGAGAAATCCTTCACGAACTTTCTGTAATAACCTGCTAAACCCAGAAAACTACGAACCTCGGACACGTTGGTCGGCGTCGGCCAATTCACAATGGCTTCAATCTTACTGGGATCAACTGATATACCGTCCTCATTAATCACATGCCCTAGAAATGAAATGCTGGAAAGCCAAAACTCGCATTTACTTAACTTGGCGTACAACTTCTTATCTCTCAAGGTCTGCAGGGCAAGTCTCAGATGATTCTCGTGCTCGCTCGTACTCCCGGAATAGATCAATATGTCGTCGATAAAAATAATGACAAACTCATCTAGGTACGGCTTAAAGACTCTGTTCATCAAGTCCATGAATGCTGCTGGGGCATTGGTTACTCCGAAGGGCATTACCAAAAATTCGTAGTCGCCATATCTTGTCCGAAAAGCAGTTTTCTCAATGTCCTCGGCTTTAACCTTCAACTGGTGGTAGCCTGACCTAAGGTCAATCTTGGAAAAGACTCGTGCTCCTCGTAGTTGATCAAGCAAATCGTCGATTCTAGGCAATGGGTACTTGTTCTTAATGGTCACCTTATTAAGTTCTCTGTAGTCAATGCAAAGATGAAGTGTGCCATCCTTTTTCTTAACAAATAGAACGGGTGCTCCCCATGGTGAAGTGCTCGGCCTAACAAATCCTTTGTCCAACAATTCTTGTAATTGCGATTTCAGTTCTCTAAGTTTGGCTGGGGCCATTCTGTAGGGTGTTTTGGAGATGGGTTGTGTTCCTGACAGGATGTCCACAGCAAACTCTATTTCCCTATCGACAAGGTGGCCAGGCAACTCGGTTGGAAAGACGTCGGGGAATTCCTTAACAACGGGTAGGTCGGCTAACTCAACAATTCCATTCAAATCACTTAGTATACTGCACAGATAACCCTGACATCCTTTTTGGATCAACTTGTAGGCTTTCATAGATGAGATTAAGTAAGGTGGGGGTACTACTCCTTTACCCTGAAAAATGACCTCGGCTTGGCTTGGGGTCTTCAACGTGACGCTCTTAGTAACACAATTAATGGATGCATGGTTCGCTACTAACCAATCCATTCCCAATATGACATCGAAATGGGTCATGCTTAATGGCATTAAATCAACTAACAACTCTACATTCTCAATCATAACAATACACGCCCTATAAATGGATGTAACAATCATATTTCTCCCAGATGGAGTGGACATAGATAATACGTAATCAAGGGGCTCTAATTCTCTACTCAACTTCTCTGCGAATATAGTGGACACAAATGAATGCGTAGAACCCGAATCAATCAATACGTATGCATCTTGAGAACAAATTGGAAGGGTACCTGACACTACCGTCTCGGCATTCTGGGCGTCTCCGGGTACCAATGCAAAAACTCTGCCTTGCCTTGCCTGTATTCTGCCGACGTTGTTGTCCTGTGAAGAGCCCGAGGTGCTTCCGTTCCTCTTTCCATTGTCAGTCCCTGCCTTCGGGCAGTCCTTCACACGATGACCTATCTCGCCGCACTCATAGCAAGCTCATGTTGCCCAACGACAAACCCCGAAATGTAGCTTTCCACAACTCGCGCACATCGGCTTGGCGTTACCTTCCTGATTTGAGTTGCTGGAACTGTCTGTGCTCATTCTCTTCTTGGCGTTGAACGGAACTCGGCGATTATCATAATTCTGTCTCTTCCTCTGACCCTCACCTGAACTCTGGTATCGGTTCAAATTGGCTTCAACCAAGATGGCCTTGTCCAGTACTCCAGCGTATGTCGGCATATTGAGCATATTGACCCGATCTTGTATCGGTCCACGTAACCCACTTTCGAACTTTCTCGCATTTCGGTATTCGTCGTCAACCATATGAGGCGCATATCTCGCCACTTCAGTAAAGGCATGATCGTACTCTGCGACTGTCTTGTTCCCTTGCATCAAATTCTGAAACTCCGTGGTCTTTCGGTCTCGGACGCTGAGGGGGAAATGCTTGTTGTAGAACAACTCCAAAAATTTTGCCTAAGTCAAACCCGGATTGCTTTCTCGGACCATCATCCACCACCTACGAGCATCGTCGTCTAATGTGAATGCTGCCAGAGATACCTTCTGGGCGTCTGTACTGGGGAAGATCTCAAACAACTTCTCCATCTCTAAAACCCATGCCTCGGCTTTCATTGGTTCTATACCTCCTTGAAATCTCGGCGGTTTCATTTTCTTGAACTCTCTGATTAGGGTTATCGTGTCGTTCCCATACAAAGCCTGTGGTAGAGGCACTTGTGGCACTGGAGGGGGTGGAGCTGCATAACGGCCATTCGTCTACTCAGCCTGCGTGGAAGTCGTACCAGTATCCTGTTGCCTAGGTTGTCTCTGCTCATGAACCAAGCCTTCGACTAACCTTTCCAATCTCTCCAATCTATCTTCTGAACGATCTCGGCCAACTGGAGGTCTACCTCTCCTCATGGTGCTAGGAGGATGTAAGATGAGACTTTAAAATAACTGAACAGGTAATACGTATACAAGTAACAAATGTCTATGCCGAAATGATGCACACGTAGTCAAGTAGCAAGCAATATGATGCAATCCTAACATCATTCTAAGGAAAATCCTATGCTCTTTAGGGCTCAAGGTGGGTGATTAACGTACTATAAGGATCTTGTGCTCTGATACCATTCTGTCACGCCCCCAAACCGCCCCTAGTAGTTTGGGTGCCGTGATGGCCAGTAATCCGAGATTACCGAAAGCCGACTTACAAAATCACACACAATCAGAGTATAAAATATGGGGCTTACGAGTGCGGAAGCAATATATATACATATGCAGAATCTAAATAGTCCATGAGAGCCGTGCTTAAGTCCAATGAAATGACATACATCTTTACAAAGTTTTACAACTTAAATACAATAAGGAAATGAGATACAAAACACATCTTGACCAAAAGGCTTCTCAAGCCGACATATACAAGTACAAATGAAAAATAAGCCAAGAAGCATGATCTTCAAGATGGTACAAAAATGCTAATCCAAAACATGTCGGCTATGCACCAAAAACACATCGGCATCACGTCTAGGCCTCAATGCCTTCTTGTTCATCACCTACATATATATAGAGAGGGTGAGCTTGGATACTCAGTGAATGATATTAGAAATAAAGGTTTTGCATGATTGATATCCAAGATTTCTTTCAAAACAATACATAGCATACTTTACAATCAAGAGGGAAATCAAGTTCATTGCCGGCCTTTCAAGTTCTTTGGATGTTATTACATCTACTTAATACAAGGGGGTGATGACAATTCCAAGACAAGAGTGCAGTTGCATTATAGTCCCCTGCAGCTAAGGACTTTCAAGACAAGAGTGCAGTTGCATTATAGTCCCCTGCAGCTAAGGACTTTCAAGACAAGAGTGCAGTTGCATTATAGTCCCCTGCAGCTAAGGACTTTCAAGACAAGAGTGCAGTTGCATTATAGTCCCCTGCAGCTAAGGACTTTCAAGACAAGAGTGCAGTTGCATTATAGTCCCCTGCAGCTAAGGACTTTCAAGAGAAGAGTGCAGTTGCATTATAGTCCCCTGCAACTAAGGACTTTCAAGACAAGAGTGCAGTTGCATTATAGTCCCCTGCAGCTAAGGACTTTCAAGACAAGAGTGCAGTTGCATTATAGTCCCCTGCAACTAAGGACTTTCAAGAAATGTCATCAAAACAAGATAGTGTTTAATATACAAGTAGGGATAGTCATTCATGCTAGATCAAGTACTTTTCAAAACAAGGCAAAGACGAGATTTTATGAAAGCAAGTGTAACATAGCTTTATTAAAAATACCACTCACATAGTTTCTTCAAACGTCGGGGTCGAGACAAGCCCAAGTCCTACAAACACGTGGCAAAGCCTATTGAATGCACCTTCAACAAGTTTCGTATGTACACAAATGATTTCGGAAAACATGCTGGGCACCAACCAGGTCTAGGCCGAGGTTCCACACCTCCTCGCCGAGGTGTGTTCCCGAGGGCCACATGCAAGGAAAAGAGGTCGGGAAACTCTGGTTTTCCCTCTGCTGATGAACATGAAGAACTTGAGTGTGAAAACATGAAAAATATGAATGTTCAGTCATGATCTGTCATCACAAATCTGGGATTTTCGTGCTATGAGTTTGAAAACATGGACCTGGGTACCCGTACTTGGAATTCTTGCGGAAATAAACACAAAAATATGATTCTTTATGCAAGCTTTCGGATGAAAACAAGACTTTCTTGAAGAACACATGAATGTCATTTTCTCTTTCTAAAATCGAACTTCAAAACGATGCATGGCTTACAAATCATATCCGATCATGCAATGCAATAACATGAACATATAGAACAACAAGAGCGGATCAAGAATCTAACCTTAGAACACGGATCTAACGGTTCGATCTCTAGGAATCAAGCTTGAAGGTCTACTTCCTCACTCTAAAACTCCTTCTTCCGCCTAGAGCTTCTCTCTCTACAAAGCAAGGTTATGATACTAAATGATAGCTTTCTATACCCGGTTCTGGGGTTAACCCTCTGCTGAGACACGTGGCGGCGACTGGTTGGGTTCAGCCTGAAAAGGTGGCTGACAGACCAGACAAAGCATGGTGGAAGGGTGTTCAACAAGCAAAGCGGTATGGGCTCTCTGACGGGGCAATGACATCGGCTGACAACAAGGCGTATCTAACACGCTACATGGAATGGCACTCCGGCAAGGACTGACATCGGCTAGCAAAGGACTTCGGCAACTAAGGTGACAATGACCTCGGCTAGGAAGGACAACACTTGACTAAGCTGTGCCACATCTTGGCCTAGATGCGCCACACCTCGGCTTAGGTCATACCACTCCAGGACGAGATCACTTGGGTGCAAGGTAACATCTCGGCTAATGTGTCAAGGCGAGGACGGAGGTCAACAAGGGGTTCCAAGATACTACTACTAGACTAAGGATGACCTCGGCTTGGAATAACATCGGCTAGCATAACTTAGGCAAGGCGTGACCTAAGTTTCACATCAAGGAAGGAACAAGACAAGTATACTACACTTAGACAAATCACAAGGCTTCAAAACAAGGCATGGATCACATTAGCTCAGGCGAAACAAATCACAACATACGCATGCAAACTTAACAAGTCATAATCATACAGATGCTCATGAACATGATGAGAACATAAAATGTGGGTTCCTACAACAATGATCAATTATAGCATATGTTCAATGTGTTAATCCAACCGTCATATTCAATGACATAATTCAGTTGATTAGTTTCAATTTACCTAATCATCATGCAGTGCTACAATAATCATGGTTATCCTCCACCGACAGCCCAAAACAATTATCACTAAACAGGTAAATAAATCTATCAACAGATAAATTATTTCATCTTCCATAGGTGAATGATTTATCAATCCAACTACACCATTTAATTACATTTCCACCCAATTTCATCATTTCCAATCCAATTATATATTCGCATAATTAATTTCATTATTTTGATAAACAATTCATTTAATCCCAATTAGGGCGTTTTTCCCTCTTTCTCAAATAACAACCCCAAGACTCAATTTCATCAATTATACACAAATAACCCCATTTCAAAACCCCATATTCACAACAGAGTCCAAAACTGAGAAACCCCTCTTTTATAATTTCAAATCCAAATCTTAGATTTGTCCAAACCACAACCAAATCTCATAATCTATACACAATAGAAAATAACTAAGCTAAAAACCATATTAGAGTGTAGAAAATCCCTACCTCAAGTTTGACGAGGAAACACGCCAAAATCCAAATTTTTGATCTTGTCGGATTTTAATCTCTACCAGTCAAAACTTTGCTCTCACCAACTTCTTCACTTTGGTAACTGCCCATAATTTAATACCCCCTCAGATGGGCTCAACTCAATGTTCCCAAAATGTTGTAGTTCACCTTTAGTAAAGTTTTGCCCTTGTGAACATTTCATGATATACATATAATCAGTAGGCTTAAGTGCAAATCCAAGGCCGTCCCAGTCTATGACAGCTAATTCATATAATAAATCAATGTATATGCGTATCAATAACATGCCCACAATGGCCATCTTCACCATAGTCATAATACATATGATGAAGAGTTTACACAAATGAAGAACCCAAGGCTTCTACAGCATTAAGTCGTTCCTCATGCATGTCTTCTGTCATAAGTGGTGCATCCTGCGTAAATGGAGCATGCAAGTTCTGGTCTGGTTTTAGAAGCATCATACCCACAACACCAGCTGATCCCTTCCTGATACGATCTGAAGGCCTTAAATTAGAAGATATCACAACATCCTGAGTCTCAGAATTAGTCCTCAATACAGAAGTTTCAGGATGACATGAATCATCTGACAGTGAGCCACTGCAGCAGGGGAAGAAACAAAATCGTGCATTCCATCAACCTCACTGCCACCACTGCTTGTTTGTACATGATTATTATCATCCTCAATGTCGCTATCACCTTCCATCTTTACATTATCTACATCATGTAATATCTGGGGATCTCCTGAGACTGTGTCGGCAACCTCCAACTGCTCTGTTGAGGATGAAGGGAACTCACTCTGGTCACCTGAAATTAGGACTTTTTGAGATACAGTAACAACAGAAGATTGAGAGGCATAGAAGTACCATTCAACCCAACACCGAACTGGGTTGTAAATTCCACTTTTCCCAGGAGGATGTGACAAACCGTTAACAATTCTAGAAACTTGATGTTAAAGTTTCTGAAGTGAAATATTACTGTTTTTCTCTTTCGATGAGAATACCACAGATGGTCGTGGTGGAGGATCAGCAGTGGCAGCATCTTCTGTTGTATGCATAAAGAATGAAGTACTCTAACCAGGGCTACCTGAGTCTGAAGATAGACATGTAAACACGTGTAGAGGGAGAAATGATTAGGAGAGCTCAGGCGGCCATAAGAAAAATCAGACCCATCTCTCTCTCTTGAAAATATTCCTTACACCTTTTGAACCCCACTCCAGCACTTTTTTTTTTCTTTTATCATTGTGTGTCTCCCCTTTCATGATACAACACCCACTCCCTTTTTTTTTATGTATTCCTTTACGAGAGAGAGAGAATGGTTTGGCCTCTTTTTAGCCACACTACAGGAAAAAGAGGTTTAGGCGGCATTTTTTTAATGACGCATTTTTAAACGTCACTTTTTTTAACATTTAACGACGTTTTTTAAAACGTCGCATATTTGTTCAACAAAACGACATCGTTTAATAATAGGAGGCGTTTAAAACGCCTCCGAATGTGTTGTGCCTCACGCGCTTGGTCTCCTCTTTTCAAAGCCTAATTTTGAATCTCAGACTAAGACCCAAATTTTCGAGCTCTCTCTCTCTCTCTCTCTCTCTCTCTCTAAATCTCAGAGCGATTTCGAAGCTCCACCACTGTCTCTCTTTCTCTCTCTAAATCTCTCTCTCAACCCTCTCTAAACCCTTATCAGAGCCATTCAGAGATTCATCTCAGTGATTTCATCACAAAGATTCAGAGCGATTTCATCTCAGTGATTTCATCGCAGAGATTCAGAGATTCAGATCGGTCTCCACCATCTGCACCATCGTCTCCATCATCATCTACACCATCGTCTCCTAAGGTGAGCTCCACCGTCTCTCTTTCTCTCTCTCTCTGAAGCTCATCCTTCCCGTCTCTCTCTCCGTTTCAGTGATTGATGAGTTGTATATGCTCTAGTTAGCCCCAATCCAAGATTGATCCATATGAGGTTAGGGCCCGTGCTAAACAGGTTGTGCAAGATCAGCGCCGTCTGAAGGTTGGTCTTCCAATCTCAGTTTTATCGATTCTTCTCTCTCTCTCTCGATCTCTGTCTCTCTCGCACAATCTCGTTATATGCGTACACATTATCTGTATTTTTTTTTTGGATAATTTTTTTTTCTCTTAAAAATCTCTCTATACAAGTATATATATGAATTTATATATGTATTGATTGAATAATCATCCTTTTTTTTGCCCTGGCTCAGACGAAGGGTCATCTCCTTTTCATCAAACACAAGATGAAAAATCTGACAAAATAAATTGCTCACTTTGAACAACATATTGATTGGATTTCCAAGTTGATGTAGATTGTTATTGTGACTTGTATATATATATATAGTTGGTGGAATGTTGAAATTCGGGAACTTCGTTATTGTTTATGAACTACAAATAACTCATTTTGGATCAGTTGGAGTTGTAGGAGAAAAAGGGGCAGATGAATGTGTGGGTTTAACTGTTTCTGATTTAATGAAGTAACTGTTGAACATGATCTTGCGTTTGTCTCATTTTTTCTCCTCCAAATTATTTATTTCTAGTCCTCTCACTGCCACTAATACTATCTCATATTTGAGTTCATGGCCAGTAACCCGTATATTCATTGTGCATGCCACATCTGTATCTGTTACTAACTGGACTATAATCTTCTGTAGGTCACTATGTTGTAATATGTGGCTATGATGCTATGACAGATGAGCTTGAGCAATTGGTTTTGTTTATTGTAGTTTCCACTTTGGATGATTGTGCAGGAAACATGAGAAGGTCACATCAAAGCGCCTAGAAGAAGCTCGCAAATCCTTTGGAATTGATGAAGATCTTCTCTTGGTAAATTTAATACATCTTCATAAATTATTCACTCTAGAGGATATATCTTAAAGGATGGGATCTTCCTTTTATGATCTCATATTGTTTGAAATGTCTTGCTGGCTATATTTTTGTTATCGTGCATTGAAGGAATGGGAGCTATATTCATTTGAAAAGTTATAAAGGATGATACTACAGATTTTCACTTTCTAGAATTCAGTGTGGCTGCCTGGAAAAGGATAAAAGGCATGAAAAATGAAGTAGCTATTCTCATGTTAAATACTTTGACATTTGTCGTGCCATCTTGTTAAGCGCTACGGGCCATGTTCTTTGATGAAAAATGATAGTTGGGTAGTGTGGATCCTGATAAGTACTAGACACTAACTACTTGACTCCGAATTTGGAGTAAAGGTATTTTGGTATTTCCGCACTTGTGACTTGTTGCCCTGTTTTAATAACCTATGTTAGGAGGTCGTTGTGAGGAATTGTTACACCTAACCAAGATCAGTGAAAGATGAAACACAAATAAGAATAAAAACAAGAATCTAATCAAGCACACAAGCACACAAATTTACGTGGACTCCAAACTAGGGCCACGTCCACGGCTATTAGGTCTTTGTTTCTATTTTTCTTTTTTCTTCCCCTTCTTTTTATATGTATTTGTTTTCTTTGAAAGTACCGGAAGGAGGAGTGTCTTAAAAAACTAAAAAAAGCACCAACAAGAGAAGGTTGTTTTAGTGAAAATGAAAATTGGTAGCAGTAGCTGTACAAATGATTGCATTTCCCATTTTGGATTGTCCATGCAGATATCTTTGGAGAAGGGAGAGAATCAGAACACCCATTCGGTACAGCTCTCTTCGCTCGTCACTTTTGATAGATGACATTCTTGTATTTTATTTACTCGTTCATCCATTCATTACATATATATATATATATATATATATATCATTATTTGTCGATGTATAATTTGCGCCTGTAGCCAATTTTAGTGTGAACTTATAGGATAATAATCCCTGTATTTAGGTGTCCATGTATGTCTTAGTTCAAATTATTCAACTTAAATAATAATCGTATCTTTTTCTTTGGTGTCAAGAAGAACATGATTGGTTCTAGTGGATTAGATGATGATATACAGAACAATCATAAGGGGCTCCCATAAACTCCTAATTTTCAATTTCACTTAGTTATTTCTACAATATTTTAAGAGTTAGGAATTTGAAGGCATCTAAAAGCCCCAATGTCTTTATTTTGATTTTTGGTCATTTTGGTTGATCTTTTTAGTATTAGTATTGACAATTTAACAAATTCATTGAGTTTTCATTTATTGTATTACCACTATACCAATTATTCATTTATTGTATTACCACTATACCAATTACTTATTGGTTGATCTTTTTAGTATTAGGAGAATCCATGCACAAATGGTAGTAGTTGGCTTTGTTCCCAATGAATATTTGGTAACCAAATTGTTGATATTGTATGCAAAGGCAGGGGATTTAGTAACTGCTGGCAGTCTGTTCAATGAGTTGTCGAGGACTAGCTTAATTTCATGGAATGCAATAATTGCTGGTCATGTGCAAAATGGTCTTGTAGAAATGGGATTGAGTCTTTATTATAAGATGAGACAGAGTGGTTTGACACCAGATCAGTACACCTTTGCATCAGTCTTTAGAGCGTGTGCCACTTTAGCAACATTGCAGCAGGGCAAGCAAGCAAAATACTTCGTTGTTTGTCTTTGCATTATCAGCTGCTTATATGTATTGACCCTTTCTCATCTATAAAAATTATACTAATGCCCTATTCTAAAGGTGGTTTTTGAGTGTGAAAGTATTTTTCTTACATTTTCATAGTTAAAATAATTAAAATATACATGTTCATTCATGTAGGGAATAAGTCGATATTCACCAATAATTAATAAAATTTGGATATAATTAACCCAACAGTTCGAATTTTGATACAATTTAAAAGCTTTGCTTTTGACTGCCAGATTTTTATTTGATTTCTGTATCAACGCACTATTGCGATGAAACTCCTCTACTATGATGATGTCATGGTATGCGTTTCAGTTAATTAGATTTTTTTGTACTTCATCTTTCAGATCATTGGATATCCTTGATTAAAGGTATAGAAAATCCAAAATTTGATACTGTTCCCATGAAAAGGTTGAGGAAATAATTAATGCAACTCATAAGCACTAGTATCTGCATATGATCTCCATAAATTAGCATCTTTTGTGGTTTGTTCTATTAGTTGTCCAATGATATTATCTAATTATAAATTATCTCTATGCTATTAGAATTGTGTTCTTTTTAAACTACAGTTTTGTTGGAATGAGAAATTCTGGTAAAGATAGGGACATTTGAATCTTACAGATGTTGGGTGTTTTGGCTTGTCATTATCCCAATAATGCATCTAAAAATCCTTCTCCTCTCTCTGTATTATTTGACCACAGAAAAATATAGTCACTCACGCATTGATCTTGCAGCCTATGGATTACGAGCCTCCATTCTTCAGAAGCTGCTCCAAACAAGAAGCTCATAATCCATGGATAAAAAATCCTCTGGAAATGGAGGTTGGGAATGTCAACAGCAAGCATTTAGTATTAGCTCTCAAGGTAAGGATAGAATATTGTAGGAACACTTGGTTCCTTGTTCGAAAACTTTAAGTTAATGTTTGCAACTGGGAATTTGTGCAGGTTAAGAGTGTGCTCGATCCTTGTGAGGATGAAAATGATGACATTCAAGATGATGATGTGAGCTTGGGGGCTGATTTTTTAGGTTTTGTCTTCTAGATTTTTTATTTTTTGTTCATTGAATGATTGATTATGCAGTTTTAATAAATCATAATGTTTTTCTGGTTGTTTTTTGGATGCACTTTCTCCAATTGATGGGTAAATTACATGCAGGTTTATGTGGTCTATTGTAGGCACTTATTAAACAAGCAAACAAACTGTCTATCCCACATTTCTTTTTTGGAAAAACTATTCAGACTTGTTAAACTAATTTATGTTCCATGTTGAGCTTCTCACTGGAAGGTTGGCAAAGTCAGCATTCTTCATTTAGGATTTATGAACCGAACAAGCCATGTTTTTTTTTTTCGATCGGCAACCGAACAAGCCATGTTGTATGGAAAACTTTCTATAATGTTTTGCCGAAGTAAGATTTTGGTGACCACGTAAACTCAATTTTTGCAGTCAGTCATTTGATCAATGTAGCAAAACCACTATATGGAGTTTTTAGTCTCTTGTTATTTTGGAAAAGTAAATCAAAGGAATAAGATGGTGATTTTGGGGTAAATCATTTAGAAACTTGCAATGAAATTTGGATGGACAAATGTACGACAGTCAATAGGCATGGAAGCATATTTTGTTCAATTGGTAACCAATCTCTCATTTCTCCTTGCATCAACATTGACTTTTGCTGCTTCATATTGTCTTGGATGTCATTATATAGATATAATTTTCCTTTTTAAATTGCTCTACTGTGGTGGCTGTGGTTCTGGAAGTTGCAGTGCTGACTATCTCTTGCTTGTAATTTTTAATTATAGGAGGCCTGAATGTGGAAGGGGAGGCAGACAACTGGGATTTTGGTGTAGGTATGTACTATGCAACAGGGAACTTTAATATTTTAGTGCGTATGATTGGCCATCATGTGTTAAGGTTATACACATTCTAAAAGAAAATAATATGTTAAAGACCCTTCAGAAGTCTTGCCTAATTTGATGAGTGGGAGTTAGATCAAATGACCTCTAAATTTGTTTATGCTATGAGAGTATTATTTATTTAATTTTACATGATTCTCATGTGTCTGTATTGTCTTTAGGTATACCCTTTTCTTTATATGTATTTAGTGCTTCTTGGTATGTGATAAAATCTTCTTGTTAGTGCTTCTTCAAGTTTTAAGTACTCTTTATAAGTATTGGGTACAAATTCTTCAATTTGTGTTTATTTTGGTGAATCTGATTGCAGTTTATGTTCTGATGCAGGCATGTAGAACAATGAAGACTACAACTTTAATGCTAAGATATGATTTTTGAATATATGTTAGTTTGTGGTTAATGCTAAGACATAATTTTTGGATATATGTTAGTTTGTGATTTAATGTTAAAACATGATTTTTGGATTTTGAATATATTAATTTTGTGGGTAATGGTGATTGGATATTTATTGAATGAGAAAGTGAATTAGTGCTTCATTATAGCTATTTGAATGGGAGTTATTATTTTATATTAGTGCTATTAAGGTATTTTTTTAGTTCAATCAAATAAAATTAGCACAATTTCAAAAAAAAAAAGGATATAACGGCGTTTCTACAAACGCCTCTTAAACCCTACTTATTAACGGTTGTATTTTAAAAAAAGATATGACGGCGTTTTTAAAAAACGTCGCTAAATATCATAAGTGATGCAAGCGTGTGTTTAGTAGGACATTTGGCGGTGTTTTTTAAAAACGCCGCCTATACTATTATCACGACGTTTTTAAAACGTCACAAAGCTATAGCGACGGCCGCGTCCTCGGCGTTTGGTACTAAGCGTCGCAAAAGGAATTAGCAGCGTTTTTGACACTTATAACGGCGTTTTTTAAACGCCACTAAAAATCTGTTTTCCAGCAGTGCCATCTCCCCCAGATTCTCTTTTATTAGTGGGATGATTTTTTTTTTTTTTTTTTTTTGGGTGTTTACAAGTAAACCCTTAGATAAACCTCTGATTAACCTTCCTAGCTCTAAGAAACGATTAAGTCTCACTACTCAGGATACCACTACTGTTGAATCTATTGAAAAAATATTCAATAAATTAGCAACCTCCTCTTCTAATGAAGAAATCAAAGTTTTAACACAACAACCATTTAATGAGATTACTCAATCTACGTTAGACACATCAAATGATGAAATTGACCAATTAGCTCAGCAATTTCAAGACACTAATCTTAATCGAATCACCAATACCAAATCTAAAGTTAATCCCACTACTCTTACAAAAAAACTGGTATACTAGACCTATCCCTCCAGATTTACAATTTGAAGAAACTAATGTTAATAACCAATTTTCTGTTTCTGCTAAAAAATTATATGAATGGAATATAGATGGTATTAGTGAACATCAAATCCTTACTAAATTAAATCATTTATCTATGGTCGCAAACAGTTACCTTACTAATTATCCTGATTATACTCAACCTAAAATTGTTATCTTAATTACTAATGGATTCACTGGCATGCTCAAATCTTGGTGGGATAAATATCTCACTTCTGATCAAAGAGAATCGATTCAATATGTTGTTCAAATGAATGATAATGGTTTTCCCATTTTTGACGAAGAAATAGATACCAGTATAGCTGATGGTATTAATACACTAATATACATTATAGTCAAACATTTCATTGGAACCCTAACTAATATTTATTCCTGCATCCATGATCAACTTAGTAATTTAACTTGCCCTACTCTTAGTGATTTTCGAGGGTATAAGGATGTGTTTACCTCTAGAGTCATGCTTAGAGATGATTGCACAAAGTCATTTTGGAAAAAAAAAAATTTATTAATGGATTACCTAGTCTTTTTGCTCATAAAATTAGAGATGTTCTTAGTCAACCTACAGGTGTCATAGAATATGATAATTTAACTTATGGTGATATAATCAGTACTATTCAAAAAGAAGGATTAAGAATGTGCATAGACTTAAAACTAAGTCAAAAAGCTGCTAAATATAAACATAAGGCTAAGTATGAATTAGATAATTTCTGTGAACAATACGGTTTACCTCTTGTTACACCTTCTCAAAGAAAATATAGTAAAAAGAAATCTTCTTATAAATATTCAAATAAATATAAAACACCTTCTAAATCAACTGAAATTTTTTATACCTAACCTAAAAAGAAATATTATAAGAAAACTAATCCAAAACCAAAATCCACTAAAGATATTACCTATTACAATTATGGTAAAAAGGGTCATTATTCTAATAAATATAAGATTAAAGAAAAACTTAATCAATTACAAATTACTGAAGAAAATCAAAAACAAATATTTGATAAATTTCAGTCAGATAATTCTCCAAATAATTCTAGTCAATCATCTGATGATCCTACTCCTAATGATACCTCTAGTTACCACACTCCTAGTGATGATACTGATAACAATATTGAAGTAGGATGTAATGATACTTGTTATAAAACAGTCAATGTACTTACTAAATCACAACAAGAAGAAACTGCTCTCATGGAATTGATTGCTAAATTAGAAAAACCAGAACTTAAACAACAATATACCGATAAAGTAAAATCTTTACTTATTAATAAAGATCAAAAACCTATAATTAGTCTTAATAAAACCTTAGAACGATTTTAAAAAGAAAAACATAAAGAAGTCACTTTACAGGATTTAAAAAATGAAATTAACCACATTAAATCTACTATCAAAGAATTAAAAGAAAAGGATAAATCTTTAGAAGAAGAAATTTCCATATTACAGATTAACAAAGGTCTTAATGATTTCAAAAATAGTCAAAAATCATCTTCTGCATCTGGTTTTGGTTCTGAAACAGATCCTAATAAAGTCATTTTTTATAATAGATCTATTAATAGTCATAATGATAGTAATCGCCTCAATTTAATAACTTGCATTAATATCCAGAAATGGCATTCAAGAGTCAAATTAGTTATTAATGATTTTGAATTAGACATCATAGCATTAATTGATACAGGTGCTGATTTAAACTGTATTCAAGAAGGTTTAATCCCTACTAAATATTTTCATAAAACTACTGAACAATTAAGCTCTGCTAATGGAAGTCAAATGCATATCCAATATAAATTACCCAAAGTTCATATCTGTCAGAATAATGTTTGTTTTAAAACATCATTTGTTTTAGTTAAAAACTTAACAGATAAAGGTATTTTAGGTACACCATTTATATTTCTGTTATATCCATTTACTACCACTAACCATGGAATAACAACCCAAGCATTTGGTCAAAAAGTCACATTCACATTTTTGTCTCCACCCGAAATTAGAGAATTAAACCAATTAAAAGAATGTTCTATATCTCAATCTATTAATCGTTTAACCAAACATCTTAAATTTCTTAAGGAAGAGGTAAAATATAAAAGAGTTGAAACCCAATTAACGAATCCTATTTTACAATAAAAAATTACACAATTCAAACAAAAATTAGAATCTACTATTTGTTCAAGTTTACCTAGTGCTTTCAGGCATAGGAAAAAACATGTCGTCACATTACCTTATATTAAAAACTTTAATGAACGACAAATCCCAACTAAATCTCGACCTATTCAAATGAATAATGAATTAGTTGAAATGTGTAAAAAAGGAAATTACTGAATTATTAAAAAATAATATCATTCGTCATAGTAAATCACCCTGGTCTTGCCCTGCTTTTTATGTTAACAAAAATGTTGAATTAGAATGTGGTGTGCCTCGTTTAGTCATCAACTATAAACCATTAAATAAAGTTTTAGAATGGATTAGGTATCCAATCCCTAATAAAAAAGATTTAATTAAAAAACTTAGTCAAGCTCTCATCTTTAGTAAATTTGATTTAAAAAGTGGGTTTTGGCAAATCCAGATTCGTCCCGAGGATAGGTATAAAACTGCTTTTACTACACCATTTGGTCATTACGAATGGAATGTCATGCCCTTTGGACTAAAAAATGCTCCTAGTGAATTCCAGAATATTATGAACGAAATATTCAACCCTTTTAGTCATTTTTCCATCATCTACATTGATGACAGCCTTATCTTTTCCAAGTCACTAGAAGAACATTGGAAACATCTCCATTCCAAGTTATTAAACACAATGGTTTTGTCATTTCTGCTCCTAAGATTAAGTTATTCCAAACCAAAGTCCGATTTTTAGGATATGATATTTACCAAAGTACTATTCTTCCCATTAGTCGGTCAATCAAATTTGCCTCCAAGTTCCTTGATGAAATTCTTGATAAAACTCAATTACAACGGTTTTTAGGATCATTAAATTATATTGCTGAATTCTACAAAGACCTTAGGAAAACTTGTCAATCACTTTTTGTTCGGTTGAAAGATAATCATTCTCTTTGGTCTTTTACTCACATTGCTATTGCTCAACAAGTCAAGAAATATGTCAAGACTTTGCCTTGTCTTGGTATTCCTACTAAAAATTCATTTAAAATTATTCAAACTGATACTTCTGGTATTGGTTATGGTCGTATTCTCCTTCAGAAGCTGACTCCTCAGTCATCTGAACAAATTGTTTGTTTTCATTCTAGTGTTTGAATCACACCCAGAAAAATTATAGCACTTTTAAATAAGAAATTTTATCTCTTGTTTTATGTATTAGTAAATTTCAAGATGATATTTTAAATCAAAAATTTTTACTACGTGTTGATTGTAAAAGTGCTAAATATGTTTTGAAAAAAGATGTTCAAAATATCGCTAGTAAACATATTTTTGCCCGATGGCAATCTATTTTAAGTATCTTTGATTTTGATATTGCGTATATACCTGATAGTCAAAATTTTATTCCTGATTTCCTTACCCGAGAATTTTTACAGGGGGGATAGGGATGGCAACTCCTTTTATTTCCTACCATAAATCCAAAGTCACCTTTTACAAAACCTTATTCACCAAACTGCTTATAGAATTACTTGCCTCAAATTAGCCAAAAAGACTACTCAACGTGCTCAATATATTCAATTTCACCAAGTTCGCAATCGACGCAATTTACTTGCTCATTATTACAATTGTTTGGATAATGATCAAAACTATTTAGATATCCTCAGTGGTTGCTAACCTTATTCTTATTTACAGATGTCTCATCCTCGCCCTTCTTCCAAAGCCTTAATTTCATCTAGTCAACCTTTAGTTGTTCCACCAATTGAAATGGTTAACCATTACTAAGTTTTTGGTAATATTCCTAAACCTAGTTACACTTGTGCTTTAGCTACTGACCCATTTGCTTCTTCTTCTCAGTCGCTTACTCCATACCCACCAAATCCAATCAAAACTTCCCAGTCAAATTATATTCAATTCCAGTCAGTTAATTTGTTCTTCAAAGAACCCGTTCATAAGAACATCCATGATGTTCTTGATTTAATCGAAAAATACTTTCCTCCAGGATGGCATTTTGTTCCTCTCCATCCTGGTAAGTCAATTGCATTTTACAAAGATATTCTTTTCCATCACAAGTCAATTATTATTAAACCAATTTATGATCGAGTCTACCCTAGTAAAATTGTTTATCAGTCACTTCATATTCACAACATTGTCTCTCTCGATGAATAAGGAGCTCATTTTCTTCTTCGAGATTTACTTGGTCATTCAATCCAATATAGTTATTACGACTATATAGATGCATGGTTTAAAGATCTTTTGTATCGAAATGAGTCATACAGTCACTCCTGGTTCTTCCAGTTTGATCATTAATTTAAGTTAACAATCCCTACATGGTTCCTCAGATGGTGGTCTCTTCGTGGTTCTATACCTGAGATCATTCCACCAGTCTTAATGGAACAAGTCACCTATTTCCCTTTTGTTTACAACTGCAGTCAACATCAACAGCAATTCTCATGGTTGCTCATTTTTATGTCCAAATACAAAGTCCCCTAGATATTTAAATGGCAATATGGAATTGACAATAACATAGTCATTCGGCAACATTTTGTTAAATGGTGGGATAACTTCAAAGTCCCACGAATCATTGAACAAGTCTAGTTTGAATTCCCAGTCAATGTTCATGCGTCAACTCCAGCAATGGTCAAAGCTCAGCAGAACCCAACTGCTTCAGTCACTCAGCAATCTCAAGGAAGCCCACTTCCTCTAGTCAATCTTGGAAGTCCTAATGATCCACCATCTAGCTCTTCCAAGCCTAAGTCATCTAAGTCCAAGGCAGCCAAGCCAAAGCTCACATCGGTTGCATCCAAGTCAGCACAGTCAAAGCTCAAGGTTTAGCCCAAGTCATCCAGTGATGAATTGATCCAAATGGCCCAGCTCCTAATGGCCCAAGCCAAGTCACAAATGAAAGATGAACCCTTTGATGATGAGTCCCCTAAAAAATCAGAATTCAGTTCATCCAGCTCATCCAACTCATAAGAAGAATCAACCATTTATGATCCTTATGGATCCCAGTTCCAAGATGCTCAAGACCCATATGCATAATTCAGTCAACAAGCCAGCATTGGATTCTATATACATACAACATAGCTTCACTCACTATTATGCCTTTGAGAAAAGCTGATATATTTGTATATATATGGCTTGCCATCAATCACATGCTCCACCGAAAGACATGAATAGTAAAAGTCCATTTTACTATTCACTATTCATCAATCAGACATATCCACAACAACAGTCAAAAGCAGTGTAGACACCCCATTTTTGACCGTCCTCAAGACTTGGACGTCACCGTTTGAACACCCGGTGATCATCCATGTTTGTGTTCGTTTGGAGTTCCCGGTGGTCTTGGCTACGCGCCTTGCCTTAGGATCTCCGAACTCGACTGTTCCGTGTTTGGTTTTGGCACCAAACACTTGTGTTTTTGCCTTGAAGGGCGGGGAATGGCTTTTTGGCCATCTCCACAATCCACCGGCCTTCCCCTAGCATCACCAGCTGTTTATGGGTGCCACCGGCCATGGTTTCTTAAAATCAATGGCCGGTCGGCACTATATTTGGCCGGCCGACACTTTATTCTGCCGGCGACCTCTTTTGCTGGCCGGTGTGACTCCTCTGCACCCTTGAGGCATGGTGCATGCCAGGTGTGCCAGCTAGAATGCACCATCACTCCTCCTCGTGCATGAAGTGGCTGTTTTGCCCCTTTTGCCCCCTTTTGGTCAAAGCTTCTTGAGGAAGCTTGACCCTTTGGTCAAAGCTTCCTCAAGAAGCTTGGCCAGCTGTCTTAGCTTCCTCAAGAAGCCAAGAACCCCTTTGCACCCTTTGCCCCTTTCATCTAGCTTCTTGGAGAAGCCTAGAACCTTGGCCTTTGCCTATATAAGCACTCATCCTCTCCCTTTGTTAGGGGTTAGAGCTTTTGAATAAAAAAACCAGAGCTTCTATATCTATATATCTGACATATCATCCTCTCTCTATATATCTCCCTCTCTCTCATCCTTAGGGTGTGTTTGGAAGCCTAAAAGTGTATTTTGACCTTACTTTTGCACTAAAACACACACCATTACACCTTGCTCTGAGATTGAGAGGCATTGAGGGTTGTTTGTTGAGGTTTTGGACTGATTTTGATCAGTAGAGAGTGGCTGGATCCTCTGTTCTTCAAGGTTTCTTCAAGGGTGAGACATTTGCTTTAGTTTCCCCAATCTTGCACTAGTTTTCTACCTATCTTGCATGCTGATTTAAGCTTTGTGTATAACATGAAAAAGTCTTGTATTTTCGTGCTTAACATCTTTCATTAAGGGTGTTTTGGCATTGGGGGTCGAACTCCTCCCCTTAGGCCTCTTTTGGCCTATTTTGGTGCCATTTTCTTTAAGTTTTGTTTACTTTGTTGTGTTGGTCTTCTCACCACTGAAATCTAGTGGATTTTCAGTGGTGATGGAGTGATTTTGAAGTCTTGTGTAGGGGAGGGACACCCCTCTCCCCTTTGTCCTTCTTTTACCTTTGTTTTTGGCTTAAAAGGGCAACATGCATGCTTGGTTGTTTTTGGTCCCATCTCAGAGGTTTTTTGGTGCCTATTAGTCATGTTATATCTCTGTCTTTGGTTGGATTTGTAGCCCTTAGCATGCATCTTGTACTTGCTTTGTAATTCCTTATCTTGCCTAGAAATGTGCCATGTGTTTAGCCTAGTATATCTTCGTGATTTGGCTTAGCTTATTGAAGCTTTTGGTCATGATTTGTCATGCTTTAGGTCTGTTGGCCACTGTTTTTACATGTTCGTCGTGTTTTGCATAGCTCCTTTGCATTCTAGAACTTTGGCCTTGAGCAAATGAGTCATTAGCATGCTTTGGTTAGGTTGTTTAAATGATTTGCTCTGAGATTGAGAGGCATTGAGGGTTGTTTGTTGAGGTTTTGGACTGATTTTGATCAGTAGAGAGTGGCTGGATCCTCTGTTCTTCAAGGTTTCTTCAAGGGTGAGACATTTGCTTTAGTTTCCCCAATCTTGCACTAGTTTTCTACCTATCTTGCATGCTGATTTAAGCTTTGTGTATAACATGAAAAAGTCTTGTATTTTCGTGCTTAACATCTTTCATTAAGGGTGTTTTGGCATTGGGGGTCGAACTCCTCCCCTTAGGCCTCTTTTGGCCTATTTTGGTGCCATTTTCTTTAAGTTTTGTTTACTTTGTTGTGTTGGTCTTCTCACCACTGAAATCTAGTGGATTTTCAGTGGTGATGGAGTGATTTTGAAGTCTTGTGTAGGGGAGGGACACCCCTCTCCCCTTTGTCCTTCTTTTACCTTTGTTTTTGGCTTAAAAGGGCAACATGCATGCTTGGTTGTTTTTGGTCCCATCTCAGAGGTTTTTTGGTGCCTATTAGTCATGTTATATCTCTGTCTTTGGTTGGATTTGTAGCCCTTAGCATGCATCTTGTACTTGCTTTGTAATTCCTTATCTTGCCTAGAAATGTGCCATGTGTTTAGCCTAGTATATCTTCGTGATTTGGCTTAGCTTATTGAAGCTTTTGGTCATGATTTGTCATGCTTTAGGTCTGTTGGCCACTGTTTTTACATGTTCGTCGTGTTTTGCATAGCTCCTTTGCATTCTAGAACTTTGGCCTTGAGCAAATGAGTCATTAGCATGCTTTGGTTAGGTTGTTTAAATGATTTGGAGTCACTTCCTATGCCATTTCAGTCCCTAAATCATGCTCGTATGACAGCATTTATCATCCTTTTATGCCTTGAGGTGTTGTAGTTTTGTGCCTTGAAATGGGCATTGTGTATGCTTGTATGTTTAAGTCACTTGAGTTGCCATTCATGAGGGTTTTGGGGCGTGTTTTAATGCATTAAAACTTTGTTTTTTTGGTTGTTTCATTCATACCATGTGTGGTTATGATAGTTGTGGTAGAAGGCTTCTCTTATGCTTTAGCCTTATGCTCTTTGGTATGCAAGTTTGCATGAGTATTTGCCCATCATTCCATCACTTTTGGCCACTGTTTTGGGGTGTGGGTGAGGGTCCTCCATCTTAGTGTAAGTCCATGGATCATATATTTGCATCTTGTAGTATGCTCATGACATTGCATGTTGTGGTATCCTCATGGTTTGTGCATTGTTGCATGCCCACCTCTTTACATACTTGCCTATCTAGTGTGCATTGTAGTATTGCTTGTAGTGTTGCATGCTAGTGGCATTACCATGTTGTTTGCATGATAGTTTGCATTGCATCACATTTGACATGTTTTGCATCTTAGCTTCTTGTTGCATTTTTGAGCCATATTTGCACAACATGCATTGCATCGCTTGTTTTGGGGTGTCAAACCTAGTGTGAGGGTGAGAGGTGTTCATACTACAAGTGATGAAACATATCTCAACTCTCGGTCACCGAGGCCCTTGACTTTGACATGATAGGATCTTGGTCCTCATTTGTGTGTTGCATGCATTTTGCATTAAATGGCAAGTTTGGTCCCTAAGGCTATCATGCCCAATTGATGGCCCAAGGATCAAGGACCCTGCTCCCCTGAGTTCAATACATGATAGGGAACATGACCATGCTTACATGTGCTTGAAATTCTATGCCATGCACTACCTGTCCTCTGCTGCTGTCAAAAACCAGCTTCTGCAGGAAGTTTCTGCCGATCGGCACTGTAGAATGCCGACCGGCCGTGGATTGGTGGCCGATAGACTTGAAAGAAGCCGATGGAAGTTTCCCATGGCCGGTGGTCATTTCACTTAGCCGGTGGTGTTATGCAGTGCTCATTGAAGATACCCTGAGACTTTGGCAATTTTCAGAGGAGCAGGGCAGCATTAACAGAGGCAGCAGTGGCATGGTACGGGTTTCCGGGCAAAATGGACCGAGCATGCATCATTCGCGTACCCCGAGGCAGAGGCTGCGGCCATCTTCTCTTTGCATTTAACTTGTTAATTAGATTAGAAATTTTGTAATAATTAATTTAGTATTATTTATTCGGACTGTAATATTTATTTGGGACCCTCCGAGTGAGGGCAATTGTGTAATAAGTGTGCGTGAGTGTGTGTATGTCTTCCAACCCCACTTCTTCCCTTTTATTTACCCGCTTATGATGGTAGACTAGGGCATATTTAAATTAGCATACCTTATGCTATGCATGCGTACATTCATACATTTGTCTTGCATGCACCGGGCTCGACGCATCATTCTAACTGCATTTGCATTTCAATTCCAAATTGAATACGTGTTAGTTGTAGCATTTCACATGTCATTGTAGATTCGCCGAGCCTATCTTAGTTGCATATTGCATGTGTTGCATTAGCCATTTTAACACGAACTAGGATCATGCATATGATTATTAACTAGTTTTTGTTTTGGCTCGGAGTACTCGGTAAGCATTTATGCTTTAGCATATCGCATGCGTGTGAATGCTATCATGACAGCATGCTTACCATGTGACTAGATGCTTATGTGATAAACTGTTTGGATGCCTGTGGGTGAAGGTTGGATTGTCTGAGTTGGAAAAATTCGTTGAAATCCGTATTTTAGCCTACTTGCGAGTAGCAAATTCCAAAACATTTTCCAAAACAAACGGATATGCAATGCTTATTTCCAAATTAGGCAATCTAGTCTATACTTGTTTGTTGTGCGCATAACATAGTAATTCTAGGCTAATAACCGGAATAAGAACACATAACGTTTTCAAAAAACGGATATCACGGTTAGTAGAGGCTGATCTTTGATCGGGCGAGAGGGGGTGCTCATAGCTGACCTTCCCCAATTATACCCAAGTTCCCGAGCCGAGGCAACTTTGGTGATGACGGACACGTGGCCTTTGGCACCGAGTCAAGGTTTCCTAAATTCCCCAAAATAAAATATTTAGGTGGCGACTCTGTATTTGGCAAAGCAGTCCATGTTTGGCACTTCTTTTCAAAAATCTGTTTCTCAAAACGATTTGCCGGATTTGGACTCTTTGGTTCGGATTAAGAACCGTGACACAAAATCGAGTCCGAACTATAGCGAGGCCCACACGGGGGCGCGTCTACAAGCAGCATTCAGCTTTAGTCAATCACCGAAAGCAGCAGACAACATCCATGTGCCTCATCATGCTCCTTTCAGTCACAAGCTTCATAGTTATTTTATTGCTTATAAATTAGTCATTCTAGTAAGTTGTAAATCGGAGTGAGAACGAAGAGAAACCAGTCTTTCTTCTCCTACACCTTTCTCTGATATTAAACCTTGTAATTTAATTATTTTGACGTCATGTATTTTGAAGCAACTTCTTGCAGTTACTTCCAGTAAACAATTGTAAGTTTAAATTTTAAGTTGTTTTGTTTTAATTTTAAGTTATTTGTTTTAAATTATTTCTTTCTCTCCTTTCTGTACCTTTCGTGTTTTACCGTTTCCTTTTGGTATGTTATTATATTTTAAATTTTTATCCATACGCATCTATCCAAAAATATAATTAGTAGTCTACCCAAATATTTTCCACACACATCTATCCAAAAATATATAATCCTTCAAAAAATGTAACAAGTGCTTTCTAGTCCTGTACAATTCAACTTCGTGCACGAGTTCATCTATCTGTACAAAAGAAAAAGGAAAATAACGTCACGTAATTTTTTTATGAAAATATTTGCACATCATATGATTGTAAAATTGGCCAAAAAAAGAAAAAGGTCCATGGAAAGTAAAGGTAACATGAATAAATTAAAAGACTATCAATACCATTTTGTAAATAACAGCATTCATATGTATATGTCCAATCAACATTACAATTCTATCAATATCAATGCACCACACTCAGAACAATTCCACTAGTAATAGATGTATGACCCACGGATTAAATGGTACCAAAAAAAAAAATGAAATAAGCTTTACATTGATCCAGTACTCACACTAATCCAAAAAGCTTTATCTATACACTTGCTACAACCAACAAAAGATTCTCCATATTTAAAAGAAAACATCCCATAGTGGACATAATAATTCTAATAATTGAAACATCATCTCTATCACAAAGCTTATCCCATAAATATACACAATTTAAAAATTCTATCTAATTACCCAAAGGTTTACAAGGTAGACTTCCATAGTCATCCTTTGTGTGAAACATTCACTCAAACAAGATCTCATAATATATATATATATACACAAATATTTAAAGTGCATATTTCTATGCATATCGAAATGTTCCTTGATCTTTGCCCAGTACATGAGTCCAAACACATGGAGATGTCTAATTATAGAAAGCCTAGTCAAGATAAAGCCTAGTCAAGATCTCATAATATATATATGTATAGTTTTTCAATCAATGCTTGTATTTACCTCATATTGCAATAACTGGTCAACATAAGTGAATATTTGATCTAGCAAGTTAGCTACTATAACCTACAGGTTACAAGACTTGTGATGTTTAAATAGAATATATATATATATATATATAAAATAGATGTATAAGAGGTACTTTGAAGCTTCAAATGCCATTAAAACAACATCAATGAGGGAACTCCAAGCAGATAATATAACCAGAGTAGTTCTGGCAACTAGAAGTCACACCTATGGACAAGCACAAATCTCTTGAAAATTCACAAGGCCTAGTCCTAATTGATGGAGGCATCAAGTCATATACAAGCGAGAGCAGCTTTAGTGGATGTGAGTCTTGGTAACTGACCTAGTAGACTTCCACCTTAAAATGGGCAATATTGGGACAAGCATCTATAGTGAAAATAAGTATTGCTCTCACAAGTTTGTTTAGTCTAGGTCGGGATGACCATGATGATCTTAGGGCTGTTTGGGGACTGCTTCCAATTTTCGCCCCCAAATGACCTATTTTTGCCTATTTCTCTCACATTTTTGTCTATAATTCTCTAACTGGGCATCCTATCGATGCACCATTGCTCTCACAAGTTTTTTTAATCTAGGCCGAGGTGACCATGATGATCTTCAGGCTGTTTGGGGGCTATTTCCAATTTTCACCCCCAATCGGCCCATCTTAGCCTTTTTTTTCTCACATTTTTTTTCTTCTAAATCTCTAACTGTGCGTCCTATTGATTTGTCGCTTGCTCTCACAAGTTTGTTTAATCTAGGACGAGGTGACCATGATGATCTCGGGGTTGTTTCCAATTTTTGCCCCAAAACGACCCGTGTTCACCTTTTTTCTCACATTTTTTTTTGGGTCTAAATCTCTAACCGTGGGTCCTATCAATGTGTCGTTTGCTCTCACAAGTTTGCTTAATCTAGGCCGAGGTGACCATGATGATCTCGAGGTTATTTGGGGGCTTTTTCCAATTTTTGCCCCCAAACGGCCCTTTTTGCCTTTTTTCACATTTTTGTTTTCTAAATCTCTAACCGTGTGCCCTATCGATATGACGCTTGCTCTCAAAAAATTGTTTAATCTAGGTCGAGGTGACCGTGATGATCTTGGGGACTGTTTCCAATTTTCACCCCCAAACGGCCCGTTTTCTCCTTGTTTTCTCACATTTTTTTGGCTAAATCTCTAACTGTACGTCCTATCGACGCATTGCTTGCTCTCACAAGTTTTTTTAATCTAGTCCGAGGTGACCATGACGATCTCGGGGTTGTTCCCAATTTTTGCCCCCAAACGGCCCTATTTGTCTTTTTCTTTTTTTTTGGTCTAAATCTCTAACCGTGCGTCCTATTGACGCACCGCTTGCTCTCTCGAGTTTGTTTAATCTAGGCCGAGGTGACCGTGATGATCTCAAGGCTGTTTGGGGGTTTTTTCCAATTTTCGCCCCCAACTGGCCTGTCTTTGCTTTTTTTCTTCCATTTTTTGGTCTAAATTTCTAACCGTGCATTCTATCAACGCGCTGCTTGCTCTCACAAGTTTGTTTAATCTAGGTCGAGGTGACCATGATGATCTCGAGGCTATTTGGGGGCTATTTCCAATTTTCGCCCCCAAACGGCCCCTTTTTGCCTTTTTTTCCTCACATTTTTTGGTCTGAATCTCTAATGGTGCATTCTATCGACGTGAAACACCTCACACGTATAATTTCATTAAGAAATCAAAAGAACATTCTCTACATAAACACATGACACAATCCCTTGCAAATGTTTCTCTTTCTCATTGAACTACAGATTTCATTTAAAAAATTTCAAAATACTTATCTCGGTTCAGTGAGTTTGAAAAGATTACAAAACAATTACATTGTCCTCGGAGTTACTAATTACACTGTGACATTTAGCACAAAAGTACAAAACTCAAAATAATAGTAGAAAAAGAGTTCCATCATTTTGTCACAACTTCAAGTTCACAAAAGTTTAGATTCTGAAAAAAAGGTAGTCTTTTTCTTCGCCTTCATTGATAGTTTTGGGGCTCTTAATTTCCTAAAATGTTAGTAAATAGGAATGACCAATTGCCCAGTAAAGAATAACTTTAACAAAGTATATGAACATTTGATTCAAATATGCATGACCTTTATTAATACCCTTGAATTTCCATTGGTTTAGAAATTATTACACAACACACAATTCACCTTTCAATCTCCACATTTTTCCGTCCTCACACGAATGGTCAATGGACACCTCAAACCTTCCACTTTTGTTGTCTTCACACAAATCAACTAGTGGACACCTCACAACATCCCCACATTCGTCGCCCTCATGCAAACTAGGCAAGTGGGCACCTCAAACACATTCCCACATCCATCGTCCTCATACGAACCGGGCAACCGAGCACCTAAAACACATTCCAATACATTAACGTTTAAAACACAACACAAAAATCACAAAGACTTCCCCCTTTTCACATGTCCTTTACCCAGTAAGTCAAATTCAATAACAATCCTTAGGGTTACATATAAAAATTTAGGGTTTTTCCTTTCAACTATTTATTTTCCTTGATTCAAGTATATTTGCTCACAATTTCATAGGTGATTTCCCAATCCACCATCAATTTCACACAAACACTTCATCAACACAAGCCTATATATACACTACATCCATCTGAATAATTCCA
Organism: Camellia sinensis; assembly: GCF_055761805.1. Lineage (NCBI taxonomy): Eukaryota > Viridiplantae > Streptophyta > Magnoliopsida > Ericales > Theaceae > Camellia > Camellia sinensis. The sequence continues at coordinate 92,170,433 of NC_138962.1, forward strand.
CACATCTTAAGATTCACACACATTTAAGCCAAAAATATAACTATATAAGGGTAAAGGTATTCCTACCTCAAGAGTTGCAAGAAGAGAGATGAAGGTCTACGTGATGAGCTTTTGAAATACCACAATCTAATCTGTTCAAAACATAGCTCTTGACGTGGATAACAACTTTAATGAAGGCCCAAAGATCATTCCGTGCTCTTACTAGATGAAATCTAAGGTTCTCTAGCTAAGGTTTTGGAAAGAGGGATATTAGAGAGAGGAGTGTGCGAGAAATGAATTAGAATAGTGTTTGGATCGCAATATAACTCTGTTGTTCCAACTAGACCGCTCGAGCGAATTGCCAAAAATATAAAGGGACCACTCGAGTGAACTTTCCACTGCTCAAGCAATAAATGCAAAGTTTCAAAAGTTTTGCATAGCTACAATAAAAATATTGGGAGCTGTAAATCTCCACTTGAGCGACCAAATGACCACTCAAACGATCACCCAAAAACAGCTGTTACAGCCTACCCCCCTTAAGGAATTTTGTTCCCAAAATTTTATCATTCCTGCCCAAACAACTCCAACACTCCCAAGAAAGATGAATATCACAATAACAATAGTCTCAATCATCACCACTTTTCAAATCAAAACGAAATCAAAACAAACTTCGAACCATAATGTAAGAATTTAGATTTCTTTTATTTACTTTCTTCTACTATCTCTCATACAATAATTTAAGACAACAAATAAGCAAGTTTACATTTCATTAAATAAATTGGGGTATTTCTCCTGAACTTTAGCTTCTCGTTCCCACGTGGCCTCTTTCACCCCGTGGTGATGCCAAAACACTTTAACTAAGGGGATAATTTTGCCTCTCAAAACTTGTTTCCAGGTGTCTAATATTTTCGTCAGTCTCTCTTTATATGAAGCATTCTCATCCACCTCTAAATTTGTCCAATCCAAGACATGGAAAGGATCAGGTTCATACATGCGAAGCATGGAGACATGGAACACATCGTGCACTCTGGATAATTGCAATGGTAATGTAAGGCAATAAGCTACCTCTCCCACCCGTTCTATAATATCAAAGGGGCCAATGAACATAGGTGACAATTTTTCGCTTCACGCAAATCTCATTAATCCTTTTCTAGGCAATATCTTCAAAAATACATGATCACCCACATCAAAAGATAGGGGTCTTCTTCTCCGATCTGCATATCTCTTTTGTCGACTATGTACCGTAATTAACCGTTTATGAATGAGAGCTATTTTCTTAGTGGTCTCACAAACCAATTCTGGTCCAAGCATAGATGAATCCCCTACCTCCCTCCAACACACTGGTAACCTACAAGGTCGTCCATACAAAACTTCAAAAGGTGCCATCCCAATGCTAGTTTGGAAGCTATTATTATAAACGAACTCTGCTAAAGGCAAGTGTCTCTCCCAAGAACCTTTAAAATCTTGGGTGCCGAATCCCGCGGATGAAATTTCCGTAAAATGACCATTTGAATATAATTATACATGGGTGCCGAATCCCGCGAACGCAATTTCCGTAAAATGGTAATCCGAATATATCTATACATGGGTGCCGAGTCCCGCAGATGAAATGTCCGTAAAATGGCCATAAGAGAATGAAAATACATGGGTGCCGAATCCCGCAGACCCAATTTTCGTAAAATGACAGTTTGTAGTATTGTTGGCATGAGATGTAGTCTTACTTCAGTTATTTGGATAGGTTCTGAGCCATGTTTATAAGTTGAGTTTTGTTAAGTTAAACATTTATCAAGTGCCAATGTTTTAGTTATTGCTCATGTTATGTTTAGCATATCTCTACTAGGCATTAGCTCACCTTATATGGGACATCATTTTTAGGTACAGGTGTTATGCCACCTACAAGGACGTAGCTTGGGAGGCTTGAGGCTGTAGACTCTTTTTGTTGTTTTTGTTGTATTACATGTATATCAAGCCAAGGGCTTATTCGTGTAGAGTTAGTACTCTCTTTTTGTAACCAAGTGTTGACTTGGAAAGTTGTAAGCCTATAGGGCGTTTACTTTTATTGTCAGCATGTAATACCTTTCGTAAGAATACTCTGATGGTTATAATATGAGAACTCTTTTACTTATTGTGAATGTATGCTATGATGGGTTTATTTTTGAGGGCGTTACATGACATGCTACTATGCAATAGCCTCTCAATGCGACAAGGTTTACATGTTTAATATTTGCAATGACCTCGACTTTGTTAGGGAAAATAGATGATTTTCCACAAGTGTAAATCAATCAAAAGAAATAAAAATATTGCAAAAAAATTAAATCAACAATGACATAAGAATTTTTACGTGGTTTCCTCAATGTGAGGTACATCCACGGGACCGAAGTCCGATTCCACTATCAATCAAGAGTTTTCAAACGATTACAAATGAGAAACGAATGGTCTCACAAACCACCCTTAGGTGAATTCCAAATAATCACAAATAAATAGAGGAAAGACCTTACCAAATAGATGAACAAATTGTCCTCGAAACAAAGTTGAAGAAGACCCAAAATAACAACCCAAACCAGTCCACACCGTAACTATTTGTGAAGCAAAGGCAGGAGCAACAAGTAGTGAAACACCCAAAACTTAAACAAGCTGCAGCAAAATCCAAATAAACACCCATGACACTAGCATGAACACAACACCATCTGGGCTCTCCTTTTTCCACGCCCCCGCCATTTTGGAAAAGGGTTTGAAAAGAAGGCCTCACAGTTCAGACTCTACCTGTGGCTCTGAATCTAGTCTCACAAGTGCAATGTGAAACTGAAAAATACCAAAGAGTCCAATCCGTCAAATCTTTTTTGGAAAATCAGATTTTAAATCAAATAATGCCAAAATTGGACTGCTTTGCCAGATTACAGAGTCACCACCTAAATATTTTATTTTTGGAAAATTTAGGAAACCCTGACTTGTGCCAAAGGCCACATGTCCGTCATCATCAAAGTTACCTCGGCTCAGGAACTTAGGTACAAGAGGGGAAGGTCCTGAAATGAGTACCCCCGCTCGCCCGATCAAAAGATCGGCCTCTACTAATTATGATATGTTGTTTTATAAACCTCATGTGTTCTTATCCGGTTATTAGCTAACATTACTATGTGACGCACACAAGCAAGTATAGACTAAAATTGCGAGAATCGGAATAACTCAACTCATGTTTGTTTGTGAAAATGGTTTGAATTTGCCACTCTCAAGTGGGCTTAAAACATGATTTGCCACTCAACAAAGTGGGCTTAAAACGCACATTTGTTGAATCATTCCAATTCAAGCAATCAAAGCCTTCATCCACAGGCTTTCAAGCAGTTTAGCATATAAGCACATAGCCCCATGGCAAGCATGTGAAACATGGCATTATGGAAATCAGACTCATGCAAGTATGCTAAAGCATAAAACTCACCGAGTACTCCAAGCCAAAACAAAAACTAGTTAGAAAAATGCATAATTCTAATTATACAAGATGTCTAATGCAACACATGCAATGATGTAACTAAATAGGCTTGTCTATCTAATCATGGTATTTGCAACACTTTGATAGCATGCTTTGAAACATGTATTCAAATAAGTATTGAATTGACAATGCAGTTTGAATGATGCGTCGAGCCTCGGTGCATGCAAGACATATGAATGGATGCAAATATGCAAGCATAAGGTATGCTAATTGAAAATGTCCCTAATCTAACCATCGAAACTGATTAAATAAAAGGGAGAAAGACGTAGGGTTGGAAGACATACATATACGCATGCACACTTATTACAACATCATGCCCTCGCGAAGGAGGGTCCAAATGAACTAGCTAATTAGCTACGCTAATTAAGCTAACTATTACAACACAACTAATTAACTATTCTAGTTAATTAATTATTACAAACCGAATTTTAAGCTAATTAATTACAAAACGAATTAATTAACAAAATAATTACAGCACTTGTATGAATGAATTAGCTACAACTAACTAATTAAACAAAGCAAGTAAATGGCCTCGAGGGCGAGGGACACATGCATGCTCGGTTGGTTTCCTCCCGAAAATCCACCACATTGCCATCGGACACCTCTGTTTGCACTTGCTCAAATGCCAACAGTGATACCAACTTCCAGAACACCTCTGCTCCAACTCAGGAACACACATATGCAATTTTTCATTTCTGGCCGGTCGGCTATCAATGGTGGTTATTGGCTACCATTGGTAGTCGGTCGGCTACTTCTGGTGGCCGGTCAGCCACTGCTGGTGGCCGGTCGACCACCCCTTCCATGAACTTCTTTTTTTGCTACAACAGAGAGCAAACAGAGGCAAAGCAATGTATTCTCAAGGAGTGTATGTACTGCTACTCTCCTTATCATCACACAAGCTCAAAGGAGAGTAACTCTTGGCCCTCAAACCATCAACCAAGCATTTTCCATGCATGATGGCCAAAGAACCAAGCTTGTACAAGCTAATTGAGTGCAAAACAAGACTCATCAAAACCAAAACCCTATCATGCATGATCAAGGGTGATGGTGACCAAGAAAAGTGGCACGTGTCATCACTTTGTGTATGAAACATCCCATTTTTCTTGTGTTCGAATTAACGTCCGATCCGAACACATGCAATGCGACATAAAAGATGCTTATCTTGCCTCTTTTACTTGTCATGTTTTTATTTACTCATTTTAGCTTACTAATCCATTCTTTAATTGGTTAGTCCAAAAGGTGAATCTCCTCTGATTGAAAGTAGGCTTAAACCACGAGTGCCTTGAGCATGAAAGAGACCTCATGCCGTTGGTTAATAGAAACCCTCAAAAGAGGATTAAAACCATTAAGCACAAGTGTCTCAATTTCGTACTCAAGCCAACAAGGGGTTCAAAGCCACTTTCAAAATAAATGAAAGAGTGAAGAATAGAGGGATATTGCAGAGATTTCAATGCTGAAATGGAGTGCAAAATGACAGTAAAACATGTAAGCAACTCATTCAATTCATGTTTAAAAGCCTAAAACATTAAGCTAGTGAAGGAGATTACACTACAACCACACAAAACAGAGCTAAAATAGTCCAAATCAGAGGCAAAAATATGCTGGAAATAAGCTAAGTTAAGCTACAAAAACATGCTACCATGTGAAGCTAACTAGGCATGCAAGTAAGACACAACAAGGGGAGGCTAACCCCTCTAATTTTGGACTTCAAAACATGTTTTCCACCACTGAAATAACTCTGAATTTTAGTGGTTTAAAGGCCCAAAAAGTTTGATTTGAGAGCCTATAAAGATAGCACAAAAGCCACATAATTAAGCAACAAGAAGGGTGGACTACCCCTTTACGCAAAATGACCTCAAACCATCATGTTAAGCCTTAAAAAATAGAGTTTTTTGTAGTTGAAAACCAGGCCAAAAACAGTACAAAAAGATGGCAAGACAAGTAGTCAAAACAAATCTTACAAGGTGAGTCTTATACCTCTTGAAGCACAGCACAAAACAGCCACAATTGCAGGCTCAAACCTCCTTCCAAAGCTCAAACTAGACCCCAAAGAACCTCCGCTCAAAGGTAAGAGTGTTTGGTTAAGGTTTGATGTACAAAGGTATAGAGAAATAAGGCTTTAAGGCACAAAACAAGAAGAGAGAGAGAGAGAGAATTCTAGAGAGAGAGGAAGAAATTTGATCCAAATTTTCTAACCTTCTCAAATGGGGGAGAGCACCCCCTATATATAGAAAAACAAGATTGAAGCTTGTATTCATCCCTCCATACACATGTATGGAGATGCACTTCAGTGAACAACAGTTGTCACAGCTAGCAAACAAATATCTGAAAAATGAGAAAAATGGCCGTCGGCCATCACTAGCGGCCGACCAGCCACCACTGATGGCTGGCAGGCACAAGCCATGGCCGATGGACTGTGGGGATGGCTGACAGGCCACCCTCTCCTCCAAACTTGAAACAACAAGCTCTTGGTCCACAACTAAGTACAAAACAAACAAGGTTCGAAAGCTCAAAGACGAGGCGATCGGCCAAGATCTTCGAGCACTCAAAATGAACATGAGCATACAAGATCATTGAGTGTTCAAACGATGACATCCGAGTCTTGCGGACAGTCAAAAATGGGATGTCTGCAGTTGCCCCTCTTTGACAGAACTCAGAAGTCATGAAATGACGAGAGTGAATGTCAAAGCCCAGATACGACCCATTTTTGACAAGGCCGAAGACTTGGACAAACAGACAAGCAAAACAAAGAATGGTTGCGCCCGCGGGCTACCTACGTATCCCTTTACAAGGAATCAAACCAGCGTAGTTCTCAGGCAAGATGCAAATGATATGCATGATACAGAACATAACTTATGATCATGCAATGAGAATGTAATGAAACATCTAGATGCCAATGTTATGCAAAGAAATGCTACAACAAACTCAAACATGAACAGAAGTAAGTTAACACGCCACACATGAAAAGCACAAGCCAAACTACATTTCATGCAGAAAGGATGTAAGAAAATTATGCAAGCTTAACTACGCATCACGCAGGAAAGGCAAAGAATAACACAATCAATCGGGCGCGCCTAAGGTACAAAACGAGATTCCAACGCGTTGCACGCGGAAGGAGAAAGATGTTGTGAACACAGGGATACACCCGATTGCTCCAAATCGGAGCGGTGACAAATATCAGAACACGTCCCGAATATTTGTAACCAAAACAAAGAGTGGTATAAGCATCAGAACTCGTTCGAATGCTTTTAACCAAAACATCCTGACGCGTCGCACTCGAGAGGAGAAGAGAGTTGTGTTAACATCAGGCGTACCCGAATGTTTCTAACCAAAAATGCCCCAACGCACCACACGCGAAAGGAAAAAAAGGGGTAACGAGAACACTGGGGCACACCCAAATGTCTCTAACCAAAGCATCCTAACGCATCACATGCGAGAGGAGAAAGGGGAGTGGTGTAAACACCGAAACCCGTCCGAATGCTTCTAACCAAAGCAAGTAGTGGTGTAAACACCAGGTGTAACCGAATGTTTCTAACCAAAACAAGAAGCGGTGTAAACACTGGGCGTACCCGAATGTTTCTAACCAAAACAAAGAGTTCAAAAGACAGGAAAGGTCTCACCTGGGATTCCTCTAAATGAATCGTACATACAATATCGTGCATGTAGAGGAAGACACTTAACAAGTGTGATATGATAAGAACGCACGTTCCATGCAAGCTAAACAACCGATATATAAAGGTGATGGCATACTCTATACAAAATTGAAAGCATATTCTATGCATGAGACAAGAGCATTTTCTATGTAAAATTGAAAACAGGAGCATATCCCGAGCAACACCAAAAGGCATATTCTATGCAATATTCTATACAAGATTAGCAAATGCAGCGAACACAACAGTGAAATGCATATGCAATGCAACAATAAAATGCAAATTCCATGCAAATGTAGCAAATGCATGTTCTATGCAACAGATACGAGCACTTTTTGATGTAAACGAGAGAGCACATGAAGGCATGCACAACGCAATACAATGCAATATGTGAACATTTTCTATGCAAACATGCGAGAGCATAACTCATTCAATATGACGCAATATGCGAACATTTTTCCTACAAATGTGCGAGAGCATGCACAACGCAATACAATGTACTATGTGAACATTTTCTATGAAAACATGCGAGAGCATAACTCATGCAATATGACGCAATATGCGGACATTTTCCATGCAAACTTGCGAGAGCATAACTTATGCAATACAACGCACTATGTGAACATTTTCTATGCAAACATGCAAGAGCATAACTCATGCAATATGACGCAATATGCGAACATTTTCCATGCAGACATGCGCGAGCATAACTTATGCAATATGACGCATTATGCGAACATTTTCTATGCAAATGTGCGAGAGCATAACTCATGCAAAAGCATGTTCCACACTAAAGTACAGAACGCATGATAATAAAAAAAAACACGCTCTATATTAAAGTACCAAATGCATGACACATGCCTCACATATGTAATAAAGGAAGGCGTAGCTACACACGGATGAAAATGCCTTCCAATGTGACAAGTTCGAAAGCAACTCTTCGATCTACCTCTCAGAAGAGTTGTAACACACAAAAAGGATACACCTCGTCCAATAAAAGGGAAACAATGATCACCGAGAACACAGTTTCAAGCCTCCGCAGAGAGGATTCGAGCTCAACATCAATTCTTCCTTGCACCTCTTGAGGAACAGAGATCAACACAGTAGGAAAACACCAAAACAGGAGCATTGGGAATTGATAGACCACTAGGGAGGGGTGTCGGCCACCCATCAGCCACCCTCAGGCACTGTCGGCCACAAATTGACCTTGTCGGCCACCAATGCCAGATTCGGGGCAGAATGGGCTTTTCACCCTAGGTTTTTATATTTACACCCTCAAACTTCATTTCTTCACAACCTCAAGCCCGAAAATTACTCTCCTAATCCTCTAGACCTTCCTCCTCTTTAGATCCGAGCCTCAAATGCATTTTCCAACGCCCCATAAACACTTTCTTTGCTAAACGCTCTCAGTCTACTCCGTTTTGAACCAATCAAAAGTTCATTTCAAGGTTTCCTTCTTGGTTTTCACCACTTGGGGTTTGTTTTCCCCAAGTTTCTCTTGGATTTGGTGCCCTTTCCCGGACTTCATCCTTTTCCCCATTTTTCCTCTCTTGGAGTTGACTTTCGTTGACTCTTGGCATTCTTCACCCATTTTTCCCATTTTCGATCACTTTCTCATCTTCCCTTGAGATGGCGGACGACATCCCACACAACGGTGCTTCTTCGGAGATGGAGGTGGATCCAGATCTTGAGCCACTGTCACTTAGCGTTCGACCTTTTGACCCGGCGACGTATCATCTCGAGATACACGTGCTACCGCCCGATAGCACCCGTCAATTCAGGGAGTTTGCACGAGGCGCATCGGAAGACCTCTTACTGTGTGAGCTGGAGTCATATTTATCTCATGGCGCCTCCGAGGCATACATTGTATTCTTGCATTTTCCCAATGTATCTTGCATTGCTTGCCCAATCACACTTTTGCACTGTATTACTTACATTACATTTCATTTGCTTGTCCTAATCACAGGGGGATTCACGCGCCATCAGAGGATACGGGACCACCTCCGTGAGAGAGTGGTACATGGAGCTCCCTGACGACGTTTGCCACATCATTGATCAGGGCGGCTTTGGCTCATTCTACATGGGGCTGTCACGCTCAAAGCGAGCAAACCTCTATTGGGTGCCTTGGTAGAGAGGTGGTGGGACACCACCGATTCCTTTCATTTCTCTACCGTAGGGGAGATGACGATGACTCCCTTCGACTTCTCTATGCTCATCGGTATAGAGGTGGGGGGTCATTCGATTCCTTATGATATGGATATGGGCGAGTGGGAGGCCGTCCAAATTTATCTGCTGGGGACTCGCCCACCTATCTCCCGATCAGGAATGGTCCAATACTCCTGGTTTGCAGACCACTACAAAGGGACAACACCAGTGACCTGAGAGGAGACCGAGCAGTATGCCCGAGGTTTCCTAATGTTCTTGTTTGGCACTATATTGTTCGCCGACCGGGCGAACACCGTCGGGCTATACCTCATGAGCGCCCTGACCTGCCTCGTGTCCGACTCTATGATTGGGGCGGCGCTGGCTTGGCCACCTTATATGGATACATGAGTTTGACCTCCCGCAAAAGCGGACATTTGATAGGAGGCTACTAGAGGGCCTGGGAGGTATGCTTTAGTTGTTTTGCATTTCCTATCGTACTTTCTACTTAGCATTCTCTATACATTGTACACATTGTATGCTGTACACACACAATTTTCTTTCTGCTTTGCATACTCTATATACTGCACACACCGTATACTATACATGCACAATCAATTTTCTGCTTTGCATACTCTGTACACTGCACACACCGTATACTGTACACGCACAATCTGCTTTCCGCTTTGTATACTCTGTACACTGCATATTCACTGTTTCCCTTTTGCTTTCTGCAGCTATGGGTGTACGCCTACTTTCCGAGACTTGCCCCAGAGCCAGAGGTAGAGATGCCGTTTGTCGTGCCATACTCTCACAGGTATGACAGGAGATGCTAGTGGAGGTCCCGATAGTCCTTCCACTTCTTTCGTCGATACTTTGACACTGTGACCGCAACTGAGGTAACTCAAGCTTCTCTGTTATTTCTGTTTTTCTTTGATTCTGTCTCATATCGCAATATCTGATGATAGCTAACAATCTGCATACTCTCTATTTACAAATTACTTGGCAGCCTTGGGCGACGATGCCTGAGGGAGTCAGGGATCAGCTTGCTGGGGCGCAAGAGGCTTCATGCTTTCGGCTCCTACTCGAGGGCCCAGTTTGTCGGGCATGGTTCTTAGGGGAGTGATTCTTTCGCCAGACCATCGGCTTGCCTAAGTCGGTAGTTCTAATGTCGCCTTCGACATATATGAGAGCCACAGAGAAATACACTTTGCTAGAGATGATTGATTTCACCAAAGGCTAGGACGCCAACTTCTTCAGAGTCGAGGGTGATTACCCAGCCTTCATCCAGACAAAGCTCATGCCACCTCTGATTGGCGCCCATGGAGGTGAGAGAGCGAGGGGTCCAACTACGGGAGAGAGAGAGAGAGACAGAGGGCTAGGGCGACTGGGACCCATGGTAGGAGAGGTTTTGGGGCAAGACAGAGGACTGGGTGGCCAGAGCTACCTATTGGCGACAGATCGGAGAGGCTTGCCAGATCCCCATTGAGCCCGCACCAGCCGGGCATGAGCTATTCGGTGTTCGAGGCCCGACCCCAATATGTACTATACTTTACATTTTGCATATTTACTTCGTTTCAGTTATGCTTTATAGAACACTAATCCTCTCAATGCACTTGCAGGCACCTATAGAGTACACCAGGCAGGCCCTTGAGCTAGTGGCTTCCCTGACGAAGATGGTGCAGAGGAGCATGAACCTGCTCAACCTCTACAAGATTCCGGTAATTTCCTTCAACTCGCACTTCATGCCATGAAACTTCCTGCCGATACATCAGCATTTCAAATGTAATCTGTTCCACACTGCACTGATCTGACACACTGCACTCAAACACTGGATTCAAACACTACATTCAAACATTGCATTCAATCACTGCACTCAATCACTGCATTCAATCACTACATTTGATATACACCACGATTGATATATTTGACAAACTGCCCTTTTCAGATCCCAGCCACATCAGACGTTCCAGCGGGAGTTGTAGTAGGACCATCAGCACCTTTTCCGGCAGCAGGGAGAGAGAGGCGAGAGGCTCCAGCTCGCAACTGAGGCGGAGCTAGGGGCACTCGTGAAGAGAGTGGCCCTTTAGAGCCCGTTCCAAATGATGATGATGATGAGACAAGTGACGAAGAGGAGGTAGCGAGTCCACAGTCAGAGTCATCTGAAGACGGAGAGGGCGACACTGGCTCAGATTCTGAGGGCGGAGATGATGCTGAGGCCAGTTCAGCAGCTAGCTCAGACACAGGGGCCTCCGACAGTGGCGCCGATGGAGATGGTTCTAAGTTCATGCCCAGGAAGAGGACAAAGAGGGCCTCTCGATCCTGAGGGAGATGGCACCGATTTAGATGTTTTGCTTAGCTTCTTTTTGCTAGTAGTGTTAGCACATTGTATAGTTTTATTTTCTTAAAAAAATTGTACCCTTTTGTAAAAAAAGAAACCACGATTGGAATGAAAATCATCTTTTTGAAGAAACGTGTTTTACATTCTGGGCATCGCATTGCACCATTTTACACAAAAATGGGATTGATGGAAATTGAATATTGTACATTGTATTGGCAATTTCTTAATTAGGTAATGAACCGACCAACACATAACAAACAGAGTAAAATAACTCAGTGAACAACTAATGCAACAACTCGATAAGCAACAACAGAACAACTCGATAAACAAAGTGAAACAACATGAAAAAAGCCTCAACAAAACTCTTAAAACAAGGCGGCAAAATGCACCATGAGTAGAACAAAACACAGGTTCTCAGCACTCTTAACACACAGGAAGACCAGGGGAATTATGTCGGCTATAGGCAGAGGTTGTCAGCCACCAAAAGTGGTTGTTGGCCACTAGTAGTGGCCGATCGGCTACAAAAGTGGCTGGTCGGCCACCAACACTGGCCATTCGGCCATTAGTGCATGGAACCTCCAGATTACTGCCATCTAGCTTCCACTCAGCACCTTATCTTCTACAAAATTTGGGACTTCGTAGTTTCTTCATTCCAGCTCTGTTTTTGCCACAAACGGAGCCATTCTTCACTGAAAAACTCTCAAATTGGATTGGAACTCTGGATGGCTTGGAAAAAGTGAATTTTCGGGGTTTCGGGATAAACGCACTATTCCCACTAAGTCGTACCCCACTGTGTTTTCCATTCCTCTATGCCGCGGCTAGATGTTTGAATCCAATTACACATGTTTTCAGCTTTGGGGGACAAGAGATATGTCCTACAATTGAAGAATTCCATGTTCTGATGGAATCTCGGCGTAATGAGGAAATCTTGCCCCAGTCTTATTTTAGTCACATCCAGGCTTTAGGATGGATGTGTGGGCTCACTTTACACGATGCTCGATCCTTAGTTCACAACGGAGAACTAGACATTCCCAGTTTGATTCATCGGTTTTCTAACGCCGGCAACCGCAACGACCGTCTTTGGCAAAGTTTTCGATAGCATGCCCTTTTCTTGTGTATGTTGGCTCATTTTCTTCTTGCCCCTAGTTTTAGAGGGTCTAGCATTCACTTGATCGAAGTAGCCTAAGGCTTGAAAGATGGCAAGAGCTGCATTGGCTTGACACTGGCCGAGACTTTGATGGGCTTGGATGCTTTCCATTGACAAGAGGCAACCAAATTCACAGGGAGTCCACTACTCTTGCAGGTAATGTTTCCCACCCTTCTCACATGTGTTTATCATATCACTCGGCCCTCATGCTCTGTTTTTCTCTCCAAACCCTTTTCTCACTTTTTCCTCTCAACGCACATCTCTCTATTCTTTAATCTCTCTTATTTTTCATCCTTCCCCATATATGGCTCATGGACAGGTTCAAAGTAGTGGACTCTTGCCCTACATATTCAGCACGAGGCTATTTCTTTCACCAACGGCTAGTTGATTTCCCGAATGAGGGATGGTGGTGCCATTGGATATGCAACAGATCTGCCATTGACATCACTTGGCGTCGCCCCCGGTTTGAGCTGCTTGAGATGAGCTACAACATGTCTCGGTAACCTGGTATTCAGTTGATTTGCTTGACACATTATGTCTTTTATTTTCCATTCCGGTTCAGGCATCAGTTCGAACGCGACCTGACCTGCCCAGAAGAGGGGGTAGAGTACCCGGCTTTATTTCCAATCCGAGGTTCATAACTAGCTCAATATCCCACTGCAAGGAGAACAAGAGAACTTCTGGCTCCCACTCCCAATTTCAGTTGCGCCCTTTCTGGCGAATGCATAGCTCGGCTTGAAGATGAGGCGCAAACCGGGCCTACTTTAGCATCCGAAGCTTCCACTAGCTCTGGGAGGGGACACAGGAACACCTGACTCATCGATGCCCCAAGTTTATTGCTTTGATCTAACTTCCCAGTTTTCCTTTTGAATGTAATAAAAAGTAACTTTGATTTGAATCAAGAGTTAGAGAGCTTTGTATTGAAATCAATGAAATTGAAGTTGTGGGCACTAAAAATTTTCCTTTTGGTCCAAAAATGGTCTAAGTTGTAAAAAGATTAATTTGAACAAAATTAACTTTTATTAAAACATTTCAATACCATTTTCGATAAGGATCACGACTGGACACACCCAGAATCTATCCTCAAGATGTACAACCCCGAATCCGGTAAATGGAAATTTGCCCGTTGTCTGAATAGTATTGCACTGTACTGTAACGAGCTCTCATAGCGGAGATCACAACCGAACTCTTGGATGTAGAAAAGACAAAGATGACCAGAACAATCTCATGGACACAGTTGATTTGAAAGTGTTTATGGCTGGACTTCAGAACGAAGTTGCCTACGTATCCCAAAGTTGAGAATCAAGCCTTATGTAGTTCAGTTCGGGTTCACTCGGGTATTAACACTCTCCTTTTGCGCTCTAACGTTTGCCAAGGCCACCTTTTTTGGGTTTTCAACCTTGCGAGCTCAGTTTTTCTTTTTTTAAAATTTTTTGTGCTCTAACTTTTGCCTAGGTCGCCCTTTTGGGTTTTCGGCCTAGTGAGCCATTCAAGGATAGCATTTCTTCAACTTGTCCATGTTGATTGGCTGAGAGAATTTGAGGCCATCTAGATCCATAAGAATGACAGCTCCACCTGACCAAATTGATTTGATGATGTAAGGACCAGTCTAATTGGGTCTGAACTTGCCCCTAGAGTCATGGATGGGAGCTCGGTTGTCTTTGAGAACCAAATCCCCTTCTTTCAGATTCCTAGACTTAACTTTCTTGTTGAAAGCCCTGGCAATTCTACGTTGATAACCTTGGACATGGTACAATGCTTTCAGTCTCCTCTTGTCGAACAACATTAGTTCCTCGAACCTGCTCTGCTGCCAATCCGCCTCTGCTATCTGGCATTTAGCCATAACCTGCAGTGACAGAACCTCTACTTTAATCGGCAGAACAACTTCCATCCCATAAACCAGAGAATACGGAGTTGCCCCGATGGATATCCAAATTGATGTTCTATAGCCCCAGAGAGCAAATGGCAATTTGTCTGGCCAGTCCTTGTAGGTTTCCACCATCTTCTGTAGAATGTGCTTGATGTTCTTGTTGGCAGCCTCAACAGATCCGTTGGTTTATGGCTGATATGTGGATGACTTATGAAAAGCAACGTTGTATTTCTCCAACAAGTGGATCACTTCTTTCTTGAAGTGGGAACCATTGTCTGAAATGATCTCATTCGGGACCCCATAACGACAGATGATATTATTCCTGATGAACTTGGCTACATGTGACGCTTTCAGCACTGCGTAGGGTTGGGCCTCAACCCACTTCGTAAAGTAGTCTATTGCCACCAAGATATACTCATGCCCATTTGACCCCTTCGGAGTAACTGCCCCAATAACATCAATTCCCCAGACTGAAAAAGGCCATGGTGAAATCATATTGTACAACATTGATGGCGGGATGTTCGTGCGATTTGCATGAATTTGGCATTTGTAGCATCGCCGAACAAAACCGATACAATCCTCCTCCATGGTTGACCAATAGTAACCCTACCTGAGAATCTTCTGGGCTAGCATTACCCTACTCATATGTGAGCCGTATTCTCCTCCATGAATGGCCTCCATTAAGCGCTTCGACTCTGCTGCATCAACGCATAGCTTGTGCATTCCCAGATGGCCTCGTTTATACAATTTACCCCCACAAATGATAAACTGAGTGGCCATTCGCCCTATTGCCTTTTATCTTTGACATTTTCCCCTAGTGGATAAACCTCATTTTCCAAGAAGTTCCAGATGTCATGATACCAAGAGTTCTGATCTTGCACTTCATCTATTGCGGTGATCAACTCATAGGCCGGTACATACCTCTGTTCAATAATGATCGGACGCATCCAGACTCCCAAAGGGATGTCTATCATTAACAGATGCGTGAAGGTTAGCTTCTCAAACCTAGAAATCAGAACATCTAGGGTCTGGTGATAGATTTTCATCCTTTCTTCCATAACCTTCAACTCTCCTTTTGTTTGAGACACAACCAGGTTCGTCTCCCCAATGATGTCCAACCGTTTTGCCCCTAGTTCCAGGGCGGCTTCCAGTCCAGCGATACATGCCTCATATTTTGCTTCATTGTTAGATACTTTAAACTGGAGTTTGAAAGCTAAGGGTATGTGGGAATTTTCGAGTGCTATCAGCAACACCCCTATCTTATACCCATACTGATTAGACGCTCCATCAAAGTACATGGTCCAAATCTCTTCCTCGACTTGCAAAAAATCCTCATCTGGGAATAAGTATTCTACTGCTTCGTCCCATTCCACTGGGTGATCAGCTAAGAACTCAACTACTGCTCTCCCCTTAACAGACTTATGAGTCATATACTTCAAATCAAATTCGGAGAGAAGAATCAGCCAACGAGCTAGCCTACCCGTAAGTGCTGGTTTCTCGAAGAGATATTTGATGGGATCTAATCTCGAAACCAGAATTACGGAGTGAGCTAACAGGTAGTGCCTCAACTTCCTGGTAGCCCATACCAAGGCCAAGCAAGCCTTCTCCAATGAGGTATAACGGGTTTCATATTCCAACATCTTCTTGCTCAAGTAATAGATGGCTTTCTCCACTCTATCTTCAGATTCCTGTGCAAGCATGCAGCCCATTGTCGTGTCGGTTACTGACAAGTACAAAATCAACGGCTTCCCCGGCTCAGGTGGTGGCAACAATGGCGGGTTTTGAAGGTACTACTTGATCTGCTCAAAAGTAACCTGGCATCGGTCATCCCATTGGAATTTCTTTCCTTTCTTCAGGAGACCAAATAGTGGTTCACAAGTCAATGTTAATTTTGCAATAAACCGTCTTATGAATTGCACTTTACCCAGAAAGCCTCGCACCTCCTTTTCAGTCCTTGGTGGTGGCATTTCTAGGATAGCCTTGATTTTGGAAGGATCGACCTTAATGCCCCTTTTTGTAATCAAGAACCCCAACATTTTCCCTGCTGTGACACCAAAAGTGCATTTCTGTTGGTTTAGCCTCAACCGATATTCTCTGATCCGTTGGAAAATTTTCTTCAAGGCGGTGTAATGGCCCTCTCTTTCCTTGGGCTTAACAATCATGTCGTCCACATACACCTCAACCTCTTTGTGGATGATATCATGCAAGATCGTGGTTGCAGCCCGTTGATAAGTAGCCCTCGTATTTTTCAGACCAAACGGCATCACCCTGTAGCAGTAGGTTCCCCACGGCGTGGTGAAGGCAGTCTTCTCCCTATCCTCGAGTGCCATCAAAATCTGGTTGTACCCCGAAAACACGTCCATAAAGGAGAGCAACGCGTGGCCTGCGGTGAAGTCGAACAATTCGTCGATGTACAGTAGAGGAAAGTCGTCCTTTGGACTAGCTTTGTTTAGATCTCTGAAATCCACACACACCCGAATTCTGTCATCTTTCTTCGACACTAGAACAATGTTGGCCAACTAAGTAGGATACTCAAATACTAGCAAAAACCCTGCATCTTTCTGCTTGATGACCTCCTCCTTGATTTTCAAAGCGCAATCCGGGCGTATTCTCCGAAGCTTCTGCTTGACGGGTCGGGCCTCAGGGTCAAGAGGGATCCGGTGCTGTACAATCTTAGGATCGATTCCAGGCATATCTTCGTAGGACCACGTGAAAACATCTTTGAAATCTTTTAATAAAGGGACTAAGTGCTCGCGTTCCTCCGAAAACAACGTGGACCTAATCTGGACCAGACGCGGATCCTTCTCAGTACCCACATTAATTGAAATAATTTCATCAACAAGGGGTTTTACAAACCTCTCCTCTTCTCGATCAATCAAATGTTTCAAAACTAGAGGAATTCCTTCCTCATCATTTTTATCAAAATTTTGAAAGTCATGATCAATGCAATATACAAGTGGCACAAAAAAGTACTCAGAAACAACAGTGGTACCATTCTCATTCAAAGCTTCCAACTCGTCTAATTTCTCGGTTACAACCGACTCAAAAGAAAAGGAAAAAGATAACTTGGACAAAACAACGACATCTAGGTTATCAACCCCAGGAATACCGGACTCCGACTCAGAAGAACTGGAATCTGATTCTAACTCCACAGACTCTATGGAATCAGATTCTGGTTCACTACCTAATTCAGAACTGTTGACTAAAAAGCCCTTATCGAACTGCCAAACGAGGAAGGGTGTGACAAATGCGTCCAGAATACCTGGAAGGGTCCACAGCTAATTGATCCCCGATCATGGAAACGGTGAAGTCATCCCCCAAGCTCTCCAGTTTGATCTGAGGATCTAAAAGGAGACAAGCCAGCGCTGCTCCTATCTCAAGTTCACTGCCATTGGACTCATTCTCTGCACTCTGTTCAGCCTCAGCAGGTAAGACAATCTGTTCTTCTACAACTTCATCCCTTTGTAGCTATAGGTCAAAGAAGATCTCAAAGTCGGGCAAACGCCACTTTTTCAGAGTTCAGCCATGGCTCAGGAAAGCCGCAAAATGGGAAATCTTCCCCCTCCCAGACAAAGCAACCGTTCAGGGTTCCTTGAATAGGTCTATGCACCAGCTCATAGTACTTCCCATTTTGCTTAGCTTTGGCTCTTCCTGTCATTTCCTTCCCTTTTCTTACCCAGTCCTCCTTGGTAGGCATGTAGCCCAGACCGAAGGTATGAGGATTATGTGACATTTCGGCCAATGCAGCAACGCCTTTCTGGCCGCTCCTTCCCAATCCCATTCTGAGTACATGCTGTAGTTTATTCATGAGGTAGACTAATTGAGCACTAACGTACAACCCCTCATCAATAGCCAGGATATCTTGCACCACTCGGGCCTCAACCAAGGTGAACCCAGACAAGAAGACATCCTTATCGCCGTGTACAATATCTAGTACCGGTGTAGTGACTTCCGACGGAGGATGTAGAGAAGAATTCCCAAAAACAATGGCTACCCCCTTCCCATCGGGGTACTTCAACATCTGATGAAGAGTGGAAGAGACAACTTTCACTTGGTGTAGCTACGGCCATCTAAGGAGTAAGTTCAAAGTGGCCAGAACATGCAGGACATGGAACTCAATATCCTGTTGCACTGGACCAACTCGCGTTTCGATCCGAACTGTCCCCATCACTTCCCAACTTGTATTGTCATAAGCCCGAATCACCTGGGTTGTTGGTACAAAGTCTGCTAGCTTCAAGCCAATAGCATAGGTCGTGCGCAACGGACACACATTAATTGCAGACCCAGTATCAACCAAGATGACCGGTATCCACTTCTCTTTACATTCAATAGAGATGTATAGTGGTTTGTTATGCTCAGAGCCCTCAGGCGGTAATTCTTTATCCATAAAGGTCAAAGTTGGCGAAGAGCCTTCCGGGAAGACCAATGCCACTAACTGCTCAGGGATTGTGTCGATAGAGAGCTTAGCCTTCTCCATTGCTGATAGGATGGCTTGTTTGTGCACCCGTGAAGCCATAAGCAATCCCCAAATGGATATGTCTGCTTGAATCTTCTTTAGCTGCTTCAATACATCTTCTTTTTCTAGCAGTTTCTCCTTCTATTTTTCTGTCTCTTTATCTTTCCCAGATGTTTCTGAATGGTCCAAGTGCAGGGGCTTAAAATACCGCCCGCTCCGAGTCATGTGATCGACTTCCTCAAAATACCATGTATCATCTGGCAGATTCTGTCCCCAATCTTCATCCGTGTGGGCAAGATGCAATTCATCATCTTCCCACCACATTCCTCAGGCAACCGACAAGCAACTGTCCAGTTCCGTTGTAAGTATTTCCGTATCCACATCACAGTCAATCCCCGCAGGGCCTTTAGCTTTTCTAGCGTTCTGATCATTCTCATTTATTTCCTATTCAAACCGCTTCAGTGTGGCCTCTTGCTCTGTATCGGCTGTACTAACACCACTCAATTCCTGAGCAAAATTCTTAGTACCGGTGCTCTTCGACAACTTTCCCTTGTCATTGACCATTCCAGCTGTTGCAGCAGTTCTTGTTTCCAGCTGTTCCTACTTTGGTTGAGACCCCTTATGAACATTTGGTTCATCACTGAGCCACCCCATATTATCTGTTGATCTGTTCGTATCAAACCAGTCAATCTATACACTCCCCAGATCTTGTTCATCGAAGAACTACAGATTGCTGATGTCCTCCTCGAGCTGGCTAAGTCATCCAATCCCTGGCTTGGTCCCTCATCCCGGATTACATTAATCTCCATTCCCGTTGGCAATTCCACCACTGGTCTAGCTCAACTGGTTAGCACAATGTAGCAGCACGGGTTTTATTCCTCTTCAGTTAAGCTCACGGAGCCCTCAGGCATGCCCTCTTCTACCACAGCCAACACCACAGGTTTGGGTTGGGATATGGATGCACTCATCATACATAAGTCTGTGCTTTTCGGGATGAACGGCGTTGGCTTAGGTAGGTGGAAGGGGGTGATGTATATATTAGGGTCGTAAGGGACAACCAGTGTATGGATAAGGTTTATTTGCCGAGGTGGAGGGGTTTGGTTATGTGGTGGGAGAGGATTTGTAGTGATGTTAGGCTTTTAAGGAGGCGCTATCACCTTATTGTCAATGAGATCTTGAATCTCATAACGCAATCTAAAGCATAGGTCGGTGTCATGACCATGTTACTGGTGGAAAGCGCAGTATTTGGCTGGGTTGTGTATAGGAAGGAGGGGATTGGGCAATGGGTGTGGCTCTAGGGGCTTCAGATGCCCTTTTTTGATCAAGACCCTCAAGGGCGCAGATAGAGACATGTAGAGTGGGGTGCAAACCCTTTAGCCTTGGGGTTGGTGTTTCACGGTTTGTGGGGTCGTGTCGGATGTACCGGCAAAGGGATTGGCAGTTTTCGATGTGGTGGTGACCATACCAACATCAGAATTCCTTATAGCTGCACTACTACTCGTAGCCGCATTGGAACTGTGCATAAAAGCCCTCTTGGGCTACTCTTTCTCATGGTCTATCAGACTCTATTTCATTGCATCCTCTATCTGCATCCCTATTTCATGGAGGTCAGCAAATGTAGGCAGAGGTAAGACTATCATCTTCTGTAGCAGCCTCGGTTGCAGATTACAGATGACCATTCTGATCTGGTCCTTTTCAGCTGGCCAGGTGGTCATCATGGAGGCCTTGGCCCTCCACCGAGTGACGAAATCAGAGAAGCCCTCTTTCGGCTCTTGGCGAGTTACTTCGAGATCATGAGTCATGACCTCAATTTGAGTGTTATAGGAGTATTGAGCAATAAAGGCCTCAGCCATCTTTTCCCAGTTCCTCTTTACAGAATCCTCAAGTTTAGCATACCAAATGGCCGCGATACCCGACAAGGTCTGGCCGAAAAGGGATAACTTCTGCAGTCTAGTTAGGCCCATCGGCCGCAGAATATCTGAAAATAGCAGCAAGTGGACCATAGGATCACCCAAACCATCAAAGCGGTCGATATGTGGCATCTTAAACCTATCCGGCAAGGTCACCGCTGCATCAATATAACCATCCTCTATATCCATAATCGAATTGACACCCTGAGCTCGTTTGAAGAGCTTCTTAAGCTTGCTCACTTTCAATGTGGTAGGGTCGACCTCAAAATCAAACGGTGCCTCCGTTGGGTAAACCGGTGCTTTGGAAGTCTGGGGTGGAACTGGCTCTGCCAGGATGTCTGTATTTTCCTGGACATTAGTTGTAACCCCAGGTATTGGAACCCTGACTGGGGGTGGATGCGAAGCAGAAGCTGCTGTTTGTTGTGGTTGTTGTTGTTATTGAAGCCTATTGATCAACTCAGCCTGTTGAGCTATAATTTTCGCCTGGCAGGCGTTGACTTTCGCTTGGCGGCCAGCATCCAGCAGCATATTCTCGATAGTTTGCTGAAGTTGGTGTAGCATTTCTTCCATGTTGACTGAGGGGTGCTGATCTATCGAAGCTGGTGTGTACTCTCTTTCCGAAGTGGAAGCAGAAAACTAGACTTCGCTGAAGGAAGGTAACTGTCGAACCGGTGAGTTATGCATGACTCTCCTCCATCTTGTAACTGGGGTTAGTGAAGCAAACACTGGTTGTCCTCTTATAAGATTCCCAGATTGGTAAAGTCGCCTTACTCGAGTCCAGAGTGCTTGGGGGGTAACTGCCTCGTCTGAAGCAATTGTGAAACACTACCTTGCAAAAAGAAAAATAAAGCAAAAGAAACAAAAATCAGAAAACGCACAGCACCTTGGCTCAGACATAAGCAACACACAGTTGAAATCATAAGCTGGACGACTGTACTCAAACACTGATTTTTGCCCCAAATTTTTGCCTTAAAACTGATACCTTCAAACTGATACCCAGACTTGCAACTGATACATACATTCCTGCAGAGTTACACTCTAAAAGAACATACCAAGCAAGTGAGCCAAAACACCCCTATGATGGGGTAGGGTTACCCTGTCCTAATCTCGTCAAGAGCTAGGGATTCACTACGCAAACAAGCAGTTTCAAACAATTCCTGCATTCAGGTGAGCAACCTATCCTAGTTTGGAACAGTCCCTATGACTTCCGATATGCAACTTAGTTGATTGGTCAAAAAAGGTACCTCAGCAAGATCACCTAATATACCTCTCACACCTAACACCGAGAAGTGAAAGGAGGATCAAATGGTACAGCGGTAGTCCAGATCTAAGGCTTGTGTTCCCATCGTGGTAGAGCCTGCAACCGTTCAGCCTTATGGCACGCTTTTCCAAGCGAGCCTCCGGCAAACCGCTCAGGAATAGCAGATGGCAAACATTGTGACTTAGGCGCACCAATGGAAATACAAATACAAAGAAACACATAAATGTAGATAAAACAACATATCATGAGTTCGAGTCAAGTTCTCCAAATCCCCAGCAAAGTCGACAGAAACTGTGGGCTCGCCTTTCCCCCCCCCCCCGGTCCTTTCGAAAAAGGGTTTGAAAAGAAGGCCTCATAGTTCAGACTCTACCTATGGTTCTGAATCTAGTCTCATAAGTGCAATGTGAAACTGATAAATACCAAAGAGTCCAATCCGGCAAATCTTTTTTGGAAAATCAAATTTTAAATCAAATAATGCCAAAATTGGACTACTTTGCCAGATTACAGAGTCGCCACCTAAATATTTTGTTTTTGGAAAATTTAGGAAACCCTGACTCGTGTCAAAGGCCACGTGCCCGTCATCACCAAAGTTACCTCGGCTCGAGAACTTAGGTACGAGAGGGGAAGGTCCTGAAATGAGCACCCCTGCTCACCCGATCAAAAGACCAGCTTTTACTAATCATGATATGTTGTTTTATGAACCTCATGTGTTCTTATCCGGTTATTAGCTAACATTACTATGTGACGCACACAAGCAAGTATAGACTAAAATTGCGAGAATCGGAATAACTCAACTCATGTTTGTTTGTGAAAATGATTTGAATTTGTCACCCTTAAGTGGCCTTAAAAGATGCGGATTTGCCACCTCAAGTGGGCATAAAATATGATTTGCTACTCAACAAAATGGGCTTAAAATGCACATTTGTTGAATCGTTCTAATTCAAGCAATCAAAGCCTTCATTCACAGGCATTCATGCAGTTTAGCATATAAGCACATAGCCTCATGGCAAACATGTGAAACATGGCATTATGGCAATCACACTCATGCAAGTATGCTAAAGCATAAAACTCACCGAGTACTCCAAGCCAAAACAAAAACTAGTTAGAAAAATGCATGATCCTAACTATACAAGATGTCTAATGCAACACATGCAATGATGTAACTAAATAGGCTCAGCTATCTAATGATGGTATTTGCAACACTTTGATAACATGCTTTGAAACATGTATTCAAATAAGTATTGAATTGACAATGCAGTTTGAATGATGCGCCGAGCCTCGGTGCATGCAAGACGTGGGGTTGGAAGACATACATACACACACGCACACTTATTACAATATCATGCCCTCGCAAAGGAGGGTCCGAATGAACTAGCTAATTAGTTACGCTAATTAAGCTAACTATTACAACACAACTAATTAACTATTCTAGTTAACTAATTATTACAAACCGAATTTTAAGCTAATTAATTACAAAATGAATTAAATAACTAAATAATTACAGCACTTGTATGAATGAATTAGCTACGACTAACTAATTAAACAAAGCAAGTAAACGGCCTCGAAGGCGAGGGACGTATGCATGCTCGATTGGTTTCCTCCAGAAAATCCACCACCTTGCCATCGGACACCTCTATTTGCACTTGCTCGAACGCCAACAGTGCTACCAACTTCCAGAACACCTCTGCTCCAACTCAGGAACACACTTGTGCAATTTTTCATTTCTGGCTGGTCGGCTACCAATGGTGGCTATCGGCTACCATTGGTAGCCGGTCAGCCACTACTGGCGGCCGGTCGACCACCTCTTCCCTGAACTTCTGTTTTTGCTGCAACAGAGAGAAAACAGAGGCAAAGCAGTATATTCTCAAGGAGTGTATGTACTGTTATTCTCCTTATCATCACACAAGCTCAAAGGAGAGTAACTTTTGGCCCTCGAACCATCAACCAAGCATTTTCCATGCATGATGGCCAAAGAACCAAGCTTGTACAAGCTTAATGAGTGCAAACCAAGACTCATCAAAACCAAAACCCTATCATGCATGATCAAGGGTGATGGTGACCAAGAAAAGTGGCACGTGTCAACACTTTGAGTATGAAAAGTCCCATTTTTCTCGTGTTTGAATTAACGTCCGATCTGAACACATGCAATGCAATATAAAATATGTTTATCTTGCCTTTTTTACTCACCATGTTTTTATTTACTCATTTTAGCTTACCAATCCATTCTTTAATTGGTTAGTCTAAAAGGTGAATGTCCTATAATTAAAAGTAGGCTTAAACCACAAGTGCCTTGAGCATGAAAGAGACCTCATGCCGTTGGTTAGTAGAAACCCTCAAAAAAGGATTAAAACCATTAAGCACAAGTTTCTTAATTTCATACTTAAGCCAACAAGGGGTTCAAAGCCACTTTCAAAATAAACGAAAGAGTGAAGAATAGAGAGAGATTGCAAAGATTTCAATGCTAAAATGGAGTGCAAAATGACACTAAAACATGTAAGAAACTCATGTAATTCATGTTTAAAAGCCTAAAACATTAAGCTAGTGAAGGAGATTGCACTACAACCACACAAAACAAAACTCATATGACCAAAGAAGCCCAAAATAGAGCTAAAACAGTCCAAATCAGAGACAAAAATATGCTGGAAATAAGCGAAGTTAAGCTACAAAAACATGCTATCATGTGAAGCAAACTAGGCATGCAAGTAAGACACAAGGAGGGGAGGCTAACCCCTCCAATTTTGGACTTCAAAACATGTTTTCCACCACTGAAATAACTCTGAATTTCAGTGGTTTAAAGGCCCAAAAAGTTTGATTTGAGAGCCTTGAAACATGGCACAAAAGCTCACATAATTAAGCAACAAGAAGGGTGGACTACCCCTTTACACAAAATGACCTCAAACCATCATGTTAAGCCTCAAAAAATAGAGTTTTTTGTAGTTGAAAACCAGGCCAAAAATAGTACAAAAAGATGGCAAGACAAGTAGTCAAAACAAATCTTACAAGGTGAGTCTTATACCTCTTGAAACACAGCACAAAACGGCCACAATTGCAGGCTTAAACCTCCTTCCAAAGCTCAAACTAGACCCCAAAGAACCTCAGCTCAAAGGTGAGAGTGTTTGGTTAAGGTTTGATGTACAAAGGTGTAGAGAAACAAGGCTTTAAGGCACAAAACAAGAAGAGAAAGAGAGAATTCTAGAGAGAGGGGGAGAAATTTGATCCAAATTTTCTAACCTTCTCAAATGGGGGAGAGCACCCCCTATATATAGAAAAACAAGATTGAAGCTTGTATTCATCCCTCCATGCACGTGTATGGAGATGCACTTCAGAGAACAACAACTGGCATAGCTGGCAAACAAATATTTGAAAAATGAGAAAAATGGCTGCCGGCCATCACTAGTGGCCGACCGGCCATCAATGTGGCTGACCGGCCACCACTGATGGCTGGTAGGCACAGGCCATGGCCGATGGACTGTGGGGATGGCCAACAGGCCACCCTCTCCTCCAGACTTGAAACAACAAGCTCTTGGTCCACAACCAAGTACAAAACAGACAAGGTTCGAAGGCTCAAAGACGAGGCGATTGGCCAAGATCTTTGGGCACTCAAAACGAACACAAGCATGCCAGATCATCGAGTGTTCAAACGATGACATCCGAGTCTTGCGGACGGTCAAAAATGCAGTGTCTACACACCCAAATTAAATGCCATCCAGATTAATAATAAGCTGCTATTGAATACCAATCAACAATACACAAAGATATTGTTGACTCTTAGGCTTTTCCATACCCTAAAGCCTAGCTGTCATCAAACAGATTTAAAAAAAAAAAAAAAAACCATTTGGCCTCCCAAAGTTAGATACAATATATAAAAATATATTGTAACCAACGACAAACCAAATTAAATAGTTTTTAAATAAATTACTGGGTCCCATACTCCACTAAGGAGGTATACCCAACAATTATTCCCCTATCAACTTACGTGGAGACATCAACCATACCCGCCAAAGTTTGACACTTTAAATGTTTGTCCCTTGACAAAACCTTAGTCAACATATCTGAAATGTTATCATCTGTTTGAACCTTTTCGAGTTGCAACAATTTCAAATCTAACACAACACGAATCCAATGTTATCTCACATCAATGTGTTTCGATTTCGAATGAAAAGTAAAATTTTTACTCAAATGAATAGCATTTTGACTATCACAATAAAACAAATGCCTTTCATGCTTCAGACCCAACTCCTGTAGAAATTATTTCACCCATAACTCTTCCTTGCAAGCTTTCGTAATGGTAATAAATTCATCTTCGGTAGTTGAGAGAGCAACACATTTTTTCAACTTAGATTGCCATGCCACAACTCCCCCTATAAATGTCATCAAATACCCCCACAGTAGATTTTCTAGAATCAACACCACCGACCATGTTGGAATCTATAAACCCATCAAGCATCGGCTTATCATTCCCAAAACATAAACACATTTTCAAAGTCCCTCGAAGATACCTTAGAATCCATTTCACTACTGCCTAATGTTTTGTACTGAGATTAGAGAAAAACCGACTCACCACCAACGGTGTAAGCGATATCCGGCCTTGTACATGCCATGGCATACATCAAAGAACCAACCACTGAAGTATAAGAAATTTTCAGAATTTCTTTCTTGTCTTTCCCACTTTAGGACATTGATTTGAACTAAGCTTGAAGTGACGCGCAAGTAGACAACCAACCAACTTTGTTTTATCCATGTTGAACCTCTCAAGAACCTTCTCAATGTAGCTTTCTTGAGACAACCAAATCAATCTATTCTTTCGATCATAAACAATTTTCATACCAAGAATTTGCTTTGTCGGCCCCAAATCCTTCATAGCAAATGACTTGCTCAACTCTAACTTCAACTTGTTAATCATGGTAGAATCTTGACCCACAATTAACATATCATCAACATAAAGCAAAAGAATTATAAATTTACCATCCGAATGTTTTTTCACAAACACACAATGATCTGAAGTAGTTTTGGGAAACCCATTATCTATCATGAGAGTGTCAAATTTTTTTATACCATTGTCGCAGTGCTTGCTAGAGGCCATACAAACTTTTCTTCAATTTTCAAACTAAATGCTCTTTTCCTTTTTCTACAAAGCCCTCCAGTTGCTCCATGTGAATTTCTTCTTCAAGGTCACCATGAAGAAATGCGGTCTTCACATCAAGTTGCTCAACTTCAAGGTTCATACTTGCGGCCATGCTAAGTACAACTCAAATAGAAGACATCTTCACAATTGGCAAGAAAATCTCATCAAAATCAACACATTTCTTTTGCCCAAAGCCTTTAACAACAAGGCATGCCTTGTACCTCAGATTTTTACCATCATTCTTCAATTTGAAGGCCCACTTATTTTTCATAATTTTCCTTTCCTTAGGCAACTTCACCGAATCATAAGTGTGGCTTTCAAGCAAGGAATTCATTTCCTCTTCCATAGCCTTTTTCTAAGTGTTTTTCTTTGCATGCTCAATTACTTCTCAGTAGCTCTCGAGCTCTCCTTGATCGGATATCAACACAAATTCATTGAGAGAATATTTTTTCGAAGGTTGCCAGTTCCTTGTAGATTTTCTCAACTCAAGTTGTGGTGGCAATTCTTGAATTGAATGATCTTCCTCGATTTCGGGCTCAACTTGATTTAGAGGAGCATCATCATCCACATCTTCAAGAAGTGGCTGCACATCTCCCGCATTTTTATCAACCACCGAAAATGGAGATGGTTCCATGTCAATAAGATCACTAGTTTTTGACTCCATTGATCACATTTGCCAAAGTCTTCAATTGTTTGGTCTTCAAGGAACACATCTCCACTTTGAATAACTTTCTTGTCGATCAAATCCCGCAATCTATAACCAAACTCATCACGCCCATAGCTAAGAAAAATACATTGTCTTGACTTGCTATCAAGCTTGGACCTCTTATCTTTTGGATTATAACCAAATGCTTGGCAACCAAACACTCTCAAGTACTCATAAAACACATCTTTGTCAGTCCAAATTCTTTCAAGAACATCACCATTTAAAGGATAGGAAAAAGACAAATTAATAAAATCAACCACTATCCTCGTTATCTTACCCTAAAAGGATATTGACAATTTAGCATGTGAAAGCAAACACCTTGTTCTCTCCACAATTGTGCGATTCATCCTCTTAGAAACGTCATTTTGTTGAAGAGTCTTTTTAACTGTCTTTTGGTGTCGAATAACTTAGTTGCGACAATACTAATCAAATGGCCCAATGTATTCACCACCATTGTCCGTCTGGATACACTTCAATTTCTACCCCATTTTTCTTTTCAACCATGGCCTAAAAATGTTTAAACACATGTAGAACTTGATCATTAAACTTTAGTGCAAAAGCCCAAACTTTCCTTGAATAATCATCAATGAAAGTAATAAAATAAAGTGCATCACTATACGTTCTAACTTTCAAAAGACCATAAACATCTGAATGTACAAACTACAAAACATTTTCTTATTTAGAAGTAACATTTTTATGAAAAGAACATATATGTTGTTTACCTGTCAAACAATAAACACAAGTCATAAGATGCGTACTTTTCAAACAGGGTAGAAACTCTTTCTTGAATAGAACTTGCAACCCATTTTCACTCGTTGACAACACCTTTGCAAATTTTTCGATAAGAATATGATCCTCAAGTGCATTGACAACACCTTTGCAAATTTTTCCTTACATTGAATAACGTATGCAAGTCTTCTTGCACTTAGCTACCACCAAAAAATCCTTTGTGAGCTTCTATTTTCCATCACCAAATTTGTTGTTCTAGCCTTCATCATCTAGTTTTCCAGTACAAATCAAATTGAGGAAAATATCAAGAACATGCCTCACATCTTTAAGCAACAACTTGCAACCCAAATTTGTTTTTAAGCAAACATCACCCGTGTCAACAATCTTGGACAAACCTTCATTTCTCATTCGAACACAACCATAGTTTCCTTTGGTGTAAGAAGTGAAGAAATCAACTTGAGAAGTCACATGAAAAGAAGCACCAGAATTTATCACCCAATTACTCTCTTGGTCCACAAAATTGACACAATCATTTTCACAAACAACCATGAGATCACCATAGGTAGCAACCGCCCGTTGTGTCTTCTTGGTTTTTTCCTACACTTTTGTCACACATTTTCTCCTTGTTTTTGAGCTTTCGGCATTCCCACTTCATGTGCCCTTTCTCATGGTAATAATGGCACTCAATGTCTTTTTTTGAAAAAGAATCATCTCTTGATGTATTCCAGCTTTGATCACGACCGTGAGAAGTCTTACTCTTCTCCCTTGTTTTGTTTTGACTCTCACAACAAATGCCTTCGAATGAAAGAAACCCGTTGATTTTCTTTTTGTCTCTTCATTTAACAAGCTACTAGTAACTTGGCCCATTGGGACAACTCCATCGGGCGCCAAATTAGTAACTATCACAACCAAAGTCTCCCAAATTTCGGGTAAGGAACTAAGTAGCATCAAAACTTGCAACTTATCATCAAAAATAATTTTCATAGAAGTAAATTAGTTAACAATAATCTTCATTTCATTCAAATGTTCTGGAATATGGCAGCCCTTTTTATATTTTAAATTAACTAACTTTTGAAACAGAAAAATTTTATTGGTGGTTGATTTTCTATCATAAAAACCTTATAATTTTTTTTCATAAATCACGTGTCGAAATTTCAGTAGCAACATGATGAAACACACTGTCATCAATCCATTGATGGATAACACTAATGACTTTTCGATTAAGCCTCTTCTATTTATCATCTTTTATGCCCTCGGGTTTGCCACTATCACTCTCAATAAACTTGTACAAATCTTTACAAAATAAGAGGTCCTACATTTTAGTTTTCCAAGCTACCCAATTGCTTCCATTGAAACTAATCATACGATCCACATTTCCCTCCATTTATTTACACAAATAAACGAATCCAATAAATTGTAAACTATGATACTAGTTATTAGGGAAAATAGATGGTTTCGTGTAAGTGTAAATCAGTAGAAAGAAATAAAAATATTGTGAAAAAATTAAATTAACAACAATACAAGAATTTTTACATGATTCCCTCAATATGAGGTACGTGCACGGGATCGAAATCCGATTCCACTATTAACCAAGAGTTTTCAAACGATTACAAATGAGACATGAATGGTTTTACAAACCACCCTTAAATATATTTCAAATAATCACAAATAAATAGTGAAAATACCTCACTAAATAAATGACCAAATTATTTTCAAAACAAAGCTGAAGAAGATCCAAAATAAGAAGCAAAAGTAAGAGCAACAAGTAGTAAAACACCCAAAACGTGAATAAATTAAATATTTTTTTAAAAAATTATTGAGTCTCATACTTCACAAATGATGTATATCCAACAATTTCTTGTCCGACGATTGCATCCCATAAACAAAACAATTCTTGAACCTCTTTTCAATGCAACTTCAGACCCATTTCTTAATATGCCCCTATAGACATTCCCATGTCCTTCTTTCCCAATTAAGTTTCCGACAGAAATATTGGTAGCGTTTGGTTAAGTTTTGGAGTCATGATTCTAATTAAAATTTATTAAAATTTATAATTAAGCACTCAATTTAAAACTCATTTCAAAAATTCTTTTTAAAAATTATAACTAAACTTTTTTTTAAAACTCTATTTTTTTTTAAAAAAAAAGAAAAGAAAAGAAAATATTTTTTTATTTTGTTTTTTAAAATTATTTTTTAATTTTTTGAAATTATTTTTCCAAAAATTATTTTTTTATTTTTATTTACGAAGAAAAAAATTTACTTTTTTATTTTTTCAAAAACAATATTTTTTATTTTTTTCAGTATTAGAAAAATAATTTTTTATGAATTAGATATATATGGGTGATTCAAAATTTTTTAAAATTAAAAAAAACTAAATATTTGAAAAAATAAATAAATATTTGAAAAAATTAAAAAATATTTAAAAGATAAAATAAAATATTTAAAATAGAAAATTATATATTTAAAATAAAATTATATATTTAAAATAAAAATAATTTTTTTAAATAAAATATTATTTAAAAAATAAAGCCTACAAATATAGTAAATACAGCTCACATTAAATAAATAAATAAATATTTAAAATAAAAAATATTTATCCTACAGAAATAAAATAATTTTTTTAAATATTTTTAAAAATTAAATCTAAAATAATTTCAAAATACAATTCAAAACTCAAAACTCTTTTTAAAATTCATAACCAAACAAGTTTTCACTTTTCCAAATTCATTCAAAAAATGTATGTTTTAAAATACAGCTCCACACTTAAATAATGATTTAAAAATTAAACTAAACGTATTTCTTTCTAGGTATTTTATCAATGAAAATCAAGTGTTTTTTTTTTTCCAATTAAAAAACTTAGAGAACATACGTGAAATTTACTATTTAAATAAATAAGGGGCAATTTTTGTATTTTTGGCTTCATACCTTGTGGCATTCACAAATATGTTAACAATGGGAATTTTCATTATAGTTTTCAAAGTAAGGGACGCCAGTGTTATTATTAAAATCACAAGATAGATTCTTGTAGTTATGCTAAATCTCAAAGGAGGTAAGTATAATTTATCTATGTTTAATACAAACATGATTTTGAACTTAGAGCATCCACATCACCCTCAACAAATTTAGAGTCAAATTATAAATAGAAAATTATTTTTCTATTTTAGCTAGCAATTTTTATATGTAAACACTACATCAGACTCTCTATTCTAAAAGTATATTTTTTAAAACATTCATTTTATATTGTTCAAAAGCAACCAAAGTAGTATAGGAGAAGTTGCTAATTTTGTATTGTTATTATATAGTTTCATATTCCTATATATATATATATATATGATGGTGTAGCAGCCAGTCATCTCGTAAGATGTCCGGTAAATATTGTATTTCATACTAAAAAAAAAAAGGTCAGCAATTGGTCGTTCGGCAAGATGTCCAACTGAATGACCGGCAGGATGTCTGACTGAATGCCTGGCAGGATGTTTAGTCACTCTAAAAAATAAATGATAAAATATTGTATGACTTATGAACAATATATCGTTACATGTAGCAATGTACTGTAGTAATACCAAATTTAATTTTTGTGCAGCGGGGCTTATGGATGAGTGATTCTGAAGCTTACCTTACTACTATAACCCAAAAACTATTATAGCCCACTTGATCTGGATGCTCTTACAAGATGATCTGTATCACAAAAAATTATGTTTGTTGTATGACCAATTGTTGATATTAAGGCCTCATTTCGAATTTGACTTTTTAAATAATTTTGACTTTTTAATTTTATTATGGTGTGAAAAAAGTTTATATTTGAAATGATTTTTTTAATTATGTAGTTGTCCTTTGGAATAGTGAGAAGGTCAAAGGTTCATCGTTTGAGTCAATGTATCAACTGCGATCCTTTCGTTATAATCTAACTCAATAACTTTCTAACATCCTATCGTTTGGCTAAAAATTAAAAAAAAAAAAAGATAATTGTAAAGTTAAAAATAATTAATTGATATATATAATATACATTATAACTATTTTATTTTATTTTTTTATGTAATTTTTTTAACCAAAAACCTTGTTGCCCAACGAGCTCTAAACCTATTTTCAATTTATATATGTAAGGGTATACCGCTTGCTTTATTATTTGTTGACAAGTAGAATTCATTTTAGTTGTGATAGAGATATCAAATAATTTATCAAATTTTTTACCAAACCTCTTATACAGATGTGGAATCCATAGACATGTGAGTTTGCGTGAATTCCACACTATGTGAGAGCCTTAGTAAAAAATTAATAAATTTTTTGGGATTCATAGTTTTTTCCTTACTTTTATTCGCAATTTTTAATTCAGCCAGTGAGATTGAAGATTGCGGCGGCTCCTCTTTATGTTATTGCACAATACTATGATTCTTTCATTTAAACATCTCAATATGTAAATTTTCCGATACTGCTTAATTATATTGGGTACTAATTTACCATTTTTACTACTACTTATATTTAATTTTTTTATAATTGAGTAGTTGGATCAGTTTATGCACGTTTCAATTAATTTTGAAATTTTAAAATTAATGACTAGGCAAACAATCCTTGAAGTAACTCGAATTCAAAACCTCAAGTACTTTTAGAGCTGATTTTGACTTTTCCAGAGTTTAAAACGACCATTAAACATACTTCAAAAAAAAAAAAAAAAAAAAAAAAAGTTTCAGATGAAAAGATTATGTATATAATTATTTTTTTCTTTCATAATCGAAATATACTTTTTAGAAATCATGACCTATGGTA
Source organism: Camellia sinensis (assembly GCF_055761805.1). Classification (NCBI taxonomy): domain Eukaryota; kingdom Viridiplantae; phylum Streptophyta; class Magnoliopsida; order Ericales; family Theaceae; genus Camellia; species Camellia sinensis. Next base: position 92,203,997 of record NC_138962.1, read on the forward strand.
CAATTTAACAAAAATAATAACAGCATCATCATCGTTGTCATAATAATGCTAACTTGATCTTTAACCATACAAATCAAATAATCAATAAAATGAAACATAAAATAAATTTAAAAAAAAAAATCATTTAATCAAAATAGGAGAAAAAAAATCATACAATCATCATCAACAAATATTAATCAAGCAAAAATATGAACTTGTGGGAGCTGAATATTGTAGGGGCAATAATGCCGAATAACGATATGAGGACAGTCAATGACGGAATTTGTATTTGGCTTCATCCTATACGATCACAGAGCTGAATACATTAATCGGCATTCTAACCAGCCGAACAAAAGCCGAATAAATAGACGTGCAATGGATTAAGGGTGGGCCCGACCCTAAGGCCCAAAAGAAAAAATATATATATATAAATAGAGAAGCATCAGCCAGAGAAAGGTACGTGAGAACAAGTTCAACTTGAGATATAAACAACCAAGAGAGTATGCACTAACTTATCCGTCGAAATGTTAATTCCGGCACCCCCGATCAAAGTATTCATTCCTTTTCAGGTGACTAGCAGAGGATCACGAGCGTCGTACAGGATCCAAAGAATATTTTCAAACCACTTCTCCACGATTGGCGCTGTCTGTGGGAATACTCCAGCATATCCATGGCGGGCGTAACGGAAGATCCTCCGATAGTCGCTGATGACCTTACGCGACGAAACGATACCACTCCAAGCAACATGCTAGGCCCCGAGACCATTGCCGCACGAAGAACCTTGAACTTCGACTCAGTTGCCCAGATCTCACCCTCGACATCAGCCCATGAGACGATGCAAGCGATTATGTATCAGGCAAAGCAAAACGAACAGAGGTTGGAAAACATGATAGTTGAGAATGAGCGCCTTTGATATGATTTGGCCTTGGAGGTGGCAAAATCCCTATAAGTCGCACGCCAAGATCCGGAACGACCTCTGAGAAAGGATGGTCGACGACCTCGAGTTCGAAGACAAGATAGCGACAGTGATTCTGACTTGCCATCCCCGGAATCCCAAAAGAAGGGATGGGTCAAAACCTCCAGTTCTTCCGAAGGGAGTCCGCATGCACGGAATAAACAAACAAGAAATGGTTCAGACGAAGAGGATCAACATGACCCCTTTGTGGAACGGATCGCAAGAGCAGTGCTACCCAAAAAGTTCAAAGCTCCATCGTTCATCTTATACGATGGAAAATCGGACCCCACTGATCACATCTGTCATTATATCATTATAAGCAAGCCATGACGCTACATGTAGACGACAAGACCCTCATGTGTCGAATATTTCCAAGCAGTTTGGGACCTTTGGCCGTCAGATGGTACTATAAATTGGAGCCAGCATCGATTAAGAGCTTCCGTCAACTTCAAAAATCCTTCGGGGCAAGGTTCATCACCAATGAAGTCCAGCCGAAGAAGGTCGATTCTCTCTGGGCAATGCAAATCCAACCACGGGAAACCTTACGAGCGTATTCGGCGCGCTATTGGGAATGCTTTAATCTCGTAGATGATGCTTGCAATGACTCCATGGCCATCACCGCCTTTAAAATGGGGTTGCATCCTGATAGTGCTCTCCACAGCTCCTTGACCAGAAAGCCCCCCAAAATAGTCTGGTCGTTAATGAAGAAAGTCGAAGAATACTGCAAAGTGAAAGATGACGCCCTGCGGGTCAAAGCTAGGCACAAGGCCAACATGACGGCCCCATCTGAAATCATTCAGCCGATAAAATTCTGTACCATCACGAAGCCCTGAACCATGGAATCGGGCTAAATGAGACAAAAGACAAGATTCGCACCGATCAAATGACCAATGTTCCCATCGAGCTAATGAACAACTTCAAGTGGATAGCAGGCGCACAAGGCACGTGGACAAGAAATATACGGAGTTGTCAGAGCCAATCAGCACGATTATGTCTAAAGTTCAACACCTTCTGTTCTTCAAATGGCCACCCAAAATGGTGGGACCTCCTGACACGAGGAGACGGGATAGGTGGTGCGAATATCACAAGGACCACGGTCATGATACTGATAGTTGTTATGTGTTGAAGGATCACCCTGAGGAGTTAGTACAAGACAATCAGCTTAAGCAACACGTTTGAAAGAACAACTCAACCAAAACAGTTGCTTTACGGCAAGATTCACCTCCACTCAGCGTAATCCATATGATATACAACTTGCCGATGGCATCCGCGGTACATACAATTCAATCGCATCCTAACCTCCAAAAGAAAATCACACCCGCGAAACGGCCCCATGAAGCTGCGAGTATTTCTTTCGATGATTCTTATTTGGTTGGCGTGACGCTTCCCCACATTGATCCCTTGGTCATCAAACTACGCGTAAACCGATTCACCGTTGAATCTGTTCTCATTGACCAGGGGAGTACTTCGGAAGTTATGTACTACAAGACCTTCATCAAACTCGGCTTCACTGAGTCGAACCTGTCTCCAGCTCATTATCCATTATTCGACTTCAACGCTAATCCGGAATATCTGTTGGGCAAAATCACGCTACCAGTTCGCATGAGCTCCCGATTAGTGGATGTGGAATTTTTGGTTGTCAAGCTTTCTTCACCGTATAATCTCATCATGGGATGAACTTGGCTATATACCATGCAGGCCGTGCCAAGCACCTATCATCAACTACTTTGCTTCCCAACTGAACGTGGCATTAAACAAATTCGTAGTTCCCAGAAATCGACACAAGCATGTTATCTTCTCGCAAAGACACCAAGAGAGCTGGAAGTGAATTCTATTGAGGTGCCGGATTGAGAGAGCCTCAACGATGTTGGGTGGCTCCCAAGTGAAAATGCAACCGAAGCCCTAGATCAAGTTGAAATTGACAGGAATCCTGATAGGTTCTTCATGGTCGGCGCTTCCCTAAATAAAGTCGACAGGCAGCAGCCAATCTTACATGGCAACCTTGATGTATTTGCATGGTCACCATATGAGATGTCGGGGGTGGATTCATTTGTTTCTCAGCACCGTTTAAACTTTGACCCCAAATGTAAACCAATTATTTAGAAAAGCTGACGGTCAGCCACAGAAAATAGTACTGTCGTTGTTAAAGAAGTTGACCGGTTGCTTGATGCTGGGGCAATCCGGGTAGTGACCTATCTTACATGGCTGTCGAATACTGTGGTTGTAAAGAAGAAAAATGGGATTTGGTGCGTTTGTGTGGATTTCACGGACTTAAACAAAGCTTGTCCCAAGGATTGCTTTCCCCTCCCTAGAATAGACCAACTCGTAGATGCCACGGCACATCATCAACGTATGAGCTTCCTAGATGCCTGTAGAGGCTACCATCAAATTGCCATGCATCCGGAGGACCAAGCTAAAACTCCATTCCTCACCCCAAGAGGAACCTATTGCTATAAGGTTATGTCTTTCGGGCTGAAGAATGCGGGGGCAACCTACCAAAGACTAGTCACTGCCATGTTCAAGAAGCAACTCGGCCGCACTATGGAAGTGTACATTGACGATATGGTGGTCAAGTCCAAAGAAGAGCAAACTCATCTAGCCGATCTGTAAGAGACATTCAACATTCTACGCAAGTACAAAATGAAGTTGAACGCTTCCAAATGTGCATTTGGGATCGGATCCGGCAAATTCCTTGGCTACATTGTTAACTACCGCGGAATCGAAGCCAACCCAAGGCAAATCACAGTAATTCTAGAATTCGGCTATCCTCGGTCGGTCAAGGAGGTTCAAAAGCTGATGGGGATGGCCGCCACACTCAACAGGTTCATCAGTCGTTCCACAGATCGCTGCCGACAATTCTTTCATACCCTTCGGTAGAGTAAATCTTTTGAATGGACCTCCGAGTGCGAAGCCGCTTTGAACGGTTTGAAGACTTAGCTCCGATCAGTTCCACTCTTGACAACACCTTCGGTAGGTGATCCGCTCATTTTATATCTGGCAGTTTGAAACCGGGCCGTCAGTGCCGTACTGTTAAAGGAAAAACTTGGGGAGCAACGGCTAGTTTATTATGTGAGCAAATCAATGGTTGACTCCGAAACACGCTACCTTCCGTTGGAAAAACTCATCCTGGTTCTCGTCATGGCAGCAAGAAAACTAATGCATTACTTTCATGGGCATACCATTGGGGTACTAACGGACTACCCCCTCCGGTCAGTACTTCGTAGTGTGGAAGCATCAAGGCGCGTTTCAAAGTGGGCCCTCGAACTCGGCCAGTATGATATTCAATTTCGTCCTAGGACCTCAATCAAGGGGCAAGTGCTCACCGACTTTGTGGCCAAATTCACTAGAGGCCTCGCCGACTTTAAGTCTGATCAAATTCAACATAAGCCGAACTGGAGAATTTATGTTGGGGACATTTGGCAGTTGTATTGTGACGAATCGTCCAACAAACATGGCAGTGGGGCAAGCGTAGTGATCATGGCTCCTGACGGGGCAATAATCGAGCAGGCTGTCAAACTGGGCTTCGAAGCATCGAACAATGAGGCCGAATACGAAGCATTGTTAACTAGCTTACGGAATGCACTTCTCCTTGATGCTCAGCGACTGCTTATCTTCTGCGACTCAAAGCTAGTCATCAACCAATTGAAAGGGGAATACGCTTCCAAAAATGACCGTATGGAAGCTTACATGAAAACGACGAATTCTTTGCTGACAAAATTTGACCATCATGAACTAAATCAAATAACTCGAGATCAGAACACACACGCTGACGCCCTGGCTTGCCTAGCCTCTGCCATCAACTCTGAAATTAAACGGACAATTGAAGTAGGATCCATCCCTCAGCCGAGCATTGCCCTCTCAGAGTCAAGTTAGATCAATATCATAGAATCAGGTCCAAGTTGGATGGACCCTATCACTGCATTTCTATCTGCCGAACAGCTTCCGATGGACAAGAAAGAAGCTCACAAACTGCGAAACAAAACCCTGCGATATTACCTAGATCTACAAGGAAAGCAGTACAAAAAATCCCTTTCTGGTCCATACCTGGAATGCGTTCATCCGGATAAAGCCGAAGAACTCTTGACTGAAATACACGAAGGTAGTTGCGGTGCCCATTCTGGTGGGCGTTCTCTGGCTCATCGAGCTGTAACACAGGGGTACTACTGGCCGACCATGAGAGCTAATGCCGAGTGTTACGTCAAGAAATATGAATAGTGCCAGAAGTTTTCCCCTTTAACCCATTTGCCTGCTGAAGAGTTGAGCTCAATTACCAGCCCTTGGCCATTTGTTCAATGGGGGCTTGATATCATCGGGCCATTGCCACGGGCCCCAGGGAACAAGCGATTCTTGATAGTCACGACCAATTACTTCACAAAATGGGTCTAAGCAGAGCCACTAATACACATCCGAGATACTGATGTTAGGCATTTTGTATGGAAGAATATCATAACACGATTCGGCATTCCAAGAGCACTCATTTCAGACAACGGCACCCAGTTTGATTGTGGAGTCTACTGAGAATTATGCAGCACATATGGCATTCGGCCCTATTTCTCCACGCCGGCTTATCCACAGAGCAATGGTCAAGCTAAAGCCTCCAACATAGCCATCTTGGACGGCATCAAGAAGAGGCTAGAGAAAGTTAAAGGCCGATGGGTCGAAGAATTACCGAGTGTATTGTGGGCTCATCGCACTACTCCGAGGCGATCCACTAGGGAAACGTCATTTGCTTTATACTTCAGAACCCAGGCAATTATCTCCCTAGAGATCAGCATCCCAACCTTGAAATCGAAAGTTTTTGATATGGATCGAAATGACATGATGTTGGCCTTGGATTTGACTTTGATTGAAGAACGATGAGACCGTGCCCTTGCATCCATGGCACGGTACCAGCAACAGCTTGCTAAGTCGTATAATCAACGTGTTCATCTACGCCGTTTTACACCAGGAAAATTGGTCCTTAAGAAAGTACTCCCAGCTACCAAGAATCCGGCTGACGGAAAACTGGGTCCTAACTGGGACGGCCCCTATCAGATTGATTCAATCGCGAGAATAGGGGCATATCGGCTCAAAGACATGTCCGGGAGAAGTCTGCCGCGTCCTTGAAATTCCACGCATTTGCATAAATTCTATCATTAACCCGACTTGTGAGGCATGATAACTTGTTTTGAATGTTTGCCGTGTACAAATTTTCACTTTTATAATGCAAAATTACTTATCTCACTATATGAAATTTTAGTTTGAAGATGAAAGCCTCCGAATTTGGAGCCCCAACCGTGCAAGACACGTTTAGGCTGAGTAAGCCTCTGGATTCGGAGTGCCCTTCGTGGAAATCACAATTGGCCAAGTTAAAAGCCTCCGAATTCGGAGCCCCATTAGTGAATGACACTTTTGGGCCGACTGAGACTCCGGATTCGGAGCGCCCCTCCATGGAAATCATGATTGGCCAAGCTAAAAGCCTCCGAATTCGGAGCTCCATCCGTTCAAGACACGTTTAGGTTGAGTAAGCCTCCGGATTCGGAGCGCCTTTCGTGGAAATCATGATTTGCCAAGTTAAAAGCCTCCGAATTCGGATCCCCATCAGTGTAAGACGCGTTTGGGCTGAGTAAGACTCCGAATTCGGAGCGCCCTTCGTGGAAATCACAATTGGCCAAAAGCCTCCGAATTCGGAGCCCCATCGGTGAATGACACTTTTGGGCCGAGTGAGCCTCTGAATTCGGAGCCCCATCAGTGAAAGACACATTTGGGCCGAGCAAGCCTCTGGATTCGGAGCTTCTTCCGGGGCGCCTCTCACCAAAAACCACGTTTGGCCGGGGCAAAATGCCTTCAAATTCGGCCTGCTTTTCATGCGTTATGATTAATAAGCACAAACGCAGTTAACAAAAAATGGAAGATGATCAATAATATGTTTAAACATAAATTGAAACATGTAAACATTTAAAATAATATGTTTTATTGAATTAATCAATAATACATAATTCACTTCCAATCTACGATTAGGACGGTACAATATCATCAGTTTTATTCGGCATCCCCCTCATCATCGCTCTTCTCGACTTCGAAAGTCGCAAAGGAAAAATGATGACTATGATATAACGGCGATGCCGAATCAATGCCTGCTACCTGAAAAGCATCTGCGGCCTGAAGAACCTTGACTGACCCGTGCTTAAATCCACGGTTCTCACATCGGCAGACCTCCTTGGCGAGCTTTTCCTTAGTCCTCTGTATCCCGACTTTCCGGCCATCGTGGAAGCCTTGTTCATAAGACCTGGTCTTTGTGGCTTCTATTGCAAACATGCTTGCCGTATCACGATTGGAAATCGCATGATTTACAATTCGTTGGGTCACCCTTTCTTCCACAATCAGGTTAGCTTGTCCGGCCGATTGTGTCTCGGCGGTTTTGACCTTTCTTAGTTCGCGTTCAGCCTTCTCCGCGCAAGCTTCTAGGCTTCGAATGCGTTCATCCTTCTGCCCTATCTCCCGCCGTACGGCACGAAAATGCATGCCGATTTCATAGACGGTACACAGCTCTTTCACCGCTCCATGGATGCCCTCTCGAAACACTTCAAAATCAGGTCGATTGACCATCAACTACTGGACTTCTGGTGGAAAAATTTGTCTAGTAAACCCGACTACCATATTTGGGTCGTGCACAATTGAATCCACTTCCGTCATCGGTTTGTTCCCCACAAAAATCATAAAACTCAACGGGCTCGGAGTTGTACTGGTTTCTTCTCTCGAGCGTGGTTGAGGGGAGCATTCCCGTTGCTATTTTTCCCTTCTGGGTGACCTACTTCGACGACGTGAGGACTGGCATTTTTCACGTTCCCTCGATATCTTGCTCCCCGTGCATGTTGGCTCGCCACCTCGATTCATCTCTACGTCCAACTCCGTGAGTGTCCTCCCTTCTCCTCTGCTGTTGAAGAATAATCTTCTTGCCATCCACAAATTGTCCACACTGCTTTTTCCCTCCCTAAATTTATTGACTCTGAACGCAACAATGGCCCCTCCGCGCACCCACCACCCACCCCATTTATACCTTACAGGTGCAACACCCCCGAGGCGACCTCATCAATGCAAAATTTCAAAACTTGATACCGATCATCTCATGTGTCCCAGCCCTGCCATGAGCTAATGTCATTTGGCGTTCCAGCTCATGCACCAGCTAGGGCAATGGCAGATTCATTCGACATTCCAGTTCATGTACCAGCTGGGGCAAGGGCAGATTCATTAATCTAATCGGCAAATGTCCAGGCCTGATGCCGATCATCTCATGTGCCCCAACCGCTCCATGAACTATTGTCATTCGGCGTCCCAGTTCATGCACCAGCTGGGGCAATGGCAGATTCATTAATCTAAGGGCCAGAGGGCAAGCCCTTGCAGTGATCGGGTTGAGTGCCCCAGCCGCTCCATGAACGAATAGCATTCGGCATTCCAGTCCATGCACCAGCTAGGGCAAGGGCAGATTCATTAATCTAATTGGTTAGAGGGCAAGCCCTTGCACTGATCGGGTTGAGTACCCCAGCTGCTCCATGAATGAATAGCATTCGGCGTTCCAGTCCATGCACCAGCTGGGGCAAGGGCAGATTCATTAATGTAATCGGCCAGAGGGCAAGCCCTTGCGCTGATCGGGTTGAGTGCCCTAGCCGCTCCATGAACTAATGTCATTCAGCGTTCCAGCTCCTACACCAGCTAGGGCAAGGGCAGATTCATTCGGCATTCTAGTCCATGCACCAGCTGGGGCAAGGGTAGATTCATTAATCTAATCGGCCAGAGGGCAAGCCCTTGCGCCGATCGGGTTGAGTGCCCCAGCTGCTCCATGAATGAATAGCATTCGGCGATTGGGTTCGTGCAGTTGGGGTAGATTCATTAATCTAATCAGCCAGACATCGTGGCCTTTAGCCGTTTTACTTGATAGTCTACCGAATATTCATGCCTTTCCAAATTGTTAACTGCCGATTCTTTTATTTATTCTTCTAAGTAGCAAAGAGGTAGAGGATGCTTAATTGATTCGGTTAATTTATTGGATCTTTAATTTACTCATATGTAGCACACAAAAAAGCATAAGGAATTGTCATTAATAAATAATAGTATATGCAGTAAACTGGAAAGTATAGAGAATTTTCATTAATTAATTGAGCGCAAATAGCAGTCATTTTACATATGAAAATTAACTTGCATTTAAAGAAATGAAAATCTACTAACAAAAACCTATAAAAACTATGCATCTAAGATGCCTACCAAAAACCAAAATATCCCCTAATCAATCTTTAGGGTCAGACGCCAGCGGCTCAACGTCCACCTGCTCGTACGGAATCAGCTAAGCCAATGTCACATTCGCAGCAGTGAGGGCTTTGAGCCAGCCGTGTTTGAAGCCCCGATTCTCGAACTTGGGCACTTCTTCCACGTAGTTTTCCAAGGCGGCGTCCTTCCCAGCTTAGAACACTTTGGAAATCTCGGACTCGGCTACTTTCTTTCCTCGATTCTTCCAAGTCGGCTTCCATCTTGGCGATCACCTCCTCGGCTAACTTGAGCGCATCTTCGCTCGCTTTTTCCCTCTCTTCGGCGGGAAGCCTTAGTTGGTCGGAATTCCTCGCTCGCTCGGCCTCAGAGTTGGCTTTAGCACGTTCCTCTGCCGCTTGTGATGCCTCAGAATCGGCCCTTTGAGAGGTTACCGCAGCCTTGTTCTTTTCATTGTCAATTTTGACTTTCAAGAAGCCGATCTGTTTTATGGCGTCATGTTGACGGCGGACGATTTTGGCTATCCTGCCCACCGTCTGCAAAACAAGGAAATAGAGTTACAATAAACAAATATTAAGAAAAAAAAAATATATATATATATATATATATATGTATTTAGGCGGAAGACTGCAGATAAGGCATGTACCGATAAGGCCGACTGAGTGGCTAAAGCAATTAGCATTAGATCTGGCTCCGCCCGAAATGTGGCTCTGTCAATCGGTAGGGATATTGAGAAGGCCATACTCAAGGCCATAACTGGGTTCTTCAAAGCCGGCGCATCAAAGGCAATTGGCATATTCCTTATCCTTGGTTGAACAAAGAACGGAACAACCAAGTCCGATTCCTCAATGCGCGGCCGTTTATCACTTTGGTCCTCATCATGGACGGCTTCTTGCTCGGCGGGGCTCTTTTCCCCCCTTTGCTCAGCCTCCTTATTCCCCTGTTCTACTTGCTCCGTCTCGGCCATTTCGGTATGAGCCGTTTCTTGCGCAATAACAGGCAAAGAGGACTCAGCAACCGCGGCGGGTGGAGTTTCTAATCGGACGGCCTTGGCTCTCCTCTGGGCGGCCATCCTTTCGACGTTTTTCCTCCTGGCAAGTTGCGTGAGCGATTCCCCAGCCATATTCTCAGGATCAGCGCCTGGAAGGTCTTCTATGTTTGTAAAAATGTCTTCGAAAGAGACGTCCCCTCGGCCTGATGTGGATGGAGGGTTGGACGATTTGAGTCCGGCTTGAAAAGAGTTCTTTCATTTGAAGAAAGGAGTTCGGCTGAAGTTGGAAATTCAATCCTGGACGACATCCATCTGTCACTCGTGGGGAGCTTAACAATAAGGACTAGGTTGACTAGTCCATCTATCGTCAGGGATGGAATAATGTTTTGCCATCCTAGTCCTTTCATTTGTAAAAATGTCTTTGAAAAAGACGTCCCCTCCCATTTGAAAGAACTCCTTTCGTCGGAAGCTGGAAATTCTATCCGAAGAAGGAAGTTCTTTCAAATGTTTTGCCATTCTAGTCAGCCTATGGAATATGCAAAACTAAAAGTAAACGAGGAAATAGGATTCGAAGTGAAGGAGAAGAAAACTTATAAGAGGCAGAAGGGAAAATGAGAAACAGGAGGAAGTTGCAGAGGTCGTGAAATGGAGGTATATCGAAAGGCAAACCAGAAGCTTCGAGTATTCAAAAGGAACTTACATTTGAAGGGACAACTTAGTTTCAAATCGCATTAAATAAAGAAAGTGTACGAAGAGGCGGGAAGATGTAATAATGTATAAAAAGCGTGTGCTCTGACATACGTTGGGATGAGGTTAGCCGCCGTTCCTTCCTTGACTTTTCAAATTCGAAATCAAACATGCCATTCGAAACCAAACATGCCAACTAACTGGCAATATTAGGATGTTTGGGGGGCAATTGTGGGAGCCGAATATTATGGGGGCAATAATGCCGAATAACGATATGAGGACAGTCAAGGACGGAATTTGTATTCGGCTTTATCCTATACGATCACAGGGCCGAATAGATTAATCAGCATTCCAGCCAGCTGAACATAAGTCGAATAAATAGACGTGCAATGGATTAAGGATGGGCCCGACCCTAAGGCCCAAAAGAAAAAAAATATATAAATAGATGAGCATCAACCAGAGAAAGGTACGTGAGAACAAGTTCAACTTGAGATATAAGCAACCAAGAGAGTATACACTGACTTATCCGTCGGAGTGCTAATTCCGGCACCCCCGACCGGAGTGTTCATTCCTTTTCAGGTGACTAGCAGAGGATCACAAGTGTCCTACAGGATCCAAAGAGTATTTCCAAACCACTTCTCCACAGGACTCATACTCATTACAAAGGTTGTAACTTGAAATCCTATTTTATATTGGTGGTGTTTGGGAAGCAAGTTCCCAAATTTTTTTCTCATTTTTTCCACTAAAAGACAAAAGTTTTGCAAAACCAAAAAAAACACATCCAAACAAAATATCACATCCAACCCCATAATCATTTCACTTTTTCTCTCACAAACATCACATCCAACCACATAAAAACCCAACTATCTTCCCAAACACCAAAAATTTTTTATCTCATAAAAACCTACATCTACTAAAATCTACATAAAAACTCACTTCCCAAACACCATCATTACAAATATGATATGAGAATTTTCATCCTAGTTTAGTAAATAAAAAAAATACCAAAAAAGTTTAGAAATATACAGTTTCCAATTAATTTCAACAAGTTTATATTAATAGTTCCATCAAAATCAATAAATAAATAAAATAAAGATAAAAAGAAATTACTCCCAATGTTTGTGATGGATGAGACTTGAGAAAATATCAATAATATTGAGTTACACCACTAATTTTTTAGTCTTCAAACTTCAATCAATCTTTACTAGCGTGTTGCTCTTACTCTTAGAGCTTAGAAACTTTCTGTTTTGTTTCCCCAATTCTCACTGCCAAATCCATCAGATAAGTCAAAACTTTATGGGGAACTTAACAATAAGTCACATATACAAAGTTCAAGACCCATCTAATTCTCAAACAAAACACTTGCACGAATTAGTCATATATATTTTTAATTGTTACCAAAAAATCCTATTTTTGTTTTTTTTAATTTACAGACACTGTTATATCTTATTACCGTCGGACTTCCGTCAAACGGTCACCGGAGACTTGTCGGAATGTTCAACATTACTGGAAAGTTGCTGGAGTATCGCTGGGAAGTCGCTGGAGTATCGCCGGAAGTTCAACGGAGTGCTAAGAATGTTAATGGAAGTCGCCGGAATGTTCAGAACGTTTACTGGACGTTAAGAACATCACTGGAGACTCACCGGAATGTCTAGAATATTGCTAGAAAAAAAATAAATGGAGAAATTAAAGAAAAAAACATAGCAAAATGTGGTAAATATTGATAAACTAAAAAAAAATGAAACGACAAAAAATAGCAACAATGGGAAAAACATATGCTATTTTTCAATTTTTGTAAGGTTTAAGCAAATAATCTCTAATATTTATCAAACTGAAAAGTAAGTTTTGAAACTAAATGTTACAATTTCAAAGCAAAAATTTATTAAGCATTTATCCTTATTAATCAAACTGAAAAACATGTTATGAAACTGTAAAATTTTACAATTCTAAAGAATGTTATGAAACTACAAAATTTTACAGTTTTATACCATGATTCATTCCAGCACCAAAAAAATTTGAAACTGCAAAATTTTACAGTTTTCACCGCCTGTAAGTAAAACTCGAAAACTACTTGTTCAAAACTTCAAAATTTTCTCCATTAGAACAGAAAAAGAGAAGTGTATAGCAGAGAAAATGTAGAAAAAAATAAGAGATTGAAGGAGAGAGGCGGATATAAAGAGGATTGTACTCCGGCAACTATTTTTTGTTTAGATTTAGCCAAATCTGATATAGATCTACTCAGATCTAATGTAGATCTATATCAGAACTAAGTAGATGTACTCATCTTCTTCGTCGAAAATATATCTTCTTTACTGTCGGTGAGGGTGAAGTAAGGAGTCGGCGGTTGGTGGTTGCCGGTGAATCCCAATCGATAATAGTCGTCGGTTGCCGGTGACTATATATCGGAGAGAGAAAGAGACGAAACAAGATATGGTTATTCGTCAACGATCGCCGGAAATCACAAAGAGCAAAAGAGGTAGAGAAGAAGAGAGGCAGAGAAGAAGAATAACATTATAGGATTTTTGGATATCAACAAAAGGTTATGTGACTAAATAGATTATACGTTTTTCAAAAAAGACTTCTGGGTAATTTTTCCAAACTTTATTTATATAAACTTGGGCTTCAAAAGTTTTTAAAATATAAATTGGAGTTCTAAATTTTCGGCCCTTTCTAATTCAGATTGGACCTTTTATGAAAACAGCTTTGAACCTTTAAAATTTAAGTGGGCCATTTTTTTGCATTCTAAATTTAGATTGGGCCATTTATTAAAAAAAAAAAAAAAACAAGGACAGAAAGAAAAAAAAAAAAAAAAAAAAGGACACTTACAAATAAGTCTCATACACAAAATTCAAAATCCATGTAATCTCAAAACAAAATACTTGCACAAATTAGTCTTACATATTTTTAATTGTTATCAAAAATCTTTTTTTTTATCACTTTAAAAATGCTACTACATCCAACGACTTTCGTCAGAATCACCGAAGACTCGCTGGAATATTTAACATCGCCAAAAAGTCGCCGGAGCATCACCAGAAGTTTGCTGGAGTGTTTTGAGCATTGCCGGAAGTTCGCCGGAGTGTTCTGAACGTCACTGGAAAATATCAAGAACATCATCGGAGACTCACCGAAATATTTAGAATATTGCTAAAAAATAAAAGAATAAATGGAGAAATTATAATTAAAAAGCATAGCAACAACAAACAACTAAGCAAATAATATGTAATAATGTAGGATTTTTAGATCTACTCAAAAAGTTGTTAGATTAAATAGTGTACACATATTTCAAACATGATTTACGGGAAATTTTCCCCAAAAAAAAAAAACAACTCGCCTTTAAAATTCGAGTGTGCTTTGTTTTTTTCTTATGGACTGGTACAAGAGCTAAATTATTTTTGGAACTCTTTTTCAGCAATTTTTTGGAGCTCCAAAGTGGCCACATTGTGGATTTGTCCCCAAAGCCAGGTTTGAGTACTTTGCAGACAGTCTCAGTAATATGTAGGGTGGACATTAACCGGGTCGGTCTGGATTCGGATCGGGCTTGCATCATTTAATAATAAATTTTGTATTCATCCAAGCCCGGCCCTACCCCAACATTGCCCAAACCCAGCCCTAAAGAAAATACATTTCCCAAGTCTGCCAATCGGCCTATACATATGGATTTTTTGGTTTTGAAGGAAACAGCAAATTCATAAATAATACCAAGCCAAAAAAGTCAATAGATGTTACGGTATACAACCCTGCTTTAGAAAAAATTGAACCAGTCAGTTTTAAAAAAATAAATACATCAACTCGTTTCAAGTATGCTATAAATTCAAGCAGACTACAGTATTAATCATCCATATTTCAAGCTCTGAATTAATATAAATAGTTCAAACTTCTTCAAATACTTTTTCTTCAAATACAGTTTATGGTACAAAATATTTCATATAAATATATAATAAAATAAATATATTTAAATATATTATTTTGAATTGAACCAAGTTGGCTAGGCTACATACATAAATCTCAGGTCTAATTCATTCATTAAGCAGGACTAAAATATTAGCCCAAATAATTTTACAAGTCAAAATTTCTTTCTCAAATTATAATGTTGTATTTGGTTGAGAGATTTAAAGAGGGATTTGAAAAAAGAAATAGAAAAGATAAGTGAAATGTTAATAACATATATTTATATTTCACCTAATTTCACATATATATATATATATATATATTTTTCAAATCTTTTTCTAAATCTTCTAATCAAATATAGCGTAAAGAAATTACGTTGGAATAATCGAGTTGAATCTGTCAACGAACCGATATCCATCCTACCATAGTATATGTTTAAAGGCAAGACTTTAATAGAAAGCAAGTAGTGGTGCGGGGGGGTCTTTGTAAGGGGTGAGACTTTGGAAAGATAGTGTGCGTTTGACAAACAGAAAAATAAGGGTTGAGACTTTAGAAAGATAGTGTGCGTTTGACAAACAGAAAAATTAGGTGGAATGGGAGACTTTTAGAAAGCATGTAGTGGTGCGGTGGGTCTTCGTCAGGGGTGAGACTCCAGAAAGACAGTTGGAGTTTGACGAACAGAAAAATCAAGTGGAATGGGAAAAATTGATTGGTTGGGAGGAGAAATTTTTGGGAGCGGGTATCATGATGGGGTGATTATTTAGTATTTTTGGAGTGCGAACATGTGGTGTTTCATAAAATTTTAATTGGTAAAGAGGGGTTACTATAAAAAATTAAGGTTTTATAGATTAAAATTCAAAGGCGAAATTATTTTTTGGAAATCAAATATTTTTGTTACGAAAAGTGTCGTTATATATTTTTAGCAATAAAAATTAGACATTAATGATGAATTATTATCTTTTTTAGACCAAATTATTTTATCCCTAAAAGTATATTTATTAGTGGCATTTTTAAAATTTTGTCACTAAAAGTCTTATTTTTGACTTTTTATGACGACTTTTTAGCGACTATCCTCACGACGATAGAAATTGGTCTCTTAAATGTTTTTTGTAACAAAATTTTTCATTTTAGAGACCAAAAAATTTGGTCTCTAAAACTCTTATATGTTGTAGTGGGTAGGGGACCATGATTTATGTTAGGGATGAGAGAACAATATGGAAACTAAGTAATTGGTGATTAGCTTAGAGTATAACCACGTGGTGTTTCAGAATTATTGAAGAATTTCCCATCACAATGGCAGTTGTACACGGTACATTTAGCCAATCACTTAGTCACAACAAAATTTAATGTAACGCTTTTAAATTTATAAATAATAATTTAATGAGATAAAAATATAGAAGAAGTATATAAAATAAATAAATAAATAAATAAAAATTTGTTTACATGCAATATATATTTACCTTCCTAAAAAACTATATAAAAGTGAAAGAAAAGAACAACAAAATGGATGCCCTGAAGTTACAAGTTCCAAGACTTAAGCCTAATTACACAAAATGTTGTCAAACCCAGACATATTAAGCCCTTGGGGTGCAATAACATCACACAAAAAGGGAGAGCCTCTTGCCCTCAATACATTTTACACCTTCAACTAGGCGAGATCACTGTATCATTTTCTACACAAATCCACTAGGGGTGAGCACAAGACCTAGTAGAGATATCTTAACAAAGTATATATATTTTAAGTAATCTCATATAAATGAATACGATGCCATGTCGTGTTCAAATGTCAAAGTTTTCCATTCCTTCTGAAATCTATACAATATCTCATTCAAGGTTCATTATCTTCATGAAAGCCGAGACTTAAACAATGGGATGGTAAATACGACTCAGGTAATTCTCTAAGGCTAGTGTTTGCAAGTAGGCGTATCAAGCACTACTATAACAAGCCCGACTTGCGATTAGCTTATAATATTTGATTAAGACGGCCTAATAAGTGATTAAAATGAAATACTACATTAATTGCATGTGTTATATGTTATTTGTATTTATATTTGTCTGTTGTGGAAAGATCTGTCTATGTTCTTATTTCATTATACGAATTGAAGGCCTTATCTACCACATAATACGAAATTGATTCGATTTATGTGTTATTTAGAATTTTTAGAAATTTATGGTAAGATTAATTGAAATTCGATTCGGAACAAATTAATTAGGATAATTAATGCCAATTTGATTAGCTTAGGCCAAGCTTAATTAAGTCTCATTAATGAAGCCTATATAAGGCACAAGTGATCTCTAAAATACACTTTACACTCTCATTTCTTCATCTTTGAGGAAACAAAAATGTGAGAGAGAGTGAGACGCTAAGAGAATTGAGATCAAGCTTGAGGTTTAGAAGGAAATTGCTAAGAGACTTGGAGAATTGCTCAAGATTATTTCTAAACCTTAAAGAATTGAGAACCTTAGGTAAGAATCCTAGCCTCTAGTTTTGTAATTTAATTGGTTAATGCATGGAATCAAGTGAAAGAGGTGAATTAACATGAGAATTGACCTAAAGAATGGAATTGAGAGTCAATTCATGCATGCATGTGCATTTCAGGGAGTTTTGAAGTTGTTTTCAAAGATTTCTTTCATACATGTGGTAATTCTAGCATGGTTTTAAGAATTCATAATATTTTTCACCATTGGACCTCATTTGATCATGTTTTGAAAGCTTTAAAGCTAAGACAATACATGCATGTTATACATACATGCAATTCAAGTTTGTTTTTGAATAATTCACTTGCTTTTGAGCCTTGATTTTGTGTAATGATCCTTAATTCATTATGTTTTGTAAGTTTACAAGTGTTTTCTTAAGTTTTGGGCTCAAAGGATGTGTTTTAAAGCTTTGAATTTAAGTTTTGCACCTTGATCAGCAATCTGGAAATTTCAGAATTTGCACCCTCCACTTGAGCGGTGGAGTCTGCGCTTGAATGGAGGATGCGAGCTCCTAGTACTTTTGCAGAGTTTAGGGGTTGGCTCGAGCGGCAGAATTTGTGTTCTAGCGGCCACCCTTATTTTTGACTTTCCGCTTGAGCGACCGAAGTTGCACTCAAACGTAAAATGAGAGCTCTCAGAAGTTTTATAGACTTATGTAGATTGCTTGAGCGACCTAAGTTGTGCTCGAGCAGAGACCCTTTTTACTCAGTCTTGCACTCGAGCGACCGCCGAGCATCCGCGGAGTGGAAAATTCATGCAGCTAGTACTTTTGCAGACTTTACAGGCCCCTCGAGTAAAAAAAGTCGCTCTCGAGCAAACTGCCCTGGTTTTGAAAATTTGACTAAGTGTTCCAAGTTACATTTTGGCATCCTCATTGCATCTTAGGCATTCCTAAACCTTAATTAAGACATAATAATGGGAATAAGGATTAGAAACACATCAAGATAGAAATGAAATGAGTTATGTGTTTTTCGGGCATGTGTTTCAATGTGCATTTGTTATATATTTGTGTAGGTCACGTGCCATAGACTATCCAATTTGTCTGCTCTATCCATTTTGCTATTGGAGCTATCTATGAGTAACAACTCTGTAAAGTTATATTTGATTATAAGTATTTTCAGAATGATAAGATATGTTTTGTTTTATGAAATGCTATTTTATAAATAGTAAATGAGTGTCCAATTTTTTTGAAATGTATTTATGGCATCTTTAGTTCACATGGCCCTTGCCCAGGGGAAGCAATACCATCGCATTTGTTTATATGGCCCTTGCTTAGGGGAAACAATACTATGGCTTATGATCATATGGTCCTACTCAGGGGAAACAATATCGTGGTTTATACATGACCCTTGCCTGGGGGAAACAATACCATGGCTACTTGTGCACAAGATATGGACCTTTGGGGTTGTCGGTATGGACTATGCATATGGGTCCCAAGACCAAGATGATATGAAGGCTAATAGATGTACCACATATAATTGCTTATGATTTCTGATGAATATATGAATCTGAATCTATTCTGATATGAATTTTGATTTCTGAGATTGTTCGGACATCATTCATAAAACCTTTACTCTATTGTTATTCATTAGGCTCTAGCTCACCTTATTATTATGTATGTATGTAGGTGACCAGACGCGTGACCAGGCTTAGAGTTGATGGCCTGGAGCTCCTTTATGTTAGCCAGCCATAGTGCCTCCTGAGGAGGTTCCTTTTTTGCAGTGGTCAAGCTTTTGTGAATCATGATAAAGATCTTTTTGTATTTCTTTTATTAAGTTTGAACAAGTCTTTTATTGGTCTGTATGTATGAACGGTGACGTGGGCATGACATCTTAATTATGGAAATTAAGTTTTAAATTTTTTGTCTCATATATGTCTACACAGCTATATGGGCATATATGTTTGTATTTGCTTCTGCTAACCCCTGTATCTTGTTTAATTTGTTCAGAGGCCTTTGATAATTCCAGGATTATTAGCCGATTACAGCACTAAACTTATAGGGACGCGTTTGAGTCATGACAACTACCAAATCCTACCTTACCGGCTACTAACCGGAGGGTTTAGGCACCCACACGCGTGTGTTTCTAGTTTTACAGCAAGGACACTCAGGCCAACTTAATTTCCAATCTACACCTCTAACCAAACTTACCAAACGTATTTACCCCGAAACATTTTTAATTACAACAGTTGTTTTCTAAAAAAAATGAATTTATTTCCAAGTCATGATCGTAAGTAAACAATATTTCAAGATAATGCAAATGAATGAAAATAAGAAATAATTACATATAAATATCTTCTTTGCACAATATCTCCATAATTCTCACATTTATTCAAGTAAAGCTTCCATGGTTCAATAGTTCTCAAAATTATAGTAAGCTATGAATCCCTGTAACATATGATATTTCCTCATATTCACAATCAACGTCCATTTATCAATTTTTCAAGTTTCCAAACATACACATCACATATTACTATAATTGTTCAACCAAAATTCTTATTCATTTCATCAGTGCCTCAACAACAAAACAACCTAAGGAAGGTTTCTCCAATTTCTCAAGAGATTTAACAACAATTTCATGAATATTACACCAATTTCACTTTTTTTTCAAATTTTCCAAAAATCCAAGGTTTGATCAAAAGAGGATTTTTCCTTCATTTTCAAAATAATTACAAGCATGCATCCCCAAAGGGTTTATAGTTTACAAAATAATTTATCTTGGACCAAATCATGATAAAGAAATCAGTTCTCTAACACTTTCTAGGTTCAACATCTCATAACCCAAACCCAAACTAGAAATTTGTAGTTAAATAAACAAGATATGCTAAAACCATATATATGACTCAAAGAATACCCCTGCCTCGAGACTTTGAGAAGAAAAGTTGAAAAGCTCCAAAATCAACGACGTTAAAATCTGATCTCCACCATACACAATGTAGCCCTTGACAAGCTCTCCAAAATTAAAGAAGACACTCTAGTCAAAATCTCAATGGATAATGAGAGATCAATGAGTAAATGAAGTGGATGGATGGTTTTCTAGAGAGAGATGAGAGAAAAGAGAGTGAGAATTCATGTAAAGAAAAAGTGTGAAGTCAAAAGTGATGGAAAAGTGTGTAAGACTCAACTTTTGAAGTAATTTGACACAATTTTTGGAGCAGACTGCAAACAGGCCGCTCGAGCAACCAAACCTACGCTCAAGCGAACAATTCAAATTTGAGAGACCGCTCGAGCGATCAATTGAGCAAAAAAATACCCATTTCCAGAATCTCAATCCCCTTTGTAAAAGACTGCTCGAGTGATGGAAGCTTCACTCGAGTGAAGAAAGCATGCTCCCAAAAGATCAGATTGCAAAACGAGATATTGGAAGGTCAATGTCACTGCTTGAGCGACCAAAAGACTGCTCAAGCAGTCTTAACCTAAAGGTGAAACAAAGTAACTACAAAACATTAGCCAACCGTCCCGGTTTCTCTCCCACCTCCAAAAGTACAAGATGACACCTTAGAACACACTAAAATGTGCCAACTAGAACAACCATAAGGAATAATGGATAACAACACAAGACTGAAAAGGTTTAACAATGATGAGGACAACACAAAGAGACAGAGATTACCAATTATTGCACTCAATTTTCTATAAAGGATTCGGGACATCACATTTAAAGTCAATTGTTGTTAGAAAATAACTACGTCAACAGTTGGCTAGAAAAAAGAAAATAACGGAGCATTCATTGTCGTTAACGGAGCAGTGTTAAGTCTAACCTTAAGTTCCCGAAACGACTTCTCACAAGTCTCATTCCACACAAATTTGACTCCCTTCCTTGTCAGTCTAGTTAAAGGTGACGCTAGTTTAGAGAAATCCCTTACAAATCTCAAATAATACCCAACCAACCCCAGAAAACTACGGATCTCAAAGGCATTTTTGGGTTGTGTCCAGTCTTATACTGCCTCTATCTTGGAAGAATCTACAGTCACTCCCTTCCCGGACACCACATGACCTAGGAATTTAACCTCTTTCAGCCAGAACTCACACTTCTCAGATTTGGCATACAACTTATGGGCTCTAAGCAATTCAAGCACCACTCGCAAGTGTCCCTCATGTTCTTCCTCAGAAGGCGAGTAAATCAAAATGTCATCTACGAAAACGACTACAAAATGGTCTAAGAACTTCTGGAAGATCCAGTTCATCAAATCCATAAATATAGCTGGAGCATTAGTTAGCCCAAAAGGCATCACAAGAAACTCATAGTGGCCATACCGCGTACGAAATGCCATCTTCAAGACATCCTCCTCCCTTACCCTCAACTGATGATAACACAATCTTAGGTCTATCTTAGAAAAACAGCAAGACCCCTTCAACTAATCAAACAGATCATCTACACGAGGCATTGGATATTTGTTCTTAATAGTTATCCGGTTCAACTTCCTGTAATCAATACAAAGTCGCAACACTCCATCTTTATTCTTAGCAAAGAGAGCTGGCGCTCCCCAAGGTGAAGTACTAGGGTGAATAAAACCCTTATCTAACAGCTCCTGGAGTTGAATCTTCAACTCACTTAACTCAGTTGGTGCAAACCAATATGGTGCCATAGAAATTGGTGCCGTACCAGGCACTAAATCAATAGAGAACTCAATCTCTCTGTGAGGTGACAAACTAGTAAGGTCCTCAGGAAAGACATCAAGGTACTCGCAAACCACCTTGCTAACTCAACCCGCTCTTCATCATACTTACTATTCTGCAAGCTAGCAAGGAGACAACTAAGTTCACTCCGTCCACGCAGATCATACACCGGTGATAAGACTCTATCCACCCGGTCTCCCAAGAAATGGAAACAGTCAAGCTAGCAAGGAGACAACTAAGTTCACTCCGTCCACGCAGATCATACACCGGTGATAAGACTCTATCCACCCGGTCTCCCAAGAAATGGAAACAGTCAATGCTTGAGGAACATACAGTAACTCTCTGACGGTAGCAATCTATAACAGCCCGGTATAACGATAACCAGTCCATACCCAAACTAACATCAAAACTAGTCATGTCAAGCAAAACAAATGCAAACGGGAGTCGAAGAATGGTGACCTCTATGTCACAACCCCGACACCCCTGTTTCAAGATGACCTCACCACCAATAGGTGACTCTACACAAATAGGAGATGTTAACTTTGCCAACTCCAATCCCAAAATTGATGCAAATGCAGACGAAATAAATGAATGAGATGCACCTATATCAATCAACACATTGGCTACAGAATTGCAAAATAGAAAGGTACCTTTCACTACAGACGGAGCCGGTACAAGTAAGGATGGCAACGGGCCGAGCCGGGCCAGGGCCAGGGATCATACTCCCCGTCCCCGATCCCCGATGAAAGAAATTTCCCCGTCTCATACCCCAGCCCCGATCCCCGATGGGGAACCCATTACCATCCCCAACTCCATCCCCTAACAGGGATCGGGTTTCCCCGACCCCGAAAATTCCCCAGCCAAAAAAAAAAAAGAAAAAACAAAACAAAGCAACAACAGATCTGAGCTCATCTATATCTTCATCAACAACAGATCTGTACTGTCGACCGCCGTGACCAAATCTATGTGAGAAAGAGAGCGAAAGAGTAGTGGTGGTGCGAATCAACACCGTCGGAGCTTCATCAGCGTTGATGACGGAAGAAAAACAAAGGCGACGGCGAGATCTGGTGAAGAAAAACAAAAGCGAGATGAAGAAAAACAAAGAGCTCTCAGGGCGGAGGAGGAGGGACTCTAGATCTAGTGATGATGGCGGCAGATTCATTGCCGACGAAGCGCAAGTGTGGCAGCAGAGGAGATCTCGGCTTGGAAAGAAAGCGAAGGTCTCTGTTTCGCTCATCTACACGTCCGCCATTGATCTTCATCACAAGAACTACACAGCAGAGAGAGAGAAATGGAGAGAGGCTGAGAGAAGTTAGTGTGATGTGAGTGAGAGAGAGGCCGAGAGAAGTGACACAAAATAACCCTAAGCATATAATATATATTAAACAGCGCCCAATATATATATATATATATACGGGGATCAGTCGGGGATTAGTCGGGGCGGGACCGGGCCGAGGCTGGGGAACCTATCCCCGTCCCCGGCCCGAAAACCATCGGGGATTCAATTTTCAATACCATCCCCGGCCCAATGGGGATAATTTTTGGGGAAAACCCATTCCAATTGGGATCGGGAGGTCGAGTCTCCATCGGGCCGAGTTTAAATTTCCATCCCTAGGTACAAGATCTGGAGTGGTAACAACATACACACACCCTGTCAGCCTCTGATCCACCTGCTCACCCCTCGGAGCATAAGCTTGCTGCACGAATTGAGCCGAAGAGGCTCCTTGATTGGCCCTCGAGCCTTGTACTGGCTGTGCTGATTGGTGACTCTGTGTCTACCTCGAACCAGACGCACTAGGCGTGCCACCCAACTATGGGCAAAACCTCTTCAGGTGCCCTGCCTGACCACACTGATAACAGGTGGGCGGCTACCCTCTACCTTGACTTTGGCCCTGAGAACGAGCCGAAGATGAATTTGCTCGCTGTCTTCCTCCTCTCAGCGGGCAAACAAGAGATTTGTGGCTCAACTGACCACACTTGAAACAAGTTACATCTCCCTAACCACCTCTCCCAGAACTCGAACTCGACACTGGAAAGGTAGACCTCGACTGCACTCTCTGGGGCTGTTGAGGGTTAGAACCCTTTTGCCTCTTACCGGCCCCCTGACTATCCTAACTCCTCTTGGAGCCCCTCATCCTTTCCTCCTCAGCTTGCATAATGGTCTTGAGATGGGCTGCAGCCCTCATAAGGCACCCATAGTCTCTAATCATGGACCCGGCCACTCGAAACATGAGATTGGTCCTTAACCTCTTCTCAAACTCCAAACATCGGCACTCCTCTATCCCCACCAACTCCGGTGCAAACCTCGACAGACTAGTAAAGGTGGCTTCGAACTCTACCACAGGTGTGTTCAACTGCACCAGCTTGGAAAACTGGTCCCTTAACTTCTCCCTAACAGTGGAAGGCAGAAACTTGTCTTGGAAGGCGCTGACAAAGCCTCTTAAGTCCCTCCAATGCGCCTACACGCATACCTCCACCACTAACCCGCATCCCTTTTCAGCTGGAAAGACGCCAAGGTCACCCTCAACTGATCGTCCTCGATGCCAAGCATCTCAAATGTATTCACAATCTGCTCAAACCATTCATCAGCCTTCAGTGGCTCCTTGGGATCGCCCCAAAACTCATCCGGATTCAACCGGAAGAACTCTCTCTTCAGAAAAGACAGCCCTGCTTCTACAACCTGGGCCTGGACTTGATTCTCAGCCTTGAGAATGTCCATGGATTCCCGTAATATTCTGGCCATTTTGCGGGCTAAGGCGTCCATGGCTTGCTGACCTACTGGCTCGGCCACATTGGCCTGACTAACTCTCTCCTTCTGTGCCAGAATTTCATCCAGTATAGGTATCTCGTTCCTTCTAGGCCTACCACGCCTACTACAACCACATCCACGTCCTGACATCCTAATAAAGGTAACACAAGAGATTAGCACATTTTACAAATGCACTGAAGCTAACTCACTCACGTCCAAATACGTTGGACAACTATAATTCACTCCATATAAGCGTATCATCACGTAAACACATACGTATTTCCTTCCTAGATAATGACCGTCCCGCGACGTTGCTAGAGTTCCAATTAGAAACAGCAGTGATCAAGCGCTCTTCTAATAAACTTCTAGAAACCCGTAGTCCCAATCAACATCTTCGGAACTAAATCCCATACCCATAGAATCACATAAGCATGTTATCATATAAGTACATATCGTTCATACTTAAGTCTCTAGCAAGTGAGACAAACCCATTGTGGTACTAACCACTTCCCACGTACCCAAAGTATTCAAACCTGGTATGCTCTGATACCAAGTTGTAATGCCCTCAAATTAATACGATAAATACATCCTAGAAGCATAGACATAACAACATAAGTCAGAGTATAAATAGTTATTTCATTACATGAAGTTAATATTACAAAAGAGTCTATCACAAATAATGCCCTTCGGGCTTACACCTTTCCAAGTCTTCACATGGTTACAACAAAGGTAGGACTAACCCTTACAATTAAAGCCCTAGGCTGTACAAAATATAACAAACAAGAAGCTCTTACTTCCCAAAGATTCCTCTAATGCTATTGCCTTGGTGGAGGTATGCCATCATTACCTGAAAATATTTTTCCCAAATAGGGTGAACCACAACCAGTAGGAATAATCTAACACAACATATGTGATTTAACAAAGATATAAGTGTATGTACATATACAGTTCCTTGGATAAAACATTCATACTATGTATTGCCATCAAATATCAATTCCATATTTCAATTTATTTATTTATTTATTTATTATTTTTTTTCAATTCATTCCAATACATAAGTCAATTTTCATTATCTTCCAATGACCCAATGAGACTACAACTCAATGACCTAACCATTTCACAATCAACACATAACACTTCCAATTGCCATTTTACGGATATTTCGTCTGCGGGATCGGCACCCATATATAGATTTCAATCTTGCCATTTTATGGATATTTCGTCCGCGGGATTGGCACCCATGTATAGATTTAAGGACTTTCATCCAGAACACTCCAACCAACTTAATTTCAATGGAGTCCATTCCCTTTCTCCTCTCAAACAAACATACATATGCAATGTGTATAAACACATAATCACACATGGAGTACAACCCCTTTTCACTCCCAAATAAACATACATATACAATGTATTCACATTCAGTGATAATCAACCATGGGATAGTTTCAATCCACCTAATCCACATGCAATTTCTAGAACAATCAAAGTTATCCTTCACTGATAGCCCAACACAAATATTTCTAAACAGATATATATATATATATATTCTCACAACAGATAATTTATTCAAAATTTTCAAAGATGAAACACATCATCTATTTCATTTCACCATCCATTTCAATACTTGTCCAATTCCAAGTTTACAACATCAATTTCACTTATTTACACAAAATAAATATAATACTCATTTTAGGGCAAACTTCCTCTTTTCCACAAACCTCAACCAAGTACCAAAATCAACTATTTTGACACCATACGACATCATTTTCAAACCCCACCATCATTTCCTTCATATTCACCAAAAAGCCCTCTTTCCATTTTATATTCAAACCCTAGGTTTTGTTCGAAATACCACCAAAACTCACCATTGTTATGCAATCACAAATAACTAAGTGAAAACTCATAACAAAGTGTAGAAAATCCCTACCTCAAAAGCAAGGATGGAACTCCAAAAATGCCGAAGTCCAACTTTAATCGGGTCCAAGAGAAGATCTTGAGGAGCTCTATCTTTTTAATGAAAGCTTAAGGGTGTAGAGATCAAAGGATCTAGGTCAAAATGTAGAGAGAATGTGAGTTTTAGAGAGAGAGGCTCTCAACTTTAGGATTTTGGGTGAAAAGATATGAAAAAATGATGTAAAAAGTGTTTTTCACGATCTGATATATGCGTAGTCCGCTCAAGCAGAAAGTTTCACGCTCGAGCATCAGATACAAAGATTTGATCCGCTCGAGCATAAGAAGAGACCCGCTCGAGTGTGGAATACACACATCCAGTATTTATGCAGACAGCAGACAACTCGCTCGAGTGTACACTAGCTCGAGCATAGGAAACGCCGCTTGAGCATAGAAAGCACCCTTCCAGTATTTTGCAAACGTGCAAAGTACTGAGTGTTTGCAAACCCCGCTCGAGCGCAAAAAGGCCTACTCGAGCGGAAGACCAACATTCTGGGCAACAATATTCTAGACTAACTAGCAACCAACCTGTTCCAAACATGCCCAACACATTCCAAAACTCAAACTCAAAGTGTGAAAGGGAAAAGAGATATAAATAACAATATCAAACCACAAGGCCCGAGTCCGGAACACAACAAAGGTCGGGTCAAAGCCCGGAATCGCTATATTTGATTTGGTTCCAAGAAAGACTTCAAATTTACTTGGGAAAAAGATAAGAGGAAGAGATCTTAGAAATAGGTGAAGAGGTTTCAACCATGGAGATTTTAAACAAGAGAGAGAATGATTGAAGAAAGAAAAGGTTGGTTTCATAGGAAAAAGTGAAAATAAATGAGAAGAGAGAGATTTTAACAACAGTGAATGCTTCGTTTTTTCTTTCTTCTAGCCAACTGTTGATGTGACTATTTCCTGACAGCAACTGACTTTAAACTTTGTTGTGACCAAGTGATTGGCCATGGGTAGCACATATTGACTGTCAGCGTGGTACCCTATCCACACACAAAAATTTGTCGATTGGGAGTGTTTTTGCTACTTTGGAGAGACTAATGAGATGACTTTTGAGTGATGTGATTTGTGAAGAAAAAAAAAAGGTAAATTATTCCTTTAAAATACCGATTATTTTTTTATAGTTTTAAAATTATAAATATCTTTTTATCTGAATTTTTTATTTAATAAAATTATCAAAAAAAAAAAAAAATACTCTTCGATACAATGATAAAATTACCTCAATTATTAATTGAAATACATTTCTAACATCATTAAAAACTATTAATTGCCTTGATAATTTATCAATAAAATAAGTCATTTGTTATGAAATAGCTCAAGGGATGGGAAATAATTTCTAAAATCACAGAAGACAAATTATACTTTAAGAAAATATCAAAGATGTATTTGTACTTTACTCAAAAAAAATTAATAAAAGACCAAAGAAAAGAAATAAGGAATAAAAAGGGAGAGTGAGTAAGAGTGAGGGGAAAGAGAAATAGCAAGAGAGAGAGCAAGAGAGTGAAAAGGTCAAAATTTTAAGTTGCATTTTCTTATAGTTCAAAAAAAAAAAGTTGCATTTTCTTATTCCATCTAATTGTGATTATTTTTCAAGCTGTCATATATACTACAATTTTAGTAGAGATTGACGATTTAAATAATAATTCATTCTCAATATGTGGTACTAGAGTGCAGCCTTACACATTTGAGTTTGTGACAAATTATATGCGGTAACAGAGTCGAGCTTTACATATTTGAGTTTGTGCTAAATTAAAATTTTACACATAACTTATCATGTGATTATAAATAAAACTGTGAAATTTAAATTGTACATCTCAATATTTTTCCTATAAAAAAATCTTAATTAATTTGTAGTTTTTATCCCTTAAGCACCACTGTTTTGTAATTGGTTCTAGAAAAAATAAAATAATAAGCGTTGAGAAAGAAAAAGCTTGAGAGTTGCCACATAAAGAGAGAAAAAGTGAGTGAAAATTTTGTGCACATATTTCCCATTGCTAAAAATAGATCAAAAGTTGTTGTCGAAAAATGTGTGCACTAAAAAAAATTATATGTGATAATAAAAGTGTGGGGATATATTTTCTGAGTCCCAACACGTGGCCAAGGTGATGCCAACGTGTCAGCCGAGGTGCCACGTGTCCAGGTTATGACGCCGAGGTTATCTCGGTTAGGCCGAGGTTATCTCTGAAGATATCGGAATCCAAGATAAGCGGATAAGGCACAAGGAGTCCTAGAATGAGGAAGGACTTTAGCATGGATAAGGATAACACTCTTAGAGAGTTTATCTTTATCTCTTAGAGAGTTTATCTTTATCTCTTAGAGAGTCCAGGATAATCACTGAGCAAGAGTCCATTGAAGCTAGGCTTCTAATGGGACAAAGATTGAGTTAGCTATAAAAGAGAGGCACCCCCAATGGGTCTAAGGCACGCAATTTATATTAAGTATAGTGAGTTTAACACTATTGGTTTGAGAGATATATTGACTTGATCGTCGGAGTGCCCCCGGGTGGACGAACCACCGCCGAAATCTTCTCTTTCTATTGCAGGTCAGCCAGGTGTCATCTATTCTGCCAGTACTTTCCAGCTGAATAACTAAGTTGGCAGTGTGATCGAAAAATCACTCACACAATTTGGCGCCATCTGTGGGAAAGAAAGGAGAGTAGATGGCCAGTGACGGACAGAAGGAAAAGATTGGGGACGACACTCCTGCTGGGAGTGGCAGACCTATCGACCTTGACATCAAAGAAGACAACCGCAACACAGAAACTCGTGACCAGAATCACAGCAAGAAAGACGTTGGCCAGGATGGCGACGTACCAAAGAAGCCAGATCGAAGTGGGTACTACAATGAGGATGACCTCCAGGTATGGAAGGACAGATGCCTAGGGAGGGACGAATAGGTAAAAGAGATGACAAACAAATTGGCAGACCTGCAATCGGTCGTCAATTTCATGATGCAAAACAATGTCATGCAACCACCCTACCCGCTGCAGGGCACGCTGATTCCAGCGGCCAATGCCCAGAAGTGAGGGCAGAAGACAATCCCAACAGCCCCTCAACATACTAGGAGTGAAAAACACTCTCACCGGCCTTCAAGGGAGGTCGGACGAGGAGAATCAAGGAGAGAAGAATCACAGAGGACGCATCGCGCGAAGGAGGCAGACCCCAAAGAACATCGGCATGTTCAGGGGCAGGCACTCTGCTTCGACACAACCCACAGAGAGAGATCGAAAAGGACCCACAATGAAGCTGAAAGTAGTATACCGAAAAGACTGAAGTCAGGAGATAGTTGAGCTCCTGGGAGGAGCAAAGAAGACTTGAGAGATTACCTCAAGAGGAAGCAACAGAATGCCGATGCCGAGGTAACTTCCCCTGATAAGTCGAGAACACCATTCTCAGTGGAGTTAGACAAATTTTAGGCGCCGAAGAGATTCAGTGTGCCAAGGTTCCAAATATACGATGGTAAGTCAGACCCCAACTTCCACGTTGGATTATACTTGAATTCAATGGCATTGTATAGTGGGAACAAGCCGTTGCTTTGTAAAGTGTTCCCCTCATCTTTTGGGGAGATTGCATCAGATTGGTTCCACAAGTTACCAAAGGGAAGCGTAAAAACTTGGGAAGGCCTGGCCGAGATGTTTGTGGCCAGGTTCGTGACAAACAAACTGCAGCCATTAAAGGTGGACGCATTGATGGCTCTGAAGATCAGTAAGGATGAAAGTCTTAGGGCCTATGCAAAAAGATACTATGAGGTGTTCAATCGAATACCAGAGTGTAATCAAGAGGTGGCGGTTGTATCTTTTAAGAACGGCCTAAAAGACAATTGTCCACTACGAAAATCTTTAGCAAAGACATTGCTAAAAAGTATGGAAGAACTCATGGCGAGAATCGAGAAGTATGCCAGAGTCGAAGAAGACACGTCGGGGACTAGGGAGACAAAGCAAGAGAAGGGAAACGGCTCACCGAAGCGAGGCCGAGGTAACAATGGATCAAGCAAGCAAGAGACAGAACTGAGGACTACACAGGCAGTGACAACTGTGTTCCGAATCCCAATTCATAAAGTCCTGGAGCAAATTCGGAATTAACCCTATTTCAGAACACCAGCAAAAGCACCAGGAGAATTCATGGGAAGAAACCTTGGCAGGCATTGTGCTTACCACAATGAAAATAGGCATATGACTCAGGGCTACAGAACCCTGAAAACACACTTGGAAGACCTGGTGAAGCAAGGCCATCTGAGAGACCTTGTCGATGAGGCCAGAACAAGGGAAGAACATGCAAGATTGCCTCAAGCAACAGTAGCTCCACCTCTCCCAGCACAGCAACCTCAAGCAGGAGGACCTCGAGTAATTAATGTAATTCACTCGAAGGTCAGGGAAAACGAGATCAGAGGGGAAACCCAGAAGGTGAAGCACTTGCAGCATGTCTACCAAGTCGGGGAGAAGAGACATCGGGTAGAGGAGTGCCAAGGACCAGTGGTGTCCTTTTCTGAAGCCGACCTTGAGATAGTACAACACCCGCATAATGATACCTTGGTAGTATCCCTCCAGGTTGGGGAATGCCAAGTAAGGCGCATCCTGATTGACCAAGGCAGCTCTTGTGACATCATGTACGTCCGATGTTACAAGGAGCTTGGCCTTCACCCAGACGACATGGAGCAATCCAATAGCCCAATGGTCGGGTTCAATGGAACGCCGACATGGCCACTAGGAACAACCAGCTTGGAGGTGCAGGCAGACACCAGGAAGATAACAACAGAGTTCACCGTAATTGACACACCCTCTCTTGACAACATCATTTTGGAAAGACCATGGTTGCATGCAATGAGGGTTGTTCCCTCAACTTTGCATCAACTATTGCGGTTCCCAACAGAGCATAGGATTGAGGAGGCAAGAGGAGATCAACTGCAGGCAAACAATTGCTCCATGGAAGTAATGAAATCCACTTGCAGCATAAGAGAACCAGAGGAGGCAAAGATCGAAGACGAAGACATGGAGGTCTTAGAGGACGTCGGCAAGGACCAGCCGAGAAAAGTGAAAAAGCACTGAAGAAAATTCTCGTCCAGGAAGGGATGAAGAACGCTTCTTTCTTCTCGGCTCGGGCTTAGCCAAAGAAGAATAAAAAGAGTTGGAAGCTTTTTTGAGAGCAAATATTGAGGTGTTTGCTTGGACACCTTATGAGATGCCTGGCATTGACCCCGAGGTCACTTGCTATAAACTGAATGTTAATAGGTCGGCAAAACTAGTGATCCAACGAGCAAGAAGACCGATGTTGATACACGTCGAAGTAGTGGAAGAGGAAGTAGACAGACTTCTGGAGGCCAGGGCCATTCGAGAGGTAAACTACCCGACATGGCTATCAAACATAGTGGTAGTGAAGAAAAAGAACGGTAAATGGAGGGTCTGTGTGGACTTTACCAGCCTGAACAAAGCCTGTCCTAAAGACAGTTTTCCTTTACCCAAGATTGACCAGCTGGTAGATGCCACTTCGGGGCATGGAAGGATGAGCTTCCTGGATGCCTACAGGGGATACCATCAGATAGCCATGCATCCCCCAGATGAGGAGAAGACTGCATTTATTACCCCAAAAGGTCTGTACTGTTACAGAGTAATGCCTTTTGGGTTAAAAAACGCAGGAGCAACTTACTAAAGACTGGTAACTAAGATGTTCAAACACCTAATTGGCAGAACGGTGAAAGTTTACATCGATGACATGGTCGTGAAGACCAAGGAACCTAAAGGTCATCTGGCCGACCTGAAAGCAGTCTTTGACATCGTTAAAACATATCGGCTCCGACTCAATGCAGCAAAGTGTGCATTTGGAGTGGGATCTGGTAAGTTTTTAGGATACCTGGTGACTAGAAGGGGCATTGAGGCCAGCCCAGATCAGATTAAGGCCATCTTGGAGTTAAAGAGCCCAACGTCGGCAAAACAAGTACAAATGTTGACTGGAAGGGCCGCAGCCCTGAATAGGTTCATAAGCAGAAGCTCAGACAAGTGCAAACATTTCTTCAACTTAGTGAAGAAAGCCACAGATTTCTTATGGACAGAAGAATGCGAGGCCGCCCTAGTCTACTTAAAGAAGTACTTCGCCACAGCTCCAGTTCTTTCAAATTCAGAACCTAGGGAGGAGTTATTTTTGTACTTAGCAGTCTCAGAACACGCAATAAGCACAATGGTAATCCGAGAAGAAAAAGGGGAGCAAAGGGCTGTTTACTATGTAAGCAAAACCCTAGCCGATGTAGAAACAAGGTATCTACCCTTAGAAAAATTAGCATTGGCTCTAGTAATGGCTTTAAAGAAATTGAACCATTACTTCCAGGCCCATAAAATTGTGGTGTTAACAGAACACCCCTTGAAGTCTTTGCTACAACAAGGAGACCTGACAGGAAGAATAGCCAAATGGGCAGTGGCCTTGGGATAGTATGACTTGGAGTACAGACCCAGAACAGTAATCAAAGGCCAAGTTTTGGCCAACTTCGTGGCCGAGTTCACACTAGAATCCATCGCACATCGAGCTCCGTTGAGCCGAGGTGAACGATGTCCAAACAAGCAAGGAGAAGTAGAGCCAAATGCAACAGAACAAAGGAAAAAGGAAAAACTTAAACCCTGCAGCATTTACATCGGCAACTCCTTTTGACTGTTTGTCGATGGGAGCTCAAAACGGCAATGAGCGGGGGCAGGAGTAGTATTGGTATCTCCAGATGGAGAAGTATTAGAACAGTCCATTCGATTGGGGTTCAAGGCCTCAAACAATGAAGTAGAATATGAAGCAATGATTGCAAGACTAAAGCTAGCAGTAGCAACAGAAGCAGATAAAGTGATAGTCTTCTGTGACTCCCAGCTCATAGTCAACCAGACCACGGGTGAATTTGCAGCCCGAGATGAAAGGATGTCAGCCTACGCAAAGGAAGTCAACAGGTTAGTAGCTTTGTTTCAGAACTGCCGACTACATCAGGTCAGCCGAGATGATAACAATCACGCCGATGCACTAGCCAATCTGACTAGTGCAATACAACCTGGAAAAGCAAGGATGATAATGGTCGAATACTTGTCGGGCCCGAGCATCAAACCATTGACCACAGAGCGTAAAGTAATGTGTGTGGACATGGGACCAAGCTGGATGGATGCAATTGTTGCATTCCTAAAAGAAAGAAATCTACCAGATGACCACAAGGAGGCACACAAGATCAGATTGAAATCAGAATGATTTAGTCTAACAGCAGAAGGATATCTCTACATAAGATCTTTCACTGGACCCCTTTTAAGGTGTGTACACCCATCACAAGTTGAAGATTTTTTATATGAAATACATGAAGAAATCTGTGGAAGCCACACCGAGGGCAGATTACTAGCCTAATGGGCCATTACCCAGGGGTATTGGTGGCCCTATATGCAAAAGGACGCAGAAGCTTATGTCAAGAAGTGTGAAAAATGCCAAAGGTTTGCACCACTGATACACCAGCCAGCAGCAGACCTTAACCCAGTATCCAGTCCTTGGCCGTTTGCCCAATGGGGCATGGATCTCGTTGGGCAACTGCCCCAAGCAACTGGACAAAGAAAGTACCTGCTGGTAGCAACAGATTACTTCACCAAGTGGATAGAAGCTGAGCCCTTAGCCAAGATCCGAGATGTAGACGTGAATAACTTCTTATGGAAGAACATCATCACCAGATTTGGGATTCCAAGAGCAATAGTTGCTGATAATGGAACACAATTTGACAGCAAGCTAATCAAGAACTTTTGCGCAAAGTTCAAGATCAAGAACTACTTTTCAACCCCAAGCTTTCCTCAAAGCAATGGTCAAGCAGAAGCATCCAACAAAGTTATCCTAGATCGGATAAAAAAGAGGTTGCAGGCAACAAAAGAAAAGTGGGTGGATGAACTACCAAGTGTGCTCTGGGCATATTGGACTACGCCGAGAAGATCAACGGGGGAATCCCCTTTTGCCATGGCCTATGGCACAGAAGCTGTCATTCCGCTTGAAGTTGGCATCCCTGGGATCAGAAGGGCAAAGAGTTGCCAAGACCCTGGAATACTTGTAATCTGAAGTTTTTCTATCATTAGATTTTCCTTGTTATTTGCCGACGTAATGAATAAAAATTTTAGCAGAATTCTTCTATACTTGTGACTGATGAAGATACATTACGTTGTTCTGGAATATGTGCATAATGAGAACCCAAGTGGAACTTAGGTTCACATTAGGGAGCAGAGAAAAGAAATGATGTTTAACACTTGTTGAAACTTGAGAAAAGTTTACAAGTTGAAGTTAAACCAAAATGATGTTTAACACTTGTTGAAACTTGAGAAAAGTTTACAAGTTGAAGTTAAACCAAAATGATGTTTAACACTTGTTGAAACTTGAGAAAAGTTTACAAGTTGAAATTAAACCGAAATGATGTTTTTGAGAAAAGTTTACAAGTTGAAGTTAAACCGAAATGATGTTTAACACTTGTTGAAACTTGAGAAAAGTTTACAATTTGATGTTAAACCAAGATGACATTTTACACTTGTTGAAACTTGAGAAAAGTTTACAAGTTTAAATTAAAACCGAGATGATGTTAAACACTTGTTGAAATTTGAGAAAAATTTACAAATTGAAACCGAGGTCGCGCCAAGAAAGGTACTTGGGTACTTGCCGAAGTAAATCGTCAATTTGTATAACCGAGGTATGTCACCCCGAGAAGGTTACACAAGATTGAAGTATATATTAAAGATATGCAAATTATTCTAAGTATGAAAGTCATACAAGAGCAATAAAGGGAAGGCAAACACACAAGCATTCAAGAAAGAAGGAAGTTGTATTCATTAAAAGGCACGTCGGCCATATGTAGAGCTTACATTGTATCAAAAACAAAGACGCAAAAGTACAAAAGACAAAGGAAAAAGACATAGAATCAAGAGTCTTCAGCATCATTAACAGGCTGGGTCTGTATCTCAGAAGACTGCTGGAAGGACATCTCGGCCACCTTCTCGGCCGCAAGCTCAGCATCGATCTCTTGAAGGGTCTGATCAAGGCTCTTGTCGGTGAGAGGCACGTCCAAAGATGCCTGCTCAAGGGAAGCTTTCTTAGGGACCTCCTCAACCTCCTTATCTTGATTCAAGTCTAGGACTTCTCATTTTGAGGAAGAGACTTGGCCCCAGCAACGTCTTTTGGCTTCCTCAACAAAACCTCCTCCTCGGACTCAGAATCGTCGTCGGCAGACTGGCTTGGAGTGGGGGGGAATGGCAGAGAAATGACATCGGCATTCCTGAGGGGGAGTCCGCGGGGACATCAAGCCTTTTCAGTACAGTCATCCAGCCAAGGGTGAAGCCCTTGTTGCATGCCTGCTTCACTTGCTTCTCATAGTCCGCCGTGACATCGGCCACCCCCTCGTTGTAGCCCTTCTCATCGGCTGCCTTGACTTCGGCCCCTTTTGTGGCCAGAACATCTTGCAGTTCTTTTTGGGCTTGGGCCATCTTCTCATCGGCCTCTCTCTTCTTGGCCTCAAGAACCTTCTTAATGGCCTTAATAGATTCAGCCTGGTCTTCCAACTTTTTCATTTTTTATTGTAAACCTTTATTGGCCTTTTGAAGACTGGAGACCTCCCTCTTTATTTCGGCCAGCTTCTCCCGATTCTCAAAAGATTGTACTGAGAAAGAATGGGCATGCTGGATAGCCTGAAAGTAAAACAGAACAGAAGTATGGAATGAACAGAAAGGAAGAAAAAATTGCCAGATAAAGACACTTACTTGAACGGAGCGTTGAAGCATCAGGGCGTAGTTTTCATACTCGCTCAACTCGGCGTTTCGGTCGAGATCGACGGGAAGAAGCAGAGCGGTACTGAGGGCTATGCCGACGTTAATGTCATTAGCGCTATCATTGGCCATAACTGGCTTATGCTCTAGAGTAATTTTGGGGGCTCAGGGGGCATCATGCTTTTGAGACCCCGAGGTCGTTGCAGAAGATGACCTAGGCCTTTTTGATTTGATGGATTCAGATGGGTGTGTTTCAGCAGACCTCTTCTCGGCGACAGAGGCAGTCTTTTTACTCTCAGCCACTTTGGAAATTGGCAAGGTGTCCTCAGTATCAACCTGAGTCACCTTTGCCTTTGGTTAAGCCTTTTTTATTCTTTTTTGTTTTGGTGGAGGCTGGGTTTGCTTTAGCTAAGTATCAACGTCAGAAGGGATGCTGGCTAAGAGGTCTTTTGCAACTGCTTGTTGACGGCCCATCTCAGCAGCAAAAACGGATCGTCGCCGGTGTTGGCGTTGGGATATCGGGATCAACTATAGGGGCCGAGGTTGATGGCTGCTCGGTTGGATCAGAAGTTGATCCTTGGTCTGTCCGAGATGTGGACGCAACTGGTGGAGTTGTGGCAGAAGGTGGAGAAAGGCTTTTCTTCTTCTTTTTTGGGACGTCGGGAAGAGCCCACTTATATGTCGGAATGAAATTAAGCAGCAGAGAGGCCTTTCGTTTGAGAACTGGCAGATCCAAAAGTCTCCTCAAGTCTTTGTTGGGAAAGAAAGACTGACGGAAACCCTTTAGTGGCTGAGGAAGAGCCGTAAACAAAACAGACGTTAAAAGCAGATAAAATATTAAAGACTTTGAATTTTTTTTTTAAAAAAAAGCAAGTATGGACGCAGGGCTCTTACCATTGCCCTCTACAAAAACGGTTCGAGGAAGAGGGTAAAGATGGAGGTCCTCATCTGGAGCAAACTCCCGGTTCCCCGAGGTAATAAAGTAGTCGTTTCCAGCTCCCTTGTTGGAGTCAGGAAGGTCGGCTACGATTTTGTACTCTGTAGATCTTGGCTTGAGGTAATAAACATAGCCCGTATCTCTTTTGAGGCCACACATTGTGTAGCAGTACTGGATATCGGCTAAGGTGATCCTAGCGTTTTTTTGTTTGGCTAAGGTTATTATGCCATTAATGACTTGATAGGAGTTGATGGCAAGTTGTATTGGGTTCAACTTATAGTAGTGGATTATCTCACGGAAAAGGATGTTGAGTGGAAGCCGAAGTCTGCACTCAATAAAGGCTACGACAGGAAAGGGCATGGAGTCAGTTGTGGGCATAATAGAGTCGTCATCCCTAGCCAACCTCAGATGGGCGTCGGCAGGGATGGAAAACTCTCGCCTAAAGTAGTCTAATTTTGTCGGGTTGTCTACCCTATGCTTCCACATACCCATGATATCGGCCTAACTGAAGGGGTTGGATTTTAGAAAGGTGTTTTAAAAGGGTTATTAGGACCTCGGCAAAAACCAAAATTATGTGTTGGGTAAGAATTTGTGGAAATAGTTTCAATTTTTCCTAATAATTGAGGATTCTACAAGCAAATCCCAAACCTAGATCTATGGAAACGAAGATTGGATGCACAAATCTGGAAAACAAAAAAACAGGGATGCGCTTCAGAATCAAGAACAAAGATGGATTGTCAAGAACATTGAAAGAACAAAGGGTATCAGGCCAGGAACAGTGGCAGAAATCAACTGGTGTGTGAACAGTGTATATTCAAGAAGATGATTTGGGTAAAAACAGAATCATGAAGCAAGTAAATTCAAATATATGGTGGAATACAAAATGCAAGATGAAATATTAGAAGTATGAACAAGATTGCAAAGACAGCAGGTAAAACGGTAAAGTTCAGTAAGGTAACAAGAAACTGAAATCAGGAGAAACAATGGCTTAGCAGAAAGAGGAAGGCCGGTGTTGAGTTCGCCGAAGTCAGACGAACGGTAGTAGCGAAGAAGAATAGCAAGCGTCTCACCGGAAGAGAAGAACAACGGTGGTAGCAGAGCTTGAAAGCTTGAAACAATGGAGGAGATGGAAAGCTAGAGAGAGAGAGAACTTCAGAAACAATGAAAAGTGAAAGGACGGGGGAAAGAAAGAAGTTTTGATAAAACAGAAACGGTGGCAAAAGGGTCATAAATGTGCCTAGAAGAACGTATGTGCCAGACGGCGCACGTGAGAATGATTCGATTTACAGACACGTATCAGGTACGATCCAGTAAGAAAAAGACGCATGGCTAAAAATGATTGAGTTATTATGCATGACAGCTCATGCGCGTGAAGAAGTTCTTGGAAATCTTGATCTTTAAGAAGACATATCGGCCAAATAGTGATGAGCTCGGCTTAAGCCGATGTACTGGTAGGAAGTACCGATATAGGTTCCATCACCTCAGAATGCCGAGGTAATAGAACCTAGGGGGCAGTTGTGGGGATATATTTTTTGAGTCCCAACACGTGGCCAAGGTGACGCCGACGTGTCAGCCGAGGTGCCACGTGTCCAGGTTATGGCGCCGAGGTTATCTCGGTTAGGCCGAGGTTATCTCCGAAGATATCGGAATCCGAGATAAGCGGATAAGGCACAAGGAGTCCTAGAATGAGGAAGGACTTTAGCATGGATAAGGATAACACTCTTAGGGAGTTTATCTTTATCTATTAGAGAGTCCAGGATAAGCACTGAGCAAGAGTCCATTGAAGCTAGGCTTCTAGTGGGACAAGGATTGAGTTAGCTATAAAAGAGAGGCACCCCCTATGGGTCTAAGGTACGCAATTTATATTCAGTACAGTGAGTTTAGCACTATTGATTACCTTTGAGAGATATACTGACTTGATCGTCGGAGTGCCCCCGGGTGGACGAACCACCGCCGGAAGCTTCTCTTTCTGTTACAAGTCAGCCAGATATCATCTATTCTGCCAGTATTTTCCAGCTGAATAACTAAGTTGGCAGTGTGATCAGAAAATCACTCACACAAAAAGCTTCCGAAATTCTCCTAATTTTGAAGTTTTCACTTCTACTAAGAGAATACTAATTTGTGTATATTCTTGATAGCTGCCACTCTTTTGTAATGAAATATTGTTAGCTTTTTCACAGTTCGAGTGTTAAAAATGTAATTTTGTACATGCTATTAAGGATTGAATAATCTTTGTAAATGTTATTTAGTTAAACAATAGACCAAACAATTGTGAAATATTATTTTTGTCTCAATAAAGAGGACTTGAATATTTGTGTTTAAGTGAGAACCAATTAATGAACAAGGAGAATTAAATGCAATAATAATCCCAAATAGAATGGGAGGAGAGACTAAGACAAAAATTGAATAATCAAATTTCACTTGTGTTATCTCAACTGTTTTGGCAACTTCAAAAGTAAGAACTGGTTAAAAGATTATATTTTAAAGTCAAAGTCTACTCCTATATATAAAAGATAAGTGCAGAGCCAAAAAAAAGAGAAAAACAAAAAATTGATATGTTGGATTTGTTCATGGGCTTTCTTTGTCTTTTACTTTGAATAGGTATTCTTCGAATTCGTAGCAACTGATGATCCTTACCTTCATGATCTCCACTATTATAACAATATTCATGGAGTTTGACACTGAGTTTGAATCTCAAAACTTTAGTGAAAGAAATATTTAAACTGTTACAGTGATGGTGTTTATATGTAACGCCCTCAAAATAATAACATTAAACCCATCAATATAGACATGAATTGGTAATAAAGATAAACATTCTTCTATTCATCAGAGTAGTTTCTTACAAAAGTATTACATGTTAACAACAAAAGCAAATGCCCTACGGGCTTACAGCTTTCCAAGTTAACACTTGGTTACAACAAGAGAGTGCTAACTCATTTACACATTAAGCCCTTGGCTTGAATATACATGTAATACATCAAAGAAATAAAACGACAAAAGTCCGCCTGCCTCTAGCCTCCCAAGCTACGTCCTTGGAGGTGGCATGCTACCTGTACCTGAAAATGATATTCCCATATAGGGTGAGCCACAGCCCAGCAGAGATATACTAAACCAACTATGAACGATGACTAAAAGATTAGCAATTGATAGATGGCCAATACCGATACATCCACATATATCTCATCACAGTTTCATAACATACAAGTCTATGTTACTTTTCATTCTCCACCTTTATTTAGTAGATAAGCATATTAGCTATATCAACATATCAATAGATAAACATATCACGCATCAACAGATAAGCATATAAGCTATATCCACACTTCACTAGACAAGCATATGAGATGTATCTACACTTCTCAAAGA
The DNA here is from genome assembly GCF_055761805.1 of Camellia sinensis. Lineage (NCBI taxonomy): Eukaryota > Viridiplantae > Streptophyta > Magnoliopsida > Ericales > Theaceae > Camellia > Camellia sinensis. The sequence continues at coordinate 92,244,569 of NC_138962.1, forward strand.
TAAGCCTATGAGCTGTATCTTCACTTCTCTAGACAAGCATATGAGCTGTATCTACGGAGTTCATCCCCCATCTCCTCCCAACACTATCCGGTTTAGAGGTACATCCCACATCTTCCCCTAAACCGCGGAGTACATCCCTTATCTCCTCCTCTATACACAATGCATATAAACACAAAGGTTATATACACAATCAATCAATACATAAAATTAATGTATTCAATCCACCGTCATACTCTATGACACATTCAATCGATTAGTTTTAGTTTGCCTAATCATCATGCATTGTCTACAACAATCACGACTATCCTCCACCGATAGTCCAAAGCAGTTATTTCTAAACAGAAAATAAATGCACAAATGGATATTTAATCAACATTTCAATTAGGTGAGCGATAAATAATCCAACTACACCATTTAACCCCTTCCCTTTCCAATTTCCACATTCTCAATTCAATTCCTCATTTCCAACAATTAATTATACAAATTAATCAATCAATGTAATTAGGACATTTTCCATAATTAACATTTCAACCCTACACGGTTTCACTTTCATCAATGTTTCAACATTTACTTCATTCATTCATGTCAAACATGCATTTAGATTTTATATAGCTAAAACCCCAACTTTTGTAAATTTACACAAAGGCCCCAAACTTTCACAAAATTACCAAACCAACCCCAACATCTCAAAATACTAAAATTTAAAGACAAAACTCATAGAGAGGAGTAGGATATCCCTACCTCAAAGTTTGAGCTCCAATGGAGGTGAAGACCAAAACCAAAATGCTTCAAATTCCGAAATTTTTAGATTAAAATGTAGCCCTCGACGATCAACACAACTTTCGTAAAGACCAAAAGTGAGCAAACAACTCATACTTGATCAAATCTAAGAGAGAAGGGCCGGTTTTAGAGTGAGAAGCTCTGAAAATGGCTTTTTGAAAAAGTAAGAGAGAGAAAAGATCTTGAAAAAAGTGATACAAAAGTCGAATCTCACTTTTAAATAAGCGTCGCCTCGCTCGAGCGTCAAACTCCCCGCTCGAGCGGCACTCACAAACTCCCACTCGAGCGGCCAATCCCCCGCTCGAGCTCCGGATGCACACTCCCAGAACTTTTGCAGACAGGTCTCCCGCTCGAGCGTCCAACTCCCCGCTCGAGCGGCACTCACACAATCCCGCTCGAGCGGCCAATCCCACGCTCGAGCGTCCAACACTGCACAGGAAATACTGGATGGGTGAAATTCCCGCTCGAGCGCCAAAACCCCCGCTCGAGCGGACAGGTCAAAATCTGGGCAACTAGTTTTGGTTTCTAAACTCAACCAACCTGTAACAAACCTGCCCAACACATCCTATAACCCAAATACAAAGTAAGAAAGGATGTACACCAGGTAATAATCAACTACTATCATCCACGGACACATGTCCGGATCACTGTACAACAAGGGTAAACCCGGGATCGCTATAACCTCTCCCCCTTAAAGAATTTCGTCCCCGAAATTTGGCACAATTTTTTTTAAAAAAAAAAAGGTTTTCCTCCATTTTAAACAGTGTTGCACTTTGAACATTCAATAACTCGACCCATTACCGGTCTTTCCATCTCTTATCAAGAGGCATTTCACAACATAATTTACAAGTGCATTATCAGCATGCATCACCCTTCCATTTCCAACAATTTCTAGCATACATGGTTCACAATTCATATCATAATCAATATACATGATACAACTCCATTTCTACAATATAGCCAACATATGCAATATTATAATCAACTCCCATATCAGGGTAAGTTCTACAACATATTTCCATTAAACCAAAACGTTATCAATGTTTTACAACTTAAGGCATATATAAAGCTCTTAAGTCCAACAATACTACAAAGTCTAAATACAAGATTACACATCAATAAACATGTCCGGATATTTCTCGCGGACCTCCAACTCACGTTCCCAAGTGGCCTCCTCCACTCCATGATGTTTCCACAAAACCTTTACCAAAGGAATGGTCTTGCCACGCAGGACTTGATCCCGCCTATCCAAGACCCGAACCGGTCTCTCCCCATACGAGGCATCCTCATCTACCTCTAAGTCGGTCCAATCTAACACATGCGATGGATCCGGCTCATACTTCCGAAGCATACTAACATGAAAGACGTCATGCACTCCGGACAACTGCGGCGGCAAAGCCAAACGATAAGCAACCTCGCCAATCCTCTCAAGGATCTCAACAGGCCCAATAAACCGAGGGGATAACTTCCCACTCTTCCCAAACCTCGTCAACCCTCGTCTAGGTGATATCTTCAAGAAGACATGATCGCCAACCTCAAACATCAAAGGCCTCCTCCTATGGTCAGCATAAGATTTCTGACGACTCTGGGCTGTAACAAGCCTTCTACGGATAAGTTCAACTTTCTCCGTCGTTCTCTCACCAACTCTGGGCCCAACAAAGGTGCATCACCCACCTCGGCCCAACAAACTGGAGACCTACACGGCTGGCCATACAAGGCCTCAAACGGTGCCATACCGATACTAGACTAAAAGCTGTTGTTGTAGGCTAACTCCACCAATGGTAAGTGCCTCTCCCACGTCCCACTAAAGTCAAGGACACAACCCCGAAGCATATCCTCAAGGATCTGAATAGTACGCTCGGACTGCCCGTCAGTCTGAGGATGATAAGCCGTACTAAAGGTCAACTTAGTGCCCAAGGCACTCTGCAAACTCTGCCACAACCTAGCAGTAAAACGAGGATCTCTATCTGAGACGATCGTCACTGGGACCCCGTGCAGTCTCACTATGTCCCAAACATACAAGTCGGCGAGATGGTCTACCGAATCTCTCACGCGCATAGGAATGAAGTGCGCCGACTTAGTCAACCGGTCTACAACCACCCAAATGGCATCACTACCCCGCTGAGTCCTCGGAAGACCTACAATGAAGTCCATAGTGATATGCTCCCACTTCCACTCGGCAATAGGCAGGGGTTGCAACAAACCCGCTGGCCTCTGATGCTCGGCCTTCACTTGCTGGCAAGTAAGGCACTTCGATACGAAAACAGCCACATCTCTCTTCATACCTCGCCACCAAAATTGGCGACCCAAATCCCGGTACATCTTAGTGCCTCCCGGATGCACCGCAAGACGTGAATGGTGAAACTCTCGGAGTACTTCCTCTCGGCAAGACACCGGCACAAACAAACGGTCTCAGTATCTCACACTCTGGTCGGGATACACCGTCAAACCCTTCTCAACCTTCCCACCTGAGATCTTCTCTCGGAGGGATTCTACCTCAAGGTCACCTCTCTGTGCCTCTAACACTCTAGTCACAAGTGTAGGCTGCGTGACAACGAAAAACAAGGCCGCAGCCTCAACAGATTCGCCTAGTAGCAAGTCAAACTCGCCAAGTGCTCCCAACATCTCCCATTCTCGGATGGCAATACAAGTTACATCACTAATGGATTTCCTATTAAGGGCATCGGCCACAACATTGGCCTTTCCCGGGTGATAGTGCAACTCAAAGTCGTAGTCCTCAATGAACTCCATCCATCTCCTCTGCCTCAAATTCAAGTCTCTCTGTGTAAACAGATACTTCAAACTCTTGTGGTCCGAGAACACCTCGAACTTCTCACAATAAAGGTAGTGCCTCCAAATCTTCAAGGCAAAGATCACTGCTGCTAACTCTAGGCCGTGCGTGGGGTAATTCTTCTCGTAAATTTTCAACTGACGTGAGCCATAAGTTACCACTTTCCCTTCTTGCATCAACACACAACCCAAACCCTCTCGCGAGGCATCACAATAAACCGCATAACCCAACCCTCTCTCTGGAATAATCAAAACCGGAGCGGTGGTCAATCTAACCTTCAGCTCTTTGAATGACTTTTCACAAGTCTCACTCCACACAAACTTGACCCCTTTCCGCGTCAATCTAGTCAAAGGCAATGCTAGCCTGGAGAAATCTTTCACAAACCGACGGTAATACCCAGCTAATCCCAGAAAACTGCGGATCTCAAACACACTCTTAGGCTATGCCCAATCTTGCACTGCCTCAACCTTGGATGTATCAACAGACACCCCTTTCCCGGATACTACGTGGCCTAAGAATTTGACTTCCCTCAGCCAGAACTCACACTTCCCAAACTTGGCATACAGCCTATGGGCTCTAAGCAACTCAAGCACCACTCTCAAGTGTTCCTCGTGCTCCTCCTCTGAAGGCGAATAGATAAGGATGTCGTCCACAAAAACGACTACAAAACGGTCTAAAAATTCCCGGAAGATCCGGTTCATCAAGTCCATAAAGACTGCCGGTGCATTGGTAAGCCCAAATGGCATCACCAGAAACTCATAATGGCCATACCGCGTACGGAATGCCGTCTTAGGAATATCCTCCTCCCTGACCCTCAATTGGTGGTAACCTGATCTCAAGTCTATCATAGAGAAACAACGGGAACCCTTCAACTGGTCAAACAAATCATCTATACGGGGCATAGGGTACTTATTCTTGACCGTAGCCCGATTCAACTTCCGGTAGTCGATACACAATCTCAAGGCACCATCTTTCTTTTTGGCAAAGAGGGCCGGTGCTCCCCACGGTGAAACACTAGGGCGAACAAAACCCTTATCTAGCAATTCCTGGAGCTGAACTTTCAACTCATTCAACTCTGCTGGAGCAAAACAGTAAGCTGCCATAGAAATCGGCGCCGTGCCGGGCACTAAATCAATAGAGAACTCTATCTCTCGGTGAGGTGGCAAACTAACAAGGTCTTCGGGAAAGACATCCAAATACTCACAAACCACCCTCGGCAACACAAGCTGGGTCTCATCACACTCACCGCTCTCAAGGCTAGCAAGTAGACCACTAAGCTCGCTCCGCCCTCGCGAATCATACCCCGGTGGCAAAACACTACCAACTCGGTCTCCCAAGAAATGGAACCACTCCCCGCTCAAGGTACATAATGTGACCCTCTGGCGGTAGCAATCAATAACAGCCCGGTATGACGATAGCCAGTCCATACCCAAAATAACATCAAAACCCTTCATGGGCATAATAACAAAAGGAAAAGGAAGCCTATGGTCGGCGACCTCTATATCACAACCCCTAACACCTTGTTTCAAGATCAACTCACCACCCAAAGGCGATACCACACAACTAGGAGATGCTAACTGTGCCAACTCCAATTCTAAAACAGATGCAAATGCAGCAGATACAAAAGAATGAGATGCACCCGTGTCAATCAACACACTAGCAACTGAGTTGCAAAACAGAAAAGTACCTCTCACTACTGATGGAGCCGGTACTAAATCCTGCGCGGTAACAGCATACACGCGCCCTGTGGGCCCCTGATCCCCCTGCTCACCTCTAGGAGCATACGACTGCTGTACTGACTGGGACGACGAAGCCCCCGGATTGGCCCTCGAGGCCTGCACAGACTGGGCTGGCTGAAAACTCTGTGTCTGCCTGGAACCAGGCGCTCCCGAAGTGGCACTCAACTGCGGGCAAAACCTCTTCGGGTGCCCGGGTTGACCACACTGATAGCAAGACAAGGACTGGCCTCTGCCTTGACTCTGGCCCTGAGGTCTAGCTGATGAAGAAGCAGCTCGCTGACCCCCTCCCTTCTGCGGGCAAACCAAAACTTTGTGACCCAGCTGGCCACACTTGTAACAGGTGAAATCCCCCTGACCACCTCTCCAGAGCCTGCACTCGGCACTGGAAAGGTCGACCTAGCCAAACCACCTTGAGACTGCTGAGGATTAGGACCCCTCTGTCTCCTGCCATCACCCTGACCATCTTGGCTCCTCTTGGAGCCTCTCTGCCCCTCATCCTCCTCCTGCATCAAGAGCTCCATATGAGCTGCAGCATCCACTAAATGTCTATACTCACGGATGAAAGACCCACCAACCCTCAACTTGAGGCCCCGCCTCAACTTCCGCTCAAACTCATAGCAACGGCGTTCTTCAGACGCCACCAACTCAGGTGCAAACCTGGACAAACTAGTGAAAGTGGCCTCAAACTCTGCCACAGACATGCCCTGCTGATTAAGCCGGCTAAACTGATCCCTCAACTTCTCCCTAGCCACTGCAGATAAAAACCTCTCTTGGAAAGCATTTACAAACGCCTCCCATGTACCACCAACACGAGCCTTCTCGTACTTCCACCATTGACCCGCATCTCCCTTCAGCTGGAAGGATGCCAAGGTCACTTTCAGTGCCCCGTCCTCGATGCCAAACATCTCGAACGTCTTACTCATTTGTTCTAACCACTCGTCAGCCTTCAGTGGCTCCTTTGTATCTCCAACAAATTCGTTCGGATTAGACCGGAAGAATTCCCTCTTCAAGAAAGAAGGCCCTGCCTCAGCTGTCTGATTCCCAGCCCTGAGAATACCCAAAGCCCCTGCTATCTCTCGTGCCAAGGCACTCATAGCCTGTTGACCCGCGGGCTCGGCCACATTGGCCTGGCCAACTCCCTCCTACACTGCCAGAATATCATCCGGTAAGGGTACTTCCTGCCTCGCAGGCCTACCACGCCTAGCACCTCTTCCAGACATCCTAATAAAGGTAATACAGAACGTTAGCACATTCACAAATGTGCCAAAACTAAACACTCACGTCCTAATGCATGGACAACTGTAATTCACTCCACGTAAGCACATAAACACATAAGCACTTACGAATTTTATCTCCGGATAATGATAGTCCCGAGGCGTTGTAGACACCCCATTTTTGACCGCCCTTAAGACTTGGGCACCACTGATGTTTTGCTTGGCGGAGAAAGGTGTGCAGGGCAAATGTTTAGTTTCTTCGGAAAGGAGAGAGGCAAATCCTTCAAAACACTTTGTTTAGGGGGTTTTGAGTTGAAGAAGAGAGGAAAGGAAAGGAGAAAACTAGTTTGGGAGAAGTTCGGCATGGATCTGGGTAGAAGCGAGTCGAGCAGCCCACGCTGAATCGGGCTCATCTGTCTGTACACTTGGAGTTAATCTATGAGGCCACCACCGTCGGAAAGCTTACTTCCGGGGCTTCATTTTGCACTCAAGAATCTCTTAAAGCCAAGTCCGGGTGGGGGAGATATGATTGGTTGAAGTTGGGTATCATCCCGGTTGGATCGAATCTGCGCGGCTTCACGAAAAAGGGCATAACTTTTTGTATAGAAGGAATTTTAATGCAAGGTTTGCGCCATTGGAAAGCTAACTTCCGGGGCTTCAATTTAAACACCAACCGGCCGTTTTTTGACCTTACCGGCCATCCACCGGCACTATATTTATCCGGCCGCAATTTATTGTGCCGACCGGCACTTTATTTTGCTGACCGGCAATTTTTGCTAGCCGACGACCTTCCGGAGCATTCTGCAGATTGAGTGGATTCCAGCTGTGCCAGCTGGAATGCACAGAATTGATCCCCCACGCACATGTGTGTTTGTTTTGCACCTTGTGAGCCTTTGAACCCCTTAACCTTCTAGAAGCTTGAACCCTTTGGCTTCCTCTAGAAGCCTTGCACCCCCTTGAACCCCTTTGACCCTTTCCCTTTACTTAGCTTGTAAGTTAAAGGCTTCCCTTGCCTTATATAAGCACCATTCCTCTCCCTTTGTCGAGGTTGGATTTTTAGGACAAAAAACCAGAGATATATAGATATATCTGATATATGCATGCATATATCCCTTCATCTCTCACTATATCTCTCCCATTCAACCATCAAACACCCTTGTTCTTGGGCCATTTCTTCATCAACTCATAGCACAAGGCATCCAACGCCCATTCCAGTAGCTTGAGGCTGTCCTCCAGAGGTTAAAAGCTCCCAAACTCGGTCCAAAGGTTGCTAAAGATTGGTTCTACAAGGGTGAGTCCCACTTTCCCTCTTTTGTGCATTTTCTTGGCCTATATCTTAGCCCCTTGTGGTTACATCTTTGGGCTCCGACCCAAACTTCAAATCATCATATTTTGAGGTCCTCTTCATGTTTGATTGAGGACCTCTTGCTGTTTGAGGACAGTAGCTTGCACTTGCTTCAATATCCTCCTTGAATGCCATAATCTTGCATAGAATTTTTGGCTTGCGTGTGATCTGTTTTAGAGCCTGATGTAAACTGAAAATAGGCTTATTTTGATCCCCTCTTCAACATTGAAGAAGGGCTCAACACTTTTGGGGACCTCCATGTTATACTTGCCTTTATATCCTCTCTTTGGTCCCCATTTTTGCATGCTTTGGCAGCCTATCATGCTTCTGTTTTTGGCCTTTTTACAGTTCTGAAAATATGCTTATTTTTGGTCCCTCTTCAATGTTGTAGAAGGGAATTTTTCAGTTTGGGCTGTGCACATACCACTTGCCTCTTTGGCCACCTTTTGGCCCTTTTTCTTGCATAAGAGCTTAGCCATATCTATGTTTGTTTTTAAGGTTTTTACAGTTCTGTAAAGTGGCTTATTTTTTTCCCCTCTTCAATGTTGTTGAAGGGCCCTAACATGTTTGGGGTCAGCAGCTGTGAGTTGCTTCATAATCTCATGTTTAGGGCCGTTTTTGTATGCCATTTTAGCCCTATCTTTGCTTGCTGTTTGGCCATGTCATAAACTGTAAAAATGCTTGTCTCAGAGCTGTCTTGCTTCTGCCTTCATGCTCCATGTCCATATTGTGCATGCTTTGTATAGCTGTAAGCCATTTCGGGTGCCAAAAGTCCATGTTTCGGGACTATTCCATGCATCAGGTGTGTTTTCGCCTCATTTCGGGGCTGTTTTCCCCCATATTTCAGTGCTGAAGTCCCATTGGCGTGTTTGTATATCATTTTCCATGCCATTGCATTGCATATGCCATTGCCTCGGTTTGCGTGCCCGTGTGCACGCATTTCGAGGCACTTCATTTTCATCCATCGGCCTCTCATGTGAGTGTGGCTGAGGCTCTCTCATGTTAGTATAAGTCCATGTTGCATTCTATATGCCATTTTAGCCATTGCATTGCATATGCCATTGCCTCGGTTTGCGTGCCCGTGCGCACGCATTTCGAGGCACTTCATTTTCTTCCATTGGCCACTGTTTTGAGCCTAACTAGAGCTGCCTAATTCATGTTTAAGACCATCCTTTGTTTATTTGCATGCTCACCTTGCATGTTTGCTTGTATCGGCATGTCGCATCCTTAGCTCGTATGCCTAAGTTGCATTGCATCTTGCATGCATCACCTTGCCTCTTGAGATGAGTATGATAGAGGTTAGGCCCCCTTGTGTGTTTATTTGGCTTGCATGCATTTTGAAATTGAAGTTGCACACTTGATTCTTTGGGCCATCATGCATGGAAATGCGTGATTGGTGGTCCGAGAATCGGGGCACATCCTCCTTTGAGTGACTAACATGATAAGGAATGTGATTGGTGCATAAATTGTTTGAATTGCATTGCCATGCAAGATTTTGCCCTCTGCAGCTGTGAGTTGCAGGTTCTGCAGGAATTTATTGCCGGCCGGCAGTATTTAGTGCCGACCGGCAGTCAATCGATGGCCGGTGGATCTATTTTGTGCCGGTGACTAAATTCTATTGCCGTTGGAAATTTTTCTCGGCCGATGATATCCCCCAGTGTCCTGAGAGGCATCCCTGAGACTTTGGCAGTTTTCAGAGGAGCAGAGCAGGGAAAACAGAGGCAAACTATGCATGGCAGTGCGATTCCGAGCCAATTCCGAGCATGCGTTGCATCTGGCCCTCGCCCCAAGGCGGTTTACTGTTTTTATTTAGTTTAGTTAATTTGTTAATTAATTAAGCAATTTGTAATATTTAATTAGCTTGCGTAGTTAATTAATTTGTATTATTATTTTGGTCCCTCCGAGTGAGGGCATATTTGTAATAAGTGTGCGTGCGTGTGGTGTGTGTCTTCCAACCCCCACTTCTTTCTCCCTTTTATTTACCTGCTTATGATGGTAGATTAGGGCACATTTATTTTAGCATACCTTATGCTATGCATGTGTGCATCCGTGCATTTGTATTGCATGCATTGGGCTCGGTACATCACGCTAACTGCATTTATACTTCAATTCAAAAATTGACTATGTGATAGTTGATTGCATTTCACATGCCATGTTTAAGATTAGCCGAGCCCATCTAATTGCATCCTGTATGTGTTGCATTAGACAATTTAGCATGAACTAGGACACGCATGTTTTGCTAACTAGTTTACTGTTTTGGCACGGAGTACGATGTAAGTATTTATGCTTTACCATCTCGCATGTGTGTGAATGTTAAAATGACAGTATGCTTGCCATGCAGCTAAATGCTTATGTGTTAAACTGTTTGAAATGCCTGTGGGTGGAGGTCAAATCGCTTAAATTGGGATAATGCGTTAAAACTGTGAATTTTAAGCCCACTAGATAGTGGCAAAATCATCTTTTCTAAAAGCCCACTTGAGGGTGGCAAAATCTGCATTTTAGCCTACTTGCGAGTAGCAAACCATTTTCAAAACAAACATGAAATGTTTTGTTCCAATTTGGGCGATTTGGTCTATACTTGTTTGCTGCGCGCACAACATAGTAATTCTAGGCTAATAACCGGATTAAGAACACATAAAGTTTTCAAAAACGGATATCACGGTTAGTAGAGGCCGGTCTTCGGACCGGGCGAAAGGGGGTGCTCATAGCTGACCTTCCCCGATCGTACCCAAGCTCCCGAGCCGAGACAACTCCGGTGATGACGGACATGTGGCCTTCGGCACCGAGTCAGGGTTTCCTAAATTCCCCCATTTTAAAATATTTAGGTGGCGACTCTGTATCTGGCAAAGCAGTCCATGTTTGGCACTACTTTTTCAAAAATCTGTTTCTCAAAACGATTTGCCAGATTTGGACTCTTTGGTTCAGATTTAGAACCGTGACACAAATCGAGTCCGAACTGTAGCATGAGGCCCTCCGCGGGCGCGTCTACAGTTTCCGGCGACTCTGCTGGGGATTTTAGAGAGCTTGACTCGAACTCGTGATATCCTGTTTTGATTTCGCTTATGTGTTTCTTTGCATTGCATGTGCATTGGTGCGCCTAGGAACACAGTGTTTGCCGTCTGCCATTCCTGAACGGTTTGCTGGAGGCTTGCCTTGTCAAGGCATGTCCATAAGGCTGACCGGCTATGGGCTCTGACAGTATGGGAACACAAACCCCGATTTTTACCGGGGCACCCTTTTGACCATTCGACCTAGTGCATATTCGGAATCCGTAGTGACCATTCCAAACTAGGACAGGTTGCTTACCCGATAGGTTGTTTGAAACCGCTGTGTGCGTAGTGAAACCCTAGCTCCTGACAAAATAGGACAGGGAAACCCTACCCCAACATAGGGGTGTTTTGGCTCTCTCTTACTTGCTATGTGCTTTTAGAGTGTATCTCTACAGGAACGCATATACCAGTTTGCAAGTCTGGGCATCAGGCCTGTGGGCATCAGCATCAGTATTTGGGGAATCAGTTTTACCCGAGGGTATCAGTTTACAGGCAGATATTTGGGAAACAGTGATCAGTATTGAGTACAGTCATCCTAGTATGCTCAAATCTGTTCCAGTGAAATTGTGCTGAGATGCTGTCTGTTTTCTCTTTTGCTAGGTAGTCCCGGAACCATAGCTTCAGAAGGCTCCGATATCCCCGGGGTACATTGGACTAGTGTTGATAGACTTTGTCAGGTCAGAAACTCAATTCAAGGGTAATCAGGGCCAGAGCAGGATAGTCAGGCACAGATCATCAGTTCAACAGTCTTCAGATCAACAGTCATTATCCACCTCGCCTGTGTGTAGTTGGGTCGAGATATCTGCTTTTGCCACAGAGACAGATATACCGGTTGCTCAGTTAGATTAGAACAGTATGTCGAGTCTGGAAGAGATGGTGCGCCAACTCCAGGATAGTATGAAAGCCATGCAGCAAGACACTGTCCGTCAAGCAGAATTCGCCAAGCAACAGGCTGTGGTCATAGCCCAACAGGCAGAGACAATTGCCAGATTGGAGCAGCAAACTGGAGTATCTATTTCGCACCAGGCTCCTCCCCCACCAAGAGTTCCCATACTCGGGGAGGCAACCCATGTCCAGGATGATACGGACATTCCAGTCGGGCCAGCTCCACCCCCGATTCTGCCTCAACTCTCCAAGGCACCCACTCCTATCAACCAATCAGATTCTCCCTTCGAGCCCGAGATGGAGCCCGTGGCATTAAAAATGCACAAGCTTGAAAAGCTGTTCAAGAAATCTCAAGGTGTGAAGTCCATTCCGGACATTGGAGACGGATACACTGACGCAGCCGTGACGCTGCCAGATCGGTTTAAGATGCCACAAATTGATCGTTTTGACGGGTCTGGGGATCCCATGGTGCACCTACGACTATTTTCAGACATCCTAAGGCCAATGGGCCTCACTAGACTGCAGAAGCTATCTTTATTTGGCCGGACCCTGTCGGGTGTAGTGGCCGCATGGTATGCCAAATTGGAGGATGACGTCAAGAGAAGTTGGGATGAGATGGCTGAGGCCTTCGTCGCACAATATTCATACAATACACAAATCGAGATTACGACCCGTGATCTTGAGACAACGAGGCAGGAGCCTAAGGAGAGCTTCTCAGAATTCGTGGCCCGCTGGAGGGCCAAGGCCTCGATAATGACCACTAGGCCCACTGACAAAGATCAGATTCGGATGATTGTGCGCAATCTCCAGCCCAAGCTCATGCAGAAGATGATCGTTCTTCCCTTCCCCACCTTTTCAGATTTACATGAGATGGGGGTACAAATTGAGGATGCTATGAAGCAGGGCCTCATTGACCAGGAGAAGGAGCAGCCCAGGAGGGTGTTTTCCCGCAGTTCGAATGCGACCACCAGTGGTGATGCAGGTTCAAGATCTTCTGAAGTAGACATGGTTACCACCACTGCATCAAAAACAGCTACCCCATTCACCGGTGCATCCGGAAGTAGCTCACAAAAAACCAAATATCCACCTCGAGTCAAGAGGGTCTTCACTCCACTTCATATGCCTTTGTCAAAGGCTCTAGAGGTCTTACTCCGGAAAGGACATCTGAAACCGTTGGAACAACGCCCCCTACCCGATCCTATCCCTGCAAAGCATGACCAGACTAAGTACTGTGCGTACCACCAACAAACCGGTCATGAGACCGATAGCTGCTTTCGTCTGCGCCATGATGTACAAGATTTGTTTGACAACAAGGTCATTGCCGCACCAGCTCAGTAAAGTCTATCACCACTGGATCAGTGAACTCGGGGGATAGTACGAATATGTGATCAGGGGATGAACCACCTGTGGGCGGCACTCAGTTTACTCTAGATGTGGCGTTTGGCACGCACTGTTTCGAGCGTTTTACGAATGCTAGTTTTTGTGTTTTCTGACTTGGGTATTGGGTCAGTCTTCTCAATTTGTATTGAGTCAGTCTTTTCATACTGAGTCAGTCGGGTCTGTCTTGTTGTATCGAGTCAGTCCTGTTTTGTTAAAGTCGGGTGATTCCGGGGGTGTTACTTCGGATATCACTATTTTGCTTTGTGTTTGTCCTTTTGAGTCTGTTTCTGCCAGGGAGCCAGTTGTGCCAACAGATTTGAATGAACAACAGTGATTTTCACACTCTTGTGTTTGCTTCTACCATGTGCCAGTTGCGCTAGAAATTCTAAACGAGATGGCAATATTTGACTAGAAGCTGTGCCTTTTTCTGTTCCTTGAAGTCATTGTAATGACCTAAGCTTTTCAAAACCTTTTTGAACACTGCGGTGATAAAAATGAAGAGGAAGGAATTCCTCAGATTTTGCAAAATTTGGTCAAACTGAGGGAAAGAGAGGCGTGCTAAGCCCTTAATGAATGAGATCATGCTTGTTAATATGAGTACTGAGAAGGATCCTGGCTTGATCCAGATTGGTCCTACACTGTCTTCAGCGTGAGCGATTTGTCGCTTTCTTAAAAACTTTCAAAAACAAATGTTTTGCGCGGCCCTGTGAAGACCTGTGTGGAATCGCTCTTGAGATTGTGCAGCCTAGGATCGCTCTCAGCCTCGAGACTCGACCCCTCATTTTCAAACCTTGAACTTGGATTCAGAATGTTCAATGGTCAACCGCCATATGAGCCCTGTGTGGCCAGATTCGAAGCAGCCCTCGGACAAGAGGCAAGAAAGTCAGATCAAGAAGATTAGACCTCATCCGAAGAAGCTTGCAAAGCTAGAACAGAAGTACCCTTCAAACTAGGGGCAAAGATGTCAGACGTGCTCGAAGAGCCGAAGATGAGTCCTCTTGCAAATCAACAGCCACTCTCCTGGATATGGATGGCTTCAAACTCCTACAACCATTTTGCATGGACCAAATTATGCTTTTACCCTTTGAGAGGCTTGCTGGGCCGAAAACCCGGAAGGGCGACCCAGGCAAAAGTTAGAGCAAGAGAAAAATACAAAAAAGAAAAAAAATGAAAAAAAAAATGCAAAGAAAAGAACAAAAAAGAAAATAAAAAAAAAAGAAAAGAAATGAAAAGAAAAGAAAAACAAAGCTCGCAAGGTCGAAAACCCGCATCGGGCGCCTTGGCAAAAGTTAGAGCCTAAAAAGGAGAGGTTAAATACCCGAGTGTACCTTAACCCCGAACTACGTAAGGCTTGATTCCCATCTTTGGGATACGTAGGCAACTTCATTCTGAAGTCCAGCCCTAAAACACTTCAAATTCGATCATGTCCATGTAATGGTTCTGATAATCTTTGTCTTTTCTGTATCCGGGAGTTCGGTTGCAATCGTCGCTCTGAGGACTGATTACAATACACTACGGTGCCATTTAGACAAGGGGCAACTTTCCGTTGCCATTCAATGCGTTGCGGTGCCGTGCAAACAAGGGGCAACTTTCCGTTGCCATGTAGCTCTTTTCAAGCAAGGGGCAATTTTCCTTCGGATCTGAAGTTGTGCATCTCAAGAGTAGGTTCCGTGCTTGTTGAGCATTGGCTGTTTGAAAAATAGTTTTTGAGAATTTTTTGCTGAGGTTGACTATTCTCTCGAAAATTATTCCATCTTTTCCAAAACTGGACCATTTCTTGGACCCAAAAAAAGGAAAATTTTCAGTGCTCATAACCTAACTTGCATGATTTTCAAATCAAAAATTGAACAAGTATGTTGATCTGACTCTCATATTGGTCAAAATTGTTTTCATAGAAAACAAAATAAAAAATGGTCAAAATGATGAACTAGGGGCACAATTGAGTCAGGCTTCCTGTCTTTTCCCCATTTTCAACATACTTGCCAAGAAGGGCACTCTACCTGCCAGAAAAGGGCACAACTGAAGTCAACAACAAAGGGCTAAAAGTTCTCTCATCCTCCAAGCAACGAGGAATCAAGTCAAGTACGAAGCACGAACTGGAATGGGGCGAGATGTTCCACTCCCTCATCTGGACAGATCTAACCACGTCCAAACTCCCCAGCAGGGCATCATCAACCGATGTTAGTTGCAGATTTGCTACACACCCAGTTGTAGCACAACCCCTCTATGGGAGAAACTCACTGTTGTGAACAAAAGCTGGTAAACTACCAGGGGTAAGAGCCCACAATTTCCAGCTTATCCATCAACCACCCAGGGGAGGGATGAAAAACGAGAGATTAAAGAATAGAGAGATGTGCGCTGAGAGAAAAAGCGAGAAAAGGGTTTTGAGAGAAAAACCGAGCTTGAGAGCCGAGTGATGTGAGAATCACAAATAAGAAAGGGTGGGAATAATACCCGGTGAAACAGGCTCCCTGTGCACGTCTGTGTGTCGTGTCTTTTGTTTTGTTTGTCTCGATTCTTGCTTTGAGTCGTCCCGAGCGTGTCTCGACGTGTTTAGGTTGTGTACCTTTTGTTTTCCGTTGTTGAGTCTTTCTCGCTGTGTTCAGTCGTAGGCTCAATACCTGGTCGAAAACTCATCTCTCAATTTCAAAAATAAATCGTTTTGTGCTCAGAGTGCTGTGCCATCCTTCACGTTTGTGCAAAACAAGATTCTTTTTTCCATAAAACTGCAGGGTCCACCCCCGATAAGTGTGAACGGTGAAACCAGGACCTATCTGAAGCTATGATAGTTCCAGACTGCAAAGCAAAAGCAAAAGAGCGAAAATCGAAGTATCTGAGTTTGTGTCAACTTCAGAAAATTCCGTGATTGTACTCCGGACGTACCCCTTCAGGGCCTTGCCAATGCTCCGAAATATGAGTGTACCTCTACCTCAAGCGCAAGATCAATCCTGCTTCAAGGTTATGCACTTTTTCCACTTACATTGTTATACACCCACTTCACTTGCATTGTAATGCATTATACCTATCAAGTTTCTTCCTCAGTCATGCACGATATTGTATGCGCGGTTCATTCAAAGAAGTTCCGTTTTAAGGTCATTCACTTTCGTGTATCAATCACACACACTCACTTTAGTGTATCAATCACACTTCACTCACTTTAGTGTATCAGTCACACTTTATTCGCTTAGTGTATCAATCACACTCTAATTTCAATTACACTTTAATCTACTTAGTGTATCAATCACGCTTCAGTTATGCTCTCATTCATATAGTGTATCAATCACACTTCATTTGCCTTAGTGTATCAATCACACTTCACTCGCTTTGAGTATCTATCACCAACATTCTCATTTAGTGTATCAATCACACTCTCTTCACTTAGTGTATCAATCACATTTCTTTCATTTTGTGTATCTATCACACACATTCTCTTTTTCTGTATCACACTTTCAGTGTATCAATCACACTTCATTGATTTAGTATATCAATCATACTTGTTCACTAAGTGCATCTATCACACTTTGTGTTCACCTTTAGTGTATCAATCACACTCTGTTCACTAAGTGCATCTATCACACTTTGTGTTCATTTTCAGTATATCAATCATACTTTGTTCACACTGTGCATCTATCACACTTTGTGTTCACTTTTAGTGTATCAATCACACTCTGTTCACATAGTGCATCTATCACACTTTGTGTTCATTTTCAGTATATCAATCGTACTTTGTTCACACTGTGCATCTATCACACTTTGTGTTCACTTTTAGTGTATCAATCACACTCTGTTCACATAGTGCATCTATCACACGTTGTGTTCATTTTCAGTATATCAATCATACTTTGTTCACACTGTGCATCTATCACACTTTGTGTTCGCTTTTAGTGTATCAATCACACTCTGTTCACATAGTGCATCTATCACACTTTGTGTTCCCTTTTAGTATATCTATCATACTTGCTCACTAAGTGCATCTATCACACTTCGTGTTTGCTTTCAGTATATCTATCATACTTGCTCACTAAGTGCATCTATCACACTTCGTGTTCGCTTTCAGTATATCTATCATACTTTGTTCACTTAGTGCATCTATCACACTTTGTGTTCACCTTTAGTATATCTATCATACCTTGTTCACTTAGTGCATCTATCACACTTTGTGTTCACCCTTTCTGTATCTATCACACTATGCTCACCATACTCGCTTAGTGTATCTATCACACGCTCAACTACTGTATGTATCACATGTTGCTTCATATAGTGTATCTATCACATGCTCGCTTTGTGTATCAATCACACACGTTCGCTTTGTGTATCAATCACACACTCTCACTTTGTGTATCTATCATACTTGTTCACTAGGTGCGTCTATCACACTTTGTGTTCACCTTTTGTGTATCCATCACACTTGTTCACTTAGTGCATCTATCACACTTTGTGCACACATTTTGTGTATCTATCACACGCTCGCACTTTGCTTCATATAGTGTATCCATCACACTCGCTTCACCTTTTATGTATCTATCACACTATGCTCACTTTGTGTATCTATCACACGTTCACTTTGTGTATCCATCACACGCTCCCTTTGTGCATCCACCATACACGGTTGCTTAGTGTATCTATCACATATTTGCTCAGTGTATCCATCACACTTGTTTCGCTTTGTGTATCTATCACACTTTGCTTTGCTTAGTGTATCAATCACACTTTATTCGTGTAAGCATGTCCATCACACTCTCTTCACTATGTGTATCTATCACGCATGTTTGTCCACTTAGTGTATCTATCACACTTCGTTCACTTTTGTGTATCTAACGCACATGTTCGTGAGAATTGCATAATTCTCTTACATCCTTTCTGAATGAGATGTAGTTTGGTTCATGTCTACTTGCTGGCATAGCATTCGCTTAAAATGTTGCATTTATTTTGCATAATTGCTTCATCACAGCTACATTCGCGCTATTTTGCGCACCTCACTTGTACTTGTTAGTACATTGCATTGTTTTGAGTGCAAAATGGCTTCGCGTGGCGTATAAGTCCAATTATCAAAGTCTTCCTGCATATCATTTGCATCCTGCCCCTGAACTACGCTGGTTTGATTCCTTGCAAAAGGATACGTAGGCAGCCTGTGGGCACAACCATTTATTTATCGGTATTTTGTTTGTTTGTCCAAGTCTTCGGCCTTGTCAAAAATGGGTCGTCTCTGGGCTTTGACATTCACTCCCGTCATTGTTATGACTTTCGAGTTCTGTCAAAGAGGGGCAACTGTAGACACCCCATTTTTGACCGCCCTTAAGACTTGGGCACCATTGATGTTTTGCTTGGCGGAGAAAGGTGTGCAGGGCAAATGTTTAGTTTCTTCGGCAAGGAGAGGGGCAAATCCTTCAAAACACTTTGTTTAGGGGGTTTGGAGTTGAAGAAGAGAGGAAAGGAAAGGAGAAAACTAGTTTGGGAGAAGTTCGGCATGGATCTGGGTAGAAGCGAGTCGAGCAGCCCTCGCTGAATCGGGCTCATCTGTCTGTACACTTGGAGTTAATCTATGAGGCCACCACCGTCGGAAAGCTTACTTCCGGGGCTTCATTTTGCACTCAAGAATCTCTTAAAGCCAAGTCCGGGTGGGGAAGATATGATTGGTTGAAGTTGGGTATCATCCCGGTTGGATCGAATCTGCGCGGCTTCACGAAAAAGGGCATAACATTTTGCACAGAAGGAATTTTAATGCAAGGTTTGCCCCATTGGAAAGCTAACTTCCGGGGCTTCAATTTAAACACCAACCGGCCATTTTTTGACCTTACCGGCCATTCACCGGAACTATATTTATCCGGCCGGAAATTTATTGTGCCGACCGGCACTTTATTTTGCTGACCGGCAATTTTTGCTAGCCGACGACCTTCCGGAGCATTCTGCAGATTGAGTGGATTCCAGCTGTGCCAGCTGGAATGCACAGAATCGATCCCCCACGCACATGTGTGTTTGTTTTGCACCTCGTGTGCCTTTGAACCCCTTAACCTTCTAGAAGCTTGAACCCTTTGGCCAAGCTTCTCCAAGAAGCTTGGCCAGCTGTTTTAGCTTCCTCTAGAAGCCTTGCACCCCCTTGAACCCCTTTGACCCTTTCCCTTTACTTAGCTTGTAAGTTAAAGGCTTCCCTTGCCTTATATAAGCACCATTCCTCTCCCTTTGTCGAGGTTGGATTTTTAGGACAAAAAACCAGAGATATATAGATATATCTGATATATACATACATATATCCCTTCATCTCTCACTATATCTCTCCCATTCAACCATCAAACACCCTTGTTCTTGGGCCATTTCTTCATCAACTCATAGCACAAGGCATCCAACGCCCATTCTAGCAGCTTGAGGCTGTCCTCCAGAGGTTAAAAGCCCCCAAACTCGATCCAAAGGTTGCTAAAGATTGGTTCTACAAGGGTGAGTCCCACTTTCCCTCTTTTGTGCATTTTCTTGGCCTATATCTTAGCCCCTTGTGGTTACATCTTTGGGCTTCGACCCAAACTTCAAATCATCATATTTTGAGGTCCTCTTCATGTTTGATTGAGGACCTCTTGCTGTTTGAGGACAGTAGCTTGCACTTGCTTCAATATCCTCCTTGAATGCCATAATCTTGCATAGAATTTTTGGCTTGCGTGTGATCTGTTTTAGAGTCTGATGTAAACTGAAAATAGGCTTATTTTGAGCCCCTCTTCAACATTAAAGAAGGGCTCAACACTGTTGGGGACCTCCATGTTATACTTGCCTTTATATCCTCTCTTTGGTCCCCATTTTTGCATGCTTTGGCAGCCTATCATGCTTCTGTTTTTGGCCTTTTTACAGTTCTGAAAATATGCTTATTTTTGGTCCCTCTTAAATGTTGTAGAAGGGAATTTTTCAGTTTGGGCTGTGCACATACCACTTGCCTCTTTGGCCACCTTTTGGCCCTTTTTCTTGCATAAGAGCTTAGCCATATCTATGTTTGTTTTTAAGGTTTTTAAAGTTCTGTAAAGTGGCTTATTTTTGGCCCCTCTTCAATGTTGTTGAAGGGCCCTAACATGTTTGGGGTCAGCAGCTGTGAGTTGCTTCATAATCTCATGTTTAGGGCCGTTTTTGTATGCCATTTTAGCCCTATCTTTGCTTGCTGTTTGGCCATGTCATAAACTGTAAAAATGCTTGTCTCAGAGCTGTCTTGCTTCTGCCTTCATGCTCCATGTCCATGTTGTGCATGCTTTGTATAGCTGTAAGCCATTTCGGGTGCCAAAAGTCCATGTTTCGGGACTATTCCATGCATCGGGTGTGTTTTCGCCTCATTTCGGGGCTGTTTTCCCCCACATTTCAGTGCTGAAGTCCCATTGGCGTGTTTGCATATCATTTTCCATGCCATTGCATTGCATATGCCATTGCCTCGGTTTGCGTGCCCGTGTGCACGCATTTCGAGGCACTTCATTTTCATCCATCGGCCTCTCATGTGTGTGTGGCTGAGGCTCTCTCATGTTAGTATAAGTCCATGTTGCATTCTATATGCCATTTTAGCCATTGCATTGCATATGCCATTGCCTCGGTTTGCGTGCCCGTGCGCACGCATTTCGAGGCACTTCATTTTCTTCCATTGGCCACTGTTTTGGGCCTAACTAGAGCTGCCTAATTCATGTTTAAGACCATCCTTTGCTTATTTGCATGCTCACCTTGCATGTTTGCTTGTATCGGCATGTCGCATCCTTAGCTCGTATGCCTAAGTTGCATTGCATCTTGCATGCATCACCTTGCCTCTTGAGATGAGTATGATAGAGGTTAGGCCCCCTTGTGTGTTTATTTTGCTTGCATGCATTTTGAAATTGAAGTTGCACACTTGATTCTTTGGGCCATCATGCATGGAAATGCGTGATTGGTGGTCCGAGAATCGGGGCACATCCTCCTTTGAGTGACTAACATGATAAGGAATGTGATTGGTGCATAAATTGTTTGAATTGCATTGCCATGCAAGATTTTGCCCTCTGCTGCTGTGAGTTGCAGGTTCTGCAGGAATTTATTGCCGGCCGGCAGTATTTAGTGCCGACCGGCAGTCAATCGATGGCCGGTGGATCTATTTTGTGCCGGTGACTAAATTCTATTGCCGTTGGAAATTTTTCTCGGCCGATGATATCCCCCAGTGTCCTGAGAGGCATCCCTGAGACTTTGGCAGTTTTCAGAGGAGCAGAGCAGGGAAAACAGAGGCAAACTATGCATGGCAGTGCGATTCCGAGCCAATCCCGAGCATGCGTTGCATCTGGCCCTCGCCCCGAGGCGGTTTACTGTTTTTATTTAGTTTAGTTAATTTGTTAATTAATTAAGCAATTTGTAATATTTAATTAGCTTGCGTAGTTAATTAATTTGTATTATTATTTTGGTCCCTCCGAGTGAGGGCATATTTGTAATAAGTGTGCGTGCGTGTGGTGTGTGTCTTCCAACCCCCACTTCTTTCTCCCTTTTATTTACCTGCTTATGATGGTAGATTAGGGCACATTTATTTTAGCATACCTTATGCTATGCATGTGTGCATCCGTGCATTTGTATTGCATGCATTGGGCTCGGTACATCACGCTAACTGCATTTATACTTCAATTCAAAAATTGACTATGTGATAGTTGATTGCATTTCACATGCCATGTTTAAGATTAGCCGAGCCCATCTAATTGCATCCTGTATGTGTTGCATTAGACAATTTAGCATGAACTAGGACACGCATGTTTTGCTAACTAGTTTACTGTTTTGGCACGGAGTACGATGTAAGTATTTATGCTTTAGCATCTCGCATGTGTGTGAATGTTAACATGACAGTATGCTTGCCATGCGGCTAAATGCTTATGTGTTAAACTGTTTGAAATGCCTGTGGGTGGAGGTCAAATCGCTTAAATTGGGATAATGCGTTAAAACTGTGAATTTTAAGCCCACTAGATAGTGGCAAAATCATCTTTTCTAAAAGCCCACTTGAGGGTGGCAAAATCTGCATTTTAGCCTACTTGCGAGTAGCAAACCATTTTCAAAACAAACATGAAATGTTTTGTTCCAATTTGGGCGATTTGGTCTATACTTGTTTGCTGCGTGCACAACATAGTAATTCTAGGCTAATAACCGGATTAAGAACACATAAAGTTTTCAAAAACGGATATCACGGTTAGTAGAGGCCGGTCTTCGGACCGGGCGAAAGGGGGTGCTCATAGCTGACCTTCCCCGATCGTACCCAAGCTCCCGAGCCGAGACAACTCCGGTGATGACGGACATGTGGCCTTGGGCACCGAGTCAGGGTTTCCTAAATTCCCCCATTTTAAAATATTTAGGTGGCGACTCTGTATCTGGCAAAGCAGTCCATGTTTGGCACTACTTTTTCAAAAATATGTTTCTCAAAACGATTTGCCAGATTTGGACTCTTTGGTTCAGATTTAGAACCGTGACACAAATCGAGTCCGAACTGTAGCATGAGGCCCTCCGCGGGCGCGTCTACAGGCGTTACTAGAGTTCCGGTTAGAAACAGCATTGATCAAGTGCCTTTCCAACAAGACTCCCAGAAATCCAAGGATCCAATCAACATCCTAGAAACTACATTCCATACCCACATAGTCACATGAGCATGTTATCAATTAAGCACATAGCATATGACACTACATCTAAGTCTCTGTCAAGCGAGACAAACCCATTGTGATCCTAATCACTTCCCACGTACCCAAAGTATTCGAACCCGGTACGCTCTGATACCAAGTTGTAACGCCCTCAAAATAATAACATTAAACCCATCAATATAGACATGAATTGGTAATAAAGATAAACATTCTTCTATTCATCTGAGTAGTTTCTTACAAAAGTATTACATGTTAACAACAAAAGCAAATGCCCTACGGGCTTACAGCTTTCCAAGTTAACACTTGGTTACAACAAGAGAGTGCTAACTCATTTACACATTAAGCCCTTGGCTTGAATATACATGTAATACATCAAAGAAATAAAACGACAAAAGTTCGCCTGCCTCTAGCCTCCCAAGCTACGTCCTTGGAGGTGGCATGCTACCTGTACCTGAAAATGATATTCCCATATAGGGTGAGCCACAGCCCAGCAGAGATATACTAAACCAACTATGAACGATGACTAAAAGATTAGCAATTGATAGATGGCCAATACCGATACATCCACATATATCTCATCACAGTTTCATAACATACAAGTCTATGTTACTTTTCATTCTCCACCTTTATTTAGTAGATAAGCATATTAGCTATATCAACATATCAATAGATAAACATATCACGCATCAACAGATAAGCATATAAGCTATATCCACACTTCACTAGACAAGCATATGAGCTGTATCTCACTTCTCAAAGATAAGCCTATGAGTTGTATCTTCACTTCTCTAGACAAGCATATGAGCTGTATTTACGGAGTTCATCCCCCATCTCCACCCAACACTATCCGGTTTAGAGGTACATCCCCCATCTCCTCCTCTATACACAATGCATATAAACACAAAGGTTCTATACACTATCAATCAATACATAAAATTAATGTATTCAATCCACCGTCATACTCTATGACACATTCAATCGATTAATTTTAGTTTGCCTAATCATCATGCATTGTCTACAACAATCACGACTATCCTCCACCGATAGTCCAAAGCAGTTATTTCTAAACAGAAAATAAATGCACAAATGGATATTTAATCAACATTTCAACTAGGTGAGCGATAAATAATCCAACTACACCATTTAACCCCTTCCCTTTCCAATTTCCACATTCTCAATTCAATTCCTCATTTCCAACAATTAATTATACAAATTAATCAATCAATGTAATTAGGGCATTTTCCATAATTAACATTTCAACCCTACACGGTTTCACTTTCATCAATGTTTCAACATTTACTTCATTTATTCATGTCAAACATGCATTTAGGTTTTATATAGCTAAAATCCCAACTTTTGTAAATTTACACAAAGGCCCCAAACTTTCACGAAATTACCAAACCAACCCCAACATCTCAAAATACTAAAATTTAAAGACAAAACTCATATAGAGGAGTAGGATATCCCTACCTCAAAGTTTGAGCTCCAATGGAGATGAAGACCAAAACCAAAATGCTTTAAATTCTGAAATTTTCATATTAAAATGTAGCCCTCGACGATCAACACAACTTTCGTAAAGACCAAAAGTGAGCAAACAACTCCTACTTGATCAAATCTAAGAGAGAAGGGCCGGTTTTAGAGTGAGAAGCTCTGAAAATGGCTTTTTGGAAAAGTAAGAGAGAGAAAAGGTCTTGAAAAAAGTGATACAAAAGTCGAATCTCACTTTTAAATAAGCGTCGCCCCGCTCGAGCGTCAAACTCTCCGCTCGAGCGGCACTCACAGACTCCCGCTCGAGCGGCCAATCCCCCGCTCGAGCTCCGGATGCACACTCCCAGAACTTTTGCAGACATGTCTCCCGCTCGAGCGTCCAACTCCCCGCTCGAGCGGCACTCACACAATCCCGCTCGAGCGGCCAATCCCACGCTCGAGCGTCCAACACTGCACAGGAAATACTGGATGGGTGAAATTCCCGCTCGAGCGCCAAAACCCCCGCTCGAGCGGACAGGTCAAAATCTGGGCAACTAGTTTTGGTTTCTAAACTCAACCAACCTGTAACAAACCTGCCCAACACATCCTATAACCCAAATACAAAGTAAGAAAGGACGTACACCAGGTAATAATCAACTACTATCATCCACGGACACATGTCCGGATCACTGTACAACAAGGGTAAACCCGAGATCGCTATATTATATTTATGTTGTGGTTAATTTATGCCTTTTTTTTTCAAATAATTTATTTGTGAAAGAAATATTTAATTTTTTTAATAAATACTAAAAAATATATATATATATTTTTATATTTAGTGAATTTTTAAATAATTTTTATGCAAAATTTATATTTTTTAAGTGTTTCTAAATTAAGTGAACTTAAAAGGTAAAAGAAAAAAATATTTATAATATGAAAAAATAGTAAAAATTAAAATATTAATTTTATATATATTAATACTATCTCTAGCATTACTAATCTGATGGCTTACAAATAAACATTCTTTATCCTACATTTCCAACCTAATACCATCACACTATTAGTCTCATTACTTAATCTCTCTGTATTCTTAATCCCTTCCATCCTATGGAGCCAAGAAAATGAGCCCTTTAAGTTTAATTAAAAAAATTAATGAGTTTTAAGAATACTTTTGTTGGCTTTTTTGGCTTTTGAAAGTTATTATTGTAATTTTAAGTGTGCCAACAATGATCAATCAGTTCTTACAGAAGATTAATTGCCAACCAATTATCAGACGATTGTGTTTCAGTTATTTTAGCCTCAACGAATAGGACTTTTACTGGTGGCTTTGTTTGGGAGAATTAAGCAAACAATGATTAAATGAAGAACAATTGTAGCATTTCATTAAGTAAAAATGAAAGACTTAGAATAATCCAATTCAGCCTCATAGAGGTTTACAGCAACAAGTTACTTGAAACTACTCCTATGAACGAAGTATAGTGCAGGAATTTGAAGTATAGAAATGTAAAGAACAAGAAACGTAAAAACTGGAAGGAAAATAAAGTAGATAAAAACTGGTTTCTGGATCTGAGTCTGGGGGTTCTTTCTGGGGCCTTCTCTGCTATTTATACTTCTCAATGATAACCATCGAAATGAGCTTCTAATCGTCGAATCATCCCTCCATGATCGCTGATCATGTTTTCTCACAGTTAGCTCCATTACGACATGTCTGCAGTTAGGCTTCCCTCCTGATTTTGAATTTAAATATATGAGTAACTGTTAAAGCCACGTCATCTTGCATCTCTTTGCTAATCCAGTGCTTTGCAAATCCACAATAACCAATACTAACTGTCACATGTGTGATTACGATTGAAGATTTGAATTGTCTTCCCGTATTGCCCTCATCCTACCACGTGTTGAACTGTGATTGGTTGATACAAAATATGTAGCCAACATTACCCCGCTCACTAATGTACCCAATACTTGGTGATATTAGTGGATCAAGGTATTTTATCCACGTCTTAGAGCGTGCATGGGCTTTGCATTTTTCAGCAATGCAACCGTCATTCATCAATGAAACATTTGCATTAAATTCTCTTCTATCCTTTGAATATTCCCACTATCTCAGTATTTGAAAAGACTGGTACAACTTTCATGGCCAAGCAAGCCTTTTCTTACCTCGATCAAGCATATGAAGAGTTGTTTGATAATGTTGTTCGTCCTCGAAAGAACCTTCATGCATTGATTTGCCACATTTACCCACCTTCCTATATTCAAGTCATGGAAGCTTTTGCAAACTATCAACCTTTGGATTACGAACCTATTGTCCACAATTCTTTAACCCAAAATTTTGCAAACATGGATATTGGAAGCTCTTCTTCTTACCCAAAACCTTCTGCGTGGGATGAAGCTACAGCTTCTTCTTTTTCCAAGGCTTGTGGTTGGAGAAGTTGGCCAGAACCTGAGGAGTCCAAGTTAAGAGAGCGAATCAATCATCATTTTTTCGAATTTGTTGATCCTCTAACTTTTCCTCCCTTTGCTCAGAGCTCGGTGGTTTACCCATATGTACCCATCTACCACCGACGCCATTTGGAAGACAACTTACTTGTAGAATGGTACACATCCTCCATGCCTACGAAGATAGTACAAGCCACTCGTCGTCCAGAAGAGGCACAAGGGTATAGCCCGTCGTTCTTAGCCCAGGAGGCAAAACTTTGCTCTTCTGACTGGCTTGATTGCATCAGCAACCCCCCAATTCCCTCCTTCTTTCGAGATGGAAGCTCCTGCACCTCCTCTTCTGCAAAACCCTCACTAGATGGAGGAACTGAGACTTACTCTCTTTGAGGACCAGTTTCTCCCTTCCTATAGCCCTTCATCTCCCCTTAGTATATTTTAGCGACATCAAGCCCAACTTTTGCTTGCAGTCTTTTCTCACCTGCCCTTTAATGTTCTCGAGGATGATGTACCTCTTCAGAACTTTCGATTGGCTTGTGATGTTATGACCCGAGGTCATGTCCTCAACCCCATCACCTAAGCAAAGCTCCAGATGTTTTTAGACTAACTCCCACTACTTCTTCATTGGCATCAAATTTCTGTGGCCACCACTCAATCTTTGGACCAAATCGCAGCCTGTCGAGTTCATACCCGGTATGAAGCCGAGAACCTTATCGACGAATATGATGATTTCAAGAATAAAGACTCAGAATACTAGGATGACTTAGACATGGATTAGATAGAACAAGGGTTGAAAGAAACAGAGTTTGAAATAAAGGCCGAAAAACGTTTTTTATCAAATAAGAGCATATCAACTTCAGCAGCCTAGCCTGGAGAAGATAGAAGATAGAATTAAAAAGGAACAGAAGTTCATTGACCATAGTTGGAACAAATTCCACGACCTTGTCATTTACTCTATTCCTTATTTTTATGAACTTAAATATGTAGCCAAGAAAGGCTTCTGATGTAATTGCTTTTGTCTTAATAAAGCTAAGATGTTTTCTCTTTATTTGGCATGGTCTGATTTTACTCCATTTGTCAAAAAAAAACAAAATTAGGGATTCGAATTCACCAATTTTGTCCTTCGAAACTTGATTCGATCATACCCAATGAAGTACTGGAAACCCAATTTGAACTTTTCCAACATATGGAGTGTAATTGACAACCTTTGCCTTAGGTCTCATTTCAGAATTAGAGCTTCAAATTCACTAATTTTGCCCTTCGAAACTTGATTTGATCATATCCAATTCCCCAACATATGGTTAATATAATCAAGCAGTTTCAAATCAACCAAATTTGCTTCGAACAAACAGTCTATATTTTCCAAAATATGGAAACCTCTTTTAAGGACTGCACTATTTTATTCTAAAAAAGGGATTCCTTCTTTATACTACTAAACCAAGAACAAACAAACTCTAACCGTAAGGTATTTCAAATTTTGCTTCGAAAGATTTTACTCTCATCAAGAAACCTAAAAGCAGGTCTTTAATCCTTTCAAAGTCAACTTCTTGCTTTCGAAGCTGTTTGTCACTTGATTTTGGCACCAAAACTTGGCTTCGAAGCCAAACATTTTATTTCGAAGCTAATATTAATATTTGAGATACGTTTCGCTCCATAACTATCAACATTGGGAGAAACGTTTCACACCCGTACCTTTAGTACTTCTTTATGAATTCCGCCCACATAAAACAACTGGGTGTTTTTCAAACAGAAAGGTTTAAAAACCCTTTTATTTTGTGCTCCCAATTCACTTGGCCGCCTAACACACAAACCCTTCATCTTCTATTAGCTTTCTCTTTCCCTTTACTCTCTTTCCCAACTTCGTCTTCTGAAAAAACTCATGTCAATGGCTTCTTCTTCCTTGAAAATACCAGTTGGGGAGCGTGCTAGTCCATCCGTAGCCTTGAAAAGTATCATTGATGAAGAGTGTGAGAAATACAAGGCTGGTGAGAAAAGTGCCATCGACGGACGTATCTTCATTTCCCGTCACCACGAGCAACAGGAATACATGCTTGGGCCCATTTTTAAGGAGATTCCCACTGAGCTCTCAGCTCTGTATCCTCATCTAGAAAATCAGTGCCTCCTATATAAAGGTGGTCTTGATTGGGGAAGCTGGAGGATGAACTGACCCATCGCTGCTGGCCCACAGTAAGACCAGAATGGGAGGAATGTTATGATCGGGTCGTCCCTGATAGGACACTGGATCTTCAGGAGCTCTGCCTCCTCGACGCCCTTCAATTATCCAGGTTCACCATTTCGGAGGACCTTTTTTTAATACCTGCTGCTCTTTTGTTTTTGGAATTCTGCTTTCAATTTCTTCCAATTTAGATGTGGGATGATGGCTCCTACTGTTCTTGACATATGCATCTATTAGGATTATCCCCTACTAGTACCCCCATTGGTCCAGACTATCCTGACCTTAAAACCCCTTTTTCCCTCCCCTCTCTGAACTCATCCTATAGTGACTTTGTCAAGGTTGAGAACAAAAAAGAGGGCCCTGTGACTGATAGGGAATTTTTCTCTTTTATATTGTATTGGCTTTGCAAATTCCTCTTCTGTACCTCTTCTCAGAGGATCATGCCTGAGTTTGCCCCTCTTGCCAAAGCCCTTGTTTTACAAAGAAAAATGTCTTAGCTCCATATGTACTAGGTCATGTCTATAGAGCCTATTCCCATTTTTTGTGAAAAACCCTTGGATGCCAATCAAGGAGGCCCTTTTTGGATACTTCAACTTTGGCTTTTTGCATACTTCACCGATTTACAGTCTAAATGCCTAAGGTTTTTAAAGCCAAACCCTACCACTCATTGTATGAAGTTAGCCAATGTTTCACTCTATCCTTCCAACTTTGCTTTTTACTTTTCTTTCTTCCACCAACTTCCAGCTTCTCCTTCTTCTCACAGCTTCTGTCCCTTCGAAACTACCAATATTGGCCCATCCTGGTTGAGGACCTTCTTGAGTGATAGGTCTTGTTCTACACCCCAACACAAAAACATGTGGGCCTCTATTCTGATTCCTAGGGAACTATTCATTGGGACTATGAACCCCAGAGCTTACAAGTGCATCTCTGAGCCCTATTGTCCTGTCCAATTTGCTAGACAATTTGGACTCTCACAAGAGGTCCCTATTCCTCTCTGCAGTCAGTCCAATTTAAGCCTTACCAGCAGGGATTTGAAGATTCGAAGATCTAGATTGGAAGAAGCAACTTCCAAATTCATCCAAGACTTAATCGACTTTGAGTACTTACCCTTCATACCTCAAAGCAACATACTGAAAAGGTGCCAAAACTGGTGGATGGCTAATATGGAGGTCCACTTGGCCATTCCTCCTCAAGATTTATTAATGGTACTGGATGTACCTCAAGCTAAGTCCAAAAGGACTGGAGCTGTTATCTCCTCCACTGCTCATGTTACTCCAGCTTTGGCGTTTGCCACTACAAAATCTGTTCCTGCTGCCTTACCTCCTCCTAAAGTTACTCGAGCTGCCTCGAAGAAAAGTATATACTCCTGCTTCTTTTCTCTTCTTCTTCTTTATGATGCTCTTGCCCTCACTTACAGTTTTTTCTTTAGTGTAGGTGGTACGGGTGCCTCACAGGGAGATTCTCCCCAAAAGGTTCAAGCTTTAAATCTTCTCAAAAGCAAATAGCAACAACAAAGGAAAATAAAGCTCTTGCTTGACCCTGAAGACGAGGTACTTGAGATTCATGTAGAAGAAAAGGAAGCAGAAAAAAGAAGAGACAGAAAAAGAGCAAGAGACACCCTTAAAAAGAAGGAAAAAAATGACTGTCTCTGTTTCTGATTTTACTGGAGACCCCATTCACGAAGCATCTGCTAAAGTAGTAGAAGCAGAACATTCCAAAGAACTTATTGTATTTCAGAGGGCTGAGAAGAGGAGGCAACAACAAATGCTTAGGGATGAAGCTGCTGCTGCTAATGAACTCCAAAAGGGAAACTGCAAGAAGATAACAAACTGCTGAACATTATACCCTTCGCAGCTCTCCAATCATTGCCACCACTTTTGAAACCAGCAATTTCCTTCGTGTCTCTATTTTCCTTTCTCAAATTCTTGATGCTGAGACTTAATATTACTTTGTATTTCTTCTTTTGCAGCAATAACTATTCTGTCTTCTCCTTCAATAAGGACTCCTTCAATTTCATCTGAAGTTGAAAGACCTCAAACTGTGGAGCCAATTCAAGCAATACTCCCACTCGCTGGTCCTACCTTTTTCATACCTTTCTTGAGGCAAAGCATTCCTGCATCCCTATCTTTCGACTTAGCTCCATACTTTCCTCTTCTATCCTTCAACTCTGCCCAATTTATTCTCCTTTCAAGCCTTGTTGCTCATTCTCTTCTTAAGGAAATTCCAGCTATTACTTTATCTCCAGTGATAGCTAATCCCTGTAGAGAAGACACTGGCAGCTCACCAGTTCCTTGTCCACTATCCTTATCTAGCTCCAGTCCCTCTTCTCTTGACTTACTGGTAGCTAAGACTATAGAAACTGTTAGGGATACTTCTTCTTCCTGTCTTATCCTTATGCAGCCATCTCTTTCTCCTATCAGAGCCCTTCATGCACCAACCATGTCAACAGAAGAAGTGGACATTTTTGAAGCTAGACAAGTTAGCCTTTTTGACATGCCTTCCACCACTCCAACAGCTAGCCATGAAATTGAGCCATTAATCCTAGCTAATTCTCTCTTAGAAATTTTTGAGAGCTCTTCCCCCACTAGTAGGACTTCCTTGCCTTCATTAGACTTGGACAGTTGTTTGGAGTTACTGACATTCTTCTCGAGGATCCCCTTCGAAGCCTTGCAAAGGCCTATTATCAAGAATGGCTTCCTCCAATGCTGCAAGGTCGTTGAGCAATCCATTATGACTATTTCAAGTCATTTATCTCAGGCGGCAGCTACCATTGACTTTTACATCAACATCTGCCATGTTGCCAAAGCTGCAGAAAATAAATTGCTGAGAGACCAAAGATTTGTTTCCCAGATACATGCTGAAGTGTCAGAATTAAAAGAACAGCATTCCTCTGTCTCCCAATTTCGAGCTCAACTGTTGGAGAAGAAAGCTCAGCTTGAAGAAGAGTTATCAGTAGTCAACCTAGCTTTAGATCAAACTACCACCGAGCTGCAGATTACTAATCAAGGACTGGCTGATCGAAAGTAGGAGATGGCTACAGCCATTCAATTGTTCCCCTCTCTTAAGAGTAGAGAGTCAATTGTAAAGGAACAGCTGAAACATTGTACTGACTTTTGGGCCAATCTTTGGCTGCATGTATTTAACTCATTATGAAATAAGATCTTTATTTATTATTTGAGTGTTTTCATGCTCCTTTCGTTTAGCACTTATCATATTCCTTGTGTTTCCCACACGGTTGGATAATAAGGCTTCAAATATGTGCCATTAATTTTCTTGGGGTGTACATATCCATTCAAATTTCTCAAATGATATGTTCCCCAAGGCAAGACTCTATGAATTTGATATGGTCCTTCCCAATTAGGTGACCATTTGCCAAACTTGTGGCTTTTAATCCCTGTTGGGAGTATTTTCTTCCATACCAAATCACCTTCATCAAAGCTAATATGTTTGACCTTCTTATTATAGTTTTTGGCTGCTTTCTTCTTTTGGAAAAGAATGCTATTTAATGCCAGAATTCTAGCTTCATCCACGTTCTCTAATTCCAAGCACATACTCTGGTGGTACTGCTCAAGAACTAACTGATCCTGGCATCTCACCCTCAAGGACTTGCTGTTAATTTCTACAGGTAGTACTGCATCATGGCCATATACTAAAGCATAAAGAGTGACTCCTGTACTTGATCTTGGAGAAGTCCTATAAGCCCATAATGCATCCAATAGTAAGTTATGCCAATCCCTGGGATTGTCTTCCATAACTTTCTGTATTCCTTTCTTCAAAGATTTATTGGATGATTCTGTCTGACCATTGGCTTGTGCATAATAGGGGGTAGAATTAACAAGGCTAATTCCAAACTCTATCACAAGAATTTTTACCATCTTCCCATCAAATACAGTCCCATTATCAACAGTTATAGTCTGTGGGATGCCAAATCTGTGGATCAGATCTTTGATGAATCCAATAACTTCGGTCTGGTCTACAGCCTTATACAGTTTAGCTTCGACCCACTTAGTGAAGTAATCTGTGGCCACTAAAATGAAACAATGATGCTTTGAAGAGGGTGAATGTATTTTTCCTATCATTTCCATAGCCCATCCTCTAAACGGTCAAGGTTTCACAACCGCATGCAGATTAGTTGTGGGTACATGTCTTGTTATGCCATGCTTTTGGCATGCCTGGCAACCTCTAGCATATTCTATGCAATCTTTAAGGATGGTTAGCTAATCAGGAATGTCTTCGAAGCAGCCATCTCATCTTCACACCAGGCTGATGAGCACCACAAATGCCTTCATGAACCTCAGCCATGGCTATCAATGCTTCCTTTGGGCCTAAACATTCCAATAATAACCCGTCTGCCCCCCTTTTGTAGAGAACATTACCATACATTATGTATTGCATAGATTGTAATTTGATTTTTCTGTTGGCTTTCGAAGATGGGCCAGCTAGATACTACATTATTGGATGTCTCCAATCTTGTTCTTGTAAGTCATTATGATTGACTTCTAAGACCATATTCCTTTTATTTAAGGGTGGTATTACCTTTTGATATGTTGTTTGGCTTGTGTTCATTTGAGTGTTATCCCTTCTCCTAAAATTCAAAGCTTTCTGAGCCATATCATTAGCTTTATTATTTACGAATCTTGGGGCATAAGTCACATTTTCTATCTAAAGTTGAGAAAGCAAATGTAATGCAACAACATAATATGGCAACATACTTGCACTTTAACACTTGAAAATTTCTTTCACCTAGTTAACCACGAATTGAGAATCTCCAAATATATCAACTGCATGAGCTTGTAATCCAATAAGTATTTCCAATCCCATTATTAAAGCTTCGTATTCTGCTTGATTATTGGAACAAGTAATTTCATCCACTCTGAAACCATGTGTGGTTTCTACCCTTTGTGGTGACTTAATCACCATACCAATTCCTGTTAGACCGTTGGCTTTTGATCCATCAAACCACATTTTCCATGATTCAACACTAACCATACCAAGCTCCATTATCTCTTGGCTTTCTATCTGACATGGATGATCTGCCAAGAAATTAGCCAAAACTTGTCCTTTTACTGTCTTTTGGGGCATATATTCTAGATGAAATTCTGATAAAGCTAGTATCCATTTCCAATTCTTCTTCTCAACATAGGTCTGGATAACATATATTTAACCAAATCTGTGGTTGCAATTACCAAGACAGTTGTAGGCAAAAGATAATATCTTAGTTTCATTGCAGCAAAATACAATGCAAGGCACAACTTTTCTACAGCTGAATATTTACATTCACAAGAATTTAGAAACCTACTAAGGTAATAAATTGCTTGCTCTTTGCCTTCTTCATTGTCTTGGGCTAAGAAAACTCCTAGTGAATCTTCTGTCGCAGCAATCTACAACTTCAAAGGCATATTACCCTTTGGTGGCATCAACACTGGAGGCTTGGCCAAGTAGGCTTTGATTCCTTTGAAAGCAGTTTGATACTCTACTGTCCACACAAACTCCTCTTCATCTTTCAACCTTAATAAGGAAGAAAATACTTTAGTTTTCCCTACAGTGTTAGAAATAAATCTTCGAAGAAAATTAACCTATCCAAGGAATTTTGTACTTCTTTCTTACTTGATGGAGGTCTAGCTTCAATGATAGCTTTGGCTTTGTTCTGATCAATTTGTATTCCCTTCTTGTGTACTACATAGCCCAAGAAGTTTCCAGGTGATACGCCAAAAGTACATTTGAGAGGATTAAGTTTCAACTTGAACTTTCTCATTCTTTCAAAAGCTACTTCCAAGTGAAACAAATGTTCCTCCATAGATTGGGACTTTACGACAATGTCATTGTGGGGATGTGGTTTGGAAATACTCTTCTGATCCTGGGGGACGCTCGTGATCCTCTGCTAGTCACCTGAAAGGGAACAAACACTCCGGTCGGGGTTGCCGAGATTAGCACTCCGACGGGCGAGTTAGTCTCTACACTCAAGATTACTTGTATTCTAAGTTAAGCTTAATAGTTCTCACATACCTTTCTAGAACTGAAGATCATGTATTTATAGTATTCTCTTTGAGCCTTGGGGCCTGGCCCAACCCTAGTCCTTTACATGTACTTCTACTCAGCCCTTGTTTCACTGGAAGGAATGCCGGCTACTTTATTCGGCCCTTCAATTGGAAAGGGTCAATGCCGAATAGAGGTTATGTTCTGGACCGGGCTGGTCCACTCCTGTTGATCCAAGATTATTCGGCTCCCACAATTGCCCCCCAAACACCCCACTAGCATCATTTAGTCAGCGTGTTTGGCTTCTAGTCTGGAGGTCAAAAATTCGGCGGTTACTCCTCTTCCCGATGCGTGTCAGAACGTGTACATGCTTTTTGGTCATTGTAACGCTTTCCCGCCCCTTCGTACACTGCCTCCATTTAATGCGATTTGAATTTGTCTCTTCGAACGTATGCTCTGAATACTCAAAGATATCTGGCTCGCCTTCTAGTGCAACTCCTACATTCTGCAGCTTCGGCAACCCCTTGTTTCTCGCTCTTTCCTTCGTCCCCTGCAAGTTTTCTTCTCCTTTATTTTTGATTCCCCTTCTTTATCTGCTTTTAGTTTTCCATAATCCTTGGGTTGGCCAAAAATGGAAAAACATCTGAAGGAGCTCCTTTCTGCAGATTGAATCTCCGTCTTTCGACGCCATTTCTCCATCCTCGACGACGTCCATCTGTCACTTTTGGCAAACAGAACCACTGATATGGTGAGGGAAGATGAGAGCACAATCGTCTTTCCTCTCCTATCAATTGCTGAGGGCGGTGTCCTTTTCCTCTTCACCCACTTTTAAGGGCCGTTCTTCAGTACTAGGGCCTCATCCCTTTCCAGCCCAATGTGAACTTCTTTCGCATCATAATGGGGATTGTAGAGATAAATCGGCGTCTTAGAATTAATTTAGGTATTCCCACCATTCGGCATTATTATGTCCTAGCCAAATCTACCCGTCGGCTAGGACGCTACTTTCTTAGAGCCAAGGATACTGATCATCACTTTGTGACCATGCTTGCTAGCTCTGGCAAGCGTGTCGATGACGTGATGGTCGTTGTCCGTGGCAATTGGGAATTCGGCAAAGGTGAAGATCGCCTAGACCCTGTGCCAAGGCGAAAAGGCAAACCATGTGGCCGATCAGATCATTTTGTTTCTGTTATTTACATATATATGTATTTGGCACTAAGCTCATCTAATCGTTTTGTTTATGCAGGCAGCGACTTAAAGAGAGTGTTGGTTTCAAACGACAACGTTGTGCTCGCATAAATTAAAATCGCGCTACAGTTCATCGGCCATCCAGACCTTCAAAAACAAGGGAGGGCAGCCCACATTCTCTTGCGGTACGAGCCAACTTACCCGACGTTCTCGACGGCAGACAATATTCCGATCGCGCGAGGCGACAACCATCTATAAACATCCCATTTTTGACCGACCTTAAGACTCAGAAATCATTCATTGAGCGCTCAGTGATTGCGCATGTTGTGCTCGTTTCGAGGTTTCGGAGTTATTGGTTGAGAGCCTCACCTCCAGACCTTGGGACTCCTTGTACTTTGACTCGGTCTGTGGACTAAGTCTTGTTTTCTCTTCCCGAAGGGAGGGAGAGGTCTTGTAGACCATCTCTCAGTGTTTGTAGACTACTTTTCGTGGTTGTAGGCCACTGTTCCCGTTTGGAGACTAGTTTCCAATTTTCGGAGCCGTCAGCCGTGTGCCTCGGTTCGGGACCGCTTAACATTCTTCGTTTGGCACGTTTTTTGGAACACACCTTGTTTCCTCTGTCTAGAGGGACACTGTGGTTCGGGAGACCACTTTTGTGGTCGTACGCCACTTTTTGTGCTCAACAACCAGTTTTCGAGGCCCCTGGCCACGCGTCTTGCCTTCCGAACTCTCGTTTTGCATCCGTGTCGGTTCGTTCTTGGCACGAACCTTGTTTTCCTTATTTGGAAGGTGGTACAAGGGTGGGAGACCAGCTTTCTCCTTGGAAACCATTTTTCTCCCCGCTAACTGATTTTCTGGTCGGGAAACTGGTTTTCTTGGTCTTTGGGCCACATTTTTTGGTTTACCACCCCACCATTGGCTTGCTTTCAGTGTGGAGACCACCAATTACCCTGGCCGACCACTTTTTTTTTGGGAAACCACTTTGGGTGGTCGGCCGACCACTAAAAGTAGCAACTCGACCACCTTTTCTGGTCAGCAGGTTTCCTCATGTTTTGTCTGACTGAATGGATGTCAATTGTGCCAGCTGGAGGGCACAGACTGTATCCTTCATACACGTGTATGGAGGGATTGAAACAAAGTTTAGCTTCTCTCAGAAGCTTGAACCCATTGTTTCTTCTATAAGAGAGGCTCTCCCTCTCCTTGAACCAGGTTCAGAAAATTTCCTAAGGCACAAACACATATCTCTCTCTATATCTCTATATTTTGAGCCGAAAGTGTGTATGGTTCTTGACCTTTAACACCCCAACTCTTAGCTATACATCCTTACCATTGAACTGAGGTTCCTAGAGGTTATTTTTGGAGGTTAAAAGGGTGGTTTTTGGCTGAGGAACTTGCTGGTTTTGCTGAGCTTCAAGGGTAATCTCTTTTCCCTTTTTTTAAGCTTTGTCTTGATCACTCTATTAGCCATACTTGCATGCTTATTTGAGCTTTGTTGTGAACTGAAAAAAGCTCCATATTTAAGTGTTTTTCATGTTTGTTTAGGGCCCTTTTGGTGCTGAGGGTCATCTTCCCTCTTGCATGCCCTATTTGGCCTTGTTTTGTGTCATGCCATAAGGCCTTTGAGTTAACCCTTGCATGGCCTTTTAGCCACTAAAATCCAGTGGATTTTCAGTGGTTGGCATGTGCTTTTGAGGCCCTAAATCAGAGAGGGGTGACCCTCTCTCTTTTGGTCTTGTTTGCTCGCATTTTTGGCCTATCAAAGGAGCATATGTTTTCATACTTTCAAGGCTAGGTTCAGGCACTTTCTGATGACTTTTTGGGCCTGCCTAGACTCTTTCTATGGCTGGTTTGGTCACCTTGGGTTTGCCTCTTGCATGTGTAGAGTAATCCCTTTTGTGGCTTATCAAAGTAGCATGTTATTCTTGCATGTATTGGTTATATTTCAGTGGGTTTTTGGTCATCATTTGGCATGCCATGACTCTGTTTTTGGCTGGTTTGGTAGCCTCTCACATGCTTCATATGCTTGTAGTGTAAATCATGTTTACTAGCTTAGAATGCATGATGTTTTGGCCCTCTATTCTAGCATATTTTGGCCATGATCCAACCTAGTTTTGTTTATATTTTGGGCTACCTTAGCTCTATTTTGAGGCCTCTTGGTCAAAAGATGATTGCCATGCATGCTTGTAGTGTAATAGCCTTGACTAGCTTCGAGTTTTGAAGTCCCTTGCATGCTTAACTTGAGGTATTTTCATGTTTTGACATCATTGAGCATGGTATTTCAGAGCATATAGGGCTGTCATACTTCCATGTTTTCCACTCTTTAAGTGCCCTTGAGAGTTGTGCTTTTATACCCTATTTTGTGAGCCATTGCATGAGCTTCATTTTTGTGCCTTTCAAGCCATCATCCCAACTCATTTTGCTACTTTTTTGGGCCTACATAGGGTCTATTTGGAGTTGTTTTGGCCATTTGAGCATTGCCTTGCATGCCTATAGTGTAATGCACTTCACTAGTTTCGATGCTTGAGCCATTCAACATGCATTACATGAGTTGTTTGCATAATTCAAAATCATTTTGTATGTCATTTTAGTGTTGAAACATGTGTCATTGCACTCCATATTTTATCCTTCCACTGCGTTTGGAAAGTTGTGTTTTGTGCCTTAGACTTGGGGCCGTTGCATTGTGCATGATCGTATGTGTTTTGATGCCTTATTTCCATCATCTATTGGCCACTGATTTGGGTGTGGCTGAGGCCCATCCATTTTGTATTGAGTATGCCATTGTAATTCATAGCATTGAGCATGCCATGTTGTCGCATGATTGATCATTGCATTGTGCATGCCTTGTTCATCTCATTGTGTATGTTAGTTTCTATGTGCATTGTGTATGCTAAGTGTCATGAGCATTAAGTATGCCATTGTTAGTTCATAGCATTGTGTATGCTAGTTGCATGTTTGCAGGTTATCCCTTGCATGTTTGCATGACTTAGTTGCATTGCATTAAGATTGCATGCTAGAGTTGCATTCGTGCATGCCTTGTTTGTTGCATTGTGTTTGGAATAGGGGTTAGTCCAAACATGGGGAATGAGGGATGTTTCATGCTTGAAATGATGAAACGTGTCTCAATTCCTGGTCGCCGACACTCTTGACTACCCATGACAGAGTTGTTGGCTTTAGGTGCTTGTATGTGCATTCATTTCACATTGAGTCGTGCAATTCAACTCCTCGGCCATCATGCATCGAGATGCGTGATTGGTGGCTCGAGGGTCAAGGACTACACTCCTTTAAGCTTATGCAATGATGGGGAGAGTGGTCGTGCACACATGTGTTGCGAATACTTTGCCATCTCTCTCTCTTGCCTTCTGTTGCAGAAAACCAGAAATCAAGGGCAGAAACTGGTCGGCCAACCAGATTTAGTGGTTGGCCGACCACTTTTTCTGGTTTTTTACCACAAAAGTGGTCGACAGGTGGTCTCCAAGGCCAATAGCTGGTCGGCAGCCTTCCCACAGATTCCCAGGGTGGAGTTTCAGCCTTCTGGAGCTTTGTGCAGTGTTCTGAGGTCAATTGCAAACAGAGGCAAGTCGGGGCGTCGCGAGGGATTTCCGAACAAGGCAATTCAAGCATGCATGCATCCTTTGTCATTCAAAGCAGACCTGGGGCAGCCCACATTCATTTTGTTTGCATGCTCATTTAGATTGCTTACTTAGTTAATGTTATGTAATAAGTAGTTGTAACTTGTTATTCATTTTGTCGTGTAATAACTAGTTTAATTAGATTAGCTTAGATTAGCTAACTAGTTCTGTATTATTTATTCAGACCCTCCGTCGAGAGGGCACAACTGTTGTAAATAAGTGTGCGTATGTGTGATGCATGTCTTCCAACCCCCATTTCTTTCTCCCTTTTATTTACCAGCTTACGATGGTTAGTTTTAGGGCATGTTTCAATTAGCATCCTTATGCTCGCATGTTTGCATTCATTCATCTATCTTGCATGCACCGGGCTCGGCGCATCATACTAACTGCATTGTATTTCAATTCCTGTTTGCATACATGTCTCAAATTGCATTTCACATGACATTTTAGAATAGCCGAGCCTATCTTAGTTGCATTTTGTATGTGTTGAATTAGGCATTCTTAACATAGCTAGGATCATGCATTGATTTCTAACATAGCTTTTGTTTTGGCTCGGAGTACTCGGTGAGTGTTTATGCTTTAGCATCCTTGCATGTGTGTGAGTGACTGCCATGATAGCATGCTTGCCATGAGGCTAACTGCTTATGTGATATAACTGCCTGAATGCCTGTGGGTGAAGGTTAGATTACTTGAATTGGAACAATTCATTGATTGAGAGTTTTAAGCGCGCTTGAGAGTGGCAAATCACCATATTTTCTAAGCCCACTCGAGGGTGGCAAAATCCACATTTTAGCCTACTTGCGAGTAGCAAACCGCTTTCAAAAACAAACATGAGATGTTTTGTTCCAACTTAGGCGATTCAATCTATACTTGTATGCTGTGCGCATCATATAGTAATTCTAGGTTAATAACCGGAATAAGAGCACATGTGTTTTCAAAAACAAGATATCATGTTTAGTAGTGGCCGATCTTTGATCGGGCGAGCAGGGGTGCTCATTGCATGACCTTCCCCTCTCGTACCCAAGTTCCCGAGCCGAGACAACTTTGGTGATGACGGACACGTGGCCTTAGGCATGAGTCAGGATTTCCTAAATTCCCCCAAAATAAAATATTTAGGTGGCGACTCTGTATCTGGCAAAGCAGTCCATGTTTGGCACTTCTTTCTAAAAATCAGTTTTTCAAAACGATTTGCCGGATTTGGACTCTTTGGTGATTTATCAATCCCGCATTGCACTTTGCAAGATCAGATTAAGAATCGTGACATTGAGTCCGAACTATAGTGAGCCCAATGAACAAAACGGGATTTCCCCAGGACGTTCAGGTGCGTCTACACCATCTTACAGCCCTCATCTTCCCCAGCTTCAAAAACTTGAGACAGATCGGCTTAGAATCATTTGATTCTAAACACGTGGAAGAACAAGTGGCCGAACCAATCGCCGAGGACCCGGACCAGTTGGCCGCGGAAGTTGACGAAGCTATTAATTCGGCCTTTAAGGAAGCCGGATTGAACTTTTATGACCTTCCGTCTACATTAGGCCGGGGAGATGCCTTCGAAGATATTTTTACAAACTTGGGAGACCTTCCCGGCGATTTTTCTGAGGATATGGCTGGGGAAAATCTTATGCAGATGGCACAAAAAAGAAACGCCGAATGCATGGTTGCCCAACAAAAGGCCGTAGCCATCCGTTCCGAACTTGTCCCGACTGAATCTGTTGCCCCTACTGTTGTAGAAGAAACGGCTCATGTTGTCGTGGCCAAGACGGAAAAGGAAGTCGAGCTCCCGATTGTAGAAGGGCGGTCGATTTCGGATGATCGGGGTGAAAAACGAAGCGCTGAGGGCGAGGACGGCTCCGAAGAGGGCCCTATTGAAAAATAGCCACGCTTGGAGGAATCGGTTGTGGTTGCTCCTTTCGTTATTGAGCCAAAGATGAAAAACATGCCAATCTCCTCCGAAGCGTCGGCTTTGAAAGATCCAGCTGTGGCACTGAGCTTGGCTGCCTTGGTCTCCTTGCCGGCTGACAAGGCGACCTTTCGTGCCTAGCCAGATTTGGTGACAATAGCATTAGCCGCCTAGTCGGCTCTTCTGGTATGTGACTAACTCTTTGGTTTGGTTTGCATTCGATGTTTCTTGGCATATGACGATCCTTTGTTTTGTTGACGGTTGGAAGGATCGCCGAATTGGGCCGCCACCAGTATGACGCTGTTGAAAGGATTGACCGTTTGTAATCTGAAGTCGAGGGTCAAAGGAGTAGGGTAGAGTTTGAGGCAATGAGAGCCGCGATGGAAAGTGCGCGAGCCGAGGCTGAGAAGGAAAGGGCCAGGACTGCTGATCAACTTAGATCCGACGCCGAGGAGAGGGCAAACGCGAACGAGGAATCGCTCAAGTTAGCCAAGGAGGCGCTTGCCAAGATGGAGGCCGAGTTGGGAGAGTTGAAGCAGGCTAAGGAGAAAACCGACTCTGACGCTTCGGTGGCGTTCAAGGCTAGGAAGAGGCGCCGCCCTTAATAACTATGTAGAAGAAGTCTCCAAATTTGAGAATCAGGGATTCAAAAATGGCTGGCTCAAAGCCCTTGCTGCCGCTGGAGTTACATTGGCCATGCCAATTCCGTACGAGCAAGTGGACGTTGAGCCGCTTGAGTCTGACCCTGAGACTTGATTTGGGAGACATTCTAGTTTTGTTAGGTTTTTCTCAATTTCAATGTATATTTTTGTTTAGTAGATTTCTGTTAGTTTAAGGTAATTTTCATATATAAATTAGTTACTATTTGCGCTTAATTTATTAATGAAAATTTCCTTTTCATTTCGTAATTCATTGTACGCAGTTTTTGATATTAACGAAGAGTTTTGCTTTTGCTTTTCACTACTTTGGATAAAATGATCACTGTATGTTGTGCTTGCTAATTATCGATCCGATAGGAAGTAGGATCATGTGAGTAAATTAAATATCCCATTACATAGTTGCCGATTAGATAACGGTGTAAATCCGAATAAGTAAATCCATTCGGCGCCGTCGTATGCCCTTGGCCCAGCCAGTGAGCTCTTGGTGCCG
The DNA here is from genome assembly GCF_055761805.1 of Camellia sinensis. NCBI lineage: Eukaryota > Viridiplantae > Streptophyta > Magnoliopsida > Ericales > Theaceae > Camellia > Camellia sinensis. The sequence continues at coordinate 92,287,258 of NC_138962.1, forward strand.
AATAAGATTAGTTCATGGGTAATGTACTAGTAAATCGGTTCACGGGGCGGCTGCGGCACACAAGCCGAATAGATTGATGAATCTACCCTTGCCCCAGTTGGTTTATAAACATTAGACGCCGAATAACACGCACTCATGAAGTACTGCTAAATTGATTCATGGAGTGGCTAGGGCACTCAAGCCGCATAGATTGATGAATCTGCCCTAGCTCCAGCTGGTTCATGAGCATTAAACGCCGAATAACACGAACTTATGAATATTGTTCTGATGAGTCGATTCGTGGGACGGCTGGGGTACTCGAGCTGACTAGATTGATGAATCTGCCCTTGCCCCAGCTGGTTCATGAACGTAGAGCGCCGAATAACAGAGGGAGCAATTGGGGCACGTGACTCGATCAGCGCCAGGCTGTTGAGGATTCGATATTAATGAGATTGCCTCGGAGGTGCTGCCTTCGTAGGGAGTAAATGGGTGTGTACTTCGTGAACGACGGTCTTATTTATATGTTTTGACAGCAACTCAGTCCAGTTCTTAGTGGAAAATTAAACAAGTGCGAATGTCAAATAGACTTTTCTTTAACAGCAGAGGTGAAGCGAAGACGCTAGCTGAGTTGGGAGGAAACATGAATCGAAGTGGTGAACCTTCACGCATGGGCAGTAGGACTTCGAGGGATCGGGAGAGACACCAATCTCCCCATCGTCGAAGTAGGTCGCCCAGGAGGGACAAGCAGCCACAGCGCAAGTCTCCTCAACCTCGTCCTGGAAGGGAATCCGGCACGACTCCTCGCCCGTTAAGTTTTGCGGTCTTCGTGGGTAATAGACCAATGACAGAGGCGGATTCGATTGTTCGAGATTCAAATGTGGCAGTCAAGTTCGCTCGACAGATCTTTCCACCCGAAGTTCAACAATCGATGGTAGGTCGGCAGGAATTCGAAGTGTTTCGTGAAGGCATTCACGAGGCAGTGAAGGGACTGTACACTGCTTATGAGATCGGCATGCGTCTCCGAGCCGCTTGTCGCGATATAGAACAAAGAGATGAACGCATTCGGAAGTTAGAAGCTCGTACCGAGAAGGCCGAGCATGAGCTCAGGAAAATCAAGTCGACTGAGCCTCAATTGGCCAGCCACCCAAACCCAGTTGTGGAAGAGAGGGTTACTCAAAGGCTGATTAGTGATGCGATCGCCGATCGGAACACGGCCAACATGTTTGCGATCGAGACTACAAGGGCTGTGGCCTATGAAAAAGGCTTCCACGACGGCCGAAAGGTCGGAATTCAGAAGACCAAGGAGAAACTCGCCGAAGAAGTTTGCCGATGTGAAAATCGTGGATTTAGGCACGGTTGGATCAAGGCACTTCAGCAAGCTGAGAGTCTCCAGGCAGCAAGGTTAGATTCTGCGTTTCCGTTGTACCAACAGAATGATTTCCCCTTCTCCGCTTTTGAAATTGAGAAGAGTGATGATGAAGAAGCCGCCGAACCGAAGAAAACCTTGTAATGATTACGTAGATTAAAAGTGAAATTATGTATTTATTGGCTGATTTTAATAAAATACTTAGTTCTTAATTTGTAGCGTACTTGTTATTTATATTAGTACATATTTTATTCCGAATGTTCGCATGTTTTAGATTACGTTTATGCGGCTTGAACAATCTTATTTGAATATTTTTATTTTTCGGCCTTTGTTTATGGAAGCTTTAATTTGGATAATAGTACATTGTCTATTTCAACTGTTTGTTTCGTTGTAATTTTTATTCGGCACACGCGTGTTTGCATGTTTGAACAGGTGTATAAACATTATACAAATATTGAGATAATTGTATAAACATTGACCGGCATAAGTCGTCACACGCCGATGGAGCTCCGAATCCGGAGGCTTTGTCGGCCCAAAGATGTCATACGCCGATGGGGCTCCGAATCCGGAGTCTTTAATTGGCCAATCGCGATATCCACGAAGGGCGCTCCGAATCCGGAGGATTTTTTGGCCCAAAGACGTCATGCGCCAATGGGGCTCCGAATCTGGAGTCTTTAATTGGCCAATCGTGATATCCACGAAGGGCGCTCCAAATCCGGAGGCTTTTCTGGCCCAAAGACGTCATCCGCCGATGGGGCTCTGAATCCGGAGTCTTTAATTGGCCAATCGTGATATCCACGAAGGGCACTCCGAATCCGGAGGCTTTTTCTGCCCAAAGACGTCATGCGCCGATGGGGCTCCGAATTCGGAGTCTTTAATTGGCCGATCGTGATATCCATGAAGGGCGCTCCGAATCCGGAGGCTTTTTCGGCCCAAAGCCGTCATGCGCCAATGGGGCTCCAAATCCGGAATCTTTAATTGGCCAATCATGATACCCACGAAGGGCGCTCCGAATCCAAAGGCTTTTTCGGCCCAAAGACGTCATATGCCGATGGGGCTCCGAATCCGGAGTCTTTAATTGGCCGATCGTGACATCCACGAAGGGCGCTCCGAATCCGGAGGCTTTTTCAGAACACCTTTGAATTGGATGTTGAGAATAAATAGGGATCTTTGCATTACAAAAAATGAGATGTACATGGTGAACCATTCAGAACAAGTATCATGGCCCACAAGTCGGGTGAATGATAACATTTGTGTAAATGCGTCGAATTCCAAGGTCGTGGCAGACTCCTCCCTGACATGTCTTTAAGCCAATATGCCCCTACTCCTGCGATCAAATCAATCTGATAGGGGCCGTCCCAGTTAGGACCCAATTTTTCATCAGCCGGCTTCTTAGCAGCTGGAAGTACCTTCTTCAGGACCAACTCTCCTAGTGTGTAGCGGCGCAGCTGAACACGTTGATTATATGACTTGGCAAGCTGCTGCTGGTATCGCGCCATCGACGCAAGGGCACGATCTCTTCGTTCTTCGATCATAATCAAATCCAATGCCAGCATCATGTCGTCTCGGCCCATATCAAAAACTTAAGATTTCAGGGTTGGGTGGCCGATCTCCAGGGGTGTGATCGCCTGGGTTCCAAAGCATAGAGCAAACGGCGTTTCTCCAGTAGATCGCCTTAACGTAGTTCGATGAGCCAACAATACACTCGGCAATTCTTCGACCCATTTGCCTTTAGCTTTCTCTAGCCTCTTCTTGATGCCGTCCAAGATGGATTTATTAGAAGCTTCGGCTTGACCATTGCTTTGTGGGTAAGCCAGCGTAGAAAAGTAAGGCTGGATACCATATTTGTTGCACAGCTCTTGGTAGATGCCACAATCAAACCGGGTGTCGTTGTTTGAGATAAGAGCTCTTGGAATGCCGAATCATGTTATGATATTTCTCCATACAAAGTGCTTAACATCAGCATCTCGAATGTGCGTTAATGCCTCCGCTTCGACCCATTTTGTGAAGTAATCTATTGCGATGATCAAGTACCGCTTGTTCCCTGGGGCCCTCGGCAGTGGTCCTACGATATCAAGCCCCCACTGGGCGAACGGCCAAGGACTGGTAATGGAGCTCAACTCTTCAGCAGGCAGGTGGGTTAGCGGGGAGAACTTCTAACATTGTTCACATTTCTTCACATAGCATTCGGCATCAGCTCTCATTGTCAGCCAGTAAAACCCCTACGTTATAGCTCGATGGGCCAAAGATCGCCCGCCAGAATGGTCACCACAGCTGCCCTCATGTATTTCAGTCAGAAGCTCTTCGACTTTGTCAGGGTGCACACATTCCAAATATGGACCAGAGAGGGATTTTTTATAAAGCCTTCCTTAGGGATCTAAGTAGTATCACAGGGCTTTGTTTCGCAGCTTGTGCGCTTCTCTCTGTCCTCTGGGAGCTGTTCGGAAGATAGGAATGCAGCAATGGGATCCATCCAACTTGTTCGAGATTCTATAACATTAACCTGGACTTCCTCCAAAGGGCTGATGCTTGGCTCCAGGATGAAACCTACTTCGATGGTCCATTTAATCTCTGAGTTAATGGCGGAGGCTAGGTAGGCAAGGGCATCTGCATGTGTGTTCTGATCACGTGTTATCTGGTTCAATTCATGATGGTCAAATTTTTCCAGCAAGGAGTTGGCCGTTTTCATGTAAGCCGTCATACGGTCGTTTCTTGCTGCGTACTCCCCCTTTAGCTGGTTGATCACCAGTTTTGAATCACAAAATACAAGCAAGCGCCAAGCACCCAAAAGATGTGCATTCCGCAAACCAGCTAGAAGGGCGTCGTATTCGGCTTCGTTATTTGATGTTTCGAAGCCGAGCTTGAAGGCCTACTCAATTATGGCACCGTCGAGGGCCATAATCACAACTCCAACTCCGCTGCCACGCTAATTGGATGATCTATCACAGTACAACTGCCAGATGTCCCCAACATAAATTCTCCAGTTCGGCTCCGGTCGAATTTCATCGGACTTGAAATCGGCAAGACCCCCCGTGAATTCGGTAACAAAGTCGGCTAACACCTATCCCTTGATTGAGGTTCTAGGTAGAAACTGAATGTCGTATTGGCCGAGTTCAAGAGCCCACTTTGAAACACGTCCTGACGCTTCTACACTTCGTAGTACTGATCGGAGGGGATAATCTGTTAGCACCCCAATGCTATGTCCTTGGAAGTAATGCATCAGTTTTCTTGCCGCCATGACTAGGGCTAGGATGAGTTTTTCCAGCAGAAGGTAGCGTGTTTCGGCGTCAACCATTGCCTTACTCACATAATACACTGACCGCTGCTCCTCTAGCTCTTCCTTTATCAGTGCGGCGCTAACGGCCCTGTCGAAAATTGCTAGATACAAAATGAGTGGGTCACCAGCAGTAGGTGTCGTTAAAAGTTGTACTGAGCGGAGGTAAGTCTTGAGGCCATTGAAAGCGGCTTCATATTCGGCGGACCACTCAAAAGCCTTGCCTTGCCGTAGAGTATAGAAGAATTGTCGGCAGCGATCTGTAGACCGACTGATGAACCTGTTGAGTGCGGCGGCCATCCACATCAACTTTTGAACCTCTTTTACTGAACGAGGGGAGCTGAGTTCCAAGATTGTTGTGATTTGCCTCGGGTTGGCCTCAATTCCTCGGTGGTTGACAATGTAACCCAAGAACTTGCCGAAGCTGATCCCAAAAACACATTTGGAAGCGTTCAGCTTCATTTTGTATTTGCGTAAGATGCCGAACGTCTCTTCTAGATCGGTTAGATGGGTTTGCTCTTCTCTGGACTTGACCACCATGTCATCAATGTACACTTCCATAGTGTGGCCGAGTTGCTCCTTGAACATAGCCGTGACCAGTCTTTGGTAAGTTGCCCCTGCATTCTTTAGCCCAAAAGGCAAAACCTTATAGCAGTAGGTTCCTCTTGGGGTGAGGAATGTAGTTTTTTCTTGGTCCTCAGCATGCATGGCGATCTGATGGTAGCTGTAGACACCCCTTTTTGACCGTCCTCAAGACTTGGACGTCACCGTTCGAACACTCGGTGATCATCCACGTTTATGTTCGTCTTGAGTTCCCGGAGGTCTCGGCCACGCGCCTTGCCTCAGGATCTCTCGACTCGACTGTTTTGTGTTTGGTTTTGCACCAAACACTTGTGTTTTGCCTTGGAGAGGCAGGGAATGGCTTGTGGGCCATCCCCACACATCACCGGCCATGGCTTGAGGCCACCGGCCAGTGTTTTGTTGCCATCGGCCAGATGTTTGGCCGGTCGGCACTCTAGATGGTCGGTCGGCCATTTATTTTGTCAAAATAGCATTTTTGGCTGGCCGATCACTGTGTATCTGCTTTTGCAAATATTTTTATGCCAGCTGTGCTAGTTGGTATACACCTTTTCCCCCCTCCATAGACGTATATGGAGGGATTTCACTCTTGCCAAGCTTGTTTTGTAAGCTTTGCAAGAGTGATCTTCTATAAAGAGGAGGCCTCTCCTCCCTCCTCTAGGGTTACAAAAAATTCCAGAGAGAGCTCTGAGATTAGGGTTTACATAGTGTGTGTATTCTATCTCTATTTCTCCCTCTCTTTTGCTCTAAGTGTGTTTGTGTCTTACTTTTGTGGATAAACACCTAGTGTTACACCTTACCTTGGCTACTGAGGTGCTGAGGAGCTGTTCTTGGTGTTCTTGAGTGGATTCAAGCTTGAAGAAGGGGCTGGAGCTCAATTCTTGAAAGGGGTCAACAAGGGTAAGAACTTCACCCTTTATTCCCCATTTTTGCATAGTCCTTTTGCCTACCTTGCATCTGTTTTTGAGCTTAGTATATAACATATAAAAGTTTTGTTTTTACTTGCTTAAAACAGTTGTTTACGGTTGCTTTGAGCTTTGGGGTTGTTTGACCCCTCTTAGGGCTTGTTTGGTCCCTTTTTTTGTGCTATTTTGGTGAGCTCCGGGACCACCTTGTTTGGGCCTCCTCACCACTAAAATCTTGAGAGATTTCAGTGGTGAGGATGGTGGTTTAAGGTCCTAAGAAGGAGAGGGCCATCCCCTCTCCTTGTTGTCTTCAATAATGGCCATTTTAAGCCTCATGAGTGAGCATCTAGTTTAGGTTCATGTTGGCCATGTCCTAGCTATTGTTTAGTGTTATTTTGCCATGATATAGCACTATGTTAAGTTGGTTTAGACACACCATGCTTGCCTTGCATACATGTCTTGTAATGCCATGATTTGCCTTAACATGTGCATAGCATTTAGACTACCATGCCCATGTGTTTTGGCCTAGCTTTGTGAAGCTTTTATGCTTGTCTTAGTATGCTAAAGGTCTGGTTTTGGTCATTTGGGTCGTCCATGCATTGCTTTGTATAGTTACCATGCAATCCCCCTTGTAGGCCTTGAGCATTGACCCCTCTAGCATGCCATCCTTGCTTTGTTTCAGTGGTTTGGAACCACTTGCCATGCCATTTCAGTCCATTTAGCATGCTTGTATGCTTGCATTTGATGCCCCTTTAATGTGTTAAAAGGTTGTTGTCTTATGCTCCATGCTTGTGCTATTGTGTATGCCTCTAGGATTAGATCATTTAGATGCCATCTAAGTGGTTTTTTTGGGGCTCACTTGTGCATGATTCAGGACTGTTTTGATTCAATTTGGTCATTTGCTTCATGTGTCATATGATCATAGTTTAAGTCCTTGGGCTTGGTTGCATGTCTTGTTTGCATTGTAGGTTGATTTGGCATCACCTTTGCATGATTTTCAGAGCTTGATATGTATGCCATATGTCCATGATTATCCCCTTTTAAGTGTGCTTAAAAGTCCTTCTTTGATGCCTAAGTGATGGACCATGTTTGCATGCATGCTTGTATGTGCATTTGGCCCCATCCCCATAGCTTTTGGCCACTGTTTTGGGCCTAGTATAAAGCTGCCCAAATTAGTCTAAGTCCACTCTTCACATGTTGTTACATGTCTTACACTTTGCATGCTTTGATTGCATCATGTCTTCCATGTCCATTAGCCTTGCATGTTGTTGTATACTTGGCCTATCACATGCTTGTTTGCGTGCTTGAACACCCATATTCCATCTTGCATGCTTGTTGGTTAGCATTGATGCTTCATACCTTGCATGCTTGTTTGCTTAGGTTGTGTGCCTAGCTTGCATACTTGCCCTCATGCTCATGTTGCATACTAGCTCACATGCCTAGGTTGTATTGCATTGGCATGCATGCTTTGCCTCTTGAATTGAGTATGATAGAGGTTGAGCTCATTGTTTGTTTATGTGCATTTCATTCTACATTGAAAATGCACAACTTGGTTTCTTGGGCCATCACGCATGCGCGATTGGTGGTCCACGAATCAAGGAACATATCCCTTTGAGTCATGAACATGATAAGGGATGTGTTGGTGCACACATTTGCTTTAAATGCATTGCCATGCCATGTTTTGCCCTCTGCTGCTGTCAAAACAGGTTTCTGCAGGAAGCTTTGGCCGGTCGACTGAATAGAGTGCCGACCGACCAAAAGGTGGATGGCCGAGAGCTCAACAAATGGTCGATGACCATCCCACCATGGCCGGTGAGGTTTCTACTTGGTCGGTGATGATCCACAGTGTCCATGGAGCATTCCTTGGGAATTGTGGCATTTTCAGAGGAGCAGAGCAGGGAAAACAGAGGCAGCTTGTGCATGGCGACGGATTTCCGAGCAAACCCGAGCACGCGTGCATTGGACCCTCTTCCCGAGGCCTTTTATTGCTTAATTAGCTTAGTTAATTTGCTTAACTAGTTAATTGTTTGTAATAATTAATTAGCTTGTAGGTTAATTAAATGTATTATTCTTTCGGTCCCTCCGAGCGAGGGTGAATTTGTAATAAGTGTGGGTGCGTGTGTGCATGTCTTCCAACCCCCACTTCTTTCTCCCTTTTACTTACCTGCTTTTGATGGTTAGTATTAGGGCATATTTAATTTAGCATCCTTATGCTATGCATGCGTGCATCATTCATCAGTATTGCGTGCACCGGGCTCGACGCATCATGCTAACTGCATAATATATTTCAAATCTAACTTGAATATATGTTATTTGCGCATTCCACATGCCATCCTAGGATTAGTCGAGCCTATTCTAGTGACATTCTGTATGCGTTGCATTAGCCACTTAACATGGACTTGGATCATGCATGATTGCTAACATGTTCCTTGTTTTGGCTTGGAGTACGCTGTAAGTATTTATGCTTTAGCATCTCGCATGAGTGTGAATGTTAAACATGACAGTATGCTTGCCATGAGGGTGAATGCTTAGCTGATATAACTGCCTGAATGCCTGTGGGTGAAGGTTGGATTGTTTGAGTTGGAATAACTCATTGAAATCCGTGTTTTAGCCTACTTGCGAGTAGCAAATCTCAAACCTATTTCCAAACAAATGGATATGCAATGCTTCATTCCAAATTAGACGATCTAGTCTATACTTTCGTGTTGTGCGCATCGCATAGTAAGATTAGCTAATTAACCGGAATAAGAACACATAACGTTTTCAAAATAAGATAGCATGGTTAGTAGAGGCCGATCTTCGGATCGGGCGAGAGGGGGTGCTCATAGATGACCTTCCCTAATCGTACCCAAGTTCCCGAGCCGAGGCAACTTTGGTGATGACGGACACGTGGCCTTAGGCAAACGAGTCAGGGTTTCCTAAATTCCCCCAAAATAAAATATTTAGGTGGTGACTCTGTATCTGGCAAAGCAGTCCATGTTTGGCACTTCTTTTCTAAAGATCTGTTTTCTCAAAACGATTTGCCAAATTTGGACTCTTTGGTTCAGATTAAGAACCGTGACTAAAATAGAGTCCGAACTGTAGCGTGGTGCCCTAGGGCGCGTCTACAGTTTCTGGCGACTCTGCTGGGGAGTTTAGAGAACTTGACTTGAACGCATGATATCTTGTTTTGACTACACTTATGTGCTTCTTTGCATTGCATGTGCATTGGTGCGCCTAGGACACCGTGTTTGCCATCTGATATTCCTAAACGGTTTGCCGGAGGCTTGCTTTGTCAAAGCATGCCATAAGGCTGACCGGTTACAGGCTTTGCCACGATGGGAACACAAACCCCGGTTTTACCGGGGCACCCTTTTTGACCATTCGACCTAGTGCATATTCGGAATCCATAGTGACTATTCCAAACTTGGACAGGTTGCTTACCTGATAATAGGTTGTTTGAAAACGCTGCGTTCGTAGTGAAACCCTAGCTCTTGACAAAATAGGACAGGGAAACCCTACCCCAACATAGGGGTGTTCTGGTTCTCATTTACTTGCTATGTGCTTTTAGAGTGTATCTCTACAGGAACGCACATATCAGTTCGCAAGTTTAAGTACCAGGCCTGAGGGCATCAGTATCAGTATTTTGGGGAATCAGTTATATCTGCGGGTATCAAAATCAGTTTTGGGGCAGTGATTTTGGGGAACAGTGATCAGTAGTAGAGTACAGTTTTTCAGCTATGCCTGTGTCTGTTCCATTTGGGCTGAAATGCTGCTTGTTTTCCCTTTCAAGGTTCAGAGATTTGGTGTTCTCCTTCGCTGAGGCAAGGCAGACATCTGATCCGTCAATCACCAGTTGCATCATCTCCGTTCAGTTCAGCGGACTTATGATGACCCAAAGTTCAGAGGAAATCGTGGTTATGGCAGCCGCATTAGACCAAGGGATCATCTTGCAGGATGAGACCAATGTTGATGTACCACATCTGCCCAGGTCGCCTGCCGCGCGCCCGATCTGGGAGCCCCAGTTGTTTCAAGCTCGTGAGCCCACCAAGTTCGAGTTGATGGGAATGATTGGTGACCTCCAGAGGTCTGTGATTGATCTCGCCTACGGAATGTTGGCTTCCCCACCAGCCCCATCGTATGCCGGGAATTTTGTACCACAGGAGCCCCCGCTACTAGGGCGAATTGTGATCGAGCTTAGCCAGCCTGAAGCTGTCCCCAGCTATGGCAATGACATGTCAACAACAACCGGGTTCCGCTCTGATATAGCAACCAAACCCTTGATCAGGCTGAGGCTAGAGGTAAGAACAAAGTGGGAACAGATGCTGATCCCGTTGAACAACTGCTGTGGGTAGTCGAGGCTTTGAAAGCCAGAGGGATGAATAAGCGGCAAGTATTCATAGTCATGACTAAAGCTGTGGATGATGCTTTCCCTACTCCAGCCGAGGATAGTTCAAGCCAGGCGGGAAATCGGGATAGGCCCCGTCATGCCAAAACAGTCCCTTCTGCTCCCAACCCTGCACCAAGAAAAGATCAGAAAGCCAAGGCAGTGCCTGTCGACCCTTTCGCTATTACGTCTAGCAAGAACCCTCAGACTTTGAAGTATCTGCCTCGAGGACGCAGAGTCTTTCATGCCCTCTACATGCCTTTGTCTAGGGCATTTCAAATTCTGGTTAAAAAGGGGCACCTTAAACCCCTCAAACCTCGACCTCTTCCGAAGAATCTCCCCCTCACACATGATGCTGCCTTGTACTACGCATACCATCAGCAAACCGGTCACAGCACCGACGGTTGTTTCCGTCTTCGCCACGAAGTGCAAGATTTGATCGACAATGAGGTCATCCTCCCACCTACCTCAGCAAAGTCTGTTACCACTGAGTTGTTGGACTTCGAGGATACTGCAAGTATGTGATCAAGGATTGGACCACCTGCAGGCGGCGCTCGGTGTATTTCAGATGTGGCGTTTGGAGCATTTGCGAATGTAGTTTTGTAATTTCTGGCTTGGGTGTTGAGTCAGTTCTTTGTTTTGATTTGGGTCTATCTCATTGTCTTGTGTCAGTCTTTTTGCTTAAGGGTCTGTCTTGTTGTGTTGAGTCAGTCCCACTGTATAAAAATCGGGTGATTCCAGGGTTGTTGCCTCGGATATCATTTTTTTGTTTTGTAACTATCCTTTTTCTTTCTTTCGAGTCTGTCTCTTCTGTGGAGCCAATTGCAACCAGGATCTCTGAATGAAACGGCTGCGGCTATCAGGTTTTCGTGCTTATTGCTACTTTGAGCTAGTTGTGCCAGAGCATTTGAATAAAATGACGGAGCATTTCACTTACTCTTCTGCACCTCGAATTCATTACATTGACCTAAGTTTTTCAAAACTTTTTTAAAACTGTGGTGATGAAAACGAAGAGGAAGGAATTCCTCGGGATTTGCAAAACTTTGATCATTTGAGAGAAAGAGAGGTGTGCTAAGCCCTTACTGATTGAAATCATGTTTGTTAACGTGAGTACTAAGAAGGACCCTGGCTTGATCCAAATTAGTTCTGTACTATCTTCAGTGCGAGCGATTTGTCGCTTTCTTAAAAAAAATTTAAAAAACAAAATATTTTGCGCAGTCCTGCGAAGACCTGTGCGGAATCGCTCTTGAGATTGTGCAGCTTAGGATCGCTCTCAGCCTCAAGACTTGAGCCCTTGCTTTCAAACCTTGGACCTTAATTCAGAATGTTCAACGGTCAACTACAACATGAGGCCTGCGTGGCCAAATTTGAAGCAACCCTCGAACAAAAGGCCATGAAAGTCAGATCAAGAAGATCAGACCTCATCAGAAGAAGCTTGCAAAGCTAAATCAGAAGCGCCCCTCGAACTAGGGGCAAAAATGTCCAATGTGCTCGAAGAGCCGAAGATGGATCCTTCTGCAAGTCAATACAACAGCCACCCTCCTGGATACAGATGGCTTCGAGATCCTAAAACCATTTGGCATGGACCTGTTACACTTTTACCCTTGAGAGGCTCGCTGGGCCGAAAACCCGAAAGGACGACCCAGGCAAAAGTTAGAGTAAGAGAAAAATACAAAAAAGAAGAAAAAGAAAAATGCAAAAAGAAAAGAAAAGAACAAAAAGAATTAAAGAAAAGAAAAACACAGCTCGCAAGGTTGAAAACCCAGAAGGGCGGCCTTGGCAAAAGTTAGAGCGCAAAACGAGAGGTTAATACCCTAGTGTACCTTACCGGAACTACGTAAGGCTTGATTCCCATGTCTGGGATACGTAGGCAACTTCATCCTGAAGTTCAGCCACAAACACTTCCAAATCAAGTGTGTCCATGTAATGGTTTTGATCATCCTTGCCTTTTCTGAATCCGATAGTTCGGTTGTGACACGACCGGAACTACGTAAGGCTTGATTCCCATGTTTGGGATGCGTAGGCAAATTCATCCTGAAGTCCAGCCCCATGCACTTTCCAAGTGACTGTGTCCATATATTGGTTTTGACCATCTTTGTCTTCTCTTCATCCAAGAGTTCGGTTGCGATCATCACTAACAAGGACCGCTTACAGTATGCTGCGGCGTTATCCAGACAAGGGGCAACTTTCCGTTGCCATGAGTCGCCATCCAAACCAGGGACAACTTTTCGTTGTCGTGCTGTGCCCTTTGGAACAAGGGGCAATTTTTCATTGCCTCCGATCCGAGGTTGTACATCTCGAGAGTAAGTTTCATGCTCGTTGAGCACTGGCTGTTTGCCAAAATGATTTTTGAGAATTTTTTACTGAGGTTGACTATTTTCTCGAAAATTATTTCATTTCTCTAAAACTGGACCATTTTCTTGGACCCAAAAAAGGAAAATTTTCAGTGCTCATAGCCTAACTTGCATGATTTCAAATCAAAAATTGAACAAGCATGTTAATCTAACTCTCATCTTGGTCAAAATTGTTTTAGTAGAAAGCCAAAAACAAAAATGGTCAAAATAATGCACTAGGGGCACAGTTGAGTCAGGCTTCCTGTCTTTCCCCCATTTTCAACATACTTGCCAAGAAGGGCACTCTACATGCCAGAAGGGCACAACTGAAGCTGTCAACAAAGGGCTGAAAGCTCTCTCAACCTCCGAGCAATGAGGTATCAAGCCAAGTGCGAAGCATGAAACGGAATGGATCAAGATACTCCACTCCCTTATCAAGAACATCGACTACACGTCACCGGAGGAAATAGCTGCGAGCTAACAGTGTTGGGCATGAACCCACGACCTCTTGTTTATTCACTAACCATATCTGGGGAGGAATGAAAAATGAGAGAGTGAAGAATAGAGAGGTGTGAGTCGAGAGAAAAGTGAGCAAAAAGGGGTTTTGAAAGAAAAACCGAGCCTGAGGGCCGAGTGATGTGAGAATCACAAATAAGAAAGGGTGAGAATAATACCTGAAGAAACTGGCTCCTCGCAAACTAAAAGGTTTCTTGTCTTTTATAACACGTCTGTGTGTCGTGTCTTTTGTTTTGACTGCCTCGATTCTTGTCTTGAGTCGTCTCGAGTGTTACTTAATTTGTTTAGGTTGAGTGCCTTTTTGTTTTCTCTGTTAAGTATTTTTCACTGTGTTCAGTCGTGGGCTCAATACCCGGTTGAAAACCCTTTCCTTAAATCACTTTGTGCTCAGGGTGCTGTGTCACTCTCCACATTTGTGCAAAGTAAGATTGGTTCTTTCAATGACTGCAGGGCCCACCCCGATAAGTGTGAACAGAAAAACCTGGACCTAACTGAAGCTTTTGGGTTCCGGATTGCGAAGCAAGAAATTTTGGAGCATCTGAGTGTGTTTCAACTTCTGCAGAGTTCAGAATGAACCGTGTATTCAGAATGAGCAATATGCTGCTATGGGCTATGAGTTCAGAATGGGCTGTGTGTTCAGAATAAGCGGTGTGTTGTACGAGCTGTGTGGATTCGCTATGTGCAGAATAAACCGAGCGTTGTGTTATAGGCTGTATGTTCAGAATGAGCAGTGGGTTGTGCGAGTTGTTTTGTCATTAGCCGGTTCACTACCTGGTTATTACAATACAAGTGATTGATTTTCAGACAAAAGATCAATCTCATTTACATTGTTGTGTAATATGATGTGATGCAATGCGATGCGATGTAGGAAATACACAAATGTAACACTTTTTCAGACAAAAAGCTTGTTTCATTTCATCATCTTTTCAAGTACAAAGTTTCGAAGAAAAAAAGAACCTGTCTGCGGCAGTACAAGGTACTCAAGCTACCAGCAAAACAGAAAAAAAGTAAAACAAAAAAGGAAAAGTAGAAAAAATCTGGATCAGCATCGACCATCTCAAGCCTATGGGTCTATCCTCGTCCTCTTCCTAGACGAACGTCCAGGAGCATCGTCATCAACACCGTCGTCTGAGCCTGAGTCGTCTCCAGTCTCCTCCTCGGACGACTCTGCCTTCGTCTCTGCCTCGACCTCCGACTCATCATCATCTGGGATCGATGCCCTAGAGCTACTCCCGACATGAGTGCGCCCCACTTTGGTGTGAGGGAATACTGTGCCACCTCGCCCTCCTCCTCGAGCGGGAACAGAAGGTCCAGCTGGAACGCCTCCTGCGGCCGACATCTGGAATGGAGGCTGAAAAGCACAAATGGCAGACGCATCAGTATGCTATGCAAAACAGAGTATGAATACTGTGAGCAGTGTATCAGTACAGAATGTAGTGTGTGAATACAGTGTATGAATACTGTGAGCAGTGTATCAATATAGAATGCAGTGTGTCAGTACAGTGTATGAATACTGTGAGCAGTGTATGAATATAGAATGCAGTGACTGAGTGCAGTGTATGAATGCCGTGAGTAATGCTGTGAACAGTCTGGGGGCTACAGTGTATCAGATGCCGTGAGGGCCGTGTATCGAGTATTGTGTTGACAGTGCGATGCATCAGATTATGTGAAACAGTTTATGTATGGTTTGAGACTGTGGTCACAAGAACATACCGGAATACTGTAAATGGCCAGCAAGTCAAAGCTCCGTTGTAGCATCCCCATCATGGAGGCGTTCAACTCCAGGGACTGACGAGTGTACTCAGAAGAAGCCTGCAAAAGTGTTAAAAGTATCAGTATTCTGCGAAATATCAAGAAAAAAGAAACGAAATGACAATGCAAGATGCAAAATGCAATAGTACATACCGTCGTAGAACCCGACTAACTCGTGATCAGCCGGAGGGGGAGCGAAGGGGATGTGATAGGTCTCCCCACCCTGCCCTCGGCATGTCATCATCGTGGGCAGTGCTGGCCAACTAGCCCCCCATCCTCTTCGAGCCCCACTCCTGTCGCGGACCCGAGCCACTCTCGCCGCTCTTGCTCCCGCTCCTGCCCTAGCCGCCGGCGCCGCTGGCCTCTCTCTCTCAGCTCGACGGCCACTGCTCAAAGGCCGCATAATGTAGGTCTGGATGTACTCTGTGTAGTCACCCTCGCCCCTGAAGCCCTCAGCATCCCAGCCGATCGTGTAATCAGCCATCTCCTCCAGGGTGTACCTCTCGGTGTCCCTCAGGTGGGTAGGAGGTGGACCCGGAACTCTCTGCTCTGGTAAACCCAGGGTCTGGCGCAAGAAGCGCTCACCTAGGTACCAAGCCCGACAGACCGGGCCCTCCAACAAGATCCTGAACCGGGCGGTCTCCTCATTGCCAGCAAACCGCTCCCGAACCGCAGCTGGCAATGGAGCCCAAGGCTGCCAGGTGATCTGAAAATGATATGCAGTCAGTTATCTACTGTTATTGAAAATACAGTGCAAAGCGAAGCTTGAAATAAACTCTAAAGTTGAACATACCTCTGCGGGGGTGATGGTCTCAAAGTAGCGGCGGAAGAATATGAACGTCTCCCGGGGTCTCCGCACACACCTCACGTCGAAGCGTCAGGAGAATGGAACGCCGAGAGGAGTCTCCACGTCAGGCACTGGCGCGAGCCTCGGGAAGTAGGCGTAGACCCACAACTGCAGGGCAAATATTAGTACGCTTATCAGATAAAGCAGAATGCAGAATAAAGCAGAAATGGTAGAACCATGTGTTGTGCAGTGTATTGTGCAGAGTGTACAGTGTGTGCAGTATACAGTCAGCGTGCAGCAGATCGCAGGGTGTGCAGTGTACAGAGTACAGAAAATGTAAAGCAGAAATGTAAAAGAGGAAGAAGATGTACCTCCCAAGCTCGCCAGTAGCCTCCGAGCAACTGTCCGCTGCATCGAGAGGATGAGCTCATGTACCCATAGAGTGTGGCCAAGGCTGCCCCACCCCAGTCATAGCGCAAGATCCTGGTCGCATCCACCAGAGCGCTCAACAAACAGAGGGGCACAGTGTTCGCCCGGTCGGCGAAGATGGTCGTCCCCAGTAAGAACATAAGGAAGCCGCGCGCGTACTGCTCTTCCTCCTCCTGAGTCATCGGTGCCTCCTCCGCTAGAGCCGGCTGAATCCGGAAGTAGTCCTCGAACCACGAGTATCGAACGAACCCTGCCCAAGCAAGAGGCGGTAGGTCGCCAAGCAAGTACATTTGAGCGGCCTCCCACTCATCCATGTCTGTGTCGAAGGGGATCGGATCACCCCCTACCCCGGTGCCGATGAGCATCGAGAAGTCATAGGGAGTCATCATCATATCTCCTGTGGCAGAAAAGTGGAAGGAATCGGTGGTGTCCCACCACCTCTCCACCAGAGCGGCAAGCAGAGGCCTGCTCGCGGTAAGTCTGGAAAGTCCCCTGCAGAAGGCGCCGAAGCCGGCCTGGTCTACGATATAGCGGACTGCGTCCGGTAGCTCCATATACCATCCACGGGCCATGACATTCCCATACCCCCGGCAGGTATGGGAATCCCCCTGTATTCAAAAACAACAGTTGCGAAGCAATATTCAATATATAGTTTTGAAGAATATTCAGAATTGGTGACAATACAACGTGTGTGCACGTTCTCAAGTTCAAACAAACATCGAGTGCCGGTGTGCTTGCAGTAAACTACAACATGTGATGTGTCAGCGTGTTTGAGTGGGTCAGTACAGATACAGCGTGTGTGCACGTTTTCAAGTTTGAACAGATACCAGGTGCAAGTGTGTTCACAGTCAACTACAGTATACAGTGTATCGGTGTATCCGGGCTAAGCAGTTAAAGAACAGAATCAACTATGGCAGTTAAGTGTTCTACATTGCGAAAATGAAACGGGAAAGAATATACCTCAGACGCGCCGTATGATAAATGTGACTCCGGTTCGCACAGGAGAAGCTCTAGAGGCACCGTCCTGTCAAAACTCCGAAACTGGCAAAGTTCGTCAGGAGGAAGCACGTGAATCGCCGGCCGGTAGGTCGCCGGGTCGAACGGACGAACTCTCAAGGGCAAAAGCTCGGCCACGGGATCCATCTCATGCTCCGGGGAAGTCCCGCCCTGTGGAAGATCGTCTGCCATGCCAAGAGTAGTGTGAAAATGGCCGGAAGAGGGAAAATCGGGCTAGAATGCGAAAGGTCAACGGAAAGTCAACCCCGGGAGGGCGGAAAATGGCCGAACAAGCTGAAGCGTGGAAAAAGCACAGAAATCAAGAGAAACCTGAGGGAAACAAGCCCCAAGTGGTGAAAATCAAGAAAGAGACACCGAAACGAAGTTTCGTTCGGTTCAAAACGTTCGAAACGCAAAGGTATTCGTGAATCGAACGACGAAATGGGCCCTAAAACCGAGGAAAACGGGAGAATGAAGGGAGGAAAATGATCTAGAGAGAGAAAGGGTGAGATTTTGAACAAGAGGAAGTGAAGCCCTATTTTAAAAGACCCGAGGCCAAAAGACCAAACTGCCCCGATTCAGGCACTTTTGGCCGGTCGGCCAAATATTTGGCCGGTGGACTATTTTTGTGGCTGGTGGATGGCTGGTGACCTCCCCTGATGGCCAGTGAGCCTCCTGCAACCTTGTTTGGGTGAGATGTGTGGTTTGGGGCCCCCATTGCTCAAGAAAGTGCAAGAGAAGGCGTTTTCGAAGCCTAACCGGTCTCCGTTTTGACCATGGGCCGTGTCTTCTGTTCGTGATCCTCGAATACGTGCAAGGTGTATCCTTTTCGTATCCTTTTTGTACCTTGCAAAGGTTTGGGAACTACTTCAGATACATTGCATTGTTATGCATGTTTACACGCATTATCATGCACACAACTCGCATTGTTTTACACCCCAGCTGCGGTCTAGCGAGACCTTAAACCCGCTCGGTCTGGGAGACCTTAAATCCGTCAGTCTGCATTGTCATGCATGATCCTCATCATGCGTTGTCATACGCACCTTACATGCATTGCTTTACAACGCTTTGACGTGAACACGCGTTGGGTTATACGTCATTATGCTTGCATTGTATGCACCTCGCAACGGTCTGGCGAGACCTTAAACACGCTCGGTCTAGGAGACCTTAAATCCTCTAAAGATGCAAGACCTTTGGTTTTTGCATGCATACACACGTCGTAACAAGCACAACTTGCATTGATGTGCACTGCTCACATGCATTATCATGCAACTCAAGCGACACGCGTTGTCGCGCGTTCGAGTCCACATGCATTATCATGCATCTCAAGCAACACGCGTTGTCACGCATTCGAGTCCACATGCATTACCATGCATTTCAAGCGACGCATGTCGTCGCATATTCGAGTTTACATGCATTTCAAAAGTCGCGCGTTGTCGCGCATTCTAAGATCATTTGCATTGTCATGCATCTCAAAAGCCGCGCATTGTCGCGTGTTTCAAAATCATGCATCATCATGCATTTGCATTTCAAGAAAAAAGAAAACAACAAAAACAACATGCATCATTTGCATTTCAAAAACAAAAACACAAAAAAAAAAACATGCATTATCATGCATTTTCCCTTCACAATGCATTGTCATGCATTCAAAAAACAAAACAAAAAACAAACATGCATATGTCATGCATTTCACTGTAAATAATGCATATGTCATGCATACCACTGTAAATGGTGCATATGTCATGCATCACTGTAAATATTGCATATGTCATGCATTTTATTGTATATATTCCATTCCATCGCATATTTGTAAATATTGCATTGTAGCTTGTATGCATTTACTGCATCACCCCCATCTATGGCTTGCGCCTTTCCATGTTGAGCTTGGTCTGGTATGTACCCATACTTTTCACGTCGAAGCATAGTTCTGCATGTGTACGCGCCTATTCCACTGCTGGTATTGTGGTTTGAGGGTTGCGGCACCTTTTATGTGTTAGACGTGGCTTGTTTGTGTCCATACTTTTCCTAGGCAAGATACAGTTTGGGCCGCAGGCCTTATCCATTATAAATATTCCATTCCATTGCATATTTGTATATGTTACATTGTAGCTTTCATGCATCCACTGCATCACATCCATCTATGGCTTGCGCCTTTCCATGTTGAGCTTGGTCTGGTATGTGCCCATATTTTCATGTCGAAGCACAGTTCTGCATGTGTACGCGCCTATTCCACTGCTGGTATTGTGGTTTGAGGGTTGCGGCACCTTTTCTGTGTTAGACGCAGTTTGTTTGTGTACATGCCTTTCCTAGGCAAGATTTGGTTTGGCCCACGTGCCTTATCCATTGTATCCTACCCATCCAATGCATATTGTATATATTGCATTGTAGCTTGCATGCATCCACTGCATCACATCCATCTATGGCTTGCGCCTTTCCATGTTGAGCTTGGTCTAGTATGTGCCCATACTTTTCGTGTTGAAGCACAGTTCTGCATGTGTACGCACCTATTCCACTGCTGGTATTGTGGTTTGAGGGTTGCGGCACCGTTTCTGTGTTAGATGCGGTTTGTTTGTGTACATGCCTTTCCTAGGCAAGATTTGGTTTGGCCCGCGCGCCATATCTATTGTGTATATTACATTGTAATGTAATTTGTTGCGTCCAGCATTTAGGATCATGTTCTTTCTTTGGCGGGTCATTCCCCACTTTTGTCATCCCACCCAATTACTTGTTCTTGTGTCCGTCTACATTACTCATAGTTCTGCATGTGCACGTGCCTATTCCACTGTTGATATTGTGGTTTGAGGGTTGCGGCACCTTTTCTATGGTAGACGGACTTTGCATCTCCATCATCTCTATGACATTTGTGTGGTTTTGAACTGCTTATGATTTGATCATGTTTCAAATACATTGTATATCATTTGCATTGTTTCGAATACATTGCATATCATTTGCATTGTTTATACATAGTTTTGTATATATTGCATTAGCATTTTGCATTCATTTCGCATTGTCAGGCATGATTGCTAACAATATTGCACCTGTTGAGTTCTCTTTCTCTTTCAGGCACGATATTGTATGTACGGTTCATTTGAGGCTGGTGCAACCAGACGAATTGGGCAGGTATTGTATTCTCCGAGTGAGACGTATCGAGAATTACATAATTCTCTTACATCCTTTCTGCATTGTAATGTAGTTGAATTTGTGTTTGATTGCTAAAAACTATCGCATGTTATGCTTCATTACAGCTTTCTTTGCATGATCATAAGTTATGTTCGGCTTCTTGCATTATCAGTTGCATATTGCCCCTGCCTTCGGGCGCATATCTTTGCTTGCCTTGCATACTTTGTCTAAGTCTTCGGCCTTGTCAAAAATGGGTCGTCTCTAGTCTTTGACATTCACTCCCGTCATTCTTAAGACTTTCTAGTTCTGTCAAAGAGGGGCAACTGTAGACACCCCATTTTTGACCGTCCTCAAGACTTGGACGTCACCGTTCGAACACTCGGTGATCATCCACGTTTGTGTTCGTCTTGAGTTCCCGGAGGTCTCGGCCACGCGCCTTGCCTCAGGATCTCTCGACTCGACTGTTTTGTGTTTGGTTTTGCACCAAACACTTGTGTTTTGCCTTGGAGAGGCAGGGAATGGCTTGTGGGCCATCCCCACACATCACCGGCCATGGCTTGAGGCCACCGGCCAGTGTTTTGTTGCCATTGGCCAGATGTTTGGCCGGTCGACACTCTAGATGGTCGGTCGGCCATTTATTTTGTCAAAATAGCATTTTTGGCTGACCGATCACTGTGCATCTGCTTTTGCATATATTTTTATGCCAGCTGTGCTAGCTGGCATACACCTTTTCCCCCCTCCATACACGTTTATGGAGGGATTTCACTCTTGCCAAGCTTGTTTTGTAAGCTTTGCAAGAGTGATCTTCTATAAAGAGGAGGCCTCTCCTCCCTCCTCTAGGGTTACAAAAAATTCCAGAGAGAGCTCTGAGATTAGGGTTTACATAGTGTGTGTATTCTATCTCTATTTCTCCCTCTCTTTTGCTCTAAGTGTGTTTGTGTCTTACTTTTGTGGATAAACACCTAGTGTTACACCTTACCTTGGCTACTGAGGTGCTGAGGAGCTGTTCTTGGTGTTCTTGAGTGGATTCAAGCTTGAAGAAGGGGCTGGAGCTCAATTCTTGAAAGGGGTCAACAAGGGTAAGAACTTCACCCTTTATTCCCCATTTTTGCATAGTCCTTTTGCCTACCTTGCATCTGTTTTTGAGCTTAGTATATAACATATAAAAGTTTTGTTTTTACTTGCTTAAAACAGTTGTTTACGGTTGCTTTGAGCTTTGGGGTTGTTTGACCCCTCTTAGGGCTTGTTTGGTCCCTTTTTTTGTGCTATTTTGGTGAGCTCCGGGACCACCTTGTTTGGGCCTCCTCACCACTAAAATCTTGAGAGATTTCAGTGGTGAGGATGGTGGTTTAAGGTCCTAAGAAGGAGAGGGCCATCCCCTCTCCTTGTTGTCTTCAATAATGGCCATTTTAAGCCTCATGAGTGAGCATCTAGTTTAGGTTCATGTTGGCCATGTCCTAGCTATTGTTTAGTGTTATTTTGCCATGATATAGCACTATGTTAAGTTGGTTTAGACACACCATGCTTGCCTTGCATACATGTCTTGTAATGCCATGATTTGCCTTAACATGTGCATAGCATTTAGACTACCATGCCCATGTGTTTTGGCCTAGCTTTGTGAAGCTTTTATGCTTGTCTTAGTATGCTAAAGGTCTGGTTTTGGTCATTTGGGTCGTCCATGCATTGCTTTGTATAGTTACCATGCAATCCCCCTTGTAGGCCTTGAGCATTGACCCCTCTAGCATGCCATCCTTGCTTTGTTTCAGTGGTTTGGAACCACTTGCCATGCCATTTCAGTCCATTTAGCATGCTTGTATGCTTGCATTTGATGCCCCTTTAATGTGTTAAAAGGTTGTTGTCTTATGCTCCATGCTTGTGCTATTGTGTATGCCTCTAGGATTAGATCATTTAGATGCCATCTAAGTGGTTTTTTTGGGGCTCACTTGTGCATGATTCAGGACTATTTTGATTCAATTTGGTCATTTGCTTCATGTGTCATATGATCATAGTTTAAGTCCTTGGGCTTGGTTGCATGTCTTGTTTGCATTGTAGGTTGATTTGGCATCACCTTTGCATGATTTTCAGAGCTTGATATGTATGCCATATGTCCATGATTATCCCCTTTTAAGTGTGCTTAAAAGTCCTTCTTTGATGCCTAAGTGATGGACTATGTTTGCATGCATGCTTGTATGTGCATTTGGCCCCATCCCCATAGCTTTTGGCCACTGTTTTGGGCCTAGTATAGAGCTGCCCAAATTAATTTAAGTCCACTCTTCACATGTTGTTACATGCCTTACACTTTGCATGCTTTGATTGCATCATGTCTTGCATGTCCATTAGCCTTGCATGTTGTTGCATACTTGGCCTATCACATGCTTGTTTGCGTGCTTGAACACCCATATTCCATCTTGCATACTTGTTGGTTAGCATTGATGCTTCATACCTTGCATGGTTGTTTGCTTAGGTTGTGTGCCTAGCTTGCATACTTGCCCTCATGCTCATAATGCATACTAGCTCACATGCCTAGGTTGCATTGCATTGGCATGTATGCTTTGCCTCTTGAATTGAGTATGATAGGGGTTGAGCTCATTGTTTGTTTATGTGCATTTCATTCTACATTGAAAATGCACAACTTGGTTTCTTGGGCCATCACGCATTGAAATGCGCGATTGGTGGTCCAAGAATCAAGGAACATACCCCTTTGAGTCATGAACATGATAAGGGATGTGTTGGTGCACACATTTGCTTTAAATGCATTGCCATGCCATGTTTTACCCTCTGCTGCTGTCAAAACAGGTTTCTGCAGGAAGCTTTGGCCGGTCGACTGAATAGAGTGCCGACCGACCAAAGATGGATGGCCGAGAGCTCAACAAATGGTCAATGACCATCCCACCATGGCCGGTGAGGTTTCTACTTGGTCGGTGATGATCCACAGTGTCCATGGAGCATTCCTTGGGAATTATGGCATTTTCAGAGCAGCAGAGCAGGGAAAACAGAGGCAGCTTGTGCATGGCGACGGATTTCTGAGCAAACCCGAGCACGCGTGCATTGGACCCTCTTCCCGAGGCCTTTTATTTCTTAATTAGCTTAGATAATTTTCTTAACTAGTTAATTGTTTGTAATAATTAATTAGCTTGTAGGTTAATTACATGTATTATTCTTTCGGTCCCTCCGAGCGAAGGTGAATTTGTAATAAGTGTGGGTGCGTGTGTGCATGTCTTCCAACCCCCACTTCTTTCTCCCTTTTACTTACCTGCTTTTGATGGTTAGTATTAGGGCATATTTAATTTAGCATCCTTATGCTATGCATGCGTGCATCATTCATCAGTATTGCGTGCACCGGGCTCGGCGCATCATGCTAACTGCATAATATATTTCAAATCTAACTTGAATATATGTTATTTGCGCATTCCACATGCCATCCTAGGATTAGCCGAGCCTATTCTAGTGACATTCTGTGTGCGTTGCATTAGCCACTTAACATGGACTTGGATCATGCATGATTGCTAACATGTTCCTTGTTTTGGCTTGGAGTACGCTGTAAGTATTTATGCTTTAGCATCTCGCATGAGTGTGAATGTTAAACATGACAGTATGCTTGCCATGAGGGTGAATGCTTAGCTGATATAACTGCCTGAATGCCTGTGGGTGAAGGTTGGATTGTTTGAGTTGGAATAACTCATTGAAATTCGTTTTTTAGCCTACTTGTGAGTAGCAAATCTCAAACCTATTTCCAAACAAATGGATATGCAATGCTTCATTCCAAATTAGACGATCTAGTCTATACTTTCGTGTTGTGCGCATCACATAGTAAGATTAGCTAATTAACCGGAATAAGAACACATAACGTTTTCAAAATAAGATATCATGGTTAGTAGAGACCGATCTTCGGATCGGGCAAGAGGGGGTGCTCATAGCTGACCTTCCCCAATCGTACCCAAGTTCCCGAGCCGAGGCAACTTTGGTGATAACGGACACGTGGCCTTAGGCAAACGAGTCAGGGTTTCCTAAATTCTCCCAAAAAAAAATATTTAGGTGGCGACTCTGTATCTGGCAAAGCAATCCATGTTTGGCACTTCTTTTCTAAAGATCTGTTTTCTTAAAACGATTTGCCAGATTTGGACTCTTTGGTTCAGATTAAGAATCGTGACTAAAATGGAGTCCGAACTTTAGCGTGGGGCCCAAGAGCGCGTCTACAGTAGCCTCTATAAGCATCGAGGAAGCTCATACGCTAATGGTGTGCCATCACATCTACAAGTTGGTCAATTCTGGGTAGAGAAAAACAATCCTTGGGGCACGCTTTGTTTAGATCCGTGAAATCGACGCACACTCGCCAAGTCCCATTTTTCTTCTTCACAACCACTGTATTAGAGAGCCATGTAGGGTAGGTCACTTCCCTGATTGCCCCGGCTTCAAGAAGCCTGTCAACCTCCTCAACAACGGCGACAGTGTGCTCTGCGGCTGACCGCCGACTTTTCTGAATAATCAGTTTGCATTTACAGTTAACATTCAAACGGTGCTGTGAAACGGACGGATCTATGCCCGGCATCTCGTATGGAGTCCGTGCAAAAACGTCAAGGTTGCTCAGCAGGAAAGAGATTAGCTGCTGTCTGTCGACTTGACTCAAGAAGGCGCCAACCATGAAGAACTTCTCTAGGCTTCCGTCAATTTCAACCCGGTCTAGGCCTTCCGTGGCCTTTTCACTTGGAAGCCGCCAAACGTCGTCGAGGCTCTCGCGATCTGTTACCTCAATAGAGTTCACTTGCAACTCCTTTGGCGTCTTTGGAGCAAGGAGATAACATGCTTGTGCCGATTTCTGAGAGCCATGGATTTGCTCAATGCCGCATTCTATGGGGAAGCGTAGCAGCTGATGATAGGTGTTTGGCACGGCCTGTATAACACACAACCAAGATCGCCCCATGATGAGATTATACGGTGATGGCAGCCTGACGACCAAGAATTCCACATCCACTGTTCGAGAGCCAGCTCGGACTGGTAGTGTGATTTTCCCCAATGGGTATTCTGGATTGGCATTGAAGCCGAATAATGGATAAGGAGCCGGAGAGAGATTTGATTCTGAGAAGCCGAGTTTGTGTGAATGTCTTGTAATACATAACCTCTAATGTGCTCCCCGGATCAATGAGTACGCGCTCAACAGTGAATCGGTTTACGCGTAACTCAATTACCAAGGGATCGATATGAGGAAGTGTCACTCCTGCCAGATCTAAATTATCAAAAGAAATGCTTGCAGCTTCATGGGGCCGTTTAGCCTGAGTGAGTTGATTTTGAGGGTCAGGATTCGACTGAATTGTATGCACCTGCGGATAATATTGGCAAGCTGTATATCATGTGGATCACACCGAGTGGAGGGGAATCCTGTCTCAAGGCTATAGCTTTGGTTAAGTTGCCCCTTCGGACGTACTGTTGTAGCCGACCATCCTGTACCAAGTCCTCTAAGTGATCCTTCAATGCATAACAACTCTCAGTTTCATGGCCATGATCCTTGTGATACTCACACCGCCTATCCCGTCTTTGAGTGTCGGGAGGTCCCATCATTTTTTACGGCCACTTGAAGAACAGAAGATGTTGAATTTTGGACATGACCGTACTGATCGGTTCTGACAACTCAGTATATTTCTTGTCGGCGCGTCTTGTGCGCCTGCTGTCGATTTGCAGTTGTTCATTCGCTCGATGGGAGCATTAGTCACTTGATCGGCGAGAATTTCGTCTCTTTTCTCATTTCGCCCGATGCCGTGGTTCAGGGCTCTGAGGTGCTACAGAATTTAACGGCTGAGCAATTTCAGCAGGAGCTGTCTTGTTGGTCACGTTGCCAGCTTTAACCCTCAAGGCATCATCTTCCACTTTACAGTATTCTTCAACTTTCTTCATCAACGACCAAACTGTTTTGGGGGGCCGTCTGGTCAAAGAGCTGCGGAGGGCACTGTCAGGATGCAGCCCCATCTTGAAGGCGGTGATGGCCATGGAGTAATTGCAAGCATCGTCTACCAGATTGAAACATTCCCAATACCGCGGCGAGTAGGCACGAAGGGTTTCCCCCGGTTGAATATGCATTTCCCAGAGGGAATCGGCTTGCTTTGGCTAGACCTCATTAGTGATAAACCTTGCCCAAAAGGATTTTTGAAATTGGTGGAAGCTTTTAATCGAAGCCGGCTCCAGTTTGTAATACCACCTGCCAGCTAGTGGTCCCAAACTACTCGGAAATATTCTGCACATCAAAGCCTCGTCATCTGCATGCAGTGTCATGGCTTGCTTGTAATGGCGGATGTGATCGATGGGGTTTGATTTACCGTCGTACAAGGTGAATGACGGCGCTTTGAATTTCTTGGGTAGCGCTGCCTTTGCAATCCATCGTACAAAAGGATCGTGTTGTTCTTCATCCGAACTGTTTCTTCTTTGCTTATGCCTTATACGAGGACTCTCTTCAAAAGAAATGGAAGTTTCAGATCGTCCCTTCTTCTTGGGCTCTGGGGATAATGAGTCAGAGTCGCTATCAGTGTCTTGTTGTCGGGCTCGAGATCGTCGGCCACCTGCCCTCACAGGTCGTTCCGGATCTTGGCGTACAGCTTGTTTGGACTTTGCCACTTCCAAGGCCAAATCCTGACGGAGACATTCTTTCTCTGTGATCATGTTCTCCAACCTCTGTTCATTTTACTTTTCTTGTTCCATGATCGCCTGCATTGCCTTATGCTTTGGAGTCGAGGGTAAGGCGAAGTTCAAAGCGCATCTTGCAGAGATAGTCTCCGGTCCAAACATGTTTGTTGGAGTAAGGTCGTCTCTCTGCGTGGTTTCATCAGTGACTATCGGAGGGTCTTCCGTTATGCCCGCCATGTATGTGTTTGAGTATTCCCACAGACGGCGCCAATTGTGGGGATGTGGTTTGGAAATACTCTTCTAATCCTAGGGGACGCTCGTGATCCTCTGCTAGTCACCTGAAAGGGAACAAACACTCCGGTCGGGGCTGCTGGGATTAGCACTCCGACGGGCAAGTTAGTCTCTGCACTCAAGATTACTTGTATTCTAAGTTAAACATAATAGTTCTCACATACCTTTCTAGAACTGAAGATCTTGTATTTATAGTATTCTCTTTGGGCCTTGAGGCCTGGCCCAACCCTAGTCCTTTACGTGTACTTCTACTCGGCCCTTGTTTCACTGGAAGGAATGCCGACTACTTTATTCAGCCCTTCAATTGAATAGGGTCAATGCCGAATAGAGGTTATGTTCTGGACAGAACTGGTCCACTCCTGTTGATCCAAGATTATTTAGCTCCCACAGTCATCAATGTAACAGTCCAAATATCCTCCAATGAGATCATGAAAGATAGTGTTCATAGCCCTTTGATATGTAGTCCCAGCATTCTTTAGGCCAAATGGCATTTTAACCCATTCGAGGGTGCCAGTGTTTCCAAGACATTTGAATGCTATCTTGTGGATGTCCTCTTCCGCAATACAGATTTGGTTATAACCAGAGTGCCCATCCATCATTGATAAAATCTTGTGTCCTGCTGAACTATCCACCAATAAATTTACTATGGGCATGGGGTACTCATCTTTTGGAGTTGCTAAATTTAGGTTTCTGAAATCGATCCATACCCTCATTTTACCATTCTTCTTAACTACAGGCACAATATTGGATATCCATTCAACATACCAGGCTGTCCTAATAAAGCCTGCCTTAAGGAGCCTAAGAATTTCCTCATTGACCTTCTGAATCACTTCAGGACTCATCCTTCTTGGTTTTTGCTTGTATGGCTTGAAATTAGGCCTCATAGGGAGCCTAGGTTCTACTAATGACCTATCCAATCCTGGTAGTTCATTATAAGACCATGCAAAACAATCTTTATATGTCTTTAAAACCACCAACAACTAATCCCTGTTAAGAGCATTTAACCAAGCACTTATATAGGTGGACTGCTATGTAGAACATTCCCCTAGGTTAACTTCTTCCAACGGGTCTTATATCCAAGAGCTCACTAATGCTTCTTTCTTAATTTCTTTCGTCTTCGAAGCAATTTCTTTGCTTTGTTCTGCTCCCAGTTCCTTTGATTTAACATCTTTGCACTCCTCCTCATAGACAAAGTTTGTCCATAAGGCTTCTTCTTCCTGTATCTCCTGGACTTTTATTTCGATGTCTAACGCACAGTATTTATCAAAGGCCAAAAACCTGACCTCTTGCTGCTCTTGCTTATAGCCAACTACTATGGCTTCTTTCTCTTGCTCTTGCACCTTCTAGATTATTGATTTTATGTCCAATACTAAGAACTTAATTAAAGCCAAAGATCTGGCCTCCTGGGTTCCATCTTTTTTCCTACAACCAAGCATCATTGTCATTCTTGGCGACAAATTCTTCATCAGTACTTTCCTGGACTAAATGCTTCAGGTGTGCTAATTCTTCATCAGTCATCACTTCAGCTGATCCATCAAGTTTTCTCAGTATACTGAGTGGTGTCACTCCTTTAATATACAATTCAGCCTCTGCAAAGTCTACACAAGCTATGAAGGGTTGAGGGTCTGCATTGATCTCCTCTGTCTCTCCATTGCACAAGGCCATCATTATCTTCTGATGTAGAGAGGAAGACACACATTTGTTAGTGTGAATCCAATCCCTACCAAGTAGATCATTATACTTAGCATTGTTGTCGATAACGAAGAATGCCGTCATGCAATCCCTAGTTCCCACACTCAAGTTGATGAGCAAAATACCCTGAGCCATCTGTTTGTCTCCAGCGAAACCAGCAATGGTTGTGCTGGTTGGGATTAATCTAGGATTCTTTTTTCCTAGTTTCTTCAAAGAAGATTTCGGAAACAGGTTTACTGCTGTCCCATTATCCACCAATACCAGGTTCATCTGTATCTCATCAAAGAAGGCCTTGATATACAAGGGTTTGACATGCTGTGTCATTTATGTCGTGGAATACTCAAAAGGGTATGAGAGGTTAATACTCACATCTTCCTCATTCTCATCTCCAGTTTCCATTGGTGTGGCCACTTCAGATTCGTCTTGCACCATACTAACTTGTGAATCTTCACTAGAAACTGGAATTGGGTCAATCTCCTGACCTTCTTGGTTTTCATCCTCAACCTGGAACTCCTATGGTAGTATATGCACCATATTCACTAACACTGGAGGAAACAAGCCAAATTGGACCACTGGTTGTACCTGCTTCTTTTCCAAGCCAACTTGTTCAATTACTTCAGAAACATCTTCCATGCTGCATTCTAGCACTTCAGTACTAGTGACTTCTTTCGAATGGTCTATTTCTGCTGGTTTTTCGACCAAAATTGTTTGTTCAGCCATGAAGGCTTCAAACATTTCCTCCTCAACCATCTCTTTCCTTTGGCCTAGGCCAACTTCTCCTTCTGTCTCACTATCACTTTCCATCAAAGCCCTTTCCAACCCTGCTAAACTGGATCTTTCTTTGGCTTTCAGCTCGGAGTGAACTTTGGCCAACTGCTCTCTGCCGCAACTCTTTTTGTCTTGAGGAGTCGATTTTGGACTATGATCTAACTTTGGACTTTTTCTTCCCTCTGTCTGGCACTTTGGTTGGACCAATGAAGAGCTTTCCCCACTTTCTTTCAGATCCTTCTGGTACTGAGTGTACATTCACTGGATCTTCCTCCTTTGGGATCCAAAAATCACTGGGACCATATTTGGTTCCTTTATTTTTGGATGCTTTAGTAGCACCCAATTATTTGGAGCCACTATGGGAGGTTTGACCATCCTACCCTGGTCTCCAACAACATTTCTTTGGGAAACTATTTCCTTAGGTTTGTTCTGCATGACAAACCAATCTGGAACTCTAGGTACCTATGAACCCACTAGCTCAGTTGTCGAACTGTCTTTTTCTTGCTTCGTAGCCAGTTTCGAAGCTGTCTGTGAAGGCCACTGCTTGGCACAGACTCCCTGTTTTGGACCTAATTTAGGCCTTCCATGAAGGTGGCCACTTTCCATCTTATGTGAGGCTGGTCTAGGGGCCAATCTCTGGCTTTGATCCCATAACTTGAACCCACTTCAAGTCTCCTCTCAGGATGATTGCCCTCCATTCTATAACAGTTGGGTGGTCTGAACTCATGTAGAGGTCTCTTCCCCTTGGAGTGCACTCTAGTGGCTGTTGGCCCAGCAATAGATGGCTACTACCTAGGAACAGTTGGATATGGCCTTTTGTTATAGGCACTGGTTGGTTTAGGACGCCTCTACACATCCTTGTAATACTGCTTCCCATCAATCAGAAGCCCTTTCAACCACTTGTAGCTCAACCTATACCTGGGACACATTCTTTGCATGACAGCTGCCTCTAAAGAGTCATCATCTAGTGCCTCCACATCAAAGTCTTCCTTTTGGACTGCAAAGCCCTATCCATCAGCTGGTGAACTTCTAGCATCTTTCTTGACAGTAGTCTGGCTGGCAACATGCATTTGCACATTAACCTCTTCCAATTCCTTCAAGGATAAGTTCTAGAAGTCTGGCACAATAACATTGGCTGCAACTTCTCTAATTTCTGGGAATGGATTAGTGTCAATCCCCATAGCCTTTTTTGCTTTAGCTGGGAATTTTAAACTCCCCTTTCGAATCTGTTCTTGGAACCTGTCCCGAAAAATAATACAGTTTTTAGTTGAGTGAGACCAAGTTTGGAAACTTTTGGCTCCGTTTGGAAGAATTAGGCATGAAACGCCTCCTCCATTTGTTGCCAAGTTTGGATAGAGCCGGGTGTAAGGTTAATATACCATACAAAAGCTACCCCAGTTAGAGAATTTGGGAATAGTCTTAATTTCATGTAATCATTATTGGTAAATTCACCACATTGGGCAGCGAACCTAGCAATATGTTCTACCGTTAACTGGTTTCCATTTTCATAAAAAAGAGCAAAGTCTGGTATTCTAAACCCTCTTGGGTATTCATGTACTTTATCTACCCATTCTGGATATGGTTTCCTGTACACAGGAGTTTGAACCCCCCGAGCCATCGGTCCACACATCTCTCTAACAATATCATCTATTTGGTCCCTAGGAACCATATTTTGTGTTTGTTGAACCACTACTGGAGGAACAAACACAGGATTTGGTAGACAACCTTGTGCCTGAGGTCTTCTTGGTCCATAGGGAGGTATATTTGGGACTGGTTGTCCCTGTGGTGCTGGCTGCTATTGAGGGTATGGGTGACCCCTCTGAGCTTGTCCTGCGAAAGGTGTTGGAACAGGTGTTGTATCTCTCCCAGTCGCAGGAAACCCTTCCAACCCCCCAGGTACAAATTCGAACAGAGGATTAGTGAACCCCCTTGTGCCAGGTATGGCTTCGAACATGGGATTTGGAAGCATCCTTATGCCATTTTCTTGTGTTGGCCCAGATCCACCAATTTGCATGGTTTCATTGTTAAGTAATAAGGCATTTTGATTTGTCACAGGCCTCGAAAAAGGCTCATACCAAGACTGAGGTGATGGTCTTTCATAGTTTTGATTACTAGTTTGACCATTAGTATGTCCATTATTTTGCATAGGTTGTTTATCTGTAGCCAATCTTTGCTGAGGGACATTTAACATTTCCTCTATGTGCCTTGCGTTAGTTGGTTGATGGGTATTCATTCGATCCATAAAGGATATTGCCCATCTTTCCATTGTGTTCATTAACTGCTGTTCCATGGCATCTACTAGGCCTCCCCATGGATTCATTGGCTAAGTAGATGGAACAGCGGATGGTCCAACTCCATGGCCTCGTCCAATATTTTGAACATATGGTACTTGCTCCGATGTGCTGGTCTGTTCGACCATAGGTTCTGATAAGACAGGTACTTCCACAGGATTTGTTATCACATTATTCTCTGGATTAGGTATTTCTACCTCTCTTTTCACACCTTCTTCCAAACGTTCATTTTCTCCTTGTCTCCTACATCTAGCCATTTCAATTAGTCCCACTGGGCGTGCCAAAAATATATGTTGGCTTTTTTGGCTTTCGAAGGTTATTATTGTAATTTTAAGCATGCCAGCAAGGATCAATCAGTCCTTACAGAAGATTAATTGTCAACCAATTATCAGACGATTGTGTTTCAGTTCTTTCAGCCTCAACGAAGAGGACTTTTACTGGTGGCTTTGTTTAGGAGAATTAAGCAAACAATGAATAAATGAAGAACAATTGTAGCATTTCATTAGGTAAAAATGAAAGACTTACAATAATCCAATTCAACCTCGTAGAGGTTTACAGCAACAAGTTACTTGAAATTACTCCGATGAATGAAGTGCAGTGTAGGAATTTGAAATACAGAAATGTAAAGAACAAGAAATGTAAAAACTTGAAGGAAAATAAAGTAGATAAAAATTGGTTTCTGGATCTGAGTCTGGGGTTCTTTCTGGGGCATTCTCTACTATTTATGTAGAGACCCTAATTTTTTAATTACCATTAAATCCCTAACCTTAAGTTTATTTCAATAAAGCTCTTAAATTTTTGCTTAATTGCGTTTTAAACCCTAGAATCGGGAAGTATCACGGATTAATTCTAGTAAACCCTAATCAATCGCGTAGATTAATAATATTATTAATTATTAGACCCTATAATTATAGATTAATCACTTTAAAATCTTAATTCCCGGTAATGCCGTTTTTGCTCGTTTTCTCACCTTTGTTTGCGCTTTAATTTAACGGGACCCAAATTTACTATTCTAACTATTTTCTAATGTTAGTATATTGTATACTAAATATCAAGGTTTCATAAATTTAGACTTAGTCCCTATATACTTTTATTTTATTTCATTCCAAACCTTAATTGTAATATTTTCTTAATTAATTTACTTATGCCTATTATTTTATATTTATAAATGCAAATATCTCATATATATATATATATATATATATATATTTCTTGGAGCCCAAGTAGCTAGTTATGTGAGGGTTGAAATAGCTTTGATGGCATTGATGGACAACTTTGACAAATTACACTTATGGAACTTGGCCCCTAAAAAACTTCCCAATTCTTTCTCTCTCTCTCTCTATATATATATATATATGAACACTTCCCCCCCTCATTTTACACATTTTCAGCCTTGCACTAGAGGAGTGAGAGAGAGTGATCTTGGAAAGAAAGAGAGAGAGAGGGGGAGAGAGAGAGAGAGAGAAGAGAAGAAGAAAAAGAATAATTGTGTTGAGTCTTGTACAACAAAGGTAAACATAAATCACCTCTTCTCTCAAGTTCTTTTACCACTTGTTTTTCCCCTCCTAATACATGCTCTTTGTATATATATGTTGTAGTCTAGGCCTACACTCTTGTATAAATGTGTATTAATCAAGAAATAGTATGCTTCTCTTTCTTTCTTAAATTTCCAACAGCAAATCTTTTCCCTCTCTTGAATTTATTTTCCTATCAAAACTCCATAAACTCGAAATCTGTTTGTAT
Source organism: Camellia sinensis (assembly GCF_055761805.1). Lineage (NCBI taxonomy): Eukaryota > Viridiplantae > Streptophyta > Magnoliopsida > Ericales > Theaceae > Camellia > Camellia sinensis. The sequence continues at coordinate 92,321,057 of NC_138962.1, forward strand.
GGGGTAATATTTGGTATGTCCAGACTCTGTGATAATTTTGGTAGGACCTAAGGATGTATTTTTATAACCTAAACAATTTTTCTAAGTTTGTTACTCACAGAACCAAAAAAACAGTCAACTTTCTCTATTTTTATAAAATTTCAGAAAAATAATCTTAAGTCCACTTTTATGTCAAAATCTTAATCTTGGTGTTATATTTTAACTAAAAAAATTTTGAACTCAAGAGAGTGAGGGGTTCGAGAGAAAAACTGATTTGCATAACAGTCAACGAATCTGTACAGATCTTGGTAATTCTTAATTATCTTAAAATCTAAGATACCTATCCTACTTTTGTAAATTGAGTTTGAAACTAGACTTATTTATCTACAAACTCACATGAGGCCAGGCACTTAGGGCCAATAAAAGTATTTTTTCATAATTATTTTCAAACTGGTTCAAATCTGGAAATCTAGAAATTTGTGTTTATATGCTCTTATTTGGTTTGCAACTCTTATATTCTATGTTTCTTGAATGTCTTAGTCTTGAAATGTAAACTATAATAAATTGTGAATTTTCTTTACCATGAATAAATTACTTGTTGTTTAGTTTGGATTCGTAATTATATTGACCATGCTTTGCTGTAACTGAGAACACAATGCATTTAATAAAGGGGAAATCAAATGGGATGGTAATGGGTTGCGATCATTGTATTAAATTTTATGAGATAATGAATGATGGATTCAAGAGTATGAGATAGTGGAATGTGTTCCATTTTTGTGAAGTCTTGCGCAAGTATGCTTTTGAACCCTAACATGGCACGGGAGGTATTCCGGCTGCTTAACGGAAATGGGAGGCACAAGGGTGGCAGTGAAGGTCTCACACAGGGAGAGTATCCCTGGAAGCCCCGCTCCCTTGGGGTAGACCGTGATGTCACCACTCGGGTATGTAACCTAGATGCGTTGACATCATTGGTAATTGTGCGGTAAGCGATGCACTGGTGGTTATGTGGTACGCGAAGCATTAGTATTGTATTAAGCAAGGGGGAGTTAAAATTACCCGTTGCCAGTGTCAGTGGTTGGGTAGGAACGGCATTCCGCAGGGAGTTTTCTAGAACTAACTAAAATTGACTATTATTCATGAGAACTGAAATTTAATTACAAGCTCTACTTAAGTATTGCTTTCGCTGTATGTTATGATCGTGCTGTTATGTTACTTATGTATTTGGAATGGGAAAAGGGTTGGGGTGTGTGTGTTTTCTGGGCATTCCAAGCTCATGGCGTTTTATGCTAAGTAAAGGCGAGTTTTACACTGAGAACAAAATCCCTAAAAGCTTTGCGGAACCATGGCTGCTTTAGAGATTAGATTGTATATTTCCTGTATTTGGGATAATCTTTTTGTATCAAGGAACTAATCTGTATTTAAAGACTTGAAGAATTTTATCTGTAACTATTATTAATATTTTCTTTTAGTATAATTATTTGTATTTTGTACTTAAAAATGACGTGTATCCGCTAGTTAAATCCCGGTGTATCGTTGTATTATATTATCAAAGTTTAGGGCGTTACAATTTATACTTCTCAATGATAACCGTTGAAATGAGTTTCTAACCGTCGAATCATCCCACCATGATCGCTGATCATGTTTCCTCACAGTTAGCTCCACTACGCCATGTCTACAGTTAGGCTTCCCTCCTGATTTTGAATTTAAATATATGAGTAACTGTTAAAGCCACGTCATCTTGCATTTTTTTGCTGATCTAGTGCTATGCAGATCCACAATAACCAATACTAACTGTCACGTGTGTGATTATGATTGAAGATTTGAATTGTCTTCCCGTATTGCTCTCATCTTGTCACGTGCTGAACTGTGATTGGTCTATACAAAATATGTAGCCAACAGCTTTCAAGTTTAATTTATTTATTATTTTAATTTATCTTAAATGAGTTTTAATCGAATCAAGATTGAATAATTTAGATTATCGAGCTGAGTTTGAGCCGAATTTAAAAATTAATAGAATTCAAAATGTTTTCAGATTTAACATATTTGCATTTGAGCTTATCTTAAACAAATTTTTAACAATTTAGGTTATCAAGTTTGAGTCGAATTTAAAAATTAATAAAATACAAAATGTTTTCAGATTTAACATGTTTACATTTGAGCTTATCTTAAACAAATTTTTTAACAATTTAGATTTTCGAGCTCAGTTTGAGCTGAATTTAAAAATTAATAAAATTTAAGATGTTTTCAGATTTAACATATTTACATTTGAGCTCATCTTATATTTATTATTTTTAGAAAGATTGCCAACACTATCTTGTTGTGGCAGTGTCCGGGGTACTGCTGTTTTACTTTTAAAGTTTAGTGTCCGAATGTAATTATATTATTTTATTTTTAAGGTCCAGCGTCTTGGTCCATTTAATTTTCTACCAAGATGGACTACGTCAAATCGGAAGTGGAAAACTTGGGTACAAAGCATTACAATGTACACTATGCTTGCATAAATAAATAATAATAATAAAAGTAAAAATAAAAAAAATAAAAACAATTGATGTATCTCTTATTTCTCAGTTGAAGCAAGCATTGTTCTTCAACAAGTCCAAAAGATTTCACAAATTTAAAACAATCACATCAATTATACTAGGCTTAAGTTGTAATTTGAGTATATAGGTATGGGCTTCCACAACAAATATCACTTTTTATAGTGTACACAAAATGCTATAAAAAAAAAAATAATAGCATTTGTTAGAATGTTATGTTAGTCATACTATTAAAATTCTATAATTTTCAATAGCATTTATTAAGTGTTATACGCGAATGGTATCAAAAGAATATTGTAACATTCGAAGAATGCTATTGAATTATAATCGTAATAGTTTATCATGCTACAAATTCTCTTTCATAACAATTTGCAAATGTTATCATACATGATGTTAATACCATCATGTGATAGGTTTTTTTTTACCTGCTATCATTGTAAAAAAAAAAAAATTATCAAATAAAATTTCATATTTTCTTTCAACACTAATGTCGAAAGTAATTACGCAAACTTCATTAAAAGGATTGAAATAATTACACAAACTTGTCATACATTGTCTTAACAAAACACTAAAATTAGGTTTCCAAAGGATGATAATGGGCACAACATAGTCATGTACAAATAAAAATAGACTAGTTATTCAAATATCCACCTCTTAAACTACCCTATCCTTCAATGTACAAATAAAAATAAACTACTTATTCAAATATCCACTTCTTCAATTACAATTTCCCATCCTTCAAGCTTGCTTTTGTAACGAGTTTAGTCCCTTTACTTTCCAAAGACAACAACTGCAAAAATGAAAATAAATTCATATTCAGTAAACAAATTTAAACAATATATCTAGAGAAACAAGTTTCAAGATCAAATTCAAGGTTGTTAGAATGGTTGATAGAAAAGGAAAACTGTGTATCTGTATTATATTGAATTGAATGAATGAATACAATAAGAGAAGCCTGTATATATGGGCTGAAAAGAAGCCTAGATAAATATAGAAGAAGATAGAGATACAAGATAGGGATAGACATGGAGATAGAGATACAAATAGATAAGTATAATATAATATACATTAACAGCCCCCTTCAAACTCAAGGTGGGTAACCATCAACCAACTTGAGCTTGGAAACTAGATCATTCAAACGACCAGGAGAATGAGCCTTGGTGAAGATGTCTGCGGTTTGATCGGCAGAGATAACAAAGATAAGACGAATAGTGCCACTAGTAACATGTTGTCGTATGAAGTGACAATCGATCTCAATATGCTTTGTGCGATCATGGAAAACATCATTATGAGCAATCTAAATAGCACTCTAATTATCACAATAGAGTTTAATCGCAGTAGAATAAGAAACCTCCATATCAGAAAGAAGCCAGCGACTCCACACAAGCTCCTGAGTAGTGTCAGCAAGAGCACAATACTCAACTTTAGTACTAGAACAAGCAACAAGAGTTTGCTTCTTGCTACGCCAGGCAATGAGAGAGTCACCCAAGAAGAAACAACATCCTATAGTAGAACGGTGATCAGTAGGATCCCCTGCTTAATCAGCATCAGAAAATGCGTGTAACTATAGAGATGAGTGTGCTGAGTAGTGAAGATCATAAAACATAGTTCCTTTGAGATAGCGTAAAATGCGAACCAAAGCATCATAGTGCAAAGAGCGAGGAGCAGCCATGAACTGATTGACAATGTGAACAGCATAGGCAATGTCTGGACGAGTAACTATGAGATAAACAAGATTGCCAACTAGCTGACGATATAAGGTAGCATCAGACAACAGGTGACCGCCAAGAGGTGTGAGACGAGTCTGAGGATCAACTGGGGTAGAAGCAGTCTTGCAATCAATAAGACCAGCACGAGCCAAGAGATCAGAGATATACTTGGCCTGGGTGAGAAAGTAACCAGAAGGATCATAAGAAATTTCCAAGCCGAGGAAGTAACTAAGCAAACCTAAATCTTTCATCTCAAACTGGCGACTGAGGAACTGTTTGAGACTAGAGATACCCACTGTGTCATCCCCAGTGATGATCATATCATCAACATAGAGAAGAAGAAGAATAACACCACGCTCTGTCTTGCGTATAAACAGAGCAGAATCATAGGCACTGGAAGAGAATCCAAAGTCACAAATGGTATAATTGAACTTGGCAAACTAGGCACGGGGAGCTTGTTTCAAACCATACAAAGCACGGCGAAGTTTACAGCCCTTGGTAGACGGAACTGAGGAACCAAAAGGAGGCTGCATATAAACTTCCTCAGTAAGATTATTATTGAGAAAGGCATTCTTGTCATCCATCTGACAAAGACTCCAATGACGAGTAGCAACAATGGCAAGTAGGCTGCGAATTGAAGTAAGACGAGTAACAGAAGTAAATGTTTTCTCGTAATCAATCCCATATTCTTGAGTAAACTCCTAAGCAACAAGGCGAGCTTTATAACGCTCAATGGAACCATCAGAGTGGGTTCTGATCTTGTAAACCCATTTGCAACTAACAACACTCTTGCTAGGGGGAAGGTCAACTACATCTTAGGTATGAGTTTTATCTAAAGCTTGCTGCCAAAGAGGGTTAGACCAAGCCTCTCGATAAGAAGTAGGTTCATGAGAAGAAAAAGCAGTGGAACCAACAATGAAATCACAAAGAAGTACAGAAGGTTGTCTTACCTGAGTAGAATGACGAAGAGGTACCTCTAGTGCAGAAGATGATGTAGTGGAATCAAGGGATGTATGAGGCTCACTAGGAGAGGAAATGATAACCGGACTAGGAGGTAGACCAGGAGCAGGTACAGAAGCTGGCTCAGGAGCAGGGAGTGGAGTAGCAGGACCAGGAAGTGGAGCAGAATCCTCAGGATGGGCTGGAGTCATAGTGTTTGTATCAAGCTCATCAAACAGAAGAGAGGGATCTGTAAAGAATTGTGTAGTGAGAGGAGTGGACAAATGAAAGTTAGATGTAGAGGAGAACATTTTATGTTCCCAAAATACTACATGATGAGAGACACGAAAACGACGAGAAAGAGGATCCCAACAACGATAACCTTTCTATTCAATCCCATACCCCAAGAAGCAATACAAACGAGCAGGGGGTTCTAATTTGGTACGCTCATGTGGTTGAAGAAGAACAAAACAAGCACATCCAAACACACAAAGACTAGTGTAGGTAGGAGTGTGCCATACAGATACTCATATGGGGTTTGATTGTTAATGGTAAGGGAAGGAACACGGTTGATAGTATAGACTACTGTGAAAGCAACTTCTCACCAAAAATGTTTAGGACAAGAAAAAAAGATTGAAAGAGCATGAACAATGTCTAGGATATGGCGATGTTTACGCTCAGCACGACCATTTTGTTGGGAGGTACCAGGACAAGAATAATGAGAAAGCGTACCATTTTGACGAAGGAATTTCAAAAAATGAGTTTTTTTGTATTCCTGAGCATTATCAACACGAAAAATTTTGATGGTGGAGGAGAATTGAGTTTTGACCATGTGAGAAAAATCATAGCATATTTGGTGTAACTCAGAGCGAGATTTCATAAGAAATAACCAGGTAAAACGAGTGAAATCATCGACAAATATAACAAAGTATTTAGATCCCCCCATAGTGGTATTAGGTGAAAGCCCCCAAAAATCAGAGTGTATGAGATCAAAAGGTGCATGAGACATAGAGGTACTAGTAAGAAATGGCAAGGTAGGCTGTTTTACAAGTTGACAAGACAGACAGTCTACTTTATCATTTGGAACATCACCTAATTGACCACTTGAAACTATAAAGCGTAAACGACCAAAGGACACATGTCCTAACCGAGAATGCCATAAAGCAAGAGGGGAACTAATAGTAGCAGAAGCAGTAGTCTCAACATTGGAAGTAATTGAGGAGGGAATGCAAAGGTGAATGAGTACGTATAGACATCCATGTCTACGACCTATCGCAAGGGTTTGTCCCGTCTTCGGATCCTGCACAACACAACCAGTTGGAGAAAATAGAACAGTGAGGCCAAGATCACAGAGTTGACCAATAGAGATAAGATTAAGTGTAAGATTAGGGATCAGATAAGTGTGAGAGAGAGAGAGACATTAGAGGTAGAAATATGACCTACATGACTAACATGCATTTGAGAATAATCAGTAGCATGAATGCTAGGTAAATTAGAAGGACATGTAGCGAAAGAAAATAGTGTAGGGTCAGAGGTCATATGGTTGCAACAAGCCGAATCAAAATACCATGACGAGGTACTTGGACTGACTAAGACAGCAGTAGAAGGTGTACCAGAAGTCGAAAGAACCTTTTGCATAATAGCTTCAATATCATGAACAATGTGAGTGGAAGAGGAGATAGCTGCAACAGTAACAGAAGCAAACTGAATCGAAGAGTCATGTCAACTAATAGTAGATGCAGAAGAGCCACAAGAGCCACCGTAGAGAGTAGAACTATCTGAATGATCCATGAAGTGATCAAAGTATGAGTCACAAAGAGGGCCCAGTAATGTCAAAGTAGAACTGGGTGACTCACAAAGAGGGCTCAGAAGTGTCGAAGTAGAACTAGATGAAATAGAGTATCCGAATGAATCTGGAACGTTGAAAATAGCTAAAGAGCAGCTAATTGGCCCAAAAATAGCCAAAAAATAGACCTGTAGATGACAAATAGGCAAAAAGATGACGTAGCAACTAGGGAAAGACGTCAGCACACGCAGCGCACATTAGCAGAAGAGGCGTGCAGCGCACAGTAGTGACAGAGGCGTGCGCAGCACACAGTAGCAGAAATGGTGCACGCAGGTGCACGGTAGCAGGAACTACGCACGCAGGTGCACGATAACAGGACGGCGCACGCGCGGCACACAACAGTAGGAATGGCGTACACAGGCGTAGGGCTGACGTCAAGTGTTGACGTGAGCAAACAAATGAACAGCGTGTGAGAACGGGTGTGAGAGTAGTGGCGAAAGGCGAAGACACATCGAGCACAAAAACGGCACGTGAGGGCGCATGGAGGAGTTTCTAGTGACGTGGTCGGTGTCATTGGAATCGTAAGGAGATTCCGATTAGTCTGGTGGTAAGGAAAAAAAAAATTGGGTGAAAATAACGACGAAGTAGTGCTGGAACAAAGACAATAAAGTGTATGGGTGATGGAATGAATGCTATAGTGCCACTGTGTATGAGACTAAGTACAAAGAGAAAATAAAAGGGTTATAAGTGTAGAACCTAGAGCTCTGATACCATGTTAAAATGGTTGATAGAAAAGGAAAACTGTGTATCTATATTATATTGAATTAAATGAATGAATACAATAGGAGAAGCCTGTATATATAGGCTGAAAAGAAACCTAGATAAGTATAGAAGAAGATAGAGATACAAGGAGACAGAGATAGAGATACAAGATAGGGATAGAGATGGAGATAGAGATACAAATAAATAAGTATAATATAATATACATTAACAAAGGTAAAGACACATCAAACTTCTAGGTGGACTCACCATATAATACAATCAACAATGCACAACATGACAGTAACAAACCAAATGAAAAATTACAAGGAAAAAAAAATAAAAAAAGACTTCATTATGTTTGGTTTTAATTTTTTAGATTCAATTTTTTGAAAATTGAGTATTTTATTTTTCATATTTTTTGTTTTTAGTGAATATTTTTAAAATTTTAAGCAATTTTTTTAATTTTTTGGATACACCTTACTTAGATATATCTAAAAAGTAAAATATTTATAAAAAAATATTTTAAAAAATCAATAAATACACACGAATATGAAAAATGTACTGAATTTTTATTTTTATTTATTTATTTATTTTTGGTATTTAGTGAATTGTTTAAAAACAAATTTACAAATATTATACCTTTTAAGTGTATTTATGTTAGGCGTATCTAAAAATTAAAAAAAATACTTAAAATATAAAAAAAAATTACTGAAAATAAAAATATATAAAAAAAAAACATTAATTTTTTAAAAAATGAATTCAAAAAACTCAAACCAAGTTCGTTCCTATTAGTAGGATAAACTAATTTTAGAAGCACATATATACCTTGGATTAACTGCAAGAGTATGTTCTGATAAATGTTTATTTCCATGACAACGAGGTACTTGGAGAAAATAAAACAACAAAGGAGTCAAAATTAAAAAAACTTGCAAACAGCTCCTCGCAATTGTAAACCAATAAAAATATCATGAGCAAAACATTCAATCATACAGATGTAATCACTCCTTTGGGCAGGGCCGGCGCTCGGGCATAGGCCACAAGGCCATGGCCTAGAGCCCTTTAAAATTGGTTTAAAAAAAAGACCCTCTCTTATTATAATTTAGTGTAATATATTAAGTATGTTTTAAGTTTAAAAAAATTAAAAAAAAGTTCTAAATTAATTTAAAATAAATTGACCCATTAAAAAATTGAAATGTCATTCAAAAAAATTAATATTGTTATCCATTGAAAATAGACCCAAAAAGGGGTCTCTCTTATTATAGTTTAGTCTAATATATGAAGTATAGTTTAAGTCCAAATTAAATTAAGGAAGGCCCAAATTAACTTAAAATAAATTAATTCATTAAAAAATTGAAAGGCCCATTTAAAATAATTAGCATTGTTATTCATTGAAAATGATTTTGCAAAAAAATTAGATTATGTAAGTATAATTGATTTATTTACTTCTAAAAATACAAGAAGAGTGAGGATCAAGCGATACTTATTAGTTATTGTAATGTAATACTAAGTATTTTTTGTAATTTTGACACAAATCTTTTGTTCTTTACTTTCAATTTTTTTTTTTATTCAATGAAAAAAAAATGTGAAGGACCCCAAAAATTTATTAGTTGATTATCGACTTTGAGTCGCGAAAATCTCAGGACCGGGCCTGCCTTTGGGACATTTTTCACGTTGACATGCCACCCTTTCTTATATATATTTGCGTGTCTACGGCATGTACATCACTTGAGAAAACGACACATGTAGATTCCAAACAAAATTAGACAAATAATTAATTGATGTGGACTGAATATAGAATATTTAGCTCCTGATTAAAAAAATAAGAGTGAGATGTCAAGGTGTATGAAAATGGAAAACTGTATGTAAATGAGAGTTAAAAAAAATTACAAACATATAGGACTACAAATGTATCTATAATGAAGAAAAAAAATTACAAACATATAGGACTGTAAATGTGTCTATAATGAAGTGTAAATAAAAAATTATAGAAATATAAGTGTCACTTATATCTTTTTATATATTAATAATTTTTTTTTTCACCTCCTACCTTACGCGAATAAAAATTGCCCACTAGAACTAGATGTAACAATTTACAACATAGGTATTGAAAATAGGCCAGAAGTGTAAAAACCATTATGTGAGAGAAGAGTGTAAAGTTTATGTTGAATTTTTTACCTATTTTAACCTGGGTTAAAAGTTTGGTTTGGGAAGGACTTTTTAGCTTTTTAATTTTTTTGGTTTTTTTTGTGAGAGAAGAGTGTAACAATTATGGATTGGATGTGATGTTTTGTTTGTTATGGCTAAAATAACCTATTTTATCTTTTGTGACTATTTTAGCCACAAACCAACTTACCAAACAACATCATAGTCAACAAACAAGACACTTCACATAACCTACAACTCACAACAAAATAACAGGCAAAAAATAAAAGGGTATGCCTTCTCTCTAGTTCATGATTGAATTGGAAGGTGTTGTTGGATCTGTAGGAGTTCAGTATAAGTCTCCTTTTGATAATTTAAATCATTTAATGTGTAGAACTCATCAAGTATTATATATTTATAAAAAATCACTTTGATCGGAGAAAAGAAAGATTCTATAAAAAAAAAAAAAAATACATCCTACAAAGATTCCCAGTAAATATTTATCTCACTTCGCAAGTCTCGTTTGGAGACTGAATGTTTTAGTTAAAAAGTCAAAAAATCACTATAAATTATCACATCACTTTTTATTTTTTTTCATATTTTTTTATAAAAACTTAAAAAATTACTAAAATAATATATTTCTAAATAAATTTCTTCAAAAAATTAAGTTAAAACGTTATATAAAATCGTTGTAAGACCGCCAAATAATTTTCCAAGATGAAGACTATTGATTGTATACAATGCAATGCAACTTCCCACCGTTAGTGTTGGACCAGAAACTAGCAATCAATGTCCCATCCGCGACTAATTTATCCATTAAAATATGGGACATTTGTATAAAAATTGTAATTTATGAATTTATAGTTTATTAAGTCTTAATTATGATTTTTTTGAATATTGAAATCTCATTAAATTTTTAATAGTTAAAAAGGTAAATTATACAAATAGTCCCTATAGTTTGGGGTTTGTGTCACTTTGGTCCCTGACTTTTCAATTGTGACACATTTGACCCTGAATTTTAAATCATGTTCTAAATAAGGACAATTGAATATATAATTAGATTTTTCAAGGGTAAAATTGTCAATTTGATAAAATATACACTAATTTAACAAAAATAAATGTTAAACAAATATTTTTGAATTTTTTAAAAATTATTTCTACCTACTAAAAATAAAATTCTGTAAAATTGATAAATCTTTTAGACATTTATTTTTTTTTACCAAATTAATTTTTATTATGTGTTTGGATGATGATCATGCAAAATTAATTTAAAAAAATTAATCATGTAATTTTTATTAATTTTACATAATTTTATCATTGGTGGATAAAAATAATTTTTTGACATTTATTTTTGTCAAATTAGTTTATATTTTATCAAATTGACGATTTTACCCTTGAAAAATCTAATAATATTTTCAATTGTCCTTATTTGAAACAAGTTCAAAATTTAGGGTCAAATGTGTCACAATTGAAAAGTCAGGGACCAAAGTGGCACAAGTCCCAAACTATAGGGATTATTAGTGTAATTAACCCTAGTTAAAATTATCTTTCAAATAATGATTGTTCATCATTTATGATTATCTATAAAATAACATAATAATTTGACATTTATTTTGATTTTCAAATCTTTAAAACATCAACTTTCAAATTGAAAAGATTAAAATAAAAAATAAGTTTTTTTAAAAAAAAATTGAATTATTTTTTTGTGCAAAATTAAAAATTTTGTGCCTATAAAGGAGCATGATGATGGAACATTGATGTACAAAACTAAAAAAAAAAATTAAAAATGAAAAAACTGTTAATGATGTCGATTTTCTTGGATAGTTGAATCAAACTAATAAGTAGAAAAAGAAAAGCGTTTAATCTTGTACTCTGTTTTTTTTATCAGTTAATGAAACAATTACCTAGAATAATATTATGCAAAATTAATAATGTTCTTAATTTTAAAAATTGAAAAAAATTAATAATATTATCAATTTTACTAAATAAGATTTATTAATTTAAAAAATCTTAAATAAAACCTGAATCACCATAACATTATAAACGGAGCTTTTATATAATTAACTCTTAAAATATTCAGCAAAAATAAAAATTTAAAATTTAAAATCAAAATCACAAAACCCAAACAATTACAAAGAAAGAGAAGACAATAAATAATAACAAAAATATTTGAGAGCTCTAAGCCTCCGTTTGGAAAGTGGGTTGGTTTTTTGGCTTTTTGATTTTTTTAATTATTTTAGCTTGGGCTAAAAAGTTTGGTTTGGGAAGGGCTTTTTGGTTTTTTTGACTTTTTTTGTGAGAGAATAGTATAATGATTATGGGTTAGATGTGATGTTTTGTTTGTTGTAACTAAAATAGCCTATTTTATTTTTTGTGGCTAAAATAGTCAAAAAAAAACCTAAAAACCTTCTTATCAAACGGTGCCTAAGGGGGTGAAGTCCATTCATTGATGTGGTGTTTTGATTTTTTTTTATTTAGAATAATATTTGAGAACTCTAATGATATAGCTTTAAAGTATCTTTAATTGTGTGGGTCTCCACATTGATAGTGATGTGTTTTTTTTTTTTTATTGCCAAAGTGTATAGAGCTCTATTTTTGGAGGACATATCACTACTACTTTATTTATTTATTTTCAATATCACATGCATAGAGTTCCATTTAAAATTTTGTAGCTAGAGCTCTCAATTATTGCCCCATTAATAAATAGGAAGAGTCACAAAAAAAAAAAATATCAAGAGTAGGTGATCTGTCCATACCTACGCAAAACAGATTGATTTACAAATCTAAACAAACAGGGAAGAGAATTACCTTGATTTTTTTTTTTTTTTTTGAACAATAATTACATTGATTTTTTTTTTTTTTTTTTGGAACAGAAATAATTACATTGATTGAGGGGTTTCTCTTTAACAAAACCCTTGGAAAACCTTGAACAATACTTATTTCGACAATTAGATTAAAAGTCAAAATGTCAATTTTTTTAACTTTTTTGAGTCATCGTGTTTATATTTGTTTTTAAATATTTTTTAAAAAAAATTAAAAATTAACTTTTAATCTACTCTTCAAAATAAGAGAAAGAAAGAAGCGCAGGGCAAAAAAGCAAGGAGAGGGAAATCGGATGTGACTGAAGACTGACCAAAAAAAAATATTGCACGTTTAAAGTAAATTTTGTTAAAAGGCTTTTTTTTAGTGTCTATTTTATGCTATAAAATCTACAATACACTTCTAAATTGGTTAATATATCATATTGGTTTTTAATTGCTATCAAAAGTTTTTAAAAAATGTTATAAAAGATAAAATGGTACGGTCAAATAATTTTTACAACAATTAATTACTAACTATGAATGCCTCTAATTTTATAACATTTTTTTTTAAAAAAAAAACGTTGTAAACAAATGCTATATAAAATATACTTTTTGTTGTAGGAGAATTCAACCCTATGTACCTGAGAGGGGGATTTGCGCCGAACAAATGGGCCGAGCAAAGTCAGGATTTGAGCCACTGTCCTAGGCCTTACGACCAATCTAGGAAGACGCCCAATGTTGGGCCGAGGTATCCAGTCAGCTTGGTCCAAAACTGAGGCCAATTGAATGGCAGTGTTGCTTTCGACCAGGCTAAGGGGCAACTTACGATCTCGATCGAACAAAGGAATGACTGAGATTGGTGGCTCAACTACAAGCAGGCTAACTGTGTCGGCCCTGGCTTAAGACTGGGCAAGGTTGGCTTGGCCGAGTTTAACTAGCTTAACCGAGCTGTAGATGACTTGTTGGGTTTCTTGAAGTTAGGCCGGTTGGTAGAAGTTGCTCTTGCAGCGGACTGCCACACACCGGACTGTGGATAGCTCGGCGGGAATTGTCATGTGGCCTAATTGAAGAGCAAATGAGGAAACCCACTATCCATACGCGTCAATACCATTTGGCTGTTTGTCGATACTGTTCGGCAATATTGGCACACACACACGTGTAAGGTGAGGAGAGGATAGTACATCCACGTGTCCAAAAAAGGATGATTAAGATAGTGCGCACACAAACTATACAAATCCTACAGCGCCTCTATGCAACAGGTTTGCGATCCTCCTTACACAGAGCTAAATCTTGTCTTTTGTCTTCTTCTCTCTAAGGGTGCTAACTTGATCGTCGGAGGGGTTTTCCGGCAACACACCCGCCGGGTAGTTCACCGTTGCTGTGTTTTCAGGTTCTACGATATTGTTCGGAGTAACGCAAAGCTTGGACGTAAGAAAATGTGAAAAATGCCAAAAGTTTGCACACCAGATTCATCAATCAACCAGAGAACTCCTCTCTCTTACAAGTCCTTGGCCATTTGCAATGTAGAGGCTAGACATAGTGGCACCACTCCCAACCACACCTAGCAACCACAAGTTCTTTATCGCGATGACAGATTTCTTCACCAAATAGGTGAAAGCTACGCCTTTGGCGACCATTAAGGAGAAAGATATGAAGAAATTTGTCCAAAAAAATATGGTAACGAGGTTCAGAGTCTCCAAGGCTCTAATCTCTGACAACAACACCCAATTTGATGGAAAATTGTTCAGAAGATTCTGTAAGAAGTTAAAGATAGAATTTTACAATTCAACACCGGCATACCCTTAGTCGAACAGCCAAGCCAAAGTGTCAAACAAGACCATTCTAGATGGATTGAAGAAGAGGCTAGAGAAGGCAAAGGGAAAGTGGACCAAGGAACTTCCTAATGTCTTGTGGGCTTACTGGACAACACCAAGACATTCGACGAGGGAGACGCCTTTCGCCTTGGAATATGGCATAGAGGCAATCATCTCATTGGAAATTGGCTTACCTTCCTGTTATCCCAGATAGGCAACCCAAGAGGGGGGGTGAATTGGGTTATTAAAAATTTCACAATATTAAAAATAACACAATATTCAGAATTTTAATAAATAAAAAAAAAAGAGAATAATAATTATCAATATAAAAGTAGAAGAGATAGAGAGAGAAAATCAAACACTGCGATTTATAGTGGTTCGGCACGCCAGGCCTACGTCCACTCCCCAAGGAACCTCCTTGAGAATTTCTTTACTATCAATTGAATAAATACACCACCAAGCTTGTGGATTTGGCACAGGACTTACTCTTATCTATTGAGCCTCACTCAACAATAAATGCCTTACCCTTACAAAATCTCTCACAAAAATAAGGAATAAGAATAAGTGGTAATTGAACCCACTTTTACAATAATTCTCTCACAAAGAGTAGATATGAAAGTGTAAGAACAAAAACTAGACTTAGATCTGAAAGTGAAAGAGCAGAATACTCAGAATTTTGGAGCTCACAGAAATATTTTCTCTTCAAATTCTTGATTTTTTCTCCACATCCAACACCTCTATTTATACACAAAAATATACCCGTTGGACGCTCCTTGCTGACGTCATGGCTTACATAAGCACGCTCCTGACGTCATCGCTTACATAAGCACGCTCCTGATGTCATCGCTTACATAAGCAGGCTCTTGATGTCATTGCTTACATAAGCACACTCCTTAAATTTAAATAGTCAGCAAATGATAATAATTAAAAAGATAAAAATAAGATTGATTTTTTCTTCTTGTTTTTTTTTTTCAAACATGGAGCCACCGTTTTTGTAAACAATTTAATACAAAGTTCACAACTTTCAAACAAACAAATAATTTTCTCCATCTAGTTTATAATATATATATATATATATACATATATACATAACTCCATCTTGTTCTTCTTGTTTAATTATAATATGATATAATTAATGTAGTGTAAAAAATTTAATAGCGCACGTGATGTATTCTGCATATAATGTTATATAAGCTCTGATCAAAATTTTGCATACAGAAAAATCTCTATAAATAATATTTATGATGGATCTGAAAATATATGTCATTTTTAAAATATTGTATATGTTGTAAAGATTTTAAACTAAATGTATTTTACCACTCCATATTAATTTTGTCAAAATAAGACAACTCATAAATATCAAATTTGTCAAAATAATACAACCAATCAATCATTTTTGTCAAAATAATATAATTAATCAATTTGTCAAAAGATGAATAGTAATTAACCCTATTTTTCAAAAAGTGAATAGTAAAGTTTTTGAAAATATTTAAAATAATCATTTTTGTCAAAATAATATAATTAATCGATTTGTCAAAAGATGAATAGTAATTAACCCTATTTTTCAAAAAGTGAATAGTAAAGTTTTGAAAATATTTAAAATAATATTTAACATATATATTTTAAAAAGATAATATTATTTTATTTAAATAATATTTAACAAATATATATATTTTAAAAAGATAATAATTTGTGTCAAATAATTTGTATATTAACTAATATATTTTAGACATCATCAAAATTAAATAATATGATTAACAATCTCCCCCTTTTTGATGATGGCAATATTTGTATGGATTTGACACAAAATAAATTTGACAAAATATTTGACAACCCTGCGACATATAATTTTGATAATGGTAACCCTGCAACATATAATTTTCAAAATCATATTTTTTCTCCCCCTTTGACATCATCAAAATAAAGATGAAGATAAGAAACAAACACAGTGGATACAATAATCTGGGTGGCCAAAAATAAAATAAGAGGCCGGCTGTCTTGTCGGAATCATTGTGGGGATTTTGGAGCATCTCGAGCGCAGGAAGTATGGACAAACAAAAGATTTGAGCAGAGATAGCAGATATGCATCGAGGAATGGAGCAATGGAGTGTATAAAAAGTGACACAGATCAGAGGCAAAGATACAAAATCATCAAGTGTTTTGAGAGAAAAATTTGTTTTAGCTTCTTTTGTAATCATGTCATTCCTTACCTTGGCTATCAATGAGTCGGACCTGCATGAGGTGCCTGTAATGCAAGCAAATGAGAGAGTACCAGTGACGCAGGCACATGCTATGCCTGTAAATGAGGGTTCTAGTGGTATTGGCAATCGAAATGATTTCGATGCTATTAATCACACTATGGCTCTTAGTACACAGGCCATGACTGCAGTTTCCAATATGGCGCGACGATTACAAGCAAGAGTACAAGAAAATCAGCAATGGAGAGATGAGGTGTGCTTGTTAAAACAACAAGTAGTGAATATGTGTAAGGAGAAGAAAGAGCTAAAAAGAAAAAATGCACAGTTGGAGAATGCAGTGCAGTATTATGCAACGGTGATAATGCCAAGACTCACAGAAATCGAAAATAGAGAGAGGCATGTAACAGAGGCTCATGAAAAATTGTTGAGAGAAGTGAAAAAGAAAAAATCTGTGAAACCTTCTGAAAAGTTACCTGTAATCGAGTAATATTTTCTTTTTCTGAAATAAAATTGTGAGCATTTCTTCCTTTATTTATTTATGATTATTATTATTATTATTTTTTTTTTTTTTAAATTTTGACTTTGCACAAAAAAAATTGTTTGTTGGTGCAGATAAGGAGTATGGCAGATAAAAAAAAAATGTATATATATACTCCCCCTAAAATTATGCACAGAATATACACATGCCCTTTTTTTTTGTTTTTTATATATATATATATATATATATTTTTATAATGATTGTTAATCTCAAAATATGAGTCTCCCCCTGAGTTAATGCACTAGAAATTTCATAAAATTGAAGAAATAAATTACCAATCTATGACACCAAAGGCCCTTAAGATCTGGCCATAAACAACTACACCAAGTGCACTAGCAAAAAAGGAGAAAATAAAAATAAAAACAAATACTTCAATCAAGGTAGAAGCAACCAATATTAAATCCAAGAAAATTTGGAGCACATATAACAAGTAAAAAAATACAACACAGTGCAACAAAAATTTTAACATGTTGATCGGTGATAACCTTGATGAACGGAAGAAATTGAGACGATTGGGTAGATCGGTGACGAATTTTTGTAGATCGGCAATGGATCTTGATGGATCAGTCACGGATCTTGATGGATCGGTGATGGAACTTGATGAATCGGTGAAGATGGTGATGCAGATTTCGGGTGGAGAAGTGATGGAGTTTGGAAGATTAGTGAGGGATTTGGATGGATGGTGATAGTGATGAAAGTGATCGATGATTTTGTGGATGGTGGAGTTGGTTGTAGGCTATGGTGAGGGTGGAGATGGAGTCGGCTAAGGGTAGAGGAAGAAGGGGAGAGCGAGACAGCAAGAGAAGGAGAAAAAGAGAGAGTAAGGGAGAGAGTGGGTGAGAGATAGAGACGGAACGGAAGAGAGAGAGAGAGAAAAATTATATATATAAATATATGTATATTATTATTATGGTTATTATTTTTTATAATAATAATTATTATTACAATATTTATTTTATTTAATTATTAAAAAAAATTATTTTTTAATATAAACATTATATTGGAGTATTCATCATACCAAGTTCTGTTCTAATATAACAAAATTGTTCTTCATTTAAAGGCTTGGTAAATATGTCAGCTAATTGACAATTTGTAGGCACAAATTCGAGTTCAATGTCACCTTTGAGTACATGATCTCTCAGAAAATGATGCCTTATTTCAATGTGTTTAGTGCGTGAGTGCTGAATAGGATTTTTTGAAAGGTTAATGGCACTTGTGTTGTCACATTTTATAGGAATATGATCATAGTGAAGTCCAAAATCTTGAAGTTGTTGTTTCATCCAAAGCAATTGTGCACAACACCCAGCGGCGGCAATGTATTCTGCTTCAGCAGTTGATAGAGCCACTGAGTTTTGTTTTTTGCAAAACCAAGAGGTGAGTGAGTGTCCAAGAAAATGACAAGTGCCACTAGTGCTTTTTCGGTCAAGTCTACATCCCGCAAAGTCGGCATCTGAGTAACCAAAAAGTTCAAAGGTGGTTCCCTTAGGATACCATAATCCCAAATTTTGAGTGCCGACAAGATATCTGAAAATGCGTTTGACTGCGATGATGTGTGACTCTTTCGGTGCGGATTGAAAACGTGCACACATACAAACACTAAACATTATGTCGGGCCTACTTGCAGTAAGATAAAGTAAAGAACCAATCATACCTCGATATTTCTTCTCATCTACGGGTTTACCTTGCTCATCTTTGTCGATTTTTATTGATGTGCTCATTGGAGTTGCTGCAGGCTTTGATGATTCCATTTCAAACCTTTTGAGTAGATCTTTGATATATTTCGTTTGATTTAAATGGATTCCATCATTAGTTTGTTTAATTTGTAGACCAAGGAAGTAATTTAATTCCCCCATCATACTCATTTCAAACTCACCCTGCATGTCTTTAGCAAACTCTTTGCACAAATTTTCATTAGTAGCACCAAAAATGATATCATCAACATAAATTTGAACGATTAGCATATCTTCCTTTTTGATTTTTATAAAAAGTGTTGTATCAATTTTTCCTCTACAAAAATCTTTGTCAAGTAGAAAATTACTCAATCTTTCATACCATGCTCTAGGAGCTTGTTTCAAGCCATATAAGGCTTTTGAAAGTTTGAAAACATGATCCGGGTATTTATGATTTTCAAAACCGGGAGGTTGTTCAACATAGACTTCCTCCGAAATGTACCCATTTAAAAAAGCACTTTTAACATCCATTTGATATAATTTAAAATCTTTAAAACACGCAAATGCAAGTAACATTCTAATAGCTTCAAGTCTAGCAACTGGTGCAAAAGTTTCATCAAAATCAATTCCCTCTTCTTGATTATAGCCTTGAGCTACTAATCTAGCTTTATTTCTAGTAACAACTCCAGATTCGTCCATTTTATTTCGAAAAACCCATTTTGTACCAATAACGGGATGATCCTTAGGTCGAGGGGTCAAAAACCAAACTTCATTTCTTTCAAATTGATTTAATTCTTCTTGCATTGCTAAAATCCAGTTTTCATCATTTTCAGCTTCTAAAAATGATTTTGGTTCAATTTGTGAAACAAATGCCAAGTTACCACAAATATTTCTAACAGAGGAACGAGTTTTTATACCTTCCGCCGCATCACCTATGATGAGGTCTTTGGGGTGGCCATGAGCATACTTCCATTCTTTTGGTAAATTTGAGTCATTTTCTGGAAAAGCATATATTTCTTGAAGTTTCTCCATTGTCATTTCTTCGTCATGTTCGCGTAATGGATTTTCTTCATTTTCCTTTTTATAAATGCTCTCCATGCTTGGTTGATTTTCTACAATATCATTACTTAAAAGATTCTTGGAAATAATATCGTTAGATTCATCAAAAACAACATGCACAGATTCTTCAACAAGTAGAGTTCTTTTATTAAATACTCTATAAGCTTTACTAGACATAGAATAACCAAGAAATATAGCTTCATCTGATTTAGCATCAAATTTTCCTAAATTATCTTTATTGTTATTTAATACAAAGCATTTACAACCAAAAGCACGCAAGTGACTAATATTAGGTTTTCTTCCTTTCCAAAGTTCGTAAGGAGTTTTCTTAAGAATAGGTCTAATCATGGCACGGTTTATAACATAGCATGCAGTGTTTACAGCTTCCGCCCAAAAATATTTAGGCAAATTATTTTCACAAAGCATAGTACGAGCCATTTCTTCAAGAGTTCTATTTTTTCTTTCAACCACACCGTTTTGTTGAGGAGTCCTAGGGGCTGAGAAATTATGATCTATTCCTAAGTCATCACAAAACTTAATAAAATCATCATTTTCAAATTCTCTACCATGGTCACTTCTAATACTACAAATATTAAGATTTTTCTCATTTTGAATTCTTTTACAAAGTTTTGAGAAATTATAAAAAGCTTCATTTTTGTGTGCTAAAAATAATACCCATGTATATCTAGTGTAATCATCAACACAAACAAGGCCATAAGATTTTCCTCCTAAACTTAATGTTCTAGATGGTCCGAATAGATCAATATGCAAGAGTTGAAGCGGTCTAGTAGTTGAAACGATATTTTTGGATTTAAAAGAAATTCTAGTTTGTTTTCCAAATTGACATGCATCACAAAGTTTATCTTTTTCAAAAATAATTTTTGGTAAACCTATGACTAACTCATTTTTTGAAAGTTTGGAAATTAAATCAAAATGAGCATGTCCTAATCTTCTATGCCAAAGCCAACCATTATCATTTATAGCAGATAAACATTTAATGTTAAAATGAGAAGATAAATCATGTAAATCAAACACATATACATTCTCATGTCTATAACCTACAAATAAAGTTTTGTTTTCTAAGGTATTTTCAATAGTGCAATGAGTTTTCTCAAAAATAACTCTATAACCTTTATCACATAATTGACTAATACTAAGCAAGTTATGTTTTAAACCTTCAACAAATAAAACATTTTCAATAATAGGAGAGGGATTTTTACCAATACTTCCTACACCAATGATTTTACCCTTGCTATTGTCGCCAAAAGTCACATATCCGCCATCCTTTGGTTGGAGTGTGGCGAACATAGCTTTATTTCTAGTCATGTGCCTCGAACATGCACTGTCGAGATACCATCTATCGTTACTGGATTTTGTCTTGAAACATACCTACAAAAATTTGATTTATCTATTGGTACCCATTTTTTCTTGGGTCCATAAAAGTTAGAATTTGATATCCTTGAGATATCCTTAGGAACCCACATCTTTTTTATTTTAGCAAAAGGATTTCTTTTAATAGGACATGAAGGTGAAATATGACCTTTTGTTCCACAAAAATGACATGTGAGATGAGAGTGATTAGAAGATGCATATACAAAACCATTTTTGGCAGTTTTTACTTTTGAAAAAGGTTTATATCCAATTCCGGCTCTACCAAAAGTACGGTTTTGATTTTTAAGAATTTTATCTAAAGTCTCTCTACCTTGAGTGAACTTTGAAAGAGTAGTTTTCAAGTCTTCAATATTTTCTTTTAAAATAATTTGCTCATTTTTTAAAGACTCGTTTTCTTTTTGCAATACAACTAAATGTTTTTCAGAAATTGAAGACTCTTTTTGAGTTAAAATCTCATTTTCCTTTTTCATTTTCATGGCTTCATTTTCTAAAACATTTATCTTGGAAGTCAATGATTCATTTTCTTTTGATAAACTTGAAATTACTTTCTTTTGACAATTATTTTTCAAACTAAGTTTCTTAAATTCTGCATGTAATTCATCAAAAGCTAATTGTAATTCATCAAATGTAAAAGATTCGTCATTTACCTCATTTTCATTTCCAAGTGCCATTAAACATAGGTTAGCAACCTCGTTTTTGCAAACTTCGGTTTCTGTGTCGCTTTCATCACTATCTTCTCCCCATGCTGCAATCATAGCTTTCTTTTTGTCCTTCTTGAATTTTTTCTTAAGTTCTGGACATTCTGATTTGTAGTGTCCAGGTTTGTTGCATTCATAGCAGGTTACTTCAGATTTTTTGTGATTTTCTCCTCTTTGAAAATCCCTGTTGTTGAAGTCTTTTCTGAAAAAATTTCGTACACCTTGTTTCTTTCTCACAAACCTTTGGAACTTTCTAGTGATGAATGCCATTTCCTCATCCTCATCTGAATCATCTTCCTTATCCTCTTGATGTTTCGAGGTGGATTTGAAAGCTATTCCTTTCTTCTTGTTGTTGTCCTCCTCTTCCTTTCCTTCTTGCATTATGAGCTCATGAGTTAAGAGAGATCCCATTAACTCATCTAGACTTAGCTTTGATAAATCCTTGGCTTCGGTAATGGCAATGACTTTTGTCTCCCAACTTTTTGGCAATGACCTAAGCACTTTTCTTACAATTTCAGCATTAGTATATATTTTGCCAAGAGAAGTTAAACCATTAATAATATCAGTAAAACGAGTAAACATTTGAGGAATAGTTTCATCAGGCTTCATTTTAAAAAGTTCATAATTATGGACTAGCAAACTGACTCTAGATTCTTTAACTTGTTCGGTTCCCTCATGAGTCACTATAAGCTTGTTCCAAATTTCTTTAGCGGTTTTACATGTGGAAATTCTATTGAACTCGTTGGCATCTAAAGCACAGTACAACATGTTTGTAGCTTTGACATTAATTTGGGCCATTCTAGTATCTGATTCATCCCACTCATCTTCAGGTTTTGGTACCCTAAGTCCATCTATAGTTTTGGTAGGAATTTTTGGACCATTACAAATAATTTTCCAACATTCATAATCATTAGATTGAATATGTATGGTCATCCTAGTTTTCCAATAGCTAAAATTTGTGCCGCTAAATAGAGGTGGCCTATTAGATGCTTGTCCCTCGGGTAAGGAATAACTAGGGGTTGCCATGATCTACTCTGAGACGGTTAAGTCACAAAAACTAGAGTCTAGGCTCTGATACCAATTGTTATCCCAGATAGGCAACCCAAGAGGGGGGGTGAATTGGGTTATTAAAAATTTCACAATATTAAAAATAACACAATATTCAGAATTTTAATAAATAAAAAAAAAAGAGAATAATAATTATCAATATAAAAGTAGAAGAGATAGAGAGAGAAAATCAAACACTGCGATTTATAGTGGTTCGGCACGCCAGGCCTACGTCCACTCCCCAAGGAACCTCCTTGAGAATTTCTTTACTATCAATTGAATAAATACACCACCAAGCTTGTGGATTTGGCACAGGACTTACTCTTATCTATTGAGCCTCACTCAACAATAAATGCCTTACCCTTACAAAATCTCTCACAAAAATAAGGAATAAGAATAAGTGGTAATTGAACCCACTTTTACAATAATTCTCTCACAAAGAGTAGATATGAAAGTGTAAGAACAAAAACTAGACTTAGATCTGAAAGTGAAAGAGCAGAATACTCAGAATTTTGGAGCTCACAGAAATATTTTCTCTTCAAGTTCTTGATTTTTTCTCCACATCCAACACCTCTATTTATACACAAAAATATACCCGTTGGACGCTCCTTGCTGACGTCATGGCTTACATAAGCACGCTCCTGACGTCATGGCTTACATAAGCACGCTCCTGATGTCATCGCTTACATAAGCAGGCTCTTGATGTCATTGCTTACATAAGCACACTCCTTAAATTTAAATAGTCAGCAAATGATAATAATTAAAAAGATAAAAATAAGATTGATTTTTTCTTCTTGTTTTTTTTTTTCAAACATGGAGCCACCGTTTTTGTAAACAATTTAATACAAAGTTCACAACTTTCAAACAAACAAATAATTTTCTCCATCTAGTTTATAATATATATATATATATATATACATATATACATAACTCCATCTTGTTCTTCTTGTTTAATTATAATATGATATAATTAATGTAGTGTAAAAAATTTAATAGCGCACGTGATGTATTCTGCATATAATGTTATATAAGCTCTGATCAAAATTTTGCATACAGAAAAATCTCTATAAATAATATTTATGATGGATCTGAAAATATATGTCATTTTTAAAATATTGTATATGTTGTAAAGATTTTAAACTAAATGTATTTTACCACTCCATATTAATTTTGTCAAAATAAGACAACTCATAAATATCAAATTTGTCAAAATAATACAACCAATCAATCATTTTTGTCAAAATAATATAATTAATCAATTTGTCAAAAGATGAATAGTAATTAACCCTATTTTTCAAAAAGTGAATAGTAAAGTTTTTGAAAATATTTAAAATAATCATTTTTGTCAAAATAATATAATTAATCGATTTGTCAAAAGATGAATAGTAATTAACCCTATTTTTCAAAAAGTGAATAGTAAAGTTTTGAAAATATTTAAAATAATATTTAACATATATATTTTAAAAAGATAATATTATTTTATTTAAATAATATTTAACAAATATATATATTTTAAAAAGATAATAATTTGTGTCAAATAATTTGTATATTAACTAATATATTTTAGACATCATCAAAATTAAATAATATGATTAACACTTCCATCTAGAGTGAGAACTTTGAGCAAGACTTAAACACAAAAGCCATCACCCTCGAGATGGAAGAACGAAGAGAAAATGCGCTAATCCACATTGCGGCATATCAACAAGAGTTGTCTAGAAAGTACAACAAAACAGTACATCCCAAACGGTTCAAAATCGGGGATTGGGTTTCAATGAAAATAAATAAACCTGTTCTCAAATAAAACTCTTCTCAAATAAATAAACCAATTAATGAATAATATGACATTGAAAACCATGATTAAATCATAAAATATTTATAAAAAAAATCATTGGGGTTTCACCTCTAACCTTACCAAAGAAAATCAAAATACCATAGAATTAAAATAAAACTGTTCGAAATTGGATCAAGTTTAGAACCTAAACCCAAATGGGTTGCCCTTGGTGGCATGACCTGATTAGGAGAGATCCAAATAAAATAATAGATTATATTTCAAGATATGAGATAATCTTGATATGAATAATTGTCAATATATTAGATGATAATTATTAATTAGAAATTGCTGATATGGGATAGACGTTATCTGCGATAATATATCTATCATATTGGTCTCCTAATTGTCCTATATAAACAGAACTTGGGTTCTATATTTACAACAACAAAAAAATATACGTTCTCTCCTCCCATAAATCATTCCACCTTTGTACTGTGATTGATGTGGGTAAAACTCTAGTAGTTTTACTGCATTATTGTGGAGATTATTCAAGAGTGATTCATTGTACAATCTGTTTACCCACAAGGTATGCCTGAATCTATGTAATTTTCCACTGTATATATAGTATTATATTTCCTTCATTGGTATCAAAGCCATTATTAAAGTGTTTTTGTGCTATTGAATATGGATGAAATTAGTATTTTATGCTAATATATGTATGTATATTATTTTTGTTTGCATAAAATATTGTTGATTGATCAAAACGATTTCATCAGATTTTTATTTTGTCTATAATTAAATTTATATTGTTTATAAGTATTCACATATATAATATCGGTAAAATTACATTAATAGATGATGAATTTTTATTTGTAATTTTATGTTTCAAAGTTATCAAATATTAATAAATATATATATATATATATATATATTGTGTGAGTGATTTTCTGGTCACACTGCCCGTTTAGTAATCAGCTAGAGAGCACTGGCAGAATAGATGGCTTCTGACTAACCTGCAACAGAAAGAGAAGACTCCAGTGGTGGTTCGCCACCCGGGGGTACTCCGACGATCAAGTCAGTATATCTCTCAAAGATAATCAAGTCCTAAACTTACTGCTTAAAGCATAAGATTGCGTACCTTAGACCCATGGGGGTGCCTCTCTTTTATAGTTTACTCAATCCTAGTCCCACCAGAAGCCTGACTTCTATGGAGTCCAACTCAGTACTTACTTTGGACTCCTCAAGAGATAAAGATAAACTCCCTAAGAGATTTATCCTCATCTTGACTAAGTCTCCTCTTCATTCTAGAACTCTTGTCCCTTATCCGTTTATCTCGGATTCCGATATCTTCGGAGATAACCTCTACATAATGACCAGGACACGTGGCACCTCGGTTGACACATCAGCGTCACCTTGCCACGTGTTGGTGCTCAGAAATATATCCCCACAACTGCCCCCTAGGTTCTATTACCTCGGCATTCTGAGGTGATGGAACCTATATCAGTACTTCCTCCTGTATATCGGCTCAAGAACTCCTCAGCCGAGATCATTCATTTCAGGCCGACATGTTTTTCAGAGAACAAGAACTCCAGTGAATTCTTTCACGTGAGTGAGCTGTCACGCATCATTTATTCAACCGTTTCATTCACGCGTCTTCACCTCATTGGACTGTGCCTATGACGCGCTTGCAAGCCGTATTGTGTCTGTGTGCGCCGTCTGACGTATGCGTTGTCCCAGGCGCATTTAATGCTCCGTTTTGCCACCGTTTCAAACTTTTGACAAAACCTTTCCCCCTTTCTTCATTTTTTCACTTTTTGCATTCGATTTCTCTTTATTTTTTCTCTCTCTAGCTTCTGAGGACGCCATTGTTCCAGTCCTCAAGCTTTGCAACTGCCTTCCTTTCTCCCTTCCTGTGAAGCTTTCGTCGTTTTTGTTACATTTGTAACTGTCGTCTGACTTCGGCAATCTTCACACCGGCTTCAACTTTTTTCTGGTAAGCCACTGTTCCTTTCGTTTTCAATTCTGTAGATATTCTTCATTACTTGTTGCCATTTTTGTTTCAAATCTTGCAAATCACAAATCTGAACATATTTATTCAAATGGTTTTGATCTTGCCTATATCTTGAATACATACTGTTCACCACTTTCTTGTACTCTCGTTACTGTTCTTAACCCTTTATGTCTCGTATTCTTTATGCCCTTGATAGCCCATCCCTGTTCTTGATTCTAAAGTACATCTTTGCCTTTCTGTCTTCCAGATCCGTGACTTCAACCCTTGCTTTCATAGATCTAGGTTTGGGATTTGTTGTGTAGAACCCATAATTTAGGAAAAAACTGAAACTAGTACTTTACCTAGATTTTTGCCAAGGTCGTATTAACCCTCTCAAGACATCTTTTCTCTAAAATCCAACCCCTCTAATTCAGGCCGATATTATGGGTATGTGGAGACATAGGGTAGATACCCCGACCAAACTTGAGTATTTTAGGCAAGAATTCTCTATTCCTGCCGATGTCCATCTGAGGTTGGCTGGAGATAATGACTCCATCATGCCCACAGATGATTCGATGTCCTTTCCCATTGTAGCTTTCACTGAGTGCGGACTCCGGCTCCCACTAAACATTATTTTTCGTGAGATTCTTCACTATTATAAGTTGAACCCCATGCAACTGGAAATCAATTCCTACCGAGTGATCAATGGCATCTTAACCTTAGCTAAACAGGAAAATGTTAGGATCACCTTAGCCGATATCCAATATTGCTATACCATGTGTGCCCTTAATTTGAAAGAAAAAAGGCTACATTTATTACCTTAAGCCGAGGTCTACAGAATTCAAAATCGTAGCCGACCTCCCAGACTCCAACAAGGGGGCTGGAGATGACTATCTCATTACCTCGAGAAATTGGGAGTTTGCTCCAGACAAGGACATCCATCTCTACCCTCTTCCTCGATCAGTTTTAGAGGGCAAGGGTAAGAGCCCAGTGTTCAGCTTTGCCTGTTTTCTTTCAAAGTCTTAAATACTTTGTCTGCTTCTGACGTCTGTTCTTCTTGCAGCTGTTCATAAGCCACCGAAAAATTTTCGCCAATCCTTTGTTCCCAGTAAGAATTTGAAGAAACTGCTGGACTTGCCAGTCCATAAAAGGAAAGCGCCTGTGCTTCTTAATTTTATTCCATTACATAAGTCAACTTTGCCCGACGTTCCCAAAAGGAAGAAGAAAAGTCTTTCTCCACTCTCTGCTACAACTCCGTTGACTGCATCCACATCACGAACAGATCAAGGATCAACATCTGATCCAGCTGATCAGCCATCAACTTCGGCTCCATAACTGGTCCCAATATCATAACGAAAACGTCGGCGACGACTTGTCCTTACTGCCGAGATGGGCTGCCCAAAACCAGTTGCAAAAGACCTCTTAGCCAGCCTCCCTTCTGATGTTGAAACTCAGCCAACACAAACCATGCCCCCACCGAAGCCGAAAAGAGTTAAAAAGGCTCAGCCAAAGGCTAAAGTAACTCAGGTTGAATCTGAGGATACTTTACCTATTTCCAAGCTGGCTGAGAGTGACAAATCTCAACCTCCTATTGGGAAGAGACCCTCTGAAACCCAGCCATCAGAATCTCAAAAATCAAAGAAGCCGAGGTCTTCTTCTACAACAACCTTGGGATCAAAAAAACCTGATGCCCTCTGGGCCCCCACAATTACTTTGGAAGACAAGCCTGTTATGGCAAGTGATAGTGCCGAAGATATTAACGTCGGCGTTGCGCTCAACACTACTCTTCTGTTACCAGGCGATTTGGAGCGAAACGCCCAGTACAGTGAGTATGAGAATTACGCTCTAATGCTTCAGCACTCCGTTCAGGTAGATGTCTTCTGTTTGGTAATTTGCATCTTTCTTTCTCTTTATTTCGTACTTTGAACATTCTCTAATACCTCTGTTTTCTTTTAGGCCATCCAATATGCCCACTCTTTCTCAATGCAGTCTTTTGAGAATCGGGAGAGGCTTGTTGAGATAAAGAGGGAGTTTTTTTCCCTCCAAAAGACCAACAAAGGTCTTCTATCAAAGATGAAGAAATTGGAGGACCAAGCCGAGGCTGCAATCAAGGCTCAGACCAATGCCGAAGAGAAGGCTGAGGCTGCTGAGGCTATCAGGAAAGTGGCTGAATCTTAGAAAAAAAAGGCCGAGGAAAAAATGGCCCTGGCCGAAAAAGAGCTTCAGGGGGCCCTGGCCACTAAAGACGCCAAAATCAAAGAAGCTGATGAAAAGGCGTACACTCAAGGCATGGCCGATGTTACTGAGGCTTATGAACTTCAAGTGAAGCAGGCATGCAACAAGGGTTTCACCCTTGGTTGGATGTCTCTTCTGAAAAAACTCAATATCCCTGATGATTCGCCTTTGAGGAATGCCGATGATATTCCTCTTCCATTCCCTCCACCTCCTCCACCAGCTCAGTCCGATGAAGATTCAGAATCTGGAGATGAGGAAGAGGATGATGCCTTAGTGAGAAAAGCAAAGGAGGCTACTGCGTTCAAGTCCCTTCCTCAAAATGAGCAAGTCCTAGACTTAACTCAAGACGAGGAGGTTGAGGAGGTTCCCCAGGATGTGATTCCTTCAAAGGTATCATCGGATTCACTTCTTGCTGATAAGAGTATTGATGAGACCCTTGCTCAAATTGATGCCGAGATCGCGGCGGAGAAGGCGGCCGAGATATCTTCTCAGCAGTCCTCAGACGTCCAAACCCAGCCTGCTGCCGATGTTAGGGAATCGTAGTTTTGATGTTTTTCTTTTCTTGTCTTTTGTACTCTTGTACTTCTTTGTTTCTTCAGACGATGTAAGGTTTGCATATGGCCGATGTGCCTTTTTGTGAATGCTAACTCAACTTTCTTTTTCTGAATGCTTGTATCTTTGTTTTCTTCTTACTGCGCTTGCATGATTCTATACTTAGCATATTTTACATGTCTTATGTACTCTTCTTTCTTTGTGCAATCTTCTCGGGGTGACATATCTCGGTTATGCCACCTGACGATTTACCTCAGCAAGTACTTGTCCTATAAATTGCTTACAAATTTCAATAAGGATTAGCATATACTGTTTTAATTTCTATTTTGTAAATTTTTCTTAAGTTATAACAAGTGCCGAACAATGACTTGTAAATTGTTACAAATTTCAACAAGCGTTAAGTATTACTTCGGTTTAACTTCAACTTGTAAATTGCTACAAATTTCAACAAGTGAAGATAAACAATAATCTCGGCTTAACTTCAACTTGTAAATTGCTACAAATTTCAACAAATATTAAGCATTACTTCGGTTTAACTTCAACTTGTAAATTGCTACAAATTTCAACAAGTGAAGATAAACAATAATCTCGGCTTAACTTCAACTTGTAAATTGCTACAAATTTCAACAAGTGAAGATAAACAATAATCTCGGCTTAACTTCAACTTGTAAATTGCTACAAATTTTAACAAGCGTTAAGCATTACTTCGGTTTAACTTCAACTTGTAAATTGCTACAAATTTCAATAAGTGAAGATAAACAATAATCTCGACTTAACTTCAACTTGTAAATTGCTAAAAATTTCAACAAGCGTTAAGCATTTTTGTCTTCTCTCTGCCCTCAATGTGAACCTAAGTTCTACGTGGGTTCTCATTATTCAAAAACAGCATTATGCATCTTTTATCAATTCACAAGTCTTGGAGAATTCTGCTAAAATTTTATTGATGACGTTGGCAAAAAATAACAAGGAACATCTAATGATAGAAAAATTTCAAATTACAAGTGTTCCAGGGTCTTAGCAATGCTTTGCCCTCATTATCTTCAAGCCGGTATGCTCCATTGCCCAATACGGAAGTAATTCTGTAGGGTCCTTCCCAGTTTGGGCCAAGCTTGCCCTCTCTGGGATCCTTCTTGTTGACAACAACTTTTCTTAGGACTAGGTCGCCGACCTGAAAATCCCTTGGATTGACCTTCTTATTGTAAGCTCTAGTAAGCTGCTGTTGGTATGCTGTGAGCTGAATTGCAGCCTTCTCCCTTCTTTTTTCTAAGAGATCCAGATCTCGGGCTAGAAGTATATCATTAGTCCCATTTTCTACTCCCTGGGTTCTGATCCCTGGGATGTCGATCTCCAGTGAGATGACTGCTTCTGTGCCGTAAGCCATGGCAAAGGGGGTTTCCCCTGTTGATCTTCTCGACGTAGTCCGATATGCCCAGAGTGCATTGGACAACTCATCTAGCCACTTTCATTTTGCTGCCTGCAGCCTCTTCTTTATCCCGTCCAAAATTACTTTGTTGGATGCTTCTGTTTGCCCATTGCTTTGGGAAAAACTTGGTGTTGAAAAGTAATTCTTTATTTTGAATTTCGCACAGAAGTTCTTGATGAGTTTGCTGTCAAACTGCGTTCCGTTGTCGGCAACTATTGCTCTTGGAATGCCAAATCTGGTGATGATGTTTCTCCATATGAAGTTCTTGACGTCCACATCTCGGATTTTGGCAAGAGGTTTTGCTTCTATCCACTTCGTGAAGTAATCTGTTGCTACCAGCAAGTACTTCCTTTGCCCAGTTGCTTTGGGCAACTGCCCAATGAGATCCATGTCCCATTGGGCAAATGGCCATGGACTGGATATAGGGTTCAGGTCAGCAGCTGGCTGGTGTATTAAAGGTGCAAACCTTTGGTATTGTTCACACTTCTTCACGTAGGCTTCTGCATCTTTTTGCATGTAGGGCCACCAATACCCCTGGGTAATGGCCCTGTGAGCTAGTGATCTGCCCCCAACGTGGCTTCCACAAATCCCTTCATGAATTTCATATAGAAAATTTTCAACCTGCAAAGGGTGTACGCACCTTAAAAGGGGTCCAGTGAAGGACCTTCTGTAGAGATGTCCGTCCGCTGTCAGATTGAATCTTGCCGACTTCAATCTGACCTTGTGTGCTTCCTTATGGTCTTCTGGTAGCTTTTCCTCTCTTAGGAATGCAACAATTGCATCCATCCAGCTTGGTCCCAAGTCCACACACATTACTTCTTGTTTTGTGATCGGTGGTTCTATGCTCGGGCCTGACATATAGTCAATCTTATTGTCCTTGTTTTTCCAGTTTGTATTGAACTTGCCAAGTTGGCCAATGCGTCGGCGTGGCTGTTATCATCTCGGCTAACTTGAAGAAGTCGGCAGTTGCGAAACAAGGCTGCCAGCCTGATGACTTCCTTTGCGTATGCCGACATTCTCTCATCTCGGGCTGCAAACTCTCATGTTGTCTGATTTACTATAAGTTGAGAATCACAAAAAATTATTACCTCATCTGCTTCTGCTACCACGGCCAGCTTTAGTCCTGCAATTAATGCTTCATATTCTGCCTCATTATTCGAGGCCTTGAACCGTAATCGAATGGACTGTTCCAATATCTCTCCATCTAGAGATATTAACCCTACTCCTGCCCCCGCTCCTTGCCGGTTTGAGCTCCCATCGACAAACAGGCGAAAAGAGTCATCGATGTAAATGCTGCAGGGTCTGAGTTTTTCTTTTCTTTGTTCTTTTGCCTTTGGCAGGGCTTCTCCTTGTTTGCTTAGACATTGTTCATCTTGGCTCAACGGAGCCTGATGTTCGATGGGTTCTGGCGTGAATTCGGCCACGAAGTCGGCCAAAACTTGGCCCTTTATTGCTGTTCTCGACCTGAACTCCAGATCGTACTGCCCCAAGACCACTGCCCATCTTGCTATTCTTCCAGTTAAGTTTCCTTGTTGTAACAAGGACTTCAGTGGGTGCTCTGTTAGCACTATAATCTTGTGTACTTGAAAGTAATGGTTCAGCTTCTTTGAAGCCATTACTAAGGCCAACATTAATTTCTCTAGTGGTAGGTACCTTGTTTCTACATCGGCCAAGGTTTTGTTTACATAATAAACAGCCTTTTGCTTCCCTTTTTCCTCTCGGATTAGTACTACACTTACTACGTGTTCTGAAACTGCTAAACACAAAAACAGTTCTTCCCCAGGTTCAGGTGTTGAGAGGACTGGAGCTGTGGTCAGATATTTCTTTAGGTCGACCAAGGCGGCCTCGCATTCCTCAGTCCATAGGAAGTCCGTGGCCTTCTTCACCAGGTTAAAGAAAGGTTTACATTTGTCTGAGCTTCGGCTTATGAACCTGTTTAGGGCCGCGGCCCTTCCAATAAGCATCTAAACCTGTTTTCCCGACGTCGGGCTTTTCAGCTCTAGGATGGCCTTGATTTGATCTGGGCTGGCTTCAATGCCCTTTCTTGTTACCAGGTACCCCAAAAACTTACCTGATCCAACTCCAAACGCGCACTTTGATGTGTTGAGTCAGA
Source organism: Camellia sinensis (assembly GCF_055761805.1). Classification (NCBI taxonomy): domain Eukaryota; kingdom Viridiplantae; phylum Streptophyta; class Magnoliopsida; order Ericales; family Theaceae; genus Camellia; species Camellia sinensis. The sequence continues at coordinate 92,354,215 of NC_138962.1, forward strand.
GCCGGTATGTTTTGAGTATATCAAAGACCTCTTTTAGATCGGCGAGATGACCCTCAGGTTCCTTGGTCTTCACGACCATGTCATCGATGTAGACCTCTACTGTTTGGCTAATCAGGTGTTTGAACATCCTGGTTACCAACCTTTGGTAAGTTGCTCCTGCGTTTTTCAACCCAAAAGGCATTACCTTGTAACAGTACAGCCCTTTCGGGGTGATAAACGTTGTCTTCTCCTCGTCTAGGGGGTACATGGCTATGTGGTGGTATCCCCTGTAAGCATCCAAGAAGCTCATCCTTCCATGTCTAGATGTGGCGTCTACCAATTGGTCAATCTTGGGTAGAGGAAAGCTGTCTTTAGGACAAGCTTTGTTCAGGCTTGTAAAATCTACGCGGATCCTCCATTTACCATTCTTTTTCTTTACTACCACAGTGTTTGATAGCCATGTCGGATAATTGACTTCTCTGATGGCCCTGGCCTCCAGAAGTCTGTCTACTTCCTCCTCCACTGCTTCGACGTGCAGCAACGTCGGTCTTCTGGCTCGTTGTATTACTGGTTTGGCTGTCCAGTCAACGTTCAATTTGTGGCATGTGACGTCGGGGTCAATGCCAAGCATTTCATAGGGCGTCCAAGCGAACACCTCTATGTTTGCTCTCAGAAAAGTTTCCAGTTCTCTTTCTTCTTCTTCGGCTAAGCTCGAGCCGACTAGAAAGAAGCGTTCTTCATCATCCTCCTGGACGAGGATTTTCTTCAGTGCTTCTTCACTCTTCGTGGCTGGCTCCTTGCCGACATCCTTTAGGACCTTTATGTCCTCGTCTTCAATCTCTGCCTTCTCCGGTTCTCGAATGTTGCAGGTGGATTTCATTACTGCCATGGAGCAATTCTTTTCCTGCAGTTGATTTCCTCTGACTTCTTCAATCCCATGCTCTGTTGGGAACCGTAGTAGTTGATGCAACGTTGAGGGAACTGCCCCCATTGCATGTAACCATGGCCTTCCCAAGATGATGTTGTATGGCGAGGGCGTGTCAATCACTATGAATTCTGTCTTGATCTTCTTAGTGCCGGCTTGTACTTCCAAGCTTGTTGCGCCCAGTGGCCACATTGGCGTTCCATTGAAGCCGACCATCGGGCCATTGGATTGCTCCAAGTCATCAGGATGAAGGCCTAGCTCCTCGTAACATCTAACATACATGATGTCGCAAGAGCTGCCTTAATCAATCAGGATGCGTTTCACTTAGTACTCCCCAACCTGGAGGGATATTACCAAGGCATCATTATGTGGATGCTGGACCATCTCTAGGTCGGCTTCAGTAAAGGCTATCGTCGGTCCCTGGCATTCTTCAGGCCGAGGTCTTTTATGTCTGACCTGGTTCATGTGCTGTAGGTGTTTTACCTTCTGGGTCTCCCCTCGTATGTCGTTTTCGTTCACCTTTGAGTAAATTACATTAACCACCCGTGGTCCTCCTGCCTGTGGTTGCTGTGCTGGGAGAGGCGGAACTGCTGGTGCTTGAGGCAATCTTGCCTATTCTTCTCTTGTCCTGGCCTCATCGACAAGGTCCCTCAGATGGCCTTGCCTCACCAAGTCTTCTAAGTGTGCTTTTAGGGCTCTGCAACCCTGAGTTGGGTGCCTTTCTTCATTGTGGTAAACATAACGCTTACCGACGTTTTTTCCCATAAATTCCCCTGGTGCTCTTATCGGTGCTCTAAAATAGGGTTGGTTTCGTATTTGATCCAGGACTTTGTGGACCGGGATTCGGAACACAGTCGTCACTGCCTATTTAGCCCTCAATTCCGTTTCTTGTTTGATCGATCCATTGTTACCTCGGCTTCGCTTCGGCGAGCCGTTTCCTTTCTCCTGCTTTGTCTCTTTGTTTCCCGACATATCCTCATCGGCTCTGGCGTACTTCTCAATTCTCGCCATGAGTTCTTCTATGCTTTTTAGCAATGTCTTTGCCAAAGACTTCCGTAGTGGGCAGTCATCTTCAGGCCGTTCTTGAGAGACACGACCGCCACCTCTTGGTTGCATTCGGGTATTCGATTGAACACCTCATAGTACCTTTTTGCGTAGGCCCTAAGGCCTTCATCCTTAGTGATTTTTAAAGCCATCAGTGCATCGACCCTCAAGGGTTGTAGTTTGTTCGTCACAAACCTGGCCACAAACATCTCGGCTAGGCCTTCCCAAGTCTTTACGCTTCCCTTCGGTAGTTTATGGAACCAATTTGATGCAATCTCCCCGAAGGATGAGGGGAATACTTTGCAGAGCAACGACTCGTTCCCACTATATAATGCCATTGAATTCAGGTATAGTCCAACGTGAAAGTTGGGATCTGACTTACCATCATATATTTGGAACCTCGGCATACTGAATTTCTTTGGTGCTTCAAATTTGTCCAGTTCCACCGAGAATGGTGTCCTCGGCTTAACCGGGAAAGTTACCTCGGCTTCAGTATTCTGTTGCTTCCTCTTGAGGTAATCTCTCAAGTTTTCTTTACTCCTCCCTAGAGCTCGGCTATCTTTGGACTTTAATCTTTTCGGCACACTACTTTCGGCCTTGTAGTGGGCCCGTTTTGATTTTTCTCCATGGGTTGTGTCAAAGCAGAGCGCCTGCCCTTGAACATGCCGATGTTCTTTGGGCTCTAGGTCCTTCATGTGATACGTCCTTCGGGACTCCTCTTGGCTCGGCTCCTCTCGTCCGATTTCCTTGGAAGGTCGGTGAGAGTGCCTTCCGCTTCTAGTGTGCTGAGGGGCTTCGGGGATTGTTTTCCTTCCTCCCTTCTGGGTATTAGTTACTGGAATCGGCGTGTCGTGCAGTGGGTACAGTGGCTGCATGACATTGTTTTGCATCATGAAGTTGACGACCGACTGCAGGTCTGCCAACTTGTTTGCTAATTCTTTTACTTCTTCATCCCTCCGCAGGCACCTATCCCTCCATACCTGGAGGTTATCTTCGTTATAGTACTTGCTTTGGTCTGTCTTCTTTGAAGTTTCGCCCTCCTGGCCGACGTCTTTCTCCCCGTGGCCCTGGTCACGAGTTTCTGCATTGTGGTTGTCTCCTTCGATATCAAGGTCGATAGGTCTGTCACTCCCAGCAAGAGTGTCGTCCCTAATCTTTTCCTTCTGTCCGTTGCTGGCCATCTATTCTCCTACTTTCCCACAGACGGTGCCAAATTGTGTGAGTGATTTTCTAGTCACACTGCCCGTTTAGTAATCAGCTAGAGAGCACCGGCAGAATAGATGGCGTCTGACTAACCTGCAACAGAAAGAGAAGACTCCGGTGGTGGTTCGCCACCCGGGGGTACTCCGACGATCAAGTCAGTATATCTCTTAAAGATAATCAAGAGCTAAACTTATTGCTCAAAGCATAAGATTGCGTACCTTAGACCCACGGGGGTGCCTCTCTTTTATAATTTACTCAATCCTAGTCCCACCAAAAGCCTGACTTCTATGAAGTCCAACTCAGTACTTACTTTGGACTCCTCAAGAGATAAAGATAAACTCCCTAAGAAATTTATCCTCATCTTGACTAAGTCTCCTCTTCATTTTAGGACTCTTGTCCCTTATCCGTTTATCTCGGATTCCGATATCTTCGGAGATAACCTCGGTAATGCCGAGATAACCTCAGCATAATGAGCAGTACATGTGGCACTTCGGCTGACACATTGGCGTCACCTTGCCACATGTTGGTGCTCAGAAATATATCCTCACATATATATATATATATATATATATATATATATATGTGCGCGCGCATGAAATTGTTATTTAAAAAAAAAAAGAAAAAAAACATAATGATGTGACCAGAACAGGTGCGGTTACCTTGCTGACGTAGCACTGATCACTTGATGATTTGTACTAACATAAGTACTAATACACGCTCTAACCTACCGGCACTGGGATTTACTTTTTTTGTCTCAAGTAATGGCCTCTCTCGAAGGATTTAATTTTTTTTAATAGTACAATTATTATATTTTAAAATTTGATTTTTTAAAATTATCTTTTAATAGTATATTTTTTAAAAAATATTAATATTATAATTATATTTTTATGTTGTTAATGAATTTAAAACAAAGATAAAATAGAAAATTTATATTATTTTTGTATTTGATTTTCGAAAATGGATGAATATTTTGGGTCAATGAAAAATGAAACAAGGGACTAATATTTTGGAACGGAGGGAGTATTCTTTTTAAGGCTTTGTTTGTTTATTTTAATTTAAAACAGTAAGTGCTCTAAAATATTCATTATAATTCCGTTTTGAGCATGGCTGATATGGCTAGTCTTGTAATTATTTTGTCTACAATCTGTTTAAATTTCAGATTTTATGAAATGAAAAAAATATATATTTGTCTAGATTATTAATTCAATATGCTTTACGTTAAAATGCTTTTGTGCATGCATAATTAATTCTTTGGACTTGAATTTTTTTACAAAAGTATACTAAAATCCTAGTATAAGAGTTATACTATTTCAGTTTTTGAAATATTTATTTATATTTTTTTTGTATTATTTTATTAAAGAAATCACAGAAAATTACAGAAAATTTCAAGAAAAATTTTGAAATTTATCTTCTACTGTTTAGAATATTCTGAATGTTAGGAACATCACGATTATTTATTTATTTATTTATTTTTTATGTTGGAACTCGTGTTGTTATCCCCAAAGTATGATTAATATTAATTAGAATTTTATGATAAAATATTGTTTATCATTTTTCAAATTGTATTATCATATTAAGATGTTCATATGTGAATTTTTTAAATCATGCTTAGTACATGTACTACAGGATTATTCTTTTAATAAACCTATTCATTTTTTTTTTTGGCTCATTAAATTGAATTGAATAGTTGATAAAAATTACTAGAGGCGCAAGAGATGATTATAAGCTTAGCGAATTTTCGATCTTGCGACATGTGTATTTTTTTATTAAAATTTAATTTGAATTTACGCAACAAAATTATTTTGTATTGTGCTAAAATTTTATCCCTTATGCATTTTTTCTCTAGATATAGTTAACTATGGCAGTAAAAGGCATTATAGCTGATTTGACTAAGGGAGAAAAGCTAGATGGCGATAATTATGATATTTGGCTTTTTAAGATCTAGTATGTCCTGAATGAGCAAGAGGTCTTGGAGAATCTTGAGCAAGTGATAACTGAGCTTGAGCAAGGTACTACAGCTCAGCAATGTCATGATCTTGAGGCCTATAAAAAATAATGGAACAAAGATTGATGTGTGTGCTTTACGATGTAAAGCAGCACGTACAACGACTTGATAACAGAGTTTGAAGGTTCCTTGACTGCTTTTGAAATGTGGAAGGCTCTTAAACAGAAATTTGGCATCACCTCTTTGGCTAAGTTGCATGGGTTGACCATGAAATTTGATTTCTATTAGAAAAAGGCGTATCATTCAATGAAGCATCATATGATGGTGATGTCAACTATGATACGCGAGTTCGCGGCAACAGGTCATAATCTAATACAAGAGCAACAAGTTCAGGCAGTGATTCGCTCACTTCCTCATTCTTGGGAAGAAATGAAGCATCATATGACGCACAATGATAATTTTAAAATATTTGAGGACATATCACGTCATTTGGAGCTTGAAGCTAAGCGCTTAGAGGCGACTAAACCTAATGACACTACTCTTGTTGCTGAGTCTAACTTGCGCTGGGCATTTGGCTTTAGACGCAGAGGGGCTAAGCGTGCTCCCAAAAAGAAAGATGTGGTTGACCTTGGGCCAAAGTGTGCTGGCACTTTAAAGTGCAAAAGAGGTAACAAGGCTGGCAAGAAAGCTAAGGCTAATATGGCTTGCTTTAACTGCAAGAAGGAATCGAACACTGCTGGATATGGTTAGGTCGATGATGGCACAAGCCAATCTTCCCATTTCCTATTGGGGAGATTCTTTACTAATTGTTGCCTACATCCTTAATCGTGTGCCTTCTAAATCAATACCTTCCACCCCTTATGAATTATGGGCTGGCGAAAAGCCAAATTTGGACAATTTGTGGCCATGGGGTTTAGCAGCTTTCATACAAAACACTTCCCATAAGTATGGGAAGTTAGGCCCTAGAGGAAAGAAGTGTATCTTCATTCGTTGTTATGAACATTCTAAGGGCTATGTATTCATTGGAGAGCAGCCAGATGGGAGTGTGACTGAAACTGAGTCGTGTGATGTGGATTTCCTAGAAGGGGATTTTCATAGGAGAGGTGAGGTTAGTAGAGATATACATCTTTATGAGATGGAGGAACCACAACATAGTGCACCGAGTAGCTTAGTTAATAATGAGGAAATCCCTCAAGCTCCTAGGGATAGTGGGAACAACATTGATAGACTAGGTCCATCGGATGTGGATTATCAAGAACCGCAACGTCGTAAAAGCGAGCGTGGATCCATCCCTCATCGTCATTTTGAGATTGAGAGGGAAGCATTCATGATTGCTCAAAGTGACATTACTAAGCCAAAAATAATAAAAGAGGCTCTAGCATCTCCTACTAGTTTGAGTGAACTGTTGTGATGCTTGATGAGATGGAGTCTATGAGAAAAACCATATATGGTACTTGGTTGATCTACCACCTGAGCATAAGACCATTAGGAACAAATGGGTTCTCAAGATCAAACGTAAGACAGATGGTTCCATAGAAAGGTATAAGGCTCGCCTAGTGGTGAAAGGTTACACCCAATTGGATGGTGTAGAGTATGAGGAAACTTTTTCTCTAGTAGTGAGGTTTGCCTCTATTCGCCTTATTCTGACAATAGTAGCTCGGTTGGACCTTGAGCTATATTAGATGGATGTTAAAATTGCATTTATCAATGGAGAACTAGATGAAGAAATCTATATGGATAAGCTAGAGGGCTTTATAGCAGATGGCATGAAGCGCAAAGTTTGCAAGCTTCAAAGATTTATTTATGGTTTAAAGCATCTAGAGAGTGGTATTTGAGATTTCATCGAGTAATTATCACCGATGGGTTTACGATGATTGATGAAGACCACTGTGTGTTTGTCAAATGATCCAAGGACAGTTTTTTGATTCTGTCATTATATGTTGATGATATACTATTAGCTGGAAATCACAAGGAGATGATTGGCGACACCAAAGGGTGGTTGTCCTCAACCTTCGAGATAAAGGACATGGGTGAAGCTAGCTACGTACTCAGGGTTAAGATCTTGAGAGATCGCTCTAAAAGACTTCTCGGTTTGTCTCAAGAGACTTACATTAAGAATATCTTAGAGCGATTCCAGATGCAGAGTTATAAGCCTGTTGACACTTCTTTAGCTAAAGGTGAGAGCCTAAGCCTTAATATGAGACCTAAGACTCTAGAAAAAAAAGAAGGGATGACCCAAGTACCCTATGCTAATGTAGTAGAAAGCCTGATGTATGCTATGATGTGTACTCGGCTATATATATGTTATGTAGTGGGATTAGTAAGTCGTTACCAGTCTGATCCAGGACCTGCTCATTGGAATGCAGTCAAGCGGATATTACATTACCTCAAAAGGACTGCATATTATATGTTTTGCTACCAGAGTATGAATTTACACCTAGTTGGTTACAGTGATGTTGGCTGGGGCGGTGATATAGATAAGCGAAAGTCCACATCTGGATATGCTTTCTTGCTCGGTGGTGGAGCCATTACCTGGAGTAGTAAGAAACAATCTTGTATTTCCCTATCTACTATGGAGGCAGAGTTTGTGGCATGCTTAGCTGCCGTGCAGGAGGCTATTTGTTTACGATGGTTCTTATAGCATTTGGGAGTAGTCTCAGAAGCCACAGACCCTGTCACTATTGATTGTAACAGCATAGCTGCACTTGCATATGCCAAAGATCCTAAATATCATGGAAAAACTAAACATATAGACATAAAGTTTAACTTCATCAGAGAAATAGTGGCTCAGAAACAAGTTGCCTTAAAACACATTTCTACTAGTCGCATGGTTGTAAACCTATTAACCAAACCCATTTCAAGAGATGCTTATTGTACTCATGCTAGGACTTTGGGTTTACGTAGATGGTAGTGATTTTTATGTGTTTTTTTAGACTTGGATGATTACTTATATACTTTGAAATGTTTGGGATATTATTTATGCAATCAGTATTTAAGCCTGTTCTATTCATTTTTTTGTAGTTGGATATGACTTGCGAGAAAGCACATACATATTTGTTGATTGATGTCAATAGACAAGATTGGATCACTCACATTAGCAATCACTTTTGGTGATCGATGGAGCAAGCAAAAATGAAACATATGGTTGTTAGATCATAGTGGGAGTTGTTTCTGACTTAGATCATCCATAGCTAAAGTCGTATTGGTTGACCAAGATGAGGTCATGTTACTTGACCAACCATGGATAGAAATTTGTACTTTCCATGATGTGCCTATAGATGATGGCTAGATGCGAGATCTCATTTTAGCGCTTGTATATCGTCTAAACCAAGAACTCGAGTTAGGTGCTTGAAAAGTGATATGTGCACTAACTAGTGACTGAACTAAGATCTGTACGATGCTTGGAGGATGACACCACTCTTTAGAAGAGTAACTCCACTGTAGTATGTATTCATACTACATGTGCTTGGCGACTAGTTAGTGAGGTGAGAGAAATGATCCCCATTTTCCTCATCGTGTGAGTCTAAATACATCAAAAATATGCTTTAAATTTCGACATTTATACTATACCCTTAGCAACTTTCAGACTATGTCATAAAGTAAGAAGTCAATGTTAGCTACTTTAGTATATTGCTTGTGGTCATATATGATTTGGCTTTGAGGAACATGTCCAGGAAAGGAATTAACTTTGAACCAAGTGACATAAGGGCGAAAGGAAAATTGTTTAGAATTACACCTCTACTCTATATTCACTATTGACAACTCGCATCGCTCTATATGGGATGCAAATTGGGTGTGAATACATAGCATGATTGGGACTCGGTGTAACTAGATGGATCTAGGGCATATGAGATACTATCTTTGGGTTGATGCCTTTATGTTGGCTTATGACGAGTTTCTAGTGTAGAGCTCCTACCTGTAGGTATCCTCAGCGATTGCACGATCCATTAGCTAAGTATGATTGCATTTATTGGGTAAATTGCGATACAAAAGGCGTGGCATCATGCTAGCGCATGTTCAAATGGGAGATGTTGGAAATTGGGTCAGGTTTAGAATCTAGAACTAATTGGGTCTCCCGTTGTGATATGACCCGATTAGGAGAGATCCAAATAAAATAATAGATTACATTTCAAGATATGAGATAATCTTGATATGGACAATTATCAATATATTAGATGATAATTATTAATTAGATATTGTTGATATGGGATAGACATTATTTTGCGATAATACATCTATCCTATGGGTCTCCTAACTCTCCTATATAAATAGAACTTGGGTTCTGTATTTACAACAACAAAAAATATGCGTTCTCTCTTCTCATAAACCATTCTGCCTTTGTACTGTGATTGGTGTGGATAAAACTGTAGTAGTTTTACTCCATTGTTGTGGAGATTATTCAAGAGTACGTGATTCATCATCTAAACTGGATTCATTATGCAATCTATTTACCTACAAGGTATGCATGAATCCATATAATTTTCCGCTATGTATATAGGATTATATTTCCTTCAAAAACATTATGTATTGAATATTTTATGTATGTCTTCTCCGCTCCTTGTACATATAATTATAGAGTTTCAAGAATACAAATAATTTAAGGGAATTAATTTAATAAAAGTGTATTAATGATAAAAAAGGGGGTAAATTACACTGACACCCCCTAACGTTTATGTTTATTACAGTTCCCCCCTCACCTTTTGGAAATTACACCTCCCTCCCTGAGGTTTAAAGTTTCATTACCGATTCCCCCCTCAGCCCTTTTAATTTTTTAAAATACCAATTTTACCCTCATTGGATAAATTACATTGACACCCCTCACATTTTAGAAATTACAATCCCCTCCCTAAGGTTCCAAGTAGCATTATCAATTGCCCCCTCGGTTAGTATTAGTTGAAAAAAAAATTCATTGAAAAAAAAAAATTAATTGGAAACAAATTAATTGAAAAAAAAAATTGTTAGTAAAATTTTTAAATTTTTGTTTAAAAACCAACGTAAACTCATTTTTTTAAATTTACATTTTTTTCTCAAATTTACAAACCGAGACAACCATTTATAAACCAAAAAATTATCAAACAAGTTTTTATGACAGTTTTTAAAATTTTTGTAAATATAAATTGAAAACTAAAAACGAAATGGTTACCAAACAGGTCTCAGATGGTAAAAATGTCTAAAATTGACAAACAATTAAATAAGTTACCAACATAAGAAATGACTTATCAAAATATTTTTAGGCTATGTATGGTTTGACTTTTAAAATTAAAAAGTAATTTGGTTAAGAAATAAAAAATAAAAAAAATTATTTTTTAAACGAAATGAAAATTATTTTTTTTATTTTTTATTTCTTAACCAAATTAGTTTTCAATTTTTTTTAAAAAAAATTCTAAAAATCAAACCATACATAGCCTAAGAATCTTTTAATAAGTCATTTATTATGTTGGTAACTTATTTAATTATTTGTTAATCTTACGACATTTTTACCATCTAAAACTTGTTTGGTAAACATTTCATTTTCACTTTTCAATTTATAATTACAAAAATTTTAAAAACTGTCATAAAAACTTGTTTGATAATTTTTTTAGTTTATAAATGGTTGTCTCAGTTTGTAAATTTGAGGAAAAAACGTAAATTCAAAAAATGAGTTTACATTGGTTTTTAAACAAAAAAAAATTTCAATTAATTTTTTTCCAATTAATTTTTTTTTAATGACTTTTTTCCCAATTAAAACTAACCGAGGTGGGAATTGGTAATATTACTTTAAACCTTAGGGAGATGATTGTAATTTCTAAAATGTGAGGGGTGTCAATGTAATTTACCCAATGAGGGTAAAATTGGTATTTAAAAAAATTAAAAGGGTTGAGGGAGGAATCTGTAATGAAACTTTAACTTCAGGGGGAGATGTAATTTTCAAAATGTGAGGGGGAACTGTAATAAACATAAATCTCAGGGGGTGTCAGTGTAATTTACCCGAAAAAAAAATATATAGAATAATTATGCACTTTTAACCATTCAGCAAGTACCTCCCCAAATATGTTGTTACTAGCTCCAAAATTAACCTTTTGATTCCAAATCCCATTCTAATCCAAACGAATGTGATCATTTTAACAAGAAATCACAGTTATTGAATCAATCCTACAATGAAATAGTATGAAAATAAAGAAGTTGTGGTGAGATTTGGAGGACCGAGACTATTAGGTGGCGGTGTGATGGATACAATGGTGACAATGGGTTGGTGGTTGGGATAGGTTCATATGGAGAAACAAGATAGATACAAAGATAGTGGTAGCACTGGTGGTAAAGCCAATACTGGAAGTAGCGAATGTGGTGTTGGTGGTTGGGAGAGGTTCATATGGAGAAACAAGATAGATACAAAGATAGTGGTGGCATTGGTGGTCAAGGCACTACTGGAAATAGCAAATGTAGTGGTCAGACGAGCGACAAGTTTACTGTCATGGATGGACTGTGAATATGAGGATTGGAGTTTTGAAAAGAAATTAGGAAGAGGGAAGATGATGATGGAGAAAAAGTATTTAGTAGAACTTTGGGTCCGACCGACGGCTAGGACTACAATTAATGAGATGGAAATCACAAAAACTTAATCTATAGCTATGATACTAAGTTGGAAAAATGGCAGAAGAGAGAAATATTGTATTGAAATTGATGATTAGCTATTAAAATATAAAGGCCTATTTATCGGCTTGCAATATGGAACTGCAATATTGTGGCAATATTCTCTAACAGCCCTGATAATTTTGATTGATCTTGTGATCATAGTTCTATAGATTGAAGTGTAAACATAAATTTCAGAACATGAAACTTCATGTTTCGGATCATCTACCATGTATATCATCAAGAAAACAAGACTAAAACTTACCCGAATCCATCGATGAACGGTTAAACGGAAGCGTCTGATTGTCAATAAAACCTTTGATATTGACTATGTTATTGCCTTCTAATCCTTTCCCCTTTGGTGCCTTATGTTTCTCCTTGAGAGGATATAGAGGAAAAAATGGCAGTGTTCTTATTTTCCACTTGGGAAGGAATAGGGACCATAACCTTTTAAAGGTTGTAATTGGTTTTCAAAACTGAAAGGTTGTGGAAGTTCAAAAGGAATGAAAACCAACTTTAACCAATATGTTTTAATTTCTATTTCTGCCCCTCATAGAAATAGAAATTATACAACTAGTATCTACACATTAGGTCCATAACACATATACCCTTAAGCCTATTAACTAAATTGAATCACTTAAATTGTAGGCTTCTTATAAATGATAACACCACATTTAATTATGTGGTCCCATTGAGACATTATCTAACAATCTCCCACTGGACCACATATGTATCCTGAAAAATGTGCTTAACTTTAGTGAGCTCAGAAATTTATTATCATAACTTGAGGGTATCCAAACAATCTTGTCCATTAACTATATTAATATAGGATCAAAGCGGTCTTCGTTACATCAATCGTAACTCGACCCACCAATGGTCACGTATACTAATACAGCTAAATGACATAGATCAATCATGGATGCGTAGCATGGAAATTACATGTGATGTGATCCATACATGTCTATTTCCAACTGGTCCTACTTAACTTTATTGAGATCAATACTTCACAACACGTAATAGAGCGTAATAAACTGAATATTTCATTTCTGCAGAAATTAATCTAATTACATAGATAAAACTCAAGGCTGACATAAAGCAGTAATATAAATACAAACTCCCACTAAACCAGAATGTTCTCAAATAGAACAACACCCATCTGAGCAGTGTGCTCATGAAAGACCTTGGGTGGTAGTCCCATCGTAAGTGGATCCGCTATTATGGAGTTTGTCCCAATGTGCTCTATGGAAATCTGTCCACTCTGCACTTTCTGTTTCTTTGGTTCCGGACCCTGAGGAATAGCAACTTCCTTTCCCTTATGCTTTCTTTTGCCCGTATGCTTGGAGGTGCTTGCCAGATGAGCACTTTCAATCCTTTCTTACTTCAATCTCTCTTCCTCTTGCACACAAAATGAAAGGAGCTCATTGAGAGTCCATTTCTCCTTCTGGCAGTTATAACTGACCTTAAATTGGTTAAATTGTGCAGGAAGAGAGATGAGAACTAAATGCACGAGCAAATCATCAGATAGGTCGAGCTTTAGTGCCTTAAGTTTTGAAGCAAGATGAGACATCTCCATGATGTACTCGCGAACATTACCCTTGCCTTTATACTTTATTGAAATCAAGCTTGCTAAAAGCGTGCTTGTTTCAGCCTTATCATTTTTAGCAAAACGCTTTTGAATTTCTGAAAGAAATTCATCGGCAATGGTAACATCCTCTGTTATTGCACCCCGAAAGACTTCTGGAATCCCACGCTTCATGATCATAAGACTTAGCCTGTTAGAACGATCCCACTTTTCAAAGTACACAGTTTCCTCAGGAGTACTTTGTGTAGTGAGAGCATTCGGTTTTGGCATCCTTAATGCCAAGTCTATGTCCATGCAGCCGAGAACAATCAATATGTTCTCTTTCCAGTCCTTAAAGTTTGTTCCATTTAACATTGGAACATTGTTCATGTTGGCAGAGATTGAAGTGGTCGACATTAAAGCCGAATAAAATAAAACGAATAAACAATTATGCTCACATTAAGTATCCAAACAGATAATCTCTAAATAAATTAATTTAATGACAACATCTCAAGATACCTAGCACAACATTAATACCAAGCCTTTGGGTAGTGATATTAACTGTAAGTGGTATTCTTGTTGTAATGATCAAACATTGACAATAAGTTATGTCAAATAACAAATCTATCTTTTGATGGATTTATTATTCACATTAGGTTTCCTTGACAATTGGCACATGTTTATCACCACAAAATGTGTGTGTAATTCTGTCAAGTATTAATCATGTCTTTGGACCGATAAATACCCGCATGAGGTACACATACATGAACATCAAAACATTCCATATAAAACAATCTAGACAAGAGAGATCACTTTTGTGACATCTTGTTTGAATTGACTTATATTTAGAACATTTGAAAATTAAATTTCCGTAGACGTTGTATGAAATTACATTAAATTTAAAGATTTCTAAATTTGTTACCCCGTATATGTTATATAATCTGCAGCAATCCCAATTATATACATATATATATATATATATATATAATTGACGGTTCCAAAAATAATTTTTTTTTTTTTAAAACCACAAATCACATGTATCAAGTGAAAAGAAAACTCCAAATCAATTTGTGATAAGAAAATTAGAACATAATGGTATTCTGATTTACAGAAACCACGGTTTTGTCTTTGTTTCATACATTGAATGAAAAACAGTGCAGAAACCAAACCCGTTATACAAAAAACCACACACGCACCCAAGAACCAATTAAACCTCATGAAAAATAAATATATACATGATATAAATATATTAACACATGCAATATATCCATTTGAGGCCCCGTTTTTAAACATACATATATATATATATATATATATATTTAAACACATGATGTTATCCATTTGAAAAATGAACCGCCATCCGAATTATGTTCCATTTCCAGAAAACAAAACAGAATTTGCAGTAGAGGAAAAAACAGAAATACAAAAAACAGAATCTGATTCCAGGAAACTAAATAGGATGAATAAAAGCATATCTATTCTGATAATACACATGATATAACCGCTCTGATACCACTTGTAAACATAAATTTCAGAACATGAAACTTCATGTTTCGGATCATCTACCATGTATATCATCAAGAAAACAAGACTAAAACTTACCCGAATCCATCGATGAACGGTTAAACGGAAGCGTCTGATTGTCAATAAAACCTTTGATATTGACTATGTTATTGCCTTCTAATCCTTTCCCCTTTGGTGCCTTATGTTTCTCCTTGAGAGGATATAGAGGAAAAAATGGCAGTGTTCTTATTTTCCACTTGGGAAGGAATAGGGACCATAACCTTTTAAAGGTTGTAATTGGTTTTCAAAACTGAAAGGTTGTGGAAGTTCAAAAGGAATGAAAACCAACTTTAACCAATATGTTTTAATTTCTATTTCTGCCCCTCATAGAAATAGAAATTATACAACTAGTATCTACACATTAGGTCCATAACACATATACCCTTAAGCCTATTAACTAAATTGAATCACTTAAATTGTAGGCTTCTTATAAATGATAACACCACATTTAATTATGTGGTCCCATTGAGACATTATCTAACATGAAGATCATCAAGGATTTTCACTTCCATTACACTTTTCGAGAGTAGCGTTCTTCGGTGAATTCTGAGAATTTGAGCTTGGGAGCTTTTATGGATTTTGGAGTGACTTATTATCGTAGATTTGATATTACCGTCATGGATTTGGCGTTAAAGAAGCAATTATGTGGTAAAGATGGCATCTGAAGAGGCATTAGGGATTGAGGCAATTTGGGTATAGATTCGCCAAGTGATTGTGTGGGAATTTCTTGTGTGATTTCCTGTTCTTCCTAGCAGATTACTTTGGTGGCTATTGGATATGTTCCAATTGTGGTTTCATATCATTATAAGCTTAAACCCATGAATTAAGGGTTGGTTACTCACCTACCAAATATAGCTAAGTCATGAGCTAATCCACCTAGTTCTTGAATTCCTTTGCAAATTCTTCAAAGATGAGCCTTCACTCTCTCTAAATTCGTCTCACTCTCTCTCTAGAGTGTGTATTTTAAGTGTAATTAGTCCATATATATTCTAGGTGATTAGATTAAATTAATCAATCTCAATTAAAGTTAATGAGCCACACTTAATTAATCTAATTATTTCGATATGAATCAATTTTTAATCAAATTTCACCATAGGCTCTAAAAATCACGCTAATCACAATGATATCGACAATTTCAATTTATGTCGCCTCTACGGCCTTAAATTTTCGAATTATAGCAATAAGTTGGACAGATTTTCCTACGGTGAACAGATATAGATTCAAAAACATAATTAATCACATAATTATCATCCAAAATCATATTAAGCACATAATCACAATCATAATTAAGATTAATTAACATAACATAGAATAGGGTTATCACAACTCACATCGCTCTATATGGGACGTGGATTGGGTGTGAATACATAGCATGATTGGAGGAGTAAAGTTTGCTCATTGAGGGATCAGAAATGCTTGACTCAATGTAATTAGATGGATCTAGGGTATATGACATACTAATTTTCGGTTGATGCCTTTATGTTGGCTCGTGCCGAGTTTCTAGCGTAGAGCTCCCACATGTAGGTGTCCTCAGCGATCGTACGGTCCATTAGCTAAGTATGATTGCATTTATTGGGTAGATTGTGATACAAAAGGCGTGGTGTCATGCTAGCGCATGTTCAAGTGAGAGATGTTGGAAATTGGGTTAGGTTTAGAATCTAGATCCAATTGGGTCGCCCATTGTGATATGACCTGATTAGGAGAGATCCAAATAAAATAATAGATTAGATTTCAAGATATGAGATAATCTTAATATGAGATAATCTTGATATGGATAATTATCAATATATTAGATGACAATTATTAATTAGATATTGTTGATATGTGATAGACATTATTTTGCGATAATACATCTATCCTATGGGTCTCCTAACTCTCTTATATATACAGAACTTGGGTTCTGTATTTACAACAAAAAATATACGTTCTCTCTTCCCATAAACCATAATATACGTTCTCTCTTCCCATAAACCATTTCACCTTTGTACTGTGATTGGTGTGGATAAAACTGTAGTAGTTTTACTCCATTGCTGTGGAGATTATTCAGGAGTACGTGATTCACCTTTTAATCTGGATTCAATGTGCAATCTGTTTACCCACAAGGTATGCATGAATCCATATAATTTTTCGCTATGTATATAGGGTTATGTTTTCTTCAAAAACATTATGTATTGAATATTTTCTGAATGTTTTCTCCCCTCCTTATACATCTATTTATAGAGTTTCAAGAATACAAATAATTTGAGGGAATTAATTTAATAAAAGTGTATTAATGATAAAAAATAAAAAAAATAATAATTATGCACTTTTAACCATTCATCAAGTACCTCCCCAGATATGTTGTTACTAGCTCCAAAATTAACCTTCTGATTCCAAATTCCATTCTAATCCAAACGAATGTGATCATTTTAACAAGAAATCATAGTTATTGAATCAATCCTACAATGAAATAGTATGAAAAAAAGAAGTTGTGGTGAGATTTTGAGGCCTGAGACTATTAGGTGGCGGTGTGATGGATACAATGGTGGCAATGGGTTGGTGGTTAGGATAGGTTCATATGGAGAAACAAGATAGATACAAAGATAGTGGTGGCAGTGGTGGTAAAGCCAATACTGGAAGTAGCGAATGTAGTGTTGGTGGTTGGGAGAGGTGTTGGAACAAATCTTCTGTGTAAAATAAAATAACTTGAAAATAAATTCAAACAAAATAAATAAAGAACATACCGGATTTATTTATCGAACCGAATTAAAATTAAGACCAAGTCGAGTGTGTGACACTCTGTCCTTAAGACAGATTCGCCCCGTTACGGTGCTTACGGTTGAGTGGCGTCTATCTCCCAGGATACAATGATCTTCACAAATTGTAGTAGCACTCCAAACAATTTGTTCGGCGAACCAAACCTGTGTTCTAACTCTCTGAATATTTTTCCCTAAAATTATATATGAAGAATATATGTACTTAGAGCAAAGAGGACAGCAATATAAAAAAAAAAAAAAACTGACTGAATTTCTCGGGGCTCTAAACTGCTGGAAAAGTATCTATATATATAGGCAAAAAATTAGACCCGAAAAGGTGCTTCCTTGAAGTGAACAGGCGCACAACTTATTCCAAACAATTTGTTTGACCATTGGCACAAGAAACCCACTGTTCAAACAATTTGTAAAGTTGACCGGTAGAGAACTGTTTCAAGTAACTTTTATTAATTAAACTATAGGAATATATATATATATATATATACATATATATTAAATTAATGAATATATATATATATATATATTAAACAAATTGAATAGTTTAATAAATAAAGTAAGAGGTAAAAATTTTAGGAGATCACTTAAGGACCCAAAATTTGAATTTAGAATTAAATTAAATTCCCACAATTACAAACTTTAGGAAACCACTTAGGAACCCAAAATTTGAATTTAGAATTAAATTAAATTCCCACAATAATTTTTATTGAAAAAATTCAAATGAATTTTATCTAAATAAAAATTAATGTTAGACCCAAAAACGATGTCAACTTCCCATTCACTCATAAATGGTTTTGACGTTCCGTCTTCACCGTGTGACTTGCCACGCGACAAGGAACACGTCACCTCTTCGGACTCATCCCAAAGACGTTTGGGACCCACTCAAATTGAGCTAAAAAATATGCCTATATTAAACCATTTTTCCAACAATCCCCCACATGAATGGAATTTGACGGAGAGAAAATGCAACAACATGATCTAATCAGAGAGTACAGAAATTGGAAATATTCTGCAAAGGATAGGTAGCTTTTGGCTTTGAACCTTCCCTTATGAGACACTATCGGATTTACTAGCCAACCAGTGAACATGATGTCTTGAACTGTTCAGCCGTTTGCGTAAACCAAGACAATAGAACTCACACAGTATATTCCCAGACACAGTTTAGTTCTCACTATTGTGTTCATTTTGGCCCTGAACAACCTGGTCTTTCATGAGTGCTCTAAAGACTTGTAGCCCTTCACAAATCTTATAGAACCGGCCCAGTTCACACTCACATAGGTGATTCTTATGAAAAGTATCCTGCCATACTCCACTAGGTTTACCTAGATATAAGAATCATTAAAATTTTACTTAACCTCAAACGCTGCAGACATCTCTTATTTTATCATAGAAATTGGTAGGAGTTGGACTCCACAGTGATCCTTCTGAGTCAATCACAACTCGGTTGTCCCTTTGAACCTAGATCTTGGGATCTCCAGTCAACTAGGTTGGGTTACCGTTGTGGTAACTCTTATTTAATAGGCTTTAGTCCCATTCCCCTCGATGAATTCTCAACTAACTCTTTTGCTAACCCTTTGGTTAGTGGATCCGCTATGTTGTCTTTAGACTTAACATATTCTATGGAAATAATTCCATTAGAGAGTAGTTGTCTTACGGTGTTATGTCGACGACGAATGTGTCGTGACTTACCATTATACATATGACTCTGTGCTCTACCAATTGCTGATTGACTATCACAATGTATGCATATAGCAGGCACCGGTTTTGGCCATATTGGAATATCTTCAAGGAAGTGGCGAAGCCATTCTGCCTCTTCCCCTGCTTTGTCTAAAGCTATGAATTCAGATTCCATAGTAGACCTATCAATACAAGTTTGTTTGGAAGATTTCCAAGATACAGCCGCCCCACCAAGAGTAAAGACATACCCACTGGTGGACTTCGAGTCTCTTGTATCCGATATCCAATTTGCATCACAGTATCCTTCAAGTACTGCTGGATATCTAGTATAATTCAGCCCAATGTGACGAGTAAATCGGAGATATCTTAGAACCCTTATAATTGCTTTCCAGTGTTCTACTCCTGGATTACTCGTATATCTACTTAATTTACTTACTGCATAAGCTATATCTGGGCGAGTGCAGTTCATCAAGTACATTAAGCTTCCAATAATTTGGGCATACTCTAATTGAGAAATACTTTCCTGTACATTTTTAGAAAGATACAAATTAACATCTACAGGAGTTCTAGCAAGATGATCATCATCTTTGCTGAATTTGTCAAGTATTTTCTCAATGTAATGAGATTGTGACAAAGCATATCCTTCTGATGTTTTGGTAATTTTCATACCAAGAATTACATCAGCAATGCCCATGTCCTTCATGTCAAAATGTTTATTCAACATTTTCTTGGTAGTTTTAATCATGTCATTATTACTACCAATGATGAGCATATCATCTACATAAAGACATACAATGACATAACCTTTATCTGTGTTTTTAATATAAACACATTTGTCACGCTCATTAATTTTAAATCCATTTGACATCATTGCCTTGTCAAATTTCTCATGCCATTGCTTTGGCGCTTGTTTTAAACCATATAATGATTTAACCAATTTACACACTTTCTTTTCTTTTCCTGGAACAGAAAACCCTTCTGGTTGTTCCATGTAAATTTCTTCATTTAACTCACCATTTAAGAAAGCGGTTTTTACATCCATTTGATGAATTTCTAAATTGTATAGAGATGCAATGGCAATTAGCATTCTAATGGATGTTATTCTAGTAACCGGTGAGTATGTGTCAAAATAATCAAGACCTTCTTTTTGTCTAAACCCTTTGACCACAAGTCTTGCCTTGTATTTGTCAATTGATCCATCCGCTTTCAATTTTCTTTTGAAAATCCACTTGTACCCAAGAGGTTTACAACCTGGTGGCAAGTCCACTAATTCCCAAGTGT
The DNA here is from genome assembly GCF_055761805.1 of Camellia sinensis. Lineage (NCBI taxonomy): Eukaryota > Viridiplantae > Streptophyta > Magnoliopsida > Ericales > Theaceae > Camellia > Camellia sinensis. The sequence continues at coordinate 92,374,752 of NC_138962.1, forward strand.
GATTTTGCAAGATGGATTCAACTTCACTGTTGACAGCTTCTTTCCATAAAAGAGCTTCAGGACTGGACATAGCCTCTTTAAAAGTTAAAGGCTCATTTTCTAACAAAAATGTTAGAAAATCTGGACCAAAAGATTCTGAGGTTCTAGCACGTTTACTACGCCTAAGTTCCTCTTCCTCATTTTGATCTAACTCTTGTTCTTGATCATGTTCTTGATCCTGACTAGTAATAGCATCAAAAGATCTTTTATTAGTACTAGTCTCTTGTCCAGTCTTCTTTGGAAATACATGTTCAAAGAATGATGCATTCCGAGACTCAATAATAGTATTTACATGCATTTCGGTATGTTCTGATTTATGAATCAAAAATCGATATGCACTATTGTTCTTAGCATAACCAATGAAAATGCAATCAATGGTCTTAGGACCTATCTTAGTCTTTTTAGGACTAGGAATAGTCACTTTAGCCAAACACCCCCACACTTTTAAGTATTTGTAGGATGGTACTCTTCCATGCCACAATTCATAAGGCGTTTGATTTATTTTCTTTCGGGGTACTTTATTTAAAATATAATTAGCAGAAAGTATTGCTTCCCCCCCACAAGTTCTGAGGTAATCCAGAACTAATTAACAATGGCATTCATCATTTCTTTTAAAGTCTTATTTTTTCTTTCAGCAATTCCATTTTGCTGAGGTGAGTAAGGAGTAGTGGTTTGATGAATTATTCCATGTTTTTTACAAAATTCACCAAAAGGTGATTATATTCACCACCTCTATCACTTCTAAGTTTCTTGATTTTCTTACCAAGTTGATTTTCAACTTCATTCTTATATTGAATGAAAGTTTCCAAAGCTTCATCCTTGGTTCAAATTAAATAGACATAACTATATCTAGTATAGTCATCTATAAAAGTGATAAAATACTTTTTCCCACCTCTAGTTTGAATTGATTTAAAATCACAAATGTCACTATGAATTAATTCAAGTGGTTCCGTACTTCTTTCAATTGAATGAAAAGGAGTTTTAGATAATTTTGCCTCAACGCAAATTTCACATTTATGATTTGAATCAATGTTAAATTTAGGTAAACATTCCATATTAATTAATTTATGCAAAGATCCATAATTAACATGTCCTAGTCTACCATGCCATAAATTTGAAGACTCAAGCAAGTAAGAAGAAGATGTAGTATTATTAATAACTGAGGGTACAATGGTCATTACATTTAACTTGAAAAGGCCATCAGACATGTAACCTTTTCCTACATACATCCCGTTTTTGGTAAGTACAAACTTGTCACTTTCAAAAACTAGCCTAAACCCATTCTTACTCAACAAAGATCCGGAAACTAAATTCTTGCGAATGTCCGGTACATGCAGCACATTGTTGAGAGTGAGTTCCTTTCCTGATGTCATCTTGAGTACAATCTTTCCTTGTCCTTCAACTTTGGAAGTTGAGGAGTTGTCCATAAAAAGTTGCTTACCATTGTCCACTGAAGAATAAGATGTGAACATCTTTTTGTCGGCACAAATATGACGAGTAGCACCAGTGTTCACCCACCATTCTTTAGGATTTCCGACAAGATTTGCCTCGGAAACAACAACAGAAAGATTGATGTCATCTACACCATTGGAAATTTTGTCCACTTCGGTCATATGGGCTTGAGCAGGCTTCTTGCTTATTCTTTTCTTGCTTTTGCCTTTGCTATGGCAATCTTTGGCCCGATGTCCCTCTTTGTCACAGATGTAACATTTGCCATTAAACTTGTACTTTTTATTTTCCCCCCCTTTAGAGCCTTGTGATGAACTTTCTCCAAAAGACTTTCGTTTCTTGGTTTTTGAAGCATGCCCCACCACATTTGCCTTAGACTCCATAGGAAGCTTACCAGCCCGCTTTTCAGAATTGCGATTGTCCTCCTCAATCCTCAAACGCACAATTAACTCGTCCATAGAAATTTCTTTGCGCTTGTGTTTGAGGTAGTTCTTGAATTCCTTCCAGCCTTTTGGTAATTTTTCAATTAAGGCTGCAACTTGAAAGGATTCACTGAGAGACATATCTTCTGCGTGAATGTCATGCAGAATGAGTTGGAAATCTTGAGCTTGGCTGATCATAGTTTTTGAATCAACCATTACAAAATCCAAGAATCTGCCAACCACAAATTTCTTTGAGCCGGCATCTTCCGTTTTGTACTTTTTCTCCAACAATTCCCAAAGTTCCTTTGCTGTCTTGATTGGACTGTAGACGTTGTATAATGTGTTGTCAAGTCCGTTCAAGACGTAATTCCGGCAAAGGAAATCGGCATGTTTCCAGGCATCAACCGCAGCAACCACTTGCCGGTCAGTTTCATCCTCTTTCAGGATAGGAGCATCTTCACGGAGAAAACGAGCCAGGTTCAGAGTTGTAAGATAGAACAACATTTTCTGTTGCCATCTTTTAAAGTCAGTTCCTAAGAACTTCTCTGGCTTTTCACCGTGATTTACCGGTACTGTTACAACAGGAGAGGGGGTTGGCGTCATTGCAGCCACCACAGTAGTACTTGTTTGGGCATTTGTTTCAGTAGCCATCAATTCTAATATATAAAACAAAATTATAATTAGAATTTACACTACACAGAAAATTAAATTCTGTAAAATAAAAGAAATAAAAACTATAACTTTTATTTATCAGTTAATTTGGAAATAAAATAAAATTTTATTTAACCAAAATAATTCCACACAAGAAATTAAATTCTGTAAAAATAAAAGAAATAAAAACTATAACTTTTATTTTTCAATTAATTTGGAAATAAAATAAAATTTTATTCAACCAAATTAATTCCACACAAGAAAATTAATTTCAGTAACACTTCAATAATTAAAATACTGAAACAGAATTTTAATTAATGAAAACTCAGAAAATAATTTCTAAAACCCAAAATTAATTTCTAAAAAAATTCCACAAAAATATATTCTGAATTGTTAATGACACCAGTATCGTACTACTAGTTGTTGTCAAAGAAAAGAGACAGTATATTACTACTATCTGTCAAATAGCATATAATCACTATTTGTTTTTCCAACCAGAATATTATTTTGTAAATCCACAGAAAATAATTTTCTTCCGAAATTATTTACGAAGAATGAAAAAGGGAAACCAACAAAAAATTCTGTAAACAGAATAATTCGAATCTGTCTTAAGATTGTTGGAACAAATCTTCTGTGTAAAATAAAATAACTTGAAAATAAATTCAAACAAAATAAATAAATAACATACCAGATTTATTTATCGAACCGAATTAAAATTAAGACCAAGTCGAGTGTGTCACACTCTGTCCTTAAGACAGATTCGCCCCGCTACGGTGCTTACGGTTGAGTGGCGTCTATCTCCCAGGATACAATGATCTTCACAAATTGTAGTAGCACTCCAAACAATTTGTTCGGCGAACCAAACCTGTGTTCTAACTCTCTGAATATTTTTCCCTAAAATTATATATGAAGAATATATGTACTTAGAGCAAAGAGGACAGCAATATAAAAAAAAAAACTGACTGAATTTCTCGGGGCTCTAAACTGCTGGAAAAGTATCTATATATATAGGCAAAAAATTAGACCCGAAAAGGTGCTTCCACTACAGGAAAAAAGGGTTTAGGCGGCGTTTTTTTAATGACGCATTTTAAAACGTCACTTTTTTAATATTTAACGACGTTTATAAAACGTCACCTATTTATTTAACAAAACGACGCCGTTTTATAATATGAAAAACGCCTTCAAATGTGTTGTGCCTCACGCGCTTGGTGTCCCCCTCTTTTCAAACCCTAATTTTGAATCTAAGACTCAGCTAAGACCCAAATCTGGAGCGCTCTCTCTCTCTCTAATAAATCTCAGAGCGATTTCGAAGCTCCACCGCTTGTTCATTCTTAGAGCGAGGTAGCGAGAACCAACGAAGGTGAGCTCCACTGTCTCTCTTTCTCTCTATCTCTCTCAACCCTCTCTAAACCCTTATCAGAGCGATTCAGAGATTCATCTCAATGATTTCATCACAGAGATTCAGAGCGATTTCATCTCAGTGATTTCATCGCAGAGATTCAGATCGGTCTCCACCATCTGCACCATCGTCTACTAAGGTGAGCTCCACTGTCTCTCTCTCTCTCTGAAGCTCCTCCTTCCCGTCTCTCTCTCTCTCTCTCTCTCTCTCTCAGTGATTGATGAGTTGTATGTGCTCTGTTTCAGTAATTGTTTTTCACCAATGAGTTGTATATGATCTGTTTCATTGCCTTATCTTTGTTTGGTTGCTGAGAAAACTGGGAAAAAAATATTAAAGAATATAAATCTGGATTGTTTTCTTTTTTCATGCGCTTGATTTTGCTGTTATTTCAGTTCTAGCATTCATTCATTTGAGATTCAAGTTATTCTGAAATCACATAATTACTGTCCTGTCTTCTAACATTTGATAGAAGGAACCTAGGAGATCTTACGAGCTATTGATCATGTTAGTACTTGCAACTATTCTGAAAAAGAAATTGATAAATGTGATATTTTAGAGTTATCATCCATTCAATTTGGTTAGTATATGACACATTTTCTTGGCCAAAACTAGTGGTCTTTATTACATGTATAATATGCCGATCCACTTGAAAGGGCTTTCCTTGATTAACATTTTTAGTAGAGTTTTGATTATTATTATTCCATTTTCTTTATAGTTGCCATTGAAAAAATTAGCAGAAACATCATTGAAATGAAAATAAGAATATTACAAAATTGGAATGTGAAACAGAAGGAAATATTTCAAAAAATAGAACATTATTTGAGAGAACCAAAACTTCTTGTGTGTCTTATGCGGGTTATATATTGTTAATTGATTTAGAAAATGCTTAATGATCTCATACTTCAGCAAAAGTGTACTAAAGAAGCCTAACGACATGTAAAAAGGAGAAAAATAGTGAATTGATAGCTCCAGTTGGTCATTCATCTTTTTCTGCTGCCCGTATAAGGGGGAAGATGAAGGATACAGCTTTTTCTTCCTGCATTTCATCATAATACAATAAATTGATTCTTTATGTGTCATATGCTCACTTTTGGAGACTTGATCAACACCATTCAAAATTTTATTTCATCATGTAAACTTGTTAGTAACTCACACGAGGCTGTTATTGGTGGTTTGAATGCCATGTGCATTTGAAGTCTTATCTCTTTGTATGGAAATCTATGTGGGACATCATTATAATCTTCGTCATGTAGGTTATTAAGCAATTGATGTTTTGTATCAAGAATCTTAGTCTGTAATGATTCAATGAATGCCTATTTTTTTCTTCTTGCATCCAGAATGCTTGGTTATGAGGGGATGGACGTAATTAATCCTGAGGGAGGCAAAGATGATGCTGAAGAGGAAGCTCAGAGAGGAAGATGGAAGTAGGAGGTGAGTTGTGTGTTATTCTCTTTCTCTCAAGATGTGAAGCTTTTTTACTGAAAGTATTTTTACATTATCAAAATTTTAGAAAGAACGTTATATATATATAAAAAGCCTTGTGAAGATTAAATATTGGCCCGCAAGTAAGCTGGTTTGTATATTTGTCTTAAATGTAGAATTGCTTGTTGCTTTATAACATCACCACAGCATGAGTTTACAGTCCTGACAAACAAGTCTTGTTCTGGAAAAATTACTTCAACCTATATCAACTATAATAGCATATATATAATCCTCTGTATCTGGGATCGCAGGTATCCCAGTTTGGTAATTTACTGTACTGTTTTGTTAGTGTGTAGTGGAATAATTGCAAGTTCAATTTTTTTGTCAGTATAAGGATTTGCCTTGTTAGATATCTAGTCTCATATTTGCAATTAGAGAGGAGGCAATGGTCTCCATAAGAACTTTCTCTTTCTTTTGATTGCTTGTGTATATCTTAGGTTGCCATGCTATTGAAAGTCACCTACATTGAAATTTCTTTATTTTATGCATGCTGAAATCATTATTTTCTCGAAGGAAAAGGATAGTTATTGGAAGATGATGCACAAGTATATAGGGTCGGATGTGACATCGATGGTGACACTTCTAGTCCTTATATTTGAGCCAATGACAATGATACAAATTTATTAAAATATGATGTTAGGTTTCTCACGATTTTGGCTCCCAAATAGCCAAGAATCTAGCAGCCAACAAGTTTTGGCTGATTTGAAATTATTTTATTATTATTTTTTAAATCATGGAGTTTTTTTGCTTGTTGAAACAAAAAGAACATGAATTGTAGGAGTTAAGAGTTAAAATTTAATTTACTATTTTCCTAGGAATTTCCAGTAATCGCATGGAGGATCAGGTTTTGAGAGTTTAAGTTTGTCAGATTAGTTAGTAAGGGGTGGAACATGCAGTATGATTTTTTTTATGCTTGCTCATTATTGGGCTGCTTTACACTGCTTTAATCACAGTTGCAACAGGTACTCAAATTGTAGAAGAGGAGGAGTTGTAGAAGATCGCCAATCCCACTTCCTTTAGGCACTCTTGGATGGCCTTTTCTCGGCGAAACCATCTCCTTCATCTCCTGTGCTTACTCAGACCACCCTGTGACCTTCATGGACCGACGTCGTCACATGTATGTCTATGTTTGATAGAGTTTATCTGAGTTCTTTATTTTTTATTTTAAGAATCTATTTTAGATTGTTTAGACTTTTACTAATAGTCAAGAGTATAGATGAGGCTGCTACCATATTGTTGCCGCAGACCCCTGACAAGATGAGGGAGTTAGTCGAGCTCACGTTTTACAAGCCGCCCAAGATCCTGCCTTCATGCGTCCTCACCGATTTCATTCGAGTAAGGTCTTCAAAACTTTATGCTCCTCATACGCAGACTCATACTGCCTAATTCACTTGTTGGAAACTAGGATTGTATGATTTTGTTGCCTTGTCGAGTCTATAATTAGTGTTAGGTGGGGTCCATTATCTTAAGTTGGAAAATGCTGCAATCATTTGCTGCTCTTTTTACAGAGCCTGACATGGAAATTTGTGGATGACAAGAATTGTAAGTTCGTAATGTACGTCTGATTATGCCATCATCTATTGAATGTAAAAGTTCATTGTCCAACATTAAGAAAAAGAACTTTTAAGCTATCTGAGTTATGCTGCTGATTTTGAATCAGTTTCTGTTTGTGTATAAGATATTGTAGAATTCTTGCGTGTACACCACTTAGCTGCTTTCTACCTGTGAGCATGCTTTACTTTTGACATTATTCTACAAAATACGTAATTTGGAAACCTTTTGAAGCTGGTTTTTTCAATTCTATTTCACCAATTTATATTTATTTGCTTTTGTTTTAGTGGGCTTGAAACTTATTTTGCTAGTTTTTTCTTTTGTTCATGCGATGACAGATGGCTTGTTAAGCTTTTTGTAGCAAGTGGGACATCTTGGTACCCAGCATATTTGGAGACTTTTCGTATGATGTTTCAGAATTATAGTTCAGCCTGTCACTCTACTCAGTTTCATGCTGGTGCATACCATACTTTTTTTTTTTAACTTGAAGTATTTTATATTTTTCAGGTAAAAAAACACTACTTCCATACTCATGATTTGGGCCAAAAAACTGGTTTGCTAAACCTTTCCATTAAAAGGATCTGGAAGATCATTTATACTTATTGAGGATTCATCCGCTCTGATTTTGTTTCCTTCTTCACCAGTGCAACATGAGTGCATACCTCAAGCTATTTTAGGAATGGATGTCATCTGTCAAGAAAAGTCAGGGATGGGGAAAACTGCTGTGTTTGTTCTTTCTACTCTGCAGCAGATTGAACCTGTTGCAGGACAAGTTGCTGCTCTTGTCATGTGTCATACGAGAGAATTAGCTTACCAGGTATGCTGGGAGACCTGGAAGTTAGTATTTAGGCGTATTTGTTTGAGTTCTTGGACATTGTATTTCCAATAATGTGATTTTGTTTCTTAACTAACCATTACTTTTTATTATTTACAGATCTGTCATGAATTTGAGAGGTTCAGTACCTATTTGCCTGACATTACTTTTTATTATTTACAGATCTGTCATGAATTTTGAATCTGGGAAACCTTCAGTCTCAGAGAAACCAATCCCTCAAATCGCTCGCTCACCCGATCGCTGGCTCTCTCTCCCGATCGCTGGCTCTCTCTCTAAACCCTTCACTCTCAGATATTACGATTCAACCTCAGAGTGATTTCGATTTCGAAGTTCTTTCTCTCTCTCTCGATTTGGAACCTCCACCGCCACCACCATCTGCATCGTTGACTAAGGTGAGCACCACTGTCTACAATCTCAATTTCGTATTCTCTCTCTCTCTCTCTCTCTCAAGCTCTTCCTTCCATCGATTCTTCTCCTAGGGTTTACATATGTTTAAGATTTCAAATCTGAGATTTCTCATTCAAATATATATGTTTCAGATCTGAGATTTCTCATTCAAAAATGTGTTTGAGATTTGAGATTTCTTATTCAAAAATATATGTTTCAGATCTGAGATTTTTCATTCAAAAATATATATTTATGACTTGAAATTTCTCATTTGAAAATATATAGTCTTTCCTCATTAAAAATTTTCATTCGAAACAATATCCTTTTAGATATGAGATTTTCAACTCGCTGGGATTTTTTTTGGGTACAGTCTTCTTTTTTATTGTTGATTTTTGAGGGAATTTGATTACTCAATGTTTTGCATATATGAATGACATCCTTGATGAGGTCTGCTGCTATGTTCTGTGTGTTATCAATTCATGCCATATTCATGGAACAAGTGTAATAACTTATTGACAATCTATCCTTGAATGTTATGAGTTTACCTTCAAATAGTTTATGCCAATGGATTTGTTTTACTAGTTTCAACTTATTTTAATAGAGAATTTGAGGTAGTTTGCTATTTGAATAGTAAAATAACAACTTATTTTAAGGTAAACAATTAATATTTTCATGCACCTGATGCTGCTAGTTGACTTGGTTTATCATGTATTTGCTAATGTTCAATGATCCACTAATCTAGTTATAGTTGGTAGTCAAAATGCAAAGAGAAGAGGCTGAAAATGATTAGGCTTATTTTAATATACAAAATTGAAAACAGAGACAGAAAAATTGTAAGTTTTCAAAATTAACAGAAACCCTTAATTCAAAAATAAGAGTGAGTGAACCTCTGTGCACTCTGTCTCTCTCTGCGTGGCTGTGTGTGTGGTATGAGACAGACTTGATGGACGAGTGGATGAATAAGAGAGTCATATGTTATCTACATTCTTATTGCCATATTAGGACTTATGATCTCAAGCATATTAGTTCCAACCTGATGCACTCAAAAGTGCTGCCTTATGAGAATAGTTTCTAGCTCTGTGTTTTCTTTTGTTAATGCTGCTTATTTTTGTGTTTGTTTTTTTTTTTTTTTTTTGAATCTGCAGTGGCCATGGAAGCTTTTCCAACAGCTCTTTGTTGAATAGTGTTGTTGGACATCTCCTGCATTCGTCAATTCTTGTGTCTTATCATGGATGGTGTGTTCTTGATCTTAACTCTTTTATTCTGATATTTGTATATCTGTCTAGATTGAGTTTGTGAAGAAATGGTGTTTGTGCATATGACTGATATATAATTACAGGAGAATTAGCCACAGAACTCACCATCAGAATCATGGACATGTTGAAAATGATGAATCATGGGTACCGGTAATACTTCTATAATTTTCCCTCTTTGCTCATCTTTTTCTGTTAATCCGTTCATAGTTTCATCTTTTTTAGTAGTTGACAATATTCTTGATAATTTTTCATATATGCTAGTATTTAATTAACTACTCTTGTGGTTATAGTTGCCTGAGAAGATATACTTCAATTCCATTTGATTCAATCTTGTTGCACATTTGTCACAGATTTTTGTTATGTGGTTGGACACCGTTACTTGCATGCCTTGGTACTGCAGAAAGGTACTAACTATTTTTTGTTCTCAGTTTTTCCAAATATGCTTAGATTTAATCAATTCCAAAAAAAAAAAAAAAAAAACTACTTTCCCCCAATCTCAGAATCTGGATTTGGTAGTATTCTTAGCATTTGGATCCAACTTTTTTGGCTTGATTTCTTATTTTCTGTGGTTTACTTATTTTTGACAGTTTTTTGTACCTTTCTGGTCATAGTATATGTTTTGTTTGGTGACCAATTGAGTTGGTATGTCTGGTTTTGTCAGTTTTTCTTATGTGACACCATTGGAATTTTATCTTTATGAACTAATTGAATACATGTGTTAGAAATTCCTTGAATTGGTTTATTGTTTCTGTGAGTGCATCCCACAGCGCTCTGTGAGAGTTACCACATTCCACCTCATAAGCTGAAAATGAAAAAGCAAAAATCTTCAGCACTTTTCTATTTGGGTTGCTTCCAGTATATCAGCTCAAGTTCCTGAAATGTGAATATAATTCATCAAAACTCTAAAAATACCCTTGCCACTTTTTCTCTCTAAAAGAAGCTTTGGACCATATCACCAATGCTTTTTCATGTTATCGGTATTTTCCTAAATTAGAGAATAGTTTTCAAAAACAATATAACTGCTTGAAGTCTCGGGCACAACCTAGAAAAGCAATATGAATGCTAGGTGTCCAGAGCACGACCTTTAGATCATGCTACAATCTAGTTGCTCTATGATTTCTATGCACTATCAGGATCATGTAACAAGTCAAATGCAAGATTCAATTAAATTGTGATTGACATGCCTAACTTTCTCAAGGCATACAAGTCAGCCAAAAGAATTTGTATATTCATTATGTTAGTCATATAAGGTGCATCATTTTTCATGTTTTTGACTAGTAATGCGTGCTTCAGGTCAAGGATCATCTTTGATTATATGTGTGGGAATGTTGACTGGCTAGACAGATACATTATACAAGATGTTATCTCAGCTCACAGGTAGATGCTTAAATAACAAATTATTCTAGTGTCTGTATTCTATCTATCTAGGTAATTATTCTACTATCCTTTTCTTTTCTTCTCTTTCTTCCTTCCCCAAAACCCCTCTGCAGGTGTGTGGGAGAGAAGAAATAAAATTTACTCTTTGGAAGCTAAAATCTTTTTTAAGCAGGTGTTTAATTGTGTTTTTTGCTTGTATTTCACAGGTATTCGTATATTGGTGAACTCAGATTCCTATTTTGGCTCAAATAGAGGGGCATCTAATTTTTGTGACTCCTTAATGTCATTCAAATGATTGGTGTGTGAAAGTTTTTTTTTTTTGCACAACCATTGTAAACTATCATTTGATAAGTTTTTATTATGTGAATGGGAGTTATTATTTCATATTAGTGTTATTTTTCAGTTTTATTATAGGTATTTTTTTTGTTTAATAACATAAAATTAGCACAGTTTTTTTTAAAAAAAGAAGGGGCTACCACGGCGTTTTTAAAAACGTTGTTAAATATCATCAGAATTATGACGGCGTTTTAAAAACGTCGCTAAACAGCATGGTGACGTCATGTTACCGTTAGGAGGACTTTTAGAGGCGTTTTATAAAAACGCCGCCTATTGTCATATAGCGACGTTTTTTAAGCGCCATAGAGTTATAGCGACGGCCGCATCTTCGACGTTTGGTACTAAGCGTCGCAAAAGGAATTAGCGGCGTTTTTAATAGATATAGCGGCATTTTTTAAACGCCACTAAAAATCCGATTTCTAGCAATGTTCCTTGAAGTGAACAGGCGCACAACTTATTCCAAACAATTTGTTTGACCGTTGGCACAAGAAACCCACTGTTCAAACAATTTGTAAAGTTGACCGGTAGAGAACTGTTTCAAGTAACTTTTATTAATTAAACTATAGGAATATATATATATATATATACATATATATTAAATTAATGAATATATATATATATATATATTAAACAAATTGAATAGTTTAATAAATAAAGTAAGAGGTACAAATTTTAGGAGATCACTTAAGGACTCAAAATTTGAATTTAGAATTAAATTAAATTCCCACAATTACAAACTTTAGGAAACCACTTAGGAACTCAAAATTTGAATTTAGAATTAAATTAAATTCGCACAATAATTTTTAATGAAAAAATTCAAATGAATTTTATCTAAATAAAAATTAATGTTAGACCCGAAAACGATGTCAACTTCCCATTCACTCATAAATGGTTTTGACGTTCCGTCTTCACCGTGTGACTTGCCACGCGACAAGGAACACGTCACCTCTTCGGACTCATCCCAAAGACGTTTAGGACCCACTCAAATTGAGCTAAAAAATATGCCTATATTAAACCATTTTTCCAACAAGTGGTTCATCTGGAGAAACAAGATAGATACAAAGATAGTGGTGGCACTAGTGGTAAAGGCAGTACTAGAAGTAGCAAATGTAGTTGTCAGACGAGCGACTAGTTTACTGTCATGGATGGACTGTGAATACGAGGATTGGAGTTTTGAAAAGAAATTAGGAAGCGGGAAGATGATGATGGAGAAAAAGTATTTAGTAGAACCTTGGGTCCAGAAGATGGCTACGACCACCATTAATGAGATGGAAATCACAAAAGCTTAATCTATAGCTATGATATTATGTTGGAAAAATGGGAGAAGAGAAAGAAATATTGTATTGAAATTGATGATTAGCTATTAAAATATAAAGGCCTATTTATCGGCTTACAATATGGAAATGCAATATTGTGGCAATATTCTCTAACAACCCTGATAATTTTGAATGATCTTGTGATCATAGTTCTATAAATGGAAGATCATCAAGGATTTTCACTTCAATTACACTTTTCGAGAGTAGCGTTCTTCGGTGAATTCTGAGAATTTGAGCTTGGGAGCTTTTATGGATTTTGGAGTGGCTTATTATCGTAGATTTGATATTAGCGTCATGAATTCAGCATTAAAGAAGCAATTATGTGTTAAAGATGGCATTGGAAGAGGCATTAGGGATTGAGGCAATTGGGGCATAGATTCACTAAGTGATTGTGTGGGAATTTCTAGTGTGATTTCCTATTCTTCCAAGTAGATTACTTTGGTGGCTATTGGATGTGTTCCAATTGTGGTTTTCCCTCTTGTCCTTTATTTGTTTAGATCTACTTTGATTTGTATTGAGTTAGATTAAATCTAAATTTGATTGAGTGAATTGTTTAATTGATTGAGAGATCGATGGAAATGAATTCTCAAGAAACAACTGCACGAATCATTGGGCCAACTTCTCTCTCCTTTATTTTCAAATATAGGGTGCCAACGGACAAAATAAGATAAGATAAGAATAGAATAGGATAGAATTATGCTAGTTGCTAGAAAAACTCGAAAGTTTATAATAATCTATATAAGAAAACCTAATTTAAATAAAACATAAACTTGCTACCAACTCTCTTACACAATTGGTGTCTAGGCGAGTTGTAGTAAGTGACCTATTGTGGAGCAGATGCCAGGGTTCGAATCCTACAACCGATTATCAAAAAAAAAAAAGAAAAAAAAAAAAGAATTTACTCAAACCAAGTAATGGTTTCATTCTTCTTATCTATACAACGGAAATATGCACTCAATCGATCACAATAAATGAATGTAACAGAGGCTGAAGCAATCCCTCCAAATTAGATGGCTCACACTGCATGTTCTAGAGAAGTGTCATCTTCTTCCTTGTGGTCCAATTTTGAATGACTACTCTCAGAGGATTGTTGATCAGTTGAGATAAAATCAGAGACATTGGGGGTATCTGATTCCTTGATATCATCTATGCCTTCTAGAATAGAAATTGGGTAATCTGGAATTGACGGTACAACTCCAAGATCACGAGTTTCCATTATCATTACAATCTGTTCCATATTTGGTCTGGCATGGAGCAGTGGATGAGCAGAAACAATAGCAAGCAGAACATATTTTTCCATTACTTCTGGCAATGCCATGTCAAGCATCCCTTCTTCAATAACATCGAGCGGGTTCCCTTTCCTCACTTGTGACCAAGCCCAATCTGTCAAAAGAAGAGGTTGCCCATTTTCAACTGACACAACTGCTTGTTTCCCACTCAGAAGTTCAAGCAGAACTACCCCAAAGCTGTATACGTCACTTCTCTCGGTTAATTGCCCATATAAAGCATACTCAGGTGCTACATAACCAAGAGTCCCTGCCATCCTAGTACTCAAATGTGAAAACCCGTCAGGGGTAAATTTTGCCAATCCAAAATCAGCAAGTTTTGGTTCAAATGCCTCATCCAAAAGTATATTACTAGCTTTCACATCTCTATGAATGATGGCAGGTTGTGCCCCGTTGTGTAAATAAGCCAACCCGCGTGCTATTCCAAGAGCAATCTTTCTACGAATTGGCCAACTAAGCTTTGTTGTCCCTGATCCAAAAAGATGGTCATACACACTTCCATTGTGCATCAAATCGCACACAATTATTCTCTGGTGGGGTCCCAGAGGATCCGTTGCAATGCAATAGCCCCTCAAGGCGACAAGGTTTACATGTTTAACGCTTGCAATGACCTGGACTTCGTGTGTGAAATTTTCATCCCCAAAAGCAGAACAATTCTTGAACCTTTTCAATGCAACTTCAGACCCATTTGCTAATATGCCTCTGTAAACATTCCCATATCCTCCTCTTCCAATTAAATTTCTCCTATCGAAATTCTTAGTCGCCTCTTTCATATCTTCAATTGTAAACTTCACCAAGGTTGTACTTCCATCCAATAACCCAAATCCCAAACCCGAGCATCTTGCAACTTCAGCAAAATTTTGTATCTTCTTCCTCGAACGATTGAGCAACCGCCAAAGAAGCCAAACCGAAAAAACAGATCCAAAGAAGCCAGCAACACAACCAAAAACAACCCCAAGAAGCATAATCTTGTGTTTTCTGTTGCCTGGAATGGGTGAAGTGGGTGGATTGAGTAAAATCTTGAACAAACACTTGGCAGTTGCCGGATCAGTAGGCCCAAAATCATTAGCAAAAGCAGCAGCATACATATGTGGATACCCACTACAATCTGAGAGGTTCCCATTTGTCGAGCCAAAAAAATAAGCATCTTCGATACTCGACAGGCTGGCAGTACATGAGTCACATGAAGAACTGTCCCCCAGTGGCTGATTACAAGAGCTGTTCACTTTCTGTAATTCAGGTTGAGAAATCAAGGCTTCGAAATCTGACCGGGTTGTAATATTCGAACAAATGTTTGTTATCCAACTGATCTGAGGCCAACAATTGGACCGAAGATCGAATCGTCCCAGAGCTTCAGTTACTAAAAGCTGAATTGAATTAAAACACGCCTCGGATGTGTTAGGAGGAGGACTGAAGCTGCCAGTGGTTCGAAGATACTCTGATCGAACTACGCGAAAACCTTCACGAATGTTAAAACACTCAGTTGGAACATCACTGAACTGGGTCGTGTATGGGCTCTTCATCGTCATCTGAAGAACAGTAAAGTTCATTGGACAACGAGGATCAGGAGCTAGGTTTTTTTGTTCAAATTCATTGGCAATAGACTCTGAACTGGTAATGCTAGAATACCCAAGAAGTAATCCAAGAAAAATGGATAGGAAGAGAGACATTTTGGTTGAAGATTTTGAGTTCGTTGAATTTGGGAAGTGGGGGCTAGATTGCTTTTGACTCAGATTTAGAATTGCACTTTGTTTTGACAGTTATTATAAAGGAATACTTGAGTCTTTATCTGATTAAGTAAAAAATGGGTTCTATTGAATGGAAAAAATGGGTTCTATTGAATGTTCTTTGATTCTTGTGTTGACTATTAATTTGGACTTTTGGTGCGAAGGTGGGCGATTGACCACTTCTAATGGAGCTTATGTTTTGAGTCTTTTGAACTTAACCAGGATCCAACCATTTTGTTTTTTTAATGATTCACGGCTTAAATGAGGCGAGTTAAATGTAAGAGCGTACAAGGATCGGATTGGTCTGATTTTATAATAAATTAGGAATTGAGCCACATGAACTAATTTTAGAGAAATTAGAATTCTAACTGAACCGCGGATCAAAATCAAATCATAAAAACTAGTTTGGTTCGATTCAATTTTACGGTTCTAGAAATTTTATATAATAATAAATACGATATATATATATATATATTATTTTAGTAAATAAATTAGCAATAATTAATTTGGTTAAGTTGGTTAGAATTTATAAGAGTTATATTTTATTTTATACAAATAAACAATAAATAAATATATCACGACCCAGTTTGGTTTGGAACTATAACCAAAACCTTGGAATCACGAACTGGATTTATTTCAACGGTTTCACTATTTTCAAAACCAAAATCAGAACCAAAAGTAATAAAAATCAGACCAAATCAACGGTTTAGACCTAATTGGATTGATTTGTCAATTCCACTAATTTTTTTGGTACACCCCTAGTTAAATCAAGTATTAAATTTTTTAAGCATGATTTAAAAATTTAACGAGATTTAAAAATATTTTGAAGCTTAGATTGTTTGTCTTTTTAACTGATTTCAAATGAGTTTTGATTCAACTGAGCTTGAGTACTTTAGTTTTTTATTATGTATATATGTTTAGTGTGTGAATTCTACTCAAATTACAAAATTTAAAATGTATTTAAATTTGAGTTGTTTACATATTTAATAAATTTTTAAGCCAAACATGAATTAAGCTTAAATAATTTAGCTTGTTATATACTCTTGGGAATTTGGCACACAACACATAAAATGACTCGAACTGTAAATGTAATTAGAGGTTAGGGTTGGTCAAATTTTTGGAGTGATTATTCGGTAGTTTGAGAGTACGGCCATGTGATATTCTATAATAGTGTGATTGGTGGAGAAAGTGGAGTATTAATTATTTATGTTGAGTGATTAAGGAACATGATGAGGCATAATGAATGACAATTGGTAAGAAAGGATGACCACGTTATATTCTGAGACTATTATATAATTTTTCCACATAAACATGAATATGACATAACACGACAACATGAATATTAAATGGAGGTTTGTATTAGATTAAACACGTGGACCTCAAACACTACTTGTTTGACCCGTGTAATAATCTGTGTCGACACGTGGACACACACCCACTATTAACTTGGAAGTAACCTAAATACAAATACAATCTGAATATAATAGCATAGAATATTAAATGTTTTATTCCTAGCCAATAAATTATTTTGGTATTTAAATAAAAACATGTTTTGTTTTTAAAATTTTGTTGGATGTTTGAATATTAATGGGTGACAATTGCTAAAATTGAATATGTGGAGGATTAATAATAAACATTATGAATTATTTTCATGAATATTAGCGTATATATTAATTCAAAATATTTACATTCTTATGAAAGTGCAAATAAAATCCCTGTCAAAAAATATAACTCTCACTTATTGCAACTCACACCTTTATCTTTAAGTTAAATCCACTTAAATATAATTTTTTATTATCTGTATGATCCTTATGGGTGATAATGTACCATCACTATGTATATAATTGATGTGAAACATATTTTCTTAAAATATGTTGTACTATACGCTTATAATCTAAAACAAATTATTATGCTAAACATGTTAGGCGGGTTGTGTTTGGATTGGCATAATAATAAGTAGGTCAGGTTAGGTTAGGTTAATATCAAGAAAATTGACACGTTTAGTTAAATGGATCATGTTAGTGTTAGAGTATTTTGAATATGAACTGGAAATGACACAAGCACGACATGATTCCTAGCTCTAACCTTGAGTTAAAAAAAAATTATTAATAAAGTAGCACGTGTCATGTACGGGATAAAAATATATATTTAAAATAAATAAATTTCCATAAATATTAATTAATTAATTAATTTAACAGATAAATCAAATGAAATTATTAATTATACTTATACCTTCAGTTCTTATTGAAAGCAAAAACATTTGTTATGATGACATTTTTAAGAAAAATATTTCGGATATTGATTAAGGCTGAATTGTACAACATTGAGGCCGTTAATTAGGATCTCTTAACTTACTTGTCAAACTATAAATTTTATGTCTGTTAAATGTCAATCAAGTTGTACATAGTCGGAGCATAAAATGGACAAAAATATAGAATTTGGAGAGAAAACAGCTTCTTGCATGTGCGTTGACTTTCCTACACGTGTGTTGACTTTCCTTGGAAAACGGGCCCGATGTTTTAAACCTGTTGCAAAGACAGCAGAAGTATAAATAGGCAAGAATGAGGCTGGATTAGGGTTCTGAAATCTATTCTGGAGAAAATGGAGACTAGGGTTTTAAGGAAGTGACTTTCTTCTCAACTTAAAGGAGACTTCTATGGGGGCTTATTCTTCATCCTCTTCCTCTTTACATTCCTCCATGAGTGAGTAGGTTATTCTTTTCTAGGGTTTTGATGAAACTCTAGACATGTAATTACGTTTTCTTTTTAATTTTTAATTATGTAAAGGTTTCGACAATTATATGGTGTTTCAGAAGTTTCATATATATATTTTCCATTATTTCTTCAAGTATTCGGTTTTCTGTGATTGTTGAATGTTTCCATACAATAGTTTTCTATTCTTTCACATTCAAAGTATGAGACGAACCATACTACGAGGGACGAGTCGTGTCACTACCCTAGTTTAGAGTGAACAATTCGTACTACTTGAGATGGTTCATACCTGTACATTGAACGTGATGATTTTCTTGTTAAATGCTTTGAACTTGTAGTTGCGAAGCATTATTCCGTTCGAACCGTAACATAATTAATTTCAATTTGAAATCCTATTTACGCAACTAGTGGTGAATTAATTGCCCTAGATTTTTTCCCAAATCAGTAAATTCATCTTTAGTTATAATTGCTAGTTTATTCGCTTTGTTTAATTTAATTATTATTAGTTTATGAATCCTTCAATCTTTTTATCAAAATTAATTTAAGAATTTAGCATTTAAATTAGTTTAATTTCACAATTGTCCCTGTGGATCGATACCTGGACTTGCCATTATTTTGAAAGAATTTGATATAGTTTAGTGTTTATTTTTGGTGTGTGTAACGACCTATCAAATTTTGATTAAAAAAAAAAAACACTCTTTTAATTGTACTCATTATATTATATGATATGATATGTGTTAATTTTTAATTTGGCACATACTCAACCTATAGAGTCAACTCTATTACCATATGATTTTGGTTGAATTTATGGGATCAAGATCCTCTATAGAGAAATTGCCTCTCCAAATCGTATGGATATTTTCAAACCAAATTTGTTTTCCTTCATAGTCCATAGTGAGGGGGTTAACAATCTGTGGATGTTGAAATT
Organism: Camellia sinensis; assembly: GCF_055761805.1. Lineage (NCBI taxonomy): Eukaryota > Viridiplantae > Streptophyta > Magnoliopsida > Ericales > Theaceae > Camellia > Camellia sinensis. The sequence continues at coordinate 92,393,904 of NC_138962.1, forward strand.
TGACTTCACAACCAATCAAGTCTCATCGCCGAGATTCAGGAAACAAAACTGAACAACACGCAATAGAAATTGAGAAGCCCAACACCTACATACAAGAAAACAACAAATATCGATGACTCGTCCACCCAGGGGTACTCCGACGATCAAGTCAGTCACCTTATCTGTCAAAGATAATGACTCAATCAAAATACTCATAGAGTAAAATATACTTTAGACCCACGGGGGTGCTTTCATTTTATAATGAACAATGCCCTCATTCCCTAAAAATCTTACTTCATAGGACTCTATCCCTTACAAGGATATTAGTTATCCATGACTCCTCCTATTTAGATGAAAACACTCTCTCAAGAGTCCATCATTATCCAAACTGGTAGCCTGATATCATCTAGGACTCTCAGTCCTTGTCCGAATATCTCGAACTCCAGTATGATTGCATCATATCTCGGCAATCCAAGACCACCCACGTGGTACCTCGACTAAGCACCTAGGCCATGTGGACAACCCAAAAGTATGTCCCAACAACTACCCCTAGGTTCTATTACCTTGGCAAATTGAGGTGATGGAACCTACGTTGTTTGTTCTCTCAACATGTCGGCTAAACAACATGTCAGAAGATACTCATCCAACCGAGATCATGACAAATTAGTTTCAAGAAACAAGGACCCACACGCATCCACTCATCAAGTACCAAGAACTAGGATACTCTATCTCGTTCAGATCTAACATCCCAACTAGGATCACACTACTAGCTGAGGTCATCACTTGGTAGTTCAAAAATTCAAGACTTTTAGTCGGTTTCTTCTAACAAACTCTAAAATCGTCAAAACAAACATCATGATATGTCACCTTCCCATTGGTTCATACCCGTCATATCAACTAATACATCCCATCACTCCTGACCTATGTTGCCTGATGTTACCTAATGACATCTGTCACATACTTCCCAAGGAATTAAAATCATTTCATTTTGCCGTCTCTTCCACTTACCAAAACTCTTCTCTCTTCTCCTCAACTCCTCACTTCATGCATTCTGTCTTTCTTTCTTCCTAGAATTTCTCTCTCTAAACTTCAAACCTTCATTGTTGACCCTTTGAAGTTCTCTACCGCAATCACTCTGATTACCGTGTCCAGCGACTGTTCAAACATTCTACTTCTACCAGCTGACATAGTGAAAATCAATACGTACAGTGAGTACGAACACTTCACATTGATGATACGAAACTCTATCTTGGTAACCTTCATTACTCTTCCTTCCAACACTTAACATTTAGATTTTTTTTTTATCTGACAATTTGTTTCTTTTACAGTCTATCCAACATGCCCACTCCTTCAGAACTTAAGTTGACCTCAACAAGAAAGAACTGACCAAGAAAACACAAGAGGCAGTGAACTACCTTCAAAAACTCAACCACTCCGAAACCCTGAGAAAGAAGCAAATAGACGCAGTCAAAGTTGCCAAGAATGCTAAACAGAAAGCCGAGGCCACAAGTAAGGCGGCCAAAGAGAAAGCTACCCTCGCCAAGAAGAAATTGGTCGAAGCACTCACTGCCAAAGCAGCGGAAATCAAGGACACCAACGCCAAGGCCTATGAGGAAGGAAAAGCTAACGTCAAAGAGGGCTACCAAAAAAAGATCAACATTGCTTACAACAGAGGCTCTATTCTCAGTTGGAATGTTGCAATGAAAGAACTCTATGTCCTCGAGGACTCACCACATTGGGATCTATCAAAGTTGTCCCTGCTTTCCCCCCCTCCAGAACTAGCTAACACACCGGCCGTCGACTCTAAAGAAGAGGAAGACGAAGAAGAAGAAAAGAACCCACTGCTAGCACCAAGTCCCTCACTTTTAATGATGAAGTCATGGATCTAACATGGGATGATGATGAGGTTGCTAAGAGCACTTCCTCTGTCACTAAAGAGGCTAACAAGATGGTAGCTGGCAGAAGTGCCAAAAAGACTCTGAAGGACATTGACGAAGAGATCGCAACTGGCTCCGAAGTTGAAAAGATCGACATACTGACCACTGAGGCTGACCCAATGCCAATCGCCAAAATTGGTCAGCCTGAAACTCCTACTGTTGCCATTCCTGAAACTAGTACTTTGGATATTTTCTTGTATTTTCATTTTGCTTCGTACTTTAAGTTGTCTCTCCTTTCTTGCTTTTGAACAATGATCTTCTTTTGAACAACACTCTCTGTTTTTGCAAGGCTGAAGTGCTTTCTGACATAGTTGAACAACTCTATTTTGTGAATGCATTTATGTTTTATGCTAAGTGTTGGATGTCTTCTTTACTTCTGTTGATGAGTGCCTTTCTTTACTTCCATGTCTTCAATACTTGCTTCTCAAAAAACTCCTGAGTGTAACGTTTTGGATTTGAATCTCATCTTCGACAACACAACTACCTCGAATTACATCATTCCGGGTATAACTATTATCTCTAAGGATACAATCGGTTCGGTACGGTCGATATTTAGGTAAAATTTTTCACTGAATCGATCATATCGATTTTATTATTGTGAGCACCAATACAGATCGTTTCTTCCATCAAACCGCACCAAACCAAATCGATTCAATGGAAACAATTCATTTCAGTGCAGTTTAATCAGTTTAAGAACTTTCAAACTTGAGCCATTTTTTAATATAATCACTAATCTATACAAAAATATTAAATTAGTTATTTTTCGCCACTTCAACTATATCCAATCAATCCATTTAATAAATAATTTTCAATTCCTAGATTAAAAAAATAGAAACAAAAAAATAAATAAAAAATAGTATGGCTTCAAGAATAACGAGTTAGAGTTAATATTATATATAATAAGAATTTAAAATTTTAAGTTATGGAGATGATAATATTAATAATTTATTATACTTATTAGTATTATTAGATTATATATATAAATATATTATAAATACCATATATATTGAAACAGTCTGTTTCGGTTTAGTTTAGTGTACAAGGTGGTTGAATCGATACCAAATCGAAAACAAAAAAAAATTAAATTTAAAAATCGCACAGACCGATTTTTGTCTTAAAAAAAAGGACCAAATATAGACTTCACAGTACTAACTACCTCGACTTTTCATTACAAATTAACCAGGTCAACAAACAAGCATCACTGCCCCATGGAAGAGTCATAGTTAATATCGTCTTGTTTCTCGTTGAAACATCCCTTTAACTTAGTTCCACTCTACCTTCTTGGTAAGGCCAAGTTAAACCTCCAGCTTCTCTTTGAAGCATCACATCAGCCTTACTTGATCCAAATTTTCTACCAAAGTTACAAAATAAGATCATACAAGAATCAACAATAATTGAAGCGAACAAATCGAACTAATTTTATAAATCAAAACTTCTGCTAACAACTTCTAAGTTACATGAAAAGAAAACTAATGAAAGAAAAACTTCAAATTACTGGTGTTCCATGGTCTTGGCAACTGCTTGTCATCACAATCATCAAGCGGATATACTCCTGAACCGGCAACCGAGATGATCTTATACGGTCCTCCCCAACCTCGGCCAAGTTTGCCCTCCCTAGGATCTTTCTTGTTATCGACAACTTTCCTCAGAACGACGTCGCCTACTTTGAATTCTCTCGGATTGACTTTTTCATTGTATACTCTAGCAAGTCCTTGCTGGTATGCTATAGACACCCTATTATGACCGGCTCTAAGACTTGGGCACTTTCTTTTGATTACCCGATGATGAAAACAAGAATGTGTTTTTCACATAATCCTCAATAAAAAAGATAAAATTTGTGCTTCATTTCCAATCCTAAGCCTGTTTTGGCCAAATGCTTAAATCCCATTCAAAACTCTCCTTCGAAACTTTCTTTCCGCCTTTTGTTTCGAATATTTTCATAGTGTTCCGAGGCTCATTTTTAAACTTCAAAATAAGACATTTTCTAAGAAAATTGAGCAAAGAAACTTGTGAAAATAGGAGGAAATGATGATAATTCTATCGAAAAATCTTATTTCATGCAAAATAGTCAAGCCACAGCCAACTTTTTGGCCGGCCAGCCATTTAATTGGTCGGTTAGCCAAGGAATTGGCCGGCCAAGCAAGGAATTGGCTGGCCGGCTAATTTGCCCAGGACCATGACAATTTCGGCAGAATTCTTGTTGAAAGTGTGTGGGTCATGCCATTTTAGATCTTTCTGGATATATTCATGCACGAGATGTGTGACACCCTAAATGATTAATTAATTTTAACATCGCGCTAATATCAACAAATATATATATATAATATTTTTAATTTAATAGTTATATGTGCTAAAATATAATTTAATTAGGGGGTCATTGTGTCCTGTTAAAAAAATGGCATATCATTATTTTAAGAATTGGGCCAAAGTGAAATTAAGTCTAAAGCTAAGCAAATATTGTAGATAAGAATTAAGTCTTATGGATAAAGATATATCTAGAGCAACACGTCATGATCTGGGTATCCTCATGGATTGATGCCCACAGCTTGCCTTAGTATAAATAGGGAAAATGGGCTGGTAAGTTGAAAGCAAGGAAAAAATAAGGGAGGTGGGGTGCAGTAAACAAAAGTAAAAACCAGGGATCAATATTAAGGTGAGTGATATTATACCTTGAGTCACCATAAAATATTTTACGTATATCTTTACTTACCACACATTATTTTATGCAATTCATGTCTTTTAAATTATACTAATGTTTCAATTACGTTAATTATTTTATAAACCCTATTTGCTTAAATTAAAACCCATGGATATGATCGTTTAAATTTTAAAAATTATTGGACAATGAGTGCATACATACTTATTTTTGTGAGAACCACCACCAGAGTACCCCATTGGGGGACTTAAATAGCCATTGGCCTCTGATTGGTCACTTTGTGGCCTTCTGTTTGTCATAGATCCATTGACCTCTTTTCTGATTGTCATTATGTACCGTGGTTATGACTATTTTATTTATATTCTGAAATTCATTTGTGCTATTTAAATTCTTGATTAACTCCAATTACTTAACGTACAATGTTTTAGCCTAAATAATTATCCATGATGATTTTGGTGCCCTATATTCTTGATATAATATTTCTCACTCTGCTCTGTGCTTATAACTGTTATCCCTTTTCAGCTGATGAAATGGTAGGAAAAGTGGTAACCTCATGTAATGGGACTAGCACGACACTTAATGCAGACATTTTGTATTTTTGTAATAATTGTCCGATCATCAATAAAATAAAATAAAAAGACCCGAGGAATGTTTTTTTTTTATAAAATTATTGAGTATTTTGATTATTTTATTACCTATTAATTTCTTTAGTACTTTATCTTGTCTCCAACTGCGCCATTTAATTTGTTAAAAATTAGCTAGTTACGAAATCCAGCCCTGAGCACCCGGGGTTGGGTTGTGACAAATGTGGTATGAAAGCCAGGTTAAAAACAATAAATAAATAGATAAATAAAATTAAAAAAAAAAATTATATATATATATAAATTAATATTTCTAGACTATTCTGATACATTGGTTACCATATGCGTGATCTTTTCTTTGCACCATAGTCAATTTTTATGTAATGGAGAGATGTCCGAGCAAAATCTCAATGAGTCATTCTGGTTTGAGCTCGAGACCATGAGTCTAGAATTGATCTTAGAAGAGCACCACACCTCCGTCTCACCAGAGGAATCAAGAGACTCCAAAAGTATAATTAGACAGCTACACCCAGTCCTAGACCAATTGACGAATCAGACGATATACGTGCAAGTTGATCCTAACGACGTAGCATTCTTGCGTTGGAGACAAAGCTCCAGCTATACGCGAGGAAGATACCTTAAACCTACCGATATTGTCAGCATCACTCTAGGACTAAACGACCCCTGCCTCATCATTGTGCCTTTGCCCTCAATGTTTGCTGAAAGAAGAGGAAATATATTTCCCATCGACCATATATTGACCAACACCCCAACCCTCTGGACATTATTAATGTCAAGAATGTTGATTTCAGGAATGGCTTGACATATCTCGAGACACCTTTATGGATCACTGACTGAGCATTTTGGGGATATATACAGTGTGTCCCCATTTACGTAATCTAGGCAACATGGGTTTATTTTGGAGTAGTGCAGCTAGGTTGGGAGTTTGAGCTCCTTATGCAGCATTATTTTCCATGGTTGTTTGACTCCCCGATCTAGACTACGGAAAGGATGGCTCTTTTTGTGAGTTGACCACAATTAGTTCTAATCCCTATTTTTATACTGACAGGATTTGACTCTGACATGACTTCCGACTTATATAGCACTAACACCATATGTGTATGAATAATAAAACTGGTGTTTATATATATATATATATATATGTATGTAATACTGGTAAATATGTGCAATGTTTATTAAATTATTTTTCTAAATCTATAATTGTAGTAATGGCCAATGATTATAATGAAACTAGATCGTCAGCCAATGGAACATAATCAATGGAAAGAATCATGGAAAGAGCAATTACCATCTTTCTACAAGCCCTATAAAACAACATAAACAATGGAATACCAGAACAGTGAGAAGAGTCGGCTACGGTGAAGTAGTTCCAAGATTTGAAACTGACCACATTCATCGGGCAGCTCAAACCCACTGGTAGCAGAAGCCTGGGTCAGGGACATGGAGAAAATTTTTCACACACTATCTTGTACAGAAAGACAGAAGGTAACTTTCACTACATTTACCTTCAAGGATGATGGGAATGATGGCTTCTTACCTTAGAGAAGGAAGAAATTATAACTTGGGCAAGATTCTTAGAGGTATTTTACGAAAAATACTTCCCCGAATTTGGTAGCTAACTAGCTCGATTTGCGACATATGTCATTCCCATCGAAGCTCAGAAGGCTAGAAAGTTTGAAGCTGGCTTAGTTGATGATATCAAAAACAAGATTGAGGTTCTAAAACTGCCAACTTATGTAGAAGTAGTGGATCGAGCATACATCGCCGAAAAAGGGATTAAAGCCTCATGTTTTGGGGAAATGAGCTAGAAGAAACGATTTTGGAAAAGAGTCAACAGAGGATCTGGTATTGCACCCCCAAACAAGGCAAATACAGGCTTAGCCAATTTGGGCAACCAAAATCTTGCTACCTACAATAGCAATGCCATTCTGAATTGTCCTACTTGTAAAGGGACTCATTGGGGATGATGCCACCGAAACACGAGAGCATGCTTTAGATGCAGTCATGTTGGCCATTTATTGAGAGATTCTCCAAAGTTCACCAATCTTATAGTAGGGCCCACTAAATTAGCCTAGAAGCCCGCAGTACCTACAGGTGTGAGGAAAGACCAAAAACACCAAGAGAGAGCTTTTGCCTTAGTGCCTAAACTCAGAGGTCACCAAGAATGTTGTGTCAAGTACACTTTCTATCTGTGGACATTTAGCCCATGTTCTCATTGACTCTAGCTTAACCCATTCTTTTGTTGCACCATACTTTACTTCCAAATTAACATCGGCACCAGAACCCCTTGGGATATATACTATATGTGTCTTTTCTTTATGGTAATTTTACCCTTAGCGCTGGTGTATATAAATCTTGCATTATAGCCTTGAAAGGTGAAACTTTATACGTAGATTTTATTTACCTTTGTATTAGTAACTTTGATGTGATGCTAGGGATGGATTAGCTTGCTACCAACCATGCTTCTATTAATTGCATAGCCAAAAAGGTCTCTCTTCAGTCACCAAACCAACGCAAGCTCATCTTTGATGGAACTAGAGTCTCCACCTCTCCATGCATTATATCATCCATGATGGCCCAACAACTTCTGAAGAAAGGTTGTTGTAATTGTATGAGTTATGTGATCGTAAGTGGACCCTATAACATGCCTAGGAGGTACCCGTGCGCATTAAACAGTTTGGACCCTCAGTCTCTTTGATCTAGCCTCACTAGTGCACTGTGAAACATAGATGAAAGACCAGATTTGAAAACTTTTAAAAAATCCATTTTATTACAAAACATTTTGCCAGAAATGGACTGCGTCATCAGATCTCAGAGTCGCCACCTAATATTTTTGGAAAATTAGGAAACCCATGACTCGTGCCAAGGCCACTGTTCGTCATAACCAAAGTTGTCTCGATTCGGAACCTTAGGTATGAGAGGGGAAGGTCATTAATTGAGCACCCCCACTCACCCGATCAAAAGATAGGCATTTACTAAACCATGATATGAATTTTATTTATTTTATGTGTTCATATTTCGATCATTTAATAAATCCTAAAAATTACTATGTGAAGCATACAAGTATAGACTATGTCATTTATTTTGGAATAATTTGATTTCATGTAGTTTTGAAAGAGTTTTGGAGATGTAAAACATAACTAAGTTGAGTTTACAAATATGAAAATCAACACTATTCCAAATTAAGCGACATAACCTCCATCCACTGGCATTCATACAGTTATATCAAATAAGCAAGTAGCCACATGGTAGAATGCCCAAACATAATAAGAAAAACGAACACAAACGGGATGCTAAAGGATAAAAACTTACATATATACCGACGTCCCTCGAACATTTACAAAATAAAATATGCATGATCCTATATACAAAATCCTAATGCAATACATACACACAAAATCCTAATGCAATACATGTCGGACAATCTTCACTGTATTTAAATTAATTAAATTTTGTTGTGTACTAAACAACAACCAGAATAAAAAGAAATAAAGAAAAGGAGAGAATTTGTTTGATTACAAAAATCAAACTTGAAATAAAATTAAATAAATAAAAAACAGATTTTATTTTGTTACAGAAACAAAATTAAAATCTGAATAAATAAACAAATAAAACAACACTGAAAGTAAATTAAATAACTTACTTGATTTAATTTCTTTGAATAATTATTTGATCAAGTCCAGTGTTTGACACTGTGTCCTTAAGACAGATTCGTCCTCTCCACGGTGTTTTCAGAATTTGGACGTCTATCTCCCAGGATGAAATGATCTACCACAAACAATAGCAGCACTACAAATTGTTTGCCTTACGAACACACTAAGTGTTTACATTCTTTCTTTCGAAAATAAAATGCAGCAAGATGAAGAATATAATTAGCAGAGGTGAAATACGAAATTTCTGAATGAAAAAACATCAAATGAGGGTGGTCCTATTTATAGATGTAAAGGTGACTCTTGGTTTTAAATTGAACAGGTATGATACCTGTTGGTTTTGAATTTAAACAGATTTGAATCTGTTAACAATTCAAACAGATAGCAAAACGGGAAGGGTCCTGTTTGGGTGTGCACTAATTCCAAACTAGTTTATTTCTGTTTGAAAACGGGAAGGGCCTTGTTTGGATGTATAGAAAATCCAAATCAGTTTAATTTGAATTCTGGATTTTATTTTACCAAAAAATAAAATTAAATTCAAATGTTTTTGGCCCAAAAAGGTTAGTATTGGGCCGAACAAGCCCAATCCAACCACACACCACACACCCGCGCCCAAGCCCAGGCCTAGTCCAGCCCGCCCGACCGGACGGCGGCGGCGGCGCGCGCGCGCGTGTGTGGTGATTTTTGAGTCCAATGGGTCTAGCCCATTTTGCCCATAACCTCTCCCTCTAAAACACTTGGGTACCCCTTGGGGCACACCCCAAGTATCTAACCCAAGCCTTATAAACCCTTTCAAAACTTCCCACCAAATCAATGTGGGACAGGCCATTTACAACCTTAAGGAATTTCCACCAAAACTCCATTTCCATGGAGCACACTTTGGCTTCAATTTCCCATTCACTCAGTAATGGTTTTGAGCAACCAAATATACCACGTGAATCACAACGCGACATAGAACGCGTTACCACTTTGACCCGAGTAAATCGACACTCGGGGCCCACCTAAAAAATAGACCAAACTTGAGAAAAAATTCTAGTTTTACCCAGAATTTTTCTACCATTTCCAACAATCCTCCACATGAATGGAATTTGATGACAACGGAAATGCAACAATATGCAGACTTTAACGAAAGAGTATAAGTCGAAAATATCTTGCATCAGGATAGGTAGTTTTCGGCCTTGAACCTTCCCTAGCGATAACCTATCGGACTTACTGGCTAACTAATGGACGCGATGCCTTGAATTTGTTCAGCCGTTTGTGTAAGCCAAGACAATAGATTTCACACAAAATATCTTCTAACACATCGTGGTTCTCACTGTTGTGTTCATTTTGGCCTTGAACGCGCCTGGTTTTCATAAGTGTTTCCAGAGAATTTAGCCTTTTCATTCTCATAGAACCGGCCCCAGTTCAACACTCATATAGGTGATTCTTATTGTGAGTATCTCCTTATACTCGTCTTGATTTTATGCCTTAATCAAGATATAAGTAATCATTAAAAGCAAAGCTTATCCTTATACCCCTGCAGACAACATATGTTGCAGATATCACTCTCACCATAGGAATGGGTAGGGATTTTAATCCCTTGGTGATTTCTGGCGAGCCATACATAACTTAGTTGTCCCTTTGAACTTAGTTCTTGGGATCTCCAGTCATATAAGTAGGGTTACCATTATGACGACTCTTATGTAATAGGCTTTAATCCCATCCCCTTTGATGAACTATACACTAGCTCTTTTGTCAAACCTTTTGTTAACGGATCCGCAATATTCTCTTTAGATTTTATATAATCTATTGAGATTATTCCGTTTGACAACAATTGCCTTACGGTATTATGTCGACGACGAATATGTCGTGACTTACCATTATACATATGATTCTGTGCCCTGCCTATTGTAGATTGACTATCACAATGAATGCAAATAGCTGGCACAGGTTTTGGCCACATTGGAATGTCTTCTAAGAAGTGACGAAGCCATTCTGCTTCTTCACCTTCTTTGTCTAAAGCAATGAACTCGGATTCCATTGTGGATCGTGCGATACAAGTTTGTTTCGTGGACTTCCAAGAAACAGCAGCGCCTCCTAGAGTAAAGACATATCCACTAGTGGATTTTGAATCTTTAGTATCCGATATCCAATTGGCATCACAATAACCTTCAAGTACTGCTGGATATCGAGTAAAGTTCAAACCATGATCACGAGTAAATCTTAGATATCTAAGAACCCCAATGATCGCTTTCCAATGGTCTTTTCCAGGGTTACTAGTGTACCTACTCAATTTACTGATAGCATAAGCTATATCAGGACGAGTACAATTCATTAGGTACATTAGGCTTCCAATGATTTGGGAGTATTTTAACTGAGACACTGCATCACCTTTATTTTTCGATAAATAAAGACTGATGTCTACAGGTGTTCTAGCTAAATTCAAATCATCCTTGATAAATTTATCAAGAATTTTTTCAATATAATGAGATTGAGATAATGCATATCCGTCAGATGTTTTAGTAATTTTCATTCCTAATATAACATCTGCGACCCCTATATCTTTCATATCAAATCTTTTGTTAAGCATCTGCTTAGTTGATTTGATCATGTTTTGACTGCTTCCAATGATAAGCATGTCATCCACATAAAGACAAACTATGACATATCCTTGGTCAGTGTTTTTAACATAGACGCATTTGTCACATTCGTTTATCTTAAACCCATTAGTAAGCATTGCATGATCAAATTTTTCATGCCATTGCTTAGGTGCTTGTTTTAATCCATAAAGGGATTTTACAAGTCGACATACTTTCTTTTCTTGCCCTGATACTACAAACCCTTCGGGTTGTTCCATATAGATCTCTTCATTTAGATCACCGTTTAAGAAAGCTGTCTTAACATCCATTTGATGTATTTCTAAATTAAACAACGCTGCTATAGCAATAAGCATGCGAATGGATGTTATTCTTGTCACAGGGGAATATGTGTCAAAATAATCCAGACCTTCCTTTTGTCTGTAACCTTTAACTACAAGTCTTGCTTTATACTTGTCAATTGAACCATCTGCTTTCATTTTTCTCTTGAATATCCATTTATATCCAAGAGGTTTAGAACCTGGTGAAAGATCCACCAATTCCCAAGTATGATTTTGCATAATGGATTCAATTTCATTATTAACGGCCTCTTTCCACAAAGGTGCTTCAGGACCTGTCATTCCTGCCTTAAAGCTTTGAGGTTCATTTTCTAACAAGTATGTCAGAAAATCTGGACCAAAGGATTTTGATATTCTTGCTCTCTTACTTCGTCTTGGTTCATCATTAGTTAAATCCTGTTGGTCGAGACTATTATTAGTCTCTTGTGTTTGATTGTCATTAGTCTCTTGACTTTGTGTACAATCATAAGTTCTTTTCTGTGAACTTAATTCCTGTCCTTTCTTGTAAGGAAAGACATGTTCAAAAAACACAGCATTCCTTGACTCTATAATAGTGTTTACATTTATATCAGGTATTTCTGATTTATAAGTCAGAAACCGATATGCACTACTATTCTGAGCATAACCAATAAACACACAATCTATTGTTTTTGGTCCAATCTTAGTCTTTTTAGGAACAGGTACTTCAACTTTTGCCAAACACCCTCACACTTTTAAGTATTTGTAGGAAGGTGGTCGACCTTTCCACAATTCATAAGGAATGCTTTTGGTTTTCTTGTAGGGTATTCTATTAAGAACATAATTAGCAGACAATATTGCTTCCCCCCACAAGTTCTGTGGTAAGCCTGAACTAAGTAACATGGCATTCATCATTTCTTTGAGGGTTCTATTCTTCCTTTCAGCAATTCCATTTTGCTGTGGAGAATAAGGGGCTGTAGTTTGGTGAATAATGTCATGTTGTGCACAAAATTCATTTAATGGTGCATCATATTCACCACTCCTATCACTTCTAATATAAATCAATGAATTTTAAAACAAATTCAAGAAAAAACCAAAATAATTATGACTACTCAAGTCAGAATTAATGTTTTGACAAAATCATATCCTCATAAAAATTTTTGCCTAAGAATCAAGCAATTCAAAAACCCATTTGATTGTATACATTCTTGCAACTCAATAACAAATAAATGTCACTGTCATAAAAATATTTGTGACAGAAGAAAATTAAATTATCTCAACTAATACAAGAGATACACCCCCATATTAATAAAATAGTTCATGGTTTAACAAATTCTACTACGCAAGTAAAATAATTATTAATGGCATCTCATGTCACATAATTCAATAATCAACATAAAAGATTTCTTAAATTACTTCCCAATTAAACGGACCGATAAAATTACATACATTTTCATGTTTAAATTTCTCTGGTGTTTAAACATCCATTCAAAATTGATTAGAAATATTCAAATTAACCGGCTTATGTCCAAAGTCGACATAACAATTTATCATTCCAAATCACTTGAAATTATTGTTAAGAAATAACTTGAGTTGATATCATACATGCATATCAAACGCATCAACTAAAAATAATGAATTAACAAAATAAATTAATCATGCATGATCCCATCACTTGCATCATGAAATAAAAGGATTCTCAACTCATATAAAATCCAACACATTTAAACTTTAAACTTCAAAATGACAAAACATACCATCATTTAATAAGTTTGATTTGTACATAAATAAACAAATTAAATATGCATTTAAAATGTTCTTGTGAATATATATATATATATATATATTTTCCGACTCAAGTGCAGAAACAATTCAAGACTATGAATCCACATTGTAATAAAAATAAAATTAGTTTGTAAAACTAATATTTTACTCTAGAAACAAATTCTTCCATGTACACTCACGATGAACTATTGTAACGCCCTCAAAATAACAACAATAAACCCATCAGTTAAGACATGCATTTACATATAAACTAACCACATTCTTTTATACATTAGAGTTCCATTACATAAGTATTACATGTTAACATCATAACAAAATGCCCTACGGGCTTACAGCTTTCCAAGTTAACACTTGGTTACAACAAAAGAGTACTAACTCGTTTACACATTAAGCCCTAGGCTTGAAGTTACATGTAATACATCAAAGTTAAGCGACAAAAGTATGTCCGCCACTAGCCTCCCAGCTATGTCCTTGGAGGTGGCATGCTTCCTGCACCTGAAAATGATATTCCCATATAGGGTGAGCCACAGCCCAGTAGAAATACACTAAACCAACCATGGACAATGACTAAAATATTAGCAATTGATAGATGGTCAACACTGATACATCCACATAAATCACATATTTATGTCATACAACTTATGAGTCTAAGTTACCTTTCATTTTCCCTTTTTCAACAGATAAGCATGCTAGCTCTATCATCATTTCCACAGATATGTATAAAAACTATATCTCACATTCAGACAAGCATAAAAGCTATATCCACATTCTCAACAGATATGTATAACAACAATATCCCACATTCACAGATAAGCATATAAGCTCTATCTTCACTTCTCTAGACAAGCATATGAGCTATGTCTACGGAGTTCATCCCCTATCTTCTCCCAACACTATCCGGTTTAGAGGTACATCCCCTATCTTCCCCTAAACCGCGGAGTACATCCCCTATCTCCTCCTCTACACATAACGTATATAAACACATTGGTTCTATATACAATCACCCAATACATACAATTAATGTATTCTATCAACCGTCAAGTTCCATGACACATTTCATTGATTAGTTTCAGTTTACCTAATCATCATGCATTGTCTACAACAATCACGACTATCCTCCACCGATAGCCCAAAGCAGTTATTTCTAAACAGAAAATAAATGCACAATGGATATTCAATCAACATTACATTTCCTCATTTCTCACCATTAATTATCCCAATTAATCAAACAATGTAATTAGGCTATTTTCCATAATTACCATTTCAACCCTTAGGTCCCATTTTCATCAATGATTCAACAATCATTTCCATTTTTTTTTTCATGCCAAACATGCATCTAGGTTTATTATGAATAAAACCCCAACTTTTGTAAAATTACACAAAAGCCCCAAACTTTCACAAAATTACCAAACCAAGCCCAACATCTCAAAATACCAAAATTTAAAGACAAAACCCATAGAGAGGAGTAGGATATCCCTACCTCAAATTCGGAGTCCCAAAGGAGAAGATGACAAAACCCAACGTGCTCCAAAACTCGAAATTTTCAGATTAAAATGTAGCCCTCAACGATCAACAACTTTTTTGTAAAGGCCAAAGGTGAGCAAATCACTCCTACTAGATCAAAACCTAGAGAGAAGGTAGTATCTAGAGAGAGAGACTCAACAATGGTGTTTTTGGAAAAGTAAGAGAGAGAAGAGAAAGTGAAAAAGTGATTTGAAGAGTCACAAATTCGGGACTTTAACCCAGGTCTCCGCTCGAGCGTAAAACACCCCGCTCGAGCGGCCACTCACAGACTTCCGCTCGAGCGGCCAACCTCTCGCTCGAGCGCAGAATGCACTCGCCCAGCACTTTTGCAGAACCAGGCCTCCGCTCGAGCTCCCAACCCTACGCTCGAGCGGAACTCACACAACCCCGCTCGAGCGGCCAAACCCACGCTCGAGCGTACAACACTGCACAAGAAATACTGGATGGGTGTATTCCCCGCTCGAGCGCCAACATCCCCGCTCGAGCGGACAGGCCAAAAATCTGGGCACTAGTTTTGGTTTCTAAACTCAACCAACCTGAAACAAATCCGTCCAACACATCCTATAACCCAAATACGAAGTAAAAAGGATGTAAACAAGATAATAATCAACTACTAACATCCACGGACACATGTCCGGATCTCTGTACAACAAGGGTAAACCCGGGATCGCTATAACCTCCCCCCCTTAAAGAATTTCGTCCCCGAAATTAAGCACAAGTTTTCAAAAACAGGTTTTCCTCCATTTTAAACAATGTTACACTTGAACATTCAACAATTCGACCCATTACCGGTCATCCCATCCCTTAAACAAGAGACATTTCACAATATGTAAACAACATATGTATTTTTAACATGCATCAACATTATGCACTATCTTTCCAATTTCAACAATATATTCAACATATACAATGTTACATTCAACTTTCATATGAGGCAAGTTCCCAAACATAATTCTACCAAACCAAACATTTTCAATGTTTCACAACTTAAGACACATATAAAAGCTCTTAAGTTCAACAAAATGCAAATATCAACAAACAAGTCTGGATATTTCTCTCGAACTTCCAACTCACGTTCCCAAGTGGCTTCCTCCACTCCGTGATGTTTCCACAAGACTTTCACCAAAGGAATGGTCTTGCCACGCAGGACCTGATCCCGCCTATCCAAGACCCGAACCGGTCTCTCCTCATACGAGGCATCCTCATCTACCTCTAAATCAGTCCAATCCAACACATGTGATGGATCTGGCTCATACTTCCGAAGCATACTCACATGAAACACGTCATGCACTACGGACAACTGCGGCGGTAAGGCTAACCGATAAGCAACCTCGCCAATCCTCTCAAGGATCTCAAAAGGACCAATAAACCGAGGGGATAACTTCCCACTCTTCCCAAATCTCATCAAGCCTCGCCTAGGTGATATCTTCAGAAAGACATGATCACCTACCTCAAACGCCAAAGGCCTCCTCCTACGGTCGGCATAACTCTTTTGTCGACTCTGGGCTGTAACAAGCCTCCTACGGATAAGCTCAACTTTCTCCGTCGTCTCCCTAACCAATTCCGGACCCAACAAAGGTGCATCACCCACCTCGGCCCAACAAACTGGAGACCTACACGGTCGGCCATACAAGGCCTCAAACGGTGCCATACCGATGCTAGACTAAAAACTGTTGTTGTAGGCAAACTCTACCAAAGGTAAGTGCCTCTCCCACGTCCCACTGAAGTCCAGGACACAACCCCGAAGCATATCCTCGAGGATCTGATTAGTACGCTCGGACTGCCCGTCAGTCTGAGGATGATAAGCCGTACTAAAGGTCAACTTAGTGCCCAAGGCACTCTGCAAGCTCTGCCACAACCTAGCAGTAAAACGAGGATCTCTATCTGAGATGATCGTCACTGGGACCCCGTGCAATCTCACTACGTCCCGAATATACAAATCGGCAAGATGATCCACCGAATCTCTCACGCGCATAGGAATAAAGTGCGCCGACTTAGTCAACCGGTCTACAACCACCCAAATAGCATCACTACCCCGCTGAGTCCTCGGAAGACCTACAACGAAGTCCATAGTGACATGCTCCCACTTCCACTCGGCAATAGGCAAGGGTTGCAACAAACCCGCTGGCCTCTGATGCTCGGCTTTCACTTGCTGGCAAGTAAGGCACTTCGATACGAAAACAGCCACATCTCTCTTCATACCCCGCCACCAAAACTGGCGACCCAAATCCTGATACATCTTAGTACCTCCCGGATGCACCGCAAGGCGCGAATGATGAAACTCTCGGAGTACTTCCTCTCGGCAAGACTCCGGTACAAACAAACGGTCTCGGTATCTCACACTCACGTCGGGATACACCGTCAAACCCTTCTCAACTTTCCTACTGGAGATCTTCTCTCGGAGGGATTCTACCTCAAGGTCACCTCTCTGTGCCTCTAACACTCTAATCACAAGTGTAGGCTGCGCAACAACAGAAAACAAGGCCGCAGCCTCAACAGATTCGCCCAGTAGCAAATCAAACTCGCCATGTGCTCCCAACATCTCCCATTCCCGGATGGCTATACTAGCAACATCACTAATGGTCTTCCTACTAAGGGCATCGGCCACAACATTGGCCTTTCCCGGATGATAATGCAACTCAAAATCATAATCCTCGATGAACTCCATCCATCTCCTCTGCCTCAGATTCAAGTCTCTCTGTGTAAACAGATACTTCAAACTTTTATGATCCGAGAATACCTCGAACCTCTCACCATAAAGGTAGTGCCTCCAGATTTTCAAGGCAAAGATCACTGCTGCTAACTCTAGGTCGTGTGTGGGGTAATTCTTCTCGTGTATTTTCAACTGACGTGAGCCAAAAGCTACCACTTTCCCTTCTTGCATCAACACACAACCCAAACCCTCTCGTGAGGCATCACAATAAACCGCATAACCCAACCCTCTCTCCGGAATAATCAACACCGGAGCGGTGGTCAATCTAACTTTCAACTCTTCGAACGACTTTTCACAAGTCTCACTCCACACAAACTTGACTCCCTCAGCCAGAACTCACACTTCCCAAACTTAACATACAGCTTATGGGTTCTAAGCAACTCAAGCACCACTCTCAAGTGTTCCTCGTGCTCCTCTTCTGAAGGTGAATAAATAAGGATGTCGTCCACAAAGACGACCAAAAATCGGTCTAAGAACTCCCGGAAAATCCGGTTCATCAAGTCCATAAAGACTGCCGGTGCATTGGTAAGCCCAAATGGCATCACCAGAAACTCGTAATGGCCATACCGCGTACGGAATGCCGTCTTAGGAATATCTTCCTCCCTGACCCTCAACTGATGGTAACCCGATCTCAAGTCTATCTTAGAGAAACAACGGGAACCCTTCAACTGGTCAAACAAATCATCTATACGGGGCATAGGATACTTATTCTTAACCGTAGCCCGATTCAACTTCCGATAGTCAATACACAATCTCAAGGCACCATCTTTCTTTTTAACAAAGAGGGCCGGTGCTCCCCACGGTGAAACACTAGGGCGAACAAAGCCCTTATCTAGCAATTCCTGGAGCTGAACTTTCAACTCAACCAACTCTGCTGGAGCAAAACGGTAAGGTGCCATAGAAATCGGCGCCGTGCCGGGCACTAAATCAATAGAGAACTCTATCTCTCGGTGAGGTGGCAAACTAACAAGATCTTCGGGAAAGACATCCGAATACTCACAAACCACCCTCGGCAATATAACCTGGGTCTCACCACTCTCACCACTCTCAAAGCTAGCAAGTAGACTACTAAGCTCACTTCGCCCTCGCGAATCATACCCTGGTGGCAAAACACTACCAACCCGGTCTCCCAAGAAATGGAACCACTCCCCGCTCAAGGTACATAACGTGACCCTCTGGCGGTAGCAATCAATAACAGCCCGGTATGACGATAACCAGTCCATACCCAAAATAACATCAAAGCCCTTCATGGGCATGACAACAAACGGAAAAGGAAGCCTATAGTCGGCGACCTCTATATCACATCCTCTAACACCCTGTTTCAGGATCAACTCACCACCCAAAGGCGATACCACACAAATAGGAGATGCTAACTGTGCTAACTCCAATTCCAAAACAGATGCAAATGCAGCAGATACAAAAGAATGAGATGCACCCGTGTCTATCAACACACTAGCAACCGAGTTGCAAAACAGAAAAGTACCTCTCACTACTGATGGAGCCGGTACTAAATCCTGCGCGGTAACAGCATACACGCGCCCCGTAGGCCCCTGGTCTACCTGCTCACCTCTCGGAGCAAAAGACTGCTGCACAGACTGGGATGACGAAGCTCCCGGATTGGCCCTCGAGGCCTGCACAGACTGAGCTGGCTGAAAACCCTGCGTCTGCCTAGAACCAGACGCTCCCGAAGTGGCACTCAACTGTGGGCAAAACCTCTTCAGGTGCCCAGGCTGTCCACACTGATAACAAGTCAAGGGCTGCCCCCTGCCCAAACTCTGACTCTGCGGTCTAGCTGAAGAAGAAGCAGCTTTCTGACCCCCACCCTTCTGCGGGCAAACAGAAACCTTGTGACCCAGCTGGCCACACTTGTAACAAGTGAATTCCCCCTGACCACCTCTCCCGGAGCCTACACTCGGCACTGGGAAGGTCGATCTAGCAACACCACCTTGCGACTGCTGAGGGTTAGAACCCCTCTGCCTCCTGCCATCACTCTGACTATCCTGGCTCCTCTTGGAGCCCCTCTGTCCCTCCTCCTCCTCCTGCATCATAATCTCCATATGAGCAGCAGCATCAACTAGGTGTCTATACTCTCGGATGTAAGACCCACCAACTCTTAACTTGAGGCCCCGCCTCAACTTCCGCTCAAACTCATAGCAACGACGTTCCTCAGACGCCACCAGTTCAGGTGCAAACCTGGACAGACTGGTAAAAGTAGCCTCAAACTCGGCCACTGACAAGCCTTGCTGATTAAGCTGGCTAAACTGATCTCTCAGCTTCTCTCTAGCTGCTGCAGACAAAAACCTCTCCTGAAAAGCATTTATAAACGCCTCCCAAGTACCACCAACACGAGCCTTCTCGTACTTCCACCATTGACCCGCATCTCCCTTCAGCTGGAAGGATGCCAAGGTCACTTTCAGTGCTCCGTCCTCAATGCCAAGCATCTCGAACGTCTTACTCATCTGTTCTAACCACTCATCAGCCTTCAGTGGCTCCTTCGGATCCCCGATAAACTCATCCGGATTAGACCGAAAAAACTCCCTCTTCAAGAAAGAAGGCCCTGCCTCAGCTGCCTGATTCCCAGCTCTAAGAATACCCAAAGCTCCTGCTATCTCTCTAGCCAAGGCACCCATGGCCTGCTGACCTACTGGCTCGGCCACATTGGCCTGCCCAACTCCCTCCTGCACTGCCGGAGTCTCACCCGGTAACGGTACTTCCTGCCTCGCAGGTCTACCACGCCTAGCTCCTCTTCCTCGTCCTGACATCCTAATAAAGGCAACACAGAACGTTAGCACATTCACAAATGTGCCGAAACTAAACACTCACGTCCTAATACATGGACAACTGTAATTCACTCCACGTAAGCACATAAACACATAAGCACTTACGAATTTCATTTCCGGATAATGATAGTCCCGAGACGTTACTAGAGTTCCGGTTAGAAACAGCATTGATCAAGTGCTTTTCCAACAAGACTCCCAGAAACTCAAGGATCCAATCAACATCCTAGAAATCAAATCCCATACCCACATAGTCACATAAGCATGTTAGCATTTAAGCACATAGCATATGATACTACATCTAAGTCTCTATCAAGCGAGACAAACCCATTGTGATACTAATCACTTCCCACGTACCCAAAGTATTCGAACCCGGTACGCTCTGATACCAAGTTCTAACGCCCTCAAAATAACAACAATAAACCCATCAGTTAAGACATGCATTTACATATAAACTAACCACATTCTTTTATACATTAGAGTTCCATTACATAAGTATTACATGTTAACATCATAACAAAATGCCCTACGGGCTTACAGCTTTCCAAGTTAACACTTGGTTACAACAAAAGAGTACTAACTCGTTTACACATTAAGCCCTAGGCTTGAAGTTACATGTAATACATCAAAGTTAAGCGACAAAAGTATGTCCGCCACTAGCCTCCCAGCTATGTCCTTGGAGGTGGCATGCTTCCTGCACCTGAAAATGATATTCCCATATAGGGTGAGCCACAGCCCAGTAGAAATACACTAAACCAACCATGGACAATGACTAAAATATTAGCAATTGATAGATGGTCAACACTGATACATCCACATAAATCACATATTTATGTCATACAACTTATGAGTCTAAGTTACCTTTCATTTTCCCTTTTTCAACAGATAAGCATGCTAGCTCTATCATCATTTCCACAGATATGTATAAAAACTATATCTCACATTCAGACAAGCATAAAAGCTATATCCACATTCTCAACAGATATGTATAACAACAATATCCCACATTCACAGATAAGCATATAAGCTCTATCTTCACTTCTCTAGACAAGCATATGAGCTATGTCTACGGAGTTCATCCCCTATCTTCTCCCAACACTATCCGGTTTAGAGGTACATCCCCTATCTTCCCCTAAACCGCGGAGTACATCCCCTATCTCCTCCTCTACACATAACGTATATAAACACATTGGTTCTATATACAATCACCCAATACATACAATTAATGTATTCTATCAACCGTCAAGTTCCATGACACATTTCATTGATTAGTTTCAGTTTACCTAATCATCATGCATTGTCTACAACAATCACGACTATCCTCCACCGATAGCCCAAAGCAGTTATTTCTAAACAGAAAATAAATGCACAATGGATATTCAATCAACATTACATTTCCTCATTTCTCACCATTAATTATCCCAATTAATCAAACAATGTAATTAGGCTATTTTCCATAATTACCATTTCAACCCTTAGGTCCCATTTTCATCAATGATTCAACAATCATTTCCATTTTTTTTTCATGCCAAACATGCATCTAGGTTTATTATGAATAAAACCCCAACTTTTGTAAAATTACACAAAAGCCCCAAACTTTCACAAAATTACCAAACCAAGCCCAACATCTCAAAATACCAAAATTTAAAGACAAAACCCATAGAGAGGAGTAGGATATCACTACCTCAAATTCGGAGTCCCAAAGGAGAAGATGACAAAACCCAACGTGCTCCAAAACTCGAAATTTTCAGATTAAAATGTAGCCCTCAACGATCAACAACTTTTTTGTAAAGGCCAAAGGTGGACAAATCACTCCTACTAGATCAAAACCTAGAGAGAAGGTAGTATCTAGAGAGAGAGACTCAACAATGGTGTTTTTGGAAAAGTAAGAGAGAGAAGAGAAAGTGAAAAAGTGATTTGAAGAGTCACAAATTCGGGACTTTAACCCAGGTCTCCGCTCGAGCGTAAAACACCCCGCTCGAGCGGCCACTCACAGACTTCCGCTCGAGCGGCCAACCTCTCGCTCGAGCGCAGAATGCACTCGCCCAGCACTTTTGCAGAACCAGGCCTCCGCTCGAGCTCCCAACCCTACGCTCGAGCGGAACTCACACAACCCCGCTCGAGCGGCCAAACCCACGCTCGAGCGTACAACACTGCACAAGAAATACTGGATGGGTGTATTCCCCGCTCGAGCGCCAACATCCCCGCTCGAGCGGACAGGCCAAAAATCTGGGCACTAGTTTTGGTTTCTAAACTCAACCAACCTGAAACAAATCCGTCCAACACATCCTATAACCCAAATACGAAGTAAAAAGGATGTAAACAAGATAATAATCAACTACTAACATCCACGGACACATGTCCGGATCTCTGTACAACAAGGGTAAACCCGGAATCGCTATAACTATGATAAAGTCAAAATAATTAACACATTTTCACAAAGGGTTCAAAAAATAAGTGGTCTACCAAACGAAACCATACGTCACTTAAAAAATTAACAGATTGTGACCGAGTCACAAAGTTACATGATTGATTAACAAAATTAATTTTCTAGTTACTAAAACCAAAAAATAAATTACACTACAAAATAATTTTATTTTCCTTGTTACTAAAACTAGTAAAATAAAATACCGAAATAATATCTGATTACAAAAATCAAAAAACCAAACCACAAATTAATTTTCTAGTTACTTAAACCAGAAAATAAATTATAACACAAAATCATTTTATTTTTCTTGTTACTAAAACTAGAAAATACTATAATTTTATTTTCCTTGTTACTGAAACTAGGAAATAAAATACCACAAAACTATCTGATTATAAAAATCAGAACAAACACAAAATAATTTTCTAGTTACCAAAATCAGAAAATAAATTAAAACACAAAATAATTTTATTTTCTTTGTTACTAAAACTAGAAAATAATATAATTTTATTTTCCTTGTTACTAAAACTAGAAAAATAAAATACCAAAATAATTTTCTGTAACGCCAAATAATATTCTGCAATTGTTAATGACACCAGTATATTACTACTAGTTGTCAAAGAAAAGAGACAGTATATTACTACTATCTGTCAAATAGCATAAATCACTATTTGTTTTTCCAACCAGAATATTAGTTTGAAAACACAGAAAATTAAATACAATGAAGATACCAAAAAAAAAAAAATTCTGTCTTAAGATTGTCGGACAATCTTCACTGTATTTAAATTAATTAAATTTTGTTGTGTACTAAACAACAACCAGAATAAAAAGAAATAAAGAAAAGGAGAGAATTTGTTTGATTACAAAAATCAAACTTGAAATAAAATTAAATAAATAAAAAACAGATTTTATTTTGTTACAGAAATAAAATTAAAATCTGAATAAATAAACAAATAAAACAACACTGAAAGTAAATTACATAACTTACTTGATTTAATTTCTTTGAATAATTATTTGATCAAGTCCAGTGTTTGACACTGTATCCTTAAGACAGATTCGTCCTCTCCACGGTGCTTTCAGAATTTGGACGTCTATCTCCCAGGATGAAATGATCTACCACAAACAATAGCAGCACTACAAATTGTTTGCCTTACGAACACACTAAGTGTTTACACTCTTTCTTTCGGAAATAAAATGCAGCAAGATGAAGAATATAATTAGCAGAGGTGAAATACGAAATTTCTGAATGAAAAAACATCAAATGAGGGTGGTCCTATTTATAGATGTAAAGGTGACTCTTGGTTTTAAATTGAACAGGTATGATACCTGTTGGTTTTGAATTTAAACAGATTTGAATCTGTTAACAATTCAAACAGATAGCAAAACGGGAAGGGTCCTGTTTGGGTGTGCACTAATTCCAAACTAGTTTATTTCTGTTTGAAAACGGGAAGGGCCTTGTTTGGATGTACAGAAAATCTAAATCAGTTTAATTTGAATTCTGGATTTTATTTTACCAAAAAATAAAATTAAATTCAAATGTTTTTGGCCCAAAAAGATTAGTATTGGGCCGAACAAGCCCAATCCAACCACACACCACGCACCCGCGCCCAAGCCCAGCCCGCCCGACAGGACGGAGGCGGCAGCGCGCGTGTGTGGTGATTTTTGGGTCCAATGGGTCTAGCCCATTTTGCCCATAACCTCTCCCTCTAAAACACTTGGGTACCCCTTGGGGCACACCCCAAGTATCTAACCCAAGCCTTATAAACCCTTTCAAAACTTCCCACCAAATCAATGTGGGACAAACCATTTACAACCTTAAGGAATTTCCACCAAAACTCCATTTCCATGGAGCACACTTTGGCTTCAATTTCCCATTTACTCAGTAATGGTTTTGAGCAACCAAATATACCACGTGAATCACAACGCGACATAGAACGCGTTACCACTTTGACCCGAGTAAATCGACACTCGGGACCCACCTAAAAAATAGACCAAACTTGAGAAAAAATTCTGGTTTTACCCAGAATTTTTCTACCATTTCCAACAATACATACATAAGAATGCTTCTAAAGATCTGGCTTCTAAAACATGACATGCAGCAAAACATGCGATAGCGTACAAAATCATGTAATAATCAATTAAAGCACAAAGATGCAAATTTAGTCGGATCTAGGCATAAATCATGTATGTAAAAGCACGAATATGCATAGCATACAAGAATATACATATGTACAGTTAAGGAAAACGATTAAAGAATGAGATAGATAAGAAATGGGGATGGGAAATTATTACAATACTTTAAATATTACAAATTCAAGGGAGATGAATAAATATTACAACACAATATAAAAAAAAATACTCACAAACACTCAAAATAAAAAGAAAAGCATAAATTGCATAGGCCTTGGAGATCATCCACTGAAAATTTGTTTGCTGCTCTATTTCGCCTTTGGAAAATCATTTGGGAATTCTTGTTTTTGATGTAGTAAGACCAAAACAAAGCAAACAAAATGTTTCCAAGAGAAATGATACAATATATACAAAATTATCAATTGAAAAATCTAACAAATATTCACAAATTATCTGATTTTGTTTGTGGCCAAAATTAAAGCTTAATCCGACAATCTTAATCATTCAGAATTTGACAATTCTAACTTCACAGTTGTGTCCGAAATGGCCCTTTTAGCTAGGAATAACTTGCCGCATTTCTAGGGGCCTTATTGAAAATTCTCCTAGAAAGTTGGGCCATGCCACAATTATTTGAAAGTTTTGGGCCATAGTGCAATTTTCAGAATTCATGAGATATTCTGTTAACACCAAGGAATTTTCTATGAAACAAGGAATATTTCGTTTGTTGATGTCAGCAGTGCGTCATGCTGACATCATTATCCACAAATAGTAATATATAAAAAAATGAAACAAAAAGACAAATATATTGCTAACAGATTTTAAAGCCATGACCAAAGCCCCAACACCCAACATCTTAACCACTGAGTCAAGCCAAACCTTGTGAAGTATTTTTTAGCAGATAATATTTAGATAGTAATACCAACAGGAAATAACACCCAAGCAGATGCTTTAGACAACTTTCATGTTTCTTTTTATTTTATTTTCTTTTATGATAAATATAATGGTGGTTTCACCCACCACCATACCAAAAGATATATATACAATATAATAATATATAATATAATATAATCAGTAGAGAAATTTCATCAATCAACCATTTTTAGCAACCCAAGTATCACATATTTAAAACAAGAGAAATATAAAGAAAATAAATGAGAAAATTGTGAAATTTCACCTTTTGAGGAAAGGGTGAATTTTCTGATTATCAAACTTTCTTCTTTACACCCTTACGGTTATGGCATATGCTTCAGAATCTCAGCAAGAAAGTTTTAATTTTAGCTTTAAAAGATGGTATGACAGTGAAGGTGGTATGTGAAAGGTATTGGAAGAAAATAATTTTGATGAAACAAACTCTCTCTGTTTTTAAACAATTCTCTCATCCTCTCTCGTTTTATTCCTCTTTTGAGCCTCTCCCTCTTCTTTTGAATTCTTACACCATAGCCATATAAAGTAAAAGAAAAAAAATAAAAGATAAACAAAATGGCCGACGCCCATCATCAAAGAAACATATTTATATATATTAGATATGTATGATTAAATCAAGTGCGCGTCAGCTGCACACTTTGTCCATTTCTTTATTCATATAATATTAATAATATATATATATATATATATATATGCATGATTGAATTAGGTGTGCCTAAGCTACGCATTTCCTTTTTTTTTCTTTTATTATTATTATTATTATTATTAAATAAAAATACCAAAATATGTATAAACACGATATAAAATAATTCGGCCAAAACAGTTGAATGTTGGGATTAAAGCTTAAATCTGACTTTTCTGCTTAGAAATTCGTAATATAGCATATTCCAATTTTCATCATTGGGTGTTCAAAATAAAGCACCCAAGTCTTAGGGCCGGTGAAAATGGAGTGTCTACAGACCCCACACTTGATGCAATCCCCGTGGTTCGAGAATTTCCAGATGTTTTTCTTGAGGACTTACCTAGTAGCCCGATCGATCGAGAAATCGAGTTCACTCTTAAAACTTAACCCGGTACACAACTGATTTCAAAACCCCTTATTGTATGTCCATGACAGAATTGAAAGAATTGAAGACCAACTCCAGGAATTAATAGACAAAGGCTTCATTCGACCAAGTACTTCGCCATGGGAAGCTCCAGTATTGTTCATAAAGAAAAATGATGGTACGATGAGATTGTACATTGATTATCGAGAATTGAATGAGGTCACCATCAAGAATTGGTACCCTCTGTCATGGATTGATGACTTGGTTGATCAACTTCAGGGCGTTCAAGTATCCTCAAAGATTAACTTGCATTCTGGCTATTATCAACTAAAAGTCAAAACAGAAAACATCGAAAAAACTGCCTTCAGAACACATTACGAGCATTATGAGTTCCTCGTTATGCCATTTGGCGTCACAAATGCTCCAGCAGCCTTTATAGACATCATGAATCGGGTGTTCAAACCCTATCTTGACGAGTTTGTCATTATCTTCATTGATGACATTCTCATATACTCCAAATCACCAGAAGATCATGAAAACCACTTGCAAAGAGTTCTACAGACACTACGTGATCACAACTTTATGCCAAGTTGAAGAAATGCGAGTTCGAGATCACTAGTGTAAAATTTCTCAATCACATCATAACCAAAGATGGCATCTCATTCGATCCACAAAAGGTTACAACAATTGTAGATTGGCCACGACACAATAATGTGCCTAAGGTTCAGAGCTTCTTCGGATTAGCAGGTTATTATCTACACTTCTTTCAAAACTTCTCAAAGCTTGCGTCACCCTTGACCCGACTAACCTAGAAAAACACACCATTTGAATGGACTGACGAACAAGAAGGTTGTTTCCATGAGTTGACAAGCAAACTTGTGTCATCCCCTATACTGGGACTCCTAACGGGAACGGATGGGTTTGTAATTTATAACGATGCCTCATACAATGGGTTGTGTTACGTTCTTATGCAAGACGGAAAAGTCATTGCATATGCCTCACGTCAACTAAAGACTCATGAGAAGAACTACACAATCCACAATCTAGAATTGGCTATGGTAATCTTTGCCCTCAAGATCTGGCATCATTATCTTTACGGAGTAACCTGCGAGATTTATACTGATCACAAGAGTCTTAAATATCTATTTACACAGAAAGAACTGAATATGAGGCACGACGATGGCTCAAATTACGAAAGACTATGATGTAGAGGTCCATCACCATCCAGACAAAGCTAACGTAGTAACAGACGCATTAAGTCGAAAGACCACCAGAAGTTTGGCATGTACCCTCATTCCCCGTAAGATCAATGGGTTGCTGGCCAACATAATCATGGAATCCACTTTGATTGAAGAAATTAGAGCGCGCTAGTGTGAAGATAAACTTCTAAAGAAAAAATACAATGAGCAAAGAAGTACGCCCGATCCTGATTTCACTATAAGTAATGGGATGCTAAAATTTCAAAATCGAATTTGCGTACTCGACATTGCAGAGCTCAAGAAGAAGATATTGGTAGAAGCTCATAGCTCAAGGTTTGCTGTCCACCCCAGCAATACGAAGATGTATCACAATCTAAAGGAGTAGTACTGGTGGACAAGACTGAAAAAGGACATAGCGAGCCATGTTTCCAAATGCTTGCAATGTCAACAAGTTAAGGTAGAACATCATAAATCAGTCGGATTACTATAACCACTCCCCATTCCTAAATGGAAATGGGAACACATTACTATGGACTTCGTTATTGGACAATCACAGTCGGCCTCGAAAAACGATGCGATATGGGTTATAGTCGATCGATTGACGAAGTCATCTCATTTTCTACCAGTTAGAGTCATGTACTCTCTCAATAAATTCGCGACTTTATACATCATGGAAATCATTCGATTACACGGCACCTCAGTTTCAATCGTGTCTGACTGAGACCCTCGATTCATGTCTCACTTCTGGAACAAATTGCAAGATGCTTTGGGAACCACACTGAAGTTTTGTGCCGCTTATCACCCACAAACTGATGGACAATCCAAAAGGACAATTCAGACCTTGGAAGACATGTTAAGGGTATACGTACTAGACCTTAAAGGCAACTGGGATAAGCACCTACCTTTATGGAATTTGCTTATAACAATAGTTACCAAGTAAGTATTGGAATGGCACCATACAAAGCACTGTATGGAAGGAAGTGTCGATCACCTCTGTATTGGACGGAAATCAAAGACAGAACCTTATTGGACCTTAAAATCATGCAAATAACAAGTGATAAAATCCAACTCATCCAACAACGAATTCACACTGCCAAAAGCCACCAGAAAAGCTATGCAAACACATGGAGACAGGCCTTGGAATTTCAAATAGGAGAGCAAGTTTTCCTAAAGATTTT
The DNA here is from genome assembly GCF_055761805.1 of Camellia sinensis. Classification (NCBI taxonomy): domain Eukaryota; kingdom Viridiplantae; phylum Streptophyta; class Magnoliopsida; order Ericales; family Theaceae; genus Camellia; species Camellia sinensis. The sequence goes on from NC_138962.1 coordinate 92,423,304, forward strand.
ACCAATAAGAGGGGTTATCCGATTTGGACAGGGAGGAAAGTTAAACCCACATTACATCGCGCCATTTGACATACTAGAAAGGATTGGTCTTGTGGCATATCGCCTTGCACTGCCACCTGAACTGTCCAATGTCCATAATGTGTTTCAAGTTCCGATGCTTCGACAATATCTTTGAGATTAAAAGCATGTTGTTGATTATGAGAACCTGGAAGTTCAAGAAGATCTTTCTTATGAAGAACAACCAATGCAGATTCTCGATCGTCGTGATCAAGTTCTCCGAAACAAGCCTATACCTATTGTAAAAGTCTTGTAGAGAAATCATTGTGTTGAAGAAGCAACATGGGAAACCAAAAATCAAATGCAGGCCAAATACCCACATCATTTTTGAAAACCTAGGCATGACAAGTTTGGGGACAAACTTTATTTAGGAGGGGAGAAATATGACACCCCAAATGATTAATTAATTTTCACGTCGCGTTAATATCAACAATATATATATATATATAATATTTAATTTAATAGTTATATGTGCTAAAATGTAATTTAATTAAAGGTTCATTGTGTCCTATCAAAAAAATGGTATATAATTATTTTAAAAGTTGGACCAAAGTGAAAATAAGCCTAAAACTAGGCAAATATTGGAGATAAGTGTTAAGTCTTATGGATAAAGATTTGGCTAATGGATAAAGATGTGTCCAGAGCAACGTGTCATGATCTGGGCATCCTCATGGATTGATGCCCACGGCTTGCCTCAATATAAATAATGAACATCGGCAGGTAAGTTGAAAGCAAGGAAAAAAATAAGGGAGGTTGGGTGTGGTAAACAAAAGTAAAAATTAGGGATCAATATTAAGTTAAGTAATATTATATCTTGAGTCATCATAAAATCTTTTATGTATATCTTGAGTTACCATAAATTATTTTATGCAATTCATGTCTTCTAAATTATATTAATATTTCAATTACGTTAATTATTTTATAAACCCTATTTGCTTAAATTAAAACCCATGGATATGATTGTTTAAATTTTAGAAATCATTGAACAATGAGTATAGATATACTTATTTTTGTGAGAACCACCACGGGAGTCCCATGCCTTGGGGGACTTAAATAGTCAATGGCCTTTGATTGGTCCCTTTGTGGCCTTCTGTTTGTCATGGATCTATTGACCTCTATTCTGATTTTCACTTTGATGAGCTCTGTTCTGATTGTCATTTTGTACCATGGTTATAACTATTTTATTTATATTCTTAAATTCATTTATGCTATTTAAATTATTGATTAACTCCAATTAATTAACGTACAATGTTTTACCCTAAATAATTATCTATGATGATTTTGGTGCCATATATTCTTGGCATAATACTTATCACTCTGCTATGTGCTTATAACTGTTATTTGCTTTCAACTGATGTCATCATGTTTAGCTTGTCTAAACAAAACACTGAAGACTTAATGCACCGACTTCACAATACTAACTACCTCAGCTTTTCATTACAAATCAACCAGGTCGGCAAACCAACATTATTGCCCTATGGCAGAGTCATAGTTAATATCGTTTTATTTCTCGTTAAAACATCCCTTTAACTTAGTTCCACTCCACCTTCTTGGTAAGTCTATGTTAAACCTCTAACTTCTCGTTGAAACATCACATCAACCTTACTCGATCTTAATTTTCTACCAAAGTTACAAAATAAAATCATACAAAAATCAACAACAATTGAAGCGAAGAAATCAAACTAATTTTATATATCAAAACTTCGGCTAACAACTTCTAAGTTACATGAAAAGAAAATTAATGAAAGAAAAACTTCAAATTACTAGTGTTCCATGGTCTTGGCAACTACTTGTCATCACAATCATCAAGCCGATATACTCCTGAACCACCAACCGAGATGATCTTATACGGTCTTTCCCAACTTGGTCCAAGTTTTCCCTCCCTAGGATCTTTTTTGTTGCCAATAACTTTCCTCTGAATGAGGTCGCCTGCTTTCAATTCTCTTGGATTGACTTTTTCATTGTATGCTCTAGAAAGTCCTTGCTAGTATCCTATAGACACCCCATTTTGACCAGCCCAAAGACTTGGGCACTTTCTTTTGATTACCCAATGATAAAAACAAGAATGTGTTTTCACATAATCCTCAGTAAGAAAGATAGAATTTGTGCTTCATTACCAATCCTAAGCTTGTTTTGTCCAAGTGCTTAAGTCCCGTTCAAAACCCTCTTTCGAAACTTTCTTTCTGCCCTTTGTTCCGAATCCTTCCGTAGTGTTCCAAGGCTCATTTTTAAACTTCAAAATAAGACATTTTCTAAGGAAATTAAGCAAATAATAGTGTGAAAATAGGAGGAAATGATGATAATTCTATTGAAAAATCCTATTTTGTGCAAAATAGTCAAGTCATTGCCAATGTTTTGGTCGACTAGCTAAATTAATTGGCCAGCCAACCAAAGAATTGGCCGGCTAGCTAAAAATTGGCCGGTCAGCTAATTTGCCCAGGATCAGGATAGTTTCGGCAGAATCCTTGTTGAATGTGTATGGGTCATGCCATTTCAGATCTGTCTAGATATATTTATGCACGAGATGTGTGACCCCCCAAATGATTAATTAATTTTAACACCGCGTTAATATCGACAATATACATATATATATATATATATATATATATAATATTTAATTTAATAGTTATATGTGCTAAAATGTAATTTAATTAGGGGGTCATTGTGTCCTATCAAAAAAATGGTATATAATTATTTTTAAAATTGGGCCAAAGTGAAATTAAACCTAAAACTAAGCAAATATTGGAGATAAGTGTTAAGCCTTGTGGATAAAGATTTGGCTAATGGATAAAGTTGTGTCTAGAGCAACGCGTCATGATCTGGGCATCCTCATGGATTGATGCCCACGGCTTGCCTTCGTATAAATATGGAACATGGGCTGGTAAGTTGAAAAGAAGGAAAAAATAAGAGAGGTTCGGTGCAATAAACAGAACTAAAAATTAGGGATCAATATTAAGGTGAGTAATATTATACATTGTGTCACTATAAAATATTTTACGTATATCTTGAGTTTCCACAAATTATTTTATGCAATTCCTGTCTTCTAAATTATATTAATGTTTCAATTATGTTAATTATTTTGTAAATCATATTTGCTTAAATTAAAACCCATAAATATGATTGTCTAAATTTTAGATATTATTGGACAATGAGTATATACCTACTTATTTTTGTGAGACCCGCCACGGGAGTCCCATGCTTTGGGAGACTTAAATAGCCATTGGCCTTGGTCACTTTGTGACCTTCTGTTTGTCATGGATCCATTGACCTCTGTTCTAATTTTCACTTTGATGACCTATGTTCTGCTTGTCATTCTGTATTGTAGTTATGGCAATTTTGTTTATATTCTGAAATTCATTTATGCTATTTAAATTATTGATTAACTCCAATTAATTAACGTACAATGCTTTAACCTAAATAATTATCTATGATGATTTTGATGCCCTATATTCTTGATATAATATTTCTCACTCTGCTATGTGCATATAGCTGTTATTCCCTTTCAGGTGATAAAATGTAAGGAAAAGTGATAACCTCGTGTAATGGGACTAACACGGGACATAAAGCAGACATTTTGTATTTTTGTAATAGTTGTCTGATCATCAATAAAATAAAATAAAAAAGACCCAAGGAATTTTTTTTTATAAAATTATTGAATATTTCGATTATTTTATTACCTTTTAATTTCTTTACTACTTTATCTCGTCTCTGCCTGCGCCACTTAGTTTGTTAAAAATTAGCTAGTTATGAATCCAGCCCTGAGTACCCGAGGTTGCGTCGTGACAAGATGCATACCTACCCCCCTCCATTATCCTCCATTGTCCTCCATTGTCAAAAGAGCTTTTGTCTCTTTGTCATGACTCAAACCCGCCCCTATAGGTTTAGCGTCATAACCGGCCAGTAATCCTAAGATTACCAAAGGCTTCTGAGACAGATTAACAAAATAAAGGGCTAGCAGAAGCAAAAACAAATATACAATGTCCATAGAGCTCTGCAGACTTATATGAGACAAAAAATTTAAAATTATATTTACATATATTATGACGTCATTCTTACATCACCACATTTATAGATAAACAAAAAGGGACTTAGCCCTGTATACAAAATAAACAAAAGAAATTAAGAGCTTAAGACTGGTTTACAAAAACATGACCACAACCATTTATTGGGAAGCTTATCGTGAGGCATGATGGTTGGCTAACAGAATAGATCCAGACTGGAAGTGTTAAACCTGGTCACGCGCCTGATCACCTACATACATAATATAATGAATGAGCTAGAGCCCAGTGAATAACGACAAAGTAAAGGTTTTATGAATGATGTCCATAGCAGATTTAGAAATCAGAATTTAGATCGGAAAAAGATTAATATACATATTCAGATTTATAAATAGTCACACGTGGTACATCCATTACCTAACAGATCATATTAGACATAAGACCCACGTGTAGAGTAGTTGGTCATAAAGACCCTTATTCACATGAGATGGTTATTAAGACCCACGTGTAGATTAGATAGTTGATTATGCATAATCAGTTCCATGAATGGTACAAGGTAACAAATAACACATGACAGATTCGCATGATGCTAAGGATGCCAAAAATACATTTAACAAAATTGGACATTCATTCATGATTCACAAAATAGAATTTCAGAAAACCGATCATATCACATCAGTCAGAAAATACTTGTGGTCAAACATAACTTTACAGGTTGTTACTCACAGATAGCTCCAGAAGCAGATCAAACGAATTAGACAGACAGTAGTGTGTGACCTACACAAACACATCACAAATACACTTGAAACACATGAATACACTTAACTTATTACATTTCTTTCTAAGTGTGTTTATAATTCTTATCTTCATTATTATAGCTTAATCATGGCTTAAGACTATCGAGGATGTAATGAGGATGCAATTTTACACGTTGAAAACACTTACAAAATTTTCAAAAAACAGGGCAATTTGCTCGAGCAAACCCCTTGGTCTATAAAAGTACTGGATGCTCTCATCTTACGCTCGAGCCACCATCTTGGTCACTTGAGCCAAGACTGAAATAAAGAGTGTTCGCTCGAGCAGTCTTTTGGTCGCTTGAGCTAACCATCAAACTCTGTAAAACTTATGAGAGCTCGCAAATTGCGCTCGAGCGACGGTTTGGTCGCTCGAGCGATGAAGAAGAATTCTGGAATTTCCAAATTTGTGTTCTAAGTTCAAAATCCAATTTCAAGGTACCAAAACTCATTCTTTTGGGTAAAAACTTTAGAAAACACTTAGAACTTGTAGAAGAACATGAAATAAAGTTCAATTCACAAAATCAAAGCCCAAAAGCAAGTAAATTCTTCAAAACCAAGCTTGAAACTTTATATATAATACACATGCATGTAAGAAGTTGAAATCTTTACTTTCAAAACTTGTACAATTGAGATAAAATGGTATGAACCATGATAAGTTTTCAAAACAAAGCTAGAATAAGCATATGCATGTGAGAATTCTTTGGAAATAACTTCAAAATGTGATGAAATATGCATGCATGCATGGAGTGTTCTTTTCTGCAGTCTAAGTTTAATTCTCGTGCTTAATCTCCTATTTCACTTGATTTCTCATAATTTGTGACTTAAACACAAAATTTGAGAGTTGATTGCTGACCTAAAATCTTGAATTAGCAAGAATTCTAAGTTGTTCTTCCCAAATTTCCAAATCTCTAGCTAGATTCCAAGGTAATTCTTCAATCTCCTACAAAATTGCTACTCTCACTCATATTCTTTCTCTCCCTCATGTTTTGATCTCAAGAAATGAGTAGAACCTTCATTTGTATGCTTATATCATGTGTTTATAGGTTGAATTAGTTTAATCTAATTAAGTGTGATTAAAGTTAAGCTAATTCAATTTAATAATTAATTTATTCTAATTATTTGGATCTGATTCAGAATTTAATTAAACTTGCCCTAAATTTCTAAAAATCCTAAATAACACATTGACCTAGTCAATTTTATATTCGGATGCTAATAAGGCCCTCAATTTTCATATCAAAATAGAATTCTAAACAGATAACCCCATGACAAACAGATATGAATGCAATTAACACACCAAATGCATGATTAACACATAATTCCATCTTAAATACTTATTAAGAATTTATAGCTAATTACGGATCAGGGTTGTCACAGTGTTCTCCCCTTTAAGGAATTTGGTCCTCCAAACTTTAGGTTACCTTCATTAGCAAGAACACGAGATCCAGTGGAAACAAATCTAGATATCTTTTCATCATGTCTTCTTCGGTTTCCCAAGTTGCATATGTCCCTCCATGTTGTTACCAATCAACCTTCACCAACGGAATTTCTTTATTCCTTAACCTCTTGATCCAATGATTGAAAATTTGGATTGGCCATTCTTCATAAGTATAGTCATCTTTCAAAAGTACATAGGTTGGTTCAATCGCGTGTAGAGGGTCTCTCAGATAATCTTTGAGCATTGAAACGTGGAAGACATTGTGCATATGCTCTATAACCGGAGGTAAAGCCACTTGATAGGTCACTGGATTGATATTTCCAATAATCTCATACGGGCCAACATACTGTGGTGCTAACTTGCCCTTTGCTCCAAATCGGGTTTGTCCTTTTGTTGGAGTCACCTTGATGAACACATGATCACCTGCTTCATACTCTCTATCTCTTCTTCAAACGTTGGCATAACTTTTCTTATGACTTTGTGTGGTTTTCAACCGTTGCTAAATCAATTTCACTTTTTCAGTCATCTCTTGCACAAGTTTTGGTCTTAATAATGGTCTATCACCTACTTTGGCCCAACAAATTAGAGATCGGCACTTTCTTCCGTACAGAGCTTCATAAGGAGCCATACCAATACTCGAGTGATAGCTATTGTTGTACACAAACTCAACCAAAGGCAAGTAAGTTTCCCAACTTCCCTGGAAGTCTAAAACACACATTCTCAACATATCTTCCAATGTCTGAATAGTTCGTTCTGATTGGCCATCTGTCTGCGGATGATATGCACTACTAAGTCTCAGCTTAGTTCCCAAGGCTTGTTGTAAACTTTGCCAGAATCTTGAAGTAAACTTGGAATCTCTGTTAGACACTATAGATATTGGCACTCTACGTAGTCTCACAATCTCATTCACATAGATGTTAGCCAATTTGTTTTCATTATAAAAAGTTTTAAGAGGCAAAAAGTGAGTAGACTTAGTTAAACGATCAACAATAACCCAGATAGAATCCGTACCTCTAGAAGAGTGAGGTAGACCGACAATATGCTCCCATTTCTATTCCAGTATTGGAAACAGTTGAAGCAATCCAGTGGATCATTGATGTTCGGCTTTCACTTGTTGGCAATGCAAACATTTGGCTACAAAATCGGCAATACATTTCTTTATTCCAGGCCACTAGAAATTCTATTTCAAATCTTTGTACATTTTCATGTTTCCCGGATGCATAGCAAATTTGGAATTGTGGGCTTCTGTCATAATATGCTTTCTTAGTCCTGAACAATCCAATACACAAAGCCTACCCTGAAATTTCAATACATTATTCTCAAATGCAAACCCTGGTCTCGGTTTTGATTCAAGTTCATCAACAATCTTTTTCAAAAACTCATCTTCTAGCTGTTTTCTTTAACTTCTTCAATGATTGCTGGTTGTGTAGAAATGACAACTAAGACTCTATCTTGTTCACACAAAACAATTTCAATTTCATTTTTTTCTAATTCACACAACAACTCTTTCTGACCGGTGAGTAAACATGCCAAATTTCCAATGGATTTTCTGCTCAAAGCATCTACAACTGTGCTGGCTTTCCTTGGATGGTACAAAATCTACAAGTTCCAGGCATCTCATTTTTCTCATGTTCAATTCTTTCTGAGTAAAGAAATATTTTAGACTTTTATGGTTCATGTACACCTCACAAGTTGCCCCATACAAATAATGGCCCCAGATTTTCAAAGAAAACACCACAGCTATATGTTCAAGGTCATGGGTCGGATAATTCTTCTCATGTGGTCGGAGTTGTCGAGAAGCATAAGCAATCACCCTTCTGTTTTGCATTAACACACCAAACCTTTGTACGAGGCATTACTATAAATTTGAAAACCATCTGTACCGGTAGGCAATGTCAGAATCAATGTAGTCACTAATCTGGTTTTCAATTCTTGAAAGGTTGATTCTCCCTGATCATTTCAATCAAATGGCACATCTTTCCGTGTTAACTGGGTGAGTGGCAAAGCAAGTTGGAGAAGTCTTTCACAAATCTCCTATAATAATCGGCAAGTCCCAGAAAACTTCGTACTTTTGTCACCATGGTTGGTCTTGGCCAGTTCACAATAGCTTCAATTTTCTAGGGGTCAATATATATGCCATCCCTGTTGATCACATGCCCCAAAAAAGTCATACTGTCAAGCTAGAATTCACATTTAGATAGTTTTGCATACAGTTTCTTCTCTCTCAATGTTTGTAGTATAGTTCTCAGATGGTTTTCATGCTCTTCCCTACTTTTGGAGTAAATCAGAATATCATCAATAAACACAACAACAAATTCATTAAGAAATTGTTTGAACACTCTATTCATTAGGTCCATAAACACGGCAAGTGCATTAGTTACCCTAAATGGCATTACTATAAAATCATAGTGCCCATGTCTAGTTTGAAAGGCTATTTTCTCAATATCCTCAACTTTAACTTTTAACTGGTGATACTCGAATCTAAGGTCTATCTTAGAAAACCCATGAGCTCCCTAGAGTTGATCAAACAAATCATCTATTCTGGGCAGTGGGTATTTGTTATTCATGGTCACTTTGTTCAATACCCGGTAATCTATACACAGCCTCAAAGTCCCATCTTTCTTTTTACAAATAAAACTAGAGCACCCCAAGGCGAAGTGCTCAGTCGAATGGATTCCTTGTCTAACAATTCTTGCAGTTGAATTTTCAATTCTTTCAATTCAGTTGTTGACAATCTATATGGGTTTGTAGAGATTGGTTGTGTTCCAGGAACTACTTCAATGGTGAATTCAATTTCCCTACCAATCAAGTCTCCAGGTAGTTCATTTGGGAATAAATCAGGCAATTCGTTAACTATAGAGATGTTTTCCACACTGGCAGTATCTGCAGTCACAAACAACACACTACAAAAGTAACCCCTACAAACATTTCTCAACAATTGGTTAGCTTTCATAGAAGAAATCAAATATGGAGGAGGAACTACACTATTCCCAACAAATTCAAATTCAAGCAACCCTAATGGCCGAAACACAACAAATTTAGCAACACAATCAATAGTGGCATGATATTTTGTTAACCAATCTATACCCAATATGTAATCAAAATGATCTATAGCCACATGCATCAAGTTAACATATAATAGCAATCTCCAATCATAATATCACACGCATGATACACATATGCACACAACATATAACCCCCAGATGGTGTAGATACAGATAACAAATAGCTCATTTGTTCAAGAGGTCTAGTTAATTTTTGGGAGAAAGCATACGACACAAATGAGTGTGTAAATCCAGAGTCTATCAATACATATTAATTCTAAGTACAGATAGGGAGTATACCTGACACCACAGATTCGGTGTTTTGGATGTCCCCAGGCACAAGTGCAAAGACTCTACCATGCCTCAGAGTTTCTTTCCCACTATTGGTTCTCACATTTGATCTTGGTGCAAAATTAGACCTGGTTGAACTTGCCGCAAGACGGTTGGTACTTTTAGATACGAGCGGACTATCTTTTACCATGTGGCCAGTTTTGCCACACCAGAAGTAACGGTTGATCGTACCGCAAGATGGTTGGTACTTTTAGATACGAGCGGACTATCTTTTACCATGTGGCCGGTTTTGCCACACCGGAAGTAAGCACCTGTTAATTGATAATAGACACCTTTGTGTTTTCTTCCACATTCAGAGCAAGTATGTGCAGTTGTAGACACGCCCCGAAGAACTCCCCGAGAGAGATCTCATTTTGTTCTCTGAGCTACTACAGTTTGGACTCAAATGTCACGGTTCTGAATCTAATCTCACAATGTGCGATGTGAGATTGATAAATCACCAAAGAGTCCAAATCCGGCAAATCGTTTTGGAAAACTGATTTTTATAAAGAAGTGCCAAACATGGACTGCTTTGCCAGATACAGAGTCGCCACCTAAATATTTTATTTTGGGGAAATTTAGAAAACCCTGACTCATGCCTAAGGCCACTTGTCCGTCATCGCCAAAGTTGCCTCGGCTCGGGAACTTGGGTACGATTGGGGAAGGTCATTTAATGAGCACCCCCGCTCGCCCGATCAAAGATCGGCCTGTACTAAGCATGATATCGAATTTTGGAAAACACATGTGTTCTTATTCCGGTTAATTAGCTAGAATTACTATGTGATGTGCACAGCAAAACAAGTATAGACTAGATCGCTTAATTTGGAACAAAGCATTGCATATCCATTTGTTTGGAAAATGGTTTGAAGTTTGCTACTCACAAGTAGGCTAAAATGCAGATTTCGATGAATTGTCCCAATTCAGGTAATCCAACCTTCACCCACAAGCATTCAGGCAGTTAATCAAGTAAGCAGTTAGCCTCATGGCAAGCATGCTTTCATGGCAATCAATAACACACATGCGGTATGCCAAAGCGTAAACACTCATAGTGTACTCCGAACCAAAACAAAGAACTAGTTAGAAATCATGCATGATCCTAATTCATGTTAAGATGGCTAATGCAGCACATGCGAAAATGCGACTAAAATAGGCTCGACTATTCTAGAATGTCATGTGAAATGCAACTTGATAACATGCTGTTGAACACGTATTCAAGTAATGTATTGAGAATACAATGCAGTTAGTATGATGCGCTGAGCCCGGTGCATGCAATATAGATGAATGGATGCACACGTGCAAGCATAAGGTATGCTAATCGAAATATGCCCTAAAACTAACCATCGTAAGCGGTTAAGTAAAAGGGAGAAAGAAATGGGGGTTGGAAGACATGCATCACACACACGCACGCTTATTACAACAATGTGCCCTCTCGAGAGAGGGACCGAATAAAGAGCTAACTAGCTAATCTAAGCTAATTAAACTAATTATTACAAAATGAATTTAAATAGCTAAATGCATTAACTAATTAAAGGGTACAAACCAAAGCAAAATGCTAACTATCTAAGCATGGCAGCTAAGGAAAGCAATAAAAGTAGGAGGTTCTCAGAGGGAGAAGACTGGATGCATGCTCGGTCGCCTCGTTCGGAAATCCAATGTGACGCCCCGACTTGCCTCTGTTTTCAGTTGTCCTCAGAAACTTGCACCAAGCTCCAGAAAGCTGAAACTTCACCTTGGGAATCCTGTGGGAGGGTGGCCGACCACTTTTGGTCTCTCCACACCCCTGCCGACCACTTTTGGTTGTTAAAAATTAAGAAAAGTGGTCGGCCAGCTACTTTTTCTGGCTGACCGACCAGTTGTTGCTGCTGAACTGCAATTTGCTGCAATAAAGAGCAAGAAAGGGCATGGCAATGTATTTGCAAGATATGTGTGCACAACCACCCTCCCTATCATGTCATGAACTCAAGGGAGTGTAGGTTCTCGACCCTCGGGCCACCAATCGCGCATTTTCATACGTGATGGCCGAGAGGCGAAGTTGCACAATTCAATATGAAAATGAATGCACAAGTAAACACATAAGGCCTAGAATTCTATCATGGATGATCAAGAGCGTCGGCGACCGGGAATTAAGGCACGTTTCATCACTTTAAGTATGAAACGTCCCTCATTTCCCGTGTTTAGACTAACACCTATTCCAAACACAATGCAAGCAAGCATGGCATACACAATGAGAATGAACTACATGGCATACTCAATGCAATGTGACATGACTAACTTAACAAAGCTAATAGCATGCGAACAATGCTAATGCATGCATGCACAATGCGATGTTATAAGGGCAACTTATCAATGTTAGGAACATGCATACTCAATGCAAATATCAGTTAGCATGAACAATGCAATGATGTAAACTAAGCATGCACAATACAAAGTACAAGGTGTACATAACGCAATGAACAACATGGCATACTCAATGCAATATACATGGCATGTTCAATGGACTTAAACTAAAAGGGGTAGACCTCGGTCATGCCCAAATCAGTGGCCATTGGTGATGAAATGAAGGCACATAAAGCAAGGCATGCATGCACAATGCGTTGGCCATGTAAGAGGCCAAAGAGCACAACTCTCAAGAGTGCCCAATGAGTGACAAAAGTGGAAGTGTAACAATACTAAGTGCACTGAAATGAAGTGAGAAATGATGCCAAATCATTTAAACAACATAAGTAAAGCATGCTAGTGTCCTAAGTCATGAAGGCTAGCAAAGAGCAACACAAAGGAGGTATGCAATACATGGAACAAATGCATGAACTAAGCATGGATAGAGCTCAAGTAGGTCAAAACAAAGACCAAAACATGCTGAGATAAGGGCCCAAAGGCCTAGGCATGCAAGCATGCAAGCTAAGGCCATAACAAGGCCATAATGCACAACACTTAAAGACATTCAAAGCATGAATGAAGTGGGAACATAGTAGTCCTAGATGCTCTGAAATGTCATGCTAGATGATGCCAAATCATGTACACAACACAAATAAAGCATGCAATGATGCTCAAAGCTTGAGGCAAGCAAGAGCCTTTGTACTACAAGTATACAAAACATGGAGCATATGATCAAGGCAACCTAAAACAGTCCTAGTACATGTTAAAATGAGTCTAAAACATGCATGGAAGTAGGCCCAAATATGCTAGCATAAAGGGCATGAAGTATGGTGAATGCAAGGCATATAAGGTGGATTACACTACACCTATTAGGACCAAGCATTGTATGACTTAAACAACAAAAATCAGAGTTATATCATGGAAAAATAACCCCAAATAACCACTGAAATGGTGGCTCGCAAGCAAGGGCATGAAGGCATACACAATGGTTCATGTTAAGGCATAAAGGGGGAAAACCTCCAATGCATTGAATAAGTGAAAGCTGCAAGTGTATAGCCACACTACATGGACTAAAATAACATAACTAATGATGCCAAATCACTGAAATAGGCCAAGTAATGCATGCTAGAGGATTCCATACATAAGGCTAACAAGCTAGATTGAACCAAGGCTATACAAAGCAAGTCATGCATGACCAATTCAACTAAAATTAGACCTTAGACATGATAAAACATGAACAAAATATTCTTTAAGCTAAGCCAAAAGCATGCTAGAATGACATGTTACAACATGATGCATGTTAGGCTATTTCATGGGATTTCACTACAAGTGCAAGGAGCATACAAAGACTAACCAAACCAAACCTAAACAGAGGTATAACATGATAAAACAAGCCCAAGAACATGCTGAAATGGACACACCATAGGCTAGAAATACATGCTACTTCATGAAGCCTACAAAGTTAGTTTAAGGGATTTACACTACAAGTGTATTAGGCATGCAAGAGCCAACCAAACCAATCCAAAACAGATCTAAGGCATGTTAAAACAACACCAAAAACCCACTGAGATGGCTCAAAAACAAGCTAGAAGGACATTCTCAAACATGAGGCATACAAGACTAGATTGTGTGATTTACACTACAAGTGTATTAACCATGCATGGAGTGACCAAGGCAAGTATAAACAGTGGTATGCCTCAGCAAAATAACCACAAATACAAGCTAAGACATGGTCAACATACGCTTAACAAAGGTGCTCAAACATGAGGCATATTAAGGCATGTATTGAAGATGTAAGGAGAGGGGATGGCCCTCCCCTTTTTAGGACCTTAAAACACCATCCCCACCACTAAAATACCTTTGGATTTCAGTGGTGAGAAGGCCAAGACAAGGTGGTCCCGAAGCTCACAAAAAAGGCTAAAAAACAAGGCCAAACAAGGCCTAAGAGGGGGTAAACAACCCCAAACACAAAAGTGATCTTAAACAACCTTTTTAAGCATGCAAAAACAGAACTTTTATCAGTTATAATTCAAGCTTAAAATATCATGCAAGATAGGCTAAAAGCTTAATCAAGAAAGGGGAATTTAAAGGTCAAAAGCTCACCCTTGAAGACCCTCTTTATAACTGCAACTCTAGCGGATTTTTTGAGCTCAAGGCAACCCAAGAACACCAAAATCAGCCCCTAAGCACCTCAGTAGCAAAAGGATGGTGTTTGAGTGTGTCTTTGTGTGCTAAAGTAAGACAAATCTACACTTTAAGGCATAAAAATGAAGCAAACAAGGCAATATAGATACAACACTATATCTATCCTCTTCCCTCAGATTTTCTGAACTGGAGGAAGGAGGAGGAGCTTCCCTCTTATAGAAGAGAAAAGCCAAAGCTTCTAGGAGAAGCTAAGCAACAAGAAAATCCCTCCATACACGTGTATGGAGGATGGGTCTAATGTCCTCCAACTGAAAATATCTCCAAAAAGGTGTCAAAAAGCAGCCGACCACTTGAAGTGGTCAGCCAGCTAGTTTAAGTGGTTGGCCGACCACTTTAGGTGGTCAACCAGAGCAAAACCTGGTCGGCCATTGGTGGGAGAGGTCAACACACTAAATGCAAGGTGGTGGTGTGGTGGCCGACCAGAAAAGATGGTCTAAAGACCAAGAAAGCCAGTTATCTGACAAGAAAACTAGCTGGAAAAAGGAAAAGTGGTCTCCAAGGAGAAATACTGGTCTCCCACCCTTGTACCACCTTCCAAACAAGAAAAACAAGGTTTGTACCAAAAACAAACCAAAGCGGATGCAAGACGAGAAATCAGGAGGCGAAACACGTGGCCAAAAGCCCTGAAAACTAGCTGACGAGCATCAAAAGTGGTATGCAACCACAAAAGTGGTCTCCCAGACCACAGTGTCCCTCTAGGCAGAGGCAACAAGGTGTGGTTCAAAAACCACGCCAAACGGAGAATCTTAAGTGGTCCCGAGACAAGGCGCGCGGCCAAAGGCTCAAAAAATCGGAAACTAGTCTCCAAACAGGAAAAGTGTCCTACGACCACGAAAAGTAGTCTATGACCACAGAGAGATGGTCTACAAGACCACTCCCTCCCTCCGGGAAGGGAAAACAAGACTTGGTTCGTAAACCGAACCAAAGCACAAAGAGTTCCGAGGCCCAGAGGCAAGGCTCTCAGCCAAAACTTCGAAACCTCAGAACAAGCACAACATGCACTATCACCGAGTGCTCAATCGATGACGTCTGAGTCTAAAGGTCGGTCAAAAATGGGGTGTCTACAGTAGTACTATTTCCCTGACTTGAGTTGCTCGTAGATCCCCATCTTTTGCGTCTTATTCATTGAAAATGAACGGCCTTTCTTGAAATTGAAGCCAGATCTTTTACCTCTCCATTCACTTGTCGGGGCTTTAGCCTGTTTCATGGCTGCTAAATTGGCCTCAAACATTAGGGCTCGATCCAATACATCCACATACTTAGTTAATTTCAAGGCACTAACTCGGTCTAGCACATCAAGGTTAAGCCCTCCTCTCAATTTCCTAGCCTTCTTATAGTCTGTGTCTACCATGTGAGGAGCAAACTTGGCTAATTCTGTGAACTTGGCCTCATACTCGGCCACTGACATATTGCCTTGTTTCAATTATTTAAATTCTGAAACTTTACGATCTCTGAAGTACTGAGGGAAGTATTTCTCATATAATATCTCTTTAAATTGATTCCACGTCATAGTCTCATTATCATTCAGAATAAGCATCCACCACTGTCTGGCTTCTTCTTTCAAAGTGTAGGTGGCTAACATAACTTTATGAACTTCAAAACAGGGAAAGACTTCAAATAGTTTCTCTATCTCAAGCATCAAAGTCTTAGCTTTCAATGGTTTGATTCCACCTAGAAAGATTGGTGGCTTCATCTTGATAAACTTCTAAGTCAATGTGATAATATCATTATTTACTAGCTCTACTTGCACTGGTCAGGGCAGAGAGGGTAGAGGTTGTTGTCGTTGTTGCTGTTGTTGTTGCTGTCTGATAGATTTTGTCAAAACCTCAAACATTCTTTCAAATCAGTCCATCCAAGCATCGGAGATTCATCAGTATTTCTTGTTCTTTCCATATTTTATAGGTAAACAGAGCACTAATAAACATAGGCAAATAGTTCTTTATAGTTTTCATAGTATTAAGTTTCAATTCATTTCATCCCATATTGTTTCAGATATGTCATATAATTACACACAAACTCACAAATGCTGACGTCATGTCCCTAATTCTTTTCTAGGATATCCTATAGCTCATATGGACTTGTGTGTGCGATATAACTCATGCTTTAATACCACTCTATCATGACCCAAACCCGCCTCTATAGGTTTAGCGTCGTAACTGGCCAGTAATCCTAAGATTACCAAAGGCCTCCGAGATAGATTAGCAAAATAAAGGGCTAGCAGAAGCAAATACAAATATACAATGTCCATAGAGATCTGCAAACTTATATGAGATAGAAAATTTAAACTTGTATTTACATATATTATGACGTCATTCTTACGTCACCACATGTACAGATAAACAAAAAGGGACTTAGCCCTATATACAAAATAAACAAAAGAAATTAAGAGCTTAAGACTGGTTTACAAAAACTTGACCATAACCATTTATCGAGAACATCCTCATGAGGCACAATGGTTGGCTAATAGAACAGATTTAGATTGGAAGTCTCAAGCCTGGTCCTGATCACCTACATACATAATATAAATAATGAGCTGGAGCTTAGTGAATAGCAACAGAGTAAAGGATTTATGAATGATTCAGATTGTAAGCAGATTCATATACATATTCATAATTGTAAACAGTCATACGTGGTACATCCATTAGCTAACAAATCAAATTGGTCATAAGACCCACGTGCAGAGTAGTTAGTCATAAAGACCGTTATTCACGTGAGATGGTCATTAAGACCCACGTGTAGATTAGATAGTTACATAATTAGTTCCATGAATGGAACCCACGTGAAACCCTAGTATCAGGTAATAGATAACACATGACAGATTCACATTATGCTAAGGATGCCATGAATACATTTTAGAAAATTAGACATTCATTCATGATTAACAAAACAACATTTTAGGGGAAAAAAAATCATTTCATATCAATCAGAAAATACTTATGGTCAAACATAGCTTTACAGAGTTATTATTCACAGATAGCTCCAAAAGCAGATCAAACAGAATAGACAGACGGTAGCATGTGACCTACACAAACACGTGACAGATACACTTAAAATGCACGCTCTGAATACACTTGACTTATTACATTTCTTTCTAGATGTGTTTCTAATTCTTATCCTCATTATTATAGCTTAATCATGGCTTAAGAATGCCTAGGATGTAATGAGGACGCAATTTTACACTTTGAAAAAACTTGCAAAATTTTTATAAAACAGAGTAGTTCGCTCGAGAGAAGCTTTGGTCTCTCGAGTAGACCTCTTGGTCTGCAAAAGTACTAGATGCTCTTATCTTAAGCTCGAGCCACTTCTTGGTCACTCGAGCCAAGATAGAAAATAAAGGGTGGTCGCTCGAGCGGTCTTCTGGTCACTCGAGCTAACCATCAAACTTTGCAAAATTTTTGAAAGCTCGCAAAGTGTGCGATGAAGCAAAATTCTAGAATTTCCAGATTTGTATTCTAAGTTCAAAATCCTATTTCAAGGTACCAATACTCATTCTTTTGGGCCAAACTTTAGAAAACACTTAGAAACTTGTAGAAGCACATGAAATGAAGGTGAATTCACAAAAAGCAAGTTAATTCTTCAAAACCAAGCTTGAAACTTTATATATAATACATATGCATGCAAGATCTTGAAATCTTTGCTTTCAAAACTTGTACAATTAAGATAAAATGGTACGAAACATGATAAGTTTTCAAAACAAAGCTAGAATAAGCATATACATATGAGAATTCTTTGGAAATAACTTCAAAATGTGATGAAATATACATGCATGCATGAAGTGTTCTTTTTTTCTACATTCTAAGTTTAATTCTCATGCTTAATCTCCTATTTCACTTGATTTCTCATAATTTGTGACTTAAACACAAAAGTTGGGAGTTGATTACTCATCTAAAGTCTTGAATTAGCAAGAATTCTAAGTTGTTCTTCCCAAATTTCCAAATCTCTAGCTAGATTCTAAGCCAATTCTTCAATCTCCTACAAAATTGTTGCTCTCACTCCAATTCTCTCTCTCCCTCACGTTTTGATCTCAAGAAATGAGTAGAACCTTCATTTTCTAAGCTTATATCATGTATTTATAGGTTGAATTAGTTTAAACTAATTAAGTGTGATTAAAGTTAAGCTAATTCAATTTAATAATTAATTTATTCTAATTATTTGGATCTGAATCAGAATTTAATTAAACTTGCCATAAATTTCTAAAAATCCTAAATAACACGTTGACCTAGTCAATTTCCTATTCGGATACCGATAAGGCCCTCAATTTTCATATCAAAATAGAATTCTAAACAAATAATCAAATAGATATACATGCAATTAACACACCAAATGCATGATTGACACATAATTCCATCTTAAATACTTATTAAGCACTCTTAGCTAATTACGAATCGGGGTTGTCACACGCTTCCAAAAATAGGGCATCCAATTCAACTACTCTTGTCACCCCCATCATCCTTGTCTCCCACCTTCTCCTTGATTTAGCAGGCTTGCATTCCTCATAAAGAGAATCAAATTGTTAGAGAAGAGAAAAGAGGAATCAATTAAGAGAAGAGAGATAGAGAGAAAAATAAATAAGTTGAAGCTTTAAGCCATAAACCTCCATTGCTTATAGATACACTGATATACTATCTTTCATACATCAAAACCATCCTAGAAATTCTATTATAGCTAATTCAAGAGCTTTGATCAAAAGAGAGTGATTGTTGTTAAAAGAGAGAAAAGCAGAGAGTTGAACAACTTCCCACACACACATTGTTAAACAACCCAAAAACGCCATTCAATTTTGAATTTTTGAACTAAGAATTGAGAACACACTTCCTAGACTTGAGGGTGATCAAAAGCAAGTTTAGAAATCAAATCCTTTCTTTGGAAGGTAAGTTTTGTGCATTTTTACTTTATTGTATTTTCTTTCTTATATTGCTTTTCTTGCTTCAATTTCATGCTATAAACCTATTATAAACTAATTGGAAGTAGTTAGTTGAGCCACTTACATATTTTTTGTTCGTTTTCCTGATTGGCCGACCGGCTCACTTTTTTGGCCAGTCAACCAACCTTCTTCTGGACAGAACCCAGCAGTCTCCGAGCGTTGAGCAGAACAGTCTTTGATGGTCTCCAAGGCCCCCTGAAGCTCCTATTTTTGTTAATTTATTTTAATTAGAGAGAGTTTGTGAGGATATTTTTGTTGTAATATTTTTATTCTCTTCCTCCCTTATTCGGATATGTAATATTCAAATGTTATAATAATTTCTCACCTCGCTTCTTTCTATCATGTTCTTTTATTTACTTTTCATATTCTGTAACTATGTAACTTATATTGTCTTCTCATCATATTCATGCTTTGCATCCATGTTTCATGCCTTAAGATCCGACTAAATTTGCATCTATGGGTTTAATTGATTATTATGTGATTTTGTGTGCTACCTCATGTTCTTAAGATGATTCATATGTCATATACTAGAACCCGGGTTTTTAGTTGCATTTTATGAGTGCATTGCGTTAGGATCTTGTATATAGGATCATGCATTTGTTTACTAATTTTGTTTTGTACCTATTTGCAGGACATCAGTAAATATGTAAGTTTTTGTGCTTTAGCATCCCGTTTGTGTGTGTTTTTCTTACTATGTTTAGTATCCTACCATGTGGCTATTTGCTTATTTGATATAACTCTATACATGCCAGTGGGTGAAGGTTGTGTTGTTTAAATTGGAATAAAAATTGATTTTCATGATTGCACTATTCAAAACATTTTCAAAATATGAAATCAAACTGTTCCAAAATAAATGACATAGTCTATATGTGTTTGCTTCACATAGTAATTTTTAGGATTTATTAAATAAATCAGAACATAAACACATAAAGTAAATAAAAATCATATCATGGTTTAGTAAAGGCCAATCTTTTGATCAGGTGAGCGGGAGTGCTCAATTAATGACCGTCCCCCTTCATACCTAAGGTTGCAAGCCAAGCATCCTTGGTTACGATGAACAATGGCCTTGGCATGAGTCACGGGTTTCCTAATTTTTCCAAAATATTAGGTGGCGACTCTGAGATCTAATGAATCGATCCATTTTTGGCAAATGTTTTTGTAATAAAATGGATTTTCTATAAAAGTTGCCAAATCTGGACTCTCATCTATGTTTCACGTTGCACTCGTGAGACTGGATCAAAGAAATCGAGGGTCCGAACTATTTAATGTGCGCGGGTACCCCCCGTGCATGTTACATATGCCCCCAGCCAAAGTGTTGATATGTCTCTTCTTTCTTCAATCAAATCAAGATCTCGAACTAGGAATGCTTCGTTTCGCCCGTTCTCTACTACTGGTGTCCTTATTCCTAGAATGCCAATCTCCAAAGGTATTACTGCATCTATCAATCTTCTCGACGTAGTGCAGTATGCCCGTAGCACATTGGACAACTCTTCTATCAACTTGCCTTTAGCTGCTTCCAATCTCTTATTGATTCCATTCAAAATAGTCTTATTCGACGCCTTGACTTAGCCATTGCTTTAAGGAAAGCTAGGCGTTGAATAATAATTCTTGATCTTATACTTAGCACAAAAAATTTTGATCATCTTTTTGTCAAATTGAGTGTCATTATCTACTCCTATGGCTCTTGGTATCTCAAACCTAGTGATAATATTCTTCCAGATGAAGTTCTTCCATATCTTGGATCTTGGCCAAAGGCTTAGCCTCTATCCATTTGGTAAAGTAGTCCATGTGAATTAAGAGAAACTTCTTCTAGCCAATCGCTTGAGGCAATTTCCCAACTAGATCCATTACCTATTGGGAAAAAAGCCAAGGATTGGAAGTCTTTAGCTGGCTGGGGTATCAAAGGCACAAACCTTTTACATTTCTCGCACTTTCGAACATATGCCTCCACACCTTTTTCCATATAGGGCCACCAGCACCCTTGTGAGATCGCTCTATGGGCTAAGGACTTACCCCTAACATGGCTTCCGTATATTCCATCATGTATCTCATACAAGAAGTCTTCAACTTGAGAAGGATACACACACTGCAATAATGGTCCAGTGAAGGACCTTTTGTAGAGATGACCTTCAGCCGACAAGTAGAACTTTCCCGACTTAAGTCTTATCTTATGCACCTCTTTCTTATCCTCTGGTAGCTTTCCATCTCGAATGAATTTCACAATTGGGTCCATCCAGCTTGAACCAAGATCAACACACATTGCTTCACACTCTGTAGTCATAGGCTCAACACTCGGGCCAAAAAATAGTTCACTATAATGGTTCTGGGAGAGTTTGTCTTCATGGCCAAAGCCAGGTTGGCTAATGCATCTGCATGACTTCTTGGCACACCTACTAAAGACAACTACTTCTAAACTATCTCAACAATTGGATGACGTTTTTCATGTTGGCCGACATTCTCTCATCTTGGGCTGCAAACTCATCTATTGCTTGACTGACGATGAGTTAGGAGTCACAATTAGGTCTATGCAAAATACTGCTCAATCTCCTAAAATCATACCAATCTGCATCAATATGCACCGCTCTATCCTCTAACCACAGTTTAAATTTTAAAATTTATAATTCGCCTTTGAAACCGCTCTGCTACGCTATAGTTAATACATATATTTTTTTTAACTTATAATGAAATATCAAAATAAAAATGAGTGTAAGAGAGATTTAATATGTGAAATTTATTACAAATTAGTAGTTATATATATATATATATATGAAAAATATTATGTAAAATTAGTTTGTGTTATATATATATATGAAAAATATTATGCAAATTAGAATTATATATTATACAAAGGCTTAATAGTTGGTTAGAATATTCTTTAATCTGCCAATCCGTCCAAAACCGCTCAAATCGCAATTTGCCAATCCACCAATCCACCATTCGGTTTATAACCCATAGTCACAGTAGATCACCATGTCATCAGCTTCGACTGCTGCTGCCAACTTCAATACCGCGATCAACGCTTCGTATTCTATCTCATTGTTTGAGGCCTTAAATCCTAACTTGATTGATTACTCAATCATCTATCCATCTGGTGAGGTTAATATAACTCCTGCCCTCGCTCTTTGTCAGTTGGAACTTCCATCAACAAAGAGACAAAAGGATTCGCCAAGATAAATGTTGCAAGGCTTCGACTTCTCGAACTCCTTTTTCTGAGTTCCCATCTCTTCAGTAGGGTTGGAAGGTTGAACTCTAATTTGCGTGTTTCGAGTCCCACTATCCCCCCAAGTTCGAGGTTCGCAGGTTTGGGCCTTGGGACAAAATTCGGTGTAAACTCAACAACAAAGTTAGCCCAGACCTGACCTTTGATTATTATCCTTGGTCTATATTCTATGTCATACTGACCTAGAATGACAACCCATCGCGCGATCCTTCTTGATAAGTCTTCATGTTGCAGAAAAGACTTCAATGGGTACTTAGTTAGTACTATGATTGCATGAGCCTAGTATGAGTGATTTAATTTCTTCGCCACCATCACCAATGCAAGTGTCAACTTTTCTAATGGCAGATATCTTGTCTCTGCAGTTGCCAAGATCTTACTCACATAATAAACTTCCTTTTGCTCTCCTTCATATTCTCAGACTACCACTGCACTAACAACATGATATGACACAGCTAGATACAGGAATAACTCCTCTCCAGGTACTGGTGTTGTCAATAGAGGCGAAGAGGTTAAATACTTTTGCAAGCCAACCAAGGCAACCTCGTAATCTTTTGTCCACTCGAAGTTAATGGCTTTCTTCAGTAACTAAAAAAATGGTTTACACTTATCAGAACTTTGGCATATGAACCTATTTAGAGTCACCACCTTACCGATCAAGATTTGTACTTCTTTTGCTATCTTTGGACTCTCTAAATCAAGTATGGCTTTGATCTGATCTGGTCTGGACCAGCCTCGATTCCTCTTATTGTGACCAAGTGTCCCAAAAATTTGCCTGACATTTAGCCCAAGTCGAAATGCCTTCAAGATCTCAAACACCTCATTGAGGTTGACCAAATAGTCAAATGGTTCTTTGCTCTTCACGACCATGTCATCAACGTAAACTTCTACCATCTTGCCAATGAGGTGCTTAAACATCTTGGTTACCAATCTTTGATATGTTGTTATTGCATTCTTCATCCCGAAAGGCATGACTCTATAACAGTACAGCCCTTGAACAATGACAAATGTAATATTCTCCTCATCTGGTCCATACATTGCAATCTAATGGTAGCCTCTATATGCATCTAGAAAACTCATCATGTCATGCCCCGAGCTAGCATCAACCAACTGGTCTATCTTTCGTAGTGGGAAGTAGTCTTTTAGGCAAGCCTTATTCAGACTTGTGAAATCCATGTAGACCCTCCACTTTTCCCTTTTTTTTTTTTTTTTTTTGACCACCATTGTATTAGACAACTATGTCGGGTAATGGACTTCTCTGATCACTTGTGCTTCCAACAACTTCTCTACCTCTTCTTCCACTGTTTCTGCATGAATCATGGTAGGCCTTTCTGCTCTCTAGACCACTGGTTTTGAAGTCAAAATGTTTCTACCATTTTTTTTCGTGTTTTTGAAGAAACTTATAATTACAAAACCAACCTCCTCTGAGCTGTGAACACTATCCAAGTTATGAACCTCTTTTGAGCTTAGATTGTTGTTCTTCATTTGTCTCATAGAATTATGGTTGCTGGAAAATCTTCAACTCATTGCCATTGCCGAATAAATGTATATAATCAAATGGTTACCACCGTTGCCGACGAAACATCACCCCCAGAGGATTCTCAAGGTTTTGAGGGTAGGCAAGTTTGAAGATTTTGAAGTGTGATGGAGGTGATTAAGTGAGTGTATGGATTTAATTGTGAGATAGCAATGTCCCAAAATAATTAATTTAGCAATTTTATTTGAGATTATTATTGTAACAAAAAAAAATGAAGGGTCTAACGTAATAAGTGATGTGCTAATAGCATCACTCAAACAAATTATTATCTAAAAAAGAGTAAATTATAACATTCTCCCAAGAGATTTAAGTTTATTTCAACTAGCCCATTAATTTGATGAAATTACATTTCTTCCATATCATTGTTTATCCACTAACTAACCTAGCATAAAAGTTAAAATTTACCAAGTTGTCCACACTCATAAAACAATCATTACACTATAAAAATAAATTTACTTATTTACCCCCATTACTTGCCCTCCTCTTTCCCTCTCTCTCTCTCTCTATATATATTAGATTCCTTATTTCCCTCATATTTTTTTCTCTCTTCTCTCCACATCTCCTCACATTTACCATTCCATGCTATCTCTTTTGTTCTTCTTGCACTACTATACTTAACCACCTTTTTCTCATTCTACCATCGCATACCACGATCACCAACTCTGCCAACTCGTTAAGAATAGAACCTCATTACCACCAACAATCTCATAAACATCGGGCTTGCCAATGATGTTGCTCAGCCATGACAAGTCACCTTCAATGACTCACCTTACACTTGACTTCAATAACAGAAAAAATCCACATCTCTATCTTCTACTCCAAAATCTTCATCTACATTGATTCCTCTTTAAGGTACATTGTCACTGGCTCTAAAACTAACTTGTCCAATCTCAACTTATTATTTAATCCAAATAATTATGATTGTTTCAACTATAAAACATGGTCATTGAACTAGTCCATATTAGTTCTTTCTTTACAGCACCCGTGTGATCTCCTACCATGGAGTTAAATATGCATGGATTTAGCTTTAAGGTTACATCCATAAAATTCATGTTGAGTGTGACCGAGACACTAGTTTATTTTTCAGTAAATTACACTCCCCTCCCTCGAGGTTTGGAAAAAACATAGTTAGCCCCACACTTTTGACATAATTACACTGGTCTCCTTTTTAGTAATGTTAAACTGAAACTAATGTAGATAGTGGGTAGACACTAAACAAAAAAAAAAAATAGATATTGTAGCTAAATATAAATGATAGTATAATTTTTTAATTGAAAAGTTTTGAAAACCCCCGAGATGTTGATTTGTGATTATAATTCAATTTTAAACAATAAATAGCAATCTCAATAAAACAATCAACAACAAATCGACACAACAATTTGACGTAAAAAAAAATCATAATTGGACTCCATCAATTGTGATAAAAAAAAATAAAAATAAAAAAATAAGGGCCAAAGCCAAAAAAAAAAAAATCCACTAAAAAGAGAAAATGAATTACACACAAGAACCCTTAATTACCTAACGAATCTACACCCGAATTGAAACAAAACCCGACAAGCCTCTTCTACCACCATTTTCACCTTGGAATTGCTTTATCCCACGTTAAATCCATGACGTTGATGTTAAATCCACGACGATGAGCTACTCTAGAATCCACCAAAGCTTCAGGTCTAAATTCTCCGGAACCCACCGATGAACACCTTCTCTTTTTGTGAATGAAAGAACAAAATAACCCTTGATGTTTGTCAATATGTAGTTCATTGATCACTTGATCACCTTCTATACATCAAGGAAACTCATATAATACACCCTCCAATATAGAACACTTTGTATTTTACTCTTCTCTAAGAATCCGAAGGGTTCAACCCTAAAATGAGCAAATGGTGCACTTTATACTAAATACAACTGTGAAGATTGCTCGAGTGACCACTTTACCACTTAAGTAGCGTGAGTAAAGGCAGTGTTCACATATAGGCGAACCACTCAAGCACAACATCCACTGCTCGAGTAATGAAAGATATTTCCTAGAAATTTAGTTTGTAAATAGAGATACTGGATGAACCACATCACTACTCAGGCGCATAAATGACCGCTCTAGCGATCAAGGGATATTCGTTAAGTAAACATGAATTCTCCCCCTCAAACAATGCAACATATTCTTGCGCACTCTCCGGTGGCTTTCGCGCTCAAGAATATGGAAACCAAACTAGAGAATGACGGAAAAGATAGTGAAGCCCGGTTGGTGACTCTGAGGTAACATTTTCCTCATACCTTGAAAACATATACAGAGGAGTACGCAGTGGAAGTGCAAAAAGATGGTAGAGGGTTAAGAGACTCAACATCACCCAAGATATGCTAGCATTGGTCAATTTCTCAAGAAAACCACCAGAAATACTGCTAGAAGTTCATAAAAAAAAAACTTTGATCACTTATGCGGAAGAGTTCGATAGTTACCAATCTAAGAATGTGTACAGAATGAGACATACTAATCAAAGTACACACAATCTGAAATGAGTAATGACAACAGATAGCACACACATATTAACAGGTAATGGATATTCTCATTAATTCAAATGTACACCAAGAACTTCTCAAAAATCTCAAGTTTGCAAAACCATACAAAGAATTTTTTTTAGATTTTTGATAAATAAAGCAAGAAAGAAATGAACAAACACACACAAAAGACCCATAAATAAGAAGAATAAAAAAATATATAAATAAATAAAAAAATGAATAAACAATTTACCCGAAGTCAAGCTTTCTCACCCAAACTGCTTTAGTGTGAACAATGTTGTGAGAATTACGGTTCTTGAGTGGTGTCTTGATGTTGTGGTTCCCTTCCCCTTCAATGGA
This sequence comes from Camellia sinensis, assembly GCF_055761805.1. Taxonomy (NCBI): domain Eukaryota; kingdom Viridiplantae; phylum Streptophyta; class Magnoliopsida; order Ericales; family Theaceae; genus Camellia; species Camellia sinensis. The sequence goes on from NC_138962.1 coordinate 92,450,077, forward strand.
AATCCGTCTCGACTTGGTTTCCAACCTCCTATTCCTAGGTCTAGGCAAACATAACCTCACTTCATGTTTGATCTCAAGTAATTCAAAACAATGAGGTCTAATGTGACCCTTAAGCCTACATTAGTGACAAATAGGAATGAATCTACCCTTGGTTACACAATTATCAGATAAAAAAGAAGTTAAAGTGATATTACACCTAGCCATGAAATCTTGAGTGTTCTCATCCTTAGAAGTTGAGGCTTTGGATGGTGAGACATGTCCTTTGATCATGCCAACTCCTCTTTTATCATTGGCCATGTATTGAGTACAAGGAGCCGCATCCACACTTTGTGCATTTAAAACTTTGACACTTTCGAGTTCCAACTCCAAGGAGATAATTTTCGCTTTAAGCTCTTTCCTGGACTTTGAACAAGTCTCCAACTCTTTTCCAAGATAACCATTCTTCTCTTTCAACTTATCATGAGCATGAAGCAATTGATTTCTCTCCATTTCACATGTGGAGAGTTTGGCGATCAAAGACTCCATTTCATTTGAGAGAACACTAACTTCCACTTAAGCTTCCATGAACTCTTGCTCTACTGTCTCTTTCCCCTCTCTACTTCACCTGAGTTTGGTGGGCAACTTGATGTTCATCCTTGTCAAGGTGAAACTTCACTTATATAACATCTCATATGCTTCACAAAGAGTTACACCAATTATTTCTTCTTTCGCACTAGAAGACTCACTATTGTCCGAAGACGAATTTCCATCTAAAAAATCAACATTCGATGCATGAGGGATGGAGGTACCATGAGATTCACCATTTGAACTTGCATCCTCATAGATAGACTTCAACAAATCTCATGCTTCTTTCGTCGTCTCACAATGAGAAATATGGGTTTGTTCACCTTCTGAGATAGCACCTCGTATTACCTCTAATTCTCTTAAGTTGTATCCAAAGTGTTGCAACACAAGCTCACTCCATTGCTCTTGAAGCTTCTGATTTCTCAAGTTTGTTACTAAGTCAAGTTCATTTTCGAACCCTTCTTTTATGATCCTCCATAGGCATGCATTGAATGCCAATAAATACACCCTCATTCGAGCACTCCAGTATAAGTATTCATTACCATCAAAGAAATGAGGGATGAAAACATTCTAGCCATGAGCATACTTAACTTGACCCTCAGCAAAGTCAAATTGTCCCTCAGCTTTAGATACCACCATGAAGGTAAAAAATTGCCCATTTCCTTCTTTGCCTTGAACCTCACTGTCACACTCATTCGTATCAGAGTCTGACTATCATCTCAAGTGACAGAAAATCCTTTCTTCTTCCTCAACCGGTTAGGACATTCTTGAGCAAAATGTCCAAAACCTTGGCATTCATAGCATTGGACTCCTTAAGGAATCCGCTATATTTTTCATTTCTTCTTATCGGTTATAGAATCAATTTTGAACTTATTCGGCCTTTGGATTTATGAGTTGATTCCATAAGATTAGGCTTCTTTTTCATAAATTTTTTTTGACATGTTTTATAAAGGCATCCGCCATCTCGGAATTAAACTCACAATCCTCATCGAAATCCTTTCCAACATTATGGGTACTATTAAATGCCAAAACGTCCTTTTCTTTCTTTTTGAAATTCAAATGAGCCTTGTTGGTTTGGAGATTTCCAACCAAATGTTTCAACTTAAGGTTGTCAACATCTTGAGCCTCCTCAATAGCCGTAACTTTTGGTTAGAAGCGATCGAGCAACGATCTCAAAAATTTTCTAACAATCTTGGATTATAGTATTTTTTTCACCTAAATTGAAGCTGGAATTCACAATGTCACTCAACTTCGCATAAAATTCATCAAAGATCTCACTATTTTTCATTGAAAGGTTTTCAAAACTACAAGTGAGCCTTTGAAGTTTTGAGCGTTTAACCGAATGAGTGGCCTCATGAATAGTTTCTAAGACATCCCATGTCTCTTTTATGACTTCACAATTACAAAAACGACTAATCTCTTCAGGTGTGATGGTGCAAAACAAGGAATTGATAACTTTACTATTCTAGCTATTATTTTGGTAATCGGTTGTGTCCCCATTTGTCAATTGGTTTAGGGAACGTTACTCCATCACCGGTAATCGTAGGTTCAGTCCACCCTGACAAGACGAATTACCAAATTTTTTCATCAATCGCTTTTAAAAATACTCTCATCTGAGCTTTTCAAAAAAAAAATTAGATTCGTCAAGTAGAGGTAATCACACCGTAGAAATCTCCTTACAAATTGAATACATTATGACAAATCAAACAAGATCTCGACCCTTATTGCTTTGAAAAAATAAAAATTGAGGAACATGCTCTAATGCCAATTGACAAATCTTGAAAACCCCTGAGATATTGATTTGTGATTATGATTCAATTTTAAATAATAAATAGTAATCTAATCAAACAATTAAAAACAAAGCAATACAACAATTTAATGTGGAAAAAACCACAATTAAACTCCTCCAATTGTGATAAAAAAAAATCACGAGCCAAAGCGACAAAACAATTCACTAAGAAGACAAAAAGAACTACACGCTAGATGCCTTAATTATCTAGTAAATCCATGCTTGAATTAAAACAAGCCCGATGCGCCTCTTCCACTACCATCTCACCTCGGAATTACTTTGCCCAATGTTGAATCCACAATGCCGATGTTGAATCCATAACGATGAGCCACTCTGGAATCCACCAAAACTTCAGGCACAAGTTCCCCGAAATCCACCAATGAACACCTCTCCCTTTTTGTGAATGAAAGAACAAAATAACCCTTGATATCTATCAATATGTAGTTCGTTGATCAATTGATTACCTTTGATACATCAAAGAAACTCATATAAAACACCCTCCAACATAAAACACTTCGTATTTTACTCCTCTCCAAGAATCTGAACGGGTTCAACTCTAAAACGAACAAACGGCGCACTTTAAACAAAATAGAGCCGCGAAGACTGCTCAAGCGACCACTTTACCGCTCGTGCAATGTAAGTAAAGGCGATGCTCACATATAAGCTGTAACGCCCTGAAATAATTAACATAAACCCATCTCACAACAGTACTACAATAAATCAACAACCTCATATCTTCTATTCATTTTAACCATGATCATTACAAAAAATGACATATGCAATATACATTCACAAATCCTAGATTCTGAATCTATAGCATATGACATGAATATCAGAGTAAAAGACAGATAAAACAAAATAAATAAACGCCCTAATGGCTTGCAACTTTCCAAGATGATGCTTGGGTACAACAAAGTGAATTTAAACTCAATACAAGTAAAACCCGAGGCTTAAACAAAATATTTACAGCACGAAACAAAAATGAAGCCTTAAGCTCCGAATCCTCCCAAGCTATGTCCTTAGTGGATGCATTTCATTAGCGCCTAAAAGTTGTTTTCCACGTAGGGTGAGCCAAAGCCCAATAGGAATACTCTAACACAATATATGAATTTTAGCAAAATCATAAGGTGAATGCAGATACATGCTCTTTTTCAAATATTCCTTGTTTTCCATCTCAAAATAATGCAAATGCCAGATTATATATCAATTCATGAAAATAATCCTTTTAATATAGAAAACAGGGCAGTACATACAAAACACTGGAAATCTCTAGGTACATGTCTGCTAGTAGGCTATACAAGCACTACCAAAGCCATTTTACCAGTTTCTAGACTTTCACCAAGGACATACAGGCCAATACAATATAAACCAAAGCCGCACCCCCTAACCAGATTCACCACTGTGAAGAAGTGGTTTGGAAATACTCTTCTGATCCTGGGGGACGCTCGTGATCCTCAGCTAGCCACCTGAAAAAGAATCAACACTTCGGTCGGGGGCGCCGGAATTAGCACTCCGGCGGGCAAGTCAGTCTCTACTCTCTGAATTACTTGTATTTTAAGTAAAGTGTAATAGTTCTCACATACCTCTTTCTGGTTGATGTTCTTCTATTTATATATTTTCTTTCTTGGACCTTGGGGCTTGGGCCCACCTTTAGTTCGCCATTCGGCTTCTTTTAAAGCAAACTCCTTTTCACTCGGCCCCTTACCCCACCGGCCTTGTGACCGAATAGGGTAGGATTTGAAATTGCGGGACGAAGCCGAATACTATATTTATATTCCAACTCTCGTCGTTCAGCCATTCGGCCTCCTCACGATCCCCATTATTTGGCCCCTATAATTGCCCCCCAAGCACCCCACTAATGACAGTTGGTTGGAGTGTTTGGTTTCGAACTCGAAAAGTTAGGGCCGAAATTCCGCGGCTGACCTCATTCTAATGCAGATGTCTGAGCACACGCTTCTCAATCATCATTTCAACTTCCCGCCCATCCGTACACTTCTATTTATTATGATTTAAAATTTGGACGTCCTTTCAAATACATACACGCTTTCAGATACTTGTCTCTGGACTTCCTTCCGAATTATCTCTGCAACTTCCTTTCCTTCACTATCCTCTTCGTCTCTTGTAAGTTTTCTCCCTCTCTGCTCTAAATCCTTTTTTTTCCTGGTTTGTTTTTGGTTTAGAATATACCTATAAACTGAAGAAAATGGCAAAACATTTGACAAGGGTCGACACTAAAACTCAACAAACAAAGTTCAAACTTCCAACAAACAAAAGGGATGGCACCTAGTTACGAAAGTGTTGAGACCAGGAACACTTGGAAAGTAACTCAGAGAATAAAAGAGAGCAAAGGGTCGACACCCATAAATCTGGGTTTAAAAAAACCCAACTGCCCAATCATATCTAGACTGACACCGCTTATTTCTTAGTCACTTTTTCTGATCTATATGCAGAATAAGTAATATTGACCATTGAGCAAATTTTCTGACATTATATCTTCTACCAAGAGTTAACTTGTGAGGTTGACCATTTAATGAAGTTCCTCTCCTAAAGATCTAATTACAATTTGTATACACCCATGCTTTGATCAATACAGCTAGAAGATATCCTCCATGATTTGCTCTAATGGCTAGAAGATTCATCTCTGTTTCTCTCCAACAGCTAAAAGCCATTAATGCTATAAAGAAGAAGGTCTAAATGTTCGAAACACACAACTCTTCAACACAAGAACCGTAAAGCATTCAAGAGCTTTAATTATACTTCATTGTACTTCCATTTTTATATCTGAGTCTTAAACTCCCTCAGTGCTTACATTTTCATAACATCTTTTGAGAGAGAAAATTTGTAAAAAATGACAGTTGTACCTCTAATTCTTATTCCTTATTTTCTAAATGAAACTTTTGTAAAGTGAGGCATTAGTTGAGAGGTTCTCAAAAAATTGAAGTAAGTCCTTTGCAAAAATCCATAAGCTAGGTAAAGCTTGGTGGTGTATTGATTTGATTCATAGTGAAGAAATTCTCAAGGAGGTATCTTGAGGAGTGGACGTAGGCCGATGAGCCGAACCACTATAAATCCTTGTGTTTGAGCTCTTTTTTCCTTCTCTTATATTTTTTGTGTATTAATTGATTGTCTGCTGCATTTACTTACTTAGTTACTTCAAATCTATTTTCTGTTCATATTTTTTAATTACCCAATTCACCACCTTCTAGGGTTGCCTTCCTGAGTAACAATTGGTATCAAAGCCTCGTCTCTATTATTGTGACTTAACCGTCTTAGAATGATCTATTGCAACCCCTTGCTCCACTCTTCTTGAAGGTCAAGCCTCAAGCAGACCACTGTAGACACCCCACTTTTGACTGCCAATAAGACTTGGGCGCCTCATGGTGAACACTCGATGATGAAATACTACGTTGTACAAACGTTCGATTTCCTCAACAAGAAGCTTCGGTTTTGAGTTTCAGAGCCTAAAATCGTGCACTTCCTTTGGACCAAAACCAGATTTTTGTCTCTAGCCTGACCACTCAGAGTCTTGCTGGCCAATACTTGGCCGGCTGTCCATTTTTTAGTGGCCAGCCATCCCCCTACATGGCCAGCCAGCTAGGTTTCCTTGTAGGAAGATATTTGCTGCCAGCCATCCCTCCCATGCGCATGCACTGCACTAGCTGGTTCAATACATATATTTCTGAGATAGGAACCTATGTTTCTATATATACTTGACCACCCCTCTTGATTTTAGGTTAGAAAAATTCTCAAAGAGCCCAAAGCTTCCTAAGCACTCTCCATCTCTAACTTGCAATATACATACACTATACATACACTTACTAAACCAATATTTTGACGCTCCTTGCTGAGATTATTGAGCTAAAATATCAGCCCTTGAGAGTGTGCACTTTGTGGTTTGTGAACAAAAGACTGTCTTCACTTTAAAAGTATAACTCCCGCCATCTTTTGCCTACTTTATTTCCTATATTTTTCTTGGTTTTCTATATTGTTTTGAACTATTTTTGGTGGGCTGAAACTTGTGATTTAAAGCTACCAAAGGTGGAGGGGTTAACCACCCTTCTTTGAACCTTATTCCATAAACTTTTATCCTTATGTTTCCCACTTGTGTAGATACCCCATTTTTGACCGTCCTCAAGACTTGGACGTCATCGTTTGAACACTCGATGATCATCCATGCTCGTGTTTGTTTTGAGTTCTCAGGGGTCTCGGCTATGTGCCTTGCCTCAAGATCTCTCAACTTGTCTGTTTTGTGCTTGGTTGTGAACCAAACACTTGTGTTTTGCTTCTAAGGGAAGAGGGTGGCTTGTTTTCCATCCCCTCAACCCACCGGCCAAGGCATGAAGCCATCGGCCCTGTCTCCCTTCCATCGGCCAATATCGGCACTTTATTTAGTCGGCCGGCCGTTGTGTTGGTCAATCGGCCATTTTTGCTGGCTAAACCCTGTTCATCTGCTTTATGCAGATATTTTGTGCCAACTGGCACAGCTGGCACCCATTATTAACCCCCTTCATACACGTGTATGGAGGGATTTGTCCCTTGCTTAGCTTCTCTTAGAAGCTTTAGAATTTGAAATTCTATAAGAGGAGAGGCTCTCCTCCCTTCTCAGAGGTTCTAAAATTTAGGGTTAGGAGTTTTATATCTATCTATCTCTATATCTCCCTCTCTTTTGATTTTGTGTGTGTATTTGTGCTCAAAAGGGTGTTTTGTTCATACTATTGTACACAAACACCTAGTAATACACTATCCTTGGTTGCTAAGGCACTAGAAGGTTGATTTTAGAGTTTTTGAGTTGGTTTTAATCAAAATGAGGTGCTGGAGTTGGTGTTCTTGAAGTGTTCTTCAAGGGTGAGAAACTACTCTTTTATTCTCCATTTTTGCTTAAGCTTTTAGCAATACTTGCACACTATTTTAAGCGTAGTGTCCAACTGAAAAAAGTTCTATATTTTCATGTTTGAGATGTTTGTTTAAGGTTACTTTTGAATTTGGGGTTGTTTACCCCCTCTTAGGCCTTGTTTGGCCCCATTTTTGTGCTTTTTTTTTTGAACTCCAGGACCACCTTGTATTGGCCTTCTCACCACTGAAATCTAGGGATTTCAATGGTGGGGATGGTGTTTTGAGGTCCTAAGAAGGAGAGGGCCCTCTCCTTGTTGTCTTCAATACTTGTCATATTTGCCTCATATGTGAGCACCTTTGTTAAGTTTGTGTTGGCCATGTCTTAGCTGATATTTGTGGTTATTTTGCTGTGATAAACCACTGTTCTTGCCTATCTTGGTCATTCCATGCATGATCTATACACTTGTAGTGTAAATTTTGCAAACTAGTCTTGTATGCTTCATACTTGAGCATGTCTTCTTAGCGTATGTTGACCTCATTTCAGTGGGGTTTTGGTGTTGTTTTAGCATTCCATGACTCTATTTTGGGTGGGTTTAGTTGGCTCTCACATGCTTCATATACTTGCTTTGCAATCCCCTCATTTGCCTTAACATACACCTTGTGTTTAGACCACCATGCTTACATGTTTTGGCTTAACTTTGGAAGCTTTTAGCTTTGTTTTACTATGCTTGAGGTCTGATTTTGGTTGCTTGGGTCACATGTGCCATGCTTTGTATAGCCACCTGTAGACACCCCATTTTTTACCGTCCTCAAGACTTGGACGTCACCGTTTGAACACTCGGTGATCATCCTTGTTTGTGTTCGTCTTGAGTTCCCGGAGGCCTCGGCTACGCGCCTTGCCTCAGGATCTCTCGGCTCGACTGTTTTGTGTCTGGTTTTGCACCAAAAGCTTGTGGATGTGTTCCTGAGGGAAGGGGATGGCCTGTCGACCAAGCCTCCTGCCCACCGGCCACCTTGATTTTCAATCGGCCAAATGTGATGGCCGGCCGGCCAGTTTGACTGCCGGTCGGTCACTTTGATGGCCGGTCGGCCAAGTGTGGTTTTCAACAGATATCTCTGTAGACAGCTGGCGCAGCTGTCATTCTAGGCCATACCCCAGCCCATACCTGGACGTGGGTGTTCTGAGGAGCTGCAGATTGATATATATCTATATCAATCAAGCTCTCTCAAAAAAACAAAAAAAAACAAAAAAGAAAAGAGGAGGAGATATAACTTTGAGCAAAAAATCTCTCTCTCTCTCTCTCTCTCTCTACATTTTCTGCCTCTCTCTCTAAGGTTTAGGGCTTGTTTGTGCTCAAAAGTGCATTTTCTTTGCACTTTTGCACACAAACACCTAGTTCTCTACTCCCTTTATTGAGCTGAGGTCCTTGGAGGTGATATTTGGGGTAATTTGAAACCTTTTTTTGGTCCAAAAGTTGCTGATTTGCTGCTGTGCTTCAAGGGTGAGCTTTTTTACCTCTTTTAAGCCTTGTTTTCATAGCTTGTTTTTCCATATTTGCATGCTGTTTTAGACTTAGCTCTCAACTAAAAAAAGTCTTGTTTTTAAGTCCCTAACATGTTTGTTTGAGGTCATTTTGGTGTTGGGGTGATCTACCCCCTTTTGAGCTTTGTTTTGCCTTGTTTTCGGCCACTTTTGTTGACCTCCGAGCTGGTCTTTTCTTAGCCTTTTAACCACTGAATTCTAGAGGAATTTCAGTGGTGGGGATGTGGTTTTGAGGTCCCAAATGGGTGGGGGTTGTACCCCCTCCCTTGCTTTTGTCGGTTTGTGTTAATGGCTCACCAAATGAGCATGTGTTTCCATCTTCTTGAGCCCTTGTTTGAGCATGTTTTTGTGTCTTTTTAGACCTGCCTTGACTCTGTTTTTGCTTGGTTTGGTCACCCCTTGCATGCTTCTAATACTTGTAGTGTAATCCTACTTGAGGCTCACCAAAGTGACATGTTTCTCAAGCATGATTTGGCTCCTCTTCAGCATGTTTTTGGTAGTATTTTGGCATGTCATAACTCTGTTTTGCATTGGTTCAGACACCTCTTGCATGCTCCATGTACTTGTAGTGCAATCCTCTCTCTAGCCTTAATGTGTATCATGTGTTTAGACCATCATTCTGGCATATTTTGGCTTAGCTCTAAGAAGATTTTGTCCATGTTTTGCCATGCTTTAGCTCTGTTTTGGGTTGGTTAGAACATCCCTCATTTGCTTCTTGCACTTGTAGTGTAAATCATGCTTATTGGCCTACTTTGCTTGACATTTTACCCTTTCATTCTAGCATGTATTGCTTGTGTTTAAGCATGGTTTTGGCATTGTTATGGCATGCTTAGGGACTGTTTTGAGGCATCCTTGGTCACATGACATTGTTGCATGCTTGTTGAATAGTTCACGGTTTGCATAATATGACATGCTCATGTTGCATTAGTCTTGCTTGTATGTTTGCATCCCATCCCTCTTGATCAAACATGATGGAGGTTAGGGCCCCTTTGTATGTTTTGTGTGCATTTCATTTTACATTGAAATTGCATACTTGGCCTTTTGGGCCATCATGCATCGAAATGCGCAATTGATGCCCCGAGGGTCGAGGGCCACGCTCCCTTGAGTCCATAACATGATAGGGAGTGTGTCCATGCATACATTTGCTTGAAAATTCCATGCCATACACTGCTTGCCCTTTGCTGTTGTCAACTGCAGGTTTCAGTAGGAATATTTGGCCGGCCGGCCGGCAATGTTGAGTGCCGACCGGCAAAGAATTTTTGGCCGAGAGCACAATATTTAGCCGATGAGAGTATTCCTATGGCCGATAGTATATTCTCTTGGCCGGTAACATTCCACAATGCTCAAGGAGCAGTTCTGGGGACTTTCAGAATTTTTAAAGGGGCAAGGCAGTGTAAACAGAGGCAACAGTGCTATGGCAGCGAGTTTTCGGGCGAGATGAGCCAAGCATGCATCATTCACACATCCCAAGGCGGGGCTGTGGCCACCTTCTTTCTGCATTTAATTTGTTAATTAATTAGAAATTCTGTAATAATTAATTTAGTATTATTTATTCGGACTGTAATATTTATTCAGACCCTCCGAGTGAGGGCAATTGTGTAATAAGTGTGCGTGAGTGTGTGTATGTCTCCCAACCCCACGTCTTTCTTCCCTTTTATTTACTATCTTTCGATGGTTAGTCTAGGGCATGCTTCAATTAGCATATAGTATGATAGCATGTTTGCCTCCATTCATTCGTCTTACATGCACCGGGCTCGGTACATCATACAAACTGCACTTGTATTTCAATTCCAAGTTGAATACCTGTTAGTTGCAGCATTTTCACATGCCATCTTTAGGATAGCTGAGCCTATTGTAGTTGCATCTTGCATGTGTTGCATTAGCCATCTCAACATGAACTAGGATCATGCACATGATTACCAACTAGCTTCTGTTCTCGCTTGGAGTACTCGGTAAGCATTTATGCTTTAGCATACCGCTTGCGTGTTATTGTTGCCATAATAGCATGATTACCATGAGGCTAGCTGCTTATATGATATAACTGCTTGAATGCCTGTGGATGGAGGTTGAATTAACTAAATTGGGATAACGCATTAAAACTGTGAGTTTTAAGCCCACTAGATAGTGGCAAAATCATCTTTTCTAAAGCCCACCTGAGGGTGGCGAAATCTACATTTTTAGCCTACTTTTGAGTAGCAAACCATTTTCAAAACAAGCATGAAATGTTTTGTTCCAATTTAGGTGATTTGGTCTATACTTGTTTGCTGTGCGCATAACATAGTAATTCTAGGCTAATAACCGGAATAAGAACACATAATGTTTTCAAAAATGGATATCATGGTTAGTAGAGGCCGATCTTCGAATCGGGCGAGAGGGGGTGCTCATAAGCTGACCTTCCCGAATCGTACCCAAGTTCCCGAGCCGAGGCAACTTTGGTGATGATGGACACGTGACCTTAGGCAAACGAGTCAGGGTTTCCTAAATTTCCCAAAATAAAATATTTAGGTGGCGACTCTGTATCTGGCAAAGCAGTCCATGTTTGGCACTTCTTTCAAAAAAAATCTATTTTCAAAAATGATTTGCCAGATTTGGACTCTTTGATGATTCATCGGTCTTGCATTGCACTCTGCGAGATTAGATACAGGACCGTGACACCAATTGAGTCCGAATTGTAGCATGAGGCCCGTGGGCGCGTCTATAGTTTCTGGCGACTCTGCTGGGGATTTAGAGAGCTTGACTCGAACTCGTGATATCCTGTTTTGATTTCATTTATGTGTCTCTTTGCATTGCATGTGCATTTGTGCGCCTAGGACACCGTGTTTGCCATCTGCCATTCCTAAACAGTTTGCCGGAGGCTTGACTTTGTCAAAGCATGCCATAAGGTAGACCGGTTGTGGGCTCTGACAGTATGGGAACACAAACCCCAGTTATACTTGGGCACCCTTTTCGACCATTCGACCTAGTGCATATCGAAATCCATAGTGACTATTCCAAACTAGGACAGGTTGCTTACCCGATGTTAGGTTGTTTGAAAACTGCTGCGTGCATAGTGAAACCCTAGCTCCTGACAAAAATAAGACAGGGAAACCCTACCCCAACTTAGGGGTGTTTTGGCTCTCTTTTACTTGCTACTTGTTTTTAGAGTGTATCTATGCAGGGAACACACATACCAGTTCGCAAGTCTGAGTGTCAGGCCTGCGGGCATCAGTGTTTTTGGGAATCAGTCATCTACGGGTATCAGATTCAGACTTAGGGGCAACGATTTGGAAACAGTGATCAGTGATTAAGGAACAGTACATTCAGCTTGTTGGCAGTTTGTTGCGATACCCAGCTGTGTGTTGTGTTTATTTTACGTTGTTACGCTGTCCAATTGTCTGTTTATTTATATGCTTTATTTATCTTTTTACTAGGTAGTCGAGCACAATTGCTTCTGACCTAGTAGATATTCCCCAAGCACTCTGGATTAGAGGTCGTCGACTCTATCGATCTAAGGATCTGGTAGACGAACAACCAGTGTACCACTCTCTACCCCCGGTTACTAGATGGAGGACAGCTAGGCAGAGGACATCAGTTCAACAGTCAGTACAGAGGGCTTCGTCTACCCCACCTGTGTACAGTAGGGATCAGGATTTTGCTTCTCCCACAGAAAGGGAACATATACCGATAATTCAGTCAGAGCAGAACAGTATGGCCAATTTAGAGGAGATGGTGCGCCAGCTCCAAGAGAGTATGAAAATGATGCAGCAGGATGCTGTCCGATAGGCAGAGTTCGCCAAGCAGCAGGCTACGGTTATGAATGAACAAGCAGAGTTAATCGTGAGGTTACAGCAGCAAACCGGAGCATCTACTTCGCAGCAAGCTCCTCCCCCGCCAGGAATTCCAACCCCCGGGGAGACAGCTAATGTTCAGAATGATACGGACATTCCCACGGGACCACCTCTACCCCCGATCCTACCCCAAATCCAACCCCAGTTATCCAAAACACCCACCAACCTACCGGACTCTCCCTTTGAGTTTGAGACAGACCCCACATCATTGAAGTTAAGCAAGCTTGAAAAGCTGTTCAAGAGATCCCAAGGAGTCAAGACCATCCCTGACATCGAAGATGGATATACCGACGCAGTTGTGACACTGCCTGACAGATTCAAAATGCTGCACATTGATCGATTTGATGGGTTCGGGGACCCCATGGTGCACCTGAGACTGTTTTCAGACATCTTAAGGCCAATGGGCCTCAGCAGACTTCAGAAGCTGTCTCTATTCAGCCGAACCCTGTCAGGTGTGGCGGCCATATGGTATGCCAAATTAGAAGATGATGTCAAGAGAAACTGGGACGAGATGGCCGAGGCCTTCATTACGCAATACTCATACAATACACAAATCGAGATTACAACTCGTGATCTTGAGACAACAAGGCAAGAGCCTAAAGAGAGTTTCTCAGAATTCGTGACCAGATGGAGGGCCAATGCTTCGATGATGACCTTAAGGCCTACAGACAAAGACCAGATTTGGATGATTGTATGCAATCTTCAGCCGAAGTTGATGCAAAAGATGATTGTACTCCCCTTCCCTACCTTTTCTGATCTACATGAAATGGGGATGCAGATTGAGGATGCCTTAAAGCAAGGCTTAATTGATAATGACCGGGAGCAACCCCGAAGAACTTTCAACCACAACACTAATGCAGGCCTGAGCGGTACTACAACTACAAGAGCCTCCGAAGTGAGCATGGTCACCACCAACCCCCCTCCAAGAACCATGGCAGCTGCACCATTCTTCGGCACGTCTGGAAGCCATACCCAAACAGCCAAATACCCACCCAAAAACACAAGAACCTTCGCTCCACTGTATATGCCCCTATCCAAAGCTCTGGGGGTTTTAATCAGAAAAGGGCATTTGAAGCCCTTAGAACCGCGACCCTTACCAGAAAGACTTCCCCCTACCCACAACCCAGCCAAATATTGTGTATTTCACCAACAGCACGGTCATGACACCGATCTGTGCTTCCGATTACGTCATGAGATTCAAGATCTCATCGATAACGGGGTGATTCTGCCTCCTGAGAAACCCCATGTTACAACAAACCCTCTCCCCACACATAACCAAGCTCCACCGCCTAAAAGGATCAACTTCATCCAAACTGGGGTCGTGCCTTACGATCCTAGCATCTATATTACTCCTTCCCACCTGCCTAAGCCGGAGGTATTCCTTCCCGACTGCACCAACTTGTGCATGATGGACATCTCCATGACCCGACCTAAGCCAACGGTGGTGACTATCGAGAACAGGAGAGAGGAGATCCCAAAGGAGAAGAAGGTTGTTGAGTCAGAGTCTGCAGAATCTAGGAGTCGTGTTGAGAAGACATATAGTCCGGGTGACTACATTTCATCAATAGGCCAGGATGGGCCAGATGTGGAATTGCCAACACGGGGAGAACTATGTGTGATCCAAGGGGATAGTCTGGGACAAGGAACAGATGATTTAAGGGTTGTGGAAGAGGACCTTGCCAATCTCCAGTTTTACAGTGACCAAGATCCAGGGGGCACAGCAGTCAACTGGTTTGATTATGAGGAATTAGCAGAGGCTACTGGGTGGTTGGATGATCAACCGAATGTGGTGGAAGAGTTCCAACCAGGACAGGGTCCAGTAGGGGCACGAATATCGGTGACAGTCGAGAGTCGGAGAATAGAATACATCGCCGGAGAACGCCAACGTCAAGAATTTCGCTCGGGATTGGAGCATTCTGAATACAAGAATTATTGAGCAGCCAGCTGTGTTGATACGGTCGGAACAGGAAAGATTTGAAGATCCCGCGAGAATCAGAAAGGCAAAGGCCTATGTGGGGACTGAAACTGCTGTGTGCACAGGAACAGAGAATGTTGCGAGCATAGGGATGGAAGGTACCGCGAGTACGAGAACAATCATACCAGAGCCAGACAGGTGTCTGTCGACTGCTGATGGAATGTGGTGGGAAGATGAAGATTTATGTCTTGCCCACACGGATGAGGATTGGGGGAATAACCAACCAGATGATACCTGGTACATCGGCGAAGTCGATCATATGACTAGGAGTGGGCGGTATTTCAAGCCCCCACATCTAGATCAGCCAGAGGCGTCTGGGAAAGATAAGGAGGCAGAGAAGCAGAAAGAAAAACAACTTGAAGAGGAGGCTGTGCTCAAACAGTTAAAAAAGATACAAGCAGACATCTCTATCTGGGGACTGCTTATGGTATCACGAGTGCACAAACAGGTTGTCCTATCAGCCATGGACAAGGCAAAGCTTTCGATAGAAACTACGCCAGAACAGCTAGTAGGATTAGTTTTTCCAGGAGGGGCTACCCCGACGCTGACTTTCTCCGACAAGGAACTGCCACTTGAGGGGGCAAACCATAACAAACCACTCTACATCTCTGTGGAGTGTAAGAATAAATGGATACCGGTGGTTCTTGTTGATACCGGATCCGCCATCAACGTCTACCCGGCAAGGACAGCGTATGCGATCGACTTGAAAACTGCGGACTTTTTACCAACAGCCCAAGTAATTCAGGCATACGATAACACAAGTAGAGAGGTCATGGGGACGGTGAAAATTCAGACTAAAGTTGGGCCAGGACAGCATGAGATAGATTTCCATGTCCTAGAAGTTCCGGCAACTTTCAACCTGCTTTTGGGGAGGCCGTGGCTGCATCGAGTGAAGGCCGTCTCGTCCACTCTGCATCAGATGGTGAAATACCCCTATGAAAAGGGAGTAGCCATTGTTTTCAGAAATTCATCGATCCACCCACCTCCAGAGGTATCTACACCAACCTTAGAAATTGAGCACGGCATGGAGGACGTGTTTATATCAGGTTTCACCCTTGCTGAGGCTCGGGTTGTACAAAACATCATGGCTGCTAACGAGGGGATATATGTTAGTGCTCAAGCGGTATACCTCATGAACAAACTCCAACACATCCCCGGGATGGGGTTAGGAAGGAGCGGCCAGAAGGGCGTCGCAGCATTGGCCGAAGTGCCACATAACCCTCATACCTTTGGCTTGGGTTATCTGCCCACCAAAGAGGATTGGGTAAGGAAAGGAAAGGAAATGGCTAGAAGAGCCAGAACAAAACAGATGGGAAAGCCTTTTGAGTTGATGCACCAGCCCATCCAGGGTACCCTAAACGGACGCTTCGTCCGGGAGGGGGAAGATTTTCCATTCTGTGGTTTTCCAGAGCTGTGGCTGAACGCGGAGAGGAAGCGCGTACCGGGATTCGAGATTTTCTTTGACCTACAATTATCTGGGGACGATGTTGCCGAAGAGCAGACAGACCCGACAGTCGAGGCTAAGCATAGTGGGGAAATGGAGTCAGAGGACACCAAACTTGAAATGGGGGTAGCACTGGCATGTCTACTTTCAGATCCTCCGATTGAACAGAAGTGCTTGGGGGATAACTTCTCGGTGTCCATGATTGGGAATGAAATGGCTGCGGGCCTACCATCAACTATTTTGGATGCATCCATCACACCCTCTCTCGTTTGGCAATACGAAGAGGGATTTTTGTCAAACAGCGCCGGGTCAGGTAATGAGCCGGAATCTGATTCCACCGAGTCTTGTGAGTCGGAATCAGGTTCCAACTCGACTGAGTCTGAGTCTGGTATTCCTGGGGCTGATAACCTGGATGCCACAGTCCTGTCTAGGTCGTCTTTTTCTTTCTCCTTTGAGTCTGTTATAATAAAAGAATCGGACGGTTTGGAAGTACTTAATGAGAATAATGTGGATGTGGTTTCCGAGTACTTTTCTGTGCCTTTGATATATTGCTTAAATCAGGACTTTCAAAATTTTGACGAAAACGACGAGGGAGAAATTTCTTTGGTTTTGCAACGATTAATTGATCAAGAGCAGGAAAGATTTGTTAAACCTTTAGTTGATGAAATCACTACTGTGAATATTGGTACTGAGAAGGACCCGCGGCTGGTCCAGATCAGGTCCACGTTGTCTTCGAAGGAACGCGAGCGCTTAGTCGCTTTATTAAAAGATTTCAAAGATGTTTTCGCGTGGTCCTACGAAGACATGCCTGGAATCGATCTTGAGATTGTACAGCACCGGATCCCTCTTGACCCCGAGGCCCGACCTGTCAAACAGAAACTCAGAAGGATTCGTCCAGACTGGGCCATCAAGATTAAGGAAGAGGTCACCAAGTAAATCGATGCAGGCTTCCTGCTGGTATCCGAATACCCGACTTGGTTGGCCAACATTGTTCCAGTGCCGAACAAAGATGGCAGAATCCGAGTATGCGTGGATTTCAGGGATTTGAACAGAGCTAGTCCAAATGATGACTTCCCCTTGCCACATATTGATGAGTTGGTGGATTTCACGGCAGGGCATGCTTTGCTTTCGTTTATGGATGGCTTCTCAGGTTACAATCAGATAGTGATGGCACCTGAAGATCGGGAAAAGACTACTTTCACCACCCCGTGGAGGACATACTGCTACAGAGTGATGCCGTTTGGGTTGAAGAATGCTGGAGCTACATATCAACGGGCCGCGACCACAATATTGCATGACATGATCCACAAAGAGGTTGAGGTGTACGTGGACGACATGATTGTCAAGTCCAAAGAAAGAGAGGGCCACTACACCGCCTTGCAAAAGTTCTTTCAAAGGATTAGAGAATTCCAGTTGCGTTTGAATCCTCAGAAGTGTACGTTTGGTGTTACAGCAGGGAAAATGCTGGGGTTTCTTATTACACAGAGAGGTATCGAAGTCGACCCTTCCAAAATCAAGGCCATCCTAGAAATGCCACCACCAAGGACTGAAAAGGAGGTGCGAGGCTTTCTGGGTAAAGTGCAATTCATAAGACGGTTTATCTCAAAATTAACCTTGACTTGTGAACCACTTTTTGGTCTCCTGAAGAAAGGAAAGAAATCCCAATGGGACGGCCGATGCCAAGCTGCTTTTGAACAGATCAAAGAATACTTACAGAACTCGCCCGTGTTGTCACCACCAGAGCTAGGGAGGCCATTGATATTGTATCTTTCGGTAACCGAGACCACAATGGGCTGCATGCTCGCGCAAGAATCAGAGGACAAAGTGGAGAGAGCCATCTACTATCTGAGCAAGAAGATGCTAGAGTATGAGACTCGCTACACACCGTTGGAGAAGGCTTGCTTAGCTTTGGTATGGGCTACCAGGAAGCTGCGGCACTACCTGTTAGCTCACTCCGTAATGTTGGTTTCACGACTCGATCCCATCAAATATCTTTTCGAGAAACCGGCGCTTATAGGTAGGCTAGCTCGTTGGTTGCTGTTGCTTTCCGAATTCGATCTGAAATATGTGACGCGCAAGTCAGTCAAAGGAAGAGCAGTAACAGAATTCTTAGCCGACCATCCAGTTGAAGGGGGCGAAGCAGTTGAGTACTTATTCCCAGATAAGGCCATTTTTCATATCGACGATGAAACTTGGACGATGTACTTTGACGGAGCGTCAAACCAGTACGGGTATGGAATAGGGGTGTTACTGATAGCACCCGACAATTCCCGTATCCCTCTAGCATTCAAACTCCGATTCAAAGTCTCGAACAATGAAGCAGAATATGAGGCATGCATTGCCGGTCTAGAAGTAGCCCTGGAACTAGGGGCAAGACGGTTGGACGTCATCGGGGACTCGAACCTTGTTGTGTCTCAAGCAAAAGGAGACTGGAAAGTCAAAGAAGAAAAGATGATGATGTGTCACCGGACCTTGGACTTGTTAATTCCTCGGTTTGAGAAGCTAAATTTTGCTCATCTACTAAGAGAGAACAACAGTTTCGCAGATTCTTTAGCAACTCTATCTTCCATGATAGACATCCCGTCCGGAGTCCGGATGCGTCCAGTCATCATTGACCAGAAATTTGCGCCAGCCTACGAGTCGATCACCGCCATAGATGAGGTTCAGGACGAAAACCCCTGGTATTACGACATCTGGAACTTCTTGGAGAAGGAAATGTATCCGCCGGAGGCAAACGCCAAGGATAAAAGGGCAATCAGAAGAATGGCCGTTCAGTTCATCATCTGCGGGGGTAAGCTGTATAAGAGAGGTCATTTGGGAATGCATAAGCTGTGTGTAGAAGCTGAGGAATCAAAGCGCCTGATGGAGGCCATCCACGGAGGAGAATGTGGGGCACATATGAATGGGGTAATGCTAGCGCGGAAGATCCTCAAACAGGGTTACTACTGGTCCACCATGGAGGAGGATTGTATCGGCTTTGTTCGGCGATGCCACAAATGCCAGATCCATGCAAATCGCATGAACATTCCGCCGTCGAAGCTGTACAATATGACTTCGCCATGGCCATTTTCAGTTTGGGGAATCGATGTGATCGGGGCTGTTACTCCGAAAGGGTCGAATGGGCATGAGTTCATCCTGGTCGCGATAGATTACTTTACGAAGTGGGTCGAGGCCCAATCTTATGCGGTGTTGAAGGCTTCACATGTTGCGAAATTCATCAGAAACAACATCATCTGTCGCTATGGGGTCCCAAACGAGATTATTTCAGACAATGGTTCCCATTTCAAGAAGGAGGTGATTGATTTGTTAAAGAAATACAATGTGGCTTTTCATAAGTCGTCTACATACCGGCCGCAGACCAACGGAGCAGTTAAGGCCGCCAACAAGAACATCAAGCACATACTGCAGAAGATGGTGGAAACCTACCGGGACTGGCCAGATAAGTTGTCGTTTGCTCTGTGGGGCTACCGGACTTCAATTAGAACTTCTACTGGGGCGACTCTGTATTCATTAGTCTATGGGATGGAGGCCGTTCTACCTATCCAAATTGAGGTTCCGTCATTGCGAGTATTGGTTGAGTGTCAAATAGCCGAAGCAGATTGGTAGCAGAGCAGATTCGAGGAACTCATGCTCTTTGATGAGAGAAGACTGAAAGCATTGTACCATGTTCAAGGTTATCAGCGCAGAATTGCCCAGGCTTTCAACAAGAAGGTTAAGTCCAGGAATTTGAAAGAAGGAGATTTGGTACTCAAGGATAACCGAGCTCCCATCCATAACCCAAGGGGCAAGTTCAGACCCAATTGGACTGGTCCCTACATCATTAAGTCTATTTGGTCGGGTGGAGCTGTCGTTCTGATGGACCTAGATGGTCTAGAGTTCTCCCAACCGATCAACATGGACAAATTGAAGAAATATTACCCCTGAGAGGCTCGCTAGGCCGAAAACCCGAAAGGGCGACCTAGGCAAAAGTTAGAGCACGGAAAATTAGAAAATATAAAAACTGAGCTCGCAAGGTGGAAAACCCGCAAAGGGCGGCCTTGGCAAAAGTTAGAGCGTAAAAGGAGAGCGAAAATACTCGAGTGAACCCAAGCCTGAACTACGTAAGGCTTGATTCCCATCTTTGGGATACGTAGCAGCTTCGTCCTGAAGTTCAGCCATAAACTTTTCCCCGATCAACTTTGTCCATTTGATCGTCTTGGGCCATCTTTGTCTATTCAGCATCCAAGAGCTCAGTTATGATCTCCGGTGCAGTGCTTGGCAGACTAGGGGCAACTTTCCAGTTGCTGGGATTCGGGGTTTGTGCATCTCATTGACAGATCCCAGGCGTGTCCAGTTCTGATCCATATCGAAAATATTTTTGAAAAGTTTTCATAAAAGTTGACTTTGTTCAAATTAATCTTTTTACAACTAAGACCATCTCTGGACCAAAACGAAAAATTTTCAGTACCACAACCTTCAAGTTCATTGATTTCAGTACAGAGTCCTCCTGCTCTTGCATACAAATTGAAGTTGCTTTTTTATTACATTCATAAGGAAAACTTGAAAGTACTAATAAAGCAATAAATCCGGGGCATAGTCAAGTCAGGTGTTCCTGCGCCCCCTCCTAGAGCTGGTTGAAGCCCCCGGTGCCAAGCTGGGCCCGATCTGTGCCTCCTCATTAAGCCAATCTATGCACTCATCAGACAAAGTACAACTGAAAGTAGGAGCGGGGGCCAGGAGTTCTCTTGTCCTCCATGCTGTGGCCTGCCGAACAAGCTGCACACCTCGAAACGGAAAGGCAGCAGGATATTCTATCCCCTCTGTGGGGCAAATCTAGTCATAGCCGAACTGGCGTCGGAACCGGAATGGGAAATAGAACACATAGTGAGTAAAACCAGTCAACTGAATCCCAATCTGTCGGGACATGCTGTAGCCCATTGCCGATAGATTGAGCCAAGGGCACCGCCAAGCAATGACGTCGGCAAATAAATTGCACATCCAGTCGAACCACCAACCCTCATCAAGGGCGTCGACCAGACGTTGCCTGAAGAAGTAGCCGCGAGCTGAGTATGCTGGGCAAGAGTCCATAACCTGCAACTTGTCCATCAACCACACCTGGGAAGGGATGAAAAATGAGAGAATAAAGAATAGAGAGATGTACGATGAGAGAAAAAGTGAGAAAAGGGTTTTGTGAGAAAACGAGTTTAAGGGCCGAACGGCATGAGTAGTACACATGTGAGATTGGGTGGGAAACTTTACCTGCAGCAATAATGGACTCCCCGCAAATCTGGTCGTCTCTCGACGATAAAAGGCGTCTAACCCCATCAACGTCTCAGCCAGAGTCATGACAACGCAACTCTTGCCCTCTTTCAAGCCCTGGGTAACCGCGATCAATCGAACGGAGCCTGAGACAAACAGAAAATGAGATAGCATGCACAAACAGAGGGCGTGTCGCCGGAAGCCTTGCCAATGATGGTCGTTGCAATCGCCGGCATCGGAAAACTGATAGATCAAACTGGGAATGTCCAGCATTCCGTCATAAATCAGAGACCGAGCGTCACGCATAGTGAGTCCACACATTCGCCCTAAGGTTTGGGCATGACCAAAATTAAGATGGGGCAGGATCTCCTCGTCACGCTCAGATTCCAGTAAAACTCGGAAATCTTCAAAGGTATGACACACTTCTTGCCCGCTAAAGCTAAAGACATGTGTCACCGGGTTCCAAAACCTTGCCGCCGCATGGAGAAACGGGAGGTGTAACGGGGTACGACCCAGAGTGAATAGTGCGTTTATGCCGAAACCCCGGAAATTCAGGTTTTCCGAGCCATCCAAGTTGTTAATCCAGGACGAGAGTGTAGACGCGCCCGTGTGGGGCCCTGGCTACAGTCCGAACTCGATTTTGTTTCACGGTTCTTAATCTGAACCAAAGAGTCCAAATCCGGCAAATCGTTTTGAGAAACAGATTTTTTGAAAAGAAATGCCAAACATGGACTGCTTTGCCAGATACAGAGTCGCCACCTAAATATTTTTTTAACAGGGAAATTTAGGAAACCCTGACTCGGTGACGAAGGCCACATGTCCGTCATCACCGGAGTTGTCTCGGCTCGGGAGCTTGGGTACGATCGGGGAAGGTCAGCTATGAGCACCCACTTTCGTCCGGTCCGAAGACCGGCCTCTGCTAACCGTGATATCTGATTTTGAAAACGTTATGTCTTCTTATTCCGGTTATTAGCCTAGAATTACTATGTTATGCCCACAGCAAATAAGTATAGACTAGATTGCCTAATTTGGAAACAAGCATTGCACATCCGTTTGTTTTGAAAAGCGCTTTGGTATTTGCTACTCGCAAGTAGGCTAAAACACGGATTTCAACGAGTTTTTCCAACTCAAACAATCCAACCTTCACCCACAGGCATTCAAACAGTTTATAACACGTAAGCATCTAGCCACATGATAAGCATACTGTTATGATAGCACTCACATGCATGCAAGATACTACAGCAGGAAAATACTTACATAGTACTCCGTGCCAAGACAATAAACTAGTTAGCAAACATGCATGCCCTAGTTCATGTTTAAAAATGGCTAATGCATCGCATGCAAAAATGCAATCAGAGTAGGCTCGGCTAACCTAAGCATGGCATGTGACATGCGGTCAATCAATTGATGCACGTATTCAATTTGGAATTTGAAATACAGATGCAATTAGCATGATGTACCGAGCCTAATGCATGCAATACCAAATGCATGAATGCACGCATGCATAGCATAAGGTATGCTAATTTTAAAAATGCCCTAGTCTACCATCATAAGCAGGTAAATAAAAAGGGAAGAAAGACGTGAGGTTGGAAGACATACACACACTCACGCACACTTATTACATAATTGCCCTCACTCGGAGGGACCAAATAAATATTACAGTCCGAATAGTAAGCAAATAAATTATTACAAAATTCCTAATTAATTAATGGAAAGAATGCAAAAAAAAAGGAAGCGGGTGGCCGCAGCCTCTGCCTCGGGATGCGCGAATGATGCATGCTCGAAACCCTGCTCGCCTGGAAAACCCGTACCATACCCCTGCCACCTCTGTTTATACTGCCCTGTCTCTCTGAAAATTGCCAAAGCCCTAGGACAGGTTCCTTGCATGCTGCAGAGTACCACCGGCTAGGGAAAATTCCCACCGGCAGTGCAGAATTTCCATCGGCTGTTTTTGGATTTATCGGCCATTCACCAATGGCCGGTCAGCACTGAATTCTGCCGGTCGGTAGAAGCTTCCTGCAGAAGACAGTTTTGACAGCAACAGAGAGCAGACAGTATATGGCATGGGATTTCAGGCACATGTAAGCATGGTCATGCTTTCCATCATGCTTTGAACTCAAGGAAGCATGGCCCTCGATCCTCGAGCCATCAATGGTGCATGATAGCCCAAGGGATCAAGTTTGCCACTTGATGTAAAGATGCATGCAACCACACAAATGAGGACCAAGACCCTATCATGCCGAAGTCAAGAGTCCCGGTGACCGAGAATCAAGGCACATTACATCACTCATAGTATGAATGTTCCTTAACCCTCACACTTGGCTTGACACCCCAAACCAAGTAATGCAATGCATGTTATGCTCACATGGCTCAAAATGCAACATGATACTACTTATGCGAGGCATGCCACATGTCATGCAACTAATATGGCAAGTATGCAATGCTAGGCATGCAAGATGCAAAGGCAATGCAAACATGGACCATTTAAGGAATGGAATCGACATATTACAACACTTAATGAAGCAATCATGCAACGGACATAAGACAAGCATGCAAGAGGGCCTTGAACCATAAAGGGGCAGACCTTGATCCACCCCAAAACAGTGGCCAAAAGTGCCTAGAAAGGTGGACAAAAACTCATGCCAACAAGCAAGCCAATGGTCCTAAAGTTAAGGCACAAAAGGGGGGACTTCACTTCTACCAACAAGACCAATCATGGCATGAAATAGACAAGTAAAAACAGAATTTTTACATACCAAAATGGACCTCCAAAACCTACTAACATGGCAGCTAAAGTGGCTCCAAAGAGGCGTATGCACCGAAGCTCATTTCTTAGGCATAAGAGGGCATACCCTCAAGGCATGAAAGAGGTCACACATGCGCACATATAACATGATTTAGGGACTGAAGTATGGTCCTAAATGATGCCAAAATTATGAAGATGGTTCAAGCTACACATGCTAGAGGTCAAAATGCTCAAAGCTTACAAGCCAAAACGAAAAAGAGATGACATCAAACAAGGCAAGCATGACTGAAATAGATGACCAACAGACCTTAAACATGGTAAAATAATGCCAAGACCTTCATGGAACTAAGCCAACACATGCAAGAATTATGGTCTAAACACAAGGCACATTTCTAGGCCAAATAGGGGGATGTAAAGCAAGCATATTAAGCATGCAAAAAGCCACAAATCCGACTAAAAACAGAGATTACAAATGACCTAAAAACACCCAAAAAACCTCTGAAAAAGGGCTAAAACCAATCAAGCATGCATGTTACCCTTTAAGCCAAAATGCAAGGAAATAAGACAATGAAGGGAGAGAGGTGTCCCTCCCCTATGCAAGACTTCAAACCACCTTCCTTACCACTGAAAATCCATTGGTTTTCAGTGGTGAGGAGACCAAAACACTTAAGCAAATAAGGCCTTACCAAGGAGGCAACAAAAAGGCCAAATGGGGCCTAAGAGGGTGAGTTTGAACTCAAACCACTAAAGACCCTTAATGAAAGTTCTAAAGCATGAAAATATAAGCCTTTTTTATGTTATGCACAAAAACTAAAACAGCAAGCAAGATAGGTAAAAAACTAGTGTAAGTTTGGGAAAACTAAAGCAAGATGCTCACCCTTGAAGCACACCTCAAGAACAGCCAATGCAGCCCTCTTCTTCTAATCAAAAACAGCCCCAAAACTCAAGAATCAACCCTCAAAGTCCCTCAATCTCAGAGCAAGGTGTAATAGTGTGTGTATTAGTGCAAAAGTAAGGTAAAATCACACTTTTAGGCCAAGAAACACACACAAGGGAGGAGAGAGAGGGAAATATAGAGAGAGGGTGTATCTATATGTATAAGCTCTAGTTTTTCCTTCCAAGTTTCTAACCTAGAACAAGGAGAAGGCCCCTCCTCTTATAGAAGTCCTTCTTGCAAAGCTTATTCAACAAGCTTGCTTAGAGGGAGATCCCTCCATACACGTGTATGGAGGGAGGCAGAGTTGGTGCCAGCTATCACAGCTGGCACAAAATATCTACATAAAGTAGATGAACAGTAGTCGGCTGCCCAAAAATGCCATTTTGGCAAAAAAGAGTGCCGACCGGCAACAAATAGTGCCGACCGGCAATATACATTGCCGGTGGCAGCAAAAACCAGCCGGTGGCCTCTGGCCATGGCCGGTGGTGTGTGGGGATGCCTCACAAGGCATTCCCTGCCCTTTCAAGGCAAAATGCAAGTGTTTGGTGCAAAACCGAACACTAGACGGTCGAATTCGGAGATCCTGAGGCAAGGCACGTAGCCGAGACATCCGGGAACTCCAAATGAACACAAACATGGATGATCACCGAGTGTTCAAACGGTGACGTCCAAGTCTTGAGGACGGTCAAAAATGGGGTGTCTACAGAGAGATTCTGGGCAAGAAATCCCTCCATTTCGAGCAAATCAGTGTTGAATTGAGTAGAACTACGAAGCTAAGGTGTGAGCGGAGGACAGATATCAAAGTTCTGGTGGTCCCAGAAATTTATGGCCAGCTGGCCAAATGTAGTGCCGACCGGCCACTACTTTTGGCCGGTGACAAGTTATCATGGCCGATGGCCTCTACCCCTGGCCGGTGGTCTTCCTCCTTGTTCTATGAACTGTTTATGCTGAGGATTAGGGAATTCTACCACCTCCAATGCCCTCCGGTGATCGATTCTTGCGGAGTCATGCCTATTTGCTCATCGAGTTGTCGTATATTTGCTTATCGAGTTATGTTTCACTCCCTTTAGGTCTTTGATTTGCTTATCGGGTTGTACTCGCACTTGTTCGGTTGTATCGAGTCTCTCTGTTTTGCTTATCGAGTTGTAAATGGGTTCACCACCTGATTATTACGATGCGAACACTCTATTTTCAAACAAATTTCATTCACATTGTTATGTGATCCCATGCGATGTGATGCATAGAAAGCACAAATGTAACACGCTGTTGAACAAAAATAGCAGTTTCATTTCCATCATGTGTTTTGCAAAAATACACAGTTTTGAAAAAATGATAACAAACCCTGCCTGAGGTAGTGCAATGTGCTTAACTACTAGTAAAAAGGAAAGTAAAGCAAAAAGAGAGTAGGGCAGCAAAGTATCAGAGTTGATACCGGTAACCCATCCCTTGAGGTCAATACATCTCTCACGCCTTTGTTGGGATCCATTGTTTGGTGTGGCACCTCAAGTTTCTCAAGGCAGTGCAAGGAAGTACACCTTTGAAACGTCTGTAGACCTCCGAGTTGACCTCAAATTGTGTCTGCTATGAGTAATGCTTCGTGCGTGCGAGGACCATCCCCTCCCGTATCCTTTGTGTATCTTGTGAACTCCACAAATCACTTCAATTATAATGTATTGCAGTACTTTGTATTTCGACATCTTGGATAGCTTACCTTTACCATATTTCAAGTTCCTTTCTATACACATTGCTTGCGTAGACCGCATGCTTTACTTACATGTGTTCAAGTTCCTTTTTATGCACATTGCTTGCGTAGACCGCATGCTTTACTTACATGTGTTCAAGTTCCTTTTTATACACATTGCTTGCGTAGACCGCATGCTTTACTTACATGTGTTCAATTTCAAGTTTCTATACACATTGCTTGCGTAGGCACGCATGCTTTACTTACATGTATTCAAATTTCTTTATACACATTGTGCACGTTGTCACGTGTTCTTTACTTACATGTGTTTGTGCCTTCACAGCATTGTTATGCGCCCCACCCGACTTGCGTTGTCACGCACTTTCGATTGCATTATTAGGCATGTTGCTAACAATATTGTACCTGTTAAGTTTGCTTTCTTTGCAGGCATGATATTGTATGTACGGTTCATTTGAGGCTGGTGCAACCAGACGAACCGGACAGGTACTGTATTCTCCGAGTGAGACATATCGAGAATTGCATAATTCTCTTACATCCTTTCTGCATTGTAGTGTAGCTTGGTGTATGCTAGATTAAAACTGTCGCATGTTATACTTCGTTACAGCTTTCTTTGCATGATCATAAGTTATGTTCGGCTTCTTGCATTGTCTTTTGCATTTTGCCCCAGCCTACGGGCGCATACCTTTGTTATCTTGCATGCTTGTCTAAGTCTTCGGCCTTGTCAAAAATGGGTCGTCCTTGAGCTTTGACATTCACTCCCGTCATTCTTATGACTTTCGAGTTCTGTCAAAGAGGGGCAACTGTAGACACCCCATTTTTGACCGTCCTCAAGACTTGGACGTCACCGTTTGAACACTCGGTGATCATCCTTGTTTGTGTTCGTCTTGAGTTCCCGGAGGCCTCGGCTACGCGCCTTGCCTCAAGATCTCTCGGCTCAACTGTTTTGTGTCTGGTTTTGCACCAAAAGCTTGTGGATGTGTTCCTGAGGAAAGGGGATGGCCTGTCGACCAAGCCTCCTGGCCACCAGCCACCTTGCCTTTCAATCGGCCAAATGTGATGGCCGGCCGGCCAGTTTGACTGTCGGTCGGTCACTTTGATGGCCGGTCGGCCAAGTCTGGTTTTCAACAGATATCTCTGTAGACAGTTGGCGCAGCTGTCATTCTAGGCCATACCCCAACCCATACCTGGACGTGGGTGTTCTGAGGAGCTGCAGATTGATATATATCTATATCAATCAAGCTCTCTCAAAAAAACAAAAAACAAAAAAAAGAAAAGAGAAGGAGATACAACTTTGAGCAAAAAAAAATCTCTCTCTCTGTTTACATTTTCTGCCTCTCTCTCTCTAAGGTTTAGGGCTTGTTTGTGCTCAAAAGTGCATTTTCTTTACACTTTTGCACACAAACACCTAGTTCTCTACTCCCTTTATTGAGCTGAGGTCCTTGGAGGTGATTTTTGGGGTAATTTGAAGCCTTTTTTTGGTCCAAAAGTTGCTGATTTGCTGTTGTGCTTCAAGGGTGAGCTTTTTTACCTCTTTTAAGCCTTGTTTTCATAGCTTGTTTTGCCATATTTGCATGCTGTTTTAGACTTACCTCTCAGCTAAAAAAAAGTCTTGTTTTTAAGTCCCTAACATGTTTGTTTGAGGTCATTTTGGTGTTGGGAGTGATCTACCCCCTTTTGAGCTTTGTTTTGCCTTGTTTTGGGCCACTTTTGTTGACCTCCGAGCTGGTCTTTTCTTGGCCTTTTAACCACTGAATTCTAGAGGAATTTCAGTGGTGGGGATGTGGTTTTGAGGTCCCAAATGGGTGGGGGTTGTACCCTCTCCCTTGCTTTTGTCGGTTTGTGTTAATGGCTCACCAAATGAGCATGTGTTTCCATCTTCTTGAGCCCTTGTTTGAGCATGTTTTTGTGACTTTTTAGACCTGCCTTGACTCTGTTTTTGCTTGGTGGTCACCCCTTGCATGCTTCTAATACTTGTAGTGTAATCTTACTTGAGGCTCACCAAAGTGACATGTTTCTCAAGCATGATTTGGCTCCTCTTCAGCATGTTTTTGGTAGTATTTTGGCATGTCATAACTCTGTTTTGCATTGGTTCGGACACCTCTTGCATGCTCCATGTACTTATAGTGCAATCCTCTCTCTAGCCTTAATGTGTATCATGTGTTTAGACCATCATTCTAGCATATTTTGGCTTAGCTTTGTGAAGATTTTGTCCATGTTTTGCCATGCTTTAGCTCTGTTTTGGGTTGGTTAGAGCATCCCTCATTTGCTTCTTGCACTTGTAGTGTAAATCATGCTTATTGGCCTACTTTGCTTGACATTTTACCCTTTCATTCTAGCATGTATTGCTTGTGTTTAAGCATGGTTTTGGCATTGTTATGGCATGCTTAGGGACTGTTTTAAGGCATCCTTGGTCACATGACATTGTTGCATGCTTGTTGAATAGTTCACGGTTTGCATAATATGACATGCTCATGTTGCATTAGTCTTGCTTGCATGTTTGCATCCCATCCCTCTTGATCAAACATGATGGAGGTTGGGGCCCCTTTGTATGTTTTGTGTGCATTTCATTTTACATTGAAATTGCATACTTGGCCTTTTGGGCCATCATGCATCGAAATGCACAATTGATGCCCCGAGGGTCGAGGGCCACGCTCCCTTGAGTCCATAACATGATAGGGAGTGTGTCCATGCATACATTTGCTTGAAAATTCCATGCCATACACTGCTTGCCCTCTGCTGCTGTCAACTGTAGGTTTCAGCAGGAATATTTGGCCTGCCGGCAGTGTTGAGTGCCGACCGGCAAAGAATTTTTGGCCGAGAGCACAATATTTAGCCGATGAGAGTATTCCCATGGCCGGTAGTATATTCTTTTGGCCGGTAACATTCCACAACGCTCAAGGAGCAGTTCTAGGGACTTTCAGAATTTTTAGAGGGGCAAGGCAGTGTAAACAGAGGCAACAGTGCTATGGCAGCGAGTTGTTGGGCGAGACGAGCCAAGCATGCATCATTCACGCATCCCAAGGCGGGGCTGTGGCCACCTTCTTTCTGCATTTAATTTGTTAATTAATTAGAAATTTTGTAATAATTAATTTAGTATTATTTATTCGGACTGTAATATTTATTCGGACCCTCCGAGTGAGGGCAATTGTGTAATAAGTGTGCGTGAGTGTGTGTATGTCTCCCAACCCCACGTCTTTCTTCCCTTTTATTTACTAGCTTTCGATGGTTAGTCTAGGGCATGCTTCAATTAGCATATAGTATGATAGCATGTTTGCATCCATTCATTCGTCTTACATGCACCGGGCTCGGTACATCATACTAACTGCACTTGTATTTCAATTCCAAGTTGAATACCTATTAGTTGCAGCATTTTCACATGCCATCTTAGGATAGCCGATTCTATTGTAGTTGCATCTTGCATGTGTTGCATTAGCCATCTCAACATGAACTAGGATCATGCACATGATTACTAACTAGCTTTTGTTCTGGCTTGGAGTACTCGGTAAGCATTTATGCTTTAGCATACCGCATGCGTGTGAGTGTTGCCATAATAGCATGATTACCATGAGGCTAGCTGCTTATGTGATATAACTGCTTGAATGCCTGTGGATGGAGATTGAATTAACTAAATTGGGATAACGCATTAAAACTGTGAGTTTTAAGCCCACTAGATAGTGGCAAAATCATCTTTTCTAAAGCCCACCTGAGGGTGGCGAAATCTACATTTTTAGCCTACTTGCGAGTAGCAAACCATTTCCAAAACAAGCATGAAATGTTTTGTTCCAATTTAGGCGATTTGGTCTATACTTGTTTGCTCTGCGCATAACATAGTAATTCTAGGCTAATAACCGGAATAAGAACACATAATGTTTTCAAAAACGGATATCATGGTTAGTAGAGGCCGATCTTCGAATCGGGCGAGAGGGGGTGCTCATAAGCTGACCTTCCTGAGTCGTACCCAAGTTCCCGAGCCGAGGCAACTTTGGTGATGACGGACACGTGGCCTTAGGCAAACGAGTCAGGGTTTCCTAAATTTCCCAAAATAAAATATTTAGGTGGCAACTCTGTATCTGGCAAAGCAGTCCATGTTTGGCACTTCTTTCAAAAAAAATCTGTTTTCAAAAATGATTTGCCAGATTTGGACTCTTTGATGATTCATCGGTCTTCCATTGCACTCTGCAAGATTAGATACATGACCGTGACACCAATTGAGTCCAAACTGTAGCATGAGGCCCGAGGGCGCGTCTACACCACCATGCAATCTAGCCTGTTAGCTTTAAATGTTCAAGTCATTAGTATGTTCTATTTCGACCATTTCAGTGATGTGGCATCACTTGTCATGTTATTTCAGTCCATATAGTATGCTTCTATGCTCGCACTTGTGACTCCTTTAATGTTTTAAAGAGTTGGTATGCTGTGCCTCATGAATGTGTCATTGTGTATGCCATCTTGTTTAGGCCTTTGGGATGCCATCTAAGCGGGTTTTTGGGCTCATTTTGACATGCCACAACTCTGTTTTTATTGGCTCAAAACATGTTATGTTTGGTTGTCTTAAGTGTAGTGCAATACCTCTTTGGTAGCCTTACATGCCTCATGTTCTTGCCCCTTTGTCTTAGCTTGTTTTGGCTTTGGTCATTGCATGTTTTAGGCTTACTTTGCCACGCCTTAAGACTGTTTTGGGTTATGCTTGCCATATGCTCTTTGTTTTGTGTAGCTTTGGTTCAAGTCCCTTGACTAGTCTTAGGCCTTAAGCCTTACGCATGCCATGCTTGACTCGTTTATGTGGTTTGGCATCACTCCTAGCATCATTTCAGAGCATGTAATGTCGTCACATTTGCATGCTTTTCACTCCTTTTAAGTGTGCTTAAAAGTTTCCCTTTTATGCCTTAGTCTTTAGGCCAATTGGCATGCATGTTTGTATGTGATTTTGTCCTCATTTTCATAGCACTTTGGCCACTGATTTGGACCTATTTGAGAGCTGCCCATCTTGGTTTAAGACCATCACTGCATGTTGTTGCATGCTCGCCTTGCATGTTGTCGCATGCTTGTTGCATATTTGGTAAATTGCATGTTGTAGCATGCTAGGTCAATAGTGCCTTGTTGTATACTTGGTCCATGACATGTTGTTGCATGCTTAAGTTGTAATGCATTTGGCATGCGTTCTCGTTTTTTTTAAGTTGCTTAACATGTTGTTACATGTTTGTCTCACATGTTGTTACATGCTTGAATGTTGTCATGTGCCTTGCACGTTCGCATGCTTGTCAAGTTACATGCTTGTTCGCATGCTTGTCTTTGCATATTGTTATATGCTAATTGCCTTATATAGCATTGTTGCTTGCATGCTCATATTGCATTAGTTTGCTTACATGCTTAGGTTGCATAGCATTATGCATGCATTCCTTGCCTCTTGATCAACCATGATAGAGGTTTGGGAGGGGCCCTTTATGTGTTTTGTGTGCATTTCATTTGATATTGAAGTTGCACACTTGGCTTCTTAGGCCATCATGCATTGAAATGCGTGATTGATGATCTGAGGGTCGAGAACCACACTCCCTTGAGTTCACGACATGATAGGAAGGGTGGTTGTGAACACATTGTCTTGAAAATGCATTGCCATGCTCTGTTTGTCCTCTGCTGCAGCAAAACTGCATTTTGCAGGAAGGTATGGTCGACCGACCATGTTCAGTGCCGATCGGCAACAAACATTTGGTCGAGAGCCTTATCATTGGTCGATGGCACCATTCCCTTGGCCGATGGCCCTATCTCTTGGCCGATGGACTCTCAGCAGATCCCCAAGGTGGTTCAGAAGTGTCACAGAAGTCGGCACAATTTTCAGAGGTGCAGGGCAGTGTAAACAGAGGCAGCATGAGCATGTCGATGGATTTTCGAGCAAAGTCGTCCGAGCATGCATTTGTCCCTCTTTCTGAGGCCTCTTTACCGCTTTAGTAGCTTAATTAATTTGTTTAATTAGTCAAGTGTTGTGTAATAATTAATTAGCTAGTTAGTTAGTTAATTAATCAATTTGTATTATTTATTCGGACCCTCCGTCGAGAGGGCGAATTTTGTAATAAGTGTGCGTGTGTGTGATGCATGTCTTCCAACCCGCATTTCTTTCTCCCTTTTACTTACCTGCTTATGATGATTAGTTTAGGGCATATTTCGATTAGCATTCCTTATGCTCGCATGTTTGCATCATTCATCTGTATTGCATGCACCGGGCTCGGTGCATCATACTAACTGCATTGTATCAATTCCTATTTGAATACATGTATCAAGTATTGCATCTAACATGCCATTGTAGAATAGCCGAGCCTATTTTAGTTGCATCTTCGCATGTGTTGCATTAGCCATCTCAACATGAACTAGGATCATGCATGATTACTAACTAGTTTCTTGGTTTGGCTCGGAGAACACTGTAAGTGTTTATGCTTTAGCATCTTGCATGTGTGTGAGTGTTAACATGACAGCATACTTGCCATGAGGCTAATTGCTTATGTGATATAACTACCTGAACGCCTGTGGGTGAAGGTTGGATTATTTGAATTGGAACAATTCATCGAAATCCGTGTTTTAGCCTACTTGCGAGTAGCAAAATTCAAAACCATTTCCAAACAAACAGATATGCGATGCTTTATTCCAAATTAGGCGATCTAGTCTATACTTGTTTTACTGTGCACATCGCGTAGTAAAGATTAGCTAATTAACCGGAATAAGAACGTATGTGTTTTCAAAAACTCAATATCATGCTTAGTACAGGCCGATCTTCGGATCGGGCGAGCGGGGGTGCTTATAGATGACCTTCCCCAATCGTACCCAAGTTCCCGAGCTGAGGCAACTTTGGTGATGATGACACGTGGCCTTAGGCAACGAGTCAGGGTTTCCTAAATTCTCCAAAACAAAATATTTAGGTGGCGACTTTGTATCTGGGAAAGCAGTCCATGTTTGGCACTTCTTTCTAAAAAATCAGTTTTCCAAAATGATTTGCCGAATTTGGACTCTTTGGTGATTTATCAATCTCACATCGCACATTGTGGGGTCAGATTAAGAACCGTGACATTTGAGTCCGAACTGTAGTAGCAAGGCCCTCGGGGCGCGTCTACAACTTGTTTTCCAACTTTTAACTACTATTTTTCAGAGTTTTAAGAAGATAAAATATGTGATTTTAAGGTCCAAAAAAGAGAGGGGTTACCCACCCTTCCTTAGGCTTGCTTGTTAGCTTTATTCTCTTCCATTTTGTTTACCATTTTCCACTCTTTTAAAATTAATTTCAGCACTATTTTGTGTTAGTTTATGCTTTATTCTCTTTCATTTAGTTAGTTTATGCTTTGAATATTATGCGTGTGTTGTTGCAAGTCCCCATTGATTTGGTGGTTTAGGCCTTAGACACCAACCTATTTGAGTTAATAACTATATTTCATAGTTTTCATACATACTCACACTGTAATAAGCATCTCTGCAACCTCCCTCCTTTCTTGGTTTTCTTTGTTTAAGAGTTGTTTCAAACAATTGATTGTTGTTTAAGGCATGAGAAAGAGACCTACCATGCTTAATGGTTTAATCTCTCCAGAGGTTCATTACCAAGGCATTACATCTCTCTTATGCTAGAGACAACTTCTTGTTTGACACTTCTCTTCATTAGTGGACATAACTTTTGGACAAAAACGATTAAGTAATGGAAAGGTAATGTCCAAAGAGGCTAATAAAATTGGAGCAAAAGTGGTGAAAGATGTAATAAAATCAAGTTGAATTCAATCGGATGTTAATTGAACCTATTGCGTCTTGACTCATTGCGTACTCTAGTGACGTTCAATGGTTCACGAAGCAATGTCCACCCCTTTCTTTGAGGTAACTCCATGATAAGAAAGAGGTGTTGTTGGTCTTTCACTTCGATTCATTGATCCTTTTGTCTCATTGGTTCATAGATCACCACGCAACAACTTTGCGACAATTGATTATCTGTAGACTGATTCTACTCCCCCTCGATCAGCTTCATGATAGGGAGAGGTAGAGAGAATAAACATCCCTTGGAAACACTCTGTTTTTTGCTCTGTTTTAATTCTGTGGCAGCAAGGCAATACCTAAAAATAGTGGCAGGCCTGCCACCCTTCCATCCGGCCGACCACTTTTTAAGGCCGGCTGGCCACTCTATTTTTCACAAACAGTGTCATTTTCATAACAGAACAGAGCAGAAGCTGAGGCAAAAACAAATTATTTTCTAACTACAAACATAACAGAATCTAGCAACAAAACAGAGGAGTTTCTGGGAGGATGTTCTCAGTTACAGGTGTGGTTCTTCGACTCCTGTTCGGATTCATTAGCTTGTAGCTCTTAGATTAATTAGTGTATTGTAAATAGTTAATTAAATTCCTTTGAATTTGTATACTTAGTTAAATTTAGCTTATTCATTCGTTAACTGTTTGTAATAATTAGTTAATTAGGATATTTCTTCGGACCCTCTTGCATGAGGACAAAAATGTAATATTGTGTATGTCTTCCAACCCCCATTTCTTTCTCCCTTTTATTTACTCGCTTATGATGGTTGCATCCATATTTTGGTTTCATATCATTCCCATGTGTAAATACACATTTTTGCATGTATTCGGTTCGGTTCATCATTCTAACCATATCGTCATTTTCTTACTTGTTTGAATACGTGTGCTACCACATGTTGAGATGATTCACATGACATATTAAAAACCGAACCTTGTAGTTGCATTTTGTATGTGTTGCATTAGTCACTTGCATAGTACAGCACGCGTCTTTCTAATGGTTTTTATTTCCATTGGTTTGCCTCAGTTGAGTACTAAGTGAGCATTTCTTGCTTTAGCATATTGCATGTATGTTGGTGTTGCCATATCAAGCATGCTTATCATGAGACTAAATGCTTAGTTGATATACCTGTTTCAATGTTGGTGCATGAAGGCTTTTTTGCTTAAATTGGGATAATTTGATTAATGTACATATGAGATCACTTTTTCAAGTTCAAAACACTTTTCAAAACGAACATGAAATCAAAACATTCGAAATTGGACGAATTAGTCTATACTTGCGTGCATCACGTAGTAAAGATAGCATAGTAATTGGAACAAGATCATATAATGTACATAAAAATCACATCATGATTAGTACAGGCCCATCTTTGATCGGGTGAGTGGGGGTGCTCAATTCATGACCATCCCCTTTCTCAGACCTAAGTTCTCGAGGCAAGACACTTTGGTAATAACGGACAAGTGGCCTGTGGCACGAGTCACGAATTTCCTAAATTTTTCAAATATATTTAGATGGCGACTCTGATATCTAGTAATGCTATCCATTTTGAGCATTTTTATTGAAAATCAATTTTCCAAAGATTTGTCGAATTTAGACTCTTTGTGTTTTTTCTGTTTCACATTACACTTGTGAACCAGATTCAGAACCACGGGAGTTCGAACTGTAGGGCTATCGTATCCGAGGAGACTAAACCTGTAGACACCCCATTTTTGACCGTCCTCAAGACTTGGACGTCATCGTTTGAACACTAGGTGATCATCCATGTTCGTGTTCGTCTTGAGTTCCCGGAGGTTTCGGTCGCGCGCCTTGCCTCAAGACCTCTTGACTTGTTTGTTTTGTCCTTGGTTGTACACCAAACACTTGTGTTTTTGCTTCTGAGGGCAGGAAATGGCTTGTTGGCCATCCCCACACCTCACCAGCCTTGGCTTAAGGCCACCGGCTCTGTTTTCTTGCTACCAGCCAAATATTTTGGTCGGTCGGCAATATTTTTGGTCAGTCGGCCATTTTTGTTGGTCAATCGGCCATATTTTCCAACCGACCCCTTTCCATCTGCTTTTGGCAGATATTTTATGCCAGCTGTTACAGCTGGCATCCACATTATACCCCCTTCATACACGTGTATGGAGGGATTTGCCTCTTGTTTAGCTTCTCTTGGAAGCTTGAGGATTTGAACCTCTATAAAGAGGGAGTCCCTCCTCCCTCCTCCAGGTTCAGAGAATGAGGGTTAGGAAGTTTGTATCTATCTATCTCTATAATTCCCTCTCTTTGCCATTGTGTGTGTGTTTTGTGCTCTAAAGTGACTTTTGTTCACACTATTGCACACAAACACCTAGTGTTACACCATCCTTGGTTGCTGAGGCTCTAAGGAGTTGTTGTTAGGGTTCTTGGGCTGGTTTTGATCTAAGGAAGGTGCTGGAGTGGTGTTCTTGAAGATGTTCTTCAAGGGTGAGAAACTACCCTATTTATTCCCCATTTTTGCACAAGCTTTTAACCTATCTTGCATATTGTTTTAAGCTTCAACTATAACTGATAAAATTTCTATTTTTAAGTGCTTAAAATAGTTGTTTAAGATCACTTTGGTGTTTGGGGTTGTTTACCCCCTCTTAGGCCTTGTTTGGCCTCTTTTCTGTGCCTTTTTTTGTGAGCTTCGGGACCACCTTGTATTGGCCTTCTCACCACTGAAATCCAAAAGGATTTCAGTGGTGGGGATGGTGTTTTGAGGTCCTAAGAAGGAGAGGGCCATCCCCTCTCCTTATTGTCTTCAATACTTGTCATATTTGCCTCATATGTGAGCACCTTTGTTAAGTTCATGTTGACCATGTCTTAGCTGGTATTTGTGGTTGTCTTGCCATGATATAGCACTATTTTGAGTTGGTTTAGACATGCCATGCATGCCTCATACACTTGTCTTGTAATCTCATCTTTTGGCCTTAACATGCATCATGTTGTAACATGTGTTTTTAGCATAATTTTGGCTCAACTTTGTGAAGCTTCTAGCCTTGTTTTAACATGCTTGAGCTCTAATTTTGGTTGTTTTGGTCGTCCATGACTTGCTTTGTATAGCCACCATTATAACCTAGCTTGTAGGCTTTGAGTATTGGATCCTTTGACATGCTTTATTTGGGTCATTTCAGTGGTTTGGCATCACTTGTAATGTCGTTTCAGTCCATATGACATGCTTGTATGCTTGCACTTTTGACTCCTTTAATGTCTTAAAGAGTTAGTAATTTATGCCTCATGAGTATGTCATTGTGTATGCCATCATGCTTAGACCATTTAGATGCCATCTAAGTGGGTTTTTGGGCTCATTTTAACATGTCATATCTCTGATTTTTGTTGCTTGAGTCATGCCATGTTTGGTTGTATTAGGTGTAGTGTAACACCTCTTCGATGGCCTTGCATGCCTCATGATTTTGCCCCTTTAATCTAGCTTGTATTGGCTAGTTTCGAGCTCACTTTTGGTCTTGTTCAGACCTGCCTTGGGACTGTTTTAGGTCCCCTTGGCCCTTTGGGGCTTGTTACATGTACCCTCGGTTTAAGCCCTTTGGCTAGTTTCAAGTTTTGGACTTTATGGCATGCCTTGCTTGCATGGTTTGGTTGATTTGGCATCATCCTTAACATGATTTCAGAGTTTATCATTTTTGTCATTTGCCCATGTTTCTCTCCTTTTAAGTGTTCTTAAAAATTGTCCTTTTGTTCTTAAGTATTGGATCATTTAGCATGCATGTTTTTACATATATTCGTCCACCATTTCTCAGCATTTTGGCCACTGTTTTGGACCTATTAGAGAGCTGTCCTTCTTGGTGTAAGTCCATCCTTTGCATGTTGTTGCATGCTCGCCTTGTATGTTGTTGCATACTTTGCTCATCGCATGTCGTTGCATGCTTAAGTTGCATTTTGCATCCTAGTTAGCTTGCATCTTGTCATGCATTTGATATGTTGATTACATGCTTGCATGTTTACATGCTTGTTCACATGCTTGAGTTGTTTGCATGCTTGTTTGCGTGCTTAGGTTGCATAACTTTGTGTGTGCATTGCCTTGCCTCTTGATCACACATGATAGAGGTTAAGGTCCCTTATGTGTTATATGCATTTCATTCCATATTGAAATGCACACTTGGCACCTTGGGCCATCATGCATTGAAATGCATGACTAATAGCCCGAGGGTCGAGAACCATGCTCCTCTAAGTCTCAAACATGCTGAGGAGGGTGGTGGTGCATAAATTGTTTTGAAAATGCATCGCCATGTTTTGTCTGTCCTCTGTTGCAGCAAACCAGTGTTCTGCAGGAGGAAATGGCCGGTCGGCAACTTTCAGTGCCGGCCGACTACCCAAATAGTGCCGGTGATCCCATTTTTGGTCGATGACCATAACTCCATGGCCGGTGTTGTTTTATCTTGGTCGGTGACATCCCACTGTGCTCAGGGAGTGATTCTGAAGCTTCCTAGGGACCTGTGAAGTTTTCAGAAGTACAGATCAGTATAAACAGAGGCAGCATGAGTATGGCGATGGATTTTCGAGCGAAGCCGAGCATGCACGCATTCATCCCTCTTCCCGAGGCTGCTTTACCGCTTTACTAGCGTAGTTAATTTGTTTAATTAGTTAAGTGGCTTTGTAATAATTAATTAGCTAGAATAGTTAATTGTTTATTTGGTTTGTATTATTCTTTCGGACCCTCCGTCGAGAGGGCGCAATTGTGTAATAAGTGTGCGTGCGTGTGTGAATGTCTTCCAATCCTGCGTCTTTCTCCCTTTTATTTACTAGCTTTTGATGGTTAGTTTAGGGCATGTTTCAATTAGCATACCTTATGCTATGCATGTTTGCATTCATTCATTTGTATTGCATGCACCAGGCTCGGCGCATCATACTAACTGCATAGTATTTCAATCCCAACTCGAATACGTGCATCAAATTGCCGCATATCATATGCCATCTTAGATTAGCCGAGCCTATTCTAATTGCATTTCGTATGTGTTGCATTAGCCATCTTAACATGGACTTGGATCATACATTTGATTACTAACACTGTGAGTGTTTATGCTTTAGCATCTTGCATGTGTGTAAGTGTTAACATGACAGCATGCTTGCCATGAGGCTAATTCCTTATGTGATATCACTGCCTGAATGCCTATGGGTGAAGGTTGGATTACTTGAATTGGAACAATTCATCAAATCTGCATTTTAGCCTACTTGCGAGTAGCAAACTTCGAACCATTTCCAAACAAACGAATATGCGATGCTTTGTTCCAAATTAGGTAATCTAGTCTATACTTGTGTGTTGTGCGCATCATATAGTAATTCTAGCTAATTAACCAGAATGAGAACACATTTGTTTTCAAAAATTGATATCATGCTTAGTACAGGCCGATCTTCGGATCGGGCGAGCGGGGGTGCTCATACAATCGTACCCAAGTTCCCGAGCCGAGGCAACTTTGGTGATGACGGACACGTGGCCTTAGGCACGAGTCAGGGTTTCCTAAATTCCCCCAAAACAAAATATTTAGGTGGCGACTCTGTATCTGGCAAAGCAGTCCATGTTTGGCACTTCTTTCTTAAAAATCAGTTTTCCAAAACGATTTGCCGGATTTGGACTCTTTGGTGATTTATCAATCTCACATCGCACATTGTGGGATCAGATTAAGAACCATGACATATTGAGTCCGAACTGTGGAAAAGCATAAGCCCACGAGGGCGCGTCCACAAAACCCCTCCGAGGAGCATAAAAAGCAAGCTACAGTTTGGACTCCCGTGGTTCTGAATCTTGTTTCACAAGTGTAATATGAAACAGAAAAAAACACGAAAGATTCCAAATCCGAAAAATCTTTAGAAAATCGATTTTCAATAAAAAAAAATGCCAAAAATGGACAGCATTGCCAGATTTCAGAGTCGCAACCGAAATATTTTTGGAAAATTTGGGAAACCCATGACTCGTGCCAAAGACCACTTCTCCATCATTACCAAAGTGTCTTGGCTCAAGAACTTAGGTATGAGGGGGGAAGGTCATGAATTGAGCACCTCACTCACCCGATCAAGGATCAACCTGTACTAATCATGATGTGATTTTTATGTACATTATATGCTCATGTTCTAATTATTATGCTATCTTTACTATGTGATGCACACAATTATATACTAATTCACCCAATTTGGAATATTTTGATTTCATGTTTGTTTTGAAAAGTGTTTTGAACTTGAAAAAGTGATATCATATGTACATTAATCAAATTATCCCAATTTAAGTGAAAAAGCCTTCATCCACCGGCATTCAAACAGGTATATCAACTAAGCATTTAGTCTCATGGTAAGCATGCTTGATATGGCAACACCAACACACATGGAATATGCTAAAGTAAGAAATGCTCATCTAGTACTCAACTAAGGCAAGCCAAAGGAACTAAAAACCATTAGAAAGAAGCATGTTCTACTATGCAAGTGACTAATGCAACACATACAAAATGCAACTACAAGGTTCAGTTTTTAATATGTCATGTGAATCACCTCAACATGTGGTAGCACACATATTCAAGCAAGTAAGGAAATGACAATATGGTTAGAATGATAAACCGAACCCAATGCATGCAAAAATGTGTATTTACACATGGGAATGATATGAAACCAAAATATGGATGCAACCATCACAAGCGAGAAAATAAAAGTGAAAAAGAAATGGGGGTTGGAAGACCTACACAATATTACAATTTTTCCCTCATGGAAGAGGGTCTGAAGAAATGTCCTAATTAACTAATTATTACAAACACCAAATTAATAAATAAGCTAAATTTAACTAAGTATACAAATTCGAAGGAATTTAATTAATTATTTACAATACACTAATTAATCTAAGAGCTACAAGCTAATGAATCCGAACAGGAGTCGAAGAACCACACGTGCAATCAAGAACATCCTCCCGAAAACTCCTCTATTTTGTTGCTAGATTCTATTCTATTTGCAGTTAGAAAATAATTTTGTTTTTACCTCAGCTTCTGCTCTGTTTTGTCATAAAAATGACACTATTTGTGAAAAATAGAGTGGGCGGCCGGATGGAAGGGTGGCAGGCCGGCCACTATTTTTAGGTATTGATCTGTTGCCACAAAATTAAAACAAAGCAAAAACAGAGTGTTTCTAGGGGATGTTTATCATCTCTGCCTCTCCCTATCAAGAAACTGATAAAGGGAGGAGTAGAATCGGTCCACAAATCATCAATTGTCGCAAAGTTGTTATGTGATGATCTATGAACCAATGGGACAAAAGGATCAATGAAATGAAGTGAAAGACCAACAACACCTCTTTCTTATCATGGAGTTACCTCAAACAAAGGGGTGGACATTGGTTCTTGAACCATTGAACGTCACTAGAGTACGCATTGAGTCAAGATGCAATAGGTTCAATTAACGTCCGATTCAACCCGACTTAATTATATTACATCTTTCCCCACTTTTACTCCAATTTTATTAGCCTCTTTTAACATTACCTTTCCATTACTTAATCGTTTTTGTCCAAAAGTGAGAGTTATGTCCACTAATAAAGAGAAGTGTCAAACAAGAAGTTGTCTTTAGCATGAGAGAGATGTAATGCCTTGGTAATGAACCTCCGAAGAGATTAAACAATTAAGCATGGTAGGTCTCTTTCTCATGCCTTAAACAACAATCAATTGTTTGAAACAACTCTTTAACAAAGAAAACTAAGAAATGAGGGAGGTTGTAGAGATGATTATTACAAGTGTGAGTATGTATGAAAACTTTGAAATATAGCTATCAACTCAAATAGGCCGGCCACTATTTTTAGGTATTGATCTGTTGCCACAAAATTAAAACAAAGCAAAAACAGAGTGTTTCTAGGGGATGTTTATCATCTCTGCCTCTCCCTATCAAGAAACTGATAAAGGGAGGAGTAGAATCGGTCCACAAATCATCAATTGTCGCAAAGTTGTTATGTGATGATCTATGAACCAATGGGACAAAAGGATCAATGAAATGAAGTGAAAGACCAACAACACCTCTTTCTTATCATGGAGTTACCTCAAACAAAGGGGTGGACATTGGTTCTTGAACCATTGAACGTCACTAGAGTACGCATTGAGTCAAGATGCAATAGGTTCAATTAACGTCCGATTCAACCCGACTTAATTATATTACATCTTTCCCCACTTTTACTCCAATTTTA
The DNA here is from genome assembly GCF_055761805.1 of Camellia sinensis. NCBI lineage: Eukaryota > Viridiplantae > Streptophyta > Magnoliopsida > Ericales > Theaceae > Camellia > Camellia sinensis. The sequence continues at coordinate 92,492,608 of NC_138962.1, forward strand.
TTAGCCTCTTTTAACATTACCTTTCCATTACTTAATCGTTTTTGTCCAAAAGTGAGAGTTATGTCCACTAATAAAGAGAAGTGTCAAACAAGAAGTTGTCTTTAGCATGAGAGAGCTGTAATGCCTTGGTAATGAACCTCCGAAGAGATTAAACAATTAAGCATGGTAGGTCTCTTTCTCATGCCTTAAACAACAATCAATTGTTTGAAACAACTCTTTAACAAAGAAAACTAAGAAATGAGGGAGGTTGTAGAGATGATTATTACAAGTGTGAGTATGTATGAAAACTTTGAAATATAGCTATCAACTCAAATAGGTTGGTGTCTAAGGCCTAAACAACCAAATCTATGGAGATTTACAACAACACAAGAATAATATTCAAAGCATAAACTAAGTAAACAATTAAAACTGTGCCAAAATAGCACAAAATAGTGCTAAAATTAATTTTTAAAAAGTGAAAAATGGTAAACAAAATGAAAGAGAATAAAACTAACAAGCAAGCCTAAGGAAGGGTGGGTAACCCCTCCCTTTTTTGGACCTTAAAATCACATATTTTATCCTCTTAATACTCTAAAAAATAGTAGCTAAAAGTTGGAAAACAAGTGGGAAACACAAGGATAAAAGCTTATGGAATAAGGTTCAAAGAATGGTGATCAACCCCTCCACCTTTGGTAGCTTTAAATCACAAGTTTCAACCCAACAAAAATAGTTCAAAACAATATAGAAAACCAAGAAAAATATGGGAAAAAAGTAGGCAAAATATGGCAAGAGATATACCTTTGAAGAGAAGACACTATTTTGTTCACAAACCACACAAGGTGATCACTCTCAATGGCTGATATTTTAGCTCAATAATCTCAACAAGGAGCCTCAAAATATTGGTTTAGGAAGTGTATGTATATTGCAAGATAGAGAGGGAGAGTGCTTAGCAAGCTTTGGACTCTTTGAGAATTTTTCTAACCTAAAATCAAGAGGGGTGGTCAAGTATATATTGAAAAACGTGTTTCTATCTCAGAAATATCTGTATTGAGTCACCTCGTGCAGTGCATGCACATGGGGGGGACAGTTGGCAGCAAATATCTTTCTACCAAGAAACCTGGCCGACCAGCCGGCCACCTGTTGAACAGCAGGCCTCTGAGTGGTAAGGCTAGTAAAAATAATAAATATAAAAAATAATAAATAAAAAATCAGGTTTTCGTCCAAAGGGAGTGCAAGGTTTTAAGCTCTGAAACTCAAAACTAAAGCTTCTTGCTCAGGAAATCAAACGTTTGTACAATGTAGTATTTCATCATCAAGTGTTCACCATGAGGCACCCAAGTCTTATGGGCGGTCAAAAATAGGATGTCTACAATCACCATTCTTCATTGGCACAAATTTCAACTATTGAAAAACCTATATGATTATGCATATCCAATCTATCGACTTTGAGGTTTGGAAATCATCTGTGATGGTCCCATAGTCCCCACCAAAACAATAGATGGTCTGATAGTTCCCAAACTTGAGAGTGAATGGACTAGTGCTGATTATAAAGATATTCAAGCCAATGCCAAAGTTGTTAATATGTGGTATTATGCACTTGATGCTACTGAGTTCAACAGAATATGCACTTGTACAATGGCGAAAGAAATTTGGGATAAACCTATTGTAACTCCTAAGGGACTACTCAAGTCAAAGAGTCTAGAGTTAGTTTGCTTGTTCACAACTATGAGCTCTTCAAGATGAAACCTAATGAGAATATCTCCCAAATGTTCACCCGCTTTACAGATATTATTAATAGTCCAAAATCTCTTGGAAAGATAATAGTCTAAAATATCTTGGAAAGACTTATACTAATGCAGAAGTTGTCAGAAAAGTCCTCAGGTCATTACCAAAAAGCTGGGAGAATAAAGTTATTGCAGTGATAGAAGCAAGGGACTTATCAACATTAAGCCTTGATGAGTTAATGGGATCTCTCCTAACCCATGAGCTTATTATTCAAGAAGGAAAAGAAAAAGAAGACAAGAGTAAGATAAAAAGGGATAGCCTTCAAGTCTACCTCAAAATTTCAAGAGGAAGAAGAAGATGCTTTAGAGAAAGATGAGGAAATGGCATTCATTACCTAGAGGTTCAAAAGGTTTGTGAAGAAGAAACAAGGTGTAAGGAAATTCTTCAGAAAGGACTTCAACAAAGATTTTCAAAAAGGTGAAAATCATAATAAATAAAAAAATCTAAAGTTACTTGCTATGAATGTAACAAATCGGGACACTACAAATCAAAATGTCTAGAGCTCAAGAAACAATTCAAGAATGACAAAAAGAAAGCCATGATCGCAGCATGGGGAGAAGACAGTGATGACAGCAACTCAGATACTGAAATTTGTAAAAATGAAGTTGCAAATCTATGCTTGATAGCACTTGAAGATGAAAATGAGGTAAATGATGAATCCTTTACTTTTGATGAATTACAAACTGCCTTTGATGAATTGCATGCTGAATTTAAAAAATTGAGTGCGAAAAGTAGTTGTCAAAAGAAAATGATTTCGAGTTTATCACAAGAAAAGGAATCCTTGACTTCTAAGATCATTACTTTAGAAATTGAAGTCTTGACAATGGAAAAAGAAAAAGAATTTTCGACTGAAAAAGAATCTTCCATTTTTTTTAAAAAAACAAATGATTTGAAAAAAGAAAATGAAATTTTGAAAAATGAGAAAATTGATTTAAATGATAACATAGAAGATTTAAAAAATGTTCTTTCAAAATTTACGCAAGGTAGAGATACCTTAGATAAAATTATCAAAAGTCAAACTCAAACCATTGAAAGAATGGGGATTGGATATAAACCTTTTTCAAAAGCAAAAAATTCCAAAAAGACCTTTGTTCATGCATCATCTAATCATTCTCATCTCACATGTCATTATTGTGGAAGAAAATGTCACATCTCTCCTTCATGTCTTGTTACAAGAAACTTATTTGTTATAATGAAAAAGGAGTGGGTTTCCAAAAATGCTTTAAATCTAAACTCTCATGGACCCAAGAAAGAATGTTTACCAAAAGGCCAACAAAAATCTAATTTTTGCAAGTATGCTTTAGGTCAAAATCCAGCAACAACCGATACCTCGACAGTGCATGCCCAAGGCATGACCGACGATAAAGCAATGCTCTCAACCCTTAAATCCAAAGAAAGAGGTCACGTAACCTTCGAAAATAATATTAAAGGAAAGATAATCAATTTAGGTAGTATTGGTAAAACTTCTTCACTTATTATCGACAATGTGTTGCTTGTTGAAGGATTGAAACATAACTTGCTTAGTATTAGCCAAATGTGTGATAAAGGTAATCATGTCACTTTTGAAAAATCTCACTGCACCATTAAAAATTTTGCAAATAACGAAGTGCTTTTTGTTGGTCATATTCATGAAAATGTGTACGTATTTGATTTGAATTTATCTCCTAATCATGATGTTAAGTGTTTATCGTCTATTAGTGAATCTGGTTGGTTATGGCATAGAAGGCTAGGACATGCTCATATGGACTTGCTTTCAAAACTTTCGAAATTTGATTTAGTTGTTGGTTTACCAAAAATTGATTTTGAAAAAGATAGACTTCGTGATGCTTGTCAACAAGGTAAACAAACAAGAGTTTCTTTCAAATCCAAAAATATTATTTCCACATCTAGAGCTCTTCAATTGTTGCATATTGACTTGTTTGGACCATCTAGAACTTTAAGTCTTCATGGTAAATCTTATTGTCTTGTTTGTATAGATGATTATACTAGATTTACTTTGGTGATTTTCTTGGCACACAAAAGTAATACTTTCTCTGCATTTTCAGCTCTTTGTAAATGTATTCAAAATGTGATTAGTCTTGCTATTTGTAGCATTAGAAGTGATCATGGTAGAGAATTTGATAATGATGAGTTTATTCTATTTTGTAATGAGCATGGCATTGATCATAATTTTTGTGCTCCTCAACAAAATGGTGTGGTAGAAAGAAAAAATAGAGTTCTTGAGGAAATGGCTCATACTATGCTTTGTGAAAATGATTTGCTGAGATATTTTTGGGTAGAAGCTGTTAATATGGCATGTTATGTTATTAATCGTGTCATGATTAGACCCATACTTCAGAAAATACCATATGAATTGTGGAAAGATAGAAAACCCAACATTGGTTGCTTGCGTACATTTGGTTGTAAATGTTTTGTACTCAATAACAATAAAGAAAGTCTTGGGAAATTTGATGCAAAATCTAATGAAGCTATGTTTCTTGGCTATGCAAATTCTAGTAAAGCTTATCGTGTCTTTAATAAAAGAACTTTACTCGTTGAAAAATTTGTACGCGTTGTTTTTTATGAATCTAACTCCTATACTTCAAAGAATATAGTTAGTGACGATGTTGCAAATTCCAATCCAAGAATAGAAGGCATTTACTTATCAGAAAATGATGAACTTCATTCTTTGGAACCAAATGTTGAAGTCTCTATGGAAAATCTCTAAAAAGAATATGCCAATCCAGCGAAGGAAAATGATCTACCCAAAGAATGAAAGTATGCTCATGGACATCCCAAAGATCTCATTATAGGAGATGCCACACAAGATGTAAGAACTCGTTCTTTTATTCATAATGTTTGTGGCAATTTAGCTTTTGTTTCTCAATTTGATCCAAAAACTTTTTCTGAGGCTAAACACGATGAAAATTGGATTTTTTCTATACAAGAAGAGTTAAATTAGTTTGAAAGAAATGAAGTTTGGTTTTTGACTCCTCGTCCTAAGTATCATTCCGTTATTGGAACAAAATGGATTTTTCGAAACAAAATGGATGAATCTGGTATTGTCACTCGAAACAAAGCTATACTTGTAGCTCAAGGTTATAACCAAGAAGAGGGCATTGATTTTGATGAAACTTTTGCACCTGTTGCTCGTCTTAAAGCCATTTGCATGCTGCTTGCATTTGCATATTTTAAAGACTTTAAACCAAATGGATGTGAAAAGTGCTTTTCTAAATGGTTTCATTTCGAAGGAAGTGTATGTTCAACAACCTCCCTATTTTGAAAATCATAAACACTTGGATCACGTTTTCAAACTTTCAAATGCTTTGTATGGTTTGAAACAAGCGCCTAGAGCTTGGTATGAATGCTTAGCAACTTTCTTATTGAAAAAGGTTTTTCTTGTAGGAAGATTGATACCACTCTTTTTATAAAAATCAAAAATGATGATATGCATATTGTTCAAATTTATGTTGATGATATCTGTAGACACGCTCCCAGGAACTCCCCGACATCCGCACGCCTGCAAGAAGTAGCGGGGATCTCGTTTTGTTCTGAGCTACTACAGTTCGGACTCAATGTCACGGTTCTGAATCTAATCTTACAATGTGCAATGTAAGACCGATAAATCACCAAAGAGTCCAAATCCGACAAATCATTTTGGAAAACTTATTTTAATAAAGAAGTGCCAAACATAGACTACTTTGCCAAATACAAAGTCACCACCTAAATATTTTATTTTGGGGGAATTTAGGAAACCCTGACTCGTGCCTAAGGCCACGTGTCCGTCATCACCAAAGTTGCCTCGGTTCAGGAACTTGGGTACGAAAGGGGAAGGTCATGCAATGAGCACCCCCGCTCCCCTGATCAAAGATCGGCCTGTACTAAGCATGATATTTTGTTTTTGAAAAACACATGTGCTCTTATTCCGGTTAATTAGCTAATCTTTACTACATGATGCGCACAGCAAACAAGTATAGACTAGATCGCCTAACTTGGAACAAAACATTGCATATTCGTTTGAAAATGGTTTGAAGTTTGCTACTCGTAAGTAGGCTAAATCAAGGATTTGAATGAATTGTTCCAATTCAAGTAATCCAACCTTCACCCACAGGCATTCAGGCAGTTAATCAATTAAGTAGTTAGCCTCATGGCAAGCATGCTTTCATGGTAGTCAATAACACACATGCAGTATGCTAAAGCGTAAACATTCACACTGTACTCCGAGCCAAAACAAAGAACTAGTTAGAAATCATGCATGATCCTAGTTCATGTTAAGATGGCTAATGCAACACATGCGAGAATGCAATTAAAATAGGCTCGGCTATTCTAAGATGGCATATGAAATGCAACTCGGTACATGTATTCAAATAGGAATTGAAATACAATGCAGTCAGTATGATGCGCCGAGCCCGGTGCATGCAAGACAGATGAATGAATGCACACATGCAAGCATAAGGTATGCTAATTGAAATATGCCCTAAAACTAACCATCGTAAGCGGTTAAGTAAAAGGGAGAAAGAAATGGGGATTGGAAGACGTGCATCACACACACGCACGCTTATTACAACAGTATGCCCTCTCGAGGGAGGGACCAAATAAGAAGCTAACTAGCTAATCTAAGCTAATTAAACTAATTATTACACAACAAATAAGCTAATTAACTAATCATAGTTAACTAACTATTACAAAACAGTTAAGCAGCTAAACACATTAACTACTTAAGTTACATGACCAAAGCGTAAACTAACTAAGTAATTTAGCTAAGTAAAGCAGTAAACAGAGGTGCCCTCAGAGGGAAGAATGCATGCATGCCCGGTCGCCTCGTTCGGAAATCCGTCGCAATGCCCCAACTTGCCTCTGTTTGCAACTGTTCTTAGAAACTTGCACCAAGCTCCAGATAGCTTCTAACACATCTTGGGGACCTGTGGGAAGGTGGCCGACCAGTTGTTACTCTCTCCAGCCACCTGCCGACCACTTTTTGTTAGTGCAAACTAGAAAAAGTGGTCGGCCAGCTAGTTTTTCTGGCTGGCCAACCAGTTGTTGCTGCCAAACTCCAGTTTTCTGCAACAGAGAGTAAGAAAGGGCATGGCAATGTATTTGCAAGGTATGTGTGCACAACCACCCTCCCTATCATTTCATGAGCTCAAGGGAGTGTGGTTCTCGACCCTCGGGCCACCAATCGCGTATTTCAATACATGATGGCCGAGAGGCGAAGTTGCACAATTCAATGTAAAATGAATGCACAAGTAAACACATAAGGCCTATAACTCTATCATGTATGATCAAGAGCGTCGGCGACCGAAAATCGAGGCACGTTTCAACACTTTAAGTATGAAATGTCCATCTTTTCCCGTGTTTGGACTAACACCTATTCAAAACACAATACAATACAACACATAACATGGCATACACAATGCGACTCAAACATGCAAACATGCAAACATGCAATGCAACTAGAGCATGCAATGCAATGGAACAAGCATATGAACAATATGAAAGGGACAAGCATGAAAACATGCAAGGCAACATAACATAGCATACTCAATGCTCGATGGCATGTATGCTCAATGCAAAGCAACTTTAGATTCTAAATACAATGTAATGCATGCATGCACAATGCAATGCAACAAGGGCAACTTATCAACGCTAGGGACATGCATACTCAATGCAAACAACAACTAGCATACACGATGCTAAATGACAACTAGCATATGCAATGCAATGAACATGGCACACTCAATGCAATGTGAGCTAAACATGCAAACAACATGGCATACTCAATGCGATGAACTACATGGCATATACAATACAAAATCAATCATGCAAACAACATGGCATACTCAATGCGATGGACCTCATGGCATACACAATGCTTAATGGACTTAAATCAAAATGGATAGACGTCAGTCATGTGCCAATTAGTGGCCATAATGCTAGAATAAAAGCACAAAAGGGCAAGGCATGCATGCACAATGCATTGGCCATCCAACCAGGCCTAAGAGCACAACTCTCAAGAAGGCTCAAGGAGTGATAAACATGGAAGTGTGACAACACTAAATGCACTGAAACGAGGTAAGAAATGATGCCAAATCATTCAAACAAAGCAGGCATAGCATGCAAAGGTCCTTAAGGCATAAAGCTAGCAAAGAGCAACACAAAGGGGGCATGCAATATATGGCACAAGTGCATCAACCAACCATGGACAGAGCTGAAATAGGTCAAAACAAAGACCTAAACATGTTGAGATAGGGGTTCAAAGACCTAGGCATGCAAGCATACAAGCTAAGCCATAAGTAAGGCAACAATGCACAACACTTAAAGGCATTCAAAGCATGAAAGAAGTGGGAACATGGCAATGCTATAAGCTTTGAAATGAAGTATTAAATGATGCCAAATCATCTAAATAGCTCAAAGATAACATGCATGAGTCAACAAAACACAAAGCTAGCAAGGCCAATTGCACAACCGTTATACAAAGCATGAAGGATATGGCAAAGGCAACCCAAAACAGTCCTAGAACATGTCAAAATGAGTCTAAAACATGCATGGAAGGAAGCCAAAACAAGCTAGCATGAAGGGCATAAGACATGATGCATACAAGGCAAATAAGGTGGATTACACTACACCTATTAAGACCAAGCATGGGATGACTTAACCAACAAAAATCAGTGTTATATCATGGCAAAATAACCCCTAAAACACATTGAAATGATGGCTCGCAAGCTAATGCATGCAGGCATACGCCATGATTCATGTTAAGGCATAGAGGGGCAAACCCTCCAACGCATTGAATGAGTTATGAATGTGAATGCATGACCATGAAACATGGACTGAAATCACAGAATAAATGATTCCAAATCATTCAAATAGTCCAAGTAAAACATGCTAATGGACTTGGTGCACAAAGCTAACAAGTTAGATTGAACTATGGCTATACAAAGCAAGTCATGCATGGCCAAAACAACCAAAATAAGAGCTAAAGGATGTTAAAACATGGACAAAAGCTTCATGAAGTTAAGCCAAAAGCATGCTAGAATGACATGTTAAAGCATGATGCATGTTAGGCTATTTCATGGAATTACACTACAAGTGCAAGGAGCATGCAAAGGATGACCAAACCAAACCCTAACAAAGGTATGACATGGTAAAACAAGCCCAAGAACATGCTGAAATGGACTCAACATAAGCTAGAATGACATGCTACTTCATGAAGCATACAAAGCTAGTCTACCAGATTTACACTACAAGTGTATAGGCCATGCATGGAGTGACCAAACCAAGCAAAAACAATGGTAAGCCTCAGCAAAATAACCACAAATACATGATAAGATATGGCCAACATAAGCTTAACAAACATGCTCACACATGACGCATTCAAAGCAAGTATTCAAGACACAAGGAGAGGGGATAACCCTCTCCTTTTTGGGACCTCAAAACACCACCCCCACCATTGAAATTCCTCTAGATTTCAGTGGTGATAAGGCCAAAACAAGGTGATCCCAAAGCTTAAAAAGAAGGCACAAAAGCAAGGCCAAACAAGGCCTAAGAGGGGGTAAACAACCCCAAATACAAAAGTGACCTTAAACAAAGATCTTAAGCATACAAAATCAGAAATTTTTGTAGTTTAGAGTTAAGCTTAAAACAATATGCAAAAGGGTCCAAAAGCTTAAGCAAGAATAGGGGTTTAAGAGGTTAAAATCTCACCCTTGAAGACCTTCTTCAAAACCAAAACTCCAGCAACTTCTTTAAGCTCAAACCAGTCCAAGAACTCCAAAAACAACCCCTAAGCACCTCAGTTACAAAGAGATGGTGTTTGAGTGTGTGTTTGTGTGTTAAAGTAAGACAAAATGACACTTTAAGGCACAAAACAAGAGCCAAAAAAGAGATATAGATACAAGATTATATGTATAACTCTCAAGGTAATTTTTTCTAAACCTAGAGGAGGGAGGAGGTGGTTCTCTCTTATAGAGAACCAAAAGCAAAGCTTCTTGAAGAAGCTAAGGTTCAAGGCCATCCCTTCATACACGTGTATGGAGAATGGTCTCAGTGCCCTCCAGCTGTGCCAGCTGGAGGAAAATATCTCCAAAAAGGTGACAAAAAGTGGCCGACCACTTGAAGTGGGGTGGCCAGCCAGAAAATGTGGTCCAAAGACAATGGAAACCAGTTGTCGGACTAGAAAACTGGCTGGCAGGAAGAAAAGTGGTTTGCGGGGAGAGAAACTGGTCTCCCACCCTTGTACCACCTTCCAAACAAGGTTTTTACCAAAAACAAATCAAAACGGATGCAAGACGAAAGTTTGGGAGGCAAAGCGCGCAGTCGGGAGCCTCGAAAACTAGCTGTCAAGCACCAAAAGTGGTTTACGACCACAAAAGTGGTCTCCCAAACCACAATGGCCCTCGAGGCCAAGGAAACAAGGTGTGGTTCAAAAATCACGCCAAACGGAGAATGTTAAGCAGTCCCAAGACAAGGCGCGCGGCCGAAGGCTCCAAAAACTGAAAACTAGTCTCCAAACGGAAAAAGTGGCCTACGACCACAAAAAGTGGTCTACGACCACAAAAGAGTGGTCTACAAGACCTCTCCCTCCCTCAGGCAAGGAAAACCGGACTTGGTCCGCAAACCGAGCCAAAGCACAAAGAGTTCAGAGTTTTGAAGGCAAGGCTCTCAGCCAAAACTCCAAAACCTCGAAACGAGCACAACATGCACTATCACCGAGCACTCAATTGATGACGTCTGAGTCTTAAGGTCGGTCAAAAATAGGGTGTCTACAATATCATATTCAGTGCTACTAATAAATCTTTGTGCAAGGAATTTGTTAAGGATATGCAGGGCAAATTTGAAATAAGTATGATGGGAGAGTTGACATACTGTCTCGGATTACAAATAAAACAAACCCAAGATGGAATTCATCTATCTCAAGCCAAATATATCAAAGATCTCCTCAAGAGGTTTGAAATGGATTTATCCAAACCTGCAACAACTCCCATTAGCACATCGATTAAAATCGACAAAGATGAGCAAGGTAAATCGGTAGACAAAAAGATATCGAGGTATGATTGGTTCCTTACTCTATCTAACTGCTAGTAGACCCGATATCATGTTTAGTGTTTGTATGTGTACACGTTTTCAATCTGCTCCAAAAGAATCAAACAGCACCGCAGTAAAATGCATTTTTAGATATCTTGTTGGTACTTCATTTTTGGGTCTTTGGTGCCCTAAAACAAATGCTTTGGATCTTTATGGATACTCAGGTGCCGACTTTGCGGGATGTAGACTTGACCGAAAAAACACTAGTGGCACTTGTCATTTTCTTGAAAATTCACTCACTTCATGGTTTTGCAAAAAACAAAATTTTGTTGCTTTATCAACAACTAAAGCAGAATATATTGCTGCCACTGGTTGTTGTGCTCAAATGCTTTGGATGAAACAATAATTTCTTGATTTTAGACTTCACTTTGATCACATTCCTGTTAAATGCGATAACGCTAATGCCATTAATCTTTCAAAAAATCCAATACAACACTCACGCACTAAACACATTGAAATAAGGCATCATTTTCTGCGAGATCATGTACTTAAAGGTGACATCGAACTTGAATTTGTGCCTACAAGCCAACAATTGGCTGATATTCTTACCAAGCCTCTCAATAAAGAACAATTCTACTTTATTCAAACTGAGCTTGGCATGTTAAATATTCCTATGTGATGTTAAACTATGTGCTCTTATGCTTCAATGTGAAATTTTCTTTGAAAAACACTACATTTTGTCTTTCAAGACCCTTAAGGGTCAACCCCCTGCTCTATAGGGTTGACACCTTGTGAACTTACTTCGTGCTTTTTATTGTTAAGGGTCAACACCTTTCTTCGCTGGTGTTGACACCAGTTGGTTTTTGGTTCACTGCTTTTTAGGGTCAACACTTCTCTTCGAAGGTGTCGACACCTGATGGTGTCTAAAGATACTATTTTTTTAGTGTCGACTCCCCTTCATCTTAAGGATCAACACCTGCCTTTGGCTAAGGCTTTTTCACACGGTCTTTTCAGCTTCTAAGGGTCAACCCCTCTCTTTGTGAGGGTCAACACCTTCTCAAGGGTATATATATATACCCAGCGGCCCTTTCTTCTTCTCTTGCGACGCCACTCAAAATCCTAGCCCTAACCCTTTTCCTATTCCGGTGACTCCCACCGTCGATTCTTATTTCGAACTTTATTCGTTTCTCTCACAACCTCTCTTCTTCATCATCCATTGATCCGCAAGCCTCTCCTTCTATTCCAACAAGGAAATGACCTCACACCTCCACCTCTTCCACCTTCATCGCTGCGACTCTTCATGTTCTTCGATTCAAGAACAATGACTGCAAATCTTCCTTCAACAAAGACTTTAATTTGTGTAAGGTACTCTCTGGTCGCACTATTGACATTGCTTTCTTTGAGAAACATTTCTTTGAGAAACATTTCATTCCTGTCAAAACATGGTTTGATAATCAAAAATGGTCCTCACTCTTAAAACTTGACGGTGACATTTATCCAACTCTCATTAAAGAGTTCTTTGCCAATCTCTCATATAATGAGGAATCTTCTCCTCATACATTAGACTACTTCGTAAAAGGTGTCCCTTTCACCTTGAAACCCTCTGTTATCAACTCCATTTTAAAAACCACTAATGATGGTCATTGAGTCACTCAATATGTTGCAATTAAACCACCAACCTATTCTCATCTCATTGGTCTACAATTTCTAACAAAAACCCTGAGCTAAATCATTATATTACTATCTCTGGAAAAGATCTCTCCCTTGAACTGAGACTTTTGCATCATATTATCACCCACAATATCATTCCTCAGTCAGGTCGTTTTGATGCTGTCACTTATGGTCACACATATCTTATCTGGGCCTTATCCACTAGTTTCCTCACAGATTTTGGTTTTTTGGTGTGTCATTGTATTATCAATGCACATAAACAAAACAACCAAGCCCTTCCTTGTGGAATGATTTTTACCAAAATCTTCAAACATTTTAAAATTGACCTCAAGGGTGAAGAAAAAGTTCCCCGTGACCTTTCTTGTTATGGGTTTGAAACACTGAGGCACATGAGGTATTCTTTAATTAACAATGTGTGGACCAAAAAAAAAAAAAAAACCTGTCTCTTCCCTTGGTCTCTCTACTCCTAACTCTACCCTTCCCAGTCCTTGTTCCCTTCATATCTCCACCCTTAGTCCTTCTACTCCACCACCTCCATCTAACTCTCTTCTCTTTCTCTCAAAATAGATCATCTGGACTCCCTAGTTTAGGGTTCTTTATTAGATGGGATTGCTGCACTAAATTCGAGGCTTAACAACCTCACCCTGAACTCCTAATCCATTCATACTTCTGACATTCCCTCCTCATCCCACTTTACTCCTGCTTCATCCTCCTCTGCCCTAGACCAAAAGATAGATCAGTTAGCCTCCATGGTCCAACAACTTCTCTTTCAGCAAGCAAAGTTGCAGTATGATATTGATCGAATGAAGATCCAGCAAGCCCAAGCCATTGAAGCTACCAAAACAAGTATGGAAAGCATGGTGATTGTAGTGTATGGGATCAAAGACTTCAATGAAGAATTTCGCCAAATATTTCAGCAACGTTGGGATGACGATCTTGGTGAACAAATTCATAAATTCATGCTTTGGTTCGCACAAGGTTGGCGAGAAGCAGCACCTCATTGGCCCCATAATCCTCTTCTATTTCGCTAAACTCTGTCCCCTCTTTTTGTTAATGACAAAGGGGGAAATGAATTTGTTAAATGTTTTCTATGACTGTTATTTTTTAGTTTAACACACAAGAGGAGACGAATATTATTTGAAAATGTATATGCGTTGGTTAAAAACTTCCTGGATGGATAGTTGGGAAGTTGTGTTTTGAAAGTTAGATGTTTTATGCTCATGCGTGTTGATAATCTTTATGTACAAGAACTTTGATGAACTAATTTTCTGGTTTGAATGGATATGAAACATATTGATATCGATTATGTTTGTTAGTACTTAAGTGTTTGTTATGTCTGTACATACTATCGACAGTACACACACTTGGAATGTTATAAAAATTGTTTTGTTATACCAAAGCTTGTGATTTCATTCAATGAAGTTAAAACGATAATAGTTTATATTTCCAAATGCACATTGGTAGGAGGAGTATTACTATACTTAAGCTTGATCTACTTATGCAACATTCTTATGCATTCATATTGCATTTTGACTTGAAAATGATTTAGCTATGAAGTCCTTTTTATAAGGGGAGTTTTCGATCTTGATTTCAAAATCCTTTATTTTACAAAACTCCTTGAAAAACACTTCTTAATGCATTTGTTCTGAAACTTGTACTTTGAAAACTTTTTATATATTTGTCATTATCAAAAAAAAAAAAGGGATATTGTTAGCCCCAAGGTTATTCGAATTTAAATTCTTATTGATTTTGATTATCGACAAATATTTTGAACTCATTTTATTAATCAAAGTTTTCAAAATAATATTATACAATTGTGTTTCAATGTTTCTAAAAGATATATGCTTCTATAGTGTTATTTTTCCAATGGTTTTTAGTCCCTCAAAATATGAAATTAGCACATGTATGCAAAACACTATTTATGCTTAAAACAGGTCCAAGGGTCGACACCAGAATGAAGTTCATAATGCCTAAGTCTTCCAGCTGCAAGGGTCGACAACAAGACAGCAAGGGTCAACACTAAATTTCAGAACACATTCCAGCTGCAAGGGTCAACACTAAATTTCAGAACACAATCCAGCAGCAAGGGTCGACACCAAGAATAACAAGGGTCGACACTAAAATTCATAACACAATCCGACAACAAGGGTCGACAACAAGAATGACAAGGGTCGACACTAAAACTCAGCAAACAAAGTTCAAACTTTCAACAAACAAAAAGGTCGACACCCAGTTATGAAAGGGTCGACAGCAGGAACACCTAGAAAGTAACTCACAGAAGAAAAGAGAGCAGAAGGCCAACACCCAATCTGCAGGGGGTCGACAACCGAAAATCGGGGTTTAAAAAAACCCAGTTACCCAATCAAATCTGACACAGCTCATTTCTTAGTCACTTTTTCTGCTCTATGTGCAGAATAAGTCATCATTACTGATCCTTGAGCAGATTTCCTGACATTATATCTTCTACCAAGAGTTGGCTTATGAGGTTGAGCATTTAATGAAGCTCCTCTCCCAAAGATCTTATTACAGTCAGTATACATCCATGCTCTAATCAATACAGCTAGAAGATATCCTCCATGATTTGCTCCAATGGCTAGAAGATTCATCTCTGCCTCCCTTTAACAGCTAGAAGCCATTAATGCTATAAAGAAGAAGCTCTTCATGTTCAAAACACACAACTCTTCAACACTAGAACCGTAAAACATTCAAGAGCTTTTATTATACTTCATTGTACTTTCATTTTCATATCTAAGTGAATCTTACATTTTCATATCCATCTTTTGGGAGAGAAAATTTGTAAAAGAGGACAATTGTACCTCTGATTCTTATTCCTTATTTTCTGAATGAAACATTTGTCAAGTGAGGCATTTAGTTGAAAGGTCCTCAACAGATTGCAGTAAGTCCTTTGTAAAAATCCACAAGCTAGGTGAAACTTGGTGGTCTATTGATTTGATTCATAGTAAAGAAATTCTCAATAAGGTATCTTAAGAAGTGGACCTAGGTCGGTAAGCTAAATCACTATAAATCCTTGTGTTTGAGCTCTTCTTTCCTTCTCCTTTATTTTCTATGTATTGATTGATTGCCTGTTGCATTTACTTACTTAGTTACTTGAAATCTATTTTTTGTTCATATTTTTTAATTACCCAATTCACCCCCCTCTTGGGTTACCTTCCTGAGTAACAAACCTGAATCGCGGTCTCTAAGTGAGCCATCGCCTCCACTAGATGACCGTAATCCCTAATCATAGACCCGGCCACCTTGAATAAGAGTCTGGTCCTCAGTCTCTTCTCAAACTCCACACAACAGCGTTTCTCTGTTGCCACAAGTTCCAGTGCAAACCTAAAAAGGCTAGTAAAGAATGCCTCAAACTCAACCACAGGTGTGTTCAGTTTGTTAAGCTTCAAGAACTAATCCCTCAACTTCTCCCTAGCAGTGGGAGGCAAAAACTTTTACTATAAGGTGTTGACAAAGGCCTTACAAGTTATCCCAATGCGTCGACGCACGTACTTCCACCATTGACCCACATCTCCCTTCAATTGGAAAAATGCCAAGGTCACTCTCAAGCCATCGTCATCGATGCCAAGCATCTCTAACATTTTCACCATCTGCTCTAGCCACGCATCCGCTTTCAGTGGCTCCTTAGGATCCCCCAAAAACTCATCCAGATTCAACCAGAAGAACTCGTTTTTTAGAAAAGATGGCCCCGTCTCAGCAACATGGGCCTGGACTTGATTCTCAACCCTGAGAATGTCCATGAATCCCCTCAAATCACTAGCTATTTCTTGGGGCAAAGCGCCCATGGCTTACTGACCTACTGTCTCAGCCACATTAGCTTGACCAACTCTTTCCTCTTAAGCCAGAATTTCATCTGGTAATGGCACCTCCTACCACCTAGGCCTACAACGCCTACCACCTCCATGTCCACGTCTTAACATCCTAATAAAGGTAACACAACAGCATTTACAAATGTGCCGAAGCTAATCCACTTACATCCTAATGCGATGGACAACATATAATTCACTCCACATAAGCACTTAATCACATAAACACGAACGAACTTACTTTCTAGATAGTAACCGTCCCATGACATTGCTAGAGTTCTAGTAGAAATTGCAGTGATCAAGTGCTATTTTAACAAGACTTTTAGAAACTCGTAGACCTAATCAATATCTAAGAAATTAAATCACATACTTATTTAGTCACATAAGCATGTTATCACATAGCATACCAGGTCTATTTCTAATATTATCTAACAAAAGAACACATTGTAGTAATAACCACTTCCCACGATCCCAAAGTATTCAAACTTGATAGCTTTGATACCAAGTTGTAATGCCCTAAAATAATTAACATAAACCCATCTCACAACAGTACTACAATAGATCAACAACCTCATATTTTCTATTCATTTTAACCGTGATCATTACAAAAGATGACATATACAATATACATTCACAAATCCCAGATTCTAAATCTCTATCATATGACATGACTATAAGAGTAAAATACAGATAAAACCAAATAAATAAATGCCCTAATGGCGTGTAATTTTCCAGGACGATGCTTGGGTACAACAAAGTGAGTTTAAACGCAATATAAGTAAAGCTCGAGGCTTGAACAAAATATTTACAGCACGAAACAAAAAGGAAGCCTTAAGCTTCGAGTCCTCCCAAGCTATGTCCTTAGCGGAGGCATTTCATCAACACTTGAAAGTTGTTTTCTACATAGTGTGAGACAAAGCCCAATAAGAATACTCTAACACAGTATATAAATCTTAGCAAAATCATAAGGCGAATGCACACGCATGCTCTTTTTCAAACATTTCCTCGTTTTCCATCTCAAAACAATGTAATGCTAGATTATACATCAATTCGTGAAAATAATCCTTTTAATATAGAAAACAAGGCAGTGGATACAAAACACTAAAAATCTCTGGGCACGTGTCTGCTAATAGGCTATGCAAGTATCACCAAAGCCATTTTACCAGTACTAACTGGAAGGATCGGCACCTAACTGCGCGGGTTTCTAGACTTTCACTAATGACACACAGGCCAACATAATATAAACCACAACCACACCCCCTAACCAGATTCACCACGATATGCACCCTTTTTTTCCTAAAACCATATCATTTAAAATTTTCAATGTATAATGATGCACAATGCACAATGCATGAGAAATTAGTTTCAATTCAATCTAATCCTCATTCATTGTCTACAACAATTAAGACTATCATCCACCGATAGTCCAAAACAGATATTTCTATACAATAGATAACTAGTGGTAACCCATGCTATGCACAGGTTTTTATAAATTAAAAAAAAGATTATTATAATTATCTTGAAATAATTTAATATTTTGTCTTGTGGTATACATAAAATTTATAAGTTAACTTTTATATTTATAACTTTTTAAATTATTAGTATAAAAAAATAAAAAATATAATATATATATATATATATATAAAAGTCTAATTAGTGTAATTTTGATAATTTGTATTAAAAAAAAAAGTTAAATATGATTAAATGAGATTAAATGAGTTATGACATACCTTTTCTTGTTATGAAAATATACAAATTTAGAAGTTATAATTAAGACAAATATACGATTTTATTATTAAATGTGAAGTGAAATGATATTTAACAATAATTAATATGATGTTTCTATTATTAATCCCATATTTTTGTGTGGTTTGTATTTGGTTTTTTTTTTTAAAAAAATTTATTTAAGATGGAATTGTGGGTTTCTATTTTTTTTTTCCAATTTAATTTATCTATGGTTTCTTTTTGTTTTTAATTATTATTATTTAGGTAAGTTATGATGTGAGTTAGATATGTGATAGACATGTAGGTTTTATTGATTTAAAGTATGATGGTGGGAGATATTTTCAAATTAGATTTGTTTAGATAAACTTTAATAATTTTAAAATTTAAAATTAGATATTGAGATGCAAAAGAAAAATTTTAACTGAATAAATAAAAATCAAATTTATTAATTTTATCTATTTGTATATCTGATTTTTGGTTTTTTTTTTTTTGTTATGTTATAAGATAATATATAAAATATAGATAGATATTCACAACTTCCATGAAAAAATATTATCTGATTTTTTTGAGAAAAGAGAAAGCAGGCAAGTTTTAATATTTTTTTTAAAAATTAGTGAGAGAGATTAGGATTGAGAGATTATGAAATATTTTTAATATCTTTCCATTTGAAATTCATAAATTAAAGGATAATTATTATTTCTAAAATAATTAAATAAATAAATTAGTCAATAGTTTTTTTAAAATCTATTGTATAAATTGGAAAATCAATAACTTTAGAAAATTAATTAATTTGCCTTATTAAATAATTTAAAATTTTGATAGATATGCATCAAAAAAATAGATAATTATATTATTAAATCATAATTCAAATTTAGATATTATTATATCTTTTTGAGATCCATATCTAAATTCTTATCTTCTTTATTTTTGTGTGGTTTTGATTTTTTTTTTTAATTTATTTTAGATGGAGTTGTGGGTTTTTATTTAATTTATCTGTGGTTTCTATTTGTTTTTAATTATTATTATTTAGGTAAGTTATGATGCGAATTAAATATATAATAGATATGTGAGTTTTATTAATTTAAAGTATGATAGTGGGAGATATTTTTAAATTAGATTTGTTTAGATAGACTTTATAGATTTTTAAAATTTAAAATTGGATATTGAGAGGTAAAAGAAATATTTTAACTGAATAAATAAAAATCTAATTTATTAATTTTATCTGTTTGTATATCTGATTTTTATTTTTATTTTTATTTTTTTGTTATCTTATAATATAATATATAAGATATAGACAGATATCCACAACTTTCATGAAAAATATTATATGTTTTTTTGGAGGAGAGAAAAGGATTGCAAGTTTTAATTTTTCTTCAAAAAAATTGTTGAGAGAGATTATAATAGAGAGATTATGAAATATTTTTGTTATCTTCCCATTATTATTTCTAAAATAATTAAATAAATAAATCGGCCAATAGGTTTTTTTAATCTATTTTATAAATTGAAAGTTCAATAATTTTAGAGTGAGAATTTGGAACTCTTAGGAGGCTTCTCATTAGAAACTCATTTTTTCTTATATAATATATAAATATAGATATTTATATTTGTTTTGGATTTTTTTTAATATGCAAATTATTTTTTTTAGATTTTTTATAAAAATAATTTAACAATCTAATCACTAACCATAGTGTATAGGAAAAGTTAAAAAGGGTGCTGCAATAACTATGAGAGAGGTCAAAAAGGATTGTGGGTTGGAAGAAATCAATAAATACTGAGGTTATTTATTTTTTAAAAACAAAAAATTAGAAAATTAGAATTAGAATATTAGAGCTCCTACAAAACTTGTGGGTTAAAAACCCTCTTTTCCTTATATAATATACTAGCCTATCACCCGTGCTATGCACGGCATAATTATAAATATTTATATTTGTTTTAATTTTTTTAATATATAAATTATGTTTTTTAAGATTTTTTATAAAAATAATTTAACAAACTTATCACTAACCATAGTGTACAGGAGAAATTAAAGAGGCTACTGCAGTAACTATGCACAGGTTGTATCTATAATTATTTGTATGAGTGGATTTTAAATACTAATCAGGGATTTTGACCAAATCAATAAATGCAGGCATGTGGATTGAAAAAAAGTTAATAAATGCTGATCAGGAAATTTTGACCAAATTAATAAATGCTGAGGTTTTTTTTTTTAAATCAAAAATTAAGAAAATTAAGATTGAGAGATTTGAGCTCCCACAAGGCTTGGGATTTAAAAACCCCATTTTTCTTAATATATTTACAATTATCTATATATGTGAATTACGATTTTTAAATATATATATATATATATATTTAAATGTCTTTTTTTTTCCTTTTTTATATTATATTAAAGTTTAATATTTTGATAATAATCATATGTGTTGAACTTTTCAAGGAATTAAATGTCTTCTTTTTTATTATATTATATTAAAATTTAATATTTTGATAATAATCATATGTGTTGGGACTTTTCAAGAAATTTATGTGTTGAATTTCAAAGAATTTTTTTTATGCTTATTCTTAATGCATTAAAGTATTATTATGAGGGTAAGACTTGGGGGTTGGGAGAAGTTAATAAATGCTAAGGTTTTTTTTTTTAAATCAAAAAATCAAGAAATTTAGATTGGGAGATTGGAGCTCCCACAAGGTTTGGGGTTAAAAACCCCCTTTTGCTTAAAATATAGTATAGACTAGCATATCACCCGTGCTATGTACAGGATTAAATTTAAAAAAAAATATTCATAGTTATGTCAAACATATTTTTAAATTGTTAGCATAAAATATATGTAATTTTAAAAGAAAATATTGACATTGCATAATTAAAGTAATAAAAATAAGAATTTATTACATTTGTTCGAAATTCACTGAATAAATAAAACAAAAAATAACTAAAATCTAAATTATTGTGCGCCTTCCATCAGCATTCCTGCGTTGTCAACATGACAGTTAGTATTATAATTAATGAACAACACATATATTATGTATTTATAAAATGTTATAAAGTAAAAATGTTATACTTATATTTATTTATTTTTTACTTTCTGAAAGGTATAGACATTCTTTAGACCAATCTATAATTATATTTTTTTTTTTGTCAAAATACAATCTAATCATCATCAATAATTGGTACATTATGTGACCCTAATGAGTACAATCCATTTTGTTTTTCAAAAACTACAGTGAGTTAAAAATCAAATCACAAATTAAGTGAATTGATAGTTTTTTTTCAAAAAACACAATAATTTTTTTTTCAAAAAACACAGTAAGTTAAAAAAACCAATTACAATTTTTTTTTTTCAAAATACAATCTAATCATTAACAATAATTGGTACTTTAAAAATCAAATAAAAAAATCAAATCAAATCAAATCACCAATATTTTTATGCTATCTAACTACAATAATATTTTTTTCATAAATAATTGTAAAAAAATCATTAAAACAATAAATAAAAGATTAAATCACATTAAAATAAAGAACCATTGAACAAATTACAATCACATCACATTTTTTCCATAGTAAAAAAAATAAATAAATGAAATAAAAATCATTGACTAACTACAATCACATTAAAAAAAAAACATTGAACTAATTACAATCACATTTTTTTCTTTGTGAGTGCTTTACATTTATCTAATTTCAATCATATTAAAAATAAAATTAAAATAGAAAATAAAAAGATTCAATAATATTAAAAAAAAACCATTGAACTAACAACAACAATCATATTAAAAAAAAGAGCCATTGAACAAAGTACAATCACAGCACATTTTTTCCATAATAAAATAAATAAATGAAAAAAAAAAGAACTATTAAACTAACTACAATCACATTAAAAAAAAAGAATCATTCAAGTAATTATAATTACATTTTTCTCTTTGTGAGGGTTTATATTTATCTAACTTCAATCATATTAAAGAATCAAAAATAAAATTAAAACAGTAAATAAAAAGATTAAATAACATTAAAAAAAAAACCATTGAACTAACTACAACAATCATATTAAAAAAGTGTCATTGAACAAACTACAATCACATCACATATTTCTCATAATAAAATAAATAAATGAAAAAAAAGAACTATTAAACTAACTACAATCACATTAAAAAAAATCATTCAACTAATTATAATCACATTTTTTTCTTTGTGAGGGTTTATATTTATCTAATTTCAATCATATTAAAAAATCAAATTATAATTTTTTATTCGCTAGACAAATCACAAATATTTTTATAACCATTGAACTAACTACAACAATCATAATAAAAAAAATAGTCATTGAACAAACTACAATCGCATCACATTTTTTCCATAATAAAATAAATAAATGAAAAAAAAGAGCTATTAAACTAACTACAATCACATTAAAAAAAAAAAAAGAATCATTCAACTAATTATAATCACATTTTTCTCTTTTTGAGGGTTTATATTTATCTAGCTTCAATCATATTAAAAAATCAAAAATAAAATTAAAATAGTAAATAAAAAGATTAAATAACATTAAAAAAAAAAACCATTGAACTAACTACAACAATTATATTAAAAAAAAGAGCCATTGAACAAACTACAATCACATCACATTTTTCCCATAATAAAATAAATAAATGAAAAAAAAATATTAAACTAACTACGATCATATTAAAAAAAATATTCAACTAATTATAATCACATTTTTCTCTTTGTGAGGGTTTATATTTATCTAATTTCAATCATATTAAAAAATCAAATTATAATTTTTTATTCACTAGACAAATCACAAATATTTTTATGTGTTATCTAATTACAATATTAAAACAGTAAACAAAAGGTAAAGTCAAGAAGGAGAAAATAAAAAGAAGACTTACTGTTTGCATACGTGGTCACTGAAGTTGAAAGTGTAGAAGTGAGAAGTCAAGAAGGAGAAAGCAGGAAAAAAAAAATTATTAAACTAACTACAATCACATTAAAAAAAAAAAATCATTCAACTAATTATAATCACATTTTTCTCTTTGTGAGGGTTTATATTTATCTAATTTCAATCATATTAAAAAATCAAATTATAATTTTTTATTCGCTAGACAAATCACAAATATTTTTATACGCTATCTAACAACAATATTAAAACAGTAAATAAAAGGAAAAGTCAAGAAGGAGAAAACGAAAAGAAGACTTACTGTTTGCATACGTGGTCACTGAAGTTGAAAGTGTAGAAGTGAGAAGTCAAGAAAAAAAAGCATAAAGGAGACTCACTGTTTGCAATAAGTATGTGAAAAGTTAAAAAGAGTGTATGTATTGGAGAAGTTAAAAAGACTTAAAAAAATTTAATAAGTGTTAAATTTTTTTTTTCAAAAAAAATAAAAAAAAAATTAAAAGAGAGAGAGAGAGAGAGAGAGAGAGAAAAGAAGCAAGGAACGTGGGCGCTTAACCGAGGAGGTACCCCCAAAGGCAAATGCCCTTTTTATCATCACATATACACACCACATAGCCATAGCCTCTCTCTCTCTCTCTCTCTCTCCATTTATCAACCGTAGTGTAATTATAATCTTTGAACCAATCACCAAGCAACCCCCAATATTATATTGGAACTCTCACAAAATTTGTGAGTTAGATATAGATATAAATAAATAGATAAATATAGATATAGATATAGAGATGGATATTTATATTTATATTTGTTTTAATTTTTTTTTAATATATAAATTATTTGTTTTGGAAAAGGTACTGCAGTAATTATGAGAGAAGTCAAAAAGTCTTGTGGGTTGAGAGAAATTAATAAATACTGAGGTTAATTTTTTTTTTAAAAAAAGACAAAAAATTAGAAAATTAGGATTGATATATTGAAGCTCCCACAGGTCTTGGGGGTTAAAAATCCCCTTTTGCTTAATATATAGTATAGATAGATAGATAGATTTGTAGATAGATAGATAGGTTGTGATTTTTTAATGTTTTTTTTTTTAATTTCTTCTTTTTTTCCTTTTTTATATTATATTAAAATTTAATATTTTGATAATAATCATATGTGTTGGACTATTCGAGGAATTAAATGTCTTTTTATTATCATTATTATTATATCATATTAAGGTTTAATATTTTGATAATAATCATATGTGTTGGACTTTTTAAGAAATTTTTTTTATGCTTGTTCTTAATGCATTAAAGTGTTATTATGAGGGATAATAATTATATGTGTTGAGAGTTTTCAAGGAATTCATATGTGTTAGATTTCAAAGAATTTTTTTGTGCTTGTTCTTAATGCATTAAAGTGTTATTATGAGGGTATGACTTGAGAGTTGGGAGAAGTTAATAAATGCTAAGAATTTTTTTTAATAAAAAAATCAAAAAATTCAGGTTGGGAGATTGGAGCTCCCACAAGGCTTGGGGTTAAAAACCCCCTTTTGCTTAATATATAGTATAGATAGATAGATAGCTATAGATATAGATTTAGATATAGATAGATAGATAGATAGATAGATAGATAGATATTATATTAAAGTTCAATATTTTGATAATAATCATATGTGTTGAAATTTTTAAGGAATTTTGTTTATGCTGATCTTCAATGCATTAAAGTTTAATTATGATGAGGTTTTGACCAAATATCCCAAAAGGCATGGGAGTTGGGAGAAATTAATAAATACTGAGGTTTTTTTTTTTAAATCAAAAAATTAGAAATTTAGGATTGGAATATTGAAGTTCCTACAAGGCTTGTGGGTTAAAAACCCTATTTTCCTTATATAATACTAGCATATCACCCGTGCTATGCACGGGATTAAATTTAAATAAAAAAAAAACATTCATAGTTATGTTAAACATATTTTTAAATTGTTAGCATAAAATATATGTAATTTTAAAAGAAAATATTGACATTGCATAATTAAAGTAATAAAAATAAGAATTTATTACATTTGTTCGAAATTCACTGAATAAGTAAAACAAAAAATAACTAAAATCTAAATTGTTGAAATCATATTAAAATCTAAATTGTTTAAACTAATTTTAGTTTAATAGTTAAAACAAAAATTCACTGAATAAGTAAAACAAAAAATAACTAAAATTAGTTGATCACATTTTTTTAACTATTAAACTAACTACAATCACATTAAAAAAAGAATCATTCAACTAATTACAATCACATTTTTATTTTTGTAAGAGTTTATATTTATCTAACTTTAATCATATTAAAAAATTAAAAATAAAATTAAAATAGTAAATAAAAAGATTAAATAACATTAAAAATTAGTTAATCACATTTTTTTTAACTATTAAACTAACTACAATCACATTAAAAAAAGAATCATTCAACTAATTACAATCACATTTTTATTTTTGTGAGAGTTTATATTTATTTAACTTTAATCATATTAAAAAATTA
Organism: Camellia sinensis; assembly: GCF_055761805.1. Taxonomy (NCBI): domain Eukaryota; kingdom Viridiplantae; phylum Streptophyta; class Magnoliopsida; order Ericales; family Theaceae; genus Camellia; species Camellia sinensis. Next base: position 92,517,977 of record NC_138962.1, read on the forward strand.
AAAATAAAATTAAAATAGTAAATAAAAAGATTAAATAACATTAAAAATTAGTTAATCACATTTTTTTAACTATTAAACTAACTACAATCACATTAAAAAAAAGAATCATTCAACTAATTATAATCATATCTTTAAAATAAAATTAAAACAGTAAATAAAAAGATTAAATAACATTAAAAATTAGTTAATCACATTTTTTTAACTATTAAACTAACTACAATCACATTAAAAAAAAGAATCATTCAACTAATTACAATCACATTTTTATTTTTGTGAGAGTTTATATATAGCGATCCCGGGTTTACCCTTGTTATACAGTGATCCGGACATGTGTCCGTGGATGTTGGTAGTTGTTTTTTTTATCTTGTTTACATCCTTTCTTATTTGGTATTTGAGTTATGGGATGTGTTGGGCAGGTTTGTTACAGGTTGGTTGAGTTTAGAAACCAAAACTAGTTGCCCAGATTTTGACCTGTCCGCTCGAGCGGGGGTTTTGGCGCTCGAGCGGGAATTGCACCCATCCAGTATTTTCTGTGCAGTGTTGGACGCTCGAGCGTGGTATTGGCCGCTCGAGCGGGGTTGTGTGAGTTCCGCTCGAGCGGGGAGTTGGAAGCTCGAGCGATGGCCTGGTTCTGTGAAAGTTCTGGGAGTGTGTATTCGCCGCTCGAGCGGGATTGCTGGCGCTCGAGCGGGAGTCTGTGAGTGACGCTCGAGCGGGGTGTTTGACGCTCGAGCGGGGCGACTGGGTTTAAGTTCCGTGGTTTGACTTTTCAAATCACTTTTTCACTTTCTCTTCTCTCTCCTACTTTTCCAAAAAAACACCATTGGTGAGCCTCTCTCTCTAGATACTACCTTCTCTCTAGGTTTTGATCTAGTAGGAGTGATTTGCTCATCTTTGGCTTTTACAAAAAGGTTGTTGATCGTCGAGGGCTACATTTTAATCTGAAAATTTCGAGTTTTGGAGCACGTTGGGTTTTGTCATCTTCTCCTTTGAGGCTCCGAATTTGAGGTAGGGATATCCTACTCCTCTCTATGGATTTTGTCTTTAAATTTTGGTATTTTGAGATGTTGGGGTTGGTTTGGTAATTTTGTGAAAGTTTGGGGCTCTTGTGTTATTTTTTACAAAAGTTGGGGTTTTATTTATAATAAACCTAAATGCATGTTGTCGTAGAGAAGTGAAATAAATGTTGAATCATTGATGAAAATGGGACCTAAGGGTTGAAATGGTAATTATGGAAAATGACCTAATTACACCGTTTGATTAATTGGGATAATTAATTGTGAGAAATGAGGAAATGAAGGGAAAATGTAGAAATTGGGAAAGTATGGGGTTAAAGGGTGTAGTTGAATTATTTATCACTCACCGAAATGAAATGTTGATTAAATATCCATTTGTGCATTTATTTTCTGTTTAGAAATAACTGCTTTGGGCTATCGGTGGAGGATAGTCGTGATTGTTGTAGACAATGCATGATGATTAGGCAAACTGAAACTAATCACTCGAATGTGTCATTGAGATTGACGATTGAAAGAATACATTAAATTTATGTATTGTGTGATGATGTGTATAATTGTTGTTTATATGCATTGTGTTGTGTTGGAGGAGATAGGGGATGTACTCCACGGTTTAGGGGAAGATAGGGGATGGACCTCTAAACCGGATGTGTTGGGAGGAGATAGGGGATGGACTCCATAGATAGAGCTCATATGCTTATCTATTATTGTGTTGACAGAGCTCATATGCTTGTCATTGGAAGTGTGATAGTGCTCATATGCATATCTGTGGAAGTGATGATATAGCTTGTATGCTTATCTGTTGTTGTGTGATATAGCTCGTATGCTTATCTAATATGATATGGGAAGTGTTTGATATGAGTTATTGTCTCATATGAGTTGTTTGGCCAGGTTCTGAGCCATGGTTGAAATTTGAGAATTGAAAGAAATTGGAAAATGAGTTGTACCATGGACTTGTATGTCATGAAAATGTAAAGTGTGATAAAGGAAAGAATCAGTGTGGACCAACTATCAACTGCTAATCTTTTAGTCATTGTTCATATTTGGTTTAGTATATTTCTACTGGGCTGTGGCTCACCCTATATGGGAACATCATTTTCAGGTACAAGTAGCATGCCACCTCCAAGGACATAGCTTGGGAGGCTAGAGGCGGACATACTTTTGTCGTTTTACTTTTGATGTATTACATGTAAATCCAAGCCAAGGGCTTAAGGTGTAATTGAGTTAGTACTCTTTTGTTATAACCAAGTGTTAACTTGGAAAGCTGTAAGCCCGTAGGGCATTTTGCTTTTGTTGTTAACATGTAATACTTTTGTAATCAAACTCTGATGAATAGAAGAATGTGGTTATTTCATATGTTAATGAATGTCTTATTTGATGGGTTTAATGTTATTATTTTGAGGGCGTTACATTATATTTATCTAACTTTAATCATATTAAAAAATTGAAAAATTAAAAATAAAATTGAAATAGCAAATAAAAAGATTAAATAACATTAAAAATTAGTTAATCACATTTTTTTAACTATTAAACTAACTACAATCACATTAAAAAAAAAGAATCATTCAACTAATTATAATCATATTTTTAAAAATAAAATTAAAACAGTAAATAAAAAGATTAAATAACATTAAAAATTAGTTAATCACATTTTTTTAACTATTAAACTAACTACAATCACATTAAAAAATAGAATCATTCAACTAATTACAATCACATTTTTCTTTTTGTGAGAGTTTATATTTATCTAACTTTAATGATATTAAAACATTATTTATCTAACTTTAATTATATTAAAAAATTAAATAAAAAGATTAAATAACATTAAAAATTAGTTAATCACATTTTTTTAACTACTAAACTAACTACAATCACATTAAAAAAAAGAATCATTCAACTAATTATAATAACATTTTTCTTTTTGTGAGAGTTTATATTTATCCAACTTTAATCATATTAAAAAATTTAAAATAAAATTAAAATAATAAATAAAAAGATTCAAAAATAAAATCAAAAAAACCATTGAACAATATTAAAACAGTAAACAAAAGAAAAACTTAAGAAAGAGAAATTATAATCGCATTTTTCTTTTTGTGAGGGTTTATAAAAAGATTAAATAACATTAAAAGGTAAGGAGAAAACAAAAATAACACTTACTGTTTGCATACGTAGTCACTGAAGTTGGAAGTGTAGAAGTGAAAACTAAAGAAGGAGAAAGCAAAAAGGAAAATCACTGTTAATATTAAAACAGTAAACAAAAGAAAAAATTAAGAAGGGAAAAACAAAAATAACACTTACTGTTTGCATACGTAGTCACTGAAGTTGAAAGTATGAAAATGAGAACTCAAGAAGGAGAAAGTAAAAAAGAAAATAACTGTTCACAAAAGGTATGTGAAAAGTTAAGAAAAATATGTGTATTGGAGAAGTTATAAAGGTTTGAAAGAATTTAATAAGTGTTTTTTTTTTTTCAAAAAACAAAACAAAAAAATTAAGAGGGAAAAAAATTAAGAGCCATTTACACAATAGTTACATGGGTCTCTTGGGGATGCAAAAAAATTTATATCTATTTTTAACCCATAAATTTTTGTGGAGTTCCAATATAATATTGGGGTTGCTTGGTGATTGGTTCAAAGATTATAATTACACTATTGATAAATGGAGGAGACCAAAACACTTATTAAATTCTCTCTTAATTTTTTTTTTTCTGAATATAATCATGGTGTCAATGGCTCTTAATTTTTTTCTCTCTTAATTTTTTTGTTTTGTTTTTTGAAAAAAAAAATACTTATTAAATTCTTTCAATATAATTTTTTAAAAAAAAACACTTATTAAATTCTTTCAATATAATTTTTAAACACTTATTAAATTCTTTCAATATAATTTTTTTCTCTCTTAATTTTTTTGTTTTTTTTTTCTGAATGTAATCATGGTGGCAATGGCTCTTAATTTTTTTCTCTCTTAATTTTTTTGTTTTTTTTTTTTGAAAAAAAAAATAACACTTATTAAATTCTTTCAATATAATATTGGGATTGCTTAGAGGGTGGGGAAATAAAACAATAAATGAAATGAGAGAGAGAGAGAGAGAGAGAGAGAGAGAGAGAGGCCACGCCACCACTTTTGCTTCAATAAATGAAATGTGAGAGAGAGAGACCCCAAGAGACCAAAACACTTATTAAATTTTTTCAATATAATTTTTTTCTCTCTTAATTTTTTTGTTTTTTTTTTCTGAATGTAATCATGGTGTCAATAAAATTAAAATAATAAATTCTTTTGAAAATTAAAAAAAAACACTTATTAAATTCTTTCAATATAATTTTTTTAAAAAAACACTTATTAAATTCTTTCAATATAATTTTTAAACACTTATTAAATTCTTTCGATATAATTTTTTTTTCTCTTATTAAATTCTTTCAATATAATTTTTTTAAAAAAACACTTATTAAATTCTTTCAATATAATTTTTAAACACTTATTAAATTCTTTCAATATAATTTTTTATTTTTTTAAAAAAACACTTATTAAATTCTTTCAATATAATTTTTAAACACTTATTAAATTCTTTCAATATAATTTTTTTCTCTCTTAATTGTTTTGTTTTTTTTTCCGAATGTAATCATGGTGTCAATGGCTCTTAATTTTTTTCTCTCTTAATTTTTTTGTTTTGTTTTTTGAAAAAAAAAACTTATTAAATTCTTTCAATATAATTTTTTTAAAAAAACACTTATTAAATTCTTTCAATATAATTTTTTTCTCTCTTAATTTTTTTGTTTTTTTTTGAAAAAAAAAAATAACATGGTGTCAATGGCTCTTAATTTTTTTGTTTTTTTTTTTGAAAAAAAAAACACTTATTAAATTCTTTCAATATAATTTGTAACACCCTCAAAATAACAACATTAAACCCATCAATATAGACATGCATTGATATATAAAAGTTCCACATTCTTCCATTTATCAGAGTTTCATTACAAAAAGTATTACATGTTAACGACAAAAGCAAATGCCCTAAAGGCTTACAGCTTTCCAAGTTAACACTTGGTTACAACAAAAGAGTACTAACTCATTTACACATTAAGCCCTTGGCTTGAATTTACATGTAATACATCAAAAATAAGACAACAAAAGTGTGTCCGCCTCTAGCCTCCCAAGCTACGTCCTTGGAGGTGGCATGCTACCTGTACCTGAAAATGATATTCCCATATAGGGTGAGCCACAGCCCAGTAGAAATACACTAAACCAAATATGAACAATGACTAAAAGATTAGCAATTGATAGATGGCCAATATAGATACTTTCCCTTATCACACTTTACGGTTTCATGACATACAAGTCCATATTACAGTCCATTTTCCATTTCTTTCAATTCTCAATTTACAACCATGGCTCAGAACCTGGCCAAACAACTCATATGAGACGGTAACTCATATCAAACACTTCCCATTTCATAATAGATAAGCATACTAGCTATATCACACAACAATAGATAAGCATACAAGCTATATCATCACTTCCACAGATATGCATATGAGCACTATCACACTTCTAATGACAAGCATATGAGCTCTGTCAACACATTAATAGATAAGCATATGAGCTCTATCTATGGAGTCCATCCCCTATCTCCTCCCAACACATCCGGTTTAGAGGTCCATCCCCTATCTCCTCCAACACAACACAATGCATATAAACAACAATTATACACATCATCACACAATACATAAATTTAATGTATTCTTTCAACCGTCAATCTCAATGACACATTCCAGTGATTAGTTTCAGTTTGCCTAATCATCATGCATTGTCTACAACTGTAACAACCCTCACCTTATTCTTGTCATACTTTCATACATTCTTGCATGGTCTTGCTTGTTATGTTAATTTGAAGGTTTTATCTTGCCTTGATTCGCTTAAGTTGCTTGCATGATTTTGTTCCTTGCTTAGTGTATGTGTGTGCGTAGCCGAGGTCATCTTGAGCTTAGTCCGCCTTTGACCCTTTGTACTTAGGCCTATCTTGAGACCTTGTTCAACCCCATCTTCACCTCGGGCATTCTTTGCCGAGATGTTTCGCACTTGAACCTTGTCCGCAGGCAGGTATGGCCTAGGCCGAGTTGTGGCGCACCCCGGCCAAGGTGTGGCACAGCTTAGTCAAGTGTCGTCCTCCCTAGCCGATGTTTTTCTATCCTGTTGCTGGATCCTTGTTTTGAGCCGATGTCATCTCTTTGCCGATGTGTCTTACCCGAGCTTGCTGCGTACGATTTGTCAGAGGCTTGTCTTGTCTATCAATCACCTTTTTGGAGCTGAACCAACCCGTTAACGCCACGTGTCCGAGCTGTTGTTAAGGCAGCCGGCAGATCTTGGAAACAAATCATTCTTGTTGTCTCAAACCTTTGTTTTAGAGAGAGAAGCTCTAGAGAGGAGGAAGAAGAGTTCTTGAGTGAGAGTAGTCTCCCAAGCTTGATCTTCGTGGTTTGAACCGTTAGATCCGAGTTTTGAGGTTAGAATCTTGATCTCCTTTGGTTATTCTTGCTGTATACCTAGCTGCATTGCATGATCGGATTTGTTTTGCATGTCATGCATCGTTTTGAAGTTGGTTTCGGAAAGAGAAAACGGTTTTCCATGTGTTCTTGAAAAAGGTCTCTTTTGATCGAAAAGTTGGAACGAAAACCATGCTTTTGTGTTTGTTCTTGCATGACTTTCTTGAATGGGTACCCAGGTCCATATACTTTGAACTCTTGGCATGAAAACTCAGATTTTTGTAACAAGTTGTGATCTTGCATCCATCTTTCAAAATGATCATGTTCTTCATATTCTTCAATGGAAAACCCAGGTTTTTCCTGACTTTGTATGACGGGACCTCGGCTTAGTCCTGAGCGGTACCCAGTGTGTTTTCGAGGAGCGGGAGCAGTGTTTAAGCTTCCAGCTTGTTTTGCTTTGTCTTTGATTTGGATCTGGCAAGAGTGCCGAGATCATTTGCATGTATTTGGGGCTTGCTTTGAGAATGTGACTTGCCATGTGATTGTAGGTTCTTGATATTTGCTTTGAGTCTACACCTGAAGAACCAGGTGAGTGGTATTTCTAATAAAGCTATGTTACACCTGCTTTTGATAAATCTTGTTTTGTTGTTTTGACGTGGTATTTACTAAGCATGAATAAATGGCCTTGTTTGATTGTTAACCTCGGAAAGTCCCTTGTGCTGAAGGACTCTAAACTTTCGCAGTACTATGTGTAAAGGATACGGTCCTTGTTAAATCGGACTACGGGCCTAAGTAACACAAGTCCCTTGTGCTGGAGGACTCTAAACTTTTGCAGTACTAAGTATAAAAGGATACGGTCCTCGTTAAATCGGGCTACGGGCCTAAGTAACACAAGTCCCTTGTATTGGAGGACTTTAAACTTTCGCAATACTTTTGACCAAACGATTACGGATCGTACAGCTTATGATACTTGAATGATGAATACGGTTCATCCCTTGCTTCGCCGATGTTATGATACTTGAATGATGAATACGGTTCATCCCTTGCTTCGCCGATGTTATGATACTTGAATGATGAATACGGTTCATCCCTTGTTTTGCCTATGTCAGTAAACATCTTTGGATACTCGTAATATTTGATGATGAATACGGTTCATCCCTTGCTTCGCCGATGTTATGATACTTGAATGATGAATACGGTTCATCCCTTGCTTCGCCGATGTTATGATACTTGAATGATGAATACGGTTCATCCCTTGTTTTGCCTATGTCAGTAAACATCTTTGGATACTCGTAATATTTGATGATGAATACGGTTCATCCCTTGCTTCGCCGATGTTATGATACTTGAATGATGAATACGGTTCATCCCTTGTTTTGCCTATGTCAGTAAACATCTTTGGATACTCGTAATATTTGATTGATGAATACGGTTCGTCCTTTGTCTTGTTAAAGTTTTGATGTGTTTCGTTTTGAAGGACCCCGGCTATATTCATGCAAAACCTTTATTTTTAGTACCATTCACTGAGTTTTGTACTCACCCCTCTATATATATGTAGGTGATGAGCAGGACGGCGGCGACGCCTAGATCGTTTTGGATGCTTGTTTTGGATTTGTGCTTACGTCGGCTTTACTTTTGTATTTACGTCGGCGATGCCCTGTTTTACATGTCGGCAAATCTTGAAAATCATGCTTCTTGACTTGTATTAGCTGTATTTTGTATATGTCGGCTCAAGAAGCCTTTTGATCAAGATGTAACATGTATTTTTACCTTGTTGTAATTAAGTTGTAAAGTTAATTGGAATGTTTGGCATTGCTTTGATCTACGCACAGCTCTCATGGACCTCTTGTATTTGATTTATTGCTTCCGCATTTGTGAGCCCCCTATACTCATACTCTGATTGTGTTTAGTTTTGAAAAGTTGGCCTTCGGTAATTACGGATTACTGGCCATCATGGCACCAAACTACTAGGGGCGGTTTGGGGTCGTGACAACAACAATCAAGACTATCCTCTACCGATAGCCCAAAGCAGTTATTTCTATACAGAACATAAATGCAACAATGGATATATAATCAACATTGCAACTAGGTGAGCGATAAATAATCCAACTACACCCTTTAACCCCTTTCCTTTCCAATTTCCACATTCTCAAATCAATTCCTCATTTCCAACGATTAATTATACAAATTAATCAACCAATGTAATTAGGGCATTTTCCATAATTAACATTACAACCCTTAGGTTCCATTTTCATTAATGTTTTATCATTAATTTCACTTTTTCCATGCCAAACATGCATCTAGGCTTTATTTAGCTAAAACTCCAACCTTTGTAAATTTACACAAAAGCCCCAAATTTTCACCAAATTACCAAACCAACCCCAACATCTCAAAATACTAAAATTTAAAGACAAAGCTCATAGAAAGAAGTAGGATATCCCTACCTCAAAGTTTGAGCTCCAATGGAGATGAAGACCAAAACCAAAATGCTTCAAATTCTGAAATTTTCAGATTAAAATGTAGCTCTCGACGATCAACACAACTTTCGTAAAGACCAAAAGTGAGCAAACAACTCCTACTAGATCAAATCTAAGAGAGAAGGGCCGGTTTTAGAGTGAGAAGCTCTAAAAATGGCTTTTTGGAAAAGTAAGAGAGAGAAAAGATCTTGAAAAAGTGATCCAAAAGTCGGATCTCGGATTTATATAAAAGTCGCCCCGCTCGAGCGTCAAACTCCCCGCTCGAGCGGCACTCACAGACTCCCGCTCAAGCGGCCAATCCCCCGCTCGAGCTCCGGATGCACACTCTCAGAACTTTTGCAGACAGGTCTCCCGCTCGAGCGTCCAACTCCCCGCTCGAGCGGCACTCACACAAACCCGCTCGAGCAGCCAATCCCACGCTCGAGCGTCCAACACTGCACAGGAAATACTGGATGGGTGAACTTCCCGCTCGAGCGCCAAAACCCCCGCTCGAGCAGACAGGTCAAAATCTGGGCAACTAGTTTTGGTTTCTAAACTCAACCAACCTGTAACAAACCTGCCCAACACATCCTATAACCCAAATACAAAGTAAGAAATGATGTACACCAGGTAATAATCAACTACTATCATCTACGGACACATGTCCGGATCACTGTACAACAAGGGTAAACCCGGGATCGCTATATAATTTTTTTAAAAAAACACTTATTTAATTCTTTCAATATAATTTTTTTTAAACACTTATTAAATTCTTTCAATATAATTTTTTATTTTTTTTAAAAAAACACTTATTAAATTCTTTCAATATAATTTTTTATTTTTTTAAAAAAACACTTATTAAATTCTTTCAATATAATTTTTTTCTCTCTTAATTGTTTTGTTTTTTTTTCTGAATGTAATCATGGTGTCAATGGCTCTTAATTTTTTTCTCTCTTAATTTTTTTGTTTTGTTTTTTTGAAAAAAAAAACACTTATTAAATTCTTTCAATATAATTTTTTTCTCTCTTAATTTTTTTGTTTTTTTTTTTTTGAAAAAAAAAATAACATGGTGTCAATGGCTCTTAATTTTTTTCTCTCTTAATTTTTTTGTTTTGTTTTTTGAAAAAAAAAACACTTATTAAATTCTTTCAATATAATTTTTTAAAAAAAACACTTATTAAATTATTTCAATATATTTTTTTTCTCTCTTAATTTTTTTTTTTTGAAAAAAAAAATAACACTTATTAAATTCTTTCAATATAATATTCGGATTATTTGGTGATTGGTTTATTGTTTTATAATTACACTATTGATAAATGAAGGAGATAGAGGGTGGGGAAATAAAACAATAAATGAAATGAGAGAGAGAGAGAGAGAGAGAGAGAGAGAGAGAGAGAGAGGCTATTTTGCTTCCCCAAGAGACCCATGTAATCATGGTGTCAATGTAATTATTATAATCTTTGAACTAATCACCAAGTCAATTTTTTTAAAAAATAAAATAAAAAAATCAGGAAATTAGCATTGGCATATTGGAGCTTCCACAGGCCCTGGGGGTTAAAACCCCCTTTTGCTTAATATATAGTATAGACTAGCATATTACCCGTGCTATGCATGGATTGTGTTTACAATTATCTATATATGTGAATTGTGATTTTTAAATTTTTTTTTTAAATGTCATCTTTTTTTCCTTTTTTATATTATATTACAATTTAATATTTTGATAATAATCATATGTGTTGGACTTTTCAAAGAATTAAATGTCTTCCTTTTTTATTATATTATATTTAAAGTTTAAAATTTTGATAATAATTATATGTGTTGGACTTTTCAAGAATTTTTTTTATGCTTGTTCTTAATGCATTAAAGTGTTATTACGAGGATAATAATCATATGTGTTGGGACTTTTCAAGGAATTCATGTGTTGGATTTCAAAGAATTATTTTTATGCTTGTTGTTAATGCATTAAAGTGTTATTATGATAGTAAGACTTGGAAGAAGTTAATAAATGCTATGATTTTTTTAAAAAAAAAAATCAAAAAATCAGGAAATTTAGATTGGGAGATTGGAGCTCCCACAAGGCTTAGGGTTAAAAATCTCCTTTTGCTTAATATATAGTACTAGTCTATCACCCGTGCTATGTACGGGATAATTATAGATATTTATATTTATTTTAAATTTTTTTTAATATATAAATTATATTTTTTAAGATTTTTTATAAAAATAATTTAACAATCTTATCAGTAACCATAGTGTATAGGAGAAATTAAAAATGCTACTGCAGTAACTATGCACGAGCTACATCTATAATTATTTGTATGGGGAGATTTTAAATGTTGATCAGGGTTTTTGACCAAATCAATAAATGCAGGCATGTGGAAAGACATGTGAATTAAAAAAGTTAATAAATGCTGATCAGAGATTTTGACCAAATCAATAAACGCTGAGTTTATATATATATATAGTGGTAACCTGTGCTATGCACGAAACTTTATAAATTAAAAAAAAAAATTATTATAATTATTAGATAAGCTTTAAATATTTTTTTTAGTTTTTATGTTATAATATAATATATAAGATATAGATAGATATTTATAACTTTAATAAAAAAAATATTATCTGATTTTTTTAGAAGAGAAAATGAATGCAAGTTTTAATTTTTTTTTTTTGAAATTGGTGAGAGAGATTAGGAGGGAGAGATTATGAAATATTTTTGTTATTAAATAAATAAATCAGTTAATATTTTTTTAATCTATTTTGTAAATTAAAAAATTAATAATTTTAGAAAATTGATTAATTTGTCCCATTAAGTGATTTAAAATTTTGATAGATATATATATATAAAAAATACATAATTATATTACTAAATCATAATTCAAATTTAGATGTTATATTTTTTTGAGATATATAGCTAATTTCTTATCTTCTTTATTTTTGTGCGTAACCATAGTATATTAGAGAAATTGAAAATGGTGCTACAGTAATTATGAGAGAAGTTAAAAGAGATTGTGGGTTAGGAGAAGTTAATAAATGTTGAGGTTGGGTTGGGAGAAACAATAAATGCTGAGGTTTTTTTTTTTATTAAATCAAAAAATTAGAAAATTAGGATTAGGATATTGGAGCTCTCACAAGGCCAATAAATAAATTAGTTAATATTTTTTTTAATCTATTTTGTAAATTAAAAAATTAATAATTTTAGAAAATTGATTAATTTGTCCCATTAAGTGATTTAAAATTTTGATAGATATATATATATAAAAAATGCGTAATTATATTACTAAATCATAATTCAAATTTAGATGTTATATTTTTTTGAGATCTATAGCTAAATTCTTATCTTCTTTATTTTTGTGTGTAACTATAGTGTATGAGAGAAATTGAAAAGGGTGTTACAATAATTATGAGAGAAGTCAAAAGGGATTGTGGGTTGGGAGAAGTTAATAAATGTTGAGGTTGGGTTGGGAGAAACAATAAATGTTGAGGTTTTTTTTTTTGTTAAATCAAAAAATTAGAAAATAAGAATTAGGATATTGGAGCTCTCACAAGGCCTATAAGTTAAAAACCCCCTTTCGCTATTGTGTTTACAATTATCTATATATGTGAACTAGCATATCACCCGTGCTATGCACGTATTGTGTTTATGTGAATTGTGATTTTTAATATTTTCTTCTCTTTTTTTTCTTTTTTTATATTATATTAAAATTTAATATTTTGATAATAATCATATGTGTTGAACTTTTCAAGGAATTAAATGTCTTTTTTTTATTATATTATATTAAAGTTTAATATTTTGATAATAATCATATGTGTTGGACTTTCAAGAAATTTTTTTTATGCTTGTTCTTAATGCATTAAAGTGTTATTATGAGGGATAATAATCATATGTGTTGGGACTTTTCAAGGAATTTATGTGTTGGATTTCAAAGAATTTTTTTTATGCTTGTTCTTAATGCATTAAAGTGTTATTATGAGGGTAAGACTTGAGAGTTGGAAGAAGTTAATAAATGCTAAGATTTTTTTTTTTATGCTTGTTCTTAATGTATTAAAGTGTTTTTTTTTATGCTTGTTCTTAATTTATTAGAATTTTTTTTATGCTTGTTCTTAATGCTTGTTTTTTTTATGCTTGTTTTTATGCTTGTTCTTAATGTATTAAAATTGTGAGAGTATGATTTATGTATTAATAAAATTAGTCATTTGTATATATATGTATTTTCTTCTGCTTCTTTATTAATTCAGTGACTTATCTTAGTATTTTTTTTAGATGAGAGAATTATCTTAGTATTTGTTTTATATTTATCTGTTGAAAACAACTACACATTGTAATTTTTTTATTTTTTTTATGAATTCGGAAGAAATATTTAAACCTCATAAATTCATCCAAAATGATATGATAATAAAATTGGAGTCGACATTATTGGTTGTATAACAAATCAAAAAATCATACATATCATAACACATAATTCTATCATATATCTAAATATCTTCTTTTTTTTCTTTTTTTATATTATATTAAAGTTTAATATTTTGATAATAATCATATGTGTTAGACTTTTCAAGGAATTAAATGTCTTTTTTTTTATTATATTGTATTAAAGTTTAATCTTTTGATAATAATCATATGTGTTGGACATTTTAAGAATTTTTTTATGCTTGTTCTTAATGCATTGAAGTGTTATTATGAGGGACAATAATCATATGTGTTGGGACTTTTTAAGGAATTCATATGTGTTGGATTTCAAAGAATTTTTTTTATGCTTGTTCTTAATGCATTAAAGTGTTATTATGAGGGTAAGACTTGGGGGTTCGAAGAAGTTAATAAATGCTAAGTTTTTTTTTTTTTAAATCAAAAAATCAAGAAATTTAGATTGGGAGATTGGAGCTCTAACAAGGCTTGGCGTAAAAAATCCCCTTTTGCTTAATATATAGTATAGATACCAGCCTATCATCCATGCTATGCATGGGATAATTATAAATATTTATATTTGTTTTAGATTTTTTTTAATATATAAATTATATTTTTTAAGATTTTTTATAAAAATAATTTAACAATCTTATAACTAACCATAGTATATAGGAGAAGTAGAAAAGGATACTGCAGTAACTATACACGGATTGTATCTACAATTATTTGTATGAGGGGATTTTAAATGCTGATCAGGAAATTTTAACCAAATCAATAAATGCAGGAATATGGAAAGACATGTGGATTGAAAAAAGTTAATAAATGCTGATAAGGGAATTTTGACCAAATCCATAAAAACTTGGAAGAATTTAATAAGTGCTAAGTTTTTTTTTTCAAAAAAAATCAAAAAAATTAAGAAATTAAGATTCAGATATTGGAACTCCCACAAAACTTGTAGGCTAGAGATAGATATAAATAAATAGATAGATATAGATATAGATATAGATATTTAAATTTGTTTTAAATTTTTTTTAATATACAAATTATTTATTTTGGAAAAGGTACTGCAGTAATTATGAGAAAAGTCAAAAAGTCTTGTAGGTTGAGAGAAGTTAATAAATGCTGATGTTAATTTATTTTTTTTTAAAAAAAATTAGAAAATTAAGATTGGCATAGTGGAGCTCCCACAAAGCTTGTGGGTTAGAAACCCCTTTTGCTTAAATTATACTAGCCTATCACCCGTGCTATGCACGGGATAATTACAGATATTTATATTTGTTTTAGATTTTTTTTAATATATAAATTATGTTTTTTAAATTTTTTTATAAAAATAATTTAACAATCTTATCACTAATCATAGTGTATGAGAGAAGTTGAAAAGCGTATTGCAGTAACTATACACAGATTGTATCTATAATTATTTGTATGAGGAAATTTTAAATGTTGATCAGAGGATTTTGACTAAATCAATAAATGCAGTTATGTGGAAAGACATGTGGATTAAAAAAAGTTAATAAATGCTGATCAGGTGATTTTGACCAAATTAATAAATACTGAGTTTTTTTTGTTTTTTTAATAAAAAATTTAGAAAATTCAGATTGGGATATTGAAACTCCCACATGCCTTGGGGTTAAAAATCCCATTTTGCTTAATGTATAGTACTAGCCTATCACCCGTGCTATGCACGGGATAATTTTATATATTTATATTTGTTTTAGATTTTTTTTAATATATAAATTATGTTTTTTAAGATTTTTTATAAAAATAATTTAACAATCTTATCACTAACCATAGTGTATAGGGGAAGTTGAAAAGGATACTGTAGTAACTATACACAGATTGTATTTATAATTATTTGTTTGAGGGAATTTTAAATGCTGATAAGGGGGATTTTGACCAAATCAATAAATGCAGGCATATAGAAAGACATGTGGATTAAAAGAAGTTAATAAATGCTGATGAGGAGATTTTGACCAAATCAATAAATGCTGAGTTTTTTTTCAAAAAAAATAAAAAATTTAGAAAATTCAGATTGAGATATTGGAGCTCCCATAGGCCTTGGGGTTAAAAACCCCCTTTTGCTTAATATATAGTATAGATTTTTTAAGATTTTTTATAAAAATAATTTAACAATCTTATCACTAACCATAGTGTATGTGATAAGTTAAAAAGGGTACTGCAATAACTATGCACAGATTGTATCTATAATTATTTGTATGAGGTGATTTTAAATGTTGATTAGGGAATTTTGGCCAAATCAATAAATACAGGCATCTGAAAAGACATGTGGATTGAAAAAAGTTAATAAATGCTGATCAGGAAATTTAGACCAAATCAATAAATGCTGAGTTTTTTTTTTAAAATAAAAAATTTAGAAAATTCAGATTGGGATATTTAAATAAAAGTTAATAAATGCTGAAGTTAATAATGCTATCTAACTAACTACAATCACATTTTTCTCATAATAAAAAAAAAATAATCGAAAAAAAGAACCATTAAAATAGTAAATAAAAAGATTATTTAGAACTATTGAACAAACTACAATCACATTTTTCTTTTTGTGAGGATTTATGTTTATCTAACTTCAATCATATTAAAAAATCAAATTATAAACAAAAAAAAATAACTTCATTCATACAAATCATAATTTTTTTAATGCTATCTAACTACAATGACATTTTTTGCATAATAAAAAAAATAATTGAAAAAAATAACCATTAAAATAGTAAATAAAAAAGATTATTTAGAACCATTGAACAAACTACAATCACATTTTTCTTTTTGTGAGTGTTTATATTTATCCAACTTCAATCATATTAAAAAATAAAATTATAAACAAAAAAGATAATTTCAATCATACAAATCAGAATTTTTTTTAATGCTATCTAATCATCATCAATAATTAAAAAAACCAATCACAAATTAAGTCAAATGATAATTAAAAAACACAATAATTTATTTTTCAAAAATCATAGTGAGTTAAAAAGATCAATTACAATTTTTTTTTTTTGTCAAAATACAATCTAATCAATATCAATAATTGGTACATTATGTGACCCTAATGAGTACAAACCATTTTGTTTTTCAAAGAACACAATGACTTAAAAATCAAATCACAAATTAAGTGAATTGATAGTTAAAAAAATATAATAATTTTTTTTATGCAGGCATATTGGAGCTCCCACAAAACTTGTGGGTTAGAAACCCCTTTTGCTTAATATATAACTAGTATATCACCCGTGCTATGCACGGATTGTGTTTATAATTATCTATATACGTGAATTACGATTTTTAAATATCCTTTTTTTTTTAAATGTCTTCTTTTTTTTTTATGTTATATTAAAGTTTAATATTTTGATAATAATCATATGTGTTAGATTTTTCAAGAAATTAAATGTCTTTTTTTTTAATTATATTATATTAAAGTTTAATATTTTGATAATAATCATATGTGTTGGCCTTTCCAAGAAATTTTTTTTATGCTTGTTCTTAATGCATTAAAGTGTTATTATGAGGGATAATAATCATATGTGTTGAGACTTTTCAAGAATTCATATGTGTTGGATTTCAAAGAATTTTTTTTATGCTTGTTCTTATGTGTTGAGACTTTTTTTTATGATTTCAAAGTATAGATATACCATAAAATTTATTTAAAATATGAATTGGTCATATAATAGTTGTCACGACCCCAAACCGCCCCTAGTCATTTGGTGCCGTGATGGCCAGTAATCCGTAATTACCGAAGGCCAACTTTCAAAAACTTAACACAATCAGAGTATAATAATCGGGGCTAACCAAAGCGGAAGCAATAATCTAAAATACGAGCGGTCCATAAGAGCTGTGCATAGATCAAAAGCAATGCCAAACATTTCCAATTAACTTTACAACTTGAATACAACAAGGTAAAATACATGTTACATCTTGATCAAAAGGCTTCTCGAGCCGACATATACAAAATACAGCTAATACAAGTCAAGAAGCATGATTTTCAAGATTTGCCGACATGCAATGCAGGGCATCGCCGACGTAAATACAAAAGCAAAGCCGACATAAGTACGAATCCAAAACAAGCATCCAAAACGATCTAGGCGTCGCCGCCGTCCTGCTTATCACCTACATATATATAGAGGGGTGAGTACAAATACTCAGTGAATGGTACTAATAATAAAGGTTTTGCATGAATATAGCCGAGGTCCTTCAAAACGAAACACATCAAACTTTAGCAAGACGAGGGATGAACCGTATTCATCAATCAAATATTACAAGTATCCAAAGATGTTTACTGACATAGACAAAACAAGGGATGAACCGTATTCATCATCAAGTGGTACTGCGAAAGTTTAGAGTCCTCCAGCACAAGGGACTTGTGTTACTTAGGCCCGTAGCCCGATTTAACAAGGACTGTATCCTTTTATACTTAATACTGCGAAAGTTTAGAGTCCTCCAGCACAAGGGACTTGTGTTACTTAGGCCCGTAGCCCGATTTAACAAGGACCGTATCCTTTTATACTTAGTACTGCGAAAGTTTAGAGTCCTCCAGCACAAGGGACTTGTGTTACTTAGGCCCATAGCCCGATTTAACAAGGACCGTATCCTTTTCAAAGATGGCATCAAAACAAGGAGTATACTCGACACATCAAAACAAGAGCTATTCATTCATGCTTAACAAAACACTTTTGTCAAAACAAAGCAAGCAAGATTTATCAAACAAGTATAACATAGCTTTATCAATAATACCACTCACCTAGTTCTTCAGGTGTTATAGCGACCCCGGTCTTTTCCCATCTGATTATTGTATTCAGACTTAGGTTCCGTAGATTCCGTCATTGTATAATTATTGTTGTCATTCATTATTCTCTTATGTTGAGTCTTGGGTTGTATTGGGAAGATTTGGAGCAGGTTGGTTGAGCTTAGGAACCAAGTCTAGTTGCCCAGATTTTGGCTTGTCCGCTCGAGCAGGGGTTTGGACGCTCGAGCGGGGAATACACCCATCCAGTGTGTTCTGTGTAGTGTTGGCCGCTCGAGCGGGGGATTGGACGCTCGAGCGGGAAGTCGTGAGTGACGCTCGAGCGGGGAGTTGGGCGCTCGAGCGGGGACCTGTCTGCAAAAACTTCTGGGAGAGTACATTAGCCGCTCGAGCGGGAGTTTGGCCGCTCGAGCGGGAGTCTGTGAGTGGCGCTCGAGCGGGGGTTTCCACGCTCGAGCGGGGCGACTGGTATAAAAATCCGAGATCCGACTTTCAGGATCATTTTTCATCTCCTTTTTTATTTTAAAACCCTAGAACTGTCTTCTCCCTCTCCATACACACCTTCTCTCTTAGGTTTGATCTACTTAGAGTGTATTTCTACCCTAAGCCCTTTGTTAAAAAGATAGAGTGGGTTGAGGGCTTCCGTTTAATCTGAACAATCTTGGGTTTGGAGCACTTTGGTTTTCGTCATCATCTCCATTCGAGTTCTTCGCTTCAAGGTAGGGACTTCCTACTCCATCCTATAAGTTTTGTCCTAAGTTTTGGTATTTTGATATGTTGGGAGTACTTTGGTAATTTTGGGAAAAACCCTAGTTGTATTAATAAATTAATTTGTATAAATAATTTAAGGAAATTGGGGAATTTGGTTAAATCCATGAAATTGAAGAAATTCATTGATTAAATGGTGTAGTTGGATAATTAAAATCACTCGCCTATTGAATTGTTGATATATTTATTTCCAGTCTAGAAATAACTGTTTTGGGCTATCGGTGGAGGATAGTCGTGTTTGTTGTAGACATTGCATGTGGATTAGGAATAACTGAAACTAATCACATTGGTTAAGTCATTAATTTTGACTATTGCATTAATACAGAAAATACGTGTATTGATTGAGCATTGCATTTGCATATATATTGTTTTGTGTGGGAGGAGATAGGGGATGTACTCCACGGTTTAGGGGAAGATAGGGGATGGACCTCTAAACCGGATTTTTGTTTGGGAGGAGATAGGGGATGGACTCCATTAGCACCATTTTTATGTGTGCTTATTACATTGAAGTGTTTTTACATGATTATTGATACAGCACTAAAATGTGTATCAAATGGGAAGTATGAAGTATTTTGATATGAGCATGAGTCTCATTTGTTTTGTTGATATTGGAAGTAATGGGAATATGATATATAATTCACTGTTGTAAATTTGGCCAGGTTCTGAGCCATGTTGATAATAATGGAAAGTGAAAAGTGTCTTAGACATTAGTGTCATGAGACTGTTTAATGATAAAATTGATTATCTTGGTTAACCATCTATTGAATGCTATAGCTTTATTCAATGCTTATATTTGGTTTAGTATTTTTCTACTGGGTTGTGGCTCACCCTTTATGGGAACATCATTTTCAGGTTCAGGTGATAAGCTACCTCCACGGACTTAGCCTGGAAGGATTTGATGTTTGGGATTTTGAAGACTTGTCTTTAGTTATATGTTTTATTTTGTTATTTTTGAGATTTCATGTAAACATTCAAGCCTAGGGCTTAACTTGTAAATGAGTTAATACTCATCCTTTTTGTGTCCAAGTGTTAGCTTGGAAAGATGTAAGCCCTTAGGGCATTTGTTTTGATGTTACATGTGATGTCTTTCAATAAGAATACTCTGATGAATAACTCAAATGATTCATTTTCTTTTATAAATGCATGTTAATGTTATGGTTATTATGGGCTTATTTTGAGGGCGTTACATCAGGTGTAGACTCAAAGCAAAGATCAAGGTCCTACAATCACATGGCAAATCACATTCTCAAAACGAGCTATACCCATATACGAATGATCTCGGCATTCTTAACAGATCCAAATAAACATCAAAGCAAAACATGCTGGGAGTTCAAACACTGCTCCCGCCTCATGAGAACACACTGGGTACCAACCAGGTCTTTGCCGAGGTCCCATACATCCTTGCCGAGGTGTGGTCCGTTGGCCTCAATCAAAAGCAAGGTCGGGAAAACCTGGGTTTCCCTTTGAATAACATGAAGAATATGATGAACTCGATCATGAGAAAGATGAATGCAAGATCACAACTTGTTACAAAAATCTAAGATTTCGTGCCATGAGTTCGAAACATGGACCTGGGTACCCATACAAGAAAGTCATGCAAGAACAAACATAAAAACATGGTTTTCGTTCCAAACTTTCGGATTAAAACGAGACTTCCTTCAAGAACATATGGGAAACCATTTTCTCTCTCCAAAACCAACTTCAAAACAATGCATGACATGCAACACAAATTCGATCATGCAATGCAGCTAGATGATCAGCAAGAACAACCAAAGGAGATCAAGATTCTAACCTCAAAACTCGGATCCAACGGTTCAAACCACGAAGATCAAGCTTGGAAGACTTACTCTCACTCAAGAACTTCTCTCTCTAAAAACAAAGATTGAGACCAAAAATGATTTGTTTCAAGGTCTGCCGGCTGCCTTAACAATCAGCTCGGACACGTGGCGTTATCGGGTTGGTTCAGCTCAAAAAGGTGATTGATAGATAAGACAGGTCTCTGACAAAGCGTATGCAGCAAGCTCGGCAAGATACATCGGCAAGAAATGACATCGGCTCAAATCAAGGATCTAGCAACAGGGAATCAAAACATCGGCTAGGGAGGACGACACTTGACTAAGCTGTACCACACCTTGGCCGGGGTGTGCCACATCTCGGCCTAGGCCATACCTGCCTGCGGACAAGGTTCACAAGGTGCAAAACATCTCGGCAATAAATGCCCGAGGTGAAGGTGGGGGTCGACCAAGGTCTCAAAACAGTTCTAAGTACAAGGGTTCAAAGGCGAACTAAGCTCAAGGCGACCTCGGCCACACACACACTAAGCAAAGAACAAAATCATGCAAGCAACTTTAAGCAAATCAAGGCAAGACAAAACCTTCAATTTAACATAACAAAGCAAGATCATGCAAGAATGTATGCAAGCATGACAAGAGTAAGGTGAGGGTTGTTACAATAGTAGAAATTACAACTATCATTGTGATAAATTTTAATTTAATACAATACTCAAGGAAAAGAAAGAAAGAAAAAGAAAAAAAAACTATTCTCCTATGCAATGATAAATTATCAAAATTGTTTATTGAAAAATATTTCTCATATCATTAAAAAGTTATTAATTGACTTAATAATTTATTTATTAACAAAATGGTTAACTGAAATCTTTTTTCATATCATTAAAAATTATTAATTTACTTAATGATTTACTTATTAATAAAATTGATCAGTTGTTGTGAGAGTATGATTTATGTATTAATAAAATTAGTCATTTGTATATGTATGTATTTTCTTCTGCTTCTTTATTAGTTCAGTGACTTATCTTAGTATTTTTTTTAGATGAGAGAATTATCTTAGTATTTGTTATATATTTATCTGTTGAAAACAACTACACGTTGTAATTTTTTTTTTTTAATGAATTGGGAAGAAATATTTAAAACTCATAAATTCACTCAAAATTATATGATAATAAAATTGGAGTCGACATTATTGGTTGTATAACAAATCAAAAAATCATACATATCATAACACATAATTCTATCATATATCTAAATGTCTTCTTTTTTTTATTATATTATATTAAAGTTTAATATTTTGATAATAATCACATGTGTTAGACTTTTCAAGGAATTAAATGTCTTTTTTTATTATTATATTATATTAAAGTTTAATATTTTGATAATAATCGTATGTGTTGGACTTTTTAAGAATTTTTTTTTATGCTTGTTCTTAATGCATTAAAGTGTTATTATGAGGGATAATAATCATATGTGTTGGGACTTTTCAAGGAATTCATATGTGTTGGATTTCAAAAAAAAAATTTATGCTTGTTCTTAATGTATTAAAGTGTTATTATGAGAATAAGACTTGGGGGTTGGGAGAAGTTAATAAATGTTAAGGTTTTTTTTTTAAATAAAAAAATCAAGAAATTTAGATTGGAAGATTGGAGCTCTCACAAGGCTTGGAGTTAAAAATCCCCTTTTGCTTAATATATAGTATAGACTAGTTCATCACCCGTGCTATGCACGGGATAATTATAGATATTTATATCTGTTTCAAATTTTTTTTTAATATATAAATTATGTTTTTTGTAAGATTTTTTATAAAAATAATTTAACAATCTTATCACTAATCATAGCGTATGAGAGAAGTTGAAAAGGGTACTACAGTAACTATACACAGATTATATCTGTATGAGGGGATTTTAAATGCTGATCAAGGAATTTTGACCAAATCAATAAATGTAGACATGTGGAAAGACATGTGGATTGAAAAAAATTAATAAATGTTAATCAAAGGATTTTGACCAAATCAATAAATGCTGAGTGCTTTTTTTTTAATAAAAAAATTTGAAAATTTCAGATTGGGATTATTTGGAGCCATTGAACAAACTACAATCACATTTTTCTTTTTGTGAGTTAACTTCAATCACATTAAAAAATCAAATTATAAACAAAAGAAAATAACTTCAATCATACAAATCACAATTTTTAATGCTATCTAACTACAATGACATTTTTCTCATAATAAATAAAATAATTGAAAAAAATAACCATTAAAATAGTAAATAAAAAAGATTATTTGGAACCATTGAACAAACTACAATCACATTTTTCTTTTTGTGAGTATTTATGTTTATCTAACTTCAATCATATTAAAAAATAAAATATTAAATAAAAGGAGATAATTTCAATCATACAAATCACAATTTTTTTAATGCTATCTAATCATCATCAATAATTAAAAAAACACAATAATTTATTTTTCAAAAAACATAGTGAGTTAAAAAGATCAATTACAATTTTTTTTGTCAAAATACAATCTAATCATCATCAATAATTGGTACATTATGTGACCCTAATGAGTACAATCCATTTTGTTTTTCAAAAAACACAGTGAGTTAAAAATAAAATTACAAATTAAGTGAATTGATAGTTAAAAAAACACAATAATTTTTTTTCAAAAAACACCGTGAGTTAAAAAAATCAATTAAATTTTTTTTTTCAAAATACAATCTAATCGTTATCAATAATTGGTACTTTAAAATTCAAATCAGAAAAAAATCAAATCAAATCCCAAACATTTTTATGCTATCTAACTACAATCATATTTTTTTCATAAATAATTGTAAAAAAAAACCTTTAAAACAGTAAATAAAAGATTAAATCACATTAAAAAAAAAGAACCATTGAACTAACTACAATCACATTTTTTTCTTTGTGAGTATTTATATTTATCTAACTTCAATCATATTAAAAAAAACTTAAAATAGTAAATAAAAAAATTAAATAGCATTAAAAAAACCATTGAACTAACTACAACAATCATATTTAAAAAAAAAACCATTGAACAAACTACAATCAGATCACATTACAATCACATTTTTTTCTTTGTGAGTGTTTATGTTTATTTAATTTCAATCATATTAAAAATAAAATTAAAATAGTAAATAAAAAGATTAAATAACATTAAAAAAAACCATTGAACTAACTACAACAATCATATTAAAAAAAAGAGCCATTGAACAAATTACAATCACATCACATTTTTCCTATAATAAAATAAATAAATGAAAAAAAAAGAACTATTAAACTAATTACAATCACATTAAAAAAAAAAAGAATCATTCAAATAATTATAATTACATTTTTCTCTTTGTGAGGGTTTATATTTATCTAACTTCAATCATATTAAAAAAAATCAAATCATAATTTTTTATTCGCTAGACAAATCACAAATATTTTTATGCGCTATCCAATTACAATATTAAAATAGTAAACAAAAGGAAAAGTCAAGAAGGAGAAAAAAAAAAGGAGACTCACTGTTTGCAATAGGTATGTGAAAAGTTAAAAAGAGTGTGTGCATTGAAGAAGTTAAAAAGACTTGGAAGAATTCAATAAGTGCTAAGTTTTTTTTTCAAAAAAAAACAAAAAAATTAAGAAATTAAGGTTCAGATATTGGAACTCACACAAAACTTGTGGGTTAGAGATAATAAATAGATAGATATAGACATAGATATTAATTTTTTTTAATTTTTTTTTAATATACAAATTATTTGTAACGCCCTCAAAATAATAACAATAAACCCATCAGATAAGACATGAATTTACATTTAAACTAACCGCATTCCTTTCATTCATTAGAATTCCAAGACATAAGTATTACATGTTTAACCTCATAACAAAATGCCCTACGGGCTTACAGCTTTCCAAGTTAACACTTGGTTACAACAAAGAGTTCTAACTCGTTTACACATTAAGCCCTTGGCTTGAAATTACATGTAATACATCAAAGTAAAACGACAAAACTATGCCCGCCACAAGCCTCCCAGCTATGTCCTTGGAGGTGGCATGCTTCCTGTACCTGAAAATGATATTCCCATATAGGGTGAGCCACAGCCCAGTAGAAATGCACTAAACCAACCATGGACAATGACTAAAACATTAGCAATTGATAGTTGGTCAACACTGATACAATCACATAAATTACATATTTATGTCAACGACTTACAAGTCCCAATTACTTTTCATTTTCCCTTTTTCAACAGATAAACATGCTAGCTCTATCATCATTTCCACAGATATGTATAAAAACTATATCTCACATTCAGATAAGCATAAAAGCTATATCCACATTCTCAACAGATATGTATATCAACAATATCCACAGATAAGCATACAAGCTGTATCCACACTCTACAACAGATATGTATATCAACAATATCCACAGATAAGCATACAAGCTGTATCCACACTTCACAAAGATAAGCATATGAGCTCTATCTTCACTTCTCTAGACAAGCATATGAGCTCTGTCTACGGAGTTCATCCCCTATCTCCTCCCAATACCTATCCGGTTTAGAGGTACATCCCCTATCTTCCCCTAAACCGTGGAGTACATCCCCTATCTCCTCCTCTACACATAACGTATATAAACACATTGGTTCTATATACAATCACACAATACACACAATTAATGTATTCTATCAACCGTCAAGTTCCATGACACATTCCATTGATTAGTTTCCGTTTACCTAATCATCATGCATTGTCTACAACAATCTCGACTATCCTCCACCGATAGCCCAAGCAGTTATTTCTAAAACAGAAAATAAATGCACAAATAGATATTCAATCAACATTTCATTTCCTCATTTCTCACCAATTAATTATCCCAATTAATTAAACAATGTAATTAGGCCATTTTCCATAATTACTATTTCAACCCTTAGGTTCCATTTCATCAATGATTCAACAATCATTCCATTTTTCTATGCCAAACATGCATCTAGGTTTATTATGAATAAAACCCCAACTTTTGTAAAATTACACAAAAGCCCCAAACTTTCACAAAATTACCAAACCAAGCCCAACATCTCAAAATACCAAAATTTAAAGACAAAACCCATAGAGAGGAGTAGGTTATCCCTACCTCAAATTCGGAGTCCCAAAGGAGAATACGACAAAACCCAACGTGCTCCAAAACCCGAGATTTTCAGATTAAAATGAAGCCCTCGACGATCAACAACTTTTTTGTAAAGGCCAAAGGTGAGTAAATCACTCCTACTAGATCAAAACCTAGAGAGAAGGTAGAGTCTAGAGTGAGAGGCTCAACAATGGTGATTTTGGAAAAGTAAGAGAGAGAAGAGAAAGTGAAAAAGTGATTTGAAAAGTCACAATTTCGGGATTTAAACCCAGTCTTCCGCTCGAGCGTAAAACACCCCGCTCGAGCGGCCACTCACAGACTTCCGCTCGAGCGGCCAACCTCCCGCTCGAGCGCAAAATGCACTCGCCCAGCACTTTTGCAGAACCAGGCCTCCGCTCGAGCTCCCAACCCTACGCTCGAGCTCACAACACTGCACAACAAGATACTGGATGGATGTATTCCCCGCTCGAGCGCCAACACCTCCGCTCGAGCGGACAGGCCAAAAATCTGGGCAACTAGTTTTGGTTTCTAAACTCAACCAACCTGTAACCAACCTGCCCAACACATCCTATAACTCAAATACAAAGTAAGAAAGGATGTAAACAAGATAATAAACAACTACCAACATCCACGGACACAAGTCCGGATCACTGTACAACAAGGGTAAACCCGAGATCGCTATAACCTCCCCCCCTTAAAGAATTTCGTCCCCGAAATTAAACACAAGTTTTCAAAAACAAGTTTTCCTCCATTTTAAACAATGTTACATTTTAACATTCAACAATTCGACCCATTACCGGTCATCCCATCCCTTTAACAAGAGACATATCACAATATGTAAACAACATATGTATTTTCAACATGCATCAATATTATGCACTATCCTTCCAATTTCAACAATATATTCAACATATATAGTGTTACATCCAACTACCATATGAGGCAAGTTCCAAAACATGCTTCCAATAATCAAAACATTCTCAATGTTTTACAACTTAAGACATATATAAAAGCTCTTAAGTTCAACATAATGTAAAATTTAAATACAAGATCACATGTCAACAAACAAGTCCGGATATTTCTCACGGACTTCCAACTCACGTTCCCAAGTGGCTTCCTCCACTCCGTGATGTTTCCACAAGACTTTCACCAAAGGAATGGTCTTGCCACGCAGGACCTCATCCCGCCTATCCAAGACCCGAACCGGTCTCTCCTCATACGAGGCATCCTCATCTACCTCTAAATCGCTCCAATCCAGCACATGTGATGGATCTGGCTCATACTTCCGAAGCATACTCACATGAAACACGTCATGCACTCCGGACAACTGCGGTGGTAAGGCTAATCGATAAGCAACCTCACCAATCCTCTCAAGGATCTCAAAAGGACCAATAAACCGAGGGGATAACTTCCCACTCTTCCCAAACCTCATCAGACCTCGCCTAGGTGATATCTTCAGAAAGACATGATCACCTACCTCAAACGCCAAAGGCCTCTTCCTACGGTCGGCATAACTCTTTTGTCGACTCTGGGCTGTAACAAGCCTCCTACGGATAAGCTCAACTTTCTCCGTCGTCTCCCTAACCAACTCCGGACCCAACAAAGGTGCATCACCCACCTCGGCCCAACAAACTGGAGACCTACACGGTCGGCCATACAAGGCCTCAAACGGTGCCATACCGATGCTAGACTGAAAACTATTGTTGTAGGCAAACTCTACCAATGGCAAGTGCCTCTCCCACGTCCCACTGAAGTCCAGGACACAACCCCGAAGCATATCCTCGAGGATCTGAATAGTACGCTCGGACTGGCCGTCAGTTTGAGGATGATAAGCCGTACTAAAGGTCAACTTAGTGCCCAGCGCACTCTGCAAACTCTGCCACAACCTAGCAGTAAAACGAGGATCTCTATCTGAGACGATCGTCACTGGGACCCCGTGCAACCTCACTACATCCCGAATATACAAATCGGCAAGATGATCTACCGAATCTCTCACGCGCATAGGAATAAAGTGCGCCGACTTAGTCAACCGGTCTACAACCACCCAAATAGCATCACTACCCCGCTGAGTCTTCGGAAGACCTACAACGAAGTCCATAGTGACATGCTCCCACTTCCACTCGGCAATAGGCAAGGGTTGCAACAAACCCGCTGGCCTCTGATGCTCGGCCTTCACTTGCTGGCAAGTAAGGCACCTTGATACGAAAACAGCCACATCTCTCTTCATACCCCGCCACCAAAACTGGCGACCCAAATCCTGATACATCTTAGTACCTCCCGGATGCACCGCAAGGCGCGAATGGTGAAACTCTCGGAGTACTTCCTCTCGGCAAGACTCCGGTACAAACAAACGGTTTCGGTATCTCACACTCAGGTCGGGATACACCGTCAAACCCTTCTCAACTTTCCCACTGGAGATCTTCTCTCGGAGGGATTCTACCTCAAGGTCACCTCTCTGTGCCTCTAACACTCTAATCACAAGTGTAGGCTGCGCAACAACAGAAAACAAGGCCGCAGCCTCGACAGATTCGCCCAGTAGCAAATCAAACTCGCCAAGTGCTCCCAACATCACCCATTCCCGGATGGCTATACAAGCTACATCACTAATGGTTTTCCTACTAAGGGCATCGGCCACAACATTGGCCTTTCCCGGATGATAATGCAACTCAAAATCATAATCCTCGATGAACTCCATCCATCTCCTCTGCCTCAGATTCAAGTCTCTCTGTGTAAACAGATACTTCAAACTCTTGTGATCCGAGAATACCTCGAACCTCTCACCATAAAGGTAGTGCCTCCAGATTTTCAAGGCAAAGATCACAGCTGCTAACTCTAGGTCGTGTGTGGGGTAATTCTTCTCGTGTATTTTCAACTGACGTGAGCCATAAGCTACCACTTTCCCCTCCTGCATCAACACACAACCCAAACCCTCTCGTGAGGCATCACAATAAACCGCATAACCCAACCCTCTCTCCGGAATAATCAACACCGGAGCGGTGGTCAATCTAACTTTCAACTCTTGGAACGACCTTTCACAAGTCTCACTCCACACAAACTTGACTCCCTTCCTAGTCAGTCTAGTCAACGGTGACGCTAACCTGGAGAAATCTTTCACAAACCGACGGTAATATCCAGCCAATCCCAGAAAACTGCAGATCTCAAACACACTCTTAGGCTGTGCCCAATCTTGCACTGCCTCAACCTTGGATGTATCAACAGACACCCCTTCCCCGGATACCACGTGGCCTAAGAATTTGACTTCCCTCAGCCAGAACTCACACTTCCCAAACTTGGCATACAGCCTATGAGCTCTAAGTAACTCAAGCACCACTCTCAAGTGTGCCTCGTGCTCCTCCTCAGAAGACGAATAGATAAGGATATCGTCCACGAAAACAACCACAAATCGGTCTAAGAACTCCCGAAAAATCCGGTTCATCAAGTCCATAAAGACTGCCGGTGCATTGGTAAGTCCGAATGGCATCACCAAAAACTCGTAATGGCCATACCGCGTACGGAATGCCGTCTTAGGAATATCTTCCTCCCTGACCCTCAACTGATGGTAACCCGATCTCAAGTCTATCTTAGAGAAACAACGGGAACCCTTCAACTGGTCAAACAAATCATCTATACGGGGCATAGGGTACTTATTCTTAACCGTAGCCCGATTCAACTTCCGGTAGTCTATACACAATCTCAAGGCACCATCTTTCTTTTTAACAAAGAGGGCCGGTGCTCCCCACGGTGAAACACTAGGGCGAACAAAGCCCTTATCTAGCAATTCCTGGAGCTGAACTTTCAACTCAACCAACTCTGCTGGAGCAAAACGGTAAGGTGCCATAGAAATCGGCGCCGTACCAGGCACTAAATCAATAGAGAACTCTATCTCTCGGTGAGGTGGCAAACTAACAAGATCTTCGGGAAAAACATCCGAATACTCACAAACCACCCTCGGCAATACATGCTGGGTCTCACCACTCTCACCACTCTCAAAGCTAGCAAGTAGACTACTAAGCTCACTTCGCCCTCGCGAATCATACCCCGGTGGCAAAACACTACCAACCCGGTCTCCCAAAAAATGGAACCACTCCCCGCTCAAGGTACACAATGTAACCCTCTGGCGGTAGCAATCAATAACAGCCCGGTATGACGATAACCAGTCCATACCCAAAATAACATCAAAACCCTTCATGGGCATGACAACAAACGGAAAAGGAAGCCTATAGTCGGCGACCTCTATATCACATCCTCTAACACCCTGTTTCAGAATCAACTCACCACCCAAAGGCGATACCACACAAATAGGAGATGCTAACTGTGCTAACTCCAATTCCAAAACAGATGCAAATGCAGCAGATACAAAAGAATGAGATGCACCCGTGTCTATCAACACATTAGCAACTGAGTTGCAAAACAGAAAAGTACCTCTCACTACTGATGGAGCCGGTACTAAATCCTGCGCGGTAACAGCATACACGCGCCCCGTAGGCCCCTGGTCTACCTGCTCACCTCTCGGAGCAAAAGACTGCTGCACAGACTGGGATGACGAAGCTCCCGGATTGGCCCTCGAGGCCTGCATAGACTGAGCTGGCTGAAAACCCTGCGTCTGCCTAGAACCAGACGCTCCCGAGGTGGCACTCAACTGTGGGCAAAACCTCTTCATGTGCCCAGGTTGTCCACACTGATAACAAGTCAAGAGCTGCCCCCTGCCCAAACTCTGACTCTGCGGTCTAGCTGAAGAAGAAGCAGTTTTCTGACCCCCACCCTTCTGCGGGCAAACAGATACCTTGTGACCCAGCTGGCCACACTTGTAACAGGTGAAATCCCCCTGACCACCTCTCCCGGAGCCTGCACTCGGCACTGGGAAGGTCGATCTAGCAACACCACCCTGCGACTGCTGAGGGTTAGAACCCCTCTGCCTCCTGCCATCACCCTGACTATCCTGGCTCCTCTTGGAGCCTCTCTGCCCCTCATCCTCCTCCTGCATCATGAGCTCCATATGAGCTGCAGCGTCCACTAGGTGTCTATACTCTCGAATATAAGACCCACCAATTCTCAACTTGAGGCCCCGCCTCAACTTCCGCTCAAACTCATAGCAACGGCGTTCCTCAGACGCCACCAGTTCAGGTGCAAACCTAGACAGACTGGTAAAAGTAGCCTCAAACTCGGCCACTGACAAGCCCTGCTGATTAAGCCGGCTAAACTGATCCCTCAGCTTCTCCCTAGCTACTGCAGACAAAAACCTCTCCTGAAAAGCATTCACAAATGCCTCCCAAGTACCACCAACACGAGCCTTCTCGTACTTCCACCATTGACCCGCATCTCCCTTCAGTTGGAAGGATGCCAAGGTCACTTTCAGTGCTCCGTCCTCGATGCCAAGCATCTCAAACGTCTTCGTTGTCTGTTCGAGCCATTCATCTGCCTTAAGCGGCTCTTTAGGATCCCCGATAAACTCGTCCGGATTACACCGAAAGAACTCCCTCTTCAAGAAGGAAGGCCCTGCCTCAGCTGCCTGATTCCCAGCTCTAAGAATACCAAAAGCTCCTGCTATCTCTCTGGCCAAGGCACCCATAGCCTGCTGACCCACTGGCTCGGCCACATTGGCCTGCCCAACTCCCTCCTGCACTGCCGGAATCTCACCCTGTAACGGTACTTCCTGCCTCGCAGGTCTACCACGCCTAGCACCTCTTCCTCGTCCTGACATCCTAATAAAGGCAACACAGAACGTTAGCACATTCCTAAGTGTGCCGAAACTAAACACTCACGTCCTAATGCATGGACAACTGTAATTCACTCCACATAAGCACATAAACACATAAGCACTTACGAATTTCATTTCCGGATAATGATAGTCCCGAGGCGTTACTAGAGTTCCGGTTAGAAACAGCGTTGATCAAGTGCTTTTCCAACAAGACTCCCAGAAACTCAAGGATCCAATCAATATCCCAGAAATTAAATCCCATACCCACATAGTCACATAAACATGTTATCAATTAAGCACATAGCATATGATACTACATCTAAGTCTCTACCAAGCGAGACAAACCCATTGTGATACTAATCACTTCCCACGTACCCAAAGTATTCGAACCCGGTACGCTCTGATACCAAGTTGTAACGCCCTCAAAATAATAACAATAAACCCATCAGATAAGACATGAATTTACATTTAAACTAACCGCATTCCTTTCATTCATTAGAATTCCAAGACATAAGTATTACATGTTTAACCTCATAACAAAATGCCCTACGGGCTTACAGCTTTCCAAGTTAACACTTGGTTACAACAAAGAGTTCTAACTCGTTTACACATTAAGCCCTTGGCTTGAAATTACATGTAATACATCAAAGTAAAACGACAAAACTATGCCCGCCACAAGCCTCCCAGCTATGTCCTTGGAGGTGGCATGCTTCCTGTACCTGAAAATGATATTCCCATATAGGGTGAGCCATAGCCCAGTAGAAATGCACTAAACCAACCATGGACAATGACTAAAACATTAGCAATTGATAGTTGGTCAACACTGATACAATCACATAAATTACATATTTATGTCAACGACTTACAAGTCCCAATTACTTTTCATTTTCCCTTTTTCAACAGATAAACATGCTAGCTCTATCATCATTTCCACAGATATGTATAAAAACTATATCTCACATTCAGATAAGCATAAAAGCTATATCCACATTCTCAACAGATATGTATATCAACAATATCCACAGATAAGCATACAAGCTGTATCCACACTCTACAACAGATATGTATATCAACAATATCCACAGATAAGCATACAAGCTGTATCCACACTTCACAAAGATAAGCATATGAGCTCTATCTTCACTTCTCTAGACAAGCATATGAGCTCTGTCTACGGAGTTCATCCCCTATCTCCTCCCAATACCTATCCGGTTTAGAGGTACATCCCCTATCTTCCCCTAAACCGCGGAGTACATCCCCTATCTCCTCCTCTACACATAACGTATATAAACACATTGGTTCTATATACAATCACACAATACACACAATTAATGTATTCTATCAACCGTCAAGTTCCATGACACATTCCATTGATTAGTTTCCGTTTACCTAATCATCATGCATTGTCTACAACAATCTCGACTATCCTCCACCGATAGCCCAAGCAGTTATTTCTAAAACAGAAAATAAATGCACAAATAGATATTCAATCAACATTTCATTTCCTCATTTCTCACCAATTAATTATCCCAATTAATTAAACAATGTAATTAGGCCATTTTCCATAATTACTATTTCAACCCTTAGGTTCCATTTCATCAATGATTCAACAATCATTCCATTTTTCTATGCCAAACATGCATCTAGGTTTATTATGAATAAAACCCCAACTTTTGTAAAATTACACAAAAGCCCCAAACTTTCACAAAATTACCAAACCAAGCCCAACATCTCAAAATACCAAAATTTAAAGACAAAACCCATAGAGAGGAGTAGGTTATCCCTACCTCAAATTCGGAGTCCTAAAGGAGAATACGACAAAACCCAACGTGCTCCAAAACCCGAGATTTTCAGATTAAAATGAAGCCCTCGACGATCAACAACTTTTTTGTAAAGGCCAAAGGTGAGTAAATCACTCCTACTAGATCAAAACCTAGAGAGAAGGTAGAGTCTAGAGTGAGAGGCTCAACAATGGTGATTTTGGAAAAGTAAGAGAGAGAAGAGAAAGTGAAAAAGTGATTTGAAAAGTCACAATTTCGGAATTTAAACCCAGTCTTCCGCTCGAGCGTAAAACACCCCGCTCGAGCGGCCACTCACAGACTTCCGCTCGAGCGGCCAACCTCCCGCTCGAGCGCAAAATGCACTCGCCCAGCACTTTTGCAGAACCAGGCCTCCGCTCGAGCTCCCAACCCTACGCTCGAGCTCACAACACTGCACAACAAGATACTGGATGGATGTATTCCCCGCTCGAGCGCCAACACCTCCGCTCGAGCGGACAGGCCAAAAATCTGGGCAACTAGTTTTGGTTTCTAAACTCAACCAACCTGTAACCAACCCGCCCAACACATCCTATAACTCAAATACAAAGTAAGAAAGGATGTAAACAAGATAATAAACAACTACCAACATCCACGGACACAAGTCCGGATCACTGTACAACAAGGGTAAACCCGAGATCGCTATATTATTTGTTTTGGAAAAGGTAGTGCAGTAATTATGAGATAAGTCAAAAAATCTTGTGGGCTGAGAGAAGTTAATAAATGCTGAGGTTAATTTTTTTTAAAAAAAATTAAAAATTAAAAAATTAGGATTGGCATATTGGAGCTCCCACAGGCCTTGGGGGTTAGAAACCTCTTTTTACTTAATATATAGTATAGACTAGCTTATCACCCGTGCTATACCTGAGATAATTATATATATTTATATTTGTTTTAGATTTTTTTAATATATAAATTATGTTTTTTAAGATTTTTTATAAAAATAATTTAACAATCTTATCACTAACCATAGTGTATGAGAGAAGTTGAAAAGGATACTGCAGTAACTATACACAGATTGTATCTATAATTATTTGTATAAGGTGATTTTAAATGCTGATCAGAAAATTTTGACCAAATCAATAAATACAGGCATGTGAAAAGACATATGGATTGAAAAAAGTTAATAAATGCTGATCAGGGATTTTGACCAAATCAATAAATGTTAAGTTTTTTTTTTTAATAAAAAAATTGAAAAATTCAAATTGGAATATTAAAACTCCCACAGGCTTTGGGGTTAAAAATCCCATTTTGCTTAATATCTATACTATATATTAAGCAAAATAGGATTTTATGCTATCTAACTACAGAAAATAAAAAGATTAAATCATATTAAAAAAAGAACCATTGAATAAACTACAATTATCTAACTTCAATCATATTAAAAACTCAAATTATAAATAAAAGGAGATAACTTCAATCATACAAATCACAATTTTTTTAATGCTATCTAACCACAATCACATTTTTCTCATAATAAATAAATAATTGAAAAAAAGAACCATTAAAATAGTAAATAAAAAGATTATTTAGAGCCATTGAACAAACTACAATCACATTTTTTTCTTTTTGGGAGTGTTTATGTTTATTTCTAACTTCAATCATATTAAAAAATCAAATTATAAACAAAAGGAGATAACTTCAATCATACAAATCACAATTTTTTTCATGCTATCTAACTACAATTGTAACGCCCTCAAAATAATAACATTAACCCATCAATATAGACATACATTGACAATAAAAATAAACGTTCTTCTATTCATCAGAGTAGTTTCTTACAAAAGTATTACATGTTAACAACAAAAGCAAATGCCCTACGGGCTTACAGCTTTCCAAGTTAACACTTGGTTACAACAAAAGAGAATCAACCTCATTACACTTTTAGCCCTTGGCTTGAAATTGCATGTAATACATCAAAAATAAAACGACAAAAGTGTGTCCGCCTCTAGCCTCCCAAGCTATGTCCTTGGAGGTGGCATGCTACCTGCACCTGAAAATGATATTCCCATATAGGGTGAGCCACAGCCCAGTAGAAATACACTAAACCAACCATGAACAATGACTAAAAGATTAGCAATTGATAGATGGCCAACACTGATACATCCACATAAATCACATTTTTATGTCATACGACTTATGAGTCCAAGTTACTTTTCATTTTCCCTTTTTCAACAGACAAGCATATTAGCTCCATCATCATTTCAACAGATATGTATATAAACTATATCCCACATTCACAGATAAGCATATAAGCTACATCCACATTTCACAAAGATAAGCATATTAGCCCTATCTTCACTTCTCTAGACAAGCATATGAGCTATATCTACACTTCTCAAAGATAAGCATGTGAGCCCTATCTTCATTTCTCTAGACAAGCATATGAGTTGTATCTACGGAGTTCATCCCCCATCTCCTCCCAAGTCTATCCGGTTTAGAGGTACATCCCCCATCTTCCCCTAAACCGCGGAGTACATCCCTCATCTCCTCCTTTACACACAATGCATATAAACACAAGGGTTCTATACACAATCAATCAATACATAAATTTAATGTATTCAATCCACCGTCATACTCTATGACACATTCAATCGATTAGTTTTAGTTTGCCTAATCATCATGCATTGTCTACAACAATCACGACTATCCTCCACCGATAGCCCAAAGCAGTTATTTCTAAACAGAAAATAAATGCACAAATGGATATTAAATCAACATTTCACTTCGGTGAGTGATAAATAATTCAACTACACCCTTTAACCCCATGCATTCCCAATCTCAACCATTCCATTTCATAACCTCATTTCTCACAATTAATTATCCCAATTAATCAACAATGTAATTAGGTCATTTTCCATAATTAACATTACAACCCTTAAGGTTCCATTTTCATCAATGATTCAACATTTATTCCATTTCTCTATGCCAAACATGCACCTAGGTTTATTACGAATAAAACCCCAACTTTTGTAAAATTACACAAAAGCCCCAAACTCTCACAAATTTACCAAACCAACCCCAACATCTCAAAATACTAAAATTTAAAGACAAAATCCATAGGGAGGAGTAGGATATCCCTACCTCAAATTCGGAGCCCCAAAGGAGAAGATGACAAAACCCAACGTGCTCCAAAACCCAAGATTTTCAGATTAAAAAGTAGCCCCCGACGATCAACAACTCTTTTGTAAAGGCCAAAGACAAGGAACTCACCCTAGCTAGATCTAAATCTAGAGAGAAGGTAAGATTTTAGAGAGAGAGGCTCTCAAAATGGTTTTTAGAAAAAGTATGAGAGAGAAAGAAAAGTAAAAAGTGATTTAAAATCACCCAGCGGATAACTCATATACGTATGACCCGCTCGAGCGGAGAACACGACGCTCGAGCGCCAAGAACAAAATCTAGACACGCTCGAGCGCAATAAGGCCCGCTCGAGCGCTAAGACACAAGAATAAAGCACATCCGCTCGAGCGCAAGAAGACCCACTCGAGCGTAGATTTCCCCCTCCCAGAACTTAGACTCTGGAAGCACTACCCGCTCGAGCGCCAACCGACCCGCTCGAGCATAAAAACCACACCTGCAGAAGTTTTGCAGGAACACGAAAGTATTGGAAGTGTGCAATCTCCGCTCGAGCGCAAGAAGACCCGCTCGAGCGAACCGCCTAAAAACTGAACGACAAGGAATTGAAACCAAGGCCTAACCAACCTGTAACAATATAACGATCCCGGTTTTTCCTTCCTTTGTATACTGCATTCTGGACTTGGTTCCGTGGGCTTGTTTTTGTATCATTATCTCTTTTAGCCTTTACTCTTTGTATTTGAGTCTTGGGTTGTGATGGGCAGGTTTGAAACAGGTTGGTTGCACTTTGAAACCAACAGGTGATGCCCAGATTTTGGCCTTCACGCTCGAGCGGAATTTTTAACGCTCAAGCGGGCCCTTCGCTGTTGCTTCTTCGCTCGAGCGGGAGTTTTGACGCTCAAGCGTGGTTTTCCATCTCCCAGTACTTTACTCTGCACTTCGTCCGCTCGAGCAGTAGTTTTTACGCTCGAGCACGATCCCTTAATTTTGTCTCTCCGCTCGAGCGGAGAGTTTGACGCTCGAGCAGATACCATCGCCTGCAAAACTTCTGGAAGTGTGAAATTGACGCTCGAGCGGATCTTTTCACGCTCGAGCGTGAGTCTGTGTCTGACGCTCGAGCGGGGTTTTCCGCGCTCGAGCGGAGAATCGACTACATCAGTCCGTGATTTCACTTTTTGGATCACTTTTTGACCTACTTTTTCTTTCTTAACTTTTAAAAACCGCCCCTTAAGAGTTTTTCTCTCTCTCTCTCTCTCTAAACTTGTCTTCTCTCTAAGAATTGATCTATCTAGGGTGTGTATCTGACCTTGGTCCTTCATTAAAAAGTTAGAGTGGGTTGAGGGCTTCGTTTTAATCTGAGAAACTTGGGATTTGGAGCACGTTGGTCTTTGGGCATCATCTCCATTTGAGTTCCTCACTTCAAGGTAGGGATTTCCTACTCCATCCTATAAGTTTTGTTCCAAGTTTTGGTATTTTGATATGTTGGGAGTACTTTGGTAATTTTGGGAAAAACCCTAGTTGTATTAGTAAATTAATTTGTATAATTAATTTAAGGAAATTGGGGAAATTGGTTAAATGCATGAAATTGAGGAATTCATTGATTAAATGGTGTAGTGGATAATTAAAATCACTCGCCTATTGAATTGTTGATATATTTATTTCCAGTCTAGAAATAACTATTTTGGGTTATCGGTGGAGGATAGTCATGTTTATTGTAGACATTGCATGTGGATTAGGGAAAATTGAAACTAATCAATTGGTTTAAGTCATAAATTTAGACTATTGAATTAATACAGAAATTACATGTATTGATTGAGCATTGCATATGCATATTGTTTGGGAGGAGATAGGGGATGTACTCCACGGTTTAGGGGAAGATAGGGAATGGACCTCTAAACCGGATTTTGTTTGGGAGGAGATAGGGGATGGACTCCATTAGCATCACTGTTATGTGTGCTTATTATAGTGAAGTGTTTTTACATGTTATTGATACAGCACTACAATGTGTATCAAACGGGAAGTATGAAGTGTTTTGATATGAGCCTGAGTCTCATTTGTGTTGTTGATATTGGAAGTAATGTGAATATGATATATAGTTCACTGTTGTAGGTTTGGCCAGGTTCTGAGCCATATTGATAATAATGGGAATTTAAACATGGCATAGACATTAGTGTCATGAGACAGTATCAAGTTATAATTGATTATCTTGGTTAACCATCTATTGAATACTATAGCTTTATCCAATGCTTATATTTGGTTTAGTATTTTTCTACTGGGCTGTGGCTCACCCTATACGGGAACATCATTTTCAGGTTCAGGTGATAAGCAACCTCCAAGGACTTAGCTTGGAAGGAATTGGAGTTGAAGACTCTGTTTAGTTTAGTTGTCATTTATTTTATTTGATATTACATGTAAACACTCAAGCCAAGGGCTTAATTTGTAGTTGAGTTAGTACTCACATTTGGTGTCCAAGTGTTGGCTTGGAAAGATGTAAGCCCGTAGGGCATTTACTTTTGATGTTACATGTAATGCTTTTCAATAAGAATACTCTGATGAATGGTATAATGGTTGGTTTTCTTTTATTAATCCATGTCAATGTTATATATATTATGGGTTAATTTTGAGGGCGTTACAAACAACCTTCCTCAAAACATCCTAAAACTCAATCAAAGGGAATTAAAGGACAACAACAAGGTAGATACCACTACCACTCCACGGAACCGAGTCCGGAATACAACAGAACAGTAAAGGGACAACCGGGGTCGCTATAACAATCATATTTTTCTCATAATAAAAAAAAATTTTAAAAAGAACAATTAAAATAGTAAATAAAAAGATTATTTAGAACCATTGAACAAACTACAATCATATTTTTCTTTTTGTGAGTGTTTATGTTTATCTTACTTCAATCATATTAAAAAAATCAAATTATAAACAAAAAGAGATAATTTCAATCATACAAATTACAATTTTTTTAATGTTATCTAACTACAATCATATTTTTCTCATAATAAAAAAAATAATTTAAAAAAAGAACCATTAAAATAGTAAATAAAAAGATTATTTAGAAGCATTGAACAAACTACAATCACATTTTTCTTTTTGTGAGTGTTTATGTTTATCTAACTTAAATCATATTAAAATATCAAATTATAAACAAAAGAAGATAACTTCAATCATACAAATCACATTTTTTTTAATGATACCTAACTGCAATCACATTTTTCTCATAATAAAAAAAAAATAATTGAAAAAAAGAACCATTAAAATAGTAAATAAAAAGATTATTTAGAAGCATTGAACAAACTACAATAACGTTTTTCTTTTTGTGAGTGTTTATGTTTATCTAATTTCAATCATATAAAAAATCAAATTATAAACAAAAGGAGATACCTTCAATCATACAAATCACAATTTTTTTAATGCTATCTAACTACAATGACATTTTTCTTATAATAAAAAAAATAATTGAAAAAAATAACCATTAAAATAGTAAATAAAAATGATTATTTAGAACCATTGAACAAATTACAATCACATTTTTGTTTTTGTGAGTGTTTATGTTTATCTAACTTTAATCATATTAAAAAATAAAATTATAAACAAAAGGAGATAACTTCAATCATACAAATCACAATTTTTTTAATGTTATCTAATCATCATCAATAATTAAAAAAATCAATCACAAATTAAGTCAATTGATAATTAAAAAACACAATAATTTATTTTTCAAAAAACATAGTGAGTTAAAAAGATCAATTACAATTTTTTTTGTCAAAATACAATCTAATCATCATTAATAATTGGTACATTATATGTGACCCTAATGAGTATAATCCATTTTGTTTTTCAAAAAACACAGCGAGTTAAAAATCAAATTACAAATTAAGTGAATTGATAGTTAAAAAAACACAATAATTTTTTTTCAAAAAACACAGTGAGTTAAAAAAATCAATTACAATTTTTTTTTTTCAAAATACAATCTAACCATTATCAGTAATTGGTACTTTAAAAATCAAATCAAATCACAAATATTTTTATGCTATCTAACTACAATCATATTTTTTTCATAAATAATTGTAAAGAAAAATCATTAAAACAGTAAATAAAAGATTAAATCACATTAAAAAAAAAAAAGAATCATTGAACAAACTACAATTACATCACATTTTTCCCATAATAAAAAAAAACAAATAAATGAAAAAAGAATCATTGACTAACTACAATCACATTAAAAAAAATCATTGAACTAATTACAATCACATTTTTTTCTTTGTGAGTTTATATTTATCTAACTTCAATCATATTAAAAAAAATTAAAATAGTAAATAAAAAGATTAAATAACATTAAAAAAAATCATTGAACTAACTACAACTGTAACAACCCTCACCTTATTCTTGTCATACTTGCATACATTCTTGCATGGTCTTGCTTGTTATGTTAATTTGAAGGTTTTATCTCGCCTTGATTCGCTTAAGTTGCTTGCATGATTTTGTTCCTTGCTTAGTGTATGTGTGTGCGTAGCCGAGATCATCTTGATCTTAGTCCGCCTTTGACCCTTGTACTTAGAACTATCTTGAGATCTTGTTCAACCCCATCTTCACTTCGGGCATTCATTGCCGAGATGTTTTGCACTTGAACCTTGTCCACAGGCAGGTATGGCCTAGGCCGAGATGTGGCGCACCCCGGCCAAGGTGTGGCACAGCTTAGTCAAGTGCCGTCCTCCCTAGCCGACGTTTTGTTATCCTGTTGCTGGATCCTTGATTTGAGCCGATGTCATCTTATTGCCGATGTGTCTTACCCGAGCTTGCTGCATACGCTTTGTCAGAGACTTGTCTTGTCTATCAATCACCTTTTTGGAGCTGAACCAACCCGTTAACGCCACGTGTCCGAGCTGTTGTTAAGGCAGCCGGCAGATCTTGGAAACAAATCATTTTTGTTGTCTCAAACCTTTGTTTTAGAGAGAGAAGCTCTAGAGAGGAGGAAGAAGAGTTCTTGAGTGAGAGTAGTCTCCCAAGCTTGATCTTCGTGGTTTGAACCGTTAGATCCGAGTTTTGAGGTTAGAATCCTGATCTCCTTTGGTTATTCTTGCTGTATACCTAGCTGCATTGCATGATCGGATTTGTTTTGCATGTCATGCATCGTTTTGAAGTTGGTTTTGGAAAGAGAAAACGGTTTTCCATGTGTTCTTGAAAAAGGTCTCTTTTGATCGAAAAGTTTGGAACGAAAACCATGTTTGTGTTTGCTCTTGCATGACTTTCTTGAATGGGTACCCAGGTCCCTACATTCTGAACTCTTGGCATGAAAACTCAGATTTTTGTAACAAGTTCTGATCTTGCATCCATCTTTCAAAATGATCATGTTCTTCATATTCTTCAAAGGAAAACCCAGGTTTTTCCTGACTTTGTATGACGGGACCTCGGCTTAGTCCCGAGCGGTACCTAGTGTGTTTTCGAGGAACGGGAGCAGTGTTTAAGCTTCCAGCTTGTTTTGCTTTGTCTTTGACTTGGATCTGGCAAGAGTGCCGAGATCATTTGCATGTATTTGGGGCTTGCTTTGAGAATGTGACTTGCCATGTGATTGTAGGTTCTTGATATTTGCTTTGAGTCTACACCTGAAGAACCAGGTGAGTGGTATTTCTAATAAAGCTATGTTACACTTGCTTTTGATAAATCTTGTTTTGTTTGTTTTGACGTGGTATTTGCTAAGCATGAATAAATGGCCTTGTTTGATTGTTAACCTCGGAAAGTCCCTTGTGCTGAAGGACTCTAAACTTTCGCAGTACTATGTGTAAAGGATACGGTCCTTGTTAAATCGGGCTACGGGCCTAAGTAACACAAGTCCCTTGTGCTGGAGGACTCTAAACTTTTGCAGTACTAAGTATAAAAGGATACGGTCCTCGTTAAATCAGGCTACGGGCCTAAGTAACACAAGTCCCTTGTATTGGAGGACTTTAAACTTTCGCAATACTTTTGACCAAACGATTACGGATCGTACAGCCCTTGATACTGGAATGATGAATACGGTTCATTCCTTGTTTCGCCGATGTTATGATACTTGAATGATGAATACGGTTCATCCCTTGTTTCGCCGATGATATGATACTGGAATGATGAATACGGTTCATCCCTTGTTTCGCCGATGATATGATACTGGAATGATGAATACGGTTCATCCCTTGCTTCGCCGATGTTATGATACTTGAATGATGAATACGGTTCATCCCTTGCTTCGCCGATGTTATGATACTTGTAATGTTTGATTGATGAATACGGTTCATCCCTTGTTTTGTTAAAAGTTTTGATGTGTTTCGTTTTGAAGGACCTCGGCTATATTCATGCAAAACCTTTATTTGTAGTACCATTCACTGAGTTTTGTACTCACCCCTCTATATATATGTAGGTGATGAGCAGGACGGCGGGACGCCTAGATCGTTTTGGATGCTTGTTTTGGATTCGTGCTTGTGTCGGCTTTACTTTTGTATTTACGTCGGCGATGCCCTGTTTTGCATGTCGGCAAATCTTGAAAATCATGCTTCTCGACTTGTATTAGCTGTATTTTGTATATGTCGGCTCAAGAAGCCTTTTGATCAAGGTGTAACATGTATTTTTTTTTACCTTATTGTAATTAAGTTGTAAAGTTAATTGGAATGTTTGGCATTGCTTTGATCTACGCACAGCTCTCATGGACCTCTTGTATTTGATTTATTGCTTCCGCATTTGTGAGCCCCCTATATCCATACTCTGATTGTGTTAAGTTTTGAAAAGTTGGCCTTCGTTAATTACGGATTACTGGCCATCACGGCACCAAACTACTAGGGGCGGTTTGGGGTCGTGACAGAATGGTATCAGAGCACAAGTTCCTCGGTATACGTTATTCACACACTTGGAGTCCTGAAGAGCATAGGATTTCCCTTAGAAAGATGTTAGGGTTGCAT
Source organism: Camellia sinensis (assembly GCF_055761805.1). Taxonomy (NCBI): domain Eukaryota; kingdom Viridiplantae; phylum Streptophyta; class Magnoliopsida; order Ericales; family Theaceae; genus Camellia; species Camellia sinensis. The sequence goes on from NC_138962.1 coordinate 92,561,274, forward strand.
CGTGGTGTTTGCTATTCGAACAAGGTGTGCATTGTTTTGATATGCTTATTTGCTATTTGCCTATGTGGCTATTTGCTTAATTGTTTTAAAATCATACTTTGCACACTCATAGTATCATGAGGAGAGGTAGACCACCGCTTGGCCGAGATCAACCCGAAGACAGAATGGACAGATTGGAAAGATTAGTTGAAGGTTTGGCCCGCGAGTTGAGGCAAACCAGACAGCAGTTCGCTAGTGCTACGTCGACTCAGGCCGAGCAGACCAACGGCCGAAATGTAGCCCCACCTCCACCTCCTCCAGTGCCGCAGGTTCCTCCGCAACCAGCCTTATATGGGGATGGCACGATAGCTTTGATCAGGGAGTTCAAGAAAATGAGACCACCTAGGTTCTCTGGGGGTATAGAGCCGATGAAGGCTAAGGCATGGGTTTTGGAGATGGAAAAGTTGTTCGAGATCTTCCCTAGCACCGACGCTCAGAAAGTGACGTTGGCAGCATTCACATTAGATGATGACGCCCGTAGGTGGTGGATGATGGTTAGAGGGAGCAATCCAGATTTGACTTGGACCCGATTCTTAGAGTTGTTCTACAAGAAACATTTTCCCCTAAGTGTTCGAAACCGTAAGGCTACCGAATTTCATACTCTGACGCAAGGCAACAGAACAGTGGCGGAATATGACCGCGCTTTTACTGAATTGGTAAGGTTTGTACCTCACATGACCAACGATGAATATATGAAGGCCAGGAAGTTCGAGTGTGGGCTTCGTGGACCGATTCAAGACCGGGTTAACTTGCTTGATATGCCGACTTATGCCGAAGTATTGGACAAAGCCATTCAGGCCGAAGCTAATCTGAACCGATACCAGAGCTCGGGAGAAAACCAGCGAAAGAGGCAGAACTATGACAATCGCCGAGGACAGCTAGGCACCAAGAAGAGAACGAACATGGGCAGTACTAGTAACGTAAGGCAGGAAGGGAGTGCTAAACCGATGTGTTCAGATTGTGGGAAACAGCATTTCGGGATCTATCGACGAACGTCTGGAGCCTGTTATGAATGTGGCGAGATGGGCCATTATGTGAGGGATTGCCCCAAAACAAAGGCTGATAACAACAAGAAAGGAGAGAATACCTCGGGTTCCGTTCAGAAGGGAAATGCTAGGAAAGGACAGACGAGACAGGGCAGAGTATTTGCGTTAGTGCCAGGAGACACTCAGAATGCTGAGGCAGTGGTGTCAGGTATGTTACTAATTTGCTCCCAAGATGCCTATGTGTTGATTGACTCGGGTTCTACTCATTCGTTTATATCTACTAAGTTTGCCGAGAAAATTAATAAAGAACTAGAGCCTCTTGATTATGTGTTGTCTGTATCTACTCCATCTGGGAGATCCATGTTTGTTGCATCCATTTACAGAGCATGTGTTGTTGTGATTGAGAATGTTGAATTGCTAGTAGATCTAATGCCTCTAGACCTAGCTCATTTTGATATCATACTGGGAATGGACTGGTTAGTTGCAAACGATGCATCTATTAATTGTGTTTCGAAAAGTGTCACACTGAGACCCCCAAACCTAGCCGAGATTATTTTCCAGGGTAAAGGGGTAGTGCCCCCACCATACTTGATTTCATCCATTAAGGCCTGTAAGTTAATTCAGAAGGGGTGTCGAGGTTACTTGTGTAGTATACTGAGTGATCAGAATGGAAATGTTAGCTTAGCCGACATCCTGATTGTTAATGATTTTCCCGACGTCTTTCCAGACGAATTACCTGGCCACTTGACCGATAGAGAAATAGAGTTTACTGTTGACATCATATCGGGAACGCAGCCGATCTCCAAAACACCTTATAGGATGGCCCCCGCTGAACTTAGAGAATTGAAACTGCAATTACAAGAGTTGTTAGATAAGGGATTTATTAGGCCGAGCACTTCACCATGGGGAGCACCTGTTTTATTTGTTAAGAAGAAGGATGGCACACTCCGTCTTTGCATTGACTATAGGGAACTTAACAAGGTCACCATTAAGAACAAGTACCCGCTACCTAGAATTGATGATTTGCTTGATCAGTTACAAGGAGCACGAGTCTTTTCTAAGATCGACCTTCGGTCTGGTTACCATCAGCTTAAGGTTAAAGCCGAAGATGTTGAGAAGACTGCTTTTCGAACAAGATATGGCCACTACGAGTTTTTAGTAATGCCTTTTGGAGTGACCAATGCCCCTGCTGCATTTATGGATTTAATGAACCGAATCTTCAAACCATATTTGGATGAATTTGTAGTTGTTTTCATTGATGATATATTGATCTATTCCAAGAGTAATGTTGAACATGAAAACCATTTGAGACTTGCCTTACAGATTTTGAGAGAACGGAAGTTGTATGCGAAGTTTGACAAGTGTGAGTTTTGGCTTTCTACCATCTCATTTTTGGGTCATGTGATTAATGAAGAGGGTATTTCAGTAGATCCTAGCAAGGTTGAAGCCGTAGTAAATTGGCCGAGGCCGACTAATGTGTCCGAGATTTGTAGTTTTCTGGGTTTGGCAGGTTACTACAGAAAGTTTGTGAAAGATTTCTCAAGGATTGCAATTCCGTTAACGCAACTGACTAAGAAGGGAACACTGTATGAATGGACTAAAGATCGGGAGTCAGCCTTCCAGGAACTGAAGACGAGGTTAATTACAGCACCAGTACTTGTACTACCATCAGGTAACGAAGAGTTTCATGTCTATAGTGATGCATCGCATAAGGGTTTGGGTTGTGTATTAATGCAAAAGGGTAAAGTTATAGCTTATTCATCTCGTCAGTTGAAACCTCATGAGAAAAACTATCCTACCCATGACTTAGAATTGGCGGCCGTAGTATTTGCTTTAAAGATTTGGCGTCACTATTTGTATGGAGCTACTTGTCAGGTTTTTACAGATCATAAGAGCTTAAAGTATCTATTCACTCAGAAGGAATTGAATTTGAGACAGAGACGATGGCTCGAGTTGTTGAAAGACTACGATATGCAGATTCAATATCACCCCGGGAAAGCCAACAGTGTGGCCGACGCTTTGAGCAGGAAGTCAGAAGGAAATTTGGCGTGTTTAACCGCGATGTCAGCAGAGCCGACTATTGTTAATGAAGTAAAGACGAGACAGATGGAGGATAACTTCCTCAAGAGAATAGCCGAGGAAATTGGCACAAAGCCGAGACCAGGGTATACCATCGAAAACCAAGTACTCAAGTTTGAAGGAAGGTTATGTGTGGCCGACATTCCAGAGCTGAAGAAAAAGATTTTGCAAGAAGCTCATGGTTCTAAGTTTGCTGTCCATCCAAGGAACACCAAGATGTATCAAGATGTGAAACAGACCTTCTGGTGGCCAAATATGAAGAGAGAAATAGCCGAATTCGTGTCCCAGTGTTTACATTGTCAGCAAGTGAAAGCAGAACATCAAAGACCAGCAGGACTTCTTCAACCTTTGCCGATTCCTGAGTGGAAATGGGAGCACATCTCCATGGATTTTGTGATTGGTTTGCCGAAAACACCAAAGAGTATGGATTCAATTTGGGTTGTTGTCGATAGGTTAACTAAGTCAGCACACTTTCTACCTGTTAAGACTACCTTCAACGCCAATCAACTTGCCTTGCTATATGTGAACGAGATTGTCAGACTTCATGGAGTGCCGATGTCAATTGTTTCAGACCGAGATCCTAAATTTGTTTCTAGATTTTGGCAGAGTCTACAGAGGGCTTTTGGAGCCGAGCTGAGATTTAGTACGGCCTTTCATCCCCAGACAGATGGGCAGACTGAGAGGACAATTCAGACGCTTGAAGATATGCTTAGACTTTGTGTATTGGACTTCCAAGGAAGTTGGGGAACACATTTGCCCTTAGTAGAATTCGCTTACAATAACAGTTATCAAGCTAGCATTGGCATGGCGCCGTATGAAGCCTTGTATGGAAGAAAATGTAAGTCGCCGATATATTGGACCGAAGTCGGAGACCGAGCTCTGCTTGGTCCCGAAATGATTCAAGTGACAACAGAAAAGATTAAACTTATCCAACAAAGGATCAAAACTGCCCAGAGCCGACAAAAGAGCTACGCCGACCAGAGGAGGAATGAGATAGAGTTCGAAGTTGGGAATCATGTATTCCTGAAGGTCTCACCAATGAAAGGGGTTTCCAGATTTGGAAGGAAATGTAAGTTAGCACCTCGCTATATTGGGCCATTTGAAATTCTTGAGAGAATTAACCCCGTTGCCTACAGACTTGCTTTGCCGCCAGATTTGAGCCAAGTCCACAACGTGTTTCATGTTTCGATGTTGAGGAAGTACATCCGAGATCCACTGCATGTAATCGACCACTCCGAGATCTCAATTAATGAAGATTTGGGCTACGAGGAGAAGCCAATGAGGATTATTGACCGGCAAGTGAGGCAATTGAGGAATAGATCGATACCAATGGTAAAGGTCGAATGGAAGGAACATTATGGCACAGAAGCCACGTGGGAAAAGGAAGAGGATATGAGAGTCCGTTATCCGGAGTTGTTTTGGGAACAAGGTAATTCAAGTTTGGGGACCAAACTTCTTTAAGGGGGGTAGGATGTAACAACCCTCACCTTATTCTTGTCATACTTGCATACATTCTTGCATGGTCTTGCTTGTTATGTTAATTTGAAGGTTTTATCTCGCCTTGATTCGCTTAAGTTGCTTGCATGATTTTGTTCCTTGCTTAGTGTATGTGTGTGCGTAGCCGAGATCATCTTGATCTTAGTCCGCCTTTGACCCTTGTACTTAGAACTATCTTGAGATCTTGTTCAACCCCATCTTCACTTCGGGCATTCATTGCCGAGATGTTTTGCACTTGAACCTTGTCCACAGGCAGGTATGGCCTAGGCCGAGATGTGGCGCACCCCGGCCAAGGTGTGGCACAGCTTAGTCAAGTGCCGTCCTCCCTAGCCGACGTTTTGTTATCCTGTTGCTGGATCCTTGATTTGAGCCGATGTCATCTTATTGCCGATGTGTCTTACCCGAGCTTGCTGCATACGCTTTGTCAGAGACTTGTCTTGTCTATCAATCACCTTTTTGGAGCTGAACCAACCCGTTAACGCCACGTGTCCGAGCTGTTGTTAAGGCAGCCGGCAGATCTTGGAAACAAATCATTTTTGTTGTCTCAAACCTTTGTTTTAGAGAGAGAAGCTCTAGAGAGGAGGAAGAAGAGTTCTTGAGTGAGAGTAGTCTCCCAAGCTTGATCTTCGTGGTTTGAACCGTTAGATCCGAGTTTTGAGGTTAGAATCCTGATCTCCTTTGGTTATTCTTGCTGTATACCTAGCTGCATTGCATGATCGGATTTGTTTTGCATGTCATGCATCGTTTTGAAGTTGGTTTTGGAAAGAGAAAACGGTTTTCCATGTGTTCTTGAAAAAGGTCTCTTTTGATCGAAAAGTTTGGAACGAAAACCATGTTTGTGTTTGCTCTTGCATGACTTTCTTGAATGGGTACCCAGGTCCCTACATTCTGAACTCTTGGCATGAAAACTCAGATTTTTGTAACAAGTTCTGATCTTGCATCCATCTTTCAAAATGATCATGTTCTTCATATTCTTCAAAGGAAAACCCAGGTTTTTCCTGACTTTGTATGACGGGACCTCGGCTTAGTCCCGAGCGGTACCTAGTGTGTTTTCGAGGAACGGGAGCAGTGTTTAAGCTTCCAGCTTGTTTTGCTTTGTCTTTGACTTGGATCTGGCAAGAGTGCCGAGATCATTTGCATGTATTTGGGGCTTGCTTTGAGAATGTGACTTGCCATGTGATTGTAGGTTCTTGATATTTGCTTTGAGTCTACACCTGAAGAACCAGGTGAGTGGTATTTCTAATAAAGCTATGTTACACTTGCTTTTGATAAATCTTGTTTTGTTTGTTTTGACGTGGTATTTGCTAAGCATGAATAAATGGCCTTGTTTGATTGTTAACCTCGGAAAGTCCCTTGTGCTGAAGGACTCTAAACTTTCGCAGTACTATGTGTAAAGGATACGGTCCTTGTTAAATCGGGCTACGGGCCTAAGTAACACAAGTCCCTTGTGCTGGAGGACTCTAAACTTTTGCAGTACTAAGTATAAAAGGATACGGTCCTCGTTAAATCGGGCTACGGGCCTAAGTAACACAAGTCCCTTGTATTGGAGGACTTTAAACTTTCGCAATACTTTTGACCAAACGATTACGGATCGTACAGCCCTTGATACTGGAATGATGAATACGGTTCATCCCTTGTTTCGCCGATGTTATGATACTTGAATGATGAATACGGTTCATCCCTTGTTTCGCCGATGATATGATACTGGAATGATGAATACGGTTCATCCCTTGTTTTGCCGATGATATGATACTGGAATGATGAATATGGTTCATCCCTTGCTTCGCCGATGTTATGATACTTGAATGATGAATACGGTTCATCCCTTGCTTCGCCGATGTTATGATACTTGTAATGTTTGATTGATGAATACGGTTCATCCCTTGTTTTGTTAAAAGTTTTGATGTGTTTCGTTTTGAAGGACCTCGGCTATATTCATGCAAAACCTTTATTTGTAGTACCATTCACTGAGTTTTGTACTCACCCCTCTATATATATGTAGGTGATGAGCAGGACGGCGGCGACGCCTAGATCGTTTTGGATGCTTGTTTTGGATTCGTGCTTATGTCGGCTTTACTTTTGTATTTACGTCGGCGATGCCCTGTTTTGCATGTCGGCAAATCTTGAAAATCATGCTTCTCGACTTGTATTAGCTGTATTTTGTATATGTCGGCTCAAGAAGCCTTTTGATCAAGGTGTAACATGTATTTTTTTTTACCTTGTTGTAATTAAGTTGTAAAGTTAATTGGAATGTTTGGCATTGCTTTGATCTACGCACAGCTCTCATGGACCTCTTGTATTTGATTTATTGCTTCCGCATTTGTGAGCCCCCTATATCCATACTCTGATTGTGTTAAGTTTTGAAAAGTTGGCCTTCGGTAATTACGGATTACTGGCCATCACGGCACCAAACTACTAGGGGCGGTTTGGGGTCATGACAACAACAATCATATTAAAAAAAAGTCATTGAACAAACTACAATCACATCACATTTTTCCTATAATAAAATAAGTAGATGAAAAAAGAACTATTAAACTAACTACAATCACATTAAAAAAAGAATCATTCAACTGATTATAACCACATTTTTCTCTTTGAAAGGGTTTATATTTATTTAACTTCAATCATATTAAAAAATAAAATTAAAATAGTAAATAAAAAGATTTGATAACATTAAAAAAAAAGGCATTGAACTAACTACAACACTCATATTAAAAAAGAGAGTCATTGAACAAAGTACAATCACATCACATTTTTCACATAATAGAATAAATAAATGAAAAAAAAGAACTATTAAACTACCTACAATCACATTTAAAAAAAAAAAAAAGAGTCATTCAACTAATTATAATCACATTTTTCTATTTGTGAGGGTTTATATTTATCTAACTTCAATCATATTAAAAAATCAAATTATAATTTTTTATTCGCTAGACAAATCACAAATATTTTCATGCGTTATCTAACTACAATATTAAAACAGTAAACGAAAGGAAAAGTAAGAAGAAGAAAACAAAAAGAAGACTTACTGTTTGCCTACGTGGTCACTGAAGTCGAAAGTGCAGAAGTGAGAAGTCAAGAAAGAGAAAACAAGAAGGAGACTCACTGTTTGCAATAGATATATGAAAGTTTAAAAAGAGTGTATATATTGGAGAAGTTTAAAAGACTTTGAAGAATTTAATAAGTGGTAAGTTTTATTTCTCAAAAAAATCAAAAAAATTAAGAAATTAAGGTTCAGATATTGGAACCCCCACAAAACTTGTGAGTTAAGGATAGATATAAATAAATAGATAGATATAGATATAGATATTGTTAAATTATTTTTATAAAAAATCTTTAAAAACATAATTTATATATTAAAAAAATTAATAACAAATATAAATATTTATAATTATCCCGTGCATAGCACGGGTGATAGGCTAGTCTATACTATATATTAAGCAAAATGGGGTTTTTAACCCCCAACGCCTGTGGGAGCTTCAATATGCCAATCCTAATTTTCTAATTTTTTATTTTTTTTAAAAAAAAAAATTAACCTCAGCATTTATTAACTTCTCTCAACCCACAAGACTTTTTAACTTCTCTCATAATTATTGCAATACCTTTTCCAAAACGCAACATTTTTAATATACAAATTATTTGTTTTGGAAAAGGTACTGCAGTAATTATGAGAGAATTTAAAAAGTCTTGTAGGTTTAGAGAAGTTAATAAATGCTGAAATTAATTTTTTTTTTAAAAAAAAACAAAAAATTAGAAAATTAGGATTGGCATATTGAAGCTCCCATAGGCCATGGGGGTTAAAAACCCCCTTTTTCTTAATATATAGTATAGATAGACTAGCCTATCACCCGTACTATGCACGGGATAATTATAAATATTTATATTTGTTATTAATTTTTTTTAATATATAAATTATGTTTTTAAAGATTTTTTATAAAAATAATTTAACAATCTTATCACTAACCATAGTGTATATGAGAAATTAAAAAGGTTACTGCAGTAACTATGCACGGACTGTATCTATAATTATTTGTATGAGGGGATTTTAAATACTGATCAGGGATTTTGATCAAATCAATAAATGCAGACATGTGGAAAGACATGTAGATTGAAAAAACTTAATAAATGCTGATCAGGGGATTTTGACCAAATCAATAAATGTTGCGTTTTTTTTTTAAATAATTTTTTTAAAAAAGGCTACTGCAGTAATTATGCACAGGCTGTATCTATAATTATTTGTATGAGGGGATTTTAAATACTGATCAGAGATTTTGATCAAATCAATAAATGCAGACATGTGGAAAGGCATGTAGATTGAAAAAAGTTAATACATGCTGATTAGGGGATTTTGACCAAATCAATAAATGCTGAGTTTTTTTTAAATAAAAAATTTTAAAAATTAAGGTTGAGAGATTGGAGCTTCTATAAGGCTTGGGATTTAGAAACCCCATTTTCCTTAATATATACTAGCCTATCACCCGTGCTATGTACGGGATAATTATGAATATTTATATTTATTTTTTATTTTTTTAGTATATAAATTATGTTTTTTAAGATTTTTTATAATAATAATTTAACAATCTTATCACTAAATGTCTTTTTTTTAAATGTCTTCTTTTTCTTTTTTCTTTTTTATATTATATTAAAGTTTAATATTTTGATAATAATCATATGTGTTGGACTTTTCAATGAATTAAATGTCTTGTTTTTTTATATTATATTAAAGTTTAATATTTTGATAATAATCATATGTGTTATACTTTTCAAGGAATTTTTTTTATGCTTGTTCTTAATGCATTAAAGTGTTATTATGAGAGATAATAATCATATATGTTGGGACTTTTCAAGGAATTCATATGTGTTGGACTTTTTAAGGAATTTTTTTTATACTTATTCTTAATGCATTAAAGTGTTATTATAAGGGTAAGGCTTAGGGATTGTGAGAAATTAATAAATGCTAAGGTTTATTTTTTAAAATCAAGAGATTGGGATATTGAAACTCCCACAAAACTTGTGGGTTAGAGATAGATATAAATAAATAGATAGATATAGATATAGATATAGATATAGATATAGATATAGATATTTGTTTTAAATTTTTTTTAATATATATATTATTTGTTTTGGAAAAGGTACTGCAGCAATTATGAGAGAAGTCAAAAAGTCTTATGGATTGAGAAAAGTTAATAAATGCTGAGGTTAATTTTTTTTAAAAAAATAAAAAATTAGAAAATTAGGATTGGCATATTGGAGCTTCCACAAGCCCTAGGGGTTAGAAACCCCCTTTTGTTTAATATATACTATAGACTAGCCTATCACCCATGCTATGCACGAGATAATTATAGATATTTATATTTGTTTTAATTTTTTTTAATATATAAATTATGTTTTTTAAGATTTTTTATAAAAATAATTTAATAATCTTATCACTAACCATAGTGTACAGAAGAAATTAAAAAGGCTACTCCAGTAACTAAGCACAGGTTGTATCTATAATTATTTGTATGAGGGGATTTTAAATGCTAATGAGGGATTTTGACCAAATTAATAAATGCAGGCATGTGGATTGGAAAAAGTTAATAAATGCTGATCAGGGGATTTTGACCAAATCAATAAATGTTGAGGTTTTTTTTTTTAAATAAAAAATTTAGAAAATTAAGATTGAGAGATTGGAGCTCCCATAAGGCTTAGGGTTTAGAAAGCTCATTTTCCTTAATATATTTACAATTATCTATATATGTGAATTATGATTTTTAAATGTCTTTTTTTTTTTTTAAGTGTCTTCTTTTTTTTCTTTTTTATATTATATTAAAGTTTAATATTTTGATAATAATCATATGTGTTGGACTTTTCAAGAAATTTTTTTTATGCTTGTTCTTAATGCATTAAAGTGTTATGATAAGGAATAATAATCATATGTGTTGGGACTTTTCAAGGAATTCATATGTGTTGGATTTCAAAAAAAAAAATTATGCTTGTTCTTAATACATTAAAGTGTTATTATGAGGATAAGACTTAGGGGTTACGAGAAGTTAATAAATGATAAAGTTTTTTTTTTTAATAAAAAAATCAAGAAATTTAGATTGGGAGATTGGAGCTCCCACAAGGCTTGGGGTTAAAAACACCATTTTGCTTAATATATAGTACAGATATAGATATAGATAGATATAGATAGCTATACACGGGATAATTATAGATATTTATATTTATTTTAATTTATTTTAATATATAAATTATATTTTTTAAGATTTTTTATAAAAATAATTTAACAATCTTATCACTAACCATAGTGTACAGGAGAAATTAAAAAGGCTACTGCAGTAACTATGCACGGACTGCATCTATAATTATTGTAACGCCCTCAAAATAATAACACTAAATCCATCAAATAAGACATTCATTAACATATGAAATAACCACATTCTTCTATTCATCAGAGTTTGATTACAAAAGTATTACATGTTAACAACAAAAGCAAAATGCCCTACGGGCTTACAGCTTTCCAAGTTAACACTTGGTTACAACAAAAGAGTACTAACTCATTTACACCTTAAGCCCTTGGCTTGGATTTACATGTAATACATCAAAAAGTAAAACGACAAAAGTATGTCCGCCTCTAGCCTCCCAAGCTATGTCCTTGGAGGTAGCATGCTACCTGTACCTGAAAATGATGTTCCCATATAGGGTGAGCCACAGCCCAGTAGAAATACACTAAACCAAATATGAACAATGACTAAAAGATTAGCAGTTGATAGTTGGTCCACACTGATTCTTTCCTTTATCACACTTTACATTTTCATGACATACAAGTCCATGGTACAACTCATTTTCCAATTTCTTTCAATTCTCAAATTTCAACCATGGCTCAGAACCTGGCCAAACAACTCATATGAGACAATAACTCATATCAAACACTTCCCATATCATATTAGATATGCATACGAGCTATATCACACAACAACAGATAAGCATACAAGCTATATCATCACTTCCACAGATATGCATATGAGCACTATCACACTTCCAATGACAAGCATATGAGCTCTGTCAACACAATAGTAGATAAGCATATGAGCTCTATCTATGGAGTCCATCCCCTATCTCCTCCCTACACATCCAGTTTAGAGGTCCATCCCCTATCTTCCCCTAAACCGTGGAGTACATCCCCTATCTCCTCCAACACAACACAATGCATATAAACAACAATTATACACATCATCACACAATACATAAATTTAATGTATTCTTTCAATCGTCAATCCCAATGACACATTCGAGTGATTAGTTTCAGTTTGCCTAATCATCATGCATTGTCTACAACAATCACAACTATCCTCCACCGATAGCCCCAAGCAGTTATTTCTAAACAGAAAATAAATGCACAAATGGATATTTAATCAACATTTCATTTCGGTGAGTGATAAATAATTCAACAACACCCTTTAACCCCATACTTTCCCAATCTCTACATTTTCACTTCATTTCCTCATTTCTCACAATTAATTATCCCAATTAATCAAACGGTGTAATTAGGTCATTTTCCATAATTACCATTTCAACCCTTAGGTCCCATTTTCATCAATAATTCAACATTTATTTCACTTCTCTACGACAAACATGCACTTAGGTTTATTATAAATAAAACCCCAACTTTTGTAAAAATAACACAAGAGCCCCAAACTTTCACAAAATTACCAAACCAACCCCAACATCTCAAAATACCAAAATTTAAAGACAAAATCCATAGAGAGGAGTAGGATATCCCTACCTCAAATTCGGAGCCTCAAAGGAGAAGATGACAAAACCCGACGTGCTCCAAAACTCGAAATTTTCAGATTAAAATGTAGCCCTCGACGATCAACAACCTTTTTGTAAAGGCCAAAGATGAGCAAATCACTCCTACTAGATCAAAACCTAGAGAGAAGGTAGTATCTAGAGAGAGAGGCTCACCAATGGTGTTTTTGGAAAAGTAGGAGAGAGAAGAGAAAGTGAAAAAGTGATTTGAAAAGTCAAACCACGGAACTTAAACCCAGTCGTCCCGCTCGAGCGTAAAACACCCCGCTCGAGCGTCACTCACAGACTCCCGCTCGAGCGCCAACAATCCCGCTCGAGCGGCGAATACACACTCCCAGAACTTTTACAGAACCAGGTCTCCCCTCGAGCTTCCAACTCCCCGCTCGAGCGTCACTCACACAACCCTGCTCGAGCGGCCAATCCCACGCTCGAGCGTCCAACACTGCACAGGAAAAACTGGATGGGTGCAATTTCCGCTCGAGCGCCAAAACCCCCGCCCGAGCGAACAGGTTAAAATCTGGGCAACTAGTTTTGGTTTCTAAACTCAACCAACCTGTAACAAACCTGCCCAACACATCCCATAACTCAAATACCAAATAAGAAAGGATGTAAACAAGATAATAAACAACTACCAACATCCACGGATACATGTCCGGATCACTGTATAACAAGGGTAAACCCGAGATCGCTATAATTATTTTTATGAGGGGATTTTAAATGCTAATTAGGGATTTTGACCAAATCAGTAAATGCAGGTATATGGATTGGAAAAAGTTAATAAATGCTGATCAGGGGATTTTGATCAAATCAATAAATGCTAATGTTTTTTTTTTCAAGTCAAAAATTTAGAAAATTAAGATTGAGAGATTGGAGCTCCCACAAGACTTGGGGTTTAGAAACCCTCTTTTCCTTAATATATTTACAATTATCTATATATGTGAATTGCGATTTTTAAATGTCTTTTTTTTTTAATGTCTTCTTTTTTTCTTTTTTATATTATCTTAAAGTTTAATATTTTGATAATAATCATATGTGTTGGAATTTTCAAGGAATTAAATGTCTTCTTTTTTTTATTATCTATATTAAAGTTTAATATTTTGATAATAATCATATGTGTTGGACTTTTCAAGAAATTTTTTTCATGCTTGTTCTTAATGCATTAAAGTGTTATTATGAGGGATAATAATCATTTGTGTTGGGACTTTATATAGGAATTCATGTGTTGGATTTCAAATAATTTTTTTTATACTTGTTCTTAATGCATTAAAGTGTTATTATGAGGGTAAAACTTGGGGGTTGGGAGAAGTTAATAAATGCTAAGAGTATTTTTTTTTTAATCAAAAAATCAAGAAATTTAGAATTGGAGATTGGAGCTCCCACAAGGCTTGGGATTAAAAATCCCATTTTGCTTAATATATAGTATAGATTAAAGTTTAATATTTTGATAATAATCATATGTATTGGACTTTTCAAGAAATTTTTTTCATTCTTGTTCTTAATGCATTAAAGTGTTATTATGAGGGATAATAATCATATGTGTTGGGACTTTATAAAGGAATTCATGTGTTGGATTTCAAAGAATGTTTTTATATTTATTCTTAATGCATTAAAGTGTTATTATGAGGGTAAGACTTGGGGGTTGGAATAAGTTAATAAATGCTAAGAGTTTTTTTTTTTTTTAAATCCAAAAATCAAGAAATTTAGATTGGGAGATTGGAGCTCCTACAAGGCTTGAGATTAAAAATCCCTTTTGCTTAATATATAGTATAGATAGATAGCCTATCACCTGTGCTATGCACAGGATATTTATAAATATTTATATTTGTTTTAGATTTTTTTACTACATAAATTATATTTTTAAAGATTTTTTATAAAAATAATTTAACAATCTTATCACTAACCATAGTGTATGAGATAAGTTAAAAAGGGTACTGCAATAACTATGCACAGATTGTATCTATAATTATTTGTATGAGGTGATTTTAAATGTTGATTAGGAAATTTTGACCAAATCAATAAATGCAAGCATCTGAAAAGACATGTGGATTGAAAAAAATTAATAAATGTTGATCAGGGGATTTTGACCAAATCAATAAATGCTGAGTTCTTTTCTTTAATAAAAATTTAGAAAATTCAGATTGGGATATTTAAATAAAAGTTAGTAAATGTTGAAGTTAATAATGCTATCTAACTAACTACAATCACATTTTTCTCATAATAAAAAAAGAGAATTGAAAAAAAGAACCATTAAAATAGTAAATAAAAAGATTATTTAGAACCATTGAACAAACTACAATCAATTTTTCTTTTTGTGTGGGTTTATGTTTATCTAACTTCAATCATATTAAAAAATCAAATTATAAACAAACAAAATAACTTCAATCATACAAATTACAATTTTTTTAATGCTATCTAACTACAATGACATTTTTTTCATAATAAAAAAAATAATTGAAAAAAATAACCATTAAAATAACAAATAAAAAAGATTATTTAGAACCATTGAACAAACTACAAAATGAGATAATTTCAATCATACAAATCACAATTTTTTTAATGCTATCTAATCATCATCAATAATTAAAAAAATCAATCACAAATTAAGTCAATTGATAATTAAAAAACACAATAATTATTTTTCAAAAAACATAGTGAGTTAAAAAGATCAATTACAATTTTTTTTGTGGTCAAAATACAATCTAATCATCATCAATAATTGGTACATTATGTGACCCTAATGAGTACAAACCATTTTGTTTTTCAAAGAACGCAGTGAGTTAAAAATCAAATCACAAATTAAGTGAATTGATAGTTAAAAAAATACAATAGTTTTTTTTCAAAAACACAGTGAGTTAAAAAAAATCAATTACAATTTTTTTTTTTGCAAAATACAATCTAATCATTATCAATAATTTGTACTTTAAAAATCAAATCAGAAAAAAAAATCAAATCAAATCACAAATATTTTTATGCTTTCTAACTACAATCATATTTTTTTCATAAATAATTGTAAAGAAAAACCATTAAAATAGTAAATAAAAGATTAAATCACATTAAAAAAAAAGAACCATTGAACAAACTACAATCATATCACATTTTTCCCATAATAAAAAATAAATAAATAAATGAGAAAAAGAACCATTGACTAACTACAACCACATTAAAAAAAAAAAAAAAGAACTATTGAACTAACTACAATTACATTTTTTTTTTGGTGAGTGTTTATGTTTATCTAATTTCAATCATATTAAAAATAAAATTAAAATAGTAAATAAAAAGATTAAATAACATTTAAAAAAAATTGAACTAACTACAACAATCATATTTAAAAAAAGAGCCATTGAACAAACTGCAATCACACCACATAATTTTAAATGAAAAAAAAACAATTAAACTAACTACAATCACATTAAAAAAAAAAAAAGAATCATTCAACTAATTATAATTATATTTTTCTCTTTGTGAGGGTTTATATTTATCTAAATTCAATCATATTAAAAAATCAAAAATAAAATTAAAATAGTAAATAAAAAGATTGAATAACACTAAAAAAAAAACAATTGAACTAACTACAACAATCATATTAAAAAAAAGAGCCATTGAACAAACTACAATCACATCACATTTTTCCCAAAATAAAATAAATAAATGAAAAAAAAAGAATTATTAAACTAACTACAATCACATTTAAAAAAAAAAAAACGAATCATTCAACTAAGTATAATCACATTTTTCTCTTTGTGAGGGTTTATATTTATCTAACTTCAATCATATTAAAAACAAATTATAATTTTTTATTCGCTAGACAAATCACAAATATTTTTATGCGCTATCTAACTACAATATTAAAACAGTAAACAAAAAGAAAAATCAAGAATGAGAAAACAAAAAGAAGACTTACTGTTTGCATACGTGGTCACTAAAGTTGAAAGTGTAGAAGTGAGAAGTCAAGAAGGAAAAAACAAAAAGGAGACTCACTGTTTGCAATAGGTATGTGAAAAGTTAAAAAGAGTGTGTGTATTGGAGAAGTTAAAAAGACTTGGAAAAATTTAATAAGTGCTAAGTTTTTTTTTTCAAAAAAAATAAAAAAAAAATTAAGAAATTAAGGTTCAAATATTGGAACTCCCACAAAATTTGTGGGTTAGAGATAGATATAAATAAATAGATAGGTATAGACATAGATATTTATACTAGCCTATCACCCGTGCTATGCACGGGATAATTATGGATAGGGTATGGCTTCTGTCTAATCTGGGATCGGACTGTACTGTGCTGTTGGGCCCGTGGGGGCCCACCACAGGTCCCATTTTGATAATCTGAACCGTTGAATGTGTAGAAATCGTCGAGTACTATATGCCTGTAAAAAGTCACGTTGATCGGATATCGATAGCTATGTGATCAAAACAGTTTTTTGTCAACCGTTAATTTGTTCACCGTCCAATTTTTTTAATACGAAACTGTTTTGATCATATAACTATCGATATCCGATCAACGTGATTTTTTACAGGTATATAGTACTCGATGAGTTCTACATATTGAACGGTTCAGATTATCAAAAAGAGACCCGGGGTGGGCCTCCATGGGCCCAACAGCACGGTCCAGTTTGATCCCGGACTGGACAGAAGCCATACCCTTATAGATATTTATATTTTTTTTAATTTTTTTAATATATAAATTATGTTTTTTAAGATTTTTTATAAAAATAATTTAACAATCTTATCACTAACCATAGTGTACAGGAGAAATTAAAAAAGCTACTACAGTGACTATGCACGGGCTATATCTATAATTATTTGTATGAGGGGATTTTAAATGCTAATCAGGGATTTTGACCAAATCAATAAATGAAGGCATGTGGATTGAAAAAAGTTAATAAATGTTGATCAATAGATTTTGACCAAATCAATAAATGAATGCTGAGGTTCTTTTTTTAAATCAAAAATTTTAAAAATTAAAATTGAGACATAGGAGCTCCCACAAGGCTTGGGGTTTAGAAACCCCATTTTCATTAATATATTTACTAGCCTATCACCCGTGCTATGCACGGGATAATTATAAATATTTATATTTGTTTTAGATTTTTTTTTAATATATAAATTATATTTTTTAAGATTTTTTATAAAAATAATTTAACATTCTTATCACTAACCATAGTGTATGGGATAAGTTAAAAAGAGTACTGCAATAACTATGCACAGATTGTATCTATAATTATTTGTATGAGGTGATTTTAAATATTGATTAGGGAATTTTGACCAAATCAATAAATGCACGCATCTGAAAAGACATGTGGATTGGAAAAAATTAATAAATGCTGATCAGGGGATTTTGACCAAATCAATAAATGCTAAGTTTTTTTTTTCAAATAAAAAATTTAGAAAATTCAGATTGGGATATTTAAATAAAAGTTAATAAATACTGAAGTTAATAATGCTATCTAACTAACTACAATCACATTTTTCTCATAATAAAAAAATAATTAAAAAAAAGAACCATTAAAATAGTAAATAAAAAGATTATTTAGAACTATTGAACAAACTACAATCACATTTTTATTTTTGTATAGCGATCCCGGGTTTTTACCCTTGTTGTACAGTGATCTGGACATGTGTCCGTGGTTGTTGGTAGTTGTTTATTACCTTGTTTGCATCCTCTTTACTTTGTATATTGAGTTATAGGATGTGTTGGGCAGGTTTGTTTCAGGTTGGTTGTGTTTGGGAGCCTAGTGTTGCTGCCCAGATTTTTGGACCTTCGCTCGAGCGAGGAGTTGGTCGCTCGAGCGAGAGTTGAGTTCGTGTCTGGTGGGTCGAGCCAGAGTGGCTTCGCTCGAGCGAGCGATGGCGTCTGGTTCTGGACCTGAGAGTTGTGTTTCTTGGCTCGAGCGAGCTTGTAGGAACCCACATTCTATGTCCTCATCATGTTCATGAGCATCGGTATGATTATGACTTGTTTAGCTTGCATGTGTATGTTGTGATTTGTTTCGCTTGAGCTAATGTGATCCATGCCTTGTTTTGAAGCCTTGTGATTTGTCTAAGTGTAGTATGCTTGTCTTGTTCCTTCCTTGATGAGAAACTTAGGCCACGCCTTGCCTGAGTTATACTAGCCGATGTTATCCCAAGCCGAGGTCATCCTCAGTCTAGAAGTATCTTGGAACCCCTTGTTGACCTCCGTCCTTGCCTTGACACATTAGCCGAGATGTTACCTTGCACCCAAGTGATCTCGTCCTGGAGTGGTATGACCTAGGCCGAGGTGTGGCGCATCTAGGCCAAGATGTGGCACAGCTTAGTCAAGTGTTGTCCTTCCTAGCCGAGGTCATTGTCACCTTAGTTGCCGAAGTCCTTTGTTAGCCGATGTCACCCCTTGCCGATGTGCCATTCCGTGTAGCTTGTTAGATACACCTTGTTGTTAGCCGATGTCATTGCCTCGTCAGAGAGCCCATACCGCTTTGCTTGTTGAACACCCTTCCACCATGCTTTGACTGGCCTGTCAGCCACCTTTTCAGGTAGAACCCAACCAGTCGCCGCCACGTGTCTCAGCAGAGGGTTAACCCCAGAACCGGGTATAGAAAACTATCATTTGGTGTCATAACCTTGTCTTGTAGAGAGAGAAGCTCTAGGAGGAAGAAAGAGTTTTAGAGTGAGGAAGTAGATCTTCAAGCTTGATTCCTAGAAATCGAACCGTTAAATCCGTGTTCTAAGGTTAGATTCTTGATCTGCTCATGATGTTCTCTATATTCATGTTGTTGCATTGCATGATCGGATATGATTTGTAAGCCATGCATCGTTTTGAAGCTCGATTTTAGAAAGAGAAAATGACATTCATGTGTTCTTCAAGAAAAGTCTTGTTTTGATCCGAAAGCTTGCATAAAGAATCATGTTTTTGTGTTTATTTCCGCAAGAATTCCAAGTACGGGTCCCCAGGTCCATGTTTTCAAACTCATAGCACGAAAACCCCAGATTTGTGATGACAGATTATGATTGAACATTCAAGTTTTTCATGTTTTCACACTCATGTTCTTCATGTTCATCAGCAGAGGGAAACCCAGAGTTTCCCGACCTCTTTTCCTTGCATGTGGCCCTCGGGAACACACCTCGGCGAGGAGGTGTGGAACCTCGGCCTGGACCTGGTTGGTGCCCAGCATGTTTTCCGAAACCATTTGTGTACATACGAAACTTGTTGAAGGTGCATTCAATAGGCTTTGCCCTGTGTTTGTAGGACTTGGGCTTGTCTCGACCCCGACGTTTGAAGAAACTATGTGAGTGGTATTTTTAATAAAGCTATGTTACACTTGCTTTCATAAAATCTCGTCTTGCCTTGTTTTGAAAAGTACTTGATCTGGCATGAATGACTATCCCTACTTGTATATTAAACGCTATCTTGTTTTGATGACATGTCTCGAAAGTCCTTAGCTGCAGGGGACTATAATGCAACTGCACTCTTGTCTTGAAAGTCCTTAGCTGCAGGGGACTATAATGCAACTGCACTCTTGTCTTGAAAGTCCTTAGCTGCAGGGGACTATAATGCAACTGCACTCTTGTCTTGAAAGTCCTTAGCTGCAGGGGACTATAATGCAACTGCACTCTTGTCTTGATATGTCATCGCACTTGTAATATGTAGATGTAATAACATCCAAGAACTTGAAAGGCCGGCAATGAACTTGTTTTCCCCTTGCTTGGAAAGTATGCTATGTATTGTTTGAAAGAAATCTTGGATATCAATCATGCAAAACCTTTATTTCTAATATCATTCACTGAGTATCCAAGCTCACCCTCTCTATATATATGTAGGTGATGAACAAGAAGGCATTGAGGCCTAGACGTGATGCCGATGTGTTTTTGGGTGCATTGCCGACATGTTTTGGATTATCATTTTGTACCGTCTTGAAGATCATGCTTCTCGGCTTGTTTTTCATTTGTACTTGTATACGTCGGCTTGAGAAGCCTTTTGGTCAAGATGTGTTTTGTATCTCATTTCCTTATTGTATTTAAGTTGTAAGACTTTATAAAGATGTATGTCATTTCATCGGACTTATGCACTGCTCTTATGGACCACTTGTATCTTGAATTATTGCTTCCGCATTTGTGAGCCCCCTATATAAATACTCTGATTGTGTGTGATTCTTGTAAGTTGGCCTTCGGTAATTACGGATTACTGGCCATCACGGCTCCAAACTACTAGGGGCGGTTTGGGGGCGTGACAGAGCTTTTCTTGGCTCGAGCGGTCTGGTTTGTTCTTCGCTCGAGCGAGAGGTCTGTCACTCGAGCGTGCTTCTGGTTGCAGACCTGAGGGTTTGAGTTGTTGGCTCGAGCGAGAATTCCTTAGCTCGAGCGCACATCTGAGTTTTTGGCTCGAGCGAGAGTTCATTGGCTCGAGCGAGAGTTTTCTGTGTCTGGTCGCTCGAGCGACCAAGTCTTTGCTCGAGCGAGAGTGTTTTATATCAGCGGACAGTAGCGTTTTTGAACATCACTTTTTCACTTTATTTTTCTTTCAAACCCTTGATCCGAGACACACTCTCTCTAAACTTACACTCTCTCTAAGAATTGATCTCCCTAGAGTGTGAATCTAGCCTAGGGCCTTTGTTAAAAAGATAGAGGGCGTTGAGAGTTTTGTTTTAATCTGAAAAAGTTTGGATTTGGAGCACGTTGATCTTCGAGTCTTCATCTCCTTTTTGGCTCAAACTTCGAGGTAGGGATATCCTACTCCTCTCTATGGATTTTGTCTTTAAATTTTAGTATTTTGAGATGTTGGGGTTGGTTTGGTAATTTGGTAAAAGTTTGGGGCTTTTGTGCAATTTTACAAAAGTTGGGGTTTTATTCATAATAAACCTAGATGCATGTTTGGCATAGAGAAATGGAATAAATGTTGAATCATTGATGAAAATGGGACCTAAGCGTTGAAATGGTAATTATGGGTAACGACCTAATTACATTGTTTGATTAATTGGGATAATTAATTGTGAGAAATGAGGAAATGAAATGTTGATTGAATATCCATTGTGCATTTATTTTCTGTTTAGAAATAACTGCTTTGGGCTATCGGTGGAGGATAGTCGTGATTGTTGTAGACAATGCATGATGATTAGGCAAACGGAAACTAATCAATGGAATGTGTCATGGAATTTGACGGTTGATAGAATACATTAACTGTATGTATTGAGTGATTGTATATAGAACCAATGTGTTTGTATACGTTATGTGTAGAGGAGGAGATGGGGGATGTACTCCGCGGTTTAGGGGAAGATAGGGGATGTACCTCTAAACCAGATAGTGTTGGGAGAAGATAGGGGATGAACTCCGTAGATACAGCTCATATGCTTGTCTAGTAAAGTGAAGATAGAGCTCATATGCTTATCTTTGTGAAGTGTGGATATAGCTTACATGCTTATCTGTGGATATTGTTGATATACATATCTGTTGTAGAATGTGGATATAGCTTGTTTGCTTATCTGTGAATGTGGATATTGTTGTTATACATATCTGTTGAGAATGTGGCTAGTGCTTATATGCCTATCCGTTGAAAAGGGGAAAATGAAAAGTAACTTGGACTCATTAGTCGTATGACATAAATATGTGATTTATGTGAATGTATCAGTGTTGGCCATCTATCAATTGCTAATATTTTAGTCATTGTTCATGGTTGGTTTAGTATATTTCTACTGGGCTGTGGCTCACCCTTTATGGGAATATCATTTTCAAGTACAGGTAGCATGCCACCTCCAAGGACATAGCTTGGGAGGTTAGAGGCGGGCATACTTTTGTTGATTTACTTTTGATGTATTACATGTAAACTCAAGCCAAGGGCTTAACGTGTATGAGTTAGTACTCTTTTGTTGTAACCAAGTGTTAACTTGGAAAGCTGTAAGCCCGTAGGGCATTTTGCTTTTGTTGTTAACATGTAATACTTATGTAATAGAACTCTGATAAATGGAAGAATGTGGAACTTTTGCATCTCAATGCATGTCTTATTTGATGGGTTTAATGTTATTATTTTGAGGGCGTTACATTTTGTGAGGGTTTATGTTTATCTAACTTCAATCATATTAAAAAATCAAATTATAAACAAAAAAAAAATAACTTCAATCATACAAATCACAATTTTTTTTAATACTATCTAACTACGATGACATTTTTTTCATAATAAAAAAAATAATTAAAAAAATAACCATTAAAATAGTAAATAAAAAAGATTATTTAGAACCATTGAACAAATTACAATCACATTTTTCTTTTTGTGAGTGTTTAAATTTATCCAACTTCAATCATATTAAAAAATAAAATTATAAACAAAAGGAGATAATTTCAATCATACAAATCACAATTTTTTTAATGCTATCTAATCATCATCAATAATTAAAAAAATCAATCACAAATTAAGTCAATTGGTAATTAAAAAGCACAATAATTTATTTTTCAAAAAACATAGTGAGTTAAAAAGATCAATTACAATTTTTTTTTGGTCAAAATACAAACTAATCATCATCAATAATTGGTACATTATGTGACCCTAATGAGTACAAACCATTTTGTTTTTCAAAGAACATAGTGAGTTAAAAATCAAATCACAAATTAAGTGAATTGATAGTTAAAAAACTACAATAATTTTTTTTCAAAAAACACGGTGAGTTAAAAAATCAATTACAATTTTTTTTTTCAAAATACAATCTAATCATTATCAATAATTGGTACTTTAAAAATCAAATCAGAAAAAAAATCAAATCAAATCACAAATATTTTTATGTTTTTTAATTACAATCATATTTTTTTCATAAATAATTGTAAAGAAAAACCATTAAAATAGTAAATAAAAGATTAAATCACATTAAAAAAAAGAACCATTGAACAAACTACAATCATATCACATTTTTCCCAAAATAAAAAAAATAAATAAATGAAAAAAAGAACCATTGACTAACTACAATCACATTAAAAAAAAAAAGAACCATTGAACTAACTACAATTACATTTTTTTTTTCCTTGTGAGTTTTTATGTTTATCTAACTTCAATCATATTAAAAAAAATTAAAATAGTAAATAAAAAGATTAAATAACATTTTAAAAAAATTGAACTAACTACAACAATCATATTTAAAAAAAAAAAAAAAACCATTAAACAAAGTACAATCACACCACATAATTTTAAATGAAAAAAAAAAGAACTATTAAACTAACTACAATCACATTAAAAAAAAAAGAATCATTCAACTAATTATAATTACATTTTTCTCTTTGTGAGGGTTTATATTTATCTAATTTCAATCATATTAAAAAATCAAAAATAAAATTAAAATAGTAAATAAAAAGATTAAACAACATTAAAAAAAAAACCATTGAACTAACTACAACAATCATATCAAAAAAAAGAGTCATTGAACAAACTACAATCAGATCACATTTTTCCCAAAATAAAATAAATAAATGAAAAAAAAAACTATTAAACTAACTACAATCACATTTAAAAAAAAAAAGAATCATTCAACTAATTATAATTACATTTTTCTCTTTGTGAGGGTTTATATTTATCTAACTTCAATCATATTAAAAAAAATTATAATTTTTTATTCGCTAGACAAATCACAAATATTTTTATGCGCTATCTAACTACAATATTAAAACAGTAAACAAAAGGAAAAGTCAAGAAGGAGAAAACAAAAAGAAGACTTACTGTGTCACGCCCCCAAACCGCCCCTAATAGTTTGGAGCCGTGATGGCCAGTAATCCGTAATTACCGAAGGCCAACTTACAAGAATCACACACAATCAGAGTATTTATATAGGGGGCTCACAAATGCGGAAGCAATAATTTAAGATACAAGTGGTCCATAAGAGCAGTGCATAAGTCAAATGAAATGACATACATCTTTATAAAGTCTTACAACTTAAATACAATAAGGAAATGAGGTACAAAACACATCTTGACCAAAAGGCTTCTCAAGCCGACATATACAAGTACAAATGAAAAACAAGCCGAGAAGCATGATCTTCAAGACGGTACAAAAATGCTAATCCAAAACATGTCGGCTATGCACCCAAAAACTCATCGGCATCACGTCTAGGCCTCAATGCCTTCTTGTTCATCACCTACATATATATAGAGAGGGTGAGCTTGGATACTCAGTGAATGATATTAGGAATAAAGGTTTTGCATGATTGATATCCAAGATTTCTTCCAAAACAATACATAGCATACTTTATAATCAAGAGGGAAATCAAGTTCATTGCCGGCCTTTCAAGTTCTTGGATGTTATTACTGTAAGAACCCACATTTTTTCATCTTAATCATGTTCATGAGCATTTGCATGATTATGACTTGTTAAGCTTGCATGTGTGTGTTGTGACTTGTTTTGCTTTAACAAGTGAGATTCGTGCCTTGATTTGAAGCCTTGTGATTTGTCTAAGCGTAGTGTACTTGTCTTGTTCCTTCCTTGATGTTAAAACTTAGGTCACGCCTTGCCTCTAGCCGACGTTATTTCAATGCCGAGGTCTTCCTTAGTCTGGCCTTAGTATCTTGAAACCCCTTGTCGACCTCAGTCCTTGCCTTGACCACCTTAGCCGAGATGTTACCTTGCACCCAAGTGATCTCGTCCTGGAAGTGGTATGACCTAGGCCGACGTGTGGCGCATCTAGGCCAAGATGTGGCACAGCTTAGTCAAGTGTTGTCCTTCCTAGCCGAGGTCATTGTCACCTTAGTTGCCGAAGTCTTTGTTAGCCGATGTCACCCCTTGCCGGAGTGTCATTCTGTGTAGCGTGTTAGATACGCCTTGTTGTTAGCCGATGTCATTGCCCCGTCAGAGAGCCCATACCGCTTTGCTTTTTGAATACCCTTCCACCATGCTTTGTCTGGCCTGTCAGCCACCTTTTCAGGATGAACCCAACCAGTCGCCGCCACGTGTCTCAGCAGAGGGTTAACCCCAGAACCGGGTATAGAAAACTATCATTTGGTATCATAAACTTGCCTTGTGGAGAGAGAGAAGCTCTAGAAGAGGGAGAAGAGTTCTTGAGAGAGAAGTAGATCTTCAAGCTTGATTCCTAGAGATCGAACCGTTAGATCCGTGTTCTAAGGTTAGATTCTTGATCTGCTCATGATGTTCTTTATGTTTATGTTATTGCATTGCATGATTGAAAATGATTTGTAAGCCATGCATCGTTTTGAAGCTCGATTCTAGAAAGAGAAAATGACATTCATGTGTTCTTCAAGAAAGTCTTGTTTTGATCCGAAAGCTTTTCGCCTAGACTCATGTTTTGTGTTTGTTCTTGCATGATTTTCAACTACGGGTACCCAGGTCCATGTTTTCAAACTCATAGCACGAAAATCCCAGATTTGTGATGGCGGATTATGATCAAGCATTCGTATTTTTCATGTTTTCACACTCATGTTCTTCATGTTCATCAACAGAGGGAAACCCAGAGTTTCCCGACCTCTTTCCTTGCATGTGGCCCTCGGGAGCACACCTCGGCAAGGAGGTGTGGAACCTCGGCCTAGACCTGGTTGGTGCCCAGCATGTTTTCCGAAAACATTTGTGTATATGAGAGACTTGTTTGAAAGCGCATTCAATAGGCTTTGCCATGTGTTGTAGGACTTGGGCTTGTCTCGACCCCGACGTGTGAAGAAACGATGTGAGTGGTATTTTTAATAAAGCTATGTTACACTTGCTTTCATAAATCTCGTCTTGCCTTGTTTTGAAAAGTACTTGATCTAGCATGAATGACTATCCCTATTTTGTATATCAAATGCTATCTTGTTTTGATGACTTGTCTTGACAGTCCTTAGTGCTAGAGGACTCTAAACTTTTGCAGCACAGCTTGTCTTGACAGTCCTTAGTGCTAGAGGACTCTAAACTTTTGCAGCACAGCTTGTCTTGACAGTCCTTAGTGCTAGAGGACTCTAAACTTTCGCAGCACAGCTTGTCTTGACAGTCCTTAGTGCTAGAGGACTCTAAACTTTCGCAGCACAACTTGTCTTGACAGTCCTTAGTGCTAGAGGACTATAAACTTTCGCAGCACAGCTTGTCTTGACAGTCCTTAGTGCTAGAGGACTATAAACTTTCGCAGCACAGCTTGTCTTGACAGTCCTTAGTGCTAGAGGACTCTAAACTTTCGCAGCACAGCTTGTCTTGAAACTCTTGTCTTGATATGTCATCACCCCTTGAAATAAGTAGATGTTATTAACATCCAAGGAACATGAAAGCCGGCAAATGAACTTGATTTCCCTCTTGATCGAAAAGTATGCTATGTATAGTTTTGAAAGAAATCTTGGATATCAATCATGCAAAACCTTTATTTCTAGTATCATTCACTGAGTATCCAAGCTCACCCTCTCTATATATATGTAGGTGATGAACAAGAAGGCATTGAGGCCTAGACGTGATTGCCGATGTGTTTTGGGTGCTTTGCCGACATGTTTTGGATTTGCGTTTTGCATCGTCTTGAAGATTATGCTTCTCGGCTTATGTTTTCTTTGTTTGTTTTGGCATATGTCGGCTTGAGAAGCCTTTTGGTCAGGATGTATTTTGTGTTCCATTTTGTTGTATCTAAAATTGTAAGACTTGTAAAGATGTTTGATGTGTGGCATTCCATTGGACTTATGCACGGCTCTCATGGACAACTCGGTTTATATGTATATTTTGCTTCCGCTCTTGTAAGCCCCATATTTCATACTCTGATTGTGTGTGATTTTTGTAAGACGGCCTTCGGTAACCTCGGGTTACTGGCCATCACGGCACCAAACTACTAGGGGCGGTTTGGGGGCGTGACAGATTGGTATCAGAGCACAAGATCCTTGTAGTACGTTAATCACACACCTTGAGTTCTAGAGAGCCTAGGATTTCCCTTAGAAGAAAGTTAAGATTGCATCATATTGCTTGCTACTTGACTATGTGTGCCTCGTTTTGGCTTAGACGCTCGTTACTTGCATATGTGTTATCTGTTTAGTTGTTTTAAAGTCTCATCTTGCATCTCCCCCCCCCCTAGCATCATGAGGAGAGGTAGACCCCCGGTTGGCCGAGATCGATCGGAAGACAGGTTGGAGAGATTGGAAAGGTTAGTCGAAGGCTTGGTTCGTGAGCAGAGGCAATCTAGGCCGCAGGATACTGGTACCACTTCTATGCATGCCGAACAGACGAATGGCCGATATGCAGCTCCACCCCCTCCGGTGCCACAAGTGCCTCCGCAGCAAGCTTTGTATGGGAACGACACGATAACTCTAATCAGAGAGTTCAAGAAGATGAAACCGCCGAGATTTCAGGGAGGCATAGAACCAATGAAAGCCGAGGCATGGGTTTTAGAGATGGAGAAGTTGTTTGAAGTTTTCCCCAGTACAGACGCTCAGAAGGTATCTCTGGCAGCATTCACGTTAGACGACGATGCTCGTAGGTGGTGGATGATGGTCCGAGAAAGCAATCCGGGTTTGACTTGGGCAAAATTTTTGGAGTTGTTCTACAACAAGCATTTCCCCCTCAGCGTCCGAGACCGAAAGACCACGGAGTTTCAGAATCTGGTCCAAGGGAACAAGACGGTCGCAGAATACGATCGTGCCTTTACTGAACTGGCGAGATATGCGCCTCATATGGTTGATGACGAGTATCGAAAGGCGAGGAAGTTCGAAAGTGGGTTGCGTGGGCCGATACAAGATCGGGTCAATATGCTCAATATGCCGACGTACGCCGGAGTACTGGACAAGGCCATCCTGGCTGAAGCTAATTTAAACCGATACCAGAGTTCAAGTGAGGGTCAGAGGAAGAGACAGAATTATGATAGTCGCCGAGTTCCGTTCAATGCCAAGAAGAGAATGAGCACAGACAGTTCCAGCAACTCAAATCAGGAAGGTAACGCCAAGCCGATGTGCGCGAGTTGTGGAAAGCAACATTTCGGGGTTTGTCGTTGGGCAACGGGAGCTTGTTATGAGTGTGGCGAGATAGGCCATCGCGTGAAGGACTGCCCGAAAGCAAGGACCGCTGATGGGAAGAGGAATGGAAGCACCTCGGGCTCTACACAGAAGAATAACATCGGGGGAATACAGGCGAGGCAGGGCAGAGTTTTTGCATTAGTACCAGGAGACGCCCAGAATGCCGAGGCGGTAGTGTCAGGTACCCTCTCAATTTGTTCTCAAGATGCATACGTACTGATTGATTCGGGTTCTACGCATTCATTTGTGTCCACTATATTCGCCGAGAAGTTGGATAGAGAATTAGAACCCCTTGATTATGTATTATCTGTGTCTACCCCATCTGGGAGAAATATGATTGTTACATCCATTTATAAGGCGTGTATTGCTATGATTGAGAGTGTAGAATTGTTAGTTGATTTGATGCCATTAAACATGACTCACTTCGATGTTATATTGGGAATGGACTGGTTAGCGGCGAATCATGCATCCATTAATTGTGTTACTAAGAACGTCACATTGAAGACCCCAAGTCAAGCCGAGGTCATTTTCCAGGGTAAAGGAGTTGTACCCCCACCTTACTTAATCTCATCCATGAAGGCCTACAAGTTGATCCAAAAAGGATGTAAGGGTTACTTATGCAGTATACTAAGTGATCTGAATGGAAATGTTGAGTTAGCCGACATACCCGTTGTGGAGGAATTCTCCGACGTCTTTCCGACTGAGTTGCCTGGCCACCTTGTCGATAGAGAAATAGAGTTTACTGTGGACGTCTTGCCAGGAACACAACCTATCTCCAAAACACCCTACAGAATGGCTCCAGCTGAACTTAGAGAACTGAAATCGCAATTACAAGAATTGTTGGATAAGGGATTCGTCAGGCCGAGCACTTCACCGTGGGGAGCACCCGTTTTATTTGTTAAGAAAAAGGACGGCACCCTTCGTCTTTGCATTGACTACAGAGAACTTAATAAGGTGACCATTAAGAACAAATACCCATTGCCAAGAATCGATGATTTGCTTGATCAGCTACGAGGAGCACGAGTCTTTTCCAAGATTGACCTTAGGTCGGGCTACCACCAGTTGAAGGTTAAAGCCGAGGATATCGAGAAGACTGCTTTTCGGACAAGATATGGCCACTACGAATTTTTGGTGATGCCCTTCGGAGTAACCAATGCCCCAGCAGCATTCATGGACCTGATGAACAGAGTCTTTAAGCCGTACCTAGATGAATTTGTCATTATTTTTATCGACGACATATTGATCTATTCTGGGAGTGCGAGCGAGCACGAGAATCATCTGAGACTTGCCCTGCAGACCTTGAGAGATAAGAAGTTGTACGCCAAGTTAAGTAAATGCGAGTTTTGGCTTTCCAGCATTTCGTTCCTAGGGCATGTGATTAATGAAGACGGTATATCAGTTGACCCCAGTAAGATTGAAGCCATTGTGAATTGGCCGACGCCGACCAACGTGTCCGAGATTCGTAGTTTTCTGGGTTTGGCAGGTTATTACAGAAAGTTTGTAAAGGATTTCTCGAGGATTGCAGTGCCATTGACACAACTAACGAAGAAGGGAACAGCTTATGAATGGACCGACGAAAGAGAATCAGCTTTCCAGGAGCTGAAGGCGAGGTTGGTTACAGCACCAGTTTTGGTACTACCATCAGCTAATGAGGAATTTCAGATTTACAGCGATGCTTCACACAAAGGTTTGGGTTGCGTTTTAATGCAAAAAGGTAAAGTCATAGCGTACGCGTCTCGTCAATTGAAGCCCAATGAAAAGAATTATCCTACCCATGACCTGGAGTTAGCTGCCGTGGTTTTTGCTCTGAAGATCTGGCGTCATTACCTGTACGGAACATCTTGCCAAGTTTTCACCGACCACAAGAGTCTGAAATACTTGTTCACCCAGAAAGAGTTAAATATGAGGCAGAGAAGATGGCTCGAGCTACTGAAGGATTATGACATGCAGATTCAGTACCACCCAGGTAAGGCAAATTCCGTAGCCGACGCATTGAGCAGGAAGTTAGTTGGAAGTTTGGCGTGCCTGACAGCGGTTTCGGTGGAACCAACTATTATTGAGGAAGTGAAGACTAGTCAGAGGGAGGATAAATTCCTCAAGAAGGTAACTGATGAATTCGTCACCAAGCCGAGGCCGGGATACACTATAGAGAATCAGGTGCTTAAGTTTGAAGGAAGATTGTGCGTGGCCGACGTACCAGAGTTAAAAAGGAAGATTTTGCAAGAGGCCCATAGTTCCAAATTTGCCGCTCATCCAGGGAGCACCAAGATGTATCGGGACGTAAAGCGGACCTTTTGGTGGCCAAACATGAAAAGAGAGATAGCCGAGTTTGTATCTCAGTGTCTGTGTTGTCAGCGAGTGAAGGCAGAACACCAGAGACTAGCAGGACTTCTTCAACCCTTGTCAATTCCTGAGTGGAAATGGGAGCACATCTCCATGGATTTCGTAGTGGGTTTGCCGAGGACGCAAAGAGGTATGGATTCCATTTGGGTTGTAGTTGACAGGTTTACTAAGTCAGCTCACTTTTTGCCTGTCAAGACTACATTCAATGCCAACCGACTTGCCGAATTGTACATGAATGAGATCGTTAGGCTTCATGGTGTGCCGATGTCCATTGTGTCAGACCGAGATCCGAAGTTCGTTTCTAGATTTTGGCAGAGTCTACAAGGAGCCTTGGGGACAGAGTTGAGGTTTAGCACAGCCTTTCACCCCCAGACCGACGGACAGACAGAAAGAACGATTCAGACGCTCGAAGACATGCTCAGACTGTGCGTGTTGGACCTCCAGGGAAGTTGGGAATCACATTTGCCATTAGTAGAGTTCGCGTACAACAACAGTTATCAAGCCAGCATTGGCATGGCGCCGTATGAAGCTTTGTATGGAAGGGAATGTAAATCGCCGATATGTTGGACTGAAGTGGGAGACAAAGCTCTAATTGGCCCCGAATTGGTTCGAATGACAACTGAAAAGATCAAACTCATTCAGCAAAGGATTAAGACTGCACAGAGTCGACAGAAGTGTTATGCCGATCAAAGAAGGAGGGAGTTAGAATTTGAAATTGGGGACCATGTATTTTTGAAGGTCTCGCCGATGACAGGAGTTACGAGATTTGGGAAGAAGGGCAAGCTTGCACCCCGATACGTTGGGCCATTTGAAATTCTTGAGAGGATTAACACCGTTGCTTACAGGCTTGCTTTGCCACCAGATTTGAGTCGAGTCCACAGTGTGTTCCATGTTTCGATGCTGAGAAAATATATCCGAGACCCACTGCATGTAATAGATTACTCCGGGGTTGTAGTTAATGAAGACTTGGGCTACGAAGAGAAACCGATGAGGATTATTGACAGACAAGTGAGACAGTTGAGAAACAAGTCGATATCGATGGTGAAAATCGAATGGGAGAAGCATTATGGCGGGGAGGCCACATGGGAAAAGGAAGAGGAGATGAAAATCTGTTACCCGGAGTTATTCGTAGGTCAAGGTAACTTAAGTTTGGGGACCAAACTTCCTTAAGGAGGGTAGACTGTAAGAACCCACATTTTTTCATCTTAATCATGTTCATGAGCATTTGCATGATTATGACTTGTTAAGCTTGCATGTGTGTGTTGTGACTTGTTTTGCTTTAACAAGTGAGATTCGTGCCTTGATTTGAAGCCTTGTGATTTGTCTAAGCGTAGTGTACTTGTCTTGTTCCTTCCTTGATGTTAAAACTTAGGTCACGCCTTGCCTCTAGCCGACGTTATTTCAATGCCGAGGTCTTCCTTAGTCTGGCCTTAGTATCTTGAAACCCCTTGTCGACCTCAGTCCTTGCCTTGACCACCTTAGCCGAGATGTTACCTTGCACCCAAGTGATCTCGTCCTGGAAGTGGTATGACCTAGGCCGACGTGTGGCGCATCTAGGCCAAGATGTGGCACAGCTTAGTCAAGTGTTGTCCTTCCTAGCCGAGGTCATTGTCACCTTAGTTGCCGAAGTCTTTGTTAGCCGATGTCACCCCTTGCCGGAGTGTCATTCTGTGTAGCGTGTTAGATACGCCTTGTTGTTAGCCGATGTCATTGCCCCGTCAGAGAGCCCATACCGCTTTGCTTTTTGAATACCCTTCCACCATGCTTTGTCTGGCCTGTCAGCCACCTTTTCAGGATGAACCCAACCAGTCGCCGCCACGTGTCTTAGCAGAGGGTTAACCCCAGAACCGGGTATAGAAAACTATCATTTGGTATCATAAACTTGCCTTGTGGAGAGAGAGAA
Organism: Camellia sinensis; assembly: GCF_055761805.1. Classification (NCBI taxonomy): domain Eukaryota; kingdom Viridiplantae; phylum Streptophyta; class Magnoliopsida; order Ericales; family Theaceae; genus Camellia; species Camellia sinensis. The sequence continues at coordinate 92,593,814 of NC_138962.1, forward strand.
GCTCTAGAAGAGGGAGAAGAGTTCTTGAGAGAGAAGTAGATCTTCAAGCTTGATTCCTAGAGATCGAACCGTTAGATCCGTGTTCTAAGGTTAGATTCTTGATCTGCTCATGATGTTCTTTATGTTTATGTTATTGCATTGCATGATTGAAAATGATTTGTAAGCCATGCATCGTTTTGAAGCTCGATTCTAGAAAGAGAAAATGACATTCATGTGTTCTTCAAGAAAGTCTTGTTTTGATCCGAAAGCTTTTCGCCTAGACTCATGTTTTGTGTTTGTTCTTGCATGATTTTCAACTACGGGTACCCAGGTCCATGTTTTCAAACTCATAGCACGAAAATCCCAGATTTGTGATGGCGGATTATGATCAAGCATTCGTATTTTTCATGTTTTCACACTCATGTTCTTCATGTTCATCAACAGAGGGAAACCCAGAGTTTCCCGACCTCTTTCCTTGCATGTGGCCCTCGGGAGCACACCTCGGCAAGGAGGTGTGGAACCTCGGCCTAGACCTGGTTGGTGCCCAGCATGTTTTCCGAAAACATTTGTGTATATGAGAGACTTGTTTGAAAGCGCATTCAATAGGCTTTGCCATGTGTTGTAGGACTTGGGCTTGTCTCGACCCCGACGTGTGAAGAAACGATGTGAGTGGTATTTTTAATAAAGCTATGTTACACTTGCTTTCATAAATCTCGTCTTGCCTTGTTTTGAAAAGTACTTGATCTAGCATGAATGACTATCCCTATTTTGTATATCAAATGCTATCTTGTTTTGATGACTTGTCTTGACAGTCCTTAGTGCTAGAGGACTCTAAACTTTTGCAGCACAGCTTGTCTTGACAGTCCTTAGTGCTAGAGGACTCTAAACTTTTGCAGCACAGCTTGTCTTGACAGTCCTTAGTGCTAGAGGACTCTAAACTTTCGCAGCACAGCTTGTCTTGACAGTCCTTAGTGCTAGAGGACTCTAAACTTTCGCAGCACAGCTTGTCTTGACAGTCCTTAGTGCTAGAGGACTATAAACTTTCGCAGCACAGCTTGTCTTGACAGTCCTTAGTGCTAGAGGACTATAAACTTTCGCAGCACAGCTTGTCTTGACAGTCCTTAGTGCTAGAGGACTCTAAACTTTCGCAGCACAGCTTGTCTTGAAACTCTTGTCTTGATATGTCATCACCCCTTGAAATAAGTAGATGTTATTAACATCCAAGGAACATGAAAGCCGGCAAATGAACTTGATTTCCCTCTTGATCGAAAAGTATGCTATGTATAGTTTTGAAAGAAATCTTGGATATCAATCATGCAAAACCTTTATTTCTAGTATCATTCACTGAGTATCCAAGCTCACCCTCTCTATATATATGTAGGTGATGAACAAGAAGGCATTGAGGCCTAGACGTGATTGCCGATGTGTTTTGGGTGCTTTGCCGACATGTTTTGGATTTGCGTTTTGCATCGTCTTGAAGATTATGCTTCTCGGCTTATGTTTTCTTTGTTTGTTTTGGCATATGTCGGCTTGAGAAGCCTTTTGGTCAGGATGTATTTTGTGTTCCATTTTGTTGTATCTAAAATTGTAAGACTTGTAAAGATGTTTGATGTGTGGCATTCCATTGGACTTATGCACGGCTCTCATGGACAACTCGGTTTATATGTATATTTTGCTTCCGCTCTTGTAAGCCCCATATTTCATACTCTGATTGTGTGTGATTTTTGTAAGACGGCCTTCGGTAACCTCGGGTTACTGGCCATCACGGCACCAAACTACTAGGGGCGGTTTGGGGGCGTGACAATTACATCTACATATTACAAGTGCGATGACATATCAAGACAAGAGTGCAGTTGCATTATAGTCCCCTGCAGCTAAGGACTTTCAAGACAAGAGTGCAGTTGCATTATAGTCCCCTGCAGCTAAGGACTTTCAAGACAAGAGTGCAGTTGCATTATAGTCCCCTGCAGCTAAGGACTTTCAAGACATGTCATCAAAACAAGATAGCGTTTAATATACAAGTAGGGATAGTCATTCATGCTAGATCAAGTACTTTTCAAAACAAGGCAAGACGAGATTTATGAAAACAAGTGTAACATAGCTTTATTAAAAATACCACTCACATAGTTTCTTCAAACGTCGGAGTCGAGACAAGCCCAAGTCCTACAAACACATGGCAAAGCCTATTGAATGCACCTTCAACAAGTTTCGTATGTACACAAATGGTTTCGGAAAACATGCTGGGCACCAACCAGGTCTAGGCCGAGGTTCCACACCTCCTCGCCGAGGTGTGTTCCCGAGGGCCACATGCAAGGAAAAGAGGTCGGGAAACTCTGGGTTTCCCTCTGCTGATGAACATGAAGAACATGAGTGTGAAAACATGAAAAATGCGAATGTTCAATCATGATCTGCCATCACAAATCTGGGATTTTCGTGCTATGAGTTTGAAAACATGGACCTGGGTACCCGTACTTGGAATTCTAGCGGAAATAAACACAAAACATGATTCTTTATGCAAGCTTTCGGATCAAAACAAGACTTTTCTTGAAGAACACATGAATGTCATTTTCTCTTTCTAAAATCGAACTTCAAAACGATGCATGGCTTACAAATCATATCCGATCATGCAATGCATTAACGTGAACATAGAGAACATCATGAGTAGATCAAGAATCTAACCTTAGAACACGGATCTAACGGTTCGATTTCTAGGAATCAAGCTTGAAGATCTACTTCCTCACTCTAAAACTCTTTCTTCCTCCTAGAGTTTCTCTCTCTACAAGGCAAGTTTATGATACCAAATGATAGTTTTCTATACCCGGTTCTGGGGTTAACCCTCTGCTGAGACACGTGGCGGCGACTGGTTGGGTTCTTCCTGAAAAGGTGGCTGACAAACCAGAAAAGGCATGGTGGAAAGGGTGTTCAACAAGCAAAGCGGTATGGGCTCTCTGACGAGGCAATGACATCGGCTAACAACAAGGCGTATCTAACACGCTACACGGAATGGCACTCCGGCAAGGAATGACATCGGCTATCAAAGGACTTCGGCAACTAAGGTGACAATGACCTCGGCTAGGAAGGACAACACTTGACTAAGCTGTGCCACATCTTGGCCTAGATGCGGCACACCTCGGCCTAGGCCGTACCACTCCAGGACGAGATCGCTTAGGTGCAAGGTAACATCTCGGCTAATGTGTTCAAGGCAAGGACGGAGGTCAACAAGGGGTTCCAAGATACTACTACTAGACTAAGGATGACCTCGGCTTGGAATAACATCGGCTAGTATGGTTTAGGCAGGGCGTGACCTAAGTTTCACATCAAGGAAAGAACGAGACAAGCACACTACACTTAGACAAATCACAAGGCTTCAAAACAAGGCATGGGTCACATTAACTCAAGCGAAACAAATCACAACATACACATGCAAGCTTAACAAGTCAAAATCATACCGATGCTCATGAACATGATGAGGACATAAAATGTGGGTTCCTACATACTGTTTGCATACGTGGTCACTAAAGTTGAGAGTGTAGAAATGAGAAGTCAAGAAGGAAAAAACAAAAAGGAGACTCACTGTTTGCAATAGGAATGTGAAAAGTTAAAAAGAGTGTGTGTATTGGAGAAGTTAAAAAGACTTGAAAGAATTTAATAAGTGCTAAGTTTTTTTTTCAAAAAAAATAAAAAAAATTAAGAAATTAAGGTTCAGATATTGGAACTCCCACAAAATTTGTGGGTTAGAGATAGATATAAATAAATAGATAGGTATAGACATAGATATTTATATTTGTTTTAAATTTTTTTTAATATACAAATTATTTATTTTGGAAAAGATACTACAATAATAATGAGAGAAGTCAAAAAGTCTTATGGGTTTAGAGAAGTTAATAAATGCTGAGGTTATTTTTTTTGTTTTAAAAAAAAAACAACAAATTAGAAAATTAGGATTGGCATATTGAAGCTTCCACAGGCCTTGGAAGTTAAAAATCCCATTTGCTTAATATATAGTACTAACCTATCACCCGTGCTATGCACAGGATAATTATAGATATTTATATTTGTTTTAGATTTTTTTTAATATATAAATTATGTTTTTTAAGATTTTTTTCTTATCACTAACCATAATGTATGGAGAAAGTTGAAAAGGGTATTGTAGCAACTATACACGAATTGTATCTATAATTATTTGTATGAGGGGATTTTAAATGCTGATCAGGAGATTTTTACCAAATCAATAATTGCAGGCATGTGGAAAGATATGTGGATTGGAAAAAAGTTAATAAATGCTGATCAGGGGATTTTGACCAAATCAATAAATGCTGAGTTTTTTTTTTTAAATAAAAAATTAAAAAAATTTAGATTGGGATATTGAAGCTCCCATAAGTCTTGGGGGTTAAAAACTCCATTTTGCTTAATATATAGTATAGATATAGATAGATAGATAGATATATCTTTTTATTTTTATTTTTATTTTTGTGTGGTTTCTATTCGGGTATTTTTTTTTTCAATTTATTTAAGATGGAGTTGTAGGTATCTTTTTTTTTTTTAAATTTAATTTATCTGTGGTTTCCATTTGTTTTTAATTATTATTATTTAGGCAAGTTATGATGTGAGTTAGATATGTGATGGACATGTGAGTTTTATTGATTTAAAGTTTATTTAGATAAACTTTAAAGATTTTTTTTTTTTTTAGTTTTTTAGTTTTTTTTGTTATGTTATAATATAATATATAAAATATAGGTAGATATCTACAACTTTAATAGAAAATATTATCTGATTTTTTGGAGAAGAGAAAATGAATGCAAGTTTTAATATTTTTTTTTTTGAAAATTTGTGAGAGAGATTAGGAGGGAGAGATTATGAAATATTTTTGTTATTAAATAAATAAATCAGTCAATAGTTTTTTTTAATCTATTTTGTAAATTAAAAATCAATAATTTTGGAAAATTGATTAATTTGTCCCATTAAGTGATTTAAAATTTTGATAGATATACATAAAAAAAATACATAATTATATTATTAAATCATAATTCAAATTTATATGTTATATCTTTTTGAGATCCATAGCTAAATTCTTATCTTTTTTTTTTTTTTTTTTTGTGTGTAACCATAGTATATGGGAGAAATTGAAAAGGGTGTTGCAATAATTATGAGAGAAGTCAAAAGGGATTGTGGGTTGGGAAAAGTCAATAAATATAGTGATCCCGGTTTCCCTTTTCTTTAATTGTTGTGTCCGGACTTAGGTTCCGTGGAGTTAGTTGTTGTGTGTTTTGTTTACATCCTCTACTCCTTGTGTTCGAGTCTTGGGTTGTGTTGGGCAAGTTTGAAACAGGTTGGTTGAACTTGGAAACCAAGAGTAGTTGCCCAGATTTTGGCCTTCACGCTCGAGCGGGATTTTGACGCTCGAGCGGGCCCTTCGTTGTTGTATGTCCGCTCGAGCGGGGTTTTCGATGCTCGAGCGTAGTTTTCCATCTTCCAGTATCTCCTCTACAGTGTTGTGCGCTCGAGCGGGAGTTTTGACGCTCGAGCGGAATGTTGTGTGTGACGCTCGAGCGGGGAGGGTTGACGCTCGATCGGAGACCTGGTTCTGTAAAAGTTCTAGGAGTGTGCATCCGCCGCTCGAGCGGGGGATTGGACGCTCGAGCGGGAGTCTGTGAGTGACGCTCGAGCGGGGGTTTTGACGCTCGAGCGGGGAGACTTTTATATAAATCCGAGATCCGACTTTTGGATCACTTTTTCAAGATCTTTTCTCTCTCTTACTTTTCCAAAAAGGTATTTTGAGAGCTCCTCTCACAAAAACCCAAACTTCTCTCTTAGATTTGATCTAGTAGGAGTTATTTTCTCACCTTGGGCCTTTACAAAAGTTGTGTTGATCGTCGAGGGCTATCTTCTAATCTGAAAATTTCAGAATTTGGAGCATTTCCGTTTCTTCATCTCCTTCGTTGAGCCCCATCATTCGAGGTTGGGATAACCTACTCCATCTTATGAGCTTTGTCTTTGAATTTTAGCATTTTGATATGTTGGGGGTTATTGGGTAATTTTGAGAAAGTTTGGGCCTTTGTGTAATTTTACAAAAGTCGGGGTTTTAAGTACATAAACCTATATGCATGTTAGGCATAGAGAAATGAGATTAATGCTGGGACATTGATGGAAATGGAACCTTAGGGTCGTTTTGTGAATTGTGGTAATTTGCGCTAATTGGTTTAATTAATTAATGCATATAATTAATTGAAGAAAACGAGGAATTGAATTGAGAATGTTGAAATGGGGAATGTATGGGATTAAGGAGTGTAGACGAATCTTTTATTGCTCATCTAGTTGTAATGTTGATATATTATCCATTTGTGCATTTATTTCCTGCTTAGAAATAATTGCTTTGGGCTACCGGTGGAGGGTACTGTTGATTGTTGTAGACAATGCATGTTGATTAGGTAAACTAAAAGTAATCAATTGGTTGTGTCATAGAGTATGACGGTTGATAGAATACATTAACTTTATGTATTGAGTGATTGTGTATATGACCAATGTGTTTATATGCATTATGTGTAGACGGTTGATAGAATACATTAACTTTATGTATTGGTCGATGTGTATATGATTCTGTGTTTATATGCATTGCTTGTGTAGAGGAGGAGATGGGGGACGTACTCCGCGGTTTAGGGGAAGATGGGGGATGTACCTCTAAACCGGATAGGATTGGAAGGAGATGGGGGATGAACTCCGTAGATACAGCTCATATGCTTGTCTAGAGAAGTGAAGATATAGCTCATATGCTTATCTTTGTGAAGTGTAGATATAGCTCATATGCTTGTCTAGTGAAGTGTGGATACAGCTTATATGCTTATCTGTTGATGTGTAACATGCTTATCTGTTGTAGTGTTGATATAGCTCATATGCTTATCGGTTGTAGTAGTGATATAGCCCATATGCTTATCTATTGAAAAGTTGGTTTGATTTGATATAACACTAAAATGTATATCATCATCGTTTGTGAAGTATGGAAGTAGTTTACGTGTTATTGATATAACACCAAAATGTGTATCCACCGTGAATTTCGAAAGTGTTCTAGTGATGAACTATAACCTCATCAAATGTTTTGGCCAGAGTACTGAGCCTTGTTTTCAAACTCAAAGTCAAATAAGAAATGGAAAGTGAATTATAATATAAACTTGGTGGTCATGGAATTGAAATAAGATGTAAATGGAAGTGTAAGTATCGACCATATATCAGTTGCTAATCTTTTAATCATTGTTCATAGTTGGTTTAGTATATCTCTGCTGGGCTGTGGCTCACCCTATATGGGAACATCATTTTCAAGTACAGGTAGCATGCCACCTCTGAGGACATAGCTTGGGAGGCTAGGGGCAAACATACTTGTGTTGCCTTATTTTCCTTTTGATGTATTACATGTAAAATTCAAGCCAAGGGCTTAGTGTGTAACCGGGTCAATACTCTCTTTTATAACCAAGTGTTAACTTGGAAAGCTGTAAGCCCGTAGGGCATTTACTTCTGTTGTTAACGTGTAATACTTTTGTAATGAAGTACTCTGATGAATTGAGGAAATGTGGATCTTTTGTATATAAATGTATGTTTATGTTGATGGGTTTAATGTTATTATTTTGAGGGCGTTACAATAAATGCTGAGTTTTTTTTTTTAAAATCAAAAAATTAGAAAATTAGAATTAGGAGATTGGAGCTCCCACGGCCTTGGGGTTAAAAACCCCCTTTTGCTTAATATATAGTATAGATATTTACAATTATTTATATATGTGAATTGCTATTTTTAAATATTTATTTTTTTTTTTAAATGTCTTCTTTTTTTCCTTTTTTATATTATATTAAAATTTAATATTTTGATAATAATCATATGTGTTGGACTTTTCAAAGAATTAAATGTCTTCTTTTTTTTATTATATTATATTAAATTTTAATATTTTGATAACAATCATATGTGTTGGACTTTTTAATAAATTTTTTAATGCTTGTTTTTAATGAATTAAAGCGTTATTATGAGGGATAATAATCATATGTGTTGGGACTTTTCAAGGAATTCATATGTGTTGGATTTCAAAGAATTTTTTTTGTACTTGTTCTTAATACATTAAAGTGTTATTATAAGAGTAAGACTTAGGAGTTGAGAGAAGTTAATAAATGCTAAGATTTTTTTTTTTAAATCAAAAAATCAGGAAATTTAGATTGGGAGATTGGAGCTCCCACAAGACTTGGGGTTAAAAATTCCATTTTGCTTAATATATAGTATAGATAATAATATATAATATAATATAATATATATATATATATATATATAGATTATAAGATGAGAGAAATAAAGTGCTATCTTATTATAATAGAGGAGATCTTATAAAAAAAAAGCATGTAGACATGAATGCCTTCCTATTTTATTGTGTTTACAATTATATATATATGTGTGTGTGTGTGTGTGTGTGTGAGAATTGTGATTTTAAATTTTTTTTTTTAAATGTCTTCTTTTTTTTATATATTATATTAAAGTTTAATATTTTGATAATAATCATATGTGTTGAACTTTTCAAGAAATTGTTTTTATATTTGTTCTTAATGCATTAAAATGTTATTATGAGGGATAATAATCATATGTGTTGGGACTTTTCAAAGAATTCATATGTGATGGATTTCAAAAAAAAATTTATGCTTGTTCTTAATGCATTAAAGTGTTATTATGAGGGTAAGACTTGGGAGTTGGGAGATGTTAATAAATACTAAGATTTTTTTTTAAAATAAAAAAATCAAAAAATTTAGATTTGGAGATTGGAGCTCCCACAAGACTTGGGATTAAAAATCTCATTTTGCTTAATATATAGTATAGATAATAATATATAATATATATATATATATATATAGATTATAAGATGAGAGAAATAAAGTGCTATCTTATTATAATGGAGGAGATCTTATAAAAAAAAAAAAACGTGTAGACATGAATGCCTTCCTATTTTATTGTGTTTACAATTATATATATGTGTGAATTGTGATTTTTAAATATTTTTTTTAAATGTCTTCTTTTTTTCCTTTTTTATATTATATTAAAGTTTAATATTTTGATAATAATCATATGTGTTGGACTTTTTGTAACGCCCTCAAAATAATAACAATAAACCCATCAGATAAGACATGCATTTACATTTAAACTAACCGCATTCCTTTCATTCATTAGAATTTCAGGAAATAAGTATTACATGTTAACCTCATAACAAAATGCCCTACGGGCTTACAGCTTTCCAAGTTAACACTTGGTTACAACAAAGAGTTCTAACTCGTTTACACATTAAGCCCTTGGCTTGAAATTACATGTAATACATCAAAAGTAAAACGACAAAACTATGCCCGCCACTAGCCTCCCAGCTATGTCCTTGGAGGTGGCATGCTTCCTGTACCTGAAAATGATATTCCCATATAGGGTGAGCCACAGCCCAGTAGAAATACACTAAACCAACCATGGACAATGACTAAAACATTAGCAATTGATAGTTGGTCAACACTGATACAATCACATAAATTACATATTTATGTCAACGACTTACAAGTCCCAATTACTTTTCATTTTCCCTTTTTCAACAGATAAGCATGCTAGCTCTATCATCATTTCCACAGATATGTATAAAAACTATATCTCACATTCAGATAAGCATAAAAGCTATATCCACAATCTCAACAGATATGTATATCAACAATATCCACAGATAAGCATACAAGCTGTATCTACACTCTACAACAGATATGTATATCAACAATATCCACAGATAAGCATACAAGCTGTATCCACACTTCACAAAGATAAGCATATGAGCTCTATCTTCACTTCTCTAGACAAGCATATGAGCTCTGTCTACGGAGTTCATCCCCTATCTCCTCCCAATACCTATCCGGTTTAGAGGTACATCCCCTATCTTCCCCTAAACCGCGGAGTACATCCCCTATCTCCTCCTCTACACATAACGTATATAAACACATTGGTTCTATATACAATCACACAATACACACAATTAATGTATTCTATCAACCGTCAAGTTCCATGACACATTCCATTGATTAGTTTCCGTTTACCTAATCATCATGCATTGTCTACAACAATCTCGACTATCCTCCACCGATAGCCCCAAGCAGTTATTTCTAAAACAGAAAATAAATGCACAAATGGATATTCAATCAACATTTCATTTCCTCATTTCTCACCAATTAATTATCCCAATTAATTAAACAATGTAATTAGGTCATTTTCCATAATTACCATTTCAATCCTTAGGTCCCATTTTCATCAATGATTCAACAATCATTCTATTTTTCTATGCCAAACATGCATCTAGGTTTATTATGAATAAAACCCCAACTTTTGTAAAATTACACAAAAGCCCCAAACTTTCACAAATTTACCAAACCAAGCCCAACATCTCAAAATACCAAAATTTAAAGACAAAACCCATAGAGAGGAGTAGGTTATCCCTACCTCAAATTCGGAGCTCCAAGGGAGAAGACTACAAAACCCAACGTGCTCCAAAACCCGTGATTTTCAGATTAAAATGTAGCCCTCGACGATCAACAACCATTTTGTAAAGGCCAAAGGTGAGTAAATCACTCCTACTAGATCAAAACCTAGAGAGAAGGTAGAGTCTAGAGTGAGAGGCTCAACAATGGTGATTTTGGAAAAGTAAGAGAGAGAAGAGAAAGTGAAAAAGTGATTTGAAAAGTCACAATTTCGGGACTTTAACCCAGGTCTCCGCTCGAGCGTAAAACACCCCGCTCGAGCGGCCACTCACAGACTCCCGCTCGAGCGGCCAACCTCCCGCTCGAGCGCAGAATGCACTCGCCCAGCACTTTTGCAGAACCAGGCCTCCGCTCGAGCTCCCAATCCCTACGCTCGAGCTCACAACACTGCACAACAAGATACTGGATGAATGTATTCCCCGCTCGAGCGCCAACACCTCCGCTCGAGCGGACAGGCCAAAAATCTGGGCAACTAGTTTTGGTTTCTAACTCAACCAACCTGTAACCAACCCGCCCAACACATCCTATAACTCAAATACAAAGTAAGAAAGGATGTTAACAAGATAATAAACAACTACCAACATCCACGGATACATGTCCGGATCACGGTATAACAAGGGTAAACCCGGGATCGCTATAACCTCCCCCCCTTAAAGAATTTCGCCCCCGAAATTAAGCACAAGTTTTCAAACAAGTTTTCCTTCATTTTAGACAATGTTACATTTTTCTTCTCCTTCGTGCAATCTCGTGCATAATGTTCTTCCTCTCCACATAAGTAGCATTTACATTTTAACATTCAACAATTCGACCCATTACCGGTCATCCCATCCCTTTAACAAGAGACATATCACAATATGTAAACAACATATGTACTTTCAACATGCATCAACATTATGCACTATCCTTCCAATTTCAACAATATATTCAACAGATATAATGTTACTTTCAACTTCCATATGAGGCAAGTTCCAAAACATACTTCCAATAACCAAAACATTTTCAATGTTTCACAACTTAAGACATATATCCAAGCTCTTAAGTTCAACAAAATGTAAAATTTAAACATAAGATTACATATCAACAAACAAGTCCGGATATTTCTCTCGGACTTCTAACTCACGTTCCCAAGTGGCTTCCTCCACTCCGTGATGTTTCCACAAGACTTTCACCAAAGGAATGGTCTTGCCACGCAGGACCTGATCCCGCCTATCCAAGACCCGAACCGGTCTCTCCTCATACGAGGCATCCTCATCTACCTCTAAATCGGTCCAATCCAGCACATGTGATGGATCTGGCTCATACTTCCGAAGCATACTCACATGAAACAGGTCATGCACTCCGGACAACTGCGGCGGTAAGGCTAACCGATAAGCAACCTCACCTATCCTCTCAAGGATCTCAAAAGGACCTATAAACCGAGGGGATAACTTCCCACTCTTCCCAAACCTCATCAGGCCTCGTCTAGGTGATATCTTCAGAAAGACATGATCACCTACCTCAAACGCCAAAGGCCTCCTCCTACGGTCGGCATAACTCTTTTGTCGACTCTGGGCTGTAACAAGCCTCCTACGGATAAGCTCAACTTTCTCCGTCGTCTCCCTAACCAACTCCGGACCCAACAAAGGTGCATCACCCACCTCGGCCCAACAAACTGGAGACCTACACGGTCGGCCATACAAGGCCTCAAACGGTGCCATACCGATGCTAGACTGAAAACTGTTGTTGTAGGCAAACTCTACCAATGGCAAGTGCCTCTCCCACGTCCCACTAAAGTCCAGGACACAACCCCGAAGCATATCCTCGAGGATCTGAATAGTACGCTCGGACTGCCCGTCAGTCTGAGGATGATAAGCCGTACTAAAGGTCAACTTAGTGCCCAGTGCACTCTGCAAACTCTACCACAACCTAGCAGTAAAACGAGGATCTCTATCTGAGACGATCGTCACTGGGACCCCGTGCAATCTCACTACGTCCCGAATATACAAGTCGGCAAGATGATCTACCGAATCTCTCACGCGCATAGGAATAAAGTGCGCCGACTTAGTCAACCGGTCTACAACCACCCAAATGGCATCACTACCTCGCTGAGTCCTCGGAAGACCTACAACGAAGTCCATAGTGACATGCTCCCACTTCCACTCGGCAATAGGCAAGGGTTGCAACAAACCCGCTGGCCTCTGATGCTCGGCCTTCACTTGCTGGCAAGTAAGGCACTTCGATATGAAAACAGCCACGTCTCTTTTCATACCCCGCCACCAAAACTGGCGACCCAAATCCTGATACATTTTAGGACCTCCTGGATGCACCGCAAGGCGCGAATGGTGAAACTCTCGGAGTACTTCCTCTCGGCAAGACTCCGGTACAAACAAACGGTCTCGGTATCTCACACTCAGGTCGGGATACACCGTCAAGCCCTTCTCAACTTTCCCACTGGAGATTTTCTCTCGGAGAGATCCTACCTCAAGGTCACCTCTCTGTGCCTCTAACACTCTAATCACAAGTGTAGGCTGCGCAACAACAGAAAACAAGGCCGCAGCCTCAACAGATTCGCCCAGTAGCAAATCAAACTCGCCAAGTGCTCCCAACATCTCCCATTCCCGGATGGCTATACTAGCTACATCACCAATGGTTTTCCTACTAAGGGCATCGGCCACAACATTGGCCTTTCCCGGATGATAATGCAACTCAAAATCATAATCCTCGATGAACTCCATCCATCTCCTCTGCCTCAAATTCAAGTCTCTCTGTGTAAACAGATACTTCAAACTCTTGTGGTCCGAGAATACCTCGAACTTCTCACCATAAAGGTAGTGCCTCCAGATTTTCAAGGCAAAGATCACAGCTGCTAACTCTAGGTCGTGTGTGGGGTAATTCTTCTCGTGTATTTTCAACTGACGTGAGCCATAAGCTACCACTTTTCCCTCTTGCATCAACACACAACCCAAACCCTCTCGTGAGGCATCACAATAAACCGCATAACCCAACCCTCTCTCCGGAATAATCAATACCGGAGCGGTGGTCAATCTAACTTTCAACTCTTGGAACGACTTTTCACAAGTCTCACTCCACTCAAACTTGACTCCCTTCCGAGTCAGTCTAGTCAACGGTGACGCCAACCTGGAGAAATCTTTCACAAACCGACGGTAATACCCAGCCAATCCCAGAAAACTGCGGATCTCAAACACACTCTTAGGCTGTGCCCAATCTTGCACTGCCTCAACCTTGGATGTATCAACAGACACCCCTTCCCCGGATACCACATGGCCTAAGAATTTGACTTCCCCCAGCCAGAACTCACACTTCCCAAACTTGGCATACAGCCTATGGGCTCTAAGCAACTCAAGCACCACTCTCAAGTGTGCCTCATGCTCCTCCTCGGTAGGCGAATAGATAAGAATGTCGTCCACGAAGACAACCACAAATCGGTCTAAGAACTCCCGGAAAATCCGGTTCATCAAGTCCATAAAGACTGCCAGTGCATTGGTAAGTCCGAATGGCATCACCAAAAACTCATAATGGCCATACCGCGTACGGAATGCCGTTTTAGGAATATCTTCCTCCCTGACCCTCAACTGATGGTAACCCGATCTCAAGTCTATCTTAGAGAAACAACGGGAACCCTTCAACTGGTCAAACAAATCATCTATACGGGGCATAGGGTACTTATTCTTAACCGTAGCCCGATTCAACTTTCGGTAGTCTATACACAATCTCAAGGCACCATCTTTCTTTTTAACAAAGAGTGCCGGTGCTCCCCACGGCGAAACACTAGGGCGAACAAAACCCTTCTCTAGCAATTCCTGGAGCTGAACTTTCAACTCAACCAACTCTGCCGGAGCAAAACGGTAAGGTGCCATAGAAATCGGCGCCGTACCAGGCACTAAATCAATAGAGAACTCTATCTCTCGGTGAGGTGGCAAACTAACAAGATCTTCGGGAAAAACATCCGAATACTCACAAACCACCCTCGGCAATACATGCTGGGTCTCACCACTCTCACCACTCTCAAAGCTAGCAAGTAGACTACTAAGCTCACTTCGCCCTCGCGAATCATACCCCGGTGGCAAAACACTACCAACCCGGTCTCCCAAGAAATGGAACCACTCCCCGCTCAAGGTACACAATGTAACCCTCTGGCGGTAGCAATCAATAACAGCCCGGTATGACGATAACCAGTCCATACCCAAAATAACATCAAAACCCTTCATGGGCATGACAACAAACGGAAAAGGAAGCCTATAGTCGGCGACCTCTATATCACATCCTCTAACACCCTGTTTCAGAATCAACTCACCACCCAAAGGCGATACCACACAAATAGGAGATGCTAACTGTGCTAACTCCAATTCCAAAACAGATGCAAATGCAGCAGATACAAAAGAATGAGATGCACCCGTGTCTATCAACACATTAGCAACTGAGTTGCAAAACAGAAAAGTACCTCTCACTACTGATGGAGCCGGTACTAAATCTTGCGCGGTAACAGCATACACGCGCCCCGTAGGCCCCTGGTCTACCTGCTCACCTCTCGGAGCAAAAGACTGCTGCACAGACTGGGATGACGAAGCTCCCGGATTGGCCCTCGAGGCCTGCACAGACTGAGCTGGCTGAAAACCCTGCGTCTGCCTAGAACCAGACGCTCCCGAAGTGGCACTCAACTGTGGGCAAAACCTCTTCATGTGCCCAGGTTGTCCACACTGATAACAAGTCAAGAGCTGCCCCCTGCCCAAACTCTGACTCGGCGGTCTAGCTGAAGAAGAAGCAGCTTTCTGACCCCCACCCTTCTGCGGGCAAACAGAAACCTTGTGACCCAGCTGGCCACACTTGTAACAAGTGAATTCCCCCTGACTGCCTCTCCCCGAGCCTACACTCGGCACTGGAAAGGTCGATCTAGAGACTGCACCCTGAGACTGCTGAGGGTTAGAACCCCTCTGCCTCCTACCATCACTCTGATTATCCTGGCTCCTCTTGGAGCCTCTCTGACCCTCATCCTCCTCCTGCATCATAAGCTCCATATGAGCTGCAGCATCTACCAGGTGTCTATACTCTCGAATGTAAGACCCACCAATTCTCAACTTGAGGCCCCGCCTCAACTTCCGCTCAAACTCATAGCAACGGCGTTCCTCAGACGCCACCAGTTCAGGTGCAAACCTGGACAGACTGGTAAAAGTAGCCTCAAACTCGGCCACTGACAAGCCCTGCTGATTAAGCCGGCTAAACTGATCCCTCAGCTTCTCCCTAGCTGCTGCAGATAAAAACCTCTCCTGAAAAGCATTCACAAACGCCTCCCAAGTACCACCAACACGAGCTTTCTCGTACTTCCACCATTGACCCGCATCTCCCTTCAGTTGAAAGGATGCCAAGGTCACTTTCAGTGCTCCGTCCTCGATGCCAAGCATCTCAAACGTCTTCGTTGTCTGTTCGAGCCATTTATCTGCCTTAAGCGGCTCTTTAGGATCCCCGATAAACTCGTCCGGATTACACCGAAAGAACTCCCTCTTCAAGAAGGAAGGCCCTGTCTCAGCTGCCTGATTCCCAGCTCTAAGAATACCTAAAGCTCCTGCTATCTCTCTGGCCAAGGCACCCATAGCCTGCTGACCTACTGGCTCAGCCACATTGGCCTGCCCAACTCCCTCCTGCACTGCCGGAATCTCACCCTGTAACGGTACTTCCTGCCTCGCAGGTCTACCACGCCTAGCACCTCTTCCTCGTCCTGACATCCTAATAAAGGCAACACAGAACGTTAGCACATTCATAAATGTGCCGAAACTAAACACTCACGTCCTAATGCATGGACAAGTGTAATTCACTCCACATAAGCACATAAACACATAAGCACTTACGAATTTCATTTCCGGATAATGATAGTCCCGAGACGTTACTAGAGTTCCGGTTAGAAACAGCATTGATCAAGTGCTTTTCCAACAAGACTCCCAGAAACTCAAGGATCCAATCAGCATCCTAGAAATTAAATCCCATACCCACATAGTCACATAAGCATGTTAGCATTTAAGCACATAGCATATGATACTACATCTAAGTCTCTATCAAGCGAGACAAACCCATTGTGATCCTAATCACTTCCCACGTACCCAAAGTATTCGAACCCGGTACGCTCTGATACCAAGTTGTAACGCCCTCAAAATAATAACAATAAACCCATCAGATAAGACATGCATTTACATTTAAACTAACCGCATTCCTTTCATTCATTAGAATTTCAGGAAATAAGTATTACATGTTAACCTCATAACAAAATGCCCTACGGGCTTACAGCTTTCCAAGTTAACACTTGGTTACAACAAAGAGTTCTAACTCGTTTACACATTAAGCCCTTGGCTTGAAATTACATGTAATACATCAAAAGTAAAACGACAAAACTATGCCCGCCACTAGCCTCCCAGCTATGTCCTTGGAGGTGGCATGCTTCCTGTACCTGAAAATGATATTCCCATATAGGGTGAGCCACAGCCCAGTAGAAATACACTAAACCAACCATGGACAATGACTAAAACATTAGCAATTGATAGTTGGTCAACACTGATACAATCACATAAATTACATATTTATGTCAACGACTTACAAGTCCCAATTACTTTTCATTTTCCCTTTTTCAACAGATAAGCATGCTAGCTCTATCATCATTTCCACAGATATGTATAAAAACTATATCTCACATTCAGATAAGCATAAAAGCTATATCCACAATCTCAACAGATATGTATATCAACAATATCCACAGATAAGCATACAAGCTGTATCTACACTCTACAACAGATATGTATATCAACAATATCCACAGATAAGCATACAAGCTGTATCCACACTTCACAAAGATAAGCATATGAGCTCTATCTTCACTTCTCTAGACAAGCATATGAGCTCTGTCTACGGAGTTCATCCCCTATCTCCTCCCAATACCTATCCGGTTTAGAGGTACATCCCCTATCTTCCCCTAAACCGCGGAGTACATCCCCTATCTCCTCCTCTACACATAACGTATATAAACACATTGGTTCTATATACAATCACACAATACACACAATTAATGTATTCTATCAACCGTCAAGTTCCATGACACATTCCATTGATTAGTTTCCGTTTACCTAATCATCATGCATTGTCTACAACAATCTCGACTATCCTCCACCGATAGCCCCAAGCAGTTATTTCTAAAACAGAAAATAAATGCACAAATGGATATTCAATCAACATTTCATTTCCTCATTTCTCACCAATTAATTATCTCAATTAATTAAACAATGTAATTAGGTCATTTTCCATAATTACCATTTCAATCCTTAGGTCCCATTTTCATCAATGATTCAACAATCATTCTATTTTTCTATGCCAAACATGCATCTAGGTTTATTATGAATAAAACCCCAACTTTTGTAAAATTACACAAAAGCCCCAAACTTTCACAAATTTACCAAACCAAGCCCAACATCTCAAAATACCAAAATTTAAAGACAAAACCCATAGAGAGGAGTAGGTTATCCCTACCTCAAATTCGGAGCTCCAAGGGAGAAGACTACAAAACCCAACGTGCTCCAAAACCCGTGATTTTCAGATTAAAATGTAGCCCTCGACGATCAACAACCATTTTGTAAAGGCCAAAGGTGAGTAAATCACTCCTACTAGATCAAAACCTAGAGAGAAGGTAGAGTCTAGAGTGAGAGGCTCAACAATGGTGATTTTGGAAAAGTAAGAGAGAGAAGAGAAAGTGAAAAAGTGATTTGAAAAGTCACAATTTCGGGACTTTAACCCAGGTCTCCGCTCGAGCGTAAAACACCCCGCTCGAGCGGCCACTCACAGACTCCCGCTCGAGCGGCCAACCTCCCGCTCGAGCGCAGAATGCACTCGCCCAGCACTTTTGCAGAACCAGGCCTCCGCTCGAGCTCCCAATCCCTACGCTCGAGCTCACAACACTGCACAACAAGATACTGGATGAATGTATTCCCCGCTCGAGCGCCAACACCTCCGCTCGAGCGGACAGGCCAAAAATCTGGGCAACTAGTTTTGGTTTCTAACTCAACCAACCTGTAACCAACCCGCCCAACACATCCTATAACTCAAATACAAAGTAAGAAAGGATGTTAACAAGATAATAAACAACTACCAACATCCACGGACACATGTCCGGATCACGGTATAACAAGGGTAAACCCGGGATCGCTATACTTTTCAAGAATTTTCTTTTTTATATTTGTTCTTAATGCATTAAAGTGTTATTATGAGGGATAATAATCATATGTGTTGGATTTCAAAGAATTTTTTTATGCTTGTTCTTAATGCATTAAAGTGTTATTATGAGGGTAAGACTTGGGAGTTAGGAGATGTTAATAAATGCTAAGATTTTTTTTTTTTAAATCAAAAAATCAGAAAATTTAGATTGGGAGATTGGAGCTCCCACAAGGCTTGGGGTTAAAAATCCCTTTTTGCTTAATATATAGTATAGATAATAATATATAATATAATATATATATATATAGATTATAAGATGAGAGAAATAAAGTGCTATTTTATTATAATGGAGGAGATCTTATAAAAAAAAGTGTAGACATGAATGCCTTCCTATTTTATTGTGTTTACAATTATATATATATATATATATATATGAATTGTGATTTTAAATTTTTTTTTAAAAGTCTTCTTTTTTTCTTTTTTTATATTATATTAAAGTTTAATATTTTGATAATAATCATATGTGTTGGATTTTTCGATGAATTAAATTTTTTTTTATTATATTATATTAAAGTTTAATATTTTGATAATAATCATATGTGTTGGAATTTTCAAGAATTTTTTTTTATATTTATTCTTAATGCATTAAAGTGTTATTATGAGGGATAATAATCATATGTATTGGGACTTTTCAAGGAATTCATATGTGTTGGATTTTAAAGAATTTTTTTTATGCTTGTTCTTAATACATTAAAGTGTTATTATGAGGGTAAGACTTGGGAGTTGGGAGATGTTAATAAATACTAAGATTTTTTTTTTAAAATCAAAAAATCAGGAAATTTAGATTGGGAGATTGGAGCTCCCACAAGACTTGGGGTTAAAAATTCCATTTTGCTTAATATATAGTATAGATAATAATATATAATATAATATATATCTATATATATATATAGATTATAAGATGAGAGAAATAAAGTGCTTTCTTATTATAATGGAGGAGATCTTATAAAAAAAAAACGTGTAGACATGAATGCCCTCCTATTTTATTGTGTTTACAACTATATATATATATATATATATGAATTGTGATTTTTAAATATATATATTTTTTAAAATGTCTTCTTTTTTTCTTTTTTTATATTATATTAAAGTTTAGTATTTTGATAATAATCATATGTGTTGGACTTTTCAAGAATTTTTTTTTTAATATTTGTTCTTAATGCATTAAAGTGTTATTATGAGGGATAATAATCATATGTGTTAGGACTTTTCAAGGAATTCATATGTGTTGGATTTCAAAGAATTTTTTTTATGCTTGGTCTTAATGCATTAAAATGTTATTATGAAAGTAAGACTTGAGAGTTGGGAGATTTTAATAAATGCTAAGATTTTTTTTTTAAATCAAAAAATCAGGAAATTTGGATTGGGAGATTGGAGCTCCCACAAGGCTTGGGGTTAAAAACCCCCTTTTGCTTAATATATAGTATAGACTAGCCTATCACCCGTGCTATGCACAGGATAATTATAGATATTTATATTTATTTTAGATTTTTTTTAATATATAAATTATGGTTTTTAAGATTTTTTATAAAAATAATTGAACAATCTTATCACTAGCTATAGTGCATGGGAGAAGTTAAAAAGGGTACTGCAGTAACTATGCACAGATTGTATCTATAATTATTTGTATAAGGGGATTTTAAATGCTAATCAGAAAATTTTGACAAAATCAATAAATGTAAGCATGTGGAAAGACATGTGGGTTGAAAAAAGTTAATAAATGCTGATCAGGGGATTTTGACCAAATCAATAAATGCTGAGTTTTTTTTTTTTTAAATAAAAAATGAAAATTTAGAAAATTCAGATTGAGATATTGAAACTCTCACAGGCCTTGAGGTTAAAAACCTCCTTTTGCTTAATATATAGTATAGAGTATAGATAGCCTATCACCCGTGCTATGCACGGGATAATTATAGATATTTGTATTTGTTTTAATTTTTTTAATATATAAATTATGTTTTTTAAGATTTTTTATAAAAATAATTTAACAATCTTATCACTAACTATAGTGTACAGAAGAAATTAAAAAGGCTATTGCAGTAATTATGCACGGGCTGTATCTATAATTATTTGTATGAAGAGATTTTAAATGCTAATCAAGGATTTTGACCAAATCAATAAATGTATGCATGTGGATTGAAAAAAGTTAATAAATGATGATCAGGGGATTTTGACCAAATCAATAAATGCTGAGTTTTTTTTTTTTAAATAAAAAATTTAGAAAATTAAGTTTGAGAGATTGGAGCTCCCACAAGGCTTGGGGTTTAGAAACTCCTTTTCCTTAATATATTTACAATTAACTATATATGTGAATTGCGATTTTTAAATGTCTTTTTTTTTTTTTTTTCCTAAATGTCTTCCCTTTTTCCTTTTTTATATTATATTAAAGTTTAATATTTTGATAATAATCATATGTGTTGAACTTTTCAAGGAATTAAATGTCTTCTTTTTTTTATTATATTATATTAAAATTTAATATTTTGATAATAATCATATGTGTTGGACTTTTCAAGAAATTTTTTTTTATGCTTGTTCTTAATGCATTAATATTTTGATAATAATCATATGTTGTCACGCCCTCAAAATGAACCCATTATATTTACATCATTGACATGCAATATTTAAAGAAAACACTTTGATAATTCGTTATAATATTCATCAGAGTCTTACTAAACAAAAGCATTACATGTAACATCAAATTAAATGCCCTACAGGCTTACATCTTTCCAAGCCAACACTTGGACACAAAAGTATGAGTTCTAACTCAATTACAATTAAAGCCCTAGGCTTGAGTGTTTACATGTACTAACAACCAAAAGCAAACAACTAAAAAAAAAATAGTCTTCAGAATCCAAGTCCTTCAAAGCTAAGTCCTTGGAGGTAGCTTATCACCTGAACCTGAAAATGATGTTCCCATAAAGGGTGAGCCACAGCCCAGCAGAAATATACTAAACCACATATAAGCAGTGAATAAAGCAATAGCATTCAACAGATGGTTAACCAAGATAATCAATTACTTCATTTTACTGTCTCATGACACTATTGTCTAAGACACATTTTAATTTCCAATTTTATCAACATGGCTCAGAACCTGGCCAAACTTACAACAGTGAATTATATATATCATATTCACATTCTTCCAATATCAACAAACAAATGAGACTCAAGCTCAAATCAAACACTTCATACTTCCAGATTGATACACATTTTAGTGCTGTATCAATAAAACACTTCTATATAAATAAGCACACATAAAAGTGATGCTAATGGAGTCCATCCCCTATCTCCTCCCAAACAAAATCCGGTTTAGAGGTCCATCCCCTATCTTTCCCTAAACCGTGGAGTACATCCCCTATCTCCTCCCACACAAAACAATATAAATGCAAATGCAAATGCAATGCTCAATCAATACACGTATTTTCTGTATCAATGCAATAGTCAAAATTAATGACTTAACCAATGTGATTAGTTTCTGTTATTCCTAATCCACATGCAATGTCTACAACAATCACGACTATCCTCCACCGATAGCCCAAAACAGTTATTTCTAAACTGAAAATAACTATGTTAACAATTCAATAGACAAATGATTCAAATTATCCAACTATGCCATTTAATCAATGAATTCCCCAATTCCATGAATTTAACCATCTTTTCCCAATTCCATGAATTAATTATACGGATTATATTAATAAAACAACTAGGGTCTTTCCCAAAATTACCAAAGTATCCCCAACATATCAAAATACCAAAACTTAGATCAAAACCTATAAAATGGAGTAGGAAATCCCTACCTCGAAGAAAATAACCCGAATGGAGAAGATAGAGATGAATGCCCGAATTCCAATATGCTCCAAATCGCCAAATGTTCAGATTAAATGGAAGCCCTCGACTCACTCTATCTTTTTAATAAAGCAACTAGGGTAGAAACACACTCTAAACAGATCAAACCTAAGAGAGAAGGTGAGTAGAAAGAGAGAGAAGTCGGACCTTAGGGTTTGGAATCTAAAAAGGTGATAAAAACTGATTAAAAACCCGCTGCTGTGTATATAAACTGGACAGGCTCGCTCGAGCGACCAGTAACAAAAATCTACGCTCGAGCCAAGGAAGCCTTGCTCGAGCCAGCAACCCAAAAGCTCGCTCGAGCGAAAGAAAACTCGATCGAGCGAAGAACTCAAACCTCTCAGGTCTGAAACCAGAAACACGCTCGAGCGAAGGAACTATAGCTCGAGCGAAGGAACTATAGCTCGAGCGAAGGATGAACTAACTCGCTCGAGCGAAGAAAAGCTCGCTCGAGCCAAGAATGCAAAGCTACAGGTCCATACTGGACGCCATCTCTCGCTCGAGCGACCAAACCCCAGCTCGAGCGAAGAACTAAAAAGACATCTCGCTCGAGCGACAAACTCCTCGCTCGAGCGAACAACCAAAAACCTGGACAGCAAGACTTGATTTCTAAACCCAACCAACCTGAAACAAACCTGCCCAACACATCCTATAATTCCAAATGAGAAAATAAGGAACAACAACAACAATATACAATGACAGAATCTACGGAACCCTAGTCCGGATACAATAATCAAATGGGGAAAAGACCGGGGTCGCTATAACCTCCCCCCCTTCAAAGAATTTCGTCCCCGAAATTAAGCATAGGTTTTTTTTTAAAAAAAAACAGATATATTTTTTTTTTAACAAGACAGTTCATTAGTAAACACCTTGACCCAAAACTGGTCATTTCATCTCTTTATCAAGAGGCATCTCACAATATACATATAAAACAACATATATTTCAACCCGTATCATTTATTATGCATTATTCCTTTCAATGTTAACAATTCTCATATCATATTCAATTGCATGATATATACAACCCATTCAACAATGTACTCAACAGATGCAATGTTACACTAAACTTCTACAATGAAGCAAGTTTCAAGATACACTCTTTTACCAAAACAAACTCATTGTTTTACAACTTAAGACATATATAAAGCTCTTAAGTTCAACAATATAACAGAATCTAATTATAAGATTACAAATCAATAAACATGTCCGGATATTTCTCGCGGACTACTAACTCCCTTTCCCAAGTGGCTTCCTCCACTCCGTGATGTTTCCACAAAACTTTCACCAAAGGGATGGTTTTGCCTCGCAAAACTTGATCCCGCCTATCCAAGACCCGAACCGGTCTCTCCTCATACGAGACATCCTCATCAACCACTAAATCGGTCCAATCCAACACATGTGATGGATCCGGCTCATACTTTCGAAGCATACTCACATGAAACACGTCATGTACTCCGGACAACTGCGGTGGCAAAGCTAAACGATAGGCAGTCTCGCCAATTCTCTCAAGGATCTCAAACGGACCAATGAACCGAGGGGATAACTTCCCGCTCTTCCCAAACCTCATCAAACCCCGTCTAGGTGATATCTTTAGAAAAACATGATCACCCACCTCAAACACCAAAGGTCTCCTCCTACGGTCGGCATAAGATTTCTGACGACTCTGTACTGTAACAAGCCTCTTACGGATAAGCTCAACTTTCTCCGTCGTTTCCCTCACCAACTCCGGACCCAACAGAGGTGCATCCCCCACCTCGGCCCAACAAACAGGAGATCTACACGGTCGGCCATACAAGGCCTCAAATGGTGCCATACCAATACTAGACTGGAAACTGTTGTTGTAGGCAAACTCCACCAACGGCAAGTGCCTCTCCCACGACCCACTAAAGTCTAGAACACAACCCCGAAGCATATCCTCAAGGATCTGAATAGTACGCTCGGACTGCCCGTCAGTCTGAGGATGATAAGCCGTGCTAAAGGTCAACTTAGTGCCTAACTCTGCAAACTCTGCCACAGCCTGGCAGTAAAACGAGGATCTCTATCTGAGACGATCGTCACCGGAACCCCGTGTAACCTCACTATGTCCCGAATATACAAATCGGCAAGATGATCGACTGAATCTCTAACACGCATAGGAATAAAATGCGCCGACTTAGTCAATCGGTCCACAACTACCCAAATAGCATCACTACCCCGCTGAGCCCTCGGAAGACCCACAACGAAGTCCATAGTGACATGCTCCCACTTCCACTCGGCAATAGGCAAGGGTTGCAACAAACCCGCTGGCCTCTGATGTTCGGCCTTCACTTGTTGACAAGTAAGGCACTTAGATACGAAAGCTGCCATATCTCTCTTCATACCCCGCCACCAGAACTGGCGACCCAAATCCCGATACATCTTAGTGCCTCCCGGATGCACCGCAAGGCGTGAATGGTGGAACTCTCGGAGTACTTCCTCTCGGCAAGACTCCGGCACAAACAGACGGTCTCGGTATCTCACACTCAGGTCGGGATACACCGTCAAACCCTTCTCAACCTTCCCACCGGAAATCTTCTTGCGAAGCGATTCTACCTCAAGATCACCCCTCTAAGCCTCTAACACTCGAGTCACGAGTGTAGGCTGTGCAACAACAGAAAACAAGGCCGCAGCCTCAACAGATTCGCCCAGAAGTAAATCGAACTCCCCAAGTGCACCCAACATCTCCCATTCTCGGATGGCTATACTAGTTATGTCACCAACAGGTTTCCTGCTAAGGGCATCGGCCACCACATTGGCCTTTCCCGGATGATAATGCAACTCAAAGTCATAATCCTCTATAAATTCCATCCACCTCCTCTGCCTCAAGTTCAAGTCTTTCTGTGTAAACAAATATTTCAGACTCTTATGATCCGAGAATACCTCAAATTTCTCACCATAAAGATAATGCCTCCAAATCTTCAAGGCAAATATCACAGCTGCTAACTCTAGATCATGCGTAGGGTAATTTTGCTCGTGAATTTTCAACTGACGTGAGCCATAGGCAACTACTTTCCCTTCTTGCATTAACACACAACCCAGACCCTCTCGTGAGGCGTCACAATAGACTGCATAACCCAACCCTCTCTCTGGAATAATCAATACTGGAGCGGTGGTCAGTCTAACTTTCAACTCCTGAAACGACTTTTCACAAGTCTCACTCCATACAAATTTGACTCCCTTCCGAGTCAATCTAGTCAAAGGCGAAGCTAATCTGGAGAAATCTTTTACAAACCGACGGTAATACCCAGCTAATCCCAGAAAACTACGGATCTCAAATACACTCTTAGGCTGTGCCCAATCCTGCACTGCCTCTACCTTGGATGTATCAACAGACACTCCTTCCCCAGAAACAACATGGCCTAAAAACTTGACCTCTTCTAGCCAGAACTCACACTTCCCAAACTTAGCATAAAGCTTATGGGCTCTAAGTAACTCAAGCACCACTCTCAAGTGTTCCTTGTGCTTCTCCTCAGAAGGTGAATAAATAAGGATGTCGTCCACGAAGACGACCACAAAACGATCCAAAAATTCCCGGAATATCCGGTTCATCAAATCCATAAAAACTGCCGGTGCATTAGTGAGCCCAAATGGCATCACCAGAAACTCATAGTGGCCATACCGCGTACGGAATGCCGTTTTCGGAATATCCTCCTCCCTGACTCTTAACTGATGATAACCTGATCTCAAGTCTATCTTTGAGAAACAATGGGAACCCTTCAACTGGTCAAACAGATCATCTATACGAGGCATAGGGTACTTATTCTTAACCGTAGCCCGATTCAATTTTCGGTAATCTATACACAGTCTCAAAGCACCACCTTTCTTTTTAACGAAGAGGGCTGGTGCTCCCCACGGCGAAACACTAGGACGTATAAAACCCTTGTCTAGCAACTCCTGGAGCTGAGTCTTCAACTCAACTAACTCGGCTGGGGCAAAACGATAGGGTGACATAGAAATCGGCGCCGTGCCGGTTACTAGGTCAATAGAGAACTCAATCTCCCGATGCGGTGGCAAACCAACAAGATCCTCGGGAAAGACATCCGAGTACTCACAAACCACCCTTGGTAACACAATCTGAGTCTCATCACCCTCACTAATCGAAAGGTTAGCAAGTAGACCACTAAGTTCACTCCGACCTCGCGGAACATACCCCGGTGGCAACACATCACCAACCCGGTCCCCCAGAAAATGAAAATACTCTCCGCTCACGGTACAACAAGTGACCCTCTGGCGGTAGCAATCAATAACTGCCCGGTATGACGATAACCAGTCCATACCCAAAATAACATCGAAACCCCTCATAGGCATAACTACAAAGGAAAATGGGATTCTATGATAATCAACCTCTATATCACAACCCCTAACACCTTGCTTCAAGATCAATTCACCCCCAAGAGGTGACACTACACAAATAGGAGATGCTAACTGAGCTAACTCCAACTCCAAAACAGATGCAAATGCAGCAGACACAAAGGAATGAGATGCACCCGTATCAATCAAAACATTAGCAACCGAGTTGCAAAACAAGAAGGTACCTCTCACAACAGATGGTGCCGGTACAAGATCCTGTGCGGTAACAGCATACACACGCCCAGACGACCTCTGATCAACCTGCTCACCCCTAGGAGCATAAGATTGCTGCACTGACTGGGACGATGAAGCCCCCTGATTGGCCCTCGAGGCCTGACCCGACTGAGCTGGCTGCTGACCCTGAATCGGCCTCAAACCAGATGCACCAGGTGTGCCACCCAACTGCGGGCAATACCTCTTCATATGCCCTGGCTGACCACACTGATAACACGAGAGTGGCTGGCCTCTACCCTGACTTTGGCTCTGAGATCGAGCCGAAGCTGATGCTGCTCTCTGCACTCCTCCCCTCTGAGGACAAACTGGAGACTTGTGGCCCAGCTGGCCACACTTGAAACAAGTAATGTCTCCCTGACTGCCTTTTCCCGAACTAGCACTCGGTACAGGAAAAGTCGATCTAGAAAAGCTACCCTGAGACTGCTGGGGATTAAAACCCTTCTGTCTCCTACCATCACTCTGACCATCCTGACTCCTCTTGAAGCCCTTCTGCCCTTCCTCCTCCTCCTGCATCATGATCTCCATATGGGCTGCAGCATCAACCATACGCCCGTAATCCCGAATCATAGTTCCCCCAACTCTCAGCTTGAGGCCACGCCTCAACTTCTTCTCAAACTCAATACAACGGCGTTCCTCAGACGCCACCAACTCAGGTGCAAACCTGGACAAACTAGTAAATGCAGCCTCAAACTCGGCCACTGACGAACTCGCCTGCTTAAGCTGACAAAACTGGTCTCGTAGCTTCTCCCTGACAGCTGGAGATAAGAACTTCTCCTGGAAAGCATTCACAAAAGCCTCCCACGTACCTCCTATACGCCCCTTAGTAAACTTCCACCACTGACCCGCATCCCCCTTCAACTGGAAAGATGCCAAGGTCACTTTCAACCCCTCGTCTTCGATGCCAAGCATCTCAAACGTCTTCGTTGTCTGTTCGATCCATTCATCTGCCTTAAGCGGCTCTTTAGGATCACCCACAAATTCATCCGGATTAGACCGGAAGAACTCCCTCTTCAGAAAGGAAGGTCCTGCATCTGCAACAACAACCTGAGCTTGATTCTCAGCTCTGAGAATGCCTACTGACTCCCTGAATGCCCCTGCTATCTCTCGGGCTAGAGCGCCCATAGCCTGCTGGCCTATTGGCTCGGCCACATTGGCCTGGCCAATTCCCTCTTGAACTGCCGGAATCTCTTCTGGCACAGGCACCTCCTGCCTACCCGGCCTACCACGCCTACCGCGTCCTCGTCCTCTTCCTGACATCCTAATAAAGGAAACAAAGACATTAGCACATTAATAAATGTGCCGAAGCTAAACACTCGCATCCTAATGCAATGGACAACAATAATTCATTCCACGTAAGCACATAATCACATAAGCACCTACGAATTTCATTCCCGGATAATGATAGTCCCAATGCGTTACTATAGTTCCGGTTGGAAGCAGCAGTGATCAAGTGCCTTTCCAACAAGACTACTAGAAACTCAAGGGTCCAATCAACATCCTAGAAACTACATTCCATACCCACATAATCACATAAGCATGTTATCACATAAGCATATAACATTACACTAAGTCTCTATCAAACGAGACGAACCCAATGTGATACTAATCACTTCCCACGTACCCAAAGTATTCATACCCGGTACGCTCTGATACCAAGTTGTCACGCCCTCAAAATGAACCCATTATATTTACATCATTGACATGCAATATTTAAAGAAAACACTTTGATAATTCGTTATAATATTCATCAGAGTCTTACTAAACAAAAGCATTACATGTAACATCAAATTAAATGCCCTACAGGCTTACATCTTTCCAAGCCAACACTTGGACACAAAAGTATGAGTTCTAACTCAATTACAATTAAAGCCCTAGGCTTGAGTGTTTACATGTACTAACAACCAAAAGCAAACAACTAAAAAAAAAATAGTCTTCAGAATCCAAGTCCTTCAAAGCTAAGTCCTTGGAGGTAGCTTATCACCTGAACCTGAAAATGATGTTCCCATAAAGGGTGAGCCACAGCCCAGCAGAAATATACTAAACCACATATAAGCAGTGAATAAAGCAATAGCATTCAACAGATGGTTAACCAAGATAATCAATTACTTCATTTTACTGTCTCATGACACTATTGTCTAAGACACATTTTAATTTCCAATTTTATCAACATGGCTCAGAACCTGGCCAAACTTACAACAGTGAATTATATATATCATATT
The DNA here is from genome assembly GCF_055761805.1 of Camellia sinensis. Lineage (NCBI taxonomy): Eukaryota > Viridiplantae > Streptophyta > Magnoliopsida > Ericales > Theaceae > Camellia > Camellia sinensis. The sequence goes on from NC_138962.1 coordinate 92,623,222, forward strand.
CACATTCTTCCAATATCAACAAACAAATGAGACTCAAGCTCAAATCAAACACTTCATACTTCCAGATTGATACACATTTTAGTGCTGTATCAATAAAACACTTCTATATAAATAAGCACACATAAAAGTGATGCTAATGGAGTCCATCCCCTATCTCCTCCCAAACAAAATCCGGTTTAGAGGTCCATCCCCTATCTTCCCCTAAACCGTGGAGTACATCCCCTATCTCCTCCCACACAAAACAATATAAATGCAAATGCAAATGCAATGCTCAATCAATACACGTATTTTCTGTATCAATGCAATAGTCAAAATTAATGACTTAACCAATGTGATTAGTTTCTGTTATTCCTAATCCACATGCAATGTCTACAACAATCACGACTATCCTCCACCGATAGCCCAAAACAGTTATTTCTAAACTGAAAATAACTATGTTAACAATTCAATAGACAAATGATTCAAATTATCCAACTATGCCATTTAATCAATGAATTCCCCAATTCCATGAATTTAACCATCTTTTCCCAATTCCATGAATTAATTATACGGATTATATTAATAAAACAACTAGGGTCTTTCCCAAAATTACCAAAGTATCCCCAACATATCAAAATACCAAAACTTAGATCAAAACCTATAAAATGGAGTAGGAAATCCCTACCTCGAAGAAAATAACCCGAATGGAGAAGATAGAGATGAATGCCCGAATTCCAATATGCTCCAAATCGCCAAATGTTCAGATTAAATGGAAGCCCTCGACTCACTCTATCTTTTTAATAAAGCAACTAGGGTAGAAACACACTCTAAACAGATCAAACCTAAGAGAGAAGGTGAGTAGAAAGAGAGAGAAGTCGGACCTTAGGGTTTGGAATCTAAAAAGGTGATAAAAACTGATTAAAAACCCGCTGCTGTGTATATAAACTGGACAGGCTCGCTCGAGCGACCAGACACAAAAATCTACGCTCGAGCCAAGGAAGCCTTGCTCGAGCCAGCAACCCAAAAGCTCGCTCGAGCGAAAGAAAACTCGATCGAGCGAAGAACTCAAACCCCTCAGGTCTGAAACCAGAAACACGCTCGAGCGAAGGAACTATAGCTCGAGCGAAGGATGAACTAACTCGCTCGAGCGAAGAAAAGCTCGCTCGAGCCAAGAATGCAAAGCTACAGGTCCATACTGGACGCCATCTCTCGCTCGAGCGACCAAACCCCAGCTCGAGCGAAGAACTAAAAAGACATCTCGCTCGAGCGACAAACTCCTCGCTCGAGCGAACAACCAAAAACCTGGACAGCAAGACTTGATTTCTAAACCCAACCAACCTGAAACAAACCTGCCCAACACATCCTATAATTCCAAATGAGAAAATAAGGAACAACAACAACAATATACAATGACAGAATCTACGGAACCCTAGTCCGGATACAATAATCAAATGGGGAAAAGACCGGGGTCGCTATAACCTCCCCCCCTTCAAAGAATTTCGTCCCCGAAATTAAGCATAGGTTTTTTTTAAAAAAAAAACAGATATATATTTTTTTTAACAAGACAGTTCATTAGTAAACACCTTGACCCAAAACTGGTCATTTCATCTCTTTATCAAGAGGCATCTCACAATATACATATAAAACAACATATATTTCAACCCGTATCATTTATTATGCATTATTCCTTTCAATGTTAACAATTCTCATATCATATTCAATTGCATGATATATACAACCCATTCAACAATGTACTCAACAGATGCAATGTTACACTAAACTTCTACAATGAAGCAAGTTTCAAGATACACTCTTTTACCAAAACAAACTCATTGTTTTACAACTTAAGACATATATAAAGCTCTTAAGTTCAACAATATAACAGAATCTAATTATAAGATTACAAATCAATAAACATGTCCGGATATTTCTCGCGGACTACTAACTCCCTTTCCCAAGTGGCTTCCTCCACTCCGTGATGTTTCCACAAAACTTTCACCAAAGGGATGGTTTTGCCTCGCAAAACTTGATCCCGCCTATCCAAGACCCGAACCGGTCTCTCCTCATACGAGACATCCTCATCAACCACTAAATCGGTCCAATCCAACACATGTGATGGATCCGGCTCATACTTTCGAAGCATACTCACATGAAACACGTCATGTACTCCGGACAACTGCGGTGGCAAAGCTAAACGATAGGCAGTCTCGCCAATTCTCTCAAGGATCTCAAACGGACCAATGAACCGAGGGGATAACTTCCCGCTCTTCCCAAACCTCATCAAACCCCGTCTAGGTGATATCTTTAGAAAAACATGATCACCCACCTCAAACACCAAAGGTCTCCTCCTACGGTCGGCATAAGATTTCTGACGACTCTGTGCTGTAACAAGCCTCTTACGGATAAGCTCAACTTTCTCCGTCGTTTCCCTCACCAACTCCGGACCCAACAGAGGTGCATCCCCCACCTCGGCCCAACAAACAGGAGATCTACACGGTCGGCCATACAAGGCCTCAAATGGTGCCATACCAATACTAGACTGGAAACTGTTGTTGTAGGCAAACTCCACCAACGGCAAGTGCCTCTCCCACGACCCACTAAAGTCTAGAACACAACCCCGAAGCATATCCTCAAGGATCTGAATAGTACGCTCGGACTGCCCGTCAGTCTGAGGATGATAAGCCGTGCTAAAGGTCAACTTAGTGCCTAACTCTGCAAACTCTGCCACAGCCTGGCAGTAAAACGAGGATCTCTATCTGAGACGATCGTCACCGGAACCCCGTGTAACCTCACTATGTCCCGAATATACAAATCGGCAAGATGATCGACTGAATCTCTAACACGCATAGGAATAAAATGCGCCGACTTAGTCAATCGGTCCACAACTACCCAAATAGCATCACTACCCCGCTGACCCCTCGGAAGACCCACAACGAAGTCCATAGTGACATGCTCCCACTTCCACTCGGCAATAGGCAAGGGTTGCAACAAACCCGCTGGCCTCTGATGTTCGGCCTTCACTTGTTGACAAGTAAGGCACTTAGATACGAAAGCTGCCACATCTCTCTTCATACCCCGCCACCAGAACTGGCGACCCAAATCCCGATACATCTTAGTGCCTCCCGGATGCACCGCAAGGCGTGAATGGTGGAACTCTCGGAGTACTTCCTCTCGGCAAGACTCCGGCACAAACAGACGGTCTCGGTATCTCACACTCAGGTCGGGATACACCGTCAAACCCTTCTCAACCTTCCCACCGGAAATCTTCTTGCGAAGCGATTCTACCTCAAGATCACCCCTCTAAGCCTCTAACACTCGAGTCACGAGTGTAGGCTGTGCAACAACAGAAAACAAGGCCACAGCCTCAACAGATTCGCCCAGAAGTAAATCGAACTCCCCAAGTGCACCCAACATCTCCCATTCTCGGATGGCTATACTAGTTATGTCACCAACAGGTTTCCTGCTAAGGGCATCGGCCACCACATTGGCCTTTCCCGGATGATAATGCAACTCAAAGTCATAATCCTCTATAAATTCCATCCACCTCCTCTGCCTCAAGTTCAAGTCTTTCTGTGTAAACAAATATTTCAGACTCTTATGATCCGAGAATACCTCAAATTTCTCACCATAAAGATAATGCCTCCAAATCTTCAAGGCAAATATCACAGCTGCTAACTCTAGATCATGCGTAGGGTAATTTTGCTCGTGAATTTTCAACTGACGTGAGCCATAGGCAACTACTTTCCCTTCTTGCATTAACACACAACCCAGACCCTCTCGTGAGGCGTCACAATAGACTGCATAACCCAACCCTCTCTCTGGAATAATCAATACTGGAGCGGTGGTCAGTCTAACTTTCAACTCCTGAAACGACTTTTCACAAGTCTCACTCCATACAAATTTGACTCCCTTCCGAGTCAATCTAGTCAAAGGCGAAGCTAATCTGGAGAAATCTTTTACAAACCGACGGTAATACCCAGCTAATCCCAGAAAACTACGGATCTCAAATACACTCTTAGGCTGTGCCCAATCCTGCACTGCCTCTACCTTGGATGTATCAACAGACACTCCTTCCCCAGAAACAACATGGCCTAAAAACTTGACCTCTTCTAGCCAGAACTCACACTTCCCAAACTTAGCATAAAGCTTATGGGCTCTAAGTAACTCAAGCACCACTCTCAAGTGTTCCTTGTGCTTCTCCTCAGAAGGTGAATAAATAAGGATGTCGTCCACGAAGACGACCACAAAACGATCCAAAAATTCCCGGAATATCCGGTTCATCAAATCCATAAAAACTGCCGGTGCATTAGTGAGCCCAAATGGCATCACCAGAAACTCATAGTGGCCATACCGCGTACGGAATGCCGTTTTCGGAATATCCTCCTCCCTGACTCTTAACTGATGATAACCTGATCTCAAGTCTATCTTTGAGAAACAATGGGAACCCTTCAACTGGTCAAACAGATCATCTATACGAGGCATAGGGTACTTATTCTTAACCGTAGCCCGATTCAATTTTCGGTAATCTATACACAGTCTCAAAGCACCACCTTTCTTTTTAACGAAGAGGGCTGGTGCTCCCCACGGCGAAACACTAGGACGTATAAAACCCTTGTCTAGCAACTCCTGGAGCTGAGTCTTCAACTCAACTAACTCGGCTGGGGCAAAACGATAGGGTGACATAGAAATCGGCGCCGTGCCGGTTACTAGGTCAATAGAGAACTCAATCTCCCGATGCGGTGGCAAACCAACAAGATCCTCGGGAAAGACATCCGAGTACTCACAAACCACCCTTGGTAACACAATCTGAGTCTCATCACCCTCACTAATCGAAAGGTTAGCAAGTAGACCACTAAGTTCACTCCGACCTCGCGGAACATACCCCGGTGGCAACACATCACCAACCCGGTCCCCCAGAAAATGAAAATACTCTCCGCTCACGGTACAACAAGTGACCCTCTGGCGGTAGCAATCAATAACTGCCCGGTATGACGATAACCAGTCCATACCCAAAATAACATCGAAACCCCTCATAGGCATAACTACAAAGGAAAATGGGATTCTATGATAATCAACCTCTATATCACAACCCCTAACACCTTGCTTCAAGATCAATTCACCCCCAAGAGGTGACACTACACAAATAGGAGATGCTAACTGAGCTAACTCCAACTCCAAAACAGATGCAAATGCAGCAGACACAAAGGAATGAGATGCACCCGTATCAATCAAAACATTAGCAACCGAGTTGCAAAACAAGAAGGTACCTCTCACAACAGATGGTGCCGGTACAAGATCCTGTGCGGTAACAGCATACACACGCCCAGACGACCTCTGATCAACCTGCTCACCCCTAGGAGCATAAGATTGCTGCACTGACTGGGACGATGAAGCCCCCTGATTGGCCCTCGAGGCCTGACCCGACTGAGCTGGCTGCTGACCCTGAATCGGCCTCAAACCAGATGCACCAGGTGTGCCACCCAACTGCGGGCAATACCTCTTCATATGCCCTGGCTGACCACACTGATAACACGAGAGTGGCTGGCCTCTACCCTGACTTTGGCTCTGAGATCGAGCCGAAGCTGATGCTGCTCTCTGCACTCCTCCCCTCTGAGGACAAACTGGAGACTTGTGGCCCAGCTGGCCACACTTGAAACAAGTAATGTCTCCCTGACTGCCTTTTCCCGAACTAGCACTCGGTACAGGAAAAGTCGATCTAGAAAAGCTACCCTGAGACTGCTGGGGATTAAAACCCTTCTGTCTCCTACCATCACTCTGACCATCCTGACTCCTCTTGAAGCCCTTCTGCCCTTCCTCCTCCTCCTGCATCATGATCTCCATATGGGCTGCAGCATCAACCATACGCCCGTAATCCCGAATCATAGTTCCCCCAACTCTCAGCTTGAGGCCACGCCTCAACTTCTTCTCAAACTCAATACAACGGCGTTCCTCAGACGCCACCAACTCAGGTGCAAACCTGGACAAACTAGTAAATGCAGCCTCAAACTCGGCCACTGACGAACTCGCCTGCTTAAGCTGACAAAACTGGTCTCGTAGCTTCTCCCTGACAGCTGGAGATAAGAACTTCTCCTGGAAAGCATTCACAAAAGCCTCCCACGTACCTCCTATACGCCCCTTAGTAAACTTCCACCACTGACCCGCATCCCCCTTCAACTGGAAAGATGCCAAGGTCACTTTCAACCCCTCGTCTTCGATGCCAAGCATCTCAAACGTCTTCGTTGTCTGTTCGATCCATTCATCTGCCTTAAGCGGCTCTTTAGGATCACCCACAAATTCATCCGGATTAGACCGGAAGAACTCCCTCTTCAGAAAGGAAGGTCCTGCATCTGCAACAACAACCTGAGCTTGATTCTCAGCTCTGAGAATGCCTACTGACTCCCTGAATGCCCCTGCTATCTCTCGGGCTAGAGCGCCCATAGCCTGCTGGCCTATTGGCTCGGCCACATTGGCCTGGCCAATTCCCTCTTGAACTGCCGGAATCTCTTCTGGCACAGGCACCTCCTGCCTACCCGGCCTACCACGCCTACCGCGTCCTCGTCCTCTTCCTGACATCCTAATAAAGGAAACAAAGACATTAGCACATTAATAAATGTGCCGAAGCTAAACACTCGCATCCTAATGCAATGGACAACAATAATTCATTCCACGTAAGCACATAATCACATAAGCACCTACGAATTTCATTCCCGGATAATGATAGTCCCAATGCGTTACTATAGTTCCGGTTGGAAGCAGCAGTGATCAAGTGCCTTTCCAACAAGACTACTAGAAACTCAAGGGTCCAATCAACATCCTAGAAACTACATTCCATACCCACATAATCACATAAGCATGTTATCACATAAGCATATAACATTACACTAAGTCTCTATCAAACGAGACGAACCCAATGTGATACTAATCACTTCCCACGTACCCAAAGTATTCATACCCGGTACGCTCTGATACCAAGTTGTCACGCCCTCAAAATGAACCCATTATATTTACATCATTGACATGCAATATTTAAAGAAAACACTTTGATAATTCGTTATAATATTCATCAGAGTCTTACTAAACAAAAGCATTACATGTAACATCAAATTAAATGCCCTACAGGCTTACATCTTTCCAAGCCAACACTTGGACACAAAAGTATGAGTTCTAACTCAATTACAATTAAAGCCCTAGGCTTGAGTGTTTACATGTACTAACAACCAAAAGCAAACAACTAAAAAAAAAATAGTCTTCAGAATCCAAGTCCTTCAAAGCTAAGTCCTTGGAGGTAGCTTATCACCTGAACCTGAAAATGATGTTCCCATAAAGGGTGAGCCACAGCCCAGCAGAAATATACTAAACCACATATAAGCAGTGAATAAAGCAATAGCATTCAACAGATGGTTAACCAAGATAATCAATTACTTCATTTTACTGTCTCATGACACTATTGTCTAAGACACATTTTAATTTCCAATTTTATCAACATGGCTCAGAACCTGGCCAAACTTACAACAGTGAATTATATATATCATATTCACATTCTTCCAATATCAACAAACAAATGAGACTCAAGCTCAAATCAAACACTTCATACTTCCAGATTGATACACATTTTAGTGCTGTATCAATAAAACACTTCTATATAAATAAGCACACATAAAAGTGATGCTAATGGAGTCCATCCCCTATCTCCTCCCAAACAAAATCCGGTTTAGAGGTCCATCCCCTATCTTCCCCTAAACCGTGGAGTACATCCCCTATCTCCTCCCACACAAAACAATATAAATGCAAATGCAAATGCAATGCTCAATCAATACACGTATTTTCTGTATCAATGCAATAGTCAAAATTAATGACTTAACCAATGTGATTAGTTTCTGTTATTCCTAATCCACATGCAATGTCTACAACAATCACGACTATCCTCCACCGATAGCCCAAAACAGTTATTTCTAAACTGAAAATAACTATGTTAACAATTCAATAGACAAATGATTCAAATTATCCAACTATGCCATTTAATCAATGAATTCCCCAATTCCATGAATTTAACCATCTTTTCCCAATTCCATGAATTAATTATACGGATTATATTAATAAAACAACTAGGGTCTTTCCCAAAATTACCAAAGTATCCCCAACATATCAAAATACCAAAACTTAGATCAAAACCTATAAAATGGAGTAGGAAATCCCTACCTCGAAGAAAATAACCCGAATGGAGAAGATAGAGATGAATGCCCGAATTCCAATATGCTCCAAATCGCCAAATGTTCAGATTAAATGGAAGCCCTCGACTCACTCTATCTTTTTAATAAAGCAACTAGGGTAGAAACACACTCTAAACAGATCAAACCTAAGAGAGAAGGTGAGTAGAAAGAGAGAGAAGTCGGACCTTAGGGTTTGGAATCTAAAAAGGTGATAAAAACTGATTAAAAACCCGCTGCTGTGTATATAAACTGGACAGGCTCGCTCGAGCGACCAGACACAAAAATCTACGCTCGAGCCAAGGAAGCCTTGCTCGAGCCAGCAACCCAAAAGCTCGCTCGAGCGAAAGAAAACTCGATCGAGCGAAGAACTCAAACCCCTCAGGTCTGAAACCAGAAACACGCTCGAGCGAAGGAACTATAGCTCGAGCGAAGGATGAACTAACTCGCTCGAGCGAAGAAAAGCTCGCTCGAGCCAAGAATGCAAAGCTACAGGTCCATACTGGACGCCATCTCTCGCTCGAGCGACCAAACCCCAGCTCGAGCGAAGAACTAAAAAGACATCTCGCTCGAGCGACAAACTCCTCGCTCGAGCGAACAACCAAAAACCTGGACAGCAAGACTTGATTTCTAAACCCAACCAACCTGAAACAAACCTGCCCAACACATCCTATAATTCCAAATGAGAAAATAAGGAACAACAACAACAATATACAATGACAGAATCTACGGAACCCTAGTCCGGATACAATAATCAAATGGGGAAAAGACCGGGGTCGCTATAACCTCCCCCCCTTCAAAGAATTTCGTCCCCGAAATTAAGCATAGGTTTTTTTTAAAAAAAAAACAGATATATATTTTTTTTAACAAGACAGTTCATTAGTAAACACCTTGACCCAAAACTGGTCATTTCATCTCTTTATCAAGAGGCATCTCACAATATACATATAAAACAACATATATTTCAACCCGTATCATTTATTATGCATTATTCCTTTCAATGTTAACAATTCTCATATCATATTCAATTGCATGATATATACAACCCATTCAACAATGTACTCAACAGATGCAATGTTACACTAAACTTCTACAATGAAGCAAGTTTCAAGATACACTCTTTTACCAAAACAAACTCATTGTTTTACAACTTAAGACATATATAAAGCTCTTAAGTTCAACAATATAACAGAATCTAATTATAAGATTACAAATCAATAAACATGTCCGGATATTTCTCGCGGACTACTAACTCCCTTTCCCAAGTGGCTTCCTCCACTCCGTGATGTTTCCACAAAACTTTCACCAAAGGGATGGTTTTGCCTCGCAAAACTTGATCCCGCCTATCCAAGACCCGAACCGGTCTCTCCTCATACGAGACATCCTCATCAACCACTAAATCGGTCCAATCCAACACATGTGATGGATCCGGCTCATACTTTCGAAGCATACTCACATGAAACACGTCATGTACTCCGGACAACTGCGGTGGCAAAGCTAAACGATAGGCAGTCTCGCCAATTCTCTCAAGGATCTCAAACGGACCAATGAACCGAGGGGATAACTTCCCGCTCTTCCCAAACCTCATCAAACCCCGTCTAGGTGATATCTTTAGAAAAACATGATCACCCACCTCAAACACCAAAGGTCTCCTCCTACGGTCGGCATAAGATTTCTGACGACTCTGTGCTGTAACAAGCCTCTTACGGATAAGCTCAACTTTCTCCGTCGTTTCCCTCACCAACTCCGGACCCAACAGAGGTGCATCCCCCACCTCGGCCCAACAAACAGGAGATCTACACGGTCGGCCATACAAGGCCTCAAATGGTGCCATACCAATACTAGACTGGAAACTGTTGTTGTAGGCAAACTCCACCAACGGCAAGTGCCTCTCCCACGACCCACTAAAGTCTAGAACACAACCCCGAAGCATATCCTCAAGGATCTGAATAGTACGCTCGGACTGCCCGTCAGTCTGAGGATGATAAGCCGTGCTAAAGGTCAACTTAGTGCCTAACTCTGCAAACTCTGCCACAGCCTGGCAGTAAAACGAGGATCTCTATCTGAGACGATCGTCACCGGAACCCCGTGTAACCTCACTATGTCCCGAATATACAAATCGGCAAGATGATCGACTGAATCTCTAACACGCATAGGAATAAAATGCGCCGACTTAGTCAATCGGTCCACAACTACCCAAATAGCATCACTACCCCGCTGACCCCTCGGAAGACCCACAACGAAGTCCATAGTGACATGCTCCCACTTCCACTCGGCAATAGGCAAGGGTTGCAACAAACCCGCTGGCCTCTGATGTTCGGCCTTCACTTGTTGACAAGTAAGGCACTTAGATACGAAAGCTGCCACATCTCTCTTCATACCCCGCCACCAGAACTGGCGACCCAAATCCCGATACATCTTAGTGCCTCCCGGATGCACCGCAAGGCGTGAATGGTGGAACTCTCGGAGTACTTCCTCTCGGCAAGACTCCGGCACAAACAGACGGTCTCGGTATCTCACACTCAGGTCGGGATACACCGTCAAACCCTTCTCAACCTTCCCACCGGAAATCTTCTTGCGAAGCGATTCTACCTCAAGATCACCCCTCTAAGCCTCTAACACTCGAGTCACGAGTGTAGGCTGTGCAACAACAGAAAACAAGGCCACAGCCTCAACAGATTCGCCCAGAAGTAAATCGAACTCCCCAAGTGCACCCAACATCTCCCATTCTCGGATGGCTATACTAGTTATGTCACCAACAGGTTTCCTGCTAAGGGCATCGGCCACCACATTGGCCTTTCCCGGATGATAATGCAACTCAAAGTCATAATCCTCTATAAATTCCATCCACCTCCTCTGCCTCAAGTTCAAGTCTTTCTGTGTAAACAAATATTTCAGACTCTTATGATCCGAGAATACCTCAAATTTCTCACCATAAAGATAATGCCTCCAAATCTTCAAGGCAAATATCACAGCTGCTAACTCTAGATCATGCGTAGGGTAATTTTGCTCGTGAATTTTCAACTGACGTGAGCCATAGGCAACTACTTTCCCTTCTTGCATTAACACACAACCCAGACCCTCTCGTGAGGCGTCACAATAGACTGCATAACCCAACCCTCTCTCTGGAATAATCAATACTGGAGCGGTGGTCAGTCTAACTTTCAACTCCTGAAACGACTTTTCACAAGTCTCACTCCATACAAATTTGACTCCCTTCCGAGTCAATCTAGTCAAAGGCGAAGCTAATCTGGAGAAATCTTTTACAAACCGACGGTAATACCCAGCTAATCCCAGAAAACTACGGATCTCAAATACACTCTTAGGCTGTGCCCAATCCTGCACTGCCTCTACCTTGGATGTATCAACAGACACTCCTTCCCCAGAAACAACATGGCCTAAAAACTTGACCTCTTCTAGCCAGAACTCACACTTCCCAAACTTAGCATAAAGCTTATGGGCTCTAAGTAACTCAAGCACCACTCTCAAGTGTTCCTTGTGCTTCTCCTCAGAAGGTGAATAAATAAGGATGTCGTCCACGAAGACGACCACAAAACGATCCAAAAATTCCCGGAATATCCGGTTCATCAAATCCATAAAAACTGCCGGTGCATTAGTGAGCCCAAATGGCATCACCAGAAACTCATAGTGGCCATACCGCGTACGGAATGCCGTTTTCGGAATATCCTCCTCCCTGACTCTTAACTGATGATAACCTGATCTCAAGTCTATCTTTGAGAAACAATGGGAACCCTTCAACTGGTCAAACAGATCATCTATACGAGGCATAGGGTACTTATTCTTAACCGTAGCCCGATTCAATTTTCGGTAATCTATACACAGTCTCAAAGCACCACCTTTCTTTTTAACGAAGAGGGCTGGTGCTCCCCACGGCGAAACACTAGGACGTATAAAACCCTTGTCTAGCAACTCCTGGAGCTGAGTCTTCAACTCAACTAACTCGGCTGGGGCAAAACGATAGGGTGACATAGAAATCGGCGCCGTGCCGGTTACTAGGTCAATAGAGAACTCAATCTCCCGATGCGGTGGCAAACCAACAAGATCCTCGGGAAAGACATCCGAGTACTCACAAACCACCCTTGGTAACACAATCTGAGTCTCATCACCCTCACTAATCGAAAGGTTAGCAAGTAGACCACTAAGTTCACTCCGACCTCGCGGAACATACCCCGGTGGCAACACATCACCAACCCGGTCCCCCAGAAAATGAAAATACTCTCCGCTCACGGTACAACAAGTGACCCTCTGGCGGTAGCAATCAATAACTGCCCGGTATGACGATAACCAGTCCATACCCAAAATAACATCGAAACCCCTCATAGGCATAACTACAAAGGAAAATGGGATTCTATGATAATCAACCTCTATATCACAACCCCTAACACCTTGCTTCAAGATCAATTCACCCCCAAGAGGTGACACTACACAAATAGGAGATGCTAACTGAGCTAACTCCAACTCCAAAACAGATGCAAATGCAGCAGACACAAAGGAATGAGATGCACCCGTATCAATCAAAACATTAGCAACCGAGTTGCAAAACAAGAAGGTACCTCTCACAACAGATGGTGCCGGTACAAGATCCTGTGCGGTAACAGCATACACACGCCCAGACGACCTCTGATCAACCTGCTCACCCCTAGGAGCATAAGATTGCTGCACTGACTGGGACGATGAAGCCCCCTGATTGGCCCTCGAGGCCTGACCCGACTGAGCTGGCTGCTGACCCTGAATCGGCCTCAAACCAGATGCACCAGGTGTGCCACCCAACTGCGGGCAATACCTCTTCATATGCCCTGGCTGACCACACTGATAACACGAGAGTGGCTGGCCTCTACCCTGACTTTGGCTCTGAGATCGAGCCGAAGCTGATGCTGCTCTCTGCACTCCTCCCCTCTGAGGACAAACTGGAGACTTGTGGCCCAGCTGGCCACACTTGAAACAAGTAATGTCTCCCTGACTGCCTTTTCCCGAACTAGCACTCGGTACAGGAAAAGTCGATCTAGAAAAGCTACCCTGAGACTGCTGGGGATTAAAACCCTTCTGTCTCCTACCATCACTCTGACCATCCTGACTCCTCTTGAAGCCCTTCTGCCCTTCCTCCTCCTCCTGCATCATGATCTCCATATGGGCTGCAGCATCAACCATACGCCCGTAATCCCGAATCATAGTTCCCCCAACTCTCAGCTTGAGGCCACGCCTCAACTTCTTCTCAAACTCAATACAACGGCGTTCCTCAGACGCCACCAACTCAGGTGCAAACCTGGACAAACTAGTAAATGCAGCCTCAAACTCGGCCACTGACGAACTCGCCTGCTTAAGCTGACAAAACTGGTCTCGTAGCTTCTCCCTGACAGCTGGAGATAAGAACTTCTCCTGGAAAGCATTCACAAAAGCCTCCCACGTACCTCCTATACGCCCCTTAGTAAACTTCCACCACTGACCCGCATCCCCCTTCAACTGGAAAGATGCCAAGGTCACTTTCAACCCCTCGTCTTCGATGCCAAGCATCTCAAACGTCTTCGTTGTCTGTTCGATCCATTCATCTGCCTTAAGCGGCTCTTTAGGATCACCCACAAATTCATCCGGATTAGACCGGAAGAACTCCCTCTTCAGAAAGGAAGGTCCTGCATCTGCAACAACAACCTGAGCTTGATTCTCAGCTCTGAGAATGCCTACTGACTCCCTGAATGCCCCTGCTATCTCTCGGGCTAGAGCGCCCATAGCCTGCTGGCCTATTGGCTCGGCCACATTGGCCTGGCCAATTCCCTCTTGAACTGCCGGAATCTCTTCTGGCACAGGCACCTCCTGCCTACCCGGCCTACCACGCCTACCGCGTCCTCGTCCTCTTCCTGACATCCTAATAAAGGAAACAAAGACATTAGCACATTAATAAATGTGCCGAAGCTAAACACTCGCATCCTAATGCAATGGACAACAATAATTCATTCCACGTAAGCACATAATCACATAAGCACCTACGAATTTCATTCCCGGATAATGATAGTCCCAATGCGTTACTATAGTTCCGGTTGGAAGCAGCAGTGATCAAGTGCCTTTCCAACAAGACTACTAGAAACTCAAGGGTCCAATCAACATCCTAGAAACTACATTCCATACCCACATAATCACATAAGCATGTTATCACATAAGCATATAACATTACACTAAGTCTCTATCAAACGAGACGAACCCAATGTGATACTAATCACTTCCCACGTACCCAAAGTATTCATACCCGGTACGCTCTGATACCAAGTTGTCACGCCCTCAAAATGAACCCATTATATTTACATCATTGACATGCAATATTTAAAGAAAACACTTTGATAATTCGTTATAATATTCATCAGAGTCTTACTAAACAAAAGCATTACATGTAACATCAAATTAAATGCCCTACAGGCTTACATCTTTCCAAGCCAACACTTGGACACAAAAGTATGAGTTCTAACTCAATTACAATTAAAGCCCTAGGCTTGAGTGTTTACATGTACTAACAACCAAAAGCAAACAACTAAAAAAAAAATAGTCTTCAGAATCCAAGTCCTTCAAAGCTAAGTCCTTGGAGGTAGCTTATCACCTGAACCTGAAAATGATGTTCCCATAAAGGGTGAGCCACAGCCCAGCAGAAATATACTAAACCACATATAAGCAGTGAATAAAGCAATAGCATTCAACAGATGGTTAACCAAGATAATCAATTACTTCATTTTACTGTCTCATGACACTATTGTCTAAGACACATTTTAATTTCCAATTTTATCAACATGGCTCAGAACCTGGCCAAACTTACAACAGTGAATTATATATATCATATTCACATTCTTCCAATATCAACAAACAAATGAGACTCAAGCTCAAATCAAACACTTCATACTTCCAGATTGATACACATTTTAGTGCTGTATCAATAAAACACTTCTATATAAATAAGCACACATAAAAGTGATGCTAATGGAGTCCATCCCCTATCTCCTCCCAAACAAAATCCGGTTTAGAGGTCCATCCCCTATCTTCCCCTAAACCGTGGAGTACATCCCCTATCTCCTCCCACACAAAACAATATAAATGCAAATGCAAATGCAATGCTCAATCAATACACGTATTTTCTGTATCAATGCAATAGTCAAAATTAATGACTTAACCAATGTGATTAGTTTCTGTTATTCCTAATCCACATGCAATGTCTACAACAATCACGACTATCCTCCACCGATAGCCCAAAACAGTTATTTCTAAACTGAAAATAACTATGTTAACAATTCAATAGACAAATGATTCAAATTATCCAACTATGCCATTTAATCAATGAATTCCCCAATTCCATGAATTTAACCATCTTTTCCCAATTCCATGAATTAATTATACGGATTATATTAATAAAACAACTAGGGTCTTTCCCAAAATTACCAAAGTATCCCCAACATATCAAAATACCAAAACTTAGATCAAAACCTATAAAATGGAGTAGGAAATCCCTACCTCGAAGAAAATAACCCGAATGGAGAAGATAGAGATGAATGCCCGAATTCCAATATGCTCCAAATCGCCAAATGTTCAGATTAAATGGAAGCCCTCGACTCACTCTATCTTTTTAATAAAGCAACTAGGGTAGAAACACACTCTAAACAGATCAAACCTAAGAGAGAAGGTGAGTAGAAAGAGAGAGAAGTCGGACCTTAGGGTTTGGAATCTAAAAAGGTGATAAAAACTGATTAAAAACCCGCTGCTGTGTATATAAACTGGACAGGCTCGCTCGAGCGAAGACTTGGTCGCTCGAGCGACCAGACACAAAAATCTACGCTCGAGCCAAGGAAGCCTTGCTCGAGCCAGCAACCCAAAAGCTCGCTCGAGCGAAAGAAAACTCGATCGAGCGAAGAACTCAAACCCTCAGGTCTGAAACCAGAAACACGCTCGAGCGAAGGATGAACTAACTCGCTCGAGCGAAGAAAAGCTCGCTCGAGCCAAGAATGCAAAGCTACAGGTCCATACTGGACGCCATCTCTCGCTCGAGCGACCAAACCCCAGCTCGAGCGAAGAACCAAAAAGACATCTCGCTCGAGCGACAAACTCCTCGCTCGAGCGAACAACCAAAAACCTGGACAGCAAGACTTGATTTCTAAACCCAACCAACCTGAAACAAACCTGCCCAACACATCCTATAATTCCAAATGAGAAAATAAGGAACAACAACAACAATATACAATGACAGAATCTACGGAACCCTAGTCCGGATACAATAATCAAATGGGGAAAAGACCGGGGTCGCTATATATGTGTTGAGACTTTTCAAGGAATTCATATGTGTTGGATTTTAAAGAATTTTTTTATACTTGTTTTTAATGCATTAAAGTGTTATTATGAGGGGTAAGACTTGGGGGTTGAAAGAAGTTAATAAATGCTAAGATTTTTTTTTTTAAAATCAAAAAATCAGGAAATTTAGATTGGGAGATTGGAGTTCCCACAAGACTTGGGGTTAAAAACCACCTTTTGTTTAATATATAGTACTAGCATATCACCCGTGCTTTGCACGGGATTAAATTTTTTTAAAAAAAAAACTATTTATATTATGTCAAACATATTTATAAATTGTTAGCATAAAATATATGTAATTTTAAAAGAAAATGTTGACATTGGATAATTAAAGTAATAAAAATAAGAATTTATTACATTTGTTCGAAATTCACTGAATAAGTAAAACAAAAAAATAACTAAAATCTAAATTGTTGTGAACATTCCATCAGCATTCCTACATTGTCAACATGATAGTTAGGTGGTGTTTGGTTATCATATTTGGCTAAATAATCACAAAAAGACAAAAAAAAAATCCACAATTCCAAAGCTAAAAAGTCAAAAATTCAATCAAGAATACCAAACGAACAAAAAAGTCTCAGGCTAAAAAAAATCAAAAAGGCCAAAAAGTCAACTAAAAAAGTTATTGACAAACAAAGGCTTAGTATTATAATTAATGAACAATACATATATTATGTATTTATAAAATATTATAAAGTAAAAATGTTATACTTACATTTTTTTTTAACCTTCTGAAATGTATAGACATTCTTCTGACCAATCTACATTTAAAAAAAATAACTGTTGAACTAACTACAATCACATTTTTCTCTTTGTGAGTGTTTATATTTATCTAACTTCAATCATATTAAAAAATCAAATTATAATTTTTTTTGGCTAGACCAAATACAAATAAAAAAAAATTAGATAACTTCAATCATACAAATCACAAATATTTTTATGCTATCTAACTACAATCATATTTTTTTCATAATAAAAAAATAATTATAAAGAAGAACCATTAAAGCAGTAAATAAAACGATTAAATTACGTTAAAAAAAAAACCATTGAACAAACTACAATCACATCATATTTTTCTCATAATAAAATAAAAAAATAAAAAAAGAACCATTGAAATAACTACAATACAATCACATTAAAAAAAAGAACCATTGAACAAACTACAATCATATCACATTTTTCCCATAATAAAAAAAATAAATGAAAAAAAAAGAACCATTAAACTAATTACAATACAATCACATTAAGAAAAAAGAACCATTGAACTAACTATAATCACATTAAAAAAAAGAACCGTTGAACTAACTACAATCACATTTTTCTCTTTGTGGGTATTTATATTTATCTAATTTCAATCATATTAAAAAATCAAATTATAATTTTTTTTAGCTAGACCAAATACAAATAAAAAAAAAGGAGATAACTTCAATCATACAAATCACAAATATTTTTATGCTCTCTAACTACAATCATATTTTTTTCATAATAAAAAAAAAATTGTAAAGAAGAAACGTTAAAAACAGTAAAAAAAACAATTAAATCACATTAAAAAAAACCATTGAACAAACTACAATCACATCATTTTTTTCTCATAATAAAAAAAAGTAAATGAAAAAAAAAAGAACCATTGAACTAACTATAATACAATCACATTAAAAAATAGAACCATTGAACAAAGTACAATCACATCACAATTTTCTCATAATAAAAAAAAAACAAATGAAAAAAAAGAACCATTAAACTAATTACAATACAATCTCATTAAAAAAAAGAATCATTGAACTAACTACAATTACATTAAAAAAAAAATTTTGTTGAACTAATTACAATCACATTTTTCTCTTTGTGCGTATTTATATTTATCTAACTTCAATCATATTAAAAAATCAAATTATAAATTTTTTTTTTTTTACAAATCACAAAAGGAGATAACTTCAATCAAAAGAACCATTAAAAGAACTACTAAAATAGTACACAAAAGAAGAAATTGCTAAACCAAATACAAATTATAATTTTTTTTTTGGTTAGACTAAATACATCAAAAAATGAGATAACTTCAATCATACAAATTACAAATATTTTTATGCTATCTAATTATAATCATATTTTTTTCATAATAAAAAAAATAATTGTAAAGAAAAACCATTAAAATAGTAAGTAAAACAATTAAATAATTATGAGGGGGTTTTAAACAAATCTCCCAAAAGGCATGGGGATTGAGAGACATTGATAAATGCTGAGTTTTTTTTTTTTTAAATCAAAAAATTAGAAAATTAGGATTGAGATATTGGAGCTCCCACAAGACTTGTGGGTTAAAAATCCCATTTTGCTTAATATATAGTAAGTATAGATAGATAGATAGATATATAGATATAGATATAGATATAGATATAGATATAGATAATATAATATAGATAGATAGATGTGTTGAAATCTTCAAGGAATTTTGTTTATGCTGGTCTTTAATGCATTAAAGTTTAATTATGAGGGAGTTTTGACCAAATCTCCCAAAAGGCATAGGGATTGGAAGAAATTAATAAATACTGAGGTTTTTTTTTTAAATCAAAAAATTAGAAAATTAGGATTGGGATATTGGAGCTCCCACAAAGCTTGTGGGTTAAAAACCCCCTTTTGCTTAATAAAAATCAATAATTTTGGAAAATTGATTAATTTTTCCCATTAAATGATTTAAAATTTTGATAGATATACATAAAAAAAATACATAATTATATTATTAAACCATAATTCAAATTTAGATGTTATATCTTTTTGAGATTTATAGCTAAATTCTTATCTTTTTTTTTTTTTTTTTTGTGTAACCATAGTGTATGGGAGAAATTGAAAAGGGTGTTGCAATAATTATGAGAGAAGTCAAAAGGGATTGTGGGTTGGGAGATGTCAATAAATGCTGAGGTTGGGTTGGGAGAAGTCAATAAATGTTGAGGTTTTTTTTTTTTTTTAAATCAAAAAATTAGAAAATTAGGATTAGGAGATTGGAGCTCCCACAGGTCTTAGGGTTAAAAACCCCCTTTTGCTTAATATATAGTATAGATAGATATAGATATAGATATAGATTTCCAATCAAAAGATACATTTTCATCAATTACAATAGGAGTGATATTACATATCCAACTCCACCATCATCACTAAAATAATCATTATTCCAATTTCCCTTTCATAATTCTAAATATTCAAAATTTAGGGCAAAAACCCCATTTTTCTTACAAAATCAATTTTTAGAAAAGATTTCCATCATTCCAACTCAACTCACCCATAACCACATTCCTATAATCATTTTCAAGAATCAATTTGGGAAAATTCCTTTTTTTATTTCAAACCAAACCTTAGGTCTTACCAAAATTTTTCAAACAAATAACCCTTTTAAAAAGGCAAATAACTAAGCTAAAAATTATATAAAGAAACAAAGAAATCCCTACCTTAAAGGAGAAGGCAAGCTAGAACAATGGGTAGAATTTAACGGAGTCGAAAACACCAACTTCTCCAATTAGAACGAAGCCTTCGATGTGGCAAGGGTGAGGAAATGCATGGATTAAGAGTATTTGGTGCAAAAGCTCAAGAACTAGAGAGAGAGAGAGAGAGAGTAGATGTAGGGTTTTGGAGATGCTTAAAGAGAGAAAAAGATGAAAAAGTGACTAAAAGAGACAACCTAGCGGATTGATATGCGCACAGACCGCTCGAGCGACCAAAACCACCGTTCGAGTACACAATGACCCCCTCCCAGAAGTTCAGACTTACAAGAGTTCGCTCGAGCGCAAGGAGGACCACTCGAGTGAAGATACCAAACTCTCAGAAGTTTTACAGACTGTAAAGGACCACTTGAACGCAAGAATGGTCGAACGACCGAATAGGCAAAATCCTAGGCAACAACGCTTTGAAAAGCTAACTCCCAAACCTATTTCGAACACAACCAAAACTCCCAATAGCCAAACTCAATGAGCAATAAGATGGAAAATGAGTTGAACAACAATCTAATACACAGTTTCTGGGATCCAAAAGCAACAAATGGGTCGGGTCTAAACCAGAATCGATATAGGCCAACCACTCGAGCACAACATTCACTGCTCAAGCGATGTTTCTCTGAAGCGGTAAAACATATTTCCCAAAAGTTCAGTTTGCAAGCAGAGATACTAGATGAACCACCTCACCGCTCGAACGCACAAATGACCGCTCGAGCCACTCGAGTGATCAAGTAGCTCAATCCCTATACATAGTCAGCAAAATAGCAAATAAGAAATGCTCAAGATATGAAATGTCAATACAAACATCATTCGGGTTAGATTCGCATCTAAATACTCACAAGCTCGCTGAAACAAAAGAACAACAACTGAAATGAGTTTTGTCAACTGGAATAGCCAATTACAAAAACATAACATTGATGAAAGAAGACTTAATTGTTGTGTGAATTAAAACCTCAAGAGATACATTGTAATTATGTCAAAAATATAGAATTTGTTATATTTTTTAAAATCAAAAAAGAGTTGAGTGTAATTTACCCTTTCTTTTTATAATGACATGCAATTGGGTATGGGAGAATTAGTTCTATCCCAGTGGTATACTTATGCATTATAATTCTTTAGGTCATCAATTACCCAAAACGACAACAATATATATCAAGCTAACAAGGGGTTGGCTAGGTGGTCAATATATGGAGCTTGAACATAATTTCAGGTTCAAAAATTTTCAAGCACAATCAATTTCTTAGAATCAGTCCATACTTCCCACTACAATAATGGACGAAAAAATTGATCTCCCAAATTAATCAGTCCATAAAACCAAATTTTGAGTTATCAAAAAAACAGTAAGGCATTACTCAATGGGTTAACTTAAAAAGGTACAAGTTGGTTGATCAACTGAAGACATATAACCCACCCAGACCATATTTTTTCATTACTTCTGGAAGAAATCTTTAAATTTGATTATCGAGAATATGTGTTCAATTGTAAAAATGAAAAAGCTCCTAAAATATATAAGCTTACTTTTTTATGAAAATATTACTTCATTTTCATTAAACAGCAAAATTAGCTAATCTAACCTTAAGAGATCCGAAGTCATTTTTTGTTTGAAGCCTACACAAACTTTAATTAACTTATTTACATAATTACAATTTTTGAAGATGTTCATTGAAAGTAGAATGATTCAATTTGCGCAACCATATGACAATAAGATTTTTTTTTTTTTTTTTTTTTGTCAATAAGAAAAATTAAATTTGGCAAATTGCCTTAAGGCCCCTCATATATTAGCACAAACAATGTTCATAGCTCCATTTTCCGTGGGTCTGTGGACTTGAATTATAATTTTTAGGACCACTAAACAAATGAACCAACCCATCCACATGAACATGAGACTATGGACTCATTGGAGCCTGTAAAATTAATTGTTGTAGCTCTTAGTCCTACATCAGCCAATGGGCCACTATGAAGTAGACCAGCAAGCTAGCAAAGCCCATTTGCTTATATCATTTCCAACAAGAGGAGTTTTAGCATTCAAATTTATTACAACATTAGGTTGAGTAATGTGAGACTTATTCCAAGGATTTAATCAAATTCTTGCTTAAAGAGACGATATAAGAGAAATTTGTAATAATCCCAACAAATGTGACCTGATCGTATATGGAGGTGATAGAGAGAAGATAAACGAGAGAAATAAACACAGATTGGAGACTTGACCTACAAGAGCACCCAGGACTTAGCTCTAATATCATGTTAAAATTATTGGAGGCATCTAGCTCAAATTAATTGTCTATACGATAGAGGAGCCACTAAAGTATATAAACTGAGTTATCAACGCTAACTCTGTTGGGATTGATTTGTTTTGCTATAATGCACTATGCACCCATCTCTTTGTTGATGTATTATCTCCATTTTCATTGGTAAACATTAATAAAATTATTTTTTCCTGCTCATCAAAAAAAAAATAAAAACTAAGTTTGCCCAACTCATGTAAAGAATACAGCAATATAAGAGACAAAAAAGAAACAGATCTTGAATGTAGAATTCCCTAAAGCCACTCCAAACCTACTTTTGATACCATATTAGAATTATTAGAGGCATACAAACCCAAAATTAATTAATATTCAGTGAAGAGACCTTTAGATTATATTAAACAAGCTTGGGGTATCTTGGAGAATTGAAATCTCTCACACTCTTTATATATTATGCTCAGTCACGTGTAAGGTTATAGAGATTTTATAACATGTAAGGATTTTAGAACCAAACTTTTTTCATCCGTAAAAATAAAAATTTTATTGCAAAATATATTAGGAGACCAATTCCAATTGTCATATGATTGTTACTAAAAAGTCAACCTGAAAAGTCAATAAAATGATCTTTAGTGGTTATGCTTTAAAAATGTCACTAATAAATGTATTTTTAGGAACAAAACAATTTCATATAAAACAAATGTTTACTTTTTAAGACTAAAATTTTGATTTTAAAAGGATAATAATTTATCACTAAATATCCAATTTTGTTCTTAATTTTTTATATCTAAAATCTTAATTTATTACTGTGAGAGACGAGACTTGTAAGGCTACTCAAAACCTAACTCTCCCCTGATATCATATTAAAATTATCGGAACCAAATAGAAATCCTTTTTACTTTGCTAAAAAAAAATTATAATAATAAAATTGTATTCATCCCCCGTTGGCTTGGACTAGTCCTATTTAGGTTGTCTTGGTGGGAGGATTTGATGAGAAAAATAAATATAATCTCACTTTTTGTTTGGTTATAATAAAAAATACAAAGAAAAAGAAAGTATGAGAGAAATGTAATCTCACTTTTTGTCTTTTAGATTCAGTTTTGCTCTTTTATTTCTTCATTTCCCAACTCAATCAAATATAACTTAAAATTTAATTCCTATCAATTCTTTCTTCTTCTTTTTTATTTTATTTTCTCTTATCAAATCTTTCAACCACACCATATCGTGAGAGTGTGTAGGGTGATTAGGAGTTTCTTGATAGATCACCAACATTTTCACTCACAGAGTGTCCTAGCTAGCTATAGTTGGCGTCTGGTGAAACAGTTGAATATCTTATAGGGAACCAAATGCAAAAGATTATGATTTGATCATACACTACATACATATATATATATATATATATATGATGAAATGAAACTATGTAGAAATATATTCACTTTTGATTTTTAAAATTCACTTTTCATAAAATTTTATTTTTTATTTTTTATTTTTTTTGTTTTTATTGAATTTTTTTTATATTTAAGAATTTTTAGACACATCTAACATAAATATACTTAAAAAGTATAATATTTATGAAAAAAAATCTTTAAAAAATTCACTATATATAAAAAATATAAAAAAAATATTGAAAATTCAGTACATCTTTCATATTTTTGTGTGTTTATTAATTTTTTAAAATATTTTAGTTTTTATATACATCTAAGTAAGATATATCTAAAAAAATACAAAAAATAAAAAATTAAATTTTTTAAAAATTAAAACTAAACACACTGATTAATTTTCTTCAACAATACAGGGGCATGCAGCAACCGACCGCCAGGACCCATCTCTCTCTCTGATTTTGTTTTTCAGTCTATGACAAGAAAATACATACCTAACATCAATAATATATCTACACTATAACTAACTCTCTCTCTCTCTCTCTCTCTCATTCTCTCTCCTTTCATTTCAATTGGGGTTGGCAAGCTGCAGTATTTGCTCTTCAACTTGCTGGATAATCAATTCAAAAGTGAGGGAGTAGAGAAAGAACATCACAGTGCCCATTTTTCAGCCATAAAAAACGGAGTATTATATGAGGATGTTGTTGACATGTTGTGGAAGCTTGATCTACTGAATTTTCATGTCTTATGTGCTCATTTTAGTGCAATTTTAACAATTTGTATTAAAAAAATAGAAGTTAAACCTGATTAAATGAGATTAAGTTATGACATACCTTTTCTTATTATGAAAATATATAAATTTAAAAGTTATAATTAAAACAAATATATACAATTTTATTATTAAATGTGAAGTGATTTTTAACAATAATTAATATGATGTTTCTATTATATTAATTTAATAATTTAAGTTACATTTCTTTTAATTTTAATTTCATTACTAAAAATACAATATAAATATAATACACACACGGATTTGTAGTCTTTAAGAATAAGAAGATTTCAAAATATTTTTAAATTTTCATCTTTTTCTTTTAATTTTTTTTATGTAATTTAATTTTAAATTTGAATAAAAATTTTGATTTGACATGAATTACTTTAATTTTTTCATTAAATTTTTATCAATTTTTAAAAGAATTTTCATTCTTATCCCAATTTTTTTTCTTTTCACCAATTTTGATGGAAAAAACAATAATTTTCAACATTTCCTCTTTTTAAATTTTTATCAAATTATAATTTGATAAGAAAATATTAAGGGTCGAATATTCTCTTAATTAGAAATATAGTGAAATAACATCTTGAAATAGTCAAAATTTGAGTATGTGGTTGGTTGAAATGTATAATATAATTAATTCTCTTCTCATATTTGTATAAAAATTGACACTTATAATTATATCATTATAAGTCGGATTATGAAAAATATTATGAGGTGTCAAACATTTTCCATTTGTAAATATCCTACATGTTAAAAAAAAATGTGTAGTTTTTTTATATGTATTTATCAGTTTTGTTTTATGGACATAAATAATTGATGTTTCAATTTAAAAAATTAAAAGGTAAAAAAAAAAAAAAGATTGGACTTTTTAAAGATAAAAGAAGTCATCTAACTCTTCTATATACTATTTAAGATGCACTATTTTAATCACATAAAAAAGCAGAAATTATATTTAGAGATGATCTCCATATATTATGCTATTATATACGACTACAGCTATAATAAATTAATTATAATATATATGAAAAGTTATATTAAGCTTTCATTATCAATTAATTGAATTATAATTAACAAACTAACAAATAACAGTACTGGTATAATGTGATAGAAAGAGAATAAAAATAAAGAACACAATGATATTTAAAAGTTTTAAATTTACCTAGTTATACAAAAATCTAATGTTACAGTAAATCTTGAATTCTCAATAAATGTTCACATTTTCTATAAAATAAAACGACAATAAAAATAAAAATAAAAAAATTTGATACCCATTTTTTTATATCTATTTTATGATCTTCATTAAAGAAAATAAAATCCGATTAAAATCATTAGCATAGAACGAACATAGATATTTCGATTGTAATCATAGTCACCAATAATTTTTCTCCACTATGCAAACTTGTAAATAAACACATAAATCTCACTAAAATCGAAACCAAAACCAAACCAAATAGTAGAGAAAGAAAATCACACAGGGAAAAATAAAATTAAAAAATAAATAAATTTATGGAGTGAGAGAATGTTACCTCCAATAACTTAGATTTCACCTAACCCAATCCGTTATCTCCTTTGCTAATGCTCGTGAAGTCTAGGAGTTGGGATGACTAATCAGAATATTCTTTAAATAAGACTTGAAAATTGATTAATTTGTCTCATTAAATGATTTAAAATTTTGATAGATATACATCACAAAAATAGATAATTATATTACTAAATTATAATTCAAATTTAGATATTGTTATATTTTTTTGAGATTCGTATCTAATTTTTATCTTTTTTATTTTTGTGTAGTTTCTATTTTATTTTTTTCAATTTATTTAAAATGGAGTTGTGGGTTTCTATTTTTTTTTCATTTAATTATCTATGATTTCTATTTGTTTTTAATTATTATTATTTGGTTAAATTATGATATTAGTTAGATATGTAATAAACTTGTGAGTTTTATTAATTAAAAGTATGATGATGAGAGATATTTTCAAATTAGATTTGTTTAGATAAAATTTAAATATTTTTAAGATTTAAAATTGGATATTGAGATGCAAAAGAAATATTTTAACTGAATAAATAAAAATTAAATTTATTAATTTTATCTGTTTGTATATTTGATTTTTAGTTTGTTCTCTTTCTTTTTTCTTTTTTTTTTGGTTATGTTATAATATAATATATAAGATATAGATATATATATCCACAAATTTCATGAAAAATATTAACTGATTTTCTGGGGAAGAGAGAAGGAAGGCAAGTTTTAATTTTTTTTTTTTTTTGGAAATCGGTAGGAGAGATTAGGATGGAGAGATTATGAAATATTTTTGTTATCTTTCCATTTGAAATCCATAAATTAAGGGATAATTATTATTTCTGAAATAATTAAATAAATAAATCAGTCAATAGTTTTTTTAAATCTATTTAATAAATTGAAAAATCAATAATTTTAGAAAATTAATTAATTTTCCCCATTAAGTGATTTAAAATTTTGATAAATATACATTAAAAAAAAGAAAAAAAGATAATTATATTATTAAATTATAATTCAAATTTAGATATTGTTATATCTTTTTGAGATCCATTGCTAAATTCTTATCTTCTTTATTTTTGTGTGGTTTCTATTTGTTTTTTTTTTCAATTTATTTTAGATGGAGTTATGGGTTTCTATTTTTTAAAAAAATTAATTTATCTGTAGTTTCTATTTGTTTTTAATTATTATTATCTAGGTAAATTATGATGTGAGTTAAATATGTGATAGATATATGAATTTTATTGATTTAAATTATGATAGTGGGAGATATTTTCAAATCAGATTTGTTTAGATAGACTTTATAGATTTTTAAATTTTAAAATTGGATATTGAGAGGCAAAAGAGATATTTTAACTGAATAAATAAAAATTAAATTTATTAATTTTATCTGTTTGTATATCTGATTTTTAATATATATATATATTTTTGGTTATGTTACAATATAATATATAAGATATAGATAGATATTCATAACTTTTATGAAAAATATTATTTGATTTTTTGGAGGAGAGAAAAGAAAAGCAAGTTATAATTTTTTTTTTTTTTTGAAATTTGTGAAAGAGATTATGTTGGAGAGATTACGAAATATTTTTGTTATCTTCCCATTTAAAATCCATAAATTAAGGGAAAATTATAATTTCTAAAATAATTAAATAAATAAATCAGCCAATAGGCTTTTTATAAATTAAAAAATCGATAATTTTAGAATGAGAGTTTGGAACTCTTAGGAGATTTCTCATTCGAAACTTCATTTTCCTTATATAATATATAGATGAGAATAATTACATTAAACTGAATAATTAGTCCAACAGTGTATATCTATAAACATAACAAACAGTCGAAAAAAATCACGTACACCACAAAGTGATACTATACAACCACGTAGCCTTGCAATCATTCAATACAAACCCTCGTGATGACAGAAAAATAATCAAATAATATCAAATTTCTCACCAAGATTTGTGCTCACAAACTTACGATATAAAATGATGCCATACAGCTGCCCACTTAAGATTGTGTTTGGTTGAACGATTTAATGAGAGAAATGAAAAATTAAAAAAAAATGTAATGTTAATTTTTATTTGGTTATAATAAAAAAACACAAGGAAAAAGAAAGTAAGAAGGAAATACAATTCTACTTTTTGTCTTTTAAATTCATTTAAACTATTTTCTTTTTCTATTTCTCAACTTAACCAAACATAATTTAAAATTTGAATTCTATCAATTATTTTTCTTTCTCTTTCAGTTTCTCTTTCTCTTCTAATTTTTCTTATTGAGAGGAAGGTTTATGACCTAATATTGGGCCAAGCTAGTTTGGTCCAGAGTCAGAGTCTTTTCTTGGTCAGACGTTGGGTGCGCGTTGGACCGAGGACTCAGTCTGGTCGAGTTGGAACAACTTTGGATTGCTAGCTTGGAGGAGATGTGCGCTCTGTTGAGTTGGACGGGATTAGTCCTCAGAAGATCAGGTTTGACCGAGTAGGAGCTCAGTCGTGACTGAGGAGCTCAGTTGAGCCCACGATGAGGAATTATCAAGGAGACCAGACAAGTAGCACGGTCGTAAGGTGATGGCGTGGCGTGGCGTCGCACTAAGCGTAGCTCGGTGGGGAGTATTACGCTGCATGACGGGACTGCGAAAAGAAGATTCCGTCATCCGTACCTGTCAATACTGTTTAGCGGTTTCGTCATTTGGTGTTAGTTGTATAAGCACTGACACGTGGGAGAACGTAAAATGAGAGCAGGTCCACACGTCCAAAGGGGAATGAATGCAGAGGGGCGCGTAAAAACTATATAAACGATGTTGCGCCTTCATACACAGGTCTAGAACACCTTCTGATTAGAGCTCACCCACCATTTTGTCCCCTCTCTCTCTCTCTCTCTTTCTCTCTCCCCCTCTCTCCGTGTGCTAACTTGATCGTCGAAAGGGCTTCCTGGAAACCACCCGTCGGGTAGCTCACCATCTCTGTGTTCTCAGGTCAGTCGAAGGGAAGCGTAGCTTGGACACAAGAAGTACGGATAGCGTCAGATATTTCGCCCCTATACAATTGGCACTGTCTGTAGAAAGCTTTTGACAGACAAAATCTTGTTTTCCAAGCTCGTCCGATCATCTTTCATGGCGAATAATGATGAAACTCCGTTGTCCGTTGTCAATGGCATCACCCTAGAGTCAATCCAAAAGAGAGACGGACCCCCCGCCGTTCCAAACATGATGGGTCTGGAGACTTCATCTAAAGGGCTCCCCAGAGACACGCGAGACAAGTATGCCAGGAGCACCGATCACTCTCAGAGTCTAGACGGACACCGGCGGCAAAAAGAGTCGTACGCTCAACGCTTAGAGCACAAGCTAAGAGACTAAGACGCCATCATCTGAAGGATGGCAGTGGAGATGGAAGTGCTAAAGCGAAAAGTCAAAGGGAAGGGTGTTGCTGGAGTGGGAAACCACGGTGAGGGCATCTAACCCCGTCGTTCAGGCAGCGAGAACCAGTGAAGGACGCCTTCCCTTTCCATCACCAAGAGCTATGAGGCTAGTAACTCTGACCAGCCGGTGGAGAAGTCGTGTGCACGAGATAGTAGCTATCGTCTCTCACGTTCGTCGATGACGTCGAAATACTCTTACTTTGCCCATTCGGAGGACTTGAAGGACGTCTTGGAAGAACGAGCGCGTCGGTAGAAGGCACAAAGGATGCCAGCACTGCAGCGACAGTCATATGGAGGTCGCGCTAGTGAAGAAGTCGTAGTGCCGCCACCACGCCTAATTATACATGTCCCTTTAGACAGAGACTTGGCGAGGCTAAGCGCCACCCCATTTTCCCTCGAGATAAAAACCATGCCGCTCTCTGCGGGCTTTCACCAGCCCAAGTTTACACTCTACGATAGAAAAACTGATCCATACATGCATGTAAGCCACTTCCAGCAGGTCATGGTTGGCTACAGGTGGAACGACGCACTTATGTACGTTATTTTCCCATTAAGTTTGGGTGAGTTGGGCCTGAAATGGTTTGAGAGGCTGCTGGAGGAAAGTATCGAAAGGTGGCAGCAACTAGCAGAGGCGTTCGTGACCTGATTCAAAACAAACACCAAAACGCCCAAAGAAGTTGACCATCTTCTGAGCGTCAAGGTGGAACCGGAAAACTCCTTCAAGGCGTACAACGCCAAGTATTGGGAAACTTTCAACGAAATCCTTAACTACCTGACCAACTTAGCGATCACTGAATACAAGCGCGGTCTCCCAAACGGACGTAGACTTTGAGACTCGCTCATTATGAATCAACCGACCATGGAATTATTGATGCAGCACATCAATGTACACATTCGAGTTGAGGATGATACTGCTGCAGCTGCTGCAAAGGTGAATCTAGTGGCATCGGACAAAAGAGTGGCCGGAAAGGTCCACACGGTCAGACAGGAGGCAAGCCGTCTGAGCAACCGCGATAGAGATTCAGATCGCAATGCAAACTACAACAACCGGGGTAAGGGTCGTCGCAACAACCAAGCTGACTAACTCCGTGATGCCGTGAAAGATTCAAGAAGAAAGTTAAACACCCGAACAGGCATCACCACGATTTTCAAGATCCCAATTTACCGCATCCTTAGCGAAATTCGCGACGAGGCATACGTTCGGTTTCCAGCTAAGTTAGGTGATGTGCAAAAAGGCTTTAATCCAAGATACCGCTGCACCTACCATGATGAGCGCGGCCATCGCACAGAAGATTGTGTCCTTTTGAAGCAGTATTTAGAGGAGGTAGTGGCTGCCGGCCACCTAGATCGCTATATTGATGGCCGCGCCTCATGCTCAAGCCGAACCAAACTATTTGGCCACCCTAGAAGTGCCCCACCAAAACGTGGTCAATGTGATCCATGGTATCGTCGAGCCAACGTGGGTATGCAAGCTCCGAGGGATGATCAAAAAAGCAGAGCATATGAGGGAAGTCCCGTCAGCCTAGCTTGTGGTCAAAAAGGGCAAAACCGAGATAAAAGATGTGCTTAGCTTTTCAAGCTGAGATCTTAAATGTATTCAAACATCGCATAATGACGCACTGGTGGTCATGCTTCACGTCAAGGACTTTGTCATTATGCGCATTCTGATCGACCAGGACAACTCAGTTGAAATAATGTATTACAACACCTTCAAGCAGCTCAAACTCAAAGAGAAAGAGCTGACCCCAGCAAGATCGCCATTGGTTGGCTTCAACTGGCAATCGGAATGGCCAGTAGCAAGATCATCCTACCGGTCAAAGCAAGTACTGTCGTCAAACAAGTGGAGTTCTGAGTGTTGAAGGTGCCCTCTACATATAACTTGATCCTAGGCAGGGGATGGCTTCACGCCATGCAGGCCGTGGCATTAACTTTCCACCAAGCCATGAGGTTTCCCTCTGCTACCAGCATGATAGAAAAAATTTAGGGTGATCAAGAAATGGCCAAGCAATGTTTCATGGCCGTGAACAGAAGCCAAGCTGCCAAAGGCTTTGTACAAATGATCGAAGGACCAGAAGATCAAAATGTCCTGGAAGACATGGGTACCAAAGTCGAGGAAAAAGCTGTCGAAGACCTGGTGGAAGTACGGATCAACGAGAATGATCCTAAGAATTTTTTTCTGTTAGGATCCACCCCCACTGCTAAAAAATGATTAGAGATAGTGAATTTCTTAGTGGCGAACATCGAAGTTTTTTTCCTAGACGCCTTACGACATGCCTGGCGTCGATCCAAACTTCATTTACCACCGACTTAATGTTTTCCCTGATGCCCGACTGGTCGTTCAAAGAATATGAAGATCAACGCTTCATCACGTCAAAGTAGTGGTGGAAGAAGTGAAAAACCTGCTTGAAGCAAGGGCTATCTGGGAAGTAAATTATCTGCGATGGGTTTCCAACACGATCGTAGTGCCGAAAAAGAATGGGAAATTGTGAGTTTATGTTAACTGTAAGACGGTCAACCGCACTTGCCCTAAAGACAATTTCCCCTGCTCAAAGTTGACCAACTGGTGGACCTAATAGCTGGTTACAACCGACTTAGTTTTTTGGACGCCTACCGCGGCTAACACCAGATTGCATGCATGAGCCCAACCAAGAGATCACTTCTTTAATAACCCCGAGAGGATTGTTCTGCTATAGAGTTATGCCCTCCGGATTAAAGAACGCCGAAGCAACCTTTCAAATGATGGTTACGAAGATGTTCGCCCCGCTGCTTGGCCAAACGATGGATGCCTACATCGACGACATGGTCATGAAGAGTAAATGTAAGACCGACCACCTGGTCAACTTAGCAGAGATGTTCGCCATTCTCAAACAACACAAGTTGCATTTGAATGCATCAAAGTGTGCTTTCGGCATGGGATCAAGGAAGTTGTGTAGGCTTCTGTCACTAATCGCGGGATTGAAGCGGATCCCTCTCAAATCAAAGCCATCCAAGAATTGGAACAGCCCAACTTGGCAAGGGACATGCAACATCTTGCCGAGATGACAGCCGCGCTTAATCGATTTATAAGACGGTCGTCAGATCGTTGCCGCCCTTTCTTCCAACCCTTGAAATCGAAGTTTTCGTGGGATGTAGAATGTGACATGGCATTAGCCGAACTGAAGACGTACCTATCCTCCGCCCCACTTCTTGTCACGCCTAAGCAAGGCGAAGAACTCTACCTCTACCTGGCCGTCTCCCAGCATGTGGTCAGTGCGGTACTAGAGAGAGCGGAGGGCATACAACACTTGCCAATCTTCTATGTTAGCAAAACCTTACTCCCGGCGAAGTTGAGACACTTGCCGCTAGAGAAACTCGCATTGGCACTAATGATGGCCTCAAGGAAATTGACACATTACTTTTATGCTCACACGATCGTGGTGCTAACCGAGTTCCCTTTGAAAGCCTTGTTTGAGCAAGCAGACTTCTTCGGCCAAATCTTGAAGTGGGCAGTCGAGCTGGGGCAATTCGACATCAAGTTTCAATCGAAGACCACCATCAAGGCTCAAGCATTGGCAGACTTTGTCGCAGAATTTTCACCTAGGACTCACCCGATATGTCCAGTGGAACTTGCCGACGCAACCAGGCTGAAGAGGGTAGGCATAGCGAAAATTGCACATCCATCTCCCACTTCGGTCCAAACTCCCTCTGTCCTTGCGAACGTAACAATCCTTAGCGCGATGTCCATCTTTGATGCACACAAAACACTTACCTTTGAACCTCTTGTTGAACCTCATTGTTGATCCCTTTGTTGATCTTACTAGTGGATTTGGGACCATTGCCATCATGCTTCCGCTTCTTGTTGTTAAACTTTGACCCTTGTCTATATTCTACAAAATTTGCTTTAGCCTGCATGATATGGTTTCCTGACTTCTTGTCGGAACCATGGTTGTCCTCCTCAATTCTGAGCCGCACTATTAGTTCCTCTAATTTCATCTCATTGCGCTTATGCTTTAGATAATTCCTGAATTCTTTCCAGGATGGTGGCAATTTTTTAATGATTGTTGCTACTTGGAAAGATTCACTAAGAGCCATCTCTTCCGCATATATGTCATGGAGAATTAATTGAAGATCTTGAACTTGGCTAATAACTGTCTTGGAATCTATCATTTTAAAATCCAGAAAACAGCCGACAACAAATTTCTTTGTACTGGCATCCTCTGTCTTACATTTATGATTTAGAGATTCCCACAGTTCTTTTGCAGTACTTTTGACAGTATACACATTGTACAGTGTATTGTCCAACCCATTGAGGATATAATTTCAACATAGAAAATCACCATGTTTCCATGCATCGATTGCGGCAACCACTTGCCGGTCAGTTTCTCTCTCGTTCAGTGTCGGTGCTTTTTTATGAGTGAAGCGAGCCAAATTCAATGTCGTAAGATAAAACATTATTTTTTGTTGTCATCTTTTAAAATTATTTTCATTGAATTTTTTTGGCTTCTCCCCATGATTTACTGGTATTGCCGGAGTCATCACTCGCACAACGGGTGTGGGGGTCGGAGTAAGAACAATCTCAGTACTCTTTGTTTCAATTGTCATAATTCTGATGAAATAATAATACACCAATCACAAATTTATACAGAATAGAATTTACACACAAAATATACAAAATAATATTTTTGTAACAAAATTTCAATGACAAATAGTATATGACTACTATGTTATCAAAGAAATTATTAAACAGTATATTACTACTATTTAAGAAATTAAACAGTATATGACTACTATTTAATTACCTGAAACAAAATATTCGTCTATCTAACGCACAAATTAAAACAAAGAAAAATCTACTTTAAGATTGTTATACCTACAGTGGTGTGTGTGTGTGTATAAATTAAATGTATAATTAAAATAAACAACAAAATAAAATAATTTAGAAAATAATTACATAAATTAAATTCCGAATTAATTGCTTACAGAAACTTTAAACGTCGAGGCATATGTTGGACACAATCTCTTTAAAGTAGATTTTGCCCTCGCTCCGGTGCTTCGAGATTTACCGGCGTCTACTTCCCAGGATACAACGACTAACACTTGATTTGTAGCACTACAAAATTAAGTCTAGCTAACCAAAACTTTGCTATGACTCTCTCTTTTTCTTCCTAAAAATAAATGCAGAATAGATGTAGAAAACATGAAGATGGAAAAGGAAGACGAAAGACAAAAATCTGAGGGATAAATCCACTGAGCCCAGCGCGGAAGGCGACGCGAAAATTGCGCACCTGAGCAGAGATCCATCGTCTAAAGAACAACCACCTCTTGGCAATGCACTGGTGGATTTGGGAATAACGGGTCAACCTGTGGGATCCAACACAGCATCGCTAGAGGAGGATGAAGGCGTGCAAATTGCCTTCGTCAATGGTGCACTTGTCGCGGAAATAGCCAAGCAGCCAAGCAACTCTAATCGTCTGAACCTTCAAACGTCCTAGGGCCCCGCAGAATGTTGGAAGCTTTTCATCAGCGAAATGTGGAAACTTTTTGTCGATGGCGCTTCAAACAGGCTTCGAGCCTAACTGGGAGTAGTTTTGATCTCACCAGACAGACTAACTATTTAACATTCCATCATGCTGGGATTTCCTACGTTGAACAATGAGGCTGAGTACAAAGCGCTGCTAGCCGGACTGAAAAGCGCACTCCAAATGCAAGCATCCAAGCTGATGATCTACAGTAACTCCCAACTCGTTGTAAACCAAGTATCTGGAGAATACAAAGCCAAAGATGACAAAATGGCCAAGAACCAAACTCTGGGGAAAGCGAAAATCAAGAAATACCAAGCCATAAAAGTCCAACAAATTGGCCAAGAAGATAACAGCAGGGCAGATGAGTTGGCTGGTTTGGCTTCCATGGCCTACAAATCAACCCCCAGCCCTCTCTCGATTGAATTCCTCCCAAGACCCAGCATTGAAGACTCTAAGCAGACAGAAGTCCTCTGCGCCAAGCTAGGTCCTTCTTGGATAAACCCCATCGTCCTTTTCTTGAAAGAAAGAATCCTTCTGACCAACAAGAAAGAGGCAAACAAAATCTGGGTGAAGTCTGAGTGGTTTTGGCTCTCTCCATCTAATAGCCTGTATAAGAAGTCCTTTACGGGCCCATATCTGAAATGCTTCCATCCAAGCAAGGTTAATGTCTTTCTGTTTGAAATCCATGAAGGGATGTGCGGCAACCACATTGGGGAAAGATCCCTAGCCTACCGTGCTATTTCACAAGGATATTGGTGGCCCTGCATGCAAGCCAACGCGCAGAAGTATGTGTGAAAATATGATAAGTGCCAAAAGTTCGCCTACCGAATCCACTAGCCGGCCAGAGAACTTCTCCCTCTCACAAGCCCTTAACCGTTCGCAATGTGAGGCCTGGACATAGTGAGACCACCCCTAACTACGTTGAGTAACTGCAAATTTTTCATTGCAGTAACCGATTACTTTGCCAAATGGGTCGAAGCTGTGCCCCTGGCAACAATCAAGGAAAAAGATGTGAAGAAATTTGTCTAGCAGAATGTGGTAATGCGGTTTGGGGTCCCCAAGGCTTTAATCTCTAACAATGGCATCCAATTTGATGGAAGACTGTTTAGAGGATTCTGTGAGGAGCTGAAGATAGAGTTTTACAACTCAATGCCAGCTTATCCATAATCGAATGGCCAAGCTGAAGAATCAAATAAAACCATATTGAATGGGTTAAAAAAGAGACTGGAAAAGGCCAAAGGAAAGTGGACCGAGGAACTTCCAAATGTCCTTTGGGCTTACCGAGCTACACCAAGACGTTCAACCGGTGAGACACCATTTGCTTTGGCATATGGCATAGAGGCGGTCATCCCACTGGAGATTGGCACACCCACCATCCACAGCTAAAATTTTGAACCAGACTTAAACGCCAAAGCCATCGCTATAGAATTGGACCTTGCAGAAGAACGCTGAGAAAAGGTGTTGATCCATGTCGTAGTATACCAACAAGAACTGTCTAAAAAGTACAACAAAACAATTCACCCCAAACAGTTCAAGGTCGGGGGTTGGGTCTTGAGGAAAGTGGTGGGCAACACTCTAGTGCTAGACGAAAGAAAGTTAGGGGCAAACTGGGAGGGCCTTACAAGATAACCGGCCTGACAGGCAAAGGGACATACCGTTTGGAAGATTTAGAAGGCCAAGCCATACCTCGGCCATGGAACGCGGCTAAGTTGAAATTATACTATTTTTAATTCGAACTTTCAATGTAATTTTTGTGGAGGGCAGGCATTCCCCTCCATTTACCAATGTAATTCTTTTAATCACCATGGTAATATGTATGCGATAGAAGTGAATTATTGTACATAAAAATTTTGACATTGTTGATGGTTTGGAATGCAGAAAGGCCTACTATCTCTTAGTCGAAGTGACTTTGCCCGGATCAGAGAGTTGATGAATTGTTCAACTCTAAGCTTTTAGCTGAGATGATTTTACTCGGCCATCAGAGTTGATGAATTGTTCGACTCTAGACATTTAGCCGAGGTGATTTTTCCCGGATCAGAGAGTTAATGAATTGTTCAACTCTAAGCTTTTAGCCGAGATGATTTTGCTTGGTCTTTGGAGTTGATGAATTGTTCAACCCTAGGCTTTTAGCTGAGATGATTTTGCTCGGTCTTTGGAGTTGATTAATTGTTCAACCCTAGGCTTGTAGCCGAGATGATTTTGTTCGGTCCTTGGAGTTGATGAATTGTTCAATTCTAGGTTTTTAGCTAAGATGATTTTGCTCGATCATCAGCATTGGGGAATTGTTCAACGTTTATCCAACTTTGGTTCAACTCCTAATGTTAAGCCAAGGAGTTTTGCTTGGCAAAATGAGTTGGAAAATTGTTTGACTCCAAATGCTAAGTTAAGGCATTTTACCCGACTAGACTAGTTGATGACTTGGTCAGTTTCGAGTGTTTAATTCCACTTTAAGTGTTTAGTCGAGGTCTTCTGCCAGGCTAACACTTAGTGAACTGTTTTGCCCGACCGAGAATGTTGTTTTGTTCAACTTCTATTATGAACGGGATGATTTACCCGGTTACATGAATGGATGCTTGGTTCAAGTATATAGCATGGTTGTAATGAAGACACACAGCATACATTGCAAAATTACAAGTGGCACAAAAGTTGAAAAAACTTTCATTGATTGCGAATTCATGTAAGCAACTCGGTTACAAAAGGCCTCTAAAAAAAAACAAGAAAGAGCATAAATCTAAACTAGAGAAGAGGAGAAAGATCAGCAAATTCGTCCCCGGCTCCGACGGAGGTCTCCTCCAAGTCCACCACGGCGGTCGCATCACCACGCTCCCCTTGGCCAGTCTGATTTTGACTGCCTTCTTCTGCGACCTCCTCCTCGGCCTCCTTTTGCAAAGAGTTGAAGACATCATTGGCATAAGGCACCATGTAGCCCGGTAGGAAAGCAAGGGGTAAAGAGGTGAACACCTTAGTCTCGAGTCCTTGACCGAGCTTCTCGCAAGCTAGCTTCTAACCAGACTTGAAGAAGATGTGCTTGGTAGGTGTAGCTCTCCTCGGCCTCTTTGAAATCGAGGTTGTTGGCCCCATTGACTGCCTTATCCTTCGCCTTTTTCACCTCCTAGAGCTCGGCCTTGAGGGTATCTCTCTCTTGCTCTGCTCTGCTGAGCTGACCAAGCAGCCTCGCATTATCAGCATACGCAATTTTGAGCGAAGCTTTTGCTCGGCCTAACTCAGTCGAGACATTCTTTCCATTAGCGTTCTGCTCCGTTACCTTTTGTCGCAAGCTGACAATGCGGTCCATGACAAGGTGGGTCTTCTGAATAGATTGCAAGAAACCAGAAGAAGGTTAGACTGAGCAAGAAACGAACTGAGCAGATAGTTAGAAAAATTTCAAATTTGAAGCTCTTACCCTCATCATCGATTTCACCGCAGACTTAACAAGCGGGGTGTCCGGAACGTACTCGGTCCCTATCATGTCTTTCGGCAGAAGCAGGGACTTGGAAAGATCGAAAGCAAGGAGATGTTCTTTGTCCCCCTTCATAGAAGCGTTGGCCGAGATAGGGCCTTCCCGAGACTTCAACCTCAGTTGCCAAGCAGGAACCGGTTCGACTTCGGTCGCTACATGCTCAGTATTAAGCTTAGTTGCTAGCTCAACAAATGGATTAGCTAAGCAGGCCCTCTTACCAGCCCGACGTTGCTCAACATGTTGTGTAACCGTGGAAGCCAAGGTGATCACGGTCCTTGAGCTTTGGCTAGCAGTTGGTGTAGGAAACGGGGCTCGACAGCTCAGTAGAAGTGGTGGTGATTAGGTTCTTAATCCGGCTCCTTTTTGCCATCTCTTCCTCCTCGGTCAATCAGATTAGGGACACATCTAGCAGAGTTGGGTCAGGCAGAGAAGAAGGAGCCTGGAGAAAATTGGTAACCTTGCTCTTGCGAGGAGCTGAGTAACAGTAGCTCGGTACGAACCTGAGAAGCTCATAGCAATCTCGGCGCCAATAT
The DNA here is from genome assembly GCF_055761805.1 of Camellia sinensis. NCBI lineage: Eukaryota > Viridiplantae > Streptophyta > Magnoliopsida > Ericales > Theaceae > Camellia > Camellia sinensis. Next base: position 92,662,039 of record NC_138962.1, read on the forward strand.
CTTAGCACAACCTTAATCGCCTCTTCGTTCAGATAGAGGTAATTGGCTTGTAACTTTTCGATAGTTACAAAAGGAAGGCAATTAGCGTGACATAATTAGTAATGTCAAAATTCAGTAGTCAGAAAGCTCGGCTTACAAGAAGAATCGAAGTCCTTGCTAATATACCAACCGGGTACATCGGTTGTTTCATAATTGCCGGTCACCTAGAAAAAATCATTGTTATGCATGTCTTTGTCTGGCATCCCGGTCACTAATCGCTCCCTGCCGGTCTTATTTTTAAGTAATAACTGTAGCCGTCCTTCGTTTGACCGAGCGTATATTGAAACAGGATCCTAGCCAATCCTAACTGTAACCCCAATAAATTATTCAGCTCGGCCACTCCGTTTATGATCCTAAAAATGTTAGTAGATACTTGTGTAGAAGCCAGCCCGGTACGTCTCAAGAATTCGCACATTAGAAGTTACACCGGGAAGCATAAAACTCCTTCGACTATACTCAATATAGTGAAGGGGCAAGACTATAGTCTGCCCCATGGATTTATGCCCTCTTCACCGAGCTCCAAGTATACATCGGTGGGGACACCATACTCCTCATGGAATCCGGCCAGGGCAACCGGCGTGTTTACATGGAAGCGGTAGTGCCCTATAAAGGACCGGTTTGTTCGGCTCGATAGAATTGAGTTGACTAAGTTGTGCACGATGGCTGTTCGGTCTATGAGAGCCTTGGTGTTGGTGTGTTTGGTCCCCTAGGAGTCTAGAGTTAAAAACCAAGTGTAAGTGGCAGCGCGGTTACGCATATAAGCCTGATTTTAGCTCGATCATATCAAGTGCACTTGGTAGCTCGGCCTATTTGGTTAGCTCGGTCGTGCAAGCAGGCCAAATATTAGCCCAGTCACGTAACCCGAGTATTGAGTATCCTAGTTTTCCGTCCTCCACTCCACGAACAACGAATTTGCCTGGTCGACTAGTCCTTTCAGATCAAAAAGGTGTTTCGAGCCCGGCCAAACCCAGATCCGCACTATTCATCACAAGAGATAATGAACAGTAGGAAACTAGGGGCACATGAGCTTTTGGACGTCAAAAGCAATGCAAAAAAACCTAACCCTATTCCGTTCTTGGTACTATTTGGGTGTTTTTACCTTCCTCAGTGAATGAATGTGACAATTGGAGTTCGAAAATATTGGAAAAACACGAAGAACAAACAAAGAACACAAAGAGCAGTGCATAACTTACCAAATCGAAGATACAGACGACACTCCAATCGTCGAAGGCCGTTCTGGAGGCGACGGTGGTAGAAAGCTGGTGAAACGGATGCTTTGATAGGGATAACGAATGCATGAAATGGGGCTTGGGTGCTCAGAATCGATGGATTGCTGCTGGAGAAGAGGATGAACAGTAGATATAGGGGATTGAAGATGTGTCAACATATGTGAGAGAGGAAGGGGTGCCAAAATTTTGAATCTGAAAGGACAATGTGGGACAGTTGTATTGGGGGTACGGAACCAATTGATGAACACCACGTGGCCATGACGAGATCGACGTCAGTCATGAAGCGACAGGCTGAAAAGATGAATTGCCAACCGGACAAGTCTTTAGGCCGAACACGAGGATTAGCGCGGTCAAAGATAGCGGACCACCCGAAATAATGAACAATCAAGCAATGAAACAAGCCTGTCCTATAAATGTAATCCCGGTCACGCTGGCTCAGACGGAATTAAGGGACAATTGAGAGTGAGGTTTATAACCTAATATTGGGCAGAGCTGGTTTGGGCCGGAGTCAGAGTCCTTGCTCGGTCAGACGTTAGGCGCGCTCTGGACCGAGGACTTAGTCTGATCGAGTTGGAACAACTTTGGATTGCTAGCCTGGAGGAGATGTGCACTCTGCTGAGTTGGATGGGATTAGTCCTCAGAAGATCAGGTTCGACCGAGCCGGAGCTCGGTCATAACTAAGGAGCTCGGTTGAGCCTACAATAAGGAATTATCAAGGAGACTAGACAAGTAGCACGATCGTAAGGTGATGGCGTGGTGCCGCACTAAGTGTAGCTCGGTGGGGAGTGTTACGCTACATAACGAGACTGCCGAAAGAAGATTCTGTCGTCCGTACGCGTCAATACAGTTTGGCGGTTTCGTCATTTGGTGTTAGTTATATAAGCACTGACAGATGGGAAAACGTAAAAGGAGAGCAAGTCAATGCGTCCAGAGGGGAATGAACGCAGAGGCGCACGTAGAAACTATATAAACGATGTTACGCCTCCATACACAGGTCTAGAACACCTTCTTATCAGAGCTCACCCACCACTTTGTCCCCCTCTCTCTCTCTCTCTCTCTCCTCTTCCACTCTTTCCATGTGCTAACTTGATCGTCGAATGGGCTTTCCGACAATCACTCGCCGGGTAGCTCACCATCTTTGTATTCTCAGGTCAGTCGAAGGGAAGCATAGCTTGGACACGAAAAGTACGGATAACGTTGGATATTTCGCCCCTGTACACTTCTCAAATTCTTCAACTAAATACAACGTGAGGAAAAATGCATGTGCCGATTGGCATTGGCATTAACCGTATGAGATTATTTATTCTTATCTTCACAAAATGTTAAATCTACATTACAAGCAGAAACGACAGTGTTAGAATAATAACATATTTTAAAAATTTATATACACAAGTATATATTAAACCAACGGGTAAGTCACGAAAGAGTGTTAAAACTATTTCTTTTGTTTCATATTATTTGTATCTTGATTTAGACCAATATGCACTCTTCCCCTAGACAAAGACAAATCACCAGTCTTTATTTACTCTCTCTCTCCCTCTCTCTCTCTCTCTGAACACACACAGACAAACTCTATGTTTGGATTGTGAAATAATTTCTAGTGCACTCGTGGGTTGGTCCTTCAACATTACTACTTTTGCTTTGTGTGTCGGTCATGTTTGCTTGTGATTTATATATTTTTATGTCCATTTGAAGCCATAAACTTTGCATGATTTTGAAGACACCCTTATATATATGAAATCATAAGCTTCGCATGATTTTGAAGACACCCTTATATATATATATATATATATGTGTGTGTGAAACAAGGTAAATTATACAAATAGTTCTTGTAATTTATAGTTAATTTGGTCCCTATTATTTCAATTTATTCTATTTTGTCCCTTAATTTAACGGATTATGTCATTTTAGTCAAATAAATAATGGTTGTTAAGTTTGATGAACGAAAAGTCAAATTATGTGTCAATTTAGTCCCTATCAAAATTAAGCAAATTAAAATAGCAGGGACTAAATTGACACATGATGTAAACTTTTCGTCTACCAAATTTAACAACTGTTATTTATTGGATTAAAATGACACAATCCATTAAATTAAAAGATAAAAGCAAGCAAATTGCTTAAAGAAAAAACACAAAGATCATAACTTTTTTTTTACATTCATAACTTTTTTTTGTTCTTAACATGTTGAATTACAACAAAAGCATTGCTCGCGAACATATTCATTTGGAATGCTTAGGTTTATTATTTAAATCTAACCGACGTGCTTAGTTGTTCCTATCAACAAAACAAAAAATGAAATAAAAATAAAACAAAGTACTTAGTAGTTACTTGTCAATACCCACAAGCAACAGCTAGCAATTGAATCACATTACACACAAATACAAGTTCAAAGATCTTTTCTTGTCGTTGTAAAAGATATTTGGCAAGAGCTTCAGCAATCTGATTGCTCTCTCTATAAATAAAACAAAACCTAATATGCTAAAAGTCATGCAGGAGCTATAGGCAGTCCTGCAAAAGAGCATACAAAGTTCTCATTTACAAGTTGTAGTAAATAATATAAAAATAAATAAATAAATAAATAAGAAAAGCTTTACTTATCTTTTGGTCTTCAAAATGGCACATTAACGATAACTTAGAGGGTGTATTTGACTTTTGGCACAACATTATGATAATGCATTATACTAAGAGGAGGAAAAAGAAGGATGTTTGATACAAGCACAATGCAAAAAAATTAGATAAATAACAGTTTTGTCTCTTAAAGTATGAGTCATTTCTCAGTTTAGTTCTTAAAGAAAATATTTTCACTTTGATCCCTAAATTATTTGTCGTTTCCTACTTTGATCCAATTACCAATTCCCATCACGGTTAAGTGGCAATTTTGGAATTTCAAAATGTAAGTTTTCCATTTTGATCCTTAAAAAAATTAAGTATTTCCACTTTGGTCTCTCAATCCAACCAATCCCAACTTAGGCCTCGTTTGGGAACAGGCTAATTTAGTAACTTTTTGGCTATTTGGCTAAAAAGGTAGGTAAAAAAAACTTGTATGTTTGGGATGACTTTTTGGCTAATTACGAAAAGATGTGCAAAAAGTAGAGAGAAAAGAGAATGTTTGACTTTTTGGTATGGGTTGTTGGCTTTTTGGCTAATTTAGTAACTTTTTGGCTAATTGGCTAAAATAGCTTCTTGCCAAACGAGGCCTTAATGTCAAAATCACCTCCAATCCAAAATCCATCCTGAAATTCACTCATTCTAGAAATTTAACTTCATATTTAACTAAAATAAAAGATATTATAGTGGGTTTGCATTATTTGAAAAGAATAGGTCGGTCATGGGAGATTATTTTTGTGAAGAAGAGAAGATAAAAGAGGTATGATAGAATGGGAGAGGTGGTCAGCCATAGGCGAGGGTGGGAGGGAAGTGAGGTGGTCAGTTGTGTGAAGGTGCATAGAGGAGGGAGGAGAAGAACAAAGTAAGGCAGGATAGAAGGTTCAAGTATGAAACAACATTTTCTTTACACTGTGTTTGGTTAGTAAATTTGGGGAGGGGTTTAGAAAGATAAAGGAAAAATATGTGTAAAATTAAGTAAAATATAGGTATGTTTTATTCACATTTCACCTACCTTTTTCATTTTTCTTTCCAAATCTCTCATCAAATCTTTCAATCAAACACAGCATTAAAAATCAAAGTAAGAAAAGACCTATACTTTAGGCCATAAAAGTGTAAGTTACTCTTTATTGAACCCAAAAACGGGTCGGGTTTAGGTCAACGTAAGCCCCATGGCATTTTTTGTCATAAAAGTATTACTATGATTGGAAATATAAAGTGAAAAAGACCCCTACTTCAAAGGCTAAAAGTGTAAATTACTTCAGGGCTCATAATTTGAAGAAATTTTTTTGTCTCAAAATGCAGCGAGCCTAGTGAAAAAGTAATATTATATTTTAATGTTAAACAGTAAAGGGGATACTGCAGATCAGTGTAATTACTAAAATAATTATAAATTAATAATAAATTTTATCAATTTTAATAATTAAATACATGTTTTTCAATATATTTGTAATTACTTTTTTAGAATTACACCGAATTATAATTTTCCCAACAATAAATTCATTTGAAGTCCTTAAATTTAAAATTAATATTTGAATAATTTCAACATCACGATAATATTTTCTACCATATAATATTTAATTTTTATTAAATAACCCTTTATCTTGTTTGCCTTTTAACTTCTTCTTTTTTTTTTCTTTTTTTTCTTTTCTTTTTTTTTCTTCTTTTTTTTTGTCTTTTAGATTCCTAATAATATTATTGTAAAAGGATAAGGATAAGACAATTTTCTATATTAGTATAGGTCCTCCAAAACACACGGTGATAATAATACCTCCACTACACCGCTTCATATAACACCTATTATTTTTTTTACTCATTTGAAAAATTCAAATTTCTAAAACTTTTGATCTAAATCTCTGTTTTTTATAAAAATTTATATTTTTGAAATCTTTTCGTCAAGATCTCTAAAACAAGATCTATGATAAATACAAAATTATATAAATAATAAAAATTTTAAAAAATAAAAAAGTTGACGAAATTTTATTGGCCTAAGGAAGTGAAGTTTCGGTGACCACCATCAATTCTTTTTCTAGTGGTTTTCCAGTGAAATTTTCATTGTGTACAAATCTAATGTACTAGTTTTAAATATCTTTTATTTTATCTCATCTCCTCTCCCATTCTCTCTCTTCTTGTTATTTTCATTGTGTCTCTATGTTTTTCTTTGTGTTGAAATACGAAATTTCTGACTTTGTTTTTCTCTGTGTCTTTGTATTTTTCTCAATGTTCAAACATAATTTTCTCTATGTTTCTTTATTTTTCTCTATGTTGAAATTTTCTGTGTCACTGTATTTTTCTTTATCTCTGTGTTATTGCTCAGTATTTTTGTATTTTTCTTTGTGTTGAAACACAAATTTTCTCTATGTCACTGTGTTTTTCTCTGTCTCTAAATCAGAGAAATTTCAACGTGATGTAACAACAAACACAAAAAAATTTCATGAATTTTTTTCTTCAAAATTTTATTTTACTCATAGATCTTGTTTGAAAAATCTTGTCAATAAAATTCTAAAAATATAAATTTTGTAAAAAATAGAGATGTAAATCAAAAGTAATTAAATTTTAAAATTTTGAAATCACTTAAACAATGTAAAAGGTCACATAAGAGAGAGAGAGACAGCGTTATGACAAAAACAATAAGAAAGATCGGGTTTTTTAGATTAGGAGGGAATTTTGGATCATATATATTAAAGTTTGCTCTTATCACTTTAAGGTTTCAAATATCAAGGATTTTAATTAGAAAGCAAATTGTTTTAAGCTCTTACACAAATTTGTAAAGCGATGCCTCCCTAATTTCCCCTAACATGTTTGGTATGATGTGTAACGCCCCAAAACAATTAAACATCTGAAAATTTTGATTAACTCCTTAATAATAATCAATCCCTTACAATTTAATAATCATATATGCATATTCAAGATCCTTATTTTAGAGAAAAGGTTCCACATGCGTTTATACTTTCAAAGCTTCTAAGTCAATAATTTACAACATGTAACGAAGATTCAACAGAAATTAAAACACAAAATGATGCCCCTACAGGCTACACCTTCCAAGGCTAGGTTATAGGTAAATGGTTTTCTAACCCATACAAAAATAGCCCTTGATTTAACAAAATAAAACAACAAGAGATAAAAGCCTCGTGCTCCCAAAACAATTCTCCACACCTCTACTTTGGCGGGATCACAACAGTTTTTCCTATAACAAATTCACTAGGAATGAGCACAAAGCCCAGCAGAAAATTCTTAACAAAGTATATACACTTTATACAGTCTCATAAATTGGATTCACATGCCATGCTATGCACAAAATAGTTTTTCTTTTCTGAAAATCTCATGCACAATGCTTGTTCGAAAATATAGTCAATCCAATGATTTCCATATATCAAGAAGAGGTGGCAAATACAATTTAGGCAAATCCTCAAGACTAGTGTCTGCAAGTAAGCATATCAGGCACTACCAAATCTTACCTTACCGACTTCTAACCGGAGGGCTTAGGCACCCGCACACACGTGTTTCTGGTTTTACACTAAGGACACTCAGGCCAACTTAGTTCTCAAACTACACTCTCTAACAGAATTTTCCACTGTATTTATCTCAAAACATTTACAAGGTCAACAATTGTTTTCTCAAGCAATAAACCAATTTTCCAAACATAGCCATAGTAAGCAATATTCAAAACTATGCAAATGAATGAAATGAGATACAATTATATATAGCTTTATTGTACAATTTTCACAATCCTCAACATTTACTCAATGTGAAATGCGATAATCCATATTTCTCAATTTCTCAAAATCATAACTAAAATTCATATCCATGTGACATATGATACCATTCCATATTCACAATCATTATTCATTTTCCTTTCATAGTCCAAGTATATATAAAATCATGTTATCCATATAATTTCTTAACAACAAAATTCATCCATCCTATGAATATCTCAATCAACACAACAACATGTGAAAGTTCAACATTTTCCAATCTTCATCTTTTCAAGATAAGTATAACAATATCTAATTAACTATTTTCTCAATATCAATTCCTCTTTTACAAGGGATTTCAACAATAGGGATAGATACTCCCTCTATCCCAAAATAATAATCACTTTCGGGCAATCTGAGTAGTACAATAATTGCACTTAAAAAAATTGATTTTTCAAAATTATCCTTTGATAGAACATTTTCGGGGAATATCAATTGTCATAGTTGTACTTTTTGTATTGTTAATGAATTTAAAAGAAATGTAAAATAGGAAATTCATATTATTTTAGTCCTTAATTTTTGAAAATAGACTAATATTTTGAGATAATGAAAAATAGAATAAGAGACTTAATATTTTGGGACAGAGAGAGCATAACAATTTCTTCATCATTTCTCAAAATAGATCTCAACATTTCATGATTTCACAAAATCTCAACTTTTCTCCAAATTTCCAAAATCTAGGTTTTTCAAAAATAAAAATAGATTTTCTCTTTAGAAAGTTTTAACACTTTTAGAAATCCCAAATATCACACAACTCGTATTTGTTTTGCAATACAACATTTTCCTCACTTTCCTCAAGTCTAAGGTTTTTGCAAAAGTTAGGGATTTCCTTATACTTGAAAGATTTTTCCTCATGAAACTCACAATACATACTCATAGTTCATAAATTAAAGGATTTGGTGAGAAATTTGATAAAACCCCTCTTTGAACAAAGCACAATCTCATAAAATGAAACACTAAAAATCAATACACTTCGAACAACATCAAAATAACCATAGACATACAAAAAGGTATATATAACTCTAAGAAAATTATTATCTCAAGATTTGAAGAAGGAAGATGAGAAAAACACTAAAATCAACGGTGACGAAACCCGATCTCCACTGCGCAAAATGTAACCCTTAGTGAGCTCTCCAACTTTGATAAAGAAAATTGGGTCAAAACTCCAATGGATTTGGAGAAATCAAGTATTTATGGTGGTGGATGGGTGTTTGTAGAGAAAAGGGAGAGAAAAATATGTTTTAAGAAATGAACTTGGGTCAAAACTCCAATGGATTTAGAGAAATCAAGGATTTATGGTGGTAGAGATAAAGAGAGATATATACACTTAGCCCAAGGAGAATAAAAAGAAAGCAAATTTGGACTTAGCCTTTCCCACACGTGCGCGACTTTCGTAGCACGTGCGGAGCGTGCCCTCCTGCACGTGCAGCACCCAATCCCGCACTTGCGATCATTCCAGCCTTCAACCACCAGAAACTCTCCTTTACTGCACGTATTGCTCTCACTCCCTTATATGTGGCTCCAGTCCCCTCATGTGCAGTTTTGCTCCAGCACTAGATTTTGCAAGATCAAGAAGGTGCTACTAATCCCAACTTAGATTACACCATCGAAATAAGAAACTTAACTTCAAAAATAAAACGCAATTTTGAGGAAGACTTCAAAAGTGATGAACTTAAACAGTCGATGAGGCCTCGAATTAGTTTTCCGACATCCCACACAAGAAAATAAACATGATTAGAGAATAATAGCACGGTTTATGTACCCGGACATCAAACGATGGAATGAAATGAAATGGAATGGAATACAATGTTGAATGGAATGGAATGCCCATTCACATTCCATTGTTTGGTTGCTAACATGGAATGACATAGGAATAGGATGATAATTCCCATTCTCATGTTTGGTTATATCTATTAAACTCATGGAATGGAACAAGTTTTTATTATTATTTTTTTTTAACAAGCTAGTAACAAATAAATTAAAATTTTAAAAAGATCATGATAATAGTGATAGTTGTGAAAGTGATGGTGTGAGTTGTAGTAGTAATAGTGGTGGTGGGGGCAGTGGTATCAGTGGTGGTGATAGCAATGATAATAAGATGGTGGTAGTAGATTGTTGTGGCCTTAGTAGTAGTGGTGAGATGACGTTGTAGTTGCAATGGGTGGTGGTTGCAGTACCCAATGATAGTTATAATGGTAGTAGTGACGACATCAGTAGTACAATGGTGGCAGTATAGTGGTGTGGTAGTTGTGGCGGCGACCATGGTGGTGGTGGTGGTGGTGGTGGTGGTGGTAGTAGTGATTATGGTAGCAATAGGATAACAATGGCGGTAGCGGTGGTAATAGGGCAGTGAAATGGGTGATTGGAGAACGGAATGGTGGTAATAGTTAAATAATAATATTTTTTTTAAGTGCTAGCAAAAAATAATAATAATAAAATTTTATGGTAATTCCCTGATAAAATGAAATGGTCATTCTTTAGGTTGGAAGAATGAGTAAACACTCTCACATTTTGTTAGAATATTCATTCCAATAGAATGACAGTTCCCACTTAAATAAGGTGTACCAAATAAGGAAAAGAGAATACAAAGTTAGAATGGGCATTCCATTCTAGCCCATTCCATTATACCGAATGTGCTCTTAAGTTTCTGATAAATAGAAAAACAAATATTTCTCTTGTTAACCAGCATAGTTTTTTAGAGTTTGGAATCATCTAAAAGTCATTTCTTATAATCTTTTTTTTTTTATATAGAAAATTGTTGAAAAGTCTAAGGTAAAAAGTGTATAAGGCATTAGGTTTAGTAGATATTTTTTGTTAGTGAGAAATCCACCATTTGTAAAACAGTTTTGTGAGAAGTCCTTTTGTTAGTTTTTGCGGACATTTTGTTTCCAATTTTACCTCTTAATTTATCTGCTGACTTTTTGTTGACTACCTATTCAAATTTATATCATATGTTCAAATTTATAACTATCTATTCAATTTTTTCCTTATTTTCCCTTATCTGTTCATTTTTTTACTCTATCTGTTTAATTTTTTTAATCTTTTTAGTTCAAATTTTGTTCCTCTCTGTCAAACCAACTCTATCTATTGAAATTATATATTCAATATATATATATATATATATATTGAAAATAAAGGTGATGATCTATTGAAATGGGTAGGAACAGCTAGAGAAGAGAGTTATCTATTCAAATTCTTCATCTTCTCATTTCTTTTCTCTCTTTCTGTTGCAATGAACAACAGCAATAAAAAAAAAAAGGAAAAAAAAAACAAGATAATAACATCATCAACAACAACAACAAGCCCGATCCAAAAAAAAGAAAAGAAAATAATAAATAACAACATAAATCCGTTCAACTTCAGATTTCAACACAGATACGTGATATACACACATCTCTGATATTCATAAAACAACAAAAAAACTCATCTACATTACAGATCTGGAAATATACTAACAAATCTATACAAAACTCAACTCATTCAAATATTTTAAAATGGATTATTTGATACACTTCTGTGAAAAAACAACAGTTCATGCTTTCTTGCTAAAAAGCATTAATGCAATATGAATGAGCTATATGTAAATCTCACTCCATCACTTACCCTCTCTCTCTAAAATAGTCACAAAATGTTCACAAATTAGCGTAACAACTTCAGATCCATTCTCTCTCTCTCTCTCTCTCTCTCTCTCTGGAGCACTAGATCAGAGTTCAACTCGTCAAACCCTAAGGCATCAACCGAGCTCTCTCTCTCTCTCTCTCTTTCTCATAACTAGATCCAAACTCGAAACAAAAAAAAAAAAAAAGAAGACAAGCGTTGAGTTTGATCGAAGAAAAACAAGAAAAACTCGAAGAACTCACCATTCTGGTACTGATTCAAATCGAAGAGGAATAAGAATAAGAACTCGAAGAAGAATGCTTAGGGTTGCCGCTATATCGATCTGAATTGCGGCCGATAAGGAGACTTGTTGTCGATTAGGTGGAAAGAGGAGAAGGAGTCGCTTTAATAACCCCGACCTGTGATTAGTTAATTAACCTTACTTAAGAATGCTTAATCAGTAATTAAAATAAAATTCTGAGTTAATTACATGTGCTATGTGTTAATTGTGTTTATATCTATCCATGGTAAGAATATTTGTTTGTGTTTCTTTTTTGGTATGCGAATTGAAGGCCTTATCGGCGTCTGAACAAGAAATTAACTAAGTCTATGTATTATTTAGAATTTTTAGAATGTTAGTAGGTTTAATTGAAATTTGATTTCGAATCTAATAATTAGAATAAAATAATCAAAGTTAATTAGCCTAAAAGAATTAATTAAATTAATTTAATCTAAGCTTATATAAGGCACAAGTGACTCCTAGAACACACTTTACACATACCTCCTTCATCCATTTTGAGCTCATAAACTTGAGAGAGAGGGAGAGCTAGAGTGAGAAGAGAATTCAAGAAGACAAGAGAGGAAAAAGCTTGAATTGAGAAGAAATTTGAAGCATTTGACTTGAGAGCTCAACCAACTAAGCATCTAGAACATAATTGAACACCTAAGGTAAGATTTCAAGCCTTTAGTTATGTAATTGAGTCAACTAATGCATGGATTCTGTCACGCCCCCAAACCGCCCCTAGTAGTTTGGTGCCGTGATGGCCAGTAACCCGAGGTTACCGAAGGCCGACTTACAAAACAAAAAAAAAAATCACACACGATCAGAGTATGAAATATGGGGCTTACGAGTGCGAAAGCAATATATACAAAAATCTGAGTAGTCCATAAGAGCCGTGCATAAGTCCAATGGAATGACATACATTTTTACAAAGTCTTAAAACTTAAGTACAATAAGGAAATAAGATACAAAATACATCTTGACCAAAAGGCTTCTCAAGCCGACGTATACAAGTACACATGAAACATAAGCTAAGAAGCATGATCTTCAAGATGGTACAAAATGCAATCCCAAAACAGGTCGGCAATGCACCCAAAAACATGTCGGCATTACGTCTAGGCCTCATTGCCTTCTTGTTCATCACCTACATATATATAGAGAGGGTGAGCTTGGATACTCAGTGAATGATATTAGAAATAAAGGTTTTGCATGATTGATATCCAGGGTCTCTTTCAAAACAATACATAGCATACTATACAATCAAGGGGAAAAATCAAGTTCACTGCCGGTCTTTCAAGTTCCTTGGATGTTAATAACATCTACATATTACAAAGGGGCGATGACATGTCAAGACAAGAGTGCAGTTGCATTATAGTCCCCTGGCACTAAGGACTTTCAAGACAAGAGTGCAGTTGCATTACAGTCCCCTGGCACTAAGGACTTTCAAGACAAGAGTGCAGTTGCATTACAGTCCCCTGGCACTAAGGACTTTCAAGAAAAGAGTGCAGTTGCATTATAGTCCCCTGGCACTAAGAACTTTCAAGACATGTCATCAAAACAAGATAGTGCTTGATATACAAATAGGGATAGTCATTCATGCTAAATCAAATACTTTCCATCAAAACAAAGCAAAACGAGATTTATCAAAACAAGTATAACATAGCTTTATTAAAAATACCACTCACATAGCTCTTCAAACGTCGGGGTCGAGACAAGCCCAAGTCCTACAAACACATGGCAAAGCCTATTGAATACACCTTCAAACGAGTTTCATATGTATACCAATAATCTCGGAAAACATGCTGGGCACTAACCAGGTCTAGGCCGAGGTTCCATACCTCCTTGCCGAGGTGTGTCCCCGAGGGCCACATGCAAGGAAAAGAGGTCGGGAAACTCTGGGTTTCCCTCTGCTGATGAACATGAAGAACACGAGTACGAAAACATGAAGAATATGAATGCTCATTTACAACCCGTTATTACAAAATCTGGGATTTTCATGCTACGAGTTTGAAAACATGGACCTGGGTACCCATACTTGAAGTTCTTGCGGAAATAAACACAAAAACATGATTCTCTATGCAAGCTTCCGGATCAAAACGAGACTTTTTCTTCAAGAACATATGAACATTATTTTCTCTTTCTAAAATCAGTTTCAAATTAATGCATGACGTGCAGAACAGGTTCGATCATGCAATGCAGCTAGATAAACACAAGGAACAACAAGAGTAAGCCAAGGATCTAACCTCAATACACGAATCTAACGCTTCGATCTCTTGGAATCAAGCTTGAAGACTTACTTTCTCACTCTAAAACTTCTTCTTCCTCCTAGAGCTTCTCTCTCTAAAAGGCAAGGTTATGATACCAAATGATAGTTTCCCTTACCCGGTTCTGGGGTTAACCCTCAGCGGGGACACGTGGCGGCGACTGGTTGGGTTTTCCTTGAAAAGGTGGCTGACAGACCAGACAAAGCATGGCGAAAGGGTGTTCAACAAGTAAAGCGGTATGGGCTCTCTGACGAGGCAATGACATCGGCTAATAACAAGGCGTATCTAACGAGCTACACGGAAGGGCACTCCGGCAAGGGGTGACATCAGCTAACAAAAGGGCTTCGGCAACTAAGGTGACAATGACCTCGGCTAGGAAGGACAACTCTTGACTAAGCTGTGCCACACCTTGGCCTAGATGTGCCACACCTCGGTCTAGGTCATACCACTCCAGGACGAGATCACTTGGGTGCAAAGGTAACATCTCGGCCAATGCGTCAAAGCAAGGATGGAGGTCAACAAAGGGGTTCCAAGATACTTCTAGGCTGAGGATGACCTCGGCTCGGAATGGTCTAGGCGTAACGTAACCTAGGCTTGGCATAACATCGGCTAATCATAACTTAGGCAAGGCGTGACCTAGGTTTCACATCAAGGAAGGAGCAAGGCAAGCACACAACACTTAGACAAATCACAAAGGCATCAAAACAATACATGGATCTCACTCACTTAAGCAGAACGAGCCACAAACATACACATGCAAGCTTAACAAGCCATAATCATACAGATGCTCATGAACATGATTAAGATGTAGAATGTGGGTTCTTACAGTCTACCCTCCTTAAAGAAGTTTGGTCCCCAAACTCAAGTTACCTTGTCCTACGAATAACTCCGGATAACGGATTTTCATTTCCTCTTCCTTTTCCCACGTGGCTTCCTTGCCATAATGCTTCGCCCATTCGATTTTTACCATCGATATCGATTTGTTTCTCAACCGTCTCACTTGTCTGTCAATAGTTCTCATCGGTTTCTCTTCGTAGCCTAGATCTTCATTAATTACAACCCCAGAATAATCTATCACATGCAGTGGGTCTCGGATATATTTCCTCAACATCGAAACATGGAACACGCTGTGGACTTGGCTCAAATCTGGCGACAAAGCAAGTCTGTAAGCAACGGTGTTAACTCTCTCAAGAATTTCAAATGGCCCAATGTATCGGGGTGCAAGTTTTCCCTTCTTCCCAAATCTCGAAACTCCTGTCATCGGCGAGACCTTTAAAAATACATGATCCCCAATTTCAAATTCTAACTCCCTCCTTCTCTGGTCGGTATAACTCTTCTGTCGACTCTGTGCGGTTTTAATCCTCTGTTGAATGAGTTTAATCTTTTCAGTTGTCATTTGAACCAACTCGGGGCCAATTAGAGCTTTGTCCCCTACTTCAGTCCAACATATCGGCGATCTGCACTCCCTTCCATACAAAGCTTCGTACGGCGCCATGCCTATGCTGGCTTGATAACTGTTGTTGTACGCGAACTCCACTAATGGCAAATGCGATTTCCAACTTCCCTAGAAATCCAACACGCACAGTCTGAGCATGTCTTCGAGCGTCTGGATCGTTCTTTCCGTTTGCCCGTCGGTCTGGGGGTGAAAGGCTGTGCTAAATTTCAACTCGGTTCCCAAGGCTCCCTGTAGACTCTGCCAAAATCTAGAAACGAACTTCGGATCTCGGTCTGACACAATGGACATCGGCACGCCATGAAGCCTAACAATCTCATTCATGTACAGTTCGGCAAGTCAGTCGGCATTGAACGTAGTCTTGACAGGTAAAAAGTGTGCTGACTTAGTAAATCTATCAACTATAACCCAAATCGAGTTCATACCTTTCTGCGTCCTCGGCAAACCTACTACGAAATCCATGGAGATGTGTTCCCATTTCCACTCAGGAATTGACAAGGGTTGAAGAAGTCCTGCCGGTCTCTGGTGTTCTGCCTTCACTTGCTGACAACACAGACACTGAAATACAAACTTAGCTATCTCTCTTTTCATGTTTGGCCACCAAAAAGTCCGCTTTACGTCCTGATACATCTTGGTGCTCCCTGGATGAATGGCAAATTTGGAGCTATGGGCCTCTTGCAAAATCTTCCTTTTCAACTCTGACACGTCGGCCACGCACAATCTTCCTTCAAACTTAAGCACTTGATTTTCCATTGTGTACCCTGGCCTCGGCTTGGTGACGAATTCATCAATTATCCTTTTGAGGAATTTATCCTCCATCTGTCTGGTCTTCACTTCCTCAATAACGGTCGGTTCCACTGAGATCGTTGTCAGGCACGCCAAACTTCCAACTAGCTTCCTGCTCAACGTGTCGGCTACGGAATTTGCCTTACCTGGATGATACTGAATTTGCATGTCATAGTCCTTCAATAGCTCGAGCCATCTTCTCTGCCTCATATTTAACTCTTTCTGAGTGAACAAGTACTTCAGACTTTTGTGGTCGGTGAAAACTTGGCAAGATGTTCCATACAAGTAATGACGCCATATCTTTAAAGCAAAAACCACGGCCGCCAGCTCCAAATCATGGGTAGGATAGTTCTTTTCGTTGGGCTTCAACTGACGAGACGCGTACGCTATGACTTTACCTCCTTGCATTAACACGCAACCCAAACCCTTATGTGAAGCATCACTGTAAATCTGAAATTCCTCATTAGCTGATGGTAGTACAAGAACTGGTGCTGTAACTAACCTCGTCTTCAACTCCTGAAAGGCTGATTCTCTATCATTAGTCCATTCATAAGCTGCTCCCTTCTTAGTTAGTTGTGTCAATGGTACTGCAATCCTCGAGAAATCCTTCACAAACTTTCTGTAATAACCTGCCAAACCCAGAAAACTACGAACTTCGGACACGTTGGTCGGCGTTGGCCAATTCACAATAGCTTCAATCTTACTGGGGTCAACTGATATACCATCT
Source organism: Camellia sinensis (assembly GCF_055761805.1). Lineage (NCBI taxonomy): Eukaryota > Viridiplantae > Streptophyta > Magnoliopsida > Ericales > Theaceae > Camellia > Camellia sinensis. The sequence goes on from NC_138962.1 coordinate 92,678,773, forward strand.
TCATTAATCACATGCCCTAAAAATGAAATGCTGGAAAGCCAAAACTCGCATTTACTCAACTTGGCGTACAACTTCTTATCTCTCAAGATTTGCAGGGCAAGTCTTAGATGATTCTCGTGCTCGCTCGTACTCTCGGAGTAGATCAATATGTCGTCAATAAAAATGATTACGAACTCATCTAGATACGGCTTAAAGACTCTGTTCATCAAGTCCATGAACGCTGCTGGGGCATTGGTCACTCCGAAGGGCATTACCAAAAATTCGTAGTGGCCATATCTTGTCCGAAAAGTAGTCTTCTCAATGTCCTCGGCTTTAACCTTCAACTGGTGGTAGCCCGACCTAAGGTCAATCTTGGAAAAGACTCGTGATCCTCGTAGTTGATCAAGCAAGTCGTCGATCCTAGGCAAAGGGTACTTGTTCTTAATGGTCACCTTATTAAGTTCTCTGTAGTCAACGCAAAGACGAAGTGTGCCATCCTTTTTCTTAACGAATAGAACGGGTGCTCCCCACAGTGAAGTGCTCGGCCTAACGAATCCTTTATCCAACAATTCTTGTAATTGCAATTTCAGTTCTCTTAGTTCGGCTGGGGCCATTCTGTAGGGTGTTTTGGAGATAGGTTGTGTTCCTGATAGGATGTCCACAGTAAACTCTATTTCCCTATCGACAAGGTGGCCCGGCAGTTCATTTGGAAAGACGTCGGGGAATTCCTCAACAACGGGTATGTCGGTTAACTCAACACTTCCATTCAAATCACTTAGTATACTGCACAAATAACCCTGACATCCTTTTTGGATCAACTTGTAGGCTTTCATGGATGAGATTAAGTAAGGTGGGGGTACTACTCCTTTACCCTGGAAAATGACCTCGGCTAGATTTGGGGTCTTCAATGTGACGCTCTTAGTAACACAATTAATGGATGCATGATTCGCTACTAACCAATCCATTCCCAATATGACATCGAAGTGAGCCATGCTTAATGGCATCAAATCAACTAACAACCCTACATCCTCAATCACAACAATACACGCCCTATAAATGGATGTAACAATCATATTTCTCCCAGATGGAGTAGACACAGATAATACATAATCAAGGGGTTCTAATTCCCTATTCAACTTCTCGGCGAACATAGTAGATACAAATGAATGCGTAGAACCCGAATCAATCAATACGTATGCATCTTGGGAACAAATTGGAAGGGTACCTGACACTACCGCCTCGGCACTCTGGGCGTCTCCTGGTATCAATGCAAAAACTCTGCCTTGCCTTGCCTGTATTCTCCCAACGTTGTTGTTCTGTGCAGGGCCCGAAGTGCTTCCATTCCTCTTTCCGTCATCGGCCTTTGCTTTCGGGCAGTCCTTCACACGATGACCAATCTCGCCACACTCGTAGCAAGCCCCTGTTGCCCAACGACAGACCCCGAAATGTAGCTTTCCACAACTCGCACACACCGGCTTAGCATTACCTTCCTGATTTGAGTTGCTGGAACTGTCCATATTTATCTTCTTCTTGGCATTGAACGGAACTCGGCGATTATCATAATTCTGTCTCTTCCTCTGACCCTCACTTAAACCCTGGTATCGGTTCAAGTTAGCTTCAGCCAGGATGGCCTTGTCCAGTACTCCGGCGTATGTCGGCATATTGAGCATGTTGACCCGATCTTGTATCGGCCCACGCAACCCACTTTCAAACTTCCTCGCCTTTCGGTACTCGTCGTCAACCATGTGAGGCGCATATCTCGCCAGTTCAGTAAAGGCACGATCGTATTCTGCCACTGTCTTGTTCCTTTGCATCAGATTCTGGAACTCTGTGATCTTTCGATCTCGGACGCTAAGGGGGAAATGCTTGTTGTAGAATAACTCCAAAAATTTGGCCCAAGTCAAACCCGGATTGCTTTCTCGAACCATCATCCACAACCTACAAGCGTCGTCGTCTAATGTGAATGCTGCCAGAGATACCTTCTGGGCGTCTGTACTGGGGAAAATTTCAAACAACTTCTCCATCTCTAAAACCCATGCCTCGGCTTTCATTGGTTCTATACCTCCTTGAAATCTCAGCGGTTTCATTTTCTTGAACTCTCTAATCAGGGTTATCGTGTCGTTTCCATACAAAGCTTGCGGTAGAGGCACTTGTGGCAATGGAAGAGGTGGAGCTGTATATCGGCCATTCGTCTGCTCGGCCTGCGTGGAAGTGGTACCAGTATCCTATGGCCTGGGTTGTCTCTGCTCACGAACCAAGCCTTCGACTAACCTTTCCAATCTCTCCAATCTATCTCCTGAATGACCTCGGCCAACTGGAGGTCTACCTCTCCTCATGATGCTAGGAGGACGTAAGATGAGACTTCAAAACAACTGAACAGATAATACGTATGCAAGTAACAAGCGTCTGTGCCGAAATGATGCACACATAGTCAAGTAGCAAGCAATATGATGCAATCCTAACATCATTCTAAGGGAAAATCCTATGCTCTTTAGGACTCAAGGTGTGTGATCAACGTACTATAAGGAACTTGTGCTCTGATACCAATCTGTCACGCCCCCAAACCGCCCCTAGTAGTTTGGTGCCGTGATGGCCAATAACCCGAGGTTACCGAAGGCCGACTTACAAAACAAAAAAAAAAATCACACACGATCAGAGTATGAAATATGGGGCTTACGAGTACGGAAGCAATATATACAAAAATCTGAGTAGTCCATAAGAGCCGTGCATAAGTCCAATGGAATGACATACATTTTTACAAAGTCTTAAAACTTAAGTACAATAAGGAAATAAGATACAAAATACATCTTGACCAAAAGGCTTCTCAAGCCGACGTATACAAGTACACATGAAACATAAGCTAAGAAGCATGATCTTCAAGATGGTACAAAATGCAATCCCAAAACAGGTCGGCAATGCACCCAAAAACATGTCGGCATTACGTCTAGGCCTCATTGCCTTCTTGTTCATCACCTACATATATATAGAGAGGGTGAGCTTGGATACTCAGTGAATGATATTAGAAATAAAGGTTTTGCATGATTGATATCCAGGGTCTCTTTCAAAACAATACATAGCATACTATACAATCAAGGGGAAAAATCAAGTTCACTGCCGGTCTTTCAAGTTCCTTGGATGTTAATAACATCTACATATTACAAAGGGGCGATGACATGTCAAGACAAGAGTGCAGTTGCATTATAGTCCCCTGGCACTAAGGACTTTCAAGACAAGAGTGCAGTTGCATTATAGTCCCCTGGCACTAAGGACTTTCAAGACAAGAGTGCAGTTGCATTACAGTCCCCTGGCACTAAGGACTTTCAAGACAAGAGTGCAGTTGCATTACAGTCCCCTGGCACTAAGGACTTTCAAGACAAGAGTGCAGTTGCATTATAGTCCCCTGGCACTAAGGACTTTCAAGACATGTCATCAAAACAAGATAGTGCTTGATATACAAATAGGGATAGTCATTCATGCTAAATCAAATACTTTCCATCAAAACAAAGCAAAACGAGATTTATCAAAACAAGTATAACATAGCTTTATTAAAAATACCACTCACATAGCTCTTCAAACGTCGGGGTCGAGACAAGCCCAAGTCCTACAAACACATGGCAAAGCCTATTGAATGCACCTTCAAACGAGTTTCATATGTATACCAATAATCTCGGAAAACATGCTGGGCACTAACCAGGTCTAGGCCGAGGTTCCACACCTCCTTGCCGAGGTGTGTCCCCGAGGGCCACATGCAAGGAAAAGAGGTCGGGAAACTCTGGGTTTCCCTCTGCTGATGAACATGAAAAACATGAGTACGAAAACATGAAGAATATGAATGCTCATTTACAACCCATTATTACAAAATCTGGGATTTTCATGCTACGAGTTTGAAAACATGGACCTGGGTACCCATACTTGAAGTTCTTGCGGAAATAAACACAAAAACATGATTCTCTATGCAAGCTTCCGAATCAAAACGAGACTTTTTATTCAAGAACGTATGAACATTATTTTCTCTTTCTAAAATCAGTTTCAAATTAATGCATGACGTGCAGAACAGGTTCGATCATGCAATGCAGCTAGATAAACACAAGGAACAACAAGAGTAAGCCAAGGATCTAACCTCAATACACGAATCTAACGCTTCGATCTCTTGGAATCAAGCTTGAAGACTTACTTTCTCACTCTAAAACTTCTTCTTCCTCCTAGAGCTTCTCTCTCTAAAAGGCAAGGTTATGATACCAAATGATAGTTTCCCTTACCCGGTTCTGGGGTTAACCCTCAGCGGGGACACGTGGCGGCGACTGGTTGGGTTTTCCTTGAAAAGGTGGCTGACAGACCAGACAAAGCATGGCGAAAGGGTGTTCAACAAGTAAAGCGGTATGGGCTCTCTGACGAGGCAATGACATCGGCTAATAACAAGGCGTATCTAACGAGCTACACGGAAGGGCACTCCGGCAAGGGGTGACATCGGCTAACAAAAGGGCTTCGGCAACTAAGGTGACAATGACCTCGGCTAGAAAGGACAACTCTTGACTAAGCTGTGCCACACCTTGGCCTAGATGTGCCACACCTCGGTCTAGGTCATACCACTCCAGGACGAGATCACTTGGGTGCAAAGGTAACATCTCGGCCAATGCGTCAAAGCAAGGATGGAGGTCAACAAAGGGGTTCCAAGATACTTCTAGGCTGAGGATGACCTCGGCTCGGAATGGTCTAGGCGTAACGTAACCTAGGCTTGGCATAACATCGGCTAATCATAACTTAGGCAAGGCGTGACCTAGGTTTCACATCAAGGAAGGAGCAAGGCAAGCACACAACACTTAGACAAATCACAAAGGCATCAAAACAATACATGGATCTCACTCACTTAAGCAGAACGAGCCACAAACATACACATGCAAGCTTAACAAGCCATAATCATACAGATGCTCATGAACATGATTAAGACGTAAAATGTGGGTTCTTACAGATTCAAAAGAATTTAGAGGTTATAGACATGAAATGAACTAAAGAAGTTAGAAATAAGAGTATTCCATGCACGCATGTGCATTTCATGAAGTTTTGAAATTGTTTTCAAAAGAATTCTCTCATGCATGTGGTAATTCTAGCTTGGTTTTAAGAATTCATCTCATTTCTTACCATTCTATTCAAATTGATCATGTTTTGGAAGCTTTGAATTCAATCTGTTTCATGCATGTTGTATGCATGTAAGTGTCAAGTTTGATTTTGAACAATTTGCATGCGTTTGGGCCTTGATTTTGCGAAATGATTTGTAATTGTTGAAGTTCTAGGATTTTCTACATGTTTTCTTAAGTTTTGATCCAAAAGAATGTGTTTTGTAGCATTAGAATTGAGTTTTGGAGCTTAGAGAGCAATTTGGAAATCCCAGAATTCGTAGGCTTCGCTCATGCGATGAAATATGCGCTCGGGCAAAGAATGCAAGCTCCCAGAAGTTTTGCAGACATGAGTTTTGGCTCGAGCGACAGAACCTGTGCTCAAGTGACCACCCTTATTTTTGAACCTTGGCTCGAGCGAAGGAAGTTGCACTCGAGCATAAAATGAGAACTCTCAAAACTTTTGCAAACCAAAGGGGTCCGCTCAAGCGAAGAAAGTTGCGCTCAAGCGAACCATCCTATTTTTTAAATTTTGACAAAGTGTTTCAAATTACATTTTAACATCCTCATTGCATCTTAGGCATTCCTAAGCCATAATTAAGACATAATAATGAGGAAAAGGATTTGAAACACACCAAGATAGAAAATAAATAAGTTAAGTATTTTCCGAGTATGTGTTTCAATGTGTATCCATTATGTGTTTGTGTAGGTCACGCGTCATAGACTATCTGATATGTCTGCTCTATCTATTCTGTTACTGGAGCTATCTGTGAGTAATAATTCTGTAAAGTTATGTTCATCTTTAAGTATTTTTTAAATGATATGATCAGTTTTCTGAATGTTATATTCTGTATGAATGAATGATTGTCCGAATTTATGAAATTTATTCATGGCATCCTTAGCATCATGTGATATCTGCTATTTGTTACATGGTACTAGAGGTTCCATCATGGAACTGGTTAAGCATAACCATTATCTGCTCTGTATCTGACCGTCCCATGTGATCATAGGTCATCTGTACGTCCTATATAATTATGGGTCATCTGTTCTATTAGTGCTAATAGATGTACCACGTATGACTATCTGTGAATTCTGAATTCTGAATATGAATATAAATTTGTTTCTGACTCTGAATTCTGATTTCTGAATCTGTTACAGACATCATTCATTAAAACCTTTACTCTGTTATTATTCACTGGGCCCCATCTCACTGTAGGTGATCAAGCGCATGACCAGGCTCAGTGATGATTGCTGGGAGATCTGTTCTGTCAGTCAAGGCGGTTTGGGTCGTGACAGTCGCCGACGTCGCCAGAGTAGTGGAAGAGGGAGAGAGGGTTGAAAGAGAGAGAGAGGGAGAGAGAATGCGATCTAGGAGGAGAGAGAAGAGGTTTGAAGGAAAGAACGGTGGTAACGGCGGCACCAACGTAGGGAGGGAGTTGATAGATGTTTTGATTGGTGCCGACATGGTTATAGAGGATGAAAGGCCGCAACGGCTATTTGTCACAAGAAGCAACAACGAAATGGGGTAAAAGTATGGGAGAGTAGTGAAAGCGTTGTGGTTGACGATGCTATTTGTGGTGGAGTTTGTGGGTGAGAGATAGGAGGACCGTTGTGAGTGGCAGTACGAGGGTGGAGCTGTGGCTGAGGAAGCTTGCCACAGTGAAGAAGCAAAGAGAGAGAGAGAGAGAGAGGGTTAGGGTTTAGAGAGGAAGAGTAGTAGAGAGTGTGATTGTTGGGACTATGTATATGATATATATATATATAAAAGTATTTTTGTCACGACCCAAACCCGCTCCTATGGGTTTAGCACCGTAACTGGCCAGTAATCCGAGATTACCGAAGGTATGCTTAACAGTAAAACAATAATACAGAGTACAAGGGCTGGCAGAAGCCAAAACAGTAATTAAAAGATGTCCAACGAGCTGTGACAGTCTGTATGCAAAAAGACTATTCATAACATATTCACATTCAGAACAAAAACAGTATATACGTACATTACTTACAGGCATTCAGGTTAGGGACCAAATCCCTACCATAACAGTACAGTACAAATATTATTCAGTCTATACATAACAGAGACAGATAGGGTGAATCTGAGACACCCCAAGAGTAGCCTTAGCTTGAATAGATTTGGAGCCTTGAAATGAGGCACAAAGGTTGGCTTGACAAAACAAGGGCTTAGCCTAACGCTTCTAGCAACGGTTCAGTGCCTGAACACCTACATATATATATGAGCAGTGAGCTAAAGCCCAGTGAATAACAAATGCGTAAAGAGGTTAAGAATGAATGTCCTTTCAGTATTGAAAATAGTCATTTATCAGTATATCAGTCATTCAGTTTGTGGCTCATATCTTATGCCATAACAGTCATTCAGAAACTATAATAGTCATATGTGGTACATCCAATAGTAAAACAGTACAATAGGTCTTAACAGACCGAACAGTCAGTTGATGGCCATCATATCAGTAAACAATAGTGGTTCCAAACATGGGAACCGACAGAGATCTCTGTAACAGTAGCAGTAACAGTTCAGTAACAGTAAATTGCTATGGATGCCACGAATATAGTTCACAAATAGGACAAACATTCATTCAGTAAACAATGTCATTTCATAAAGCAGTACAGTCATTTGTTCAGAAAATAATCTCAATTGAATATATCTTTACAACATTATTACTCACAGAGCACTGGGCTATAAGCAGCTAGAGCGTTCTCGGATGCCAATCCTACAGTTATAGAATGAACACACACTAAGCTACACAGTTAGAAAATAATAACTTAATCCCTAATTTGCCTCGGTGTGGTTCTACATCAATATCCTCATTAAGATGCCTTAAACTAGGCCTAAGAATACCTAGGATAGAATGAGGATGCAAAGATGTACTTAAAAACACTTTTCAAAATTTGCTGAAACAGGGGTCCACGCTCGAGCGTGGCTTTCTACGCTCGAGCGGACATGCAGAACAAAGGAGCTTCGCTCAAGTGTGGTTTCCCCCGCTTGAGCGGACTGTAAAATCATGCAAAAGTACTGGATGCATGCAATTCACGCTCGATGGACGCTCGATCCCCGCTCGAGCATGAGACACAAGTCCTCGCTCGAGCGTGCATTCCCTCGCTCGAGCGGACTGTAAACATGGGCAAAGTACTGGATACACGCATTTCCCGCTCGAGCGTCCCTTTCCCCGCTCGAGCGGACTACATGAACTCAGTGTGTACACTCGAGCGTGGAGTTCCCCGCTCAAGCGTGAGTCTAAAATCTGGAATTTCCAGATTTGAACCTCAAGTTCAAAACTCAACTTTAAAGCATCAAAATCGATCCTTTTGGGCTAATTTTCTGGAAAATATTTGTAAACTCATAATATGACATGTTTCAAAGATCAATTTGAGAAATCAAAGCCCAAAGGTAGTTCAATTGAACACAAATTCAAAGAAGTTTTCATGAATCATGAAGAACAATGCAAATTCAACACATGCATGGGTTCCTAGGAACACCAATGCTACAAAATAAGATCAAATGCAATGTTTAACTTCAAAACATGGTGAGTTCATGGATCAAGACCAAAAATATGAACATGTATGAAGAAATCCTCATGAAACAACTTCAAAACTCAACAATATGAACATGCATGCATGATACAAGCTTCAATTCAACAATTTAAGCCATAACTTGGCTCTAAACTCCAACAATCCTCTAAACCATGCAAGAACCAACCCAAAATATGAACAAGAAGGTAAATTCTCTACCTTAAGTCTCCAATTTCAAGTGTGGGAGTCTAATTTTGCAATCTCCTCTTCAAGTCTTCTAAATTCAAGCAAGGTTTTCTAGTTGAACTAAATTTTCTTCCAAGTCTCTCTCTCTCTCTCTCTCTCTCTCTCTCTCTCTCTCTCTCTCTCTCTCTCTCTCTCTCTCTCTCTCTCTCTCTCGTTTGGCCTCTAAAGATGGAATGGATGATATAACAAACATGAATGAAGTAGTAAGGGATGGTCTAGAGTCAAACCACTAAGTGGCAAACTTGTAGATAAGTTCAACTTTTGTAATTTAGCTTATTTAATCCAATTTAATCATACCAAATCAATTTTCAATTAAATATACCATAAAATCACATTAATTCTAATTAACACATAGCATTAATCAATTTCAGATTCGGCCGCCGATAACGCCTTCAATTTGCAGTTTAAAACATAAAACATAAACAGATCATTTAACGGTCAACAGATAGAAATGCATTTAAACTAATACACTAAATCAATCAGTTCAGAATTTCAGTCAATCAATCAGTTAACATACTTAATCATAGATTAGCACTAATCAGTGGTGAGAGTTGTCACAATTTTGGTCATTTTGCTTAAGTTTGTTCTTTTGAACAAAGTGTTTCAGTGCCTGAACCTTTAGGCAAACAAAACCAAAATTGAATTTTTCACCCGAATTCCCTTTTTATTTTAGTATTTGTTTTAAGATTTGTGTCAAATATTTTTTACTCTTCATACTATAGAAAGATTTAAAAAAAATAAATAAATTAAAAAAATCTTTGACTTTTGTTTCTTTAATTGACTTTTTTCAAAAAAAAATTATTATTATTATTATTATTATTATTATTATTATTTTATTCACCCATCTAGTCAAGTAAAATTTAAAAGTACAAAATCTTTATTATTATTATTATTATTGTTATTATTATTATTTTTAAATTCACTACAAACTAAAAAAACAAACAAATAAGCCAATTCGACTCCAACCAACAACTTTTAAGGTCAAGTGCCTTTATCTCATATATTAGCAGCATATTTAACTAAATTTTACATTTTTTTGTAACACTATTTCTCAAAGCAAAAAATTACTAATTTCAATATTGTTAAGACTAGTACCAAAAATATGAATTATATGTTTATTATAATTCAATTTACTTCAAACACAATTGTATAAATGTGGAATAGTTGTTGAAATATGACATCAAACCCTTTGCTTAAACATGAATAATTAAATCTTTGTTAGAGTTACCAATGAATTAGAAGTTGAGCATATAGTGGTTGAATGATGACAAATAATAGATTTTAGGGTAATTCTATTTACACATTACAAACTCTCTCAGTGCACACTATTTACTATTTTTTTTAATTCCTATTGTATCCCTTAGCTAAATTACCCTTTTAGACCTAACTCAAAAACTCACTTATTCACACACCACACTAGCTATCACCATAACCATCACCATCACCATCACCACCGACACCGAAACAACCTTTCTTCTTTTTCTCCTTCATCTCTGCCAGTGCACGCCTTTATCGCCACCCTTAGATCTGATCTGTGAAGAACCCAGTTGATCTTAGACCTCACAACCTCGCCACCATTCCTCCGCCGACCAACTAAGGCCACACCCCAAGTTGCCTCTCCTCGTTGCAACTCGTGCCGCCCTTCCCCGCTACTGATGAAGATATGAAAACCCTATGCTAGAATGAATCGCAAACCTGTGGCGTTAGGGTTTGGAGAGGGGGTAACAGGGAAAGGAGGAGTGTAGTAGAAAGGGTGGCAATTGGGTGATGGTGCTGGGGAGGTAGCAATGGTGACATGGAGCAACAGAGGTGGTAGCAATGGGTGGTTGTTGAGGGTTAGAGTTAGGTTTAGGTTAGGGTTTGTTATAAAGAGTTGAGGAAGATAAGGATAATTTAGGATTTTTAAAAAATTGATGGTGTGAAGTGAGAAGAAATCAAAGAATTGAAAATATATGTCGTGTGTATTGCGAAAATTGTGTGCACTAAAAGGTTTGGTGTATGTAAATAGAATCATCCTTTACTTTATTATTGTATATATAGACAATAAAGCCTTTAGCTTAGTGGTTGTATAGCATTACTTTCTGATGTAAGGTCTCAGGTTAGTTATTATTGGTCTAGTTGATGTAATATTTTTTTATGGATGTAATATTTTTTATATATGTAATTACTCTTCTATTGATTGACGACGATGCCGACGACAACAACAACAAAAAAAATAAATAAATAAAATAAAAAAATTGTTGAATAATAAATATTTAGTTACTTAAAAAGTAAAATTGAATGCTATGTAAAGTAACACTTTTTCAATTATGATTGCCAAATTTCCTAATTTAAGATTGTGAATTCATGATTGCTAAATGTAAACTAAAAATTAGGTGTAGGAAGACTTCTCCTACTGAGTTGAGCCTAATTTTTGTTTTTAAAGAAGCAAAAGAAAATTAACACCACAAAATAAATAAATAAAATTATAGAACTATGACAAAAAAAAAAAAGGCATTTGCTTATCCTTAATAGATGGGAATTATTTTATATAAAAAGGAAAACCATTTGGAAACATATTATTATAAAATACATTTGTGAAGGGTTAATAAACTGGATCATAACATAATATGCAGGTTGCATCTGGTAATATTTTTATTTTTTGAAAAATAAGCATAAAAAATTTATTTGGTACACACACATGTTTTCAAAATTCATTAAAATTAATATATCTGGTGAGCTTCTAAAAAAAATGTGCTTAGAATGCTGTGGGACGATACCAAGGATGATAGTCGTGGGATGGCATTGGCAAATGTGGTGAGTGAAAGGAGGGGTGGTCAGAGGAGTTACAGTTTATGGAGGGAAAAATAAAATAAATAAATAAATAATCAACGGCTTAACTATTATAATAAAATAAATGTTTAATTTTTAATTTTATCAATTTAAATCCTAATAAAGGGAAATTATTGAAAAGTCCTGATTTGAAAAATGTTGCACCAGTTGGCCCCACGGTCCAAATGTTTGATTGGCAAGTCCTTTGTAATGGTAAATTGTAACCAAGAAGTCCCGTTTCAAATGTAGCTTCGTTTTGGTGGGACGATTATGCCCTCTTTAGGTGTTTTGCAGGAAGTTTTGTGGTTTTGAAATGTGCAGATCAATGTTTGGATTGACCAAGCAAACGTAACATGGACGAACGAAGCAAACGAAATGAAAATGGTAGATCATCATGAACAATGTTAGGAGGGAAACCGGCGAACAAATAAAATCGACGTCAACAATGTTTGGAAGGAATCTGGTAGATCGATGATCATTTTGTACTCTTCAAGCAGATCGATGAGGATGGTTCTTTTTTGAAAGGAATTTGGTGTACCAGGTCGGCATCGTCAGATCGACGTGAACAATGGGTACAAGATGATCGTCAATCCGGCAGGTCGGTGTACCACGTCGGCATCGTCAGATCGACCCGAAAACAGAGTACAAGACAATGATGAAGGAATCGGGCAGATCGACGTGAACAATGGGTTCTTGGCCACAAGCAGTGAAATCGACGACGAACAATGTTTGGAAGGAATCTGGCAAATCGACGAGGATGGTTCTTTTTTGGAAGGAATTCGGTGTACCACGTCGACATCGTCAGATCGACGTGAACAATGGCTACAAGATGATCGTCAATCCGGCAGGTCGGTGTACCACGTCGGCATCGTCAGATCGACCCGAAATCAGAGTACAAGACGATGATGAAGGAATCCGACAGATCGACGTGAACAATGGGTTTTTGGGTACAAGCAGTGAAATCGACGACGATGGTCCTTCTTTGGATGAAGATTTTCCTAAAGAGTACAAGATGATGAAGTTTAATTTATGGTCTGTGATTCAATTGGCGAGTTTGATTTTGATTATTGGTGCTTTAGCTTGTAGCCTTGCAATTCCCAGATTTAGGAACAAAAAGATTGTATAAACTTGAATTGTAGAAATGTGAACTCATGATTTTGGTTCTGATTTCGGGTTGTGAAAAATCCGAAATGGAAATTCGAAACCATTTCAGTGTGTCTTATTTTGCGTGTTCACGTCACGTACAAAACAACACTATGACGTTACCACGTTTCATTTTTACGCGTGTTACAAACCTACTAAATTAAAAAAGGTATTAGTGCGCTTTTCCGATAAACGTGACACACAAACACTCATTCACCTTTCCTGTACAACCCATGCCAATCAATCAATAATACTAGTAGTGGCAAAATAGTCAACAAACAAATTAAGGGATCATTCAGTAACCAAGAAAACATTTAGGATCTCATGGATTACAAGTCCACAAAATGGGATTTACTGGTCAATTCCCCATATATTAATTTGTTTTCAATTTAAACCATCAACTTATTTCCTTTATAATTTTTTCATGGTTTTGCTTAAAGGAAATAAGTTGATAGTTTAAATTAAAAATAAATCAAAATATTAGAGTTTACTAAAATATTTTTTTTTTTGTTGGTTTTACTTAACGAAAATAAACTGATAGTTTAAATCGAAAATAAATTAAAATATTAGGATTTAAATTGACACAATTAAAAATTTAAGATTTTTTTTATTACAAGAGTCAAACTTTGGAATTTTTTTATATAATTTTCTTCAAAATTATTTTCAAAACAAGTGAAAATACATTATTTCCTCAATTTTGTAATATTTTAAAGTTATTTATATTTTTAAAAAACAAAATGGTTGTCAAAATGTTTTCTCTTACAATTTCATTTATTTTTATTATTTAGACAAAACAAAAACAATAATATAAATAGGGGTAATGACAAACAAACAAAAAAAATTCAAAATTTGAACCTTTTAACAAAATAAATTCTGAGTTTTTAATTTTATCAATTTAAATTCTAATCTTTTTATTTAATTTCAATCTAAATCATTCACCTATTCTCATTAAATAAAACCGACGAAAAAATAGTATTTAGTTATTAAACTCAATATATATACATAAAATGTCTAAAATAATCATTTTCATAAGTTTAATGACTAAAATATATATTTTTTTCATTGATTTTACTTAATAAAAATAGACAAATGATTTAGATTAAAAACAAATTCAAAATATAAAGTTTAAATTGATAAAATTTAAAATTTATTTTGTTCTATGACTCAAATTTTGAGTTTTTATTATTTTATTTCATTTTTTTTGCAATTTGCGCATATAAATATTGCCAAAAGATATCCTTAAAACAATTCAAAACGCATTTTTGGCAAAATTGCAAATAGTACCATATGCGTTAGTATATATTTCTTTCGTTTTAAAATATTAATTTTTTATTTTATTTTTTCTTATTTCAAAATATTAGTTTCTTTGCAAAAATTAAGTATAAAAATAATATAAAATTTTTATTTTATCCTTCTTTTAATTTCATTAACAACATAAAAAGTATAATTATGACATTGATATTTCTTAAAAATATACTATTAAAAAGTAATTTTAAAAAATTAATTTTTTTAAAGTCTAATAATTACACTATTAAAAAAATTAAATTCCTTAAAGTAAATGGAAGGAGTAATTAATTTTTAATTTAAAGAATTGAATGCAAAGGGAAAAGTTAAGATTGGACCAAACAAAACGACCCCAACTTTGATTTCAGTTAAATTAACGTTCGAACTTCTAACATACGCTCACTCACTCACTCACTCACTCACTATCTCTCTCTCTCTCTCAACAATGAATATATCTGTGTGTGTGTGTGTCTGGGAGAGTGGTGCAGCGTAAGGGTTTAAGGTTTTGAGAGTCCAAGTCGGTGCGTGGCAGTGAACCTTCTTCCACCTGTCAACAGTGAAAATTTTCCCAGATTGCTTTTAGATTCCTGGAAAATACCTCGATTTTCTAGCCTCAAAAAGAAAATAATAAAAACAGTGGCCGCCGCTAAGCTCGCCACTTCTCTCATATTATTCATTTTCCCCTGCTTTCTTTCATGGCTGAACCTCCTCTTCCATTGCGGTACGTTTGTTTCTGGGTTTTCTTTTACTTTCCAATTTCTTTCAATGCTCTTCGCTATTTATCTTATTGGTTTTTGTTTATTTTGTTTATAATTCAATGCTGATACAGGGAATTTTTAGATACCCATTTTGTGTTCAGTGAAATCTCATGTATTATTACCTTCTGTTGTTGTTCTTTGAGTTTCATTGTTCATGGGTTTTGGTGATTTTTACAGTTATGTAGTTGCAGAACATGATTAGATGATATTTTCTGAATACAATTGATGCATGAAATTAAGTTTGAGTTTTTCAATTTATTGTTTTTTTGGCTGCTGAGCTTATGGACTTTGAGTACTTTCGGGTTTTCCAGTATTTGGGGGGGGGGGGGGGGGGGGGGGGGGATCAATCTTTGTGGCCATGGTGATTATTTTTTGGGGTTTTTTTTTTTTTTTGGGTTTTTTTTCTGATTATGTACTCTTATTGATAGTCAGAATTTCTTATGCTATGCAGAAAGAATGGTATGAATTCAAAAGAAAAGGCTGTTAGAGTATGGTACAGAAGACAAGGTTGTAAATTTTCATCCTCTGCTTCTGCCCAAGGTAATATTTTCAATCTCTTTTGTTCATTATGACTTTCTATTAATCAGATGTGTTCATGTGTTCAATTGGACAAGTACAAGTGCAACTACATGTTAGTTCCACTGCCACAATCACTGATTTTTTCCATTATAGACCTGAGATGTTTCGAGATGGAAAAGGAGAAAGAAGACACTTCCTCTCCAAGGGGAGTTTTAGAAGCATTTATAAGAGGTTTGGACACTGAGGCAGTTTCTCCCAATCCAAAGATCCTACAACGTGAAATCCATTCTTCAAATTCACAGGCACTTTCTCGTTGGCGAGGATTCTCAGTACTTTGGAAAAAAAGCTCAATAAAGCGCTTACCCTCCTTCCCGCCTTTTGCTGTGCCAAAGATATCAAGAAGAGAGAGCAGAAGTGTGGGAGAAAATGTAGATACAGATTTCTGTTATTTCAAGTCTTCCTGGAAAAACTTCACCTTCTCTGAGCTCCTAACTGCAACCAACAATTTTAGCAAAGGTGTGTATAAGTTTTGTTCCAGAGATTTGAATCCACAATCTTGACAGTCTTGGCACTATCTTAACTGGTGGAACATGGATCGTTTTGGTACATGAAATGGAATCAGGAACGTGGAATGCCACATTATCTAAAGCATGGTTCGATGGGGGTAGACTTGTTTAGATACATTATTAAATTTGAAGGGACTTCTAGATAAATTTTCTTTTAACAATTAGATATCCAATAAAATGTTGCTTTTTCTTTTTCCAATTAATCATGTTACAATACATTTCTATGAACATTATAATTTATGACCCATTTTTCCCGTTTTATCAAACCAAAACTCCACTCTTCTTAGATTTTAGTTTATTGTATTTGATTTGCTTTTCCTTATAAGGTAAATTTTAAGGTTTATATTGGAAAATATTTTTGGGATCGCTTTGGATCCCTAAATTCACTGTTTTGGAATGAAAGTGTACCATGCCTCGGAATGTGCATTCCAAAACCTAAATCACTAGCGTATTAGTGTTTTTTGATGACACTGGTTTGGCATCCATGAACTTCTTTCCAGTTTATAGCCAGACCAGATGTAGTAGAGTCTCACTTGGAAGCTTGCCGACTTCTGAAAGAGAGTTCTATTGATTTCATATTATTTTTATTTCTCTGTTGCTTCCATGGCAAATGTGAATTAAAAAAATTGATTATAACATGGTTTGGGCTGCAAATTTAACTTCTTCTTCTTCTTTTTTTAGACAATCTGATCGCAAGGGGTGGTTACGCTGAAGTTTACAGGGGTTGTTTGCCAGACGGGCAGCTCGTAGCAGTTAAGCGGCCAAACAAAGGGACTACAGAAGATCAGATAATAAGCTTTTTAACTGAGATTGGCACTATAGCCCATGTAAATCATCCTAATACTGCAAAGTTGATTGGGTTTGGAGTTCAAGGTGGAACATATGTTGTTCTTCAGTTATCTCCTCTTGGGAGTTTAGGATCGCTTCTTCGTGGTTAGTGCATAATTTCCCTCATCTTTTTTATTCTAATACATTCCTTTTAGTTTATGGTCTTCTCATGCATATCCATATATTCTAGGCTCAAAGGAAAAACTAGATTGGGCTGTTAGGTATAAGATTATTCTAGGGACTGCTGCTGGCCTGCTCTATCTTCACATGTATTGCCAAAGGCGAATTATTCACAGAGATATCAAGGCTGATAATATTCTTCTTACACAGGATTTTGAGCCTCAGGTATCCTTTTTCAACTTTCAAACCCGAGGATGGTTGAAATGAAATTAAAAACTATGATTTTATCCTCAAATTTTTGTTCTGTCTGGGTTGATTACATAAAAAAATTCCTGGAATTTATAATATGGAAAAAAGAGCTAAGATTTATTTATTATCAATGATATAAGGGATTATAATTTTATGAATGTTACCACTAAGAAAAAAGAGAAGGGATGAGGAGAATGACAGAATATAGCCTACAACTGAGCTGTATCTGTGAAGCGAAGTCCTACAATGTAACATGAAATTAGAGGGTGAAGAATATGAGTGTGAGGGCACCCTCACCTCAATAACTAGCGTTTGGGGTTGAGTTCTACACAAGACCATGTAACCCAAGACTGTAACAGTATCCTCTATCTATATTGTCATTAAACACTTTGAGAAAGTATACAATTATGGGTTATAGCCCTCCCTTTAATACTCGCTATATATGCCACTCTTACTAATTGATATTTAAAAATATTTTGGAGTGAAATTAATGTGAGAGATTCCTATGGTTTGAGTTTTATCTACTATTTTATTTTATTTCTTTCATCTGTAAGGAGAAAAGGATCATGAAAGGAATAATAATATGGTGATGTAAATTAAATGGTTCAAAGGACTCTCATGAAGCCACAAGAAGCATGGTGGCTTGGTTTAGATCAATTTTCCAATAAGTTTTTTTGACTAAGTACACAATCTCAAGAAGTTATTCTGATTAGAAGAAATTAATGAATGCAAGACAACTGAAACTAGATCTACTAGAATCAAATTCAAGGCATATTGCAGCTGCATGTGATTGTCAATTATATAAACATTAAAAACCTTATAATGGAGGAGATCCACGCACTTGATGTGAGAAGGTTTTGTGGTTGGCTTTGAAGTGGAGATGGAGGTATTTTTTGTAATTCTGGGAAAGGGAAGTTTTTAATTAGCATAACTATTGACTATATATAATTTGAACTACCATTACCAAAACCAAACCAAGCCTTAAGTTCCATCAAATAGGGTCGGCTACATGAATCCTTCTTCTCCACTCGACTCTATTAACGGCCATTTGGTTAGTCAAAGAAAAATTCCTTTCATGTGTGCAGCCCTTTGCAGCTATCAACAGAAGTTGCATATCATGTGGTTATGATACATAGCTATCATGCTAGTAGGGTGGCTCCTACAAGTGAAAACCTTCAAATCATGCGTTTTTGATTGACGAGTCTGGTTGATTTTTCAAATCAACAGATGACCAGGACAATTAATTAAATAGATAGATAAAACTATTTGTATTAATCTAATAGTGTTGCAACCTAACACTTGCACATATGATGAATCTAGGTAACTGGGACAGTGAAATGGGCGTCTGGCTGAAATCGCCACGCAATGCCTGAAAAAATTACCTCAAAACAAAATAGTTTGTTATTAAGGTGTCAGTGCCCAAAATGTGTCCAACACATGTTCCTGTGTTGAACATTCCATGAAGTCCATAAAATGCGTATCTCTATTCAAAATACCACTACTAAAAAATAAACTGCAAGTCCTTAATACTCTTGGAACATGAAATAGGTATGGTTAGCACACATAAATATGTATTTTGTTGTTCCTCCTATGGAAAATAAAAGGCATTTTTTTATGAATGTGCAAATTTGGTGTGTCATGAGATTATCCGCGTTAAAAACTGAAAAATAGCTTATAATAAGAGGAAGGGGTGGTTCAAGGCATAGGTTGAAATTTGTCTGTACCATAGAGATTTCAACTCGAGATTAATGCAGTTGATTCCTTTTCAACTGTAAATGATCAATCCAATAGGTGAATATGTTTCACTCAAGATTGTAATTATGTTCCTGTACATATTTAGGAAAACAACTTGACACTTGATCATTCATTTGTTCTGTTAATTTAATTCTATAAAGAAATTTCAAATAAAACACAGAGCCGTATTGCTAGCTTACCAGAAGAACATTGTTTATTATTATTGTTATTATTTTGAGGCATACGCCTCAAATTTTAGTGGATCCTTTTCAAGCCTCCTCTGCCTTCTGCAGCCTCAAACTCAAGGCATAAGATATGCAGGGTTCTGGATCCAAGAGTATGCTTTAAAGGCATATCCCTTATGCTCACATCAAGCTTCCCCCTTTCACATTTTTACTTTTTGGTAAAGCTTTATAAAATTATTTATTTAATTTGGCTCAAATTGATTTTCTACTTAACATCCCTCGGGCTCAGAGTAGTGGAAATAGATTTTCATTCCATGCTGTAATATCCATGTTAAGAAGACTACACTGCTTTTTCTAGAATCTATTATTTGAATCGCTTATTTGTGTCTTTCTCTGTTTAAAGTTCTGCCTTCTCATATAATTTTGAAATAATTAAATATGTGATACCGATTATCTATTAATCTGTGTGTTCAGATCTTAATAGTTGATGGAAAAATGTTTTCTACAAATGATGAGAAATTCTTTATTTCGATTTCAACAATTATATCTTCACTGATCATATGGCCACAAACTTGCCAAGTTTTGAAGACTTCTTGTCTTTGGATTTATGTTGTAATGTCTAACTTAGCCAATTTTTATCTAGATTTGTGATTTTGGGCTCGCAAAATGGCTGCCAAAAGAATGGACTCACCACACTGTATCAAAATTTGAAGGCACATTTGGGTATGTGACCCCAAAACCCTTCACTTTAAAGCTAATGAAGGGTTGTTTTAATTTTTTGTTGTCTTCAACAACAGCTATTTTGCTCCGGAATACTTCATGTATGGAATAGTGGATGAGAAAACTGATGTGTTTTCTTTCGGGGTGCTACTGTTAGAACTCATTACAGGCCGTGAAGCTTTGGATGATTCACAGCAAAGCCTGGTGCTTTGGGTGAGTTTGTTTCTACAAGTCCTGTCATACTGTCACCTTTTTGGCTTTTAGCTCATATCAAAGTCATTTAGATAATGATTTGAAGTTATTTGTAGGCAAAGCCTTTGCTCGATAACAATAATGTCAAGCAACTTGTGGATCCTTCTCTTGGTGATAATTATGACCTAGAAGAGATGGATCGTGTCATCTTAACTGCCTCTTTGTGCATAGAGCAGAGTCCAATTCTACGTCCTCGAATGAATCAGGCATGTAACCTTTTACAAGGATATAATTTTCATTACCTTTTGATCCATGGTTAAATCAGGTTCGCATTCACACAAGTATTTCAGTGATAAACCCTGTTTTTCCGCAGATAATGACATTTCTGATTTCAATGTGTAAACTAGTGAATAATAAATTCAGAATTTGATATGCAACCATTTTAAGCCTGCTGCTTTTTTAGTTTCTTTGCTTCTTATTCATATATGGTCTTTCTACTTATTTTCCCTTCAGATGAAAGAATTGACAGTTTCCTATTCTATGTTTTCTTTTTTGCCGCTGGGAAAAGTGGAAAAAGGAATATGAATCTGTTTGAGAAACCTGAAATCAATTTTCCTCTTGAAACAGGAGGGGCAGCCTGCTCTGATTTCACTGGAAAATATAATAAATAATCTACGTACTTGAAGTAGAAAAAATAATTATCAAAGTTTTAGTTTAAGGAGAGTTGTTTGTGGAGGAGTGGTGGACTTCGGAAGACAAGAGTAGCTAGGGTATGGTTTTTTAGGGAGTGGACGGGAAAGTTTCCTTTGAGAAATAGATAAATAAAAAAAGAAAGAAAGTTGGGAATGGTATTATGTGAAGTATGGGAAAGATATGTTGCACTCTGAGGAGGATCATACTTATCCTACTCGGATTTTAGCAAGTTTTGGGCGGGTGCTTGCTTTTTTTTTTTTTTTGTCTTTTCATTCTTTTTTCTTTTTCTTTTTTTGAGTTATTTTCTTTTTCTTTTTCTTTTTCTTTTTCTTTTTTTTAGAATTGCTGCATGTTTTAAGAAGGCAGGCAAATAAACCTATGGATGCGTTTTTGGAAACAATGTCACTAATATGCCAAGAGACTCAACTCAGATCTAATGGAACCAAGTCCTATTCCCAACGGACCATACTCATACTAGAATAGTCTATGTCCTATATAGGGGTGGGCACCGGCCTAGTAGTCCGCCCAAACCAGCTAGTTTTTTAAAGTTCTTGATATTGATATGTAGGCCGTATGGCTGGGCTTGATTGAGCTTTTAGGCCCATTTATTTATTGGGCCGGATTTGGTATAGTTTTAATTTTGGAACATTTATTTTTTTATCTAATATTTGGGATTGTTGGGTGGGTCTGGGATTGTAGTATCATTTTAGGATCAAGCTCGGGATGTGTTTTTAGGCCTGATGCCATGGCGGGGGAAGGCTTGGGCTCGAGAGTTTTTTTGGTAGCATAGGCCCCGCCTGACTTGGTCCATGGCCATCCCTAGACCTGTACCACAGATTGGGTCCACTAGGACCATAACCATAGTGGTTCTTGGCGCAGCAGTTGGGCCCACCAGGACCATAAGCATAGCCTTTGTCCTCGGTGACTCTCACTAGTATCTTTCACTCTGCTGGCAAGTAGTCTTTTTTCATTTTGGACAGCTCGCAATGTGCTCCAGGTTGCCCTCTCCAATACAGCCCTTACCATATGTTGGGAACATGAACGAGACACCAAAGGCCCAGGCCAAATAGAATGTGTGTGATCACGTCCTATATTTCATTCCATACCTAAATAGTCCAACAACAGGTTAGGCCCACCGGGACTATTATAGAATGACTTCTCATTGTCCCTAATGTTTCTGTTGGCCTAATTAAGATTTCCTTTTATAAAGATTGCTTAAATGCACAAATTGGATAAGTAATTTAACTGAACTATCACAATCTTCCATAAAAGGCAGAATTACACATGTTCCTAATGCCTTTACGTATTGCTTGTACAGTAATATTGCTGAAGGTATCTGAACTGCATGTGATCAAGAAACTTAAAAGTATATTATCTTTTTTTTTTCTTTTTCTTGTTGGATTCTTTTTTATGGATGTTGAAGTGACTCAACGTGCTATGAATGTTTTTAAACATTGTTTGGCTAGCATGCTGAATTGTTCTCTTCTTTTCCTTGCCTCATAGCCAGAATTTGCTTGATTTGTTGGTATGTAACCTAGTGTTTTATTTTTTCTTTTTCATTTCTTAATCCCTTAAAAGGAAAGGATTTTGTAGAATATGCGAGTCCACCCATTTTTTTCCTTCACAATTACCTCTTGTAATATGTGGATGGTAAAGTAGATTCTTTGCATTCCACATTAATTGTGCCACGTCTCATTCCCGCTCTTTGTAGCATGCCCATAGTTTATGCCAAAATACTGGTGAATTATTATTATTTTTTCTGGTTGGTAATACAAATGAATTATCTAAGAAAATTCAAAATAAACCCGGGAAGCAAAAGCTCAAGTTGTGGTTTGATTTGTGTTTCATTTTCTGATTTGCAGGTTGTGATACTTCTAAGAGGTGAAAATTATTTCCGGGGGTGTTCAAAAGAATGTCAAAAACGGTATCTCCAACGAACTTTCTCAGAAGAGCTCTTGGATGCAGAAGAATACAGCTCAACAAAGTGTTTCAGTGATCTCAATCGACATAAGGAAGTTGCTTTGGGTTCCTGAAATCAGTAGTCAAACTATAAAAAATATGCGGTTATACCATGGTTTTAAATATCAGCCGTTATTCATTAATAGATCGGTCTATACTGTCCAATACTAATATTTGATTGTATCGCCAATTCTGATACATATCCAAATACTGTTATTTAAAACCATGGTTGTGACCAGTTTCCGGTGACTTTAGTAATTACAAGGGGCATTTTGAAGTCATATGGAAATGAATGTCTTGGTTCTTGGGGACCTTGCAGGATCTCGTGAATATTGTTTCGAGAAGGCCAAATGCATATTGTATGGAGAAGGTCAAATGCATTCGAACTGGATCTGAGTGTTTTGAAATGCAATGGAACTCAAATCTGCTGGTATTACAGTTTTTTTTTTTTTTTTTTTTTTATCACAATTATGGAACTCAAATGTGTGAATATTTTGGACTGTAAAAACATGACAACATGAACTTTGATAGAAAAACAGAAAAATAAATAAATAAATAAACAAAAAATGTTTCTTGAAGTCAAACTTCAGTTTGCAGTTTGCCTTGCCTTTTAACTCTTTTTTTTATGCATT
Source organism: Camellia sinensis (assembly GCF_055761805.1). NCBI lineage: Eukaryota > Viridiplantae > Streptophyta > Magnoliopsida > Ericales > Theaceae > Camellia > Camellia sinensis. Next base: position 92,702,030 of record NC_138962.1, read on the forward strand.
TCAGGACTTGTTTAGGATATTGACTTGGGAAACCGTTTGATACACACACCCATCTAATGCATTTTTCTGGATCATCGTATTGTTGTGAGAATTGAACAATAATTATTCTAAATTAATTTTACAGAATAAAAATATTAAACACAACAAATTTTAAAAATAGGTTTTTACAATTTGATAAAATTATATATCCATATATAGCAAAATAAGACGAAGATGAAGGAAAAGTTCAAAAAATAACCTGTATAATTGTGAGAGACATGCCTAAGACGTTGTTTTAATATCGTTATGCGGTCCTTCCATGCAAGTTTTAATAATCACAAATGACTCCAAGATGTAAGTCAAGTGAGACTTGATGTGGCCCACATATACATTCCTTGTAAATTATATATTACTTATATATTTATCCTTTCATGTATATTTATCTTTACTTTATTAATTATTTAAAGTTATGAGTGATAATTATTGAGGTTGCCCAAGATACTAAGAATTCTAATAGTGGTTTGCCTAAGGTCTATTAATTTCCCCTAATTGGTAAGTTTCTTTGATGGAAGGAAACTAATAAGGTTTATCTAATAAAATATCTATTTACCTAAGCTAGCAACTATAAATAGGCTTGTGATTTTCCATCAATGAGACACTCAAGTTAGAAGGTGCTTATTCTTATTTACAAGGTATACACACATCACACAACTTTATCAACAAACTTTATCAACAATCACTGGAGGATATTAGTATAATATTATTTCGCTGTATACGTATACACATATGATTATATTATATACGTGTGGTATAGGCGTGCTATGCACAAGATTGGTTTAATAAGGTGTAAATTTTTTAATAACACATTAATTTCTAAGTTAACTCATAAAATTATAATCATAATGTATAGAGATTATCTTTTCAAATTTCATAAGTGAAGACAATATTTCAAAGCAAATATTCATAAAATATTATAATCATCAAATTGAGTTATTTTTCTTAAAATAATAAACTTGATTTCTAACTAATGAAATAATTTATATTAACAATAAATAAGATGTTTCTCAATGAATCTAATGTCTAAAACATATATATGCTAAAAAAAATTAATAATAAACTAAATGTCATAAATCAAATCTATCTATATTTGATAAATTTAAAACTCAATAGATGTCACTCATCATGTCCAAATGTCCCAAAAAGTACCTGTAAAATAAAAAAGGGTTAACATTTTTTTGTTATCATTTTTTACATACAAACAAACTTTAAAAAATAGATATATTACCTTATAAGGAGTGTTGATTTAATTGTCCTCATTTTTGGGTTGTTGCTTCACTTTATTCTCTTCACAACTATTATTTTGTTGTTGCTATTGCTGTTGTTCCACTTTAATATTTTCATTATCAATGCGTTGCTCCACTTCATCCAATGCTTGTAAACAAATCATATCATTTTCAATTTCCTCCAACACAACTATCAATGCTCTCATGTCTAGAAAGTCTTTTTTAATTTTTTTATGAATTTCTTGAATAGACCATGAGGTTGGAAGTGTGTTAGCTATAGCATGAACTAATATTGCAATGTGGGGTTGGAAACCTTTTTTCGTAAGCTTATAAAACTCTTGCTCTTTATGTAACATATGCTTTTGTACCATTAAATTTGGAGTTATCCGCTCTTTCTAAAGTTCAATCCATAGAGGATGAACTTCACACTCCTCCATTAAAGCATCCATTAAATTTGAGGCATCTTTGATTTCATACTTTTGAAAAATTGTTTCCTTTACTTCATTCCAGCTCGATGGTAAAAAGTCTAATATTGTTTTCATCAATTTTTTTCACTTATTTTTTTCCCTGATTTTTGCATTGTTCGGCATATTTTGATTTTTCAATCAACAAAAATTTCTACTAGTAAACCCTCTTTATGCGGTATAGTTTCAATTTCATTTATGGCATTTGCATGGCCAAACGATCACTGCGGTGCAAATTTAGAGGTGGCCACATATTTATCTGCATAATGAATTTAACACATTTAACATACAATTATATAATGTTAGTCAAGTTTTTTTTAATAATAAACTGCATTTATTATTATTTGAGTAAAATTTATAATGATAATTGTTAACACAAAAATTGTTTCTTCAAAAAAAAAAAAAGAAGGGTACTTAATTATAAAATAAAATAATTGTATGAATTAAACATAGTATATTTACAGACAATTAAATTAAATATAAACATGTAAATTTCAAATGCAACATCTGTTTTCATGTATGACATTATTTATTTTAAACAATCAATATATGAAGAGAAATAATAAAATAATTGTTTCTAGGAAAATGACACACATTTGAAACTCTTGAACAAAATTATTGATCAATACCACTAAACTTTTTATGTAAACTACATTTTTGGTGACATAATCTAGTATGCCTCGTTTATTAATAATCAACACCTTTAAGTCTGTTGGAGAGGTGACACGTGATAGAGCTACATACAATTAGCCATGAGAGAAGACTAGATTCGAAAGATAAAGGCCCACATTCTTCAAAGTTTGCCCTTGACTCTTATTATTGTCATAGCAAATGCCAACCTCATTGGAAATTGTCTTCTTTTCACTATTCAAGAAGCATCGAAAGCATAATAGAATTGATTTTGTCTACATCACTATTCTTAGGAGATAAAATGCCTCATTCTTTTAAGTATGACATATCCTGATATTTATTTATGAAATCAGGATATGTGGCATCGATTAACTGGTGCAAATCTCTTTCTCCATTTTTTGTAACAAATTTTTCTAGTATCTGTATCCAATTAGGTTCATAGACTTCACTAAATGAGTTTTCCATTATTTTCCCTTCACCAACCAATTTAATCCACTCTGCAAAGTCACGTAATTCATGATGCGTATGATTAGAAATATCTTGTGCTATAACACACATATTTCTGGTAAGATGCAAAACTTGACAATGCCCCCAAATCATTGACTTAGGTAATGAAGCTTCCACTATTTGTTCACGCCCACCTCTAGGTACGACAGGCAATATTTGTCTAAAGTCACTACCAAGCACAAATACTTTTCCATCAAAAACCCTATCCTCTGAACAATGTTATGTATTTTTCAATATGTCCCTAAATGTATGATCAACAACTTCAAAAGCATGACGATTAACCATTGGTGCTTCATCCCATATAATTAACAACGCCTCTTCAATTAACCTTGCCAAATCTGTCCCTTGATTTATTGAACAACATGATGAGTTATCAAGGTCAATTGGAATCTTGAAACAAGAATGGGCAATTCGCCCCTTGGGTAAGAGCAAAGCTGCAACACCTGATGATGCAACAGAAAGAATGATCTTCTTATCGGATCAAAATTTTGCAATTAAAGTGTTCCATAAATATGTCTTTCCAGTTCCTCCACTACCATACACAAAAAAATAAGCCCCCATGATGAGTGGAATATGATTCCATTGTGGTGTTAAACACTTTTAGTTAGTCATCATTCAATCCCACATATAAAGATTCAAAAGATTGCATTTCTAAAATGCTATCGTAGTTCAGTTTCTCCCTTATGAGCCTATTAGTAACCATTTCACCTAATCGATATAATAGTAGTAGCATCGGCGGAAACTCTTTAAGAGACCTTCCATTCTGATTTAGTATGTGCTCAATTTCAAGCAATCCTAAATTTTTCACTTCACATTCTTCGAGACGTATATTGCCATCCCCAATTTGCCTTCGTACCCTATTTTGTAAATCATCAGTAAGGTCAAACCAATGATTCTCCCACAATTCATATGCATTTGTAACCTCAGAAAACATTAGCATTGAGAAAAACATATTTTGCAGTTGAGCACCCGATGCCCATGTTGAGGTTTCTGTTAAAACTGCGTCACACCCATTATCATCGTCAAGTAAGCCAAGTGCAAGGCATGCAGATTTAAATGTTGGATGCACAATGCCATTAACAATTCCAATATCTTCATAATATTTTGCACCTCAAACCTTGGTAAGCAACATACGTAAATAATATCGTCCACCAAAATTAGGATATGCATAGTACAATCTACCTATGCATATTTGTTGTTGTCTCATTTTCCATTTCTTCTGTTTCTGGTTCCAAACCTATGAGCTAGGAAACTTTTCATATGTTAATGCATTCGCCTCTACATGATCTATGTTTGCTTGAAACCACCTTTTAAACATTGTCTCGTGAACCCCTGGCTCATTAATAATTGACAGAATGTTATCTGTGTCTCTAAATATAATGGACTGCTTCCCAGGTAAATGGTACTGTAACCGTTTAACTGAAGGGTATTGCTTTTGCAATTCAAACTCAAATATATGCCTGCAACATTCAATTGCGGAGATATATCGACAATCTAAGTATTGTTTTACCTCATCTGCCTCTCTACACCGACTTTGTCCATCAATGTTAAGTCAATTAACATTATCTTCAATTACAACCGTTGCACGATTAGGACCTTTATGTATGTACTTATGTAAGTACTTGATCAATTTGCGGTGTGCACAACGCTCAATATTGATATCGGCATCATACAGTACAATAAGATCACGGTTGTATGGAATAACCCATCAGTTGTCAATTTCAAATCCATTAACCATGTATTTTTTCTTTGTATCCCTTCGCCGCATTTTCATCCATACTCGTTTCACTGCAAAAATTCCTTGGATAATGTTTTGAAAATTTTCCATTCACCATACATGGGGCATTAGGGTTAGAACTACCACAGGGACCATGTATCATGCACCTTATTATTGTTTGAAATGCTAATGGTTATTAGGAATTTCAGCACAAATTATATCATCAATTTCCTCTAGCGATTTTGTCTTGTCATCTATTGATAATGTCAAGATAATGTGCAAATGCGGTAATCCTCGCTTTTGAAATTCGATGACGTGAATATCTATTCAAGAAAAAATAATATTATTTGTTAACTTTAAACTAAATTTAGCAAATCTAATTGACCAGTTCAAATAAAAACAAACCTGCAATTATTTTGCCAATGAATTTTCAGTTCTTGAAATATGCCATCAGTTGTTTCAATTTAATTCGAAAAACTCTCACAAGTATATCCGGTATATCCTCTATGCGTTGATTTGGAATGCGCACTACCTCCTGTTGAATTTCTGACCAATTTGGGTTACATGTGAATGTGGCAAAAAGGTCAAAAAATCCCACCTTTTAACATATTGCGATCGGATCTTGGTAATACTGAATCATATTCCGTGGGCCACCTGTAAAAGATGATAGGAGTATAAATCTCCTACCAACAGCTGATGCATCACTATCACTTGCAATCATAGCATCTTCTAAACCTCTATACAAATTAGTTTGCAACAAATTCTATTTATGCTGTAACACCCCGAAAATAATCCAACATGGACAACCATATTTGTTAACATCCACTAGACCATGATAATGAACCATACATCTTTACATAGATAATGAGAAAGTTTATACAAAAGTTCACATGAGAATATACATTCAACGATAAAGGAATCACTTGAATCTATAGCATGTGAGGTATCTAATCTCAAAACAATAAAATGCCCTTCAGGACTTACATCTTCCAAGGCAATAGCCCGATTACACAAAATGGTCTCTCGGACCCAAACATATTAGCCCTTGGCTTACAAAAAATATCACAACAAAAATAAGAGCAAGACTACTCTTCACCAAAACATATCCACACCCCTAGCTCGGCGGGATCACAACATTTTTACCTACACCAAATCTCATAAAGGTGAGCATAAAGCCCAGTAGAGAATTCTTACAAAGTATATACAGTTATGCATATTCTCAATAAAAATGCAAATGTTCATGCTATGCCATGCTTTCGTAAAGAAAATTCTCATTTCATGCTCTTTTAAAATTTCCATTTCAATATAGATTAGTGATCTCAACTCATTCAAACAAACTTCCAATTTTAATCAATAGGGGCGGTAAATACGACACTGGTAATCCCTAGGATGGTGTTTGCAAGTAGATTCTATGAGCATTACCAAACTATCATTTTTACCGGTATTAACTGGAATGCTCGACACCTATCCGCGTGGTTTTCTGGTCTTTCACCAAGGACACTCAGGCCAACTTATCAAGTACAACTACACCCTCTATCCAGACTTACCACGTATTTACCCCATATCATAATTCCAAGGTTCTCATTATAACAAAATCTTTCTCAAGGTAAACATTTTCCAATTCATTTCATGATGCGCAAGAATGGCAATAATTCAAATGAGAACATGATGCAAAGTATAATATTTCATAACGTTTCTCCTTTTCCAACATCCCTACACAATATTAATTTACCCCTTTTATCATTTCTTCTCCTCAACATTATTTCACGAAGAACCAAACCATCAACCCATAGCAATAATAAACTTCTCATCATGTCCAAACCTCAACAAGCTAGCCTCTCATGGCAATATAATGTTTTCAACAACATTCCAAGATCTTAAAATTTCCATATTCATAATACATAATCATTCATCAATTTCCAATAGCACATGTCCAAATATTTTTAACAATTTCGCTATAATAACATTTCATTCATCTTCATGACACAAAATAATAAGGATTTCACAAGAAATTTCATGTTTTCTCAAAATCCCCAATTTCTAAGGTTTTTCCTCAAGACAATCACTTTTCATTTCTTGGTGAAAAACCTCATCAAAACATATTTCTTAGGTCAACAAGATGGAACCCTCAAAGATTGACCAAAATTTTGATAGTTTAAAGAAAAACCCTCTTTTGAAGAAAATCTCTATATTTTAGAAATCACAAAGTTGAAATCACCAAAACTAGATGTAAGCTTTTAAATCATCATCAAAATGGCAAAACTAGTATATATAACTCAAGAACCCCTACCTCAAGCTTGATGAAGAAATGAAGATGAAACTCTAGGGTCAAGAGGGAGAATCCTTCAATTTCTCCTACACCAAGAATGCCCTAGCTTTGTTCTTCAAGAGTGGAGATGGGTGATGATAGTCTAAGCCCAATGGATAGCAAGATCCAAGGGTTTTTAGTGCTTTGGTTAGGGCTTTTAGAGAGAAGGAGGAGAGAAAGTGTTTTTAGAGAGAGGGGAGAGAGATTTTAGAATGAGATACAAACAGCCCCAAAGTGAAAAAAAAAAAACAGAGTTTTCGAACTGGTCCCGCCCCGCACGTGCGGCACGTGCCCCTACATGTGTGGCTGCCCTCTCCAGCACGTGCGACACTGATCCCCGCACGTGCGACTGGTCCCGCACTTTCCCTCCGCACCTGCAATTTAAGCAGAATGCAACACACACTGCCTCCCCTTTTCCCGCACGTGCGGCTTGGTCTCCCTCACGTGTGACCCTGGGCCCCCGCACGTGCGGCGCGTGCCCAGCAGCCCAGAATTTCCTGATTTGGCTCCCGAACACCTCGGACTTGCCCTCACACTCTCCGAACGCAACAAGAATAAAGATTTTATTTTGAGAACTAAATTCTGAATGTTTCAAGCTCAACGAGAATAAAAGAAAGGCGGAGCGAAGAAAGAAGGAAATGAGAAGAAATAGAGGAAGAAAGGAAGACCCGGTCGTCACATATGCCTTATGAAGTTTAGTCTATCTTGCTCAATAGCTGCATAACAATCAATAACAAATTGTTGGACAAATGTCCCCTTGCAGTAGCATTTTCCTTTCTCCAACTCGAAATTGAAGTTTAAATGCATAAAACTCTCTCATTGACACTCCTTCTCTATTGTTGTTTATACCTAGAGTAAAACTTCTAAACCTTTTCCATCCATCAATCCCATAGGGAAAAAGTAATGAATATTGAAGTGGCATGTATGAAGGATATGTTTCATTAATCCTTTGTAAATGTCCATCTAATTTTCTAACAATTATGTCATGATTTCTAGTGCTTTCAGACCCATCACCAACAATTAATGCGACAATTTCAATTGTAGTGAGTCTAGTGTACTGTCTTCCATCCCTCGAACTGAAAATGCGAACATGCAATTCTTGAGCACCATTCTCACAGATCATGTCTCGAGCAGTGCGAAAAATTGATACACATGGATTGATGACATTCAACATTGACTGTAAACCTTCTAATGTGGACGCATCAATTCCCGATGTGCAACCACACCTATTCATAATGTCCATTCTATTGCAAATTTCATGCTCAGTGACATATATATAGAGTTGTGCAAATTTAGGCCTTTTTCCAGATTCCGGTAGTGGAGAACCGATTTTATGAATATTTGCTCCACTAATACGAAAGACATAAGGACCCCTTCCATCTAACACTGATTGATCAATTTTCCTATCCATGGACATAAAGGATAATAGAGAGTTATATATCCTTATGTGTTCCTTGAATCTCACATGAATAAATTGTTGTTACAAAAATTCAGGAGCTTCTGGCAATAAAGGCAACATCACTTGTCCACTTTGACAATAGAGACTAAATTTTGGTCAACTCAATGGACTATCTCTTACTTTTTCCTCTATCCATATCATTGCTTGACATCTAGAGCATGTTACTGTTCTCCTACCAAAGTTTGAGCGGTCTAAAATTTTTCTCCTTCTAGAACATGTGGTAAATGTACTACTTTAAATTATTTAGATTTAGATTATAATTATGAATTTCTAGTGTCTGTAAAAAAAATTTGTATAGAGTACATAGTTGACTAAATGTTTATTACCAGGTGGATGTGCTCTATTTGAAGTTGGTGGTACAATATTAGGAGCTCGCACTTCTAATTCATTTGTGTCTAATTCGTTAGTTATAGGAATCTGAATTCCAATGTCACTAACATCAGAAGCATTGTCATTATTGTGACTGCATGTTTGTCTGAAAGCACCACGTTGCATTCTTTTGAGTTACAAGACTGTGATCCTCAAATGTCGATTCTCCTTTCCTATTTTTCGAAGGTGATCCTTTAATGTAGGATCATTATGATCGTATCGTGTTAAAAATAATCTTCTTCTTGCCATCAGTCGTGCCAACTTGGAGTAAAGATATTTTCGATATCGGTTTTCATATTCTTTATCAACACCTAATATATAATAGAAGATCATATTATTATTATTGTGATTCTTAAAAGATTATTGAAAATGTGAAGGTCTCACTAATAAGATTGTAAGAAAAATTGAAATGTAACATTATTGTGTAGAAGTCAATAGACTACCACTATGACAGGCACCACTTCGTAATCTTTTCAAACACAAAACGATGGTTCTCAAACGTTGATCCTCCTTTTCTATATTGAGAAGACGAATCTTGAATGTTGGATCATTACGATCAGAATGCCGTATCAAAAGCAGTCTTCTTTTGGCTACCAACGGAGCCATCATGGACTTAAGTCGTGTTTGATTAATTTCTTGATTAAAAATTGTATCCATCCTGAAGAAAGTATTAAGTTGAAGATTATATAACTCATGCTATTAGTTTATAGTATAGATAATGACTTAAGGATGTGTAACATATGACTTTCATATAAAAAACATGATAATCTATAATTGTTTGTAGTTAATTTTGCACATTGAAATGATTAACTCCTGCATGATAACATCTGCTGTAGAATCCATATAAATAGAATGTATCAAAGATCTAAAATCATGCAGGTTATATATTTATTATATATATAGATATGATAGTCACTAATTGTTTCTAGTCATACTAAAATCTGCTAAAAAACCCACAAACATGGTAGTCTATAATTGTTTGTAGTTGATTTTGCACATTGAAATCATCAACTCCTACATGATAACATTTTCTATAGAATTCATAAAAATAGTATGTAACCAAAGATCTAAGAATTTGTAATTCAACTTCAAATCTGGAAATATCAAATGGTTATCCAATTAGTGCTGATACATTTTGGCAGTGATACTTCAAGTTTGCTTATCTTATTCTTCAATAGAATTCAAACTGGAATACAAAAGATAAAGAATAAAAAATCTCAGTAAGTATCATTATTTATTGTAAGTATATAAAAAAATTTAAAAAACTATTATACAACATGCATCTACTGCGGAGCTAATATAACTTTTTGTAAAGAAAATTATAGCACAATAGTTTTAAAGTAAGCACAGATAACGCAATCAAATTATTGTTATACATGAAAAAAGAAAGCACAAAGGAAAAAGAGGATTTATCTTGATTTATTTTTAGATTTTTTTAAAGATTTTTTAAATTACAAAATAAACACAAAGTGGTGTCTTTTTGTGGATGTGTATTTTTTTATTAATTTATTTAATTGAGAGTGGGATTTATTTAATTTATTTAAGTTATAGATATTACTGAATTTTATGTGATAGACGTCAGATTCAGCGAATTGTGGGTGATGGATAGATATTACTGAATTTTATGTGATAGATGTCTGATTTAGTGAATTGTGGGTGATGGATACGCATGAGTAAATTGTAGGAAAAAAACTTGTGGGTTTCTTTTCTTTTTTTTTAAAATAACGTGATAGACATTGAATATTTATAATTTGTATATATGTTTTTAATTTTTTTAAGTTACAAATATTTGAGCTATTTTTTTTTTTAAATAACATGATGGACATTGGATATTTGTAATTTTTATATTTTATATTTTGTTTATTAATTTATCTAATAATTTTAGATTTTTTTAAAAAATAACGTGGACAAATATCCAAAGTGTAAAACGTGTGAGAGGATGAACATGGGAACGTGGGAGAGTAGAAGTCTAACGGGTGGGAGTTTTTTTTTTCTATTTTTTTTATTTATTTTTTTGACAGCCCATGAGAGGGAATGAGAAAAGCTATACACTAAAAAGAGAATTTTCGTGTATTTTACAAAATTATCAGAATTTGAGAATAGGATTTTGAAGGCTTTTGAAACAACACTACAATCTTCTGCAATCTTTATCATCAAAATACAAAATCACAAATGCTTGGAACAAAAATTAAATTATTAAAGCAAAAGAAAAAGAAAAATCGTGACATGTATTCGATGTGTTTTGACTGATAATTCGAGAGCAAAAAATAAATTATTAAAGCAAAAGGAAAAAAAAATCGAGACATGTACACTACAATCTCCTGCAATTTTTATAATCAAAATACAAAATCACAAATGCTTGGAACAAAAAATGAATTGTTAGAGCAAAAGAAAAAGAAAAACAAAGACATGCACACTATAATTTTCTGCAATCTTTATAGTCCAAAATATAAAATCACAAATGCTTGGAACAAAAAATAAATTATTAAAGCAAAAGAAAAAGGAAAACCAAGACATGCATTCGATCGAGAGACGGGGTGGTGGTCACCACTGATAAATGATATTTGTAGTAGGGGACTGCTGTAGTCAGGGACTACTAGTGTTCACTGTTGATGAAGTATATGTATAGATATTTGTAGTAGTGGATTGCTGGAAATAATGGTTTAAGGGAATATAGATAGATGGGTGGATTTTTTTTTTTATTTATTTTTAATATCTATCTATTGTAGCGGTTGAACGTAGGAGAGTAGGACTATTTTTATTTATTTGTTTGTTTGTTTGAGGTGGCAGAGTAACGTGGGAGAGTGAAAGTTTTTTTTATTTTTTTATTTTGATTGCTGGAAATAATGGTTTAAGGGGATATAGATAGATGGGTGGATTTTTTTTATTTTTTATTTTAATATCTATCTATTGTAGGAGTTGAACATAGGAGAGTAGGACTATTTTTATTTATTTGTTTGTTTGTTTGAGGTGGCAGAGTAACGTGGTAGAGTGAAAGTTCTTTTTTTTTTTTTTTTGATAGCTTTTTATGGATATCTATCTGTTGTAGAAGTTGTGGATAGTGGGAGAGTAACGTGGAAGAGTGGGATTGTTTTTATTTGTTTGTTTGTTAGATGTGGGAGAGAAACGTGGGAGGATAGGAGTTTTGTTTTTGTTTTTTTTTCCTTTTATTTATTTGTTTGACAGCTTTTTATTATTCTGAAAGTCTTTGAGAGGAGAGGAAAAGAGCTATACACTAAAAAGAGAGTTGCCACGTATTTTTCAAAATTATGAGGATTCGAGAATGGCATTTTGAAAGCTTTTGAAACAGCACCACATTTGGTTATATATATATTATATATTATATATATATATATAGTATAAATGTGTGTTTTTTTCTTACATTGTGGTATCAAAGATTACCTCTAAGTCCATGTTATTAGTATACAGATTTGTATATAAACATATATATATAACATGTGACTTTCATATAAATAATTTTGTCAGTCCCATTTTGAAATTGCTTGATTGTTTTGTATCTAACCATGATTGGGATTATCTGGAATTGAATTTTATAACAATTTGTTTGAATTCTAAATTATTTACTATAGTCAGAGGAACCTATGTGATTGATTTATTAAGTTAATATATATATATATATATATGTATATATATATAAGGCTGCTTGCTTATATAAGGAACACATGAGTTGTCTTGGTATATGCAATTACTTTATATGCACTATTTAGTTTTTTTAATGAATTACCTATTTAAAGAAATTTCAACGATATCAATAGAATTTCTTTTTTATTTTTACAGAAAATACATATTTTGTTATCTGTGTATTTACATTGATAATTGATGTCTTTTATTGTGAATTTCCCATTCATAAAGTATTTTTCGAATGGATTCAAACCAAAAAAAAAAAAAAAAAGGTTTCATAAATAGTTGTGGAACTTTATTTTGTGAACAATTTCTTCTAAAAATTTATTTTGTAATGCAAAATGAATTATTTACAGAAATCAAATATCTTGGGACCATTATATATGGATTTGTAATTTTTTTTTTGTCCCATTAAAGTTATTTGATGCCTAATTTATAAGGTAGTTGAATATAGTAATTTGAGAACAGCCACAGCATCTTAAATTGTTATTATGTGTGTTGTAATCACATTCAGAAAATAATTATATTAGATGGCATCTTATTACTTACATTTAAATTAGTAGAATTAATATTTTAGCCACAGGGAGATAATTATTTTTATTAATTTATTTGGAATAAGATAGTAAGATAAATATCAAAATAGAAATTTCCTACACCCACAAATAATGGAATTTTTTATTTTGGTCAGAGATATTTACTAGTCATTGATACAATTAAGTAGATTTAATGCATATTGCAATCTTTACCCACAATGAGGTTAGAATTTACTATATTTTATTATTTTATGGCATGATTTGCTCTTGGTTATTGCAGTTATTCCTATTACATTATTGAGTTCTGAATCATCTCATATTCCATTTTTAAGTGGTGAAAATTTTTCTTACTTGAAAGATAAGATTCTTTTGACTTTGGGGTTCATGGACCTTGATTTGGCGCTTCGTGTGGATAAACCACATATCCCCACAGACTCAAGTATGTTGACTGAGAGGCTTCTTCTGAGCGGTGAGAGCGGTCTAATCGCTTAAGTTTGATGCTCATTAAGTCCTACATCAGTAAGGGCATTAGGGGTTCAATCCCTAAGTGCAACAAAGTTAAGGTGTTCATGAAGGCTATTGAAGAGCAATTTGTGACATCTAATAAGGCATTAGCCAACTCACTCGCTTCCTAATGCGATGGACAACAATTAATTCACTCACATGAATTTCCTTTCTAGATAATGATCATCCCACGACATTGCCAGATTTTCAATTTGAAATAGCAGTGATCAAGTGCTTTTCTAACAAGATTTCTAGAAACTCGTAGAACCAATCAATATCTTAGAAATTAAATTTCATACCCACTTAGTCACATAAGCATGTTATCACATAGAATACCAGGTTATTCCTAATATCATCTAGCAAGAGAATCCATTGTGGTAATAGCCACTTCTCACAATCTCAAAGTATTCAAACCTGGTAGCTCTGATACTAAGTTGTAATGTCCCCAAAAAATATAACAGTAAAACCATCTCACAATATTTTCCAATTAGCAATGCATTTCAAAATATGATATCTTTACATCTATATGATCCAGTTGTACAAAAGATGGCACATGCAACTATACATTCATAAGTTCTAACCCTGAATCTATAGCATGCGTCATAAGTAAAAGATATGAAACAAGAGTTAAACATATAAATGAATACCTTAATGGCTACAACTTTCCAAGTCTATGCGTAGTTACAACAAAAGTGTGTTTGAAACTTAGTTCAAATAAAGCCCTTGGCTTGTACATAAATAATTACAATAATAACAGAAGAAGCTCTTGGCTCCAAGTCTTCCCAAGCTACACCCTTGGCAAAGGCATATCATTAGCACCTGAAAATGGTTTCCACATAGGGTGAGCCAAAACTCAGTAAAGAAACTCTATCACAGCATATAAATCTTAACAATGCTATAAGGTGAATGCATATATAACGTCCGTGCTAAAACATTTTATATCTTTTTTTAAAAACCATGCAATGTTAGGTTTATATCATAATTCATGAAACCATTTCATTTACAATAGAAAACAGGGCAGTGAATATAACATTGGGAATCTCTAAGACGTGTATAAGTAAGTTACAAGTACTATCAATTACCATTTTTACCGATATTAACTGGAAGGCTCAGCACATATCCGCACGGGTTTCTAGACTTTCACCAAGGACACACAGGCCAACAAAATACAATAACTACACTCCTACCCAGATTCACCAAGGTATTCACCAATTTTTCTTAAAACAATAAACATTTTCAATGTGTTAAATATGTTACAATGCTCTATGCAAATGAATGAGAAATTAGTTTCAATTCACCTAATTCTCATGCAATTTCTACAACAATCATAGCTATTCTCCATCGATAGCCCAAAATAGATATCTCTAAACAAATAGATAATTTCCAATAAAGATACACTTTCCAAAATCTCAAGATGGAAGTAATAATACATATCCAACTCCACCACCATCATCATCATCATTCCAATTTCATAAAACCTACATAATTTCCATTTCTTCTTTACAAAATCAAATATTCACATTTTAGGGCAAAATCACCTTTTCTTTATAAATCAATTCCAAGGATAAAAATACACCATTTTAGTACAACTCAACCACATTTATAATTTCAGAACCATTTGAAGAACCCATTTGAAAACCCCCCCTTTTTGATTTCACACCAAAACCCTAGATCAATATCAAGATTTTTTTAAAAAGACAAATAACCAAGTTAAAAATCATACTGAAATGTGGAAAAATCCCTACCTCAAAGCTAGAAAACGAGAGAAAGAGAGTGGAAAAACATCGACGAAGCCGAAAACTAACTTTGCTCCTATTAGAATGAAGCTCTAGGTGAGCTCTACCTTTTTATCAAAGGGACTAGGATTTATAGATCAATAGATTGAGAGAATTTAGAGGTTGAATATGAGTTTTAGAGAGAGAATGTCTAGATTTAGGGTTTTGAAATGTTTAGAGAGAAAGAGATATGAAAAAGTGACTCAAAAAGAGACTTTTACAGATTGATATACGCTCAGATCATTCGAGCGACCAAACACAAAAAAAGAGATCGCTCGAGCGAACAAAGTGTCGCTCGAGCGAAGAACACCACCCTCCTAGTACTTTTGCAGACCTGCAAAAGTACTGAGAGTTTCAAAAGACCGCTCGAGCACAAGAAGGACCGCTCGAGTGCAAGAAATACTAGTCAAGCGAAGAATGACATACTCCCAATAGTTTTGCAAACCTGCAAAAGTATTGGAAGTTCTCAATGTAACGATCTAGAAATTTTTCCTTCTGCTCGAGCGGGAGAGTTAACGCTCGAACGGACTTGTGGGGTTCCCAGCATTTTTGCAGACGGCCCGAGATTCTGGGAGTAGTGAATCTCCACTCGAGCGGGGGAGTTGACGCTCGAGCGGACGGCTTTGTTGGTCTGAGCGCTCGACCGCAAGGTTAGACGCTCGAGCGGATCGCCTAGTTGAGTTTGAATTTCTGAGGCACGTGGATTCGTTTTTGGCATTTTTATTAGTGTATTTGGAACCTCCTTATTTTATTTTGGGGTATTGATTGAGGTGGTAATATGATGGTAAAGTAAGATTGGACCAAAAACTTTAATTCGAATAATTCGCCTACGATCAATCGTCACTCTTTTGCCCTTTTCTCCTTCCATACTTTGAATTTGAATGTGAGGTTAGAACCATTAGAAAGCTTATTTCTGGGGCTTCGATTTGGACACAATAACGACCTAAAACGGAGTCTGGATGAGAGAGTTACGCATGTTTGAAGTTTTCATATCTGTGATGGAAGCAGGACCGCACGTGCGGAAAAGCGGCGCACGTGCGGGCTGTGCGGGACAATAGCTCAAAAACTCCATGTCCGAAACCCTAGCTCCCAAAACCATGATTTCCTCCACTTTTATCAACAAATCCACCATGGATCTTGCATCAAGGATGGAGAACAAGAGAGTATCAACATTTTTCAACCGATTGAAATTCGAATTTGTGGAGGATTCTTCTCAAAGCTTGCTTTTCTTGCTTGAATCTTGAGGTAGGGGTCCTAGTTCTCCTTTAATGCTTACATTGATAGATAGATTTGTGGTATTTTGGAATATATAAATGCAAAATCTATATTTTGGGCATATAGTATAAATCATGAAATTTTGGGGTTAGGGTTTGAAATGTTGGGGTTCTATTATGGGGTTTAGATTATGGTTTATGGATTATGGACCTAGGGCGTATAATAAATGGAAAGATTGGAACAAAAAGTAATGGGTTAAGAAATTTGGATTTTTCTTGAAATTTCTAGATTTTTCTTGAAACCCTAGGTTGATTTATGATGATAGTCAATGATTTGGCCCAAATTGAAAGTTGAATCATGAAATTGGTAGGTTGAATTATATATGTACAAGTTTAATTGGAATTTGGTTATACTTGAAAATTATGCTTAAAATTTGCGAATGAACTTTGCTATGAACATTGTAAATCATGTTATAATGAGAAAGGAAACTGGGGGAAATGATTTGTTAATGATATAAATGACTTAAACTTGATTATGGAATGTTGAAAGGGGATTTGAGAGTTCCTCTCGAAATTATGTTGAATTATATTTAATGGTATTGAGTTGAATCATGTTGATTTTAGTTTTGTGATCTAAAATGTAGAGTTTCCAAAATGGATTTAATCTCAAATCAATTTATTAAATTCCTAGTGGGTTTGCTTAGTTATTTTGAAAATCAAGAGGTTGATTTAATGGGTTCTTTATGGGGATGGAAATGTTTGGTTTTTGGTGAAAACACTAGAAAATTAGAGATTTTTGGGGAACATGGAAATGTTCATAAAACTTCTTTCTTTCTTTGAATAGAAGATGAATGGGTGTAAATTCCATAATGTGTTTTGTAAGATTGGTAATCTTTTAAATTTATTGAGTTGGAGAAATGGTTTTGAAAACTTCATGTGTAGTCCTTGGTGGGACCATGTTGCTTTGACTTGTGAAATGTGAAAGTCGATAGTATACGGTTGATTTGAGAAGGAATGTTATGAATCATGGAGATTTTTGCATTTGCATATCATATCATTTATCATTGTGCATTGTGGTTTTAAATCCAAGAGATTTGCATTCATGATAGAAAATGATTTGGATAAGAAATATGGAAATGTGAATGGGGTAAATACGTGGTAAGTCCGGATAGGGGGTGTAGTTGATTTGATAAGTTGACCATGAGTGTCCAGGGTGAAAGACCCGAAAGCCGCGCGGATAGGTGTCGAGCCTTCCGGTTAGCACCGATAAAAATGACAGTTTGGTAGTGCTTGTTGAGCCTACTTGCAGACACCAGCTTAAGGATTACCAGTGTCGTATTTACCGCCCCTTTTAATGTAATGATGGAAGTTTGAAATTGATGAGATCATATGATAACATTGAGAACATGGTGATTTTGAAACAATGCATTGGAACGGATGTTTTTCCTCATTGATTTATCTTGGCATAGCATTGCATTTACATTTACTTTTGTGTTGAGAAAAAAGCATAACTATGTACATACTTTGTGAGAATACTCTACAGAACTTGGAAATTTATTTTAAAAGAATGGTTGGTTTTCGAAAATGGTTTTTGGGAGTTCACATCCCGCCGTAGTAAGCTGGCAAAAGGTGGGTTATGTTGAGCTATGTGTTGAGAGGTAAGTTGAGTTGATGATGTTTTTTTGTTGCTTGTGATGAATTTGTGAAATTTCATATTGATGTATAATTTGGTTTAAAGAGGAAATGTGCATGGGCATTATTTGTAAATAATGGGAACCAAAAAAAATAGATATGAGGATTATAGATTATGATGATAAACTTAACGAAGTAGTTGTGTTAATAAAAGTAAATTGTGAGAGTTGTTCCTTAATTAAATAAAGGATTGGCTTGGAAGGGTTTATTAACATTGTGTTATCTTGAAATGAAACTTTGCGGGTGTAATTAACGGGGTGAATTGAGTATAGGAGAATTGTTGGCAAATCAAAAAGGAATTTGAACTTGAAGTTATGGGGTTTTAAGTTAAAAATGAAAAGTAAAAGAGTAAAATGAAAGGAAAAGAGGAACATTAAAAATGGAAGTTAAGTGAGAAATATTTTGGGAAATGGATTATTAACCTTTAAATGATGTTGTTTCTTAAATACAGTTGTTTCACAAGGATCTATGGTTTTTCTAAAGTTAAGGGATGATTTTTAATGGCTGAAGGTTTTTCTTACAAGTGTTTAAATTATTTTTGAGAAAAAGATACCTTACTTATGATATTTTGAGATTATGAAATGTCACCCTACTATATGGTATCACCCAGCATGCACGATCATTTTTATCTGTGTGTTAGTTATTGATTTAGAACTGTGAGATTCCTACTGGGCATTAGTGCTCACCCCGTTGTTGTTGTATCTTTTTTACAGGAAGAATGTTTGGATTATTTGATTGAAGATGTACGGAGTTCTTGAGTCATTTGTATAACTTCATGGTAGTTGTAAAAGAAGTGGATTTGTATTTGTATTCATTTATTTGTAGCTTCGCGGCAGAAGCATTGGCATGTATTATTGTTGTTGTATTCATTGAGAGAGAGAACATGTATTATCGTATTTCTGTTACTCAAGTGTAACAGATATTTGTATATGTAGAAAATATATATATATATGTGGACCTAAATTTACAGGCTTTGGTAATGTTTTCGTGTAATAAAAATTCGAGGTGTGACACTCAAAGTCCGCTCGAGCGAACAAGCCAAAATCTAAGCAGCAATAGTTTTGAAAAAACTAACTCCCTACCTGTTCAAACACAACCAAGACACTCTAACAACTAATCTTAACAAGGAATAAGAAGACATGAACAACTATCAAGACAAGAAATCCTAAATCCAAAACAATGAACAGGTTAGGTTTAAACCAAGATCGCCATATTTGCTATAGAAGATCAGGATTTTGTTAGATCTAGGTTGTCACCTGAATAAATTGAATTTCATTATTATAACAGAATGCTTAGTGTTTTGTCTGACCATTTGTATAATGTGTATTAATCAACCACCTCGACTACCAAAGAACTATGGAAACCTTAGAGGCCGAATATGGAACTATAGATGCTGGTATTGATAGGTTCACTGTCTCTAATTTTAATGGATATAAAATGAAAGATGACAAACTTGAAGGAGACCAAATACATGAATTTTAAGGACAACTAAGAAAAGTAGAAGAGAAAGGGACAAAGGAGTGGCAAAAGTTTGTGCTGTGTGTGTAGAAGAGCCAATCACTATGCCAAGGATTGTTTTTTTTTAAGAAGACTGAGGAGTATAGACCAAGGTTCAATAACAAGCAACGAAATCAAGGTCATAATGCTCAAGTGAATATGATTTGGAGAAAGAAGAAATTGTTAGACCATTTTTTAGGTATAATCCTGAAATTAATTATACTGTTAAAAATCAAAATTGGTGGTTAGATTATGGAGCTAATATACATGTGTGTTTTGATTATGGTTATTTTAAAACTTTTCAGAAATCAAGTGGAGAAAGTGTAACTTTGGGGAATGGATCAGTCGCACCGATACTTGGCATTGGAGATCTAGATTTGTAGATGACTTCTGGAAAGATCTTAACTTTGAAAGATGTGTGATATGTTCCTAAAGATAAAAGAAATCTTATTAGTGGATCGTGTTTAATATAATTAGGTTACAAAGTTGTAAAGGAATCAAATAAAGTTGTAATAAGTAAAAATGATAGTTTTATTGGAAAAGGTTTTGTATTTTATGGTTTATTTAAATTAAATGTATCTTTTGAAGTTAATAATATCTTTCATAATATTTTGAATCTTGAAGTTTGTGATTTGTGGCATGGAAGACTTGGACATGTGAATTTAAGGAAAATTAGGAAAATAATGGATTTAGAATGAATACTTAAATCACCTATTGATGTCAAACGCAAATGTGAAATATGTGTGCAAGCAAAACAACCTAAGAAACCTTATAAATCTGTAGAAAGAAATTCACAACTCCTAAACCTTATACATAGTGACGTTTGTGATTCTAATAGGCCACCAACTAGAGTAGGAAATAAGTATTTTGTAACATTTATAGATGATTGTTCTAGGTTTTGTTATTTATATTTAATTAAAATCAAAGATGAAGTGTTTAGTAAATTTAAAATTTATAAAGCTGAAGTAGAAAATCAATTAGAAAGGAAGATTAAGAAACTTAGATCTGATAGAGGAGACATATATAATATAAGTATCGTTGGTACCTTTTGTGTAGAACATGGAATTATTCATAATATAACCCCACCTTATTTTCTACAATCTAATGGAATAGCTGAAAGGAAAAATAGAACTCTAATGTGTAAGGTTTTTATTCTTGGCAATCCCGTTTGAAAAAACTCATTTCAGTTGTAATTTTATTCGTTCTTTTATTTCAGTGAAGCTATGAGTTTTAGATGCGAATTCAACTCGAATTGTGTCGATGCAAAGGAGTTTGTGATCTTATACTATCATGTTTACCACTTCGCTGACTATGTTGGGGATCAAGCTGCGCGGTCAGCTCGAGGGGGTCCAGGGGGCAGCGCCCCTTAGTGGGTTTGGGGCAGCGCCCAGGCAGGGTCGAGGGGCAGCGCTCCTGAAGCAAAAAGCAAAATTGTAGTCGAAGTTGTTTGTTCGCTCGAGTGGCCATTCCTGTGCTCGAGTAGAGATCATAACCTTTCAGAAGTTTCACTCGCCTACAAAAGTACCGAGAGTTATTTTTTTTCCACTCAAGCGGCCATTCCTGTGCTCGAGCATAAATCCACTCGAGCGGAGATCGCGGATCTATTTTTTATAAATATGTGTTTTAGTCCAATTTTAGGGTACGACTTCCAGATCTTCTTCTTGGGTATTAGGGTTTTCATCTGGAGCTTCTTTGCTTATTTCCTTTGATATCTATGAGAGTTTAATCATGAATTGAGTGGATTATATCAAAGGGTTTGTTTAGTTTGTTTTATTCACAAAAGAGAGAGTTGTTCTGCGGTGGATTCCGTGGAACTTGAGCTTAAAACTTTGGTGGATTCCGGAGTAGTTCATCGTCGTAGATTCGACATCGGCGTTCTGTGATTCAACATTGGGCAGGACAATTCTGAGGTGAAGACAGGGCTAGAAGAGGCACATAGGGGTCGAGTCGATTCGGGCATGGATTCGCTAGATAATTGAGAGTATACTTGTATAATTCCTTTATGTCTTTTTAGTAGATTGTTTTGTGACTTTTATCCGTGGTTTTTTTTATGACAATTGGAGGAGTTCCAATTGTGATTTTTCCACGTAAAATCGTTGTGTCGATTTGTCTTGATTGTTTGATTGCGATTGTTATTTACTGCTTAAAATTTGTACATAATCAAAAATCAATATCTAGGGGATTTCATAATTGATATGATAAATGCAATGCTTATTATTTCTGGTTTACCAGAAAGCTTATGGGGGAAAGCGATACTCACTGCTTTTGTTATATTAAATAGAATAATTATTGTTCAATTCCCACAACACATATTATATATTTTATGATAATGTTAGGCATTTAAAATTGTTAGCCACAAATTGTCATATATCTATCGGAAGATTACGTGATATTTACTACAAAAATACATAACATGTACCAAAAAAAATGCCTAACAAGATTTAAGGAATGCGTACGAAAAGGGATTTTCTTGATAGCGTGTTGGTTCGTCCCTTAGAAAAATGAACATAAACATGTTCAAATGACAACCCAGAGTTAGAGACAAATCTTTTGAACTTTTACTCCTTTTCTTGAGTAAAATGATAAATTTGATTTTTCGGTTGTCTTTGGGTTTTAGATTTGTGTGAAGGTATTTGATTCACTTTTTTATTTTTCAATTTCACGAAAATGTTTCAGTTTGCTTATTTATTTGTTTCTAGGTTAGTTGTTCTACTCTTATCAATTGCTTCAGTTTTTGACTGAAAATTTGAAATTTAGTTGGGATTTCCATAGCGCACTCTTATTTGTGGAGTTCTAAACGACTAGGTCACTCTTAGGAAGGGAGGAGAAGGACCATTGGTTGATTTCAAAACCACATTCTAAAAAGTTTCAAGCAAAAGTGCTTTATTGCTTCAAAAAACAATATGGCAGTATGAATGAGTGTTTTGGCATTTATACCTTCTTGACATTAATCTCATTTATATGGATCATGATAATTTTAAATTCTATAACACACTCTAAACCAGGGTGTACCATATGCCTTAGTTAAATCATGATATTTAATTATGACTTATTATGGTTGTTGTTTTGATTGTAAATTTGGTTAATGTGTAGCCTTGGGAACATTTTAAGAAATTTAGAAGTGTTGTAAATCTTGCATGAAAGTAAGTGTGATAAATAATGTATAATTGTTTTTTCTTTTAGAAAAGTTAAACGCAGTTATCTTAAAATAAAATAAACAATATACATGAAAGAAAATAATAATAAGGTCCCAAATAAATAAACAAGAAACCTAACACAAACTACAACAAAATATAAAAGTCATTAAAAAATCAGTCGCGGTTCAAAAAAAACCATCAATTTTTTTCATTGATGTGGTTTGGAAAAACAAGATCTGATTTAAACTAGATTTGAATTAAAAAATAGCCCAAACCCGCTGCCATCGGCGCCATTGCCCAATGCTACTACTGTCGCTGCAGCTGTCTTCGGTCATCGTTGGAAGCCCAAGTTGAAAAAAAAATCACCCACAATAGTAAAGTACGAGTAAGAGAAGAGGGAATTATTGTGAATGTTGAAAATTGAACACTCTATGTAAGAAATAGAGAGAAGCTCTCAAACCCCTCTTTTTAGGTATAATTTTTTTTTTTTTGGGTAAATGGTATAAAAAATTTAAATCTACACTATAAATGTGTTTTCGGAGCTCATTGAAATGCAATAGAAACAACATTGATCAAGCGCGTTTCCAATAAAACCTCCAAGTTAGTCAACTAGATATCAAATAATATCTTATTCTCAACACCATGCCCACTTAAGATGCAATACATAATTATGTTATTACTTAGCACACAATATACAAATTTCCTTACCGAGCATGATAATTCCATTATGGCTAACCACTTCCCGCAAGTCCAAGGTTTTCAAACCCGGTTAGCTCTGATACCAAATTGTCACACCCCGGATTTATAGAGTCCAACCCATGTGAATAAACCCAAAACTGATAAGTAAAAAACGACAATCAAATAGGATAAAACAATATCTCTCATGCAAATAGATACAATAAGGTCACACATTACATTTGTTTATCTGATTTCATACACCCTATATTCACATCTATGTGGAATGGATGATTTTTAACTAAAACATACAAAGATGTTATATATCACATTGAAATGCCCAAAGGCTTATATCAAATACAAAGGGTGTAACCCTTACAAGAATGGCACACGACCCAATAAATTAAACAAATGGCCCAAGGCCTATAGATAAGGGAGCACTCACACTCAACTCTAACACATACCCAACGGCTGACATCCATATCCACAAACAACGCCATACACCTACAAAATATTTTCAGCCACATAGGGTGAGCATAAAACCCAGTAGAGAGTATTTCAAAACAAAATATGCTCTACTAGCATAAATGATCATGATGCAATACATATATACAATATGCCCAAATATGTTTTCAAAATCCTTCTGATTCTCAACATAAAAATCCTTTCTTTCCAATCACCAAAATCCTTTTCGTTTGTTCAAAGCGTTTTCTGAAATCAAAATATTTATTTGACAAAACTCATTTCCAAAACAAGTTCGGTATATCACAATACCAACGAACAAATGCATTACTAAACCAAATAAGATTACATCGCTAAACAACAGGAAATACATTGCTAAATCATTTGAAAACATCATTTTCAAAACCAAAACGATAATAAATAAAATGGGTAAATCTCCAGGGCTAATGTTCATAATAGTAACTATACCTGTGGGCAAAACCTCTTCAGGTGCCCAGGCTGACCACACTGATAACAAGACAAGGACTAGCCCCTGCCCTGACTCTGGCCCTGAGGTCTAGCTAAAGAAGAAACAGCTCGCTGACCCCCTCCCTTCTGCGGGCAAACCGAAACCTTGTGACCCAGCTGGCCACACTTGTAACAGGTGAAATCCCCCTGACTACCTCTCCCGGAGCCTGCACTCAGCACTAGAAAGGTCGACCTAGCCAGACCACCCTGAGACTGCTGAGGGTTGGGACCCCTCTGTCTCCTACCATCGCCCTGACCATCTTGGCTCCTCTTGGAGCCTCTCTGCCCCTCGTCCTCCTCCTGCATCAAGAGCTCCATATGAGCTGCAGCATCCACCAACCGTCTATACTCTCGGATGAAAGATCCACCAACCCTCATCTTGAGGCCTCACCTCAGCTTCCGCTCAAACTCAAAGCAACGGCGTTCCTCGGACGCCACTAGTTCAGGTGCAAACCTGGATAGACTAGTAAAAGTAGCCTCAAACTCGACTACTGACAAGCTCTGCTGCTTAAGCTGGCAAAACTGCTCCCTCAGCTTCTCCCTTGCAGCTGAAGATAAAAACTTCCCCTGAAAAGCATTCACAAATGCCTCCCATGCACCACCAACACTGCCCAAGGTCACCTTAAGAGCCCCGTCCTCGATACCAAGCATCTCGAACATCTTCTTCATTTGTTCCAACCACTCGTCAGCCTTAAGTGGCTCCTTTGGATCCCCAACAAATTCGTCCGGGTTAGACCGGAAGAACTCTCTCTTCAAGAAAGAAGGTCCAGCCTCAGTAACTTGATTTTCAGCTCTGAGAATACCCAAAGCTCCCGCTATCTCTCGGGCCAAGGCGCCCATAGCCTGCTGACCCGCTGGCTCGGCCACGTTGGCCTGACCAACTCCCTCCTGCACTGCCGGAATATCATCCGGTAAAGGTACTTCCTGCCTCGCAGGCCTACCACGCCTAGCACCTCTTCCTCGTCCTGACATCCTAATAAAGGTAACCAAGACTATTAGCACATTCACAAATGTGCCGAAGGTATAACACTCGCGTCCTAATGCATGGACAACTGTAATTCATTCCACGTAAGCATATAAACACATAAGCACTTACGAATTTCATTTCCAGATAATGATAGTCCCGAGGCGTTACTAGAGTTCCGGTTAGAAACAGCATTGATCAAGTGCCTTTCCAACAAGACTCACAGAAACCCAAGGATCCAATCAACATCCTAGAAACTAAATCCCATACCCACATAGTCACATAAGCATGTTATCAATTAAACACATAGCATGCAACACTATTCCAAAGTCTCTATCAAGCGAGACAAACCCATTGTGATACTAATCACTTCCCGCGTACCCAAAGTATTCGAACCCGGTACGCTCTGATACCAAGTTGTAACACCCTCAAAATAATAACATTAAACCCATCAATATAGACGTACATTGATATATATAAAAGTTCCACATTCTTCTATTCAACAGAGTTTCATTACAAAAAGTATTACATGTTAACAACAAAAGCAAATGTCCTAAAGGCTTACAGCTTTCCAAGCTAACACTTGGTTACAACAAAAGAGTACTAACTCATTTACACATTAAGCCCTTGGCTTGAATATACATGTAATACATCAAAAGGGAAAAGACAACAAAAGTCTGCCCGCCTCTAGCCTCCCAAGCTACGTCCTTGGAGGTGACATGCTACCTGTACCTGAAAATGATGTTCCCATATAGGGTGAGCCACAACCCAGCAGAGATATACTAAACCAACTATGAGCAATGACTAAAAGATTAGCAATTGATAGATGGCCAACACCGATACATCCGCATATATCACGTCACAATTTCATAACATACGAGTCTATGTCACTTTCCATTTTCCATCCTTATTTAATAGATAAGCATATTAGCTATATCAACACATCAACAGATAAACATCTTACGCATCAACAGATAAGCATATAAGTTGTATCCACACTTCACTAGACAAGCATATGAGCTGTATCTACACTTTACTAGACAAGCATATGAGCTGTATCTACACTTCACTAGACAAGCATATGAGCTGTATCTACACTTCACTAGACAAGCATATGAGCTGTGTCTATGTAGTTCATCTCCCATCTCCTCCAATCCTATCCGGTTTAGAGGTACATCCCCTATCTTCCCCTAAACCGCGGAGTACATCCCCCATCTCCTCCTCTACACACAATGCATATAAACACAAGGGTTCTATACACAATCAATCAATACATAGAATTAATGTATTCAATTCACCGTCATACTCTATGACACATTCACTCAATTAGTTTTAGTTTGCCTAATCATCATGCATTGTCTACAACAATCAAGACTATCCTCCACCGATAGCCCAAAGCAGTTATTTCTAAATAGAAAATAAATGCACAAAATGGATATTAAATCGACATTTCAATTAGGTGAGCAATAAATGATCCAACCACACTCTTTAGTCCCATACATTCCCGATTTCAACATTCTCAATTCAATTCCTCATTTCCAACAATTAATTATACAAATTAATTAACCAATGTAATTAGGGCATATTCCATAATTAACATCACAATCCTTAGGTTCCATTTTCATTAATGTTTTAACATTAAATTCACTTTTCCATGCCAAACATGCATTTAGGTTTTATATGATTAAAACCCCAACTTTTGTAAAATTACACAAAGGCCCGAACTTCCTCAAAATTACCCAACAACTCCCAACATATCGAAATGCCAAAATTTAAAGACAAAACTCATAAAGAGGAGTAGGATATCCCTACCTCAAATTCGGAGCTCAAGGGAAGAAGGTGACGAAACTCAACGTGCTCCAAAACTCGAAATTTTTAGATCAATGCAAAGCCCTCGACGATTAACTCAACTTTTGTAAAGACCAAAGGTGAGGAATACACCCTAGCTAGATCAATACCTAGAGAGAAGTTGAGGTTCTAGTGAGAGGAGCTCTCAAATGGAGATTTTGAAAAGTAAGAGAGAGAAAAGGAGTTGAAAAAGTGATCCAAAAGTCGGATTTCGGACTTATATAAAAGTCGCCCCGCTCGAGCGTCAAACTCCCCGCTCGAGCGTCACTCACAGACTCCCGCTCGAGCGTCAACAATCCCGCTCGAGCGGCGGATACACACTCCCAGAACTTTTACAAAACCAGGTCTCCGCTCGAGCGTCAAACCTCCCCGCTCGAGCATTACACACAACATCCCGCTCGAGCGCACAACACTGCAGAGGAGAGACTGGAAGATGGAAATCTACGCTCGAGCGTCGGAAACCCTGCTCGAGCGGACAGACAACAACGAAGGGCCCGCTCGAGCGTCAAAATCCTCGCTCGAGCGTGAAGGACAAAATCTGGGCAACTACTCTTGGTTTCTAAGTCCAACCAACCTGTTTCAATCTCGCCCAACACAACCTAAGACTCGAATGCAAGGAGTAAAGGATGTAAACAAGACATATACAACAACCAATTCCACGGAACCTAAGTCCGGGTACAACAGTTAAAGAAAAGGAAACCGGGATCGCTATAGAATTTTAACATTGAGAGGAGTGAATAAATAACTAAAACTTTTGTAACAAACGTGTGAATATAATATTAATTTTTATCAAAAAATATTATAAAACTATATCATTAAATGTTTTTATTCCATGTACTAAATAAATTGCAAAAATATGATCATAATATAATAGAACATGCCTACATCATATTTTTAACTTAGTACACTCAAAAATTGTTGACAATATTAGATATCATGTTCTATGAATATTTGTTAATAATTGCAATTTTAAATGTAGTTTTTTGTCGGCTTATTTTGGGAAGTAGATTAAAAGTTGATTTTTTAGCCTTTTTTTTTTAAAAAACATACAAAAAAATAGAGAGGTGATATGACCTAAAAAAGCTAAAAAAAAAATCAATAAGCTACGCTTTAACCTACATGCCAAAAGAGGCCGCAATCATTAGGATAAATTTTATTTAAGCTCAATAAATCATCTACATTGTTGGATCACAACCAAAATTAATTTTAGCTATTCTAACCAATTATATTTGACATTTTTAAAAACCTTTTTATTCTATTTATTAGTATTATATTATTGAGAAATTTATTTATAAATCCCATTTAAAGGACTTATTGTCCATAAAGTTTTTTTTTGTGTTCCACCTAATCTCATATATTTAGACTCGTATTGCAAGAGGTTCTTTTTCCTTATTTATAATATTTATTGGACTATTATACCCTTTGTTCTATTTTTTATAGTACATATTACACATAATTGTAATCTTTACGTTTTTCTTTTTCTATTTTGGCAGTTTTGGTGATCATTGATTTTGGAGAAATTAGTGGGATAAGTGTTTTTATACATTTTGGTAGGGTTTCGAAACTTTGTTTTAGAAGTTGGTGGTGAGAGAATATTGAGTTCTTCCATTGACATTGTTCGAAGCTTTGTATTCTTCCATTGTTGTGGTTTGAAACTCTATGTTCGAAGCTTGGTGTTCTTCCATTGTTGCGGTTCGAAACTCTGTATTCTTCTATTGTTATAGTTTAAAACTCTATTTTATTTCATTGTTGCAGTTTTGAAGCTCAATTTTCTTCCATCATTGTTATTTTGAAGCTCTATTTTCTTCCAGGAGAGATCGTATGGATGATTTTTCATATCCATTACAAGTTTAGAATTATTTGACGAAGGTTAGCACCATTTTTATTTTGCAACTACATAGAGGTTTGCATTTTGTATGGATTCATGTTTAGTAATGCTTGGAAGGGATGTATGTTTAGAATTGTTCATTAATTGATCAAAGTCGGATTCGACCTTCTTCTTTTTTTCGAGATAGATTGATATGGTATTACGTATTAGTGTGTGTATGTTTATTGGTTGGGTATTTAAGTCAATGTGAACTTTCACATCTAGTAGAGCTATTATTGTTGTAGATTATTATATTTTAATGTTTTGTATTTAGTGATGTGAACTTTAACATCAAAAGCATGTGATGGTTGCATGATGTGCATTGTAGACTGGTGATTGTATGATTATTATATAATGTAAATGTTCACATATCATTGATTAGTGTATGCGTTTGCATGATTTTTGTATGATTATTAAGTGGTATGAATGTTCATATTGTGTGAAGTCATTACTTGTGGATTATCACGTTGTAATGTATTGCAACTGATGTTGTGATCAGCACATCATGAATCAATGTTAATATCCACATTTAAGAATAGTCATACTAGTATAAACAACAATATGTTATTTTGGTCACAAACATAGTGTGTACATAGAGATGTGAATGTTCAAATTAATTTTGTAATATAAATAGGTGTCGCACCCAATGCTAACGTTCACATACTAATGCAATATTGAATGTATGTATGGTTTTATGAGAAGAAGTTATTTTGTCAACATTCATTTGTAATGTGAAAGTTCGCATCAACATTTAACCAGAGATTTTCAAAAAGTAGATGATTTAGGATTTTGGGGATGTGAGTGATTTTTTCTTTAAAATGAGAAAGAGATTTGCTCCTTATTCATGAGGGAGAAATTTTCTCCATAGAATAAGGGTGAGATTTTATTCTTAAAATGAATGAGAGATTTTTTCTATGGAATGAGAAACTATTTTTTATTATATATTAATTTTAAAATAGAAAAATGTACAAAAAAAATATAATGATGATTTAGTGATATTATATTAAATAGGATCTAATGAAATACCAAAAAAAAAAATGTTAAATAGAATAAAACGCTAAAACATAAGATTTAGCAAAACATGACCCTATATTATGTCATTATATAGATCATATGATTTAGCAAACGGACCCATTTGGGGTAAGGCTTTCGAGTTAAAATAGCAAAAAATTTGAAACACTAATCAAGTAATTTTTTCTATTTTTTTAAATATATTTTTTTTATAAAAAATTAAAAATTAATTAAAATAATCAATTTTCGGAATTTAACATGAAAATAAAGAAGGAAAAACATCTAAACGCAGTCGTTTTGTCCGGTTATGTTAAAACCCTACAAGCTTGTAGCTGCTGGGCCGAGAAATGTATAACTAGAAAGAAACGCCGAGAAATACGAAAGGAGAGACAGAGAGAGAGAGAGAGAGAGAGATGGGAACATCAGTTCAGGTGAAGCCACTGTGTGGAGTATACAGCGAGAACCCACTTTCTTACCTTGTCTCTGTTGACGGCTTCAACTTCCTCATCGACTGTGGATGGAATGACCACTTCGACCCCTCTCTCCTTCAACCCCTCTCCAGGTCTCTCTCTTTCGACTTTCTTCATCAAATTATTTGTACCAATTGGCATTGAGATTTGGAATCAAGATTTTTGTCTTCTAAACAGTTGCATATTTGGTATGGGGGGAAATATGAAGGGGAAAGAAAGCTATGCTTTTTTTTTTTTTTTTTGAATTGAATAATTCAATTAAGAAAGGGTTTGAATTTTAGGTTTCTCAAGTTTCAGATGGTGAAAGAATAAAAAAATGTGAACTTGTTTCACTTTTTTCCCCTTCATCATACATTTTTCTTTGAAATTAAACTATCTTGTGTGTTTGTGTTTGTATGCTGATAGATGTAAGAATGTATTACTACTATTTACATTTACTGATGTATATATATGCACTAGTGGCCACGCAATGCGTGTGCAAATAAGTAAGAATAAAAATAAATAATAAGGAAATTAATATCATAATATGTATGTTGTCTAAATGGCAAGAATGTTCTTAATGAAACCCAAGTATTGAGTTCAAATTTTGCTCATGCCTTTGAAAAATAGTTTTTTACTTTAGGATAGAAAAATTTGCCACGTGACAGAATAAGAAGCTACCACACTATTAGACACTATGGTTTGTGTTTGTAGAATAGTTTTTGAGATAAAAAGTACGAAAACTTGTTTGGTTTGTCTTTTTTTAGAAATGGTTTTGGAAAATTGTTTTGGGAGAGAGAGTTTTAAAAAAAGTGATTGATTTGATGTGTATGAGAGAGAGTGATTTTGGAAAGTAGGTAACCAAACAAAATTTTGTGATTTTTTTTGAAAAAATTTGTTTTGTTTGATTACTCTCGAAAATTTATTTATAGAGAATTTTTTTCAAAAATTTTTCTGAAAAACAAACCAAACAAGGCCTAAGTTGTATGCTCACATATATAATAGTATAGATGTGTGTATATAAACACATATCTGGTTTTGAAGATGTAAAAGAACAATTTTCGAGTTTTTAATCCGTATTTTTTTAATATTTTAATTAAAATGCTTTACTTAGATGATAGTGTTAAAATATTTTTAGAAAAATTACTAAATACAAAAAAATTAAAAATAATTTTTTTTTTGTACATTTTAATTCCTTTAATTTCCTTGCAAATATTTTACTTTTTTAGTACATTTAGAAGATTAGGGGTATCTAAAATAAAAAATAAAAAAACTTGTTTAAAAGATAAAAAAGTTCACTTAGACAAGAAAACACGAAAATCGAAAACATCAAAAATTATTTTTGAAAACTCAAACACCTTGTTTGGTGCCAATTTTAAACCCCCCCCCCCCCCCCCCCTCCCACCCCCCTTCCTTTTTTTGGTTTAGTCCAAAAACTCAATTTCCGAAATCAAATGTTGGGACAAAGAAAAGATTCCTAGCCCCAAGGGGCTGCCTGGTGGCAAGGTCTTGGGTTTTGAAGGTGTGCTTCCTCCAAGGTTGAAGAATAAAAAATTTTTAGGTGCTAACAATTCCTTAGGGCCATGAGACTGGAAAAACCCTTAAATTAATCGTGGTGCACTTGTGGAAAACTCCTGGCCTAACGCATGTGCACCTCTAGGGATTAGTCGAGCTATGATCTGGACAATCCAGTGCCAATCAAAAAAAAAAAAAAAATTCTTATGTCTTGTGATAGGATGTTTGACTTGTTCTAGATAGATATATACAATGTTATAAAAGGCGTGCCTAGGCGTGCACCTAGGCCTAAGTCCCATCCAGGCCCAAGGTTTGCATCTTATAGTGTTCCAGGCTAGGCAATATCGATAAGGCGCTTGACTGATCCAAGGCACAATAAGGCCCAAGGTTTGTGTGTTGAGGGTTTTTTTTTATTGTTACTTTAATTGGTTTTGTTTGAAATTTGACCATTGATTTAATATGGTGATGTTACAGAAGATCTCCACTCTTATTACAGATGCCAATACATTGGGCATTCAATCCTAAATCAATGATAGAAAAAAAATTAGCCCTAATTCTTAATCTCCGAAGAACACTAAATGTTTAACATTTCATTTTGTTTATGTTGAATTATAAATTATTTACTTATATTAAATTACAAATTTTTTTCCGTACAAGGTGCACCTCACTTCAGTGAAGCCTGCACCTCACCTTGCGCCTTAAGCCTAGGCCCCAGGAGACCTTGGCACCTTAGTGCACCTATCGCCTTTAATAACATTGGATATATATATAGATATCCTGTTTGGGAAGAGTTTTTTACTAAAATAGCCAATAAAGACAAAAAAAATATCAAAATAGCCAATTAGACAAAATGTCACATCCTACACATCAATCAATTATTTTTTCTCTCACAACCTTTTATTCAGCTATAAAAAAATCCACAAATTATCACAAACACAACTTTTTTTCATCATATAAAATAGCTAAAAAACCAAAAAGCCAACTAAAATAGCCAAGTTCCCAAATGAGGCCATAGATAGATATAAGAGATGAGTAAGTTGGTGTGACTTGTTCTAAATACATATATATATTTTTGTTTTTTTAAATGTTCGTTGCTTTGACCCATATTCCAATACAAGTCCATTTGCCAACAATAACAACAGGCAGTGAGAACCCCAAAGGAGGGAAACTTTTGAGTTTGAAAACTGTACCCAAATTGAAATTGTAGATTGCAAAAACTCCAACAACCAAACGGTTGTCGCTTTCTGAAAAACAATTTTCAAAAACAAATCCTGAAAATTAACTTCAAAAATTAGAACCAAACAAGGTGTTTGAAATCTCAAAACCCAGCAGACAGGAAGCAGAACCATTGCTTCTGCTTCACTCTCATTTTGGTGTGTGATCTGAGTCTCAGTCTGGCAGTTAGTCATTTCCTAGCTAAACTGCATCACACTTGCATGCCAAAATATACTTACTTTATAAATGGTGCTTAAGAGTAAGTCAGGGATTCTAATCCATCCCTTGTTCCAAATTAATTTACTTTATTATTTTTTATTGTGTTTTCTACTTAGAGTATTTTAAGATGTTATAGATAAGTTTCATTTGCATCATAGAAAATTTTAATTTCAAGTCAATAAAGGTTGTTATTTGTTGGGGCTTCTGCATTGAGAAAGCTTGAATTGGTGTTCAGGGTGGCTTCAACTATAGATGCTGTCTTGCTATCACATCCGGATACACTTCACCTTGGTGCTTTACCATATGCTATGAAACAACTTGGACTCTCTGCTCCCATTTATTCAACAGAACCTGTGCACAGATTAGGCCTACTGACTATGTATGATCACTATCTCTCACGAAAGGTGAAGTCTTTATCCTGGAAATTTGAGTCGTTATTATTAGTTATGTTATAGAATTTTGAGCAGCATAATTATTTTATGTTCTTGTGAAATCCTTGTGCTCTCATCATCAAAAATTAAAAACAACTACGCCTCTGAAAATAATGATTAATGCTATCATATGATGGCATTTCTTCCTAATTGCATATCTGTTTTTGCAGCAAGTATCAGAGTTTGATTTGTTTACATTGGATGATGTTGATTCTGCTTTTCAAAATGTAACAAGACTAACCTACTCTCAGAATCATCATCTCTCTGGTATGCATCTCGTATTGCTCTCTTTATCAGACACAGCATGACAGCTTTCTTCGGCCCATCCACTTTTTTCTATTTTTTTCTTTTCTTTTCTTTTGCTGGTGGTGGTGGCGGGGTGGGGGGTTTGAGATCCAGAATAGTAGTACCATCCATTCTTGCAGTTTTAAACATACATGTGAGGTAAGAAGATTATTTGAGTATCAAATTGACTTCAGTTTTTCTGATTGATTATTTTTCAATTTTCAGAAATGGTCATTATATAGCAGAAATTTCAGGCTATCATTTTCCTTGTTTGATTTATATGTTTTGATCCAATTGAATTTTGGCTTGATATTTTGCATGACTGGGCTTGAGCCCATCAATCATCTCCAGTGTTCTTAAAGAATAAAGATTATCAAAGTTATAGATCTTGCGAACCATTTTTTACTGCAGGAAAGATCCGACATTTTCTTTTTTTTTTTTTTGTAATGTATTGCATCACAACAAGCCTTTTTAATGTATTTTGTTTTTTTCCTTATCCATTGTTCCTTACACTGGCTTTTAAAAACCTAGTAAATCATTTTAGGGAAAGGAGAAGGAATAGTTATTGCTCCTCATGTTGCTGGGCATCTATTGGGTGGTACTCTTTGGAAGATAACAAAAGATGGGGAAGATGTTATATATGCTGTTGACTTCAACCATCGCAAAGAGAGGTCTCCAAACAAATAGTTCCATTCAAATTAAAGTTACTTGTGTGTACATATTTGACATTTATCTGTGGAAACAAGAAACTTACTGGCCTGATTTTTTACCAGGCATTTGAATGGAACTGTTTTAGAATCCTTTGTTCGACCTGCTGTTCTAATAACAGACGCCTACAATGCTTTAAATAATCAGCCCTCCAGACGTCAAAGGGACCAAGAATTTCTAGGTAATTCACGTTTCTTCTTCATTTGAATATAATGGGGCCATAATATAATCTATGCTTCTCCCTCCTACTTTTTCTCTTTTTGCCTGTTGCAAAAATGTTTACACATGTATTTCCAGATATAGTCATGCACTTAGTCAATAGAAGCTGCTTTTGTTTGATGTTTATAATTTCTTCCTTTTCCTCATTCCAACTTTCTGCTCATATTGTAGATGCTATACTGAAGACTCTCAGAGCAGATGGCAATGTATTGCTACCTGTTGATACTGCTGGTCGTGTGTTGGAGCTAATTTTAATACTGGAGCAGGTCAATCTGCGAATATGCAGGAATTTTTCTGTTTTATGTTATTGTTGAATAAATCTGAAGATTGGTTCTTGCCAAAATTTGCAGTATTGGGCACAGCATCACTTGACCTATCCTATCTTCTTCCTCACCTATGTTGCATCAAGCACAATTGATTACGTCAAGAGTTTCCTTGAGTTTATGAGTGATTCAATAGCAAAGTCATTTGAGCACACTCGTGACAATGCTTTTCTTCTGAAGTAAGAGGCTTTTATATATATATATATATATTTCCAATTTTGTAATGTGTTTTCAGAGAACGTTCTGTAATCTGTATCCATTTTTCTTTGTCTTACTCTTATGCCATCGATTGTTGCAGAGCTTGCGTTTTATTTTGCGATGCCTGAATCATGATATTATGTCTCTTGCAATTTTACATTTCTTGTATGGAGTTTTTATTGTTTAAGGGAACATTTCCTTACAATGCTGTTTGCACTCTCTTGCAGGCATACCACTCTTCTAATCAACAATAATGAACTGGAGAACATTCCAGATGGTCCAAAGGTTAGACTACTTTGAAGATGAGATTATCTTATGTGTTCAAGTTTTTTTTCACTTCTGATGGCATTGTCTAAGATTTCTTATCTAGATTGTTCTAGCATCCATGGCCAGTTTAGAAGCAGCTTTCTCACATGATATATTCGTTGAGTGGGCTCCCGATGTCAAGAATCTTGTGCTTTTTACAGAAAGAGGCCAGGTATATGCATCACCTATTTATTAATCCATCTCTAGGAATTTGAAGCTTTAAACTTTATGCCTTTCTATTCCTGGTGTCAATAACGATTTAACTGCATGAGAAGTGGTTGTACCATCCTCAAGTTGAATCTCATAATTACCGTCTCATGCTTTGCCTGCTAGTTCAAAAGTGAAGTTTGATCAATCACAGTTCAAAAGAAAAGTGAAATTTTTATTGTTTCAGAAACCGCTGTAAATGTTTTGGCATGAGTTTAATGTACATTCTACTGTAAGAACCGTTTGTCCCTGCCCATTTGCTGCAGAACATTCATTATTAAGGACATTGGATTTTTGTCTATACCTGAAAAGCTGAAACGTGATACAGATTGGACTTATCTTTGCACCTTTTTGTGAACATATGTGGAAGAATTCAACTTTTCCCTGATTGCAATGGTCTACCACACATTTTGGATATTTTTGGCTGAACAGTTCAAAATTTTTAAAATTCTTGATAATGTAGATATATGTGCGTCTCTGAAACAGTCTTCATGATGACTGATTACTTGCATCTTATATTTTCATCTTATTCTTTGCAATATGTATGGCTTACTCCCCAACTGTATTATAGTTTGGTACATTAGCCCGCATGCTTCAGGCAGATCCACCACCTAAAGCTGTTAAAGTTACAATGTCCAAGAGGGTTCCTTTGGTTGGGGATGAGTTAGCTGCTTATGAAGAAGAGCGAAACCGAATAAAGAAGGAGGAAGCCATAAAAGCTACCCTTATCAAAGAGGAGGAATCAAAACCATCCCATGGATCTGATCCTAATGTGGGTGATCCAATGGTCATTGATGCTAGCAGTACTCATGCTTTATCAAATGGTATTTCTCATTATTTTCACAATATACAAATGAAACCAACAATTTAATTTTCTTTTCTGGAGCTAAAATTGCTAGGATTTCTATAAGCTTCAAAGCATGAATTCTGTTTTGAAACAGCATGTTCCGTTTGAAAAATTGTCATCAAATGTTTCATTATTAACTGCTGAAATAGATCTTGGGAAATTCAGCTTTATTTTTGAACAAAATCTCTATATTCGGAATTCAACGATTTATTTTGCCAAACAAATTGGAGTCCTCGGGGCAATATGCAGCCTTATTTTATGAGTCCTTTAAAAAAATTTTACTAAAAAATGAAGAGGGTTAATAGGGCAACAATGGTAAATATCCAAAAAAGTGGCCAAACAAGTACATTAATGGATCACGATCATTGTGGGTGCAGCCCACATCACACCGACTTTTAACCTACACTATACACTATACACTTCACTTTCAGGTAACTTTTTGGGTACATATTCTGGTTTGTAGCATTTTTCTTAAAGGGAGTCTTTATAGACATTCTAATTTAAAACTTTCACTTGAATGCTATCTAAAGAAGGCATGGTTGCGTTTGGTAGAGCTTTGGAATTATAATTTGAGAATAGACTTGTATTTTGAGTTTGTGAGTTTTGGAATTATGATTTGAAAAGAGAAATTTTGTTTGGTTATGAGTTTTGAAAAGATTTTTAAATTGAGTTTTGAATTTTTGATGTGACATATGAAATGAAAAAAATTGTTTGATTATGAGTTTTGAAAAGATTTTTAAATTGAGTTTTGAATCTTTGATGTGACTTATGAAATAAAAAAATTTGTTTGGTTATGAGTTTTGAAAAGAGTTTTCAAAATTTAATTCAAAAACTTGTAACTCATAACCAAACATACAACTCAAAACTCTATTGAAAACTCTATTGAAAATTCTATTCAAAATTCATAACCAAACGCCATCCAAAAATTCAATTCAAAAAATAATTTATCATTTTGGTCTAAAAAAAATATTTTGTATGTTTAAAAAATATCAAAAACAAATATAAATTTTTTTTTCAAATAACAGGTGGCGATTGACAATTGCAAACAAATAAATAAATAAAACAAAAAAAAAAACAATTACACTGTTTTGGTCAACCGGCCGGACGTCCGGGGGCACATCCGGGAGGATGACCGGGTAGACCTAAAATTCACAAACTTCTCTGCTTTTCATAATAGAGTACATTGATTTGGATACTCTACCTATACCGTATAATAATGGTGCATCTTTTTACATATGCATAAAGAATCTGGCACATGCTAATTCGTTTCAGACCACCAAGTGCAATAAATTTCTATGTTTTACTTGCTGTCATAGTAAATTTGATTCTTATTCTCTGTTGCAGTTGCCGGCCAGCAGAGTGGTACTTACCGGGACATGTTAATTGATGGATTTGTTCCCCCTTCCTCCAGTGTTGCCCCAATGTTTCCCTTCTATGAAAACTCTTTTGAATGGGATGACTTTGGTGAAGTCATCAATCCTGATGATTATATAATTGCGGAAGAAGATATGGACCAAGGAGCCATGCAAGTTAGTGCCTGAAATATTCTGTTTGCTCCGAGTGCAATATTTAATTGGCTTGCTTTAGTTCTAAGTTTAAGCTCTTTAACTAGGCTGTTTTGCTTTTTGTCTTCTGCAATCGGGTTCAAAGAAAGGGAGTCCGTATTGAAGGATGATTTTTTTAAAAATTATTATTAGGGTAAATTACAATCACCTTCCCTAAGGTTTGGAAAAAATACAATATGCCTCACAAGTTTGACATAATTACATTAACCTCCCTTTTTAGTATGGCTAATGTGACCGAAAGTAACGCCGATGGTTGATAAAAAATGAAATAAACAAAATGTAAATATACATTTTAGTAGAAAGGAGATGACAATATTGGAACGGGGCTACACATTATCCAAGCCAGTGTCCTCAAGTGTCATTGCTCAAATATTAGGTTATGCTGATGTCTACTGATATTTTTATGTACATGGACTACTTTATTGACATGGAAAAGCTTAATCGTTGGATTGACAAATTATAATAAAATGAAACTAAAAATTAATATATTATATTTCTTTTATTTTTGATACTGCAAGGGTTGCTTGTTTGCGAGATTAGGGGGGATTGATTGGGACTAAAAGACACGTGGCTCCCACATGTCTCCTTCTCATTCCCCAATGTAATTTTAGCTACAAATTTTCAATTTGAGGATTGTGGCCTTATATTTGGGACTAAATGGGGGGATAACTAATCCCCCCCTTCTCTTGAGATTTATTAATCAATCCCCTTCGAATTATCTTATGTTGTCTATCCTTTGGTTAAAAAAAATCATCCTCCTCGTCCCTCCCCAACAAAACATAATTCAACTAATATTTGGTACATATAAATCCTACCCATCGGTACTACTTATCCCTCTTCTTATCCCATGTTATTGATTAATCAATAGGTGGCTTAACCATTAGGCCACATAGCCCATTGCCTCGGGCTTGTTAAAAAAATTCTTATTGCCACTTAGCCTATTGCCCAAGGCCAGGCCCATTAAAAAATCTCAAAAAAATTCGTATTGCTAAAGGCCCCAATTATCTAAAATGACTTATAAGATAAACCTAATTTTAATGTTCTGTGTGAGACTTCAAATATCCTTGGGCCGCCTTTTTTTCTGTCCATGAAACAAGCATGGCCCAAGTATCTAGCAGGCGATTACGTTGAAGCAGACAGTCAAGGAATAATAGATAGTAGATTTATATCAAGAGCTGTTATCAAACCTACTAATAGCAATGAAGCCGTTGTGATAAATTGTTATTAGATGGTTCACAGTTGCATTGA
The DNA here is from genome assembly GCF_055761805.1 of Camellia sinensis. Lineage (NCBI taxonomy): Eukaryota > Viridiplantae > Streptophyta > Magnoliopsida > Ericales > Theaceae > Camellia > Camellia sinensis. Next base: position 92,741,809 of record NC_138962.1, read on the forward strand.
TTTTAGAATTTATAGCTATTTTCTTTTTGAACTTCAAGTTACGGGTAGTCATCAAGCAAGGGAAGGAATGTCTGGATTGTTTTGCAGAGAAGTGAAAGGATGTGAAGGGGCCAAGATGATGATATGTAAGAATTCAAATCAAACATGGAGAAAGTGCTTTAGCGTTGTGTGAATCTGTATTTTTTATAAATTTTAGGGAAGAATTGTCAAAAGAAAGAGTCTGTCGGTACCATTTGTTTTTAGTTTCTTTATTACTTCAGTAAGGGTACTGTATGAAGCCTCAGTGAAGTTTTGAACCTAGTGTGAGGTTTATGTTTACGGTTACTGTTTTTACTTGTTGTTTGATTCTATATGTTAACAGTTTACACTCAGGTACTTGTTTATTCTATAACCTGTTCTTTTATTTTCTTTTTGGTCAACTTAACTGCGAAAGAAATTTAGTGGATGAACATAATTTTTTACCTTTTTTAAAGAAATCAGCTTTGTGGATGGGGGTATATATGTATTTCACCGTTTGTCTTCTGCATAGGTTGGCGGAGATCTGAATGGAAAACTTGATGAAGGGTCAGCTAGTTTGATACTTGATACAACACCTTCGAAAGTTGTCTCTAACGAATTGACAGTAAGTCAAACTTCAGCTTTTAGTTGCTTAAGGTATTTTACCCCAAACTATGGGTAAATTCAAGTGACAATAAGTAGCTTAAAATTTAGAAAATATATGGGTAAACTCAAGTGACAAAATAAGTAGCTTAAATTTAGAAACTATTAAGTGATATTGTTGATTCATTGTTATCTTGTGTATCACTTTAATTCTAATTGCAATGCGGATAATGCATGAAATTGTTTTGTTATGGAGGTTTGTTCAAATGTACATCTGTTTGCTACTCCTCATTATAGTGGTTCTACAGCTAGAAACTTATTCCTCTTCGTTTTTACAGACTAGAGCAAAACTTGTTGGTCTTTTCTAATGGATAACTAAATATTACTTTTCAGTTTAGTAGACTCAGGAAATGTGCAAGATTGTGTGTTTCTCAAAAATATCATCTTTCACAATCAATGATTTTATCTCCTGGAACCTTGGAATCTCAACAGTTATTTGTAGTTTAAAGCATTTTTAAATTTTTTTACTACCTTTGATTTTTCCACGTCAATTTTTTCTTTTTAATTTTATTTTATAACCACTGAAGTTTGGTTTTCTGGATTTTTTTTTGTCTGTTTAAAATTTTTACCATTTCTAAAACTGGTGGGGAAACAAAAACAATATCATTTGCCTTTCATTCTTTGCACAAAGCATGAATTGTTTGACAGGATTAGCTGCACCCTGTTGACTATCCCAATTTCTTTATCCTGGCAGTCAGTGGTCTCCAAATTCTTTAGATCAGTGATGCCGAACAGCTATTAAGAAATATGTTCAACTATTTGGATAATCTCAAAACCAGAACTTGTGGAGAATTGATCCCAAAAAAAACTTCAAAATATTTAAGATGAATAGAGAAGAAAAACATAAGGGTCAAAATCCTAATCTCACAAAACGGCCACAACCTTCTATTCAATATCAATAATTCAAAGCTAACTATTACAAAGCAAAACCTAATATTTATAGGCTATAAACCCTAATTTAAAATAGAAAACTAAATCATAACATTATTTAGAAACTTAATCTCTAATAAAATAAGTAACTAAATATACTAAAATCCTAATTAAACTATCAATAAAAAAATAAATAAGCATAAATAAAAAATAACAAAATAAATAAAATTTCCATGTCACATTTCCTATCATTCTCTGGAATTGAGAAAAAGAGCTCATCCTCGAGTTTTCTTGTAAATATTGAAATCATCCATGCCATAGAATCAAATACTTCAAAGAAGTGAATTCTTTGATTTTCTTCCTTTGCCAACTAATCGACATGTTCATACTGTCAATGAAATCCGCCAAACATGGGTTGAAAACACAAAGGCTCTGTTTGTTTATGTTTTCAAACTAGTTTTCTACACCAGAGTTTGAATATGATGTTTGTTTAGTGTTTAGAATCACGTTTCGAAAGCTCTGCAGAGAACTCCGTCTCAGCCGCTTTCTCAACCGCGCTTTTCAGAATTTGTTTTTGAAAATTTTGCCTAACGGGATGTCCGGCCGATTGACCGGAATAGTGATTTTTTTTTTTTTTGCAATTGATATGTTAATTTTTATATAATCGAAAAAAATATTTTCTGAAATTTTTAAAATTTTTTATGTGCTTTAAAATAATTTTGAGTTGTATGTTTAGTTATGAGTTGTAAATTTTTGTATCAAATATCAAATGTCACATCAACAATTCCCCGCTCAAATCAAAATTCTTTTCAAAACTATTTTCAAAACTCTTTACCAAACAAATTTTCTACACTCAAATCATAATTCCAAACCCCACAAACTCAAAATACAACTCATACTCTCAAATCATAATTACAAAACACAACCAAACGCAGGCAAAAAAAATCTTCAATGCCAATATAGTCAGCCATGTTGAACTTGATCAGGGAATAGGTTGGTGGCAGATCAATAAGCAGCTCTGTTTTTGGTGAACTTAGGCCAAGTTTGGGAAGACTAAAAAAGTGCACTTTTTGTCTTTTTGGACTAAAAAATTGAGGTTGAAAATATGGATGTTTGGGTTAACTTTTTGACTTTTTATTGAAAAATGTGTAATAAAAAATTGTAAAAATTGATTTGTAGAGAAAAATTTGAATTGGGAGTTGTGCAGCCGTAATTGTTGACTTTTGGTGAATAGTGTTAACTTTTTAGCTTTTTGAGTAACTTTTTGACTTTTTGACTTATTTGGGACTTCCCAAACTTAGCCTTACTTTCTGTGTAGAATTTTCTTGCCTTTCCACTTCGGCTTCTTGGACTTCTGAAAGTTCTTCCAAAATAATATTAGGTCCCTCATACTTTGGAGTTGCTAGATCAACAACTTCCACATGGTCGTCACAATCTCCTTGTGGAATTTTTGAAGTTTCTCCAAAAGCAGGGACTAACAATTTGTTCAATGTTGCTTTCATTCAAGTCACTTATTTCTTCGTCTCTTGCACATCTTTCTTCATCTGCTGGTGTTCTTGAGATAGGGTCTTAAATTTGGAGTTTTAACTTTGCATTCGTGAACATGGCTAATGGCAAAAAAGATAAATTTTTTATTTAAAATAAAGATTTTGGTTCAAATCAACGAAGTTGGATGAAGAAGGCAACTACACCAATTGAACAGAGAAAGGCAGATCGAAGTTGGGCTCTAATACCAATTGATGCAGAACGGCTACTAACAAATCAGTTTAACTATTTGAATGATCTCAAAACCAAAACTTATGGGGAATTGATCTAAAGAAAAAAAGATCAAAAGATTTAAGAAGAAGAGAGAAGGGAGAAGAACGCAAGGGTCAAAACCCTAATCTCACAAAACGGCCACAACCTTCTATTCAGTATCAATAATTCAAAGCTAACTATTACAAAGCAAAACCTAATATTTATAGGCTAGAAACCCTAATTTAAAATAGGAAACTAAATCGTAACATTATTTGAAAACTTAATCTCTAATAAAATAACTAAATATATTAAAATCCTAATTAACTATCAATAATAATAATAACAAAGCATAAATATAAAATTACAAAGCATAAACAAAACATCAATTAGTGCTTTTAAATACTTCAATTTTGTACTTGCTCCCTTGCAGTTCCTACGATTTAACAATGGTCAGCATTGACATTATCTTAGGTAATGTTTTTTTCTTTTTTTTTTTGGTACTTCTCATATAGGTTATTGCAATTTACACCTGCAGTGTCATGACATTTTTACTAGCTGAAATTGCATTTTACATTGGCTAATGTTCTTTCTATATTAGGTGCAAGTGAAGTGTTCATTGGTTTACATGGATTTTGAGGGCCGTTCTGATGGTCGATCAATTAAATCAATTCTGGCCCATGTGGCTCCTTTAAAGCTTGTATGGATCTTCTTCTCTCTTGTGAAATTATTATTAGGAATATTAATAACTGATTATTGTATGTCAGATAGATTAGAGACGTCAATGAATAGTTCTTGGAAGAAGGCTCTTTGTTGTTGTAATACATGGCATGACACCTCTTAGGGTTTTATGCCATCATTGTCATATAAACATGCAGTACATGAAAATTGTTGGTGCTATCTAGGACGTGATTATGCGGAAAATGAGACTGCTGGCATCAATTGAAGTTTCCATGCATGTATGACAACACAGTTTTATTTTATGTAAACTATAAAAGGTTTTGCAAGAGTGAAATTATTTTTGACTTTGAGTTCAAAGTTGATTTCTGACACTGTTGCGAGAGAGCTGTAGGATCTAACAAGCATGATCACTGTTGTAGAGGAAGTATGTTGTGTCGTGTTCAACATGGACACGCTTCAGACACTTGGGCAACACTTCTTGAACCCTCCTAACAGGCCTTATATGATGAATCCCTTCATATGAACTATGTTCTGCATTCTTCCATACACAACTTATGCACTTTAAATATGTTCTGAAAAATTTATTAGATGAATTCATCATGTATATTGCAATGTCTTATAATTGTGTTGCATTCTTTAGAATGCAATTGCTATGTGAATGATATATTGATATTTAAGTTATGAAATATATAGCTTTTGTGTTACATATTTTTCCTTGTTGTTACAAAAATTATTCATATATATGACATGATAAATTTGTAAAAATATAAAATTTTGACATGTCCCAAGCATGTTGTGCTCGGCATTTTTTTGAAAATCGACGTGTCAACATGTCATGTCGCGTGTCCACAAGCGATGCCTGTTGTTTCTCAAAGCTAGTGTTACATGAACTCTCCTACCCACCTAGTGTACTCATATCTATTCAACAAGAAGAGTAAGGATATGGAATGTGTCTAGACCCCATACCCAAAATTTCTGGCCTCTCACGTGGACAAGAGATAGAAATCCCCTTTTCTCCTAAAAAAACATCTAATTTCAAGCACATTTGTAAAATTTAATGTATAAAGAGAAATAGAGAGAGAATAAATTGTATGTATTATTGATTGATGTTATTGATCTATGTTACAATGATTCATGATTCCTATATATAGAAGAGGGTGAGTGTGTAGTAGGTAAGGAGTAGGTGAAGTGGAGGTGGTAGTGGTGTAGTGGGTTAGGTTTAGTGGAGTAGGTGAGGTGGTAGTGGTGTAGTGGGTTAGGTTTAGTGGAGTAGGTTTAAGTGGGTGAAGTAGGTGGAGAGTAGGTGGATTTTAACAGCCCCCCGCAAACTCAAGGGGGATAGGAACTAACCAACTTGAGTTTGGAGAGAGTAACAAAACAAGAAAATACATAAAAATAAAAGAGGATAAGAGACACTGTATGGTCGTGTCAGACCATTGGTGAAGACACTGGATGGTGGTGTCATAACGTTGTAGAGGACACTGTATGGGGTGTCATAACCATGTAGAGGACACTGTATGGTGGTGTCATAACGGTGTAGAGGACACTGGATGGCGGTGTCAGACCGATGTAGAAGACAGTTTATGGGGTCATGTCGGACCGTTGTAGCAGACACTGTGTGGTCGTGTCAGACCGATGTAGAAGACAGTTTATGGGGTCATGTCGGACCGATGTAGAAGACAGTTTACGGGGTCATGTCGGACCGTTGTAGCAGACAATGTTGTGACAGTTTACAGAGTCTTGCTGGACCCTTGTAGAAACTAACCGGAATCAATGTCGGGACAGTTTACAGAGTCTTGTCGGACCCATAAAGGAGCTAACCGGAATCAATGTCGGGACAGTTTACAGAGTCTTGTCGGACCCATAAAGGAGCTAACCGGAATTAATGTCGGGACAGTTTACAGAGTCTTATCGGACCCATAAAAAATACACTGTATGATGGTGTATATAGGCTGCCCAAATATATATATATATGGATATATATAGTGAGCCTTCAAAAGGCGCGCCCACTTCATCAAAAGGCGTGCCCGACAGAAAGCGTCGAGCCATCAAAAGGTGAGCCGGAGACGCGGCGAGGCACGTGAGCGACAGAGTGGCGTGTCGGCCGCGTCGTCAGTGTCGATATAAACCAATGCGGAGGCGGTGGAAACCAAACCAGACTGAAACCTCTGAACTTGTCATTCTGAAACAATCTGTAAATACTCTGTATCCAACCCTTCTCGGAAACACTCAGCAACCCAAAAAACATGGCCTCTTCTTCCCGTTCAGCTACCCAGAACATGGCCTCATCTTCCCGTGGTCTGCTAACTCTCTTTCCCGACCTCAACGAGTCAACAAGAGAGATAACTGGTGCGGTGGCACTGGAACCTCAACCAAGCGCCCCGGAGTTTGCTCCGTTGAACTTTCCTATGCGGTCTGTGGAGCAAAGAATGGCAGTGCAGTCGGATGTGGAGGCCAATCAGTATACATTGAAGTCATGTGTGGAAACCATGACTGCGGTTACAAATTTGTCGAACCGGCTGCAGAGTAGGGCAAATGAGGTGCAGCAGTTAAACTCCCAGCTGGCTCTGCTCCAACGCATGTATAAGGATGCGCGAGCAGAGATAAGTGTGCTAAAGGCGGAAATAAGGAGCTGAAGCGGAAGGCCACCGTGATGTTCCGTTTTGGAGGTCCGCCATATGCTGCAGTGGAGGAGCAAGGAGTAGTGATCATGCCCAGTGGAGTGGGAAATACGGAGGCAACACCGGCAAGGGCCGCCCAGGACGGAGGCAAGAAGAAAAGACCGGCGGCAGAGTAGAGAAGAAAAATCCCACTGTGGGTGGGTGTTTGTTTGTTTGTTTGTTTTGTTTTGTTTTGTTTTGTTTTTTTTTTTTTTTTTTTTTTTTTTTTTTTTTTTTTTGTGTGTGTGTGTAAAATTGTGATCGGGGTTGATCCTTGAGATGAATAAAATATGGGTGTATTGTGCAAATTCGAATGGCTGGAAGCTACAAGACTCAGCAGAAAAAATGAGAGGGAATGAATATATATATATATATATATATTTTTTTTTTAAAGAAAAGATAAAAAATTGAGGTTCAAGGAAAAGTTGGGCGGTGGAAAGAAGAAAAAGAAATATATATATATATATAAGAAAAAGAATCAATTTGTGTTTCGTTTTCTTTTCAAAAGATGGAGTAAAATAATAAAAAAAAAAAGAAAAAGAAAGTTGAGTGGGGAACAGGAGTGTGTGGAAAGAAAAAAGAAAAAAATATGGGTTGGAGAATCTGAGCATCGGAGAAGATGAGAGGAAAAGGAAGTGGAGTAGTATATGCCAAGTGGTACAGCAAAATCTACGTCCCAAACTTTGTTTCAGCGATGGAAAACATCAGTGTACAGATGAGAACATCTGGATTCGGAGTAGCTGTCACAGGAGAAACATAATCCCTCTTCTTAACAAACCGAGCAAAACCAAACAATCCCAATAGGAGCGTCCAGAAAGACAGCTCGGAGATGAAGTCTCTCACGGCTGCAAAACCGATTAAGCCAGCTACTGTAAGAAGGTATGGTTGGCTGTCTACAGAGTCTGGAACAGAAGCTTCAGCAATGGCAATTACGGAAGACACCAGCACGATGATCAGAGTCAGCTCTGGAATAGGAGTATATGCTATCACTGCTGAGTAGAAAGCTCGAATGGTGTAAAGTGTAGTTTCTATTCCTCTGATCAGAGAAGTTACTGGATCACCAATGAAATGGAAAATAAGGGCCAGTGCAAGTTTTAAGAGGTATCCCACGAACTGGGTAATACTTGATAAAACCTTTTTCCAGTTGGACAACTCCCACAAGACTGTTCTCCAGGCATACAAAAGGAAAGCAAGAGCTATGAACCAAGGCCACCTAACAAGTGGGCTTGGGGCTTCCTTGGTCAAGGGCCTGAACCGGTCAGGCATGGTACTGTGCCCAGAGTGTACCCAGTAAAGGGTAGTAGAGAGGGATGATTGTGAAGAGGACGCTTTCGAAGCTGCCGTTGCCGACTTGGATGACGCCGATGAAGGTGGTGATGATATTATAGCGAAAGTGACTTTCGACATGAATGAAGTGCCTACAAGGGTTCCACCAGATAGCCCTTTGGCAGCTCAATGGTATAGACTAGAGCATCGGAAAGGTGAGACCAAGGTGAAAGGAGAGGAGGTATGTGTTGAGGTCCGGCGGGCGGCCAAGGCGAGACTGCCGCCCGCCGGTGAAGCAAAATGACTAGGTTGTTAACCTTGCTCTGATACCATGTAAAATTTAATGTATAAAGAGAAATAGAGAGAGAATAAATTGTATGTATTATTGATTGATGTTATTGATCTATGTTACAATGATTCATGATTCCTATATATAGAAGAGGGTGAGTGTGTAGTAGGTAAGGAGTAGGTGAAGTGGAGGTGGTAGTGGTGTAGTGGGTTAGGTTTAGTGGAGTAGGTGAGGTGGTAGTGGTGTAGTGGGTTAGGTTTAGTGGAGTAGGTTTAAGTGGGTGAAGTAGGTGGAGAGTAGGTGGATTTTAACAACATTCTTAAATGAGTTACATTTTATTATGTCAAATTAGCATACAATATATTATATTTAAATGTCCAAGATGTGTGAATGGGTGTGCGCGGTGCGGGTCGGTGCGGTTTGAGAGAAAAATAGAAACCGTATGGCGGGTGGCGGATTGATAAAAGTGTTACTAGAATTTGCCATTTTCCTTATCAAAAACCGGCGGTTCGGTTGACAAATAATGGCGGATTTGCTTTGGCGGTTCGGGCGGATTGGCGGTTTATAAAAAATATAATTCAAATTACAAAACTTAAATCAAAGAGTAAAAAAAAAGACGAGAGATAACATGATGTTAAGCATCTTGCAAAACTTTCTTCTGATGCAGCAAGTGTAGCAACAACATGATAATATCAACGGCTATGCCATCAGTTCATTACAAGCATCTATGGAAGTTACAATGATCAAATACAATACATAAAATTAATATCATTCAGGGTTTATAATATATTGAAAATGTTTACTGTTGAAAAGTATTTAAATTGAAAAGTGAGCTGATGCAAGTTTGCAACATGGCCAAAAAAAAAAAAAAGATTGAAAGGTGAATTGGAATCCAACTTTATTTTGGATTACTGACATCTTGAATTCCCTCAAGCAGTAATGTAATACTATATTCTAAGGTATAGAACAACAAGCAATCTTAAGTAAAAAAGAATTTTTAGAATCTTATAAAACATGATTTAATAGCGGTGCGGGTCGGTGCGGTTTGGAAGAAAAATAGAAACCGGCGGATTGATAAAAGTGTCATTAGAATTTGCCATTTTTATTACAAAAAACCGGCGGTTCGATTGGCAAATAATAATGAATTTGCCTTGGCGGTGCGGTTCGGTGCGGTTTTGGCGGTTCCGACGGTTTCGGCGGTATTATGCACACCCCTATGTCCCATACCCGACTTTTGGATATATAATCCTCATAACCTAAGATTTAGGGTATAGAGAGATCTGACGCCTGGGCAGAGAGATCCACACCCCATACTAGTACCAAGTCCAAGTAACATATCTCAAATCCAATCTGTCTTTCACATACATTGAGGTCAACATTGTCTTGAACCTGCCATTCTATCACTTTATTTTGCATTAATTATGTTCAGATACACAAAAGCAATGAGTGACCAAACCAATCAGGGTACGAAATGCTACTATCAATAATAAAAAGAAGGGAAAAATTCATTTTATCCCCTCGCGGTTTGAGGGTTGGAGCACTTTGTCCCCTTATGGTTCAAATATAGCTAGAGAGCCCCCTTTTGGTTTTGGACTAAAGTATAACCATTAGTTTTTTCATCCAAACTAACAGAAAGTGTATCACGCACACCGTTTTAAAGAGTGGGCTTGGTTTTCTAAAAAATAAAAGTGAAATTAACACAACAAAAAGACAATTTCAACCCCATCTTCTCCAAACTTAAAATTAGATTAAAGGTTAGGAATTACAATAAATAATTAAGAATTTATGTGATTTAATTGAATTAATGTTATAAATTATGTGTATGAAAGAGGAGAGAGAAAAAAACAAAAAGCAAAAAAGGTATAGGGTTTGAGCGTATTATAGTCATTTCACATCTATTAGTTAATAGTTGCACTTTGGTCGATGATGAATATAAGGTCTCCATCTCAGAAGTCACAGCCTCAGCATCAACAGCTGATGACTGGAGCTCAGCTGCACCAGCATTCAACACCATACAGTGGTGCTGTAACATAGACAATAACCAATTCAGTTAGTAATTGAACTGGAGTCGGTATTGTTTGAGTTAGTTGGACGTTAGATACTTACACCTGTATATAAATGTATTGTACTCTAGCTAAGTCATTGAGAATGAAATAACAACTTTTCTTCCCTTTCTTCAGTCCAAAACCACATGGGGTTTTTTTGGTTATATTTGAACCATAGGGAGGTGCTCTACCCTCAAACCATAAGAGGGTAAAATGAATTTTGTCCTAAAAAGAAAAAGTTACATTGGATAATCTGATAGCTACTTTATCATTTATCTTCTTGAACCAAGAAAGATTTAAGCCATTGCAAGTTAATCTTATTGTATGCCATTTTCTCTTTTTGAGGTCTTGGTACATGGATCAGCAGAGGCCACTGAGCATTTGAAGCTACATTGTTTAAAACATGTTTGCCCCCATGTATATGCTCCCCAAATTGAAGAAACAATTGATGTCACCTCAGATTTGTGTGCTTATAAGGTATAAATTGAGTTGAACTAAACATATTTGTCAATGAGCAATTTGGAAATCGGGATTTATTTCTTTCCTCACATGAAATGTAGGTGCAACTTTCTGAAAAGCTGATGAGTAACGTGCTCCTCAAGAAGGTACACATCTCAGCATTTCTAAGATTAATACATCACAAAGTACTGTTATATTAGCGTGATTTATTTCTTTAATTCTGTAAAGGGTAAAAAATAATTAAAGAAAGAGATTGAACAATGAATAAAATGGAGATTTCTTTAGCATAGAGGATTTTTTTGTTGTAGCAGATGGTGGACTTGTGGAATTGCAGGTCCCATTGAGGTTGCAGTCTTTGTTCATGTAGTGTCTGTCATCTTTTGCATATTTTGTGGTCGTTTAGTTGAATTGCTGCAGGTTTTGTTGAATGCTTCACTTTGGTTTGTCTAATTGGAGGATTGAGGTCTTCAGCTACCTTGTTGACTAAAAGCATTATAAACATAGCAACAAGCATACTGGTTTTTTCGCAATGTGGGATGATGTAATTTCATGGTTAACTAAACCTTTTAATATTTGCTTGAGAATATGAAGTGATTAAAGCAAGAAAAAACTCTCTCTCTCTCTCTCTCTCTCTCTCTCTCATATGATTGTTATTACAGCTTGGAGATTATGAAATAGCTTGGGTTGATGCTGAAGTAGGGAAGACAGAGAGTGACATGCTCTCTCTGCTTCCTCTCTCTACACCAGCTCCGCCACATAAGTCGGTCTTTGTTGGTGATATAAAAATGGCAGATTTCAAGCAGTTTCTTGCAAGCAAAGGAGTGCAGGTATTCCTTTTTTGGTCTCTTGCTTTAAATAGTTCTCTCAATAATTTATTTTCATTTAACCTAACCTTATTGTGCACTACTGTATCAGTATACGGTGTTTCTTGTATCTGAATAATCTTCATTTATTAACTGAAATACCATCAGCTAAATGATCTTAATACTCGGATCTTGAGCACTGGAGTTATAAGTGAATATAACAGTGATCAACAATGGAAAACCTAACAATATACTTTTTCAGGTTGAATTTGCTGGTGGGGCTCTACGATGTGGGGAGTACGTGACTCTACGGAAGGTTGGTGATGCAAGCCAAAAGGTGAGCAATTTCTGGTGACATTTCTTCTCTCTATTTTGCAAATTAACAAGAATAATTTGACTTTTATTGTTGTCCATGAACTATAAGCACATGAGGGCTGACCATTGCTAGACATATGAATAAAACTTGACTACGGAAAATGTTGTGCAGGGCGGCTGTGCTGGTATTCAGCAGATCATTATTGAAGGCCCCTTATCCGAGGAGTATTATAAGATTAGGGAGTATCTATATTCGCAGTTTTATTCTCTTTAAGCTAAGATTTGTGTGTGTGTGTGTTTAAAAGCTGAGATTGAAAAGCATTGTAAGGTGTCTACTATTAGCTTTGTTGTAAATTTAGTGTACACTTTTGAGCAATCCCTAGTTCTAGCCAAGTTTGATTGCATCAGTTTTTTAAGGGACTATAGTTTTCCATTACATGTAGACTTAATCTCTGGACTGGTAAATTTGAATGTTGAGTTATTTCTCCGGTGATGCATTTCTGAATATTGATTCTTTTGGTTGATTTATCTGATGAGATATACCTGTAAAATGAAATCTAGTGACTGCAGCCAGCAGTGAAATCTTGCCCAGATTGCAATCAATACTTGATGCTATATATAACATTGACATTGATGTACCACATAAGCAATTTGCACTGAAGAAACACTGGATCCCGGATGCCACAGAGCCTATTACAACTATGCTAATATCAAGTATTGGCCCGCCCACCACTGAACATCCCAAGCATGTCATAGCATCACTGACAAACAGTGCCACAACCCAAGTTGTCCAACCATATGCTGGCAAAGCCCTCCAACAAGACAAACTCTAATACAGCATTTCAGGTCTCAAATGTGAATTTCAGTGCATGACACCAAAGGTCACTGACATGCTCACATAATAATCCATGGGCACACACGAGCTATCATTCGCCATAGGCCATTGTGCGCACCTATGGCATTGCATGACATTGAACAAACGTGCAACCTGAGCCAGGCAACATTATAGTCTGTAGTTCACAAGAAGCACTTTGCCATCCTCACAAACCTAATATAAATGTGTTTGGATCATGGACTTGCAGGAGAATTTGCAGAGAAAAGAGAGAGAAAGAAATAGAACAGGAAAAGTATATATATATATTTATACACTTTCTCTTTCACTTTTCTTCTCCACTACAAAGAACAAATCCAAAATAATAACACATGGGTGGGGTTTGGGATTCCTCTGTCTGTAGACACCCCCATTTGATTCAACTGTAAGATCCAAATGTTATCGTGGTATTTCTGATGACAAAAAGGTAAACAAGAGGATGAAATTTCTTGTAGAAAGGTTGATGATAACCTTGGGAAGAAAAGAAAAAAAAATAAAAAAATAAAAAAATAAAAAAGATGAAAAACGAGCAAAAAGGGTGCAACATAAGACTTTTTAGGGAGTCACTCATCATAGTACTACTCTCACCCAAGTATGTTTGACTACAGAGTTCTAATGAGATTCGATACATTAGTGTTGGCATGATCGCATCTAATGTTTTTTTTCTTTTTTTTTTTGTTGGGGGGGGGGGAGGGGAGAGGGTTTGATATGTAGGGCATCTTAGGTCAACCTGCGCATACTAAACTAAGATTATCTCTGTTAGGTAATAGAGATAATCTTAACTCTGTGTGCATAGGAATGAAATGAGTGGATTTGGTCAAATAGTTGACAATTATCCAAATGGCATCATTATCCCATTGAGTTCTAGGAAGTTCCACAACAAAGTCCATAGTGACATATTCTCACTTTCACTCCGTTATAGACAAGGGTTGCAACAACCTAGAACACAAAACTCATGATTATTTTAGTGCAAAAATCTCATAATCATGGTTATGTTAAAATTCATGCACTTTGTTAAGATTATCTATGTTTGGTTATATGCCCATCCCTATGTGAAAAAATATTTTCAGGTGTTGACGGCGGCGTGCCTTCGCCGAGATGAAGGCTATGGGAGATTTTGGAAGCTAAGACTCATGTTTTGTTTATTTTTTGTGAAGCATAGGCGTAATTTGTATTCGGGTTGAAACCCTTTTGTAATTGTAATAGGGCAAGGCTCCTTAAAAATGTGTAAGCCCTTAGAGCATTTGTTTTGAATATTGTTCAGTTTTATATTCCGTATATGACATGCTATATATTTAGACTTTAGAATTATGATTGTTTTAAGATTGTTGTAAAAATTGTGTAATTAACTAAATAAATAGATTCATGATTAATCCAATTACATTACAAAAAAAGAAAACATGCTGGAATTTACAATCATATTGTACAGAAATACACAATACAATAAAATAGTAAAGAAAGCAAATTGAAACTTGTGGTACCACAATCTCCTTGAAACAGATTAGCTGCCTCACCGTGGGTGTTGGAGGTACGTTGGCTTTTGTCTTACAAGGTACGGCAATTTAAACCAGCTGACTTAGAAGCACTTTCTGATAGCTTTGGCGAACTGACAATGGCAGCACTCTCTCACACAGGAAGAAAAATTATAGACAGAAGCAAATTGACTATATATATTCTGGAAGCAAAAAATCTTTACCAAAACCAAGGGAGATAGGTCTCATTTCATACACCATGGGGGAGAGAGAAGGAGCCTCCAGGCATGAACGCTAGTAACCAATACTCATTACTCCTGCAAAACTACTGGAGTAATGGACCAAAACTGATGGGATAATAATATCTGAGATATATATTCTTTATACACAAGTATGTATATAGCGATCTTGATTTAGTCCTGACCCATTTATTACTTTTGAATCCGGAAAACCATATTCGTTGTGGTCATTCCTTTCTCCTCATATTGGCTTTGGCTTCAGGGGTTGACACCACCCTTGTTGGTGTCGACACCATCTTCTTTTTCCTTGCCTTGTTCTGTTCCAAGGGTCGACACCAGTCTGGGAGGTGTCAACACCTTCTTGCTGTTGCGTCCTTGGGTCGCTACTGAAATTTAGGGTTGACACCAACCTTGGTGGTGTCGACAATTGCTGCTTTTTGTTAGCCTCAAGGGTCGACACCAATTTGGGAAGGGTCGACCCTTGTTTATTGTAGAATCTAGAGTTTGCTTACTGAAATTTAGTGTCGACACCTTGGGTCCAAGGGTCGACACTTTGCCTGCTGCCTAACACAAGTATCTCAGCTTTTCTTCTTGAGGGTTGACACCACTGTTGTAGGGGTCGACCCTTGTAACTCTTTTTCCAGATTTTGTTCAGCTTGGGCCCTACTTTTTGGGGATTTTTGATTTATTATTTCATTTGACCTGGAACTACAATTCCACTAATACCTAACCACTATATATAGACCCAAAGTCTTTTTTTCTCATAATTTTTTTCTTTTTTTTCCCTC
Organism: Camellia sinensis; assembly: GCF_055761805.1. Classification (NCBI taxonomy): domain Eukaryota; kingdom Viridiplantae; phylum Streptophyta; class Magnoliopsida; order Ericales; family Theaceae; genus Camellia; species Camellia sinensis. The sequence continues at coordinate 92,756,961 of NC_138962.1, forward strand.
TCTCACCCGTAACTCTCTCTCTCTCTCTCTCTCTCTCTCTCTCTCTCACACACTCACACACACACACAACATTCACTTTTTCCTACTTAAAATCCTTAGATCTACTCATCTAAAGGTGTCTTGTCACCTTGATCCTTTGAGACGAAGTGTAGATCGCGTCAAGAGCTTTCCTTCGATCGAAGTAGTTCGTGATTTCATTAACGTCGAGTTTTTCCAAGTTCTTCTCTTTCACCCTTCCAAGCTTGAGGTAGGGATTTTTCGCACCTCTTTATGAGTTTTAACTTAGCTATTTATTTTTATAAAATCACCTTGCGAAAGAAATGGACTTTTGAACAAATCTTGGATTTTGGGTTCGAAACTAAAAAGAGAGGTTTTCAAATGGTTTTATGGAAATGATTGTGGGGTTGGGAAATGAGGTGTAGAGGTGACAGCATGGTTGGTTTTGAATTTTGGAAGTGATTTTGGAAGAGGGGTTTTGCCCAAAATGTTGATTTTGTATAAATAATGATATAGATGTTGGAAATATGGAATTTAATTGTTATTGATTAAGATGGTGGAGTTGAGTATGTATTATCACTCGTATCTCGAAATTTGGAAAGTTTATCTTTGTGAAAATTATTTTATTTGTTTTAGAGATATTTTGGGCTATAGGTGGAGAATAGCCATGATTGTTGTAGAAATTGCATGAGGACTAGGAGAATGAAAAATATTTCTCATCCATTGCATCGAGCACTGTCATACATTCACACATTTGTAATAATTACATTGTTTTGAAAAAATGGTGAACACTTGGTGAATCTAGCTAAGGGGTGTGGTTACTATAATAAGTTGGCCTGTGTATCCTTGGTGAAAGACTGGAAACCCGCGCGGATATGTGTCAAGCCTTCCGATTAATATTGGTAAAAATGACAAAAGAGTAGTGCTTGTATAACCTGCTAGCAGACACGTACCTAGAGATTCACAAAGTTGTATTCACAAACTGTTTTCCCATAAAAAGGAAATTGATTCATGAATGGTAATATAAACCTGGCATGGCATGATTTGAAAGAGATATAAAATGTTTTGTCATGAACATTGCATGTGCATTTTACCCTTATAGTTTTCTTAAGATTTATATGTTGTATTGGATTATTTCTACTAGGCTTTGGCTCACCATATGTTGGAAAAACATTTCAGGTGCAGATGATATGCCTCCGCTAAGGCAATAGCTTGGGAGGATATAGAGCAAGAGTTTCATTTTGTTTAATTGTGTATATGTTTTGTATAAGCCAAGGGCTTTTATATGTATTGGAATTTAAATCCATTTTTGTTGTAACCAAGTGCTAATTTGGAAAGTTGTAAGCCTTTAGGACATTCTCTTATTTGTTTACCTTTCGTTTTGTTCCTCACCATGTAACACATGCTATAAATTCAGGGCTAGGCTTATGAATATATAGTTGCATGTGTTGCTCTTTTGTATAAGAAATCTAAATTAATGGAACTTATCTCTTCATATGTCGTCTTTTAATCACTATTGTGGATGAGTTGTTGTATTTTATTCGGGGCGTTATAGTGTATATCTGCAATAGACTTGGCCCAAAAAGTTTAGATTGGTGGACCACCAATCCGGCCTAACCCAAACCTAATCCATTCCTCAAGCCTCAAGATCCACGAGTCATAGATCCCGGACCCGGCCCGGTCTGGGAGGACGGGGGGCGCGTGTGGCAATTTTTTCGTAACCAACTTGGACTATAGTTTTGGCCCAAGCCCATCCTTGAAGCATTCATAACTCCCTTCCTTCGAAAAATTTGGATGCTCCAAAAGGCTCATGCTCTTATCAAATATTGAAGTTTAAATACCCATCAAAACTTTCCTCTACAATCAATGTGAAATTGATAGTTATATACAATTTCCAATACCTCATTCATAAGGCCATCTTTATGAGACAATTTCTCATTCAATTCTTAATGATTTTTTGTCATTCTTTTTGTGGTGTAAAGACCTTATTATAAAGAATCTAAACTCATTTAATCTCACCTCAACCAATGGTTGGGACCTACTTTAATTTCACATTAAAGGTACCAAAAAATTCATTTTTTCCAACAATCCCGACATGAATAAAAATTGACCGAATAAAAAAAACGGACAACTTTTACAACAAAGACTCGGAGAGAGAGTATACAGACTAACCCGCATTAAAAAAGGTAGCTGTTGGCCTCAAACCTTTCGCAATAAAAGTCTATTGGATTTACTGGCTGACCAGTGAACGTGATGTCTTAAACTTTCTGCCGTTTGTGTAAACCGAGACAATAGACCTCACACTGGATTTAGTCCAACCATTGTTCTTGTTCTCACTGGTGTGTCCAGTATGGCCTTAGAACACTGACCTGATTTAGTGAGTGCTTTTAAAGAATTCAGCCTTACCAATTCTTAAAGAAGTGGTCCCACTTCGTACTCACATAGATGACCTATATAAGATATCTCATTATACCATGGTTGATTATTCATATCACTTAGGTCATTAAAAGTATTAGCTTAACCTTCCACCCCTATAGGCTATCACTGTACAAAGGAATGGGTAAGAAGATTTACCTTTTTAGTGACTTACGCATTTCACAAAATTAGGTTGTCCCTTTGAATCTAGATTTTAGGAACTCCAGTCAACTAGGTTGGGTTTGCATCCTGATAATATTACTAAAGGCCTTAACCCCATTCCTCGTGACGACGTTTCTACTAACTCTCGAGTTAATACTTTGGTTAGCAAATCTGCAATGTTATCCTTAAACTTTACATAGTCTAGAGAGATAACTCCATCAGAGATTAGTTGTCTTCATGATCATTATCAATTTCTACTTGGATAATTCAATCAGTTAATGAAAATGAATAGTGAATATGTTTTAAATTTGAAAAGTTAGATTTTATGAAATTGAGGATATTACATGGGGTCCTTATCTCTGGGCCTAAGTAATAATCTAAGGCTGGAATATTTGAGGGCCCTAGACCTAAGTTATACTATAGGGCTGGAATATTTAAGGGCCTTTTTTTAGAGAAATTTTGGGTGCCTAAGGTAGAGGCCTTGCTAACCTTGTCTCAGGTCTGGACCTATCATTGTAATGTATTTTTCAATATAGAACTTTCTAGACGGGATAAAAACAGTTCATGCATTTAAAGACTACAAATGAGATAAAATTTCAATAATGTTGATCCAATAAGCTTGTCTCGACTATGTGATTATTTTAGTAGAATGAGATAAGCACTAACATGAAAATTAATATTTTCAAATGAGTCGAAATTTGTCATAGTGGCTCATAAAATGATTTATCAACTATAATTTTTAAGCAATTTTATGTGATTCAATGTAAAATGAATTATTCAAAATTAATTTACTAACTTTTATGTGGTCAAATATCAAAAAATATAAAAATATATTGTTAATGAAAATATTTAATAACAAACAAAATGAGTGTATATGTACACTAACGGTTTTTTTTTTTTTCAAAAGAGACGTCATGGAAGAAAAAAAAAAACACTTTTGTAATTTAATCTACATGTCAATTTAAACTAAAGATTATATTTACGTCATTCGCTAGTTAGGCTTGTTCATATATTCTAGTAAGTAAACTGTCAAATATTTTTCCCTTCTTTTTTTTCTTTTTTGTCCCTTTTTTTTATTTAATTTTTCTCTTTTAGATTTTTTTTCCCTTTCATAATGACCTTTACATTTGTTTATCACACTTCTGTAAAAGTATTTTCGCAATCATAATTTTCTTCTATATGCTATTAAAAATAATGATCATAAATATACAAAATAAAATAATTTAAAAACATAAATTCAAAATACTGTATTTATGGAGAAAACAAGAAAGGTCATAGAGGAATAAAAGGAAAAAAGAAAGAGATGAGAGAAGAAACAAAATGCAAAAGAAAGAGTTAAAGACCTAAAGATATATAATTTAGAAATATTTTTTTAAATTTTGATTAGAGCACTTGGTAAAATTTAAAGAGGTTAGAAGAGACATGTGGTAGTTTATTAGAAATTCTTAAAAAAATATTCTATTATACTTATGTACTATATGATATGGTATTTTTTGATAATTCAATATCCAACCCATTAAATTGGCTAATCTAAAAGACTAATTCCATCATCCACAAAGGATCAATTCCACCGTCACTAAAATCGGGATAAGATTTTCAAACCTGAAACTTTCTTACCTTAATCCTCAGACTTTGACCATCTAACCGGCCATGCCTTCTATATATTATATAATATTATATGGTAGGATGTGGCATACTATCGTACAATTTCGACCATGTATTGTTTAGTGATTAATGTCAATGGCAGTTGAAGCAACCGTGTAACTTCTAACTATGGTTGTTGACTTGCTGCCAACGCTCATGCTCTTCTAAGTTCTGTGTCATTATTGCATTCTTATTGAAAATAAACCATCAAATAGTCTTTATGCAAGGTTGGATTAGATAATTTGATGTATGTGGCTATAAAATTGAACAACTCAAAAATCAATTAGCTTACTTTCTTCATGAAATTAATTTAAATTTTTTATTCATTTTAAAATATAAAATTACGTTATCTAAAATCGGAAGATTCAAATTGTGTTCAATTTAACTCCTACACAAATTTTAAATTAACCCATTTACTTTTTATTTGTTTATTTTGTTAATCAAAAGGAGGTTTTTTTTTGGGGGGGGGGGGGGGCATCCAATAGGATGTTAAGGGATTAATGAGTTAGATTACAATGTAAGAGTCGTAGTCACTTCATCGACTTGAATCCTAAACCTTTGACCTTCTCATTATCACAAGAGACAACTATATAAACCACTAAGCTAACTGTTATGTTTGGTTAATAGGAAGTTACTTATTAAGGTTAATTGGTGATAAGTCTATTTATGTAAGGGAATATGGCATTTGGTTGAAGAACTTTTTATGGAGATAAGGACATGATTAATAAAATTATTTAGTGAGAATGACAAATTATTGTTTTAAAAGAATTATTTTTCCATTTTTATCCCATTGCCTCTAGATCACCACTGACAGTGACATGAATGTTTTAGATTATTTTGAGGGTTGTGTTTTGTGGGGGTGTCTATCATTACTGATTATTATATATGAATAATTAAATCTAACTGGATAATTAGAGTCCAATAACATATACTTAGAAGTCCAATAATCAGCACATGTAATAAATAGCACGTGGAAAAACCCAATAATGGGAAAGAAATAAGAAACACATCAAAGACTTACAAGAGAAAAAATAATTAAGTTTTGTCTTTCATAAATATTAACCTCCCAATTAGGGTTGTGACCGATTGGACTTGCTCCAATTAGTTTACATTTTACATATGTTCAATTAGTTTACTTAAATTGAACAATTGAATTTGCACAGTCAAACCAACCTTTAACAAGTTTGTTTGACGCACTATTTTTAAAAAATACTTTTTGTAAAACATACTATATATATATTTTTTTTAATAAAAACTATATTTGCATAAAAATAAAATTGATATGAGTTTTGACTTCAGATTTTTACTTAAGACATAAAATAGAGGGGTTTTTTTTTTTAAGGTACCTGATATTAAGGTTGTATAGCATAAAGGACATTCAATATTTTCATAATGTATAAGGTCCCTCAACAATATTTTCATAATGCCTAAGGTCCCTCAACTTTGATCCAGAGAAAATTGGTCCGGAGAAATTTCAGTCCAGAGAAAATTGGTCCAGAGAAATTTGATATTATTCTCAGAATTTCTCTGGCCCAACTCTTCATAGAATTTCTCAGCATTTCTCTAATGCATTGGCTGAGTCTAGAGAAATTTTGAATGGCCCAATCATTCCTAGAATTTCTCTGATGCATTGACTGACTGGAGAAGTGGTTGATGGAGAAAATTCAATCCAGAGAATTTCTCTCCAGAAAAATGGATTCTCTGTCTGTGTTTTAACCAAATTTCTCTAGATTTCAGAATTTCTCTCCAGAGAAATTCTTATACCAAGGCTTCTAGATCTCAACAGTTACATCCAAGGCTTTAACTTACATCTGGAGAAATGGTCTTTAACTTACATGACTGATAACTTACATTCTCTATAGTATCATGACTGGATTTCTCTCTAGATGGTCTTTAACTTACATCCAAGGCTTCTAGATCTCACCAGTTGAACCAAAAGGTACAGAGAAGAAAAAAAGCATCTAAGATCAAGGCTCTATCATATATATATATATATATATAAAATAGAAATTTCGAATAAGCAACAACAAAGAGAGAGAGAAAGAGAGAGAGAAAGACCTGGTGAGAGATAGCGTAACAGTGGAAAGAGAAGTGAGATCGGAAGCGGAAGGAGGAGACTGACATCGGCGGTGGCGATCTATCTTCTTGTGTAGATTTTAGAGCTTCATTGATGCAAACTTTCATCTGCAGAGTTCCAAAGTAGGTTGGAGGAAGATAAAGAGACAACTTTGTTTATAAACCACTCAGAAACCTCTCGCCAACGAAGCCGACTCCGTTCCCCAGGGCCACGAAAATGTCACTACTTTGATTGAGTTCTTCCAAGCAGGCGGTAGGTGTAATATAAGGGTACGGGGTGAGGGACCTTAGACTACAACAGAACAGATTGTGGACCTAATCCATTACTAAAAGTTGAATAGGGACCTTAGACCGATTTTCCCTAAAATAGATATGAGTCTCAAAATCCCAACACCATGAAGCACCACTACCGCAAAGCCGTATCTACCACCATTTTTAACTTAAGATATATATATATATATATATTAAAATGGTCCAAAATTATTCTTAAATATTTTAAATATCTAAATCTTGTATACAATTTTGCACAATTATCTATACATATTTAACAGTGAACTTTTTTTAAACTTATTGTTGTTGATTGTTGTTTATTATAATTTTTTTTTTCCAAGTTCTAATGGTGGAAGTGGTGGGAGAATTGGGTAAACATAGGGAGGGAAGAGAGGTGAGGTGGTGCTGAAAGAGAGAATTGAATTGGTGAGAGGGTCGGTGTATGAAATTTATTTATTTATTTATTTATTTATTTATTTATTTTTGTATTAAATAAATTTTATGTTTAATAAAAAAATTTGTTGTAATAAAAAATTGATAATTTAGTTTGTATCTTGAGACAAAAGGTAGGAATGCCAATACCGCGCCCTGCTTATGAACCAACAGACAAAGCATTAGCGAGGCTGCAGACCTCGCCGTTCGTTCCAGCAATTGAGAACGCACCCCTACCTTCTGGTTTCCTTCAGCCCAAATTCACCACTTATGAAAGGAAGACGGACCCCTACTCACGCTTGAGCCACTTTCGCCAGGTTATGGCTGTATACCGGCGAAACGAAACTTTAATGTGCATCGTATTCCCATCTAACCTTGGCGACCTAGGTTTAACCTGGTTCGAAAGGCTACCAGAAAGCAGCATCGCCTCCTGGGCACAGTTGGCAGAGGCGTTCGTAACAAGGTTCAGAACAAACACCAAAACGCCAGTGGAGATCGACCAGCTTCTCTCAATTGACATGGGCGACAAGGAGACGTTAAGATCCTACAATAGTCGCTACTGGGAGACCTTCAACCAGATTGGGGATTGCCCCACCAATCTCGCCATCGCACCATACAAAAGAGGTCTTCCAGTCGGAAACAAGTTGAAGGACTCAATCACCATGACGCCACCCCATACGATGGAAGCCTTGACGGAGAGAGTATACCAACATATTCGCGTAGAGAAAGATGGCAACCGCGCTAAAGCAAAATCTGGCACAACCGCAATACCAGATGAAAAGACTACGGCAAAAGTCAACGCGGTAGAACGTCCAAGCAGAAACGGGTGAGGCAAGCAGGACAACGGGGAGGACCAAGACAAAAGGAGGTTGAGAGTCCGCATTTCCATTACCACGGTGTTCAAAAAACCGATCTATCGGATTCTCAGCGAGATTTGCAATAAACCTTTCGTTCGATGGCCTGCTAAACTGGGAGAAACACAAAGAGACTATGACGAGAGGTCGTGGTGCACCTTCCATGATGAAAAGGGGCATCGCACTGAAAATTGCACACCATTAAGGCAACATTTGGAGGAGTTAGTAGCAGCTAGGCACTTGGACCAATACATAGAAGGAGGGACACAACCAGCCCCCCAGAACCACAACAACCCAAACGGGATGCTGGTCAACGCTCCACCTCAAGGCGTAATAAACGTAATACATGGAGTATTCGAACCTGAGCGAGTATGTGAGCTCAGGTGGATGATCAAAAAGGCCGAGCACTTAAGGGAGGTACTAAGTGCACAACCTACCATCAAAAAGGGGAGAACAGAACCCACAAATGTCATATCTTTTTCAGACAAAGACTTAGCAAGGATATACTGTCCTCACAATGATGCACTGGTCGTCACTCTACGCGTCAAGAATTTCGACACCAAACGGATTTTGATCAACCAAGGAAGCTCATGTGAGATAATGTATTACGAAACCTTCAAATAATTGAAACTGGAGGACAAAAACTTGGCACCTGCAACATCTCCCCTGATCGAATTCAACTCAATGCTAGAGTGGCTAGTGGACAAGATAATCCTCCCAGTCAAGGCAGGAACCATGACAAAACAAGTGGAATTCTGGGTATTGAAAGTCCCTTCCTTTTACAACATAATATTGGAAAGGACATGGTTGCACACCATGCGATCGGTAGCTTCAACCTACCATCAAGTATTGCGGTTCCCCAATGAAGCCAGGGTAATTGAAGAGGTCTTTGGAGACCAAATTATGTCCAAACAATGCTTCGTCACAGCAAATGGCAGCCGCGCTGCCAAAGGATATGTACAGCTGGTGGAAGAACTCGAGAGCAAGGAGCTGTTCACAGATGTTGGCAAGGCAGCTGAATAAAAGGCAATTTAAGATTGGAGATTGGGTGCTGCGCAAAGTAATGGAAAAACTTTGGCACCCGGAGATGGCAAGACTAGGGCCCAAATGGGAAGGACCATACGAAGTGGTTGATTAGCAGGAAAATGGGCATACCACTTGGAAGATGGAAATAGCAAGGTTATCCCCAGGCCGCAAAACACTGACAATCTCAAGTTATTTTATTTTTAGCTTTCTTATAGAGTACTTGTAATTTTTCTTTTCCTCAATAAAACAAGTAGTTTCCTTTTCAGCATAGATTGTTTTCTTTTGTAAAAGTTGTTTTAGCGAGCTAGGGGCATTAAAAGCAGAGTTGGCTGGAAAAACCAACACTTACCTCTCCTAAGCCGAGATAAGGATATCTAGGCTACAGAAAGTTGGCAGGTTTGACCAACAAGTCTTTGCCCGGCTTGGGGGGCAATCAAGAAGTTTGGCAAGAATAACTAAACGCTTAGCTCTATGTTGGCCGGAATAATCAACATTTAGCTCTCCTAAGCCGAGATAAGGATATCTAGGCTGTAGGAAGTTGGCAGGTTTGACCAACAAGTCTTTGCCCGACTTGGGGGGCAATCAAGAAGTTTGGTAGGAATAACCAAACACTTAGCTCTTTGTTAGCCGGAATAACCAACATTTAGCTCTCCTAAGCCGAGATAAGGATATCTAGGCTGTAGGAAGTTGGCAGGTTTGACCAACAAGTCTTTGCCCGACTTGGGGGGCAATCAAGAAGTTTGGCAGGAATAACCAAATGTTTAGCTCTATGTTGGCCGGAATAACCAACATTTAGCTCTCCTAAGCCGAGATAAGGATCTAGGCTGAAGAGTGGTTGGCTGGAATAACCAACTTTTGGTACTCTTCAGCCGAGATAAGGATCTAGGCTAAAGAGTGGTTGGCAAGTATAAGTAGATTACAAGGTTGATATCGAGATAGGTATCTCGGAAAGAAATTGTTATACTTCATACAAGTTTTAGTTGAATAATGGATGCAGGTATAAACCGAACAGAAAGATGAGAAAATGGATGATTTCATTCCAAACTAAAGATTTCATTCCAAAAGTGCATTACAAAAGGAGGGGTCATAGCCCGGTTACAAAAGCTTCCAAAGTTAGCATCCAAAGAAAAGAAAGTACATGGTCATGCAAAGAGGTCATCTAAATCGGCGTCCAATTTAACCCTGGCTTCACCTAAAGGTAGCTCGGTTATGGCAAGCACACTTTGGTTGAGCTCGGTTGAAGGCACCGCATTAGACACAATAGGCAAAGGGGATGGAGACCACTGGAGTTGGAGAGATGGACTGGCGACTGAGCTGGGCGTTGTTATCAGGCTCTTGGGATGCATTATCTTCCTCAGCTTGAAGAAATTTTTGCTGAATGGCATTTACATAATTCACCATGGAGCTCTATATAAAATATGGAGGAGGGTTTAGGAAGACCTCGGTCTCTTGGCTATGATCGAGTTGTGCCACAGCTGCTTTCCACCCACACTTGAAGAAGAGGTTTTTGGCAGCCTCACATTGCAAGATATAGTATCACGGTTGGGCATGCAAAGGTGTGCCTGGCTAACCTAGTCAATTTGCAAAGTGAAAAGGAAAAATATTAAGCACGGATCGTTGGACCGTGCTAAAAGAAACAAAGGCGAAATAAATGGAGTCCTCTCTCGGTTAAGTGGAACGAAGGATTCGTAGCCCGGTTGAAGCTTATGGTGCGGCATTCTTAGTTCGGTTTTTGACTGAGTCAGGGAGTTGGTTCCGCCCCAAGTTATTGCTCGGTAAAAGGGCTGAAGTTTTTAGCTCGGCTGTTAACAGGTAATCCTAAATCATGCTACGCAGATGGAATTAAGGGACAATTGAGAAGGTGATTTGTGTAGCCAAATTGGGCCGAGCTAGGTTGGAGTGGCGGTCAAAGATGTTTATAGGACCTATCTACCGGACCTAGCTATAGAACTAAGCTGTTGGACCTAGCTACAGGACCTAGCTACGAGACCAAGCTACAAGACCTAACTACGGGACCAAGTTATTGGACCTAGCTACGCGGCCTAGCTATGAGACCTAGCCACGGGACCTAGCTACTGGACTTAGCTACTTCCTAGTGGCAGTCAACGCTATGGCCGAGCTACCAAGCAAGGTAGTCAAACGGAGAGAATAGCCGAAGTAACTTGGTTGACCGCAATGTTAGCCGAGGTAAAGATATCAGCCGAGGTAAAGGGTCAGCCGAGGTAAAGGTGTCAGCCGTGGTAAAACGAGCTTAGCAAGTGGATCGCAAGTGTTAGCTCGGTCCAAGTGTAATGACGGTCACCACGATCGGAGTGGAGATAGTTAGCTCGGTTCAAGTGTAATAACGATCACCGCGGTCGTAGCGCGCCATAGTTAGCTTGGTCGTAGTATTTGGAGCCAAGGTATGATGGCTTCTCATGGTGGACCTCGCTTTGGTTAGCGCAGTCTTAGCGCACCATAGTTAGTTCGGTCCAAGTATGAAAAGGGATTGGCAAGTGTTACCATGGTCCAAGTGTGATTAAAATCGCCAGACGGAGTAAAGGTAGTTATCTCGGTCATGGTATTCAGAACCAAGGTACTTGGGCTTCTTGCGGTGGACCTAGCTATTGTTAGCTTGGTTGGGGGTTTACTATGGTTAGCACGGTAGTAAGTAAACACCACAGTTGGAGTATGTCAAACCGAGGTACACGCAGTGAAAGGAAGAACCAAGCTAGCTGGAGCTCGGTCTAGTCTGCAGCTTTAGCATGGTCATGTTAGCTCGGTCGTATTGACATCCAACCGTGGTAAAACCATCTCACTTGGTTTAAGCAATGAGGGGGGTGTTAAAGGATAAGCATTATCTTTCAGGAATGTGATTCCTAGAAGGACTCTATATGGAGAAGTAAGAGTCCTACTAGGATTGTGTCACGCGGAACCTATAAAAGCTCACAACATCACCTACGGAGAGGTAACACAGCTTTGATTCTCGAATACACAAAGCTTTGTCTATTTGTCTATTTTTGCTGACTTAGGCATCGGAGAGGTATCCGGCACACACCCGCCAGCTAGCTCACGTTTGTGTTTTCAGGGAGTAAAGCGACGACGTACGGAGGAGCGCAGACTTGATCAACAAGATTATACGAGAAGGTTTATTTCTCTCCCGTACAAAATGGAAGCTCCCGTGCACCACATCCTTTTCTTTGGGAGGCATCTCTCTCACTTAGACAATAGGCATGTGAAATAGATTGAGACGTAGCCAAAAAATGGGCCATGTTTGGGAGAGGCTTTGAATTTGCTTGATCTGATAAATTTAAGAAAATTTGGTCAAAAATTCAAAAAAAAATTTTGGGTGGGTATGACATTAAATTCAATGATTGTTTTGTTTTGGTGATAAGAATATAATTAACAAAATTGTTCAGTGAAAAAGACAAATTATTGTTTTGAAATTTTTTTTTTTTTTACGTCTAGGTAGGGGTGTAAAAATGGCTTATGGCCCTTGAGGTGTCCAAAGCCCATCCGCGGCCTAGGGTGGGCCCGGCCGGGTTAGGCTTAGTTAGGCTCGAGCCCGAACCCAGCTCGAGACCCTAGGCCTGAGCTTGGGCCATCATTTTGAAGCCTGACCCGCCTAGCCCCACTCAAGCCCACTCAAGGCCCGACCCAAGGCTCAGCGTCATTTTTAGTAGAAAAGAATAAAATTTTGATGGCAAAAATAGAAAAAAAATTAAAAAAAAATATTCAGACTAGCCTAGGTTCGGCCCAAGCTCGAGCTAGGCCTAGGTTGGTTGGCCCGAGGCCTGGCCTGCCTAAGGGGCCTGGGCCTAATTTCTTGGCTTGTGGGCCGGCCCAACCCAAATTTTGGCAGAAGCCTACGCGGCTCGACATGGGCTGGGTCGAGCCAAATTTATACCTCTACTGCATCTCAGTTGGCCAATCTTCAAAAATTCATTAGCATTGGAAAAATTGCCCAAAAAAGTTGGTTAGAGGTGGCTAGCGAGGTGGAAGGTGGTGCTGCCAGGAACGATTAGTAATGGTAGTAATATGGATAAATTGGTAAATTAAGGCCATGTTTGTTTGGTTGGACATGAGCTTGGGATTGGACTAATAGTCCAATAAAATTATTAATCCGATATTTGGTTAAACAATTGAAGTACGGACTAATTATTTTAAACTTGATTATTAGTTAAGATAGGATACATAATCCAACGGATTCGTAGTCCTAGGACTATTAGTCATGGGAATGCTAATCCAGTCCGCCCAAACAAACATGGCTTAAGTGGACAAATTGGTAACATGTGAACAAATAGGTGAATAAATAGATGATATGTGAACAAATAAGTGGACATATATGTGACGTAGATAAATAGACAAGATAAGATAATATGATTTTTCAAATTATTAGGAAAATTCTTACGTACACACCCTTCAAAAGGATGTACCATATTTACCCCTAGTTATTCTATTTTCTTCACTAGTTATAACCAATTTTATTCTTTAGTTATAACATTATTTTAGTTGTAACTCATGTGCTTTTTTGTTATACCTCATGTTAAGTTTAGTTATGATAATTTTTTTTATGACTCAAAAAATATGAAATTATGCAATTTTCTTCTTCAGTTATAAGGTGTATATATGGATATAGTGTTTCCCATTATTATTGTCCTTTTAGCCCCAAAAGAACAAAGTTTGGACATATTACCTAAAAGTTTTTAATAGGACTTATGGCCGAAGTTGCCTAAACTTTAGCTATAATTGAAATCAAATTATTTCATTTTCAAATTTTATTTTACCAAACGATTTTATTTTACTTTTTTTTAAAATGAAAAATATGTAAATTTATTTCAAATAGATTTGACATTTGAAATAGTATCATGTTAACTAGAAGTTATTTGGTAGTTTGAGAAATGGTTAGGTAGCGCCCAATAGTGTTGTGATTAAAAAAAGGATGAAACTTATGATTTTGTATGACTTAGATTATAAAATTACCCTTCTACACATTAGATTAAGTTTTAACAATCATTGATTTGGACATACTATCTATAATTGAATCATATAAATTGAAATCATAAATTTTAGGAATTAAATAGATGAAATTGATAATTTAGGGATGAAATAATAACAAAAAAAAAAAAATTAAGGATAGATCCCTCTACATATTTCTATAAGAGTTCGAGCACGTTTAAAGTTTGCATGCTAATTAAAGTTTCTACAATTTTAAATTTTAAATGACGAAAACTACCCTGAAACCCTAAAAACACTACAACAATTCTATATTTTTCTCTTTAGGCCTCTCTTTCTATATGTCTCTCTCTCTACCACTGATGCTTTAATTGCATACATTCATTGGTGCCTAAACTGCATCTTCTCATCATTGTCTCTTCTAGATCTGCCACCACTGCTATTCATAGTGTCATTTTGGGAACTTTGACAAAAAATTGTGTTTTTAGGCTAGGGAAAAAACGTTGCGCTATGTAAAAACGCTGAAGACACCATTTGGGAAGACCCAAAAGCGCAACTCCGTCATTTATCAAATTACCTTATGAAACATTGTAATTAATTAATTTAAAAAAGAGTTGATATGCAAAAGGGCAAAATTATAAATTTAATTAAAAATGTAAGGATATTTTGGTCATTTTAGAGTGATGTGACACTTTTAAAAAATATTAAATCAAAAATAAAAAAAAATCAGTTTTTTATCAATTTCCCAATTCACTTCCAAAAAAGTCAAAAAACTTAGGGGTTGTTTGTGGTGTCCTAAATAAGTATACTTTTTGTCTTTTTGGACTAAAAAATTGAGGCTGAAAATATGGATGTTTGGGTTAACTTTTTGACTTTTTATGAAAAAATGTGTAATAAAAAATTGTAAAAATTGATTTATAGAGAAAAATTCGAATTGGGAGTTGTGCAGCCGTAATTGTTGACTTTTGATGAATAGTATTAACTTTTTAACTTTTTAAGTAACTTTTTGACTTTTTAACTTTTTGCCAAGTTTTCAAACTTAACCTTAGTAAAAAGTCAAAAGTTAACTTTTTACCAACTTTTCAAAACACCCCATAATCACCGTCCATATTGTCGTTCACAACTATAGTTTGTTCGTCCTTTGTAACCGTCGTTTGTACCTTTATCACCTCACCATTAGCGACTCCACTTAGTTTATTAGTTTAAAGAATAATAATAGTGAAGTTTGTTGCACAATTTAATTTTATTCTGTCTCTCTCTTCTTGTTCTTCTTCTATTACTTTTTTTTTTTTTCTTTTATATTTAAAGTAGTTCAATTTTGCTGATGCACAATGAAATTTCATCGTGGCTGTGAAATTTTAAAGTCACGACGAAATTACACATTAACAATATGCAAATGAAACTTCACTCAAAGAAATTTTATTGCGTTAAGTGAGTAAAAAATTTTTTTGGCGAAGAGTCACCAAAAAATAGATTGATGGTAATCACTGGAATGTTGTCACTGACCACCAAAGGTGGTAGCGGGGAGTGACAATTGTAGTGTTGATTGGAAGTGATAGCATAATAAAACTTAGGGATGTAACTTGGGCGGGTTCGATCGGGTTGGGAGGTTGTCAAAGTCCAGTTCAAATTGTGTTGAGATCTGCCCAGACCCGTCCAAACCCGAATTGTAACCCAAGGTTGCCGGATCAAGTCCGACCCGAGTTAAACCCGAATTGCCCGATTTTTTTTTTTTTTTTTACAGCTACATTATTAAATTATTAAAATTTAATTCTATTTACATTTTTTTTATATATATAGAAAATCATTAATACCATTAAAACAAATAATTTATATAATGTAAGAGAGATACCGCTATAGTAGTCTTTACAATTTATGAGTGAAAATAAAAATAAAAATAAAAAAGTAAGATTTTATGTTATTTATATATATAATATATATTCAACATGATTTAATAATCTAAATTACTTTAATATCATGTAATAGCTAATAATTTGTATGTATATATATATTTAATATTTTTATATAACTATATATTTATAATTCGGGCTTCGGGTTGCTCGGGTTGTTTGATGTCTTTGCCCAAGCCCGTCCAAATTTAATTCGGGCTTCTGAAATTTTGCTTAAACCCGTACCAAATTTGAAAATATTTTGTCCAAGTCCTAAAAAAATTCGGGCTGGGTTCGGATTGCTCGGGTTGAGTCCGCCCAAGTTACACCCCTAATAAAACTAGACTAAGGATAGTTTTATCATAAAAAAGTTAATTTCTTTAAACTAACAAATATACTTTAGTTGTTTTTAAACTAATAGAAAATATTTTCTAAGAAGTTAAATAATTTTTTTTTTTAAAATCAAAACAATAGGAAAAATTGGTGGAAGGAAACTCTATTTTTGAGAATTGTTTAATTATAGATTCTATGAAAATGCTCGTGATCCAATAAATCCTAGGGGTACTTACGTGTAGGTTTTAATAAATAGATTTATAATTTAATAGGCCTTATGGAAAAAATTTGTTATAAAAAAGTAACTAATTGTAAGTTTTAGCGATAATTTATAAAAATTATCAATTTTTAGCGATATATATAAAAAATTGTTACAAAAAAATTATTTTTAGCGACAATTTTATCAAAGCTTAATGAAAATTAAGTCTAACTATTAGAATTTATCGATAATTTACCCTAAATCGTCATCGCTATATATTTGAAATTATATTCTAACAACAATGCTAGAGGACCACAATTTTTGTGGCTCAAAACTGCCAAAACGACTCGTTTTGACAATTTTAAACTATTATGACCACAAAAATTATGGCCCTCAAACATTTTCCATATTTTAAGAGATCCTTTATTTTGAAGTTAGATATTTTTTCATTATTTTTACCGTTATTTTGGTCAACATGTTGATATGGCAGTTATTTTCTTTTATGTTTCAAAATTTTAAAATTGTATTACTTTCAAAATATATATCGATTTTTGGAAAAATTTATATTTTTAAAAACTACTCGACAATACCTATTAAACAAGACCATTGAATACAAAATTATGTAAAGTGAAAGTAAAAATTTTATATTATTTAAATATTAATGTTTACACTATTTTATAAATATAAAATAGTGTGCTTTTTTTAAAAGTGTGAATATTCACAATGAATTAAAATAATATAAATTTTTAAAAAGTCTAAATATTTTTAGAAATGGGAATATTCACATCAACTTTTATACAGAGTGGTGCTATTAGCATTTCATTTATTATTTTGGACCTTCTATTTTTTTGGACCCTCACTTATAAATTTTGAAATTCTTAAAATTTTTTCTCTCCAAATAATACCAAAATTATTCTTGTGAAAACATTTCACCTATTCAATTGAATGCACACCCCCACACTCCAAAAAAATCTCCCTTCCAAAAATCCTAATAAAACCCACGAAGAAGAAGAAGAGCCAAGTGTGATTGCTGTCTTTGCTCTCTCTGCTTTCTCTCTCTCTCTCTGTGTGCGTTGCCTCATCATTTTCTTTGGTGATTAATGTTCAGTTACTGGTTCCCAAACAAATAATAAATGTTCGGTTATCGGTTCCCGAACAAATAAACAATGTTCGAGTCTGTGTTCCCAAATTTCGATTATATGTTCCAGAGTTCAGTCTCGAAAAACTGATAAATATATTTTATTATTTTTGCCATTTTTTTAAAGAAACTTACCCTTATAAGGCTAATCTCATCTGAGCTAAAAACACCATAAAAGTTATGAACTTTCTCTAAACTTTTATTGTTGTACTCTTCTCGTCTCATTAAATTGTGTTTGCCAAAAAAATTTCCACTCATTATCGTTGCCGGAGAAATGTGAGTAATCAAAAGGTTGCTACTGTTATCGTTGGAATATTGCCGCCAAAGGGTTTTCAAAGTTTTGAGAGTAGACAAGTTTTGAAGGTGAGATTTAGGAAAGATGAATGTGTGGTGATAGAGATAAGTACTCTTATAAATCCTAAAGTTCACTACATCATGAAGTAGGATTTATGAGAGTACTCCACTAAAATTTGAGGTAATTATTGTAATAAAAAAAAACCAAAAATTAAGGGGTTCAAAATAATTCATGGAGTGCCAATAGTAGCACTAACACTCTTTATACATTGAAAAAAGTCATGATATTTTATTTATTGAAAATATGAATATTCATATTTACAATTTTTAAACTTAAAAAATTTACACTAAAGAGATTCACATTATTCTCTAGATATGATGATTTTTTCTAAAAATATAGATTTTGATTATATATATATATATATATATATATATATATAATAAGATAATGATATTGTAAAAGATAAATTAAATCAGATAGCATAATTTCTCCTACAATCAAGTTGCAAATTAGATTGGCAATTACATTATCAAAAAAATTTAAATTCTATTCCATTTACAATTTTTGAATTTTCTAATCTATTTCAATATTCATTATTTTCTTTGATTATATCAATTTATGTAATTAGTGACAATTTTTTTCATTTTATATAAGGACTTAATAGATTATAAGAATTTTGATAAAATTAGATGAAACATAAGTTATTCGAATATAATTTTTATAAGGGTGCTGCTATTAGTACCTTATAAATTATTTTAGACCCCCAATTTTTAGTTTTTTTTTAATTACAATAATAGTCTCAAATAAAATTACTACAAAGAACATCATTAATTTTGGGATACTCCATCTCACAATTAATTAAACCTACACACCCACTACATCATGAATTAGGGTTTATGAGAGCACCCACATCTATATTGCCCATCCGTCTTCCCCAAATTCGACCTTCAAAACTTACCCACCTTCAAAACCTTGAAAAGCCTTTGAAGGCAATATTCCGGCTATAACAGTGGCAACCATTTAATTACCTACACTTCTCCGGTAATGACAATGAGTGAAAATTTTTCTTACAACCACAATTTTATAAGACGAGAGGAGTATAACAATAACAACTTAGAGGAGATTCATAACTTTAATATTGTTTTTAGCCTAGAGGAGAATGGCATTATAAAGGTAAGTTTCTTGAAAAAAAAGACAAAAATAATAAAATATGCTCGTTATTTTTTCAGAACTGAATTCCTGAACATATGACCGAAATTTGGAAAAACAGGCCCGAACATTGTTTATTTGTTCGGAAATAAGTAACTGACATTATTCATAGGTTCGAACCTGTTTTGCTGATCACATTTTGAAATTTAATTTGTATTGTTATTTATTTTAGGATGATGGCGAGTTAACAGTTAAAATTCTTAACACTCCTAGAAATTTTATTTTTTCAAGTTCAAGAATATAGGCCCGAACATTATTTATTTGTTCGGGAACATATTTTCGAACATAACTTATTTGTTCGGGAATATAAGTTCGAACATGAAAGAAACTCGCCATTTTTGGGTACACTACAACTCTATTTGTTTATATCTCTCTTTCAATTCTCACCACACACACATCCACTCACACTGCTACAGTCCCAAGATAGAGATAGAGAGAAGAAAGGGATATGTTATGGTAGACACGGGAGCACATTAAAAGGCTATACCATGTTAAACAAGAGCAGTTGATCAACAAGTCAGCATATCAGATAGTCTAAACGAGATTGAAAACAAAAAAATAAGGATCTCTCTCTCTCTCTCTGTAGTAGTTAGTCAAAAGGTTATACCATGTTGTAACTTATATGAATATAGACAGTATTTTTCTTTTTCTTCTTCTTCTTTTTCTTCTTGGGTTTTGAAAAGGATGAGATTCTTCTTCTTAGTAGGTTTTGTTAACATATCAGAAATTTTATTTTTTTAAATTCAAGAATATAGGCCCGAACATTATTTATTTGTTCGGGAACATATTTCCGAACATAACTTATTTGTTCGGGAATATAAGTTCGAACATGAAAGAAACTCGCCATTTTTGGGTACACTACAACTCTATTTTGTTTATAGCTCTCTTTCAATTCTCACCACACACACATCCACTCACACTGCCACAGTCCCAAGATAGAGATCGAGAGAAGAAATGGATATGTTATGGTAGACACGAGAGCACATTAAAAGGCTATACCATGTTAAACAAGAGCAGTTGATTAACAAGTCAGCATATCAGATAGTCCAAATGAGATTGAAAACAAAAAATAAAGATCTCTCTCTCTCTCTCTCTCTGTAGTAGTTAGTCAAAAGGTTATATCATGTTGTAACTTATATGAATATAGACAGTATTCTTCTTCTTCTTCTTCTTCTTCTTCCTGGTTTTTGAAAAGGATGAGATTCTTCTTCTTAGTAGGTTTTGTTAAGATTTTTTAGAAGGGAGATTTTTTTTTTTGGGTGTGGAGGTATGGGGGTGCTCATTCAATAAGTAAAATGTTTAAGGATAATTTTAATATTATTTGAGAGGAAAAAAAAAATTAATTTTTTTTAAAATTTACAAATAAGGTAAAAAAATAAAGATCTAGATAATTTAGGGCAAATTACAAACACCCCCCTCGAGGTTTCGGGAAAATACAGGTAGCGTTTGGTAAAGTTTTGTAAATGTGATTTGAGAGTATGAGTTGTATTTTGAGTTTGTGTGTTGTGGAATTATGATTTGAGTGTAGAAAATTTGTTTGGTTATGGTTTTTAAATAGAGTGTTGAAATGTGTTTTGAAGATATATTTTGAATTAAGCTTTGAAAATTTGATGTGCCATGTGAAATAAGAAAATTTGTTTAGTGATGTGTTTTGGAAATAGTTTTCAAAACTTAATTCAATCAATAATTTATAATCAAACACACAACTCATATATCGATATCTGTATTTTTTATCAACAGTAATAACCAAACTATTTTTAAAATACTGAAATTAAAAATTGATTTTTTTTTTTCAATTAATTTTTTTTCAGTAATTTTTTTTGAATAATTTTTTTTTCAATTTTTTTTTTCATTTTAAAATAAATCTATGTCAATTATTTTGTGTCAATTAAATTTTCTATCAATTCATTTTTTATGCCTGTACAAACATCTTCTACAATACGTTTTATATATTTTTTAAAAATTTTGTTAAAGTCAACAACTTTTAAGAATACATATTAATAAAAATTAACATAAATACACTAAGTGTAATATTTTAAAATACAAATCATAACTTAAACCTTACAAAACATTATCAATTTTTTTTCTCATTTATTACACGTTATTAATTTAGTAATTCAGTATACGGATGTAATATTATTAAAAAATTATTAATATTATAAAAAAATAATAGATAAGAAATAAAAAGTAAAAATAAAAAACAAAAAACAACTTGAACCTTCTGAACCTCAACCTTTCTATAAAAAAATAACAACTTGAACCTTCTGAACCTTAGCTTCAGAGTTGAAGAGCAGGAAGTCGGACCGGGACAACCGGGAGGTTAACCGGCTGGTCATCCGGCCGGCCATCCCATCTCATACCTCCCACTCAGTTTCCTATCAGATAGTCGAAGCTTCCATGTATGATGTTTGATACATAGAAAAAATATGAGGTTCACGCGAAATTTTGAGATACGATGGAGAAAGACATGGAAGCTTTTCAGATCAAAAGAGAAAGAAAGACGAGGGTCATGGGAAATTTTCAGAGACGATGGAGAAGGAATGAGAAGCTTTTCAGAGCAAAAGAGGAAGAAGACAGACACGTTGGAAGCGGAGAAATGAATTACGAGATGCCAAACGGATTTTCAAACCGTAATTTGAATTAACACGCGGAATCATATTTTCAGTGTCCTATCCAAACGTCAAGCGGGAATTCACATGTTGAAAGTTAATTTGAAAATACAACCAAACACTCCCTGAGATTTGAGAAATTACAAATTGCCTCATGAGGGTCAAATTTTCATAATAAATTAGAAAAAATTAGAAGAGAATCTGTATGAAAATAAAAATCTCAAGAAATAATTTATTATGAAAATATAAACCTCAAAAAACGAAATATAATTTTTCAAACCTTAAAAAAAATTTATATTTCCACTAAACTTCAAAAGGGTGTTTATAATTTGCCTAATAATTTATGAGTGCTAATAAGATCACACTTTTCATAAAGTGAAATCATTTTACGCCATTTACTCTTTTTATTGGGACAATGACAAAATGGATAGTGGAATTATGATTTTGCTAAAAAAAAACTTTTCCGTACCTTTAATGATTAATAATCGTTGCTTCCTCATCCGATTTAAGATATTCTCTTCCTATGTCGTGACGTAAACTATTTTGCTTCATCTTCCATTCTTCTCCTGTACTTTATGATTAATATCAACAACCTCCCCCCAAACATTTCAATTTACATTAGTAGCCCCCCTCTTTCACACTTATCCATTCATGATGATGCCTATTTGATTTTAATTCCTAAATTGAATAGTAAAATTTTAATTGAAATTTCGAATAAAACGTTGCTACTCAAGGAAAAAAATTGAATTAAATAAAGACATTAGTACATTATTACTATTGAATCCAAACTTGCTCATTCAAGAGTTTTGTCAAAATATCACTGAGATTATAAGGTGTGGAACAAATTTATTTTTTTATTATTTATAAATTCATGATTAAAATTGGTGAGAAAAAAAACTTTTTTTCATTAAATCTATTTTATTTCTTACCAAAAGTGATGAGATTTAGTGACAAATAAATTGGTTGGCTATAAAGTAACAATAATACCAAAATTGACCTGCAAATAAAAAGAAACCTCACTCATATTTCTCTATTATATACTTTGTCTTTTCACCCATCCAAACATGATAGTATAAAAATATAATTCAGTGTGTTTGGTTTCAGTTTTTTGAATTCAATTTCTAAAAATTGAGTTTTTTTATTTTTCGTGTTTTTATTTTTTATTTTTAGTGATATTTTTAAAATTTTAAGCAATTTTCTAATTTTTTTAAATACACCTTACTTAGATGTATCTAAATAGTAAAATATTTGTGAAAAAAATATTTTAAAAAATTAATAAATATAAAAAATGTACTAATTTTTTTATTTTTGATATTTAGTAAAATTTTTAAAGATTTTTTTCACAAATATTAAACTTTTTAAGTATATTTATGTTAGGCGTGTCTAAAAATTTTAAAAATTACTTAGAATATTAAAAAAAAATTATTGAAAACAAAAAATATAAAAAATAAAAAAGTAAAATTTTCTAAAAAATATTTTTTGAAAACCAAAACTAAACAAGCTTATTATTTCTTTTCTTTTTATCTCTTCTCTCCTCCAATCCAAATAGAGTGTTAGTGTCCATTTTTTATTGGTGTTTGATCATTAAATTATGTTTGCATGGTAGAAATAAAATAAAATAAATAAAAATACCGTTATAATTGGAATTTCTGTTACTCATATTGAAATTTGTATGTCAAGATAATTTAGATGTTTAGATGGGGGTAAATTTTTTATGCAAATAATTTTTTTAATATATTGTGGATTTGTATATTTAATTATTCTTAAATCAATCACATTTTTAAAAAAATGTGAGATATTTATAGAGATGTAAGAATGAAGTTTTATTGAATGAAATGAAACAAATTAAGAACAAAATTCAAATTTCTATTCCTATTTTTTTATTATTCAAACATAATGTTAGGTTGAAGGTGCAGGTAAAAAGATGATATGTATTATTACGACTTGTTTTAATAGTCAAAAAATCACGATAAAAAATTCAATTTTATCTCTATTTTTCTGTATATTTTATCGTAAAAAGTAAGAAAATCAAGTAAAACAACCAATTCCAAAACAGATCAAAACATTTTATTATGCTCATTATGCAATTCCAAAAAGTATTTGGTGGAGCAAAATGAAATTATAAAAAAATTGGAGGGGGGTTTTTGAAATTCAACAAAAGTTGCTTACAGCGCAAAATTAACATGCAAAAAATTCCCCAACAGAGAGGTAGAGAGAGAGAGAGAGAAACCGTCTGAGCCAAGGTCAAACCCAACACCACGAAAAACACCGACAGACACCATTTTCTCGCCGGCGACTTCTTGATCCTGCTGTGTGTGTCAGATTCCGGCGGTCTCGATTTTTAAATGCTCTATCTGATCGTCAGTTTCCGGCAACGGTCGGCGGCGGCGGAGGCGGAGGGAGGAGGAGACGGCGGCGGAACAGTTATCATTGCCGGTAAGTCCCCGGTGAGCGGTGAAACTTGAAGAAGTGTTTGATTATGAAGAAAACACAAGAAAGCAACAAGACGAAGCACACCTTCATCCCCAATTCTGTGAGGTTTCTTTCCTCTTGTTTGAAGACTGTCTCTTCCAACGTTCGCTCCGCCGGAGCTTCCGTCGCCGGCTCTATTTCCAGCGACCACCACAAACACCAGGTTTTGCTCGATTTCATCGAAATAATTAAATATTGATTTTTTTTTTTATAAAAATTTTAAATTTGATGTTATCATTGTTTGATTGCGTGGTTTTAGTTGATAGTAGTTGAGTTCGGATTTTGATTTGGATAGTTGAGATTGTAGGTTGTTTGTGGAGTTAATTTTGCCACGTATTCGAAATTGTGTTTGCTTGCTTAGAAAATTATTTTTGGGAAGTATTTTGATTTGCTAGAGAAGGTAGTATTGATTTTTTTTTTTTGGTTTCTAGGAAACTTAAAAAATTAATTCAAGTAAGTCAATTAGTTGGATTTGTATTTGTTAGCAAAATTTCCTTTCTTTCTTTTTCAAGTGGTGATTCAGCTTTATCTAGACATTTCCTAGTAACCAAACAGGCCAGGCCTATTGGTTGAGTGAGAGGGTTTCTTTCTTTTCTGAGCAAAGATTGGGTTTCTCAAAGTTACCAATAGCAATTTTGTCTTAATTATTCTCAAATTAGAGAGTGGATCATTTTTTGTCCAGCAATTATGTCTCCAATAGCAACCAGACGGGTCTTTGATTGTGTTTATTTTGTTTTATTTTTTGGTTTTTTAAAGGCTGTGTTTGGTTGGAGGGTTTGATGTTGTTTGGTTATAATGGAAAACACAAAGAAAAAGAAAGTGAGAAGGAAATGCAATGTCATTTTTTGTCTTTTGGGTTTACTTAGGCACTCTTCTTTCTCCAATTCCCAACTCAACCAAACATAGCTTGGAATTCGAATCCTTTCAATTCTTTCTCCTTTTCATTCTATTTCCCTTTCCCTTTCCCTTTCCATTTTCCTTATCAAATCTTCCAACCAAACACAGCCTAATAGTGTTGTTTCTGGATGTTGTTTGGGATTGGTTTATTTATGCTAAGGAAGGAATCAGTGAACTTCTTATTGGTGAATATCAAAAATATTTAAAATGAAGAAAATACGACATATCTTTGGCCATTTGTTGATGTGTTTTGTGGTGTCTGTTGGTGGTTTTTCACTTAGGAAGATACTATTAGTAAGAACTTTGTGACACCATAATGCATGACTTTTTATAATGTTAAACTTGCGGATGCCTTTTTTTTTTTTTCCCTTGATAATTATGGACATAGTCTCTGCGCATGCAAGGGGGTAAGGCCACACCCATCTGACTGTTCCTAGATCCGGCAATGAGGGGAGTCTGGTGCATTGGGCTGCCCTTTCTTGGTAATTAATATTTGTCCATTGGTTGATACTATAATTAGTGATTCGATTTGAAGCACATTTAGTAACAAGTACTTATAATTATTAGCTCATGTGCTGATAAACATCTCTTAAAGTTTGTGAATGAGTACTTGGAGATAAACTTCTGTCCAACAAACAATGTGTTGGTTGTTGAGCATGTGCCATATTCATAACCTTCTTGTGCCATCTTAGAAGCGCACTTCTCACATTTCAGGGTGTGCTTCTAACATAAAGACAAGCATCATATACTCTTTCTATCTTATCCTACTTATAAAAGGTACATAAAACTTATATATATGAATAATGTGTGTGTACAATCCTGCTGTCATAGGCAATTGATAGTTGTATCAAACTGGTATTTGCAAGTGGAAAACTATGTGCAAGACATTTTAGGGCTGTCGGAAGTAGATGTCCTTCCCTTACAGAAATTAAGCATTATGAATTCACATCTGTCATGCATGTACTAGTTTTGAGAATATGTACTGTCATGATAACATCTTTGCCAGGTCACTGTAGAATTTCATCTTGGGGGATGAAGCAATGAACTGAGGTTTAAGTGCTTGTTGTCTGACAATAAGTTTTAGGTTATATTGGAGCTTGACTTCCTTGATTTTGTGATGTGTAATGCTTGAGTTGGTTGGAGTAGAATAATTAAGATTTATTCAGTTATGTTTTTAGCTGAATATTGAAGGTTGTTTGATGATGGGGATCGAAAAGGCATCGGATTACCAATAAACTAAACGAAAATTAAAATCCTATAAAGCGTAATTTCGTTTATAGGTATTGTAATTTTAATATAAGTAGAAATTACGCTTTATAGGATTTTAATTTTCGTTTCGTTTATTGGTAATCCAATGCCTTTGTGATCCCCGTCAGTTAAGCTATAACACTACTATAATACTATCTATATTTTTTGGTGCACTAAGGGTGAATGAAAAGTAAATGACAGTGACACGAGGATGTTGAAATGGGTTTGTGGTCATACATGAAAAGACAAGAATAAGAAGTTTAGTTAGTAATAATGCACTTGTGAGTAACTTTTCTTTTCTTTTCTTTTCTTTTCTTGTTTTTAGATGTGGTAACTTGGCACAATGGCAAGTGCTATGAGCCCCCAACCTTGTGGATGTGAGTTTGAGTCACAGGAACTATGAAGCATGGGTATGTTGACAAACATGCTGTGCTCGTACCTGATACTTTCTGACATATGGTATTTCATATGGTACTTCTGCATATGTACCGAGTGCTCAAAACACATACCCAAATTTTTGTCTTCTTAATTTTTGGCGTATCGAGACGTACCTAGTATATACTTAAGCCATACCGTACTTCAGTCGAAATAATATATTTTTTCTATTATAGAGATAAAATTCATTTCACTAGGCTTCTTTTTTATTTTAAGTTTTAGGCTTAGCATGATTTTAAAATTAAGTTATGGTTTGTAAGTTGTTTAATATAATAACATTTAATTTTAGTTTATACCTTTATTTTTGGCATTACAGGGGTGACCATTGGTTCAATGGTTAAGACTTGGCCTAATAACCTTAAGGTTATGGGTTCAAGTCTTGGGACCATCACTTTGTGCATTATGCCAAAGGTTAGATGTGTATTCAATATTTCCTCTCCCAAACACACATTAATGTGTATTAATTGGACGTTGTTTTTTTTTTACCTTTATTTTTGGTATTAAATGTTAATTGTAGGTTGAATCTTAACAAATTAAACCATTTAATCAATTTTTTTATTACTTCAAATTAAAAATAAATATTTTTTTACAAATGTACCAAGCCGTATCTGTACTTTTACTCTTCGTTTTTTGGATTTTACCTTATCGATGTACCCGTATCATACCAGTACCAATACTCCTACCCGTATCCGTGCTTCATAGCATAGGAATAAGCCAATTCACAAAAAGTGGAGGTAAGATTGCTTACCTATTATCTCTCCCGGGCCCTGCTATAAGCAGGATCCTTGTGCAATGGCTACGATCTTTTAAAATATTTGAGGAAATCTGGGTGGTATCTATCGAAGACAAGATGAGCCCAAGTTGTCTAATTTGGTATGGGAATGTGCATTACAGATATCAATTACAACACAGGCAAGAAGGGGCGGATTGATTCAAGTTCAAGCGCAAAAAGCCAAAGGTACGCTAAGAGGAACATAGGTTGATATTGGAAGAGAAACATGATTGTATAGGTTTGAATGGAAGATACATATATATGGAGCTGCTTGGAGGACTGGATGGGATTAAAGTTTTGTTAAGTACTTTTTTAACAGGAAAGGCATTAACTAGGTTTGTACCAACCTCGTCTGGATATATACGAGAGTCATACCATTAGTGAGTGAGTTATAACTTATAAGTTACATGATGGGTCAAATTAATACTTTCTGAGTTAGATGAAAGGCATATTTGTATGAACATTGTTCCCACAAGAATCTTCTCAGAATGTGTAAGAAGAATAAAATATTATTGACACTATTAAATAACATGTGGATAAAGATCTTACTAAAAAATATGGATAAAAATGTATAATTACAATAATTTTGGTCAGCTCATTAGGTAAATATATTTTCTAAACACTGATTTGATTAGTACGAATAATTTAGTTGGTCATGGATTAGTGGGAAGACAACCTAAAATAACTTGGAACAAATTATAGAGGAGATTTCTGTCTGATGCCTCAGTAGATTTTAAAATTTTGAGGTGTTCATTTGTTGAATACATACAACTAGAGGGAATTCATAAGCTATGCCAGTGCAACATTGAAAGAGAGAAAATATCATGAGCAGTTGCAGGAAGTTTCTCCAAATTTGATGTGAAAGAGTTTTTGGTAGGATCAGATTCTTTATCTTATCCATTTAACTTCTCCCTCCCGACCAATCAATTATCCAATTTCTAACTTCTTTGTTTCTACGACATAATAGGAGTATTAATTCATAATCTTAGGTGATTGCAAATTCCATAGAAAGCCCTTTTAAGAAGCAACAATCCAAAATTATTTAGTTGAAATGATTTGTTTTTTGAAGGAGTACTGAAAATTGACAAGGCTTCAAAGTTGAAACATTGAAAAGAGAGAAAATATTGTGATTTGCAGGAAGTTTCTCCCAAATATGTAGTGAGAGTTTTTGTGGAATCAGATTTGTTTATCTTATCCAACTGCTCCTTCCTTACTAATCAGTTAACTAGTTTCTAACTTGTTTATTTCTACAATAAAATAGGAGTTTTAATTCATATTTTTAGGTGATTGCAAAATCCATAGAAAAACCTTTTAATAATCAACTATCCAAAATTATTTAAAATAATTTGTTTTTTAGGGAATACTGAAATTGACCAGGCTTCAAAATGGGGGAAGACCAAATTAGTGTTCTCCCTTTATAATAGCGTGAGTGATATACACAGTTGAATTGATTTTTTTTCCCCTTCCATATTATGCACGGATAGCTTTTATGATGTTTTTGACATTTCCCTTTTCCTTTTGCATGCTGCTGTTATGTGCTTTAATTTTCTTGTTTTTTGCCTACGCGCTGACATCATTCACATGAACATGTTCTGAATTCTCTTTTGACCAAACAGGTTTTATGGGCTTCCTTTGACAAACTAGAAATTAGCCCATCTGTCGTCAGGCACGTTCTCTTACTTGGTTACTCCAATGGCTTTCAAGTCCTTGATGTAGAAGATGCTTCTAATTTCAGTGAATTGGTTTCGAAGCGTGATGATCCAGTCACATTTTTACAAATGCAGCCCATCCCTGCTAAGTCCGAGGGTCGGGAAGGATTTAGAACATCACATCCCTTGCTTTTGGTTGTTGCAAGTGATGAAACAGGAAGCTTATCTCCCATGCAAAATGGGAGAGATGTCAGAGATGGTTATATTGAACCTCAATCGGGGAGCCTTCTCAACTCTCCAACAGCTGTTCGGTTTTATTCATTAAGGTCTCACAACTATGTTCATGTTCTGAGATTCCGGTCAACTGTGTATATGGTTAGATGCAGTCCACGAACAGTGGTTGTGGGTCTTGCTGCACAAGTAAGCATCTCTTTATGTTAAATTATTTTGTTGGACATAACTGTTTTGGTTGCAATTTGAGTAGCATATGTTGAATTCCATCTTCAGAAGATGTTTCCTGCCAATAGCAATGACCATGATGTGGATAAACTTTATCCACGTTGGAGACACTAGTTAATAATTTACTTTGGAAATATCCTCAGCAAAACTGAACAGAGTGAATTATTATTTTTATTACTGTCTGTTGAGTTTTTAAGGGATTGCTTGCTAAGTTCCTCTAATGGCCAGAGGAATAAGATAGGGTGCTGTGACGACTGCTGCTAGTAAAAAAAAATGTTCACTTAAGGCTGTTTTGTCTAAAAACTTGATTACGTAATATTGAAGAAGTTTACTTGTGGTTCTGAAGAGTTTGAAATTAACTAATATCTTTAATGTTTTGCTGGCAGATATACTGCTTTGACGCTCTTACTCTTGAGAGTAAATTCAGTGTCCTTACTTATCCTGTTCCTCAGTTGGGGGGTCCGGGAATGGTTGGAATTAATATTGGCTATGGCCCAATGGCTGTGGGCACCAGATGGTTAGCATATGCATCCAACAACCCATTGTCATCAAACACAGGACGTCTAAGTCCCCAAAACCTTAGCCCGTCTCCAGGTGTAAGCCCTTCTACCTCGCCTGGCAATGGAAGTCTGGTGGCTCGGTATGCAATGGAATCAAGTAAGCAGTTAGCTGCTGGTTTAATGAATCTGGGAGACAGGGGCTACAAAACTTTAACTAAATATTACAATGATCTTCATCCTGATGGTTCTAGCTCTCCCGTGTCATCAAATTTGGCCTGGAAAGTTGGCAGGGCTGCAGCACAATCAAATGAAACTGACATTGCTGGAACGGTTAGTCTACACAGTTTAACAACAATTTCATGGAAAATTGATATTTGCGGCACTTCATGTCTATGAAGGATGAGGAAACCCAGACTTCGATTTCTATGATAAGTGAAATGATGTTAATTTTTATTTATTTTTTTGTTCTTCATAGTTGTATAACAATTGTTGTTATTTTTTATGAAAAAATTATTTTGAAATCCACGATTTGGTCATGAGGTTTTCTGTTCAGTTCCTGCTTTCGTCACAAGTAAAAAATTGAAAAAGAAAAAGAAAAAGCAAAAAATGTGAGGGTTTTCTCTTGCAATGATTTTTCTTTTATTTTGGTTGTATCTTTTCTTGTTGATGCATAAGACACAAATGCACCAGTCCCTAATTTGTTACTTAAACCCTACACCACCTCTCCTTTTGTGGGTGCCTGGGTGGTTGGTAATACCGCTCATGCTTACAGCTGGTGGTAATACTCTCATTTCCAAAAATACCAGAGCAATTTGATGTTTTAACTGATGCGGTTAATGCTTTTGCTGATAATCAGAATAAATAAAGTGAGCATAACTTGATATTTATTGTTGTTTATTGCAGGTTGTTATAAGAGATTTTATGTCTAAAGCAGTTGTGTCGCAATTTAGGGCTCATACTAGTCCTATATCGGCTCTATGTTTCGACCCAAGTGGGACCCTTCTGGTTACTGCCTCTGTACATGGGCACAATATAAATATCTTCCGGATCATGCCATCACAAAATGGATCAGGAACTCAAAGCTATGATTGGAGTTCTTCTCATGTGCACCTTTACAAGCTCCATCGTGGCATGACTTCAGCTGTATATTCTTTATCTTATGATGCTTACGGCTATTTTTATGGATATTCATGGCTTTTTATTGACACAAATTTTCACTATGCTGTTTTTATGTAACAGGTGATTCAAGACATTTGTTTTAGTCAATACAGCCAGTGGGTAGCTATTGTTTCATCCAGGGGAACTTGCCATATTTTTGTTCTATCACCTTTTGGTGGTGAGACTGGTCTTCAAATACAGAACTCTCATGTTGATGGCCCTAGCCTTGTACCTATCCTATCCCATCCGTGGTGGTCTTCTTCATCTCTTATGATAAGTCAACTGTCTTTTCATTCACCTCCACAACCTGCAACTCTTTCCGTGGTTAGCAGGATAAGACTTGGTAATTCTGGATGGCTAAATACAGTCAGCAATGCTGCATCTTCTGCAGCAGGAAAGATTTCTGTGCCATCTGGTGTTGTCGCCGC
Organism: Camellia sinensis; assembly: GCF_055761805.1. Lineage (NCBI taxonomy): Eukaryota > Viridiplantae > Streptophyta > Magnoliopsida > Ericales > Theaceae > Camellia > Camellia sinensis. Next base: position 92,788,462 of record NC_138962.1, read on the forward strand.
CATTTTTCACAGGTCTGTGCATTCCCATATGCAACCTGCTCTTTCAAATGGCAACACTTTAGAGCACCTATTGGTTTATGCTCCTTCTGGTAACGTAATTCAATATGAACTTCTGCCTTCAATGGGGGGAGAACATGGTGACTCTGCTTCAAGAGCTGGGACAGGTTCGTTGGTGCAGATGCAAGAGGAAGAGTTACGTGTGAAATCTGAACCTGTTCAATGGTGGGATGTCTGCCGAAGAGTAGATTGGCTTGAAAGAGAGGAATGCATTAATGGGATTGCTCCTTGTGGACAAAAAGCTGCAGCAATGGTCATGGATACTCTTGACTACGAAGATAATGATACTGGGGAAAAAGATTTGGTAAAGCCACATGAACATTCTCATTGGTATCTCTCTAATGCAGAGGTGCAGATACGGTCTGGGAGGATACCAATTTGGCAAAAGTCCAAGGTATTTTCTTAGTTTAATTATGAGTTGCTTCTCTATGACTGTTCCTAAGTACGCTTATGATCTTTTCTCCTATATGCTAGATACATTTCTTCAGGATGAGTCTTCTTGGGGATGACGAGATTGAGATTGAAAAGATTCCTGTTCACGAGGTTGAGATAAAGCGGAAGGATTTGCTGCCTGTTTTTGAACGTTTCCACAGGATTCAGTCAGACTGGAGTGATGACAGGTAATTTCAGTTATCTGTGTGCATGTTCGTGTTACTTGTCAATGATATTTCTGAGATAATTTTCCAGTCACTAATAGTTGGATTAAAGATTCCTGAATAGGCATTCAAATGAATCAACTATATTAGAAAAACCCATCTTCGGCCGAAGCATGGGATTCTACATTTTCCTAGCAACTCTCTTTTATTCATTCAACTTCTTGTAACTAATATCTTTCAGACCTTCCAACTTCCAAAGCAATAGCTAGGGTGGGGAGCGAGGGCACATAGAAGAGTCTAATTTAAATCCTTTTGACTCAAGTATCTCTTTCTAGATTTCTAATGTAACGGTAATTACTCCCCTAGTTTTATCCACTAGAACAATATCATCTATGAACGACATATACAATGAGTGGGACATTATCCTAAATGTGTTGAGTTATTTCATCAATGACTTAGGCAAATAAGTAAGAACTCAAAGCTAATCTTTGGTGCAATCTTATAATGATTAAAAATTTACTAGTTGTAATCCAAGTGTAGTCATAGTCACATCATACATGTCTTTTATTACATTAATATATTCCTTTGTCACACTTTGTCTCTAACACTAACCATATTATATGTTTTGGCCTCTAAGCACCCTATCGTAATTTTAAAATAAATAAATTTATAAAGATCCCGTCTATGCTCTTTGTACTTCTCTATTAATATTCTTACTTCTTAGTGTATCACTTCCATAGTTGATCTACTTTTCGTAAATCCAACTGATTCTTTGACATTGTTATTGCAATTCTTAAACAATGCTCAATCACTCACTCCAACAATTTAATTGTATTACTTATCAACTTAATACCTCTATAGTTGTTGCAATTTTGGATATCTCATTTATTTTTATTTATAGTTAATAAGAACTAAAATATTTCTTCTCCACTCGTCATGCATTTGCCTTGTGTACACAGATTGGATACAAAGCTTACTAAGCAATTTTTTGAAACCTGAACCATGGAGTAAACTAGAAAAGAGACCGGGTCAATTGTCATTAGTTCAACCATTAGGTCAACTGGAATCAAATTGTGATTTCATAAATATATTAAAATTATAAAAAACAATTTCTAAAAAATTAAATTTTCTTAAAAGAAAAACCAATGCAGGTCTCAACTTATGCTCTCAATCAAATTTAATATCTCATTTCTATTGAAATAAGAAAAATCCTAATTTTGGTATATATGTAAAAATTGTATTGAAATATGCAAACAGTGTTTGGAAATATATAAAAGTGTTTGGGAATATATGAAATGTGTATTGGAATTCTTACTTCTTTTTTTTTTTGTTTTTTGTTTTTTTGGTGTGGCATTATATGATTCTTAACAAACTGCCCCCTTTAAATTAATTAATTAATTGTAATTAATTTTAATTTTTTATACATTAGTTCCAAGTAAAAACTAGCTTCTATGTACATTAAATGATTAGTAGTTGCTTGCCAAAATATAAAAAACGGCAGTGGTTACAGTGGCTGCCTCTTGTACAGTTGGTTATGTGTTTGAAACTTTCACCCAACAATGTTTTGGACAGACTACAGTTGAGCTCTCTCAAACTGGCTGGCTGCTGTGAATCGTGGTTGGTTTGAATGGTTTCACAAAATATCTGGTTTCCAATTTGAAACAGTTTTTGTGGGTTGTTCAGATCGGAACCAATTTTCTTTCCTGGTTCAGTTTGAATGTGTTTACATTCCTTGTTCACCACACTCCACACTCCACACTCAATCAATGATCATGCGAAGATATAAATGAAAAGATAAAAATTTCATTTGTACCTTGACTCCTATGGTTTTTTGGGTCAGATATTGGGATTCATGTTAAAGGGTTTTTTGGCGGATCTATCTTGGGTTTGGTTGTGTTTGGCTTTTCTTTCTTGAAGTGTAGTAAATCTTCATCTTTCCACGCCCCTATATTTCCATTCCCTTCTATCTTTTTAAATATTTCATTACAAATAAAGGTAGAAATTCATATGGCATGACGCTACTTGTTTAGTGAAGCAGTAGTAAATGTTTGATATTCTTAATTTCGGGGAAATCATGAAAAAAAAAAACCTAGGATTTGAGGCTTATAACAAAATAAACCCTGAGTTTTTAATTTTGTCAATTTTAATCCTAAACTTTTGATTTGTTTCCAATCTAAACCATTTGTCTATTTCCATGAAAATTGATCAAAAAATGAGTATTTTAGTCATTAAACTCAATGAAAAGTATATTTTAGACATTTTATGCATACGTACATTAACTTTAATGACTAAAATACTATTTTTCTGTTGATTTTACTTAACGAAAATAGGTGAATGGCTTAAATTGAAAAAAAATCGAAAGATTAGGGTTTAAATTAACAAAATTAAAAACTCGGGATTTATTTTGTTACAAGGCTCAAACCTTGGGATTTTTTTTTATAAATGTCCCATTAATTTATTATGGAAAATTGTTAAATGAAAACATTTAGAAAACATAAAAGGAGATGAGGATGATAGCATTAATGGAACCAGAGTGTATAGGTTTTATCATTGACTAAGGAAGTTTGAGATGGAATTTTCACTGAAGAAGATGAAATCAACACCAGACTGTATCAATATTGAGGGTTATGGAAAATCGTTAAATGAAAACATTTAGAAAACATAAAAGGAGATGAAGATGATAGCATTAATGGAACTAGAGTATGTAGGTTTTATCATGGACTAGGGAAGTTTGAGATGGAATTTTCACTGAAGAAGATGAAATCAAGACCAAACTATATCATTATTGAGGCTTGGACATGCTTATGTAAGGAGGGGATGTTTTGGTTAACAAAATTCTTTAATAATTTTCTAATGACCAGGGAACGCCTGACGAATAAAGAAGATATTGAAAGTTGCAATAACTGTAGTGATATTGAGTTAATGGATCATCTAATTTATGCCCATTAATAGGGGTGTAAGAAAAACCGATGAAACCGAACCAACCAATCAAAATCGACTGAAATTTTAGTTTTCGGTCTGTTTTTCATAACATACAATTTGTTTCAGTTTTGAAATTTTTTATACCAATGTAAACCAAACCGACTAAATATTATATATAAGTACTTTTATATTTTAATTCTTTAAGCATTATAAGATTAGTGATTAATATAATACACTTTTGTGATAAAAACTAGAGATAAACATTTATAGATGAACTTTCATACATTTTCTTTATTTATTTTCAATGCGAAATTCTTCAAACTTTTATAAACCCTTAAAACCTCATGTAAATCCCTCTTCTATATCAAACCGACAAAACTGATGAAACTGAACCATAGCATACGGTCTGTATCGGTTCCTTAAACATCAAAACCAAAAGATTCGGTTCGGTGCTAAACTTACCCTCAACACCAACTAAGCCAAACCGTTTACACCCTTACCCAGTAAATCAACTATAGAAGTAATATATATTTACTAAAAAGAGTAATAAAAAAGCATAGAGAGAAAAGGAAGGACCTACATATGATTTTTATAGATTTAGAAAAATCTTATAATAGGATTTCTAGAAATATAATATGGCTGTTGGAGAAAAATAGTGTGACCAATGGGTATATTGATGCAATAAAATACATGTATGATGGAGTTGCGACTATGTGGGTGTTTGGGAAGTGGGTTTTTATGTAAGTTTTTTAAGTTGTAGGATATTATTGGAGAAATTTTTTTGTGTTTGGGAAGATAGTTGGGTTTTTTTGTGGTTGGATGTAATGTTTGTAAGAGAAAAAGTGAAACGTTTATGGGATTGGATGTGATATTTTATTTGGATGTATTTTTTTTGGTTTTGCAAAAAGTTTATCTTTTAGTGGAAAAAATAAAAAAAAATCGCAAACCCAAGTTCCCAAACACCACCTATAATTAGGTCTAGTGAAATTCCTATCACTGTAAGGTTGCATCAAGGGTCATATTTGAGTCCGTATATATTTGCTTAGTCATGGATGGATTAACTAAACATATTCATGATGACATTGTTTTAATGGATGAAACGAAGCAAGGAATTAACATTAAACTAGAAATAAGGAGATAGTCAAAAAGAGTTTAAAATTAGTAAAAATAAAACTGAATATGTAGAATGTTATTTTTGTGACCGTATAAGTAGAAATAATGGAGAAGTGAATATTGAAAACCAAGAGATAACAAATAGTGAATATTTTCTTACCTATGTTTGATTATGAATAAAGATGGTTAGTTTGGAAATGATGTGTCTATAGAATCAAAATAAGTCGGCTCGAATGGAGAAGTGCATTTGACATTTTAATTTCATCAACGAATACCAGAAAAATTCAAAGAAAATTTTTATAGATAAGGTCAGTGATGCTTTATGGAACATTATGTTGGCCAATAGTGCTTGTTAGAATTTACCATAAACCTACCACCACTACCACCTCACCTACTCCACTAAACACCACTACCACCTCCACTTCACCTACTCTGCACCTACTCCCAAACACACTCCTATATAATAGTAATCCTTGTAATTGAAAAAAAATATCAATCAATAATATACATCAATTTTTTCTTACATGGTATCAGAGCAAGGTTAAGAACCTAATATTTTCGTTCCACCGGCGGGCGGCAATCTCGCCTTGGCCGCCCGCCGGACAAACCCAACACAGACCAGCCACACATAGACACCATTCTCTCTTCTCTCTAACACAAACCCAGCAGCTCACACACACACCCATCACCTCTCCCTCTCGACATACACACACATATGCATGGCAGTTCTCTCTACCAGAAAACACACAGACAGCGTCACTCACCTTGACTGCTTCATGTTCTTCTTAGGCCGAACCTTCCACCAACAGAAACTTCACCTGAATCTGGCTGTGGTCTGCCAGGATCACCACCACCACCAAGTTGTGGCTGTGCTCACTGCGTTGTGCCTTCTTCGCTGTCTGCAGATGGCTTCATCCACTGTCAACCATGGCTCAAAAAAAAAAAAAACCCCATCGAAGCCAATTTTCCCACGAGGATCTCATTAACAGCGTCGAATATGAGCTTCCGGTGAAACTTTTCCTTGTCATTCTTCATAAGAACAACATTTTCAAATGTTAGATTCTTCTTTTTGTCTAGTGCTTGCTTTGGTTTGTTCCAAAACCAAGAATAACTCGGGGTTGATTGGGTGGCCAGATGGGTGGAGCTGAAAGGTTGTCGTGCTTGAGTTGTGGTCCTTCTCTCTCTCTTTTTGTCCCCCCACCATAATTGTTTCCACCACCCACCTTTCTTCTTATTTTCTTTTTATATATATATATATATTGTTTTTATTCCCCCAACTCACCAACCCCATTTTACTTTTCTTCTTTTGCTTTTTTTATTTTTTCTTTTCCTCTATTTTACACCACCCACTTTCCCCAATTTTATATAAACTTTTCTATTATTTCCCTTCCTTTAAAACCAACCTTTATTTTTTTATTATAACAGCCATTCGCTACTTCCTCTGTACATCTGCTACTTCTGGATACAAAAAAAAAAAAAAAAAAAAAAAAACCCGACGGGAATTGCCTCTTCCCCATTAATACATTTTTACTATTATTATTCTTTCCAAAAAAAAACAAAACACCACACACTTTCCAAATTTGCACAACAGCCCATCCTTTTATTCATATCAGGGGATCAACCCCGATCACACTTTTACATCAAAAAAAAAAAAAAAAAAAAAAAAAAAAAACAACAACAACAACAACAACAACCACCTCATCCACAGTGGGATTTTCCCTTCTCTACTCTGCCGCCGGTTTCTTCTTCTTGCCTCCGTCCTGGGCGGCCCTTGACAGTGTTGTATCTGTGCTTCCTAATCCACCAAGCACATTCACTCCCCCCTGCTCCTCCACTGCAGCATATGGCGGACCTCCAAATCGAAACATCACGGTAGCCTTCCGCTTCAGCTCCTTGTTTTCCGCCTTCAGCACACTTATCTCTGCTCGCGCATCCTTATACATGCGCTGGAGCAGAGCTAGTTGGCCGTTTAAATGCTGCACCTCATTTGCCCTACTCTGCAGCCGGTTCAACAAGTTTGTAACCGCAGTCATGGTTTTCACACATGACTTCAATGTATACTGATTGGCTTCCACATCCGACTGCACTGCCATTCTTTGCTCCACCGACCGCATCGGAAAGTTCAACGGAGCAAACTCCGGGGCGCTTGGTTGAGGTTCCACTGCCACCGCACCAGTTATCTCTCTTGTTGACTCGTTGAGGTCGGGAAAGAGGGTGAGCAGACCGCGGGAAGACGAAGCCATTTTCTGGGTTACAAAGTGTTCCAAAGTTTCTCTCTCCGAAGAGGCAGAGTTTTTTTCAGAGACGGGTTGGTTTCAGCGATTTCAGACTGGTATGCACAGCCTCCGCCTCACCCTTGGTTTAAATAGCCAGGGCCGATCCGCGCATCGCGCGCCACTTGCCGACAGACGACAACACGGGCGCGCAAGCCAAGGCGCTCACGTGCCTCGCCAACATGTCCGGCACATCTTTTTATGACATGGGCGCGCCTTTTGATGGCCCGTCTTTTGATGGCACGCCTTTTGATGGCACGCCTTTTTATGGATTGGGCACGCCTTTTTATGGCACGCCTTTTAAAAAAATTGGGCACACCTTTTGAGGGTGCGACTTTTTAAGGGTCCGACAAGACTCTGTAAACTGTCCCGACATTGATTCCGGTTAGCTCCTTCATGGGTCCGACAAGACTCTGTAAACTGTCCCGACATTGATTCCGGTTAGCTCCTTTATGGGTCCGACAAGACTCTGTAAACTGTCCCGACATTGATTCCGGTTAGTTTCTACAAGGGTCCAGCAAGACTCCGTAAACTGTCACAACATTGTCTGCTACAACGGTCCGACATGACCCCATAAACTGTCTTCTACATCGGTCTGACACCGCCATCCAGTGTCCTCTACAATGTTATGACACCCCCATACAGTGTCCTCTACAACGTTATGACACCACCTTTCAGTGTCTTCACCAACGGTCTGACACGACCATACAGTGTCTCCTATCCTTTTTTATTTTTATGTATTTTCTTGTTTTGTTCCTCTCTTCAAACTCAAGTTGGTTAGTTTCTATCCTCCTTGAGTTTGCGGGGGGCTGTTAGAATTTACCATAAACCTACCACCACTACCACCTCACCTACTCCACTAAACACCACTACCACCTCCACTTCACCTACTCTCCACCTACTCTCAAACACACTCCTATATAATAGTAATCCTTGTAATTGAAAAAAAAATATCAATCAATAATATACATCAATTTTTTCTTACAGTGCTTTACATTCATAAAATGTGTGTAGCTTAGAGGTGAATGCTTAGATGGATGTGTTATAAGACCAGGGAATATACAAATGAGTTGTAGGAGTGGCATCTACTAAAGATAAGTTGAAAGAGAACATGCTAAGAGGGTTTGGTCATGTACATCAAAGACTTCTAGATGCAACAATAAGGTAGAGTAATATGATCACCATAATGACAGAGCAGAATGGTGAAAAAAAGGATTCATGTAGTTGACCTCACTTGATTGGGATACAAGAATTAGTTTGGTTTGGTTATTTGATATGGAATCAGTGGCCATTCTATTGTTTATAGTAGCATTAAAGATGAATCCATTTTATATTTCAAGTAATTTCATGAATTTATGTAGCAGACTCAGTTTCATCTTTATGATATATATTGGAACCATGTAGTTTTAGATTTTTACCATCATTAGTAATTTAGTAATACTCTTCATTGCTTCATTCTGGGAGATGGATCTGTACCTTAAATGCTGTAGAAAGAGAACAGAACCAGTCATCTAAGCGAAGAGACGAATTTATAATGCACAATATCTTTTGACCATTTTCTAGACATAGGACCTTGTTTGGTGGTAGTTGGCTGCCTTCCCAAATGGGGATTTCAAGTGGTCTCTTTTCCCACTACTGTTTTATAGTTTATGACCACAGCGTACTTTAAAACTTGGGATTTGGTTCAAGTACATAAACATGGGGGAAATAATTATTTCAGTTTTTTCCTTTCCATTTGTTTCAGCAGAAGATTTTTGAGGGAAGATGTGACCTGAAGAATGAGTACTTTAGATTAAAATGAGATCATCTTCTCCCACTACTGTTTTATAGTTTATGACCACAGCCTACATGAATACCAAGGATTAGGTTCAAGTACATAAATGTGGGGAAAATAATTATTTTTATTTCTTTTCCTTTCCATTTGTTGCAGCAGAAGATGTTTGACCTGAAAAATGAGTTCTTTATGTCTAAATGAGATTGTCTTCCCAAGTAGTGGAAAGATGTGATGATATTCTTTAAGCTTTATGCTGGAACTTCCATGTGGGTTTATGAATGTTCAAGGGAGAAGATTTCTCAGAAGCTCTTCTGAAACTATATATATTTTTTTGGAACATTTACATGTGAAAACTTCACAACCTTTTTGGTTTGCTTATATCAGTGATTGACATAGTTTGTGGCATTTGAGTAAACCATGGTGCCTAGAGGGTTCTTTCTGTGGTCATATGATGTTTCATGAACAAAAGGATTCTCTTATTAACATGATTTTAGAGCCACTCATGGAATTTTTCAATGGTTTGCTGGTTAATTTATGACTAATGTTTGTTATGTGTTAAGATGTTCCTTTGATGTTTTCTTCAGGGGCCTGGTTGGGGGGAAATATTCGACTTTATCTTCTACTTCTCATGGTGGTAAAGAGAAGTTTTCAGAGGATGCTGTGATTTCCCATACTAAGCTAGTGTCACCTGGCTCACTTGAAAATCTGGATGTTGGTAAGATAATTTATTTATTTATTTTATTATTTATTTTTTGTTTCTGAAGTTCACCTTTCTTATTACGTGATTATGTTAAAACTTGGTACTAATATTAAGTCATTAACTCGTAATACCATTGGCATTTTCATCAGGGTCATCAAAAACACCTGCAGCTATAAATGATTTAGATCAAACTGATAGTTTGAGGTCTTATCCTCACATTGTCCTAACTGCAAATGAGAGTGATGGGGTTAAAGGACATAATGCCATGTTATTGTCTCCTCCACTGTACAAAAGGTCCTTCAAACAAGCTGATATATCAACTTCTCGCATTTCTTCTGTTGAAGAAAGTCGTGTCATAAATACTTCTTTACCAAAAGCTGGTGCACCTTCTGGAGGAACTACAGCCGCTGAGGTTCCGTCTTCAAGTAGTGTTGTAACCAGTGAAGCTTCAAACTCAAGCTCCAACCGTTCCGATTTGAGTATGAATATTCTTGACGAGGGGACAGTGCATGATGATATGCATGACCCACTAGATTTTGGGCAATATTTTGAAGAGGAATACTGTAAAGCATCAATTCAAGATGAATGCCCCGAATTAACAGAAGTTGTTACTGATGTTGACAGCAGTAATAGTCCTTGCGACAAGGAGAAATCTGAGGAAGATGGGGACGATGATGATATGCTTGGAGGTGTATTTGTCTTCTCTGAAGAAGGTAGGAAAGTCTGAAAGAAATTACTAGTTTCGTTTTCTCAATCTGATTATTTTATGATCGTTACTATGGTTCTTGGTTCTTTGTGAACTTGATATTTTTTGGATTATTTTTCTTAGATGTGTGCCATGCACATGACTTAACACAAAACTAGTCTTCTGTTTAGAATCTTTTGATCACTGGGCTCAAAAGATCTCTAGACATATAAAATAAACATGGGGTATGCGAGGGTGCCCCAACTGATTTTGGGTTGAAATAAGTTCCCAAGTCCCAACACTATCACAAACCACGTGCATTGGTAAATGCAGAGGGGATCAAATGATTCAAACCTATATATGTCTGAGCCACTTAGCCAACTAAAGAATCCTTACCAGTTAATCTGACAAAACATTATAATTGTAATTATTATTTCTTGTTTATTTAAGTTTTTTTTTTTTTTTTTTTTGGAATATTTGCTAAACTAAACCCTGGATTGGGTGAATGGATGTGGGTAAAGGTCTTGTGGGTTGCAAGAGTTTTGTAAAATCTTTTTGAGGACCTTTTGATTATCTGAGTGGAATATTTGCTAAACTAAACTCTCGTAATACTGATACTAAAAATTAATATATTGTTAGGAAATCTCTCTCTTTCAACTATTCATTGACATGAAAACTGTTTTCTGCTTTTCTTAAAACTTTTAGTTTCATGTGTTGTAAAATATTTTTTATGTTCTTTCACGTGTTTGGCATGGCCTTCTTGTGAATTGCACAGCTTCATTGAGTTCAAGCTCTACCTATAGTACGATTTATGTCCCAATTGAACAGTGCGTTTGGATTTTGTATTTTGCAGGTTGATTTGCCGATGCCCTTTTCCCATATGCTAGCCTCTTACCACCTTCCCTCATTTTTTTTTCTTGAAATGTCGTTGACAAGGGGGTGACCGGGGGTCAGCTTCATGGACCGGGGTGATCATCGTACTTGTCAGCCAGTGAAGGCTATTGCTGTCTCAAAATCCAATTGCTACTGACTAATTGCTAGAAGATTTTAAGCACATATTCTTTGTCTGATCCAAGTGTTGCTGAGGCGAAAACCCTAGCTTTATTCCTTTTAATTCTCATATGTACATGGTGTATATTAAAATTCATGATACAAATTATTTGTGTGGGACAGATTCTATCTGTGCTGTGTAACAATATTGTTCTTTAAAGAAAAAAAAAAGAAAATAAAGAGGAAAAATGAAAAATAGCTCATTCTGCTGTTTAATGCATTCTTTTAATCCCAACCTAGTTTCTGGAGCATGAAAATTTGTTTACACCCTTTAGGCTATTTTTGGATTTTGTTTTAAAAATTTTCAACATTTACACAAAAAGTTAGGTAGAGGGAAAATGGCTCATGCTCTTGCTAAATCTGCCTTGATTCAACGCAGTTGATGTCTTCTGAATTTTTGGATATTAATTTCTCTGCTCTGCAAAAATGAATGTTGTTTCACGTTAATTCATGGCGAATGATGTGCTGAAAAGTTTGGCAGATTTTGCGAATGGCATAAAATTACAAGATGCTGTACTTGATTACACATGTAAATGGGTGGTGGCAATGGTGGTGGTTGGATGGTTGAGGAGGTAGGAGAAGATGAAGGGTTATGGTTTCATAGTAGTTAGGAGGAATCAGGAAGAAGATGTTTGGTTTTGTTTTGGGAGAGTAGTTTTTAAAAATTGTTTTGGGGAGAGAGTTTAGAATTTTTTTTGATTTGTTTGGTTGTGTATTTTGAAGGGTCCAGCTTGTCTCAAGTTAAGATCAAGACTGGGCCCGTCCAGTCCGGCCTATGGGGCCTATTTTTTGGGCCCGTTTTGATAATCTGAACCGTTGAATATGTAAAACTCGTCGAGTACTATATGCCTGTAAAAAATCACGTTGATCGGATATCAATAGCTATGTGATCAAATCAGTTTTGTATAAAAAAAAATGGACGGTGAAAAAATTAACGGTTGATAAAAAACTGTTTTGTTCACATAGCAGTTGATAAAAAATCAGTTGATAAAAAACTGATTTTTTACAGGCATATAGTACTTGACGAGTTCTACACATTGAACGGTTCGGATTATTAAAACGGGACCCGTGGTGGGCCCTCACGGGCCCAACAGCACGGTCCAGTCCGATCTTGGACTGGACCAAAGCCACTGCCTATTTTGAAAGTAGTTTTGGAGTTTAAGAGTTTGGAATGATTTGAGATTTTGTTATAATTGAGTAGATGTGTGTGAGAGAAAAAGTGATTGAGAAGGAGAGAGGAGAGAGAAAAAATGATTGATTGATAGGTAAGAGAGAAAGAGAGTGATTTTGGAAATTATTTTGAAAAATTTACAAACTAAACAAATTTTTTTAAATTTTTTTTCCAAAATCACGCTATAAATCCAAACCAAACATACCCATTGTCTTTTCTATTGAAATTTGATTTTGATTTGATTTATATATTTATTTTTAGCGCTAACTTTCTAAAATAAGTGCATGTGGCACAATTTTTATAAATTTGAATTGATTTGCTTTACCGTAATAGCAACTTTCGTGGGGTTTGCTAACCCACTGGTTTTAGTGTCATACAATAACTGACGATGTCAGTTAATGACATGTTTTGGTAAAAGGAGTCTCCAATGGATTAGTTAGAGTATTCACACCAGCCTCCTCAATTTTTTAATTAAATTAGAGTTTAAAACTTATTGGGAGATTAATGTAAACTTATGAATCAATTGGTCCCATTTTTATTCTAGTAAACCGCTTAGTCCTAGAAAATTCTGAGAGACGTAATTACCCTCATTTAGACGCTACTCATCTCTCTCAGCATTCTCTCTCTCTCTCTCTCACATGGATACCCAGCCACACACATATCTTCTCTCTCTAGCAGACACAAGACACCATGCACACACACACACCAAACCCAGCTATCTCTTCTCTCTCTAAGACACACCTAGCGCATAACACACACACACTGATACACGCGCGCGCGCACACACACACACACACACTAATGGCTTCAACACACACCCACACATACACACACTGATACACACACACAGCACATACAACACACACAGTATATACAGCACAGACTGGGACATCAACACACATGAATCTACACGCACACACTGATACACACACACACACACACACACACACTAATGGCTTCAACACGCAGACACACACACTGATGGCTTCTGTCTTCTCTCTCTAAGACACACCCAGCGCATAACACACACACTGGTACACGCACGCACACACACACACACATACAGAGTACACACCAAACCCAGCTCTGTCTTCTCTCTCTAAGACACACCCAGCGCATAACACACACACACTGATACACGCTCGCGCGCGCACACACACACACATACACACACACAGGCAAAAGCTGCGGTGGCTCCGATCCTCTCGGCGTCGTAGTTCTGGGCGATGGGTGCAAGTAAAACCCCTTCTCTACAATCGCTTTCTCTTCCTCCGAAGAAGAACTCCCAATCGATGATGAACAAGACTTGTTAAATGGGTCTTCAATCAATGGCGTCACAGGACTCAGAACCAGCGATGGAAAATCTAGTATGCTCAGCGATAAGATCTCAGGGTTTCCGATCAAAAACCCAACTCGATTTTCTCTTTCTATAATTCAATTTTCTAAGTGTTTACTCTTTTTGGTTGTGTGGAAGGGTTTGGAGGGAACGAAATTTTAGAGAGAGAGATGCGCGGGTGGGCTTGCAGACAGAAGGGGGGAAGAGTTATAATGTGGGAGATGGTGAAGTGATGGTGAAGTGAGGGATCACATTGATCGCCCCAACAGTATATGGAAACATAACAATAATGGGTAAAATCGTCCACACAGTTACACTAAATATGGAAAATAGGATCAACAAGAAATGAACTTCCCCACTGATAGGACTTATCCGAACAAAAGAATAAAGTTGGGACTAATTGGTTTAATAGTTTATGAAATGGGATTTATTGGTAAATTTTCCAAACTTATTTTTCTACTTTAATTAGTCATCTTTTTAGTACTTATTGTATCAATTTTTTTATTCTAACTTAATTTTATTTAAATATTATTTTCTTATTGTATTTGTTATTTTCTTAAAAAATGCAAAATTAGTACCTATTTTTCTGTTTGTTATTTTCTTAAAAAATGCAACCAAAAAAAAAAAAAAAATTGTCATTGACTGGTTGACCGACTGTGTTGTAGCGATGAACAATAACTCACTTCATCAGGAGAGGAACTATAGCGTTGACAAAATGAAGAAAATGTATAACGAGTTTGATGAAAAATAAATTTTATGCTAATTATTGTCGAGGATCTGATGCAGATGTTTTTAAGCTTTAGTAGCTTAAAATTAACTGGCATGTGAGTAAGCTTTTAACTTGAATTGATGTTAATTGTCGAGAGCCATTTAGCAAAGTGGAAAGAGAGAGAAAGACACAAAAAAGGGAGAGAGAGACGGCTCTCTGCTGCGACAGCTACAGCAAGGGCAAAGAGGGGGAAGAGAGAGGTGAAAAGAAAAGTGGGTCTTACATGATTTTTTATTTAAGATAAATTACAAATATATTTTTTTGAGATTTACTTAGTAGTATTTGGTAACGTTTATATTTTTTATTTATTTTTATAAAAATTTTATAAATTAGTTTTTGTTTATTTTTAGAAAAATATAAACAACAAACACATTTGGTTTGAACATAATGTTTGAAAAATTTTAAAAATATAAATCAAAAAAATATGTTTGTTCAAGCCTAAAATATTTATGTTTATTTTTTATTATTTATGACAATGGGTACACATTATAATTGAAAAAAAAATAATTGTAAAAAAAAAATGTTAGTTAAATTTTTAAATTTCTGTTTAAAAACCAACATAAACTCATTTTTTGAGTTTACATTTTTTCCTCAAATTTACAAATTGAGACAATCATTTATAAATAAAAAAAAATTATCAAATAAGTTTTTATGACAATTTTTAAATTTTTTGTAAATATAAACTAAAAACTAAAAACTAAAAACTAAAAACGAAAAACGAAATGGCTACCAAACATGCCCTTAAAATATAGATTGCCTCTTGTGATTTAGAAAATTACAAATACCCCATTGTCAAATTTTTTTATTTAATAGAATTAATTAAAAAAAAACAAAATTCATAATTCCTCTCCTATACAATAATAAAATTACCTAAATTATTAATTAAAACATATTTCTAACATCGTTAAAAACTGTTAATTGACGTGATGATTTATTAATAAAAGGAGCGATTTGTTATGAAATTAGAAATCTCAGGGGTGGAATGTAATTTCTACAATCACAAGGAACAATTTATATTTTAATCAAATCTCAAGAGTGCATTTATAATTTACCATTTTATTTATATATGTATATATATATATATATATATATATATATATATTATACACTTCAACACACATCTTAACTATACTATCGGAGGAGTACACGCCCAATTTCTAAACTAACCAACAATTGACACACATAAATAAGTCTCACATTTCATACTTTTTATCATATAACACATACTTTAACGTATAATTTTAACATCATTGGAGAAAGTGATGAAGTGTAAATTGATCAAAATCACAAAGGAAAGTAGATTATTCTCTAAAATAAGTGATGGAACGATTCATAAAAACTTGTATCAGAATATTATTAACAACAACAAAATCTTCACTCTACCCTTCTCATATTTGAAATTTTGAATAAATATAGTGTAGAATATCTCCATTTGATTTTAACTCATCTTGCACACTTTACCTACTTATTGCCACCAATTCCATCCGAATGATGAAAATGGTGCCACACGTACCAATTGTAAAAGTTGGCATGAAATTTTTTGAAGATTTAATATTAATTTCAAAATTAAAAGAAGACTTTGTGATTCATCATCTTCTTACTCTATTTATTCTCTTAACCCAAAAATCTCAACTATTACTCACTTCCCCTCTCCCACCACCACCTCTCTTGCCACCTCTCCCACTTAACCTGCCACCTCCCCACCACCCTTCCTTCCTCCTCCTATCCTTTGTCACCACTCCCACTTGCTAGTGTTGGGTTTTCAATCTCTAAGAAACAATCATGAGTGATTCAATATTTTGAAAAAAATAAAAGAATAAGAGAGCTAATATGGAACACTAAACCTAGATCATGGGGTCCGATTGGGAAGGGTTTTTCTGGGTTTTTTTGGTTATTTTAGCCACAAAAGACAAAATAGACTATTTTAGCCACAAAAAACAAAACATCACATCCAACTCATAATCATTACACTATTTTTTTCCTATAAAAAAATAGTAAAAAAAGCCACAAAACACTATTTCTGGGTTTTTTTGGTTATTTTAGCCACAAAACACTATTTTTACACTATTCTCTCACAAAAAAAGTAAAAAAAGCCAAAAAGTCAAAAAATCCTTCCCAAACCAAGCTTTTTAGCCCAGACCAAAATAGCCAAAAAAGTCAAAAAGCTAAAAAGTCAATCCACTTCCCAAACGGAGGACATATATATTTTTATTTTGGTTGGGTGTTAACGCTGGGGAGGAAGGGAAGTTATCATATATAAAGAGTACTAAAGTAACTTTATGATTTCCATTAGAAAAATGAGTGAGAGCACTAATTAGTGCTATCACTAATGATGTGGCAGTGAGTCTCACCAGGAATGATTTGATGTTTTGGCCTTGGTGTTGTATTTTTTTCCTTTTTTTATTGAGTGTCATATCATTAGTGGTCTTTTTAGAGCTCCAAAATTAGTGGTCTCTATCATTGTTGTTTCCATTATTTAGTTCCAAACAATGTAAAGGAGAATTGCATATTTTTAAATGATAGTAGGATAAATGAAGTACTCCTAGACTAAAACACAGGGATAAAAATGATTTCACCTTATTCAAAAAATTGGTTTGTGGTTGTTTTGCACACTTAAACGCGTGCAAGGAAAGAGAGTACATTGGAGGCCATAGGTTTAGAGGAGGGTAGAGTCAAACTGTTGACCTTTCAATAAAGTGTAAAGTTAAAACAATAATAAATAAGTTAATTGTGATTCAGCTAAACTCCCTTGATTTTGTCCATGCTATTTCCTTTGGATACCTATAAATCCTACATTTTTGTATTCTTTAGAGGTGATGTGAATAATTGTGGGTTTTGTGTTAGGAACATTTACCCAAAATATGTTTATGTCCTCCCTGTTCCTTCACTACTTTGGATACCTAAACATCCTGTTCTTTTGCACTCTTCTTCTCTTCATCAATGCCAGCAAATTTGTCTCTTTAGGTGACGAAATTATTTGGTGCCTCATGGGCACCACATGGCCATGCTAAACCCTCTATGATGGGCATCCATCACCAACATAAATTAGTGGACCTTATCGTTTCGACCAAGCATGTTCAAGTTGGAACACCAAGTGATCATGTCCAACGGCACTAAATAACTTCTCCTTTAGTGGGGCTCCACTCTCACCTCACCCCACCCCACCCGACCCCCTAGACATTTGATGCCCTTCATTTCATATCAAGGAAGGAAGAGTGGTCCCTTCAATTCCTATCAGTCACTGCTGTGATATGGAAAATGCTAAGATTCCAAATAATTTATCAAATTTTTTACTAAATCTTTTGTATGGGTGTGAATTTATACAAACCCACATGTGTGTGGGTCTCACACTTATGTGAGAGATTTGATAAAAAATTTGATAAATTATTTGAGATTTCTATCATTACTCTCGAGATATATATACTCTTTTTCTCTCCCTCCTATAATGAAATTCAATTCAAAATGTTTCACAACATAAACATGCACTCCCAAAGAAACAATGGCAAAGTTGTACATCCCAATCCATCACTATTTGAAGGGTTTCAGTAACACCATGGAACTACGTCACACAGCATGCGTGGTCTTAATTTTAAGGGTCACCCTTTGTCCTAATATCTTTTTTGGATGTCTCATTCCACGACTTTCATTTCATAAAATTATTAGGTTGGTGCAATTATAGTAGCACTGACGCACTAAGGTCAAGTTTGGGAAGACTAAATAAGTGCACTTTTTGACTTTTTATGAAATATAAGTTGGATTTGAAGTGATGTGTTAGAGAGGTGATGTGACTTAAACAAGATGATGTGACTTAAATAGGATAGTGACTTTTTGACTTTTTAGATTTTTTGAAGGATGCCAAACTTAGCCTAAATTTCATCACAATTTTACAGATTAAACGTGCTTGGGAAGTTTACGTACGCATCCATTTTGTTTTGCCTAGAACAAAAAGAGAAAATTATATTAGAAATCCATGAACTTTGCACATTTTTTGATTAAGTTCATAAATTTTCTTTCAAGTAAGCCCTCTAACTTTTTTAGTTACTTCAATTTAGTCCTATTACATTTCATTCACTTTTGGCAATTAAGTTGATGACATCAGACTAACCTAACGTGATAAATTGATGAAAATAACCCTAAAATCCCTCGCCCTAAATTTTTTTTTCCATTAACAACTTCATAAACCTGTTATTGTAGAAAAGGGTGTTTGGTTGTAGGATTATTTTTGTTTTAAAATTAAAAAATATATTTATGATTAATTTACCAATTTACTGTTTATTTAGGTCCCACATAACCTATTTAATGACCAAAAAAAAAAAAAAAAAAAGAAAGTTTAGGGACTTATAATCTAAAAAAGATGAAAAATTCAAGAACTTTTGGCATAATTTACTACAAATAAAATGTTCAGTACCTCCAAGAAAGATAATATTTAATAAGACACTGAATTTCATTAGTGCTCTCAACTTTGCCATGAACTAGGAACACTCTAGCTTGAAAGTTATTTATTTACAAAAGTTTGTTTGTTTGTTGTTGAAATGATGTGTCCACCCAAGCATTGTGAAGATGGTGGGAGTGTATTTTCACATCATAAAATTTGGATGTATGTGCAATATGAACATCTCTTGACATTTTATTATTAAGCAAATAACATAATTTGAAGAATGAAAGTGTACCTGACAGATATTTGAGTAGGTAGATTTTCTTTCATGTCAAAAGTATGCTGAATTATATGAGAGAAGTAGGGTGATCTCCCTTATTTGAGTAGGTAGATTTGCTTTCATGTCAAAAGTATGCTGGATTATATGAGAGGAGAAGGTGATCTCCCTTAAATTATTGAATCTCTCAAATATATTGTACAGGGACTAGCTAGAACTACACAAGCATTCAAAAAAGTGAAGGTAGTCACCACCAATTGCATCAACATGGCATTGGAAACATACAAAATAGGGGAGACATTATCTCTCTCTATTTTTTTTTTTTTGTAATATTGTTTATTTTAGTAAAAACTGTAACAATTATGAATATAGCTTAGTTTGATAAACTATGTAAATCTTGTATTTTTTTGTGTGTACATGTGATTTCTCTTTCTTATGCATTTGTTCATTTTTGCGTTTTGTGATCATCAATCATGATTCACGGATTCTTACCATGTTAGAGAGGAACATTCATGTTCAAATCTTTGTTCTTGATTGCTCAATGCCAGTGTTTGTTATGCTAGACCTTTGAATATTGGTAAATTTTGTGATAGACAATTGTTATGATTTTTGCTATAAAAGTTACGATTTATTGTGATTAATATTATTATTTAATGTGACCAGTTACAACACAATATAATCAACATTCATACCAATAAATGATCACATTAAATAATAAATTAATATGACAACACAATAATTAGGTATTAGAGCATACATAATATCTCCTTTTATGAGTGCGCAAATGTGTGAGAATTAAATTGAAGTAATTTCACAATTCCTCAATATGCTTGCAAGTGTCAGACTGTCAATCTTTTTTTTTTGGGTGAATAGACTGTCTATCTTAAGCCCAACCAAAGATTCAACTAACAATAACCATGAAGAATATGGCATTGCCATATTTGTAAAACAATCTAACATATAATTTCGTCGCTCAAAAAAAATAAAAATAAATCTAACATATAATTTCTTGTTGCAATGACAAGCAATACAAGTATGCAGCCCCTTCATGAAGCCCCAAACTTGTGACACGTGTGAGAAAAATTGAGGTATAACACAAAATCCTATGTTCGAACTTCGTGAATAGGAAGAATCCACGATTATTACTGTAGAAATGTAAAAGTATATTTGGGAGTACAAACCCTTATAATTTTAAATTTTTTAATATAATATATGATATTTTAAAAAAAATTGGGAGTGCGGTTGGCAACCTCCGCACCCCTAGATCCAGAATTTGGGGTGCCTATTGTGCATCCAGCACAACAACAACAGACACTGTTGTGTAGCTTTATGGGCTTATTTCGAGGTTCGTTTTGATTATTCGAACCGTTCACATTTTGGAGTACATCGAGTAAAACATACTTGTAAAAAATTAAATTATTCGGATATCATTAATCCTTTCACCTACTCACATTTGTATCTTCAAAAATAAATGATATTGTGATTTAAAGTATTAAAATGAATACAAATGTGAATAGATGAAAGAGTTAACGATATCTAATTAACTTAATTTTTTACAAGCAAGTTCTACTCGATAAATTCTAAAATGTGAACAGTTCGAATTATCAAGACGGACTCCGAAATAAGCCCATGAAACCGCATAACAGTGCCTGCTATGTTAGGTGCACAGCAGACACCCCAAATCTCTAGATCCATCCTTGTTTGTGAATTCACCATGAGCCTCATTTCGATGATCAGAATTTTTTATTTTGTAAGACACTCCATATATGTTTCATCCATTAAAAATAAATAAATTGATTTTATAATTGTAACACTTTCATTTAAACATGCTTGTTTATGGAAAAATGGACGACAAGTGCGGTTTTGAAAATAGGCCATTCATTTATGTTTTAATTTTTTTGAAACAAATGTGATAAAAAGAGAATATTTCTATTATCGGATTGATTTAATTTAATTTTTTTTATCGATAACATAAACATAATACCTTAGAAAATGAATTATTTGAATTATCAAAACAGGATCGTGATAGGTTAACAAGTCCGAACAAAATGATTAAGTTCAAACTAAAATACAGGCGTCTAATTAATACACATTAATGTGTGTTTGGGAGGGGAAAGATTGAGTACACACCTAACCTTTGGCATAGTACTTAAAATGGTAACCCCAAGACTTGAATCTATAACCTCGAGATTATTAGGTTAAGTATTAACATTTGACATAACGATTAGGGTCAAACTAATCAATCTAATAACCAAACCCATTTTATAGGGTAAACTGTCCAACATCACCATTAAAAAAAAAAATAGCTTGCTTGTTTTCATTTTTCAAAAAACACTTTTCAAAAAATTCTACATCTTATTTTCCGTATTTTTTTGTTTTTACTAATTTTTTTAATATTTTAAGCATTTTTTTTTTAATTTTTAAACACACCTAACATTAATACTCCTAAAAAGTAAAAAAATTGTAAAAAAAATGTTTTAAAAATTCACTACATACCAAAAATATAAAAAAAAAAATACAAGAACTCAGTACATTTTTTGTATTTTTATGTATTTATTAATTTTTTAAAATATTTTTTTTACAAATTTTTTACTTTTTAGATACATCTAAGTAAGGTGCATCTAAAAAAATAAAAAAATGTTTAAAATTTTAAAAATATTCACTAAAAACAAAAAAATACGAAAACTAAAAAACTCAATTTTCAAAAAACTTAATCTAAAAAACTAAAACCAAACACACTGATGCACTATCCAATTGGCCCTTTTTGAGTTGCTTACAGCCAATGGTCTAGCTAATCAATCTAATAACCACACAACAACAACACTACAAGCAACAAGAAAAACAAGAACAGAATCAAATGGATTAGCGATTTCCAAAATATCAAAAGCAAGCATGGATGTAAAGTATTCAAGAGATAAAATGAAACATAAGGAGTTCATGTAAGATAGAGGCATCCCAGATCCTCTCTCACTATCTTTTGAGGACTCCTAAATATTACTCTCTTTTTTTCTTTTTCTTTTCTTCTTCTTCTTCTTTAGGTCTTTTGTATCATCAGATTATATGTAAAGAACTTATTTGCTTTCATTATTGTGGGGAAGTATTTTCAAGGTTATGCCACGTGGTCAAGGTGTTGGCCGAGGTGCCACGTGGACGAGTTAGATTGTTGAGATGATTATGGTATTACCAAGATATGGTACAGTAATACTGAAATCTGAAATATTTGAATAGAGGACAAGAGTCCTTAATAAGTGAAACGTTTAGGTCGGATAAGGATGAGACTCTTGAGGAGTTCATCCATATCTAACTAAGAGTTCGAGATAAGCATTGTGCTTAAGTCCAACGAAGTGAGACTTCTAGGAGACGAGGGCACTAGTGGCTATAAAGAAAGGCACCCCCATGGGTCTAAAGTATACTTTTACTTGTGCACTGATTAATTGAGTTGAGATCTTGCAAGATTGTTGACTAACTTGATCATCAGAGTGCCTTGGTGGATGGGCCACCATGGTTTCTCATCTTCTTGTGTGCAAATGCTTGGTTCAATCTGTCGCGTGCTCTCCTGCTACGTTCCTTGTTTGGTTGTGAGGTCAAAAATTAACACTCACAATTACTTACTAAATAACTATCTCAAAATAATATAAGGCCTTATTTGTTATAACCCAAAAAAGTCAAAAAGTCACATCACATCTCTATCACATCACTTTAAACCTAACCCATACCCAACCCATATTTCATAAAAAGTTAAAAAATACACTTATTTAGATCATCCCAAACAACCCGGTTATAAAAAATCAATGACATGCTATTTCTCCTATCTTTATTTTAAGGAGTTGCTATAGTTTCTCTCTAAATGTACAGGATAGCTTCCCTCAAATATAAGGTTAATTTCACTTTTATCGGGCAAAATATCACCAGTTTTTTCTATTTTATTTTTAAATTATTGATTTTGTCTATTTAGTCCTTAAAGTTTCTTATTTACATCCATGTGATCTAATTGGTGACAAATGTACAAATTAGCAATAGTTAAATCTTAATTTGATAATTTGAACAATTTAAACCGGACAACTAAACACTCCTTAAATTAGTTGTGAGATGTTTGTTCAAATAATAAGGAAAATAAGTGTTTTTTCGTATAATTTAAATTACTTAAATTCTAAAATATCATTTTTTTTATCTATTAAATTAGGCTTCAACCGTTATTGATTTGTATAATTATTTTTAGTTGGACCACATGAACATAAATTAAAAACTTTAGTGATTAAATAGACGAAATTGATAATTTAAAAATATAATAAAAAATGATAATAAAGTCAAGTTTTGCAAGTTGAAAAAAAGTAAAAAAGTTTCTTAAAAAGTTAAAAAGTTAACACTACTCACCAAAAATCAAAAATTACAGCTGCACAACTCCTAATCTTAATTTTCCCCTACACACTAATTTATACAATTTTTTAATACATATTTTTCCATAAAAAGTAAAAAAGTTAACCCAAATATCCATAATTTGTTCCTCAAATTTTTAGTCTAAAAAGATAAAAAATACACTTATTTAGGACATTCCAAACAACCCCTAATTTAACAGATAAGAATGAAATTAACCCTTAAATATATTAAACTTTATTTTATTCCAATGGAATCCATGATTGGTTGGCCCATTGCCTCAATTCATAATTTAAATTAAAAATAATAAGAAAAGAGACTCTCCATTCTAAAATATTAGCCTTTTATTCTATTTTTTATTATTCCATATATTAGTCTTTCTTCAAAAATTATGGACGAAAATAACATGAATTTCCTATTTGCCATTCTTTTGAATTTTTACATAAAAAGTATAATTATGATAATTGATGTTCTTGAAAAAATTCAAAGGATAGTATTGGAAAGTTAGATTTTTGAGGTGTAATAATTGTATAACTAAAAAATGTTAGATTTTCCATAAGAAACTAATCTAATATTTTGAAATGAATGGAGTATTTAAGTACAATAAGAAAAATAGAAAGTGTTGATGGAGAATGTAATTGAAAAAGTGATCATCTCAAATAGAAAAATAAAAAAGAAAAAATATAAAATAAAAATTAGGGGAAAAAATAGTCAAAAAATTGCTTAGAGAAAGAAATATTTAAAAAAATAAAAATTATTGTTAGAGATAGATGTAACATGGTGTTGAGTCACTTGCAGCACGTCACCCAACTGCAAGTATAGCAAGCAATTAATGTCATGCTCATGCGCCACGAGGAATGTCAGAGATCATATAAATTTTATTAAAAATCTTGTTAAATGTCTTCTACGAGGGTGAGATCTACATAATATAATATAAGTTTTATACGGATCCTACACTCATATAAGGCATTTGGTAAAATTTTTAAAATCCTTAGCATTTTTGATAAAATAAAACAAAATACTATGAACCCACTTTATTGACTCATAAATAAAGGAAAATGTTATAAATTCACTTTCTTAACTCATAATTTGTTCAGAATATGTTTGTGCGATTAAAATTAAATTTATGAAACATAGGGTTTATGATGAATTTAAATTATTAATTTCTTTTATAGATAAATTTTAAATTTATTAGTTTAAATTTGTAGTGTTGTAATAAAATATGCGACAATGCTACGTAGCTCAAATTTTGTGGCTCAAAAGTGGCTTAAATGGCCAAAACGACGTCGTTTTGAGTACAGAACAACATAAAAATGGCCAAAACGACGTCGTTTTGGCCATTTGAACCACTTTTGAGCCACAAAATTTGAGTTACGAGACATTTTCCTAAAATATGAGGAGCACACATGGGGAGAGAAAGAGAGAGATTTCAACAATTACTAAAAGGAATAAAAAATGAGGAAGGTCGAATAGTAATACATGGCATCAAAATTTGGATCTTGTGAGAGACAAGAGAGGTTTTAAAATTCAGAGTTTTTTAACTGCTCAGTGCTCACACATGATGGGTTGATGACACTGCCAGAGGAAGCAAAGTAACAGAAAAAAAGATATCCAGAGGAGAGTGAAACAGGGTAGATCTTCGACCAATTCTATTCCAGTTTTTTGAATCTCTTTGTCACCGTTATATATATATATATATACTAGTTTAAAAAGATAAGACACCGACTATTTTGATCATTTTTAAAAAGTTAAAATATTATTTTATGAAATTAAATAGAATAAATCATTAGATATATGATAGAATTATGTGATGTAATATGTTTGTTACATACCTAATGATGTATTCCTTTCGAATTTATTTATTTTTAAAAAAAATTATGACGTGTAGCTTTTCTCAACAGATAAATATAAAACAAATACTAAGATAATTCACTTATCTAAAAATAAAAGATTATGTTTCATAATTGATCAAGAATGTTTGTGTAATTATAGAAAAATCTGCTTCGTAATTGACTAAGAATGTTTGCATAATTATGAAAAAAAACCTTCACTTAACATATAGGTCACTATTAGTAAATTATTCAAAATGAAAAGGCAAAATCGAAAAGAAAAGATGAACCTCAAGTAACTAAGCGGTTCTTATATATATAGATATATTTTTGATAATCGGATGTGCTGATCAATTTATATGCATTTCGACTAATCCTAAAAATCAATCTCATCGCCTATTTGCGGGGATCCTATTTAAAGCAATATGGGCCCAAGGAGCTTATTGCTACTAATGGATATTGGACTTGAGATCTAGAAGGAGCACACCGTTATATACAATCGTCGCATTTAAACAGAGTATCATAGACTTATCTTACATCATATTTCTAAGTCACCAAACTTAATTTATAAGGTAAATTACACAAACGGTCCCTCTCAATTTGGTCCATGGACTTTCAAATTAGGCACATTAACCCTCGAAGTTATGGAGTTGTCTTACAAAAAGCCAATTGGTAACGGAAGTCACATTTTCCATCAAAAAATAGTCATGTGCCACGCACACGCACATGATTCAAGAGCAAAGTGATCAATTTACACCTCTTTGTTTCTACAAAACTGAGCAAAATCACCACCGGTCGACCACCCTGTCATTTGGCTAGTCGACCAGCCAAGCCGGTTGTCCTCCTGCTTTGGACAGTTGTCCGATCCTATTGTGGTTGCCTGGTTCTTTGCTTGTTTCCTATATTCTGAAGGCAACAAAAACATCAAATACATTCAAGATACATGAATTAAGATTAATGTAAAATAATTAAGTTAAATATGAGTTTTATATCATTTTAACACTCAAAGATAAATCAAAACATACAACTAAAATCATCGAAATATAACAGAACCTTATTTTGAGATGGTTTGTAATGTTATTAATGGTTTGATTTGGATATGTCATTTCTATCCACCATGACAACACAGGCAACAAAACCATTAACAAAAATCTGGGTTAATTCATATAGGCACACAAGCAACAAAACCATTAACAAAAGTACCCATTCCATTCCATTCCATTCCATTCGATTCACAAAAACCATTGGCTTCCATTCCATTCACAAAAACATGCATTACATTCCAAGCACCATCCATTCACAAAAAAATAGCACCATTAACAAGCACCAAAAACATAATTGTACTGATCTGAATTTATATATATAATACACATTCATCATTGTCAGTATACTGTTAGTATGAATTATACATATATATATATATCAATACACTACATCAGGCCATGAACAATAAACAAACAAAAAGGAATCAAATAATTACCCCAAAAAAAAAAAAAAAAATCTGTCAACACCCGCGTGCAATGCATCAAAGAAACAATTTTCAGACAAAAAAATATGCAAGAAGACTCACCATGATCGGATACTTCATCTCCATTGTCGCCTACTGCCATGTTGAAAAATCTTGTTCAAATGAGTCAATTTTTTAGCCGATTCTCAATTCCCCTTTAGTCAGAACTCAAATCCCCCAACTTTTGATATTCAATTCGTCGTATGGGACAATTGTTGGAACCCTAATCGCATTTTGATGAGTTAGGGCTGGTGTAAGTGGCGGGAAAGTGTAAATTCATCCTTGAAGCATGAATGTGTGCATGGCACGTGTCTGTTTTTGGATGGAAAAGGTGACTTCCGTTACGAATTGACCTTTTGTGAGACAACTCCATAACTTAGAAGGTTAATATGCCTAATTTAAAAGTGCAAGAACCAAATTGAAACAAGCGTGAAAGACAAAGACCATTTGTGTAATTTACTCTAATTTATATAATCTAGAGGCTCCTCCGCCTATAAACAAATTAATTTTTGGTTAGATGTCTCCAAAATTTTAATATATGTATATATAAATTACACCAATTATTTGACTATTATAGTCCATTAAAAATCATTTTCCAAGAAAATAATGAACAGGCCCTCAACACTATGAAGTGAAATTACAAGGATCTGCAAGTTGATAAAGCTAGTGTTTGAGTTTGAGACTGATATCAGAGTCCTACAATGGAAGGTGTGCTACAGTTGCAAAGACAGTTGACAAACTACACAACCTCCTTGTATAATGAGGTCAGCAAGTATATCACAATTTTAGAGCATACAAGAAAAATCCCAGAAATTTTTTTCTTCTCTTTTCCAATGTTTGCTGCTTTTATGTGCTCTCTCTCTCTCTCTCTCTCTCTCTCTCTCTCTCTGTTGAGTATCTTGTTTTGGGCTGTTGAGTTTCCTTCTGATGCTGAGTTTTTTGTTTTTGTTTTGTGTATGAGAAGCGATTTCTTGATGAACAACAGTTCACCCAACTTCAGCAACTGCAAGATGAGAGCAATCCAGAGTTTGTGGTGGAAGTGGTGTCTCTCTTCTTCGAAGATTCTGAGAGACTTCTCAATGAACTCACCAAAGCTCTGTTAGAACTAAAATCTTTTCTTCTTTTTTTTCCAGTTTATTCTTTGTTTTTATAACCTATGGTGTGTTTGTTTCTTTCTTTTCTTCCGTGGAGTTGTTTTCTGCTTTTGGTTTTAATTAGTTTGAAGGACTTGGAAAATGAATAACAATCTCATTGTGTCAAAAAAAAGTTCTTACCTCATTTATTTATTATTTTTTTATAGGGATCAACAGAGTGTAGACTTCAAAAAGGTGGATGCCCATGTCCACCAGTTTAAGGGTAGCAGCTCTAGGTAAATATGCAGCTTTTCTTCATTCATTAGTTCAATGGAAGTCGTTATTAGTGATAAACAAAACTCATATTCAGCTAATAATGGATTCCTGTGACTGAGAATTGATACTGGTTATGATGGAAAATTAATTTTCTTTCCCCCATTTTACATCTTTATATTAGCAAATGGGTAATAGTTGTTCTATTTGAATTGAAGCCATTTGCTTTATTGCCAATTCTCTAGGAAATGAACTCCAAAGAACAAAGGGAGAACTAGTTCCTAAATTTTCTTTAAATAGCAAACTCAACATTCCCCCAAAACAATTAAGAAAATTGCATTGAAGTTCAATGATATGTTGGAACTGGTAATCATTTTAGTAAAGTGCTATGGTCCATAGAATTAGGGTGGGAAGGATGAAATGGAGAAGTGCATCGTGGGTCGAGGTTATGGTGATAAGAAAAGACATGAATACCTTGAACTTAAATGAGGGTATGACTGCAAACAAAACTAATTGGAGAACATGAATTCATGTAGCTGACCCAAGTAATTGGGAAAAAGACTTTAGTAAAAATTTGTTTCTGAACAACATTCTTGCTATGAAAGAGGAAAAGCATGACAAATTCCAATCACTACATTCAATTACAAATGCCATAGACAAAACTATTGCTTGTTTCATTTTTTTTTCTTTGGCAAGTTAATTTTATTTTTGTATGGTATGACAGCATTGGAGCGCAAAGAGTTCAAAACGCCTGCATTTCCTTCCGCAACAATTGTGATCAGCAGAATATTGAAGGGTGAGTTTCTTTACACTGCCATACTAAGTTGAATGCCTCAGAAAATTAAAAACTTGAAATCTTGCAACCAAATCTTGAAGGAGCATTACATCAAATAAGGAATTAGAACTATTTCTATGAAAAATTTTGCTTTCTTATTTGGCCTAGTGTAGGTGCCTGGAATCTCTGCAACAAGTAAAACATGAGTACTCCCTTGTGAAGAACAAGCTCGAAACTCTGTTCAAAGTGAGTATCCTTGAAAATTTGCTTTGTTTTCGACCAAACTAATCAGTTTCTCTGTCTTTTAAACAATTTTTTTTTTTCCCAATTTTATTTGCTTGATTGTAGCTTGAGCAACGACTTTTGAAAGCTGGTGGGTAGATTTCCAGGCAATGAGAGGCCGCGAAACCATCATATATCAAGGGAGAAAAATGGAGGTTTGGATTTGT
Source organism: Camellia sinensis (assembly GCF_055761805.1). NCBI lineage: Eukaryota > Viridiplantae > Streptophyta > Magnoliopsida > Ericales > Theaceae > Camellia > Camellia sinensis. The sequence continues at coordinate 92,817,840 of NC_138962.1, forward strand.
AGAGGAGCTTTATCTTTTTCATTTTGGTCTTAAGTCAAGAACCCAAGTTACAACGAGCGTTTTATGATCTTTTAAATGTAGAAACAATGATGGAGAATATGAACAAACCTTTTGCCTCTTTTACCCGTAATTGTTGTTCTTATTTGTCTTTCTTTCTTTTAAAGTCCTGGAATTTTAAAGAGAAAATCCCAGGCTTAGAAGTTAGATGTCAACCATAAAAGTATTAGAAGTTAATTAAGCATGAGTTTCCCATTTCTTCCCTCGTCACAATTATAATTTAATATCCACTTCAAAAAAAATAAAACAACTATTTTCATGTAGAGAAGTGAGATTGATCACTGCAGTCCTAGGAATCACCAATACAACCTTGTTTATCAAACTTAATTATCCTAGGAAATTATTCACATCTGACATGTATAGCTTAAAACCCAGATTAAACCAAACGAAGCCAAAGCCACGATGAAACTATCCATTTCTTCGTGAACATTCATCACCATCGATTTAATACTAATCCAGTATTAGCCCAATATTACAGTTTCTAGATCATTGATTATATAAAAATATATACCACAAAATGAAAGTCAGCAAGTTTGTACGCCACGAATGTGTTGCAGTGATCATCGATGAAGCACAATGTACACGTAAAATTTGATTTAGGGGCACCGGCCAGCTGACTTGAGAACTCAATTGATCAGCATTTTTCTTGGGAGCACATATTGATAGCAATGCAAGCCTTTAAAGTATTGAAAAATGGCGTAAGAATCGATCCCAAACATTAATTAATCAAGCTCCATTTGTGGAAGTCGGCAATTATTTAAACTAAACATCCCATGATCTCTGCTGACATACATTGTACATATACATATTTGTGGTTTGTAAAGGTCAACTGTTATGGGTTAGGGTGGGGGATGTTTCCTAGTCTGTTGGTAATGTGCAACAAATGCTAGAAGATATTGGGTGCATATTAGTATAGTATTAGCTAATTCTCTTTCTTTATTCTTGGTTCACAACTTGTAGTGATGCAATCACCATTTCCAACCATTTTAATTTGTACTTAAAAAAAAAAAAAAAATTATCTTATCTTTGTTTAGTAGAGGAGAAAAATGTTTAAAGAAAATAATAGATGTCATAACATTTGTTAAAGAAAATGTAAATATTACATTTGGACGGGAGGGTGTTGTTTGGACTTTTGGGATACACAATGGTCTTATTTCAATAATTTGAACTATTTATTTTGTAGGACTTTCCGTGTATATTTAACCTATATATAAAAAAATAATTTGATATGATAATCATAATATCTTTATTTTATCGTGTTTGTCCTAAATATATTTTTGAAAATTAAACATATATTTTTTTTCATGAATGATGTATATGGAGGAGTAGTAGCCGAACTACTTGGGAGATGGAGGATGCCTCTATGTTCTTGAAAATTGCACCAATACGAATATATTATATGATATTTGAATAATGTTTGAGAGCCACAATTTGTGTGGCTCAAATGGCTCAAAACTGCCAAAACGACGTCGTTTTGGCATGTTTTGTGCTCAAAAAATAAAAGTGGTGGCATGCACCTCTTCTATAAATAAAAGGATAAATTACAAACATACTCCTTGAGATTTATTTAAATTATAAATTATTTTCTATATTTTTAGAAATTACATTATGTCCCCTAAGGTTTTTAATTTCATAACAAATAGGTCCTTTTATTAATAAATCATCAAATTAATTAACAGTTTTTAATAATATTAAAATTTTATTTCAATTAATTATTCAGATAATTTTATTATTGCACAGGTGAACAGTTAGAAATTTTACTTTTTTAATTAATTTTGTTAAATAAAAAATTCTGACAAAGAGGAATTTATAATTTTCTAAATCACAGAAAACAATTCGTATTTTATGCAAATCTCAGGAGTGTATTTGTAATTACCCTAAATAAAAATGACTAGATTATATTAATGTTATTAAGTATTGTGGGAAGTAGTTGAAGATCACATTATTAAAAAAAAAAAAATGTGGTGGCATACACCTCTTCTAAAAATAAAAATGACTAGATTATATTAATGTTATTAAGTAGTGTGGAAAGTAGTTGAAGATCACATTATTATACATTATGAAAAATTAATTAAATAGAGAGTTAATAAAATTTCAAAAAATTAGGAGGCAATCTTAATGTACATGTAAAAAAATCAAAGAAACATGTATACATTGTCAACCAACACAATGGTTTTATATTCAGTCAAAGAAAAAAGTATTTATTAATAATTCAAAACTTTAGCAAACGATTTTTTATATTAAAAAAAATTATTAGATTTATTTATTTATATAAATTACTTATTCTCACAACCCTTGGTTAAGAAATTATTTTTTTACACACACCTTATCCCACCACCCACGCATCCTCCTTTTTCGAGTATAATTTTTTATTCAACCCCTAATAGAGAGTTTTAAAAAATAAAATATTTAAATTATCAAAATAAAATTCATAATGAATCTTTCGTATTCAGGTAATACCATTCAATCTAGATTATGACTATATCTCGTTTTTGTATCCATCCCATTTGTTGGGGAAACAACGTGGGACTAGTTATGCATTACAAATTGGGGCTGTGAGATGTAAACTGTGAAGGCAAGGTGCTATGTATTAATTTGCCAACAACTCCCTCCACTCCACCCCACTCCACTCCACTCTAGAATTCATTATCACATACCTTAATACTGTACTACTTCTCTCTCTAGACTTCATTATCACAGATCTTAATACTGTATACACTCTCTAGAATTCATTATCACAGACCTTATTATTGTATTACTTCTCTCTCTAGACTTTATTATCACAGATCTTAATACTGTATTTATTTAGTTAGGAGATTTAGGAAAAAATTTAAAAAGAGAAAGAAAAAAGGTATGTAAGATGTAAATAAAATATAATTATATTTTACCTAGTTTCATATACTTTTTTTATTTTATTTTTTCAAATCCCTATTAAAATCCCCCAACCAAATATAGTGTAAAACAATTTAGGTACTTCTTTACAACTAGGAGTTGTTTTGAGAAGATAGATAAAAAGTTGGCCTTTTAACTTATTTTAGTTTTTTTTTTTTTTGATAAAACGTGTATGAGAGATGATGTGACCTAAAATAGGTTAAAAGTTGTAAGATAGCCATCTTTTCAAAATATCCCTATATTTATGTTGAGTATCAATTTGTTCATTGGATTTTAGTTATTCTTTATCATTCTTGAGAGTGAATATCTTGGAAATATTGACTTATCATTCGTATGCCGAATAGTTCGTGAGTATTACGCTGGTGAACCGATTCATGGGCCGGCTGGGGCACTTAATCCGAATAGATTGATTAATCTGTCTTTGCCCCAGGCGGTGCATGATCATTCGGGCGCCGGATGAGACGAACTCAGGAGTTTTGAAGTCGATTCATGGGCCAGATGGATCACTTAAGCCGAACATATTCGATCACTTAAGCTGAATATATTGATAAATCTATCTGCTCTTGCCCCAGGCGGTGCATGATCACTCAGGAGTTTTGAAGTCGATTCATGGGCCGGCTGGAGCACTTGAGCCGAATATATTGATAAATCTATTTGCCCTAGCCCCAAGCGGTGCATAATCATTTGGGCGCCGGATGAGACGAACTCAGGAGTTTTGAAGTCGATTCATGGGCCGGCTGGATCACTTAAGCCGAATATATTCGATCACTTAAGCCGAATATATTGATAAATCTATCTGCCCCTGCCCTTGCCCTAGGCGGTGCATGATCACTCAGGAGTTTTGAAGTCGATTCATGAGCCGACTGGAGCACTTGAGCAGAATATATTTGATCACTTAAGCCGAATATATTGATAAATCTATCTGCCCTTGTCCCAGGCGGTGCATGATCACTCAGGAATTTTGAAGTCGATTCATGGGCCGGCTGGAGCACTTGAGCCGAATATATTTGATCACTTAAGCCGAATATATTGATAAATCTATCTACCCTTGCCCCAGGCAGTGCATGATCACTCAGGAGTTTTGAAGTCGATTCATGGGCCGGCTGGAGCGCTTAAGCCGAATATATTCGATCACTTAAGCCGAATATATTGATAAATCTATCTGCCCTTGCCCCAGGCAGGTCGATCCAGTCGGCGCCGGACGATTGAGGTTTTCACAATTAATGAGATTGCCTCGAGGGTGCTGCCTCTGTAAAGAATAAATGATTAAAGGTACAACTTTTATGAGCACAGTAAGCAACTGACTCCAGCTTTTGAAGGTATTGTGTGAATGTCGAACAGACTCTTCTTTAACAGTAGAGGGGAAGCGAGGACGCTAGCTGAGCTGGGTGGAGACATGAATCAAGGTGGTGACCCTTCGCGCACAGGGAGTAGGAGTTCTAGGGATCGAGAGAGGCATTAGCCTCCTCGACGTCGAAGCAAGTCGCCCAGGCGGGACAAGCAGTCGCAGGGCAGATCTCCTCAACCTCGAGTCGAGAGGGGATCTGACGCGAATCCGTGCCCATTAAGCTTTGTGGTATTTGTGGGGAATAGACCCATGACAGAGGCGGACTCGATCATTCGAGACCTAAATGTAGCGATCGAGTTTGCTCGACAAATTTTTCCTCCTGAGGTTTAGCAATCGATAGTAGGTCGACAGGACTACGAAGTATTTCGTGAAGGCATTCACGGGGTGGTGAAGGGGCTTTACACTGCCTATGAAATCGGCATGCGGCTGCGTGCTGCCCGCCGAGAAATGGAGAAGAAGAAGGAACGTATTCGAAGTTTGGAGGCTCGCGCGGAGGCGGCTGAGCTCGAGTTAAGGAAGACCAAGGTGGCTCAGGCACAACCCGTCGGGCAGGGAAACCCAATCGTGGAAGAAAGGGTTACCAGTCGGCTCATCAGTACCGCGCTCGCCGATCGTGAGACAGCGAGTATGTTCGCAATGGAGACCGCGAAGGGGAGGGCCTATGAAAAAGGTTTTCATGAAGGCCGAAAAGTTGGAATCGAAAAGACTAAGGAGAAACTTGCCGAAGAAGTTTGCCGATGTGAAAATTGTGGATTTAGGCACGGTTGGATCAAGGCATCTCAAGCAGCGGAAGCTCTTCGAGCATCGGGCATTGATTCGGCATCGCCACTTTACCACAGTAAACAATTTTCGTTTTTCGCTTTTGAAGTCGAGAAGAGTGAGGATGAGGGTGATGCCGTATAAATATACCTATTATAAGGTTGAAACGCAGATCACGTTCAAAACTATGTAATTTATTGTTTGTTTGATTGAATAGAAACGTTCTATTGTAAATATTTCGTTGCAGTTCGTATTCGGCATGTACGTGTTTCGTTTTATTGTATACATGTTTGAATGAATGTATAAACGTTGATCGGTCCGAGTATCTGTTAAGTGTCCAGTTATACGCCGGTTTATAGGCAGGGTCGACCCATACGTGATAGTCGTTTATTCCTAAATGAGGCCATTGTAACTTGAGGAAGCCGAAAACTAGTGAGTAGAGTGGCTACGACAAATTTGACTCGGCTCGGGGCCTAGATTTTTGGCCAGTGCATGTGCTTCAAAAAGTCGTTTGGATAACTAGGCCGTGGCAAATGTCAACCGACGTTTGTCTCATGGAGTTTAGCGTTAATGAAATCGCCTCGAGATTGGGGCCTCGAGATCGTTGCCAGTATTGAAAATAAAAGGAGTGGGCGCTTCGCGCAGATAAACAATCACTTATTATGTGAGGTGAGATAAGTGGGGATGTTAGTTAGATAGGCTCGGAGTTCAGCCGAGCTTGGTGTTGCAATGGAGCGCGGCAGACGACCCATCCGTATGGGAGGTAGGGCGTCCAAAAGTTGGCATGAGTCTTCAAGTCGTCGAAGCAGATCACCCCGAAAGGAAAGGCAACGACCGTTGGGTTTATCCTTCCTTGTCTTGGATCTTTGCCTTGACATTGTCAATGGTATCAGGGGAAGTTTGGCAATGTGCAAGTCATGGGCTTGGGCACAGTTGGCTCAAGGCATTGCAAACCATGGGCTTGGGCGCTGCCGCTTTACCAATGCGTCTTTTCCCCTTTTTAGCTTTTGAGGTTGAAAATGGGTATTGTAATGCTCAAATGCGGGTTGCGTTTATATAACAACTGTTTGATCAAATAAAAAGTTTTATTTCAAACATTTGCGTCTTATTCTGAATTTTTTATATGCTTAGTTAAGCACCTTATTTCGGATGTTGGCGTGTTTTGTTTTGTTTTGTTTTGTTCGTGCTGAAGGGTACTCCGAATACGGAGGTATGATCTGCCCTAAGGTGTCATGCACCAAAGGGGGCTCCGAATCTGGAGACTTAATGTGGCCAATCGTGATATCCACGAAGGGCGCTTCGAATTTGGAGTCTTAATCGGCCCTAAGGTGTCATGCACCAAAGGAGGCTCCAAATCCGGAGTCTTAATCGGCCCTAAGATGTCATGCACCAAAGAGGGCTCCAAATCGGGAGACTTAATCGGCCCTAAGGTGTCATGCACCAAAGGGGGCTCCAAATTCGGAGACTTAATCGGCCCTGAGGTGTCATGGACCAAAGGGGGCTCCGAATTCGGAGACTTAATCGGCCCTAAGGTGTTATGCACCAAAGGGGGCTTCGAATCTGGAGACTTAATCGGCCCTAAGGTGTCATGCACCAAAGGGGGCTCCAAATTCGGAGACTTAATCGGCCCTAAGGTGTGATGCACCAAAGGGGGCTCCAAATCGGGAGACTTAATCGGCCCTGAGGTGTCATGCTCCAAAAGGAGCTCCGAATCCGGAGACTTAATCGGCCCTAAGGTGTCATGCACCAAAGGGGGCTCCGAATCCGGAGACTTAATGTGGCCAATCGTGATATCCACGAAGGGCGCTCCGAATCTGGAGTTTTAATCGGCCCTAAGGTGTCATGCACCAAAGGGGGCTCCGAATCCGGAGACTTAATCGGCCCTAAGGTGTCATGCACCAAAGGGGGCTCCGAATCCGGAGACTTAATGTGGCCAATCGTGATATCCACGAAGGGCGCTCCGAATCCGGAGTCTTAATCGGCCCTAAGGTGTCATGCACCAAAGGGGGCTCCGAATCCGGAGACTTAATCGGCCCTAAGGTGTCATGCACCAAAGGGGGCTTCGAATCTGGAGACTTAATCGGCCCTAAGGTGTCATGCACCAAAGGGGGCTCCAAATCCAGAGACTTAATGTGGCCAATCGTGAGATCCACGAAGGGCGCTCCGAATCCGGAGGCTTAATTGGCCCTAAGGTGTCATGCACCAAAGGGGGGCTTTGAATCGTCGACATGACGAGCGCTACAATGGGTTTGAGAAATGAATTGAACGACGAAAAAAAATGGTTTGCATTGCAGAAGTGATATATATACAAGTATCAAAGCCCACAGGTCGGGTCAGTGATAGAGTTTTCATAAAATCTCTGCTTGTGCCGATTGCGGGGAGCCGCGGATTTCTTCAATGCCATGGGCTGTCGGGAAGCGCACAAGCTGATGATAAGTGCTTGGAACGGCCTTCATAATATGTAACCAGGTTCGCCCCATGATGACATTATACGGCGACGGGAGCTTTACGACCAGGAATTCTACTTCGACCGTTCTGGAACCCGCTCGAACAGGTAGTATGATCTTCCCTAACGGGTACTAAGGATTCGTATTAAAGCCGAACAATGGGTGAGGCGCCAGAGATAGATCTGACTCGTTGAAGCCGAGTTTGATGAAAGTTTTGTAATACATAACCTCTGAAGTACTTCCTGGGTCTATGATAATGGGTTCAATGGTGAACCGATTTATGTGTAATTTGATGACCAACAGATCGATGTAGGAGGCTATTGTGCCGCTAAGATCGGAGTCATTGAAAGTAATTGTCGGAGCTTCTCTGGGACATTCGGTCGAAATACGTTGCTTTTGGGGGATTGGATGCGATTGAATTGTGTGCACGGTTGGGGATGCAGACAGGCTGTAGATTATATGGATCACGCCAAGTGGAGGTGAGTCCTGCCTCAAGGTTAACGCCTTGATTGGCTTTCCCTTTCTCACGTACTGTTGCAGTCGGCCGTCTTGCACCAATTCTTCCAGGTGATCCTTTAATGTGTAACAACTCTCGGTTTTGTGGCCGTGATCTTTGTGATACTCGTACCGCCTATCCCTTCTTCGCGTGTCGGGTGGCCCCACCATCTTTGACGGCCATTTGAAGAATAGAAGGTGTTGGACTTTGGTCATTATTGCAGTGATTGGTTCTGACAACTCTGTGTACTTCTTGTCGGCACGCCTCGAGCGCCTGCTGTTGACTTGCAGTTGTTCATTCGTCCTGTGGGAGCATTGATCGCTTGATCGGCGAGAGTCCTGCCTTTTGTCTCGTTTAGCGCATTGCCATGGCTCAGGGCTTGGAGGTGGCACGGAACTAATTGGTTGAGCAATTTCAAGAGGGGCCGTTTTGTTGGACATTGGTCCGACTTTTATTCTCAAGGCATCATCTTCCACTTTGCAATACTCTTTAACTTTCTTCATCAACGCCCAGACTGTTTTGGGGGGTCTTCTGGTTAGGAAACTGCGAAGAGCACTGTCAGGATGTAGTCCCATTTTGAAGGCAGTGATGGCCATGGAGTCGTTGCAAGCGTCGTCGATGAGGTTGAAGCACTCCCAATAGCGCGCCGAATACGCTCCGAGCATTTCTCCTGACTGGATTTGCATGGCCCAGAGAGAGTCGGCCTGTTTCGGTTGTACCTTGTTGGTGATGAACCTGGCCCTGAAGGATTTCTGTAATTGATGGAAGCTTTTGATAGAAGCCGGCTCTAGCTTGTAATACCACTTGACAGCTAATGGCCCCGGGCTGCTGGGGAATATTCGACACATGAGGGCTTCGTTGTCTGCATGCAATGTCATGGCCTGCTTGTAGTGACGGATATGATCAGTGGGGTCTGATTTTCCGTCGTAAAGAGTGAATGACGGAGCTTTGAACTTCTTGGGCAGGGCCGCCCTTGCAATCCGTCGGACAAAAGGATCGTGCTGGTCCTCTTCGTCTGAACTGCTTCTTCTACCTTTGTTCCTTGTATGTAGACTCTTTTCAGAGAAGCTGGAAGTTTCGGATCGTCCCTTCTTGTTGAGCTCCGTGGATAATGAGTTGGAGTCGCTGTCGGTATCCTTTGGTCGGGCTCGAGGTCGTTGTCCATCTGCCCTCGGAGGTCGTTCGGGATCTTGGCGCACGGCTTCTCTGGATTTTGCTACTTCCAGGGCCAAATCTTGACGGAGACGTTCATTTTCAGTGATCATGTTCTCCAGCCTTTGTTCATTCTGCTTTGCTTGTTCCATGATCGCTTGCATTGTCTCTTGCGCTGAAGTCGTTGGTGAGTCGAAGTTCAAGGCGCGTCTTGCAGCGATGGTTTCCTTTTCGAGCAGAATTGCTTGGAGTGAGGTCATCTCTCTGTGCGGTCTCGTCAGTGGCTATCGGAGGATCTTCAGTCACGCCTGCCATGGATGTATTTGAGTATTCCCACAGACGGCGCCAATTGTGGAGAAGTGGTTTGGAAATACTCTTTAGATCTTGGGAGACGCTAGTGATCCTCAGCTAGTCACCTGAAAAGATACAAACACTCCGGTTGGGGGTGCCAGAATTAGCACTCCGACGGACAAGTCAGTTCAGACACTCAGGATAACTTGTTTACTAAGTTAAGTGAAGTGATTTTTACATACCTTTCTCAATCCATTGTTCCTGTATTTATACCTGTTCCTTTTGAACCTCGGGGCCAGGGCCTACTTTTTAATCATTGTCTTTTCTCTTATTCGGCTCTAAGGATCTATACTTATTCGGCACATATATTATATTCGGCTTCCCATTCTCGTAGGATACAGTCGATTAATATCAGTCTTCTAAGGTACGCACCTTCTGATTTTGCCATTATTCAGCTCCCACAATCACATGCATGAGTTCCTATGAACTCTAATGCTCTAAAACATGATCAAATGCAAGATTAAGCTCAAAATCAAGGTGAATTCATGGACTACAACCAAAATATGAACTTCTATGTAAGAATTTCATGAAAAACAACTTCAAAATGCTATGATATGAACATGCATGCCCACATTGCTACTCAATTCAACTCTTTAGGCTATAACTTGACTCTCAATCACTAATTTACCATGAACCATGCACAAAACAACTTAAATTCATAATCAAGAGGATGAATTCCTACCTTAGGTCTTAAACTCCAAGTGTAGAAGCCTAATTATGCAATTCTCCTTCAATTCCTTCTAAATCTCCAAGCAACTCTCAAATGAAATCAAGTTTCTCCTATCTCCCTCTCTCTCACGTTTTTTGGCAAGAAGATGGATGAAAATGGTGTATGAATTAACCCCAAACAATATTTTAGAAAGTGGCCCACTCAAATGGCAAACAAGTAATAAATTCAAACTATTGTAATTTAACATCATTTAATCTAATTTAATCATTCCAAATCAAATTTTAATTAAACCTACCATAAAATCACATAAATTCTAATTAGCACATAGCACTAATCAATTTCTGATTCGGTCGCCGATAAGACCTTCAATTCGCAGTTCGAAGTTAAAACATGAACAGATCATTCAGTAATCAAACAGATAGAAATGCATTTAAAACAATACACTCATGCAAACAGATTAGGATTTCATTCTAATCAATTACTTATCATGCTCAGTCACAGTTTAACACTAATCAGAGGTGAGGGTTGTCACAGTCTTGTCTCCTTAAAAGAGTTTGGTCCTCCAAACTCGGATTACCTTCGTTTTGAAAGAACACTGGATTCAGGGAGAACAATTCAGGATATCTTTTCATCATATCGTCTTCCTTTTCCCAAGTGGCATAAATGCCACCATGGTTTTGCCAATCCACTTTCACTAACGAAATTTTTTTATTCCTTAACTTCTTGATTCGTCGATTTACAATCTGAATAAGCCGTTCTTCATGAGTGTAGTCATCACTTAGCATTACACGGGTAGGCTCAATAACATGGAAGGGATCCCGGAGATAATCCCTCAACATTGAAATATGGAAGACATTATGCATATCCTCCATTTCAGGAGGAAGCGCTACTTGGTACGCCACTGGATTAATCTTTCCAATAATCTCATACGGCCTGACATACCTCGGCGCTAGCTTACCTTTTGCCCCAAAACGAGTCTGTCTTTTCATTGGTGTCAATTTAACAAAAACATGATCACCCACTTCATATTCCCTGTCTCGCCTTTGAACATCCGCATAACTTTTTTGTCGGCTTTGTGCAGTTTTCAATCTTTGTTGAATCAGTTTCACATTTTCCGTGGTTTCATGTACAATTTCGGGCCCAAGCAAGGGCCCGTCTCCAACTTTTGCCCAGCAAATAGGAGTTCGGCATTTTCTGCCATATAAAGCCTCGAAAGGCGCCGTACCAATGCTCGCGTGAAAACTGTTGTTGTAGGCGAATTCAGCTAAAGGCAGATGATTTTCCCAATTTCCTTGGAAATCAAGAACACACATACGCAGTAAATCTTCCAGAGTTTGGATGGTTCTTTCTGATTGACCATCTGTCTGAGGATGGTATGCACTACTCAACCTCAATTCGGTACCCAATGCTGTCTGCAGACTTTGCCAGAATCTCGATGTAAACTTCGAGTCCCTATCAGAAACAATGGACACAGGCACTCCATGCAATCTAACAATCTCAGCAATATAAATTGCAGCCAACTTGTCTGCATTATAAATTGTTTTGACAGATAAGAAGTGAGCAGATTTAGTCAATCTATCGACAATAACCCAAATTGAGTCCATAGCTTTACTGGAGCGAGGTAATCCAACAATGAAATCCATTGTAATATGTTCCTATTTCCACTCCGGTATCGGTAAGGGCTGAAGTAAGCATGCGGGTCGTTGATGTTCAGCTTTGACTTGTTGGCAATGTAAACATTTTGACACAAACTCGGCAATCTCTTTCTTCATTCCTGGCCACTAGAAATTAAGTTTCATGCCTTGGTACATTTTTGTATTTCTTGGGTGGATGGAAAGTTTTGAATTGTGGCATTCCTGCAAAATTCGTCTTTTCAGTTCAGAATCATTCGGTACACACAACCTTCCCTGAAACTTCAATTAATTGCTTTCAAATTTAAAGTCTGGCCTTGGTTTGGATTCCCGTTCATTAATGATCTTTGTCAAAAAGTCATCTAGGTGTTGTTTCTCTCTAATTTCCTTAATAAGGGCCGGTTGAGCAGAAATAGCAACCAATGTTCCACCGTCTTCTCATAAAACAATTTCAACTTCAAATTTCTCAAGATCACACAGTAGTTCTTTCTGTCTAGTGAGTAAACAGGCCAAATTCCCAATTGATTTCCGACTTAGTGCATCGGCAACGGTGTTAGCTTTTCCTGGATGGTACAAGATTTGCAAGTCATAGTCTTTTATCAGTTCTAACCATCTCCACTGTCTCATGTTCAATTCTTTCTGTGTAAAGAAACATTTCAGACTCTTGTGATCTGTGTACACTTCACATGTTGCCCCATATAAGCAGTGGCGCCAAATTTTCAATGCAAAAACCACTGCGGCAAGTTCTAGATCGTGAGTAGGGTAGTTCTTTTCATGTGGTCTCAGTTGTCGGGAAGCATACACAATAAATTTACCATTCTGCATTAAAACACATCCCAAACCCTTATAAGAAGCATCACTGAAAATAGTAAATCCATCCGTACATGAGGGTAGGGTAAGAATCGGTGCAGTCACAAGTCGAGTCTTTAACTCTTGGAAAGATGATTCTCTCTGATCGGTCCAGTCAAATGGTATTCCCTTTTGAGTCAACTAAGTCAATGGTAGAGCAATTTTGGAGAAGTCTTTCACAAACCTTCTGTAGTATCCGGCTAAACCCAAGAAACTCCGGATTTCAGTAACATTAGTCGGTCTAGGCCAATTCACCACTGCTTCAATCTTCTGTGGGTCAACTAAAATGCCATCCTTACTAATCATGTGTCCCAAAAACATAACATTATCAAGCCAAAATTCACACTTTGTCAGTTTAGCATATAGTTTCTATTCTCTTAAGGTTTGTAAGGCTATGTTCAAATGACGTTCATGTTCTTCCTTACTCTTGGAATAAATCAAAATGTCATCTATAAAAACAACCACAAATTCATCGAGGAATGGTTTGAAAACTCTGTTCATAAGGTCCATAAATGCAGCAGGTGCATTAGTAACTCCGAAAGGCATAACAAGAAATTCATAATATCCGTACCTCATTCGGAAGACAGTCTTTTCGATGTCCTCTGGTTTGACTTTCAACTGGTGGTATCCGGATCTAAGGTCAATTTTGGAGAAAACCTGAGCACCCTGTAACTAGTCAAATAAATCATCAATACGAGGCAGTGGGTATTTGTTTTTCACTGTTACCTTATTCAATTCACGGTAGTCAATGCAAAGCCTTAATGAGCCGTCTTTCTTTTTCACAAATAGAACTGGTGCACCCCACGGTGAAGTATTGGGCCTGATGAACTTCTTATCTAACAATTCTTGTAGCTAAATTTTCAGTTCTTTCAATTTGGTAGGTGCCATTCTGTACGGAGCTTTAGAAACTGGCTGTGTACCCGGTAGCACTTCAACAGTGAACTCTATCTCTTTGTCAATCAAATCCCCTGGCAGATCATCCGGAAAAACATCTGGGAATTCTCTGACTATAGGAATACTGTCCACATTAGCTTTAGTATCAACAGGTACAGTCAATATGCAACATAAATACCCTTTACACCCCTTTTTAATCAATTTAAAAGCTTTCATGGACGAAATCAGGTATGGGGGAGGAACTACACCAACTCCGTTAAATACAAATTCAGACAATCCAGGTGGACGGAAAACAACTTGTTTCATTACGCAGTCTATGGTAGCATGGTATTTTGTTAACCAGTCTATTCCCAAAATTATATCGAAATGATCAATGTTCAAAGGCAGTAAATCAATATACAAATGTACATCCCCAACAACAATTTCACGTGTAGGATACACATAAGTGCAAGTCATGGATCCCCCAACGGGTGAAGATACAGCTAACAAATTGTTCATGGGTTCCAGTGGTCTGTTTAATTTTGTGAAAAAACATGCGAGACAAATGAATGTGTAGACCACGAATCAATCAGAATATAAGCACTTTGGACACAGATTGAGAGTATACCTGACACAACTGTCTCGGTGTTCTGCACGTCTCCCGGTACAAGTGCAAACACCCGGCCTTGCCTCAAAGGCTCTTTTCCAGTGGCTTTGGGGTTGGGTTTTGGTGTAACAGTTGATGCTACGGCACTGGCTGCAGCCTTACTATTGCCTTGGGACGTGGAGGGGCAATCTTTGACTATGTGGCCAACCTTGCCACACCTGTAACAAGCACCATAAATTTTATAGCAAACCCCCTTATGCCTTTTTCCACAATCAGAGCAGGGTGGTATGGAACCACTTCCCTGACTAGAACTGTTTGTTGACCCTGTGTTTTGCTTTTTATTCAATGGACTGTTCCGGCCTTTCTTAAACTTGAAGCCCTGTCTCTTACCGCGCCACTCAGTTGTTGGCGTTTCAGTCTGTTTTAATGGTTCGATATTCGACTCAGCTATTATTGCTCGGTCAAGAACATCCACATATTTAAGTAACTTCAAAACATTAATTCGATCAAGTATCTCGACATTAAGGCCACCTTCAAACTTCCTGGCCTTTTTATAATCAGTATCAACTATGTGTGGTGCATATCGGGAAAGTTCAGTGAATTTAGATTCATACTCTGCTACTGACATGGTTCCTTGTTTCAACTGTTCAAACTCAGTCACCTTGCAGTCCCAGACACACTGGGGAAAGTATTTTTCAAAGAAGGACTCCTTAAACTGAGCCCAAGTCATAGCATTGTTGGTGTCACGAACGAGCATCCATCATCGTCTGGCCTCCTCTTATAAAGTGAAGGTAGCCAGTAACACCTTATGTTCTTCAGAACACGGAAATACTTCGAACAATTTCTCAGTTTCTAGAACCCATGCTTCGACCTTTAATGGTTCAAGGCCTCCTTGGAATGATGGTGGTTTCATTTTGTTGAACTTCTGCGTTAAAGCGATAACATCATCATGAATATTCTGTTCGGGTTGTACTGGAGGAGATGGGAGCTGTTGGTTCTGTTATTGCCTTAGGGCTTCAGTCAACAGTTCAACTGTTCTTTCCAACCTTGCCATTCTTGCCTCAGATGATTCAGATTCATCGACATTTCTTGCATTCTCCATTTCACTATATGCAATACAGTAATAATAAACATAGGAAGTTGCTTAAGCACATTAGCACATACATTCATATCATGGCCACACATACTTTCTCATGCTCATGCAATGCCCTAATTACTTTTCTAGGACATCCTATAGCTCATTTGGAAACGTGTGTGCGGTATAACTCGTGCTTTGACATCACTCTGATACCACTCTGTCACGACCCAAACTCGCCCCTATGGGTTTAGCATCGCATCCGGGTAGTAATCTGTGATTACCAAAGGCTTGCTTAACAGTAATGACAGTAATACAGAGTAAAGGGGCTGGCGGACGCCAAACAGTAAATAAAAGATGTCCAATGAGCTGTGAAAACCTGAATGCAAAAAGACTTTATGCACAAGCCACATTAATGAACAAAACATATATATAGATGTCATATACACAAACATCCAGGTTAGAGACCAAATCCTTAACTATAACTGTACGGTCAAGTCTTATTCAGCTATTACAAAACAGAGGCACAAAGGGTGAATCTGAAACACTCCAAAACAGCCATGGCTTGAACGCACTCGGAACCTCGAAGTGAGGCACAATGGTTGGTTCGACAAAATGAGAGCTTAACTTGACGCTCCTAGCATCGGTCTGGTGCCTAGACACCTACATATAAATATAAACAGTGAGCTAAAGCCCAGTGAATAACATCTGCGTAAATGGGTTAAGAATGAATGTCCTTTCTTTAATTAAAACAGTCATCTGTATCAGTAAATCAATTATTCAATCAGCGGCTCATATTTCATGTCATATCAGTCATTTAGAATTCATAACAGTCATACGTGGTACGTCTCATAGCAAAACAGTACAGTAGGTCTTAATTGACCGAACAGTCAGTTGACGGCCATCATAACAGTAAACAGTAGTAGTTCCAAACATGAGAACTGACAGAGATCTCTGTAACAGTAGCAGTGACAGTACAGTAACAGTAAGTTGCTATGGATGCCACGAATACAGTTTACAAATAAGACAAACATTCATTCAGTAAGTAATATCATTTTAGAAAGTGGTACAGTCAATCGTTCAGAAATAATTATAATTGAACGTATCTTTACAACATTGTTACTCATAGAGCACTAGGCTATAGGCAAGCTAATGAGTGTCCTCGGATGCCAACCCTACAGTTGTAGAACGAACACACACTCGGGATTAATAACTTAGCCCCTTAACTATACTTGGTGTGGTTCTATAACATTATCCTCATTAAGATGCCTTAAACATGGCCTAAGAATGCCTAGGATGGAATGAGGATGCAAAAATTACACTTTAAAACACTTTTCAAAATTTGCTGAAAACAGGGTTCTCGCTCGAGCGTGGCTTTCTATGCTCGAGAGCTTACCAAAACAGAGGAGTCGCTCGAGCGTGGACTTCCTCACTCGAGCGGTCTATAAAAATGCAAAAAGTACTGGATATTGAAAATCCCCGCTCGAGCGTGAGACACAGCTCTTCGCTCGAGCGTAGGTCTCGTCGCTCAAGCGTGCGCCTGCTTGCACAAAAACCTGAGAGCTTGCAATCTACACTCAAGCCAGCATTCCGTCGCTCGAGCGGAGCACTGAACAAAAGATGGTCGCTCGAGCGTGGAAGTCAAAATCTGGAATTTCCAGATTTGCTCCCAAAGCTCAAACCAAGAATTAAACTTATCAAAACTTAACCTTCTGGGCCCATTTTCTGGAAAACACTTGAAAACTCATATTACAACTTGTTTTGAAAATCAATTTGTAAAATCAAGCCCAAAGGGGAGACAATTGAACACAATTTCAAAGAAACTTTCATGAACAATGCAAGAACATCACATGCATGAGTTCCTATGAACTCTAATGCTCTAAAACATGATCAAATACAAGATTGAGCTCAAAATCAAGGTGAATTCATGGACTACAATCAAAATATGAACTTCGATGTAAGAATTTCATGAAAAACAACTTCAAAATGCTATGATATGAAAATGCATGCCCACATTGCTACTCAATTCAACTATTTAGGCTATAACTTGACTCTTAATCACTAATTTACCATGAACCATGCACAAAACAACTTAAATTCATAATCAAGAGGATGAAATGCTACCTTAGGTCTTGAACTCCAAGTATAGAAGCCTAATTATGCAATTCTCCTTCAATTCCTTCCAAATCTCCAAGCAACTCTCAAATGAAATCAAGTTTCTCCTATCTCCCTCTCTTTCACGGTTTTTGGCAAGAAAATGGATGAAAATGGTGTATGAATTAACCCCAAACAATATTTTAGAAAGTGGCCCACTCAAATGGCAAACATGTAATAAATTCAAACTATTGTAATTTAACATCATTTAATCTAATTTAATCATTCCAAATCAAATTTTAATTAAACCTACCATAAAATCACATAAATTCTAATTAGCACATAGCACTAATCAATTTCTGATTCGGTCGCCGATAAGACCTTCAATTCGCAATTCGAAGTTAAAACATGAACAGATCATTCAGTAATCAAACAGATAGAAATGCATTTAAAACAATACACTCATGCAAACAGATTAGGATTTCGTTCTAATCAATTACTTATCATGCTCAGTCACAGTTTAACACTAATCAGAGGAGATGATTGTCACATCAACAGACCAAGCGGGATGCCGGTCGACAGTCCACCCCAAGGCATAATCAATGTTATATATGGGATCGTCGAACGTGAGTGGGTATGTGAGCTTAGAGGGATGATCAAAAAGGCTTAGCACTTGAGAGAGGTATTAAGTGCACAACCTACCGTCAAAAAGGA
The DNA here is from genome assembly GCF_055761805.1 of Camellia sinensis. Classification (NCBI taxonomy): domain Eukaryota; kingdom Viridiplantae; phylum Streptophyta; class Magnoliopsida; order Ericales; family Theaceae; genus Camellia; species Camellia sinensis. The sequence continues at coordinate 92,835,855 of NC_138962.1, forward strand.
CAGAACATAGGCTACGAATATCATATCCTTCTCAAACAGGGATCTAGCAAGGCTACATTGCCCTCACAATGATGCACTAGTAGTAACTTTGCGTGTCAAGAATTTTGACATCAAACGGATTCTGATTGACTAAGAAAGCTCATGTAAGATAATGTACTATGAGACCTTCAAACAACTGAAATTGGAGGACAAGGACATTGCACCTGCGACATCTCCCCTCGTCGATTTCAACTCAATGCCAGAATGGCCAGTGGTCAAGATAATCCTGCTAGTCAAGGTAGGAACAATGACAAAACAGGTGGAATTCTGGGTATTGAAGGTCCCTTCCACTAACAACATAATCTTGAGAAGGGCATGGCTGCATGTCATGCGCTCGATGGTGTCAACCTACCATCAGGCATTACGATTCCCTAATGCAACCGGCATGATTGAAGAAGTCTTAGGAGACAAAATCATGTCGAAACAGTGTTTCGTCACGGTAAATGGTAGCCATGTTGCAAAAGGGTTTGTTCAGATGGTCGAGGAGCCAGAAAACAACGAACTGTTTGCAGATATCGACAAAGCAGCAGAACAGAAGGTAGTGGAAAACTTGGTTGAGGTGAGGATAGATGAAAAGAACCCAAAAAAGTTTTTTTTACTTGGCTCGTCATTATTCAGCACTGAAAGAGTAGAGATCATGGAATTCTTAACCTCTAACATCGAAGTGTTTGCCTAGACACCATACGACATGCCTAGCATTGACCCAAATTTCATTTGCCATCAACTTAATGTCCACCTAATTGCCAGGCCAATTATTCAGTGAACTCGCCGATCGGCACTCCACCACGTAGAGTTAGTAGCAGAAAAAGTAGGAAACCTGTTGGAGGCAGGAGCCATCAAAAGAGTACACTATCCAGGTAAATCTTCAACACTGTAGCAGTGCCAAAGAAAAATAGAAAGTGGCGCGTTTGTGTGGACTATAAAATGGTCAACAAAGCATGCCCAAAAGACAGTTTTCCCCTACCACGAATAAACCAACTGGTGGACCTGACGGCAGGGCAAAATCAACTTAGTTTCCTTGATGCGTATCAAGGTTACCATCAGATCGCTATGTATGAACCAGACCAAGAGGTCACGTCATTTACAACGCCCAGAGGATTATACTGTTACAAGGGCATGCTCTTTGGCCTAAAGAACGCAGGGCCTACATTCCAACGGATAGTCACCAAAATGTTTGAACCATTGTTAGGCAGAACAATAGAGGCTTACATAGATGACACGGTGGTCAAAAGCAAGGATAAGAAAGACCATCTCAGGGACCTAGATGAAATGTTTCAAATTTTGAAGTCCCACAGGTTGCGTCTAAACGCATCTAAGTGCGCATTCAGTGTAGGATCAGGCAAGTTCCTACGCTTTTAGTGACCAACCAGGGTATAGAAGCTGATCCCTCTCAAATCAAAGCAATCCAAGATCTTGAGAGGCCCAACACAGTCAAAGAGGTACAGCATCTCACTAGCCTAGCAGTCGCGCTCAACCGGTTCATAAGTCGGTTGTTAGACAAATGTCGACTATTTTTCCAAGCACTGAAGGCCAAATTTGAGTGGGATGAGGAATGTGACCACGCCCTAGAAAGCTTGAAAGACTACATAACCTCTTCTCCGTTGTTAGTAACCCCGGTACCAGGAGAAGAGCTCTTTTTGTACTTAGCAGTTTCACAGCATGCAGTCAGCATAGTGTTGGTCAGAGCGGAAGGAATCTAACACCTGCCTATCTTTTATGTTAGCAAGGCCTTGCTAGGCACTGAAACAAGGTACCTACCATTGGAAAAGCTCGCATTAGCTTTGATGATGGCCTCAAGAAAGTTGTCACACTATTTCCATGCCCACACCGTGATCGTCCTAACAGCTTTTCCATTAAAGGCCCTATTTGAGAGGGCGGATTTTTCTGGACGAATCTTGAAATGGGCAGTGGAGTTGGGGTAGTTCGATATCAAGTTTCAACCCAGAACCGCAATAAAAGCCCAAGCTTTAGCAGACTTTGTGGTTGAGTTCATACCAGGAAGTCATCACATCTGCCTAGTTGATTTGACCGACGCAACCGAAGTAAGGAGGGAAAGTGCTGCGGGAATTGCGTAGCCCCTAATGCAAGATGCCCAGTTACATTGCAAGCCATACAGGATTGAGGACAGGAAGGAAGGAACAAACCATGTTATTCCCAATGGGGACTCATAAAAAAGTAAAGACTTAAGGCAGTCAGATAGTGAAGTTTAAACCCCAACAACAGACATCAACTTGGAAGAAAATATCAGCAATACCCATGATCCCAAGACATCATCCGATCCCTCTATTTCTTGGAAACTATTCGTCGAAGAGATGTGGAAACTCTTCGTGGATGGAGCATCTAACAGGCACGGTGCAGGACTTGGCATAGTCCTCATCTCACCAGATGGCCTAACAATTGAACAGGCAGTCAACCTTGGGTTCCTACCATCCAACAACGAGGCGGAGTATGAAGCACTATTAGCAGGCTTAAAATCAGTACTTTACATGAAGGCCACCGAGCTGATAGTATATAGTGACTCTCAGCTGGTAGTAAACCAGATTTCAAGGGACTACAAGGCAAAATGTGATATGATGGCTAAATACCAAGAGTTAGTCAGAAAAGAGATCATGAAGTTCAAAGTAGTCCAGATAGAGCAAATCAGCCGAGGAAAATAGTAGAGCAGACGAGTTGGCAAGTTTTGTTTCAATGATAAATACATCTATCCCACACTCATTACTGATCGACTTCCTGTCTAGACCAAGTATTGAGGAACCCGAAGCAGCCGAGGCATATTGCGCCGAATTAGGCCTATCCTGAATGGATCCCATCATAATGTTTTTAAAAGATGGCATCTTGCCTGAAGAAAAAAAAGAAGCCAACAGAATTAGAGCCAAATCACAGCAATTTTAGCTCTTTCTATCACTAGCATTATATAAAAAATCCTTCACAGGACCCTACCTGAAATGTGTCCATCCCAGTAAGGTCGAGGCATTTTTGTTCGAGATACACGAAGGCGTATGCGGAAGCCACCAAGGGGGAAGATCATTGGCTTACAGAGCAATTTCGCAAGGATATTGGTGGCCATACATGCAAGTAGATTTAGAGAAATATGTCAAGAAGTGTGAGAAATGTCAGAAGTTCGCACAACAAATACATCAAGTAGCCAGAGAACTCCTACCACTGATTAGTCCGTGGCCCTTCGTAATATGGGGCCTGGACATAGTGAGACCACTTCCAACTGCACCCGGCAACAGAAAGGCCATGTTTGATTGGGGGTTTGAGAGGGTGGATTGGATTAGCAATCTGTGGGACCCACCAAACCCTTGTTTGGATGCAACACAATGTGAAAGGATTAGTAATAAAGGGGGCTTAGTAATCCCCCTCTGTAGGGGGGTTAGCTTGGGTGAATTTGAGGTGGGATCAGGAAAATAGTGAGGGGATTGAGTCTATTTTATATAAAAAATTTATTATTTTAATTTTATTTTTTTACCAAGTGCTCCTATTTGCTTTAATATTTTTTTTAATATAGAAATAGTTTATTTATTTATTTTATAAAAAAATAATTTAACAATCTCATTACTAACCATCTCTCATACTATCATCAAAACAAACACACTTTTACTTAATCCCCTCACTAACAATCCACACATTAACAATCTCTTCACTAACAATCTTCTCACTAATAATCTCATCCGACCTAATCCACCAAACAAACGTGGCCAAAGTTCTTTCTTACAGCAACAGACTACTTTACAAAGTGGGCAGAGGCAGAAGCACTCGCATCTATAAAGGAGAAAGACGTTAAAAAATTTGTCTGGCAGAACATCGTTACTCGATTCGGTATACCTAAGGCTCTAATATCTGACAATGGCACTCAGTTCGATGGAAAAATCTTCGGGGGCTTTTGCGAAGAGTACAAGATAGAATTTTACAATTCTACAGCAGCATACCCTCAAGCGAATGGCCAGGCAGAAGCTTCAAAAAAAGTTGTCTTAGACGGTTTAAAGAAAAGGTTAAAGAGAGCAAAAGGCAAGTGGGTAGAGGAACTTCCTCATGTTTTATGGGCTTATCGTACCACACCTCAGCGGTCAACTGAAGAAACGCCTTTTTCCTTGGCCTATGGCATGGAGGCAGTAATCCCACTGGAAGTAGGCCTCGCTACTATTAGAAGTGAAAATTTCAACCCAAACTTGAATGGTGAAGTCATAACCTTAGAACTCGACCTTGCAGAAGAGAGAAGAGAGAGAGCCCTAGTTCACATTGCCTCATACCAGCAAGAGTTATCCAGAAAATATAACAAAATAGTGCATTCGAGGCAATTCAAGATTAGAGATTGGGTTCTGCGCAAAGTAATGGGCAAGACTTTGGTACCTGGAGATGGCAAGTTAGGACCTAACTGGAAAGGACCATACAAGGTGGTCGGTTTAGCAGGAAAATGGGCATATCACTTGGAGGATGGAGATAGCAAAGCTATTCCCAGGCCATAGAACACTGTCAATCTCAAACTATTTTATTTTTAGCTTTTCCTTAAAACACTTGCAATTTTTCTTTTTCTTTTTATAAATAAAGCAAGTAGTTTTTCCAGCATAATTATTTCAACTGTAAAAGTTATTCTTAGTCATTACCAGCTAAGGGCAATCAAGAAGTTTGGCAGGTTTGACCAATGGTCACCTCTCTTCTTCAACCGAGATAAGGATCTAAGCTGAAGAAGGTTGGCAGAGATGACAAACATTTAGCTCTCTTCAGCCGAGATAAGGATCTAGGCTGAAGAAGGTTGGCAGGTACGACCAACATTTTCTCTTCTTCAGCTGAGATAAAAATCTAGGCTGAAGAAGGTTGGCAGGTTTGACTAACATTTAGCTCTCTTCAGCTGAGATAAGGATCTAGGCTGAAGAAAGTTGGCAGATATGACCAACATTTATTTCTCTTCTTCAGCCAAGATAAGGATCTAGGCTGAAGAAGGTTGGCAGGTTTGACCAACATTTAGCTCTTCTTCAACCTATGCCGAGATAAGGATCTAGGCTGAAGAAGGTTGGCATGTTTGACTAACATTTAGGTCTCTTCAGCCGAGATAAGGATCCAGGTTGAAGAATGTTGGCGAGTTTGACCAATATTTAGCTCTTTTCAGCCGAGATAAGGATCTAGGCTGAAGAAAGTTGGCAGGTATGACCAGCATTTATTTCTCTTCTTCAGCTGAGATAAGGATCTAGGCTGAAGAAAGTTGGCAGGTATGACTAACATTTATTTCTCTTCTTCAGCCGAGATAAGGATCTAGGCTAAAGAAGGTTGGCAGGTATGACCAATATTTTCTCTTTTTCAACCGAGATAAGGATCTAGGCCGAAGAAGGTTGGCAGGTTTGACCAACATTTAGCTTTCTTCAGCCGAGATAAGAATCTAAGCTGAAGAAGGTTGGCAGGTATGACTAACATTTTCTCTTTTTCAGCCGAGACAAGGATTTAGGCTGAAGAAGGTTGGCAGGTTTGACCAACATTCAGCTCTCTTCAGCCGAGATAAGGATCTAAGCTGAAGAAGGTTGGTAGAGATGACAAACATTATACCAGGCTCTTGGACCAGGATAAATATCTCGGCCAAAAAAAGTTAGCAGGATTAGGTAAGGCCTAGCTAAATTAGTCTGGCTTGGCATGGTGTAAAAAAAAAAAAATTGAAATACAATAACCGAACAAACAATTAGGAAAATAGCAGATTTCATTCTATTTCAAAACGTTCATTACAAAGGAAGGGGCTTGAGCCCGGTTACAATTTCACTAAAAACAAACATCAAAAGGAAAAAGAAGAAATCAAGTGAAAATATCGTCCCAATCAGCGTCCAAATCAACCTGAACTTCGCCTAAAAGTAGCTCGGCTACGGGATCAGCCCCCTGGTTAGGCTCGGTCGTAGGCGCCTCATTAATTGCAGCACGCAAGGGTAGGTTGGAGTCCACTGGAGTAGGAGAGGCAGACTGGCGGCCGAGCTAAGTTTTGGAAGCATTTTCAGGAGCAGGGACCTTATCCTCCTCCCCCTCCTAAAGGAATTTTTGTTGGACCGCGTTAGCATAGTCTGCCATATAGCCCGGTATGAAATAGGGAGGGGGATTTAGGAAGACCTCGGAGTCGTGTCCACAACTGAGCTTTTTAGCAGCGGCTTTCCAACGACACTTAAAGAAAATATCCTTGGCGGCTTCGTACTGTTGGACGTAAGTCTCATCTGCTTCTTTGAAGCCTCAGTCCTCTGCGTCCTGTATTTTTTTCTTTAGGTCCTCAAGCTCAGCATTCTTTTTCCTCTCCAACTTGGCCAGCTCATGTAGGTAGTGGTCTTTTTTCTCGGTTAAGGCCTTCTGCTTGTTAGCCTCGGCCGTGCTGACCAATCCGGCAAGCCTCAAGTTTTTGGCCTCTAGTTCAGCTAGCTTGGCCTGAACGTCTTTTAGCTCAGCTGCCTTGGATTCTGCCTCGGTGACGGCTAACAGTACCATATTTCGGAGTTCAAGTACTTGTTTATGAGCCACTTAGCTCTTTTGCAGGGCCTGCGTAGTTTAGAGCGGTTAGAGGACAACCAATGCCCTGGGATCATAATAAATGTTTGTTCAAGTTTGAGGGGTTTTTTGGGGCTTACCAATATCATCAATTTAGATGCTGAGCGAATGGCCTTCAGCTCGATCAAACCCTCATGCCGCTCCATGTCAGCGGGCAGGTAGACACTCTTTGCTAAGTTGAAGGCCAACAGGTGATCCTTCTCGGCGTTGACGGAGTCAGAGGCCGTAATAACGTGACCCCTGGATGTGGCTGATGGTGTCCACGCCGGCGAGGTGAGAGGATTTGAGGATTTGAAGAGCTAGGTCGGTTACGACCTTGGAAGAGTGTTGTTTCTTGTAGCTCGGTGTGGGATGGCTCATTCTCATCCCTCAAGCTTTGTGTACGTAGCCGCTTGCTCGACCGAGATGACGAGGCTCGGGTTGTAGGGAGGGTTACCATAGCCTTGTGTGTTTGACCGGCTTGTGGTACCTCAGTTTGAACCTCGGCAGTTGGAGCTGTGGTTTGTTCAGTGATTAGGGCGCGAACAGCACGACGCTTCGCTATTTCTTGTTCTTCGGTTAGGAGGATCAGGTTGATTTGGGGAAGAGTGGGATCTGGCTCTGGGGAAGGCTCTAAAAGAAAGTCGGTGACTCTGGTCTTCCTCCTTCCGCTATATCGGTAGGTCGGTTCGAGATTCAACAGCTCGGCCCAATCACGATGACGGTATCGGAGTGCGGCTCGAAGGGCGTCCTGGTTAGCGTATGTGTAGTGTAATTTTAGTTGGTTCAAATCTACAAGAAAGAAGGACAAGGGTTATGTCACGTCCCAAAATTTGGACAATTAAATATTAAATTAGGACTAAACCCCAATTAATATTCCATCATCCAAATCCTAGGGGTGAAACAAAAAAACTAAAACGCCAACCAAACCATCCACCATAAATTCATAACTAACAAATACCTCAACATTAAGGTAGCAACAACTAGTCAAAACTACTTAAATAAAGTACGGTTACAAACCATGCCAAATTATTCCAATACTAAAGTCATAAAAAAAAATAATAATAATAATAAATACATAAACTACTAACAAGCCTAAGCTCAAAAAAACCAAAAGAAATCCAAGAGCTATGCCCAAAAACTTTAGTTATTTCTCGTCACCACCGTAGCCTCAACTAATCCTGCAAAGGAAGCTCAGCTGAGCTCAAACAGAACGCACCCGAGTTGCCAAGAGACAAAACGGGTCAGTATACGGGTATACTGGTATGAGTACAAGATTTAACACCCACGTGTCCACCAGACACAGACAAAAATATATTTAATTCTTATCATGGGACAAGACAAGTGTAGACACGCCCTCGGGCCTCATGCTACAGTTCGGACTCAATTGGTGTCACGGTCCTGTATTTAATCTCGCAGAGTACAATGCAAGACCGATGAATCATCAAAGAGTCCAAATCTGGCAAATCATTTTTGAAAACAGATTTTTTTTTTTTGAAAGAAGTGCCAAACATGGACTGCTTTGCCAGATACAGAGTTGCCACCTAAATATTTTTTATGGGGGAATTTAGGAAACCCTGACTCAGTGCCAAAGGCCACGTGTCCGTCATCACCAAAGTTGCCTTGGCTCGGGAGCTTGGGTACGATTGGGGAAGGTCAGCTATGAGCACCCCCTCTCGCCCGATTCGAAGATCGGCCTCTACTAACCGTAATATCTGTTTTTGAAAACGTTATGTGTTCTTATTCCGGTTATTAGCCTGGAATTACTATGTTATGCGCACAGCAAACAAGTATAGACCAAATCGCCTAAATTGGAACAAAACATTTCATGCTTGTTTTGAAAATGGTTTGCTACTCGTAAGTAGGCTAAAATGCAGGTTTTGCCAGCCTCAAGTGGGCTTTAGAAAAGATGGTTTTGCCACTATCTAGTGGGCTTAAAACTCACAGTTTTAATGCATTATTCCAATTTAGGTAATTCGACCTTCACCCACATGCACTCAAGCAGTTTTATCACATAAGCAGCTAGCTTCATGGTAATCAGGCTATTATGGCAACACTCACACGCATGTGGTATGCTAAAGCGTAAATGCTTACCTAGTACTCCGAGCCAAAACAAAAGCTAGTGAGTAATCAATGCATGATCCTAGCTCATGTTAAGATAGCTAATGCAACACATACAAGATGCAACTATAATAGGCTCGGCTATTCTAAGATGGCATGTGATGATGCTACAACTAACATGTATTCAACTTTTGAATTGAAATACAAATGCAGTTAGTATGATGCGCCGAGCCCGGTGCATGTAAGACGAATGTATGGATGCACGCATGCTATCATACGGTATGCTAATTGAAACATGCCCTAGGCTAACCATCGAATGCTAGTAAATAAAAGGGAAGAAAGACGTGGGGTTAGGAGACATACACACACTCTCGCACACTTATTACACAATTGCCTTCGCTCGGAGGGTCCGAATAAATATTACAGTCCGAATAAATAATATCAAATTAACTATTACAAAACTTCTAATTAATTAACAAATTAAATGCAGAAATAAGGTGGCCACAGCCCCGCCTCAGGATGCGTGAATGATGCATGCTTGACTCGTCTCGCCCGGAAACTCGTTGCCATAGCACTGTTGCCTCTGTTTACACTGCCCTGCTCCTCTGAAGACTGTGAAAGTCCCCAGAACTGCTTCTAGAGTGTTATGGAATGTTACCGGCCAAAAGAATATGCTACCGGCCATGGGAATACTCTCATCGGCTAAATATTGTGCTCTCGGCCAACCATTCTTTGCCGGTCGGCACTCAACACTGCCGGCCGGCCAAATCTTCCTGCTGAAACCTGCAGTTGACAGCAGCAGAGGGCAAGCAGTGTATGGTATGGAATTTTCAAGCAAATGTATGCATGAACACACTTCCTATCATGCAATGAACTCAAGGGAGCATGGCCCTCGACCCTCGGGCCATCAATTATGCATTTTGATGCATGATGGCCTAAGAGGCCAAGTTAGCAACTTAATGTAAATGCATGCAAACAAAATACATGAATGCCAACACCCTATCATGTTGATGTCAAGGGGGTCGGCGACCGAGGATCGAGGCGCGTTACGTCACTTTGAGTACGAACGCATCTCAATTCTCATGTTTGGTTTGACACCCCAAACCAAACAATGCAATATATGTATGCAAATGTGGCTCAACTATGCAACATGAGGCTAAGTTACAAGGTATGCCAAATGCAGGGTAACCTAAACATGCAAATGTAATGTACTAAGCATGCGAGATGCAATGCAATGCAACCTAAAATGTAATGTAAACATGGCACAATGCGAGCATGCAACTAAACATAACAAGTCAAGCATGCAACCATATGCAAGAGTGGACTTAGGCTGAAATGGGAGGCCCCAGCCACACCCAAAAACAGTGGCCAAAGATGCCAAAATGATGGACAACAAGCATACCAAACAAGCAAATCAAAGGGGCCTAAAGCTAAGGCCAAAATATGAGAGCATGGTGGTCTAATGGTATGATGCACTTTTAGACAACATGGAGGAATGTAAAGCAAGTATAATATGCATGCAATGGGTCATTAATCCGACCAAGACAGAGGCAACATATGACCTAAACAACACCCAAAACATCTGATATGGAACCAAAAACTAACCAAACATGCATGTTACCCTTATGAGCCAAAACATGAACAAAATGAGAGACCAAGGGAAAGGGGTGTCCCTCCCCTATGCAAGACCTCAAACCCCCTTCTTCACCACTGAAAATCCACTGGATTTCAGTGGTGAGAAGGCTAATACACCAAAGAAATCAAAACTTAATAAAGGAAGCACAAAAGGGGTCAAACAAGGCCTAAGAGGGGGAGGTCGACCCCCAATGCCAAAACAACCTTAATGAGATATCTTAAGCATGCAAATACAAGACTTTTTTCAGTTATACACAAAGTCTAAAACAATGAGCAAGATAGGAAAAAGTCTAGTGCAAGATTGGGGAATCTAAAGTAAAAGAGTTACCCTTGAAGAACCCTTGATGAACAGCAAGTGCAGCCTTCTTCTTTTGATCAAAACCAGTCCAAAACCTCAAGAACAAACCCCCAAAGCCCCTCAAATTCGAAGTAAGGTGTAATGCTATGTGTTTTAGTGCAAAACTAAGAACAAACACACACTTTAGGCCCTCAAACACACACAAAATGAAGAGAGAGGGGGAGATATAGAGAGAGAGGATGATATATATCAGATATATATGTGTATAGCTCTGGTTTTTTGCTGAACCAAACAAAGGAGGAGGAGGGGCTCTTATATAGGCAAGGTAATTGGCCAAAGCTTCTAAGGGAAGCTACTCAAAAGGGTCAAGGCTTAAAAGGGAAGCCAAGCTAAGGGTGCAAGGCTTCCTGAGGAAGCTAGGACAGTTGGCAAGCTTCTTGAGGAAGCTTTGGCAAAGGGTCAAGTTTCCTCAAGAAGCTTTGACCAAAAGGGTGCAAAAAGGGCAAAACAGCCACCTGTATGCCTCGGGGCAGGTTTGGTGCATTCCAACTGGCACAGCTGGCATGCACCATGCCTGAAAAAGGTAAAAAGGTGTTACCAGCCAGAAAAGGAGGTCACCGGCCATACTGAGTGCCGACCGACCAATGGTATAATTTACCAATGGCCGGTAGCCTCAAAACATGGCCGGTGGCCTCAAACCAAGGCCGGTGGGTGTCAGGGGTAGCTAACAAGCTACTTTCTACCCTCAGAAGCAAAAACACAAGTGTTTGGTGCAAAACCAAACACAGAACAGTCGAGTTGAGAGATCCTGAGGTAAGGCGCGTAGCCGAGACCTCCGGGAACTCAAAACGAAACACAAACATGAGTAATCACCGAGTGTTCGAGCGGTGACGTCCAAGTCTTGAGGACGGTCAAAAATGGGGTGTCTACAACAAGTAGTTCTAACCGTACCGAGACGAATGGGTAGTTTCCCGAGATACGATGGCATTTAGTTTCTTATCCGTACACAACGAAATATAAATTGATTATAGAATAGAAAAAATAAAAATAAAAAAATATGGTGGGTCAGCCCTGCATAAAAAGTTAGTAAGACCCACCATCCTGCAAAACAAATAAAGTTAGTATAATTTAATCATAAGTAACTTATTAAAAAAATATAAAATTACACCGTTTCATACTTAAATAATTCGAATTGATCAAAACTCAAAGAACGAAAGTTGTACAGAATCAAATTTCCTATAAGACAGCGCGAACGAATTTAACAGAAACTGAACAGGTTAAGAGAAAAACTTGATATAAACATCTAGACAGAACTCAATCGAAAAATCTGAAGCTGAAAACGAACCCAAAACTGCCCTAAGATGATTTTTTTCGAAAAATTTCAAAACACGAAAAGTGTGCAGAATAATATTTTACTTCAGTTTATGCTAAACCAATAAGAATGAGCTCGTTTCGTGGGTTAAAACAGCCTCTAAAATCTGCCTTGCTAAAATGAATCAAACCGACAATAATCAAGATCATCCGATTATAAGTTCTAATCGATCTTTTTAATAAAAAGATAAAACACAAAAGTTGTCTAGAATCACATATACATGCTTCTTCTCAAATTTCATAATTTATCAAGATCTTTTTATATTATATATTTCTTTTTTATCTTGTACATATCAGTACCATTCACACTATACTAATAAATTCATAATTAAATTCTTTGTTCCTTAACTCCACCACTTCGGCCCTCCCCTTCCGGCCTACACATATATCCCATGTGCCTCCCGTATACCTAACACCGCTCCGAAGCCAAACTTGCACGAGGATATCGTCCCGAGTTTGACTCACACTCCCCGGATGGTTAGCATATACGTATGCGCGCAAATCAAAGCACTCGTCTACTCATGAGAACGAGGCAACAATATATATATACACAACATCTCACACATGAGAATAAACATAACAATGCCGAGCCTAAGGCATTCAAGTAAATCTCATAATCCTCACTTTTTTTTTTACACACTCTTTCTCACCATCACTCAAATAAAATAACAATTCATGGAGTCATGGTGGAGTATAAGGAATTTATCTATGGGTTCCTAATTAATTTTAATTTCATATGACCATGAGTGTAATTACAACCATAAAAATAAATCTATATAAAAATCCTAAACATGACATACACAACTAATCAAAATAATTAAAATCAATCCATCATCTACATGCAAATACAAAATCAATTCAACATCAAATAAAAATAATTAAATAAAAACAACAAATCAATCCATCCTCTAACCAATACCTATGGATTCTAAGTTTATTTTAATTTTTTATAATCATGAGTGTGATTACAATCATAAAATCAATCCCTATAAAAACCTTAAACCTTGCATATACAACTAAACAAAATAATTAAAATTAATCAATCATCTAAAAACCCTAAACTTTACATACACCACTAATCAAAATAATTAAATTCAATCTATTATCTTTAAATAAATACAAAATCGAACTAACATCAAATAAATAAAATAAATAAAAATAAAAACAATAAATTAAACATAAATCAAGGAAAGTGGGTTTTGTACTCACAATATTTTTTTGGAGATCAAAAAATTATTTGAAGAACTAATAGAGCCACCAAAACAAAACCCTAATCTTTTTTTTTCTTTTCTCTCCTCTCTTTTTCCTTTCTCCCACCGTCTCTCTTCCTTGTCTCTCTTCCTCACCTGAGCCATGTTTAGGATTTTCATATGGATTAATTTTTATGGTTGTAATTACACTCATGGTCATATGAAATTAAAATTAATTAGGAACCCATAGATAAATTCCTTATACTCCACCATGACTCCATGGATTGTTGTTTTATTTGAGTGATGGTGAGAAAGAGTGTGTAAAAAAAAAAAGTGAGGAATATGAGATTTATTTGAATGCCTTAGGCTTGGCATTGTTATGTTTATTCTCATGTGTGAGATGTTGTGTATATATATATTGTTGCCTCGTTCTCATGAGTAGACGAGTGCTTTGATTTGCGCGCGTACGTATATGCTAACCATCCGGGGAGTGTGAGTCAAACTCGGGACGATATCCCCGTGCAAGTTTGGCTTCGGAGTAGTGTTAGGTATACGGGAGGCACATGGGATATATGTGTAGGCCGGAAGGGGAGGGCCGAAGTGGTGGAGTTAAGGAACAAAGAATTTAATTATGAATTTATTAGTATAGTGTGAATGGTACTGATATGTACAAGATAAAAAAGAAATATATAATATAAAACGATCTTAATAAATTATGAAATTTGAGCAGAAGCATGTATACGTGATTCTAGAAAAATTTTGTGTTTTATCTTTTTATTAAAAAGATCTATTAGAACTTATAATCGGATGATCTTGATTATTGTCGGTTTGATTCATTTTAGCAAGGCAGATTTTAGAGGTTGTTTTAACCCACGAAACGAGCTCATTTTTATTGGTTTCGCATAAACTGAAGTAAAACATTATTCTGCACACTTTTCGTGTTTTGAAATTTTTTGAAAAAAATCATCTTAGGGCAGTTTTGGGTTCGTTTTCAGCTTCAGATTTTTCGATTGAGTTCTGTCTAAATTTTTATATCAAGTTTTTCTCTTAACCTGTTCAGTTTCTGTTAAATTCGTTCGCGCTATCTTATAGGAAATTTGATTCTGTACAACTTTTGTTCTTTGAGTTTTGATCAATTCGAATTATTTAAGTATGAAACGGTGTAATTTTATATTTTTTTTAATAAGTTACTTATGATTAAATTATACTAACTTTATTTGTTTTGCAGGATGGTGGGTCTTACTAACTTTTTATGCAGGGCTGATCCACCATATTTTTTTATTTCTATTTTGTCTATTCTATAATCAATTTATATTTCGTTGTGTACGGACAAGAAACTAAATGCCATCGTATCTTGGGAAACTACCCATTCGTCTTGGTACGGTTGGAACTACTTGTCTTGTCCCGTGATAAGAATTAAATATATTTTTATCTGTGTCTGGTGGACACGTTGGTGTTAAATCTTGTACTCATACCAGTATACCCGTATACTGACCTGTTTTGTCTCTTGGCAACTTGGGTGCCTTCTGTTTGAGCGCAGCTGAGCTTCCTTTGCAGGATTAGTTGAGGCTACGGTGGTGACGAGAAATAACTCAAGTTTTTGGGCATATCTCTTGGATTTCTTTTGTTTTTTTTTGAGCTTAGGCTTGTTAGTAGTTTATGTATTTATTATTATTATTATTATTTTTTATGACTTTAGTATTGGAATAATTTGGCATGGTTTGTAACCGTACTTTATTTAAGTAGTTTTGACTAGTTGTTGCTACCTTAATGTTGAGGTATTTGTTAGTTATGAATTTATGGTGGATGGTTTGGTTGGCATTTTAGTTTTTTTGTTTCACCCCTAGGATTTGGATGATGGAATATTAATTGGGGTTTAGTCCTAATTTAATATTTAATTGTCCAAATTTTGGGGCGTGACAGGTTAGCACGGTGAGTTTGTAGGAACAGTAAAGAAAAATTGAACCGGGGTATTCTTACCAGCAGTTCCTTTGTTCCAGTTTATATTGTAGCCCGGTATCTGGGCTTCTTGGTCTTCAAAATTACCAGAAACCCAAAGGAAATCGTTGTCATTCAAATCTTTGTTCAGGGCATTTTTTATGATTTTTTCTCGGCCTCTTCTTACCCTTAAATGGTACACCCAACTGTCATCATTTTGGCCGAGCGAATATTGGTGGAGTAGCTCGGCCAATCCAAGGTTGAGGCCTAGCCGACGGTTTAGCTCGACGATGCCATTTATTATCCTATTAGTATTTGTGGAGAGTTGGGTCAGGCAAAGTCTTGTTTGCCTAAGCAATTCACATATCAAAGGTTGAACAGGGAACCGAAGGCCGGCTTCTACAATAGATATCACGGTAAACGGGATGAAACCCGGTTTGCCCCAAGGTGTTGTTTCTAGTTCGGTTAGGGAGAGGTGAACGTCGTCAAGAATTTGGTAGTCCCTTCAAAATTTAGCTATGGCCCTAGGGGAGTCCACGAGAAACCGAAATTTACCCATGATAACTTATTATTTGTCAAAATTGTTCACAGTGGCCTAGCTTGGCATATTTGAGGCTTTGGTTGGCTCGGTTGAGCAAAGCCGTCTAGGGGCAAGGTGCAAAGGTGTGCCTGGCCAACCTAGTTGAGTCTGCAAAGTGACAATAAAGTGTTATGCCTAGATAAATTGGGCTGGGCTAAGAAAATAGGCAGAAGTAAAATAAACCAAGCTCGGCCACATCTGGGTTACGGTCAATTTTCAGTTCGGTCGTAAGGCAGGACCGACCCGAGGTTCATGACTCGGTTAGGAATAGACCTAGAAATCACAAGCAAATACCTAGTTCAGTCTCAGAGCGACTTTGGATTCACAAACAAGTACCTAGTTCGGTCTCAGAGCGATTTTGGATCAAAACATGTTTTTTGAAAACTAGTTGGTCAGCCTTCATGATTGGGAATAAGGCTTTTAAGTTCATAGTGTTTGTTCAAGCATTTTTAACACACGTATATGGAGATTAAATACCAAAAATGAAGAAATAAGTACAAAGGAACATTAGGAAAAGGTATTGAACAACTTACGAGTTTAAGCGTGACAGCAAAATCCAACTAAACGAGGGAGCAACTAAAGAGATAGGAACTGGAGGGCAGGAGGTACAAGAGCAGGTCTCAGAAGTGAAAAGGGGGAAGAAGGTGAACAGTGAGGGTTTAATTTGAGTAATGGGTTTTGTGGAGGCACGAAAACGGCGGGACTTTTCAAATATTTCTTTGTAGGTGTGTAACGGTTGTTGCAGAAGGGAGACGCAATAGATAGGTGCCACTTGTCACGGATAGGACATGATGTTAGGTACGTGAAACGACAGGCTAGGACAAGCACGGTACTACGGACCGAGATAACCCAGCTCGGTGGGATTGAATATCTTAATCTCGGTTGTGTTGCTTATTTTAGTTCAATTGGCTAAAATCATCAGCTCGGCCAGATGTTCGTAATCTCAAGCATGCTTTGCAGATGGAACTAAGGGGCAATTGAGAGGGTAATTTATAAAGAAATATTGGCCGAGGTACGATCCTTTAGTCTCTGTTCTGGGCCGGACTAAAGGCCGAGGTATGAACTTCGAGTAGCTCGGTCCCATTTTGTTTGAATACCAAATTGGGCGGAGTGGTTGACCAAGCTACCTAAAACTAGCCCTGGTGACTGACCGAGGTGTTTTGTAGGTAGGAGGGCCGAGCTAGGTGTAGCTCGGTCCATGCCATTAAATCATTGCTTAGTTGAGAATATGACTGAAATAAGCTAGCTCGGTTAAGTTGCACTAGCCTAGACAAAGGAGAAAACTATCTTACTTGGTTGGTGGTAAGTAGTGTTATCAGGATAGGCACTCTTGACTAGGAGTGTGATTCCTAGTAGGACTCTGCTAAGGAGAGTTGGAATTCTACTAGGACTGTGCCAGGCGGAATCTATAAAAGCTCATGACAGGACCTATGTTCAGGTATTGCAATTTTTACTCTCAAATACACAAAGTTTTTGTCTATTGTCTATTTGCTGACTTAGGCATCGAAGGGGTTTCCGACACACACCCGCCAGCTAGCTCACGCTTGTGTTTTCAGGTGATAAGACGACGACGTGTGGAGGAGTGCAAACTTAATCAACAAGATTATACGAGAAGATTATTTCGTACTCGTACAATTCTGTTTTATTTTTAATTTTTAATTGTAGATTGGTAAATGTGTGGGTGATGTAGAATGTGGGTTTTGTTGATAAGCCTATGTTATTTGAGGCTTAACAGGCAGAAGTAAAAAAAGAAAAAATAAAGAAAAATTGAACCATCATATATCTATACACTTATATTGGGTTGTGCTACAGTAGCATGGCTCTCTTTTTTGTTTTCCTTTTTTGCCATTGTCTTTTGTTTTGTATTTGTGTCTTTTTTTTTCCTTTTTTTTTTCTTGGACAATTTTGAAATTTTGTTTATAATTTTTGTCTCTTTTGATAACACTTATAAGTCAATTATGTAATAAAAAAAATTCACTAATTATGTTTGATTGCAATTTTAAATTATAATTTATTGCATCTTTCAACTAATTTGAATTTTTTTTTTAAATGAGAAATATTTTTAAGTTGTAAAATATAATTTTTGAAACTTATTTAAGACTCTTAATACATATAGACAAAACAACTATATTTCTTTTGTCTTAGTTATAATTTTTGAGCGGATGTTAGATAATTGCACATAAGGTGTAATCAAACAAATTTAACATTTTTTTAAATATATATATATATATATATATATATATAAAGTATACCAAATAAATTTATAACTTATTTTAATTTTTTTCAAACTAATAATCTAAAATATTATAGTCATATAAACTTAGTTACAGGTGATACTAAAATGAGTCATTATTTATCAATACTTTATTCATAATAAATATGGTAGGGACCCATTAAATTACTAAAATTGTGATACATGAAATGATAATAAAGTATTGTATATAAATTTGTCATATTAACATTTACTATTATTCAATGATGACAAATACTATCCATTTTTTTTTTTTTTTGAGCTGGTTTTACAAATCTTTGATTTTAAATTTTTACTTTTTATGATAAGGTTATTATTGCTGAAAAAACCTATGTATTTGACAAAAAAGAGAGCCATGCTAGTGTAACTCAACCCCTCCCTCTTATATATAAGTGCATGGATATATATTTGGTAAAGTTTAAGTGAGTTTTGGACAGGACAATACCAAATGTTACTTAAGTAAACAAGAATTTTACAGGAGTGTTTAGAGATTAGTAAAATTAGGTTACAACTTAAAGGAGCTATCATTGATCCATCGACTCGAACCCTAGAATTTCCACTCACTATACCTTAAGAAGCGAGTACATGTCACTCGGCCACAAGGGCCTTGGTGTTTAGAGATTAAAATTTCAAATATTATTAGGCAATCACCGAAAGAATAATATATTTATTGAAGATGCTCTTATTGTCACGACCCGCTCCCCGTACCCAAGGGTTAGGCATCGTGATGGCCAGTAACTGAGGTTACCTCCGGCCAAATCTTTAAACAAATTAATAAACGCAAGCGGAAGAAATATTTAAATAAGGGTACTAAAGTAATCATTGGAGCTTCTATTTTTATTACAAAATGTATTGACCAAAAAGGCCGATATTTACATAAAAGAAACATCAATAAAAGGTGCTTTGTGCCTATCCCACACGCTGGTCCTGACATGTCACCTGAAAGTAGTAAAAAAACTATAAGCTCATGGCAGAGTGAGAAATATTATACTAAGAGTATAAGGCATAAAATTCACCATGGATAATTAGTTAGGCCAAAAAGAGTTTGATACATATAACACGAAAATCATTTGGCATATATACTTCAGATCATTTGACATATAATATGTAATACGAAAATCACTATACAGCCATAACCACGGTACATCACTAAGTGCCAAGCACTACACTGGTCAATGGATCCACGACAAACACTGGACCACAAAGTGGTCAATCACTAAGCCCATGGTTATTTAAGTCCCCCAAGGCATGGGACTCACTAAGCCAATGGTTATTTAAGTCCCCCAAGGCATAGGACTCACTAAGCCAATGGTTATTTAAGTCCCCCAAAGCATGGGACTCCCGTGGTGGTACTCACAAAACATATTTTCATATAAGGTCATAGCCAAATATTCTTTAAGAGTAAAACAGACACATCCATGGGTTTCCTTTTAAGCAAATAGGGTTCAGAAATAAAACCACGTAACTGAAATCTTTATAAAACATAATTTTTATAAATATATTAATAAAACATAACTTTTATAAAATAGATTTTGGTAAGTCAAAATATAAGTAAAATACATTTTGGTGACTCAAGATATAATATAACTCACCTTAACTTTAATACCTTACTCTTTCTTCCCACTATCAAACACCTTTTTAACTTCCACAATTTTTTCTTTCTTTCCTCCCTTCTCTTTCTTTCCTTTCTTTCTCTCTTTCTTTCTTTTTTCTTTCTTTTCTTCCTGTTTCTCCTTCAGCCGAATCACCTCCTATTTATAAGGAGGTGAGACCAATGCTTGGCCAACACGTGGCCGGGCCGTCCCTCTGGCTCAGATTCGTTCATTAATTAAATCGATTCGTTCTTATCTTATATAAATATTTAGGATAATTACCTTTTAACCCAATATTTTAATATAATTATATAAATAATTTAATTTCTAATTAAATTACACTTTATTATATATCAACATAAAATTAATTATTTATTTTACTTCCACACTCATTATTATTATTATTTATATTATCTATATTATTATTATTTATATTTTGACCCCTAAATTTTTAAATAATTATATTATTTTACAAAATTATCCATAATAATATATAATAAGTTATATATTTTCTGAACTGAGATTAAATAATATTAGTATAAATTCTACAGAATAATTAGAAATCTGGGTCGTCACACTTATGCCACTTCAAATTGTTTTTCTTTTTTATCCAATTAATAGTAACAAATAATTAAATATTTTTATTGCATCCTAATAGAACATAATGCAATAATCTTCAATTCTTATTTAAGAGTAATGATATACAAACAGAATTGGAAAAATTACAAAAATAAAATAAAAACTAAACTTTTTATTTGTTTTCAATCTAAACCATTTGTCTATTTTTGTTAAATAAAGTGGATGAAAAAATTTATATTTAGTCATTAAACTCAATGTAAGTGTATAAAAAATATCTAAAATATAATTTCCGTTGAATAATATATAGAATAGTATAACTTCTTTTAGTTGTTTCATTTTCAATCAAAATACAATCTATCATTGTTTTCATAATTTCAAAAATGTCATTAACACTTCATTATAAATACTTTTTTTCTTGTATAAAGTTTTTGCTGGTAAACAAATTTTCTTTTATATAATTTTTTAAAAATTATATTGAGTAACGTTTGGTTTATTGGAATAAAAGTGAAATGTAATATAATAATTATTAGGAAAAATTATAAATAAAAAATCCAAGGGTTTGAACCCTATAATAAAATAAACTTTAGATTTTTAATTTTATCAATTTAAATCCTAATTTTTAATTTATTTTTAATCTAAACCATCTATCTATTTTTATTAAGTAAAATTCACAAAAATAATAGTATTTTAATCATTAAACTCAATTTTTAGATATATTTTAAACACCTATATTAAGTTTAATGATTAAAATATTATTTTTTTTCTATCCATTTTACTTAATAAAAATAAACATATGATTTATATTAAAAAAATAAAAAAATAAAATAGAGTTTAGATTGATAAAAATAAAATCAGAATTTGTACTTTATGAAATGATATTATTTATTTTGTAATAAATGCCTCTTTTGGGAACAAAGTAAAAAGTTACTTTTTGACTTTTAATTTATTTTAAATCACATTAGCTCTTTATTTTTTTTACAAGTTTTTTTTAAAAAAAAAGTCAAAAAAAATTAAAAAATCAGCTTTTAACTAATTTTCCAAACTAAATACTATCTTCAATAAAACTAAAAGTATTATAACTGTGAAATTTAAATTTATTATAAAAATTATTATATTTGTGAAATGTAAATTTATTATAATAGTATCTCGTGCTTTGCATAGGCATTTTTTTTTTCTTTTTTCTAATGTGTATCTCTATATATATAATTGCTTTTCAATAAAACTAAAAGTATTATAACTGTGAAATTTAAATTTATTATAAAAATTATTATATTTGTGAAATGTAAATTTATTATAATAATATCTCGTGCTTTGCATAGGCATTTTTTTTTTCTTTTTTCTAATGGGTATCTATATATATAGGCCAAGTTTGGGAAGTCCCAAATAATCCATCTTTTTATCTTTTTTTATCACATTACCTCTCTATTTTTCTGTACATCTTTTCGTAAAAAGAAAAAAAATACACTTATTTAGGTCATCCTAAAAATGGCTCGTCTTTTATTCCCATTTTGCCCTCCATTTTCCTTTTATTTTACCATATGCACAATTGTCCTCATGTGATGATGACTAGGACAAGGCACATCCACCTAAACTATCACAATTATTATTTCGTCCAAAAAAGTTACTAATGCCATAATTTTTAGAGTAATGCTAGAGACTCCAAATATTTTACTAAAAATTTTACTAAATATCTCATATGGGTGTGGGACCTACACAATGTGAGTCCTATGTGGGTCCCACACCCATGTGAGACATTTGATAAAATTTTTAGTAGAATTTTTAGGGCCTCTAGCATTTTTGTAATTTTTATGGTATTTACTTAAGGGTTGGGCTTAGGGGTTTGTGGATCCTATCATGATCCCATTTTAATGATTTAAATCATTCATTCTGTAGTATATTCTATGTATATTATCTACGGTTCCGATTCGCAGCTCGAATTTGTGGCTCGAAGAAGGGTGGAGAAGAGAAGGAGAAGAGAGGGAGGAGGAGGAGGAGGAAGGAAGGAAGAGGACTGGAGGGGGCATATTCAGAGGGGGAGGAGGAGGCGGAGACGGGACGGAGGAGGAAGGAGGAGGAAGAGGAGGAGGAGGAAGGAGGAAGGAGGAGGAGGAGGCTGCTGCGACGATCGGAGCTGGGCGACGGGCTGGGAGATCGGCGGCGACGGGCTGGACGACGGTTGGGCGATCGGCGGCGACGGGCTGGGCGACGGGCGACGGCGACCTTCTTCTCTTCCCTCTCCGTCTCTGTGTTCGAATGGAGGGGAAAGAAATAAAGAAGAAAAAGAAAAAAAAAAAAAAAAAAGACAGCCCAAAACGACCCAAAACGACGTCGTTTTGGGCTGTCGAGCCAAACTCGAGCCTTAAAAATCGAGCTACGAGGCATTTTCCTATTATCTATATAAAAAAAATTAAGTCAATCGAATAATTGTAACATTTTAATTTTGTTGTATTTTTCTTCAAAAATGAGATGGTCTATTTTTCGAAGACACGTGCGATAAAAGAAAAATATTATAATTATCAAATTAACCTTTTTTTTCGTGGATAATATACACAGAAAATCTTACAAAATAAATAATTTAGATCATCGAAATATGACTCTTAGTAAGCCCCATGCCTCTCAAATTCTCTCAAGTTGAGATTTTTTTTTTTTTTAATACGAATGAAAAACCCTTTACTTAATCATTTATTTTCTCTATTTAACCTTTTATTTGAATATTAAAATTATATAAATTTTATAGAATGTTAAATAAATGTTAGACTAAAAGAAATTTTATTTTAATCTTGACTTAGAGCATCTCTACTTAAATTATCAATTTTGAGGTGGAACTTTTAAGACTAAAATGTGATATTGTTGTGGTCCTTTTAAACGTATAAAATTGAGTTGCTAATTAGTATGTCTTAATTCTAATTTTTTGGTTGGCATGTAGTAAAATAGCACATACTATTTTATCTCATTATTCTATTTAGGTGACAATCATCTTATTTAGGTCATGTCACCTCTTTATTATATCACTTCAAACACAACTCATATTTTACGTTTTTCGTAAAAAGTTAAAAAGTATATTAATATAGTACTTCTCAAACAATCCCTAAATTTGACATAGCAAAAAAAATAAAAAAAAGATATCAAATTTTTTTCATTTTCATTATTTTAATAGTAAGGACTTATAAAAGATTTAAAAAAATAAAAAATAAAAATTTTTGAAGTAAAAATAATAACTATTATAACAGTTCAAAAAAAATTTGTACAAATAACATGAATATTTTCATCTCAATTTTACTTCTTGACATATGAAAGTTTATAAATTTGTTCAAGTACAAATTACACAAATAGTCCCTATAATTTGGGACTTGTGTCACTTTACTCCCTGACTTTTCAATTGTAACATATTTGACCCTGAATTTTGAATCTTGTTCCAAATAAGGACAATTGAAGATATCATTAGGTTTTTCAAGGGTAAAATTATCAATTTGATAAAATATAAATTAATTTGACAAAAATAAATGTCAAACAAATATTTTTGAATTTTTTAAAATTATTTCTACCCACTAAAAATAAAATTATGTAAAATTGATAAATCTTTTAGACATTTATTTATTTTTTTTACCAAATTAATTTTTATTGTGTGTTTAAATGATGATCATGTAAAATTAATTTTAAAAAAATTAATCATGTAATTTTTATTAATTTTTATTAATTTTACATAATTTTATCATTGGTGGATAAAAATAATTTTTTAAAAATTAAAAATATTTTTTTGACATTTATTTTTGTCAAATTAGTTTATATATTTTATCAAATTGACGATTTTATCCTTGAAAAATCTAATGATATTTTCAATTGTCCTTATTTGGAACAAGATTCAAAATTCAGGGTCAAATGTGTTATAATTGAAAAGTCAAGAACCAAAGTGACATAAGTTCCAAATTATAGGGACTATCAGTGTAATTAACCCTTTATTTAAATTGTAATAGATTCTTCTAATAGCATAGCAAAATGATGTTAGAATATCTCTACCGATATCCCAAATCTTTGACCCAAAGTTAATTTTAATTATACCCTCATAAAATATAAAATAAAAATAAAAATAAAAATAAAAATTTTGATTATCTGCTGTATCGTCAAACTAAGTTTTATTAAAGTCAAATTTAGGGTCAAATTTGTCACTTTAGTAGTGACAATCATGATCATCAGATTTTATTTATTTATTTATTTATTTTTGGAGAAATAGATCTAATATGTCAAAATAACACATAACTATTGGTATTTTTTTTTTCCTTAATTTTTTTTGATTTTTTTGATTTTTTTTTTATAGAGCATTACCTCCACTACCATTACCACTAACACTAATATTATAACTATTAATCTATTAGTTTTATGGTTGCAATGTTAACATGTTTTGTCTGTTTATATAAAGTGTAATAAAAAAATGTACAATATTTTTAAGCTTCCTCATCATGTGCCATTGGGCATATGTTAACAAGACCCTTTAAGTAAATCTTAGAAGGTGTATTTGTAACTTACCTTTGATTTTTTTTTTTTATTTTAATTTTGATTTTTTACTTTAAGGTAGTGTTTTTTTAATGGAGAAAAAAAAACAAATGGTTATTTTGTAGAGGTTCAAAAATATTAATTCCATTCAATTTCATCTAACTCAATGACATTTCACCTTGATATGGACTATCTCCTATGATTTTGAATATTACAAATATTTTTTACCATAATTTTTATTTAACATGCTTAAAAAAATATATTCGAGAATGGTTAGTATAGCGTTTCTGGTTTAGACCCGACCCATTGTATGTTTCGGATCTGGGTTTCATTGTCTTATACAGTCGTTCATGTCTTGTTTTCCATCATCTCTCTTTGAGTTTGGCCTTTGGGACGTGTTGTTTACGTTTGGAACATGTTGGTAGCTTGTTTTTCAAATTGTTGATGTCCAGAATTTTGTTCCTTCGCTCGAGGGACACTTCTTGCGCTCGAGTGGTTTTTGTGAACCTCCAGTACTTTTGTAGGTCTGTAAACTACTGGGAGTTTGCATTCTTCGCTCAAGCGAAGTTTCTTGTGCTCAAGCAACGTTTCTTGCGCTCGAGCGACGACCTTCTGTCAGTAAAACTATTAGGAGTTCATATTCTGTGCTCGAGCTAAGTTTCTTTCGCTCGAGCGAAACAACTTATTATGTCTGGTCGTTTAAGTGACACACCTTGTGCTGGAGCGAATTGTGCGTATATCAGTTCGTAAAATCACTTTTCTGAGTCACTTTTTCACCTTTCTCTCTCTCTAAACATTTCAAAACACTAATATATTTCACTCTCTCTCTAAAAATCATCTATTTCCCTCAAAGACACCTAGATTCGTCAATCTTTTCACCTGTATGCCTTTGTTAACAAGGTAGAGTTTGGTGAGGGCTTCGTTCTAATTGGTGCAAAGTTGAATTTCGACATCTTTAAGTTTCCATCCCTCATTCAATCGTCTTCTAAGCTTTAGGTAGGGATATCTCCACTCTTTTCATGAGTTTTAATTTAGTTATTTGTGATTTCTAAATAATATTGAGGTTTTTGAAAGATTTGAAACAATCTAGGGTTTTGGGTAAAAATCAAAAGATAGGTTTTTCAAATGGATCCTTGAAAAGAAAATAATTTTGTTATAGAAGATGATGTTGAGTTGGGCATAAATTGTTGATTTTGAATGTTGGGATTGATTTTTGGGCATAAATAATTTATTTGTGTTATCTTATCTTTGTTTAGTAGAAGGGAATTTTTTTTAAAGAAAATGATAGATGTCATAACATTAGTTAAAGAAAATGTAAATATTACATTTGGACGAGAGTGTTGTTTGGGCTTATGGGACATACAATGGTCTTATTTCGATAATTTTCACAATTTATTTTGTAGGATTTTCCATGTATATGTAATGTATATATAAAAAAAATAATTTGATCCGATAATCATAATATCTTTATTTTATCGCATTTGTCCTAAATATATTTTTAAAAATTAACCATCTATTTTTTTTAATGAATGATGTACATGGAGGAGCAGTAGCAGAACTACTTGGGAGATGGAGGATGCCTCTATATTCTTGAAAATTACACCAATACCAATATATTATACGATATTTTTACATGTAGATTGCCTCCTAATTTTTTGTAAATCATTTTATTAACTCTCTATTTAATTAATTTTTCATAATGGATAATAATGTGATCTTCAACTACTTTCCACACTACTTAATAACATTGATATAATCTAGTTAGTCATTTTTATTTATAGAAGAGGTGTATGCCACCACCTTTTTTTTTTCTTTTCTTTTCTTTTGTGTGTGTGTGTGTTTTAATAATGTGATCTTCAATTCAACTACTTCGCACACTACTTATAGAAGAGGTGTATTAATGTTATATTAATAACATAATATAATCTAATCATTTTTATTTATAGAAGAGGTGTATGCCATCACTTTTTGTTTTTTGTGTTTTTTTTTAAATCAAAGAAACATGTATACATTGTCAACCAACACAATGGTTTTATATTCGGTCAAAGAAAAATGCATTTATTAATAACTCAAAACTATAGCAAAGGATTATATATATATATATATATCTAAATAAATAAAAAATTGTTAGATTTATTTATTTATATAAATTATTTACTTTCACAACCCTTGTGTAAGAAATTATTTTTTTACACACACACCTTACCTCACCTCACCTCCTCCCTCCCCCCCCACCCCCAAGTATAATTTTTTATTCAACCCCCAATAGAGAGTTTTACAAAATAAAATATAGAGGTTATAAAAATAGAACTTGTGATGAGTCCTACGTATTCAGACAATACCATTCAATCTAGATTAGGGCTATAGGAAAGCCCAATTTTAAATTTTATTGGTATGTATAGATATTAGGTATAGTTAAGAATGCAAACGAACAGAGTTGCGCCCAGCCGAATCCTTTAGTGTTCAAGCTCAGCTCAATGAGTTTTATGACTGTTCAAACTTGGCTTTAGCTCAAATAGAGCCAGGTTTGGACCAAGCTTGTACTATATAGTAAGAGAATATGTGTCATCTCAAGTTCGGTCTAGTCTGACATCGGGCCTAATCAAGCCATTCCAACCTCGTCCATTTAACCCAATAGCTATGAACTATTAATTTTATATTGCATTTTTTTGTCTTTAATGAATATTAAATTATTTAGATCCTTTTATTTACTATTTAAATTAGCACATGGTTTTATAAAACCGCACGATTTTCCCAGACAGTTGTGGGTGAGGAGGGATTCGAACCCCTGACACCGTGGTTCGTAGCCACGTGCTCTAATCCTTTGAGCTACAGGCCTCACCCAATCTCCACTGAATCTGTTCTTGGGAGTACTCCATAAATTATTTTGGACACCCCATTTCTTTGGACCCCCACTTATAAATTTTGAAACTCTTAAAATTTATTTCCTTCCACCCAAATAATACCAAAATTATCCTTAAACATTCCACCCATTGAATGTACATCCCCCACACCCCCAAACCCCAAAAAAAATCTCCCTTCCAAAAAACCCTAACAAAACTCACTAAGTAGAAGAAGAGTCTCATCATTTTCAAAACCCACGAAGAAGAAGAACAAGAAGAATACTATCTTTGCCGATTTAACCAACTTCCTATCTGATATTTTTCATTATTCTCAAATCCAAGCTCTTGATTTGAGCCACAATAATCTTTCAAGGGATGTTTCAATACAAAACTTGTCTATAGTTGTCACCAACCTTACTTATCTTAACCTATCATACAATCACTTCTCGGAGATTAAAATCTCCGATTCCCAATTCTTAAAACGATTCAGTTCTTTGAGTTTTCTTTATTCTGAATTCACTCCAGATCACAAAAAGTTCCCGAACAAATAAACAATGTTCGGACATGTGTTCTTGAATTTCGGTCATATGTTCGGGAGTTCAGTCCTGAAAAAATCACAAACATATTTGATTTTTTTTGTCATTTTTTTTTTCAAGAAACTTACCCTTATAAGGCCAATCTCCTCTGATCTAAGAACAACATCAAAACTATGAACCTCCTCTAAGCTTTTGTTGTTGTACTCTTCTCGTTTTATGGTTTTATGGTTACTAGAAAAATTTTCACTCATTGTCATAGTTGGAAAAAGTGTAGGTAATCAAATGGTTGCCATCGTTATTGTTGGAATATTGCCGCCAAAGGGTTTTCAAGGTTTTGATGGTGGGTAGGTTTTGAAGGTGTGATTTGGATGGATGGGTGGTGATGGAGGTGGGTGCTCTCATAAACCCTAATTCATGATGCAGTGAGTGTGTAGGTTTAATATTGAGATAGAGTGTTCCAAAATTAATGATGTCCTTTGTAGTAATTTTATTTGAGGTTATTATTGTAATAAAAAAAAAAGAGCTAAAAGTTGGAAGGTCCAAAATAATTTATAAGGTGTAAATAGCGGCACTCTCTATATATTATCTTTTATATTTTTCTACTTTATTTTATTATTAAAATAATTCAAAATTATAATTAATATTTTACAAATAGACAAACTAGGTTAAGTTAGAAGTTAGGTTAGAACTCTTCATCACAAGTACAAAATCTTAACCCAATCCGATTATATCGACAAAATAAGTTTTTTGAACTCTAAAAATATGAGACTAGGCTAGGCATGCCAATAGTCACCCTGAGATCAACTAAGATTGAGCTCAGCTCATTGGCCCCGTTTAGTGTAGCTGTTAAAACAGCTTATAGATTATACCTTAACAGATTATAGATTATGACTTTAATCAGAAGTTGTTAATCTATTTGGTGTAACTGTTGGATTATAGATTTAAGTTGTTGAGTAGTGTTTGTTAAATAAGCTGTGAAATAGCTTTTTCAATTAATTTTTATTTTTTGTTTGTCTACATTTCTCATAAAAAAAAAAAATAATAATCTATAGTCCATTTGGGTCTTTTTCTATTTTTAAAAAAATAAAAAATAAAAAAATTTAAGAGTAGAACCAAAAATTAACATGTCCACAGCAGAAGCTGATAATCAGAAGTAAGGGGTGAGCAACTTCTCAGAATCAGCTTTTTTGAGTTAAAATAAGCTGTTAGAATCAGAAGCTGTTTGAAATAATTTTAACCAAACAGTCCAAAATAACTTTTTCAAAGTTAAAAGCCATAAGTTAGCTCTGAAAAGCTGAAACAAACACCCCCATTATATATTCGTACTATGCTCACACTCAAGTTTAGCTCGAGAAAAATATATTATATGTACACATAATATTTATTTGCATTCCAACGAAGTAGCTTAATATTTCACCCTTTATGGCTCATCTTTACAAATCCTCTATGCTTGAGTAAGCCCCTACACTTATAACACGTTTTTGTCAGAAATGATTTTGAAAAAATCTGGAAAAAACAGAATTTTTTCTAAACTTTGGTCTAATTTTTAGGTGGGATCCATGTGTCGAATTTCGCGGGTCTAAGTAGTAACGCGTTCTATGCCGCGTTGTGATTTACGTGGCATATTTGGTTACTCAAAACTATTATCGGGTGAATAAGAAATTGAAGCCAGAGAGAGCCCCATGGAAATAGTGTTTTTGGTAAAATTTCCTAAATGTTTTGTTTAAGGCTTGTCCTACATTGATTTAGTGGACAAGTTTTAAATGAGTTTATAAGACATGAGATTATAACTTGGGAAGAGCTCCAAGGAGCACCCCAAATTTGTAGAAGTGAGAGGTTATGGGCAAAATGGGCTAGACTCATTGAATCCAATTTGGATCCAAAAATAACCACACGTGCACTGTTGTCCGGCTGGTCAATCGAGGCTGGGCCTGGACTTGGGTGCATGGTGTGGGGTTGGGTTGGACTTGTCTGGCCCAATACATATCTTTTTGGGCCAAAAACATTTGAATTTAATTTTATTTTTTGGTAAAATAAAATATGTCTTCAATTTTTGAATTCAAATCTGTTTGCACCTCTTCAAATCTGTCCAGTTGGAATTATGTACAATTTTAATTCAAATATGTTCTGTGTACAGTTTCATATCTGTCCAACAGGTTCTAATCTGTTTGAATTAAAACCAGACAGATTCAATATCTGTTTGAATTTCAAACCAAACAGTGCCTTAACTGTTTTATCTGTCCTGAACAGATTATAACTTGGGAAGAGCCCCAATGTGCACCCCAAATTTGTAGAAGTGAGAGGTTATGGGCAAATTGGGCTAGACCCATTGGATTCAAAAATAACCACACATGCACCGTCGTCCGGTTGGTCAATCGGAGCTGGGCCTGGACTTGGGCGCATGGTGTGAGGTTGGGTTGGGCTTGTCCCGCCCAATACGTATCTTGTTGGGCCAAAAACATTTGAATTTAATTTTATTTTTTGGAAAAATAAAATATGTCTTCAATTTTTGAATTCAAATCTGTTTGCACCTCTTCAAATCTGTCTAGTTGGAATTCTGTACAGTTTTAATTCAAATATGTTCTGTGTACAGTTTCATATCTGTCCAACAAGTTCCAATCTGTTTGAATTAAAACCGGACAGATTCAATATCTGTTCGAATTTCAAACCAAACAGTGCCTTAACTGTTTTATCTGTCCCGAACAAATTCATTACCTGTTCAAATAGGTTTTGTACCTGTTAAATTTAAACCAAACAGCCACCAATCATCTATAAATAAGACAAGTCCCTCATTTGTTTTTCCACTGAATTTCCGTCCTCAAATTCTGCTTTACTATCTCTGCATTTTGCTGCATTATTTTCCTGTGGGAAAGAGTGTAAACATAAAGTGTGTTCGTTGTACTGCATTTATTCGTTGTTGATCATTTTATCCTAGGAGATAAACGTCCGCAAATCTGAAAACACCGTGGAAAGGATGAATCCGTCTTAAGGACACAGTGTTAAGCACTGGATTTGATCAAATGTTTGTTCAAGAAATTAATCAAGTAAGTTGTTAATTTATTTTCTGTTTTATTATTATTTATTTAAATCAGATTTTGATTTTGTTTTTGTAACAAAATAAAAATCTGTTTTTATTTATTGGTTTGATTTTTGTAATCAAACAATCTCTCTCATTTCTTATATTTCTTTTGTATTCTGTTTGTTAGTACACAAATAAAATTTATTTCATTAAATACAGTAAAGATTGTCTAACAATTTTTGTATCCATCTCATTTGTTGGGGAAACAATGTGGGACTAGTTATACATTACAAACAATGGGGCATTGAGATGTAAACTGTGAAGGCAAGGTGCTATGTATTAATTTGCCAACAACTTCCTCAACTCAACTAAACTAAACTCCACTCCCTACTTCTCTCTAGAATATTATCACAGACTTTAATGCTGTACTTAGTAAGAGATTTAGAGAGAAATTTAGAAAGGAAAAGAGAAAATGGATATGAAATGTAAATGAAATATAATTATATTTCACATAATTTCACACACTTTTTTTTTAAATATCTTTTCAAATTCTCTAACCAAACACAACGTAAAGTTTAGTTACTTCTTTCTTACAACTATATTTATGTTGTGTATCAATTTGTTCATTGGATTTTCTGTTTTATTTTTAATTTTTAATTGTAGATTGATGAATGTATGGGTGATATAGAATGTGGGGTTTGTTGATTAGCATATGTTATTTGAGGCTTAACAGGTAGAAGGAAAAAAATAAATAAAGAAAGAAAAATTGAACCATTATATATCTATACACTTATATTTAAGAGGGAGTTGGGTTGTGCTACAGTAGCCTTACTCTCTTTTTTGCCCTTGTGTTTTGTTTTGTATTTGTGTCTTTTTTTTTTTCTTTTTTCTTTTTTTTGTGCTTGGAAAATTTTGAAATTTTTATATTTGGTTTATAATTTTTGTCTCTTTTTATGACACTTGTAAATCAATTGTGTAATAAAAAAATTCACTAATTATGTTTGACTGCAATTTTAAATTATAATTCATTGCATTTTTTCAACTAATTAATTTTTTTTTTAAAAAATGAGATATATTTTAAAGTTGTAAAATATAATTTTTGAAACTTATTTAAGACTCTTAATCCATAGAGACAAAAAAAATAACTCTATTTCTTTTGTCTTAATTATAATTTTTGAGTGGATGTTAAATATTTACGCATAATGTGTAACCAAACAAGTTTAACCCCATTTTTTTAAAAAAAAAAAACATAAAATAAAAAATAATACCAAACAAATTTATAACTTATTTTAATTTTTTCAAACTAATAATCTAAAACTTATAATAATAAAAACTCAGTTACATGTGATATACTAAATTGAGTCATTACTTATCAATACTTTATTCATAATAAATATGATAGAGACTCATTAAATCACTAAAATTGTGATACATGAAATGATAATAAAGTATTGTATATAAATTTGTCATATTAACATTTATTGTTATTCAATGACGACAAATACTATCCATTTTTTACTTTATTTTATTTTATTTTATTTTATTTTATTTTTTGAGCTGGTTTTACAAATATTTAATTTTAAATTTGTTACTTTTTATGATAAGGTTATTATTGCTAGAAAAAAAAAAAAAAACTTATGTATTTGACGAAAAAGAGAGCCATGCTACTATAGCACAATCCAACTCCCTCTTATATATAAGTGCATATATATATATATATAAGTAGGATGATTTTTGAATTTGTCTCACACACATTTGTTATACTAAGACATTTGAACGGCTCAGATCTATTCAAATTATAAAACAACGGCTGAGATATATTTACCAACAAATATCTACATGTACATTTTCCGTTTTCCCGCTTCTCTCTCTTACTTTTTCCTTTTCTTACCCATCCTTCTATGATCCCATGACCCTACATTCCTCTCTCTCTCTCTCTCTCTCTTAATTTTCTTCCATTTTTATTTTTCTCTCTATTCGTTTATTTTTTTATTTTCTCGTTTTTGTTTACTTATTTTTATTCATATTATATCGAAAAGTCTACGATCCCATAATTAGGAGCCGGATTTTACTGTGTGTAGTGAAAATTATATTAATGAATTTTTTAGTCCACAAATTAAATGAATTTGAACAATTAATTATTATTTTAAAATATATTGAATACCTGACAGATTTCGTAAATTTAGATCTCATATGAATCTTCAACATATTTTGATAAAGTAGGACAGTTTTTGAACCTTGAACATATTTTTGTCCTATTAGGATATTTGGATGGCTCAGATCTATTCAAATTATAAAACAATGGCTGAGATATATTTTTCAAAAAGTCTACATATATATTTTCCACTTTCCTGCTTCTCTTTTTCCTACTTTTTCCTTTTCTCACACACCATTCTTTCATGATCCCATGATCCCACCTTCCTTTCTTTTTTATTTTTATTTTTCTATTTTCTCCCGTTTTTATTTTTCTATCTATTTGTTTTTTTTTTCTCCTTTTTGTTCAATATATTTTACACATATTTCCATACAATGCATGTATGCCCGTAATACACTAGGACATTATAGACATACATATAATTTTCATATAATTATATAAGCAAAAGCAGTATTGTATGTATGCTCGTAGAAATTGTATATATGCTAAACACATCTATCTATCTAGCTATATATTATATAAGCAAAAGTGAGTTTTCGTGAGTAGTTTTATGAGAACTCCAAATTTTTTTAATAAATTTGTGATTTTATCAAACTAAAAAATACATTTAAATAGTGTTGGGATTACAATTATATTCTAATCCTAATATTATTTACATCGTGCCTTTAGGGCATACGCTAGTATATATATATTTGGTAAAGTGTAAGTGAGTTTTGGATAGGATAATACCAAATGTTACTTAAGTAAATAAGCATTTTAGGGAGTGTTTAGAGATTATTTTTTTTATTTTTTTTTTGGTCAAAGATAGAAGGTTAGTATTTTAGAAAAGTTAGATTATAACTTAAAGGAGCCGTCGTTGATTCATCAGTTCGAACCCCAGACTTTCCACTCACTACACCCTAAGACGCGGCTACATGCCACTCGGCCACAAGAGCCTTGGCGTTTAGAGATTAAAAATTTCAAATATTATTAGGCAGTCACCTAAAAAATAATATATTTGTTCAAGATACTCTTATGAACTTCAAATTGTTTTTCTTTTTTATCCAATTAATAGTAACAAATAATTAAATATTTTTATTGTATCCTAATAAAACATAATGCAATCATCTTCAATTCTTATTTAAGAGTAATGATATACAAATAGAATTGGAAAGATTACAAAAAAATAAAATAAAGTAAAATCTAAACTTTAAATTTGTTTTCAATCCTAATCATTTGCCTATTTTTGTTAAATAAAGTGAATGAAATAATTTATGTTTAGTCAATAAATTCAATGTAGGTGTATAAAAAATATCTAAAATATAATTTCCGTTGAATAATATATAGAATAATATAACTTCTTTTAGTTGTTTCATTTTCAATCAAAATACAATCTATCATTGTCTTCATAATTTCAAAAATGTCATTGACACTTCATCATAAATATTTTTTTCCTTGTATAAATTTTTTGCTAGTAAACAATTTTTCTTTTATATAATTTTTTAAAAATTATATTGATTAATGTTTGGTTTATTGGAATAAAAGTAAAATGTAATACAATAATTATTAGGAAAAACTATATATAAAAAAAATCCAAGGGTTTGAACCCTATAATAAAATAAACATTAGATTTTTAATTTCATCAATTTAAACTGTAATTTTTTTATTTATTTTTAATC
Organism: Camellia sinensis; assembly: GCF_055761805.1. Classification (NCBI taxonomy): domain Eukaryota; kingdom Viridiplantae; phylum Streptophyta; class Magnoliopsida; order Ericales; family Theaceae; genus Camellia; species Camellia sinensis. The sequence goes on from NC_138962.1 coordinate 92,870,583, forward strand.
TAAACCATCTATCTATTTTCATTAAGTAAAAATGACAAAAATAATAGTATTTTAATCATTAAACTCAATTTTTAGATATTTTTTATACACCTATATTGAGTTTAATGATTAAAATATTATTTTTTTCTATCCATTTTACTTAATAAAAATAGACAGAGAATTTATATTGAAAATAAATATAAAAAAATATTTAAATTGATAAAATAAAAAAAATCAGAATTTATATTTTATGAAACGATATTATCCATTTTGTAATAAACTAAATACTATGTTCAGTAAAATTAAAAGTATTATAGTTGTGAAATTTAAATTTTTTTATAAAAAGTATTATAATTGTGAAACATAAATTAATTATAATCAACATGCTTGGTTAGAGTTTTCCAAAAACTCTTTTCAGAAAATTCTACTTTTTTATTTTTCATATTTTTTTATTTTTACTAAATTTTTTTAATATTTTAAGAATTTTTTTTTACTTTTTAGACATACCTAACATAAATATACTTAAAAAGTAAAAAAATTGTAAAAGAAACCTTTTAAAAATTCACCAAATACTAAAAATACAAAAAAAATACGAGAATTTCGTACATATTTTGTATTTTTATGTATTTATTAATTTTTTAAAATATTTTTTTTACAATTTTTTTACTTTTTAGATACATCTAAGTAAGGGGCATCTAAAAAAGTAAAAAAAAATATTTAAAATTTTTAAAATATTCACTAAAAATAAAAAAAAACACGAAAATCAAAAAACTCAATTTTCAAAAAACTTAGTCCAAAAAATTCAAACTAAACACACTGAATAGTATCCCATGCCTGGTATTTTTTTTGATATATATATATATATATATATCTTTTCATTGTTTGGGTTGAATTCTAAAGCCTTGGGAACTAAGTGCATTCGCATCAACCTCAATAAATTTTGAGTCAAATTATAATTCAAAATTCACTTTTATTATTTTAGTTAGTTACTTTTTTAGTACTCACTGCATCAAACTCTGTATTCTAACTCAGTCTTATTAAAATATTAATTTCTTATTGTATTTGTTATTCTTTATTTTTTTATTAAATTGATGAGATACCGTCCAAACAATACTTTAAAAAAAAAAATTGCCGTTGACCGGTTAAGCTAATTTTGGGCATTTTTCTTCTTTTACTATAAGCACTCACGGGACATCCAGTAGAATATCCAAGAGGACATCCGAATAGACGATCAATTTCAAGATTTTGGCTTAGTTTTACTCCAGAAAATATAATAAAAAATCATGTAGCTAATGAATAGTGGCTCAACAAAGTTGTTGAGATACTATAACAAATTTAACAAAAAATTAATTTAGAAAAAATTTATTGAGACTAATAGAGGAAGAATTTTTTGATTTACTAATTATATTTTAATCTTCTATTGTTTTACCTCAGCTGACGCCGATGCTCTAATGGCAGGACATAAAAGTATGAAAGGTTCTCCATTGCTGAAATGCATAAGCTTTTCCCACATCAATAAATTTAAATTTATAGCTTTGAGAAATTATATGTACCTTGGCTCGGGAGCCTAACCTTGGCTTGGGAACCTAACACTCCATTTGTATCATGAAGTGAAGCGAGGAGAGGTGGAAAAAAATAGGGTAAATTATAGTGTAACTCCCCGAAGTTTATCTTAAAAAACACGGAACCCTCTTGTACTTTTATTTATAACACTTAAACTCTTAAATTTTATATCATGTCGTAATTTTTGACGAACGTAACAGAAGTACACAGAACGACGTCGTTTTGTGTACCGCCTAATAAAAAAGAAAAGAAAAAACGAGAGAGAGAGAGAGAGAGATTGCAAATCCTTGAAGCCATATTGTTGGCAAACCCTTGAAGCCATTGTAGACGAAGCTATTGTTGAGCTGAGAAAGAACTGCGTTTGGTGAGAGGAAGAGGAACTGGGTTTGGTGAGAGGAAGAGGAAGAGAAAGATAAAGATTGATTTGGCATAAAAGAGAGGACAGAGCTCAAGCACATGAGGGAGAGGACAAATCTCTCCAGTTGCAATCTCTCTCTCTCTCTGAGAACAACCAATCTCATCTCCACCATTCAATCTCATCTCTAGCAACAACAACAACATAATCCACAACCAACTCACCAACGACATGCTTCGATTGATCGGCCACGCCTTGTACCCAACTCCCATCCGATTCAAGAACTCCACAATTGCCAAAGCTCTCTCTTTCTCTACAGCCTTCGCGGGACTGTGTTTGGTTCTTTGAGGCATTCGTTTTACTCGAAAGCCCTAGAAAAAAATTGATCATAACAACAACAATCTCATCTGCATTTTCACATTTTCACATTTTCACATTCTCACTTCACAAATTCTCATTTTTTAGAAAATTCTTTTGGAATTCCATTTCCTATCTTTGTTTATATCAATGTCCGAGTTAGAGCTCATGGAATTTGAATTAATCTCTTTTTCCTCTGACCCATTTCGTTTTTTCTTGTGATTCGATTGTCAAATATGTATTTATAATTGAATTGCTATCAATTTTTTAGCAACCTGTTGTCTATAATAAAAGGAATTGTTGATACAGTAGTTGTAAAAATTAGTTTTTTTCTTTTTCGGTTATGAGTTTTTAGATTAGACCCTTCTTCTTCTTCTTCTTCTTCTTCTTCTTCTTCTTCTTTTTTGTAAATTTGTGATTTTTTTTTTTTTTTTTTTTTGTGATGAAGAAATCTGGGTATATGATCATGCCGTGATGGAGAGCAGTGGAGAAGTAGGGAATGATTAGGGCTTTGGATGGTTGCAAGTTAAAAAGAAGCATAGAAGTAGTTCAAAGTTTTCTCTACATGAAGCCCTGATCATGGAGAAGCAGGGGATGATCAGGGCTCTTTGTTTTTACCCAACAACAATGATTCATCCCCCTTTTCCCCCCACCCCCTTTGACCCCCTCTCTCTCTCATTGGTTACCTTTTCTTTTTCTTTTTCTTTTTTTCCTGCTCCTCCAATCATCCCCTGCCACGTGGCAAAGGGGGGTGAGGGGGTGACCCCCAAAAGGGGGTCCCAAGCATTATTCTTTTACCCAAATCTCTCTAATTGCAATGTCTCTCTCTCTCTCTCTCTCTCTCTCTCTCTCTCTCTCTCTCTCACATTTTTTTCCTTTTTTCTCTTTTTTAAATTTTTTTTATCAGGCGAGGCACAAAACAACGTCGTTTCGTGTATTTTTATTACGTCCGTCAAAAATTATAATATGGTATAAAATCTAGGGGTTTAAGTGTTACAAATGAAAGTATAAGACGGTTTCGTGTTTTTAGGATAAACCATAGGGTGTTAAATTATAATTTACCCAAAAAAATAATTGTAATTTCTCATTTAGGTGAAAAAATAAATAAAATGATTATAATTTTTATTATTTTATTTAAATCTATAAAAAAATAAGAGAATGTAATTTTTTTTAGCTATCTTTTTAGTTAGAATAAATAAGAGAAAAGAAAGGAAAGTATTGTATTTCACTTTATCAAAATAACCTTTCATATTATTAAGTTGTGTTTTTTCATAATAGTAATTTTATTACTTTAAAATTTTTTCATCAAACCCAATTTTTTTTTTTACCAAATCTCGTTACTTTTATTGAGAAACAAAACATAGATTTGGTGATAATTATTTTTTCATCATTTCTCACTATTTTTTACCTATTTAATCATCCAAACAAGTGAAGGGCTTCCTATTTTCACCACTTCTTTTTTTTTTTTTTTTCCACCAAATCCTCCATCCAAATAGAATGTAAGCTAGTTGAACTCAAGTTTATACCAGCTAAACTCGAATTCTTCATGAATTCTACTCTTATTGAAAATACTTTAATGCAAAGCAAATGGGCCTCATAATGGGAAAAAAGTTTTGTATACCAATACGGTATCAAGTGTCACTATCCTTTCACAAATCATAAATATACATGTCTCATAGTATTTTTAAAGCACTCAAGCTATGTTTGGTTTTGGCTTTTTGACTAAAAAAGCACAAAAGACAAAATTGGTTACATAAGTTAATAAGACAAAATGTTACATTCAAACCATAACAATTACACTTTTACTCTCACAAAAGTCAAAAAAGTCAAAAACAAAAAACAAATGAGGCTAAAAAAGGCAGACTAAAATAACCGAAAAGTTAAAAAGTCAGACTATTTTAACTCTTCCCAAACGAAGACTCAATAATATGATTCATATTTTACTATATTTTACCAATCATAATAGTAAAAAATATCACATAAATATATCATAACCACGTTTGACAATTTTTTAGTCCTAGTTATAATATAGTCTGGGTGTGGATAAGAAGAGTGCTGCAAACCTGCCTGTCCATAAATTATATTGTACAATATATTTTATAAATAAACATATCTATTTACTTAAATTATAAATTATTCTCTGTAATTTTAAAAATTACATTATGTCTCCTAAAGTTTTTAATTTTATTTTATTAATAAATCATCAAATTAATTAATAATTTTTAATAATATTAAAATTTTATTTCAATTAATAATTCAGATAATTTTATTATTGTATAATTAAACAGTTAAAAATTTTACTTTTTCAATTAATTCTGTTAAATAAAATTTTTTGACATGAAGGTATTTGTAATTTTTCAAACCACAGAGACAATTCATATTTTAACCAAATCTCATAGGGTGTATTTGTAATTTATCCTTTTTATTAGTATAAATGATGTATATCTAAAGAATTAGTTATAAAATTTGAATTAACAGTCTTCAATAGATTAAAGAAGCACCAAAATGATTAAATTAAATATAAAAAAAAAAATATTTATATGAAATAATATTTGGGCCATATGAGTTGGCTTAGGCATAAAATATAAGACCGATGTATTGGACTAGCCCCGATTTGGGTCACTTACGCTGTGTTTGGTTGAGGGATTTGAAGAGGTATTTGGAAAGGAAAAGGAAAAAGTTAGGTGAAATGTAAATAAAATATACTCACATTTCACCTAGTTTCACACACATTTTCCCTTTCTCTTTTCAAATCCCTTCCTAAATCCCCCAATTAAACACAGCATTAGAAAAGCACTATGTAGCAACGGGTTGGTCCGAACCAAGTTAAGAATTTAATAAATTTTGTAATTACAAGAATTCAATAAGCTTTGCAAATTCGTTATGAATTTTGAAAAATGAAATAAATGCCAAATAAATTTATTAGTTATGAATTTAATAATTTTTTTTTACATTTCTACAATTTTTATAAACATAAAACAGTTGTAAGAAGAAACCTTTCCAAACAAACTCTTTTGGGCATGTTTGATTGAGTGGATTAGAGCATGGGATTGGGATTATTAATCCGTGGGCCCAACTATCCTATGTTTGTTTTAACACTTTGATTTAGGATTATTAATCCAATTGATAATTAATCCAACAAATTTGTAGGATTATTAGTAATGGGGTAGGGGTGGGATTATTAATCCAATGGATATTAATCCAATTGGATAGTGAATACCACACTAATTTAATAGGATTATTAATACTTCACTATTAATCTTATGAATCAAACATGACCTTTAGGGTCTGTTTAGTAATATTTATGTTACAATTTTTTTGTTTTAATTTAAAAAATGTTTTAAAAATTGTATGCAAAAACTCATTTGATATTTATTTTTCTTTTCAAAAAAATTGTATATAGTTGATAAAATTTATTAAAATCTTTATGATCACAAAAAAATTAGGTTCACTTTTTTTTAATTAATTAATTATTTAGTTTTTCATTTCTTTCCCTTTTCTTCTGCATCTTCTCACCACCACTCGTTGTTTATCATTACTAGTATTATTGCGTCCGGATCCTCTAGAGTGATCCTGTGAAGTGATCCTCTAGAGTGATCTTTGATAGAGCGACACGTGTCCCATTAACGGATCCAATGGTTGAGATGATGCCTAGACAAAATGACGTCGTTTTGGTACCCACAAAAAAAAAAAATTCAGAATTTCAAATTTGCAGATCGAGAGAGAGGATGAGGAAGAAGAAAGTGGATTTGAGGAAGAAGAAAGTGGATGTTGTAAGTAGAACCCAAGATTGCTTCATATATACCTGCTTTCTTCCATGTATGGTGGTGCAGAGGAAGCAAGCGATCCACCCACGTCTTCCATTTTTCAGCTGGGTATCGCGGATCCAGGAACTGGGTTTTCTTGAAATCAGAAATGGTGGGTTTGGAGGATAAAGAAAGAGAAGGAACAACTCTAATGGAATCTACTGTGGGTTTGAGAAAATGGGTTGTTCTGGAAGTTGGGATTCCACTAGTGGGTGAAACCATAAGCTCTTCTCTCTCCTCCTAGATGGTTTCGTCTTGTGAGGATCCGGACGCCTCTGTAATGGGTTTGCAACAATTTCATCCATGGAAATCTATATATAACTGTGTTCTTTCTCTTATGCTGTTACTTCCTAAGAAACCTTGAAGACCCCATCAATGGCTTCTTCTTCCTCATCCTCTCTCTCGATGGCTTCTTCTTCCTCATCCTCTCTCTCGATCTGCAAATTTGAAATTCTGAATTTTTTTTTTTGATACCAAAACGACGTCGTTTTGTCTAGGCATCATCTCAGCCATTGGATCCGTTAATGGGACACGCGTCGCTATATCAAAGATCACTCTAGAAGATCACTTCACATGATCACTCTAGAAGATCCGGACGCAGTATTATTACCATCGCCAATAATCACCTTCCACCCATGGTACCTACCTTTTGTTAAAAATACCCATGACCACTATTTGAAACGATCACTCAACCACTATTTTTGATTGTCAACAACATTTTTGTCCTTGACGGCTGGCTATGACTTCCAATCATCATTTTTAACTGTCGAAAATCTTAACTTTTATGATCACTTTTTTATTTGTTTTTAAAAGTGTCACATATATATATATATATATATATATATATATTAAAATTAAATATAAACACATTTAATTTTTTAATAAATTAAAGCCAATAAATTATAAATTTCACAAAACAACAAATTAGCATTTGTGTTTAATTAAATGTTAGTTTAAGAATAAACTATTTTAGTATTTTGTTTGACTTTTTTACTTAAAATATAAGGTAAAAAAAATTAGTATATTTGAAATTATTATTTTTTTTTTAATTTTTTTTACACAATATCTATTTGATTTAGTTTTAGAATCATGTTTTGAGTATCTTGTTTGTGTTTTGATGATAAAGTTTTTGAAAAGAGAAAATTTGTTTGGTTATGAATTTTAAAAAAAGTTCTGAGTTGTATTTTAAAATTATTTTGGGTTTATTTTTTTTAAATATTTTTTAAAAAATTAATTTTATTTTTTTAGGGTAAATACTTTTTATTCTAAGTATTTTTTTTAATGTGCGCTGTATTTATTACATTTGTGAGTTATATATTTTTAAAAATATTTTAAATATTTTTTATTATTTTGGATGAATTACATTAACGATCATTATAGTTTAGGACTTGTGTTATTTTGATCCATGACCTTTTAATTGTGATATATTTGACCATAAATTTTGAATCTTATTCAAAGTAAGGACAATTGAAGATGTTGTTGCTCTATTTCAAGGACAAAATTGTCAGTTTGATAAAATATAAATTAGTTTGATAAAAATAAATGTCAAAAAATTATTTTTAAATTTTTAACAATTATTTCTATCCACTAAAGATAAAATTATATAAAAATAATAAATCTTTTATATTTTTATTTTATTTTTTTACCAAATTAATTTTTAGTATGCATGGTTGTTCTTGTCAATGTTTTTAAATGATTATCATATAATAGATAGTTATATTTGTTGTTAACAAATATTTTTCGATGATTATTATATAATAAATGTTTATTAGCCTTTTAATGTGTAATGGATATATTTAATATATGAAATATTTTGAATTTTGAATTTTTTTATTTAGGGTTCATTTGGAATGTTGGTTGACTTTTTGGTTATTTTAGCCTGGGATTGAAAAGCCTCGTTTGAGATAATTTTTTTTGATTTTTTTGACTTTTGTGAGAGAAAAATGAAATAATTATAGTTTGATGTAACATTTTGGCTATTTTAGCCTGGGACTGAAAAGCCTCGTTTGAGATAGTTTTTTTTTTTTTTTTTTTTTTTTTTGACTTTTGTGAGAAAAAAATGAAATAATTATAGTTTGATGTAACATTTTGTCATATTGACTTTTTTAACCTATTTTATATTTTTTGTGGTTTTTTTAGCCCCAAACCATTATGCCAAATGAGTGCTTAATTGGTTTAAAAATGACATTAAAATTGTTGTCATGTTTGACTTTTGAAAAAATAAAATTTAATTTAATAAAAATAAATATAAAAAATTATTTCTACCCTCCTAAAAGATAAAATTATATAAAAATAATGTGTTTTTAATTTTTTTCACCAATTTATTTTTATTTTCGTAGAAATTTTTTTTTCTAAAAATAGATTAATTGAATTTTTTTAATTTTTCTAAAAATTATATTAATTTTTGTAAATTGATTTTTTTTGAATCACTCATATATATATATATATATATCTAAATCATACCAAATTATTTAGCCAATACTTAAAAAAATAGCAATATATATATATATATATATTTTTAAAAAGTAAGAAAATAAAAAATATTTTTCTTCAAAAATAAAAATAAAAATATTTTGTTAAAAAATATTTTTTCAAAAACATAATAGATAGAAATAATTTCAAAGAATAAAATAAAAAAATATTTTTTTTGAATTTTTTTGTTTTAAAAATAAAATTTTAAAAAGAATTTTAAATTGAGTGTTTGGTTATAGTTGTGAAATTTTTTGATCAGAAAGATTAACCAAATGCTACCTTTAATTCTATGATATAGGCCTATTTTGAAAATTCGGCTAAAAGTTAATTCTTTTGCTTTTTTTATTTTTTTAAAGTTACATTACTTCTTTATATTTTTACATGTTTTTTTTTTCTTTCAAAAAGTCAAAAAAAATTAAGATGTTAACGTTTAATATATTTCTCAAAATAAGTCATAATTTTTTAACTTGATGATTTTTTAAGTAATTTTTAACTTTGTAACTATTTTTTGAAAAGGTAAATTACAAATACATTTTTTGAAATTTGTTTAAAGTACAGATTATCCCTGTGATTGAAAATTTACAAATATCTCCTTATTAGAATTTTTTATTTAACAAAATTAAGTAAAGAAATGAAATTCATAATTGTTCTATAATAAAATTATTTAAATTATTAATTAAAACATATTTATAATATTATTAAAAATTATTAATTGATTTGATAATTTATTAATAAAAAAATAATTTATTATGAAATTAAAAATTTTAAAAAATAAAATATAATTTTTAAAACTACATTATAATTAAATCTCATTATAATTTATCTTTTTAAAAAATTTCAAACTTATTCAAAAAAAAAAAAAAGAAAAAAAAAAAAAAACGAAAAAATAAAGTACCACGTGGCCCAACGACCTCCCGTCTTTTCAGCTAACATATTACTAGCAAATCGTATTTTGTCAATTCTCGAGATCTTCCCCCCATCCCCATCATATACATAAAAACTCCTCGAAATTCGTGTCCCACTTACCACCTAAAAATTTGAATTCGAAAAACGGTCCCTCACCCTATCCCTCCTACGCCTACCACACACAACACATCCACTCTCCCCTCCCCTCCCCTCCCCTCGCTCTCTATCTTCTTCTCACCCACTCAATATCAATTTCATCAATACACCCATACATTTAAGGTTGAGATTGTTTTGAATGTTTTAAATAAATGTATTTTTTTTATTTTTTTGAATAAAATGTTAAGAAAAAAGATATGAATATTTGAATTAATTTTTTGATTTTTTATGAAAAAATGTGTATTAAAAAATTGTATAAAGAAGTGTGCAGGAGAAAATTAAAGATGTGTGGGCCACAGCCGTACAATCTGCACAGCCGAAATGATAGTAAGAAATTATTAGTTACTTTTCGGGCATTGCATTAGATGGTTTTGTTTGGCCCGTGGGGTCATCACGGGTCCCATTTTTATAATCTGAACTGTTCAATGTGTAGAACTCGTCGAATATTACATGCCTATAAAAAATCACGTTGACTGGATATCGATAGCTATCTGATCATATTTGTTCTTTTTTTAATCGTTAATTATAATACCATTCATTTTTTTATACAAAACTGATTTGATCATGTAGTTATCGATATCCAATCAATGTGATTTTTATAGATATAAAGTACTCGACGAGTTCTACACATTGAACGGTTCAGATTATCAAAACGGGACTCGTGATGGGCACCACAGGCTGAACAATAGTGTGTGAAAATTACACCCAAACAGTGCAATAGTATTTAACAAACGCTGCAGAACGCCAGATTTTTCATGATTGCTGAGTTATATGGATGTGTGGAAAATTATTTTTTTAATATATTTTTTTAGTAAATAGTGATAACTTTTTAACTTTTTGAATAATTTTTTGACTTTTCGAGGAGATGTCAAACTTAATGGCCTTGTTTGGTTTGTGTTTCTCAAAAAATTTTGGGAAAAATTCTCTACAAATAAGTTTTCAAAAGTAGTCAAACCAAACAAATTTTTCTAAATTTTTTTTCCAAAACTTGTTTGGTTTACAAGTTTTCCAAACAAATCCCTCTCTCATACACATCAAATCAATCACTTTTTCCAAAACTCTCTCTCAAAATAATTTTTCAAAACATCTTTTGAAAAAAAACCAAACCAAACAAATTTTCGTACTTTTTATCTCAAAACATGTTTCTCAAATACAAACCAAACAAGCCCAATTTTTCCATTTTTTTAGCTTTTCTTTTTTTATAAAAAAAACGTGATCCAAAAATGTCAAACAAATTGACTTTTAATTCAATTGTTAAAATAAGCTTAAATGATTAATAACATTATAAACTCATACTCAGATATAAAATTCAAAAATAATTCAAAATTTTAAATTAGTAGCTCAAATTCATTTTATATATAAATTTCACATTTTATCAATTCAATTTTTACTAAATATATCCATTTCTAAATAAATTTTAAGATGTTAAGGCCTTATTTAGTTTGTATCTAGAGATAGTTTTTCAGAAAAAAATGTCCAAAATTTATTTACAATTTTTTTTTTTAAAATCACTTTTCACTATGACATATCAATCAATAATTTTTTCTCTCTTCGTTTTCTTTGTCACATATCTTATACATCAATTAATCATTTTTTTTCTCCCTTTTTCTTGTCACACATCCTACATATCAATTAATCACTTTTTCTTTTACACTCATTTATTCAACTAAAAAAAAAAAATTTAAATCATGCAAAAGTCTAAAACTATTTTTAAAATATATAACCAAATAAATTTTCAAATTTTATAAACTCTTATAAAAAAAATATTTTTCAAAATTTTTCTTTAAGTACAAATCACTATTTGTTATGTCCAACAATGTAATTCATTTGAAATTTTAGCATAAATCAATTATTAGTGGTAAATCCATCTTCAATTCCTTAAATGCCCCCTCAAAACATTTACTACTACAAACACAACTTTTAATACACCATTAACTTCTGTTTTTTTGGGAAAAACCCTAAACCCCTCTTCATCAGTCTCATCAGTATCCCCAGTGACTCTTGATATAACGACAGCCTCATCTCATCCTCATCTAATGCGATATATTCTCCACCCCATAAAAACCCTACCAACAAAACAATCCACCGTCTCTCCCATCACCTCTCGTATCCCATCACCCCAAACGCCACAAAAATAATCCCAAACACAAACAAACCCAACCAGCCATGGCCAAAAAGAAGACTACCCACCACAACCGCCAAGACGATAAACCTCCCCAAAACCCGCATCACACCCACCAAGCCGCCATGGACGACGCTTCCGAGAAGCTCGATAACTTGAAATCCCTCAACTCTATACTTCTCAAAGAGGCCGTTGAGCGCCGCCAACAGGTCGAATCGCTTCTCCATTCAAAAGGGTTTCTGGAGTCCGAGTTGAATCGGTCTGATATGGAGAAACAGGGCTTGCAATCTGAGTTGGTTCTGTTGCACGACCTAGCTGCTCAGCTTGAGTTGGAGAGGGATTTGGTTTATGGGTTCGTTGGTGTGCAGGTGAGTGAGCAGGCGGAGGTGGTTGAGAAGGAGAGAGATGGGTTTTGGAGAGAGAAGGTGGAGATTGAAGGGAGGTTGTTGGGACTAGAGAGAGAAATGAAGGAGGTTGTGAGAGAGAAGAGTGAGATTGAGAAGGTGAGGAGAGAGAGGGAATCTGAGATTGGGGTTTTGAAGAAGAAGTTGAGGGACCTTGTTGTGGAGATTGAAAATGAGAGAGATGGGTCGAGTCGTCTGTGTCGAGAGAGGGATGTTTTGAATGGTAGACTTGATGCTCAGATTGAGGAGACAAATGGGTTGAGACTTGAACTCAATGAGGCAGAGAAAAGAGAGAGAAAGATTCAAGAAGAGGTTGAGAAAATGAAGATGAAATACAATGCGGTGATGGAGGAAAAAAATGAGAGAGAAAGAAGGATTGAATCGGTTTTGAGGGACAAGGATTCAATTGAGAGGAATTTGGCCGAGTCGAATCGCGTAATTGAGGAATTGAAGACTGAAATTGAGGAAATAGTTAGCGAGAAGAAAGGGATTGAGGAGGAGAGGAGTTTGGAAATGATGAAGAAAAAGGAGTTCGAAACTGCAGTGGGTGCACTCAATGAGAAGGTAGTGAGTTTGCAAAAGGAAGAACAGAGGTTGCGGGCTAACGTAGCCGATTTGGAGAAGAGGTATGTGGAAAGTGTGGAGATGGAAAAGCAGATGGTGGAGAAGATTGATGTTTTATTGAAAGAAATGAAGGAGAAGGAAAGGAGCTTTGAGAGTTTGATTGAGGAAAAGGGTTTGATCAAGAAAGATTTGAACCAGTCTTTGAAGGGACTAGATGACCAGAAGCGAAAAATGGATGAAATAGTTCGAAAGAAAATTGAGATCGAGGAGGCGAAAGTCAGAGCCGAGAATGAAATTGTTGAAATGCAGAGAGAGATGGGTGAACTTATGGATGATATATCAGCATTGGAAGCTTCATGTAGGAATCAAACAGAGAAGAATGAGCAATTGCAATCTGTAGTTAATCGATATAGAGATGAAATTACTCAAATCACTATTGAGAGGAATGAGGATAGAAAGGGCTTTGAAGATGAGAAAAAGATTAGTATAAGCTTGAGGGAGAGAGTTTTGGAAATGGAGAAGAAGATTAAAGAAACCCAGAAGGTTGTTGGTCAGATGAAAGCTGAAAATTGTAATGTGATTGAAGAAAAGAATGAGTTGGAAAGCCGATGTGATATGTTGATGAAGGAAATAGCGACATTGGAGAATTCACTTTTGAAGGGTAGGAAAGAATTTGATGATATGAAGGCTAAAGTGGAAGCTGCTAATGCTAAGTCGGAGCATGTCTTGAAAATGTTAAGGAACACTGGAGGGATTGTTTGTCTGTCGAAAGATGGAATTGGCCTTACAGAAGATAATGGGATTATTGATGAAGAACAGGTTGGAGAAGAGGTTAAACCGTATGTGGCCGAGTTGGAAGCAATCAAGAATGCTTTCAAGTACAGGGACGCTAAGGTTGAAGGCATGAAGCAGCAGCTTGTGATTCTGCAGAATTCGGTAGCAGAGGCGAGAAAGGGGAAGAACTTTTGGACTTTGGTGTCATCTGCAACAACAATATTTGCTGCAGCTTCTGTTGCATATGTTGCTCGTATTCGCTGAATGCATTTTTTTTTTTTTTTCTGATTTAAGTCCATTCTGATAGGTGCAAAAGCTAGCAATTCCAAGAGTAGTAACTAGCAGGCCAAAAAGAAATGCCAATGCAGATTATTCTCAACTAGAGATCATTTTCTTATATGCTTTTACTTCTTTTCAGTCCTAAGGAACAATACAGCGCACTATTTCCCTTTTGCCCTTTTTTCCTTTGATTCAAAACTATATTTGAATCATTATGTTATGATGTTTTGATCACTCTTTTGTATTGGGGTTTGAGAGCTCCAGGAAATGCAATGAATCCCATTTAATTGGCACTAAATAAATCGCTGAGGTTTTATATCTGCTTACTTTGATTGTCAGTGGTGTATTGTTTGCATAATTCTTAGAACTATTTGTTTCGGACAATAAGAGTGCTTTCATATTATATGTTTGTAGTATTATATTAGAATTCTTGTGGGGATCTGTTGTGGTCAGGAAGGTAGCGTAGGGACTGTTGAAGAATTAAATTGATCGATGAACTACATGGCTTCAGAAAGCAGATGAAGTCAGGAACATTTGAGTAGATTTTCAATCTGTAACCTTGATAAAGTTGTGTTTGTTGCTAAGCTAATGTGGATAGATGTTATATTGAATGTTGTCGAACTGTGGGCTGTGTGATTATGTGAAATCTGTCTAATGGATTACCTAAATGTGGGCATATGAGCATTAAAAATAAATAAATAAATAAAGGATGAATTACATTGACACTCCTGTGATTTATATTTATTACAGTTCTTTCCCTTATCTTTTGGAAATTACATCATTCTCCCTGAGATTTAAAGTTTCATTACAAATTGCTCCCTCAGTTAGTTGATTGTTAAGTCAATTAATAGATTTTGCCGATATCAATAATTTAATTTTTTTAAATATTAATTTTGCCCTTATTGGGTAAATTACATTGACACCCTTCACATTTTAGAAATTACAATCCCCTCTCCAAGATTTAAAGTAGCATTACCAATGTCCCCTCCGTTAGTATTAGTTGAAAAAAAAATTTATTGAAAAAAAAAATTAATTAGAAAAATAAAATTAATTGAAATTTTTTTTTGCTAGTCAAAATTTTAAATTTCTGATTAAAAATTAACGTAAATTCATTTTTTGAATTTATGTTTTTTTTTTAAAATTTACAAATTGAGATAACAATTTATAAGCTAAAAAATTATCAAACAAGTTTTTATGACAGTTTTTTAAACTTTTGTAAATATAAATTGAAAACTGAAAACGAAATGGTTGCCAAACATGTATTATATAGTAAAAATGTCATAAAATTAACAAATAATTAAATAAGTTACTAATGTAAGAAATGACTTATCAAAAGATTCTTAAGCTACGTATGATTTGATTTTTAGAAATTTTTTTTAAATTAAAAATTAATTTGGTTAAGAAATAAAAAATAAAAATAATTATTATTTTTATATAATTTTTATCTTTCGAGTGGTTAGAAATAATTTTTTATAAATTAAATATATTTCTTCATATTTATTTTTATTAAATTTTTTTTTAAATGTCAGGGGGGCATCCGTATTAAATTGAAACCTCAGGGGGTGTCAATGTAATTTACCTTTTAAAATATATGTAAAGGTTAAGGGTAAATATGTTATTTTAACTTAAAAGTTAACACCGCCAAATAATTATACTCATAAGGAGATCAGTGTAATTTTCTAAATATAAAAAGAGAATTAGAATAAATATAAACCTCACGGATGCCAGTGTAATTTACCCATAAATAAATAAAAGAAGCACATGCATTAGCTACATATTTCACTAAGAGGTGGGTGTTTTTATTTGTCCATTTATTCTGACATGAGTATATTATAATCTTTTTATGATTTATTTTGTATATATCAGGCTTTGACAATATGAAAGATATTCAACCTCTTTAGAAACTAAAAATGGTGTCACAAGTGCCACTAACAAATTTGACTTGTTTAATTCGATGCGGTGGTAATGTGTTATTTCATTATTCAAAATGTTAATCACATTCTACAACAATCTATGGTTATTTTTCTTCTTTCATAATTTCCTTTTGTTTGTCAGTATTACAACAAATATATAGTTGAATTCATATTTTATCATGAGACAAAATCATCAGTAGAAACACTGGCGAGTTGGATTTTTCTATGATACATGAAGGTGGTTTTCATGTACCATACATAAATAAATTTGGACCATTAGATAAAAGTAAAATAAATTTAACCATTGATTGGTGTGGGACATATTTTTTGAGTGACAGCACGTGGCTAAAGTGACGCCGAATTGTCAACCGAGGTACCACGTGGGCTGGTCATATTTGCCGAAATGATCTTGGCTAAGCCAAGATTATCTGCGGAGATACCGGAATTCGAGAAGGCATAAAAGTCCTAGAATAAGGGAGGATCTTAGTCTGCATAAAGATAAAACTCAAGAAGAGTTTATCCCTATCTAGTTGAGGTTTTAGGATGAGCATTGAGTCTCAGTCCACTGAAGTGAGGCTTCTAAAGGGATAAGGTCACTGCAAGTTATAAAAACAAAGCACTTTCATGGGTCTGAGGAAAGTTCTTTCTTGTGAGTTTAAGTACTATTTGCTATTTGTGACAGATATTGATTACTGACTTGATTGTTGGAGTGTCCCAGGGAAGACGAACCACTGCCAGATTCTTATCTTCTTGTGCAGGTTGTTGGGCTTAATCTATTCTATTGGTGCTCTCCAGTAGAGTTCCCTGTTTGGTTGTGTGGTCAAAAAACAACACCCACAATTTGGCGCCGTCTGTGGGAACTTAAAGAGATTAGATGACCAACTACAGACAGGAAGAAAAGATTGGGAATGACATTAACAGTGAGAGTTATGAACATAGAGATCCTAATGTTGGGAAAGAAAACCGTAATGAAAAAGCACAGGATCCAAATCTTGGGGAGAAGGACGTCGGCAAAGAAGGGAATGCCCTGAAGAAAACCGGCCGAGACGAGTACTACAACGAAAATGACCTTCAGGTATGGAAGGATAGATGCCTGAGGAGAGATGGTGAGATGAAAGGGATGGCCAACAAGTTGGCAGACCTACAGTCGATTGTCAACTTCATGATGCAGAACAACGTGATGCAACCATTGTTCCCGTTGTAAGACACGCCGGTACTAGCGGCAAAGACTAATGCCCAAAAAAGGGGGTAGAAAACAATCCTAGTAGTCCTGTAGCATGACAAGGAAAAGAAGCACTCACATCGACCTTCACAGGATGTCGGACGAGCAGAGTCACTGAGAGGTGAGTCGCAAAAGACGCCTCGGACCAAGGGAACTTATGTCAGAGAACCTCTCCATATCTAGGGGAAGGGCCTATGTCTTGATGCAGTGAATGAAGAGAAGTCCAAGAGGATACACAACGACGTCGGGAGTAGCGATCCAAAAAGGCTGAAATCTGTTGATAGCCGAGCTCTTGGTTGAACGAAGGAGGATCTGAGAGACTACCTCCAGAGGAAGTGACTCAACGCCGAGGTCACATCCTCAGTCAAGCCGATGATGCCGTTCTCAGTGGAGTTGGATAGGTTTGAGGCCCCAAAAAGGTTCCATATGCCGAGGTTCCAGATTTATGACGGTAACTTTGTTCCAAACTTTCATGTCGGTCTATATTTGAATTCGATGGCTCTATATAGTGGGAATGAGTAGTTGCTATGCAAGGTGTTCCCCTCATCCTTTGGGAAAATCGCATCGGATTGGTTCCATAAGTTGCCGAAAGGAACTATAAAGAGTTAGGAAGGCCTAGCCGAGATGTATGTGGCCAGTTTGTTACAAACAAGCTACAGCCACTAAGAGTAGACTCGCTGCTAGTTTTGAACATTAGTGAGGGTGAAAGCCTTAGGGCATACACCAAGAGGTATTACGAGGTGTTTAACCAAATTCCTGCTTGCAACCAAGAGTTGGTGGTCGTGTCCTTTAAGAACGGCTTGGAGGATGAATGCCCTCATCGGAAATCACTGGCAAAAACTCTACCAAAAAGTATGGAGAAGCTAATGGCACAGATCGAGAAGTATGTCAGAGCAGAAGAGGACACGCCAGGGACAAAGGCACCAAAACAGGAGAAGAGAAATGCCTTGCCGAAGTGAGGCTGAGATAACACTGGTTTTAACAGGTAGGAAACAGGGTTGAGGGCTGCACAGGTAGTCACCACTGTATTCAGGATCCCAGTCTACAAAGTCTTGGAAATGATCAGGTACCAACCGTATTACAGAGTACCGAAGAAGATCCCAGGCGAGTTTATGAGAATGAGTCTTGGGAAGAATTGTGCTTACCATAATGAAGATGGACATTTGACTCAAGGATGTAGGGCTCTAAAGACACACTTGGAGGATCTGGTCAGATAGGATCACCTGAGAGACCTAGTAGATGAGGCTAGAACAAGGGAAGAGCAAACAAGGCTACCCCAGGCACCGGCAGTACCACCTCCACCATCGCCACCACAACAAGTAGATGGACCTCGGGTGATCATTGTGATTCATTCGAAGGTCAATGAGAATGATGTACGTGGGTAGACTCAGAGGGTAAGGCATCTACAACATGTGTATCAGGTCCAGCAAAAGAAGCCTAGGACAAATGAGTACTAGGGGCTAATGGTTTTTATTACTAAGGTAGACTTGGATATGGTGCAGTATTGACACAACGATGCCCTGGTGATAACGCTGAAGATTAGAGAGTACCAGGTGAGGCGTATATTGGTTGATCAAGGTAGTTCTTGTGACATCATGTATGTTAGATGTTTACAAGGAGCTTGGCCTTCACCCAAATGATCTGGAAAAATTCCACAGCCTAATGTTTGGATTCAATGGAATGCCGACATGGCCTCTAGGTGCCACGAATTTGGAGGTGCAGGCAGGCACCAAGAAGATAAGCACGAAGTTTATAGTAATTGACACCCCTTCCCCTTACAATGTTATCTTGGATAGACCGTGGTTGCATACAATGAGGGCTGTTTCCTTAACATTGCACCAACTGTTGCAATTCCTAATTGAACATGGGATTTAAGAGGTCAAAGGAGATCAGGTGCAGGCAAAAAAATTGCTCCATGGTAGCAATGAAGTCGACCTGCAACGTGCGAGAAGTAGAGATAGTAGAAATTGAAGACGAGGACATGAAGGTCCTAGATAATGTCAGCAAAGAACCAACCGACAAGAGTGAGGAAGTTTTGAAGACGATTTCAGTCCAAAAAGATGATGAAGAACGCTTCTTCCTTCTCGGCTCAGGTTTAGCCGAGGAGGAAGAAAGGGAGTTGGGGGCTTTCTTGCGAGCAAACATAGAAGTTTTTGCCTGGACGCCCTATGAGATGCCTGGCATTGACCTCGAGGTCACTTGCTATAGGCTCAACATAGACAAGTCAACTAAACCTATCATTTAGTGGGCAAAGAGGTCGGCATTAGTGCATGTGGAAGCAGTTGAGAAGGAAGTGGACAAGCTGTTAAAAGCCAAGGCCATTCGGGAGGTGAACTACCTAACTTGGCTATCCAACACAGTAGTTGTGAAAAAGAAGAATGACAAGTGGAGGGTTTGCGTAGACTTTACTAGCCTGAATAAGGCTTACCCCAAGGTTAGTTTCCTACTGCCCAAAATTGATCAGTTAGTAGATGCCACTTTAGGGCATGGACGGATGAGTTTCCTGGATGCATACAGAGACTACCACCAGATAACAATGTATGCCCCAGATGAAGAGAATGCAACATTCGTCACCCCAAAAGGACTTTATTGTTATAGAGTGATGCCTTTCGGGTTGAAGAATGTAGGAGCAACCTACCAACGGTTAGTGACCAAGATGTTTAAACATCTAATTGGAAAGACAATAGAAGTCTATGTTGACGATATGGTCATGAAGACCAAAGAACCTGGGAATCATTTGGCCGACTTAAAGGCAGTCTTTGACATTCTAAGAACATATCGGCTTCGACTCAATGCTTTGAAATGTGCATTTGGAGTCGGGTTTGGCAAGTTCCGAGGATACTTGGTCACTAAGAGGGACATTGAGGCAAGCCCAGATTAGATCAAGGCCATCCTTGACTTAAAGAGCCTAGCGTTAGCCAAGCAAGTCTAGATTTTGACCGGCAAGGCAGCTACCTTGAATAGATTTATCAGCCGAAATTTTGATAAATGCAAACCATTTTTTCAATTGTTAAAGAAGGCCACAGATTTTTTGTGGACAAAAGAGTGCGAAGTCGCCTTGGCCGACTTGAAGAGGTACCTAAAAACACCTCCAGTTTTGTTAACTTCAATGCCTGGGAAGAACTATTCTTGTACTTGGCTGTATCAAACCATATTGACAGTGCAGTGGTAATTCGTGAAGAGAGGGGAGAGCAAAACGCAGTATACTATGTAAGTAAACCCCTGGCAAGTGTAGAAACCAGGTACCTACCCTTAGAGAAATTAACATTAGCCTTGGTGATGCCTTCCAAAAAATTGAATCATTATTTCCAAGCCCACAAGATTATGGTGCTGACTGAGAATCCTTTGAAGTCCCTGTTGCAACATGGAGATCTAACAAGTAGAGTAGCTAGATGGACAGTAATACTGGGCCAACATGACTTGGAGTTCAGACCTAGAACAACAATCAAGGGCCAGGTGCTGGCCGACTTTGTGGTCGAGTTCACTCCTGGGGCAATCCCAAGGAGGGCTTTGATGAGCCGCGACTTAGGATGTCCAAGGGAGCAAGAAGAAACCCAATTGGGGCAAACGAACCCCACTCCAGCAAAATAGAAGAAGACAGAGCAACCAAAACCCTACGACATCTACATCGGCGACTTCTTCTTGCTCTTTGTCGACAGAAACTCAGATCGGTAAGGAGTGGGAGCAGCAGTGGTTTTGGTATCGCCAGACGGGCAAATGATTGAGCAATTTATTCGTTTGGGGTTCAAAGCCTCAAACAACGAAGCAGAGTATGAGGCGCTAATTGTAGTACTGAAACTAGCTACAGCCATAGAAGCTGATAAGGTAGTAGTCTTCTATGACTCCTAGCTTATTGTGAATCACGGCCGAGTATGCAACTCGAGATGAAAGGATGATAGCCTATGTCAAAGAGGTTGTCATGTTACTAGCACTGTTTGAGAATTGTCAACTACAACAGGTTAGTCGAGATGATAATAGCCATGCCGACGCCTTGGCAAACTTGGTTAGTGCAATAAGGTTAGGGGAACCAAGGACAATCATCGTTAATTATCTGACAGGACCAAGTGTAGAGTCTCTGATAACAGAGTATGAAGTAATGTGCATGGAAATGGGTCTTAGCTGGATGGACGCCATAGTTGTGTTCTTCAAAGAAAGCATATTGCCAAAGGACAAAAATGAGGCACATAAAACCAGGTTGAAGTCGGCTAGGTTTTGTCTGTCAGCAAAAGGCCATTTATACAGAAGATCTTTTACTGGATCTCTACTTCAGTGGGTGCACCCCTTTTAGGTAGAGGACTTTTTATACGAGATCCATGAAAGAGTTTGTGGAAGCCATGCAGGGGGAAGGTCACTTTCCCATAGAGCCATCTCTCAGGGATATTGGTGGCCATAAATGCAAAAGGATGCTGAAGCCTATGTTAGGAAGTGTGAGAAGTGTCAAAGGTTTGCCCCTTTGATGCATCAACCAGTAGCAGATCGAAATCCAGTATCCAGTCCTTGGTCGTTTGCCAAATGGGGCATGGACCTAGTGGGACCACTACCCCAGGCAACTGGACAAAGAAAGTTCTTGCTAGTAGCCACAAACTACTTTACAAAGTGGGTAGAGGCTGAACCTATTGCGAATATTCGAGATATTGATGTCAAAAACTTCATCTGGAAGAACATAATAACCAGGTACGGGATCCCAAGGGCCATTACAGTGGACAGTGGCACTCAGTTTGACAGTAAGCTGGTTAAAAGCTTTTGCGCAAAATACAAGATCAAAAACTCTTACTCTACTCCTAGTTTCCCCCAGAGTAATGGTCAGACAGAAGCATCCAACAAGATCATCTTGGATAGGATCAAGAGGAGGCTGGAAACAGCCAAGGGACAGTGGGTAGAAGAATTACCCAATGTTTTGTGGGTATATCAGACTATGCCAAAAAGATTAACTGCTGAGTCTCCTTTGGCCATGGCTTATGGCACTGAAGCAGTCATTCCACTGACGGTCGGCATCCCTGGTATCAGAATACAGGGAGTGGAGAATGGGACCAATGAGGTATTCCTTGCCCGAGATCTGGATCTATTGGAAAAAAGAATGGAGAAAGCAGCAATTTGGCTAGGGACATACCAGTAGCAGCTTGCTAGGGCTTATAACAAGAAGGTCAACCCAAGAGAGTTCAAGGTTGGGGACCTCATTTTGAGAAAAGTTGTCGGCAACAAGAAGGATTCTAGGGAGGGCAAACTTGGCTCAAACTGGAAGGGGCCTTACATAATCATCTCAGTTGCCGGCAATAGGACATATCGGCTTGAAGACATTGAGGGCAAAGAGTTGCCATGACCCTGGAACACTTGCAATCTGAAGTTTTTCTATTATTAGTTCATGTTTTTTGAGATTTATGTAATATTAGCCAAGGTTTTAATAAAGTGCTAGTTTGATTTTGTGAATAAATTGTTGAAATTGGTGCAATAGGACTGAACAGTCTTATGCTGATGTTTCCAATTGAAACATGACGAGTAACTTAGACTTATCATATGGTAGAGTTGAATTATACTTTCTATATGATAGAGTTGAACTAAGTTGACGATGTTTTCGATTGAAACATGACGAGTAACTTAGACTTATTGTATGGTAGAGTTAAATTATACTTGCCATATGATAAATTTGAATTAAGTTGGCGATGTTTCCGAATGAAACATGACGAATAACTTAGACTTGCCATGACGGTAGAGTTGAACTAAGTTTGATCTAGTTAGATTAACAAAGAAACCTCGGTAGAAACCTCGGCTAATCTTCGTTTGAATCAAACCTCGGCAAGAATTGGAGTTGTATGCTTAATGTGAACATAAGTGGTACTTATGTTTACATTAAGGGGCGGGAAATAGTAATAGGCTTGATACTTGTTGGAATTTTTGGAAAAATTTACAAGTTTGAGTTAGCCGGGGTATCCAGATAAGGGAAACTGGAATTGTTTGTTACCCAAGATCACCAACCAAGGTGTCCAAACTAGAAGGGTTAGAAGGGTGAAGCCTTGATAAAAGATTGCAAGTACAAGTAAGCAAGCAACACTTGTGGAATGTTTTTTCAAATTTTTTTATAAAGTGCCCTCTAGCTGAGATCACAGTAGAAGGTGGAAATCCAAGGTAAGTTAGTTCGAGGTGACCAATTAAGGATACACCCGAGATGAAATGGATCCGAGGTGATACATGTTAGATGTGTTCCAACCCGAAGTGGTTATACAATAAAGTTGTACTTAAGAGAAGTGCAAAAATATTCTAAGTATGAAAGTATGTAAGGCATGAAAGTATGCAAGCATACATGAAGATAAGCATCCAACACTTAGAGAAAAAGAAGACTTGCATTCAAAAAAGAAGTTTTGGATTACAACAGAGGGCACATTGGCCAAACAAAAGCAAGCATTGTACACAAAACAAAAAGATTACAAGTATTGAAAGCAAAAAAGTTCAAAGAAAAAGGGAAAATATCCTAAGTATATGAGTCTCCAACATTTTCCTCAGACTGTCTTGCCTCGGCAATTGGCGTTGTTTCAACCTCAGTAGCCAGCTGGGCAGATTTTTTGGCCTGAATCTCGGCGTTAATTTCTAGTAAGGTTTTATCAAGGCTTTTTTCGACTGTTTGGACCTCGGCCTTCGTTGTTGTCTTCATGGAGGAGGCACCCTTGGAGACCTTGTCCTTTTCATCTTGAGTCAAGTCCAGGAGTTGGTCATTCAGAGTGGAGGACTTGGCCTCAGCAGCAGTCTCCTCCTCATCATTAGCATTATCAGCCTCGGCGTCCTCCTTCTCAACATCATCATTAGAGTCCTTAGAAGAGGGAGGAAAGGGCACGCTGAGGTGATTAATATCTTGGAGGGGAGAGTCCATTGAGACAGACAACTTATTGAGCGCCGCCGTCCAGCCGGGGTAATAACCTCGGTTGCAAGCTATATTGACTTGCTCTTTGTACTGATCTCGGACGGCGACTTGGCCCTCTTCAAAAGCCTTTTTATCTTCGGCCTTGACCTCAACCTCCTTAGATTCAATGGCCTCCTTAAGCTTGGCCTTAAGCTCCACTGCCTTGACCCTGGCAGTCTCAACATCAGTCTTGGCAGCCTTGGCCTGATCAAGTAGATTTCAGTTGCTGGCCTCAGCATGGTTCAACGACGACAGGAGCTTGGCAGCTTCTTGAGTTTTCTTCATCAACTCCTTCCTTGTCATCTCGGTCTTGACAACATATGAGTGCGCATGCTGGATGGCTTGCAAAGAATGAGATAGATTAGCAAAATTTGGCTAAGTATTGGAAAGCTTTAAAGAGCACAGTGGAAAACTTACCAAGACTGAGTAATGCATCATCAGGCCAAAGTTCTCATACTCGTGGAGATCAATGATATGATTCATGTTTACTGGTAGGAGAACAGCCATTGACAGGGCAGCATCGACCTCGACGTTCTCAATCGCACTATCATCGGCTGTCAAAGGCCGGTCTCCCACCATGACCTTGGGCACCCAAATCTGATCACGGGGGAACCTGGAACTACCTTATGGGTGGTTAGACCTCGGCTTCTTTGGTGTAGGGACATCGGATGTTTCGGCCTCAACTGGCTTATTTTCGGATTGGGCTAATTTTGATATTGGCACTGAGTCTTCAGGATCCTTCTCGAATTCATAAGGAACCTGGGTAACTGTGACCTTAGCCTTGGCCTTCTTGATTCTCTTTGGATTTAGCTTGGGTTAAGATGGGGAGAAGGAGGATTGAACAGTTACAACTCCGGGGATGTTGGCAAGAAGGTCTTTAATAACGGTAGGTTTGTGGCCCATCTCGTCGACTGTTGTAGCAACAGTGACCTTAGTACCAAAACAAATTGTTGGAAGGGCAATAGGCAGGTTTAAGGGGTCGGTCTCCAAGAACTCAAGACCTTGGCGTCTTTTACTTTGAGTTCTGCCGATAGTGGTGTTAGTAGGAGATCGGCGTCGGCGCTGTCGCTGGGCTGGAAGAATTAACTGGGGGGCAGAAGTTGATGGGTGGTCTGCAGGATCAGATGTGGAGGCCTGATCTGGCCTTGGCGACGAAGTGACCGGTAGAGTTGTAGCGGATGGAGGAGACTTGCTTTTGCGAGGAACGTCGAACAGGGAACTTTTGTATGTTGGGATGTAATTGAGAAGGAGTGGAGCCTTGAGGAGTTCAATGGGTAGGTTGACAAGCCGAACCAAGTCCTTGCTTGGTACGTAGAACTGGCGGAAGTTTTTCTCTGGCTGAGGGAGAGCTACGAAGCAAAAAGAGAACATTAGAATAGATTAATAGAAAGACTACTAAGTAAGGCAGTAAAGAAGAGACTTTTTTTTATTTTTTTTGAGGGGGGGGGGAACTAAGTCCTTACCCTTGTCATCCCTAAAAACTTCACTGCATAAAGGAAAAAAATGGAGCTCATCATCTGGCGTGAACTCCCAATTGCACGAGACAATCAGGTAGTCGTCGGCCGCGCCCTTATTGGAGTTTGGTATATCGGCTATCAACTTGTACTGTGTAGATCTCGGCTTGAGATAGTACGTGTAGCTAGTGTTGGTTTTGAGGCCACACATAGTGTAGTAATTCCTAGATGTCAGACATGGTGATTCTAGCATTTTGCCGGTGGGCTAGCTCGCTAATGCCATTGATGATCCTAAATGAATTTACATCCAGTCGCATGGGGTTGAGTTTGTAATAATGGAATACCTCCCTAAAAAGGATGTCAACGAGGAATCTCACTCCGCCTTTAACAATAGAAACTACTGGGAATGGCATGTAGTCCTGACCAGGCATAATTGAGCCCTCCTCTCCCGCCAACCTCAAATGGACATCGGTTGGGATGGAGAACTCTTACCTGAAGTATTCTAATTTGGAAGGGGTGTTTACTCTCCATCTAAACATACCCATTATCTCGGCTAAAGTGGGTTCGGTAAATAGAGTTTTGATAAGCGGCTTGACAAAGGGTAAAGACCTCGGCTAAACCCTAGAGAGCACTAGGGTGAGAATTGTGAGGGACTATGGGGAAATTTGTTCTAGTTTTCCTAACAAACAGAGTTCTAAGATCAAATCCTAAACTTAAACAATGGCGAATTAAGAATCAAATGCAACAGATCTGAAAACAATCAAGAAAAACAAAAAGAGAACATGATTTAGAATAAAAAAAACAACAATGTGGCGAGCACAGTGCCAAACGATAATGATCCAAGAACATGGAAAATTACAAACACTAAGTGAGTGTGTGAAAGGCAATGTGCAAGAATCACCAGCAAACACAATCGACGCAATAGTGATGAACTTCGAGGCACAACATAGGATCAAGAATGAGAAAATGATTCATGAATAGAAGAACAACAGGGTACAACTATGAAAACAATTTTAGTTGCAACGAATATAGTATAAATATATGGAAAATTCAAAGAAGAGACATATCAAATAGAACAGAGGACGACTGGAATTGAAAGAAATTGTGAACTCATCGATTGGGGCCAAGAATGAGGTCACCGGTGTGAGGTTCGTCGGAGTCAGACGATGATGACAAAAGGAACAGGGTAGAAAACACTTCGCCGGCAGTGATGGATCGAGTAGTTGCGGAGCTCGTGAGCTTGAAAAGGGCAGAATATGGAGAGAGGAAATTTGAGTATAGAAAGGGAAATTGTAATTGCAAAAGTGAAAGAATGGAAAGAGAAGGGATGGAGTTTTGTCAAAAATATGAAAATGCGGCAAAACATAATGAATTGGCCTTGGACAACGTGTTTGTTAGGTGATGTGAGTAGAAGCAACGCGACCTAATAGCGTGTGTCAGGTACGAACTAATGAGGAAGGGACGCGTAAAGGAAATGATTGAAAAAACCATGTGTGGCAGCTCATACGCAATTAGGAACTCTTGAAATTCTTGAAGTAATGAGGCCATAACCTCGGCTACAGGAATGATCTCGGTTGAAATGCTCAAAGAGCTTGGTACTTGGTTCTTAGTTCTTGCTCCTGGATAGAATGGGCAGTAGAGTCTTGGTTACTTGAAGCTGACGAGTCGTAGTCTCAGTTGGAGAGATGAATGGATTGTTAGCCGACATGCTATATGGACAAATGACGTAGGTTCCATTACCTCAGGCTGCTGAGGTAATAGAACCTAGGGAACAGTTGTGGGAACGTATTTTTTGAGTGATAGCACATGGCTAAGGTGACGCCGAAGTGTCAGTCGAGGTGCTGTAGACACCCCATTTTTTACTGCCATTAAGACTTGGGCGCCATCGATTGATCACCCAATGATGAATGTTTACGTTTGTCAAATGCTCGATTTCCTCAACAGGAAACCTTAGTTTTGAACCTAAAAAAACCTACAATCCTTGTGCCTTGTTTTTGGACCAAAGCAGCAGTTTTTCAAGCCTGACCATCCAAGGAACCAGTAGATCCACTAGTGGCCTGCCGCCCACTTGTGTAAGAATCCAGATCTTTTGGCAACTGTGCCAGTTGTATCCACAGATACATGCACTGCACTAGTTGTGTTTGTATTGATATTTCTGAGATAGCCTTATATATTTCTATATAAATGACTCTCTCTAAAAAATTAGGGTTAGAAAAAAGTGTGGAGCAAAAGTTTTGAAAAATATTTTTCTCTCCTTTGCAACTTCTATACCCTTTACCTAGACACTCTAAACCAATCCTTGAGGATTCTTTGCTGAGGTGTTTTAGCTTGCATTTTTAGCTCTTGAGGGTGTGAAATTAATGGTTTGAAATTCAAAGGGTCATTCCTCTTCAAGAGGTATAACTCCAAGCTTTATTCTCGTATTTATTTACCATCATTTATTGTTGTTTTTGTTCTATTTTTCACCTGTATTTATGGGCTAAAACTTGTGGTTTAAGGCCATTAAAGGTAGAGGGGTGGATCACCCTTCTTTGAACCTTGCTTCTTAGGCCTTTACCCTTGTATTTCCCATCTTTTCATCAACTTTTTTTGAGCTTTTTACCACTGAATTTCAAAGGTTTTCAGAGGCTAAAAATGGTGTTTTGAAGTCCCAAAAAAGGAGGGGTTAGCCGCACCTCCTTGTGCTTGTTTACTAGCTTAGTTTCCTCAATATTATAGCTTACTTTTTCAAGCCTTTCCATGTGAATTTCAATGTTGTTTTGAGCTGTCTTAGGACTATTTCATTTATGCTTTATATTTCATGTTTGTAGTGTAACGGTCCTCATAGGTTTAGTGTTTTAGGCATTAGACATCAACCTATTTGAGTTGATAGTATTTATTTCAAGCTTTCCATACTTGTGTTCATCTCTAATCATCTCTACAGTTTTCTTATTTCTTGGCCTCCTCTCTGCTATGAGAGTCATTTCAAACCGATTGTTCGTTTAAGCTTGAAATAAAGATTGTTGTGCTTAATGGTTTAATCTCTTCAGAGGTTCATTACCGACGGAATGACATCTCTCTCATGCCCAAAAAAACCCTTTGTTTGACACTTCTTTCCATTAGTGGACTTAATACTCATTATTGGACTTAATCGTTTAATGAATGGAAAGGTAATTAAAAGGTGCAATCAATGGCTTAAAATAAAGCAAGATAATAAAATGGTTTGGGTTTAATTGGATGTTAATTGAACGCATTGAGTCTTGAGTCATTTCATACTTGTTAGTGATGAAAATGGTTCAAGAGTCGATGTCAACCGCTTCCCTTGATCAAAATCATGATAGGGAAAAGGTTCATGAATCTTTAATTGTGCATTTATTGAAATTGTATCCTTTGGTTCATAAGTCATCACGTAATGAATTTGCGCCGATTGATGGTTTGCGAATCGAGCCTACCCCTCATTTGAGCTGTTTGATGATAAGGAGAGGTAGGTTGGACAGACATCCCCTGAGAATACTTTGTTTGTGCTCTGTTTGTTTTCTGTTGTAGTAGGAGAAACCCAACATCAGTGGCCGGCAGGTCACCTTTACTGTATGGAAGGCCACCATTAGTGGACGGCCATTCTGGCCTGTTGGTTACTTGTTTTCAGCCAGGCTGTACCATCTTTTCATAGAGCAGAATAGAGCAGAGGCTGAGGTGCAATGTGCATGCATAAGCCATTTCCTTGCTCCTCGAAACCCGTTATATTTATTTTGTGAATAATAGTATGTTGTTAGTGAACTTGTAATTAATTACTCAGTTAATTAATTAATTCTGTAATGTAATTAATTAGTTTAATTAGTTGATTTGTATTAATTAGTTAGAGTTACTAGTTGATTTTGTGTTGTAATTATTTCATTAGCTAGAATAGTTAGTTAAATTCGGTGTTGTAATAATTAGTTAGCTAGCTTAGCTAATTCGTTCATTCAGGCCCTCCTGCGCGAGGGCAAACTTGTAATAAAGTGTATTTCTTTCAACCGCACATCTTTCTCCCTTTTATTTACCAGCTTATGATGGATAGGTTAGAACATCATGTTTTCTTTATCATTTTCCATGCTTGAATCCATTGTCTTGCATGCATGAGGCTCGGTGCATCATTGTAACAAAGCATTGTATTTATTACTTCTTTGAAAAAGTGTTTAAACTACATGCCATCAAGTTGATTCACATGCCATATTTGTAGCCGAGCCTATGAATTGCATATCGCATGTGTTGCATTAGTCATTTTGCATCAGTTAGGAGTATGCATGTTTTCTCATTCCTTTGTTTTGTTTTGGCTTACCTTAGAGTACTAGGTGAGCATTTTATTGCTTTAGCATGTTGCATGCGTGCGATTGTTACCATGACAAGCATGATTACCATGAGGCTATGTGCTTAAGTGTTATGCTTGCTTGAATGCCAGTGGATGAAAGCTAATTGCTTAAATTGGGATAATTTGAATAATGTATATATGAGCCCACTTTTTCAAGTGATATGTATTCAAACCATTTTTTTTAAATGAATATGAAATTAAAGTGTTCTAATTTTTGGAAATTAGTTTGTACTTGTGTGCAACACATAGTAAGGTTAGCCTAATAATTGAAACAAGAGTATATAATGTAAATAAAAAGCAAATCAAGATTAGTAGAGACTGATATTTGATCGGACGAGTGGGGTACTCAATTCATGACCTTCCCCTCTCGTACTTAAGTTCGCAAGCCGAGACACTTTGGTGATAATGGACACGTGGCCTTTGGCACGAGTCACGGGTTTCCTAAATTTTCTAAAAATTTTTTGGTGATGACTTTGAAATCTGGCAAAGCAGTCCATTTTTGACATTTGCATTCAAAATTGATTTTTCAAAAGATTTTCTAGATTTGGACTTATTTGTATTTATTTATTTCACATTGCACTTGTGGGATCAAATTCAGAACTACGGGAGTCCAAACTGTAGGGCTATCGTATCCGAAAGGAGCACGAATAGTAAGCTATAGGTGCCACGTGGCCTGGTCATATTTGCCGAAATGATCTTGGCTACGCTGAGATTATCTGCGGAGATACCGGAATCCAAGATAAACAAATAAGGGACAAGAGTCCTAGAAAAGTGGAGGATCTTAGTTTGGATAAGGATAAAACTCAAGGAGAGTTTATTCCTATCTAGATGAGGGTCCAGAATGAGCATTGAGTCTGAGTCCATTGAAGTGAGGCTTCTAAAGGGATTAGGTTACTGCAAATTATAAAAACAAGCCACCCTCGTGGGTTTGAGGGAGGTTTTTTCTTGTGAGTTTAAGCACTATTTGCTATCTGTGAGAGATATTGATTACTGACTTGATCGTCGGAGTGCCCCCGGGTGGATGAACCACCATCGGATTCTCATCTTCTTGTGCAAGTTGTTGGGCTTAACCTATTCTGTCGGTACTATCTAGCTAAGTTTACCGTTTGGTTGTGTGGTCAAAAATAGCACCCACAATTGGTAGTAATTAAAACTGGGTTAAGAAATCTAGGTAGTTTCACAAAAAAACAAGGTAGTTTTCAATGGTTTTGAAACCAAAAAGTGGTTTTCAACTTACCACAATAACTAAGAACACTTACTATTTGATATGATTATACTTATTATTTCTAATAACTATACTTACTATTCAATTATTAATAAAATACACTTAACCTGCTATTCAAGTAACAGGTATACTTAAAAAATTAAGTTATAATAAATTTTCAAAACCTCTAAAATAAATATAAAATTTATAAAATAGAATTTAAGAAAAAAAAATACGAAATAAATGTGAATTTTATACATTTTATTATAATTTCTTGCATTTTATGAAATATGATTCTTTTATTTATTTATCTACGTAATGGCAGTAAATGAAACCTAGTTTCCTTTTCATTTACCACACTTGAAAATAATAAATGCAATTAATTAAGAAATATAATTAATAAAATATAGGAAAATTTAAAAATTATTTGAGGATTCCATGAACAAAATTTTATGTTTATTTTTAAAAATTTTGAATATTTGAAGATTTGAAGATAAGATTGTTGTTGATTTGGAACTCCTTAGGTAAGAATCTATATCTCTATAGTCTCTATCTCTTTTTTTACTTTAACTTTCCATGATATTTTGAATTTATAAATTTTAATGTTTTGTTAGAACAACATTTCACCTAGTTAAAAGAAAAATTATGAGATTTAAGTGGTAAAAAAAAATCAAGTTTGATGAAATAGTAACTGTAATTTTAAGTTTAGTTTAAATGATTGATTAATCAAGTCTACTAAAATAATAAGTAGAGTCCCATTGAGTAATAAGTATTGTTTAAGTGATGAGTCAAGTTTGATAACGTAGTAAGTAGAGTCTAATTGAGTAGTAAGTGTTGTTTAAGTGATGAGTCAAGTTTGATAAAGTAGTAAATAGAGTCTCATTGAGTAGTAAGTGTGGTTTAAATGAGTGGTAAGTAAGTCTGATAAAATAGTAAGTACAATTTAAATGTATAGCGACCCCGGTCTTTTCCCATTTGATTATTGTATCCGGACTTAGGTTCCGTAGATTCTGTCATTGTATAATTGTTGTTGTTGTCCTTTATTTTCTCATTTGGAATTATAGGATGTGTTGGGCAGGTTTGTTTCAGGTTGGTTGGGTTTAGAAACCAAGTGTTGCTGTCCAGGTTTTTTGGTTTTTCGCTCGAGCGAGGAGTTGGTCGCTCGAGCGAGATGTCGTTTTTGGTTCTTCGCTCGAGCTGGGGTTTGGTCGCTCGAGCGAGAGATGGTGTCCAGTATGGACCTGTAGCTTTGCATTCTTGGCTCGAGCGAGCTTTTCTTCGCTCGATCGAGTTAGTTCGTCCTTCGCTCGAGCTATAGTTCCTTCGCTCGAGCGTGTGTCTGGTTTCAGACCTGAGGGTTTGAGTTCTTCGCTCGATCGAGTTTTCTTTCGCTCGAGCGAGCTTTTGGGTTGCTGGCTCGAGCAAGGCTTCCTTGGCTCGAGCGTAGCTTCTTTGTGTCTGGTCGCTCGAGCGACCAAGTATTCGCTCGAGCGAGCCTGTCCAGTTTATATACACAGCAGCGGGTTTTGATCAGTCTTTTTCATCTTCTTTTGATTCCAAACCCTAGGTCCGACTTCTCTCTCTCCCTACTTACCTTCTTTCTTAGATTTGATCTATTTAGAGGGTGTTTCTACCCTAGTTGCTTTATTAAAAATATAGAGGGAGTCGAGGGCTTTCATTTAATCTGAACATTTGGCGATTTGGAGCACATTGGTATTTGGGCACTCATCTCTGTCTTCACCATTTGGGTTGTTTTCTTTGAGGTAGGGATTTCCTACTCCATTTTATAGGTTTTGTTCTAAGTTTTGGTATTTTGATATGTTGGGGATACTTTGTAAATTTTGGGAAAAACCCTAGTTGTATTATTAAATTAATTTGTATAATTAATTCATGGAATTGGGAAAAGATGTTTAAATTCATGAAATTGGGGAATTCATTGATTAAATGGCGTAATTGGATAATTTGAATCATTTGTCTATTGAATTGTTGACATAGTTATTTTCAGTATAGAAATAACTGTTTTGGGCTATCGGTGGAGGATAGTCGTGATTGTTGTAGACATTGCATGTGGATTAGGAATAACTGAAACTAATCATATTGGTTAAGTCATTAATTTTGACTATTGCATTGATACAGAAAATACGTGTATTGATTGAGCATTGCATTTGCATACATTGTTTTGTGTGGGAGGAGATAGGGGATGTACTCCACGGTTTAGGAGAAGATAGGGGATGGACCTCTAAATCGGATTTTTTTTGGGAGGAGATAGGGGATGGACTCCATTAGCATCACTTATATGTGTGCTTATTTATATTGAAGTGTTTTATTGATACAACACTAAAATGTGTATCAATCTGGAAGTATGAAGTGTTTTGATTTGAGCTTGAGTCTCATTTGTTTGTTGATATTGGAAGGATAGGAATTTGATATATGTAATTCACTGTTGTAAGTTTGGCCAGGTTCTGAGCCATGTTGATAAAATTGGAAAGTAAAATGTGTCTTAGACAATAGTGTCATGAGACTGTAAAATGAAGTAATTAATTATCTTGGTTAACCATCTGTTGAATGCTATTGCTTTATTCATTGCTTATATGTGGTTTAGTATATTTCTACTGGGCTGTGGCTCACCCTATATGGGAACATCATTTTCAGGTTCAGGTGATAAGCAACCTCCAAGGACTTAGCTTGGAAGGGACTTGGATTTTGAAGACTATCTTTAGTTAATTGTCTTTATTTATTAGTACATGTAAACATCCAAGCCTAGGGCTTTTCTTGTATTGAGTTAGAACTCATCTTTTTGTATCCAAGTGTTGGCTTGGAAAGATGTAAGCCTGTAGGGCATTTTATTCGATGTTACATGTAAAGCTTTTATTTAGTAATACTCTGATGAATAAATGAATAAATTGTTTTCTTTAAATAATGCATGTCAGTGATATATATATATATATATAATGGGTTGATTTTGAGGGCGTTACAACTTGGTATCAGAGCGTACCGGGTTTGAATACTTTGGGTACGTGGGAAGTGATTAGTATCACATTGGGTTCGTCTCGTTTGATAGAGGCTTAGTGTAATGTTGTATGTTTATGTGATAACATGTTTAAGTGATTATGTGGGTATGGAATGTAGTTTCTAGGATATTGATTGGACCCTTGAGTTTCTAGTAGTCTTGTTGGAAAGGCACTTGATTACTGCTGCTTCCAACCGGAACTATAGTAACGCATTGGGACTATCATTATCCGGGAATGAAATTCGTTGGTGCTTATGTGATTATGTGCTTACGTGGAATGAATTATTGTTGTCCATTGCATTAGGACGCGAGTGTTTAGCTTCAGCACATTTATTAATGTGCTAATGTCTTTGTTTCCTTTATTAGGATGTCAGGACGAGGACGAGGACGCGGTAGGCGTGGTAGGCCGGGTAGGCAGGAGGTGCCTGTGCCAGAGGAGATTCCGGCAGTTCAGGAGGGAATTGGCCAGGCCAATGTGGCCGAGCCAGTAGGCCAGCAGGCTATGGGCGCTTTAGCTCGAGAGATAGCACGGGCATTCAGGGAGTCAGTAGGCATTCTCAGAGCTGAGAATCAAGCTCGGGATGTTGCTGCTGATGCAGGACCTTCCTTTCTGAAGAGGGAGTTCTTCCGATCTAATCCGGATGAATTTGTGGGTGATCCTAAAGAGCCGCTTAAGGCAGATGAATGGCTCGAACAGACAACGAAGACGTTTGAGATGCTTGGCATCGAAGACGAAGGGTTGAAAGTGACCTTGGCATCTTTCCAGTTGAAGGGGGATGCGGGTCAGTGGTGGAAGTTTACTAAGGGTCGTATAGGAGGTACGTGAGAGGCTTTTGTAAATGCTTTCCAGGAGAAGTTTTTATCTCCAGCTGTTAGGGAGAAGCTGAGAGACCAGTTCTGCCAGCTTAAGCAGTCGAGTTCTTCAGTGGCCGAGTTTGAGGCTGCATTTACTAGCTTATCCAGGTTCGCACCTGAGTTGGTGGCGTCTGAGGAACGCCGTTGTATCGAGTTCGAGAAGAAGTTGAGGCGTGGCCTCAAGCTGAGAGTTGAGGGAACTATGATCCGGGATTATGGACGTATGGTTGATGCTGCAGCCCATATGGAGATCATGATGCAGGAGGAGGAGGAAGGGCAGAAGGGCTCCAAGAGGAGTCAGGATACTCAGAGTGATAGTAGGAGACAGAAGGGTTTTAATCCCCAACAGTCTCAGGGTAGCTTTTCGAGATCGACTTTTCCTGTACCGAGTGATAGTTCGGGGAAAGGCAATCAGGGAGACATTACCTGTTTCAAGTGTGGCCAGCTGGGCCACAAGTCTCCAGTTTGTCCTCAGAGGGGGGGAGTGCAGAGAGCAGCATCATCTTCGGCTCGATCTCAGAGCCAGAGTCAGGGTAGAGGTCAGCTACTCTCGTGTTATCAGTGTGGTCAGCCAGGGCACATGAAGAGGTATTGCCCACAGTTGGGTGGCACGCCTGGTGCATCTGGTTTGAGGCAGATTCAGGGTCAGCAGCCAACTCAGTCGGGTCAGGCCTCGAGGGCTAATCAGGGGGCTTCATCGTCCCAGTCGGTACAACAATCTTATGCTCCTAGGGTTGAGCAGGTTGATCAGAGGTCGTCTGGGCGCGTGTATGCTGTTACCGCGCAGGATCTTGTGCCAGCACCATCAGTTGTGAGAGGTACCTTCTTGTTTTGCAACTCGGTTGCTAATGTTTTGATTGATACGGGTGCATCCCATTCCTTTGTGTCTGCTGCATTTGCATCTGTTTTGGAGTTGGAGTTAGCACAGTTAGCATCTCCTATATGTGTAGTATCACCTCTTGGGGGTGAATTGATTTTGAAACAAGGTGTTAGGGGTTGTGATATAGAGGTTGATTATCATAGAATCCCATTTTCCTTTGTAGTTATGCCTATGAGGGGTTTCGATGTTATTTTGGGTATGGACTGATTATCGTCATACCGGGCAGTTATTGATTGCTATCGCCAGAGGGTCACTTGTTGTACCGTGAGCGGAGAGTATTTTCATTTTCTGGGGGACCGGGTGGGTAATGTGTTGCCACCGGGGTATGTTTCGCGAGGACGGAGTGAGCTTAGTGGTCTACTTGCTAACCTTTCGATTAGTGAGGATGATGAGTCTCAGATTGTGTTGCCAAGGGTGGTTTGTGAGTACTCGGATGTCTTTCCCGAGGATCTTGTTGGTTTGCCACCGCATCGAGAGATTGAGTTCTCTATTGACCTAGTGCCCGGCACGGCGCCGATTTCTATGGCACCTTATCGTTTTGCCCCAGCCGAGTTAGTTGAGTTGAAGATTCAGCTCCAGGAGTTGCTAGATAAGGGCTTTATACGTCCTAGTGTTTCGCCGTGGGGAGCACCGGCCCTCTTTGTTAAAAAGAAAGGTGGTGCTTTGAGACTTTGTATAGATTACCGAAAATTGAATCGGGCTACGGTTAAGAATAAGTACCCTATGCCTCGTATCGATGATCTGTTCGATCAGTTGAAGGGTTCCCGTTGTTTCTCGAAGATAGATTTGAGATCGGGTTATCATCAATTAAGAGTCAGGGAAGAGGATATTCCAAAGACGGCATTCCGTACTCGGTATGGCCACTATGAGTTTTTGGTGATGCCATTTGGGCTCACCAATGCACCGGCAGTTTTTATGGATTTGATGAACCGGATCTTCCGGAAATTCTTGGATCGGTTTGTAGTCGTTTTTGTGGATGATATCCTTATCTATTCGCCTTCTGAGGAGGAGCACGAGGAACACTTGAGAGTGGTGCTTGAGTTACTTAGAGCCCATAGGCTGTATGCCAAGTTTGGGAAGTGTGAGTTCTGGCTGAGGGAAGTCAAGTTCTTAGGCCATGTAGTTTCTGGGGAAGGAGTGTCTGTTGATACGTCCAAGACTGAGGCAGTGCAAGATTGGGCACAGCCTAAGAGTGTGTTTGAGATCCGCAGTTTTCTGGGGTTAGCTGGGTATTATCGTCGGTTTGTGAAAGATTTCTCCAGATTAGCTTCGCCTTTGACTAGGTTGACTCGGAAGGGAGTAAAATTTGTATGGAGTGAGATTTGTGAAAAGTCATTCCAGGAGTTGAAAGTTAGACTGACCACCGCTCCAGTATTGATTATTCCAGAGAGAGGGTTGGGTTATGCAGTCTATTGTGATGCCTCACGAGAGGGTCTGGGTTGTGTGTTAATGCAAGAAGGGAAAGTAGTTGCCTATGGCTCACGTCAGTTGAAAATTCACGAGCAGAATTACCCTACGCATGATCTAGAGTTAGCAGCTGTGATATTTGCCTTGAAGATTTGGAGGCATTATCTTTTTGGTGAGAGATTTGAGGTATTCTCGGATCATAAGAGTCTGAAATATTTGTTTACACAGAAAGACTTGAACTTGAGGCAGAGGCGGTGGATGGAATTTATAGAGGATTATGATTTTGAGTTGCATTATCATCCGGGAAAGGCCAATGTGGTGGCCGATGCCCTTAGCAGGAAACCTGTTGGTGACATAGCTAGTATAGCCATCCGAGAATGGGAGATGTTGGGTGCACTTGGGGAGTTTGATTTACTTTTGGGCGAATCCGTTGAGGCTGCGGCCTTGTTTTCTGTTGCTGCACAGCCTACACTTGTGACTCGAGTGTTAGAGGCTCAGAGAGGTGACCTTGAGGTAGAATCTCTCCGTGAGAAGATTTCCGGTGGGAAGGTTGAGAAGGGTTTGACGGTGTATCCCGACCTGAGTGTGAGATACCGAGACCGTCTGTTTGTGCCAGAGTCTTGTCGAGAGGAGGTACTCCGAGATTTTCATCATTCACGCCTTGCGGTGCATCCGGGAGGCACTAAGATGTATCGGGATTTGGGTCGCCAGTTCTGGTGGCAGGGTATGAAGAGAGATGTGGCAGCTTTCGTATCTAAGTGCCTTACTTGTCAGCAAGTGAAGGCCGAACATCAGCGGCCAGCGGGTTTGTTGCAACCCTTGCCTATTGCCGAGTGGAAGTGGGAACACGTCACTATGGACTTCATTATGGGTCTTCCGAGGACTCAGCGGGGTAGTGATGCTATTTGGGTGGTCGTAGACCGGTTGACTAAGTCGGCGCACTTCATTCCTATGCGCGTGAGAGATTCGGTAGATCATCTTGCCGACCTATACATTTGGGACATAGTGAGATTGCATGGGATCCCAGTGACGATCGTCTCAGATAGAGATCCTCGTTTTACTGCCAGGTTGTGGCAGAGTTTGCAGAGTGCCTTAGGCACTAAGTTGACCTTTAGCACGGCTTACCATCCTCAGACTGACGGGCAGTCCGAGCGTACTATTCAGATCCTTGAGGATATGCTTCGGGGTTGTGTTCTAGACTTTAGTGGGTCATGGGAGAGGCACTTGCCGTTGGTGGAGTTTGCCTACAACAAAAGTTTCCAGTCTAGTATCGGTATGGCACCATTTGAGGCCTTGTATGGCCGACCGTGTAGATCTCCTGTTTGTTGGGCCGAGGTGGGTGATGCACCTCTGTTGGGTCCAGAGTTGGTGAGGGAAACGACGGAGAAAGTTGAGCTTATCCGTAAGAGGCTTGTTACAGCACAGAGTCGTCAGAAATCTTATGCCGACCGTAGGAGGAGACCTTTGGTGTTTGAGGTGGGTGATCATGTCTTTCTGAAGATATCACCTAGACGGGGTTTGATGAGGTTTGGGAAGAGTGGGAAGTTGTCCCCTCGGTTCATTGGTCCATTTGAGATCTTTGAGAGGATTGGCGAGGCTGCTTATCGTTTAGCTTTACCACCGCAGTTGTCCGGAGTACATGACGTGTTTCATGTGAGTATGCTTCGGAAGTATGAGCCGGATCCATCACATGTGTTGGATTGGACCGATTTAGTGGTTGATGAGGATGTCTCGTATGAGGAGAGACCGGTTCGGGTCTTGGATAGGCGGGATCAAGTTTTGCGAGGCAAAACCATCCCTTTGGTCAAAGTTTTGCGGAAACACCACGGAGTGGAGGAAGCCACTTGGGAACGTGAGTTGGAAGTCCGCCAGAAATATCCGGACATGTTTGTTGATTTGTAATCTTATGATTAGATTCTGTTATATTGTTGAACTTAAGAGCTTTATATATGTCTTAAGCTGTAAAACATTGAGTTTGTATTGTTGAATGGGTTGTATATATCATGCGATTGAATATGATATGGGAATTGTTAACATTGAAAGGAATAATGCATAATAATGATACAAGTTGAGATATATGTTGTGGTATATGATTATTGTGAGATGCCTCTTGATAAAGAGATGAAGTGACCAGTATTGGGTCAAGTTGTTTACTATTGTTTTATAATATCTTTGGGAATTTAGAAAAACCTGTTTTCAAAAAAAAAAAATTATGCTTAATTTCGGGGACGAAATTCTTTGAAGGGGGGGAGGTTATAGCGACCCCGGTCTTTTCCCATTTGATTATTGTATCCGGACTTAGGTTCCGTAGATTCTGTCATTGTATAATTGTTGTTGTTGTCCTTTATTTTCTCATTTGGAATTATAGGATGTGTTGGGCAGGTTTGTTTCAGGTTGGTTGGGTTTAGAAACCAAGTGTTGCTGTCTAGGTTTTTTGGTTTTTCGCTCGAGCGAGGAGTTGGTCGCTCGAGCGAGATGTCGTTTTTGGTTCTTCGCTCGAGCTGGGGTTTGGTCGCTCGAGCGAGAGATGGCGTCCAGTATGGACCTGTAGCTTTGCATTCTTGGCTCGAGCGAGCTTTTCTTCGCTCGAGCGAGTTAGTTCGTCCTTCGCTCGAGCTATAGTTCCGTCGCTCGAGCGTGTGTCTGGTTTCAGACCTGAGGGTTTGAGTTCTTCGCTCGATCGAGTTTTCTTTCGCTCGAGCGAGCTTTTGGGTTGCTGGCTCGAGCAAGGCTTCCTTGGCTCGAGCGTAGCTTCTTTGTGTCTGGTCGCTCGAGCGACCAAGTATTCGCTCGAGCGAGCCTGTCCAGTTTATATACACAGCAGCGGGTTTTGATCAGTCTTTTTCATCTTCTTTTGATTCCAAACCCTAGGTCCGACTTCTCTCTCTCCCTACTTACCTTCTTTCTTAGATTTGATCTATTTAGAGGGTGTTTCTACCCTAGTTGCTTTATTAAAAATATAGAGGGAGTCGAGGGCTTTCATTTAATCTGAACATTTGGCGATTTGGAGCACATTGGTATTTGGGCACTCATCTCTGTCTTCACCATTTGGGTTGTTTTCTTTGAGGTAGGGATTTCCTACTCCATTTTATAGGTTTTGTTCTAAGTTTTGGTATTTTGATATGTTGGGGATACTTTGTAAATTTTGGGAAAAACCCTAGTTGTATTATTAAATTAATTTGTATAATTAATTCATGGAATTGGGAAAAGATGTTTAAATTCATGAAATTGGGGAATTCATTGATTAAATGGCGTAATTGGATAATTTGAATCATTTGTCTATTGAATTGTTGACATAGTTATTTTCAGTATAGAAATAACTGTTTTGGGCTATCGGTGGAGGATAGTCGTGATTGTTGTAGACATTGCATGTGGATTAGGAATAACTGAAACTAATCACATTGGTTAAGTCATTAATTTTGACTATTGCATTGATACAGAAAATACGTGTATTGATTGAGCATTGCATTTGCATACATTGTTTTGTGTGGGAGGAGATAGGGGATGTACTCCACGGTTTAGGGGAAGATAGGGGATGGACCTCTAAACCGGATTTTGTTTAGGAGGAGATAGGGGATGGACTCCATTAGCATCACTTATATGTGTGCTTATTTATATTGAAGTGTTTTATTGATACAGCACTAAAATGTGTATCAATCTGGAAGTATGAAGTGTTTTGATTTGAGCTTGAGTCTCATTTGTTTGTTGATATTGGAAGGATGGGAATTTGATATATGTAATTCACTGTTGTAAGTTTGGCCAGGTTTTGAGCCATGTTGATAAAATTGGAAAGTAAAACGTGTCTTAGACAATAGTGTCATGAGACTGTAAAATGAAGTAATTAATTATCTTGGTTAACCATCTGTTGAATGCTATTGCTTTATTCATTGCTTATATGTGGTTTAGTATATTTCTACTGGGCTGTGGCTCACCCTATATGGGAACATCATTTTCAGGTTCAGGTGATAAGCAACCTCCAAGGACTTAGCTTGGAAGGGACTTGGATTTTGGAGACTATCTTTAGTTAATTGTCTTTATTTATTAGTACATGTAAACATCCAAGCCTAGGGCTTTTCTTGTATTGAGTTAGAACTCATCTTTTTGTATCCAAGTGTTGGCTTGGAAAGATGTAAGCCTGTAGGGCATTTTATTCGATGTTACATGTAAAGCTTTTATTTAGTAATACTCTGATGAATGAATGAATAAATTGTTTTCTTTAAATAATGCATGTCAGTGATATATATATATAATGGGTTGATTTTGAGGGCGTTACAAAATGAGTTGTTTCCAACTTACTACAACAACGAAACACACTTCCTACTTGATATGGTTATACTTACTATTCCACATAACTACACTTACCATTCAAATATTAATAAAATGCACCTAACCTCTAAAATAAATATAAAATTTATAAAATAGAATGTAAAAAAAAAAATGTACAAAATAAATATGAAATTTATAAATTTTATTATAATTTTTTACATTTTATGGAATATGATTTTTTTTATTTATCTACGTAATGGCAATGAATGGCAATAAATGAAACCTAGTATCTTTTTCATCTACCACAATAAATGCTATTAATGAGAAATATGATTAATAAAATATAGGAAAATTTCAAATTCATTTGAGGATTCCATAAACAAAATTTGATGTTCATTTCTAAAACTTTTGAAGATTTTAAGATAGAATTATTGTTGATTTAAAACTCCTTAGGTAGGTCTCTCTCTTTTTACTTTCACTTCAATTATATTTTGAATTTATAAATTTTATGTTTTGTTAGAACAACATTTCACCTAATTAAAAGAAAAATTATGAGATTCAAGTGGTAAGAAAAAAAAAAAATCAAGTTTGATGAAATAGTAAATGTAGTCTTAAGCTTAGTTTAAATGATTGATAAGTCAAATCTAATAAAGTAGTAAGTAGAGTCTCGTTGAGTAGTAAGTATTGTTTAAATGAGTGATAAGTCAAGTTTGATAAAGTAGTAAGTATAGTCTCATTGAGTCGTAAGTGTGGTTTAAATGAGTAGTAAGTCAATTTTGATAAAGTAGTAAGGAGAGTCTCTTTGAGTAGTAAAAGAAAACCAAAACAATTAACTAGAGTTGGTTGTCGTGCTTGTTTCGTATCAAATACAATCGGAGTACTTCCAAATATGAAGTGAATGAATTTTTCAAAGAGCACAATCATTCCATGATAGGGCCTCTTGGTGTTTAATTTCTTTGCTCATACTGGAATGTTACGAGTGCCACAAGGCATAAGGCAATGCAATGCATCATATTGGTATGAGGACAAGTCACATTATGGACTTTGCTGCACAACAAACAGGTAGCTATAAGAATGTTGGGTTCATACAGAAGGACATGTACAACCATTTTGGGACTGAGCGTAGAGCGCAAGTTGTCGATGGTGATGTATAAGGTGCTTTGGCTTACTTATATGGTAAGGAAGAGCAAGATCCAATGTTTTATTATAAATATAAGGTAGATGAAGAAAATCGATTAAATAATTTGTTTTGGACTGATTGTGGATCTCGAATAGATTATTTGTGTTTTGGTTATGTGTTGATGTTTGATACTACGTATCGGACAAATGTGTACAACAAACCTTTTATGATAGTACAAAGCGACTGTTATTGGGTGTGCACTGTTGGCTTCCGTGACAATAGAGACATACATATGGGTGCTAGAGAAATTTCTTGCTGCAATGGATCACAAGATGCCTTTGTCCGTAATTACTGACGGGGATAAGGCCATGCATAGAGCAATCAAAACAATTACGCCTACTGCTCGACATTGATTATGTAAATGGCATCTTAAAATGAATGCTCTTTCCAATATCCACATAAAGGGATTTCTTCATAGCTTTGAAAAATGCATGTCAATGCAATGCACACAAGAAATGTTTGAATTAGAGTAGAAGAACCTTGTAGACAAGTATGGCCTTCATAATAACAAGTGGATTGCAGATGTATATTGCAAGCGTACTCTATGGGCTGAAGCATACCTCCATGGACATTTCTTTGCTGGTGCAAAAAGTACTCAATGTTGTGAGAGTATGAATGAATTTTTGAATCGATTCCTAAAGGTGCACCTAAGGCTCTTTGCATTTGTAAGGGCATATGATAGAGCATTTGCAAGACTTCGCCATAACGAGGCTAAGGCACAATTCGAAACTGAGAAGACCACTCCTATTCTTCCTATAGGTATGACAAGGATTGAAAGACATGCAGCTGATATATTTACTCGTGCCATATTTTTCATATTTCGCGAACAAATAAATTTCTGTTGGTATAAATTACTTTGAATGTATAGTTTATTATTAAGTTAAAAATATTTTATAAATCTACAGTGAACTAATATTTTCACTTTTATTTTTGATGTAATCTCAATAAATAATAACTATAGTGAACTAATCTCAATAAATAATAACTAAAGTCTAATAGAGTAGCAAGTAGAAATTGGAATATCCCATTGAGCAATAATTTCTTGTATGGTAGAACAAGTAGGTGGCTATAAGAATATTAGGTTCATATAAAAAGACATGTACAGCCATTTTGAGATTGAGCGTAGAGTGCAAGTTGTCAATGGTGATGCAGAAGGTACTTTGGCTTACTATCAATTATGATAGTACTTATCACTTGTTATGACAATACTTGTCACTCTTAAATATAATACTTATTATTTGTTCTAATTCTAATTATCAATCAATGCTTGTCAGTAGTCAGATGTTTGATTAAGTAATAAGTCAAGTCATATTATTCGTTCTAATTCTACTTACCACTCAATAGTTGTCAGTAGTCAAATGTTTGATTAAGTAATAAGTCAAGGTTAATAGAATTGTAGGTGAAATCTCATTGAGTAATAAGGGGAATTTAATCAAGTAGTATGTTAAGTCTAATGAAGTCATAAGTGAACTTTCCTTATGTAATAAATGCAGTTTAACTAAGAAGTTAGTCAAATTTAATGAAATAGTAAGTGAAATCTTATTTAGTAAAAAATGAAATCATACTATGACACTCTCTAAAGTTGGTTAGATTTCTAAAATTGTTTATTACTCGTTATGAATTATCTTACCATTTGTCGAGTCTAATGGAATAGAAAGTGGAGTCTCATTAAATAGTAAGTGAAATTTCATTGAATAATAAATCAAGTTTGATGGAGTAGTAAGTGAAGTACAATGAAATAGTAAATAGAAACTCATTGAATATTAAGTAAAGTCTAGTGAAATAGTAAGTGTAAGCTTGTTGAGTAGTAAGTGGAGTATAGTGAAATAGCCAGTGAAAGCTCATTGAAAAGTAAGTGAAACCAAAACTGAGTAATAAGTGGAGTCTAATGAAGTGATAAGTAGAAACTTATTAAGTACTAAGTAGAAGTTCAATGAGTATTTTTCAACTTTTTTTGGACAATGATAAATCTGATGAAATATTAAATAGAATCTAATTGAAAGTTTGTTTGGGAAGAACTTTTTTAGCCTGACTTTTTGACTAATTTAGCCTAACTAAATTAACTCTGTTTGTGAATAACTTTTTATCTTTTTTATAAGAAAAAACGTGAAATGATTATGATTTGGATGTGACATTTTGTCTTATTAGCTTATTTAGTCTATTTTTTCTTTTTGTGCTTTTTAAGTCCCAACCCACTTGCCAAACGACAACTGAGTAGTAAGTGAGATTTCATTAAGAAGTAAGTCAAGTCCAATTAAATAGTGTCTTATTGAGTAGTAAATTATATTTGATTGAGTAATAAATGGAGTTTGATTGAGTAGTAGTAGTGATATGATGGTGGTGGTGGTGGTGGTGGTGGTGGTGGTGGTGGTGGTAGTGATAGTGGTAGTGGTGGTAGCGGTAGTAGCGGCATGGTG
Source organism: Camellia sinensis (assembly GCF_055761805.1). NCBI lineage: Eukaryota > Viridiplantae > Streptophyta > Magnoliopsida > Ericales > Theaceae > Camellia > Camellia sinensis. The sequence goes on from NC_138962.1 coordinate 92,915,347, forward strand.
GTGGCAATAGTGGCATGGTAGCGTTGATGGTGGTGGTGTTGGCGGTGGTGGTGTTGGCAGTAGTGGTGGTAGAGGTAGTGATGGTAGTGGTAGTAAAATTTTAGTGATGTTTGTGGAAACAATGACAATGTTGATGAAGGTGGTGGTAGTAGTAGTAGTAGTATGGTGGTGATGGTAGTGGTAGCGATAGCAATAGCAATGGTAGTAGTGGTGGTGGTAGTTGTAGCGGTAGTTGAGTAGTAAGTCATGTAAATTATTTTTACTTGTAAAATGATATTACATTGCTTAATGTTTGAGTAGGTTACGAGTAATATTATTTTATGATTATGTTATAAAATTACTTCTTTAGTTTGATTTGGATTTAAGATTTTTATAGTTTCATTCTAAATTTTATAACAATACTTACAACTAATTAAGGGGTCTCATTGAATAGTAAGTAATGTTTGATTTAATAGTAAGTGTGTTCTCATTAAGTAGTAAGTCAAGTATGATGGAGTAGCAAGTAGAGTCTCATTGATGAATATGGGGTTTGAATGTATAATAAGTGAAATTTGATGGAGTAGCAAGTGAAATCTCATTGAGTAGTAGGCAATATTTGATGATATAGTAAGTGAACATATAAACTTAATTACAATTAATTGTGACGATACTTACTACTTATTACAACAATACTTACAACTAATTGAGAAGTCTCATTGAGTTGTAAGTGGGGTTTGATTTAATAGTAAGTTGAGTCTCATTGAGTACTAAGTGAAGTATGATGGAGTAGAAAGCAGAGTCTTATTGAGAAATGTGGGGTTTGATTGTGTAGTAAGTGAAGTTTGACGGAATAGTAAGTAGAGTCTCAATAAATAGTCAAATTTGATGAAATAGTAAGTGTACGGGGAAGAAATAATTCTCCTCGTATAATCCTGTTGACCAAGTCCACGCTCCTCCGTACGACGTCGCTTTGTCACCTGAAAACACAAACGTGAGCTAGCCGGCGGGTGTGTGCCGGAAACCTCTTCGATGCCTAAGTCAGAAAACTTGACAAATAGACAAAGCTCTAAGTTCTCAGAAAGATTGTGTTCAATTACCTCCTCCAAGGCGATGCTTGTGAGCTTTTATAAGTTTCCCGTGGCACAATCCTAGTAGGACTTGCACTTCTCCATGTAGAGTCCTCCTAGGATTCATTCTCCTAAGGATAATGCTTATCCTTTTACACCCTAGCCACTGCTTAAACCAAGTGGGATGGTTTTCTTCATGGCCGAACTATCCTTAGCTCGGTCTTCTCCTCTAACTCATTACTTCGGCTGCCCTTGTTCAACCTTGGTATGCTTAGGTCAACCTTCCCAGTAACAAGTTCTGACCGACCTAACCATAGTATGTGACGACCGGACTAATCCCGAAACCAGCCTTCCCTGTACATATCGCGACCGGACTAATTCTGAGACCGGCCTAACTCCAAGTTGCCTCCGACCGGAGTAGCTTTATCCTTCCTTAGGCCGAAGTAACTATTTCTTCTCTGAGCCGGAGTAATCTCACCTCTTTGGGCCGAAGTTACACTACGGCTTTTTATCGATTCCTTCACACTTTGGGCCGCAGGGCCCAACTCACAGCTCGGCCCAATTCTTTCCCAAAAATTACCCTCTCAATTGCCCCTTAATTCCATCTGCATAGCATGATTGGGATTACCTGTCCAACAGCCGAGCTGGTGTCGTTTCGAAGCTTTTCCGGCCGAACTAAAAACTCTTGAGCTTTCAAGCCGAGCTAATTTTACTCCGGGCCCCGTCTTGTCCGGTCAAAAACGTCTCTTCAATCATAGCGTCTGTAACGCTTCCCATTCCAGTGACACGTGGCAGGTTCTGATAAGCCGTGGCCAACTGTTACGCCGTCTCGCAGAAATTTCGTACAATTCCCGCCTCTTTTTGCCGCCTTTTTTCTCTCTCCCTTTTCACAAAACAGCCTTTCTCTTTCTTGAATCACTTCACCTTCTATTCTTCACTTTCTCTTCTCCCTTGCTTCCTGAGTCTTTGAGTTTGCTGTGTACGTGCCTCCATTGCTGCCACCGCCTCCATCTCTAGCTTCTCCCTTATACAGGTAAGCAAGCCTATCCTTCTTGCTTTCTTTGTTTTCGTACTTTGCTTTCCATGCTCTGTATGTTTTTTGAAAACAGTTTGTCCATTTCTGATTCGCTTTTGTACTTTTACGGAGAAACTATTAGAACTCTATGTATATGTCATATACCCTAGAGAAAAAATTTCGATTTTGATCCAGAATCACGTCCCGACCGAACTTGGATACTGTTTGTGTCATGTATGTGAATAGATTCAGAACATAACCGGACTAGAACTTGTAGGAATATCAGTAGTTTCTTCTGACCCACTCTAGCCAAGATAGGATCACCGAACAAGCTTGCTCATACCGAACTAGGTACTTCGGTCTATAACCGAGCTAAGATTTTGGGGCCAAGCCGGCTTTCTTAGTTCTTAAACCGAACTCAGAAAGCCGCCCCTAGGGGCTCAGCCGGAGTAACTTTCCTCACATCGCAACCGATTTAGGCCTTGGGACTTAAACCAGCTTTCTTAGATTTTTAGACCGAACTCAGAAAGCTGCCCCTAGACGTTAAACCGGTCTAAACTGCTCGACACCGAGCTAAGAAACCTTCTGATGAGCCGAGGTAGAACCAGCCCGCTAAACCGAAGTAGGATTTGTATATCTTGCTTATAATTTGTAGCGCGGTCCAACGATCTGTGCTTAACCCCTTTGTTTTCTACTTTGCAGACTTAGGTTGCCCAGGCACTCCCGCGTGTGCTCAACCGAGCTACTGAGCCTAGTTTTGGTACCGAAATAATTTATTCATAAATTATACAATAAATGGGTAAGTATAGATATTTAGTCGAAACCCCTGGTGGCCTGGCCGAATTTAGGCAAGATTACCAGATTCCTGATGATGTCCATCTGGCGTTGGCCAAAAAAGATGCTACCCCCTGGAACAATGAAGGCTTTGTGCCTTTTACCCTTCAATCCATAATAGAGACCGGACTACGGTTTCCTGTCCAGCCGCTAATCTGCGAATTTCTTAGACAGACTAGGTTATGTCCCACCCAACTATCCACCAATACATACCGTATTATCATGGGGATAGCCGCATTAAACCACCAAACCGGACTGAATCTTGGTCTAGCCGAGATCTTTCATCAATACTCTATCGGCTCAAAGAATGCTGGGTGGGTCTACTACCTTAGAATTCGCCGCCGCCGAGAGAAGATAATCAAGCACACTCCGGACAAAGATCTTAACGATGACGATTTCTTTTGGGTCTCTGGGAACTTTGAGGATTTTCAAGCTCAAATTCCTGGCCGACCTATAAATTGGAAAATGGGAGAGCCTGGTAATTTTACTTCGGTCTTCTGCTTTGTAAGTTATCTCGGTTGTTTAGTCTGTCAGCCGAACTAACACTTCTCTCTCTTTTGCAGATTTTGCCCATCTCCATTCCCTGTATAGCTATCCTAACCTTGGAGTCTTGCGAGCCGCTTTTCGGGTTAAAGAAAGGGATTGGGCCAAGCTTCTAAATTTCGAACCGACCTACCGTTACAGCGGTCGACGGAAAGCAAAGGTGACTGACTTCCTTCTTGAAGAGGCACCGGAACCGGACCCAACTTTGCCCGAGATAAGACTTGTCCCTCTAACCGCAGAAGAAGAGATGGCGAAAAGGAGCAGGGTCAGGGCCCTTCTTACCGAAACAGCTAGGCCCGAAGTGGCGCCTCCCAGCCAACCGCAACCTGCTGTTGTCGCCCTTCCTTCCCAACAGCCATCCTCTTCCCGCCGAACCAAACGTGCCCGAACTTCCGAACCCGAACGAGTTCTGATTGATGAAGAAACTCCTATTCAGCCGAGCTTACCACCGAGCCCTCAACCGGAGTCTTCCGACCGAACTATCGGCTGCTGGGCACCGAAACTAACCTTCAACGACCGAGTCATTCTAGACACAGACTCGGTCGTTGCTGAGAAAGACCACCTGTTGGCCATCAACCTGGCCAAGAGCGTGTGTCTGCCCAAAGACATGGAACATCACCAAAAACAGTTAACCACCGAGCTGAAGTCCATCCGGTCTGCTACTAAATCCATGATTCTGGTTAGTGACTTCGGTTGCTTTTCTGTTTATGTTTCTTTTTCTTTTTAACTTTTTCTTCGGTTAAAGGGAAGTTGTTTGCTTTGTCAGGCCATTCAAAAGAACCAAATCACCCACAGGAGAGTACTGGAGCTGAGGAAAGTGACACGGCAAGCGGCGGCCGAAGTAGAGGCGAAATCGGCCGAACTAGAGTCGGCCAGAAAGGAAATGGCCGAACTCCGAGGTGAGGTCGGTCGTTTGACCGGAATGGTTAGTTCGGCCGAGGCCGAAAAGCAAAAGACTGCCATTGTGCTGAAGGACAAGTACTTGCGCGAGTTGCTAAAACTTGAAAGAAAGAAGGATGCCGAAATAAAGGAGAAGGTAAAACAGGCTGACCAGCAGGGCTTCAAGAGAGCAGAGGACGCTTACGCCCAACAATGTAATGCTGCCAAGGATCTTTTCTTTAAGTGCGGCTGGAGGGGAGCCGTTGAGAAGCTCGGTCATGATCCTCAGACCGAGGTTTTCAACCCTCCAGCCTATTTCATACCTAACTCCTTGATGGAATATGCCACGGCCATGCAACAGCAGTTCCTTGAGGGCTCAGATGATGAAGATTCTGATGAAGACTCTGCCCCTGGGGATACTTCGGTTGTGAATGTGGATCAGATAGATCGGCCCGAGTCCAGAGTGGAAGATCTGACTATTGAACAGCCAAATGAAACTGTGGCTCCGGTCGATACCACTGTTGTGACTGAAGGAGTCCTGCCGCCAGAAACCGGTCTTCCAGCTGACACTGATGCTGCCTTTGATGCCGAGATAGATGAACTTTTCTCTTAAATTTGTACTCTTTTCTTTGTAACCGAACTAAGCCCCCTTGTAATGACTTCTCTTTCGAATGAAAATTTTACTTCTCTTATTCCGGTTATTGTGTGTATGCTTGCATTTGTAATGTCTTCTATTACTCCAAGTGTTATTTCGGTTTTTGGTTGGTTAAACTATACTTACCAGCCAACCACTCCTTAGTCGGCATAATTACTTCGGCTGAGGAGTATTAAATGTTGGTTTAATCCAGCCAACCACTCTTCAGCCTTACACTTACTTCGGCTGAAGAGTAACAATAGTTGGTTTAATCCAGCCAACCACTCTTCAGCCATACACTTACTTCGGCTGAAGAGTAACAAGAGTTGGTTTATTCCAGCCAACCACCCTTCAGCCTTACACTTACTTCGGCTGAAGAGTAACAAGTGTTGGTTTATTCCAGCCAACCACTCTTCAGCCGTACACTTACTTCGGCTGAAGAGTAACAGGAGTTGGTTTATTCCAGCCAACCACTCTTCAGCCGTACACTTACTTCGGCTGAAGAGTAACAGGAGTTGGTTTATTCCAGCCAACCACTCTTCAGCCATACACTTACTTCGGCTGAAGAGTAACAAGAGTTGGTTTATTCCAGCCAACCACCCTTCAGCCTTACACTTACTTCGGCTGAAGAGTAACAAGTGTTGGTTTATTCCAGCCAACCACTCTTCAGCCGTACACTTACTTCGGCTGAAGAGTAACAGGAGTTGGTTTATTCCAGCCAACCACTCTTCAGCCATACACTTACTTCGGCTGAAGAGTAACAAGAGTTGGTTTATTCCAGCCAACCACCCTTCAGCCTTACACTTACTTCGGCTGAAGAGTAACAAGTGTTGGTTTATTCCAGCCAACCACTCTTCAGCCGTACACTTACTTCGGCTGAAGAGTAACAGGAGTTGGTTTATTCCAGCCAACCACTCTTCAGCCATACACTTACTTCGGCTGAAGAGTAACAAGAGTTGGTTTATTCCAGCCAACCACTCTTCAGCCGTACACTTACTTCGGCTGAAGAGTAACAAGAGTTGGTTTATTCCAGCCAACCATTGAAGTTAGTTTTTCCAGCTGACTTATAGTATTTGGTTATTCCGACCAAATGTCCTGCAGCCTAGATCCTTATCCTGGGCTTAGGAAGGATGTTGGTTAAATCCAGCCAACCTCTGAGTTAGTTTTTCCAGCTAACTTGGAATAGAATGCTTGCAATAAACTTAGTCTCTAAAGCTAACTTTTACAAAGAGTAATTTGTGCTAAAAAGAATTGCTCATTTTATTGAAGGAAGAGAAAATTACATGTTTGAAAAAGAAAAGCTAAAAGTAAAATAACTTGAGATTGGCCGTATTCCATGGCCTAGGGATTGCCTTGCCATCCTTGTCTTCTAGGTGGTATGCCCCTTTGCCGGCTAACCCAACCACCTTATAGGGACCTTCCCAATTGGGGCCTAACTTGCCGTCTCCTGGGACCAAGGTGTTTCCCATTACTTTGCGCAGTACCCAATCGCCAATTTTGAATTGTCTTGGATGAACCTTTTTGCTGTATTTTTTGATTAACTCTCGTTGGTATGCGGCGATGTGGACCAACGCTCTTTCTCTTCTTTCTTCTGCAAGGTTGAGTTCTAAGGCTATGGCTTCTCCATTTAAGTCTGGATCAAAATTTTCGCTTCGAATTGTGGGGAGGCCAACTTCTAGTGGGATCACCGCTTCCATTCCATATGCTAAGGAGAATGGTGTTTCTCCTGTTGATCGCCGAGGTGTGGTGCGGTAGGCCCATAAAACATGAGGAAGTTCATCCGCCCACTTGCCTTTTGCTTTCTCTAGCCTTTTCTTTAGTCCATCCAAGACGACTTTATTTGATGCTTCAGCCTGCCCATTTGCTTGAGGATACGCCGGTGTGGAATTGTAGAACTCTATCTTGTATTCTTCACAAAAGCTTCTGAAGATTCTGCCGTCGAACTGAGTTCCATTGTCTGAGATCAGTGCTTTTGGTATGCCAAACCGAGTGATAATATTTTGCCAAACGAACTTCTTCACATCTTTTTCTTTGATTGATGCCAATGCTTCTGCTTCCACCCATTTTGTGAAGTAGTCTGTTGCTGCGAGAAAGAATTTTCTGCCTCCGGATGCTGTTGGAAGTGGTCCTACTATGTCTAAGCCCCACATTGCGAAAGGCCATAGGCTAGTTAAAGGTAGGAGTTCTCTTGCTGGTTGATGTATTTGGTGCGCGAATTTCTGGCATTTTTCACACTTCTTTACATATTTCTCTGAGTCTGCTTGCATATATGGCCACCAATATCCTTGCGAAATAGCCCTGTAAGCGAGCGACCTTCCCCCTTGGTGACTTCCACATACCCCTTCATGTATTTCGAACAGAAATGCTTCTACCTTGCTGGGATGAACGCACTTGAGGTAAGGCCCAGAGAATGACTTCTTATATAATGCCAAAGATGGAGATAGCCAAAACCGCTGCGACTTCGCCCTTATTCTGTTGGCTTCTTTTTTCTCTTCTGGTAGGATGCCGTCTTTTAGGAACAGGATGATGGGATCCATCCAGGAGGGCCCTAATTCTGCGCAATATACTTCTTCTGCTTCGGGGTCTTCTATGCTTGGTTTTGGTAAGAAGTCGACGAGTAATGGATGAGGGATTGATGTATCTGCCATTGAGGCAAGGCCTGCTAGCTCGTCCGCTCGGCTGTTTTCCTCCCTGCCAATTTGTTCTATCCTTACCACATCAAACTTCTTGATCTCCGTTCTGACTAGCTCTTGGTACTTGGCCATTCTGTCATCCTTTGCTTCGTATTCGCCAGAAATTTGGTTTACCACCAGCAGTGAGTCACTGTACACCATTAGTTCGGTTGCTTTCATGAAGTGTGCCGACTTGAGTCCTGCGAGAAGCGCCTCATACTCCGCTTCATTGTTGGATGCTGGGAAGCCAAGGTTGATTGCTTGCTCTATAACCAGGCCGTCTGTAGAGATGAGGACTATGCCAAGCCCTGCACCATGTCGGTTGGATGCTCCATCCACAAAGAGCTTCCACATCTCTCTAACGAATAGTTTCCAGCAGGTGGAAGGGTCAGACGATGCCGTGGGGTCAAGGATGGTGTTTTCTTCAAAGTCCATATTGGCTGTCTGCCCTTCGTCCTCTGTTTGAACTGCTGGTGAGCCTTTGTTCGTCCCTTCCTTGTGGTTTTTAATGTAGTTTGCCTTTGTGCTTGATGGACTACCTTTCACTAGGGGTTGCGCTATTCCGGCGTCAACTTCCGTCCCTAGTTCGGTTGGACTACCTTCCACTAGGGGTTGCGCTATTCCGGCGTCAACTTCCGTCCCTAGTTCAGTTGTGTCAGTCAGGTCGACTGGGCAGATATGATGACTTCCAGGAGTAAATTCCGCGACGAAGTCCGCCAAAGATTGGGCTTTTATTACTGTCTTGGGTTGGAATTTGATGTCGAATTGTCCTAACTCCACCGCCCACTTCAAAATTCGCCCACTAAAGTTCGCCCTTTCAAATAGAGCTTTTAGTGGAAAGGCCGTGAGGACAACTATGGTGTGGGCATGAAAGTAGTGCGCCAATTTTCTGGATGCCATCATTAATGCTAATGCTAGTTTCTCCAATGGTAAGTACCTTGTTTCGGCTCCCAACAATGTCTTGCTGACATAAAAGATGGGCAAGTGTTGTATTCCTTCCGCACGAACCAACACTGCGCTGACTGCATGTTGAGAGACTGCTAGGTACAAAAAGAGTTCTTCACCAGGTACTGGAGTAACAAGTAGTGGTGGGGAAGACATGTATTCCTTCAAGCTTTCCAGAGCTCGGTCGCATTCTTCATCCCACTCAAACTTGGCCTTTAAAGCTTGGAAGAACGGTCGTAGTCTGTCCGATGATCTGCTTATGAACCGGTTGAGTGCAGCCGCCATACCAGTAAGATGCTGCACTTCTTTGACTGAGTTTGGTCTCTCCAACTCCTGGATCGCTTTGATCTGAGAGGGGTCGGCTTCTATACCTCGGTTGGTCACCAGGAAGCCCAAGAATTTGCCAGATCCAACTCCGAATGCGCATTTGGACGCATTGAGGCGTAGCTTGTGTTTCTTCAGGATCTGGAACATCTCGCCTAAGTCTTTCAGATGGTCATTCTCATCCTTGCTTTTGACCACCATGTCGTCGATGTACGCCTCCATTGTTCTGCCTAACAATGGTTCAAACATCTCGGTGACCATCATTTGGAATGTCGCCCCTGCGTTCTTTAGGCCAAAGGGCATGACCTTGTAGCAATATAACCCCCTTGGTGTTGTGAAGGAAGTGACCTCTTGGTCTGGTTCGTGCATGGCGATCTGGTGGTAGCCTCTGTATGCATCCAAAAAGCTAAGTCGGTTATGCCCTGCCGTTAGGTCCACCAGTTGATCTATCCTTGGAAGGGGGAAGCTATCTTTTGGGCACGCCTTGTTGACTGTTTTGTAATCGACGCAGACACGCCATTTACCATTCTTTTTTGGCACTACGACGGTGTTGGAGATCCATCTTGGGTAGTGCACTTCCCTTATTGCTCCTGCCTCCAGTAGGTTGCCTACCTCTTCTGCCACTATTTCGGCGTGGTGGAGTGCCGATCTGCGTGTGCGTTGAATGACTGGTCTGGCGGATGGGTGGACATTGAGTTGGTGACTAATGAAGTTTGGATCAATGCCTGGCATGTCGTAAGGTGTCCAGGCAAACACTTCGATATTAGAGGTCAAGAATTCCAAGACCTCTAATCTCTCAGCGCTGGACAAAGATGAGCCAAGCAAGAAGAACTTATCCGGGTTCTTCTCATCTATTTTTACCTCCACCAAGTCTTCCACCGCTTTCTGATCAGCCTCTTTGCCGACGTCCGCGAATAGTTCATTGCTCTCTGGTTCTTCCACCGAATGAACGTATCCTTTGGCAGCTCGGCTTCCATTTGCTGTGGCGAAGCACTGTTTTGACATGATCTGATCGCCATAGACTTCTTCAATTATACCGGCGTCATTGGGGAACCGCATTACCTGATGGTATGATGACGCTACCGAACGCATGGCATGCAGCCATGTTCTGCCCAGGATGATGTTGTAGGTGGAGGGGACCTTCAATACCCAGAACTCCACCTGTTTTGATACACTTCCAGCTCTGACTGGAAGGATTATTTTGCCGACAGGCCATTCTAGCATGGAGTTGAATCCAATCAGGGGAGAAACTGCAGGTGCCAAGTCTTTGTCTTGCAGCTTTAGTTGTTTGAATGTGTCGTAATACATGATCTCACATGAACTACCCTGGTCAATCAGAATCCGCTTGACGTCAAAATCCTTGACTCGGAGAGTGACAACCAGGGCATCATTATGGGGGCAGTAAATTCGTTCCAAGTCCTTATCCGAAAAGGACATGACGTTTGTTGCCTCTGTCCTCCCCTTCTTGATGGCGGGTTGGGCACTTAATACTTCCCTAAAGTGCTCAGCCTTCTTGATCGAACCTCTAAGCTCGCATACGCGCTCAGGTTCAAAAAATCCATGAATTACATTGATAATGCCTTGTGGTGGTGCATCGTTTGGCATTCTGTTGGGTTGGTCATTATGATCTTGGGGGGCCGGTTGTGCTCCTCCTTCAATGTATTCGTCCAAGTGGCCTGCTGCCACCAATTCTTCTAAATGCTGTCTTAGTGGCGTGCAATTCTCAGTTCGGTGCCCCTTTTCTTTGTGGAAGGTGCACCGTGATCTGTCGTCGTAATTCTTCTGAGCTTCCCCAAGCTTGGCTGGCCACTTGACAAAAGGCTTGTCTTTGATTTCGCTCAGAATCCGATATATTGGTTTTTTGAACACCGTTGTTATGGCAGTGCGGATTCTCAACCATCTTTTGTCTGGGTCTTCTCCGTTATCTCGTCTGCCACGTCCGTTCTTGTTACTTCGGTCAACCGTGTTGACTTTGGCAGGGGTTTTCTTTTCCGGTGCTGCGGTTGTGCTTGATCTTGCTTTAGCACGCGCGCCATCCTCTTCTACCTTGATGTGCTGATGCACTCTTTCCATCAGGGCCTCCATGGTGAGGGGTGGCGTCATGGTGATCGAGTCCCTTAATCGGTTTCCTACTGGTAGGCCTCTTTTATATTGTGCAATGGCTAGATTGGTGGGGCAGTCTCCAATCTGGTTGAATGTCTCCCAGTAGCGACTGTTGTAAGATCTGAGGGTCTCTTTTTCACCCATGTCGATGGAGAGTAACTGGTCTATCTCCACCGGTGTCTTAGTATTTGTCCGAAACCTTGTTACGAACGCTTCTTCCAATTGGGCCCAGGAGGCTATGCTACCCTCTGGGAGCTTTTCGAACCAAGTCAAGCCCAGGTCGCCCAGACTTGATGGGAAAAGTATGCACATTAAGGCCTCGTTTCGCCTGTACACGGCCATGACTTGGCGAAAGTGGCTCAAGTGTGAATACGGATCCGTCTTTCCTTCATATGTATTGAACTTCGGCTGAAGGAAGCCTGATGGTAGGGGAGCGTTTTCGATCGCTGGGACAAACGGCGAAGTCTGTAGTCTTGCCAATGCCTTGTCCGTTGGTTCGTAGGCCGGTCGTGGTATTGGCATTCCAACCTCGACGCTTCCGTGCGTCCGAGGAGCCAACCGTTGTAAGGCCGAAACTCGGTGTGGATCCCTTGCCCTGGCATCCTCCTTGCATCGTGCTTTTTCTTCTAGCACGGTTCGTAAGTCGGATGACCTGGGTAGCTCGGTTTGTCTGGATCTGGTTTGGTGTGAATGTGAAGGCCAATACGTGCTTCCTTCAGTGTATGATCTTTCGGATCTCGTCCTCTCAGACCTGGAGTGACGAGTTCTTGAAGATAAGGAGTGAGTGTCGCCTGTCCTGAGGCTTCTGCTCTCTCCTTGGGAGGGCGTAGTATTCCTACTATGATTCTCTGAGTGGCGAGGGGGCGTTTTATGCTTGCGCCCCTCTCCTGTCGCCACATCTTTCGTCTTCATCTGGCGTTTTAAAGTCTCCATGTCCGCCGCCATCCTTCGAATTAGTTCATCCTGTTCCTTTACGCGATCTTCCAGGGCTTGAGGATCAATCCTCCTCCTTTGCCTGTCGGGACTTTGAGAGTGACGGGGGCTGCCATTCCGCCTTCCCCTGCCACTCCTCCTGGAATTATGTTGTTGGGGCTCCAGATCCGCCATAGGAGGGACAGAGGGCAATCCTTCGCGCCTTGCGCCCCCCTCTGGGGTTAGTCCGTCGACGGCGGACTGTGGCAAGTCTTCAATGTGTGCCATTGAATGAGAAAAGGAGAAGCTTAGTCAAGAGGTTTTTGTTCTTGTCTGTTCTTCCCACAGACGGCGCCAATTGTACGGGGAAGAAATAATTCTCCTCGTATAATCCTGTTGACTAAGTCCACGCTCCTCCGTACGACGTCGCTTTGTCACCTGAAAACACAAACGTGAGCTAGCCGGCGGGTGTGTGCCGGAAACCTCTCCGATGCCTAAGTCAGAAAACTTGACAAATAGACAAAGCTCTAAGTTCTCAGAAAGATTGTGTTCAATTACCTCCTCCAAGGCGATGCTTGTGAGCTTTTATAAGTTTCCCGTGGCACAATCCTAGTAGGACTTGCACTTCTCCATGCAGAGTCCTCCTAGGATTCATTCTCCTAAGGATAATGCTTATCCTTTTACACCCTAGCCACTGCTTAAACCAAGTGGGATGGTTTTCTTAATGGCCGAACTATAACATGACCGAAATAACACTGGCTCTGCTGAGCCACATAGAAGGCCGAACTATCCTTAGCTCGGTCTTCTCCTCTAACTCATTACTTCGGCTGCCCTTGTTCAACCTTGGTATGCTTAGGTCAACCTTCCCAATAACAAGTTCTGACCGACCTAACCATAGTATGTGACGACCGGACTAATCCCGAAACCAGCCTTCCCTGTACATATCGCGACCGGACTAATTCTGAGACCGGCCTAACTCCAAGTTGCCTCCGACCGGAGTAGCTTTATCCTTCCTTAGGCCGAAGTAACTATTTCTTCTCTGAGCCGGAGTAATCTCACCTCTTTGGGCCGAAGTTACACTACGGCTTTTTATCGATTCCTTCACACTTTGGGCCGCAGGGCCCAACTCACAGCTCGGCCCAATTCTTTCCCAAAAATTACCCTCTCAGTAAGTGAACATGTAAACATAGTTACAACTAATTTTGACAATACTTACTACTTATTATAACAATACTTACAACTAATTGATGTGTTATTGAGTAGTAAGTAGAGTTTGATTTAATAGTAAGTAGGGCTTCATTGAGTAGTAAGTGAAGTATGATGGAGTAGTAAGTAGAGTCTCAATGAGGAATATGGCGTCTGACTGTGCAGCAAGTAAAGTTTGATGGCGTAGTAAGTAAAATTTAATAAAATAGTAAGTGAACATGCAAACTTAGTTACAACTAATTGTGACAATACTTACTACTTGTTATAACAATATTTACAACTAATTGAGGGATCTCATTGAGTAGTAAGTGGAGTTTGATTTAATAGTAAGTAGGGTGTAGTAAATGTGGTTTAAATGAGTAATGAGTCAAATTTGATAAAATAGTAAGTGTGATTTAAATAAGTAGTAAGTTAAACATGATTGAATAGTAAGTGCAGTTTCATTGAGTAGTAAGCAGAATATTATTAAGTACTTACTACTAATGAGCACAATATTTACCATTCATTGTACTTGTACTTATCACTTAACGTGACTCTATTTACCACCACCTATCACCTCCACTATTACCGCACTACCTCTTTTACCACCACCTTAAATCTAATGATAAAATGACTTTACTTTTTTTTAAAAAAAAATACTTATCAGCAAAGAAAAAAAAGAGTTTATTGATGTAAAAGCCAAACAGGTACTTCACTAAAAGAAAGAACAATGAAATTGCCGCAATGCTGGACAAGAATAACAATTCCAGTGGCAACAATGATTTATACTACTAAAAAAAAGACCACTAATAGCACTAATGCATTGAGAATGCTAAAAAAAAAAGAAAAAGGCATAGCCCACTGCCACAACATTAGTGGTGCTATTAGAGTACCACTTTTAATGCTCTTAACCATTTTTCTTTTAGTGGTGAATAGGCATTAAGCCCCAAATATATGATTTTAGTGGTGATTAGAAGCTCTTTTGGCAACAAGCTAAAAAAGTAAGCTTTTTGACTTTTTAATTTTCTTAGTCAGAAAAGCCACCAAAAAAGCCAAAAAAGTTAGTTTTCTTTCAGTTTCTCTTCTTCCTCATCCCTCCCCACCCTCCTTCCTGTGGCCACTCATCCCCCACCCTCTCCGGCCGCTGACCAAACTCCTCCACCCCTTGCTGCCGCAGGACAATCCTCTTCCGCAGCGACCATCCTTTCCCTCTCCCCCAACCACCGCAGGCAATGATAATCTTCTGGTTGGTTGCTGGGAAAATGCATGGAGAAGAATTAAAATTAGAAGTGTTTAAAGTTTGTATTTTTCATAACAATGATTGAGGAAAGCAGAAGATTTCACCCTATTGAGTAGAATTTAACTAGTTACCTGGGTTTAGATGGGATTTTGATTTTCTTCGGGAAGCAAAGTTAACTGAAAAAGCATTAGCAGCCAAAGGAAAGTAGAGCGATTTAAGATGTAATCCGACAAAGTTCTTTGTAAAATTGTTTTATAGATTTCTCTTAACTAATGCAAGAAGGCTCATTGCCAAATGGCCATATGTAATTGAAGGGTTAGAAGTCATTAAATACCTTCCATCGGATGAAAAAATTCACATTCATCTAACTTGATCAAAACGACACTGTTTAGTACACTGCAGGAGTACTCTCCACAGAATCTGATCGCCCTCTCTCCATCCCCTAGATTAGGATGAAGAAATAAGCAATCCTGTCATTGTGTTTCGCTACCTATGTAATGTATGATTTTTTGTCTCCCAAGGATGAAAACTCTCTAATGGGTGGTGGAAGGAGATTATCGTTCGACTCCCTCTGTAAATTAAATTCAAACCACAAATCTCCTCATATCGAAGACGCTACTTTCTTATCGTGCCTGCCCCATTCCTGCAATCCAAAGCAGAAGCAGCAGTAAAACAGAGGAGAGCAAGCCTCAAGTGCCTGAATGGTCAACAACCCAAAAGAAAAAAAGACCATTAATAGGTAAGGAACACCTATAGAATGTGAAAATAGCAATTTGCTGAAGAGAATTTGCACTTTCTTGATTGCCAACATGGTTCTTCACTCCCAAATTTTGATGTGGAAGTCACTAAACTAGTCCAAGTTCATAATCACAAGGTCACTGTTCTTCGAATCTAAACAACAGCCCAACAAAGCATCAGAAAATTACAGAGACAAAGAGCATATCACTCAATGAAAATTGTGAGGACCTTCTTAACTAATTCATGGAGAAGAAAGACGAGAGAGTCCCACATCGGAACAATATGAGAAAACTGAGCTGTATTTATAAGATCAGAAGAGGAAAAACGGGCATGACCGTACTTGAACAGGATCTGTTCTATAGGATCGTACCTCTGAATTCTTGAGTTCAAAGGAGACAGGACCAAAAATCTGGTGGATGAACCGTGGCTACTTGACCAGAGCGTGATTAGTGGTTCTGTGGTTTAGTTAACTGGTCCACATATCCGCAGAGGATCGTTCTCAGTTGGTTTGAACTGGCTGCGATGGTCAAGTAGTTGTCTGACAGATTCAATCTCCCCTCCAATTTTTTTGCAATTTGCTTATCTTTGTTTTTTTTTTTGGGGGTTGGGGGTGCTTTTCATTCAACAGTAAACATCAGTTTGATTTCTTTTCATCTCTTTTTGTAGAGGATTTTTCCCCTCATTATTCTAAAAAATAAACTATTTATGAAAATAAGTCACTTTTAAAACTATTTATCAAACTAATTGCTTTTATAAAATTGCAATTTGAACTTGAAATTGAATATTTAACTTGTGTTTCATATTGACATGTCTCTTAGTGATTGTTGACATGTTCTATTTTTCTTTAGTCAACATGAAATCACACGTTAAAGACAGGTTGAAAATCTAATTTCAAAGTGAAATTGCAAGTTGAAGTTTCAATTTCATAAAACTGGTTAGTTTGATGAATAATTTCAAAAGTAGAATATTTTCATTAATAGTTTAATTTTTTAGAATATTTAGAAAAAGGTCCTTTTTTTGCGTAATTTTTTAAACATTGCCCCAATTTTTATCCTTTTATCTGATATACGGAATGGAATTGTGAATATTTTCCAAATTAAAAAGGTAAATTATACTAATAACAAGTTTTATAATTTTGACATAATTATATTGATTTTTTAATAAAGTAAAAATAATTAAAAATTAATGTTAATAATGAGATAGAAAGAATATATATAAGATGAGAGGGTTAAATATTATGTGACTTTTAAACAAATCTAGTGTAGTTATGCTAAAAATTATTAGACTTGTTGTATTTTCAAAAAAAAAAATTCAAAAAAATGGTATAATTTGTTGGGGAAATTGCCATTCAGGGGGTGTTTTTAAAAATTATGACATTAATGAATTTTTTTAATTATAATTATTAATATTTATATTTTTTGTAATTGTTTTGAAAAATTTGTGTGTAAAAGAAATTGTGACAAGTATGATTAAATCATATTTTATAAATAACGCATGCATCTAAGAAAGAAATCATATTAGTATACAGGGAAAATTAGTTTAACATCCCTCTCCAACTTTGGATAATAGTAGAGGTCGACAATAATATTTTCTGTTAGTTAAGGTCCTTCACTCATTTTTTATGTTTGTAAAATACCTAATTTACCCTTCCTTATAAGATACGTTGATTTCGATTTGGAAAATTGAATATTTTATTACTATGTTGTAGAAGATTGTGTAAGGATTCTAATTTTGATGGAGATTGCATACGATTTCGATTTTTTATTTGATTTGTATGTAAGAATTTCGATTTCATATTTTTTATTACTAGGTTTTCAAGTTTATTTTGAATTAAGTTTTTGTTCTGATTGTGTTAGTTGTTCCAGTGGAGTTGATTTTGAGGTGTTATTCATTCTTTTGTAGTGGAGTTGATTTTTGATCATGGAGGTGTTGTAGTGGAGTTGATTTCTGATATTGGAAGTGTTGCATTGTTTTGATTTGACTACTTTCGATTTCTAGTGGAATTGAATTAGGTATGTTTTGTCAATCACTAAACTGTTGTTCTTTGTTATTGATGAATTTGAGAGAGAGAGAATAGTTTAGTGTGCAATATGTTTATGATATGTCAGTTTCTCTAGATTAGATTTTCTGTATTTGAGCAATGATATAGTTTAGTGTGCAACATGCTTATAAGTTTATAATTTTCTCTGGACTTTTATTTGTAGTTTGTAATTTTCTTTGGACATGTTATTGTCTCTTGACATGTTATTTTGTAGTTTGTAATTTTCTATTGACATGTTATTTTGTAGTTTGTAATTTTCTATGGACATGTTATTCTGAGTTTGTTATTTGTGATTTTTAATTTTTTTCCGAATTAGATGTATGGATTGGAAAATTAATAGGAATTTGTGAAATAGTTAGCATATAAGATTTTCTTTGTGATTTTTTTCTGTGTTTTTGTGGAATAGTTAGCAATTTGTGATTTGATCTGAATGTGTTTTTATTTTTGTGATCTTCCAAGTGAATTTATATTAATAAGGTTAGTTTGTATATTCATGTTTATTTTTTAGTTGTAATTATTTTAATAGAGAGAAATTTATATTTTGTTAAGTTTGTAAATTTCTCTGTTGTTTTAATTTTCTCTGGACATGTTTTATTGTTATTTTTCTCTGTTTGTAAGTTTTTATGTTTATGTTATTTTCCTCTATTGTGCCTTTTATGTGTTTTTATGTGATTTTTCAAATTTCTCTAAATTGAACAAGTTGATTTTTATGTTTGTTTATTATTATTATTATTATTATTATTTTGCAATTTAGATGGATATGTCAGTTTATTGTGCAAATATGAGAATGATACTATTATCATTGATGTTGATATATATCATCAAGCAAACTCGTTTTCAATTGGCTCAATTACCACTGTTGGGGAACCTGATTTTAGCATTGATGATGTTATGATTTTATCACCATTGAGTAAAAGGCCAACTAGTAGGCCAAAGACTAACATAATTGCTTCTAGTTGAGAATTCAAAAGGGTGATGAAGTATAGTCGATATGAGAGTATTGATCACCATAATAAGAGGACATACAAGGAACCTTTAGTTAATAGTTAAAAATATCCATTTGTTTTAAATGTTTACATTACATTTTCCATTGCATTGATACGTTTTATTGATTGAATAGTACATTTTATATATATATATATATATATATATATTTTGGATGTGATGTGATTGCGATAAGTTGAGGATATTAGAAGAATTTTTGTTACATTTTTTATGTTGGTTAACAGAGAAGAATTTCTCTATGAATAGAATTTCTCTATATACCTTGTGTTCTTGATAATTGTTCTTAAAGAAGAATTTCTCATACCAGAGAAATTTCTCTTCGTGAAATTCTAGTAACTTTATACTAGAGAAATTTCTTACTGGAATTCTGGTAATTTCATACTAGAGAAATTCTGGTAACTTGGGTACAATCACAGAGCAATTTCTGTGATTTTGGTAACTTTTATCTATCACATTTAATTTGCCCAAACTTAGGTAGAGGCAACTCTATAACACACTATTTTTGCAAAGCATTCAATACCATGAAAAATGGTCAAACTATGTCATAGAGGAATTTCTCTATGAATAGAATTTTCTCTATGTACATTGTTCAAACCAGTGAAATTTTGAAAAATTGATTCATACCAAAGAAATTTACATGAGTTTTCCTTCAATATATCAAAGAAAATATAATAACAATTCCTTATTATATGGGTCATTTACTAATGCAATGTACAAGATTTACAAACTAATGTTTATATGATTACAAAAATTTGTAAATTTTTTCCTATGATATAATTCATTTGTCTTCTTTTGAGTTTTCTTTGACTACTTCTGGTTCTTTAACTACTTTTAGGTCTTCTTCTAATATTTTCAACTAGTTCTGTCCATGATCTGGCCACTTCAGTTGCAAATCTTTCTATGAGCTTTGCTCGCATCAACTGTGTAACGCCCTCAAAATTAACCCATTATATATCATTGACATGCATTATTTAAAGAAGACAATATATATTAATTCATTCATCAGAGTATTACTAAATAAAGCATTACATGTAACATCAAATAAAATGCCCTACAGGCTTACATCTTTCCAAGCCAACACTTGGATACAAAAAAAATATGAGTTCTAACTCAATACAAGAAAAGCCCTAGGCTTGAATGTTTACATGTAATAATAATTAAAGACAATTAACTAAAGGTAGTCTTCTCCAATCCAGCAGCCAAACCCTCCCAAGCTAAGTCCTTGGAGGTAGTTTATCACCTGAACCTGAAAATAATGTTCCCATATAGGGTGAGCCACAGCCCAGTAGAAATATACTAAACCATATATAAGCAATGAATAAAGCAATAGCATTCAACAGATGGTTAACCAAAATAATCAATTACTTCATTTTACAGACTCATGACATTATTGCCAAAGATACGTTTTACTTTCCAATTTTATCAACATGGCTCATAACCTGGCCAAACTTATAACAGTGAAATCACATATATCATATTCACATCCTTCCAATATTAGCAACAAATGAGACTCAAGCTCAAATCAAACACTTCATACTTCCAGATTGATACACATTTTAGTGCTGTATCAATAAAACACTTCTATATAAATAAGCACACATAAAAGTGATGCTAATGGAGTCCATCCCCTATCTCCTCCCAAACAAAATCCGGTTTAGAGGTCCATCCCCTATCTTCCCCTAAACCGTGGAGTACATCCCCTATCTCCTCCCACGCACAAACAATGTATGCAAATGCAATGCTCAATCAATACACGTATTATCTGTATCAATGCCACAGTCAAAAGTAATGACTTAACCAATGTGATTAGTTTCAGTTATTCCTAATTCACATGTACTGTCTACAACAATCACGACTATCCTCCACCGATAGCCCAAAACAGTTATTTCTAAACTGAAAATAACCATGTCAACAATTCAATGGACAAATGATACCAATTACCCAATTATGCCATTTAATCAATAAATTCCCCAATTCCGTGAATTTAACCATTTTTTCCCAATTTCATGAATTACTTATACAAATTAATTCAATAATACAACTAGGGTTTTTCCCAAAATTTACCCAATTATTCCCAACATATCAAATTACCAAAACTTAGAACAAAACCTATAAGATGGAGTAGGAAATCCCTACCTCAAAGAAAACAACCCAAAAGGTGAAGAAAGAGATGAGTGCCCAAATACCAAAGTGCTCCAAATCGCAAAATGCTCAGATTAAATGGTAGCCCTTGCCTCACTCTATCTTTTTAATGAAGGATCTAGGGTAGAAACACACCCTAAGTGGATCAAATCTAAGAAAGAAGGTGAGTAGGGAGAGAGAGAAGTCGGGCCTAGGGTTTGGAATCAAAAGAAAATGAAAAAGACTGATCAAATCCCACTGCTGTGTATATAAACTGGACAGGCTCGCTCGAGCGAAGACTTGGTCGCTCGAGCGACCAGACACAGAGAAACTACGCTCGAGCCAAGGAAGCCTTGCTCGAGCCAACAACTCAAATGCTCGGTCGAGCGAAAGAAAGCTCGGTCGAGCGAAGAACTCAAACCCTCAGGTCTGAACCCAGACACACGCTCGAGCGAAGGAACTATAGCTCGAGCGAAGGATGAACTAACTCGCTCGAGCGAAGAAAAGCTCGCTCGAGCCAAGAATGCACAGCTACAGGTCCAAATCAAACACTACCTCTCGCT
This sequence comes from Camellia sinensis, assembly GCF_055761805.1. Classification (NCBI taxonomy): domain Eukaryota; kingdom Viridiplantae; phylum Streptophyta; class Magnoliopsida; order Ericales; family Theaceae; genus Camellia; species Camellia sinensis. The sequence goes on from NC_138962.1 coordinate 92,936,147, forward strand.
CGAGCGAACAACTCCTCGCTCGAGCGAAGAACCAAAAACCTGGACAGCAACTCTTGGTTTCTAAACCCAACCAACCTGAAACAAACCTGCCCAACACATCCTATAATTCCAAATGAGAAAATAAGGAATAACAACAACAACCATTATACAATAACAGAATCTACGGAACAGTCCGGATACAATAATTAAATGGGAAAAGACCGGGGTCGCTATAAACTGACTTCTTTCGTTGACAATTCTTCTTTGACAACTTCACGGGTGGTTCTGTTGCCTTTCGACATCGATCGAACCTTATAACTCATTTTTTCCGGTGTGTTGTTTTTTTTATTTGAGCTCAAAATTGCTAGATTGAGATGTCCTCTTTTTTTTTTTCTTTTTTTTTTTCTAGAGAATGAAAACATATAACTATCAATCAACATGCCAAAGAAATTCAAATACTAGAGGGTAAAGAATATGTGCTGTCAAAGAAATTACACACACACACACACACACACACACACATAAACAAACATAGAGAAAATCAACATGGCCAGAGAAATTACACACACAGACAAACATGCACAAGCGATCACTAAGCAAGTGTGTAATGGCCAGAGAAAATGAACACATCAGAGAAGTTCTATCTATCAAGTGAAGTGTAATGTGACTAGTGAAAATTAAATGCACAAGAGAGTATAAAGTGTGTGCTGGGCAGAGAAATTTCACACACACACACATGAACAAACATAGAGAAAATAAATATGACATATAGGGAAATCAACATGGCCATAGAAATTACACATAGACACACATGCACAAAAGAGTACTAAGCAAATGTGTAATAGATAAAGAAATTTCAAATCTCAAGGGAGGAGTGGACAATGAAATTCCAAACACACACTTAGATAAATTCAAATGTACAGGAATGTACTAAGCAAGTGTGTCATCACTAGAGAAATGTCATATCTCATTGGGCAAGTGTAATGTGACCAGTGAAATTCAAATGCATAATAGAGTACTATATAAGTGCGTGATGGCCAGAAAAACTCAACATTGCTAGAAAAATCACACATACATAAATTTCTTTGGCCATTACACACAAAAATTTAATTAAGGCTTTTATCATGAGAAAATCAACTGATCAGGGGTTGATACTTTTAGAAATTTCTCTATAAAGACATTGAAATTTGGCCCAGGCTTTTAGAAAGAGAAAATCAACTAAAATAAGGTTTCAATGATTTTACAAATTTCTCTAAAATGGCGGAGAAATTTTAGTTTTACCAATTTTTGTAGTCATCATACATAAATTTGACTAAGGTTTTTAGGCAAACAAAATCAACTGATCAAGAGGTGATACTTTCACAAATTTGTCCATAGAGACAGAGATATTTGGCCTAGGGTTTTAGCTAGGGAAAATCAACTAAAATAAGGATGTTTTCACAAATTTCTCTAAAATGGCAGAGAATTTTTTTTTTACAAATTTCTCTGGCCATCACACAAAAATTTGACCAAGGTTGTTAGGCAAATAAAATCAACTAATCAATGGGTGATACTTTCACAAATTTGCCCATAAAAACATAGAGAAATTTGGCCTAGGGTTTTAGCTAGGGAAAATCAACTAAAATAAGATTTTGATGCTTTCACAAATTTTTACCAAAATGACAGAGAAATTTCATTTTTGCAAATTTCTTTGTAATCCTCTTTTCTCTTGTAATCTCTTCTCAGTTCTCATTATTAAAGATTAAAGATTAAACATATTATTTCCAGACTAAAGAGAAGATTAAAGAGAATACAGAAATGAGTAAAATATCAAAGATTAAAGAGCATACAAAATTGAGTAAAGAGAAGATTAAAGATATATCTGATCATTGAAGATTAAAGATAAATATTATAGAAATTATGTTTAAAGAGAATAAAGATTACATAAATGAGTAATAATATTCGCATTTTGGCATGGTTTGGGAAGTGGGTTGGCTTTTTTAGTTATTTTAGCATAGGGCTAAAAAGCCTGGTTTGGAAAGGGTTTTTGGCTTTTTTGACTTTTTTGACTTTTTTGCGAAAGAAAAAATGTAGGTCTTGTTTGGTTTGTTTTTCAGAAAAAATTTTGGAAAAAATTTTCTACAAATAAATTTTCAAGAGTAATCAAACCAAACAAATTTTTCTAAGAAAAATCTCAAAATTTTGTTTGGTTACATACTTTCCAAAATCCCTCTCTCTCTCATATACATCAAATCAATCACTTTTTCTAAAACTCTCCCCAAAACAATTTTCCAAAACTATTTCTAAAAAAAAACAAACCAAACAAATTTTCGTACTTTTTATCTCAAAAATTATTCTACAAACACAAACCAAACACACCTGTAATGGTTATGGGTTCGATGAGATATTTTGTTTTATTGGGCTAAAAAGTCTATTTTGTTTTTTGTGGCTATTTTAGCCCAAAAAAAACCTCTAACCCAACTTCCCAAACCATTTAATCTTCAAAACAAAAGAGAAAAAATAGTGTGTGAAATTCGAAGTAGAGTGTGAATGTCATAATTTTTTTTAAAAAATAATCAAAGTAGAGGTAGGGAAATGGGTAGGGATCACATTCTATCATTGTTACTCTCTAAAACAAACAATAAAATGAAGAGCTAAGGGAGAGAAACAGACCTCCTCGTCGCCTCGCGTTCGTCGCCCTCTCTGTTCGTCTCTTGCCGCCTCCTCTCCAAGTTCATAATCATAAGGTCACTGTTCTTCGATTCTAAACAACAGCCCAACAAAGCATCAGAAAATTACAGAGACAGAGAGCATATCAGTCCATGAAAATTGCGAGGACCTTTTTAACTAATTCATGGTGATTTGCTTTGCACACAAACAGATTCCATATCCACTTACAATTACAACTTCCCTAGTATAAAATTCAGCATGGAAAACAGATGTGAAACAATTGTAGAAAACGAGACTAGCAATAACAAAGTAAACAAATCTCTTAGCCTCCAAAAAATCAATCTGTATTCAAGTTTTGCATTGCTAACCCTGAAGCAACCCATATGAATAAGCTCAGCCCAGTGTCCAGAAACGACCCCCAAGTGCAAAAAGAAGTCGGAAGACGGACGAGAGGAAAAGAAAGACAAGAGAGTCCCACATTGAAACAATACGAGAAAACTGAGTTGTATTTATAAGATCAGAAGAGGAAAGACGGACATGACCGTACTTGAACAGGATCTGTTCTATAGGATCGTATCTCTGAATCCTTGAGTTCAAAGGAGACAGGACCGAAAATCTGGTGGATGAACTGAGGCTACTTGACCAGAGCGTGATTGGTGGTTCTGTGGTGCAGTTAACTGGTCCACATATCCGCAGAGGATCGTTCTCAGCTGGTTTGAACTGGCTGCGATGGTCAAGTAGTTGTCTGACAGATTCAATATCCCCTCCAATCTTCTTGCAATTTTGCTTATCTTGTTTTTTTTTTTTTTTTTTTTTTGTTTTTTTTTTTTTAATTTTTTTGCGTTGGGAGTGCTTTTCATTCAACAAGAAACATTAGTTTGATTTCTTTTCTACTCTTTTTGTGGAGGTTTTTTCCCCTCAATATTCTAAAAAATGAAACTATTTATGAAAATAATTCACTTCTAAAACTATTTATCAAACTAATCATAATTTGAACTTGAAATTGAATCTTTAACTTGTAATTTCATGTTGACATGTCCCTTAGTGATTGTTGACATCTTCTATTTCTCCTTAGCCAACATGAAATCACATGTTAAGGACGGGTTCAAAATCTAATTTCAAAGTGAAATTGCAAGTCGAAGTTTTTTCATAAAATTGGTTAGTTTGATGAATAATTTCAAAAGTAGAATATTTTCATAAATAGTTTAATTTTTTAGAATATTCAGAAAAAGTTCTTTTTTTGCGTAATTTTTTAAACATTGTCCCAATTTTTATCCTTTTATCTTATATACGGAATGGAATTGTGAATCTTTTCCAAATTAAAAAGGTAAATTATACTAATAACAAGTTTCATAATTTTGACATAATTATACTGTTTTTTTAATAAAGTAAAAATAATTAAAAATTAATGTAAATAATGTGATAGAAAGAATATATATATATATATATATATATATATATGTATATATATAAACATGAGGGGGTTAAATACTATGTGACTTAAAATTTTAAACAAATCTAAGTGTAATTATGTTAAAAATTATTAAAATTATTGTATTCTCTAAAAAAAAAAACTATAAAAAAATGGCATAATTTATTGGGGAAATTACCATTCAGGGGGTGTTTTTAAAAATTATCACATTAATGAAAAAAATTATAATTATAATTATAATTATAATTTTTAATATTTATATTTATATTTATATTTTTTGTAATTATTTTGAAAAATTTCTTTGTGTAAAAGAAATTGTGACAAGTATGATTAATAATATTTTATAGATAAAGCATGCTTCTAAGAAAGAAATCATATTAGTATATATGTATGTAATTCATTATGTCAATAAATAATTTTTCTTTTATTTGAAAAATAGTTTCAAGCTTTTAATTCCGAAATATATTTAAAACGTCAATATTAAAAATAAAAACATCATGCTTAAGATGACATTAAGATTTTATTATTATTTCTAAAATCATCATCGTCTAGGGATTTTAATTTTTTTAAAAAGTTATAAACTAAGAAATCAAAATTAAAAAATTTACATATTTGCGATTATTCAAATCAAAGTCCTCGATTTTTTTTTTTTTCGAACGGGAACTAAAGATGAATTGAATACATTCATATTTAATTCTAATAGATTTTTTTTTGTTTTTTTTTTTTTTTTGTTTTATCTAATGAGACAGCTGACTTTTGTGTTTACCTATGATTTTGTTTTAACCAAGGAAATTCCTTTGATAGACACCATATGTATTTGGTTATGCATTTTTATGATATATATTATGTATTTTTATAGTAAATTATTACATATTTTTTGTAATAATGAGTCATCCACACAAATTGAGTTCCTCCTAATAGACCGAATGAGTTGGCCACACCGTAACAAAAAAATAAATAAATAATTAAAGATTAGAGCTTACCTAAGACATGATTGCGATCGATATTTGCGAGAGGAGATAGATGAAACAGGAGGGCAAGAAGAGAGGGGTGGTGGCCGGTTCATCAAAGGTGATTGTTAGTGGTAGGAGAATAAACCGGTCATCGGTGATGAGAGGTGGTGGTGAAAACCTACACACACCAACTTACATATATCCATCATGTAAATTGATGTGAAGAAAACACTTTAAAAAATAATGAGGATAATGGTGATCTTCCACTCACAAGAATTAATACCCAAAATCTTATTTATTTAGATGTCATGCAAATGCCTTTTTTTTTTGGTTTTTTTTGGTTTTTTTTTTTAAATCAGTAAAAGAAATACTTTATTAGAGAGAAGTGATAGAAGAGAACATGCATGATCAAAAGCTGAGACCCCAAAATCGAATCATATAATCCCAATTAAATTGGCACTATCACCCCGGCTAACCATATGCGGGAGCCAAGGTTGGAAAACCGATCAGTTTAGCATTATAACTAGTTTAGCATTATATAATTCATCAGCCAAATACTATTCACAATTTTCTAAAAATATTTTTAAAAAAATTTACTTTCTTGTTTTTCATATATATATATATATATATATTTTTTTTTAAATCAGTAAAAGAAATACTTTATTAGAGAGAAGTGATAGAAGAGAACATGCATGATCAAAAGCTGAGACCCCAAAATCGAATCATATAATCCCAATTAAATTGGCACTATCACCCCGGCTAACCATATGCGGGAGCCAAGGTTGGAAAACCGATCAGTTTAGCATTATAACTAGTTTAGCATTATATAATTCATCAGCCAAATACTATTCACAGTTTTCTAAAAATATTTTTAAAAAAATTTACTTTCTTGTTTTTCATATATATATATATTTTTTTGTTTTTACGAAATTTTTTTAATATTTTAAATATTTTTTTCTTTTTAGACCCACCTAATATAAATATACTTTAAAAGTATAATTTTATGAAAAAAATCTTTAAAAAATTTACTAAATACCAAAAATACAAAAAAAAAATAAAAATAAAAATTCAATACATTTTTCGTATTTTTGTGTATTTATTAATTTTTTAAAATATTTTTTCACAAATATTTTACTTTTTAGACACATCTAAGTAAGATGCATCTAAAAAGGTAAAAAAAAAATTACTTAAGATTTTAAAAATATTCACTATAATTAAAAAAATACGAAAAACAAAAAATTTAATTTTCAAAAAACTTAATTTAATAAACTCAAACCGATCTACAACATTAGGAGGTGTGATGGTAAACATGCTTGACATGGCAACAATCGCACGCATGCAATATGCTAAAGCAAGAAATGCTCACCTAGTACTCCGAGGCAAGTTAAAGAAGATAAATCAATTAGAAGAAATGCATGCTCCTAAATAATGTAATATGACTAATGCAACACATACGAAATACAACTACGAGGTTCGGTTTTTAATATGTCATGTGAATCAACGAAACATGCGGTAGCACACGTACTCAAGTAAGGAAGAAATGACAATGTTTGTTTAGAATGATGAACCGAACCCGATGCATACAAGACTAATAGATGTTTACCATGACGCTAGGTGCTTAGTTGATATATCTGTTTGAGTGCCTGTGGATGGAGGCTTTTCGCTTAAGTTGGGATGATTTGGATAAATGTACATATGAGATCACTTTTTCAAGTTTCAAAACAAACATGAAATCAAAGGGTTCTAACTTCTGTGAATTAGTCTATACTTGTGTGTATCACATAGTAACGATAGCATAATAATCAGAATAAGAGCATACAATGTAAATAAGAATTACATCATGATTAGTAGAGGCCGATCTTTGATTGAGTGAGTGGGGAATTCACGACCTTCTCCACTCATACCTAAGTTTTAGAGCTAAGACACTTTGGTGATAACGGACTAATGGCCTTTGGCATAACTCACAGGTTTCCTAAGTTTCCCAAAAAATATTTAGATGGCGACTCTTAAATCTAACAATGCAGTCCATTTTTGGCATCTTTGATTCAAAACTCGATTTTCTAAAGTGATTTTCCGACTTTGGACTCTTTTGTGTTTATCCGTTTCACATTGCATTTGTGAAATCAGATTCAGAATCATGAGAATCTGAACCGTAGGACTATCGTATCCGAGGAAACTAAATCCCTCCAAGGAGCACGAAAAGCAAGCTATAGTTTTTAGCGATTCTGCTGAGAATTTTTGAGAACTTGACTTGAAATTCATGATGTAAAATTTTATTTACAGATATATGTTCTTTTCATTACATTTTGCATTGGTGCTTTAAGTCATTGTGTTTTCCATCTATTATTCGTGGACGGCTTGCCAGAGGCTTGCCAGTCGTGGGCTCAGCCATTCTGGAAACACAACCCTCGGATCTGGATTACTGTCATACCGTTTAATCCTCTTTTCACTTCTAGGTGTTAGGTGTGAGAGGTATATTAGGTAATCTTGCCGAGGTCCCCTTTTTGACCAATCGGCCTAGTTGCATATAGTAAAGCCATAGTGACTGTAGTGGCTTAGATTCTAATACATATCGGATTAGTGTAAATTGGTGCTCATCACCTTAAAACTTGTGTGGTTGTCGGACCTTTGGTATGGATTGATTGGCAAATGAATTTTAAATATCATAATTAAGGACCCTTGGGTGATGTTTGGAACCTTGATTAAAGCCTTAACAAAATATTTAGGCAAGATTAGATCAAAAGCCCCAAGTTTGAATTTTTGTTTTTGACCAGCCTTTACTTTTTTTCCCTTTTCTCTTTCCATACTTTGAATTTGGATGTGAGGCCAGAACCATTGGAAATCTTGTTTCTGGGGCTTCGATTTGGACACAAGAACCACTTAAAACGGAGTTCGAACGAGAGAGTTATGCTTTTTTCAATTTTGAGTTTCTGTGCTGGAAGCTTGCTCGCTCGAGTGAAGAGTGCGTTTTCAGAAACCTGAGAGCTTCTTTTCTCCGCTCGAGCCAAGATTTCTTCGCTCGAGCGAGGGATACGAACTCAGCATGTTTAAAAATCATTTTTGGTTCCCTTTTTCTCTATTGTATCTTGTTCTTTCTCTCTCTTCTCCTTCTTTTCCACCATTGTTGTAGGTTTCCAAGCTTTCAAGCTTGAGTTTCATCTTCTTTCTTTCACCTTTCACCCCATGTTCCTTATATCAAAACGAAGAGCATGCCAAGGGCTTTCAATCTATCCAATTGGATCGTATGGTCATTGAAGCTGAAATTTCGGGTCTCTCTCTCTCCTTGCTTAAGGTAGGGATTTTTCTTGCTTCTCTTTAATATTGTCTTGTGGATGGATGGGTGATACCTTTTATTGCATAAAACCTCACTTTGAGGAGATTTTTAAAAAGGGCATGTTAAGGGTGCTAGGTTTTGATTATGGAATTTGAATTGATGATTTAAGTGGAATATATGATGTTTGGGTCATGAGAATATGGTTTTGTGTTAAATTAGCAAAAAACCCTAATTTATGTTTAACCCTAATTATGGATTCTATGTTAGGAATAAAGAAAGCCTCAATTGACTTTTGATTTATGGAATTGAGTTCATGATTTGTAGAAGATGAGAATAAATAATGATGAATAATGGTTAGAAGATAACTATGGTATAGAAAGGATATTTTGAAAAAATCAAGATGAGTAATTAAATTAATTAATTGAGGATAATTTATGATGATTATTGTGTTATGAAGTTGAGTATGAATATTAGATAATTTTGTGGAAAGGTTAAAAGGCCATTGAAATATAAGGCTTGAGAATGCTTCAAGAAAGGCACCAAATGCTTTTAGTGGATGTTTTAATAGATGGATTGTGTGATAAAAATAATGAATATTATTATTGATTTTGTTGAGATTGTAACAACGAATGACTTGATGAATATTAGAGAATGTTTTGAAACATAATGAGTATGTGTTATTGAGCTAAAAAGTAATGGAAATGACAAATGAATGTGTTGGCTTTGCCCACAATTCATAAAGAGCAATGACTAAAGAAATTGATGGATTGTAATGTTGCCTTGGGGTCCGTTTCCTGCCGTGTTTAAGCCGAAAAAGCGTGGTGCTTAATAAAGGTTCCGCCTTCCTTACAGAGTAGCGCCCGTAAAGCGTGTGAGTTGATGAAATGGGTAAAGGTTCCGCGTTCCTTCCAGCTTGTGACCGGTAAAGTGTGAGGTTCTACGTTCCTTCCGGCTTGTGACCGGTAAAGCGTGAGGTTCCGCGTTCCTTCTGGCTTGTGACCGGTAAACCGTGTGGTATGATGTTATGGCTTGGTAATGGAGCCGGTGTCCAATTTGGATTGTGTGGAATGATTATAATAAGAATTATACATTGATTTGAGATAATGGAAACTGAATAATCTTGATTGGGTAAAACCGAATAAACGAAATTGTATGGGTTCTTTGTTATGTGGGTTATAATGGGTTATAGCGTGTTGTGGCATGATGAGAGGTAAACGTGTGATTGTGATAAAAAGGAAATGGATAATCTTAATTGTGTAAAGTTGAACATATGGGATTGTGTTGATTCATCTTATGTGAACTATAATAGGGTGATGGTTTGTTGTGACTTGTAGAAGAATGACTTGTTTTCATACTTGGACCTCTAGATAATGTTAATAAGGATAATTTTTGAAAGAAAGAGTTTTCTCTAAAAGTTTTTCATGGATTTCTTTATGGGAATGGTATTATCTATATGTATTGTAATTTGAGTATAAAAAGAGCACAATGAAATTATATTATTATCATCCTATAGCATTTCATGATCTTATGTATCTAGGGACCGTATTGTTTAGAATCAGGAAACATTCCTACTGGACTTCGTGTTCATCCCAATTATTTTAACCATTTTTCAGGAGCGAAGTTGGAACACCGGATTGAGGATTGAAGAGTTTATTTTTCTCTTATATTGTTATATTGTAAATGAGAGATGTTTGTTGTAATGAGAGATTCATGTGTAATTCAATGTGAACCTTGACATGTATTATTGTTGTACTCATTCGAGAGAGAATAATAGTATTGTACTCCATGTAATGAGTGCTTGTAATTATAATTGTAGCTAAAAAAAAAATGGACTTGCATTAAAGGTTTTAGTTATAATTCCGAGTAATAAAACTTGGGGTGTGATAGTGACTGTTCCAACATAGGACATGATGCTCACTCGTATGCAGGATTTTGTGAAATTGCTTTCTTGAAGTAGGAAACCCTAGATCATGTCAAAAATAGGATAGCGAAACCCTAACCTCTCATAGGGGTGTTTTGAGTGCTTTTGTACAAAATGTGAAATCTTTGGAAATGTGTGATGCAATCCAGGGAGAGTCTTAATCCTGAGTCGATTCCTTTCAAAACTTGAGGGTCATATCAGAATCAGATTTTGGGTCAAAATCCAGAGGTTTATGTTTGATATGGGTGAATTTTCAGTAAGACCAGAATTAGGGCCAAAAAAATTGTATCTTGTTTTGTTTTGACCAGCATACAATGTATTCTAATCTAACGAGGCATTTATTTTTAATGCTAGGTTTGTCTGAGCCAAAGAAGGAGCGGTACCTCAAGAGTGCATTCATATGTTGCTATCCCAAAGAAAAATATCTACCACCCAAGCAATTGAAGTAGAACTAGGTTCAGAATCTGGAATTCCAGATAGAAATTTAGGAAAATTTAGTATCAAGTTACATCATAATCATGACCTCTCTGTTCGTCTCTCGCCGCCTCCTCTCCTCACCTCACCTTGCCTCCGTCGCCTCTCTATTTGTCGCCTCCAACCCCTCGCCTCATCTTGCCTTGCCTCCATTGCCTCTCCGTTCGTCACCTCTCTCTCTCTTGTCCAGATCATACCTCTCTGTCTCAGAGGATATGGTTCAAAAACAAAAAGGAGAAAGCAAAATAAGAAAGGGGGAATTTTTTTTTTCATATACAAAACGACGTCGTTTTGGAGGGCTGCAGGAAGGACCGTAGGGAAGTGCGACCAAGGATACAAACTCCCTTCCTGTGGCCACCCATCCCCCACCCTCTCCAACAGCCGACCAAACTCCTCTACCCCTCGCTGCCGCAGGACAATTCTCTTCCACAGCGACCATCCTTCCCCTCTCCCCCCACCACCGCAAGCAGTGATAATCTTCTAGTTGGTTGCTGGGAAAATGCATGGAAGAATTTAAATTAGAAGTGTTTAAAGTTTGTTTTTTTCATAACAATGATTGAGGAAAGCAGAAGATTTCACCATATTGAGTAGAATTTAACTAGTTAACTAGGTTTAGATTGGATTTTGATTTTCTTTAGGAAACAAAGTTAACTGAAAAAGCATCAGCAACCAAAGGAAAAGTAGAGCGATTTAAGAAGTAATTCGGCAAAGTTCTTTGTAAAATTGTTTTATAGATTTCTCTTAACTAATGCAAGAAGGCTTATTGCCAAATGGCCATATGTAATTGAAAGGTTAGAAGTCATTAAATACCTTCCATCGGATGAAAAAATTCACATTCATCTAACTTAATCAAAACAACGCTGTTTAGTATACTGCAGGAGTACTCTCCACAGCATCCGATCGCCCACTCTCCATCCCCTAGACTACGATCAAAATGAAATTATTGATGTACTAAAAAATTATTGCTAGAAATAAGCAATCCTGTCATTGTGTTTCACTACCTATGTAATGTATGAATTTTTGTCTCCCAAGGATGAAAACTCCCTAATGGGTGGTGGAAGGAGATTATCGTTCGACTCCCTCTGTACATTAAACTCAAACCATAAATCTCCTCAAATCGAAGACGCTACTTTCTTATAGTGTCTGCCCCATTCCTGCACTCTAAAGCAGAAGCAGCAGTAAAATAGGGGAGAGCACGCCTTAAGTGCCTGAATGGTCAACTACCCAAGAGGAAAAAAAAGAATATTAAAATGTAAAGAACACCTATAGAATGTGAAAATAACAATTTGCTGAAGAGAATAAGGCCGGTCTTGCGGGTGAGGCAACTAAGGCTGTCGTCTCAGACCTCGAATTTTAAACAAACTTTAGGGTCTCCAACTAGGAGAATGTATCATGTCGTGTAATTTCATAATTACTTCAATAGTAGCTTAATTTATTTATTTTTTTGTTGTCGTATAATGTTATTTTGATTCGTGTCTAATTGATGTTTAATATGAAAATTTTCACTTTTAGTTAAAAATAACTTAGCAAGTGTATGGAGAAATTAAAATTTCTCCCATAAGTTGAATTTAATAAAATTTATTTCAACTAAATAAAATTATTCATAGAATGTTTGATTTTAATTCAATTGCATTTTTCTAATTAAAAAAATTGTACCTTATTGCTATATATTTTTTACTAAATTGACTCTAAAATAGGTAATGTATGGGGAGGAAATAATTCTCCTCGTATAATCCTGTTGACCAAGTCCACGCTCCTCCGTACGACGTCGCTTTATCACCTGAAAACACAAACGTGAGCTAGCTGGCGGGTGTGTGCCGGAAACCTCTCCGATGCCTAAGTCAGTAAGCTTGACAAATAGACAAAGTTTTATGTTCTCAGAAAGAATTGTGTTCAATTACCTCCTCCAAGGTGATGTTTGTGAGCTTTTATAGGTTTCGAGTGGCATAATCCTAGTAGGACTTTTATTTCTCCATGCAGAGTCCTCCTAGGATTCATACTCCTAAAGGATAATGCTTATCCTTTTACACCCCCCCCACTGCTTAAACCAAGTGGGATGGTTTTCTCCATGGCCGAACTACCATTTGACCGAAGTAAAACTGGCTATGCTGAGCCACAAAGTAAGCCGAACTATCCTTAGTTCAGCCCTTCCCTTTACTCTCCTTTATATCGGTTTCTCATCTGTTCAACTCATGGTGTGTTTGGACCGAACCAACGACTCTCGACCGGTATAACTCCCTGACCGGTACACCTCTAAGGCCGACATAACTTCAAGGCCGGTCTAACTTCAAGTTGCTCCCGGACCCGAAGTACATTTACAATCCTTTAACCGAAGTAATTTTACCTCCCTGAGCCGGAGTAACTTTGTTTCTCCTAGGCCGGAGTAACCTTGCTCTCCCGGGCCGGAGTAACCATTACGGCCTTTTTACTTAGTCCTTCGCACTTTGGGCCTCAAAGCCCAACTCGCAGCTCGGCCCAATTTTTCCCAAAAATTACCCTCTCAATTGCCCCTTAATTCCATCTGCGCAACATGATTGGGATTACCAGTCTACTGGCCGAGCTAGAGTTTATTAAGCCTTTCCAGCCGAGCTAAAAACCCTTTAGCCTCTCCAGCCGAGCGAAAAAACCCTCGGGCTCTCTAGCCGAGCTAATTTTACTTCGGGCTTCACTTTGTCCGGTCAAAACGTCTCTTCAATCACGACTGTAACGCTTCCCTTTCCGTATACACGTGGCATGCTCTGATTGGCTGTGAGCAGCTGTCACGCCGCCCTCGTAGTACGAAAAATTTGAACAGTCCCGCCCTTTCGTCCATTAACCAAAACAACCCTTTTATTTTTTGAATCACTTTCTCCATTATTCTTTCGTCTTCTCTCTCTGTGCCTTTGTTTCTTCCATTATCAAGCTCGCGTTCTTCATTTGCTGATACTGTTGCCGACTCCAGTCCTCTTTTATTCCATCTGGTAAGCAAATCCATCTCCCTTCCATGTTTTTCCTTCGTATCTGTTCAGTGCATTATGTTTAGTGTGTCTTTGCAAAACATTTCTTCCATTTTTGCTACGCTTCTGTACTTTCAGTAGAACTTATGTGTGTATGAATTATCCTGTAAAAAACTAGTCTTGGATCCAAAATCATGTAGCAACCAAACTAGGATACTGTTTGTCCCATATATGTAGATAGATTCAAACAATAACCGAACTAGAACTTGTAGGAATATCAGTAGTTTCTTCTGAACCACTTTAGCCGAGATAAGAGCACCGAACAAAGTTTGCACATATTGAACTAGGTACTTCGGTCTATAACCGAGCTAAGCCTTTAGGGCCAAGCCATCTTTCTTAGTTTCTAAACCAGACTCAGAAAGCTGCCCCTAGAGGCTCAACCGAAGTAACAAAACCCACAGTTCAAACCGAAATAATCAACCAAACCCGAAGTCCGAACCGAGATACAAACTGTAGCATCCCACATAGCTGAAGTAGGACATGTATTGCTTTTATTTGTAGCACGGTCAGATGATCTGTGCTTAACCCCTATGTTTTCCACTTTGCAGACTTAGGTGGCCTAAGCACTCCCTTGCACACTCGACCGAGCTACTGAGTACAACCTTTGAACCGATCTAACTTATTCTTAATTTATACCATAAATGGGTAAGTATAGGTATTTGGTAGAAACCCCGGGCGGTTTAGCCGAATTCAGGAAGGAGTATAACATACCTGATGATGTCCACTTAACTTTGGCCGAAAAAGACATCACTCCCTGGGATAATGAAGGCTTCGTCCCCTTCACCCTTTTATCTATCATAGAAACCGGGCTACGGTTTCCGGTTCAACCGTTGATCTGTGAATTTCTTAGGCAGACCAGATTATGCCCCACCCAACTGTCCACCAATTCATACCGCATCATTATGGGAATAGCCGCACTAAACCATCAAACCGGACTAAACCTTGGCCTGGCCGAAATTTTCCATCAATACTCCATCGGCTCAAAAGAGGATGGGTGGGCCTATTACCTTAGGATTTGCCGCCGCCGAGAAAAGATAGTTAAACATACACCGGACAAAGATCTTAATGACGACGATTTTTTCTGGGTCTCTGGGAACTTTGAGGATTTTCAAGCCCAAATTCCTGGCCGACCTATAAATTGGAAAAAAGGGGAGCCTGGTATACTTACTTCGGCCCTTTTCCTTGCATTTTTACTTCGGTGTTTTAATGTTTCAGCCGGACTAACAGTTGTCTTTTCTCGCAAATTTTGCCCACTTTCGTTCTTTATACAGTTATCCAAACCTTGCAATTTTGCGAGCCGCACTACGATGTCCTGAACGTAGTTGGGCCAAATTGCTGCAATTCGAACCGACCTACCGATACACTGGTCGCCGGAAAGCCAGAGTAACTGACTTTCTTCTTGAAGACGCCCCAGAACCGGACCCATCCTTGCCCGAGATCAGACTGATCCCATTGACAGCCGAAGAAGAGATGGCAAAAAAGAACAGGGTCAGGGCTCTTTTAACCGAGACAACTAGGCCCGACGTAACGCCACCAAACCAACCACAGCCTGCTGTCGTGGCCCTCCCTTCTCAACAGCCGTCCTCTTCCCGCCGGACCAAGCGCGCCCGGACTGCTGAAACTGAACAAATTTTGGTTGACGAAGAAGAACCTGCTCTTCCACCGAGCTTGCCACCGAGCCCCCAACCGGAGCCTTCTGACCGAACTACCGGTAGCTGGGCCCCAAAACTTACTTTCAACGACCGAGACATCCGAGATACAGACTCGGTTGTTGCTGAGAAAGACCACCTGTTGGCCATCAATCTGGCCAAGAGTGTGTGTTTGCCCAAAGACATGGAGCACCACCAAAAACAACTGAATACCGAACTAAAGGCCATCCGGTCAACGACAAAATCCATGATCTTGGTAAGCAACTTTGGTCGTTTTGCTGTCTACTTTCTTTTTTCAACTTCTACTTCAGTTTAAAGGGAAATCTTTGCTTTGTCAGGCCCTTCAGAAAAACCAAATCACCCATAGGAAAGTACTGGAGCTAAGGAAAGTTACTAGGCAAGCAGCGGCAGAGGCTGAGGCAAAAGTGGCCGAGCTGGAGGAGGCCAGAAAGGAAATGGCCGAACTACGGGGTGAGGTCGGCCGACTGACCGGAATGGTTAGTTCGGCCGAAGCTGAAAAACAAAAGACTGCTATTGCTCTGAAGGACAAGTACCTGCGCGAGCTGGTAAAACTTGAAAAGAAAAAAGACGCCGAAATAACCCAGGCGAAGGAGAGCGCAAAAGAGGCTGAGAAGAAAGGTTTCAAAAAGCCTGAGGATGTATACGTCAAGCAATGTGAGGCTGCCAAGGAGTTGTTTTTTAAGTGCGGCTGGAGGGGAGCCGTTGAGAAGCTCGGTCATGATCCTCAGACCGAGGTTTTCGACCCTCCAGCCTACTTTATACCAAAATCCCTTGCAGAGTACACGAATGTTATGCAGCAGCAGTTTCTAGAAGACTCAGATTCCGACGACTCCTCTGCTTCCGAAGATACTCCGGTTGTTAGTGCAGACCCACCACTTCGGTTGGAGCCCATGGTAGAGGACCTACCTATTGAACAGCCAAGTGAAACCGTGGTTCCAACCGAAACTATCCTGGCAACCGAGAGCGAACTTCCTCTTGAAACTGGTCTTCAAGTTGGTGGTGATGCAGCTTTTGACGCCGAAATTGAAGAACTCTTTTCTTGACTTGTACTTTTTCTTTTCCTTTTGTTACTTTTGGTCTTTGTAACCGAACTATGCCCCTTTGTAATGACTTTTCAATGAATGAAAATTTTACGCAATTCTTACTCCGGTTTTGATGTGTATGCTTGTATTTTGTAATGCCTTCCATTATTTCAACTGCTATTTCGGTTTAAGGTGGTTGAACTATTCTTACCAGCCAACCACTCCTTAGCCGATATAAGTACTTCGGCTGAGGAGTACACAGAGTTGGTTTATCCAGCCAATACTTCTTCAGCCAAGCCCTTTACTTCGGCTGAAGAGTAACAGGAGTTGGTTTATTCCAGCCAACCGCTCTTCAGCCTTACACTTACTTTGGCTGAAGAGTACAAAGAGTTGGTTTGTTCCAGCCAATCACTCTTTAGCCTTACCCTTACTTCGGCTAAAGAGTAACAAGAGTTGGTTTATTCCAGCCAACCACTCTTCAGCCTTACACTTACTTCAGCTGAAGAGTACAAGAGTTGGTTTATTCCAGCCAACCACTCTTCAGCCTTACCCTTACTTCGGCTAAAGAGTAACAAGAGTTAGTTTATTCCAGCCAACCACTCTTCAGCCTTACACTTACTTCGACTGAAGAGTAACAAGAGTTGGTTTATTCCAGCCAACCACTCTTCAGCCTTACACTTACTTTGGCTGAAGAGTAATAAGAGTTGGTTTATTCCAGCCAACCACTCTTCAGCCTTACACTTACTTCGGCTGAAGAGTAATAAGAGTTGGTTTATTCCAGCCAACTTAGAATGATGTTTGGTTATTCCGACCAAACGTCCTGCAGCCTGGATCCTTATCCTGGGCTTAGGAAGGGTGTTGGTTTAATCCAGCCAACCTCCAAGTTAGTTTTTCCAGCTAACTTAGAATAGAGTGCTTACAATATACCTAGACTTTTCTAACTTTTACAGAGAACAACTCATGCTGAAAAGAATGCTTGTTTTATTGAAGAAAGAAAAGATTACACACATTTGAAAAAAGAAATACTAAAAGTAAAATAACTTGAGATTGGCCGTGTTCCATGGCCTAGGGATTGCTTTGCCATCCTTGTCTTCTAGGTGGTATGCCCCTTTGCCTGCTAACCCAACCACCTTATAAGGACCTTCCCAGTTTGGGCCTAACTTGCCATCTCCTGGGTTTGAGGTGTTTCCCATTACTTTGCGCAGTACCCAATCGCCTATCTTGAATTGTCTTGGATGCACCTTTTTGTTGTATTTTCTGATTAACTCTCGTTGGTATGTGGCGATGTGAACCAGTGATCTTTCTCTTCTTTCTTCTGCGAGGTCGAGTTCTAAAGCTATGGCTTCTTCATTTAAGTCTGGATCAAAATTTTCGCTTCGAATTGTGGGGAGACCAACTTCTAGTGGGATTACTGCCTCCATTCCGTAAGCTAAGGAGAATGGTGTTTCTCTTGTCGATCGCCGAGGTGTGGTGCGGTATGCCCATAAAACATGAGGAAGTTCGTCTGCCCACTTGCCTTTTGCCTTCTCCAGTCTTTTCTTTAGTCCATCCAAGACGACTTTGTTTGATGCTTCTGCTTGGCCATTCGCTTGAGGATATGCTGGTGTAGAATTGTAGAACTCTATCTTGTACTCTTCACAGAAGCTTCTGAAGATTCTGCCGTCGAACTGAGTACCATTGTCTGAGATCAGTGCTTTTGGTATGCCAAACCGAGTGATGATATTCTGCCAAACAAACTTCTTCACATCTTTTTCTTTGATTGATGCCAATGCTTCTGCTTCCACCCACTTTGTGAAGTAGTCTGTTGCTGCGAGAAAGAACTTCCTGCCGCCGGGTGCTGTTGGAAGTGGTCCTACTATGTCCAAGCCCCACATTGCGAAAGGCCATGGGCTTGTTAATGGTAGGAGTTCTCTTGCTAGTTGATGTATTTGGTGCGCGAATTTTTGGCATTTCTCACACTTCTTCACATATTTCTCTGAGTCTGCTTGCATATAGGGCCACCAATATCATTGCGAAATAGCCCTGTAAGCGAGCGACCTTCCCCCTTGATGACTTCCACACACCCCTTCGTGTATTTCAAACAAGAATGCTTCTACTTTGCTGGGATGAACGCACTTGAGGTAAGGCCCATAGAATGACTTCTTGTATAATGCCAAAGATGGAGATAGCCAAAATCGCTGCGACTTTGCCCTTATTCTGTTGGCTTCTTTTTTCTCTTCCGGTAGGATGCCGTCTTTTAGGAACAGGATGATGGGATCCATCCATGAAGGGCCTAATTCTGTACAACATACTTCTTCTGCTTCGGGGTCTTCTATGCTTGGTCTTAGTAGGAAGTCGATGAGTAATGGATGAGGGATTGATGTATCTGCCATTGAGGCAAGGCCTGCTAGTTCGTCCGCTCGGTTGTTTTCCTTCCTGCCAATTTGTTCTATCCTCACTACATCAAGCTTCTTGATCTCTGTTCTGACTAACTCTTGGTACTTGGCCATTCTGCCATCCTTTGCTTCGTATTCGCCAGAAATTTGGTTTACCACCAGCAGAGAGTCACTGTATACCATTAATTCGGTGGCCTTCATGTAGTATGCTGACTTGAGTCCTGCGAGAAGTGCCTCATACTCCGCTTCATTCTTGGATGCTGGGACGCCAAGTTTGATTGCTTGCTCTACGACCAGGCCGTCTGGAGAGATGAGGACTATGCCAAGCCCTGCACCATGCCGGTTGGACGCTCCGTCCACAAAGAGCTTCCACATCTCTCCAACGAATAACTTCCAGTAAGTGGAAGGATCAGATGATGTCGTGGGGTCAAGAATGGTGTTTTCTTCAAGGTCCATGTTGGCTGTCTGCCCTTCGTCCTCTGTTTGAACTGCTGGTGAGCCTTTGTTTGTCTCTTCCTTGTTGTCCTTAGTATGGTTTGCCCTGGTGCTTGATTGACTACCTTCTACTAGGGGTTGCGCTATTCCGGCGTCAACTTCCGTCCCTAGTTCGGTTGTGTCAGTTAGGTCGACTGGGCAGATATGATGACTTCCAGGAGTAAACTCTGCGACGAAGTCTGCCAAAGATTGGGCTTTTATTGCGGTCTTGGGTTGGAACTTGATGTCGAATTGTCCCAACTCTACTGCCCACTTCAAAATTCGCCCACTAATGTTCGCCCTTTCAAACAGAGCTTTTAGTGGAAAGGCTGTGAGGACGACTATGGTGTGGGCGTGAAAGTAGTGCGCCAATTTTTTGGATGCCATCATTAATGCTAATGCTAGTTTCTCCAAGGGCAAGTACCTTGTTTCGGCTCCCAACAATGTCTTGTTGACATAAAAGATGGGCAAGTGTTGTATTCCTTCTGTACGAACCAACACTGCGCTGACTGCGTGCTGAGAGACTGCCAGGTACAAAAAGAGTTCTTCACCAGGTACTGGAGTAACAAGTAGTGGTGGGGAAGACATGTACTTCTTCAAGCTTTCCAGAGCTTGGTCGCATTCTTCATCCCACTCAAACTTGGCCTTTAAAGCTTGGAAGAATGGTCGTAGTCTATCTGATGACCTGCTTATGAACCGGTTGAGCGCAGCTGCCATACCAGTGAGATGCTGCACTTCTTTGACTGAGTTTGGTCTCTCCAACTCCTGGATTGCTTTAATCTGAGAGGGGTCTGCTTCTATACCTCGGTTGGTCACCAAGAAGCCCAAGAATTTTCCTGATCCAACTCCGAATGCGCATTTGGACGCATTGAGGCGCAACTTGTGTTTCTTCAGGATCTGGAACATCTCGCCTAGATCTTTAAGATGGTCATTCTCATCCTTGCTTTTGACCACCATGTCGTCGATGTAAGCCTCCATTGTTCTGCCTAACAATGGTTCAAACATCTTGGTGACCATCCGTTGGAATGTCGCCCTGTCACGACCCAAACCCGGCCCTATGGGTTTAGTACCGTAACCGGCCAGTAATCCGAGATTACCGAAGGCCTGCAGAACAGTAATACAGTAAAACAGAGTACAGGGCCTGGCGGAAGCCAATACAGTAAATAAATAGTGTCCATTGAGCTGTGACAGTCTGTATGCAAAAAGGCTTTTCATACATTATACAAAAACAGTACAGAACAGTATACACAATATTCACATCCATTTAACTAGGGACTCAACCCCACATAACAGTACAGAAAACATTCCGTCTGTACAACACAGTGTACAAAATTAACAGTCACACAGTACAGGGACCTAATCCCTATATAACAGTACAGTAAACAGTCAGTCTATACAAAACAGTGAAACAGTACAAAAAGGGGGAAATTCTAAAACACCCCTAAGCCCTAACAGTAGGCTCGGAACCTCGCAGTGAGGCACAAAGGCTGGCTTGACAAAACTGGAGTTACCCTGACGCTCCTAGCTCCGTTCTGGTGCCTGTACACCTACATATATATATGAGCAGTGAGCTAAAGCCCAGTGAATAACATAAAGCGTAAAGGGGTTTAGAATGAATGTCCTTACAGTAATGAAAACAGTTCATTTCAATCAGTAATTCAGTTGCTCAGTACAGTAAACAGTCATATGTGGTACATCCATTAGCATAACAGTAACAGTAGGTCTTGAAAGACCGAACAGTAATGATGGCCATCAGTCAGTAAACAGTAGTGGTTTCACAAGGAAACCGACAGAGAATTCTGTCGCAGTAACAGTAACAGTAAACCGTAGGTACTAAGGATGCCACAGTACAGTTCAGAAATAAAGGACATACATTCATTCAGTAAATAATACCAGTTCAGTAAACAGTTCAGTTCAGTATTCAGAAGATAATCAGTTGAACATATCTTTACACAATTGTTACTCACAGAGTTCGGGCTACAGTATGCTAGAGCGTGTCTCCCCAGTCGCCAACCCTACACAGTTCACAGGTTGAACACACTAAGCTACACAGTTGGGAAATATAATAACTTAATCCCTAATGCCTCGGTGTGTTCTACGTCTATATCCTCAACAAGATGTCGTAAACTAGGCCTAAGAATGCCTAGAATGGGATGAGGATGCAAAGATGTACATTTAAAAGCATTTTCAGAAAAACAGAGTCCCGCTCGAGCTCAGGTTTACCCGCTCGAGCGGACATGCAACAAAGGTACACGCTCGAGCGTAAACTTTCCCGCTCGAGCGTACTGTGAAAATACTGGACGGGTGAAATCTCCGCTCGACGCCCGCTCGAGCTTGAGACATGACTTCGCTCGAGCGCCCAATACTCCGCTCGGGCGGACTGTAAAACAGTGCAAGATGCTGGAAGCTCGATTTTCCCGCTCGAGCGGCACTTCCCCCGCTCGAGCGGACAACTGAAATCTGGAAATCCCAGATTCGATCTCCAGGTCTAAAACCAAGCTCAAAAACATCAAAACCAAACCTCTTGGGCCCATTTTCTGGAAAACACTTAAAAACACATAGGATATCATGTTTCAAAGCTCAATTTTTAAGAAATCAAAGCCCAATGGTGTTTAATTCAAACCCAATTTCAAATCATTTTCAAGAACAATCTTCAAACATGACATGCATGATCTTAAATCGTTTTCAAAGCTTTAATGCTGTTTCAAAAGAGCTCAAACCTTCAAAGATAAGATGAACTCATGGAGTATGACCAAAAGATGGACATGCATGTGAGGTATGGTGAACTACCACCTCAAAACTTCAATATATGTACATGCATGCAACACTTAAGCTTCAATTGATGCTCTCAGGAGCCAATTCTTTTTCAAAACATGGTGAAATCATGGACTTAAACATGATTATGAACATGCACGTAACCTTTTGCCCTGAAAACAACTCAAACATCTACAATAC
This sequence comes from Camellia sinensis, assembly GCF_055761805.1. NCBI lineage: Eukaryota > Viridiplantae > Streptophyta > Magnoliopsida > Ericales > Theaceae > Camellia > Camellia sinensis. Next base: position 92,958,321 of record NC_138962.1, read on the forward strand.
AAACATGCATGCAAAGATTGAGCTTCACTTCACCATTGATGGACCAATTCATGACTTAGCTCTACAACTAGACATGAACCATACAAGAACCAGTTCAAACACAAGAATGAGAAGATAAAATCCTTACCTAGAGCTTGTATTCAAGGTTTAGGAGTCCAATTAGGCAAATCTCCTATGATCTCTTCAAGCCTATCAAGCCAATTCTCTAGAACAATTCTCTCTCTCTCTCTCTAACTCTCCTCTTGGGTCGGTTGAGTGCAAGAATGGGAGAAGAAAAGTTTGTTTTGATCAAGCACGTGGAGTGTAATAAGGCTCAAGAGGTGTGAAGTGGTGGCCACTAAGTGGCGAAACGGTAAATAAGTCAACTCTGCAATTAACTCATTATTTAATCAAATTTAATCATACCTAGTCAAATTTCAGATAATTATACCATAAAATTACATTAATTATGTGGATCATAAAACATCAATCAATTTCTAATTCGGCCGCCGATATGGCCTTCAATTAGCAGTTTAAACATATAAGCATGAACAGATAATCATACGGTCAAACAGATAAAATGCAATTTAACTAACGTATACTCAATCAATTCGGTTTCCAATTTCCATCAGTCAGTTCAGTACTTTAATCAGTCCAATTATCAGTCATTATCAGTTCCATTTCGCAGTAGTCTATGATTAACGGTAATCATTCAGTCATTAATCAGTAAACAGTATGAGGGTTGTTACAGTCTCCCCTCCTTATAAAGAGTTTAGTCCTCTAAACTCGAGTTACCTTCATTCTGGAAGAAAATAGGATTCAGTGGAAACAGTTCAGGATATCTTTTAGCCATGTCATCTTCCCTTTCCCAAGTGGCATACATGCCACCATGGTTTTGCCAGTCAACTTTTACCAGCGAGATCTCTTTGTTCCTCAGTTTCTTGATTCGTCTGTTTACAATCTGTATAGGCCGTTCCTCGTAAGTGTAGTCATCACTCAACACTACGTGGGTAGGCTCTATTACATGGAAGGGATCCCGGAGATAATCTCTTAACATAGAAATGTGGAAAACATTATGCATGTGTTCCATTTCAGGAGGAAGCGCAACTTGATACGCCACCGGATTGATTTTCTCAATAATCTCATACGGTCCGACATATCTCGGCGCTAACTTGCCTTTGACTCCAAAACGAGTCTGGCCTTTCATCGGTGTCACTTTCACAAAAACGTGATCACCCACTTCATATTCTCTGTCCCGTCTTCTGACGTCTGCATAACTTTTCTGTCTACTCTGTGCAGTTTTCAGTCTTTGCTGTATCAGTTTCACTTTCTCAGTTGTTTCATAAATAATCTCGGGCCCAAGCAAAGGCCCCTCTCCAACTTCTGCCCAGCAAATTGGAGATCTACATTTCCTGCCATACAATGCCTCGAAAGGCGCCATACCAATACTCGAATGGTAACTGTTGTTGTAGGCGAATTCAACTAATGGCAGATGACTTTCCCAATCTCCCTGAAAATCAAGGACACACATTCTCAGTAAATCCTCCAGAGTTTGGATAGTCCTTTCTGATTGTCCATCTGTCTGAGGATGATAGGCACTACTCAGCCTCAGTTCGGTACCCAGTGCAGTCTGTAGGCTTTGCCAAAACCTCGATGTAAACTTCGAATCCCTGTCAGAAACAATAGACACAGGCACTCCATGCAGTCTTACAATCTCATCAATATAGATAACAGCCAATTTGTCCGCATTATAAATCGTCTTGACAGGTAAGAAGTGAGCAGATTTGGTTAGTCTATCAACAATAACCCAAATTGAATCCATACCTTTTCTGGAGCGAGGCAATCCGACGATAAAATCCATCGTGATATGCTCCCATTTCCACTCTGGTATGGGTAGGGGTTGCAATAGTCCGGCAGGTCATTGGTGTTCAGCTTTGACCTGTTGGCAATGAAGACATTTGGACACAAAGTCGGCAATTTCTTTCTTCATTCCCGGCCACCAGAAATTCTGTTTCAGATCTTGGTACATTTTCGTGTTCCCCGGATGGATAGACAATTTCGAATTGTGGCCTTCTTGCAGAACTCTTCTTTTCAGTTCAGTATCATTCGGTACACACAGTCTTTCTTGAAATTTCAGTACATTATTCTCAAATTTGAATCCCGGTCTCGGTTTAGATTCTCTTTCCTCGATGATCTTCTTCAAGAAATCGTCCAGTTGCTGTTTCTCTTTAATTTCCTCAATCAGTGCCGGTTGAGCAGAAATAGCAGCTAAGGTTCCACCTTGTTCCCGTAAAACAATTTCAATTTCAGATTTTTCAAGGTCACAAAGCAACTCTTTCTGTCCTGTAAGCAAACATGCTAAGTTTCCAATCGATTTCCGGCTCAATGCATCGGCAACGGTATTGGCTTTTCCCGGATGGTACAATATCTGTAGGTCATAATCCTTTATCAGTTCTAGCCATCTCCGCTGTCTCATATTCAGTTCTTTCTGTGTGAAGAAATACTTCAAGCTCTTGTGGTCGGTATATACTTCACATGTTACCCCGTACAGGTAGTGACGCCAAATTTTCAGTGCAAATACTACTGCAGCAAGTTCCAGATCATGGGTCGGGTAATTCTTTTCATGTGGTCTCAGTTGTCGGGAAGCATAAGCTATAACCTTCCCATTCTGCATTAAAACACATCCCAAACCCTTATGAGAAGCATCACTAAATACAGTATAACCATCCGTACCTGAGGGTAAAGTCAAAACTGGTGCAGTCACAAGTCGAGTTTTCAACTCCTGGAAAGCAGATTCTCTTTGGTCGGTCCAGTCAAATGATGTCCCCTTTTGAGTTAACTGAGTCAATGGTAGGGCAATTTTGGAGAAGTCTTTGACAAATCTTCTGTAATATCCAGCCAATCCCAAAAAGCTTCGGACTTCAGTCACATTTGTTGGTCTAGGCCAGTTCACCACAGCTTCAATTTTCTGCGGATCAACAGAAATTCCATCTTTGCTAACAACATGCCCCAAAAACATAACATGGTCAAGCCAAAATTCACATTTAGACCGTTTAGCATACAGTTTCTGTTCCCTTAAGGTTTGTAGGGCAAGTCTCAGATGATGTTCATGCTGCCCTATACTTTTGGAATAAATCAATATGTCATCGATAAATACAACAATAAAGTCATCGAGATATGGTTTAAAAATTCTGTTCATGAGGTCCATAAAAGCAGCAGGTGCATTCGTGACTCCGAATGGCATAACTAAAAATTCATAATGTCCATACCTCGTTCTAAAAGCAGTTTTATCAATGTCTTCTGGTTTAACCTTCAATTGATGATATCCGGATCTAAGATCAATCTTGGAAAATACTTTAGCACCCTGTAACTGATCAAACAGGTCGTCAATACGCGGTAATGGGTATTTATTCTTTACAGTTACCTTGTTCAATTCACGGTAGTCAATGCACAGTCTCAGTGAGCCATCTTTCTTCTTTACAAACAAAACAGGCGCACCCCATGGCGAAGTGCTAGGTCTGATAAATTTCTTATCCAGTAGTTCCTGTAGTTGCACTTTCAATTCTTTCAGTTCAGTTGGGGCCATTCGGTACGGAGCTTTAGAAACTGGTTGTGTTCCGGGAATTACATCAACGGTAAATTCAATCTCCCTGTCAGTCAAATCTCCTGGAAGATTATCTGGAAAAACATCTGGAAATTCTCTGACTATAGGAATGCAATTCACATCAGTTTTAACACTATCATCAGTAGACACAGTCAGTACAGAACACAGATATCCTTTACACCCCTTTCTAATTAATTTAACAGCCTTCACAGATGAAATCAGATACGGGGGAGGTACTACTCCAACCCCATTAAACACAAATTCAGGCAGACCAGGTGGACGGAAAACAACTTGCTTGGTCACACAGTCAACAGTGGCATGATATTTTGTTAACCAGTCCATTCCCAATATGACATCAAAATGATCAATGTTCAATGGCAGTAAATCAATAAACAGATGCATATCCCCAACAATAATTTCACATGCGGGGTACATATAAGCACATGTCATGGATCCCCCTACGGGTGATGATACGGTTAGCAGATAGTTCATAGGTTCTAAGGGTCTATTCAATTTCCGTGAAAAAGCATGTGATACATAAGAATGTGTAGACCCCGAATCAATCAATACATATGCATTTTGTGTACAAATAGAGAGAATACCTGACACAACGGTCTCGGTATTCTGCACATCTCCCGGTACTAGTGCGAACACTCGGCCTTGCCTCACAGGCTCTTTTCCGGTAGCTTTAGGGTTAGGCTTTGGTGGAGCATTTGATACTGCTGCGCTTGGTGCAGCTCTACCACTGGCTTGTGGAGCAGAGGGGCAGTCTTTAACCATGTGGCCCACCTTGCCACACCTGTAACAGGCTCCAGATATTCTGTAACAGACTCCCTTGTGCTTCTTGCCACACTCAGGACAGGGTGGTATGAATCCACTTCCTTGGCTGGGGCTAGTTGTCAACCCCGTATTCTGTTTCTTGTTGGCTGGGTTGTGCTTGCCTTTCTTGAATTTGAAACCCTGCCTTTTACCATGCCATTCAGTTGTTGGTGTTTCAGATTGTTTCACTGCTGCAATGTTCGACTCGGCCATCAATGCCCGGTCGAGAACACCCACAAAAGTCGGTAGTTTCAAAACATTTATTCGATCCAGAATTGCAACATTAAGGCCACCTTCAAATTTCCTGGCCTTCTTATACTCAGTATCCACCATATGCGGTGCATAACGGGCAAGTTCAGTAAATTTTGTTTCATATTCGGCAACCGACGTGGTGCCCTGTTTCAGTTGCTCAAATTCAGTCACTTTCCTATCCCTGACACACTGTGGGAAATACTTTTCAAAGAAGGACTCCTTGAACTGAGCCCAAGTCATAACAGCATTTGTATCACGGATCAACATCCACCACCTTCTAGCTTCTTCTTGTAAGGTGAAGGTAGCTAACAGTACTTTATTCGCTTCTGAGCACGGAAACACTTCAAATAATTTCTCTGTTTCCAGAACCCAAGCTTCAGCTTTTAACGGTTCAAGGCCTCCCTGAAAGGATGGCGGTTTCATTTTGCTGAACTTCTGGGTCAAAGCAATTATGTCCCCATCATTCACATTCGCATTAAGTTCCGGCTGTACCGGAGGAGGAGGAGGCTGTTGGTTCTGTTGTTCAAGTCTAGCAGTTATCAGTTCTATCATTCTTTCCATTCTTTCCATTCTTGCCTCAGTAGATGAGGACTCAGGTTCATTTGCATTATCCATTTCACTATAAGCAGTTATAACAGTTTTAAACATAAGCGGTCATTTGTTTACCAGTTTAACACATTAGCAGATATTCAGTCATAACATAACCACACACTTTTCAAGTTCATGAAATGCCCTAATCACTTTTCTAGGACACCCTATAGCTCATTTGGACACGTGTGTGCGGTATAACTCGTGGTTAAGTATCGCTCTGATACCACTCTGTCACGACCCAAACCCGGCCCTATGGGTTTAGTACCGTAACCGGCCAGTAATCCGAGATTACCGAAGGCCTGCAGAACAGTAATACAGTAAAACAGAGTACAGGGCCTGGCGGAAGCCAATACAGTAAATAAATAGTGTCCATTGAGCTGTGACAGTCTGTATGCAAAAAGGCTTTTCATACATTATACAAAAACAGTACAGAACAGTATACACAATATTCACATCCATTTAACTAGGGACTCAACCCCACATAACAGTACAGAAAACATTCCGTCTGTACAACACAGTGTACAAAATTAACAGTCACACAGTACAGGGACCTAATCCCTATATAACAGTACAGTAAACAGTCAGTCTATACAAAACAGTGAAACAGTACAAAAAGGGGGAAATTCTAAAACACCCCTAAGCCCTAACAGTAGGCTCGGAACCTCGCAGTGAGGCACAAAGGCTGGCTTGACAAAACTGGAGTTACCCTGACGCTCCTAGCTCCGTTCTGGTGCCTGTACACCTACATATATATATGAGCAGTGAGCTAAAGCCCAGTGAATAACATAAAGCGTAAAGGGGTTTAGAATGAATGTCCTTACAGTAATGAAAACAGTTCATTTCAATCAGTAATTCAGTTGCTCAGTACAGTAAACAGTCATATGTGGTACATCCATTAGCATAACAGTAACAGTAGGTCTTGAAAGACCGAACAGTAATGATGGCCATCAGTCAGTAAACAGTAGTGGTTTCACAAGGAAACCGACAGAGAATTCTGTCGCAGTAACAGTAACAGTAAACCGTAGGTACTAAGGATGCCACAGTACAGTTCAGAAATAAAGGACATACATTCATTCAGTAAATAATACCAGTTCAGTAAACAGTTCAGTTCAGTATTCAGAAGATAATCAGTTGAACATATCTTTACACAATTGTTACTCACAGAGTTCGGGCTACAGTATGCTAGAGCGTGTCTCCCCAGTCGCCAACCCTACACAGTTCACAGGTTGAACACACTAAGCTACACAGTTGGGAAATATAATAACTTAATCCCTAATGCCTCGGTGTGTTCTACGTCTATATCCTCAACAAGATGTCGTAAACTAGGCCTAAGAATGCCTAGAATGGGATGAGGATGCAAAGATGTACATTTAAAAGCATTTTCAGAAAAACAGAGTCCCGCTCGAGCTCAGGTTTACCCGCTCGAGCGGACATGCAACAAAGGTACACGCTCGAGCGTAAACTTTCCCGCTCGAGCGTACTGTGAAAATACTGGACGGGTGAAATCTCCGCTCGACGCCCGCTCGAGCTTGAGACATGACTTCGCTCGAGCGCCCAATACTCCGCTCGGGCGGACTGTAAAACAGTGCAAGATGCTGGAAGCTCGATTTTCCCGCTCGAGCGGCACTTCCCCCGCTCGAGCGGACAACTGAAATCTGGAAATCCCAGATTCGATCTCCAGGTCTAAAACCAAGCTCAAAAACATCAAAACCAAACCTCTTGGGCCCATTTTCTGGAAAACACTTAAAAACACATAGGATATCATGTTTCAAAGCTCAATTTTTAAGAAATCAAAGCCCAATGGTGTTTAATTCAAACCCAATTTCAAATCATTTTCAAGAACAATCTTCAAACATGACATGCATGATCTTAAATCGTTTTCAAAGCTTTAATGCTGTTTCAAAAGAGCTCAAACCTTCAAAGATAAGATGAACTCATGGAGTATGACCAAAAGATGGACATGCATGTGAGGTATGGTGAACTACCACCTCAAAACTTCAATATATGTACATGCATGCAACACTTAAGCTTCAATTGATGCTCTCAGGAGCCAATTCTTTTTCAAAACATGGTGAAATCATGGACTTAAACATGATTATGAACATGCACGTAACCTTTTGCCCTGAAAACAACTCAAACATCTACAATACAAACATGCATGCAAAGATTGAGCTTCACTTCACCATTGATGGACCAATTCATGACTTAGCTCTACAACTAGACATGAACCATACAAGAACCAGTTCAAACACAAGAATGAGAAGATAAAATCCTTACCTAGAGCTTGTATTCAAGGTTTAGGAGTCCAATTAGGCAAATCTCCTATGATCTCTTCAAGCCTATCAAGCCAATTCTCTAGAACAATTCTCTCTCTCTCTCTCTAACTCTCCTCTTGGGTCGGTTGAGTGCAAGAATGGGAGAAGAAAAGTTTGTTTTGATCAAGCACGTGGAGTGTAATAAGGCTCAAGAGGTGTGAAGTGGTGGCCACTAAGTGGCGAAACGGTAAATAAGTCAACTCTGCAATTAACTCATTATTTAATCAAATTTAATCATACCTAGTCAAATTTCAGATAATTATACCATAAAATTACATTAATTATGTGGATCATAAAACATCAATCAATTTCTAATTCGGCCGCCGATATGGCCTTCAATTAGCAGTTTAAACATATAAGCATGAACAGATAATCATACGGTCAAACAGATAAAATGCAATTTAACTAACGTATACTCAATCAATTCGGTTTCCAATTTCCATCAGTCAGTTCAGTACTTTAATCAGTCCAATTATCAGTCATTATCAGTTCCATTTCGCAGTAGTCTATGATTAACGGTAATCATTCAGTCATTAATCAGTAAACAGTATGAGGGTTGTTACACGCCCCTGCGTTCTTTAGGCCAAAGGGCATGACCTTGTAGCAATATAATCCCCTTGGTGTTGTGAAGGATGTAACCTCCTGGTCTGGTTCATGCATGGCGATCTGGTGGTAGCCTCTGTATGCATCCAGAAAGCTAAGTCGGTTATGTCATGCCGTTAGGTCCACCAGTTGATCTATCCTTGGTAGAGGAAAGCTATCTTTTGGGCACGCCTTGTTGACTGTTTTGTAGTCGACGCAGACACACCATTTACCATTCTTTTTTGGTACTACGACTGTGTTGGAGATCCATCTTGGGTAGTGCACTTCTCTTATTGCTCCTGCCTCCAGCAGGTTGCCTACCTCTTCTGCCACTATTTTGGCGTGGTGGAGTGCCGATCTGCGTGTGCGTTGAATGACTGGTCTGGCGGATGGGTGGACATTGAGTTGGTGACAGATGAAGTTTGGATCAATGCCTGGCATGTCGTAAGGTGTCCAGGCGAACACTTCGATGTTGGAGGTCAAAAATTCCAAGACCTCTAACCTTTCAGTGCTGGACAATGACGAACCGAGCAAAAAGAACTTATCCGGGTTCTTTTCATCTATTTTTACTTCTACCAAGTCCTCCACCGCTTTTTGATCTGCCGCCTTGCCAACATCTGCGAATAGTTCATTACTTTCTGGTTCTTCCACCGAATGAACGTACCCTTTGGCAGCGCGGCTGCCATTCGCCGTGGCAAAGCACTGTTTTGACATGATTTGATCTCCATAGACTTCTTCAATTATACCGGCGTCATTAGGAAACCTCATCACTTGGTGGTAGGATGACGCCACCGATCGCATGGCATGCAGCCATGTTCTGCCCAAAATGATATTGTAAGTGGAGGGGACCTTCAATACCCAGAACTCCACTTGTTTTGTTACACTTCCTGCCCTGACTGGAAGAATTATTTTGCCGACGGGCCATTCTGGCATGGAGTTGAATCCGATTAAGGGAGATACAGCAGGCGCCAGGTCTTTGTCTTGTAGCTTCAGTTGTTTGAATGTTTCATAGTACATGATTTCACATGAACTACCCTGGTCAATCAGAATCCGCTTGACGTCAAAATCCTTGACTCGGAGAGTGACGACTAGGGCATCATTGTGAGGACAGTATATCCGCTCCAAGTCTTTATCCAAAAAAGATATGACGTTTGTTGCTTCTGTCTTCCCTTTTTTGACGGCTGGTTGGGCACTTCTTACTTCTCTAAAGTGTTCAGCCTTCTTGATTGAGCCCCTGAGTTCGCATACACGCTCAGGTTCAACAACTCCATGTATTACATTGATAATGCCCTGAGGTGGGGCATCGATTGGCATTCCGTTGGGGTTGTTATGGTCCTGGGGGGCTGGCTGCGTCCCTCCTTCAATGTACTTATCCAGATGTCCTGCCGCCACTAATTCCTCCAAGTGCTGTCTTAGTGGTGCACAATTCTCAGTTCGGTGCCCCTTTTCTTTGTGGAATGTGCACCATGATCTGTCGTCATAGTCTTTCTAAGCTTCTCCTAGCTTGGCTGGCCACTTGACAAAAGGCTCATCTTTTATTTCGCTTAGAATCCGGTATATCGGTTTTTTAAACACCGTTGTTATGGCAGTGCGGATTCTCAACCATCTTTTATCTGGGTCTTCTCCGTTATCTCGTCTGCCACGACCGTTTCTGTTCTGACGGTCTACTGTATTGACCTTTGCTAAGGCTTTCTTTTCTGGCACTACGGTCGTACCGGATTTTGCTTTGGCACGAGCGCCATCCTCTTCCACCCTGATGTGCTGATGCACTCTTTCCATCAGGGCTTCCATGGTGAGGGGTGGCGTCATGGTGATTGAGTCCCTCAGTCTATTCCCGACTGGAAGGCCTCTTTTATACTGGGCAATGGCGAGATTGGTGGGGCAATCCCCAATTTGATTGAATGTCTCCCAGTAGCGACTGTTGTATGATCTAAGGGTCTTTTTATCTCCCATGTCGATGGAGAGTAGCTGGTCGATTTCCACCGGAGTTTTAGTGTTTGTTCGAAACCTTGTTACGAATGCTTCTGCCAATTGAGCCCAAGAGGCTATGCTGCCTTCTGGAAGTTTTTCGAACCAAGTCAAGCCTAGATCGCCAAGGCTTGATGGGAAGAGTATACACATCAAGGCCTCGTTTCGCCTGTACACAGCCATGACTTGGCGAAAGTGGCTCAAGTGTGAGTATGGGTCTGTCTTCCCTTCATATGTATTGAACTTCGGCTGAAGGAAGCCTGATGGTAGGGGCGCGTTTTCAATTGCTAGTACAAACGGAGAAGTCTGTAGTCTTGCCAACGCTTTGTCCGTTGGTTCGTAGGCAGGGCGCGGTATTAGCATTCCAACCTCGAAGCTTCCATGCGTCCGAGGAGCCAACCGCTGCAAAGCAGAGACCCTATGTAGATCCCTTGCCCTGGCATCCTCCTTGCATCGTGCTTTTTCTTCTAGCACGGTTCGTAAGTCGGATGACCTAGGCAATTCTAACTGTCTGGATCTGGTTTGGTGTGAGTGAGAGGGCCAATATGTGCTTCCTTCAGTGTATGACCTTTCAGATCTCGTCCTCTCAGACCTGGAGTGACGAGTTCTGGAAGAGTAAGATTGAGTGTCGCCTGTCCTGAGGCTTCTGCTCTCTCCTTGCGAGGGTGTGGTATTCCTACCACGATTTTCTGAGTGACGAGGGGGTGTTTTGTTTTTGCGCCCCTCTCCTGTCGCCACTTCTTTTTTCTTCATCTGGCGCTTTAGGGCCTCCATGTCCGCCGCCATCTTTTTTATCAATTCATCTTGTTCTTTTACGCGATCTTCCAGAGCTTGAGGGTCAATCCTCCGTCTTTGTCTGTCGGGACTTTGAGAATGGGACTGACGGGGGCTGTGAGTCCGTCTCCCCCTAGCATCCCTCCTGGAGGTATGTCTTTGGGGCTCCAAGTCCGCCATGGAAGGGACAGAAGGTAATCCTTCACGCCTTGCGCCCCCTTCTGGAGTTAGTCTGTCGACGGCGGACTGCGGTAGTTCTTCAATGTGTGCCATTGATTGAGAAAATGAGAAGCTTAGTCAAGAGGTTTTTTGTCCTTGTCCGTTTGTTCCCACAGACGGCGCCAATTGTACGGGGAGGAAATAATTCTCCTCGTATAATCCTGTTGACCAAGTCCACGCTCCTCCGTACGACGTCGCTTTATCACCTGAAAACACAAACGTGAGCTAGCCGGCGGGTGTGTGCCGGAAACCTCTCCGATGCCTAAGTCAGTAAGCTTGACAAATAGACAAAGTTTTATGTTCTCAGAAAGAATTGTGTTCAATTACCTCCTCCAAGGTGATGTTTGTGAGCTTTTATAGGTTTCGAGTGGCATAATCCTAGTAGGACTTTTATTTCTCCATGCAGAGTCCTCCTAGGATTCATACTCCTAAAGGATAATGCTTATCCTTTTACACCCCCCCCCACTGCTTAAACCAAGTGGGATGGTTTTCTCCATGGCTGAACTATCATTTGACCGAAGTAAAACTGGCTATGCTGAGCCACAAAGTAAGCCGAACTATCCTTAGTTCAGCCCTTTCCTTTACTCTCCTTTATATTGGTTTCTCATCTGTTCAACTCATGGTGTGTTTGGACCGAACCAACGACTCTCGACCGGTATAACTCCCTGACCGGTACACCTCTAAGGCCGACATAACTTCAAGGCCGGTCTAACTTCAAGTTGCTCCCGGACCCGAAGTACATTTACAATCCTTTAACCGAAGTAATTTTACCTCCCTGAGCCGGAGTAACTTTGTTTCTCCTAGGCCGGAGTAACCTTGCTCTCCCGGGCCGGAGTAACCATTACGACATTTTTACTTAGTCCTTCGCACTTTGGGCCTCAAAGCCCAACTCGCAGCTCGGCCCAATTGTTCCCAAAAATTACCCTCTCAGGTAACAAAAAAATACATATCTTAAATAAAAAAAGATATTAGCCTTAATTATTATTTTATGTACTTTTTTATTCAGTTAGATGGAGTTAAATAAAAGATTAAAAAAATATCATGGCATTCCTTAGTGAACATTAAAATTTATAACTAATAATTTATGTTACTGAGTCGTGTCATACTTGGATTTATGTTGAAAAATAATCAACCCTAACTTGCTAATTTTATATATTCATAGAATTTTAGTTATTATAACATTAGTAAACTAAAAAATAAATATTCGATTCAACTAATTGAAGTTCAACTATTATATATATATATATATATATTTGTTATCCAATTTTTGTTAAATTGTAATGCAATAGAAATAAATTTTTGTCCTTTTTGTTTTATCCAAACAATTTTTATTTTTACTTTTATAATGATATATAAAGTGTCCAATTTAAAAAATTCGCCTTAGGCCTCTAATAACTCAGGGCCGGCCCTGAGAGAATTTGCACTTTCTTGATTGCCAACATGGTTCTTCGCTCCCAAATTTTGATGTGGAAGTCACTAAACTAGTCCAAGTTCATAATCATAAGGTCACTGTTCTTCGATTCTAAACAACAGCCCAACAAAGCATCAGAAAATTACAGAGACAAAGAGCATTTCAGTCCATGAAAATTGCGAGGACCTTTTTAACTAATTCATGGTGATTTTCTTTGCACGCAAACAGATTCCAAATCACTTACAATTACAACTTCCCTAGTATAAAATTCAGTATGGAAAACAGAAGTGAAACAATTGTAGAAAATGAGACTAATAATAACGAAGTAAATAAATATCTTAGCCTCCCAAAAATCAATCTGTAGGGAAGTTTTGTGTTGCTAACCCTGAAGAAACCCGTTTGAATAATCTCCGCCCAGTATCCAGAAACGACCCCCAAATACAAAAAGAAGTCGGAAGACGGATGGGAAGAAAAGAAAGACACAGAGAGTCCCACATCGAAACAACATGAGCAATGTGAGCTGTATTTATATGACTAGAAGAAGAAATAAAGGCATGACCTTACTTGAACAGGATCTGTTCTATAGGGTTGTACCTCTTAGTCCTTGAGCTCTAAGGAGTCAGGACCCAAAATCTGGTGGATGAATCGTGGCTGCTTGACCAGAGCGTGATTAATGGGTCTGTGGGTGGTTCAGTTCTGGTCCACGGATCCACAGAGGATCGTTCTCAGCTGGTTTGAACTGGCTGCGATGGTTAAGTGGTTGTCTGACAGATTTCAATCTTTTTGCTAATCTTGTGTTTTTGAGGGTGCTTTTCATTCAACGAGAAACGTTAGTTTGATTTCTTTTTGTGGAGGTTTTTTCCCCTCAATATTCTAAAAAATGAACAATTTATGAAAATAATTCACTTTTAAAATTATTTATCACACTAATCGGTTTTATAAACTTGCAATTTGAAGTTGAAATTGAATCTTTAACTTGTAATTTCATGTTGACATGTGCTTTAGTGATTGTTGACATATTTCATTTCTCAGTCAACATGAAATCACAGGTAAAAAATCTAATTTCAAAGTGAAATTGCAGGTTGAAATTTCGATTTCATAAAACTGGTTAGTTTGATGAATAATTTCAAAAGTAGAATATTTTCATAAATAGTTTGATTATTTAGAATATTCAGGAAAAGTCCTTTTTTTTCGCATGTAATTGTTTAAACATTGACCCACTTTTTATCCTTTTATCTGATATACGGAATGGAATTGTATATCTTTTCCAAATTAAAAAGGTAAATTATACAAATTCCATGATTTTGACATAATTATCTGACAATTTTTTATCCTTGTTTGATATTTTTGAGAGATAAGTTTACTAACTTGATCGTCGGAGTGCCTTCGGATGGACGAGTAACTGTGATATTCTTATCTTCTTGTTGACAGGTGCTTGGTTTAATCTATTCAGCTACGTGCTCTCCAACTAAGTTCTGTAGATCTCTGCAAAGAAATCTGTTTAATTGTGAGGTTAGAAATCAACACTCACATTTATATATTTTTATGGTAAATTATTACATATTTTTTATAATAATGAGTCATCCACACAAATTGAGCTCCTCCGAGCAGTTGGCCAAAAAAAAAAAAAAAGATTTCAACAAAAAAAAAAAATTAAAAATCAGAGCGTTTGCGAGAGAAGATAGATGAAACAGGAGGGCGAGAGGAGAGGGGGTCGGTTCATCAAAGGTGATCGTTAGTAGTGGAAGAATAAACCGGTCATCGGTGGTGGGAGGTGGTGGTGAGAGCCCACACAAACACCGACTTACATAAACCTATCAAGTAAATTGATGCGGAGAAAACACCTTAAAAAATAATGAGGATAATGGTTATCTTCCCCTCAGAAATAATTAATCTCCAAAATATGAACTATATAAGTGTACTTTTTGACTTTTTGGGTAAAAAAGTGAAGGAAAAAAATATGATTGTTTGGAATAACTTTTTGATTTTTTACGAAAAAAATATATATTAAAATATTAGATAAATAACAAAATTACATTTGTGCCTATATGCATACTGACATGGAATCTTCCGTATGTGAGTACGAGTCTATCGGACCTCTATGGCCTTCGTAATTGTTGGACAATAATTTTTTTTAATTTTTTGTTTTTTTTCCGTGGTATGGTACAAATGTTTTCAAACTGTTGTTAATTTTTTTTTTTTTTTTTTTTTTGTACTTGTATGGATGTGGTGCCAGTCATAAAAAATATTAATTTTAGTAATTGTACGGGCCTGACAAATCTCTGTGGTTTTTGTTTTTGTTTTTTTTTTTTTTGAATAATTATAATTTTTTGAGTTTTTTTAATAATTTTTTGACTTTTTGTCTTTTATAGGATGTCCCAAACAAGCACGTATTTTAGATGTCATGCAAATGATTTTTTTTTTATTTTTTGAAATCAGTAAAGAAATATTGTATTAAAGATAAGTGATAGAAGAGAACATGCATGATCAAAAGTAAAGCTGAGACGCCAAAATGGAATCATATAATCCCCACTAAGTTGGTGCTGTCACTCCGGCTAACCATATGCGGGAGCCAAGGTAGGAAAACCAATCACTATAGCATTGTATAACTAGTTTAGCATTATATAATTCACCTGCCCAAATGCTATTATTATTTTTGAAAATCCTACAACATTAGGAGGTGTGTGATGGTCCGTGCATTTTATTAACAGTAACTTTATGTATAAAAAAATAAATAAAAATTCGGCAACGAAGTAGAAGAAAAAGAAACCCTAAATTCATTATTAGCAAAGAGTTATGTTTGTTTATGCCGTGGGGGGTGGGGAGGGATTCAATATGATCAAGCAAATTCAACAAATGTATTTCTTCTTGTGTCCCCACTGTTGATGCGCTCCAAAACAGATGAAGAAGTAGAGACCAGAAAAGCCTCAGTCTAAATACTTAGAAATGGGAATGTTATCGACTTTATTTTAAGGGTAAATTACATTGACACCCCTTGAGATTTATCTTTGTTACAGTTTTCCCCTCATCTTTTGGAAATTACATTTCCTTCATGAGGTTTAAAATTTCATTACAAATTGCTCCCTCCAGTAATTTAATTTTTTTAAATACCAATTTTGCCTTCACTGAGTAAATTACATTGACACCCCTCACATTTTAGAAATTACAATCTCCTCCCCAAGGTTTAAAGTAACATTACCAATTGATCCATCGGTTAGTATTAGTTGAAAAAAAAAATTCATTGAAAAAAAAAAATTAATTGGAATTAGTCAAATTTTTAAATTTCTGTTTAAAAACCAACGTGAGTTCTGAATAATATATGATAAAGAAAAATTTTAGCTATCATTGAAAATTTGTACTTTATTTTTTTAACTATCATTTGAATATTATTGTAACTTCTTATATTTTAAAATCATACATTCAGACCCTCAACTATTAAAATTTGTACAAAAGCTCTCACCCTATATAGGATGAAAGTGAAGTAATTTTGATAATTGAGGGGACAAAATATAATGTTTTGCAGTTGATCAGATAAGATAATATTCAGAATTAATTGGTGGGGTTAAAGTGCAATTAACCCAAAAAATTATGATCATTATGGTATTATTCAACTTTTAATTACATGGCCAATGCATCACACATTGGCAATTCCATTCCCATCAATTAATGATGGCTAACATGGCAAGGCATTATTATATTTAAAATTTACCATATAATATTTTTGTATAATTTAATTATAGAATGGAATCTATACATGTAGCTCATATCTCATGTAAAAAAAGTTATATCTAATTATGATTGAATTTTATGTATTTAAAAATTTTCTTTATCATATATTATTCAGAACTCACGTTGGTTTTTAAACAGAAATTTAAAAATTTGATTAAATTTTTTTTTTCAATTAATTTTTTTTCAACTAATACTAACGGAGGGGACAATTGGTAATGCTACTTTAAACCTTGGGGAGGGGATTGTAATTTCTAAAATGTGAGAGGTGTCAATGTAATTTACCCAATGAGAGCAAAATTGGTATTTAAAAAAATTAAATTGTTAGAGTGAGTAATCTGTAATGAAACTTTAAACCTCAGGGAGGGAGATCTAATTTTCAAAAGGTGAGGGGGGAATTGTAATAAATATAAACCTCAGGGGGTGTCAATGTAATTTACCCTTATTTTAAAATGTCTGTTCATCTTCATATAAATAAATAAATTGGTGAGTTTTTATACAAAATAGGATGGTTCAATACAAAATTTGAAAGTATTGAAGAAAAAAAGGAGACTAACAGATAAGCATATATGTCTGTATTGCCTCTGCTTTATTCTATCATTTTTGGCTCTTTCGAATTCTCAATCGAACCTCTTCTCTCTCAGATTTTCAAATCCAAATCAAATCTAGAATGAAGAATGCTTACAAGTTCAACCCAGAAACAAAAACAAGAAAGACAGAGAGTCCCACATCGACAGGTTAAGAAAAAAAAATGAACTGTATTTATAAGGCGAGAAGAAGAAAAAGAGGCCAGACCTTACTTGAACAGGATCTGTTCTGTAGGATTGTATCTCGGAATCCTTGAGCTCTAAGGAGTCAAGGCCCAAAATCTGGTGGATGAACAAAAGCCTCTTGGACAGAGCGTGATTAGTGGCTCTGTGGTGCGCGGCTTGCTGGTCCACAGTTACACTGGGGATCGTTCTCAGCTAATGCAAACTGGCTGTGAGGAATATTTGGTAATTTATTCCACTTCTATGTGAAAGGTTTGATAATTTATTTTTGATTCTTAACATAACTCCCTAAAAAATTATTTTACAAGTTTTATCAATGTCATAACACTACCCTGTTGCAGTACCTCCATCACCATACAATTATCATTGCTATCATCACCGCCACATCACCATTAAATATAGAAACATATTCTCCAATAAGACATTTTTTGAAAAAGTTTTTTTGTTAGAAAATGTTTTCAATCCAAATAAATAAAACATAATATTACACATTTTGATCTCCTCAATTTTGAAAATTGAATAAATACATCTTTCTTAGAAATCGTCTAAATAGACGAAAGTGATACATTTTTATAGTTAAAGAAATCCAAATGTACAGATTCATAGATCAGAAAAGAAAGTAAAGTGATATTTACTAATAATTCAACGAGTGTTAGTGTAATTAACCTTCATTTTTATCCCAAAAATTGTCTCCAATATTTCTACTTTGTCCCTATACTATTGGTTTCGTTTATTTAATCATTAAAAGTTTTCATTTGTGTTCATGTGATTGAGTCGGAGACAATCGTATAAATGAGTAATTATTAAATCATAATTTGTCGAATTAAAAGATAATTTTATAATTTGAACTTAAATTGTAGTTTATTTAAAATAAAATGAAAGATAAGTGTTTTCGTTATAATATTTAAATTGTCCACATTTTGAAATAATCTTCTTCTTTCTTCAATAAATTAGTTTCAATATTTATTAATTATTATTTTTTGTTTTTTATTTTGAGATTAAGAGACAAGTAAAGGGGAGAACTAAAGAGCAAAGTCTTTTGATGCCAACAATTAATAACATTGTAACGTAAATCACTCAGCAGGAGTTTGGGTAGCGAAGTACTTTGGTTGTGTTTTTCTTTGTCTTTATTTTTAAATAATTAGTGAGTGGGGCACATCATATGTGTTCAATTCAAATAAGTTAGAATAAAAATAAATAAATAAAAAATTAATATCATAAGTTACTCAAGTAATAGGAATAAGGTCTTGGCTTTAAACATTTTCCACCTCTATCTATAAGTTTGGTATTCACTTAATAATAGTACAAGCGGATGACATATGTAATATGTGTGCAATTCAATTGAGTAAAAATAAAAATAAATAATAAACAAATTAGTATTATAATATGCATGTTGCTCAATTAATGATAGTACAAGTGGGTACAATTCAAATAAGTAAGAATAAAAATAAATAATAAAAATTAATATTAGAGAAAATTGGTGATAAATCTAATCTAAGGAGGGTATAAAACATTAGGTCCAGTAGATTTTTTTTTTTTTTTATTGGTGAGAGGTCCACCATTTATGAAGTAGTTTAGTAAGAAGTCATTTTGTTATTTTGAAAGGATATTTTGTTTCAAATTTTACCTCTTAATTTATCTGTTTGACCTTTTTTTACCTGTTTGACTTTTTTGACTATCTGTTCAAATTTTTTTCTGTTGAATTTTTTTTATTTGTTAAAATTTTATGACCTATTTTTCCTATATGTTCAAATTAACCCCATTTTCAAACTTCTTTCTCTATCTGCTTCTCTCTCCACTTCTCTTTTCTTTTTCTATCTATTTCTCCCTTTATTTCTATTTAGCTGTTCAAATTTATATTTAACTGTTACATTTATTCCAAGCCAACCCCTATCTATTACAAAACCAAACCCCTATTATCTGTTCAAAATTTGAACAAATATGTTCAAAACAAACATGTCATATCTATATAGAATTGTATTATCTGTTTAAAATTTGAACAAATCTGTCAAATTTGTTTTGATCTGTTTCAATATCATCATCAACATCATGAACATTAACAACAATAACAACAAAATACGCACACCCACACACAAATCCATACAGATCCATTATATGCAAACACACACCCACACATACATAACTCATCATCATCATTAGTTTTTTTCGAAACCAGATTTGAGACTATACAAACCAAATTTGAGACTATACAAAATTAGAACTCAACTAGTGTAGATCTTGACAACAAACCCTAGCATGCTCAATGATTTCATCTTTCTCTTTCAATCTAATCTTCAAATTCATGTACTAATCTCGAAGCTCGTCTATAGACAATATAATGCATACCTATAGAGTAGACAAAGAATGATAGCAAGTTCAGCAACCTACCTCTGATATATTGTCATTTGAGTGCTTTACAACAACAAAAGAAATTAGTATTATAATATGCATGTTGCCCAAGTGGTAAGAATGTTCTTAATAAAATCTAAAGTCTTGGGTTCAAGCCTTGTGTACCTCCTCTTTATTGATGTAATGTTTTAGGATAGAAAAAGTTGCTACGTAACATGAGAAGAAGGATTGTAATTGGCAAAAGAAACTTTACTGATGAAGGAAACCAAAAACCATATCATAGCAAAGCAAAATGATCCCAACTAGGTTGGCACTATTAAGCAAGCTCAATCATTTACTAGTATCCCAACAAGTTAGTGAGTAACAAACCAAACAAGATCAAAGCAAAAAGATTTATAAAAAAACAACACAAGAAAACAAACCCCACCCCTAAGCTGTTATGCACTCCCAAAATGATCACATAGAAGACTGATGAGTACAGCTCAACCAATTGCTTTGTGATTGCATTAAAACTAGAGTGGCTTTCGTGGGTTAGAGCTGCATCTCCAGGACTGCCATTCTCTGTTAACGAGATATAGAAGATATAAGATATAGATCGCATTTTATTTTAATAACTTCTTTGTTAAAAAAAAAAAAAAAAACAACAACAACAACAACAACTAACTTTAAAAAAAAAATACTATAAAGTTATTTTAAATTTTCATAAACTTTTATCAGACGAAAGATGACAACAATGTGAAAATAAAAGGGGAATTGACCAGTAAATCTCATTTTGTGGAATCATAATTCGTAAGGTCCTCATTGTTTTCTTGTTGACTGGGTGATCCCTTAATTTGTTTGTTGACTATTTTGCCATTTTTAGTGTTTTTGGGTGACATATGGCATTGTTTTGTATGAGTCACGTGGCCTGGGTATGTGTGTGTGCCGGTGATTGAAAAAGTGCACTAGTCGGTATTTAGGTTGGGGAGCTTCGTAACATGCGTGGGGGTGGGTCACGCATCAGGTTGTGTGTGGTAGTTTAGTGGTGACGTGTACACGTGCAGATGTACAGAGCAACCTGGGTGACAATTCATGTTCCAGTTGACCCGAACCCGACGATGTATTCCCCAATCTACGTGATAGAGAAAATCCCCAAAATGGAAACAATTTGGACGGTGATTGCGACAAAGAAACCCTACATTGTTCCATTTGGCTGTGCTATGTATTTTGAAATTCAAATCGTTGTGAGCGGATTGAACGTACGTGATTTTGTGGGATTGTGAACAAGTAAGGGAACATTCAGTACGGTGTGGGTGTGTTAGGTTATGGTTATTTCATGCTGTGTGAGAAACCCTAATGTGGCTTTGCAATGTAAATTGCATCATTGAAAGTGTTTGCATTGTTGGTTTCAGGTTTTGTTCATTGAAAGTGTGAAAGGCATCCGATGTTCATGCATGCGTTAAACTGTTGCATTTTGACCTTATTGGTTCGACTTGTGTTCATGTTGGAAATTTCGTGGTAGCGTAGAGACACTACAAGAATTTGCACTTTTGGCGACTAAATTTTTAGTCACCAAAAGCCATCTTTTAGTTGCCAAAAATTTTTAGCAACTAAATGTTTTGGTTGCAAGAGTAGTTGCTAAAGGATTGTCGGGGAAGGTAATTGGCGACTAAAATTATTTTAGTCGCCAAATGTAATGCAATGCTGACTAATTTTTCAGTTGCCAAAAGTATTGAAAAAAAATTAAATATCACCTTTTTAGCGACTAAAAATATTTGTCGTGAAAAACATTACTTATATCTAGCTACTAAAGATTTAGTCGCCAAATTTTTTTTGGTTCCTCCTAATATTTTTTTAGCTACTAAATGTATTAGTCGCCTAAAGTGTGATTGTGTTTTAGTTACTAAAAGTTTAGTCGCCTAAAGTGTCACATTTTTTGCTACTAAAATTGTAGTCGGCAAAAGTGTTTTTCTTGTTCATCAAAATTTTTTTGACTACAAAATATTTTAGTAGCCAAATGTTAGATTGTTTTTGGCTACTAAGATTTTAGTCGCCTAAAGTTTGGTTTTCTCTTTGCCTACCAATTTTTTAGTCGCTAAAAGTCTGACTTTTTTGGCTACTAAGCTTTTAGTAGCCAAATAGTTTGTGTTTTGCCTACTAAACATAACGACATTGTTATAGTCGGAATTTTTTTTTTTTGTTTTTTGGCTACAAAATATTTTGGTCGCCAAATGTCTGATTATTCTTAAATTTTAGTCACCTATTGTCTGCTTTTTGTTGGCACTAAGCTTTGTAGTCACCATAATTGTTTTCCAAAATTTGTTATTAAGTTTTAGCTACTAACATTTTAGTCACTGAAATATGTATTTCCTTTTTTAGTACGAATTGTTTAGTCGCCAAAAAAAATGATCTTATGTTTTATCACAAGATTGTAATTTCTCCACAACCTGTTTATATTCAGTACAACCTTATAAACAAAACAATACATATTTTATCAATCATTCCACAATCCAAATTACTTCCAACCATCCAAAAATGAATAACTGCAAATGTATATATATTCCATACAAGCTAACTATTGTCCAAACTAAAATTATATTTCCACACAAAATAGAGAAGCATACAAAAATCCAACCCTCCATATACAAAAAATATATATTTAGAACCATGTGAAACGGCCATTTGGTGTGATACAAATTACCATCATAATCTGTACCATGACAAAATGTGATTTATATGCCACGCTAGTAACTAACAGTTAGATTACAAAAGTTATCTGTATCAGTAATACTAATCTATACAAAAGCAGAGGACGACATAGTTAGCAGAATTATACAAAAGTGTCAAGTGTCCTCTATACACAAAAATTGATTGTCCATAAGTCCACGCCAAAAGCCATCTACAAAAAAATTAAAAAAAATTTGCACCCATTACAAAATATCAATTGTTTCAGACATAGGAAAAAGGTTGTAATAACATGCATTTAAGGTAGAACAATCTATAAAAGCCTTTTGCGAAATACAATCATATGTATGTGTGATGAAATATTTATTCCAAACTTGATTTCAATTTATAAAAAATACAATTTTTAGGAGCATACCTCTTTGTGGGAGCCGAATAAATTCTGGATCAACGAGAGTAAGACAGGTCGGCCCCGAATGAGACTTCTATTCGGCATTTACCCTATCCGGTTGAGGGGCCGAGTATAAGAGCCGGCGTTCCTACTAATAAGTGTCGTGTAGAAATGCATTATAGGGGCTAGGAGTGGGCCAGGCTCACAGACCCAAAGAGAATACTATAAATAGGAGACCTGCAATCTTGGAAAGGTATGTGTGATAATTGTGGTATTTAACTTAGAATATAAGTAACCTAGAGCTTAGGATTGACTTGTCCGTCGGAGTGCTAATTCTGGCACGCCCGACCGGAGTGTTTATTTCCTTTCAGGTGACTATCGGAGGATCACGAGCGCTCCCCAGGATCAGAAGAGTATTTCCAAATACCACTTCTCCATAACTGGCGCCGTCTGTGGGAATACTCAAACACATCCATGGCGGGCGTAACGAAGGACCCTTCAATAGTCATTCATGAAACCACACAGAGAGACGACCTCACTCCAACAACCATGCTTGGACCGGAAACCATCCTCGTAAGACATGTCCTAAACTTCGCCTCACCTTCGACTCCAGAACGTGAAGCAATGCAAGCGATCATGGAACAGGCAAACCAAAACGAACGGAGGTTGGAGAACATGAGTGCAGAGAACTAGTATCTTCGCCAGGATTTGGCCCTGGAGGTGGCGAAGTCCAAACAAGCCGCCCACCAAGGCCTGGAGCAACCCGTGAGGACAGATGGTCGACGATCTCGAGCTCGACAAGAAGACACTGATAGCAACTCCGACTCATTACCCCCGGAGCTCAAGAAGAAGGGACGAGCTGAAACTTCCAGCTCTTCTGAAGAGAGGGTTCGTATAAGGCTTAAGCGAAGAAGAAACAGCTCGGATGAAGATCAACATAATCCTTTTGTACGACAGATTGCAAAGGCAGTGCTACCCAAGAAATTCAAAGCACCGGCGGTCCCAAACAAAGCAATAGCCTTGAGACAGGATTCACCTCCGCCCGGCGTAATCCACATGATATACAGCCTGCTGATGTCATCAGCAGTGCACGCGATCCAATCAGAGTCTGAACCTCATAACCAACTCACCCCGGCTAAACGGCCCCACGAAGCCAAGGGCATTACTTTTGATGATTCAGATTTGGCTGGAGTAACACTGCCCCACATTGATCCCTTGATAATCGAGTTACGCGTAAACCGGTTCACAGTTGAGCGTGTACTCATTGATCCGGGTAGCACTTCGAAGATTATGTACTATAAGACTTTTACCAAACTCAACTTCTCTGAATCCGATCTCTCTCCGGTCCCTTATCCACTATTCAGCCTCAATGCCAATCCAGAGTATCCGTTGGGAAAAATCAGGCTACCCGTTCGAACAGGCTCCCGAACAGTGGATGCAGAATTCTTGGTCGTCAAGCTGCCATCGCCGTATAATCTCATCATGGGATGATCCTGGTTGCATACAATGCAAGCCGTGCCAAGCACCTACCATCAGCTGTTACGCTTCCCGACGGAGTGCGGTATTGAGCAAATCCGCGGCTCCTAGAAATCGGCACAAGCATGTTATCTCCTTGCTGCCAAAACGCCAAAGGAACTGTAGGTGAATTCCATTGAGGTCCCGGATCAAGAGAGCCTCGACGATGTTGGGCGGCTCCCAAATGAAAAGGCCACGGAAGGTTTAGACCGAGTTGAAATCGATGGAAGCCCGGGCAAGTTCTTCATGATCGGCTTCTCCTTGAATCAGGCCGACAGACAGCAGTTGGTCTCTTTCCTGCTCAATAACCTGGATGTCTTTGCCTGGACTCCGTATGAGATGCCAGGTATCGATTCGTCAGTTTCTCAGCACCAGTTGAATGTCGATCCAAAATGCAAGCCGATTATTCAGAAAAGTCGACGGTCAGGCGTAGAACACACTGCCGCCGTTGTTGAGGAGGTTGATAGATTACTTGCCACCAGGGCAATTAGAGAAGTAACCTACCCTACGTGGCTCTCTAATACAGTAGTGGTGAAGAAGAAAAATGGGACTTGGCGAGTGTGTTTCGATTTTACCAACCTAAACAAAGCCTGCCCTAAAGATTATTTTCCCCTACCCAGAATCGACCAACTTGTCGATGCGACGGCTCGCCATCAACGTATGAGCTTCCTCGATGCTTATAGAGGCTACCATCAGATTGCCATGCATCCAAAAGACCAGGACAAAACTGCATTCCTCACCCCAAGAGGAACCTACTGTTACAAGGTCATGCCTTTTGGGCTGAAGAATGCAGGGGCAACCTACCAAAGACTGGTCACCGCCATGTTCAATGAGCAACTCGGCCACACTATGGAAGTGTACATTGATGACATGGTGGTCAAGTCCAAGGAAGAACAAAATCATATAGCCGATCTAGAGAATATATTCGGCATTTTACGAAAATACAAAATGAAGCTGAATGCTTCCAAATGTGCATTTGGAATCGGCTTCGGCAAGTTCTTGGGCTACATTGTCAACCACTAAGGAATTGAGGCCAACCCGAGGCAAATTACAACAATCTTGGAACTCAGCTCCCCCCGTTCAGTAAAAGAGGTTCAAAAGTTAATGGGGATGGCCGCCGTACTCAACAGGTTCATAAGTCGGTCCACAGATCGCTGTCGACAATTCTTCTATACACTACGGCAGGGCAAGGCTTTTGAATGGTCTGCCGAATGCGAAGCCACTTTCAACGGGCTCAAGACCTACCTTCGCTCAGTATCACTCTTGTCAACACCTGCTGCTGGTGACCCGCTCATTTTGTATTTGGCAGTCTCCGACAGGGCCGTCAATGCCGTACTGATAAAGGAAAAGCTGGGGGAGCAGCGGCCAATGTATTACGTAAGAAAGGCTATGGTTGACGCCGAAACACGCTACCTTCTGCTGGAAAAACTCATCCTTGCCCTAGTCATGGTGGCAAGAAAACTGATGCATTACTTCCAGGGCCACAGCATTGGGGTGCTAACAGAGTATCCCCTCCGATCAGTACTACGAAATGCGGAAGCGTCAGGACGTGTTTCAAAGTGGGCTCTTGAACTCGGCCAATACGACATTCAGTTTCTACCGAGAACTTCAATCAAGGGACAGGTTCTTGCCGACTTTGTTGCCGAATTCATTGGGGGTCTTGCCGATTTCAAGTCCGTTGAGGAGAGTCGATCGGAGCCGAACTGGAGGATTTATGTCGGGGACATTTGGCAGTTGTACTGTGATGGATCATCCAACCAACGGGGTAGCGGAGCAGGAGTTGTGATCATGGCTCCAGATGGCGCAATAATTGAGCAGGCCATCAAGCTCGGCTTCGAAGCGTCAAACAACGAAGCCGAATATGAGGCTCTTCTAGCCGGTTTGAGGAATGCACATCTTCTGGGCGCTCGACGTTTGCTTGTATTTTGTGGCTCAAAACTGGTGATCAATCAGCTAAAGGGGGAGTACGTGGCAAGAAACGACCATATGGCGGCTTACATGAAAACGGCCAACTCCTTGCTGGAAAAATTCGACCATCATGAGCTGAACCAAATAACACGTGATCAGAACACACATGCAGATGCCCTTGCTTGCCTAGCCTCCGCCATCAACTCGGAGATTAAACGAACCATCGAGGTAGGATTCATCCCAAAGCCGAGCATTGGCTCTTCGGAGGAATTCCAGGTCAATGTTGTAGAACTTGGACTAAGTTTGACGGATCCCATTGCCGCATTCCTCTCTTCCGAACATCTCCCAGAAGACAAGAAAAAAGCGCACAAGCTGCGAAACAAAGCTTTGCGCTACTATTTGGACCCACAAGGAAGACTTTATAAAAAATCCCTCTCTGGCCTGTATTTGGAATGTGTGCACCCAGACAAAGTCGAAGAGTTTTTGAATGAAATACATGAGGGCAGTTGTGGCGCCCATTCTGGCGGGCAGTCATTGGCCCACCGCGCTGTGACGCAGGGATATTACTGGCTGACAATGAGAGTAGATGCCGAATGCTACGTGAAAAAGTGTGAACAGTACCAAAAGTTCTCTCATTTGACCCACTTGCCTACTGAAGAGCTGAGCTCCATAACCAGTCCATGGCCGTTCGCCTAGTGGGGACTCGACATTGTCGGACCACTGCCTCGTGCCCCGGGTAACAAACGATTTTTGATTGTCGCGACAGATTATTTTACAAAATGGGTAGAAGCAGAGGTACTAACCCACATCCGAGACACCGACGTGAAGCGATTCGTTTGGAGAAACATCATAACAAGGTTCGGCATTCCAAGAGCACTTATCTCAGACAACGACACCCAATTCGATTGTGGTGTCTACCAAGAGCTATGCAACAAGTACGGTATACGGCCTTACTTTTCTACCTCGGCTTATCCACGAAGCAATGGTCAGGCCGAAGCCTCTAACAAATCTATCTTGGACAGCATCAAGAAGAGGCTAGAAAAGGCCAAAGGCAAATGGGTCGAGGAATTGCCAAGTGTGTTATGGGCTCATCGAACTACGCCAAGGCGGTCTACTGGGGAAACCCCATTTGCTCTCTGCTTCGGAACACAGACCATCATACCCCTGGAGATCGGCCTCCCAACCCTGAAATCGGCAGTTTTCGATATGGGCCGAAATGATATGATGCTGGCCTTGGACATGGTCCTAATTGAAGAACGAAGAGACTGTGCCCTCGCATCCATGGCGCGGTATCAACAACAGCTGGCTAAGTCGTACAATCAACGTGTTCAGCTGTGCCGCTACACACCAAGAGAGTTGGTCCTGAAGAAGGTACTGCCAGCTGCCAAGAAACCGGCCGATGGAAAATTAGGTCCTAACTTGGACGACCCCTATGAGATTGATTCGATCGCAGGAGTAGGGGCATATCGGCTCAAAGACATATCAGGAAGGAGTCTGCCACGGCCTTGGAATTCCACGCATTTACGCAAATTTTATCATTAACCCGACTTGTGGGACATAATGCTATGTGCATCTTTTCTCTTCTGTAATACAAAGATTCCCGTTCATTTATCACACGTAGTTCAAAGGTGCCCCATCTGCGCAAGGCGTCTTTAGGCCAAGAAAGCCTCCGAATTCGGAGCACCCTTCGTGGATATCACGATTGGCCAAATCAAAGCCTCTGGATTCGGAGCGCCCTCGGCGCAAGGCGTCTTTGGGCTGAGAAAGCCTCTGGATTCGGAGCGCCCTCGGCGCAAGGCGTCTTTGGGCTGAGAAAGCCTCTGGATTCGGAGCGCCCTCGGTGCAAGGCGTCTTTGGGCCGAGAAAGCCTCTGGATTTGGAGCGCCCTTCGTGGATATCATGATTGGCCAAATCAAAGTCTCCGGATTCGGAGCGCCCTTCATGGATATCACGATTGGCCAAATCAAAGCCTCTGGATTCGGAGTGCCCTCGGTGCAAGGCATCCTTGGGCCGAGAAAGCCTCTGGATTTGGAGCGCCCTTCGTGGATATCATGATTGGCCAAATCAAAGTCTCCGGATTCGGAGCGCCCTTCATGGATATCACGATTGGCCAAATCAAAGCCTACGGATTCGGAGCGCCCTCGGCGCAAGGCGTCTTTGGGCCGAGAAAGCCTCCGGATTCGGAGCACCCTTCGTAGATATCACGATTGGCCAAATTAAAGCCTCCGGATTCGGAGCGCCCTCGGCGCAAGGCATCTTTGGGTCAAGAAAGCCTCTGGATTCGGAGTGCCCTTCGTGGATATCACGATTGGCCAAATCAAAGTCTCCGGATTCGGAGCGCCCTTCGTGGATATCACGATTGGCCAAAATCAAAGTCTCCGGATTCGGAGCGCCCTCGGTGCAAGGCGTCTTTGGGCCGAGAAAGTCTCCGGATTCGGAGCGCCCTTCGTGGATATCACGATTGGCCAAATCAAAGTCTTCGGATTCGGAGCGCCCTCGGCGCAAGGCGTCTTTGGGTCGAGAAAGTCTCCGGATTCGGAGTGCCCTTCGTGGATATCACGATTGGCCAAATCAAACCTCTGGATTCAGAGCGCCCTCGGCGCAAGGCGTCTTTAGGCCTAGAAAGTCTCCGGATTCAGAGCGCCCTTCGTGGATATCACGATTGGCCAAATCAAAGCCTCCGGATTCGAAGCGCCCTCGGCGCAAGACGTCTTTAGGCCAAGAAATCCTCCAGATTTGGAGCGCCTTTCGTGGATATCACGATCGGCCAATCGGAGTCTTCGAGTTCGGAGTTAATCCAATTCTTTGGGCCAAAAAAGGACCTGCAGAAATTACGCATGTGCCAAACAAAATTTTCAAATTCCGAATAAGAATGTTCAAGCCGCACAAGCATCTAATATAAATAAAGGGCGTACTAATATAAATAACAAGTGCGCTACTACAAAGAACTGAAAATCAAGCATTTTATTAAATTCAGCTAGTAAATACATAACTTCACTTTTATAAAGCATTACAAAGTATTACAAAGTTTTCTTCGGTTCGTCGTCTTCTTCGTCATCGCTCTTCTCAATTTCAAATGCAGAGAAGGGAAGATCATTCTGTTGATACAACGGAAAGGCCGAATCCAGCCCTGCTGCCCGGAGACTCTTCGCTTGCTGAAGTGCCTTGATCCAACCGAGCTTAAATCCGCGATTTTCGCATCGGCAGACTTCTTCAGTGAGCTTCTCCTTGGTCTTCTGAATTCCAATCTTTCGGCCGTCGTGGAAGCCTTTTTCATAGGCCATTGTCCTCGCAGTCTCGATCGCAAACATGCTAGCCGTATTTCGATCGGCGATCGCGTCGTTAATCAGCCTTTGAGTAACCCTCTCTTCAACAATCGAGTTGGGGTGGCTGGTCGATTGGGGCCCTACAGACTTGATTTTCCTTAGTTCATGCTTGGCCTTCTCGATGTGAGCCTCCAATTTTTGAATGCGGTCATCTCTCTATTCGATATCGCGGTGAGCGGCGCAGAGACGCATGCCAATCTCGTAAGCCGTATATAGTCCCCTCACCACCCTGTGAATGCCTTCACGAAACACTTCAAAATCCTGTCGACCTACCATCGACTGCTGAACTTCGGGCAGGAAAATCTGTCGAGCAAACTCGACTGCTACGTTTGGATCTCGAATGATGAGTTCGCCTCTGTCATTGGTCTATTACCCACTAAGACCACAAAACTCAATGGACGAGGAGTCGCGTCAGATTGCCTGCTTGGACCGGGTTGAGGAGACTTACGGTGAGGTTGTTTGTCCTTCCTGGGCGACCTCCTCCGACGACGAGGAGATTGTCGTCTTTCCCGATCCCTTGAAGTCTTATTACCCGTGCGTGAAGGCTCACCGCTTCGACTCATGGCTCCTCCCAGCTCAGCTAGCGTCTTCGCTTCTCCTCTGTTATTAAAGAAAAGTTTGTCTGGCATTTGCACTTATTTAATCTTCCTCGAAAGAGCTGGACTGAACTGCTGACTGAGCACGTAAATAGGATCCTCGTTCACGAAGTACACATCCATTTATTACCTGCGGGGGAAGCACCTCCGAGGCAATCTCCTTAATGTTGAAGCGCCAAACAACCCGGCGCCGATCGGGTCGTGCGACGAGCGCATGCCCCAGTCGTTCCACCAATCAATTCTTCAACACCAGAATGATCATCAAAATGTTATTCGGTGAGCTGCGATTGTGGACCCCCTGGGGCAAGGGCAAATTCATCAATCTATTCGGCCCGTATATCCCAGCCGTTCCATGAATCGATATAAACGTGTTATTCGGTGTGCTGCGATTGTGGACCCGCTGGGCCAAGGGCAGATTCATCAATTTATTCGGCTCAAATGACCCAGCCGCTCCACGAATTGATTCATCAACACAAGAATCATGAAAATGTTATTCGGTGAACTGCGATTGTGGACCTGCTAGGCCAAGGGAAGATTCATCAATCTATTCGGCTCAAATGACCCAGGCGCTCCACGAATCGATTCATCAACACAAGTATCATGAAAACATTATTCGGCGAGCTGCGATTGTGGACCCGCTGGGGCAAGGGCAGATTCATCAATCCATTCGGCTCCAATGCCCCAGCCGTTCCACGAATCGATTCATCAACACAAGAATCATCATCAAAGTGTTATTCGATTCCTAAGCCTGCCGGCTCACGTAGTCTTGAAATTTTGTCATAACTACAGATGCTCCTAATTGTCGACTCATACAACAAACAATACGAAAAATGTCTGGAAAAGCATATAAAATTTTCATTCATAAAATTGAGCGCTAACAGCGGACATTTTACATATGAAAATCCAAAATAGACGAAAATCTACTAGACAAAAAATAGACATTGAAAGTAAGAAAAGCCTAGCAAAACTAGAATGTCTCCCAAATCAAGTCTTAGGGTCAGACTCAAGCGGCTCAACATCCACTTGCTCGTAAGGAATTGGCATGGCCAATGCAACTCCAGTGGCAGCAAGGGCTTTGAGCCAGCCGTGTTTGAACCCCCGATTCTCAAATTTGGGAACCTCTTCTACATAGTCCTTAAGGGCGGAGTTTTTCCCCGCCTTGAACGCCGCCGAAGACTCAGAGTCGGTTTTCTCCTTTGCTTGCTTCAACTCCTCAAACTTGGCCTCGACCTTGGCAAGCGCCTCCTTGGCTAACTTGAGCGATTCCTCGCTCGCATTTGCCCTCTTCTCGGCATCAGCTCTGCGTCGATCCACCGTCCTGGCCTTTTCCTCCTTGGCCTCGGCCCGTGCGTTTTCCATAGCAGCTCTCATTGCCTCAAACTCTGCCTTGCTTCTTTGACCCTCGACTTCAGATTGTAAATGGCCAATCCTTTCCATAGCGTCATGCTGGCAGCAGCCCAATTCTGCAATCCTTCCAACCGTCTACAAAACAAAGGATCATCATATGTCGAGAAATATCAAGTGTAAACCAAACCAAAGTGTCACATACCAGAACAGCCGACTGGGTGGCTAAAGCTACTGTCACCAAATCCAGCTCGAAACGAAAGGTTGCCCTGTCCGCCGGCAAGGAGATCGAGGCAGCCAGGCTTAGGGCCACGGCTGGATCTTTCAAAGCCGACGCTTTGGAGGAGATCGGCACATTTTTTTTATCTTTGGCTCGATAACAAAAGGAGCAACCATGGCTGACTCCTCTAAGCGTGGCTGTTTTTCAGTAGGAACCCTTTCGGAGCAGTCTCACCCTCAGCATTTTGCTTCTGCCCTGTTCTTTCGAAATTGGCTGTATTTCCGCAATCAGGCGATCGACCTCTTTTTTCGTCTCAGCTATGACGACGTGAGCCGTTTCTTTTACAACAATCGGGGCAACAGATTCAGACGGAATAAGTTCAGAACGAACGGCTACGGCCTTTTGTCAGGCGGCCAAACGTTCGGCATTCTTTTTTCGTGCCATTTGCGTCAGGCTTTCCCCAGCCATATCCTCAGAGAAATCGCCAGGAAGGTCTCCCAAGCTTGTAAAGATATCTTCGTAGGCGTCCCCTCGGCCAGATGTAGACAGAGGGTCAGAAGAGTTCAACCCGGCTTCCTCAAAGGCCGAAGTTATGGCTTCGTCAACTTCCGTAGCCAACTTTTCTGGGTCCTCAGCGATTGGTTCGATCACTTGTTCGTTCTCAAAGTTAGATGATTCGAGGCCGATCTGTCTCAAGTTTTTGAAGCTGGGGAAGATCAGGGCCGTCAAATGGTCATCGCCTCGCGCGATGGGAATGTTGTCTGCCGCCGAGAACGTCGTATAGGTGGGGTCGTATCGCAACAGAATATGGGCTGCCCTTCCTTGCTTTTTAAGGCCTGGATGGCCAAAGAACTGTAACGCGGTCTTGATTTCTGCGAGCACAACTTCGTCGTCTAAGGCCAACACTCTCTTCAAATCGCTGCCAGCATAAATAAAACAGTTAGGTGAGATACGGTGCCGAATAAATGCATACGTAAATGACAAAAACAAAGTGATACGGTCGGCCACCTGGTTCGCCTTTTTATCTTGGCACAAGATCTAGGCGATCTTCCCCTTCGCCGAATTCCCAATTGCCTCGGACTACGACCATCACGTCGTCGACACGCTTGCCAAAGCTAGCAAGCATGGTCACTAAGCGGTGGTCAATATCCTTGGCTCTAAGGAAGTAGCGTCCTAGCCGACCAGTAGATTTGGCAAGGACGTAACAATGCCGAATGGCGGGGATACCTAAATTAATTCTAAGAAGCTGATTTATTTTTACGATTCCCATTATGATGCGGAAGAAGTTCACATTGGGCTGGGAAGGGATAAGACCCCAGTATCGAAGGACGGCCCTCAAAAGTGGGTGAAGAGGAAAACGGACGCCACCCTCAGCAATTAATAGAAGAGGAAAGACGATCGAGTTCTCATCTTCCCTCACCATATCAGTGGTGCTGTCTGCCAAAAGTGACAGATGGACGTCGTCGGGGATGGAGAAATGACGTCTAAAGCAGAAAATTCGATCCGCAGAAAGGAGATCCTTCAGGTGTTTTGCCATTTTTTGGCTGACCCAAGGATTATAAAAAAAGAAAAAGAAAAGAAAAAGAACTAACTAAAAGCGGATAAAGAAAGGGATCAAAAAGAATGCAGGAGAAAGAAGACTTACAGGAGGAGAAGGAAAAGGTGAGGAACAAAGGGTTGCAAAAGCCGCGGAGTACAGGAGTCCCACTACAAGGTGAGCCAGATATCTTTGAGGATGCAAAACATACATTCGAAGAGGAAAATTCAAATCGCATTAAATGGAGGCAGCGTACAATGGGGCGGGAAAGCGTTGCAATGACCAAGGAGCATGAACGCATTCTGACACGCATCGGGAAGAGGAATAACCACCGAATTTCTAACCTCCAGACCAGGAGCCAAACACGCCGACTAAACTGTTGCTAGTAGGGTGTTTGGGGGGCAATTGTGGGAGCCAGATAAATTCTGGATCAACGAGAGTAAGACAGGTCGGCCCCGAACGAGACTTTTATTCGGTATTTACCCTATCCAGTTGAGGGGCCGAGTATAAGAGCCGGCGTTCTTACTAATAAGTGCCGTGTAGGAAT
Organism: Camellia sinensis; assembly: GCF_055761805.1. Taxonomy (NCBI): domain Eukaryota; kingdom Viridiplantae; phylum Streptophyta; class Magnoliopsida; order Ericales; family Theaceae; genus Camellia; species Camellia sinensis. The sequence continues at coordinate 92,991,725 of NC_138962.1, forward strand.
GCATTATAGGGGCTAGGAGTGGGCCAGGCTCCTAGACCCAAGGAGAATACTATAAATAGGAGACCTGTAATCTTGGAAAGGTATGTGTGATAATTGTGGTATTTAACTTAGAATATAAGTAACCTAGAACTTGGGATTGACTTGTCTGTCAGAGTGCTAATTCCGGCACGCCCGACCGGAGTGTTTATTTCCTTTCAGGTGACTATCGGAGGATCACGAGCGCTCCCCAGGATTAGAAGAGTATTTCCAAAAACCACTTCTCCACACTCTTAAGAAGAAAATCATAATCATATTTGTTTATGGTTCTAATTAAAGAATTATCACCCTAAAATCCTTATTTCTAGCTAACTACAGATCGGGATATTGTGGGGGCCGAATAATATTATTACGTAGGGAAGCCGAATAACTTAAAGAAAGAAATCAAGTTATGTACTATACGGCTCTATCCCGGAGGGACGGAGGCCGAATAACCAGATCGATCGAAGAATCAGCTGTAAATCGGGCTGAGTACGAACAGGTAGTCGAATGAGCGATTATTCGTTGGACGAAAGGTGGGCCCAACCATCAACATCAAGGACGACTATAAATAAGAAGAGCATCAGCTAAGAAAAGGTATGTGAGAACAAGTAAGATTAACTTGAGATGCAAGCAACCAAGAGAGTATACACTGACTTATCCGTCGGAATGCTAATTCCGGCACCCCCAACCAGAGTGTTCATTCCTTTTTAAGTGACTAGCTGAGAATTAAGAGCATCCTACCGGATCCAAAGAGTATTTCCAAACCACATTCCTACAATTGGCGCCGTCTGTGGGAATACTCCAGCACATCCATGGCGGGCGTGACGGAAGATCCTTCGGTAGTCACTGATGACCTTACGCCACGAGATGATACCACTCCAAGAAACATGCTTGGGCCAAAGAACATTTTCGCACGAAGGGCCTTAAACTTCGACTCAGTTGCCCAGACCTCACCCTCAACATCAGCACATGAGATAATGCAAGCAATTATGGATCAAGCGAAGCAAAATGAACAGAGGTTGGAAAACATGATGGCTGAGAACGAGTGCCTTCGATAGGATTTGGCCTTGGAGGTGGCAAAATCCCAACAGGCCGCGTACCAAGATCCGGGACAACCTCTGGGAAAGGATGGTCGATGACCTCGAATTCGGAGACATGATAGTGGCAGTGATTCTAACTCATCATCCCCAGAATCCAAAAAGAAGGATGAGTCGAAGTCTCCAGTTCTTCCGAAGGAAGTCCACGTGCACGGAATAAGCGAAGAAGAAATGATTCAGATGAAGAGGATCAACATGACCGCTTTGTGCGACGGATCGTAAGGGCAATGCTACCCAAAAAGTTCAAAGCTCCATCGTTCACCCTATACGATGGAAAATCGGACCCCACTGATCACATTCGTCATTACAATCAAGCCATGACGTTTCATGCAGACGACGAGGCCCTCATGTGTCGAATATTTCCGAGCAGTTTAGGACCATTGGCTATTAGATGGTATTATAAATTGGAACCCGAGTCGATTAAGAGCTTCCATCAACTCCAAAAATCCTTTAGGGCAAGGTTCATCACCAATGAGGTCTAGCCGAAGCAAGCTGGTTCTCTCTGGGCAATGCAAATCCAACCAGAAGAAACCCTTCGTGCGTATTCGACGTGATATTGTGAATGCTTTAATCTAGTAGATGATGCCTGCAATGACTCCATGGCCATCACCTCCTTTAAGATGGGATTGCATCTTGATAGTGCCCTCTGCAGCTCCTTGACTAGCAGGCCCCCCCAAACAGTCTGGCACAAGGCCAACAAGATGGCCCCATCTGAAATCGTTCAGCCGATAAATTCTGCACCATCACGGAGCCCTGAACCACAGAATCGGGCTAAACGAGACAAAAGACGAGATTTGCGTTGATCAAATGACCAATGTTGACACCGAGCTAATGAACAACTTCAAGTGGATAGCAGGGGCATAAGGCACGCGGACAAGAAATATACGGGGTTATAGGAGCCGATCAGCGCAGTTATGTCTAACGTTCAACACCTTCCGTTCTTTAAATGGTCGCCCAAGATGGTGGGACCTCCCGGCACGAGGAGAGGGAATAGGCGATGCGAATATCACAAAGACCACGATCATGATACCGATAATTGTTATGCGTTGAAGGACCACCATGAGGAGTTGGAACAAGACGGTCGGCTTATGCAACACGTCCGAAAGAACAACTCAACCAAAACAATAGCTTTACGGCAAGATTCACCTCCACTCGGCGTAATCCATATGACATATAGCTTGCCGACGGCATCTGCGGTACATACAATTCAGTCGCATCCTAATCTCCAAAAGCAAATCACACCAGCGAAACAGCCCCATGGAGCTGCGAGTATTACTTTCGATGATTCTAATTTGGTTGACATAATGCTCCCCCACATTGTTCCCTTAGTCATCGAACTATGCGTAAACCGATTCACCATTGAACGTATTCTCATTGACCAGGGAAGTACTTCGGAAGTTATGTACTAGAAGACCTTTGTTAAACTCAGCTTCACTGAGTTGGACTTGTCTCCAGCTCATTATCTGTTATTCGGCTTCAACACTAATCCGGAATATCCTTTGGGCAAAATCACACTACCTGTTCGAGCGGGCTCCCGATCAGTGGATATAGAATTTTTGGTTGTCAAGCTTCTTTTGCTGTATAATCTCATCATGGGACGAACTTGGCTATATACCATGCAGGCCGTGCCAAGCACCTATCATCAACTACTTCGCTTTCTGACTGAACGCTGCATAGAGCAAATTCGAGGTTCCCAGAAATCGGCGCAGGCATGTTATCTTCTTGCTGCAAAGACACCAAGAGAGCTGGAAGTGAATTCAATTCAGGTGCCGGATCAGGAGAGCCTCGACGAGGTTGGGCGGCTCCCAAGTAAAAAGGAAACTGGAGCCCTGGATCAGGTTGAAATTTACAGGAATCCTGACAAGTTCTTCATGGTCGGCGCTTCCCTAAATAAAGTCGACAGGCAAGAGCTAATTTCCTTCTTACTCGGTAACCTTGATGTATTTGCATGGTCACTATATGAGATGCTAGGGGTGGATCTATCTGTGTCTCAGCACCGCTTAAACGTTGATCCCAAATGTAAGCAGATTATTCAGAAAAGCCAGCGATCAGCCGCTGAACACACTGCTGCTGTTGTTGAAGAAGTTGACTAGTTGCTTGATGTCGGGGCAATCCGCGAAGTGACCTATCCTACATGGCTGTCGAATGCTGTGGTTGTGAAGAAGAAAAATGGAACTTAGCGTGCTTGTATGGATTTCACGGACTTAAACAAAGCTTGTCCCAAGGATTGTTTTCGCCTCCCCATAATAGAACAACTCGTAGATACAACGGCACATTATCAACGTATGAGCTTCCTGGATGCCTACAAAGGCTACCATCAAATTGCCATGCATCCAGAGGACCAAGACAAAACTGCATTCCTCACCCCAAAAGGAACCTATTGCTATGAGGTTATGCCTTTCGGGCTAAAGAATGCGGGGCAACCTACCAAAGACTAGTCACTGCCATGTTCAAGGAGCAACGCGGCTGTACTATGGAAGTGTACATCGACGATATGGTGGTCAAGTCCAAAGAAGAGCAAACTCATCTAGCCGATCTGGAAGAGACATTCGGTATTCTTCGCAAATACAAAATGAAGCTGAACGCTTCCAAATGTGCATTTGGCATCAGATCTGGCAAATTCCTTGGCTACATTGTTAACCACCACGGAATCGAAGCTAACCCGAGGTAAATCACAGCAATTCTAGAACTTGGCTCTCCTCGATCAGTCAAAGAGGTTCAAAAGCTAATGGGAATGATAGCCACACTAAACAAGTTCATCAGTCGTTCCACAGATCGCTGCCGACAATTCTTACATACCCTTCGGTAGGGTAAAGCTTTTGAATAGACTCCCGAGTGTGAAGCCACTTTGGACAGCTTAAAGACTTACCTCCGATCAGTTCCACTCTTGACAACATCTTCGGCAGGTGATCCGCTCATTTTATATCTGGTAGTCTCTGACCGTCAGCGCCATACTATTAAAGGAAGAACTAGGGGAGCAGTAGCCAGTTTATTATATGAGCAAAGCAATGGTTGACGCCAAAACACGTTACCTTCCGTTGGAAAAACTCGTCCTTCCTCTCGTCATGGCAGCAAGAAAACTGATGCATTACTTTCAGGGGCATACCATTGGGGTACTAACGGACTACCCCCTTCGGTCAGTACTTCGTAGTGCAGAAGCATCAAGGCGCGTTTCAAGATGGGCTCTCAAACTCAGCCAGTACGATATTCAATTTTTGCCCAGAACCTCAATCAAGGGGCAACTGCTCACCGACTTTGTGGTCGAATTTACTAGATGTCTCGCTGACTTTAAGTCTGATCAAATTCAACCTAAGCCGAACTGGAGAATTAACGTTGGGGACATTTGGCAGTTGTATTGTGACAGATCATCCTGTAGACCGCCCGAACTCCGCTTCGCGAGTGAGGGCGCGAATTGTGTTCTAGCTACTACAGTTCGGACTCCTGTCACGGTTCTAAATCTAATCTCACAAAGTGCAATGTAAGACTGACAAATCACCAAAGAGTCCAAATCCGGAAAATCGTTTTGGAAAATTGATTTTAATCAAAAAGCGCCACACATGGACTGTTTTGCCAGATTACAAAGTCGCCACCTAAATATTTTATTTTTGGGAAATTTAGGAAACCCTGACTCGTGCCTAAGGCCACGTGTCCATTATCACCAAAGTTGTCTTGGCTCGGGAACTTGGGTACAAGAAGGGAAGGTCCTGAAATGAGCACCCCCGCTTGCCCGATCAAAGATCGGCCTCTACTAACATGATATGTTGTTTTTGAAAACACTTGTGTTTTTACTCTGGTTTATTAGCTAGCTTACTACGTGATGCGCACAACATACAAGTATAGACTCAATCGCAAGAATTGGAACAAAACAACTCATGTTTGTTTTTGAAAGTGGTTTGAAAGTGCTACTTGTAAGTAGGCTAAAGCGCGGATTTGCCACCCTCAAGTGGGCTTAGAAAAACATGATTTTGCCACTTTAAGTGGGCTTAAAACTCGCAATTATCAAGTTGTTCCAATTCAGGCAATCAAACCTTCATCCACAGGCATTCATGCATTTAAACACATAAGCACATAGCCTCATGGAAAGCATGCTATCATGGCAGTCACTTACACACATGCAAGGATGCTAAAGCGTAAACACTCACAGTGTACTCCAAGCCCAAACAGAAGCTAGTTAGAAATCATGCATGATCCTAGCTATGTTAAGATGCCTAATGTAACACACGCAAAAATGCAACTAAGATAGGCTCGGCTATTCTAGGATGTCATGTGAATGCAACTAGATAACATGTATTCAAATTGGTATTGCAATACAATGCAGTTTGTATGATGCGCTGAGTCCGGTGCATGCAAGACAAATGAATGGATGCATGCATACAAGCATAAGGTATGTTAATCGAAATATGCCCTAAACTAACTATCAAAAACTGATAAGTAAAAGGGAGAAAGAAATGGGGTTGGAAGACATGCATCACACAAACGCACGCTTATTACAACAATGTGCCCTCACGACGAAGGGTCTGAAAGAATAAGCTAAGCTAGCTACACTAAGCTAAGCTACTTAACTAATCTAATAATCTAATTAGATTAATTATTACACAACACAAATTGAATAACTAGCTACAACTAATTATTACAATACTTTAATTAATTAACGAATTAACTAATCATGGTAACTAACTAAGCATGTGAAGTATGTGAACTAGGCTGCCACAGCTCTGCCTTGAATAATGAAGGGTGCATGCTCTCGATTGCCTTGCTCGGAAATCCATTGCTATGCCCAGAATTGTCTCTGTTTGCATTTGATTTGATCTCGGAGAAGTGCACAAACCTCCAGATTGCTTCTGCTCCAACATGGGGACTTCCTGGTGGGCTGCCGACCAGAAAAGGAAGGTGTAGACCACCTGTAGACCAGAAAAATTGGTTGTAGACCAGAAAAAGTGGTCGGTCGACCACCTTTACTCGTCTGCTGATCGGAAAATTTGCCAAGCTCTAGTTTTGCTGCAACAAAAAACAAGAAGGGGCATATCAGTGTATTTGCAAGATATGTGTGCTCAACCACCCTCCCTATCATTTCTCAAGCTCAAGGGAGTGCGGTACTCGACTCTCGGACCACCAACAGAGCATCGCAATGCACGATGGCCGAGAAGCCAAGTTTGCACAATTCAATGTCAATGAATGCACAAATAACACATAAGAGCCTCCGCCTCTATCATACATGATCAAGAGGGTCGGCGGCCGAGAAATGAGGCGCGTTTCATCACTTCAAGTATGAAACGCCCCTCGTTTCTCGTGTTTGGATCAACATCCGATCCAAACACAATACAATGCAACAACATGCCAACACAATGTAATGCAACAACATGCAAACAAGATGCATTGCAACAACATGCAAACAACATGCGATTCAACAACATGCAAACAACATGCAATTCAAGAACATGCTTATCTATCAATGGTAATGTGGCATGCACAAGGTTCTATCACATGAACAATGCATGCAAGACATGTTCGGAGGCCAAGAACACCAAAGCTAGTAAAGAGCATCATATAAGAGGCATGCAATACAAAGCTTAAACAACTAAACCAGCTTCGGACAGAGCTCTACCATGCCAAAACAAAGGCTAAAACATGCTGAAAAGGGAGTCCAAAAAGCTTATACAAGCATGCATACACATTGGCTCACAAACAAGGCATGAAGACATAACTCTCAAACACATTGAAGGAGTGTAAAATGTGAGAGTGTGGCAATGAAATATGCTCTGAAATCATGTAAGAAATGATGCCAAATCATCCAAACAACGCAAGCATAGCATCCTAAGGACCTTGAATCATTAGGCTAGTCAAAGCTATTGCATTACAACCATGCACAACAAGTCTCATATGACTCAAACTACTCAAAATAGAGTTGATGCATGCTAAATCAAAGCTGAAAGCATGCTAAAACATAGGCTTAAAAGGAAAGGAAAGCATGCTCATTCATTGGCTCACAAACAAGGCATAATGCATAACCCTCAAGAGTAATGAAAGAGTGATAAACATGGGAGTATAGCAAAGACAAAAGCTCTGAAATTACATTCCAAATGATGCCAAATCATGCATACATCGCAAATAAGGCATGCTAAGAGGCTCAAAGCTTAAGGCTAGCAAAGGCACTTGTACCATAGCCATATCAAGCAAGCCCCAAAGGGCCAAGGTGACTCAAAATAGTCCCAAGGCAAGTCAAAACAATGCCAAAACATGCATGGAGTAGAGCCAACACATGCTAGAATGGGAGGCATAAAGCATGACGCATGTAAGGCCAATGAGCATGATTACACTACAAGTGTAAGAAGCAAATGAGGGATGCTCTAACCAACCAAAAACAGAGTTGTATCATGGCAAAATAAGACCAAAAACACACTGAGATGGTAGCCCAAAAGCTTAGGCAAGCATGCATGCCAATTGGCTCACGATTTGAGGCATAAAGCATAACCCTTCAAAGCATTGAAAGAGTGAAGCGTGGGAGAGTATGACCACACTTCATTCAGTGAAATCATGTGAGAAAAGAGGCTAAAGCATGCAAACAACTCAAGTAAGCCATGCTAGAGACTACGAAACTCAAAGCTAGTGAGTAAGATTGCACCATGGCTATACAAAGCAAGGCATGCATGACCAAAAACACTTAAAATAGAGCTTAAGCATGGCAAAACATGAGTAAAAGCTTGCTGGAGTGGAGCCAAAAACATGCTAAAATGATGGTCCAAAGCATGATGCATGTTAAGGTTATAGGGAGGATTGCATTACAAGGGTATGAAGCATCCAAGAGGCAATCAAACCAACCCAAAACAGAGCTAAGGCATGCTAAAATAACACCAAAAACATGCCGAGATAGAACCAAAATAGGCTAACATGATGGATCAAAGCATTAAGCACACAAGGCTAAATGGTAAGATTACACTACAAGTGTAAAAAGCATGCATAAGGCAACCAAACCAAGCCAAACAGAGCTATGCCATGTTGAAATAATGCCAAAAATAGGCTGAGAACAAGCCAACACATGCTAGAACAACATGCTCAAACATGAGGCCATCAACACAAGTAACCAAGACACAAGGAGAGGGGATGACCCCCTCTTATTTGGGGCTTCAAAACACACTTTCCACCACTAAAATTCCTCTGGAATTCAGTGGTGAAAAAACCAAACAAAGGTGACCTCAAAGGCCTAAAAGGATAGCTCAAAACAAGGCAAAATAAGGCACAAAAAGGGGTAGAACACCCCCAATACCAAAGAGGCCTCAAACAAACACTTTAAGCACTTGAAAGTAGAACTTTTTACAGTTGAACACTAAGCCAAAAAAAGCTTGCAAAGATGGCTAAGTAAGCAACCACAACAAAGCTTTAAAGAGGATAAAGACTCACCCTTGAAGAACAACTTCAAAACAATAACTTCTGAGGAAAAAACCAAGCTTTTGAGCTTCAAACAAACCTCCAAGTATCTCATCTCAAGAGTGAAGGTGTTTCACTAGGTGCTTTAGTGCAAAAGTGTGAAGAAAAGTCACTTTTGAGCACAAAACAACACAAATATAGAGAGAGGGGGAGAAAACAAGAGAGAAAGACATATGTATAGCCCTAATGTAAGTTTTCTGAACCTGGAAAAGAGAGAGAGAGCCTCCCTCTTATAGAATTCCAAGTCTCAAGCTTGTTTGACAAGCTAGAGGCTTGGTGCAATCTCTCCATACACATGTATGGAGGATGTCTTCAGTGCCCAACAGCTGGCACAGCTAGCAAGGAAAATATCTGCAGAAAATGCAGGATGGCCACCGACCAGTTAAAGTGGTCGGCCGACCACCTTCTCTAGTCGACCGACCAGAAAAAGTGATCTACAGGGATGAAAAGTGGTCGGCAAGGGAAGAAGAGGGTCTGCAGGGAGAAGGGAAGGTGGTGGCAGGCTGCCGACCACCTTTGGTGGTCCATATACCACCCACCCTAGCTGGCCGACCACTAAAAGTGGTCTATAGGGAGGAAAAGTGGTCTATAGGGGGAGAAACTGGTCTACACCCTTGTTCCACCCTCCAGGCAAAGGATACCAAGGTTTGGTTCAAAAACAAACCAAAAAGGAAGCAAGACAAGAGTCCGCAAGACGAGGCACTCAGCCAGAATCCCCAAAAACTAGTCTACGGGTACAAAAGGTGGCCTACGAGAGGGAAAGGTAGTCTACGACTACAAAAAATGGCCTACAGGCCTTTGTCTCCCTCTAGACAAACGCATCAAGGCATGGTCCAAAAACCAGGCAAAGAGCAGAAAGTTAAGAGGTCCCGAGACAAGGCGCTCAGCCAAAGGCTCCGGAAACTCAAAACAAGCACAAACATGCACAATCATTGAGCGCTCAATCGATGACGTCTGAGTCTTAAGGTCGGTCAAAAATAGGGTGTCTACACATCCAACCAACGTGGCAGTGGGGCGGGTGCAGTGATCATGGCTCCCGACAGGGCAATAATCAAGCAGGCTGTCAAATTGGGTTTTGAAGCATTGAACAATGAAGCCAAATACGAAGCAGTATTGACCGGATTACGAAATACACTTCTTCTTGGTGCTCAGCGTCTACTTATCTTCTGCAACTCAAAAGTAGTCATCAACCAATTGAAGGAGGAATACGCAGCCAAAATGACCGTGTGGCAGCCTACATGAAAACGACGAATTCTTTGCGGGCAAAATTCGACCATCATGAATTGAATCAAATAACCGGGGATTAGAACACGCATGCAGACGCCTTGGTTTGTCTAGCCTCTGTTATCAACTTAGAAATTAAACGGACAATTAAAGTAGGGTTTATCCCCAAGTCAAGCATTGCCTCTTCAAAACCAGTCAGGTCAACCTTATCGAACCAGGTCCGAGTTGGATGGACCCTATCACCGCATTCCTGTCTTCAGAACAGCTCCCGATGGATAAGAAAGAAGCACACAAACTCCGAAACAAAAGCCCTCTGATACTATTTGGATCCACACGAGAAGGTTTACAAAAAATCTCTCTCCGGGCCGTACTTAAAGTGTGTTCACCCAGATAAAATCGAGGAAATTTTGTCTGAAATACATGAAAGCAGTTGTGGTGCCCATTCGGGCGAACGTTCTCTGGCTCACCACGCCATATCGCAGGGGTATTATTGGCCGACCATGCGATCTGGCGCCGAGTGCTATGTCAAGAAATGTGGTCAATGTCAGAAGTTCTCCCCTTTGAATCACCTGCCAGCCGAGGAGTTAAATTCTATCATTAGCCCTTGGTTGTTCGCTCAATGGGGCGTTGATTTTGTTGGACCGTTACCACGGGCTCCGGGTGACAAGCGATTCCTAATTGTTGCGACGGATTATTTTCATGAAATAGGTCGAAGCGGAGGCACTAACACATATTTGAGATTCCAACGTAAAGCGTTTTGTAATGAAAAACATCATAACAAGATTCGGCCTACCACGAGCACTTATTTCTGACAATGGTACTCAGTTTGATTGTGGCGTATATCGGGAATTATGCGACACTTATGGTATCTGGCCCTACTTTTCCTCGCCAGCTTACCCCCAGAGCAATGGTCAAATGAAGGCCACGAACATGGTTATTTTGGACGACATCAAGAAGGGGCTGGAGAAAGCTAAAGGCAAAGTTACCCAGTGTGTTGTGGGCTCATCGCACTACTCCGAGGTGATCCACTGGGGAAATGTCGTTTACTTTATGCTTCGAAACCCAGACAATCATCCCCCTGGAGATCAACCTCCCAACCATGAAATAGAAAGTTTTTGATATGGGCTGAAATGGCATGATGTTGGCCTTGGACTTGACTTTGATTGAAGAATGCCGAGACCGTGCCCTTGCATCCATGGCACGATACCAGTAACAGCTCGCTAAGTCGTATAATCAACGTGTTCAGCTACGCCGTTATACGCTAGGAGAATTGGTCCTCAAGAAAGTACTTCCCATTGCCAAGAATCTGGCTGATGAAAAATTGGGTCCTAACTGGGACGGCCCCTATCAAATTGATTCAATCGCGGGAACAGGGGCATATCAGCTCAAAGACATGAAGAAGCTTGTCGCACCCATGGAATTCCACACACTTGCGCAAGTTTTATCATTAACTTGTACAGCACGACAGCCTGTTTTGATTTTATACCGTGTGTATCTTTCTTTTTTCAATATAATGTCCTCTTTTTCAATGAGTTCTTATTGTTTGAGAAAGCCTCCGAATTTGGAGCGCCATTCGTGAATAACACGATTGGGCCAAATAAAGCCTCCAAATTCGAAGCGCCCTTCGTGTAACACGATTGGCCAACACAAAAAGCCTCCAAATTCAGAGCGCCCTTTGTGAATAACACGATTGGGCCAAATAAAGCCTCCGAATTCGGAGCGCCCTTCGTACATGTCACGATTGGCCAACACAAAAGCTTCTGAATTCGGAGCGCCCTTCATGAATGACACGATTGGCCAACACAAAAAGCCTCCGAATTCGGAGCGTCCTTCGTAAAAGACATGATTGGGCCGAATAAAGCCTTCGAATTCGGAGCGCCCTTCGTGAATGACACGATTGGGCCAAATAAAGCCTCCGAATTCGGAGCGCCCTTCGTGAATGACACAATTGGCCAACAGAAAAAGCCGCCGAATTCGGAGCGCCCTTCGTGAAAGACACGATTGGGTTGAATAAAGCCTCCGAATTCAGAGCACCCTTCGTGGAAAACACAGTCGGCACGATCAAGCATCCGTATTCGAAGCTCCATTCATGAACGCTGTGATTGATAAGCGCCAACGCAATTGACATAAAATGGTAGATGATCATGGATTAATTTATAAGCATTGACTGAAATAACTTACAAACATTTCAAGTAATATGTTTCATTAAATTGATCGTAATTACATAGTCCGCATCCAATTTGCATTAAAAAGTTACAATGTGTTTAGTTTTATTCGGAACCACCTTCGTCGTCACTCTTCTCCATTTTGAAGACCGAGAAGGGAAAATTGTGACCCTGATATAATGGCAGCGCCAAATCAACGCCTGCTGCATAGAGAGCTTTCGCAGCCTGGAGAGCCTTGATCCACCCGTGCTTGAATCCACGATTCTCACATCGACACACCTCCTCGGCGAGTTTTTCTTTCGTCTTCTGTATCCCAATTTTTTGACGTCATGAAAGCCTTGTTCATAGGCCCTGGTCTTCGCAGCCTTTATTACAAAGATGTTTGCCATTTGTCGATCAGCAATCGCATGGCTTATAAGCCATTGGGTCACCCTTTCCTCCACGATTGGGTTAGATTGGCCTGCTGACAACGTATCGGTAGTGTTGACTGTTCTTAATTCACGTTCAGCTTTCTCCGTGCGAGCTTTTAAGTTTCAAATATGTTCATCTTTCTGCTCTATCTCCTGCCGCGCGGTACGTAGGCGTATGCTGATTTCATAGGCGGTGTATAGCCCCTTTACCGCTCCATGGACGTCCTCTCAAAAAACTTCAAAATCAGGTCACCCAACCATCAACTATTGGACTTCCAGTGGAAAAATCTGTCGGGCGAATTCCACTGCCACGTTTGGATGGCGAATGATCGAATATGCCTCTATCATCGGTTTGTTTCCTACGAAGACTAAAAAGCTTAATGGGTGAGGTGCCCCACTGGTCTCACTTCACGAGCAAGGGGAGTTCCCTCACTGTTGCCTTTCCTTCCTAGGTGACTTGCTTCGACGACGCGGAGAATGGCTCATTTCGCGCACCCCCGACGTCCTACTTCCCGTTCACAACGTTTCGCCACCTCGATTCATGGCTGAATCCAGCTCAGCCAGTGTCTTACCCTCTCATTTGCTATTGAAGAATAGCCTTTTAGACATCTAGCTCAAACCCACCACTCTTCTCCCTCCTATGATCTGCCAAATTTGGACACCAATATGGACCCTAAACAAACGCAGCCCCCACCATTCTTATTCATCGCATGTGTAGCATTCCCAAAGCGTTCCCTTCAACGCTTTGCACCACGAACTGACATGGATCGAAAATCGTGTTCATTAACTTGCTAGGGCAAGGGCAGATTCATTAATATATTCGGCCTAAATATCAGAGCTTCGAGCCGAATTGTCATTATGCCCCAGCCACTCCCTGAACTACCGTCGTTCGACGGTCGTGTTCATTAACTTGCTGGGGCAAGGGCAGATTCATTAATCTGTTATGCCTAAATATCAGGGCCCTGAGTCGAATTGTCATTGTGCCCTAGCCAATCCCTGAACTGCTGTCGTTCGGCAGCCGTGTTCATTAACTTGGGGGAAAGGTAGATTCATTAATCTATTCTGCCTAAATATTAGAGCTCCGAGCCAAATTGTCATTATGCCCCATCCACTCCCTGAATTGCCGTCGTTCAGCGGCCGTGTTCATTAACTTGCTGGGGCAAGGGCAGATTTATTAATCTGTTCAGCCTAAATATCAGGGCTCCAAGCCGAATTGTCATTATGCCCCAGCCAATCCCTGAACTGCCGTCGTTTGGCGGCCGTATTCATTAACTTACTGGGGGAAAGGCAGATTCGTTAATCTATGTGGCCTAAATATCTAAGCTATGCGCCAAAACGTTCATGTGCCCCAACAAATCCCTGAACTGCTGTTTTTTGGCAGTCCTGTTCATCAACTTGCTGGGGCAAGGGCATATTCACTAATCTATTCAGCTAAGTCGCAGTGCTATGCAGTTATTTTTGCGCTGGATTAATTCAGTAGTTTATTTTCATTCACGAATTCATGTTTTTACATCTTACTTCGCCGTTAAACAAGCACATGCATCAGGCAAAAAGGCAAAAGCAATTTTTATTCATAAACTGAGCATAAACATAAGTCATTTTACAAATGAAAACTACCCTACGTTCGCTTCTCACAAAAATAAACAGTAAAAAACCTAACAAATCTAACAAAACCTACATACACATAATACCAAAACAAAATGAAAAATACTTTGACTCTTGGTTAGTCTTCAGGGTCAGACTCCAGCGGCTCAACATCTACTTGCTCGTACAGAATCGACTGCTCCAATACCACATTAGCGGCAGTTAAGGCTTTGAGCCAGTCGTGTTTGAACCCCCTGTTTTCGAACTTCGGCACTTCTTCTACATAGTTCTCCAAGGCCGCATCCTAGCCAGCTTGGAATAACTTGGAAATCTCAGATTCGGCGTTTGCCATCGCCCTCTTCGACTTCTTCAAGTCGGCCTCCAGCTTGGCAATCATCTCATTGGCCAATTTGAGTGCTTCTTCGTTAGCATTCGCCCTTCCCTCAGCGACCAATCTCAGTTGGTCAGCAGTCTTGGCCTTATCTGCTTCGGCATCGACCCTCGCTCTCTCTGCCGCCGCTTTTATGGCCTCAGACTCGGCTCTGAGAGAGGCCTCTGCTGCCTTCCCCTTCTTGTTTTCCACCTCGGTTGTAAGAAAGTTGATCTGTTCAATAGCGTCATGTTGGCAACGGCCAATTTCAACTATCCTTCCCGCCGCCTACAAAACAAGGGATTAGTATGCTAATATAAAAAAATTTCTTAGGTTAGCCTTGCAAAATTATAAACAAGGATCATGTATCAATATCACCAATTGAGTGGCTAATGCGATGGCCAACAAATCGGCCTCTGCCCTAAAAGTTGCTCTGTCAACCAACAGAGAAATGGAGGAGGCCAAGCTCAAGGCCACAACTGGGTCTCTTATAGCCGATGCATCAGAAGCAACCAGCATGTTCTTTATCCTTAGTTGTATTACAAACGGCACAACTAGGTCCAATTCTTCCATGCGTGGCCGTTTATCCACTGGGTCTTCTGAATAATTGGCTTCTTGTTCGGCCGGACGTTTTTCCCTCCTGTGCGCCGTCACTTGACCCTCCTGTTGATCGACAACAAGTTTCATTTTGGCCACATCAGTCTAAACCACCTCCTCAACAGGAGCAAGTGGAGGCGTTTCTGCCCTAGCATCGGGTGGAGCGGGTGGAGGTTCATTTCACTCGGCTTTGGCTCTCATACGGGTAGCCATCCTCTCGGCATTTTTTTTCCTGGCCATTTGAGTGAGCGATTCACCAACCATGTTGTCAGGATGCGAGCCGGGTAGGTCCCCTAAGTCGGTGAAAATATCTTTGGAGGACACGTCCGCTCGGCTAGAAGTGGATTGAGGATTCAGGCCGACTTCTTCAAAAGCCAAATTTAGATCCATGTCAACCTCCTCCTCTAGTCCATTGGATCTGTCCAAGGATCGTTGATTCAGCTACTTAGTGACTCCTTTGGCTACTTGTTCGTCCGCTGGCTCTGAGTCTGAAACCTCAAAACCAATCTACCTAAGGTTCTTGAAGCTCGAAAAAACAAGCGCCGTAAGGTGTTGTTCACCCCTCGGAATCGGAATATTATCTACGGGCGAAAAAGTAGTGTAGGTCGGCTCGTATCTCAGAAGAATGTGGGCCACCCTCCCTTGCTTCTGGAGATTCGGATGACCAAAGAACTGGAGTACCATTCTGATCTGTGCAAGTATAGCATCGTTAGCCGAAACGAGAACTTTCTTCAAATCATTTCCTGCACAAATAAAATGGTGAATACGTAGAATTTGAACCAGGTAAATATTTAATAAAAATTCATGGGGAGTTAAACAGCCACCTGGTTCGCCCCTTCACCCAGGCACTGGATCTTGACGATCTTCGCTCTCGTCGAATTCCCAGTTGCCACAGACAACGAACATGACATCATCAACACGCTTGCCAAAGCTGGCAAGCATAGTCACCAAATGATGGTCGGTGTCCTTGGCCCTAAGGAAGTAACGCCCCTACCGGCCAGAAGATTTGGCCAAGGCATAACAATGCCGAATGGCAGGGATTCCGAGGTTAAGCCTAAGGTACTGGTTTAGTTCTACAATTCCCATTATTATTCGGTAAAAATTTACGTTCAGTTGAGAAGGGATTAAACCCCAATGGCGAAGGACAACCCTCAAAAGTGGATGAAGGGAGAAATGGACTCCACCATTAGCGATTGACAGGAGAGGAAAGATGATTGTACTTTTATCAGTCCTCTCTGTGTCAATCACGTTCTCTGCCAAGAGTGACAGATGGACGTCGTCAAGGATAGAAAAATGGCGATGGAAACCAGGGACTTGATCCGCAGAAAGAAGGGCTCTCAAATGTTTCACCATCATAGCAGGTAAAGTGGACACTCTATATAACAAACAAACAAGGAAAAGGGAGTAGAAATGGAAGAGAGAAAAACTTACAAGAAATGAAGACGACAATGAAGAATGGGAAGAAGTTGCAGAGGGCGTGAAGCGAGGGAGGTGAACTAACAGGCAACGAGAAACCTTATGCATTAAAAAAAAACATACAAACGAAAAGACAACAAGGTTTCAAATCGTATTAAATGAATGAAGCGTATGAAGGGGCGGGAGATTGTAATAATGCCTAAAAAGAGTAGGCGTTCTGATGCTTGCATTGGAATAAGTGATACAGCCGTATTTTCTGACCCTCTAAGTCCAAGACCAAACATACCGACTAACTGACATTAATAGGATGTTTGGGGGGCAATTGTGGGGCTGAATAATATTATTACGTAGGGAAGCCAAATAACTTAAAGAAAGAAATCAAGTTATGTACTATACGGCTCTTTCTCGGAGGGACGGAGGCCGAATAACCAGATCGGCCGAAGAATCAGTTGTAAACTGGGCCGAGTACGAACAGGTAGCCGAATGAGCGATTATTCATTGGGCGAAAGGTGGGCCTAACCATCAACATCAAGGACGACTATAAATAAGAAGAGCATCAGCTAAGAAAAGGTATGTGAGAACAAATAAGATTAACTTGAGATACAAGCAACCAAGAGAGTATACACTGACTTATCCGTCAGAGTGCTAATTCCGGCACCCCCGACTGGAGTGTTCATTCCTTTTCAGGTGACTAGCTGAGGATCAAGAGCTTCCTACAAGATCCAGAGAGTATTTCTAAACCACATTTCCACAGATATATTAAGAATGACATCAAATATAGCAAAATATTTAAGCAAGAAATTTATGTGATACTTTTGAATCTCATGGTCTGACACCAACTGCTTTGTCAATAAAAAGTTTTGACACCAATTAAAAACAAGATCAACATATTTACGCTACGTGTGACTGACATTTTCTGAAAAAAAGAAAAATGTTATACATAAATGCATATTTAGCCTCCGTTTGGGAAGTGGGTTGGCTTTTTGGCTTTTTGGCTTTTTTGGCTATTTTAGCCTGGGCTTAAAAGCTTGGTTTGGGAAGGGCTTTTTGGCTTTTTTGAGTTTTTTTGTGAGAGAAGAATGTAATGATTATGGGTTGGATGTGATGTTTTGTTTGTTATGGCTAAAATAGCCTATTTTATTTTTTGTGGCTAAAATAGCCAAAAAAGCCTACAAACCCACTTGCCTTTTTATTGGAATAAAATAACCAAGGAAAGCTATCCTCCAAAGTCCATAGTTAGTCCCTCTGTCTTTCCAAAAAGCAAAGCCTAAGTCCAAAATATATATATATATTAAGGAAATCTTGACTCTTATCCTTCAAATTAAACTTCATGAAATCCATACATTAATACACAATAAATCAGGAATGAAGCCATCTACCAAGTGACATAACAAACTCCATTGCATATTACCTGGAAAATTTGGGCACTTTGCAATAAAGGTGGGTTTGGTGGGGGTTTTGTGGTTTGCCCATTTGAAGCCAATACTGATTTCCCTTCTCAAAGTGTTTTTTTTTTTTTTTTTTTTTTTTTTGAACGATCCCCTTCTTGAAGTTAAAAACCTAAAATTCACAACCAAAAAAAAAAAAAAAATCACAAATCAAACAAATTACAATCTAACTTATCATACCTTGAACAAAATTAAACCCCAAACAACGAAGCATAACATGAAAACAAAATAGAAACCCATGGCTTATAATCTATCTAATCATTTTGACGGACTGAAATCAATCATTAATTGAACCACAAAGAATCCAACAAAATCAAACAATTTACCTAAAAAAATTACATAAATTTGACCATCTTCACAAACACAGAGATACGAGTCTATGGATACGTATATGCAATAGAGAAAAACTTACCTTAAAATGTGAAGGAAGATTAAGTCAAAACCCTACAGTGGAGAGATTGAGGGAGAACCAAAGCAGCTCAGCGATGAATTGTTCGTCATCGCGTCGTTGTTTGTCGATTTGGGGATACAATAAGCGAAAGAGAATGCGAGACTGAAAGACAGAGCGAGAGATAACCTGGTATTGCGGCGGTGGCGGTGGTGATTTACGGCAGTGGCGATGTGCAACGTTGAATGCTTCCCAGTGGTGAGCGCCTGAGGTAAGGTGAGGTGTGGTGGTGACTAATTGTGTGCGAGAGAGAGAAGTGTTTTGTATTCCTAAAGAGAGGAGAATACTTGGGCGGGAAACAATAGCTTTTTATTTTCCCACCAAAATTTTGGCACCTTTGGCGACTAATGTCAAATTTTGTCGGCAAAAATTTAAGTAATAACGACTAAATTATTTAGTAACCAAACCAACTCTAATAGCGATTAAAATTTTAGTCGCTAAAAGTAGATATTTGGCGACTAGTTTTTCTTTGGTTCGAAAAAATGAATGTATCATGACTAAAATTTTTTTATTCACCAAAACTTTATATTTGCCGACCAATTTTTTGGTCACCAAAGGGTAACAGTAAAACTATGGCTATTATTTGCCGACTAAATTTATTTTAGTCGGCAAAAATTAGCATACCACGACTAAAACAAACTTTAGTAGCCTAACAACTAGACTAACGCCAACTAATATTTGTTTTGGTTGCCTATTATGGTATATTTAGCGACTAACATTTTTTTTAGTCACCAATAAATAATATATCCCGACTAAAAAAAAAAATTAGTAGCTAAATCCTAATCCAACGCCGATTAATGCATTTTTTAGTCACCAAAAATTGCACTTTTGGCGACTAAATTCCTTTTAGTTGCCAAATTTGATCGCCAAAAGTGTAAATTGTTGTAATTAGAAGTGATTACTTTATGATGTGTATTGTTTGTTGGAACCATCTAGGTTGTGATGTTGTGTTGGTTTGTGTTACAGGTGTTGATAGGGTCGTAAGCCTGTGGACGCGGTCTTGTGAACATAGACGAAATGCGGCGATGAGGTTGAACGAGGGAAATCAGGGAGGCAACACAATGAGAGGGCGGGTGTTGTTCAATCAAAATGATGATGCTGGCTGTTCTGGGGCTACTCATAAACATCAAAAAAACGCGACTGAATTTTCATTCCAACGTAATGGGCATTGTGAAACTGGTGTATGAGGTCAAACTTCGTGAAGTGCATTTGGTTCATTTAAGGAAGACCCCTTTCTGGTTAATGTTTGAAACGATACTGATAAATCAGCTTGACCAGACGAAGTTCTGGAAGGGTGACGATTTGGTGGTCAGCATGATAAAGTGTTACAACATACGGCAAGGAATGTTTGTTATTGGTGGTCAAGCTGTTGATTTGACCGATGAGGACATGAAGTTGTTGTTTGGCTTGCAATGTGGGGATGCTTTTCTGGATTTGACGCCCAAACCAAGACCGTCGTCAGATTTCGTACAACGAAGGTGTGGAGGCCCGAGTTGGATTACTGCAAAAACTTATGAGGGATATGCCAACTGAAGTAGCAGCGGGAGATACACCACGTGATCATGAGGACACACGAAACTGTTATACCTGTAAGTTTATGAGAAGTTATTTTTCGCAACCTCTGGAAAGACAATAAGCTGGACGTTTATCCGGTACGTTGAAATTTTGGATACAATGAGGTTGTACGATTGGGCTGGAGCGATACGTAGCGCACTGATGTGTTCAGTTAGGGATTTCGATAGGATGCCTGAAAAAGTGACCGGATGTGTGGTCGCGTTGATGGTAAGTATTTTAGTGAATATATGTTTGGTTGTTTACTATGATTTTGGTCATTGGTAGTTAATGTTGTTTGCATGTGTGACATATTAAGTAAGCATAACGTGTTTTTCATTTAGTTCCTAGTTCTGGTTTTGTGAGCACACAACGATAGTTAAAGCAAAATTGGGGCACATGTTCCCCAGATTTCTGAAGTGGAACATTGGAAAATTGGTAGCACGTGCACAAGGCGTGAAACTTTCTGGGCATTTAAATTTTGAGGTAGAGTTTGTTTGATTTGTGTATTGTTGGTGTTAATTTTCGTGATATGGTTCTCACCATTACCCTCCTATGACATTGTGTTTAACACATTGAATGATGGTTTCATTTTTGTTGTATGTAGGTAATACTAGGGCCACTGGTAGTTACGGAGCACGAACATGGCATCCTACAAGGGTTTGGGTTGTGCTCTAATGAATATATGGACATGATGGTTGACAGTGAGCAATTTGAGGCTGGTGGGGTTCGTGGACAGTGTCGTTCAGTTAATATGAAGGGGACGGGGTGTAGTACTAAAGTAAGGGGGGATTTTCAAACCACCCCCACATTTGATGGAGGAGGTGTACGTTATCAGTAAGCAGTGGATGGCGAGGGTGCATGTCACGTTGAAAAAGTAAGAACACCGAGATCCGGTGCTGGCAAGGTTGTGGGATCAGGGATTAGTGTTGAAATCAGTAAGGAGTGTAGGGTATTATTATTATTTTGCCCCCTAAACTTTTACTAATTAATTTATTTATATAATTATATTAAAATATTGGGTCAAAGTTGATGGTGGGGGTGACGTTGAGAAAGAGGAACTAATGTTGAAATTGAAAGAAGAGGTTGCTATGTTGAAATAGAAGAATGAGTTACAAATAGTAACTCTGGTTGGAGGGTTCGAGAGCATATTCAGAGTAAAAGACGAAGAAATCAAGAAACTGAAAGTAGAAAATGTTGACGTTAAGGAAAACTATATTGTGCCTTGCAGAGCAAATGGTAGATCAGGCCATGTACAATGTCACGCAACGGTATAATGGTGTGAATGTAGAGACAGGTGGAGAGATTTTTTCAATGAGGGATAATATGGTAGGAGCGGGCAAAGTGAATAGTGGTGACCTGGCCGTACTCGATGATGTAGTGATGAATGCAACACCAATAACGTCTGTGCAGGGCAGTGCTCGCATCAGCGATGTAGACATGATAGTGGCTGTGGGTCAAGTTATGGATCATGATGTGGTAGTAATTAGTCCCCGTTAACCTGACTGGTGGTGTGGCGGGGGATGGTATGAATTCATTTGTTCGTAACATTAAAGGGAATGTGAGGAAAAATCTTAGGCTGTGTTTTGTTGTATTTTCAAATTAACTTTCAACAGGTGAATTCCTGCTTGACGTTTGGATAGGACACTCAAAATATGATTCCGCATGTTAATTCAAATTACGGGTTGAAAATCTGTTTGGCATCTCGTAGTTCATTTCTCCGTTTTCAACGTGTTTGTCTTCTTCCTCTTTTGCTCTGAAAAGCTTCCCCTTCCTTCTCCATCGTCTCTGAAAATTTCCCGTGACCCTCGTCTTTCTTTCTCTTTTGATCTAAAAAGCTTCCATGTCTTTCTCCATCGTATCTGAAAATTTCGTGTGAACCTCATATTTCTTCTCTGTATCAAACATCAGACATGGAAGCTTCGACTATGTGATAGGAAATTGAAGGGGAGGTGTGAGATGGGATGACCGGCTGGATGACCAGCCGGTTGACCTCCCGATTGTCCCGGTCCGACTTCCTGCTCTTCGACTATATGATGCTAAGGTTCAGAAGGTTCAGGTTGTTTTTATTTTTTTTATAGAAATGCTGAGGTTCAGAAGGTTCAGATTGTTTTTTATTTTTTATTTTTATTTTTTATTTCTTATCTATTATTGTTTTATAATATTAATAATTTTTTAATAATATTACATCCGTATACTGAATTACTAAATTAATAACGTGTAATAAATGAGAAAAAAAATTAATAATGTTTTGTAAGGTTTACGTTATGATTTGTATTTTAAAATATTACACTTAGTGTATTTATGTTAATTTTTATTAATATGTATTCTCAAAAGTTGTTCACTTTAACAAAATTTTAAAAAAATATATAAAACGTATTGTAGAAGATGTTTGTACAGGCGTAAAAAATGAATTGATAGAAAATTTAATTGACACAAAATAATTGACATAGATTTATTTTAAAATGAAAAAAAAAATTGAAAAAAAATTATTCAAAAAAAAATTACTGAAAAAAATTAATTGAAAAAAAAATCAATTTTTAATTTCAGTATTTTAAAAATAGTTTGGTTATTACTGTTAATAAAAAATACGGATATCGATATATGAGTTGTGTGTTTGATTATAAATTATTGATTGAATTAAGTTTTGAAAACTATTTCCAAAACACATCACCAAACAAATTTTCTTTTTCACATGTCACATCAAACTTTCAAAACTTAATTCAAAATACATCTTCAAAACACATTTCAACACTCTATTTAAAAATCATAACCAAACAAATTTTTTACACTCAAATCATAATTCCACAACACACAAACTCAAAATACAACTTATACTCTCAAATCATATTTACAAAACTCTACCAAACGCTACCTTAAATTACCAGACGGGGGCGGGCGCATAGAGTGGACAATAAGAGGGAAGTTCAATGGAAGCGACCGGCGTTCATGGGATGAACAGTGGAGGGTGTGATGATGTTATTGACGTTGATGAGATTGGTGAAGTGAGTAAGAGTTTCTTAGGTTTTGGGATTACCAATCGTAACACAGTGTGGAGAATGTTATCAGAGGGGGAGAAAGGTATTATGCACAAGGCTTATGACAGATACGGTGATGGTGAGTACGTGTGTGCTTCATTAGTATTTGTACAATCATTGCGTTCCGTGTTGTATTTTATTTGAAATGTTTGTTCACAATTTGTGCGGGTGACAATGTTTCTAGGGTGGTGATGTGGGTTGAGCGGGTGGATGGTACTACAATTTACTTTTTCGATGTCCGAGCCCTTGTACGACAGGCTAGCATGCAAAGGAATGTAAGTTGTGGTCACTGTTTGTAGTAAATGATTATCATAATATCGTTGAATTATAATTCATTTGCATTTGTTTGTGTTTTTTGGGGGGCTTGTTTTTTAAGTAGTTGTAATCATTATTTGCAAGTGATTGATGCGTATACAGAGATGCTTACCGATGAGCAGGATATGCTGAAAATGCGGGTACTGATTTCCCGAATAAGTCATATTTTTTCAGCAACATATGCTTGGTGAGTATGCACAAGTGGTATGGAGTATTATGGTGTTTTCCACGCTTATATGATTCTACTTTGTTGTTGGTTTGTTGTGAGTAGGACATGATTAAAAATGTGAACAAGTCGGCGAGTTCCAAATACATGATGAGTAACCTATCTGCCGCAGGAGATGCACGATACATTCATTTCCCAATATGCCACCTTTCACATTGGACTCTCGTCGTGTACGATACCGATGATGGTAGTTGGAAACATTTCAACTCGGCGCATAATAGGCATGTTGACAGGGGTGGGCATTATGATGAAGCTATTGCGTTGGTGAGAATTTTGACATGGTGTGTGAATTAAATGTTATATTTAGCTAGTTGACAACAAATATAATGTAATTGTGGGTTGTGTGTGATTGGTGCAGAAAAGAATTGTTGTTGAAGTGCAGCGGGAGTCGTTAGTAGCTCATGGTTTGTTTGACGTGATTGGTACGCAGGAAGTGGAGACGCCAGTGGAGTTAGTCGTGGAATGCCCACAACAACGTCTAGAATCGTAAGTGACTAAAAAAAAATAGTTTGTATAAATAGTGGTAGTAATGGGTTCCTTAGCAATACATGATGTGTGTTTTTAATTTTTCGTTTGACTTCACAAGCTTTATTGTGCGATTATAGTATGCACTATCATAACACAGCATGTGCATCATATGGATGCAATTGTAGTGTACTCCGGGCAAACATAGTGAAAATATTTGTCGGCGATCCAGTGAGAGGGGTAGCCAGCAACAGAGGGCAGACATTAGAATGATGTGGAACTGAAAATAATTTTAAATTAGTTTTTGGGATAGTATGAAGTATTTGGTTATGTAGTACAGCGTTTGATGTTATTTTTTGAACACCCAGGAAACGTGTTACTGTTGGTTTTACATAGGTTTTTGTTGACTGCCGATTTTTTTAAACATGGATGATTGCGTTTTGCATGTTATACGTTATGTGTGTTAATACGTTACGTTTATGAAAATACAGGAATTGTATGAATTATGGGTGTGTGGATAATTTGTAATTTATAGTGGGTAGTTGTATTTGGCTGTGTTTATGAGGTGTGTGGTTAGTATGTGGATGTTTTGTATGTTAGGGAATGGTGATGCGTTGGTGTACAAGCATGGGTGTGGCATTGTTTGTGTCGAGTGGGGGCTGTTTTGTTCGCGTGAAATGGTGTCATTGTGTGTAGGTATGAAAGTGAAATAATGGGTTGTGTTTATTGTGTGGGGGTCGAAGAATGTTGTATAAGGTGAAGGGGTGACATGTCAGGACAGATGTGCATGTGTGTTTGATGTTGTTGATATAGTGGTAGAGGACAACAGGGTAAGCGTATGTGGTATGCCATTGGACTGCACGTGAAGCATGTATGGTGGTAGAAATGCAAGTGGAAGTAAATTATCGTAGTGGTGTGACGTTCTGTGTGAAGTTGAAGTGAATTGTGTGGGTTTCAGTGGATCACCACTCTCAATTAATAATAAGGACAATAGTTCAATGTTGTATGAGTGTGTCTGTCTGAATTTTTTAAGTACGTGGGTTTCTTTTACATTTTTCCCAACTTGGCATACTTGTATCCGAATTGTGTGATTTTGTTTTTGAATTTTGATAGCTTGTGTGGTACAATCCAACTGGTTGTTACAAGTGTAAAATGTGTTGTATGATGTAGAACAACCGAGTAGTTTATAATGTGTAAAGTTCGGGTTCGTAACGAATTGTTATGATTTAGTTCCAGGTTATAGATAGGATGGCATATTTTGCTGTACAATTGTAGTGAATTATGTAGGTGTGTGAAGTTGGGATGGTCGAACAATGTGGTGAAAAGCAATTGCTGTAATGTGTACATCGAGCGTTGTATAACAAAATAGGGTGTGCCATTGCATACTTTTTATTTGATTGCCTTACAAATATGGGAATATAGTGTTGGCAAACATAAAATGTACGCAAATAAATATTTATTTGGCGCTGACGCAACGCATGTACAAAAATATAAAATACTTAGATTAAATGTTAGGACTGTGACAAGTGATCTAAATAGGCTCCTTGCATGTTTTCTTGTTGTGGCTCCCCATGCGGCCACATCGGCCACAACAGATCTGTTGCACATGCTCTCCCTTTGACAATATCCTCTTTTTCTTCGGCCTGCCCGGGGGGTGTTTCATATCTGGAGGGTTGATGACGTAGTCATGTGGATCAAGTGGTGGTTGCTCGACGGTTGGGATTGGGAAGATACTTGCAGTGTAGGTCGAACGGTATGTGGAAACATAAAAGTGTGGTTTGACAAGATCATTCAAATGTATACTGCTCTTCTGAACGGCGACCATTACATGTGCGCATGGGAACCCATTAAGTTGCCATTGAAAACAGGTGCATGTTTGGAGAGAAAGATTCACGATTACTGACGGGAACGAATGGACCTCATATACGTCTGCATTTGCTTGACTTACTCTCAATGACCTCCCTTTGTTGAATGCTTTATCTAAACAGGACTCCATTTTGGGACATATTGCACCAATCCATGTTTGGGCTGCGACTCGATGTTTTGCAATTTGACGCATTATTTTCGCTCTAATGCTGCCAACCATCCTAGTGATTGGAAAATTGTGAGACTCTCAGATCCATGAGTTGAATGATTCTGCAACATTTGAGCATATCTCGCCGTATCGTCTTCCCCTGCATTGAATCATTAGTGCATGTGATACGTTTGACATGACATTGTGCACATGAATGAAAGTTGGCATAGTGCATTACGTTAAATGTAGTAGTGTAACATGTACCAAAAAAATGCATTCGCCCAATGTTGTGGTGGTGAGGTAACAAGGAATTCGGATGCAACACCACATCCAAATTTGTGGAACTGTTCCAACTTAAGGTTAAAAATGCGGTTACTGTTGGTGCATATGCACAGTGGCGTAATTTGCTCACCAATCCAGCCCGGTGCATATTATTCATATAATGTAACCTGTCACATAGATTCCTTTGCAGATGCTGCAGACAAAAATCATGTTCGACGTTAGGGAAAACAATTGGTATTGCATCTAGTAAACTGGCATTCCGATCCGAAACAAATGTGAGTGGTCTGTCCCCATTAAGCACATTTGCCAGGTGTTGTAGAAACCAGGACCAGTTTACCGTGTTCTCCGAGTCGACCACTATGTAAGCTAGTGGGAATAAACTTGTAACACATGTTTTCCATGTGACTAGTTAGATGACATGGTGTAGTGCACGGTCTGGGAAACCTGTTAGTTGGTTATGATTTTGCAACGTGATGGTATGTGTGTGAGAACTGATGAAGTATTACGGACTGATGTGTTGACTTTGATTTTAAAGGAGGTACGAACCTTGGTTGCCGTCCTTTGCAGTGGCAGCTAGTAAGAATTCTTTGAAACGGCCTTTGAGGAATGTTGCATCAAGGAAAAGCAATGGACGACAATGAATGAAACCGTCGATACACCCTTTGAAAGATATGAAGAATCTTGTGAACCAATGGGTCTAGTCGTTAATGTAACTACTGGGATTGTGTTCCATCACAACGCCGATGTACCATCGCAAATGATCAAACGATATTGAATGTGCTCCAAATAGTTTGCCCCTCGCTTTTTCAACTCTAAGCCACGTTACACGGTAAGTTATGTCCAGACCGTAGTCTTGTTTTATGTCAAGCATAACTTCAATTGGGCGCGTGAGTGGCCTATCATGTATCCGTTTGGCCATGATGTCGGCCACCAAGTCAGAACCAACGAGCGGGTTTTTCGACATGCGTACAGCCACACCGCATATGTGCTTACTAACCCATTTGAGGAGGTAGAAAAACCCATTTGTCTCTAGTTTCCGTGCATGAATCATCCATTTGCAGCCCTTCATTTCAATCAGTGTGCAAATAGCGGTAATTTGTATTGAGTCATTCTTTATGTACTTGGACTGGAAACCGCACTCAATAGCGTATTTGCGTAGGACATTGCGATATTCAGGTGCGCCACCTTCAAAATGCTGTCCTATATAAGTAAACCCATGGGCCCATGACTCTGATAGGAATACCTTGTCATTATGGGGGCAGAAGGTTTGCAGCAAGTCGACCTCGTCATACATGTTGAAATTGTTCAACACCCTCCCTTGAAGAGGTGAAGTAGTTTCGTTGACACGCTGGTCATTTGACTGTATCCATGTCCCAGTCCCAGCATCTTGTTTGACAGTGGCATCGACAATTTGTAACTTGAATGAACGAGCAAAACAAATCATGTTCTCCATGTCAACATCATTTTGCAACATGAATGCATTATACCCCGGTATATTGTAAAAAATAAATCTTCCCCAGGACCAGCTCCTTGAATTTTGAACAAACGAAATTAACCAGTTTGTCATAGGTGTGTGGCGGTTGTGGGTTATAGGCAACATTTGTAGATTGGTAACAACACATAAGCATCATAAATGCGTCCATCTGCAAAAAGGAAATTCACATCCGTAAACAAGCACACACAATTGGGGGGAGTGAAAAAATGAAATGCATACAAAAATTACGACCGATACACTCCACAACATGGATTAAAAATTGCAAATGTAGTAAGTATGACGCTTGAAAAATTGAATTAATACAACTGAAACAGAGGAAAATATGGAATCGTGTTGGGAACGGTTGTTTTAATTACAAACTTAACGAGTTTCTCGTCGAGACCCCGATTCAGGTGGCATGTAAACATGGCTAAGTCCTTCAGCAAACGTGTACATGTACACAACGGACGTGTATAACCAAAACGTGACAACAGGGGGAAACAATGATCGAATAATTTTCTGAAAATGTGTGATCATGAGTGTGCAACAGTTCCATATCAACATGACGTATACATGGTGGGTGGTGAGGTCATTAGAAGTGGTTGCGTAACGTACCTCGGCACGTATGCCAGTGAACCACGTTCCCCTTGCTACGACGACAGTGAGTCACGTTTCTGTGCAGCAAACCAAGTTCCCGTCCCTCATACCAAACAACTGAATCCAAAGTAACCCTAATCCCACTCTAAAACCTATGTAAACGGCTTCCCTCACCCCCCAAGAAAAATGGGATATGACATACCAAAAAAAAAAAGAATAAAATCTCCACAAATCATGGCAGTGTATATTCGTCCAGCAACACCCCCAACCCATTCAAATTAGGACCACCCAGTAACAAATTATGCCACAAACAGACCTGGCAAACAAAGAGAAAACCCGTAGGACCAAATAGATCACAAGATACCCAAATGGGACTTTCCAATAATTTCCCCAAAATAAAATTGATTTTACACTTTTTATTATTTTGTTTCGAAAAGTATGAAATTGAAAATACGACCAAACTTAGGTGATTAGGTAATTCTTCCAAATGCATATGAATATGTTAATGGGATTTGGGGGAGTTTGAAGATATAGTTGGGAGGGAGGAGGATCCCCTCCGGTCCATATTTTGAATTGGAGAGTGTTGTTTAGGCTTATGAGGCCCATCACGGGTCTCAATTTAATAATATGAACTATTCATTTTGTTGTGTATTTTATTCACAAACAAAAAAATTAAATTGATCTGATAATTGTACTGCATTTTTCGCACAAAAAAATGAAGATAATTATGTTTTTAAAAATAAATTATACATTTTTTTTATGACAAATGCAGTAAATTAAACAAGTTACAGTTATCGAATCAATCTTCTTCTTTTTTTGTTGATGAAATACAGAAAGTGTCTGACAAATTAAACGGTTCGAATCATTAAAACGGGACTCGTGATGAGCCCTATGGACCCAAACAGTACCCTCCAATTCAAAATATAAACTAGAGGGATCCTCCTTAATTATAGTAAAATCTTGATGGCAAATATTTTGTTAAAAATTCGATGCCTAATTAATTCAGGCTAGTTTGACAATTGATAACATTTTTTTTTAAAATAAACCTTTTCTAAAGTCTTTCCAAAAAAAAAAAAATTCACTTTTAGGTCCTATTGGATTAGAAGTCTTAAATAAACAAATAATATTTTGCAAAATGTCTACTAAAGAAAGAATAATTTTTGAGAGATCTATTTATAAATCTCATTTAAAGGATTTATAGTATAATAAGTGCACAAAATATTCTTATATTCCACCTAATCTCATACATTTGAACAGATATTCCAATAGGTCTTTTTTTTTTCATATTAGAAGTATTATGTAGACTATTTTGCCTTTGTAATTTTTTTTTATAATATATATATATATATATATATATAATACCATACATCTAAGAGAGAAAATTATTATTAGATATATTTCATTTATGATATATGTATAATGTATATAAATATAGAAGATTATTATTCTTAATATTTTCTTTGCCTAAATGTAAGGAATTCTCTTGATCAAAGATCATCATTCACCATTATTTTACAATGTCATGTCATGGAAGAACATTTGGAAAAGAAACTTTGTACGTGTAGACTGATGATAGAGATGATGAAGGACTCGCAACAAAGATGATAGTAAACCGGAGATAAACAATCTTTTTTTTTTCCACTGTTATACATAAATCATAATCTCTAGGATGAAACAGGTGTTATCAAATAGGATGAAACAGGTGATGCCCAAGATTATTAGTGAGGTTCAGTCAGCTTTTCTGGGTGGTCGGAACATTATGGATGGGATTCTTATAGCTAATGAGATTGTTGATGGATGGAAAAGATCCAATAAGAAAGGTTTGGTTCTCAAATTGGATTTTGAAAAGACTTATGACTCAATCAATTGGGAGTTTCTCTTCAATATGCTCTCAAACTTTGGTTTCGGATCTAGATGGGTGAGTTGGATGAAAGCTTGTGTATCCTCTGCTAAGATTTCTATTTTGGTTAATGGGTCACCAACGCCTGAATTTTGCCCACAAAAGGGCCTTCGTCAAGGTGATCCATTGCCACCGTTTTTGTTCAACATTGTAGCAAAGGGTCTCAATATATTACTGAGCAGGGCAAAAGAGTTAAACTTAATCAATGGGGTAGAGGTGGGGTCCAATGGCTTAAGAGTAACTCATTTGCAATTTGCGGATGACACTATTTTGTTTTGTGAAGCTAAGAAGGAGGAAGTTTGTAATATCAAAAGAATTTTAAGATGCTTTGAGATGGTTTCGGGGCTGAAAATAAATTACCACAAGAGTGTCATTTGTGGTGTTGGGGTTGATGATGGACTATTGCAAGAGTTTGCCTTTAATCTAAACTGCCTCTATCAAAAGCTACCTATAATGTATTTAGGTTTGCCATTGGGGGTCAACCCAAGTAGGAGAAGTACTTGGAAACCTGTTCTTGTCAAACTTAAGCAGAAATTGGCTAATTGGAAGAGAAGACTACTTTCTTTTGCCGGGAGGTTAACTGTGATCAAGTCAGTTTTGTCCAATTTACCGGTTTACTATTTATCATTGTTCAAGATTCCTGTTGGGGTGGCTAAGGAGATTGAGAAAATACAATCAGCTTTCTTGTGGAGTGGATCAGATCTCAGAAGAAAAGTGCATTTAGTCCGATGGGAGGTAATTGCAAAGAATAAGAATCTAGGTGGTTTGGGATTGAGGAAGATTAGAACATTCAATGACTGCTTGTTGTTAAAATGGTGGTAGAGCTTTGGAGCTGAGAATCACACACTCTAGAAAGAATTGATATGCGCAAAATATAATGTTCAATATGGGAAATGGTTGCCAACTTTGGTAGGTAGAGGTTCTAAGATCTGGACTGATATAATTAATGTAGCTTTGTTGAATCCAGACTTGCATAATTTATATATTCATAATTCTCATATAGCTTTGGGAGATGGGAGTAGAGTTCACTTCTAGTTGGACAAGTGGATTGGTAACATGTGTTTAAAGGAGGAATTCCCTAGACTCTTCTCTCTATCTAATAATAAGCATGGGGTGGTAAGGGTGTTTTTGAGAATAGGGGTGTAGCTGATGAGTGGAACCTTGAGTATAGAAGAACTTTGTTGGCTTGGGAGGAGGAGGAAGTACATAGATTAGTTTGTTTGCTCAAACGTGCACCAGATCTTTGCAGTGAAAAATCAGATGTATTGAAATGGGCAGTAGAGTCATCTGGACTGTTTAGTGTAGCATCAGCATATAAATGGAGTGAATCCCTTCTTGGTCCGGTTATAGCAATGGCAGGCTCTATATGGAATAATTTTGCTCCTCCTAAAGTACAATTTTTTGGATGGTTGGCATGGCTTGGTAAGGTCAAAACTTCCTAGTTCCTTCACAGAATTGGTATACTTGATGGGGGTGTCAATCTTGAATGTGTGTTTTGCTATAATGATGTTGAAATTGTGGAGCATATTCTTCTTGTATGTCCTTTTGTTTGGAGGCTTTGGTCAAACATTGTGCGATGGTGGGGCTTTCAATGGGTCATGCCAGGTTCTGTAGATGGATTGCTGCAGTAGTGGTATGGGTGTAGTATGTCAAAATTGGAGAAGAAAATCTGGATGGTCATTCCTATGGCAACTCTTCGGTCTCTCTGGAGGCATAGAAACGAGTGTGTTTTCAATGGACTACAACCAGATTTTGAAGCTTTATGCGACATTGTGAAAGTTTGAGTAGCTTTGTGGACTAAGGCATCGCCACTACAGGTGGCAGCTTCTGTAAATGATTTGGTGTACAACTTGCAGCAGGTCAAGTTCTGCCTGAGGAGTGGTGGTTGAGTGTGTTTTTGTTATGGGTATTTATCTCAGAAAAAGCTGCGGTCTACTCTGGTGTCTGCTCTGCTATGCTTGTTGGTGTTACCTGCAGAATTGGTTGAGATGAGCTACTGGTTTTCTACTTCCGCGGATTTGGTGTGGGTATGCATCTTGGTGTTGAGCTACTCCTCCTCCCAAGCTACTGGTTTATTTGCTACATTTGCAGATATTTTTTACTACTGTTGTGCTGTTGAGCTTACTGGGTCTCTATTTTTCTATCTGTTGTTTGCTCTGTTGTCTGCTCTGCTGTCTGCTATGTTATGCTTGTTGGTGCTACCAGCAGAATTGGGTATGCACCAAGATGGTGGTTTGTTTGCTACTTCTGCAGATTTTTCTACTTCTGTTGTGCTGTTGAGCTTTCTGGTTGTTAGTATGAACTGTTACCATGGGTAGACTGCTGGCTAAAACAGATTCTGATTTGTTTGGGTGGTGTATTCTGATCTGTTTGCTCTGCTGGTTTGTAAGGCCTGGTTGGTTCTCTGCCTAGTTGTGTCTAGCAGATGATGTCTAGCAGCATAGCAGCATTGGTTTGGTTTTTGGTCTGTCTCTCTCGTTGGTTCCTCACCAACTTTGGGGTGCTAGCAAATGATAGGATGGGTTTTTTGGTGCCAACCTAGTTGGGATCATTTAGCTCATTGTGATGCTCCTGCACTCCTCTTTTCTTTATTGGTGTAATTTCTTTCGTACCCTGTACTAGTTTTTACATCAATGAAGTATCTTTTTTGCTGATCAAAAAAAATAGATCATAATCTCTACGTCGGTTTGTGTAGTCATCGATATTGTGTAATTTATTTACCAATATTATGCCAGAGTTGATTGTATGTAGATTTTTCTATAAAAAAAATGTCAATATATATGAACTATTTGATGATTTTTTATATATTGTTTGATGATTTGTTATATATTGTTTTTTACTCTACTTGTTGGTTGAGTAATCATTTTTATTGTCATTGAACAATCAAAATAGTCTTAAGAATGGATAATTGTTGTTATTTTTTATTATGTATTAATTTAAAAATATAAACAAGTGCAGAAAGTTGAAAGGATGATTTGGTCATATTATACTAAATAGAACCTAATGAAATATATATATATATATATGGATTAGATGAAACATAACTCTTAAGAATGAAATTTACTAACAAAAGCTCCCATAATTTTTTATTTTATTTAAAGATTTTTGGGTCCTTGATGAACTTTTGTTGGAATTTTTCAAAGAAAAAAATATGTTTATTTTTAAGATCTTTCTAGACTTAGAAGGCAGAAAAAAAAAAAAAAAAAAAAAAAAAGTGGCACAATTAAATGTTGAAACAAGTACTTTGCAAATAGATAAGCGTGATTATTTGATACTCTTGGAGCATTGTACGGCACCACATAACACTTAATATTTAATATTTGTGAAATAACTCTCCAAAATCCCAATAAAAGTATTAGTCCCACAATTTTAATTAATAAATATTAGATTGAAACACTACTTGGATTTGTTCCATGGTAATTTTTCCACACATCGACGTGAGAGAATGATGTACAAATTTTTTTGATGACGTGACGTGAATTTTTGTACTCTTTTTATTTTCAACCAAATCATCCATCAAATTCTATTTATAAATTATTTTGAGCAAATTACATACACGTGAGAGAATAGTGGGGAAAAAATCATAAACGCATAAAGAGTGCAAATGCATCTATAGTGGAGTGCAAATAAAAGGCTATGAGGTGTAAGTGTCACTTGCACCTCTCTATGTGTTGATAATTTTTTTGTCCCTTATCTCACATGCATGTAGTTTCCCTAATTATTTTTCCAATCAAAAATAAGTTTTCTTTGGTTTAGTTAGGCTCGTCTGGAATAATTTTTTTTAACTTGGTTAAAATGTTTCGTTTGAGATAAATTTTTGACTTTTTTTTTGTTTAGATTTGATTGTTGTGAGAGAAAAAATAAAATAATTATTGTTTGAATATAACATTTTGTCTTACTTTAACTTTTTAATCTATTTTATCTTTTTGTTGCCTAAATTAACCCAACCAACATGCCAAATAAAGCCTTAAATAGTGGTATGGGCTAGACAATAGAGCAATCTTGGTCAGTATTATATTTCCAACTCTTGTAACACTACCGATCATAAGATTTTGGATGCTAATTCTATAATCAGTACCATACAATAAAATTTTACCCACTACATTGTAGAAATTTGAGTAAAAGTCTCTTGGCATAATTTTAGTGGTTAAACCAAAATTTACTATTTTTTCATATGTAAAATTTTTTGAAATCAATTTTTCACGCCTTGAGACATGAGAAATGCAGGCCTTATTTTTTAAAATAATTTTGCCCATTTTTTTTTTTTTTTAAATCATTCACAACATCATTTCTATGAAGTATATAGACCTCGCAAGCATCTTTCTTTGGTATTGGTAACGTTTTATATTTTGAATGTCACAGGTCTCATTTGTCAAAAAGTCACCATTGTCTTCATCTTGTGTGCAGAGAAGGCGCAATTCATTTTTCTCTGTTTAGAATAAAATAAAATAAAATACACAATAAAATTTCAGTGCGATGAAAGATTATACAATTCTCTTTTCCACCCACCTTAGAGTAGATACAATAATTATTTCTTGATGTACTCAAGAAAAAAGTTATCCTGAGAGGGAGTAATTATTGAATATAATGGTGATATCACATGACGATATCACCATCTAACGAATATTGTTGATTTGCGATAGAAATTATAATATTATTGGGTTAGTGGGAGACACGAGTTGACTACCTAATACATTTACAACTTTTATTGGTTGGTAACACCATGTACGATACCGTTACTATTTTTTTCCTAGGAGGAGGAATCTCCTTCCATCAGTTGGTTCTATACTAATATAATGAGCCCTTGTAGTCAATTCATAGTTGCTAACTTGCTACATAACCATATCAAGTGAGAAACCCATACTACAAAAAGAAAATTCACAATTTTCGGCGAAAGACCAAGCCCAAGCCCACAACCCAAACCCACAAGCACAAAACTTGCTGATTTAGCCAAGTTCAGATGCTGTCTTACTCGTTGTCCATGTTTGAGCAACACTCATTTGATGACAACTTCCAATCTTGTCTTGAAATAGGAGTGGATTTAAAATTATCACTATAAAAGTACATATGTATATTTTAGAGTACAAATCCTTATAATTTTTAATTATTTCAAATTATTAGGGATGCGGTCCCTTCTTTCGCACCCCTAAATCTATCATTGTCTCTAAACTTATTCCCAGAAAAGAAAGAAATATATATATATATATATATATATCATGCTGTAAGTTGAAATTCTGAACAGTAGTGTGTCCAAAGTGGGACCAACCTGGACAATGAATTGAACAAAAACAAGCTTGCATGTACTAGTCCAGAGCTGAGCTGTGTCCTTCCAATTTCAATTAATATTCTACTTCCCCCTTTGAATAATAATGTATCCATGTAGCTATCTCCCCAACCCAACCAGCTTCAAAGCATTGGGTGTCTCTCTCTCTCTCTCTCTCTCTCTCTCTCTCTCTCTCTGGTGGTTGTGGTCCCCTAACCCTTCAGTAACATCCAAACTTTCGTTCACTGCTACAAATGGGGTTGGCCTTGCTTTCTTCCATAACAAGTCAATTTTTGTATGTTTCCATCCCAAAGTTCCAAAACTACTATCTACTCATTCACAAAGAGGCATCAGCAACTGACAAGAATGAATCAAATCAAACTTGAAAAGTGGCAAACATGTACCAGTTAAAATGTCTTCCAATCATTCATCGCAGCAATGCAACGATACTCCATGTAGCGTGGACTGTGTTGAGTATGCTTATTTGGGGGTATGAAATTGGATTTCATGCATGGAACCAGTATTAATGCCTTTTCTTAGCTTTCTCCAGAAAGTAAGGTATTGTGTCCACAGAATTTGTTTGTTGGTGGCCACTGAATCCATGAACTATTGACAAAGTCTTGCCCAAACTGTTTTGGGGTCACTAACCCAAATCAGGCAATGTGAGCAACTTTACTATCCAAATGGGAATGGTATCACTACAAGAATTTACACATTTGCCGACCAAAAAAATTTTGGTCGCAGAAAAATAACATTTTTCGTAGCTAAAATTTTTTTCTATTACCGACCAAATTTTTTTTGTTGCAAATAAGTAATTTTTGGTGACCAAATTACAATTTTTGTCGCCAAAAATCTGGGCGGGAGAATAAAATCTGGGCGGGAGCTGAATGATCTTTCAGCGACCAATGTAATGTGGTCGCTGATACCAAAACGACGTCGTTTTGGTATCAAAATTCCCATACAGACATCAGCCGACCAAAAAAAATGGTAGGGGATAATTTACTAATTCAAACACATAAATCCTAAATACGCGCCTCTTTCACACACCTCGGTCGAATTCGATCAAAGCTCAGTTGCGCCAATCGACCTTGCCGTCCGTCTGCGCCGCCGTCCGTCTTCGCCATTTCTGATTCATCTAGGTATTTTTTTTCAACTTATATCCGTCAAGGTGACGATCGATGTGGAACAGAACTGTATTAGTGTTTACAACAATGGGGATGGTGTTCCAGTGGAGATTCATCAGGAGGAAGGGGTTTATGTGCCCGAGATGATCTTCGGGCACCTCCTGACGAGTAGTAATTACAACGACTTGACGAGGAAGACGACCGGTGGGAGGAACGGGTACGGAGCAAAGATTACGAATATATTTTCGATGGAGTTTGTGATCGAGACTGCGGATGGGAAGAGGCAAAAGAAGTACAAGCAGGTATATACAGATTTGTGATTTTTTTTTTTTTTGTAATTTTAATGGCCGTTCTTGGTTTTGAAATCTTGGGTTGGGTGTATTGATTTAGGGTTTTTAGTGTTTTTGTGTAATGGATATATATGCTGTTTTAGATTTTTTAATGTGGCCCTTGATTGCTTGTTGAATTTGAGAAAGGTTATTTACAGATCTAGGGTTTTGGTAACTTCAGGATTTGGGGTTTTATTTTCGAATTATAATTCTTAAATCTTTGTCTGCGAATTACTATTATTGATTAGGGTTACTTCAGATTTTTCTTTGTTGGATCTTGGGGTTTTCCTGATACTTTGAGGGATGCTTTGCAATTATTGATGTTTGGATGTTTATCTATACAATGCAGGCATATCTTTACTTTAGGGTCAATGAAGATGGCAAGTTCTATTTTATTTTATTTTATTTTTTAAAAATTCTGGTTATTGATTATCCTATCCGATCCAATTCAATAGAAATAAACTAGGGACTTTGACTACAGAGCACTTGGATTTTTGATTTTGAAGTTTTTCATGTGGAATTTAGGTTTCTGTTAGGGTTCTGTTATTGGTATGTTGTTCTAATGTGTCTGAAACTTAGAATGTGGCATTTCCTTACCTTTCCTGTTTCCAACTCTGAGATATACCACACGAATTTTTTTGATAGATAAGATTTAGCTCATAGTTTTTTTGATAAATAAAGATTACACTCTATGCAAAACTAAGACAAATAATTTAGGTCATAAATTTTACACAAATGTCAATGTGTAGTGGTTAAAAAATTTCTTGTCCTAAGGAATACTGGATACGTAAGTTGTCCATCTTCACTACAGATGTGACTATGTGTGGCATCTTCATCCAAATTCACTAATCACCTTTTTCTTCTTTACTGGACCAAGTCTGTGAAAACCAGGAAAGTTGCCAGAAAAAATATACAAGAGCCAATTATGGTTACTATGAAATTCTAACTTCCATCTTAGAATTATTGAAATGTGCTGTTCTTCCTTTTTTTGTCCTCGAATATTTGTGTGCACATCCATGGTGCAAGATAAGTTAAGAAATTAAAGAATCAACAAATGGTATGAACAAAATACCAAAATACACCAATCCCATGTGCAACCTCTCAAGAAATTGATACATTAATTCTATGAATAAAAAGTACAACATATATATGATGACCTATTAGTCCTCTTTTCTTTTCACAGATGATAATACATATTGGTAGATACACATTTAGTAGCACTTTACATGATGACCTATTAGTCCTCTTTTCTTTTCACTTTTTCGCTATTGAAGTAATTGGATTTGAATTTAATACGGAATGATAGATGACCATATGGAATGATTTTCTTTTTATCGTTTAATTTGTAGGGCATCATGATGATGGGACTGAGAGTTTGTGAATTACTTTCTGCGGTGTTGTTCTGTTGCTTCATGCTCCTTGGGAGATGATTAACTACATGGGTTTGGAAGAGGCAATGCCTTTCAAAGGGATGTAGGCTAACTCTGGTTTGTTTTTGCTTGTTTTTTTTTTTTTTTTCCCATTTAGGGCTTCTTGATCCAGTTCACTTTCACTCAGTTCTTCAAAGATAGTGAGTGTTCAGGATAATATTTCTATGCTACAAATAAGTCCACCATTCCCAACCGTTACAGGATAATGATATATATTTCTATTGTACAATTCAAGCTGTTTAGATTTTTTTTTTTCAATCCAGAGGAGGAAAGAAAACGAACAAATGGATTTTATTTCATTCCCACAACTCACAATTATACTTCACATTGTCTATGCATCATATACTTTGATATTGATTACAAAGCAACTAAATTAATGGCTATATTTTTTAATTATGCAGGTGTGTAATTGGCTCTTCGCATTTATTATGTAAATGTTGGTAATTATGTCTTCTCTGCATGTATGTATGTTAGTAATTATACAGGCGTGTTCAATTGTTTTTGAATCTGAATCAAATCTTTTCAGCTGAATGAGTCGGCTAGGATAGACTTGGATGTGGCGAAAGCGGTTGAAGAGGGGCATGCCATTGAAGGGAGGGGATGAGATTGGAGTACAACTCTAGATTGTTTTAGTAATCTAAATTGTCTTATGTTGCTCTGCCATGTGTTCTGATTTTTATGCTTGCCGTCCTTGTACATCCTTCTTCGAATAAGAAAAGATAGTGAAGAATACACAGGAGTCCTTCCAAATCCATAATGGGCTGGTGCTTATTTTGTTTGCATGGATTGATAGAATATCTAATTGCCTTGTACTTTATCTTTTAAAAATTTGTCTGTTAATGTTTGTTAAGTTTCCCATGATTATCATTTATTTCAAACTGGGATGGTCAACATAGATCAGCAGGTTATAGATAAATATTAGGACAATGTTTTTCCTTGATAATAAAGTCCACAAAAACCCTATTCATCTAAGCAGACTATAACAACTATCTATCCATCTCAGCCTGTTAATCTCCAAGGGAACATAGGGTTAATCAATTATTGTGTATGCCATTTTGCACTGATATTGATATTATTAGCTTCCCTGTGCAGTTTTTCAGGCATCCTACTTTTCTTTTGCTGCTTTTTTTTTTTCATTTTTTGATTTTTGCTTTTTGGGTGAAGAACTGTTTGTTAAAAATCAGATTACTTCTCTGATTCGCAGATTGCTATGACCCCTTGGATCCAAATGGTAATGTGACAGCTACCTTCGGCATTCTCCAATGGATGGTTGATGGCTATGTGGTTAGTATCAAAATTAATAATCTGTTTAGGACTGCTTTAGGATGTTATTTGGGTCAACCATGCTGTCAATTATTTTATAAAATATCTTGCAGCTGTTTTACATTAAAAATTGGTAAGTGTATGTGCATCTTATGAAAATTGATTAATCCCATTATATTATGTTCTACATCTGATGAGTCCATTATAGTTTCTAATTCCATCTAGATAAGTCTACAAACCTCTTGGGTAGAACTCACCTTTGAAAAGAGGCATGCAAGAGGAGGATGCTCAAGAGGCAACCGACGTCCTAGTGGCCCATCATTCCCAGCTAGGTGACCCTATCTCTTAGAAGTTACAACCCTGCACAGGTTGCTCCATCCGTGACTCGACCACTGAGTAGCAACCCATGTGATCCCATACTCAACGTGGTGGCTAGCTCTGATACCAAATAATATGAATCCTTAGGTAAAATTCTCTTTAAGGTCACCATTTAAGCTTTCTTAGAGATCATGTGTCCATGTGATGATTTATATTGTTCCCTACCATCTTTATGCAGTTTGAAACAGACTGTGGTTGAAAGCACCCTGTCAATGAATGAAGATCTTTTGAATAGCAAATACACAAGCATTGAGTATACACAAGCATTGACACAAGCATTGAAAGCACCCTGTCTTTGGAATCTCTCTCCCAGGTAAATAAACAACAAGCATTGAGTATACACAACTCTGAAGATAACAACAACATGGGTGTGTTCCATGGAGACTTGGACAGATCAGCAGGAGTACAAGTTGCTAGTAGTGCTACTACATCAAAGAGAAG
Organism: Camellia sinensis; assembly: GCF_055761805.1. Classification (NCBI taxonomy): domain Eukaryota; kingdom Viridiplantae; phylum Streptophyta; class Magnoliopsida; order Ericales; family Theaceae; genus Camellia; species Camellia sinensis. The sequence continues at coordinate 93,032,017 of NC_138962.1, forward strand.
ACGAAACGACCTTAATGACAATGACTATGATGCAGCAGAAAGATCCAGTGGAAGTCCTGGAATTGATGATCAAGAGGACCTCCTCTACCTCAACAGCAAAAGGCTTAGGTAAGTATCTCTTATAACTCAGTTACAGTTTACTCCAAATAAAAATGTCAGCAACTCCCACTCCCACTCCCACTCCCACTCCCACTCCCACTGCAAATTAGAAAATAAAATTGGAATAGACATAACCCATTTCAAATGAGTCAAAATTGGTCTAATTTCAAATGTACTGTCTAATTCGTTTACACAATAGTAGTTTCTGGGACCTCTCAAGCACGAAAAGCTTCTTCAATCCTATTATAACTATTCTCTTATAGGAAAAATAATGTACTTATAATCTACAAATAGATAAAGCAAAACTTATGTATATGCACAATGCAAATTTTATTGTCCAAGATGTCATGTATGCATGTATGTACGCACTCTTTCATCCATAGAGGGAGCCATGCATGCATGTGGTATTGAATATTGGAAAGTATGACCGATGAAATGAAAGAGTCATGATTTTGCATGAAACTTATAGTTTCTTTCTTTCCCTTGGTAGGTGCTCCCAAGATGGGTTGTTTATCATGAATTGGTTCTGACAACCAATGAGTACATGCGGCAGGTAAACATCAATTTTGTTTTTGTACCCCTTTCTCAAATTTCGCAGATAGTATAAAGTTCCGTTACGCAATGGTTCTGCAGGAGTTATACTTTGTCCATTAGAGACTAATTTGAGAAGTTGAGTAACAGGTTACTGAATTAAAACCTGAATGGTTGGTGGAAATAACTCCTCACTATTATCAGTTGAAGGATGTGGAGGATTGTACGCTTTCTCTCTCTCTCTCTCTCTCTCCCCAAAATGACATCTTCTGTTGCTTCAGTTGTGTGAAAACCATTCTTTTTCAAATTAACTCAGTTTGAATTTAACTTTACTTTGAAGTTTGTGGTTTTAAGAAAAGCTGGGATATCTTCCTTGAATATTGCAAAGGATTTAATTTTTTGAAACTGTATTGATGTTCAAAGCTCTATATGTTCTTAAATGAAGTCGTTAAATGTTTTTTTGAAAAAAAGTTCTGTCACAAAGTTTCACAGAAATTTTATTATTTGCGAGATGTGATTTGTAGCTTTTAAGTTTGAATTTTAAATGGTAGCAACTATGCATGAGAAGAGGGAAAGAAAAAGAACATGCACTATGGTTATAAAATTTCTTAACAAAACAAAAGGGTAGATGCACCCTATTGTAAGTTGGGTAGTAGAAAGGTCTTGACATTTTTGTGTTCTGAACCTGCTCTGATTTGCTATTGAACTAGATCACCAATTTCTCCAATATCCTCCTATGTGCTTAGATTCAGAAGGTGCAGAAAGTAAAACTTGTCGAACAACCCTTTATACAGTCATATTCGATTCATGCACAGGCTTTATTAAAAACATCATGCATGCGCAAGATAAAAGTTCTTTAATTGGATAGCACTCTCAAAGCAGTCATGGTATTAGTTTGAGTTGTTGATAGATTTACCTGTTTGCATATTCAATGGACAATTTTATCTGTATCAAGATCACGTAGTTTCTTTGTAGGATGATTTTATTCAACACGTGGGATTTGATTTATTTTTATTTTTTATTTATTTTACTTTTTTGTTGTTGTGTTGAATGATTTTAAAGAACATTTCTAATATGCCTTGGGAGTTGAGGAGTGTGCTTATGGGTGCCTATGTTTGCTAATATGCCAAAAAGTAACCAACGGGCTAATTCGATTGATAGAGAAGTTGACGTTATCTGTAAGACTATTAATTGCGAAGATCTGGTGCTACTAATCGTTGCTGTCAACCTACCTCACAAAAAATCAATGTAAAACAGATGGAGCATAACCTACCCCACAAAAAATGCCACCTTAGTTGGAGCCTTAGACCCAAACTCCTTCCCAAGAAAAAAAGAAAGATCAATGTTGACTGCTCAAGACTTTATAATAAGTTGTTACTTTAATGCATCCCATCCTCTTCCCCTCCAATGTGGAGAATGGCATAAAGGCAGCCAAGAAGATCCACCAACTCCCCACAGAAAGTAATATCCTAGAAAATTTGACTTATCTTTTTTGAGCACTGAGGTAGTCACTAATATCAGTTGTCCAGCTTATTATATTATAGGGCACTGTCCAAACAATAAACTTTTTTTTTTTTAAAGAACTGGACATGTCAAAACAAAATGACCTGGGTGAGAGGCTTCAGTCATATCAGCCAAAAAATTATTACTAGATTTGATTGACATTTCTCGCATATCCTGCAGGTATTGTTTAGATTGATTTGATGCAGGATTGGACACTATCTTTTATTGCATTCTCTACATCATGAGCAAACCAGTCTTGTCTAATTGTAACTTTTTGGTACTAAACTGCCTTGTGCTTAGAGGTAGCTACCTAATACATATAGAATCCTTGTTAAAAGTTTATTGAGCACTGAGAATTTCATATTTCAGATCTCTAATTGGAACTTTTTTGTACTGAACTGCCTTATGCTTTAGTTACTATATCATTCATTGTTGCTTGTAGGTCGGTGATCCTCTTGAGAAGGCTGCACTTAAGGGAATAGAATGGAGTTATAAATCTGCAGAGAAGGCTATGCCGAAAAAGTAAGCAGCAACATTAGTTGTCACTATTTAATTAGTACTCAATTGTTGTTTGTCTTGGTCTTTACATGATATAAATTGTTCCAATCTTTAATCTCTCTTGCACCCTCAATTTGTTCTAACTAATGTTATTTATCACTTTTCTTATTGTAGTTAGGTATCTTCAATGTTGTACTTATAAAAAGAAAATGATGAGGGAAAAAATATGCTAATGGACAATATGAAAGGCTAAATTTTATCTTTACTTGTGAAACAAATCTGAATCAAAGGCCGGCTGCCCTCATTAATGCAACGGAAAATATATTTCCAGCTCATTTGCACAGATACAGACTTGAACACATATGTATAAGTGCTCCAGCAGTGCTTTGGGCCCTAAATGTGTTGAAATCTGATGCTCCTCCACTCTTACTCCCTCTACTGCTCCTGCTCTTGCTATGTGAATCAGTGACCTAAGCAAGGAGCACCATTTTGTTTCTTTTCCATTGAAATGGTCAAAATGTTTACGTTTCTTAGGAAATCAAAACGAAACATAAATGAATACTGAAATTCCATTGTTTCCACCGAAACATACCAAAATGCACCAAAACACATGAGATAAGTGTGAATATTTACTTGTTGCTCGCTTGATCGATAATAACTCCAGTTCCCCTCTGTTTGTTGTCTTGCATATTTAGGTTACATGGACTAGAAACAGTGACATTATAGTTACTTGTGCAGTCTATAATTCATTGTTTAATGAATAATTGTTTCCATCTCTTGCTCATCTTTCACTTCATTGGTTTTTGTAAAAGGCTATTATGTTAAGTTTTTCCCAATCCTAATTTTATTTTCAACAATTTCAGGGGAGGTGGCAATGTTGTACAGATTGTGCAGAGACACCACTTCGCATCTCACTTGAAACGGATGGCAGTTGTTGTTCGTGCTTTATAGAATTTCTTGCTTTTGTGAAGGTTATCTGGTTGCCCGTTTTCTTTTCCTACTTACTTTCAGATTTTGAGTTGATGCACAAAAGTATAATTAATAAATAGACGTACTACATTTTAATAAACAATATATGACTTGAAATTTTGAGAAAATGTTGTAATGGTTTATATAAATAGACACCACTACATTTTCTTCTTCTATATAAATAGACACCACAGCTACATTTGTTTTTTTTTTTTTTTTTTGTTGATAATTAACGTTGTAACATACGAAACTACACACACTCCAATCAATGTGCTTAACATGGTGCATTTGGAGGGTGTAAAATTGTGTCATATTGAAGACCTACAAATGGATATACATGGATTGAAAGTGATGCACTTTGCACCTTTCGTTTTGGCTCTTCTGGAAGTCCTGTGATTCCTCTCTTAATTTTATTGATTTTAGAAGAGCTTAGTTATTACTTTAAGTTTTGCTTCGTAGACGTCTTGACCAAGTTATGCTGCTATTGCTTGTGTGTATGGCCTATCTGCTGCTATCTTGAGGCTTAAATCATGAGGCATTACTGATCTTAATGATGGCTGACTCTATGGCTGCATAGGTCTGCTCTATTGCCTATTGAACAGAGTTGTTATGCTGCTGATTGCTGATATGTTCAAATACAGTCTTGGTTTCTGCTGTGTTGTAATCAGATATGTTTAGGCTATTCTTGGCATTAGGACTGAGATGCAGGTAAATCTGTCACCAATATTTGACAGATTTGGTTTCTGTTGTGTCTTTAAATTTGACATCCTTGGGATGAGCTGAAAATTCAATATATTTGTTTCTCCTCTCTTTTGACCCTTCCACCTGGTTATGTTTGCTAGCAGAGGCATATATTATTGCTTGTCCTTGAGCCATTCAATTATCTCTTCTAGTTCTCAATTATTAGACTAACTGGATTCTAGTTGAACCATTATTTTTTTCCTTTTCCCCAGAGTTGCAAGACATTCTCCCTGGAATTATTAACCAATTGGGTATGTGCAGTTGTGTTTCTTATAATATCATTTTCTTTTATGTTAAATGGATCTGTTTATTCTTAACATTGAAAAGATTCTCCTGATGTGTTTACTCACTGGATTTCCTTCTTTCAGGGCCCGATAACTTGGACAACTTGAGGAAGCTGGCAAAGCAGTTCCAGAAGCAGGCACCTAGTGCCGGTGTTGGTGCCAGTGCAACTGCTGCGCAAGAAGATGACGACGACCAGGTTCCGGACCTTGTGGCTGGTGAGACCTTTGAAGCAGCTGCAGAGGAGAGAAACTTAATTTTATTGAGACCTCGTGGCTCTTAGTTATTACAAGGGAGGATTAAATATTTAGGTTCCACAAGGTTCCACAAGGGAGGATTAAATATTTTTGGATGGATGTGTATGGATAACAAATATTAGTAGTTTTATTTGTTGATAGCTGCGCATGGATAACAAATAGTTATGTTTCAAATTGTTATGCTAGATGGATGTGACTTGTGAATGAAAACTTAGAATAGTTGTATTGTGTCGAATGTTAATGAATTATGTATTGTGTCGAATGTTAATGATTCAGTTAATTTGAATGATGCTTTAAAAGTATAGGTTTATTATGGATTGAATGAATTATTAGGAATTATAGGTGTATTGTTTTTCTACTTTGGCGACCAATTTATTAGTCGCGACATCCAAAATAATTTTTTTTCACAAAAAATGACAATTGCCGACCAAGAGTTTTGGTCGCAAAAAATACATCTATTGCCGACCAAAACAGCTCTTTGTCGTGGATATTCACTTTTGCCGACCAAAAGTTTTGGTCGCGAAAAGTAACAAATGGCGACCAAAAAATTTGGTCGCGAAATGTAATAATTGGCGACCAAACTTTTTGGTCGCGAAATGTGACAATTGGCGATTAAAAAATTTGGTCGGGAACATATCACTTTTCGTGACCAAAGTGTTTTGGCGACAAAATAAATTAGTCGCGGTAACTAAATATTTAGCGACAAAAAATTTAGTCGGCAAATCCAACTTTTGCCGACCAATCACAATTTTTGGTCGCGAATTACTTTTGCCGACCCTCAATTGGCGACCAAAGTAGCGACCAAAAAAATTGGTCGCGGATAATTTTTGCCAACCAAAAATAGACTTTTAGCGACCAATTTTTTTGTTGCCAAAAGTGTTAATTCTTGTAGTGTATTCAGGGCAATATATGCTTTTAGCATAAGGATTATTCCTTTTTTTTCCTTTTTCATTTTTTTTTAAATAACACATTTTTTAAGAAACAACAAAAACTAGTAATCAAAATTTCAAAACCTGACAATGGGTGTTTTTGAACTTGTCATTATTTTGGTGTCTGAAACACGAAAAATGAATAACAAATATAAAAAAAACACAAATAACCAAACAAGCCCTAAGTTTCAGGTCCTATACCATTGATTTGGTAATAAGTCCAGGAATTAACAACCAAAGAAAATAACAACTTGAGGAGTAGAAATTCAAATTTGCTTTTCAAATAAAACAAATTCAAATTTGCTTTTCCCGCTCAAATTTGAGCTATTGGATCAACTCACGATACATCTCTACCGTTGCAAATAGAGAGACAAGAAGAGAGCTCAAGGAGAGGATCTCAACTCTCAAACATTTCCCCCACACTTATGTTTTGCTATCTTCCGTCACCAACAGTCAGAAAGGGTGGGTAATTTTGAATTGGTGGATCTGCTAAACTTAGTTAGATGGCTTTGCCGGCCTATATAACTACTTACATAACACCATATCACTCAAGTTCCAAAAACCCGAGTTGCAAAAGAAACAGAGCCTCCCAATCCAGCCAGCTACATGCTGAACCACTTGCCTTCTTCAACAAACAACCAAACCCAGCCCAGCCATCTCTCATCGAAGATGAACCAGACCCAATGAAGATAATGTTGGATATTACCCCATGTGAGGGGTGATTCCCTTCACATGTGAGTGCACAAGTTTGCCAACCTACAAAGTCACAAAGGTGATCATTTCCCATGTGTTGGCCATGTGAAAGAAGCTGCAACATATGGAGAAGGAGCTGGCCATGTGCAAGGACAGCCAAGCTCTCCACTATTCTATTAGTGTATAAATGGAGGCTGAGGGGAGAGTTTAATTGAGAGAGATAAAGAGCAAGCCAAAGAGAGTGAGAGATGTGAGGCAGAGAGACCGTCTCTCTTGGTGTGAGCGAGGGAGACGAGTGAGTGGGTGAGTGAGGAGAGTATAAGCTTCTCCTCTATTGTAATCTTTCTGTAATATCTCCATTGTTATGGTGATAACCGGCTACTCTCCCGTGGACATAGGCATTGAGGCCAAACCACGTTAAATATGGTATCTCCTTGAGTGTGGGTGTGTTTTTCTGCTTAGTATAATTTCTATAAGGTCTTGGGCGGGATCCCCAATTCCAACAAGTGGTATCAGAGCCTCGTCGGTGGCGTTTCGGAACAAAAATAGTGTGATTTTCGAAACTGCCCAGAAATCAAGTTGCTCAAAATCAGGTTTTGAGCATATCAGGAGCAAGGGTTCGACGAGAGGAGTCCAAAAAAACAAAGCAGATCACCAGAGGAGCAAGGACGCGCCGTCACGTGCCTCCTAAAGAAGGAGAGTGAGGCCCAATCTCGGCACGAGCGTTCACGCGCCATGTAGTCAAACGACGTGCCGGATCAGTCACGTACACGCCCTCACGCGCAGCGGAAAGAAGAAGGTGAGTGGGGGGAGCGCGTGTACACCACGCACGGGCTACGTGGCGCCGCGTCAAAGACACGTCATCACGCCACGTCGGTGACACGTGGCACCGTCGTCAGCCATGGACTGCCACGTGGCTGCCATGTCAACGGTCCAGTCAGCGCCACGTGGCAGACCAGTCAATGCCGCGTGGCAACCAGTCAACGCTACGTCATCTGCCACGTCAGCACACAGAAGAGGGATCCAGTGCGACGCGGCTAAGGTGGAGCCACAGGAGGAGTGATCCCGTGCTTCTCGGCTAAGGTGTAGCCGCAGATCTGAGGCGTACAAAATGTTTTGGCTTGATCTAAGCCATTCAGAGTCCGTTTCTGGCGATCCAATAGTGCTTTCCAACTACTTGGAGTATTTCGGACACATCCGTATGGTCAGATTTTGAAATTGGAGTTTTTGTAAGGCAGAACAAAGTGGCAGACAGCGCCCGGTGTAGTGGACAGAATATTTTGTTGGAATAAAGAATATTCCCTGAACTTCTGAAAATTACAATTTGGCCCAGAATTTTTAGAAAATTATGGTGTGGCCCAACTTTCGAGGATTATTTTCAGTGAGGTCCCCAGAAGTGCAGCGAAGGTTGGTCCTAGCTAAATGGACCGTTCCGGACGCAACCGCGAGGTCAGAATAGTGAAATTCTAAACGATTTTTAAAGATTGTCAAAACATGGGAGTTTGTCATCTTCAATAGTCGAAAGAAGGTTGTCGGATATTGTGGAACGTTGTGGATTCACTGAAGAGGTTAGAATGGGCAGATTCTGACCAGATTGGATAACCAGATTCAGATCGAGATATATCATTGAAGACTAGAGGAGATCAGGCTTGATCAAATGGCAAATCGAAGGAGATCAGGATTTGTCAGGGGCGATCAGAGGATTGCAGAGATGATTATCTTCAGAGTTCATTGGAAGATCTGGTTCAATCAGAAGAGAAGACCATTCATCGACGGATAGATGATTTGGCAGCAAGTACAGGCTTAGGGAAATGTGTGGCTGTTGGAGCTACTGTATACGAGTAGGTAGTGGTGGTATGTGGACGTGTAGAACAATAGTTGCAGAGGAGCATACTAAGCGCAGAAGCACAAATGCTGACGTGCAGCAGTGCAAGGGTACAGTGTCGTACAGAGGCGCAAGAGGAGTGTGCAGCAGCGGGTTATTGAAAGTTCATAGGAATTGCCAGACAGAGAAATTAAGACGGATAAAACGCAAGAGTGCGTGCCAAGGAATGGAAAGTCTTTTTTCTCTATGGTGGTTTCTTTAGTTCCATGGCAGCAGAGGATAGAGTTGATACGGATCTCTCAAGCGAGCTCAACACAGGGAGACTAGAAGCCATAGGTGCGAGCACTATGCAAGGAATTGCATAGCTAACGATGTTTTGACAGATGGGGCTACTGTCAACCATCATTCTATTGGACAACAAATTAGGGATTGCACAAACAACGAGCGTATATGGAAACGCTATGAGGTTGTTCAGAAGTGCAGAGGGCAAAGGCTGATAGTTCAGAGAAAAAGCTCCGAGCAAAGAAAACCGAGGACGTTGATGGGATAAACGATGAGTTTTCTATTGCTCCAATGACTGGTCCTGCGAGGTAATGCATGACAGTCAAGGGCATCCCAGCAGGGGGTGCAGGACATCCAATCAGGGGTGTTGGATATATTGGTTACACAAGTTCAAGCATAGCAAGTGAAGGCATCCGAGACAGAAAGCGTGGAAGAGATCTGTGGGAGATAGGAGCAGAGGCTCTCTCCAAATCAGAGAGTGGTGTGAGTTGAGTTGAGGATGTAGGATTCCCTCCTCCTCTTGTATCTCCGGTGTATTATCTCTAGCTTTAGGGGGTGCAATAACGTCTCAATGATGATATGCAGATTATGTTGGATTTTGGGTGTGAAAAGATTAACAGCAGTGTGTGCAGTGGATCACCTCACATGGGTTAAGGGGGTGATTTGTTGGATATCACCCCATGTGAGGGGTGATTCCCTTCACATGTGAGTGCACAAGCTTGCCAACCTACAAAGTCACAAAGGTGATCATTTCCCATGTGTTGGCCATGTGAAAGAAGCTGCAACATGTGGAGAAGGAGCTGGCCATGTGCAAGGACATCCAAGCTCTCCACTATTTTGTTAGTGTATAAATAGAGGCTGAGGGGAGAGTTTAATTGAGAGAAAGAAAGAGCAAGCCAAAGAGAGTGAAAGATGTGAGGCGGAGAAACCATCTCTCTCGGTGTGAGCGAGGGAGACAGGTGAGTGGGTGAGTGAGGAGAGTGTGAGCTTCTCCTCTATTGTAATCTTTCTGTAATATCTCCATTGTTATAGTGATAACCGGCTACTCTCTCGTGGACGTAGGCATTGAGGCTAAACCACATTAAATATGGTGTCTCCTTGAGTGTGGGTGTGTTTTTCTGCTTAGTATAATTTCTATAAGGTCTTGGGCGGGATCCCCGATCCCAACAGATAACCCACATGGCGACATGTCAAGCTTCTTAAGTATTGCTGCCCTGTCAGTAAGTAACGTTTATTGACAATGCAGGATTAACAAAATTACGTATCTCATCCATAACAGTGTAGAAGTGTTCATTGTTGGGTAACAAGTAGAACCCAATAGTTGCTTGTTCCAAATATAGCAGCTTCACGTCTTGGCCATTCCTCTTTAGCCCCTCAGCATAATCCAATTGCCAGTCCTGAATAAGATCTGAACCAGCCACAACAACAAGACTCTTCGGGAACTTGATGCCTTCAAGGCTTATACCATTGGGACCAAATGGATTACATGCTGGATGGTCCCTGTCTTCTTCTTCAGGAAGAAATGCTCTCCAGTACCAGTCGCGTTCTTGAATTTTGACAAAATATTTTCCATCTAATTGTTTCTCCGATTCAGTTCTTTTCTGCCCACTAAACAATAGGTTGAGAAGTATATTTCCCATTACTTCAATGCCTGATTCTATGGATCTTACAGCAACATTGTGAACAATATTACCACCAGAACTATCTCCAGCCAAGTAAATATGAACTTTTGAATCCTTTCGACTTTGAGGCCATGGCTTTGAACTAACCCACTTAACAGTAGCCCAGCCATCATCATAGGCACAAGAGTAACGGTTTTCAGGTGCTCGTCAATAATTCACTGATACCACTAACAGCCTTACAAATGCCCACTAGGCGGCGACAAAGAGTGCCGTAAATGGCACTATTTGAAGAGGGGTGCACAAAGCTTCCACCATGGAAGAAAATTATGACCGGAACCGTAACAGCTTGCCGATAAACTCGAATAAGGAGGCTGGTTTCACGGTCAATAAGAACATCAAAAGAGAAAACCCCATTCCTGCACTCCAAAGCAGAAGCAGCAGTAAAACAGAGGAGGGCATGCCTTAAGTGCCTGAATGGTCAACAACCCAAGAGAAAAAAAGACTATTAATAGGTAAAGAACACCTATAGAATGTGAAAATAGCAATTTGCTGAAGAGAATTTCCACTTTCTTGATTGCCAACATGGTTCTTCACTCCCAAATTTTGATGTAGAAGTCACTAGACTTGTCCAAGTTCATAATCATAAGGTCACTGTTCTTCGATTCTAAACAACAGCCCGACAAAGCATCAGACGATTGCAGAGACAAAGAGCATATCAGTCTAGGAAAATTACGAGGGCCCTTTTAACTAATTCATGGTGATTTTCTTTGCACACAAACAGGTTCCAAGTCCACTTACAATTACAACTTCCCTAGTATAAAATTCAGTATGGAAAACAGATGTGAAACAATTGTAGAAAACGAGACTAATAATAACAAAGTAAATAAATCTCTTAGCCTCCAAAAAATCAATCTGTAGGCAAGTTTTGCATTGCTAACCCTGAAGAAACCCATATGAATACGCTCAGCCCAGTGTCCAGAAACGACCCCCAAGTACAAAAAGAAGTTGGAAGACGGATGAGAGGAAAAAAAAAGACAAAGAGAGTTCCACATCGAAACAATATGAGAAAACTGACCTGTATTTATAAGATCAGAAGAGGGAAATAGGACATGACTGTACTTGAACAGGATCTGTTCTATAGGATCGTACCTCTGAATTCTTGAGTTCAAAGGAGACAGGACCAAAAATCTGGTGGATGAACCGTGGCCATTTGACCAGAGCGTGATTGGTGGTTCTGTCGTTTAGTTAACTAATCCGCGGATTCAAAGGAGACAGGACCAAAAATCTGGTGGATGAACCGTGGCCATTTGACCAGAGCGTGATTGGTGGTTCTGTCGTTTAGTTAACTAATCCACATGTCCGCAGAGGATGACAGATTCAATCTCCCCTCCAATCTTTTTTGCAATTTTGCTTATCTTTTTTTTTTTTTAGGTTGGGTGTGCTTTTCATTCAACAAGAAACGTTAGTTTGATTTCTTTTCTACTCTTTTTGTGGAGGTTTTTTCTCCTCAATATTCTAAAAAATGAAACTATTTATGAAAATAATTCACTTTTAAAACTATTTATCAAACTAATTGCTTTATAAAATTGCAATTTGAACTTGAAATTGAATCTGTAACTTGTAGTTTCATGTTGACATGTCTCTTAGTGGTTACTGACATATTCTATTTCTCTTTAGTTAACATGAAATCACAAGTTAAAGACAAGTTAAATATCTAATTTCAAAGTGAAATTACAAGTTGAAGTTTGATGTCATAAAACTGGTTAGGTTGATGAATAATTTCAAAAGTAGAATATTTTTGTAAATAGTTTAATTTTTTAGAATATTCAGCGTAATTTTTTAAACATTGCCCCAATTTTATCCTTTTATCTGATATACGGGATGGAATTGTGAATCTTTTCCAAATTAAAAAGGTGAATTATACTAATAACAAATTTCATAATTTTAGCATAATTATATTGATTTTTTTAATAAAGTAAAAATAATTAAAAATTAATGTAAATAATGTGATAGAAAGAAGGGTGATGCACCAATAAATTCCAAATTAACAACTTATACACTGTTTAGTCCTAAAAGTTTTCTTATAGACTGAAAAGTCCTATTATAGGAAAATAGACCATAGAGGGCATATAAATCAAACATCATCATCATCAAAACAACATCAAATATCACAACATCATTATCAAAACAACATCAAGCATCATCATCAAAACAACATCAAACATCACAACATCATCATCGAACAACATCACAATATCATCATCAAACATCATCAAACATTATTCATCAAACATCAAACACAGATTCTCAACCATTAAACACTAGGATTATTCATCACACATCAAACATTATTCATCAAACATCAAACATCAGATTTATGAGTAACACCATCGAAACAACATCAAACATCATCATCAAAACAACATCAAACAACACAACATCAACATCAAAACAACATCAAAATAACGATTAAACAATTTTTAAAATAACAATTAAACATCCAACATTAAACACAGATTCTGCAACATTAACATCATCAAACAACCTGCACCCCTCTCTCTCTCTCTCTCTCTCTCTCTCTCTCTCTCTCTTTCAAGACCCAATTTCAAAAGATACCCAGATCTCAAATTCCTCTAAATTTCCAACATCAAAATCGATCATTAATCATTTTATGGGTTCGAACTTCAGCGATGGATATATTTTATCCTCAACCAAACACTGATTAATGAACATCAAAAAATACCATAAAATAGAACATCACTGTGTTAACCATCATGAACATCAAACATTAAAGAGAGAGAAAGCGGGTCAATGGTTTGAGGGTGAAAAGGCAACACAAACAAATTAGAATTTTCAATTTTGTGAATTTGTAGTCAAAACCTAAAAATTGATCGCTTTTATGGCCTTTCCTATAACTATCCTCAAACATTAAACATCAAAAACATCTCAGATCGAATTCGAGCCCCCCCTTCCCCCGCAATCACCTCTCTCTCTCTCTCTCTCTCTCTCAACTCCGACGTGTTTTGGAAACCCTAGCAATGGCAGACCAATCGGTCGCCGTCGATCTCATCCCTGCAAACCCTAGCAATGGCGCTGTCTTCGGCGAATGAATCAGAGGCTGTGACGATGTACTTTATTTTCTCGAATCAGGGGAAAGCACCAATAAATCGTCCAATTTCTCGAATCAAAAGATTGGGTTTCAGAGTCGGTTCTCTCTGTAGGGATCTTTGTTTCCATTAGGATGCGGTTTAGCTTTGTGTATTTGTTGTTTATTTCGGTTTTAGGAATCGCTAGGTTAGGTTTTACAACGAATTCAATATCAAATTGATTGGTGTTTGTGTAATTAAGCAGTTACATATCTAGATGGAGTTGTTTTCAATCAGATTATATGTCTTTGTTATGCGTTTTTAGGTTTATATTGGAATGTTCTCTGTTAAAAAGTTAGTATACTGGACTGGAGATCACATAATTTTTGTGTAATAGATACAATTTAGATACAATGTTTGATGTTGTTTTGATGATGATGTTTGATATTGTTTTGATGATGATGTATAAATGGGACTAAATGGTGCATAAGAAAATTTTTAGGACTAAATGGTTCAACTTTTCAAAAAATAGGATTTATGGGTAAATTTTCCTAGAAAGAATATATATATATATATATATATATAGAAAGATGAAGGGGCTAAATATTACGTGACTTAAAATTTTAAACAAATCTAGTGTAATTATGTTAAAAATTATTAACTTATTGTATTTTCTATAAAAAAAAATGACATAATTTATTGGGGAAATTACCATTCAGGGGGTGTTTTTAAAAATTATCACATTAATGAAAAAAAGTATAATTATAATAATTAATACTTATATTTTTTGTAATTATTTTGAAAATTTTCTTTGTGTAAAAGAAATTGTGACAAGTATGATTAATAATATTTTATAAATAAAGCATGCTTCTAAGAAAGAATCATATTAGTATATATGTATGTAATTCATTATGTCAATAAATGATTTTTCTTTTATTTGAAAAATAGTTTCAAGGTTTTAATTCTAAAATATATTTAAAACGTCAATATTAAAAATAAAAACATCATGCTTAAGATGACATTAAGATTTTATTATTAATTTTTAAATCATCATCGTCTAGGGATTTTAATTTTTTTTTAAAAAAAGTAATAAACCAAGAAATCAAAATTAAAAAATTTACATATTTGGTAATATTCAAATCAAAGTCCTTTTTTTGGGGGGGGGGGGGGGGGGGGACGGGAACTAAAGATGAATTGAATACATTAAAGATGAATTGAATACATTCATATTTAATTCTAAAAGCTTTTATATATATATATATATATATCTAATGAGACAGCTGCCTTTTGTACCTTTGGTTTTGTTTTAACCAAGGAAATTCCTTTGACAGACACCATGTGTATTTGATTATGCATTTTTTTTTATATATGTTATGTATTTTAATGGTAAATTATTACATTTTTTTTTTTTTTAATAATAAGTCATCCACACAAATTGAGCTCCTCCGAACAGCCCGAATGAGTTGGCCACACCGTAACACAAAAAAAAAAAAAGATTTCAACAAAAAAAAAAATTAAAAATCAAATCTTACCTAAGACACGATTGCGATCGGCATTTGCGAGAGAAAATAAATGAAACGAGGGCAAGAGGAGAGGGGAGGTGGTCGGTTCATTAAAGGTGATCGTCGGTGGTGGAAGAATAAACCGATGGTCAGTGGTGGTCGGTGGTGGTGAGAGCCTACACACACACCGACTTACATATATCCATCATGTAAATTGATGTGGAGAAAACACTTTAAAAAATAATGAGGATAATGGTGATCTTCCACTCACAAAGACAAGCCTTAAATATTTAGAAATGGAAATGTTTTTGCCTTTATTTTAAAATGTCTGTTCATCTTCATATAAATAAATAGTGGTGAGTTTTTTTCCAGTATACAAAACAGGATATTTCAATACAAAATTTGAAAGTATTGAAGAAAAAAAAGGAGACTAACGTTATGTTTGATTGTAACGTTATGTTTGATTGGAGGATTTGAAAAGGGATTTAGAAAGGGAAAGAGAAAATGTGTGCGAAACTAGGTGAAATATAAGTATGTTTTATTCATATTTCATCTACTTTTTCCATTTCCCTTTCTAAATCCTTCTTCAAACCCCCCAACTAAACACAACATAACAGAAAAGCATATATGTCTGTATTGCCTCTGCTTTGTTCTATCATTTTTGGGTCTTTCAAACTCTCAATCGAACTTCTTCTCTCTCAGATTTTCAAATCCAAATCAAATCTAAAATGAAGAATGCTTACAAGCTCAACCCAGAAACAAAAACAAGAAAGACACAGAGTCCCACACTGAAATGTTAAGAGAAAAATGAACTGTATTTATAAGGCTAGAAGAAGAGAAACTGGCATGACCTTACTTGAACAGGATCTGTTCTGTAGGATTGTGTCTCCGAATCCCTGAGCTCGAAGGAGTCAGGACCCAAAATCTGATGGATGAACAAAAGCCTCATGACCAGAGCGTGATTAGTGGCTCTGTGGTGCGACTTGCTGGTCCACAGTTGCACAGGGGATTGTTCTCACCTAAAGCGAACTTTGGCTGTGAGGGTCATAGTGGCTGTCTGATAGATTCAATATCACCAACCTCTTTATGGTCTCCCAAAAATATTTTACGAGTTAAAAATCATATCAAGGTCATAACACTACCCTGTTACAATACCTATATCATCATACAATTATCACCGCCATGCCACCATTAAATATAAAAACATAACACTACCTTTTTTCAAAAAGTTTTTCGTTAAAAAATGGTTCAACCCAAATAAATAAAACACGTTACTTTATCGTCTCATTTATATATTTATACATTTTAAAATTGAATAAATACATCTTTCTTAAAAATCGTCTGAATAGATGAATGTGATACATTTTTATAGTTAAAGAAATCCAAATGTACAGATTCATAGATAAGAAAAAAAAGTAAAAGTGATATTTATTAATAATTGAAGGAGTATTAGTGTAATTAACCTTAATTTTTTTCCCAAAATTTGTCTCCAATATTTCTATTTTTCCCCTGTACTATTGGTTTCGTTTATTTAATCATTAAAAGTTTTCATTTGTGTTCATGTGATTGAGTTGGAGACAATTGTATAAATTAGTAATTATTAAATAATAAATTGTTGAATTAAAAGATAATTTTATAATTTGAACTTAAATTGTAGTTTATTTAAAATAAAATGAAAAATAACTGTTTTCGTTATAATATTTAAATTGTCCACATTTTGAAATAATCTTCTTCTTTCTTCAAAATTAGTTTCAATATTTATTAATTATTATTTTTTGTTTTTTTATTTTGAGATTAAGAGACAAGTAAAGGGGAGAACTGAAGACCAAAGTCTTTTGATGCCAACAATTAATAGCATTGTAATATAAATCACTCAGCAAGAGTTTGGGTAGCGAAGTAGTTTGGTTGTGTTTTTCTTTGTCTTTATTTTTAAATAATTAGTGAGTGGCGCACACCACATGTGTTCAATTCAAATAAATTAGAATAAAAATAAAAAAATAAAAAATAAAAAAATTAATATCATAGGTTACTCAAGTGGTAAGAATTAGATCATGGGTTCAAACATTTTCCACCTCTATCTATATGTCTGCTGTTCACTTAATAATAGTACAAGCGGATGGCAGATGCAATATGTGTGTAATTCAATTAAGTAAAAATAAAATAAATAATAAACAAATTAGTATTATAATATGTATGCTGCTCACTAATAATAGTACAAGCGGATGCAATTCAAATAAGTAAAAATAAAAATAAATAATAAAAAATTAATATTAGAGAAAATTGGTGAGAGATCCACCCTTTATGAAATAATTTGGTGAGAAGTCTTTTTGTTATTTTAAAAGGATATTTTGTTTCAAATTTTACCTCTTAATTTATCTATTTGACTTTTTTTTTTATCTGTTTGACCTTTTTTGACTATCTATTCAATTTTTTTTCTGTTGATTTTTTTTTATTTTGTTAAAATTTTATGACCTATTTTTCCTATCTGTTCAAATTAACACCATTTTCAAACTTCTTTCTCTATCTGCTCCTCTATCCACTTCTCTTTTCTCTTTCTATCTATTTCTCTCTCTACTTCTCTTTATCTGTTCAAATTTATATTTATCCGTTTACATTTATACCAAGCCAACCCCTATCTATTAAAATACCAAACCCATATTATCTGTTCAAAATTTGAACAAATCTGTTCAAAACAAACCTATCATATCTGTATAGAATTGTATTATCTGTTTAAAATTTGAACAAATCTGTCAAATTTGTTTTAATCTGTTTTATTATTATCATCAACATCATGAACACCAACACATCAACAACAATAACAACAAAATATACACACCCACACACAGATCCATACAGATGCATCATATGCAAACATGCACCCACACACGCATAACTCATCATCATCATAAGTTTCTTTCAAAACTAGATTTGAGACTATAACCAAATCTGAGACTATATAAAATTAGAACTCAACTAGTGTAGATCTTGACAACAAACCACAGCACACTCGATGACTTCATCTTTCTCTTTTAATCTAATCTTCAGATTCATGTACTGATCTTGAAGCTTGTCCACAGACAATGTAATGTGTGCAGGGATAGGCATACCTGTAGAGTAGATAAAGAATGATAGCAAGTTCAACAACCTACCTCCGATATACTGTCATTTGAGAGCTCCACAACAACAAAAGAAATTAGTATTATAATATGCATATTGCCCAATTGATAAGAAATTAATGTTCTTAATAAAATCTAAAGTCTTGGGTTCAAACCTTGTGTACCTCCTCTTTATTGATGTAATGTTTTAGGATAGAAAAAGTTGAAAAGAAGGATTGTAATCGACAAAAGAAACTTTACTGAAGAAGGAAACCAAAAACCAGATCGTAACAAAACAAAATGATCTCAACTAGGTTGGCACTATTAAACAAGCTCAATCATTTACTAGCATCCCAACAAGTTGGTGAGTAGCAAACCAAACAAGATCAAAGCAAAAAGATTAAAAAAAAAAAGAAAACAACACAAGAAAACAAACACCACCCTTAAGTGCTATGCACTCCCAAAATGATCACATAGCAAACTGATGAGTACAGCTCAACCAATTGCTTTGCGATTGCATTACAACTAGAGTGGCTTTTGTGGGTTAGAGCTGCATCTCCAGGACTACCATTCTCTGTTAATGAGATATATAGAAGATAGAAGATATAGATCACATTAATTTTTTTTAATTACTACTTTTGTCACACACACACACACAAAACTATAAAGTTATTTTAAATTTTCATAAACTCTTATCAGACGAAAGATGACAACAATGTGAAAATAAAATTGATTTTGCACTTTTTATTATTTTGTTTCTAAAGTATGAAATTGAAAATACGACCAAACTTAGGTGATTAGGTAATCCTTACAAATGCATATGAATATGTTAATGGGATTTTGGGGGGGGGGGGGGGTTTGAAGATATAGTGGGGTTGAATAAAAAAAAAAGAAGAAGATATAGTTGGAAGGGAGGAGGACCCTTCCTATCCATATTTTGAATTGGAGAGTGTTGTTTGGGCCTTTGAAGCTTACTACAGGTCTCATTTTGATAATTTGAACGGTTCATTTTGTCGTGTATTTTATTAACAAAAACAAAAAAATAAATTGATCCGATAACTATAGCCCATTTTTCACAAAAAAAAAAAAAATGAAGATGATAATGTTTTTAAAACTAAATTATATATTTTTTTAATGACAAATGCAATAAATTGAACAAGTTACAGTTATTGAATCGACCTAATTTTTTTTTTTTTTGATGAAATACACAAAGTGTCTGACAAAATAAACGATTTGGATCATCAAAAAGGGACTCTTGATGAGCCTTTTGGGTCCAAATATCACCCTCCAGTTCAAAATATAGACCGGTGGGGATCCTCCTTAATTATAGTAAAATCTTAATGGAAAATATTTTGTTAAAAATTCGATGCCTAATTAATTAAGGCTAGTTGATAACATTTTTTTTTTTAAATAAACCTTTTCTAATGTCTTTCCAAAAAAATAATAATTCACTTTTAGGTTCTATTGGATTTGAAGTCTTAAATAAACAAATAATATTTTGCAAAATGTCTAGTAAAGAAAAAATAATTTTTGAGAGATTTATTTATAAATCTGATTTAAAGGATTTATAGTACAATAAGTGCACAAAGTATTATTGTGTTCCACCTAATCTCATACATTTGAACTTATGTTCTAATAAGTCTTTTTTTTCATATTAGAACTATTATGGGGACTATTTTACTTTTGTAAAATTTTATTATAATATATATAGATATATATATAAATAATACCATATATCTAAGAGAGAAAATTATTATTAGATATATTTCATTTATGGTATATATATAATGGATATAAATATAGAAGATTATTATTCTTAGCATTTTCTTTGCCTCAATGTAAGGAATTCTCTTGATCAAAGATCTTCATTCACCATTATTTTACAGTGTCATGTCATGGAAGAACATTTGGAAGAGAAACTTAGTTGTACCTGTAGATTAATGATAGAGATGATGATGGACTCGCAACAGAGATGATAGTAAATCAACGATGAACAATCGTTTTTTTTTTTTTTTTTTTTTTTTTTTTTGCCATTGTTATACCTAAATCATAGTCTCTTCATTGGTTTGTGTAGTCATCGATATTATGTAGTTTATTCACCGATATTATACCAGAGTTGATTGTATACAAATTTTTCTAAAAAAATACGTCAATATATATGAACTATTTGATGATTTTTTATATATTGTTTGATAATTTGTTATATATTATTTGTTGCTCTGCTGTTGGTTGAGTAATTATTTTTATTGTCATTGAACAATCAAAATAGTCTTAAGAATGGAGAATTGTTGTTATTTTTTTATTGTGTATTAATTTAAAAATAGAAACAGGCGCAGAAGTCGAAAGGGTGATTTGGTCATATTATACTAAATAGGACCTAATGAAATATTTAAAAAGAATATGGATTAGATGAAACATAACTCTTAAGAATGAAATTTACTAACAAAAGCTCCCATAATTTTTTATTTTATTTAAAACTTTTTTGGGTCCTTGATGAACTTTTGTTGGATTTTTTCAAGGAAAAAAATATATTTATTTTTAAGATCTTTCTAGACTAGAAGGCTGGAAAAAAAAATCACAATTAAATGTTGAAACAATTACTTTGCAAATAGGTAAGTGTTTAACATTTGTGAAATAACTCTCCAAAATCCCAATAAAAGTATTAGAATATCCGCATCAAACTAATTAAAATCGTTTATTAGCTAAATTAGTGATATTGTTCGTCAAAAATGGAAGTCCATCAGTCTCACTATAGTATCTCGCTAATTTATGAATGCTACAGTACCTCGTTATAACAAGCAAGGTATTGTTCATCGCTATAACACGGAGATTAGTATTACCGGAAGTCCGGCCGATCAACCGGTCAACGGCCAATACATATATATATAAGAATTATTTGGTTGGTAACTTATCAGTTTAATAAAAAAAAAAAGAATAACAAATACAATAAGAAAATAATATTTTAATAAGATTGAGTTAAAATAGAGAGTTTGATACAGTAGGTACTAAAGAGGTGACTACCTAAAATAGTAAAATAGCTTTTTTAGCTATAATTTGACTAAAAATTTGAAGAGGCTGGTGTGGATGCTCTTAGTCCCACAATTTTAGTGCTTGTTTGGGATCATCTAAAATACGCAAAAAAGTCAAAAAGTTAACACTATTCATTAATCAATTATTTAGTCAAAAAGTCAACATACACAGAGGGCAAAAAGACTAAAAAGCCCTTGCTAACATGCACAAATTTTTTTTAAAAAAAAAAAAAAACAGCCCCGCACAGTGCACTAATGCAGCGCAGCATAGTGTATGTTAGTGCTCAGAAGGGTACTTCGATAATTTTACTAGTTGATATAATATTTTAATACATATTTTTTCCGTAAAAAATCAAAAAATTATCCCAAACATACTTCTTTTTTATCTCTACTTTTTTAGTAAAAAAATAAAAAAGTGCACCTATATAGTTCATCACAAACAACTCCTTAATTAATAAATATTAGATGGAGGCACTATGTGGATTTGTTCCATGGTCTCGACATGAGAGAATGATGTACAAAATTTTTGGGTAAATTATAATTTAATCCTTTGTGGTTTGCCTAAAAAATACAGAGCCTCCATATAGTTTCATTTGTAACACTTAAACTCCCTATACTTCATACTAAAGCGCAATTTTCGACGAAACTGTTTGTTTAAACAGAATGTATGTTGCACAACCATGAATGGTGAGTGGAGTAGTTTTTTCCGCCCAAAAACATATGACAAATGACCAAAGCACCCATATTGCCATATATACATAGAATGGTGTAGTGCAACACAGCATGGGTTACACTCTTAGACCGTCACACATATGCAACATCATTACCTTCCATGCAAAACCATCACGATCACCTTTTATTTCTCCTCCCATCTCACCACCATCACCTTCCATGCAAAATCACAACCAACCAAAATCAGCACCATCACATTCCATGCAAAACCACAACCAATTTCTTATTCCATGCAAAACCACCACTCAAAATCACCACAACAACTTCTCTCTCTAAAAATTATCTACAACCAACTTCTTATTCCATGCAAAACCACCACTAATCACCACCGCAACTTCTCTCTCTAAAAATTATCCAAACCCACTTTTCTTCTTATAATTCAAATTAGTAACAAACCCAACCCATGAAATCAAACAATTGATGTGCAAACATTTAGATTTTTGAAATAGCATCGATGGGATTCATACCAACCAAACCCACTTTTTCTTCCCGTTTCCAACATTTCTTCGGCCTATCTTTCAGACTCCATAATTTTCTCGATTCTTAACGATTTTATCCCGTTGTTTCGCCAATCTCTTCACCTTGCTTTATACTTCATCCTACGCTACCTCGTTTTCTCACTTCTTCTTGATATTGGTGGGTTTGACATACCGAAAGTTGTCCGAAAAGTAACTTCACACATTTTAAAAAAACATCTCAAAATCTATTTCTTTCTTTTTTATCATCCACCCTCTTCTATTGCTTCATCTATAACACTTTGTAAATGGTGGTTCTTGATTTTGACGGAGCTAGGCAATGGTGGTGATGATGGTGGTCACGGTGAGAGAGAAGATATATATATATATATATAGAGAGAGAGAGAGAGAGAGATACGAAGTAATACATGATCACTTTTCCTGATAAAAGATAACTGTTGAAATATGTATTATATATATCAGTTAATATGTATGTATATATATCATATATGTATAATTGAAACTACACATCAATTCTTTCATATGTATCATTTATGTGTTCTATATATTATATATCAAATATGTATCATATATGTATTATATATATCAGTTAATATGTATATTATATATGTATAATTTAAATTCTAGAGAGGGAGAGATGAGTATTTGTTTGGGTATAAATTTTAGAGGGAGAGATATGTATTTGATGATAGTATGAAAGGTGTGTGGTTTGCCATGGGAAAAGAAAGAAGAAGAAGAAGAAAAGGAATACACAAAATTTAAAGAAAAATCAGAGAATATTCTGATATGTTATGGCATTAAGAAGAAAATTAGAGAAATAAATAAGGGTAATTTAGATATTTTACAATTTCTGTTACGTCCGTCCAAAATTGAACTTTGGTATGAAGTATAGGTGGTTTAAGTGTTACAAATGAAACTATAGGGGGTTCCGTGTTTTTTGAGTAAACCACAAAGGGTTAAGTTCTAATTTACAAAAAAAATTTTGTATGACGTCACGTGAATTTTTGTGCTCTTTTTATTTTCAACCAAATCATCCATCAAATTCTATTTATGAATTATTTTGGGCAAATTACATACAGGTGGGAGAATGGGAAAAAAAATCACAAACACATAAAGAGTGCAAATGTGTCTATGGTGGAGTGCAAATGAAATGTTATGGGATGTAAGTGTCACTTGAACCTCTCCATACGTCAATAATTTTTTCTCCCTTATCCCACCTGCATGTAGTTTTCCTAATTATTTTTCCAATCAAAAATAAGTTTTTTTTTTTATTTAGTTAGGCTCGTCTGGAATAAATTTTTTTAGCTTGGCGAAAAAGTTTCGTTTGAGATAATTTTTTGACTTTTTTTTTTAGATGTGATCGTTGTGAGAGAAAAGTTAAAACAATTATTGTTTAAATATAACATTTTGTCTTATTTTGGTTTTTTAACCTATTTTATCTTTTTGTTGGCTAAATTAACCCAACCAACATGCCAAATGAAACCTTAAATAGTGATGTAGGTTAGACAATAGAGCAATCTTGGTTAGTATTGTACTCACAACTCTCGTAACACTGCTAATCACAAAATTTTGGATGTTAACTCTATAATCAGTATCGTACAATAAAACTGTACCAGCTGCATTGTAAAAATTTGAGTAAAAGTCTCTCGGCATAATTTTAGTGGTAAAACCAAAATTTAATATTTTTTCATGCATAAAATTTTTTGAAATCAATTTTTCATGCATTGAGACATAAGAAATGCAGGCCTCATTTTTTAAAATAATTTTGCCCTTTTTTTTTTTTTTGAAATCATTCACAACAACATCATTTCTATGAAGTACATAGACCTCGCAAGCATCTTTCGTTGGTACTGGTAACGTTTTATATTTTGAATGTCTCAGGTGTCATTTGTCAAAAAGTCCCCATTGTCTTCATCTTGTTTGTAGAGAAGGTGTAATTCATTTTTCTCTGTTTAGAATCAAATAAAATACACAGTGAAATTTCGCTCAATGAGAGATTATACTATCCTCTTTTTCACCCTCCTTAGAGTAGATACAATAATTATTTATTGATGTACTCAAGAAAAAATTATCTTGAGAGGGAGTAATTATTGAATGTAACAGTGATATCACATGACAATATCACCATCTAATGAGCATTATTGATTTGCAATAGAAATTATAATATTGTTGGGCTAGTAGGAGACACGAGTTGACTACCTTATGCATTTGCGACTTTTTATTAGTCAGTAACATCATGTAAGATAGTGTAACCGTTATACTTAATATTTTTTTCCCTAAGAGGAGGAATCTCCTTCCATCTGTTGGTTCTATACTAATATAATGAGCCCTTGAAGTCAAATTCATAGTTGTTAACTTGCTACATAACCATATCAAGTGAGAAACCCATACTACAAACCAAAGTGAGAAACCCATACTACAAAAAGAAAAATCACAATTTTTTTAGCGAGAGCCCAAGCCCAAGCCCGAGCCCACAACCACCAAACTTGCTGATTCAGCCAAGTTCAGTTTCTGTCTTACTCATTGTCCATGATTGAAGAACAACACTCATTTGATGACAACTTCCAATCTTGTTTCTAAATAGGAACGGATTCATAATTATCACTATAAAAATGTAAATGTATATTTTAGAGTGTAAATTCTTATAATTTTTAATTATTTCAAATTATTAGGGATGCGGTCCCTCCTTTCGCACTCCCTAAATCCATCATTGTCTGTAAACTTATTCACAGAAAAGAAAAACAAAAAAAAATATATATATATATATATATCAAGCTATAAGTTGAAATTCTGAACAGTAGTGTGTCCAAAGTGGGACCAACCTGGACAATGAATTGAACAAAAACAAGCTTGCATGTACTTGTCCAGAGCTGAGCTGTGTCCTTCCAATTTCAATTAATATTCTACTTCCCATTTTGAATAATAATGTATCCATGTAGCTATCTCCCCAACCCAACCAGCTTCAAAGCAATGGGTGTCTGTGTAGAGCTCTCTCTCTCTCTCGCTCTCTGGTGGTTGTGGTCCCCTAACCCTTCAGTAACATCCAAAACTTCAATCACTGCTACAAATGGGGTTGGCCTTGCTTTCTTCCAAAACAAGTCAATTTTTGTATGCTTCCATCCCAAAGTTCCAAAACTACTATCTACTCATTCACAAAGAGGCATCAGCAACTGACAAGAATGAATCAAATCAACCTTGAAAAATGGCAAACATGTACGATTTAAAATGTCTTCCAATCATTCATCGCAGCAATGCATCGATACTCCATGTAGCGTGGACTGTGATGAGTAGGCTTATTTGGGGGTATGGAATTGGATTTCATGCATGGAACCAATATTAATGCCTTTCTTAGCTTTCTCCAGAAAGTAAGGTATTGTGTCCACAGAATTTGTTTGTTGGTGGCCACTGAATCCGTGAACTATTGACAAAGTCTTGCCCAAACTGTTTTGGGGTCACTAACCCAAATCAGGCAATGTGAGCAACTTTACTATCCAAATGGTAATGGTATTCAGGGCAATATATGCTTTTAGCACAAGGATTATTCCTCCTTTTTTTTTCGTCTTTTTTTTTTTCTTTTTTTATAAATAACACATTTTTTAAGAAACAACAAACACTTGTTATCAAAATTTCAAAACCTGTTTCCACAAAATAAAAATAAAAATAAAAACAGTGGGTGTTTTTGAACTAGTCATTATTTTGGTGTCTGAAACATGAAAAATGAATAACAAATATAAAAAAACACAAACAACCAAACAAGCCCTAAGTTTCAGGTACTATAACATTGATTTGGTAATAAGTCCAGGAATTAAAAACCAAAGAAAATAACAACTTGAGGAGTAGATCCAAGACAACTTCATTTCATAAGAGAACATTTACAGAGCTGAAATTGCTTGAGCCACCACCTGATTTCAAACCCCTCCAAAGTTGCTACCCATAATGGAATATAATCTTAGAGCCTGAGATTAGTTTAAACATGCTCAACTTGCACAAAATGCAGTGTAAACGGAAAAAATGTTAAACAATATCGGGTTTCCAAAACAGTAAATGAAAACAAGCAAGAAGCAAATCAAAGAAGAACAAGAAAAAAGAACCACCAACCATAGTAGATAAACAAACAACTTTATATATAATTCTGGAACATATATCTATAAACAGCATACAAATATATAACACAATGGATGTTTTCCCATCCATCTCATATAATTAGTTATATAACGTTAGCTAGCACCGACCTCAGATTGATCAGCCACCAAACATTTCCCCCACACTTTTGTTTTGCTATCTTCCGTCACCAACACTCAGAAAGGGTGGGTAATTTTGAATTGGTGGATCTGCTAAACTTAGTTAGACGTCTTTGCCGGCCTATATAACTACTTACATAACACCATATCACTCAAGTTCCAAAAACCGGAGTGGCAAAAGAAACAGAGCCTCCCAATCCAGCTACATGCTGAACCGCTTGCCTTCTTCAACAAACAACCAAACCCAGCCCAGCCATCTCTCACCGAAGATGAACCAGACCCACTGGAGCACAATAACAATAACACAACCAACTACAGAGTTAAGCAGTAGTACTAATTAATCTTACAGCAAACAAAGCCCTTCCGATGAAGATAGCCCACGTGGCGACATGTCAAGCTTCTTAAGTATTGCTACCCTGTCAGTAAGTAACGTTTATTGACAATTCAGGATTAACAAAATTACGTATCTCATCCATAACAGTGTAGAAGTGTTCATTGTTGGGTAACAAGTAGAACCCAACAGTTGCTTGTTCCAAATATAGAAGCTTCACGTCTTGGCCGTTCCTCTTTAGCCCCTCAGCATAACCCAATTGCCAGTCCTGAATAAGATCTAAACCAGCCACCACAACAAGACTCTTCGGGAACTTGATGCCTTCAAGGCTTATACCATTGGGACCAAATGGATTACATGCTGGATGGTCCCTGTCTTCTCCTTCAGGAAGAAATGCTCTCCAGTACCAGTCGCGATCTTGAATTTTGACAAAATATTTTCCATCTAATCGTTTCTCCGATTCAGTTCTTTTCTGCCCACTAAACAATGGGTTTAGAAGTATATTCCCCATTACTTCAATGCCTGATTCTATGGATCTTACAGCAACATTGTGAACAATATTACCACCAGAACTATCTCCAGCCAAGTAAATATGAACTTTTGAATCCTTTCGACTTTGAAGCCATGGCTTTGAACTAACCCACTTAACAGCAGCCCAGCCATCATCATAGGCACAAGGGTAACGGTTTTCAGGTGCTCGTCGATAATTCACTGATACCACAACAGCCTTACAAATGCCCACTAGGCGGCGACAAAGAGTGTCGTAAATGGCACTATCTGAAGAGGAGTGCACAAAGCTTCCACCATGGAAGAAAATTATGACCGGAACAATATCAGAGCTCAAGGGCTTTTCCAGTTCGACGATACTAGGCAGACCTTCAATTTCAGCTTGCCGATAAACTCGGAGAAGGAGGCTAGTTTCACGGTCAATAAGAACATCAAAAGAGAAGACCCCATCAACAGGATTCACATTGGCAGTCACTTTCCGGTCAAGGTACTCTGCCAAATGGCGATTGAAAGTGCCATCCGGGCGACGAAGAAGAGTGTATTTCAGCTTGAAATTGGAGATGAGGACCCATGTATTCAGTGGAACAACCATCTATATATAACACAAAAGTGAAATTTCAGACTCTACTTCAAATTTAAAGTCCAGAAAAGTCAAATACTGGCGGTAACTAGTACTACATCTATATCTGGTACCTAATAACCAAATTAAAAGGCAATTGTCTATGCAAATTTTACAATAATAGCATGCTAACAGAGTCAACCTAAAAAAAAGAGCCAACAGATTCACAGAGAAATCCTACAGACCCTATAAATATGGGGAAACCTGTATAGCAGCACAAGCAATTAGAATGATCCAGGAGAACTGGGTAGACCACCAACCATCTCAAAAGCTTGAAATCATAATAAACGTTTAGCACCAAAAAAGAAAAATCATAATAGAAGTACCGAAAGACAAACTAAAATCAGAAGAAATATAATCTCAAAAGCTTGAAATCATAATAAACGTTTAGCACCAAAAAAGAAAAATCATAATAGAAGTACCGAAAGACAAACTAAAATCAGAAGAAATATAACTCCTCAAGAACAAAATCTGAAAACCACCATCCAAAGTTTATACAAGCAAAAGATGAAACAAACACATCAACAAATCCTTGTACAATCTTCATATTAGTCAAAACAGATGGAAAAATACACAAACTCAAATAAAAAACTAGTTCAAGATAGTACAAAGCAACAAGACTAAAACCCAATTCAAAGAACCAAAAAAGTTAAAAACATAAGCATCAATCAACACACACCAACATATTTATAGTAACCACTAATCACAATCAATTAAAACACCAGGTATATATATGCACATAGACATAGACACAGTGGAAGATTAGAGAGTCAAATTGAATAATAGCCATTCTGATCGATAAGAAATTGGATACCTTGGACTCATTAAGGTTAACTTCATTACTTCCAGCCATGAGACTGGCCCTTGAAGAAGAAAAAAAAAAAATCAACCACAACTCTAAAACCCAACACAGATCTCTGAGTTTGACATCACATTTCCAAGCACCAACCAAGCAAGCTCAAAAATTGGCTCTCTCTCTCAGATCACTCCTCTATCAGCATCAAACAACAAAACCCAATCTTCAAATCATATCTCTCTCTCTCTCTCTCCTCTCTCTATCTCTCCAAGATTACCTGTGTAAAATCTCTGGCAAAGACACAGGAGAGAGAGAAAGAGAGAGAGAGACGACAAAGCTAGCGCAGGATAGCAACAATGTATGGACAAGGGCTAAAGAACAAGGGGGTGGAAAGAGAAAGACCGAGAGCGACGACAAAGCTAGCGGACGGGAGAAGAACTGTTTTTGGTTAAATTTTTGTGGGACCCGACTCATATGTTTAGTTAATTTCATTCTCACCCCCCACGTTTAAAAGCTCTCTGTTTTTTTTCCCCAAACGAGTAAAATGGAAAAAATAGAAGAAAAAAAAAATACTAACATACAGGGATACAGTGCCAATTGTACCTTCACAGTCTTTTATTTATATGTCACTATAGGCACACTTGTATATTCAAATATTTATAATTTTTTTTTTGTATCTCTCACCTACATGTAATTCCTCCAATGAAAAATCCATATTGTTATATTTTTATGGATAACTTACATTAAGAGCATCTCTAACGTTTGCTCTTTTTTTTTAATATCAAATTTGATTAAAAATTTTATTTGATATCACGCGTTCCAATGGAGTAATCTGAGATTTCATCAAACAACTGGTAGACCGAGAGGACGACCTGAGCATGTCCGGCTGGTCGACCGACCAGTGTAAATTTTTTAAAATTTTGAAACAAATATTATAAGGAGGTGGTCGACCGGGAGACAACTAGTTGGATATCTGGCTGGTCGTCTAGTACTCATGCATACTTGTAAAACTAATAGCTATGTACAGTAAATTGATAAAAAACACCATCTATTCTCAATTTGATAAAAAAATTTAAGATATCCTAAATTTAATATTAGTTTGATGTAAACGTTGGAGCACCAAAAGTCTACTCTTTTTTATCAAATTTTAATTTAATAAAAGAAAAGACGAAACGTTGGAGACTCTCTAACCTCACTTGAGATTTAAAATAAATACAATATGTAACACAAGTAGAACATAATTATACTTAGCTTGCTTAAAGTTTTAATTTATATAAAATTACTTATTTTTATCAGAAATTCATTAGTTGTATGTATAAAAAATAATATACTCTTTTTTATGTTAAAATATATATTTTATCTTTTTTTTTTTTTTTTTTTTTGAGAATTGCTAGAGATTTGCACTTTTAAATTCAAAAATTCATTTGTTATGATATCACAAGAGAGTTGGGCCCTATATCGGGCTCTTTTGGAAAGTTGGCTATTTTTTAAAATTATTTTAGTCTGGTTAAAAAAGTTGTATTTGGAAAATTGGTTAATTTTTCTTGATAGTTGATTTGATGGTTGTGAGAAAAAATAACATGACTCTGGTTTGAATGTGACATTTTAGTTTATTTGTTATTTTAGTTTATTTTATCTTTATTGACTATTTTAACCACATAAAAAAAAAAAGAGAGAGAGAGTTAAAAAAGTAACTTAGCAAACACCCCATCATTGAGTGTGAAACAAATTAAAAGTTAACATGTAACACCTCAACTCTTCACATATCATTTTATTGTCCGCTTTGGGCTACACCCGTACAAATTTGTTCTTCCCAGTAGGTCACCCATCCCAGAACTACTCTAGCCTAAGCACGATTAACTGGGGAGTTCTGTTAGAGATTTCACCACCCAGAAAAAAGTCTCGATACTATATAAGGGTCTAGGTTTTTACTTTTATAGCTCAAGAACTCCCTCTCCATTCCCAATGTGGGATACATGTCATCGATATTGTCCGCTTTGAGCCACGCCCGCATGAATTTGTTCTTCCCAATGGGTCACTCATCCTAGAACTACTCCAGCCTAAGTACGCTTAACTGGGGAGTTCTGCTAGAGATCTCACTACCCGGGAAAAAGCTTCAATGCTATATAAGGGTCTAGGTTTTACTTTTATAGCCTAGGAACTCCTCTTCTATTCCCAATATGGGACACCGGGACCTTACAATCCACCCTCATTAGGGCTACACATCCATGTGCAGTAGCCTATCAGCTCACAAGCCCGCTCACATACACCGGGAGACGCTAGGGGCCCACATTCAGTACTCCAAAGAGTCGGTTCTGATACCATTTGTAATGCCTCAACCCTTCACATGTCATTGATATTGTCCGCCTTAGGCTACGCCCGCACAGATTTGTTCTTCCTAGTGGGTCATCCATCACAGAACTACTCCAGCCTAAGCACACTTAACTAGGGAGTTCTGCTAGGGATTTCACCACCTGGGAAAAGGCCTCGATATTATAGAAGGGTCCAGGTTTTTACTTTTATAGCACAGGAACTCCCTCTCCATTCTCGATATGGGACACATATCATCGATATTGTCTGCTTTGAGCTACGCCCGTACGGATTTGTTCTTTCCAGTGGGTCACCCATCCCAGAACTACTCCAGCCTAAATAAGCTTAATTAGGGAGTCCGGCCAGAGATTTCACCACCCGGGAAAATGCCTCAATATTATATAAAGGTCTAAGTTTTTACTTTTATAGCTTAGGAACTCCCCCTCCATTCCCGATGTGGGACACATGTCATCGATATTGTACGCTTTGGGCCACGCCCGCACGGATTTGTTCTTCTCAGTGGGTCACTCATTCCAGAACTACTCCAGCCTAAGTACGCTTAGTTGGGGGAGTTCTACTAGGGATCTCACCACTCGGGAAAAGGCATCGATGCTATATAAGGGTCCAGGGTAATGAGATCCCTAGCAGAACTCCCCAATTAAGCGTGCTTAGGCTCGAGTAGTTCTGAGATGGGTGACCCATTGGAAAGAACAAATCCATACAGGCGTGGTCCAAAGCGGACAATATCGATGACATGTGTCCCACATCGGAAATAGAGGGGGAGTTCCTTGGCTACAAAAGTAAAAATCTAGACTCTTATATAGCATCGAGGCCTTTTCCTAGGTGGTGAAATCCCTAGCAGAACTTCCTAGTTAAGCGTGCTTAAGATGGAGTAGTTTTAGGATGGTTAACCTACTGGGAAAAACAAATTCGTGCAGGCGTAGCCCATAGCAGACAATATTGATGACATATAAAGGGTTGGGACATTACAAATGGTATCAGAGCCGACTCTCCGGAGTATTGAGTGTGGGCCCCCGGCGTCTCTTGTTGTATATGGGCGGGCTTGTGAGCTGGCAGGCTACTGCACGGGAACGAGCAGCCCTAAAAGGGATGGATTGTAAGGTCATGATGTCCCACATAGGGAATGGAGAGGGAGTTCATAGGCTATGAAAGTAAAAATTTGGACCCTTATATAGCATCGAGACCTTTTTCCGGGCGGCAAGATCCCTAGCAGAACTCCCTAATTAAGCAGGCTTAGATTGGAGTAGTTCTGGGATGGGTGACCCACTAGAAAGAACAAATCCGTGTTTGCGTGCCCCAAAGCGGACAATATCAATGACATGTGTCCCACATTGGGAATGGAGGGGGAGTTCCCTGGCTATAAAAGTAAAAACCTGGACCATTATATAGCATCGAGGCATTTTCTCGGGTGGTGAAATCATTAGCAGAACTCCTTAGTTAAGTGTGCTTAGGCTGGAGTAGTTTTGGGATGGGTGGCCCACTGGGAAGAACAAATTTGTGCGGGCAGACAATATCGATGACATGTGAAGGGTTGAGGTGTTACATAATACATCATTGTAGGTCAAATTATGAGAGTTTTTTGAGAAACATTTTTCATATTGTGTTTTCATATCATATGTATTATTTTTAGTCTTTAATATTACTAAAAAGAATATCAATGTAATTATATTAAAATTAAAATACTTGTTTTTTTTTTTCAAATATAAAGAAAAGTCAAGGTAATTTATTCTATTTTTATTTATTAACAAAAAGAAAGGGTAATTTACAATAAAACTCCTGAAACTATGATCTATTTGCATTTTGTTTCTTGAACTTTAAAACTCAAAGTATTATCTTGGTATAGCTAACCGTTTTTGTTAAGATTATGTGTGTGTCAATTTCCAACCACACTTCCAACTTAGTATTCAGCTGGAGAGCACTGGCAGAATAGATGGCGCCTGATTGACCTGCATTAGAAAGAGAAGATTCCGGCGGTGGTTCGTCCACCCGAGGGCACTCCGACGATCAAGTCAGTTTATCTCTCAATGATAAATCAAGTGCTTAACTCACTATTCAGAATACAAATTGCGTACCTTAGACCTATGGGGGTGCCTCTCTTTTATAGCCATCACTTACCTAATCCCAATAGAAGCCTAGCTTCAATGGACTTAGGATTACTGCTAATCTTGGACTCCTAGTAGGATTGGGATAAACTCTCTAAGAGTCTTATCTTTATCCAAACTGAAGTCTTCTCCCATTCTAAGACTCTTGTCCCTTACCCGCTTATCTCAGATTCTGATATCTTCGGAGATAACCTCGGCCTAGCCAAGATCACCTTGGCGTCGTGACCAGGATACGTGGCACCTCGGTTGACATGTCGGCATCATCTTGGCCACGTGTTGGTACTCAGAAAATATATCCCCACAACTGCCCCCTAGGTTTTATTACCTCGGCATTCTAAGGTGATAGAACCTATATCAGTACTTGATTCCAGTACGTCAGCTCAAAATCTCTCAGCCGAGATCATCATTAAGGCCGACATGCTTTCTTAAAGACCAAGGATTCCAAGAGGTCCTTCATGCGTATGAGTTGTCATACATAAAAACTCAGCCGTTTTGGCCACGCGTCTTCCCTTTACGGGATCGTACTCCGTACACGCTTGCAAGTCGTCTCGCGCCTGTATGCGCCGTTTGACAAATCCGTCATTCTAGGCTTATTAATTCTGTTCGGCCGCTTTTTTGTGTTTTTTGACAAAACTTCCCTCCTTCCTCCGTCTTTTCACTTTTCTCCATCGTTTCTGAGGCTTCTCTCTCTCTCTCTCTAGATTTTTCTTCCAAATCCTCCATTGTTCAAGCTTCTCTAGCTCCGCAACTTGCTCCGCTTACCTCTTCCGGCGAGTTTTTCATTGCTCTGTCGTTTCTGCAACCGTCGCCTGACTTCGGCGATCCTTACACCGACTTCACTTTTTTTGGTAAGCTACTGTTCTTCCTGGTTTTATTTCTTGTTGCTCTTCAAAAAGTTCCACTTCATTATTTATTGCCATTGCTGTTTTGCTCAAGTATTCAATTGATGAATCATATATCTGAGTGTGTTTATTGCATGACTTTACCTTTGCCCATATCTTGAATACGCACACTGCTCACAATCTTCTTGCACTTTTGCCACCGTTCTTGGCCTTATACCCTTGCACTAATAGTGTTCTCGATAGTTCATCACTGTTCTTGATTCTGAAACACATTCTTTCTTTTCTATTTTCTGTGATTTTTCCAGATTCGTGCCTTCAATCATCGTTTCCATAGATCTAGGTTTAGGATTTGTTTGTGAAACCCTCGAATTTTTAGGAAAAATTGAAACGTATTCCCCCTTTTGTTTTAGCCGAGGTCATTCAAAATCATTACAAAACATTCCCTTCCGAAGTCTCACATCTTTCATTTAAGTCGACATCATGGGTATGTGGAGGCATAGGGTAGACACCCCGACCAAGCTAGAATACTTTAGGCGAGAGTTTTCCATCCCTGCCGACATCCATCTGAGGTTGGTTGGAGAGGATGACTCCATCATGCCCACGACTGATTCTATGCCCTTCCCTGTTGTAGCTTTTATTGAGTGCGGACTTCGGCTCCCATGAAATATCCTTTTCCGTAAGATACTTCATTATTATAAGTTGAACCCGATACAGCTTGCCATCAACTCCTACCGAGTCATCAATGGCATAATAGCCTTAGCCAAACAAGAAAACGCTAGGGTTACCTAAGCCGATATTCAATACTGCTGCACCATATGTGGCCTTAAGAAAGATACGGGCTACGTTTACTACCTTAAGCCGAGGTCCACAGAGTACAAAATTATTGCCGACCTCCCTGACTCCAACAAGGGAGCTGGGAATGAATATCTCATTATCTCGGGAAACTGGGAGCTCACTCCAAACGAGGACCTCCACCTCTACCTTCTTCCTCGATCAGTCTTTGTAGAGGGTAATGGTAAGAGCCCAGTGTTTGCACTTATTCATCTTTAAAGTCTTCAATACTTTATTTGTTCTAATGTATGTTTTCCTTGTAGCTCTTCTTCAGCCACCAAAAGGCTTCCGCCAATTTTTCTTTCCCAGCAAAGACTTGAGGAAACTATTGGATCTGTCAGTCCTCAAGCGGAGAGCCCCTTTGGTACTTAATTTTATTCCCACTTACAAGTCGGTTCATCCCGACGTTCCAAAGAAGAAAAAGAAGAAGAGTTTGTCTTCTCCTTCCGCCACAACTCCTCAAGCTGCCTCCACATCTCAGCCAGATCAAGGATCAACTTCTGACCCAACAGAGCAACCGTCAACTTCGGCTCCATATCTAATCCCGACATCCTAACGCCAACGCCGACGACGAACCATTTTTGCTGCTGAGATGGGCCGCCAGAAAGCAGTTACTAAAGATCTCTTGGCTAACATTCCATCCACCGTAGACGCTCAATCAGCATCCACTCAGCCTCCAAAGCCAAAGCAAAAAAGGATAAAAAAGGCTCAGCCAAAGGCAACGGTAACTCAGATTTACATTGAGGATACGTTGCCAATTTCGAAATTGGCTTCGAGCGAGAAAACCACCTCCGTCCCTGAGAAAAGGTCTACTGAGGTCGAACCATCTCAATCAACTCGGTCTAAGAGGCCGAGGTCAGAGTCTGCCACAGCGTCGAACTCCATGCAGGCTGGTGCCCCTTGGGCTCCACCCATCACCTTGGAGAACAGGCCAGTCTATGTTGAGGACGGTGTCGACGACATAAACGTCGGCGTTGCCCATTCTAGAGCCTTGCTCCTCCTTGGAGATCTCGACCGCAACGCCGAGATGACTGAGCATGAGAACTTCGCCTTGATGCTCCAGCGTTCTGTTCAAGTAAGTCTTCACACTTGGTATCTTTCTTTAGTTTTTGTACTTAGAAATTTTTTTAATAACTTTTGCTCTGTTCACTTTCAGGCCATCCAGCATGCTCATTCCTTCTCAATGCAGGCCTTTGAGAACTGGAAGAAGCTGATCAACAAGAGAAGGGAGGTCTCCAGTCTGCAGAAGACCAATAAAAGCTTACAGTAAAAAATGAAGACTTTGGCAGACCAAGCCGAGGCTGCTGTTAAAGCCAAAGATGATGCCGAGGAGAAGGCAGATTCTGCGGAGGCGATTAAGAAGGTTCTTGAGGTCGAAAAGAAAGAGGCTGAGGAAAAGATGGCCCAGGCCCAGAAAGAATTACAAGGCGCCTTGGCCACGAAAGAGTCTGAAATAAAGCCACAGATGAAAAGGCATACTCTGAGGGGGTGGGCGATGTCATGGCTGACTATGAAAAACAGGTTAAGCAGGCATGCAACAAGGGTTTTACCCTTGGTTGGATGGCTCTTCTGAAAAAACTTGAAATTCCCGAGGACTTCCCCCTCAGGAACACCGACGTCCTTCCCCTTCCAATCTCTCCAACTCCGAGCCAATCCGGCGACGATTCTGAGTCTGAGGAGGAGGCTTTGGTGAGGAAGTCAAAGGAGGCCATTGAGACCAAGTCCCCTACTCAGAATGAGCAAGTCCTGGACTTGACTCAAGATGAGGAGGGTAAGGAGGTTTCCAAGGAGGTTACTCCCGAGAAGGCATCATCCGACGTGACTCATGCCGACAAGAGCCTCGATCAAACCCTTCAAGAGATAGATGCCGGGCTCGCAGCTGAAAAGGCCGCCGAGATGTCTTCACAGCAGTCTTCTGAATTCCTGACCCAACCTCCTCAAGACGCAGAAGAGTCTTAGTTTGGATTTTTTTGTTTGCATCTGTACTTTGCACTTTGGTTTTCCTTAGAAACAATGTAAGCTCTTCATATGGCCGATGTGCCTTTTTATAAATACAATTTCTTTGTTTTGCTTGCATAGTTGTCTTCCCTTTACTGCCCTTGTATGATTCCATACTTAGAATATTTTGCATATCTTCAATGTACACCTGAACTGTGTAGTTTTTCTCTGGGTGATATACCTCGGCTATACTCATCAATGGTTTACATCGGCAAGTACATAAGTACTCAATTCACCATAACCTTGGCCGTAATTTGTAAATTTTTCACAAATTTCAACAAATGTTGGACATAACCTCAGTTTAACTTTAACTTGTAAATTTTTCACAAATTTCAACAAGTATTAAACATGATCTCGGCCTAACTTCAACTTGTAAATTTTTCACAAATTTTAACAAGTATTAGACATAACCTCAGTTTAATTTCAACTTGTAAATTTTTCACAAATTTAAATTTCAACAAGTGTTAAACATGATCTCGGCCTAACTTCAACTTGTAAATTTTTCACAAATTTCAACAAGTATTAGACATAACCTCAGTTTAACTTCAACTTGTAAATTTTTCACAAATTTCAACAAGTGTTAAACATGATCTCGGCCTAACTTCAACTTGTAAATTTTTCACAAATTTCAACAAGTGTTAGACATAACCTCAGTTTAACTTCAACTTGTAAATTTTTCACAAATTTTAACAAGTGTTAAACATGATCTCTGCCTAACTTCAACTTGTAAATTTTTCACAAATTTCAACAAGTGTTAGACATAACCTCAGTTTAACTTCAACTTGTAAATTTTTCACAAATTTCAACAAGTGTTAAACATGATCTTGGCCTAACTTCAACTTGTAAATTTTTCACAAATTTCAACAAGTGTTAGACTAATTTTAGCTTGTATATTCTATCTTTCTAGGAACCATTTTCCAACTCTTTGCCCCATAATGTGAACTTAAGTTCAACTTGGGTTCTCATTACTCATGCATTCCAAGAACATCGACAAGTATCGTATAATTGTAAGAAGTCAAGCTAAAACTTTATTTATTTACTTCGGCAAATAATCAAAGAACAATAAAGTCTAATGATAGAAAAATTTCAAATTGCAAGTATTCCAAGGTCTTGGTAACTCTTTGCCTTCATTATCTTCAAGCCGATATGCCCCATTGCCCAATACCGAAGTGATTCTATAGGGTCCCTCCCAATTTGGGCCAAGCTTACTCTCTCTGGGATCCTTTTTGTTGTCGATGACTTTTCTCAAGACCAGGTCGCCGACTTGGAACTCCCTTAGGTTAACCTTCTTATTATAAGCCCTGGCAAGCTGCTGCTGGTATGCTGCTAGCTGAATTGCAACTTTCTCCCTTCTTTCTTCTAGTAGATCCAGATCTCGGGCTAATAATACATCATTGGTCCCATTCTCTACTCCTTGGGTTCTGATCCCAGGGATGCCGACTTCCAGCGGAATGATTGCTTCTGTGCCATAAGCCATGGAAAATGGGGATTCCCCAGTTGATCTTCTCGGCGTAGTCCGATATGCCCAGAGTACACTTGGCAGTTCATCCACCCATTTTCCTTTTGTTGCTTGCAACCTCTTCTTAATCCCATCCAAGATGACTTTGTTGGATGCCTCTGCTTGTCCATTGCTCTAAGGAAAACTTGGAATGGAAAAGTAATTCTTGATTTTGAACTTTGCACAGAAGCACTTGATTAGCTTACTGTCAAATTGTGTTCTATTGTCTACAACTACTGCTCTTGGAATCCCAAACCGGGTGATGATGTTCTTCCATATGAAGTTCTTCACATCTACATCTCGGATCTTGACAAGGGCTTCGACTTTTATCCACTTGGTGAAGTAATCTGTTGCCACCAGTAGGTACTTCCTTTGCCTAGTTGCTTGGGGCAGTTGTCCAACAAGATCCATTCTCCATTGGGCAAACGGCCAAGGACTAGATACTGGGTTCAGGTCTGCGGCTGGTTGGTGTATCAAAGGTGCAAACCTTTGGCACTTTTCATACTTTTTGACATAGGCCTCTGCGTCTTTCTGTATGTAGGACCACCAATACCCTTGGGTGATGGCCCTATGAGCTAGTGATCTGCCCCCAGCGTGGCATCCACAAATTCCTTCATGTATTTCATATAAAAAATCTTCGACTTGTGAAGGGTGTACACACCTTAAAAGAGGTCCAGTGAAGGATCTTCTATAGAGATGTCCTTCTGTTGTCAAGCTGAATCTTGCCGACTTTAATCTGATCTTGTGTGCCTCTTTGTGGTCATCTGGCAGCTTCCCTTCCTTCAAGAATGCTACAATTGCATCCATCCAGCTTGGTTCCATATCCACACACATTGCTTCACGCTCTGTGGTCAGTGGCTCGATGCTGGAGCCTGACAAGTAGTCAACTATAATTGTCCTTACTTTTCCAAGTTGTATTGCACTAGCCCAGGTTGGCCAATGCATCGGCGTGACTATTATTATCTCGGCTTACCTAGTATAGTCGGCAATTCTGAAACAAGGCTACCAATCTGTTGACTTCCTTTGCGTAGGCCGACATCCTTTCATCTCGGGTTACAAACTTGCCCGTTGTCTAGTTAACTATGAGCTGTGAATCACAGAAGACTATTACCTCATCTACTTCTGCTGCTACTGCCAGCTTCAGTCCTGCAATCAATGCTTCATACTCTACTTCATTGTTTGAGGCCTTAAACCCCAAACGAATGGATTGTTTCAATAGTTGTCCATCTGGAGATACCAGAACTACTCCTGCCCCCGCTCCTTGTCAGTTTGAACTCCCATTAACAAACAGTCAGAAGGAGTCGCTGATGTAAATGCTGCAGGGTTTGAGTTTTTCTTCCTTCCTTTGTTCCGTTGCCTTCAGCTGGGCTCCTCTTTGTTGGTTTGGACATCATTCACGTCAGCTCAACGGAGCCCGATGTATGATGGATTCAGGTGTGAACTCACCCACGAAGTCGGCCAAAACTTGGTCTTTGATTGCTATTCTGGGTCTGTATTCTAGGTCATACTGGCCTAAGGCCACTGTCCATCTGGCTATTCTGCCTGTCAGGTCTCCCTGCTACAATAGGGACTTCAATGGGTGTTTTGTTAACACCACAATTTTATGGGCTTGAAAGTAATGGTTCAGCTTCTTTGAAGCCATTACTAAGGCCAGCGCCAACTTCTTTAGGGGTAAATACCTAGTCTCTGCATCAGCCAGGGTTTTGCTTACATAGTAAACAACCCTTTGTTCCCCTTTTTCTTCTCGGATTACCACTGCACTTACCGCATGTTCTAAAACTACCAAGTACAGGAACAGCTCCTCTCCAGGTTCTGGATTTGAAAGAACTGGAGCTGTGGTCAGATACTTCTTTAGGTCGGCCAAGGCGACTTCGCACTCCTCGGTCCATAAGAAGTCTGTGGCTTTCTTCACTAAGTTGAAGAAAGGTTTGCACTTTTCTGAGCTTCTACTTATGAACCTATTCAGGGCTACGGCCCTTCCAGTCAGCATTTATACCTGTTTTGCCGACGTCGTGCTCTTCAATTCCAGGATGGCCTTGATCTGATCTAGGCTGGCCTCAATGCCCCTTCTGGTCACCAGGTATCCTAAGAACTTACCAGATCTAACTCCAAATGCACACTTCGATGCATTGAGTCGGAGCCGATATGTTTTAAGGATTTCAAAGACTGCTTTTAGGTCGGCCAGATGACCCTCAGGCTCTTTGGTCTTCACGACCATGTCGTCGATGTAAACTTCCACCGTTCGGCTAATTAGGTGTCTGAACATCTTGGTTACCAATCTTTGGTAAGTTGCTCCTGTGTTTTTCAACCCAAAGGGCATCAGTCTGTAGCAATACAGGCCTTTTGGGGTGATAAACGCGGTCTTCTCTTCATCTAGGGGGTACATGGCTATCTGGTGGTACCTCCTATAGGCATCCAGGAAGCTCATCCTTCCATGCCTTGAAGTGGCATCCACCAGCTGGTCAATCTTGGGTAAAGGAAAACTATCTTTGGGACAGGCCTTGTTTAGGCTGGTAAAGTCAACGTAGACCCTTCATTTTTCATTCTTTTTCTTCACCACTACTGTGTTCGATAGCCATGTCTGGTAGTTTACCTCTCGAATGGCCCTGGCCTCCAGAAGTCTGTCTATTTCTTCTTCCACTGCCTCGACGTGCATCAACGTCGGTCTTCTTGCTCGTTGGATTACAGGTTTGGCCGACCTATCAACGTTCAGTTTATGGCAAGTGACCTCGGGGTCAATGCCAGGCATTTCGTAAGGCGTCCAGGCAAAACACTTCAATGTTTGCTCTCAGGAAAGCCTCAAACTCTTTTTCCTCTTCTTCGGCTAAGCCCGAGCCTAGAAGGAAGAAGTGTTCTTCATCCCCCTCCTGGATGAGGATTTTCTTCAGTGCTTCTTCACTCTTCTCGGCTGGCTTATTGCCAACATCTTCTAGGACTTTCACGTCCTCGTCTTCGATTTTTGCCTTCTCTGGTTCTCGTATGCTGCAGGTAGATTTCATTGCTGCCCTGGAGCAATTCTTTTCCTGTAGCTGATCTCTTCTGATTTCTTCTATTCCATGCTCTGTTGGGAACCGTAGTAGTTGGTGCAATGTTGAGGGAACAACCCTCATTGCGTGCAACCATGGCCTCCCCAGAATTGCATTATAAGGGGAAGGTGTGTCGATTACGGTGAACTCTGTCTGTATCTTTCTTGTGCTAGCCTATACCTCCTAGCTCGTTGTTCCCAGTGGCCACGTCGGCGTTCCATTGAACCCGACCATTGGGCCATTGGATTGCTCCAAATCGTCTAGGTGAAGGCCAAGCTCCTTGTAACACCTGATGTACATGATGTCACAAGAGCTGCCTTGGTCAATTAGGATGCGCTTCACTTGGCACTCCCCGACCTTGAGGGATACTACCAAGGCATCATTGTGGGGATGTTGGACCATCTCAAGGTCGACTTCAGTAAAGAACACTGTTGGTCCTTGGTACACCTCAGCCTGATGTCGTTTTTCCCCGACCTGGTACACGTGCTGCAAGTGTTTTACCCTCTGGGTCTCCCCCCTTATTTCGTTTTCGTTGACCTTTGAGTGAATTACATTAATTACCCGAGGTCCTCCTGCCTGTGGTTGCTGTGCTGGGGGAGGCAGAGCTGCTGGTGCCTGAGGCAGTCTTGCCTGTTCTTCCCTTGTCCTGGCCTCATCTATAAGGTCCCTTAAATGGCCTTGCCTTACTAGGTCTTCCAGGTGTGCTTTCAGGGCTCTGCAACCCTGAGTCATATGCCCATCTTCGTTATGGTAAGCACAATGCTTACCAAGGCTTCTTCTCATAAATTCTCCTAGCACCCTAGCTGGTGCTCTGAAAAAGGGCTGGGATCGGATTTTGTCCAGGACTTTGTGGATTGGGATCCGGAACACTGTTGTGACTGCCTGTGCAGCCCTCAGTCCTACCTTTTGCTTGTTGGACCCGTTGTTACCTCGGTCTCGCTTCGGCGAGCCGTTACCTTTTTCTTACTTTGTCTCCTTAGCTCCTGACGTGTCTTCCTCGGCTCTGGCATACTTCTCAATTCTGGCCATGAGCTCTTCCATGTTTTTTGGCAATGTCTTCGCCAAAGACTTTCGTAGTGGGCAGTCATCTTTTAAGTCGTTCTTGAAAGATACGACCGCCACCTCTTGGTTGCACTCGGGTATTCAGTTGAACACCTCATAGTACCTTTTTGCATAGGTCCTAAGGCCTTCATCCTTACTGATTCTTAAAGCCATCAATGCGTCCGCCCTTAATGGCTGTAGCTTGTTTGTCACGAACCTGGCCACAAACATCTTGGCCAGGCCTTCCCAGGTCTTCACGCTTCCCTTTGGTAGTTTGTGAAACCAATCTGATGCAATCTCCCCGAAGGATGAGGGGAACACCTTGCAGAGCAACGGCTCGTTCCCACTATACAATGCCATTGAGTTCAGGTATAATCCAACGTGAAAGTTGGGGTCTGACTTACCATCGTATATTTGGAACCTTGGCATATTGAATCTCTTTGGAGCCTCAAATTTGTCCAATTCCACTGAGAATGGTGTTCTCGGCTTAACAGGTGAAGTTACCTCGGCATCGGCATTCTGTTATTTCCTCTTGAGGTAATCTCTCAAGTCTTCTTTGCTCCGCCCAGGAGCTCGGCTATCTTCCGACTTCAGTCTTTTTGGCATACTGCTCTTAGCTTCGTTGTGGGCCCTTTTCGACCTTTCTCCATGAGTTGTGTCGAAGCACAGCTCCTGCCTTTGAATATGCCGATGTTCTCTCGGGTCTACTTCTTTAGTGCGATGTGTCCTTCGTGACTCTTCTCTCCTCGACTCTCCTCACCCAACCTCCCTAGAAGGGCGGTGAGAGTGTTTTTCACTTCTGGTGTGCTGAGGGGCTATTAGGATTGGTTTCTGCCCTCCCTTCTAGGCATTGGCCGCTGGAATCGACGTGTCCTACAGCGGGAATGGTGGCTGCATGACGTTATTTTGCATCATAAAATTAACAACCGATTGCAGGTCTGCCAACTTGTTTGCCATCTCTTTCACCTCTTCGTCCCTCCGCAGGCATCTATCTTTCCATACCTGGAGGTTGTCCTCGTTGTAGTACCCGCTTCGATCTGGTCTCTTTGGTACGTCGTTATCCTGGCCGACGTCTTTTTTGCTGTGATTCTAGTTCTGAGTCTCCTCGTTGCAACCATCTTCCTCCACGTTTGGGTCAACATGTTTACCACTCCCAGCAGGGATTTTGTTCCGAACCTTATCCTTATGTCCGTCACTGGCCATCTATCCTCTTTTCTTTCCCACAGACGGCGCCAAATTGTGTGTGTCAATTTCCGACCACACTGCCAACTTAGTATTCAGCTGGAGAGCACTGGCAGAATAGATGGCGCCTGATTGACCTGCAACAGAAAGAGAAGATTCCGGCGGTGGTTCGTCCACCCGGGGGCACTCTGACGATCAAGTCAATTATCTCTCAAAGACAAATCAAGTGCTTAACTCACTATTCAGAATACAAATTGCGTACCTTAGACTGATGGGGGTGCCTCTCTTTTATAGCCACCACTTACCTAATCCCAATAGAAACCTAGCTTCAATGGACTTAGGATTACTGCTAATCTTGGACTCCCAGTAGGATTGTGATAAACTCTCTAAGAGTCTTATCTTTATCCAAACTGAAGTCTTCTCCCATTCTAGGACTCTTGTCCTTTATCCGCTTATCTCGGATTTCGATATCTTCAGAGATAACCTCGGCCTAGCCGAGATCACCTCGATGTCGTGACCAGGACACGTGGCACCTCGGTTGACATGTCGGCATCAACTTGGCCACGTGTTGGTACTCAGAAAACATAGCCCCACAGATTATATTAGGAATTTATACAAAATCATATTTGTTTAAAGCTGGCATAGATTGAACTTTAAAAAATAAATACTTTTATTTCAATATTTTAAAAATTAATATTTTCTTCTTTGAAGTTTAGGTTTGAGAAAATTAACCTTAAATACAAGGTTGATGCAGACAAGTGCAAACTTCTCAAATTATTTCAAAAAATGGAAACTAGAGGATGAATTTTCTTAAGTAGAGCAGAATGATGCAGACCGAATTTTAAAAAATAAATATTTTTATTTTAATACTTTAAAAATGAATTTGGTTAGGAATATTTTAATTTAGAATAAAATATTATAGAATTATTTAATTATTTAGTTTCCTTAGTTGATATGATTTAATTTCTAATTTTATTAGTTTTGATT
Source organism: Camellia sinensis (assembly GCF_055761805.1). NCBI lineage: Eukaryota > Viridiplantae > Streptophyta > Magnoliopsida > Ericales > Theaceae > Camellia > Camellia sinensis. The sequence goes on from NC_138962.1 coordinate 93,076,500, forward strand.
TTCATTTCTTATTTTATTAGTTTCTTGTTTTTCAATAATTAAGTTTATTATAAACTAGTGAAAAACCCATGCTATGCAAGGGATGTGAAAAAATTAACAAAATATTTTTATATAAAATAATATAAATAGTTAGATTTTTTTATGTAAATTATGAAAATAAAAAAATATTGAAATCTACAATTTAAGTTTCACAATTTTATAACAATTTTTGTATTAATTTTTAATTTGTCACAACTTCAATCATGTAATTTTCAACCCCTTTGCTAAGGTTGTAAACTCAAGTGAGTTCAACTCGAGCGAGTTCAGCCTGGAATTTTTTAAAGATTGGGCGACATAATTTTTAATTCGGTGAGAACCTATGTAAAATTAAAAAATTCTAATGAATTTGAGTGGACTTGACAGAGACACCAAATAACCTGAACAATTAAAACAAAATTGTATAGGAGTATATAAATATATAAAATTATTTGGTAATTTTTTTAATAATAAATAAGATTAATTGAAAATTTAATATTAATGAACAAAATGCTTAAGTTTTTTCCATAGATTTTTTTTATTATGTTCAAAAAATACATATTTTAGAAAGGGATTATCAAATAAGTTGATATTTAAAAAAAAAATTACATTTTATAATGGCATAAAATAATTTTAATATAATTAAATTAAATTTCTTACAAAATAAAGGTGTTTGGATAAAAAAAATGTAAGAAAAAAATTTAGAATGGTATTCTCATCTGATCATAAAATAATCTAGGTGACCAAAAAATTATCACATATAACTCTCATTTTTTTTGATAAAAAAGGATATTTCATAAACCATCACCTTTAATAAAATAAAATAAAAAAACATTTATTTCTATTTGTTTTAGCAAAAGTCACTTTTTAGCAATTTGAGCAAATATATATATATATATATATATTAGTTTGTTTAATTGACAATTAGGAATGGCAATGGGGCGGGGCGGGACGGGGCCGGGGACCACACTCGCCGTCCCCGATCCCTGATGGTGAAAATTTTCCGTCCCCATCCCCAACGGGGATCGGGTTTCCCCGATCCCGAAAATTCCCCGGTCCAAATCTGTTCAACAACATCATCCACAACAACCCTGGTCCAAATCTGTTCAACAACATCATCAACAACAACTTTGAACATCAACATTATCAACATACAACATACATTCACACAGAGAGAAACATATACATTCACACATGTATACATTCTAACTTTGAACATCAACATACATATATACATTCACACAGAGAGACACATATACATACATGTATACATACACACAGAGACACACACACATACACATGTATACATAAACACACAGAGAGGACGACAGAGGAGCTCGGCGGCGACGACGAAGGAGATCAACACAGATCTGAGAAAGAGAGAGTGGTGACTGCGATTGTGACGCTGGCTGCGATCTGTGACGGTGGCTGCGACGAACGATCAATGACGGAGGACGACGGCGACTGAGACGAATGGCAGAGGACGACGGCAACTCCGGCATCGTAGATAGTGACGGTGGCACTAAGGAGAAGGAGAGGTACGAGAGTGAGAGAGAGTAGAGAGAAGTGAATGAGAGGCGCGAGAGTCTCAGATCTGTGTTGAGAAAGAGTAAAGGGAGGAGAGAGAGTGAGAGTGAGAGAGAGAGAGAGTGAGAAACGGGTCATAGATTTGTCAGGGATATATATATTAAGTGTACTTCGGGGAGGTAACAAGGACGGGGCCACGGACGGGCCGGGGCGGGGCTCGAAAATATATCACCGTCCCTGGCTCGAAAGTTAACAGGGATTTATTTTCGAATACCATCCCCGATCTGTCGGGGGTATTTTTTGGGAAAAAACCACTTTAATCGGGGTAGGGGGTCGGGTCCCCGTCGAGACGGGTTTAAATTTCCATCCCTATTGACAATTGAGATTTAAAAAAAAAAAAAAGTATGATCCACCATGTTTCTTAAGTGCTAAAGAAATATAGATAAACAATAAGGAAAATGTTTAAGATCCGCAAAAAACACTCACAATTGTACTCATAATGATGTGGTATCATATGTGTCACTATTAATTTGCTATACACTCAATGACGAGTTCGGATCCTCAGCCACACAATCCTGCTGCCATCCCTGTGGCACCCCCAAAACGACGTCGTTTTGGGGGAAATTTCAATTTTAAAAAAAAAAACAGAGTAGAAACTAGACGAAAAACCAGAGGAAGAGAAAAAGGAAGGAAGAGGGGAGAAGAAGGGAGAAGAAGAGGGGAGAAGAAGGTCACCCACCGCCATCGCCGCCCACCTGCTCCTCTCTATCTCTTTCTCCTTCAACATTGAGGCTCCGATCCGGGCCCCCTCCGTCCTCTCTCTCTGCAAAAAAGACCCAAAAAGACTCAACAGCCCACTCATCTCTCTCCTGACTCTTCTTCTCTAATCGTTCATTCACTCCATCTTTGCCTGGTATCATAATCCAACTTCACAAAAATAAATAAATAAATAAATAAGAAGAAGAAGAAGAAGAAGAAGAAGAAGAAGAAGATTCACAACTTCAACATCAATTATACAAAGCTTGAAGATGTATTTGGAGTTTTGACCAAAGTTTAGATTATCAACTTATGAAAGAAAAAAAATTAGAACAAGTTAAAAATTATGCACCCACATTCATCAACATTTATTAATTTACATTTATTTTCTAGTCTGACGTTTAAATTTTAAAATACAAAATCAATAGAAAAAACCCCAAAATCAATCGAAAAAAATTGGTAGTTTGAATTTTTCAACAAGAAATTGTAATAGAACAACGAGGGGATTCTTTGAAAGAAGGGTGGAGGAGAGAGAATCGGATGTGTTTGGTGGCCAGCTTGTTTGCATGGTGGACTCAACGGTCACAACTGTCGCACAGGGCGGCTTCATTGGCAGAGCAAAACACAGTCACCTCTTCTCTCTCACAAACATCGCACTTGATCTTCATTCTCTGTGTGTGTGTGTATGTGTGTGTGTGTGTGTGTGTTTGTGAGCCAGCTCAATGCCCTCTCCACATGCCCAACGAGAGACAGTGCAGCTTTTTTTAGCCCCTGTGTATCTCTTTCTTGTTTTTTTAGACCCAGCTCAAAGAGAGAAATAGGGCAGAGAGAGAACAAAGAAAGAGGAAAAAAAAAAAAACCTCCAAAACGACGTCGTTTTAGAGGGTGGCAGGGAGACGTCGCAGGGGAGTGCGACCGAGGATCTAGACTCCTCAATGACATAGAACCCAACTCCCTCGCCATATCAATGTGGATGAAAATGTAGGTTTATAACATTGCTAAACAATAAATTATTACATGTAACCCTCATTCTTTTATTATATATATATATATAAACAAGTTTCACCAATCATCAAATAATGCTTATTTGATTTTAGCAAAAGTGACTTAACTATTTACACCCAAAAAAAAATGTTTTTATTTTAATTGACAATTAAGATTGAAAAAAATAAAAAAAGAAGAGGTTTGAAACTTGTTACAAAATAAACCCTAAATTTTTAATTTCGTCAATTTCAATCATACTATTTTAATTTGCTTTCAATCTAAACCATTCACCTATTTTTATTAAATAAAATCGATAGAAAGAGATTATTTTAGTTATTAAACTCAATTTAAATATACATAAAATGCCTACAATATCATTTTCATTAAGTTTAATGACTAAAATATCATTTTTTCTGTTGATTTTACTTAACAAAAATAGGCAAACGATTTAGATTGAAAACAAATAAAAAAATTTAGGATTTAAATTAATAAAATTAAAAATTAAAGGTTTAATTTGTTAAAATGGTCAAACCCTGTGTTTTTTTTTATTTTATTTATAATTTCTCCAAAAATTTAACAGAATCCATCATGTTTGGCAAGTGTTAAAAAAGTTATTCATTTTCTTAATGTTTTTATCTTTTGTTAAAAAAATTTATTATTCAAGTCCTTGTATTTTAGAAGAATATAAAAAAATTATAAGATCTAATATTAAAAATGACAAAAAAATAAAAATATAAACTTTTAATCACCATTAATAATTTGAACATGTGTATTTAATAACATATTATGTTTATATCGATAATATTATGACACATTATTATGATACATGTGAATATTAATCTCATTCTAATTGTAATAAGATAATTTAAAGAAGAGTTTAAATTTAAATTTTTATTATAAATTTAATAAAAAAATGCATAAATTAATGAATGGATATTGATCTTGTTCTAATTACGGTAATATAATTTAAGGAAGAATCTAAATTTAAAATTTTATTTTAAAAATATAAAATTAATTTATAGACCAATCATATTATGACACATATTAACAAAAATTAAACAAAATAAAAAAAAATAGGAAAAAAAGAATTGCAACTTTCAACCATAATAAGATGACAACATTTTACAATTATAATAGTATATAAATAATGGATGCAAGCCTTGTGGCATGATAGTTTTGAATGATTAATGAAATTGTGAGTTGAAATACTGTTTTATTCCAATCTTGGATATTCTTTTGCCAAATAACTATTGTTAAGTCTTTATTCTTAGTATTTTTTGTGAATCAACGAGTCTAATAAGTGATCTTACTTTCCATATTTATTTTTAAATCAATGAATTCTAATATTGTTATTATTTCACGGTTTGCGCCGCATCAAAAGCACATAACTGATCTATTGAAATTTTTAAACAATAGTGCTTTTATATGGTGATCCTATTTGTATTTTATCATTAAAATAAGGGAGGAAAAACATAAATAACAAAGATACTATTGTTCTAAAAAAAATTAATAGCTGATATTATTATACTAAAAATCAATAAAATTCAGAGAATAAGATAATAATTTAAGATAATTAATTGTTGAATTTTAAGTTCAAGAAAATAAGGGGTTGTTTGGAAAATGCTAAATTAGTATACTTTTTAACTTTTTATCAAAAAACATAAAATATGAGTTGAGTTTGAAATGATGTGATAGAGAGGTGATGCAACTTAAATAAGATGATTATGTCCTAAATAGAATAATATGTTAAAATAACATATACTATTTTAACACATATCAAACAACCAGTAAAATAAAAATGAGTCATAATTTAAAAAAATTTATTCTAATTTTTTTAAAAGAAATGAAAGAGACCAAAGCTTCTGTGGCCAAGACACATGACGACAAACTGAGCTCGGCTCACAGCTTCTAGCCCCGTTTGTTTTTAGATATAGAATATAGGAGATTTATAGTGAGAAAATTAATAGTGAGGGAATTAAGTAAAATTGTATTTATTTTGATGATAGTTGTTAGTGTAGAAATTGTTAAATTATTTTTATATAAAATAATAAAATAAATAAAAAATATAAAAAATTAAACATTAATATTTAAAAAAAAATTCCTAATATATAAAAAATAAAAAAAATAAAAAAATTTCTAATCCCCTCACTATTTTTTTAATACCATCTCTCCTCCATCTCAATCCCCCTTCCAACCTCCATCTATATCACCACCTCCATTCTAATCCCCTCCCTAACTCTACAAACAAACACAACACTAAATAACCCCACCTCTATCCTAATCCCCTCCCATCTACTTAACCTCAAAACAAACAGGCCCTAGTTCCATACCTAGAAAACCCTCAGCTCACATCCTAGGTATATAATTTTTTTTTCATAAATTACACTATGTGCTTTTTATATTTAAAGTTAATTTTTATTTAAAATTAAATAAAAAATATCATAATAACTGTCACATAATGTGAAAAATATTGAGACATTTACGCACAAATCCTAATTTATGAACTTACACTCTGTTAAATCATAACTAAGATTTTTTGGACCTTTAAGTCTTATTAAATTTTTTTAATAATCGGAATTACCCTTCAAATAATAATTGTTCATCATTTATGATTATCTATAAAGAAATATGATAATTTGACATTTATTTTAATTTTCAAAACTTTAAAATATCAACTTTCAAATTAAAAAAACTAAAAAAAAAAATTATGTGAAAAAATTGAAAAAACTGAATTATTTTTTTGTGCAAAACTAAAAATTTTGTATCTCTAAAGAAGCATGATGATGGAACATTGATGTGTAAAACTGAAAAAAAAAACTTTAAAAATGAAAAAACTGATAATGTTTCAGTTTTAAAACTGAAAAAAATTGATAATATTTTTTGTTTTATTGGATAGTTGAATCAAACCAATAAGTAAAAGGGCAAAAACGTTTAATCTCATGCCCTGTTTTATTTATCAGTTAATGAAAAAATTATCTGAAACATTACTATGTAAAATTGAAAATGTTCTTAATTTTAAAAATTGTGAAAAACTAATAATATTATCAGTTTTATTAAATAAGACTTATTTGGCTAAACAAATTTTAAATATGATCTGAGCTACAATAACATTTGTAAATAAGACTTTTAGGTAATTAATTCAAAAATATATTATTATATTAGAATTTAACTTTATGTCAGATGTACATTATATATGATAAAATATTTTTGGGTAAATTACACTAACACTCCCTGAGATTTCTATTTAATACAGATATCCCCTCACGTTTGAAAAATTACATTTAACCCCTTGTTAGATTAAAATAATATATTTGCCCCTTAACCTTTATACATATAAAATAATAAAATAAGCTAATATTTTGTTCATATCATTTCAAGGGAAATAACAATCATCATCTTTGGTTTAACTTACACAACAAATTTGAGTTTTTTTTTTAAAAAAAAATTTTGCGTGTTTTTTTTTATTTTTACTGAATTTTTTTTAATATTTCAAACTATTTTATTTTTATTTTTTAGATACACCTAATCTATATATACTTAAGAAGTATAATTTTTTGTGATATTTTTTTTTAAATTCACCAAATACAATATATATATATATATATATAAATTAAAATTCAATAATATTGTAATAAATGTAAATGACGGTATTTGGTAATACTATAATAAATGTGGGTGAATAGACAATAAAGAAAAATGATGATGGAAATAAAAATGAAAAATTCTATTCATATATAAAAATTTATACAAAAAAAATCATAAAAATGTTATGATAACGATATTGTTGTAAATATAAATCATGTTCATGGTGTGTTTTGTTTTAAAGTGAAAGATCACCATTAAATTATATCATTGTGTTTGAAAATTTTATATAAAATTTATGTTCGTATATCATCACTCAATAAGAATATGTTCAAGTAGAATTTAATGATAGAAAGTTGTAGAATGCAGTTATGAGGATAGGAAAAAGAAATGCTAGGGGAAAAAAAATGGTCATTCAAAAAATTTTAACGTATGACATCAGTAATGTAGGGGCAATTTGTAATGAGATTACAAACCTCAGGGAGGGGAATGCATTTTTTCAAATGTAAGAGGGGAATCTCTATTAAACATAAATATTAGGGGATGTTAGTGTAATTTACTAAATATTTTTATGCCATATGACTGTCAATGTGTCATTTTTTGTCTAATTTTTAACAGAAATTAGTTTTATGAGTAAATTGAAAAAAAAAATAAAATTAAACCTACAGGCTTAAACCTTAGGGGCCAAAGTGAAAAAGTGGCCAAACATAAAATGGTACGCCCTGGATTTACACGATCTGGCTCACGTGAATAAACCACCCAACGATGAACAATAGATAACAACTCTCATGTAAATAAATATAATATAGTCACACAATACATGTGTTTATCTAATTTTATACATTCCTAGATACAACATCTAAGTCAAATGGATGTTCTGTAACTAAAAACATATACAGATGTTGTAAATTAAATTGAACGTTTTGAGACTTATATCATACACAAGGGTGTAACCCTTACAAGAATGACACACGACCAATAAATAACATAAATGGCCCATGGCTTACAAATAATTAAACCACCCTACACGATTCTGAACACAACTTCATGTCACAGTCCACATCCACACATGTACACATGAAAAACATTTTCTGCTATGTAGGGTGAGCATAAAGGCCAGTAGAGAATATTTTAAAAACTAAAATGCTCCACGAGCATAAATGATCATGACGCAACACATATATACAAGATGCCTAAATGCATTTTCAAATTCATTTGATTTCTCAACAAAATCATTTCTTTCCAATTACCAAACCTTACATTTAATCAAAATGTTTTTCGAGTTCAAATCATCCGTTTGATATAAAATCCCTTTCCAAAAACCGACTCAGGTATCTCAATACCAACCAGCAAATACATTGCTAAATCAAATGTGAATACATCGCTAAACAACAGCAAATACATTACTAAAACCTTTTTCCAAAACATAATTTCAAGTCAAAACGATAATAAATAAAATGGGTAAATCTCCAAGGCTAGTGTCATACGAGTAACTATATAAGTCATAAGGTCATTTTTACCGGTGCTAACCGGAAGGCTCAACACCTACTACGTGGGCTTAGGTCTTTCACCATGGACACACAGGCCAACTTAATTCTACTTTAACACCCCTTCATAGCTTTACCACTTTATTTAACTTTTTCCAATAGCACAATCCATGTGATTCAAAATATTGTTTTTCAAAATAATGCAAATGTTTCAAAACATAATACAAGAATTTCCAAAACCTCTTTCCAAACATACGGTTTTAAATTCTAAAAATCCATTACATGCTTCATGATATGAATGATTTCAAATTGCCTAATTCGCATGCAATTTCTAACGGACAACAATGCTATCCTCCATCGATAGTCAAAACAGTTATCTCTAATGTAATAATTAAAAGATAACAATATAGATATATTTTCCAAAAGAGTAATAATAACCATTTTCAAAATCCCATAACCATTTTCTTCCCATCTCTTTCCAACCAAACCATTTATCAAAATCAATACAACTTCCAAAACAATATCATTTAAGGTTTTTCTACAAATTGGGGCTTTTCCACTTTTAGAAATCCATATGCATTTTTGATTACAGAAAATAACTATAATAGCAAAATCATAGCCCAACAATCCCCTAATTTCACAAAACCCTCAAGTCCAAAATAACATTTCAACATCAACCAAAATGACTACCAAATATAAATAACAAAATATGCCACAAATATGCAACCGAACTCATATTGAGTTTAACAAATAGTCCCTACCTCTTGAAGCAAAGAGGAGAACTCTGAAAAACTCAAAGTTAATGAAACAACGAAACCCTTGGATCAAAAGAAAGCCCTTTATGAGATTTGCAACCTTTCTCAAAGGACCAAGGTGAAAAAATGTCTTTAACCAAGTAGATTCTGTGTAAGAAAAGTTGAGTTTCTAAAAGAGAGAGAGATTCATGGTCTAAAGAAAGAAAAGAGAGACAGAGAGAGAGAGAGAGAGAGAGAGAGAGAGAATGAGAAAAGTGTGTTTGGGGTCTATTTATAGTGGTAGAATAATAGCCCTAAAGTCAAAGAAAAGAATAAGTCAGACTCCCAAAAAGTTGGGTCCAAAACCAAACCAAAATTTATGAAAATAACTCACAGGGGTCGACCGTCAAGACAATGGTGTCGGCCCTCAAGAAGAAAAGTTGAGACACTAATGTGTGCAGCAGACAAGAGTCGACCCTAAGAAGTAGTGGTGTCGACCTTATATTTCAGTAGCAACACCCAGAACACAGTAGTAGGCAAGGGTTGACTTTGGGACTTGTGGTGTCGACCTTATAAACGAGCAGAGACACTACGAGCAAGGCAGTAAGGCAGCAAGGTGGTGTCGACCCCTAGGAAGGCTAGTGTCAACGCCAGAACAAATTTTCTAAGTTCCCAAAGAACTTTTCAATGAAAACATAATCCCAACAAGTCTAAATCGAATTGTACTCCTCCAAAACCAAAATATAACAACTCCAAAGACTCCCAAAATAAAAATAAAGGAATTAAATACACTCTGCAATAGTTTAGAGGACACAAGTGCCACAACCTCTCCACCTTAGAAAATTTCATCTCCAAAATTGAAGAAATACCAAAACCAAAAAGGCCACTCAATCAATAAAAGAAAACACAACGATAACCCAAGCTTAGATCCATTTGGAGATATGTTCTCGGATCTCAATCCAACACCTCGGGGTCCCAAAGACACCTGAACACCAAGAATGGTAAAAAACCTCACGGATGACTCTTCGATCCACATAACTCGCTGTGGTCTACGAGACAAGAAACAACAACCACCACAACAAAAACAAGAAGTCCTCGGACTCAAAGACATCATCTACGCCTCAACCACCGACAATACCCAAATTGCTACCGAGTGCTCAACGCTCAAACACGGAGAATAAGAAAGCTACTCGTACACAAAACTCCCAATTCACTCTCTCGTAGCACGAGAACATAAAACAAAACACGATTGATCCTAACAACGTTACAACATACCAATGCTCGACAATTCTAAGTCTTAGCAAAAGTAACATACAACATGTAACTAGCAAGCTTGACATTTCACGCCCCCTTTCGGAAGACGAATATGCCCTACAGTATCGGACTCCAGCGGTTCTGAATCTAATTCCACAAGTACAATGTGAAATAGATAAACACCACAGAGTCCAAGTCCAGCAAATCTTTTAGAAAATCGATTTTCAATCAAAATGCCAAAAATGGACTGCTTTGCTAGATATAGAGTTGCCACCTAAATATTTTTGAGAAATTTAGGAAACCCATGACTCGTGCCAAAGGCCACGTGTCTGTCATCAACAAAATTGTCTCAGCTCGGGAACTTAGGTACGAGAGGGGAAGGTCATGAATTGAGCAGCCCCGCTCGCCCGATCAAAGATCTGCCTCTACTAATCATGATATGAATCTTATCTACATTATATGCTCTTGTTTCGATTTATTAGGCTAGCATTACTATGTGATGCACACACACACACAAGTATAGACTAACTTGCGATAATTGGAACACTTGATTCATGTTTGTTTGCAAAATTGTTTCAAATACATACCACATAAAAAAAGTGATCGTATATGATCATTTACTCAAATAATTCCAATTCAAGCAACTAGCCTTCATCCACAGGCATTCAAATAGTTTATCATTTAAGCAATTAGCCTCATGGCAAGCATGCTAGACATGGCAACAATCACATTCATGCAATTATGCTAAAGCTAACAAAAGCTTACCTAGTACTCCAAGCCAAAAAGATGATAAAGTTAGAATAATGCATGATCCTAACTAATGTAATATGACTAATGCAACACATGTGATATGCAATTACTAGGCTCAGCTACTAATATGGCATATGAGTCGATTTGATAGCATGCGGTCTAAGCACGTATTCAAAGAAGCGTTAAACTAACAATGCAAGTTAGAATGATGTGCCGAGTCTCGATGTATGCAAGACAATGGATGCAAACATGGAGTATGCTAAATGGAACATGATGCCCTAAACTAACCAACATAAGCTAATAAATTGGAAGACATACACGTTATTCCAACATTACGCTCTCACACAGGAGAGTTCGAATGAACTAACCAGCTATTACAAAACGAAATGAATAAATAGCTAAACTACTTAACTAATTATTACAAACCGAAGTAATTAACTATTCTAGCTAATTAAAATAATTACAACACGAGACAAATTAGCTATTCTAACTAATTTAATTACAAAGCTGCTATGCTAAGCACAATACTAGTATACTAATAGCATGGATCCCGAGGATCGATGGAGGGCTCATGCATGAATGCGGTTTCCACTCGAAAAGCCATTATTTCTACTGTTGAATGCCTCTGTTGCACAGTAGGACATTTGCACTGATTTCCATCTCAGAACTAACTATGTTCTGCTTCAAAAGGACACTGTTGAATTTACACTGATGGTCGGCAGAGGGCCTGCCGTCCACTGATGATGGACTGCCGGCCATTGATGCTTGAACTTCCTTTCTGCAACAGAGAGCAAATAGTGCAGAGACAATGTATTCTCAAGGGTTTGTTTGCACAATTCACCCCTCCTTATCATGAACAGCTCAAAGCAATAGTAAAACTTGATTCACAAACCATCAATCTATGCAATTTCATTACATGATGGCCTATGAACCAAAGTCTACAAGTTCAATAAATGCAACAAAACAAGACTCTCAAAACCACCTCTCTATCATGAAAGATCAAGGGAAGTAGTTGATAATGAATCTTGAACCATTTTTATCACTAAGGAGTACGAAACGACTCAAGACTCAAGGGTTCAATTAACGTCTGATTGAACCCAAACAAGTTCTTATCTTGCACATTTTTTAATTCTATTTTATTACTTCATTTTAGATTACCATCCATTCTTTAATCAATTAAGTCCACAAGTGAATTTGAGTCCTCTAATGGAAAGAGGGCTCAAACCAAGTGTTTCTTTGGGCATGAAAGAGACGTCATATCGTTGGTAATGAACCCCCAAAGGGATTAAACCATTAAGCATGATATCTCAATCTCATGCTTAAACAAACAAGTAGTTTGAAACCACTTTCAAAGCAAAACAAAAGCCAAGAAAGGAGGGAGATTGTAGAGGTGATTAAGAGTGATCACAAGTATGGAAAGCCATAAATAAATGCAATCAACTCAAATAAGGTGGTGTCTAAGGCCTAAAACACCAAACTCATGAGGACAATTACACTACAAGCATGTAAAGCAAAGCTCAAATGCAACAAACACTTAAAGACAGTCCTAAAACAATATATAAAAAAAAAACAAAAATAGCTAGATTAATAAGCTAAAACATGGATCATGCTAGACTAGTAAGCAAAACACAAGAATAGGAGGCTAACCCCTCTAATTTTGGACTTCAAACCATGATTTTAGCCACTGAAACAGCTCTGAAAATCAATGTTTAGAAGCTCAAAAAAAGATAGTACAAAGGTGGGAAACACAAGGGTAAAAGCCTTGAGGACAAGGTGTAAAGAATAATGAACCACCCCTTAACCTTTATTGGCCTTAAAACCCAAGTTTCAGCCCAAAAATACAGAGTTCTTATTGCCCAAAAACAGTAGAAAAATAGTAAGGAAAAGAGTAGATACAACAAGTAAAGAGGCAAAGCTTTATACCTCTTGAAGAGAATAACCAATTCCAAGCAATAAACCAAGGCAAACACACCCTCAAGAGATCAAGCAAGGCTCAAAGATACCTTAACTCAAAGATGGAAAGGTTTAGTTAAGAGTGTATAGGCAAAGGTGAAGGATATATAAGCAAGGGTTAAGAAATTTGCAAGAGAGAGAAAGAATTGTAGAGAAAGAGGAAAAATTTTGCTCTAAAATTTTTCTAACCTCCAAATATGAGAGGGGGGTCATCTATATATAGAAAACATGAATTTCCCTCATAAATATCTAGCCATACACGTGGGAGCAGATGCAAGCATCTGTGCAAATAGCTGGCACAACTGTCACAAGATATCTGCAAAAGACATTGGTGGCCGGTCGACCATCACTGGTGGTCAGCAACCAAGAGTGATGGCCGGCAGCCCCTAGCAGTGGCTGGCAGGCTACTAGAGGTTGCAGGCTTAAAGATCACTGGGTTTGGTCCAAAACAGGGCAACAGGGGTGCAAGGTTTAAAAGACTCAAAGCTGTGGCATTCCGTTGAGGACTTCGAGCACTTGACAAACATATACACTCATCATCGAGTGTGCAAGCGATGACGTCCAAGTCGTAAGGGCCGTAAAAAATGGGATGTCTACACGCAAGCTAGGTCAAAACACAACTTCTCAATACAATATATAAGATACCCCATTCAGGTTAAAGAAAATTCCTTATTTTTCCCATTTGTTTCAAAACACCTTACTTTCCCAAAAGATGTTCAAACTCGCACCGTCACATCCCAAATACATTTTCAACCGTCTACAACAAAACTCAGGGATTTTCAAAAAAAATTTTTGAAACCACAAGTGTTACTCATAACACCAAAATCAGTTTCATTTTCAAAATATTATTTTATTAATATTTTTTTTTTAATTTGTTGAATTCAGTTTTTTATTAAACCAAAAACTTACATTTCAAACCCAAACCGTTTTATTTCAAGAAAACTAATCAAGGCCACAACGCCAAAAAGAAATTTTTTGTTTTCCTCAAAATCATTCCTTAGCATTTCTCCTGTGATTCGCAACACACTCACCCAACAAAACCTATCATAACCATGGTGATGCTAGAATACCAAAACAAAATTTCCACGATGAGAATCCCTAGAAATTTTTGAAATGCTAACAATGCAATAACACGAGAAAAAGAAATTTCATACCCACCAATCACATAATGACGTAAAAGCATAGTATAAGACCAAAGTTCTCAACCGTAACCCCAAACCGGTTACATAAACTCAGAACAAGTTCCCAACTGTCCATACAGGACCTACATGCCACACCATGACACCGTTCAATTACACAACCCTTAATTCCAATCTATTTCTGAGGTGACTATATGTCAACCAATCCAAATATTAACCAATCAACTATCCAACACCACTATCTTGCACCAATCTCCAAACACCGACATACCACTTAACTTCACATAACCCAACATCAATACTAACACCTTGCCCAACCTCACTAACTCTGAAATGGAGTTCCATACACAACCTCACATGTTCGTTGAATCCTTCTGAATTCCTCAAAGTTAACCTACAGTACTCTGGTTCTCAACTCACCCATCATACATATGCCTATGTGGCATGCACATCCTCACTTCACATTTGAGTTCGAAATGTATTCTCAAGTTAAAATACCAAACCCCCTCAAGTCAACGCATACACCAACATTTCACACCACGCACACAAGGATTGATAAGGTCAAAACAACCCCGATGGAGCGCACAAATCACTCTACACAATCTTACTGCTTCACTTAGAGTTCCACTATCCAAACCAAACAACAAACACCACACCAAAGTGATCCAACACTATTGAGCATTAGACCACTCTTAACAACACATTAAACACACTATTGCTACACCAAGATAACCTCCTAGGATAGTCCCATGACCAATCCCCTTCAATACATCATCGAACAACCTCCAACCATGAACCGGTACACACCATGCAAGCAAAACCCATTACGTACTGCACAACATCTCACCCTTAACCCCAAATGGGTTATCTCAACACTAATGCCCTCACTCTGCCAATGTATTTACAATCCTGACCAAGTTCGCAACAACGAGTTTCACATATTTATTCTCTCGTACCAAGCTGACTCGCAAAAGCCTACCACGCTACAATGCCACCGACACTACGTAACAACCCATACCAAACATTAAGCAAACATAACACCTCCATCCATCAGTGACCAATAAGTCAACTCTTTAATCCACATTCTATCCCATTGTAGACACCCAATTTTTTACGGTCCTTTACGACTTGGATGTTCTTGCAGGTACATCCGATGGCAAGTCTAATTGCTCACCGAACGCTTGAAGTCCGCGAGAAAGCGCCACAGGTTTGAGTTTTCCAAACCCTACATCCATTTTGTCTCATCTTTGGACCATGCTTAGGTCTTTTCAACATGAAGTTTTTATGGCCTACCGGCCATCCTTGAAGGCTGTCGGCAATGGCTTTTGGCCTGCCGGCCATTGATGTGCCTTGCCGGCCATCACTGATGGCTGGCTAGCCATCAATCTTTCCTGCAAATATTTTGTGATATTTTGTGCCAGATGTTTGCACAGGTTCATGCATCTTCCAACACGTGTGTGGCTGGATCTTTGTGAGGGGATTTTGTATTTTCTATCTATAGGACCCCTCTCTTGTATGTGAGGGGGGGGGGTTAGAAAAATTTGAAGACAAAAAAATTCTCTCTCTCTAGAATTCTCTCTCTCTCTCTTTTATAATTTTGTGCCTTGAAACATATTTTCTTTACACTTTTGCACACACTTCCTTGATAGAAGTTACTTCTATTTGAGCTGAGGTTCCTTGAGGCTTGATTTGAGCTCTAGCAAGTGGTCTTAGCTTGGATTTGTGCCTAGAATTGCTCTTTACTTCAAGAGGTAGTTTACTTACTTTGTTCTCTTGTTAAACATACTTGTTTTTTCATCTTTTTAAATTATTTTGAGGCTGGTTTTGAACTAAAAAACTCTATTTTTATGACCTGAAAATGGTGGTTTGAAGCCTTTTTTTTTTTTTTTAAGGGGTTGTCCATCTCTTTTGCTTTTTAGCTTGTTAAACTTTTGTGCTATTATTCACCATTTTCAAAACAACTTTTTTTGACCTTTCAACCACTAAATCTCAGAGATTTTTTAGTAGTAAAAATCAACTTTTGAAGTCCAAAATTGAAGGGGTTGGCCTCCCCTCCTTGTGTCTTGTTTGGATGCCTAGTTAGCCTCACACGTTAGCTTATTATTTTAGCTTTTTGTGGCTTGAGTCCAACATGTTTTTGTCTCTGAAATAACCTGTTTTGGCTCTGTTTTGGGCTGGTTAGCTCAGTTGAGGCTTGTTTTGCAGAGTTGTAATGTTAATTCGTTCACTAGCTTGATGTTTTAATGCTTTAATCATCATTGTTTTGAGTTAATAACATGTTTTAGTGTTGTTTTACACTTCATTTCAGCATCTAAAATCTCTGCAACCTCCCTCAATTCTTCACTCTTTTGTTTTCTTTGAAAGTGGTTTTAAACCTCTTGTTTGCCAAAGTGTGAAATAGAGGTGCTGCACCTAATGGTTTAATCCCTTAGGGGGGGCATTACCAACAGTGTAATGCCTCTTTCATGCCCAAAGCAACTCGTTGTTTGAGCCATCTTTCCATTAGAGGACACTCGCTAATGGACTTAATTAATTAAAGAATGAATCAGTAATGTAAAATGAGTAAACAAAATTGGACAAGTAAAAGAAGCTAGATAAGCATGTTTTGTGTTGCACTGCATGTGTTCGAATCGGACGTTAATTCAAACACAAGGAAAATGGGAAATTTCCTACTCAAAAGTGAGGAAAATATGTCATTTTCCTTGGTCTCCATTGCCCTTGATCATGTATGAAAGGGTGGTGGTCTTGTTGGTCATATTTGTGCATTTATCGAAATTGTACAACTTGGATCTTTGGCCATCATGCAATGAAATTGCTTGATTGGTGGTTTTGGATCCAAGTGTGTCACTCCTTTGAGGTTTTGAGATGATAAGAAGGGGTACAGTACAAACATGTCCTTGGAAAAACCTTCATTTTGCTCTATTTGTGCTCTGTTGCAGTATGGTGACTCAGAGCATCAATGGCTGGCAGTGCCTCATCAATGGCCGGCAGTGCACCTATCTGGCCGACAGGTGGCCGGTAGCAGACATCCATGGCCGGCAGGCCACTGGTGTAACCCTCAGTAAAGATTTGGAAAGTTGAAGCAGAAAGGTTCTGAAGCATGCTCAACCCTGCAAACAGAGCCTCTCATGAGCAAAACGGAAGACTTTTCAGGGTGAGAACCGAGCATATGCATATTCCACTTCCCGAGGAGGAGCAGTGGCAGCATAGTTTAATATCTCGCATGCTTAACTAGTGTACATTCATTTTAATTAATTAGTTTGCTAATTAGTTAAGTGTTGTAATAATTTGTAATTGGTTTGCTAGCTATTCATTTGATTTGTAATAAATAGTCTAATTAGCTTAATTAGATTAGTTTAATTAGCTTAGCTTATTCATTCGGACCCTCCTCCGTGAGGGTGTGATGTTGTAATAAATGTGCGTGCATGTGTGTATGTCTTCCCACCCCACGTCTTTCTCTTTTTTATTTAATCGCTTTTGATGGTTAGATTAGGGACATGTTCAATTAGCATACCTTACGCTAGCATGTTTGCATCCATTCATTTGTCTTGCATGCACCGAGACTCGGCGCATCATTCAAACTGCATTACACTTTCAATGCTTATTTGAATACATGTTTAATCGCATGTTATCAAATCAATCCATATGCCATATTAGTAGCCGAGCATATTAATTGCATATTACATGTGTTGCATTAGGCATCTTGTATAGTTAGGATCATGCATCTTTTTAACTAGTTTTTGTTTTGGATCGGAGTACTCGGTGAGTTTTATGCTTTAACATACTTGCATGAGTGTGATTTCCTTGTTGCCATGATTAGCATGCTTACCATGAGGCTATGTGCTTACTTGTTAAACTGTATGAATGTCTGTGGATGAAGGCTTGTTGTTTGAATTGGAACGATTCAATGAAGTGAGTTTTAAGCCCACTTTGTTGTGGCACATCATGTTTTAAGCCCACTATGTTTGGTGGCAAAACTGCATCTTTAAACCCACTTGAGGTGGCAAATTCAAACCATTTTTTAGAACAAACATGAGTTGAATTGTTCCAAGTCTTGCAAACTAGTCTATACTTGCTTGTGCGCGTCACATAGTAAAGCTAGTGTAATAACCGGAATAAGAACATGTAATGTTTATAAAACGCATATCATGATTAGTAGAGGCCGATCTTTGATCGGGCGAGCGGGGGTGCTCAATTCATGACCTTCCCCCCTCATACCTAAGTTCCCGAGCCGAGGTAACTTTGGTGATGATCGACACGTGGCCTTCGGCACGAGTCAGGGTTTCCTAAATTTCTCCAAAGTAAAATATTTAGGTGGGGACTCTGTATCTGGTAAAGCAGTCCAATTTTGGCATTATTTGATTTAAAATCGATTTTTCAAAAAGATTTGTCAGATTTGAACTCTTTGGTGTTTATCAGTTTCACATTGCACTTGTGAGACTAGATTCAGAACCGCGTGAGTCCGAACTGTGAGGCCTTCTTTTCAAATCTTTTCCGAAAGGCGGGGTGCGGAAAAAGGCGAGCCCACACCCATCACTCATTATACGAGTACAACCAAAACGCTAAGTCCCCTGGTCAATCTACCAATTGCTAATACTTACTAAACAATTACCCTGAACAAAACCCCGACACATATACATATACATAACACTTACAAGGCCTTCAAAGTCATATTATCCTAACTCCATAGAAAAACAAAAGAAGTTCTCAACCTCCTCCACCCAAGTCACAACTCTACATTCCCTAATACTCTCTTAACTAACCTATAGTACTACTTGAGCTAAAACAGGACCTACCTCCGAAAAAAATCACCTCCTTACTGTCATTCCAAACCTCGACCAACAAACATAATACTACTCCTGTCACTACAAGACACAACCCTTTTGCTTCCCAAGAAACTTCCACCACAATAAATTGAAACTTATACCTCTAACATAAATTGACATCAACCAAACCGAACATACTGACTGGTATAACTTCACCCTCGCAATATTCTAACTAATCATAACGACCCTCAAAATACCAATCACATTAAGGAAAACTCAATATTACAACATATCTAAAGTCATAATATTTCAACGGTCCACACCGTATCGGTTACAAAACAAAATGATCACATAATAATTGCAACCGTTTACCCTCTAGTTCCCAAAACAAGATACTCAAAACTAACTGCCTAAAACGGCTATCCCTCCGCCAACACCACGATCACATTCTTATCCTGATTTCCTAGACGGGTTATCCTTAACCCCCGGAACAATCCCTAAACTATGACGCCAAGGACAAGAGCTACAGATGTGACCTAGCTGGCCACACTTGAAACAAACACGCATATCCCCACTAAGATAGAAGTTCAACTCTTCAATGACCTTCAAACTCTGGTCTACTTGGTTCTAGTATCATTATTGCTTCTGTCCGGACGGATAAGGCTGAACCTAACTAGATTGCGGATTATCCAAATAAGTCCCCCGTTGTGTACAAAAACGGCTGGTATGACCCGATTAATTACATTCATAGCAAATAGGCGATTCCGAAATACGTGACTGGTTCGAAGTCTGAACTGGTAAAGATTCCAATGACTACTCCCCCTGTGAGCACTCAATCGCCTTAAGTCCCGGCTGGCTAGATGACCCCGTTGGTACAATTATTGGATGAGGCAACAACCTTGCCTTTCTCCTTTGGTTCTTACTAGGTCTACCATGGCCCCCAGCCGTAGGAGTTGCCGAAGTGGCCCCCTCTCCACTCTGTCGCATGACTAGGACTGCAGTCTCCACGTGAGCCACCGCTTCTACAAGTGTTCGATAATTCCTATGCCAAGGCCCAGCAATCTTTCCCCAAACATCATCATGTAACTTACCCTCAAACTCTGCACAACGGAGCTCCTCGATTTCCACCAACTTTGGAGCGAACCTAGACAGATTAGTAAACCACTCCTTAAATTGTGCCAAAGGTGTAGCACCTTGGCGTAACTCCAAAAATTGCTTCCTCAACTCTTCCGTGTGGAAGGAGGAAAGTTGTCACATCCTCGCCTAGACATCCTAACCAAAACAAACATATCAAACGGTGTTCCCAACAAAATCTCATACACTCTAGATTAGACACACAACATATCACCTATATAGCATACTCAGAGGTGCCCACTCAACGTTTACTACCACCTCCCAACACATTTCTAATAAAGAGAAAACATGTAACCTAGGATACATAACACGAGTAACCTTCGCCGAAATACTAACACAGTACCATCATATACGCAAATACTCAAACAACCGCATTTAGACTCCAATCAACTCACACATCAGCTACCGCATAACACGTAACACATAATCGAGCTAAGCCTACAAAGATCGTTATTCATTCCAGCACTCCCTTAAAATTCTCATTAGAAACAACGTTGATCAAGTGTGTTTCCAATAAGACCTCCAAATTAGTCAATTAGACACCAAATAATATCCATGAGTCTCAACCCCATGCCCACATAACATGCAACACGTAAGCATGTTATCATATAGCACACAACATACAAATGTCCTCACCGCGCTTGATAAACCCATTATGGTTAACCATTTCCCGCGAGCCCAAGGTTTTCAAACTCATTTAACTCTAATACCAAATTGACACGCCCCAGATTTACATGATCCGGCTCATGTGAATAAACCTCCCAATGATGAACAATAGATAACAACTCTCATGCAAATGAATATAATATAGTCACACAATACATGTGTTTATCTGATTTTATACATTCCTAGGTACAACATCAAAGTCAAATGGATATTCTATAACTTAAAACATACACAGATGTTATAAATTAAATTGAACGCCCTGAGGCTTACATCATACACAAGGGTGTAACCCTTACAACAATGGCACATGGCCAATAAATAACATAAATGACCCCATAGCCTACAAATAACTGAACCACCCTACATGGTTCCGAACACAACTTCACGTCACAATCCACATCCACACATGTACACCTGAAAAATATTTTCAGCCATGTAGGGTGGGCATAAAACCCAGTAAAGAATATTTCAAAAACTAAACATGCTCCACCAGCATAAATGATCATGATGCAATACATATATACAAGATGCCCAAATGCATTTTTAAATCCATTTGATTTCTCAACAAAATCCTTTCTTTCCAATTACCAAAACCTTATGTTTAATCAAAACATTTTTTGAGTTCAAATCATCCATTTGATATAAAATCCCTTTCCAAAAACCGATCCAGGTATCTCAATACCAACCATCAAATACATTGCTAAATCAAATGCGAATACATTGCTAAACAACAACAAATACTTTGCTATAACCTTTTTCCAAAACATCCTATCAAGTCAAAACGATAATAAATAAAATGGATAAATCTCCAAGGCTAGTGTTCATCTAAGTAACTATACAAGTCATAAGGTTATTTTTATCAGTGCTAACCGGAAGGCTCGACACCTACCGCGCGAGTTTAGGTCTTTCATCATGGACGCACAGGCCAACTTAATTCTGCTTTAACACCCCCTCACAACTTTACCACTATATTTACCTTTTTCCAATAGCACAATACGTGTGGTTCAAAATATTATTTTCCGAAACAATGCAAATGTTTCCAAAACATAATACAAGAATTTCTAAAACCTCTTTCCAAACATATGGTTTTAAATTCCAAAAATCCATTACATGCTCCATGATATGAATGATTTCAAATTTCCTAATCCACATGCAATTTCTAACACAGTGTAATGTTATCCTCTACCGATAGCCAAAACAGTTATCTGTAATGCAATAATTGAAAGATAACAATATAGATATATTTTTCAAAAGAGTAACAACAGCCATTTTCAAAATCCCACACCCATTTCCTTCCCATCTCTTTCCAACCAAACCATTTACCAAAATCAATCTAACTCCCAAAACAATATCATTTAGGATTTTTCCACAAATTGGGGCTTTTCCACTTTTAGAAATTCATATGCATTTTTTATTACCAAAAATAACTATAGTAGCAAAATCATAGCCCAACAATCCCCCAATTTCACAAAACCCTCAAGTCCAAAATAACATTTCAAAATCAACCAAATGACTACCAAATATAAATAACAAAATACGCCACAAATATACTACCGAACCCATATTGAGTTAAGGGAATAGACCCTACCTCTTGAAGCGAAGAGGAGAACTCTGAAAAACTCAAAGTCAATGAAATCACAAAACTCTTGGATCAAAAAAAAGCCCTTTATGAAATCTACAACCTTTCTCAAAGGACCAAGGTGAAAAGATGTCTCTAACCAAGTAGATCTAGAGATCTACGTAAGAAAAATTGAGTTTCTAAGAGAGAGATTCATGGTTTAAAGAAGAGAGAGAGAGAGAGAGAGAGAGAGAGAGAGAAACAAAGAAAAAGTGAATGAGAAAAGTGTGTTTGGGGTCTATTTACAGTGGTAGAATAATAGACCTAAAGTCAAAGAAAAGAATAAGTCAAACCCCCAAATAGTTGGGTCCAAAACCAAACTAAAATTTTTGAAAATAACTCATAGGGGTCAACCCTCAAGAAGAAAAGCTGAGACACTAATGTGTGTAGAAAACAAGGGTCAACCCTATGAAGTAGTGGTGTTGACCCTATATTTCAATAGCAACACCCAGAACACAGCATCAGACAAGGGTTGACCTTGGAACCCATGGTGTCGACCTTATAAACTAGCAGAGACACTAGGAGTAAGGCAACAATGTGGTGTCGACCCCCATGAAGGCTAATGTCGACACCAGAACAAATTTTCCAACTTCCCAAAGAACTTTTCAATGAAAACAAGCGTGAACGAATAATCCCAACAAGTCTAAATCGAATTGTGCTCAATACAACAACTCTTAAGACTCCCAAAATGAAAATAAAGGAATTAAATACACTCTCCAATAGTTTAGAGGACACAAGTGCCACATAAAAAGGGCAGAGTCTAATTTACTATATATTTTTTGGTAAATTGTGATGTCCCGAGTTTTGGGCTTGAATAGTATTGTCTAGTGGGGTAGTATGTAATTCTTTCGGTGTTTTGTTCATCATTTTGAGTCATTGAAAATTTGTTTCTACTTTTATTTAACCTCTCGTAACTTTTCCTAGTTGTAAACTTTGAGTTTTGGGCATTGGAACTTGCCTTGGTTACAAAATCACCTTCTGAATTTCTGGGCAAAACCACTTATGCGGAATTGAAAACAGCCCGAGTGGATCCTCACAGGGTTTTTCAAAATTTTTAGAGTTTTCTAGGCAGAAAACTGCTCGAGCGGATTTTAGGTGGATTTTTGGGCAGCTCTCTAGAGTAATCCGCTCGTGGAAGGAAAAATTTCTGCTCGTGCGGATTGGGAATTCTGCTCGTGTGGAATTCAAACTGCTCAGGCGAATTTTAGTGCATCTGTCTCGAATTTTGTGCTCTTTTTTTCTCAAAATTGATGCCAAAATGATGTTTTGACCACTTTTTCAGCTCTCTCTATATATATTTATTCATCTTTGCTCTCCCATCTATCTACAAACCCACCAAATTTCAATCTTCTCTATAAGATTTAGCAAAATCTACCAAGAACTTGAGAGTTTTTACATCAAATCGACGAGGGCGACGAAGGCTACGTTCTCACCGATCGAATCAAGTTTTCATTAACATTCATTTTTAGGGTTTTTCTCTCATTCCTCTTCTAAGTCTGAGGTAGGGAAAATCTTTGAGTTATATATATATATATATATATATTTGCAAGTTTATACATGTTTTGAGTATTTTATCATGTTTTGAGTTATGGTTTTTGGGTTGTTAAACCCTAGATAATGTTTTGGAGTTGATTTCATCTATTTTTCCCAAAACTCTTGAGAATATGAGTATGTTATAAGATTTGGGTGTTGTTTTGGAAAAATCTTTTCGAAAATGGAACAAAAATCTTGTTTTGATAAAAACTCTAGAATTTGGGGACTTTGGAAAAAGGTTGTGAGATTGGCAAATTGCTGCTTGATAATTTACCATGTGAGTAAATGATAGCGGAAATTCTATAGTTGTATCAAATGAAGAGTTTTCATGAGAAAATGAGAAATTGTAGAATTTGAAAAGCTTGAGCTTGTTGTTGTTGTTGTGGAAGAACAAGTGCTAAAAATGATGTTCAATATGTGGAGTATTCATGAATGTTGTTATTGTTATATTGTCTCTTGGAAAAAATATACTATGATGTTATATTGATAAGAGATGTGAAATTTGATTACAATGGAGGATTGTTTGGATGAATTAAGAAATTTCAAGGCATTGATATAGAAATGTATAGCATTGGCATTGTTGAGATTTTTAAAATGGAACCTTATTATTGCATTGGTCATTTGCATAGTTATTCCATTTTTTCATTGATACAATTGATTTCGAATATTGCATTGGAAAAAGTTTTTTTTGTGAAACAAGATCATATTGATTTGTTTTTGGGGTAAATAGGTTGGTAAATCCGGATAGGGGGTGTAGTTGGTATTGGTTAAGTTGGTCTGAGTGTCCATGGTGAAAGATCGAAAACGCGCGCGGATGAAGTATCACGCGCCTTTCGGTTAGTAATCGGTGAAGTGGGGATTTGGTAGTGCTTGTTATGCCTACTTGCAGACATCAACCTAGGAATTACTTGAGTCGTATTTATCGCCCCCTTTGAACTATATTGAAATTATCGAATTGTTAAATTTTCAAGATTGCATTTGTGTACAAAAGTTTTCAAAAGGTAGAGATGTATTTTTTTTTTTTTTAATTTGGCATGGCATATGCATTCATCCCATGAAATTGTATAAAATGTATATACTTTGTGAAGATTTTCTTACTGGACTTTGTGCTTACCCCTATGGGATTTTGTGCGGGAAAAGATGTGGTAATTCCGCCGAGTTAGAAGTATGGGATATATTTTGAGAGTACAAGGCTCTTTTCTTTTGTTGTAATTATTTTTGACAAGCCAAGGATTTTATATGTATGAGTTTGAAACCGCTTTTGTAACCGGGCTTAAGCCTTGGAATTTGTAGCCCTTAAGGGCATTAATTCATACTAAACTTCATTGTAACATGCTATAGATTCATATTCTAGGAATGTTGAATATATAACCACATGTGGGACATTCTTTTGTAAATCTCTTGATGGTTAATGAATTACAAATGTTGGAGATTTGATGATGATGTTAATATTGTGATTTACTTACGTTTACATTAAACAATGGAAGTTGGTGAATCTTTATTGTGTAAATTTTCGGGGCGTGACATAAATTATAAATATATCTTTTGAGATTTACTTAAAATATAAATTGTCTCTTATAATTTTGAAATTTGTAAACATTCTATTGTCAAAATTTTGTTTAACAAAATTAATAGAAAATGAAATTTCTAACTACTCTTTTATACAATAATAAAATTACCTGAATTGTTAATTACAATATATTTTTTATTACATTAAACTATTAATTGACTTAATAATTTATTAATAAAAGAGGCCGTTTGTTATGCTATTAGAAACTTCAATGAGCGGAATGCAATTTCTAGAACCACAAGGAGCAATTTGTATTTCAAGCAAATCTCTAGATTTGTAATTTACCCACTTTTAAAGATAAAATATACTACCTCCGTGTTTGAAAAAAAAACAACTAAAAGTATTTGGATAAATTACACTGACCTCACCTAAAATTTAAGGAAAACATAAGTAAACCCACATTTTTTATATAATCACACTAACTTACCTTTTAGCAAGATTAAATAGACCGAAATTAATACAGATAGTATAAGAATATAAGGATAATTAACGAATAATACATATTTCAGCGTAACACAAATGACAATATCATTTTTTTTATTCATATAATTAGCAAATTATTAATGAAAAATGAGTTAAGTGTTATATAAATTAAAATCTTAAGAGAATTTAATGTAATTATATCAAAACTTTGGGGCTTATTATATTTTTTTCTAAATCTCAGGAGAGGTTAGTGTTATTATAATTTTAGTGTAATTATACTGATTTTTCCTTAGTAAGGTTAAAAGAATCGAAACTAATATAAATAATATGAAAATGCAAAGATAAATAAGAAAAATATATATTTTTTAGTATAAAAAAAGAAGAAGAAAATAATATATCTTTTCATCCATATGATTTAATAAATTACTATTAAAAATTAAGTGAACTGTTATGTGAAGTGAAACTTTAAAGTATTATGTCAAAATTGTAAGATTTATTTTCCAAACCTCAAAGGAAGTAATTTATTATTTTTTAAATTATTTTTTTCTTCCTTAATCAAATTATCCTTGTGGACAAACAGTTTAAATAATGTTTCACTTATTTTTTTATTACAGTATATAATAAAATAAAAATAGTAAAATATATTAAATATAATGAAGTACACATTTTTTTCACTATATGTGTCATAACCAAAGATTACAAATATTATAATGGACACACATGGTATACACATTTTTTGAGATGTGTTTTATAGTATTTCTCACATTATAAATAAAATATGATATTTATTAAAAACTGTAACGCCCCAAAATAAATACACAAACCCATCTCAAAAGCAGAAGAATAATTGAATTAATAAGCTTTCATTCATCAGAGTTTAATATACATGAGAGACTGATAAAAGTAGAAATGAAAGTTACGTAGACATTCATTCGCCTTAATGGCTTACATTTTTCCAAGTTGTTGCTTAGTTATAACAAAAATGAGCCTAGCTCAACACAAATTAAAGCCCTTGGCTATACAAAATAGATATAACAAAAATAGAAGCTCTTTCTCCGAATCCCTCCAAATTACTACCTTGGCAAAGGCATATCACCAGCACCTGAAAATGGTTTCCCAAGTAAGGTGAGCCAAAACCCTGTAGAAACAATCTATCATAATATATGAATCTTAGCAAAGATATAGGTAATATGCACATGTTCAATGTCCAATGACAAGATCTTTTACAATTCTTTTCCAAAACCATGTTATGCCAGACTTATATATCTCAATTCAATTTATCTTGGTTCATTAGTTACACCCACTTCATTTAATCAATCCAACAGAAGATATACCTCACAGGTCTCTAACCAATATAATTCTCATACAAATACATTCACTTGCCATTTTACGGAAATTTCGCCCGTGGGAATTGACACCCATAGATACGCGCGGTTTTCGGGACTTTCACCCTGGACACACATGCCAAATTAGTTTAATGGAGTCCATCTCATTTCTTCTCTCAAACATGAAGTACATCATCTTTCTCCTCCTAAACATCATACATGTACAATGTATACACATCATAATCATATTCAATGATAAAAGCTAAGAAATTAGTTTCAATTCACCTAATCCTTATGCAATTTCTACAACAATCATGGCTATCCTCCATTGATATCCCAAAACAGATATTTCTAAACAGATATACAATCTTTACAACAGATAAATTATCCAAATTTCCATATGTGCAAGGTAATTCATATCTAACTCCACCATTTATATAAACATCCATTCAATTTCATATTCCCAATACCAATTCCATATTTTATACAAAACAATTATTCGAGACATTTTAGGGCAAACCCCCTTTTTCCCACTTTCATCCCAAACACCAAAAATCGACTATTTTAACACAACACAAGCTTATATTTACTCCCATAACTATCTCCAATACATCCATTTGAAAACCCCTCTTTTGATTTTAAACCAAAACCCTAGGTTTGTTCAAAATCACCTCAAATCCCAATATTTCTTACACATCAACAAATAACTAAGCTGAAACTTGTAGAAGAGTATAGAAAATCCATACCTCAAGTTTAGAAAACCAAGGGAAAAGCGGAGAAACTCCAAAGACACCAAAACCAAGATTGATTCGGATCAGAACGCAACCCTTGAGGTGCTCTACTTTTTTAACAAAGGCACACGGGTTGAGAAATCACTAGATGTAGATGAAAAAGTAGAGAGAATGTAGGTTTTAGAGAGAGAGGGTCTCAACTTTAGGGTTTGGAGAGAAATAGATCTGAAAAAGTGATTTAAAATGACCTTTTTACGGACTGATAGACGCACAGTCCGCTTGAGCGCAAGAGTGACGCTCGAGAGTCAGACATAATAAGTTGTTCTGCTCGAGCGCAGAATGCACACTCCCAGTAGTTTTGCAGGCAACAGACCAATTGCTCGAGCACAAGAATGGCCACTCGAGCTGAATCCGCTCGAGCGCAAAAACGACCGCTTGAGCGTACAATACACTCTCCCAGTAGTTTTGCAGACCTGCAAAAGTACTGAGAGTTTGCAAATCCCGTTCGAGCGCAAGAAGTGCCGCTCGAGTGGCGGATCAAAATTTGGGGCAACAAGGGTTTGGAAACTAAGCAACCAACCTATCCCAAATGCAACTACAACAATCCAAAAGTCAAACTTAAGGAGATACAAGGGAAACAAGATATAAACAACAATATGAAACCATCAAACCCAAGTTCAAGATATAACAAGGGTTGGGTCAAAAGCGGAATCACTATAAATACCATCCTCATAATATTATTATTTTAATTAGAGTAATATTACACTTGTCATATTTGTCTACTACATTTGATTTATTATTTCATGTGTCGTTATTGTATAAATTTATGGATCATGTCACTTATATATATATATATATATATATTATCAATGCAATTGTGACATATCATATGATAAATTAAATATAATTTATCTATCTATCTATCTATATGTTATATAAGTAAAAGGGAGTTTTTAGTGAGGAGTCTTGTGAGAGTTTCAATATCTCATACTAATTTTCTTAATTTTAAATAATAAAGAAAATCTCCATTAGCTAACTTCCATTCAGCCAAATAAAAATAAAACTCTAATTAGTTTATGATTTATATGATAATCCCATGTCAGGAAAAGAAGGAAAAAGTAAGTTGTTTCACTTATATAAAGTGAATCTTATACTCTCATTTAATATTGTAGTGTTATGCATGTTTCAATTCAATATAGTTTAAATTTTAAAATAAAATTTAAAAGTTTTAATTAATTAATTTTTGTGTTAGTTGGTTGGTTTTTTTGATCTAACCGATTAGGCTAAATCATTTTCTGTTTGACTAATTTGTTGGTTTAATCGTGATTTTGGTAATTTTATCAAAATATATTGGTTAGATTTGTTTGATTTAAAATAAACTAAAAATTGAATCTGATTAAAGATTGAACGACTAATAGTGATTGATTAGAAATAAACTTTTCACCCAAACAATTGTTACTTTTATTTAATTATCCCAAATCGAAAAAATAAGAAAAAAGTGAATTGTTTCACCTATATAAAATAAATCTTATACTCCCATTTAATATTGTAATTTTGTGCATGCTTCAATTCAAAACAGTTTAAATTTTAAAAATAAAATAACATTTAAAAGTTTTAATTAATTAATTTTTGTATAAGTTGGTTGGTTTTTTGACCTAACTAATTAGGATAAACCGTTTTTAGTTTGACTGATTTGCCGGTTTTACCGCGATTTCTCATATTGATTTTCTTAATTTTAAACAATTAAAAAAAATCTCCATTGGCTAGCTTTCATTTAACCATATATATAAAAATAAAACACTAATTAGTCTATATGATTTAATTTATGATCCCACATTGGGAGAAGAAGGAAAGTGTGAGTTGTTTCACTTATATAAAGTGAATCTTATACTCACATTTAATATTGTAATGTTGTGCATGTTTTAGTTCAAGACAGTTTAAATTTTAAAATAAATTTAAAAGTTTTAATTAATTAATTTTTGTGTAAGTAGGTTGATCTTTTGATCTAACTGATTACGCTAAATCATTTTTGATTTGACTGATTTGTTAATTTAATCGCAATTTTAGCGGTTTTATCAAAATATATTGGTTAGATTTGTCTGATTCAAAATAAACTACAGATTGATCTGATTAAAGATTGAACGACTAAGATTGCTTGTTTAGAAATAAACTTTCCCCCTAAACAGTTGTTAACTTTTATTTTATAATGCCATATCAGAAAAAGAAGAAAAAAGTGAGTTGTTTTACTTATATAAAGTAAACTTGTGCTCCTATTTAAAATTATTAAAATTTAATTCATTCTAATTTATTTTTCTATACTTTTTAAATAAATTATATGTTGTTATTTAATTTCAAAATTATTTTTAATTATTTATTTACCACGTGCATATGCTAGTAAAAAATATGTGGTAAATGCAACAGTACTCTTTCGATCCCATTTTAGGGAATAATGATCCATTTAGTCTCAAGAATTTTCTTATAGACCAATTAGTCTCATTGATTTTGAAAGGTGGATTTAATATATTCTTTGAAAATTGGGTTTATGGTTATACCTTTATTTCCATCACGTTTCTTTTTTTTCTTTTGTTGTCACAACCCAAACCTGTCCCTATAGGTTTAGTGTCGTAACCGGTTAATAATCCTAATATTACCAAAGACCTCTAAGACAGATTAGCAAAATAAAGGGGCTAACGAAAGCAAATATCAAAATACAATGTCCATAGAGCTAATTATGAAAATCAAAATACATTTGTGCATGAAAGGTAAGATACACAACTTATGAAAATCAAATTTGGGGTGGATTTTGATATGGGAATTTTTTTTATTTGGAATGGTTGAGTACAAAAAACCCCTTAGTAAGCTTTAGATAAATGTTTAATTTCAAATGTGAGATTCTTTAAACACTTCAAAATGTTAGATTCTTTAAACATTCCAAAAGGAGTATAAAAACCCCTTAGTAATCTTTGAATAAATGTGTAATTTCTAGTTGTGGAGTTTTGATTTGAAATGGCTTGAAATATAAGATTCTTCAAACATTCTGAAAGGAGTACAATAATTCCTTAGCAAGTTTTGGACAAATATGTAATTTTAACCTGTGGGGTTTTAATTTGGAATGCCTTGAAATGTGAGATTTTTCCAACATTCCAAAAGGAGTACAAAAATACCTTAGTAAACTTTGAGCAAATGTATGTAGACACCCCATTTTGACCAGCCCTAAGACTTGGGTACTTTCTTTTGATTACCTAATGATGAAAATAAGAATGTGTTTTTTACAAAATTCTCAGTAAAAAAGATAGAATTTGAGCTTTACTCTCCACCCTAAGCCTATTTTAGCCAAGTGTTTAGGTCTCATCAAGCACCGAAGCAAAGCTAGACTAAATCGAAGTAAAACAGCCAACTTTCTCTCTGGCCGGTCGTCCAGTCAGTCGACCATCCAGTGACAGATTTGCCCAGATTTTTGTTAGTTTGAGTGGAGGACTTCACAACCCCATTTTTTTAACCAATTTATGCATTGAATGAATGTACACTCAGCCTCCATTGCCTGGTGCTTGATCCATTGAAGGTAATGCTCCATTTTTGTCTTCCATTAACTCCACTTGTGCTCCATTAGCTCCATTATCTTCCCTAAATGCTCTATTAGTTCTCTACTTTGTCTTCCACCATTGCTCCACTTGCATTGTCTATATAAGGAATTTGAGAGAAGAATTTTTAGGAGAGGAATTTGAGAGAAGAAGTGTAGAGAGAATGCTGAGTTTGAATTAGAGTTTGAGAAAGAAAAGAAAGTTTTGAAAACAAGAGAGTTGTCTTGTCAAAATAGTGAAGTTACCTAGCCTCTACATATCTCATCTTTCCTTGCAAAACCACTCAAGAACCAAGTCCTATAGCTTTCATCAAAGAGAGAGTAACTCTTGCCAAGTTGAAGAAGATTAAGGAGTGATCAACACACCCTCCTTCTAGCTCAAATTCCAAGCTCTTGAATTGAGGATTAAGATCATAATTCACAACCTTGAGGGTGACCAAAAGAAAGTTTAGAAATCAAGAAGTTCAATCTTTCTTTGAAATGTAAATTTTCAAATATTTCATTTTCTTGTATTTTCTATCTTAAATTTGTTTTCTTACTTTCGTTTCATATTGTTTTGTTGTAATCTAACCGGAAGTGGTTAGTTTTCAATTCTTTCATTTTCTTACACTTTCTATGTTGTATTTGTATTCTTGCTTTAATGTCATATTAGTCTTGTTGTAATCTAACCAGAAGTGGTTGGTTGAGCCATCTACATATTCTTTGTTTGTTTTTTTATCGGTGTTGCAACAAGACAGGTTTTTCTAGGCCTAGTTGGTCGGCCGGCTAACTTCTTTTGGAAGAAACGGTGTAGTCTTCTGGTGTTGAGCATACCAATTTCTGGTGGTCTTCAGCACATGAAGCTTTAATTTTCTTTTCATTTGAGAGTTTTGTGAGGTTTTTTTTATTTATTATTTTGTTGCAATATTTTCCTTCTCCCTCTCTCATTTGGTCTGTAATTATTTATTCAAAGAAAATGCATCATATTTTTCCCCGCTTTTCTCTATCCCATTCTTTTACTTGCTTTCCTTTGTGAATATGCATCATATTTTGTTTTTAATCATATCCATGCTTTGCATCCATGTTTCATGCATCTTGATTTAGCTAAGTTTGCATTTGTGGATTTATTCAATTCCTATGTGTTATTATGTGCTGTTAGGTTTTTATTCTTGGCAATCCCGTTTGACAAAGCTCCTTTCAGTGTACTTATTGTCGCACTTTTTATTTCAATGAGGCTATGAGTTTTTAGATGCGAATCCAACCCGAATTGTGCCTTGCAGAAAAGTTTTGTGGTGTTAATTCTTTCAAGATTGCCACTTCGCTAATTATGACAGGGATCGAGCTGTCCGGTCAGCTCGGGGGGTCCAGGGGGCAGCGCCCCTTGGCAGGTCTGGGGCAGTGCCACGGCGGAGTCGAGGGGCAGCGCCCCCGAAGCAAAATGCAAAAATGCATTCAAAGTTGCCTGTCCGCTCGAGCTGACATTTCCCCGCTCGAGCGGAGAATGCTGAGTTCCAGAAGTTTATTCGCCTGCAAAAATACTGGATGTTTTTTTTTCTCACTCAAGCGAAACTTTCCGCGCTCGAGCGTAGGTCCGCTCGAGCGGCCAATCCGACGCTCGAGCAGAGATCGCGGGACAGTTTTCTATAAATATGTGTTTCAGTCTAAATCTAGGATTACTTCTCCAGATCTTCTTCTTGGGTTCTAGGGTTTATATCTGGGGATATTTTGCTAGTTTTCTTTGATGTTTTGATTAAGTATTCAACTCATAGTTTAAAGAGTATACATCAAAGGATTATTTGTTTGTTCTACACAAAAAGTGAGAGTTGTTTTTCGGTAGATTCTGAAGAATTCGAGCCTGAAGCTTTGGTGGATTCCGGAGTGGCTCATCGTCAAGACAATTCCGAGGTGAAGACGGGGTTGGAAGAGACACATAAAGATTGGTTCAATTCGAGCGTGGATTCGCTAGGTAATTGAGAGTATACCTGTGTAATTTCTTTATATCTTCTTAGTGGATTGTTTTGTGGCTGTTGCCCATGGTTTTTTTTATCACAATTGGAGGTGTCCAATTGTGATTTTTTCACGTAAAATCGTTGTGTCGATTTGTCTTGATTGTTTGATTGGGATTGTTGTATACTGCTTAAAATTGATACATAAGCACAAATCAACATCTAGGAGATTTCTAGATTTTACATGTGCGCTACCTCATATTCTTGAGATGATTCACATGTCATATATTAGAAGTCGAATCGTTAATTGTATCTCATGAGTGAATTGTATTAGGATTTTGTATATAAGATGATGCATATTTTGTTAATATTGTTTTGCAGCTATTCGTGGGACGTCAATAAATATGTAACTTTTTATACTTTAGCATCCCGCTTGTGTATGTTTTTCTTACTATGTTTAGCATCCTACCATGTAGCTACTTGCTTACTTGATATAACTGTATTAATGCTGGTAGATGGAGTTTGCGTCGCTTAATTTGGAATGATGTTGACTTTCATGTTTGTAAACTCAATTTCATTGAGTTGTACATCTTCAAAACTTTTTCAAAATAAATGAAATCAGATAGTTCCAAAATGAATGGCATAGTCTATACTTGTTTCCTTCACATAGTAAATTTTAGGATTTATTTAATAATCGGAATATGGACATATAAAGTTAATGAAATTCATATCATAGTTTAGTAGAGGCCGATCTTTTGATTGGGTGAGCAGGGGTGCTCAATTAATGACCTTCCCCTTTCATACCTAAGGTTCCAAGCCAAGCATCCTTGGTTACGACGAACAGTGGCTTTGGCATGAGTCACGAGTTTCCTAATTTTTTCAAAATATTAGGTGGCGATTCTAAGATCTGGTGATGTAATCTATTTTTGACAAAAGTTTTGTAATAAAATGGATTTTCTATAAAAGTTGCCAAATTTAGACTCTCACCTATGTTTCACATTGCACTCATGAGACTAGATCAAATAATCGAGGGTCCAAACTATTTAAACGCGCAAGAGTATCCCCTGGGCGTTGTTACAATTGCAATGTGTAATTTCAAACTGTAGGTTTTGATTTAGAATGGCTTGAAGTGTGAGATTTTCCAAACATTCTAAAAAGAGTACAAAAACCACTTAGCAAACTTTGAGCAAATGTTTAATTTCAAACTGTGGGTATTTCGCTCATTTATGGATATTAACTAGTATCCACAAGTGTAAATTGTAGGGTTATAATGTCATTTCCATACAAATAAAACTGTTGGATTCATTAGATTATTTAAAGGACTTATTGATTATTAAGATATAAAAGTGGGATTTATTGGTTCTTCCCCCAATATATGAATAATGTAATCTATTAAATTAATACAATAATCCATGTCAACTTCGGATGACTTGCTTGCGAGTTTTTTCTTATTCATTCAATAATTATTTTATGTGCAAATAGATAAGGGTAAATTATAGTAAATCTTCTTAAACTATAATTAATTATTGAGTTTTAAAATTTAAGGGGCAAAATACAAAGATGTCACAGTTTAAGAAAATTTACTGTAATTTGTCAAATATATATAATTTTAAAATAAATGTAGTGCATAAATGTAACGCCCCCAAAATAATACAATAAAGATAACTCATATGCGGAATAAATATGAGAAACAACATACTTTCATATATCAGAGTTCACTGTTTAACAACCAGTTAAATGCCATGTAGGCTTACATCTTTCCAAGTCATTGCTTGGTTACACAAATTGAGTCTCGCTCATTGCATCTTAAGCCCTTGGCTTTACAAATAACAAACATACACACATAAGGCATAATTAAGAAGCTCTTGCTTTCCAAAAGTCCATCCACGCTATTGCCTTGGAGGAAACATTTCACCTGCACCTGAAAATGATATTCCCGTATAGGGTGAGCCAATAGCTCAACAAAGATAATCTAACACAATATATGAAGTTTAGCAAAGGTATAAATACTACGTGCATAAACAATACCGTTACTAAAACATCCACAAGGCCTACATATTCATATGCCACTAAGACCTAACCTCATTCCATTTTCCTTCAATATATTTCCAATTCATATATACTACTCAATTCATGAGTTAAATCCATTATCTTTCAACAACCAAAATGAGACTACAACTCAATGGTGTTCCAACTATGCAAAACACACATAAACACTTCAAATCTTGTCATTTTACGGATATTTCGTCCGAAGGAATCGGCACCCACTTATATATGAAATTTCAGGTGTTTTACCCAGGACACTCTGGCCAACTTGTTTTAAATGGAGTCCATCCCCTTTCTTCTCCCAAACAAATATACATATGCAATGTATTTATAAACATAATCACATATGGAGTACATCCCCTTTCTCCTCCCAATAAACATACATATACAATGTATTTATAACATGGTCATATTCAACGACACCAACAATGGATTAGCATTAAATCGCCTAATCCTCATGTAATTTCTACAACAATCATAGATATCCTCCACCAATAACCCAATACAATTATTTCAAAAGAGATGTTCAATATCAAAATAGATAGTTTATTCAAAACTTCCATAGGTGAGATAATACATATCCAATATCACCATTTATAACCACCACCTTCAAATTTCACATTTTCAATGTTAATCTCAATTATTTATACAAAATAATAATTCAATCAAAATTAGGGCAAAAATCTCCCTCTTTCCTAATATTAACCCAAACACCAAAATCAACTATTTTGGCACAACATGAACTTATATTCAAGCCTTATACTCATTTACCTCATATTCATCAAATACCCCTCTTTAATTTCACACCCAAATCCTGGATTTGTCTAAACCACAACCAAATCTCATCATCTATACACAATATCAAATAACTAAGCTAAAAATCATATTAGAGTGTAGAAAATCCCTACCTTAAGTGTAGAAGACGGACAAGCAAGATCGAAACTCCAAAGATGATGAAACCAACTCTTACTTGGATCAACACGAAGGTCTTGAAGCCCTCTACTTTATTCTCAAAGACATTAGGGTCAAGAACACAATGGATTTAGATGAAACCTTAGAGAGAATGTGGCTTCTAGAGAGAGAAGCTGCAGATTTAGCCTAAATTCTTTAAACTAACCTGCAATCTAAGTGAGGCACATAATAAATATTATATTACCTAAATTAGAATGATTCCATGTTTACAAAACTCTTCCAAAGTCTAAATAGGAAAACTTTCCAAAGATGGAAGGTTTCCCAAATAGAAACTTTCTAAAACAAGAAGAAGTTATGACAACATTGAAAATACCCTAACTCATGTAATACAACCTACAAATTGTGCTATTCTCTCAAGAAAATCATAAGAGCATACCAATAATAGAAAGCACATTTATATCTATTGACACTCAGAAAAATGTGAGAGGAAGAAGGCTTACTTGAACTCCTCAACACCAAGCTTTACAAGAAAAGGTTAGAAACATGCATGCATGATTATAGTTGTTTTCTACTAATGCAAATATTCATTATATGAACCTAGGGGATTTGGTATCACACTTATTGTGCCACAAGCACACCCGAAACGAAGTTTCTTAGGGATGAATCATATGGAATCAAATCAGGAATGACTTCAAATAAGCATAAACAAGAACTAAAACCTAACCCTAATGTATTAGAATCATGTTACTATGCCTAATTTATGGATGTGAAATAAATTGCAGGAAAGATAGGTAAGAGACGATAGAAGAAGTGCTAAAATTAGGAAACATGCAATAAACCTAAACTAGTCATTATCATATGTAAAAAGGCATGGTGGAGGCCTAGTACAATAACAAGTAAAGGATGTCTAACCTCTGATTTCTAAATCAAACCGATGAAACTGAAACAAAATAAAAAAGTATGAACCTTGTGGTGTGTTCCTCAAGTATTTGAACATTGGTGCTTTTATTATCCAATGAATATGTTTTTTGTGGTTCAAGAACAACTTTTTACTTTTGGAAGTAAGGTAAATTTTAGAGTTATATTTTAATGAGTATTTGTTGAGTAGAGTTTGGACACGGGGAGTTTGGATCATTTCTTGAGAAGAAAGAAAGAGTATATATAGGCAATGGTAGCTTGGTGGACAAGGCTATACAACTAGTGTGCAAGGCAAGAAACAACTATACACACCAGGATCGTTTATCACCTTGCCAAAATCGAAAACGGAAGCAAAATATCGTAAAACTTTGTTTGCATGCATATAGGTTGACACATGAGGTCGCAAGTGTAGGATGTGCAATTACACGTGTAGACATGCAGTTAGATGTTGGATTATGCAACTGTAAACTCATGAGTCCGACCATATGATCCAAACATGTGGATTGCCTAAGAATGCATTGTCGCAAATTCTCAAATATGCGACCTGCATGATATTATCCCTAAACTTTGAAATTGAGATGAGATTCTTTTGAACTACAAGTTATTGCATATATTAGAAATTATTTGTTGTTGGCAATTGGTGGAGAATTGCATTATTGTAGAGATCAATATCCTAAAGTGAATTAGAACTTGTTTTTGATAAATCAAATTGTTGAATCATTGAAAGTGGAAAACCCATTGATGAACGGTGGTATTGTTGAATACATTTCGTTGATTGAGAATGTATGAGTAGCGTTGTGATTTAAAAACCCAATTGATTGAGAATTGAACTTTTCATACTATTGCTACGAAAAACAAATATTGTTGAGAATCAAAAATTGAACGTTGTGGAATTGTAAGAGATTGTTGAGGATTGATTTTCAGAATGACTCAAATGAGAATTGGGAATAGATGTTTGGAAACAAAATTGAGAAACACAATTTTGTAAATCGAATTTGTGGAATTGAGAATGGTATTCGAAATTTGTGAATTATGATTTGAGAATTACAAATGTCTTTATAATAATAGTGAATGTGGGTAATGTATAGATGGAAATGTGATTAAGTTAGCGAGAGAGTCCATAGTAAAAATAAAAAAAAATATGTGTGAGAGTAGGTACCTATTTGTCCTTTCATATAGCAACCGATAAAGTAAAAGTGATTAGATAATGCTTAGTGATGACCACTGACAAATACATTAACCTAAGAATTCACCTCGGATTAATAAATGGAATTATTTTATACATTGAAATGGGATTTGTATAAATGATGAATTTGGTGAAACATGCATTGTTGCTTTGGAAATTGAAAAGATCATTATGAACTAAAAACGTTTTACTTAAAATTTGATTGTATCTATATTATATGACATCATGATCATATACGTGCATAAATTGATATTAGTAGACATAAAAAAATTTTCTATTAAACATATGGTTCATCCCATATTGTTTAAATCTTTTCAACTGATGATGAACCACGACCTCCAGTTGACGTGGCTATATGGATGTGAGCTTGAAAGGCGGGCTGTGATAGAGAGCTCTAAAAGTAGAGCCCTAAATAGAGCTTTATTGAGCTAGCATTGAAAAAGAAGGGAAAAAAAAAAAAAACACAAGTCAAAACATCACATCACAGATGGAACCCACCCCATTAGAGCTCCAAAACATTTTTTCTTGAAAGGCTCACTTACTTATAGGCCAAGAGCCTTTGTTTTGCATTGTATCCTATATATTCGTGCCACGTAGATAATAAGTATATAATGGATGGAAAATGAGAGATTTCATACTTTGATATTTATATATACGGAGCTTTTGATTTCTGTTATTATGTTTTCCACGTGAGTTTTGAATTGTTCTTGTGGGTTCGGGTTCGGGAATTGCAGAGCATGATATAATATATATTTTTTAAATTTCTATTATGCTTTCAAAAATAAAAATAATAAAAAGTTTAAAAGACTCATCATTTTTTTAATTTAAAAATAACTTTTGTTATAGTTTTAAAAAAAATTCAAAAACTTGTAAAAATAGTTCATCAAACAAATTAGTCCTTGGCCTCTTAAAAAAAAATGAATAAAAAATAATTGCATCATTCTGTTTGCATCACATTTTATCTTTCTGCAGATTGTGGCCTATTAATTATGGCCAAGTTCGATTATGGTTTGTCGATTAAAATTATAAACTATTTTCAAATAATGACATTGACCACATTTGTTTTTATTATTATTATTTCTGTCAACAAACATGCTAACATGGCATGACAGATGTGTTAAGGACATGATATGATGACATGTTAAATAGAGGGCCAGAAAGTTAGCAATTGCAGCAATTTGAAAGTTAGTTGTTGAGATCAAGAAACCAAGATCAAATCAAGCACCAAATATGCAAAATTGTTCCTATCAAACATGGGATATGAATAATGTTGAGGAAATCATGGGCTTGTTGAGGAAATTGTGGGCTTAGGTTATTTCTTTCTCTCATGTGTCTGAGCCTATAAATAGGCTAAGAGAGATACAAAGATCAATCAATCAATCATTAACCACTCACAAATCGTGAAGAATTATTTAGGAGTAGTTTAAGTTAGCCATTTTTAAGAGTAGCTTAAGTGATAGTTTTCCAACACTCATTTCTCTTCTTTCTGTCGATTGCTATATTTATTTAATTCTTTGTTCTTGTTTAAATTCTTGTAACTAGTGACAAGTGACAATTTATTCGAATTAATATATATATATATATATATATTTTGTTCTGTTTCATTTCTTTTTTTATTTAATTACCTCTATGGAAGTCTTTAATCTATTTAAGGCATAGAACTCAACCACAAAGTCTGATCTTTTTATGTTTATTTGAAAATTTGTTTAAGTACGTCAATCAATCACTGTTGATTGGGCTTAAACCGAATTTTTGCTAAAATAAATTGGCACGTCCAGTGGGACCATTCTATCTTGGAGTGATGATGAAGAAGAAGCAGACTTATTCTTATGGAATCTTGCCTTCAACAGGCATGCTTACATCTTGTGCAAATGGATACAAACTGCCAATGGAATGACAGTGTTCCCATGGATACAGATTATCAGTGGAATGCCTCATATTCTGAAAATTGTCAGTGTTATGGTGGTGGTTTTACCACTTATTATCAACATAATGACATGACAAATGATGTGAAAAGAATGATTTGGTGTTGTGAGGATGGAATTTATTGGTGCAAGAGTGAAATTTTATCCCTAAAAAAAGAAATTAATTCTTTTTATAGGTAAAGATTTCAAATGATTTCATCATCTCCATATTATTTGACGCAAAGAGATTTAAATTACTGTGATGAAAAAATTCATTGACTTTAAGGCCAAAATTTTCTAATTGATGAAGA
The DNA here is from genome assembly GCF_055761805.1 of Camellia sinensis. Taxonomy (NCBI): domain Eukaryota; kingdom Viridiplantae; phylum Streptophyta; class Magnoliopsida; order Ericales; family Theaceae; genus Camellia; species Camellia sinensis. The sequence goes on from NC_138962.1 coordinate 93,117,229, forward strand.
AATTCTATATTTGAAGAAAAAATTAGAAGGCATAATGGCCAATGAAAAATTAAGATATGAAAGTAATGTGACTTATACGGTTAATACACATATTTTTGAAGAGCCAATTATTCATGAAGAGTCGAGGTATGTGGCTCGAAGGGTTAGCACACCAAGTCATGAAGATAATAAGACTTTGGAGAATTTTCATAGGCCATTAATGGCAAAAATTAAAAAACAACCCCTTCTTTCAAAAAAATATTGAAAATTATGATGATAAAGGTTCACTTAGGGGGCATGATATTTTGCCAAACGTGGCAAAAAGTGAAACCATTAATAGTTAAAAAAAGAACAACCACTTCTCTCAAAAAATGTTAAAAAATCATCACAAAATGATGATTAAAATTCACTTGGGAGGCATGATTTTAAGCCAAAAATGCCTGAAAATTACAAATCCACGTTTATTGAATGCGAATTTTTTTAACATTGTTCCACTACAAGAAGTTGGGTCTTGGATGACGAATTTTTTTTGTCTCCGAAGAGCTAATTTCGTCACTATAGATATTTGTGAGGAAATATTTTCGTCACCAGGTTCGTCATTGAATGTTTGTCACTAAAAAGTATCGTGACGAAAAATAATTTCGTCACCAATGAAATTACTTCAGTGACGAAACTTTTTGTCACCAATAAAACAACATTTTGTCACCAAAAGTCCTCATTTTCGTCACCAAATAGTTGTTCAGTACCACATTTATAACTTTAGTTGACGAATAAATTTGTCACACATGTTGATCATTGATGAAGAAATAATTTTGTCACAGTAAGATGTAAAGCTGACGAAATTTTTTGTCTCCAAAAGTCAGACATGGGTGACAAAATATATTTTGTGGCAAAAATATGTATACATGACGAGATGTTTAGTCACCAAACAACAAAATCAATAAAAACTTTCATATATAAGCTGCAATAAATTTTGTCACAAAAAATATTTATTAGCGACGAATAATCACTTTGTCATAAAACAAGTACAAATGACGAAAAAATTCGTCACTAAACTTGTCCCATATTTTATATTTCAATTAAAATTATTATTTCACAAATATTCCTGCTCATATCCCAATTGCCTTTTAAATGTACTAAAAAATCCACCAGCTATTATACGCAGTCCACACAACAAATTCACTAAACAATTTATATTATAAATCAAAATATATCCATGAAATAAATTTAATAATAATCCATTAAGTATAACAAAAAAAAACTATCATGGCAAATCCTAAATTGAACTAACGTGGAGTCCGCACAAAAAATCAACTCTAGATCTTGATTTACAACTAGAACTAAATATCAGTTTAGGAAAAAAAAAATTCAACACTTAATCTTGATTTGCAAGTACGCTTCCAAATGTCATCAAAAACTAATCTGCAAAGAAAATAAACAAGGAAAACATTAATATATTAGCAATTACATCTAAACTCATATTTAAATAATTTATTTTATAAACCAATTTAGTAGAAATGCATATAACAATCCAAAACTTCAAAGAGTTGAAGTGATCCTTGATGATAAGCAACATGGATAACAAATTTGATAACAAAAGATTGCAGGAATAAAAGCAAACTTCATGTTAGGAACAAGGGACAAGAAGGCAATTACTAACAATTAACAACAGAGGACTTAAATTAGTACTGAAAAAAATCACTATAAATAAATTAATTCTTCGGAGCAATAGCTGTGTAGGTGTTATATGAGAGGAGGGAGAGGAATGATATAAGACAGACTATGGGACAAGAAAAAAAAAAAAAAAACTAGAGAGACAAAGTTATAAAGGATGTGGTAGTGATGTCATAGACAAGGAAATTTGACAAAAAAATAAGGGTAATATTGATTTCGTGGTTTGATTATGTGACTTTGATTTCAATTATCTTGCAAGACTTGTGGTCATTTGTTGTTGCTTTACAGATTTGGTGGTTTGATTATGTGGCTTTGATTTCCCTCGACATGCACTTAATTAATTTCCCATGGCTCACTACTAAAAAAAGCACTTTTTGCAACCGCTACAAGCTGTCGCAAATAATGAAAAAACAGTCGCAAAAGACTTTTTGTGACGGCAAAGTAACGGTTGCAAATTATTTGCGACTGTCTAAACTACTTATGGCGATAGCTATTTTGCCGTCGCAAAAAATAAAGAAAAATACTAACATATTTTTTGGCGACCATCTTGTTACCATCGCCAAATATATATATATATATATATATATAACACTAAGCACTCAAAATTGATCCTCATATCTGCTGCACAATATTAGAACTCATGTATGGTAGTGATTTTAAATCAAACACAGTATTCAAGGTTTAATCAATTCGGACTAGTTTTGTTTTGCTATAATTCTTTCCTGGCTCCAACACAACTCTCATAAGTGACAGATGATGTTTTATTATCACATGAGTAAAAGAGAGAACAGATAAAACATTTATTATCTTAAAAATACTATCAAATGAAACACAAGTACAGTTTAATGCATGTTCACAATTGAACATGGAAGCAAACATTTAGGAGCTGATCTTCTGAGTAGCTAGTATGCCACTCACAGGTCTTGCTCCATTGCTTAAACCCAGAAATGGTACATTTAGCAGTGTAGATTGTTGTGGCAGCCAAGAAAGATGGTGGGAATTTGAGTATCTCATACTCCATGAGGCATAGGTCGATCAAGAAGATCGATAGGAGTCCAAGTTGTAGTAAGGTGCACATTAGAATTACAATTTCTCATTTAGGCTGACTATGATATGAAAAAATAAAAACTAAATAACACAACATATGGACCGAAATTGAGATTATCTGCTTACTTTCCTATCAGATTGAGCAGCCTTAAGGTATCTGATCAAGAAGACACATGGGGCTGAAATTGACATGTTGAACTGTAGTGTATTGAGCATCAATCTTTCCTGCATGGATGTGAACCCAAACATGTTTCATGTTAAAACAGAGTCTGTCAAACATTTAAGTGAAGCTTCAACTCTTACATTTTCAATTCAAACTACTTTCAATCGTTCAATAGGCAGCCAAAAAGAATTTATTTGTATTTTACTTTATTTTCTTGTCTTCGAGCTTTCTTGAGAACGGTTAGCATTTTAAGAAAATAATGATGAAATCTTTATAGAGAGGAGAAACCAAAACAGAAACAACAGATAGAGAAATATGTTTTAGTGGGAGAAAAAATTAATAATAATAGCACACAACAGTCTATCAGAGTTTATCTTAGGATCTACATTAAGGCAGCCATTTAATAAAAATAGTGTCTTCCATTGAAACCTTTAGCAAATAAAGATAATATCATCTAACTCAAATAAAGATAAGGAAAGAGAAACAAATGATGGAGGAAAAGCCCTCCAATAATCCATTATAGTAATCTTCGGACCTACTTAAAGGAAACCATAGATAAAAGTAATGTATTTCATTGGAACTGTGGTACATAAGGACAATGCCATGTAACTCAAATTTGTAATTATTTAAAACCCTTCATATGTTAAATTCCAAAGAAAGTTCCCTCGCCTGCACTATTTCTCTCACAACACATACTTGGCCACCACTACATGATAAATTACAATTGATGGGCTGAGGATACAATTAGAAAACTGGGAAAAAATGTGGACACTCTGCAACAAAAATGTGTAAGCTACAACAAAAAAGAAAAAAAAAAGAAAAAACAAAAGAAAAAAAATGTGTATACATCGGAAGGATCTATCAGAATCTGGAATTGCATGACAATTACGCAAACTCGTTAGACGAATATCTATGTGGATCTTAGACAAAAAGATGGGTTGGGTATTCATGCTCATATCCATTATAGTCATAATATAGCCTCTCCCCCTTGGCAATATCACAAGTCGCAACCAAAGGGACCTGACATTCACCATTTACATTGTACCTCACGCATTTAAGATTCTGCTTCTTCCTACCCTTCCTGCACAAAATTGGACAGGTTTCAAGAACAACAGGTTTAATATTCTCAATTTTTAAATTTATTTTGATGTCGATAAAAACAAAGAATTTTGTTATGTGGCTTCACTGGAAGAAATGGAGTACAGACATCAGAGTCGATGAAATGGATAAAGTCACCATCAAAATAAAAGCAGGGAAGCATTTTTTGAGTCTAGAATCTAGACAGCATGAGAGAGGATACACAAGCTTACAAAGTATGATTGTTAACGCCATTAATAAAGCGAGCAATGTTTCTACGTTTATCAGGACAGATAAGAAGGTTGTTAGATGGGTCCTTTGCTAGAAGAAGGGTCATCATACTATCACAATCATCATGTTCCCGATTTGTAATGTAATCCACATCACCAGTATAATCTGTAATTAATGTCATATCCTTTATAAGCCCATCAGCCTCTACAGTAAAACTGCATTACAAACAAATAACAACAAAATTTATTCAATATGAATTAGAATTACCATATAAAAATTTGATAACACAGCAGTAGTTCAAGAATTTAATGGTGTATCCAAACATTTCATGGCTTTTGGGGTGGTATGAGATTTTGTGTCAGAACAGATTTCACCAAAGTCCATAATTTGGACTACTTTCAACTAAGGCTGCAAATTAACCGAACAAATGCTTTTGGTCAGCTCATAAGTTGGTTTGTTCACTCAGCAGACAACCCAAACTTGAGAACTATCTTTAAGCTAGCTTCATTAATAACATGTGTCCAATTTTATAATGTTATTATATATACATACAATTGGTTACATCATTTTCTATATTTTGCACTTAATCTTAACCATTCTCGATTCAATTCAATTTACGATTCACCAAATTAGGATTTCAATTCATGATACAATTTTCAATTTCACAACTATGTGTGTGAACAATAATACATGTTGAAGAAGTTTAGTTGATGTACTAACTCAACATTATTCATCTAGGTGGAAAAATCTGAAGCACTACTCATAACAAGTGGACCAAAAAGAAGTACATCAAACATAAGAATATAAAACAGGAACCAACAACAAAATCTATAATAAAAACAAAATAAATAATAAAATTTATAATACGGATCATAAAAACCATATACAATTCACAAACAAAACCCATATCCCACAATCCAAATCGAGCCAAATTTGAGAAAAATCAAAAGCAATTGAGAAGAAAGAGAAAAGCGTTTACCAAGTGATGAGGCTTCTCAAAACTTCGAGTCTAAGAGACCAATCTGATGTGAAATGAAAAAAGCCCTAGGCGGAGATGATTAGGAGATACAGAGTCAGAATTGGGAGATTTGGGAACGATGATTGATCGAGGTTTGTCTGCGAAAATTCGATTTTCCAAAGAGGGGAATTAGATTTTCCGATTGGGAAAAGGAATTGGATTTGGATTTGGATTTGGTTTATTTTATATATATATATATATATATATATTCTTCTCGATGAAGATTTCAAGTTCTTCCCTTCAACGAGATGATTGTGTTTGGGGAAGAAGAAAGAATATTGTACGGGGAGGAAATAATTCTCCTCGTATAATCCTGTTGACCAAGTCCACGCTTCTCCGTACGACGTCGCTTTGTCCCCTGAAAACACAAATGTGAGCTAGCCGGCGGGTGTGTGCCGGAAACCGCTCCGATGCCTAAGTCAGAAAACTTGACAAATAGACAAAGCTCTAAGTTCTCAGAAAGATTGTGTTCAATTACCTCCTCCAAGGTGATGTTTGTAGGCTTTTATAAGTTTCCCGTGGCACAATCCTAGTAGGACTTGTACTTCTCCATGCAGAGTCCTCCTAGGATTCATTCTCCTAAGGATAATGCTTATCCTTTTACACCCTCCCCACTGCTTAAACCAAGTGGGATGGTTTTCTTCATGGCCGAACTACCACATGGCCGAAATAACACGGGCTATGCTGAGCCACAGAGAAGGCCGAACTATCCTTAGCTCGGTCTTCTCCTTTAACTCATTACTTCGGCTGTCCCTGTTCAGCCTTGGTGTGCTTAGATCAGACTTCCAAGTAACAAGTTTTGACCGACCTAACAAGATTGTGTCATGACCGGACTAACTCTGAAACCGGTCCTCCCAGAACATACTGCGACCGAACTAACTCTAAGACCGGACCTACTCCGAGTTGTCTCTGGATCGGAGTAGCCTTACTCTTCCTTGGGCCGAAGCTACTATCTCTTCTTGAGCCGGAATAAACTCACCTCCTTGGGCCGAAGTAACTTTGTCTCCCCAAGGCCGGAATAACCTTGCCCTCTAGGTCGGAGTATTCAGTACGGCCTTTTTACGCAGTCCTACGCGTTTTGGGCCTTAATGCCCAACTCTCAGCTCGGCCCAATTTTTCCCAAAAATTACCCTCTCAATTGCCCCTTAATTCCATCTGTGCAACATGATTGGGATTACCAGCCTTTTGGCCGTGCTAGAGTTTGTTACGCTTTTTCAGCCGAGCTAAAAAACCCTTTTAGCCTTTCCAGCCGAACTAAGTTTACCTCGGGTAACACTATGTCCGGTCAAAACGTCTCTTCAATCATAGTGTCTGTAACGCTTCCCATTCCAGCGACACGTGGCAGGCTTTGATGGGCTAAGGACGGCTGTCACGCCGTCTTCGTGCTTTGAGATCTCGAGACGGTTCCCGCCCAAATTTTGGGCTCTCTAACAAAAGTGAACCCTAAGGCTAGGGTATCTTCACTTTTACCACCCTTCATACTCTCCCTCTGCTTTTTTGGCTGCTCGAGTTCTTGAGCTTTAAGCTTACTGTGTTCGTGCTCCCGTTGCTGCCACTGCTTCGTCTTCAACTTCTTCTTCTCCAAACTGGTGAGTTCTGAGAAAACTTGTTGTTGTTGTTTTCTTCATTTCTGTTTTTTCTATCTGGGTGAAGCATGCTCGTGTATTCCTTGTTTTTGCTTCTGTACTTTCATGAAAAAATGAATAGAACTTGTATGTGTATGAACTGTTATGTAGAAAAACAAGCCTCAGATCCAAAATCACATTGCGACCGAACTATGATTCTGTTTGCCCCTAATACGTAGACTTCTGTAGTCAATAACCGAACTAGAACTTGTAGGAATGTCAGTAGTTTCCTCTGAACCACTCTAGCCAAGATAAGATTACCGAACAAGCTTGCAAATACCGAACTAGGTACTTCGGTCTCCAACCGAGCTAAGACCTTGGGGCCAAGCCGGCTTTCTTAGTTCTGAAACCGAACTCAGAAAGCCGCCCCTAGGGCTCAGCCGGAGTAACTTTCCTCACATCGCAACCGATTTAGGCCTGGACTAAACCAGCTTTCTTTAGATTTTTGGACCGAACTCAGAAAGCTGCCCCTAGACGTTAAACCGGTCTAAACTGCTCGAAACCGAGCTAAGAAACCTTCTGATGAGCCGAGGTAGAACCAGCCCGCTAAACCGAAGTAGGATTTGTATATCTTGCTTATAATTTGTAGCGCGGTCCAACGATCTGTGCTTAACCCCTTTGTTTTCTACTTTGCAGACTTAGGTTGCCCAGGCACTCCTGCGTGTGCTCAACCGAGCTACTGAGCCTAGTTTTTGTACCAAAATAATTTATTCATAAATTATACAACAAATGGGTAAGTATAGATATTTAGTCGAAACCCCTGGTGGCCTGACCGAATTTAGGCAAGATTACCAGATTCCTGATGATGTCCATCTGGCGTTGGCCGAAAAAGATGCTACCCCCTGGAACAATGAAGGCTTCGTGCCCTTTACCCTTCAATCCATAATAGAAACCGGACTACGGTTTCCTGTCCAACCGCTAATCTGCGAATTTCTTAGACAGACTAGGTTATGTCCCACCCAACTATCCACCAATACATACCGTATTATAATGGGGATAGCCGCATTAAACCACCAAACCGGACTGAATCTTGGTCTAGCCGAGATCTTTCATCAATACTCTATCGGCTCAAAGAATGCTGGGTGGGTCTACTACCTTAGAATTCGCCGCCGCCGAGAGAAGATAATCAAGCACACTCCGGACAAAGATCTTAACGATGATGATTTCTTTTGGGTCTCTGGGAACTTTGAGGATTTTCAAGCTCAAATTCCTGGCCGACCTATAAATTGGAAAATGGGAGAGCTTGGTAATTTTACTTCGGTCTTTTGCTTTGTGTGTTATCTCGGTTGTTTAGTCTATTAGCCGAACTAACACTTCTCTCTTTTTTTGCAGATTTCGCCCATCTCCATTCCTTGTATAGCTATCCCAACCTCGGAGTCTTGCGAGCCGCATTTCGGATTAAAGAAAGAGATTGGGCCAAGCTTCTAAATTTTGAGCCGACCTATCGCTACAGCGGTCGTCGAAAAGCAAGGGTGACTGACTTCCTTCTTGAAGAGGCACCGGAGCCGGACCCAACTTTGCCCGAGATAAGACTTGTCCCTCTAACCGCAGAAGAAGAGATGGCGAAAAGGAGCAGAGTCAGGGCCCTTCTCACCGAAACAACTAGGCCCGAAGTGGCGCCTCCCAGCCAATCGCAGCCTGCTGTTGTCGCCCTTCCTACCCAACAGCCATCCTCTTCCCGCCGAACCAAACGTGCCCGAACTGTCGAACCCGAACGAGTTTTGATTGATGAAGAACCTCCTATTCAGCCGAGCTTACCACCGAGCCCCCAACCGGAGTCTTCCGACCGAACCATCGGCTGCTGGGCACCGAAACTAACCTTCAACGACCGAGACATTCTAGACACAGACTCGGTCGTTGCTGAGAAAGACCACCTGTTGGCCATCAACCTGGCCAAGAGCGTGTGTCTGCCCAAAGACATGGAACATCACCAAAAACAGTTAACCACCGAGCTGAAGTCCATCCGGTCTGCTACTAAATCCATGATTCTGGTTAGTGACTTCGGTTGCTTTTCTGTTTATGTTTCTTTTTCTTTTTAACTCTTTCTTCGGTTAAAGGGAAGTTGTTTGCTTTGTCAGGCCATTCAAAAGAACCAAATCACCCACAGGAGAGCACTGGAGCTGAGGAAAGTGACAAGGCAAGCGGCGGCCGAGGCAGAGGCGAAATCGGCCGAACTAGAGGAGGCCAGAAAGGAAATGGCCGAACTCCGAGGTGAGGTCGGTCGTTTGACCGGAATGGTTAGTTCGGCCGAGGCCGAAAAACAAAAGACTGCCATTGTGCTGAAGGACAAGTACTTGCGTGAGCTGGTAAAGCTCGAAAGAAAGAAAGACGCCGAAATGAAGGAGAAGGCGAAGGAGGCTGAGAAACAAGGTTTCAAGAGGGCAGAGGATGCTTACGCCCAACAATGCAATGCTGCCAAGGAGCTTTTCTTTAAGTGCGGCTGGAGGGGAGCCGTTGAGAAGCTCGGTCATGATCCTCAGACCGAGGTTTTCAACCCTCCAGCCTACTTTATACCGAACTCCCTGATGGAATATGCCACGGCCATGCAACAGCAGTTCCTTGAGGGCTCAGATGATGAAGACTCTGATGAAGACTCTGCCCCTGAGGATACTTCGGTTGTGAATGCAGATCAGGTAGTTCGGTCGGAGCCCATGGTGGAAGATCTAACTCTTGATCAACCAAGTGAAACCGTGGCTCCAGCCGAACCCATTCTTCCTTCTGAAAACGTTGTTGCGCCCGAAACCGGTCTTCGGGTTGACGCCGATGCTGCCTTCGACGCCGAAATAGATGAACTTTTCTCTTAATTTTGTACTCTTTTCTTTGTAACCGAACTAAGCCCCCTTGTAATGACTTCTCTTTCGAATGAAAATTTTACTTCTCTTATTCCGGTTATTGTGTGTATGCTTGCATTTGTAATGTCTTCTATTACTCCAAGTGTTATTTCGGTTTTTGGTTGGTTAAACTATACTTACCAGCCAACCACTCCTTAGCCGACATAATTACTTCGGCTGAGGAGTATTAAGTGTTGGTTTAATCCAGCCAACCGCTCTTCAGCCTTACACTTACTTCGGCTGAAGAGTAACAAGAGTTGGTTTATTCCAGCCAACCACTCCTTAGTCATGCACTTACTTCGGCTGAGGAGTATTAAGTGTTGGTTTATTCCAGCCAACCACTCTTCAGCCATACACTTACTTCGGCTGAAGAGTAACAAGAGTTGGTTTATTCCAGCCAACCACTCTTCAGCCATACACTTACTTCGGCTGAAGAGTAACAAGAGTTGGTTTATTCCAGCCAACCACTCTTCAGCCATACACTTACTTCGGCTGAAGAGTAACAAGTGTTGGTTTATTCCGGCCAACCACTCTTCAGCCTCACACTTACTTCGGCTGAAGAGTAACAAGTGTTGGTTTATTCCAGCCAACCACTCTTCAGCCTTGCACTTACTTCGGCTGAAGAGTAACAAGTGTTGGTTTATTCCAGCCAACCACTCTTCAGCCTCACACTTACTTCGGCTGAAGAGTAACAAGTGTTGGTTTATTCCAGCCAACCACTCTTCAGCCTTGCACTTACTTCGGCTGTAGAGTAACAAGTGTTGGTTTATTCCGGCCAACCACTCCTTAGTCATGCACTTACTTCGTCTAAGGAGTACAAAGTGTTGGTTTATTCCAGCCAACCACTCTTCAGCCTTACACTTGCTTCGGCTGAAGAGTACAAAGAGTTGGTTTATTCCAGCCAACCTCTAAGTTAGTTTTTCCAGCTAACTTAGAATAAAGTTTGGTTATTCCGACCAAACGTCCTGCAGCCTGGATCCTTATCCTGGGCTTAGGAGGGGTGTTGGTTTATTCCAGCCAACCTCTAAGTTAGTTTTTCCAGCTAACTTAGAATAAAGTTTGGTTATTCCGACCAAACGTCCTGCAGCCTGGATCCTTATCCTGGGCTTAGGAGGGGTGTTGGTTTATTCCAGCCAACCTCTAAGTTAGTTTTTCCAGCCAACTTAGAATAAAATGCTTGCTATGTACCTAATCTTCATTAAAGCTAACTTTTACAGAGAACAACTCATGCTGAAAAGAATCGCTTGTTTTATTGAAGAAAGAAAAAATTACACGTCTTTGAAAAAGAAAAAATAAAATAACTTGAGATTGGCCGTGTTCCATGGCCTAGGGATTGCTTTGTCGTCCTTGTCTTGGTGGTATGCCCCTTTGTCTGTTAACCAAACCACTTTGTAAGGACCGTCCCAGTTTGGCCTTAACTTGCCATCTCCTGGTCCTCCACTGATTTGCAATCCGCCGCTTTTCCGACATCTGCGAATAGCTCATTACTCTCCGGTTCTTCCACCGAATGAACATATCCTTTGGCAGCGCGGCTTCCATTCGCCGTGACGAAGCATTGCTTTGACATGATCTGATCTCCATAGACTTCTTCAATTATGCCGGTGTTGTTGGGGAACCGCATTACTTGGTGGTAGGATGACGCCACTGATCGCATGGCATGCAGCCATGTTCTGCCTAAGATGATGTTGTAAGTGGAGGGGACCTTCAATACCCAGAACTCCACTTGTTTTGTCACGGTTCCTGCTCTGACTGGAAGAATGATTTTGCCGACGGGCCATTCTGGCATGGAGTTGAACCCAATTAGGGGAGATACAGCAGGTGCCAAGTCTTTGTCTTGCAGCTTCAATTGCTTGAATGTCTCGTAGTACATGATTTCACATGAACTACCCTGGTCAATCAGAATCCGCTTGACGTCAAAATCCTTGACTCGGAGAGTGACGACCAGGGCATCATTGTGGGGGCAGTAAATTCGTTCCAAGTCTTTGTCAGAAAAAGTCATGACGTTTGTTGCCTCCATCTTCCCTTTCTTGATGGCTGGTTGGGCACTTAGTACTTCTCTAAAGTGTTCTGCCTTTTTGATCGATTCCTTGAGCTCGCATACACGCTCAGGTTCAAAGACTCCATGTATGACATTGATGACGCCTTGAGGCGGGGCGTCTATTGGCATTCCATTGGGGTGGTTATTATGGTCCTGGGGGGCTGGCTGCGTCCCTCCTTCAATGTACTTATCCAAGTGTCCTGCTGCCACCAATTCTTCCAAGTGCTGTCTCAGTGGCGTGCAATTCTCAGTTCGGTGCCCTTTTTCTTGGTGGAAGGTGCACCGTGATCTGTCGTCGTAGTCTTTCTGGGCTTCTCCTAGCTTGGCTGGCCACTTGACGAAAGGCTCATCTCTTATTTCGCTCAGAATCCGATATATTGGTTTCTTGAACACCGTTGTTATGGCAGTGCGGATTCTCAACCATTTTTTATCTGGATCTGGTTTGGTGTGAATGTGAAGGCCAATACGTGCTTCCTTCAGTGTATGATCTTTCGGATCTCGTCCTCTCAGACCTGGAGTGATGAGTTCTTGAAGATAAGGAGTGCGTGTCGCCTGTCCTGAGGCTTCTGCTCTCTCCTTGGGAGGGTGTAGTATTCCTACTACGATTCTCTGAGTGGCGAGGGGGCGTCTTGTGCTTGCGCCCCTCTCCTGTCGCCACATCTTTAGTCTTCATCTGGCGTTTCAAAGCCTCCATGTCCGCCGCCATCCTTCGAATTAGTTCATCTTGTTCCTTCACGCGATCTTCCAGGGCTTGAGGATCCATCCTCCTCCTTTGCCTGTCAGGGCTCTGAGAATGTCGAGGGCTGCTATTCCGCCTTCCCCTGCCACTCCTCCTGGAGTTATGTTGTTGGGGCTCCAGATCTGCCATAGGAGGGACAGAGGGTAATCCTTCGCGCCTTGCGCCCCCCTCTGGAGTTAGTCCGTCGACGGCGGACTGTGGCAAGTCTTCAATGTGTGCCATTGAATGAGCAAAGGAGAAGCTTGGTCAAGAGGTTTTTGTTCTTGTCTGATCTTCCCACAGACGGCGCCAATTGTACGGGGAGGAAATAATTCTCCTCGTATAATCCTGTTGACCAAGTCCACGCTTCTCCGTACGACGTCGCTTTGTCCCCTGAAAACACAAACGTGAGCTAGCCGGCGGGTGTGTGCCGGAAACCGCTCCGATGCCTAAGTCAGAAAACTTGACAAATAGACAAAGCTCTAAGTTCTCAGAAAGATTGTGTTCAATTACCTCCTCCAAGGTGATGTTTGTAGGCTTTTATAAGTTTCCCGTGGCACAATCCTAGTAGGACTTGTACTTCTCCATGCAGAATCCTCCTAGGATTCATTCTCCTAAGGATAATGCTTATCCTTTTACACCCTCCCCACTGCTTAAACCAAGTGGGATGGTTTTCTTCATGGCCGAACTACCACATGGCCGAAATAACACGGGCTATGCTGAGCCACAGAGAAGGCCGAACTATCCTTAGCTCGGTCTTCTCCTTTAACTCATTACTTCGGCTGTCCCTGTTCAGCCTTGGTGTGCTTAGATCAGACTTCCAAGTAACAAGTTTTGACCGACCTAACAAGATTGTGTCATGACCGGACTAACTCTGAAACCGGTCCTCCCAGAACATACTGCGACCGGACTAACTCTAAGACCGGACCTACTCCGAGTTGTCTCTGGATCGGAGTAGCCTTACTCTTCCTTGGGCCGAAGCTACTATCTCTTCTTGAGCCGGAATAAACTCACCTCCTTGGGCCGAAGTAACTTTGTCTCCCCAAGGCCGGAATAACCTTGCCCTCTAGGTCGGAGTATTCAGTACGGCCTTTTTACGCAGTCCTACGCGTTTTGGGCCTTAATGCCCAACTCTCAGCTCGGCCCAATTTTTCCCAAAAATTACCCTCTCAAATATCTAGAAAAATCAATCAAAAGGTTTAGGGGGAATTAGTAAGGTCTTTTTTTATTATTATTATCAATATCTCAAAGTTCTCCCTTTAAAATTGGTGATAAAATAATTTTTTCATCAAAAATTTTAAAATATTAAAATTATTGATAACAAAAATATATTCTTCATTAAATAGTTTTAAAACATTTAAAATCAAATTTTTTTATTAAAAAATATTTAAAATTATTGGTGACGAAAATATATTCTTCACTAATAATTTTAAGATAAATTACAAACACACTCCTTGAGATTTGTTTAAAATACATATTGCCCTTTGTGATTCTAAAAATTATATCCCGCCTCTTAAGATTTTTAATTTCATAACGAATAACCCCTTTTAATATCAAATTAATTAATAGTTTTTAATAATGTTAAAATTTTATTTCAAGTAATAATTCAGGTAATTTATTATTATGTTGGACAACGGTTAAGAATTTTATTTTTTCACAAGAGGATATTTATAATTTTTCAAATCACAGGAAGTAATCCGTATTTTAAGTAAACCTCAGGAGGTGCATTTTTAATTTACTCATAATTTTATAATTGATGACAAATTTTTTTCTCACCAAAAGTCTCAAAATTTTGGTAGGATATTTATAATTTTTCAAACCACAGGGAGTAATCCGTATTTTAAGTAAACCTCAGGAGGTGCATTTTTAATTTACTCATAATTTTATAATTGATGACAAATTTTTTTCTCACCAAAAGTCTCAAAATTTTGGTGCCACCCAAAAAAATTAGAGAGAAAATCTTTAGTGACGAAATTTAATTTTTCCTCACATAAAAATAAGAATTTATTGACAAAAATAAATTTCTACACCTAATATTTTTACTTTTTTATTATATGTGACAAAATTTTATAATTCGTCACAGATTATTCTTATTTAGTGACGAAATTTATTTTCTTCACTATTTTTCGTCACTATAGGTTATTTAAAGAGCTAATTAACTTGTGTTTTGTTCACAGAGAGAGATAGAGGGGATAGGAAAACTGATAAACAAAAAAAAAAGAAAAAAAAAAAAAAGAAAAAAGGTTAATAGTCTATTTTTTTCATTACATAATATGTCAAAATTTTCCCTCAAAAATTAGTGACAAAATAATTTCCTTACTAAAAAGTCTCAAAATATTCAAAATTATTAGTGATAAAAATATATTTCTCACCAAATGGTCTTAAAATATTTAAAATCAAGTTTCTCAAAAAAAATATATATATATATATAAAATTATTGGTGATGAAAATATATTCATCACTAATAATTTTATAATTTGTGACAAATTTTTTTCTTACCAAAAATCTCAAAATTTTGGCGCCATCGAAAAAAAATTAGTGGGAAAACCTTTAGTGACGAAACGTAATTTTTCTCACCTAAAAAGAAATATTTGTTAACGAAAATAAATTTTGTCACCTATTATTTTTATTTTTTTATTATATGTGACAAAATTTTATAATTCGTCATGGATTATTCTTATTTAGTGACGAAATTTATTTTCTTCACTATTTTTCGTCACCATAGATTACTTTTGTTGTAGTGTTCAAAGTGTCAAAATTTATAAATTTTTCATAATATTCAATTATGTGAGTTTTGGGATCCAACATCCACTTTGGATTTGTGGATCACACCAAAAATTAATTTTCATAACATGGTTTGAAAAACAATGGTTGAAAATTGCTCTATGTAGTGAATTCTATTTAACTAGCCAAAATGTGGCTAATAAAGAATTATTTTATTTTTGAAATAAGGGATGTGACTCTTTGTTATGTCACTTGACAAAGCCAAAGATGGAGTGTTCTCCAATCGACAGTGGTAAAGTAAAAATTACTGTGAGTGTAATATAACTCTTCAAGAATTTAAATTATTTTCACCATAAAATATTTTATGTCGATTATGGTAAACTGCCTTATAAATCATTTAATTGGATTTCATTCTTCAATCCATTTAAATAAGGGGGACATTGTTTGCATCATATTTTTATTTTCTGTTGATTTGGCCTATTAATTATAGCCAAGTTTGATTATGGTCTATCGATTAAAATCATAAACTATTTTCAAATAATAACCTTGACCACATTTGTTTTTATTATTATTATTTCTGTCGACAAACATGCTAACGTGACATGACAAATGTGTTAAGGATGTAGCATGATGACATGTTAAATAGAGGGCTAGAAAGTTAGCAATTGCAGCAATTTAAAAGTTAGCTGCTGAGATTAAGGAGCCAATATCAAATCAAAAACCAAATATGCAAAAATTGTTCTTATCAAACATGGGATATGGATAATGTTGTTATCTCTTTCTCTCATGTGGCTGAGCTTATAAATAGACCAAAAGAGATACAAAGATCAATCAATCATCATCAACCACTCACAAATTGTGAAGAATTATTTAGGAGTAGTTTAAGTTAGCCATTTTTAACAGTAGCTTAAATGATTGTTTTCCAAACCCCATTTCTCTTCTTTCTGTCAATTGATGTATTTATTCAATTCTTTGTGTGTGAGTGATTTTCTGATCACACTGCCCGACTCAGTATTCAGCTGGAGAACACTTGGCAGAATAGATGACACCTGGCTAACCTGTAACAGAAAGAGAAGATTCCGACGGTGGTTCGTCCACCCGGGGGCACTCCGACAATCAAGTCAGTGTATCTCTCTAAGATAATCAATAGTGCTTAACTCACTAGACAGAATATAAATTGCGTACCTTAGACTCACGGGGGTGCCTCTCTTTTATAGTTACCTCAATCCTAATCTCAATAGAAGCCTGACTTCTATGGATTCCTGTTCAGTACTTACTTTGGACTCCTTCAGAGATAAAGATAAACTCCCTAAGAGTTTTATCCTTATCTTGGCTAAGTCTCCTCTTTATTCTAGGACTCTTGTCCCTTATCCACTTTTCTCGAACTCCGATATCTTCGGAGATAACCTCGGCTTAACCGAGATAACCTCGGCGTCATGACCCTGACACGTGGCACCTCGACTGACATGTCGGCGTCACCTTGCCACGTGTCGGTACTCAAAAATATATCCCCACAACTGCCCCCTAGGTTCTATTACCTCGGCATTCTGAGGTGATGGAACCTATATCATTCCTTTCTTTCAGTATGTCAGTTCACAGTATTTCAGCCGAGATCATTATGTTGGCCAACATGTCTTCGTTAAAGAACAACAATTCCAAATGAACGCCTTCATGCGTATGAGCTGTCAAACATCACTTTTCAACCGTTTCATTCACGCGTTTCATTCTTATTGGATCGTGCTTATGACGCGCCAGAAAACCGTCTTGTCTGCGTGCGCCGTCTGACACACTCGCTGCTCTAGGTGTATTTAATTTCCTTTTGCCGCCGTTTCAATTTTTTTAACAAAACTTGTTTTCCCTTTTTTTCATTCTCTTCACTTTTACATCAATTCCTTTGCTTTTTCTCTCTCTAGCCTTTGAATACACCATTATTTCAGACCTCAAGCTCTGCAACTACCTTCATTCTTCCTTCTGGTGAAGCTTTCTGCCATTCTGCTACTTCTGTAACCATTGATTGACTTCGGCGATTCTTACACCGGCCTCTTTTCTTCGGTGAGTTTACTGTTCCTTTCGTTTTCAATTTCTTAATGCTTTCCATTTACTTGCCACCACTACTATATTTGTTTAGACTTTTTAATTTGTGAATCATACACCTGAATGTGTTTTTTCCACGATTTTGCCCTTGCCCATATCTTGAACACACACACTGTTTCACCACTTCCCTGTATTTTTGCCACTGTCCATGGCCCTATACTTCTTGTATTCTTTATGTTCTTGATAAACCATCTCTGTTCTTGCTTCTGAAACTCGTTCTTGTTTCTGTTTTCCAGATTCGTTCCTTCAATCTTCATCTTCATTGTTTTAGGTTTGGGATTTGTCTGTAGAACCCACAATTTAGGGCAAAACTGAAACATCCCTTACAAATTTCTGCACCAGTTCAAACCTAGGTTTTTTGCCGAGGTCCCAATAACCCTCTTTGAAATGTCTTCTTAATGAAATCCAATACCTTTAGTTATCCCGATATCATGGGTATGTGGAAACATCGAGTAGACACCCTCTCCAAGCTAGAATTTTTTAGGCAAGAGTTTGAAATCCCAGCTGATGTCAATATGAGGTTGGCTGGGGATGATGACTCCATCATGCCTACCGATCACTCTATGCCCTTCCATGTAGTTGCCTTTATTGAGTGTGGACTTCGGTTTCCACTTAACCCTTTTTTTCCGTCAAATCCTTCACTTCTATAAATTGAACCCAATGCAACTCGCCATCAATTCTTACCGAGTTATTACAGGTACCATAGCTTTAGTCAAACAAGAGAATGCCAGGATTACGCTTGCCAATTTCCAGTACTGTTATACCATGTGTCACCTTAGAAAAGACACGGACTATGTCTATTACCTCAAGTCGAGATCCACCGAATATAAAATCGTAGCTAACCTCCCAGACTCCAACAAGGGAGCTGGAGACGATTACTTCATCATCTTGGGCAATTGGGAGTTTTATCCAAACGATGACCTCCATCTTTATCCCTTAAGCCGAACTATTTTGGGAGAAGGAGCTGGTAAGGGCCACCCTTCATCAGTTTTCTTATTTTCTTGCGTAAAGTTTTCAATATTCTGTTCTAATGTCTGTGCCGTTCTATCTTTGCAGTTCTTCCTCAGCCTCCAAAGAACTTTTGCCAATCCTTCTTCCCCAGCAAGGATTTGAAGAAGCTACTGAACCTTCCGGTTCACAAACGGAAGGCGCCTTTGCTTTTCAACTTTATCCCAACGTATAAGCCAGCATTGCCCGACGTCCCTAAGAGGAAGAAAAAAAGTCTTTCTCCTCCTTCTACCACAACTCCACAGACTGCGTCCACATCTTGGACAGATCAAGGGTCAACTTCCGATCCAGTTGATCAGCCATCAACCTCGGCTCCATACTTGATTCGAATATCACAACGTCGCTGTCGACGCCGATCAGTTTCTACTGCCGAGATGGGTCGCCCTAAACCTATTGTAAAAGATCTCTTGGCCAGTATCCCTTCCGATGTTGATGCACAACCAACACAAACCCTGCCTCCACCGAAGCCGAAAAGGATAAAAAAGGCTCAGCCCAAGGCTAAAGTTACTCAAATTGAATCTAAAGATGCTCTACCAATCTCCAAGTTGGCTAAGAGTGACAAATCTCAACCCTCTGCTGGGAAGCAGCGCTCTGAGGCCCAACCATCTGAATCGCCAAAATCAAAGAAGCCGAGATCATCTTCTGCAACGACCTCGGGGTCTAAGAAGCCTGCTGCCCCCTGGGCCCCTGAAATAACCTTGGAAGATAAGCCAGTCATGGCCAATGATAGCACCGAGGATATCAATGTCGGCGTTGCGCTCAGTACTGCTCTGCTTCTACCAAGTGATCTGGAGCGAAAAGCCGGGTTCAGCGTTCTGTCCAAGTAAGTGTCTTTTATCTGGCACTTTTTTTTCCCTTCTTTTTCATACTTAGAAATTTTCTAATAACTTTTGTTTGATTCAATTTCAGGCCATCCAGCATGCCCATTCTTTCTTTGTTCAATCTTTCGAAAATCGGCAGAAGCTGGTCGATATGAAGAGGGAGTTCTCTTCTTTTCAAAAAACCAACAAGAATTTGCAGTCAAAGATGAAAAAGTTGGAGGACCAAGCCGAGGCTGCAATCAAAGCCCAAACTGAAGCCGGAGAGAAGGCTGAATCTTCCGAAGCCATAAGAAAGGTTGCTGAGTCGCAAAGAAAAGAGGCTGAGGAGAAGATGGCCCAAGCCGAAAAAGAGCTTCTAGAAGCCTTGGCCACCAAAGAGGCTGAAATCAAAGGCGCCGATGAAAAGACGTACACCCAGGGCATGGCCGATGTCACTGAGGCTTATGAAAAACAGGTGAATGAGGCATGCAACAAGGGTTTCACCCTTGGTTAGATGTCCCTTCTGAAAAAGCTCAACGTTCCTGAAGACTCGCTCTTGAGAAAAGCCGACGCCATTCCTCTTCTATTCCCTCCATCTCCACCTCCAAGTCAAGACGTCGGTGAATCTGAGTTTGAGGATGGTGATGAGGATGAGGATGAGGCCTTGGTGAGAAAATCCAAGGATGCTGATGGGGTCAAGTCCCCTATTCAGAAGGAGCAAGTCCTAGACTTGACTCAAGATGAGGAAGGTGATGAGGTTCCCAAAGATGCTGCTCATGAGAAGGTATCAGCCGACGTCCCCTTCAACGACAAGAGTATTGAAGAAACTTCGCAAGAAATTGATGCTGAGGTAACGGCGGAGAAGGCGGCCGAGGTTGCTTCTCAACAATCGTCTGAGGTCCCAACCCAGCTCACTGTTGACGCTGAGGAACCTTAGTTTTCATGTCTTTTCTTTTGTACTTTGTTTTTCTTTGTTTTTTGAAACAATGTAAACCCTCCATATGGCTGATGTGCCTCCCTTTTGTTGAATGCTAATACAACTTCCTTTATTGATTGCTTGTACTTTTGTCTTTTCTTGACTGCTCTGGCGTGATTCTATACTTAGAATATTCTGCATGTCTTTCACATACTCTTCCTTCCTTGTACAATCTTCTCAGGGTGACACACCTTGGATAGACAAACTTCTTGGTTTAACTTAACTTGTAAACTTTTAACAAGTGTTTGAACATCATACTGGTTTAACTCAACTTGTAAATTACTACAAATTTCAACAAGTGTTTAAATAATAATCTGGGTTTAACTTCAACTTGTAAATTGTCCACAAATTTCAACAAGTGTTAAACAATGACTTCGGTTTAGCTTAACTTGTAAATTATCCACAAATTTCAACAAATGACTTCGGCTTAATTTGTAAATTGTCCACAAATTTCAATAAGTGTTAAGCAATGACTTCGGTTTAACTTAACTTATAAATTGTCCACAAATTTCAACAAGTGTTAAACAATAATTTCGGTTTAACTTCAACTTGTAAATTGTCCACAAATTTCAACAAGTGTTAAACAATGACTTCGGCTTAACTTAACTTGTAAATTGTCCACAAATTTCAACAAGTGTTAAACAAGGATTTCGGTTTAACTTAACTTGTAAATTGTCCACAAATTTCAACAAGTGTTAAACAATGATTTCGGTTGAACTTAACTTGTAAATTGTCCACAAATTTCAACAAGTGTTAAACAAGGATTTCGGTTTAACTTGTAAATTGTCCACAAATTTTAACAAGTGTTTAAACAATGATTTCGGCTTAACTTGTAAATTGTCCACAAATTTCAACAAGTGTTTAAACAATAATTTCGGCTTAACTTCGACTTGTAAATTGTCTACAAATTTCAACAAGTGTTAAGCATATTCCTCTTCTCTCTGCCCCCTAATGTGAACCTGAGTTCCACTTGGGTTCTCATTATGCATGTATTCTAGAGACAATGATAAGTATCTTGAAAAGAGAACTGAATCTTTATTTATTTACTTTGGCAAATGGCAAAGGAACAAAGAAATTTTGATGATAGAAAAATTTCAAATTACAAGTGTTCTAAGGTCTTGGCAACTCTTTGCCCTCATTATCTTCAAGTCGATATGTCCCATTTCCCAGTACCGAGATGATTTTGCAGCGTCCTTCCCAATTTGGGCCAAGCTTGCCCTCTCTGGGATCCTTCTTGTTGCCGACGACTTTTCTTAGGACGAGGTCACCAATCTGAAATTCTCTTGGATTGACCTTCTTGTTATAAGCTCTGGCAAGCTGTTATTGGTATGCTGCGAGCTGAATTGCAGCTTTCTCCCTTCGTTCTTCTAGAAGATCTAGATCTTGGGCTAAGAGTACATCATTAGTCCCATTCTCTACCCCTTGGGTTCTGATCCCAGGGATGCCGACCTCCTGTGGAATGACTGCTTCTGTGCCATAAGCCATGGCAAAGGGGGATTTCCCTGTTGATCTTCTCGGCGTGGTCTGATATGCCCAGAGTACATTGGGTAGTTCGTCTACCCACTTTCCTTTTGCTGCCTGCAGTCTCTTCTTTATCCCATCCAAAATTACTTTGTTGGATGCTTCTGCTTGTCCATTGCTTTATGGAGAGCTTGGGGTTGAAAAGTAGTTCTTGATCTTGAACTTTGCACAGAAGTTCTTGATTAGTTTACTGTCAAATTGAGTTCTATTGTCTGCAACAATTGCTCTTGGAATTCCAAACCTGGTGATAATGTTTCTCCATATGAAGTTCTTGACATCCACATCTCGGATCTTGGTAAGGGGTTCTGCTTCTATCCATTTTGTGAAGTAATCTGTTACTACCAGCAAGTACTTTCTTTGTCCAGTTGCTTAGGGCAATTGCCCAACGAGATCCATGCCCCATTGGGCAAATGGCCAAGGACTGGATACAGGGTTTAGGTCAGCAGCTGGCTGGTGTATCAAAGGTGCGAACCTTTGGCATTGTTCACACTTCTTTACGTAGGCTTCTGCTTCTTTTTGCATTGTAAGACCACCAATACCCCTGGGTAATGGCCCTGTGAGCTAGTGATCTGCCCCCAGCGTGGCTTCCACAAATTCCTTCATGGATTTCATATAAAAAATCTTTAACCTGCAAAGGGTGTACGCACCTTAAAAGGGGTCCAGTGAAGGACCTTCTATAGAGATGTCCTTCTGCTGTCAGACTGAATCTTGCCGACTTCAATCTGATCTTGTGTGCCTCCTTGCGGTCATCTGGTAGCTTTCCTTCTTTTAGGAGCGCAACAATTGCGTCCATCCAGCTTGGTCCCATGTCTACGCACATTGCTTCATGCTCCGTGGTTACTGGTTCAATGCTCGGGCACGACAGGTAATCAATCATTATTGTTCTTGCTTTTCTAGGGTGTACTACGCTAGCTAGGTTGGCCAACGCATCGGCGTGGCTATTATCATCTCGGCTTACCTGAAGTAGTCGGCAGTTCTGAAATAAGGCTGACAGTTTGATGACTTCCTTTGCGTAGGCCAACATTCGTTCATCTCGGGTTGCAAACTCGCCTGTTGTCTGGTTAACTATTAGTTATGAATCACAAAAAACTATTACCTCATCTGCTTGCACTATTGCTGCCAACTTCAGTCCTACAATGAGTGCTTCATACTCTGCTTCATTGTTTGAGGCCTTGAACCCCAAACAAATTGACTGTTCCAGTACCTGCCCATCTGGGGATATCAATACTACTCCTGCTCCCGCCCCTTGTCGGTTTGAACTCCCATTAACAAACAGTCGAAAGGAGTCGCCGATGTAAATGCTGCAGGGTTTGAGTTTATCCTCTTCCCTTTGTTCTTTTGCCTTTGGCTGTGCTTCTCCTTGCTTGGTTGGACATCGTTCATCTTAGCTCAACGGAGCCCGATGTTCGATGGATTCTGGTGTGAATTTGCCCACGAAGTCGGCCAGAACCTAGCCTTTTATTGCTGTCCTTGGCCTGTACTCCAGGTCATACTAGCCTAGGGAGACTGCCCATCTTGCTATTCTTCCTGTCAAGTCTCCTTGTTACAGTAAGGACTTCAAGGGGTGTTCTGTTAGTACCACAATTTTATGGGCCTGGAAGTAATGGTTCAACTTCTTTGAAGCCATTACTAAAGCTAGTGCCAATTTCTCTAAGGGTAGATACCTCGTTTCTGCATCGGCTAGGGTTTTGCTTACATAGTAAACAACCCTTTGCTCCCCTTTTTCTTCTCGAATCAGTACTGCACTTATCGCATGTTCTCAAACAGCTAAGTACAGAAACAACTCCTCCCCAGGTTCTGGGTTTAAAGGAACTGGAGTTGTGGTCAAGTACTTCTTCAGGTCGACCAAAGCGACTTTGCATTTTCCTGTTCATAGGAAGTCTGTGGCTTTCTTCACCAAGTTGAAGAAAGGTCTGCACTTATCTGAGCTTCTGCTGATGAATCTGTTTAGGGCTGCGGCCCTTCTAGTTAGCATCTGCACCTGTTTTGCTGACGTCGGGCTCTTCAACTCTAGGATGGCCTTGATTTGATCTGGGCTGGCCTCAATACCTCTTCTAGTTACCAGGTATCCTAAAAACTTACCAGATCCAACTCCAAATGCACACTTCGATGTATTGAGTCGGAGCCGATATCTTTTAAGGATTTCAAAGACTGTTTTTAGATCGGCAAGATGACCCTCAGGCTCCTTGGTCTTAACGACCATGTTGTCGATGCAGACTTCTACTGTTCGGCTGATCAGGTGTTTGAACATTTTGGTTACTAGCCTTTGGTAAGTTGCTCTTGCGTTTTTCAACCCGAAAGGCATTACTCTGTAATAGTACAAGCCTTTTGGGGTGATGAATGCTGTCTTCTCTTCGTCTGGGGGGTACATGGCTATCTGGTGGTATCCCCTGTAGGCATCTAGGAAGCTCATTCTTCCATGCCCTGAATTGGCATCTACTAGCTGGTCAATCTTGGGTAGAGGAAAGCTGTCTTTGGGACAGGCGTTGTTGAGGCTGGTGAAGTCTACGCAGACCCTTCATTTACCGTTTTTCTTCTTTACCACCACTGTATTGGACAGCCATGTTGGGTAGTGTACTTCTCTAATGGCCCTGGCCTCCAGAAGTCTATCTACTTCTTCCTCTACTGTTTCGACGTGCATTAACGTCGGTCTTCTGTCTCGTTGAATTACAGGTTTGGCCGACCTGTCAACATTTAGTTTGTGGCAAGTGACCTCGGGGTCAATGTCAGGCATTTCGTAAGGTATCCAAGCAAACACCTCAATATTTGCTCTAAAAAAAGTTTCCAACTCTTTTTCCTCTTCTTCAGCTAAGCCCGAATCGAGAAGAAAGAAGCGTTCTTCTTCTCCATCCTGGACGAGGATTTTCTTTAGTGCCTCCTCGCTCTTCTCGGCTGGTTCCTTGCCGACGTCTTCTAGGACCTCCACGTCCTCATCTTCAATTTCTGCCTTTTCTGGCTCTCGTATGCTGCAGGTAGATTTCATTGTTGCCATAGAGCAATTCTTCGCCTGCAGCTGATCGCCTCTGACTTCCTCTATCCCATGCTCTGTTGGGAATCGCAATAGTTGATACAATGTTTGAGGGAACTGCCCCCATTGCATGCAACCATGGTCTTCCCAAGATGATGTTGTAAGGGGAGGGTGTGTCGATGATGGTGAATTTTGTCTTGATCTTCCTGGTTCCAGCCTGCACCTCCAAGTTTACTGTTCCCAGTGGCTATGTCGGCGTTCCATTGAACCCAACCATTGGGCCATTGGATTGTTCCATATCATCAGGGTGAAGGTCGAGCTCCTTGTAACATCGGACGTACATGATGTCACAAGAGCTGCCTTGACCAATCAGGATGCATTTCACTTGGCACTCCCCAACCTAGAGGGATACTACCAAGGCATCATTGTGCGGATGTTGGACCATCTCTAAGTCGACTTCAGTAAAGGTTATCATTGGTCCCTGGCACTCTTCTGCCCGATGTCTTTTCTCCCCGACTTGGTAGACATGTTGTAGGTGTTTTCACTTTCTGGCTCTCCCCTCTAATTTCGTTCTCGTTGACCTTCGAGTGAATCACATTGACTACCCGTGGCCCTCCTGCCTGAGGTTGTGATGTTGGGAGAGGCGGAGCCGCTGCCGTCTGAGGCAATCTTGCATATTCTTCCCTTGTCTTGGTCTCATCGACAAGGTCTCTCAGATGTCCTCGTCTCACTAAGTCTTCCAAATATGTTTTCAGGGCTCTACAACCCTGAGTTGTATGCCCATCTTCATTGTGGTAGGCACAATGCCTACCAATGTTTCTTTCCATGAACTCTCTTGGAGTCCTCTCTGGCGTTCTGAAATAGGACTGGTTCCGAATTTGATCCAGGACTTTGGGAATTGGGATTCGGAACACAGTTATTATTGCTTGTGTGGCCCTTAGTTCTGCCTCTTGCTTGTTCATTCCATTGTTACCTCGGCCTCGCTTCGGTGAGCCGTTTCCTTTCTCTTGTTTTATCTCCCTAGTTCCCGACGTGTCTTCTTTGGCTCTGGCGTACTTCTCGATTCTTGCCATGAGCTCCTCCATACTTTTTGGCAATGTCTTTGCCAAAGACTTTCGTAGTGGACAGTTGTCTTTCAAGCCATTCTTGAAAGATACGACTGCCACCTCTTGATTACATTCGAGTATTCGATTGAACACCTCATAGTATCTTTTTGCATAGGCCCTTGCTGATCTTCAGAGCCATTAATGCGTCCACCCTTAATGGCTGCAGCTTGTTTGTCACAAACCTGGCCACAAACATCTCGGCCAGGCCTTCCCAAGTCTTCATGCTTCCCTTCGGTAGTTTGTGGAACCAATCTGATGCAATCTTCTCGAAGGATGATGGGAACACTTTGCAGAGCAACGGCTCGTTCCCACTATACAATGCCATCGAGTTCAAATATAGTCCAACGTGGAAGTTGGGGTCTAACTTACCATCGTATATTTGAAACCTCAGCATACTGAATCGCTTTGGTGCCTCAAATTTGTCTAATTCCACCGAGAATGGTGTCCTCGGCTTATCTAGGGAGGTTACCTCGGCATCGGCATTCTGTTGCTTCCTCTTGAGGTAATCTCTTAAGTCTTCTTTGCTCCGCCCAAGAGCTCGGCTATCTTTCGATTTCAATCTTTTTGGTATACTACTCTTGGCCTTGTGGTGAGCCCTTTTCGACCCTTCTCCGTGAGTTATGTCGAAGCATAGTGCCTGCCCCTGAACACGCCGATGTCCTTTGGGGTCTACTTCTTTTGTGCGATGCGTCCTCCGTGATTCTTCTCTTCTTGATTCTCTTCGTCCGACTTCCCTAGAAGGTCGGTGAGAGTATCTTTCGCTCCCGTTGTGCTGAGGGGCTACGGGGATTGTTTTCTGCCCTCCCTTCTGGGCATTGGCCGCTGGAATCAGCGTGTCCTGTAGCGGGTATGGTGGCTGCATGACATTATTTTGCATCATGAAATTGACGACCGACTGCAGGTCTGCCAATTTGTTTGCCATCTCTTTTACCTTTTCGTCCCTCCGTAGGCACCTATCTTTCCAAACCTGGAGGTCGTCCTCGTTGTAGTACCTGCTTTGATCAGGTTTCTTTGGTGCGTCGCTAGTCTGGCCGACGTCTTTCACTCCGTGATTCTGGTCATGAGTTTCTGCATTGCATTCGTCTCTTGTGATATCAAGGTCAATAGGTCTCCCACTCCCAGCAGGAGTGTCGTCCCCAACTTTTTCTTTCTGTCCGTTACTGGCCATCTATTCTCCTTTCGTTCCCACAGACGGCGCCAAATTGTGTGAGTGATTTTCTGATCACACTACCCGACTCAATATTCAGCTGGAGAGCACTTGGCAGAATAGATGACACCTGGCTAACTTGTAACAGAAAGAGAAGATTCCGGCGGTGGTTCGTCCACCCGGGGGTACTCCGATGATCAAGTCAGTGTATCTCTCTAAGATAATCAATAGTGCTTAACTCACTAGACAGAATATAAATTGTGTACCTTAGACCCACGAGGGTGCCTCTCTTTTATAGTTATCTCAATCCTAATCTCAATAGAAGCCTGACTTCTATGGATTCCTGTTCAGTACTTACTTTGGACTCCTTCAGAGATAAAGATAAACTCCCTAAGAGCTTTATCCTTATCTTGGCTAAGTCTCCTCTTTATTCTATGACTCTTGTCTCTTATCCGCTTTTCTCGGATTCCGATATCTTCGGAGATAACCTCGGCTTAACCGAGATAACCTCGGCGCCATGACCCTGACACGTGGCACCTCGGCTGACATGTCGGCGTCACCTTGCCACGTGTCGGTACTCAAAAATATATCCCCACACTTTGTTTTTGTTTAAGTTCTTGTAACTAGTGACAAGTGACAATTTATTCGAATTAATACATATTACGTTCTGTTCCATTTCTTCTTAATTTAACTACCTCTAGGGAAGTCGTTAATTTGTTTAAGTTATAGAACTCAACCACAAAGTCTAATCTTTTTATGTTTATTTGAAAGTTTGTTTAAGTCTGTTGATCAATCACTGTCAATTGGGCCTAAACCAAACTTTTGCTGACACATTCAGTATTGCGTGAAAATATCGAAAAAGAGATTTGTCGTGGCTAAAGGCATAGTAACCTACTCTGTAATCCGGTAAGGACTGACTTGAGAGCCTATTTTGATGATTTAAATCGTTTCATATTATAAGACTTGTCAAATAGATTATCTAAAAAAAAAAATCAAGGTAATTAAACATCTATAGCTCATAATAATACTACATTTATGTTTAAAAAATAAATTGTTAGTATGATTTAATAATTTTTTTAAAAAAAATTAAAACTTGATCATGAGATTATGAATATTTGATTATATAATTTATTTTATAAATAATATATTTAATAAATTTTATAATATAAATTATTTGAATTATCAAAATAAATGCGACAAACTATCGAGAAATTATTTGATGGTCTAGGAATATTACTCTACACTATTCATCTAAAATTTCCAATTATCTCCTAAAAATAGGTAAAAATATAATGGATCTCACTAATTCAACCAACGATAACTATATTAGCCTCCGTTTGGGAAGTGGGTTGGCTTTTTGACTTTTTGACTTTTTGGCTATTTTAAGCCTGGGACTAAAAGGCCTGATTTGGGAAGGACTTTTTGGATTTTTGACTTTTTTAACTTTTTTTGTGAGAGATGAGTATAATGATTATGAGTTGGATTTTGATATTTTATTTTTTGTAACTAAAATAATCTATTTTATTTTTCGTGACTATTTTAGCTCCCAACCCACCAAAATCAACTTTTCAAACTATGCCTAAGTACTAAGGGGCAAAGAATAATTTTTCCAAATTACCTCACCCCACCCTACCTTAAAAGCAGAGTGCACTGTTGTTGAATGGTATCTTTGTTCTCTTTTGAGTCTTTTCCTTTCAGTTGAGGGGGGACAGAAATAGAACGGTGATAGGACTGGCAATGTCATTTATTTGTAACTTGTAAGCAAGCAGGAGGTGTTACAGCGCATGCTCTAATGGGGTTCTGGAATGGAATGGAAGCAAAGCTTACTTTAGGTCAGATGTGATGCTTTGAATGGACTTCTTTCAGGAATCTCTTTTCTTTTGTCTGGAATCTTTTTGATTTTATATTCCCCAACCCCAACTCTTACTTTTCAAGTGCTTTTCAATGCTCAACAATATTGGAGTACATCTACTCAGCACTTGTGTGGAACCACTAGATAAATACCCCAATGTGGTCCAAATTTTAGACTAGTTTACCAGCCACAATGGCCTCATATTTGGCTCATGGGAGTTCTTTTTACAATTGACGTGTATTATAGATTTTTTTTTTAATTAAATTAAAATATATATATTTTTTAAAATGTGTATTATATGTAAGTTATGACATTTGTAATATTAATTATTATATATGTCATAACTAAATCTTTTCAATCATAATTTTTAAAAAAATAATGAGTCATACTCAAATATCGAATGAGATATAACTTAATTTTTTTAATCATAATCAAAAAATAATTACAGTAGATCATAACTAATATTATAATGAGTCATAATCGAATTATAACCAAGTCAAATTTAACACTATATTAAGTCGTAACAAAATATTATAAATATCATAATTGAGATATATAATACACATCCCAAATTTGGGAGTACGGTATAGAATTTTCTTTTTACAATATGCTTCCATTTTGAGATTGATTAGTTACGATATTTGTGATTTTAAGGAAATGCTTCAGCGTATGCAATCTTACCACAAAATTACGTAAGTTTTCACTAACTTACATAAGTGATCTTACAAAAAATGCATAAGTTGAACACAAATTTAGGTAATTTCGTGAAAACTTAAAGACTTGCGTAAATTTGTATTCAATTTACATAATTTTATAATAAGATTGCATACAGTATGCATTGCACACCGAAAAAAGTTTCCATGATTTTAATACCATGTGCCATAATTAAAATAATAACAATATATCATAATTAAACATCGCTTGGGATATAACTAAAATAATAATCATAATAATTCATAATCAATAGCCAACACCATAATAGTTTACAATCAAACAAATACTAGGGATGTTCGCAGATCAAATTGGATTAAGTATATTATAGAATGATTCATAATTAATATCATAATAGGAACAGGGGTACTGGTAGGCACAACAGGCTGTTGTGCCCTTCTCCCGAGATCGATATCAGTATTATTTTGATAGTTCAAACCGTTCATATTGTAAGGTTTGTCAAGTAGAGTATCAATATTAAAAATCAAGTTAATTAAATATACATAACCACATGATCAAGGCCATAAAAATATATAATTTATTATCAAAATCATGTTTATCGTTTATTTTTTTCAAAACAAATATTATATTGTCATATGGGTACAAATGCCCAATTGAATTGATTTTTTTCATACTTTTATCGTTTATTTTTTTCAAAACAAATATTATATTGTCATATGGGTACAAATGCCCAATTGAATTGATTTTTTTCATACTGTCTTCCTATTTTCTTTCTATCATCTCACCATAGTTGGTTCGCGCCATCGAACTAGGGGTAAGTATAATTCATCTTTGTATGTTATTTTAATCATGATTCAATATATTTATTCAATATGCTCCGAACCCACGCTACTAATGTTCTACGGATTAAAAAGTAGAACCTACTTAATTATTAGGATAAATTATGAATAAATGTTAATAGTTGAACGTGATTTCTATCAAATTCTATTGAAAATAAGACCTAATAAAATCGTCGCTAAAAATAATTGTTGACGATTTTTTACATATGTCGCTAAAAATTAACAATTAGTAACTTTTTTTGTCAATGATTCTTATAAATTGTCGCTAAAAATTATAATTAGTGATATTTTTCTATGATAAAATTTTTAAACAGTCGCTGAAAGTTGAAAATTAATGACATTTTTTTTGTGACGATCGCTAAAACTTATAATTAATAATTTTTTTGTGATAAAATTTTCAAACTGTCGCTGAAAATTAATAATTAGTGACCTTTTTTAACAGTGTTTGCTAAAAAAAAAATGACATTAATTATTATAAGACTTATTAGATAATAAATTTACCTGTTGAGACTTCCATGTAAATTTTTCTAATTATTAAAAGTGATGACTTATTAAGTGATGTAGGGTTAGATGTGCCAGGCTCAAGTCAATAAGTTCATAATTACAAAACCAATAAGTGCATTAATTTAGGTAAAGTTATATTTGTATGATAGGTCCATTATTCATAATCAAAATGGGCTCAAACAATTTTATTGGTATTTTCATAAATAAAATAAGATAAAAGATAATTTTAGTACTTAAAGCATATATTTTTTGTCATTTTAGTCCCTAAAATTTCAATTTTATTATTTTGGTCATCAAAGTTATTAATTTGGTCATATATCTAACGTTCGTCAACATTAGTAACGAAAACATATTTAGGATAAAATACAGTTTTAATCCCCAAAGTATGCATTGTTTTTCTTTTTACTCCCTTAAGTTTTAATGTTGTCATTTTAGTCTTAAAAGTTGTCAATTTAAGTTAATTTGGTTCTAGGTCTAACGTCTGTCTATATTGATAATAAAAATATGGATAAAACACAATTTTTATCTCTAAAATATACGTTTCTTGTCATTTTAATCCTCAAGTTTTAAATTGTCTTTTTAATTATCAAAATTGTCAATTTGAAAAATATGAGTGAATTTTTTTTTTTTTTTTATCAACGAAAAAAAAAAGATTTTATTAAACTTCAGAAGCCTAGAAAAGTCCGGTAAAGATTGCATCATAGCTTGCACAGTGTATCCCAACTATGTTGGAATCTATCAACAAGTCTAATCATGTGTATACCAAGACTAAAACAAGCAGAGCTGGTGAGATCCCAACAAAAATACATCAAAAGTGGCCTAAATCAGTGATGAAATTTGATTCGCATGGTCTTAATTCCTTCAAAGGAGAAGATGAAATCGTTCACAGAGTACTCGGTGATATTAGTCGAATACTTTACCCAGGTGGCTGTTCTTACTTTCACAAACTCCCTCAAATCCACCCAGTTAGGTGTTAGGAATGGTTTTGGGAAAATCTGGAAAACAGATTTTTTCCTAAACTTTGGTCTAATTTTTAAGTGGGATCCATGCGTCGAATTTCGCGGGTCTAAGTAGTAATACGTTCTATGTCGCGTTGTGATTCACGTGATATATTTGGTTGCTCAAAACCATTATCAGGTGAATGGAAAATTGAAGCCAAAGTGAGCTTTATGGAAATAGTGTTTTTGATGGAAATTCCTTAAGGCTTGAAATATGGCTTGTCCCACATTAATTTGGTGGAAAACTTTGAGTGGGTTTATAAGGCTTAGAGTTGGAACTTGGGGTAGGCCCCAATGGGCACCCACGTTTTGTAGAAAGGGAGAATGGGCAAAATAGGCTAAATTCAAAAATCACCACGCGCACGCCGCCACCATCCCGGTTGGGTTGGGCTTGTCTAGTCCAATATTAATCTTTTTGGGCCAAAAACATTTGAATTTAATTTATTTTTTGGTAAAATAAGATCAGACCGTTTAAATTCAAATTTGTCCGAACCTTCTGTACAAATTTCAAAATCTGTCCGTTTAATTCAAGGAAAATCCATACATGTTTGAATTTAAATTCAAACAGATTTAAATCTGTGCAAATTAAACCGAACAGATTCGGTTATCTGTTGAAACAGTGTTGCACCTGTTCAAACAGGTTTGGTACCTATTTAATTCAAATTGAAAAGCCACCACTACATCTATAAATAGGCAGCCCTCATTTGATATTTTCATTCACAATTTTTGTATTTCTCCTCTACAAATAATATTTGCATTTTACTGCATTAAATTTGTGTGAGAAAGAGTGTATATACTTAGTGTGTTCGTTGTGCGAATAAATTATAGTGCTACATTTATTCGTTGTTAATCATTTTATCCTGGGAGATAGACATCCGAAAATCTGAAAGCACCGTGGAGAGGACGAATCTGTCTTAAGAACACAGTGTCAAACACTGGATTTGATCAGAATATTATTCAAGAAATTAACCTAGTAAGTTATTAATTTATTTTCTATTTTATTTATTTATATCAGATTTTGATTTTATTTTTGTAATAAAATAAAATATGTATTTTATTTATTTATTTTTATTTATTGGTTTGATTTTTGTAATCAAACATTCACTCTCCTCTCCTTTTATTTCTTTTGTTTGTTGTTTAGTTCACAAACTTAATTTTTTTCCACATACAATGAAGATTGTCCAAAGATTAGGTTCTTTTTGAGAGAACACCTTATCATTTCTTGCAAGCCAAAGAGTCTATAGAATCATTAATAGTAATACTTCCCAGATGATTTTTGCCAAGTGCTTAAAATTGTGTCCATACCACCATGATAAAAGATCTAGTAAAGAGTAGAACCCAACTTACACCCCACTAATTAATACATTCAGTCCATACCTTCCATGAAGAGCAGCAAAGAAGCAATAGATGATTGGTTGTTTCAGCCTTAATCCCACAAAAGGCACAAGGAATAGAGGTTGGGAGAATAAGTCGATTGAAAAGAAGATCAGATGTTGCAACTCTATTCCACCTTACCATGCATTCAAAAGCTTTGATCTTGGGTAGTGCAATTGATTGCCACAACTTCATAACAGGAAATGGTAGAAGATTCAAAGCTTCTTCAAAGTCCGTATAGAAAGCTTTTATTGTAAAAGGGTCGGTACAAGTGTGCTTCCAAACTGTAGTATCCTTGGACCTATCTCTGAGGGTTACAGATTGATGAAGACGATGAACCAGGTTTTGATGGAGTTCTTCCTCCCATGCTCTTATGTTCCATTTGGTTTCCTAGAAAGAGTGGGAATAAAATAGAATGATCATTCATTAAACTCTCATACATCACCAAGGATCCTCTAGAGTGAAATTTTCCTAAAGTTTCCTAGAGTGCTCCATTGTGTGGTTGAGATTCACTGGCAAGTCACATCAGAAAAATTGATGTGACTTGTCAATAAATCTCAACCACACAATGGAGCACTCTAGGAAACTTTAGGAAAAAATCACTCTAGAGGATCCTTGCTCCTCATACATGACTATTCTCTTGAAGTGATAAAGGTGTTCTCGTTGTAAAATGACGAATGTAACACTATGTATGGAAATTTAGGAGATAAAATAAAATAAATGATTACTTAAGTTATAAAATAAAATAAAATAAATGATTATTATTTCTTTCCTTCTTATTTGGATAAGTAAGAAATAAAAAAATAAAAAAAATTATTGTGATTTCTCTCTTTCTTGTTTAGTTAGATTTCATAAAAAAAAAAGAAAGAAAAGAAATTGTTTTATGTTATATTATTAAAATAACCTTTCTATATTTTGTCAATCATTTTATTTTTTTATTTTTTTTACAGGAATAAAATTAGTATTATGGAAATATAAGAATCTGTTGGTTTCTTTTCTCTCACAATCTCTCCACTTTTGGGAAGGTTAAAAATTAGGATTATAAGATAAATGGGTTTCTCTCCGTTTCTTTCCATTTCTTCTCATTTCTCCTTATTTCTCTCCATTTATTTCTCTCTATTTAAGTTATCTAAACAAGTAAGAGAAATACATATCTCTCTATTTTTTTTCTTTTCTCTCCAAATCACTCGATCCAAATATAGTGTAAGAGTCCATATCTACCGCAAGTGAGAAAAGTATTGGATAGATATCGGATAAAGAAGGGTTTGTGAGCCATGCATCTTGGAATTTTAAGGAGTCAGCTTTGTATTTTAAGGAGCAATCATACTATTATAAATGTTTTGTAACCATTCAACTTATTTCTCATCAAATTGACCATTTTGATAATTAAAAAAAAATGAAATAAGGTTAATAAGAGAGTTCTCTTTCTTATCATTTTTTACAATTTCTCACTCAATTTACAAACCGAACTTGAGAAAAATTTCTCTTTCTTATCCTTTCTAACCAATTCACCACATCTAAACGGAGTGTTAATGCCTCAAGTGCTTAAATTAATTGAACAATTGTCATATTACTTTGAGAAAATGTTATGTCACGTATAATTATACTTCAAATAAAGGAAAAATATTAAATCTACGATAATTTGAAAAAAAAAAATCATTAATAAATTTTAAAGTAAATTATAAATATAACCTCTAAAATTTGTTTAAAATACTGATTGTCTGATATTATTTAGAAAATTACAAATTTTCACTTATTAGAATTTTTTATTTAACAGAATTAAAAATATAATGCCTAACTGCTCTCCTATATAATAATAAAGTTACCTGAATTATTAATTAAAATAAATTTTTAATATCGCTAAAAACTATTAATTGACTTAATGATTTATTAATAAAACCGGCTATTTGTTATGAAATTAGAAACTTCAAAGGACATGATGTAATTTTCAAAACAACAAGAGATATATTTGTAATTTATGCTAAATTTTATAAATATTAATAAAGTAAAATCATAAATTTTTCTATAAATCTGTAATTATTTGTTGAAAATTACACTGAAATATAATTTTCCCTAAAATAAAATCAACATTGGGTTGGCCCACACCAAGTGACGAGATACTTGGGTGCTTGGTATATTTGTGTGTATAAATTTTGGTAGTGGATTTAACGGGTATAATTATAAATGTGTTAAAATATGTATTGAATTGTATGAAAAGACCTAATTATTTCCTAAATATATGTATTATTTACATTGATAATATAACATTTTCAAAAACTAAATAAATGAATCAAAATTAAAATTAGTAGTATCTCACCTAAGATCAGCTGAAAAGATAAAAGGGCAAATTATCAAGAAATCCTCTTTGAAGAAAGTATGACTTATTTAGTCCCACAATCTTTGGTTTACACTCAAAAGTCCTATAACATTTTTCTTCTTTTCAGCCTTTGTTTTTCTCAGGGATGCAACTTGGGCGGGCTCAACCCGAGTAACCTGAGCCCAGCCCGAATTTTTTTAGGATTTGGACAAAATATTTTCAAATTCGGTACGGGCTTGGGCAAAAATTCAGAAGCCCGAATTAAATTTGGGCGGGCTTGGGTAAAGACGTCAAACAACCCGAGCAACCCGAAACCCGAATTATATATATAGAGATATATAAAAATATTAAATATATATATAAATTATTAGTCATTACATGATATTAAAGTAATTTATATTGTTAAATCATATTGAATATATATTATATATACAAATAACATAAAATCTTACTTTTTTTTCTTTTTATTTTCACTCATAAATTGTAAGGACTACTATAGTTGCATCTTTCTTACATTATATAAATTATTTATTTTGATGATATTAATAATTTTCTATAAATAAATAAATAAATTGTAAATAGAGTCAAATTTTAATAATTTAATAATGTAGCTGCAAAAAAAAAAAAAAAAAAAAAAAAAAAAAAAAAAAAAAAAAACTAAAATTCATTTACAACTCGGGCAACTCGGGCAATTCAAGTTCAACTCGGTTCGGGCTTGGGCAGACAACCTCGGGTTACAATTCGGGCTTGGGCAGGTCTCAACACAACTTGGGCTGGGTTTGGACAACCTCCCAACCCGACCGAACTCGCCCGAGTTGCACCCATTTTTCTTTGCATCTTCCTCTTTTTGATTTCTGGCAATCATCAACGGGCAATCACATCTTGTTGCTTCTCTTTCTCTTTATGATATATAGTCACTGGCGATTGACAACTATCATCGATTGGGGTTCACCGGCAATCCACCGACCACCGACCACCGACTCCTTACTTCACCCTCACCAACAGTGAAGAAAATATGTTTCTGACGAAGAAAATGAGTAGATCTATATCAAATCCGGCTAGATCTAACTAAAAAATAATTGTCGGAGTATAATCCTCTCTCTATATCTGCTTCTCTCCTTCGATCTTTTAATTTTTCAACATTTTCTTTGCTATATACTTCTCTTTTTCTATTTTAATGGAGAAAATTTTCAAGTTCTGAACAAGTTTTCGATTTTTAGTTATAAGCGGTGAAAATTGTAAAATTTTTTAGTTTCAATTTTTTTTTTTTTTTGGTACTGAAATGAATCATGGTTTAAAACTAGAAAATTTTATAATTTCACAACATTCTTTAGAACTGTAAAATTTTACAGTTTTATAACATGTTTTTTAGTTTGATTAATAAGAATAAATGCTTAATAGATTTTTACTTTGAAACTGTAACATTTTCCAGTTTCAAAGCTTGCTTTTCAATTTGATCAATATTGGAGATTATTTGTTTAAACTCTACAAAAATTGAAAAATAACATTTTTTCCCCCATTGTTACTGTTTTTTGTCGATGCATTTTTTTTTCCATTTAGTTTATGAATATTTAGCACATTTTGCTATGTTTTTTCGCTCTAATTTCTCCATTTATTCTTTTTTTTTTTCCCGGCAATATTCGGGACATTCTGGTGAGTCTCTGTTGGCTACATATTTTGTATAAGCCAATTACAATTCAACACGCGGCAGGTTGAGGGTAATACGGGAAGACAATTCAAACCTTCGATCGTGATCGTCCACGTGGCAGTTAGTATTGGTTTTCATAAGATTTGCGTAGTACTGGATCAGCAAAGAAATACAAAATGATGTGGCTTCAACGATTACTCACATTTAAATTCAAAATCAGGAGGGAAGCCCAACTGCAGGTACTGGCGTAGTGGAGCTGACTATAAGGCAACATGATCAGCGATCATGGAGGAGCATTTCGACGGTTAGAAGTGCAGTTCGATGGTTATCCTTAAGAAGTATAAATAGCATAGAAGGCCCCAGAAAAAGCCCCAGAGTCAGATCCAGAAAACCAGTTTTATTATACTTTATTTCTTTTCCAGTTTTACATTTCTTATTCTTTGCATTTCTGTACTTCAAATTCCTGCACTGCATTTCGTTCATAGGAGTAGTTTTCAAGTAGCTTGTTGCTATAAACCTCTACGAATCTGATTCAGATCTTTGTAAGTCTTTCATTTTGCTTAATGAAATACTACAACTGTTCTTTATTTAACCATTGTTTGCTTAATTCTCCTAAACAAAGCTACCATTAAAAGTCCTCTTCATTGAGGCTGAAACAACTAAAACACAATCGTCTGATAATTGGTTGGCAATTAACATTCTGTAAGGAATGATTGATCTTTGTTGGCACACTCACAATTACAAAAATAACCTTTGAATGCCAAAAACGCCAACATATATTTTTGGCACGCCCAGTGGGACTAATTGAAATGGCTAGACGTAGAAGACAATGAGAAAATGAACGCTTGGAAGAAGGCGTGAAAAGAGAGGTAAAAATGCCTAATACAAAGGATAATGTAATAACACATCCTGTGGAAACACCCATTTTATCAGAACCTATGGTCGAACAGACCAGCACTTCGGAACAAGTACCACATGTTCATACTATTGGACGAGGCCAAGGAATTGGACCATCTACTGTTCCATCTACTCAGCCAATGAATCCACGAGATGGCCTAGTAGATGCCATGGGACAACAGTTAATGAACACAATGGAAAGGTGGGCAACATCATTTTTGGATCGAATGAATACCCACCAACCAACAAACACAAGACACATGGAGGAAATTTCAAATGTCCCTCAGCAAAGATTTGCTAGAGATAAACAGCCTATGCAGAGTAATGAACATACTAATGGTCAAACTAGTAACCAAAACCATGAAAGACCACCACCTCAGTCTTGGTATGAGCCTCTTTCAAGGCCTATGGCAAGTCAAAATGCCTCATTACTTAACAGTGAAGCCATGCAAATTGGTGGATCTGGCCTAGTACAAGAAAATGGCATAAGGATGGTTCCAAATCCTATGTTCGAAGCCATACTTGGCACAAGGGGGTTCACTAATCACTAATCCTTTATTCGAATTTATACCCGGGGGGTTGGAAGGTTTTCCTACA
The DNA here is from genome assembly GCF_055761805.1 of Camellia sinensis. Taxonomy (NCBI): domain Eukaryota; kingdom Viridiplantae; phylum Streptophyta; class Magnoliopsida; order Ericales; family Theaceae; genus Camellia; species Camellia sinensis. The sequence continues at coordinate 93,155,672 of NC_138962.1, forward strand.
ACTGAAAGAGACACAACACATGTTCCAGCACCTTTCGCAGGTCCTTTTGCGGGACAGGCTCAAAGAGGTCATCCATACCCTCAACAGCAGCCAGTACCACAGGGACAACCAGTCCCAAATATACCACCCTATGGACCAAGAGGACCCCAAGCACAAATTTGTCCACCAAATCCTGTGTTTGTTCCTCCAATAGTGGTTCAACAGGCACAAAATATGGTCCCCAAGGACCAAATTGCTGACATTGTTAGAGAGATGTGTAGACCAATGGCTCGGGGGGTTCAGACTCCTGTGTACAAGAAACCATACCCAGAATGGGTAGACAGGGTACATGAATACCCTAGAGGTTTCAGGATACCAGATTTTGCCATTTTTTATAGAAATGGAAACCAGCCAACAGTTGAGCATATTGCTAGGTTCGCGGTTCAGTGCGATGAATTTACCAATAATGACTATATGAAGTTAAGATTATTCCCAAATTCTCTAATTGGGGGAGCATTTGTATGGTATATTAGCCTTACACCTGGCTCTATCAAAACTTAGCAACAAATGGAAGAGGCATTTTATGCCCAATTCTTCCAAACAGAGCCAAAGGTTTCCATGGCAGACTTGGCAAGATTGAGTCAAAGGCCTGATGAGAAGGCTACTTGGTTTATTGCCAGATTTAAAAGAGCACGAAATAAATGTAGGATCATCTTACCAGAGCCTGAATTTGTGAGGTTGGCTCAAAATGGTCTAGAGTTCAGGCTTCGAAAGAAGTTTGACTCAACTGAGTTTAGAAACTTAGTGGAATTAACCTATAAGGTGTCTAGGTATAAAGCATTATTAGAAGAAGAACAAGATCGAAGTAATGCATCATACAAAACGTATTATAGAGATCCTAATTATGAGATCGATGCAACAGAGATTGTGGGAAAAGAACCTGTGATCTGTGAAGCATTAATTTATAAAGACACAACAATTGACCAGCAGTTTAAAAAGAAAGACCTTCATAGGAAATACTCTTTCGACTTAACAAAGGCAGATGACATTTTTGATCGTTTGCTTACTGCAAATTTCCTGAAGTTACCAAAATGAGTCAAAATTCCATCTCCAGAGGAACTTAAAGGAAAAGTGTATTGTAAATGACATAATTCTTGGTCTCACTCAACTAAAAACTGCATTATTTTTCGAGATAGGATCTAAGAGCAGATTCGAAAGGGGAGTTTAAAATTCCCAACTAAAGCAGAAAAGGCCATGGGGATTGATACTAATCCATTCCCAAAAATTGAAGAGGCGGCAGCCAATGTTATCACGACAGACTTCCAGAACTTGTCCTTGAAAGAATTGGAAGAAGTCAATGTACATATGCATGTTGCCAGCCAGACAGCTGTCAAAAAAGACACTGGAAATCTACCAGCTATTGGACAAGGTTTCTCAAACCAGAAGGAAGACTCTGATGAAGAAGCATTGGATGACGATTCTTTAGAAGCAGCTGTCATGCAAAGAATGTGTCCCAGATACAGGCTGAGCTACAAGTGGTTGAAAGGGCTTCCAATTGATGGGAAACAATATTACAAAGATGTGCAGAGGCGTCCTAAACCAACCAATGCTTATAACAAAAGGTCATATCCAACCAGCATTAGGCAGCAGCCATTAATGGCTAAGCCAACAGCTGCTAGAATGCATTCTAAAGGCAAAAGGCCTTCATATGAGTTTAGACCACCTAATTATTACAGAATGGAGAGCAGTCATCCTAAAAGGAGACTGGAGAAGGGTTCAGTTTATGGGATCAAAGCCAAAGATTGGCCTCCTAGACCAGTCTCACGCAGGATGGAAAGTGGCCACCTTCATCAAAGGCCTGAGTTAGGCCCAAAACAATGAGTCAGGGCTAAGTAGTAGCCTTCACAGCCAACTTCGAAGATGGCTTCGAATGAAGAAAGAAATAGTTCAACAGCTGGGTCAGTAAGTTCGTGGGTACCTAGAGTTCCAGATTTGTTTGTCATGCAGAACAAACCTAAGGAGATGTCTACCCAAAGAAATGTTGTTGGGAATCTAGGTAGGATTGTCAAACCTCCTTTGGTGGCTCCGAACAATTGGGTATTGCTTAAGCACCCGAAAACCAAAGAACAAAATATGGTCCCAGTGATTTCTAGGTCCCAAAGAAGGAAGATCCAACGAAAGTACACTCGGTACCAGAAGGATCTAAAAGAAGGTCGAGAAAGTTCTTCATTGGTTCAGTTAAAGGGCCAGGCCAAAGGAGAAGAAGATTCAAAGTTAGACCATAATACGAAATCAACTCTTCTAGACAAAAGGAGTTGTAGCAGGGAGCAGTTGGCCAAAGTTCATTCCGAACTAAAGGCCAAGGAAAGATCCATCTTGGTAGGATTGGAAAAAGCTTTGATGGAAAGTGACAATGAGATAGAAGATGAAGTCATCCCAGGCCAAACAAAGGGGATGGTTGAGGAAGAAATGTTTGAAGCCTTCATGGCTGAACAAACATTTTTGGTCGAAAAATCAATAGAAACAGACCATTCAAAGGAAGGTACTAATACAGAAGTGCCAGAATGCAGCATGGAAGACGCTTCTGAAGTAATTGAACAAGTTGACCAAGAGGGAAAGCAGGTATAACCAGTCGTCCAATTTGGCTCGTTTCCTCCGGTGTCAGTGAATATGGTGCTTATATTACCACAGGAGTTTCAAGCTGAAGATGAAAACCAAGGTCAAGATATTGACCCAATTTCAGTCTCCAGTGAAGACTCACTAGTAAGTATGGTGCAAGACGAATTTGAAGCAGCCACACCAATGGAAACTGAAGACGAGAGTGAGGAAGAGGTAAGTATTAACCTCTCATACCTTTTTGAGTATCCCACAACGTCCATGACACAGCATGTCAAACCCTTGTATATCAAGGCCTTCTTCGATGGAATACAGATAAATCGGGTGCTGGTGGATAACGGGGCAACAGTAAACCTGCTTCCAAAATCTTCGTTGAAGAAAGTAGGAAAGAAGAACCCCAGACTAATCCCAACCAGTACAGCCATTGCTGGTTTCGTTGGAGACAAACAGATGGCCCAAGGTATTCTGCCCATCAACCTAAGTGTGGGAACCAAGGACTGCATGACAGCATTCTTTGTTATCGACAATAATGCTAAGTACAATGCTTTACTTGGAAGAGATTGGATTCACACCAACAAATGTGTGCCTTCCTCTTTACATCAGAAAATCATGATGGCCTTGTGCAATGGAGAAACAGAGGAGATCAATGCAGATCCTCAACCCTTCATAACTTGTGCAGATTTCGCAGAGGCCAAATTATATACTGAAGGAGTGGCACCACTCAGTATACTGAGAAAACCTGATAGATCAGGCGATGTGACGTCTGATGAAGAATTTGCACATCTAAAACACTTGGTCCAAGAGAGTGCTGATGAAGAGTTTGTCGTTAAGGATGACAATGATACTTGGTTGTAGGCAAAGAGATGAAACCCAAGAAGCCAAGTCTTTGGCTCTAATTAAGTTCTCAGTATTGGATGTAAAATCAATAGTCCAAAAAATGCAAAAGCAAGAGAAAGAAGCCATAATAATTGGTTCGAAACAGGAACAGCAACAGGTCAGATGTTTGGCCTTGGATAAGTTCTGTGCTTTGGACATTGAAACAAAAGTCCAGGAGATACAGGAGAAAGAAGCCTTGTGGACAGACTTTGTCTATGACGAGGAGGGTAAAGATGTTGAATCACAGAAGCTGGGAATAGAACAAAGCAAGGAGATTGCTTCGATGTCAGAAGGAATCAAAGAAGGAGCATCAGTAAGTTCTCAGATACAAGACCCCTTGGAAGAAGTAAATCTAGGGGAAGGTTCTATACAACAGCCCACCTATATAAGTGCTTGGTTGAATGCTCTTGATAGGGACCAGTTGTTGGTTGTTTTGAAGAAATGTAAAGATTGTTTTGCATGGTCTTATAATGAACTAACAGGATTAGATAGGTCATTAGTGGAACATAGGCTCCCTATGAGGCCTAATTTCAAGCCATACAAGCAAAAACCAAGAAGAATAAGCCCAGAAGTGATTCAGAAAGTTAAGGAGGAAATTCTTAGACTCCTCAAGGCAGGCTTTATTAGGACAGCCAGGTATGTTGAATGGCTATCTAATATTGTGCCTGTAGTTAAAAAGAATGGTAAAATGAGAGTATGCATTGATTTCAGAAACTTGAATCTAGCAACTCCAAAAGATGAGTATCCTATGCCTATAGTAGATTTGTTAGTAGATAGTTCAACAGGGCATCAAATTTTATCAATGATGCATAGGCACTCTGGTTATAACCAAATCTACATTGCAGAGGAGATGTCCACAAGACGGTATTCAGATGTCCTGGGAATATTGACACCTTCGAATGGGTTAAAATGCCATTTGGCGTGAAGAATGCTGGGGCTACATATTAGAGGGCTATGAACACTATCTTTCATGACCTCATTGGAAGGTATTTAGAGTGTTATATTGATGACATTGTAGTGAAAGCCCAATCCATGGAGGAACATTTGTTTCACTTAGAAGCAGCTTTTGAAAGAATGAGAAAGTTTAAGTTGAAACTCAATCCTCTTAAATGCGCTTTTGGCATATCATCTGGAAACTTCTTAGGCTATGTAGTACACAAGAAAGGAATATAGATTGACCAGAATAAAGCTAAAGCCATCATGGAAGCCAGACCTCCATCAAGTAAGAAAGAATTACAAAAGGTCCTTAGATAGGTTAATTTCCTTTGAAGATTCATTTCTAATACTGCAGAGAAAACTAAAGTATTTTCTTTCTTGTTAAGGTTAAAAGATGAAGAGGATTTTGTGTGGACAGCAAAGCATCAAACTGGGCCTACTTGGCCAACCCTCCAGTGCTGATGCCACCAAAGGGTGATAAGCCCTTGAAATTGTACATAGCTGCAATAGAGGATTCACTGGGAGCTTTCTTAGCCCAAGACAATGAAGAAGGCAAGGAGCAAGCTATTTATTACCTTAGTAGGTTTCTAAATTCTTGCAAATGTAAATACTCAGCTATAGAAAAGTTGTGCCTTGCATTGTATTTTGCTGTAATGAAATTAAGATACTATCCTTTGCCTACAACTATCTTGGTAATTGCAACCACAGATTTGGTTAAATATATGTTATCTAGACCCATGTTGAGAGGAAGAATTGGCAAATGGATACTAGCTTTATCAGAATTTCATCTAGAATATGTCCCCCAAAAGGCAGTAAAAGGACAAGTTTTAGCTAATTTTTTGACAGACCATCCATGTCAAATAGAAAGCCAAGAGATAATGGAACTTGGTATGGCTAGTGTTGAACCATGGCAAATGTGGTTCGATGGATCAAAAGCCAATGGTCTAATTGGAATTTGTGTAGTAATTAAGTCACCACAAGGAGTAGAAACCACACATGGTTTCAGAGTGGATGAAATTACTTGTTTCAATAATCAAGCTGAATATGAAGCCTTAATAATGGGACTGGAAATACTTATTAGATTACAAGCTTATGCAGTTGACATATTTGGAGATTCTCAATTGGTAGTTAACCAAGTGAAAGGGATTTTCAAATGTCAAAGTATAAGCATGTTGCCATACTATGTTGTTGCATGACATCTGTTGTCTCAATTTCAGATAGTAAATGTAACTCATGTCCCAAGATTCTTAAATAATAAAGCTAATGATGTGGCTCAGAAAGTTTCGAATTTCAAGATAAGAGATAATACTCAAAGGGACATAAGCCAAACAACATATCAGAAATTAATATCACCCTTAAATAAAAGGAATGTGGTCCTGGAAGTTAATCATAATGACTTACAAAAACAAGATTGGAGGCATCCAATAATGTAGTATCTGGCTGGCCCATCTTCGAAGGCCAACAGAAAAATTAAATTGTAGTCTATACAATACATAATGTATAGTAATGCTCTCTACAAAAGGGGGGGAGATGGGTTATTTTTGGAATGTTTAGGCCCAAAGGAAGCATTGACAGCTATGGCTAAGGTTCAAGAAGGCATCTGTGGTGCTCATTAGCCCGGTGTGAAGATGAGATGGTTGCTTCGAAGGCATTCCTACTATTGGCCTACTATCCTTAAAGACTGCATATAATATGCAAGAGGTTGCCAGGCATGTAAAAAACATGGCACAATAAGGCATGTGCCCATAATTGACCTATATGCAGTTGTGAAGCCTAGGCCATTTAGAGGATGGGCCATGGATATGATAGGGAAAATACACCCACCCTCTTCGAAGCATCACTGTTTCATCTTAGTGGCCACTGATTACTTCACTAAGTGGGTTGAAGCTAAGCCATACAAGGCTGTAGACTAGACTAATGTCATTGGATTCATTAAGGATTTAATCCATAGATTTAGTATCCCACAGACTATAACTGTTGATAATGAGACTATATTTGATGGGAAAATAGTAAAGTCTTTTATGGCAGAGTTTGGAATTAGCCTTGTTAATTCCACTCCCTATTATGCACAAACTAATGGTCAAGCTGAATCATCCAATAAGTCTTTGAAAAAAGGAATACAGAAAGTTGTGGTAGACAATCCTAGGGATTGGCATAACTTATTGTTGGATGTATTGTGGGTTTATAGGACTTCTCCACGATCAAGTACAGGAATCACTCTATATGCCTTAGTGTATGGGCATGATGCAGTGTTACCTGTGCAATTAATGTAAAATCCTTAAGGGTGAGATGCCAAGACCAGTTAGATCTTGAGCAATACCATCACAGTATGTGCTTAGAATTAGAAAGTATAGATGAAGCTAGGATTCTGGCATTAAATAGCATTCTTTTCCAAAACAAGAAAGCTACCAAAAACTATAATAAGAAAGTCAAGCACATTGGCTTTGATGAAGGTGATTTAGTATGGAAGACAATACTTCCAATAGGGATTAAAAGCAATAAGTTTGGCAAATGGTCACCTAACTGGGAAGGACCATATCAAGTTCATAGGGTTCTGTCTTTTGGAGCATATCATTTGAGAAATTTGAATAGATATGTACATCCCAAAAAGATTAATGGTAGATATTTGAAGCCTTATTATCCAACCGTGTGGGAAACACAAGGAATAGAATAAGTGCTAAATAAAAGAACATGAGAACACTTCAATGATAAATAAGAATTTATTTCATAAAGAGTCAAATACATGTAGCCATAGATTGGCCCAAAAGTCAGTACAGTGTTTAAATTGTTCTTTTACAATATATGCTCTATTCTTGAGGGATGGAAACAATTGAATGGCTGTAGTCATCTCTTGCTTTTGATCAGCTAGCTTTTGATTAGTGATTTGCAGCTTAGTAGTAGTCCGATCCAAAGCTTGGTTGACTGCTGATAATTCTTCCTCAAGTTGAGCCTTCTTCTCTAATAGTTGAGCTCGAAATTGGGAGATAGAGGAATGTTGTTCTTTCAATTCTGACACCTCAGTGTGTACTTTGGAAACAAAGCTCTGATCCCTCACCAATTTCTCCTCCGCAGATTTGGCAGCATGGCAAATATTGATGTAAAAATCAATAGTGGCTGCTGCCTGAGATAAATAACTTGAGACAGCCATGTCGGATTGCTCAACAACCTTGCAACACTCGAGGAAGCCATCTTTAATTATGGGCCTTTGTAAGGCTTCGAAAGGAATCCTCGAAAAGATGACAGCCGCTCCAGACAGCTGGCTAAGTCTATCGAAGGCAAGGAAGTTTTACCACTAGAGGAAGAGCCCTCAAAAATCTCTAGCAGAGAATCAGCTAGAACTAGTGGCTCAGTCTCATGGCTAGTTATAGTGGAGAGGTGGAAGGTATGTCAAAAAGACTAGCTAGTCTAGCCTCAAAAATGTCCACCTCATCCATTGACATGGAAGGTACAGAAAGAGTTTTGGTAAAAGGAAGAAGTGACTGCATAGGAATTGAAGAAGAAGATGGAGTATCCTTAGCAGTCTTTACGGTTTTTGCTACCAATTGGTCAAGAGAAGAAGGACTGGAGCTAGGCAGAGATAACGGACCATGAGTTGGAGAGCTACCAGTACCTTCTCTACAGGAACCAGCTACCATCAAAGATGAAGTGTCAACTGGAATTTCTTTAGGAAGGGGAGGAAAAGCAATGCTCGAAAGAGAATTAAATTGAGTAAAATCAAAAGATAAGTGAGGGAGGTATGGAGTTAAGCCAAAGGGAAAAGGAACAGGAATACTTGGCCTCAAGAAGGGTATGGAAAATATAGGGCCAGGAAGTGGAAGAATTATTTGAATAGGCTCCACATCTTGAGGTTGTTCAACTTCAACTGAAACTGATAGAGTCCTTATTGGAAGAATTGGAAAAGTAGTTGTGGCTGCAAAAGAAGAAATACAAAACAATGTCAAGCCTCAACATGGAGAATTTGAGAAAGATGAATAGAAGTAAAAGGAGCTTACTGGTTTTAGAAGTAATGGCCATGATTGGGAAACTATGAAGAGTATAGTGTCCAGCAGCTTGTTGTTTCCTTGCAACCTCTTTCTGGAGTGCATCAGCGGCAGCAGCTTCATCTCTGAGCATTTGTTGTTGCTTTCTCTTCTCAGCCCTTTAGAATACAATAAGTTCTTTGGAATGCTCTGCTTGCACTGCTTTAGCAGATGCTTCATGGATAGGATCTCCAGTGAAGTCAGCAAGAGAGACAGTCATCTTCTTTCTTCTTTTTAAGGGTGTCTCTTGCTCTTGATCTGCTTCTTCTTCTTCTCCTGCCTAAACCCCAGGTGCTTCCTCTTCAGGATCAAGTAAAAGCTTCCTTTTCTTTTGTTGCTATTTGCTCTTGAGAAGATTTAAAGCTTGGATCTTCTGAGGAGAGTCTCCCTATAAGGCACCCGTATCGCCTTCACAAAAACAAGAACTAGAGATAAGGCTAAAAGCATTATAAAGAAGGAGAAAAGAAAAGAAACAAGGGTATATACCTTTCTTCGAGGCAGCTCGAGTAACTCTAAGAGGAGTTGAGGCAGTAGGAATAGACTGTGTGGTAGTAGGCACAGGAATTGAAGTGGTAGGAGCAGTGGAAAATGTGACAACTCCAGCTCTCGTGGGCTTGGCTTGGGGCACATCCAGCACCATTAATAGGTCTTGAGGAGGAATGGCCAAGTATACCTCCATATTGGTCACCCACCAGTTTTGGCACCTTTTCAATAGGTTTCCTTGAGGAATGAAAGGGATATACTCAAACTCAGTCAAGTCCTGTATAAATTTAGAAGTTGCTTCTTCTAATCTGGATCTTCGAACCTTCAAATCCCTACTGGTAAGACTTAAATTGGTGTTGCTGCAGAGAGGTATTGGGACCTCTTGTGAGAGGCCAAATTGCCTAGCAAATTGAGCAGGACAATAGGGCTCAGCAATGCACTTGTAAGCCCTGGGGTTTATAGTCCCAATGAACAACTCTCTGCGGATCAGAATAGAGGCCCATATGTTCTTGTGATGAGGTGAAGCACATAACCTATCACTTAGAAAGTTTTTCAACCAAGATGGGCCAATGGTAGTAGGTTCGAAGGGACGAAAGTTGTAAGAAGGAAGGGAAGCTGGAAGTTGGTGGAAGAAAGAGAAGTAAAAAGCAAAGGTAGAAGGATAGAGTGAAGCGTTGGCTAGCCTCATGCCATGAGTAGTAGGGTTTGGCTCAAAAAATTTAAGGCATTTAGATTGTAGCTCAGTAAAATAAGCAAAAAGCCAAAGCTGAAGTATCCAAAATGGACCCCCTTGATTGGCATCCAAGGGTTTCTCACAAAAAAGAGAACATGCTCTATATACATGACCTAGAATGTATGGAGCTAAGGCCACATTTTTCTGTAAAACAAGGGCTTTGGCAAGAGGGGCGAATTCAAGCATGATTCTTTGAGAAGAGGTGCAGAAAAAGAATTTGTAAAGCCAATATAATATGAAAGAAAATAATTCCCTATCAGTCACAAGGCCCTCCCTTCTATTCGCAGCCTTGACAAAGTCACTATAGGATGAGTTAAGAGAGGGGAGGGAAAAAGGGGTTGGTAGGTCAGGATAATTTAGTCCAATGGGGGTTCCAATGGGGGACAATCCTAATAGATGGCAGATATCAAGAACAGTAGGGGCCATCACCCCACATCTGAATTGAAAGAAATTAAAGGCAGAATTCCAAAAGGAAAGGGCAACAGGTATTAAGAAAGGATCCTCTGAGATAGTGAACCTAGATAGTTGGAGGGCGTTGAAAAGGCAGAGCTCTTGAAGGTCTAGAGTCCTATCAGGAACAACCCGATCATACCATTCTTGCCACTCTGGTCTCATCGTGGGCCAGCAGGGGTAGCGGTGGTTCCTCCTCCAGTTTTCCCAGTCAAGACCACCTTCATAAAAGAGACAACGGTCTTCTAGACGTGGATATAAAGCTGGAAGCTCAGTAAGAATCTCCTTGAAGATGGGCCCAAGAACATAGTCTTGCTGCTTATGACGACGAGGAATGAAGATGCGTCCGTCAATGGCGCTTTTCTCAGCAACCTTGTACTTCTCACATTCTGCCTCGATGATCCTTTTCAGGGTTACAAACGGGCTTGCACGCTCTACGACTGGTATTTTCAATGAAGAAGAAGCATTTGATAGAAAGATTTTTCAGAGGACGAAGTTGGGAAAGAGAGTAGAGAGAAGTGGAAGGTCAGTAGAGATAAAGGGTTTGTGCGATAGACAAATAAGTGAATTCCGAACATGAAATAAAAGGGTTTTAAAACTTTTGTGTCTGAAGATATACCTAGTCGTGTGACACGGACAAAATTTACAAAAAGTACTAAAAATACGGATGCGAAAGGTTTCCCTCAATGTTGATAGTTTTGGAGGGAAACATATCTCAAATATTGATATCAGCTTCGAAATACAGCATTTGGCTTCGAAGCCAAATTTTGGCGCCGAGATCCAATAACAAATAGCTTTGAAGGCAAGGAGCCGATTTCAAAGCACGTCCCACACTTAAGGATGCGAGAAAGCTCAAGCATTTGTATACCCCAACAAGGTTAAAAGCCCGTTTTAGGGTTTCTTAGTGAGAATAATTCCTTCGAAGCAAAATTTGAGATCCCTTAAGGATGGAAATTGTTGTTCAGAGTATCAAAACCAATAGTTGGTTTGATAATACAAAGAAGAGATTGCTCTTTCGAATTAAAACAGTGCAGTCTTTGAGAGGGGCTTCTATATTTTTGAAAGTATGGACTGATTGTTCAGGCAAAATTGGTCAATTTAAAACTAATTGATCGTACTAACCATATGACTATATATTGGGCATGATTAAAACAAGCTTTAAAGGGCAAGATTGTTAAATTCGAAGCACTGATTCTAAATTAGCAAAAGCTGTCAACTGTATTCCATGTATTGGAAAAGTTCATGTTAGTTTTTCAGTGTTTCATTTGAGATGATTGAATCCAGATTCGAAGGATAAAATTGTTGAGTTCGAAGCCCTAAATTTGCTTGTAAAGACAAATAGAGATAAAGACAAACCATGCCAAACAAAGAGAAAAGTCATAGTTGTATTGAAACAAAAGCAATTACATCAAAAGGTCCTTTTTGGGTACAAATTCGAGTTCATAAAAGTAACGAATAGAATAAATAACAAGATCATGGAATTTAGTCCAGCTATGGTCAATAAATTTCTGTTCTTTTTTTTATTCTATTCTCTATTTCCTCCAAGCTTGGCTGCTGAAGTTGATGTGCTCTCACTTGATAAAAGAGTTCTTCAGCCTTTATTTCGAACGCTGTCTCCTTTAACCCTTGTTCCAGCTCGTCCATATCCAAGTCATCCCAGTACACAGAGTCTTTATTCTTGAAGTCATTGTATTCTTTGAGGAGGTTCTCTGCTTCGTATTGAGTATGAATTCGAAGGGATGAGAGTTGGTCCAAAGATAGGGTGGTGGCCACAGAAGTCTGGTGCTAATAGAGAAGTAATGAGAGTTGGTCTAAAAACATTTGGAGTTCTGCTTGGGCGATGGGGTTGAGGACGTGACCCCGAGCCATAATATCACAAGCCCATCGAAGGTTCTTGAGAGGAGGATCGTCTTCAAGAACATTGAAAGGCAAGCGAGAGAAGGCCGCAAGCAGAAGTTGGGCTTGCTTTCGCTGAGCTGGAGTAGGGGGAGGTGGAGGCTTATAGGGAGGAAAAACCTTGTCCGTAGACAGGGCAAGCCTTAGTCTCTCTGTCCAGCAAGGATTTTGCGGAGGATGAGGTATAGAGGCTTCCATTTCGAAAGAATAAGGAAATCGAGGGGCATTAACACAATCAAGCCAGTCAGAAGAGCAAAGCTTCGCTTTCTGGGCTAAGAACGATGGGTTATACCCTTGTGCCTCTTCTAGGCGTCGGGTAGCTTGTACTATCTTTGGAGGCATGGATGATGTGTACTATGCTACAAGCAGATTGTCCTCTAAACTGCGTTGGCGGTCGATGGGCATGTAAGGATAAACCAGCGAACTTTGAGCATCAAATGGGAATTCTAAAGGATCAATGAACTCGACAAAGTGATGATTAACTCACTCTCTTAACTCACATGCCTCAGGTTCTGACCAGCTTCTCCAACCAGAAGCCCCAGAGAAAGAAGAAGCCACAGCCTCATCCCATGCAGAAGATTGTGGATTTGTGGAAGAGCTTCCAATGTCCATTTTTACAAAATTTTGGGTTAGAAAATTATGAGTAGCAAGTGCGTAATCCAAAGGTTGATAGTTTGCAAAAGCTTCCATGACTTGAATATAGGAAGGTGGGTAAAGGTGGCTAATCAATGCATGAAGGTTTTTTCGAGGAAGGACAGCATCATCAGATGACTCCTCGTATACTCGATCAATAGAAGAGTGAATTGATTTGGCCATAAAAGATATATCAGTCTGTTCGAATACTAAGATGGTGGGGATGTTCAAAGAATTAAATGAGAATTTAATGCAAATGATGAATGACAGTTGCATTTCTGAACGAATGCAAAGCCCATGCACGTTCTAAGACGTGGATAAAAGACCTTGATCCACTAATATCACCAAGTATTGGGTATATTAGTGCGAGGGGTAATGTTGGCTACATATTTTGTATAAGCCAATTACAATTCAACACGTGGCAGATTGAGGGTAATATGGGAAGACAATTCAAACCTTCGATCGTGATCGTCCACATGGCAGTTAGTATTGGTTTTCATAAGATCTGCGTAGTACTGGATCAGCAAAGAAATGCAAAGTGATGTGGCTTCAACGGCTACTCACATTTAAATTTAAAATCATGAGGGAAGCCCAACTGCAGGTACTGGCGTAGTGGAGCTGACTATAAGGCAACATGATCAGCGATCATGGAGAAGCGTTTTGACGGTTAGAAGTGCAGTTTGATAGTTATCCTTGAGAAATATAAATAACATAGAAGGCCCTAGAAAAAGCCCCAGAGTCAGATCCAGAAAACTAGTTTTATTCTACCTTATTTCTTTTCCAGTTTTACATTTCTTATTCTTTACATTTCCGTACTTCAAATTCCTGCACTGCATTTCATTCATAAGAGTAGTTTTCAAGTAGCTTGTTGCTGTAAATCTCTACAAGGCTGATTCAGATCTTTGTAAGTCTTTCATTTTGCTTAATGAAATACTGCAACTGTTCTTTATTTAACCATTGTTTGCCTATTCTCCTAAACAAAGCCACCAGTAAAAGTCATCTTCATTGAGGTTGAAAGAACTAAAACACAATCATCTGATAATTGGTTGGCAATTAACATTCTGTAAGGACTGATTAATCCTTGTTGGCACGCTTACAATTACAAAAATAACTTTCGAAAGTCTAAAAAGCTAACAGTCTCCAACGATGTTCTTAACATCTAGCGAACGTTCTGGACATTTCGACGACTTTTATTGATGTTCAGAACACTCCCGTGAACTTTCGGCGATACTCGGGTGACTTCCCGGTGATGTTGAACATTCCGGTGACCGTCTGATTGAAGTTAGACAGTAGTGGGATGTAGTAGCGTCTATAAATTTTTTTTTAAAAAAATAATAATAATAATAATTTGGTAACAATTAAAAATATATAGAACTAATTGGTACAAATGTTTTATTTTGTGATTAGATAAATTTTGAACCTTGTATATGAGACTTATTGGTAAGTTCTCCAAAGATAAAATAGATAAACTACAATTTCAATTGTAAAATGATAGGTTAAAGGACTTGAATACAAAAATTTAATTAGTAATTTTTTAATTTAAAAAGAATAAAAATATATACAGCATAAAAATGTAGGAAAAAAGAATCTCATTTAAGCTTTTCGCCCTTGGCCCAAAAAAGCGTTTGAGTTGCCTCTATTTGCAATATTGTGATGGTATTGGGTTGTTAGAATTAAATATATGAAACAAAAATGTTAGAGACCTCAAAAATTTTACCAAAAGTTTTATCAAATGTCTCATATAGGTGTGGGATCCACATGGGACCCACATTGTGTGGGTCCCACACCTATATGAGACATTTGGTAAAACTTTTGATAGAATATTTGGGGTCTCTAACATTACTCTATATGAAATTATGTAAAAAAATTCTCATTACATAAAAGGTAGCTTTATTATTTTTGTAAAGCATAGGCAATAAGGTCTTTTCACCTCTAATCCCATGAAATTAAGGCTACATTTGACAATAGGTTTGTTTTTTAGCAGACATTTGGCAATAGGGTAATTTAACCAAAAGTCAGTTAAAAAAGACATACAAAAAAAAAATTTAATTTTTTTTTTTAAATTCTCATTCACTCTACTTTTGCACTTTATTTATTTATTTATTTTGCATAAAAAGCCAACTAATCATTCCCAACACTTCAATTTTGTTATCTCGTATTTTAATCAAAAATTTAAAAAGTTAAAAAGTTACTAAAAAATTTAGTTCCCAAATAAAACTTCAATTAACAATCCCACCCCTTTTATGAAAATCTCAATCCTATTTTTGGGCAAGGAGATTCATAGTTCTATGTAAATTTTACTCATAATACTTTTCTTCTCCAAACAAAATTTTTATATAATTTATAAATTAAAATTTTAATTCTATTCTTAAACCAATACCAAACATAATTTTTACATAATTTATAAATTAAAATTTTAATTCAATAAACAAACATGACCTAGAGGGAAAGCGAAGGGTAGGCGAGCGGGTATGGTCCACCCACATAATCTAAACAAGATTTGATCTAAATAATGATGTTTTTGTAATTTTTTATGAAAGGGACCATTAACAGTGAAGTACCAGCACAAGATGACAAATACTGTTTTTAATTGTTGTGGTAAGACATTATTTTTAGGAACTTACAAACCGATGTTATTAATTAAACTTATTTAATTATAAATTAAATAATTTTTTATTAATATTTTAAAAAAGTATTAAGAAAAAACAAATATTTTAGAATTTATTGATACAATGGAGATTTTTTTATCAAAAATCTCACATTGGAATATTTTTTGGCAAAAAGGACAGTTTTTATTATTTTTTAATTTGTAAATTCCTCCTAAAATTCGTATATCCTTCGTTAAGGATAAAATATTTTGCTAGAATCTTTTTTTGGATAATTTTGCCCATGGATATGATTTGATTTTAGAAATTTAGGTAGCGTTTGGTGTGTTTTGGAATTGTGATTCCAATCAAAAAAAATTTAAACTCATAACATAATATACAACTTAAAGTTTAGTTTAAAAATTATTTTCAAAACTCATAATCAAACGCAAAATTTAAAACTTAATTCAAAACTCTTTTTAAAACTAAAAACCAAACTCTTTTTAAAATTCTATTTTTAAAAAAAAAATCAAAAAAATATTTTTTTATTTTATTTTTTAAAATTATTTTTAGAATCATGATTTGAGTGTGGAGTCGTATTTTGAGTTATGCGTTTTGAAAAAAGAAAATTTATTTGGTTATAAGTTTTGAAAAAAAAAAAATTGAGTTGTATTTTGAAATTTTTTTTTATTTTTTTTAAATATTTAAAATTTTTCTTAATTTTATTTTTTTAGGGTAAATATTTGATATTTTAAATATTTATTTATTTATTTTAATGTATACTATATTTCATACATTTGTGTGTTGTATTTTTTAAAAAAATTAAAAATATTGTTTAATATTAAAAAAATTTTAAAAATTTAATTTTTTATTTTAAATATATAATTTTTATTTTAAATATTTTATTTTATTTTATAAATATATTTTTAAATATTTTAAATTTTTTTTATGTGTTTGGTTACGATTTGAGTGTGGAGTTTTGAAAGTAGTGTGAAGTTTCAAATTATGTATTTAGTTATGAGTTTTGAAAATAATTTTTGAATTGAGTTTTGAGATATATATTTGGTAACGATTTGAGTATAGAGTTGTATTTTAAGTTTAAAATATTAAAAAAAATTAAAATATTAACAAAATAAAATAAAAAAATTTAAATAAAACATTTTAAAATATTTAAATAAAAATTGTATATTTAGAATAAAAAATAAAATTTTCTTAAACATTTTTTAATAGAAAAAATTAGTGAAACATCCTTCTCCAACTTTGTGTAGTAGGAGATGTCTAAAATATTTTTTTTTTATGAGCTAAGGTTACTCAATATTTTCACAAAGAAAATTTGACTCAAAGAAATTTTGTCCGAGTAAGTGAAATTTTGGTCTTGACTCAAAGAAATTTTAATTTTCACAGAGAAATTTTAAAATTTCTTTACGAGATCAGAGAAATTTCCTTATGAAAATTGAAATTTCTCTAAATCGGGACTAAATTTCTCTAAGTCAAGCAAAATTTCTCTAAGTCAAATTTTCTTTATGAAAATTTGCGGGAACTTAACTATTATAAAAATATTGTATGTCCTTTATCATATAAAATCTTAATATCATGGATTTAAAAAAAAAATCCCTTTTTAATATTTAAAAAAAATAAATTCAAAAAATTTCAAAATACAATTCAAAATTCTTTTCAAAACTGAAAACTCTCTTTTCAAAATTCAAAAATCAAAAATTCTTTTCAAAACTCATAACCAAATAGATTTTCTCTTTTCAAAACTCAACTCACAATTCCACACTTCACACTTAAGTCATAATTTCAATACTAAACCAAACGGATCCTTAATTATTTCAGTTGACTATTTAGCTATTTTATCTTCGTTAAAAAAGTTGTGTTTGGGATAATAGTTTACTTTTTTGTAGTTGATTTGAAAATTGTAAAAAAAAAAATGAAATAATTATAGTTTGAACATGATATTTTATCTTATTAATTATTTTAACATATTTTATTTTTATTAACTATTTTAGTTATAAAAAAAAAATCAAAAAAAGTCATATTCCAAACACGGCCAGCGTTCAAAAAAAGCAACAGGGCCAGTGATTTCACGTTGTTAATCTTTCTCTCAAGGGAAGAAGTCTTCATCATCATCAGCCAAGGTTGCAAGCAAAACGTAGGGAGAAAAGAAGGCGAAGCAACAACAATGGAAGGAGTCCATGAGGAAACCCAACTTACATCCCAAACGAATTCTAAGTAATCATCAACCTTACAATTCATTTGAATCTAAAAAAAATAAGTAGATTTTCAATTTTGATTCATATAGATGAATGTAGCAAAACTGATAGCAAAATATAAATACTGGATATAATTTTTTGATCTACATGCTATCTATGTTATCTGATAATTGGTAACTCTTGTTTAGTTTGTTTGATGTGTATTTCGTTTGTTTATTCGGATGAGGAGTAAATAATTATTGAAATTTTTTCAAACGAGATTGAAAATTTAATAATGTAAATTTTGTTTATTATGATTATTTTATATTAAATCTGAATGAATGATAATGCTTTTGTTTGTCATTATGTTAACTTTACTTTGATTAGTTTTGATAATATATGGCATTTGTTTTATTTGTTTTTGCTCTATTTAAAGCGACAGTACAATTTTAATTTGATTTGTAATAAGAATATGTAATCTGTCATTTATTTATAGATATTTTGTTTTAAATTAATATTAAAATTTTACTCTATTTGTTGATATTTTGGCGGTAACGATTATAGTATTTAGTGATGATGATGCTATTTTACTATTTAAATGATAAAATTAGATAATAAAAGAGTAAAATTTTACTGTTGACATTAATTTCAAACAATTTGATTATTTTTTTAAAAAAAAATATTTTCATAACCAATATAGATCTTGACGAAAAGATTTTAAAAATATTAATTTTATTAAAAATTAACACATAAATAAAAAGTCACATCATTTTAAAATTTAAAATATTAAATTAGAGATTGAAAATATTTTAATAATAGTGGTGTGTTAGACTTTTTAATAAAAAAAAATTATATTTATTTTTAATACATAAAAATTTTATTATAAGAAAATTTTAACTAAATTTTCCTTAAAAAAATATATAGCACTTATAAATATTTATGGACAAATTACATATACCTCTCTCGAGATTTAGCTAAATTAGAGATATCTCCTAAGGTTTCGGAAATTACATCCCTCCTCCTGAGATTTGTATTTTTATAACAATTTGCTCTCTGTGATTTATATTTCATAACAAATTATCTCCTAATTTATTATGCAAATATAACATTTAAGGAGAATTTATAATTTATCAAATCTCGAAAAAATATTTATAATTTAACCAAATCTCTCAAGTCAATATATATAATTTGTCCAATATTTTTAAATCCATGACCTAAGATCCGCTACTTATCCTTATTTGGGGGTTAACCCAAATACTTCCAAATCCATTGTCGGCGTCGCCATAATAATATAAAAAGTACATAAAAGTAAGCATATCGAAAGGGAAGTTTCACTGACTGTGACCGCAGAATAGATGGTGTACTAACGTACTGTATGTGCTCCCTCTTTATTCATCACTAAAGAAGACAGCATCTTTAATAAATTGAGGAAAAAAAAAAAAAAATCTATCATGCCTCTCTCTTGTTCTGTTTTTATTATGGGGACGGGGATACGAACGAGGTCTTGTTTGGAAATAGGTTAATTTAGTAATTTTTTTATTATTGGGTTAAAAAATAAGTTTAAAAAATTAGTATATTTGAGATGACTTTTTACGAAAAGATGATGTGCAAAAAGTAGAGAAAAAAAAGAATATTTGACTTTTTGGTATGGATTGTTAACTTTTTGACTTTTTTAATAACTTTTTGACTTTTTAGCTAAACCGGCTCTTTCCAAACGAGGCCTGAGGGTGAAGGTGTTAGATTTGCTTTGATTTAGAAGTAAAGTAAAGGATAAATTATTAGTTATAGTTTCTTAAAATTTAAAATTAATTAAAATTATGAAAATTTTGGCATTCTTTTGAAAATTTAAGGATAAGGCACCAATAAATCAGAAATAAAAAACTTTTGAACTATTTAATCCCGTCTTTTATTTTATGCAGTGATAAGTCTCATTTGAATGATAATGACGTTTTTGTACATGGTGTTAGCAGATGTTGTCCCAAATGTTATGGGTAAATTAGGGTTTTGGTGATGTGAAAATTACGTTTGTGCCCAAAAAGCTTACTATGGTCTTGTTTCTGTTTTCCGTCCATCCTGATCAAAACGGAAGACATGGAAACATTGTGGATTCCCAATGTTAATGGATGTAGATTACTTTGTTTGTTGTTTATTTGTTTTTGGCAATGTTAAACCCTATCTTTGTGTTGTTAATTTTGACTTTTTGTTCCCTCCAAATCCTAGAAATACAATTCTCAAATTTTGTCAAAACAACAATTAGGATCAAGAACTACATTATTCGTCGTTGGGTTGACGTTACCGACGACGTATAACCGGCATGTGTACACTCCTCATTGCGTCGTCGGCAGCAATTTTGTTAATGGGCAATGGTGTCAGGTATATGTTTCGATGTTATTATTTTACTTCTTTGATAAATATTCCGATTGTATTGTCGATATCGTTGTCTATTTTTATATGTAATGTTGGGTCAGTAATGTTATAGGTTCGCATCGTATTGCTGTTGTATATGAACAGTAATGTGGGTTTGGAGTAAATTGAGGTTTTGGTGGTGTGGTCATTGTTTTGTTATGGATTCTGTAGGTATAGATGTCATTTGGCAAGTTAGTATAACTTTGTATTGCTGAACAATGATTATGTTGTGTGACATTGTAGTTTTTGTCGGCTGCATTTTGTCATTATGATATTTGTATTAATATGTGTTTTGTACACATGAAATGGCTCCTGTTTTTTGACATTATTATTATTATTAACTAATGTCAATGTTATAATAGGAACGAACACCACAAAAAGGAACGAACACCACACCAGTAACACCACAAACAAAGTAATATCATCCACCCACAAAAACTCCACTAAATCTCCACAAAAAAAAAAAAATAGAAATGTAAAAATCTACCTTACCCATAGACACCCAACATTAGGAAAAAAAATCCAAACAAAATCACACACAAGGACAAACAAGTAAACTCCCAAACCCCCAAATCAAGGAAATATAACATACCTGAAATAAAAATGACTAATTAGTTTGAAAGAAAACTTCTAGGACTAAATGAAACAATTTTTCTCTAAATGGGATTTATCAGTAATTTTTCCAAAATTTAAAGTGTTGGAAGTGATTTTTTTAACATTTTACTAAAAAATGCGATTTTTTTTTTAAATGAAATAAATCTTTAACTTTTTGTATTGACTTTTTAACTTTATTCGCAAACATGCTCACAAAATGTTGCTGACAGTCTACTCAATTATGAAGTAATATGCCATTTAGTGGGCGCAACTTGGGACATGGGGGTGTACTCTCTTCAAGTCTTAAGTTCAACTCCGACTATGTGCTATTAGCTTTTTGGAGTTATACTCGCGCGTTCCGCCTGAGATTTACCCAATCCATGTGGAAGGGGGCGCTTGGCATGGATTCTAGGATTAGTCAAAGCGCGTATAAATTGACCCGAACATCCAATCATTAAAAATGAAAAATAAATAAAAAATAAGTAATATGTAATCATTTTTCAAACAAAAAATATTTAAAATTAAAATTTTACCATTATGTAGGAACACATTTGCAAATAAATGAGACCTATATCTACCTTTCTTGAATTTAGAGAATGTCATATAACAAAAGTTGCACAAAATTTTTAAATTTTTTTTATTTTTTTTTATCTATAGTTGGGAGAGCTGTTGAAGTCACGAAGGTACACAAACTTAAACATTAAGTGACTATGATAAATAATAAATTATATATATTTACATATACAATTCGATACCAAATAGGTGTTTAGAATGAGTTGAAAATAAGCACATTTGTCAACGGCTTACTGGGATAACTGTCATGGAGCAATTAAATGCAAAAATGGCTACAAATTTCATACGCGACTTGGTGACGCTCCACTTACCTTGGATCAATTCAATCCTTATGTAACACAAATCCAGAAATATCCTTTCATATATAATTATTGTAATTAATACAGATTAATAAATATATGATCTCATATACTGTTTATGCTGATGCTAATTTATTCAAAATATTTCGATAAAAATTGATTGTACAATTATAATGTGCAAATGTATCCTAAATATGATTAGGCTGAAACCTCCTTAGAGGATATTCAGATTCTAATTTTTTTTAATCTGTTCTAATAGTTTCATAATTGAGTTAATACATAAAATCTATCAAGAATAGTGTCATATTCATAATTCATAAGACATTAAAAGAAATACTTACAAATCTGCAAATGTAATCTTGCAGCAATTCCAAACTTTTATTTTTTTTAAACAAAAGTATGAGAGAGACAGGACCAAAAAACTAGAACTTTGATTGCTTAGAAAAACTGAAATGTGCTCTAACAAAGGGCGAAGGCTCCCAATTTATAAACTCAAAATAGAAAATAACTGGTTACTGAAAGAATTGGTAAAAGGAGAAAATAATGTTGGGTGCACTGTGAGCCCCATCATTAATCGCATTATTAATTTACCTTTTGACGATATGTTCAACCACAACAAAAACATCCCATCAGCTTTTCTTTGCTTTTGGCAAAGTAGTGATTGAAGGAGGATAAAACAAAAAAGATTTACAAGAAGAAGGATTCTACTTTTGACTTCGGGTGCAGTCCTGAGCTGTCTTGATGCGTCGGTTAGGTGGATAGCTAGCGAGGTGCAGGAACATCATGGCATACGTCATAAGATGCCGAAGTATTGTGCTGGTGCAAAAGGTTCCAAGGTTTCAAAAGGTTCAGACCTTATCCTTACCCTTCATATCCTTGTCAATTTTTTTTGAAATCATTTCCGTAAGAAAGTCCCAAAAATCACCAATTGTGGGCTCTTCGTTAGGATTTTTAGATTTGCCGGCCAAAACAGAGAATGTATTATCATTTTCATCCTGGCTAGCTGCAGATTTCATATCGTCATCATCTTTGGATTCAGTAGTAATAGTTTGAAGAAATTGATCTTTAATAAAATCCATGGATTTAGCCATTGTAGTCACCCCATTTTTGACCGCCCTTATGACTTAGGCATCACCGCTTGCACACCCAATGATGAATTTGTATGTGCTCGAAATCCTTAGCAGAATGCCACATCTTTGAGCCTTCAAACCCTACACACCTTTTGCCTTATTTTTGGATCAAAACAGTAGTTTTTCAAGCTTAAAAACCTTGGAAACTGCTGGCCATAACTGTATTTTTGCAAATATTTTGGCCAGCTGTGACAGTTGTTTGCACAGATACATGCACTTGTCTACATGTGTATGTATTGGTATTTCTGAGGGAGTTTCATTATTTTCTATTTATAGGAGACCTCCCCTTTCATTTTTGAGGGTTGAACATTTGGGAGCAAAATTATCTCTCTCTCTCTCTACAATTCTCTTTATCTCTCTTGCTAATTCTTAAGCTTTTGCCTATTCAATCTAAACCAAACCTTGTGGTATTTGAGCTGAGGTACTTTTGAGCCTACTTTGAGCTCTTAAGGGTGTGTAAGTGTTGGTTTAACTTGGAAAGTGTTCTCTTCTTCAAGAGGTATAAGCCTTTGTTTATTGCTTTGCTCTATTTGCTAGTTGGCCTACTATTTTTAGACTATTTTTGGACTATCTAAACTCTGAAATTTTGGGCTGAAACTTGTGGTTTAAGGCCAATAAGGGTGGATGGATGGCTCACCATTCCTTCCACCTAGTTTCTTAGGCCTTTATCCTTGTGTTTCCCACATCTTTGTCCACTTTCTTTAAGCTTTTTAATATTGATTTTCAGAGCTTTTTCTGTGGCTAAAACCATGTTTTGAAGTCCCAAAAATGGAGGGGGTAGCCTCCCCTCCTTGTGCTTATTTACTAGCTTAACATGCTTCATGTTTTAGCTTATTGTTCTAACTGTTTTTGTCTTAATTCCAGCATGTTTTAGAACTGATTTAGTACTGTTTTAGGACTGTTTTTTAGTGTTCATTGCATTTGAGCTTTGTATAGCATGCTTGTAGTGTAATTGTCTTCATAGGCTTGGTGGTTTAGGCCTTAGCCACCAACCTATTTGAGTTGATAGTGTTTATTTCAAGCTTTCCATACTTATGATCACCTTTAATCACCTCTACAACATCCCTCATTTCTTGGCTTTTTCTTTGCTTTGAAAGTTGTTTCAAGCCATTTGCTTGTTTAAGCTTAAGATTGAGGTCTTGTGCTTAATGGTTTAATCCCTTTGGGAGTTCATTACCAATGACATGACATTTCTCTTATGCCTAAAACGACTCTTGGTTTGGTGCTCCTTTCTATTAGAGGACTTAAAGCTCACTCTTGGACTTAATTGACTAAGGAATGGTTGGTACTTAAAATGGAGTAATAAAATTGGGACTAAAAGTGATTCAAGATAATAAGTAATCGGGTGTTCAATCGGACGTTAATTGAACACATGAAAACTTGAGGCATTTCATACTTGCTAGTGATGAAATGGTTCAAGTCTTCCAAGATCAACCACTTCCCTTGATCAATCCATGATAGGGAGGGGGTATTGAGAGTCTTTTATGTTGCATTTATTAAACTTGTACCCCTTGATGCATAAGCCATCATGCAATGAAATTGCATTGATCGATGACTTGTGAATTGAGCTTGCCACTCCTTTGAGCTGTTTCGATGATAAGGAGGGGTAAGGTGTACAAACATGCCTTAAGAATACTCTATTTATGCTCTGTATGCTTTCTGTTGTAGCAGGAGGAACCAATTTCCAGTGGCCGGCAGGCAACTATTTCTAGACGGCAGGCCACTTTTGTCAAAATTGAGCAGTAACTTTCTAGAGCAGAATAGAGTAGAGGCTGAAGTGAAAAGAGGTTTACTGTGCAACAAAAGCATTCTGGCAGCAGAACAATGGGATTTTTAGGTGGAAATCCGTGCATGCATGAACATTCCTCGCTTCCCGGGGCTGATTAATTAGTTTAGCTACTTATTTCATGTTGTATTCATGTTGTAATTAATTAGTTAGTTCTAATTTGTAATTAATTAATTAGTTAATGCTATTGGTTTTGTAATAACTAGCTAGAGTATTTAGTTTATTCAGTTCGTAATAATTAGTTAATTCGTTTTGTAATAGCTAGTTAATTAGCTTAACTAGTTAGTTTATTCGAACCCTCTTGCGTGAGGGCACAAATGTTGTAATAATGTGTATATCTTTCAACCCCACATCTTTCTCCCTTTTATTTACTGGCTTATGATGGTTTGTTTAGGGCATCATGTGTTTATTTAGCATCTCTCATGCCTTGCATCCATTGTCTTGCATATATTGGGCTCGGCGCATCATTCTAACTTGCATTGTTAATTAATACTTCTTTGAATACATGCTTAGACCGCATGCTATCAAATTGATTCATATGCTATATTAGTAGCCGAGCCTAGTAATTGCATATCGCATGTGTTCCATTAGTCATATTGCATAATTAGGATCATGCATTTTTCTAACTCTTTTATCCTTTTTGGCTTGGAGTACTAGGTGAACTTTTACTTGCTTTAGCATATTGCATTTGAGTGTGAGTGTTGCCATGTCAAAGCATGTTTACCATGAGGCTAATTGTTTAAGTGATAAACTGTTTGAATGCTTGTGAATGAAGGCTAATTGCTTGAATTGGGATAGTTTGATTCATGTACATTTGAGCCCACTTTTTCAAGTGGCGCATTCACAAGCTCTTTTCAAAAATAAACACGAAATCAAATGTTCCAATATTTGGAAAATTAGTATATACCTTGTGTGCGCATCACATAGTAAGGTTAACCTAATAAATCGGAACAAGAGCATATAATGTAAATAAGATTCACATCATGATTAGTAAAGGCTGATCTTTAATCGGGCAAGTAGAGGTGCTCAATTCATGACCTTCCCCTCTCAAATCTAAGTTCCCGAGGCGAGACAATCTTGGTGATGACAGACACGTGGCCTTTGGCACAAGTCATGGGTTTCCTAAATTTTTCAAAAATATTTAGGTTGTAGCTCTATATCTGGCAAAGAGTCCATTTTTGGCATTTTTATTCAAAATCGATTTCCCAAAAGATTTTTCAGATTTGGACTCTTTAGTGTTTATCTATTTCACATTTCACTTGTGAGATCAGATTCAGAACCGCGGGAGTCCGATACTATAGGGCTTATTCGTCTTCTGAAATGAGCGCGAAAAGTCGAGCTATAGCATTAATTCCTTTTTAGAGATATTCAGGTACTATTTTCGAAGTTTTGTTTGGATGTTCATAAATAGATTACCGCTAGATAAGAGAAGCCTTAATGTCGGTTTTGGAACAGAGTCCCAACAAGCTTTTGTATTGGTTTTGATTTGCTGAATTAATTCAGATTGGTTAGGGTCTATGCCCTTTTTCCACCATTTATAAAAGAAAATCATTTTTGAATGGGGAAGTTTGTCTCGGAAATCACATTGAAAATCCCACCTCCAAATCCAAGGAATGCTGAAATGAACCAGAAAAATGGCAAAGGATTTGGACATAAAGATGTCAAAGTTACCTTTGGTGTGAGAGTATACAGCTTGCCATAAATTGAACGCAGTGCGGATGAGGTCAAGAAGAATGTCCAAAGCAGGACCAAATGTATCCCACCAAGCATAAAATTAGTTGGGCAAACTAGACGGAGTATATGCGGGCAGACCTTGATAAACCAAAAATGCTGGTGATGGGGATTCTAGTAATAAAAGACTTTAGTAAAAGCTTCTATATAATCCCAATAATTATAATGTTGATCACATATGGATAAAGTGCAGGAAGTAAGGGGATTAAGACCCCATTTATCAATTTTGATAATATTGCAGATAATAGTCTTGCTATATTGAATAACACCTTTACGCTAGTTCGGATCAACAAAAGTATGTTTAAATTCTACAGATCTAGTTTCTATTAACATAGCCTCATACAAGTATCGGTACAGATCATTGTGAGGTGGAAAGTGTTGGGGGACATGATATAATTTCTTCGCGTCCTATGGGTTTTTCATCGAGCCCACATCTTTATCTTTCAAATAAAATACGGTTTCTTCAATGGTGTGGTTTTGAAGATACTAATCAAATTCGGATAATAGTGCTTCTTTAGCAGTTTTAGATATCTCATTGGCGGTAAAAACACTTGATGCGGAAGTCTTGGATTTATTAATAGTAACCCAAGGAAATTCAGATAAATTTGGATAAAAATTGTGTTGCAGATTGGACGAACGACCTCTACCACGGTCACGTTGACCGTGACCTTTATTGCAGTTACTCATGTAAAGATCCCTACAAAAACTCAAGGTTTAGGAAGTCAGGAAAAGAGTTAGTGTCTCCTTTGATATACTTTATATCAAAATTGAATGCAAATAAGGAGTTTTGCCATACTGTAAAAATTTGCTTATGAACAAGATTTTCAACATCATTTTTGAAAACTTGTTTAGCAGCACTGCAGCCAACTTTTAATATAAAAAAAAATGCTAATTGAGAAGATCATCCTGAAATTTAAGAATGCATTTAACAATAGAAAAACATTCTTTTTTTAATTGTGGAATAATCAAGGGATGCACCCTTCCATGCTCCATATGTAAATCTTAACAATTCTTCTTTTTGGGTTTTAGGATTATGTTGTTTAAGAATACCTCCATATCCTTGGTTAGAGGCATCTGTTTCAACAATCTTTTTTTATTGGGGATTTGGTAGAACAAGATAATGTAATTGCTTGGCTTTTAATTTAATTATCTACACAGCTCTGGTATGCTCATGTGTCCAAGGAGTTGGACTTTTCTAAAGTCTGGTGTACAAAATGGCAGCATCTTGGGCTAAGTTCTGGTAATAATTGGCAATATAATTAAGACTTCCAAAAAATCTTTGTAATTGTTGTTTGTCCTTGATCTCATCATGGAATTTAGATACAAATTCAATGCTACGGTCAATGGGAATAATAGTGCCATTATGTATATTATGGTCAAGAAAAGGTACAGTTGTTTGAAATAATTTCATTTTAGGTGTAGATATTATGAGACCGTTTCGGATAATGACATTTTTAAAAATATGCAGATGTTTAATATACTAGTCAATTAAGGATGAAAATATCAAAATATCATCAATATAACAAATTGAAAATCCTATATAAGAAGTAAAAATATCATTCATGATTCATATGGAACATTTTTTAAACCAAAGGGCATAACATTCCATTCATAATGCCCAAAATGTACAGTAAAGGCAATTTTATACCTACGTTGTTCAGCAATTTGAATTTGCCAATATCCAGATTTCAAGTCAAATTTAGAAAAGATGATAGCATCCTGTAGTCTTTCTAAAATATCTTTTTTATTCGGAAGTAGATATCTTATCAATTTCAGAGCATCATTAAGAGGTTCATAATTAATAACTAATTTTCGCACACCTCTTTCCTTTTCTTCATTTTATTAACATAAAATGCTATATAACTCCAAGGAGAATAGCTTAGTCGAATGAGTTTTTTCTGTAATGAACTAGCAATTTCAATTTTGCATAATTCCATATACTCAGATTTCATTTGACTAGGATGGGCCTTAGCCAGAATACGGCGTTCATCAAAATCTAGTTCATACAGAAGAGAAACTCTGTGTTTCTTTCTATCCCAAAATGCATTAGGGATATCACTACAGATTTTAGATTGAAATTCTTTTTCAATTTTTTGAATTTGTTGTTGGGTACTGGATTGTTTTATTTTATGCTCAATTGTCAAATAAAAAACTTCTTTTTGAAGGAAATTCAGTTGTTTTTCTTTGAAATTGACTAGATCTTTAATCTGATCCAATTCCATAATGTAAGGTTTAGTTATGAATTCAAAAACAATTGACTAATTACTGATGGCAGTATGAATTCCTATGGAATCAATTTTGTCTATAGGCATTAATAGACATAAAAATGGTATTCCCCATATGATAATTTGGAACATATTTCAGATAAGAACAAAAGATGTAAGAAGACAAACAACTTGATTGCAAATTAAAACTTCGGGAAGTTTATATTTGATTATCATTCTAGTACCACTAGCACTAGTCAATGACTATGTGGTTTTTTCAAAATATTGTGTAGGAATTACTCCTTCCTGGATATAGTTCATGTCAGCATCACTATCAACAAGAGCAATGGCGTTTTCTAGAATGAACTCTTTTTTTTTTTATAAAAAAAAGTAATTCTGCTATACCACTTTTGATAGGTAATTTGATTTAGCAATAATAAATACGATTCAACCTGTTCAAGTTGTGGTTGTAGTTCAGAATTGATTACTTGTTTATCTTTCTTTTCCTCTTTAAGAGTAAAAAGTTGTTGATTTATTTGGACTATATCCAAATGGGATTTTTGATGAGAGGATTTCAACTCTCTTAGTTCTGATTTTATCAAGTTGACTTTTGTCTTTAAATCTGAAAGATTGGTAGGTCTAGTTTTAGATCTAGATGTTAACTCAAATCGATTCATGAGCTCTTTCTTGCTGTAAATGTTTGTTGGCAATAAATCTTTGGATATAGCTCTCTGAGCATCAGAATAGCATACTTCTAACATTTTAAATTTCATTTCGGGATCCTAAATTTTTTCAATAATTTCTAGTAATGATTTCTGATATCAGAGAGAAAATTAAGGCTTAGTCCTATCATATTGAGACAATTCATTTCTACAATAGTTTTCCAGTAATTATTTTTCAGTATAAAACATTGATTGATACGTGAGCAAGGACAGTTTGGCTGCTTATCATTTTTGGATGACTCAGTGTTAGAGTATAATTCAGCTAGTTGTTTATCACTGGTTGAAGAAAGTTCGGATTTAAAAGAGTATAATATAATTTTTTATAATTGTTGTTTTAATCCTTCATCTAGGTTTAGCTTTTTAATCTTCTATTTATTGTGACATTAATTAGCATAATGGCCAATTCTACCACGCTTATAGCATTTTGCAGTTGATTTATCCTTTTGTTGTTTGGTGGATACAAATAGTTTTTTCTTAGTGTTCGGATAAGAAGTTGATTTTTCCTTAGGATGATATTTCTTTTTCTTTTTACAGTTTTTTTTTTTTGGTAGGATTTCATCTTTCTTTGTTGTTTTGGCTTCTTCGGATATTCAAGTTTGGTTTCATAGGCAAATTGATCACAAAATTCACTTAATTCTTTTCATCTTGTAAGATTTTATTTTTTCATTTGATACTGAAGTTTGAGGTCATTACAAAGTGCACGACATTCTTAGATCACTATGAAAATTAATTGTCCATAACTATATTGATTATACGGAATACTTAGGCCATCATATTTGTCCCTAAGTTTCTTGCGGATTTTTTTAGCAAAAAATTTTGGTAAGCCATCGATAAATTTGTTTTCCAGTGTTCACTATTGGCATCAAAACATTGCATGTTTTCATAAGAAAGACATCATTGTACCAACAAAAGAGAGTAAGAGATGGACATCTCAAATTTTGTAAGAGTTCACGACCTCAGTCAGTGTTGGCGACTCTTGGGGTAAAATAAAAGGCAAATGGCCTATTATAATGCCCCGAAATAATGATAATGATCCAACCCAAGACAACTAATATGAGGTAACATAAATGAAACGATAAGCTTCCATTAATCAGAGTTAATAAACAAAAGGTGACACATGCGATTGTAGCTCGACTTTTCGTGCTCCTTTTGGATACAACTAGCCCTACAATTCGGACTCTCATGATTTTGAATCTAATCTCACAATTGCAATGTGCAATAAATAAACACCAAAGAGTCCAAATCTAGCAAATTTTTTGGAAAGTCGATTTTGAATCAAAATGCAAAAAATGGGCTGCTTTGCCAGATACAAAGTCGCCACCTAAATATTTTGAAAATTTAGGAAACCCATGACTTGTGCCAAAGGCCATATGTCCGTCATCACCAAGATTGTCTCGGCTCGGGAACTTAGGTACAAGAGGGGAAGGTTATGAATTGAGCACCGCCACTCGCCCGATCAAAGATCGATCTCTATTAATCATGATGTGAATCTTATTTACATTATATGCTCTTGTTTTGATTATTAGGCTAACTTTACTATGTGATGCACACACAAGTATAGATTAATTTGCAAAAATTGAAACTTTTTGATTTCATGTTTGTTTTGAAAATTGTTTCGAATATGTACTGCTTGAAAAAGTGATCATATATGAACATTACTCAAATTATTCCAATTCAAGCAATTAGCCTCATTCACAGGCATTCAAGAGTTATATCAATTAGGCACTTAGCCTCATGGCAAGCATGCTAAACATGGCAACAATCACACGCATGCGATATACTAAAGCACAAAAATGCTCACCTAGTACTCCAAAGCAAGCCAAAAGAAACAAAAGGGTTAGAAAACATGCATGCTCCTAACTAAGGCAACATGACTAATGCAACACATGTAATGGTGCAAATAATAGGCTCGGCTACTAATTATGACATGTGAATCAATTTGATAGCATGCGTTTTAAACATGTATTCAACGAAGTAATAAACGACAAGCTTGTTAGAATGACGAACCGAGCCTCGATGCATGCAAGACAAGTGGATACAGACATGCAATATACTAAATGAAACATGATGCTCTATTCTATCCATTATAAGCAGATAAATAAAAGGGAGAAAGAAGTGAGGTTGGAAGACATGCACATTATTACAAGTTTGCTCTCGCTCAGGAGGGTCCGAATAAATGAACTAGCTAAGCTAATTACCTAATTAACTAACTATTACAAACTGAATTAAACAAACTAGCTATGCTAGCTAAGTATTACAACACCACAATTAATTAACTATTCTAGCTAATTATTTCAAATTTGAAACTAACTAATTAATTAACAAATTAACAACACAAGTACAACCAAAGAAATGATTAAGCGTAATTAACTACTCTAACTAATTAGCCTCGGGAAGTGAGGAATGCTTATGCATGCACGCAAATTTCCACCTGAAAAAGCCCACTGTTTTGCTGCCAGAATAACTTTGTTGCACAATTGAAAAATTGCAATGTTTTTTTCAACTCAGCCTCTGCCCTACTCTACTCTGCTAGAAAAAGGACACTGCTTGCCTTGAAAAAGTGGCTGGCAACCCAGAAGTAGTGACCTATCGTGGGTTGTAGTCCAGAAAAAGTGGCTTGCCGACCACTGATTTTGGTTCTCTCCTGCAGCAACAGAGGACAAACAGAGCACAAACTAGAGTATTCTCAGGGAATGTTTGTCCACCCTGTCTCTCTTTAATAGTAAACAGGTCAAAGGAGGGATAGGTTTGGTTCACAAGCCATCAATCAACACAATTTCATTGCGTGACGACTTATGAACCAAGGGACACAATTCAATAAATGCATAACAAAAGACCAACAAAAACCTCCTCCCAATCATGGATTGATCAAGGGAAATGGTTGATATTGACTCTTGAACCGTTTACATCACTAATGAATATGAAACAACTGAACACTCAATAGGTTCAATTAACGTCTGATTGAACCCAAGTTGATTTTCTCTTGCATCACTTTTAGTCCCAATTTTATTACTTCATTTTAATTATCATCCATTCCTTAGTTCATTAAGTCCAAAAGTGAAGATTAAGTCCTCTAATGGAAATAAGCACCAAACCAAGAGTTGATTTAGGCATGAGAGAGATATCATGCCGTTGGTAATGAACCCCCCAAAGGGATTAAACCATTAAGCATAACAACCTCAATCTCAAGCTTAAACAAGCAATTAGTTTGAAACAACTTTCAAAACAAGGAAAAGCCAAGAAATGGGGGAGGTTGCAGAGGTGGTTAGATATGAATACAAATATGAAAAGTAAGAAATAAACACTATCAACTCAAATATGTTGGTGGCTAAGGCCTAAACCACCAAGTCTATGAGGACCATTACACTACAAGCATGCTACACAAAGCTCAAATGCAATGAACAACTTAAAAAAATCCTAAAATAGTCAAAAAAAAGTGCTGGAATGAAGACTAAAATAGCTAAAACAATAAGCTAAAATATTGAGGAATTAATACTAGCACACAAGCACAAGGAGGGGAGGCCAACCCCTCCAATTTTGGGACTTCAAAACATGATTTTTGCCTCTGAAAAATCTCTAAAAATCAGTGGTAAAAAATCTCAAAAAAAGGTGATGAGAAGGTGAGAAACACAAGGGAAAAGGCCTTAGAAACAAGGTTCAAAGAAGGGCAATCAACCCCTCTACCTTTAATGAATTTAAACGACAAGTTTTAGCCCAAAAATACAGGTAATAAATAGCTTAAAAAGTAGTAGAAACGATGGAAAACAAGTGGTGTAGAGATGGTACAAAAATACTAGAAGGTATACCTCTTGAAGAGGAATGAACCCTTGAGTCACAAATCACCAATTTCACATTCTCAAATGCTTCAAGAGCTAAAACTCAAGCTCAAATCACCTCAGCAAAAAACTCTCTAGGTTTGGTTTAGAGTGTTTGAGCAAAGGCTATGTAAGTTGCAAGAGAGAGAGAGAGAGAGAGAATTGTAGAGAAAGAGAATTTTGCTCTTCCAAAAATATTTTCTCACTCCTAAATTTTTCCAACCTTGAAAGCAGGAGGGGAGGTTCTCTATATATAGAAAATCATGTACCTATCTCAAAAATATTTGTATACATACAACTAGAATGGTGCATGCACATAGGGAGACAGCTGGTAGAAAATATTTGGTTTTTTGCACTACTGGCCGGTAAGCCACATTAGTGGGTGGCAAGCCACACTAGTGGATGGCACTGGAGGCACAGGCTTGAAAAACCACTATTTTGGTCCAAAACAAGGCACAGGGTTTGAAGATTTAAAACTGAGGTTTTCTACTGAGGAAGTCAAGTATTCGACATGCGTACACATTCATCATCGAGTGATCAATTAGTGGCACCCAAGTCTTAAGGGCCTTCAAAAATAGGGTGTCTACAGTTGCCTCTCTTTGATAGAGCTCAAAGTCATAACATGACGTGAGTGAATGTCAAAGCCCGAAGACGACCTATTTTGACAAGGCCGTAAGACTTGGGCAAACAATCAAGACATAAATAACATTGATTGAGCTCGCAAGCTACCTACGTATCCCTTTGCAGGGAATCAAACCAGCGTAGTTCTGGGGCAGGATGCAAATGATATGCAAAAAAAAAAAATACTTTAGAAGCTGGACTCACACACTCCGCAAAGCTGGCTATGTTGAAAACTCGTGTTCATGCAAGATAATGCACTAAGCAATAACAGATGCAATAAGTAATAATAGAATAACAACATATAAATGAACCTCAAGCTCAAACCACAATAGGTACCACACGAGAAAAACTAAAAACACGCACTCTAACCACATCGAAGGCATGAAAAAAAAACCACTCAGGGTCACTCTAATCATGCTGACATTGCGAGAAGAGAAGAGAAAAATCCCCCGAGGTCGCATTTCACACATCCCGAGATAAAACGAGCTCAGGACCGCGTTTTACGCGTCCTGAGATACTCTAATTACGCTGAAATCATGAAAAGAGGAGAAAAATCGCTCGGAGTCATGTTTCATGTATCCCGAGATAAAACCCGCTTAAGGTCGCGTTTTATGCGCTCTGAGATACTCTAATCACGCTAAAATTATGAGAAGAAAAGAAAAACTGCTCGGGGTCGTGTCTCACACGTCCCAAGATAAAATCCGCTCGAGGTCGCATTTCACGCATCCTGAGATACTCTTATCACGCTGAAATCGGGAGAAGAGAAGAGAAAAATCGCTTAGGGTCACGTTTCACGTGTCCCAAGATAAAACCCGCTTAGGGCCGCGTTTCACACATCCTGAGATACTCTAATCAGGTTAAAATCGTGAGAAGAGGAAAAAAATTGCTTGGGGTTGTGTCTCACGTGTCCCGAGATAAAACCTGCTTAGGGCTGCGTTTCATGCATCCTGAGATACTCTAATTATACTGAAATCGCAAGAAGAGAAGAGAAAAATTGCTTAGGGTCGCGTTTCACCCGTCCCGAGATAAAACCCGCTCAGGGCCGCGTTTCACGTGTCTTGAGAAAAATTCCAAACACACTGA
This sequence comes from Camellia sinensis, assembly GCF_055761805.1. NCBI lineage: Eukaryota > Viridiplantae > Streptophyta > Magnoliopsida > Ericales > Theaceae > Camellia > Camellia sinensis. The sequence continues at coordinate 93,190,034 of NC_138962.1, forward strand.
AATCATGTGAGGAAAGGAACACTCTAACCATGCTGAAATCGTAAAAAGAGGTCCTAAGAAAAGCCCCGGGGGAAAACGATCCTAAACGCTGCTCAGCGTAAAAGGATAAATGATACAAGATAATGCAAGATGCAAATAAATGCAATAAGTGCGATAGATAATATGATATATGCATGACAAGCAATGTAGTGAATGATGTTTAGAGAATACAATAAACAAACAAAACAGCGCTTTAGAAAGCACCTCATGGGGTGAGTGGCGATGAACCGCTCTATTTAGACGGGAATCTCCCGCTTGTGTTCTTCGAACTCTTACCTTCAACTCATAATTCAAAGGCCCTCAAATGCTGACAAGGGGTAACATCTGCATGTAGAAGCCATGAGTGTCGCTTTTCTTCCTGATCATACTTATAACTTTCCCTATCCTCCAACGGGGTGACAGACTAGGTTGGTTCAGTATCTAGAATTAAGGCGCATACACGCTACCTCAACCTATGGGGCTACCATACAGATTTCAAATTGGGGATACACCCCTGGATATTAAAACCAGACTTCAATCTAGAAAATTCCAAACCTTTGTGTTCTAAGCATCGCCATTCGAACTCTAGTTTCCACCGTCGTAATTGATCTCGTAGGAACTCATTGCAAAACACAGCCAAGACGCCTCTGGCAGGGAATGGTGTTCAGGGATAGCACTTTGATCGCCATTTTGGTTTGAAGCAGACTTGAGCTTGAGCTTGAGGTAAAGGTACACTTATACTCCGGAGAAAAGACAAGGCCTGAAAAAGTACATTCGGAATGCAATTTCAGAATTTTGCTGAAGTTAAAACACACTAAGATGCTCCAAATTTTCCCTCTTTTCCTTTACAGTCTAGAACCTATATAACTTCAGATAAGTCCTTGTTCGGTTGCTCTCTTTTGATCGAGGGTGGACCCTATAGTTTATAAAAGAAGGAATTTTGTTTTGTACATCATATTAGGAATGGCACACCACTCTAAGCACAGAGTGATTTATTTTTTGAAATTGAAATCGAGAATGGGTTCTTAACCGGATATTGAGCCTACGATTTACCATAGTACACCATGACTCAACAAAGTAAAAACAACCTAACACATCTATTTACACTCAAAATGACTCAAAACAAGAATCGAGACAAACAAAAACAACAAACACAACATTTGGATGTTTGCCACTGGCAGGAGACCTCTCGATTCACGAGGAGCCCACTTCTTCTCCAGGTATTGTTTCCCACCCTTTCTCATTTGTGATTCTCACATCACTTTGGCACTCAATCTCTATTTTCTCTGAAAAAGCCCTTTCCTTACTTTTTCTCTTAGCGCACATCTCTTTATTCTTTAATATCTCTTATTTTTTATCTCTTCCCAGGTGTGGTTGATAGATAAGCTGGAAATTGTGGACCTTATGAGGGGGGCGAATATCCAGCTCTATTTATAGTTCGTGCTTCGCACTTGGTTCAATACCTCATTGCTTGGAGGATGAGAAAGCCTTCGGTCCCTGCTGCTAGCTTCAGTTGTGCCCTTCCTGGCAAGTGCATTGATAATGGGAAAAAGACAGAAAACCTGACTCAACTATGCCCCTATTTCATTATTTTGACCATTTTTGTTTTTGGCTTTCTGCTTAAAACAATTTTGACCAACATGAGAGTTGGATTAACATGCTTGTTCGACTTTCTATTCTGAAATCATATAAATCAAACTGTGAGCACTGAAAATTTTCCTTTTCTGGGTCCAAGAAATGGTCTAATTTTGGAAAAATGGAATATTTTTCGAGAAAATTAGTCAATTTCAATAAAAATCCTCAAAAACTATTTTTTGCAAATGGCCACTGCTCAATCAATGTGGAATTAACTCTTGAGATGCGCAGCCTCAGATCTAAACTTGATTTATCTTACAGCTGAATCTTCTAATGGAATAGCACAACCGATTTTGAACGAACATTAGCACAAAGATGAGCCAATTTGCACATGGATGGGATAGCCAAGTTTGAATAAGGATAAGTCAACCAACATGGATGAGACAAGCATGTTGAAAATGGTTGGGGGCGAACTTCAAGATGAAGTTGCCTATGTATCCTAAAGATGGGAATCAAGCCGTACGTAGTTCCCAGGTTAAGGCTGCCCTTTCGGGTTTCAACCTTGCGAGCTATTTTTCTTTCTCTTTCTTCTTTTTTCTTTTATGCTTTTTTCTTTGTTTCCATTTTTTTCTTCTTTTTTCATTTTTTTCATTTTTTTTCTTTTCTTTTTTTCTTTTTCTTTTTCTTTTTTTTGCTCTAACTTTTGTCTGGGTTGCCCTTCCGAATTTTTGGCCCTGCGAGCCTTTCAAGGATAGAAAAGTTTAACTTGTCCATGTTGATTGGTCGTAAGATCTCTAAGCCATCTAAACCCACGAGAATGGCTATTGTTCACTGATGATGTAATCTTGATGATGTACGAGCCCATCTAATTGGGTCAGAATTGCTCCTAGTGTCGTGGATAGGAACTTGATTGTCCTTCAGCAAAAATTTTCTTCTCTCATATTCTGGGCTTTGGTTTTTTTGCCGATCTCCATTGGTTTGTGAAATGACCCATTTTTTAATCTTCGAGCATAGCTAGCCTTTTTGCTGCTAGTGTAAGGGCTGTTTCTCAGCCAGCCATGCAAGCTTCCTTTGATCACATCTATATTTTGGTTGATCGTTGAACATTCTAAAAGGTTCAAGGTTTGAAAGAAAAGGGGTCGAGTCTCGAGGTCGAGAGTGATCCTATACTGTACAATCCTAAGATCAAATCTACGTATGTTTTCGTAGGACCACACAAAATATTTTTTGAAATCTTTTAATAAAGCAACTAGTCACTCGTGCTTGTCTAAAGAGAATGCAGAACCAATCTGGACCAAGCCAAGATCTTTCTCAGTACTCGCGTTAACAGACATGATTTCATTCATTATGGGCTTAGTAAGCCTCTCTTCTTCTCAATTGATCAAATTTTTACAAATCCCGAGAAATTCCTTCCTCTTTGTTTTCACCACAGTTTTGAAAAACTTTGGTCAATGCAATGATTTAAAGGCACAAAAAAGTAGATGGACATTACTGTCATTTCATTTAGATCTTCTAGCTCAACTGGCTCAAGGATAGAAATAGACTAAAAAAAAAGAGTGTAAGAGACAAACACAAAACAAGGCAGTGATGTCCGATGTAACATCCTCGAAATCACCTGACTCTGACACAACAAGACTAACTCAATACAACAAGATTGACTCAATACCCAAGTCCGAAAGTAAAATAAACAACATTTTCAAAGTGCTAAAAAGTGTGTGCCGTTCACCACATCTGAAGTAAAATGAGCACCATCAGTAGGTGGTTCATCCCCAATTACATAGTCGTATTATCCCCCAAGTTCATTGATCCAACACCAAATGACTTTGTAGGACTTGATGGAGTGATGACCTTATTGTCAATCAAATCTTGAACTTCATGGCGAAGATGAAAACAACTGTCAGTGTCATAGCTGGTTTGTTGATGAAAGGCACAGTACTTGATAGCTTTATACCTGGCTGGAAGGGAATCAGGGAGAGGCCGAGGGTCAAAGGGTTTGAGATGGCCTTGTCCTATAAGGATTTGGAGAGCTTTGGACAAGGTCATATAAAGGGGATTGAAGGTGCAGTTACCAATCCTGACAGGATTGACAGAGGGGTTGACAGGTGTTGTCTTGGTTTGATGATCCCTTACGAGTATAGGACTGGAGCTGGAAGGGTTGTTTCTAGTCAGGCATCCCTTTTCATGGTTTAGCCTCAAATTCAAAGTGCCCCTAACCTAAGCGACAAAAGTGTCATCTATAGTTTTTGCAACAACTGCAAGCACTTATTGTTTGTTCAACCCTTTGACCTTAAAAGCCTTAATAGCCCACTGAAGATGTTCGTAAGGATCGATGCTTACCCCAACCTTGTTCTTGCTCCTTGCTTCAGTTTTGCCAAGGGATTGGGTGCTATATCGAAGCGAGGCCCATTTATTGTTGACATGTCATTACCCAGACTTGAGATAGCTTTAGGTTGGCTATTTTCATATGCAGCTTGTCCCAAGATTGGGGAGCCTTTTGGCGTAAAATTTCTGGCATGTAATGTGGTCAATGAGGGAGCCAAGATCCTAAAGGCTAAATCTGTCACAGTTCTCTGCAGATCTTCAATCATACTCATCAGTTTAGAAGTAGTGGGTTCATGGGTTTGAGATGATTGGGGTTCAAGTACATCTATCATACATAAGTACATGCTGTCTAGAATGAGCACCTCAGGCTTGGGTAAATGGGCTGAGGTGATGTATATGGTGGGTTTGTAGGTAGATGGTAGTGTATGGATTAGGTTGAGGTGTGGAGGTGATGGGTTAGTGGTGGGCTGAGGTCTTTTTAGTGGAGCTATGATCTCTTCGCCAATAAGATCCTGAATCTTATGACAGAGGTGGATGCAACGGTTTGTATCATGACCGTGTTGTTGATGATAGACACAATATTTAGCGGGGTCATGTCTTAGTGGAAGAGGATTTGGGAGGGGTCGGGGTTCTAGGAGCTCTAGGTACCTTTTTTCTAGCAACTTTTTCAAGACTTGAGAGACTCATGTAAAGAGGATGGAAATTTCAGGCTTGAGGCCAAATTGAGGTGGTTGGTTTTTGGCTATTGATAGGAGTGGTGACAGTGTTTACTTCTGAGCATTTCACAGTTGTGCTACCACTAGTAATAGCATTGGAACTACGAACAACATTCTTTTTTAAAGGCTCATTATCTTCTACAATGATCCCTTGTTTGATGGCATCCTCGATTTGAACCCTTATTTCATGAAGCTCTATAAAGGTAAATAGAGGTAGAACAATCATCCTCCGCAACAATTTGTCATGCAGATTCCAAACAACCATTCTTATCTGATCCTTTTCGGAAGGTCTCATGGTCATCATTGAGACTTTGGCCCTCCATCTTGTCACAAATACAGAAAAACTTTCCTTCAACTCTTGACGGGTTGCCTCGAGACCATGAGTTGTGACCTTAATTTGTGTGTTGTAAGAGTACTGAGTAATGAACGCTTTGGCCATCTCCTCCCAATTCGGTTTAATGAAATCTTCTAACTTAGCATACCAAATGGCCGTTATACCTGACATGGTGCAACCAAAGAGAGATAGCCTATGTGATCTAGTAAAGCCCATCGACTGTAAGATATCATAAAACAATTACAAGTGGACCATCGGATCCCCAGAGCCGTCAAAATGATCAATGTGCGACATCTTAAACTGATCCAGCAATATAACTGCAGAATCAGTGTATCCATCCTCTATGTCTGGGATGGAGTTAACCCCTTGTGGTCTTTTGAACAACTTCTCAAATTTGTTGACTTTGAGTGCTGTTGGATCAACTTTGAATTCAAATGGCGCCTCGGTTTGATAAATTGGGGCTTTGGAGGTTTGTGTTGGAATTGGCTCTGCTGGATTGCCCTTGTTTTCTTGGATATTGGCATTATGAGTGGTGGCTTTGGATGTTGGGATACCCGTGGTAGGTGCATGGGATGCAGAAGCCGCAGCCGACTGTGGTTGTTGTTATTGTAGCCTAGTTATAACCTCAGTCTGACGGGCAGTGACCTTGGCCTGATGGATCGCATCTTGCTGTAGGGTCTCAGCTGTCTGTTGCAGATGGTGTATCAGTTCTTCTATACTAGCCGGGGGATACTGTGCCATTGGAATATGTGACTGATCTTGTGCTGCACTAGAAGTAGATGACCGTTCCCGAACCTGACTGGACACAGATAAGCCAAGGGGTAGGAACTGGACTGGTGAATTCTACTTGTCTGTTCTTTGCCTTATAACCGGTGATAGTGAAGCAAACACAGGTTGCTCCTAAACTAAATTTCTGACCTGACAAAGTCTATCGACACGAGTCTAGAGTACCTGGGGGATATCAGAGCCTTCAGAAGCTATAGTTCGAGGACTACCTTGCAAAAGAGAAAACGAACAGCACCTCAGCCCAATTTCATGAGAACAGATATGATCACAACTAAGTGAATGTACTTCCCAGTGGATTCTGTCCCAAAACAGATACCAACTGTACCACTGATATGAACATTTCTATACAATTTCACTGTAGAGCACATATCAAGTAAAAAGAACCAAAACACCTCTATAAGGGGGTAGGGTTACCCTATCCTAGTTTTGGCATGAACTAGGGTTTCACTACTTCAATCAAGCGGTTTCACGCAATCTTGCACGCGGGGGAGTATTATGTCCTAGGTTGGAACAGTCACTATGTCTTTACTATATGCAACTAAGCCAAATGGTCAAAATAAAGGTACTTCAGCAAGACTACCTAATATACCTCTCACATCCAACACCAAGAAGTGAAAGGAGGATCAAATGGTATAGTGGTAGTCTAGATCAAAGGGTTGTGTTCCCATCATGGCAGAGCCCACGACCGGTCAGCCTTTTGGCAAGCTTTTGGGCAAGTCTCCGGTAAACCGTCCTGGAATAACAGATGGTAAACACAGTGACTTAAGTGCACCAATGCAAATGTAATGCAAAGAACATATAAGTGTAGATAAAATTTCATATCATAAATTTCAAGTCAAGTTCTCTAAATTCCCCAGCAGAGGCGCCATAAACTGTAGCTTGACTTTTCGTGCTCCTTTCGGATACGACTAGCCCCACAGTTCGGACTCTTGTGATTCTGAATATGATCTCACAAGTGCAATGTGAAATAGATAAACACCAAAGAGTCCAAATCTAGCAAATCTTTTAGAAAGTCGATTTTGAATCAAAATGCAAAAAATGGGCTACTTTGCCAGATACAAAGTCGCCACCTAAATATTTTGAAAATTTAGGAAATCCATGACTCGTGCCAAAGGCCATATGTCCGTCGTCACCATGATTGTTTCGGCTCGGGAACTTAGGTACGAGTGAGGAAGGTCATAAATTGAGCACCCTCGCTCGCCCGATCAAGGATCAGCCTCTACTAATCATGATGTGAATCTTATTTACATTATATGCTCTTGTTCCGATTATTAGGCAAACTTTATTATGTAATGCGCACACAAGTATAGACTGATTTGTAAAAATTGGAACTCTTTGATTTCATGTTTGTTTTGAAAATTGTTTTGAATATGTACTACTTGAAAAAGTGATCGTATATGAACATTACTCAAATTATTCCAATTCAAGCAATTAGCCTTCATCTACAGGCATTCAAGAGTTATATCAATTAAGCACTTAGCCTCATGGCAAGCATGCTAAACAGGACAACAATCACAAGCATGCGATATGCTAAAGTACAAAAATGCTCACCTAATACTCCAAAGCGAGCCAAAAGAAACAAAAGAGTTAGAAAACATGCATGCTCCTAACTAATGCAACACATGTAATGGTGCAAATAATAGGCTCGGCTACTAATTATGACATGTGAATCAATTTGATAGCATGTGTTTTAAACACGTATTCAACGAAGTAATAAATGGCAATGCTTGTTAGAATGATGAACTGAGCCTCGATGCATGCAAGACAAGTGGATGCAAACATGGAATATGCTAAATGAAACATGATGTTCTATTCTATCTATCATAAGTGGATAAATAAAAGTAAGAAAGATGTAGGGTTAGAAGGCATACACATTATTACAAGTTTGCCCTCGCTCAGGAGGGTCCGAATAAATGAACCAGCTAAGCTAATTACCTAATTAACTAGCTATTACAAACCAAATTAAACAAACTAACTATGCTAGCTAAATATTACAACACCACAATTAATTAACTATTCTAGCTAATTATTACAAATTTAGAACTAACTAATTAATTAACGAATTAACAACATGAGTACAACCAACGAAATGATTAAGAGCAATTAACTACTTTAACTAATCAGCCTCGAGAAGTGAGGAATGCTTATGCATGCATGCAGATATCCACCCAAAAAAGCCCACTGTTTTGCTGCCAGAATACCTCTGTTGCGCATTTGAAAATTTGCACTGCTTTTTCACCTCAGCCTCTGCTCTCCTAGAAAAAGGACACTGCCTGCCTTAAAAAAGTGACCGACAATGCAGAAGTAGTGGCCGGTAGGCCACTAATAATGGGTTGCCATCCAGATAAAGTGGCATGTTGGCCACTGATTTTGGTTCTCTCCTGCAGTAACAGAGGACAAACAGAGCACAAATTAGAGTATTCTCAGGGGATGTTTGTCTACCCCACCTCTCCTTAATAGTAAACGAGTCAAAGGAGGGGTAGGTTTGGTTCGCAAGTCATCAATCGACTGTAGACACCCCATTTTTTACCGCCCTTAAGACTTGGGCACTACTGATGGCTTACTTAGTGATGCAGGATGTGCAGTGCAAAGGGTCGATTTCTTCGGCGAGAGGAGAGTCAAATCCAAACTTCACACCCTATTGTGGACCAAAGCTATTTTGAATGATTTTTAGACCTTAAAATCCTCTCTTTCAAAATATTTTTGAAATAAAGTTCCTACGATGTTCTGACGCTCGCATTTTGTCAAATGTTGCGCTTTTCGGTAAACTAAGCAAGGACAAAGTGGAAATGAATGAAAGGGAGATTAAATCTTTGAAAAAAATTTCAAAGCACCTTGTTTAGGGGTTTCGAATTGAAGAAAAGAGGAGAAGAGGGAAGAAACCAAGTTGGAGAAGAAGATGTGCATGAATCGCTAAGAGAGAGTCGAGTGGCCCTTGCTAAATCAGGCTTATCCACTTGTATACTTGGAATTCAACTATGAGACCACCATCGTTGGAAATCTTACTTTCGGGGCTTCATTTTTCACTTAAGAATCTCCTAAAGTCGAGTCCGGATGGGGGAGATATGATTGGTTGAAGTTGGGCATCATTCCGGTTGGACCGAAACTGAGAAGCCTTCACTGAAAGAGGGATATCTCTTGGCACATTTGAGGTGAGGCTTCCAAATTTGGAAAGAAGACTTCCGGGACTACAGTTTAGGCTCAAGAATGACCTGAAAAGGAGTCCAGATGAAGAAATTAGGCTTGCTTCAAGTGTGGGACTAGGGCTGATTTTTTCCATCGGCCTCTATGGAGGTGCATTGGCCACAATTTGACCTCAACAGCTATATGTCGGCCAAAAGTGAACCTTATCGGCCAAAAATGATGGCTGGTTGGCCAAAAGTGTCCAAAAAGCCCAGAATTGACAAATATTTTCCTTTCCAGCTGTTGTGCACTGCATTAGATATTTCCAAATGAGATATTTCGACCAAATGCTCATATATTGCTATATATTGAGCCATATCTCATAGATTAAAGGGTTAGAACATTTGGGGAGTCTCTCTCTCAAAAAACTCTCTCTCTCTCTACAATTTTGGATCAAAAATCTTTGCCTCTCTCTTGTCTTTTGTGCATGCAAGTAGCGAAATACCTATCTTTTGCCTAGACATCCTTGATAAAAGTGATCCATCTATGGGTTAAGGTTGCTTGAAGCTTACTTGGAGCCTTGTTTGAGCTCTAAAAGGAGGATTAAAGATTGTTTTAGTGCCTCTTTTGTGCCTAGTGTGTGCTTTGCTTCAAAGGTATACAACTTACCCCATTTAAGCTTGTCTTGCACTATTGATTTACCATCTTTCTACACTATTTTTGGCTTGGTTTTGAACTGAAGAAAGATCTGATTTTCAGTCCTAAAAATGTTGGTTTAGACCTATTTTGTGTTAGGGGGTTGTCTCTCCCTTTTGTTCCTTAGCTTGTATAGCTTTTGAGCCATCTTCTAAGGCCTTTCAAAACAACTTTTCGTGGCCTTTGAACTACTGAAATTCAGAGAATTTTTAGTGGTAAAAACCCTGTTTTGAGGGCCCAAATAGGAGAGGGTGGTCCCCTCTCCTCTTGTCTTGCTTACTAGTGTTGATGGCCAACCAAATGAGCATGTGTTTTTACTTCTTTGTGGCTTTGTTTAGGCTCATTTTTGTGACTTATCAGACCTGCCATAACTCTGTTTTTGGCTGTCTTGGTCACCTCTTGCATGCTTAGTGCACTTGTAGTGTAAATCCTCTTTGCTAGCCTTGTTAGCCTTACAAAGTAGCATGCTTTTGTTGTTTGAATTAGCTTAGTTCAAGCATGTTTTTGGTGTTATTTTGACATGTTATGACTCTATTTTTGATTGGTGAGCTCACCTCTTTCATGCTTTTTACACTTGTAGTGTAATCCATGCTTACTAGTCTAACATGCTTGATGTTTTGGCCAATCATGCTAGCTTATTTTGGCTCTACTCCATACATGTTTTACCATTATTTTGACATGCCTTAGGACTGTTTTGGGCTGCCTTGGTCATATTACTCATGTTTTGTATAGCTATAGTGCAAATGCCTTGACTAGTCTTGAGTTTTGAGACCACTAGCATGCTATATTTGTGATGTATGCAGGATGGGGCTTGTAAACCATCCCCACCCATCACCGGCAGTGGCTAGATGCCACCGGCACTATTTGTTGCCGGTCAGCACTATTTGTTGCCGACCGGCACTCTTTTTGGCCAAGATGGCATTTTTTGCCAGCCGATTGCTGTTCATCTGCTTTTGCAGATATTTTTAGACAGCTGTATTGCTTTTGCTCCCCTCCATACACGTGTATGGAGGGATCTCCCTCTTGCAAAGCTTGTCTTGTAAGCTTTACAAGAGGCATATAGAGGGAAGCTCTCTCTAAGGCAAAAAAAAAAGATTTAGACATTTTTGAGAGAGAAAATACAGAGGAGAGCTCTGGTTTTTCCTAGGGTTAGGGTTAGATACACTCACCTATCTCTCTTTTCCTCTCATTTTGCACACTAGGTGTTTTGTGTCTCACTATTGCACACAAACACCTAGTGTTTCACCTTCCTCTTGGAGCTGAGGTTCTAAAGAGTGTGTTTTGAAGTTTTGGTGTTGGATTCAAGCTCAAGGAGGCCATTGGAGCACCATTTGTGAAGGGGTCATCAAGGGTGAGATTCTAGTCCTTTTTTTCCCCATTCTTGCATTGATTTTCTACTAGTCTTAGAGCTGTTTTTGTGATTATTGTATAACATAAAAAAGTTCTGTTTTTAAGCCCTCTTTATTGTTTATTAAGAGTGTTTTGTTGTTTGAGGGTTGTTGACCACCCTTAGGCCTCAAAAGGCCTCATTTTGAGCCATTTTGTGCTAGCTCCGGGATTTTGGTGTTGAGGTCTCTTCACCACTGAAATCTTGAGGGATTTCAGTGGTGAAGATGATGCTTTGAAGTCCCAAGAAGGAGAGGGCCACCCCCTCTCCTTGTTGTCCTTGAAAAGGACATATTTTGACCTCTTAAGGAGGCCTATGCTTGAGTGTGTGTTGAGCATGTTTGGTTTGTTTTTCATGCTTATATATCTATAATATAACATTATTTCAAATTGGTTTTGGAACTTCATGCATGTTTAGCATAGTTGCCATGTAATGCCTTATTTGTGCCTTAACATGTTCTAGGTTGTTAGCCTTTGTTGGAGCGTGTTTTAGGCTTGCATTTGTGAAGTTTATGTGCTTATTTTGCCATGTTTTAGCTCTGTCCATAGTCGTTTGGATCGATCTTTGCATGCATTATATAGCTACTTTGTATGTGGGCTTGTTGGCCTTGAGTATGTGCATGTGTAGCATGCCATCTTTGCATTGTTTTGATGATTTGGAATCATCCTATATGCTATTTCAGTCCCATTTCCATGCTTGTTGGATTGCCTTGCATGTCTCTTTAATGCTTTGAAAGCATGTGTTGCAATGCTCCATGTTTTGGCCATGGTGTATGCCTTTGTATTTGGGCCATTTAGATGCCATCTAAGTAGTCCTTTAGCTTTGTTTTAACATGCTAAACCTCTGATTTTGGTCCTTCTCTGCATGCCATGTTTGGTCATGTTAAGTGTAGTTCAATGCCTCATTGGTTTGCTTTGAACCCTTAGGCCATTTGGTGCATGCTTGGCTTGATTTGTTGCTTGGTTTGGCACCATGTATTAGCATGATTTTAGAGCTTATAATGCATGCTAATTGCTCTTGTTTGTCCCTTTCAAGTGTGCTTGAATGTTGTTTGTTTTGTGCTTAAGTGTAGGCCTTCCATCATGTGTATGTGTGCACGTGTTTTGGCTTCTTGTTTTGGCCATTATGGCTACTGTTTTAGGCCTTTTTAGAGTGGCCTAATTCATGTATAAGTCCATCTTGCCATCCATTTGCATGTTTGCTTGTAAGCTTTGCATGATTACATTGCATTGTTCATGTTGCATGATAGCTTTTATGCCTAGGTTGCATTGCATCTTGCATGCATTCCTTGTCCCTTGACTTGGGTGATAGGGATTGGGAGTTTTGTTTGATTGGTTTGCATTGCATTTGAAACCAAAGTTGCATACTTGGTTCTTTGGGCCATCATGCATAGAAATGCGTGATTGGTGGTCCGAGAACCGAGGCACATGTCCCTTTGAGTTATCACAATGATAAGAGACATGGTTGATGCATACATGCCTTGAAATATGCTGCCATGCCTTGTTTTGCCCTATGTTGCTGTGAGTTGCAGGTTCTGCAGGAATACTCTGCCGACCGGCAGTGTAATGTGCCGACCGGCACCATTTTCTCTGCCGACAGCTTCAACTTTGTGCCGATGGCCATACAACACTGCCGGTGGAAATTTCATCCAGCCGGTGATGATCCCCTCTGTCCAAGGATGTAATCCTGAGGCTTTGACAGCCTCCAGAGGAAGAAAGGAAGGAAAACAGAGGCAGCTTGCGCATGGTGGCGCGCTTCCCGAGGCGTTTTCCCGCTTTATTTAATTTATTCAATTTGTTAATTAAATTAGTTAATTTGTAATATTAATTAGCTAGTGTAGTTAATTAATTTGTATTATTATTTTGGTCCCTCCGAGCGAGGGCAAATCTGTAATAAGTGTGTGTGGGTGGTGTGTATGTCTTCCAACCTCACGTCTTTCTTCCCTTTTACTTACCCGCTTTAATGGTTAGTATTAGGGCACGTTTAATTTAGCATACCTTATGCTATGCATGCGTGCATCCATGCATTTGTATTGCATGCATTAGGCTCGGTACATCACGCTAACTGCATCAATACTTCAATTCCCAAACTGAATACGTGATAATTGTGCATTTTCACATGACATGTTTAGGATAGCCGAGCCTATTCTAGCAACATTTTGTATGCGATGCATTAGGCACTTAACATGGACTTGGATCATGCATGTTTGCTAACAAGTTCTTTGTTTTGGCATGGAGTACTATGTAAGTATTTTAATGCTTTAGCATATCGCATGAGTGTGAATGTTGCCATGACAGCATGCTTAACATGTGGCTAGATGCTTATGTGTTAAACCGGTTTGAATGCCTGTGGGTGAAGGTTAGATTGTTTGAGTTGGAAAAACTCGTTGAAATCCGTGTTTTAGCCTACTTGCGAGTAGCAAATTCCAAAGCATTTTCAAACCGAACGGATATGCAATGTTTATTTCCAAATTAGGCAATCTAGTCTATACTTGTTTGCTGTGCGCATAACATAGTAATTCTAGGCTGATAATCGGAATAAGAACACGTAAAGTTTTCAAAAACGGATATCACGGTTAGTAGAGGCCGGTCTTCGGACCGGGTGAAAGGGGGTGCTCATAGCTGACCTTCCCCGATCGTACCCAAGCTCCCGAGCCGAGACAACTCCGGTGATGACGGATACGTGGCCTTCGGCACCGAGTCAGGGTTTCCTAAATTTTCCCATTTTAAAAATATTTAGGTGGCGACTCTGTATCTGGCAAAGCAGTCCATGTTTGGCACTACTTTTTCAAAAATCTGTTTCTCAAAACGATTTGCCAGATTTGGACTCTTTGGTTCAGATTAAGAACCGTGACAAAAATCGAGTCCGAACTGTAGCACGAGGTCCCACGCGGGCGCGTCTACAGTTTCTGGCGACTCCGCTGGGGATTTTAGAGAGCTTGACTCGAACTCGTGATATCCTGTTTTGATTTCGCTTATGTGTTTCTTTGCATTGCATGTGCATTGGTGCGCCTAGGAACACAGTGTTTGCCATCTGCCATTCCTGAACGGTTTGCCGGAGGCTTGTCTTGTCAAGGCATGTCCATAAGGCTGACCGGCTATGGGCTCTGACAGTATGGGAACACAAACCCCGGTTTATCCGGGGCACCCCTTTTGACCATTCGACCTAGTGCATATTCGGATCCATAGTGACCATTCCAAGTTAGGACAGGTTGCTTACCCGATGCTAAGTTGTTTGAAAACCGCTGTGTGCGTAGTGAAACCCTAGTTCCTGACAAAATAGGACAGGGAAACCCTACCCCAACATAGGGGTGATTGAGCTCTCTTTATTTGCTATGTGCTTTTAGAGTGTTGCTCTACAGGAACGCACATGTCAGTTTGCAAGTTTGAGTATCAAACCTGGGGACACCAGTATCAGTATCAGTTGTAGGAATCAGTTATCCGCGGGTATCGGATTCAGTATTTTGGGAACAGAAATCTGAGAACAGTGATCAGCGGGAGGGTACAGTTGTTTGGCTACACCCGTGTTTGATCAGTTTAGGCTGAAATGCTGTCTGTTTTTCTTTCAAGGTTCAGAGAGTTGCAGAGTTGATACAGAACAGCTAGTGTCTCCCCGTTGCTGAGGCAAGATTTATGGCGACACAAAGTTCAGAAGAAATTGTGGTTATGACAGCCGCACCGGAGCAGGGAACCACTCCGCAGAATGAGGCCAGCATCAGTATGTCATACCCGCCCAGGATGCCCGTTGTGCACCCGGTCTGGACTCCCCAGTTATACCAGGCTCGTGAGCCCACCACCTTCGAATTGATGGGGATGATAGGCGATCTCCAAAGGTCTATGGCAGACCTCGCCTATGGAATGTCGGCTTCACCGCCAGCGGCACTGTATGCCGGGAATTTTGTACCACAGGAGCCCCCGCTACTGGGGCGGATTGTGATAGAGCTCAGCTAGCCAGAGGTGGCTTCCGGCTATAGCCACGACACGCCAGTATCAACCCCGACCCTTGATCAGGCTGAGGCCAGGGGAAAGGACAAGGCAAAGATAGACGCCGACCCCATTGAGCAACTGCTGTGGGCAGTCGAGGCTCTGAAGGCCAGAGGGATGAACAAGCAACAAACATCTGCAATAGTGACCAAAGCTGTGGATGATGCTTTCCCCACTCCGATCAAAGGCAGTTCAAGCCAGGCAGAAAACCGGGATGGGCCCCGTCATGCCCAGACAATTCCTGTAGTTCCCAACCCTGCATCGGGGAAGGTTCCAAAAGCCAAGGCAGCGCCAGCTGATCCTTTCGCCAGCGCATCTGGCAAGAATCCTCAAACTGCAAAGTACCTGCCCCGAGGGCGCAGGGTCTTTCACGACCTCCACATGCCTTTGTCTAGGGCATTGTTAATATTGGCAAAGAATGGGCATCTTAAGCCTTTGGAGTCCCAGCCACTCCCGAAGAATCTCCCCGTCACTCATGATGCTACCTTGTACTGCGCGTACCATCAACAGTCCGGTCACAGTACCGATGGGTGTTCCCGTCTTCGTCATGAAGTGCAGGATTTGATTGATAACAAGGTTATCCTACCACCTACCTCAGGCAAGCCCGTCACCACTCAGTTGCTGGATTTCGAGGGCTCAGATACTGCGAGTATGTAAAGCGAACCGCCTGCGGGCAACATTTGGTACATTTTTGGATGAAGCGTCTGGCACGCGTTTTTGAGCATCGGTGAAACCGAGTTTTGTAAATCTTGGCTTGGATGTCGAGTCAGTCTTTTGTTCTGAGTCTGTCTCTTTGTCTTGAGTCAGTCTTTTTTGCTTAAGGGTCTGTCTGGTTGTATCGAGTCAGTCCCCGTTGTATATAATACCTGGTGATTCTGGGGTTGTTGCCTCGAACACCATTTTGTTTTGTAATTATTATCTGTTTTTGTTTTGAGTCTGTTTCTGCCGAGGGGCCAGTTGCACCAACAAAGCCGATCAAAACAGCTGTTGCTATCTCAACTTCATGCTTGCTTTCAGCATAAGTGCCAGAGAACTTGAATGGGCTGACAGTACATCTCGCCTGCTCTCCTGTGTGCCAAACTCATTGCAATAACCTAGAATTTTCAAAAAAAAACAAACCTTTTGAACACTGCAGTGATAAAAACGAAGAGGAAGGAATTCCTCGGGTTTTGCAAAGTTTTGATCATTTTGAGAGAAAGAAAGGCGTGCTAAGCCTTTTTATGAATGAAATCATGCTTATCGGCGTGAGTACTGAGAAGGACCCTGGCCTGATCCAGATTGGTTCCACACTATCTTCGGCGCGAGCGATTCATCGCCTTCTTAAAAACTTTCAAAAACAAATGTTTTACGCGGCCCTGCGAAGACCTGTGTGGAATCGCTCTTGAGGTCGCGCAGCCTAGGATCGCTCTCAGCCTCAAGATCCAACCTGTTTGTTTTCCGACTTTGAACCCGTTCAGAATGTTCAGAAAGTTCAACAGACAAACGCCATGAAAGGCCCGTGTGGCCAGTTTTGAGGTAGCCTTCGATCAAGAGGCACCAAAACCGAATCAGAAGGAGTAGATCTCGCCGGAAGAAGCTTGTGGAGCAACCTTGATGGATTCTCCGCAAATTAGTGCAACAGCCGTTCTCCTAGACACAGAGAGGCTTCAATTTCAAAAAAAGACCATTTGGCATGGACTTGCTACTCTTTTACCCTTTGAGAGGCTCGCTGGGCCGAAAACCCGGAAGGGCGGCCCAGGCAAAAGTTAGAGCAAGAGAAAAATACAAAAAGAAAGATTGAAAAAGAAAAAAAAAACAAGAAAAGAAAAAAAAAGAAGAAAAGAAAAAGAAACGAACAAAAGAAAATGAAAAGAAGCTCGCAAGGTCGAAAACCCGCATTGGGCGCCTTGGCAAAAGTGAGAGCCAAAAAAAGTGAAGGTTAAAATACCCGAGTGGACCTTAACCGGAACTACGTAAGGCTTGATTCCCATGTTTGGGATACGTAGGCAACTTCATCATGAAGTCCAGCCCCCAACGCTTTCATAAGCGTCTCAGTCCATGCGATGGTTTCGATTTCATCCCCAAAGTCCAGTGGCCAACACCCTTCAAGGTGATTGTGTCCATATATGTGTTGTGACCGTCTTCGTCACCTCTGTGTCCAAGAGTTCAGCCACCACCAATGAAGACTGTCTGCGGATTGCTGCGGCACCATCCCAAACAAGGGGCAACTTTCCGTTGCCACAAGCCGTCGTGAGACGCCATTCAAACTAGGGGCAACTTTCCGTTGCCTCCCACCCCCCTTCAAACCAGGGGCAATTTTCCATTGCCTCCGATCCGAGGTTGCGCATCTCAAAGGGTAAGTTCCATGCTCGTTGAGCATCAGCTGTTTGAAAAATAGTTTTTGAAAATTTTTACTAAAGTTGACTATTTTCTCGAAAACTATTCCATTTTCCAAAATCGGACCATTGTCTTGGACCCAAAAAAGGAAAATTTTCAGTGCTCTTAGCCTGACTTGCATGTTTTTCAAATCAAAAATTGAACAAGTACGTTAATCCGACTCTCATTTTGATCAAAATTGTTTTAGTAGAAAGCAAAAACGAAAAATGGTTAAAATGATGAACTAGGGGCACAGTTGAGTCAGGCGTTCTGTCTTTCCCCCGTTACCAACGTACTTGCCAGAAGAGCACTCTGCCCGCCGGAAGAAATAGCTGTGAGCTAACGGCATTGGGCTTGAACCCACACCGTTCTATTTATTCATCAATCACCCCGGGGAGGGATGAAAAATGAGAGAATGAAGAATAGAGAGGTGTAAGTTGAGAGAAAAGTGAGGAAAAGGGTTTTGAGAGAAAATCTGAGCTTGAGAGTCGAGTGATGTGAGGATCACAAATCAGAAAGGGTGGGAAACAATACCCAGATTGAACTGGCTCCTCGTGGTCCGAGGTCTCCCATCTTCGTTTATGCGTCTGTGTGTCGTGTCTCTTTCATTTGACGGTCTCGTCTTTTGTTTTGAGTCTCTCCCGAGCGTGCCTCGTTGTGTTTAGGTCGTGTACCTCTTTGTTTGAGTCCTCCTCGCTGTGTTCAGTTGTAGGCTCAATATCCCGGTTTGAAAAAAACCTCATTCGATTTCAAAAATCGTTTATGCTCAGAATGCTGTGCCATTCTCTGCATTTGAACGCATTTCGACTCCAACCGGTTCCATCTTTGAGCTCTGTCTTGTCAGATTGGGCTGTTTGTTTGAGATTTGCCGTGTGCAGAATGAATCGAATGCTGTGTTATGGACTGTATGCAGATTAATCCCCAACAGAGTAAGGGCTGTGTGTCCAGAATCAGGCAGTGGGTTGCTTGGGTTATTTTGCTGTTGGCTGTCTAGTTATCTGATTATTACAGTGCAAGTGTTCAATTTCCAGACGACCAATCAATTCCATTTACATTGAGGTGTAACATGATGAGATCCAATGCAATGCATGAAATGAGTAAATGTAAACACTTTTTCAGATAAAAAGTCCGTTTCATTTCATTATCTTTTCGAATGTACAAGTTTTGGAAACAAAATCTGCCTGCGGCAGTACAAGGTAATCTATCTACCAACCAAAAAGAAAAGTACAAGAAAGAAAGAAAAGATAGCAAAAATCTGCATCTATGTCCAGCGACTCCAAGGGTTGTCAGTCCGTCCTGGTCCTCTTCCTGGACGAAGGTCCAGGAGCATCATCAGCATCGTCGTCAGAGCCCGAGCTAGAACCGTCTCCGGTCTCCTCCTCCGATGACTCGGACTCCGCCTCTGCCTCCGCCTCTGACTCCTCGTCGTCGTCATCGTCCGGGACTGGAGCTCGCGAGCTACTCCCGACGTGAGTACGCCCTCCCCTGGTACGGGGAAATATCCTACCCTCCTCATCTCTCCCCCGAGCAGGGACAGAAGGTCTAGCTGGAGCACCTCCCGCCATGGGAATCTGGAAAGGAGGCTGAAAGAGTACACAAAAAGGGAAATGCATCAGTACACTGTGAACAGTTTAAAGGTGCAGAATGCAACGTATGAGTACAGAGTAAGAGTGCCGTGAGCAATTTATCAGTGTAGAATGCAGTGTGTGAATACAATGTATGAATGCCGTGAGCAGTTTAACAGTGCAAAATGCAGAATGTGAGTACAGGGTAAGAATGCCGTGAGCAGTTTGTCAGTGTAGGGTACGGTGCAGAATGCAGTGTATGCGGTGTTCAGATACTGTGAGATCAGTGTATCAGGTGTTGTGCCGTGCATCAGATTATGTAAAACAATGAATGAATGGTTTGAGGCCAGTGTCAGAAGGACATACCGGTATGCTGTAGACGGCTAGAAGGTCAAATGTCCGCTGGAGCATCCCCATCATCGAGGCATTCATCGCCAACGACTGACGGGTGTACTCAGAAGAAGCCTGCAAAAGTATCAGATGCATTAGTATTCTGTGGAATATCAAGTAAATTGAAATGAATAACTGTACGAAGTGCAGTGATACATACCGGAGGTAGATCGGGGATGTCAATGAACTCATGACCAGCCGGTGAAGGGGCGAAGGGGATCTGATAGGTCGACCCACCCTGCCCCTGGAAAGTCAGTACAGCGGGCAGGGCAGGCCAGCCAGCTCCTCGTCCTCCCCGCACTCCGCCCCTGCCACGGACCCGGGCCCTCCTCGAAGACCCAGCCCCTACTCCTGCTCCGGCCCCAGCCGCCGATGCTACAGGCCTGGCCCCCTCTGCTCGACGGCCGATCAAGGGACGCATCAGATACGTCTGCACGTACTCCTGATAGTCGCCGGTGCCTCGGAAGCCGGCCTCCTCCCAGCCGATGGAGTAATCATCTAGCTGCTCAGGGGTCAGCCCCTCGGTCTCCCTCATCTCTGCAGGAGGGTGAGCCGGGACTATCTGCTCAGGTAACCCGCGGGTCTGGCGTAGAAAACGCTCCCCCAGGTACCAAGCCCGACAGACCGGGCCCTCAAGCAAAATTCGGAAACGCGAGGTCTCCTCAGCACCAGGGAACCGACCCCGCATCGCCGACGGCAAGGAAGCCCATGGCCGCCATGTGATCTGAAAGTGACAGACAGTTTGTTATCTACTGTTATTGAAACATGCAGTGGGAAAGCGAAGCTAAACGAACTGAAAATAAAGCATACCTCTGTGGGAGTGATGGTGTCGAAGTATCGGCGGAAGAAGCCGAACGTCTCCCGTGGTCGCCGGGTGCATCTCCCGTCGAAGCGACTCGAGAAGGGGACAGCCGGAGGAGGCTCCGCAACTGGCACAGGTGCAAGCCTAGGGAAGTAGGCGTAAACCCACAGCTGCAAAACAGATGTCAGTATGACCATCAGATAAAGCAGGATATACAGAATAAAGCAGAAATGGCAGAGCCGTGTGTTGAGCCGTGTATTGTGTGCAGTGCACAGTGTGAGCAGTGTACAGTAAGTGTAAAGCAGAATGTATGTGTGTGCCGTGTGTACAGTATACAGTAAGTGTAAAGCAGACCGCAGTGTGTGCAGTGTACAGAGTACAGAAAGTACGAGACAGAAGTGAAAAAGCGGAGAAGAAATGTACCTCCCAAGCCCGCCAGTAGCCTCCGAGGAGCTGGCCGCTGCCGCGAGAAGCCGAGCTCATATATCCGTATAGGGTGGCCAGAGCAGCGCCACCCCAGTCATAGTGCAAGATGTCCCGGACGTCCACCAGTGCGCTGAGAAGGCAGAGAGGCACGGTGTTCGCCCGGTCGGCGAAGATGGTAGTCCCGATCAGGAACATGAGGAAGCCACGAGCATACCTCTCCTCGTCCTCCGGGGTCATCTGCACCTCCTCCCCCAATGCGGGCTGGACCCGAAACTGTGTCTCGAACCAGGAGTACCGCACGAAGCCTAGACGAGCTAGCGGTGGGGCCTCCCCCAGTAGATGGACCTGAGCGGCGGTCCACTCATCCATGTCGGTGTCGAAAGGGATCGGATCCCCCCCTACCCCGATGCCTGTGAGCATCGAGAAGTCATAAGGGGTCATCGTCATGTCCCCTGCAGCAGAAAAATGGAAAGAATCGGTGGTGTCCTACCACCTCTCTGCCAAAGCAGCAAGGAGAGGTCTGCATGTGGAGAGCCTAGAGAGCCCTCGGCAGAAGGTGCTGAAGCCCGCTCGGTCCACGATGCGCTGGACCGCATCAGGGAGCTCGTCATACCACTCCCGCGCACCAGTATTCCCATACCCGCGAATGGTATGGGAACCCTCCTGCAAACAGAAAATGACAATTGCAAGACAACATTCAAAATGCAATTTTGAAAAGACAAATATGGCATGTATGCAAGTTTGTCAGATTCAGGCAAATACCGGGTGCCGATGTGCTTGCAGTAAAATACGTGTGCTGTGTCAGCGTGTTTGAGTGTTTCAGAACAGATGTGGCATGTATGCAAGTTTGACAGATTTAGACAAATACTGGGTACCAGTGTGTGTGCAGTGAAATACAGTGTGTGCCGTGTGTTTGGGTGATTCAGGGCTAGTGCAGTGTGTGTGCATGTGTCACTCTCAAGCAGATATCAGTTGTATGTATGTTTACAGTCAACTACGGTCTACGGCATATCAGATTTCAGCAATTAGAGAATACAACTAACTATGGCAGTTTTGTATCCTACATTGCAGAAAGTAAAGCAGAAAGAAGAGAATTACCTCGGAAGTGCCGAATGAAAGGTGGGAGGTAGGCTCGCGTAGTAGTAGCTCAAGCGCCGCGTACCTCTCAAAGCTCCGGAACTGACGCAGGCCGTCTGGGGGCAGAACGTGGATCGCCGGCCGGTAGGTCGCCGGGTCGAACGGGCGCTCGCTCAGTGGTAGGAGCTCGACCCCGGGATCCATCTCGTGGTCCGGGGGAGTCCCGCCATGTGGAATGTCGTCCGCCATGAAGAGAGTGGTGTGAAAATGGCCCGGAAGAGGAAAACCGAGCCGGAATATGAAGAGTCAACCGGAAAGTCAACTCCTGAGAGGGTCGGAAATGGCCGGGAAGGCCGGAATGTGAAAAGGCACGGAAATGAAGAGGAAAGTGAGGGGAACAAACCCCGAAAAGGCGAGAACGCCAAACGAGGCACCGAAACGAAAATGTGATCGGTGGAAAATGTCCGAAACGCGAAGAGGATCGCGAATCCGACGACGAAACGGGCGTAGAACGCGAAGAAACGGAGAAACGGGGAAAAGAAAAAGCTCTAGAGAGAGAGAGCAAAGGTTTTCGGCGGTGGAGAAGTGAGAAAATAGGGCATGAAGCCCTATTTTATAACACCCAAGGTGAAAAGTCAAAACTGCCCCGCATCAGCAACTGTTTGCCGGTCGGCAATGTTTTGTGCCGGCCGGCACTTTTTTGTGCCGATGGAATTGTTTTTGTGCCGATGGCCAGCCGGTGGCCTCATCTTTCGGCCGGTGGGGTTCCCACAGCCTTGTTTAGGCCATATGAGAAGTTCATGGTCTTCATAGCTCAAGAAAGTGCAAGAAAGTGCATCTCCGACATTCAACCGGCCTCCGTTTTGACCGCAGGCCGTGTCTCCAGTGCGTGGCACTCGAATTCGTACAAGGTGTATCCTTTTTGTATCCTTTTGAATTCAAAAGCTACCCCATGTGTGTTGCACAAGTTCATCACACTACTTCGGTGCATTACATTGCGCTGTCATGCGCCACACATTTGCATTGTTATGCACGTGTTACATGCGTTGCAACACGCACCCCTTTGCATTGTCGTGCACATTTCTCATGCATCATCATTGCATTTCCATTCCATGCATTGTCATGCATTCTGGAATACGTGCGTTGTTGCGCATTCAAGCCCATTTACACTCCGTGTGGCATGCATGTCACACTTGGCATCGCACTGTTTTGTGCATTGCATTCCATCGCACTGTCCTGTGCACTCGCGTTGCCTAACGCATTGCGCTATTTTGCGCATCATACCGTCGTGCAATACCGCCGGTCTGGCGAGACCTTAAACACGCACGGTCTAGGAGACCTTAAATCCTTTGGAGGTGCGCAACCTTCAGCGCATTGTCACGCGTCTTGTAAATACCCCCCCCGGTCTGGCGGGACCTTAAACACGCATGGTCTGGCGAGACCTTAAACACGTACGGTCTAGGAGACCTTAAATCCTTGGAAGGTGTAAGACCTTTAGTGTTCGCATTGTCGTACACTTCGAGAGCCGCGTGTTGTCGCGCATTCCATGCAACATGCATTTCATACATAATGTGCATCTCAAAAAAAAACAAAACATGCATTGTCATGCATACCATTTTGCATCCCGGTCCAGGAGACCTTAAATCCTCTGAAGGTGCAATTCCTTCGGTGTTTGTCGTGCCCGAACGACTTTCGGTGGTCTGGTAAAGCCACCTGTCTGTGCTTGCGATGAGTTCCTAGAAGACCAACTGGGACGGTGGAAACTAGAGTTCGAACGGCTTATGCCTAGAACGCAAAGGTTCGGGAGTTCCGAGACTAAAGTCTGGTTTAAATACCCAGAGGTTTACCCTCGGCTTGAAATCTGTATGGAAGCCCCATAGGTTGAGACGGCATGTCCACGCCTCAATTCTGGATACTGGACCAACCTAGTATACCGCCCTGTTGGTAAGATAGGGAAAGTTGCAATCATAGTCATTGCATCATAGTGCATTGTCATGCATTTCCATTGTAGCTTGCATGCATCCATTGCATTTTCCCCAGTAGGTCGCATTGCACTGCATTGTCATGCATTTTGTAAATATCCATTCCATTGCATATTTGTACATATTGCATTGTAGATTGCATGCATTCATTGCATCACCTTCCATCCATGGCTTGCGCCTTTCCGGGTTGAGCTTGGTCTGGTATGTGTCCTTACTTTTCATGTTAAAACACAGTTCTGTATGTGTATCGCGCCGATTCCACGTTGATATGTTGGTTGAGGGTTGCGGCACCTTTTCTGTGTTACACATGGCTCGTATGTATGCATGCCTTTCCTAGGCAAGATTTGGTTTGGCCTGCGTGCCATATTCATGTATTACATTGTAGTGTAATTTTTGCATCCGGCATTAGGATCGTAGTCTTTTCTCCAGCGGGTCGTTTCCCCACTTATGTCAATTCCACCCAATACTTGTTCTTGCGTCTGTCTACAATACTCATAGTTCAGTTGACCGTTCTATGGTAGACAGACTTGTTATCTCCATCAATCTATTTGACATAGATGTGGTTTCGAACCACTCGTGATTGGATCACGATTCAAATGTTTTGCATGTAGCTTGCATTGTTTCAATTACATTGCATCTTCATTTGCATTATTTATACATTGTTTTGTATATATCGCATTTCGAGTACACCACATTTGCATTGTCATGCATGTTGCTAACCATATTGTACCTGTTAAGTTTGTTTTCTTTGCAGGCACGATATTGTATGTACGGTTCATTTGAAGCTGGTGCAACCAGACGAGCCGCACAGGTATTGTATCCTCCGAGTGAGACGTATCGAGAATTCCATAATTCTCTTAAATCCTTTCTGCATTGTAGTGTAGTTTGGTATGCTAGCTTAAAATTGTCGCATGTTTGCTTCATTACAGCTTTCTTTGCATGATCATAAGTTATGCTCGGCTCCGTGCATTGTCTTGCACTTTGCCCCTGCCTCCGGGCGCATATCTTATTTGTCTTGTATGTTTGTCTAAGTCTTCGGCCTTGTCAAAAATGGGTCGTCTCTGGGCTTTGACATTCACTCCCGTCATTGTTATGACTTTCGAGCTCTGTCAAAGAGGGGCAACTGTAGACACCCCATTTTTGACCGTCCTCAAGACTTGGGCGTCACCGTTTGAACACTCGGTGATTATCCATGTTTGTGTTCGTTTGGAGTTCCCGGAAGCCTCGGCTCGCGTGCCTTGCCTCAGGATCTCCGAACTCGACCGTTTAGTGTCTGGTTTTGCACCAAACACTTGTGTCTTGCCTTTGAGAGGCAGGATGGGGCTTGTAGACCATCCCCACCCATCACCGGCAGTGGCTAGATGCCACCGGCTGGTTTTTGCTGCCACCGGCAATATTGTTTGCCGGCCGGCACTCTTTGTTGCCGGTCAGCACTATTTGTTGCCGACCGGCACTCTTTTTGGCCAAGATGGCATTTTTTGCCGGCCGATTGCTGTTCATCTGCTTTTGCAGATATTTTTAGACAGCTGTATTGCTTTTGCTCCCCTCCATACACGTGTATGGAGGGATCTCCCTCTTGCAAAGCTTGTCTTGTAAGCTTTACAAGAGGCATATAGAGGGAAGCTCTCTCTAAGGCAAAAAAAAAAGCTTTAGACATTTTTGAGAGAGAAAATACAGAGGAGAGCTCTGGTTTTTCCTAGGGTTAGGGTTAGATACACTCACCTATCTCTCTTTTCCTCTCATTTTGCACACTAGGTGTTTTGTGTCTCACTATTGCACACAAACACCTAGTGTTTCACCTTCCTCTTGGAGCTGAGGTTCTAAAGAGTGTGTTTTGAAGTTTTGGTGTTGGATTCAAGCTCAAGGAGGCCATTGGAGCACCATTTGTGAAGGGGTCATCAAGGGTGAGATTCTAGTCCTTTTTTTCCCCATTCTTGCATTGATTTTCTACTAGTCTTAGAGCTGTTTTTGTGATTATTGTATAACATAAAAAAGTTCTGTTTTTAAGCCCTCTTTATTGTTTATTAAGAGTGTTTTGTTTTTTGAGGGTTCTTGACCACCCTTAGGCCTCAAAAGGCCTCATTTTGAGCCATTTTGTGCTAGCTCCGGGATTTTGGTGTTGAGGTCTCTTCACCACTGAAATCTTGAGGGATTTCAGTGGTGAAGATGATGCTTTGAAGTCCCAAGAAGGAGAGGGCCACCCCCTCTCCTTGTTGTCCTTGAAAAGGACATATTTTGACCTCTTAAGGAGGCCTATGCTTGAGTGTGTGTTGAGCATGTTTGGTTTGTTTTTCATGCTTATATATCTATAATATAACATTATTTCAAATTGGTTTTGGAACTTCATGCATGTTTAGCATAGTTGCCATGTAATGCCTTATTTGTGCCTTAACATGTTCTAGGTTGTTAGCCTTTGTTGGAGCGTGTTTTAGGCTTGCATTTGTGAAGTTTATGTGCTTATTTTGCCATGTTTTAGCTCTGTCCATAGTCGTTTGGATCGATCTTTGCATGCATTATATAGCTACTTTGTATGTGGGCTTGTTGGCCTTGAGTATGTGCATGTGTAGCATGCCATCTTTGCATTGTTTTGATGATTTGGAATCATCCTATATGCTATTTCAGTCCCATTTCCATGCTTGTTGGATTGCCTTGCATGTCTCTTTAATGCTTTGAAAGCATGTGTTGCAATGCTCCATGTTTTGGCCATGGTGTATGCCTTTGTATTTGGGCCATTTAGATGCCATCTAAGTAGTCCTTTAGCTTTGTTTTAACATGCTAAACCTCTGATTTTGGTCCTTCTCTGCATGCCATGTTTGGTCATGTTAAGTGTAGTTCAATGCCTCATTGGTTTGCTTTGAACCCTTAGGCCATTTGGTGCATGCTTGGCTTGATTTGTTGCTTGGTTTGGCACCATGTATTAGCATGATTTTAGAGCTTATAATGCATGCTAATTGCTCTTGTTTGTCCCTTTCAAGTGTGCTTGAATGTTGTTTGTTTTGTGCTTAAGTGTAGGCCTTCCATCATGTGTATGTGTGCACGTGTTTTGGCTTCTTGTTTTGGCCATTATGGCTACTGTTTTAGGCCTTTTTAGAGTTGCCTAATTCATGTATAAGTCCATCTTGCCATCCATTTGCATGTTTGCTTGTAAGCTTTGCATGATTACATTGCATTGTTCATGTTGCATGATAGCTTTTATGCCTAGGTTGCATTGCATCTTGCATGCATTCCTTGTCCCTTGACTTGGGTGATAGGGATTGGGAGTTTTGTTTGATTGGTTTGCATTGCATTTGAAACCAAAGTTGCATACTTGGTTCTTTGGGCCATCATGCATAGAAATGCGTGATTGGTGGTCCGAGAACCGAGGCACATGTCCCTTTGAGTTATCACAATGATAAGAGACATGGTTGATGCATACATGCCTTGAAATATGCTGCCATGCCTTGTTTTGCCCTCTGTTGCTGTGAGTTGCAGGTTCTGCAGGAATACTCTGCCGACCGGCAGTGTAATGTGCCGACCGGCACCATTTTCTCTGCTGACAGCTTCAACTTTGTGCCGATGGCCATACAACACTGCCGGTGGAAATTTCATCCAGCCGGTGATGATCCCCTCTGTCCAAGGATGTAATCCTGAGGCTTTGACAGCCTCCAGAGGAAGAAAGGAAGGAAAACAGAGGCAGCTTGCGCATGGTGGCGCGCTTCCCGATGCGTTTTCCCGCTTTATTTAATTTATTCAATTTGTTAATTAAATTAGTTAATTTGTAATATTAATTAGCTAGTGTAGTTAATTAATTTGTATTATTATTTTGGTCCCTCCGAGCGAGGGCAAATCTGTAATAAGTGTGTGTGGGTGGTGTGTATGTCTTCCAACCTCACGTCTTTCTTCCCTTTTACTTACCCGCTTTAATGGTTAGTATTAGGGCACGTTTAATTTAGCATACCTTATGCTATGCATGCGTGCATCCATGCATTTGTATTGCATGCATTAGGCTCGGTACATCACGCTAACTGCATCAATACTTCAATTCCCAAACTGAATACGTGATAATTGTGCATTTTCACATGACATGTTTAGGATAGCCGAGCCTATTCTAGCAACATTTTGTATGCGATGCATTAGGCACTTAACATGGACTTGGATCATGCATGTTTGCTAACAAGTTCTTTGTTTTGGCATGGAGTACTATGTAAGTATTTTAATGCTTTAGCATATCGCATGAGTGTGAATGTTGCCATGACAGCATGCTTAACATGTGGCTAGATGCTTATGTGTTAAACCGGTTTGAATGCCTGTGGGTGAAGGTTGGATTGTTTGAGTTGGAAAAACTCGTTGAAATCCGTGTTTTAGCCTACTTGCGAGTAGCAAATTTCAAAGCATTTTCAAACCGAACGGATATGCAATGTTTATTTCCAAATTAGGCAATCTAGTCTATACTTGTTTGTTGTGCGCATAACATAGTAATTCTAGGCTGATAATCGGAATAAGAACACGTAAAGTTTTCAAAAACGGATATCACGGTTAGTAGAGGCCGGTCTTCGGACCGGGTGAAAGGGGGTGCTCATAGCTGACCTTCCCCGATCGTACCCAAGCTCCCGAGCCGAGACAACTCCGGTGATGACGGATACGTGGCCTTCGGCACCGAGTCAGGGTTTCCTAAATTTTCCCATTTTAAAAATATTTAGGTGGCGACTCTGTATCTGGCAAAGCAGTCCATGTTTGGCACTACTTTTTCAAAAATCTGTTTCTCAAAACGATTTGCCAGATTTGGACTCTTTGGTTCAGATTAAGAACCGTGACAAAAATCGAGTCCGAACTGTAGCACGAGGTCCCACGCGGGCGCGTCTACAATGATATAACTACCTGAATGCCTATGGGTGAAGGTTGGATTACTTGAATTGGAACAATTCATTGAAATCCTCGATTTAGCCTACTTGTGAGTAGCAAACTTCAAATTGTTTTCAAACAAACAAATATGCAATGTTTTGTTCCAACTTAGGCGATCTAGTCTATACTTGTATGTTGTACGCATCACATAGTAATTATAGGCTTAATAAATGGAATAAGAGCGCATGTGTTTTCAAAAACAAGTATCATGCTTAATACAAGCCGATCCTTTGATCGGGCGAGCGGGGGTGCTCATTGCATGACCTTCCCCTCTCGTACCCAAGTTCCCGAGCCGAGACAACTTTGGTGATGACGGACACGTGGCCTTAGGCAAGAGTCAGGGTTTCCTAAATTTCTGTCAAAACAAAATATTTAGGTGGCGACTCTGTATCTAGCAAAGCAGTCCATGTTTGGCACTTCTTTATAAAAATTAGTTTTCCAAAATGATTTGTCGGATTTGGACTCTTTGGTGATTTATCGGCCTTGCATTACACTTTGCAAGATTAGATTCAGAACCATGACATCTGAGTCCGAACTGTAGTAAGCCCAAATGAACAAAACGAGATTTTCCCAGAACGTTCGGGCACGTCTACATCGACACAATTTCATTGTGTGACGACTTATGAACCAATGGACACAATTCAATAAATGCATAACAAAAGACCAACAAAAATCTCCTCTCTATCATAGATTGATCAAGGGAAATGGTTTATATTGACTCTTGAATCGTTTACATCACTAACGAATATGAAACAACTCAACACTCAATGAGTTCAATTAACGTCCGATTGAACCCAAGTTGATTTTATCTTGCATCACTTTTAGTCCTAATTTTATTACTTTATTTTAATTACCATCTATTCCTTAGTTCATTAAATCCAAAAGTGAAGATTAAGTCCTCTAATGGAAATAAGTACCAAACCATGAGTTGTTTTAGGCATAAGAGAGATATCATGCCATTGGTAATGAACCCCCAAAGGGATTAAACCATTAAGCACAACAACTTCAGTCTCAAGCTTAAACAAGTAATTAGTTTGAAACAACTTTCAAAACAAGAAAAAGCCAAGAAATGAGGGAGGTTGCAAAAGTGATTAGATATGAATACAAATATGGAAAGTAAGAAATAAACACCATCAACTCAAATATGTTGGTGGCTAAGGCCTAAACTACGAAGCCTATGAGGACCATTACACTACAAGCATGCTATACAAAGCTCAAATGTAATGAACAACTAAAAATAGTCCTAAAATAGTCCAAAAAAGTGTTAGAATGAAGACTAAAATAGCTAAAACAATAAGCTAAAATATTGAGAAATTAATACTGGCACACAAGCACAAGAAGGGGAGGCCAACCCCTCAAATTTTGGGACTTCAAAACATGATTTTTACCTCTGAAAAACCTTTGAAAATCAGTGGTAAAAAGCTCAAAAAAAAGGTGTTGAGAAGGTGGGAAACATAAGGGCAAAGGCCTTAGAAACAAGGTTCAAAGAAAGGCTATTAACCCCTCTACTTGTAATGACCTTAAACCACAAGTTTCAGTCCAAAAATACTGGTAATAAACAGCTTAAAAAATAGTAGAAAAGATGGAAAACAAGTGGTGCGGAGATGGTACAAAAACACTAGAAGGTATACCTCTTGAAGAGGAATGAACCCTTGAGTCACAAATCACCAATTTCACACTCTCAAGTGCCTCAAGAGCTAAAACTCAAGCTCAAATCACCTCAACAAGAAACTCTCTAGGTTTGGTTTAGAGTGTTTGAGCAAAGGCTATGTAAGTTGCAAGAGAGAGAGAATTTTGATCTTCTAAAAATATTTTCACTCCTAAATTTTTCCAACCTTGAAATTAAGAAGGGAGGTCCTCTATATATAGAAAACCATGTGCCTATCTTGAAAATATCTGTATACATACAGTTGGAATGGTGCATACACATGAGGGGACAGCTGGCAGAAAATATCTGGTTTTTTGCACTAGTAACCGGCAGACCACTAATATTAGTGGGCGACAAGCCACACTAGTGGACGGCAGGTCACTGGAGGTACATGCCTGAAAAATCACTATTTTGGTCCAAAACAAGGCACAAGGTTTGAAGGTTTAAAACTGAGGTTTCCTGCTGAGAAAGTCAAGCATTCGACAAGCGTACACATTCATCATTGAGTGATCAATCAGTGGCGCCCAAGTCTTAAGGGCCGTCAAAAATGGAGTGTCTACAGCGATATATATTCATAAATAGCTCATCCTCAATCTACAACATGTGTTACAGGTAATAAAAGGAACGAAGGCTAAACAAATATTCATATGCTCTAAAGGTTTACATCTTTCCAAGTCACTGCTTTGTTACAACAAAATGAGTCTAGCTTAACAGAATTAAAGCCCTTGGCTATACAAAATAAATATAACAAAAGAGAAGCTCTTGCTCTATATCCCTCCAAGCTACTATCTTGGCAGAGGCATATCACCAACACCTGAAAATGGTTTTTCGCAAATAGGCTGAACCAAAGGCTAGCCTAAACAATCTAACATAATAAATGAATCTTAACAAAGATATAAGTATGATAAGCATATCCAATGCCCATGATAAAATCATTTATAACTTTTTCACAAAACCATGCCATGCTAATTTTTATATCTCAATTCATAAGCCATTCACCATTTCATTCAGACAACCAAACTGAGGGTACAACTCAGTGGGTCTCTAACCAACATAGCCATTATACAAATACTTCCATTTTTCCATTTTACGGATATTTCATCCACGGGAATCGGCACTCATGTATACGCGCGATTTTTGGGACTTTCACCCTGGACACACAGGCCAACTTAATTCAATGGAGTCCGTTCATTTTCTTCTCCCAAACATGGAGTACATCCACTTTCTTCTCCCAAACATCATGCATTTATAATGTATCAAAGACATAGTCATATTCAATGACAACAGATAAGAGATTTGTTTTAATTCACCTAATCCTCATGCAATTTCTACAACAATCATAGCCATTCTCCACCGATAACCCAAAATAGATATTTCTAAACAGATATACAATCTCCAAGACAGATAAATTATCCAAATTTACATCGATGAGAGGTAATACATATTCAACTCTACTATTTATATAAACATTCATCCAATTTCATATTCCCAATACCAATTTTATTTATTTATAAAAAATAACTATTTGAGACATTTTAGGGCAAAACTCTATTTTCTTCCCAAATCCATCCCAGGTATCAAAATCAACAAATTTATCACAACACAATCTCACATCTTCTCCCATAATCATTTTTAATACATATATTTGAAAATCTCTCCTTTGATTTTAAACCAAAAGCCGAGGTTTTTTCAAAATCATTCCAAAGTTCTAATATTCTTTACACATTAACAAATAATTAAGTTAAAACTCATAGAAGAGTGTAGAAAGTCCCTACCTTGAAACCAGAGATCAAGGAAGCAATGGAGGAACTTCAAAGACACCGAAACCATGCTTTGCTCAAATCAAAATGGAGCTCTTGAAATGCTCTACCTTTTTCCCAAAGACACTAGGATCGAGAACCCAACGGATCTAGGTGTTTTAGAAGAGAAAAGATGAGTTTTAGAGAGAGAAACTCTAGATCTAGGGTTTTTGAAATGTTTAGAGAGAAAAAGAGGTGAAAAAATGATATAAAAGATGCTGCTGTGAACTGATATACGCACAGTCCACTCGAGCGTAAGAAGTGATGCTCGAGCGTCAAACATAATAAATTGTTCCGCTCAAGCACAAGAAGTGATGCTCGAGCGTCAGACACAATAAGTTGTTTCGCTCGAGCGCAAGAAGTGACGCTCGAGTGCAGAATACACACTCCTAGTAGTTTTGCAGACAGTAGACCAACGCTCGAATGTAAGAAGGGCCGCTCGAGCTAAGGTCGCTCAAGCATAGAAAATAATGCTCGAGTGTAGGATACACCTTTCCAGTAGTTTTGCAAACCTGCAAAAGTACTGAGAGTTCACAAAGCACGCTCAAGGACTAGAAGTGTCGTTCGAGCGGAGGAGTAAAATTCTAGGCAACAAGAGTTTGAAAACCAAGCTACCAACCTGTTCCAAATGCAACTAGCCAAACTCCAAGAAGTATGAGGGAAAAAGACATGAATAACACTACGAAACCACAAAACCCGAGTCCAAGATACAAAAGGGTTGGGTTAAAACCGGAATCGCTGTACCTATTTTATTGTTAATGGCTTTATTGAATTCTCAAGGGATGGTGGGATAATGTTCTCACTCAAACTCAACATACTGAAATCCTTGATGCTGTCAGAGTAGAGGTTCATCCTCTCACCCATCTAAATCAGTCTAGAGAAAATGCTATTTATACACTCAGAAAGGTATATATAAAGAAATTAGAAGAAAGTTCACTAAAAATAAAAAATTGTAGACATTCTTTTTTCAAATTTCTTCACATACACTTTTATTTTTGAAATACATCTTAAAAAAGAAAAAAAATATATGAAAAAAAAAAAAGAGAGTATTTTTGCCATAAGTCCCATCTTACAGATTTATACAAGCGTAAGTCTTAAGTAAGATATTGCTAAAAGCACCACATTAACTTCTTTGAACCCCCCTCACCAAAATTCCTCCCTACCTTCTTTTGCTTTGGACCCCCACTATAATCCCAAATTACCTCTCTCTTTGAACTCCCACTTATTACCACAAGTTGTAACGTTCCAAAATAATTACAATAAAACCATCAATTATATTAATAAATAATCATACCATTCTAAATACAATGTCCCTTCTATTTCATATGATCTCATAGTACAAAAGAAAACACATGCAGTTATACATTTACAAGTCTTCACCTTGAATCTATAGCATGTGTTACAAGTTGAAGATATGAAAAAAGAGTTAGAACAAATAAGAAATGCCCTAAAGGCTTATAACTTTCCAAGACAATATTTGGTTACAACAAAAGCGAGTTTTAAACTCAATACAAGTAAAGCTCTAAAATAATTATAACAAGTAAACAAAATGAAACTCTTGCTCCAAGTCCTCCCAAGCTATTGCCTTGGCGGAGGCATGTCATTAGCCCCTGAAAATGATTTTCCACATTGGGTGAGCCAAAGCCTAGTAGAGATACTACAACATAGTTTATAAATCTTAACAAAGACATAAAGTGAATGCATATACAATGCCCATACCAAAATATTTTCATTTTCTCTTTCCAAAACTGTGCAATGCCAAGTTTATATCTCAATACATGATATCATTTCCTTTACAATAGAAAGCAAGGCAATGAATACATTACTATGAATCTGTAGGACGTATCTACAAGTAGGCTACAAGCACTACCAATTTGTCATTCTTATCAGTATTAGTCGAAAGGCTCGACACCTAACTGTGCAGGTTTCTGGTCTTTCACTAAAGACACATAGGCCAACTTAATATCACAACTACACTCTTACCTAGATTCACCAAGGTATTCACACCTTTTTTCTCAAAACAACAACATTTTCCAATGTGTTAAGTATACAACAATGCCCAATGCAACAGATGAGAAAATAGTTTCAATTCTCCTAATTCCCATGCAATTTCTACAACAATCATAGCTATCCTCCACTGATAGCACAAAACAAATATTTCTAAATAGAGAATTAATTTTCATAAAGATAAACTTTCCAAATTCCAAGATGTGAGTGGTAATACATACCCAACTCCACCATCCTCGTCAATATCAACCCAATTTCACATTTCCACCATCAATTTTGATTATTTATACAAAATCAACATTTAAGATATTTACGGCAAAAACTCTATTTTCTTTTACAATCAATTCCAAGTATCAAAACCAATTATTTTATCACAACTCCACCTCAATTCCAATCCTACAACCATTTTCAAGAATCCATTTGAAAACCCCTCTTTTATTTATTTATTTTTTTTTTATGAAAATCCTAGGGTTATTTAAAAATCTCCAAATCACAATATTGTTTTAGAAATAGGAAATACCTAAGTTAAAAATCATAAGAAAGTGCGAAGAACCCCTACCTCAAGTTTAGAAGATAAGAGAGAGAGAGAGAGAGAGAGAGAGAGAGAGAGAGAGAGAGAGAGTGGGAAGACTTCAAAAACACCGAAACTTAACTTTGTTCTAATTAAAACGAAGCTCTACTTGAGCTTTATCTTTTTAACAAAGGAACTAAGGGGACTAAGGTCGAGAAATCAATGGATGAGGGTGTATTTGTAGAGAGAATGTGAGTTTTAAAGAGAGAGAAGTTCTAGATCTACGGTTTTTAGAATGTTTAGGGAGAGATATATATGAAAAAGTGACTCAAAAAGTGACTTTATGGACTAATATACTCGCAGACCGCTCGAGCAAAGAAAGTGTCGTTCGAGCAACGAGACACAATAAGTGAGACCGCTTGAGCGAAGAAGTTTATTGCTCGAGAGAAGAATACAAATTTCCATAAGTTTTATAGACGGAGGACCATTGTTCGAGCTCAAGAAGGACTGCTCGAGCGCAAGAATGACTGCTCGAGTGTAGAATGCCAACTCCCAGTATCTCTGCAGGCCTACAAAAGTACTGAGAGTTCTCAAAGACTGCTCGAACACGTGAAGTGTCGCTCAAGTAAAGAAGCCAAAATCTGGGCATGAACCATTTTGAAAAGTTTACGTCCAACCTATTCCAAATGTAACCAAGACACTCCAATAACCAAACTCAATGAGGAATAAGAAGAAATGAGACATAAACAATCATATAAGATAATGAAACATGGATCCAAAAAATCAACGGGTCGAGTCTAAACCAAAATCACTATAACCTCTCATCTTAAAGAATTTTGTCCCCGAAATTAAAATCAAACAACAAAACCATATTTAAACCAATTACAACAATGATGGTAAACCAAATCCATTACCATGACCCATCCACCAATCATTCATTCTCATCACTATGATAAACACGTGCTCATTATTGAATACACAATTCACATTTTCAAAACATATACAATGTTTATACTACGTTAACATAACAAGATTTTCAATATATGTTCAAACATCAACAAATAAGTTTGGATACTTCTCGCAGACTTCTAACTCACGCTTCCAAGTTACTTCCTCAACCCCGTGATGTCTCCACAACACCTTTACCAATGGATTTGTCTTGCCTCGCAAGACATGGTCTCGAGTGTCTAAAACTCTAATCGGTCTGTCCTCATCCGAGGCATCCTCATTAACCTTTAGCTTGGTCTAATCCAAAACATGTAATGGATCCAGCTCATACTTCCAGAGTATATAGATATGAAACACATCATGAACTCCGAAAAGTTGTGGTAACAAGGCCAAACAATAAGCTGCATTCCTAATCCACTCTAGGATCTCAAAAGGCCCAATAAACATAGGAGACAACTTTTCGCTCTTCCCAAACCTCATCAAACCCCATCTCAGTAGTATCTTCAAGAAGACGTGATCTCTTACCTCAATGGATAACGGTCTCCTCCTACGGTCAGCAAAGTTCTTCTAACGACTCTAAGTCGTAACCAACTTTTTACGAATAAGTGCAATCTTCTCTGTCGTTTCCCAGATTAACTCAGGACCTATCATAGGTACATCACCCACCTCGATCCAATACACAGGAGATCTACATGGTCAGTCATACAAGGCCTCAAATGGTGTCATGCCAATACTCGATTAGAAACTATTGTTATAGGCAATGTCACGATCCAAACCCGCCCCTATGGGTTTATCACTGTAACCAGCTAGTAATCCGAGATTACCAAAGGCCTGCTTAACAGTAAAACAGTAATACAGAGTACAGGGGCTAGCGAAAGTCAAAACAGTAATTAAAAGATGTCCAATGAGCTGTGACAGTCTGTATGCAAAAAGACGTTTCATAACATATTCACATTCAGAACAAAACAGTACTATACATACATATACAAACATTCGGGTTAGGGACCAAGTCCCTACCATAACAGTACCGTACAGGTCTATACAATCTATACATAACAGAGACAAATAGGGTGAATCTGAGACACCCCAAAAGCAGCCTTAGCTTGGCAGCACTTAGAACCTCAAGGTGAGGCACGATGGTTGGCTTGACAAAACAAGAGCTAATCCGATGCTCCTAACTCCGGTTTAGTGCCTGAACACCTATATATATATATATATATAAACAGTAAGCTAAAGCCCAGTGAATAACATATGCGTAAAAAGGTTAAGAATGAATGTCCTTTCAGTATTGAAAACAGTCATTTATCAGTATATTAGTAATTCAGTTTGTGGCTCATAATTCATGCCATAACAGTCATTCAGAAACTATAATAGTCATATGTGGTACATCCAATAGCAAAACAGTACAGTAGGTCTTAACAGACCGAGCAGTCAATGATGGCCATCATATCAGTAAACAGTAGTGGTTCCAAACACGGGAACCGGCAGAAATCTCTGTAACAATAGCAATAACAGTTCAGTAACAGTAAATTGCTATGGATGCCACGAATACAATTCACAAATAGGACAAACATTCATTTAGTAAACAGTGTCATTTCATAAAGCAGTACAGTCATTTATTTAGAAAATAATCTCAATTAAACATATCTTTACAACATTGTTACTCACAGAGCACTGGGCTAAGCAGCTAGAGCGTCCTCGGATGCCAACCCTACACAGTTACAGAACGAACACACACTAAGCTACACAGTTGGGAAATAATAACTTAATCTCTAATTTGCCTCGGTGTGGTTCTACATCAATATCCTCATTAAGATGCCTTAAACTAGGCCTAGGAGTGCCTAGGATGGAATGAGGATACAAAGATGCACTTTAAAAACACTTTTCAGAATTTTCAGAAAACAGGGGTCTCGCTCGAGCGTGGCTTTCTACGCTCGAGCGGACATGCAGACAAAGAAGCTCCGCTCGAGCTTGACTTCTGTCGCTCGAGTAGACTGTAAGCTACAGTAAAAGTATTGGATGCACAAAAATCACGCTCGATGGGCGCTCGATCCACGCTCGAGCATGAGACACAACTCCTCGCTCGAGCGTGAACTCTCTCACTCAAGCGGACTGTAAACACATGCAAAGTACTGGATACACGCATTTCACGATCGAGCGCCACTTTATTCGCTCGAGCGAACTTCATGAACACAAGGCGTACGCTCGAGTGTGGAGTTCCTCGCTCGAGCGTGAGTCCAAAATCTGGAATTTCCAAATTTGAACCTCAAGCTCAAAACTCAACTTTAATGCATCAAAACTCAACCTCGTGGGCCTATTTTCTGGAAAAAAAACACTTTAAACCCATAATATAACATGTTTTGAAGATCAATTTGTAAAATCAAAGCCCAAGGGTGAGTCAATTAAACACCATTTTCAAATAAAACATCAAGAACATGATGAACATGCAACATGCATGAATTTAATCAACTTTAAAGCTTCCAAAACATGATCAAATGAGTTAATTCACTCCCAAACATGATGAATTCATGGATTATAACCCAAATATGGACATGCATGCAATAATTTCCATGAAAACAACTCTAAACTTCAAGAGATGCACATGCATGCATGAAATAAGCTTCAATTCCACACTTGTAAACCAATTCTAGACTTAGATCACTAAAATTCCATGAATCATGCAAGACACAACTTCAATTCACAAATGAGAGGATGAAATTTCTACCTTATGTCTTGAATTCAAGGTATACAAGCTCAAATAATGCAAGACTCCTTCAATCTCCTAAGCCTCCAAGCCAATTTGGTTGAAAACAAGTTTTTTCCTCTCTCTCACTCTCTCTCTAGTCGGTTAAGCTCAAGGAAATGGGCTGATAAAGTGTTGTAATGCTAGCATTTACAGATCAAATAAAAGGCTCATGAAAGTCCACTAAGTGGCATTCTCGTAAATAAGTCCAACTCTTGTAAATTAGCATTATTTAATCCAATTTAAACATACCAAATCACATTTCAACTAAATATATCATAAAATTACATAAATTCCAATTAGCATAAAACACTAATCAATTTCAGATTCGGCCACCGATAAGGCCTTCAATTTGCAGTTTAAAACATAAAACACGAACAGATAATTTAACAGTCAAACAGATAGACATGCATTTAAACTAACACACTCAATCAATTAACTCAGAATTTCAATACACTGAATAGCCCAAACCCCTCTCTAGAATAATCAACATTGGAGCAGTGGTAAGTCCAACCTTAAGCTCTTAGAACGACTTCTCACAAGTCTCATTCCACACAAACATGATTCTCTTCCTCGTCAGTCTAGTTAAAAGCGAGACTAACCTAGAGAAATCCTTCACAGAATGACGGTAATACTTGGCTAATCCCAAGAAACTATGAATCTCAAAGGCATTCTTAGGTTGTTCCCAATCTTACACTGCTCGATCTTAGAGGAATCTATAGTCACATCTTCCTCGGATACCACATAGCCTAAGAACTTCACTTCTTTCAACCAAAATTCACACTTCCCGAACTTAGCATACAACTTGTGGGCTCTAAGAAACTCAAGCATAATTCGCAAGTGTTCCTCGTGTTCTTCCTCAGAAAGTGAGTAAATCAAGATGTCATCAACAAAGACGACTACAAAGCGATATAAAAACTCACGGAAGATTCGATTCATCAAATCCATAAACAAGGTCGGTGCGTTGGTTAACCCAAAAGGCATCACTAGGAACTTGTAATGGCCATACTACATACAGAATGTCGTTTTCTGGATGTCCTCCTCCTTCACTCTCAATTGGTGATAACCCAATCTCAGGTCTATCTTAGAAAAGCAACAAGACCACTTCAACTGGTCAAACAAATCATCTATACAAGGCATTGGGTATTTGTTCTTAACAGTTACATGGTTCAATTTTTGATAATCTGTACAGAGTCACAATGTGCCATCATTCTTCTTGGCAAAGAGAGTAAATGCTCCCCAAGGCGAAGTACTAGGGCGGATAAAACCCTTATCTAATAATTTTTGGAGTTGAATCTTCAACTCACTCAACTCAGTGTGTGCAAATCTATACAGTGCCGGGGAAATTGGTGTCGTACCAGGCACAAAATCAATAGAGAACTCTATCTCGCAGTGATGTGGCAAACTAGTGAGATTCTCGGGAAAGACATCCAGGTATTCACAAACTATCCTTGGCAACTCAACTCAGACCACATCGCTCTCAACACCCAAAAATGTACCAAGTAGGAGACTAAGCTCACTGGCAATAAAGCTCTATCAACTCTGTCCCCTAAGAAATAAAAATAGTCACCACTCGAGGTACATACAGTAACCCTCTAACAGTAACAATTTATAATAGCTCGATAAGATGACAACCAATCTATACCTAATATAACATTAAAGCTTAACATATTAATCAACACAAATGCAAAAGGAAGTTGGTAATCGGCAACCTCTATCTCACAACCCCGACACCCATGTTCCAATACAACCTCACCACCAACTGGTGACTCTCCCTGAGTAGAGATGCTAACCGACCCACTTTTAACCCCAATGTTGATACAAATGCAGACAAAATAAAAGAATGAGATGCATCTGTATCAATCAATACATTGGCAATAGAATTACACAATAAGAAGTTACCACTCACTACCGAAAGCAATGGCACTCAATCTAACGTAGTAACAACATACATACGCCCTGTAGGTCTCTGCTCTACCTGCTCACCCCTCGGAGCATAAGTCTGATGCACGGATTGAGCCAAAAGGTTGATAACTCTGTATCTACCTCTAACTAGATGCACTAGACGTGCCACCCGACTGAGGGCAAAACCTTCTCATATGCCCTGACTGCCCACACTAATGACAGGTAGGCGACTGCCTTCTCCCTTGGCTCTGGCTCTAAAAATGAGCCGTAGATGATGCAAACAATTGTTTTCCTTCCTTCTGCAAGCAAACTACTAACTTGTGACCTAGCTGGCCACACTTGAAGTAAATGATCCTTCTTTGACCACCTCTCTCTGACCCGGAACTCGATACAAGAAAAGTGGACCTAGACTATGTTCCTTGGGACTGCCGTGGGTTAGAACCCCTTTGCCTCTTACTGTCTCGATTCTCCCTGTAGACACCCCATTTTTAACCGACCTTAAAACTCAGATGTCATCGATTGAGCACTCAGTGATAGTGCATATTTGTGCTCGTTTCAAGTTTCCGGAGTTTTCGGCCGAGTGCCTTGCCTCCGAGTCTCTGAACTCTTTCCCTTTTGGTTTGGTTTTGAACCAAACCTTGTTTTATCTTCCTTGGAGGGGGAGGGAGGTCTGTAGACCACCTTTTTGGTGGTCGTAGACCACTTTTCCCTTTTGGAGACTAGTTTTCAATTTTCAGAGCCTTCGTTGGCGCGCCTTGTTTCGGGACTGCTTAACGTTCTCCGTTTGGCTTGGTTTTTGAACCATGCCTTATTCCCTCTACCTAGAGGGACACGGTGGTCTTGTAAACCACTTTTGGTGCTTGTAGACTAGTTTTTAGGGTTCCCAACTGCGCGCCTTGTCTCCCGGACTCTTGTCTTCCATCCTTGTTGGTTTTTTTTTGGTACAAACCTTGTTTTCCTTGCTTGGAGAGTGGGATGAGGGTTGGAGACCAGTTCTTCCCCTTGGAGACCACTTTTCCTGTCTGTCAGCCAGTGTTCTGGTTGGCTAACTGGTTTTCTTGGTCTTTAGACCACCAATAATGGTCGGCCACCACACCACCACCTTGCTTTCAGTGTGCAGACCACTCCTCCCCCACGGCCGACTACTTTTTATCCTGGCAGACCACTTTAAGTGGTCGGCAGCTTTATTTCACCTTTCTGGAGATATTTTCTAGCCAGCTGTAACAGCTGGAGGGCACAAAAACCATCCTCCATACACGTGTATAGAGGGATGGCTTTACGCCTAAGCTTGTTCAACCAGCTTAAACTTTGGTTCTCTATAAAAGATAACCTCCCCCCTCTTGCCTTAGGTTTTGAATTTTGTGCTTGAGCTATACATATACCATCTATCTCTATATTGCTCTTGTTCTTCATATTTGTGCCTTAAAGTGTTTATTCTTCACACTTTTGCACACAAACACATAGTGAAACAACATACTCTTGGAGCTGAGGCATCTTGAGGTTGTTTTTGGTGTTTTTGGACTGGTTTTGATCAAAAAAGGCTGCTGGAGTTGTTGCTCTAAAGTGGTTCTACAAGGATGATCTTCTAACCTCTTAATCCCTCGTTTTTTATTAAGCTTTTGGCCCTACTTTCATGTTGTTTTAGGCCTAACTTTCTACTACAAAAAGTTCTGATTTTACATGCTTGTAATGTTTATTTAAGGCTTCTTTGGTGTTTGGAGTGATCTACTCCCTTGCATGCCTTGTTTGGCTTTGTTTTGCACCATCACTTTAGGCGCTTGAGATCACTTTCTCTTGGCCTTTTAACCACTAAAATCCAGTGGATTTTTAGTGGTAAAGCTTGTGTTTTGAGGGCTTAAATAGGAGAGGGTCATCCCCTCTCCTTGTATCTTGGATGCTTGCTTCATTTGCCTCATGTTTGAGCATGTTTGTTAAGCTTATGTTGGCTCCATCTTAGAATTTATTTGGGGTTATTTTGACATGGCATGCCACTGTTTTGACTTGGTTTTGTCATCCCTTGTATGTTTTATACACTTGTAGTGTAAATTTTGCAAACTAGTCTTGCATGCCTCATGAAGTAGCATGTCTTTCTAGCATGTTTTGGCTCCATCTCAGCCTGTTTTTGGTGTTTCTTTAGCATGCTATGACTCTGTTTTGGGTTGGTTTGATAGCCCCTTGCATGCTCCTTGCACTTGTAGTGCAATTCCGTTTACTAGCCTAATGTGTATCATGCTTTAGACCACCATTCTAGCATGATTTTGTCTTAACTCCAGCAAGCTTTTGTCTATGTTTTAGCATGCTCTAGCTCTGATTTATGTTGTTTTGGTCATGCATGACTTGCTTTGTATAGCTATAGTGCATTCTAGCTTGTTAGCTTTGTG
This sequence comes from Camellia sinensis, assembly GCF_055761805.1. Taxonomy (NCBI): domain Eukaryota; kingdom Viridiplantae; phylum Streptophyta; class Magnoliopsida; order Ericales; family Theaceae; genus Camellia; species Camellia sinensis. Next base: position 93,232,394 of record NC_138962.1, read on the forward strand.
TATCAAGTCCACTAGCATGTATTGCTTAGGCTATTTTCATGATTTGACATCATTTTTTATGAGATTTTAGTGCATGCTTCATGTTCATGCACTCACATTTGTCACTCTTTCCATGCTTTGGAAGGTTGGTTCTTTATGCCTTAAGAATGAACCATTGTGTATGCTTTCATGTCTAAGCTTGCGAGCTATCATTTCAGTGTGTTTTGGGGTTATTTTGCCATGATATAACTCTGATTTTTGTTGGCGAAGCCATCTCATGCTCGGTCTTAGTAGGTGTAGAGTAATCCTCCCTATTGCCCTTACATGATCCATGTTTGGCCCTTCATGCTAGCTTGTTTTGGCTTTTCTCCATGCATGTTTTAGCATCATTTTGACATGCTCTAGGACTATTTTGGGTTGCCTTGGCCATATGTTTCATGAATTGCATAGCTGTAGTGCAATTGGCCTTGCTAGCTTTGTGTTTTGATGCCTCATGCATGCTATCTTTGAGCTATTTGGATGATTTGGCATCATTTAATACTTGATTTCAGAGCATGTAACATTGTCATATTCTCATGCATATCACTCTTTAATTGTGGTTTAAGAGTTGTACATTGTTGCCTTGTTTGTGGCCTAGCATGCATGCCATCTTGCCTAGGTTTTTGAGCTCCCATCTTAGCATGTTTTGGTCATTGTCTTGACCTATTTGAACTCTATCCATGATTAGTTCATGCATTTGTGCCATCTATTGCATGTCTCTAGAGTAGTCCTCTTTGGTAGCTTTGCACCTTAAGGACTCTTGCATGCCTTGCTTGTGTTGAATGAATGATTTGGCATCATTTCACACTTGATTTCAGTGCATATAGTGTTGTTATACTTCCACATTTGTCACTCTTTGAGCACTCTTGAGAGTTGTGTTCTTATGCCTAATTGGAGAGCCAATACATGTGCATGCATTTCTCTTGCTTTCATGCCTTTATTTTAGCATTATGGCCACTGATTTGGGCATGACTGAGGTTTGTCCATATTCGGTTTAAGTCCATTGAGCATGTTTGTTTTCATGTTGGTTGCATGCTTATGTTGCCTTGCATTGTGTATGTATGCCATTAGCATTAATAGGTTGCTTATGTTGCCTTGCATTGTGTATGCATGCCATTAGCATTATTAGGTTGCTCATTTTGCCTTACATTATGCATGCACGCCATTAGCATTGATAGGTTGATCATGTTGCGTTGCATTGTGTATGCATGCATTACATTGTTGTTTGCATGCTTGTCCCTTGCATGTTGTCTGCATGCTTGGTTTCATTGTATTGTTGTTTGCTTGCATGCATTGCATTGTAGTTGATCATGTTGCATTGCATTGTGTTTGGATAGGGTGTTAGTCCAAACACGAGAAACGAGGGACGTTTCATACTTAAAGTGATGAAACGTGCCTCAATTCTCGGTCGCCGACCCTCTTGATCAAGCATGATAGAGGTTAAGGCTTTATGTGTTATGTGTGCACTCATTTACATTGATTCGTGCAATCTTGGTTTCTCGGCCATCATGCATTGAGATGCGTGATTGATGGCCCGAGAGTCGAGAACCGTACTCCCTTGAGATCATGAAATGATAGGGATGGTGGTTGTGCACACATATCTTGCAAATACATTGCCATGTCCTTTCTTGTTCTCTGTTGCAGCAAACTGGAGAAGTACAGAAACTTCTGGTCGGTCGACCAGAAAAACTAATTGGCCGACCGCATTTTTTGGTCTGCAGCAAACATAGGTGGTCGGCAGGTGGTTAGCACCACCAACAACTGGTCGGCAGCATCCCTACAGGTCCCTAAGGTGAGTTAGAAGCTATCTGGAGCTTGGTGCAGTGTTCTAAGAACAATTAAAAACAGAGGCAAGTTGGGACATCGCGATGGATTTTCGAACGAAGTGACCGAGCATGCATACACTTCTCGCCCCGAGGCCCCTGTTTTGTTGCTTTCCTTAGCTAGCTTATGCTTTGGTTCTATACTTAAGTAGTTAATGCATTTAGCTGCTTATTTGTATTTAATTAGCTAGTTAGTTAACTTGTTAGTTAATTGGCTTGTTTTGTAATAACTAGTTAGCTTGTTAGTTAATTAGTTTTGTAATGTAATAATTAGTTTAATTAGCTTAGATTAGTTAGTTAGCTTATTATTCGGACCCTTCTACGATAGGGCATATTGTTGTAATAAGCATGCGTGTGTGTGATGCATGTCTTCCAACCCCCATTTCTTTCTCCCTTTTACTTAACCACTTACGATGGTTAGTTTTAGGGCATGTTTCAATTAGCATACTTATGCTTTGCATGCGTGCATCATTCATCTGTTTTGCATGCACTGGGCTCGGCGCATCATACAAACTACATTATATTTCAATACATTTACTTGAATACGTGTTCAACAGCATGTTATCAAGTTGCATTTCACGTGACATCTTAGAATAGCCGAGCCTATCTTAGTTTCATTTTTGCATGTGTTGCATTAGCCATCTTAACATGAACTAGGATCATGCATGATTTCTAACTAGTTCTCTGTTTTGGCTCGGAGTACACTGTGAATGTTTATGCTTTAGCATCCTTGCATGAGTGTGAGTGTTGCCATGTTTAGCATGCTTGCCATGAGGCTAACTGCTTAAGTGTTTAACTGCATGAATGCCTGTGGATGAAGGTTGGATTGCTTGAACTGGGACAATTCATCAAACTGTGTGTTTTAAGCTCACTTGAGGGTGGCAAAATCCACGACTTAGCCTACTTGCGAGTAGCAAACTTCAAACCATTTTCAAACAACAAACATGGAATGTTTTGTTCTAACTTAGGCGATTTAGTCTATACTTATATGTTGTGCGCATCACGTAGTAAGGTTAGATTAATAACCGGAATAAGAACGCATGTGTTTTCAAAAGCAACATATCATGTTAGTAAAGGCCGATCTTTGATCGGGCGAGCAGGGGTGCTCATTGCATGACCTTCCCCTCTCGTACCCAAGTTCCCGAGCCGAGACAACTTTGGTGATGATGGACACGTGGCCTTAGGCACGAGTCAGGGTTTCCTAAATTTTTCCAAAATAAAACATTTAGATGGCAACTCTATATCTGGCAAAGCAGTCCATGTTTGGCACTTCTTTATTAAAAATCGATTTTCCAAAACGATTTGTCGGATTTGAACTCTTTGGTGATTTATCAGTCTTGCATTGCACTTTGCGAGATTAGATTCAAAACCGTGACACGAGTCTGAACTGTAGTAGCTAAGAATAAAACAAATTTGCGCCCTCGCGCACAGAGCCGAAGTTCCGGGCGGTCTACACTCCACCTAAACCCCCTGACTCCTCTGCTTGGAGCCTTTTATCCTCTCCTCCACAGTCTGAATCACGGTCTCTAAGTGAGCCACCACCTTCACAAGATGACCATAATCCCTAATCATAGATGTGGCCACCCTGGAGTCTGGTCCTCAACCTCTTCTCAATCTCCAAGCAACGACATTCCTCCATCACCACAAGCTCCAATGCAAATCTCGATAAACTAGTGAAGGTAGCCTCAAACTCGACCAACGGTGTGTTCAACTGTTTGAGCTTCAATCCCTTAACTTCTTCCTCATAATGGGAGGAAAAAAACTTGTCCTGAAGGCATTGACAAAGGCCTCTTAAGTCACCCCAATGCATCCTCGCACAAACTTCCACCACTGACCCGCATCTCCCTCCAGTTCGAAAAATGCCAAGGTCACTCTCAACCCATTGTCCTCAATGCCAAGCATCTCGAACGTCTTCACCATCTGCTCGAGCAATTCATACACTTTCAAAGACTCTTTCGAATCCCCCAAAAACTCGTCCGAATTCGACCGAAAAAACTCCCTCTTTAAGAAAGACAACCCTGTCTCTGTAACATAGGCTTAGACTTGATTTTCAGCCCTGAGAATGTCCATGCATTCCTGCAAAGCTCTAGCCATTTCTCGGGCCAAAGCACCCATGGCCTGCTGACCAACTGGTTCAGCCATATTGGCTTGACCAACTCCTCCCTCTTGTACCGAAATTTTATTCGGTAATGGCACCTCATGCCATCTAGGCCTACCACACCTACCACCACTACGTTCACGTCCTGACATCCTAATAAAGGTAACACAAGAGATTAGCACATTTACAAATGTGTTGAAGTAAGCTTACTCGCGTCCTAATGCAATGAACAACAGATAATTCACTCCACATAAGCACATAATCATATAAATGCATACAAACTTCCTTTCTAGATAATGATTGTTCCACGGTGCTGCCAGAGTTCCAGTTTGAAATACTAGTAATCAAGTGCTCTTCTAACAAGACTTCCAGAAACTTATAGACCCAATCAACATCATAGAAATTAAATTTCATACCCACTTGGTCACATAAGCATGCCATCATATAGCATATCATACATACAATTGTCTCTATCAAGCGAGATAAACCCACTGTTGTAAGAACCACTTCGTACGTACCCAAAATATTCAAACCTAGCATGCTCTGATACCAAGTTGTAATACCCCATAATAATTACAACAAAATTATCCATCATATTAATAAATAATCAGACCATTCTGAATATAAAGTCCCTTTCATTTCATATGATCTCATAGTACAATAGATAACACATGCAATTATACATTCACGAGCCCTCACCCTGAATCCATAGCATGTGTTACAAGTTGGAGATATTGTAGACACCTTATTTTGGACCGCCTTTAAGACTTGGGTGCTTTATTCTATACACCCGATGATGAAAGTTACACTGTGCAATCTTTATTCTCAGCGAAAAAATTTGGATTCAATCTCTAATCCCAAACCTTACACCCCATTTTAACCAAAACTATTTTAGACCTTAAAACCCTCTTTTTCAAAATATTTTTTCAAATGTTTCTACGATGTTCCGAGACTCGCATTTCGTTTAAAATATTGCACTTTTCGATAAATCGAGTAAGGACAGATTGGAAATAAATGAAATGGAGGTGAACTCTTTCAGAAATCTCTTAAAACATCTTATTTATAGGTTTGGAGTTGAAGGAAATAGGAGGAGGTGCAAGAAAACTAGTTGGGGAGAAGGTTGAGCATCAAACCGTTAAAAAAGAAATGAGCATCCTTAACTAAATCAGGCATATCTCTTTGACCACTTAGAATTAGATATAATGCCACCACCATTGGAAATTAGACTTCTAGGCCTTCAATTTAGACTCAAGAATGACCTAAAACCGAGTCCGAATGAGGGAGATATGCCTATTTAAAGTCGGGCTTGAAATGCAGATTTTTGGACCCGACCGGGTTTGTTTAGATCCGGCTGTGGCTTGTTTAGACCCGGCCGGGTTTCAATGAAAACTTTTCCAGAGTGCCTTTTTAGACCTGGCCTTGCATTATTTGGTCCGACCGTGGGTTATGGGGCCCGGCCGGGTCTCATTAGCGCCAAATAGGATAACTGGCGGGAATTCGCCAACTGTTGTTTTTTGAAGATATTTTTGACTAATTTGACTCAAACTCTATAAATTCGACCTCTCCCTTCAGAATTGAGGGTTAGCAAATCTTTCAAAAGCTTTGAAGGGCTAAAAAGACCTCCCTCCATCTTCAACACCTTTCTTCACCTTCAAACCTTCTTTAACCATACATACACAATGCATACACCATTAGAGCTTATTCTTGAAGCTTTTTGTTGAAGTTTCAAACCATATTTCATAAACTTGAGGGTGTTTGGAATCAAGTTTGATCAACAACCAAATCTTGCTCTCTTCAACAGGTATAAGCTACTCATCTTTTTCCTTGCTTTCATTTTAATCTTTTTCTATCTTTTTCTTGTGTTTTTCTACTATTTTGGATCCATTCCAAGTGTCGGAACTTGGGGTTGAAGAGTTACCAAAGGTAGAGAGGCTAAACACCCTTTCTTGCACCTTATCCCATAGCTCATACCGTTTGTTTTTGCCCTCTTTTTTTTTGGTTTTCACACTGTTTTTCAGAACTTAAAAAGGCTGGAAAACACGGTTTAGATGTCCCAAAAATAGAGGGGTTAGCCACCCCTCCTTAGTCTTGCTTACTAGTGTTGTATCCCTTTGTTTTTGCCTATATTTTGTACTCTCTTAAACATGTTTTAGCTACTATTTTTGTACATGTTAGGGGTTATTCAAATAGTTTATGCATTGAATACTTTGCTCGTTGTGTTGTACGTCCTCATGACTTCGGTTGTTTAGGCCTTAGATACCAAGTCATTCGAGTTGATAGCTTTTCTTACTTAATTCCATGTAAAGAGTCCCACTTGTCCAATAATCAACTTTGCATAATCGTTTCTGCGCCCTCCCTCCTTTCTTGGTTTTCTTTGTTTGAGAGTTGTTTCAAGCGATTGATTATTATTCAAGGCATGAGAAAGAGACCTATGCTCAATGGCTTATTCTCTATGGAGGTTCATCGTCAAGGCATAGTCTCTCTTTCATGCTATGGATCAAATCTCGTTTGACATTTCTTCTCACTTAGTGGACTTAACTATCACTTTGGACAAAATGAGTAAATGATGGAAAGGTAAGTCAAAAAGGCTAATAAAATTGGTTTAAAATCAACTCAACCAACATAAAGAAAATGCTTAAAATTGGTTGGATCGGCCGGACATCATATCAAATCCATCACATCAAGAGTCATTGTATGTTACTTCATAATGTTTTGATAAAACTTTAGGCATATCTACCTCTCTCTTTGAGCTAAATTCATTATAAGAGAGAGGGGTGGTTACATTTCATTACATTCATAAATTTCTGTCCAAGTCATGTCTGAAACCATCACACAATTAACTTGCAATCGTTGATGGCTTCGGAATTGAATTCACACTTCTCTTAAGTTTCTCTCTAAGAGAGAAGAGCAGAAAGGACAAACAGGGCTTAAGCTGCTTTGTCTGCACTGTTTTCACATCAGAGTACAAAAACAGGTTTTTGCATGAAATTAGGGCACAACCGGCCTTGTTTGGACGTAGCCGGGCTCCAATGTTTGGTAAAAAAAGTGTTTTGGTAGAAATAGGGGGCAGTGGCTAAAAGTGAAACATGACAGATTCCCAGGGAGGCAGACAGAGTAGCTTCTGCAGACTGTCCACATGAGCACACATTCGATCGTTGTGCATTTTTTATATACATCATTGCTGTGATTACTTTTCATATTGTTGTTGTAAATATTCTTGTTGTAATTATATTGTTGTAATTAGCATTATTGTATTAGTGTTGTAATTATTATTGTTATAGTATCCTTGTTGTAATAAATTAGATAGCTTGTTATTTATTTATTATTCATTCGAATTTGTGATAATTAGTTTAATCCAGACACTTGGACATTCATTCAGACCCTCTTGCATGAGGGCAAATATGTAATAATGGTATATGTCTTCCAACCCCTATTTCTTTCTTCCCTTTATTTACTCACTTATAATAGTAGCATTATATTTACTTAGCATCTTCCATGACTTGCATCCACTTATTTTGCATACATAGAGGTTCGGCTCATCATACTAACTGATATCAAAATTCAACTTCTTTAAATGAATACATGCTTTATCCAATGTCTTGAATTGGTTCAAATGTCATGCTAGTAACCGAACTTGTTATTCACATAATGTGTGCGTTGCATTAGTCATATTGCATTGCTTAGGAGCATGTATTTTTTTCTAACCATTTTTTTTTTTTTTTTGGCTTGCCTTGGAGTGCTAAGTGAGCGTATATTGCTTTAGCATGTTACATTGTATGTTTGTGTTACTATATCGAGCATGCTTTCCATAAGGCTAAATGCTTAAATGATATACTTGTTTAAATGCCAGTGGATGAAGGCCTTTTACTGAAGTTGTAATAATTTGATTCAATGTCAATACGAACTCACATTTTTAAGTGACGCGTATTTAAAATGCTTTTTCGAAACAAGCATAAAATCAATACATTCCAAATTTTGTGAATCGGTCTATACTCGTGTGCATCACTTAGTAAAATAAGCATAATAATTGGAACAAGAGCATATAATGTAAATAAGAATCACGTCATGATTAGTAGAGGCCGATCTTTGATCGGGTGAGTGGGGTGCTCAGTTCATGACATTCCCCTCTCATATCTAGGCTCCCGAGCCGAGACACTTTGGTGATGATGGATTAATAGCCTTTTGGCACGAGTCACAGGTTTCCTAAATTTCCAAAAAATATTAGGTGGCAACTTTGAAATTTGGAAAAACAGTCTATTTTTGACATTTTTTATTCAAAATCAATTTTCTAAAAGAATTGTCGGATTTGGACTCATTTATGTTTATCTATTTCACATTGCATTTGTGAAATCAGATTCAAAACTACGGGAGTCTGAACTGTAGGGCTAATCGTATCTAAAATGAGCACGAAAAGCAAGCTACAGATATGAAAAAAGAGTTAGAACAAGTAAGAAATGCCATAAAGGCTTACGACTTTCCAAGATACTACTCGGTTACAACAAAAGTGAGTTTTAAACTCAATACAGGTAAAGCCCTAGGCTTGTACAAAAATAATTACAATAAGTAAACAAAATAAAGCTCTTGCTCCTAGTCCTCCCAAGCTATTGCCTTGGTGGAGGCATGTCATCAGCACCTGAAAATGGTTTTCCAAATAGGGTGAGCCAAAGCCTGGTAAAGACACTACAACACAGTTTATGAATCTTAACGAAGATATAAGGTGAATGCATATGCAATGCTCATGCCAAACTATTTTCATTTTCTCATTCCAAAACCGTGCAATACCAAGTTTATATCTCAATACATGATATCATTTCCTTTACAATAGAAAGCGGGGCAATGAATACACCAATGAGAATCTCTAGGATGTGTCTGCAAATAGACTACAAATACTACCAATTTGTCATTTTTACCTATATTAACCAGAAGGCTCAACACCTAACCATGCAGTTTTCTGGTCTTTCACCAAGGACACACAAGCCAACTTAATATCACAATTGCACTTCTACCCAGATTCACCAAGGTATTCACCCATTTTTCTCAAAACAACAATGACATTTTCAAATGTGTTAAGTATGCAACAATGCTCAATGCAAAGGATGGGAAAGTAATTTCAATTCTCCTAGTTCCCATGCAATTTCTACAACAATCATAGTTATTCTCCACCGATAGCCCAAAACAAATAATTAATTTCCATAAAGATAGGCTTTCTAAATTTCAAGATGTGCGTGGTAATACATATCCAACTCCACCATCCTCATTAATATCAACCCAATTTCACATTTCCATCATCAATTCCGATTATTTATACAAAATCAACATTTAAGATATTTAGGGAAAAAAACTCCCTTTTCTTCTACAATAAATTCCAAGTATCAAAACCAATCATTTTATCACAACACCACCTCAATTCTAATCCCACAACCATTTTTAAGAATCCATTTGAAAACCCTCTTTTGATTTTATTTATTTTTTATTTTTTACCCAAAACTCTAGGATTGTTCAAAAATCCCCAAATCACAATATTGTTTTAGAAATAGCAAATACCTAAGTTAAAATTATAAGAAAGTGCAAAGAATCCCTACCTCAAGCTTAGAAGACGAGAGAGAGAGAGAGAGAGAGAGAGAGAGAGAGAGAGAGAGAGAGAGAGAGAGAGAGCGAGGAAAGACTTCAAAAATGTTGAAACCCAACTTTGTTCTGATTAGAACGAGCTCTAGATGAGCTCTACCTTTTTAACAAAGGGACTAGGGTTAAGAAATCAATGGATGAGGGTGTATTTGTAGAGGGAATTTGAGTTTTAGAAAGAGAAGCTTTAGATCTAGGGTTTTTAGAATGTTTAGAGAGATATATGAAAAAATGACTTAAAAAGTGACTTTTACGGACTGATATATGCGCAGACCGCTTGAGCGAAGGTAGTGTCACTTGAGCAACTAGACACAATAAGTGAGACTGCTCGAGTGATGAAGTTTACCGCTCTAGCGAAGAATACAAACTCCTAGAAGTTTTACAGACATAGGACCATTGCTCGAGGGAACATCATTTGAGCGCAAGAATGATTGCTCGAGCGTAGAATGCCAACTCCCAATATCTTTGCATGCCTACAAAAGTACTAAGAATTCTCAAAGACCGCTCAAACACATGAAATGTCGCTTGAGCGAAAAAACCAAAATCTGGGCATGAACCATTTTGAAAAGTTAACCTTTGACCTGTTCCAAACGCAACCAAAGCACTCCAATAATCAAACTCAATGAGGAGTAAGGAGAAATAAGACATGAACAATCGTATAAGACAATGAAACTCGGATCCAAAACATCAACGGGTCGGGTCTAAACCAAAATCTCTATACAAGTTTTCCACTGGCAACTCTCATTCCCTGCTGCTAGCACCACCTCCGGTGGCCTTCACCAGCCCTCCACTACATTTTTCTGCTCCACCACCATTCTAGCCCCTTTCCACCACCTCCTTTGCACCTCATCGCCACACAAATCACATCTCTGATGGCTCTCTCAAACCCTTCGCGACCATCACTCCCTTTTGCAATTTGCATAGATCTAGTTCAACAGTCTATGACCAAACTACTACCATTTGTACGATGGCATATGTTTGAACTACTGTTATTTGTTCGATGGTCTACTTTGCACAAATCTGGTTTGGCAGTCTATGACCGAACCACCAATATTTGTTCGGTAATATATATACATATATATGTTGGAGCTAACACCTTTTGTTTGACAGTGGTTTTTTGAACCAAGCGCTACAATCCACGTCATGTGAAACCTTAGCTGCAAAGAGAAAGAAATAGCGAATCTTGATCGCAATTGATGATCAATTGGTTGTGTGTGTGTGTGTGAGAGAGAGAGAGAGAGAGAGAGAGAGAGAGAGAAATGATGCAACTTGGCTATGACAGTGGTGAATGGGGATGGACTAATGGGTAATGAGGTGGTAAAGGGACAGAGAGAGGTTGACGAGGGTGGATAGTGACGAAAGGTGATGAGAATGAATTGAGGAGAATTGTTGGAGTGCGCTGGTTGGAGTTGTGGTGGCTAGGGGTAAGGGTTTTGGGAGGTTAAGGTTAGGGCCCAAAATAAATTGTTTTATTAAAATAAAATTATAATAAAAAAATAAAAGATATGAAAGATCCAAAACAAATCTTGAAATGTTATTAGCAGCACTCTTTGATTTAACCCACTAAATTCCAACTAATTTTAACATTCAAAAAATACCCATTTGTATTATGGTTCGTTCCTCCCACTTTGCACACTCTGCTGCCTTTATATATTTCTAAACCAAATTGGGCTAGTTGACTTGTCGCTGACTCACCGACTAACTTGCTTGCACAATACCAACAGTGGTAATGGATATGCTCAATGGTGACACATGCAATCTGACTTGAGAGGAGTTGTTTTTATTAGGGCATTGTTACCACTTTTCATTTTCAAACTCGATGATATAATAATTAATTAAAATATTTAAAATAATTTTTATTCTTATATTTCTTTTAATCATTAGTCAATAATTTTTTTTATATATCATTAAATCTAAAAATTGGATTTAAAAAGAAGATATTTTTTTTGTTTTATACCAATATCTAATTAAGACTTTAGGCTTAGTTTGACTATTAATGTGATATGTGTATATTTGTGTATACATTTATTATTTTTTTATATCACATTTGTTTTATTATTATTTTTTGTTTTTTTGAGTGAGTGTTTGTGTCAGTTTGTACACACTTTGACTAATCTCAAGTCCTTGAACTTAATGACTGGCAAATCTTCAGTGCCTTTTCAGGGGACTCGAACTCAAGTCTGGATCTTATTCTTAATTTTTTACTACTCAACCAACTCCTAAAGGTCCGTTTATTATCAAATCTAGCACATCCACAACTATTGGATATTAATCAGTGTGTTTAGTTTGAGTTTTCTAAATTAAGTTTTTTGAAAACTGAATTTTTTGATTTTTGTGTTTTTTTGTTTTTAGTGAAAATTTTTAAAATTTTAAACATTTTTTTTACTTTTTTAGATGTACCTTACTTAGATGTACCTAAAAAGTAAAAAAAATGTGAAAAAATATTTTAAAAAATTAAGAAATACATAAAAATACAAAAAATGTACTAAATTTTTGTATTTTTTTGTATTTATGGTATTTAGTGAATTTTTAAAAGATTTTTTTTACATTTTTTTACTTTTTAGATGTATTTATGTTAAGTGTATCTAAAAAGTAAAAAATCTGCATAAAATATTTAAAAAATTCAATAAAAACAAAAAAACACGAAAAATAAGAAAGTATAATTTTCTGAAAACTATTTTTAGAAAAATGAAACCAAACATTCATGTGGGATTCATTATGCCAATAGTTGTACATGTTTCGCTAATGAAGTAATATAGAAGATGAGAAATCCTATGGTACACATATGCACCTTACCATAAATTGGCATAATTTTATCCAAAATTTCGTAACATCAACCACTAAATATGTAATCTCTTCACAAATTAGCGTAACAAAAATGTTGTAACCAAGCCACAAACTTATTACATGAACCACAAAATTTAAGATATTTTGTTACGTTAATTTGTAATAAGATTACACATTTTGTGGTTGATGTTACAAAATTTTATGGTAAAATTATGCCATTTGTAATAGGATGCATATGATACACACCCTTGAAGGGGTATATACCATAGGGTTTCCATAAAAGAATGATAAGTACTGTATAACGCTATTGATTTGAAATTTTTTGCAAATTTTTCTCAGTTTAAAAAATAAGAAAATATGACTAGTTACTCAATTTTGAAAGGAGAATTTTTTTTAAAATCCCTAATATTAAGATTTTATAAGATAAAGGATATACAATATTTTCATAGTAGTTAAGGTCCCTCAACATTTTCATAGAGAAAGTTTGACTCAAAAATTTTTTGTCAAATTCAGAGAAATTTGGCCCAAACTCAAAGAAATTTCAATTTTCACAGATAAATTTCTCTGATTTTACAAAAAAAAAAATTGAAATTTCTCTGTGATCATACTAGAGAAATTTCAAAATTTCTTTATGAAAGTTGAAATTTTTTTTCAAATTTTTTTTGTGAAATTAGAGAAATTTCTCTGTAAAAATTGAAATTTCTTTTAGTTGAGGCCAAAATTTCTTTGAGTCAAATTTTCTCTGTGAAAATGTTGAGGGACCTTAGCTAATAAAAAAAAAACATCTTCGACCTCTGCTACTACATAAAGTTGGAGATGGATGTTTCACTAATTTTTCCATTTTGAAATTGAGCAAATTTTCAGTTTCAAAACTCAAAAATTTCAGAAACTAAGAAATTTGTCAGGTCATCAAAATTTCATAACTTTGACAAATAGAAAATTTTATAAATATACAAAAGAAATTTCAACTTGATATTGTGAAATTTTCTCTCAAATTTTGAAAATTCACCTCAAAACCTGAAATTTGGGGTGAAACTACGAAATTTCATTCTGCAATGGTTTTTGTAAAAGTAAGAGTTTCTCATTTTTTGAAACTTAAAAACTTCTTTTGAAATTGAGAATTTTTTCAGTGTTCAAAACTGATAAGTCTTTCAATATTCAAAACATTTTTGAGTCTCAATCTATGAAAAATTTGTGAAAATGAGACATTTCTCAATATTTGAAACCATTTTGAATTTTTTTTAAACTATTAGAAATTTATGAAAAATTTCCCAGCTTTCAAAGTTGTTTTGAGAAATTTCACAAGTATTTAAAACTTCAAAATTTTCTCAATTTTGAAAATTTGAGGGGAGGAAAAAAACTAGGAAAATTCCTAGTTTTGAAGAATTTCTTAGTTTTGGAAATATAAAAAATTATCACTTTTAGGCTTTGTTTTGACTAAAATTTTTTTAAAATCTTTTTAAAAGTATTTTTCATTGTTTGGAAGATGATTTACTCGATGGAAAAGGAGATAGATTATATATGTCCCTAGTGTTAGGGGACTAAGATTGGAGTTTGCTTAGAGAAACTCATGATCCGTAGTGGGCGGGTCACCTGTAGACACCCCATTTTTTACCGACCTTGAGACTCAGACGTCACCAGTTGAGCACTTGGTGATACTGCATTTTGTGCTCGTCCAGAAGTTTCAGAGTCTCGGCTGCGGGCCTTGTCTCTGGACTTCCGGACTCTTTTGTGCCTTGCCTCGGTTTGCGAACTAGACTCGGTTTTCTCTGTTTCTTTTCCTAAGGGGAGGGAGAGGTCCCGTAGACCATCTCTCAGTGGCCGTGGGCTACATTTCGTGGCTGTAGGCCATTTTGCCCATTTCGGAGCCTGGTTCCCGATTTTCGGAGCCGTCAGGCCGTATGCCTCGGTTCGGGACCGTCTAACTATGTCCGACTGCTCCGGTTTTTGGCATACATCTTATTTACTCCCTTTTGAGGGACACTGGGGTCCGAGATACCCACTTCGTGGTCGAATACCACTTTCGGTGCTTAACAGGCAGTTTTCGGGGCCCCGAACTGCGCGTTCTAGCCCCCGAACATTCGTTTTGCATCGGTTTTCGGTCATTTTTGGCAGGCACCTCTGTTTCATCACCAGGAAGACCGTAGAAGGGTGGGAGGCCAGCAATTGTTTCAGCAACCAGTTATATTCCTCTGGCGCCCTCCGACGCCCGTTTTTCTCACTTTCGAGCCAATGTTGACCACCCTTGGACTATTTTCTTGAACTTCTAACCACATATTTGTGTTGTACACACATGGGAGGACCCTAAAAGTTAGTGGCCGGCCAGTAATTCCACCTGACCCTTTTGAGCCCTTCCTAAAAATGGCCCACTCTCTCTCCTGTTTTACATTTGACAATTTTGAACCACAGGGTTGTGTTGAGGGCACCTGGGAGGACAGCAATTTATGGTGGCCGGCCATTAAATCCACTTGACTCTTTTGACCCTTGGCCGGCCGGCCATGGGGGGTGGCCGGCCGGCCACTTGCAGCTCCAAAAATTGGCCGGCCTTGCTCCTCAGGATGTGTACATTACAGTTGTGTATCTGTTTCCCCCTAAAAAAACCTGTATCTGGGGGACAACTTTTGGGGGAAAACTTGATCTATTTTCCCCCCACTTTTTCCCTCTATTTTCTCCCCCATTTTGGGATACATAACAGAGCCTCCAGCTCTGTCTTGGAGGTTGAAAAAAATTGCCTTAGGCTCTTGTATACATATCTCCCTCCATCTCATCCATTTCCTTCAAAAAACACCCAAATCCTCCCCTATTTTCACACCATCATCTAGCATCACCACCACTACTCCATTTCCAGAAGCTTGGGGAGCTTTCCAGCAGCTAGGAGGCATCACTTCTCAAGCCAAGAAGCAACCAAGGGTTGGTCTTCAAGGGTAAGTGTCAATTCCCTCTCTTTGAGCTCAATTTTGCAACATTTTTCTAGTTATTTTGCTTGCTGTTTTGAGCTCCGACCAAAACTGAAAGTACCCTTTATTTGAGCTCTATTTCATGTTTCATTAAGGGAATTTTGTCATTTGAGGTCCCCATCTTGCACTTGCTTCATTACCCCTCTTGTATGCCATAATCTTGCATAGTATTTTTGGCTTATGTGTGATCTGTTCTGGAGCATGATATAAACTGTAGATAGGCTTATTTTGAGCCCTTATTCAACATTGAAGAAGGGCTCATCACTGTTTGGGACCTCCATGTGCCACTTGTCATTATACCCCTCTTTGGTCCCCATTTTTGCATAATTTATTAGCCTATTGTGTCTCTGTTTTTGGACCTTGGTCTGAACTGAAAGTGGCCATATTTTGACCCCCTTGTCATGTTTCATTAAGGGTCTTTGGCTTTTTGATGAATTTTTTGTATACTTTGTGTTTTGACCTCTTTTGGGCCCTACCTTGCATGGCATTTTGAGCATACTTTTATATTGTTTTGGAGGTTTCCATAAACTGTAAGTAGTCATATTTTTGGTCCCTATTCAGTGTTGTAGAAGAGCCTTTTTCTGTTTGGGCTTTGCATCTACCACTTGCTTCATTATCTCACATTTAGGGCCATTTTTGCATGCTAGTTTTTCCCTATTTGTGTTTGCTGTTTGGCCATTCTTTGAACTGTAAAAATGCTTATTTTGGGGCTGCCTTGCTTCTGTCTTTTCATTCCATGTACCAATTATGCATGCTTTGTATAGCTGTAAGCCATTTCATGTACCTAGTTTTGCATTTCGGGAGAAATTCCATGCATCGGGTGTCATTTCGCCTCGTTTCGGGGCTGTTTTGCCCCTCATTTTGCTACTGAAAATTGCATGTTTGCATATCATTTCCCATGTCTTTGCCATGTCTCATTAGAGTGGCATTTCGGTGCCTGAGGGTCGGTCCTCGGTTTGCGTGCACGCGTGCACGCATTTCGAGTTGTCTTGTTTTCATCTGATGGCCTCCTATGTGAGTGTGGATGAGGCTCTCTCATGTTGGTGTAAGCCCATTATTGCATTGCGTATGCCATTTCATCCATAGCATTGTGTATGCTCGGTTGTGTATTACCTTGTGCAGCTTGTATGCCATTCCATAACATTGTGTATGTTAGGATTGTATCTTAGTTGCATTTCATGCATATCATGCATATTGCATCATGTTCGGGATAGGAGTTAGCCCGGGCACGGGAAACGAGGTGCATTTCGTACTCCGAGTGACGGAATGTGTCTCAATTCCCCAGTCACCGACACTCCGGATTATCCATGATGGAGTTAGGTTTTAATTGAGTTTTCATGTGCATTCATTCTATATTGAGTTGCACATTTCGATTCCTCGGCCATCATGCATCGAGATGCGTGATTGGTGGCACGAGGATCGAAGCATGCATACATTTGTGAAAATACATTACTATGCCCCTTTCCTGCTCTCTGTTGCAGCAAATCCAGAATCAGCAAACTTCCGAAGTTTGGCACGCTTTCCATGAAAAATTACAAAACAGAGGCTAATTGGGGCATCGTCATGGATTTCCGCGCAAAGGCAACCCAGGCATGCATCATTCATCATCCGGAATGGAACCAAGGCAGTCCCTGGCTTGCATGCCAGTTTATTTATTTTCTTAGTTAATTTGTTAATTAATTAGGAATTTGTACATTATTTGGACTGTAATATTTGGACTGTATTATTCTTTCATTTGGGACTGTATTATTTATTCGGACCCTCTGCGCGAGGGCAATGTTGTAATAAGTGTGCGTGAGTGTGATGTATGTCTTCCAACCCCACGTCTTTCTTCCCTTTTATTTACCTGCTTATGATGGTTAGATTAGGGCATATTTCAATTAGCATACAGTATGATAGCATGTTTGCATTCATTCATCTGTTTTGCATGCACCGGGCTCGGCGCATCATACTAACTGCATTTGTATTTCAATTCCAAGTTGAATACATGTTAGCTGTAGCATTTCATATGCCATGTTTAGAATAGCTGAGCCTGCTATAGTTGCATTTTTGCATGTGTTGCATTAGGCATTTCTGTATAATTAGGATCGTGCATGGATTTCTAATGAGTTTCTTTTTTGGCTTGGAGTACTCGGTGAGTTTTATGCTTTAGCATCCTTGCATGCGTGTGAGTGACTGCCATGAATAGCATGCTTACCGTGAGGCTATTTGCTTATGTGATATAACTGCCTGAATGCCTGTGGGTGAAAGTTGGGTTATTTGGATTGGAACAATTCATCAATTGTGAGTTTTAAGCCCACTAGATAGTGGCAAAACCATCTTTTCTAAGCCCACCCGAGGGTGGCAAAATCTGCATTTTAAGCCTACTTGCAAGTAGCAAACCATCTTTCAAAAACAAATATGAAATGTTATATTCCAATTCAGGCGATCCAGTCTATACTTGTATGTTGTGCGCATCACATAGTAAATCTAGGCTAATAACCGGAATAAGAACACACAATGTTTTCAAAACTTGATATCATGGTTAGTAGAGGCCGATCTTTGATCGGGCGAGCGGGGGTGCTCACAAAGTGACCTTTCCCAATCGTACCCAAGTTCCCGAGCCGAGGCAACTTTGGTGATGACGGACACGTGGCCTTAGGCAAACGAGTCAGGGTTTCCTAAATTTCCCCCAAAATAAAATATTTAGGTGGCGACTCTATATCTGGCAAAGCAGTCCATGTTTGACACTTCTTTTCTAAAAATCTGTTTTCTCAAAACGATTTACCGGATTTGGACTCTTTGGTTCAGACTTAGAACCGTGACAATTTGAGAGTCCTGAGCTGTAGTGAGCCCAATATCGAACGGAACGGGGGACTCGTTCCTCCCGGGGCGTTCGGGGACGTCTACATCACCCCAGACAGCAACGCATGATGGCTTGAATATCTCATTCTTAATGTTAGCCAAAGATGGATTAAGATGTAGAAGCCTAAGTTAGAACTTGTTTAGTGTGCCAACCAGACAAGATAGAGAGAAAGAAGGCAGCTGGATTGTCGCAACCATTGCCTATTCCGACCAAGTCTCGGATGTCTACTTCCATAGTCTTCATATCCGAGTTGCCAAAGGTGAACAGTATGCATTCTATTATGGTTGTTGTTGATCGTTTCTCTAAATATGCTATGTTTATCCCTGCTCCTCATGCCTGTCTCTCCAATGTTGTAGCTGACCTGTTTTGTAAATATGTGGTGAAGTATTTTAGGTTGCCAGAGGAAATTGTTAGTGGCAAGGATACCAAATTCATGGGGCAGTTTTGGATTGTGTTTTTCAACTTAATGGGATTAGAATTGAAATTTTCTACAGCAAATCATCCTCAGACGGATGGACAGACCGAGAGAATGAATGCCTTGATAGAAGAATACCTCCAACATTATGTAACTACAAGTCAGAGGAATTGGGTTGATCTGTTGGATAATGCATAGTTCTGTTATAACTTTTATCGGTCTTTTGCCATGGATATGAGTCCATTTGAGTTAGCCATGTGGCAATAGCCCCTCACTCCACATGAAGTGGCAAGGACTGGCTCATGGGGTAGATGTCTAGTAGCATACCGGTTTGCAAGGGCTAAACAAGAGTTGCTAGATAAGGCACAAGATAGTTGGTCAAAGGCAAGCAAACGGATGAAAAAATATACTGACAAAATACAGAGGCCATTGGAATTCAAAGTGGGGGATAGAGTGCTATGAAATTTACACCACATATTTGGAAGAAGATAAGCAGTAAGACAGCGCACCGAGGCCTTTTTCCAAAGTATAATGGACCTTTTGAAATTTTGAAATGTGTAGGAAATGTTGCTTACAAGCTGAAGTTGCCTGATTGGTTGAAGATACACCAAACAATCTATGTTAGTTTCCTAAAACCTTATCATGAGGATCAGGTTAATCTAGCATGGACGTAAGCTCGATGCGCTCCTCTAGTGATTAGAAAACAGTTTGACAAAGAAGCAGAATGAATTTTGGATCACAAGACAAAGGGGCAAAGAAACAAAACTCGAAGAACTCATTACTTGGTTAAATGGAAGGGTTCTCCTAAAGCAGATGTGAGTTGGGAAAAAGGCGTAACTTTATGGCAGTTTGAGAAACAGATTGCTGAGCACTTAGAGGCCTTACCGATGAAGATGTTAGCTTCTTCTGGTGGAGGTGGCTTGTTAGCACCTTAGGACTTGGACACTTAGGTTGGCATGCGGTTACACCTTATACCTATGTCAACCGTCCAAATCAGGCATGAAGGAGGCATGCCTAAGTCAAGGTAACAATGTGGCAGTGGCAATCTGAATGCTGCTGGAAACATGGACTTGTTGGGTCAGACAGATTAGTGGGCTTGACACTTAATGACAGACCAAGACTCACAAATTCGTGGGTCACACTCAGGAGGGTTCAAAGGCTGACTTGGATGGTAGTTCATGGCAGTTATGTTGGCATGATGCAAGGTTGACAAACATGGCGGTTATTGGTAGTTGTGCTTGTAAGAAGTCATGACAAAAAAGGTTATTAAGGATCTGGTCCAAGGCTAACAGTTACCTGCAGTTATTTTTTGCAACAGACTTTGTTGGTTTGAATTTACCCTAGCAGTTGGGGGTGTCAACTGCTCATAACTGATTTGTAAATATCTTTAAAATGCTAAGGCATTGAGAGTTTTAGGCAGGGTGTGTAATCTGTACGAATGCTCTTGTATCCTTATATTATTTGGTGGTAATAAAGGTTGAAATGGTTCTTGTAATGTATTTGTGTATGCTTGTTTGTTTACAAACCTCATTGTGAGTAATTTATGTATGTTTGGTTGAGACTAAGTGCTGTAACTTAGTGTCATTATAGGCTAAAAATTTAACTCAAAAATTGACCCTGTACAATTAGTATCAGAGCAAAGTTTTGCTCTAATGGTGTCTAGTATAGATGCTTTAAAGGAAAGAGTAATGCGATTGGAGAATCTCATGAGTGAACCTACTAACGAGAATCGCTCGCTAACGGATCGACTGGATGTCGTGGCTTCTACGTTTCTTGCCCTTGAGACCTCGATAACAAATCGGTTCAGGGAAGTGATGGCCAATATGCTTATCATCTTGGATGCTTGGAAAGACAAATTGCATGAAGTTACTGATGAACTCTCCCTTGTGAAGAAGGTTGTCTGTGGGCATAAGAGTCATGGTGAGACCCCTTCAAAAATCAAAGTTCCTAACCCTAAGGCTTTCGGTGGTACTCGAAGTGCAAAGGAACTTAAAATTTTTTTGTAAGACATTGAACAATACTTCAAGGCTGCTCATGTGCAAGAAGGGAAGAAAGTTACCATCACGAGCATGTACCTTACAGGTGATGCTAAGCTCTGGTGGCGTATACGTATCGGGGATGATGCTCGACCAGAGATCTTAACATAAGAGACTCTTAAGAAAGAAATAAAGAACAATTCCTTCCTTCAAAGTATCTTGGGTTACAAGAGACGCCTTGAAACGGTTGAAGCATTCTGGATCAGTGAAGGAATATGTGAAAGAATTCAGTTCGTTGATGCTTGACCATCAAGAACATGTTTGAGGAAGATAAGCTTCTTATAGTCCCAAAATTAACTTATCATTAAAAAATTTGTAAGTTAATTTTCACAAAGTTTACTCACAATCATGCTTAACTCTTTCCGGACATTGATCTTTTTAAAAAGTATCATTTATCACTAATTGTTTGATAAAAAGTCATAACGAAGGTTTTATTGAACCCAAATTAAGTCTCTATAATCGACAATATAATTTTTTTTGTTTCACGTGTTATCCAAACACTCTAAGCCTCCGTTTGGGAAGTGAGTTGGCTTTTTGGCTTTTTTGGCTATTTTAGCCTGGGGCTAAAAAGCCTGATTTGGGAAGGGCTTTTTGGCTTTTTGGTGAGGTGTCATCTTGTTAAATGACGAAATTGCCCTTTTCCATTTTTTTTAAATTTTTTATTTGGGTTTGGATTTAGCATATTTTCGGGTTTTTTTTTTTTTTTTTTTTTTACAATTTTGGCTTTTTGTTGGGAAAAAAAATTTTTTGTTTTTTTTTTTTGGGTTTTTTTTTTCAATTTTGGATTTTTGTTTAAATTTATTTATTTATTTATTTTTGGATTTGGCATATTTTGGTTTTTTTTTTTAATTTTTTTATGTTATCTTTCGATTTCGCGTATTTTGCTATTTTTTTTATTTTTGGGGGTTTGGATTTGGCTTTTTTTGTGTGTTTATTTTCTTTTTTTTTTTATATTGGGTGTCGATCTGCCGACTTTTGCTTAATTTGTTTATTTTTTATTTTTTTTTTATTTTTGGTTTGCATTTGCCATATTTTGGTTCTTCTTTTTTATTTTAATTTTTTTATGTTGGGGTTTCGATTTTGCCTTTTTTTTTTTGGGGGGGAGGGGTTTTGCTTTGGCTTTTTTTTTTTTGAGTTTGGCGGATTTTGCGTTAACTTTTTTTTCTGTTTCAAATTTTTTTATTTTGCGCTTGGATTTTTCATATTATGCTTAATTTTTTATCCTGTTACTTTTTCGCATTTTGGGTTTGGATTTGGGGTTTTCTGCTTAAATGTTTCGATTTTTATTTGGGAATTTATGTTTTTGTCTTTTGTATTTTTTTGTTTTTTACTATAACTATGTTTTTTTTTAACTATGTTTTTTTTTGTCTTGGATTTTTATTTTTAACTATGTCTTGTTTTTTTTAATTGGTATACAATAACTTTTTGTTAATATATTTATGTGTTTCATTTATTTGTAATTTACGTCGCACATGACAATTTGTGTATTAGTTTTCTTTTTCATTTGTTTTTATTTGTTTCACCTTTTTTTGTTTTTCCAAAAGCAAAATTCGTATGGATTGTTGTTTTTTAAAGTTAGGCACGTCAGCAACTGGAAGGGGTTACATTCCCGTGGCAACTCATACATATTGTACATGATAATATATTTGAATACAGTCTGTTCCACGTGTGTCATTACGGGACAACCATACGAAAATTATTTCGACTACTATATATTTCCTAACATTCCGTTATTACGCATGTAACATAATTTGTCACGTATGTGAAGGCGGACCAATGCCATATGGGGGTCCTCATCTCCAACTATTAAACCATCCTCGTCATGTTCAACTTCTGGTATGGCAGTTATTATTGTCATAGCCTCTTCCTCGTCACAGATTGGCTGAACAGTTGTTGGGTTACCTGTGTTTCGCCGTATATAATTATGTAATGCCATTGACGCACCTACTAACTGAACTTGCACATTTGCAAAGTCATACCGAGGCATGTCTCGAATAAACCCCCATCGATTTTTTCAGGTACCGAAAGTGCGTTCCACCACACTGCGTAAGGACGAGTGCACTTTGTTAAATAATTCCCTTGGCATGTTTTCCATCGCGTTCCGTGCAATACGCCGGAATTCTTGTTGGTGGTAACGGTGGCCTTTGAATGGTGCTAAGTAACCAATCCGGTTTGCATAGCCAGAATCGACAAGATAATATTTGCCTGCAGATATGACGACAATGCATGACACCAAAACGAACATTCTGCGTCATTTTCATATAACGCTTTGTCAGGAAAAAAGTATTTGTTAACAAACCTAATAACATGACCATGTGTTACCTTCGTCAGAATGTGGGAAGGGGACATTGTCATTTGTTAGTATCTCGTTGAATATGCGACTATCATGCATACTTCCTTCCTATCCGCAAGAAATGAATATGAAACACATGTCAAAATCGACAGCGGCCATTATATTTTGCGTGTGACAGTATTTCCTACCGAAATATGTTGTCGTATCTGGCCCCGTAACCCATGCACTGACATGTGTTTTGTCTATTGCGCCAATGCAGTCCTGCAAACATGCATAAATTGTTTTGTTGCGTAAATTAATAACAAGTGTTTCCTTCTTGCCAAGCGTCAAGTGCAGTTAATAACAAAAACAAAATATATTTTCTTGATTTATATGTCAATCAGGTATTTCCGTCTAGAAGTACCTTGAACGGTAGGTATTTCCGTCTAGACCGCACGTATGGATGTATACGATGCTGACTGTATGTGGGCCGGCAATGAACAACAGTGAACTCTTTCATGGAAGTTAATACGTTATGCACGTGCCTCGACACAGTCTCCCCAGAATGTTGGAACCGTTCTTGGATTTCCCGATTTTGCTTCCCTTTCAACACATGCATAAACATCGCAACGCTATCTTCAACAGCTAAGCCATGTGGACGTTGCGGGACTTGTAACCCAAAATCATTTACTAATGTCTCACACAATGCGGCAAAAACTTCCTTCGGCATGCAAACATTTTCCTCAAATCGACCCATATGCCCCGCATATAGTTCGCATATCCATGCATTCCCGGTTAGTATAGAAGTGCGACACGGCGTTTTATTCATGTGTTTCTCGTACCATTCTGTCGCCCACTGACATGCTTGTACAAATGTGCAATTCTGTTCTTGTTGCACCTGGACCGCCATTTGATTAAGCATTTCCGTTATGTCATCATGGTTGCTTCCATCCCAGGGATTCATCGCGTCTTCGTTCATGCGAAACCTATAAAAGTGGCAGTCTTTCATTCAGTTGGCACGTGAATCATTGACTTAAATTATATTGAAGTTTGCAATTAAAAAATTCCGAGAATGTTTTTAATCAAAGCAATGCCGTCACAAATGTCATATGGAACGCATGCTCATATGAATTGCACAAAAAATCAAGATGTTCAACTTATGCTTTACACGGGGGTCATGGTGGTAACAACCACAAAAGTAGCCAGCAAACTACACTAACAAATGAACTTCAAACATATAGGCATTCACAAGCGTGCAAGTAAAACGTAATTCCCTGTCTCAAACGTAGGCACACAAAATATTAAAACACAAACATCCCATTTATTTCCCAAAAACGAAGCACAACCATGCTTCCGGTCCGTCAACCCATACACTTACCTAAAACCTGTTGCTGCCCGTAGCTAGCAAGAAAAAAACAAAAACGACATAATGAAAACATTCACACAGCACCATCCTGTTTTAGTACATTGCCAACAATACCATAAGTCAACATTTTAAAAAGGAAGACAAGGAGATGTATCTTAAACACTCGTAACACCGCTACATCACATCCGGCGACCCCCAAACAGGTTTGCAAAAGGCGCCGACGCAGTACACTGGAGCTGTTTCTGTGTAAGCCATCCAATGATGTGGTCATCATCAGGCTGGCACATCATGATCTCCCGGTAATCGGCGTTATCCATAAGTGTGGAGGCGAAGTGGAATAACGGCGTACCAATCATGGATGGAATACTACTCAGCTTATGCATGCACTCGGAAATAGTGTACAGCGATTCGTTGCCTGTGAGGTGCCTAACCGTGACCTGCTGATTCTTCGAACGAACCACATCTGTCATTCTGTCCATGCTTTCCGCAATAACGGACGCACCACTTGTTGCCTTCTTCGACTTTGAAACACTTGTTGATGGCGTCTTTCTCCTTTTTGGCTTTTCAATCGGAACATGCTCGAGTGAAGAATCGGAATCCACGTCCTGTGCTCCTGCGGGTATCGGATCAGCAAATGGCTGCGCTCCCAAACTATGCACTGAATCAGATGAGGCCTCATCAGCTTCAGGGAGGATCTCTCCCGAGGTCCAATGGTGCTTCCTACTAGCTGATGCCCCCATGAAAACCGTCTCCATCAAGTCACGGTGTTCCAAAGTTTTTTTCCTGAACTTCGCACACACCTTGTTGATCTGCAGAAATGTAGATGTATAAAAGAGGCAGACGTTATATTTCATATAAATAAATTGTATTGCAGTTAAATGAAGAACTAAAAAATGTACTTGTAAATGACAGATATGAAACTTGTTTGTACATGTACTTACTGATTCCATCTTGTCCCACCACTCGTCAGGTGCCTGAAACAAACCGGTGTCATAGTCAAAGCCTATCCCGGACACTCCCTTACTTGAATCCATCAACTTTGTCCACGCCTGCCACTCTTTTTTCAAGCTCATGTACTTATTCTTCAACTGTTTTAGTCCATGTTTTTTTCCAGTTTTTCTCTCAAATTTCCTTGACAACGACTTGTACCCTGCCTGGCTGAGGACTAAGAATGGGCGATTTCCTTTACTAATCTCATTTGCGATCAACTGGAGGAAAACTCGGACTGAGTTACTGTCCCATGAGGCCTTGTGGCTTAACTGATTTTGTGTCTCTTCAAGGCTGCTTGACTTGTCACTGACAATGCCTTTGCTTTTCGAGTGGTTACGCGACGAAGTACGTGTGGAAGCCATTACTAATGTACGGTTACAAAAGATTACCATCACAAATTTGGTTGTTACATACACACGCATAAGCCATGACACATTATTAACAACAAACAGACATATATGATGCTAAAGTTAAATTTACATATACCCATTGGAAATTACTAACGTACGTAAACAGGTTCCATGGAAGTTAGTAGTGGCCACAAAAAATATGATAGTTAGTATTACGGCTCCCATATGCGAGAACATACTACCAACATACTATGAACGTACTAACTACATACTAACAACATACTGACAACATACTAACGTCTTTGTACATACCCCCAAACATGGTACCGGTGCTTACATACGGCACAACAAAATGACAACCACAATGCAGAGCACATACACAATGGTCTTAAGGACACGCAAAGATTGTTGAATGTCTATGACATCAGCCCGCAATTGCATGGCAATTTCATCTCCGGCAGACGCATAGCCTTGGTTCTCTCGCCTTGGTTCTTCACACCAACCAATCCAACTGACACAGGGCTGATGAGTGGAAATTATGGAACTATTAGTTTCAACGGTTGGTCATGTTCATACAGTTATGATCGGTAAAGATTGGGTCACTCACCACAGGGCGGGGATAGACAAAGTAGGGACGCCCTGGATTTTTGGTGGACCTGGAAATCTTAACAATACAGGGGCCATGTCCACAGGCACACATTCGACGTGGCCATGTACTGGAAGTTGCACTAGAGGTAAATGAAGCCATGCTATGTTTGACAAACATTCGAAAGTAACAATGAATCATAGCAGTAATTAGTTTATGATATCCATATTTCAGGTTAAACATGAACTGAATACGCTGATGCACAAGTTTCATAGGATGGGTTTACAAACTCATTATTTTATTCATTTTATGTTAAAGAAAAACAGCACACCAGTTATGGTTTCACTGTCAAAATGTTTGTAAAATGAAAATTTTAAACTAAAATAATGACAAATCCCCACATTATATAAGCTGGATATTTTACTTCCTCACATTATCACCTTCAATTAAAATTATGCCAAAGGTCAAGCACTGAAATGTTTTTTTTACATTTCTGATAAATATGTCAATGAAAACAAAAATGAATTACTTTCTGCCATATGCAATCGAGTGCTCCAATGGCAAGTTTACATTCATGAATCCACAATATAATAATAGTGTAGTTGAAGTTCCATACATTTTCTAATAACAGTTTGAAATGTCCAGTGTAATAAGAAGTGAAGTTGAATAACCACAAAAAAAAATCTCATATATATGAATGAAGCCACATATGAATACAGATTTTTTGAAAAGACATGGAGACATTCTCAATCAAAGCAAGTGGTGTGGACATCTGGGTTTAGGAGAGGTTTGTAGGGCTGGAAAATTGATTCTATACTTACGTATGTGTCCAACAATTTTAGGTCGGTTACATGAAGCTTGTTTTACCATCCTACTCAATCAAAGCCTTCAAAGGCCATAATCTTAGTTAAACCACAAGGTAATATGCCTTTCTGTATTATCTCAAACCAATTTAATTTGTTCTCCCTCATCTCCCAATGTTACCTTAAATGTACATAATGTCACTCTTTCTTATCTCCTAAGCAACATGATTCTTGTGTTATAACAATGAAATTGATTACATGGCAGCGTATGTTGAAATGCTATATGATTGTTCAGTTCAAAGCAAGATCAGGACATGATGATGTGGAGACATTCTCAGATTTATGACGACAAAAGCAGAGGGTTTTACTCAGATTTAAGATTATTATCAATACATAAAATTAGATTTTAGATTTCAGCAAAAAAATTGATTACAAATTCCAAATTTCATAAACAAAAATCTGAAAAAATCACAAATTCAGAATTCATAATTCAGGAAAATCAGATTGCATTCACCATTCACAAATCAATAAACACTTTGATATGAACTTTTTTTTTTTCTGTAATGAGAATTATAAGAAATCAAATTAAGAATTTACGAACTCAAATTTGTTTGTAAATTCAGATTTTTTTAAGACACATAGAGACATTCTGAGATTTATGAAGATAAACATAGAGGGCAAATTCAGATTTCAGATTATTATCAATACATATATTTAGAGTTCAGATTTCAGCAAAAAAAAATTTGATTAGAAATTCCATATTTGAGGAAAAAATCAAAACAAATCAGAATTTCAGATTTCAGATTTCATATTTCGGAAAAATCAGATTTCATTTTCAGCATTCAAAAATCAATGAACACTTTGATATGAATTTTGTTCTTTTTTAATGAGAATTATAAGAAATCAAATAAACAACTTACAAAACTGAAATTTGTTATGGAGACATTCCAGATTTATGAAAACAACACTGACATGGAGACATAGTTTTTGTAAATTCAGAATTTTTGAAGACACATGGAGACATTTGCAAATTAATGAAGAGAAAAATTTCGATTTCATATTTCAGCAAAAAAATTGATTAGAAATTCCAGATGTCAAGAAAAAAAATCAGAAAAAATCAGAAATTCAGATATCATATTTCACAAAAATCAAATATCAACATTCAGATTTCAGATTAGGCACAACAATCAGATTTATGAAGATAGAAATTTAGATTTCAGATTTTAGAAAAAATCTTATTAGAAATTCCAGATTTAAGAAAAAATTAGCAGAAACAAAGCAGAAAATATGAATTTAGAAAAATCATATTTCATAAATACAGATTTCATATGTGAAGAACACCTCAAAAAATTGTCAAAAAAAATGTGTTTTCCACCACAAATCGGTCGTGATGACCAGTTTCCATGACTGAGCGTCCATCGGAGTGAGGTTTTGCAGTGAGTGCGAGAGATATAACACTGGGTTTCCCATTGTGCAAACCGAAATGAACAAAATGTAACCCAAAGAATTAGAGGAAAATTTTGAAGCAGCAACAACAATGAGTTTCAAAGATAAGCCGACCAGATCGGGTTCGAGGATAGGCTATTATGCAAACAAACCCCCAAAAAAAACAAAAAAAAAAGAAGGTAAAACCAACCATTACCTCAAAATCGGTCGTGTTTGAGAGACTGAGGATGAGGGTCGCCGCTGATATGAACTCCGGTGGTGTTGGCCTGTCAGAAGTATCGCTGTGGTTCTTCCCCGAGCAGCGCTGTTTAGGTCGCCTCCTTCGACGAGCGGCTGTGGATGACCTAACTACTGTGAAGTGTGTGTGGGGGGGAGGGGTTAGAGGCTGTGCTTTTGTCAACACAGTGCCAAGGGTAGTTTGGTACTTTCAACTCGCCTTGTATGTAAGTCATGCCCGTGAACTCATTTTGTCGTTTAGTGGCTAATTTAGCCTATTTTGGACTGTAGTGGCTATTTTAGCCCAAAATGAAGTTGCCAAACGGAGGCTAAAATAGAAATAAAAATACTTTTTTCATGAAAAATTAGTTTACATGAAAACTATTTTTTGATGTAAATATTTTATTAAAAAATTGATATGAAAACATAATTGACTGAAATAAGAAAATTGTCATTTTTAGAATGGTCATTTTTCCCTCCCCGCTCAACCCCTAGATCCCCCGTCCCATCTCGCACTGGCTTTCCTTGCCCTGATAAGTAATTAGGGCAGGAATGGGTTTTGCTTTCCCTACTTGTTCTACCCAACCCTACTCCAATTATATTTGTTAAATATATTTATATGTATATAACATATATAATTTTCTTTTGTTATAATAAACTTAAAATACTAAAATATTATATTTATAATTAATTTTTACTCATTAATCTTATAAATCTCATTAAATATAAATCATTATTTATAATATACTATATTATGTATAATTTTTATTCCCTAAACTCGTCTCGTAATCATCCCTAGTCATTTTCATGTTTGAAATATGAAAATAGAATTAAGTTTGGTTTTTCTAATTTGTGGTTCACTTTTGATTTGAAAATTGGGAAACCAGTGTTAGTGGTGCGATTCGGTTTCGGATTTGGGTCCACAGTTTTGGATTAAAACTAAACCAGACTAGGTAATTTAAACCATATACAATGTTGTCTCTCTATCTTATTTTTGTTTAAGTTAAGGGTTGAACAATGAGCTTGTTTATGTTTCGAAAGTTTATATTTTGAAAAATTATGACAGATTAATGTTGAATAATAGATTTGTTTACTATTATGAGTTTTTAACTGGTAAACATTATGAGAGTAGTTTGCTTGATGGTCATATTATTATTATTTTTTAAATTTCTAACAGGTTGAATATTTTTTGAAAGTGTTATATAATTTTACTTCTGAGCAAATTATATGAAACAGTGATTTCAAACTAGACATAGCTATGTTTAAAAGGTTTGGTCTGGATTGATTCAATGATTTTAATAATTTGGTTTGATTCCAATTTTTATAAAACTATAAGTAGTCAATTGGTTCTCATTTCAAACCACACCAAACCAAACCAAACCAGACTATTCTTAGCCCTATTAACTGTCTAAGTATTAAAAGAAAATATCGCTTACATTTAGAAGTGTTAAAAATCTAATTGTGCAATTTATAGAAGTGTCTACCTTTCACCGTACTATATTTTAGAACACATGGCATACCACAGTCTATTTTCGTCCCTCGTACCAGAACGATAAGCACTCCAGGTAACTAACATAGGCCAATCCTTCAATTTTACCTCCATCCTATAGTTTAGACAGTTATATGTAGGGCTGCAAACAAGCCGAATTGAGCCGAGTTTTAGTATATGTTTGGACTTATTTATTATGATTTTAACGAACTCAAATTCGAGCTCGAGTTCAATAAAAATTTAACGAACCAAGCTCGAGTTGAGTTGGCTTAGGTTTGGCTCGAGCTCAAGCCTGTTCACGAGCCTTAACGAGTCAAAAAATTTATAAATTTATACTTGAGTATGAGACTAAAGTTACAATTATATAAATGAATATTTTATCAAAATAATAATATCTACTACCATTATTATATAAATGTACTATCTACAGTTAACTATTATTTACATTTATTTTTTAAATTTATAAATAATATTTTTATCTTATTTTTTATACATATTTTTACATTATTTAATATATAAATAATAAATATTAATCAAGTCAGCTAACGAGCTGAGCTTACGAGCCAAGTGTTAGAATATTTGGACTTGTTTATTAAAAATTTAACGAATTCAAGTTCGAGCTTGAACGCAAAAATAAAAAATAAAAATAATAAACCGAGTTCAAATGAACTCTTACCGAGCTGAACTCGTTCACAAACAATTTTGTTAATTTGCAACCCTAGTTATATAGAACACATATGTTTTCTTTTTTTCCCAAAATCACCCAATTCAATTGGGTTGTTGCTGGTTTTAAAATGCTATTTTACTTTCTGAACAAATAATTGGTTGTCTTCTCTGCAAAGAATTGGTCATTTCCCCTTTCCACGCTACATAATAGGGCAAATTACACTCATCTCTCAGTTTAAAAAAAAACACTGTTAATTCTATATTTTTGACATAATTATAATAGTCTCTTTTAAAATTTTAATTTCATTTTTCATTAGTAATTTGTGAGTTGTACGAATTAAAAAAGGATATTATTATCTCTTTTTTACTAAAATATATATTTAACCTTATTTATTTTTATGTGTACCCAGCATTTGTATTAGTTTTGATTAATTTAATCGTACCAAAAGGAGGTTGAGTGTAATTCTGCTAACTATATTTTCCTCAAATTTCAGAGGTAGGAAAGAGAGGGAGGACATGAGCACACAGAAGATTCACCAGTTTTTGTATTAAATACAATGACAAGGTTGATAATTATTGAAGGGGGTAAGCTATATTCTTTGGATGAACAGTAAAGAAGTTAATCCCGATCTTATTTGCATATTATTTATACAATTTCTTAAACTGATTTTATTAAAGAAGTAATTTAAGCCACAATTAATTATTCATTTAACCTTAATTGTGATGCTACATTTGCAATTAGAGTGAAGTTATCTTCATCAAGGAGTTGGTGTCACTCTTGTGCATGACAGTAGTGACAGTTGTACAGTTCGTGAGACTCATTTTTGAGTTTGCAATTAGCGTAAAGTTATCTTCATCAAGGAGTTGGTGTCACTGTTGTGCATGGCAGCAGTGATAGTTGTGTGGTTCGTAAGACTCATTTTTGGGTCTTATTTTGATAATTCGAACCGTTTAAATTTTAAAGAACTTCAAGAATAATATACCTATGAAAAATTAAGTTGATTAGATATCAATAACTTCTTCATCAAATCACACCTGTATATAAAAAATGAATATGTATTTATTAAACTAAATACAAATGTGATTTGATGAATGAGCTATTGATATCTATCAGCTTGATTTTTTTAGAGGCATATTCTTCTCGATGTTTGGATCAACAAAATAAGACAATAAATGAATCTCACGGGCCGTACAACTATCACCGCTTCATGCACAGTGGTGACACTAGATCTATCTGCCAATTTTCTCTACCATTTCTCATTTTACTTAAGTATTCAACTTTTATATTAAAATTAAATATATTTTTTATTTTTTTGGTCTACCTTATTCATATTTTATTATTAATTTGTATTGAGTTTTCTACTTAAAATGAATTTGTTTATTAGGAAAAATTTATATTTAATTTAAACTTTATATACCTATATATAATTATATATAAAATATATAAATAGTTTGAAAAGATATTAAAAAAAAAATTAATACTCAACATAATTAATTTATCTTTTCTTTTTTCTTAATCCAACCACATCATATTTATATTTAATTTTTTAAAATAAATTTTGTATAACTTCATAAAAATTAAAGAATTAGAATTACATTTAATTTTATGTTACGATTTTTTTTCCAAATTAGCTATTATTATTAGGATTAATTACCAAAAAAAAAAAAAAAAAACTCAAGGTTTCATGCGTTTTTCACTTTAAATTCTAGTGTTTTAATTTTGACAAATTAAACCTAGAGTTCCATCTATGTTTCAATGTGTCTCCTCTATCCATTTCCGTCTGTGTAAGGTAACGGAAAATCGTTTTGGAGTTTAAAGTGAAAAAACGTGAAATCTTGGAATTTTTTTTTACCCTAATATTTAATTTTTTGTTTGTACATATATATATATATATATATAACTGATATATCTTATTGCATATGTACATATATGCTTGTATTTTTGTTGATATTTTTTAATTCAAAATTTGACTCTTTTGATGATAAAATTTTAATTTCGTCCCTAATTTTGATGATTATGTAAGAAGGGTTACCTGAAGTGTAATTAATCTCTTTTTTTTAAAGTCTGCACTAGAGTTTTGATGCAGTTTTTATTTACCGCTTATGAAGTAAAAATAACTTAAATAAGTTCTAAAAAAAATCTTTTAGTCTTGTTTGGTGCTACTTATCTGACTTGTTTATAATTTTTTTTTTATTTTAGAAGTTTGTAATAAACTATTTGGTACAACTTTTACTTTATTAGGTAAAAATAACTTAAATAAATTGAAGAAAAATAAATTTCTAAAATTTGGGCGAAAAGTACTTTTGCCTTCTACTTCTAGATTATCAGCTTGTAAATTATAATAAATTACACCAAACACACCATTTGAAAGCGGAAATTTGTACTTTTAACTTGTGTTTTTTTATTATCAATTTTTAATTTATAATAAATTACACCATACAACTCACTTTCTTTTAATAGAAAATAGCAGAGTTGATAAGTGAACCACTTAAAAGAAGACGCCTTTTGCTCACTCTTAAATTTATGATCCCTGTGCTATTATTAAATTCAAGTCATTTTTAAATAATTTTTTTTAAAAAAAAATATGAGTAATTTTAAACTTATTTTTTAAATTAAGATTTTTTTTTTTTTTTTGACCTTTGTTCTCAAAACACCAATCGAAACACGTGCTGTCAAAAAAATGACTTTAAATTTTTTTTTGCAGGCCTAGTGACTAGAGTCTTGTTTTTGAGAGGGATTTAATAATTGTTGTTTTTATAATTTTTTTTTGGTTAACTTTTTTTTGTTTTTAGTGATTTTAAATTTTTTAAAAAGAATAATTAATTACAAAAAAAATTCTAAAATTTAATGGATTTTGTCACTTTAAACCCCAATGTTTTTCCACTTTCAACCTAAAAACAATTCTCTGTTACCTTATACAAACAGAGATGGAGCAGGAGAGAGAGCATATTAAAACACGGATGGAACTCAAAGATTTAATTTGTTAAAATTGAAACACTATGATTTAAAGTGAAAATCGCGCAAAATCTTGAAATTATTTTTATAATTAACCCTTATTATTAATGACAAAAAGAGTATTTATTTTATCATGTTATAATTTAATATCATATAAAATAATTATATATTTATTTCAATTATACTTTTATAACACGATATCGTTCAAATTATTAAATTATACATAACTAATTGAAACAAAATTATTATATATATGCATATATGTTTATTTAAATAATACTTACATATGATTAAGATTATCAAAATAAAAAATTAGAATTGTTGTTTAATTTAAATGACTTTTTTTTTCTTCAATTTAATCATTATCTTCAATATTAAAAAAATATTTATTTTATTATATTGTAATTTAGCATAGAAGCATAATATATATAATTATATATATATATATATATACCCACAGATATAAGCATAAATAATTCAACCAAAATTATATATATTTATTTATGTTATATTTCATACATGATAAAATTAATATTATTCAGTGTGTTTGGTTGAGTTTTGTGGATTAAACTTTTTGAAAATTGAGTTTTTTGATTTTCGTATTCTTTTGTTTTTAGTGAATATTTTTTAAATTTTAAACATTTTTTTTACTTTTTAAGATATTCCTTAGTTTAGATGTGTCTAAAAAGTAAAAAAATTTGTGAAAAAATATTTTAAAAAATTAATAAATTCATAAAAATATAAAAAATGTACTGAATTCTTATATATATATATATATATATATATATATATATTTGTATATTTTATATTTATTGAATTTTTAAAAAAAAAAATTTACAATTTTTTTACTTTTTAGGTATATTTATGTTAGGTGTGTCTAAAAAATAAAAAAAAAATTGTTTAAAATATTAAAAAAATTCAGTAAAAACAAAAAAATACGAAAAATAAGAAAGTAGAATTTTCTAAAAAATATTTTCTGAAAAATAAAAACAAGCTTTCATAATACATATATCGTAATATATTTTTAAAAATAATATATATATATAAATAATTTAACTTAATTTTATAAAATATTATTTTTAAAAAAAATTAATCCGCATTGGTCAACGTCTAATTATTTATTCCTTCCGTCTCATTTTGTTAGTCTACTTTTTCATTTTTATTCGTCTTAAAATATTTATTTTCTTTTTTATTTTAGGATACTATTAAGGCCAAGTTTGGGAAGTTTAGAATAAGTGTACTTTTTGACTTTTCTTGTATTATGTGTAGAAAAAGTAGAGAGGAGATGTTGATTGATGTGACCCAAAAAAGATAAAAAGATGAAATAAGTGCACTTTTTTAGTTTAGCCAAACTTGACTTAAATTTTTAAAATTACACATTATAAATTATTATAAATACATTTTAAAATTCAAGTAGAAGGACAATAGTAAAATAATTAGGTTTGGTTTGGGAAGTGGGTTGGCTTTTTAGCTTTTTGATTTTTTTGACTATTTTAGCTGGGTTAAAAAGCTTGGTTTGGGAAGGACTTTTTGACTTTTTGACTTTTATGACTTTTTTTGTGAGAGAAGAGTATAATGGTTATAGGTTACATGTGATATTTTGTTTGTTATAGCTAAAATAACCTATTTTATTTTTTGTGACTAAAATAACTAAAAAAGCCTGAAAACCTTCTTCCCAAACGGTGCCTTACACAGTTGAATTTTTTTACTTGGACAAACAAATTGAGACGGAAGTAATAAGAATTTTAGTTGTCATTTGATATTGACTTTTTTAGTTAATTTTTTTGAGTTGAGACTTTTTTAGTTTGAGATTAAAAAATTCGTTTGATTTGATTTTTTTGACTTTTGTGAGAGAAAAAATGAAATAATTATGATTTAAATTATTTAACTTATTTTGCCTTTTCTGCTTTTTTAGCCCAACTAAGATCTCGTTTGGAAACATGTTTTTTAGTAACTTTTTAAATTTTTAGTTAAAATATGATATAAAAAAATAGATGCTTGGAATGACTTTTTAATTTTTTATGAAAATATATATAAAAATAGAGAGAAAATAAAATCTTTAACTTTTTTTATATAAGTTGTTAACTTTTTAATTTTTTTAATAATTTTTATACTTTTAAATTAAAAAATAATATTGTCAAACGAGACTTAAGGGAAGTACAACGAAGGCTTAATTACTACTAATTTGGACTTAATTGAGTCGCCACGTTGGCAATCTGAGTGGAGGTGTCTCAACCAATCAGCACATAGTTTTAATTCCTATATAAATTCCCGCTCCACGCCCTGTTCTCCGCCATTCCAATCAGCGTCTGTGTCTTCCAAAGAACCCAAAGCGGTAGAAAGCGAAAGCTAGGGTTAGGGTTTGTGAAGAAAGAAGAAAAAGAAGAAGATGAGTTCAGGTGGGGGATCAACGAAGGGTGGGCGAGGAAAGCCCAAGGCATCGAAGTCTGTGTCTCGGTCT
Organism: Camellia sinensis; assembly: GCF_055761805.1. Classification (NCBI taxonomy): domain Eukaryota; kingdom Viridiplantae; phylum Streptophyta; class Magnoliopsida; order Ericales; family Theaceae; genus Camellia; species Camellia sinensis. The sequence goes on from NC_138962.1 coordinate 93,268,596, forward strand.
CAGAAGGCCGGTCTTCAATTCCCCGTTGGTAGAATCGCTCGATTTCTAAAGGCCGGAAAGTATGCCGAGCGAGTGGGCGCCGGAGCTCCGGTCTACCTCTCTGCTGTCCTCGAGTACCTCGCTGCCGAGGTATATTTTCTTCCTCATCATTGTCCGATTGTTTCATCAAAAGAACAAACATTTTGTCCTCAATTTCAATAGATTTTGATTTGGGAATTATGTTTGATTATTGGAATTGGTTGGTGTTTGATGAATTTGATTATTTTTGTTTGCAGGTGTTGGAGCTAGCTGGGAATGCGGCGAGAGATAACAAGAAGAACAGGATAGTGCCAAGGCACATACAGTTAGCAGTGAGGAATGATGAGGAGCTGAGCAAGTTGTTGGGGTCAGTGACCATTGCCAATGGGGGGGTTTTGCCAAACATTCACCAGACTTTGTTGCCTAAGAAGGTGGGTAAAGGGAAAGGGGATATTGGTTCTGCTTCTCAGGAGTTTTAGGAGCCACCCAGCCTTATGTGATGTACAATGGTTTTTTTTTTTTGGGTTTTCTTTTTAACAATGTATTATGATTTTATGGGTATAGCTCCTCTTGGGGCATATGAATCAAAGTTCTACAGTTTTGATGGTTGAAGTTTGATGTCAATTGTGATTTTTTTTTTTCTTCTGGGGAATTTTGTGGTTGATGGCTTAATGTCAATTGATTAATTTATCCAATATGTACCAAATCTTTGGATCAACAATGCTTGGAAATCAAGTTTGTTTAGATACTGTAAACAAACATGCAAGTTGGGTATAGATCCTCAAGTTGGAATGTGAAATTTGGATCACTAGTTAACCTCTGCATGGAAAATGTTTAAGACCAAAATATAAGAGTGCCCAAGTTTCTGGACAACAAGACAAGTTGAAAAAATATTTTTTTTTTAAAACAAAATATTTAAAGATTGTTAAAGTATCTTATTAGAGGAAAAAAATAGTGGACCGTTTAGAGTTTACTTTAACTTTTTTAATTTTAGAATTAAAAAAAATAAATTATCTTTTAAGAGGACTAATAAAGTAAATATTATGATATTTGTTAATCATCTTAGGCTTCGTTTGGCAAGAGGTTATTTTAGTCAATTAGTTAAAAAGTTACTAAATTAGTTAAAAAGTCAACAATCTATACCAAAAAGTCAAAGATTCTTTTTTCTCTCTACTTTTTGCATATCTTTTTGTAATTAGTCAAAAAATCATTCCAAAAATATAAGTTTTTTTTATTTACTTTTTTAGCCAAATAGTCAAAAAGTTATTAAATTAGCATGTTCCCAAACGAAGCCTTAATAGCACTTATGCATCAAAACAATTTGAGAAGAGTCTAAAACTATAGATGAATATACAATAGTGTTATTAAGCTACCAATAATATCTTGAATTAAAATTAGATTTGAGCTCCATCTGAATTTGAAAAACTCACCAAGAAATAGATGAGTAAATATTTTCGACAATACTAGCCCCAACATTCTAAACAATACCAAAGAGAGTAAATACATAAATGAATGTATGTAATTAATTCGAAGACTTAAAATTTGCTCCAAACCTGTTAAGCTTATTAACTTCTCATAAAATTTATAATTTGGCTTGGAGTTCAAATTAATAACAGGTTTGGAGTTCAAATTAATAATCTGTTAGGCTTATTGACTTCTCATAAAATTTGCACAATTTGGAGCAAGTTTTCAACTCTGACTAGAAAGCTTTGAAAGATTTTTCTTTGATCTGTCTAACTACAAGATTCTAGACAAAGCGTTGAAGATAGTTTTGGCAGAAACAAAAGGTAATAATATATCTATATTTCTTTGCCAATTAATGTGTTCTCTATTATATCAATGCAAGAGCCAACGGACTTTCCCAAAGCCATGGCTTCTGCTACTTTGGATCGAGCTTCTTGATGACGAACTAATATTAAGAGAGTATTTACAGCAGCCCATTTTACTTGAGAATCAGCTTCACTCTCAGTGAAACCCAACCATTTAAGCACTCTATTCAACTGTTTCATAATTGATAAATTGCCAATTAGTAATCCTATTCAATTAAGGGAAAGTGAATATTTCATAGAAAACATGTGCTTACCTTTTCCACATCAGAATGAAGTCCTTCAGAGTATCCAAACACCAGTTGCTCTGCTGCTAAGCCTCCTAATATTACGCATAAAAACTTATTCAAAGTCTGGAATAAAAAACAATATAAACAAACCCATATCAACATATAGTGAAAATGATGTAGAGAAACCATTTTCTAATAAACAACAATATTAGGATTCTTATGGTAAAATCCTGCAAGCACTGAGATGATAATTGATTCTCAGTGTAATTAGAGTCCTACAAAACATTTCTCACTTGACAATATCCCAAACTTTGAACTGCGTATGCAAATGAAGAATTGTCAGATCAATTGATTGATACTTGATGCTTGATGCTTGATGCTGATGCTTCTTATTATTAAGAACATAAATTTTATGAACACAGCAGAAGTATATTAACATGAAAGTGAGAACTCAAACGTTAGTATTGCTTAATGAAGTATCCTATTGGCTTGAATTCAACCTTCTAACAGGTTCGAATAGGAACTTGTCAAACATTCACAAAAATGACTTCTGAACTTTTTGCAAAAAGGTTATAAGCATAATGCTCAGCCTTGTCTATAGGGTGTGACTCAGACTCATGACACTGCTATTTACTTGGGGCACAGTTAATGTCTGACCTTGCTTGAACAAGTCTGAAGTGTTTTAAAGAAAACCCACTAATTATGATAACCAGTTAGCACAGTTTGAGTGGAATGTTGGAGTTTATGTTCATGTTAATCAACCTTCTAGTGTTACACTAACTGAACAATGATGTATATAACACAGGCACATTGTTTTACTTTAAAAATATACAAATGAGTGCATATGCTCCAGAGATGCCAAGAGTAGAGGTATTTAAAACTAGATTCTGTGGCACTCCCTTTACAGGCCACTCATGTCACAATGCAGACACCTACTAGCTCATATTACTTATGCCTATCAAACTTTGAAATATAATTAAACTAAGCTGAAAATTTGGGTGTTGAAAATCACAACAACTCTAGCATTGTTAATTAAATAAGGCATGGCTAAACCAATTGTATTAGAAGCAAACACCACTACCTTATTTCCATTTTATTTTAATGAACAGTTTCCTATTGAAGTAAAAATGAAATGATTGTTCACAGCAATTACAAAAGGTTCTTCCTCATTATTCAGATCTGAATACTAACTGATTCTAAACAAAGGTATAAAAAGAAGTAAGCATCCTATGAATGGAAAGATGATAGGCAGTAGTATTCACAGTTTATGGCTCATCCAGTCACCATAAATAGGCATAACTTCGAGTATTCAGGCAGCAAACTTGAGCCAATTTCCTAGAGGCTTATCCAACTTGAGGATGACTTTTTATATTCAAGTGATATACAGCACATGTGAATCCTCTTGAGTGCTACAAATAATTTAAGCATATTGATTTCACGATTACTTTATCTTTCACAATATAACCAACTCAAAGCTCTGCAATAATGGATCCTAGAAAATAAAGTTACGTATAACATGTATACTTATCAAGAAAAAAATAAAAAAGAAAGTATGATGCACAATTTCTCTATCTTTCCTATTCCCTGTTGCTTTATTTTTATTTTTTAATTTCAATTTTGTGTTAATAATGAAAATCATAACTTGTGTTACATGGGCTCTTCTAGATTTGTTAATTAACCATATCAGACACTCGACACTTGATTAAGGATACGAAATGTTTGTCCAACATGTCTAGTTGGACATGCACATTCGATGTGCCTAAGGGCATCTCCAGCCTTCCCTTTACTCATATCAAATGTACATTTGAGTAGAAATCCTCTCCAAAACCCTCTCTCCACTCCTTTGCTCAAAACTCGTATCAAAATGAGTTTTACTCATTTTTTTACTCAAATCAAGGGAGAATCAAATGTTTACTCAAAATTTTTAAGGCTATTTTGTGGCTTTAAAATTTATAGTCCTGCCCTTGGTGAAGTTTTTACTCAAAGTTAAGCTTAAATTTGAATTGTCCATTGGAGTGTTTCATTTCAAATAAAGCTTTAAAATTTAGAGTAAAAGCTGGTTGAGTTTAAATCATGACTTTACATTTGACTCTGACTATATACATAAAAAACTCTATGTTAGTTGGGGAACGCCACTTTTCGTTTAAGAAACATGAAATCTAGTTGTGTCCTAGTGTCCTCGAACATGACAATTAGATGAATTCAACACTTAAAAAACACATATCCCCACCCCAACATAAAACACGTATCCATGTAACATATATCATAAAAAAATGACCCTCAACATGAGATTTTCTCCCTTGGACCACCAATTAGTTATTCATTTTTCAATCTTTTAATGTTTATGTAAAACATAAATATCTAGTTTGTCGTGGTTGATAATTGAATATGATTTGACACAGAAAAACCAAGTCACCATCATATAAATCAAAGAAAAACTTTTAGCTTAATATATGATAATAAAGGGAACAGGGTATCTCACCGTGGATGAAATCTTGCCCCTATTGGCCTGCATGTCATTAAAACAGATATATTAGAGGTTGATGATGACATTAAAACAAAATAGCACATACATATTTAGAACTTGTTTCATAGAGAATATCTTTCCAACTTATGTCACGGTCCCTTTTAATCTAGTTCCAGTGGCTTCAGTTAGTGGCAAATCATACTACTACATGGGTTTCTTTTTGGTCTTTTTGTTTTGTTTCTTTAACTATTTGCCTATTCTTTTTTCCAGAATATGATCTCTGTCCTGATAGAGCCTCACAAAAGGGTATTTTAACCCTTAGATAACAAATTATCTAGCAACAAATCATGTCATGTTTACTTTCAGATAAGCACCATCAGATACTGTAAAAATGGGTTCAGGACATATAACCCTAAGGTGAGGTGATTAGTAGGCAGCAGATGTTATATGCGCTTCTACATAGTGGTATTGCATATGTGCTAAGAAACACCGACACATCCAATAAGGCGTCATGTCATGTTGGACACCGTATAATCTAAGCTGATCTGATGCTGTCTATTCCTGATTAAAAGATTGTGTACAGATACAATGGTAGTGATTTACAATACTCTGTTATATTCTCCAGTACTTCCTCCAGTTAAGGACATCTACGATGACTGTTTTACCTTGGCTTCTTGTTCAATTTCAAATTTCATAACCATTTGCAATTGCGAAATAGAAAGACAAACGAAGGAATTTAAATTTAGGACAAGATCAACTTGCTTATACATATGTCTGCAGACTACATGGGGTCTTTTGTGTTTACATAACAAAGGGTTTTAAATAAAAACCTAAAAATATAGAGAAGAAACCTGTGTTATACACATTTAGCTAAATCATATCATAATGTTCATGATAACCTAGTGATTCAGTGTACCTCACTTATTATACCCTCCTATAGATGTTACAATGGGGATGTGCAACACTAGAACAGTTTGATTACCAAACCTTGTCAACCTTTACGATGAAAATGAAGAGAGAATAGAAGTCTTACCCCATCAAATAATTTTCCCTTGGAGAAGTTCTGTAATATTTTTGTAGTATCAATCTGCAAGCAATGAGAAATTGAGAATAGTGAACTAACCATTGTGAAAAAGTAAGTGCCGCACAAAAGCAAAGTAAACATCATTATATTCTCCAGTGATCAATCTCCAATTTCCTTACAGTCACTACAAAAAAGTTTGAATAAACCAATGGATACAAAGGTAAATCATAGAAGCAAAATTAACCAAGAACACAAACCATAACCTTGGCACCAGCCCCAAGAAATCCTTTACATTCCACACAAAACTGATCCTGAACAATGAAGCCAGACACTTAAGAATCTGTTTCATTTGAGCTTTAAAGATTTTACAGTGAAAAATGACTGCATCTCAGGCAACCATCTCTGATGCAACACACATCCGATGTGTAGCTTCAAATTTTTTAGGGCAAAATTCATTTTACCCCCTTATGGTTCAATAATAGGCAAAGAGCCCCCACATGGTTTTGGACTAATGTGCAACTGTTACATTTTCCATCTAAATTAACACAAATTGCGCCACACGCACGGAATTGGAGAGTTCACATAAAAAAAAGTTAAGGTCAATTATTGTTGTGAAAAGACACAACCACCCTTTAACTTCATCTTCCTCATCTATCCCATAAAAAAACCCTAAATCTAACTCAACCAGCAGCAGCAGGACAACACTTTCCACACCATTACTACACCTCTTCACCATTTTCTTTTCACTGTTACCAATTGTGTTTTCTCTCTCTCTCCTCCACTAGAACACCACCATAGAACACTCTCCATGGAACTCGTCTCCATTGTCCCCTCCAACTCTCTAACCATTTGATTGCTGGACCACAAGAAGCGAACTTGGCAGTGGTGCATCAATGACAGCTTGGCAACGGTGTTAATTTTCTGGACCACAAGAAGTCAACACCGTTGCCAGAACCATTTGGGATGGCCATACTTGTCTTGCCGGATTTGAATACGGGTTTATGTGACATTGCCGGAAGTAGAGTAAATTAGAAAGATAACACCAAGATGTGTGTGTGAATGCAATGGGTTTGTGCCTGAAGTTTGAACATCACATTAATTGTAATAATAATTGTATACTCCTTTGGGTCATGGTGAATGGATCAAATTGAAAGATCCTCTCATTACTTGACTTTATATGTTTTCACTCACATAAGGATCCGTCAAGCTCATGATGATATGCATGGAGTAATTTTTAACCCCGCTCATACGTTTTTAAGGATGAAATGGCATCGGTATATATGTATATGTACAGATTGAAAACTTAATACGTAATCAAATTTAAAATTAGATTTAAAAGTTAAATAATTTTTTTTTAATTAGATTGAAAAGTTAATTTAATTTAATTTTTTTTTTTGTAAATAAAAGAAATTTTATTATTAAATTAGGTTTAAAAACCAATAATAATAATGTCTTGAATAAGAAAAGGAAGGGTATAATTGTCTTTTCCTGTTTAACCTTAACAGAGTTATTATTGCAATTTAGTCCAAAACCATATGGGGTGTCTTTGCCTATTTTTGAACCATAGGAGAACAAGTGCTCCAGGCTTTAAAATTATGAGAAATCAGATCCAGAAGCTCAAATCAGCTAAAAAATATCAATTTCTCTGGCATACAATACAACAGGAATCAAGAGAACTGGAAAATGAAACCAATGAATTGTATTCCATAAATAACCTATGTTGACAAAATATATAAACGTATTGAAATTTTAAATTTATGCCGATTTCTTTTGGAAGGTACAGTCCATTAATGCAGAAAAAACAAGGCCAATATTTAGAGAAATGTAAATCATTTACTGGTTATGATTTTGGGGCAGGGAATAAACAAAGTGAAAGATAACAATAAACTTACGTCTCTGAGAAATTCAAATCCCAAAAATTCTACCCTTCCTCGTGCAAATTTTTCTTGTCTCAAAGCTTCCATGTTAGACACTTTATATCCTTTTGGTAGCACTCCAAGCAAGTAGCCAACTAAAAAATGACCAGCTTCGTGCTGCACAAAGTTATATTCTGCTTGTTGAAGTGTATCATGGCAAAGAAGTTTCAAGAAAAATGTTGAAATGGATACCTTTAGAAAGCGCCGTATTAATTGTTACTAAAAAGAAGTTAAAACTAGTGGAATAGCAAACATTTCAAGGTTGGTAATGTAAACTTTCTCACACCCCTGCTTGAAACAGTTAACTGGGGTAAACACAATGCATTGCCCAGTAAACCCGTGCCTTATTCTTTCACCAAATTGGAGTGGTAAGGAAAAATGGTTGTCTTACTTGCATACACATTAGATGATCTTCACAGAGAGACTCATAGCTTCCACTGTGCATCATATTCTTCAGTTCTAATACGGAGACCTAGCAAAAACAATTTTAGTCGAAAAAGACATGAAATTCAATACATCATTAGGATCAGTGGATGAATAGATTGATCTCTGAATGACTCGAAATGAAACACAAATAAAGCCACTTGCAACTTAAGGAAGTTGTATCCATGACAGGCAGGCAATTACAAGGACATCTTCCCTTAAAAAGTCACACTTAAGGGCAATAAATACTTGAGTTGAGGATGATAGAAAACTTGTGTCTAAAATGACAATCCATCAATTACATGAAGAAAATAACCTAAAACACCGTGTTAGTGCATGATTCCCCATAAAGAGCAGTCGATGATGTATCATGAAATATGTGCATCCTCTAGTGGCACGTCAGAAAAACAAACATGATAATATAGAAGAGTTACATTCCTATGAGCAGTATAAAATCTATCATCTTAGCCCTTAAAAAACTATAATTAATGTGTCAACCACCAAGATGCAAGTAATGAGGTTCGTTATTAATTAAATGGCCACCACATACAAAAACATGTTACAAGCTTGACCACATAAATATCATTATATCTACACGTCAAAATCATCAGAAACCTCTTTGCCTCACTAATCCTTCTTCTGGATCCTTAAATTTCAGAAGAAGTCAAATATTTGGGCAATGCTAAATTTTACCTTCATCATCCATGTTGTGTTTTCAGTATTTTAGAATGTTTAGTAATACACCATAAACTACAATCATACATGGATAACTCAGTCATCTTAATTTCCTCCTTACTTCTAGGAAGTTGGAGTAATATGTGATGAAGCACACATATTCTTAAATATCAACTTTTTCATCTCTCTCTATCTCGTGTGTGAACGCTGTAAAGTGAAATCCCACATCGCCCAAGTACTAAAATAATATTAAGCATATAAGCGTGAGGGCACCCTCACTTCTTGAGCTAGCTTTTGGGGTGAGTTCTACCAAGACCATGTGTGTCTTTGCATGAGCATGCATGCATGCCTTTATGCAAGTTGTTCCTTAATAGAACATCAGCCATGGAATTGTAATCCTTAATTATTAGTCTTTATTTCTCTCTCATATCTTCTGACTAATTTTCTCTTTAAATAGAAACACACTTAATCATCTACTTTCTAAAAAAATAAACACATAATTCTCCACTTAATATGAGAACCGATGGTTTGTAGGTTAGAAAAACTCCATACTCTATCCAAATACATCATAAGATGGAAAAGAGATTCATGAGGTTTGCCTGTACCCCATTTCTCAAGACACCAACCATCCTCATGAAAAGTAGATGTCACTGACTAACAGAAAGAAACTTATGTAGATCATTGAGGGCCAAATGGAGAGTGAGTGGCAAACCGGCAATCAATAAAAAATTAGTACAGATTCAGCTTTGGATTTTGTACAGCATGCAACACTTTGGTATATTGAGTTCTTAAACATTAAGTGATTCACCAAAAAACAATCTCGCCCAAATTTTCAGTATAAGAAGAAAAAAAAAACAGATGGAATTAGAGGCTTCAAATTATCTTTGATTATGAAAATATAATCCTCATCATTAACAATTGACTGGAAGAATGGGGAATACTGAAAATCTCCTTCAATTGAATAGAAGCTATCCCCAATTGTCATTGTCTCCTCAAACTCATAAACTAGACAGAACTCTTGATAGAACCCCAAGGGATTCCCAGTCCAAATCCTACATATTTAGCCAACCATGTAATGGCATTACCAGCAGCAGCCTATAGGGATTAGGTGTGGAAAATGTTGAGACAATGTCCTATTCCACAACTTTAGAATCTCTCCTAAGGCACAGGCAACTGTATGCTGACCGCTTTCCAGTATGCAGGGCGAGTTTTTGCTATACTCCTTCAAAAGCCAGAAACTACATTCCCTTGAATCCATTAGAATATTACTATTGTGAGCTACTAAGCTTCTCTTTTTCTTCTTTCTGTCTTTTGAAACGATGAACCATAAATTTAGTGTCCTAAACATTCCAAGTCTTCATTTGTCTTTTCCCTTTATAAATGCCATGAATCTCACGGAAAGAGAAATTGCAGTACTAAGGGGCACCACGTTTGTTCTGTTCAAATCCACTTTAATGAACCCATGAGGTACTTAATACTGATTATTTACATGTCTGTTCTCTAGTTGTTATAATTTAATCCTTTTATGTGCTCTATATGTGGTATATCACACTAGGACCTGGTTGACCAACATAATTTAATAATAAAAGAAATTATCTCAAGATAAATAAATAATACAATTCAAAGCCATACGTAAATCTTGTTGATTTCTCAAACTTAAAATTGTAATTATTGTTGACCATGGGCCAAGATACAGGGTTATTTGGATCTTGTTATGATCATCAATTTCTTTTTTCCCCTTCCTTCTGATGTATAACAAGAATCAAATCGAAGACCCAATTTTGCCCACCCCAACAAATCCTATGATGGCATAACCAGATTATTGTCATGTGAAAATCACTTTGTTGGGGTCGATTTCTTAGAACATGTTGGTATTTTTCAGCCCTTTTTGGCTGTGGGAGGCAATGGCAATGGCAATGGCAATGGCAATGGCAAAGGCAATGGCCTGGGAAGAAGCATGATGACCATTAAAGGTAAATTCTGGTAGCTCAACAAATTACAAATTCTGGAAAGTCTTTTGCATCAGCAATTATTTTTTTTTCCCATTTTTCTTACTTTGAGGTTTAAATAATTCATGTAATCAAATGTTGTATAAAATGAAATGCCTTCATGCTATTGGACATCCAAATGACCTATTATGATTGGCGGTGAATAGAATACATGCAGCAATGTGTAAATAGTTTATCAAGAAGATGCATCAAGACATGCTTGCCAATATTGATGGTTACAATTTTTTCCATAGCACTGCAATATAAAGAACAAAAAAGTTGAAAAATGCAAATACTTACACAGAAAAGATAAAAATGTGAAACTTTAACTCATAGATTGAAGGTCATAAAGTAGGGAATAAGGATAGAATGCATAAAGAAAAATACAAACCTCTTCCGATAATTGAAATTCAATACTGCGCTCGATGGAATTCAGAATTGAATCAACTAAAGATTGAAGATATGATATGTCTATTCCACTGAGCTTTAATTCATCCAAAGATGAGATTCTTCGATGAACCTACAGAATGGAGCTTTTAGCATCTTTAAGACAAGTTATTCCAAGAACATGATACATTCAATAACACCGGCATGCTAAAACATCATGGCAAAAAGTGTCTATGGCAACTTGGAAGTAGGGAGGGGGTGGGAGGAGGGAGAGAGAGAGGGAGCAAAGCAGTTTATAACCAATGTTTTAATTACATGTTTGAATGTCTATGGAAGACTTGCTATGCTTTGTGACTTCACAATTATCATTTTCCCATCAATTCACCGTAAACATCATATGAATCTTGAAAATACGGTATCAATTCAAATACAGATAATAACTACAATTTAATCAAAAACAAGATTTGGAATGGCAAGAAAACATAGTACTTTCAGCTGAATTCCTATGCATCCCATCTTCGGAACAAATTGAACCTATAAACTGTCAAAACTTCCACTTGATTTTTACCTACTGGAGGGACCAAATACTAGCCCACAACAAGAGTTCCATAATGTTTATTGTTTCTAAATTTTCAACAACACTAAATCACTTTCCTCTAATTTTCTTTCCCATTTTCTTGTTTAATAGAATTTTGAAAAACTCTCTTTTATTGAGGAGCATCATCTGAACCTCCTCAAGGAGCACTGAATAATTTCTGAGTATGCATCTAGTGATTGTGAATGACATTTATAAGAGAGACTTGAATCAAAAAGACATTCATAATAGAGATTTAACATTCCCGCCAAAATTCAACTCATAGAACAACAATTTCAAGCAACCACATAAATAAATCTCCAGGAAGGCAATTAATTAAGTAGCATTGCATCAACAAAGCGTCTAAGCACACCAACCCTCTGTTTGGTTTCTGAGAAAAACCGGAATGGGAAATAACAATAACAGCGAATAAAAGAAACTTGAAACTTGAAACTTTCTTTTCCTACAATCTCTAGGCAACCAAACAGAGACTTTCTCTGGTTAGGGAAAGGGAGCAGACCTGTTTGGCAGAACCAAAGCCACGGAGGCCTCCAGGCTTACCCTGCAATTGCTTGACCAAAGTGAGAGCTGCCTTGTGGTTTCCCTTAGAAAGCTCTCTATCCACTCTTCTCAGCGCTCGACGACGTCGTACAGCGTCTGGCTCTTTCAACTTGGCCAAGACTAGGGTTCCATTCGCAGGAAATTCGTGCCGGAGGTGGAAGGCGCCGGAGTGAAGCGGCAAGTTCATATCTCTGCAGATAGGATTTTCTGGTTGGTTCCCCAGAAAATGAACCCCAATACACCAAAAAGAAAAGGAAAATTTAAACCCTTGAGAAACGACGTCGTATGGAGTTGCATCCTCTGAGGCACCCCTTCAATATTCTTAATTTAAAAAAAAAAAAAAAAAAAACTTAAAATTTGTTAATTTCATTTTGTTGCTGATTGGAACTTGAATTTTTGATAATTTGGGTTTTTTCAAATTTTTTTTTTTTTTTTTTTCATGGTTAATTATCCAATTCATGTGGTTGAGAATAAGTGAGAGCATTGTGAAGCATGTGTTAAAGCATCCACCATTTTCCACTAGTGTTTTCTGGGTGTTACAAGTTTTCTTTGAATGGGCATTGTGGCCTACTATGCAGGTGTGTTGCCCAATTGGCAATTGAGATTGCCCAGTTTCAGAATTGCTAGCTTGTCCGAGCCGGCTGGGTTGCGATGGCAAGTGTTGGAACAAGTTGACAAGGAGCTGAGTAAAGGGGATGAGAGAATTGCACTTTCTCTTGTCAAAGATATGCAGGGCAAGCCCGGTGGACTTCGCTGTTTCGGTGCTGCTAGGCAGGTCCATGCCTTAAAACTTACTTCCATGGACTGTAATTCTTTGTATTGAAGCCAAAGATTCACCTCTTTACAATCCCAGATTGGTTTACATCATAATGACTTTAAATTACAGGCAATTAAGATTGTGTATAAATTGTGATGTAGCCAGAATGTGTCTTTTCCAATTCTGATATACATATATATATATATGGTACTGAACTTGCTCTGGGTACTGGAGGGCAATTTTAAGCAATAGGATTTGGAAATTAGAATTTATACATGGAGGTGTGTGCTTCTTCTTATCAAGTGATTGAAAACAATACAAGTCATGGATTTTCATTCTCTTTGGTTTCAACCTGACATTTGTCCATCTGAAGCGTATTTACACAAGCTTTTCTGCTAATTTTAGGTCACATTGAAGTTTCCATTCAATCAGTGGATTTTCTGTGCAGGTACCTCAGAGGCTCTACACTTTGGATGAACTAAAACTGAATGGAATAGAGACTTCCGCTCTTCTGTCACCAGTAGACACTACTCTTGGTTCTATAGAAAGAAACCTGCAGCTTGCTGCTCTTTTAGGAGGAATTTCTGCCTGGAATGTGTTTGAATTTAGTCCACAACAAATCCTATACTTATCTTTGGGATTGCTGTTTTTATGGACGCTGGACCTGGTAATTTGCTGCAAAACAAATTTTATGCTTCATCTGAAAACATGTTGCATTATGCATCTGTAATATTGTCGTTCTTTCTCTGTGCCTTTTGCCCAAAATTGAGTCTAATGATGTTGTTACCTATAACACAAGTAAACGATATTTACAAATACACTCTCTTCTCTACATATGCATAGCTGCTTTTGCTCCTGTTGAGTCTGGTTTTCTGTTATTTTATTTTTCCCAAAGTAAAATCTCTCAAAATCAGTGCTTTTTACTTGATTCATTGCAGATTGAATTGTTTCCAAATTGTGTTGAAGGTTGGAATGTGGCCTCTTAAAACATTTGGGTGGCCTGAACTTACAAAGATAGAATCTCATATGCTTATTCAACAACTTAAGATTTCTGTTTTACTGACTACTCTAAGCAGTGAAGGCTAATATGACTTCACCTCATAACTTATAGTAAGTCATACATCCAAAAAAGAAGAAGATAACTTGCTTGTTTAGGGATTATTCGCTTGAATTGAAAAGATGTTTCAATTTACGAAACCTCATATATTTGAAAAGAGGGAGAGTGAGTAGATCATATTTATGCCTTAGGTGCACAGTCTGCAATATATTTGAAAAGATTCCTCGCTTTGCTTCCTATCTTTTGTTATAGCATGCTCGGCAATTCAAACACTGTTTTCTAACCATTCTCATCTTTCTTTGAGTAAATTAAAGTCATCACTAAAATGACAGCATGACTCAAAAAATGAAGTAATTTAGTTTGAAGTTTCAAATCGTCAATAAAAGGAGGAACCATATTGGCACTTCACTTGAGGCCATCTGCACTCTACTTGCAGGTATATTTTAATTTCATGTACTCATAATATAGAGCATGGCCCTAGCAATAATTTAAGTAGTCTCATTCAAAATGATAAGTAAATTAGTGAAAATGCAGGATATATTTGGTATATAGGTAGAAACAAATTTAGCATTCATGAATTGTTCTCACAGTTCTCTGTGGTTTCTTTTCTCGTGCTATTCTTTTGTGTTTAAACCTTTTTTGAGTCATCATTTGACTTGTATAGTATCTATCATCGGTCTCATCAGTGTTCCTTTATAGGTCTCTTTTAATGGAGGAGTCAGCGGCTTGCTTCTTGATACAATTGGACACACATTTAGTCAAAAGTACCACAATAGGGTTATCCAAGTAAGATGCGTATCTCTCTCTCTCTCTCATACAACATTTTTCTGTTGATTTTCTACATTGTGTGATGTATTATTCCAGAAACACTATTCAGAAATTATGATACATGTATGTGATGCAGCATGAAGCTGGCCATTTCTTAACTGCCTATGTGCTGGGAATTCTTCCCAGGGGGTATACACTCTCAAGTTTGGAAGCTTTGAAGAAGGAAGGATCTCTCAATGTTCAAGCCGGGACTGCTTTTGTGGATTTTGAATTTCTTGAAGAAGTAGGTGGTCGTTTTCTTCAAATTTTTAGTACCTTATCTTGACAGAAGTTTTTTTTGTTCCTGTTATGTTGGGAGGTTGAAGGATTGTCTTACCCCTACTCCAACGCTTCTAGGTATTCTACAGGACAGCACTTTACCACCCCATCTTGTATCTCACAAAGTATAAACACAGATTCAAAGATAAATTTTGGACACTTTGAGAAAATAGTGACATAAATATCTGCTTGGGGACAGCTTCTATTTATTGGGTTATTTGTGTTACTTGTTTTGACGTAATATCTAACAAATTGTGGCATTACTGCAATAGGCTTGCACCTTCAGTTTTGTGAAGAACAAATTGCTGAAAGGCAACTTTCATGAGTTTGTAGACTTGATTTGTACTTCAACATGTTGCAACCAACATTATGCTATATATTTCCACATTTGGGCATCTATGAGGTTGAATCTCCTTTCTTTCTTTCTTTTTTCTTTCTTTTTCATTAGATTTTTGTGGAACAGTCTGCACGCACAGGGGCGACGCTACCCTTTGCTTAGGGGTGTCACCTGAACCCCCTCAATGATTTTTTTATTATTATATAGATATTAGAATTTATGACAGAAGTCAACAACTAAACCCACTAAATTATAATTTTGAACCCACACTTTTCACACCCACTACTTTTTGAACCCTCCAATGAAAAGTTTCTACTTTTTGATTTTTTTAATGATATGTCTACTTTCTGTTTAAATATTTTACATGTAAAAAAGTGTTATTTTGTAGTCTTGTTTTGGGAGATCAATAATGAATGATTGTTCGGTTATATATATTGAGAATGATGTATTTGATAGTATTGATAATGAGTTTATTATTGAACGATTTCAAAATATGAAATCTCGTCGGGGTGAATTGTAAAAACTCATGTATTAACATGTCTTTTTGTTTAAAGAGTAGTATCAATATATTAACATTCCTTTTGTTTATAATTTGAGAATTTAAATTAATTTGTTGATTTTTTGTAAATAGGTGACATATATGATTAATGTGAATTTTTTTTGTATATATGTCATTTAAATTTTTGATTAACTCCATTGGCAATAATTCCTGGAGTCACCACTGTGCACACATACTAATCACTACAGTTTGTAGGCCATACTAAAACCATGATGCAATCCCATGAAACTGGCACTATCTTTGTAACCATAGTTGGAACATGTATCCTCTCTTTCCCGTGCTCTAGGTCCAATTCCTTAAGGCTGTGTTTGGATTTATGATTTCGAGAGGGATTTGCAGAGGGAAAGGAAAAGTGACAAAAAGTCAGCTTATAGTTCAATCACATTTTTCTTTCCCTCAACAAATTCCTCCCCAAATCTAAGATCCAAACACAACCTAAAGTAGTTTACCTTCAATAAAACTAGGGAAATAAATTGTTAATTTTTGCAATTGACATGCTTAAAGTTATTAAGGGTGTATAGTTTTGTCAATTGCTTGTGGAAATGAAGAAGATTATTTTGAGTGAACAGGTATTTGAATAATTATCTTTTCTGTTGTTGGATCTTTGAATGTGACTTTTGCCCTCACGTGCAGGCTAATACAGGAAAAGTATCAGCCACGGTATGACCTCTATTCTCATCAGACGCATTGTCGCAAATTGATGTTGCAAGTTGCATGTTTCTCCAAGAAATTATTGAGTCTATCATGTCAAATTTGGAAGGGGTTGTAATTATGGTTCACTCCTCCTTATTAGATGCTGAACAGGTTTTCATGCATAGCACTGGCAGGTGTGGCTACGGAATATCTTCTGTATGGATATGCTGAGGGAGGCCTTGCGGATATTAACCAGGTTTACACCATTCTTTTTCTTGTGTTTCTATTAAAAAATAAGTAAACGAATAAATAAATTAATAAGAATAAAAAGAGGAGGAAAGGGGGGGGGGGGGGGGGGGGGGGGAATTCAAGCCAAAACAAGGAGTTTACTTGGAAAGGGCAGATAAATCATCTTTGCAAATGTGAGACTGATAAGTTTTCTACAAGTTAAGAGCCCATCTGCTTAAAAGAATGTTAATGCCATGTTGTTGTACTGACTTCAAGTGTACCATAGTATCCCTAGGGGTCCTCCTTATGGAGCCAAGATATACAAAATCAAAGACCAATCATGAAGGACCCGCCACCAATGTTGTTTTGTTACCCTCCTTTTCATTTGAAAAAAAGAAAAAAACAGAATCAAGGACCACCACCTTGACTTAAATATGGAAACTGCCACTGCCACATCCTTTAGGATGGCCATTTTGATACAACCTTTGCGTAGCTACGTAGTGTCCTGGATTCTCAATTTTATGTTTGTTAGAACTTAATTAAGATTCAAAATTTAAAATAAAAGTTTGTCTTTTAATTTAAAGACACAAACCAAGGGACACTTTTCAAGAGACATATGTCCATTGTAAATGGGTACTTAGCGTCCTATATATAGAGGACCACCTTTTATATCCGAACGCATGACAAACATCATATTTGTTTCTCTCATTTTTTGACGTCCTTTTCTCCATAGTAGATATAGAGTATTCGACTATTTTTTATTTCTTTTCTAGCCAATCCAAGACAGACTTGGCATCCGTTGTCACCGATCGTGTGCCATGTCAAATATTGTGAGATTCTGGGTTGTATCTTGGACACGTACTTTTTCTGCTAGAACCTGCATGAAAGGAGACAAATACGGCTTTAGGACATTGACTTGTCGTGCTTCTCATCAATCTTAGACTACTTTTCTTTTTATACTTTTATTAGTAATTTGTGCTTGAATCACGTTTTTAGTTGCTGTTATTCATGATCTCTAGTGTTAAAATGTTTTAGGTATTTGTAATATCTAAATCCCCAACAAAGCTGTCTCTGCAGAAACTTCTCTATCATGTTTGCTTGATTTACCAGTTTGACATGAGCTGAAACAGTGGCTTATTTTTTCTTGAGTAAAAACAGATTATTGTTCCTCACTATCATACATGGTTTCACTTGTTATGGTTGATACTTGATGTCATTGAGAGTAGTTGCATTGCTAAGTACTGAACCATTTTTAATTATTGGAACAGTTGGATGGATTACTGAAAGGCTTGGGTTTCACTCAGAAGAAAGCAGATTCTCAAGTGAGATGGGCTGTACTTAACACTGTCCTAATATTGCGTCGTCATGATGGAGCACGAGCAAGACTAGCAGAGGCCATGTCTGATAGAAGATCTGTGGGCTTTTGCATTGATGTTATAGAGAATGCCATAGACGATGCAGACATGTAGATTAAATTACTACTGATCTCTGTTGTTCAATCTTTTTACTAACCTTTTTTTTAAAAAAATGATGATGGCTGTGATTAATGAAAATCAATCAAATTAGGGAGAGCAGGATTAATCATCTAAATATTTAGTGACAAATAGACTCTTCCCTCAAGACCACTCCACAGGCAACACTTAGGGTTGGTTTGGCAAGGGCTCATTGTGCTTTTTTGGCTCAATGAGCCATAAAAGACAGAATAGGCTCATGAGCCACAACAGACAAAACATCCCATCCAACCCCATAATCATTACACTCTTCTCTCACAAAAAAATCAAAAAAGTCAAAAAGCCAAAAGCCCTTCCCAAACTAAACTTTTGAGCCCAGGCTCATATAGTCAAAAAAGTCAAAAAGCCAACCCACTTCCCAAACGGAGCCGCCACCTTCCTCCTGACCAAATTAACTTTGACTGGTACAGGGCCGAAGGCATATGTAATTCCTAATCGAGAAAATTTATCAAAAATTTTAAAATATAATTTCAATTTCTACCATCATAAAAAAATTGAACAACATCACCAATAACTAAACATTCTTTATTAACATAATACTAAACATTCTTTATTAACATAATACGATCATATTGTTGAGTATATTTTATTGTTTGCATTAACTTACAAAAAAATTTAAAATAATAATTCTTGCTATATGTTTCTATCTACTAAAATT
Source organism: Camellia sinensis (assembly GCF_055761805.1). Taxonomy (NCBI): domain Eukaryota; kingdom Viridiplantae; phylum Streptophyta; class Magnoliopsida; order Ericales; family Theaceae; genus Camellia; species Camellia sinensis. The sequence goes on from NC_138962.1 coordinate 93,287,511, forward strand.
AGACATCAAAGATTGTGCTTAGCATTTTTTTATGTTATATTAAACATCTACAATAAATTTGACATTAAAATTTCAAGCAATGTCTTTTTTTATCAAGTAACTAGCTAAAGAAACATTTTTCATCTTATTACGGAGTATAGTCTTGACAAGTTTCATAAGTGAAAACGCATGTTCCAATACACAATTGAAACATATAAGCTTAACACAAGACAAATCCTTAGTACTAAAATTTGGACTCAACACCCCACACCATTATCGAAACTTTATACTCAAGAGTAGTTGAACCCTTACTCACCCCTAGCGTCCCATAGTAATTTTCTCTAACCCTTTATATCTCTATTTCATCCTCGTTGCTCTCTCAATCTCACTAAAACCTATAGCCCCCACGGCTATTTGTAATATTCCATCACCATAATCGTTGAACCTTACACAAAATAAGTTACTTCATTGCCAAAAAATTTCAACTCGTGTAGACTTTCTTTTTCTCACACAATTGTTAAAACCTAACACATAAAGATTCATGGTGAATTTTGAACTTCACAACGTAATTCAAACACATGTGAACAACCAATAACTATGTGTCCAAATGTGTGCACAAATCCCAACAATTACCCCCTCCACTCATATGGGGTGATCCATATCTACATCCTCTAATATAGATGCCTCCACTCCTTTGAGTTCTCTGACCTTGCGTGATAATGCACCTTCACTCATATGGGGTGATTCATTTTTCTTCCACCATCATGAGAAAGAATGGGTTTTGGGGAGATTTTTTTGTTAGGGGTTGGGAGATGATGGCTTTTAGGGGTGTGGAGGTGTGCATTTAAATGGGGTGAAATTTTCATAAGGACAATTTTAGTATTATTTGGAGTGAAAAAATAAATTTTAAGGGTTTTAAAATTTATAAGTGGGGGTCCAAAATAATAAATAAAATGTTAATAGTAGTACTTCTGAATTTTTGTGTTGTGTAATGAGAAATTGAGTGCAAGGAGAAATTTTTGTTGTGCAAGTAGAATGTCCCTATAATTTTTTGCTAACATCAGCAAATTCTATGATGTCAACAAACAGTTGACTTACAGATGGATCCATGTGTTATACAAAATTCTAAAAGAGAGGTCAATGATATTTGAGAGAATAGAAGGGGTGAAAGTATTATGCCATCGGGCAATCAAACGATGTGAGTGTAATTTACACAAAATTAAATTGAAAGAGAAAAAGATTAAAAGAAAAGAAAATGAAAAATAGGAGGAAAAAAGAAAGTTACAACAGTTATGATGAATAAAGAGCCAAATGGGCCTACTGATTTTCACCATCTACCTTGTTGAAGGAACCCTAGCTAAAGACGAGTGTAAGTCATTTGACAGCAACAGTTAACCCGATTTTGATTTTGCTTGTGAAAATGAAGGTCTTGTTGAGAGAGGAAAGAAAATTTCATGAAGATTGTACAAGTACCCTTTATCGTAAATATTATCCTTGACAACTTCCACATCTTCCAAATGAGATCTCCGAAAGAAGGCCCTCCATTTGCTCTCTGGCCGCTGCCTTTCACTGCTAAGTCCACTTATACTTGCTTTGAGTGCTGCAGCACTTACCTTTGCCTCGTGTACCTTCCTCTTCCAGCTTAAGTACTCTTCCCACTTGAAAGTCTGTCATTTCAAAAAGGGCAAGAAATAGAAACTTTACTAGTCACCTAATGCAGTAAAAGGTGCATCTACAGACATACATATACAGTGATATAATTTTGACTCAATGAATTGCTAACCAGAAAATTCATTTTAAGTCCCAAATTGTGAGTCGTTTCTGGGTTTAGACATTTAGTAGATATAACTGATAGCTGAGCTACGAAAAGGACGTTAATTTGAGACACGCCCAATCTGTCATAATCACAATTTCACCACACAATACTCGAGCCAATAACACGCATGTTTTAAGTTACTCATGAGTCATGACAGAAATTGAATCTTCTATAATAATATGGCATTCCACTGTAGGGGGAACTTTTGCTTTTAAAATGGTGCAAATTTTAAATTTGAACACTTCCAATCAATTTGAAGTACATGCATCACTAAGTTTTCGTTACAGTATAAAACCACAATTCATGTTATGCCTTCTTTCCAAGGAAATGAATTCTGGAAAATAAGCCTAAGAAAGTTTGGGGACATAACTAAAGCATTAGAAGTTCCCTAAATTTGGTGCTCTTTGTTATCCCAAGAGACAGTAAAAACAAATTTATTTACCAAATTCAGGGCAAATGAAATAGACCTCATTTGTGGTGGTGTTTGTGAGACACAGATTGGCATGATACCCAAAGAAACCAGCTAGTAGCAGAGAAACAATGGCCAGAAACACCATAAGAAGTATTTGAGTGTTGTAAGAGCCCAACAGCCACTGTTACAAGCCAGAGAAAAACATTATGGTAAGAGCCAAAGCAGAAGAGGCAATGGAAAGCATGATGTAAGTCGATATAATGCACATGGAATGCAGACCAAATATAATAAAATATGAAGAGCCCATTCATAAAGCAAGGAATACTTGTAGTTTGTCGCTCCAAAAAAGAAAACCAAGTAAGCAATGAATACACATAGTTTCTCTCTCTCTCACACACACACACACACACACACACACAAAAAAAAAAAAAAAAAAAAAAAAAAAAAAAAGAAAAAGAAAAGAAAACCAAACAAAATTTGTACACGAAGGTTGTGCTTGGATCTTGGTTTTGGAAAGAGAAAGAGAAATGTAAGAGAAATGCAAATGAAATTTAAGCTAAATTACTTTTGTATTTCCCTCACATTTTCCTTTCCCTTTTCAAATCTCTATCCAAATTTATGATCCAAACCAAAGTTCCTAAAGCCAAATGCATAACACAGGGCATTTTAACATCATGACTCATGAGGTGAGGCATAAGTCTTGAGGGGTCAAAGCATAAGCATTTTGAATTTTGAGTTTTTAAATTTAGTAAATAAATTAAATAATTTAAAATAGTAAAAAACTAAATATAAATTCAATATAAAGGTGTAAAATTTTTCTCCTCGAGATATTGAACATTTTACTGCAAAGAAGTAAGCTTGCCCTTGTTGAAAGTGAAATTGATACTCACTTGAGCATTAACTTTGTGTTTTTTCTTGATTGGTTATTTATCTAATTTTTCTTATACAATTTAGTTGCAAATGGGGTTCTTATTTATTTTTTACCTTTTCATATTTAAACCATCTACTAGACTAAATTTAACAAGAGTCTAAGACGAGCTCTTCATATGTGTACTTCTCACATGCTTATGCGCACAAGGCAAACAAGGCACACCTAAGGTGTAAACCTCAGATTGTAATGTGCAAGACTTTTTTTTTTGATAATAAAAAAAATCAAAGCATTGATGTGTTTGCCTCAGCCTTTGCCTTGAGGTGAGCACTAAGGCAAGCCTTTTAAAACTTTGAGCCTAAACGGACAAAAACAAAGGCAGATTTTCAGAAAAAGAAGGGTAAGCCATCCCAATCAACGTACAGTAGGAGGCAATACCAAACTGATTGGACAACCTGAAGTACATCAGTAATGGATTTGTAGTACAATATCTTTGTTGGACCTTATTGCGAAAAATTGCAAAATCAACCTCCACCATGCTCTTTTTCTCTATCATTTCTTAGCATTCTAGTTGTGTACTTCTGGTTTTTCAGAGGGAAATGAAGGACTCTCTATCAACAGATTTTCCTGTAGATAGAAGCAGGCCAATGTATTCAAACAAAATGTTCATCACTAGAAATTTGTAGTCTCGTTAAACTGAATGTTTAGGCCTTGTTTGGTAATCATTTTGTTTTCAATTTTCAGTTTATATTTACAAAAATTTTAAAACTATTGTAAAAACTTGTTTGGTAAATTTTTTGGTTTATGAATAATTGGTCTCAGTTTGTAAATTTGATAAAAAATTGTAAACTCAAAAAATGAGTTTACGTTGGTTTTTAAACTCAAAAAACGCAGAGCTACAGTAAATCAAACCATACTCTCTCTCTTCCCTCTCTCCACAGCTCTTCTCTCCCTCCCTTTCTCACCACCACTTCCCCTCACCCTCCGCTGCTCTACCGCCACGTCCCCTCTCTCTCTCTCTTCTTTCTCCTCTCTACATCCATTAACGCTGACACCACCACAACTCTAATGCCACCGTCGACCGCGTCTTCTCCATCGACTACACTGCCGTCGGGGCGCTCTCTTCTCCTACGCCCCTCTCTCTCTCTCTCTCTCTATTCTAAACACCCACCACACCACCTCTCTCTCTTCAGATCTGGACTCTACCGCCTCAAATTTGGACTCCGCCATCACTTCAGATCTCTCATCCTCCATGCTCGATTCCACCATGGACGAATGATGGATCTTAGAGCTCCGAAAGCCACAGCTCTAGATCCATCACCGTAGTTCCAGATCCATCACTGTAGCTCCAGATTTGTTGCTCTTCTAAGGCTTTGATGGCGTCAGAGTCTGATCGGGAAGAGACGAGGATGCGAAAGACAAAGGACAAGGCAGTCCGCAGCGGAACCGAGCGTGACTGGTCCGGTTCAACAAAGAAATGACTTCTTTAAACTTAGAAAGAGTGAAATCGATTGCGTTTGTGTTGCTATTGTTGGTGTTTTGATCTTGCATTAGATCTCTAATGTATGTATATTGTTGATTTTTTGATCTCTGATGTATGATCCCACTGTCATAAATAATAAAAAATAAATATAAATATTGTAGGCCTTAGCAAATATGTTTTTTAGTTTATGTTTTTAAAAATTTTCAAATATTTTGTTCAAATCAAACGCGTTTGTAATTTATGTTTTTTTAAAAATAAACAAAAATTAGTATATAAAATTTTTGTAAACATAAACAAAAAACGTAAACATTACCAAACGCCCCAAACCAGCTTTGTTAAGATGTATAACCACTTTAAAAGGGTTCCCAATTATAAATAAATATGTTCAAGTTGACTCTACTTGCCGATGATGAGTAAAAAGCCCCTTAAATTAAAGGTGCAATGTTTCCAATGTTTTTCTTCACTTTTAAAATTTTAATATAAATATGATTATGACTTAATGAGTCATACGACTACGTGATAATTGTAACAACTAACAATTAATTCATAATGTACAATGAAACATTCTTCTTAACTTACTTCCTTCTTTCATACAGACAGAAGCAGTTATAGTTAATTTAATGGTCATTCAGGCTCATCAGTGATTAATGATACTTTAAATTAATCAAGTTCTGAGTCTAAGTCTTCACTGTATGATTCAGAATGGGTTGAGCTGTGTTAAGACATCTGGTTGGGATTGCATTGTATTATTTAGCTTTGGATTGATATTGAGTACTGAAGGTTGCAGCCATTTTGTCTTAGGGCTGTGGCCCTTGTTCTTCTTCTCTATTTTCTTTCCCCTATTGTGTACTACATCAGCACTTCACCCCTCCTTTTAAAAATAGCCAAAGAATCGTGTGATTTTGACCATGTTGCATTTTACCTCCCTACCATCACTAATCCCATCCAAATTAACAAAAATTAAGCCACACAACAAATTTGAGAGTTATATAACAAATTTAAGTCTAAGTCAAAATATACAATATAAAAGGATAAATATGCCCTTATGTTCATCTTCTTCCCCAAACCAATATGAAAACCCTAACCGTAACCCCAACTCTAACCCTCCCTCCTCCATGTATCCACCTCACAGCCACCTTCTGCCACTCCCTCTTCCCTCCATCACCTCCCCACCACTCACAGCCACCTGCCGTGTCCCCCTATCCTCCTCCATGACCCCCGCCACCCCCAACCCACTCCCAACCTAAAGACTAATAAAATTCCAAAAACCAGAAAAATATAAATGAGTTCCAGCATTCTAGCATTCAATCATTAGAAATACATATCGCTTTGTGACAACATCTCCTTCAAGGCATTGGAAAAAAATGTAAAATCATTTAAATGTTTAGCAGCACACTATTAAGACTTTCATTTTTTCCTTTTTGCTTCTTTCACTGTGTTGTTTAGAAAAGGCAGGAAGGTCTTCTCACCCATTAATTCTCGCAGCACTTCTGGTATATCAACACCATCTTCACTCTGGTAATTCTCAAGGATGCAGCACAAAGTCCATTTGTATACGTATACATAGGAATGGCAATGGGGGGCAATGGGGTGGATATTAATTCTCCATCCCCATTCCCCTATAATAAATTTTCCCCATTCCCCATGGGTACCACCCTCCCCATTTTTTAATGGGTATGGATTTTCCCCAACCCACTTTAATCCCCATTTTTATTTTTTATATTTAATGTTAACAACCACTTTTTTTTTTTTTTTTTTTTTTTTTAAGGTTCACAACAAAAACTACATATACCTTCAATCTTTTTTCTTTCTTTTGTAATATATTTAATGTTAACAATTTTTTTTTTTTTTTTTTTTAATGTTCACAACAAAAGTTAAATATACCTTCAATCTTTTTTCTTTCTTTTTTAATATATTTAATGTTAACAACTTATTTATTTATTTTTTATTTTTTTAAGGTTCACAACAAAAGCTAAATATACATTCAATCTTATTTTATTTTATTTGGTTCAACAACAAAATCAAATACACATTAATTAATTAATTAAAAAGTTTGTTTTATAATAATCAAATATATAATTTTGAGACAATCAAATAAGTTTTAGTAATTGAAAAAAAAAATGTGGAAGAACGTGGAAGATTAAAAAAAAATTACAACCATCTCTCTCTCTCTCAGTCTCACTCTCTCCCCTACATGTTATAAGAACCTGATTACAATGTTATAAGAGCCTGTTTGAAGAAATAAAATGTGAAAGAACCTGTTTGAAGAAAGTGTTATAAGACTCATTGCATCAGGGCATAAATAAGGAATTGTTTGTTGATCTCTTAGCCACAGACATTTTAGACATTAAGCCATCTTTCTCTTAGCAAATTTGAACCATTCATTTTAATTTATCCAAAATCTAATTATACCTTTAACAAATCTGAACCACTCATTTTAAGATATCTATGCATTACCACACCCAATCCATCCTCCATCTTCTTCCTTTAGTCCCCCACGAATTTTGTTGTTTGTTACTTTTAAAAAACAAAAAATGTTTTTTCAATTAAATTTTTACTAATTTCACAACACCATCACCACTATTCTCACTTTCATTGTCACACTACCATCACCATAGCCACTACCATCATCACTGCCGCCATCACCTCACCACTATGTAACAATCTCTACTTTCACTTTCGTTCCATCACCACCACCACCAAATATAAAAATATATATTTTTAATTTTTTTTATAAAAAATATTTTTCATTAAAAAATATTTTCTATCTAAATAAATGAAGCATAACATTGGGAAACAAGCTGATTTCAGTTAAATCTGTTCATAACTAAGAAAAATTCTTTTAATTTAAAAAAAAATTATTTAGTAAGACTTTGTATCCCCTTTTTGTTTTTCTAGCAAATAAATCTTTATACCCATCATTTCTAACCAATCATGACTCATGCTTGTTTTGATTCTCTACAATTTCCTTATTTTCAAATACATTCATATATATATATATATATATATGTGTTGTATAAATTGTGTGATAACATAAAACAAATAAATTCATACTCGTTAATTGAAATTTCAGAACAAGCAAACCATTCTGAAAATCACAATACATAACAAAATAAAATAACATAGAAAAGCAAACCGAAACCTACACTAGATAGTGTCCTTAATTTTTTTAAATAAATTAAAAAAATTCTAGATATGCATAAAATTTGACAAGAATAATGTGACAATGTTAATTAATGTGTATTTGATTTTATTGTTGAGCAAAATAAAATAAAATAAGATTGAATGTATATTTAGTTTTGGTTGTGAATCTTAAAAAAAAAAAAAAAAAACAAAAGAAAAAAGATTGAATGTATATTTAGCTTTGGTTGTGAATCTTAAAAATTTTAAAAAAAAATGGTTGTGAACCTTAAAAATAAAAATAAAAAGATTTGAGGTATATTTAGCTTTGGTTGTGGATCTTAAAAAAAAAAAAAAAAAAAAAAAAAATAGTTGTGAACCTGAATAAATAAATAAATAAATAAAAGAAAAAAGATTGAATGTATATTTAGTTTTGGTTGTGAATCTAAAAAAAAAAATATATATATATATATATATGGGAAAATTAGTGGGTACCCATCCCCAACCCATCCCCCGTGGATATTTAAAGAATATCACTTACCCTACCCAATGGATAAGAAAAAGAGGAAAAAACCCATGTATTTAGGTTGGGTCTCCATAGATACCCACAGGGTAGGTTATCCATTGTCATCCCTACGTATACATGCATTCTATGTTGTTTATGTATTTTGTGTGTGTATATATATAGATGTGGAATGTTACAATGTGCAGCCCTAACAAGGTGCACATCGTAAGAAAAGTTACAAATGTTTGTGGTGTGTTATGCCACTTAGTGGTAAAAGATACGAATGACAAAATTATGATATGCAACCTAAAGTTACAAATGACAAAGTTAAGCCACTTTGTGGTAAAAGTTATACCTTTTTTTGATGAGCAAAAATTTGATACTTTTAATGATGAGAAAAGTTCTGCCATCTTGTGGTAAAAGTTATGAATTATTGTAGTAAGGCACCATTTTAAGATTGCACATGGTAGCCTTCCCCTATATATAAACCAAACCAAGTGTTAAGTCCCATCAAATGGGGTCGGCTACATGAATCCTTCTTCTCCATTCGACTCTATCAAAGGCTATTTCTTTAGTCAAATTAAGGAGGTTCATATCTCTATTTACTACACTAACCCATGTCAATCTAGATATGCTCCTTCCCCTAACACTTTCATTTACTGTCATTGTATCGTATCTCTTCATTACTACCTCTGTTGGTCTCCGTTGTATATAACTAAACAATCTCAATATATTCTCTCTCAAGTTATCTTCTATCGGTACTACACCTACCTATTCTCAAATATACTCATTCCTAACTCTATCTTTTCTAGTCTTGCCACACATCCACCTTAGCATCCTCATCTATATATTGTTTCTTAGTTGCCTAATATTCCGATCCATACAACATCGCTGGTCTAATAGCCATTCTATAGAACTTCCCTCTTAGTCTAGTGGGTACTCACTTATCACACAATACCCCAGAGGCACTCCACCACTTAAGCCAACCCGCCTTAATTCTGTGGACCACATCCATTCCAATCTCCCCAACCGTTGTGATAATCAATCCTAAATAATGAAAATGTTCTCTCTTAGGTAGTTCTTGGTTCTCAATCTTCACTTCTCCTTTATTTCTATTGTTACTGTTACTAAAATTACACTCCATGTACTCTGTCTTAGTTCTGCTTATCCTAAATCCTTTAGACTCAAGTGCTTCTCTCAAAGTCTCCAACTTAGTATTAACTCCTTCTCTAGTAAAAAGCATACACAATGGCCATCATCCTTAATATTTCTCGTCAACTCATCCATAACTAAAGTAAAAACGTAAAGACTTATGGTTGATCCTTGGTATAATCCTACAGTAATTGGAAATTCACTTGTCTATCTAGCAGGCGATCTAATAGTGGTCACCACACCTTCATACATATCCCTAATCATATCATTGTAACATTTTGTTACCCCTTTCTTCTCTAACACCCACCAGATTATATCCCGACACACTTTATCATATGCTTTCACAAGATTGATAAAAACCATATGAATGTATCTTTTCTTTTCTCTATACTTTTCTATTACTCTCCTCAAAAGATAGATTACTTCCATTGTTGACCTACCAGGTATAAATCCAAATTGATTCTCTGACACTTCTGTTATATCTTGCAATTGACGTTCTATCACTCTCTCCCATACTCTCTCCCCTATATATATATATATATATTAAATTTATATATTTTGGTCTATAGATATGTATTGTGAGTGGCTGAAGAATGAATATGTTAGTGGAGGTGATTGCACTTTCAGCAAACACAGAAAGAGGAAGACCATTATAGTAAGAGGGTAAAGAAGTCTTTTTACATTTTCCATTAACAGAGTTAATTGTGCACTTTAGTCCAAAATCACATGAGGGGTCTTTGGCTATAGTTAAAGAGAGGGTGAAGTGTTGCCATACCAAGGGGGTAAAATGGATTTTGCCAAATACAAAAACCAATCATTCCTGTTACATTATTGAGCTATTTTTGTCTTCTAGTTAGAATATCATGTGTGTGTGACAATGAAAATCAGTAATTAATTGGCATGTATTCGTTAAGTCTATAAGTAATGAAGTAACTGCAGAAAAATAAATACAGTTGGTTTTAAAATAATTCAGTTTATTCAAGACCATGATGCTAAATCAAACCAAAGTGATGCTGTGGCCCTTGACTGGTTGAAGTCCAATTATCAAATTTGGAAGCCTAGGGTAAAGCCCATAGGCCTGAAGACTTTTTGGTTCCTTAAGTGCAATTGGTAGTTTATTATTATTATTGTTCAGTTAGATTTAATTAAATAAAATTAAGAGATAACGATTGCTTAGGTTTCCTGGTGTAGTTAGGTTTCTTGTTTTGCTTATATATTAGAGTTTTGCATTGTAATATTCAGTTTTGGAATAATATTGTTGAGAGTTCAGGTTGTGGCCGTTTGTGTGTTTCTTCCCCTCTCTTCTCTCTATCTTGTCCTACATCACAAAGTTAATCAATTTAGCTATGTTTTTAAACCAAAACCAAGCCAAAATAACATACCAAACCAAGAAATAATGATTGAGTTGGTTAAGTTCTCGGGTTGCATTAAACCAAATTTCCTTGTTGGAGTAAACATTCCCAAAACATCTTCAACGATGTTTTTATTTATCTATTTATTAATGTTAACAGTGAAACAAATGAAGCTTTATTAGCTTGGGAATCCCAAGCTTGCAAAATAGCATTGAAACTAATTCTCTCCAAACTCAAACCATAGGCCACAACTAAAACACTTACTCTTCACAACAGCAAAGTCAAATAGATATAAAATGTACATAAAAGTACTCACCTGTACAACATGTGGAGCCAAACTGCGGAATGAATTTTCAATCCCGTAATAAACTGCAGAAAGTATAGTACATAAGAGATACTGACATTCAGCCTCACATGCAAACCAACTAGGAAACGTCACGGACAAACAAATTTACCTGTTAAAATATAGACAACTTTTAGTTCCTTCACTCGACCAGCAAGAACCAACGCAATGGCTACTGTTCCATATATGCAAAGGAGGAAATGCCTGCAAACAACTTAAATATTGATAGGACCAAAGATTGAAGTAGATGCAGCATTCATGCTGGAAGACTCCAGGTTGAGACTGATTCATTGCCATAGAGCAAATACAACAATGCACAATCACAATGTTGGATTTTAGTCTCCACTGCAATGGGAATACTACTAATGAGACACCTACAATTGACCAAAATCTAATGTAGATATAGAAGATTAAAAAACTAACATGTCTGCACTTACATATATAAACACAAGTAATTATGTAGGTGTTGGCCTCCTCATTCCAGGAAGTTAGTCCCCTATGACACTATACTATTACACATTTTTCCTCCACACTCCTATAAACTTCCACAAAATATTCCCACAAATGGAAACTACATGACAGAGAGCCCTGGTTGTAACCTTTAAGTCAAAACTAAACATAGATAGCATGTGATCTAACACATGTATTAATTTGTTTCACACACATTAAGTTTCACTTTTTTATTAGATATGAAGTAGTTGCATGTGTTAGTATAAAATGATGCGACCCTGAACATAGTGTATTTTGAAGCATAAGCATAAAAGAACATAGTCAAAAACAAGGTCACTAGAAACCTATTTTACTTGGTTATAATATGAAATGCGGTTAAATCTCAACTCACCAAAGAAGAAAAGCCATGAAGTATCGAGTGTTCCTCTCCCCTATGCAATTATTCTGCAGCAATGACACATAAGAAAGAGAACTATAATGAGAAATGGGATGTACTGATATTTGATAATTCAGACCACCAAAAACATCCAAATTTTTTACGAATGGGAAAAAAAAGGAATAAAGAATAAGATAAAATCAAACCATCCATCCACAATGATGGTCAAACCGAGCGACACAGCGATCGCAAATGCTGCAGTGCTTGGACCTAGCAGGTCTATATCAGTGAAAAGAACCCTATTAGCAAAATAATGAAAGAGCACATTTAAGAGAACTACAAACAAAACAATGAACTCACTTCAGAATCTTGCATGTTGAACATTCTTTCTCCAAATAAATTGCATTGTCATACGGATAAGCAGAGAGATATTGAGAAACATTCTCTGCATTCACAGTTCCTGGATCAGAATAGCTAGTCAAAAGAAAGAGTAGAATACCCACACCAACTGCCAACAAGCTTGTGAGCCTGCAAGAACATACAGGGTCCAAGAAAAAATTGGAAGTTATGTAGACAGAAACCTAATGAATATTGAGAGAGTAAACATTAACATTTCTTAGTATGATACCTGTGAACTTCACTTAGATAATATCCAGGTATATAGCTGAAAACTGACTTTACAATAAAGTAATAAGTAGCTCCAATTATTGCCAAATATATGATCTGCCACAAAAGAAAACTAACTTGAATCCTCAATCAAATGCCCACCTTCCTTTTTTCTTCTTCTTTTATTATTTTATTATTTTTTAAGAAAGCAACTTTGCATGGTTTTTAGCATGAAAAACAAAAAAAATTATACTTTCTGCATTGCAGCTCTTTCCATATTTGATCATCCCAAAACAGATGTCCATGTAAGATTTCTGAATGTTTTTCTGTATATTCAATTGTGTATGTAATACAAGAATACAATGGTTTATATAACAATCTAACCCTAGAACGAAAAAATAAACACGAATTATTCACTCAATCCCTAACATATACAAAATATATATACTAGCATATATACATAAAATCTAATATTCTTACACCCCCGCTCAAACTCAAGGTGTTTTAGCAGAAAACACTGAGAGTTTGCCAAGAAGAAACTGAAACCGAGCAGTGGTGTGAGTTTTGGTGAAGAAGTCAGCAAGTTGCAGAGTCGAAGAGATAAAAGGAAGTAAAATAGAGCCAAACTGCAGATATTGACGGACAAAGGGACAATCAATCTTAATATGCTTTGTCCGCTCATGGAAGATAGTGTTATGGGCAATCTAAATAGCAATGCAGTTGTCGCAATAAAGAGAGGTCAGAGAAGACTGTGGTACACAACGAAGCCAAACAATCTCAGTAGTAGCATGAGCCATAGCACAATACTCAGTTTCGGTAGTAGAGCGAGCAACAACAGTTTGTTTCTTGCTTTTCCAAGAGATCAATGAATTGCCAACAAACATACAGAAATCAAACGTAGACTTGCGATCAGTGGCATCACCAACCCAATCAGAATCAACATAAGCCACCAAGTCCAAAGAAGAAGTAGAAGACAGCAGGAAGCCTTGAAATATAATACCCCGAAGATAGCGAAGAATCCGAACCAAAGCAGCCCAATGTGTAGAACAAGGAGCAGAAACAAATTGGCTAACCACATAAACAACATAGGCAAGATCAGGACGAGTAACCGTCAGATAGATTAAGCAATCCACAAGCTCTCGATATAAAGTAGGATCATCTAGAGGAATACCATCAGTAGTGTTGAGTTCAATGGGAGTATTAGAAATCTTAGTGTCAGTAAGACCAGCCCGGTGAATAATCTCATTGGCATACTTGGCCTGAGACAAAAAGTAACCCTTGGGACAAGAAGCGACCTCAATACCAAGAAAATATCTCAATGGGCCAAGATCCTTCATTTCAAAGGTGCGAAAGAGATGCTGCTTGACCTCAAATATAGCAGAACAATCAAAGCCAGTGATGATCATATCATCTACATACAGTAATAAGGCAACAAAACTAGTAGATGTGTGAAGGAGAAACAAAGCGGAGTCATGGGCACAAGGATGAAACCCAAACTCAGTAAACGATCATACCAAGCACAAGGAGATTGTTTCAAATCATACAGAGCACGCCGAATATAACAAACTTGTCCAGAGGAATGAGGAAGGCCAGGTGAAGGACGCATATATACCTTCTCAGTGAGATGGCAATTAAGAAAAGCATTCTTAACATCCATCTGATAAAGAGGCCAATGACGAACAGCAGCGACAGAGATCAAAGTAAGGACAGTAGTCATTTTGGTTTATATAACAATCTAACCCTAGAATGAAAAAGGAAACACGAATTATTCACTCAATCCCTAATATATACAAAATATACATACTGCTATATATACATAAAATCTAATATTCTCACAGTCCATTGTCAAAAAATCAAATCACTTAGTTTTCTACTTTTTCATATCACCCCTTCAAAATAAACTAAATGTTAACAAAAACAATGTTAGTGAAAGCATGAGACAAACTTAAGCGCAAAGGCCTCTTGGATCCTAGGCGCAAAGCGTAACCGTGCGCCTACTAAAGTAACCCAGACATTTTTCAAAAATAATGTATAATGAAAAGGGATTCATTATATATAAAAAATTAATATGTATATATATTTTCACTCTCTATCTCTGCTCATAACTTCTAGTTAGAATTGCTAAAAAGATTGAAAAGTTGATGAGGAATTTCCTTTGGGAGGGGCGGGAAGAGGGGGAGAAGGATCATTTGGCGAATTAGAAAGTTGTTTCACTTCTGAGAAGGAAAGATGGTCTCACTATTGATAACATTGTGGATAGAAACATTGTTCTTCTAGGAAAATGGTTATGGAGATTTCTTATTGATTGTTATTCATTATGGCATTCCATTATTAGAAGCAAATATGGGGCTCAAAGTAATGGTTGTCAATATCTTATAATTTTAGGGGGTAATTGTCGATCCCCAAGGAAATCCATTTCTCGCATCCTTCCTCTCATTTCTAGGTTTCTTTTTTTCAAAGTAGGGAATGGGGTAAATGTCTGATTATGGGAGGATGTTTGGGTGGGTGAGGCCTCTTTTGACAATCTTTCCGAAGGTTTTATAGAGCAATTCATCCTCAAAATGTTTCCATTGCTTCTTTAGCATGCTCTAATTTGGCACCAATTTTATGGAATTTCAATTTCATTAGGAATCTTAATGATCGGGAAGCACTTGAATTAGCATCCTTGCAATCAATGGTTCAGGGTTTTTCATTGTCTCCTTTGGCTTGGGATAGAAGGGTTTCACTCTCCATTCTTCTGGTATCTTTTCATGTAAATCCTTCTTTGATAGGATCATTGATAAACCCACATCTACTTATGTTGCATTCCACGCAAAGATTTGGAAAGCTGTAGTGCCTTCAGAAGTGAAGATTTTTACGTGGTCTTTGGCTCGTTAGGACATTATGATCAATGATACCTTTCAAAAGAGAATACCTAATCATGGTCTTTGTCCTTTGTGGTGCATTATGTGTAGGAGGAACAAGGTATCGGTGAATCATCTTTTCTTGCATTGCCCCGTGGCTTTGAAACTATGGCACCGGCTTTTTTCACTAGACTGGCTCATGTTGGGTTGCTTTAGGCAATTGTGCTAAAATGCTCTAAATTGATTTTTGGGGCTTTGGTGGCAATAAGAAAGAAAAAGCATTGTGCTTTTGTGTTGTGTTTGCTGTCTTTTGGGTTATTTGGTTGGAAAGAAATGCAAGAATTTTTTATGACAATGTCACAAACTTGCATTCTTTATAGGAAAGGGTGTGCCATTTGGCGTCGTTTTGGGCTTATGTTTCTCCTGTATTTAAGGGGGTTTCACTTTTTCTAATTTCCAAAGATTGGAGCATTTTTAGTTTGTTTTCCGCTATGTTTGATTATGGTTTTTCTTCGTATTTTCGAGTTAGAGGACTCCTTGTTCTCTCCTTATACCTTTTGTTTTTTATTAATAACTTTCTTTTGTTGCTGATCTAAAAAATAAAAATAAATACTATCAAGATCTAAAGGTTAAATCTAATAAAAAAAATTTAAACAAAAACAAAATGTGCAAAACTATCCTTTAATGTTATTTTTTTAAAAATGTACGTTAAGCGTGCTTTTATAATGTGTTTCACTTAACTACTAAAACCTCTTTTGTTGTTACGCTCTACGCTTTAAGCACACTTTTACCAAAAATTGAATGAAAATAATTTTTGATAAGAACATGGACCAAAATTTTGTTTCGATGTGTTGTTTTTATCAACATAGAAACAAAGATGTTTTGGAAACATTTTAGAAATGCTTCCAAAACATTTTAGAACAGTTATAAATGCTCAGAAATATAGATTGAAATCTATTTAAATGTATAAAAACTAAATAATTGATTAAATAAATATATTTAGACTTATATAATCATTCACGTAAAAGAACAAGTGTACAAATAAAAAATCATTCTTACTAGGAACTATATATTGTTAATTATTGTCAAATAACTCAATTTTATTAAAGCCAAGAGTAAAATATACTAAAAGTGTTTAAGAACCCAACAAAATAAAATGTACATAAACAATAGTAATGATATTATTACTATATTAGGAACTCTATTACCATAATCTTTTGATTTGCGATTCGATTTGTAATTTAAGCAAAATCGATATGAATTTAAGGGTGAATCTATGGTGAATCGCACAATTCACAATTGATTCACGATTCGATTAACTTTTTACATTTCATGCAAAATCTTGAAACTATTGTGTCTACCATATTTCGATTCTTTTTTTCTCTTTTTAGTGAAAATGACATAATTTCTAATATAATAGTGTTTAGTACGAAAATAACCAGTATATACATGATTTTTTGTTGTTTTGGTGACCAGAGAGATTTCAATAGGATCTCATCAAATTTACTAGTTAAACTCAACAAGTTTTTAACCTTTGGTTCTCATTTTTTTTCCTTAACAAAAATCAAAATGTATCTTGCACCATAAATTATCTTCTTTTTTTTTTTTTGAAATAAATATAGTTCAATATTACATGAATCCTTTTTTCTTTTTCTTTTTTTTTAAATATATATATATATGAACAATAAGCATACATAACTTTTAAAGTGTTTTAGGTTTTACAACAATTAATTCTTTCTTATTACTGAGTCCTTGTTACTTGGAAAGTAGGACTGCAAACGAACCAAGTCGTTCATGAACAACTCGAAGCTCAACTTGGTTTTGTAGCTCATTTGAGCTCGTTCGATTACCAAACGAATCAAGCTCAAGCCATACTTCCGAACTCGATAATTAAACAAGCCAAACTCGATCTATTGTGAACTCTGCTCAATTAAGCTTGGCTCGAGTATATTAATATATATTAATTAATTAATTACACTTGTTTGAGCAACATCTAACTTTTACAAAAATATTTGTCAGGAGTCACTGGTAACCCATTCTCTAAGTCAGCAAATAAATTATGCTCAAAGCACATAAAGGCAATAGAACGGACAACACTTATATGAAGAGTGGGAATGGTTGAAGTTTCCTTCGTTCTTTGATGTGGGACAAACAGTGAATGGACTTGCACAAAATGTTTGCAATCCTTAAAGCTTCCCACATCGCTTTCTAAAAGATTTGAATAGTTACAAAACTTTATATAATATAAGTGGATAAAGCCAACAACTAAAGCTATTCAAGTGGCTAGTCATTGTACACTGGAACCACATGAGCCGAGCACGAGCCTTCTTTTAACCCAACGAGTCCAGTTTGAGCTGATAATTTTAAAGAATATCAAGATTAGGGAATGATTGTGATATCATCCCTTTTTTATATTAATAAAGATCAATAATTACAAGGGAGCCCTAAGGCATAGAATAATTATAATTGAATAATAACCCCAACTAATAATAATACTCCCCTCAAGCTAGTGAGAAGATATCTCTCATGCCCAGCTTGCCTAAGATGTCATACAATGGCTTACTCCCAACTCTCTTGGTGAGGATGTCAGTGAGTTGTTCACCAGACTGCACAAATAAAGTACATATTGTGTCACTAGTGAGTTTCTCCTTAATGAAGTGGCAATCAATCTCAACATGCTTTGTCCTGTCATGTTGAACCGGATTGTGTGCGATGTTGATAGTGGCCTTATTATCACAATACAACCGCATGGAGTCCGTCTGATCAATACCTGGATCACTCAACAATAACTTGATCCATAAGAGCTCACACACCCCTTGTGCCATAGCTCTAAATTTAGCTTCTGCACTTGACCTAGCAACCACATTCTGTTTCTTACTCCTCCAAATAACTAGGTTGCCTTCAACAAAGGTGCAATACCCTAAAGTCGATCTCCTATCAGTTACTGATCCAGCCCAGTCAGCATCTGTATAGGCTTCCACAGGAAGATGATCACGCTTTGAAAAATAAAGACCCGTACCAGGAGCAGACTTCAAGTACGTCAAAATTCTTATAACAACCTTGAAGTGAATTTGATGAGGAGCATGCATAAACTAGCTAACCACATTGACAGCAACAACAATATCAGGGCGGGATTGAGATAGGTAGATGAGCTTACCCACTAAACGTTGATAGCTCTCCCTATCAACAGCTGCTCCTCCTCCATCATCCCCCAGATTCTGATTAGGTTTCAGTGGAGTGTCACAAGCCTTGTAGCCAAGCATTCCAGTTTCCTTCAATAGGTCAAGTACATACTTCCTCTGTGAGATAAATACCCCATCTTTGAAGCGAGCAACTTCAATTCTCAGAAAATACTTCAAGGTCCCCAATTCTTTGATTTCAAACTCACTTGCTAAATATTTTTTCAACAGAGATATTTCCTCACTATCATCACCTGTAAGAACTATGTCATCCACATAAACAATGAGCGTTGTAGTCTTACCACACGAGGAATGTTTCACAAACAAGGTATGATCTACCTGACTCTGTTTGAAGCTATATTTAAGCATAGCCTGAGTGAATCTCTCAAACCAAGCCCTTGGAGACTGTTTGAGACCATATAATGACTTCCAAAGCCAACATACTTTACCCTCTATTTGATGATTCTCAAAATCAGAAAGAATGTCCATATACACCTCTTCTTCGACGTCACCATGGAGAAATGCATTCTTTACATCAAACTGATAAAGTGGCCAATCTAGATTAGCTGCTAGAGAGAGAAGTACTCTGACTGAATTTATCTTAGTCACGGGTGCAAAGGTCTCTTGATAGTCAACGCCATATGTCTGAGTAAACCCTTTTGCCACAAGCTACGAAGCACGGACACAGACACGGATACGAGACACAGCAATTTTCAAAAAATGGGGACACGGACACGGCAAGGGACACGGCAAATTTTTTTTTTAAAATATATTTTTATTTGTTATGTAGATTAACAAAAACTAACATAATAATATTAATTCAAGAAATATAACCATTATATTTAAATAAATTAATAGATTATCCATCCACAAAAAAGTAGTACATATATAAATCAATAATTTAAAAAAAAAACAGTTTTACAAAGATATATATATAAACCTATTATAAATAATACAAAAAAAAAAGAGTAAGTTTTACATAGATATATATATATATATATATAAACCTATTATTATAAATAAATAAAAAACGAGAGTTCGAGTGAGAGAGAAGAATGCGAGAGAGAGGATAGACTGTTCGAGAGAGAGAAGAGTGCAAGAGAGGGACTATTCGAGAGAGAGGATAGACTGTTCGAGAGTTCGAGAGAGAGAAAGAGTGTGAGAGAAAGAGGGACGAGAGAGTGCGAGAGAGAGAGGGACTTACGATCAAGGTTCGAAGGTTTGGATGGACCTCGTCAACGACTGGACGTCGACAGTTGGAGTAGACGTCTTCGATCGATGGTTCGCTCTCTCCCCTTCACGGCGACAGGTTTGTCCACTCTCTTCACTCTCTCTCCTTTGTCTCTCTTTGTCTCCTTTGTCCCCAAAGATTTATGCCTCCTCGTGTCTATGTCGTGTCCAGATCTGGACACGCGTGTCCTCACCATGTCCTCTACAAAAAAATAATTAAATTAAAGGATACGCCACCGGCATGTCCCGTACGTGTCCCCGTGTCTAACACTGCCATGGAATCAAATCTGACGTGTCCATGCTTCATAGGACACAAGTCTACCCTTATAACGCTCAATAGAACCATCCGCTTTGTGTTTCACAGTATACACCCATTTGCATCCCACAGGTCGTTTGCCCTCAGGTAACTTAGTCAATTCCCAAGTGTCATTCTTCCTAAGTGCTTTCATTTACTCAATCACAGCAAGTTTCTACTCATAGGTAGAAAAAGCATCTGGGAAATGGTTAGGAATGCTAATAGAGGAAATACTTGACACAAAAGCTCTATATGAGGACGACAAATGAGAGTAGGACACAAAATTTGAGATAGAATATTGAATACAAGATTTCACGCCCTTTCTCTTGGCAATAGGAACCTCAAGATCAATAGGAGTACCAAGATCAGTGGATTCAAGAGATTCAAAGTTACCTGGACTCTCATCAGAAGCAAGAGATAGCAGTGGGTGAGCAGAAGTGGTCTCTTGTATCCAGTTGACTTTCTGTCTGTCTTTGTCCCTGACAAAAACTTGTCCGTCCCTATCTTGGGTGACATTGGATTCTGTAGTCCTAGTAAGAGGTGGTGGTGGTACAAGAACAACTAGAACAACTGGTTCCACCATAGGAATCACAGGAATTACTTCACACCAACACTCCCCGTGAAGGGAGGATTATGACACTGGAGAGGACAAGAAATAGGACTTGGGCTCAAAAAATGTGACATTCATAGACACAAACCACTTATGAGGAGGGTGATAACACTTATACCCCTTTTGAGTAGGACAATACCCGAGGAAAACACATTTGAGGGAGCAAAGGTCCAACTTACCACAAGTAGGAGCGTAATTGTGAACAAAACAGACACAGCCAAATATTTTTGGAGGAAGAGAAAACAAGGATTCAGAACTGAGGAGGACTTGAAAGGGAGCTTGTTTTTGTAAAACCTGGGTAGGAAGACGATTAATAAGATGGGCAGCGGTGAGAACAGCGTCGCCCCAGTAGGACCGAGGACACTCATAGGAAAAACACATGCACTGAGCCATGTCAAGAAGATAACAATTCTTGCGTTCCGCCACCCCATTTTGTTAATGGGTATTAGCGCAAGAAGTCTGATGGATAATGTCATGGGCAGAAAAATATTGCCCTAACCCAGAATCTATGTATTCCCCCCCCCCCCAATTATCAGAACGGAAGATTTTGGCAGTGGCCCCAAACTGAGTACAAATCATCTTATGAAAATTGTGGAACGCAGAGAAAACCTCACTCTTATCTTTAATGAGATACACCCAAGTAGTACAAGAAAAATCATCAATAAATGTAACAAACCATCGACGACCTTTCATAGACATAACACAAGATGGACCCCAGACATCAGAATGTATTAATGAAAAAGGAACTAAACTTTATTAAAA
The DNA here is from genome assembly GCF_055761805.1 of Camellia sinensis. Taxonomy (NCBI): domain Eukaryota; kingdom Viridiplantae; phylum Streptophyta; class Magnoliopsida; order Ericales; family Theaceae; genus Camellia; species Camellia sinensis. The sequence continues at coordinate 93,308,892 of NC_138962.1, forward strand.
TTGGGAGCAAAAGAAGTTCTGTATTGTTTTCCAAGTTGACAAGACTCGCAAAGAAACTCAAGACACATTATTGTTTGCAAAGCCAGATGAAAATAAATGCTCAAGTAAATAAAAAAAGGATGCCAAAAACGTCGATGCCAAGGGCTATGCAAAATACCGCCCAATCCGCTAAAACCGCACCGATCCGCATCAATCCACACCGCTCTAACCGCTAACCGCGGTTTAAACTATAAAATTTATAATCCGCCAACCGAACCGCTCCGCTCCGCTATAGTTAATACGTATACATTTTTTAACTTCCAATAAAATATCAACGTAAAAATGAGTGTGAGAGAGGTTTAAGATATGAAATTTATTACAAATTAGTGGTTATATCTGTGAAACATATTATGTAACATTACTTTATATTACATATCTAAAAAATATTATACAAATTAGTGTTATATATTATGCAAATGTATTATAATTAGTTAGAATATTCTTCAATCCGTTAATCCACCAAAAACCGCCCAAACCGCAATTTGTCAATCCGCTAATCTGCTAAACCGTCATTCGGTTTGTAATTTTACTCTCAAACCGCCCGAACCACACCGCACACACCCCCATAAATCATCTTGGGTAGTAGGACTCGTGGTGGAAGAGTGAGCAAGCTAGTCCGGTTGATCCAGGAAGTAGAGACCATTTTCTACACTACCATTGCCAATCGTCCTCGTGACAAGGTCCTGAAAAAGACAATGATCAGGGAAAAAAGTCACACTACAATTCAAATCCTTTGTAATACAACTCAAAGATAACAGGTTAACAGAAAAATTGAGAACATGGAGAACAGAAGATAAAGGTATGGTAGGAGTGACATGAACTAAACATTTTCCAGAAATAGAAAAAACAGTATCATCTGCAATCATAACTTTGCCTTGACCTAAAGAGGGCTTATAGGCAGAGAAAAGGTCAGAGGATCCAGACATATGATCTGAGGCACCAAAATCAATAATCCAAGGCAAAGACTTATGAGAAAGGAAAACACAAGGAGAAGAGGCTAAGTTACCTGAGCGAGTAAACGACGAGGAAGCTGTATTGAGAGCAGTAGAAGACCGACGGTCCAACAAGTGGGGCAGAACATCCTCAAGCTCATGAGTAGTCATGCTAGAGAGACCATCAGAAGCCTGACCAATGAAAGCGGAAGTAGAATCAAATATATCAACGGCACTAGACTGATAAGCCCGTGGATGAGAGCCACGTCCTCGAGACTGGCCTGACTGACCTCCTCTAGAACCAGACCAATCACCTCGACCCCCGGATGGAGTCCCATGAAGCTTCCAACATGTCTCGTGAGTATGCCGCGGCTTGCGACAGTAATCACAGAATACAAACTCCTTGGCAACAGACAGAGGAATGGGAGTTAGGTTGAGGCCATCTCTAGGGGTAGACAGTAATGCGGAGCGGTCAGTAGAGACAGGTGACATTATAGCAGATCGGCACCTCTCTTCATTCTGTACATAGGTGAATGTCTCCTGAAGTGAAGGAAGAGTGTCCATACCCAGAACCCGACTCCGAACCAGATCATACTCCACATTGAGACTGGCCAGAAACTTGAAGACCCTTTCCTGTGCAATAAACTTCCTGTACCCGACTGAATCAGTAGTGCAAACAGGCTTATAGTCCTGCAGATGATCAAGGCGTTTGCAGCCGTTGGTGAGGAAGGAAAAGTACTATAGAATAGTCTGTTCCCCCTGAACAAAGCTCTCAATAGAGCGGCGCAACTCAAAGGCCTGTGAGAAATTCCCTTTGCAGGAATAAGTAGTAGTCACTGCCTCCCAAATATTTTGTGCAGTGTCCATAGATAGATAACCCTCTCCAATCTCCAAGACCATAGAATGTATCAACCAACCCATAATTAGGGAGTTTGTGATCTCCCACTGATCATAACTCTGGTCTGTGGTGCTAGGTGTCTGTATCCTGCCATCAACATACCCCATCTTTCATTTGCTCTTCAAAAAGATAGTCAAACTCTGCGACCACGCTAAATAGTTTTGATCATTGAATAGAGAGATGGTGATTTTAAGACTAGGTTTGGGATTATCAGTCATAGTAGTAGGTATAATGGAACTCTCACTCTTAGGTGTCTGAGAAGGAGTGAACACACTGGTAGAATCTGCCATGGATACTATACTACCTAACCCTCAATAAAACTAGTGTCAATCACAAACCTGGAAGATGGTGGAGGAATAGTAAGCACAATGACCACTAAAAATGTTAAAGAATTAAACATGCATTAAATTTTTTTTATTTTATTTTATATTATTTAGAAACAGAACAGGAACTTGATAATTTTAGGTCACTACCACATCACAAAGTCAACGACAACAGCAGTTCAACCAAACAGGGAGACGTCACAGCAGAGGGATGTCGAAGGAAGCCTGAGATTGCCTCGGGACTGTCGACTGGGTCTGAGAGACTGCCAGTGGCAGTCGGCAAGGCGAGACGAGACTGCCCTAGTGCCTGCAACAGTGATCGAAGGGTTTGACTTAGGCCAGAAGGCTTGTCGGTAGTGATCGAAGGGTTCGATTTAGGCCAAAAGGCCTGTTTGCGATGGTGATCGAAAGGACTAGGGTTGCCTCCGGCAGGTTCAACAGCTAACGGCTGGGCCAAGAAGCCCTTCGGCAGTAGCTGACTAAGCTAGAAAGGTGGTACCTCTGTGGTGGCTTTGTGGTGGCTGTGTGATGTATGGATTTAGGGTTGTGGCTCTGATACCATGATAATTTTAGAGAATACCAAGATTAGGGAATGATTGTGATATCATCCACTTTTTATATTAATAAAGATTAATAATTACAAGGGAGAGCCATAAGCCATAGAATAATTATAATTGAATAATAACCCCAACTAATAATATACTATTCTAATATAAGCTTGGTTATTCAGGCTCGATTCGAGCTCGAGCAAACCTCGAATAAGGCAATACTTAGCTCGGCTCAGCTCATTTGCAATCCTATTGGAAAGGTATGCATACTTATTGTCCAAATATCAACATCGCTGTTAAGGGCTTTTTTTTTTTTTTTTTTTTGGATAAAGAAAAGTTTTATTATTGAAAGAGTATCAAGATGATACTAACAAATACATCGGAAAAAGTCAAAACAAAACCCAAACCTAAACCCCAAGAGTGTTTATAAAATCCACAAAAGCAAACAAATGTGAAGATAAAACTTCCGACACCCAACTAAACAAAATTATCAAAAGTTAAGCTTTCATTGTTAAGTTATTATTTTTTGAAAATTGAGAGTTTGTCTTTGTTTACTTTGAAATATCTAAAAAAAGAAAAAAGTAATATGGTGATCTAAATCTAATATTTTATATTTATAAGATATATTTAACATCTAAGTGCATAGATATATTTTTGCTAAGTAATATAGAAAAAGTGACTGAATCTTCAAATTCACAATTTGATGCGCGATTTGGTAAGGCCATTTCAATTCGCAATTCCTATCCCGATTTGACAACTATGATTAGGAATAATATCTAGATAGTAGAAATAGTTATATTATAATATTATTATGGATAATATTTATTAATATCATAAAATACATCCTTTCATATTTTTCTCAAATAAATTGTAAAACATTTATAATAAATTCTAAATTTGTGTTGATACAACTTACTGCCTTTGTAAATTGTGCTATGTTTTCGTATGGTTCACTATTTTCCAGTGTGTTTCAAGGAAAACAATAGAATTTCATTATTTCACTAGTGTTTCATTTGGTCTCGTAAGAAACAAAAACATTTGGACATTTCAATGGAAACAAATGGAACTTTTAATGAGAAGAAAATGTGACTTGCTACCAAAAAAACAAATCCAAATATGCAGAGGTTAAATATAAAAATAAAAAAAGAAAGAAAGAAAGAAAGAAAGAAAGAAAGAAAGAATGGTGGTCATGCTTCATTAAGTGCAACTTCATCTTTTCATTGCATTTAAAGAAAATCAAATGCATATTCCCATGTCTAATATGGGCATAACAGATATTTTTTAAGAGAATTAGGACAATATTAGTAATATCTATACATGCATGTCTTTGACAGCTCAAATGACAGCTGGGCCAAATATGGTATTAAAAGAGGTATCACTAATTTACCTAATAAAAAAAGAGGGGAAAACAAAAAGCAATTTAGAAGAGAAACCTGAATTCTCTCATTAGAGTTGGAGCAAAAGCAAACCTGCTCGGATAGAATTGCTTCAATTTATATGTGACCTCTCATTACATTTGAATACCAATTTTTTTTCCAAGGTAAGCAGTGCACGAATTGCCCGAATCTAAGTCAAAATTGTTGTTTTGTTTTATAAGATGAGAAAAGCTTGTGTGAGGAAGTAACATACAAAAGAAACTCATACAATTACAATAGATTTAATTCATTATTTTGTTGGTATTTTTTTTAGAAAACCTAGACCCCTCTCTCCCAAGAGCTGTTTCATAGTAGGAGACTCTATCTTCAATAGGAAAGCCCTTGATAGAAATAGACCCAAATTTTAATAGGCGCACAAATCATTTAAGGCCATTTTTAACCCAACATTAAAAAGCAATAAAACTTGGCCCATACGATTATGAATTGGATCAGATCTCCATGCAACCATTTGACTACGGACCGGATCTCCATATGGACTGGGCCGAGCCTCAAATCACATTCTACGACCTAGTACCAAACATATAAGATTGAGGCTTAGAGTACTAAATTACGAATAATCTTTGAAGTGAGGGCAAGACAGTAACAAGGCCGAGCGGCCCAGCATCTTAGGGCCGATCTAAAATGGATTGAGTCCTCAGTGTGCTCGCTCGGCTGGCCCAGCTTCGACAGTGCTCCCTTAGATGTAACCTTACTTGTAGGCATACTTAGGTCAAGGAGGCATAAACTAAAGTGCCTGTGCGGACTGGCAAAGGTTCATCAATGGAGAAGTCCACATCAACAAAAGCTCTAGATATTTAGCGAGGTCAGATCAGGATGGATCTTCAGTCACATAGGTTTCAAACTGCCTTCATGAAGGTAGGCCTAACCGAAAGGTGGTCCCCCCACGTTAGGCACGTCGATGATCTGAGCAAGGGGGCACATGAGGCAGTTAGCCTCATATACATCCTGGAGAGCGAGGAGAGAACATTGTAATAGGTAAGCATTCGTCTTGTGAAACTCCCTAAACCCTAGCTCTTTGCATTCCTTTGTTCTTCATATCTCTTTCCAGAATCCTGACTTTAGCATTGGAGGGGCTTCTCCAGCCAAACTCTTCTATTACTGCAGAATTCAATCCCACACATTGAAAAAGGGACCCTAATAGTAGCCTAAATCATCATTATGTGAAAACAATTACCAAATGATAGGATTAAATTATTAGTCATTCAGAGCCAACTTTCAAAATAAATCCAGAAAACATTTACCAAATGAGATACCTTGGCATCCTATAAAAATCCTAACAGCTTGTTATGTTTCCAATAGCATTTTATTGCATAAGTTAGCAAGGCACCGCAAAGTAAACATCACAACCATAAACCACAAAGTAAAATCATTCCACCCTCATCAGAAAATTTCAATGACTACTGTCTGACCCACAATATCAAGCAAACATGTGAGGCCCACAAATACAACTCCCAAAAAAAAAAAAAAATGTAGGAAAATTGCAAACCATTTACAACCCAACCCATAATTACCCACCTCAATTCAATATCTTTAAACCAAATTGCAAACCATTTACAACCCAACCCAACCCAACCCATAATTACCCACCTCAGTTCAATATCTTGAAACCAAATTGCAAACCATTTACAACTCAATCAATAATTACCCAACTCAATTCAATATATGTCAACAAAGTTTTTGCTTACATATATATAGGTAAATGGAAAAATGATGAGAATTGTGAGTTGGGAAACCTGTAGGATAGGGTTAGGTCGATCGCAGCAGTAGTACTCGACGGAAAGAAGCGCATCAGTGCCTCTAGAGCCACAGATCACCCCAACAATTCGTCTGAAGAAACAGAGAATAATTGATATCAATCTTGAAGAAGATACATAGGAGTGTGTGTGAGATAGTAGGATTATATAGTGATGAATAAAATACCGGAAATAATCGTAGGCACCGAAGGTGAGGAAGTAATGAATGCGTTCGATGAAAGTGCCTCGAAAGATTGGCCATTGGCCGCACAGGAATGAAACAACCACCAACAGTGTCACCAGGCCGTGGCACACCAGAATCCACTGTACGCTCATCACCATAGAAAGAGAAGCTCTGAAACCGAAATTGCAGCGTCTTGACTGGTTGGGTCAACTCAATCTAAATTTTTATGATTTTGTGGAATGTATTTTTGAAGAGCAATGGTACATTCCCCAATTTTTTCCTACCAAATTCCTTTTAATGATTTGGCAAATAAGATAATGTTTGCTCTCCAAATTGGTTAATATTATTTGCCACATCTTTAATTTCAATTTTTTCAATTCATTTTTTAAAATGTTAAAAATTTTATTTTTTATATTTTTTTTGTTCTTATTAAATTCTTTTAATATTTTTAGTAATTTTTTTAATTTTTAAATACACTAAACATAAATGTACTTAAAAAGTACGATATTTGTGAAAATATTTTTTTTATAAATATTTTACTTTTTAAATGTATTTAAGTAAGGTATATCTAAAAAAAAATTACTTAAAATTTTAAAAATATTCACTAAAAACAAAAATATACAAAAAAATAAAAACTCAATTTTAAAAAAATTACATCCAGAAAATTAAATCAAACACAGTGAATATTATTTATCACATCATCGACAAAAGTTTAAAAGGGAAAATTGGAGAAAAGGGCATTTTTCATTTTTGAATTTGATATGAATTTAAACATAAATTTGAGAGCGTCAGATTACATTTAGATTTGGTTTAGGGAGAGACATTGGACAATCCAAAACACGATTTGTATTTCGTATATAAGATTTTGTTTGATTAACAAGATTAATTGTAAATTAATTAATAATCCATAAAATAATGTAGAATTGGTTATACAATTAGATTAGTAAAATAAATAAACTCTATTTTGGGGGTGTTTGGAAATAAGTTTTTTTAGCTTTTTTGGCTAAAATAGCATTAAAAGACAAAATAAGTTAAAATAACTAATAAGATAAAATGTCACATTAAACTCATAATTATTTTATTTTTTCTTTCACAAACATCACATCCAACTATAAAAAAAAAATCAATCATCTTTCCAAATACAAAAATTTTAGCCTACTAAAATAGCCAAAAACTAAAATAATCTACTAAAATAGCAACTTTCCAAACACCCACTTTGTCTATGTTTGTTTTGCAATAGAAATGTAAATATATAATCTTAATTATATGTTTATTTTGTATTATTAATTGTAAGATTAAAAAAATTGCTACTTTTATTGGATAGAATGTCGATTGGAATCTAATCTCAATAACAAAAATTGGAACAAAAAACACTAAAATGTAAATCTCATGAATTAATAATTCCAACCTTATGATGTCATCCGCCCAATCAAACAGGGCCTAAAAGTGTTAAATATATATTTGTACATATGTTCGCACACGCTAAAATTTGATTACACAACCAACAAGATGTAAGAAAATTACTTCTTCTGGGATATCTAGGAATAAAACCAATCACCCGAGATGAAAGTGAAACTAGTTTCTATGGGTATGTTCTTCAACCAAATAGGATTCACTAGTTTGGCTCGTGTTAACCTTGTTGGTCGGAGTGGAGGGAATTTGGATGCTTTGTAATCCAAACACTGTCAACGTTAGAGTAACTGAAGCAAGCTCACAATTAATCACAACAAAGATTGCCAAACAAGAGTACCCTGAGTGGCTTCTTACAACAGTATATGCAAGCCCTATTAGTAATAAGAGGGATATGAACCTCTGAGTCATGTATGATAGTTGGAGATTTTTTTTTTTTTTAAAAAAAAAAAAAAGTCTTACAGGTAACCTAAGCCAACATAGTAGTCAAGATTAGAGGAGAACCATAATATTTTCAAATAGGATGAACTGATGCAAGCTTATGGACTTGCGGTGTTCCGGTCTGCGACTAACTTAGACAAATAGCAGACAATGATGGGCTAACATAATGGTAAGGCTGGACAGAGCCATGTGCAATAGTGAGTGGAGAACTAGCTTCCCCAAAGGACTGCTTAGAAATCTTCCAATAACTTATTTTGATCACTCCCCAATGATAATATTTATCCAAGGTAAGTCTCCTTACAACCCTTCTTGTAAACTTTTCAAATTTAAGGCTGCTTGGATCTCACATAAAGCATTACAAACAATGGTGGAGGAAAATTGGTCTAGTAACCAAGATTCTTTGTTGACCAATTTAGATAAACTAGCTCACAAGGCTAGTATTTGGAATAAAGAGGTGTTTGGCAACATTTTTGGAAAGAGAAGATGGTTACTTGGAAGGATTGAAGGAATCTAGAAATCCCAAACAAATATATATTCCCATAACCTTCATGTGTTGGAAATGGATATTATTGAACAATACAATAAAGTTCTTTATCAAGAAGAACTTCGCTGGTTCCAGAAATCTAGATCCAAGTGAATCACTTAGGGAGACAGAAACACCAAATTTTTCCATCTTACCACCTTAACTAAAAGGAAGAAAAGGGAGATTGATGTTCTGAAATGTGAGAATGGTGTTTGGATGATAATTCTGAATAGCTTAAGATGATTGTGCTAAACTATTTCACTAATATTTTTGCTCATAACTCTACCATCTTTTTGAATCATTGGAATAACCTCGCTACTTATATAGTTAGCAGTGATGAAAATAGTGATCTTATGAATGCTGTGACTAATGAGGAAGTTTAGAGGGTGGTGAAGAACATTAAGGCTTTCAAAGCCCTATGCAGTGATGGATTCCAAGCCATATTCTATCAGGGTATGTTTGATTGGACGGACTGGATAAGAGGGGATTAAAATCCATCGGACTTGAATCCTGGGACTGTAAATCTCCCGAACTATTTGGTTGAATTTGATATGTATCTCGTGTTTGTTTTTTCATGAGATTAGATGTCTGGAAATGACTATTTTTAATAAATCCAATGTTTGGTTGAACGGACTGGATGAGGATAAAAGAGCAAATGACTATTTTACCCTTTTCTCAATTGTTTACTAAGTAATAGCAATATTAAATATGTCTTTAAATTTAATCTTTATTTATAATTGATTAGTGGACCACAATTAATTGTTTAATTTTTTCAATGTTTCAAACAAACATTTCTCCAATAGTTATATTTTTAATGGTCACATTCTTTCAATATAAATATGACCATTTCCCTTCTAATTTTTATCCAACACAAAAAAATATATTTTATTTTATTTTTATTAGCAAAAAAAATAACTTTATTAATGCATAGAATGAACAAAGCATAAATACATCAACAAAGAAAAAGAGTAAACAGCACACACCCAAAAACCAAAAGAACATAAAACAAAAGTTGAAGAGATTTCAACAAAAAAACCTTCACACCCACAGCTTAAAAGCAACATACCAACAGCATCACGCAACACACTAACAACAATATGCAACACACCAGCACTTCCTCATCACACCAGTAAATCCACATAACACACCAATTACTAATCATCCAAATAACAGGACCAACACCACGAATCCAAACAAAAAAGAGTACAACAACCAAAATAAAAACAGCAACCAACATCAAAGTGATATATGTTCATAAAGATGTCAGTAGGTACAAATATTTGTTCCTATAACTAGCAACTTTCAACAACAAAAACAATAGTATCCCATGACTAGATGAGTCAGAGGCACCAAATCATGATATAACAATTTAACCCACAAAATACGATGCTTGACGAAGAGAAAAGGCAACAATTAAGTCTATGGAGCATAACCTAAAAACCAAATATTCCCATCACATGCCACAAGTTTGTTATGGAGCATTCCTACTTAGCAACCTCATTACCCACCTCAGCCTATCATCATGTGTCAAGAAGAACATGTCAAGTTTTTGGACATCATGGAATATGATTTCGCAAGCATCTAACCTTTCATCTACGGTAATTGGCAACTTTGTAAGTTCATCATTTAATGATGCCCATTTTGATGCGACATCATGTGAATACCCCATCATTCTTCCAATGAATTTCAGCTTCTCATTAGTTCTACCCATGACATCAACCAACTTGTCAGCAAACATAGAGAGCTCTTCAACTACATCATCATGGGATCTAGATCTTTTCTTGTCTTTCTTTGTGGCAGAGCTCTCAGAAGCTCGCTAAGTTGCTGAGTTTGAACAATACATTCCTTCACCAATGCGACTATTTTTTTCCATTTGTTCAAGAAAAGTGTCATTATCTATAAGGCCATGCAACAACACATCTTTCTCAGCATTCATAGCCTCAACTGCATTAGCAGGCCCTTTGGCAAACTCCTCTGTAGCTCGATCCTTGCCAAATATTTGAATACATTCATCGAAATATGGGAAAGTTTTGTTCCTCAGGTGTTTTGCATCGGTGTCCCTCTGTAATGACCAATTAATCCCAGTTAATATAGAAAAGTGCATTTCAAAAAGTAGTTACATAAACATGTAGCAATTAAAATAATAATAATAAAAAAGTATCTACATCATGGTAACTTTACCCAAACATATGCCTCCCATATACTATCATTCTCCACATCGATTCTTTTTTCAGTGTTATTCCATTCAAACCCACTAGTAACAAGCACACCGGACACAGAATTATAGTGTTTCTTCCATATTTTAATTTTTGATTCAATATGGGGAGAGCCACGTAAGTCTATCCCAGGTAAGATATCCGCCAATTTAGTTTTCAGTCTCACAAGATAGCCCGCCTTGAAAACATTGTCAACTTTCATTCCTTCATTGACAATGGACACCAATGTTGAAATTAGAGCATCCTTTTCACGTGGACTTCAAATTCACCTTTTTTTTTATGAATCAACCTTGTCATTCTTTTTCTTACGAGAACTGGATACCTCATTATCCATGCCTAAAGTAATCATTCAACATTTCATATGCATTATAATAAATCACGAATAACTCAAAAAACTATCATTCAAATAATTCGACATCCACATTGTCAGATATTAATAAAAATACATAGCAATGTCATATTACAAATTTAAATGGTTTAACAACAAATCAAAGTAGAGAACAATAGTAATGAAAATAAACACAAAACAATCCTCATCCAGCCCCCCCACTAGCTAACCAATCGTTGTACAATTGCACTGCAAGTGTACCCCGCCACACAGTCCACTCATTAGATGTCTCAACAGTATCAATGAAATCATCTCCCATTGGCAATTGATTTTCTTCATCATCATTGTCATCCTCTATAGGGTCAACTACCATCTTTCGTCGAATGAAGCTGTGTAACAAGCAACATGCTGTGATAATATGACTTTGGGTTCTAATGAGATAGTATGATGCACTACGGTATTGCCTATCTCATTTTCAACAATCCAAAACACCTTTCTATGACATTCCTGGCTTGTGCATGTTTCATATTGAAATATTCTTGGTAATTACTTGGAGTTGCCCTTTCTCTCCAAACAGACAAATGGTATCGCTGGCCACAGTAAGGCGCTAAGAATCCTTGCCCATTCATATAGCTCGTATCCACTAGGTAGTAGTAACTTGTGTGTGGAATGTTATGTATTAAACTCAATTATTATACATGAACTTAGGAAGAATTAAGTATCCTGAAATTACCATTTGGAATCCTTAGGTCATTAGGCCAATTGATCGCATCTCTTAAAACCCTAGAGTCGGCCACTAACCCTTCCCACCCCTGCAACACATATATAAAATTCATTTGTTGGGAGCAAACTCTTAGAACATTAATAGCAATATCTCTCTTTCTTGTCCTATACCTTGCTTGATGAATCACAAGTACACAAACTCTAATATAGGTGCCATAGTGCTCCAAGACAATTCTAAACAAACCAATTGAATAGATATTGTAATAGTTATGTTTTTTTTTTTTTTTGGTAAAATAGAGAACAAAAGAAAAGAAAAAAAAAGTAATGTAAAGTTACCAAATTCGTGGACAATATATTTATCTAGAAGCAATTCCACCGTGGATCTGTGTTTGCTTCGGTAATAGGATTTGGTGTGCTAAGTAAGTTGGCTTGCAAGCGTAGCACAGCCTTTAAGACATCATTGACATATCGACTGACAGTCTGTCCAGATCTATAGAAATTAAACTTAACATTTTTTATTTTCAAGTGTTGTGCCAAAATAAAGAGGAAGAAGGCCACTTTCTCTTAAAAAATGACATGTTTTGAAGGTCCTAACCCACCAATTGTATGAATCATATTGCACAAAGTCATAAAAGAACGACGATCTATACAGAGTTGTTCAATGCATGTTATGTCACTTTCTCTCACTAAACAGTTAATATGGTTCATTTGTTCTTGCAACCGATTAGGTCCTCTAATAAGATTATGTGGATACTTAGATAAATACTTCTTCAAGATAACTTCAATAACAACAAAAACTATAGTGCATAAGGCAAACAGTTCTTGCATTAAAACTTGCAATACTACATACAATTGAAGCTCATCATTATTCTCATCGTCGAAGTCATTGATATTCTCATCCATCTATGAAAATAAATTATCATACAAAAATCATTTAGAATTACAAATAATTTAAAGAATTGAGCATCTCTAGGCATATATATAACATATAAGAATTTGCAAGCAACATAGATGCAATTTCCATAGAAAACTCAATTATTATACACAACTCAATTATTAAGGAATTTGCAAGCAGCATAGATGCATATAGATAACTCAATAATTATACATGAACTTAGGAAGAATTAATTTTTTATTTCAATTTCTAAATTAATGATGGCAATTTCCATATAACTGTTGGAAAAATGGTTTAATATAGGCATATTTTAGAGCCCAAATTTGAGTGGCCCCAAACGTTGTTTGGGGTGGGTCCGAAGAGGTGAAGACAGAACGTCAAAACCATTTATGAGGTGAAGACAGAACGTCAAAACCATTTATGAGTGAATGGGAAGTTGACGTCGTTTTCGAATCTAACATTAATTTTTTAGATAAAATTCATTTGAATTTTTTCAATTAAAAATTATTGTGAGAATTTAATTTAATTCTAAATTCAAATTTTGGATTCCTAAGTGGTTTCCTAAAGTTTGTAATTGTGGGAATTTAATTTAATTCTAAATTCAAATTTTGAGTTTCTAGGTGGTTTCCTAAAATTTGTACCTCTTACTTTATTTATTAAACTATTCAATTTGTTTAATATATATATATATATTCAATAGTTTAATATATATATATATATTTTTTTTAAATAGTTTAATTAATATATAAAAGTTCCATCAGTTTGTTGCAGATGCACTAACAGACGGAATTTTTTCCAAGTTATTTGAATTGTTTGCAACGGTCAAATCTTGTGTGATTTAGTGGTGCACCTTTTCATTCAATTTATGGAACTTGTTCGGGCTGTATTTTTGCCTATTTATATCCTTTTTTTCCTAGCAGTCCGGATAGAGATGAAAAAATATATATGTCTTTGTGATCCGAATTTTCCATCCGGAATAAAATCAGTCTGCAGATTGTTTTTTGTTGCTGTCTATTTCTTTTATTTTGTGCATTTTCCTACATTCTAGTTTTTAGGAAAATTATAAAGAGAGTATAGAACACAGGTTTGGTTCGCCGAACAAATTTATTTGAAGTACTTCTATAAATTTGTGAAGATCATTGTATCCTGGGAGATAGACGCCATTCAACCGTAAGCACCGTAGCGGGGCGAATCTGTCTTAAGGACAGAGTGTCACACACTCGATTTGGTCTTAATTTTAATTCGTTTCGATAAATAAATCTGGTATTTTATTTATTTATTTTATTTGAATTTATTTCAAGTTTTTTATATACACAGAAGATTGTTCCTACAATCTTAAGACAAATTCGAATTATTCTGTTTATAGAATTTTTCGTTTGTTTTCCTTTTTCTTTCTTCGTAAATAATTTCGGAATAAAATTATTTTCTGTGGATTTACAAAATAATATTCTGATTGGAAAAACAAATAGCGATTATATGCTATTTGACAGATAGTAGTAATATATTGTCTCTTTTCTTTGACAACAACTAGTAGTACGATACTAGTGTCATTAACAATTCAGAATATATTTTTGCAGAATTTTTTCAGAAATTAATTTTGGGTTTTAGAAATTATTTTCTGAGTTTTCATTAATTAAAATTCTGTTTCAGTATTTTAATTATTGAAGTGTTACTGAAATTAATTTTCTTGTGTGGAATTAATTTGGTTAAATAAAATTTTATTTTATTTCCAAATTAATTCAAAAATAAAAGTTATAGTTTTTATTTCTTTTATTTTTACAGAATTTAATTTCTTGTGTGGAATTATTTTGGTTAAATAAAATTTTATTTTATTTCCAAATTAATTGAAAAATAAAAGTTATAGGTTTTATTTCTTTTATTTTACAGAATTTAATTTTCTGTGTGGAATTAATTTGTTTAAATAAAATTTTATTTTATTTTCAAATTAATTGGAAAATAAAAGTTACATTCTTGTTTCTTTTATTTTTACAGAATTTAATTCTGTGAATTTGGTTTAATTTTCTGTGTAGTATAAATTCTAATTATAATTTTGTTTTATATATTAGAATTGATGGCTACTGAAACAAATGCCCAAACAAGTACTACTGTGGTGGCTGCAATGACGCCAACCCCCTCTCCTGTTGTAACAGTACCGATAAATCACGGTGAAAAGCCAAAGAAGTTCTTAGGAACTGACTTTAAAAGATGGCAACAGAAAATGTTGTTCTTTCTTACAACTCTGAACCTAGCTCGTTTCCTCCGTGAAGATGCTCCTATCCTGAAAGAGGATGAAACCGACCGGCAAGTGGTTGCTGCGGTTGATGCCTGGAAACATGCCGATTTCCTTTGCCGGAATTACATCTTGAACGGACTTGACAACACATTATATAACGTCTACAATCCAATCAAGACAGCAAAGGAACTTTGGGAATCGTTGGAGAAAAAGTACAAAACGGAAGATGCTGGCTCAAAGAAATTTGTGGTTGGCAGATTCTTGGATTTTGTAATGGTTGATTCAAAAACTGTGATCAGCCAAGCTCAAGATTTCCAACTCATTCTGCATGACATTCACGCAGAAGGTATGTCTCTCAGTGAATCCTTTCAAGTTGCAGCCTTAATTGAAAAATTACCAAAAGGCTGGAAGGAATTCAAGAACTACCTCAAACACAAGCGCAAAGAAATTTCTATGGACGAGTTAATTGTGTGTTTGAGGATTGAGGAGGACAACCGCAATTCTGAAAAGCGGGCTGGTAAGCTTCCTATGGAGTCTAAGGCAAATGTGGTAGAACATGCTTCAAAAACCAAGAAATGAAAGTCTTCTGGAGAAAGTTCATCACAAGGCTCTAAGGGGGGGAGAAATAAAAAGTACAAGTTTAATGGCAAATGTTACATCTGTGATAAAGAGGGACATCGGGCCAAAGATTACCGTAGCAAAGGCAAAAACAAAAGAAGAACAAGTAAGAAGCCTGCTCAAGCCCACATGACTGAAGTGGACAATATTTCCAATGGTGTTGATGACATCAATCTTTCTGCAGTTGTTTCCGAGGTAAATCTTGTCGGAAATCCTAAAGAATGGTGGGTGGACACTGGTGCTACTCGCCATATTTGTGCCGACAAAAAGATGTTCACATCTTATTCTTCAGTGGACAATGGTGAACAACTTTTTATGGGCAACTCCTCAACTTCCAAAGTTGAAGGACAAGGAAAGATTATACTCAAAATGACATCTGGAAAGGAACTCATTCTCAACAATATGTTACATGTACCAGACATTCGCAAGAATCTTGTTTCCGGATCTTTGTTGAGTAAGAATGGGTTTAGGCTAGTATTTGAGAGTGATAAATTTGTACTTACTAAGAATGGGATGTATGTAGGAAAAGGTTACATGTCTGATGGCCTTTTCAAGTTAAATGTAATGACCGTTGTACCCTCAGTTATTAATAATACTACATCTTCTTCTTACTTGCTTGAGTCTTCAAATTTATGGCATGGTAGACTAGGACATGTTAATTATGGATCTTTGCGTAAATTAATTAATATGGAATGTTTATCTAAATTTAACATTGATTCAAATCATAAATGTGAAATTTGCGTTGAGGCAAAATTATCTAAAACTCCTTTTCATTCAATTGAAAGAAGTACGGAACCACTTGAATTAATTCATAGTGACATTTGTGATTTTAAATCAATTCAAACTAGAGATGGGAAAAAAGTATTTTATCACTTTTATAGATGACTATACTAGATATAGTTATGTCTATTTAATTCGAACCAAGGATGAAGCTTTGGAAATTTTCATTTAATATAAGAATAAAGTTGAAAATCAACTTGGTAAGAAAATCAAGAAACTTAGAAGTGATAGAGGTGGTGAATATGAATCACCTTTTGGTGCGTTTTGTAAAGAACATGGAATAATTCATCAAACCACCGCTCCTTATTCACCTCAGCAAAATGGAATTGCTGAAAGGAAAAATAGGACTTTAAAAGAAAATGATGAATGCCATGTTAATTTGTTCTG
Source organism: Camellia sinensis (assembly GCF_055761805.1). Classification (NCBI taxonomy): domain Eukaryota; kingdom Viridiplantae; phylum Streptophyta; class Magnoliopsida; order Ericales; family Theaceae; genus Camellia; species Camellia sinensis. Next base: position 93,325,539 of record NC_138962.1, read on the forward strand.
GATTACCTCAGGACTTGTGGGGGGAAGCAATACTTTCTGCTAATTATATTTTAAATAAAGTACCCCGAAAGAAAATAAATCAAACACCTTATGAATTGTGGCATGGAAGAGTACCATCCTACAAATACTTAAAAGTGTGGGGGTGTTTGGCTAAAGTGGCTATTCCTAGTCCTAAAAAGACTAAGATAGGTCCTAAGACCATTGATTGCATTTTCATTGGTTGTGCCAAGAATAGTAGTGCATATCGGTTTTTGATTCATATGTCAGAACATTCCGAAATGCATGTAAATACTATTATTGAATCTCGGAATGTATCTTTCTTTGAACATGTATTTCCAAAGAAGACTGGACAAGAGACTAGTACTAATAAAAGATCTTTTGATGCTATTACTAGTCAGGATCAAGAACATGATCAAGAACAAGAGTTAGATCAAAATGAGGAAGAGGAACTTAGGCGTAGTAAACGTGCTAGAACCTCAAAATCTTTTGGTCCAGATTTTCTAACATATTTGTTAGAAAATGAGCCTTTAACTTTTAAAGAGGCTATGTCCAGTCCTGAAGCTCCTTTATGGAAAGAAGCTGTCAACAGTGAAGTTGAATCCATCTTGCAAAATCACACTTGGGAATTAGTGGACTTGCCACCAGGTTGTAAACCTCTTGGGTACAAGTGGATTTTCAAAAGAAAATTGAAAGCGGATGGATCAATAGATAAATACAAGGCAAGACTTGTAGTCACAGGTTTTAGACAGAAAGAAGGTCTAGATTACTTTGACACATACTCACCGGTTACTAGAATCACATCCATTAGAATGCTAATTGCCATTGCATCTCTATACAATCTAGAAATTCATCAAATGGATGTTAAAACCACTTTCTTAAATGGTGAGTTAGATGAAGAAATTAACATGGAACAACCAGAAGGGTTTTCTGTTCCAGGGAAAGAAAAGAAAGTGTGTAAATTGGTTAAATCATTATATGGTCTAAAACAAGCGCCAAAACAATGGCATGAGAAATTTGACAAGGCAATGATGTCAAATGAATTTAAAATTAATGAGTGTGACAAATGTATTTATATTAAAAACATAGACAAAGGTTATGTCATTGTATGTCTTTATGTAGATGATATGCTCATCATAGGTAGTAATAATGATATGATTAAAACTACTAAGAAAATGTTGAATAAACATTTTGCCATGAAGGACATGGGCATTGCTGATGTAATACTTGGTATGAAAATTACCAAAACATTAGAAGGATATGCTTTGTCACAATCTCATTACATTGAGAAAATACTTGACAAATTCAGCAAAAATGATGATCATCTTGCTAGAACTCTTGTAGATGTTAATTTGTATCTTTCTAAAAATGTACAGGAAAGTATTTCTCAATTAGAGTATGCCAAAATTATTGGAAGCTTAATGTACTTGATGAACTGCACCCGCCCAGATATAGCTTATGTAGTAAGTAAATTAAGTAGATATACGAGTAATCCGGGAGTAGAACACTGGAAAGCAATGATAAGGGTTCTAAGATATCTCCGATTTACTCGTAACATTGGGCTTAATTATACTAGATATCCAGCAGTACTTGAAGGATACTGTGATGCAAATTGGATATCGGATACTAAAGACTCGAAGTCCACCAGTGGGTATGTCTTTACTCTTGGTGGGGCGGCTGTATCTTGGAAATCTTCCAAACAGACTTGTATTGCTAGGTCTACTATGGAATTTGAATTCATAGCTTTAGACAAAGCAGGGGAAGAGGCAGAATGGCTTCGCCACTTCCTTGAAGATATTCCAATATGGCCAAAATCGGTGCCTGCTATATACATACATTGTGATAGTTAATCAGCTATAGGTAGAGCACAGAGTCATATGTATAACGGTAAGTCATGACACATTCGTCGTCGACATAACACCGTGAGACAACTACTCTCTAATGGAATTATTTCCATAGAATATATTAAGTCTAAAGACAACATAGCGGATCCACTAACCAAAGGGTTAGTAAGAGAGTTAGTTGAGAATTCATCGAGGGGAATGAGACTTAAGCCTGTTAAATAAGAGTTACCACAACGGCAACCCAACCTAGTTGACTGGAGATCCCAAGATCTAGGTTCAAAGGGACAACCGAGTTGTGAATGACTCAAAAGGATCACTGGGGAGTCTAACTCCTACCCATTTCTTTGATGAAATAGTGATGTCTGCAACGTTAAAGGTTAAGTAAAATTTTAATGATTCTTATATCTAGGTTAACCTAGTGGAGTATAGCAGGATGCTCTTCATAAGAATCACCTATGTGAGTGTGAACTAGGCCGGTTCTATGAGATTTGTGATGGGCTACAATGCTCTAGAGCACTCATGAAAGACCAGGTTGTTCAGGGCCCAAATGAACACAATAGTGAGAACTAAACTGTGTCTGGGGATATACTGTGTGAGTTCTATTGTCTTGGTTTACACAAACGGCTGAACAATTCAAGACATCATGTTCACTGGTTAGCTAGTAAATCCGATAGTGTCTCACAAGGGAAGGTTCAAAGCCAAAGCTACCTATCCTATGCAGAATATTTCCAATTTCTGTACTCTCTGACATTAAATCATGTTGTTGCATTTTCTCTCCGTCAAATTCCATTCATGTGGGGGATTGTTGGAAAAATAGTTTAATATAGGCATATTTTAGAGCCCAAATTTGAGTGGCCCCAAACGTTGTTTGGGGTGGGTCCGAAGAGGTGAAGACAGAACGTCAAAACCATTTATGAGGTGAAGACAGAACGTCAAAACCATTTATGAGTGAATGGGAAGTTGACGTCGTTTTCGAATCTAACATTAATTTTTTAGATAAAATTCATTTGAATTTTTTCAATTAAAAATTATTGTGGGAATTTAATTTAATTCTAAATTCAAATTTTGGATTCCTAAGTGGTTTCCTAAAGTTTGTAATTGTGGGAATTTAATTTAATTCTAAATTCAAATTTTGAGTTTCTAGGTGGTTTCCTAAAATTTGTACCTCTTACTTTATTTATTAAACTATTCAATTTGTTTAATATATATATATTCAATAGTTTAATATATATATATATATATATATTTTAAATAGTTTAATTAATATATAAAAGTTCCATCAGTTTGTTGCAGATGCACTAACGGACGGAATTTTTTCCAAGTTATTTGAATTGTTTGCAATGGTCAAATCTTGTGTGATTTAGTGGTGCACCTTTTCATTCAATTTATGGAACCTGTTCGGGCTGTATTTTTGCCTATTTATATCCTTTTTTTCCTAGCAGTCCGGATAGAGATGAAAAAATATATATGTCTTTGTGATCCGAATTTTCCATCCGGAATAAAATCAGTCTGCAGATTGTTTTTTGTTGCTGTCTATTTCTTTTATTTTGTGCATTTTCCTACATTCTAGTTTTAGGAAAATTATAAAGAGAGTATAGAACACAGGTTTGGTTCGCCGAACAAATTTATTTGAAGTGCTTCTATAAATTTGTGAAGATCATTGTATCCTGGGAGATAGACGCCATTCAACCGTAAGCACCGTAGCGGGGCGAATCTGTCTTAAGGACAGAGTGTCACACACTCGATTTGGTCTTAATTTTAATTCGTTTCGATAAATAAATCTGGTATGTTATTTATTTATTTTATTTGAATTTATTTCAAGTTTTTTTTATACACAGAAGATTGTTCCTACAATAACAACTAGCTATGTTTCAAGGCTCAAAAAAAAAAAAAAAAAAAAAAACGGAAGACCCAGTATCCATTAACAACAAACAACCAGCAACAACATGTTTTTCCAAGGCTCAAAAATGAAAAAACGAAAAACAAATACAAACCCAATACCCACCAAAATAGACAGAACAGAAAAAAAATTTCTCATATTGAAGAAAAAGAAAAAACGATCTCTACAAAATCCCTCAAATCTGGTTTGATGAAGAACAAAAAAAAAAAAAATGGAAGATGTAGAAAGTGTTTCAAACCTGAGTGTAGATGGGAGATTGAATGATTTGATGAAATTCAGCCTCAAGAAGAAGAATTACCTGCTAGGGTTTTGCCCTTTTTGTTTCTTCTAAAATAACGATCTTTGCCAAAAACAGCAGATGAAGCAAATTATATATGATGAGGGCAAAATAAACTTTTAACGGTTTAATCCCATGGGATTATTATCCCATGAAAGTTGTCCCACCCCCCCTCCTTGGACAGTGTAATCCCACATTTGGGAGATAAGGAGTCCGACGAGACTCCATGTCCGGTGGACTAAAAAAAAACAAACGCCGGATAAAGAGCTTCCAATGGATTACAATCCAATCCCACACCCTAATCCTTCCAATCAAACACCTTCTAATCCTTCCAAACCCATTCCCTAATCCTTCCAATCAAACACCTTTCTATGTGTGAGTTTATTAAGAATTGCTTTGCCAACCATTCTATACCCATTACCATCAACAGAACCCTTGTTGCTTTTATTCCAGAAATTGAAAACCCTGAGACTATTAAACATTTTAGACACATTAGTCTATGTAATGTGACCTCTAAGATCATAGCCAAAATTTTGGTTATTAGAATTAGACCCTTTCTTTGCAAACTTGTGAGACCAAATCAAAGTAGCTTTGTGCCTAGTAGATCCACCAGTGATAGCATTATTATTTCTCAGGAAATTATCCGTACCTTAAATTCTAAAAAAGGAAAGTGTGAGGTATGCTCCTCAAAATTGATTTGGAGAAGGCCTATGATAATATTTCATGGGAATTCTTGAAGCAAACTCCTGATGAATTTGGATTTGATAAGAACCTTATTGAGATGATTATTGCAATAACCCCGACCCTAAATTAACGTTAATTTGTTCTTAGTTAAGCCTAACAATAATTTAGGAAGGATTTGGAACTAATTTGCATGAGTATTGCATCATATTTTTATTTCTATTTGGTAGGCGTAGAAAGATCTGTTCATATTTTAATTTCGGTTCACGAATTAAGAGCCTTATCGGCGTCTGAATCAGGAATCAGCTTGTGTTATGTGCTAGTTAGGATTTATAGAATTTTATGGTAGATTTAATTAAAGTTCAGTTCGGAACGATTAAACTAGATTAAAATAATGCTATTTATTTACTTTTTGATCAATTACCACTTATGGACCATTTTAAACTCCACTAGCTCACATTTTCATTTCACTCCTCCATTCCTCTGATGCAAAACGTGAGAGAGAGAGAGAGAGAGAGAGAGAGAGAGAGAGAGAGAGAGTTGAAAGGAAGTTGGATTCAACAAGGGATTTGCTTAGAGTTTAGGAGGAATAGAAGGATTTGCATATTAGAGCCTTCACATTGAGGAATTCAAGACTTGAGGTAGGCATTCACCCTATTAATTATGGAATTGATTTGTTAATGTAAGAATTCTAGTGAATTAAATGGACTCATGTTAGGTTTAAGCTAAGATTGGTGAATTGAAGCTCAATACATACATGCAAGTGTAATTCATAGCACTTGAGTTGTCCTTCTAAGGAATCCATGCATGCATGCACAAATTTCCATGTTTTGAGTTGGAATTCTAAGATTTCTTCCATGTATGTGTCAATTACACTCATCTTATAGCCATTCAACTTATTTTCCATCAAATTATCAAGTTTGGTTATGTTTTGGAAGGTTTGAATTCAAAGAGGTTCTTGCATGTTGAATTAATAGCATATTCATAAAGTTCATGTTGATTTTGCACAAATTGGTTTACTCTTGGGCCATGATTTCTTGAATTGAAGCTTTAAACATGTTGTTTTATGGGTTACCAAGTGTTTTCCAAAGTTTTGGCCCAAGAAATTGAGTTTTGGATGGATGAATGTTGAATTTCATGTTTGGAGGTCAATCTGAATTTTCCAGAAATTTGACCCACGCTCGAGCGGGGACTTTCACGCTCGAGCGTGAAGCCTGAGTACATGCATTTCCGCTCGAGCGGCGAGAGTCATGCTCAAGTGTGAAATGCGTATACCCAGAAGTTTGTGTGTTTTGCAGTCCGCTCGAGCGGGGGAAGCCATACTCGAGTGAGGGTCTGTGTCACACGCTCGAGCGGGGGTCGAGCGCCCGTCGAGCGTGAATTTCATGTATCCAGCACTTTTATCGATTTTACAGAACCCTCGAGCGAGGAAGTTTACGCTCAAGCGGAGACCCAATATCTGCATGTCCGCTTGAGCAGGGTAATCCACGCTCGAGCGTGGACCTTATCTTCAGCAAAGTTTGAGAAATGGTTTTCAATGTATTTTTGCATCCTCATTCCATCCTAGGCATTCCTAAGCCATGTTTAAGACCCCATAATGAGGATAAGAGATTAGAGACACACTAGGAGCCAACGAAATAAGTTTTGTACAATTAGAACGTGTGTTTCAAGTGTGCATCTGTTATGTGTTGTGTAGGTCACATGCCACGTACCGTTGACCAAGTTTACTCCGTCTGTCCGTCTCAGGGTCCACTGTGAGTAATAACTCTGTAAAGTTATGTTTAACTTGAGTATTTTCTGACTGGTATAGTATGATCTGTTTTCTGAAATGCTATCTTATGAGTTATGAATGAATGTCCAATTTTCTGAAAAGTATTTGTGGTACCCTTAGTTCATGTGGCCCTTGCCCGGGGGTAACAATACCGCGGCCAATCTGCACGTGGCCCTTGCCTAGGGGTAACAATACCATGGCTGCTTGCGCGCAAGATATGGACCTTTATGGTCGTTGGTACCAACTATGCATGTGGGTTTTTAGACCAAATTGATCTGATAGCTAATGGGTGTATCACGTATGATCTTATGCAAAATCTGAATATGAACATGAGTGTGTATCTAAATCTATTTCTGTTTTGAAGTCTGAATATGTTCTGATTTAATTACTGGATCCTAACTTGTGTTGGACATCTTTCATAAAACCCCTTTACTCTGTTATTATTTACTGGGCTTTCGCTCACAGTTTATATTATGTATGTAGGTGAGCCGGCGTGTGACCAGGGCCAGAGTTGACGGTCTTTTGTACTGTTTTGTCAGCCAACCGGTGTGCCTCCCGAGGAGGTTCCGATCGAAGTCTAATGCCATGACTGTTTTTGTTTCCATGCTAGTCTCTGTAACTGTTTTGTTAAGTCAGGTCTTGGGAAGTTCACTTCTGTGAATATCTTATATGTATTGTGTATCTGGACTGGCATGGTTATGCATATATAAATAAGTTTTTGAAATGTTCTGTCCCATATACATTGTCACAGCTCATTAGACCTGTCTATTTTGTATTATTGCTTCCGCGGCCCCTTATTATTTTCTAATCTATTCAAAGGCCTTTGGTAATCTACGGATTACTGGTCGGTTACGGTGCTAAACCTACAGGGACAGGTTTGAATTGTGATAATTATGTGTTGTGTTACTACTATGAACACTGCTATTCTGTGGAATGGGGAACCTTTACAAGAATTTAAACCTGAGAGAGGATTGAGGTAGGGAGATCTTTTATCTCCCTACTTTTTTGTGTTGTATTTAGAAAGATTGTCCATCATGATTAGTTATAAAGTTGAGAAAAAGAAATGGAAAGGCATAAAAATCTCTAGAGGAGGTCCATGCCTGACCCATTTATTTTTTTGCTGATGATTTAATGTTATTTGGTAAAGTTGATATAAGAAACTGCAACACAATCATGACCACTATGAAGGAATTTTGTGAGTTTTATGGGCTTAAAATTAATGCCCTAAAATCCAAGATTTTTGTGTCTTCTAACATTGATAGGAGGGTGGCTAGAGATTTGAGTGCTAAATGTGGTATTCCTCTAACTTCTGAGTTAGGAAAATATCTAGGAGTCCCACTTATACATAATAGAGTTAATAGAGGGCATTCAATAACATTCTTGAGAAAATGTAGAAGAAGTTGGCTGGGTGGAAAACTAATGTTCTTTTTATAGCTGGCAGGACCACCCTCATTCAAGCTGTGAGTTCTACCATCCCTATATACACCATGCAAACTACTACTTTCCCTAAGAAAGTGTGTGATGATATTGATAAATTTAATAGAAATTTCTTGTGGAGTGACACCCCAAAGAGAAAGAAAGTTCACTTGATGAAATGGGACAAGGTTTGCAATTTGAAAAAGCATGGTGGGCTTGGTATAAAGAAAGCTAGAGATCAAAATCTGGCTTTACTTTCTAAACTTGGCTGGAAACTCATGAATAATGAGAAAGGTTTGTGGTGTGATAGCCATAGAAGCAAATATTTGAATAAAACACCCTTACATAATTGTCCTAAAGGGAATAATGCTTCCCATGTATGGAGAGGCATTCTTCAAACTAGGCATATTCTTAGAAAATGGGTGAAGTGGAAAATTGGTAATGGTGCTCTAGTGGATATTTGGAAGGACTAATGGTGTAGGGACAAATCCTTGAGAAAATAATGTCTGACACCCACTAATCCAACCATACATCTGCAGACAACTTTGGAAATATGGGTGAGTTCTTGAATGAACAATGAGGTTGGGATGTAGAAAAAATTTCTAATGTGATGCCTCCTAACATTGCCACTATTATTTTAACAAACCAAACTCCTTTCAACCGATAGTCTAAATTGGAAAGGAACTCAGTGTGGAGAGTTCACAATTACTTCTGCTTATGATTTAATCATTGGCAACCAAATGTGTGAGGATAATTGGAGTTGGATCTGGAAGCCGAGACTGTCTCAGAAACTTAGAGGCTTTATGTGGTTGGTCCTGTATGGAAAGCTGCTAACTAACCAAGTGAGAATGAAGATGTACTTGACATCTGATCCTAATTGCTCCAGATGCTGTGGAGTGGAGGATATGAATCTTATTTTTAGAGATTGTTATAAAGCTAAAGAAGTGTGGTTGTCCTTTTGTGGCAGGAAATAGTGCATAGAAATGAATAGAAAGTCTTAGCAGGAGTGGCACAATTCTAACTCCAAAAACAAGAAACACTTTAATGAATAGGCCACCTGGTCCTGTGTGTTCATTGTGACTTTATGGAAAATTTGGAAAAACATAAACTTGTTTATTTTTGATAACTTGTTGACTAACTGCCAAGATAGCATCAAATTTATTCTTGATTACTCTAGAGATGTTGACTTAGCTTTTAATATATCTATTACTAATCCCAGACTTGCTTTTAGACTGATAAATTAGGTTTTACCACTTGCAGAAAAAATCAAGCTGAATGTTGATAGCAGCCAGAAGATGGAAGGTATAGGAGGTAATGGAGGTTTTGGAGGAGTCTTTAGAGATGAAATAGGCACTTAAGTGGGTGGCTACTATGGCAAGATAGAGAGTGGAACAAGCTTCGAAGCAGAATTATAGGCTTTCTACAAGGGACTAACAGTGATGCTCCAGAAAGGGATGCATGAGGTGATCATAGAAACTAATTCAAAACAAATGGTGCAACTAATGGAAGAAGACCCAGACAACGAATTCCTATACAAAGGACTGTTGGAAGATGCTAAGATTCTCTTTAGAGGATGTGAATGCACCATACAACACATCTTCAAGGAAGAGAATTTGTGCGCAGTTACTTTGGCAAAACTAGGAGCATAACAACCAGAAGACATCCTGGTGGTTAATGAACCACCAACTGAGATTAGGAGCATCCTTGTAGCTAATATAATAGGTCTTTCCAGGGAGAGGGCTTAGCTTTTTTGTTATTTTTTGATGTACCAAAAAACAATTGAGGCTAGTATTTGCCTCACTTGGTCATTAATCGAAAGGGCACTCTAATGCTAAATGTTAAGAAGTTGTTAAAGAAAATGTTAAAAAGATGTTAGAAGCGAGAGCAATCCATGAGGTGTATTACCCAGCATGGCTATAGTAAAGAAGAAGAATGAAAAATTGAGAGTATGCATAGATTTCATTAGCTTGAACAGGCTTGCCTCAAGGACTATTTCCTATCGTCAAAGATTGACCAGCTAGTGGATCTATCTCAGGGCATAGAAAAATAAGCTTTTTGGACATCCACAAAGGCTATTACTAGATTGCTATGCATGGACCTAATGAACACAAGATTGTGTTCATTACACCGAAAGGACTATATTGTTATCATGTTATGACTTTTGGCTTGAAGAACGTAAGAGAAGCCTATTAGAGATTGGTGATTGAGACATTCAAAGAGTTAATGGCCAAATAGTCGAAATCTACATTAATAATATGGTAGTAAAGAGTAAAGAACTTAAGAACCACTTGGTTGACTTAAGGGAAGCCTTTAGTATCTTAAAGTCATATAAGCTTTGGCTTAATGCCCCCAAGTGTGTCTTTAGGTTGATTTAGAGAAGTTCTTAGCTTTCTTGGCAACCAAAAAAGGCATTAAGGTTAGCCCAGACCAAATCAAAGATCTGAGATTTAAAGAGATTGAAGAGAGCCAAAGACATCCAGAAGCTGATCGGCATGGCTACTACTTTGAACATATTTATTGGTAGAAGCTCTGATATATTTTAGTTCTTTTTCCATTTGTTGAAGAAACCAACAAACTTGAGGTAGACTAAGGTGTGTGAAACAATTTTATCCTAGTTAAAAAGGTACTTGTTTTCCCCATCTCTTTTGTAAACACCGGTTCCTAGGAAAGACATATATGTGAAGTTGGTTGTGTTAAGCCATGCTAGAAGTGTAATGGCATCCAGGGAGTAGGCAAGTTGTTGGCTGACATGGCCTCAACTCAGTGTGATGTAGCTCACATTTCCTAAATGGTTCCCAAGGTGAAAGGAGTTAAGGGTAGTTGTAAGGATGTAATTTTGAGTAAGGCCACATGACACAACCTTAGGCCGAGATGCTAAGTGGCAAAATGTTATTAGTTAAGGTATTGGTATGAGCCATACCTTAGTCGCGATATTAGGCTATGAGATTGAGTCTTAGGTTAGTAGTTAAGGCTTTTTAGAGAGGTTTACCCTAACCTAACCTAACTAAAAGGGAAGAATCCTAAATAAAATATAGTTCCTAGACAAAGTGAGTTTGACATGGAAGAGGACTTCTTGGAGGCGACAAAAGACTTTATATAAAGATGAACACCTCCAAGTATAAAGGTACATGTGAGTTTGTGCATTCTAGTATTCTTTATGTATTGAGTATTTATGAGTCGTTACTGACTTTAGCTTCGGAGTGTCCTCCTGGTTGATGACCAATCGGGACAGGTACTAACTTCAGTATTGCAGGCATATATCTTGGCAGATACATATCTTGGCTTATCGGCTTCGTTCCCAAATATTTCAAAGGAGGTAAAATTCTTGGATCTTAGTTGATTGTGTGGTCAAATTTTAGCACACACAATATATTTATGTATATGTTATTAGTTAAATGATGTTAAAATAATCTAGACCATTGATCATATTCACTATATATCATATATATATAAGTAATATAGCATAAAATTTTATTTATTTTTATCATTTAAAAGTGGCAAAGACCATCACGGAGGTGTATTGATTTTTTTTCATTATCATCTATCTCCTATTCATATTTCTCTCATCAAATAAATTATTTTTGATGTTATAAATGATTTATCAAAAAAATGTTAATATAGTTTAATTTTAATAATTAGTTTACTTATCTATAAAAAACAATAATAATAATTTAAAATAAAATTAAAAAAACCCTCAAATTTTAGGCAATTCGGGCAACTCGAGTCATTTAATTTATCATGTTCAGGTCAGGCTTAGATTATAGCGATCCCGGGTTTACCCTTGTTGTATAGTGATCCGGACATGTGTCCGTGGATGTTGGTAGTTGTTTATTATCTTGTTTACATCCTTTCTTACTTTGTATTTGAGTTATAGGATGTGTTGAGCGGGTTTGTTACAGGTTGGTTGAGTTTAGAAACCAAAACTAGTTGCCCAGATTTTTGGCCTGTACGCTCGAGCGGAGGTGTTGGCGCTCGAGCGTAGATTACATCCATCCAGTATCTTGTTGTGCAGTGTTGTGAGCTCGAGCGTAGGGATTGGGAGCTCGAGCGGAGGCCTGGTTCTGCAAAAGTGCTGGGCGAGTGCATTCTGCGCTCGAGCGGGAGGTTGGCCGCTCGAGCGGAAGTCTGTGAGTGGCCGCTCGAGCGGGGTGTTTTACGCTCGAGCGGAAGACTGGGTTTAAGTCCCGAAATTGTGACTTTTCAAATCACTTTTTCACTTTCTCTTCTCTCTCTTACTTTTCCAAAAACACCATTGTTGAGTCTTTCTCTCTAGAACTCTACCTTCTCTCTAGGTTTTGATCTAGTAGGAGTGATTTGCTCATCTTTGGCCTTTACAAAAAAGTTGTTGATCGTCGAGGGCTTCATTTTAATCTGAAAATCACGGGTTTTGGAGCACGTTGGGTTTTGTCGTCTTCTCCTTTGGGACTCCGAATTTGAGGTAGGGATATCCTACTCCTCTCTATGGGTTTTGTCTTTAAATTTTGGTATTTTGAGATGTTGGGCTTGGTTTGGTAATCTTGTAAAGGTTTGGGGCTTTTGTGTAATTTTACAAAGGTTAGGGTTTTATTCATAATAAACCTAGATGCATGTTTGGCATAGAAAAATGGAATGATTGTTGAATCATTGATGAAAATGGGACCTAAGGGTTGAAATGGTAATTATGGAAAATGGCCTAATTACATTGTTTAATTAATTGGGATAATTAATTGATGAGAAATGAGGAAATGAAATGTTGATTGAATATCCATTTGTGCATTTATTTTCTGTTTTAGAAATAACTGCTTTGGGCTATCGGTGGAGGATAGTCGTGATTGTTGTAGACAATGTATGTTGATTAGGCAAATTGAAACTAATCAATGGAATGTGTTATGAAACTTGACAGTTGCTAGAATACATTAATTGTTTGTATTGTGTGATTGTATATAGAACCAATGTGTTTATATACGTTGTGTGTAGAGGAGGAGATAGGGGATGTACTCCGCGGTTTAGGGGAAGATAGGGGATGGACCTCTAAACCGGATAGGTATTTGGAGGAGATAGGGGATGTACTCCGTAGACAGAGCTCATATGCTTGTCTAGAGAAGTGAAGATAGAGCTCATATGCTTATCTTTGTGAAGTATGAAGTGTGGATACAGCTTGTATGCTTATCTGTGGATATTGTTGATATACATATCTGTTGTGAAGTGTGGATACAGCTTGTATGCTTATCTGTGGATATTGTTGTTATACATATCTGTTGAGAATGTGGATATAGCTTTTACGCTTATCTGAATGTGAGATATAGTTTTTATACATATCTGTGGAAATGATGATAGAGCTAGCATGCTTATCTGTTGAAAAAGGGAAAATGAAAAGTAATTGGGACTTGTCAGTCGTTGACATAAATATATAATTTATGTGATTGTAACAGTGTTGACCAACTATCAATTGCTAATGTTTTAGTCATTGTCCATGGTTGGTTTAGTGTATTTCTACTGGGCTGTGGCTCACCCTATATGGGAATATCATTTTCAGGTACAGGAAGCATGCCACCTCCAAGGACATAGCTGGGAGGCTAGTGGCGGGCATAGTTTTGTCGTTTTACTTTTGATGTATTACATGTAATTTCAAGCCAAGGGCTTAATGTGTAAACGAGTTAGAACTCTTTGTTGTAACCAAGTGTTAACTTGGAAAGCTGTAAGCCCGTAGGGCATTTTGTTATGAGGTTAACATGTAATACTTATGTCTTGGAATTCTAATGAATGAATGGAATGCAGTTAGTTTAAATGTAAATGCATGTCTTATCTGATGGGTTTATTGTTATTATTTTGAGGGCGTTACAACTTGGTATCAGAGCGTACCGGGTTCGAATACTTTGGGTACGTGGGAAGTGATTAGGATCACAATGGGTTTGTCTCGCTTGATAGAGACTTAGATGTAGTATCATATGCTATGTGCTCAATTGATAACATGCTTATGTGACTATGTGGGTATGGGATTTAATTTCTAGGATGTTGATTGGATCCTTGAGTTTCTGGGAGTCTTGTTGGAAAAGCACTTGATCAATGCTGTTTCTAACCGGAACTCTAGTAACGTCTCGGGACTATCATTATCCGGAAATGAAGTTCGTAAGTGCTTATGTGTTTATGTGCTTATGTGGAGTGAATTACACTTGTCCATGCATTAGGACGTGAGTGTTTAGTTTCGGCACATTTATGAATGTGCTAACGTTCTGTGTTGCCTTTATTAGGATGTCAGGACGAGGAAGAGGTGCTAGGCGTGGTAGACCTGCGAGGCAGGAAGTACCGTTACAGGGTGAGATTCCGGCAGTGCAGGAGGGAGTTGGGCAGGCCAATGTGGCCGAGCCAGTGGGTCAGCAGGCTATGGGTGCCTTGGCCAGAGAGATAGCAGGAGCTTTGGGTATTCTTAGAGCTGGGAATCAGGCAGCTGAGGCAGGGCCTTCCTTCTTGAAGAGGGAGTTCTTCCGGTGTAATCCGGACGAGTTTATCGGGGATCCTAAAGAGCCGCTTAAGGCAGATGAATGGCTCGAACAGACAACGAAGACGTTTGAGATGCTTGGCATCGAGGACGGAGCACTGAAAGTGACCTTGGCATCCTTTCAACTGAAGGGAGATGCGGGTCAATGGTGGAAGTACGAGAAAGCTCGTGTTGGTGGTACTTGGGAGGCGTTTGTGAATGCGTTTCAGGAGAGGTTTTTATCAGCAGCAGCTAGGGAGAAGCTGAGGGATCAGTTTAGCCGGCTTAATCAGCAGGGCTTGTCAGTGGCCGAGTTTGAGGCTACTTTTACCAGTCTGTCTAGGTTTGCACCTGAACTGGTGGCGTCTGAGGAACGCCGTTGCTATGAGTTTGAGCGGAAGTTGAGGCGGGGCCTCAAGTTGAGAGTTGGTGGGTCTTATATTCGAGAGTATAGACACCTAGTGGATGCTGCAGCTCATATGGAGCTTATGATGCAGGAGGAGGATGAGGGTCAGAGAGGCTCCAAGAGGAGCCAGGATAGTCAGAGTGATGGCAGGAGGCAGAGGGGTTCTAACCCTCAGCAGTCTCAGGGTGCAGTCTCTAGATCGACCTTTCCAGTGCCTAGTGTAGGCTCGGGGAGAGGCAGTCAGGGAGAATTCACTTGTTACAAGTGTGGCCAGTTGGGTCACAAGGTTTCTGTTTGCCCGCAGAAGGGTGGGGGTCAGAAAGCTGCTTCTTCTTCAGCTAGACCGCAGAGTCAGAGTTTGGGCAGGGGGCAGCTCTTGACTTGTTTTCAGTGTGGACAACCTGGGCACATGAAGAGGTTTTGCCCACAGTTGTGTGCCACTTCGGGAGCGTCTGGTTCTAGGCAGACGCAAGGTTTTCAGCCAGCTCAGTCTGTGCAGGCCTCGAGGGCCAATCCGGGAGCTTCGTCATCCCAGTCTGTGCAGCAGTCTTTTGCTCCGAGAGGTGAGCAGGTAGACCAGGGGCCTACGGGGCGCGTGTATGCTGTTACCGCGCAGGATTTAGTACCGGCTCCATCAGTAGTGAGAGGTACTTTTCTGTTTTGCAACTCAGTTGCTAGTGTGTTGATAGACACGGGTGCATCTCATTCTTTTGTATCTGCTGCATTTGCATCTGTTTTGGAATTGGAGTTAGCACAGTTAGCATCTCCTATTTGTGTGGTATCGCCTTTGGGTGGTGAGTTGATTCTGAAACAGGGTGTTAGAGGATGTGATATAGAGGTCGCCGACTATAGGCTTCCTTTTCCGTTTGTTGTCATGCCCATGAGGGGTTTTGATGTTATTTTGGGTATGGACTGGTTATCGTCATACCGGGCTGTTATTGATTGCTACCGCCAGAGGGTTACATTATGTACCTTGAGCGGGGAGTGGTTCCATTTCTTGGGAGACCGGGTTGGTAGTGTTTTGCCACCGGGGTATGATTCGCGAGGGCGAAGTGAGCTTAGTGGGTTACTTGCTAGCTTTGAGAGTAGCGAGTGTGTTGAGACCCAGGTTGTGTTACCGAGGGTGGTTTGTGAGTATTCGGATGTCTTTCCCGAAGATCTTGTTAGTTTGCCACCTTACCGAGAGATAGAGTTCTCTATTGATTTAGTGCCTGGTACGGCGCCGATTTCTATGGCACCTTACCGTTTTGCTCCAGCAGAGTTGGTTGAGTTGAAAGTTCAGCTCCAGGAATTGCTCGATAAGGGCTTTGTTCGCCCTAGTGTTTCACCGTGGGGAGCACCGGCCCTCTTTGTTAAAAAGAAAGATGGTGCCTTGAGATTGTGTATAGACTACCGGAAGTTGAATCGGGCTACGGTTAAGAATAAGTATCCTATGCCCCGAATAGATGATTTGTTTGACCAGTTGAAGGGTTCCCGTTGTTTCTCTAAGATAGACTTGAGATCGGGTTACCATCAGTTGAGGGTCAGGGAGGAAGATGTTCCTAAGACGGCATTCCGTACGCGGTATGGCCATTACGAGTTTCTGGTGATGCCATTCGGGCTTACCAATGCACCGGCAGTCTTTATGGACTTGATGAACCGGATTTTCCGGGAGTTCTTAGACCGATTTGTGGTTGTCTTCGTGGACGATATCCTTATCTATTCGTATTCTGAGAAGGAGCACGAGGCACACTTGAGAGTAGTGCTTGAGTTGCTTAGAGCTCATAGGCTGTATGCCAAGTTCGGGAAGTGTGAGTTCTGGCTGGGGGAAGTCAAGTTCTTAGGCCATGTGGTATCCGGGGAAGGGGTGTCTGTTGATACATCCAAGGTTGAGGCAGTGCAAGATTGGGCACAGCCTAAGAGTGTGTTTGAGATCCGCAGTTTTCTGGGATTAGCTGGGTATTACCGTCGGTTTGTGAAAGATTTCTCCAGGTTAGCGTCACCGTTGACTAGACTGACTCGGAAGGGAGTCAAGTTTGTGTGGAGTGAGACTTGTGAAAAGTCGTTCCAAGAGTTGAAAATTAGATTGACCACCGCTCCGGTGTTGATTATTCCGGAGAGAGGGTTGGGTTATGCGGTTTATTGTGATGCCTCACGAGAGGGTTTGGGTTGTGTGTTGATGCAAGAGGGGAAAGTGGTAGCTTATGGCTCACGTCAGTTGAAAATACACGAGAAGAATTACCCCACACATGACCTAGAGTTAGCAGCTGTGATCTTTGCCTTGAAAATCTGGAGGCACTACCTTTATGGTGAGAGGTTCGAGGTATTCTCGGATCATAAGAGTTTGAAGTATCTGTTTACACAGAGAGACTTGAATTTGAGGCAGAGGAGATGGATGGAGTTCATCGAGGATTATGATTTTGAGTTGCATTATCATCCGGGAAAGGCCAATGTTGTGGCCGATGCCCTTAGTAGGAAAACCATTAGTGATGTAGCTTGTATAGCCATCCGGGAATGGGTAATGTTGGGAGCACTTGGCGAGTTTGATTTGCTACTAGGCGAATCTGTTGAGGCTGCAGCCTTGTTTTCTGTTGTTGCGCAGCCTACACTGGTGACTAGAGTGTTAGAGGCACAGAGAGGTGACCTTGAGGTAGAATCCCTCCGAGAAAAGATCTCCAGTGGGAAGGTTGAGAAGGGTTTGACGGTGTATCCCGACCTGAGTGTGAGATACCGAGACCGTTTGTTTGTACCGGAGTCTTGCCGAGAGGAAGTACTCCGAGAGTTTCATCATTCGCGCCTTGCGGTGCATCCGGGAGGTACTAAGATGTATCGGGATTTGGGTCGCCAGTTTTGGTGGCGGGGTATGAAGAGAGGTGTGGCTGTCTTCGTATCGAAATGCCTTACTTGCCAGCAAGTGAAGGCCGAGCATCAGAGGCCAGCGGGTTTGTTGCAACCCTTGCCTATTGCCGAGTGGAAGTGGGAGCATGTCACTATGGACTTCGTTGTAGGTCTTCCGAGGACTCAACGGGGTAGTGATGCTATTTGGGTGGTTGTAGACCGGTTGACTAAGTCGGCGCACTTTATTCCTATGCGCGTGAGAGATTCGGTAGATCATCTTGCCGACTTGTATATTCGGGACGTAGTGAGATTGCACGGGGTCCCAGTGACGATCGTCTCAGATAGAGATCCTCGTTTTACTGCCAGGTTGTGGCAGAGTTTGCAGAGTGCCTTGGGCACTAAGTTGACCTTTAGTACGGCCTATCATCCTCAGACTGACGGGCAGTCCGAGCGTACTATTCAGATCCTCGAGGATATGCTTCGGGGTTGTGTCCTGGACTTCAGTGGGACGTGGGTGAGGCACTTGCCATTGGTAGAGTTTGCCTACAACAACAGTTTTCAGTCTAGCATCGGTATGGCACCGTTTGAGGCCTTGTATGGCCGACCGTGTAGGTCTCCAGTTTGTTGGGCCGAGGTGGGTGATGCACCTTTGTTGGGTCCGGAGTTGGTTAGGGAGACGACGGAGAAAGTTGAGCTTATCCGTAGGAGGCTTGTTACAGCCCAGAGTCGACAAAAGAGTTATGCCGACCGTAGGAGGAGGCCTTTGGCGTTTGAGGTAGGTGATCATGTCTTTCTGAAGATATCACCTAGGCGAGGTCTGATGAGGTTTGGGAAGAGTGGGAAGTTATCCCCTCGGTTTATTGGTCCTTTTGAGATCCTTGAGAGGATTGGTGAGGTTGCTTATCGATTAGCCTTACCACCGCAGTTGTCCGGAGTGCATGATGTGTTTCATGTGAGTATGCTTCGGAAGTATGAACCAGATCCATCACATGTGTTGAATTGGACTAATTTAGAGGTAGATGAGGATGCCTCGTATGAGGAGAGACCGGTTCGGGTCTTGGATAGGCGGGATCAGGTCCTGCGTGGCAAGACCATTCCTTTGGTGAAAGTCTTGTGGAAACATCACGGAGTGGAGGAAGCCACTTGGGAACGTGAGTTGGAAGTCCGTGAGAAATATCCGGACTTGTTTGTTGATATGTAATCTTGTATTTAAATTTTACATTTTGTTGAACTTAAGAGCTTTTATATATGTCTTAAGTTGTGAAACATTGAAAATGTTTTGGTTATTGGAAGTATGTTTTGGAACTTGCCTCATACGGAAGTTGAATGTGATACTATATGTGTTGAATATATTGTTGAAATTGGAAAGATAGTGCATAATGTTGATGCATGTTGATAATACATATGTGGTTTACATATTGTGATATGTCTCTTGTTAAAGGGATGGGATGACCGGTAATGGGTCGAATTGTTGAATGTTCAAGTGTAACATTGATTAAAAGGGAGAAAAACTTGTTTTGAAAACTTGTGCTTAATTTCGGGGACGAAATTCTTTAAGGGGGGGAGGTTATAGCGATCCCGGGTTTACCCTTGTTGTATAGTGATCCGGACATGTGTCCGTGGATGTTGGTAGTTGTTTATTATCTTGTTTACATCATTTCTTACTTTGTATTTGAGTTATAGGATGTGTTGAGCGGGTTTGTTACAGGTTGGTTGAGTTTAGAAACCAAAACTAGTTGCCCAGATTTTTGGCCTGTACGCTCGAGCGGAGGTGTTGGCGCTCGAGCGTAGATTACATCCATCCAGTATCTTGTTGTGCAGTGTTGTGAGCTCGAGCGTAGGGATTGGGAGCTCGAGCGGAGGCCTGGTTCTGCAAAAGTGCTGGGCGAGTGCATTCTGCGCTCGAGCGGGAGGTTGGCCGCTCGAGCGGAAGTCTGTGAGTGGCCGCTCGAGCGGGGTGTTTTACGCTCGAGCGGAAGACTGGGTTTAAGTCCCGAAATTGTGACTTTTCAAATCACTTTTTCACTTTCTCTTCTCTCTCTTACTTTTCCAAAAACACCATTGTTGAGTCTTTCTCTCTAGAACTCTACCTTCTCTCTAGGTTTTGATCTAGTAGGAGTGATTTGCTCATCTTTGGCCTTTACAAAAAAGTTGTTGATCGTCGAGGGCTTCATTTTAATCTGAAAATCACGGGTTTTGGAGCACGTTGGGTTTTGTCGTCTTCTCCTTTGGGACTCCGAATTTGAGGTAGGGATATCCTACTCCTCTCTATGGGTTTTGTCTTTAAATTTTGGTATTTTGAGATGTTGGGCTTGGTTTGGTAATCTTGTAAAGGTTTGGGGCTTTTGTGTAATTTTACAAAGGTTAGGGTTTTATTCATAATAAACCTAGATGCATGTTTGGCATAGAAAAATGGAATGATTGTTGAATCATTGATGAAAATGGGACCTAAGGGTTGAAATGGTAATTATGGAAAATGGCCTAATTACATTGTTTAATTAATTGGGATAATTAATTGATGAGAAATGAGGAAATGAAATGTTGATTGAATATCCATTTGTGCATTTATTTTCTGTTTTAGAAATAACTGCTTTGGGCTATCGGTGGAGGATAGTCGTGATTGTTGTAGACAATGTATGTTGATTAGGCAAATTGAAACTAATCAATGGAATGTGTTATGAAACTTGACAGTTGCTAGAATACATTAATTGTTTGTATTGTGTGATTGTATATAGAACCAATGTGTTTATATACGTTGTGTGTAGAGGAGGAGATAGGGGATGTACTCCGCGGTTTAGGGGAAGATAGGGGATGGACCTCTAAACCGGATAGGTATTTGGAGGAGATAGGGGATGTACTCCGTAGACAGAGCTCATATGCTTGTCTAGAGAAGTGAAGATAGAGCTCATATGCTTATCTTTGTGAAGTATGAAGTGTGGATACAGCTTGTATGCTTATCTGTGGATATTGTTGATATACATATCTGTTGTGAAGTGTGGATACAGCTTGTATGCTTATCTGTGGATATTGTTGTTATACATATCTGTTGAGAATGTGGATATAGCTTTTACGCTTATCTGAATGTGAGATATAGTTTTTATACATATCTGTGGAAATGATGATAGAGCTAGCATGCTTATCTGTTGAAAAAGGGAAAATGAAAAGTAATTGGGACTTGTCAGTCGTTGACATAAATATATAATTTATGTGATTGTAACAGTGTTGACCAACTATCAATTGCTAATGTTTTAGTCATTGTCCATGGTTGGTTTAGTGTATTTCTACTGGGCTGTGGCTCACCCTATATGGGAATATCATTTTCAGGTACAGGAAGCATGCCACCTCCAAGGACATAGCTGGGAGGCTAGTGGCGGGCATAGTTTTGTCGTTTTACTTTTGATGTATTACATGTAATTTCAAGCCAAGGGCTTAATGTGTAAACGAGTTAGAACTCTTTGTTGTAACCAAGTGTTAACTTGGAAAGCTGTAAGCCCGTAGGGCATTTTGTTATGAGGTTAACATGTAATACTTATGTCTTGGAATTCTAATGAATGAATGGAATGCAGTTAGTTTAAATGTAAATGCATGTCTTATCTGATGGGTTTATTGTTATTATTTTGAGGGCGTTACATAGATAGATAAGTTCGGATTACGTGTCAAGCTTGGACAACTTTCAACACAACTTAGGCAACCTATACTGGACAATCTACTAACCAGATAGAACTTGTGCAAATAGAAAAGACAAATCCCTAATGATACACCAGATTCGACTCGATTATTGATAGAGTGAATAGATCTGCCATTGCTTGAAATCTCTTTCTAATTGAAAATCGTGGTGTAACGTGTATCCTCCACTGTTCCAGTCATGGAATAGATGAAATAAATCAAAAAATGGATTTTTGTTCAAGAATGAAATCTTATTGGAACTGTCCATATATAGTTCATCCTTCATAACCATATCACATCCCAGATCTAATGAAATAGGATGAATTGAGACGGTATTTTGTAAATACGTAATTATCTTGAATAATATGGTGGGTATTGTAAAAGACATTTGGGAGATTTACAAATAAATGAAAAGACTAGAAAATAATTACACATTAGTGCAAAATCAAAAGTAATTGTAGTATACATAAAAAGTTGTAAAATAATTATAAAAATAGTGAGTAATACTAGGGAAGTACCATAATACCCTATATTTCTCTCTTTGATCTTCTACTTCTTAATACCCTATATTTTTGTCACGACCCAAACCCGCCCCTATGGGTTTAGCATCGTAACCGGCTAGTAACCCTTAGATTACCGAAGGCCTCTGAACAGAATAATATTTATAACAGGGGTTACGAAAGCAATTATGCAAACTTACATAGTCCATAGAGCTGTGCAGACATATATATGAGACAAAAAATATAAAACTTTCATATACATGTTGCATGCATACAGATAAGGCATTAAGATACAGTAGCCTTACATCACCCAAGTCACATATACAGGATTACAACGTATTCAGGCCAGACACAAACATTACGGAAGTACAAAAGTCCCAAAGACTACAAACTCGGGTAGATCTCAAAAGGGAACCACCACGGGAGGCATAATAGCTGGCTGACACCAAAACTCGCCAGCTGGCATCTCAGACCTGGTCACGCACTTGCCCACCTACATACATATAGATAATACAGTGAGCTAGAGCCCAGTGAATAATAACTAAGTAAAGGATTAAATGAATGATGTCCGTCACAGATTCAGAAATCAGAATTAATATCAGAAACGGATTCATATTCATATTCAAATTTGTAAACAGTTATTCGTGGTACACCCAATAGCTAACATATCAACTTGGTCCTAAGACCCACATGCATAGTCGGTATCGACGACCGTAAAGGTCTACGTCTTGCGCGCAAGTAGCCATGGTATTGCTACCCCCAGACGAGGGCCATGTGAATATAGGCCTCGGTATTATTACCCCTAGGCAACGGCTACGTGAACATAAGCCACAGTATTGTTATCCCTGGGCAAGGGCCACGTGCATATTGGCCACGGTATTGTTACCCCTGAGTGAGGGCCACGTGAACTAAAGGTGCCATAAATACATTTCAGAAAATTGGACATTCATTCATAATTCATAAAATAGAATTTTAGAAAACAGATCATATCATATCAGTCAGAAAATACTTAAAATTTAACATAACTTTATAGAATTATTACTCACAGTTGGCTTCGAGTGCAGACAAACAGAGCAAATTAATCAATTGATTCGAGGCACGCGACTTACACGAACCTACATACAAATACATACTTGAAACACTCGCTCGAATTATTCATAACTTGTTTTATTTGTTCTTGGCGTGTTTCTAGTCTTTATCCTCATTATAGTGTCTCAAGAATGACCTAGGAATGCCTAGGATGGAAAGAGGACACAAAATGCACTTGGAAACATTTCTCAAATTTTGCTGAAAATAGGGTCCACGCTCGAGCGTGGCTTTCCCTACTCGAGCAGACATGCAAGATGTGAAAGCTCACTCAAGCATGACTTTTCCCACTCGAGCGGATTGTAAACTTTGGAAAAAGTACTGGTTGCATGATTTTCATGCTCGACGGACGCTCGATCCCCGCTTAAGAGTGAGACTCAGACCATCGCTCGAGCGTGACTTCCCTCGCTTGAGTGGACTGTAAAACATATGAACTTCTGGGTATATGCATTTCACGCTCGAGCATGACTCATGTCGCTCGAGCGGAAGTGCATGTACTCAGAGTGCTCGCTCGAGCGTGAATTCCCCCGCTCGAGCGTGGATCAAATTTCTGGAATTTTCAGATTTGATCCACAAGTTCAAATTCAACCTCTAAGGTACCAAACTCAATTTTTCTGGGCCAAAACTTTGGAAAACTCATAGAGACTCATAAAATAACATGTTTCAAGGATTAATTCAAAAAATCATGGCCTAAAGACTTGTCAATTGAACAAAATTCAACATGAAACTCAAAATATTTTTTGAACATAACATGCATGAATTTTTCTTGAATCCAACCTCTTTAAACCATGACCAAACTTGGTAATTTAATGGAAAACATGATGAACTCCCAAGATGTAAGTGAGATGAACACATGCATGAAAGAAATCTTTGAAATCATGCTCAATTTGTGAGAAAATGCACATGCATGCATGGTATGGCCCAAATCTTCCCAACTCTAGTGCAATTCCTACATGAATTCACCAATAATCTTGTAGAATCTACATCAATTACTCAATTACAAGTTCAATTCCTTACCTAGAGGCTTGAATCTACAAGAGTTGAAGTTGAAACCCTCTAATCTTCTCCACATTGACAACAATTCTGGCAATCCTTAGTTTTGAATTCAAATTCTCAAGTCTTGGGCCAATTCTCCCTTCTCTCCCTCACTCTCACATTTGTATCATTAAAGGAATGAATTGGGAGTGTTTTGGTGCTCAAAGAAGTCCACTAAGGCCTTAATTAGATTTGGGCAAAAGTGTAATTAATTTAAAGCCAAACAAAAGTCTAATTTAAATCCATAAAATCCTATAAATCCTAATTAACATATAAATCAAGTCAATTTCTGAGTCAGATGCCGATAAGGCTTTCAATTTACAAACCGAAACCAAAACATGAACAGATCTTCCTACGCAAAATAGATATAAACACAGATAATGCAACACACATATGCCAATTAATTCAGAATTCCTCCTTAATTACTGTTAGGCATAATTAATCATGGATTAATATTAATCGTGGGTCGGGGTTGTTACAATTTCTCTCTTTGATCTTCTACTTCTTCTCTCCCTTCTTTTCTATAAATCCTAACTTAACCCACCATTAGTCGAACCCTCCTCCCACTCTTTTCAACGTCGACAACCACTTCTCGAATCTACCAATCCCTTCCCACCCATCCCTTGCCACATCCATCCACTCTCCCACCCTCTTATGCCTCTCTCACCCATTTTTCCCCACAACCACATCTCCTTTTCAAATTGCAATCTTCACAATTTAGAATCATGAGAAACAGAGAATATTTTGATAATTTTACAAAGTTTTCATTGTTTTGTAATTATTTTGCAACTTATCATGTTTATTGTAAATTTTTTTTACTCTCCACTATTTTATAATTTTTTTTGATTTTTTCCACTTATTTGTAAATCTCCTAAAAATATTTTGTAGTATGGAACATCACGTTAGATTTGATCTCCATTAATCATTGTCAGACATATAATAAAATAAAAAAAGAATTGAGATTTAAAATTTTACCTTTTTAAATTTTCAGGAGGCAGATCTTAATAAAGTGAATTCAATTCCTTTTTTAATATGTACGTCCATGATTAATTGGGCTTTACATTTGATGTGGTGGTCCACAATTATAGAATTAGTACTTTGCAGTTATTACTAAATGGATCATATGTAGTCTTCATCTTCTTGAAGTGCATATGATGTACATCACATTTGGTTTGCAACCTGATGTGCTCAAAATTATGATCTAACCGCATAAAATAATAACTTAACGAGTTATAGCTTAACTCTAAATACAATACAATATGTCTGGATCCCAACTTTAAGCATATCACATCATAATTTGGAATACATTATATCATAGCAGGAGTGGTGTGTGCCTTGGTCTACGTATGGTAGATTCAACCTTAATTAGTGTTGTTTTTTGAAAGGGAAGGCTCAAGCATTTGGGAAAAGAATTAAGGTATTTGGAAAAAAATATTTTCGTATGCTAATTCCTCCAAAATTAAAAGTAATTGCGTTAAAGTTGTTCTGAAATATTCTACTGATAGGCGTAGGGGTAACAACACCCCTAAAAAGTTACAAAAAAAAAAAAAGCGTGCACACACACACACACACACATACACACACACACACACTTATATATTATAGTAGTGATTAGTAAACTTTTCCTAAAATTATAAAATTTTGTACATTCAAAATTGTACTTCACACCTCCAAAATTATAAGGGTTCGCACCCTCAAATTAACTATATAACAAAACTTTTAAAATAGTTTTGAAAGTTTTGTAACAATTGTACAAAATATTAGCCCATATTTTTATTTATTTTTACATTGCATAATATGTTTGTGTTTGTGCAAAAAATACAAAAATTATATCTTTTGACTAAAACACAAAAGAATTTGCGGGCACACCAAGGCAACAGTGTCTAAGTTATGGAAATGTTTTTGGAAAAATCTAACTTCTGAAAACAGAAGATAGTGTTGAGGTTCAAAGGATATAAACCTCCTAGCTCTTGTTTTGCGTCAATTAAGATGACTTAAAATCTCCAAGGAATTTGTAAATCAATAAAAGGGATAAGTAGGAGAAAATGAACTCAAAAACACTTTAATAAATTCAACAGACTAAACATACAAAAGCATAAAAATAAGTTTGAAAACATAAAATTGAGTTATAAATGGAATTGAAACACAATTTAAGTTCCAAAACAATGTCAATGAAGGCCAAAAAAACTAATTTGACACAGATGTCTAAGACTAAAATTATGGAAAGAATGCCTTTCAAGTCTACTCTTAAGTTGAACTAGAGCTAAAAACACACTCATGCTTTGTACTATATTGAGTTGAATTGTTGATTGATTGGGCTTTTGTTCCATCTTCATTTCTTGTATTTATAGATGCTCAGTCCTTCTAAAAATCACGTCTTCCTTTTGAAACTCTGCAATAGCCTCTTGAGAATCTCCATAAAATCTTGAAAGTTATATGTTGAATTGCCTCATGGTGCGACACTTGTCCCAATATCCTCATTCTTCTCAGCAAATTTGTTAATTGGTTCCTAAAAAATAGGGGTTGTTATGACCTCTGTAACACCCCGAAATAAACACAATATACCAATTTCATAACAATTAAATAATAGCAACGTAAATGAAATGATCAACCTTCATTAATCAAAGTTTGATATACAAAAGGGTGACACATGCGATATACATTCATAAACAGTACATCGTGAATCTACAACATATGTTACAAGATAGTAAAAAAAAGAAATGAAGGCTAAACAGATAACCATATGAGTCTTAAGCTCAATACAAATAAAGCCCTACGCTTGTGCAAAATTTAAATACAAGATAACAATAATGAGACTTCAGCTCCACAGTTCTCCCAAGCTAAATCTTTAGTGAAGGCATATCACCAACACTTGAAAATGGTTTTTCCACATAGAGTGAGCCAAAGCCCAGTAGAAATACTACAACACAATGTATAAATCTTAACAAAGCCATAAGGTGAATGTATATGCAATGCCCATGCCAAAACGTTTTACATTTCTTTCCATCAACCATGCCACGCCAAATGTATATTAAAATTCTCAAAATCATGTTCTTTATAATAGAAAATAGGAAAAAATCTCAAACCAGTACAACCTTTCACAGATGTTTCGTTCACGAAAAATCGTCAAACGGCACCCATGTAAACGTGGCCTATACAAGCACTACTATTTCCATTTTACGAATATTTCGTCCGTTGAAACCGGCGTCCATGTATACACGCGTTTTTCGAGACTTTTCACTCTGGACACATAGGCCAACTTATTTTGGTGATATGCACCTCTTTCCAACGTTCACCTATTTTTCTCAAAATCATATACATTTTCAATGTATTAAATAAGCAACAATGTTCAATGCACATGGACGAGAAATTAGTTTTAGTTCACCTAATTCTCATGCAATTTCTACAACACTCATAGCTATCCTCCACCAATCGCCCAAAACAAATATCTCTAGACAGATAAATAAATTTTATTAAAGATACACTTTTCCAAAATCTCAAGATGAGAGTGATAATACATATCCAACTCCGCCATCATCATCAATATTACTTCAATTTCATAATTCTCAACATCAATTCTATTCTCTCTTTATAATTTCAAACATTCACATTTTAAAGCAAAATCCCCTTCTCTTTGAAAATCAATTTCAATGTTGGAAATACCTCATTTCAACATATATCAACTCCAATTTCATATCCACAAGCTTTTCCAAGAAACTATTTGAAAACCCCATTTTTCATTTCAATTTCAAACCTTAGGTTTTTGCCAAAAAACCCCAAACCTCTATAATCCTTGGCAATAGAAAATAACTAAGGTAAAACTCATACAAGAGTGTGAAGAATCCTTACCTCGAAGCTAGAAGACCAATGAGAGAGTGGAGAAACCTTAAAGAAACTAAAACCTACTTTTGTTCCGATGAAAAGAGAGCCCGCAGAGTGTTCTATCTTTTGAACAAAGGGAGTGGGTAAAGAAATCACTAGATCTTGGTGTTTTTGTAGAGAGAAGGTAAGTTTTAGAGAGAGAGAGAGAGAGTGTGTGTGTGTAGATCTAGGGTTTTTGGAATGTTTAGAGAGAGAGCGAAATGAAAAAGTGATGTAAAAAGTGACTTTTATGAACTGATATACGAGCAGATCGCTCGAGCGCAAGAAGTGATGCTTGAGCGTAAGACACAAAAGATGTGACCGCTTGAGCGCAAGAAGTTGACGCTCAAGCGTGAAATACAAACTCCCAGTACTTTTACATACATAAGACAAAAGCTCGAGCGCAATAAGGGCCGCTTGAGCAAAGACTGCTAGAGCGCAAAAAGTTTTGCTTGAGCATAGAATACCACTTCCCAGTACTTTTGCAGACCTGGAAAAGTGCTAAGAGTTCACAAAGACTACTCAAGCACAAGAAGTGACGCTCCAGCGTATGAGCAAAATTCTGGGCAACAAAAGTTTAAAAAACAAGCTACCAAACTGTTCCAAACACAACCAATATAACCCAATAGCCAAACTCAAAGAGGTATAAGAGGAAAACAAGACATGAATAATTACAAAAAACACGAAACCCAAATCCAAAACATACAATGGGTTGGGTTTAAGCTAGAAATGCTATAACCTCTTTCAATCTAGACCATTAGATGGTGGGTGGGGGTCTTGGATGGATTACAAGTGTCCACTCTTAGTCAAAGTTGTGCCTTTATTGTAAGAGCTATTGAGCACATTTAAATTATGACCATTAGATTACTTTGGTAGTGGATATGGTGGCCATTACATTTTGACCAAGTGTCCTCCTAATGCATATCTTCATTAATATCCAAATATATTTATATATATCCATTAAGAGAGAGAGAGAGAGAGAGAGAGAGAGAAAAGAGCATGATTGCAGCAAATCTACCACCAAATTTGTCAACATTTGAAATGCTAAAGCTATCCATTTTTAGTCACCAATAGGACACGTGGCAACCTCCCATAGGGGTGTCATTTCCAGTACAAACATCTTGCTAAATCTCGAGTTTCTTATATTTTTGTATTTAAAGTTGAATTTGAAAATGTGAAATGTCAATGATTTTTCAAAAAGTGGTTTGTTAATCTCGATGTGTGTGCAAACATAAATAGAAATATGTGAAAGTATATAGAAATGAATAAAAGAGCTTGAGAATATATGAAAAGTACATTAGGATTGAATGTATTTTGACATTATTTCTATCTTAGTGACAATCACAGTCATTAGCATAACCCTCTAAATGAGATTTTTGAATAATGTATAACAAATTATGGCAATATTAGAAAGATCGCATGATTTGGAGTTGTTTAAGAGTTTTTATGCAATTTTGAAGTTGATTTAGCTTGTTAGTTTTGCTAAATTGTATTAAATTTGTCATATGAATATTCACATTGAAACTTGACATAATGTTCATACAATATTCAAGAATTCCCATCAACAAGGATGAACAAGAGTGAGGGTGTGCTTTTTACTATGGAGTTTGGTGAGGATCATAATTGGTGTCAGCAACTTACCTAGCGGACTCACTACACCGTTTTAGCAATGAAAACAACATGAAATATGCAGTAGAAAAAAGGCGATATTAGTGGATATGGTGTAGATACTCACATCACTATTTTTGGTAACTTTCCTTTCGTGTAGAAGATAAATGTTTGACTAGTAGAAAACACGCATCTAGACTAATCAAGGATTTTTTTGGGAACTTTTTAATCCATAGGAATAATTACATACACTCATCCTAACTTCCATAGATTGGACCCTAACTATTGTAATTTGGTATATGAATTCTCATACATGCACTATAGGATTGGGACTACTAGATAAATAAATACTAGATATAAGATTTTTGAAAAAAAATCCCCCTTATTATATTTGGTTATGACGAAATTAAAAGATATGATTGCTTTTAATCGTTGGATGAAAGAGAAAAATAATTCAGAGTGGCCTAATCTCCCTAATACCACAATTCCTATGATAGTACTTAATTTTTAATTTTTTTAATTTTTTCCTTTTAATCCCCCATACTAGTATTAAAGTTATTCAATTTTGATATAGTACAAAACAAGTATCAAACTAAAAATATGTGGAACCCGTATGTTTCCTACCCCTTATCCCTCTCTACTTATCCCACAAACAAACAAAGGACAAAGAGCAATGCTTGGTAGCCTAAATATGAGGTTGGCTCAAATGGCTCGAAATTCACTTTGCCGGTCATCCGAGCGAACGTCCGGCTTGTCTACGTGTGGCCTTACATACATCAATTTTATCCTCCAAGAAAATTCACATCCACCCTATTCCATGGAGATTGCTAGTCCTCAATCTTGCATAGGTTCCCAAGTTCTATTATGTGGACAATTGTTACTATCCACACAGTCTGCCTTATCAAATATTATGATTTTTTAAGAATTTTATTTCCTTTATTTTATGAGTGTGTTCTAAATTAATAAAATTGGAAACGGGATTGAATTAATAAATGGAAATCAATACAAATTCTTAAATTTTAGATTTACCACTATCTTTGCATGCCTTGCATATTTATATACACTTCGAGCAACTTCAATGCTACTTTTCATTTTTTATTAGCTAAACAATGAAAAATGTATACTTTTTGTGGGGATATATTTTCTGAGTACCAACACATGGCAAGGTGACGCCGACGTGTCAGCCGAGGTGCCACGTGTCTTGGTCGTTGTGCCGAGGTCATCTCGGCTAGGCCGAGGTTGCCTCCGAAGATATCAGGAACCGAGATAAACGGATAAAGGACAAGAGTCCTAGAATGAAGAGGGAACTCAACTTGGATATGGACAAGAGTCCTAGATTGGGAGAAGACTTCAGTTTAGATAAAGATAAGACTCTTAGAGAGTTTATCCTAATCCCACTGGGAGTCCCAGATTAGTAGTAATCCTAAGTCCATTAGGGCCAGGCTCCTTTTGGGACTAGGATTGTATTGGCTATAAAAGAGAGGCACCCCCATGGGTCTAAGGTATGCTTTTGATACTCAAACTTGTGAGTTTAGTACTTGATTTATCTTTGAGAGATATACTGACTTGATCGTCGGAGTGCCCCCGGGTGGTCGAAACCACCGCGGGATTCTTATATTTCTGTTACAGGTCAGTCAGGTGCCATCTATTCTGCCAGTGCTCTCCAGCTGGTTACTAAGCGGGCAGTGTGGTCGGAAAATCACCCATACAATTTGGCGCCGTCTGTGGGAAAGAAAGAAGAATAGATGGCCAATGATGAACAGAAGGATCAGATTAGAGACAACGCTCCTGCTGGAAGTCGGAGACCTATCGATCTCAACGTTGAAGGGGACAACAGCAACACAGAAACTCGTGACCAGAGTCACGGAGTGAAAAAAGCCGGCCAGGAAGGTGACGCACCAAAGACAACAGATCGAAGCAACAAAGACGACCTCCAGGTATGGAAGGATAGATACCTGCGAAGGAACGAAAACCCTTCCAGAAGGGATGCAAAGACAGGGGGCATGAGCGCTCCCAAGGAGATAACATTCAAGTATAGAAGAACTCATCCTGAGTGAGCAGATCCCGGATTCCAGATCCTGGATCTCGGATCCAAGAAGACATGATCTCAGCCTAGACAAGTAGACCCGAGAAGACAAGAGCTCATGCCTAAGTGAGCAGATCCCGGATTCCAGATCCTGGATCCTGAATCCCAGAAGGCATGATCTCGGTCTAGATGAGTAGGTTCGAGAAGAGAAGAGTTCAACCTGAGAGAGCAGATCCAAGATTCCAGCAGACAAGATCTCGGCACCTGAGTCCGAGAAGAGAAGAGCACAATGAGCAGATCTCAGATCCCAGAAGATAAAAAGGAAACACACAAGATCAGACTAAAGTTGGCTAGAATTGAGAAGTATGCTAGGGCCGAGGAGGACATGCCGGGAACAAAGGCGTTGGAACAAGAAAAGAGAAACGGCTCGCCGATGCGAGGCCGAAAATCAAACTCAGGTTGGATCCAAGTAAGATCAATAGAGAAGCCAAGGCCGACAACCTCGGCTTGAATTAAACCTCAGCGACAAGGTCGAAGCTATATGTATGATGAGAACCCAAGTGGATTTTAAGTTCACACTAGGGGGGCAGAGAGAAGAAGAATGCGTTTACCACTTGTTGAAATTTGTAGCAATTTACAAGTTGGTTAAACCAATATGATGCTTAACCGAAGTTAAGCTGAGATGATACTTAACCGAAGTTAAACCGAAATAATGCTTAACCGA
Organism: Camellia sinensis; assembly: GCF_055761805.1. Classification (NCBI taxonomy): domain Eukaryota; kingdom Viridiplantae; phylum Streptophyta; class Magnoliopsida; order Ericales; family Theaceae; genus Camellia; species Camellia sinensis. Next base: position 93,357,611 of record NC_138962.1, read on the forward strand.
AGTTAAGCCTAGATAATGTTTAACCAAAGTTAAACCGATATGATGCTTAACCAAAGTTAAGCCGAGATGATGCTTAACCGAAGTTAAGCCAAGATGATGTTTAACCGAAGAGAAACCGAGATGATGCTTAACCAAAGTTAAGCCGAGATGATGCTTAACTGAAGTTAAGCCGAGATTATTTCTTAATTCACTTGTTGAAATTTGTAGCAATTTACAAGTTGGAGTTAAGCTGATTCCTTATCTTCACTTGTTGAAATTTGTAGCAATTTACTAGTCGAAGTTAAGCCGAGATTATTCCTTAATTCACTTGTTGAAATTTGTAGCAATTTACAAGTTGGAGTTAAGCTGATTCCTTATCTTCACTTGTTGAAATTTGTAGCAATTTACAAGTCAAAGTTAAGCCGAGATTATTACTTAATTCACTTGTTGAAATTTGTAGCAATTTATAAGTCGAAGTGAAGCCGAGGTCATAGTTTGCACACTTATAACAATCTACAGGTTGGCCCAACCAAAGAAGATGCTTAACACTTGTTGAAATTTGTAGCAATTTACAAGATAATATGAAGCCGACATATGACCATCTGTTGAAATTTGCAGCAATTTACAGGTTGAGGAAAAAGCTAAGTATGTTGTTTAAACACTTGTTGAAATTCGTAGCAATTTACAAATAGATTATTGTTTAACACTTGTTATGTTAATCCTTGTTGATCCCTGTTACAGTATATGTTAACCCTTGTTGAAATTTGTAACAATTTACAAGTAGACTAGACCGAGATCACCGTTTAAACACTTGTTGAAACTTGAGAAAAAGTTTGCAAAGTTAACATTGAGTAGTATATGTTTCACACTTGTTAGAATTTATGAAAAGTTTGCAGGTCAGTATCTTGCCGAAGTAAAAGTTTTGTAGCTATTATACCCGAGGTATGTAACCCCGAGAAGATTGCACAAAGGAGGCAAAGTATGAAAGGCATGCAAAATATTCTAAGTATAGAATCATGCAAGAGCAGTTAGAAGAAGATCAGGACAGAATTCATGGTGATTGACACGTCTTCACCATACAATATCACCTTGGGAAAGCCATGGCTGCATACAATGGGGGCAGTTCCCTCAACGTTGCATCAACTACTGCGGTTCCCAACAGAACATGGGATTGAAGAAGTCAAAGGGGATCAACTGCAGGCGGAGAATTGCTCCATAGCAGCAATGAAATCCACCTGCAGCATTCGAGAACTAGAGAAGGAAGAAATTGAAAACGAGGACATAGAGGTACTAGATGATGTCGGCAAGGAGCCAGTCGAGAGATGTGAAGAGGCACTGAAAATCCTCGTCCAGCAGGGGGATGAAGAACGCTTCTTTCTTCTCTGCTTAGGCTTACCCGAAGAAAAAGAAAGGGAATTGGAAGCTTTTTTGAGAGCAAACATTGAGGTATTTGCTTGGACACCTTATGAAATGCCTAGCATTGACCCCGAGGTCACGTGCCACAAATTGAACGTCGACAGATCAGCCAAACCTGTAATCCAACAAGCAAGAGGGCCAACGTTGATGCACGTCGAAGCAGTAGAGGAAGAAGTAAACAGACTTCTAGGAGAACAGGGCCATTCAAGAAGTCAATTACCCGACATGGCTATCAAATATAGTGAAAAAAGGAATGATAATCAAGGAGCAAGGAATGTTAACATCGGCCAACAGCAGACATTTTTCAGAAGCAAAAAAGGTTACATATGCAAAGAAAACAAAAATACAAAGATGAAGACCCTAAGAACTAGGGACTAAGGCAAGAACGTCGGACTAATCTACTTCAACGGTTGACGATGGTTCAACATTGACAGTCAGCTGGGAGAGCTTCTCTACCATGATCTCGGCAACAATTTCAAGAAGGGACGTAAGACTATGCAGAAAACAGAAACGAAGGCAAGAATCTGGAAATACAACAAGAAAAACAAGAAAAGAAAAATCAGAGTCAAGAAGATGACAAAGTTGAAGAATAAAGCCAAGTGCACAGGCATTAAGTAAGTATATGAAGAAACAAAAAAGTAATAAACCAGACATGATGCTAGCAAAAGAAAGCAGATATGATAAGGACAGTGCCAGGCATTCAAACAATTCAAAACGCCAAAAAAAAAAAAAAGACGAAAATAGAAAGCAACAGATGACAAGTAAACAGATTCAGAAAAGTTATGAAAGATTGAGCTTAATAGCAAGTAAAGAGTTTATGAACCTACCAAGTGAAATGAACGCCGATATGAAAATCGCTGGAGTCAAACAGATTACTGCAAATCGGGAACTCACCAGAGAGTATGAGTGGAGCAGTTGCAAAGCTCTTGGAGTTTACGAATTAATGGAACCAGAACCTCGGCTAGGAGGTGCGATTTCAAGCAGCTTGGAAAGCATGAAACTTGATTCTTGACTCCAGTGGACAGTAAAGTCCAGGGAACTTTGAGGTCGGCAAGTTTGATCTCGGACAGAGGGGCACAGATGAACGAACAGTGTAGGTTCCATCACCTCAGAATGCCGAGGTAATAGAACTTAGGGGGCAGTTGTGGGGATATATTTTCTGAGTACCAACACGTGGCAAGGTGACGCCGACATGTCAGCCGAGGTGCCACGTGTCTTGGTCGTTGTGCCGAGGTCATCTCGGCTAGGGCGAGGTTGCCTCCGAAGATATCGGGAACCGAGATAAACGGATAAAGGACAAGAGTCCTAGAATGAAGAGGGAACTCAACTTGGATATGGACAAGAGTCCTAGATTGGGAGAAGACTTCAGTTTGGATAAAGATAAGACTCTTAGAGAGTTTATCCTAATCCCACTGGGAGTCCTAGATTAGCAGTAATCCTAAGTCCATTAGGGCCAGGCTCCTTTTGGGACTAGGATTGTATTGGCTATAAAAGAGAGGCACCCCCATGGGTCTAAGGTATGCTTTTGATACTCAAGCTTGTGAGTTTAGTACTTGATTTATCTTTGAGAGATATACTGACTTGATCGTCGGAATGCCCCCGGGTGGTCGAAACCACCGCAGGATTCTTATATTTCTGTTACAAGTCAGTCAGGTGCCATCTATTCTGCCAGTGCTCTCCAGCTAGTTACTAAGCGGGCAGTGTGGTCGGAAAATCACCCACACACTTTTTATTTTACATAACTAACTTTTTGTCCATATATTCCAATGTTACTATTTATTTCACATATTTATCCATACAAATTAGTTTAAAAAGCCTCCTAAGAGCAGCTCCAATCACAATCTCTATTTTCACTACTTAAAATATTAAAAAAGTACACTTTTTATTGTACCTAATTACTTTAATTAGTTTGTGTTTTAATCATATTTTCAAAACAATAAATGCTATCAGTGGCAGAGGTGTGTAGAGATCGGCCATGACCATGCCTCCGTTCTAAATATATATATTTATCTATGTCTGTTAAAGCAACCCATGTTAAAGTGTGGCTCCCATTCATTAAAAAAATAATTTATATACACAAACATATCAAAGTGAAGCCCAGTTAACTTTGAAAACAGGAAATTGGAATACTACTTCATGTAAAAAAGTAGAGAGTTAACATCGCTTAAAATAGGTTAAAAGTCAAAATTTAATTTTTAATCATCTTTCCAAAAGAGCCCTTAGTCGCAGTAGGTCCCTATGGTGTCCCGATGGGAGATTTTTCTAAATCTTTTCTAATAATTCGAACAATTCTATTGGCTTTTTTGGCTTTCGAAGGTTATTATTGTAATTTTGAGTGTGCCAGTAAGGATCAATCAGTCCTTATAGAATATTAATTGCCAACCAATTATCAGACGATTGTGTTTTAGTTCTTTCAGCCTCAATGAAGAAGACTTTTACTGGTGGCTTTGTTTAGGAGAATTAAGCAAACAATAATTAAATGAAAAACAATTGTAGCATTTCATTAAGAAAAATGGAAGACTTACAAGGATCCAAATCAGCCTCGTAGAGGTTTACAGCAGCAAACTACTTGAAACTACTCCTATGAACGAAGTGCAGTGCAAAAATTTGAAGTACAGAAATGTAAAGAGCAAGAAATGTAAAAGTTGGAAGGAAAATAAAGTAGATAAAACTGGTTTTTTTGGATCTGAGTATGGGGCTCTTTCTAGGACCTTTTCTGCTATTTATATTTCTCAATGATAACCATCGAAATGAGTTTCTAACCGTCGAATCATCCCTCCATGATTGCTGATCATGTTTCCTTACAGTTAGTTCCACTATGCCATGTCTGCAGTTAGGCTTCCCTCCTGAATTTTGAATTTGAATATGAGTAACCGTTAAAGCCACGTCATCTTGCACCTCTCTGCTGATTTCATGCTATGTAGATCCATAATAACCAATCCTAACTGCCACGTGTGTGATTATGATTAAAGATTTGACTTGTCTTCCCGTATTGCCCTCATCCTGCCACATATTGAACTATGATTGGCTTGTACAAAATATGTAGCCAACATTACCCCTGCGCTAATATACCCAATACTTGGTGATATTAGTGGATCAAGGTATTTTACCCATGTCTCAGAACGTGTATGGTCTTTGTACTTTTCAGAAATGCAGCCGTCATTCATCAATGAAACATTTACATTAAATTCTCTTCTATCTTTTGATCATCCTCACTATCTTAGTATTCGAAAAGACTGGTACATCTTTCATGGCCAAGCAGGTCTTTTCTTACATTGATCAAGCATACGAAGAGTTATTTGATAATGTTGTTCGTCCTCGAAAGAACCTTCATGCATTGATTAATCACCTTTATCCGCCTCCATTTATATAAGTTATGGAAGCTTTCGTAAATTATCGACCTTCGAACCAAGAACCTACTGCTTACGATTCTTTGGAACACAAATTTGAGACCATGGATGTCGGAAGCTCTTATTCTGCAACCAAGCCATCCGTGTGGGACGAAGTTGCTGCTACTTCTTCTTCTTCTACGACCTCTAGCTAGGGAACTTGGCCTACCCCTACCCAACCTCAAACGAGGGAACGCATTCATTATCGTTTCCCTAAATTCGATAACCCTCTTGAAATCCCCCATTCCAAACGCAGTTCTGTAGTATATCCATATGCTCCTATTAACCGTAGACGCAGTCTTGAAGACAATCAACTTATAGCATGGTATACTTCTACCTTGCCATTTCGGATGGTTCGAAGTGTCCCACGTCCTGATGAAGCTTTAGGGATCAATCCTGCGCTTTTAGCCAAAAAAAAAAAAAACTTCACACCTCTGATTGGCTAGAATGTGTGGCCAGACATGAATTTCTGGATTCGCCCTGGGAACCTCCGACTATTCCTCCTCAGCCTTCTAATCCAAATTGGATTGATGAGTTAAGGCTCACTCTCTCTGAGGGCCAATCCTTTCCCCCTTACCGGGTCTTGGTACCTCCAACTCCTTATCAACAATTCAGGGCTCAGATCTTGCTTGCTACCTTTTCTCATTTATCTTTTGAAGTCCTTCGAATGACATTCCTCACAAAAACTTTCTATGGGCTTGTGACATTATGTCTCGAAGTCATTTTCTCAACCTTGTGGCCCAAATAGAGCTTTATACCTTTTTTGACCAACTTCCTCTCCTGCTCAACTGGCACTTCCATGCTTCCATTACCAGTGAAGTTCTGGATAAAGCCATTTCTGCTCGAATCCAGGTTCAGTATGAGGCATAGAACCTCCTTGATGAATATGAAGCCTTCAGAAGCCAGGATTCTAAGTATGGGGAGGATGTTGCTATGAACGAAGTGCATGAAGAAGAGGAGATGGACGCCACAGATAAAGGTCTAAAACAGATAGAATTCGAAGTGAAGGCCCAACAACTCTCTTCTCAATTGAGGGCTTACCAATTAGATAAACCAAACCTGGATAGGATAGAGGATAGAGTAGGAAAAGAGTATTCATTTATTGAATTTTGTTGGACTAAATTCCATGACCTTGTAACTTTCTCCATTCCATATTTTTATGAAATCGAGAATGTAATCAAATGAATCCCAGTGTAAACAGCACTTATCAATACAACTGGGCTTTTCGAATTTCATTTATCAGATTCTAATTTACCACTCTAATTGTAAATTGCATGGTTGATGTGCTTTGACTCCATCCCAACTCAAACTCTTCAAAAGTGTGAAATCTTCTCTTTTGAGAAAACAATTATTGCCTTACATACTGATTCTAGGACTAACATAATTCTTCAGTTATCAGCTTCGAATTAACCAACTTTGCCCTTTGAAACTTGATTTGATCATATTCAATTCCCCAACATATAATTAATACGATCAAGTAATTTCAAATCAACTAATTTTTTTTTTTTGTTTCAAAACAAACAGTCTATATTTTCCAAAATATGGAAACCTCTTTTAAAGACTGCACTGCTTTATTCTAAAAAAGTGATTTCTTCTGTATACTATCAAACCAACTATTGGTTTGAAACTTAGAACAAACAATTTCTAACCTTAAGGTATTCCAAGTTTTGCTTCGAAGGATTATACTCTTATCAAGAAACCTAAAAATAGGTCTTTAATCCTTTTGAAGTAAACAAATACCTGAGTATTCTTGCATCCTTAGGCGTGGAATGTGCTTCGAAGTAGACTTCCTGCTTTCGAAGCCGTTTGTTATTTGATTTTGGTGCCAAAACTTGGCTTCGAAGCCAAATATTTATTTCGAAGCTGATGTAGTATTTGAGATACATTTTCCTCCCAAATTATCACCATTGAGGGGAACCTTTTGTATCCGTACTTTTAACACTTCTTTATGAATCCAACCCACTTAAAACGATTGGGTATATTTTTCAGACATAAAGGTTTAAAAACCCTTTTTATTTCATGCTTTGAATTCACTCATTTGCCTAACGCACAAACCCTTCTTCTCTACTGACCCTCTCTTTCTTGCTATTCGTTACCAATGGAGTCCACTTCCTTGAAAGTACCAACTGGCGAACGTATAAGCCCAACATATTGAAGAAGAAATTGCTTAATTCAAAGCTGATGGATCGAGTGCCATAGATGGAAGCCTCTTTGTCCTTCGCCATAGCGAAAAACAAGAATATGTCTTAGGTCCTATCTTTCGAGAGGTTCCTACCCAACTTCCTACTTTGTACCCTCGTTTGGAAAACCATTTCCTTCTCTATGAAGGGGGGCTTGACTGGAGAAATTGGAGGACGAACCGACCTCATCGTTGCTGGCCAACATTGAGGGCTGAATGGGACGAATGGTATGACAGGGTCGTGCCTGCAAGAGAATGGGACCTATAAGAGCTCTGTATTCTCGACGCCCTTCGTTTTTCCAAGTTTATCATTCCTGAAGACCCTTTATCAATCTGTATTCCCTTCTTGTGTACTACATAGCCCAAGAAGTTTCCAGGTGATACGCCAAAAGCACATTTGAGAGGATTAAGTTTCAACTTGAACTTTCTCATTCTTTCAAAAGCTGCTTCCAAGTGAAACAAGTGTTCCTCTATGGATTGGAACTTTACTACAATATCATCAATGTAACACTCTAAATATCCTCCAATGAGATCATGAAAGATAGTGTTCATAGCCCTTTGATATGTAGCCCCAGCATTCTTCAAACCAAACGGCATTTTAACCCATTCGAAGGTGCCAATATTCCCAGGACATCTGAATGCTGTCTTGTGGATATCTTCTTTTGCAATACAAATTTGGTTATAACCAGAGTGTCTATCCATCATCGATAAAATTGTGTGTCCTGCTGAACTGTCTACCAATAAATCTACTATGGGCATAGGATACTCATCTTTTAGAGTTGCTAAATTCAAGTTTCTGAAATCGATGCATACCCTCATTTTACCATTCTTCTTAACTACAGGCACAATATTGGATAGCCATTCAACATACCTGGCTGTCCTAATAAAGCCTGCCTTGAGGAGCCTAAGAATTTCCTCATTGACCTTCTGAATCACTTCAGGACTCATCCTTCTTGGTTTTTGCTTATATGGCTTGAAATTAGGCCTCATAGGGAGCTTATGTTCTATTAATGGCCTATCTAATCTTGGTAGTTTATTATAAGACCATGCAAAACAATCTTTATATCTCTTCAAGACCACCAACAACTGGTCCCTGTCAAGGGCATTTAACCAAGCACTAATGTAAGTGGCTTGTTGTATGGAACCTTCTCCTAAGTTCACTTTTTCCAAAGGGTCTTGCATCTAGGAACTTACTGATGCTTCTTTTTTGATTTCTTCTGTCTTCGAAGCAATCTCCTTGCTTTGTCCTGCTCCTAGTTTCTTTGATTCAACATCCTTACCCTCCTCCTCATAGACAAAGTCTGTCCATAGGGCTTCTTCTTCCTGTATCTCCTAGACTTTTGTTTTAATGTCCAAAGCACCGTATTTATCCAAAGCCAAAAATCTGACCTGTTGCTGTTCCTGCTTGCAGCCAATTATCATGGCTTCTTTCTCTTGCTCTTGCACCTTCTGGACTATTGATTTTACATCTAATACTAAAAGCTTAATTAAAGCCAAAGATCTGGCCTCCTGAGTTTTGTCTCTTTGCTTACAACCAAGCATTATTGCCATCCTTAGCGATAAACTCTTCATCAACACTTTCCTGGACTAAGTGCTTCAGGTGTGCTAATTCCTCATCAGCCGTCACTTCGGCTGATCCATCAGGTTTTCTCAGTATACTGAGTGGTGTCACTCCTTCAGTATACAATTTGGCCTCTGCAAAATCTGCACAAGCTATGAAGGGTTGAGGGTCTATATTGATCTCATCTGTCTCTTCATTGCACAATGCCATCATGATCTTCTGATGTAAAGAGGAAGACACACATTTGTTGGTGTGAATCCAATCCCTTCCAAGTAGAGCATTATACTTAGCATTGCTGTCAATAACGAAGAATGCCGTTATACAGTCCCTAGTTCCCACACTCAAGTTGATGGGCAAAATGCCTTGAGCCATCTGTTTGTCTCTAGCGAAATCAGCAATGGTTGTACTAGTTGGGATTAGTCTGGGCTTCCTCTTTCCTAGTTTCTTCAAAGAAGATTTCGGAAGTAAGTTTACTGATACCCCATTATCCACCAATACCCGGTTCATCTATATCCCATCAAAGAAGGCCTTGATATACAAGGGTTTGACATGCTGTGTCATGGATGTCGTGGGATACTCAAAAGGGTATGAGAGGTTAATACTCACATATTCCTCACTCTTATCTCCAGTTTCCATTGGTGTGGCCACTTCAGATTCGTCATACACCATACTCACTTGTGAGTCTTCACTAGAACCTGGGATTGGGTCAATCTTCTGACCTTGGTTTTCATCTTCAGCTTGAAACTCCTGTGGTAATATATGCACCATATTCACTGACGCAGGAAGAAACGAGCCAAATTGGACGACTGGCTGTACCTGCTTCTTTTCTTGGCCAACTTGTTCAATTACTTCAAAAGCATCTTCCATGCTACATTCTGGCACTTCATTACTAATACCCTCTTTTGAATGGTCTATTTTTGCTGATTTTTCAACCAAAAATGTCTGTTCAGCCATAAAGGCTTCAAACATTTCTTCCTCAACCATCTCCTTCTTTTGGCCTAGGCCAACTTCTCGCTCTGTCTCACTATCACTTTCCATCAAGGCCTTTTTCAATCCTGCCAAACTAGATCTTTCTTTGACTTTCAATTCGGAATGAACTTTGGCCAATTGCTCTCTACTGCAACTCTTTTTGTCTTGACGAATTGATTTTGGATTATGATCTAACTTTGAACCTTTTTCTCCCTCTGCCTGGCCCTTTGGCTGGACCAATGAAGAGCTTTCTCCACTTTCTTTCAAATCCTTCTGGTATTGAGTGTACCTTCGTTGGATCTTCCTCCTTTGAAACCTAGAAATCACTGGGACCATATTTGGTTCCTTTGTTTTTGGATGCTTAAGTAACACCCAATTATTTGAAGCCACCAAAGGAGGTTTAACCATCCTACCTTGGTCCCCAACAACATTTCTTTGGATAGACATTTCCCTAGGTTTGTTCTACATGACAAACCAATCTGGAACTTCAAGTACCCATGAACCCACTAGCCCAGTTGTTGAACTGTCTTTTTCCTCTTTCGAAACCAGTTTCGAAGCTAGCTGTAAAGGCCATTGCTTGGCCCTGACTCCTTGTTTTGGGCCTAATTCAGGCCTTCCATGAAGGTGGCCACTTTCCATCCTGTGTGAGGCTGGTCTAGGGGGCCAATCCCTGGCTTTGATCCCATAACTTGAACCCCTTTCAAGTCTCCTTTCAGGATGATTGCCCTCCATTCTATAATAGTTAGGTGGTCTGGATTCATGTAGAGGTCTCTTGCCCTTGGAGTGCACTCTAGTGGCTGTTGGCTCAGTCATTAATGGCTGCTGCGTAATACCCGTTGGATATGGCCTTTTGTTATAAGCACTGGTTAGTTTAGGACGCCTTTGCACATCCTTGTAATATTGCTTCCCATCAATCGAAAGCCCTTTCAACCACTTGTAGCTCAACCTGCATCTAGGACACATTCTTTGCATGACAGCTGCCTTTAAAGAATCATCATCCAGTGCTTCTTCATCAGAGTCTTCCCTCTGGTTGCAAAACCTTGTCCAACAACTGGTAAACTTCTAGCATCTCTCTTGACAGTAGTCTGGTTGGCAACATGCATTTGCACATTCACCTCTTCCAATTCTTTCACGGATAAGTTCTGGAAGTTTGGCACAATAACATTGGCTGCCACTGGCTGCCACTTCTCTAATTTCTGGGAATGGATTAGTGTCAATCCCCATGGCCTTTTCTGCTTTAGCTAGGAATTTTAAACTCCCCTTTCGAATCTAGTCTTGGATCATGTCTCGAAAAATAATGCAGTTTTTAGTTGAGTGAGACCAAGAATTATGCCATTTACAATACACCTTTCCTTTAAGTTCCTCTGGAGACGGAATTTTGACTCCTTTTGGTAACTTCAGGAAGTTTGCTGCAAGCAAATGATAAAAAATGTCATCTGCCTTTGTTAAATCAAAAGAGTATTTCCTATGAAGGTCTTTTTTTTTAAATTGCTGGTCAATTATTGTATCTTTATGAATTAATGCTTCACAGATCACAGGTTCTTTCCTCACAATCTCTGCTGCATCAATCTCATAATTAGGATCTCTATAATACGTCTTGTATGATGCATTACTTCAATCTTGTTCTTTCTCTAGTAATGCTTCATACTTAGATACCTTATAGGTTAGTTCCACTAAGTCTCTAAACTCAATTAAGTCAAACTTCTTTCGAAGCCTAAACTCTAGACCATTTTGAGCCAATCTCACGAATTCAGGCTTTGGTAGGATGATCCTACATTTGTTTCGTGCTCTTTTGAATCTGGCAATAAATTGAGCAGCCTTCTCGTCAGGCCTTTGGCTCAATCTTGCCAAGTTTGCTATAGAAACTTTTGGCTCCGTTTGGAAGAACTGGGCATGAAATGCCTCCTCCATCTGTTGCCAAGTTTGGATAGAGCCAGGTGTAAGGTTAATGTACCATACAAAGGCTGTCCCAGTTAGAGAAATTTAGGAACAGTCTTAACTTCATGTAATCATTATTGGTAAATTCACCACATTGAGCAGCGAACCTAGCAATATGCTCCACCGTTAACTAGTTTCCATTCCCATAAAAAAGAGCAAAGTCTGGTATCCTAAACCCCCTTGGGTATTCATGTACCCTATCTACCCATTCTGAATATGGTTTCCTGTACATAGGAGTTTGAACCTCTCGAGTCATCAGTCCACACATCACTCTAATAATATTAGCAATTTGGTCCCTAGGAACCATATTTTGTGCTTCTTGAACCACTACTGGAGGAACAAACACAGGATTTGGTGGACAACCTTGTGCTTGAGGTCCTCTTGGTCCATAGGGTGGCACATTTGTGACTGGTTGTCCCTGTGGTGTTGGCTCCTGTTAAGGATATGGGAACCCCTCTGAGCCTATCCTGCGAAAGGACCTGTGAAAGGTGCTGGAACAAGTGTTGCGTCTCTTCCAATTGCAGGGAACCCTTCTAACCCCTCGGGCGTAAATTCGAACAAAGGATTAGTGAACCCCCTTGTACCAAGTATGGCTTCAAACATGGGATTTGGAAACAGCCTTATGCTATTTTCTTGTGTTAGGTCAGATCCACCAATTTGCATGGCTTCACTATTATGTAATGAGGCATTTTGATTTGTCACAGGCCTCGAAAGAGGTTCATACCAAGACTGAGGTGATGGTCTTTCGTAGTTTTGGTTACTAATTTGACCATTAGAATGTCCATTATTTTGCATAGGCTGTTTATCTCTAGCTAATTTTTCTTGAGGGACATTTGAAACTTTCTCCATATGTCTTGAGTTTGTTGGTTAATAGGTATTCATTCGATCCATGAAGGATGGTGCCCACCTTTCCATTGTGTTCATCAATTACTGTCCCATGGCATCTACTAGGCCACTCCATGGATTCATTAGCTGAGTAGATGGAACAATAGATGGTCCAATTCCTTAGCTTCGTCCAATATTTTGAACATGTGGTACTTGTTCCGAAGTGCTGGTCTATTCGACCATAGGTTCTGATAAAACAGGTACTTCCACAGGATGTGTTATCACATTATCCTCTAAATTAGGCATTTCTATCTCTCCTTCCACGCCTTCTTCCAAGCATTCATTTTCTCATTCTCTCCTACGTCTAGCCATTTTAATTAGTCCCACTAGGCGTGCCAAAAATATATGCTGGCTTTTTTGGCTTTCGAAGGTTATTATTGTAATTTTGAGCGTGCCAGTAAGGATCAATCAGTCCTTACAGAATATTAATTGTCAACCAATTATCAGACGATTGTGTTTTAGTTCTTTCAGCCTTAATGAAGAGGACTTTTACTGGTGGCTTTGTTTAGGAGAATTAAACAAACAATGATTAAATGAAAAACAATTATAGCATTTCATTAAGAAAAATGGAAGACTTACAAAGATCCAAATCAGCCTCGTAGAGGTTTACAGCAGCAAACTACTTGAAACTACTCCTATGAACGAAGTGCAATGCAGAAATTTGAAGTACAGAAATGTAAAGAGTAAGAAATGTAAAAACTGGAAGGAAAATAAAGAAGATAAAACTATTTTTTTGGATCTGAGTCTGGACTCTTTCTAGGACCTTCTCTGCTATTTATACTTCTCAATGATAACCTTCGAAATGAGCTTCTAACCGTCGAATCATCCCTTCATGATTGCTGATCATGTTTCCTCATAGTTAGCTCCACTACGCCATGCTTGCAGATAGGCTTCCCTCCTGAATTTTGAATTTGAATATGAGTAACCGTTAAAGTCATGTCATCTTGCACCTCTCTGTTGATTCCATGCTATGTAGATCCACAATAACCAATACTAACTGCCACGTGTGTGATTACGATTGAAGATTTGAATTGTCTTCCCGTATTGCCCTCATCCTGCCACGTGTTGAACTGTGATTGGCTTGTTCAAAATATGTAGTCAACAAATTCATATTTAAAGATTCGTTAAATAGATCATCCATGCAAAAAATCAAATTGATTGAATATTTATAACTCCATAACAAGAGCATATTTGTTTTTTAAAAAATAAGTGATTAACATGATCTTAATAATTTTTTTTTAAAACAATTAGAATAGGATCATGGAGATACGAATTTTCAATTAACTTGATTTTTTATATAAATAATATATTCGATGAACCTTACAAAATAAACAATTCAAATTATTAAAAAAAATTCAAAAAAATCCCACACCGAACCACCACAAGGCCATGTTGTGACGAAGGTCACAGCAATATCCCCAAACCCTTAAAATAGTAATGTTGTGTTTGGTTGAGGGATTTGAGGAGTGATTTGGAAAGGAAAATAGAAAACGTCGGTGAAATGTGAATAAAATATATCTACATTTCACCTATTTTTATACGCATTTTCTCTTTCTTTTTTCAAATCCCTTCCTAAATCCCCAATCAAACACAGTGTAACAAAAACTCACCGCCTCTCTTCAACTATCTAGAAAATCGATTCAGACTCAACAATTATACAAACTGCAGCACAGTGTATTTATATCAAAGGAATTGACAACTTGCAAGGTACTATATTATCTATAATATTGGAAAGAATTTATTGTTCATATTTTTTAGGGTTTATTTTGAATCAATTTTTTTTTTTAATAGTTGATCGAATTGAAAAGTAAAATTAAACTTCTTTTATTCTTATTTTGTCAAAGTTAAATGATTCTGTTTTTTTTATTAATATTATTATGAAGAAACTTAATCTATAATTTTAATATATTTCTCTTGATTAAGCTTGTATAATGTCTATGCTAGCATATACCCGTACCTAAAGGCATGGTGCAAATAATGTTGTGATCAAAATACAATTGCAATTCATACGTATCATATTAAAATTTATAGAGTCTGTAGTATTTTTTGACAAAAATATTGAAAAAATATATTAAAAAAAATACTATTCTTTTTAAAAAATTTATAACAATTTTACTTATACCACATGTTTTATAGAACTCGAATAAAATAACAATGAAATAACCCAGAACTTCGGTGATACGGCCCACGGAGAAGCACCGAAATACTCCCACTGCCGGCAAACAAATAATTATTCTGTTGTTTAAAAATTTCAATAAAAACTAACAATTATACCAATTAATATATATAATACCACCAAATAAATAATTATTATATTGTTTAAGAATTTTAATTTAGTAGTTTGTCCAAGAAACAATAAAAGCTAAATAAATTAAGATTCTAAAAATAAAAATAATAATAAATACAGTATTGTAATTTCCCAAAAGTCATGGAATTTTCGGACCCCTTTTCCTGGTTGGTGGTGGGTCATCCAAAGCTCTTTCCTGCTTGGTATCATGTGTTGCCACTTTGAAGCGCTCCCAAAACAAAAAATAAAATTACAGTCGAAGTCGATTGTGTGCTTGAGCGAAGATGCAATCCTTTCAGAAGTTTCACTCGCTTGCAAAAGTATTGGGAGTTGAATTTTTATGCTCGAGCAACTTTTCCTACGCTCGAACGTAGATCCTTATTCTAAAACATGCGTTTTAGTCAGACCACTCGAGCCTCCATTCTTGTAATCGAATAGAAATCGCAATTATGTTTGCTATAAATCTGCGATTAATTCAGTTTCTAATGTACGGCTTCCAGATCTTCTTCTTGGATATTAGGGTTTTCATCTGGAGCTTCTTTGCTTGTTTCCTTTGATATCTGTGAGAGTTTATATTATGAATTGAGTGAATTATATCAAAGGGTTTGTTTATTTTGTTTTATTCACAAAAGAGAGAGTTGTTCTTCGGTGGATTAGGTGGAATTTGAGCCTGAAACTTTGGTGGATTCCAAAGTGGCTCATCGTCGTAAATTCGATATCGATATTATGGATTCAACGTTGGACAAGACAATTTTGAGGTGAAGACGGTGGTAGAAGAGGCACATTGGAGTGGGTTTCAATTTGGGCGTGGATTCGCTAGGTAATTGAGAGTACACTTGTGTAATTCTTTTTTGTCTTCTTAGTGGATTGTTTTGTGATTTTGGCCCGTGATTTTTTTTTATTACAATTGGAGGCGCTCTAATTGTGATTTTTTCACGTTAAAATCATTGTGTCGATTTGTCTTTGATTGTTTGATTAAAATTGATACATAATTACGAATCAATATCTTGAGAATCTTACATTTTTCATGCATCATATCCACTTTATAACCAAAGAAAAAATGATATAATTTTACATTTTTTGAGTCATAATTAAAAAAAAAAATCATAACCAAACACTACATGATAAATAACCAAATATCTCAAAATAATATCATAACTAAAAGTGAAAATTAATCATAACTAAAAAAGAAAATAACATTACTCCTATTTGGCATGTGGCTTTTTTAGTTGACTTTTTAATTATTTTACCTCCAGCTAAAAAGTTCTTATGGATCGACTCTTTTTTTTTTTTAAAGAAAAAATGAAATAATCATAATTTAAATGTGACATTTTATCTTATTAATTTTTTAACTTATTTTATTCTTTTTTTTTATTTTTTATGTGACTAATTTAATCCAAAAAAACTAATGTCAAATGAAGCCATAACTAAAAGAGTAATGATATATAACTTTAATTTTAGAACTCTAATTAAATTTTAATGATGTGATGAAAATAAAAATAAAAAAACAAAAAACAAAAAGGAGGAGGAGGACTAAAAATGGGTAGATCCCCATCCCATCCCTAAAGTTCCTTTATAGTTGTTATTTTAAAACTCAAAAACATTTTTATCTATCTATCTTCTATACTATTATAAAGTGAACATTCCTCATGGTGTCTTGAAGCCTTTGTTTCTTATGCTACCATGTATCTACTTTTTTATTTAAAATTAAAAAAAAAAAGATAGATGAGAGGAGGAGATTTGAACGTTAGACTTATAATTATAAAGTGAACATCCCTCATGGTGTCTTGAAACCTTTGTTCATGGTGTCTTGAAACCTTTGTTTCTTATGCTACCACGTGTCTACTTTTTTATTTGAAATAAAAAAAAAAATTAGATAGATGAGAGGATTTGAACCTTAGACTTATGTCAATAAGACTTTTACCACTTAACTAGCATACAATATATGATAAATATTTTATTTTATTTTTATTTATCTGAATTGCATACGCATCGCGCGTGTGCCAACCGCTAGCAACTAAAAATGCATATGGTGCGTATGATAGAAGTCTCCAACCGTTGGGGGTGTTCGTTCTACACACCACCACAAAAGAATATAAGTCGTTTTTGACAAATATGTTTTGTACTTGACATGAAATGTTTTTTTTCATTTTTTATTTTTGTTACCTTCTTTTTGAGTCCGGATCCTCTCCAGCCAAAGAGTCCCTCCTGTCCTCCGGTCAAGGGCCACGATTTGGCCACGTGGCCCTTTGAAGAGCTACGGCTCAGAAAAAAAAAAAAAAAAATTCTTCATTTCGACCCAGCACAAAGCTTCCCTCAACACAGCCACACACCACAAAAAAAATTTGAATTTCTTCTCCAGATCGGTGAACGGCGACGGCATGTCGTGACCGACGACGGCGAATCGACGTCGATGGCGAACATCGGTGGGCTCTCTCTCTCTCCCTCTGTCTTACTCCGAACATTTGGACTGCGATTTGAGCCGCGAACCATAGTTAAAGGAAAAAAAAAAATTTGTCGTCCTTCGGATTGGCCATAAAAAATCTGAAGCACCATTGAAAAAATCTGAAGCACCACTTTAGTTAAATGTCTGTTTAGATTGAAAAAATCTGAAGCACCATAAAAAATCTCCCGTCCTTCGGATTGGCCAGTTAAATGTCTTTTCAGGTTAAATGTTTGCTTTGGTTGTGGATTGGCCAATTCTTAGTAGTTTGGACTGCCTTATAATTGTTGATTTATTTGATCTTCAAATTAGTGAAGGAGATGGCAATGCATATTTGATTGTGGATTGGCCAGTGCTTATAAACTAACAGTTTTTGGGTTGTTTCTTGTATGCTCTGTTATCTATCTAGTTCTCTTACTTTGTTCCTATTGACTAAATTTTGCCCCAAATGTGCTTTTTAGTGGACTTTGGAACTATTTCTTCTCTCCTAAATGCTAACATAAGCATAGTTCTTCACTTTTTTAAAAGGAAAATTCCAATATATAGAAAATCCATATATGTTTTTCTTAGAATTGGGAAGGCTTCATGGTAATGTTTTGACAAATTGAATGACAGTTTTGGCAGCATTGGTTCACCTGCTTTTGACTTTGTTATTCTTATAAATAAACTTGCAACACAACAATTCCAAATATTTAGCAAATCCATATATGTTTTTCTTAGAATTGGGTAGGCATTTCATGGTAATTTTTGACAAATTGAACGACAGCTTTGGCAGCATTGACAGCAGCAAGAGGCCCAAATATATCAATTGAGTTTGTGTTCAAATTTTCATGAACATCAATGGTTCAGCATTGATATGGGAATGTTAAAAATGTTACTTTCCATTGAATCTTAGAATACTGGTCTCTTTTTGTTTACAATGGACAGAAAGTCCATTTTAGTGATAGTCAAATCTATTGAGTAGTTATCCTGTAACTCTTTTCGATTGACAATTGAAATTTCTGTGTTAGGAATATATCCAAGACGGCATTGATTGGGCCAGAGTTGATTTTGAAGACAACCAAGACTGTTTGAATCTTTTTGAAAAGGTATAGAGATCATTGATGCATTGGCTTCAATGTGCTAATTATGATGTGTAGTGTTTGTAGTGTTTTGTTTCTTGTGTTTTTTAACGTTGTTAGTATAAGATGATATTGTCCTCTGTGCCTTGTCAAAATCCAAAAGAACCATGAAGATCTAATATTGATTTTTTTGTGTGTTGTACAAATTGAAACATTATCCCCCCTCATGTTATGAATAGTTACGTGGTACGATGTTGGAAGTCTGTATCAGATGTTGGTAATGAAAATAAATTGGGGTGGAGGATTGGTTGGTAATGAAAATAAAGTTTCCGGTGCTTTTGTTAAAAGGTTTAAACCTATTGTTATTTACTGTCTGTCTGTCACATTTATTATGTATATACATATTAAGTAATGCCCTTTGACCTCTTTCTTGGATGCATAAACCATTGGGGTTATTGTCTCTGTTAGATGAAGAGTCTACCTTCCCAAATGCTAATTTTTTGAATGATGCCTTGCTTAAACTGACATATTCTGAACTACATATACAATAGGAAGCAGTAAAAATTAAGAAGATTTACAGAGTGATTAAACAATAAGCAGGAAATTAAGAAGCATTTACCATCACCACAGCTGCACTCTTCATGTCAACTGATGAAACTTGAAAAGTATTGAAGAGGAAGTCCCTGTATGCTGCATTGCCTGCAAAAATGGGGGCTTCACTTTTTTATTAAGATTGTTCCTAGTAATCATTCACCATTAATAAGCTCTAATAATTTACACAATGATAGTTTGTGAGAGTCCAAAATGTGAGAATGGATTTGGCTTTTCACACTACTATATTGTGGTTTTTCTTGTTGGAA
Source organism: Camellia sinensis (assembly GCF_055761805.1). Lineage (NCBI taxonomy): Eukaryota > Viridiplantae > Streptophyta > Magnoliopsida > Ericales > Theaceae > Camellia > Camellia sinensis. Next base: position 93,376,578 of record NC_138962.1, read on the forward strand.
TAAAGGCAATCAGGCTATTTGATAATTTTTGTGCTACTTAATAATTTTTGTAGGTCAATGTCAATGTCAAGCACAAATGCAAGTATGGACAACATGCATGAAATTAGATTCGAAAACCGCAATTGTCGATGTGGCAAAAAAGATATGGTGAAGATTTCTCAGTCAACAGATAATCCAAATTGCCTTTATTTTGTATGCCCCAATTATCCGAATGGTTGTAACTTCTTTCAGTGGTGGATCCCTCCACATATGCAGCATAATTTGAAGGTGGTCGAGCATGATATTGATGAAAAACGCATGCAAATCTTGTCTACTCTTAGAGAAGTAATTATCGTGAATGGGGAGCTCAAAGACATGACTATGAAGAGTAGGAAACAATATAAAGACTTGGCAATGGTGGTTGAAAGAGTTGGTGAAAAATTGAATTACGCCTTTGTTTTTTTTTGTTTTGTTGTTGGTGGTAGTTGTGATTCTAGTGTATTTGAAATAGTGTATGTAATGTAAGGTAGTGTCAGTATGACTTGTATTGTAGGTTGAATGTGTATGTAATGTAAGATAGTATGAGTATGACTTGTAATGTACGTTGAATGTGTATGTAATGTATGGTGGACCACTACCATTTTGTTCAAGTGGTAATGAATGTAATGGCTTTTTTTGTTTGATGAAGTGGCATCAACATTAAATTCTTAACAAGTTGAATGCTGAAACTTGTTGAAGTATTTGTGAACAGATATTTTGAACACAGGTTTTGAAGGCTTATTTTTTGACATAGGTTTTTGAAGACAGTTTCTGAAGATAGATTTTCATGACAGTTTTTCAACACAAATTTTGAAAGACAGATTTGTAAACAAATATTTTGAACACAGGTTTTTGAAGACAGAATTTTTTACATAAGTTTTTTAAGACAGTTTCCAAAGACAGATTTTCAGCAAAGTTTTTGAACACATATTTTGGAAAACAGATTTGTGAACAGATATTTTGAACACAGGTTTTTGAAGACAGAATTTTTTACACAAGTTTTTTAAGACAGTTTCCAAAGACAGATTTTCAGCACAGTTTTTGAACACAGATTTTGAAACACAAATTTGTGAACAGATATTTTGAACACAGTTTTTTGAAGACAGAATTTTTTACACAAGTTTTTTATGACAATTTCCAAAGACAGATTTTCAGCACAATTTTTGAACACAGATTTTGAAAGACAAATTTGTGAACAGATATTTTGAACACAGGTTTTTGTAGACAGATTTTTTTACACAAGTTTTTTAAGATAGTTTCTGAAGACAGATTTTCAGCACATATTTTGAACAAAGATTTTGAAAGATAGATTTGTGAACAGGTTTTGAACAAATGTTTTTTCAACACTGTTTTTTAAGACAAAGTTTTGGAGACAGATTTTGATCAAAGATTTTGAATACAGCTAGAGCTCAGTGCAAGTGAACATAAATTGAATAATGCAAATGTTTAAAATTATGAAACAATGTGTTTTCATATCCTACTAAACACCATTAAGAGAGATGGTACATTGACTTAAATAAACCAAATTATGAAAACAACCAAAAAGTAAATAATCCAAAAAAACATAAAATAAATTATCCAAAACAAAATAAACTCCATTAATATATCCCACATACTTCAACAAGTTTCGCCATTCAACATCAACATCAACATTAAATACTTAACAAGTTTCAACAAGTTTCACAATCAAAATACAGCAGCTCAACAAGTTTCACCATTGAACATCAACATCAACATTAAATAGTTAACACGTTTCAACAAATTTCACCATTCAACAAGTTTCACAATTAAATACTTCAACTTCAACATCAACATCAATGTTAAATACAGCAGCTCAGAGGCATCTCCTATGCATGAAATTTGAAGTGCCTTCCACCTCTTCATGGCCATCCAAACCCTGGAAAAAAAAAAAAAACAGCACCAAAACTATACTTGAGCAGGACAAAATCAGCACCAAAACCAGCATTACAACAGCACAAAATCAGCACGAAAACAGCATTTTAGCAGCACAAAATCAGCAACAAAAGTACCAAATCAGCAGCAAAAGTACCTCAGTATGGAGCAACAAATTATTTGTTGGCCGAGAACCTGTCTGTGAGCCTTGAGAATCTTCAAACCCAATGTCATACCCACCTTGAAATAGTGTCATAAATGTTGGTTGTCCACAATATGCCAAATTGTTTGCCTACAATTCATTCATATTATATTACGATTCATTACAAGATGCAAATGAAAAATTAATTAACAAAACACAAATTACTTGGCTACAAATCTGACTCACATTATATGTGGGATATATTAATTGAGGAGGAATTGTACCACCCATGGCAACAGAATGAGGAGGAGGAGGGGGAGCAAGAGAAGGATGAAGAGGAGTAACATTTTCATGAATACTTACATCTCCTCCAATAGATAATGGTGAAGGTCTCACTGTTGGAGCAGCAACAAGTCTTGAAGAACTCAAAAATTGTGCACGGGACTTCTTTTTAAAGCTTGCTTGCAATGCCAGCTCACATGGACCTTTTATCCTTCTTTTGCCCTTACTAGTTGGATGTTTTTTCTTCATTCCTATTGGAATTTGCACAACATGATTGTTGTCTTCATGATTGTTGTCTTCTTGCTCACAGGTTTGAGGTTGATCATTAATACTTACTTCTTTTTGGGGACAAAAATGTGCACTTATCTTGCTTTCAACATGTGCACCTAATGCAGCTACTTGTGAACAACAAAAATCATAACTTTCCTCAGTTTCAGCAGCTCTACATGCTATTGATCTAAATGCGGTCATCAATGTCTTATACCATGAGGCTTGTTTGAATTTGACGTCTACTTGAATCTCATTCCCTAACTTGTCCGTCACAGCTTCTCCTCTTGTTTGTTTGGTCCACCTCTTCATAATGTATTGCGAAGGAATCTCTTTCAACTTCAATATTTCTCTCATAACCTTCAAACAGTGACTGCACAAAATCTCTTTCCTTTCAAACTTTGAACAACTACAAGTCAAAGAGCCATCCATCTCCATTTTCACTTTCCTTGCATTTTTCCCAATAGCATCAACAACTGTATATAGGCTACAACCATCAATGTATTCAATTGCTTGTATGTCTGATTCAACAGAAAGAAAATACTCATCTTGAAACTCCTCAAAAATATTTTTAGTGTACACATTACCCATTTGACTTAACATTAAGAATGGCGCTCTCATCCTTGGCAACCTTTGGCATAAAGCATATCCAGCTTCTAACTCCTTGTACCGTTTCTCACAAAGTACCCTTTCAAAATGCATGAAGAATTCATTTAAATTAAAATCAGAACGAATGTATTCCTTCAAAAACGCATTAAAAGATTCACTAAGTTGTGTTGTACTCATTCTCGCAGCCCATGTTGATCTAACATATGGCCAACCCCATTTTTCCTTCACCCCAAAAATCAACTTCAACCAATGATTGTCATGAGCATCATATGTATCAAGCATTTCCCCCCACTTCATTTCCCATTCATTTTCATCCTCAATATCAAACATGAATCTATTTAATACACCTTTCACCCCCTTATCTTGAAAGAGACAATTACCATGCCTTAATGCATTTTGCATCAAGTGCCAAGTGCACAAACGGTGACTCGTGTCAGGCATGACAATGGGTGTGGCCTTAGCCATTGTAGCATCTTGATCAGTAAACAAAGTTTTTGGTGCCTTTTTTGACATAGCCTCTAAAAAAGTTTGAAATAACCATACAAATGTTTCGGCAGTCTCATCATATAACAACGTAGCACCAAAAACAACTGTTTCTCTATGATGATTAAATCCCACAAAAGATGCAAATGGCCTATGCTCTTTATTTAACTTGTAGGTAGTATCAAATGTAACTACATCACCAAATTGGGCATAATCCATGACCATTTGTGCATCGGCCCAAAACATGTTCGTTATTTGCTCTTCATTGTCTAATTGGAAAGCATAAAAAAAAGATGGATTCTCCAAATGTAACGCCCTCAAAATCAACCCATTATATATATATATATCATTGACATGCATTATTTAAAGAAAACAATTTATTAATTCATTCATCAAAGTATTACTAAATAAAAGCTTTACATGTAACATCGAATAAAATGCCCTACAGGCTTACATCTTTCCAAGCCAACACTTGGATACAAAAAGATGAGTTCTAACTCAATACAAGAAAAGCCCTAGGCTTGGATGATTACATGTACTAATAAATAAGGCATTTAACTAAAGATAGTCTTCAAAATCCAAGTCCCTTCCAAGCTAAGTCCTTGGAGGTAGCTTTTCACCTGAACCTGAAAATGATGTTCCCATATAGGGTGAGCCACAGCCCAGTAGAAATATACTAAACCACATATAAGCAATGAATAAAACAATAGCATTCAACAGATGGTTAACCAAGATAATTAATTACTTCATTTTACAGTCTCATGACACTTTTGTCTAAGACACGTTTTACTTTCCAATTTTATCAACATGGCTCAGAACCTGGCCAAACTTATAACAGTGAATTACATATATCATATTCACATCCTTCCAATATCAACAGACAAATGAGACTCAAGCTCAAATCAAAACACTTCATACTTCCAGATTGATACACATTTTAGTGTTGTATCAATAAAACACTTCAATATAGATAAGCACACATAAAAGTGATGCTAATGGAGTCCATCCCCTATCTCCTCCCAAACAAAATCCGGTTTAGAGGTCCATCCCCTATCTTCCCCTAAACCGTGGAGTACATCCCCTATCTCCTCCCACACAAAACAATGTATGCAAATGCAATGCTCAATCAATACACGTATTTTCTGTATCAATGCAATAGTCAAAATTAATGACTTAACCAATGTGATTAGTTTCAGTTATTCCTAATCCACATGCAATGTCTACAACAATCATGACTATCCTCTACCGATAGCCCAAAACAGTTATTTCTAAACTGAAAATAACTATATCAACAATTCAATAGACAAATGATTCAAATTATCCAATTACGCCATTTAATCAATGAATTCCCCAATTCCATGAATTTAACCATCTTTTCCCAATTCCATGAATTAATTATACATATTAATTAATTAATACAACTAGGGTTTTTCCCAAAATTACCAAAGTACCCCCAACATATCAAAATACTAAAACTTAGAACAAAACTTATAAGATGGAGTAGGAAATCCCTACCTCGAAGAAAACAACCCAAATGGTGGAGACAGAGATGAGTGCCCAAATACCAATGTGCTCCAAATCGCCAAATGTTCAGATTAAATGAAAGCCCTCGACTCCCTCTATATTTTTAATAAAGCAACTAGGGTAGAAACACCCTCTAAATAGATCAAATCTAAGAAAGAAGGTGAGTAGGGAGAGAGAGAAGTCGGACCTAGGGTTTAGAATCAAAAGAAGATGAAAAAGACTGATCAAAACCCACTGCTGTGTATATAAACTGGACAGGCTCGCTCGAGCGAAGACTTGGTCGCTCGAGCGACCAGACACAGAGAAGCTACGCTCGGGCCAAGGAAGCCTTGCTCGAGCCAACAACCCAAAAGCTCGCTCGAGCGAAAGAAAACTCGATCGAGCGAAGAACTCAAACCCTCAGGTCTGTAACCAGACACACGCTCGAGCGAAGGAACTATCGCTCGAGCGAAGAACGAACTAACTCGCTCGAGCGAAGAAAAGCTCGCTCGAGCCCAAAATGCACAGCTACAGGTACAAATCAGACGCAACCTCTCGCTCGAGCTACCAAACCCCGGCTCGAGCGAAGAACCAAAAATAACAGCTCGCTCGAGCTACAAACTCCTCGCTCGAGCGAAGATCCAAAATTCTGGACAGCAACACTTGGTTTCTAAACCCAACCAACCTGAAATAAATCTGCCCAACACATCCTATAGGTCCAAATGAGAAAATAAGGGACAACAACAACAACTATACAATGACAGAATCTACGGAACCTAAGTCCGGATACAGTAATCAAATGGGAGAAGACCGGGGTCACTATAACCTCCCCCCCTTCAAAGAATTTCGTCCCCGAAATTAAACATAAGTTTTTGAAAACAGATTCTCTTTTTTTTTTTCTTTTTTTTTTTTTCTTTTTTTGACAATTCATTAGTAAACATCTTGACCCAAAACTGGTCATTTCATCTCTTTATCAAGAGGCATCTCACATTAAACATATAACACAACTTATATCTCAACCTGTATCATTATTATGTATGATTCCTTTCAATGTTAACAATTCCCATATCATATTCAATCGCATGATATATACAACCCAATCAACAATGTACTCAACAGATGCAATATTACACTAAACTTCTATAATGAAGCAAGTTCCAAGATACACCCATTTACCAATACAAACTCAATGTTTTACAGCTTAAGACATATATAAAGCTCTTAAGTTCAACAATATAACAGAATCTAATTATAAGATTACAAATCAACAAACATGTCCGGATATTTCTGGCAGACTTCCAACTCACGTTCCCAAGTGGCTTCCTCCACTCCGTGGTGTTTCCACAAAACTTTGACCAAAGGGATGGTTTTGCCTCGCAAAACTTGATCCCGCCTATCCAAGACCCGAACCGGTCTCTCCTCATACGAAACATCCTCATCAATCACTAAATCAGTCCAATCCAACACATGTGATGGATCCGGCTCATATTTCCGAAGCATACTCACATGAAACACGTCATGTACTCCGGACAACTGCGGTGGTAAAGCTAAACGATAAGCAACCTCGCCAATCCTCTCAAGGATCTCAAACGGACCACTGAACCGAGGGGACAACTTCCCGCTCTTCCCAAATCTCATCAAACCCCGTCTAGGTGATATCTTCAGAAAGACATGATCACCCACCTCAAACACCAAAGATCTCCTCCTACGGTCGGCATAAGATTTCTGACGACTCTGTGCTGTAACAAGTCTCTTACGGATAAGCTCAACTTTCTCCGTTGTTTCCCTCACCAACTCCGGACCTAACAGAGGTGCATCACCCACCTCGGCCCAACAAACAGGAGATCTACACGGTCGGCCATACAAGGCCTCAAATGGTGCCATACCGATACTAGACTGGAAGCTGTTGTTGTAGGCAAACTCCACCAACGGCAAGTGCCTCTCCCATGACCCACTAAAGTCTAGAACACAACCCCGAAGCATATCCTCAAGGATCTGAATAGTACGCTCGGACTGCCCGTCAGTCTGAGGATGATAAGCCGTGCTAAAGGTCAACTTAGTGCCTAAGGCACTCTGCAAACTCTGCCACAACCTGGCAGTAAAATGAGGATCTCTATCTGAGACGATCGTCACTGGAACCCCGTGTAACCTCACTATGTCCCGAATGTACAAGTCGGCAAGATGATCTACCGAATCTCTCACGCGCATAGGAATGAAGTACGCCGACTTAGTCAACCGGTCTACAACCTCCCAAATAGCATCACTACCCCGCTGAGTCCTCGGAAGACCCATAACGAAGTCCATAGTGGCGTGTTCCCACTTCCACTCGGCAATAGGCAAGGGTTGCAACAAACCCGCTGGCCTCTGATGTTTGGCCTTCACTTGCTGACAAGCAAGGCACTTAGATACGAAAGCTGCCACATCTCTCTTCATACCCCGCCACCAGAACTGGCGACCCAAGTCCCGATACATCTTTGTGCCTCCCGGATGCACCGCAAGGCGTGAATGATGAAAATCTCGGAGTACCTCCTCTCGACAAGACTCCGGCACAAACAGACGGTGTCGGTATCTCACACTGAGGTCGGGATACACTGCCAAACCCTTCTCAACCTTCCCACCAGAAATCTTCTCACGGAGGGTTTCTACCTCAAGGTCACCCCTCTGAGCCTCTAACACTCGAGTCACGAGTGTAGGCTGTACAACAACAGAAAACAAGGCCGCAGCCTCTACGGTTTCGCCCAGAAGTAAGTCAAACTCCCCAAGTGTACCCAACATCTCCCATTCTCGGATGGCTATACTAGCTATGACACCAACAGGTTTTCTGCTAAGGGCATCGGCCACCACATTGGCCTTTCCCGGATGATAATGCAACTCAAAGTCATAATCCTCTATAAATTCCATCCATCTCCTCTGCCTCAAGTTCAAATCTTTCTGTGTAAACAAATATTTCAGACTCTTATGATCCGAGAACACCTCGAACCTCTAACCATAAAGATAATGCCTCCAAATCTTCAAGGCAAATATCACAGCTGCTAACTCTAGATCATGCGTAGGGTAATTCTGCTCGTGAATTTTCAACTGACGTGAGCCATAGGCAACTACTTTCCCTTCTTGCATTAACACACAACCCAGACCCTCTTGTGAGGCATCACAATAGACTGCGTAACCCAACCCTCTCTCTGGAATAATCAATACTGGAGCGGTGGTCAGTCTAACTTTTAACTCCTGAAACGACTTTTCACAAGTCTCACCCCATACAAATTTGACTCCCTTCCGAGTCAGTCTAGTCAACGGTGACGCTAACTTGGAGAAATCTTTCACAAACCGACGGTAATACCCAGCTAAACCCAGAAAACTGCGGATCTCAAACACACTCTTAGGCTGTGCCCAATCCTGCACTGCCTCAACCTTGGATACATCAACAGACACCCCTTCCCCGGATACCACGTGACCCAAGAATTTGACTTCCCTCAGCCAGAACTCACACTTCCCAAACTTGGCATACAGCCTATGGGCTCTAAGTAACTCAAGCACCATTCTCAAGTGTTCCTCATGCTCCTCCTCAGAAGGCGAATAGATAAGGATATCATCCACAAAAACAACTACAAACCGATCCAAGAATTTCCAGAAGATCCGGTTCATCAAATCCATAAAAACTGCCGGTGCATTGGTGAGCCCAAATGGCATCACCAGAAACTCATAGTGGCCATACCGTGTACGGAATGCCGTCTTCGGAATATCCTCCTCCCTGACCCTCAACTGGTGGTAACCCGATCTCAAGTCTATCTTAGAGAAACAACGGGAACCCTTCAACTGGTCAAACAGATCATCTATACGAGGCATAGGGTACTTATTCTTAACCGTAGCCCGATTTAACTTCTGGTAATCTATACAAAGTCTCAAAGCACCACCTTTCTTTTTAACAAAGAGGGCCGGTGCTCCCCACGGCGAAACACTAGGACGTATAAAGCCCTTATCTAGCAACTCCTGGAGCTGAATCTTCAACTCAACTAACTCGGCTGGGGCAAAACGATAAGGTGCCATAGAAATCGGCGCCGTGCCGGGCACTAGGTCAATAGAGAATTCAATCTCCCGGTGTGGTGGCAAACCAACAAGATCCTCGGGAAAGACGTCCGAGTACTCACAAACCACCCTTGGCAACACAATCTGAGACTCATCATCCTCACTAATCGAAAGGTTAGCAAGTAGACCACTAAGCTCACTCCGTCCTCGCGGAACATACCCCGGTGGCAACACGTTACCCACCCGGTCCCCCAGAAAATGAAAATACTCTCCGCTCACGGTACAACAAGTGACCCTCTGGCGGTAGCAATCAATAACTGCCCGGTATGACGATAACCAGTCCATACCCAAAATAACATCGAAACCCCTCATATGCATAACTACAAAGGAAAATGAAATTCTATGATAATCAACCTCTATATCACAACCCCTAACACCTTGTTTCAAAATCAATTCACCCCCAAGAGGTGACACTACACAAATAGGAGATGCTAGCTGTGCTAACTCCAACTCCAAAACAGATGCAAATGCAACAGACACAAAGGAATGAGATGCACCTGTATCAATCAAAACATTAGCAACCGAGTTGCAAAACAAGAAGGTACCTCTCACAACTGATGGTGCTGGCACAAGATCCTGCGCGGTAACAGCATACACGCGCCCAGACGGCCTCTGATCAACTTGCTCAACCCTAGGAGCATAAGATTGCTGCACCGACTGAGACGATGACGCCCCCTGATTGGCCCTCGAGGCCTGACCCGACTGAGCTGGCTGCTGACCCTGAATCTGCCTCAAACTAGATGCACCAGATGTGCCACCCAACTGCGGGCAATACCTCTTCATATGCCCTAGCTGACCACACTGATAACACGAGAGTGGCTGGCCTCTACCCTGACTCTGGCTCTGAGATCGAGCCGAAGATGATGCTGCTCTCTGCATTCCTCCCCTCTGAGGACAAACTGGAGACTTGTGGCCCAGCTGGCCACACTTGAAACAGGTAATGTCTCCCTGACTGCCTTTTCCCGAACTGGCACTCGGCACAGGAAAAGTCGATCTAGAAAAGCTACCCTGAGACTGCTGAGGATTAAAACCCTTCTGTCTCCTACCATCACTCTGACCATTCTGACTCCTTTTGGAGCCCTTCTGTCCTTCCTCCTCCTCCTACATCATAATTTCCATGTGGGCTGCAGCATCAACCATACGCCCATAATCCCGAATCATAGTTCCCCCAACTCTCAACTTGAGGCCACGCCTCAACTTCTTCTCAAACTCAATACAACGGCGTTCCTCAGACGCCACCAACTCAGGTGCAAACCTGGACAAACTAGTAAATGCAGCCTCAAACTCGACCACTGAAGAACTCGACTACTTAAGTTGACAAAACTGGTCTCTCAGCTTCTCCCTGACTGCTGGAGATAAGAACTTTTCCTGGAAAGCATTCACAAAAGCCTCCCATGTACCTCCTATACGACCCTTAGTAAACTTCCACCACTGACCCGCATCCCCCTTCAACTGGAAAGATGCCAAGGTCACTTTCAATCCCTCATCTTCGATGCCAAGCATCTCAAACGTCTTCGTTGTCTGTTCGAGCCATTCATCTACCTTAAGCGGCTCTTTAGGATCACCCACAAATTCATCCGGATTAGACCGGAAGAACTCCCTCTTCAGAAAGGAGAGTCCTGCATCCGCAACAACAACCTGAGCTTGATTCTCAGCTCTGAGAATGCCTACTGACTCCCTAAATGCCCCTGCTATCTCTCGGGCTAGAGCGCCCATAGCCTGCTGGCCTACTGGCTCGGCCACATTGGCCTGGCCAATTCCCTCATGAACTGCCGGAATCTCCTCTGGCACAGGCACCTCTTGCCTACCCGGCCTACCACGCCTACCGCATCCTCGTCCTCGTCCTGATATCCTAATAAAGGAAACAAAGACATTAGCACATTAATAAATGTGCTGAAGCCAAACACTCACATCCTAATGCATTGGACAACAATAATTCATTCCACGTAAGCACATAATCACATAAGCACCTACGAATTTCATTCCCGGATAATGACAGTCCCAATGCGTTACTATAGTTCCGGTTGGAAGCAGCAGTGATCAAGTGCCTTTCCAACAAGACTACTAGAAACTCAAGGGTCCAATCATCATCCCAGAAACTACATTCCATACCCACATAATCACATAAACATGTTATCACATAAGCATACAACGTTACACTAAGTCTCTATCAAACGAGACGAACCCATTGTGATACTAATCACTTCCCACGTACCCAAAGTATTCAAACCTGGTACGCTCTGATACCAAGTTGTAACGCCCTCAAAATCAACCCATTATATATATATATATATATCATTGACATGCATTATTTAAAGAAAACAATTTATTAATTCATTCATCAGAGTATTACTAAATAAAAGCTTTACATGTAACATCGAATAAAATGCCCTACAGGCTTACATCTTTCCAAGCCAACACTTGGATACAAAAAGATGAGTTCTAACTCAATACAAGAAAAGCCCTAGGCTTGGATGATTACATGTACTAATAAATAAGACATTTAACTAAAGATAGTCTTCAAAATCCAAGTCCCTTCCAAGCTAAGTCCTTGGAGGTAGCTTATCACCTGAACCTGAAAATGATGTTCCCATATAGGGTGAGCCACAGCCCAGTAGAAATATACTAAACCACATATAAGCAATGAATAAAGCAATAGCATTCAACAGATGGTTAACCAAGATAATTAATTACTTCATTTTACAGTCTCATGACACTATTGTCTAAGACACGTTTTACTTTCCAATTTTATCAACATGGCTCAGAACCTGGCCAAACTTATAACAGTGAATTACATATATCATATTCACATCCTTCCAATATCAACAGACAAATGAGACTCAAGCTCAAATCAAAACACTTCATACTTCCAGATTGATACACATTTTAGTGTTGTATCAATAAAACACTTCAATATAGATAAGCACACATAAAAGTGATGCTAATGGAGTCCATCCCCTATCTCCTCCCAAACAAAATCCGGTTTAGAGGTCCATCCCCTATCTTCCCCTAAACCGTGGAGTACATCCCCTATCTCCTCCCACACAAAACAATGTATGCAAATGCAATGCTCAATCAATACACGTATTTTCTGTATCAATGCAATAGTCAAAATTAATGACTTAACCAATGTGATTAGTTTCAGTTATTTCTAATCCACATGCAATGTCTACAACAATCATGACTATCCTCTATCGATAGCCCAAAACAGTTATTTCTAAACTGAAAATAACTATATCAACAATTCAATAGACAAATGATTCAAATTATCCAATTACGCCATTTAATCAATGAATTCCCCAATTCCATGAATTTAACCATCTTTTCCCAATTCCATGAATTAATTATACATATTAATTAATTAATACAACTAGGGTTTTTCCCAAAATTACCAAAGTACCCCCAACATATCAAAATACTAAAACTTAGAACAAAACTTATAAGATGGAGTAGGAAATCCCTACCTCGAAGAAAACAACCCAAATGGTGGAGACAGAGATGAGTGCCCAAATACCAATGTGCTCCAAATCGCCAAATGTTCAGATTAAATGAAAGCCCTCGACTCCCTCTATATTTTTAATAAAGCAACTAGGGTAGAAGCACCCTCTAAATAGATCAAATCTAAGAAAGAAGGTGAGTAGGGAGAGAGAGAAGTCGGACCTAGGGTTTAGAATCAAAAGAAGATGAAAAAGACTGATCAAAACCCGCTGCTGAGCGAAGACTTGGTCGCTCGAGCGACCAGACACAGAGAAGCTACGCTCGAGCCAAGGAAGCCTTGCTCGAGCCAACAACCCAAAAGCTCGCTCGAGCGAAAGAAAACTCGATCGAACGAAGAACTCAAACCCTCAGGTCTGTAACCAGACACACGCTCGAGCGAAGGAACTATCGCTCGAGCGAAGAACGAACTAACTCGCTCGAGCGAAGAAAAGCTCGCTCGAGCCCAGAATGCACAGCTACAGGTACAAATCAGACGCAACCTCTCGCTCGAGCTACCAAACCCCGGCTCGAGCGAAGAACCAAAAATAACAGCTCGCTCGAGCTACAAACTCCTCACTCGAGCGAAGATCCAAAATTCTGGACAGCAACACTTGGTTTCTAAACCCAACCAACCTGAAATAAATCTGCCCAACACATCCTATAGGTCCAAATGAGAAAATAAGGGACAACAACAACAACTATACAATGACAGAATCTACGGAACCTAAGTCCGGATACAGTAATCAAATGGGAGAAGACCGGGGTCGCTATACCAAAGATTTTTGTTGAAAGTATTGCAACACATTACCTACTTCCCCATACGCTAAACTTTTTTGTCTTTTGGTTCTCAAGTAATTTTTTTGATCTAATTTCATAAAACCAAGAGACTGCCTCCCTCTAGCTTCCCTACCCATCAATTCAAAAGATTGCCCTAAACGTAGACCAGACTCTGAGGCTAAGTCTAACTCAATTGCTTGGGTATCTGATATCTTTCTTTGCGATGGCAACATATGGGCACAATCAAGAGATACAAGTTCATGGTTGTGGTTTTCTTTGAAATCAATCATAGCAAATTTCCCACTATTGACATCCAATTTAACAAAAAGTCGGGCCTCACAACCAGTCCTAGTTTCAGCTCTAGGGGTTTTTGTCAATGGGTCTCGCTTGTCAACCTTCCGAAATCCCTCTTTGTTGCATACCAAATTTCTAGAAATAATTTTTTTTGTTAACTTGTTCTTCTTACAATATTCCCTTCTTATGTTAAATCCCATTCTTCCTCCATATGCATTATAAAAATCGTGCGCACTTTCTTCTGAATCAAAGGTCATTCCTACTTTTGGCTTCCAACCACAATCATTGTCAGGTTCCATATCCATATAACAACGCAACTGAAAAGTAGAGGCAATCAAATGGGAGAAGTATCAATACACAATAATAAAATGATTATTATTTTTTTTTTTTTTGGGTAAAAATGTTCTGTTTCCTCTTGTTTTCTAAATATCATGTACATGCTTTAAGAAAGATTATGTGTACTTGTAAATTGTTTCAAGTTGAAAAAATTAGTACAGGTTTGAACATGGGAGGATAAAATATTTGAGCTCTATATTTATAGAAGCTAATATAGAACCTGAACTGGAAAATTCTGACAAATACAGAAGCTAAAATAATTTTTGAGACACCCAGTTATAGCTAAAAAGCAAATTATAAGCATTAAGTATATGTCGTAAATGTATTGCTATATCTATATATAGTTTCAACCACCAACACTTTTTACAGTTTAAATTGGTCATGGAATACAACAAATAAAACATCTATGTATTGCTCACTAGTTAGAAAAATCAATGTAGTTGCAGACAATAACAATGTTCCCCAACCATGACAAACCTGTGCATTGAATCTTTTGTTCCTGGTAAGGAAAACTTATATGGGGAAAAATTACAGAAAACAAAGCTATATCTATACATAGTTTTGGTCCAACACTTTTTACAGTTTAAATTGGTCATGGAATACAACAAATAAAACATCTGAGCCAAAAATCAATGTAGTTGCAGACAATAACAAAACTAAACCTCAATGTTCTAGCTTTATTCATGGTACCATGGTTGAGAACAATAAAAAAATGACAATAAAACAATGTAGGCAATAAAACATGGACTCCTGGGGAACAATGTCCCTTTGTTCTCAACCATGGTACCATGAACAGAACAATGACAACAACAGAACAATGTTCCTTAATTTTCTTTTTATACTCAAAAGGTGTACTAGTTAGAAAAATCAATGTAGTTGCAGACAATAACAATATTTCCCAGCCATGACAAACATTACCTTCAGTTGATGACGAAGTGGAGCTTTGGTTCGCGGGGTCGCCGGACGTTGGTTCACCGTCGATGTTCGTCGCCGATCGTCCTCGATGTTTGCCGTCGACTTCGCCAATCGCCAAAGCTTGGAAGAAGGAGGGAAAAAGAGCTTCGAAGAGGAGGGAAAATGGACTCCTGAATGGGAGGGAAGCTTTGTGCTGGGTCGAAATGAAGAAATTCAATTTTTTTTTTTTTAGCTGTAGATCTTCAAAGGGCCACGTGGCCAAATCGTGGCCCTTGACCGGAGGACAGGAGTGACTCTTTGGCTGGAGAGGATCCGGACTCCTTTTTTTTTCCTTCATTCTCTCTCTCTCTCTCTCTCTCTCTCTCTCTCTCTCTCACACACACACACACACACACACACACACGCACACATTTTGGCTGTGCCGATCAAGGTAAATCGATAATATGTGGTTTCAAATCGTTGACGTAGTGATTGGATTGTAACGAATGAGAAAATCATTGTTTGAAATCAGTCCAAACCAAGGGCTTCTCAGATCTTTTTCGTGTCGGTAGTGTTGATCTTGTTCCAACGATTCAGGTAAATCATTTTTTAAAATTTTTCATTTTAGAATCATCATTCAATCTACATTTTCATGGATCTTTTTGTCTATGGTCCAACTAGGAGATGATGCGTGGTCCAACCCAGGTTAATCACAAAAGAGTTTAGAGGTATCCTTCAATTGAAATGTACCATTCAAAGTCTACCTAAATAAAACTCTAAACTCTGAATATCTTTAAGTTTGATGTTTGGCAATTTTTGAATTTTCATTTGCAACTTTATTTTTTCGAAATTTCTCGGCTTTTTTTGGAGATTAGTCTAGAATTTGTTGATTTGTGAATTTATTTTTGAAAATTTTTCAACTGTCTTGAATTTGTTGATGTGTGAATAAATCTGAACAATTTTGTTGTGCTGCCAAGTTTAGATAGATATTGGCTGATCATAGGAGAACAAAAGATTGTTGTTCATGCTATAACAATAGCAAGCAACCCTCCTTTATCTGTGTTTACTAGAGAAGCTCCTAGTTGTAATAGAAAATATGGTCAAAGTGTTGGTTTGCTCACTCATCTACCTGATAGGTACGGACGAGAGACCACAGCCTTAATTGACTCGTGTGTGCCACCATCCTTTTTGTTTGTGATCGGAGACCATGTGTTCATTTGGGCATAGAGCTTCCTTTTTTGTTGTAAGTGTGTAAATCTTGGTCTGTGATATTTATATATTAGACTGCATTTCATTGCCATGTATATGGGACGTTGGATGTCGAGGTGAGACTATGCCAAAGCATGTGTGAACTAGTTTGAATAAATAATTAAATGGGTGTTTATGGCTTCAATTAGCACTTCCATGGAAAATAAAAGAAAAAGGAATATTTTTGTGAAACAATAGAATAGAACTTCCATAAAAACAGTGGAGTTAACCCAGTTTCTCAAAATAAACTATCCTAGTTGTGGAGACTTTTTATACACACACACACCAAATAAAAAATAAAGAAGAAGAAGAAAAAAGAAGCATCTTTGATAAACCAACACTTTAATTGTATCATTAATGACTTTGGATTCCATTATTGGAAAACTGAGTGCATGGATGGTGGTAAAAACATTTTTTGAGGCAAACGGTATTATTTTGAAGTTTATGGAAACAAAGAGGAAATGGCTTCAGAATTGAAGTAACATAATTAGTGAGATTAAAAATGAGGATTTTTATTGAATAATCGCACTTAGGTTAATTAGTTTTCACCTAATTAATCTGTTAAAAACTAGTGCATGACAATTGCCCGGCTTGTTCGTGGATAGATGTAAGTTGATAAGGAGAGCACTTTCTCAGGTTATCACTATCATTGATCTCAAACAGTTGTTTATTGTTGGGCAACCACAGTCTAAGAAGACAATAGTTAAAGCATCCACCTCCTCAGCAACATTTAGCTGAGTAGGATAGGATGATTCCTTCCTCTCCTATAAATATCTCGAAATAAAAGGTTGGTGAGAAATTTTGGAATTTTTCTGCCTATGTGATAAAACAATAAATAATTATTTAATAATTTATTTTTTATTCTTGGGAGCTGTACAAATTTTATCAGGAGTTGTCTACATTTGTTGACAGAAAATATGAAGACAATGAAGTGTTTTATATTTTCTGTATTTGGTTGCCGGCATTAAAAGCCTAAAAGGTATATTGAGTTTTGTAGAATGGTTGCTATAGCTGCCAGAAAACATGTATATCCACCTTGGGAAGATTAAGACGATGTTTGGATTATGGATTTAGGAAGACATTTTCATCCACATTTTTCCTTTCCCTTTCCAAATTCGTACTCAAAAAAAAAAAAAAAAAAAAAAAAACCTGCCTAAAACGTCTTCAAGGTTTCTTATTTTTGGAGAGTAGTTGTGAGCTTTGGAGCATCTGCTAGGGTTTTTCCTTTTTCAAGAGGAATAGACTTTTCCACTTAGTAGAGTAAGGGTGAGGATGCCCAAGCTGGTGCTTTTGCTTAGGAATCTACCATGGGACTTTGCTCTACTTGGAGGAGCAAAGCTCGATAAGATGAGCAATGAAGACTTCACAACAAAAAGGATCTTTGGAGTACTTTAACTTTATTGTCTTAAGTGGACAGAGTTTCGGCATATCAGACTGCTAATATGATGGCTGAGGAGGGACTGACAACCGCAGGTAGTGTGGATCGTGTTTGGCAGCCACCAAATTGGGGTTGGGTTAAGGTTAATTTTGATGGTAATGGTGGGGCACATAAACTATCTAAATTTGCTGGTGAAAGGTTTTGGTGTTGTACTTGGGATGCAATACCACTTGTGTGGCTGGTGGACACTCTAGTGTTTGATGGTTGTCCTCCTGTTTAACCCTTTGTTTGAGTTGAAGTACCAAAAATGTTTTTTAAAAAAATAAAAATAAAAGCAAAAAATATATTTGGCACTTTCACATGTTTTAAATTTTATTTTGAAAATAGGTGAAAAGAGGGCGACTGTAAGTGTTGCTAGAAAGATATGGTAGTTGAAGACAGTTGCCGCCATCAAGAGATGATTTCTTGTGTGAAATGGTGACTAGGGATGGCTCCATTGGGAGGTGGCGGTCGAAGATGGTTTCTAGATGTGATTTTCTATAGCTAGAGGTGGTGGTTTGTCGGTGCCAAAGGTGGTTCCTAACTACAGGAAATGGTGGACGAAAGTGATGTGCAGCAATAGTGGTCAAAGAGTGTCAGCTGGCCATCCTGGCTAAAGGTGGGGTAGCCCAAGGTCGTTGATGGTTGTGGTGATGAACGGTGGATGATTTGCTGAAAAAGGTGGGAGAGAGAAGGGGAAAACAATGAAAATTTACTCACATATAGCTAAAGGTGGTGTAGCCCAAGGTGGTTGATCGTTGTGGTGATGAACCGTGGATGATTTGCTGAAAAAGGTGGGGGGAGAGGGAAAACAATGAAAATTGCTCACACATAAGACCAACCTTCTCTTCTTTTGGTTATAAAATTTTATTAAATATTATAAACTTTTCACATTTTTTTAAAACTGAAAATAGATACCAAACAATTTATTATTATTATTATTATTATTATTATTATTTATTATTTATTTTTTTTTGTAGACATTAAACAAAGAATTATAAATGTTATAGTCCTAATATTTTAGTTCCCCCAAGTTAGAGCTTTATTCACCACTCAACCCTAACACACCGTATAAAAACAGAAAAAGAAAAAGAAAAGATGATGGCAGTCCTTATGCTATGTACGGTTTGTTAGAATCAACTAGAATGAAATCATCATTTCATCATAATGTTATTGTCATATTTGGTTCAATAAAAACTATAAAATATATTGCAAATAGAAGCATTATTTATCATTATAAAGGAATAATTATTGTTAAGGAATGACCATTCCATTTACATAGCTTGTCCAACAACTTAAAGCCACATAGAGCAAACTTCAATAATTTCAAAATGACGACCAATTCTTGGCCAACATGAATATATGATATCCAATATACAGACCATTTTTAAAACCCCAACCTTGAGAACCTTAACAATACACAAAACAATCTGAAAACACTAAAATGAGTATAAACCACCATTTGCCTATCTTATACCACATGCTTAAAAGAATTCAAAACACTGCTTGCTAAGCCAAAAGAGTATTTTGTCCTTACTAAATATGTGCAATTTTTTCTCTATTATATTCTATTTATATACCATATGAAGAGAAAAAGGAGATATTTGCTCCACTTATTCAAGGTTCTTTTTAGAGCTCTAGACAGGATGATCTTGAAAAGGAGCTTGGGGGAGATTAACAGTGTGCGGTTTGATGTCTCTACTCCGCATGTAAGTCAAGAACTGACCAGGTAGCTCTTCCAATAGACTCTGAACAATTGATATCTGTCCACCTGCAGAAACACAAAACAAAACTTACAAGATAAAGTGAAAATAGAAGCGCAACTGGCAAAAGACCAGAAAAGAAATTCCTGGTGCAGAGCGAAAACCTCCAAAATGAGAGAGAAGATGAAACAGGTTATATTAGATGTTGGTATGGATACCTAGCATCTTGTGAATTGCACTAAGGTCCCTTTTATGAACAGAAATGAAGCTGACTTCGTCATCATCTGAGTTTCAAAACCCAGTTCAGGTTGTGAAACTTACATGTCTAGCTTTGCTGCATAAACAATACAACTCTCCTCGTGCAACTGTGTGACAGCATGGGAGCCAACAATAAAAACCTATCTATACCTTTTTCTTCACCTCCTTTTTACCCTATGTATCTTTTATATTTTTTTATAAATAATTTACAAAATTACCTAACATTTTAGTATAGCAGCAACAAAAAAACCATACACCCAAAGTATTTTGCCCACCAGATATGTATTTTGCATATCCGGCACGCATCTAGCCGTACTGGTACACTTACCCATACCAGGTATTACCTGGAACTTGTACAACAACATCTTAGAAGCACTTCATAAACAAAAATGTTGAGAGGGAATGAGAATCTCATTACTAGTAATATGATTGCTAATAATAAAAATCTTGTGTCATTGCATCAATGCTATTCAAGTATTTGGTTTCATCAGGAATCCTCAATGAGAATAATAACATTTTAAATATTGTGGGCCCAATAGGAATGTGAGATTTCCCATAGGAAAGTGGGGGAATCAGATTCCTATTAAATTGGGGAATGTGATTCTTGTTGGGATTGATAATTAATAATCATTTTCCCATTTTGATGTGTTCCAAACGCTAGAATCATGAGAATCTGGAATAATATTCCCATTCCCTCTCAAACTTCTTGTCATCCAAACATATCCTAGACGTTAACAAAAGAAAATAAATACCAGAAATACTAAACTCTCATGAGCATTAAAAAGCCAATTGTGCTAGATTCCAGCGCGTGTCCTGCCCAAATGTGGGCAAAACTCTAAACCAAAATAGTCTACTGACTTTGAAATAGTAAATCAAATTAAGTAAGAACTCACCATGTACATCACGCATTGGAACAAACTGAACAATGTCTCGTGTGGCTATCCTCCCTGTAGAACTCTCCAATCGATGTCCATTGTCGGCATCAAGGATCTGTCAAATAATGAGAAATTATACCACACCAAACATCGGAGAGAATTTCTGAGGAACAACGTTTCACATTTTCAAGAAACAAGTATGGTACTGTAATTACTAATAGAAAATAGTCCAGGACTATGTAATGCAAATAATTTGTTACAGAAAACAAGAATATACCTCCATTTGTTTGAAATCTGCACCACCCACTCCAACAATAAGAATGGATAGGGGCAGGTCAGATGCCATCACCAAAGCATCTTTAGTTTCTTGGAGATCAGTAAGGACTCCATCCTGTAAAATTGTTTCAAAATCATTTTATTGCAAAAATAAAGAATAAGAAAAAAGGAAAAAACAGAAAATGAAAATTTATCATTCACCGTTATAATAAGCAAGACAAAATACTTGCTGCTGTCCTGGGAGAGCGAACGACCAGCTATTTCTGCAGCAGTGTTGATCACTTGACCGAATAAAGTGGGTCCAGCAAGTGCAACGTTCCTCAAAGCACTAGCATAAGCAGCCATGATGCCTTCTACTCCTTCAACCTGTAAAAAGAAGACGGAATTGACCATCACCTCTGTATATATAAATAGCAGGCATCACAGATTATCCACATAAATCAATAGCTGGAAAGAGAAGTGCAAGTAGCAAACTGCCACTGAAAAATAAGATTACCTCCCCATGTGTGGGTCTGGTATTACAACATATGAAACATACAAGTCAAACAAAAATGAAACAGCATGACAAATCTGCTCAACATAGCAATTCAAAAAGTGGTATCCTTTCCTTTAGTCTCTGGCAGCAGATAAAAATGCTAAAAGTTAAAGAAATTAGAATAACGACACTGACTTCATCCTATTATATTGAGAATGGACCTAGGATTGTAACAAAGGGGGCAAACATATAGACCAACAAAAAATTTAAAATGAAAATAACAAAAGCTTCTCTATTTTCTTTTTCTTTTTCTTTTTTCTTTTTCTTTTTTCTTTCTTTGTATCTACATAGAGTTACAAAAGATAACAATTGTAAGACAATTTATATGCTAAAGTGAGACAATACTAACTTGTGTTCGAAGCTCTTTTATGTCATTAAAAGCATATGTAACAGACAATTTATATGCTAAAGCGAGACATACTAAATTGTGTTTGACACTCTTTCATGTCATTAAAAGCATGTATAATAGAATCGACATTAAAAACTTAATGTCTTTCTAAATGAATGCGGTCAAGTATATTGTTGATTTCACCACCACATTCTTCTCTTCTCTACATGTTAGGACTTGTAATAGACACTTGTTATGAGAAATTAATTTCTTTTATTATATTTTGTCCAAAATAATTTAATTTATAAAAAAAAAAAAAAAAAACACTAGAGGGGGTGGCCTTTTTTTTTATTTATTTATCCGATTCCCATATTTCTATAGTCTGTATAAATGGTCTGTGTTAAAGTGATATTCACCAGCACAACAGATCATAAATATTTCCAATTGAATACACCACATAAAATACAGGGACAAAAGTTGATGCCATAACATTTTCACTTCAGAGCTGAATAATTGAGAACTATGTAAGACGCATGATAAGAACGAAAGAAATAATACTCCAATCCACAATCTCTTTGGTAGGCTGGACACACTTAGGATCTACCTTAAACATGAAATTAGAGAAGATATCAAAGAATCTTATTGACATGCGTGAAATCAGAGAAGATATCAAGAAACCTCATCAACAAACATGAAATTGATTGCCATAACTTTTCTTCTTACAATAAACATCATATTAACTGCTTCATATCTTCTTTGTTCTGGCTATTACTATTAACTTGAAAAATTAAACAACATATTGACTTGTATACTTGTTGGACTTCAAAAAACATGCCAATTCATTTATTCTTCAATCAATATCAGAGTTTCAAAAACATTGGTTCACTACACTTGGTTCTTTAGCATAAAAACTGGACTAGCAGTTAATCAAAAAAAGAACAAGGGGAATAAACATAGGAAGACTTTCTGAAGATATAACATCAAGCAGTAATTAAAGACAAGGACAGCACAATATCTCTTAATTCCTTGCAAAGAGAGTTTTACCTCAAAGCCACTTGCACCTCCATTTAAGTTAAAACAATGAGATATAGAACCGTCATATGTTCTTCCACCAAAGCCCCAAGCAGGAAAGCGTCTATCAGAATCATAAAATTGTATGACCTCCCCAACCTCCATTATGGCCTATAAGGAGTTCAGTCAATACAATATACAACCAAGATGTATTTCTACTAAATTCAAAAACAAAAGACTGCATGAAACACAAATGCAAGTGTGATACTTTGGAGGTTACAATATTTATTTATTTATAATATTTGTAATATCATTATATAATTTTCTATTAGATTGGATTGTATTGTTGTATTTTCTTCTTCCCCTTCATATATTTGAGGCATCCCCTCTTTGTATATTATGCCAAAAAATTTACCACAAAAAGTAATGTGTGGTCCAGATTCAATTTTTATATAGTGGGATCCACACTTGAAATGAATCTCAACCACATAATGTGCTTTTTCTGGATAAATTTTATGGGTCCCTACCATTTCTGTATAATATTTACTCATTACAATAATGTGGGCACCTATATTCCACACAAGGGAATCCACTTGAAAGAAAGGATCACTACTTATAGTGCCTTTCTTATTAGTAAGATAGGTTGCTTGAGCCAATCCTTAAATCATTGTAGGAAGGGGTATGGGAGTCAACCCCTTGACCAATCATTATGGGTTGGCACCATCACCTCTCGCACCACAAGGTGTGGTGGTTATCCCCATTGGAAAAATTCAAGAGTCTATTTTAATTCTATTGAGTGCAGCAGCCATAAAAATATCAGTTATGCAACTTATGCTAAGATCACACTATAAGATATCTCCGATCTGACTAAATTATCCTGCTTGGTTGGACTAATTATGCCAGTTATATGAAGAAAAAAAGATATCCCAGATTTGAGAACATCCATGGTCACACGACCTTACCTGCTGGTAAGCATTCAACCGCCCAGTAGGATCAATGTAGTGCAAGGAATCTGGATTTCGAGGATTTCCATTCGAAGCTGGAAAAAATATAAACTTCAGTGTATGAAACAAGCAACTCGCAGTACAAAGTGATTATTTTCTTCTTCTTTTTGGGGCTCCATAAAGTAGTTTTATAGAATGTTGAAAGTTGATTACCAGTAAAATCAACAGCTACCATGAAGTTCAGCTCAAATCCACTAGAAATATAATCAAGAAAACTGTACAGTTTCTTCTCACAAAAGCCATCAACAAACAGTTGGCCCTTTAGAACCTATACATAGATAAATACCAGGGCTTTTGGGCATCAATTACATGTAATGTGTAGCTAAAAACTATTTCCAAGTAAGAAACAAATACCTTGTCATGAGCACGGTTACGAGAAGACGGAAAAATAAAATTTGCACCAATTTTTTCTTTTTGAAGTTTTTCTAGATCCGCCACCGATTTCTGAAGTTTACTGTTAACAACAAACTGCAGATTTAGTATGTATGACCTAGCCAGAATGACTAAACGAAAATATATAAAACAAGAAACTTAATTGGAAAGAGAGAATTGGAATAGTTACCCAATAAGTACATGATTGCCATTGCTATTGAAATCAAAACACTCAATAACTAATGGGTTATCCTGCACCAAGTGAATTGTTACCAATCAACATTTAGGAAAGAAAAATTAATAGTTACCTGCATTTGTATCATCATAGCATATTGGTTAATATAAGTGGATTCTGAACACAGTTTTCTTTTTGGTTAGAATGATCTCTAGTGGGCATTTCATTTCCAAGTCAATAATGCAAAATCCTAAGGGTCGTTCCATTCAGGCAGTTCTTAAGTTCCTTATTGGAACAAAGACACAAGAAAACCACAGATATCAAACGTAAAACAAGGTCTAGCCACTGATCAGAAGAGGCTCACAAGCTTACCTTGCTTCCAAATTGCTGCATAGTCAGACATACGGGTTTCCAAATTGGATTCAAGTTGTTGTTGACAACGTCTGTTTTGCAAATCGGAACAGAACCTCCACTCTCAACAATCCTAGATATTCTTAAGAAAGGATCCTGAAAGGAGTAAAAGGAAAGAAACAAATAAGAGCCAAAAAACCTAAGAGTAAAAACAGAACTCATAGGCACACCTGCTTCATATACATACACTTTTGGAAAATAGGTCCTTGTTGTCCAAGTGCGAACAGCGAAATGTTATCTCAACAGCATTCCTTGAAGCAACAGTTTCCTCAGCATGGACAGTAAGTGTCCCCAAGTTTTTCAGACCTCTTTGCCCATTTTTATTGTGAAGATTTAGGGTCAAACTTCGACTTTGTTTAGTCACTATCTGCCATGAGTTAAATAGAGGGGAATTCAGACATATACTGGTGTAAGCCCAGGAATGTGACAATCTCAATTTGTTCAAAAGAAAAGAAAAGAGGGAAGTAAAATATATTAGCCTCCCGTATATGAAATTTGCAAGAATTTTTCAGATAGAATAATCACAAGGAAATCCACGTCCAAATGCTTTGGCATGTGGCTCCCTATACCTCTCCAATTAGAGTTTGCTTATGTCTTTTATATGAGTCTGATTCATAACCCATACTTAATGCATGAAATGATGGACCTAAAATGTGGCAAGACACATGCATTGTTAGAGACACTACCAACCACACTGGCAAATCAATACACGTACCTTTATAGCTTCCTACACCATAAAAAGGTATCTCCAGCCAAATGGTTTCGCAGCAATATGGTTCCTTGGTAAACATCTATTAGAGGTGTGTACATGAGAGTCATTTGCTAGTACATTTTTAAAAATAGTTGGTAGTTTGAAAAGTCAGGTAAGCAAGTTCATGACCATGCTCTGTTACGCCTACATTGGCACTCTAAAATGAATCAAAAGATTCAGGCAAGTGGCAAGATTATCTGGGTTGCTTTCCTGATGATAATTCTTATCAAGTGAATATTTCGTTAAAATTGGGGTAAGGCGGCCTATTGTCGTTATTGAAACTGAACATTTTGGTGAACTATACCACAAAATAAGGCAGCAAACTGTAGTTTGTGCAAAGACAAATTTTCAAATAGATTAGTAAACACTCTCCCGAAGAAGCGTGGACACAGACATCAGACACAACACAGACATGCCAACACATTAATCTTCAAAAAATACAAGACACGACACATGGGAACACACAAAATATGCAGTTTGATAAATTAATTATATATCATATATATGAAAATATCATTTAAAGATAATTTTTTTAAAAAGGGACAACATAACACTAATTCCTACAAATCTATATTGTTTTCTTTTATCATTGTATCTTAAATTTTTTTGTTCAAATTTACAATGTTTCATGCATATCTAAGCAAAGGATATGTATGTGTGAAGTATCCAAAGCGTGTTCAGTCTAAAAAATTTAAAATTTCATTTACATCCAAATCCTATTATATTTCAATTTTTTTTTAGAACTCCACATACTTCAGACAATTGAAGTCATGTGTTATTAACACACATGAAACACTTGGCAAATTAAAGAAAATAAAATGAAAGTCAACTATTAAAATAAAAATAATAAGGATGTATGCTTACCTATCTCTCCTCCTTCGGCCTTTTTAAATTTAGGACTATGAGATGCTTAATGCTGCCAATTTGTTTGGGAATTAAACTAATTAAGAAAAAAATCAACTTTTTGCTCACACTTCTTTTCAAACAGAAAAATTGTGAAAATGATTTCTTACTTTTAATAAATATAAAAATATTTATAATGTAGAAATTTAATGTATAAAGAGAAATGATTGTATTATTGATTGTTACATATTGATTTCTATTACAATGATTCATGATTCCTATATATAGAAGAGGGTGAGTGTGTAGTAGGTAAGGAGTAGGTGAAGTGGAGGTGGTAGTGGTGTAGTGGGTTAGGTTTAGTGGAGTAGGTGAGGTGGTAGTGGAGTAGGTGAGGTGGTAGTGGTGTAGTGGGTTAGGTTTAGTGGAGTAGGTTTAAGTGGGTGAAGTAGGTGGAGAGTAGGTGGATTTTAACAGCCCCCCGCAAACTCAAGGAGGATAGGAACTAACCAACTTGAGTTTGGAGAGAGTAATAAAACAAGAAAATACATAAAAATAAAAGAGGATAGGAGACACTGTATGGTCGTGTCAGACCGATGTAGCAGACAGTTTATGGGGTCATGTCGGACCGTTGTAGCAGACAGTTTACAGGGTCATGTCGGACCGTTGTAGCAGACACTGTGTGACAGTTGTTGTGACAGTTTACGGAGTCTTGCTGGACCCTTGTAGAAACTAACCGGAATCAATGTCGGGACAGTTTACAGAGTCTTGTCGGACCCATAAAGGAGCTAACCGGAATCAATGTCGGGACAGTTTACAGAGTCTTGTCGGACCCATGAAGGAGCTAACCGGAATCAATGTCGGGACAGTTTATTGAGTCTTGTCGGACCCTTGAAGGAGCTAACCGGAATCAATGTCGGGACAGTTTACAGAGTCTTGTCGGACCCTTGTAAAAGTCGCACCCTCAAAAGGTGTGCCCAATTTTTCAAAAGGCGTGCCATCAAAAGGCGTGCCCAATCCATAAAAAGGTGTGCCATCAAAAGGCGCGCCCACTTCATCAAAAGACGTGCCCGACAGAAAGCGTCGAGCCATCAAAAGGGGCGCCTGACACGCGGCGATGCACGTGATTGACAGAGCGCGTGTCGGCCTCGTCGTCTCTGTCTTTATAAACCAAAGCGAAGTCTGAGGCTTGGAAGCATAACAAACCAGTTGAAACCTCTTCGTTCTCTGTAACATTCTGTAACCAACCCTTCTCTGAAACACTCAGCAATCCATAACATGGCCTCGTCTTTCCGTTCAGCTACCCAGAATATGGCCTCTTCGTCCCGTGGTCTGCTCACTCTCTTTCCCGACCTCAACGAGTCAACAAGAGAGATAACTGGTGCGGGTGCCCGTGAATCTCAACCAAGCGCCCCTGAGTTTGCTCCGTTGAACTTCCCTATGCGGTCGGTGGAGCAAAAAATGGCAATGCAAACAGATATTGAGGCCAATCAGTATACTTTGAAGTCATGTGTCGAAACCATGACTGCGGTCACAAACTTGTCGCACCGGCTGCAGAGTAGGACAAATGAGGTGCAACAGTTAAACGCCCAACTGGCTCTGCTCCAACGCATGTATAAGGATGCGCGAGCAGAGATAAGTGTGCTGAAGGCGGAAAATAAGGAGCTGAAGCGGAAGGCCACCGTGATGTTCCGATTTGGAGGTCCGCCATATGCTGGAGTGGAGGAGCAGGGAGTAGTGATCATGCCCAGTGGAGTGGGAAACACGGAGGCAACACCGGCAAGGGCCGTCCAGGACGGAGGCAAGAAAAAGAGACCGGCGGCAGAGTAGAGAAGAAAAATCTTGCCTGTGGATGTGGTTGTTTTTTGTTTTTGTTAATGTTTTTTTTTTTTTTTTTTTTTTTTTTTTTGGTGTAAAATTGTGATCGGGGTTGATCCCCTGATATGAATAACATGAGAAGGTTGTGGATGGGTGATATGAAAAACAGATAAATATATTTGTGGATGGGTGATATGAAAAACATCGGTGATTTTTTTTTTTTTTTTTTTTTGGTGGAATATAAAAAAAAAATAATAATAAAAGAATGGAAAACGGGTGATGCTCACTAACAATGGTAGGGATAGGGGAAATATATTATAATAAAAATATATATATATATATTAATATTAAAATAAAAGAAAAGTGTGAAATAAGGTGGGTGGAATAAATTAAGAGAAATGAGGGATATGATTAAAGTGGGTTTGAAAGTGAAAAGATGAGAGAGAAAATTAGGGTTTTCCGGATCGAAACATCAGCTTCCATGTCTCAGATTCTTTGATGCTCTCTCTCCCAGTGTGATTTGGGGATTTTTACGGTTTCTTCGGGCAAGAAAGGAAAGTGCTTTTCTAACTTTATCCTCAAAGCTACATGCTCCTCTGACAATCAATACAAATGGGGAACAAGTGCCCTATACAGTTGAATCAACCTTTCTCAAGGGTGAGCATGCATCCAAAGGCTCAGCCAAATACAATGTGCCGCATTCCCCAGACCCTTTTACAGCTGGAGCGAAGCTAGCTTCGATGTCCTCGAAAGACAAGGTAACGTTGTTTCCAATCAAGACAACGTTGCCAAGAGCCACGCAAGTCAATAGAGAGAGAAAACAGCAGACCAGAACCAAACATTTCGACATCTCTGATCAAATCACAAAATGCCGAACAAGCTTCGGTCGAAGCAACCATCGAATCGAACGCTGAGGGAGGCACAGAGTCTTCTTGCGACAACATCAATCTCATCAATCTCCAAACTTCCACTCTCACCACCTCTGATGGGGACCGCGAGAAATCGTTGGAGTACGCGGACGAGTTGATGGAGAGAGGCTCGAAGGCTTCCAAGGACCACGATTACAGTGAGGCCACCGACTGTTACAGCCGTTCCCTAGAAATCAGGGCTGCTCATTATGGGGAACTTGCTCCTGAATGTGTTAACTCATATTATAAGTACGGGTGTGTACTACTGTACAAAGCTCAAGAAGAGGCTGATCCATTGGGTGCTGTGCCAAAGAAAGAGGGTGAATCTTCTTCGGCTTCTGTTTCTGGTAATGGTGAACTAGAAGGGAGTTCAAAGCCTCAGGAAGGAGCTGCTGATGATGTTTCTGGCAGGAAGGATCAGGAAGAAAATGATGAGGAAAGTGATGCTGAGGACCTGCCTGAGGGAGATGAGGACAGTCAGCGGCTGGTTTGGACATGTGGTGGTGAAGAAGAGTAAAGGTATGTGTAAACAATTTTAGCGGACTAGGTTGAGGCCCGGCGGGCGGCTAAGGTGAGGTTGCCGCCCGCCGGGGAAGCGAAAATACTAAGTTCTAAACCAGCTCTGATACCATGTAGAAATTTAATGTATAAAGAGAAATGATTGTATTATTGATTGTTACATATTGATTTCTATTACAATGATTCATGATTCCTATATATAGAAGAGGGTGAGTGTGTAGTAGGTAAGGAGTAGGTGAAGTGGAGGTGGTAGTGGTGTAGTGGGTTAGGTTTAGTGGAGTAGGTGAGGTGGTAGTGGTGTAGTGGGTTAGGTTTAGTGGAGTAGGTTTAAGTGGGTGAAGTAGGTGGAGAGTAGGTGGATTTTAACATATAATGTTAAAAAAATAAATTGTAATTATTTTCATGTATATATAAATCTCTACTTACTTTGTTTCCATGTTCCTGCCATAAGTGGTGTTTTAAATTTTTTTGAAATTTGTTGGGTGTTCTTATCAAATCACACCCGTGTCTCGTGTTTGTATCCATACAATTTCAAGAATAGAAACTTCTATCAATACATATATGCCAAGAATATTTTCTGCATTTTCATGGGCATGTAATGCTAATTCTTTGCCACTTTCAGTTGAACATCATGGAAGTAACCAAACATGATGCAAAAATTGGACCCATCATTGAATTACATAGCTTTACCCATAAACAGGAAACTAATGTAATATATGTGGAGTTAATATGGTCACAAAAGCACATGAACACAGTAATTATTAAGTGAAATCCCTTAGATCAAAGGCAACTTACCTCAGATATAGCACAACTGGCTTCACCAAGAAATTCTTGATCTTTCAACTTCAGTGTCTGCAGGATACCAAAATATGAAACTTCATCATCTGCAATTTTTTCCCATCTCTTATGATGAAAAGCTGCTAACAATTTGTTAATCTAGAGAGAAGTTGCTACTCATTGAGCACTACTCATTATACTCATAAGCATGTGAACTTAATTTATCCTCAAATTTCAGAGTTGACCCCTTCATTATACAAGATGAAGCTCTTGAGTTATGAGAATTAATAATAGTAGCATTCCTAAATAAGCTTAAGAATCAAAATGAAAAACAGAAAAAACACAAAGAAAAAAAAAAGCTCTCTCTTGCTTTCTTGTTGTTTGAATATATTTATGTTAGAGAAAAGCAACTCTAAAATTTCATATATGCTAATAAGAATGATTCTTTGGAGAGAGAGAGAGAGAGAGAGTAAAACAAAATTGGAAAGAGTGTCAAAACAATGATAAAATTTCACTGACATTATTCAATTATTAAATAAGTAATAGTTTGGCTCTAGCTAAAATTTAACATCACCAAACTAGTAAAGAATATAATCACTAATCCACCTTTGGAACCTAAGAAGCATGGACACGGGACATAATGATTGTGAAAAAATTAGGATATGGACACATCGGTGATAAGGAAAATATATATATATATATATATATTATATATTTTTATTGCCTTTGTATATGGATATATATTTAGCGCACAAAAAAAAAGCGTCCATTTATATATGAGTGTATTTCTATTATTTTTTCACCTTTTCCCTCTTTGTTTCCATATATTATACTTCGCTCCCAAATTAGCTATCTAAAATTATTTTTTTAAAAAACCCACAAAATTGTCCTAAGGAGTGTCCAAACAGAGGACACGGATGACCTAGGGCATCACATACTCAAACCTTGAGGCATTGGCAAAATGGAGAACAAATCTCAGTTACACCAGGTAAAGCTAATTGAATTTCAAGCAAAAACCATAACATACCTTCACATGCAAATTGTGGTATCTTGTATCAACATCATACACATGAAAGCTGCAAAAGCAAAATGTGTAGACATTTGAGATAAATTGTTAATGCTTATTAAACAGAGAAAAATAACTATTAAATGCAATGAGCAAGATAAATCGGATGATCCCAAGTACAAAAAGCTTACACCAACTGCTGAACAATCTCAAACTGATAAGCAACATTAATTTTCTCAATCCATGCAGGTTCCAAAGAGTTCATTATCACTTCGGTGCGACCAAGTTCCTCAAGCGATCCATCTCTTTTCTTTATATAAACTACTGCAATAGGATCACTCTGCATTGAACAAGATAATACTTCAGTTTGAACCATCTGAGGATAAGGGCTGGCATAACACCTTAGTACATATCAATGAGTACATTACTGAGCTAAGTAGCTATGCGCTGTCTCTTGCACAAGTGAGTCATTTTCTCTTAAATCTGGTAAGTACTTAATAATAAATGGCTTAGTTGTAAATTGAACTCAAAATTTTTACGGTCCAAGCCCCACTTCCCAATATTTCTTGAGAGGCAAGAGAGGCCACTCAAATATGCAGTGCGCACCCTCCTTCTACATAGGGAAACATCTCCAGAGATGTTAGAACCTAAAGGACTATATTCAATCTAACGTACTCATCCCCTTACATGAGCTAAAGGTATGCTATCATCTCATTATTTCCTTTACATGTAGAATTGTCAACATAGCTATGTCATGCCAAAGATGTTAAATTGAGGTTAGCGTTACTTCTAAAAATTTGAACCATATATTTGGATATATTGTTTCAAACTTATTGCATATGTTCAGATTTTGGTATTGAAATTCATGCATTGAGATAAAGAGTGAATTTGAGAAGATAAACATAATTATACTGTGACATTATGACAGATGGTTGTGAGGAAACTAGAGAAAGAGCCAACAGTTAGTAAAGTAGATATAGTTAAGAGTGAATTAGCTTAAAGTTGGGACAAGAAGATAATGGCTTCTAGGGTTTCAATTACAGCTTTATATCAGTCACAGGGACGAGAAAGACACAATGCGCCAAGTGAAAGCTGCTCTTTATTGATTCCCCAAAAGGAGAATAAATTCTTCTAAACTGTATTCGAATCAAAATAAACAGCCTGGTGTTGCTTAATAAGCAAAAGAAACTAGCATCCCTACTTAACTGGCTCACATGGTATCATTACCAAACCAAACTAGGTTGCATCCCAAACAGGTGCCATTCTTCCACTCTATCAAAGATTATATACTCAATTAAATTAAATAATCCATATCATTTTTACTACCACATCCCGTGAACTTCTCGACTAACAACTAGGTGATGTAGAAAACATCAATCTTCAAAAACGAGATTCAACTATTAGGAGCTCTTGTCTAGGTTTCTTTTGAACAATCTTTTTGTACCTTTCACATTTGACTCCTAATATTAGCTTCTCAAAGGTCAATATACTGAGAATCACACAAAAAACAAAACAGCAGAAGTTATAAATAATAGCTGAGCTTATTCTTAGCATCATGATAAGGACAGCCACGAACATGATGACAATCTTGTACAAAAAGTGATGAATCCATGATGAGATGGCAATAAAAAAATCAACCATAGCAAAAACAACTGTATCCACAAAAATAATTCAACAGAATCATTGCACAAAGAAGATACAGTTCTCATATGGTTTTAGTAGTAAGAAAAGCTTACCTTGGAAACAATGTCACGATCAAGTAATTTGGAAGCAGATAGAGATAACTGCGGTTCAAAATTGAGATACATTATCACACCATGAACAATAAAATTGCATGGACAGATTCTACAAAAGAGAGAGCCACAAGTTCCTTAGAAAAATCAAATATGTGTAACACCCTAGTTGTTAACATTTCCTTTACATCTCCATATTTCTTATTTTCATTACTAGTTTATTACATTTAGAGTTATGCCTTCTTGTTTGCTATAAGAATCTTGGATGGCATGCTATATTGTTTGTTTTGAGAAGTAGACTCAATATGTTATCTTTATTGTTTAGGGTTCTCTACATGTTCAGTTGATATGAAATGAATTAGAACTTAGAGACAATAACTAGGGAGACACTCTTTTATACATAACGTAAGTCTGCATGCTTTTATTCCCTTAATTAAGATGTGTAAACGCCGTAGTCTAAGGTTGCTAGATTCTATTCATTGTATAAAACTTAGATTACTGCTAACAAAACATGATTAGTGGACTTAATTGGGATTAGTTAACCTTGAGCATAATTAACAAGGCTAAACATGCTTAGTTGACTTGATCTCAATTAATAAGTGTTAACCATGATTAATAAAGATAAAATAGTGATTAAGAAGTTGGAAGATAAAGCACACACCGCACTTCCTACTAGGAGGCATGACTCGAGGGAGAGAGAGACTTGTCTCTCTAAAAATTTCGAAAATTATAAAATTAAACTAGAAATTATAAAAGCAAAGGGAGAGAGAGAAGAGAGGACCTGTGCAGAATTTTGTAGTGTTTAGTTAAAGAGAAAGTGAAGTAAAATGGAAGAAAGAGTACAGCTCAAGGTTTCTAAAACAAACTCAAAACTCCGAAAATTATAAAATTAAACTAGAAATTATAAAAGCAGAGGGAGAGAGAGAGAAGAGAGGAACTTGTGCAGAATTTTGTAGTGTTTAGTTAAAGAGAAAGTGAAGTAAAATGGAAGAAACAGTACAGCTCAAGGTTTCTACAACGAACTTAAAAATTAAGGTAAAATTCATTAATTGTAATCTAATATCTTCTGTAATCTCAAAATAACATGATTAAAGTGAATTCAAATTGATTAATTGAAGGCTATGAAGCACAGGTACAAGAACTGGTATTGGTACAATATGGGTACGTCAATCCAATAAAACTTAAAAAAAGAAGGATACAGGTACAAGTAGATACATTTGTAACAAATATGTATTTTTAATTTGGAGTAATGCAAAAAATAGTTACATGATTTAATTTATTAAAATCCAACCTACAATTCACATTTAATGCCAAAAGTAAAAGCATAAACTAAAATTAAATGTCATTATATTAAATAATTTACAAACCATAACTTAATTTTAAGATCATGCTAAGCATAAAAATAAAAATAAAAAAGAAGTCCAACAAATTTAACTTTATCTTTGTATTAGAAGAAAATATTGTTTAAATTGAGGTACGGGTACGGATTGGGTATATATACTAAGTATGTCTCGGTATGCCAAAAATTAAGAAGAAAAAAAAGTTGGATATGTATTTCGTGTACTTAGTGCATATGCAGAAGTACCATACGAAGTACCAGTACCCGATATGTACCCAGTACTGGTAAGGCATGTTTGTCGAAGTACCCATGCTCCATGTATTGAAGGAATTAGGGTTGGACACCATGTCTGAATTGGATTAACCCTTTTTAGTTGGGAGAAATCCTTAATTATAAGAGATTTAATAAGAATAATGAGGCCCTCTTCTGTTTATGACTTTTAGGTATTGTATTTCATGTTCTTAGATACCTTAGAGGATCCTAGAATGAGTTTTTAGACTTTTGACGATGGCCTAGAGTAGCCAATTGTTCAAGAATGACCAAAATCCCCAACAGCTTAGAATTTCGATATGAGACCACCACCATTGGAATCTAGACTTCCAGGCCTCAATTTAGATGAAAATTTTTTCCAATTTTAAAGAAGGAGATATGCCCATTTGAAGTTAATCCACCAAGTTTGCCAGCTCATTTGAGTTGGCTACTCAAGCAAGACTCTGCAAACCAATATTTTTACTGTTTTGGCCTCTTTGATCTATATTTAGCCCTAAAACATAATGTAAGACTTTTAAGACTCTAAACACGATTTTTGGACCTTGACTTATCCTAGATGACTTAATTTTGGAGGTAGGGTTATTCAACAAAGTGAATTGCCCTGATTTTGTTATGTTTGAATCATGTACCAATATGCATTGTATTTATGCTTATGTAGGTTAATTATCTTGTGGACTAACATACTTTGGTAGGGTTAAGGTGAGTGATGTGAAATTTTTTATCACTCAAGAATATCATATGTCTGCTATGTTCAATGTATAAAGATGACATCCATGGTTTTGATCCAAGATACTATTAGGGCCGTAAAACATACTAATAGTTTTGTCATTGAGAGGTCTTACCACATTGTGGTTTTGACATATAGCTAAAGTTGACCCAGTCATGTTTAGTACCGTCTAGATGGACATTGTCACAATGATTGAAATGCAAAGTATATAATATGTTGTAGTTCAAATGTTAGTTAAGCTTTTGTAAACTTTTTGTTTAGGTATTATAAATTGTTTAGAGATATCCTTGTTTGTTCTAAAATGGCTTTGATATATCTCTTTGTTCATTGGATTTTTGGCTCATCCCTCTTCCCTATATATGTAGGTGATGACGGTACTTGAAGACCATGTGATTCAAGCTTCATGTATATGTGCATATCCCCTTGAGAAGGAAGAGCTTTGACATTTTGAGGTCATTGTATATTTCCAGCTTGATACTTCGATTTGTACTTTCCCTTACGTTGTCAATTGTACTCCCATGTAAATGAGCCTAAGTTGGTAGTATAAGCTTCCATTTCTTCAATTTGTGCACTTGTTCTAAATGGATATATGTAAGCTTCTACAATCCAATCAGGATATACTCCAAATTAATAGTACCATGCATTTTGTTTGATTAAGCCTTTGGTAGTCTATGACTACTAGCCAGTCATTACCCTATTCTAGCTTGAGGTGGTTTGGGGTCATGACATATCTTCTCCCAAAAGAAAAATGAAAAATGAAAGAAAGAAAGAACCCTACTATAATATAGTTCAGTTCAATGTATTTTCTTTCCAGTGGTGTATTATTGTTGCTCGGAAGGTGTTGGTGAAAGCATGAGGCACACATAAGGGCGAAGGCCTCGTGGAGCCCAAACACAAAGTGCAACAGCAAGTGCGACATGATTGAACTAAAAGACAAATTTTTAAAAAAAATAATATAATGGTTAATCCTATACATTTCTAGAAAGGTTGTTGGTGCAAATTTTATAGACTTGTTCAATTTTTTAAAATTTTATGAAGTAAATTTAAAAACCATTATTAATGAATAAAATGACAATTAACTGACCAACTAACTACTCATATCATTTAAACCTAGCTTTTATATAATTTTCCTTGTGTCTTAAAAAGTATTCACAGCCATGATATTTGATAGCCATGGTCAAAATGAAATACATGACTGAATCACAATATGCCCAAAAGGAAAAGACAACAAAGCACTAGAATGGTAAGCAGCAGCTTCTATGCCTACCATAAGCAAATGCAATCCTAAAGTTTATAATTATCATCCTCTGCATTGTCATCACAAAATTTGTAACCCTCGCCATCTTCCTCATCTAAAATAAGGTCTCCCACATTAGCAGTATGTTGTGAACTAGAAGTAATTTCCCTTCCTTCAAATTCTTTTTCTCCTTCTAGAACTTATTCACTTATAGTCTGTGTTGTCTTGTACTGTACATAGTGTATCATACCATAATATTGGAGTATTTGAATAACAAATTAAGGACCCATTCAATACTATTATGGTGGTGTTTGGGAAGCAAGTTCCTAAATTTTTTTCTCATTTTTTTCACTAAAAGACAAAAGTTTTACAAAACCAAAAAAAACACATCCAAACAAAATATCACATCCAACCCCATAATCATTTCACTTTTTCTCTCACAAACATCACATCCAACCACATAAAAACCCAACTATCTTCCCAAACACTAAAAAATTTTTATCTCATAAAAACCTATATCTAATAAAATCTACATAAAAACTCACTTCCCAAACACCCTCTATGATTTAAAGGTTAAAACTAAAAAATTAATATTTTTTAAACCAACAATTAAGAATAATGATATTCACACTCCAATTTTAGCCTTTCATACTCCCCTTGTGAGAGGCTAAAAGACAAAAAATAGTGTGAGCTGTTTAAAGTGGAATGTGGATATCATTGTTCAAAATCAAAAAGCAACCTTTAAAATCCAATGGCAATTATTCCTGTGGTCAAAGTCAATGGTAGAACAAAAATACTACGGACATGGAACCAACAACACCACTGAACAAATATGCCAAGGGGGTTCATATCTATAGATTTGAACCATTTTATGCTTGTTCGAAAGTTGGCTCTATAATAAATTTGTATCCGTAATATTTTTTGTGGTAGAATACAAAATCCTATCCAATTTATGATGCCAATTAGACCTTAGGACCAGGTCCAAATAAATCACAAGTAGCAAAAATTAAGGAATATTATGTAGTGGGACCAATATCATTGTCAAAGTTCCAAAATGTGCCTTTTTTTATCCCAGGCTTGCTACAACTCAAAAGAATCTAAAAATCATTAGAAGATTTCACACATTCCAATGACAAGCTTTTAAGTCTGGAACCAGCAACTTTATCTTATTGTTAGAAGTCAACTATGTTATTGACAAAGAGAATCTTGCTTGGTTTTCTTTCATTCAGGGGAGCACTGCCACCTTTTATAAATTGTATTGGGTTGGATCATGCAGATCAATGGTGGCATTGTCGTCAACCCATCTAAGCAAACAGATGGAAATCCCTACTACAGTGTTTCCATAACATTGTCAGTCAACATCGCTGCATTGGATTCATCTGATTCACTTGGCTTATCCCTCTTTTTGTTTTTCTCTTTCTTTTTTGTTTTAACAAATGAGAATAATCTTGCTGTCCAACTCTAACTAGGAAAGGTAGTTAACTTTATCATATTGTACAGTTCAACTAACGGGTTCCTTTTGTTGTCCATTATGCATCAGTTTTCCAGTGGATCAGAACTCTCAAATTTTATGAAATATAATATTTCATCATTACACATCCTTCTTATATATAGCATAGATACAGACACGGACACCCAAATCCATTTAAAAAATAAAATAAAACAAGACAAAAAGAAAAAGACTTGACATGCAGGAAGTAACAAAATGACATCTTTTTTCGGGGGGATAATTTTTTTGCATAAAAATGATCTCAACCGTGACTTTTTATTTTTCAAATAATTCATTTCCTCACATGGCCAAAGACAAGAATAATTATTAGAAAATGTGTCACCCAAAATACATCATTGCACCAATCCTGGAAACCAAATAAGTGGGCCTTGTTCTGGAATTATTCACCCGGTTTGTTTTCAATTTTCAAAAATAGTTTTTTGAATATTCAATTTGTATTTTTATATTTTTAATAAAATTTTTAAATATTTTAATCAATTTTTTTTTTTTTTTGTAATTTTTAGATTCACTTAATCTTAATATACTTAAAAAGTATAAAAATAGTACAAAAAACTTTTAAAAATTCATTGAATATTATACTTTTTAAGCATATTTAGATCAGGTGTATCTAAAAAATACGTAAAATATTTTTAAAAAGTTCACTAAAAACAAAAATATATATATATATATATGAAAAATAAAAAACCCAATTTTTAAAAAGTGGATTCAATTTTCTGAAACCAAATTTAGGATGGAACTTCAAAACAGTCCGTTTGGATTTGAGTGATTTGAAATATTAAAAATAATGCATTTATCTTTGTGGGGATATATTTTCTGAGTACCAACACGTGGCAAGGTGACGCCGACGTGTCAACCGAGGTGCCACGTGTCCTGGTCGTGACGCCGAGGTGATCTCGGCAAGGCCGAGGTTATCTCCGAAGATATCGGAATCCGAGATAAGTGGATAAGAGACAAGAGTCCTAAAATAAAGAGGGAACTCAACTTGGATATGGACAAGAGTCCTAGATTGGAAGAAGACTTCAGTTTGGGTAAAGATAAGACTCTTAGAGAGTTTATCCTAATCCCACTGGGAGTCCCAGATTAGCAGTAATCCTAAGTCCATTAGGGCCAGGCTCCTTTTAGGACTAGGATTGTATTGACTATAAAAGAGAGGCACCCCCATGGGTCTAAGGTATGCTTTTGATACTCAAGCTTGTGAGTTTAGTACTTGATTTATCTTTGAGAGATATACTGACTTGATCGTCGGAGTGCCCCCGGGTGGTCGAAACCACCGCGGGATTCTTATATTTCTATTACAGGTCAGTCAGGTGCCATCTATTCTGCCAGTGCTCTCCAGCTGGTTACTAAGCGGGCAGTGTGGTCGGAAAATCACACACACAATTTGGCGCCGTCTGTGGGAAAGAAAGAAGAATAGATGGCCAATGACGAACAGAATGACTAGATTAGAGACTACGCTCCTGCTAGGAGTGGAAGACCTATTGATCTCGACGTTGAAGGGACAATAGCAACACAGACACTCGTGACCAAAGTCACGGAGTGAAAGAAGCCGGCCAGGAAGGTGACGCACCAAAAACAACAGATCGAAGCAACGAAGACGACCTTCAGGTATGAAAGGATAGATACCTGCGGAGGAACGAAGACCCTTCTAGAAGGGATGCAAAGACAAGGGGCATGAGCGCTCCCAAGAAGATAACATTCAAGTATAGAAGAGCTCAACCTGAGTGAGCAAATCCCGGATCCCAGATCCCAGAAGACATGATCTCGGCCTAGATGAGTAGGTCCGAGAAAAGAAGAGCTCAACCTGAGTGAGTAGATCCAAGATTCCAGAAGATAAGATCTCAGGACCTGAGTCCAAGAAGAGAAGAGCACAATGAGCAGATCTCAAATCCCAGAAGATAAAAAGGAAACACACAAGATCAGACTAAAGTTGGCCAGAATTGAGAAGTATGCTAGGGCCGAGGAAGACATGCCAAGAACAAAGGCATCGGAACAAGAAAAGAGAAACGACTCGCCGATGCGAGGCCGAAAATCAAACTCAGGTTGGAGCCAAGTAAGATCAATAGAGAAACCAAGGCCGACAACCTCGGATTGAATTCAACCTCGGCGACAAGGTCGAAGCTACATGATGAGAACCCAAGTGGATTTTAAGTTCACATTGGGGGCAAAGAGAAGAAGAATGCGGTTACCAC
The DNA here is from genome assembly GCF_055761805.1 of Camellia sinensis. Lineage (NCBI taxonomy): Eukaryota > Viridiplantae > Streptophyta > Magnoliopsida > Ericales > Theaceae > Camellia > Camellia sinensis. Next base: position 93,416,873 of record NC_138962.1, read on the forward strand.
TTGTTGAAATTTGTAGCAATTTACAAGTTGGTTAAACCAATATGATGCTTAGCCGAAGTTAAGCCGAGATAATGCTTAACCGAAGTTAAGCCCAGATGATGTTTAACCGAAGTTAAACCGAGATGATGCTTAACCGAAGTTAAGCCGAGATAATGCTTAACCGAAGTTAAGCCGAAGATGATGTTTAACCGAAGTTAAACCGAGATAATGCTTAACCGAAGTTAAGCCGAGACGATGCTTAACCGAAGTTAAGCCGAGATTATGCTTAATTGAAATTAAGCCGAGATGATTCCTTGTCTCCACTTGTTGAAATTTGTAGCAATTTACAAGTTGGAGTCAAGCTGATTCCTTGTCTTCACTTGTTGAAATTTGTAGCAATTTACAAGTTGGAGTCAAGCTGATTCCTTAATTCACTTGTTGAAATTTGTAGCAATTTACAAGTTGGAATTAAGCTGATTCCTTATCTTCACTTGTTGAAATTTGTAGCAATTTACAAGTTGGAGTTAAGCTGATTCCTTATCTTCACTTGTTGAAATTTGTAGCAATTTACAAGTTGGAGTTAAGCCGAGATTACTGTTTCTCTTCACTTGTTGAAATTTGTAGCAATTTACAAGTCGAAGTGAAGCCGAGGTTATAGTCTGCACACTTGTAGCAATCTACAGGTTGGTTAAACCAGAGAAGATGCTTAACACTTGTTGAAATTTGTAGCAATTTACAAGATAATGTTAAGCCGACATGTGATCATCTGTTGAAATTTGCAGCAATTTACAGGTTGAGGTAAAAGCTAAGTATATTGTTTAAACACTTGTTGAAATTCGTAGCAATTTACAAATAGATTATTGTTTAACACTTGTTATGTTAATCCTTATTGAAATTTGTAGCAATTTACAAGTAGGCTAGACCGAGATCACCGTTTAAACACTTGTTGAAACTTGAGAAAAAGTTTGCAAAGTTAACATTGAGTAGTATATGTTTCACACTTGTTAGAATTTATGAAAAGTTTGCAGGTCAGTATCTTGCCGAAGTAAAAGTTTTGTAGCTATTATACCCGAGGTATGTAACCTCGAGAAGATTGCACAAAGGAGGCAAAGTATGAAAAGCATGCATAATATTCTAAGTATAGAATCTTGCAAGAGCAGTTAGAAGAAGATCAAAACAGAATTCGTCGTGATTGACACACCTTCACCTTATAACAACATCTTGGGAAGGCGATGGTTGCATGCAATGGGGGCAGTTCCCTCAACGTTGCATCAACTATTGCGGTTCTCCACAGAACATGGGATTGAAAGAGTCAGAGGGGATCAACTGCAGGCGAAGAATTGCTCCATGGAAGCAATGAAAACTACCTGCAACATTCGGGAACCAGGGAAGGCAGAGATTGAAGACGAGGACATGGAGGTCCTAGATGATGTCGGCAAGGAGCCAGCCAAAAAGAGTGAAGAGACACTGAAGAAAATCCTCGTGTAGGAGGGCGATGAAGAGCGCTTCATTCAGAGAAGGAAAGTTGAATTAGACATTGAAGAACAAGGAGGCACATCGGCCATATGCAGAGCTTACATTATCTAAAGAACAAAAAGGTACCAGAGTACAAGCGACAAAAAAAAAAAAAAACTTCAAAAACTGAGATGATGCTTAACCGAAGTTAAACTGAGGTGATGTTTAACTGAAGTTAAACTGAGATGATACTTAACCGAAGTTAAACCGAAATGATGTTTAAGGGACAAGAGTGCACAAAGTTAAATGTCGGCAAAAGATTCGCCAGAGTCAAACGTCGTTTTGATTAGAACCACTAAATGCACGCCAGAAGTGGTGACCAGAATTGTGAAAATGAATAAATGCTTCAAGAAATAGCGATGATAGTTTGCAAAGGCCAAGAGAAAGAGGGTCTAAAGGGGGTGAATTAAATACCAGAAGATTTAATACATCAGCGAAAGAAGAACACATCAGGTCTGTGACTACGGCACGAAGCCAACTTCCCTAATGTGATCCTAAGTACAACTTACGTTCACATTAGGGGGCAGGGAGAAGGTGTAGGGGGAAGGAATGATAATTAAGGAGCAAGGAATGTTAACACTTGTTGAAATTCTTGAGCAAATTACAAGATGAGTTAACCGAAGATTATGAAGTCTACCACTTGTTGAAATTTGTAGCAATTTACAAGTTTGGTATAGGCGAGATAAACACTGAAAGATGTTTCCGAGATATGATCATCCGAGATGACCAACTAGCTTGTTAAAAGCTGAGAAGATTGGCAAGTACAAAAATGAAGACCTTAAAGAACTAGGGACTGAAAGCAAGAACGTCGGACTAATCTGCTTCGACGGACGACAATGGTTCAGCCTCGGCAGTCAGTTGGAGGAGCTTCTCTACCGCTACCTCGGCATCAATTTCAAGAAGGAAGCAAACTACTCGGCATCAGCGGTAGGTTGTGTCTCACCCCCAGAAGACAGTTGGAAAGAACTTCTCAGCAGCCTTCTCAGCCACGAGCTCAGCATCAACCTCTTGAAGAGTTTGATCAAAGCTCTTCTTGGCGATTGGCACCTCGGAGTTTGAAGGCAAAGATTGAAAGCAAGAATCTGGAAAAAGACACAGAAAACAGAAACAAGAATGTAATTCATAAACAAGAATGGTGATGAAGCTACCAAGAAATCAAGACAAAAAGATTGCACAAATGTGTCAAGCCAAGAACAGTGGCAGAAATCAACAGATGTGTGAACAGTGTGTATTCAAGAAGATGATTTGGAGACAACGGGTAAAACAGCAATGGTAATTAACAATGAAGCAGAGCTTCTTGGAAAGCAACAAGAAATAAAACCAGGAGGAACAGTGGCTTATCAGAAAGAGGGAAGCCGGAATGAGAGTTGCCGAAGTCTGACGACAGTGACAGAATGACGTAAGCTTCACTGGAGGAGAGGAACGAAGACAGTTGCAGAAGCTTGAAAGCTTGGAACAATGACGGATTTAAGCAAAAGAGTTAGAAAGAGAAAAAGCCAGAGGATTTAATGAAAAAAGAGAAAAATAGTCAAGAAGACGACAAAGTTCAAGAATAAAGCCAAGTGCGCAGGCACAAAGTAAGTATGTGAAGAACACGAAAGTAATGACCCAGACACGATGCTAGCAACAGAAAGCGGATATGACAAGAACAGTGCCAGGCATTCAAACAATTCAAAACTTGAAGAGAGACGAAAATAGAAGGCAACAGATGGCAAGTAAATAGATTCAGAAGAGTTATGAAAGATTGAACTTAATAGCAAGTAAAGAGTTTATGAACCTACCAAGTGAAATGAACGCCGATATGAAAATCACCGGAGTCAAATAGATGACTGGAAATCAGGAAACTCACCAGAGAGTGTGAGTAGAGCAGTTGCAAAGCTCTTGGAGTTTACGAATTAATGAAACCAGAACCTCGGCTAGGAGGTGCGATTTCAAGCAGCTTGGAAGGCATGAATCTTGATACATGACAGAAGTGAACAGTAAAGTTCAAGGAACTTTGAGGTCGGCGAGTTTGATCTCGGACAGAGGGGCACAGATGAACGAAACAGTGTAGGTTCCATCACCTCAGAATGCCGAGGTAATAGAACCTAGGGGGCAGTTGTGGGGATATATTTTCTGAGTACCAACACGTGGCAAGGTGATGCCGACGTGTCAGCCGAGGTGCCACGTGTCCTGGTCGTGACGCCGAGGTGATCTCGGCAAGGCCGAGGTTATCTCCGAAGATATCGGAATCCGAGATAAGTGTATAAGGGACAAGAGTCCTAAAATAAAGAGGGAACTCAACTTGGATATGGACAAGAGTCCTAGATTGGAAGAAGACTTCAGTTTGGGTAAAGATAAGACTCTTAGAGAGTTTATCCTAATCCCACTGGGAGTCCCAGATTAGCAGTAATCCTAAGTCCATTAGGGCCAGGCTCCTTTTAGGACTAAGATTGTATTGACTATAAAAGAGAGGCACCCCCATGGGTCTAAGGTATGCTTTTGATACTCAAGCTTGTGAGTTTAGTACTTGATTTATCTTTGAGAGATATACTGACTTGATCGTCGGAGTGCCCCCGGGTGGTCGAAACCAACGCGGGATTCTTATATTTCTATTACAGGTCAGTCAGGTGCCATCTATTCTGCCAGTGCTCTCCAGCTGGTTACTAAGCGGGCAGTGTGGTCGGAAAATCACACACACAATCTTGATTCATATCACATGTTTGATTAAATTAGTAAAGATGAGAGAAACATAGTGAAAGCAGAAGAAACACTGGGAAACTAAAGAAATAAAAATTGCTGCATCGCGCATTTCCAATGGTTGGATAGGTAAAAAGGACTAGGGAAAAAGAGCTAGTTATTGCTATAATTTAGCAATAAATAATATTAAAATATTTTAATTTTAACAATTTTGCTCTAATGATACATTGTAAGAGCATCTCCAACGGTGAATCAAAAATTTCACCAAATCTGAGTTAAAAAATGGCCATTTCCTGAATTTGATACTTCAGGCTCCAACGGTTCACCTTCACCAAATCTATCCCGGGACAACCGGGTGGTCGACCGGCCGGTTGACCGGTTAAGCCAATTTTTTTTTTTTTTTTTTTTTTTTTTTCGAATTGTCTTAACTTTTTTTGAACTTTCTGAACTTTTTTCGAGACAACCGGGGTGGTCGACCGGCCGGTCGGTTAGGCAAAATTTTTTTTTTTTTTTTTTTTTTAACGGTTTGAACTTTTTTTCCTGAACTGTTTGAATCTTTTACTGGTTGATCGGTTGGTCAACCGGCCGGGCAACCGGTTGGTCGACCGGTGTACCATTTTCAACGGTCAGTAACAGTGATTTGGTAAAATCTGTGTCTTGATCTCAGTTTGATGTCTTGTTTGCTGAATTCTCATTTTGGTATGACTTTGGTGCAACCGTTGGAGCGTGAAAAAGTGGATTTTTCATCAAAATTTAAATCTGATGCTGGGTTTGGTTCACCGTTGGAGATGGTCTAAAAATTTTAACTTTTCACACAAAATGTCAAATCAAAATGCTATAGGTGAATCCCTTAAAAAAAAAAAAAAAAAAAAAAAAAAAAAAAAAAAAAAGACATAAAGATTTTAGTTATAGGTAAAACTTGTGTTATATTTGACACAATATTTATCTATAAATAATATATAGCAAGTCATATACCTTATCATTAGCCTAAAAATTTAAAAACTTCATGACAAAATATAACAATAGCAAGCCATATAATCCACCATTAAAGATGCTCTAATATGGAGAAGAAATAAAATGCTGACACCTATGAAATGTCTCATATCGCACCCCACAAAATTCAATAAAATAAACAAAAATAAAAAGGGTTAAAAAAAAATTAATAATAATAATAAGGGTTCTTTTCTTTTGAAACAATTGTAAAAAAAATGGTATGAACTCAAAATAATCTTTTTGTAATTATTTTAAATGCATTCCATTTTTTGCAATTCTCCCTTTCTTTTCTTTTGAGATTGTATTTTGGGTTCGCAATCTTGTTGCAAAAATAATAATAAAAATAAAAAAATTACATAGGACTAAGTTAAGTCAAAAGTGGGTTAGATGGAAGAAAAAAACAGAGAAAATTGTGCAAAAATTAGACAACCTGTCACATCTACTCGCTACATTTGATATGCAAGGTAGAGATTTTGATCTCGTTGCCATGGAATCAGGCCATGAATAATTCTGATAATTTTTTTTTTATTACTGGTTGGCAGGTAGACCTCTACTTTCCATTAGATTACATAAAAATAAATAGGCAGAGGAAGGGAAACTTTGCAAAAACGCGAAAAGGACCCAAAGAAAGGGAAATAAAAGATAAACATTGACCAAGTGTGGTGATGAAGAAAGTGGACACAACACAAGGGAGGGTTACAATGACAATGAGAATTAGGGCTTTGTGTGGTTGGTAAGGGGCTTTTGTTTGTGTGGTGGTTGTTAATTGCAGAGAAGAGAAGAGAGAAGCAAAAGATATATACCTCAATTTGCGTGAAGAGAGCGTTAAGACTGGTTCTCAAGAAAAAGTCGACAGCATCGTTGTGTGCGGCTCCACCAGTAGTAGTACTAACACCGCCACTGTTCATTGCCTTCTGTTGTAGGGCCCCTCCAACTGCCATTTGCCCTCCCTTCACATCCGAAAAGCAAGCCCCCATTCCTCTCTCTCTCTCTCTCTCTCTCTCTCTCTCTCTAAAATTCTGAAACTCTGTAATATTCACCTCTGACACACAGGTGTCGTTGGTTTGTGTTTCTATCGAGTCCCTATCTATATATATAGATGTAGCAGGTGCTGTGTGTTTTTGTCTTATTTTGAGACGTAAATTAAAAGTCAGTTTTTTTTGTTTTTAAAAAAAATTTAAAAATATATTAAAAAAAATGAAGAGAAATATCTAAAAAATTAAAAAGTTAATAAATTGACTTTTAATCTAATTATCAAAAGAGATCTTATTAATTTTCTTTTATATTATGATTTCGTTTAAAAAGTTGGCTATTTTAATAGGTTAAAATATTTATATTTGAAAAGATAGTTGAATTTTTTATAGTTAAATATGATATTTGTAAAAGAAAAAAATTAAATAATTATGAATCTGATATAATATTTTATTTTATTAACTATTTTAACTTATTTTTTAAAATTTTATAGCAAAAAAAAAAAAAAAAAACAACAACAACAACAACGTTGCCAAACAAGACCAATATTTTAACAACTCTAAGGTGCCGTTTGGTAACACTTTACATTTTCAGTTGTCTGTTTATATTTACAAAAATTTTTAAAACTCAAATAAAAACTTGTTTGGTAAAATTTTTGGTTTATAAATCAGTGGTCTCAGTTTATAAATTTGGCCAAAAAATGAAAACATAAAAAATGTGTTTCCATTTTGAGTTTTTAATTTTTTTTTTTTTACCACCCAACACTAGCCACCACCCGCCACCATTTTCCACTACCGTCTTCCGCCACCACCACCACCCACCTGCCACCCACTCGCTACCACCACTCACCTGCCACCCACTTGCTACCACCACCCACCCACTCGCTACCACCACCCACCCCTCACCACCACCACCGCCGCCACCACCACCATCGCCGCCGCCGCCGCCGCCGCCACCACCACCACCACCCACCTGCCATCCACACGCCACCACCCACCGCCTGCCACCACCACCCGCCACCATCCACCGCCTGCCACCACCACTCGCCACCTACTTGCCACCACCACTCACAACCACCTGCCATCACCACTCACCACCCACCTACCACCACCATCCACTACCTGTTACCACCAGCCACCCACCACCACCGCCACCCACCACCACTACCACCACCACCACCCCCCACCCACCTGCCACCACCACCCACTACCCACTCGCTTCCACCTATCACCCGTTACCGTCAACCACCCACCCACCACCACCTGCCATCCGCCACCTACCTGCCACCACCACCCGCCACCCGCCACCACCACCCACCACCCGCCACCATCACCCACCCACCCACCATCCGCCACCCACCTGCCACCACCACCCGCCGCCGCCACCACTACCACCACCCACTCGCTACCACCCATCACCTCACCCACCCACCCATCACCACCACCCACCCGCCACCACCAGCTACCCACCACCCACCGTCACCACTTTCCACCACCGTTTTCCGCCGCCACTTGCCACCACTTGCCATTTTTCACTCTTTTTTATATTTTTAAATTTTCTTAAACATTTTGTCAATTACCAAACACGTTTGTAGTTTATGTTTTTCTAAAAATAAACAAAAACCAGTTTATAAAATTTTTATAAATATAAATTGAAAACATAAACGCTACCAAACACACCCTAAACATTTTTTTTTTTTTTTATTCTTCACCAACTAATAAAGATATATATATTCTTAAATTTACTTAATTCAGTTTTTTATGTATGTACCCTAATCCTACTTTTTATTTTTTATAAAATGGAATTTTATTTTTATAATCTGTCAATAAATAAAATTTTAAAATTCAAGTAGCAATTGTTAATAGTTATTACCTTGTGGATTAATTTTCGTGTTGGTTATTATGATTATGAATGGACTTTTAAAAGAAGATAAATTATAAATACACTCTTTAAGATTTACTTAAAATACAGATTATTTTTTTTAATTTGAAAAATTACAAATATCCCCTTATTAAAAAAAATTATTTAACAAAATTAACTAAAAAAATAAAATTCATAATTGCTCTCCCATATAATAATAAAATTATCTAAATTATTAATTGAAATATATTTTTAATATCATTAAAAACTATTAATTAACTTGATGATTTATTAACAAAATGGGCGATTTGTTATGAAATTAGAAACCTCAGGTGGTGCAATGTAATTTGCAAAACTATAAGGACAATTTGTATTTTAATCAAATCTCAGAGGGTGTATTTATAATTTATCTCTTATTTTGACCTTTAATTTATAAATAGATAGATATATAACTTGATTTTATCAGCATTTCATATGATTGGATATGTGACAAGATATTATTTATTTTTATTAATTCTTAAGTATAATTATAAATAAAAAAATCCATCATAAATATTCATGTAAACAATATTAATATAATATGGTGATAAAAATCCGTTCATAACGTTTCTCATATATTTATAATGCGTGTTCTTAATTTTTAAGAAGGAAAGTTTCAAAATTTTACAAATTTTTTATTATATAAAATATTTTTAAGTTTTGTGGTAAAGATACACATTAATAAAATAAAAAATAAAATCTGTTCTATTTTGTAGAAGGATAATTGTAAGAAAAATGTGTGAAAGTCTTAAAACAATTCTTACAATTCAACTTATAATGTTGTGTGACATTATTGGCATGTTTGATTGGAAGGATTAGAGCATGGGATTGAGATTATTAATCCGCGGGCCCAATTATTCTATATTTGTTTTGGCATTTTGTTTTAGGATTATCAATCCAATGGATAATTAATCCAACAAATTTGTAAGATTATTAGTAATGGGGTAGGGGTGGGATTGTGAATACCACACTAATTTGATTGGATTATTAATACCTCACTATTAGTCTTGTGGAATCAAACATGACCTATAAGTAGGGGTTTGTGTGGAGTGGTTCAGTGTGGTATAAGGATAAAATTAAAATCAAGCTGTGGATGACAGATTGACAAATTTGCTATTCGTAACCAAGTCATGATTTGAACAATTTGGACAATTTCAACCTATTATTTAATTGAAGTATTAAACAATTATTAAGTATTTGCATAATATATTAAACTAATTTGTATAATATTTTTCATATATATAACACTAATTTACATCAAATTCCATATCTCAAATTTCTCTCACATTAATTTTTATTTTGATATTTCATTGAATGTATATATATATATATATATATATATGTGTGTGTGTGTGTGTGTGTGTATTAACTATGGCGGGACATGATAGTTTGAAATGCGGATTATAAATTTCAAACAACGGTTCAAACCAATCTACAGTTAGTAGGCAGATCGGTACGGATTGAACAATTTTAATAGATTGACTGGCATTTTGTACAATCTTAATAATAAGTGTTAACTTTTAATTTGTCACATTCAATCATATAAAGTCAAATTATCTTGGTACATCCTTGTGGTGAATTTGGGATCTAAATTGTGAGTCTATGCTATTTTTCAAAACAACTTAAACTATATGGCTAAGTATTAATTTTTCTTATTATTCTGAACAAATTACATTTTCTTTTTTTCTTTTTCAAAACAAACTGCACCCTTCATTATTTTTCTTACTATTTTAAACAAAATACATCTCACAACTAATTTGATACTTACTTGATTCTCTAATTTAAGTTGTTCAAAATTTTGAATGACATTTTTACCATCAAATTAGGTCTCAAAAGTTACAGATTTGTACAATTATTTTTAATTGGATTACATGAACTATTTTTTTTTTTAAAAAAAAATAGAAAACTAAGTAAATGAAATTGATAGATTTGTACAATTATTTTTAATTGGATTACATGAACTAAATTAAAAGAAAATAAAATAGAAAACTAAGTAAATAAAATTGATAGTTTAAGAATGACGTAAAAATAATGAACAAAAATAAAATTAACACCTTTTATTTTTTGCACAAAGCAGAATGTTGGAGAGTAATAGTCTCAAACCTCAAGAGTTCAAAACTTGAGCAACAATCTGAGTTGGCATGTTTATTAGTGTTAAGGCCATGTTCAAGGATAGACCTAGGGGGAGTAAATGGGGCTATGCCCCCTTATTATTTCAAAAAGTTTATTTAGGGGTGGTTTGAGATGTTTTAAATAAGTGTATTTTTTGACTTTTTATGAAATATGAGTTGAGTTTGAAGTGATGTATTTGATGTGACTTAAATAAGATAATGTAACTTAAATAAAATAGTAACTTTTTGAATTTTTAATTTTTTAATACATGACAAACAAAACTTTATTATAATAGTATTTGTTAATGATTATTTTTAAATTGTACAGACTCATCCCTCTACGTTTTTCAAAACTTTTAAATGGCCGCTTTATTATATCTATGAAACATGGGTATTCAAGTATGACATTAAAAAATTTGGACAATATTATATAGAAAACAAAAGGGTTTATCATACTTAAGTGCCAATTAGCCTGCAAAGAAGATGATGAAGGATGATTCAACAAATGACTTTGACCAAATTTATTGAGAAAGAAATAGCTATGGATTTTAATTCAATTCTGCCATAGATGTCATTAATAACATAAAAGACCATCAAGCACAACTCAAAGCCTACATTTGGGATGAATGTTGACTTTTTAATTTTTTTTGATTATTTTAGTCTAGGGTTAAAAAGTCTCATTTGAGATGAGTTTTTTTTATTTTGTTGACTTTGGTGAGAGAAAAAATAAAATGATTATGATTCGAATGTTACATTTTGTCTTATTGAGCCAAAAAAAATTTATTATTTTTTTATAACTAAAATAACCCAACCCAACCCAAACCTTCATGCCAATGTCTCGTCTTAAATAGATTATCTTACAATTGTCATATTTTGTAACCCAACACGGATACAAGAAAATAGACTTATTTATGTATTTTTCCATGTTATTTATTGATGAAAATTATTATTGTAGTCCATATAAATATATATTCTCGCTCTCTATGTCAAAATCTTAGGTCCGTCCCTCATCAAGTTAATGTAAATATTAGCCCTGTTTGGTAGAGCTGTGGAAAAGTGCTTATAGCTTATGCCTAAACAGCTTATAGCTTATAACTTTCAGCTTAAGTTGATTTCCAGCTTATTCTTAAAACATCTCCTGCCCCACTCAAAGAATAAGTTGATTTCTGACTTCCACAAAGCTATAAGCTATAAGCTATAAACTAAGCTAAACACATCAAAATAGCTTAAACTAAGCTGAAAGCTGAAATAAACTGTAAATAATTTCTGCCAAACAGGCACATTATCTTCATAGCACAAGTTAAGAAAGTTTATAAATATTATCCCTCATCAAGTTGCACAGGTTAAGAAAGTTCATAAATATTATTTATTTTTTACTAATTGTACTTTTATACATAATATATAATCTTTTTAAAGTCTTTAGCATGTACAGTAAAAATACACATTAACAAAATCTTAACATTAATAGTCTTAAGTTAACAATCTCTTAAGATTAAATATCTTATCGCATGTTTGAAATTTTTCTAACTTAGAAAGACATTCCTCATATCATATCATACCTCATATCATTTCATCATATAGTAATTTATAGTAGGTTCTTTAGGTTTTTGGTTATCACTAAAGTTAACCGTTACGTAATTCGTTCGGCTCATGATCTTGCTACAAATGTAAACAACTTTATGACTTACCTATGGTAATTTCTGGTTCTCAAAAAAAAAAAAAAAATAGTAATTTACATGTAAGAATGTATACATACATATACATGCTTGATAATTTAGCAAACATTTATAAAAATATATTTATTTTATAAAAAAAAATTATCTGTTATCCTGTGCATTGAACGATCAATTGCTAATTTATACTGAAATTGTTCAGAAATAACTAGAAAAATATTTTGACATTTATTATATATCAAATTTACACGGCAGAAAAAAACTACACTTTAAAAACTTAATCCAAGCCGTGTCAAGGGATATATAGGAATACTATTATTTATAGGAGAATTGGCTAAATGTGAAGACTTTTGCCAAGTCAAAATAATATTCAAAACTGAAACTTTTGATCATAAAACTGAAACTATATGTTATCCAAAACTGAAACTTGTGATCTTAAAACATGTTGCCTTAATCTAAAAGAATGTTCTACTCACAATGTTTAAGAAAATTTTAAATATGTATATGAAAAAAAGGCTGATATGTGAGCAGTAGATTTAGGAGGGAATTACGTATAGGTCCTAGTTGGTGAACTTATTGTTCAATAAGTCCTATGATAATTAATAGCATTTTTATCAAACACTATAAAAACGTCACTAATTGTTAATTTTCAATGACAATTTAAAAATTCTGTCACAAGGAATGTCACTAATTATAAGTTTTAGCGACAGTTTAAAAAAATTGTTACAAAATCGTTAGTAATTTTCAACTTTTAGCAATAATTTAAAAATTTTGTCACAGAAAAATGTCACTAATTATAAGTTTTAGTGATAATTTATAAAAATCATGACAAAAAAAGTCATTAATTGTCAATTTTTAGGGATATATGTAAAAAATCATCACAAAAAATTATTTTTAGCGACGATTTTATTACGACTTATTTTTAATAGAACTTGATGGAAATTAAATCTAACTATTTAGATCTATTGATAGTTTATCCTAGATTTTTAATCCAGTGGTCTTAACATTTGAAATTATTAATTTGTTAAAGATTAGTAATCATAATTTTTTTTATTGTTTTAAAAAAATAAACAATAAATATATTTTTAAAAATAGATTATTTAATTTTTTTTTAAAAAAAATGATAAATGAAAAAGCTACTATTATCAAATAGATCTAATTTTTTTCATAAATAATATACAAAAAAATCTTACAAAATAAATAGTTCAAATAATTAAAACGGAATCAGTAGTAATCCCCCCGAATCACTCAAATTTCTCAATTTTAGATTTGAATTTAAGATAAACTCAGCCCAATAACTTATGTCATTCAAAGATAAACTTAAGTTGCAGTTATTGTCGTTGGTGGCATTAACTTGAATAGGAATGGCTTATCTTCTTATTACTATTCTCTATACTAATTCATATTTCATTTTATGGGTCCTATTTTATGTTTATAATGATGATCTGAACCATTTATTTAATAAATCTAACAGTGTAGACTATCTGTGTAAAGAATCAACTTCATCAATTTCGATGAATAGATAAACAAATTGCATTTTATTTTCTAAGATTGGAGATTTAAGTTTAAACTCATAACTATCGTCCATTTTAAGAAATTAAGCGTAATAATTCGTGTGTTTAATGACATCCAATGAAACTAATTTTTTATGGGTGTATAGTTTGAGACTTGTGTTACTTTAGTTACTGACTTTTCAATTATGAACATTTGACCTTGAATTTTGAATCTTATTACACATAAGGACAATTGAATATATCATTACTTAATTTCAAGGACAAAATTGTCAATTTGATAAAATATAAATTAATTTGGCAAAAAGAAATGCCAAAAAAATATTTTTGAAATTTTAAAATTATTTATACCCACTAAAGATAAAATTATGTAAAATTAATAAATCTATTACACATTCGTTTATTTATTTTTTTTACCAAATTAGTTTTTATTATGTGTTTGGATTATAATCATGTAATGAGTGGTTATTTTTATTTTCATTAAATTAGTTTCTATTTTTTCCTTAAATTAGTTTCTATTTTTTTCCAAAGTCAAATATGGCGACAACTTAGATATCATCATTAAATCAAACCATTAAATCAAAAAATTCAAAGGGCAAATTACATTGGCACCCCCTGAGGTTTATGTTTATTACAGTTTTTGAAAATTACATCTCCCTCACCTTTTGAAAATTACATCTCCCTCCCTGAGGTTTAAAGTTTCATTACAAATTGGTCCCTCCAGCAATTTAGTTTTTTTAAATACCAATTTTACGCTCACTGGGTAAATTACATTGACACCCCTCATATTTTCGAAATTACAATCCCCTCTCCAAGGTTTAAAGTAGCATCACCAATTGCCTCCTTAATTAGTATTAGTTGGAAAAAAAATTAATTGAAAAAATAAATTTAGTCAAATTTTTAAATTTCTGTTTAAAAACCAACATAAACTCATTTTTTGAATTTATGCTTTTTTTCTCAAATTTACAAACTGAGACAACCATTTATAAACTAAAAAAAATATCAAACAAGTTTTTATGACAATTTTTTTTAAATTTTTGTATATATAAATTGAAAATTGAAAATGAAATGGTTACCAAACAGGCCTCAAATGGTAAAAATGTCATAAAATTAACAAATAATTAAATAAGTTACCAACGTAAGAAATGACTTATCAAAATATTCTTAGGCTATGTATGGTTTGATTTTTAGAAAAAAAAATTTAAAAATTAAAAATTTAATTTGGTAAGAAATAAAAAATAATTATCATTTTTATATAACTTTTATCTTTCAAGTGTAATAAGCATAAACCTCAGGGGGTATCGGTGTAATTTTTATCTTACATTGGTTTTTAAACAGAAATTTAAAAATTTGACTAACAAAAAATTTTTTCAAATAATTTTTTTTTTCAATGAAATTTTTTTTCAACTAATAATAACCGAGGGGGCAATTGGTAATGCTATTTTAAACCTTGGGAAGGGGATTGTAATTTCTAAAATGTGAGGGGTGTCAATGTAATTTGCCCAATGATGGAAAAATTGGTATTTAAAAAAATTAAATTGCTGGAGAGAGCAATCTGTAATGAAACTTTAAATCACAGGGAGGAGGATGTAATTTTCAAAAGGTGAGGAGGGAACTGTAATAAACATAAACCTCAAGGGGTGTCAATGTAATTTACACAAATTCAAAATTAAAAACATTTCATATATTAAATATATCGATTACACATTAAAATCTTAACAACCACCCATTACATGATCATCATCCAAGCAGATAATAAAAATTAATTTAGTAAAATAAATAAAGAAATAAATAAATGTCTAAAATATTTATTAATTTTACATAATTTTATCTTCGGTGGATAGAAATAATTTTAAAAAATTTAAAAATATTTTTTTGACATTTATTTTTATCAAATTAGTTTATATTTTATCAAATTGACCATTTTTCCTTTAAAATTAAGCAATGGTATCTTCAATTGTCCTTATTTAGAATAAGATTTAAAATTCATGGTCAAATATATCACAATTAAAAAGTTAGGGATTAAAGTGATACGAGCCTGAAACTATAGGGACTGTTAATGTAATTCGCCCATTTTTTATATAACTCATCTTTATTATTGGATTTACAACATGAACGATTTGGATTATCATTTCAGAGTAGGACCCAAAAAATGAAGGGTCCAACTTGTCTCAAGTTGAGATCAAGACTGGACCCGTTCAGTTCGGCCCATGAGGTCCTTTTTGAGGCCCTTTTTGATAATCCGAACCGTTCAATGTGTATAATTTGTCGAGTATTATATGCCTGTAAAAAATCACGTTGATCGAATATCAATAGTTATGTGATCAAATCAGTTTTGTATAAAAAAAAATGGACGGTGAAAAAATTAACGGTTGATAAAAAACTGTTTTGTTCACATAGCTATCGATATCTGATCAAAGTGATTTTTTACAAGCATATAGTACTCGACGAGTTCTACATATTGAACGGTTCGAATTATCAAAACGGGACCCGTGGTAAGCCCTCACGGACCCAACAGCACGGTCCAGTCCGATCTTGGACTGGACCAAAGCTACTGCCAAAAATGAAATATAGAGTATAAAAAATAGTAGTATAGAGAAGAGTCATTCTCATCTTAAATAGTCTTCACATTACGACAAGCGACATTGAATAATTTTTTTTTTTTTTTTACTAAGAGATAATGCATTACTAATAATGACCACAAAAAAAAAAAAATGAGTGGTTATGAAAATAAAGTTTAACAACAAAATTGGTGGAACATGCAGATTTTTGGTAACCTAAACTCAACAACTCACCAGAAAGATGGGTATAACTTTAACTAACAATGACTTCTTGTTGCATACATACCGTTTTAAATTTTTTGATCCTGAAGAGGTTTGGGCTTGTTAATTTGTTACTTTGTACATAAAAAATTTAAATAAAATATAAAAAAAATTTATGAAATGTGGTTAAAAAAGATAAATTTATAATAGGGTCCGCATTTTGATGAGTGTGAATTGTTTGAAATTTCAAATAATGGAATGCACATTACACATGAACCTTTATATGCAATTTCCATTTAGATTAATAATGTGCCATGGCTAAAGCACCAAAAAAAAGAAAAAAAAGAAAGAAAAGTGGTCTTATGGTCAAGATAACCCTATTGTTTTTAGGAAAAATTACTACTCAGTGGCAAATTGAAAATTTTATTACATATTTATGAAAAAAATTATAATTATAATTATTAATATTTATAATTTTACTATTTGTACGGGAAAGAAATAATTCTCCTCGTATAATCCTGTTGACTAAGTCCACGCTCCTCCGTACGACGTCGCTTTGTCACCTGAAAGCACAAACGTGAGCTAGCCGGCGGGTGTGTGCCGGAAACCTCTCCGATGCCTAAGTCAGCAAACTTGACAAATAGACAAAACTCAATGTATTCAGAAAGCAAAATTGTATGTTGTGTGTTACCTCTTCCAAGGTGATGTTTGTGAGCTTTTATAGGTTTCGAGTGGCACAATCCTAGTAGGACTTTTATTCCTCCATGCAGAGTCCTCCTAGGATTCATACTCTAAAAGGATAATGCTTATCCTTTTACACCCCCCACTGCTTAAACCAAGTGGGATGGTTTTTACCATGGCCGGACTACAATTTGACCGAAGTACCCATGGCCATGTATAGCCGCAGAATAAGCCGAACTAGTTCTTCCTTTCATTTCTCTTACATCGGCTTCTCATGTATAGCACATGGCATGGTTGGACCGAACTAACAAAACGCGACCGGTATAACTCCAAGACCGGTCTAACTCAAAGGTACCGCTAGATCGACCTATTCAGAATACATCATGACCAGACTGACTCTGAGACCGGCCTAGCTCCAAATTGCCCGGACCAAAATAGCTTTACAATTCTTCAGCCGAAGTAACTTCATCTCTTTCGACCGGAGTAACTTTATCTCTCTTGGGCCGGAGTAACTTCTCGGCCCTTTCTACCCAGTCCGTACTTTAGGCCATAAAGTCCACTTCATAGCTCGGCCCAATTTTTACCAAAATTACCCTCTCAATTGCCCCGTAATTCCATCTGCACAGCATGATTGGGATTACCTGGTTACCAGTCGAGCTAACGTTTTTAAGCCTTTCCAGCCGGGCTAAAAAAACCCCTTTAGCCTCTCCAGCCGAGCTAAAAAACCCGTTAACCTCTCCAGCCGAGCTTAATTTACTCCGGGTTCCGCTTGTCCGGTCAAAAACGTCTCTTCAATCACTGTGATTGTAACGCTTCACTTTTCAATGACACGTGGCAGGCTCTGATAGGCTGTGGGCAGCTGTCACGCCGCCCTCGTACTACGAAAAATTTGAACAGTCCCGCCCTTTTTGTCTTTCGGCTTTTTTCACAAAACAACCCTTTCATCTTTGAATCATTCACCTTCTCTATTCATCTTCTCTCTTCGTGCCTCTGCTTCTCCAACTACCAAGCTCGTGCTCTTCATTTGCTGCTACTGTTTCCATCTCCAGTCCCCTTTCTTCAATCTGGTAAGCAAATCCATTTTCCTTCCCCTGTTTTTGCTTTCGTATTTGTTCTATGCATTTTGTTTATTGTATTTTAGCAAAACAGTTTCTTCCATTTCTGTTTCGCTTCTGTACTTTCATGGAAAAACATTAGCAGAACTCATGCGTGTATGAACTATTCTGTAGAAAACTAGTCTTGGATCCAAAATCATGTAGCAACCGAACTAGGATACTGTTTGTCCTATATAGGTAGATCACTTTAGACAATAATCGAACTAGGACTTGTAGAAATAACAGCAGTTTCAGTAAGTTACCAACTCCCGAATCACTCTGGCCGAGATAAGCTCATCGAACGAAGTTTGAACTCATTAAACTAGGAACCTCGGTCTTCAACCGAGCTAAGACTTTGGGGCTAAACCATCTTTCCTAGTTTCTGAAACAAACTCAGAAAGCTGCCCCTAGAGGCTCAACCGAAGTAACAAAACTCATAGTTCAACCGATTTAGGCCTTTGGGGCTAAACCAGCTTTCTTAGTTTTTTAGACCGAACTCAGAAAACTGCCCCTAGACGATGAATCGGTCTAACAAAATTGTTTCCAAAGCCAGTATGCCGAGATGCCTGCCAAGATCTGGCTAATAAAAACCTTGCTCAAACCGAGCTACCAAGCATTTTGCTGAACTGAGATAGAACCTGTCCATAAAGCCGAAGTAAGACTCTTTTACCTTGCTTTTAATTTGTAGCACGGTCTATTGATCTGTGCTTAACCCCTCTGTTTTCTACTTTGTAGACTTAGGTTGCCCAGGCACTCCTCCGTGTGCTCAACCGAGCTACTGAGCACGCACCGGTCTAATTTATTAATAACTTATACGATAGATGGGGAAGTATAGGTACCTAGTAAATACTCCGGGCGGCCTAGCCGAATTTAGAAAAGACTACCAAATACTTGATGACGTCCATCTGATCTTGGCCGAAAAAGACGTCATTCCCTGGGATAATGAAGGCTTTGTCCCCTTCACCCTTTTATCCATTATAGAAACCGGACTACGGTTTCCAGTCCAACCATTGATTTGTGAGTTTCTTAGGCAAACCAGACTATGCCCAACCCAACTATCTACTAACTCCTACCGCATCATTATGGGAATAGCCGAACTGAACTGCCAAGCCGGACTAAACCTTGGCCTGGCCGAAATCTTTCACCAATATTCCATTGGTTCAAAAGAAGATGGGTGGGTCTATTATCTTAGAATACGTCGCCGCCGAGAGAAGATAATAAAATATACACTGGACAAAGATGTAAACGACGACGATTTTTTCTGGGTCTCTGGGAATTTTGAGGATTATCAAGCCCAGATCCCTGGCCGACCTATAAATTGGAAAAAATAAGAGCCCGGTAAATTTACTTTGGTCTTCTTCCTTGCATTTTTTTTTACACTTCGGCTTTTTAATTTTTCAGCCGGACTACCAGTTGTCTTTTTTCGCAGATTCTGCCCACCTTCACTCTTTATACAGCTACCCAAACCTAGCCACTTTGCGCGCCGCACTACGGTATCTTGAACGTAGTTGGGCCAAATTGCTGAAATTCGAGCCGACCTACCGATACAGTGGTCGCCGGAAAGCCAGAGTAACTGACTTTCTTCTTGAAGAGGCCCCAGAACCGGACCCATCCTTGCCCGAGATTAGACTGATCCCACTAACAGCTGAAGAGGAGATGGCAAAAAAGAATAGAGTCAGGGCGCTTTTAACCGAGACAACCAGGCCCGAAGTAATGCCACCAAGCCAATCGCAGCCTGCTGTTGTGGCCCTCCCTTCTCAACAGCCGTCCTCTTCCCGCCAAACCAAGCGCGCCCGGACTGCCGAAACCGAACGAAGTTTGGCTGATGAAGAAGAACCTGCTCTTCCACCGAGCTTGCCACCGAGCCCCCAACCGGAGCCTTCTGACCGAACTACCGGTAACTGGGCACCAAAACTTACTTTCAACAACCGAGACATCCAAGACTCAGACTCGGTTGTTGCTGAGAAAGACCACCAGTTGGCCTTCAACCTGGCCAAGAGTGTGTGCCTCCCCAAAGATATAGAGCACCACCAAAAACAACTAAACACTGAACTGAAGGCCATCCGGTCTTCGACAAAATCCATGATCCTGGTAAGTAGCTTCGTCCGTTTTTCTTTTTAGTTTTCTCTAACTTTCACTTCGGCTCAAAGGGAAGTCTTTGTCTTGTCAGGCTATTCAGAAAAACAAAATCACGCACAAAAAAGTGTTAGAGCTCAGGAAAACTACGAGGCAAGCCGTGGCAGAGGCCGAAGCGAAGACGGCCGAGCTAGAGGAGGCCAGAAAGCAAATGGCCGAGCTACAAGCTGAGAACGGCCGACTGGCCGGACTGGTTAACTCGGCCGAAGCAGAAAAGCAGAAGGCAGTCATTATTTTAAAGGATAAGTATCTGCGGGAGCTGGTGAAGCTCGAAAAGAAGAAAGATGCCGAGATATCCAACTGAAGGAGAGTGCGAAAGGAGCCGAAAAACAAGGCTACAAGAAGGTAGAGGATGCTTATGTCAAGCAGTGTGAAGCTGCCAAGGAGCTATTCTTCAAGTGCGGCTGGAGGGCAGCTGTTGAGAAGCTCGGTCACGATCCACAGACCGAGGTTTTCAACCCTCCAGCCTACTTCATACCGAACTCCCTTGTGGAGTACGCTAATGCCATGCAACAGCAGTTTCTTGAAGGTTCAGACTCTGATGAAGACTCTGCCTCTGAGGATACTCCGGTTGTCAATGTGGATTAGACAGTTCGGCCGGAGCCCACGGTGGAAAACCTAACTATTGAACAACCAGGTGAAACCGTGGTTCCGACCGAAACCACCCTTGTGACCGAGAACGAGCTCCCGCCAGAAACCGGTCTTCATGTTGATGCTGATGCTGCCTTTGAGGCCGAAATTGAAGATCTTTTCTCATGATTTTGTTCATTCTCTCTCTGTTGTTACCTTTTGTCTTTGTAACCGGGCTATGCCCCTCTGTAATTGCTTTTCAATGAATGAAAATTTTGCTTTAACTCTTATTCCAGTTTTGATTTGTATGCTTGCACTTGATCTTTTCATGTCCAACGTTTATCTCGGTTTTTGCTTGTTCGAACTAACTTATGCTTACCAGCCAACCACTCCTTAGCCGAAATAATTACTTCGGCTAAGGAGTACTCAGAGTTGGTTTAATCCAGCCAACCACTCTTCGGCCATACCCTTACTTCGGCTGAAGAGTACAAAGAGTTGGTTTAATCCAGCCAACCACTCTTCAGCCATGCCCTTACTTCGGCTGAAGAGTACAAAGAGTTGGTTTAATTCAGCCAACCACTCTTCAGCCATGTCCTTACTTCAGCTGAAGAGTACAAATAGTTGGTTTAATCCAGCCAACCACTCTTCAGCCATGCCCTTACTTCGGCTGAAGAGTACAAAAGACTTGGTTTATTCTAGCCAACTGTCACGACCCAAACCCGGCCCTATGGATTTAGCACCGTAACCGACCAGTAATCCGAGATTACCGAAGGCCTACAGAATAGTAGTACAGTAAAACAGAGTACAGGGCCTGGCGGAAGCCAATACAGTAAAGAAACAATGCCCAACGAGCTGTGACAATCTGTATGCAAAAAGACTTTTCATACATTCATACATAACAGTACAGAACAGTATGCACAATATTTACAATCATTCAGACTAGGGACTTAATCCCTGCATAACAGTACGGTAACATTCAGTCTATACAGAACAGTAAGACGGTACGGAAGGGGGACTTCTAAAACACCCCTAAGCCTTAGCACGATAGGCTCGGAACCTCGCAGTGAGGCACAAAGGCTGGCTTGACAAAACTGGAGTAACCCTGACGCTCCTAGCCGCGGTCTGGTGCCTGTGCACCTACATATATATATATGAGCAGTGAGCTAAAGCCCAGTGAATAACATAGTGCATAAAGAGGTTAAGAATGAATGTCCTTACAGTATGAAAACAGTTCGTTTCAATCAGTATTTCAGTTGTTCAGTACAGTAAACAGTCATATGTGGTACATCCGTTAGCATAACAGTAAACAGTAGGTCTAGAAGACCGAACAGTAATGATGGCCATCAATCAGTAAACAGTAGTGGCTCCACGAGGGAACCGGCAGAGATCTCTGTAACAGTAACAGTAACAGTAGGTGCTAAGGATGCCACAATACAGTTCAGAATATAGGACATACATTCATTCAATTAACAGTAATCAGTTTAGAAACAGTACAGTTCAGTTGTTCAGAAAATAATCATTTGTGAACATATCTTTACACAATCGTTACTCACAGAGTTCGGGCTACAATATGCTAGAGCGTGTCTCCCCAGTCGCCAACCCTACACAGTTAACAGATTGAACACACTAAGCTACACAGTTGGGAGATAACATAATTTAACCCCTAATGCCTCGGTGTGTTCTACATCTATATCCTCAACAAGATGTCTACAACTAGGCCTAAGAATGCCTAGAATGAGATGAGGATGCAAAGATGCACATTTAAAAGCATTTTCAGAAAAACAGAGTTCCGCTCGAGCTCAGGTTTCCCCGCTCGAGCGGTAATGCAACAAAGGTACACGCTCGAGCGTAAACTTTCCCGCTCGAGCGTACTGTAAAAGTACTGGATGGGTGAAATCTCCGCTCGACGCCCGCTCGAGCGTGAGACATGACTCCGCTCGAGCGTCCAATCCTCCGCTCGAGCGGACTGCAAAACAGTGCAGAGAGATGCTGGATGCTCGGATTCCACGCTCGAGTGCCACTTTCCCCGCTCGAGCGTAAGTGCAAAATCTGGGAATTCCAGATTGCACCTCCAAGCTCCAACTCACACTCTAATGCATCAAAACCAATCCTCTTGGGCCCATTTTCTGGAAAACATTTATAAGCACATAGAATAACATGGTTCAAAGCTCAATTTTGAGAAATCAAAGCCCAATGGTGTTTCATTGAAAATCAATTTCAAACCATTTTCATGAATATGGAGAACATGCAAACATGCATGAATTCAAATCAATTCAAAGCTTCAATTTGATGCTCTAAGGAGCCAATTGTTTCCAAAACATGATGAAATCATGGACTTAAACATACTTATGAACATGCATGTAACCTTTATGCCATGAATTCAACTCAAACTCCAACAATACTAACATGCATGCAAGAAATGAGCTTCAATTCACCATTAATGAACCAATTCATGACTTAGCTCTATAATTTAACATGGACCATGCAAGAATCAACTTAAAGACAAGTCAAAAGGATGAAATTCATACCTAGGTTCCTTGAATGCAAGTCTAAAGGTTCAATCATGCACTTAAGCTTTCAATTCCTCAAATTCCAAGCAATTCTAAAGATGAATCAAGTTGAATCACTCTTTTCCTCTTACTCTCTCTCTCTAGTCGGCAATGACAAGGGAAAAAGGCTGATGAAGTTATGTTGTTCAAGTGCAATGAGTTCAAAGGTGTATGAGTTAGTGGGCACCTAAGGCTAGTTTGGTAAATAAGGCCAACTTAAGCAATTGATCAAGATTTAATCTAATTTACTCATTCCTAATCAGTTTTCAGATAAATATACCATAAAATCACATAAATTATGATGATCGTAAAACACCAGTCGGTTTCTAATTCGACCGCCGATAAGGCCTTCAATTAGCAGTTTAAACACTCAAACATGAACAGATAATCAAACAGGCAACAGATAGAATACAAATTAACATATACACTCAGTCAATTCGGTTCCAGTTTTTCAGTCAGTCAGTTCAGTACTTTAACCAGTCTAATTATCAGTCATAATCAATTCATATTATGTTCGATTTAACGGTAATCAATGTTTATCGGTAATCAATCAGTCATAAATCGGTAAACAGTATGAGGGTTGTTACACCAACCATTCTTCAACCATGCCCATACTTCGGCTGAAGAGTCCAAAGAGTTGGTTTAATCCAGCCAATCAATCTCTAGCCATGCCCATACTTTGGCTGAAGAGTCCAAAGAGTTGGTTTAATCCAGCCAACCAATCTTCAGCCATGCCCATACTTTGGCTGAAGAGTCCAAAGAGTTGGTTTAATCCGGCCAACCTCTAAGTTAGTTTTTCCAGCCAACTTAGAATAATGTTTGGTTTTTCCGACCAAACGTCCTGCAGCTTGGATTCTTATCCTGGGCTTATGAATGGTGTTGGTTTATTCCAGCCAACCTCTAAGTTAGTTTTTCCAGCCAACTTAGAATAATGTTTGGTTATTCCGACCAAACGTCCTGCAGCCTGGATCCTTATCCTGGGCTTAGGAAGGGTGTTGGTTTATTCCAGCCAACCTCTAAGTTAGTTAGTTTTTTTTTTTTTTTTTTTTTTTTTTTTTTTTTTTTTTTTTTTTCAGCCAACTTAGAATAATAATGTTTGCAATATTCCTAACTTCACTAAAGCTAACTTTCACAAAGAACAACTCATGCTGAAAAGAATTGATTATTTTATTGACGAAAAAGAAATTACACATGTTTGAAAGGAAAAAAGCTAAAAATAAAATAACTTGAGATTGGCCGTGTTCCATGGCCTAGGGATTGCTTTGCTGTCCTTGTCTTCTAGGTGGTATGCCCCTTTGCCTGCTAACCCAACCACTTTGTAAGGATCTTCCCAGTTCGGCCCTAACTTGCCATCTCCTGGTATCAAGGTGTTTCCCATCACTTTGCGCAGTACCCAATCTCCGATCTTGAATTGTCTTGGATGCACCGTTTTGTTGTATTTTCTGATCAACTCTCGTTGGTAGGAAGCAATGTGAACCAGTTCTTTTTCCCTTCTTTCTTCCACAAGGTCAAGTTCTAATGCTATAGCTTCTCCATTCAAGTTTGGATCAAAATTTTTGCTTCGAATTGTGGGGAGGCCAACTTCTAGTGGGATTACTGCTTCCATTCCGTAGGCTAAGGAGAATGGTGTTTCTCCTGTCGATCGCCGAAGTGTGGTGCGGTAAGCCCATAAAACATGAGAAAGTTCATCCGCCCATTTGCCTTTTGCCTTTTCTAACCTTTTCTTCAGTCCATCCAAGACGACTTTATTTGATGCTTTTGCTTGGCCATTTGCTTGAGGATATGCCGGTGTAGAATTGTAGAACTCTATCTTGTACTTTTCACAAAAGCCTCTGAAGATTCTGCCGTCGAACTGAGTGCCATTGTCTGAGATTAGGGCTTTTGGTATGCCAAACCGAGTGATGATATTCTGCCAAACGAACTTCTTCACATCTTTTTCTTTGATTGATGCCAATGCTTCTACTTCCACCCACTTTGTGAAGTAGTCAGTTGCTGCGAGAAAGAACCTCCTGTTGCCGGGTGCTGTTGGAAGTGGTCCTACTATGTCCAAGCCCCATATTGCGAAAGGCCATGGGCTAGTTAATAGTAGGAGTTCTCTTGCTGGTTGATATATTTGGTGTGCGAATTTTTGGCATTTCTCACACTTCTTCACATATTTTTCTGAGTCTGCCTGCATGTATGGCCACCAGTATCCTTGTGAAATGGCCCTGTAAGCTAGTGATCTTCCTCCTTGATGGCTTCTGCACACCCCTTCGTGTATTTCAAACAAGAATGCTTCCACTTTGCTGGGGTGAACACACTTTAGGTAAGGTCCTGAGAATGACTTCTTGTATAATGCCAAGGATGGGGAGAGCCAAAATCACTGCGACTTCGCTCTTATTCTGTTGGCTTCTTTTTTCTCTTCTGGTAGGATGCCGTCTTTTAAGAACAGGATGATGGGATCCATCCAAGAGGGGCCTAGTTCTGCGCAACATACCTCTTCTGCTTCTGGTTCTTCAATACTTGGTCTAGGTAGGTAGTCGATTAGTAGTGGATGAGGTATGGGGGAATCTGCCATTGAGGTGAACCCTGCTAGTTCGTCTGCTCTGTTGTTTTCCTCTCTGTCAATTTGTTCTATCCTTACTACTTCAAATTTCTTCATTTCTGTTCTGACCAACTCTTGGTACTTGGCCATTCTATCATTCTTTGCTTCATAGTCACCAGAAATTTGATTTACCACCAGTTGTGAGTCGCTGTAGACCATTAGTTCGGTGGCCTTCATGTAGTATGCTGATTTGAGTCCTGCGAGAAGCGCTTCATACTCCGCTTCGTTGTTTGATGCTGGGAAGCCAAGGTTGATTGCTTGCTCTACAACCAGGCCGTCTGGGGAGATGAGGACTATGCCAAGCCCTGCACCATGCCGGTTGGATACTCCATCTACAAAGAGCTTCCACATCTCTCCAACGAATAACTTCCAGCAAATGGAGGGGTCAGATGATGTTGTGGGGTCAAGAATGTTGCTGGTGTTTTCTTCAAGGTCCATGCTTGCTGTCTGCCCCTTGCTATCTGGTTGTACCAAATCTTTTTTTGTCGGAGAGCTTTGGTTTGGTGTAGCTTCTGCCTTGCTGTCTTTAGTCTGGTCTGCCTTGGGGTCTGACTGAGTATCTTCTACTAGGGGTTGCGCTATTCCAGCGTCAACTTCCGTCCCTAGTTCGGTTGTGTTAGTTAGGTCGACTGGGCTGATATGATGACTTCCAGGAGTAAACTCTACGACGAAGTCTGCCAAAGATTGGGCTTTTATTGCGATCCTGGGTTGGAATTTGATGTCGAATTGTCCCAACTCTACTGCCCACTTCAAAATTCGCCCAGAAAAGTTCGCCCTCTCAAACAAAGCTTTTAGTGGGAAAGCTGTGAGGACGACTATGGTGTGGGCGTGAAAGTAGTGTGCCAATTTCCTGGAGGCCATCATCAAGGCTAATGCCAGTTTTTCCAATGGCAAATACCTTGTTTCGGCTCCCAACAATGTCTTGCTGACATAATAGATGGGCAAGTGTTAGATTCCCTCTGCACGAACCAACACTGCGCTAACTGCGTGTTGAGAGACTGCCAGGTACAAGAAGAGTTCTTCACCAGGTACTGGGGTAACAAGCAGTGGTGGGGAAGACATATACTCCTTCAAGCTTTCCAGAGCTTGGTCGCATTCTTCATCCCACTCAAACTTGGCCTTTAAAGCATGAAAAAATGGTCGTAGTCTATCTGACGACCTGCTTATGAATCGGTTGAGTGCAGCTGCCATGCCGGTGAGATGCTGTACTTCTTTTACTGAGTTTGGTCTCTCCAGATCTTGGATTGCTTTAATCTGAGGGGGGTCTGCTTCTATACCTCGGTTTGTCACCAGGAAGCCCAAGAATTTGCCAGATCCGAGTCCGAATGCACACTTGGATGCGTTGAGCCGCAACTTGTGTTTCTTCAAGATTTCAAACATCTCTCCTAAGTCCTTGAGATGGTCATTCTCATCTTTGCTTTTGACCACCATGTCGTCAATGTAAGCCTCCATTGTTCTGCCTAACAATGGTTCAAACATCTTGGTGACCATCCGCTAGAATGTCGCCCCTGCGTTCTTCAGGCCAAAGGACATGACCTTGTAACAGTATAGTCCTCTTGGAGTCGTAAAGGATGTGACCTCCTGGTCTGGTTCATGCATGGCGATCGGGTGGTAGCCTCTGTATGCATCCAGAAAGCTAAGTCGGTTGTGTCTCGTCGTTAGGTCTACCAGCTGATCTATCCGTGGTAGAGGAAAGCTGTCTTTTGGACATGCCTTGTTGACTGTTTTGTAGTCGACGCAGACACGCCATTTGCCATTCTTTTTTGGCACTACGACCGTGTTGGAGATCCATCTTGGGTAGTGCACTTCTCTAATTGCTCCTGCCTCCAGCAGATTTCCTACTTCCTCTACCACTATTTCGGCATGGTGAAGTGCCGATCTGCGTGTGCGCTGAATGACTGGCCTGGCGGATGGGTGGACATTGAGTTGGTGACTGATGAAGTTTGGATCAATGCCTGGCATGTGGTAGGGTGTCCAAGCGAACACTTCGATGTTAGAGGTCAAGAATTCCAAGACCTCTAATCTCTCAGTGCTGGACAACGACGAGCCGAGCAAGAAGAACTTATCCGGGTTCTTTTCATCTATTTTTACCTCCACCAAGTCCTCCACCGCTTTCTGATCAGCCTCTTTGCCGACATCTGCGAATAGTTCATTGCTTTCAGGTTTTTCCACCGAATGAACGTATCCTTTGGCTGCGCGGCTGCCATTCACCGTGGCGAAACATTGCTTTGACATGATCTGATCTCCATAAACTTCTTCAATTATACCGGTGTCGTTGGGGAACCGCATTACTTGGTGGTAGGATGACGCCACCGAACGCATGGCGTGCAGCCATGTTCTGCCCAAGATGATGTTGTAAGTGAAGGGGACCTTCAATACCCAGAACTCCACTTGTTTTGTTACGCTTCTTGCTCTGACTGGAAGAATTATTTTGCCGACGGGCCATTCTGGCATGGAGTTGAATCCAATTAGGGGTGATACAGTAGGCGCCAAGTCTTTGTCTTGTAGCTTCAGCTGTTTGAATGTTTCGTAGTACATGATTTCACATGAACTACCCTGGTCAATCAGAATCCGCTTAACGTCAAAATCCTTGACTCGGAGAGTGACGACCAGGGCATCGTTGTAAGGACAGTATATTCGATCCAAGTCTTTATCCGAAAAAGACATGACGTTTGTTGCCTCTGTTTTCCCCTTCTTGATGGCAGGTTGGGCACTTAGCAGTTCTCTAAAGTGCTCAGCCTTTTTGATTGATCCCCTGAGCTCGCATACACGTTCAGGTTCAAAGACTCCATGTATCACATTGATAATGCCTTGTGGTGGGGCGTCGATTGGCATTCCGTTGGGGTTATTGTGATCCTGGGGGGCTGGCTGCGTCCCTCTTTCAATGTATTTGTCCAAGTGACCTGCCGCCACCAACTCCTCCAGGTGCTGTCTCAATGGTGTGCAATTCTCAGTTCGGTGCCCCTTTTCTTTGTGGAAGGTGCACCGCAATCTATCATCATAGTCCTTCTGAGCTTCTCCTAGCTTGGCTGGCCACTTGACGAAAGGCTCATCTCTTATTTTGCTCAGAATCCGATATATCGGTTTCTTGAACACCGTGGTTATGGCAGTGCGGATTCTCAACCACCTTTTATCCGGATCTTCTCCGTTATCTCGTCTGCCACGTCCGTTTCTGTTCTGCCGATCCACTGTATTGACCTTTGTTGAGGTTTTCTTTTCTGGTACTGCGGTCGCACTGGATTTTGTTTTGGTTCGTGCGCCATCCTCTTCTACCCTGATGTGCTGATGCACTCTTTCCATCAGGGCTTCCATAGTGAGGGGTGGCGTCATGGTGATCGAGTCCCTTAGTCTGTTCCCAACTGGAAGGCCTCTTTTATACTGTGCGATGGCGAGATTGGTGGGGCAGTCCCCAATCTGATTGAATGTTTCCCAGTAGCGACTATTGTAAGATCTTAAGGTCTCTTTATCGCCCATGTCAATGGAGAATAGCTGGTCGATCTCCACCGGGGTTTTAGTGTTTGTTCGGAACCTCGTCACGAATGATTCTGCCAATTGCGCCCAAGAGGCTATGCTGTCTTCTGGAAGTTTCTCGAACCAAGTCAAGCCTAGGTCGCCAAGACTTGATGGGAAGAGTATGCACATTAAGGCCTCATTTCGCCTGTATACAGCCATGACTTGGCGAAAGTGGCTCAAGTGTGAGTAGGGATCCGTCTTCCCTTCATATGTGGTGAATTTGGGCTGAAGGAAGCCTGATGGTAGGGGCGCGTTTTTGATTGCTGGAACAAATGGCGAAGTCTGAAGTCTTGCCAATGCCTTGTCCGTTGGTTCGTAGGCAAGGCGCGGTATTGGCATTCCAACCTCGACGCTTCTATACGTCCAAGGAGCCAACCGCTGTAAGGCAGAAACTCTGTGCGGATCTCGCGCCCTGGCATCCTCCTTGCATCGTGCTTTCTCTTCGAGCACGGTTCGTAAGTCGGATGATCTGGGTAATTCCGTCTGTCTAGATCTGGTTTAGTGCGAATGCGAGGGCCAATACGTGCTTCCTTCAGTGTATGATCTTTCAGATCCCGTCCTCTCAGACCTGGAGTGATGAGTTCTGGAAGACCAGGATTGAGTGTCGCCTGTCCTGAGGCTTCTGCTCTCTCCTTGCGAGGGTGTAGTATTCCTACTATGATTTTCGGAGTGGCGAGGGGGCGTCTTGTTTTTGCGTCCCTCTTCTGTCGCCACTTCTTTTTTCTTCATCTGGCGTTTCAGGGCCTCCATGTCTGCCGCCATCTTTCTTTTCAATTCATCTTGCTCTTTCACGCGATCTTCCAGAGCTTGAGGGTCAATCCTCCGCCTTTGCCTGTCAGGACTTTGAGAACGAGAGTGACGGGGGCTGTTAGTTCGCCTTCCCCTAGTATCCCTCATGGTGTTATGTCGTTGGGGCTCCAAGTCCGCCATGGGAGGGACAGAGGGTAATCCTTCACGCCTTGTGCCCCCATCTGGAGTTAGCCCGTCGACGGCGGACTGCAGCAATTCTTCAATGTGTGCCATTGATCGTAAAGGGGAGAAGCTTTAATCAAGAGGTTTTGTTCTGTCTGTTCTTCCCACAGACGGCGCCAATTGTACGAGAAAGAAATAATTCTCCTCGTATAATCCTGTTGACTAAGTCCACGCTCCTCCATACGACGTCACTTTGTCACCTGAAAGCACAAACGTGAGCTAGCCGGCGGGTGTGTGCCGGAAACCTCTCCGATGCCTAAGTCAGCAAACTTGACAAATAGACAAAACTCAATGTATTCAGAAAGCAAAATTGTATGTTGTGTGTTACCTCTTCCAAGGTGATGTTTGTGAGCTTTTATAGGTTTCGAGTGGCACAATCCTAGTAGGACTTTTATTCCTCCATGCAGAGTCCTCCTAGGATTCATACTCTAAAAGGATAATGCTTATCCTTTTACACCCCCTCCACTGCTTAAACCAAGTGGGATGGTTTTTACCATGGCCGGACTACAATTTGACCGAAGTACCCATGGCCATGTATAGCCGCAGAATAAGCCGAACTAGTTCTTCCTTTCATTTCTCTTACATCGGCTTCTCATGTATAGCACATGGCATGGTTGGACCGAACTAACAAAACGCGACCGGTATAACTCCAAGACCGGTCTAACTCAAAGGTACCGCTAGATCGACCTATTTAGAATACATCATGACCGGACTGACTCTGAGACCGGCCTAGCTCCAAATTGCCCGGACCGAAATAGCTTTACAATTCTTCAGCCGAAGTAACTGCATCTCTTTCAGCCGGAGTAACTTTATCTCTCTTGGGCCGGAGTAACTTCTCGGCCCTTTCTACCCAGTCCGTACTTTAGGCCATAAAGTCCACTTCATAGCTCGGCCCAATTTTTACCAAAATTACCCTCTCAATTGTGGTCTTATGGTCAAGATAACCCCTATTGTTTTTAGGAAAAATTACTACTCAGTGGCAAATTGAAAATTTTATTACATATTTATGAAAAAAATTATAATTATAATTATTAATATTTATAATTTTACTATCTATTTGTAATTATTTTTTAAATTATACACTGATATGAAATTTTTCCTCATTTTTATGTGACTTGCTTAACCGTGTCTTTCTCCTGATATCCTAAAGGAACCTTAATTTGGGAGAATTTTATCATAAATTCTTGTCTTTTTTAAGAAAAAGGAAAGAGGAAGAAATGTTAATAATAGTACTATATTTTTAAATAATAAGAGTTAAACAGCCACATTATTTTTGCAAAATTTTTTAGATGCAAATTATTGTGTAGTATTGCCTTTTAATAATGGAGGCAAATTGTCTTCGGTCCACAAAATAGATTGGACCGTGTTATTTGGATTTTGTAAGGCCCATCATAGGTATCACTTCAGTGATTTGAATTGTTAATTTTTTAGACCACAATATATATATCATTTATAAAAAAAAAATAAAGTCAATCTGATAACTGTAACCACATTAGTTTATTACATTTGTCCTCTAAAAATAAATAATCTAGTTTTTAAATAATATTTGTCATTTATTTATTTGTAAATAAATGTTTTGGCAAATAACAGTTTAGTTGAGAATAAGATACTTGATCCAATGGTCTAAGTTGGCCACTACTAAAGTGAGCTCTCATAGGAGGGTATATGTTCGATCAGCAAAAATCCAACGATCAATAAAGGATACGAGTTGGTCATTATTTTTGACAGGAAACCAACCATTCTATCAATAGAAATCCAACGATCATTAGCAATTGCAACTTGACCACTATCAAAGCGAGTCCTGACAAAAGGGCTAACTGTCCAATCAAAAGATTAGATATATCTAAATTTTTTTAAAAAAATAATTAAAATATTAAAAAAATTACTATAAATAAATAAAAATCCAAACAAAAATGTACACAGATTGATTACCTTCATCTAAAAATAATTTTTAAAAAATTAAACTAAACAAAAATGTGGTTTGGGTTACCTTCAAAGAAGCTATGCAATGCATTTGCATTGTAATGATACATAATATTGTGTTTGTACCATTTAATTTAACTTCCACTGCGGATTATGCTTTTGCTTTCCTTTTTCTCCCCATCCACTAATACATATTTGTTCGTAATGTGAGATTTATTCTAAAATGAGGGAAACTTCAACCAACCATAGTCGCCACCGCAAACACCTTTCACATCGCTTTTTCCTCCTCAACCGAGACAACACCATTTCATACAACTTCACGAAAACTCTAAAGAACTAAACTTTAGAGGATCTAAATACGATTTCTGTACCCTTTCTCCTCTTCAATAATTGTTTAAAAAATAGTAGTGATGATTTTATTGCATCTTTATCAACTAATGCTAATTGATTAATACTTAAATAAACTTAACATATTTTAGTGTCAAAAAATGGATGGAGCACTTAAAATATGAGGTAAATTACATTGATTTTTCTTGAAATTTGAATAAAATAGAGTAAACTTTATAAATTTGACATATTTATATTGGATGGTCTTAATGTTTTAATTCATTTAACACTTAATTTATTTTTCATCAGAAATTTGTTAGTCATATTGAGAGGAAGGATTATGAGCCGGGTATGGGCCGAGTTAGAGGCCGAGCAAATTGGAGGCCCAATGGTGCGTTGGGCCGCGATAACTTTGGATTTGCCCGGAGTTGGGGCTGCTCAGAGATGGACCGAGCCACTTGGATCTGCGCAGGTGATAATCGCGCAACTTGCGTTGCTCGGTCAAAGGCGCGCACCGTTAGCCCAGTCGAGAAACTTGTGCCAGAAGCCTGGCTGGATGGCCTTTGGTTGACCGGTACGACCAGTCTGAAGGTCGGCTCCGCCGAAATGCTGCCGAGCTTGGCTAGAAAGGATCTCAGTTCTTGGAGCAATTGGGCATGGAACACAGCATGGCTGTCGACAGCCGAGAAAATTCAGCCCGGCTGCCGAGCTCCTAGTAGAGTGGGCTGGCAGTCGGGTTAGGTGATGTTCAGCAAGATTTATGCTGACAGATGGGATAGCAGAACCACGTGTCGAGAGATCACTGGGAGTAGATTTAGGGCACAGAATGTATATAAGCAAGTCTGTGTCCCCCATGCTGAGCAAACGAACATTTGGTAAGAGAAATACTTGCACTCCATTCACTCCTCATTCTCTCTATCCTCAGGTGTGTGCTAATTTGATTGTCGGAGGGGTTTTCCGGCCACACACCGCCGGGTAGCTCACCGCTGTTGTGCACGCAGGTGATCGGATAGAAACGGAGCTCGAAAGCAAGGAGTGCGGGCTCGCCTGGATATTTTCCCCCCGCACAATTGGCGCCGTCTGTGGGAAGTTGACAGACAAAACCTTGTCTTCCAGGCTCATCTGATCGCCATCCATGGCGAACATCGAGGAGATTCCGCTGTCCACCGTCGACGGAGTTACCCCAGAGTCAGGCAGACGGAGAAAAGGACATCCCACCATCATTCCTCCGATGGCGGACCTGGAGATTTCTCCAGGAGGACATTCAAGAGATGCGCGGGATAAGCACGGAAGAAGTTATGGTCATTCACGGAGTCCAGACGGTCATCGGCGGCGGAGAGAATCACATGCCAGACGTCTAGAACACAAGTTAAGGGACCAGGACGCCGTCAACCGGCGAATGGCGGCGGAGATGGAGGAGCTGAAGCGGCATGTCAAAGGAAAGGGTGTAGCTGGAGAGGGAGACCACAGTGAGCGCACCCAACCCTGCCGTTCAAGCAGTCAGAGCCAGCGGCATACACCGTCCATCTCAATCACCAGAAGTTACAAGGTTAGAGATTCCGACGCGCATAAAGAGAAATCCAGCGCGCAAGATAGTACCTACTGACCCTCACGTTCGGCGACGACGTCGAGGTATTCTTATTCTGCTCATTCAGAGGATTTGTGGGCAGTTTTGAAGGAACGGGCTGGCCGGCGGGAGGCTCAAAGGGTGTCGGCGTTCCAGCGGCTATCCTATGGGGTTCACGCCAGCGAGAAGGTCGGGATGCCTCTACCCCGCCCAGCCGCGCCTCTCCTTGTAGATACAGACTTGGCAAGGCTGAGTGCCACTCCATTCTCCATGGATATTGAGACCGCACCGCTTTCGGTGGGCTTCCACCAGCCAAAGTTCACGCTCTATGATGGAAAAACCGACCCGTATATGCATGTAAGTCATTTCCGACAGGTCATGGCCGGACATAGGTGGAATGACGCTCTTATGTGCTTGATCTTCCCGTCGAGTTTGGACGAGCTGGGTTTGAAATGGTTCGAGAGGCTGCCAGAGGGGAGCATTGAAAGGTGGCAGCAGTTGGCCGAAGCCTTTGTGACGCGCTTCAAAACAAACACCAAAGAAAGTTGATCACCTCCTAAGTGTCAAGATGGAACCGAGCGACACATTGAAGGCATACAACTCCAGATATTGGGAGACCTTCAATGAGATTTTGGATTGCCCGACCAACCTTGCAATCACACAATACAAGCGAGGTCTCCCGGTCGGACATAGACTACGGGACTCGCTTATCATGCACCAGCCGACATCCATGGGCCAGCTAATGCAGCGCATCAATGAGTACATCCGAGTGAAGGATGATGCGTTAGCATCTACCCTAAAGGCAACTCAGGTTACAACTGACAAGCGGTCAGCTAGCAAAGTGCACGCGGTCGGGCAGGAGTCCGGCCGATCCAGCGACCGCGCTGAGGAATCGGACCGTGGCACTAATCGCAAGAACCGCAGTAGGGGACGTCGGAATGATCGGGATGACTACCCCCAGGATGACGTAGCCGATGCTAACAGAAGGTTGAAAGCAAGGACAGACATCACCACGGTCTTTAAGATTCCAATCTATCGCATACTTAGTGAAATCCGTGACGAGGAGTATGTCCGGTTGCCTGCTAAGTTAGGCGACGGACAGAAGGGCTTCAATCCGCGGTACCGTTGCACGTTTCACTGGGAGCGAGGCCATCGGACAGAGGATTGTTTGCCTTTGAGGCAACACTTGGAAGAGCTAGTCGCAGCCGGACGCTTGGAACTTTACATTAATGGCGGCGTGAAGGCCAATCAAGCTCCGGTTGATCCGCGGGGACTGGATGACCGAGATGCACCTCCCCAAGGGGTTATTAATGTCATCCACGGCATAGTGGAACCGGCGCGTGTATACGAACTCTGAGGAATGATCGAGAAGGCATAACACATGAGGGAAGTTTTGTCGGTTTAGCCTGCAATCAAAAGGGGGAAGACCGAAGAGAAAGACGTGATCAGTTTCTCCTCAAGAGACCTAGAACGCATTTAGACGCCGCACAACGATGCCCTTGTGGTAACACTCCGCGTCAAAGAATTCGATGTCAAACGGATCTTGATCGATCAGGGAAGCTCGGTCGAGATCATGTACTACGACGCTTTCAAACAGTTCAAGCTCCGGGATACAAATTTGGCCCCGGCAACTCCGCCACTGGTTGGTTTCAACTCACAACCGGAGTGGCCTTTGGGAAAGATTATTCTGCCAGTCAAAGCGGGATCCGTTGTCAAACAAGTGGAGTTCTGGGTGTTGCAAGTGCCATCCACTTATAATTTGATCCTTGGAAGGGGATGGCTTCACGCTATGCAAGCCGTAACGTCGACCTATCACCAGGTGATGAGATTCCTCTCGGTTATGGGGGCAATCGAGGAGATTTGGGGCGATCAAGTCATGTCGAAGCAATGCTTCATGGCGGTCAACGGGACCCGAGCTGCCAAAGGCTTCGTTCAAATGATTGAGGGACCGGGAGACCGGGGAGTCCTTGACGATGTGGGCACCAAGGCCGAGGACAAAGCTGTCGAGGAATTAGTGGAAGTACGCATCGATACAGAGCATCCGGACAGGTTCTTCTTGCTCGGCTCAAGCCTTACAGCCCAAGAAAGGACCGACATGGTTGAATTTTTGATGGCCAATATTGAAGTCTTCGTATGGTCACCTTACGACATGCCATCATCTCAATGTCTTCCCCGGAGTAAAGCCGGTCATTCAGTGCACAAGGAGATCGGCGCTGCATCACGCCGAGGTAGTTGCAGAGGAAGTGAAGAGCTTGCTTGAGGCGCGAGCAATTCAGGAAGTGCACTACCCTCGGTGGATTTCAAACACGGTCATGGTGCCCAAGAAAAATAGGAAGTCGCGAGTTTGCGTTGACTACAAGACTGTCAACTGAGCTTGTCCGAAAGACAGCTTCTCTCTGTCCAGAATAGACCAACTTGTGGACTTAACGGCTGGACATAACAGGCTCAGTTTCTTGGATGCCTACCGCAGCTACCATCAGATTGCCATGCATGGGCCCGACCGAGAGACCACCTCGTTTACTACACCAAGGGGACTATTCTGCTACCGAGTCATGCCTTTTGGTTTGAAGAACGCCAGGGCAACTTTTCAAAGGATGGTGACCAAGATGTTTGCTCCTCTGCTAGGCCGGACAATGGAGGCTTATATTGACGATATGGTGGTTAAGAGCCGGCATCAAGCAGGCCATTTGTCCGATTTGGCCAAAGTGTTCGCCATTCTCAAAAAGCTCAAGCTACGCCTGAATGCGTCTAAGTGTGCCTTCGATGTGAGATTCGGAAAATTTTTGGGTTTTCTAGTCACGAACTGAGGTATCGAAGCAGACCCTACACAAATCCGAGCTATGCAAGAGCTAAAACAGCCTAGCTCGGTTAAGGACAACATCTGGCCGGAATGGCCGCCGCGCTTAACCGATTTACAAGCCGGTCATTAGATCGCTGCTGCCCTTTTTTTCAAGCCTTGAAATCAAAGTTCTCATGGGATGAAGAGTGTGACCGGGCTTTGGCCGAGCTCAAGGAGTATTTGTCTTTCGCGCCGTTGTTGGTCACACCGAAACCCGGAGAAGAACTTTACCTTTATCTGGCCGTATCGTAGCATGCAGTCAGTGCAGTTGTAGACACCCCATTTTTGACCGTCCTCAAGACTTGGACGTCACCGTTTGAACACTCGGTGATTACCCATGTTTGTGTTTGTTTGGAGTTCCCGGAGGTCTCGGCTCGCGCGCCTTGCCTCAGGATCCCCGAACTCGACCGTTTAGTGTCTGGTTTCACACCAAACACTTGCATCTTGCCTTTGAGAGGCAAGGTAGGGCTTGTAGACCATCCCCACCCATCACCGGCAGTGGCTAGAGGCCATCGGCTGGTTTTTGTATCCACCGGCAATATAGTTTGCCGGCCGGCACTGTTTGTTGCCGGTCAGTACTATTTTGTGCCAGTCAGCACTCCTTTTGGCCAAGATGGCATTTTTGGCCGGCCGATTGCTGTTCATCTGCTTTTGCAGATATTTTTAGACAGTTGTCTTGCTTTTTCATCCCTCCATACACGTGTATGGAGGGATCTCCCTCTTATGAAGCTTGTCTTGTAAGCTTTACAAGACAAGAAGCTTCTATATAGAGGAGGTCTCTCTCTTGTTGCAAGGGTTAGAGAGTTTAGACATTTTAGAGAGGGAGAAGACAGAAGAGAGCTCTGGTTTTAGGGTTAGGGTTAGATATACACTCTATCTCTCTTTTACTCTCTTTGTACTCTAGGTGTTTTGTGTCTTACTATTGCACATAAACACCTAGTGTTTCACCTTCCTCTAGCAACTGAGGTTCTAAGGGACTGATTTTGAAGTTTTGGTGTTGGATTCAAGCCAAGGAAGGCCATTGGAGCACCATTGTTGAAGGGGACATCAAGGGTAAGAATCTAGTCTCTTTATTCCCCATTTTTGCACCTTGTTTATACCTGCCTTAAATTCGTTTTTGTGCTTAGTGTATAATACAAAAAAGTTCTATTTTTAGGCCCTCTTTATTGTTTGTTAAGAGTGTTTTGTGGTTTGAGGGTAGTTGACCCCTCTTAGGCCTTGAAAGGCCTCATTTTGAGCCATTTTGTGCTAGCTCCGGGATTTTGGTGTTGGGGTCTCTTCACCACTGAAATCTTGAGGGATTTCAGTGGTGAAGATGATGCCTTGAAGTCCCAAGAAGGAGAGGGCCACCCCCTCTCCTTGTTGTCCTTGAAAAGGGCATATTTTGGCCTCTTGAGAGAGCATTATGCTTAAGTGTGTGTTGAGCATGTTTAGGTTGTTTTTCATGCTTATATATCCATAATATAACATAAATTTAAGTTGGTTTTAGTGCTCCATGCATGCTTAGCATAGTTGCCTTGTAATGCCTCGTTATGCCTTAGCATGTCTTAGGTTGTGTGCCTTTGTTTCTAGCATGTTTTAGGCTTAGTCTTGTGAAGATTATGTGCTTATCTTGACATGTTTTAGGTCTGTCCATAAGTGTTTGGGTTGATTTTGGCATGTTTGATATAGCTCCTTTGTATTTGGGCTTGTTGGCCTTGAGCATATGAATGTATAGCATGACATCTTTGCATGGATTTGGTGATTTGGGGTCACTTTATATGTTATTTCAGTCCCATTTTCATGCCTATTTGATTGTCTTGCATGCATCTTTAATGCCTCATAAGCTTGTGTAGTAATGCTCCATGTTTTGGTGTTTATGCATGCCTTTGTTTTTGAGTCATTTAGATGCCATCTAAGTGGCCTTTTGGGCCTTGTGTTATGTGCTAAAACTCTGTTTTTGGTCAATAAGCTCATGCCATGTTTGGTCTTGCTTAGTGTAGTCCAATGCTCCATTGGTTTGTTTCGAGCACTTAGGCCATTTGTTGCATATTTGGCTTGATTTATTGCTTGGTTTGGCACCATGTTTTAGCATGATTTCAATGCTTATGTTGCATGCTAATTAGTCCATGTTTGTCCCTTTCAAGTGTGCTTAAGGGTTGTTTAATTATGCCTAAGTGTTGGCCTTTCAATATGTATATGTGTGCATGTGCATTTGGTCCCTCATTATAACACTTTGGCCCTTGTTTTAGGCCTTATTGGAGCTACCTAAAACCATGCTTTAGACCACCTTTGCATTGGTTAGCATTGCCTCATGTTTGCTTGTATGCTTGCGTAGGTTTGTTGCCATGTCATATTGCATCCTTAGCTTGTATGCCTAGGTTGCATTGCATCTTGCATGCATGCCTTGTTCCTTGACTTGGTGATAGGAATTGGGCCTTGTTTGTTTGGTTGGTTTGCATTGCATTTGAAATCAAAGTTGCATACTTGGTTCTTTGGGCCATCATGCATGGAAATGCGTGATTGGTGGTCCGAGAATCGAGGCACATGCCCCTTTGAGTCATCACAATGATAAGGGATATAGTTGGTGCATATATGCCTTGAATTGTGCTGTCATGCTTTGCCTTGTCCTCTGTTGCTGTGAGTTGCAGGTTTTGCAGGAATACTTTGCTGACCGGCATTGTTAAGTGCCGACCGGCCATTCTTTCTATGCCGATAGCTTCATTAATGGCCGGTGGCCATACCACACTGCCGGTGGCAATTTCTTTCGGCCGGTGGTGATCACCTCTGTCCAAGGGAGCAGTCCTGAGGTTTTGACAGCCTCCAGAGGAGTGAAGGAAAGAAAACAGAGGCAGCCTATGCATGGCGGCGCGTTTCCCGAGGCGTTTACTGCTTTTCTTAGTCTATTTTAATTTGTTAATTAAATTAGGCAATTTGTAATATTTAATTAGCTTGCGTAGTTAATTAATTTGTAATATTTATTCGGTCCCTCCAAGTGAGGGCAAATCTGTAATAAATGTGTGTGGGTGTGTGAATGTCTTCCAATCCCCACTTCTTTCTTCCCTTTTACTTACCTGCTTTGATGGTTAGTATTAGGGCACGTTTAGTTTAGCATGCCTTATGCTATGCATGCGTGCATTCATGCATTTTGTATTACATGCATTAGGCTCGGTACATCACGCTAACTGCATTCGTACTTCAATTCAAAAAATTGAATATGTGATAATTGTGCATTTTCACATGACATGTTTAGGATAGCCGAGCCTATTCTAGCAACATTCTGTATGCAATACATTAGGCATTTAACATGGACTTGGATCATGCATGTTTGCTAACAAGTTCTTTGTTTTGGCATGGAGTACTATGTAAGTATTTTAATGCTTTAGCATGTCGCATGTGTGTGAATGCTACCATAAACAGTATGTTTACTATGTGGCTAGATGCTTATGTGTTAAACTGTTTTGAATGCCTGTGGGTGGAGGTTGGATTGTTTGAGTTGGAAAAACTCGTTGAAATCCGTATTTTAGCCTACTTGCGAGTAGCAAATTCCAAAGCATTTTCAAACCGAACGGATATGCAATGTTTATTTCCAAATTAGGCAATCTAGTCTATACTTGTTTGCTGCCCGCATAACATAGTAATTCTAGGCTAATAAATGGAATAAGAACACATAGCGTTTTCAAAATCGGATATCATGGTTAGTAGAGGCCGGTCTTCGGACCGGGCGAAAGGGGGTGCTCATAGCTGACCTTCCCCGATCGTACCCAAGCTCCCGAGCCAAGACAACTCCGGTGATGACGGACATGTGGCCTTCGGCACCGAGTCAGGGTTTCCTAAATTTCCCCATTTTAAAAAATATTTAGGTGGCGACTCTGTATCTGGCAAAGCAGTCCATGTTTGGCACTACTTTTTCAAAAATCTGTTTCTCAAAACGATTTGCCAGATTTGGACTCTTTGGTTCAATATTAAGAACCGCGACACAAATCGAGTCCGAACTGTAGCATGAGGCCCACGGGCGCGTCTACAGCAGTGCTTGTCCGGTCGGAAGGAATCAAACATCTACCCATCTTCTACGTCAGCAAAACCTTGCTACCGATAGAGTCGAGGTACTTGCCGCTGGAAAAACTTGCATTAGCATTGATGATGGCTTCAAGGAAGTTGGCACACTATTTCCATGCCCATACCATCATCGTCTTGACCGAGTTCTCTCTCAAAACTTTGTTCGAACGGGCAGACTTCTCCGGTCGGATTCTTAAGTGGGCGGTCGAATTGGGACAATTTGATGTGAAGTTCCAGCCGCGCATAGCCATAAAAGCCCAGACTTTGGCCGATTTCATTGCTGAATTCTCACCTGGAACTCATCCGGCATGCCCGGTCGATATTGCCGTGGCAGATGAAGAAATGAATGCAAGCTCGACCGAAATACCACAGCTTGGCGGCATTGGCGACGCGGAGCTTGCACGCCCCGCTGAAGCCCCTTCGGTTAATACGATACTACAGCCCAGTGATACGACGACAGAGTTGGCTATCACTGACCAACCCGCTTTGTCCAACACCACATCACTGAGGAGGATAAAAATGGAACCGCTCAGCACAGAGCCTGCGGCCGGCATAATACCGCAACCTGGCGATTCACCTATGGACTTAAGCATTATGGATCAACTTACCGAGTCCGGCGCCGAATCACCAAGAGGGGCTGAAGTGGAACCGCTCAGCACGGGACCGGAAGTCGAACAGCTGAGCAACCGTGATCCCATCGACCTTCAAGCTTCTCAGGACCCCTCAGAGTGTTGAAAGCTCTTTGTCGGCGAAACGTGGAAACTTTTTGTTGATGGAGCCTCGAACCGTCACGGTGCCGGGCTGGGTATAGTTTTGATTTTGCCAGACGGACTGACTATTGAACATTTTATCACCCTTGGCTTCCCAACATCCAACAATGAGGCCGAGTACGAGGCGCTATTGGCCGGTCACAAGAGTGCGCTTCAGATGCAAGCATCCAAACTAATGGTTTATAGTGACTCCCAGCTTGTGGTTAACTAAGTTTCTGGGGTTTACGAGGCAAAGGATGATAGAATGATGAAGTACCAAGCTCTGGTCAGAGACCTCATCAAGCGATTTCAGGCGATCAGGGTCCAACAGATTGGCCGAGAAGATAACGGCCGAGCAAATGAGTTGGCTGGCATTGCTTCTATGGTCGACAGCACATCTCTCAACCCTTTTCTGATTGAATTCCTTCTGAGGCCCAGCATTGAGGAAGCCGGGCAGACAGAAGTACTCTGCGCCGAGCTAGGTCCTTCTTGGATGGACCCCATAATCCTCTTTCTCAGAGAACGGACCCTTCCAGTCGACAAGAAGGAAGCGCATAAAGTACGGGTGAAGTCTGAGCAGTTTTGGCTCTCTCCATCAGGCGCTTTATACAAGAAGTCTTTCACCGGCCCCTACCTGAAATGTGTGCACCCTAGTAGCGTGGAAGCCTTCCTTTGCGAGATATACGAAGGAATCTGTGGCAGTCACATAGGGGGTAGGTCCTTGGCCTACCGAGCTATTTCGCAAGGCTACTGGTGGCCGTGCATGCAAGCCGACGCCCAGAAATATGTTCGCAGGTGTGAGAAATGCCAGAAATTTGCCCACCAGATCCATCAGCCGGCCAGGGAACTTCTTCCCCTCACTAGCCCTTGGCCCTTTGCTATGTGGGGGCTAAATATAGTGGGGCCGCTCCCAACAGCACCAGGCAACCGGAAGTTCTTCATCGCGGCCACAGACTACTTCACCAAATGGATTGAAGCGGAGCCTTTGGCAACAATCAAAGAGAAAGACGTGAAGCGGTTTGTCTGGCAGAACGTGGTCACGCGGTTTGGTATCCCCAAAATTCTGATCTCTGATAACGGCACCCAGTTTGACGGTCGCCTATTCAGAGGGTTTTGTGAAGATTTGAAGATCGAATTCTACAACTCTACACCGACTTACCCGCAGTCCAACGGGCAAGCCGAGGCTTCGAACAAAACCATTCTTGCTAGACTGAAGAAAAGGCTTGAGAAAGCCAAAGGAAAGTGGGCTGAGGAGCTCCCCAGTGTCCTTTGGGCATACCGAACAACCCCGCGGTGATCTACCGGGAAAACTCCTTTTGCTTTGGCATATGGCATGGAGGCGGTCATCCCTTTGGAAGTTGATATGCCCACCCTCATAAGTGAAAGTTTTGAGCCCGAGCTGAACGCCGATGCCATTGCCTTGGAATTGGACCTAGTGGAAGAACGCCGAGAAAAGGCTCTTATCCATGTGGCCGCTTACCAACAGGAGCTTTCAAGGAAATACAACAAAACTGTGCACCCCAGACCGTTCAAAGTGGGTGATTGGGTCTTGTGAAAGGTCATGGGCAATACCTTGGTGCCAGGCGAAGGCAAACTTGGGGCAAATTGGAAAGGACCCTACAAGATAACCGGTCTGGCGGGCAAGGGGGCATATCACTTGGAGGACTTGGATGGTAGAGTAATACCCTGACCATGGAATGCAGCCAACCTCAAGTTGTATTATTTTTAGCTTTCGCTCTGTTTATTTTTTTTTTGTGCAAAGGAATTTTTTGCTTTACACTTCATGTAATATTCATTTTTGTCAATATATAGAAGTGGCTCATCTTTGCCTTAGCTTTTTTGTTGAAAGAGTTGATGTTTTGTTCAACTTAGGAACTCTCAACCGAGATGTTTACTCCGGTTGAAAAAGTTAATGTTTTGTTCAACTTAGGTACTCTCAACCGAGATGTTTACTCCGGTTGAAAGAATTGATGTTTTGTTCAACTTAGGCACTCTCAACCGAGATGTTTGCTCCGGTTGAAAGAGTTGATGTTTTGTTCAACTTAGGCACTCTCAACCGAGATGTTTACTCCGGTTGAAAGAGTTGATGTTTTGTTTAACTTAGGAACTCTCAATCGAGATGTTTACTCCGGTTGAAAGAGTTGATGTTTTGTTCAAATTAGGTACTCTCAACCAAGATGTTTACTCCGGTTGAAAGAGTTGATGTTTTGTTCAACTTAGACACTCTCAACCGAGATGTTTGCTCCGGTTGAAAGAGTTGATATTTTGTTCAACTTAAGTACTCTCAACCGAGATGTTTACTCCGGTTGAAAGAGCTGATATTTTGTTCAACTTAAGTACTCTCAACCGAGATGTTTACTTCGGTTCAAAGAGTTGATGTTTTGTTCAACTTAGGTACTCTTAACCGAGATGTTTACTCCGATTGAAAGAATTGATGTTTTGTTCAACTTAGGCATTCTCAACCGAGATGTTTACTCCGGTTGAAAGAGTTGATGTTTTGTTCAACTTAGGCACTCTAAACCGAGATGTCTACTCTGGTTGAAAGAGTTGATGCTTTGTTCAACTTA
This sequence comes from Camellia sinensis, assembly GCF_055761805.1. NCBI lineage: Eukaryota > Viridiplantae > Streptophyta > Magnoliopsida > Ericales > Theaceae > Camellia > Camellia sinensis. Next base: position 93,461,076 of record NC_138962.1, read on the forward strand.
GGTACTTTCAATCGAGATGTTTACTCTGGTTGAAAGAGTTGAGGTTTGCTCAAATTCGGCATTCTCAACCGAGATAGTTAGTCCGGTTGAAAAATTGATGTTTTGCTCAACTCTGGGTGTACTACTAAGATGGTTTACTCCGATTAGATGAGTTAATTAATGAAATTGGCCTTGCCGAGATATTTTGTTCGGTTGAAGTTATTCAATTCTAGGATCGTGCAAACACTTGGTGAAACTACATCTTTTTCATTAATGAAAAAAAAAACAGAAGGTACAAAAGGAGGGGCAGAGAGCCCGGTTACATGTGTAAAGAAAAAAATGAAAGAAGACTACACAAGGGGAGAAAGATTGGAGAATTCGTCATCAGCTGCTTCCAGGTCGACCGTTGTTCGCTCTTGGATACCGGCCTCAGTTTCTCCTGGCTGCTCCTGGCCGCTTCCCTCCTCGGCATTGACCTCGGTTTCTTTGGCAAGCTCTTCCTCGGCCTCAACTTGCAACGCGCTGAAGACGTCGTTGGCATAAGGCACGAGGTAGACTGGTAGGAAGGTAGCCGGGGGAGCGGCAAACACATCGGTGTCAGGACCTTGACCGAGATGTTCGTAGGCTGACTTCCAGCCCGCTTTGAAATAAATGTCTTGAGTAGCGAAGACCTACTTCTTATAGTTGTCCTCGGCTTCCTTGAAGCCGGCGTTGTTGGCATCCTCACACTCCTTCTCCCTTGACTTCTTGAGCATATCCAGCTCAGCCTGGAGCTCATTCTTCTTCTTCTCGGCTTCATCAAGCTGGCCGAGCAACCTATTGTTGTCAGCGTTAGTAATTTGCAAAGAAGATTTTGCTCGGCCCAGCTCGGTTTGAAGGCTCTGCACTTGGCCGGCAGTATCATTCGCTTTCTGCCGAAGTCGATGGATTCGTTCCATGACCAAGTGTTGCTTCTGGATGGCCTGCAAGAAGAAAGTTCGATCAGAGAAGAAACCGCGCAAACACTTGTAAAATTTCAGTAGAAGATTGAGATTCTTACCCTGGTCATGGACTTCACGGCTGATTTCACCAACCGGGTGTCAGGGACGTGGTCGCTGCCTACCACATCGCTCGGCAGCAGAAGGGCTTTTGAAAGGTCGAAGGCGAGCAAGTGCTCCTTCTCGCCCTTGACTGAAGCATTAGCCGGGATGTCTTTACCCCGGTGCTTCAGCTGCGGTCGCCACGGAGGTGTTGGGTCGACAGTATCGATGGGTTGCTCGGTGGTTAGCTCGGCAGTTGGATCTGCGCGAGGTCTTTTTCCAGCCCGGTGAGTCTCTTGTCTGGCCTGCCCGGCGGCTGGAGACGCCAAGGCAACCACGGGGCCGCTGGATTGACCGGCTGCAGGAGAGTGGGTGGTGATGCTCGGTATCTCGGCTAAGGTGGCTGTTTGGAGGTTTTTGATGCGGCTTCGTTTTGCCATCTCTTGTTCTTCGGTCAGCCGGATTAGTGGCACGTTCAGTAGAGTTGGGTCCGGAGGAGGTGTTGGAGCACGGAGAAAGTCTGTAACTTTGCTCCGGCGTGGAGCTGAGTATTTGTAGGTTAGAGTGTAGCCGAGCAACTCGTTACAATCCCGGTGGCTGTAACGGAGCACGGTTCGGATGGCTTCAACGTTAGGATATTGGTAGTTGGATTGCAAGGCTTGAATTGCTGCAAAAGAAACAGGAAAAATAGTAAGTACAGAATGTTGAATGTAGGGACTTAACCGAGCAAATTAGCGCGGCTTACATGTGGAACCAAAGTTCTTGCTGATGAACACCCAAAAGAAGTCGTCATCATGTAAGTCCTTGTCCGGGGTGCCGGTTACTATCTTCTCTTTGCCCGGTCTTATTTTTAAATAATAGGCCAGGCCGTCGCCAGTGTGCCCAAGGGTGTATTGTCGTAGTATCTCGGCTAAACCTAAGTTTGTTCCTAGCCGGTTGTTTAGCTCGTGCAAGCCATTGATTATTCGGTAGGTGTTGGTCGAAACCTGGGTGGGTGCTAGCCCGGTGCGGCGCAGAAATTCGGTCATCAGAGGGTTGACCGGGAAGCGGAGGCCTCCTTCAACTACTGATAGCACGGTGAAGGGGCATTGGTCAAGCCTGCCCCAAGGAGTTGTTTCCATCTCGGCGAGCTCTATATGGACGTCTGCCGGGATACCGTATTCTTCCCTGAAGGCAGCCAAGGCAGCAGGTGTGTCCACAAGGAAGCGGAATTTTCCCATGTTTGACTGACTAATCTAGCTCGACTGAGGTGGTTTGGCACAGGCTGGGAATTAATGGCTGCTCGGTCCTTGAGAGCCTCAGGATTGGTCTTTGGTCTCCTTGGACTCTGCAGGAAAACGGAGGGTAATTGTAAGTGGGAGCGCGGTCGCGCAAAACGAGCTAGAAGTTGAGCTCGGTCGTGGATTGTGCCAAACCACATCGGTCGTAAATGTTAGCCAAGGAGCTCGGTCGCCCGAGCGAACCAGAGATTAGCCCGGTCGAGCAGCCAAGTCCTTTTTGCCACCCTGGTTTCTCCTAAGGTTGGGACAAACTAAAGATTTGCTCGGTCTGAGTGATTTTTTGGATCGAATGAAGATCTGGAGTCCGGTCTGCCCCAGATCTTCATTGTTCATCAGGGAAATTGAAGAACAGTGAAGAAACTATGGGGCATTGAAGGTTTTGGGTAGGGGAGGCCCTAAACCTACGGATTTGGTGCTATAAAGAAGAAAAATATGAAACGAAAATAGTAATAACAAGGGCTCGGAGAACTTACCAGGAGAGGGCAAAGTCTTCTTTGAAGACGAACTCAGCAATGGCAAGCAAGCGAAGGCAGAAGCTCTGGATCGACAAGGAGGAGAGAGAGTCGGTAAGGTTGAAATGAAAGAAGGTTCAATATGTTTATAGAGATGAATAAGATCGCCAAAAATTTGAATCTGAACGGACGTGATGTTTGGCTGCTCGAGGCTAATCAACCCACGACACACGTCCCTATTGACGGCGGGGTCAGTACTGAAGAGACAGGGTGGTGAATTGAGGCATCGACCGGGCAAGTTTTGAAGACAGGCATGTCAAGTAGCCCGGTCACCGTATTGCAAACCGAGGATCGAGGAAGTGTTACCCCAGTCAGAATTGGTAATCCCGGTCACGCTTGTGCGGACGGAATTAAGGGGCAATTGAGAGGGAGGACTATGAGCCGGGTATGGGCCGAGTTAGAAGCCGAGCAAATTGGAGGCCCAATGGTGCGTTGGGCCGCGATAACTTTGGATTTGCCCGGAGTTGGGGCTGCTCAGAGATGGACCGAGCCACTTGGATCTACGCAGGTGATAACCGCACAACTTGTGTTGCTTGGTCAAAGCCCCGCACCGTTAGCCCAGTCGAGAAGCTTGTGCCAGAAGCCCGGCTAGATGGCCTTTGGTTGACCGGTACAACCAGTCTGAAGGTCGGTTCCGCCGGAATGCTGCCGAGCTTGGCTGGAAAGGATCTCAGTTCTTGGAGCAATTGGGCATGGAACACAGCATGGCCGTCGACAGCCGAGAAGATTCAGCCCGGCTGCCGAGCTCCCAGTAGAGCGGGCTGGCAGTCGGGTTAGGTGATGTTCAGCAAGATTTGTGCTGACAGATGGGATAGCAGAACCACGTGTCGAGAGATCACTGGGAGTAGATTTGGGGCACAGAAGGTATATAAGCAAGTCTGTGTCCCTCATGCTGAGCAGACGAACATTTGGTAAGAGAAATATTTACACTCCATTCACTCCCCATTCTCTCTATCCTTAGGTGTGTGCTAACTTGATCGTCGGAGGGGTTTTCCGGCCACACACCGCCGGGTAGCTCACCGCTGTTGTGTACGCAGGTGATCGGATTGAGACGGAGCTCGGAAGCAAGGAGTGCGGGCTCGCCTGGATATTTGCCCCCCGCACACATATAAATAAATAAAAAATGATATTGTTATCTTTTTTATATTAAAAATATATATTTTACTTTGTGTATCTTTATGTTTTCATACCATCTGTGTTAGTTTTGGTCTCTTTAACCTTATTAAAAGGGAAGTTAGTATAATTATGTCAAAATTATAGGATTTGTTGTATTTTCTTCAAATATAAAAAGAGGTTAGTGTAATTTATACCATAAATATCATAATTAATTCATTTTCAATCATCCAATCTAAAAAATAAAATCACTTTCAATCATAATTAAAATAAAAATAAAAATTACAACGGGTCATGATCAAACACCACTTAAGACGTAACCAAAGACATTTTCGGTAATAATCAAAATAATAATCACAAAAAAAAAAAAAGAATCCCTTTCAATCATAATTAACAAAAAAAAAAATTACAACGGGTCATGACCAAACACCACTTGAGACGTAACTAAAGACATTTTCGGTAATAATCAAAATAATAATCACAAACCAAGGATCATAGCCAAAAATGACTTGAAGCAAAATCAAAGATTTTTTTAGTCATAACCAAAAGGATAAAATACATTTATGGTCCTTAAAATATGTGTTTTTAGTTATTTTGGTTTTTCAAGTTTCAATTTTATCAATTTCATCCTTCAACTTTTCAATTTGACTCAATGTGGTGCAATTTCAATCGGATCGTCTAAATTATTAATGGAATGGTAATAAAATAAACATGGTCCTTAAAGTATGTGTTTTTGTCACTTTGGTCCGTAAATTTTTTAATTTTATCTATTTGGTCCTGAAATATTGATAAAAAAAAATGAAACATAACGTTATAATATTGAAGGATAAAATTAACAAAATTGATACTTTAGGGACTAAAATAACACAAAACACATATTTGAAGGACTGAGTGTGTATTTTGTTACCATTCCATTAATGATTTAAACAACTACTTAGAATTGGACTAATTTAACTCAAATTGACAACTTTGAAAATCAAAATAACAAAATTAAAATTTGAGTGACTAAAATGACAAAAAATGCACATGTTAAGAACTAAAATTGTCTTTTATCCTAACTAAAATAAAAATCATAAGAGATTATAACCAAATCACAACTATCTCCATAATGAATCATAACTAAATATCACAAATATTTTAAGTAGACATGTATACGCCAAAAAAAAATATATATATATTATAGAATTTTCCATTTTAATAATACCCTACAAAAAAGGTAAATTACAAATATATCTATTGAGATTTCTTAAAATACGATTTTCTTGGCGTGATTTTAAAAATTACATCCTGCCGATTGAAAATTTTAATTACATAACAAATGGTTCCTTTTGTCAATAAATCATTAAGTCAATTAACACTTTTTTATAAAGTTAGAAATTTATAAATAATTTAAGTAATTTTATTATTATATATGAGAGCAATGAAAATTTTTATTTTTTCAAATTATAAGAAATAATTTGTATTTTAAACAAATTTAAAAAGGTGTATTTGTAATTGGGTAAAGTACCAATAGGTCGTAATAGTTGGATTTAATTTCCATCAAATCCTATTAAAAATAAGTTCTAGTAAAATTATCGCTAAGGATAACTTTTTTGTGACAATTTTTTGTATATGTCGTTAAAAATTGATAATTAGTGATTTTTTTGTCACATTTTTTATAATTTATCATTAAACTTTCAATTAGTGACGTTTTTCTATGACGAATTTTTTAAAAGTTAAAAATTAGTGATATTTTTTTGTGACAATTTTTTTAAACTGTCGCTAAAACTTGTAATTGACATTTTTTGCGACAAAAGTTTTAAATTGTCGTTGAAAATTAACTAGTGACTTTTTTAATAGTGTTTGATGAAAAACACCATTAATTTTTACAGGACCTATTGGATAATAAATCTACCTAAGACTTTGTAATTAACCCTACTAAAAAATAAGAAAATATCTTCTTTAAAGCAACTCCAATGGCTTGTCATTGGAGCTGCTATTGTCATAATTTGGTAGATTTAGTAGAGTAGCATACTCCAATGACAAGATATAGCAGCTGTTATATTTGAGAAATGTCAAAATTTGATACAAGCTTTGACAACTATTATTTGTCTCAAATCATCAAGAAACACCTCCCTCCATCCTTCCTTCCTCCCAGCAAAACATCCATCCCTTCCTCTCTCCCTACGCCCACCATTTTTGTAGAAAAAACACAAAAATTGATATGTTCGGACGTCTAGCCGAACTTTCAATTACGCCAATTTCTATGTTAAAATGAGAAATAAACTATTGGAACACCATTCAGCTTGTTTGGTTTCGTTTTTCTAAAAACAGTTTTCAAAAAATTCTACCTTCTTATTTTTCGTGTTTTTTTTGTTTTTAATGAATTTTTTTAATATTTTAAATAATTTTTTTAATTTTTAGATATATCTAACATAAATATACCTAAAAAGTAAAAAAATTGTGAAAAAAAACTTTTTAAAAATTCACTAAATACCAAAAATACAAAAAAAAATATGAAAATTCAGTACATTTTTTATATTTTTATGTATTTATTAATTTTTTAAAATATTTTTTCACAAATTTTTTACTTTTTAGATACATCTAAGTAAGGTGCATCTAAAAAACTAAAAAAATATTTAAAATTTAAAAAATATTTACTAAAAATAAAAAAATACGAAAAATAAAAAACTCAATTTTTAAAAACCTTAATCCAAAAAATTCAAATCAAACACACTAATTATTATATTTCATTCATTTTCTATTATTTATTGCCATAATTAAATGACGACAATACTATTATAACATATGTATGGAGATGCTCTCAGCATGGAATTTGGTTTCGTGGCTAAAAATTTCCATGCCAAAAATTTCCTGTGTTGACAGGCTAGCTGACCTTAAAGGCTCAAGACCATGCCATGTATGATGTAGGACATGATGACGTATGCTTATGCATGTAAGAGGAGTGACGAATGGCTGAGGGGAAAAAAGAAGCTAGTACAAAATTCTATTTTTAGATTTTTTGGGTCGTCAGGTCTAAATTTAAATTTTTGAAAAAATTACATTTAAGTGAAAATTTTATAAAATAATTTCAATTTGATGGAAAAATTTATAACTTTACCTTTTAATGTTACAAAGTTTTTCTTTAATATGCAATTATTTTTTTCAAATTTCATCGAAATGATATTTTTCCTAAATTTTTTTGTGGTCGTAAAGATAGAAATGATGTGAAAATTATATTATTCATATTTGTTCAATTGCCATCAATTTATCAACATGCCATTTATTTGTTAAAATGTAAATTATTGGTTCACGTGTCACTTATCTACTCATATTTTTATTTATGTGTTACTTATCTATTCAGTTAGCCCTAGTTTGGCAAGTGAGCTTTTTTTTGGTTTTTTGGCTAAATTAGCCATAAAAAGACGAAATAAACTAAAAAGTCAATAAGACAAAATGTTACATCTAAATCATAATTATTTTACTTTTTTTCTCACAAAAGTTAAGAAAGCCAAAAAAGTTAACATAAATGAACTTTTTAGCCCTGAGCTAAACTAATCAAAAAATCAAAAAGTCAATCCACTTCCAAATGAAACCTAATCTTCCTATTTGTCTAAATCATCACCACTGCCACCGTTGACGATTTTTTTGATAATTTTATCCAGCACTAACAAATTTTCAATAGTGGTTTGAGATTGTAACTACACTAGGGTAAAAATGAAAAGAAAATTATTTCAAAATAATAATTTATCATTTTTAACATAACTTTTTAATATTATATTTTTACCGACAAAACAAATCAATCCTTAAATCTAATGCTATAAATATTGGTAAAAATAATTTCTCTTTATCAATTTAAAAGAAAAATAAATAAATAAATAAAACTAAGGTGCAAGTCCGAAGTATTGCTGCATTCTCAGAACTCATTTTTCTCCTTATGAGTTGAATATATTGGACGTCAAATCTTGGGTGCCACAGGAAAAGAATTGTAGTGGTAATTACATGCAAAGTAGAGAAAAAAATAATAATAAATGAGTAGAAAATCTATTTTCATTGCAATAGAAATACGAAGAAGAAAAATAATTACATAAAGGTAGAATCTATCCCATAAATTGACCATTCAGCAGTGTCCATAGATGAAAACTATAAAATAAGACCTAAATTTCTCGCAAATGGGTGAAAGCTTTTTAAAAAATAAAAAAACAGAAAGAATAAAAAGATGTACAAAAAAATAGAAAGAATGATTGACTTTGTGATAGTGACTTTTTGACTATTTTAGGTGATTCTAAAAAATGTCTTTAAATTTATTGTTGACCAATCTATCATTTATCTTCTCCTCTATTGTCTCTCTTTTTCTTCCCTCTATAATTCTAGTTATCGACCACCACTGTCATGCCACCCTTAGTTCCTCTTCCACTTTCCTTCTCACTACCACCACTATTAACTCTAGTTACCGCAAAACTTGCTTAGTGCAAGTATTATATGTGCTCGATACAAGTGCAATATTTGCACAATGCAAGTATTACAAGTGCAATATTTGCACAATGCAAGTATTAATTATGTGTTGTGCAACAACAATTGCATGCAACCTCATGAAATTTGTACTTGCACTTGCACTGGGCACACTTAACACATGTACACATTGTCTTTGTATCGAATACATTTAGCACTTTCACTGCATAACAGTAGGGGTAGAATGTGGAGTCATGAACAGAATAGGTGTTCACAGATCGGATTATTCTAGTATTAGATTAAACTAGGAACCAGACTTGTTCCTATAGTTCCAGAAAAATTAAAACCATAACCGAATCGATAAACCTATGGAATCAAACTAGAATCGAACTATAAACACTGGTTTGATTAGGTTAGATTTTACAATATAAGAAATTTTATATAATAATAAATATGATACATATATTCTATGTTAGTAATCAAACTAACAATAATGAATTTGGTTAAGTTGGTTAGAGTTTATCAATTTTACAATAAAGACCAGTGTTAAAATCTTATAAGAAACTTATATATTTTAATTTCTACATATAAAAATATTAAAAAAAACAATAATAAATAAATGTGTCACTGTTAGAACAAGAACAAAAACTAATAAAAATCAGACTAAAAAACTGGCAGTTTGGACTGGATTGGATCGATTTACCAATTCCGTCAATTTTTTGAACACCTCTACTTTGTATCGAATACATTTAGCACTTGTACCGCGTAACAGTAGGGGTAGAATGTAGGGTCATGAACAAAAGGGGTATGGGGGTTAAATGGTTATATAGTGGTAAGTTTAAACTCGGTTTGAACTTGTATGGATGTCCCGATACACTTTTGGACCATTGATTCGACGAATTGTATTTTTGTTGAGTTGGAGTTAATTCCTATTTAGCGTGTAACACTATTAATATTTCATTTCGGGTATAAGGATAAAAAACAGAGACTTAGAAACACTTTTGAACTTGAGCCTGCTTGGAATTTGGTTGCACAAGCGGCCGAGAAACAGTGGAGCCTGAGCCAAGCACCGCTCAAGTGGTCAGGTGCACTGCACGAGCGGCGATGAGCTCCACATGAGTGGCCAAGTCTATGGACCTTTCTACTTAAGCTTCGTACGAGCGGACAAAGTTAAAAAGCTGCAACGTGGCAACCTCTCTGCCTAGCATTTTTTAATCCTTTTTTTTCTACTTTTGCAGAGAGAGCTCCTCTCTCTCTCTCTCTCTCTCTCTCTCTCTCTCTCTCTCCACCATAACTACACATAAAAGCTAGATTAGGTGTTCTAGAGTGGAAATCATTCAAAAGTTCGAGCATTAAAGTCTTAGACCACGACAAAGGCTTTGATTTGGTCAGAGTCAATATTCATTTCGTCAACATTTCCATTTCTCCTTTCTCCTCTTCTCCATTTGAGGTAGGGTTTCCTTTTATTAGTTTATATGGGTTTACAGATGTATGTGTGGTATTTTGATAGAGAACTTTAGATTTATTGATAGAGATTTTGGAAATGCATGATATGAGGTTAGGGTTTATGAATTGGTTGAGGTTTTCTCCATCTTTTTATTATCAAATCCATTTTCTTTATATAAAATTGCATGGGGGTATCTAGAAATAAGAAAGCCTCAATGTTGTGAAAAACTCTAATTGGTGATGTTGCAAAAAATGAGAAATTAATTGTGTTATGTTGAAAGTAATGATACTAGTTGGAGAAAAATAATGTCTTATTGAAATTGAAGAGAAATGAATATAACTTATGAAATTATATTATTGTTAGAGATAATTGTTTTGGGTATTCGTGGAGAATGTCATTGTTGCAAACATTGATCTAATAGGATGACGAAAATCCTTATTCATTATACCATTGAATTGTTGAATTTATGAAAATGAAAACCCGTTGTAGAATTAAAGTGCCTGGAGTACATTTTATGAGAACTGAACATTTGCATCGTTGCATCGATTACATGAAAATATCATGGTTTTTAATTGAATAATGAGGGTGAATCCGAATCATGTATAGTTGAGGATAAGATAATTTGGCTTGATAGTCCATGGTGAAAGACAAAAAATTTGCACAGTATAGGTGCCAAGCTCCTTCCGGTTAGAAGTCGGTAAATTTGGTGGTGTTTAGGTGACACTTAGCAATAGTTACTGACAAAGTGTTGCTTCAGATAACACACTAGATTAGGTGATACTTAGCGATGACCATTGGCAGATACGTGTATTTGAGAGGATTCACTGGGTCTTTAGTAATGATATTGGGAAATGTTAACTAAATGGGAAAACGTTTTCAACATACTTTATATATGTAGTATCACAATCATGTACATGTATAGAAACATATTATCTTCAGAGAGATTACTCTATTGGACTATATGTTCACTTTACGTGGCTGAAATCTTTTTCAGGTATTGATGGCGTGCTCTGACCTTCAAGCAAGGCATAAGATATTGTAGACACCCCATTTTTGATGGCCCTTACGACTTGGACGTCATCGCATTTACACCCGATGATGAGTTTACATGTTTGCCAAATGCTCGAAGTCCTCAGCAGAATGCCACAACTTTGAGCCTTTCAAACCCTGCACCCATGTTGCCTTTGTTCTTGGATCAAACGTTGGTTCTTCAAGCCTACAACCCTTGGTGGCCTGTTAGCCACCTTTTTGGGCTGCTGGCCATCACTTTTGGTTGCCTGCCACTGACATGGCCTGCCGGCAATGTGTTTTGCAGATATTTTGTGACAGCTGTGACAGCTATGCCAGCTGTTTCTACAAATGTATGCATCTGCTCCCACGTGTAGAACTGGATATTCTTGAGGGAATTCATGTTTTCTATATATATAGAGGGCCTCCTTCTTATGTTTTAAGGTTAGAAAAATTTTAGAGCAAAATTTTTCCTCTCTCTCTCTCTCTCTCTCTCTCTCTCTCTCTTTCTCTTTCAAACTTCTACACTTTTACCTACATATCCTTAACCTTTGCCTATACACCGTTAACCAAATCTTCTCATCTTTGAGTTGAAGTACTTTTGAGCTTGGTTTGAGCTCTAGAAGGGTGCGTTGTCTTGATTTGTTGCCTATACTTGGTCATCTCTTCAAGAAGTATAAGGCTTTGCTTGTTGCTTTGTTTTATTTGCTATTATTCTTACTATTTTCCAACTGTTTTTGGACTATAAAACCTTTGTATTTTTGGGCTAAAACTTGGGTTTTGAGGCCATTAAAGATTGAGGGGTGGTTCACCCTTCTTTACAGCTTGTTTTGAAGGCCTTTTCCCTTGTGTTTTCCATCATTTTACTATCTATTTTTGAGTTTTTAAACATTGTTTTTCAGAGTTATTTCAGTGGCCAAAATCATATTTTGAAGTCCAAATTTGGAGGGATTAGCTGTCCCTTCTTATGTCTTACTTACTAGCCTGGCTTGTGCTATGTTTTAGCTAATTAACGTAGCCATTTTTGTCTTAATTCCAACATGTTTTAGGACTTATTTTAGACTGTTTAAGCACTACTTTTGGTTGATAGTTGCATTTGAGCTTTATTTTGCATGCTTGTAGTGTAATTATTCTCATGAGTTTAGTGTTTTAGACCTTAGACACCATCTTGTATGAATTGATTGCATTTATTTATGGCTTTGCATACATGTGATCACTCTTAATCACTTCTGCAATCTGCCCCCCTTTCTTGGCTTTTGTTTTGCTTTAAAAGTGGTTCAAACAACTTGTTTATTTAAAGCATGAGATTGAGGTGTCATGCTTAATGGTTTAATCTCTTTGGGGTTCATTACCAACGGTATGATGTCTTTTTCATGCCTAAGACAACACTTGGTTTGAGCCTTCTTTCCATTTAGAGGACTTAAACTTACCATTGGACTTAATGAATTAAAGAATGAATGGTAATCTAAAATGGAGTAATTAAAATTACTAAAAATGATGCAAGATAATAAAAAGTGTTGTGTTCAATCGGACGTTAATTGAACATATGGAAGCTTTAGGCATTTCATACTCATTAGTGATGAAATTATTCAAGTTTCCAAGGTCACCACTTCCCTTGATCAATTCATGAAAGGGAGATGGTTTGAGTCTTATTTTGTTGCATTTATTGAAATTGCACACTTTGGTTCATAAGCCATCATGCATTGAAATTACTTGAGTTGGTGGTCTGTCAACCAGGCTTATTGCTCCTTCGATTTGTTCATGAAAATGAGGGGTAAGTTGTGTAGACAAACTCTTGAAAATACTCTGTGCATGCTCTGTTTGTTCTCTGTTGCAACAAAATGAACTAGGCAACAGTGGCCGACATGCCACATTTGATGGTCGGCCGACTATCACTGGTGGCCGGCAAGCCTTCACTTTTGGCCGGCTGGCCACTGATGCAAAATTCAATAGTGTGTTCTTTGAGCAAAGCAAAGCCATTCTGGAAGTGGACAAAGGCGATAGTGTTTTATTGTACAACAGAGGCCTTCTGGAAGCAAATAGTGACTTTTCGGGCGGAAACCGAGCACATGCATGAGCATTCCTCGCGTACCGAGCATGTTTAAGTTTAAATACTTAGCTTAGCTATTTGTTGTAATTAATTAGTTGTAACTAGTTAATTTCGTAAAGTGTTGTAATTAATTAGTTAGTTAACTAGTTATTCGATTTCATCTTGTAATTATTTTAGTTAACAAGAATAGTTAATTCATTTGTTGTAATAATTAATTAAGTAGTTTAGCTAATTTAATTTATTTTGTAATAATTAGCTTAGTTAGCTAGTTAGTTTATTCAGACCCTCCAGTGTGAGGGTACAATTTTGTAATAATGTGTATGTCTTCTAATCCCACGTCTTTCTTCCTTTTTTTTACTAGCTTACGATGGTTAGTTTAGGGACATCATGTTTCAATTAGCATTCTTCATGTTTGCATCCATTTGTATTGCATGCACCGGGGCTCGGTTCATCATTCTAACTTGCATTGTTGTTTAAATATCTCTTTGAATATGTGCTTAGACCGCATGCTATTTAATTGATCCATATGTCATATTAGTAGCCGAGCTTATTAGTTGCATTTTTACATGTGTTGCATTAGTCATATCGCATAGTTAGGAATCATGCATTTCTAACTCATTTTTCTTTTGGCTTGGAGTACTAGGTGAGCCTTTACTCACTTTAACATATTGCATGAGTATGATGTTGCCATGTCTAGCATGCTTGCCATGAGGCTAAGTGCTTAAGTGCTATAACTTCTTGAATGCCTGTGGATGAATGTTAATTGCTTGAATTGGAATGATTTGAGTAATGTTCATTATGTGATCACTTTTTCAAGTGGTACATATTCGAAACAATTTTTCAAACAAACATAAATCAAGCTTTCCAATTCTTGCGATTTAGTCTATACTTGTGTGTGTGCGCATCACATAGTAATGCTAGCCTAATTAACCGGAACAAGAGCATATAATGTAAATAAGATTCATATCATGATTAGTAGAGACCGATCTTTGATTGGGTGAGCGGGGGTGCTCAATTCATGACCTTCCCCTCTTGCACCCAAATTCCCGAGCTGAGACAATCTTAGTGATGACGCACACATAGTCTTTGGCATGAAACATGGGTTTCCTAAATTTTGCAAAAATATTTAGGTGGCGACTCTGTATTTGGCAAAGTAGTCCATTTTTGACATTTCGATTTAAAATCGATTTTCTAAAAGATTTACCAGATTGGGACTCTTTGGTGATTATCTATTTGACATTGCACTTGTGAGATCAGATTCAAAACTGCGGGAGTCCGATACTGTAGGGCTTATTTCGACTTCCGAAAGGAGATGCAGAAAAGTTGAGCTACAAATATGTGCATGAGCTGAGAGAGAGCTCTTTTGACTTGTAGGCCTTGTAAGCTGAGTGCCATCTTTGTAAGTGATACACCCTTTTATAAGATTTAAGCCTTAGGGCATTTTAATTACATATGATGTTATTGCTTTTAAATTACATACTGTATATTCACTTCATTTAGATGTTGAATATATGATGTATGTAATTAGAGAATCTCATATATTGAATGACATTATTACATCAATATATGTGTGTGTGTGTGTGTGTGTGTGAGAGAGAGAGGTATTTTGGTCATATCTCTTTTCTTTATTATTTGTGATTTGTTCTTGTGGATCGGATCTTGTAAATTTGGAGTGTGATGAAGGGTTGGAGGGCGATGAAGTGACAAAGGGTGGTACTGAGGGTAGCAATAGTGGTGCAGATGCAAGGAATGTATGACAATATTCACTGCAACATTTATGAATTTATGGTCTAAACTTTTTTGTCCCTTCAAGTAAAAATTTTGTTACAAAAAATATTAAAAGATTAATTTATGTTGTCATGAGAGTCCTCACTAAAAGCACTTTTCGAAAAGTCAAAACAATTAACATTTAGCTACAAAACTTCAAAAATGTTGCAACTAAATACACTTTTAGAGAAAAAATAATTTTGTGCAAAATAGATTTACTTTTTGAAATGAAAATTTTGACCCCCAAAAGATAGTAACTCATCAGTAAATATTTAATTTTGTCGTTAAAAATATAATAAAAAATATTTTCCTCCTAAAATGTGAATACAGACTATCCCTTGTGTGTGTGTTTTTTTTTTTTTTTTTTTTTTTTTTTTTTTGGCCCTTTTTGTAGATGGGACTACGCCCTTGTTAAACATTCAATTATAAGATATGTAAATTATGCGGAATTTGGAATGTAGGCTGTAACGAAACAACATTCAATTAGTTGACTCTTGAATTGTATATCAGATTGATCCTTCGTGTGGGTTTTGACCCTTTTACAAAGCATTGAAATCAACCAAAGTACGCTTTAAATTTCATATGGATAATTCCTATCAATAAATAACATATAAATAAAAAAATATAGGATAAACTTTAAATATTCATCTTGAGATTTATTTAAAATACAGATTATTCTGTGTGATTTGAGAAATTATAAATACCTCTTGTTAGAATTTTTTACTCAACAAAATTAACCAAAAATAAATAAAATTTCTGACTACTCTTTATAAAATAATAAAATTATTTGAATTGTTAATTAAAATATATTTCTGACATCATTAAAAACTATTAATTGATTTGATAATTTATTAATAAAAAATATCATTTGTTATACGATTGTAAACTTAAAGGGGCAGAAAACCCCAAGAGGTTGGCCTAATAGTGTAGGTTTGGGACTTAAGAATTTGCTCCTCTTTAGATCTCAGGTTTGAAATCTCATGGTGCTATCAATCTCTGTGTTGGTCCAACCCATACGGAATTCTACTTTGGCTTTAATTGGACCCCCCCGCTAGTGGACAATGGTATTGATCCCCTAGGGATTAGCCGCGCAAGCTGGATTGGACACTCTAAGTTATCAAAAAAAAAACTTGAAGGAACAAGATGTAGTTTTCAAAACCACAGGGGAACATTTCGTATTTTAAACAAATCTTCAGGGATGTATTTATAATTTATCCTAAAATATGGTTAATATTAAAAAGAACAAATTACAAATACACCCCTTGAAGTTTACATAAAATAAGGATTGCCCCATGTAGTTTAGAAAATTACAAATATTCTCTAGTCAAAAAATTTTATTTAACAGAATTAACTGAAAAATAAAATTTCTAACTGTTCTCCTATACAATAATAAAATTATTTGAATTATTAATTGAAATATATTTTTAATATCATTAAAAATTGTTAATTGATTCGATAATTTATTAATAAAAGAGACCAATTGTTAAAAAATTTGAAACATTAAGGGATATGATATAATTTTCAAAATCACATGAGGCAAATCATATTTTTAACGAATATTAAGAAATGTGTTTGTAATTTATCCTACTAAAAAAATGACTCTTTTATATATTTATTTGTTTTTGATGTTACTAAAAAAAGGCTTTGATTTGATCACTGGATCTCCCAAACATGAGATTATCTTATCCGGTGCAAAAGAAAATTGTTGAGTGTGAATGTTATATAATTTAATATAGGGTCAATTATAGCAGTATTTTGATCTGTATAATTTTAATTAATTTGATTTATATTAATTTGGTCTAATTAATAATAGCAAATAACATATTTTTTAAATTGAAAAATGCATTTATAAATAGCATGTATCATGCCTTTAGAGAAAAAATTATAAATTTGCTTAACTGAGTGAGTTAATTTCAACAAACTTAATGATTATTATTTGTCAAAGACTATAACAATATTTATCAATTGAACTAAATTGATATAAAAATTAAAATTAAGAGTTAAAAATTAGTTGGTTGAAATTGTGCAAACCAAAATGATGCAAATACTAATGTAGTACAAATACTAATGTAGACATTACTTGTATAATTTGCCTCTTATTATATTATCTTAGAGGTACCCTCAAGAAAAGTAGTTTTTGACATTTATAATAAAATAAATGCTCCAATAGAAAGACAGACACCCAGAAATAAAGTTGTATTAATTAAAAACGACCAAAGCAAAGACATCAAAATCTAATAGAGAAAGATTCATGGTCATCTATCTATGTTTAACGAAACATTCTCTACGTTTTAATTTCTTTAGTATAGTTTTACTTTTTAAAATGAAAATTCTTACTCTTAAAGGATAGTAATTCATTAGTAAATATTTAATTTTATCATTAAAAATATAACAAAAATATTTTTAGTATATAAAATATTTTGTTCTTGAAATGTGAATGATTGAATAAATTTTTTTCTCTCAAATTTTAATTTGTTTGAATGATTAGTTGGCAATCAAAGTTGCAAACAAAAAAGAGAGAGGGGGAGGCGAGGGGGAAATTTGGTCAATTTAATGTGTAGATTTCATCCATGTGTAATTATTTTCTTTCTTTTCACCTCTGTTACTATAAAATTAAAAGATCATTCACTAAAAATAAAATAAAAAAAACTTATACGTTGGTTTGTAATTTTTTCTCCCTCTACTTTTCACATACATGGAATTGGGCCAAAAGAATACACACTACGCCCATGTGTTTTTTTTTTTTTTTTAAGATGGAACTAGGCCCTTGTCAAACATTCAATTATATGGTATGTAAATTATGTGGAATTTGGGCTACAAATTGTAACGAACCAACTAAAAAAGACGTTAGTTGACGTTTGAATTGTCTATCAAACTGATCCTTCGCATGGGGTGTTGACCCTTTTACAAATCAACCGAAGTACCCTTTAAATTTCATATGGATAATCCCTATCAATAAATAACGGGAAATTCTATTTCCACTACCCTAATAAACTCAGGGCAAATTTTTTCTCAATACACATCTCTATTAATTTAATTATCTCAATCCACATCCGTAAAATTATAAATAAATCATTCACTCATATGTGCACACACTTTAATTTATCCCAATTTACAATTCTACTTCAAACAGGAGGGAAGAAGAAAATCAAACAGGATTAAAGCAAAAATATCTTCACCATCATCATCCTATTTCTTGAAGAAGACGATGCCCCAAAATTATAAATTGACTAGGTTCTTCAAACAGGAGGGAAGAAGACGATGCCCCAATTATATA
The DNA here is from genome assembly GCF_055761805.1 of Camellia sinensis. Lineage (NCBI taxonomy): Eukaryota > Viridiplantae > Streptophyta > Magnoliopsida > Ericales > Theaceae > Camellia > Camellia sinensis. The sequence goes on from NC_138962.1 coordinate 93,478,959, forward strand.
AATTGACTAGGTTCTTCAGTGCAAAAATATCTTGGAAATATTCTTGATGATGTCGCCACTACCCTCTTTAATTGACTTCAGCCCACCTTTCCTAGGTTCTTTCCCGAGAAAAATTTCAATTCGGTTCTACAGAGCCGAAGTAAGTAAAATAATTCGGATAATAAAAACCGAAAATAATAACAAAATTCGGTATTCTAGTGCCGAAAATATTAATTTTGTTCGGAACTCTAAGACCGAATAGTTCTAGTGACGAACTATTCATATTTTTTCGGTATTTGATAACCGAATTAATTTAACAAATTCGGCACTGCGTTTCCGACTAAAAAACGCAAAAAAAAAATAAAATTATTAGGAGTGTTGATCAAAATCAAATAAAAATTGTTGAACTAATAATTAAATGATGTTAATAATTGAGTATAAACTTAAAGATTAAAGTAATAGAGGAGATGTTTTGTTTGCAAATAACAAAGATGAGTGCAGAGTGTGTAAAAAGCAAAGTGACTATAAAAAAAAAAATAGGGTTTAATTTTTTTGTTTCAAAAAGTGTATTGAGATATTTTTATTTTTAAAAGATGTGTATAGAGAATTTGTATATATATTATTAGGAGTGTTGATCAATGTCTATTATAATAATTTTTAATTAGGATATAATTGTCATTAATCTAATTTTTCATTAAGTGCGTCCACTGAGTTTATTAGGGTGGTGGAAATAGAATTTCCCATAAATAACACATAAATAAGAACATTTAGGATGAATTATAAGTATACCCCTTGAGTTTTGTTTAACATACATATTATTTCATGTGACTTGAAAAATTATAAATACTCCTTATTAGAATTTTTTATTTAATAGAATTAATAAAAAAAATTAAAATTTCTTACTATTCTCTTATAAAATAATAAAATTATCTGAATTGTTAATTAAAATATATTTCTGATATCATTAAAAATTATTAATTGATTTGATGATTTATTAACAAAATGTATCATTTGTTATGTAATTACAAACTTGAAGGGGTAGGAAACCCCAAGGGGTTGGCCTATTGGCATAGGCTTGGGACTTGGGAGTTTATTTCTCTCTAGGTCTTAGGTTCGAAACCTCATGGTGCTATGAATTCCTATGTTGGCCCAGTCCATACAAAGTTCTGCTCTGATTTTAGTTAGGCCCCTACTAATGGAGGATGAGAGATTGGTCTCCTAGGGATCAGTCAAAATGTGCGCAAGCTGACCTGAACAACCTGAGTTATCCAAAAAAAAACTTGAAAAGACAGGATGTAGTTTTCAAAAGCACAGGAGGACAGTCCATATTTTAAACAAACCTTAGGGGGTGTATTTGTAATTTATCCTAAAATATATGGATAATATTAAAAACAGTAAATTACAAATACACTCTTGAAATTTACATAAAATAGGGATTGCCCCATGTGGTCTGAAAAATTACAAATATTCTCTTGTCAAAAAATTTCATTTAACAGAATTAACTGAAAAATGAAATTTCTAACTGTTTTCCTATACAATAATAAAACTATCTAAATTATTAATTGAAATAAAATTTTGATATCATTACAAATTGTAAATTGACTTGATAATTTACTAATAAAAGAGGTCAATTGTTGTGAAATTCGAAACATCTCAGAATCACAGGGAGACAAATCGTATTTTAAACAAATATCAGAGAGTGTATTTATAATTTACCCTATTAAAAAATTACTCTTTTATTTAGTTATTTATTTATTTTTGATGTTACTAAAAAATGGTTTTGATTTGATCACCACATCACTAATGCTATGCATGGATCACCAAAACACGAGATTATCTTATCTGGAGCAAAAGAAAATTGTTGAGTGTGAATGTTATATAATTTAATATAGGGTCAATGATACCAGTAACTTTTATATTTTGGTCTCTATAATTTTAATAGATTTGAATTTGTCTCAATTTGGTTTAATTAACAACAACAATTAGCATTTTTTTAAAATGGAAAAATGTGTTTATGAGTAGAATATATTATGCTTTTAGGAAAAAAATTATAAACTTGTTTAACTCAGTGAGTTAATTTTAACTAAATCAATGATTATTGTTTGTCAAAGACTCTAACGACATTTATCAATAGAACAAATTAATTAATACAAAAATTAAGAATTAAAAATTAGCTGATTAAAACTATATAAACCAAAATGACGCAAAACTAAAATGTGGACACTACTGGTGTCATTTACCTTTTATTATATTATTTTAGAGGTATCCTCAAGAAAAGTACCCGAAAATAAATTTTTCCAGTGAGATCGAAAAATCTCGGGTTGAAGGTTTGGACCTTCTTCGTGCATTGAACCATGGCATGAAGGTGAGGGTTTCCATCTTCATAGAGCTCCCTTGCGACAAGTATGTAGTACAGCTGACAGGCTAGTTAGAGGAGAGATTGGAGGAGTTTTAAGAGTTGTTCTTTTGGGCATGGGCATTGTGGGTAGGTGAGGAAGACATTCTTGGCATAAAAATAGAAAGAGGCTTGGCGAGGCATTATTTAGCTTATTTAGTGATTAACACTTAACTTATACAGGTGTGAATGTTGTTTGTCGAGGCTTTATATAGGGGAAGGTCACACCAGCTGAGGGGGGCGCTATATATAATATTACTAGCGCCCCCCTGTTGAAATTGTACCCGTTAGGCAATTTCATCTGTTGATGGACGTACGGATGGTGACATGTAAGGCGGAGATTAAATCCGTACTCACACCAAATAGTAATCACTATTTGGTGTGAGTAGCCGGGGCTTGGTGTGAGTAGATGTGGCCATCTCTTGTCCACCCACGTGTCACGATCGTGGTGGTTTTGCTTGGATATAAAGCAAAGGTGCACAGAATTCCGCGTGAATGAACAGTAATTGGTGGGAATTCAAATTTTAAATTCCGAATCTCCGTATATACAGCTGTCTATATATCTGGGTCCAGCCTCAGATATTTGTCGGTGGAGAGAGATATGCTTTTGCAGTTGGAGAGTTATTACACTGAGGTGATTTTCTGGTACCTTGTTTCGTCCCTCTTTTTGTTTCTGCCATTTTTGTCGATTTATTTGGTATACAATGTTGTACTCCTTAGAAGAGTATCCCGAGAATTACGGGCAGTTTACTCAAATGTGTGTAGATCGCTTTTTGACGTGGCAACTTGGACTGTGGGAAGAGAGCCCGCGAAGAGCTCCGGTGAAGTTTGTTCCGGTGTACGAAGATCAGAGGGCAAAAATATCAAAGCTAAGGTGTCTGAACAGAAGGGTTAGCAGAGGTAACAAATCCTGTAGAAGTGTTCGTATAAAAGATTTGGAGTTATTTATAAAAAATGGAAAGAATAGGAAGCAACCATTACCGGACCCCCCTTGCGTACCGGAGGTCAAGGACACCGGCGGCCAGTGGATATAGGCGTAGTTACCGTAGTCATGCACCTTTTAAGACCCAGTATGTTCGCAGACGGTGCGTTCAGAATATTCCCCGATTTATTAAGAAGACTAAGAGGGAAGTAAGGAAATTACAGCTATACGATGAACAATTAAGGGACGTTAAGTTTGATAATAAAGGCGTGGCGAGATTACTTAATGGTATTGAGTTGGGTAATAAGAGATCTGACCGTCAATCAGACAAGATCGTGGTTAAGGGTATCAAATTCATTGGTAATGTTCAATTGGGACAGGATGCTAAGGACGAAGATGTGGTCCACCACGTGTTGTTTTTTGTCATCAGTGATAATAGTCCATCAGATTCCGTCCCTACACCTGACAAGATATTTATTGGAGTTGGCGAGGGTAATCCTGAGACCTGGATTGTTGATCCTGACCAGTCCGACTATTTTCGGATGCTAAAGAAAATGAGATTCAAGCTCATTGGTGGCAAGGACAAAGAGTACGTTCGTCACGGGATAGAAGTTGTAGACCGGTTCTTCCCAGTTGATGTTTGGATGGACTACAAAAATACGCTGTTGGGAAATGTTTGAAGCATTCAAAAGGGTGCCATATATTTAGTGGCTGCTACTGTTAGTGGAAAGGAATGCAAAATTACTTTAAGGAGTCAAATGTACTTTAAAACTGTTTAGAATTGTAATTTGATGTATTTTTATTTTTAATGTTCAGGTTAATGGAGGTGGACGATATAAAAACTGGGGTTGTTGAAGGTGTTTCGGCAAGTGATTTCAGTTGTATTGAACTTGCGTTGCCTAATTTATTTTCTCAATTGAGGTTAAGATACAAACAAAAAAATATTAAGGTTAATAAAATATTGATAAAATATTCCCCCCTTTGCGCACCCAATGCTAGTGGGTTGGTCAGAGTAAATGTTTATGATCAGAGGTTAGACGGTAATGACAGTTTGCAGGCATGGTTTATTTTCCCAGTAGATTGTCAATGCGAGTTAGTCTATTATGGGAATGGTTATTGTTCAATTAACGACAAACAGGTGCCATGGATGGTGAAATATCGACTTAAAGATTCCAATATTAAAAGGGGGGTTACGTATTGTAAAATGAAGGGGTATCTGAAGTATTCTACGAGTGACATGCCAGAAGATTCGCAAATGAGGGCCCCCTCTATTGTTATGTTATCTAAAAAATATACTAATGATAATGTTGATGTCTGGCATTGTCCTCCAACGAAGGCCATTCCAATTCTGACGCAGACTAAGTCTGTTGGTTTACCGGAGAGGCGAAGAGATTTGTTGTTAGGAGGTTTTGGGGAAAGTGGTTCAGTTATTCATGAACGCAGAGGTCGTCTGAGTTTGTCAGAGATTGATGTACGCAGAGGTGGTGATGACACTAGTGATGTTGATCTTGGTCTGTCGATTTCAGAGGTTGGTGTTAGCAAAGAGGAAGTTGATCGTAGAGGATCAGTTGTTATGGATGCAGCAGAATTTTCTAATGTTTTACGAAATGTAATCATCAGTGTAAAAAATAGTGATGTGACTCAAGATGTAATAGTTGATGATAAGGGAAATGCAGTAAGTAAATAAAATTTTGAGTGGTTTCATAAATAAAATTAATAAAAAATTTCATTAATCATGACAGTGGTTACATTGACATCAAACCATTCTCTCATTTTTGGGGACATTGCATCTAGCCAACTACTGTCCCCATTTGTTAATAAAATATAAGGAATTCCTCCTCTAATAGTGAGATCTGGTTGGAACTTAACAAATACATGGAAATCTCTCTAGCAGCCTACTAAATTCTTCATTAATTCGGTAGGGACTGTCGAGTATTTGATGTCATCTATCACGTTGTAGACGGCGTCTTGGTCGTAGTCCTTGAAGCTTATTCTGTCGAAGAAGTAATTGTGTCGTCCGAGGCTTCTGGCCCAGGCGGTTTTGCCTGTTCTTGAGGGTCCTTCGAGGTAGAGGGAGATTGGGTGGATGGGCCTCTGCTCTGGTTCCTGTTATCAGAGGAGGAGGAGAGTTCTTCGTCAGTATATAAATTGTTTATATTATTTGGATGATAGATCCTCTAACTAGTCTGTCAGCCATACTACATACTTGTCGCAAGGGAGCTCCATGAAGATGGAAACCCTCACCTTCATGCCATGGTTCAATGCACGAAGAAGATCCAAACCTCCAACCCGAGATTTTTCGATCTCATTGGAACCAATGGGAGGATCTACCATCCAAATATAGAAAAACTTCACTCGCCAACAGCAAGTCGACAGTATATACAGAAATGGGGCGATTTCGTCGAATGGGGAGAATTTTCATCTAAGGGGAGAAGTCCTTCGAAAAACAGAGACGAACTCTAGAAGGGAATACTTAGCGAAGCAGAAACAGAGGAACAATTCTTTGCTCTCTATAAAGAAAGATGTCCCACCGATTACGTCACAAAATACCCCCAATTAAAAATATTTTCCAGGGATCATTACAAAAGAGAGAGCCCCCCATATACTAGCCCTTTTAATTCATTTCCTTTCTTAAATGAAGAAGTAAAAAAATGGGCAGAAAATAATATTTTGTTTGTAAGTCGAAATTGCGTTCAGTACGAGTTATGTCAAAATTACTGTCTCTCCGTTTGGAGGGAAGACGATTTCCTTAGATTAGGGATACACAAAAATAATATAAACAATTTATATACTGACGAAGAACTCTCCTCCTCCTCTGATAACAGGAACCAGAACAGAGGCTCATCCGCCCAATCTCCCTCTACCTCAAAGGACCCTCAAGAACAGGCAAACCGCCTGGGCCAGAAGCCTCGGACGACACAATTACTTCTCCGGCAGAATAAGCTTCAAGGACTACGACCAAGACGCCGTCTACAACGTGATAGACGACATCAAATACTCGACAATCCCTACCGAATTAATGAAGAATTTAGTAGGCTGCTAGAGAGATTTCCATGTATTTGTTAAGTTCCAACCAGATCTCACTATTAGAGGAGGAATTCCTTGTATTTTATTAACAAATGGGGACAGTAGTTGGCTAGATGCAATGTCCCCAAAAATGAGAGAATGGTTTGATGTTAATGTAACCACTGTCATGATTAATGAAAAATTTTATTAATTTTATTTATGAAACCACTCAAAATTTTATTTACTTACTACATTTCCCTTATCATCAACTATTACATCTTGAGTCACATCACTATTTTTTACACTGATGATTACATTTCGTAAAACATTAGAAAATTCTGCTGCATCCATAACAACTGATCCTCTACGATCAACTTCCTCTTTGCTAACACCAACCTCTGAAATCGACGGACCAGGATCAACATCACTAGTGTCATCACCACCTCTGCGTACATCAATCTCTAACAAACTCAGATGACCTCTGTGTTTATTAATAACTGAACCACTTTCCCCAAAACTTCCTAACAACAAATCTCTTCGCCTCTCCGGTAAACCAACAGACTTAGTCCGTGTCAGAATTGGAATGGCCTTCGTTGGAGGACAATGCCAGACATCAACATTATCATTAGTATATTTTTTAGATAACACAACAATAGAGGGGGCCCTCATTTGCGAATCTTCTGGCATGTCACTCGTAGAATACTTCAGATACCCCATCATTTTACAATACGTAACCCCCCTTTTAATATTGGAATTTTCAAGTCGATACTTTATCATCCATGGCACCTGTTTGTCGTTAATTGAACAATAACCATTCCCATAATAGACTAACTCGCATTGACAATCTACTGGAAAAATAAACCATGCCTGCAAACTGTAGAGAATGTTTCATTAGGAGTTTAAAATGAGATAGATGTCATAACATACATGGTAGCTAGAAATATTTAATGAGATGCTTTTTAATTTTTTTTACCGGTGCTTCATTTTACTTTCAATATTTAAAACTGAATATATTAAGTGAAAATAAATTATTTTCATTTAAGGTTTCGTTTATATTGATGATTATGGTGGACTAAAGTGGTAATGGGGTGGTTTTGGATTATAGCAAGAAAATAAAGAGAATTTTTTTATCAAAAAAAATAAAGACTTGTGAGCTGTATGGTAAAAGAAATTGAGGTTGGGTTAAAAAGAGAAAGCATCAAGGAAAAAAAAAATTGAAGAAGGTGATGATGATGGGTGTAGACACCCCATTTTAAACTGATCCTAAGATTTGAGCGCTTTTCTACTCCTCTCTCTATATGTCTTCCGGGTCGGATCACCTCCCACCGAGATACCGGTGATCATGGAGAAGTCCTAGGAAGTCATCGTCATCTCCCCGGTGAATGAGAAGTGGAAAGAATTGGTGGAGTCCCACCACCTCTCCACCAAGGCGCCAAGAAAAGCCCTCAGATGGAGATGTTCGCTTGGCAGAAAGCGAAGGGATGTACATTAGTGCCCAATCAATCTACTTTATGAGTAGGTTGGGGCATATTCCTGGAATGGGATTAGGGAAAAGCGGTAAAAAACGCATCGAGCAGGAAAAAAAAAAAGAGCTTGCAAGGTCAAAAATTCGAAATGGCAACTTTAACAAAAGTTAGAACATAAAAGGATGTCTTTCCAGCTATGTGCAATGTATGAGATCTGAAATTCTCAAATTTGATCAGTGGGTCAGACATATCATTTTGAGCCCCAGGCGATGTTACAGTATATTTGGGTTAGCCAAAGAAATTAAAGTTCAAAAAAGAAATTGGTGGCAATTGTAATTGCAGATGGAGGTGGGTTTGGGTTATACAATACATAAATAAATAAAATAATTGTTAAGAAACATACGGAGACAATTGGCTGAACACATTTATGGTGGTAGTCTTTCTAGATGTATAGCCTTTCTAGCATAGTAAATATTTCTACTGTTTGATTGCTGTAATAGAAATTTCACTGTTTAAATTTCTCCTATAAATTGAGGAATTACTCCGTCAATCAGAAAAATAAGAAGTGAAGCAGAAAGGGCAAAGTAAAGATCAAAAGAGAAAGGGTAAGAATTATACTGAAATGTATAGTTAAATTATTAAATAAAATAACATAATTAAATACTGAAGATCTATAATTAAAAATTCTTAAAAAAATCAAAAAAGGATTCCGAAAAACTCAATTATCTTTATATCTTGTATTCCGTTTATTATTTTGTTTGCTTTACATTTTTTTTTTTTTGGTTTATAACAATAATAACAATAGTAGGGTGGAGGGATGGTGGTACAGGTGGTGGATTTAGGTCAATGAGATAAAACAGATTGAATAAAAAATAGTGGTGAAGGTGGATAATGTGGAAGTTTGGTTGGAGTCAGGATCGGCCCAACCTTCTTGGGCCTTTAAGGCAAAAAGTGAGGCATTTTACTATTTAAATGTCAGTTGTATTTTTTTTATATTTTATATTTTATTTCAAATTAATCTTTCTTTGTTTTTTTGTGATGCAAAACTTTTGCAATCAAAATTTTCTAATGTGTTTTTTCAATTGATAGAATTAATCCACTTAATCTTTCCTTTTTTTTTTTTTTTTTTTTGGTAACATAGTTGATTCTATGTATGATTTTATCAATTTTAATTTTGAAAATTTTCTTTATGCATAAATAATTGTTATAAGTATTGTTAATAAATTTCAATTGACAAAATAGTTAATCCAATTGATCAAGTTGTTTTTGTATTATTTCATTAGTTTCTACATCTTTTTAGATAAATAGTCTATGAAATTTTCAGCTTAACTTTTTGTTATTATTATTATTATTATTATTATTATTATTATTTTCTATCAAATTTTTTTTTAATGGTTGATAGAATTGTGGAAGTAATTATACTATCTTTTAGAAATTCCACGTTGGTTGTGTGCCTAACCAATAGTAAAGGGCTAAATAAATACATGACCCTAATAATAAGGAGATGGTGAACAAATTATATCATTTCACTGGTCAGGTATATGAACACGTGATCTTCCTAACCTACTAGTTGTGCAGTATTTGGTTCTAACTATTATAAATTCTTGCACCGGTTATACATAGAGGAGTAATTAGTTTAATTTAATTAATTAATTTATTTTTTTGTGATAAGAAATAAATCATTGCCTATGTTTAAAGAAAGTAGACACAAGGCCTTTTAATTACTTTTGTTAATTATGAGAATTCTTTTATCGCCCTTACGCAGTGAAATGTGATGAAATGTATAAAGGAAATACTAAACACATACGTAGGCATAATAAAATTTTTGGAGGCCTTTATTAGTTTGAGTATCCTTGCACTTGGGCCGACCCTGGTCGGAGTTGGAGAGAAAAAATGGAAACAAAAGAGATGGAGAAGGTGGTGTAATGGTTGTCGTGGGAGGAAAGTGGGATTGGTTTGGGATAAAAGCAAAAAAAAAAAAAGAAAAAATAAAACAAACTGATGATGGTTATGATAAAAAGTTGGCTTTTGGCTTTTTACCAAACTTTTTAGCTTTTTGGAAAGTGATTTGAAAAATTGGTAAAAATTGATTTTTTGCTTTTTAGTTTAATATTTATTTATGGTGTCAAATCAAATTAAAATGACCAAAATATCCTTACCCAACATAAGAATTTTTTTTTAAATTTTTTTTTCATAAGCCCTGATTTGTAATTTTACACTTGCATTTTTGGCACTTCCCAAACCACATTTGTTGCGTTTTTGGCACTTGTATTTTTGGATATTTTGTCCAAAAACGTGACTTTTTATTTTGTTCCCAAAATGTCACAAAAGGTAGTGATGGTGGTGGATATATTAGAGAGGGAAAATAGAGATTAAAAAAAGAAGATAAAATTGTGGTTGTGGTGGTGGTTGTAGTAAATGATAGGTCATTTTCACACTAAAATTAAAGGAACTAAAATTTCAATTTCAATTTCAATTTCTTAAAATAATTGGAAGTTTTAAGTATCAATCCACAAAGGCTAACAGACTAAATTGTTTAAATATTACAAAATCAATTCTTGATTAATTCGAATTAAATGAATATTTTGATTTTAATATAAAATTAACTAAAAACAAGTATTAAAAAAAAAGAAATATTGTGGTGAAATTGAAGTAGAAAATAGTTTAGAGCAACTCCATTCTCTCTTTACAATATCAAACATTCACATTTTAGAGCAAAACCCCTTTCTCTTTGAAAACCAATTTCAATATAGGAAATACCTCATTTCAACATATATCAACTCCAATTTCATATCCACAAGCTTTTCCAAGAAACCATTTGAAAATCTTCATTTTTCATTTCGATTTCAAACCCTAGGTTTTTGCCAAAAACCCCAAACCACTATAATCCTTTGAAATAGCAAATAACAAATGTAAAACTCATAACAGAGTGTGAAGAATCCCTACTTCGAAACTAGAAGACCAATGAGAGAGTGGAGAAACCTTAAAGAAATTGAAACTTACTTTTGTTTGGATGAAAAGAGAGCCCACGGAGTGTTCTACCTTTTTAACAAAGGGAGTAGTGTAAAGAAATCACTAGATCTTGATGTTTTTGTAGAGAGAAGGTAAGTTTTAGAGAGAGAGTGTGTGTAGATCTAGGATTTTTTGAATGTTTAAAGAGAGAGTGAAATGAAAAAGTGATGTAAAAAGTGACTTTTACGGACTGATATACGCACAAACCGCTCGAAAGAAAGAAGTGACGCTCGAGCGTAAGACACGAAAGATGTGACCGCTCAAGCGCAAGAAGTTGACGCTCGAGCATGAAATACAAACTCCTAGTACTTTTACAAATAGAAGACTAACACTCGAGCGTAAGAAGTTTCGTTCGAGCATTAGAATACTACTTCCCAGTACTTTTGCAAACCTGTAAAATTGCTAGGAGTTCACAAACATCGCTCGAACACAAGAAGTGACACTCAAGCGTAAGAGCAAAATTCTGGACAACAAAAGTTAAAAAAATAAGCTATCAACCTGTTCCAAACACAACCAATACAACACAATAGCCAAACTCAAAGAGTTTGGTGAGGATCATAATTGGTGTCAGCAACTTGCCTAGCGGACTCACTGCACCGTTTTAGCAATGAAGACAACATGAAATATGCAGTAGAAAAAGGCTATATCAGTAGATATGGTGTAGATACATCACTATTTTTGGTAACTTTCCTTTCATGTAGAAGATAAATGTTTGACTAGTAGAAAACACGCATCTAGACTAATTAAGGATTAATTCGGTAGATTGGACCCTGACTCTTGTAATTCGGTATATGAATTCTCATATATTCACTATAGGATTGGGACTACTAGATAAATAAATACTAGATATAAGATTTTTGAAAAAAAATCCTCCTTATTATATTTGGTTATGAAAAAATTAAAAGATATAATTGCTTTTAATCGTTGGATGAAAGAGAAAAATAATTCAAAGTGGCTTAATCTCCCTAATACCACAATTCCTATGATATTACTTAATTTTTAATTGTTTCTATTTTTTTCCTTTTAATCCCCCATACCAGTATTAAAGTTATTCAATTTTGGTATAGTACAAAACAAGTATCAAACTAAAAATATGTGGAAGCCATATGTTTCCTACCCCTCATCCCTCTCTACTTATCCCACAAACAAACAAACAAACAAATTTGGGCCTTGGGCCTAGTATCTTATGAGAGATGACCTTTACAATTTACCTAACTAACTTTTTATCTATGGATTCCAATGTCACTATTTATTTCACATATTTATTCATACAAATTCGTTTAAAAAGCTTCCTAAGAGCAACTTCAACCACACTCTCTATTTTTCATTAGTTAAAATATCAAAAAAAAAAAAAAAATACACTTTTTATTGTTCCTAATTATTTTAACTAGTGTGTAGAGATCGGCTATCACCATGCCCCCGTTTTAAAATATATATATATATATATATTTATTTATTTATATATATATGTATATGTGTTTGTTAAAGCAACTCATGCTAAAGTGTGGATTGCAATCATTAAAAAAATAATTTATATACACAAATATATCAAAGTGGAGCCCAGTTAACTTTGAAAACAGGAAATTGGGATATTGTTGCCGATAAAAAAAAGTAGAGAGGTAATGAATTCATTTGGAAAGAAAAAATTTCAGACCTTTTAGTTAAAGGGAAATGGTTTGGAGCCCTAAAAATTTCCCCCTAATCCTCCTAATTTCCAATTTTGGTAACTTTTTTTTTTTTTTTTTTTTACTTGATATGGAAATTAGGGGGATTAGGGGGGTTTTTTAGGTGGATGTAGCATTACCTTTAGTTAAAATAGTCAAAAAAAAAAAAGAAGAAGACTTTTTAGCTCATTAAGATAAAAGATCACATCCAACTCATAATCATTATATTTTTTCTCTTACAAAAGTCAAAAAAGTCAAAAAAACCTATTCTAAACGAGATTTTTTAGCCCAAGGTTAAAATAACCAAAAAGTCAAAAAGTCAACACACATCTCAAACGAACCCAATGTGACTTAAAATAGATTTAAAGCCAAAATTTGACTTTTAACTATTTTCCCAAAAGAGCCCTTAGTCACAGCAGGTCCCTATTGTGTCCCGGTAGGGGATTTTTCTAAATCTTTTTTGATAATTTGAACAATTTATGTTTTAGGATTGATTAAATAGACCATCCATACAAAAAATAAATTGATTGGATATTTATAACTCCATAACAAAAGCATATTTGTTTTTTAAAAAATAAGTGATTAACATGATCTTAATAATTTTTTTAAAAACAATTAAAATAGGATCATGGGGATACGAATTTCTAACTAACTTCATTTTTTATGTAAATAATATATTCGATAAACCTTACAAAAGAAACAATTCAAATTATTTAAAAAAATTCAAAAAAAAAATCCCACACCGAACCACCCCAACCAAGGTCACAGCAATATGCCCCAAACCCTTAAAACAGTAACAAAAATTCAGCGCCTCTCTTCTAGGGATGGCAATGGATACCCTATCCTGTGGGTATCCATGGAGACCCAACCCAAATACATGGGTTTTCCCCTCTTTTTCTTATCCTTTGGGTAGGGTAGGTGATATTCTTTAAATATCCACAGGGGATGGGTTGGGGATGGGTACCCACTAATTTCCCCATATGTTTTTTTTTTTTTTTTTTTTTTTTTTTAAAGATTCACAACTAAAACTAAATATACATTCAATCTTTTTTCTTTTTTTATTTATTTATTTTTTCAGGTTCACAACCAATTTTTTTTTTTTTTTTTTTTTTTTTTTTTAAGATCCACAACCAAAGCTAAATATACCTTCAATCTTTTTTTATTTTATTTTTAAGGTTCACAACCATTTTTTTTTTAAATTTTAAGATTCACAACAAAAGCTAAATATACATTTAATTTTTTTCCTTTTTTTAATTTTTTTTAAGGTTCACAACCATTTTTTTTTTTTTTTTAAGATTCACAACCAAAGCTAAATATATATTTAATTTTTTTTTTCTTTTTTTTAAAATTTTTTTTTTAAGGTTCACAACCTCTTTTTTTTTTTTTTTTTTTTTTTTTTTAAAGATTCACAACCAAAGCTATACATTCAATCTTATTTTATTTTATTTGGCTCAACAATAAAATCAAATACACATTAATTAACATTGTCACATTATTCTTGTCAAATTTTATGCATATCTAGAATTTTTTAAATTTATTTAAAAAAAATTAAGGACATTGTCTAGTGTAGGTTTCGGTTTGCTTTTCTATGTTATTTTATTTTGTTGTGTATTGTAATTTTCAGAATGGTTTGCTTGTTCTGAAATTTTAATTAACGAGTATGAATCTATTTGTTTTATGTTATCACACAATTTATACAACATATATATATATATATATATGAATGTATTTGAAAATAAGGAAATTGTAGAGAATCAAAACAAGCATGAGTTGTGATTGGTTAGAAATGATGGGTACATAGATTTATTTGCTAGAAAAACAAAAAGGGGATACAAAGCCATACTAAATAATTTTTTTTAAATTAAAAGAATTTTTCTTAGTTATGAACAGATTTAACTGAAATCAGTTTGTTTCCCAATGTTATGCTTCATTTATTTAGATAGAAAATATTTTTTAATGAAAAATATTTTTTATAAAAAGAATTCAAAATATATTTTTTTATATTTGGTGGTGGTGGTGATGGAACGAAGGTGAAAGTAGAAATTGTTACATAGTGGTGGGGTGATGGCGGCAGTGATGATAGTAGTGGCTATGGTGATGGTAGTGTGACAGTGAAAGTGAGAATAGTGGTGATGGTGTTGTGAAATTAGTAAAAATTTAATTGAAAAAACATTTTTTGTTTTTTAAAAGTAACAAACAACAAAATTCGTGGGGGACTAAAGGAAGAAGATGGAGGATGGATTGAGTGTGGTAATGCATAAATATCTTAAAATGAGTGGTTCAGATTTGTTAAAGGTATAATTAGATTTTGGATAAATTAAAATGAATTGTTCAAATTTGCTAAGAGAAAGATGGTTTAATGTCTAAATTGTCCGTGGCTAACAATTCCTTGTTTATGCCCTGATGCAATTTAATATGAGTCTTATAACATTTTCTTCAAACAAACTTTTTGATTTTCTCAAAATTATATATTTGATTATTATAAAACAAACTTTTTAATTAATTAATTAATGTGTATTTGATTTTGTTGTTGAACCAAATAAAATAAAATAAGATTGAATGTATATTTAGCTTTTGTTGTGAACCTTAAAAAAATAAAAAATAAAATAAAAAAATAAGTTGATTCAACGCCTAGAAAATCGATTCAGACTCAACAATTATACAAACAGCAGCACAGTGTATTTATATCAAGAGAATTGACAACTTGCAAGGTGCTACATTATGTATAATACTGGAAAGAATTTATTGCTCATATTTTTTAGGGTTTATTTTGAATCATTTTTTTTAATAGTTGATTGAGTTGAAAAGTAAAATTAAACTTCTTTTGTTCTTATTTTGTCAAAGTTGAATGCTTCTTTCCTTTTTTTTTTAATATTATTATGAAGAAACTTAATCTATAATTTTAATATATTTCTTTTGATTAAACTTGTATAATATGTTTATATTTTTTAAAAAATGTAAGTTTTTGCCCCCTCCCTCGTGCCGCCCCCCCCCCCCAAATCTAAATACTATTTATTACTACATTTTTCATGAAATGTCACATTCACACCAAGTGTTGGCATGGTTGTCAATGCGGCATTTGTGATAATATTTTTTAACATGTTTATAAAAAATATTTAATATTTTTAACAAATATTGCGTATAAAAACTATAATATGTACACAAGTTTATGTGCTTTCAATA
The DNA here is from genome assembly GCF_055761805.1 of Camellia sinensis. Taxonomy (NCBI): domain Eukaryota; kingdom Viridiplantae; phylum Streptophyta; class Magnoliopsida; order Ericales; family Theaceae; genus Camellia; species Camellia sinensis. Next base: position 93,494,586 of record NC_138962.1, read on the forward strand.
TGTTTTTAAGATATTGTGCCTATGAATTATTAAATGAGCTTTCAAATGAAAGAAACTGGTTTAATAATTCAAATATATAACCACACTTCTTCAGTAAATAAATGAATTTCAGATAAAATGTTTGTTCAACTATGGAATTTCAACTACAAATTAACTCTCTTATGCACAAAGCTTTCAAAATTCCCATATTGCTTATGACTTGAGCAAAAACAAAATAAAACAAAATCAACCATAATGTTGATGGGAAGTAGGAAAAAAAGCTAATTTCTTAATTTTTTTTAACTTTTTTGAAAAACAATATATAAAAAAAAAAATTAGAAAGGCAATATGACCCAAGTAAGTCAATAAATTAGCCATAGGCTTAAGTAGAGTCCAGCATACAGGAAGCATTTAAGAAGCATTTACATTCATGGAGCACTTCAGCACGCATTCAACAACAGTGGCAATTCTAGAAATTTTTATAAATGGGTCATCTCATAAGCTTAAGTTCTACAAATTCTAAAAACAAACAAATTTTAAACTAAAATGCATTTGTTCTATTTGGTTAAGAGATTTTTTGTTTTTGAGTTTTGTTGTCTTTAGTAAATTTTGTTTTTTTTTATATATTTTATTTGTTTTTTTAGATGCACCAGAAAAATAAAAAATATTTCTAAAAAATATATTGAATTCTTATATTTTTTGTATTTAGTAAAAAAAAATTTAAAAAAAAATTCACAAAATTTTCACAAACTTTTAAGTGTATTTAGATTAAATGAATTTAAAAAGTAAAAAAATCTACTTAAAATATTTAAAACATTCACCAAAGACAAGAAATACAAAGAAATAAAAAACTCAAAAATTATTTACCAAACAAAATAATTTAAATTTTTTAAATAGTAGATCTCTAATGAGTGTGCACTTGATGAGTAGAAATTCAATATCACGGCAATACCATTAACGCATGATATTACCTACCAACAATAAACTTATATATTGCGAATGAACGCTACTCTTAGAATATAATGACTTTGCCACATATGATAAGATTTTGCCTCCGTTTGGGAAGTGGGTTGGCTTTTTGGCTTTTTGACTTTTTGGCTATTTTAGCCTGGGCTATTTTAGCCTGGTTTGGGAAGGACTTTTTGGCTTTTTTGACTTTTTTTGTGAGAGAGGATTGTAATGATTATGAGTTGGATTTGATGTTTTGTTTTTTGTGGCTAAAATAGCCTATTTTGTTTTTTGTGGCTATTTTAGCCAAAAAAACCTGAGCTTTTTCTTGCCAAACGGAGGCATTGGATGGTGATATTGTACCGTGTTGAACTTTTTTTTCTTATTTGATGAGGTTCTTTAATTTATTAGAAGATTCAAATTATATAAAATAAAATATGAATAATATAAATAAATTTTTATTAAGAGTTTTGGCTTACTTGATGGGAGCTTAGGACCCCATCAGCTTGATGGTGGCGTCGCCCCTGTTCAACAAAAATTCAACCTAGTAGTTAAATTACTACTAGTTTAAACATTTAAAAATTAACTCCAACATAGTTTTAAGGTAAAGTAACGAGTTCTAACAGAAACTAAATAAAAAACATAATTATGCTTGGAGAATCAAGCCAACAATAAAATAAGTCAAACTTAGCTCCAAAAATTAAATTTTTTTTTTTTTTAAGAGGGAGAATTTTCATTTTGTGACAATGAATATATTTTGCTTGCAATGGAGGCATCGCACTCGTATCCAATGACATTATTCACTCTTTCTCCTCCAGTTGTTTCATTTGTGTCTTTTCTTTTTCATTATCAATCTTTTTTTTGCTTTTGGAGATAGGACCTTTCATACATTTTTATTTTCTTGTCATTCATTTTCTTTTTATCTTCCTTTAACTCTTCTAATAATATCAAAATAGGTGACCCTCTTCTGTCATTTCCACAATGCTCTTTCTTTTATTCAGATGATCATTTTTAGTCTTCCCACCTAATGGTCTTTCCAAGTCTACATAGTCATTATGCAATGCATCATTGTCCCCTAAATTGATTGAATATGGTATATGAGGAGAACAAATGTCAAGAGTCGTCACTTCTTTTCTTTTTTTTCAAGCTATATTCCTCTCACTATTTCAGTTGATCTCTTAACTCATGCAAACAATATTCAAATGGAAATGTCAATTTATTTACATAGAGACCCCTAAACTATTGAGAAGTATTATTTTAACACCATAAACTATAAAAGTATACGACCTTAAACTATTGAGAAGTATCACTTTATCCGGGAGTCGCCACTTTTTTTTTATTTTTTTTTATTTTTTCAAGCTATATTTCTCTCACCATTTTAGTTGATCTCTTAATTCATGCAAACAATATTCAAATGGAAATGGCAATTTATTTACATAGAAACCCCTAAACTATTGAGAAGTATTATTTTAACACCCTAAACTATAAAAGCATACAACCTTAAATTATTGAGAAGTATCACTTTATCCTTCAAACTATAAACATGTACAAATAGATCCCCTAAACTATTGGCATGTTTTACTTTGACCCCTTTCGTTAGAGAGTTCAATTTAGACGTTTTTATAGTTTAGGTGGTCAATTTACACACTTTTATAGTTTAGGAAACAAAATGATACTTCTCCATAGTTTAAGAGATCTATTTGTATACTTTTTGTACGAGTACGAAATTATCTTCTCGTATAATCCTGTTGATCAAGTCTGCGCTCCTCCAAACTTCGTCGCTTTACTCTTTGAAAACACAAACGTGAGCTAGCCGGCGGGTGTGTGCCGGATACCTCTCCGATGCCTAAGTCAGCAAAATAGACAAAAGCTCTGTGTATTCGAGAATCAAAGTTGTATTACCTCTACATAGGTTATGTTGTGAGCTTTTATAAGTTCCGCATAGCACAATCCTAGTAGGACTCTTATTCCTCCATGTAGAGTCCTCCTAGGAATCACACTCCTGAAAGATAATGCTTATCCTTCAACACCCCTCTCACTGCTTAAACCAAGTGAGATGGTTTTACCATGGTTGGATGACAGTATGACCGAGCTAACACTAGCCCTTTGTCATACTTAATCCAATGTCTTCGCATGCAACACATAGCTCAGCTCTCCTTTCACTTGTACCTCGGTTTTGGCCTGTTGAGACCAAGCTAACAATACCAAGCTAGGACCGAGCTATCAAGAGCAAGGTCTTCCGCAGGAAGCCCAAATACCTCATCTCCGAATACTATGACCGAGCTAATCACCACTCTGAGCGTGGTGACTGTAACCATATTTGGACCGAGCTAACTACAAAGTCCTTTCACTCAGCCCTTTTTACCGCGGCCCACAGAGCGGCCCATTACCACGCCTTGGCCTAGCTCGGCCCTAATGCACATAAAAACTCCCTCTCACTTTTATAGTTTAGGAGATCAAAATACTCAATAATTTAGGGGGTCTTTATATAAATAACCCCTTGTTTGGACCAATTTATAGGATTACAATGATATAACCATTGAGTATGCATCATATGCACTTTATAACCAAAGAAAAAATGATATAATTTTATATTTTCTAAGTCATAATTAAAAATAAAAATAAAAATCATAACCAAACACCACATGATAGATAACCAAATATCTCAAAATAATGTCATAACTAAAAATGAGAATTAATTATAACTAAAAAAGAAAATAACATTACTGCCGTTTGGCGTGTGGCTTTTTTAGTTATTTTAACTCCAGCTAAAAAGATTTTTTGGATCAACTTATTTTTTATTTTTGTAAGAAAAAAATGAAATAATTATGATTTAGATGTGACATTTTATCTTATTAATTTTTTAAATTATTTTATTCCTTTTTTTGTGTGTGACTAATTTAATCCAAAAAAACTAATGTCAAATGAAGCCATAACTAAAAGAGTAATGATACATACCTCTTATTTTAAAGCTCTAATTGAACTTTAATAATGTGGGGAAAAAAAAGGGACCAAAAATGAGTAGATCCCATCTCTTAAAACTCCTGTAAAACTCTTATTTTAGAGCTCTTAAATATTCCTAAAACTAAAAGGAAAATGTTCAAGAGCTCTAAATTAGGAGCTCTAGAGGAGCTCTAATTTGTCTTCTTCCTCATAATGATTTGTCTTTTTCCCCTTTTTTTCTTTTTTTAAAAAAATTTGCCCCTGCAAACTGTGTAGAGCTCAATTTAGAGGAGGCTTTTCCCAAACTAAGCCTAGGTACTAATTTATTTCCCAAACTAAGCCTAGTTTGGCCGAATTCCCAAACTAAGCTGAAGCGTGTTTACAAAACATGCTTTCAGCTTGTTTCTGGCCCAGGCGGACAAAATAAACAAAATCATAAAAGCGTGGTTAAAAAACACGACTTTAATTAAGAAAATGATGTTGCTATTATCGTTTTCAAGCTTAAATAATAACGCGATTTGGAAACACGTTATTTGTAAAAAAGCGTGATTTGTAAACACGTGCTTTCAAGCTTAAATAGAAAGCGTGATTTGTAACCACACTTTTAACAGAAAGCCATTATAAAATGGCCCACTCCCTCTCATTTGCAACCACCCTTTTAAACACTTCTCTTTCTTTTCCCTTAAAACCTGAACGAGTTCTTCCTCTTTCTGTTGCTCTCTGCTCTCTCTCTCTCTCTTTGTGGGTCGCTCTCTGCTCTCACTCTCTCTCTGTCGCTCTCTGCTCTCTACGTTCTCTCTCTGTGGGTCGCTCTCTGTTCTCTCTCTCGCTGGTATGTGCACTGTCTCTCTCTCTCTCTCTCTCAGTTTGAATTTTATTTATGTTGATTTTGTTTGTGAAAATGTGAATATGGGTAGATAACAATGTGGGGTTTTGTGAATTCAAATTGAGGAAGTTTGGAAGATAGAATAGTTTGAATACAGTTTGGAAGATAGAATAGTTTTGTGAATTCAAATTGATACCAATGTGGGTAGAATAGGGTTCTATGAATTGAAATTGTGGTTTTGAATTCACAGAACCCTAGCCCTAACCCAATTCTGTTAGAGCTAGGGTTTTGTGAATTCAAATTTTGGTTATTATATGCATTTGTGTTTGTTTGTGAATTCAAATTTTGATTAATTATGAGTTGTACCAATCTTTGTGTTTTGTTTGGTACAAATGGATTCAAGTTTGTAAGAGTCTCTAGCATTGCGTTTGATTAAGCTTATCTAGTGTTAACCTGTTCAATTTTATGTTATCTATTCATTTTTTGTATGTCATGGGAAAACAGAATTGGGTTAGGGCTAGGGTTCTGTAAATTCAAATTCTGGTTTTGAGAGGGTTAGGGCTAGGGTTCTGTGAATTCAAATTTGGAAAATTAAACTAATAAAAGTAAAATTGTAATAGTGTCTAAGCCATATCAAATTTGGAATTTAAAATAAAAATATAAAAAAAAATAAAAAATCTTCAAATGCTAAGTTAAACATGGAATTTGATTCATATTTAATTAAAAAAACTATCTATTATATCTATAGCAATATGTATCTATCTATCTGTAAGATAATAATTAGTTCCATTTTAGTAAATCATGATCACCATAACATTACTCTTTTTAAGAATCTACAAAAATAATTTAAATTTTGTAATGTGAATTATTTAGATAAATTATTAGTAAATAATTTTGTAATGTGAATTATTCAGATAAATTTTGTAATGTGAATAAAAAAAAAATTGTATTAGTAAATTATAAAATTATCCTTATGATAAATTATCGTTATTATTACATTTCATCCAAATCGCAAGCCACATCCAAATAATTCGGTCAAAAAATAAAATCTAGTTTATTCTATATCTAAAAGGCTAGTTTTTGTATTATAAACAAACTAGTATTTAGTTAGTTTCATCTCTCTCCCAATCTCTCCACTCTAGAGATTCAAAATAGGTATTTATTCTCATTTCTCTCCTATTTGGTAATTCAAACAAGTGATTGAAATCTATTTCTCCCCATTTCATTTATTTTCTCTCCAAATGACTCAAATCAAATTTCGATGAAAAATACCCAACAACAGAGGTGTCAATACTAAACGCAAGCCCAATAGAGATACAACACCCAATTAAAGTGCCTATAGCTATTAGGGCACAATCTTATGCAAAAGCATTCAAAATAAGTTGGGACATACTTCAAATAGAAGCTTATAATGTTTGCATCGCTTATAATGTATTTTGATAATACTTTAACAGTTGCTCTTGTTGAAATGAAATTTTCAAAATTAAAATTGTTAAAATTATTATTGAGAGCAATTATGTTAGAAGAAAAATTAAATAGATTTACCATAATATTAATTGAGAAGGATATTAAAATATATATATATATATATATATATATTAATTTTAAAAAAATATTAACTTCTATCAAAAAAATCCCGGATTAACTAACACATAATAATCAAATTAAAATCCGAATAGAATCAAAATTTGAGATAACATATGCAAGCTACATGTCAATTTTCTAGACTTTTCCTTCTTCTTTTCTTTTCTTTTCTTTATTTATTTTTGCACTTCTAGCCTTTAAAACTACTAATCTAGATCTGTATTAGCCCCTATCGAACCGTAAGTATCATATTTGCTTAACCCCAATACTCTAGATTACAAAAAAAAAAAAAAAAACTAAACTAGCTACGTTATTGTTCATGCTGTCCAGAACAACCCCCCAAATAGCCCCTAAGACATTGTGTTTGGATTCTCTAAATCTAATCTTTCTGTTACCCATACAAATCTTTAACCCCTTATTTTTTTGCTAACGGTTTCAACCATGAAAACCAATTAAAAATCAGCCGCAATAGCCTTCCAACCTGTTAGTTTTGGGCTCACTACTAATAGGAGAGTGTTCACCACACTAGTCCTACATCACGAAGTTATATCCTCAATTAAGCTTTACTTAATTATGTACTAGCTAATCTAATTGTTAGAATGACCATTCATTATTAGTTGTTGCAAGTTGTTTAACTTCTCCTACCTGAATCAACACTTAGGCTAAATACATTCAGAAAATTGATCTATTTATCAAAATTGTAAAGAAATTTAAAATAATATATTCTAAAATCAAAATTAAGATATTAAGATTTCAAAAAATATTACGATTGCTAGTCATGACACCTCGCCACTCATTATAAATTGTAAACTAAAATTTTTACCAAAAAAAAGACTTTTAAAATATGAGTTGTACTAAATTAATCATAATTGAATGATTATGTTACTCAATACCATTCTAAGTAAAATCACATTATATTAAAGTAATGGAATGATAATATTTGAAATTTCATTTCTTTGTTATGACAAAGTTTTTAGTTTTTTTTTTTTTTTTAAATTATGAAAGGGTTAAATTTAAGACTAAAAAATTAAAATCCATGCACGAGCATATACAAATTAAGGAATAAGTCCATACATGAAAGTTTGGAAAATTTAAGGGAACAACAAATATTTAGTTTGGAAAATTCCGTAAAAGTAGGCTTAGTTTGGGAAATAAATTAGTATAGGGGTTTAGTTTGAGAAAAGCCCCGAGAAAATCTCTCTAAAACTGTGTGAAATGTTCTCTGGGGAGGGTGCTGTAAACACCCCATTTTTGACCGACCTTAAGACTCAGACGTCACCGATTGAGCGCTCGGTGATATTGCATATTGTGCTCGTTCTGAGGTTTCAGAGTCTCGGCTGCGAGCCTTGCCTTCGGACTTCCGGACTCTTTTGTACTTTGCCTTGGTTTGCGAACCAGGTCCCGTTTCCTCCGTTTTCTCTTCCCGAAGGGAGGGAGAGGTCTCATAAACCATCTCTCAGTGGCCGTAGGCTACATTTCGTGGTCGTAGGCCATTTTTCCCGTTTAGAGCCCGGTTTCCGGTTTTTCGAAGCCGTCGGCCGTGTGCCTCTGTTCGGGACCGCTTAACCACCTCCGTTTGCTCTGGTTTTTGGCACACACCTTATTTCCTCCATTTTGAGGGACACTGTGGCCCGAGAGACCAACTTCGTGGTCGAACGCCACCTCCGGTGCCTAATAGTCAATTTTTGGGGCCCCGGGCCGCGCATTTTGGCCCCCTAACCTCCGTTTTGCATCCGTCTTGGCCCATTTTTGGCAGGGGCCCTATTTTCATGGTTAGGAAGGTGGTGGTATGGTGGGAGGCCACCTTTTCCCCTGAAAAACCAACTTTCTCCTTTTTCTCTGTCCTTAAGCCGGTTTTTCTTACTTTTGAGCCACAATTTCTGGTTTTTCACACCACCATTGTGTTGTGCTCATCCGGGAGGCCACCAATATGGGTAGGCCGACCAGTAATTCCTTTTGACCCTTTTGAATCCCTCTAAAAAGCTGGTTTTTCTCTCTCTTGGGTCACATTTCCTGATTTTTCACCATAGGGCTGTGTTCTACTCATCTGGGAGGCCACCTTTCTGGGTAGGCTGACCAACAATTTTGCTTGAACCTTTTGACCCCTGGTCGGCCGACCAGGGGAGGTGGTCGGCCGACCACCCTGACCCTTTTGAACTGGTTGGCCAGTTTTGTCTCTCTGAGTGTGTTCCAGCTGTGCCAGCTGTTTTACACTTGACCCACTGTCCGAGGGTTTTGTCCTCGTTTCGGCCCCTTTTAAGTTGGTTTTCACCCCTTTGCTTGGCTTCAAGAAGCTTGACCCCTTTGGTCAAGCTTCTTTTAGAAGCTTTGAGCCTCTCTCTTGGCTTCTCCAAGAAGCCATGTCCTCCTCCCTTTATATAATCAACCCTTCACCTCCATTTTCAAGGGTTAGAAGCTTTTGGCTGGAAATATACATACAACCCTCTATCTCTATACTTCAAGCCTCAAAACACTCATATTCTTGGCCATTTTACCCTACACCTCTTAGCCTACCACCTCCCTCATTCATTCCAGCACCTTGGAGGTCATTTACAGAGATTGAAACCTCACCAACTTGGTCCAGAAGCTGCTGGAGGTTGGCTCTACAAGGGTAAGTCTTCATTTCCCCTTTTCTAGCCTTATTTTGCTTCATTACTTAGCCCCATTTGCAAGCATTTCTGGGCCTCGACCTAAACTGTAAAGTGTCTTATTTTGAGCTCCTCTTCAACTTTGTTTAAGGGCACTTTTCTGTTTCAGGTCATCTACTTCTCCTTACCCTCTATCTCTCTTTTAGGGTTTTTTTTGCATCATATTTTAGCCTTACTTGTGAACATTTTCGAGATTTTTCATAAACTGAAAAAGATCTTGTTTTAATCTCCTCTTCAAGTTTGGTTAAGGTCTCTTTTCTGTTTGGGGTCATCTCCCCCCTTTGCATGCTTCATCTCTTCATGATTAGGGCTATGCATTAGAGCACTTGCATTGGCCATGGTTTGGCCTCTTAGCCACTGAAATCCAGTGGATTTTCAGTGGCTTAGATGCATTTTTGAGAGCCAAGATCAGAGGGGAGTGACCCCCTCTCTCCTTGTCTTGTTTGGTGGTCTTGTTGGCCTTCCAAAGGGACCCCTTTTTGCATGCTTTGAAGTCATGTTCCAGGCCTCATTATGAGAGTTTTGAGTTCTGCCTTAGCTCTGTCCAAGGCCCTTTTGGCCATATTTTTTGTCCCTCATGCATGTGTGGAACAACCCTCCTCAAGGCCTTTCAAGAGGACCTTTCATTTTATGCTTTATTGATCAATTTCAGGCCCTTTTTGGTGAGTTTTAGGGCTGTCGTATTTGATTTTCAGAGTTGGTTTTGCTATGCTAAGTGTCCATCATATATGTGTTGAGTAACCCCTTGCATGCCCTTTCAAAGGAGCTCATCATTTTCGCACATGTTGGCTGCATTTTAGTGGTTATTTGGGCATATTTTGTCATGTTTTATTCACTGTTTTTGGCTGGTTTGATGAGTTCTCATACGCTTCATATACATGCCATGTAAACCATGCTTGCTAGCCAAATTTGCATGCTATTTTAGTCCATCATGTTAGCACTTTTTGGCCATACTTTAAACTAGAAATGTGCATGTTTTGGGACTACCTTGGCTCTGTATTTGTACTTCATGGCCAAATAATGCTTGCTTTGCATAGTTATAATTCAATACATGTGCCTAGCTTTGAGTTTCGGAGCTTATTTCATGCATCGGGTGCCATATTTCTATGTTTTGGGACCATTTAGCATCATGTTTCAGTGCTGGAAATTACATGTTTGTATGTCATCTTTCATCCCTTGCCATGCTTTGGTGTGCACGCATTTCGATTGTCTCTTTTCCATCTCATGGCCACTGATGTGAGTGTGGCTGAGGTCCATTCATGTTGGTGTAAGTCCATCGTGCATTGTGTATGTCATTTTGGTCCATAGCATTGCGTATGCTAGATTGCATGTTAGAGCATCGTGTATGCCATGTCACATCGAGCATTGTGTATGTCATTTCATAGCATTACGTATGCTAGGTTGTATGTTAATCGCATCGTGTATGCCATCTCATTTGCATCGTGTTTGGGATAGGAGTTAGCCCAAGCACGGGAAACGAGGTACGTTTCGTACTCCGAGTGACGGAACGTGTCTCAATTCCCTGTCGGCGACACTTCGGATTACCCATGATGGAGTTTAGGTCTTGTTGTGTTTTCATGTCCATTCATTTCATATTGAGTCGTGCAATTCGACTCCTCGGCCATCATGCATCGATATGCGTGATTGGTGGCACGAGGATCGAGGACTACACTCCCTGAAGAGTAGTCATGCATACATATGTGAAAATACTTTGACATGCCCCTTTGTTGCTCTCTGTTGCAGTAAATCAGAAAATACTTTGCCATGCCCCTTCTGGAGCGTTGCGCAATATTCCAAGAACAATTGTAAACAGAGGCAAACTGGGGCATCGTAATGGATTTCTGCGCAAGGCAACTCAAGCATGCATCATTCATCATTTGGAACAGAGCTGAGGCGGTCCATGGATTTGCGTGCTAATTTACTTGCTTTCCTAGATTAATTTGTTAATTAATTAGGATTTTGTATTTATTCGGACTGTACTATTTATTCGGACTGTATATTATTTATTCGGACCCTCCGAGCGAGGGCACAACTGTAATAAGTGTGCGTGCGTGTGATGTATGTCTTCCAACCCCACGTCTTTCTCCCTTTTATCTACCATCTTATGATGGTTAGATTAGGGCATATTTCAATTAACATACAGCATGATAGCATGTTTGCATTCATTCATCTGTTTTGCATGCATCGGGCTCGGCGCATCATACTAACTGCACTTGTATTTCAATTATGAGTTGAATACTTGTTAGTTGTAGCATTTCACATGCCATCTTTAGAATAGCTGAGTCTATCTTAGTTGCATTTTGCATGTGTTGCATTAGGCATTTCTGTATAGTTAGGACCATGCATGGATTTCTAATTAGCTTCTGTTTTGGCTTGGAGTACTCGGTAAGTGGTTATGCTTTAGCATTCTTGCACGCGTGTGAGTGACTGCCATGATAGCATGCTTTACCATGAGGCTATTTGCTTATATGATATAACTGCCCGAATGCTTGTGGGTGAAGATTGGGTTATTTGAATTGGAATAATGCATTGACTGTGAGTTTTAAGCCCACTAGATAATGGTATAACCATCTTTTCTAAACCCACCCGAGGGTAGCAAAATCTGCATTTCAAGTCTACTTGCGAGTAGTAAACCGCTTTCAAAAACCAAAATGAAATGTTTTGTTCCAATTCAGGCGATCCAGTCTATACTTGTATGCTGTGCGCATCACATAGTAAATCTAGGCTAATAACCGGAATAAGAACGCATAATGTTTTCAAAACTAGATATCATGGTTAGTAGAGACCGATCTTTGATCGGGCGAGTGTGGGTGCTCATGAAGTGACCTTCCCCAATCGTACCCAAGTTCCCAAGCCGAGGCAACTTTGGTGATGACGGACACGTGGCCTTAGGCAACGAGTCAGGGTTTCCTAAATTCTCCCAAAATAAATATTTAGGTGGCGACTCTGTATCTGGCAAAGCAGTCCATGTTTGGCACTTCTTTCTAAAAAATCTGTTTTCCAAAATGATTTGCCGGATTTGGACTCTTTGATGAGGCATCGGTCTTGCATTGCACTCTACGAGATTAGATACAGGACTGTGACACAAATTAAGTTCGAACTATAGTGAGGCCCGAGGGCGCGTCTACAGTTTCTGGCGACTCTGTTGGGGACTTAGAGAACTTGACTCGAACTCATGATATCTTGTTTTGACTACACTTATGTGTTTCTTTGCATTGCATTTGCATTGGTGCGCCTAGGACACCGTGCTTGCCATCTGCTATTCCTGAGCGGTTTGCCAGAGGTTGCGTGCCATAAGGCTTACCGATTACGGGCTCTGCCAGTATGGGAACACAAACCCCGATTTTACCAGGGCACCCTTTTGACCATTCGACCTAGTGCATATTCGGATCCATAGTGACCATTCCAAGCTAGGACAGGTTGCTTACCCGATAGGTTGTTTGAAACCGCTGCGTGCATAGTGAAATCCTAGCTCTTGACAAAATAGGACAGGGAAACCCTACCCCAACATAGGGGTGTTTTAGCTCTCACTTATATGTTATGTGCTTTTAGAGTACGTCTCTACAGGGAATACATGTATCAGTTTGCGAGTTTGGGTATCAGGCCTGCGGGTACCAGCTCAGTGTTTGAGAATCAGTTATCTGCGGGTATTAGATTCAGTTTTCAGGGACAGTGATCCGGGGATAATAAATCAGTGTTTGAGACAGCGTGTATTCAGCTTATCGATCGTGTGTTGTTATGCCCAACTGTGTGTTGTGTGTTTATTTTAAGCCGTTATGCTGTTTGTTTGTTTGGTTATTTATTTCCTTATTGCTTTATTTATCTTTTTGCTAGGGGGCAGTTTTAGCACAATTGCTTCAGACCAAGCAGATATTCACCAAGCACCCTGGACAAGAGGTCGCCGACTCAATCGATCTAAGGATCTGGTTGACGGACAACCAGTGTTTCATTCTCTACTCCCAGTTATCAGACGGAGGCCGAGAAAGGGCGGTGTGTCTGAGCAGAGGTTACCAGAGTAGTGGTCTACCCTAGCAGTGAACAGTCGAACCGAGGTCTCAGTTTCTGCCATAGAGATAAACATACCAGTCAGTCAGTAGGATCAGCAGAACATGGCCGGAATGGAAGAAATGATGCGCCAGTTCCAAGAGAGTATGAACCAAATGCAGGACATGCTGTCCGCCAAGTGAAATTTGCCAAACAACAGGCTACGGTCATGGCCCAGCAGGCCAAGCTCATCGCTAGACTGCAACAGCAGAACGGAGCATCAGCCTCACATCAAGCTCCTCCCCCACCAGGAGTCCCGTAACCTGAGCAGACACCAACTATCCAGAATATCCAGTCAAATGCCCAGAACATCTTGCCAAATGTCCAAACCATCCAGGAGGACACAAACATTCCAACGGGGCCAGCTTCGCCCCCGTTTCTACCTCAATTATCTAAGGCACATACGTCTATCAATCATCTGGACTCTCCCTTCGAGTTCGAAGTAGACCCTACAGCACTGAAATTGAGCAAGCTCGAGAAGTTGTTCAAGAAATCCCAAAGGGTAAAGGCTATCCCGGATATCGAGGACGGATATACTGACGTGGCTGTGACGCTGCCGGATAGGTTTAAAATGCCGCAAAGTGATCGCTTCGACGGATCTGGAGACCCCATAGTGCATCTCCGGCTATTCTCAGATATACTACGGCCAATGGGCCTCACCAGAGCACAAAAGCTTTCACTATTCTGCCGGACCCTGTTGGGTGTGGCCGCTATCTGGTATGCGAAGTTAGAGGATGATGTCAAGCGGAGTTGGGATGAAATGGCCGAGGCCTTTGTCGCGTAATACTCTTACAATACCCAAATCGAGATTACAACTCGAGATCTCGAAACAACAAGGTAGGAGCCTAAGGAGAGCTTCTCGGATTTCGTAACTCGGTGGAGGGCGAAGGCTTCAATGATGACCCTGAGGCCTACCGACAAAGATCAAATCAGGATGATTGTGCGCAATCTCTAGCCAAAACTGATGCAAAAAATGATTGTGCTCCCCTTCCTCACTTTTTCAGATCTACATGAAATGGGGGTACAAATCGAAGATGCAATGAAACAGGGTCTGATTGACCAAGATAGAGAGCAGCCCAGAAGAACCTTTAACCGCAACAACAATGCAGGCCCAAGTGGCGCTGCAACTGCAAGAGCTTCGGAGGTGAGCATGGTCACCACCATTCCCCCTTCCCTTCCAAGACCCATGGAAGCCACACCTTTCTCCGGTGCATCCGGAAGCAATACACAGACCACCAAATACCAACCCAGAGGCCAAAGAACCTTCACCCCATTGTATATGCCCCTGTCCAAGGCTCTAGGGGTATTAATCAGGAAAGGGCATCTAAAACCCCTGGAGCCGAGGCCATTACCAAACCCACTCCCCCCTTCTCACAACCCAGCCAAATACTGCGCATATCACCAACAACATGGTCATGACACTGACCAATGTTTCCGACTGCGTCATGAGATTCAAGATCTCATTGACAAATAGGTGATCCTGCCTCCAAAAAAACCCAACGTCACAACTAACCCGCTCCCTACACACAACCAAGCTCCATCTCCCAAAAGAGTCAACTTTATCCAAACTGGGGTCGTGCTTTACGATCCTAGCATCTATATCACTCCTTCTCACCTACCTAAGCCGGAGGTGCTCCTTCCTGACTGCACTGACTCTTTGTGCATGTTGGACATCTCCAGAACCCAACCCGAGCCAATGGTGGTGACTGGAAAAGACAGAACAGAGGAGATTTCAGAGGATGATGGAATTGTTCAATCAGGGTTTGAGCAGTCTAGGAGTGTCGCTGGGGAAGCCTACGATCCGAGTGATTACATTTTGCCAACAGGCCAGTTTGAGCCTAATATTGAATTGCTAGAGAAGGCAGAGCTGTGTGTGATCCGAGGGGATGGATTTGAGCAAGGGACAGATGGTTTGACGGCTGTGGAAGAGGACTTGACCAACCTCCAGTTTTTCAACGACCAAGATCCAAGAGACGCAGCAGTCAACTGGTTTGATTATGAGGAATCGGCAGAGGCTACTGGGTGGCTTGATGACCTACCAGACGTCGTCGAAGAATCTTAGTTGGAACAGGGCCCGGCAGGGGCGAGAATATCAATTATGGCCGGAAGGGCCGGAAATCAGAATGTATTGCCGAAGAGCGCCGGTACTAAAAATTTCGCTCAAGATTTAGGCATTGTGAATGCAGGGAAAGCTGAACAACAAACTGCACCGACACAGGTGGAACAAGAAAGGTTTTGGGATTCTGAGAGAATCAAGAAAGCTAAAGCCCATGAGGGGACCGAAAGTGTTGTAGGCACAAGGACAGAAGATGCTGCGAGCATGTGGGCTAAAGGTACTGCGAGTACAATCATACCGGAGCCGGACAGGTGTCTGTCGGCTGCCGACAGAATGTGGTAGGAGGACGATGATTTATGTCTTGCCCACACGGATGAGGATTGGGGGAGCAATCAGCTAGATGATACCTGGTATATCGGTGAGGTCGATCATATGACGAGAAGCGGGTGGTATTTCAAGCCCCCGTACCTAGACCAGCCAGAGGCATCTGGAAAGGATAAGGAAGCTGAGAGACAGAAAGAGAAGAAAATCGAAGAAGAAGTTGCACTGAAGCAGTTAAAAAAGATACAAGCAGACATCTCCATCTGGGGACTGCTTATGGCATCACGAGTACACAGACAGGCTGTCTTATCGTCCATGGACAAGGCCAAGCTCTCTATAGACACCACGCCCGAACAGTTGGTGGGCTTAGTTTTTCCGGGAGGAGCTACCCCGATGTTGACTTTCTCTGACAAAGAGCTACCACCTGAGGGTGCGAACCATAACAGGCCACTCTACATCTCCGTGGAATGTAGAAACAAATGAATACCCGTGGTACTTGTAGACACAGGGTTTGCCATTAACGTCTGCCCGGCAAGGACAGCGTATGCCATCGGTTTAAAGAACGCGGACTTTGTGCCGACAGCCCAGGTAATTCGGGTGTATGACAACACAAGCCGAGAAGTCATAGGGACAGTAAAAATTCAGACCAAGGTTGGGCCAGGACAACATGAGATAGACTTCCACGTCTTAGAAGTCCCAGCAACTTTCAATATGCTCTTGGGGCGGCCGTGGCTGCACCAGGTGAAAGCAGTGTCGTCCACTGTGCATCAGATGGTGAAATACCCCCATGGGAAGGGAGTAGCCATCATTTTTGGGAATTCATCGATCCATCCACCGCCGGAGGTGTCTACGCCAGTCCTGGAAATTGAGCACGGCATGGAGGATGTGTTTATGTCGGGTTTTACCTTAGCTGAGGCTCGGGTTGTGCAGAACATCATGGCTGTTAATGAGGGAATGTACGTCAGTGCTCAATCTGTATACCTCATGAACAAGCTTCAACACATCCCCGGGATGGGATTGGGAAAGAGCGGCCGGTAGGGCGTCGTAGCATTGGCCGAAGTGCCACACAACCCCCATACCTTTGGCTTGGGTTATCTGCCCACTAAAGAGGATTGGACAAGGAAGGGAAAGGAAATAGCTGGGAGAGCCAGAGCGAAGCAGGCTGGGAAGCCTTTTGAGCTGATGCATAGGCCCATTCAGGGTATCCTAAACGGACGTTTCGTCCAGGAGGGGGAGGACTTTCCATTTTGTGGCTTCCCAGAGCCATGGCTGAACGCGGAGAGGAAGCGTGTGCCTGGTTTCGAGATCTTCTTTGATCTGCAGTTATCCGAGGATGACGTTGCCAAAGAGCAGACGAACCCATTGGCTGAGGCTGAGCAGAGTAAGAAAGTGCAGTCTAAGGACGCTAAAAATGAAATGGGGGTAGCGCTGGCGTGTCTACTTTCAGATCCTCCGATCGAACAGAAGTGCTTGGGGGATAACTTCTCGGTATGCATGATCGGGAATAGAACGGTTGCGGGCCTACCAACAACTATTTTGGATGCATCTATCGCACCCTCTCTCATTTAGCAATATGAAGAGGGATTTTTGTCCAGCAGCATCGGGTCAGGTAGTGAGCCGGAATCTGATTCCACCGAATCTTGTGAGTCGGAATCAGGTTCCAGCTCGACTGAGTCTGAGTCTGGTAATCCTGGGGATGATAACCCGGATGCCACAGTCTTGTCCAGGTCGACTTTTTCTTTCTCTTTTGAGTCTGTTGTAACCGAAGAATCGAACGATTTGGATGTGCTTAATGAGAATCAAGTAGCTGTGGTTTCTGAGTACTTTTCTGTGCCCTTGATTTATTGCATTAATTCAGACTTTCAAAATTTTGATGAAAACGACGAGAAAGAAATTCCTCCGATTTTGCAACGCTTAATTGAACAAGAGTAGGAAAGATTTGTTAAACCTTTAGTTGACGAAATCACTACTGTGAATATTGGTACTGAGGAGGACCCGCGGCTGGTCCAGATCAGGTCCACGTTGTCTTCGGAGGAACACGAGCGCTTAGTCGCTTTATTAAAAGATTTCAAAGATGTTTTCGCGTGGTCCTACGAAGACATGCCTGGAATCGATCCTGAGATTGTACAGCACCGGATCCCTCTTGACCCCGAGGCCCGACCCGTTAAACAGAAACTCAGGAGGATTCGCCCGGACTAGGCTCTCAAGATTAAAGAAGAGGTCACCAAGTAAATTGACGCAGGGTTCCTGCTGGTATCCGAATACCCGACTTGGTTGGCCAACATAGTTCCGGTACCGAAGAAGGACGACAGGATCAGGGTGTGCGTGGATTTCAGGGATTTGAACAGAGCTAGTCCGAAGGATGACTTTCCCTTGCCGCATATCAATGAGTTAGTGGACTTCACAGCGGGGCATGCTTTGCTTTCGTTTATGGATGGCTTCTCAGGCTACAATCAGATAGTAATGGCACCAGAAGACCGGGAAAAGACTGCCTTCACCACCTCGTGGGGGACATACTGCTACAGAGTGATGCCGTTTGGGTTGAAGAATGCTGGAGCTACATATCAACGGGCCGCGACCACAATATTGCATGACATGATCCACAAAGAGGTTGAGGTGTACGTGGACGACATGATTGTCAAGTCCAAAGAAAGAGAGGGCCACTACACCGCCTTGCAAAAGTTTTTTCAAAGGATCAAAGAATTTCGGTTACGGCTGAATCCTCAGAAGTGTACGTTTGGTGTTACAGTGGGAAAAATGCTGGGGTTTCTGATTACACAAAGAGGTATCGAAATCGACCCTTCCAAAATCAAGGCCATCTTAGAAATGCCACCACCAAAGACTGAAAAGGAGGTGCGAGGCTTTCTGGGTAAAGTGCAATTCATAAGACGGTTTATCTCAAAATTAATCTTGACTTGTGAACCACTTTTTGGTCTCCTGAAGAAAGGCAAGAAATTCCAATGGGACGGCCGATGCCAAGCTGCTTTTGAACAGATCAAGGAATACTTACAGAACCCGCCCGTGTTGTCACCACCAGAGCCGGGGAAACCGTTGATATTGTACCTTTCAGTGACTGAGACCCACAATGGGTTGTATGCTCGCGCAAGAATCAGAGGACAAAGTGGAGAGAGCCATCTACTATCTGAGCAAGAAGATGCTAGAGTATGAGACTCGTTACACACCGTTAAAAAAGGCTTGCTTAGCTTTGGTATGGGCTACCAGGAAGCTGCGGCACTACCTGTTAGCTCACTCCGTAATGTTGGTTTCACGACTCCATCCCATCAAATATCTTTTCGAGAAACCAGCACTTACGGGTAGGCTAGCTCGTTGGTTGCTGTTGCTTTCTGAATTCGATCTGAAATATGTAACACGCAAGTTAGTCAAGAGAAGAGCAGTAGCGGAATTCTTAGCCGATCATCCAGTAGAAGGGGGTGAAGCAGTTGAGTACTTATTCCCAGATGAAGCCATTTTGCACATCGAAGATGAAACTTGGACGATGTACTTTGACGAAGCGTCAAATCAGTACGGGTATGGGATAGGGGTGTTACTAATAGCACCCGACAATTCCCGTATCCCTCTAGCCTTCAAACTTCGATTCAAAGTCTCGAACAACGAAGCAGAATATGAGGCATGCATTGCCGGTCTAGAAGCAGCCCTGGAACTAGGGGCAAGACGGTTAGACGTCTTCGGGGACTCGAACCTTGTTGTGTGTCAAGCAAAATGAGACTGGAAAGTCAAAGAAGAAAAGATGATGATGCATCACCAGACCTTGGACTTGTTGATTCCTCGGTTTGAGAAGCTGAACTTTGCTCATCTACTAAGAGAAAACAACAGGTTCACAGATTCTTTAGCAACTCTATCTTCCATGATAGACATCCCGTTCGGAGTCCTGATGCGTCCAGTCATTATTGACTAGAAATTTGCGCCAGCCTACGAGTCGATTGCTGCTATAGATAAGGTTCAGGACGAAATCCCTGGTATTACGATATTTGGAATTTCTTGGAAAATGAAGCATATCCGCCAGGGGTAAATGCCAAGGATAAAAGGGCAATCAAAAGAATGGTCGTTCAGTTCATCATCTGCGGAGGTAAATTGTATAAGAGAGGTCATCTGGGAATGCACAAGCTGTGCGTTGAAGCCGAAGAATTGAAGCGCCTGATGGAGGCCATCCATGGAGGGGAATGCGGTTCGCATATGAACGGAGTAATGCTAGCGCGAAAGATCCTCAGACAGGGTTACTACTGGTCCACCATGGAGGAGGATTGTATCAGCTTTGTTCGGCGATGCCACAAGTGTCAAATTCATGCAAATCGCATGAACATCCCGCCGTCGAAGCTGTACAATATGACTTCGCCATGGCCATTTTCAGTTTGGGAAATCGACGTGATCGGGGCTGTTACTCCAAAAGGGTCGAATGGGCATGAGTTCATCCTGATCGCGATAGATTATTTCACGAAGTGGGTTGAGGCCCAGTCTTATGCGATGTTGAAGGCGTCGCACGTTGCAAAGTTCATCAGAAACAACATCATCTGCCGCTACGGGGTCCCGAATGAGGTCATTTCAGATAATGGTTCCCACTTCAAGAAAGAAGTGATTGACTTGTTAGAAAAATACAACGTGGCTTTTCGTAAGTCATCCACATACCGGCCGCAAACCAATGAAGCGGTTGAGGCCTCCAACAAGAATATCAAACACATACTGTAGAAAATGGTGGAAACCTACCGGGAATGGCCAGATAAGTTGCCGTTTGCTTTGTGGGGCTACCGAACTTCAATTAGAACTTCTACTGGGGCGACTCTGTATTCGTTGGTTTATGGGATGGAGGCCGTTCTACCTATCGAGATTGAGGTTCCGTCATTGCGAGTATTGGCTGAGTGTCAAATAGCCGAAGCAGATTGGCAGCAGAGCAGGTTTGAGGAACTCATGCTCTTTGATGAGAGAAAACTAAAAGCACTCTACCATGTTCAAGGTTATCAGCACAGAATTGCCAGGGCTTTCAACAAGAAAGTTAAGTCCAGGAATCTAAAGGAAGGAGATTTGGTGCTCAAAGACAACCGAGCTCCCATCCACAACCCTAGGGGCAAGTTCAGACCCAATTGGACTGGCCCCTACATCATCAAAGCTATCTGGTCAGGTGGAGCTGTGGTTCTAATGGATCTAGATGGCCTAGAGTTCTCCCAACCGATCAACATGGACAAGTTGAAGAAATATTACCCTTGAGAGGCTCGCTAGGCCGAAAACCCGAAAGGGCGACCTAGGCAAAAGTTAGAGCATTGAAAAATTGGAAAATATAAAAACTGAGCTCGCAAGGTTGAAAACCCGCAAAGGGCGGCCTTGGCAAAAGTTAGAGCATTAAAGGAGAGTGAAAATACTCGAGTGAACCTAGGTCTGAACTACGTAAGGCTTGATTCCCATCTTTGGGATACGTAGGCAACTTCATCCTGAAGTTCAGCCATAAACTTTTCCCCGATCAACTTTGTCCATTTGATCATCTAGGTCATCTCTGTCTATTCAGCATTCAAGAGCTTCAATCATAATCTCTAGTGCAGTGCTATTCAGACTAGGGGCAACTTTCCGTTGCTGTGCAGTGCCGCGGTACTCTTCAGACTATGGGCAACTTTCCAGTTGCAGGGATCCGGGGTTGTGCATCTCAGTGACAGATCTCAGGCATGTCCAGTTCTGATCCATATCAAAAACGGTTTTGAAAAGTTTTAATAAAAGTTGACTTTGTTCAAATTAATCTTTTTACAACTTAGACCATTTTTGGACCAAAGCGGAAAATTTTAAGTACCCACAACCTTCAATTTCATTGATTTCAATATAGAGTTCTCCTGCTCTTGCATACAAATTGAAGTTGCTTTTTATTACATTCATAAAGAAAACTTGAAAGTACTAATAAAGCAATAAATCCGGGACATAGTCAAGTCAGGTGTTCCTGCGCCTTCTCCGAGAGCTGATCAAAGCCGTCGATGCCAAGCTGGGCCCAATCTGTGCCTCTTCATTGAGCCAATCCAAGCACTCATCAAACAAAGTGCAACTGAAAGTGGGAGCGGGGGCCAGGAGTTCTCTAGTCCTCTATGCTGTGGCATACCGGGCAAGCTATGCGCCTCAAACCGGGAATACGGCAGGATACTCTATCCCCTCTGGTGAGCAAGTCTGATCATGACCGAACTGGCACTGGAACCGGAACGGAAAGTAGAACACACAGTGAGTCAGACCAATCAACTGGATCCTGGTCTGCCGGGACATGCTATAGCTCATTGCCGGGAGATTGAGCCAAGGACAACGCCAAGCAATACGATCCGCAGACAAATTGCACATCCAGTCGAACCACCATCCCTTATCAAGGGCATCGACTAGTCATTGTCGGAAGAAGTAGCTGCGAGCTGAGTAGGCTGGGCAAGAGTCCATAACCTGCAATTTATCCATCAATCATACCTGGGGAGGAATGAAAAATGAGAGAATAAAGAATAGAGAGATGTACGATGAGAGAAAAGTGAGAAAAGGGTTTTGTGAGAAAAACCGAGTCTGAGGGCCGAGTGATGTGAGCAATATATATGTGAGAAATGGTGGAAAACATTACCTGTAGCAGTAGTGGACTCCCCGCGAATCTGGTCGTCTCTCGGCGATAGAAAGCATCCAAGCCCATCAGCATCTCGGCCAATGTCATAACAATGCAGCTCTTTCCTTTCTTCAAGCCTTGAGCAACTTCAATCAGACGAATGCTAGATCTGCTAAAGCCCGGGGCAAGCAAAAAGTGAGATAGCATGCACAAGCAAAGGGCGTGTGTAGACGTCCCCGAACGCCCCGGGAGGGATGAGTCCCATTCTGTTCATTTGGGGTTCACTACAGTTCGGACTCTCAAATTGTCACGGTTCTAAATCTGAACCAAAGAGTCCAAATCCGGCAAATCGTTTTGAGAAAACAGATTTTGAAAGAAGTGCCAAACATGGACTGCTTTGCCAGATACAGAGTCGCCACCTAAATGTTTTATTTTGGAAAAATTTAGGAAACCCTGACTCGTTTGCCTAAGGCCACGTGTCCGTCATCACCAAAGTTGCCTCGGCTCGGGAACTTGGGTACGATTGGGGAAGGTCACTTCGTGAGCACCTCCGCTCGCCCGATCAAAGATCGGCCTCTACTAACCATGATATCTATTTTTGAAAACATTATGCGTTCTTATTCCGGTTATTAGCCTAGATTTACTATGTGATGCGCACAGCATACAAGTATAGACTGGATCGTCTGAATTGGAACAAAACATTTCATGTTTATTTTTTAAAGTGGTTTGATGGTGCTACCCGCAAGTAGGCTAAGACGTGGATTTGCCACCCTCGGGTGGGCTTAGAAAAACATGATTTTGCCACTATCTAGTAGGCATAAAACACACATTTGATAAATTGTTCCAATTCGAATAACCCAACCTTCACCCACAGGCATTCAAGCAGTTATATCACATAAGCATATAGCCTCATGGTAAGCATGCTATTCATGGCAGTCACTCACACGTATGCAAGGATGCTAAAGCATAAAACTTACCGAGTACTCCAAGCCAAAACAGAAGCTAATTAGAAATCCATGCATAATCCTAATTATACGGAAATGCCTAATGCAACACATGCAAAAATGCAACTATAGCAGGCTCGGCTATTCTAAACATGGCATATGAAATGCTACAGCTAACATGTATTTAACTTGGAATTAAAAATACAATGCAGTTAGTATGATGCGCCGAGCCCGGTGCATGCAAAACAGATGAATGAATGCAAACATGCTATCATATTGTATGCTAATTGAAACATGCCCTAATCTAACCATCATAAGCGGGTAAATAAAAGGGAGAAAGATGTGGGGTTGGAAGACATACATCACACACACGCACACTTATTACAACATTGCCCTCGCGCAGAGGGTCTGAATAAATAATATACAATCCCAAATAATTACAGTCCAAATAATTACAAAATCCTAATTAATTAACAAATTAAACTAGGTAAGCTGTAAACTAGCATGCAAGCTAGGGACTGCCTCGATGCTGCTTCGGATGATGAATGATGCATGCCCAGGTTGCCTTGTGCGGAGAATCCCTTGCGATGCCCCGGTTTGCCTCTGTTTGCAATTGTTCTTGGGATGCGTGTCAAACTCCGAAAGGTTGCTGACTCTTGATTTGCTATAACAGAGAGCAAGAAAGGGGCATGGCAAAGTATTTTCACATATGTATGCATGACTACCCTTCAGGGAGTGTAGTCCTCGATCCTCGCGCCACCAATCACGCATATCGATGCATGATGGCCGAAGAGTCGAATTGCACGACTCAATATGAAATGAATGCACATATAAACATAACAAAACCTAAACTCCATCATGGATAATCCGGAGTGTCGGTGACTGGGAATTGAGACACGTTCCGTCACTCAAAGTACGAAACGCCCCTCGTTTCCCGTGCTCAGGCTACCTCCTATCCTTAACACGATGCAATATGCATGACATGCATGAAATGCAACTAAGATACGACCTATCATGCACAATGCTAGGAAACGACATACACGATGCGCGAGATAACATGGCATACACAATGCGCTAACATACGGCCTAGCATACACAATGCTATGAAATGAAATGGCATACACAATGCAACATGGGCTTACACCAACATGAGTGGACCTCAGCCACACTCATATTAGTAGCCATGAGATGAAAAATGAGGCACTCGAAATGCGTGCACACATGCACGCAAACCGAGGATCGATCCTAAGGCACAAATGCCACTCTAACAAGGCATGGCAAGGCACGAAATATGGCATACAAACATGCAAGTTTCAGCACTGAAATGTGATGCAAAATGATCCCAAAACACGGAAACATGGCACCCGATACACGGAATGAGACCCGAAACATGAAATTAGGTACATGGAATGACCTATAGCTATACAAAGCATGCATTATTTGAATATGAAGCATGAAGACAGAATCAAGGCAGTCCAAAAACATGCATATTTCCAGTTTTAAGCAAGGCCAAAAAGTGAACACAAATAGGGCTAAGTTAACATGCAAAAATGACCCCAAAAGAGAGATAAAGAAGCAAGTAGTAGCTTCTGGCCCTAAATGGCCAAGAGCCCTTCAACAAAGTTGAAGAGGGGCTCAAAATGAAGCACTTTACAGTTTACAACAAGCCACGGATCTAAACACAAACAGGCCTAAAACATTGTGCAAGAAATGAGCCAAAAGGGAGACAAAGAGGCAAGTGACAAAAGGAAGCCTCAAACAGTGAAGATCCCTTCAACAATGTTTAATAAGGGCTCAAAATAAGCCACTTTACAGTTTATAACTAAGCTCAAAACAGTTTACAAATGAGCCTAAAATGCTATGCAAGAAAGAGGCATACAAGAGAGGTAAAGAAGCAAGTGTAAAAATGAAGCCTCAAACAGGGAGAGGCCCTTAAACAAACATGAAAAAGAGCTCAAAATAATGCTATTTTCAGTTAGGGTCGGAGCCCAAATATGCAAGAAAGTATGACTAATATATTGAGCAAAATAAGGCAAGAAAGAGGGAGGAGAAGACTTACCCTTGAAGACCAAACCTTTGACAACTTTTGGACCAAGTTTGGTGGCTCCTTAGCTCTAGAAAACAGCTCCAAGTGGCTGGAATGGATGGTGGTGGTGTGGTGCTAGGTGGTGGTGTAGAAATGGTGTAGGGTTTGAGAGGTTTTGAGCTTAGAATAAAGAGAGAGAGAGAGAGATATAATGCAAGAGTCTTAAAGCCAAACTTCTCACCCCTGAAGCTGCTGGAATGGCCTGGATATATAGGCAAAAGTGTGGAAAAAAATGGGGGGAAAAAAGGGGGGGAAATGGAATTCAAATTTCCCCCCAAAAGTTGGCCCTTCGGATACACAATCTGGGAGGAAACAAAATACATATTTGTAATGTACCAGAGGAGGGGAGCAAGGCCGGCCTGTTATTGGAGTTGCAGGTGGCCGGTCGGCCAAGGGTCAAAAGGGTCAAGAAGTATTAGTGGCCGGCCACCCCAGATTGGTGGCCTCCCATGTGTGCACAACACAACCATGTGGTCAAAAACTGGAGAAAGTAAACCAGGAGAGAGAAAAGCCCACTTTTTGGAGGGGTTCAAAAGAGTCAAATACAATTATTGGCCGGCCATGTGATATTGGTGGCCTCCCAGGTGTGTACAATACAAATATGTGGTTTAGGGCTGGAAAAAGTGGCCTTAGGGTGGTCAACATTGGCTTTCAAGTGGGAAAAAACGGGCGACGGAGGGCGATGGAGGTATAAAACATGGTCGTCAGAACAATTGCTGGCCTCCCACTCTTTTACGACCTTCCTAACAATGAAACAGAGGTCCCTGCCAAAAATGAACACAAGCCGATACAAAATGGAGGTTCGGGGGCCGAAACGCGCAGCCCGAGGCCCCGAAAACTGATTGTTAGGCACCAGAAGTGGTGTTCGACCACGAAGTTGGTTTTTCAAGCCACAGTGTCCCTCAAAAGGGAGCAAATAAGATGCATGCCAAAAATCGGAGCAAACGGAGGTGGTTAAGCGGTCCCGAACCGAGGCACACGGCCAACGGCTCCGAAAAACCGAAAACCGGACTCCAAACGGGCAAAATGGCCTACGACCACGAAACGTAGCCTACGGCCACTGAGTGATGATCTACGAGACCTCTCCCTCTCTTCGGGAAGAGAAAACAGAGCCTGGTTTGCAAACCGAGGCAAAGCATGAAAGAGTCCGGAAGTCCGGAGGCAAAGCTCGCAGCCGAGACTCTGAAACCTCTGAACGAGCACGATATGCAACATCACCAAGCGCTCAATCGGTGACGTCTGAGTCTTAAGGTCGGTCAAAAATGGGGTGTCTATAGTGTGTTGCCGAAAACCTTGCCAATGATGGTCGCCGCTGTTACCGGCATCAGAAAAGCGATGAATCAAGCCAAGGATATCCAGTTTCCTGTTGCAGATCAGAGACCGAGCATCATGCATGGTGAGCCCACAAATCTGTCCTAAAGCTTGGGCGTGACTGAAGCGAAACTGGGACAAAATCTCTTCATGGCGTTCAGATTCCATCAAAACTTGAAAATCTTCGAAGGTCGGATACATCTTTTGCCCACCGAAGCTAAAAACATGTGTTACCGGGTTCCAAAACCTCGCCGCAGTATGGAGGAAAGGAAGGTGCAGCGAAGTACGGCTCAGCGTGAATAGTGCATTCAAGCCGAAGCTCCGGAAGTTTAACTTTTTCGAGCCATCTAAAGTAGCAATCCAAGCTGCGAGATTTTTGATGAGAAACGCCTCCATTTTGGTGCAAAACTGAGGTGAAATGAATGAGCCACGGAGCTAGGGCTTTTAAAGAGGATAAGGCACTGTTCGGGGGACACGTGTCGAAAAACTGATGGTTGTTGAGCTAGGTGGTCGGCCGACCACCTTTTCTGGTAGGCCGACCACCCCCTTGGTCTCCAAATGAAAAAGGTGGTCGGCCAGCTCCCAAAGGTGGTCGGCCATGGAGGAAAACACCCCTTTGGTCTTTTCCTAGCTTCTAGAAGTGAGTTCCTAGCATTTCCATGCATCGAGAATGTTAAAGGTGCGAGTTTCCCTCTGTTTCGGATGCGTTCCGTCACCTAGATCGTCTGAAATGCATTTTGTTTTATCAAAGTTATTATTAAGTTTTGCTTATCGAGTTGTTGTTTTGCTTATCGAGTTGTTGTTTCGTTTGTCAAGTTGTCAAGTTTATCGAGTTGTTAAGTTTTGTCGAGCTGTCGAGTTTTGTATATTGAGTTGTTACTCTCTGTTTAATCAACGTTGTTGTGTCTTGTTTATTGAGTTGTAAACTTGCTAAGGTTTTGTTGTTTCTTAATAAGTTAAGTTGTTTAGTTTGTTGCGTCGGTTCACTACTTGACTTGGCAATTTTCAAATGCACAATTCCATTCAATCTCATTTTGTGCAAAATGATGCGATGCGATGCAAAAACATAAAATGCAACACTTTTTGAACAAAAACTGTTTCATTCCAACATGCTTCCTTTGTTACAACATTTTACAACAAGGGTACAAGTTTTACAGAAAATAAAACTGCCTAATAATATGCAATGTGCTATAACTACTAGTAAAAAAGGCAAATAAAGCAGGAACATCTGTGCTCTCAAGCGCGAGAAAAAGAGGCCCTCTTTGTCCTCTTCTGCGGAACCGCCCCTACGTCATCCCCATCAGCACCACTATCTGAATCGGAGCGGCTGTCCTCGGAACCCTCCTCGGCATCACCTCCGCCCTCGGAACCGGACTTAGAGTCATCCTCTCTGCCGGCGGATGTCTCTAATTGAGGATGCGCGGACTCCTCCTCCTCGCTGGACCCTTCCTCAATGATATGTGCTCTGCGCCCACCTCGTCTGCGAGACGACTCCCCTCTCCTAGCTCCTCGAGAAGGCCTAGATGGCCCAGCTCCTCGGGAAGGCCCAGATGGCCCGGCCTGTGGCTCAGTATATAGCGGAGGCATTTGAAAAGAAAGAGTGCAATTCGAACGCATCAGCCAAAATATGTATATCAGATGCACAGATAAAAATGCTACATGGAGTGGATGTATACAAATATAGTACATGAATGTGGTGTGTGTCAGATATGCTCTACATATACAGTCATTCAATGCAGTGAAATGATCAAGTTCAGTATGTCATCAGAAGTATGATAAAATACAAGAAAACTAAAGAGTACCGAGACACCCATGATGGACAGCTGCGCCTCTCTCCGCAAGACCATACCCTCGAGTGAGGCCACCAATCCGAGCATCCCCTCCATGTACTCTCTGGGTGGCTGCAGATACAAGCTCAAATCATCAATGAATAAATGAGTGTCTAAGTATCTGAGTGATAAATGAAAAGCAGTGGAGCATACGAGTGGTGAGTCAGGATCACTAACATATCGATGATCAGGCATAGGAGGCTCTATCAGAATCGGGTAGGAAGTCCCGTATCGCCAACCCGTCAACTCAGTCGGAATGTCTGGCCATCCGGCATGATGATAAGTTGGGGGAATCGGGGGGACCAATCTAGCCCCACCCTTAGATGTACCAGCCCTACTGGTCGAAGGAATGTCTCTAGCTCGGGTGCGACTCGAGGATGGCATGCCAATAGACCTCCTTGTGGGAGTACGGACAACTGCCAATGGAGGCATCAAATATGTATGACGGTAGGTCGTGTACTCTCCGCCCTCCAAGTGTAGCAATACATCGGTGCCCAACCTGGCGCCAGTGACACCTTGGGGAGTGAGCCTATCAGCGGACCGCATGTCGATCGGAGGTACTGCAGGGACACTCTGCTCGGAGTAGCCCATAGTCTGGCGAAGGAAGCGTTCCCCCAGGAACCAGACCCTACCAACCGGCCCCTCAACAGGATCCTGTACCGAGAGGTGGCCCATTCTCCGGCAAGCTGAAATCGGAGGTCCCCACCCATAGGCACCCAGGGCTGCCAGGTGATCTGCAGATAACCAATGCATAAGCCGATCAAAAATCGTAAAATAAATCAAAGATGAAAACATGGAGGACGGAGAGTTCTGAATTACCTCTGTCGGTCGTACTGTGTCGAAGAACTGCCGTAGGTAGGGGAGAGTCTCCCGGGCCCGCGGCCGGTACTGGCCCTCGAAAACGAGCGAGTAGGGGGTCATGAAGGGCGCCTCCATCTTGAGCTCTGGAGCTAGCGTCGGGAAGTACGCAAAAACCCATAACTGTGGAAAACAGGGCAAAAGCCATCAGAATACAGAATGCTGAGTGCAGAATCTGAATACAGAATGCTGAGTGCAGAATCTGAATACAGAATGCTGAGTGTAGAATCCGAATACAGAATGCTGAATGTAGAATGTGAGTACAGAATGTAAAGTGTGCCGTGCGTGCAATGTACAGATAAGGAAAAGTAGAAATATAAATCAAGAGGGCAGAAGGTACCTTCTAGGCTCTCTAGTAGTTGCCGACTATGTTCCCCCGTTCGCGGGAGGTCGCGCTCATGTAGCAATAGAAGGTAGCTAAGCTGTCGCCACCTCAGTCATACTGACCAACCTGCGAGAGGTCTACCAGGGCACTCAGCAGATATAGCCCAACGGTGTTCCCTCTATCGGCGAACAGAGTGGTCCCGAAGAGGAATATCAAAAATCCACGAGTGTACTGTGCTACCTCCACGGGAGTCTCGGGCACCCTTCCCCTGAACTATGTGGAAAACCAGGTATACCGGACTCGGCCTGAGGATCTGTCGACCGGCGGGTGAGCTCCTAATAAATAAATCCAGGCGGCCTCCCACTCACCCATATCCTCATCATACGGGATCGGCTAGCCTCCCATGTCGAGGCCCATCAGAATCGCAAAATCAAACGGGGTCATAGTCATGTCCCCGGTAGCAGAGAAATGGAAGGAGTTGGTGGTGTCCCACCATCTCTCTACAAGCGCACCCATCAACGTCCTACTGGCAAGATAGCGGGATATCCCTGTATAGAAAGGTCCAAACCCCGCCTGGTCAACCCACTCGCGGATAGCCTTCGGGAGCTCTGTGTACCACTCCCTCGCGACGATGGAGCCATACCCTCGTGTGATACGAGAAGACACCTACATTCATAATGAACACATGTATTCAGTTTCAGAATGAAATGTATAAGCTGCGTGCAAATGACATGTATAAGCTGTGTGCAAACCAAATCAGATACAATGCTGTGAGCTGCGTACAATTGAAGTATACGAGCTGTGTGTTTAGAATAGAAATATTTGGGCTGTGTGTTCAGATTTCAAAATCAGTGGGCTGTGTGTTCACCTCAAAGTTTGAGCCGAGTGTTCAACATCAAGTATTTGGGCTGTGTGTTCAGATTTCAAAATCAATAGGCCGTGTGTTCATCTCAAAATTCGAGCTATGTGTTCAGAATAGAAGTGTTTGAGCTGTGTGTTCAAATTTCAAGATCAATGGGCTGTGTGTTCACCTCAAAGTTTGAGCCGTGTGTTCAACATCAAGTATTTGGGCTGCGTGTTCAGATTTCAAAATCAGTGGGCTGTGTGTTCACCTCAAAGTTTGAGCCGTGTGTTCAACATCAAGTATTTGGGCTGTGTGTTCAGATTTCAAAATCAGTGGGCCGTATGTTCATCTCAAAGTTCGAGCTGTGTGTTCAGAATAGAAGTGTTTGAGCTATGTGTTCAGATTTCAAGATCAGTGGGCTGTGTGTTCACCTCAAAGTTTGAGCCGTGTGTTCAACATCAAGTACTTGGGCTGTGTGTCCAGATTTCAACAGCATTGGGCTGCGTGTTCTACTCTCAACAAATGTGTACTGCATGTTCACCTTCAATTTGGGCTGAGTGTTCGGAAATTCAGAGTTTAGGCTGCGTGTTCTACTCTCAACAAGTGTGTGCTGTGCGTTCACAATCAATTTATGGGCTGCGTGTTCAGAAATTCAAGTGATTAAGCTGTGTGTTCAAAATGCAAACAGAATGCTGTGTCATAGGCTAAAGTATTCAGAACAAGCTATGTGCTAGAATGAGCAGATAAGCATGGCAAAAGCGTGGAATGCACGAAAAATGCAGACTACATTACACATGGCAGAAAGTGTAAAAGTGAAGTACATACCTCCTGTGCCTGATGGGAGAGGTGGGACTCCAGCTCCCGCAATAAAAGATCCACCGGTGCTCGATCATCGAAATCAGTAAAATGATAAAAAAAACTGCCTGAGGGAGGACATGTGTCGGAGGGTCGTACCTCTCAGGAATAAATGGTCGAACCCTCGGAGGTAGAGCCATAATATCCGGATCATCTCCGACGCCTGGAGGACCTCCACCCTGAGGAAAGTGACCGGCCATTTCGAAAAATCTGCAAAAAGAAGCAAAAATGAGCAAAACGAGCCAACATTGGAAAAAGTCAACAAAAGTCAACTCTCGAGAAATGAAAAAGTCAACTCTCGAGAAAATCTTCCAAATATTGAGACAAACTCACCTCAAGCGGCGAAAATGAAGAAAGAAGCACCGAAATCAAAATCTAATCGGTTCAAAGTGAAGAAAATCGAAAGATTTCGCAAAACAACTTTGCGTGGAGCGTTGAAGAACGCGTATGGAGCGCAAATCTGAGAGGGAAAATGCTCTAGGAAGGTAGAGGGACTGATTTCGGAGTTAGAGTTGTGAGGAAAAGATGTTTGGCCGAGTAGATTTAAAGAAATGAGAGCAAAAAGACCAAACTGTCCCGGATTTGGGCTAGGTGGTCGGCCGACCACCTTTTCTGGTAGGCCGACCACCTCTCTCCCTCAAACCTGGTCGGTGGCCTCTCCTTGGGACCAAACCTGGTCGGTGGTGTTCCCAAGGTGGTCTCCAAGGTCTCTGAGAATTTTGGTGATGATTGGAGTCCCCGAGACCCGAGAAAGTACAAGGAAAGTGCACTTTTCGTCGCGAAATCCCTCCGTGGGAACTTCAACTCCAACTTTCGATGCGTGTCTCATCGTTACTTGTCAAAAAGCGAGGTGTATCCATTTTTGAATATGTTGCGACCCCTCCGGGAGGCAAACCGGAGGTCGCGATTGAGTCGCCCTCATCAAGAACTGGCATTTCTTTGCTCATTGTTTTGTGACAAACATGCATTCGGGTCTGCACTTATCCTGCATTATTATGCACGTCACTTGCATTCTCATGCACACCACTCGCACTGTTGTGCACGTTTCACGGGTATTGTCATACCCTCATGCTTGACTTGCATTGTCACGCGCGTTCCTTCTCGCATGGCAATGCACTCACCCATCGGCACCACGTTTGTCTGCATTCGATATAGCGTTGAACATATGTTGCTAACTATGTTGTGCTTGTTAAGTTTCCCTCTCTTACAGGCACGATATTGTATGTACGGTTCATTTGAGGCTGGTGTGACCAGACGAGCCGCACAGGTATTGTATCTTCTCCGTGCGAGACGTGACGAGAATTGAATAATTCTCCGTATTCTTAACTGCATGAAATGTAGTTGTTGCTTTGCATTCTTTCTTAAAACTGTTGCATCTATTGTGAATATGTGCTTCGTTACAGCTCGCTGCATTTGCGTGATCATGAGGTACCTTCGGCTTCTTGCTTTGTCAATTGCATTTTGCCCCCTGCCTGCGGGCACGTCTCTGTTTATCTCGCCCGTTGTCTAAGTCTTCGGTCTTGTCAAAAATGGGTCGTCTCTGGGCTTTGACACTCACTCCCGTCACTTCTTGACTTTTGAGTTCTGTCAAAGAGGGGCAACTGTAGACACCCCATTTTTGACCGATCTTAAGACTCAGACGTCACCGATTGAGCGCTCGGTGATATTGCATATTGTGCTCGCTCTGAGCTTTCAGAGTCTCGACTACGAGCCTTGCCTCCGGACTTTCAGACTCTTTTATACTTTGCCTTGGTTTGCGAACCAGGTCCCGTTTCATCCATTTTCTTTTCCCGAAGGGAGGGAGAGGTCTCGTAGACCATCTCTCAGTGGCCATAGGCTACGTTTCGTGGTCATAGGCCATTTTTTCCATTTAGAGCCCGGTTTCCGGTTTTTCGGAGCCGTCGGCCGTGTGCCTCGGTTTGGGACCGCTTAACCACCTCCGTTTGCTCTGGTTTTTGGCACACACCTTGTTTCCTCCATTTTGAGGGACACTGTGGCCTGAGAGACCAACTTCGTGGTCGAACGCCACCTCCGGTGCCTAATAGTCAGTTTTCGGGGCCCGGGCCACGCGTTTTGGCCCCCGAACCTCCATTTTGCATCCGTCTTGGCCCATTTTTGGCAAGGGCCATATTTTCATGGTTAAGAAGGTGGTGGTATGGTGGGAGGCCACCATTTTCCCTGAAAAACCAGCTTCCTCCTTTTTCTCTCTTCTCCAGCCGGTTTTTCTTGCAGAAAGCTGGTTTTTCTTACTTTTGAGCCACAATTTCTGGTTTTTCACACCACCATTGTGTTGTGCTCATCTGGGAGGCCACCAATATGGGTAGGTCGACCAGTAATTCCTCTTGACCCTTTTGAACCCCTCTAAAAAGCTGGTTTTTCTCTCTCCTGGGTCACATTTTCTGATTTTTCACCACAGGGCTGTGTTCTACTCATCTGGGAGGCCACCTTTCTGGGTAGGCCGACCAGCAATTTTGCTTGAACCTTTTGACCCCTGGTCGGCCGACCAGGGGAGGTGGTCGGCCAACCACCCTGACCCTTTTGAACTGGTCGGCCAGTTTTGTCTCTCTGAGTGTGTTCCAGCTGTGCCAGCTGTTTTATACTTGACCCACTGTCCGAGGGTTTTGTCCTTGTTTTGGCCCCTTTTAAGTTGGTTTTCACCCCTTTGCTTGGCTTCAAGAAGCTTGACCCCTTTGGTCAAGCTTACTTTAGAAGCTTTGAGCCTCTCTCTTGGCTTCTCCAAGAAGCCATGGCCTCCTCCCTCTATATAATCAACCCTTCACCTCCATTTTCAAGGGTTAGAAGCTTTTGGCTGGAAATATACATACAACCCTCTATCTCTATACTTCAAGCCTCAAAACACTCATATTCTTGGCCATTTTACCCTACACCTCTTAGCCTACCACCTCCCTCATTCATTCCAGCACCTTAGAGGTCATTTACAGAGGTTGAAAGCTCACCAACTTGGTCCAGAAGTTGCTGGAGGTCGGCTCTACAAGGGTAAGTCTTCATTTCCCCTTTTCTAGCCTTATTTTGCTTCATTACTTAGCCCTATTTGCAAGCATTTTTGAGCCTCGACCTAAACTGTAAAGTGTCTTATTTTGAGCTCCTCTTCAACTTTGTTAAAGGGCACTTTGCTGTTTGAGGTCATCTACTTCCCCTTACCCTCTATCTCTCTTTTAGGGCTTTTTTTGCATCATATTTTAGCCTTACTTGTGAACATTTTCAAGATTTTTCATAAACTGAAAAAGATCTTGTTTTAATCTCGTCTTTAAGTTTGGTTAAGGTCTCTTTTCTGTTTGGGGTCATCTTCTCCCTTTGCATGCTTCATCTCTTCATGATTAGGGCTATGCATTAGAGCACTTGCATTGGCCATGGTTTGGCCTCTTAGCCACTGAAATCCAGTGGATTTTCAGTGGCTTAGATGCATTTTTGAGAGCCAAAATCAGAGGGGAGTGACCCCATCTCTCCTTGTCTTGTTTGGTGGTCTTGTTGGCCTTCCAAAGGGACCCCTTTTTGCATGCTTTGAAGTCATGTTCCAGGCCTCATTATGAGGGTTTTGAGGTCAACCTTAGCTCTGTCCAAGGCCCTTTTGGCCATATTTTTTGTCCCTCATGCATGTGTGGAACAACCCTTCTCAAGGCCTTTCAAGAGGACCTTTCATTGTATGCTTTATTGAACAATTTTAGGGCCTTTTTGGTGAGTTTTAGGGCTGTCATATTTGATTTCTAGAGTTGGTTTTGCTATGCTAAGTGTCCATCATATATGTGTTGAGTAACCCCTTGCATGCCCTTTCAAAGGAGCTCATCATTTTCGCATATGTTGGCTGCATTTCAATGGTTATTTGGGCATATTTTGTCATGTTTTATTCACTGTTTTTCGCTGATTTGATGAGTTCTCATACGCTTCATATACATGCCATGTAAACTATGCTTACTAGCCAAATTTGCATGCTATTTTAGTCCATCATGTTAGCACTTTTTGGCCATACTTTAAACTAGAAATGTGCATGTTTTGTGACTGCCTTGGCTCTGTCTTTGTACTTCATGGCCAAATAATGCTTGCTTTGCATAGTTATAATTCAATACATGTACCTAGCTTCGAGTTTCGGGGCTTATTTCATGCATCGGGTGCCATATTTCCATGTTTCGGGACCATTTAGCATCATGTTTCAATGCTGGAAATTACATGTTTGTATGCCATCTTTCATCCCTTGCCATGCTTTGGTAGAGTGGCATTTTATGCCTTAGGTTCGGTTCTTGGTATGCATGCACGTGTGCACGTATTTCGGTTGTCTCTTTTCCATCTCATGGTCACTAATGTGAGTGTGGCTGAGATCCATTCATGTTGGTGTAAGTCCATCGTGCATTGTGTATGTCATTTCGGTCCATAACATTGCGTATGCTAGATTGCATGTTAGAGCATCGTGCATGCCATGTCACATCAAGCATTGTGTATGTCATTTAATAGCATTGCGTATGCTAGGTTGTATGTTAATCGCATTGTGTATGCCATCTCATTTGCATCGTGTTTGGGATAGGAGTTTGCCCAAGCACGGGAAACGAGGTACGTTTCGTACTCCGAGTGACGGAACGTGTCTCAATTCCCTGTCGCCGACACTCCGGATTACCCATGATGGGGTTTAGGTCTTGTTGTGTTTTCATGTGCATTCATTTCATATTGAGTCGTGCAATTCGACTCCTCGGCCATCATGCATCGATATGTGTGATTGGTGGCACGAGAATCGAGGACTACACTCCCTGAAGAGTAGTCATGCATACATATGTGAAAATACTTTGACATGCCCCTTTGTTGCTCTCTGTTGCAGTAAATCAGAAAATACTTTGCCATGCCCCTTCTGGAGCGTTGCGCAATATTCCAAGAACAATTGTAAACAGAGGCAAACTGGGGCATCGTAATGGATTTCTGCGCAAGGCAACTCAAGCATGCATCATTCATCATTTGGAACAGAGCTGAGGCGGTCCATGGATTTGCGTGCTAATTTACTTGCTTTCCTAGATTAATTTGTTAATTAATTAGGATTTTGTATTTATTCGGACTGTACTATTTATTCGGACTGTATATTATTTATTCGGACCCTCCGAGCGAGGGCACAACTATAATAAATGTGCGTGCGTGTGATGTATGTCTTCCAACTCCACGTCTTTCTCCCTTTTATCTACCAGCTTATGATGGTTAGATTAGGGCATGTTTCAATTAACATACAACATGATAGCATGTTTTCATTCATTCATCTGTTTTGCATGCACCAGGCTCGGCGCATCATACTAACTGCATTTGTATTTCAATTCTGAGTTGAATACTTGTTAGTTATAGCATTTCACATGCCATCTTTAGAATAGCCGAGCCTATCTTAGTTGCATTTTGCATGTGTTGCATTAGGCATTTCTGTATAGTTAGGACCATGCATGGATTTCTAATTAGCTTCTGTTTTGGCTTGGAGTACTCAGTAAGTGGTTATGCTTTAGCATTCTTACACGCGTGTGAGTGACTGCTATGATAGCATACTTTACCATGAGGCTACTTGCTTATATGATATAACTGTCCGAATGCCTGTGGGTGAAGGTTGGGTTATTTGAATTGGAATAATGCATTGACTGTGAGTTTTAAGCCCACTAGATAGTGGCAAAACCATCTTTTCTAAGCCCACCCGAGGGTGGCAAAATCTACGTTTCAAGCCTACTTGCGAGTAGCAAACTGCTTTCAAAAACCAAAATGAAATGTTTTGTTCCAGTTTAGGCGATCCAGTCTATACTTGTATGCTGTGCGCATCACATAGTAAATCTAGGCTAATAACCGGAATAAGAATGCATAATGTTTTCAAAACTAGATATCATGGTTAGTAGAGGCCGATCTTTGATCGGGCGAGCGGGGATGCTCACGAAGTGACCTTTCCCAATCGTACCCAAGTTCCCAAGCCAAGGCAATTTTGGTGATGACGGACACGTGGCCTTAGGCAACGAGTCAGGGTTTCCTAAATTTCCCCAAAATAAATATTTAGGTGGCGACTCTGTATCTGGCAAAGCAGTCCATGCTTGGCACTTTTTTCTAAAAAATCTGTTTTCCAAAACGATTTGCCGGATTTGGACTCTTTGATGAGTCATCGGTCTTGCATTGCACTCTGCGAGATTAGATACAGGACCGTGACACAAATTGAGTCCGAACTGTAGTGAGGCCCGAGGGCGCGTCTACAGGTGTGTGTCTTGAGGCCATTCTTTTCTTCTTCTTTTTTAATTTTTAATTTTTAATTTCTTGTTTTTATTTTTGTCCATCATCGATCACTTTTAAATTATATTTTAAAAAACAAAATAATCAGGTAAATTAAGCAAATATTTAATTTATATTTTTTCATATTTTTTTTTACTTTTATATTTTTAAAATTATAAGCGGTGATCATTGATTCGATGGTAAAATCTTAGTCTAATAATCTTTGAGATTATGAGTTTAAGTCTCGGGACAATCACTTTGTGCACTATGTCAAAGGTTAGGTGTGTATCTAATCTTTTTTCTCTGAGTAATGTTAGGGACCCCAAATATTTTACTAAATGTTTCACATGAGTGTGAAACCCACATGGTGCGGGTCTTACACCCATGTAAGACATTTGATAGAACATTTGGTAAAATATTTGGAGTCTAGCATTTTTTTTTTCCTCTTTCCTCTCCCAAACACACATTAATGTTAGGTGTGTACCTAATCTTTTCTCTCTTTTTTCTATGTTTACACATTAATATGTACTATTAAATTATGTGTGTATTTAATTTTTTTCTCTTCTAAATACATATTAAGATGTACTATTTAAACATTGTTTTTCTTTTTATTTAAATTCATAATATAACACATTATGTGAGTACCAACTGGTACTGTTTGGCTACTCATAAAGTTGTTGAGAGAATTTCTTCATTTTGGGTTTTGGAATTTTTCAATAAGGGGATTGCATTTAGGTAGAAAAAAGAGGGGGAAAAAATTATTAACACATGGTGGATATAAATATGTTTATGGTGGGTTGTAAATGAAAAATTGTAGAGATATAAGTATTATTTATATCCCTCCATGTGTTGATTGTTTTTTCTCTAACTCTTACTTGTATATAATTCTCCTGTTCAATAATAGTGTGACAGTGTCAGAACTGCGTCATTCATCATTATACTTTTACTTTCATTTATTTGCAAGACGTATGGTCACACATCTAATTTAGACAACAAAAATGACTGAGAGCTTTAATTTTAAAGCTTTAGGAGGAGCTTTAATGATGGGACGGACCATGTGATATGATGTTTATGCTTGCTTATTTGTGGTTTTCTTTTTATTTTTTTTTATGCCACATCATTAGAGCTTAAATTAGAATTCTAGTTTTAGAGCTTTTAATCACTACTATTTAGACAATTCATGCTGTTTATTTTTAAAAAAATTTATGTAAATATTAAATTGATCTGATAATCATATATATAATTTTATCATTTTTTAAAAAATAATGGATGAGAAACATAATTTTAAAATTAGATAATTTATTTTTAAATATTAAAATAATAAAATTTGGTAGCTAAGATTGTTTATCAATATGATATTTTATATGAATAATTTATATATAAAGATCTAAAAGATGACTAAGTGAATTATAGAATGTGGATTGAAGAGAGAAATCAATCAAAAAAAATAATAATAATAAATATTTTTTTACTAATTTCAGATGCTGGACAAATAAATATTTCTTTAAAAACGTAGTAACAAATCATGTTTTCTATTAAAAGCAAATATTTCTTTAAAAGTGTGATTACAAATCACGCTTTCTTTTAAAAGTGTATTTTCAAATCGGTCTGAAAACGTTAATAACAACAGCGGTTTCTTAATTAAAGTCATGTTTTCTAACTACGCTTTTATAATTTTATTTATTTTGTCCGCTTGGACCAGAAACATGCTGAAAGTGTATTTTGTAAACACATTTTAACTTAATTTGAGAATTCGACCAAATTAAACTTAATTTAAGATATAAATTAGTACCTAGACCTAATTTGAGAAAAACCTCCAATTTAAAACTCTACACGCGTAGTGATCTCTATCACAGCCCAAACTAAAAATGCATACCGTTGTAGGTGATCGTTGCACACATTGACTGCCACAAAAGAATATATATGGGGCACTTTGGAAAAATAGGTAAAAATTTAATTTTTTAATTTTTTTAATCAAAAAAATCAATTTTTTTATCCTTCCAAAACACCACATAGTCGTTTTTGACAAATATGTTTTGTACTTCACAAGAAATGTTTTTTCATTTTTTTCCCATTCTTGTTACCTTTTTTTTCCCTTCATTCATGCATTCTCTCTCTCTCTCTCTCTCTCTCTCACACACACACACACACACCCACATTTTGGCAGTGCCGATCAAGGTAAATCGATAATAGATGATTTCAAATCGTTGACGTAGTGATTGGATTGTAACGAATGAGAAAATCGTTGTTTGAAATCGGTCCAAATCAAGGGCTTTCTCAGATCTTTTTCGTTTCGGTTGTGATGATCTTGTTCCAACGATTCAGGTAAATCATTTTTTTTAATTTTTCATTTCAGAATCATCATTGAATCTACATTTTCATGGATCTTTTTGTGTATGGTCCAACTAGGAGATGATGGGTGGTCCAACCCAGGTTAATAACGAAAGAATTTAGAGGTATCCTTCAATTGAAATGTACCATTCAAAGTCTGCCTAAATAAACTCTAAAGTCTGAATATCTTTAAGTTTGATAATATCTTTAAGTTTGATGTTTGGCAATTTTTGAATTTTCATTTGCAACTTTCTTTTTTCGAAATTTCTTGACTTTTTATGGAGATTAGTCTAGAATTTGTTGATTTGTGAATTTATTTTTGAAAATTTTTCAACTGTCTTGAATTTGTTGACGTGTGAATAAATCTGAACAATGTTGTTGTGCTGACAAGTTTAGTTATAACTAGATAGATAGATATTGTATCAAATTTGACCCAAGGCATAACATTGGTACCCGGTGTATTTCTTCTACTTTTTTTGGAAACTACATAGTTTAGGGCATACCCAATGCACGAAACTCCCACTCAAGCGGGGTCTGGGGAAAGTACATAGTTTCTTCTCCAAAATATAGAAACTCCTTTGGCTAATCATAGGAGAACAGAAAGTTGTTGTTCATGCTACATAATAACAATAGCAACCCTTTTTTTATCTGTGTTTACTAGAGAAGCTCCTAGTTGTAGAAGAAAATATGGTCAAGTGTTGGTTTGCTCACTCATCTACCTGATAGGTACGGACGAGAGACCACAACCTTAATTGACTTGTGTGTGCCACCATCCTTTTTGTT
The DNA here is from genome assembly GCF_055761805.1 of Camellia sinensis. Taxonomy (NCBI): domain Eukaryota; kingdom Viridiplantae; phylum Streptophyta; class Magnoliopsida; order Ericales; family Theaceae; genus Camellia; species Camellia sinensis. The sequence continues at coordinate 93,534,888 of NC_138962.1, forward strand.
TGTGATTGGAGACCATGTATTGATTTGGGCATAGAGTGTGATAACACAGTTCCGTGTTATGCTAATTAGCCTTAACTATGAATGCAATTATATGCTTGGTATGATTTTGAGTGTTGTTTACACGAATATATGTGATTTTGAATTTCTATCTGTTCACCGTAGGAAAATCTATTTGATTTTCTGCTTTAGAATTTAAATTGAGGGCCTTATCAGTTACAGAAACCGAAATTGATTACGTCATTGTGATTAGCGTAAATTTTTGAGCCTACGGTGAAATTTAATTAAAAATTGATTCAGATTAATTAGATTAAATTAATGAAATGGTGTTCAATTAATTAGTACTAATGAAATGTGATTAAGGGAGCTTATATAAAGGGGGCATTATACACTCACATTCATTTGTTTGAGCTCAAAATCAGATTTTACACTTTAGAGAGAGAGAGGGTCGGCTAGAGAGAGAGAGGGTGAAGGCAATTGAAGATTTGAGCAAGAAACTTGAATAATTTGAAAACCAACTCAAGAATTAACCATAATTTGAAGGAATTGAAGCTCTTAGGTCAGTAACCAACCCTTAATTCATGGGTTTGAGTTTGTAACCATATGATTTCAAAAAGAATAGCCGACCAAGAACAAGAATTGTGTTATAATTGATGAATTTGAAATTAATATGCACATGTATGTATAGAATTACTATGATTTTGCATGATCAAGCATGTATCAAGTTGAATATGGGAATATGAGTATTAAAACATACATGCAAGCATAGTTTTGTTGATTTTCATGGTTATGAGCATCATTGGTGCTATTTGAAATGGAATTGGGGTTAAAGACTAACATGCATGTTGAATTGGTAGAGATATGAATTTTGGATGAAGCTTGAATGCATGGGTTTGATCATACAAAAGAAATGAGGATTTATTTGAAATTAGATTGTGATTTTGAACAATTCGGTCCCATACACTTATATTCTCATGTGGTATAATGTATTTGCATGTTTTGAACCAAAATCATGAGTTTTGGACCTTTGGAGGTCGAGTTTGAGCATCAAGAATAGTTCTAGAATTTCCAGAATCCGGTATGTCCGCTCGAGCGGGGTAATGGTCGCTCGAGTGTGAAATGCGAGCTCCTAGAATTTTTTTGCAGACATTGATGTCCGCTCGAGCAGAGAGCTATGTAGAGTGACTTTCAGCTCGAGCGTCCGAATTCACGCTCGAGCGTAAAAATGAGGCAACTAGTACTTTTGCAAACCTAATGGGTCCGCTCGAGCGGCCAAATCCACGCTCGAGCGGGAAGCCCTGTTTCTGAAATTTTGAAAAGATGTTATGTGATTATTTTTCCGTTCTCTTCCATTTTTAAGCACTCTTAGGCATACATTAAGTATTGTAAATGAGTTAAAAGGGTAAGAAAGAAGCCTAAGAGGATTGTATGAATTAAGAAAGGATTGAATCGTTTGTGACCCATATGTGTTATGTAATGTGTAGGGTCGAGCTCAAGGGTGAATCCACCGGCAGAACACTGTGAGTAATAGCTTAGGGTGTGTTTGGTAACGTTTACGTTTTCAGTTTATATTTACAAAAAATTTATAAACTGGTTTTTGTTTATTTTTAGAAAAACATAAACTACAAACGCGTTTGGTAATTGACAAAATGTTTAAAAAAAATTTAAAATATAAAAAAGAGTGAGAAATGGCGAGTGGTGGCAAGTGGCGGCGAAAGACGGTGGTGGTGGGTGGGTGGGTGGTGGTGGTGGTGGTGGTGGTGGTGGTGGCGGCGGGTGGTGGGTGGTGGTGGCGGGTAGGTGACGGGTGGTGGTGGTGAGTGGATGGGTGACGGTGGCGGGTGGTAGCAAGTGGGTGGTGGTGGCAGGTGGGTGGCGGATGACAGGTGGCTGTAGGTGGTGGCGGGTGGTGATGGTGGGTGGTGATGGTGGGTGACGGCGACGGGTGGTGGGTGGTAACGAGTGGGTGGTGGTGGTGGTGGCAGGTAGGTGGCGGATGACGGGTGGTGGCGGGTGGTGATGGTGGGTGGGTGGGTGACGGTGGCGGGTGGTGGTGGTAGTGGCGGCGGCAGCGGGTGGTGGTGGCAGGTGGGTGGCGGTTGCAGGTGGGTAGGTGGCAGGTGGGTGGCAGGTGGTGGCGGGTAGGTGGCAGGTGGGTGGCGGGTGGTGGCGGATAGGTGGCAGATGGTGGTAGTGGTGGGTGGGTGGATGGGTGACAGTGGCGGGTGATAGGTGGTAACGAGTGGGTGGTGGTGGCGGGTGGCGAGTGGTGGTGGCAAGTGGGTGGCAGGTGGGTGGTGGGTGGTGGTGGTGGTGGTGGTGGTTGGTGGTGGCGGGTGGCTGGTGGTGGCAGGTGGTGGATAGTGGTGGTGGCAGGTGGGCGGTGAGTGGTGGTGGCAAGTAGGTGGTGGTGGCGGGCGGTGGATGGTAGTAGTGAGTGGTGGGTGGTGGCAGTTGGATGGCAAGTTAGTGGTGGGTAGTGGTGGTGGTGGTGGTGGTGGGGGTGGGTGGGTGGGTGGTGGCGGCGGAGGCGGAAGACGGTGGTGGAAAATGGTGGCGGGTGGTGGCTAGTGTTGGGTGGTAAAAAAAAAAAAAAACTGAAAACTCAAAATGGAAACACATTTTTTATGTTTTCATTTTTTGGCCAAATTTATAAACTGAGACCGCTGATTTATAAATCAAAAATTTTACCAAACAAGTTTTTATTTGAGTTTTTAAAATTTTTGTAAATATAAACAGAAAACGTAAGTGTTACCAAACGGCACCTTAGTAAAGATATTTTGAAGTATGTTACTTGTCCAATTGCTTATTTTCCTATAAGTCTTATACATTTGTTAATTTGAATTATGGACAAATGTTTGCTATGCCATATGGTTGGGCCAAAGGCCGTTAGATACAATTGATTGGGCCGTAGGCCGTTTGACATACGTAAATGAATAGGCCAAAGGTCATTTGACACGAATGAATGGGCCGAAGGCCGTTTGACACGAATGAATGGGCCGAAGGCCGTTTGACATGAATGAATGGGCCGAAGGTCATTTGACATGAACGAATGAATGTATGGGCCAAAAGTCGTCTGACATGAAGGAAAGAATGAATGGGGCCAAAAGCCGTTTGACATGAATGAATGAATGAATGGGCCGAAGGCCATATGACATGAACGAATGATTGGACCCAAGGCCGTTTGACAGGAACGAAGTGGGCCAGAGGCCATTTGATATGTTCGGGCTTGAATCGCTTAATATACTAAAATATTGTACTAAATAGGATCCTAAATGGGCCCAAGGCCGTTTGATATATGTGAATCTCATTTATGCACCTTTATTCGATATTATTCACTGGGTTTTAGCTCACACTCATTCGTGTGTATGTAGGTGAGCAAAGAGATGTCCAAACCCAGCCCCGGTGAAGTCTGTGTGGAAGGTCAAGTTTTGGAGAGTCAGCCCAAACGTCTCACGCACGAGACTTACTTTTGCCCCTTTCGTTCTTTTGTTACAATCTCGTTATGTTGGCGAAATTGTTGGATTACCTCTGTATATAAGTTTTGGCCAGGCTGGCTAATACTGGAATGATCCTGTGTGTGTATAACACTTTAAGTTGATTTCTTTTTTGGTGTGAGTTATTAATGAATACATATATGTGTTATTTGATGTGCCATGTAACCACGGCTCTACGGACAATTTGTAAGTTTGCTTCCGTTTGGCCCCTTAACTCTGATGGAACATCTTTTGTTTGGTTTGAGGCCGCAGGTAATCCTTTGATTACTGGCCGGTTATGACCTTAATTCATAGGGGCAGGTTTGGGTCATGACATAGAGCTTCCTTTTTTGTTGTAATTGTGTAAATCTTGGTCTGTGATATTTATATATTAGACTGCATTTAATTTTGGCATTTCATTTCCATGTATATGGGATGTTGGATGTCAAGGTGAGAGTATGCCAAACCATGTGTGAACTAGTTTGAATAAATAATTAAATGGGTGTTTATGGCTTCAATTAGCACTTTCATGGAAAATAAAATAAAAAGGAATAATTTTGTGAAACAATCGAACTTCCATAAAAACAGTGGAGTTAACCTAGTTTCTCAATATATAAACTATCCCAGTCGTGGAGACCTTTTATACACACGCACACCAAAAAAAAAAAAAAAAAGAAGAAGAAAAAAGAAGCATCTTTGATAAACGGACACTTGAATTGTATCATTAATGACTTTGGATTCGATTTTCAGAAAACTAAGTGCATGGATGGTAGTAAAAACATTTTTTGAGGCAAACGGTATTATTTTGAAGTTTATGGAAACAAAGAGGAAATGGTTTCAGAATTGAAATAACATAATTAGGGAGATTAAAAATGAGGATTTTTATTGAATAATCGTACTTAGGTTAATTAGTTTTCACCTAATTAATCTGTTAAAAACTAGTGCATGACAATTGCTCAGCTTGTTCCCAGATAGATGTAAGTTGATAAGGAGAGCACTTTCTCAGGTTATCACTTAGCTCAAAGGATGAGAAGTAATGGCAAGGCAGATGAGGGGGAACATCATTGATCTCGAACAGTTCTTTATTGTTGGGCAACCACAGTCTAAGAAGACAATTGTTAAAGCATCCACCTCCTCAGCAACATTTAGCTGAGTAGGATAGGAGGACTCCTTCCTCTCCTATAAATATCTCGAAATAAAAGGTTGGTGAGAAATATTGGAATTTTTCTGCCTATGTGATAAAACAATAAATAATTATTTAATAATTTATTTTTTATTCTGGGGAGCTGTACAAATTTTATTAGTTGTCTACATTTGTGGATAGAAAATATGAAGGCAATGAGGTGTTTTATATTTTCTGTATTTGATTGCCGGCATTAGAAGCCTAAAAGGTATATTGAGTTTTGTAGAATGGTTGCTATAGCTGCCAGAAAACATGTATATCCAACTTGGGAAGATTAAGACAATGTTTGGATTATGGATTTAGGAAGACATTTTGAAAAGAAAAGGAAAAATGTGTATGAAATGTAACTACATTTCATCCACTTTTTTCTTTTCCCTTTCCAAACTCTAATTCATTCCAAAAAAAAAAAACTCTTCCTAAAACATCTACAAGGTTTCTTATTTTTGGAGAGTAGTTGTGAGCTTTGGAGCATCTGCTAGGGTTTTCCTTTTTCAAGAGCAATATGCTTTTCCACTTAGTAGAGTAAGGGTGAGGATGCCCAAGCCCAAGCTGGTGCTTTTGCTTAGGACTCTACCGTGGGACTTTGCTCTACTTGGTAGAGCCAAGCTCGATAAGATGAGCAATGAAGACTTCACAACAAAAAGTATCTCTGGAGAAACTTCAACTTTATTGTCTTAAGTGGACAGAGCTTCGGCATATCAAACTGCTAATATGGTGGCTGAGGAGGGACTGACAACAGCAGGTAGTGTGGATCATGTTTGGCACCCACCAAATTGGGGTTGGGTTAAGGTTAATTTTGATGGTAATGGTGGGGCACATAGGCTATCTAAATTTGCTGGTGAAAGGTTTTGGTGTTATACTTGGGATGCAATGCCACCTGTGTGGCTGGTGGACATGATGGGGTCTGCCTGTTTAACTCTTTGGTTTTTTGGCTTCTATAAATTAATGGAAATCATGAAGTTCTGGGGAAAAAAAGAAAAAAGGAAAAAAAGGGGGTATTCAAATCAAGGATATAGTTGAAGTGCCAAACATGTTTTAAAAAAATAAAAATAAAAGCAAAAAATATATTTGGTACTTGCGCATGTCTTAAAATTTTATTTTGAAAATAGGTAAAAAGAGGGCGATTGCAAGTGTTGCTAAAAAGAAAAGGTAGTTGAAGACAGTTGCCACCATCAAGAAATGATTTCTCATGTGAAATGGTGACTAGAGATGGCCCCATTGGGAGGCGGCAGTCGAAGATGATTTCTAGATGTGATTATCTATAGCTAGAGGTGGTGGTTTGTCGGTGCCAAAGGTGGTTCCTAGCCACAAGAAATGGTGAACAAAAGTGATGTGCAACAATAATGGTCAAAGAGTGTCGCTGGCGATCGTGGCTAAAGGTGGGGTAGCCCAAGGTGGTTGACGGTTGTGGTGATGACCGGTGGATGATTTGCTGAAAAAGGTGAGAGAGAGAAAGGGAAAAGATTGAAAACTCACTAACATATAAGACCAACCTTCTCTTTTTTTGGTTAAAAATTTTATTAAATATTATAAACGTTTCACATTTTTTTAAAATTGAAAATAGATATCAAACAATTTTTATTTTTTGTTTTTTATTTTTTGTAGACATTAAACAAAGAACTATAAAGATAAACGTTACAGTCCTAAGATTTTAATTCCTCCAAATTAGAGCTTTGTTCACCACTCAACCCTAACACGCCATATAAAAACAGAAAAAGAAAAAGAAAAGATGACGACGGTCATTATGCTTTGTACGGTTTGTTAGAATCAACTGGAATGAAATCGTCATTTCATCATAATGTTATTCTCATATTTGGTTCAATAAAAATTATAAAATATATTTGCAAATAGAAGCAGTATTTATCATTATAAATGAATACTTATTGTTAAGGAATGACCATTTCAAAAGGACAAGACCAATTCTTGGCCAACATGAATATATGATATCCAATATACGGACCATTTTTAAAACCCCAACCTTGAGAACCTTAACAATACACAAAACAATATGAAAACACTAAAATGAATATAAACCACCATTTGCCTATCTTATTTCTTATACCACATGCTTAAAAGAATTCAAAACACTGCTTGCTAAACCAAAAGAGTATTTTGCCCTTACCAAACATGTACAATTTTTTCTCTATTCTATTATATTTATATACCATATATTCATAAGCATGAAGAGAAAAAAGAGATATTTACTCCACTTCTTCAAAGTTCTTTTTAGAGCTCTAGACAGGATGATCTTGAAAAGGAGCTTGGGGGAGATTAACAGTGTGCGGTTTGATGTCTCTACACCGCATGTAAGTCAAGAACTGACCAGGTAGCTCTTCCAATAGACTCTGAACAATTGATATCTGTCCACCTGCAGAAACACAAAACAAAATTTACAAGATAAAGTGATAATAGAAGCGCAACTGGCAAAAGACCAGAAAAGAAATTACTGGTGCATAGCGAAAACCTCCAAAATGAGAGAGAGAAGATGAAACAGGTTATATTAGATGTTGGTATGGAAACCTAGCACCTTGTGAATTGCACTAAGGTCCCTTTTAGGAACAGAAATGAAGCTGACTTCGTCATCATCTGAGTTTCAAAACCCAGTTCAGGTTGTGACAGCATGGGAGCCATCAATAAAAACCTATCTATTCCTTGTTCTCCTCCTTTTTACTATGTATCTCTCATGTTTTTTTACAAATAATTTACAAAATTACCTTACATTTTAGTTTTTTGAAAAAATAGGCGCAATACAGTATTTCTATATCTTAAATTACATTTATGGCCCAAAGTACCAACAAAAAAACCATACACCCAAAGTATTTTGCCCACCGGATATGTATTTTGCATATCCAGTCTGCATCTAGCCGTACTGGTACGCTTACCCATACCAGGTAAGTACCTTGAACTTGTACGACAATATTTTAGAAGCACTTCATAAACAAAAATCTTGAGAGGGAATGAGAATCTCATTAATAGTAATATGATTGCTACTAATAAAAATCTTGTGTCATTGCATCAATGCTATTCAAGTATTTGGTTTCATTAGGAATCCTCAATGAGAATAATAAAATTTTAAATATTGTGAGGCCAATTATTATTTTGTACTCTTAAATGGTCAACATTCCTCTAGGAATGTGAGATTTCCCATAGGAAAGTGGGGGAATCAGATTCCTATTAAATTGGGGAGTGTGATACTTGTTGAAATTGATAATTAATAATCATTTTCCCATTTTGATGTGTTCCAAACACTAGAATCATGGGAATCTGGAATAATATTCCCATTCCCCCTCTCAAACTTTGTCATCCAAACCTATCCTAGAGGTGTTCTGAGCTTAACAAAAGAAAATAAATACCAGAAATACTAAACTCTCATGAGCACTAAAAAGCCAATTGTGCTAGATTCCAGTATGTGTCCTGCCCAAATGTGGCCAAAACTCTAAACCAAAATATTCTACAGACTTTGAAATAGTAAATCAAATTAAGCAAGAACTCACCATGTACATCACGCATTGGAACAAACTGTACAATGTCTCGTGTAGCTATCCTCCCTGTAGAACTCTCCAATCGATGTCCATTGTCAGCATCAAGGATCTGTCAAATAATGAGAAATTATACCACACCAAACATTGGAGAGAATTTCTGAGGAACAACATTTCACACTTTCAAGAAACAAGTACGGTACTGTAATTACTAATAGAAAAGAGTCCAGGAGTATGTAATGCAAATAATTTGTTACAGAAAACAAGAATATACCTCCATTTGTTTGAAATCTGCACCACCCACTCCAACAATAAGAATGGATAGGGGTAGATCAGATGCCATTACCAAAGCATCTTTAGTTTCTTGGAGGTCAGTAAGGACTCCATCCTGTAGAATTGTTTCAAAATTATTTTATTGCAAAAATAAAGAATAAGAAAAAAGGAAAAAACAGAATGAAAATTTATCATTCACCGTTATAATAAGCAAGACAAAATACTTGCTGCTGTCCTGGGAGAGCGAACGACCAGCTATTTCGGCAGCAGTGTTGATCACTTGACCGAATAAAGTGGGTCCAGCAAGTGCAACGTTCCTCAAAGCACTACCATAAGCAGCCATGATGCCTTCTACTCCTTCAACCTGTAAAAAGAAGACGGAATTGACCATCACCTCTGTATATATAAACAGCAGGCCTCACAGATTTTTATGATTTCATTATGGACAATAGCATCATTATCCACATAAATCAATAGCTGGGAAGAGAAGTGCAAGTAGCATACTGCCACTGAAAATTAAGATTACCTCCCCATGTGTGGGTCTGGTATTACAACATATGAAACATACAAGTCAAAGAAAAATGAAACAGCATGACAAATCTGCTCGCAATTCAAAAAGTGGTATCCTTTCCTTTAGTCTCTGGCAGCAGATAAAAATGAATATAACATAAGCTTCCCTATTTTTATTTTATTTTATTTTATTTTTGTTTGTATCTACATAGAGTTACAAAAGATAACAATTGTAAGACAATTTATATGCTAAAGTGAGACAATACTAAATTGTGTTCGAAGCTCTTCTATGTCATTAAAAGCATATGTAGCAGACAATTTATATGCTAAAGCGAGACATACTAAATTGTGTTTGACACTCTTCCATGTCATTAAAATCATGTATAATAGAATCGACATTAAAAACCTAACGCCTTTCTAAATGAATGCGGTTGAGTATATTGTTGATTTCACCACCACATTATTCTCTTCTCTACATGTTAGGACTTGTAATAGACACTTGTTATGAGAAATTAATTTCTTTTATTATATTTTGTCCAAAATAATTTAATTTATAAAAATAAAAAAACACTAGAGGGGATGGCCTTTTTTTTATTTATTTATCCGATTCCCATATTTCTAAAGTCTGTATAAATGGTCTATGTTAAAGTGATATTCACCAGCACAATAAGTCATAAATATTTCCAATTGAATACACCTCATAAAATACAGGGACAAAAGTTGATGCCATAATATTTTCACTTCAGAGCTGAATAGTTGAGAACTATGTAAGACGCATGATAAGAACGAAAGAAATAATACTCCAATCCACAATCTCTGTGGTAGGCTGGACACACTAAGGATCTACCTTAAACATGAAATTAGAGAAGATATCAAAGAATCTTATTTACGTGTGAAATTAGAGAAGATATCAAAAAACCTCATCAACAAACATGAAATTGATTGCCATAACTTTTATTCTTACAATAGACATCATATTAACTGCTTCATACCTTCTTTGTTCTGGCTATTACTATTAACTTGAAAAATTAAACAACATAATGACTAGTATACTTGTTGGCCTTCAAAAAACATCCCAATTCATTTATTCTTGAATCAATACCAGAGTTTCAAAAACATTGGTTCACTACACTTGGTTCTTTAGCATAAAAACTGGACTAGCAGTTAATCAAAAAAAGAACAAGGGGAATAAACATAGGAAGATTTTCTGAAGATATAACATCAAGCAGTAATTAAAAGACAAGGACAGTACAATAACTCTTAATTCCTTGCAAAGAGAATTTTACCTCAAAGCCACTTGCACCTCCATTTAAGTTAAAACAATGAGATATAGAACCGTCATATGTTCTTCCACCAAAGCCCCAAGCAGGAAAGCGTCTATCAGAATCATAAAATTGTATGACCTCCCCAACCTCCATTATGGCCTATAAGGAGTTCAGTCAATACAATATACAACCAAGATGTATTTCTACTAAATTCAAAAACAAAAGACTGCATGAAACACAGATGCAAGTGTGATACTTTGGATGTTACAATATTTATTTATTTATAATATTTGTAATATCATTATATAATTTTCTATTAGATTGGATTGTATTGTTGTATTTTCTTCTTCCCCTTCATATATTTGAGGCATCCCCTCTTTGTATATTATGCCAAAAAATTTACTACAAAAAGTGATGTGTGGTCCAGATTCAATTTTTGTACAGTGGGATCCACACTTGAAATGAATCTCAACCACATAATGTGCTTTTTCTGGATAAATTTTATGGGTCCCTACCATTTCTGTATAATATTACTCATTACAATAATATGGGCACCTATATTCCACACAAGGGAATCCACTTGAAAGAAAGGATCACTACTTATAGTGCCTTTCTTATTAGTAAGATAGGTTGCTTGAGCCAATCCTTAAATCATTGTAGGAAGGTGTATGGGAGTCAACCCCTTGACCAATCATTATGGGTTGGCACCATCACCTCTCGCACCGCAAGGTGTGGTGGTTATCCCCATTGGAAAAATTCAAGAGTATTTTAATTCTATTGAGTGCAGCAGCCATAAAAATATCAGTTATGCAACTTATACTAAGATCACACTATAAGATATCTCCAATCTGACTAAATTATCCTGCTTGGTTGGACTAATTATGCCAGTTATATGAAGAAAAAAAGATATCCCAGATTTGAGAACGTCCATGGTCACACGACCTTACCTGCTGGTAAGCATTCAACCGCCCAGTAGGATCAATGTAGTGCAAGGAATCTGGATTTCGAGGATTTCCATTCGAAGCTGGAAAAAATATAAACTTCAGTGTATGAAACAAGCAACTTGCAGTACAAAGTGATTATTTTCTTCTTCTTTTTCGGGCTCCATAAAGTAGTTTTATAGAATGTTGAAAGTTGATTACCAGTAAAATCAACAGCTACCATGAAGTTCAGCTCAAATCCACTAGAAATATAATCAAGAAAACTGTACAGTTTCTTCTCATAAAAGCCATCAACAAACAGTTGGCCCTTTAGAACCTATACATAGATAAATACCAGGGCTTTTGGGCATCAGGTACATGTAATGTGTAGCTAAAAACTATTTCCAAGTAAGAAACAAATACCTTGTCATGAGCACGGTTACGAGAAGATGGAAAAATAAAATTCGCACCAATTTTTTCTTTTTGAAGTTTTTCTAGATCTGCCACCGATTTCTGAATTTTACTGTTAACAACAAACTGCAGATTTAGTATGTATGACCCAGCCAGAATGACTAAACGAAAATATATAAAACAAGAAACTTAATTGGAAAGAGAGAATTGGAATAGTTACCCAATAAGTACATGATTGCCATTGCTATTGAAATCAAAACACTCAATAACTAATGGGTTATCCTGCACCAAGTGAATTGTCACCAATCAACATTTAGGAAAGAAAAATTAACAGTTACCTGCATTTGCATCATCATAGCATATTGGTTAATATAAGTGGATTCTGAACACAGTTTTCTTTTTGGTTAGAATGATCTCTGGTGGGCATTTCATTTCCAAGTCAATAATGCAAAATCCTAAGGGTCGTTCCATTCAGGCAGTTCTTAAGTTCCTTATTGGAACAAAGACACAAGAAAACCACAGATATCAAACCTAAAACAAGGCCTAGCCACTGATCAGAAGAGGCTCACAAGCTTACCTTGCTTCCAAATTGCTGCATAGTCAAACATACGGGCTTCCAAATTGGATTCAAGTTGTTGTTGACAACTTCTGTTTTGCAAATCGGAACAGCACCTCCACTCTCAACAATCCTAGATATTCTTAAGAAAGGATCCTGAAAGGAGTAAAAGGAAAGAAACAAATAAGAGCCAAAAAACCTAAGAGTAAAAATAGAACTCATATGCACAGCTGCTTCATATACATACACTTTTGGAAAATAGGTCCTTGTTGTCCAAGTGCGAACAGCGAAATGTTATCTCAACAGCATTCCTTGAAGCAGCAGTTTCCTCAGCATGGACAGTAAGTGTCCCCAAGTTTTTCAGACCTCTTTGCCCATTTTTATTTTGAAGATTTAGGGTCAAACTTCGACTTTGTTTAGTCACTATCTGCCATGAGTTAATAGAGGGGAATTCAGACGCATACTGGTGTAAGCCCAGGAATGTGACAATCTCAATTTGTTTAAAAGAAAAGAAAAGAAGGAAGTAAAATTTATTAGCCTCCCGTATATGAAATTTGCAAGAATTTTTCAGATAGAATAATCACAAGGATATGCCTCTTTTTGAAAATAAACAAAATGCATATATATATATATATATAATTATGGACGCACCATATTTTGATCACAAACACCTAGTCTTAGAATCTACTTGCACAATTTGGAAGGACATGCATGCCTTTCCAATTTATGGGAGGTAACAAGCCTGTCCTTCAGAAAAAAAAATCCACATCCAAATGCTTTGGCATGTGGCTCCCTATACCTCCCCATTTAGAGTTTGCTTATGTCTTTTATATTGAGTCTGATTCATAACTTTGACCAATATTGTAGCGAGACACATGCATTGTTAGAGACACTACCAACCACACTGGCAAATCAATTCACGTACCTTTATAGCTTCCTACACCATAAAAAGGTATCTCCAGCCAAACGGTTTGGCAGCAGTATGGTTCCTTGGTAAACATCTATTAGAGGTGTGTACATGAGAGTCATTTGCTAGTACATTTTTAAAAATAGTTCGTAGTTTGAAAAGTCAGGTAAGCAAATTCATGACCATGCTCTGTTATGCCTACATTGGCACTCTAAAATGAATCAAAAGATTCAGGCAAGTGGCAAGATTATCTGGGGTGCTTTCCTTATGATAATGCTTATCAAGTGAATATTTCGTTAAAATTGGGGGAAGGTGGCCTATTGTTGTTATTGAAACTGAGCATTTTGGTGAACTATACCACAAAATAAGGCAGCAAACTGTAGTTTGTGCAAAGACAAATTTTCAAATAGAACAATAAACACTCTACCGAAGAAGCATGGACACGGACATGAGACACAACACAGACTTGCCAACACGTTAATCTTCAAAAAATACAAGACACGACACATGGGAACACACAAAATATGTAGTTTGATAAATTAATTATATATCATATATATGAAAATATCATTTAAAGATAATTTTTTTAAAAAGGGGCAACATAACACTAATTCCTACAAATCTACATTTCAAATTTACAATGTTTCATGCATATCTAAGCAAAGGATATGTATGTGTGAAGTATCCAAAGCGTGTTCAGTCTAAAAAATTTAAAATTTCATTTACATCCAAATCCTATTATATTTCAATTTTTTTTTAGAACTCCACATACTTCAGACAATTGAAGTCATGTGCTATTAACACACATGAAACACTTGGCAAATTAAAGAAAATAAAATGAAAGTCAACTATTAAAATCAAAATATTATGGATGTATACTTACCTATCTCTCCTCCTTTGGCATTTTTAAATTTAGGACTACGAGATGCTTAAAGCTTCCAATTTGTTTGGGAATTAAACTAATCAAGAAAAAAATCAACTTTTTGCTCACACTTCTTTTCAAACAGAAAAATTGTGAAAATGATTTCTTACTTTCAATAAATATAAAAATATTTATAATGTTAAAAAAAATAAATTGTAATTATTTTCATGTATATATAAATCTCTACTTATTTTGTTTCCATGTTCCTGCCATATGTGGTGTTTTAAATTTTTTTGAAATTTGTTGGGTGTTCTTATCGAATCACATCCATGTCTCATGTTTGTATCCATACAATTTCAAGAATGGAAACTTCTATCAATACATATTTGCCAAGAATATTTTCTGCATTTTTATGGGCATGTAATGCTAATTCTTTGCCACTTTCAGTTGAACATCGTGGAAGTAACCAAACATGTTGCAAAAATTGGACCCAACATTGAATTACATAGCTTTACCCATAAACAGGAAACTAATGTAATATATGTGGAGTTAATATGGTCACAAAAGCACATGAACACAGTAATTATTAAGTGAAATCCCTTAGATCAAAGGCAACTTACCTCAGATATAGCACAACTGGCTTCACCAAGAAATTCTTGATCTTTCAACTTCAGTGTCTGCAGGATACCAAAATATGAAACTTCATCATCTGCAATTTTTTCCCATCTCTTATGATGAAAAGCTGCTAACAATTTGTTAATCTAGAGAGAAGTTGCTACTCATTGGGCACTACTCATTATACTGATAAGCATGTGAACTAAATTTATCCTCAAATTTCAGAGTTGACCCCTTCATTATACAAGATGAATCTCTTGAGTTATGAGAATTAATAATAGTAGCATTCCTAAATAAGCTTAAGAATCAAAATGAAAAACAGAAAAAATACAAAGAAAAAAACAAAGCTCTCTCTTGCTTTCTTGTTGTGTGAATATATTTATGTTAGAGAAAAGCAACTCTAAAATTTCATATATGCTAATAAGAATGGTTCTTTGGGAAGAGAGAGAGAGAGAGAGAGAGAGAGAGAGAGAGAGAGAGAGAGAGTAAACACAAAATTGGAAGGAGTGTCAAAACAATGATAAAATTTCACTGACATTATTCAATTATTAAATAAGTAATAGTTTGGATCTAGCTAAAATTTAACATCACCAAACTATTAAAGAACATAATCACTTATGCACCTTTGGAACCTAAGAAGCAATGGACACAGGACATAATGATTGTGAAAAAATTAGGATATGGACACATCGGTGATACGGAAAAAATATATATATATATATATATTATACATTTTTATTGCCTTTGTATATGGATATATATTTAGCGCACAAATAAAAAGTGTCCATTTATATATGAGTGTATTTCTATTATTTTTTCACCTTTTCCCTCTTTGTTTCCACATATTATACTTTGCTCCCAAATTAGCTTTCTAAAATTATTTTTTTTAAAAACCCACAAAATTGTCCTAAGGAGTGTCCACACAGAGGACACGGATGACCTAGGGCATCACATACTCAAACCTTGAGGCATTGGCAAAATGGAGAACAAATCTCAGCTACACCGGGTGAAGCTAATTGAATTTCAAGCAAAAACCATAACATACCTTCACATGCAAATTGTGGTATCTCGTATCAACATCATACACATGAAAGCTGCAAAAACAAAATGTATAGACATTTGAGATAAATTGTAAATGCTTAAACAGAGAAAAATAACTATTAAATGCAATGAGCAAGATAAATCAGATGATCCCAAGTACAAAAAGCTTACACCAACTGCTGAACAATCTCAAACTGATAAGCAACATTAATTTTCTCAATCCATGCAGGTTCCAAAGAGTTCATTATCACTTCGGTGCGACCAAGTTCCTCAAGCAATCCATCTCTTTTCTTTATATAAACTACTGCAATAGGATCACTCTGCATTGAACAAGATAATACTTCAGTTTAAACCATCTTAGGACAAGGGCTGGCATAACACCTTAGTACATATCAATGAGTACATTACTGAGCTAAGTAGCTATGCGCTGTCTCTTGCACACGTGAGTCATTTGCTCTTAAATCTGGTAAGTACTTAATAATAAATGGCTTAGTTGTAAATTGAACTCAAAATTTTTACGGTCCAAGCCCCACTTCCCAATATTTCTTGAGAGGCAAGAGAGGCTACTCAAATATGCAGTGCGCACCCTCCTTATACATAGGGAAACATCTCCAGAGATGTTAGAACCTAAAGGACTATATTCAATCTAACATACTCATCCCCTTACATGAGCTAAAGGCATGCTATCATCTCATTATTTCCTTTACATGTAGAATTGTCAACATAGCTATGTCATGCCAAAGATGTTAAATTGAGGTTAGCATTACTTCCAAAAATTTGAACAATATATTTGGATATATTGTTTCAAACTTATTGCATATGTTCAGATTTTGGTATTGAAATTCATGCATTGAGATAAAGAGTGAATTTGAGAAGATAAACATAATTATACTGTGACATTATGACAGATGGTTGTGCGGAAACTACAGAAAGAGCCAACGGTTAGTAAAGTAGATATAGTTAAGAGTGAATTGGCTTAAAGTTGGGACAAGAAGATCATGGCTTCTAGGGTTTCAATTACAGCTTTATATCAGTCACAGGGACGAGAAAGACACAATGCGCCAAGTGAAAGCTGCTCTTTATTGATTCCCCAAAAGGAGAATAACAAGAATGGTCATACATTCTTCTAAACTGTATTTGTATCAAAATAAACAGCCTGGTGTTGCTTAATAAGCAAAGGAAACTAGCATCCCTACTTAATTGGCTCACATGGTATCATTACCAAACCAAACTAGGTTGCATCCCAAACAGGTGCCATTCCACTATCAAAGATTATATACTCAATTAAATTAAATAATCCATATCATTTTTATTACCACATCCCATGAACTTCCCGACTAACAACTAGGTGATGTAGAAAACATCAATCTTCAAAAACGAGATTCAACTATTAGGAGCTCTTGTCTAGGTTTCTTTTGAACAATCTTTTTGTGACTTTCACATTTGACTCCTAATATTGGCTTCTCAAAGGTCAATATACTGAGAATCACACAAAAAACAAAACAGCAGAAGTTATAAATAATAGCCGAGCTTATCCTTAGCATCATGATAAGGACAGCCACGAACATGATGACAATCTTGTACAAAAAGTGATGAATCCATGATGAGATGGCAATAAAAAAATTAACCATACCAAAAACAACTGTATCCACAAAAATAATTCAACAGAATCATTGCACAAATAAGATACAGTTCTCATATGATTTTAGCAGTAAGAAAAGCTTACCTTGGAAACAATGTCACGATCAAGTAATTTGGAAGCGGATAGAGATAACTGCGGTTCAAAATTGAGATACATTATCACATCATGAACAATAAAATTGCATGGACAGATTCTACAAAAGAGAGAGCCACAAGTTCCTTAGAAAAATCAACTAGGTGTAACACCCTAGTTGTTAACATTTCCTTTACATCTCCATATTTCTTATTTTCATTACTAGTTTATTACATTTAGAGTTATGCCTTCTTGTTTGCTTTAAGAATCTTGGATGGCATGCTATATTGTTTGTTTTGAGAAGTAAGACTCAATATGTTATCTTTATTGTCTCTACATGTTCACTTGATATGAAATGAATTAGAACATAGAGACAATAACTATGGAGACACTCTTTTATACATATCGTGAGTCTGCATGCTTTTATTCCCTTAATTAAGATGTGTAAACGCCTTAGCCTAATGTGGCTAGATTCTATTCATTGTATAAAACTTAGATTACTGCTAACAAAACATGATTAGTGGACTTAATTGGGATTAGTTAACCTTGAGCATAATTAACAAGGCTAAACATGCTTAGTTGACTTGATCTCAATTAATAAGTGTTAACCATGATTAATAAAGATAAAATAGTGATTAAGAAGTTGGAAGATAAAGCACACACCGCACTTCCTACCAGGAGGAATGACTCGAGGGAGAGAGAGACACTTGTCTCTCTAAAAATTTCGAAAATTATAAAATTAAACTAGAAATTATATAAGCAGAGGGAGAGAGAGAAGAGAGGACCTGTGCAGAATTTTGTAGTGTATAGTTAAAGAGAAAGTGAAGTAAAATGGAAGAAAGAGTACAGCTCAAGGTTTCTAAAACAAACTTAAAACTCCGAAAACTATAAAATTAAACAAGAAATTATAAAAGCAGAGGGAGAGAGAGAGAGGAGAGGAACTTGTGCAGAATTTTGTAGTGTTTAGTTAAAGAGAAAGTGAAGTAAAATGGAAGAAACAGTACAGCTCAAGGTTTCTACAACGAACTTAAAAATTAAGGTAAAATTCATTAATTGTAATCTAATCTCTTCTGTCATCTCAAAATAACATGATTAAAGTGAATTCAAATTGATTAATTGAAGGCTATGAAGCACAGGTACAAGAATTGGTATTGGTACAATATGGGTACGTTAATACATTAAAACTTAAAAAAAGTAGGGTACGGGTACAGATAGATACGTTTGTAACAAATATGTATTTTTAATTTGGAGTAATACAAAAAATAGTTACATGACTTAATTTGTTAAAATCCAACCTACAATTCACATTTAATGCCAAAAGTAAAAGTATAAACTAAAATTAAATGTCATTATATTAAATAATTTACAAACCATAGCTTAATTTTAAGATCATGCTAAGCATAAAAATAAAAATAAAAAAGAAGTCCAATAAATTTAACTTTATCTTTGTATTAGAAGAAAATATTGTTTAAATTGAGGTACAGGTACGACTTGGGTATATATACTAAGTATGTCTCGGTATGCCAAAAATTAAGAAAAAAAAAAGTTGGATACGTGTTTCGTGTACTTAGTACGTATGCAGAAGTACCATATGAAGTACCATATGAAGTACCAGTACCCGATATGTACCCAGTACTGGTAGAGTATGTTTGTCGAAGTACCCATGCTCCATATATTGAAGGAATTAGGGTTGGACACCATGTCTGAATTGGATTAACCCTTTTTAGTTGGGAGAAATCCTTAATTCTAAGAGATTTAATAAGAATAATGAGGCCCTCCTCTCTTTTTGACTTTTAGGTATTGTATTTCATCTTCTTAGATACCTTAGAGGGTCCTAGAATGAGTTTTTGGACTTTTGACGATGGCCTAGAGTAGCCAGTTGTTCAAGAATGACCAAAATCCCCAACAGCACCTTGTGTTCTTTTGACGATATCTCTTTCTATACTTAGGATTTCGATATGAGACCATTACCATTGAAATCTAAACTTCCAGGCCTCAATTTAGATGCAAATTTTTCCCAATTTTAAAGAAGGAGATATGCCCATTTGAAATTAATCCACCAAGTTTGCCAGCTCATTTGAGTTGGCCTCTCAAGCAAGACTGTGCAAACCAATATTTTTACTGTTTTGGCCTCTTTGATCTATATTTAGCCCTAAAACATAATGTAAGACTTTTAAGACTCTAAACACAATTTTTGGACCTTGACTTATCTTAGATGACTTAATTTTGGGGGTAGGGTTCTTCAACAAAGTGAATTGCCCTGATTTTGTTATGTTTGAATCATGTACCAATATGCATTGTATTTATGCTTATGTAGGTTAATTATCTTGTGGACTAACATACTTCTGTAGGGTTAAGGTGAGTGATGTGAAATTTTTTATCACTCAAGAATATCATATGTCTGCTATGTTCAATGTATAAAGACGACATCAATGTTTTCAAAAGCTCTAGGCGCATCGAGGCACAAAAGTCACCTGGAGCCTAAGCGCCGAGGCGCAAGGCGAGGCACAAGTTATAGAAGTTAAGCAAAATATTAATAAAGCACAATTTTCAACATAAACAAATATTTAATATGTATATTATTAATTTTTTTAATAAGAAGAAAAAACAATTAATTTTTTTAATATACAAGGTTTTAAAAAGCGGCCGCAACCGTTACGTAACGCCGTTACGTAACGGTTTTGGCGGTTACCGCCACCCGTTACAGCCGCTTTTGCAGTGTGATTGAGATTCACAGGTGTGTCGGCCGTTGCGGCTGCCGTAGCGGTCGTAACGGTGCTGTAACAGCCGTAACGGCCTGTTACGCACCGTTACGTAACAGTTCCAAACTGTTTCTTCCGAAAAAACACAAAAAAAAAAGCTAAAAATGGGAGAAGAGGGATAGAGAGAAGAGAGAAGAGAGAAGATAAAGAGAGAAAATGGAGGAGCAAGAGATAGAGAGAGAGAAGAGGGAAGATGAAGAACATGTGTCTATCTATTCAGCTGCTATTACTAAACCATTTTGTTTGTGTGTGTCTATCTATATATTGTTTGAAAATAATAATAATAATAATAATAATAATAATAATAAGTGTGGTCATTATCTATTTGGCTTGGTTAAAATATGTATATATATATATATATATATATATATATATATTTAGTCTCTTATTTATTCTCTTACTTTTTTCATTGTTTATCTTATGTATAATAGTTAGTAATTGATTTTTTGTATAATATAAAGTCATTAATTATTAAAATAAAATGTAAAAAACTCAGTTTATAGTGATTTAAAAATATGAAATATATTGCATCATACTTAAAAATTTATAAAAATTGATCAATATTTATTTTTAACCCAATAAATATGATCATGGAAAAAAAATATGCGTATCGGTAAGTTTTTTTCAAATTGTACAAAAAATAAAAAAATTCACGGTTCCGGTTATCGCAACCGTTACACTACGGCCTTTACACCCCGCAACCGCAACCGCGTCACCGCCACCGTTACGGCGACCGCAACCGCTTTTCAGAACCTTGTTAATATATATATTATTTTATTTATTTATTATATTTTTTAAATAATGTGTTTCAATTAATTTTTTTATTTTATTTTATATACATGTGTTTATTTTTTTTATTACTATGTATAAGTATATATTATATTTTACATATTATCTATAAGTATATTATATATTATATAATAGGTATTGTATAATATTATATATATATGAATCAATTATATTTTATATATTATCTATAAGTATATTATATATTATATAATAGGTATTATATAATACTATATATATATATGAATTAAGAAGCTAAAGAAAGAGACAAAAGAGAGAGAGAGAGAGAGAGATCGCGATCACGAGAGAGAAGGCGAGAGAGAGAGAGAGAGAGAGAGCGATCGTGAGAGAGAAGGCGAGAGCGAGAGCGATCGTGAGCGAGACAGAACGACGAAAGAAGAGAAGAGAAGAGAAGAGAAGAGAAGACGAAGACGAAGCAGAAGAGAAGAAGCAAAGAAGAGAAGAAGAGGAGAAGAGAGCCGAACCTATTGGAGTGGAAGAAAGCCGAGGCGCACAAGGCACTCGCCTTGTGCTTCGTAATAAGGAGCTCGCCTCATCGTCTAGGCAGCGCTTCCCCTGTGTCGCCTCGCCTCACCATGCCTGAGGCGCAAAGCTGCGCCTTGCCTCGCCTTGAGCTTAGGTGCGCGCCTTTCAGAACACTGGACGACATCATGGTTTTGATCCAAGATACTATTAGGGCCGTAAAATATACTAATAGTTTTGTCATTGAGAGGTCTTACCACATTGTGGTTTGGACATATAACTAGAGTTGACCTAGTTATGTTTAGTACCCCCTAGATGGACATTGTCACAATGATTGAAATGCAAAGTATATAATATGTTGTAGTTCAAATGTTAGTTAAGCTTCTGTAAACTTTTTGTTTATGTTTAGAGATATCCTTGTTTGTTCTAAAATGGCTTTGATATATCTCTTTGTTCATTGGATTTTTGGCTCATCCCTCTTCACTATATATGTAGGTGATGACGGTACTTGAAGACCATGTGATTCAAGCCTCATGTATATGTGCATATCCCCCTGAGAAGGAAGAGCTTTGACATTTTGAGGTCATTGTATATTTCCAGCTTGATACTTCGATTTGTACTCTCTCTTATGTTGTCAATTGTACTCCCATGTAAATGAGCCTAAGTTGGTAGTATAAGATTCTATTTCGTCAATTTGTGCACTTGTTCTAAATGGATATATGTAAGCTTCTACTATCCAATCAGGATATACTCCAAATTAATAGTACCATATGTTTTGTTTGATTAAGCCTTTGGAAGTCTATGACTACTAGCCAGTCATTACCCTATTCTAGCTTGGGGTGGTTTGGGGTCATGACATATCTTATCCAAAAAGAAAAATGAAAAATGAAAGAAAGAAAGAAAGAACCCTACTATAATATAGTTTAGTTCAATGTATTTTCTTTCCAGTGGTGTATTATTGTTGCTCGGGAGGTGTTGGTGAAAGCATGAGGCACACATAAGCGCGAAGGCCTCGTGGAGCCCAAACACAAAGTGCAACTGCAAGTGCGACTTGATTGAACTAAAAGACACATTTTTAAAAAAAATAATCTAATGGTTAGTCCTAGACATTTCTAGAAAGGTTGTTGGTGCAAATTTTACAGACTTGTTCAATTTCTTAAAATTTTATGAAGTAAATTTAAAAACCATTATTAATGAATAATATGACAATTAACTGACCAATTAATCATATCGTTTAAACCTAGCTTTTATATAATTTTCCTTCTGTTTTAAAAAGTATTCACAGCCATGATATTTGATAGCCATGGTCAAAATGAAATACATGATTGAATCACAATATGCCCAAAAGGCAAAGACAACAAAGCACTAGAATGGTAAGTGGCAGCTTCTATGCCTACCATAAGCAAATGCAATCCTAAAGTTTATAAGTATCATCCTCAACATTGTCATCACAAAATTTGTAACCCTCGCCATCTTTCTCGTCTAAAATAAGGTCTCCCACATTAGCAGTATGTTATGAACTAGAAGTAATTTCCCTTCCTTCAAATTCTTTTTCTCCTTTTAGAACTTATTCACTTATACTCTGTGTTGTCTTGTACTGTACATAGTGTATCATACCATAATATTGGAGTATTTGAATAACAAATTAAGGACCCATTCAATACTATTATGATCTAAAGGTTAAAACTAAAAAAATATATTTTTTAAACCAACAATTAAGAATAATGATATTCACACTCCAATTTTAGCCTTTCATACTCCCCTTGTGAGAGGCTAAAGGACAAAAAATAGTGTGAGTGGTTTAAAGTGGAATATGAATATCATTGTTCAAAATCAAAAAGCAACCTTTAAAATCCAATATTATTCCCATGGTCAAAATCAATGGTAGAACAAAAATGCTAGGGACATGGAACCAACAACACCAATGAACAAATATGTCAAGGGGGTTCGTATCTATAGATTTGAACCATTTTATGCTTGTTGGAAAGTTCGCTTTATAGTCAGTTTGTATCCGTAACATTTTTTGCGGTAGAATACAAGAACCTATCCAATTTATGATGCCAATTAGACCTTAAGACCAAGTCCAAATAAATCACAAGTAGCAAAAATTAAGGAATATTATGTAGTGGGACGAATATCATTGTCATAGTTCCAAGATGTACCTTTTTTTATCCCAAGCTTGCTACAACTCAAAAGAATCTAAAAATCATTAGAAGATTTCACTCATTCCTATGACAAACTTTTAAGTCTGGAACCAGCAACTTTGTCTTATTGTTAGAAGTCAACTATGTCAATAACAAAGAGAATCTTGCTTGGTTTTCATTCAGGGGAGCACTGCCACCTTTTATAAATTGTATTGGGTTGGATCATGCAGAGCAATGGTGGCAATGTAGTCAACCCATCTAAGCAAACAGATAGAATTTCCTAGTACAGTGTTTCCATAACATTGTCAGTCAACATGGCTGCATGGATTCATCTGATTCACTTGGCTTATCCCTCTTTTTGTTTTTCTCTTTCTTTTCTGTTTTAACAAATGAGAATAATCTTGCTGTCCAACTCTAACTAGGAAAGGTAGTTAACTTTATCGTATTGTACATTTCAACTAACAGTTCCTTTTGTTGTCCATTATGCATCGGTTTTCCAGTGGATTGGAACTCTCAAATTTTATGAAATATAAGATTTCATTACACATCCTTCTCATATATAGCATAGATACAGACACAAGACATGGACACCCAAATCCATTTAAGAAATAAAATAAAACAAGACAAAAAGAAAAAGGCTTGGCATGCAGGAAGTAACAAAATGATATCTTTTTTGGGGGGGATAATTTTTTTGCATAAAAATGATCTCAACCGTAACTTTTTATTTTTTAAATAATTCATTTCCCCACAAGGCCAAAGACAAGAATAATTATTAGAAAATGTGGCACCCAAAATACATCATTGCATCAACCCTAGAAACCAAATAGGTGGGTCTTTGTTCTGGAATTATTCACCCGGTTTGTTTTCAATTTTCAAAAATAGTTTTTTGAGTTTTTAATTCGTATTTTTATATTTTTTAAAATATTTTAATCAATTTTTTTTTTTTTTTAAATTCACTTAATCTTAATATACTCAAAAAGTATAAAAATTGCACAAAAAAATTTAAAAATTCATTGAATATTATACTTTTTAAGCATATTTAGATTAGGTGTATCTAAAAAATACATAAATTTTTTTAAAAAAATTCACTAAAAACAAAAATATATATATGTATGAAAAATAAAAAACCCAATTTTCTGAAAAGTGGATTCAATTTTCTGGAACCAAATTTAGGATGGAACTTCAAATTACACTAACAGTCCGTTTGGATTGAGTGATTTGAAATATTAAAAATAATGCATTTATCTTAATTCATATCACATGATTGATTGAATTAGTAAAGATGAGAGAAATAGAGTGAAAGCAAAAGAAATAGTGGGGAACTAAAGAAATAAAAATTGATGCTTAGCACATCTCCAATGGTTGGATAGGTAAAAAGAGCTAAGTAAAAAGAGCTAGTTATTGCTATAATTTAGCAATAAATAGTATTAAAATATTTAATTTTAACAGTTTTGCTCCAATGATACAATGTAAAAATTTCAACTTTTCACACAAAATGTCAAATCAAAATGCTATATGTGGATCCATGGAGAAAAGAGATAAAGATTTTAGTTAGAGGTAAAACTTGTGTTATATTTGACACAATGTTTACCTATAAATAATGGGTCCATTTGAGAAGTAGGTTGACTTTTTGACTTTTTAGCCATTTTAGCCTGGAGTTAAAAAGTCTCGTTTGGGAAGAACTTCTTAGCTTTTTTGACTTTTTGTGAGAGAAAGAATGTAATGATTATGAATTAGATGTGTCGTTTTGTCTTATTGGACTAAACAGCCTATTTTATCTTTAATGGTGGGTTATATGGCTTGCTATTGTTTTATTTGTCTTGAGGTTTTAAAATTTTTACGCGATAAGGTACATGACCATAGCAATTCATATACCTTATCGTTAGCGTAAAGATTTAAAAACTTCAAAACAAAATATAATACAACCCACCATTAAAGATGCTCTAATATGGAGAAGAAATAAAATGCTGACACTTATGAAATGTCTCATATCACAACCCACAAAATTCAATAAAATAAATAAAAATAAAAAGGGTTAAAAAAAAATAATAATGATAATAATAATAATAATAAGGGTTCTTTTCTTCTGGAACAATTGAAAAAAATTGGTATGAACTCACAATAATTACAAAAAGATACTTTCATCTCTTTGTAATTATTTTGAGTTGATACCATTTTTTGCAATTCTCCCTATCCTTTTTCTTTTGAAATTGTATTTTAGGTTTGAATGTTATTTGCAATCTTGTTGCAATAATAATAATAATAATAAAATAAATAAAAATAAAAAATTTACATAGGATTAAGGGGGAGTTTGGCATACTCTACAATACCACATTTTTTATCTTTTTTTAGGTCACATAATCTCTTCATCTTTTGTGAATCATATAAACCTTTTTATTTTTCTACATATCCTTTCATAAAAAAATCAAAATATAGAGACTTATTTAAATCATTCCACACAACCCTAAAGTAAAAAGGAGTGTTAGATGAAAGAAAAACAATAATGATAGAGACCCTATGTGTTGACCCATTCATGTATTTGAATTTCTTAGAATTGTGTCTGATGTACTGTGTTTAATTTTTTTTTTAAATTGTATCCATGTAACCTGAATAGTTCAGATCATTTTGGGTCGCTACATTTGATATGCAATTGTTAAAAAATTGTGGAGAATTTAACATCCATCCAAGGTATAGATTTTGATCTCTTTGCCATGGAATCAGGCATGACTAATTCTGATAAAAAAAAAAAAAAAAAAATTATTACTGGTTGGTATGTAGACCTCTACTTTCCATTAGATTACATAATAATAAATAGGCAGAGGAGGGGAGACTTTGCAAAACGCGACAAGGACCAAAAGAAAAATAAAAGATAAACATTGACAAAGTGTGGTGATGAAAGTGGACACAACACAAGGGGGGGCTACAATGACATTAGGGTTTTGTGTGGTTGGTAAGGGGTTTTCGTTTGTGTGGTGGTTGTTAATTGCAGAGAAGAGAGAATCAAAATATACCTCAATTTGCGTGAAAAGAGCGTTAAGACCTTTGGTTCGTAAGAAAAAGTCGACAGCATCGTTGTGTGCAGTACTAACCCCACCACTGTTCTTTGTCTTCTGTTGTTGGGCCCCTCCAACTGCCATTTGCCCCCCCTTCACATCCGAAAAGCAAGCCCCCATTCCTCTCTCTCTCTCTCTCTCGCTCTCTCTCTAAAATTCTGAAACTCTGTAATATTCACCTTTGACACGGAGGTGTCGTTGGTTTGTGTTTCTATCGAATACCGAATTCCGAATCCCGAATCCCTATCTATGTATATATAGATATAGCAGGTGCTCTGTTTTTTATTCTTATTTTTGTCTTATTTTGAGACGTAAATGAAAAGTCAGATTTTTTATAAAAAAAAAAATTATATATAAAAAATTAAAGAAGTGATATAATCTTTAAAAAAATTAAAAAATCAATAAATTGACTATTACTAATTTACTTTTATATATTATGATTTCTTTTGGTAAGTTGATTATTTTAGGCCCGCTTGAGATAAAAATTGGGACTAAAATAATCATATAGGACAAAATAGGTAATTTTAGTTAAATATGACAAAATATCACATCTCCATAATTATTTTATTTTTTCCCTAACAAAAGTTAAAAAAAATTAAAAAAACTTATTTCAAACGAGACTTTTTAGCCTCAGGCTAAAAAACCCAAAACGCCAACCCACATCCCAAACGAATCCTTAATATGTTAAAATATTTGTATTTGAAAAGATAGTTAAATTTTTTTATAATTAGATATGATATTTATGAGAGAAAAAATTAAATAATTATAAATTTAATGTGATATTTTATTTTATTGACTATTTTAATCTAATTTATCTTTTCATAGAATCTAACGCCAAAAAAAAAAAGTTACCAAACAAGACCAATATTTTTTAACAACTCTAAACATATTTTTTATTCTTCACTAACTAAAATATAAAAAAATATATTCTTAAATTTACTAATTCAGTTTTTTATGTATGTACCCTAATCTTACTTTTTATTTTTTACTTATTTATCTATAAAATATAATTTTATTTTTATAATCTGTCAATAAATAAAATTTTAAAAATAAAGTAGCAATTGTTAATAGTTATTACCTTGTGGATTAATTTTCGTGTTGGTTATGAGATTAGGAATGGATTTTTAAAAAAAGATGAAAATATGTTAAGAATAAAAAATTTTACTTATCATAAAGAAAAGTAAACGTTTTAAAACATCAATTTTGACCTTTAATTTATAAATAGATGGATAGATTACAATAAATATAACTTGATTTTATAAGCATTTCATATCATTAGATATGTGACAAGATATTATTTATTTTTATTAATTTCTTAAGCACAATTATAAAAAATCAGTCATAAATATTCATGTAAACAATACTAATACAATATGGTGATAAAAATCAGTTGACATATAACGTTTCTCATATATTTAAAATGCGTGTTCTTAATTTTTAAGAAGGAAAGTTTCAAAATTTTACATATTTTTTATTATATAAAATATTTTTAAGTTTTGTGGTAAAGATACACGTTAATAAAATAAAATCTTTTCTATTTTGTAGAAGGATAATTGTAAGAAAAATGTTTGAAAGTCTTAAAACAATTCTTACAATTTAACTCATAATGTTGTGACATTATAAGTAGGGGTTTGTGTGATGTGGTTCAGTGTGGTATGAGGATAACTAAAATCAAACTATGGATGACAGATTAACAAATTTGCTATTCGTAACCAAGTCATGATTTGAACAATTTGGACAGTTTCAACCTATTATTTGATTGAAGTATTAAACAATTATCAAGTATTTGTATAATATATGAAACTAATGTGTATAATATTTTTCATATATATAATGTTAATTGTTTTACATAATACTTTTCATATATATAATACTAATTTACATCAAACTCCATGTCTCAAATTTCTCTCACATTAGTTTTTACTTTGATATTTCATTGAATGTCTATATATATACGTGTGTGTGTATTAACTATGGCGGGATATGTCAGTTTCAAAGACAGATTATAAATTTCAAACCGCAGTGCAAACCAATCCACGGTTAGCAGGTGGATCGGTACAAATTGAACAAATTTAATAGATTGAACAGCATTTTGTACAATCTTAATAATAAGTCAACTTCTAATTTGTCACATTCAATCATATAAGGTCAAATTCTCTTGGTACATCCTTGTGGTGAATTTGGGATCTAGATTGCAAGTATATGGTATTTTTCAAATCAACTTAAACTATACGGCCAAGTATTAATTTTCTTATTATTCTGAACAAATTACATTTTCTTTTTTTCTTTTTTAAAACAAACTACACCCTTCATTATTTTTCTTAAACAAAATACATCTCACAACTAATTTGATACTTACTTGATTCTCTAATTTAAGTTGTTCAAAATTTTGAAGGACATTTTTACCATCAAATAATTAGGTCTCAAAAGTTACAGATTTGTACAATTATTTTTAATTGGATTACATGAACTAAATTAATATATATATATATATATATATATAGAAAACTAAGTAAATGAAATTGATAGTTTAAGAATGAAGCAAAATAAATGAACAAAAATAAAATTAACACCTTTTATTTTTTGCACAAAGTAGAATGTTAGAGAGAGTAGTCTCAAACCTCAAGGTTTCAAAACTTGAGCAACAATCTGAGTTGGCATGTTTATCAGTGTTAAGGTCACGTTCAAGGATAGACCTAGAGGGGAGTAAAAGGGGCTATGGCCCCCCTTATTATTTCAAAAAAATTATTTATTATAATAGTATTAGTTGATAATTATTTTTAAATGAAAAATGCTAGGTGTCATGAAGAATTTTCATGAAAACTGTCATGAAAATCATCTGCATCGTTAAATCAGGTATGTGTCTCATGATCCAACGGTGTAGATGGTTTTCATGACAGTTTTCATGAAACGTAGCAGACTAATTTAGTAAGGTCTCGTTTAAACGTAGCAGACTAAACGTAGCAGACAGTTTGCATATCACACTAAGGTCTCGTTTTGGAACAGACTAATTTAGTAACTTTATGGCTATTTAGTTAAAATATAAACTAAAAAAAACTAGTATGTTTAGGATGACTTTTTGATTTTTTACGAAAAGATATGCAAAAAGTAGAGAAAAAATAATTTTTTTTACTTTTTAGTATGAATTATTATTTTTTGATTTTTTCAGTGATTTTTTGATTTTTTTGACTAAAAATGCCCCTGGCTAAATGAGGCCTTAAGTGCCAATTAGCCTGCAAAGAAGATGATGAAGGATGATTCAACAAATGACTTTGACCAAATTTATTGAGAAAGAAATAGTTATGGATTTTAATTCAATTCTGCCACAGATGTCATTAATAACATAAAAGACCATCAAGCACAACTCAAAGCCATCTTTTGGAATGTAGGTTAGCTTTTTAGTTTTTTGACTATTTTAGTTTAGGGTTAAAAAGTCTCGTTTAGAATTAGTTTTTTGACTTTTTTGACTTCTGTAAGAGAAAAAATGAAATGATTATGGTTTGGATGTTACATTTTATCTTATTGAGCTAAAAAGCCTATTTTATTTTTTTGTAACTAAAATAACCCAACCCAAACCTTCGTACTAATGTCTCATTTTAGTAATTAGATTATCTTACAATAGTCATATTTTGTAACCCAACACGGATACAAGAAAATAGACTATTTTATATATTTTTTCATATTATTTATTGGTAAAAATTATTATTGTAGTCCATATAAATATATATTCTCGCTCTCTATGTCAAAATCTTAGGTCCGTCCCTCATCAAGTTAATGTAAATATTATCTTTATGGCACAGGTTAAGAAAGTTCATAAATATTATCCCTCATCAAGTTAATATAAATATTATCTTTATGGCACAGGTTAAGAAAGTTCATGAATATTATTTATTTTTTACTATATGTACTTTTATACATAATATATAATCTTTTTAAACTCTTTAACATGTACATTAAAGATACACGTTAACAAAATCTTAACATTAATAGTCTTAAATTAACAATCTCTTAAGATTAAATATCTTATCTCATGTCTGAAAATTTCTCTAACTTAGAAGGACATTCCTCATATCATATCATACCTCATATCTTTTCATCATATAGTAATTTATAATAGGTTTTTTAGGTTTTTGGCTATCACTAAAGTTAACCGTTACGCCCTGCTCATGATCTTGCTAAAAATGTAAACAACTTTATGACTTAGCTATGGTAATTTACATGTAAGAATGTATACATACATATACATGAATGATAATTTAGCTAACATTTATAAAAATATATTTATTTTATAAAAATTTATCTGTTATCCTGTGCATTGCACGATCCATAGCTAATTCATACTGAAATTGTTAAGAAATAACTAGAAAGATATCTTGACATTTATTATATATCAAATTTATACACAAACTACACTTTAATCCAAGCCGTGTCAAAGGATATACTTGGAATACTATTATTTATAGGAGAGGTAAGCTAGTTTGAATTGAATAAGTGTGAAGATTTTTTGCCAAGTCAAAATAATAGAGTAATGATAGATATTAAAATTTTTATCAAATATTTTACCGAATATCTCACATATAATGGGTCTCACAAAAGTGTGGGTCCACATTCATGTGAGACATTTAATAAAATATTTGATAAAAATTTTTGGAGTTCTAACATTTTCCAAAATAATATTCAACCTGTTCTACTTTATGGTATCCAAAACTGAAACTTGTGATCATAAAACATATTATCTTAATCTAAAAGAATGTTCTACTCACAATGTTTAAGAAATTTTTTAAATATGTTATATGAAAAAAAAAAGGCTGGTATGTGAGGAGTAGATTTTGGGGGGAATTATCTGTAGGTCGTAATAGGTGGATTTATTATTGAATAAGTTTCATAATAATTAATAGCGTTTTTCATCAAACACTATAGAAATGTCACTAATTGTTAATTTTCAATGACAGTTTAAAAATTTGTCACAAGAAATGTCACTAATTTTAAGTTTTAGTAACAGTTTAAAAAAATTGTCACAAAAAAAAAGTTAGTAATTTTCTACTTTTAGCGATAGTTTGAAAAATTCGTCACCAAAAAAAATCATTAATTGTAAGTTAGCGATAATTTATAAAAATCGTGACCAAAAAAAGTTATTAATTGTCAATTTTTAGCGACATGTGTAAAAAATTGTCACAAAAAATTATTTTAACAATGATTTTATTAAGACTTATTTTCAATAAGACTTGATGGGAATTAAGTTCAACTATTAAGACCTATTAGTAGTTTACCATAGATTTTTAGTCGTGTGGTCCTAACATTGGAAATTATTAATTTGTTAAAGATTTCGTAATCATAATTTTTTTTTATTGTTTTAAAAAATAAACAATAAATATATTTTTAAAAATAGATTATTTAATTATTTTTTAATCAAATCGACCTAATTTTTTTCATAAATAATATGCAAAACAAATTTACAAAATGAATTGTTCAAATAATCGAAACGGGATCAGTAATAATCCTCCCGAGTCACTCAAATTTTCTCAAGTTTAGATTTGAATTTAAGATAAATTCAACTCAAAAAATATCATTGCTTGATTTCAAGGACAAAATCATTAATTTGATAAAATATAAACTAATTTGACAAAAATAAATGTCAAAAAATATTAATTTTTAAAATTATTTCTACCCACTAAAGATAAAAGGGCAAATTACATATACCCCTCGAAGTTTAGCAAAATTACAGATACCCCCTGAGGTTTGAGAAATTACAAATACCCCCTAAAAGTACTATTTGCATAACAAATTAGGGTGCAAATTGGTATGAAAATATAAACCTTAGGGGACAATTTGTTATGAAAATATAAACCTCAGGGGATATCTGTAATTTAGTTAAACCTCGAGGGAGGTATATGTAATTTGCCGAAGATAAAATTATGTAAAATTAATAAATCTTTTATACATTCGTTTATTTATTTTTTTTACCAAATTAATTTTTATTATGTGTTTGGATTATGATCATGTAATAGGTGGTTGTTTTTATTTTCATTAAATTAGTTTCTATTTTTCCAAAAGTCAAATATGGCGACAACTTAGATGTCATTATTAAATCAATCCATTAAATCAAAAAATTCAAAATTCAAAATATTTCATATATTAAAATATGTCGATTACACATTAAAATCTTAACACCCACCCATTACATGATCATTATCCAAACACATAATAAAAATTAATTTAGTAAAATAAAAAATTAAATAAATGTCTAAAAGATTTATTAATTTTACATTATTTTATCTTTGGTGGATGGAAACAATTTTTAAAAATATTTTTTTAACATTTATTTTTATCAAATTAGTTTATATTTGATCAAATTGGCGATTTTGCCCTTGAAATTAAGCAATGGTATCTTCAATTGTCCTTATTTGGAATAAGATTCAAAATTCATGATCAAATATGTCACAATTGAAAAGTTAGGGATCAAAGTGACATGAGTCGTAAACTATAGGGACTGTTATTGTAATTCGCCTATTTTTTTTTATATAATTCATCTTTATTATTGGATTTACAATATGAACAGTTTAGATTACCATTTTAAGCTCAGAATAGGACCCAAAATATGAAATATAGAGTATGAAAAATAGAAATATAGAGAAAAGTCATTCTCATCTTAAATAGTTTTCACATTACGACAAGCGACGTTGAATAATTTTTTTTTTTTTTAACTGAAGAGATAATGCGTTATTAATAATAACAAAAAACAAAATATGATTGGCTATGAAAATAAAGTTCAACAACAAAATTGGTAGAACATGCAGATTTGGTAACCTAAACTCAACAACTCACCAGAAAGATGGGTATAACTTTAACTAACAATGACTTGTTCTTGCATACATATCGTTTTAAATTTTTTGATCCTGAAGAGGTCTAAGCTCGTTAATTTGTTATTTTGTACATAAAAAATTAAAATAAAATATAAAAAAATATGAAATGTGGTTAAAAAAGATAAATTTATAATAGGGTCCACATTTTGACGAGTGTGAATTGTTTGAAATTTCAAATAATGGAATGCACATTACACATGAACCTTTATACGCAATTTCCATTTAGATTAATAATGTGCCATGGTTAAAGCACCAAAAAAAAAAAGAAAAAAAAAGTGGTCTTATGGTCAAGATAACCCCTATTGTTTTTAGGAAAAATTACTACTCAGTGGCAAATTGAAAATTTTATTACATATTTATGAAAAAAATTATAATTATAATTATTAATATTTATAATTTTACTATCTATTTGTAATTATTTTTTAAATTATACACTGATATGAAATTTCTTCTCATTCTCATGTGAATTGCTGAATCGTGTCTTTCGCGTGATATCGTAAAGGAACCTTAATTTGGGAGAATTTTATCATAAATTCTTGTCTTTTTTAAGAAAAATGAAAGAAGAAGAGAAAGTTAATAATAGTACTATATTTTTAAATAATAAGAGTTAAACAGCCACATTATTTTTGCAAAATTTTTACATGCAAATTATTGTGTAGCATTGCTTTTTAATAATGGAGGCAAATTGTCTTCAATCCACAAAATAGATTGGACCATACTATTTGGATTTTGTAGGGCCCATCATGGGTATTATTTCAATGATTTGAATCGTTAATTTTTTAGACCACAATATATAAATCATTCATAAAAAAAAATAAAGTCGATCCGATAACCGTAACCACATTAGTTTATTACATTTGTCCTCTAAAAAATAAATAATCTAGTGTTTAAATAATATTTGTCATTTATTTATTTGTAAATAAATGTTTTGGCAAATAACAGTTTAGTTGAGAATAAGATACTTGATCCAATAGTCTAAGTTGGCCACTACTAAAGTGACCTCTCATAGAAGGGTATTTGTTCGATCAGCATAAATCCAACGATCAATAGAGGATACGAGTTGGTCAGTATCTTTGACAGGAAACCAACCGTTCTATCAATAGAAATCCAACGATCAATAGCAATTGCAACTTGACTACTATCAAAGCGACCCCTGACAAAAGGGCTAACCGTCCGATTAAAAGATTAGATGTATCTAAATTTTTTTTAAAAAAATAATTAAAATATTAAAAAAATTACTAAAAATAAATAAAAACCCAAACAAAAATGTACAGAGATTGATTACCTTCATCTAAAAATAATTTTTAAAAAATTAAACTAAACAAAAATGTGGTTTGGGTTACCTTCAAAGAAGGATAATGAGGAAGGGAAGTAGCTATGCAATGCATTTGCATTGTAATAATACATAATATTGTGTTTGTACCATTTAATTTAACTTCCACTGCGGATTATGCTTTTGCTTTCCTTTTTCTCCCCATCCACTAATACGTATTTGTTCATAATGTGAGATTTATTCTAGAATGAGAGAAAATTCAGCCAACCATAGTCGCCATCGCAAACCATTTCATACAACTTCACAAAAACTCTAAAGAACTAAACTTTAGAGGATCTAAAAGTGATTTTTGTTCCTTTTCTCCTCTTCAATAATTGTTTAAAAAATAGTAGTGATGATTTTATTGCATCTTTATCAACTAATGCTAATTGATTAATACTTAAATAAATTTAACATATTTTAGTGTCAGAAAATGGATGGAGCACTTAAAATATGAGGTAAATTACACTGATTTTTCTTGAAATTTTGAATAAAATAGAGTAACTTTATAAATTTTACATATTTATATTGGATGGTCTTAATGTTTTAATTCATTTAAAACTTAATTTATTTTTCATCAGAAATTTGTTAGTCATATAAATAAATAAAAAATGATATTGTTATCTTTTTTATATTAAAAATATATTTTTTACTTTGTGTATCTTTATGTTTTCATACCATCTGTGTTAGTTTTGGTCTCTTTAACCTTATTAAAAGGGAAGTTAGTGTAATTATGTCAAAATTATAGGATTTGTTGTATTTTCTTCAAATATGAAAAGAGGTTAGTGTAATTTATACCATAAATATCATAATTAATTCATTTTCAATCATCCAATCTAAAAAATAAAATCACTTTCAATCATAATTAAAATAAAAATTAAAATTAAAACGGGTCACGATCAAACACCACTTAAGGCATAACCAAAGACATTTTCGGTAATAATCAAAATAATAATCACAAAAAAAAAAAAAATCACTTTCAATCATAATTAACAAAAAAAAAAATTACAACAGGTCATGACCACACACCACTTGAGACGTAACTAAAGACATTTTCGGTAATAATCAAAATAATAATCACAAACCAAGGATCATAGCCAAAAATGACTTGAAGCAAAATCAGAGATTTTTTTAGTCATAACCAAAAGGATAAAATACATTTATGGTCCTTAAAATATGTGTTTTTGGTTATTTTGGTTTTTCAAATTTCAATTTTATCAATTTCATCCTTCAAGTTTTCAATTTGACTCAATGTGGTGCAATTTCAATCAGATCATCTAAATTATTAATGGAATGGTAATAAAATAAACATGGTCCTTAAAGTATGTGTTTTTGTCACTTTGGTCCCTAAATTTTTTAATTTTATCAATTTGGTCTTGAAATATTGATAAAAAAAATGAAACATAATGCTACAATATTGAAGGATGAAATTAACAAAATTGATACTTTATGGACTAAAATAACACAAAACAGATATTTGAAGGACCGTGTGTGTATTTTGTTACCATTCCATTAATGATTCAAACAACTATTTAGAATTGGATAATTTAACTCAAATTGACAACTTTGAAAATCAAAATAACAAAATTAAAATTTGAGTGACTAAAATGACAAATAATGCACATGTTAAGAACTAATTTTATCCTAACTAAAATAAAAATCATAAGAGATTATAACCAAATCACAACTATCTCCATAATGAGTCATAACTAAACATCACAAATATTTTAAGTAGACATGTATACGCCAAAAAAACAAATATTATAGAATTTTCCATTTTAATAATACCCTACAAAAAAAAAGGTAAATTACAGATATATCTATTGAGATTTCTTAAAATACGATTTTCTTGGCGTGATTTTAAAAATTACATCCTGCCCATTGAAAATTTTAATTTCATAACAAATGGCTCCTTTTGTCAATAAATCATTAAGTCAATTAACATTTTTTTATAAAGTTAGAAATTTGTAAATAATTTAAGTAATTTTATTATTATATATGACAGCAATGAAATTTTTTATTTTTTCAGTTAGTTTTGTTAAATAAAAAATTATGATAATAGAATATTTATAATTTTTCAAATTATAAGAAATAATTTGTATTTTAAACAAATTTACAAAGGTGTATTTGTAATTGGGTAAAGCACCAATAGGTCGTAATAGTTGAATTTAATTTCCATCAAATTCTATTAAAAATTTCTAGTAAAATCGTTGCTAAAGATAAATTTTCTGTGACAATTTTTTGTATATGTCGTTAAAAATTGATAATTAGTGATTTTTTTGTCACATTTTTTATAACTTGTCATTAAAACTTTCAATTAGTTACGTTTTTCTATGACGAATTTTTTAAAAGTTAAAAATTAGTGATATTTTTTTGTGACAATTTTTTAAAACTGTCGCTAAAACTTATAATTGACATTTTTTGCGACAAAAATTTTAAATTGTCGTTGAAAATTAACTAGTGACTTTTTTAATAGTGTTTGGTGAAAAACGCCATTAATTTTTACAGGACCTATTGGACAATAAATCTACCTAAGACTTTGTACTTTACCCTACTAAAAAATAAGAAATATCTTCTTTAAAGCAACTCCATTGGCTTGTCATTGGAGCTGCTATTGCCATAATTTGGTAGATTCAGCAGAGCAGCATACTCCAATGACAAGATATAGCAATTGTTATATTTGAGAAATGTCAAAATTTGATACAAGTTTTGGCAACTATTATTTGTCTCAAATCATCAAGAACCACCTCCCTCCATCCCTCCCTCCTCCCAGCAAAACATCAATCCCTTCCTCTCTCCCTCCGCCACCATTTTTGTAGAAGAAACACAAAAATTGATGCGTTCGGACGTCTAGCTGAACTTCTAATCACGCCAATTTCTATGTTAAAATGACAAATAAACTATTGGAATATCATTATTATTTTTCATTCATTTTCTATTATTTATTTTCATAATTGAATGACGACAATACTATTATAACATTTGTATGGAGATGCTCTCAACATGGAATTTGGTTTCGTGGCTAAAAATTTCCATGCCAAAAATTTCCTGTGTTGACAGGTTAGCTGACCTTAAAGACTCAAGTCCATGCCATGTTACCATGTATGATGTAGGACATGATGACGTATGCTTATGCATGTAAGAGGAGTGACGAATGGCTGAGGGGAAAAAAGAAGTTAGTCCAAAAGTCTATTTTTAGATTTTTTGGGTCATCAGGTCTAAATTTAAATTTTTGAAAAAATTACATTTAAGTGAAAATTTTATAAAATAATTTCAATTTGATGGAAAAATTTATAACTTTACCTTTTAATGTTACAAAGTTTTTCTTTAATATGCAATTATTTTTTTCAAATTTCACCGAAATGATATTTTTCCTAAATTTTTTGTGGTCATAAAGATAAAAATGATGTCAAAATTATATTATTTATATTTGATAAGGTTCTGGTTCCCAGGTGGATGGGTCGGACCGGTCCAGGCTCTTTAGACTCCGGCTCAGGGTGATGACTCCGTCAGGTGACCTGCATGCAAGCCCAGAGGGGAACGGGATAGTCCCCCAGTGAACCCTCCGGTGTGAGAATTAGTAGAGTAGAGTATGAGAAAAACTATGTAGAGAGAGATTGAGAGAGAGAGATAGCTTAACCTTATTCTTGTCCTCCTATCCTTGCTTATATTCTTTAGTTATCATTTTTCCTGTCTCTTGTGACGTGCTTTCCTTCGCCGAAAGCCTGTGCCGTAGCTTACCTTGTTCAGGGTGATGGAGGCTCTGTTCCGGCGGGGGGTGCTGTCGTAATAAACGCTGTGATGGGATGCATTAATGGTGATGTGTTGTGATAATAACTCTGCAGATCTTTGTCTGCTGATGTGGCCCGTGTCCCACCTGCCATGCGCCCAAATGCCATTGGCCCTTCATGCCTAGATGGCCTCCAGCTGTCCTGGGCTTTGCCAACCGGGTTATGCCATTGGTCCCAAGCGATGGGTTTGGGGTGGTTTACTGTGGGCCGTACGCCTTGTGGGCCTATCCATGTCAGTAGTCCCCCATTTCCGAGTGCAGCTTTAGACCAACGAAGGGAATAGTAAGAAGGAAGAGAAGTGTGAAACGAGTGGAGAGGCCGACTGGAAGGTGTGCCGACCGCAAGGGTGACTGGGCGGGAGGAACTGACCGTGAGGGTGGTCGGGCAGGAGGGGTCGACCGTGAGGTGTGCCGACCGCTAGGGTGGCCGAGCGGGAGGGGTCGATCGTGAGGCGTGCCGACCGCGAGGGTGGCTGAGCGGGAAGGGTCGACCGTGAGGCGTACCGACCGCAAGGGTGGCCGAGCGGGAGGGGTCGTCCGTGAGGCGTGCCGACCGCGAGGGTGGCCGAGCGGGAGGGGTCGATCGTGAGGCGTGCCGACCAAGAAGGCGCGGGGCTAAAAAATGTACTGATGTGAAAATGGAAAGGACAGGGTAAGGGGAGGGGACAGTGCATCGTGGCCACACATGTGGCAGTATCGTGGGGGGAAATGAAGCGTTGGAGCAGAAAATGAAACGATAGGTCACGGGGGGTTTTGAAAAGACGGTTTTGGCGGTTGATTTGAAAGGTTTTGAAACGGGCGAAAATTAATGTGGATCCGTGGAATACGGGTAAAACCGTAGGTTTTGGGTGTAATGCGTTTCACCTACCTTTGTACAAAAACTCAAAATATCCAAGTGTCAACTCCTTCACGCGCGTGCGACATATCTGTGTAGCATTCTCTCAACTTCCTTGCGTCTGCGTCAGAAGTGTTTTGTGAGCAAGCCCTAGAAATGGCACAAGAAGAAGTAGTTAATGTGAGGGTGGACCCGTTGGGGGATGATGATGGGGAGGAGTTAGCAGCGCAGTACAGGACGGAGGCGTCGGCCTTGATATTGGCCCCAAAGCCACTAAACCAGGTGGAGTCGGAGCAGTGGCACACTAAGGCGGACAAATCCACACTCACGGTGGCGGATTTGGAGGCGATTAGGGAGCGGTACCAGATTCCGGCGGAGGTAGATTTACGGCTGCCAACACCAGAGGAAAGGCCGTCTATGGTGAAGCCAGGGGAGTTTTTCCTGTACGAGGAGGCGCTGAAAGGGGGGCTGAGGCTGCCATTGCCTCAAGTGGTGGTTAATGTGCTAAATCGCCTAGAGGTAGCGCCGGGGCAGCTGATGCCCAATGCGTGGAATATTCTGATGGCCTGTGCGAGTGCGTGGCCTAAGGCGAATGGAGGGGAGGCCATGACGATCGACGAGTTCTTCTCATGTTACAAAGCGTCGGGGCAGCAAGAAACTTGGGTCACCCTACAGGCGGTGATGGGCAGGGGGTTGGTGGCAGGGCTGCCTACGTCGATCAAGGGATGGCGGCCACGGTGGTTCTTCGTGTCAGTTAATGGGGGGATGGGGGTGCGCACCATCTGGAAGGTGCCAACTCGGTCGATGGAGTCTAGGTTGGGGGCGGTGGCGGAAGAGAGGGTGAAGAGAGTGAGGGAGTGGAAAGAGAGAGAGAAAGCCAGATGGGACGATCTTGTCCAGCCGTCTGCACTGTTTGAGGCGGGGCTGGGACCGCAGCCGAAAGGTGGAGACCTCGGCCGGGCGGAGTTGGAGGAGAGGAGAAGAGCACAGGAGGTAGAGGATCGAGCCATTATGGCCAAGGCTGTGAAGTTGATAGAGGCGCAGAGGGACCGACCGCCTGAACCGATCTCGCGGGAGAGGATCCGACCGCGCCCCAGGCCGTTGGGGGAAAAAGACTTAGGCAACTTTGAGCCGCGGCCGCCGCCTATAGACCTTGTAAAAGAAAAGGCCAGAGAGGCGGTGGCGGCTATGAAGAAAAAGAAGGAGAAGAAGAAGAGGGGAGCCCCAGAGGAGGCTGCAGAGGAGTCTGGGGCCAAGAGGGCGAAGGTGGCCCCGACGGATGCGGAGGTCCCTGCGGCAAAGGACGCCCCAGAGGTGGTGGAGATCATCCCAACGGTGGAGGTTGTGGAGATGGCTCCGCCAGTACAAGCGGAGGCTGGGGTCGGTGAGGCGACGCCGAGCGGGAGAGAACAGGCCCAAAGGAGGCCCGACCCCCAGGAAGGAGGGGTTCGTGTGGCCACGGCGATTTATCATGTGCGCGCGGTAGCTGGAAGGATGGAGGGAGAAGAAGGCCCAGCCAGGGCGGGAGCCGACCGCCTGGTGAAAATTGTGGATGAGGGAGCTCTGCGCGCGGCATCTGGGTATAGTGAGGCCGACCTGCTGAGGGGGTTATGCTCCGCCCAAATGGAGGTAACCACCTTGGCGGGGGCTCTTCTCAGGAAAGCTGGGGCCGCCAAGTTGAAGGCTGAGGAGGCCAGGGCCCAGTTGGCCAAATTAAGGAAGGACAGTGCCGACTGGGAGACTGCCTATGCCGATCTGCCAGCAGTCAAGTTGGAACTGGAGGACACACGCCGTAAGGTTGTGTCGCTGGAGTTCCAACTGGCTGGTGAACAGAAAAAGTTGGAAGAGTCTGAGAGGGCCTGCGCCGTGGCAGTCGAGAGGCACGAAGAGGCTATGACCAGCAATGAAGAGCTGGTCAGGCAGAAGGATGAAGCGGACTTCAGAATTGGAGACCTGTTGAAGGAGCTGGGGGAAGAGCGCGCCAGAGCAGAGGAGGACAAGGGGAGGCTTCTGAGGGAATGGGAGATGGAGAAGGCGAAGGTGGCGGCGGAGCTAGAGAGTCTGAGGAAGGGGATGGAAGAGGAGAGGGCGACGGCAGCTGCTGAAAAGGTGGCCCTGCAAAGGGAGCTGGACGAGGAGAGGGCGAAGGCGGCGTCTGAAAAGGCGGCCTACCCTGATCTATGCGTCGCAGCAGTGGAGCAATATAAAGGGTCCCCCGAATTCCAGATGGTGGTGGATACTGCCGTCGCCAGGAGTCTGGCTGGTCAAGAGCCTGGGGGGGTGGGCCCATCAAGGAAGACTGCTGGAGGTAGGACGGAATCAGAGGTGATTGAAAGCTTCCAGCAGTCCGACTTCTATAAGCACGAAATGGCCGAGTTCTGGGACAGCGGTTGGAAAATGTTCAAGCGTAGAGCTGAGGAGCTGTTCCCAAACTTGGACCTGAGTAGTGTGACAATAGGCGAGGATGATGTGGCCCAGACCCCCCTGGACGAAGGCGTTGAAGAAGAGTATCTAGCATCCAGCGAGGAAGAGTAGCCAAGGAGAAGAAGGGCTGGGCGTGCTCTGTGGTTTTTTTTTTTTTTTTTTTTTTACATTGTAATTCTATGAGTGAATGAATAAATGAATGAAGAGTTTGGTTATGATGAATTTGTGTACAAATGTTATTTTGTGTATGTTGGCAGCTGACTGTATAGGCCTGTAGTGGCTAAAATGAATGAAGTCTTGTTATAACAGTTAAAAATTGTGCAGTAAAAATTTTGTGCAGTAAGAGTCCACAAATGAGGATAAAGGGTAGGTTGCAAATTGTAGCTAGACAGTTAAGTGTAAATTTGAAAGTAAGTGTGAAAAATGTAACTAAGTGTTATGAGGAGGTTTCAAAATGTAAGAGTGAGAGTAAGTGTTATGAGGAAGTTTCAAAATGTGACCAAGTGTGGAAAATGTAGTCTTGTTTGGCTTTGGGGCTCTCGGTCTAGCTGAGGCTCTAAGTGCTCAGTCTGGCTGAGGCTTTGAAGTGCTCAATCCGGCCGAGGCTTTGAGTGCTCAGTCTGGCTGAGGCTTTGAAGTGCTCGGTCTGGCCGAGGCTTTGAAGTGCTCGGTCTGGCCGAGGCTTTGAAGTGCTCGGTCTGGCCGAGGCTTTGAGTGCTCAGTCTGGCTGAGGCTTTGAAGTGCTCGGTCTGGCCGAGGCTTTGAGTGCTCAGTCTGGCTGAGGCTTTGAAGTGCTCAGTCTGGCTGAGGCTTTGAGTGCTCAGTCTGGCTGAGGCTTTGAAGTGCTCGGTCTGGCCGAGGCTTTGAGTGCTCAGTCTGGCTGAGGCTTTGAAGTGCTCGGTCTGGCTGAGGCTCTGAGTGCTCAGTCTGGCTGAGGCTTTGAAGTGCTCGGTCTGGCTGAGGCTCTGAGTGCTCAGTCTGGCTGAGGCTTTGAAGTGCTCCGTCTGGCTGAGGCTTTGAGTGCTCAGTCTGGCCGAGGCTTTGAAGTGCTCGGTCTGGCCGAGGCTTTGAAGTGCTCGGTCTGGCTGAGGCTTTGAAGTGCTCGGTCTGGCCGAGGCTTTGAGTGCTCAGTCTGGCTGAGGCTCTGAGTGCTCAGTCTGGCTGAGGCTTTGAAGTGCTAGGTCTGGCCGAGGCTTTGAGTGCTCAGTCTGGCTGAGGCTTTGAAGTGCTAGGTCTGGCCGAGGCTTTGAGTGCTCAGTCTGGCTGAGGCTTTGAAGTGCTCGGTCTGGCCAAGGCTTTGAAGTGCTCAGTCTGGCTGAGGCT
The DNA here is from genome assembly GCF_055761805.1 of Camellia sinensis. Taxonomy (NCBI): domain Eukaryota; kingdom Viridiplantae; phylum Streptophyta; class Magnoliopsida; order Ericales; family Theaceae; genus Camellia; species Camellia sinensis. The sequence goes on from NC_138962.1 coordinate 93,577,872, forward strand.
TTGAAGCTTTGAATTCCTGTCGGTGACAATGTTATGGGATCATCATACAAACATTTGAATTATGAAAGCGTAGATCTGCAATCGGAATTTGCGTTATATATATTAAAAAAGGGAATACAACAATATTGGTAATACAAAAGTATGAACTTATTGATAGTAACGCTTCAAATGTTCTGCATTTCAAGGATGGGGCAGGTCTCGGCCTTCCATGTCTTGGAGTCGGTAAGTGCCTGGTCGTGGTCGGGCTTTGACAACGTAGGGACCCTCCCATTTGGCTGCCAGTTTGCCCTCGGATGGATTCTTTGTGGCGAGAGTCACTTCTCGTAAGACAAGATCCCCCACAGAGAATTCTCGAGGTCGGACTCGGCGGTTGTAGTGTGTTCTCATTTTCTGCTGGTAAGAAGCCAATCTGACAGCAGCGGTTTCTCTAAGCTCTTCGACTAGATCGAGGTCTGTTCGATGGAGCTCTTCGGCTGAGGCCAGATCCGGATGTAAAACCCTAGGAGTGGGCAGGCCGACCTCTACTGGGATAACCGCCTCAGCGCCATATGTTAAGCGAAAAGGGGTTTCGCCGGTGGGAGTGCGAGCAGTGGTTCGGTAAGCCCAGAGTACATTTGGCAGTTCCTCAGCCCAAAGGCCTTTAGCAGCTTCGAGCTTGGTTTTGATGATTTTTAGAAGGGAACGGTTGGTGACTTCAACTTGGCCGTTTGCCTGGGGGTGACCGGGGGAGGAGAAGCACGGTTGGATCTGGAGATCTGCACAAAATTTTCTGTACTTCGCGTTATCGAATTGTTTGCCATTGTCAGAGATGATGGCTTGAGGGATGCCAAATCGGAAAATGATCGATTGCCAGATAAACCTGGTTGTGTTCCGCTCGGTGATTGTGGCAAGGGGTTCAGCCTCAACCCACTTGGTGAAGTAATCAATGGCAACGATCGCGAATTTGGTCTGACCTCAACCGGTGGGAAGGGGACCGACCAGGTCAATCCCCCATTTGGCAAACGGATAAGGACTGCAGAGTGTGATTAACTCTGTAGGAGGAGCATGAGGGATGTTGGCGAAGCGTTGACATTTGTCGCATTTGAGCACGAAGTCAGTTGCATCCTGACTGAGTGTTGGCCAAAAATACCCAGTACAGAGTACCTTCTGGGCAAGGGACCTGCCTCTTGAGTGATTGCCACAAATCCCCTCATGGATCTCCTGCATTACGTAAGTTGCTTGCGCTGGATTGAGGCACCGTAGATATGGCCGGGAGAAGCCGCGTTTGTACAATATATCGTCGATAATGACGTAATTGGACGCTCGGGATCGGACTTTGGAAGCCTGCTGCTGGTCATCTGGGAGTGTTCCTGTGGTCAAGAATAGGAGGATGTCGGATGCCCATGGGATAGGTTCATTGTGAATGTATTGTATAGCTTGTAGACTGGGTGAAACGGCCGGGTGGTGCAGATATTCTACGCGGACATCATGGCTGAGAGTAGGATGGTCAGCGGAAGCTAACTGAGCCATCTCGTCTGCTTTGGAGTTTTCTGCCCGAGGAATATGCCTGATGTGGAAGGTATTGAAGAGGCGAGCAAGGGGGAGTGCCAGGTCTCTGTAAGCTCGCATCGTATCGTCCTTGGTGTCAAAGTCCCCCGTCATTTGACCGACGACGAGTTGGGAGTCGCTGAAAACTCGGAGGTGGCTGACCCCTATGTCCTTGGCGAGGCGGAGTCCTGCTATCAATGCCTCGTACTCGGCTTCATTGTTGCTTGCTTCAAACAGGAAACGGAGGGCACATTTGAAGTGGCCGCCCTCAGGAGAGGTGAGGATGAGGCCGGCACCGCTTCCTTCTCTTCGGGACGACCCATCAACATTGAGAGTCCAAGAATGAGGATCTTCTGGCTCTGTTGGAGTTGGTAAGGGCGGGGGTGTGGTGGTCGGGGTCGGCTTAGTGAACTCCATGATGAAATCGGCTATAGCTTGCCCTTTGATTGCTGTCCGAGGGCGGTAAGAGATGTCAAACTGGCTGAGTTCTACTGACCACTGCATCAGTCTACCTGAGAGTTCTGGTTGTTGCATGACCTTCTTCAGGGGCTGGTCGGTGAGGACCACTATGGAGTGGGCTTGGAAGTATGGGCGGAGTCGTCTAGAGGCAATGACCAAGGCCAGGGATAGTTTTTCCAGCAAGGGGTAGTTCTGCTCCGCGCCCCTGAGAGCTCGGCTAATGTAATAGACCGGTCGTTGGACTGAGCCATCTTCTCGGAGGAGAGCTGCACTGACTGCGGTTCCTGATACTGCTAGATAGAGAAAGAGGGGCTCGCCCGTGATTGCTTGGGAGAGAAGGGGGGGTTGGCCATGCATTGTTTTAACTGTTGGAAGGCCTCTTCGGATTCAGCTGTCCATTCAAACGTCTGCCGAAGAACTTTGAAGAAGGACAAGCACTTATCTGTCGCGCGGGAGATGAAGCGGTTAAGGGCCGCCACTCGGCCGGTGAGCCTCTGAACTTCTTTGACCGTCCGAGGCGACTGCATCTCAACCAAGGCTTTGATCTTCTCAGGGTTAGCTTCGATGCCGCGTTGGCTGACCATAAAGCCCAAAAATTTGCCAGATCCTACGCCGAAGGCGCACTTCTCTGGGTTGAGCTTCATTTGGTACTTGCGCAAGGTGGCGAAGGTTTCTCGTAAATCAGTAAGGTGATCGGAGGAGTATTTGCTTTTGACTAGCATGTCGTCGACGTAGACTTCCATATTCCGGCCTATTTGGTCATGGAAAACGGTGTTAACCAGCCGCTGATAAGTGGCCCCAGCATTCTTCAATCCGAACGGCATTACACGGTAGTGGTAGGTACCTCGGTCGGTAATAAATGATGTGTCCTCCTGGTCAGATGTGTGCATTAGGATTTGGTTGTACCCAGAGAAGGCATCCATGAAGCTGAGCATTTGATGACCGGCGGTGGCGTCGACCAGCAGATCTATACGAGGAAGGGGGTAGCTGTCTTTGGGACAAGCTCGGTTCAAGTCAGAGTAGTCGACACAGAGCCGCCATTTGCCATTGTGTTTTCGGACGAGGACCACATTGGACAACCACCTAGGATAGTCCACATTTTTTATGAATTGGGCTTCGAGGAGTTTGTTGACTTCGGCGGCTATGAGGGTGTTGCGCTCCGGGTGGAAAATGCGTTGCTTCTGGCGGTGGGGTCGAAAATGGGGTTCGATGCTGAGGCGATGGGTTATGAAGGAGGGGTCGATGCCTGGCATGTCAGAATGAGTCCAGGCGAATACATCTCTGTGCTCGGTTAAGAGAGCAGTAAGGTCGGCCTTGGCTTGAGCGGGTAATTGACTGCCGATCTTGGCGGTTCTGATTGGGTTGGTGGGATCGATGTTGACTTCAACAAGTTCCTCTACAGGTTCACCTCTGACCAGCTCGTCCTCGTCTCGGACGTCAAGCCCTTCGATGATCATGGCCTCTTTTAGCTTGACTTCTTTGAGTGAGGCGACATAACACTCCCTGGCTACGGTTTGTTCGCCTTTGACAGTTCCGACGCCGAGATCGGTGGAAAATTTCATGGCCAGATGATATGTGGAAGTGATGGCTTGGAAGGCGTTTAGGGCTGTGCGGCCAAGGATAATGTTGTAAGCGGAGGGGCAGTCGACCACAAGGAAGGTGAGCAGCTTAGTGGTCTGCTGCGGGTGCTCGCCGATGGTGATAGGCAGATCGATGGAGCCGATGGAGGTCACTCGGTCGCCGGTGAAGCCGACCAGAGGGGTTTGGAGAGGGGACAAGCTCTCTTCCCCAATCTTGAGTTGGCGGAAGCAATTGAGGAAGATGATGTCTGAGGAGCTGCCGTTGTCTATGAGGACTCGTCTGACTTTGTAGTTGGAGAGGATGGCGGAAATGACAAGGGGGTCATCATGTGGGTAACGGACTCCTGCACAGTCGGTATCGGTGAAGGTGATGGGTTCGATCCATTGTTTTGACTGTTTGGGAGGTCGGTCCACCGTCGTCACTGCTTTGTCTGAGCCTTGCCTAATTTTTCTGAGTTCTGCCTTCTGAGCTGAGCGGGATGGCCCCCCGCAAGCAAGGCCCCCCGAAATGACTCTGATTTCTCCGACCGGTGGAGGGGGATTGCCCGGAGGCCGAGGCTGTGGTGGGGGGCGATCGTGGCCTTCGTTTGGTGGGGCTTGATTGCGGGGCGGTGTGCGTCGGCGATTGTTCCTGGGATGGTCAGTTCTTTGTCTCTGTGGGGGACGGGGGTCTGTGAATCGGCTGAGGCGGCCCTGGCGGATGAAGGTCTCGATCTGGTCTTTGAGGTTAATGCACTCGTCGGTGGTATGGCCATGGTCTTGGTGGAAACGGCAGTATTTGGACTGATCTTTCCGGGTGGAAGGGTTTCGGGACGGTAGGGGCCATTTGAGGGGGTAGTCCCGCTGGATCTGATTGAGGACGTGCTCCATGGGGGAGTTGAGAGGGGTGTACCGCTCGAACCGACCGGGCGGTCGGGTCGGAGTCGACCGGTCAGTTCGGGGGGGGCGGTCATTATAGTGGGGTGTTTGGCTATTATACTGGGCGGTTCTGGGCTCGGAGTCTTTCCTCTTTTCTCTGGGAGTCGGATTTTTAGGAGTCGGCTCTTGCCGAGCGGCCAGGGAATCTTCAGCATTCATGTATTTTCTGGGCTTTGGACAGTAGAGCTGCCATGGTGGTTGGAGGGTTTTTGGAGAGGGAGAAAAGGAAATCAGACGACCGCAGGCCGGCCATAAAGGCGGTGAGGATGACCTTGTCGTCATTCTCCGCTACTTGAAGGGCTTCGGTATTGAAGCGGGTGACAAAGCTGCGGAGCGACTCCCCCTCGGTCTGACGAATGTTAAGGAGCTGGGTGGCTGGGCGCCTCTGACGCTGGGCTCCAATAAAATGGCTCAGGAAGGAGTCACTGAGGTGTTGAAAGGTGGAGACGGAGTCCGCCGGTAGCTGGCTAAACCACAACCTAGCTGATCCTTTTAGTGTCACTGGAAAAGCTCAGCACATGATCTCGTTAGGGAAGGCATGAAGGACCATGAGGGTGCGGTAGGTTTCCAGATGGTCGACTGGGTCCGTCGTGCCATCGAAGGAGTCAATGGTAGGCATCTTGAACTTGGCAGGTAATGGTTTGTCGCGGATAGAGGCAACAAAAGGTGAGTTGGTGGTGGCTGAGGGCTTGTGCTGAATGTTCTGCATGACCCCTTGTAGTTGGAGTTTCATAGCTCGGATTTCAGCGTCCCAGAGGGGAGTGTTGTCACCATGGTCGGCCAATGGAGGCTGGACACTGCTAGCTTCCCCCTCAGGGGTCAGTGCTGCGACTAGCGGGCGTGGAGGTGGAGGTGGTAGGTTTTCATGTTAGGGAGGAAGGAGCTGCGAACCTTCTGGGTTAGGCGGAGGGGGCTGTGGAGCAGTATGGCCTGGGGTTGTCCCCTGGTTGGGTGGAATGTTTGGAGGTGGAACGAGGGGGATTCTTTGGAGTAACGCATTGATCAGGTCCTGGTTTTGCTCGGCCATGCGGTTAATGCTGTTGGTGAGCTCGATGATGTACTGTGGTGGGTTGGTTGGGTGGGAGGGATCTGTTTGGTGATCGGCGGCGTTGTGGTGAGAAGCCATGGACCTAGTCGTGACCATACACCTAGACAGGCAAAAGGGAAAGGTGATGGTGAGAAGGGAGGGCTCCAGCGGTAGTGAACACAACTAGCGCGCGAATAAACCAGTAAATTCCCACAGACGGCCAACTGATAAGGTTCTGGTTCCCGGGTGGATGGGTCGGACCGGTCCAGGCTCTTTAGACTCCGGCTCAGGGTGATGACTCCGTCAGGTGACCTGCATGCAAGCCCAGAGGGGAACGGGGTAGTCCCCCAGTGAACCCTCCGGTGTGAGAATTAGTAGAGTAGAGTATGAGAAAAACTGTGTAGAGAGAGATTGAGAGAGAGAGATAGCTTAACCTTATTCTTGTCCTCCTATCCTTGCTTATATTCTTTAGTTATCATTTTTCCTGTCTCTTGTGACGTGCTTTCCTTCGCCGAAAGCCTGTGCCGTAGCTTACCTTGTTCAGGGTGATGGAGGCTCTGTTCCGGCGGGGGGTGCTGTCGTAATAAATGCTGTGATGGGATGCATTAATGGTGATGTGTTGTGATAATAACTCTGCAGATCTTTGTCTGCTGATGTGACCCGTGTCCCACCTGCCATGCGCCCAAATGCCATTGGCCCTTCATGCCTAGATGGCCTCCAGCTGTCCTGGGCTTTGCCAACCGGGTTATGCCATTGGTCCCAAGCGATGGGTTTGGGGTGGTTTACTGTGGGCCGTACGCCTTGTGGGCCTATCCATGCCAATATTTGTTCAATTGCCATCAATTTATCAACATGTCATTTATTTGTTAAAATGTAAATTATTTGTTCACGTGTCACTTATCTACTCATATATTTATTTATGTGTTACTTATCTATTCACTTAGCCCTTGTTTGGCAAGTGGGCTTTTTTTTTGGCTTTTTGGCTAAATTAGCCATAAAAAGACAAAATACACTAAAAAATCAATAAGACAAAATGTTACATTTAAATCATAATCATTTTACTTTTTTTCTCACAAAAGTTAAGAAAGCCAAAAGAGTCAACACAAATGAACTTTTTAGCCTAAGCTAAAATAGCCAATAAATCAAAAGGCCAAAAATTCAATCCACTTCCAAATGAAACCTAATCTTCCTATTTGTCTAAATCATCACCACCACCACCATTGCCACCATTGACCATTCTTTTGATAATTTTATTCAGCACCAACAAATTTTCAATAGTGGTTTGACGACTGTCTAACGGTGGTGGTTTTTGAGATTGTAACTACACTAGGGTAAAAATGAAAAGAAAATTATTTCAAAATAATAATTTATCATTTTTAACATAACTTTTTACTATTATATTTTTACCGACAAAACAAATCAATCCTTAAATCTAATGCTATAAATGTTGGTAAAAATAATTTTTCTTTATCAATTTAAAAGATAAATAAATAAATAAATAAAACTAAGGTGCAAGTCCGAAGTATTGCTGCATTCTCAGAACTCATTTTTCTCCTTATGAGTTGAATATATTGGACGTCAAATCTTGGGTGCCACAGGAAAAGAATTGTAGTGGTAATTACATGCAAAGCAGAGAAAAAAATAATAATAAATGAGTAGAAAATCTATTTTAATTGTAATAGAAATATGAAGAAGAAAAATAATTACATAAAGGTAAAATATATCCCATAAATTGACCATTCAGCAGTGTGCATAGATGAAAACTATAAAATAAGACCTAAATGTCTCACAAATGGGGGAAAGCTTTCTAAAAAATAAAAAAGTGAAAGAAAGAAAAGACGTACAGAAAAATAAAAAGAATGATTGACTTTGTGATAGTGACTTTTCAACTATTTTAGGTGATTCTCAAAAGTGTCTTTAAATTTATTGTTGACCAATCTATCATTCATCTTCTCTTCTCTATTGTCTCTCTTTCTCTTTCCTCTATAATTCTAGTTATCGACCACCACTGTCATGCCACCCTTAGTTCCTCTTCCACCTTTCCTTCTCACAACCACCACTATTAACTCTAGTTACCGCAAAACTTGCTTAGTGCAAGTATTATATGTGCTTGATACAAGTGCAATATTTGCACAATGCAAGTATTAATTATGTGTTGTGCAACAACAATTGCATGCAACCTCATGAAATTTGTTCTTGCACTTGCACTGGGCACACTTAACACAAGTACACATTGTCTTTGTATCGAATACATTTAGCACTTTCACTGTGTAACAGTAGGAGTAACATGTGGGGTCATGAACAGAATAGGTGTTCACAGATCGGATTATTCTAGTATTAGATTAATCTAGGAACCAAACTCATTCCTATAGTTCTAGAAAAATTAAAACCATGACTGAATCAATAAACCTATGGAATCAAACTAGAATCGAACTATAAAAACTGGTTTGATTAGGTTAGATTTTACAATCTAAGAAATTTTATATAATAATAAATATGATACATATATTCTATGTTAGTAATTAACCTAACAATGGCCCTGTTTGGTAGAGCTGTGGGAAAGTGCTTATAGCTTATGCCTTAACAGCTTATAACTATGAACATAAGCTGATTTCTGACTTATAAATTAAGCTTCTCCTGCCCCACTCAAAGAATAAGCTGATTTCTGACTTACAAAAAGCTATAAGCTGCATTGTTAAGCTAAACCAAACACATCAAAATAGCTTAAATTAAGCTGAAAGCTGAAATAAGATGAAAAAAAGCTGTACCAAACACGGCCAATAATGAATTTGGTTAAGTTGGTTAGGGTTTATCAATTTTACAATAAAGACTAGTGTTAAAATCTTATAAGAAACTTATATATTTTAATTTTTACATATAAAAATATAAAAAAACAATAATAAATAAATGTGTCACTGTTAGAACAAGAACAAAAACTAATAAATCAGACTAAAAAACTGGCAGTTTGGACTGGATTGGATCGATTTACCAATTCCATCGATTTTTTGAACACCTCTACTTTGTATCGAATACATTTAGCACTTGCACCGCGTAACAGTAGGGATAGAATGTAGAGTCATGAACAGAAGGGGTATGGGGGTTAAATGGTTATAGTGGTAAGTGTAGTATCCCGAGTCTTAAACCTGATTTGAACTCACTTGTATGGATGTCCCGATACACTTTTGGACCATTGATTTGACGAATTGTATTTTTGTTGAGTTGGCGTTAATTCTTATTTAGCGTATAACACTATTAATATTTCATTTCAGGTATAAGGATAAAAAAACAGAGACTTAGAAACACTTTTGAACTTGAGCCTGCCTGGAATTTAGCTGCACAAGCGGTCGAGAAACAGTGGAGCCTGAGCCAAGCACCGCTCAAGTGGTCAAGTGCACTACACGAGCAGCAATGAGCTCCACATGAGCAGCCAAGTTTGAGGACCTTTCTGCTTGAGCTTTGTACGAGCGAACAAATCTAAAAAGCTGCAACGTGGCAACCTCTCAGTCTAGCATTTTTTAATCTTTTTTTCTACTTTTGCAGAGAGAGCTCATCTCTCTCTCTCTCTCTCTCTCTCTCTCTCTCTCTCTCTCTCTCCACCATAACTGCACATAAAAGCTAGATTAGGTGTTCTAGAGTGGAAATCATTCAAAAGTTCAAGCATTAAAGTCTTAGACCACGACAAAGGCTTTGATTTGGTTAGAGTCAATATTCATTTCGTCAACATTTCCATTTCTCCTTTCTCCTCTTCTCCGTTTGAGGTAGGGTTTCCTTTCATTAGTTTAATATGGGTTTACAGATGTATGTGTGGTATTTTGATAGAGAACTTTAGATTTATTGATAGAGATTTTGAAAATGCATGATATGAGGTTAGGGTTTATGAATTGGTTGAAGTTTTCTCTATAATTTTATTATCAAATCCATTTTCTTTATATAAAATTGCATGAGGGTATCTAGAAATGAGAAAGCATCAATGTTGTGAAAAACTCTAATTGGTGATGTTGCACAAAATGAGAAATTAATTGTGTTATGTTGAAATTAATGATACTAGTTGGAGAAAAAGGATGTCTTATTGAAATTGAAGAGAAATGAATATAACTTATGAAATTATATTATCGTTAGAGATAATTGTTTTGGGTATTGGTGGAGAATGTCATTGTTGCAAACATTGATCTAATAGGATGATGAAAATCCTTATTCATTATACCATTGAATTGTTGAATTTATGAAAATGAAAACCCGTTGTAGAATTGAAGTGTATGGAGTACATTTTATGAGAACTGAACATTTGCATCGTTGCATCGATTACATTAAAATATCATGGTTTTTAATTGAATAATAAGGGTGAATCTGAATCATGTATACTTGAGGATAAGATAATTTGGCTTGATAGTCCATGGTGAAAGACTAAAAATTTGCGCAGTATAAGTGCCAAGGTCCTTCCGGTTAGAAGTTGGTAAATTTTGTGGTGTTTAGGTGACACTTAGCAATAGTCACTGACAAAGTGTTGCTTCAGATAGCACACTAGATTAGGTGATACTTAGCGATGACCATTGGCAGATACGTGTATTTGAGAGGATTCACTAGGTCTTTTAGTAATGATATTGGGAAATGTTAACTAAATGGGAAAACGTTTTCAACATACTATACATATGTAGTATCACAATCATGTACATGTATAGAAACATATTATCTTCAGAAAGATTACTCTATTGGACTATATGTTCACTTTACGTGGCTAAAATCTTTTTCAAGTATTGATGGCGTGCTCCGACCTTGAAGCAAGGCATAAGATATTGTAGACACCCCATTTTTTACGGCCCTTACGACTTGGACGTCATCACATGTACACCCGATGATGAGTTTACATGTTTGCTGAATGCTCGAAATCCTCAGCGGAATGCCACAACTTTGAGCCTTTCAAACCCTGTACCCCTGTTACCTTTGTTCTTGGACCAAACCTTGGTTCTTCAAGCCTACAACCCTTGGTGGCCTGTTGGCCACCATTTTGGGCTGTCAACCACCTTTTTGGGCTGCTGGCCATCACTCTTGGTTGCTGGCCACTGATGTGGCTTGTCGGCAATGTGTTTTGCAGATATTTTGTGACAGCTATGCCAGCTGTTTCTACAAATGCACGCATCTGCTTCCACTTGTAAAGCTAGATATTCTTGAGGGGAATTCTTGTTTTCTATATATAGAGGGCCTCCTTCTCATGTTTTAAGATTGGAAAAATTTTAGAGCAAAATTTTTTCTCTCTTTCTCTCTTCCAAATTTCTACACTTTTGCCTACATATTCTTAACCTTTGCCTATACACCCTTAACCAAATCTTCTTATCTTTGAGCTGAGGTACTTTTGAGCTTGGTTTGAGCCCTAGAAGGGTGTGTTGTCTTGATTTGTTATCTAGAATTGGTCATCTCTTCAAAAGGTATAAGGCTTTGCTTGTTGTTTTGTTTTATTTGCTGTTAGTCTTACTATTTTCCAACTGTTTTTAGGCTGCAAAAGCTTTTTATTTTTGGGCTAAAACTTGGGTTTTAAGGCCATTAAAGATTGAGGGGTGGTTCACCCTCCTTTTCAGCTTGTTTTGAAGGCCTTTTCCCTTGTGTTTTCCATCCTTTTACTATCTATTTTTGAGCTTGTAAACACTATTTTTCAAAGTTATTTTTCAAAGTTATTTTTTGAAGTCCAAATTTGGAGGGGTTAGCCTCCCCCCCTTGTGTCTTGCTTACTGGCTTAGCTTGTGCTATGTTTTAGCTAATTAATCTAGCCATTTTTGTCTTAATTCTAGCATATTTTAGGACTTATTTTAGACTGTTTTAGCACTACTTTTGGTTGATAATTGCATTTGAGCTTTGTTTTGCATGCTTGTAGTGTAATTGTCCTCATGAGTTTAGTGTTTTAGGCCTTAGGCACCATCTTGTTTGAGTTGATTGCATTTATTTATGGCTTTCCATACATGTGATCACTCTTAATCACCTTTGCAATCTCCCTCCTTTCTTGGTTTTTTTTTTTTTTTGCTTTGAAAGTGGTTCAAACAACTTGTTTGTTTAAAGCATGAGATTGAGGTATCATGCTTAATGGTTTAATCCCTTTGAGGTTCATTACCAACGATATGATGTCTTTTTCATACCTAAGACAACACTTGGTTTGAGCCTTCTTTCCATTTAGAGGACTTAAACTTACCATTGGACTTAATGAATTAAAGAATGGATGGAAATCTAAACTGGAGTAATTAAAATTGAGGCTAAAAATGATGCAAAATAATAAAAAGTGTTGTGTTCAATCGGACGTTAATTGAACACATGGAAGCTAGAGGCATTTCATACTCATTAGTGATAAAATGATTCAAGTTTCCAAGGTCACCACTTCTCTTGATCACTTCATGAAAGGGAGATGGTTTGAGTCTTATTTTGTTGCATTTATTGAAATTGCACACTTTGGTTCATAAGCCATCATGCAATGAAATTACTTGAGTTGGTGGTTTGTGAACCAAGCTTACTACTCCTTCGATTTGTTCATGAAAATGAGGGGTGAGTTGTGCAGACAAATCCTTGAAAATACTCTATGCATGCTTTGTTTGTTCTCTGTTGCAGCAAGATGAACTGGGCAGCAGTGGCCGGCAAGCCACTTTCCATGGACAGCATGCCACCTTTGATGGCCAGCCAACTATCACTGGTGGCCGGCAGGCCCTCACTTCTGGCCAGCTAGCCATTGATACAAAATTTAGCAGTGTGTTCTTTGAGCAAAGCAAAGCCAAGCCATTCTGGAAGTGGATAAAGGTGATAGTGTTTTATTGTGCAATAGAGGCCTTCTGGAAGCCAATAGTGGCTTTTCGGGCAAAAACCGAGCACATGTATGAGCATTCCTCATGTACCGAGCATGTTTAAGTTTAAATACTTAGCTTAGCTATTTGTTGTAATTAATTAGTTGTAGCTAGTTAATTTCGTAAAGTGTTATAATTAATTAGTTAGTTAACTAGTTATTCGATTTCATCTTGTAATTATTTTAGTTAACTAGAATAGTTAATTCATTTGTTGTAATAATTAGTTAAGTAGTTTAGCTAATTTAATTTATTTTGTAATAATTAGCTTAGCTTTGATTAGTTAGTTAGTTTATTCGGACCCTCCGGTGTGAGGGCGCAATGTTGTAATAATGTGTATGTCTTTCAACCCCACGTCTTTCTTCCTTTTATTTACTAGCTTATAATGGTTAATTTAGGGACATCATGTTTCAATTAGCATTCTTCATGTTTGCATCCATTTGTATTGCATGCACTGGGGCTCAGTTCATCATTCTAACTTGCATTGTCGTTTAAATACCTCTTTGAATACGTGCTTAGACCGCATGCTATTTAATTGATCCATATGCCATATTAGTAGCCAAGCTTATTAGTTACATTTTTCCATGTGTTGCGTTAGTCATATCACATAGTTAAGAATCATACATTTTTCGAATTCATTTCTCTTTTGGCTTGGAGTACTAGGTGAGCCTTTACTCGCTTTAGCATATTGCATGAATGTGATGTTGCCATGTCTAGCATACTTACCAAGAAGCTAAGTGCTTAAGTGCTATAACTGCTTGAATGCCTGTAGGTGAAGGTTAATTGCTTGAATTTGAATCATTTGAGTAATGTTCATTATGTGATCACTTTTTCAAGTGGTACATATTCGAAACAATTTTCCAAATAAACATAAATCAAGCTTTCCAATTTTTGCGATTTGTATACTTGTGTATGTGCGCATCATATAGTAATGCTAGCCTAATAAATCGGAACAAGAGCATATAATGTAAATAAGATTCACATCATGATTAGAAGAGGCTGATCTTTGATCGGGCGAGCGGGGGTGCTCAATTCATGACATTCTCCTCTCGTACCCAAGTTTCCGAGCCGAGACAATCTTGGCGATGACGTACGCATGGCCTTTGGCATAAGTCATGGGTTTCCTAAATTTCTCAAAAATATTTAGGTGCCGACTCTGTATCTGGCAAAGCAATCCATTTTTGACATTTTGATTTAAAATCGATTTTCTAAAAGATTTACCGGATTGAGACTTTTTGGTGATTATCTATTTGACATTGCAATTGTGAGATCAGATTCAGAACCGCGGGAGTCCGATACTGTAGGGCTTATTTCGACTTCCGAAAGGGGATGCGGAAAAGTCGAGCTACAAATATGTGCATAAGCTGAGAGAGAGCTCTTTTGACTTGTAGGCCTTGTAGGCCGAGTGCCATCTTTGTAAGTGATACACCTTTTTATAAGATTTAAGCCTTAGGACATTTTAATTACATATGATGTTGTTGCTTTTGAATTACATACAGTATATTCACTTCATTTAGATGTTGAATATATGATGTATGTAATTAGAGAATCTCATATACTGAATGACGTTATTACATCAATATATATATGTGTGTGTGTGTGAGAGAGAGAGAGAGAGAGAGGTATTTTGGTCATATCTCTTTTCTTTATTATTTGTGATTTGTTCTCGTGGATTGGATCTTGTAAATTTGGAGTGTGACAAAGGTTTGTAGTGGCGATGAAGTGACAAAGGGTGGTGTTGAGGGTAGCAATAGTGGTGCAGATGGCAAGGAATGTATGACAATATTCACTGTAACATTTATGAATTTAGGGTCTAAACTTTTTTGTCCCTAAAAGTAAAAATTTTGTTACAAAATATATTAAAAGATCAATTTATGTCGTCACGAGAGTCCTCACTAAAAGTACTTTTCGAAAAGTCAAAACAATAACATTTAGCTACAAAACTTCAAAAATGTTGCAACTAAATACATTTTTAGAGACAAAATAATTTTGTGCAAAATAGATTTACTTTTTGAAACGAAAATTTTGACCCCCAAAAGATTGTAATTCATCAGTAAATATTTAATTTTGTCGTTAAAAATATAATAAAAAATATTTTCTTCCTAAAATGTGAATACAGACTAAGCCCTTGTGGTTTTTTTTTTTTTTTTTGGCCCTTTTTGTTAGATGGAACTACGCCCTTGTTAAACATTCAATTATAAGATATGTAAATTGTGTGGAATTTGGAATGTGGGTTGTGACGAAACAACATTCAATTCGATGACTCTTGAATTGTATATCAGATTGATCCTTCGTGTGGGTTTTGACCCTTTTACAAAGCATTGAAATCAACTTGTGTTTTTTTCTTTTCCTTTTTTTTTTTTTTGTAGATGCGACTAATTATAAGATATGTAAATTATGTGGAATTTGGAATGTGGGCTGTAACGAAACAACATTCAATTAGTTGACTCTTGAATTGTATATCAGATTCATCCTTCGTGTGAGTTTTGACCCTTTTACAAAGCATTGAAATCAACCAAAGTACGCTTTAAATTTCATATGGATAATTCCTATCAATAAATAACATATTGTACGGGGAGCAAATATTCCGGCGTGCCCGTATTCCTTTCTCCCAAGTTCCGTCGATGTCCGATCACCTGCGAGTCAATAAGGATGAGCTACCCGGCGGTGTGTGGCCGGAAAAACCCTCCGACGGTCAAGTTAGCACACACCTAAGAGGGAATAGAGAGAAGGGAGAGAGTGTTTGAGTGTAAGGATTTTCTTACAGAGTGTTCGTCTGTCGCGTATGGGGGGCGCAGACATGCTTATATACCTTCTGTGCCCCATATCCACTCCCTGTCATCTCCTGACACGTGGCTCTGCTATCCCATCTGTCAGCATAAACCATGCCGTTCATCACCTGCTCTCAACTGCCTGCCAGCATAGCTGGAGCTCGGCAGCCGAGCTGCCCTACCTCGGTCATACCATGCTTCATACCTTAAGCGCCCGACCGGATAACCGAATGAAGGACCGGGCTAGGCGGCATCTCGGCAAAGCTTAGCCCGGGCTCCTCCTTTGGTCGGTCTTCTCGCCGGTCAGTCAACTACCTCGGCTGACCGCGCCTTTCCGAGCGCCGGCCTCTCGGTCTGTCTGATCTCGACAATCCTCGGACCGAGCATCCCGGTCTGACCGGTCACTTCCTGGCCGAGCACCTTCTGCACGGTTCGGGGCAGCACACAGTCCAAACTCTGCCCGGCCCAAGTTCTGGTAGCCCATCTCCGGGTGAACAGTCGATCATCTCGGCCCAATGCTCTGCTGGGCCCCCAACCTGTTCGGTTTATACCTCGGCCCAACGCCGGAGCATAAATCACCCTCTCACATATAAATAAAAAAATATAGGATAAATTATTAATATTCATCTTGACATTTATTTAAAATACAGATTACTCTCTATGATTTGAGAAATTATAATTACCTCTTGTTAGAATTTTTTATTTAACAAAATTAACCAAAAATAAATAAAATTTCTAACTACTCTTTATAAAACAATAAAATTATCTGAATTGTTAATTAAAATATATTTCTGACATCATTAAAAACTATTAATTGATTTGATAATTTGTTAATAAAATATATCATTTGTTATGTGATTATAAACTTAAAGGGGCAGAAAACCCCAAGAGGTTGGCCTAGTGGTGTAGGTTTAGGACTTAAGAGTTTGCTTCTCTTTGGATCTCAGGTTCAAAATCTCATGGTGCTATCAATCTCTGTGTTGGCCCAATTCATACGGAATTTTACTCTGGCTTTAATTGGACCTCCAAGGGATTAGCCGCACAAGTTGGACTGGACACTCTAAGCTATCAAAAAAAAAACTTGAAGGAACAAGATGTAGTTTTCAAAACCGCATGGGAACATTTCGTATTTTAAACAAATCTTCGGGGATGTATTTATAATTTATCCTAAAATATGGTTAATATTGAAAAGAACAAATTACAAATATACCCCTTGAAGTTTACATAAAATAAGGATTGCCTCATGTAGTTTAGAAAATTACAAATATTCTCTAGTCAAAAAATTTTATTTAACAGAATTAACTGAAAAATGAAATTTTTAACTGTTCTCTTATACAATAATAAAATTATCTGAATTATTAATTGAAATAAATTTTTGATATCATTAAAAACTGTTAATTGACATGATAATTTATTAATAAAAGAGACCAATTGTTATAAAATTTGAAATGTTAAGGGATATGATATAATTTTCAAAACTATAATAGGCAAATCATATTTTTAACAAATACTAAGGAATGTGTTTGTAATTTATTCTACTAAAAAAATGTCTCTTTTATTTATTTATTTATTTTTGATGTTACTAAAAAATGGCTTTGATTTGATCACCACATCAATGCTCTACATGGATCCCCAAAACACGAGATTATCTTATCCGGCACAAAAGAAAATTGTTGAGTGGGAATGTTATATAATTTAATATAAGGTGAATTATATCAGTATTTTGATCTGTATAATTTTAATTAATTTGATTTTGTATTAATTTGGTCTAATTAATAATAACAAATAACATATTTTTTAAATTGAAAAATGCATTTACAAGCAGCATGTATCATGCCTTTAGGGGAAAAATTATAAATTTGCTTAAATAAGTGAGTTAATTTCAACAAACTTAATGATTATTATTTGTCAAAGATTGTAACGATATTTATCAATTGAACTAAATTGATATAAAAATTAAAATTAAGAGTTAAAAATTAGTTGGTTGAAATTATACAAACCAAAATGATACAAATACTAAAATGTAGACATTATTTGTATAATTTGCCTTTTATTATATTATTTTAGAGGTACCCTCAAGAAAAGTAGTTTTTTTGACATTTATAATAAAATAAATGCCACAATAGGAAGACAGACACCCACAAATAAAGTTGTATTAATTAAAAATGACCAAAGCAAAGACATAAAAATCTAATACAGAAAGATTCATGATCATCTATCTATGTCTAACGAAGCATTCTCTACGTTTTAATTTCTTTGGTATAGTTTTACTTTTTTAAAACGAAAATTTTGACTCTTAAAGGATAATAATTCATCAGCTTAAAATATAATAAAAATAAATATTTTATTCCTAAAATGTGATTTTTTCTATAAATTTTTGTCCCTCAAGTTTTAATTTGTTTGAATGATTGGTTGGCAATCAAAGTTGCAAACAAAAAAGAGAGAGGGGGAGGTGAGGGGGCAATTTGGTCAATTTATTGTGTAGATTTCCTTCATTTGTAATTATTTTCTTTCTTTTCACCTCTGTTACTATAAAATTAAAAGATTGTTCATTAAAAATAAAATAAAAAAGCTTATGCATTGATTTGAAATTTTTTCTCCCTCTACTTTTCACGTAAATGTAATTGGGCCAAAAGAGTACACACTACGCCCATGTGTTTTTTTTTTCAGATGGAACTAGGCCCTTGTCAAACATTCAATTGTAAGGTATGTAAATTATGTGGAATTTGGGCTACAAATTGTAACGAACCAACTAAAAAAGACGCTAGTTGACGTTTGAATTGTATACAAATTGATCCTTCACATGGGGCGTTGACCCTTTCACAAATCAACCGAAGTACCCTTTAAATTTCATATGGATAATCCCTATCAATAAATAACACATAAATAAAAAATTTAGGATAAATTATAAATATACCCCTTGAGTTTTGTTTAAAATATATATTACTCCTTGTGACTTAAAAAATTATAAATACTTCTTGTTAGAATTTTTTATTTAATAGAATTAACAAAAAAATTGAAATTTCTGACTACTCTCTTATAAAATAATAAAATTATCTGAATTATTAATTAAAATACATTTTTGATATCATTAAAAATTATTAATTGATTTGATGATTTATCAATAAAATGTATCATTTGTTATGTGATTGTAAACTTGAAGGGGTAGGAAACCCCAAGGGGTTTGCCTACTGGTGTAAGCTTGGGACTTAGGAGTTTACTTCTCTCTAGGTCTCAGGTTCGAAACCTCATGGTGCTATCAATTCCTATGTTGGCCCAGTCCATACAGAGTTCTGTGCTGATTTTAATTGGGCCCCCACTAGTGGACGATGAGATTGGTCTCTTAGGGATTAGTCGAAGTGCGCGCAAGCTGATCTGGACATCCTGAATTATCAAAAAAAAAAAAACTTGAAAAGACAAGATGTAGTTTTCAAAACCCCATGAGGACATTCCATATTTTAAACAAACCTTAGAGGGTGTATTTGTAATTTATCCTAAAATATATGGATAATATTAAAAATAGTAAATTACAAATACACCCTTGAAATTTACATAAAATATTGATTGCCTCATGTGGTTTGAAAAATTACAAATATTTTCTTGTCAAAAAATTTTATTTAACAGAATTAACTGAAAAATGAAATTTCTAACTGTTTTCCTATACAATAATAAAATTATCTGAATTATTAATTGGGATAAATTTTTGATATCATTACAAATTGTTAATTGACTTGATAATTTATTAATAAAAGAGGCCAATTGTTGTGAAATTCGAAACATCAAGGGGCGTGATATAATTCATAATCACAAGGGGCAAATCGTATTTTAAACAAATTTCAGATAGTGTATTTGTAATTTACCCTACTAAAAAATGACTCTTTTATTTATTTATTTATTTATTTATTTTTATGTTACTAAAAAATGGCTTTGATTTAATCACCACATCACTAATGCTCTGCATGGATCACCAAAACACGAGATTATCTTATCCGGTGCAAAAGAAAATTGTTGGGTGTGAATGTTATATAATTTAATATAGGGTCAATGATACCAATAATTTTTATATTTTGGTCTTCATAATTTTAATTGATTTGATTTTGTCTCAATTTGATTTAATTAATAACAACCAATTAGCATTTTTTTAAAATTGAAAAATGCGTTCATGAGTAGAATATATCATGCTTGTAGGAGAAAAATTATAAACTTATTTAACATAGTGAGTTAATTTTAACTAAATCAATGATTATTGTCTATCAAAGACTCTAACGGCATTTATTAATTGAACAAATTAATTGATACAAAAATTAAGAATTAAAAATTAGTTGATTGAAACTATACAAACCAAAATGACACAAACTAAAACGTGGACACTACTGGTGTCATTTACCTTTTATTATATTACTAGTGGATACCCGTGCCTGAAGGCACGGTGTAAATAAAAATAAGTGAACAAAAAGGAGAAAAAAAAATTACATAAATAGAGAGGAAATTACAAAAGGGGAGAAAATAAAAAAATAAAAAGAAAAGGAGGAAGGTAGGATTATGGGATCATTCATGAGATTATGGGAGGATGGGTGAGAAAAGAAAAAAGTAAGAGAGAGAAGCGGAAAAGTAAAAAATATACATATAAAATACATTACAGCCGTTGTTTTATAATTTGAATAGATCTGAGACGTTCAAATGTCCTAATCCGACAAATGTGTATAGAAAATTTTCAAAAATTTTCTTTTCTTATTATATAGATTTCAGAGGTATCCTCAAGAAAAGTAGTTTTTCCACATTTATAATAAAATAAATGCTCCAATAGAAAGACATGCACCCAGAGATAAAGTTGTATTAATTAAAAACGACCAAAGCAAAGACATAAATATCCAATGTAGAAAAATTCATGGTCGTCTATCTATGTGTAATGAAACATTTTCTACGTTTCAATTTCTTTAGTATTATAATCGAAATCATACCTTTCACATGTGAACACTCTTCTTAGGAGTTTAAAATGAGATAGATGTGTCACGACCCAAACCTGTCCCTATAGGTTTAACACCGTAACTGGTCAGTAATCCGAGATTATTAAAGGCCTGCTTAACAGTCAGACAATAATACAGAGTACAGGGGCATGGCGGAATCCAAAACAGCAAATAAACAGTGTCCAATGAGCTGTGACAGTCTGTATGCAAAAAGATTTTTCATACGTATATACATGAACAATACAGAACAGTATGTACAACATTTACAGTCGATCAGAACAGGGACCTAATCCCTATTAGACAGTACAGTACAGTGCTATCAGTCTATACAGTTATTACAAAACAGATACAGAGACAGACGGGGAAAAATTAAAACACCCCTAAGCCATAGCTTGACAGGCTCGGAACCTCGCAGTGAGCACAGTGGTTGGCTTGATAAAAAGGGAGTCTAACCTACGCTCCTAGCTCCGGTCTGGTGCCTATACACCTACATATATATAAACAGTGAGCTAAAACCCAGTGAATAACATAAGGCGTAAAGAGGTTAAGAATGAATGTCCTTACAGTATTGAAAACAATCATTTCAATCAGTATATCAGTTATTCAGTCATTACAGTCATATGTGGTACATCCATTAGCACAGCAGTACAGTAAACAGTAGGTCTTAAAAGACCGAGCAGTCAATGATGGCCATCATAACAGTAAACAGTAGTGGTTCCACATGGGAACCGACAGAGATCTCTGTAACAGTAGCAGTAACAGTAAACAGTAGTTGCTAAGGATGCCACAATACAGTTCAGAATATAGGACATACATTCATTCAGTTGATAGTAACAGTTCAGAAAGCAGTTCAATTATCAGTCAGAAAATATTCATCTTTGAACATATCTTTACACAGTTGTTACTCACAGAGTTCTGGGTTACAGTTAAGCTAGAGCGCGTCTCCGGATGCCAACCCTACACAGTTACAGAATGAACACACACACTAAGCTATACAGTTGGGAAAATATAACTTAATCCCTATCTTGACTCGGTGTGGTTCTACATCAATATCCTCATTAAGATGCCTTAAACTAGGCCTAAGAATGCCTAGGATGGGATGAGGATACAAAGATGCACTTTAAAAACATTTTTAGGATTTTCAGAAAATAGGGGTCCCGCTCGAGCGTCGATTACTCCGCTCAAGCGGACATGCAGACAAAGGTTTCTGCTCAAGCTCAGACTTACTCGCTCGAGCGTACTTCAAAACAGTCAAAAGTGTTGGATAGGTGAAACTCACGCTCGATTGGGCGCTCGACACCCGCTCGAGGGTAAGACACAATATCCCGCTCAAGCGTCAATTCTTCCGCTCGAGCGGACTTCAAAACAGTGCAAAGTGCTAGGAGCACGAATTTCACGCTCGAGCGCCAGTCACCCCGCTCGAGCATGAGTTCAAAATCTGGAATTTCCAGATTTGAACCTCAAGCTCAAAACCAAGTTTTAAAACATGAATTTTGATCCACTTGGGCTAATTTGCTGGAAAACATTTGTAAACTCATAGAACAACATGTTTCAAAGGTCAATTGTAAAACCAAAGCCCCAAAGGAAGATCAATTCAACTCAATTTCAAACCAAATTTCAAGAACATAACTTCAATTGAACATGCAAGACTTTAAACAACTTTCAAGCTTCAAATAATTGCTCTAATAAGCCAATCTTTACAAAACATGATAAATTCATGCACTAGAACTCTAATATGAACATGTGTCACGACCCAAACCCGCCCCTATGGGTTTAGCACCGTAACCGGCCAGTAATCCGAGATTACCGAAGGCCTGCTTAACAGTAATACAGTAATACAGAGTACAGGGGCTGGCGGAAGCCAAAACAGTAAATAAACAATGTCCAATGAGCTGTGACAGTCTGTATGCAAAAAGACATTTCATTCAAATATGCATGAACAGTGCAGAACAGTATGTACAACATATACAATCATTCAGAATAGGGACTCAATCCCTTGTTTACAGTACATTACAGTGCTATCAGTCTATACAATTGAACAGAACAGGTACAGAGACGAACGGGGAAATTAAAAACACCCCTAAACCGTAACTTGACAGGCTCGGAACCTCGCATTGGGGCACATAGGTTGGCTCGACAAAACTGGAGTTTACCCTGACGCTCCTAGCTGCGGTCTGGTGCCTGTACACCTACATATATATATGAACAGTGAGCTAAAGTCCAGTGAATAACACAGTGCGTAAAGGGGTTAAGAATGAATGTCCTTATAGTAATGAAAACAGTTCATTAAATCAGTATTTCAGTTGTTCAGTCGAGACAGTCATATGTGGTACATCCATTAGCATAACAGTACATTAAACAGTAGGTCTTAAAAGACCGAACAGTAAATAATGGCCATCAGTCAATAACAGTAGTGGTTCCAACGAGGGAACCGACAGAGATCTCTGTAGCAGTAACAGTAAACAGTAGGTGCTAAGGATGCCACAATACAGTTCAGAATATAGGACATACATTCATTCAATTAACAGTAATCAGTTCAGAAAGCAGTACAGTTCAATTGTTCAGAAGATAATCATTTTGAACATATCTTTACACAGATGTTACTCACAGAGTTCTGGGCTACAGTAAGCTAGAGCGTCTCCTCAGAAAGCCAATCCTACACAGTTAACAGATTGAACACACACTAAGCTACACAATCGGAAGAGATAATAACTTAATCCCTAATTTGCCTCGGTGTGTTCTACATCTATATCCTCGTTAAGATGCCTTAAACTAGGCTGAAGAATGCCTAGGATGGGATGAGGATGCAAAGATGTGATCAGAAAACAGTTTCAGGATTTTCAGAAAAACAGAGTCCCGCTCGAGCTCAGGTTTCCACCCTCGAGCGGACATGCAACAAAGGTACACGCTCGAGCGGCAAATCCCCCGCTCGAGCGTACTGTAAAAGTACTGGATGGGTGAAATCTCCGCTCGACGGACGCTCGACGCCCGCTCGAACTTGAGACACATGACTTCGCTCGAGCTCTCAATCCTCCGCTCGAGCGGACTGTAAAACAGTGCAGAGATACTGGATGCTCGGATTCCACGCTCGAGCGTCACTTTCCCCGCTCGAGCGGGAGTGCAAAATCTGGAAATTCCAGATTGCACCTCCAAGCTCAAACTCAAATTTAAATGCATCAAAACCGATCCTCTTGGGCCCATTTTCTGGAAAACTCTTATAAACTCATAGTTAAACATGATTCAAAACTCAATTTGAGAAATCAAAGCCCAAGGGTGTTTAATTCAAACCCAATTTCAAACCAATTTCATGAATATGGAGAACATACAAACATGCATGAATTCAAACCAATTCAAAGCTTCAATTTCATGCTCTAGTGAGCCAAATCTTTCAAAAACATGATGAGTTCATGGTCTCTTGTAAACATATGAGCATGCATGTACAATTTTATGAAAGACAACTTCAAAACTTCAAAATAAAGGCATGCATGCATGAACTAGGCTCAAATTCAACATACATAGACCAATTCAATGCTCAAATCACTAGAGGCTCAAGAACTAAGCATGAACAAGTTCAAATACATTAATAGAAGGTTAAATTCTCTTACCTAAGTCTTGAATTATAGGCAAGGAAGCTCAATTATGCAAATTTATACTTCAATCCCTTCAATTTCCAAGCAAATCTACAAGTGAACTCAATTCTCTCACTCTCACTCTCTCTCTAGCTCGGTGGTGTGCTCAAACAAGGCTGAGGAAAATGTTTTGATCTAAGTGTATACAAGGCTCAATATGATGAGGTAGTGGCCACTAAGTGGCACTAATGTAATTTAGTCAAACTATGTAATTAACCCAATATTTAATCTAATTTAAACATACCTAATCAATTTTCAGGTAGTTAGACCATAAAATCACATAAATTCTACTGATCATAAAACATCAATCAATTTCTGGTTCGGCCGCCGATAAGGCCTTCAATTAATAGTTTAACCATAAAAACATGAACAGATAATCAAATAGTCAAACAGATAAATGCATAATTAAACAGATATGCTCAGTCAATTCAGTTCTAGATTTCAGTCAGTCAGTTCAGTATTTCAATCAGTTCACTTATTAGTCATAATCAGTTCAGTTTAACGGTAATCAGTGGTTATTCGGTAAACAATGGTGAGGGTTATTACAGTCTCCCCTCCTTATAAAGAGTTTAGTCCTCTAAACTCGAGTTACCTTCATTCTGGAAGAAAACAGGGTTCAGTGGAAATAGTTCAGGATATCTTTTAGCCATGTCATCTTCCCTTTCCCAAGTGGCATACACGCCACCGTGGTTTTGCCAGTTGACTTTCACCAATGGGATCTCTTTGTTTCTCAATTTCTTGATCCGTCTGTTCACAATCTGTATGGGCCGTTCCTCGTAAGTGTAGTCATCACTCAGCACTACACGAATCGGCTCTATCACATGGAAAGGATCCCAGAGGTAGTCCCTCAACATAGAAATGTGGAAGACGTTATGCATATGCTCCATTTCAGGAGGAAGCGCATCTTGATACGCCACCGGATTGATTTTCTCAATTATCTCATATGGTCCGACGTATCTCGGCGCTAACTTGCCTTTGACTCCAAAACGAGTCTGGCCTTTCATCGGTGTCACTTTCACAAACACGTGATCACCCACTTCGTATTCTCTATCCCGTCTTCTGACATCAGCATAACTTTTCTATCTGCCCTGTGCGGTTTTCAGTCTCTCTTGTATCAGTTTCACTTTCTCAGTCGTTTCGTATACAATCTCGGGCCCAAGCAAAGGCCCATCTCCAACTTCTGCCCAGCAAATCGGAGATTTACATTTTCTGCCATACAATGCCTCGAAAGGCGCCATACCAATACTTGAATGATAGCTGTTGTTGTAGGCAAATTCAGCCAATGACAAATGGCTTTCCCAGTTCCCCTGAAAATCAAGGACACATTCTCAGTAGGTCCTCCAGAGTTTGGATGGTCCTTTCTGACTGGCCATCCGTCTGAGGATGATAGGCACTACTCAGTCTCAGTTCAGTACCCAATGCAGTCTGTAAGCTTTGCCAAAATCTCGATGTAAACTTCGAATCCCAGTCAGAAACAATGGACACAGGCACTCCATGCAGTCTAACAATTTCATCAATATAGAGTATAGCCAATTTGTCCGCATTATAAATTGTCTTAACAGGTAAGAAGTGAGCAAATTTAGTCAGTCTATCAACAATAACCCAAATTGAGTCCATACCTTTACTAGAGCGAGGCAATCCCACAATAAAATCCATGGTGATATGTTCTCATTTCCACTCCAGTATAGGTAAGGGCTGTAATAAGCCTGCGGGTCGTTGATGTTCGGCTTTAACTTGTTGGCAATGAAGACATTTCGATACAAAGTCAGCAATTTCTTTCTTTATTCCCGGCCACCAGAAATTCAGTTTCAGATCTTGATACATTTTCGTATTCCCTGGATGGATAGAAAATTTTGAATTATGGCCCTTTTGCAGAACTCTTCTTTTCAATTCAAAATCATTTGGTACACACCGTCTTTCTTGAAATTTCAGTACATTACTTTCAAATTTAAAACCCGGTCTGGGTTTAGTTTTCCTTTCTTCGATGATCTTCTTCAAGAAGTCGTCCAGTTGTTGTTTCTCTTTAATCTCTTCAATCAATGCTGGTTGAGCAGAAATAGCAGCTAAGGTTCCACCTTATTCTCGTAAAACAATTTCAATTTCAGATTTTTCAAGGTCACAAAGCAACTCTTTCTGTCCGGTAAGCAAACATGCTAAGTTTCCAATCGATTTCCGGCTCAGTGCATCGGCAACGGTGTTGGCTTTTCCCGGATGGTACAAAATCTGTAGGTCATAGTCTTTAATCAGTTCTAGCCATCTCCGCTATCTCATGTTCAGTTCTTTCTGTGTGAAGAAATACTTTAAACTCTTATGGTCGGTATATACTTCACATGTCGCCCCATATAGATAGTGACGCCAGATTTTCAGTGCAAATACTACTGCAGCAAGTTCCAAATCATGGGTCGGGTAGTTCTTTTCATGTGGTCTCAGTTGTCGGGAAGCATAAGCAATAACTCTTCCATTCTGCATTAAAACACATCCCAAACCCTTATGAGAAGCATCACTAAATACAGTATAACTGTCCGTACCTGAAGGTAAGGTAAGAACTGGTGCAGTCACAAGTCGAGTTTTCAACTCTTGGAAAGCAGATTCCCTTTGGTCAGTCCAGTCAAATGATATCCCCTTCTGAGTTAACTGAGTCAATGGTAAGGCAATTTTGGAGAAATCTCTGACAAATCTTCTGTAATACCCGGCTAGTCCCAAAAAGCTTCGGACTTCTGTCACATTTGTTGGTCTAGGCCAGTTTACTACAGCTTCAATTTTCTGCGGATCAACAGACATTCCATCTTTGCTAACAACATGCCCCAAAAACATAACATGATCAAGCCAAAATTCACATTTAGACAGTTTAGCATAAAGTTTCTGTTCTCTTAGAGTCTGTAGGGCAAGTCTCAGATGATGTTCATGTTCTTCTACACTTTTGAAGTAAATCAGTATGTCATCAATGAATACAACAATAAAGTCATCAAGGTACGGTTTAAAGATTCTGTTCATTAGGTCCATAAATGCAGCAGGTGCATTGGTAACTCCGAAAGGCATAACTAAAAATTTGTAATGTCCATACCTCGTTCGAAAAGCAGTTTTGTCAATGTCCTCTGGTTTAACTTTCAACTGATGGTATCCGGATCTGAGGTCGATCTTAGAAAACACTTGAGCACCCTGTAACTGACCAAATAAGTCATCAATGCGCGGTAATGGGTATTTATTTTTCACAGTTACCTTGTTCAGTTCACGGTAGTCAATACACAATCTCAGTGAGCCGTCTTTTTTCTTTACAAACAAAACAGGTGCGCCCCACGGTGAAGTACTAGGCCTGATGAATTTCTTATCTAGTAGTTCTTGCAGTTGCACTTTCAGTTCTTTCAGTTCATTCGATATGGAGCTTTAGAAACTGGCTGTGTTCTGGAAATCACATCAACAGTAAATTCAATCTCCCTGTCAATCAAATCCCCTGGCAAATTGTCTAGAAAAATATCTGGGAATTCTCTGCCTATAGGAATACAGTTCACATTAGCACTATCATCAGTA
Source organism: Camellia sinensis (assembly GCF_055761805.1). Classification (NCBI taxonomy): domain Eukaryota; kingdom Viridiplantae; phylum Streptophyta; class Magnoliopsida; order Ericales; family Theaceae; genus Camellia; species Camellia sinensis. The sequence goes on from NC_138962.1 coordinate 93,605,093, forward strand.
GATACAGTCAATACAGAACACAGATATCCCTTACACCCCTTTCTAATCAATTTTACAGTTTTCATAGATGAAATCAAATACGGGGGAGGTACTACTCCAACTCCATTAAACACAAATTCAGGCAAACTCGGTGGACGAAAAACTACTTGTTTCGTTACACAGTCTATGGTGGCATGGTATTTCGTTAACCAGTCCATTCTCAATATTACATCAAAATGATCAATGTTCAGTGGCAATAAATCAATAAACAGATGTGCATCTCCAACAATAATTTCACAAACAGGGTACATGTATGCACAGGTCATAGATCCCCCAACGGGTGATGATACAGCTAACAGATAGTTCATAGGTTCTAAGGGTCTATTCAATTTTCGTGAAAAGGCATGTGACACATATGAATGCGTAGACCCCGAATCAATCAGTACATATGCATTTTGAGTACAGATAGAGAGAATACCTGACACAACGGTCTCGGTATTCTGTATGTCTCCCGGTACTAGGGCGAACACTCGGCCCTGCCTCATAGGCTCTTTCCCGGTAACTTTAGGGTTCGATTTTGGTGCAACAATTGAGGCTGCCACGCTTGGTGCAGCTTTACAACTGGTTTGTAGAGCAGAGGGATAGTCTTTAACCATGTGGCCCACCTTGCCACACCTGTAACAGGCTCCAGATATTTTATAACAGACCCCTTTGTGCTTCCTGCCACACTCAGAACAGGGTGGTATGAAACCACTCCCTTGGTTGGGGCTAGTTGTTGACCCCGTATTCTGTTTCTTGTTCAATGGGTTATGTTTGCCTTTCTTGAATTTAAAACCCTGCCTTTTTCCACGCCATTCAGACGCTGGTGTTTCAGTTTTCAGTGCTTCGATATTCGATTCAGCCATCAAGGCTCGGTCAAGAACATTTACATAGTTCGGTAGCTTCAAAACATTAATTATGTCCAGTATTGCCACATTAAGGCCGCCTTCAAACTTTCTGGCCTTCTTGTAATCAGTGTCCACCATATGTGGTGCATAACGGGCAAGTTCAGTAAATTTTGTCTCATATTCAGCAATAGACATTGTGCCCTGTCTCAGTTGTTCAAATTCAGTCACTTTTCTGTCCTCGACACACTGAGGGAAATACTTCTCGAAGAAGGCTCCTTTGAATTGAGCCCAAGTCATAACAGTATTTTCATTACGGATAAGCATCCACCACCTTCTAGCTTCTTCTTGTAGAGTAAAGGTAGCCAACAGTACTTTGTGTGCTTCAGAGGACGGAAAAACCTCAAATAATTTTTCAGTCTCAAGAACCCACGCTTCAACTTTTAACAGTTCAAGGCCTCCTTGAAAGGATGGCGGTTTCATCTTGCTGAACTTATGGGTGAGAGCTATTATGTCCCCATCATTTACATTCACATTCTGTTCCGGTACAGCAGGAGGAGGAGGTGGGGGCTGTTGATTCTGTTGCTGGTCTAATCTTTCAGTTATCAGTTCTATCATCCGTTCCAGTCTGGCCATTCTGGCCTCAGAGGATGAAGATTCAGTTTCATTTGCAGTTCTTGCATTATCCATTTCACTATAAACAGTTATAACAGTTATTAACATAAGCAGTCATTTGTATAAACAGATTAACATATTAGCATATGTTCAGTCATGTCATAACCACACACTTATCATGCTCATGTGATGCCTTATTTACTCTTCTAGGACACCCTATAGCTCATTTGGACACGTGTGTGCGGTATAACTCGTGGTAAGTATCGCTCTGATACCACTCTGTCACGACCCAAACCCGCCCCTATGGGTTTAGCACCATAACCGGCCAGTAATCCGAGATTATCGAAGGCCTGCTTAACAGTAATACAGTAAAATAGAGTACAGGGGCTGGCGGAAGCCAAAACAGTAAATAAACAATGTCCAATGAGCTGTGACAGTCTGTATGCAAAAAGACTTTTCATTCAAATATGCATGAACAGTGCAGAACAGTATGTACAAAATATACAATCATTCAGAGTAGGGACTCAATCCCTTGTTTACAGTACAGTACAGTGCTATCAGTCTATACAGTCGAATAGAACAGGTACAGAGACGGACGGGGAAATTAAAAACACCCCTAAGCCGTAACTTGACAGGCTCGGAACCTCGCATTGAGGCACATAGGTTGGCTCGACAAACCTGGAGTTTACCCCGATGCTCCTAGCTGCGGTCTGGTGCCTGTACACCTATATATATATATGAGCAGTGAGCTAAAGCCCAGTGAATAACACAGTACGTAAAGGGGTTAAGAATGAATGTCCTTACAGTAATGAAAACAGTTCATTAAATCAGTATTTCAGTCATTCAGTCGAGACAGTCATATGTGGTACATCCATTAGCATAACAGTACAGTAAACAGTAGGTCTTAAAAGACCGAACAATAAATGATGGCCATCAGTCAGTAACAGTAGTGGTTCCAACGAGGGAACCGACAGAGATCTCTGTAGCAGTAACAATAAACAGTAGGTGCTAAGGATGCCACAATACAGTTCAGAATATAGGACATACATTCATTCAGTTAACAGTAATCAGTTCAGAAAGCAGTACAGTTCAATTGTTCAGAAGATAATCATTTTGAACATATTTTTACACAGATATTACTCACAGAGTTCTGGGCTACAGTAAGCTAGAGCGTCTCCTCAGAAAGCCAATCCTACACAGTTAACAGATTGAACACACACTAAGCTACACAATCAGAAGAGATAATAACTTAATCCCTAATTTGCCTCGGTGTGTTCTACATCTATATCCTCGTTAAGATGCCTTAAACTAGGCCTAAGAATGCCTAGGATGGGATGAGGATGCAAAGATGTGATCAGAAAACAGTTTCAGGATTTTCAAAAAAACAGAGTCCCGCTCGAGCTCAGGTTTCCACGCTCGAGCGGACATGCAACAAAGGTACACGCTCGAGCGGCAAATCCCCCGCTCGAGCGTACTGTAAAAGTACTGGATGGGTGAAATCTCCGCTCGACGGACGCTCGACGCCCGCTCGAGCTTGAGACACATGACTCCGCTCGAGCTCCCAATCCTCCGCTCGAGCGAACTGTAAAACAGTGCAGAGATACTGGATGCTCGGATTCCACGCTCGAGCGTCACTTTCCCCGCTCGAGCGGGAGTGCAAAATCTGGAAATTCCGGATTGCACCTCCAAGCTCAAACTCAAATTTAAATGCATCAAAACCGATCCTCTTGGGCCCATTTTCTGGAAAACTCTTATAAACTCATAGTTAAACATGATTCAAAACTCAATTTGAGAAATCAAAGCCCAAGGGTGTTTAATTCAAACCCAATTTCAAACCAATTTCATGAATATGGAGAACATACAAACATGCATGAATTCAAACCAATTCAAAGCTTCAATTTCATGCTCTAGTGAGCCAAATCTTTCAAAAACATGATGAGTTCATGGTCTCTTGTAAAAATATGAGCATGCATGTACAATTTTATGAAAGACAACTTCAAAACTTCAAAATAAAGGCATGCATGCATGAACTAGGCTCCAATTCAACATACATGGACCAATTCAATGCTCAAATCACTAGAGGCTCAAGAACTAAGCATGAACAAGTTCAAATACATTAATAGAAGGTTAAATTCTCTTACCTAAGTCTTGAATTATAGGCAAGGAAGCTCAATTATGCAAATTTATACTTCAATCCCTTCAATTTCCAAGCAAATCTACAAGTGAACTCAATTCTCTCACTCTTACTCTCTCTTTAGCTCGGTGGTGTGCTCAAACAAGGCTGAGGAAAATGTTTTGATCTAAGTGTATACAAGGCTCAATATGATGAGGTAGTGGCCACTAAGTGGCACTAATGTAATTTAGTCAAACTATGTAATTAACCCAATATTTAATCTAATTTAATCATACCTAATCAATTTTCAGGTAGTTACACCATAAAATCACATAAATTCTACTGATCATAAAACATCAATCAATTTTTGGTTCGGCCGACGATAAGGCCTTCAATTAATAGTTTAACCATAAAAACATGAACAGATAATCAAACAGTTAAACAGATAAATGCATAATTAAACAGATATGCTCAGTCAATTCAGTTCTAGATTTCAGTCAGTCAGTTCAGTATTTCAATCAGTTCACTTATTAGTCATAATCAGTTCAGTTTAACGGTAATCAGTGGTTATTCGGTAAACAATGGTGAGGGTTATTACAACATGCAAGTAACAATCTTCCATGAAAACAATTTCAAACTCATCAATATAGGCATGCATGCATGGAATGAGCTTCAATTCAGCATATAAGAACCAATTCTAGGCTTAAATCACTAGAGGCTCAAGAACCATGCAAGAATCAACTCAAATGCACAATCAAGAAGGTAATTACTCTACCTTAAGTCTTGTGTTCAAGTGTAGAAACTCAACTAGGCAAATCTCCTACAATTTCTTCAAGTCTTCCAAGTCAATTCTCTAGATGAACAATCTTCTCTCAAGACTCTCTCTCTCTCTCTAGTCGGTTGCTCTCAAGGAAAAAATAGGCTGATGAAATGTTTTGTTGTAATGTAATAAAACTGAAGGTGTAATACAAGTGGCCCACTAGATGGCACTAAGGTAAATAAGTCAAACTCTTTCAATTTGGCTTAAATTAATCTAGTTTAATCATACCAAATCACATTTCAGATAAATATGCTATAAAATCTTATAAATTCTAATGATCATAAATCACTAGCCAATTTCAGATTCGGCCGCCGATAAGGCCTTCAATTCGCAATTTAAACATAAAACATGGACAGATAGGTTTAACAATCAACAGATAGATATGCATTTAAACTAGCACATTTAATCAATCAGTTCAGTATTTCAGTCGATTCAATTATTTATCATAATCAGTCTCAGTTTAGTAGTAATCAGTTGGGTTATCAGTAATCAGTGGCGAGTGTTATTACAAGATGCCATAACATACATGGTAGTTAGAAATATTTAATGAGATGCTTTTTAATTTTTTTTTATTATCTGGTGTTTTATTATACTTTCAATATTTAAAATTGAATGTGTTAAATGAAAATAAATTGTTTTTATTTAGGTTTTCATTTATATTGATAATTATGGTAGACTAAAGTGGTAATAGGGTGGTTTTGGATTATAGCGAGAAAAAGAAGAGATTTTTTTATGGAAAAAAAAAATAAAATTATGGGTCTTATAGTAAAAGAAATTGAGGCTGGGTTAAAAAGAGAAAGCATTGAGAAAATAAATAAATAAATAAGAAGTAATGGTGGTGGGTGTAGACATTCCATTTTGATCGACCCTAAGAGTTGAGCACTTTTCTACCCCTTTCTATATATGTCTTTCGGATTGGATCACCCCTCACTGAGAGACCGATGATCATGGAGAAGTCATAGTAGGTCATCGTCATCTCCCTGGTGGATGAGAAGTGAAAGGAGTTGGTGGTGTCCTACCATCTCTCCACCAAGGCGCCATGAGAAGCCCTCAAATAGAGATGTTCACTTGGCAGAGGGTGAAGGGATGTACATCAGTGCCTAGTCAAGCTACTTCATTAGTAGGCTGGGGTATATTCCTGGAATGGGATTGGGAAAAGCAGCAAAAAAAGGTATCGAGCAGAAAAAAATGAAAAAATGAAATTGAAAAAAAGAAAGAGCTCGCAAGGTTGAAAATCAAGAATGACGATTTTAGCAAAAGTTAGGGCATGAAAGGATCTTTTTTCAATTATGTGCAATGTATGAGATATGAGATTTTCAAATTTGATCAGTGGGTTAGGCATATCATTTTGAGTCGAGTCCCGGGTGATATTACAGTGGGTTTGGGTTAGACAGAGAAAATAGAGCGTGTTTGTTTTGAGGGATAAGGGTGTGGGATTGGACTATTAGTCCCACCGGACTAATAGTCCATTGTTTGTTTGCAAAATTTTGCTCCGGACTATTAGTCCCACAAATATAGGACTATTCTATCCCATGGGGGGGGTGTGGGATAGAAACCATGGGATTGCTATCCCATGGGATTATTTGGTGAAATGTCCATTTTACCCTCCATGCTATTACTTAGTAAACAATTAGAAAGGGTAAAATAATCTTTTGAACATTTATAAATTATTTTTTTAGTGTTGTTAATTTAAAATTATATATTAAATAAAAAAATTAAATTATAAATTATAAATTTAATTTAATTAAAAATAATAAATTAAAAATTATGGCCTTATAAATTAATTTTTTTTAGTGTTGTTAAAAAATTAAATTTACATATTTCTCTAAAATTATTTTTTTAGTGTTGTTAATTTAAAATTATATATTAAATAAAAATTATAAATTATAAATTAAATTTGTTTAAAAATAATAAATTATAAATTATGGCCTTATAAATTAAATTTTTTTAGTGTTGTTGAAAATTTAATTTATATATTAAATAAAATTATTTTTTTATTGTCGTTAATTTAAAATTATATATTAAATAAAAAATATAAATTATAAATTATAAATTAAATTTAATTAAAAATAATAAATTATAAATTATGGCCTTATAAATTAAATTTACAAGGATAAAATAGTCTTTTGAACATTTATCCTTATCCAATCCGTCTAACCAAACATTGGATTCATTAAAAATAGTCCAATCCAGACATCTAATCCCATGACTAAACAAACATAGGATACAAATCCAGTCCAACTAAATAGTCTGGAGACAATGTATCCCGAGACTAACAGTTCAATAGATTACAATCCCCTCTTATTCAGTCCGTCCAAACAAACGCACCCTAGAATTTAAAAAAGAAATCGATGGAAATTGAAACGGTTGATGGAGGTGGGTTTGGGTTATACAATACATAAATAAATAAAATAATTGTTAAGAAACATACGGAGACAATTGGCTGAACACATTTATGGTGGTAGTCTTTATAGATGTATAGCCTTTCTAGCATAGTAAATATTTCTACTGTTTGATTGTTGTAATAGAAATTTCACTGTTTAAATTTCTCCTATAAATTGAGGAATTATTCCGTCAATCAGAAAAATAAGAAGTGAAGCAGAAAGGGCAAAGTAAAGATCAAAAGAGAGAGGGTAAGAATTACACTCAAATGTATAGTTAAATTATTAAATAAAATAACATAATTAAATGCTGAAGATCTATAATTAAAAATTCTTTAAAAAATCAAAAAAGGATTCTGAAAAACTCAATTATCTTTATATCTTGTATTCAGTTTATTATTTTGTTTGCTTTAATAAAAATAGTATGGTGGAGGGATGGTGGCACAGGTGGTGGATTTAGGTAAATGAAATAAAACAGATTGAATAAAAAATAGTGGTGAAGGTGGATAATGTGGAAGTTTGGTTGGAGTCAGGGTCGGCCCAACCTTCTTGGGCCTTAAGGCAAAAAGTGAGGCATTTTACTATTTAAATGTTAATTATAATTTTTTATATTTTATTTTTATTCCAAATTCATCTTTCTTGTTTTTTGTGATGCAAAACTTTTGCAATCAAAATTTTCTAATGTGTTTTTTCAATTGATAGAATTAATTCACTTAATCTTTTTTTTTTTTTTTTTTTTTGTAACATAGTTGATTCTATGTATGATTTTATCAATTTTAATTTTGAAAATTTTCTTTATGCATAAATAATTGTTATAAGTATTGTTAATAAATTTCAATTGATAAAATAGTTAATCCAATTGATCAAGTTTTTTTTTTTTGGTAGTATTTCATTAGTTTCTACATCTTTTTAGATAAATTTTCACCTTAACTTTTTGTTATTATTAATATTTTTTCTGTCAAATTTTTTTTAATGGTTGATAGAATTGTGAAAGTAATTATACCATATTCCATGAATTCCACGTTGGTTGTGTACCCAACTAATAGTAAAAGGCTTTTAGGTGTCGTTTGGTAACACTTACGTTTTCAGTTTTCTGTTTATATTTATAAAAATTTAAAAAACTCAAATAAAAATTTGTTTGGTAAAATTTTTGATTTATAAATCAGTGGTCTCAGTTTATAAATTTGGCTAAAAAATGAAAACACAAAAAATATGTTTCCATTTTGAGTTTTCAGTTTTTTTTTTTTTATCACCCAACATTAGCCACCACCCGCCACCATTTTCCACCACCGTCTTCCGCCACCACCACCCACCCTCCACCACCACCCACCTACCCGCCACCACCCGCCATCCGCCACCCACTTGCTACCACCACCCACCACCCACCGCCACCACTACCACTACCACTACCACCACCATCCACTCGCTACCACCCATCACCCGCCACCGTCACCCACCCACCCACCATCACCACCCATCCGCCACCCACCCGCCACCACCACCACCACCACCGCCACCATCACAACCACCACCACTACCCATTCGCTACCACCCGCCACCGTCACCCACCCACCCACCACCACCACCACCCGCCACCTACCCGCCACCCACCACCACCCGCCATCGGCCACTCACCACCCGCCACCTACTCGCCACCCACCACCACCCGCCACCCACCTGCCACCACCACCTCCTACTTACTACCACCCGCCACCCGCCACTGTCACCCACCCACCCACCGCTACCGCCACCACCCACTACCACCAGTTACCCACTACCCACCGTCACTACTTTCCACCACCGTTTTCCGCCACCACTTGTCATTTCTCACTCTTTTTTATAATTTTAAATTTTTTTAAACATTTTGTCAATTACCAAACGCGTTTGTAGTTTATGTTTTTCTAAAAATAAACAAAAAATAAACAAAAATCAATTTATAAAACTTTTATAAATATAAACTGTACGGGGAGGAAATAATTCTCCTCGTATAATCCTGTTGACCAAATCCACGCTCCTCCGTATGACGTCGCTTTGTCACCTGAAAACACAAACGTGAGCTAGCCGGCGGGTGTGTGCCGGAAACCTCTCCGATGCCTAAGTCAGTAAGCTTGACAAATAGACAAAGCTCTGAGTTCTCAGAAAGAATGTGTTCAATTACCTCCTCCAAGGTGGTGTTTGTGAGCTTTTATAAGTTTCCCGTGGCACAATCCTGGTAGGACTTGTATTTCTCCATGCAGAGTCCTCCTAGGATTCATTCTCCTAAGGATAATGCTTATCCTTTTACACCCTCCCCCACTGCTTAAACCAAGTGGGATGGTTTTCTTCATGGCCGAACTTCCACATGACCGAAATAACACTGACTATGCTGAGCCACATAGAAGGCCGAACTATCCTTAGCTCGGTCTTCTCCTCTAACTCATTACTTCGGCTGCCCTTGTTCAACTTTGGTGTGCTTAGATCAAACTTCCAAGTAGCAAGTTCTGACTGACTTAACCAGAGTGTGTCACGACCGGACTAACTTCGAAGCCGGTCTTCCCAGAACATATAGCGACCGGACTAACTCTGAGACCGGCATAACTCCGAGTTGCCTCTCGACCGGAGTAGCTTTACTCCTCCTTGGGCCGAAGCAACTATCTCTTCTTGAGCCGGAATAAACTCACCTCCTCGGGCCGAAGTAACTTTATTTCCCCAAGGCCGGAGTAACCTTGCCCTCCAGGCCGGAGTGTTCAGTACGGCCTTTTTACCTAGTCCTCTGCGTTTTGGGCCTCAAAACCCAACTCGAAGCTCGGCCCAATTTTTCCCAAAAATTACCCTCTCAATTGCCCCTTAATCCCATCTGTGCAACATGATTGGGATTACCAGCCTTCTGGCCGAGCTAGAGTTTGTTACGCTTTCTCAGCCGAGCTAGAAACCCTTTAGCCTTTCCAGCCGAGCTAAGTTTACCTCGGGTATTACTATGTCCGGTCAAAACGTCTCTTCAATCACGGCGACTGTAACGCTTCCCATTCCAGTGACACGTGGCAAGCTCTGATAAGCTGTGGCCAACTGTCACGCCGTCCTTCAGAATTTTTGTACTATTCCCGCTTCTTTTTGCCGCCTTTTTCTCTCTCCCTTTTACACAAAATAACTTTCCCACTTCTGAATCATTTACCTGCATCTACCTTCTCTCTCTGTCTTCATCTTCTTTCCGTGCCTCTTCTTCCCTACTTAAGCTTGTGTTCTTGCTGCCACCGTTTCCGACTCCAGTCTCCTTTCTCTCTTTTCTGGTAAGAAAATCTAATCATCTTGCTCTCTATGTTTTCGTATTTTACTTTCCATGCCTTGTATGTTTTTTGCAAACATTTTTCTCCATTTATCTGCTTTGCTCTCGTACTTTTTATGAAGAAACCAGCAGAACTCCATGTATGTATGAACTATTCTGTAGGAAAATAGTCTTAAATCCAAAATCACCTAGCAACCGGACTAGGATACTGTTTATGTCATGTATGTAGATAGATTCAGAAAATAACCGAACTAGAACTTGTAGGAATGTCAGTAGCTTCTTCTGACCCACTCTAGCCAAGATAGGATCCCCGAACAAGCTTGCACTTACTGAACTAGGTACTTCGGTCTATAACCGAGCTAAGATTTTGGGGCCAATCCGGCTTTCTTAGTTCTTAAACCGAACTCAGAAAGCCGCCCCTAAGGGCTCAACCGAAGTAATTTTCCTCATACTGTAACCGATTTAGGCCTTGGGACTAAACCAGCTTTCTTAGTTTTTTAGACCGAACTCAGAAAGCTGCCCCTAGACGTTAAACCGGTCTAAAGTGCTCAAAACCGAGCTAACAAACCTTCTGAAGAGCCGAGGTAGAACCAGCCCACTAAGCCGAAGTAGGATTTGTATATCTTGCTTATAATTTGTAGCGCGGTCCAATCGATCTGTGCTTAACCCCTTTGTTTTCTACCTTGCAGACTTAGGTTGCCCAGGCACTCCTGCGTGTGCTCAACCGAGCTACTGAGCCAAATTTTTATACCGAAATAATTTATTCGTAATTTATACAACAAATGGGTAAGTATAGATATTTAGTCGAAACCCCTGGTGGCATGGCCGAATTTAGGCAAGACTACCAGATTCCTGATGATGTCCAACTGGTGTTGGCCAAGAAAGATGCTACTCCCTGGGACAATGAAGGCTTCGTCCCTTTTACCCTTCAATCCATAATAGAAACCGGACTACGGTTTCCTGTCCAACCGCTAATCTGCGAATTTCTTAGACAGACTAGGTTGTGCCCCACCCAACTGTCTACCAATACATATCGTATCATAATGGGAATAGCCGCATTAAACCACCAAACCGGACTAAATCTTGGCCTAGCCGAAATATTCCATCAGTATTCCATCGGCTCAAAGAATGCTGGGTGGGTCTATTACCTTAGAATTCGCCGCCGCCGAGAGAAGATAATTAAGCACACTCCGGACAAAGATCTTAACGACGATGATTTTTTTTGGGTCTCTGGGAACTTTGAGGATTTTCAAGCTCAAATTCCTGGCCGACCTATAAATTGGAAAATGGGAGAGCCTGGTAATTTTACTTCGGTCTTCTGCTTTGTGTGTTATCTCGGTTGTTTAGTCTATTAGCCGAACTAACACTTCTCTTTTTTGCAGATTTCGCCCATCTCCATTCCTTGTATAGCTATCCCAACCTCGGAGTCTTGCGGGCTGCATTTCGGATTAAAGAAAGAGACTGGGCCAAGCTTCTAAATTTCGAACCGACCTACCGTTACAGCGGTCGACGGAAAGCAAAGGTAACCGATTTTCTTCTCGAGGAAGCACCGGAGCCGGACCCAACTTTGCCCGAGATAAGACTTGTCCCTCTAACCGCAGAAGAAGAGATGGCGAAAAGGAGCAGAGTTAGGGCCCTTCTCACCGAAACAACTAGGCCCGAAGTAACGCCTCCCAGTCAATCGCAGCCTGCTGTTGTCGCCCTCCCTTCCCAACAGCCATCCTCTTCCCGCCGAACCAAACGTGCCCGAACTGCCGAAACCGAACGAGTTTTGATTGATGAAGAACCTCCTATTCAGCCGAGCTTACCACCGAGCCCCCAACCGGAGTCTTCCGACCGAACCATCGGCTGCTGGGCACCGAAACTAACCTTCAACGACCGAGACATTCTAGACACAGACTCGGTCGTTGCTGAGAAAGACCATCTGTTGGCCATCAACCTGGCCAAGAGCGTGTGTCTGCCCAAAGACATGGAACATCACCAAAAACAGCTAACCACCGAGCTGAAGTCCATCCGGTCTGCTACTAAATCCATGATTCTGGTTAGTGACTTCGGTTGTTTTTCTGTTTATGTTTCTTTTTCTTTTTAACTCTTTCTTCGGTTAAAGGGAAGTTGTTTGCTTTGTCAGGCTATTCAGAAAAACCAAATCACCCACAGGAAAGTACTGGAGCTGAGGAAAGTGACTAGGCAAGCAGCGGCCGAGGCAGGGGCGAAATCGGCCGAACTAGAAGAAGCCAGAAAGGAACTGGCCGAACTCCGAGGTGAGGTCGGCCGACTGACCGGAATGGTTAGTTCGGCCGAAGCTGAAAAACAGAAGACTGCCATAGTTCTGAAGGACAAGTACTTGCGCGAATTGTTAAAACTTGAAAGAAAGAAGGATGCCGAAATAAAAGAGAAGGTAAAGGAAGCTGACAAACAAGGCTTCAAGAGGGCAGAGGATGCTTATGCCCAACAATGCAATGCGGCCAAGGATCTGTTCTTTAAGTGCGGCTGGAGGGGAGCCGTTGAGAAGCTCGGTCATGATCCTCAGACCGAGGTTTTCAACCCTCCAGCCTACTTTATACCGAACTCCCTGATGGAATATGCCACGGCCATGCAACAGCAGTTCCTTGAGGGCTCAGATGATGAAGATTCTGATGAAGACTCTGCCCCTGAGGATACTTCGGTTTTGAATGCAGATCAGGTAGTTCGGTCGGAGCCCGTGGTGGAAGATCTAACTCTTGATCAACCAAGTGAAACCGTGGCTCCAGCCGAACCCGTTCTTCCTTCTGAAAATGTTGTTGCGCCCGAAACCGGTCTTCGGGTTGACGCCGATGCTGCCTTCGACGCCGAAATAGATGAACTTTTCTCTTAATTTTCTACTCTTTTCTTTGTAACCGAACTAAGCAGCCTTGTAATGACTTCTTTTTGAATGAAAATTTTACTTCAACTCTTATTCCGGTTGTGATATGTATGCTTGTACTTTGTAATGCCTTCACTTACTTGAACTGTTGTTTCGGTTTTAGGCGGTTTAAACTATACTTACCAGCCAACCACTCCTTAGCCGAAATAATTACTTCGGCTGAGGAGTACACAGTGTTGGTTCAATCCAGCCAACCACTCTTCAGCCTTACACTTACTTCGGCTGAGGAGTACATAGTGTTGGTTCAATCCAGCCAACCACTCTTCAGCCTTACACTTACTTCGGCTGAAGAGTAACAAGAGTTGGTTTATTCCAGCCAACCACTCCTTAGTCATGCACTTACTTCGGCTAAGGAGTACAAAGTGTTGGTTTATTCCAGCCAACCACTCTTCAACCATACACTTACTTCGGCTGAAGAGTAACAAGAGTTGGTTTATTCCAACCAACCACTCTTCAGCCATACACTTACTTTGGCTGAAGAGTAACAAGTGTTGGTTTATTCCAGCCAACCTCTAAGTTAGTTTTTCCGGCTAACTTATAGTATTTGGTTATTCCGACCAAATGTCCTGCAGCCTGGATCCTTATCCTGGGCTTAGGAAGGGTGTTGGTTTAATCCAGCCAACCTCTAAGTTAGTTTTTCCAGCTAACTTAGAATAACATGTTTGCAATATACTTAAGTCTTGAAAGCTAACTTTTACAAAGAGTAATTTGTGCCAAAAAGAATTTCTCATTTTATTGAAGGAAGAGAAAATTACATGTTTGAAAAAGAAAAGCTAAAAGTAAAATAACTTGAGATTGGCCGTATTCCATGGCCTAGGGATTGCCTTGCCATCCTTGTCTTCTAGGTGGTATGCCCCTTTGCCTGCTAATCCAACCACCTTATAAGGACCTTCCCAATTTGGGCCTAACTTGCCGTCTCCTGGGATTAAGGTGTTTCCCATTACTTTGCGTAGTACCCAATCCCCAATCTTGAATTGTCTTGGATGAACCTTTTTGCTGTATTTTCTGATTAACTCTCGTTGATATGAGGCGATGTGGACTAGCGCTCTTTCTCTTCTTTCTTCTGCAAGGTTGAGTTCTAAGGCTATGGCTTCTCCATTTAAGTCTGGATCAAAATTTTCGCTTCGAATTGTGGGGAGGCCAACTTCTAGTGGGATCACTGCCTCCATTCCATAGGCTAAGGAGAATGGTGTTTCTCCAGTTGATCGCCGAGGTGTGGTGCGGTAAGCCCATAAAACATGAGGAAGTTCGTCCGCCCACTTGCCTTTTGCTTTCTCTAGCCTTTTCTTTAGTCCATCCAAGACGACTTTATTTGATGCTTCAGCCTGCCCATTTGCTTGAGGATATGCCGGTGTGGAATTGTAGAACTCTATCTTGTATTCTTCACAAAAGCTTCTAAAGATCCTGCCGTCGAACTGAGTTCCATTGTCTGAGATCAGTGCTTTTGGTATGCCAAACCGAGTGATAATATTCTGCCAAACAAACTTCTTCACATCTTTTTCTTTGATTGACGCCAATGCTTCTGCTTCCACCCACTTTGTGAAGTAGTCTGTTGCTGCGAGAAAGAATTTTCTGCCCCCGGGTGCTGTTGGAAGTGGTCCTACTATGTCCAAGCCCCACATTGCGAAAGGCCATGGGCTAGTTAAGGGTAGGAGTTCTCTTGCTGGTTGATGTATTTGGTGCGCGAATTTCTGGCATTTTTCACACTTCTTCACATATTTCTCTGAGTCTGCTTGCATATATGGCCACCAATATCCTTGCGAAATAGCCCTGTAAGCGAGCGACCTTCCCCCTTGATGACTTCCACACACCCCTTCATGTATTTCGAACAAGAAGGCTTCTACTTTGCTAGGATGAACGCACTTGAGGTAAGGCCCAGAAAATGACTTCTTGTATAATGCCAAAGATGGAGATAGCCAAAATCGCTGCGACTTTGCCCTTATTTTGTTGGCTTCTTTTTTCTCTTCTGGTAGGATGCCGTCTTTTAGGAACAGGATGATGGGATCCATCCAAGAAGGGCCTAATTCAGTGCAATATACTTCTTCTGCTTCGGGGTTTTCTATGCTTGGTCTTGGTAAGAAGTCGATGAGTAATGGATGAGGGATTGATGTATCTGCCATTGAGGCCAGGCCTGCTAGCTCATCCGCTCGGCTGTTTTCCTCCCTGCCAATTTGTTCTATCCTTACCACATCAAACTTCTTGATCTCTGTTCTGACTAACTCCTGGTACTTGGCCATTCTGTCGTCCTTTGCTTCGTATTCGCCAGAAATTTGGTTTACCACCAGCAGAGAGTCACTGTATACCATTAGTTCGGCTGCTTTCATGAAGTGTGCTGACTTGAGTCCTGCGATAAGCGCCTCATACTCCGCTTCATTGTTGGATGCTGGGAAGCCAAGGTTGATTGCTTGCTCTATAACCAGACCGTCTGGAGAGATGAGGACTATGCCAAGCCCTGCGCCATGTCGGTTGGATGCTCCATCCACAAAGAGCTTCCACATCTCTCCAACGAATAATTTCCAGCAAGTGGAAGGATCAGATGATGCCGTGAGGTCTAGAATGGTATTTTCTTCAAGGTCCATGTTGGCTATCTGTCCTTCGTCCTCTGTTTGAACTGTTGGTGAGCCTTTGTTTGTCTCTTCCTTGCTGTTCTTAGCATGGTCTGCCTTGGTGCTTGATTGACTACCTTCTACTAGGGGTTGCGCTATTCCGGCGTCAACTTCCGTCCCTAGTTCGGTTGTGTCAGTCAGGTCGACTGGGCAGATATGATGACTTCCAGGGGTGAATTCTGCGACGAAGTCTGCCAAGGATTGGGCTTTTATTGCGGTTTTAGGTTGGAATTTGACGTCGAATTGTCCCAATTCTACTGCCCACTTCAAAATTCGCCCACTAAAGTTCGCTCTTTCAAACAGAGCTTTTAGTGGAAAGGCTGTGAGGACGACTATGGTGTGGGCGTGAAAGTAATGTGCCAACTTTCTGGATGCCATCATTAATGCTAATGCTAGTTTCTCTAAGGGCAAGTACCTTGTTTCGGCTCCCAACAATGTCTTGCTGACATAAAAGATGGGCAAGTGTTGTATTCCTTCTGCACGAACCAACACTGCGCTAACTGCGTGCTGAGAGACTGCCAGGTATAAAAAGAGTTCTTCACCAGGTACTGGTGTAACAAGTAGTGGTGGGGAAGACATGTACTCCTTCAAGCTTTCCAAAGCTCGGTCGCATTCTTCATCCCACTCAAACTTAGTTTTTAAGGCTTGGAAGAATGGTCGTAGTCTGTCTGACGACCTGCTTATGAACCGGTTGAGTGCAGCTGCCATACCAGTGAGATGCTGCACTTCTTTGACTGAGTTTGGTCTCTCCAACTCCTGGATTGCTTTGATCTGGGAGGGGTCTGCTTCTATACCTCGGTTGGTCACCAGGAAGCCCAAGAATTTGCCCGATCCAACTCCGAATGCGCATTTGGATGCGTTGAGGCGCAGCTTGTGTTTCTTCAGGATCTGGAACATCTCGCCTAGATCTTTCAGGTGGTCATTCTCATCCTTGCTTTTGACCACCATGTCGTCGATGTAAGCCTCCATTGTTCTGCCTAACAATGGTTCAAACATTTTGGTGACCATCCTTTGGAATGTCGCCCCTGCGTTCTTTAGGCCAAAGGGCATGACCTTGTAGCAATATAACCCCCTTGGTGTTGTAAAGGATGTAACCTCCTGGTCTGGTTCATGCATGGCGATCTGGTGGTAGCCTCTGTATGCATCCAAAAAGCTAAGTCGGTTATGCCCTGCCGTTAAGTCCACCAGTTGATCTATCCTTGGTAGAGGAAAGCTATCTTTCGGGCACGCCTTGTTGACTGTTTTGTAGTCGACGCAGACACGCCATTTACCATTCTTTTTTGGCACTACCACTGTGTTGGAGATCCATCTTGGGTAGTGTACCTCTCTTATTGCTCCTGCCTCCAGCAGGTTGCCTACCTCTTCTGCCACTATTTCGGCGTGGTGGAGTGCCGATCTGCGTATGTGTTGAATGACTGGTCTGGCGGATGGGTGGACATTGAGTTGGTGACTGATAAAGTTTGGATCAATACCTGGCATATCGTATGGCGTCCAGGCAAACACTTCGATATTAGAGGTCAAGAATTCCAAGACCTCTAACCTCTCAGCGCTGGATAACGATGAGCCAAGCAAGAAGAACTTATCCGGGTTCTTCTCATCTATCTTCACCTCCACCAAGTCCTCCACCGCTTTCTGATTAGCCTCTTTGCCGACGTCCGCGAATAGTTCATTACTTTCTGGTTCTTCCACCGAATGAACGTGTCCTTTGGCAGCTCGGCTTCCATTCGCTGTGGCGAAGCATTGTTTTGACATGATCTGATCGCCATAAACTTCTTCAATTATGCCGGTGTCGTTAGGGAACCTCATTACCTGATGGTATGATGACGCTACCGATCGCATGGCGTGCAGCCATGTTCTGCCCAGGATGATGTTGTAAGTGGAGGGGACCTTCAATACCCAGAACTCCACTTGTTTTGTTACACTCCCTGCTCTGACTGGAAGGATTATTTTGCCGACAGGCCATTCTGGCATGGAGTTGAATCCAATCAGGGGAGAAACTGCAGGCGCTAAGTCTTTGTCTTGCAGCTTTAGTTGCTTGAATGTGTCGTAATACATGATCTCACATGAACTACCCTGGTCAATCAGAATCCGTTTGACGTCAAAATCCTTGACTCGGAGAGTGACAACCAGGGCATCATTATGGGGGCAGTAAATTCGATCCAAGTCCTTATCTGAAAAGGACATGACATTTGTGGCCTCTGTCTTTCCTTTCTTGATGGCTGGTTGGGCGCTTCGTACTTCTTTGAAGTGCTCAACCTTTTTGATCGAACCTCTCAGCTCGCATACATGCTCGGGTTCTACAACTCCATGTATTACATTGATGATACCTTGTGGAGGGGCGTTAATTGGCATTCTGTTGGGATGGTCATTATGATCTTGGGGGGCCGGTTGCGCTCCTCCTTTAATGTATTTGTCCAAGTGGCCTGCTGCCGCCAATTCTTCCAAGTGCTGTCTTAGTGGCGTGCAATTCTCAGTTCGGTGCCCCTTTTCTTTGTGGAAGGTGCACCGTGATCTGTCGTCGTAATTCTTCTGAGCTTCCCCAAGCTTGGCTGGCCACTTGACAAAAGGCTCATCCTTGATTTCGCTCAGAATCCGATATATTGGTTTTTTGAACACCGTGGTTATGGCAGTGCGGATTCTCAGCCATCTTTTGTCTGGGTCTTCTCCGTTATCTCGTCTGCCACGCCCGTTTTTGTTACTTCGGTCCACCGTATTAACCTTTGCTGAGGTTTTCTTTTCTGGTACCGCGGCCGCACTTGATTTGGCCTTGGAACGTGCGCCATCTTCTTCTACCCTGATGTGCTGATGCACTCTCTCCATCAGGGCCTCCATGGTGAGGGGTGGCGTCATTGTAATTGAATCCCTTAGTCTATTCCCTACTGGTAGGCCTCTTTTATACTGTGCAATGGCCAGATTGGTAGGGCAGTCTCCAATCTGGTTGAAAGTTTCCCAGTAGCGACTGTTGTAAGATCTGAGGGTCTCTTTTTCACCCATGTCAATGGAGAGCAACTGATCTATCTCCACCGGTGTTTTAGTATTCGTCCGAAACCTCGTTACGAACGCTTCTGCCAGTTGGGCCCAGGAGGCTATGCTGCCCTCTGGGAGCTTTTCGAACCAAGTCAAGCCTAGGTCGCCAAGACTTGACGGGAAGAGTATGCACATTAAGGCCTCGTTTCGCCTGTACACAGCCATGACTTGGCGAAAGTGGCTTAGGTGTGAATACGGGTTCGTCTTCCCTTCATATGTATTGAATTTTGGCTGAAGGAAGCCTGATGGTAGGGGTGCGTTTTCGATCGCTGGGACAAACGGCGAAGTCTGTAGTCTTGCCAATGCCTTGTCCGCTGGTTCGTAGGCCGGTCGCGGTATTGGCATTCCAACCTCGATGCTTCCATGCGTTCGAGGAGCCAACCGTTGTAAGGCCGAAATTCGGTGTGGATCCCTTGCCCTGGCATCCTCCTTGCATCGTGCTTTTTCTTCGAGCACGGTTCGTAAGTCGGATGATCGGGGTAAGTCCGTCTGTCTAGATCTGGTTTGGTGCGAGTGTGAAGGCCAATACGTGCTCCCTTCAGTGTATGATCTTTCGGACCTCGTCCTCTCAGGCCTGGAGTGACGAGTTCTGGAA
Organism: Camellia sinensis; assembly: GCF_055761805.1. Classification (NCBI taxonomy): domain Eukaryota; kingdom Viridiplantae; phylum Streptophyta; class Magnoliopsida; order Ericales; family Theaceae; genus Camellia; species Camellia sinensis. Next base: position 93,624,277 of record NC_138962.1, read on the forward strand.
GATAAGGAGTGAGTGTCGCCTGTCCTGAGGCTTCTGCTCTCTCCTTGGGAGGGTGTAGTGTTCCTACTACGATTCTCTGAGTGGCGAGGGGGCGTTTTGTGCTTGTGCCCCTCTCCTGTCGCCACGTCTTTAGTCTTCATCTGGTGTTTCAAAGCCTCCATGTCCGCCGCCATCCTTCGAATTAGTTCATCTTGCTCCTTCACGCGATCTTCCAAGGCCTGAGGATCAATCCTCCTCCTTTGTCTGTCAGGACTTTGAGAATGGCGAGGGCTGTTATTCCGCCTTCCCCTGCCACTCCTCCTGGAGTTATGTTGCTGGGGCTCTAGATCTCCCATTGGAGGGACAGGGGGTAATCCTTCTCACCTTGCGCCCCCGTCTGGTGTTAGCCCGTCGACGGCGGACTGTGGTGGTTCTTCAATGTGTGCCATTGATTTGAGAAAAAAGGAGAAGCTTGGTCAAGAGGTTTTTTTGTTCTTGTCTGTTCTTCCCACAGACGGCGCCAATTGTACGGGGAGGAAATAATTCTCCTCGTATAATCCTGTTGACCAAATCCACGCTCCTCCGTATGACGTCGCTTTGTCACCTGAAAACACAAACGTGAGCTAGCCGGCGGGTGTGTGCCGGAAACCTCTCCGATGCCTAAGTCAGTAAGCTTGACAAATAGACAAAGCTCTGAGTTCTCAGAAAGAATGTGTTCAATTACCTCCTCCAAGGTGGTGTTTGTGAGTTTTTATAAGTTTCCCGTGGCACAATCCTGGTAGGACTTGTATTTCTCCATGCAGAGTCCTCCTAGGATTCATTCTCCTAAGGATAATGCTTATCCTTTTACATCCTCCCCCACTGCTTAAACCAAGTGAGATGGTTTTCTTCATGGCCGAACTTCCACATGACCGAAATAACACTGACTATGCTGAGCCACATAGAAGGCCGAACTATCCTTAGCTCGGTCTTCTCCTCTAACTCATTACTTCGGCTGCCCTTGTTCAACTTTGGTGTGCTTAGATCAAACTTCCAAGTAGCAAGTTCTGACTGACTTAACCAGAGTGTGTCACGACCGGACTAACTTCGAAGCCGGTCTTCCCAGAACATATAGCGACCGGACTAACTCTGAGACCGGCATAACTCCGAGTTGCCTCTCGACCGGAGTAGCTTTACTCCTCCTTGGGCCGAAGCAACTATCTCTTCTTGAGCCGGAATAAACTCACCTCCTCGGGCCGAAGTAACTTTATTTCCCCAAGGCCGGAGTAACCTTGCCCTCCAGGCCGGAGTGTTCAGTACGGCCTTTTTATCTAGTCCTCTGCGTTTTGGGCCTCAAAACCCAACTCGAAACTTGGCCCAATTTTTCCCAAAAATTACCCTCTCATAAACTAAAAACGTAAACGTAAAATCCATATAAGTTTAAATTTTTCCGATGGATACAAATCCCTTCTCTACATCCAAATCAACAGAATCAAAAAATCCGTTTAAATGCTACTTTTTCCCAATCCCAATCGAACACGGCCCATTTTCCTTAATAGGCTGTTTCAAAACTTTATTCTCAAAATAAGGTGAATTTTTACTTTATTTCCAACATAGGAGTTTTGAAAACACGTTTTTAAAAAAACTTGCTTCCAAAAAATTTATTTTCAAAATACATTTTTTCGATTTTAAGAATGATTAAAATAATAATAATAATATAAATTTATTTTTAAAACACGTTCTTACGGAAATTATAAATTACCAATTTTTTTATGTTTTATTTTCAGTTTAAATATTTTTATTTTTTTAGCAAAAATGTTTTGCATACATAAAGCGGGTTTTGTAAGCACATTTTTTTAAAAAATATTTATAAAACGTGTTTACAAAATATGTTTTTACAAATTTTATTTTTATTTTTATAAAATAACTCACATTTTTCTCCAACACTTATTGAGGCCAAAATAAAAGAAGTGTAGCAGCAGACGAGAGGGAAGAAAGAGAGAGCAGGAGAGAACAGAGAGAAGAAAGTCCACTGGCAAAGGAGAATCTGCAATCAATTGCTTGACAATAATTGCTAATGATAAGTGCTTCAAATTTGTTTTAGCCCATGCACTTAAGTTGAAATATTAGAAAAATGTCTAATATTTGCATGTTCATGTATATATATAAGATTCAAGTGTAAAAATATATTTTGTAAATACGTTTTCTATTGTCTTCAAAAATGTACAATTTCGAATGTTTTCTAGTGTTTTCAAAAAGAATAAATGTAAAAATGTACATTTCGTAAATACGTTTAATAAAAAAAATAAAAAGTGTGCTTATAAAACTCGTTTTATGTTGTATTTTTATTATTATTTTAATCAAATTTGAAATTGAAAACATATTTTTTTTTTAACTTATTTTTGAAATCTCCTTTATATTATGTTGGGAATAAAATAAAAATTCATTCTATTGTGGGAATAAAGTTTCATGAACATCCTACTAAGGGAAATGGGCACACTATACACCCCGAAACTCCTCCAAGTCTAAAGATGCTCATGAGGTGCTGTCATCTCCACCTCAATCCAGACTTCACATTTAAAGAGCTTGCACGTGAGTGGGCGCGGGTCGGTTGCGGCCACGAAACCTCCAATTCGCCATCCGTCCGTCAGATTGGCGAATTGAAGAAAATCAATCCGCATCCGTCCGCCAATCCGGCGGATGTGGATTGAGCGGATTGGCGGTTTGGCGGATGGATGCGAATCGGTTTGGCGGTTTAAAATTTTATAAATTTTCAACATAATTCAACTTGTGCACTTCCTTAAAAAAAAAAAGAAAAAAAAAAGTATTACAGTCAATGACTTAAAAAAGTATTACAATCACTGTATGCCTTATCCAAAGAAAGAAAGTTTGAAACTTTAGAATATCACGATCACTGTATGCTTCATCCACATATTACAATCACAGCATGATTCATCCCTATAAAGTATTACAATCTGTGATTCTTAAAATATAATAACAATTCAAACCACCAAAACCATAAACAGAGCAGTAGTAGAGATTGAATGTCTCTATATTGTTACATCTACATATGTTTTTGAAAACAAAAACCAACCAGCATATATCATATTTTTTATTTATTATTTTTAGAGTTAGATTTAAAAACTAAAAAATATAGATGAATAATACGTTTATTTTTTTCAATTCAAAAATATATTCAAGTTGAAAACTTTTTTTCAACAGAATATTTAAACTCTTTTTCAATTGAAAACACAAACATAATATTTAAACAAATTGAAAATACAAAGTCTTATAAATTACTACAGGTGCTCGCGATTTGGCGGTTTGGCGGTTCGGTTGCGGCCAAAAAATCTTAAATCCGCCATCCGTCCACCAAATTGGCGGATTGGAGAAAATCAATCCGCAACCGTTCGCTCATCATCACGCATCCGTCCAAAATGTGGCGGATCGGTTCGGTTCGGTCGGTTTTGGCGGATCGGTATATCCGCTGCTCACCCCTATGATCAAGGTTCTTCCTCGACCAGATCCATGTCCTTATAACTTGAGATAGCCCTTGCATGCTTTGGTACATATCAAAACAATTGATTAATTATATATATTAAATAATGTTTCAAATTGTAAAAATAAAATTTTCATTTTCACATCTCATCAATTTTAGTGGACAATTTTTTAGTGAATTTGTATCGTAGTTGATCCTCAGGCTGAATTCTTTCATTACTGTCACGACCCAAACTCGTCCCTATGGGTTTAGCACCGTAACCGGCCAATAATCCGTGATTACCGAAGGTCTGCTTAACAGTAATGATAGTAATACAGAGTAAAGGGGCTAGCGGAACCCAAAACAGTAAATAAAAGATGTCCAATGAGCTGTGACAGTCTGAATGCAAAAAGATTTTTTATAAACATGCCACATTGACAACCAAAACATATATATATTCAACGTATACACAAACATCCATGTCAGGGATCAAATCTCTAACTATAACTGTACAGTCAAGTCTTGTTCAACTATTACAAAACAGAAACAAAAGGGTAAATCTGAACACCCCAAAACAGCCGTGGCTTGGATGGACTTGGAACCTCGAGGCGAGGCACATAGGTTGGCTTGACAAAACAAGAGCTAACCCGACGTTCCTAGCTCCGGTCCGGTGCCTGGACACCTACATATATATATATATATATATAAACAGTGAGTTAAAGCCCAGTGAATAACAGTTATGTAAAGGGGTTAAGAATGAATGCCCTTTCAGTAATTAAACAGTCATATCAGTCACTTAGAAACCATAGCAGTTATATGTGGTGCATCCCATAGCAAAACAGTACAGTAGGTCTTAATAGACCGAACAATTAGTTGATGGCCATCATAACAGTAACAGTAGTGGTTCCAAACATGGGAACCGACAGAGATCTCTGTGACAGTAGCAGTAACAGTACAGTAATAGTAAATTGCTATGGATGCCACAGATACAGTTTACAAATCGGACAAACATTCATTCATTAAACAATAATGTTTCAGTAAGTAGAACAATTGATCATTCAGAAAATAATCATAATTGAACATATCTTTACAACATTGTTACTCACAGAGCACTAGGCTATAGACAAGCTAACGAGCGTCTTCGGATGCCAACCCTACAGTTGCAGAACGAGCACACACTTGGGATTAATAACTTAGCCCCTAATTATACATGGTGTGGTTTTATAACATTATCCTCATTAAGATGCCTTAAAACTTGGCCTAGGATGGAATGAGGATGCAAAAATGCACTTTAAAACACTTTTCAAATTTTTGCTGAAACAAGGGTCTCGCTCGAGCGTGGCTTTCTTCGCTCGAGTGAGCTTGCCAAAACAGAGGGGTCGCTCGAGCGTAGACTTCCTCGCTCGAGCAGTCTGTAAAAATGCAAAAGTACTGAATGTTGAAAATCCCCGCTCGATGCACGCTCGAGCTTGAGACACAACTCTTCGCTCGAGCGTAGGTCTCGTCGCTTGAGCGTGCGTCTGCGTGCACCAAAAACCTGAGAGCTTGCAATCTACGCTTGAGCCAGCATTCCGTCGCTCGAGCGGAGCTCTGAACAAAACAATGGTCGCTCGAGCGTGGAAGCCAAATATGGAATTTCCAGATTTGCCTTCAAAGCTCAAACCAAGCATTCAACACATCAAAACTCAACCTTTTTGGGCCAATTTTCTGGAAAACACTTGCAAACTCATAGTATAACATGTCTTTGAAGATCAATTTGTAAAATCAAGTCCAAAGGTAAGCCAATTTGAACACAATTTCAAGGAAACTTGAAGAACAATGTAAGAATATTACATGCAAGTGTTCTAATGAATTCCAATGCTCCAAAATGTAACCAAATGCAAGTTTGAACTCCAAAACATGGTGAATTCATGGACTACAACCAAGATGTGGACATGCATGTGGAAATTCTCATGAAAACAACCTCAATTTCAAAAATGTGTACATGCATGCATGAATAAGCTACTCAAATCAACTCTTTAAATCAATTATTGACTCTAAACACCAAATTTCCATGAACCATGTAAGAAATAGCTTAAGTTCACAATTAGGAAGATGATTCTTCTACCTTAGGCCTTGAATCTCAAGTGTGCTAGCTCAATTTTGCAATTAACCTTCAAATCTTCTAAGTTCAAGCAAAACTTGTTGAATTCAACTTTGTTCTCCTACTCTCTCTCTCTCATATGGTTTGGTCTAAGAAAATGGTTGAATAATGGTGCATCAAATGTATAGATTAAGTCCTCAAACAATGACCCTAAAGTGGCCCACTCAATGGCATTAAGGTAAATAATTAGGTTCAATTAATTTAACATTAACAATGCTAATTTAACCATTCCAAATCAACTTTGAATTAAACCTACCATAAAATCACATAAATTCTAACTAGCATAAAATACTAACCAAATTCTGATTCGGCTGCCGAGAAGGCCTTCAATTTGCAGTTCGAAATTAAAACGTGAACAGATCATTTAATGATAAAACAGATAGAAATTCAACTAATGCAACACACTCATGCAATCAGTTCAGACTTTCAGCTTAATCAATTACTTATAATGCTGAATCACAGATTAGCACTAATCAGATGTGAGTGTTGTCACAATTACACTCTATTTGAGAATCTAAGAGAGAAAGATAGAAATAATTTCATAAGTTACGAGCAAAAAAAATAAGTATATATATATTTTTGTAATTTCTTTTCCTCTTATTTGATTAAATAGGAAGAAAAAAAAGATATTGATTTATCTCCTATCTTATTTGGTTAAACAATAAAAAAAATATTACAAAAATAATCTTTTATAAGTATTATTTTTTTTTGTTTCTTTTATATTTGAAAAGACAATTTTGATATTATAAAAAATAATATATTCTTCTAATCTCTCTAATTTAAAAAAAAAAAAAATGCATTCTATTTATCAATACTCATTTAAAAACAATGAATTAAAAAAAAAGGAGAAAATATTATTTTGTTTCCAAACTATCATTCAAAAAATCAATTCGATTCTTGTTTTTTTTAATAATGTCAATTTTACTCGTATACTATTTGATTTTAAATCAATTTTATCTCTATCGTTAGCTATTGTTTATGATCAATTGTACATAGGGTTATCCAAACCACATAACCCGCCCAACCAAAATCGATTTGCATGCAAATTGACGGTTTCGCAGACACAATGCGGGCGGATGCGGTTTAGAATATGGCATGATTGTGGGTTTAACCCGCATTCGCAAGAACCTGCCGCACTTAGACTCTTTTTTTTAAAAAAAAATTATTTATAAAACCTGGACCGTTATTATTTTATTATTACATTTTGGATGAATGTAAAAGTTAATGAAGAATTAATTTTAGGTAAGCCTAGGATTTTGAATGATTTTATTTTAATTGTATTGCTGGGTAGTAGATAGTAAATGAGATTGATGATCTAGTTTAGGATTTTGAAAGATGCGGTTGTGTTAGTTTATGAGTTGATTTAATTTACTTTAGTTGTATTGTTGGGTAGTAGATAGTGAATTAGGTTAATGATCTAGTTTAGGATTTTGAAAAATGTTCTTGTGTTAGTTTATGATTTGATTTAAAAGTTTAGAATTTTAAATGATTTGTTTGTGTTAGGAATTGATTTTGTTGTGTTTTTAATTTTATAAGTTTTAATTCATTACTTATTATTGTTGGAATATTTTAAAAAATGGGGGGAAAATGACCAAAAATAAATATTTACAAAATGAAAAAAAAATGCTCCAAAATAAATTTTTAAAGAAAAAAGTCTAATCCGCACACTACTCGCACATCTGCGAACTCTATCCATACAAACTGCAACTTGTACTGCGGGTGGTTGCGGGTTAAATTTTCCCCAAACCACATTCATGCGGGCAGGTTCGAACCGATTCGCAAACCGTCCAAAACTGAATCGCGACCACCCCTAGATCAAACGGAAATTACCGACGTGACATTAAAATTTTGTTTGATTTTTTTTTAACTCTCAAACTATCTTTAAAATATCAATTAAATCCTCAGATTTCATTTTATTTAAGGGTTTAATTGATATTTTGAGAATAGTGTGAGAGTAAAATAAAATTTGGGTGCCATATTAGCACATTTTATTTGATTATAGACATTAATTGACGGTGAGATAGAGTAAAATTAAGTAATTTAGATATAAAATTGATATTATTAAAAAAAAGAGATTGAGTTGATTTTTGAATGATGGTTTAGGTTGGAAAATCCATCATATTTTCTCTAAAAACAAAATAGTGCAAAAAAAAGCTAGTTTATTATCTTTTTTTTTTTTGACTTTCTCTAAAAAGCCGTGTAAAAAAAAAAAACATAAATAAATCAAATAAAACTATACACATTAACTGATACATCAATTAATATATTAACAAATATTGCATAATTTTATTAAATTTAAATATTTATAATTTAAGTAAAATAAATCAATAAATTAACTTTTTTTCATACTCTCCAAAATGGCAAAATTTTCGTTTCTCAAATCGCTGGAGTGAACTGGTTCAAAACAAAAAAAAAGAATCGCTGGAGTGAACCTGCCCCCACTGAACTGACTCACCCGAGTTGCCAAAAACCCTAACTCAGTTAAAAACCCTTGAATCCTTCTCACGTTTCTCTCACTCTCTCTCTCTCTGCACTTCATTTCCCTCGAGGCTTCGATCTGAAGCCCAGAGAGATGAAAATGGGAAGTAGAAGAAGAGGCGGTGGCGGCGGTGATGGTTCGCCGTCGACGGTCTGCGAACGAGTTCTCTGCCGCCGCATCGAGTCCTGCAAGAGCAATCACGCGACCGTCGACGAACTCGTCGCCTACCTCCGCATGAACTTTCCCGAGTATGGTTGACACAAGCTTCAACCTTTCACCAGAACCGTTCAACAGACCCTAGAACACCACATGAAGTCCAAGAAAACCATCAAATCAAGCAGTCTAGGCCGTCCTTCAACATCAAATCACCACGAACACGAAGATAATCATCGTCCCGCTCGTAAGAAGACGAAGAGAATAGATTCGAGGGACGAGAGGCTGCAGCAATTGGAGAATCAGCACATTCGGATGAATCAAAGGGGCCAGTCTACATCTTCATTGGAGTGGGTGTCGGAGTCGGCAGATGGGACAGACGGTGCGGTTTCGACCTTCGAAGATGCGGTTTACGGGCAGAAATTCGAGCCGGAGTTCGATTTGATGAAGTCGATGCTGCGTGATAGGTACAGCGAATCGAAGGACGCCAGTAAATGAAGAATGTGGAATTGGAGGTTGTTAATAATAATAATAAGGCTACCAAGGAGGTTGATTTGTTTGGAGGTGATAGTGGTTTTGGGAAAAGAGATGCAAAAGGTTTTAGTGGTGGTGGTGAGGAGGAGGAGGTGATGGGTAAGGATGGGCTGAGATTTAGGGACTTGGGTGGGATGGAAGGAGTTGTGGAGGAGTTAAAGATGGAGGTGATTGTTCCACTCTACCATCCTCAGTTGCCAAGGTGGCTTGGGGTGAGGTCGATGGCCGGGATTTTGTTGCATGGGCCGCCGGGGTGTGGAAAGACTAAACTGGCTCATGCCATTGCTAATGAGACCGGAGTTCCATTCTTTAAGATTTCAGCTACTGAATTGGTCTCTGGTATTTCAGGTACTAATTGATTTTTTTGCTTTAGTTATTTATGAACTATATAATGTTTTTATATGGAAATGCTAGGTATTTAGTTGTTTGATTGTGTAATGCTGAACCCCCTGTATTTGGATGTGTCATAGGAATGGAGTTAGGCAACAATTGTTAAGCCACCACTTTCCCATTAAATGATTAAAATTATCAAATAATATATATATGTATATATATATTTGTATAATTTAATCTTTGAAGACTCTTATATAATTTAATCTTTGAAGACTCTTACAAGTTACAATCATCCAAAATATTTAAAAGTCATCTAAGTTACACATAAAACATAAGGAAAACATTGTGCATCTAAGTTACAGTCATCCAGAGTTTTTTTTTAAAAAAAACTTGCAGTCATCCAAAACATTGTGCATCCAAATAATAGTATTATAGTCATCCAAAAAGAAGCAAAAAAGCCATTCATTTCCTTGAGCCAAACCATGAGCCATCTAAAATGAAATTATTTAATGAGGAAAATACTAAAGTCTTAAACTTAAAACAAGTAAACATATATTAACAACATTTAACAAAGGGGAAGTATTTTACCAATGATATTAAACTTCAATAAAACTACTCTCTGGACCCGGACTTGGACTTGGACTTGGACTTGGACTTGGGCTTGGGCTTAAACATGAATTTGATTTGGAAATAACTACACATAAAATATAACACAACAAAAACAGGTGGAGTGAAGATAATGAATTTTGAATAATACAAAATAAATGAAATTTAAAACAAAATAAATAATGTATATATTATCCGAATCATATGATTGTTCAAATTCTTTAACATCATCCATTGCTTGTCGAAGGCATTTTGAAATGTTACTTCGGAGCCAATTTTGTGTACAAACAAGAACTTCCACCATCTTGAGAGCAAGTGAATTACGAAATGGATTAAGCATACGACGTCTTGTACTAAAAGCCGACTCAGAAGCAACAGTGAAAACAGGCATTGCCAACACATCTCGTGCTATAAGTGATAATACTTTATACTTTGTTGCATTAACCTCCCACCACTCCAAAATGTCAAATTGAGTATTTTTTCCACCTTTCTCAATATCACCAAAGTATTTGTCCAATTTCGACGTACTCTCACTATTAAAAAATTGCCCCTCAAAAAATGAGTTAAATTGAGAGTTCACAATAGAGTGTGAATCATTTTCATCTATCACCATATCTACTGTTTCATTTACATTGGAGGCATGCACATTTGTTGAATCAAGCGTAGCATAATAATCATACAATTGACTCAAACAAATTTTCACATTGTCTAACATTTTTTTCACTTTAACCATATCTCCACCAAAAATTGTTGAAAAATAAAATTGCAAGTATGTCATTTTTTTTTGAGGATCAAGCACAACCGCAACATACAAAACGAGATTGACTTTATTCCCATTTTTCCAATACTTGTCATACTTTTCTTTCATTTTCTTTGCCATTGAAGACAAAGTAGGATCATTGTCTTTGATTAATTGTCCAATCATATTTTCATTGACAAAAATTTCAGTGTAGAATGTATTTGAAGCAACAAATAAAGATCCAAAAAATCTCTTTGTTGCATTGTAGAACATTCTAAGAAATTTCAAAAATACCCTACAATTATCCCAATCCTCGGCTGTAGGCATCTCTCTCCTCTCACCCCCTTCATTATCTAAAAAGTAGTGTTTATAATTGTAGTACTCCTCACCCATTCTTTGAAAAGTACTCTCAAATTTTTTTGCCACCTCCGACATAAGATTTGTGGAATTCTACCGTGTTGGCACATCTAGGTACAAGAGACTCTTACTCTCAATTTTCAAACTTTCCACATACTTTTTAAAAGTGTCAAGGCGGTTTGGAAAAGATCTCATATACCTCACTACACGACTCACATTCGCTATACGAGACTCAAGATCCTTCAATCCATCACTAACAATGAAATTTAGAATGCGCACAACAGCGCATATGTAAAAATTCATGGCCCAAGACAGTTCCCTTTCACAGTTTTGTAGTTCGTTTCAAGAATCTAATGGTTCGATTATTGGAACTTGCATTATCAACAGTTAAGGTAAAAAGGCCATCAATGTCCCACTCTTTTAAGAGTGCCTAAATTTTTTTATGAAGAGTTTCTCCTTTGTGGTCTTCAACAGTTAAGCAAATTCTACGCCTCTTCACAATTTTTTTCAACCTCTCTCTTTCATTGGTGTATATGTCTACAATGTCCCTAGCAACGGTATATCAAGATGAGATCTTGAACTTAAGTTGCATGACATTACAAAACCTCTTAAAATCAACCCCGTCCACAAATTTAAAGGGCAATTCATCAATTACTATCATTTCGGCAAGATACCTCCTAGCAACTTCTATAGAAAATGACGTAGTCACAACATCAATAATACCCTCCCCACCAACTTCTCTAGGTTGAAATTCCAATGTTTGTTGCCCATGAGTATCCCTATATGGATACTTTGTACAATTTTTCAAATGACTTAACAAATTACTTGTTCCATGGCTCTTAGAGCCTGCCGTATATTCTTTCTTACAATACTTGCACATAGCCCTATCTTTTCCATCAATATCCTTAATCTTTTCAAAATGATCCTAAGCCTTTGATGTTGTTCTCCCACTACTACTAGTTTTGGCTAGGGATGGTCTAGGAGGGGGAGCATTAGGTTGGGTAGAGGAGTTAAAAGAAGATGATTCAGGCTCAACATTAGGACTCACAAAAAATGTTTCTTCGCTTCGAAGATCCATGACCAAAAAATTATTAAATAAACTGCCAAAAACGAATTAAAAATATTCAAAATATGCTTTTGAAATCCAGACACTGTACACAACTTATAAATCATGTTCATACAAATTTGTGATTGTTTGCAAATCTCCACTTAATTGCAGTTCATGAATCTATTAAAACATAAATCACAGTGAAAATAAAAAGAGCAAGTACAAAATATCAAACACAAAATAGAAGCCTAAAAAATGAAAGTGTATATTATTAGCAGAGACCTCAAACACAAGTTCATAACTTTGAAATTGAAGTGAGGTATTCCAAATTTCTCATACCAACATTTTCATTTATATTACACTCATCGCAAGTCCAAACAAATAATGATTTTTGTCCGAGTCAAGAATACAAACATTATTGGAGAACTCAGAAAATTAGAGGAACAACAGATCAATTGTAAAACAACAATCCCATGGTTTGGCTACAAACCCTAATTTGCTCTCTCTCTCTCTCTCTCTCTCTCTCTCCCATCAGAAGGATTTTCCAGCCACACTCCGGCCGGTTAGACTCACCGTGTCTTGTCTAATAGACACCACTGTTTGTCAGAAGAAGAGGAAAGAAGAAGAGGAAAGAAGAAGAGAAGAGGAGGAAAGAAGAAGAGAAAAAGAGAAGAGAAGAGAATACCTCAGTGTAGGTCGCCGTTCAGTGTAGGTCTATTGCTGTTCAGTGTAGATCATTGGTCGGCCGTTCAGTGTAGACCGTTGGACGATGGGTAGGGTTTTTGAGAGAGAGAGAGAGAGTCTGTGTTGTGTTGTGTCTGTCGAAGAATTAGGGTAAATTAAGGGTAAATTAAACTGAGTGAGAATCTTAGAAAGAAAAGGGCTTAGGCGTAAAAAAAAAAAAGAGAGAGATAGTCATGGTCGGGTCGGGTTTGCTGGGTATAATGGCGGATCAACCGCAACCCGACTTGAACCCGCCAAACCATGAAACCTGGGTCCGCATCCTGCCGCCACATGTCACACATCCACCCAATAGTGGTCGGGTTGGGCAGATTTGGCGGGTTAGTGGATTCGCTACACAGCCCTAATGATAACACATGTTTAACTCTGAGGGTAGCCTTGTTGCGCAAGTATTGCCAAATATTACATCTATAATTGGTCCATCCCTTCAATTTCGTTGGATTAATTACTGTTCTTTTTAATGGGCGTGGATTAGATTATTGATAAAAGCTTAGTCTTCTAAGGATAAGAACAAACTGAGTCTTGGCAGCCACTTTATTCAAATAAAGCCTAAGGTAAGGTATGTGTCCAATCCTCCCAACACTTTGATTAATGGGGACAAACACTAATTATGTCATTTGATATCCTTTATCTTGCAACTTGATGTCTATTTTAGGCCTTACTAGTTACTGCAAGCTAATAACTTTCAAGTAGAAAATTTTAGGGCAAACTACACACGTGGTTCCTATACTTTGCCTCATGTCAATTTGGCTTTTGAAGTTTCAGTTGGATCAACTTTGCCCTTTAATTTTGCACATTGTGTTAGTTTAGTCCAATTGATAACATTTGTTAAGAAATTGGAGGATATTAGAAATTTCAAGCACATTAATTTGATTGGGGTAGGGGGCTTATGAGTTATTGGCTAAGGTCCTTGTTAATGGTCGTTAACTGTCTTAAGGAGGTGTTGCCTTCAATAGTGTCTTATTCTTGGAAAATTTTTGTCGGAATTAGGCAAATTTTTGATGTGGCTTTGGTGGGAAATGAGGTGGTAGATTCTAGGCTGATGAGTGGTTTCCTACATCTAACATGCAAATTGGATGTTAAGAAATCATATGATATGATCATGTTAACTGGGAATTTCTCCTTGGAGCATGTGTTTTTGGTCATAGATGAGATCTTGCACCGGATTCTATATCTCTTCAGTTAGATTTCTTCGAGGGGTCTTCACCATGGTGATCCTTTGTTCCCACTTATTTTTTATCTTAATTATGGAGGTGTTTAGTAGGATTGTAGGGAGGGAGGTACAGGGGGCTTCCTTGAAGATTTAGAAATTGGGTAGCTTAATGGATCTACGATGGCAGTTTCCCATCTTCTTTTTGTTGGTGATATCATTATCTTTTGTGGGGTGGAGGCAACACAATTGGACTTTTTTTAGTTTTTGCTATTGTGTTCTGAGACAGTTTTAGTTTTGAAGGTGGGGAAAGTTCCACATGTGGAGGCCTTGACAAGCATTCATAGGTGTAAGGTTGAGATTTCACCTGTTATTTATTTTGGTCTCCCACTTGGATACTCTTTCAAGGCGGGAGTGGCTTGGGATATGGTTTCAGATATGCCTTCCAAATTGGAAGAGGCATTACTTTCTAGAGGTGCTAGATTGACTCTTATTAAGAGTATTTTGGCCATACTCCAAACCTATTTCATTTTCATATATTTGTTTACTATCCTAGTTTTTGTGGCTAATTAAGCCTCGTTTGGGAAGTGTGTATTTTAGCCTAAAAGCCAAAAAGTCAACAAATTATACAAAAAGTCAAATTTCTCTCTCTACTTTTTGCACCTTATTTTTAAATTTTTTTTTTTTGTAAAAAGCTAAAAAATATTTCAAACGTACTAGTTTTTTTTTTATCTCGTATTTTTGCCAAAAAGTCAAAAAATTACTAAAATAGCTGGATCCCAAACAATGCCTTAATTGCAGAAGTTGCAACGTGATTTTCTTTCGGGAGGGATGGGGGAAGAGTTTAAATTCCACTTGTTTGATTGCAACACAATTTATTTTCGGGTTAGGGAAGGGGGCTTGGCCATCCGCATGCTTGTTGTCTTTAAACTTTAATCAAGCTTAGTTCAGGATGTGGTTGTGGAGGTTTACGTGCGACTAGGAGATATATTGGCAGAGAGCAGTGGAGTATAAATATGAGGTGTGGAGGATGAGGTCTTGGACCAAATTCTATATGTCATCGGTTAGACTTTTTTCGAGGGGTTTTCACCTTGTTGATTCTTTGTCCCTCATTCTTTTTTACCTTAATTATGGAAGTGTTTAGTAGGATGGTAGAGGAGGAGGTATAGGGGGCGGGGTTTGCAGGTTTAGAAATGGGGCAGTTCAATGGATTATCATGGCAGTTTCCCATCTTTTTGCTGGCGACACCATTTTCTTGTGGGTGGAGGCACAACAATTGGACTTTCTCCGGTTTGTGCTATTGTGTTCTCAGACAACTTTAGTTTTGGAGGTGAATTATTGCTATTGTTGGGAAAGTTCACATATTGGAGGCCTTGGCAAGCATTCTTAGGCGTAACGTTGAGCTTTTATCTGTTATTGTTTGGGTCTCCCGCTTGGGTCTCCCGCTTGGATTCTCTTTCAAGGTGAGTGTGGTTTGGGATATGGTGGTCAATACATTTACAAATATATATATATATATATATATATAAAAGAAGAAGATCTTGATAGATTTCAGAAACGGCTTATAGGTTGGAAAAGGCAATAACTTTCTAAAGGTGCCAGGCTTGCTATGATTAAGAGTATTCTGGCCATCCTCCCTACCTATTTCAGGTATTTGTTTACTATTCCAGTTTTTGTGGTGAAGCAGTTGGAGAACTTGCAACATGATTTTCTATGGGGATGAATGGGGAAGAGTTTGAATGCCACTTGGTTGATTGGAACACAATTTATTTTCTGGTTAGGGAATGGAGCTTGGCCATTCGCATGCTTGCTATCCTATCAAACTTTGTTAAGGATTTGCGGAGGTTTACTTGTTGGGAGAGATATTGGGGGTGGGTTGGGATAATGAGGTTTTGCTACCTTACGGTGTGGATTTATAGAAAGGCAACTGCAAGGGATAGGATCCTTTCTCTTGTCAGCTAGGAAGCACATGTTCGGGTGTAGGTACATAATGGGACATGTCGATACAGCCCCAAAAAAAAAAAAAAAAAAAAAGTAGAGTACAGGTATGGTCTAGTACGTCCATAAATTTATTTTTATTTTTATTTTATTTTGTTTTTTAAATAATTTGTACTAGTACAATACATATCATAATTAAAAATCAAACGTGAAAAAATAATTAAAGTATTTTTGTAATGGTCAGAAAATGATTCTAAGTATTTTTTATTTTTTCAATAAATGTAAAAATATTCTATATTTAATTTTTTTTATAAAAATATGCACTCTAATTATTCTAGTATCCCTTTTAAAAAAAAAATTATATTTCTACCCCAAAGTACTCATAGAAGTACCCGCACTGTATGCAAGGCGTACTCGTCCCGCACCCATGCTGTACCCAAAGTATCTCACCTATCGGATATGTATTTTGCATACCCAGACATGTTAGGCAACTTATTTTCTCTTGGAAAGGTGTTCATGCAAGGAGGAGATGGAGGAGGGCTTGGTGCTCTACGGCCCCTGATTATATAGAAGATCATTTGATGGTAGAGACCAACCAATTTTTTGGTTTAAGAGTTTATTTTTGTCTATATTGTATAGTTGGTGGCGGTTTACCCATACTCGAATCAATTTTTAGAGACACTTAAGTCGGCATTTGGTGTATAGTTGTTTTGTCTTTTCTTTGTATACGGGCTGCACACCTTGGTGTAATTCTTATACAAAAAGGGATTGGATAGCCACATGTTCTTATTGATGCTTATTGGGTTGCAATTGCTTGGAAGCCACCTTCAATAGAAACGATCAAATTCTATCTCAATGGGTACTTTTGAAATCCTAAGGATATTGATATTTGCGCTCTACCATGAAGGTTTTTTTTTTTTTTTGAAAATGTATTGCTGCTTATTGGTTGTGTTGATCTGTTTGAGATTTATATGCCCTTGTTTATGGTTGTGAATGTCAAAGCGAGTGTTGAAAGTCCTAGTGGTAGAGGATACTCTTCTACAATTGCTTTGTGGTTTACTTTGGCTGGTGATGCTAGTTGGAAGCATTGATACTATTTGGAGCACATCAGTACCTTGCCACATTAGTTAGTAAACATGGGGTGCAAGCCTAAAGTCACAATTTTAGAAATCTTCAATGTCCTTTGTTATAGTAGTGTTGCCTTCTCTATTTGATGGGGGTTATTTGGACAAGTGCCCTTTAGATTTTCTCTTGGGCATTTTTGGACCATGGGGTTCATTTTCCTTGTTAACATAGTGTTCTGGTTCTAAAGAAGAGATGAAAATTGTGAAACTAGGCAATACCAAGGTGTCATCTTCTGCAGAAAAGATATGCAAAAAAATTAAGGTCTGGTGTGTCATTTATTTATTTTTTATTGTTTTCCCATTCCCTGCCTTCCTGTTTAGCCATTTGTCTCATTATTACATCTTATTTCTAAGGTTGTTAAGATCGGGATCCTACACAAGATCGTTTAGGGGGTCTGTCGGATCGGATCGTAGGATCGGATCGAGGATTGTAAGATCCCGGTAAAATGATAAAAAAAATGCAATAATTTTTATATGGCTAAATAATACTATCAAAATATATATAGAATAAGCCCCCAAAAAAAAGAAATATAGCATTTCAATGTAGCATTCAAACATTTTTTTTCAAAAAAAGAAGTCAATGCCGTGTTCCCAACCAGGATCAGATCTGTGACCAACAACATTTTTCCTCTTCCTCCCTCTTTCTGAACTAGAGGCCGACATTCCTGCAATTGCAAATTGTATACATTAAAAGAAATTCCAAGCCCATGTAAAAATGATTTAATTTCCATTCCCAGGAGCTAATGAAGACATCAGTAGCATTATAATTTATAGCATTGCAGGCAGCAAAGAAGAACAAGGAAAATTGAAGAAGAAAAAAAGAAAACAAAAAAGAGAAACAGAACCACAATGAGAGCTAATGAAAACAACATTAGCATTACAATTTATAGCATTGCAGGCAGCAAAGAAGAACAAGGAAAATAGAAGAAGAAAAAAAGAAAAGAAAAAAGAGAAACAGAATTACAATGATAGCAAAAAAAATGTATATTTACAGTCTTACAAATGTTGAAATTGGGTAAAATTGTGAGTCATTGAGAAAGAGTCACTAGATCATTTATTAAGGACTATAAGGCACATGATAATCTTGAATTAAAATAATGTGCAGGGTCATTGATGTGCAAGTTCATGTGAAAGACCTAGCATTGAGACAGACAGATAGGATGTAAACAAATGGTTCATGCTTTGCATACCTTACCTGTTAGAGAACCTAAGGGAACAAAAAAGACAACAATTAATTTATATTTTAGGTGACTTTTAAAATAATCTGTATTGCCTTACAGAGCAAATATATATATATATATATATAATATAATTTATATATAAGAGAAACATCCAGAAATATATATATATATATATATATATATAATATATTATACAGAAACAAAAATAAATTTAAAAAAAAAAAAAAAAACCGAACAGGTGATTCAGTTCAGTGAAGAAAGAAGCAAAGATCAATGAAGAAAAAAGAGCTGTTGAGCAGAACAGCAGAGGAAGAACAGCCTACAGCGAAGAAAAAGAAAAAAAAGAGAGCAGCAGACAGTCTGAACAGCAGCGAAGAAGAGAGAGGAAGAAGGAGGAGGAGAAGAAGAAGAAGAAGAAGAAGAAGAAGAAGAAGCAGTGTACCTGGAGTCGCAGGCTCGTAGCAGGTTAGGCTTCTCTGTTTGATGTTGAATCTCTTTTTCCCCAATTCGTATTTGCCCTAATCGCAGTAGGTGAGACTTCTGTTGCTTTGCTTCTCTACTTCTCTCACTTTTGCTCCTAATTTTGCTTTTAAGTGGCCAAAAAAATCCTTCAAATCTGGATCGCATGGAGTCGCGATCCAGATGCGATCCTAACGATCCCAACGATCCCACCACAATCCTGATCTGGGGTCGATCCAAAGTACGAGTCGGATCGAATGGTGTATATTGTGTCGTAGGATCGTACGATCCTGCGATCCGGATCGCGATCTTGACAACCTTGCTTATTTCATTGGGTTGCCCCTTTTATTACATCTTATTTCAGATTCTTTTGAAATGTTCTGGTTTTAAATGCATTGCTGTTAAGTTATAGATGTATATTTGCCTCAGCCGGAATACCTTCCATCCCCTGCCGTCCTTGTTTACGTAGTGTTCTAGTTCACATAATCTTCTAATCAATGAGGCATCATTTCAATTGTAAAATTGTATAATGGCACAGCATGTGCTGAAGCCCAATCAAATTAAAATTTTGAACTATTTGCTTTTTAATGCTACCAACTTTTGGATGCTGTTTTTTGCTCTACATGGAATTGATACCGTAGTGAAGAGCTACCGTGAGGAACTCCATTTGAACAATATTGATTTTGACATTTTACCTCTTGAACTTATTATGCATTTCTTTGGAAATTAAAGCTAACAGTCTTTCACAATTTTAATACTGATATAACTTTTCCCGACGAAGCTTGTTTTGAGCCAAAACCCAACCTTTTTATTTGTTCGACTAAATCATTTATTGGTTTTCCTTCTTTCCTGGGGTCGGCATCATGATAGAGAAGCTTTCGAATGCTTATCATTTCAGGTGCATCGGAAGAAAACATTCGGGAACTTTTTGCGAAAGCATATAGGACAGCACCGTCTATTGTATTTATTGATGAGATTGATGCAATTGCTTCAAAAAGGGAGAATTTACGGAGGGAAATGGAGAGAAGGATTGTGACTCAGTTGATGACTTGCATGGATGAATCACACAGGCTTGTACAACCGGTTGATGTTGATCCAAATGCAGAAAGTTCCAATAGCAGACTTGGCTATGTTATGGTAATTGGAGCTACCAACAGGCCTGATGTTGTTGATCCTGCATTAAGGAGGCCTGGACGATTTGATCGGGAGATTGTTTTGGGTGTTCTAGATGAAAATGCTTTCTGTTCTTACACGCAATCTCAGACTTGAGGGTGGTTTTGATCTTCTGAAAATAGCCAGGTCCACGCCAGGGTTTGTTGGAGCAGACTTGGCAGCCCTAGCTAACAAGGCTGGTAACTTTGCTGCGAAGAGAATTATTGACAGAAGAAAGTCTGAGCAATCTAGAGAACCCATAGATGAGGATCATATTGAAGATTGGTGGAGGCTTCCATGGTTGCCTCAAGAGATGGAAAACCTTAGCATCACCATGGCTGATTTCGAGGTACCTGGAGACAGAACACTGTTATCTATGCAAAATTTTATGATTCTATTTTAAATGAATACTGTCTACACGGTATCTTACTTATTCGAATTGTAATAAACTTGGGATTTTATCATTGCTTGTTCTGGATGCATGCCTGTACACATTTATCACTTGTGATTTTATCGTTGTTTGTTCTGCATACATGCCTGTACTCATATATCACTTCTGATTTTGTCATGCTTGTTCTGCATATGTGCATGTACTCATATTATGTGATATATGAGTATGGGAGATCGAGTTTGCTTCTGGCAAGATCGGTGGTGTGGGGGCATCACTATGGCTCCATGTTTCCTTTGATTTATGCTATTGCTGCTGATGGAGAGGAGTTGGTTGCTTCAGTTAGGGTGAAGCCAGGGGAAGCAGTGGTTTGGAATGTTCGTCTTCGCTGTGATATACAAGATTGGGAGCTCAACCAATTGGTGGATCTTCTTGGCTTTTTGTATGGATTGCAGAATGGGGGGGATGGAATGGATTCTTTAGTATGGGATGTCCGGGGCTCTAGGGGTGTTTTCTTAGTGTCCTCTTTTTATGGGGCGCTAGCAGGGGGAGTTGGTGGTGTGTTTCCTTGGAAATGTATTTGGGCAACAGGTTGCCCTTCCTAGGTTGCTTTCTTTGTTTGGATAGCTGCTTTGGATCGTATCTTCACCATTGATAATTTGATTCGGCGGCGGCATGTGTCGGTCAATTGGTGTTGTATGGATGCGAAAATGGTGGATCATTTGCTTCTTCATTGCCCGGTCGCGTCCAGCCTTTGGACTTTTCTTGTTGCTTTGTTTGGTGTAGTGTGGGTGCAATCAGGGTCTTTACTGGGAGTGTTACAGAGTTGGGGTGGGGCTAGGGTGGGGAAGCGGCGCCGGAAGGCTTGGGTTCTTGCTTCCCATTGTTTGCTTTGGTTGGCATGGTTAGAACGGAATAGGCGTGTGTTTCAGGATGAGTGTCATTCTGTTTCCTGGCTAGAGAGTAGGTTGTTGATGGTGTTGGGTAACGGGTACAGTCGACCCCAATGTTTTGGTCTTTGTAGATTTTGTGGAGGATTTGATAAGTTAGTTTTGTTTAGCCCTGTGGTGGGTTGCATTTTTGTATTCTTTGCATCACGTTGATGCTTTCTAATAAAGTTTGATTATTTATCAAAAACTATTATGTGATATATGAGAACATTTTTGTCTCATCCTTTCCACCCTTAACAGCATTATCCTCTGGAAATCGTACCTTATTCTTTTTGATAATTGAGCTACCTAAATAGTAATTAATTTATATTGTTTTGCAGTTCGGTATGTGTGTGCTCCCTTGACTCAATTCTCTAATCTTAATTTGCATGCAGCTGAACATATAAAAGTGGTTGATGTTTTTATAATGGTTTTGTGACCAGTAACTTTGTATCATTTTTCATACCTAAAGCCCAGTTTGCCTACTCATGTTATTGCCAATACTTATTGCCGGTTTTAAAAGTTGTTTTATGATTGATTTACTTATACCATGGTGCATATAACCTTTTTACATGTTATCTGCAGGAAGCAGCTAAATTGGTTCAACCCTCTTCTAGAAGAGAAGGGTTATCTGCCATTCCTAATGTAAAATGAGAAGATGTTGGGGGCCTCCATTTGATAAGGCAGGAGTTTGACTGTTACATAGTTATGCGTATAAAATATCCCGAGGATTATGAGGTAATTTTTACATCTGAATCTCATTATTTAATTAAAATAAGGCATTACAAAGGGATATCAAAAGAATTGGGTAGAGTCTTCGCCCCATAGCTGTTCTTTTTAAAATCTCTCTCTCTCTCTCTCTCTCTCTCTCTCTCTCTCTCTCTCTCTCGCGAACGTTTCTAGTCTAATGGTTGACTAAATTGGGCAAACCATGGATTCCAGTCGGAACTCCTGAATTTATTATCCTGAAGTGCTGCTTTTCAAGTTGGTCCATGTGCTGTGAGCCGAGCTTCCATATTCGAATGGCAGCATTTATTATGTATATATATATGTTTATGCTTTGATTCTAACTAAATGGTTAAAAATGCTAGTTCTATCTCTGTCACTTAATGGAGATCCCTAGTGATTTTGGTCAGACTTGTTATGAAACTGATGAGTGCTGGAACAGCTTACACATATATATGCATATGTATGTTAGTGTTATTATAAACTGGGTAAAAAGCAATCCCATCTCCTTGTTCATTGTGGGGTTGCATGGGATTTGTTGACGTTGACTGTTGTTTGTTTGGGTGTTCCCTAAGGAGATGGTGGACCTCCTTTTTGCTTGTAAGGGAGTGTGGATAGGGGGGAGAAGGATCCTTGGGATTTAGTCTCTTTGACTCTTATGTGGATAGTTTGGGGAGAAAAGAATAGGCTAAGCTTCAATTTTGATTTTAAAGAATTGATTGCTTTCCATTTTGTATAGTTGGTTTTCTGGTTCGGTTAACCTGTCTTTGAATCAATTTTTGGACTTCGCAGAGGCCTTTGAATAGGCATTTTGATTTAGATGCAAAAAGGCATTTTGATGTATAGATGATATAGCCTTTTTGTACATGGGTTGCACCACCGAGGTGCCTCTTTTTAATCAGGAATATGAAAATTTCTATCCTGTTTATATAGATATTTCATTTCATCTCATCTCAACCTGTTGACTTCCCATATGTGGTTTTTTCTCATATATAAACACCTTAACATTTTTATTTCCATCTTTTGCTAATATATAAATTTGCAGTGTCATAAGCTATCACTTATATATTTATTCCTACCCCTTTAATTGTACTCAATAATAATAGCCATCTTGCTGCTTGTTATATGTATACACCAACAAATATGGAGCGCTCCTCCCTTCACATAAATATATACATGTGCAAACTGTATGTATACTCATATTCTTACATTTATATTTATTCCTATGATAATTTTTAAATATAAGAAAATAAAATTTAGACTCATTTTCAAAGGCAGAACATTATTTTGTTGCATCAATAGTTTTCTTTCTATTAAACATACTGCTATTTTTAATTTGTCCCTGGATGTATAGTTTATAGGTTTTGGGCTTCTAATGTACAAGGTTTGCTCCCCCTTTTGGTGCTTGTTTATATTCCTTGTAGAATAATATAAATCAACCAGCATTCTAATAAATATATTTTTTATTATTTTAAATTTTCTGTCAATCACAGGCATCCATGGTCTTGTTTTTGCTTACTAATGTTTCAAATTACTGCTCATTCTATTAAAGTATATTTGCTTAGCCAAATAAAGAAAGATATTATATATGGCATCAACAAACATCTAGATATTGCTTTAATTTGCTTATCTACTATATATAAAGTTAACAACCCACTTAATCTCCTAAAGCTTCTTCTCTCTTTTTGCCAAGTGGATTTTTTTCTATTGAAAACAAAAAATTAAATGGTAAGGTGAATAAGACTTGAACCTAAGACCATTGGTCTTCTCAATAACAATTTTACCACTTGAGTAACACACAATACATGTTTTTAATTCAAAATCAAATTTTATATTTTACAAATTTAACAGCACACCCATTGGGTGGGCACACACTTGCTAGTATATTATATGCAGACAGTTATGGAGTGTCATTTTAATGTATATTTGTTGTATCATTGTTTATTGTTGGGTTCTTGTAGCCTAAAATTCAATTTGCTTCTTTGCTACTGTCTATTACAGTATAGAAAGTGAGACATGCCTTCTACATTTCAGGGCAGTTATGAGGCCATAATTTTCATATTTGCACAACATTTCCTTGATATGTTTAGTTTAAACAGCACCAATTGACAAGATTTTGGCAAAATTGTAATTCGATATGTACTGAGTCTACAGACAGACCCATGTTTGGAGTGATTTCCCACTTCCTGCCAAAATATGGAAATTAATTATTTTGGTGTCCTCCATTTGGTAGAGGTTTGCTTATGTGCACGCGTGCGTCGCTGTTGTGATCCTCCAGTTATACCAAATCACTCAATCATTATGTTTTTTTACTCTTTAGAATCTTCTTAGGCTTCTTCTGCGTATCAGCATCATATGAAGGAATTTGTGGTTTCAACATTGTAAGATTTGTGTCCAACACTGTGGATGTAGGTGGACGGAGTCATTCACAAAAGCACTTTATGTATAAATTATTATTTTTTTACTCAACCTGTTTGCAGTGGGAGGGGCAGGGGGAAGAGGGTCCCACAGGATTAGAATTCAAGCCAACTATGTAACATTGTTATTTATGGTATGAGAGTTTAACAAGGAGGTCTCTCTTCTTCTTCTTCTTCTTCTTCTTCTTCTTTTTTTTTTTTTTTTTTTTTTTTTCCAGTAATGATCTGCAAATTGGGTTTTGATACTTTTTTTCTGAATCATTTTCAGCGTGCTCCTGAATTGAACTTGACTATGAATAGATGATTTTTTTGGGGGGTTTGGGTGGTAGTACTAGTAAAAAAAAGGTGTACCTTTGGCATTGGCCTTAAGGAGTACTGTTTGTGTATCAACAATAATTATCCATGTTCTTAACTTGGTTTTGGAACTCTTGCTTCAACTTTTGTAGGTGGATGCTTTGACTACAAAGCGTGGCAAAGAAGGGGGGCTGGGTTGTTGAGCGGCTCCTGAACCAGGTCTAATAAATTACAATTTCAGTTTCTGAACTCAGTCATTCACATATACTTGTCTTATGTCTCCTTGGTTTGGTGCAATTCTCTGGTCATTATGATTTGGTATTGCTTCAATAAATAGTGGTTTCACTTTGTTTTGGTTCAGTCCCAGTTTAAGGAGTTCGGTAAACCGAACCAAATCAAAAGTCAATGGTATATATATGTGTTTGTCACAGAGACATATGTAATGACTCAATTTCTATACATGGAGTCATATCCTACTAAAAATAGGTAATTTATTGTGTTTCAGGTTACTGCTTTATGCTTCTTCGTTCAAGTTTGATAACATTTATTTTTTTATACCAGTGCTTATTATAAAATGCTTGGGTGACCTGAAAAGAAAATATTTCACAAAGTGCCTTTTAATTTTCATAATCTTTATTTTCAAACTGTTTCAATTGGGATTTGTGCAATAATAAGAGAAAAAAGAAGAGAGAGAGAGAGAACTGCACATGGATTGATTCTTGCTTGGTTTGTGGATGGTTTTTGGATCAGAAAATGAGAATTGAACCTACTATGATATAGTTTAAGGTGGAGGGTAAGCTGAACCAAATGGACGTTGAACCCTAATTCTACTATGTTGAAACTCCATTACGAGATGTCTTATTACTTATTGCAGCTACTGGTAGAGCTGGATGGTGCAGAGCAGCGACAGGGTGTTTATGTCATTGGTGCTAAAAATAGGTGAACTGATTGTCTCTCTTTTCTTGAAGTTTGCTTCTATGACGCTATTAATGTTGTTTTGTGTCTGTAAATTTATCATCTATGATTTTGCTAAAATATGTGCCAGACCTGTGGTGATGGACCGCGCTGTCTTATGGCCTGGAAGGTTTGGGAAACTCCTGTATGTCCCTCTCCCGAGTCCAGATGAGCGGGGGTTGATCTTAAAAGCTCTTTCTAGGAAAAAGCCTATAGATGCCAGTGTGGATTTAATTGCCATTGGGAGGGATGAAGCTTGTGAAAACCTTAGTGGAGCTGATCTTTCTGCACTGGTTTGACTCTTTTTGAACTTCTGTTTGCATAATTTGTTTCTGTAATTCTCTCTCTCTCTCTCTCTCTCTCTCTCTCTCACACACACACACACACACACAGTGACAGTACTAGGATGCAACTTGGGCAGGTTGACAGGTTATCTAGGATCAACTTACTCGAGCTGTACTGAGAGTTGCCCAATCCCGGCTTGCAATCCGAGATTGTCTGCTCATGCTCATGCCAAGCTTGGCTTGTGGTTGGGCTTTTCCTAACTGCGTATGGTTTGTTTTTGTAATGAAGCAGTCATGGCTGCACTCGAAGAGAAACTGATTGCCCGAAGTGGTAGTTCAGATGCCATCGCCTAGGTATGTCATTGATGTGTACTAGGTAAGTGTAAATTCACCCTCACCTCAAGAGTTAATTTTGGGGTTGAGTGCTATCTAAGGCCATCTAACATGATATTAGAGATCAGGCTGGAGGAGGTCTTTTGGTTCAAGCCTCTCCATTTGCATTCAATCTGTCTTCTAAGGAACAAAAGTGCCGAAAACACCATGTACCATGTTTTCGTATATGTATATATTTTTTATAACATCTCACCCCTACTATAATTATTTTTAATTCCGCCCTCCTCCCCCCTATTTGTAGTTATTTCTTCTAATTATTTACTTAATTTTATGTATGCATGTGTGTAGGTTCTCATTTCAGCGGCTGGGCAGCTGTCAAAGCCTTTCACTTCTGCCATCCTTTATGGCAACAGCAACAATTTTGATTTTAAGACAGTCTTTCGGTCTGGAGGGTTCCCTTCTACCCATTCCTCCGTAATGAATACTTTGTCACCACGTATTCATTCCTCTGTAATTAATTTTGATTTGTCAGTTGCAGTAACAATATCATGGTTCATTTCGTTTTCAATAGAATTTCCTATAATTTATAGTCTTCTCCAATTGTGACAGGCAGCTGTGGCCACCGCGATGTCCCTTGGCTTTGAATGGTGGGTAAAATTGGTAAAATGCTGCATTTAAGGTGGATGTTTGGAGATTCTGTGATGTTTGCAGATTCTGTATTTTTTTAACATTTGAAAGTGCATGTTGATTGGTTTGGTGTGGGTGGGTGAGCAAGTTGCTGATATATTTCTCGAGGAGGTTTAATATCTACTGTTGTTCTTATGATTGCAGAGGTCTTTCGGACGCAGTTTTTGGTTTAGCAGTTGTTTATGCTAGCCTTATCATGTATGACGCTCAGGTATACATGTAGTGTGTTTTTTCTATTTTATTCTCATCTCATATAGACTTATGCAGATCTCCTACTTCAGAAGGAAAAGTGTTTTATATTCATGAATCACAACATTGCATTGATGCAATTCAGTTTGGCTGCTTGGTTTACCAAAATCTGGGCACAAACCTACTTGTGTCACATAAAATTTTATCTAATACATTTTGAGCAGGCTCTGGAAAAAATCTCTCCATCTGTCTCAAGCAAGGTATGAGTTAATAATGATTTTAGCAGTCTCTTTGTATGCGAAAACATGCATGTATGTTGGCCTTAATCAGCTCAGTTATATTTATTTATTTATTTATTTTCCTCCCTCCACCTAATTTATGAACTTGTTTGGGGTGCAGCAAAAACAATACTACCAACTTTTGTCAGCAAGCTTCAAAGCAGTGCGAGAGTAGACTTGGGAAAATGGACTATTTGTTGATAGTTTTTGAGATAATCTGATTTTTTTTTTTAATTTATATTTTTTATAATCAATTTTGTAGATATTGTGGATTGATTTCTAGTTGCTACTATGCGTGAGATTGCAACAAATAATCTCGAGATAACTTATCTGGCCTGAATATAGTTTTCATCCCTATGTTAGGGAAAGATTTTGTAGTAGTGAAGAATGATGTATTTGGCTGACATGGTACACCATCATTCATAAAGAAGGTTTATTCTCATTATTTGGCTTACATGGATAATTCAATTTTCAGAATTTACTATTTTGGTTTTTGGGAGGTTGGTAAATGGAAAAAAAATGTACAGATTGAATTGAACTGTGCCAAATTCAAATAGTGCAATACTTGAACTCCGGATTTTATGTTCTAGTTTTGTTATGAAGATAGTTGAAACAGCCTAAGCTATTTGTTGGTTTACCAAAAGGGGTTGTGTATTATAGATTTTTTCTATAGAATTTCTCATGTATATATATACATGCATATATACATTGTACATTTCTGTTGAGTGCCAAAGGAAATTACCCAAAACGAGACTGAGGCTTACATTAAAGTTTTTAGCTGGTTCATGGTCCTGGTGAACAGCCCTGGAGCTTTTGGAAAACAATATATTATCAGAAATGGTGGCCGGCGGTGGGTGACTGCCCAGACGTCACAGGGTGGTTAAAGGGTGGAAGTTGGCCTAAGGCTTGCCCGAGGGTTGCCAAAGCTTGCTGGAGGTCACAAGGTGATTAGAGGGTAGCTGGAAGGTGGCTTAAGGCTGCCAGAGGGTGGCAGAGGTGGGTGGTGGCCGGTAGTGGTGAGGGTGGGGGAGGAGAGTGAACTTATTTTGAAAATAAAAAGTATATATATCATAAAAAAATAAAAATAAAACTGAAAATGGAAATTGAAACTTGTTTAGTACTCCCTTGTTTTCAAGTTGTTTTTTTGATCCCGAAAAGGAGAATTAAAAAATATATATTTTTAAGTTCTCATTTTTTATGTCGAATAAACAATTTGAGGTATGGTCTACCTTTAAAT
Source organism: Camellia sinensis (assembly GCF_055761805.1). NCBI lineage: Eukaryota > Viridiplantae > Streptophyta > Magnoliopsida > Ericales > Theaceae > Camellia > Camellia sinensis. The sequence continues at coordinate 93,652,566 of NC_138962.1, forward strand.
ATTAATATGATTTTATCAAAAGAAAAAAAAAAACCTCAAAGTTGTGGGTAATTGGGTCCAAATCTGAGTTCAGTTTATTATATTTAGGGTAGGCTTAGGCAAATAAATTTATTAAACGTAAGTGTGAAGTTTCATCCTTACAATTTAGAGTAATATTAGGCATCATGCAAAAAATATCATAAAATGTTTCATGAAATTTTTTCGTCATTTGATTAGTATGTGATGTTTTATAGTATGTGGGATAGAGAAAATCCTTCAATTAAACACTGTAAAATACACAAATCTCATTGAGCCAAAACTCATTCAAGGGCCACTCCAAAACTCGTACCCCTTCATATCTACAATATATACTCAGATATGTGATATTAACTTCATCATTGCATATATATATATATATATATATTCAAATCAACAATTTCATGCAAAATTTTGAGTGAAGAGAGAGAAGATCAAAGTGAGCAAGCTGGCCTTGAAGATAATACAAATAAACATAAGCAATACTATAATAAAAAAGAATGACACTTACCAGCAATGGAAGCCAAAAGAACACTGCCATAATTTGAAGTTTGATTTTGCACCTAATAGAAAAAGCAGTTGCCTATAACTTGTTTTCTTTTTAAAGTTTTGTTGGATGTTTGAATATTAATAGGCTATTATAATTCATATTGAATGTGTGGTAGATTAGTAAGGAATTTTTTAAATTATTTTCATGAATATTGACATACTCCTATATATTAGGAAAAATGGATTTAAACACAAACAATTCAAAATAATTTTACTTTTATGAAGGTACAAGTGAGCTTGTGTCTGGTGAAAGTGAAATATGTGGTATGGGATGCACTTCTCACATTGCTCTGACTTACATTTCCATATAAGTGCAATTACTTTAAGTTATTCACACTTTAATGTATTTCTTCTATTCTATATATTATCGTTTTGGGTGTTGATATTTAAATAAGTTACCCTTATGAGCTCGTTTGTTTGGCCGCGTGAAGGATGCGAAAGGATTGTGTATGATGTGGGGTCACCAATGGCATGTTTGGTATAGTAGCTCGGGTTTAGATCCGACCTTTTTATATTCTTTGATCCAGAATCCGGTACTTATTGTTGTTGTTTGTACTCCTTGTTGTCTTGTTGTGATGTGGGAATGGTTGTTTGGAGTTATTGGTCGTGTTTGAACAGGTTGGGAATTGGAATTTCAAAAGAATTTGTATATGTTTGTTGTTGAGTTCGCTCGAGCAAGCTTTGGTTCCACATAGTATCTGTGTTTGCAGTCTGAACTTCTGGGAGTGGAGTGTTCTTCACTTGAGCTATGGGTTAGTTGATCGAGCAGTATTTTGTGTCTGGCACTCTCTTTTGCTCGAGCAGTATCTTTGCAGGTCTGAACTTTTGGGAGGGGGCTGTTGTCATCGAGCCATGATTTGGTTGCTCGAGCTGTTCCTTGTGTCTGACGCTCGAGCGATGTTTTGGTCGCTCGAGCGGTCTGTGCTTATATTAATACGGAAAAAGATATTTTCTTTCACTTTTTGATCTCTCTCTCTCTAATGTGATGTGAAACAAGTTTGCTTGAATTAGGATGTACAATCTGCTTATAATCTAAAATAAATTCTAATGCTAACCATGTTAGTCGTGTCATGTTCGGATTGACACAATTACAAGAAGGTTAGGTCAGCATGATATTTAACATGTATAATTAAACGGATCATGTTAGTGTTGGGTGTTTTGGACACGAACCCGTGATGATACGATATGACATGACATGATTCCTATCCCCACTTGGGATGAGGATATTCTTAGAGTGCGTTTGGATAAAGGACTTGAGGGGGATTTTTGGAAGAAAAGAAAAAAAGAAGGGAAAAAAATGAATGTAACAAAAGCTAAAATTTTTCACTTTCACTATCAATTTTCTCCCCCTCCATAATCCCAGAATTCTTAATCGAAACACAGCCTCAAAGTTTCAAAGTGAAACACTGGAAATAGCTATCTCGATGAGCTGCAATACATGAGTTCAATGGTTGCCTTGTTGAACTACATATGTAAGACCTTAATTCCAAAGGGTTTTGGTTCATTTGGACTAAAAAAAAAAGAGCAAAAGAAAAAACCAGCAAGTAGATAGAGTATTAGTTAATAATCCCAGTGGATTCTAGTTTTTAAATATCATTCTCCTAATGCTTTGTGTTGTTACTTTAAATGCCCGAAATTAAATTGAGAAATTTTTTCGAATTCTTGAACTTTTGGATGATGCATGGAAATGTCATGGAGATTTCTCAAAATTCTTAAAACTCAACAAGTATTAGGTTCTGTAGTGTGTTGAGAACAAGTATTAGAATAGAAAGACTTGAGTTTGTACTTAGAAAATTGAACAAAAAATACTACTCTAACATTAGCTTGAGAGTCATTAGAAGCAAAAGAAAAATTAAATTAGATCCGCGAGTGCTTTTAATTCTCCATATAACCATAGAAAAAACAAGAGGCCCTTCAGCATCATATTAATTCCTATATTGCAAAGAATCATTCCACAACTACAATGCCACAATAAGATTAGAGTTGATACCTATAGAATGAGGAATAATATTATCAGCCATTATGACAACAATTGGAAGAAATTAAGAGATAAATGAGATCTAGGGTTTGAATATAGGTATATAAATGGTATAGATATATTATGTATGTCCACATACATGTATTTCATTCCTTTGACAATTTTTATACTTGACTCAGAGCCCGCTTAGAATGTGGGTTGGCTTTTTGACTATTTTAGCCTGGGGTTAAAAAGCCTCGTTTGGGATAGAATTTTTGGCTTTTTTGACTTTTATGAGAGAAAAAATGAAATGATTATGGGTTGGATGTGACATTTTGTCTTATTTGGCTAAAATAGCCTATTTTGTTTTTAGTTTTTATTTTTTTGGGTAGGTATTATGTTGCAAGTGCCTAACTAGCATTTTGCCTCAGAACATCAACTAAATTGAATACATAATCAAAACTTTGTTCTAGTCATTGTGCTTCTACATCATCTATATGAGCTAGTAACAAAACATACTGTCAAGAATGATCTTGAAAAGTGAATAACATTTGAAAACTCAATTAGGCCATGTGGCACAAAAAAGAAGGAAGTTAAGTTCTAAAAAAATCAGCCGCCTAACCACACCTACAAATGAAGAATGTGAAGGATTACAATGCTAACATTGTCAATCACATTTCCGCTAATGAACAAGTTAGCAGTCATCAAATTGAATTACTTTGTAGCTACTCAAGTTTCACTGAACATGAAGGATATTCGAACAGATTTTCCATATGAAGATTATACTTTATTCAGAATTTTCAGCGGCCAAATCTTCTTCCCAAATGCACTTTCAAAACTCGCACCATCTGAAGAACTGACTTGTTTTTCTCTTCTTTGCAAATCCATCTCCAAATGATATGCAGATTAATAGAAAAAAGAAGGCCATTTTTAGTAAAGTGCCAAACCAGTATGTCATCAGCAAGCCTTGGGCAAAAAGGGATTTTACATATCAACTCAGCTTCAAAATACAAAAAAACATTATCTAATGAGAGCTTCATTCCATTCCAGACACTAGTGCTTTTATCAACAAGAGAGCAAACTTTAGCATCAACATGGAATCCATCTAACTTTCCAAATCATCACAGACCAGACATTCAAATCCTTTCTTGCAGATTGCACACAAAATCTATTGCCTTCGATGACAAGGGAATTCTCAGATGTGCATGGATATTTCAGCCTGCACTTCCATTTTTTTTGAGTCTTCCCATAACAAACCTCCATATTCTTGTGCACAGTCTCAAGCATCCTCAAAAGCTACCTGCAAGATAAGGAAACAAAACCATAAGCTGATAAGAGGTTCAAAGTAATATACATGAACACAATTGTAATCGAGATGAGAAGGCAAGAAATTTGCTTAATAACAAATAAATTGAAATTAGCAACCCAACTCAAGCTCACTTAAAAGAAAAAGGACCAAACTTCATCATTTTATTAACTATTATTGGAAAGTCTTAACTACTCTATCAAGTAAAAGATGAAATGACCAATTCTTCCATATTGCCATTTTTGGAGTGGCAAAGTAACCATAGATTGCCCATATGGATTTTGACCAGACTAGGTGGCTTCCTAACCAAGGATGGATCTAGGGGGGTGCGGATGGGGGTGACCACACCCCAAAAAATTTGAAAAATTTCATATATTATACTAAGAAATTTAAAATAATTTAAAATTATAGGGGTTTGCACCCCCAAACATACTTTCGCACCCCCATAGCAACAAAGTTGGATCCGTAACTGTCAAATATAGAATAGCATATGAGCAGAAAGGCTTAAGAACACAAAGTGATTTTTTGCAATGTCTGGAAATTTAAATGATCAAAATTCTTGCCTAAGAGTGTGCTGGAGGGAGGTTTTTTTCAATTATGAAAAGGACTTCTTCTCAATTATGTTGATATATCTCTTACTCCTTTATCATTTTTTTTTTCCTGACTCTTGTTCCCTTATCTCCTATGAGAGTTTTCAACATTACTAGATAAAGCCTTAATTTTAGAACAGAGCAATGTCTGGAAATTTAAATGATCAAAATTCTTGCCTAAGAGTGTGCTGGAGGGAGGTTTTTTCAATTATGGAAAGGACTTCTTCTCAATTATCTTGATATATCTCTTGCTCCTTTATCATTTTTTTTTTCCTGACTCTTGTTCCCTTATCTCCTATGAGAGTTTTCAACATTACTAGATAAAGCCTTAATTTTAGAACAGAGCATCCAAAGTACTCATCAAGCAAATTTCAGGCATACCTTGAGAACAAGTGCAAAAACTTGCAATGCAGTTTAGATGATGAGCATGTGTACATCCTAAAGTTTGTTTCAACAACAACAACAAAGCGCTGTAAACAAAAAGGTAAATGCAATAGTCAGTACATTTTTCTATTTAAATTTTCAACAAAACAATGAAAAAATACTGAAAAACACAGTTTTACAAGCTGCAATTGCAGGTTTGTATCAGACTGAGGAAGTTGTCCTCTTTAGGGTTAACAATATTGTCGAAGCTCATAGAGGTGTATCTGTATTTGGTGGAATAGGCGAATGTACTCATGAAGCAAATGAAAAACAACGTCAGCATTCAAGTGAAATGGAACCACTCATTAGCTCTTGTCTTGGCAATTTCAAAAGGAACAAATAACTCGAACTAATACAAATTACTCAACCATTTATTTTGTAGCCATTGGAAGCATTATGTAGCTAGCTAATACATCATGTGTCAACATTTCAATTGCTGATGTAATAGATTAATTTTCGCAAAATACATTCCATGCTGCCATGGATATTGCTATATGTTTTGCATAAATGGGACACACCAAATTTTTATGTCCCACCTAAGTCCAAAAAATTGCAAGAGTGGAATACATAATTCTAATTCAATTGAAATGAACTTGGAAGCCATGGTATGGACTACGAATGGATAACATAATGAAATTAAAGACAATGAAAATTTTGTCTGCCAATTATGTGGAATCGAAGCAGCATTACAGGAAAAATGAAAGATCAAGAGAAAAGGCACCGTCTAGCTCAGATTGTGAATGAAGCACCTGAATTTTTTTTCTTCTTTTTTTTTTTTTTTTTTTTTTTTTTTTTTGTTAAGTTGGTGACAAGGATGAATTAGAGAAATAATGTGTTCCTAAAGTAGAAGTGAACCATCAAAACCTACAGAGTAGATTTTGATTGTCATCCATAGGTGAGCATGGAGGACCGTGAACATAGTGGCTAAGATTTTGGATGATGGATGAGCTCAACATCTTTAGAGATTGCCATTGATACGGTTTGGGAGAGAAGCATTGTTGTCTTTTAAGGATAATAAGATTCTTCAACCTGCCAGCTATTCATTCAGAGCAAGACCCTAATATCTGAAACTCAAAATTTATGCATAAGCCCATCATCAGTAAATTTTGAATTTACTAAAACTAGAACCTGAAACAACTCAAAATTGCAATGATGGTAACAATAGAAGAATTATGTTTGAGCAAGTTACTGTCGTGAAGAGTATCAAAAAGTGATGCTATGCTTTTCAATAGACTTTAAAAAACTAGATTTATATAGTTCAAAGCTTGTGCATGCATTTTTTTTTTTTTTTTTTTTTTCAAGAATGAGATTTAATGTATGTTAAATGCACAACAGTAAAATAAAGTCTCTCTTAAGGTCCTAACAAAAAGGCAACCTCGAGATATAATTGAAACATGGCGCACAAGTAAAATTTTTCCTTCCATTTAGGTACTTTACTTGCAGAACAAAAATGTAAGGATTCTTTTGTTTACTTAAGCATGGATGAATTAATGTGGGAACAAGTAGAATTTTAGAAGAATGGTAGTTGATTATGCATGAATTGAGCTCAGGGTAAGTAAAAACAGTCATCAATGTCTATCCCTTTGACAGAATATTTGCTGAACCTAGCAAAAATTCATCTCTTATGCATTGTTTGTTTCGGCGGAAAATATTTTTTGGAACATTTTATAGAGATCATTTTTTAGAGAGAACATTTTATAGAAAGATAATTTCCGTAGAAATGCTTGGTTCATAAGGTGAATTAGTTAATCTTACCTTGTAGAAATGTGTGAAGATTACTAGTGGTGGTAATAATGAATTGGGCAATTTTTCCATCGACACCTATGAATAATATAAGATAAAATAACAAATGAGAATGAGAATGAAAATTATCCATTCATTATTCAGGGAAAATTAAGAGAAAATGAAATATTTGAAAGGAAAAGACAAAGAATGAATTGAAAAACAGAGCAGTGTGTTTAATCAGTAAAGTATTGGTAATTTCAACATTCACAATAAACTGAAACTCTCTTACGATCCAAAAGAAGTAGATAGTAAATTTTCAGTTGTGATAAAAATCTGAGATGATATTAGGAATGAGAAAATAAATAAATAAAAATGTTATGACAGAATTTGTGTTTGTTTGTTTGTTTGTACCTTGCAGTAGGCTGCTTAATTTAAACATAAATATACATGAGGAATGTATTGGATGATGGGCCAATATTCTTTCCCCTTTTCACACTTCTGTTTCAGTATTGGATTACATCCCACGATCACCAGTGACAAAAGCGAGGGAGGGAAGCCTTGTTCTGGAAAGGTCGCAAGCTCAGGGCAGCCAGGATGGATACCTAGATGCAAAAGAGAAGGAGGCAACCCTTCCTTTGGAAAGGACGCGAGCCTAGGGCAACGCGAGATTTCAAGAGTTTGGAGAGAAGTGAGGTTTTGAAACTCCTCAGAAGAGAGTCCTTCCAGATTTCGGAAGTCTTCGATGGACAATTCGATGAGAGAGGTGGGCAGGAACATCCCTTCTTCTGGAAAGGACACCGTATCTTCCCAAGGATCTGGGCCTTCAAGACGGAGTGTTGTAAGAGAAGAGAGTTTGTGCAAACCCCACTCTAATGGAGATGGAAGTTGATCGACGTCGTCCACTCTGAGATTCCTGATTTCAAGTGAAGTGATGTTGATGGGGAAACTCCCTTCCTTGACAAAGTAGGAGACCATTCCTGCTCTGCATTTATATAAACACAGCTTTTGAAGCGAAGTGAGTTGGTTCATGTTGTTATTCTCATCACGACCACCAAGTGACAGGGGCTCCAGATTAGAACAATCGTATATCTCCAATTCACTGAGATTCCTGAGATTATTGGCTTCAGGTAAAAATTTGAGACTGCTGCAATGCGTAATATCAATATTTTCAAGAGATGGACAATCAATTTTGATCCCTTCCTCTGCAAAAAGTGACTCCAGATTTCTGCAACCCTCAATCCCAAGTTGTTTTAGTGTGGATGGTAGCCCACCTCTTGACAATAAATATCTGAGTGATGCACATTCAGAAACCAGCAACTCTTGCAGATTATTAAGTGTCATCAACTCGTGTAGGGACTGCAAAGCACCACACCATGAAACACTAAGTTGTCTCAGCATAGATGGCAAACCTTTCATTGGAAAAGAGATCAGACTTGCACAACCCTCGATTCTAAGCACCGCAAGAGATGTGTATGTGTGCATATCTTGTGGCAGTTTCTTCAGCATTCCACAGTATAAAATTGTTAAATACTCGAGTCTCGTCATGCAAGACAGCCCCTCATGTTGCTGCTTTTTCGAACCTTCTCCTCTTTCTTGCTCTTCTTCAAACAAGCAAACCAGTTTGGGGCAATCAGAAATCTTCAAATGGCAGAGGGAAGGGAGACATACTTGTATTCTCATCTTGTTCCGCCACAATGTTATGAGTTCTTTGCAGTTAAGAATGTCCAAGTTCTTGAGTCTCGTCAAATCTCGAGTAAACCATGCCGGTAGGAACGCCAGTTTTTCAACATGAGAAATGCTCAAAGCAGTTATTGAAGTCAAATGCTTAGACATTTCATTAGCCAGTAACTCTTCATCAGTTGTGCTTAGATCGCAGTGGGAGTCGAGAACTGTAACATGTCTAATATCCAAGGTGAGGGAACCAAGTTCAATCGTGTTCTTCGCCCCTAAGAGTGCTGGAAGGCTTGGGAGCATAACATTTTTCATTGACAAGGACGCAAGTGATGGGTGAACGAGGCTCGAAACATCAATTAACAATTGCGGACAACCATCAATTTTGAGAGAATTCAGACAAGGAAGATCATTTGGTAATCTTCCAACAAGTTTGGGACAATTTATGATGGAAAGCTCATTGAGATGACCGAACGGCTGAACTCCCTCTGTTTCAAGAGCAGACCAATCCTCCCATTTTGGCATAAACATAAAGCTCAATCTCTCTAGAGAGCGGAAAGGTTTGGCACCACACTGCTGCCCATAGAACTCACAACCCAGGTGCTTTATTGCACTCATTCCTTCAATGTAAAGGTCTTTAAGCAAGGGTAGTTGTCCAAGTGGTGGCAAAGATGTGCAACATTTGCTACCTTTCAATCGCATGAACACCATTTTGGAGAACGAAACATCTCCAACCCAGTTTGGAAATTTTGTACTGTGATACCCACTGATGGTGAGTCGCTCCAACAATTTGAAAGGTCTCATCACGTCAAGCACATTCCTCTCAACTATGTCATTCTGTGAACTATGAGATTCATCCCATTCTAGTGATAACTCTTTCAACTCCTCCTTAGACATTAAATTGGCATCCCTTGCATCCTTAACACCACTGACATTCTCTAGTCTTGATATGCGTATCGCCCCTTGAATGTGTGATAGATTTTTCAACTCTCCTATTTTACGCCCACAATCTTTACCCACCATAAAATTTGACAATGTTTGGAGATTAATTAATTTACCTATATGTAGCGACATCTCTTCTGATGATGGAATATGCACGCCAGTCATGTCAAAATGTCTCAAGTTCACCAGCCTCCCCATGCTTAGAGGCAACTTCTGAAGTTGATGACAAAATCTCAAAAACAAGACTTGTAAATTGTAGAGAGTTACCACTGTATCAGGTAACCTTGTAATCCCAGAATTGGATAAATCAAGGTACCGCAAATGCTTTAGATCTCCAATGGAATCTGGTAGCTCATTTATTCCAATACTACACAAACGCAACTCATGCAAGCATTTTAACTTTGGCAACAAATCATGCATCAAGTACTTCGTTACATAGTGATATCCTCGTGGAAAAAATTCTAAGAATGTTCGTAAGCATTTGGCTTCATCGAAAGCTTTAAATTTTTTGATTCCATCATAACGGCTAGCAACATAAGATGCATGACGTGCTTTGTCCAAAATCTTGTTCTGCCTGCCACCCTCTAAATTACTTTCCAACCTAAAACATTTGTCCCCTGCAACATCTTGAGCCAAATCATTGATGAGGTCATGCATTATGAATTGCGATTTGTTACCACTTGACGGTTGAAAAAATGATCTTGACACCAATTCGTGAAAATACTCGTGGCCTAAATCTTCCATTTGGTCTCCACCTTTTGGTTGCTCAATTAAACCTTCAGCCATCCATAGCAAGACTAATTCCTTCTCCATGAATTCGTAGTCCTTTGGGATAATTGCACAGTAGGAAAAGCACCTCTTCAAATTGACAGGGAGATGAAGGTAGCTCAATTTCAATGCTGTGAGAATACCACTTTCCTCATTCCATATATTGCTGTTCAGTATCTCTTTCCATTCATGTTCTTCTTGTTTACAGCATAATAAGCTGCCAAGTGCCCTTGCTGCCAAGGGTAAGCCTCTGCACCTGTTCTCAACAATTTTCTTACCAATTAATGCCAATTCTGGGCATTCCATGATATTTCTGTTCTCAAATGCATGTTGGGCAAAGATTAACCAACAATCGTCATATGATAAGTTGTGCAAATTGTGATATTTGTCCATTCCCATCTGCTTTGCAACACCTCTGTCTTGCGTTGTCACAATGATTTTACTTCCAGGTGCTCCAGCTCCAAATGGGGATCGTAACAAATTCCACCCATCACGTCCATAGTCCCACACATCATCTAGGACAAGCAAAAACTTTTTCCCTGCCAAAGTTTTGCTAAGTTGAACTTGAACCTCATTTAAGTTACTTAAATTATATGAACCATGAGTGAACGAGTCGAGAATTGCCTTTGATATTCTCACAACTTCGAAGTCATCAGATACACATACCCATGCTTTTAGATTGAAACGATTTTCCAGTCGGTCGTCATTGTAAATCTGCTGAGCTAGTGTGGTCTTGCCGATCCCACCCATTCCTACAATAGGAATTACATCAAAAATTTTTCCACTAGGTGCATCCCCAAGTAGCAATTCGACAATTTGCTTGATGTCTTCATCTCTGCCATGAATGTGAGGCTCCCTCAAACATGTAGTTTGTGATCTCTGCCGTAAATCTGTAGACATCCTCCCAACAAGTCTTTTATCTAAACCAAGATCTTTTCCTTTTGTAGCAACTGCTTGTAATTGACTAGTAATCTCATTTAGCTTTGACCCAGTTTTTAAATTGAATGGAACAATAGAAGAGAGACGTGGAAACTTAGCTGGTCTTCTTCCCATCGTTGTCTCCTCCGCCATTAGCTTCCTTTCGAGAGCTTCAGTGGCAAAATCATCCAATAAGTCATCTGCATCATAAGCCAAAGGTTGAACCTCTTCTAGCCACTTTTTGATATCCTTGTCGTACACTTGTTTGTTCTCTGCATCAGCCAACAAAGTCTCTAAATCCTCTAATGCCTTCTTCAGATTCTGGATGCCAGTGCCAACGTCGGCTGTGCTCACTAAGTTGCTAAAATAAGAGTACAATTTCTTAACCATATCTTTTACGAGTGGAGAGATAAAGATCCCATATACATCCATGGTGTTTGTTCTGAAAGAAGGAAAGGTAATGAAACCAAGCAATACAGAGATCAAAAACAAGGTTGAACAACCTCTGCAAAGGTAAGAAAGGAAGTAATACAGGGATGGAAAAACAGGCTGAAGGAACAACTTTGGTAGGTAAAGGTTGTAAACTCAATACAAACCAAGCAATGCATAAATCAAAAACATGGTCAATTCATGAAGACCCACTTTGCACTCATGTTGTTTGTTAGTGTCTGTACAATTCTTTTTCTGTGTTGAAGTTGCAATGTTTCGTATATTTGCAATCTCCCCTACTTTTTACTCGTTTATTCTTCAGTTTTTCTTTTTTTGTTGGATTTTCCTTTTCAATGATTTTATTTTATTTTATTTTATTCTTGAGTTCTTCAAAAAATTTTGAGAAGAAGAAAAAAAATGATGAATATGTTGAAGCAATTAATTATAGAGTCCATTTAATAAAATAAAATTAGAAGAAAAGAAAGGAATTAGAATAAATTATTTAATAAGAAAATAATAGATCTAATAATATGTAAAAGATATAATTGACTAATGATTAGATAAAGAAGAGAGAAATTTCTTAAATATTTCAATAGATTATCAAATCATTAAATTTGACAGGCAATAAGTCCCCGACCTTATTTTACTTTTTAATATAATCCTTTTTAATTCTTCCATGGAAGCACATGTAACTGTTTAATTTTTTTTTCCTATTTAAATCTTTAACTTTAACCATTATAAAAATTTATTTATAAATCTCATTTAGAGCACTTATAACCTAATAAATCCGCAAAATATTCTTATATTTTACCTAATACCATCCCTTTGACCTTATATTCTACAACAATGATAGAAACCACTAATTTTAGAGCTCTAAAAGACCACTAATGACATGACACTCAATAAAAAAAGAAAAAAAATACAACACCAAGGCCAAAATATCAAATCATTCCTGGTGGGACCTACTGCCACATCATTAGTGATAGCACTAATTAGTGCCCTCACTCATTTTCCTATATTCTAATAGATCTTTTACTTGTTGACTTGTTTTATCGGTTGACTTTTTTTACTATCTGTTGAAATTTATATCTATCTGTTCAATTTTTTTTTTTCTATTTGTTCAAATGTTTTTTCTATCTATTCAATTTTTTTTTTGACTATTTGTCTTTCTTTTTTTTTTTTTTTTTTTCTATTGGTTCAAATTGAAGGCCCATTTTCCTATCTGTTTGAAATTTCACAAACTTGTTTTCTATATGTTGGAATTATCCACAACAACAACAACAACAACAACAACAACAACACACCAACAGATAAAAAAAATAACAACACACCAACAGATAAAAAAATGACAACACAAAACAGATTAAAAAAAACAACAATTTTACAAATCTGAACAGCTAAATCCAACATATATTTGTTCAACAAAGAAAAAAAAAAGTTATCATTAGGGAGGCATGATCAATAGCAACAACAACAACAAAAAAAAAAAAAAAATTATCTGTAAAAACATATCTGTATTCTAGGGTTTTCGTTCAACAGATCTGTATTTTAGATTATTTTGCAATTAAAATGTATTTGGTCTTATAGTCATCTTAAATGCCAAACTCTGAGTGGCCAAAGACCTCGCCAAAGCAGATCTAGCGATGTATATAGTCACATAGATCACATGAATACAAAGGTTGAACCCTAAACCCAAAATTATGGATTACTTGGATCCTTATACACATATGCTGATACACACACTACGGAATGCTCATCTGATGCGTCTATAATGCATCTATGCAGACATTTGGAGACCCTGCAAGATAGGATTTAGTTGAGATTTGAGGATGGATAAGTCGAGATATTCAGCATTGACGGACCCCGGACAGAGCATTACTCACTAGAGTTGACTTCTATTGCCGGAGTTCGCCATAAACCACAAAGGGAGGAGTTGGTGCGTAGATGATCGTCTTAGATTAAGGTTTCTCTACAGGTGAAGACCTAGAGTAGACTGAGAACTCTGAAATGCTATGTACCAACGCCGAAGTGAACTAGCGCGATGTTATTTTTGTCGAGCTTTGAAGGATCTAGATCCATCACCACCGCCACTTTGTTCATCACCGTATAAGAGTACAACACTGACTCCACTAGACAGAACAGTTGTTGGTGGCGAAGAGTTGCTTCTAATCTTTTTCTTCAGGCCTTCCGCGATAGAGGACAACGGAAAAGGAAGAGGTGCTGCGGTAGTTCGCCAGTGGTGCGATGCAATTGAGAGATCGAGCAGTGACTCTGATGACTCCGGTGACTACAAGAGAGAGTTAGGGGCATGTTGGTCATTCTGTCCAAGCTTGTCCTTTTGGACAAAGTATTCTAGCACCCTGAACCTTTGGCTAAAAAAATTTGAAAATTAGACTTTTCGCCCAAGTGCCCTATAAAATATTGTATGTAAATATAGAAGATTATTATTCTTAGTGTTTTGTTTGCCTCAATGCGAGGGATTCACTTTATCAAAGATCTTCATTCACCATTATTTTACAATAAGCTTCTATCATAGAAGACCATTTTGAAGAGAAGATTAGTTGTATATATAAACTGATGATAAAGATGATGGTGGACTCGCAATAGAGATGTTGACAAACTGGTGATGAACAATCATTTTTTACTATTGTTATACTTAAACCGTAGTCTCCCAGTCGGTTTGTGTAGTCATCAATATTGTGTAGTTTATTCACTAGTATTATGCCAGAATTGATTATATACAGATTTTTCTAAAAATGTGCGTCAATATATGTATGAACTATTTGATATTTTTTATATATTGTTTGTCACTATACTTGTTGGTTGAACAATTATTTTTATCACCATCGCACAATCAAAGTCAATTTTTTTTTTTTTTTTTTTTTTTTTTTTTTTTTTTTTTTACATTATTCAATTTTATTTCATGTTTTCACATTGTAGTGTAAATGTTCATATTGGTATGAATTTAACTTTTTTAAGGCTAGTTGTATGTTAATTTAAACTGTAAACATTCACGTTGCATTTTGATATAAATTTTATTTTTTCAAATATTAGTTGTATGTTTGTTGTTTTTATTACTATACTTGTTGGTTAAACAATCATTTTTTGTTACTATTAAACAATCGAAATAGTCAATTTTTACTCCTCTTTTTTTTTTTTTTTTTTTTCATGTTTTCACGTTCCAGTGTGAATGTTCACATTGGTATGCGTTTAGTTTTTTTTAACGGTACTTGTATGTTAATTATAAACTGTGAACATTCATATTGTATTTTGATATGAGTTTTATTTTTTTAAAGATTAGTTGTCCGTTTATTATTTATTGTGAACATTCACATTGTACTTCGATATATATATATATTTTGTTTTGTCGAATGTTAGTTATATATTTGTTATTTACTGTGAATATTCACATTGTATTTTAGTTTTCGTTTAGATTTTTTGTTGCGTTATTTTTAAATTTTCACATTATAAAAAAATGTGAAAATACGATATTTATTAATCTTCATAATTTTAAAAGAGTAAGATTTTAAATATGATATTGATTAGCTTTCATGATTTTAGATTTACAATTCATCTTTCATATTTATAGTGCCTAACTCAAATGTGAATGTTCACACTTTTGATGTTGAATGTGGTTCGGAAAACAATGTTGAAGTAAGATAACTCAACTAGGATGATAACAGATGCCTGTCGAAATTGCTGTGAAATTTGCAGTAATAGGATTCCGCAATGAGACTGAAGTATTGGTTTATTCGTAGCAACAAATTCATGTTTGGAGATTTTAGAAAGTTACCTTTCTAGTATATCATTAGTTAGGAGATTACAATTCGAACCCCAAAACATGTGTGATTGAAATATTTGAGTGTTTATATAATTACATGCCACATGATTAAATGAGTTATAAGAAGAAAAAAAGAAAGTAAGAGTTTTTAGATAGATAAGTCCCAATACATGGGATTTATGAAAAAAAAATTCCTCGTAATTTGTATATTCTTGTCATATATTTCAATATATATATATTTTTACCCAGTGGTTATCATTTTCCTATTTGAAATTGTTCAAACCTATTATAAATTGAATAAATTGATAAAGTGGTATAATTATGATTTAAATTCTGTCTTCATTTAGAATTTAGGATTTTAGTGTTTGTGTTTATTTATTTATGGATAGGGAGGATTTTAGCTATTATTTAGTTTTTAATATTTGTCTTAATTCATAAAGTGGTAGTTGAAGGTGTTTTTCAAGAAAGTGTGGTGGCCGAAGGTGGTTACCGCCAGTAAGAGAAGGCAGGTGGTTAGTGATTGAGGGAGATGGTGATCGAAGGTGGTTGGCGAAGGAGGTCATTCAATGGTAGCTGATAGCGATGAGTAGGGATGGCAACAGAGCAAGTTTGGAACAGGTTTGTCATCCTCTATCCCCACCCCCACCCTATATCATAGTGGGGCAAGGTGAAAGTGGGGGCGAGAGGCGAGTTAATTTTGTAACTTTACAAATAATTTTTTAAATAAAATTATAAATAATAATTTATAATTAACGAGAGTTAAAAGATGTATTATAATAAATAAATGAGTGAAAATGAATACTAACTATAATATTTTACTTTTATTATATTGAAAAAAAATTAAGGGAGATTTATTTATAAATCCCTTTGAGTAGATTTATAGCTCAATAAATCCGAAAGGTTTTATTGTGTTCTATCAAGTCCCATATATTTAGACTTGTATTCCGCGAGGTCATTTTTTCCTGATTTATAATTTGTTTTGGACTATTATACTCTTTGTTCTATTTTGATGGTATGTATTATACACAATAAGATATATACGTTTTTTAGATTTTGTTATTTCTATGTTGGAAGTTTTGGTGATTAGATCTTGGATGAATCAATAAATACGTTTTTGTAGGAGTTTCATTTATACGTTAGTGGTGAGAAAACATTCGAATATTTTATTTTTTCATTGTTGTGATTCGAAACTCTATTTTTTTTTTTTTCGTTTTTACAGTTTTGAATTTCTATTTTCTTCCATTGTTGCAGTTTTCAAGTTCAGAATTGTTGGACGAGGGTTAGAGAACATTCAAATACTACATTCTTCCATTGTTGTAGTTCGAAACTCTATTTTCTTTCATTGTTGCAGTTTTGAAGCTTTATTTTCTTCCATTGTTGCGGTATGTAGGTATGCGTTTAGGTATGCCTTTGGTAGGGATTCACGTTCAATAATTGATTAAAGTTGGATTCGACCTTTTGTTTCGAGATGAATTGATATGGTATTATGTATCAGTGTGTGTATGCTTATTGAGTGAATATTTCAATGACTTTTTTTCTCCAATTTAACTATTATTTTAATATTAAAATGAATATTTATTTAATTACATTGAAATTAAGTACAAAAGTGTCATATATATATATATATATATATATATCCAAAATGGGTATATTACACTTTGCCTCCTTTATGTTTGGTCACTTTCCTACTTTGGTTCTTGAAGTTTGTTTTTTCTCACTTTGACCCTTATGGTTCAAGTTTTTCCCAGTTCACTCCTAAAGCTAATTTCTGTTAAAAATTAGATAGAAAGTAATGTATTGACAATCATGTGCCATAAAAATATTTTGGAGTAAATTACACTAACACCCCTAACTTTTTGGAAACTATGTTCACACCCTTGTGGTAACACACAAACCCCTTACTTATATAAAAAGTAACAACTCCTAGTAAAAAAATAGAAGAAATTATATTAAAAAAAAAAGTATAGCAAACGAAAAGGAAAAAAAAATAGAGGAAGTAAAGCAAAGAAAAAAAAGAGAGTGTATGAGTACATTGTCTTCATTTCGTCTAAATAATTATAATGACAGGGGATTAGTGTAATTTTCCAAACGTTCGGGGTGATATGTATTAAGCCTAAACCATAGCTTGTATGAATGGAGAGATAAAGATCCCAAATACATCCATGGTGTTTGTTATGAAAGAAGGAAAGGTAATGAAACCAAGCAATACAGAGATCAAACACAAGGTTGAACAACCGCTGCAAATTTTTAACAATTTTGGTATGTAGGTAAATGATAAGAAAGGTAAGAAAGGAAGCAATACAGGGACGGAAAAACAGGCTGAAGGAACAACTTTGGTAGGTAAAGGTTGTAAACTCAATGAAGGACACACACACACACAACCCCCCCCCCCCCCTCAAAAAAAAAAATAAAAATAAATAAATAAAAAAATTATTTACATTAACAAAGGGCACACTAGTAAATAACTGGTTTAATTATTCAAATGGACAAATGATTTTTCGGCACCTTTAACTAAAGTGAAAGCAGGGCCCTCCCTCCCTCTGCTTTGCAATAATGAAATGAAAGAAGTCAATAAAATAAAATAAAATTAGAAGAAAAGAAAGGAATTAGAATAAATTATTTAATAAGAAAATAATAGATGTTATAATATGTAAAAGATATAATTGACTAATGGTTAGAGAAAGAAGAGAGAATTTTCTTAAATATTTTAATAGATTATCAAATTATTAAATTTGACAGGTAGTAAGTTTCTAACTTTATTTTAGTTTTTAATATAATTTTTTTTAATTCTTCCATGGAAGCACATGTAACTATTTATTTATTTTTTTTCCTATTTACATCTTTAACTTTAACCATTATAAAAATTTATTTATAAATCTTATTTAGAGTACTTATAACCTAATAATTCCGTAAAAATATTGTTATATTTCACCTAATACCATTCCTTTGAACTTATATTCTAATAGATCTTTTATCCTATATTACAAGTATTATGTGGACTATTTTATCTTTACAGACTTTTATTATAATATATATATATATATTATATACCATATATCTAAGAGAAAAAAATCATTTATTAGATATATTTCATTTATGATATATATAAAATAGGAAAAATTAGTGATAAATCTAATTCAAGGAGGGTATAAGACATTAGGTCCGGTAGATATTTTTTGTTGGTGAGAGGTTCACCTTTTGTGAAATAGTTTGCTGAGAAGTCCTTTTGTTATTCTGGGAAAACATTTTGTTTTCAATTTTACTCCCTTAATTTATTTGTTGACTTTTTTTATTGGTTGACTTTTTTGACTATCTGTTTAAATTTATATCTATCTGTTCAAATTTTTTTTCTATTTTTTCAAATGTTTTTTTCTATCTATTCAATTTTTTTTGACTATTTGTCCAATTTTTTTCTTCTATTGGTTCAAATTGAAGGCCTATTTTCCTATCTGTTTGAAATTTCACAAACTTGCTTTCTATCTGTTGGATTTATCCATTACAACAACAACAACAACACACCAACAGATAAAAAAATAATAATAATACACCAGTAGATAAAAAAAAATGCAAAACAGATAAAAACAAACAACACAAAACAGATAAAAAAACAACAACAATTTACAAATCTGAATAGCTAGATCCAACATATATCTGTTCAACAAAGGGGAAAAAAAAAAGTTATCATTAGGGAGGCATGATCAATAGCAACAACAACAATAACAACAACAAAAAATTATTTGTAACAACATATCTGTATTCTAGGGTTTTCGTTCAACAGATCTGTATTTTAGGTTATTTTATAATTAAAATGTATTTGGCCTTATAGTCATCTTGAATACCAAACTCTGAATGGCCAAAGACCTCACCAAACCAGATCTAGCGATGTACGTTGTCACACAGATCTGATGAATACGAAGGCTGAACCCTAAACCCAAAATTATGGATTACTTGGATCTTCATATACATATGTTGATACACACACTACATAATGCTCATCTGATGCATCTATAATGCATCTATGCAGACATCTGGAGCAGGACCGCCCTTGAAATTTAGGAGACCTAAGGCGAACTTTATAAATGGGGGCCCCTCTTACATTGAAAAAAAAAAGAGTTTATGGATAAAACGATAAGTGACAACAATTTTTTTTATTTGCTTGTAGCCACAAAAAAATTTACTTGCACATATAATCATTAAAATTATAAACAAAACAATTTAATGAAACAAAATCAGGGCAAAAAAATTAGGAAAAAATTATTCAATTAAAATTGATAAAGATATAGGCAAAAAAATTAGGGCAAAATTATTTATTCCACTAAAATTTAATAGATAAAGAACGTAAGAAAAAAATTTAGGGCCTATAACATGGGCTAAACCATACATGGACCCAATAAAATTAGGGCAAATTTTTTATATATTTTTTCATTTTAATAAATATGGGCCAAACTTCACTTATAAACAAATATGGGCTAAACCATGCATGGATCCAATAAAATATTTTTGGGTCCTTTAAATTAATCCTAAAAATAAATAAATAAATAAACAAACATTGGGCGTATAACATTTTACTAAATTTAGGTGCCCTATTTTTGGGCCAAAATTTTGGGACCTAAGGCACAGACCTTACTGGCCTTAAGCTGGGGCTGACCCTGATCTAGAGACCCTGCAAGGTAGGATTTAGTTGAGGTTTGATGATGGATAGGCCGAGATATTCAGCGTCGACGGACACCGGATAGAGCATTACTCGCTAGAGTTGACTTTTATCGCTGAAGTTCGCCATAAACCAAAAATGGAGGAGTTGGTGGGGTAGATGATTGTCTTAGATTAAGGTTTCTCTAGAGGTGAAGACCTAGAGTAGACTGAGAACCCTGAAATGCTATGTACCAACGTTGGAGTGAACTAGTGCGATGATATTTTTGTCGAGCTTTGAAGGATCTAGATCCACCACCACCGCCACTTTGTTCACCGCTGTATAAGAGTACAACACCGACTCTGCCAGACAGATCAGGTGTTGGTGGCGAAGAGTCGCTTCTAATCTTCTTCTTCAAGCCTTTGGTGATGGAGGACAACGGAAAAGGAAGAGGTGTTGAGGTAGTTCGCCAGTGGTGCAATGCAATCGAGAGATCGAGCAATGACTCTGACGACTCCGGTGACTACAAGAGAGAGAGGGTTAGGGTTTGGAGAGAGAAAGAGAGAGGGTTAGGGGCATGTTGGTCATTTTGTCCAAGCTTGTCCTTTTGGACAAAAGTATTCTAGCGCTTGGATCTTTGGCTAAAAAAAATTGAAAATTAGACTTTTCGCCCAGGTGCCCTATAAAATATTGTATGTAAATATTGAAGATTATTATTCTTAGTGTTTTGTTTGCCTCAATGTGAGGGATTCACTTTATCAAAGATCTTCATTCACCATTATTTTACAATAAGCTTCTATCATGGAAGAACATTTAGAAGATGTATATATAGACTGATGATAGAGATGATGGTGGACTCGTAATAGAGATGATGGCAAACTGACGATGAACAATTATTTTTTACTATTGTTATACTGAAACCGTAGTCTCCCCATCGGTTTGTGTAGTCATTAATATCGTGTAGTTTATTCACTAGTATTATGCCAGAATTGATTATATACAGATTTTTCTAAAAATGTGTGTCAATATATATGAACTAATTGATATTTTATATATATTGTTTGTCTCTATACTTGTTGGTTGAACAATTATTTTTATTGCCATTGAACAATCAAAGTCAATTTTTTTTTTTTACTTTATTCAATTTTATTTCATGTTTTCACGTTGTAGTGCAAATGTTCACATTGGAATGAGTTTAACTTTTTTAAGACTAGTTGTATGTTAATTTAAACTGTAAGCATTCACATTATATTTTGATATAAATTTTATTTTTTCTAATGTTAGTTGTATGTTTGTTGTTTTTGTTACTATTGAACAATCGAAATAATCAATTTTTACTTTTTTAATTTTTTTTTTCATGTTTTCACGTTCCAGTGTGAATGTTCACATTGGTATGAGTTTAATTTTTTTAACGGCAGTTGTATATTAATTATAAACTGTGAACATTCACATTGTATTTTGATATGAGTTTTATTTTTTTAAAGATTAGTTGTCCGTTTATTATTTATTGTGAACATTCACATTGTACTTCGATATATATATATTTTGTTTTGTCGAATGTTAGTTATATATTTGTTATTTACTGTGAATATTCACATTGTATTTTAGTTTTCGTTTAGATTTTTTGTTGCGTTATTTTTAAATTTTCACATTATAAAAAAATGTGAAAATAAGATATTTATTAATCTTCATAATTTTAAAATAGTAAGATTTTAAATACAATATTTATTAGCTTTCATGATTTTAGATTTACAATTCATCTTTTGTATTTATAGTGCCTAACTCAAATGTGAATGTTCGTTGAATGTGGCTCAGAAAACAATGCTAAAGTAAGATAGCTCAACTTGGATGATAACAGATGCCTGTCAAAATCACTGTGAAATTTGCAGTAATAGGATTCCGCAATGAGACTGAAATATTGGTTTATTCGTAGCAATGAATTTATGTTTGGAGATTTTAGAAAGTTTCCTTTCTAGTATATCGTTAGTTAGGAGATTACAATTCAAACTCCGAAACATGTGTGATTGAAATATTTGAGTGTTTATATAATTACATGCCACAAGATTAAATGAGTTATAAGAAGAAAAAAGAGAAAGTAAGAGTTTTTAGATAGACAAGTCCCAATACATGGGATTTATGAAAAAAAATTCCTTGTAATTTGTATATTCTTGTCATATATTTCAATAAATTTTTTTGCACAGTGGTTATCAGTTTCCTATTTAAAATTGTTCAAACCTATTATAAATTGAATAAATTGATAAAGTAGTATAATTATGATTTAAATTCTGTCTTCATTTAGA
This sequence comes from Camellia sinensis, assembly GCF_055761805.1. Lineage (NCBI taxonomy): Eukaryota > Viridiplantae > Streptophyta > Magnoliopsida > Ericales > Theaceae > Camellia > Camellia sinensis. Next base: position 93,674,570 of record NC_138962.1, read on the forward strand.
ATTTAGGATTTTAGTGTTTCTGTTTATTTATTTATGGATAGGGAGATTTTTAGCTATTATTTAGTTTTTAATATTTGTCTTAATTCATAAAGTGGTAGTTGAAGGTGTTTTTCAAGAAAATGTGGTGACCGAAGGTGGTTACCGCTAGTAAGAGAAGGCAAGTGGTTAGTGATTGAGGGAGATGGTGATCGAAGGTGGTTGGCGAAGGAGGTCATTCGATGGTAGCCGATAGCGATGAGTAGGGATGGCAACGGAGTAGGTTTGGAGCAAGTTTGTCATCCTCTATTCCCACCCCCACCCTACATTATAGTGGGGCAAGGTGAAAGTGGGGTGGGAGGCGAGTTAATTTTGTAACTTTACAAATAATTTTTTAAATAAAATTATAAATAATAATTTATAATTAACGAGAGTTAAAAGATGTATTATAATAAATAAATGAGTGAAAATGAATACTAACTATAATATTTTACTTTTATTATATTGAAAAAAAATTAAGGGAGATTTATTTATAAAACCCTTCCAGTAGATTTATAGACCAATAAATTCGTAAGGTTTTATTGTGTTCTATCAAGTCCCATATATTTAGACTTGTATTCCACGAGGTCATTTTTTCCTGATTTATAATTTGTTTTGGACTATTGTACTCTTTGTTCTATTTTGATAGTACATATTATACACAATAAGATATATACTTTTTAAGATTTTGTTATTTCTATGTTGGAAGTTTTGGTGATTAGATCTTGGAGGAATCAATAAATACATTTTTTGTAGGAGTTTCGTTTATACGGTAGTGGTGAGAGAACATTCGAATATTTTATTTTTCCATTGTTGTGGTTCGAAACTTTATTTTATTTTATTTTATTTTATTTTTTTCCGTTTTTACAGTTTTGAAGTTCTATTTTCTTCCATTGTTGCAGTTTTCAAGTTCAGAATTGTTGGACAAAGGTTAGAGAACATTCAAATACTACCTTATTCCATTGTTGTAGTTCGAAACTTTGTTTTCTTTCATTGTTGCGGTTTTGAATCTTTATTTTCTTCCATTGTCGCGGTATGTAGGTATGAGTTTAGGTATGCCTTTGGTAGGGATTCATGTTCAATAATTTATTAAAGTTGGATTCGACTTTTTGTTTCGAGATGAATTGATATGGTATTATGTATCAGTGTATATATGCTTATTGAGTGAATATTTCAATGACTTTTTTAAATGACTTTTTTTCTCCAATTTAACTATTATTTTATTATTAAAATGAGTATTTATTTAATTATATTGAAATTAAGTACAAAAGTGTCATATATATATATATATCCAAAATGGGTATATTACACTTTGCCTCCTTTATTTTTGGTCACTTTCCCACTTTGGTTCTTGAAGTTGGGTTTTTCTCACTTTGACCCTCATGTTTCAAGTTTTCCCTAGTTCACTCCTAAAGTTAATTTCTGTTGAAAATTAGATAGAAAATGATATATTGACAATCACTTGCCATAAAAATATTTTGGGGTAAATTACACCAACACCCCCTAACTTTCTGGAAATTATATTCACACCCTTGTGATTAATAGTCTCATTTCACAAACCATTTACTTATATAAAAGGCAACAACTCCTAATAGAAAAACAGAGAAAATTACATTGAAAAACAAAAAGAGTAAAGCAAACGAAAGGAAAAAAAGATAGAGGAAGTAAAGCAAAGCAAGAAAAGAGGGAGTGCATGAGTTCATTGTCTTCATTTCGTCTAAATAATTACAACAACAGAGGTTAGTGTAATTTCCCAAATGTTCAGGATGATATGTATTAAGCTCAAACCTCAGGGGTATAAGTGTAATTTGTTCAATATTTTATTATATAAGACACAAACTCAAATTTCAATATATATATATATATATATTTTGTACACAAATTTTTTTATTGCAAAACTTTTATAAATTAAAGAGGTTCGAGATGAACCTCTCGTAACACAAAACAGGAACAACAAACGCCAAAAAAAATAAAGAAAATCATAAGCAAACGACATCATCACCAGACAGAGGCAATGAAAGCACCAATTGATATGTACAACATAACTTACACTAACGATACCCTCAGATGATCCATTCAACGATTGGGGACAACTTCATAACAATCAACAACAAAATGTTTCATTAAAAAATTCATTCATCCATTAAGCATAAAAAAGAATGAAACTGGCAATGGAGAACCAAAACAAAAGAGTCACTCTAAATCTTATCAACAAAGGATTAAAACCGAATCCAGTAGAAAAGTCACACCACATCCACAATAGAGACAAGATGAAAAGAAAGGGGAAAGGATTATGAAGTGGCCTACTACTTCAAACTAATTTTACAGTTTGAGATTAGCCAACAAAGTGTACCTTAAAAATAAATTATATTGTAACAGTGAGTTATAATCCATTGAAAAGCAAAATGATATTGTAACAATGGGTTACAAGTTTGGTAGGTGGGTAATTGAATGAAGAACATGATTTTGGAAGGTTCTCTTTGTTCTCTAGCAAGCAGGGTATAATGGAGACAGGGCCCTCCCTCCCTCCTCTCTCTACTGTTGAAATCATAATCATACAGAAAGAAAGAAGTCAATAATGACGTCTCAATCTCATTCTCAATGATGTTCCAAAAAAAAAAAAAAAAATTCTCATTCTTAATGGCCCATTTTGCACTCAAGTTTGTTTGCTGCTACTTTTTTACTCATTTCCTTACTTGAGTGGTAGCTAGCTAGCACGACTTTAAAAGAAAAGTTTGATAGAAAATAAGAACACTTTTTTTCTACAACTCCATGACGGTAATTGTTATTGCTAAATTATAATGAGAAAATTTTAGACCAGATAGTTCAAAAAAAAATTATTATAAATTTATATTTTTAATTATTCATATTTATAAAATTTATTATGTATTTATAATTATTTTTTAAAATCATTTCTGACTTAAAATTTCTCTAATTATAATTACTATGTTAGAGCATCTCGAACTTACCTTCTAAATATTCATATATGAAGGATTTTTACTTCCAACTCATCCTCTAAAATCATCTCCATTTGGGAGGAGGGGATGGATTGATCCTCCAAATATAGAGAGGGAATGAGAAATGAAGGAGTATCTTTATAACACTATTTGTTGGAGTGTTTACCAAAATAAATAAATAATTATAGAGTCAAAATAAATATAGGCAATAATCATTACCATGAGAAGACACTAGATTTATGTGGTTCGGCATAGTTGCCTACATCTAAGGATATTACCATCCGTTTCACTATATTAAATATCTATATAACAAAACAACTCTGTTTTTTACTCCTGATGGAACTTTTGTCCCTTTGTCAAAACATAAACCATTAGATTGAATTCAATCCAAGGGCTCACAATTACACACCATCTCTCTCTCTCTCTCTCTCTCTCTCTCTCTCTCTCTCTCTCTCTCACACACACACACACACATACACACACACACACATTGTAACGCTCCGACCCTTTACACGTCATCGATATTGTCCGCTTTGGGCCACGCCCGCACGGATTTGTTCTTTCCAGTGGGTCACCCATCCTAGAACTACTCCAACCTAAGCACGCTTAACTGGGGAGTTCTAATAGGGATTTCACCACTTGGGAAAAGGCCTCGATGCTATATAAAGGTCCAGGTTTTTACTTTTATAGCCCAGGAATTCCCCCTCCATTCCCGATGTGGGACATCGGGGCCTTACAATCCACCCCCCATAAGGCTGCACGTCCCCGTGCAGTAGCCTGCCAGCTCGCAAGCCCACCCACATGCACCGAGAGACGCCAGGGGCCCACACTCGGTACTCCGGAGAGTCGGCTCTGATACCATTTCTAACGCCCCGACCCTTTATATGTCATCGATATTGTCCGCTTTGGGCCACGCCCGCACGGATTTGTTCTTCCCAGTGGGTCACCCATCCTCGAACTACTCCAGCCTAAGCACGCTTAACTGGGGAGTTCTAATAGGGATTTCACCACTTGAGAAAAGGCCTCGATGCTATATAAGGGTCCAGGTTTTTACTTTTATAGCCCAGGAACTACCCCTCCATTCCCGATGTGGGACACCGGGGCCTTATACACATACTCCTCTCAAATTTTGAACACACTCCTCTTTCAAATTTTGAGCACACCCTCTCTCTCTCCCTCCCTCTTCTCTCTCTCTTTCTTTCTCTCTACCTCCATCGGAGCCCATTCCTGTGCTTCCCTATTGAAGCCCAACCCTTGCCGGCGACTGAACCCCAAACCCCCTATTACTCTCTTCATTTTCTCTTTTCCTCCATCTCTCTCTCCGCCATCCCAATCGTTATCAACAGTGGCAACCCCAAAGACGAAGATCGAATACAAGGGTGTTCAACAAAGGAAGAATCTGGTAGAAATATTGTTCAGGTGAGCAAACCCATCTTATTTGAGAACAAAAATTAAAACCTGTGCATGTGTATTTGGGAACCAAAATTGGCTTGAAAGCATATGAAGTTGTATTGGAATCATGTGCCCGTGTATGGATTTCATGAAGGTAAATGTCTAAAAGATTCACAATTGCTTGTTTCAGATAATTATAAATATTTTTTAATATTTTTATTTTTTTAAAACCTGTTTTGCTTTGGTTTATTAGTTCTCTCAGGTTGCTAGCTTCTCTTTTGCTTATTTGGTTGTATTAATTTCCTTAATGTTTACAAATGGAGTGCTTATTTGGGGACTATGATGCTTTATTTTGCTTCACTTCACATTGTGTTCATATGATGCTTTTTAGTTGGTTTATTAAACATCAGTAGTTTTGGAAGTGAAAATTTTTCCCATTATATTTTGGAAATGTAAACATCAGTTAATACACTTTATATTTGAGCAAACAATGGGGAAAATGGAAACCTGGGCTTTGATTTTTCTTGAGTATTTATATTTCTATCTTTAGATATCTTTTGTTTCAATAATGTTTCAATGATCTTTATTCTAATTTTTGGATATCTTTTGTTTCAATAATCTTTAATTTCAATAATCAACAGGTTTGTCCAATTTAATTGTTTTATTGATGCTTACAGTTTGTGATTGAAACATTGTGTTTGATGTTTATAGTTTATAGCGACTCTAGTTTACATCTGACTTGTTGATGCTTTGGATCCGAGTTTCATTGTCTTAAATGGTTGTTCATGTCTTGTTTCCCCTTATTCCTCATTGATTTTGGGTATTGGGGTGTGTTGGTTGCATTTGGAGCAGATTGGTTGCATCTTTCTAAATCTGTTGTTGCCCGGAATTCTGTCTCTACGCTTGAGCGTAGCTTCTTGTGCTCGAGTGGTGTTTGAAAACTCTCAATACTTTTACAGGTCTACAAAACTACTTGGAGGTTGCATTCTTCACTTGAGCGATGATTCATACACTCAAACGGTGTCATTTGTTGTGTCTGGACACTCGAGCGACACTTCTTGAGCTCAAGTGGTTTGTCCGAATTCAGCAATTATAAAAGTTACATTTGGTCACATCTGGATCACTTTTTTTTTTTTCTCTCTCTCTCTCTCTCTAAAATTCTGAAACTCTTTTATATTCCTTGACACAGAGGTGTTGTTGCTGATGTTTCTATCTAATCTCTATCTATATATATAGTAGGTGCGACGGTTACCAACGGAGAAGAGCCTTTCAAAAAAAAAAAAAACTTTCTTCGTGGTTTCATCGTCTTTACACTGTGCATTCGATTCATCAATTTGATTTCAGTAAATATTTAAAAAATAAAAATAAAAAAGACAAGTAAAATATAAATAAAATAGAAATTATTTTTGTAAGGTTCATGATATTAAGATTTTGTAAGATAAAAGACATATAATATTTTCATAATAGTTAAGGTCACTCAACATTTCTACAGAGAAAATTTAACTCAGAGAAATTTCATCCCGACATAGAGAAATTTCAATTTTCACAAAGAAATTTCTCTATGGTCATACCAAAGAAATTTTGAAATTTCTTTGAGTTAGGGCCGAAATTTCTCTAAGTCGGACAAAATTTCTTTGAGTCGAATTTTCTCTGTAAAAATGTTTAGGAACCTTAGTTAATAAAAAAAATATCTTAGACTTTTCCAACTATACAAAGTTGGAGAGAGATGTTTCACTAATTTTCCCAATATAGGTACTATTTGGTATGACTTAAGAAAGTTTTTATTTATTTATTTATTTTTTTAAGTCACATTACTTTTTTACTTTTCTGTGTATTTTTTCGTAAAATGTTAAAAAGTACACTTATTTAAATTATCGCAAACACTCTCATGATTATATTTTAAATATAAACTCTCTTTTCTTTTTTAAATTTCTTCTCAAATTTATGACAAATATAATTTTGAGATTTATTTAAAATATTAATTGCTCTTTATAATTTTGAAAATTATGTCTTGTCTTTTTAAATTTCTAATTGCATAATAAATGACTCCATGTTATTAATAAATCATTAAGTCAATTAATAATTTTTAATTATGTCAAAAAATATATTTTAATTAACAATTCTGATAATTTTATTGTTGTATAGAAAAATGGTTACAAAATTCTTTTTTTGTTGTTGTTAATTCTGTTAAATAAAAAATTTTAGCAAGATATATTTATAATTTTCAAAATCGCATTGAGCAATCCGTATTTTCAGTAAACTAATTGTAATTTACCCTTACACCTTAAATATAAGTGACGTGAAATATATTACATCATGTTATTATTTAGGTAAATTACATAAGATTTAAATAAAATATAGTAAGTCTCACATAATTACCCTTACTTTTATTTTAGTATGGTTAAAGAGATTAAAATTAATACCGATAGTACACAAACATAAAGATACACAAAATAAATATATATTTCAATATAAAAGAAATGGTACCATCAATTTTCATTCATAAGATTATCGAATTTCTGATTAAAAAAAAGGTCAAATGTTATATGAATTAAAACTTTAGAAAAATCTACTATAATTATGTCAAATTTGTGGAGCTTATATATTTTATTTAAACCTCGGGAAATGTCAATGTAATTTACCTTTATTATTTTTATATTTTTTATTAAATATTTTATTCTTATTTTTGTCCTACTAATTTACTTTTATGTTATATTTTTTACCAACTCTAATCATATTTTTTTTTTATTTTTCACTAATTAAAATATAAAAAAATATATTCTTTATTTTACTTAATTCAGTTTTTTATTTATGTACTCTAATATTACTTTTTATTTTTTACTTATTTATCTATAAAATAGAATTTTATTTTTATAATCTGTCAATAAATAAAATTTTAAAATTCAAGTAGCAATGGTTAATATTTATTATCTTGTAGATTAATTACTTTCGTGTTGATTATGGGATTATGAATGGATTTTCAAAAAATGATGAAAGGAGGTTAAGATTATAAAATTTCACTTGACATAAAGAAAAGTCAACGTTTTTGATGAAAAGATGAATTTCTTATTCAATACACCCAATGTACAAGCTATATTCATATATATAGTGCTACAACTATATCTATACAAGAGATATGTATCTAAAACACATGTGCTAATTCTTGTAACTGTCTAACCATCTAACAAACTATCCAACTGTCTAATTGTTATCTGTTTTGAGGTAGCTCGGCTTTATTGCTGAAACAGAACAGAAGTTGAGCTGCTATGCTTGGGTTTTGATGGCTGATGGCTTTGATGCAATGTCCTCAACATTCCCCGTCAAGCGAATGGGGTGAGTGAACTCCATAAGCTTGTCTTTGAGGTACAAAAATCTGGAGACAGAAAGAGGTTTAGTGAAGATGTCAGCCAACTGGTCAATAGTTGGAATATACTGAAGAACCAGCTTTTTAGCGAAAACTTGTTCTCGAGCATAGTGACAGTCCACTTCAATGTGTTTAGACCTGGAATGAAATACTGGATTGGAAGCCAAAGCCATAGCAGAAATATTGTCACACCAGAGAGTAGGAGGCACAAGAGAGGCAATAGACAATTCAGTGAGGAACATGCTAATCCAAGCCAACTCTGCAGCAGTATGGGCGAGGGAACGGTACTCGGCTTCAGTGGAAGAGTGAGAGACTGTGGCTTGCTTTTTGGTAGACCAAGACACCAAGTTAGAACCCAAAAATATACAATAACCTGAGGTAGATTTTCGGTCTGAAACATCTCCAGCCCAGTTAGAATCAGAGTAGGCCTGAACATCAAAAGAGCTGGGAGAGTAGGTCAGACCATGGCCAATAGTACCTTTAACAAAACGCAACAGGCGTTTAATTGCAGCAAAATGTCCAATGGTGGGAGCATGCATATGCTGGCAAGAGTGATTAACTGCCAAAGAAATATCTAGACGAGTTATGGTGAGGTATTGGAGAGCACCAACAAGGCTACGATAGAGAGCAGGATCAGAAAATGGAGCTGATGAATCAGGGGCAAATGAAGGTTTAACTGAGATAGGTGATGGATAGGGTTTACAATCAGCTAAGCCTGCCTTACAAAGAATGTCCTCAGCATATTTCTGTTGAGACAAAACAAAGCCAATGGAAGTGGGTGCGATGGAAATACCCAAGAAATAGGATAAGTCACCAAGTTCTTTCATAGAGAATGCAATGTGCATATGAGAGATGAGTGTTTGAATGTGAGAACCATCATTGCCTGTGACTAAAATGTCATCCACATAAACCAAAAGAGCAGTGAAAGTAGTGCTGGTTTGCTGGATGAATAAAGAAGAATCACACTTGCTATTATGAAATCCTTGAGATAAAAGATAATTGGAAAATGTAGAATACGAAGCCCGGGGTGCCTGTTTTAAGCCATATAAAGCTTTCTTGAGATGACAAACATGATGAGGGTAATCTGGATGAACAAACCCTGGTGGTTGAAGCATAAACACTTTCTCTTCAAGAACTCCATGAAGAAAGGCATTGGATATATCCAATTGTTTCAAGGGCCACTGATGATGAAGAACTAGACAGAGCAAAATTCTGATGGTTGGAAGCTTAGCTACAGGACTAAAGGTCTTGTGAAAATCCACACCGGCTTGCTGCAGGTACCCTTTGGCCACAAGTCTAGCTTTGTGTCTAGCAATGGTACCATCCGAATTCCTTTTAACCTTGAAAACCCACTTATAACAGATAGCAGTTTTGCCTGGGGGGAAGACAAACTAGAGACCAAGTATGTTGCTGTTGCAAAGCATCAAATTCAGCTTGCATAGCCTTAAGCCAAATAGGAGAAAGAAGAGCTTCTGTATGAGATAGAGGTTCAGAATCTGAGGAGAGAACAGAAGGCTTGGTATGAAGTAAACATTGAGAAGAGAGTTTAGATCGTGTAATCATGGGATGAACATTTGTAGTTGCAGGAGGAAGTAATGGTAAGTGGACTGAGAGGGAATCAATAGGAATGGAAGGAGTAGAACCACAATGGGGCCGAACAAGAGGCTGAACAGACAGAGGTGTTGTTGCTGCTGGAGAAACAGATAGAGATGCTGATGGAACCGCAGCTGATGGAAATGATGAAAATGCTGTAGAAGTAGATAGAGATGCTGGTGATGGAATAGGGATAGTAGACCAAAAGAAAGATTGAATTTGAGGTAAAGGAAGAGAAGAAGAGGTAGAAGACATTTGCTGAAAAGGAAAGTCAGATTCATTGAAAAGAACATGTCTAGAAAGATAAATCCGGCCAGAAAGGGGATCAAGACACCTGTACCCCTTAGCAAAGGGATGATAACCAAGAAAAACACAAGGTAGAGACTTAGGATGAAGTTTAGTGGAGGAATAAGGCCGAAGCCAAGGATAGCAGAGACAACCAAAAACCCTGAGAAAAGAGTAATCTGGAGGATGATGAAATAAAACATCAAAATGAGATTGATGCTGCAGCTGAGTAGAAGGAAGTCTATTGATCAAATAAGTAGTAGCAGCAGCAACTGCTTCAAACCAGAATTTAAGAGGCATGGAGGAATGATGAATCAATGCAACTGTTGTCTCTGTGATATGCCTATGTTTTCTTTCAGCAGTGCCATTTTGTGGTGGAGTGTATGGGCAAGAATGTTGGTGAATAATGCCATTAGCAACAATAAAGTTCTTCATTTTATTATTACAAAATTCAGTTCCACCATCAGTACGAAATATTTTTAAAACAGTATCAAATTGTTTCTCAGCATAAGTTTTGAATTCCAAAAATTTGTCATAGACCTCACTTTTGTATACTAGAGGATACAACGAAGTAAATTTACTAAAATCATCCACAAAAATCACATAGTATTTGTAAGTAGAAGAAGAATGAAAAGGGCCCCAAACATCATTATGAATAAGAGAAAGAGGCTTATTTACACTTGAATTTGACAAATGAAAAGGAAGATGATGACTTTTAGCAACACAACAATCTACACAATCTTGAGTAGCAAGAGGTACAGATTTAAGATGCAAATGATGTTGAAGATGATGAAATTTTACAGAGGAAGGGTGGCCTAGTCTATTATGCCAAATAGTAGGTGTCACAGAAGTAGACTTATCAGTAGATTTATTAGTACTAGTAACAAAAGCCTGTGAACAAACTGGTGAAGCAGCAGATGAAGCAATAGGTGGCATAAAATGATAAAGTCCATTGATGTTACATCCCTTGTGAAGAACTTTCTTTGTAATTTTGTTCTGAATCACAAAGTTAGACTCATCAAATGTTATGATGCAATGATTATCTCGAGCTAACTTTTGAATAGAAACAAGATTGGAAGAAATAGATGATGAATGAAGAATATTGTTAAGTCGAAATGAATGATGTGGAGTAGGTAAAAGTCCGTTACCAGTGTGATTGATAGGGACAGAAGTGCCATCTCCAATAGTGACCTAATTAGTACCGTGATATGGTTGATAATAGGACAGATTATTGAGGTCATTGGTGATGTGATCAGTAGCAGCAGAATCTAGGTACCATGGGACTGATGAAGATGATGAGACATCTGCAGTTGAAGAAGCAACAAAGGCCCTAGGAGCAGATGATGAAGCACCATTGGTATTGACATTAAGAGACTGATATTGAGATTGATACTGAGAGTCCATTCGGTGCCAACAATCAAGAGCGAGATGACCAAAACCGCCACAAATTTGACAAGTGTGAGAATTGTGAGGAGAATTTGGTGCAAATCTTCCTCTTCCTCGAGTGTAATGGCCAGAAAATCTGCCATCACTATTGGCTCCTCTATAATATTTGCCTCCTCTTCCTCCTCTGTAAGAGGATCTACCGCGAGAGGCATGACCGCGAGAGGAAAATGGAGAAGAAGTAGGAGAAGCAAAGCCTTTGACAGTAGAGAAGGCAACTGTTGGTTCAACCTTTTTAGTTTTTGCTTCCATGTGAATCGCTTCAGAACACAACAGAGAAGACAACTCTTCCATTGAAATATAACTAGATCGGGCTCGAATGGATGTTTTGAAAGCATCAAATTCATCAGGAAGACCATTCAAGGTTAATAGGACAAGATCTTCATCATCAATAGCTACTGATGTAAGAGCCAATTGACTAACGATATCTTTTATTTTGGAAAGATATTCCTCCATTGATTCAGATTTTTTCAAAACAGAATTCAATTTATTCTTCAGCTGATGAATATGTGATCTGGAAAGAGAAGTGAATTTCTTGTGAAGAGCAGACCAAACGTCGGCACAGTGATGAAATGGAAGAATAGTAGAATAGATCGGAGGAGATAGAGTAGCATTGAGACAACTCAATAAATGAGCATCAATAAGCATCCATTGAGTGTAATCTGGATTGTTTACTTCAAGACCATCTCTATTAACGATCAAAGGAGAAGGACAGAGTATGGAACCATCAACATATCCAAGAAGGTTAGTAGCTCTGAGGATATTAGTAACTTGACTACTCCAAATGATGAAATTGGTAGAATCAAGTTTCACTGTTACAAAAGAAGACAGGTTGGAGATCAGAAGCGACAGATTAGATGGAATAGTTGAAGACAGAGATGATGCGGAAGCTGCCATGGAAGAACACTCGTTAGAGCCTCATTGCTCTGATACCATGATGAAAAGATGAATTTCTTATTCAATACACCCAATGTACAAGCTATATTCATATATATAGTGCTACAACTATATCTATACAAGAGATATGTATCTAAAACACATGTGCTAATTCTTGTAACTGCCTAACCATCTAACAAACTATCCAACTGTCTAACTGTTATCTGTTTTGAGGTAGCTCAGCTTTATTGCTGAAACAGAACAGAAGCTGAGCTGCTATGCTTGGGCTTTGATGGCTGATGGCTTTGATGCAATGTCCTCAACATAAAACACCAATTTCGATCTTTAATTTATAGATAGATAGATTACTACATATATGTTGATTTTGTCACCATTTCATATTATTGGATATGTGACGAGATATTATTTATTTTTATTAGTTTCTTAAGTATGATTAAACAATACAATACGGTGATAAAAATCCAATGACACATAACGTTTCTCATATATTATAATGCATGTTCTTAATTTTTAAGAAGGGAAGTTTTAAAATTTTACATGTTTTTTATTATATAAAATATTTTTTAAGTTTTGTGGTAAAGATACACATTAATAAAATAAAAAATAAAATCTTTTTCTATGTTGTAGAAGATAATTGTAAGAAAAATGTTTGAAAGTCATAAAACAATTCTTACAATTTAACATACAATGTTGTGACATAATAAGTAGGGGTTTGCATGGTGTGGTTCAATGTGGTATGAAGATAAAACTAAAACTAAACTATGGATGATAGATTGACAAATTTGCTATTCGTTACCAAGTCATGATTTGAGCAGTTTGAACGGTTTCAACCTATTATTTGATTGAAGTATTAAACAATTATCAAGCATTTGCATAATATATAATACTAATTTGTATAAAATTTTTCATACATATAACGCTAACTAATTTTAGATAATATTTTTCATATATATAACACTAATTTACATCAAATTCCATATCTCAAATCTCTCTCATACTATTTTTTACTTTGATATTTCATTGAATGTAAATAAATAAATAAATAAATAAATAAATAAATATATATATATATATATATATATATAACTATGGCCGGACAGAGCGGTTTTGAAGGCGGATTATGAATTTCAAATTGTGGATCAAACCAATCCACGGTTAATGGGTGGATCGGTACGGATTGAGTAATTTTAATAGATTGAGCGATATCTTGCATAGTAATAAGTGTCAACTTTTAATTTGTCACATTCAATCATATAAGGCCAAATTCTCTTGGTACATCCTTGAAGGTGAATTTGGGATCTAGATTGCAGGTCTATGGTATTTCTCAAAACAACTTAAACTATACGGCCAAGTATTAATTTTTCTTATTATTTTGAACAAATTACATTTTCTTTTCTTCTTTTTTAAAACAAACTACACCCTTCATTATTTTTCTTACTATTTTAAACAAAATACATCTCAAAACTAATTTGATACTTACTTGATTCTCTGATTTAAGTTCAAAATTTTGAATGACATTTTTACCATCAAATTATGTCTCAAAAGTTACAGATTGTACAATTATTTTTAATTGGATTAAATGAACCAAATTTTTTTTTTAAAAAAAATAGAAAACTAAGTAAATAAAATTGATAGTTTAAGGATGCCATAAAAATAATGAACAAAAATAAAATTAACACCTTTTATTTTTTTGCACAAAGTAGAATGTTTGAGAGTTAGTAGTCTCAAACCTCAGAGCTCACAATCCTGATACCTAAGTGCTCAAGACCACTTGAGCACCAATCTGAGTAGGCATTATTAATTAGTGTTAAGGTCATGTTTAAGGATAGACCTAGAGGGGTAAAAGGGGCGATCGTCCTTTACTATTTTAAAAAACTTATTTATTATAGTAGTTATTAGTTAATGATTATCTCTAAATTGTACAGACTCGTCCCTCTATGTTTCTTAAAACTTAAAATGGCCACTCTACTATATTTATGAAACATGGGTATTAAAGTATGTGTTAACTCCAGCCCACATGGAGTAGTTGGAGGTTGGAGGTTGGGTCTCCAAGTCAAGAAGTAGGAGGAGATGGCAGGTGAAGCCAACCCAATAACTTCCTTCACTTGACTTTGTTCCCTTTCTTTTATGTATAAATAGAGGCTGAGAAGAAGAGAAGAAACATCAGAAAAGAAGAAAACACAGAGTGTATAATCTGTGTGAGTGAGAGAGTTCTATAGAGAGTCGTGAGGTGTGAGTTGTAATCTCCCTCTGGGATAATTCTATAGTGAGAAATATCTCTCCGTGGACGTAGGCTATTGTCGAACCACGTAAATCTCTTGTCTTTTTTCTGTGTGTGATTGATTTCTAGTGTGCCTTGATCCTAACAAGTGGTATCAAAGTCGCGTTGGTCGATTTTCGAAAAAATAGGGTGTTTTTTCAAAACTGCCCAAAAATGAAGTTGCTCGAAATTCAATTTTGAGCATACCGGGAGGAAGCTCTAGACGAAAGGAGTCCAGAACTGCAAAATCGAGCCCAAGAAGAGGGCCCACACACCCTCACGCGTTGCCTGAATAAAGAGTGTGAGGCCCACTCTCAGACACACGCCACACGTTGTTGACAACACTGGCGCGTCATCTCAGTTGCAGACACGTGCACGACGCATGGCGGAAGGAAGAAGGAGAGTGGTGCGCGCGTGTGCGTGATGTCACCGCCAAGTCACATGCCATCTGGGCTGTCCACGTTAGCGCAACGTGTCCACTACATCACTGCCACGTGTTGTCCACGTTTGCCGTGTTGACCAATCAACCAGTCAGGTTGACCCGACCCGACCCGACTCGACTCATAGGCAGAGGAGTTATCCTGTGCTACGCAGCTACAATACATCTGCAGATTTGAACCTTTGAACTTATTTTGGCTAGATCTGAGCCATTTGAAGTTCGATTTTGGCGATCCAATAGTGGTTTCCAACTATTTGGAGTATTCTAGAGAGATCTGTATAGTTAGATTTTTTATTCAGAATTTTTATAAAAATAAATTAGATGATGGAGGAATCCACATCAACTTCAGGATCCATGATCAAGTTGAATCTTTCTAATTATGCAATCTGAAAATCGCGGATGGAAGACATCCTATATTATAAAGACTTGTTTGACCCTATTGCTCTAAAAGGGGTTAAACCGGAAGAAGTGAAGGATAAAGACTGGATAAAGATGAACTGGAAGACTGTCGGTTGTGTCAGACAATGGATAGACCACAGTGTGTTCCACCATGTCGCCCAAGAGACAGATGCATATGTCCTTTGGATAATGTTAAAAAGAATGTACCAGTTAAAGACCGCTCGAAACAAAGCCTTGGTGATGAGAAGGCTTGTAAATTTGAAGTTGAAGAATGGTGTGTCTGTCGTTGAGCACATCAATGAATTCAAGAATCTGGTGAATCAACTTGCAACCATCAAGATACCCTTGGACGATGAAATGCAAGTCGTTCTACTGCTCAGTTCTTTACCGGACAGCTGGGAGACGTTGGTGGTTTCTCTTAACAACTCTGCACCAGAGGGAAAGTTGACCATGAGCATGGTTATAGACGCCATGTACAATGAAGAGACAAGGAGGAAAGACATGGGAGGTAATCAGTCCCATGCTCTTGTCACAGAAGATAGAAGTAGAGACAGAGGTAGAGGAAGAGACATATAAAGAAGCAAGAGTAGAGGCAGATGGAACAACAGGAGTAAATCTAGAGACAATAAAAATCTAGGTAACTCTAGCTTCACATGTTTTCACTGTGGCCAGGAGGGTCACATAAAGAGGAACTGCCCAAGCCGGAAAGATAAAGGCCAAAGCAATAAGTCAAAGGGAGACGAGAACACGACAGCCACAACAACTAATGAAATGCTTCTTGCAATTTGTGAAAAGGAAGATTGCCTTCACGTGGTTGACCACAGCAATACAGAGTGGGTGATAGACACAGCTGCATCTTATCACGCCACTTCCCACAGAGACCTCTTTAGCTCGTACAACGCTGGAGATTTTGGCACTATTTGAATGGAAAATTCTAGCTATTCGAAGATTGTAGGTATTGGAGACATTAGTATTCAGACTAATGTCGGACACAAGCTGGTTCTCAAAGATGTGAGGCGTGTTCTAGATTTGCGCCTCAATCTTATCTCTAAAAGCGCCCTGGACCGACAGGGCTATACAAGTACATTCGAAAATGGCCATTAGAAGGTGATAAGAGGACCTTTAACAATCACCAGAGGAGAGATGTCTTCAACATTGTACAAAACTTAAATGAAGATTCGTTTGGGAAGTCTTAATGCAGTAGAAGACAAAGAGTCACCAGATTTATAGCACAAAAGACTGGCTTACATGAACGAGAAGGGATTGCATCTGTTGGCAAAGCAATCCAAGATACCCTTATCCAAAGGGAGTGCCCTGAAGCCGTATGATCATTGCATTTATGGAAAGCAGCATCGAGTGTCATTTAGTTCAACGAGCAAGAGGAAAACAGAAGTACTCAATATGGCATACTCGGATGTTTGTGGCCCAATCGAAGTGGAGTCACTTGGCGGCCGCAAGTATTTTCTAACCTTCATTGATGATGCACCAAGGAAGTTGTGGATGTATTTCCTGAAGATAAAGGATGAGGTATTCCAGCACTTTCAAGAGTTCCATGCAATGGTGGAAAGAGAGACCGGGAAGAAGTTGAAGTGTCTTCACACAGACAATGGTGATGAGTATACTTCCAATGCTTTTGAAGCATATTGTGCTAGCATAGGTGTCTGGCACGAGACAACAGTTCCCGGTACCCCACAACACAATGGTGTGGAAGAAAGGATGAAACACACTATTATTGAAGGAGTCAGATGTATGCTCAGAATGGCAAAGTTCTAAAGTCATTATGGGCTGAAGCTGCCCGTACAGCCTGTTATCTCATCAACAGGTCGCCTTCAGTCCCGTTGAATTTTGCGATACCTGAGGAAGTCTGGTCTAGAAGAAAGGTATCATATTCTCACTTGAGAGTCTTTGGGTGTAAAGCGTTCACACACATCTCCAAGGAAAACAGACAGAAGTTTGATGACAAGTCCATTCCATGCATATTTGTGGGCTATTTAGATGCAGCATTTGGGTACAAGTTATGGGACCAAGTGAACAAGAAGATGTTCAGGAGCAGAGATGTTGTGTTCCAGGAAGACCAGATACTAACATAGTCTGCAAAGTCTAGAGATGTCATCACTTCAAACTTGTTCCCATCTCCCGAGCCATCACAAAATGTTAGATGTGATGACGTGTAACAAGAAGTGCCAGAGTTACAGGATCCTGTGCCAGAAATTGAGGATCAGGAGGAAAGAGATGAAGACCCGGATGAAGAGGGTGTTGAGCAAGGGGAGCAATCCCCTCAACTAGAGGCAATTGGGCCTCAGTTGCGGAGATCTAGAAGAGCTACTGTGCCATCAACCAAATATCCCGTTTCTCAGTATATTCTGAATACTGATGAGGGGGAGCCTGAGAGTTTTTCGGAAGTAAAAAGTCATACAGAGAAAGATTGCTGGATGCAAGCCATGAAGGAGGAGATAAGTTCTTTGCAGAAGAACCACACTTATGAGCTTGTTTCACTTCCAAAGGGCAGGAAGGCATTGAAAAATAAATGAGTGTACAAATTGAAAAAAGATGGCAACGATAAAATACTGCAGCATAAAGCTCGCTTGGTGGTCAAAGGTTTTTGGGCAGAAGAAGGGAATTGACTTTGATGAGATCTTCTCCCTAGTTGTGAAGATGATTTCCATTCGAGTAGCTCTGGGATTAGCAGCTCGCTTGAATCTGGAGGTAGAACAAATGGATGTCAAGACTGCCTTTCTCCATGGTGATTTGGAGGAAGAAATCTATATAAAGCAACCAGAAGGATTTGAAGTTAAAGGGAAACAGAATCTAGTCTGTAAACTGAAGAAGAGTCTCTATGGCCTGAAGCAGGCACCGAGACAATGGTACAAGAAGTATGATTCATTCATGGTGGATCACAAGTACACAAGAATAGTAGCAGACCAGTGTGTATATTTCCAAAGGTTTTCGGATGGAAACTTCATCATCCTACTGTTGTATGTCGATGATATGTTGATCATCGGACATGATATTGCTATGATCAACAAGTTAAAAAAGGACTTGTCGCAGTACTTTGACATGAAGAATTTAGGTCCAACATAATAGATTTTGGGCATTAAGATTGTTCATGACAGGGAAACCAAGAAGATATGGCTATCACATAAGAATTATGTTTAACGGGTGATTGAAAGGTTCAACATGAAAGATGCCAAGTCAGTCAGCACACCACTAGTCAACCATTTCAAGGTGACAAAGCGTTCGTGTCCCACGACTAGCTCTGAAAGGAAAGAAATGTAGGCAATCTCTTATTCCTCTGTAGTAGGAAGTTTGATGTATGCAATGGTGCGTACCCTGCCAGATATAGCTTACGCAGTTAGCGTTGTGAGCAGATTCCTCGCCAATCCAGGAAAAGAGCACTGGGAAGTAATCAAATGGATTCTTCGGTACTTGAAGGGAACTTCAAAGATGTGTTTATGTTTTGGGGGAGCTGAACCAATTTTAGAGGGTTTTACAGATGCTGATATGGCAGGCGATCTTGATGGTAAAAAGTCTACATCAGGATTTTTGTTCACCTTTCCAAGGGGAGCTGTTTCATGGCAGTCCAAACTACAAAAGTGTGTTGCTCTATCTACAACAGAGACAGAGTACATTGCTGCTGCAGATGCTGGAAAGGTAATGTTGTGGTTAAAGCGGTTTCTCCAAGAATTGGATCTACATCAAAAAGAGTACAAGGTACATTGTGATAGTCAGAGTGCAATTAATCTGAGCAAGAATTCCATGTATCATTATCGTACAAAGCACATTGATGTCCGGCATCATTGGATACGAGAAGTGATGGAAAAGCAGCTAATGAAGCTAGTGAAGATTCACAGGGATAAGAATCCTTCAAACATGATGACCAAGGTTGTCACCAGAGACAAACTGAAAGTTTGCAATAATCTGATCGGGATGGACTTCAAGTAAGAAGTCAGTTATCCATATGGGCGTGGAGGGGGAAAATTGTTAACTCCAGCCCACATGGAGTAGTTGGAGGTTGGAGGTTGGAGGTTAGGTCTTCAAGTTAAGAAGTAAGAGAGAGATGACAGGTGAAGCCAATCCAATAACTCTCTTCACTTGACTTTGTTCCCTCTCTTTTATGTATAAATAGAGGCTGAGAGGAAGAGAAGAAACATCAGAAAAGAAGAAAACACAGAGTGTATAATCTGTGTGAGTGAGAGAGTTCTATAGAGAGTTGTGAGGTGTGAGTTGTAATCTCCCTCCGGGATAATTCTATAGTGAGAAATAACTCTCCGTGGACGTAGGCTATTGCCGAACCACGTAAATCTCTTGTCTCTTTTCTATGTGTGATTTATTTCTGGTGTGCCTTGATCCTAACAGTATGAAATTAAAAATATTGGACAATATAACAAAAAAAAAAAGGGTTTATCATACGTAAGTGTCAATCAGCCTGCAAAGAAGATGATGAAGGATGATTTAATAAACAACTTGATCAAATTTATTGAGAAAGAAATAGTTACGGATTTTAATTCAATTTTTTCCATAGATGCCATTAATTAATAACATAAAAGATCATCAAGCACAACTCAAAGTGCCTCATTTTAATAAATAGATTATCTTACAATTTTCATATTTTGTAACCCAACATGGATACAAGAAAAAAGATTTATTTATATATTTTTTCATATTATTTTTCACTTTTTATATTGGTAGAAATTATTATTGTAGACTATATAAATATATATGTTTTCCCTCACTATGTCAAAATCTTAGGTCCTTTCCTAATCATGTTAATGTAAATATTATCTTTGTAGCATATGTTAAGAAAATTCATAGATATTATTCATTTTTTACTATATGTACTTTTATACAGAATATATAATCTTTTTATACTCTTTAACATGTACATTAAAGATGCACGTTAACAAAATCTTAACATTAATAGTCTTAAATTAACAATCTCTTAGATTAAATATCTTATCTCAAGTTTGAAATTTCTACAGCTTATGAGGACATTCCTCATATCATATCATACCTCATATCATTTCATCATCTAGTAATTTATAGTTAGTTTTTTAGGCTTTTGGCTATCACTAAAGTTAACCGCTACGTAATTTGTCCTGCTCATGATCTTGCTACCAATGTAAACAACTTTATGACTTAGCCATGGTAATTTCTGATTCTCAAAAAAAAAAAAAAAAAAAAAAAAAAAAAAAAAAAAAAAAAGTAACTTACATGTAAGGATGTATCCATACATTTCCATGCATGATAATTTAGCTAACATTTATAAAAATATATTTATTTTATAAAAAAATTATCTGTTATTCTGTGCATTGCACGATCAATTGCTAATTTATACTGAAATTGTTAAGAAATAACTAGAAAGACTAAATATCTTGACATTTATTATACTAGTGGGTGGCACACGTGATACGTGTGTAATTCAGATAACTAATAATAAAAATAAATAATAATTTAATATCATAATATGTGTGTTACTTAAGTGATAAGTATGTTCTTACTGAAATCTAAGGTCTTGGATTCAAAACTTGTTTATGTTGTGTATAATATTTTTTTTGTTTTAACATATATAAAATTGTCACATAGCATGAGGAGAAAAAACTTCACTAAATCAATTTTTCACTTAATAATAGTATAGACAGAAGATAGATATCAAATTTACATGCAAAGAAAACTACACTTAAAAACTTTATCCAAGCCGTGTCAATTGATGTATTAAACTACCGATAGGTCCTAATAGTTTGACTTAATTCCTATCAAGTCTTATTAAAAATAAGTCTTGGTAAAATAGTTGCTAAAAATAATTTTTTTGTGACAATTTTTATATATGTTGCTAAAAATTGACAATTAGTGACTTTTTTTGTCATGATTTTTATAAATTGTCACTAAAACTTACAATTAGTGACCTTTTTTTTATGACAAAATCTTCCCATAGTATCTATTAGACAATAAGTCCATTTATTAAGACCTACACGTAAGTACCCCATTTAGGAGAGAATTACGTATAGATCTTAATAGGTGAACTTATTGTTCAATAAATCTTATGGTAATTAATAGCGTTTTTCATCAAATACTATAAAAATGTCACTAATTGTTAATTTTCAATGAAAGTTTGAGAATTTTGTCACAAGAAATGTCACTAATTATAAGTTTCAGCAACAATTTAAAAAATTGTCACAAAAAAGTTTGTGATTTTCAACTTTTAGTGATAATTTGAAAAATTTGTCACAGAAAACGTCACTAATTATAAGTTTTAGCGATAATTTATAAAAACCGTGACAAAAAAAAAAGTCATTAATTGTCAATTTTTAGTGACATACGCAAAAAATCGTCACAAAAAAATATTTTTAGTGACGATTTATTAGGACTTGTTTTCAATAGGATTTGATTGGAATTAAATACAGCTATTAAGACCTATTGATAATTTATCCTAGATTTTTAGTCCAGTGGTCCTAACATTTGAAATTATTAATTTGTTAAAGATTTGGTAATCATAATTTTTTTTATTGTTTTAAAAAAATAGGCGACAAATATTTTTTTAAAAATAGATTATTTAATTTTTTTAAAAAAAAAGATAAATGAAAAAGTTACTATTATCAAATTGATATAATTTTTTTCATGAATAATATACAAAAAGTCTTGCAAAATAAACCATTCAAATAATCGAAACAGGACCAGTAGTGATCCTCTCGAGTTACTCAAATTTGCTCAAGTTTATATTTGAGTGTAAGATAAACTCAACCCAATAACTTATGTCATTGGAAGATAAACTTAGGTTGCAGTTATTCAGTGTCATTGGTGACATTAACTTGAATGGGAATGACTTATCTTCATACTACTATCCTTTATACTCTTTCATACTCTTTCATATTTCATTTTGTGGGTCGTATTATATGTTTACAATGATG
This sequence comes from Camellia sinensis, assembly GCF_055761805.1. Taxonomy (NCBI): domain Eukaryota; kingdom Viridiplantae; phylum Streptophyta; class Magnoliopsida; order Ericales; family Theaceae; genus Camellia; species Camellia sinensis. The sequence goes on from NC_138962.1 coordinate 93,696,519, forward strand.
ATTCAAACTGTTTATTTTGTAATTCTATTTCGATGAATAGATAAACAAATTGCATTTTATTTTATAAATTGGAGGTTTAAGTTTAAACTCATAACTATTGTCCATTTTAAGAAATTAAATGTAATTTTTCATGTGTTTAGTGATATTCGATTAAACTAATTTTTTAAATAACTCATCTTTATTATTGGATTTACAAGATGAATGATTTGGATTATCATTTTAAGCTTAGAGTGGGACACAAAAAATGAAATATAAAAGAATATGAAAAATAGTAGTATAGAGAAGAGTCATTCTCATCTTGAATAGTCTTCACATTCCGACAAGCGACATTGAATAATTTTTTTTTATAACTGAAGAGATAATGCATTAATAATAATGACAATATATATATATATATATATATATATGATTGGTTTTGAAAATAAAGCTTAACAACAAAATTGGTGGAACATGTAGATTTGGTAACCTAAACTCAACAACTCACCAGAAAGATGGGTATAACTTTAACTAACAATGACTTGTTCTTGCATTCATATTGTTTTAAATTTTTTTGATTCTGAAGAGGTCTGAGCTTGTAATTTGTTACTTTGTACTTAAAAAATTAAAATAAAATAAAATAAATATGAAATGTGGTTAAAAAAGATAAATTTATAATAGAGTCCACATTTTGACGAGTGTGAATTGTTTGAAATTTCAAATAATGGAATGCACATTACACATGAACCTTTATACGCAATTTCCATTTAGATTAATAATGTGCCATGGCTAAAGCACCAAAAAAAGAAAAGAAAAAAAGAAGTGGTCTTATGGTCAAGATAACCCCTATTGTTTTTAGGAAAAATATATTACTACTCAGTGGCAAATTGAAAATTTTATTACATATTTATGAAAAAAATTATAATTATAATTATTAATATTTATAAATTTTACTATCTATTTATAATTATTTTTTGTGAGGACTAATATTTATAAATTTTACTATCTATTTATAATACGAAAAACAACAAACACATAGCATAATATATGATATCCTTGATGATGGGTTCAGTTTGCCAATCAACATACATCCCTTCTTGTTGAAGCATTGCGACCAACAGTTGATTGTCCGTCTTCACAAGAATCAGCTAATATGAAATTATACACTGATATGAAATTTCTCCTTTTTTTTATGTGAGTTGGTCAACCATGTCTTTCTTGTGATATCATAAGGAACCTTAATTTGGGATAATTTTATCATAAATTCTTGTCTTTTTTAAGAAAAAAGGAAAGAAGAAGAGAAAGTTAACAGTGGTAATATATTCTTAAATAATAAGAGTTAAACAGCCACATTATTTTTGCAAAATTTTTTGGACGCAAATTATTGTGTATCATTGCTTTTTAATGATGGAGGCAAATTGTCTTCAATCCACAAAATGAATTGGATCGTATTATTTGGATTTTGTAGGGCCCATTATGGGTATCACTTCAATGATTTGAATTGTTAAATTTTTAGACCACAACGCATAGATAATTTATATAAAAAAAATAAAGTCAGTCCAATAACCGTAACCACATTAGTTTATTGCATTTGTCCTCTAAAAAATAAATAATCTAGTTTTTAAATAATATTTGTCATTTATTTATTTGTAAATAAATGTTTTGGCAAATAAGAGCTTAGTTGAGAACAAAGTAGTTGATCCAATGGTCTAAGTTGGCCACTACTAAAGTGACCTTTAATAGAAGGATATTCGTCCGATCAGCAGAAATCCAACGATCAATAGAGGATACAAGTTGGGCACTATCTTTGATTGGAAACCAACCATTCTATCAATATAGAAATCCAACGATCAATAACAATCATAAGTTGGCCACTATCAAAGCGACCCCTGACAAAAGGGTTGATCGTCCGATCAAAAGATTAGATATATCTAAAAATTATTAGAAATAAATAAAAATTCAAACAAAAATGTACATAGATTGATTACCTTCATCTAAAAATAATTTAAAAAAAATTAAAGTAAACAAAAACGTGTTTTGGGTTACCTTCGAAGAAGGATATTATTGAGGAAGGGAAGTAGCTATGCAATGCATTTGCGTTGTAATAATACATTATTATTGTATTTGTACCAACTTCCACTGCGGATTATGCTTTTGCTTTCCTTTTTCTCTCCATCCACTAATGAACTTCCATCTTTGTGCATTGTAAATACTCTCTCATATTGCCCACTTTAAACTTCGTGTATTTACTTTATTCTCTCTAGATCGATCTCTCTTTCTCCTCTCATTTTATTATTCTTTTTATTATTAAGATAAATTACATTAAGTTCTCTTGAAATTAAAAAAAAAAATGCAATAAATCTTACAATATTAACATAATTACAGTGAGTTCTCTTGAGGTTTTAATTCATATATTACTTAACCTCAGTTTTATTTATTAATTATATAAATAAAAAAATGATATTGATATCTCTTTTATATAAAAATGTATATTTTGCATTATTTATTTTTGTATTTTTATACTATCTATATTAGTTTTGGTTCATTTAATTATATTAATTAACAAGAAGATCAATATAATCATGTTTTCTAAATTTTAGGAAATGTCAATATATTTTACCGTTATTCTTATTATATATATATTTTTGTACCCAGTAGCTTACCAAGGGAGAAGTGTTCACGACGTTTTTTATACCCCGTTATTCTTATGGCATTTTAGAGTCCGTCAAAAAGAAGAGACTCATGAAAAAAAATTAGATTTATTAGACATATGTAGTCAAATGATTGAATTATATTTATTTTAAAATAAATAGATGTTCTATTTATAGTTTACATACAATTTTATAAGACAAATGTAGGTCAAATAAATAGCCATCGATATTTGATTAACTTATTTTTTAAATATGATTTATTTTATTGATGAACTCTATAAAATGAACAGTTCAGATCACATAACATTGATCTGTCTATAATATGGTCTAGACAAATTTGATTGGGAAATTTGATCAAAACTCTTTCATAATATATTTTTTTTTAGATAGTCATAATAAATTTTTTATACATTAAGAACAAACACATTATAAATTTTGCCTTGAGAAAGATAACACACATCACTATCATCAAAATATTTTTAATGAGTAATTTCATATTTAAAATTTTAAAATAGTATAATTTTTGACTTAAATATCGATTTTTAAATTAGCTTTTTAAGAATTCTCTTGTCGATATTTATCAAATAAAAGCCACGTTGACCATAAAATTCTTTAAACAAAAAAAAAAGGAGTAAATTTTTACTGTCGAAACTAACGTGAACAATAAGATTTTATTGTAAAATTTTAATAATTAAATAGTGAAATACTGTTACTCTCACTAAAGAGCATAGTTACTGTAACTGTTATCGCCACAAATAAAAATATTGAATACAAATTTATTAAAACAGCAAAATGATAATATTAATACAATAAAATTTAATGTTTCTTTAAAATTGAGTATCAGCAAACAAAAGACAAATTAGATATTGTCATAACAAATCAAAATAAAATTTTATTATCACTTTTAAATAGAGCATCAGCAAACAATCTAGATGATGGATTCGGGAGAAGCTCATCCCCATATCTTTTTCATTGTAATATTTGAATTTGAGTGTGACTCAAATCTTTCAGTTTTTGATAATTTTTTTGTTTAATTTAATTTCGACTTGATTAGAAAGTAATTAGTTGAGGATTTGGTTTTTCTTATTGTTTTAGATTTTCTTTAGTATAAATTGAGATGTACGTCTTAGAGCAAATTTGTTGATTTTAGAGAATTAAAAATATTGTGGAATTTTTTTTTTTTTTTTGCTAATAAAAAAAGAGAACAAGTCTCTATTTTTAACTAATATTCATAATTATTGTTTGTAATTGAGTGTTAATCACTCTACCATTCCATCCATAATTAAGTCTCAAGGTGTCACGGCATGTGAGAATTACAAACCATCATTACCTAGTATTGCTTGCAAATCTCTCAAAATAACAACAATAACAATAAAACATGTAGGCATAATGAAAACATACAAATCACATAATTCAAAATTTTTAATTCAAAATTTATTTAAAAATAATAATTAATAATTTAAATTTATTCTACTCATGAATCTCACATTTTACCAGTTTAATTTTTACCACACAAAAATTTTTGGACAAACTTCTCAAATAAAAATAGAGTAATGATTGAGAACCCTATCATAAGATCTTTACAAATCTGAAACACTTATGATGTGGACCTCACACATATATGAGTGGACCCCACACATATAAGGACCGCCAAAATCACTTTGGGGGTGTGGGGGGTCATCCCCGAAGGAGGTTCCAAACATTTTCCATAAAATTATGAGTTAATAGATTTCTCGATGGAAAAACAATGAACACTAGGGTCAACCAACTAAGGCTTTGTTTGGCATATAGATTTTGGGCTAAAATAATCACAAAAAGACAAAATAAACTTTTTAGCTTCATAAGACAAAACATCACATCCAAAGTATAATCATTTCATTTTTTTCTCTTACAAAAGTTAAAAAAGTTAAAAAAACATATCCCAAAAAAGGTTTTTTAGCCCCAAGCCAACCCACATTCCAAACGAAGGCTAATAATCGTTGGGTCAATTCCGTGATTTAGGTATGTTTAGATCGTCTAGCGTTTAGTTCTCTATAAACTGTAAAGTTTTCATAAAGTAGTATGAAACGACATTGTTTTGAAAAACGATGTGGTTTTGATTAAAAAAAAAAAATAAGAGAAAAAATAAAAGAAAACAAAAGTAGTAGCAGCAGCAGCAGCAGCAGCAACAGCTACGGCTCCTCCCCTTCCACTTTACTTTCCCAGAATCCCCTTCTCCACCAGCCATAGTCGTTGCAAACCCCTTTCCAACCAACCATAGTCGCCATCGCAAACACCTTTCCCATCATTTTTTTCCCCTTAACCAAGATGACAGCATACAACTTCAGGAAAACTCTAAAGAACTAAACTTTAGAGGATTTAAGTGCGATTTTGTGCCCTTTCTCCTCTTCAATAATTTTTTAAAAAAGAGTAGTGATGATTTTATCGCATCTTTATCAACTAATCCTAATTGATTTATACTTTAATAAACTTAACATATTTTAGTGTCAAAAAATGGATGGAGCACCTAAAATATGAGGTAAATTACATTGATTTTTCTTGAAATTTGAATAAAATAGAGTAAACTTTATAAATTTGACATATTTGTATTGGATGGTCTTAATGTTTTAATTCATTTACCACTTAATTTATTTTTCATTAAAAATTTGTTAGTCATATAATTAAATAAAAAATGATATTGCCATCTATTTGATATTAAAATATATATTTTACTTTGTGTATCTTTGTGTTTTCATACCGGTGGTATTAGTTTTGGTCTCTTTAACCTTATTAGAAAGAAAGTTAGTGTAATTATGTCAAAATTATAGAACTTGTTGTATTTTCTTCAAATATAAAAGGAGGTTAGTGTAATTTATACCATAAATATCATAATTAAATCATTTTCAATCATCCAATCTAAAAATAAAAAAAATAAAATAAAAAATCACTTTCAATCATAATTAAAAAAACAAATTACAATAGGTCATGACCAAACACCACTTAAGGCCTAACTAAAGACATTTTCGGTAATAATCAAAATAATAATCACAAACCAAGGATCGTAGCAAAATCAAAGATTTTTTCAGTTATAACCAAAAGGATAAAATACATTTATGATCCTTAAAATATATGGTTTTGGTTATTTTGGTCTTTCAAGTTTCAATTTTATCAATTTCATCCATAAAGTTTTCAATTGGACTCAATGTGGAGCAATTTCAATCGGATCGTCTAAATTATTAACGGACTGGCAATAAAATAAACATAGTCCTTAAAGTATGTGTTTTGTGTCACTTTGGTCTCTAAATTTTTTAATTTTATCAATTTGGTCCTGAAACATTGATGAAAAAAATGAAACATAACGTTATAATATTGAAGGATGAAATTAACAAAATTGATACTTTAGGGACAAAATTAACACAAAACACATATTTGAAGGACCGTGTGTGTATTTTTGTTACCATTCCATTAATAATTTAAACAATCGTTTAGAATTGGACTAATTTAACTCAAATTATCAATTTTGAAAATCAAAATAACAAAATTAAAATTTGAGTGACTAAAATGACAAATGATACATATGTTAAGAACTAAAATTGTACTTTATCCTAACTAAAATAAAAATCATAAGAGATTATAACCAAACCACAACTATCTCCACAATGAGTCATAACTAAAGATCACAAATACTATAAGTATGACATGCATATGCCAAAAAAAATATATTATAGAATTTTCCATTTTAATAATAGTGTGCAAAAAAAAAAAAAAAAAAAAAAAGGCAAATTACAGATACATCCATTGAGATTTACTTAAAATACGATTTTCTTGGTGTGATTTTGAAAATTACATCCCACCCATTGAGAATTTTAATTTCATACCAAATGGCTCCTTTTGTCAATAAATTATAAAGTCTGTAGCACTTGTGTCTTTTAAAGCTTTTGGTAAATGTATTTGGACCCTTTATTCTATTTTGGGAACCTTTGGTGTTGTTGTACTTTAGTTTTGGAGGAGTACAAATTGATTTAAACTTGTTGGGTTTGGTTATTTGCACTTATTCTTGTCAAAAGTTCCTTGGAGGCTTAGAAATTCCATTCTAGAGTCGACACCAGCCTTCTTAGGGTCGACCCTTACCTGTTGATGAAGTTCTGGAAGTGTTGCTGGAACATAGGGTAGACACCAGACTGGGAGAGGGTTGACCATCTTCTGTCTGTGTGTTGGTTGGTGGAAGATAGGGTAGACACCAATCTGGGGTAGGGTCGACACCTGCAGTGTTTTTCCTCTTTGGTGTCGACACCACTGTTGTAGGGGTCGACACCAACGACTTTTTCCTAGATTTTTCTACCGGTTTGGGCTTACTTTTTGGGGATATTTTGACTAGATAATTTGGGTTGACTTTGGGGCTTATTTCTATTTTGACCTAGTACTATAAATAGGCTCTCACTTGACCCTTTTCTTTATTTCTTCTTCTCTTTTCTCCCTCTAAACTGTATCACTCTCTCTCCCTCTCCAAAATCACTTTTTGCTCAAAGATCTCTAGATCTACTCACCTAGAGTGATTCTTTTCACTATGGTCCTTTGAGATGGATTGTAGATCTTGTCGAGGGCTTCCTTTTGGTCCAAGTGGTTCGTGGTTTTGGCTTCGGTGATTTTTGGGTGGTTTTCTCTCCTAAGCTTGAGGTAGGGATTTCTTTGATCTTTTTCAATACTATTTTTATAGATAGACACATGGTAGTTTTATTTCATAAAAACCATATTCACTATGGGTTTTTCTTGAAAAACATGAAAGGGGATCTAAGGTTTGATACTCATGATTGGTGTTGTTAAGTTGTTTGTTGTTGGGTTATTTTGGAAATGATTTACTATGTTTATGAAGAAAGGGAGGAAAACGCTAGTTTGTTATTATTGATATAATGGATTTAAAAAAGGAGGGAGTTGAATAATCTTTATATCTTGCTAATATGGGTTGGTTAATTGTGTTCATATCAAAAGAAAACAAAAGAGAAGTAACCACGGTGTCGGTATTGTTTCAGACTAATCACGTGATGTTGAGTTGAGTTATGGTTTTGGTACTATGGAATTGATTTTGTAAAATAAAGGTGATGGAGTTGGTTTTGGTTTTGTAAAATGACGAGAATGATTTTTTAGAAAATGGTTGAGGTTGTGTGGTTCGGAAAATAACGGAAAGTGGTCTTTTGAAGGAAAATAAAATCATCGCCCTTTGTAAATTGATAATGAACTTGAGGTTGGATTTTGGAATTCCTTCACATATTATTTTCACTATTGGGCTGAAAGTCTAGTGAGAATTGGGTTTGTTTTCCTTTCATGTGAAATGTAGATATGGATGGATATGAATTTAAATGGTGGGATTGGATATTTGAAATCTCTCACTTATGAAAGTATGGGTAGTTTATCTATTTGAAAATTATATATATATATATATATATGTTTAGAAACATATGTTTTGGGCTATCGGTGGAGGATAGTTATGATTGTTATATAAACTGCATGATGATTAAGTGAATTGAAACTAATCATTTAGAATATGTGCATATTTGCCTTAATACATTGTATATGTATATTGTTTGGGAGGAGGTAGGGGATGTACTCCATATGTGCATGTTTGCCTTAATACATTGTATATGTATATTGTTTGGGAGGAGATAGGGGATGTTCTCCATACGTGTGATTATATGCTTTAATACATTGTATATGTATCTTTGTTTGGGAGGAGATAGGGGATGCACTCCATTGTTTGGGAGAAGATATGGGATGGACTCCATAGATAATTAAGTTAGCCGGAGTGTCCAGGGTGTAAGTCCCGAAACCTTATAAATTGAAGTGCATGAATGAAGTTGATAATTGAAGTATTAATTGCATTAGTTATAGTCTCATTTTGAATTGTGGATGACAGAAGTGTTAAGAAGTTGAGTTGCAGTCTCATTTAAATTGTTTGGTTAGATAATGAACCATATTTAGGAATTGGATTGGATAAGTAAAGGGAAGTGGATTGAAACATGGATGAAATTGTTGTTGGGCTATGGGAAGGGTGTGAGTTGGTTTACAAGTGTTAACCTTTTGTCGAATGTTAATGTTTTAGTTATTTCTCATAACGAGTAACATGAAGAAAGAAAAGTAAATTGCTAATGTTGTTGAATGAAAATAATGTTTTTGAGAAAAGTTCCTATATAAGTATATTTCTGTATAAACCGTCACATTATGTATATGATATGATTTGATGCATTCATGATCATAGATATCTGTATGTTGCTATTGTTTAGGATCATGTTGAAATCCCTACTGGACTTTATGTTCATCCCACGTTGCTAATCCTTTTTTAGGTGAACGTCGAGAGGTGTTTCAAGATTGAGGATCTTCTTTATGTGTTGGCCACGGGGCTTTTATTTGTAGGTGGAATGCCATTGATGTAAAAGGGTTAAACCCTTTCTTTTAGTGTTAAAGATGTAAGCCTGCAGGTGGTTTATTTAGTTATGTACATGTTGCATTTTCGGATGAGAGAATCTTTATTTATTCTTACAATTGATGTAAAGAGTTTCCGCATGTTATCTCTGTAATTGAATAAACTTAATGAATTTGGTAATGGATTTCGTGTAATAAAATGTGGGGCGTGACAAAGTCAATTAACATTTTTTTATAAAGTTAGAAATTTATTAATAATTTAAGTAATTTTATTAATATATAGGAGAGAAATCAAAAATTTTATTTTTTCAGTTAGTTTTGTTAAATAAAAAATTATGATAATAGAATATTTATAATTTTTCAAATTACAAGATATAATTCATATTTTAAACAAACTTAAAAAGGTGTATTTGTAATTGGATAAAGTACCAATAGGTCCTAGTAATTGGATTTAATTTCTATCAAGTCCTATTAAGAATAATTCCTTGTAAAATCATCGCTAAAGATAACTTTTTTGTGACAATTTTTTATATATGTCGTTAAAAATTGATAATTAGTGATTTTTTTTTACATTTTTTTATAACTTGTCATTAAAACTTACAATTAGTAACGTTCTTCTGTGACGAATTTTTTAAATTGTTGCTGAAAGTTAAAAATTAGTGATTTGTTTTTATGATAATTTTTTTAAACTGTCACTAAAACTTATAATTAGTGACATTTTTTGTGACAAAAATCTTAAATTGTCGTTGAAAATTAATAATTAGTGACTTTTTTAATAGTGTTTGATAAAAAAAATGATATTAATTTTTATAGGACCTATTGGATAATAAATTTACTTATTAAGGCATACACGTAAGTCTTCCTTTGTAATTTACCCTACTTAAAAATAAGAAAATTTCTTCTTTAGAGCAACTCCAATGGTTTGCCATTGGAGCTGCTATATTGCCATAATTTGGATGACTAGCCAGACGTCCGGATGATTGGCCAACGTCTGGATGACTGGCAGGTTCGGATGATTGGCCGGGCATCTGGCTAATTGTCCAGTCACACCAATTTCTGTATCAAAATGACAAAAATAACAACTGAATCATTAGAATATCATTGCTATTTTTCATTTATTATTTTTATTATTTTTTATCATAATTTGACAATGACAATACTATTATAATATTTGAATTGAGATGCTCTCAGCTTGGAATTTGGTTTCGTGGCTAAAAATTGAAAAATGCGGCAACCCCCCACCCCCAGTGATCCCCAGTGACCCCCAGCTCACGTGGCTATAGGTGATTGGAAGGAAAGAAAAAAAAAAAAAAAACTTATTGACCAATGAAAAAAAACTGGGGGTGCTGGGGGTGCCCCCACTGGGTCCCTAGCACCGTTGGTGAAAATTTCCATGCCCAAAATTTCCTGGGCTGACTGCCCTGACCTTAAAGACTCAAGTCCATGCCATGTAGGATGTAAGACATGATGACGTATGCTTATGCATGTAAGAGGAGTGACGAATGGTTCAGGGGAAAAAATGCCCTTTTTGGTAGAGTTCCTAAACTTTAGTTCTATCCTTTGGTTTGCATATGGTATTTGTTTAGAGTTTTTAAAAATTAATAACACACTCACTTTTGAAAACTCTATCCAAGGCAAGAAAATTTGAGCTAACTGGTCGTACTCCCAAACATCCGGTCGGTTAACCGGCACAGTGCATTCTTTTTTTTTTTTTTTACAATTGCCACCTTTTATTTTTTATATTTTTTAAAAAAAATATTCTTAGAATTTTTTAATTTTTTTTATGAGTTTTGAATAGAATTCTGAGTTGTGTGTTTGGTTATAAGTTGTAAGTTTTTGTATCAAATATCATATGTCACATAAAAAATTCCCCACTCAATTCAAAATTCTTTTCAAAACTCATTCACCAAACAAATTTTCCACACTCAAATTATAATTTCAAAACTCACAAACTTAAAATACAACTCTATTCTCAAATCATATTTAGAAAACTCTACCAAACGCTACCGAAGTTAGTCCAAAAGTCTATTTTTAGATTTTTTGGGTCGCCAAGTCTAAATTTAATTTTTTCAAAAAATTACATTTAAGTGAAAATTTCATAAAATAATCTCAATTTGATGGAAAAATTTATAATTTTACCTTTTAATATTACAAAGTTTTTCATTAATATGCAATTATTTTTTTCAAATTCACTAAAATGATATTTTTCCTAAATTTTTTGCGGTCGTAAAGACAAAAATAATGTGAAAATTATATTATTTGTATTTATTCAGTTGTCATATATTTATCCACATGTCATTTATTTGTTAAAATGTAAATTATTTGTTCACGTGTTACTTATTTACTCACATATTTGTCCATGTGTTACTTATTTATTCACTTAGCCCTCGTTTGGCAAGTGGATTTTTTTGGCTTTTTGGCTAAATTAGTCATAAAAAAATAAAATAGACCAAAGTCAATAAGACAAAATGTCATGTCTAAACCATAATCATTTTATTTTTTCTCTTACAAAAGTCAAAAAAGCCAAAAAGTCAACATAAACGAACTTTTTAGTCCCAAGCTAAATGTAACAACCCCGATCTCTGATTAACGTTAATCCGTGATTAATTCTGTCTAATCAGTAATTGAGGTGAAATTCTGAATCAAATTGCATGTGCATTACATTATTTTGTGTTTATAGCTGTTAGGCGTAGAAAGATCTGTACGTGTTTTTATTCAGTTTGCGAATTGAAGGCCTTATCGGCATCCGATTACGAAATTAACTTGATTTATGGGTCAATTAGAATTTATAGAATTTTAAGGTAGGTTCAGTTGAAGTTCGATTCAGAACGAATAAATTGGATTAATTTAATAACCCAATTCATTAGGCTTATTGAACCAACATTAAGGAAGCCTATGTAAGGCTCCATGTAACGCCCCGAAATAATTCAACATGAACTACCCACATTAATGTAATACATCAACCCACAATCATTAAATAATAACCTCAACACATAAGGAATACCGAAAGGTCATAATCACCATATTCTATTACATAACTTCAAATGTTTATACAAAAGTAATCTCACATACGATTATATATTCATTGAAAGCTAGTACATGAATATATAGCATTTGAAATCATTAAACCAAAATTATAGCGATCCTGGTTCTCTCTCCTTTGATTGTTGTATCCGGACTTAGGTTCCGTGGAGTTGGTTGTTGTATATGTCTTGTTGTCATCCTTTAATTCCATATATTTGGATTTTAGATTGTTTTGGGCATGTTTCGAACAGGTGGGTTGAGTTTTGGTCTCAAGTGTTGTTGCCCAGGTTTTTGGTGATCCGCTCGAGCGGGTCCCTTTGCGCTCGAGCAGAGTTTACACACTTTCAACATTTTGTGCCTTTGCAAAACTACTGCAGGTGCGTTTTTCACGCTCGAGCGAATTTCCTTACGCTCGAACGGGTCGCGCTTGAACGGGCCTCTTGGCGCTCGAGCGGGTGTTCAATGTCTGTAAAAATACTGGAAAAGGGTAATCTACACTCGAGCGGGTTTCTCTTTGTGCTCGAGCGGGTCCAGTTTTTATGTTTGACGCTCGAGCGTCCTATTCTCTGCTCGAGCGGGATAGTCGTATATCAGATGGCAGCTGGGTGATTTTGAATCACTTTTCATATTTCCTTTCTCTCTCTTACTTTTCTAAACCCTCTTTTGAGAACTCCTCTATCTAGAATATACCTTCTCTCTAGGGATTGATCTAGCTTGAGTGATCTACTCCCTTAGTGTCTTTACAAAGAGTGTAGAGCTTGGCTTGCGTTTCCTATCAATCCGAAAATCTTGGGTTTTGGAGCATTTCGAGATTTCTTCATCATCTCCTTTGAGTTTCATCTCTTGAGGTTGGGATAACTACTCATTTTTATGAGCTTTAACCTAAATGTTGAGCTTTTTGTATAAATGGTTTGATTTGGGAAGTTAGGGTTTGAAATGTGTTATATTGGAAATAGGAGTTTTGTTCTTTTGATTCAAACATATGTGTTTTGGGTCTAAAAAGGGGGTTATCGATGTTGTTGATAATAGTTGGACCTTTGGGTCAATGTTGAGAAAAAAAGGGAAAAATGCCATGTTTGGGTATAATTGGGTCATTAGTGTAATTAATGACATTTATTGTGGAAATATGAAATTGAGTGGGAATAATGAAATTGGCTCATTATGAGGTAGAATGGTGGAGTTGGATTTATTAATCGCTCACTTATGAAATTGTTGTCAAATTACCTGTTGATGCATTTATTATCTGTCTAGAAATAAATTGTTTTGGGCTATCGGTGGAGGATAGTCTTGATTGTTGTAGACAATGCATGATGATTAGGCGAATTAAAACTAATCAATGGAATATGTCATTGAATATGATGGTTGGAATAATACATCAAATTTATGTATTGATGGATTATGTATATGATATGTGTTTATATACATTGTGTTGTGTGGGAGGAGATAGGGGATGTACTCCACGGTTTAAGAGGAGATAAGGGATGGACTCCATTGATACAACAAATATGTGTATCTATTGAAGTGTTGATACAACGAATATGTGTATCTATTGTGAAGTATGGAAATGTTTAAATGTGTTATTGATACAGCAAATATGTGTATCTATTTTGAATTATGAAAGTATTGTTGATGTGAGCTGTGGCCTCATGGGAATTGTTTGGCCATGTTCTGAGCCATGTCTAAGAATTGAAAATCGGTTAAGTAAAGGAAAGAGGAATGAAACATGGACATATTTGTCATGTAATTGAACTGGGTTATGAATTGATTTATGTGGGTTAAACATTTATCAAATACTAATGTTTTAGTTTTCACACATATTATGTTTAGTATATCTCTACTGGGCATTGGCTCACCCATATGGGACATCATTTTCAGGTACAGGTGTTATGCCACCTCCAAGGACGTAGCTTGGGAGGCTTGAGGCTGTTGGACTCATTTTTTTTATTTTTGCTGTATTACATGTATATCAAGCCAAGTGCTTATTTTGTGTAGAGCTAGTACTCTCTTTTTGTAACCAAGTGTTGACTTGGAAAGTTGTAAGCCTATAGGGCATTTACTTTTGTTGTCAACATGTAATACCTTTTGTAAGAATACTCTGATAATTGTAATATGAAATCTCTTTTCTTTATCGCGATTGTATGATGTTATGGGTTTATTTTGAGGGCGTTATAACTTGGTATCAAAGCGTACCGGGTTCGAATACTTTGGGTACGCGGGAAGTGGTTAGTACCACAATGGGTTCGTCTCGCTTATTAGAGACTTAGATGTAGTGTTATATGCTTATGTGATAACATGTTTATGTGACTATTTGGGTACGTGATTTAGTTTCTAGGATGTTGATTGGATCCTTGGGTTTCTGGGAGTCCTGTTGGAAAAGCCCTTGATCAATGCTGTTTCTAACCGGAACTCTAGTAACGCCTCAGGACTATCATTATCCAGAAATGAAATTCGTAGGTGTTTATGTGGTTATGTGGTTACGTGGAATGAATTACAGTTGTCCAATGTTTTAGGACGCGAGTGTTATAGCTTCGGCACATTTGTGAATGTGCTAATGTCTTCGTTACCTTTATTAGGATGTCAGAACGAGGACGGGGTGGTAGACGTAGTAGGCGTGGTAGACAGGAGATGCCTATACCGGATGAGGTTCCGGCACAGCAGGAGGGTGTTGGTCAGGCCAATGTGGCTGAGCCAGTAGGTTAGCAGGCCATAGGTGCCTTAGTTCGCAAGATAGCAGGAGCTATGAGGGAATCCATAGGCATTCTCAGAGCTGAGAATCCAGTTTAGGCCTAGGTTGTTGATGCAGGGCCTTCCTTTCTGAAGAGGGAGTTCTTCCGGTCTAATCCGGATGAGTTTGTTGGGGATCCTAAGGAGCCACTTAAGGCTGATGAGTGGCTGGAGCGGATGATGAAGACGTTTGAGATGCTTGGCATCGAAGACGGGGCATTGAAGGTGACCTTGGCATCTTTCCAGCTTAAGGGGGATGCGGGTCAGTGGTGGAAGTTCATGAGAGGTCGTGTTGGTGGTACATGGGAGGCTTTTGTAGATGCTTTCCAGGAGAAGTTCTTATCTCCAGCTGTTAAGGAGAAGTTGAGGGATCAGTTCTGCCAGCTTAAGCAGCTGAGTTTATCAGTGGCCGAGTTTGAGGCCACATTTACTAGCTTATCTAGGTTCGCACCTGAGCTTGTGGCGTCTGAGGAACGCCGTTGTATTGAGTTTGAGAGGAAGTTGAGGCATGGCCTCAAGATGAGAGTTGGGGGTTCTATGACCCGGGACTATGGGCGCCTTGTGGATGCTGCGGCCCATATGGAGATTATGATGCAGGAGGAGGAGGAGAGACAGAGGGGCTCCAAAAAGAGTCAGGATAGTCAGGGGGACGATAGGAGGCAGAGGGGTCATAACCCTCAGCAGTCCCAGGGTGCTTTTGCTAGATCGACCTTTCTAGTGTCGAGTGTAGGCTCTGGGAGAGGCAGTCAGGGAGACATCACCTGTTACAAATATGGTCAGCTGGGCCACAAGTCTTCAACTTGCTCGCCGAGGGGAGGAGGTCAGAGAGCAGCTTCATCTTCTGCTCAACCTCAGAGCCAGAGTCAGGGTAGAGGTCAGCCGCTTTCTTGCTACCAGTGTGGTCAGGCGGGGCACCTGAAGAGGTTTTGCCCGCAGTTGAGTGGCACGTCTGGTGCATCTGGGTCGAGGCAGAGTTTTCAGCCAGCTCAGTTAGTTCAGGCCTCGAGGGCCAATCAGGGGGCTTCATCATCCCAGTCTGTGCAGCAGTCTTTTGCTCCGAGAGGTGAGCAGGTAGATCAGGGGCCTACAGGGCGTGTGTATGCTGTTACCGCACATGATCTAGTACCGGCTCCATCCGCGTGGGTTGAGATTTAAACTTACTCTCCAAAACTATCTACATTTTAATCAACAAAATAAGGATGAGCAAGAGGTTTTCAAGAAAACTTTTAAAATCAACATTTTCATAGCAAAACATGTATATATAACTCAAGAAATCCCTACCTCAAGGCTTGATGGCGAAAGAGAGTGAAACCCTAGCTTCAAGGATGAGAGAGAGAGCTTTGATTTCTATCACACCAAGAGAAGCTCTAGTTCTTGATCCCCAAAGCTTGAGAGAGAGATAGTGATGATCCAATAGATGGCTAAATCAAAGAGTTTTATGGTTGGAGGAGGTTTTCTAGAGAGAAGGAAGAGCAAAAATGGTCTTTAGAGTGAGAGAGTGAAGCCTTAAAATGAGATACAACCCGACCAAAGTGATACAAAAATGCAGAATTTCGGACCTAGGCCGATCGCACGTGCGGCGCCCATCCCCGCATTTGCGGAGCACCCCTCCCACACGTGCGGCCTCCACCTCTGCACGTGCGGTGCTCTTCTTCTGCACCTCACTCCGCTTGTGCATATAAAGCAGTAGGCCACCCCAAACTTCCCCTGAATTCCGCACGTGTAGCCTTACTCCCCGCACGTGCGGCCCCCATCCCGCACGTACGGTCCAGGGCCAGCGCACGTGCGGCCTTGGCCTAGCAGCCCATAAAAATTTGGTTTGGTCCTCGGACACTTCGGACTTGACCGTGTACCTACCGAAGTGAAAGGAAATTCGATTCGAAATATACAAGGTTGAGAGGTACAGGAAAGGCATCCGGACACAACAATCCCAAAGAAAACGAGAAGGAAGGAACGTGTAGCAAAATCGATCATCACACTCCATATGAGCCCCACTCAACTCTTTCTAGATGATAAAACCTTTTTGAGCTTTACACACGCTCAAATGTGGGAGAAAAGGAGAGGGAGGAAAATTGAGATCAAAGTTGAGTTTGGGGAGAATTGCTTGAAATCGTTGGCATTTGAAGAAGATTTGAGAGTTTCAACTTCAAGTCTTGCGAATTCAAGTCTCTAGGTAAGGACTTAAACTCTTAATTGTGTAATTGAGTTAGACTCTACAAGACTTCAAGTGAATTAGGTGAATTCATGAGGGAATTGCACTAGAATTGAAGAGAATTGAGCCATACCATGCATGGATGTTCTTTTTTTTTTTACAAATTGGGCATGATTTAAAAGAATTCTTTCATACATGTGTTCATCTCACCTATGTTTTGGGAATTCATCATATTTTCTATCAATTTGCCAAATTTGATCATGTTTTGGAGTGGTGGAGTTCAAGAGAATTCATGCATGTTGTATTCTTGAAACATTTATAAAGTTTAAGTTGGATTTGTGTACAATTGGCATGCTTTTGGGCCATGATTTCTTGAAATGATCCTTAAAACATGTTGTTCTATGAGTTTCTATGTGTTTTCCAAAATTTTGGCCCAAGATGATGAATTTGAAAGTGTTTTGTTTGAGTTTGAAGCTTGGAGATCAAATCTAGAAATTCCAGATTTTGCATTCACGCTCGAGCGAGAACTCTGAGTATATGCACTTTCGCTCGAGCTACCAGAAGCTCGCTTGAGCGTGAAATGTAACATCCTCAAAATAATACATAAAACCCATCATTTTAGACATGCATTGATATAAAAGAAATTAACCATTTCTATTCAACAGAGTAGTTTTTACAACAGTATTACATATTAACAACAAAAGCAAGTGCCCTATGGGCTTACAGCTTTCCAAGTTAACACTTGGTTACAAAAAAGAAGAGTACTAACTCTATAAAAAAATAAGCCCTTGGCTTGATATACATGTAATACAAACAAAATAAACAAAAAGAGTCTTCAACTCTCATCATCATCCAAGCTATGTCCTTGGAGGTGGCATACTACCTGTACCTGAAAATAATGTCCCATATAGGGTGAACCAACGCCCAGTAGAAATATGCTAAACACAGTATGAGCAATAACTAAGACATTAGCAATTGATAAATGTTCAATTTCCATAAATCAATTCATAATCCATTTCCATTTCATGACCACTGTGTTCATGTTTCATTTCATTTTCCATTTCTTATCAATTTCACAATTTACATCAACGGCTCAGAACCTGGCCAACCATTTATATGAGACAGTGGCTCATATTAAACGTTTTCCATTTTACAATAGATAAACATACTAGTTGTATCAACATCTCAACATATAAGCATACAAGCATACAAGCTGTATCCACATTTCAACAGATAAGCATATTAGCTATATCAACACCTCCAAAGATAAGCATATGAGCTGTATCAACACTTCCATAGATAAGCATATAAGCTATATCAACACGTTAACTGACAAGCTGTAGACGCGCCCGCGGAGGGGGGCCTTATGCTACTACAGTTCGGACTCGCGATTTTGTTGTCACGGTTCTTAATCTGAACCAAAGAATCCAAATCTGGCAAATCGTTTTGAGAAACAGATTTTTGAAAAAGTAGTGCCAAACATGGACTGCTTTGCCAGATACAGAGTCGCCACCTAAATATTTTTTAAATGGGGAAATTTAGGAAACCCTGACTCGGTGCTGAAGGCTACATGTCCGTCATCACCGGAGTTGTCTCGGCTCGGGAGCTTGGGTACGATCGAGGAAGGTCAGCTATGAGCACCCCCTTTCGCCCGGTCCGAAGACCGGCCTCTACTAACCATGATATCCGATTTTGAAGATGTTATGTGTTCTTATTCCATTTGTTAGCCTAGAATTACTATGTTATGCGCACAGCAAACAAGTATAGACTAGATTGCCTAATTTTGGAAATAAGCATTGCATATCCGTTCGGTTTTGAAAAGTGCTTTGGAATTTGCTACTCGTAAGTAGGCTAAAATACAGATTTCAACGAGCTTTTCCAACTCAAACAATCCAACCTCCACCCACAGGCATTTCAAACAGTTTATCATATAAGCATTTAGCCGCATGGCAAGCATACTGTCATGGCAACATTCACACACATACAGGATGCTAAAGCGTAAATACTTACATCGTACTCCGTGCCAAAACAATAAACTAGTTAGCAAACATGCGTGATCCTAGCTCATGTTAAATTGTCTAGTGCAACACATACAAAAATGCGATCTAGGCAGGCTTGGCTAACCCTAAACATGGCATGTGAAATGCGATCAACTACCACATATTGAATTTGTGAATTGAAGTATAGATGCAGTTAGCGTGATGTACCGAGCCTAATGTATGTAATACAAATGTATGGATGCACGCATGCATAGCATAAGGTATGCTAATTTTAAAGATGCCCTAATCTACCATCATAAGCAGGTAAATAAAAGGGAAGAAAGAAGTGGGGATTGGAAGACATACACTCCACTCACACACACTTATTACAGATTTGCCCTCACTCAGAGAGAACCGAATGAATATTACAAATTAATTAACTACGCAAGTTAATTAAATATTACAAATTGCCTAATTAATTAAGCAAATTAAATTAAGCTAAGAAAACAGTAAATCGCCTCGGGAAATGCGCCGCCATGCATGAGCTGCCTCTGTTTTCCTTCCTTCACTCCTCTGGAGGCTGCCAAAACCTCAGGACTGCTTCCTTAGATGCTGGTAGACATCATCGGCTGCATGGAATTGCCACCGGCAGTGGGATGTGGCCACCGGCACAAAGTGAAGCTGTCGGCAGAGAAATGATTGCCGGTCGGCACTTTACACTGCCGGTCGGCAGAGTGTTCCTGCAAAATCTGCAAATGACAGCAACAGAGGGCAAGGCAAAGCATGGCAGCACAATTCAAGGCATATATGCACCAACCATGTCCCTTATCATGGTAATGACTCAAAGGGCCATGTGTCTCGATTCTCGGACCACCAATCATGCATTTCCATGCATGATGGCCCAAAGAATCGAGTATGCAACTTTCATGTCAAATGAAATGCAAACCAATCAAACAAACTAAGGCCCAATTCCTATCATCAAGTCAAGGAACAATGCATGCATGCAAGATGCAATGCAACCTAGGCATGCAAGCTAAGGATGCAACATGGCATGGCAACAAACTTATGCAAGCATACAAGCAAGCATGGGGCCATGCAAATGGATGAAAAGATGGACTTAAACATGATTTGGGCAGCTCTAAATAGGCCCAAAACAATGGCCAAAATGACTAAAATAAAGGACCAAAACACATGCACACATGCACATTATTAAGGGCCAACACTTAGGCACAAAAGAGGGACTCTCAAGCACACTTGAAAAAGGATAGCGTGGGCTAATTAGCATGCAACATGAGCTCTAAAATCATGCTAAAACATGGTGCCAAACCAAGCAATAAATCAAGCCAAGCATGCAACAAATGGCCTAAGTGCTCAAAACAAACCAATGGAGTATTGAACTACACTTAGCAAGACCAAACATGGCACGAACTCATTGACCAAAAACAGAGTTTTAGGACATTAATACAAGGCCTAAGGATCACTTAGATGGCATCCAAATGACTTAAAAACAAAGGCATGCATAATCACCAAAACATGGAGCATGAGATGACAACCTTACAAGGTATTAAAGGGACAACTAAAGCAAGCATGCAAGCATACTATAAGGTCTGAAATGACATGGTGGATGGTCCCAAATTACCAAATCAATGTAAGAATGGCATGCTACACACTCATACACTTAAAGCCAACAAGCCAAAATGCAAAGGGGATATATGATGCGTGCCAAATCCGACCCATACAACCTAGGACAGACCTAGAACATGGCAAAATATGCACAAAAGCTTCACAAATGTAAGCCTAAAACATGCTAGAAACAAAGGCACACAACCTAAGACATGTTAAGGGATCACAAGGCATTACATGGCAACTATGCTAAGCATGCATGGAGTACCAAAACCAATTTAAAATCATGTTATATTATGGAAAGATAAGCATGAAAAATAGTCTATACATGCTCAAACACACACTCAAACATAGGCTCCCTTTAGAGGCCAAAACATGCCCTTTTAAAGGACAACAAGGAGAGGGGGTGGCCCTCTCCCTTTAGAGACTTCAAGGCACCATCTCCACCACTGAAATCCCTCAAGATTTCAGTGGTGAAGAGGCCCAAACACCAAAGTCCTGAAACTAGCACAAAATAGCACAAAATGAGGCCTTTCAAGGCCTAAGAGGGGTCAAACACCCTCAAACCACAAAACACCCTTAATAAACAATCAAGAGGACTAAAAAACAGAACTTTTTTGTGTTATACAATAAGCACGAAAATAGCTCTAAGACAGGTAGAAAATCAATGCAAAAATGGGGAATAAAGGTGTTAGTTTCTTACCCTTGATGACCCCTTCAACAATGGTGCTCCAATGGCCTCCCTTGGCTTGAATCTAACACCAAAACTTCAAAATCAGTCCCTTAGAACCTCAGTAGCTAAGTGAAGGTGAAACACTAGGTGTTTGTGTGCAATAGTATGGACTAAACACACTAAAACACACACAAGAGGGAAAAAGAGAGAGATAATGTGTATTTAACCCTAACCCTAGAACTCAAACCCTAACAATGGCTGTCTAAGCTCTCCAAAATATCTCAAGTGTCTAACCTTTTTGCAACCAGAGAGAGCCCCTCTGTATATAGAAGCTTTTTGTCTTGTAAAGCTTACAAGACAAGCTTCATAAGAGGGAGATCCCTCCATACACGTGTATGGAGGGGAGCAAAAGCAAGACAGCTGTCTTAAAATATCTGCAAAAGCAGATGCACAGTAGTCGGCCGGCCAAAAATGCCATCTTGGCCAAAAGGAGTGCCGACCAGCACTAAATAGTGCTGACCGGCAACAAATAGTGCCGACCGGCAATAAAAAGTGCCGATGGAAGCAAAAATCAGCCGGTGGCCTCTAGCCACTGCCGGTGATGTGTGGGGATGCCTCACAAGGCATTCCCTGCCCCTCCAAGGCAAAACACAAGTGTTTGGTGCAAAACCAGACACTAAACAGTCAAGTTCGGAGATCCTGAGGCAAGGCGCGCGAGCCGAGACCTCCGGGAACTCCAAACGAACACAAACATGGATAATCACCGAGTGTTCAAACGGTGACGTCCAAGTCTTGAGGACGGTCAAAAATGGGGTGTCTACAGTTGCCCCTCTTTGACAGAACTCGAAAGTCATAACAATGACGGGAGTGAATGTCAAAGCCCAGAGGCGACCCATTTTTGACAAGGCCGAAGACTTAGACAAACATGCAAGACAATCAAGATATGCGCCCGAAGGCAGGGGCAAAATGCAAGACAATGCACAGAGCCGGACATAACTTATGATCATGCAAAGAAAGCTGTAACGAAGCACACATGCGACAGTTTTAAGCTAGCATACACCGAACTACACTACAATGCAGAAAGGATGTAAGAGAATTATGCAATTCTCAATACGTCTCACTCGGGAGATACAATACCTGTGCGGCTCGTCTGGTTGCACTAGCCTCAAATGAACTGTACATACAATATCGTGCCTGCAAAGAAAACAAACTATACAGGTATAATATTGTTAGCAATATGCATAGTAGTGTACTCGAAATGCGTGACAGCGCAAAGCAAGTGGGGAGCATAACAATGCTGTGAAAATACAAACATGTAAGTGGAGCATGCGGTCTACGCAGGCAACGAAATTGAACAATAAATATGCAGTCTACGCAAATAAAGAAATTGAACAATTATGTGGTCTACGCAAGCAATACATGCGGTCTACGCAGGTAAAGAAATTGAACAATAAATATGCGGTCTACGCAAGGAAAGAAATTGAACAATTACGCGGTCTACGCAAGCAATACATGCAGTCTACGCAGGTAAAGAAATTAAACAATAACTATGCGGTCTACGCAAGGAAAGAAATTGAACAATTATGCGGTCTACGCAAGCAATACATGCGGTCTACGCAGGTAAAGAAATTGAACAATAAATATGCGGTCTACGCAAATAAAGAAATTGAACAATTATGCGGTCTACGCAAGCAATACATGCGGTCTACGCAGGTAAAGAAATTGAACAATAAATATGCGGTCTACGCAAGGAAAGAAATTGAACAATTATGCGGTCTACGCAAGGAATACATGCGGTCTACGCAGGTAAAGAAATTGAGCAATAAATATGCGGTCTACGCAAGGAAAGAAATTGAACAATTATGCGGTCTACGCAAGCAATACATGCGGTCTACGCAGGTAAAGAAATTGAACAATAAATATGCGGTCTACGCAAGGAAAGAAATTGAACAATTATGCGGTCTACGCAAGCAATACATGCGGTCTACGCAGGTAAAGAAATTGAACAATAAATATGCGGTCTACACAAGGAAAGAAATTGAACAATTATGCGGTCTACGCAAGCAATACATGCGGTCTACGCAGGTAAAGAAATTGAACAATAAATATGCGGTCTACGCAAGGAAAGAAATTGAACAATTATGCGGTCTACGCAAGCAATACATGCGGTCTACGCAAGTAAAGAAATTGAACAATAACTATGCGGTCTACGCAAGGAAAGAAATTGAACAATTATGCGGTCTACGCAAGCAATACATGCGGTCTACGCAGGTAAAGAAATTGAACAATAAATATGCGGGCTACGCAAGGAAAGAAATTAAACAATTATGCGGTCTACGCAAGCAATACATGCGGTCTACGCAGGTAAAGAAATTGAACAATAACTATGCGGTCTACACAAGGAAAGAAATTGAACAATTATGCGGTCTACGCAAGCAATACATGCGGTCTACGCAGGTAAAGAAATTGAACAATAAATATGCGGTCTACGCAAGGAAAGAAATTGAACAATTATGCGGTCTACGCAAGCAATACATGCGGTCTACGCAGGTAAAGAAATTGAACAATAAATATGCGGTCTACACAAGGAAAGAAATTGAACAATTATGCGGTCTACGCAAGCAATACATGCGGTCTACGCAGGTAAAGAAATTGAACAATAAATATGCGGTCTACGCAAGGAAAGAAATTGAACAATTATGCGGTCTACGCAAGCAATACATGCGGTCTACGCAGGTAAAGAAATTGAACAATAAATATGCGGTCTACACAAGGAAAGAAATTGAACAATTATGCGGTCTACGCAAGCAATACATGCGGTCTACGCAGGTAAAGAAATTGAACAATAAATATGCGGTCTACGCAAGGAAAGAAATTGAACAATTATGCGGTCTACGCAAGCAATACATGCGGTCTACGCAAGTAAAGAAATTGAACAATAACTATGCGGTCTACGCAA
Source organism: Camellia sinensis (assembly GCF_055761805.1). NCBI lineage: Eukaryota > Viridiplantae > Streptophyta > Magnoliopsida > Ericales > Theaceae > Camellia > Camellia sinensis. The sequence continues at coordinate 93,720,676 of NC_138962.1, forward strand.
GGAAAGAAATTGAACAATTATGCGGTCTACGCAAGCAATACATGCGGTCTACGCAGGTAAAGAAATTGAACAATAAATATGCGGGCTACGCAAGGAAAGAAATTAAACAATTATGCGGTCTACGCAAGCAATACATGCGGTCTACGCAGGTAAAGAAATTGAACAATAACTATGCGGTCTACACAAGGAAAGAAATTGAACAATTATGCGGTCTACGCAAGCAATACATGCGGTCTACGCAGGTAAAGAAATTGAACAATAAATATGCGGTCTACGCAAATAATAAAATTAATTACAAACATGCGGACTACGCAGATAATAAAATTAGCATGCACAATGAATGCAAGACAATGCAGGTCGCAAGGGATGTAAGACAATGCAAATGAGGCACGCATGCCAATGCAAGTGAGGCACACGTGCCGATGCGAATGAGGCACACGTGCCGATGTGAATGAGGCACACGTGCCGATGAGAACGAGGCACACGTGCCGATGTGAACAAGGCACACGTGCCGATGGAAATGAGGCACATGTGCCGATGCGAATGATACAAATGAGACACGCATGCCTTATAAAACATGAAATGATGCGAAGTGTGACACGCATGCCATACGAAATGTAAATGGACTTAAATGCTTAACAACGCACGTGTTTCGAGATGCACGACAATGCAGACGATGCGCGAGACGACGTATGTCTTGAAATACGCGACAATGCTAGTAATGAAAATGCAATAACAATGCATGAGGGATGTGCATGACAATGCAAGGGGTGCATGTTGCAACGCATGTAGTATGCAAAACCATGCAATTGTGAGGCGCGCAATAGCGCGATGTAATGCACAGAAGTTAGTGCGGTGAACGCGTGGAACGCACACGGGGTAACTTTTGAATTTAAAAGGATACAAAAAGCATACACCTTGCACAAATTCGAGTGCCACGCATAGAAAACGCGACCCGAGGTCACAACGGAGGCCGGTTGAGCGTCGGAGATGCACTTTCTTGCAGTTTCTTGAGCTATGAAGACCAAAAACTACTCATATGGCCCAAACAAGGCTGTGGGAACACCACCGGCCGGGAGGGGAGGCCACCGGCTATCCACCGGCTGAAAAATAACTCCATCGGCACAAAATAATGCCGGCCGGCACAGAATATTGCCGACCGGCATAAAGTTGCTGAGTCGGGGCAGTTTCGAGATTTCACTTCGGGTGTTTTAAAATAGGGTTTCAAACCCTATTTGCTCACTTCCTCTACCGCCGAAATCCCACACTCTCTCTCTCTAGAGTGTTTTTCTCTCATTTTTCGCCCGTTTCTTCGCGTTCTACGCCCATTTCGTCGTCGGATTCGCGATTTCCTTCGCGTTTCGGACATTGTCAACCGATCACATCTTTGTTTCGGTGCTTCGTTTGGCGTTCCCGCCTTTTCGGGGTTTGTTCCCCTTGCTTTCCTCTTCATTCCTGTGCCTTTTCACATTCCGGCCTTTCCGGTCATTTCCGACCCTCTCGGGAGTTGACTTTTCAGTTGACTCTTCGCATTCCAGCCCGGTTTCCCTTCCTCCGGCCATTTTCACATCATTCCTGACATGGCGGACGACATTCCACGTGGCGGGACTCCCCCGGACCACGAGATGGATCCCGGGGTCGAGCTCCTACCGTTGAGTGAGCGCCTGTTCGACCCGGCGACCTACCGACCGGCGATCCATGTTCTGCCCCCCGACGGCCTGCGTCAGTTCCGGGGCTTCGAGAGGCACGTGGCGCCTGAGCTACTACTGCGCGACCCTACCTCCCACCTTTCCTTCAGCGTTTCCGAGGTAACTCTCTTTCTTCTGCTTTACTTTCCGCAATGTAGGATACAAAACTGTCATAGTTAGTTGTACTCTTTAACTGCTTGAATCTGACATGCTATACACCGTAGTTGACTGTAGACATACATACAACTGATATCTGCTCGAGACTGACACATGCACACACACTGCACTAGCCCTGAATCACTCAAACACATTGCACTCACTGTATTTCACTGCATACGCACTGGCACCCAGTATTTGTCTGAATCTGTTAAATTTGCACACATGCTATATCTGTTCTGAAACACCCAAACACGCTGACACATTACACGTATTTCACTGTAAGCACACCGGCACCCAGTATTTGTTTAAATCTGACAAACTTGCACACATGCTTTATCTGCTCGGAACCACCCAAACACGCTGACACATCACACGCTGTAGTTCACTGTAAGCACACCGGCACCCGATATTTGTCTGAATCTGTCAAACTTGCACGCATGCTACGTCTGCTTTTTCAAAGCTTCATTTTTGAATGTTGTCTTGCAATTGTTATTTTCTGTTTACAGGAGGGTTCCCATACCATCCGCGGGTATGGGAACACTGGCGCTCGGGAGTGGTACGATGAGCTCCCTGACGCGGTCCGACGCATAGTGGACCGGGCAGGCTTTGGCGCCTTCTGCCGAGGACTCTCCAGGCTTTCCACCCGCAGACCTCTCCTTGCCGCTCTGGCGGAAAGATGGTGGGACACCACCGATTCATTTCACTTTTCCGCTGCAGGGGACATGACGATGACCCCTTAGGATTTCTCGATGCTCACTGGCATCGGGGTAGGGGGTGATCCGATCCCCTTTGATATCGACATGGATGAGTGGACCGCCGCCCAGGTCCATCTGCTAGGGGAGGCCCCACCTCTTGCTCGTCCAGGCTTCATGCGGTACTCCTGGTTTGAGGTACAGTTTACGGTCCAGCCCGTGTTGGAGGAGGAGGCGCAGATGACTCATGAGGACGTGGAGAGGTACGCCCGCGGCTTCCTGATGTTCTTATTCGGGACGACCATCTTCGCTGACCGGGCGAACACCGTGCCTCTCTGTCTTCTCAGCGCACTGGTGGACGTCCGGGACATTTTGCACTATGACTGGGGTGGCGCTGCTCTGGCCACTCTCTACGGGTACATGAGCTCGGCTTCGCGCGGCTGCGGCCAGTTGCTCGGAGGCTACTGGCGAGCTTGGGAGGTACACTTCTTCTCTGCTTTTCATTTCTGTCCGATATTTTCTGTACTCTGTACACTACACACACGGTAGTCTGCTCTGTACTTGCTGTATACTGTACACACGGCACATACATACATTCTGCTACACACTGACTGTACACTGCTCACACTGTGCACTGCACACAATACATTGCACAACACACGGCTCTGCCATTTCTGCTTTATTCTGTATATTCTGCTTTTTCTGATAAATGCACTGGTATTTACCTTGCAGTTGTGGGTTTACGCATACTTTCCTAGGCTTGCCCCCGTACCAGTCATAGAGACCCCTCTGGTTGTCCCCTTTTCACGCCGTTTTGACGGGAGATGCACCCGGCGGCCGCGAGAGACTTTCGGCTTTTTCCGCCGATACTTCGACACCATCACCCCCGCGGAGGTATGTTTTACTTGCAGTTTATTTAAGCTTCGCCTTTCCCACTGCATATTTCAATAACAGTAGATAACAAACTGTCTGTCACTTTCAGATCACTTGGCGGCCGTGGGCTCCATTGCCAGCTGTGACTCGAGATCGGTTTGCCGGTGCCGATGAGACCTCACATTTTCGGATCTTGCTGGAGGGCCCGGTCTGTCGGGCTTGGTACCTGGGTGAGTGTTTCCTACGCCAGACCCTGGGGTTACCTGAGCAGATAGTCCCGGTTCACCCTCCTGCGGATATGAGGGAGACCGAGAGGCTCACCAGCGAGCAGATGGACGACTACACCATTGGCTGGGAGAAGGCCGGCTTCAGAGGCACCGGAGACTATCGGGAGTACGTGCAGACGTACCTGATGCGACCTCTGAGCGGCGGCCGTCGAGCAGAGGGGGCCAGGCCTGTGGCATCGGCGGCTGGGGCCGGCGCGGGAGTTGGAGTAGGGGCTGCGAGAAGGGCCCGAGTCCGTGGTAGGGGCGGAGTTCAGGGAGGACGGGGGACTGGCTGGCCCGCCCTGCCTGCTGTACTGACTTTCCAGGGGCAGGGTGGGGCGACCTATCAGATCCCCTTCGCCCCTCCGCCAGCTGATCACGAGTTCGTCGGTGTCCCCGACTTACCTCCGGTATGTATTACTGTATTTCTGTACAGCCATTTCATTTCGGTTTATTTGATATTCCACAGAATATTGATGCATCTGGTACTTTTGCAGGCTTCTTCTGCGTACACCTGGCAGTCATTGGAGATGAATGCCTCCATGATGGGTATGCTCCAGCGGACTTTTGATCTCCTGGCCCTCTACAGCATTCTGGTATGTTCTTCTGACACTGGCCTCAAACCATTCATACACTGCTTCACATAATCTGATGCACTGCGCAACACCTGATACACTGATCTCACAGCATCTGATACACTGCATGCACTGCATTCTGCACTGATAAACTGCTCACGACATTCACACTGTACTCATACACTACATTCTGCACTGTTAAACTGCTCACGGCATACACACACTGTACTCATACACTGCATTCTGCACTGTTAAACTGCTGTAACAAGTCCGCAGGGGGACCTCGCTACAGTTCGGACTCGATTTGTGTATCGGTTCTAAATCTGAACCAAAGAGTCCAAATCCGACAAATCGTTTTGAGAAAACAGATTTTTGAAAGAAGTGCCAAACATGGACTGCTTTGCCAGATACAGAGTCGCCACCTAAATATTTTATTAAGGGGGGATTTAGGAAACCCTGACTCGGTGCCAAAGGCCACGTGTCCGTCATCACCGGAGTTGTCTCGGCTCGGGAGCTAGGGTACGATTGGGGAAGGTCAGCTATGAGCACCCCCTCTCGCCCGGTCCAAAGACCGGCCTCTACTAACCGTGATATTCTGTTTTGAAAACGTTTATGTGTTCTTATTCTGGTTATTAGCCTAGAATTACTATGTTATGCGTACAGCAAACAAGTATAGACCAAATCGCCTAAATTGGAACAAAACATTTCATGTTTGTTTTGAAAATGGTTTGCTACTCGCAAGTAGGCTAAAATGCAGGTTTTGCCACCCTCAAGTGGGCTTTTAGAAAAGATGGTTTTGCCACTATCTAGTGGGTTTTAAAATTCACAGTTTTAATGTGTTATCCCAATTTAAGCAATTCGACCTCCATCCACAGGCATTCAAGCAGTAATATCACATAAGCAACTAGCCGCATGGCAAGCATACTGTCATGTTAACATTCACACACATGCGAGATGCTAAAGCATAAATACTTACATCGTACTCCGTGCCAAAACAGTAAACTAATTAGCAAAACGTGCGTGTCTTAGTTCATGTTAAATTGCCTAATACAACACATACAGGATGCAATTTAGATAGGCTCGGTTAACCTAAGCATGGCATATGTAATGCGATCAATTATCACATATTCGATTTGTAAATTGAAGTACAAATGCGGTTAGCGTGATGTACCGAGCCTAATGCATGCAGTACAAATGCATGAATGCACACATGCATAGCATAAGGTATGCTAAATTAAACGTGTCCTAATCTACCATCATAAGCAGGTAAATAAAAGGAAAGAAAGACGTGAGGTTGGAAGACATACACACACTCACGCACACTTATTACATAATTGCCCTCACTCGGAGGGTACAAATAAATATTACAGTCCCAAATAATAAGCAAATAAAATTATTACAGAAATTCTAATTAATTAAAAGAAAGGATGCAAAAGAAAGAAGAGGGTGGCCGCAGCCTCTGCCTCGGGATGCGCAAATGATGCATGCTCGGAACTCGGCTCGCCCGAAAAAACCCGTACCGTACCCCTGCCACCTCTATTTGTACTGCCCTGTCTCTCTGAAAATCGCCAAAACTCCAGAACAGGTTCCTTGCATGTTGCAGAGCACTACCGGCCAGGCAGAATTCCCACCGGCAATCCAGGATTTCCATCGACATTGTTTTGATTTACCGGCCATTAAAATATTGCCGGCCGGCACTTAATTCTGCCGGTCGGCAGAAACTTCCTGCAGAAGACAGTTTTGACAGCAAACAGAGAACAGACAGTGCATGGCATGGGGTTTTTAGGCACATGTGAGCATGGTCATGCTTCCTATCATGCTTTGAACTCAAGGAAGCATGACCTTCGATCCTCGAGCCATCAATGGTGCATGATAGCCCAAGGGATCAAATTTGCCACTTGATGTAAGGATGCATGCAACAAACAAAATGAGAACCAAAGCCTTATCAAGTCAGAGTCAAAGGCCTCGGTGACCGAGAATCAAGGCACATTACATCACTTGTAGTATGAATGTTCCTTGATTCTCACACTAGGTTTGACACCCCAAACCAAGTAATAACAAGGCTCAAATGCAACATGATACCAATTATGCAAGACATAGCAAATGTTATGCAACTATCATGACAAATATGCAATGCTAAGCATACAAGGTGCAAATGTGGTGCAAACATGGACCAATTTGACAATGGGATTAATATACTACAAGACTTAATGAAGCAACCATGCAACAAACATGAAACAAGCATGCAATGGGACCTTGAACCATAAAGGGACAGACCTTGATCTACCCCAAAACAGTGGCCGAAAGGTGTCTAAAAGGTGGACAAATAGTCAAGCTAACAAACATGGTAATGGTCCTAAGGTTAAGGCACAAAGGGGAGGCATTTCACTCCCACCAACATGACCACTCATGGCATGACTAAGACAAGTAAAGACAGAATTTTTACATGCAAAATGGGACTCCAAAGCCTCCTAACATGGCAGCTAAAATGCCTCCCATGAAATGCTACCACCAAGACTCATTTCTAGGCATAAGAGGGCACACCCTCAAGGCGTAAAAGAGATCATACATGCACACATACAAACATGATTCTGGGACTGAAATGTGGTCCTAAATGATGCCTAATCATGAGGATGATCACAACCATGCATGCTAGGGGTCAACATGCTCAAAGCTTTTAAGCCAAAATGCAAAGCAACCCTAACAAACATGTCAAACATGACCAAATTGATAACCAACATACTTTAAGCATGGGAAAACAATGCTAAACAACTTCATAGAACTAAGCCAACACATGTAAGAATCATGGCCTAATCATGAGGTGCACTTCCAAGCTAAATGGAGCAATGCAAAGCAAGTACTACAAGCATATAAGGAGGCACAAATCCGGCCAAAAACAGAGGTTACATATGACCTAAAACATCCAAAAAACTTCTGAAGTAAGGCTTAAGATGATCAAACATACATGCTACCCTTTTAGGCCAAAATGTAAGGAAACAAGACAATGAAGGGAGAGGGGTGTCCCTCCCCTATGCAAGACTTCAAACCACCTTCTTTATCACTGAAAATCAACTGGTTTTTAGTGGTGAAAAGACCAACACACTCAAGCAAACAAGGCCTCTCAAAAGAAGCACAAAAGAGGCCAAATAAAGCCTAATAAGGTGAGTTTGCACTCAAACCACAAAACAACCTTAATGAAAGTTCTAAAGCATGAGAATACAAGCCTTTTTCATGTTATGCACAAAAGTTAAATCAGCAAGCAAGATAGGTAAAAAACTAATGTAAGTTTGGGGAAAATAAAGCAAGATGCTCACCCTTGAAGAACCTTTGAAGAACAAATGGTCTAGCCCTCTTCTTTTGATCAAAATTAGTCCAAAAACTCAAGAATCAACCCCCCAAGTCCCTCAATCTCGGAGCAAGGTGTAATAGTGTGTGTAATGGTGCAAAAGTAAGGTAAAATCCACCTTTAGGCCAAGGAAACACACACAAAGGAGGAGAGAGAGGGAGGTATAGAGATGGAATGTATCTATATCTCTAAGCTCTGGTTTTTTTGCTTCTAAGTCTCTAACCTAGATCAAAGAGGAAAGCCCTTCCTCTTATAAGACTCCTTCTTGCAAAGCTTATACAACAAGCTTGCTTAGAGGGAGATCCCTCCATACACGTGTATGAAGGGAGGCAGAGTTGGTGCCAGCTATCACAGCTGGCACAAAATATCTCCATAAAGTAGATGAACAGTGGTCGGCTGCCCAAAAATGTCATTTCGATAAAAAAATGTGCCGACCGGCAACAAACTATGCCGACCGGCAATAAAATGTGCCGACCGGCAACAAATAGTGCCGATGGCAGAAAAAGACCACCCGGTGGCCTCTAGCCACTGCCGGTGGTGTGTGGGGATGCCTCACAAGGCATTCCCTGCCCTTCTAAAGCAAAACGCGAGTGTTCGGTGTGAAACCAGACACTAAACGGTCGAGTTCGGAGATCCTGAGGCAGGGCGCGCGAGCCGAGACTTCCGGGGACTCTAAACGAACACAAACACGAGTAATCACCGAGTGTTCAAACGGTGACGTCCAAGTCTTGAGGACGGTCAAAAATGGGGTGTCTACAACTGCTCACGGCATACACACACTGTACTCATACACTGCATTCTACACCGTTAAACTGTCCACGGTATATTGATGCATTTCCCTTTTTATGTACTTTTTCAGCCTCCTTTCCAGATTCCTATGGCAGGAGGTGCTCCAGCTGGACCTTCCGTCCCTGCCCGGGGGAGAGATGAGGAGGGCCGAGTATTCCCCCGCTCCAAGGCGGGGCGTGCTCATGTCGGGAGCAGCTCGCGAGCTCCAGTCCCGGATGATGATGATGACGAGGAGTCAGAGGTGGAGGCAGAGGTGGAGTCCAGGTCATCGGAGGAGGAGACCGGAGGCGGTTCTAGCTCGGGCTCTGACGACAATGCTGATGATGCTCCTGGACCCTCGTCCAGGAAGAGGACCAGGACAGACTGACGGCCCTTGGAGTGCTCAACACAGATGCGGATTTTTGATATTTTTCTTCTTTCTTGTACTTTTCCTCTTTTCTTTGGTAGTTAGATTACCTTGTACTGCCGCAGGCAGATTTTGTTTTCTTCAAAACTTTGTACTTTGAAAGAGATTATGAAATGAACAAATTTTGCTTAAAAAGTGTTACATTTACATATCTCATGTATTGCATCGCATCCCATCATGTTACACCTCAATGTAAATGAAATTGATTGGTTGTCTGAAAATTGAAAACTTGCACTGTAATAATCAGATAACTAAACAGCCAACAGCAAAGTAACCCAAGCAGCCCACTGCCTGATTCTGGACACACAGCCCTTACTCTGTTGGGGATTAATCTGCATACAAACCATAACACAGCATTCGGTTCATTCTGCACACAGCAAACTTTAAACGAAACAGCCCAATCTGACAAGACGGCCTTCGAAGGTGAAACCAGCTGGAGTTAAAGCATGCTCAAATATAGAGAATGGCACAGCATTCTGAGCATAAATGATTTTTGAAATTGAATAAGGGTTTTTCAAACCGGGGTATCGAGCCTACAACTGAACACAGCGGGGAGGACTCAAACAAAAAGGTACACGACCTAAACATAACGAGACACGCTCGGGAGAAACCCAAAGCGAAGGATGAAACCAACAAATCAAAAAGACACGACACACACAGACGCGTTAACGATGACGGGGGGACCTCAGATCACGAAGAGCCCGTTTCTCTGGGTATTGCTCCCCACCCTTTCTAATTTGCGATTCTCACATCGCTCGACTCTCAAGCTCGGATTTTCTCTCAAAACCCTTTTCCTCACTTTTCTCTCAACTTACACCTCTCTATTCTTCATTCTCTCATTTTTTATCCCTCCCCGGGGTGTTTAATGAATGAATAGGAAGTTGCGGGTTCATGCCCAATGCCGTTAGCTCACGGCCATTTCTTCTGGCGGGTAGAGCGCTCTTCTGGCAAGTACGTCGATGACCGGGGGGGGGGAGACAGAACGCCTAGCTCAACTGTGCCCCTAGTTCATCATTTTTAACCACTCTTTTCGTTTTGGTTTTCTACTAAAACAAGTTTGATCAAAATGAGAGTCGGATTAACGTACTCGTTCGATTTTTTATTTGAAAATGATGCAAGTCAGGCTGCAAGCACTGAAAATTTTCCTTTTTGGGTCCAAGACAATGGTCCAGTTTTGGAAAATGGAATAGTTTTCGAGAAAATAGTCAACCTCAGTAAAAATTTTCAAAAACTATTTTGCAAACAGTCAATGCTCAACGGGCATGGAACTTACTCTTTAAGGTGCGCAACCTCGGATCGGAGGCAATGGAAAATTGCCCCTGGTTTGAAGGGGGTGGGAGGCAATGGAAAGTTGCCCCTAGTTTGAATGGCGGCTCACGGCGGCTCGTGGCAACGGAAAGTTGCCCCTTGTTTGGATGATGCCGCAGCAGTCCGCAAACGGTCTTCATTGGCGGTGGTCGAGCTTTTGGACATAGAGATGACGAAGTCGGTCACAACAAATATATGGACACAATCACCTTGAAAGGTGTTGGCAACTGGACTTTGACATGAAATCGAGACCATTGCATGGACTGAGACGCTATGACAGCGTTGGGGGCTGGACTTCATGATGAAGTTGCCTACGTATCCCAAACATGGGAATCAAGTCTCATGTAGTTCCGGTTAAGGTACACTCGGGTATTTTAACCTTCACTTTTTTTTAGGCTCTCACTTTTGCCAAGGCGCCCAATGCGGGTTTTCGACCTTGCGAACTTTTCTTTTCTCTTCTTTTTTGAATTTTTCTTCTTTTTTTGCATTTTTTTGCATTTTTTTCTTTTTTTTCTTTTTTTTGTATTTTCGCTTGCTCTAACTTTTGCCTGGGTCGCCCTTCCGGGTTTTCGGCCCAACGAGCCTCTCAAAGGGTAAAAGTGTAACAAGTCCATGCCAAATGGTTTTTGGAGTTGAAGCCTCCCCGTGTCTAGGAGAACGGTTGTTGTAATGATTTGCGGAAGAATCCCTCCCGGTTACTCCACGAGCTTCTTCCGGCGAGATCTACTCCTTTGATTCGGCTTTGGTGCCTCTTTCTCGAGGGCTACTTCCAATCTGGCCATACAGACCTTGCATGATGTTTGACCGTTTGATCTTTCTGAACGGATTCAAGGTTTGAAACGGATGGGTTGAATCTTGAGGCTGAGAGCGATCCTAGGCTGCGCAATCTCAAGAGCGATCCCACACAAGTCTTCGCAGGGCCGTGTAAAACATTTGTTTTTGAAAGTTTTTAAGAAAGCGACGAATCGCTCGTGCCGAAGATAGTGTGGAACCAATCTGGATCAAGCCAGGATCCTTCTCAGTACTCACGCCGACAAGCATGATTTCATTCATAAAAAGGCTTAGCATGCTTCTCTTTCTCTCAAAATGATCAAAATTTTGCAAAAGTCGAGGAATTCCTTCCTCTTCGTTTTCATCACCGCAGTGTTCAAAAGGTTTGTTTTTTGAAAAACTTAGGTTAATGCAATGAGTTTGGCGCGCAGGAGAGCAGGCGAGATGTACTGTCAGCCCAATCAAATTCTCTGGCACTTATGCTGAAAGCAAGCATGAAGTTGAGATAGCAATAGCTGTTTCATTCGGATTTGTTGGTGCAACTGGCCCCTCGGCAGAAACAGACTCAAAACAAAAAACAGATAATTACAAGACAAAACGGTGTTCGAGGCAACAACCCCAGAATCACCTGGTATTATATACAAAGGGGACTGACTCGATACAACAAGACAGACCCTTAAGCAAAAAGACTGACCCAAGACAAAGAGACAGACTCAAAACAAAAGACTGACTCGATACCCAAGCTGGGATTTACAAAGTTAGCGTCCATAGCCACTCAAAAAATGCGTTCCAGACGCCACATTCAAAACACATCCAGATGCCGCCCGCAGGTGGTTCATCTTCTGATTACATACTTGCAGTATCTGTGTCTTCAAAGTCCAATAGCTGAGTGGTAACGGACTTGGCTGAGGTGGGCGGGAGGATAACCTCGTTATCAATCAAATCTTGCACCTTATGACGGAGGCGGAAGCAATTGTTGGTAGCATGGCCTGTCTGCTGGTGGTACGCGCAGTACTGAGCAGCATCATGCGTTGCAGGGAGTTTTTTCAGGAGAGGCCGAGGCTCCAAGGGTTTAAGGTGCCCCTTCTCGGCAAGGATCTGAAGTGCCTTGGACAAAGGCATGTAGAGAGCATGAAAGGTCCTGCGTCCCCGGGGCAGGTACTTTTGAGTGCCCTTACTAGCTGTACAGGCGAAAGGGTCGGCAGGCGCCACCTTAGCTTTCTGATCTTTCCCGGGTGCAGGGGCGGGAATAGGAGGAACTGCCTTGGCATGACGGGGCCTATCCCGATTTTCTGACTGGCTTGAACTACCCTCGGGTGGAGTGGGGAAAGCGTCCTCCACAGTCTTTGCCACAACTGCGGATATCTGTTGCTTGTTCATCCCCCCGGCTTTCAAAGCCTCGACTGCCCACAGCAGTTGTTCGATAGGATCGGCATCTGCCTTCATTTTGTCTTTTCCTCCGGCCTCAGCCTGGTCAAGGGTTTGGGTTGCTACTTCAGAGCGAAGCCCGGTTGTTGCTGACATGTCGTGGCTGTAGCCGGAAGCCACCTCTGGCTGGTTGAGCTCTATCACAATCCGCCCCAGCAGTGGAGGCTCCTGTGGTATAAAATTCCCGGCATACGGTGTCGCTGGGGGCAAAGCTGACATTCCGTAGGCGAGATCCGCCACAGACCTCTGGATATCACTTATCATCCCCATTAGCTCAAATGTAGTAGGCTCGCGAGCCTGATACAACTGGGGGGCCCAGACTGGGTGCACAACGGGCGACCTGGGCGGATATGGCATATCCAAGTTGGTCTCACTTTGTAGAGCGATCCCTTGATCCAATGCAGTTGTCATAACCACGATCTCTTCTGTATTCTGTGCCGCCATAAATCCTGCCTCAGCAAGGGGAGACACTGGCTATTCTGTATCAACTCTCCGACTCTCTGAACTGAAAGGAGAAACAAACAGCATTTCAGCCCCAAACGGATCAAACACAGGTGTAGCCGAACAACTGTATTCCACTACTGATCACTGTTCCCAGAAATCACTGTCCCTAAAAACTGAACCCGATACCCGCAGATAACTGATTCTTATAACTGACACTGATACTGGTGTCCTCAGTTTTGATACTCAAACTTGCAAACTGATATATACTTTCCTGTAGAGATGCATTCTAAAAGCACATAGCAAGTAAAGAGAGCTCAATCACCCCTATGTTGGGGTAGGGTTTCCCTGTCCTATTTTGTCAGGAGCTAGGGTTCTACTATGCACACAGCAGTTCTCAAACAACCTAACATCGGGTAAGCAACCTGTCCTAACTTGGAATGGTCACTATGGATCCGAATATGCACTAGGTCGAATGGTCGAAAAGGGTGCCCCGGTAAAAACCGGGGTTTGTGTTCCCATACTGTCAGAGCCCATAGCCGGTCAGCCTTATGGTCATGCCTTGACAAGACAAGCCTCTGGCAAACCGTTCAGGAATGGCAGATGGCAAACACGGTGTCCTAGGCGCACCAATGCACATGCAATGCAAAGAAACACATAAGTGAAATCAAAATAGGATATCACGAGTTCGAGTCAAGCTCTCTAAGTCCCTAGCAGAGTCGCCAGAAACTGTAGACGCGCCCGCGGAGGGGGGCCTTATGCTACTACAGTTCAGACTCGCGATTTTGTTGTTGCGGTTCTTAATCTGAACCAAAGAGTCCAAATCTGGCAAATCGTTTTGAGAAACAGATTTTTGAAAAAGTAGTGCCAAACATGGACTGCTTTGCCAGATACAGAGTCGCCACCTAAATATTTTTTAAATGGGGAAATTTAGGAAACCCTGACTCGGTGCCGAAGGCCACATGTCCGTCATCACCGGAGTTGTCTCGGCTCGGGAGCTTGGGTACGATCGGGGAAGGTCAGCTATGAGCACCCCCTTTCGCCCGGTCCGAAGACCGGCCTCTACTAACCATGATATCCGATTTTGAAGATGTTATGTGTTCTTATTCCATTTATTAGCCTAGAATTACTATGTTATGCGCATAGCAAACAAGTATAGACTAGATTGCCTAATTTTGGAAATAAGCATTGCATATCCGTTCGGTTTTGAAAAGTGCTTTGGAATTTGCTACTCGTAAGTAGGCTAAAATACGGATTTTAACGAGTTTTTCCAACTCAAACAATCCAACCTCCACCCACAGGCATTTCAAACAGTTTATCATATAAGCATTTAGCCGCATGGCAAGCATACTGTCATGGCAACATTCACACGCATACGGGATGCTAAAGCGTAAATACTTACATCGTACTCCGTGCCAAAACAATAAACTAGTTAGCAAACATGCGTGATCCTAGCTCATGTTAAATTGTCTAGTGCAACACATACAAAAATGCGATCTAGGCAGGCTTGGCTAACCCTAAACATGGCATGTGAAATGCGATCAACTACCACATATTCAATTTGTGAATTGAAGTACAGATGCAGTTAGCGTGATGTACCGAGTCTAATGTATGTAATACAAATGTATGGATGCACGCATGCATAGCATAAGGTATGCTAATTTTAAAGATGCCCTAATCTACCATCATAAGCAGGTAAATAAAAGGGAAGAAAGAAGTGGGGATTGGAAGACATACACTCCACTCACACACACTTATTACAGATTTGCCCTCACTCAGAGAGAACCGAATGAATATTACAAATTAATTAACTACGCAAGCTAATTAAATATTACAAATTGCCTAATTAATTAAGCAAATTAAATTAAGCTAAGAAAACAGTAAATCACCTCGGGAAATGCGCCGCCATGCATGAGCTGCCTCTATTTTCCTTCCTTCACTCCTCTGGAGGCTGCCAAAACCTCAGGACTGCTTCCTTGGATGCTGGGAGACATCATCGGCTGCATGGAATTGCCACCGGCAGTGGGATGTGGCCACCGGCACAAAGTGAGGCTGTCGGCAGAGAAATGATTGCCGGTCGGCACTTTACACTGCCGGTCGGCAGAGTGTTCCTGCAGAATCTGCAAATGACAGCAACAGAGGGCAAGGCAAAGCATGGCAGCACAATTCAAGGCATATATGCACCAACCATGTCCTTTATCATGGTAATGACTCAAAGGGCCATGTGTCTCGATTCTCGGACCACCAATCACGCATTTCCATGCATGATGGCCCAAAGAATCGAGTATGCAACTTTCATGTCAAATGAAATGCAAACCAATCAAACAAACTAAGGCCCAATTCCTATCATCAAGTCAAGGAACAAGGCATGCATGCAAGATGCAATGCAACCTAGGCATGCAAGCTAAGGATGCAACATGTAATGGCAACAAACTTATGCAAGCATACAAGCAAGCATGGGGCCATGCAAATAGATGAAAAGATGGACTTAAACGTGATTTGGGCAGCTCTAAATAGGCCCAAAACAGTGGCCAAAATGACTAAAATAAAGGACCAAAACACATGCACATTATTAAGGGCCAACACTTAGGCACAAAAGAGGGACTCTCAAGCACACTTGAAAAAGGATAGCGTGGGCTAATTAGCATGCAACATGAGCTCTAAAATCATGCTAAAACATGGTGCCAAACCAAGCAATAAATCAAGCCAAGCATGCAACAAATGGCCTAAGTGCTCAAAACAAACCAATGGAGTATTGAACTACACTTAGCAAGACCAAACATGGCATGAACTCATTGACCAAAAACAGAGTTTTAGGACATTAATACAAGGCCTAAGGATCACTTAGATGGCATCCAAATGACTCAAAAACAAAGGCATGCATAATCACCAAAACATGGAGCATGAGATGACAACCTTACAAGGTATTAAAGGGACAACTAAAGCAAGCATGCAAGCATACTATAAGGTCTGAAATGACATGGTGGATGGTCCCAAATCACCAAATCAATGTAAGAATGGCATGCTACACACTCATACACTTAAGGCCAACAAGCCAAAATGCAAAGGGGATATATGATGCGTGCCAAATCCGACCCATACAACCTAGGACAGACCTAGAACATGGCAAAATATGCACAAAAGCTTCACAAATGTAAGCCTAAAACATGCTAGAAACAAAGGCACACAACCTAAGACATGTTAAGGGATCACAAGGCATTACATGGCAACTATGCTAAGCATGCATGGAGTACCAAAACCAATTTAAAATCATGTTATATTATGGAAAGATAAGCATGAAAAACAGTCTATACATGCTCAAACACACACTCAAACATAGGCTCCCTTTAGAGGCCAAAACATGCCTTTTCAAGGACAACAAGGAGAGGGGGTGGCCCTCTCCCTTTAGAGACTTCAAGGCACCATCTCCACCACTGAAATCCCTCAAGATTTCAGTGGTGAAGAGGCCCAAACACCAAAGTCCCGAAACTAGCACAAAATAGCACAAAATGAGGCCTTTCAAGGCCTAAGAGGGGTCAAACACCCTCAAACCAAAAAACACCCTTAATAAACAATCAAGAGGACTAAAAAACAGAACTTTTTTGTGTTATACAATAAGCACGAAAACAGCTCTAAGATAGGTAGAAAATCAATGCAAAAATGGGGAATAAAGGTGTTAGTTTCTTACCCTTGATGACCCCTTCAACAATGGTGCTCCAATGGCCTCCCTTGGCTTGAATCCAACACCAAAACTTCAAAATCAGTCCCTTAGAACCTCAGTAGCTAATTGAAGGTGAAACACTAGGTGTTTGTGTGCAATAGTACGGACTAAACACACTAAAACACACACAAGAGGGAAAAAGAGAGAGATAATGTGTATCTAACCCTAACCCTAGAACTCAAACCCTAACAATGGCTGTCTAAGCTCTCCAAAATATCTCAAGTGTCTAACCTTTTTGCAACAAGAGAGAGCCCCTCTCTATATAGAAGCTTTTTGTCTTGTAAAGCTTACAAGACAAGCTTCATAAGAGGGAGATCCCTCCATACACGTGTATGGAGGGGAGCAAAAGCAAGACAGCTGTCTTAAAATATCTGCAAAAGCAGATGCACAGTAGTCGGCTAGCCAAAAATGCCATCTTGGCCAAAAGGAGTGCCGACCGGCACTAAATAGTGCTGACCGGCAACAAATAGTGCCGACCGGCAATAAAAAGTGCCGATGGAAGCAAAAACCAGCCGGTGGCCTCTAGCCACTGCCGGTGATGTGTGGGGATGCCTCACAAGGCATTCCCTGCCCCTCCAAGGCAAAACACAAGTGTTTGGTGCAAAACCAGACACTAAACAGTCAAGTTCGGAGATCCTGAGGCAAGGCGCGCGAGCCGAGGCCTCCGAGAACTCCAAACGAACACAAACATGGATAATTACCAAGTGTTCAAACGGTGACGTCCAAGTCTTGAGGACGGTCAAAAATGGGGTGTCTACACAAGCATATGAGCTGTATCAGTGGAGTCCATCCCCTATTTCCTCCCAAACAACATCCGGTTTAGAGGTCCATCCCCTATCTTCCCCTAAACCGTGGAGTACATCCCCTATCTCCTCCCACACACACAACGTATATACACATAGGTCATATACACAATCAATCAATACATAACGTTAATGTATTCTATCAACCATCATACTCTATGACATATCCAATTGATTAGTTTTAGTTTGCCTAATCATCATGCATTGTCTACAACAATCAAAACTACCCTCCACCGGTAGCCCAAACAATTATTTCTAAACAGATAATAAAAGCTCCAACAGATAAAATATCAATGTTTTCAAAAGTGAGCGATTAATAAATCCAACTCCACTATTCTACTATATAATGAGTCAATTTCATTATTTCCAACTCAATTCCATATAACCAAAATTTTTCCAAATTAATCATACCAATTAATTTATACAACCAATTAGGGTTTTCTACCCCATTTCCCAATATTGACCCAATGGTCTATATATCAACAACCAACAACACTTTCGTTATTTTGAAACCCACAATATACATTTTAGAATCAAAATAACAAAACCTTCTTTTAACATTTTGAAACCCTAAGTCCCAAAATTACCCAACTTCAACACTTTATCAAAACAACCAAAAATCTATGTCAAAGACCATAAGAGTGAGTAGGAATCCCTATCTCAAATTCGGAGCCCAAGAGAAGAGGATGAAGAAAACCAAAATACTCCAAACTCCAAGATCCACGGATCAAAATGAAGCCCTCGACGATCAACACAACTTTTACAAAGGCCAAAGGGGAGGGAAGCACTCTAACTAGATCAAACCCTAGAGAGAAGGGAGTTTCTAGAGAGAGAGGCTCTCAAATGGCGTTTTGGAAAAGTAAGAGAGAGAGTGGGAGTGTAGAAAAATGACTTCAAGATGCCCAGTTGCCCTCTGATATACGACATTCCCGCTCGAGCGGAAAACACAACGCTCGAGCGTCAAGAACAAAAAACTAGGTCCGCTCGAGCGCCAAGACACAAGGATAAAGTACATCCGCTCGAGCGCGAAAACCAGTCTGCTCGAGCGTAGATTTCCCCCTCCCAGAACTTACACAAAAAATGTACTAGCCGCTCGAGCGTCAGAGTACTCGCTCGAGTGCGACCGCTCGAGCGTAAAGAAACCCGCTCGAGCATGAAAAACATGCTTGCAGAAGTTTTACAAAGCACCAAAATACTGGGAGTGTGCAATCTCCGCTCGAGCGCAAGAAGACCCGCTCGAGCGGACCTCCTAAAAACTGGGCAACAAGGAATTGAAACCAAAGCTTAACCAACCTGTAACAACTCTGCCCAATACATCCTAAAACTTAATCAAGCGGAATTAAAGGATGACAACATGGTATACAACCACCAACATCACGGAACCAAGGTTCGGAAAACAATAAACACAGAAAGGTAAAACCGGAATCGCTATATGAAATGCATGTATCCAGAAGTTCATATGTTTTGCAGCACGCTTGAGCGAGGGTCTGAGTCTCATGCTCGAGCGAGGATCGAGCGTCCGTCGAGCGTGAAAAACAAGCAACCAGTACTTTTGACATAGTTTACAGTACGCTCGAGCGAACCTTCACATTTTGCATGCCCGCTCGAGCGAGGAAATCCACGCTCAAGCGTGGACCCTGTTTTCAGCAAGTTTTGGAAAATGCTTTCAAGTTCATTTTTGCATCCTCATTCCATCCTAGGCATTCCTAGGCCATGATTAAGACCCCGTAATGGGGTTAAAGGCTAGGAACGCACTCAGAACAAATAAAGTAAGTTATGTACAATTCGAACGTGTGCTTCAGGTGTGTGTTGTTATGTATTAATATAGGTCACGTGCCGTAGACCGTTGATTAGCCTGCTCTGTCTGTCTGTACTCAAAGCCAACTCTGAGTAATAACTTAGTAAAGCTATATTCAACTTTATTTATTTTATGTATGATGAATTAAGATTTGTTTTTTGAAATGATATGTTTTGTACAATGAATGATTGTCCTATTTCTGACAATGTATTCATGGCATCCTTAGCATCATGTGATATCTGTTAGTTGTTACCCAGTTTCGGAGGTTCCATTATGGAACTTAATATATCTGCACTCTGTTACCCGTATCGGAGACTCCATCCTAAGGCTCAGCATGTTTATTCTCTGTTACCCAGATCCGGAGGTTCCTTTATGGAACTGGTTATTCATAACCACCATATGTTCTGCATCTGTTTTGTTAGCGCTAATGGATGTATCACGTATGATTGAGGATGAATTATGATTTGTGTATATGATCTGGACAAGAATATGAATATGAATTTGTTATGAATCTGACTTATGATTTCTGAATCTGTATGGACTTTATTCATTAAAATCTTTACTCCGTTATTATTCACTGGGCTTCTGCCCACTATTTATATTATGTATGTAGGCGAGCAGGCGCGTGACCCGGCCCAAAGTTGACGGCCTATGTTTCAGTTTTTGTCAGCCAACCTTTGTGCTTCCCGGGCAGGTTCCGAATGAAGTCAAGTTTTGTGGTTGTTTTTGTGATCATATTAGACTCTGTTTGTCATGTTAAGTTTTGGATGAAATAATGATATTATACCTCTGGGAGTGATATGTAAATATTGTATCTTTTGGGTATCACTCGTAAGTTTATAGAAGTTTTAAATTATTCTGTCCCATGTATGTCATCACAACTCATTGGACCTCGTATATTTTGTATATTTGCTTTCGCAACCCCTAACTATATGTTAATCTGTCAAGAGGCCTTCGGTAATCCAAGGATTACTAGCCGGCTACGATGCTAAACCCATAGGGGCGGGTTTGGGGTTGTGACAAAGTGGTATCAGAGCACGTGTTTTATTGCACGCATATGTCCATATGAGCTTAGGATGTCCTAGTAAGAAATAGGGGCATTCCATCTGCATGTGTGAGTGTGTAGTAATCCAAATGGATACAAAAAACTGAATGTAAATCTGAGTAAATGAATTGCAAGAAATGAATGAGATTATTCCTATGTTTATTATTATTTGGTGTCTCTATAGTAGCATGGAGAATGCAAGGGGAAATGATATAAGCGAATCTTCAGAGGCTCGTATGAGCAGAATGGAACAAATGCTTGCAGCGTTGACTGAAACTATGATGCAGTAACAAAGACAATAACATTTGCCTCCTCCGCCTCTACCGGTACAGGCCGAAATAGATTATAATGATATTATCCACCTGACACAGAAATTCATGAAGATGAAATCGCCAACATTCCTAGGTGGAATTGAACTGTTGAAAGTAGAGACGTGGTTGCTTGAGATGGAAAACCTGTTTGAGGTGTTTCCCTATACTGAGATTCAAAAGGTTTTATTGGCCACCTATACTCTGAAAGACGAAGCTCGGAGATGGTGATTGTTGATTCAGAATACCAATGGGAATATGACGTGGGCTCGATTTAATGAGATCTTTTATGAAAAACATTTTCCCTAATGTTTTCGGGATCGGAAAGTGTCTGAATTCCAAGAACTTAAGCAAGGCTGAATGTCTGTAGCCGAGTATGAGGCAAAGTTCACCAAATTAGCCATATTTGCTTCTCATATGGTGGACACAGACTACAAGAAAGCTTGCAAATTTGAGGGAGTATTGGACTTAGACATATTTGATCGAGTTGGTGTACTGAAGTTGCCACCATATGTACAAGTTCTTGATAGATCCTTAATGACGGAAGCCACCCTAGCCGTTAAGAAACAAAGTAAGGCCCCAGCAGCAACGACAGCTGATTGGAGAGGAAAAAGGTCTGGGTATGGTTTCAGAAAAGGCCATTCTCATGTAAGTAAGAAACAGAATACGGGGTCTATAAGCAGCTCGGGTCAGAGCAGTGGGTTTATTTCGGTTTGTCCTGATTATGGAAGAAGGCATAGGGGTGTATGTTACCGAGCATCTGGTGCTTGTTTCCGATGTGGCAAGACAGGTCATGTAGTGAACGATTGCCCACTTGGGTCTGAGAATGCCAGCCATTCTTTGATGAGTTCAGCTAGGTCCGCTTCTATAGTTAAAACAAATGCAAAGGCTAATACTGGAAAAGAACCTCTGAGGCAAGGTCGAGTGTTTGCCTTAGTGCCTGGTGACTTGCAGAACACCGAAACTGTGGTGTCAGGTATACTCCCTGTATGTTCTCAAAATGCATATGTACTGATAGATTCTGGTTCTACACATTCCTTCGTATCGCATGATTTCTCTCAAAAATTAACTAGACCACTAGAACTTATGACATATGTGTTATCTGTATCTACATCGTCTGGGGGTTCTATGATATGTGCTTATGTTTATCCGGCATGTGATATTATGATTGGTGATATGACATTGTATGTTGACTTGTTGCCCTTGGACATTGATCATTTTGATTGTATTCTGGGTATGGACTGGTTGACTAAATACTGTGCTACTATTGACTGTGTGAGTAAATCTGTTGTGTTTAGACTACCAGGTATGCCTGAATTTATTTTTACTGGAAATGGGGTAGTTTCTCCCCTGTACCTAATTTCGGCCATGAAAGCTGTGAAATTGCTTAGGAAGGGATGTAGGGGTTACTTGTGTTGTATACTGACCGCACCATCTAATAGTGCTAATGTGGAAACTATTCCTATTGCTTGTGAATTTCCCGATGTATTTTCGAATGACTTGCCTGGGGACTTAGTTGATAGAGAGATTGAATTCACTATTGAAGTAATCCCGGGAACACAACCTATTTCCAAGACCCCCTATAGAATGTCTACCTCAGAATTGAAAGAATTAAAAACTCAACTTCAGGAACTGCTAAACAAGAAATTCATCCGTCCAAGCACTTCACCTTGGGGTGCACTAGTTCTATTTGTCAAAAAGAAAGATGGATCTTTGAGGTTATGTATAGACTATCGGGAGTTGAACAAAGTAACTATCAAGAACAAATACCCTTTGCCCCGAATAGATGACCTGTTTGATCAACTTCAGGGAGCCCAAGTGTTTTCCAAGATTGACCTCAGATCTAGATATCACCAGTTGAAAGTTAGGGCAGAAGACATAGAGAAAACTGCATTCAGAACTAGATATGGACATTATGAATTTTTAGTAATGCCGTTTGGGGTGACCAATGCACCTGCCGCCTTTATGGACCTTATGAACAGAGTGTTTAAATCATTTCTGGATGAATTTGTTATTGTATTTATTGATGATATCTTGATTTATTCTAAAGACAGGAAGGAACATGAAAATCACTTGAGAATTGCTCTATAGACTTTGAGAGAAAAGATATTATAAGCTAAATTGTCCAAATGTAAGTTCTGGCTCAACAGTGTGGCATTTTTGGGGCATGTAATCAACAAGGATGGTATCTCTATTGACCCACAGAAAATTGAAGCTATTGTGGACTGGCCTAAACCGAAAAATAAGACAGAAGTTAGAAGTTTTCTGGGACTTGCAGGTTACTACGGGAGATTTGTGAAAGACTTTTCAAAACTTGCCATGCCATTGACCTAGTTAACTAAGAAAAATGTGTCATTTGATTGGAATGAACAACGAGAGTCAGCCTTTCATGAGTTGAAGACCAGACTAATAACTGCACCGATTTTGACCTTGCCCAATGGTACTGATGGGTTTCAGATTTACAATGATGCTTCCTACAGAGGTCTAGGCTGTGTATTAATGCAAAATGGGAAAGTAATTGCTTATGCTTCTCGGCAACTCCGTCCACATGAAAAGAATTACCCAACACATGATCTTGAATTGGCAGCTATAGTGTTTGCCATGAAAATTTGGTGACATTATCTATATGGAGCGACTTGTGAAGTGTACACGAACCACAACAGCCTCCAGTATTTCTTCACTCAGAAAGAACTGAATATGAGACAAAAGAGATGGTTGGAACTGATCAAGAACTATGATTTGCAAATTTTGCATCATCCAGCAAAAGCTAATACTATAGCTGGCGCTTTGAGTCGGAAGTTGATTGGAAATTTGTCATGCTTACTGTCCAGTCAAAAAGAATTGCTGGATGACATGGAAAAGAATGAGATTGAAATTGTTTTGTGAGAGCAAGACGGGATTTTAGATGCCATTTCCGCTCAACTTGCAATCATTGAAGAAATTAAACAGAAGCAACTTGAAGAAAAGTACTTGAAAAAGATTGTGGAAGAATTTGACTCAAAGCCGAGGCCGGGGTTTGTGGTTGAGAACGGTGTGTTAAAATTTCAGAATAGACTCTATGTACAAGATTCTTTTGATTTGAGAAAGCGTGTTATGTCCGAAGCTCACAGCACCAAATTTGCCATGCATCCGGGGAACACAAATGTATCGTGATTTGAGACAGAATTTTTGGTGGCCTGGAATGAAAAAGTGCATTGCAGATTTTGTGGCTAGATGTTTACATTGCCAACAAGTTAAAGCCGAACATTAACGACCCGCTGGTTTGTTACAGCCGCTCCCAATACCGAAATGAAAATGGGAACACATTACCATGGACTTCATTGTGGGATTGCCTCGCTCTATTCGGGGTATGGGTTCTATCTGGGTTGTAGTTGATCGTTTGACTAAATCTGCCCATTTTCTGCCTGTCAAAACTATTTATAATGTGGATAAGTTAGCTAACATGTATGTGAATGAAATTGTGAGATTATATGGTGTACCAGTATCTATTGTATTTGATAGAGATTCGAAGTTTACATCAAGATTCTGGTAGAGTTTACAACAGGCTTTGGGGACAGAACTAAGATTGAGTAGTGCTTATCACCCACAGACAGATGGTCAAACTGAACGAACTAATCAAACTTTGGAAGATATGCTCAGAATGTGTGTATTGGATTTCCAAGGAAATTGGGAGACCTATTTGCCTTTGGCTGAGTTTATATACAACAACAACTACCATTCAAGCATTGGAATGGCTCATTATGAAGCTTTGTATGGAAGAAAATACCGATCTCCGAAATGTTGGGCCGAAATAGGTGATAGACCTTTGTTTGGACCGAAACTTGTGCAAGAAACAACGGAGAAAGTGAAACTGATCCAACAACGTCTGAAAATTGCACAGAGCCAGCAAAAGAGTCATGCTAATGTCCGAAGAAGAGATAGAGAATATGATGTCGGGGATCACGTGTTTATTAAAGTGACTCCTATGAAGGATCAAACTCAGTTTGGTGTTATGGGCAAGTTGGCGCCAAGGTATGTTGGGCCACATGAAATCCTTGAAAAGATCAATTCAGTAACTTATCGAGTGGCCCTACCTCCGGTAATGGAACATGTGCACAATGTATTTCATGTATTGATGCTTCGAGAGTATTTGAGAGATCCACTTTATGTCATTGAACCAACTGTAGACACCCCATTTTTGACCGACCTTAAGACTCAGACATCACCGATTGAGCACTTGGTGATGTTGCATAGTGTGCTTGTTCAGAAATCTCAGAGTCGCGGCCGTGAGCCCTGCCTCCGGACTTCCGAACCCTCTTCTATGCCTTGTCTCGGTTTGCGAACCAGACTCGGATTTCTCTGTTTCTTTTCCTGAGGGGAGGGAGAGGTCCCGTAGACCATCTCTCAATGTCCGTAGGCTACATTTGGTGGCCGTAGGCCATTTTGCCCATTTCGGAGCCCGGTTCTCGGTTTTCGGAGCCGTCAGGCCGTGTGCCTCGGTTCGGGACCGCCTAACCACCTCCGTTTGCTCTGATTTTCAGCATACTTCTTATTTGCTCCCTTTTGAGGGACACTGGGGTCTGAGAAACCCACTTCGTGGCCGATTTCCATTTTCGGTGCTTAACAGCCCATTTTCGGGACTCCGAACTGCGTGTTTTGGCCCCCGAGCATTCGTTTTGCATCGGTTTTTGCTCATTTTTGGCAGGTACCTCTGTTTTATCACCAGGAAGGTCACTGAAGGGTGGGAGGCCAGCAATTGTTGCAGCAGCCAGTTATCTCTCCTCCGGAGCCTCCCGGCGCCCGTTTTTCCAACTTCCGGGCTAATGTTGAACACCTTGGAGTTAATGTTGTCAACTTTCAACCACATATCTGTGATCTAAACATCTGGGAGGCCCCTAAAAGTTGGTGGCCGGCCATTAAGGTCACCTGACCCTTTTGACCCCTTTCTTCCGGGCTAATGTTGAACCCCTTGGACCTTTTTTCCTGAACTTTCGACCACATATCTGTGATCTACACACATGAGAGGCCCCTAAAAGTTCATGGCCGGCCAGTAATCCAACTTGACCCTTTTGACCCCCTCTTTCCGAGCTAATGTTGAACCCCTTGGACCCACTTTCTTGGACTTTCAACCACATGGTTGTGTTGTACACACATAGGGGTACCTCTCCAGTAGCTGGCCGGCCAGAAAATCACATTGACCCTTTTGACCCCTAGCCGGCCGGCTAGGGGGTGTGGCCGGCCGGCCACCTCCAGCAAAAGTAATGGGTCGGCCTGCTTCCTTGCACTGTGCACTTTACAGCTGTGGGGCAATATCCCCCAGATATTTTCTATATCCGGGGGATATTTTGTGGGGGAGTTTTCCTCTCCTTCTCCCCCACCTTTACACCCCGTTTTGGACCCTTATAACCAGCTGGTGGCCTCCTTTGTTAGAGTTAGAAAAACTCTCCTTCAAGTCTCCATAGCCAACTCCATCTTCTTCCTTCTCAATTCTTGAAAAAACCCTAAGTCCCTAACCATCATTCCTTCTACACCACCAAGCTCTACCACCACCATATCATTTCCAGCAACAAGGAAGGATTCTTGAAGGCTAAAGAAGCTGCAAATCCATCCAAGAAGCAACAAAAGTTTGAATCTTCAAGGGTAAGTAACACTTTTACCCTTTTGACCGTTTTTCTTGATCTATTTCTAAGCCCCACTTCCTTTTTGTTTCAAGCTCAGGCCCTAACTGAAAAGGGCCATATTTTGAGCTCATCTTCACTTCTCATCAAGGGCTCAACCCTGTTTGAGCCCTCCATAATACACTTGCTTCATTGATCATCTTGTATGTCATAGTTTTGCATGCTATTTTTGACCCATGAGCAATTTATTTTCGAGCATGTTGTAAACTGATATAAGGCTTATTTTGAGCCCCTCTTCAACATTGAGGAAGGGCTTAACCTTGTTTGGTGTCTCCATGTGTCACTTGTAGTTCAATCCCTTATTTGGCCCTATTTTTGCATAAATTGGTAGCCCTCTTTGTTTCTATTTTTGGACCTTGGTCCGAACTGAAAGTGGTCTTATTTTGGCCTATACTTCATGTTTCATTAACACTTTTTTTCTATTTGGTGATTATTTTGTATACTTCATGTTATAGCACCTTTTGAGCCTTGTTTTGCATCACATTTTTAGCATGTTTGTATACTGATTTTGAGGCTGCCATATGCTGTAAATGTTCATATTTTTGGTCCATCTTCAGTGTTGTAGAAGGAAATTTTTCATTTTGAGTTTTGCTTATATCACTTGCTTCATTACCCCTCTTTTGGCCCCTATTCTTGCATGCTATTTTTCCCTTACCTATGCTTGCTGTTTGGCCATCATTTCGGGTGCCTAATGTTGCATTTCGGGACAATTTCTTGCATTTGGCATCATTTCGCCTCATTTCGGGACTGTTTTCCCCCATATTTTGTTGCTGAAATTCTGTTAGAATGATTGCCATCCATTTCATTCCATTTTGCCATTGCCTCGGTTTGCGTGCCCGTGTGCACGCATTTCGAGGCACTCCATTTTTATCCGCCGACATCCGATGTGAGTGTGGCTGAGGCTCACTCATGTTGGTATAAGCCCATTTATCATTTCCATGCCATTCCATTGCATTTTGCCATTGCCTCGGTTTGCGTGCCCGTGTGCACGCATTTCGAGGCACTCTATTTTTATCCGCTGGCATCCCATGTGAGTGTGGCTGAGGCTCACTCATGTTGGTATAAGCCCATTTGTCATTTCCATGTCATTTCATCGCATTCCGTCATTGCCTCGGTTTGCGTGCCCGTGTGCACGCATTTCGAGGCACTCCATTTTTATCCGCTGGCATCCCATGTGAGTGTGGCTGAGGCTCACTCATGTTGGTATAAGCCCATTTGTCATTTCCATGTCATTTCATCGTATTCCGCCATTGCCTCGGTTTGCGTGCCCGTGTGCACGCATTTCGAGGCACTCTATTTTTATCCGCTGGCATCCGATGTGAGTGTGGCTGAGGCTCACTCATGTTGGTATAAGCCCATTTGTCATTTCCATGTCATTTCATCGCATTCCGCCATTGCCTCGGTTTGCGTGCCTGTGTGCACGCATTTCGAGGCACCCCTTTTTTTATCCGCCGGCATCCGATGTGAGTGTGGCTGAGGCTCACTCATGTTGGTATAAGCCCATTTATCATTTCCATGCCATTCCATTGCATTTTGCCATTGTCTCGGTTTGCGTGCCCGTGTGCACGCATTTCGAGGCACTCCATTTTTATCTGCTGGCATCCCATGTGAGTGTGGCTGAGGCTCACTCATGTTGGTATAAGCCCATTTGTCATTTCCATGTCATTTCATCGCATTCCGCCATTGCCTCGGTTTGCGTGCCAGTGTGCATGCATTTCGAGGCACCCCTTTTTTTATCCACCGGCATCCGATGTGAGTGTGGCTGAGGCTCACTCATGTTGGTATAAGCCCATTTATCATTTCCATGCCATTCCATTGCATTTTGCCATTGCCTCGGTTTGCGTGCCCGTGTGCACGCATTTCGAGGCACTCCATTTTTATCCGCTGGCATTCCATGTGAGTGTGGCTGAGGCTCACTCATGTTGGTATAAGCCCATTTGTCATTTTCATGTCATTTCATTCCATCATATCATCGCCTCGGTTTGCGTGCCCGTGTGCACGCATTTCGAGACACATATCATCGCCTCGGTTTGCGTGCCCGTGTGCATGCATTTCGAGACACATATCATCGCCTCGGTTTGCGTGCACGCGTGCACGCATTTTGAGACACATATCATCGTCTCGGTTTGCGTGCCGTGTGCACGCACTTCGAGGCATTTCATTTTCATAGCATTCAGTGTATGTTAGGACTATATCTTAGTTGCATTTCATACATATCATGCATATTGCATCATGTCCGGAATAGGAGTTAGCCCGGGCACGGGAAACGAGGTACATTTCGTACTCCGAGTGACGGAGTGTGTCTCAATTCCCCAGTCACCGACACTCCGGATTATCCATGATGGAGTTAGGTTTTAGTTATAGTTTCATGTGCATTCATCCTATATTGAGTTGTGCATTTCGACTCCTCGGCCATCATGCCTCGGTATGCGTGATTGGTGGCACGAGGATCGAGACATGCATATATCTGTGCAAATACATTGCTATGCCCCTTTCCTGCTCTCTGTTGCAGCAAAATCAGGAATCAACAACTTTTTGGGAATTGGCACGCATTTCAAGAACAGGTGTAAACAGAGGCTAATTGGGGCATTCCGGTGGATTTCCGCGCAAGACAATCCGGACATGCACCATTCATCAGAAGCAAGGCAGTCCCTGGCTTGCACGCCAGTGTTATTTGTTTTCTTAGTTAATTCTTTAATTAATTAGGATTTTGTAATATTTTGGACTGTAATATTCTTTTATTCGGGACTGTAACATTTGGACTGTATATTTATTCGGACCCTCCGAGTGAGGGCACAACTGTAATAAGTGTGCGTGTGTGTGTTGTATGTCTTCCAACCCCACGTTTTTCTCCCTTTTATTTATCCGCTTATGATGGTTATATTAGGGCATATTTAAATTAGCATACGGTATGACAGCATGTTTGCATCATTCATCTGTTTTGCATGCACCGGGCTCGGCGCACCATACTAACTGCATCGTACTTTCAATTCCAAATTGAATACATGGTAGTTGTAGCATTTCATATACCATCTTAGAATAGCCGAGCCTGCTATAGTTGCATTTTGCATGCGTTGCATTAGGCATTTCTGTATACTTAGGATCATGCATGATTTCTAATACAGTTTTTGTTTTGGCTTGGAGTACCCGGTAAGTTTTATGCTTTAGCATCCTTGCATGCGTGTGAGTGTTGCCATGAATAGCATGCTTACCATGAGGCTATGTGCTTACATGATTTAACTGCCTGAATGCCTGTGGGTGGAGGCTGTGTTATCTGAATTGGAGTAAAACATCAAATGTTTCAAGCCTACCTGCGGGTAGCAAACCATTTTCAAAAACAAGCATGAAATGTTTTGTTCCAATTCGGGCGACCCGGTCTATACTTGTATGCTGTGCGCATCACATAGTAACCTAGGCTAATAACCGGTATAAGAACTCACAATATTTTCAAAAATTGATATCATGGTTAGTAGAGGCCGGTTTATGACCGGGCGAGCGGGGGTGCTCACGAAGTGACCTTCCCCAATCGTACCCAAGTTCCCGAGCCGAGGCAACTTTGGTGATGACGGACACGTGGCCTTTTGGCACCGAGTCAGGGTTTCCTAAATTTCCCAAATAAAATATTTAGGTGGCGACTCTGTATCTGGCAAAGCAGTCCATGTTTGGCACTTCTTTCAAAAATCAGTTTTTCTCAAAACGATTTGCCAGATTTGGACTCTTTGGTTCAGACTTAGAACCGTGACTACGAAAAGTCGAGTCCGAGCTGTAGCGAGGTCCCCCGCGGGCTTGTTACACCAACGCATGTGCTTTTGAAAGATGATTATACTTACGAAGAAAGACCTATTCAGATTGTGAACCGCCAGATCAAAAGATTAAGGAACAAAGAAATACCACTGGTAAAACTTGATTGGCAGAATCACAGAGGAACTTATGCTACATGGGAAACAGAAGAAGACATGATGAAGAGATATCTGATTTTGTTTCCGTTGGACCCAATGTTTTTCGAAACGAAGGTAATTCGAGTTTGAAGGACCAAACTCCTTAAGGGGGGAAGACTGTAACAACCCCGATCTGTGATTAACGTTAATCTATGATTAATCATGTCTAATCAGTAATTGAGGTGAAATTCTGAATCAAATCGCATGTGCATTACATTATTTTGTGTTTATATCTGTTAGGCGTAGAAAGATCTGTACGTGTTTTTATTCAATTTGCGAATTGAAGGCCTTATCGGTATCTGATTACGAAAGTGACTTGATTTATGGGTTAATTAGAATTTTTAGAATTTTAAGGTAGGTTTAGTTGAAGTTCGATTCGGAACGAATAAATTGGATTAATTTAATAACCCAATTCAATAGGCTTAATGAACCAACATTAAGGAAGCCTATGTAAGTCTCCATATGAGCCCCACTCAACTCTTTCTAGATAATAAAACCTTTTTGAGCTTTACACACACTCAAACGTGCGAGAAAAGGAGAGGGAGGAAAATTGAGATCAAAGTTGAGATAGAGGAGAATTGCTTGAAAATGTTGGCATTTGAAGAAGATTTGAGTGTTTCAACTTCAACTCTTGTGAATTCAAGTTTCTAGGTAAGGAATTAAACTCTTAATTGTGTAATTGAGTTAGACTCTACAAGACTTCAAGTGAATTAGGTGAATTCATGAGGGAATTGCACTAGAATTGAAGAGAATTGAGCAATACCATGCATGCATGTTCTTTTCTTCACAAATTGGGCATGATTTCAAAGAATTCTTTCATGCATGTGTTCATCTCACCTATGTTTTGGGAATTCATCATATTTTCTATCAATTTGCCAAATTTGATTATGTTTTGGAGTAGTGGAGTTCAAGAGAATTCATGCATGTTGTATTCTTGAAACATTCATAAAGTTTAAGTTGGATTTGTGTACAATTGGCATGCTTTTGGGCCATGATTTCTTGAAATAATCCTTAAAACATGTTGTTCTATGAGTTTCTATGTGTTTTCCAAAATTTTGGCCCAAGAGGATGAATTTTGAAGTGTTTTGTTTGAGTTTGAAGCATGGAGATCAAATTTGGAAATTCCAGATTTTGCATTCACGCTCGAGCGAGAACTCTGAGTATATGCACTTCCGCTCGAGCGACCAGAAGCTCGCTCGAGCGTGAAATGCATGTATCCAGAAGTTCATATGTTTTGCAGCATGCTTGATCGACATAAATCACGCTCGAGCGAGGGTCTGAGTCTTACGCTCGAGCGAGGATCGAGCGTCCGTCGAGCGTGAAAAGCAAGCAACCAGTACTTTTGACATAGTTTACAGTACGCTCGAGCGAACCTTCACATTTTGCATGCCCGCTCGAGCGAGGAAATCCATGCTCAAGCGTGAACCCTGTTTTCAGTAAGTTTTGGAAAATGCTTTCAAGTACATTTTTGCATCCTCATTTCATCCTAGGCATTCCTGGGCCATGATTAAGACCCCATAATGAGGTTAAAGGCTAGGAACGCGCTCAGAACAAATAAAGTAAGTTATATACAATTAGAACATGTGTTTCAGGTGTGTGTTGTTATGTGTTAATGTAGGTCACGTGCCGTAGACCGTTGATTAGCCTGCTCTGTCTGTCTGTACTCGAAGCCAACTGTGAGTAATAACTTAGTAAAGCTATATTCAACTTTATTTGTTTTCTGTATGATGAATTAAGATCTGTTTTCTGAAATGATATGTTCTGTACAATGAATGATTGTCCTATTTCTGACAATGTATTCGTGGCATCCTTAGCATCATGTGATATCTGTTAGCTGTTACCCGATGTCGGAGGTTCCATTATGGAACTTAATATGTCTACACTCTGTTACCCGTACTGAAGGCTCTATCATGGGGCTCAGCATGTTTATTCTCTGTTACCTGGATTTGGAGGTTCCTTTATAGAACTGGTTATTCATAACCACTATATGTTCTGCATCTGTTCTATTAGCGCTAATGAGTGCACCATGTATGATTGAACATGAATTATGATTTGTGTATATGATCTGGAAAAGAATATGAATATGAATTTGTTATGAATCTGACTTATGATTTCTGAATCTGTATGGACTTCATTCATTAAAATCTTTACTCCGTTATTATTCATTGGGCTTCCGCTCACTATTTATATTATGTATGTAGGTAAGCAGGCGCGTGACCCAACCCAAAGTTGACGGCCTATGTTTCAGTTTTTGTCAGCCAACCTTTGTGCCTCCCGAAGAGGTTCCGGATGAAGTCCAGTTTTGTGGCTATTTTTGTGATCATATTAGACTATGTTTGTCTTGTTAAGTTTTGGATGAAATTCTTATATTACACCTCTGGGAGTGATATGTAAATATTGTATCTTTTGAGCATCACTCGTAAGTTTATAGAAATTTTAAATTATTCTGTCCCATGTATGTCATCACAGCTCATTGGACCTCGTATATTTTGTATATTTGCTTCCGCAGCCCCTAACTATATGTTAATCTGTCAAGAAGCCTTCGGTAATCCAAGGATTACTAGCTCGTTACAATGCTAAACCCATAGGGGCGGGTTTGGGATCGTGACACTAAAATAGTCAAAAAATCAAAAAGCCAAAAAGTCAACCCACTTCCCAAACGAAACCTAATCTTCCTATTTGTCTAAATCATCATCACCACCACCACCACCACTACCACCGCCACCACTACCGCCGATGACTTTTTCGATAATTTTATCTAACACCAACAAATTTTCAATAGTAGTCCGATGACTGTCCAACGGTGGTGGTATATGATATTGTAACTACACAAGGGTAAAATTAAAAAGAAAATTATTTCAAAATAATAATTTATCATTTTTAACATAACTTTTTACTATTATATTTTTACCGACAAAACAAATCAATCCTTAAATCTAATGCTATAAATATTGATAAAAATACATTTTTTTTATCAATTCAAAAGAAAAATAAATAAATAAAACTAAGGTACAAGTCTGAAGTATTGCTGTATTCTCAGAACTCATTTTTCTCCTTATGAGTTGAATACATTGGACGTCAAATCTTGGGTGCCACGGGAAAAGAATTGTAGTGGTAATTACATGCAAGTACAAAGCAGAGAAAAAAAAATTAATAAAAGAGTAGAAAATCTATTTTAATTGCAATAGAAATACGAAGAAGAAAAATTATCCCATAAAGGTAGAATTTATCCCATAAATTGACCATTCAGCAATGTGGATAGATGAAAATTATAAAATAAGACACAAATGTCTCATGAATCGGGGAAAGCTTTCTCCCCCTCCCCCCCCCCCTCCCTTTTTTTTTTTTTCCTTTTTTTCTTTTTCTTGTAATTTTTATCTATGCACTTGGAATTATTTTGGAAGTGGCTATTTTAGTTAATTTTTAATTTTTTATTAAAAGATGCACAGAAAAATAGAGGGAATGATTGACTTTGTGATAGTGACTTTTTGACTATTTTACGTGGTTCCCAAAAAGCCTTTAGATTTATTATTGACCAATCTATCATTCATCTTCTCTTCTCCATTGTCTTTCTTTCTCTTCCCTCTATAATTCTGGTTATCGATCACCACTATCATGTCACCCTTAGTTTCTATTTCACCTTTCCTTTTCACTACCACCACTATTAACGCTAGTTACCGCGAAACTTGGTTAGTGCAAGTATTATATGTGCTCGATACACGTGCAATATTTGCACAATGCAAGTATTAATTATGTGTTGTGCAACGACAATTGCATGCAACCTCTTGAAATTTGCACTT
This sequence comes from Camellia sinensis, assembly GCF_055761805.1. Lineage (NCBI taxonomy): Eukaryota > Viridiplantae > Streptophyta > Magnoliopsida > Ericales > Theaceae > Camellia > Camellia sinensis. The sequence goes on from NC_138962.1 coordinate 93,754,488, forward strand.
GCACTTGGACTAGGCACACTTAACACGTGTACACATTGTCTCTGTATCAAATACATTTATCACTTTCACTGCATAATAGTAGGGGTAGAATGTGGGGTCATGAACAGAATAGGTGTTCATAGATTGGATTATTCTAGTATTAGACTAAACTAGGAACCAAACTGGTTCCTATAGTTCTAGAAAAATTAAAACCATAACCGAATTGATAAACTTGTGGAATCCAACTATAAAAACCAGTTTGATTTTATTAGATTTTACGGTCTAAGAAATTTTATACAATAATAAATATGATACATACATTCTATGTTAGTAATCAAACTAACAATAATGAATTTGGTTAAGTTGGTTAGAGTTTATCAATTTCACAATAAAGACTAGTGTTCAAATGTTATAAGAAACTTTTATATTTTAATTTTTACATATAAAAATATAAATAAATATGTCACGGTTAGAACAAGAACAGAAACTAATAAAAATCAGACTAAACTGGCAGTTTGGACTGGATTGGATTGGTTTACAAATTCCATTAATTTTGTGAACACTTTTAATTTGTATCGAATACATTTAGCACTTGCATCGCGTAACAGTAGGGGTAGAATGTTGGGGTCATGAACAGAAGGGGTATGAGGGTTAAATGGTTAAAGTGGTAAGTGTAGCGTCCCGAGTCTTAAAACTAATTTGAACTCACTTGTATAGATGTCCTGATACACTTTCGAACCATTAATTTGACGAATTGTATTTTTGTTGAGTTGGGGTTAATTCCTATTTAGCATGTAACACTATTAATATTTTGTTCCAGGTATAAGGATGAAAAACAGAGACTTAGAAACACTTTTGAACTTGAGCTTGCTTGGAATTTGGCTGGACAAGCGGCTGAGAAGTAGTGGAGCCTAAGCTAGGCACCGCTTGAGTGGTCGGGTGCACTGCACGAGCAACGATGAGCTCTACATAAGCGGTCAAGTCTAGGGACCTTTCTGCTTAAGCTCCATATGAGCGACCTATAACGCTCGAAATAATTCAACGTGAACCACCCACATTAATTAACATTCACTAAACCAAGACAATAAACCTCCCATCTTTACATAGTTAATAAGAGAGTTTATACAAAAGTTTCACATGCAGATATACATTCAATGATAGAAATACTCATGAATCTATAGCATGTAAAGCACCTAGTCTCAAAACAATAAAATGCCCTTAAGGGCTTACATCTTCCAAGGCAATAGCCTGGTTACACAAAATGGTCACTCGGACCCATACATGTTTAGCCCTTGGCTTTACAAATTTTACAACAAAAATAAGAGAGCTATTTACTCTTCACAAAAATATCCACGCCCTCAATTCGGCGGGATCACCACATCTTTACCTGTACCAAATCCCATAGGGGTGAGCATAAAGCCCAGTAGAGAATTCTAACAAAGTATATACAGTTATGCCAAATCTCAATAAAATACAAATGTTCATGCTATGCCATGCTCTCTTAAAGAAAATTTCATTTCATGCTCTTCTTAAAAATTTCCATTTTTCAATAAAAGCTAGCAATCTTAACACATTTCAAAACTTCCAATTTTAATCCATAGGGGCGGTAAATACGACGCTAGTAATCTCTAGGCTGGTGTCTGCAAGTACTACAAAACTGCCATTTTTTTCGGTATTAACCGGAAGGCTCGACATCTATTCGCGTGGGTTTCTGGTCTTTCACCATGGACACTCAGGCCAACTTATCAAATTCGACTACACTTTCTATCCGGACTTACCAACGTATTTACCCCATACATATTTCCACAACTTTTTATTACAATACCACTTTCTTTCATGAGACAAGTATCTTCAATCTAAATTCACAATGCATAATAATAATAACATGAATGAGTATGCAATGCAAAGATTTTCCATATCTCATAACATTTCTCCCTTTTCAAAGTCTCTACAATAATGTCCACAATCACATTTCCCATTACCTCTTTTCAATGCTCTTCCCCAAGACAACCATAAGTTATCTACACTTAGCCACAATTTCACTTTTCACAATTCTTAGCAATATAGTTTCATCAAGACTACATGTAATGTTTTCAAACATTAATTCTCAATGTTTATAATTCTCACAAATCCATAATGCACAACAATTATCATCTTACACTTAAATATTTCCATGCATTCAACAATAGTTTTAAAAATAAGTCCTCCACTCTCTTATATCAAGAAAATCATCATTTCTTTATATCACATTGTGAAATCCACACTCATTGACTCATTTATACACGAGAAAAGAAGAATTTCATAATTTTTCTCATGTTTTCTAAAAACCCCCAATTTCTAGGGTTCTTTCTCAAAAACCAAAACACCTCCCATTTTCATGTGAAAGCTCATCAAAATCATTTTTCTTAAATCAAAGATAAAAGGCTTCAAGGATCAACTTAGAACATTTAAAGTTTAAACCCTCATTTTTTGAGAAATCTCATCATCCTTGAGCCAAGAACCAAACTCTCAAAATGAATTCAAGAAAAGCAATAAAATCAACATGTATCTTGCAAAGCATATATATATAACTCAAGAATGTCCCTACCTCAAACTTTGATGAGGAAGAGGGAGGAAACCCTAGATTCAAGATGGAGTATTTTTCAATTTCTCTTACACCAAGAGAAGTCCAAGCTTGATCTTCAAGATTAAGGAGAGATGATGGTGTTCTAGATCCAAGGATTTACAAGGAATCAAAGTGTTTAAGTGTTTTGGTTAGGGTTTCTAGAGAGAATGATGAGAGAAATGAAGTATAGAGTGAGAGAAAAAGCCCCAAAATGTGATAGAATTTCGGCCAAAAGGGTAAAAAAAAAAACAGAGATTCGGACTGCCCGTCTGCTGCACGTGCGGCATCCCTCTCCACATGTGCGGAGCGCCCCCTCCCACACGTGCAGCCTTCATCCCCGCACGTGCGGGGATTCTCTCCCGCCCCTCTCTCTGCTCGTGCATTTTAGACAGAATGCAGCTCAAGCCTCCCTTGAATTCTGCACGTGCAGCCTTACCCTCTCGCACGTATGGCCCTTCCCGCACGTACGGCCCTAGGCCCCTGCACGTGCAGCCTGCCAACCAGTCCAGAAAATTTTCTAGTTCGACTCCCGGCCACTCCGGACCTGACCCCGCTCTCCGGAACTAGTGAAAATCAATACTAAACAAAACAAGAACAGGGACTCTATTTAGAGAACTATTTCCAATCATTTCAAACCCAACGAAAGTAAAAAGGAGAACGAAGCGACGAAGAAAAGAAAGCGAAGGAAAGAGAAGAAAAGACCCGATCATCACACGACCAAAGCTAAAAAGCTGCGATACGGCAACCTCTCAACCTAGCATTTTTTAATCATTTTTTCTATTTTCGCTGAGAGAGCTCCTCTCTCTCTCTCTCTCTCTCTCTCCACCATAACTACACACATAAAAGCTTTAGATTATGTGTTCTACAGTGGAAATCATTCAAAAGTTCGAGTATTAAAGTCTTAGACCACGTCAAAGGCTTCAATTTGGTCAGAGTTAATATTCATTTCGTCAACATTTCCATTTTCCCCGTTCTCCTCTTCTCCATTTGAGGTAGGGTTTCCTTTCATTAGTTTAATATGGGTTTATAGATGTATGTGTGGTATTTTGATAGAGAACTTTAGATTTATTGATAGAGATTTTGGAAATGCATGATATGAGGTTAGGGTTTATGAATTGGTTGTGGTTTTCTCTATATTTTTATTATTAAACCTATTTTCTTTATATAAAATTGCATGAGGGTATCTAGAAATGAGAAAGCCTCAATTTTGTGAAAAACCCTAATTTGTGATGTTGCACAAAATGAGAAATTAATTGTGTTATGTTGAAATTGTTGATACTAGTTGGAGAATAATGATGTTTTATTGAAATTGAAGAGAAATGAATATAACTTATGAAATTATATTATTGTTAGAGATAATTGTTTTAGCTATTGGTGGAGAATGTCATTGTTGTAGACATTGATCTAATAGGATGATGAAAATCCATATTCATTATACCATTGAATTGTTGAATTTATGAAAATGAAAACCTGTTGTAGAACGGAAATGCATAGTGTACATTTTATGAGAATTAAACATTTGCATCATCGCATCAATTATATTAAAATATCATGGTTTTTAATTGAATAATGATGGTGAATCTGAATCATGTATAGTTGAAGATAAGATAATTTGGCTTGATAGTCCATGGTGAAAGACTAAAAATCTGCACATTATAGGTGTCAAGGTCTTTCCAGTTAGAAGTCGGTAAATTTGGTGGTGTTTAGGTAACGCTTAGCAATGGTCACTGGCAAAGTGTTGCTTCAGGTAGCACACTAGATTAGGTGATACTTAGCAATGACCATTGGCAGATATGTGTATTTGAGAGGATTCACTGGGTCTTTAGTAATGATATTGGGAAATGTTAACTAAATGGGAAAACGTTTTCAACATACTATACATATGCTGTATCACAATCATGTACATGTATAGAAACATATTATCTTCAGAAATATTACTCTATTGGACTATATGTTCACTTTACGTGGCTAAAATCTTTTTCAGGTATTGATGGCGTGCCCGGACCTTGAAGCAAGGCATAAGATATTTGCATGAGCTGAGAGAGAGCTATTTTAACTTGTAGGCCGAGTGCCATCTTTTTAAGTGTTACACCCTTTTATAAGATTTAAGCCTTAGGGCGGTTTAATTACATATGATGTTGTTTCTTTTGAATTACATATTGTATATTCACTTCATCTAGATGTTCAATGTAGGATGCATATATGTAATTAGAGAATATCATGTACTGAACGACATTATTACATCAATATATATATATATATATATATAACAATGGAAGGGTTAGTTTGAATTCAAGAGCTGAAAATATATGTGTCAAAATTTGGACCATTAGATTGCTTCAATCGAAGGGCTGAAAATGTCTTACTCTATTTGGACATTTCAATGATTGAGAGTAATTACCATCAAGATCTAATGGTCCAAAATGTCTCCCACTATAGCTCAATATCTAATGTGGCTGAAAATCTCTCTCTCTCACACATGTACTCCTTTCGGCTCAAAATCTCTCTTTTAATTTTCAAATTTTGAACACACCTCTCTCTCTCTCTCTCTCTCTCGCTCTCTCTCTCTCTCTCTCTCTCTCTCTCTACCTCTATTGGAGCCCATTCCCTTGCCGGGAGACCCAACCTTTGCCGAAGACCAACCCCGAACCCCCTATTACTCTCTTCATCTTCTCTCTTCCTTTCTCTGTCTCTGCCATCCCAATCTTCGTCAACAGTGGCAGCCCCAAACCCCCTTCAATATTGGTGATGACCGAATGGAGCCACTACAAAAGGAAGAATCTAAATGAAGAATCTGTTAGAAATACTGTTCAGGTGAGCAAACCAATCTTATTTGTTATCTTCTGAGAGTATCTAAACAAAGGGGAAAATAGAAATGTTAATAAGCTATAAAATTGGCTTATTCTCACTGAAAAATGAATGATTTGTGTTTCCTCGCTCTGCCATTACATATTGATTTAGATGATTCTTGAGAGTTTTCTTTTTGCAACTATTTTTGTCAACTCTTTCAGCAAACCTTGGGTTGGGATATATTCTTAGTGTATCCACTCAAACTTGCACATTACACAATGAATATGCTATTGTTATTGGAAAGCTTGGAGTAGACAAATAGAAATCAAAACATATTTTGCTAATTTGGTGCCTAAAGTTTATTTATTGGTAGCAAATGTGTTTTGGTTTATATTTGGTAGCAGATACAATTTATTGGTAGCAAAAGTTTCTATTGAAAATCGATTTTTTTTTTTGTTGATCCAAAAAAAAAAAAGAAGAAGAAGAAAGAAAATAAAAAAAGGTGAACAATGATGGAATGTGATTCTTCTAGCAATGGATTTAATACAAGGTGTGGTTCAAAAGTTGGGGTATCAACGCTAGCAAATTCTTAAGGCTATGCAGATCAATGTTGTTACCATTTCTAATTTATTTTGGCCAATTTTACTTGAATCTTGGACTTGCTATGTTATCTTACTTCCTTTTTCATTGGTTGTGTTAAGGTTGGTTAAGTGGCGTTTTATTACAAGTGATGTATGTGAACCCCCTCTATTGAGCCCCTTTCTAGACAATTTTTGTTTTTTTTTTTTTTTGATTGTGAACGTTTAGTGATAAATTTTCACTAATAGGTAGGATTCGCTGATTAAGTGTTTAAAAAGAATAATGTACTCGAAATTCCTTCAAGCCTATTATTCTTTTTTATTATTCCCACCCATGCATGTGCAACAATCAAAACCTTAGTTTAAGATTTAGTTCACTCTAATTTCTATAGCATAGCATCTACAAAAGATACAGCATGCAATAGTGAGCAAGAATACTGACCATGGAGAAGTTTCAGATTGCCATGTAAAACCAAACGAGATTTCTGTTTTTAGAGTCCATGTTCAATAATATGATTCTTTTGCAGTTTCTCATCCTTTGCTTTAATGAGTTCAAGTGTAATGGGGGCATAGGGTAAGCAATCTTGCAGAATGTTAATAGTATAACGTTTAGCAAAAGAATCTTTACTCTAATGTGTTTCAATAACCTATCTTTTTTGGGTCCAGCAAGTATATTTCCATCATGGATGGGGTTGTATTCTTTTGTTTCAATAATGTTTCAATAATCTTTACTGTAATATGTTTCAATAATCTTTACTCTAATTATTGGATATCTTTTGTTTCAATAATCTTTAATTTCAAGCAGGTTTGTTAATTTCCAGCAGGTTGACAATAGGTTTGTCCAATCTAATTGCTTTATTGATGTTTACAGTTTGTGATTGAAACATATTCTAATTTTTTGATATCTTTTGTTTCAATAATCTTTAATTTCTAGCAGGTTTGTTAATTTCCAGCAGGTTTGACAACAAGTTTGTCCACTTTAATTGCTTTATTGATGTTTACAGTTTGTGATTAGGTGTAATATTTAATCAGGTGTGTCCAATACATTGTGTCTGAAGCATTGTGTTTGCTTAATAGGCTCACATTAGGCAGCTTGAGGACTTCCTTAAGACCTTTCATATCGAAACATTGTGGTAAATATTTTATTTGTATTCCTACTTAAGCAATGATTTATCATTGTTATTCTGTGATTATTTCTTTGGTTGGTTGTGTTGGAAATTTATAAGTATGGTTTTTTTAAAAAAATTTCTTACAATTACCATTATTCGGGTTTATTAAAATCAAATTGGGGTGGGTGGGGTAGGGGGGGAGCAAGAAAGAATGAATGATTTAAGAAATCAACTATAGTATATATATATATTGTTTTTTTTTTACATTTTGTCTTAGTTAAATCTGAACCACATTTCATTTTTTTATTTATTTTATTTCAACGAATAGGCTCTTAACAGAATTATAGAATTCATGAGTTAAAATTTAAAATTAATTGATTTTTAAATTCATGAGTTAATTGGTTTGCATTTGTAGTATCATACTGTTCAAACTTTAATTAATCTCATTAGCAAAAGCCTTTGTATTTTCTTAGAATTCTCTGATTCAAATTATTATTTACTAATTTGATATTTTAAATTGAAGTGGGTCATAATTGATAGATTTTATTGCGAGAGACAGTAAATTTGACGAAAATGGGTTAGAGAGAGATGAAAAGTGATGAACCATTATGAGATACAGAGAGGTTAGTTTCTAATTGTTGAACCACTTGACGAGGCCTTTTTTCTTAGAGAAAGAAATAGAGCTTTAATTTCTATGTTGTTTAATTTGTATATAAATATTCACTCAATATGTTATCTTGCCATGTATAGGACACACAACAATATTCACTCAGTTTAATTTAATATTCACTCAGTTTGTTATCCTTTCTATTGTTATGCTTTTCTTAATGCTGACATTGATACATGTTTAGAAATGTAGGATTAGGTGTAATTTGAGTTACGCCATGAACTACGAGATTTGTCATGTCATCAAAAAATAAGAATTTTTTTTACCAAATTTGTCATGCTCATCAGTTTAGGCATGAACTGCTAGATTTGTTCCTGTATGTGGGAGAGTTTTTTTTTTTTTTTCCTGCATGTGGATAAGTGGATGTTGACCCAAGGACACAACAAGATGGATGATTTGATGCTCATGGATTTTCTCTGTTATGTTTATTTTTTGATTTTTGATTTTTACAGTTTGTCTTAGTTAAATCTAAACCACATTTCATTTTTCTATTTCAACGAATAGGCTCTTAATAAAATTATAGAATTCATGAGTTAATTGGTTTGAACTTGTAGTATCATACTGTTCAAGCTTCAATTAATCTCATTAGCAAAAGTCATTATATTTTCTTAGAATTCTTTGATTGGTTGAGAGTTTCATTGTTCTAGGTTAGTTTAACTGGATATCTTTATGTATTTAGATTCAAATTATTATTTACTGAATTTGATATTTTAAATTGAAGTGGGTCATAATTGATAGATTTTATTGTGAGGGACAATAAATTTGACGAAAATGGGTTAGACAGAGATGAAAATTGATGAACCATTATGAGATACAGAGAGGTTAGTTTCTAATTGTTGAACCATTTGATGAGGCCTCTTTTTTAGAGAAAGAAATAGAGCTTTAATTTCTATGTTGTTTAATTTGTATATAAATATTCACTCAGTGTGTTATCATGCTATGTATAGGACACAAAACAATATTCACTCAGTTTAATTTAATATTCACTCAGTTTGTTATCCTTTCTATTGAGTTGATTTTTGGATTCTATGATTTTGTCAAAGATCATTTACTCCACTTAGTAACCCAATAGATGCCAAGTGGGTAGATCAAGCACTGCTAGGAGCACATCCTCATTATTGCTCCTTTGCTAGGAGGAAATGTAGCATCACTCGTAAACTGAGACAACTCTTCCTAAAAGCTGGTTAATGTTTTAAACTTGGTCTCTCAACATAATGATAGTCTCTTTGTTCTTGGTGCTATTTATTCTAATTTTATATTTATATTATGCTTTCAATATATTTGTCTTCGCAGGACATAGCATTAGAATAATATTTTCTAATTTTATATTTCTATTATGGTTTCAACATTATGGTTTCAGGACATAGCAGTAGAACAATCAAGCCTAGCCTCATAATTAAATTATATTGCCAATGGGTTTAGTGGCAGAATCAATATTTTGGCTTGGGGGCAACATTAAGCAAAAACCTATGTTTATATTGCCAATGGGTAGAGTGGCAGAAATAATATTTTGGCTTCACAAAGTTTTGCCCAGTTTCACAGGCTTATTACTCACTCAATTGTGTAGTTATGAATTATAATTAAAAAAAATCACATATCTATCTTTACGGTTAATTTTACATTTAATCAATTAACTGGTTTAAGGATTCCCAGTGGCAGAAAATATATTAGGGGAACTAGATACATATCAATTTGCTTACTAATTGATAGTTGTAAATAGCATGCGTTTGTCTATTCTCTCTCTCAAATTGGTCCCTCTATAAAACATGTATTGGTACCATTTCGTCAACAAAAATAATTTTGCTTACGTATGTAAGGTTGTGTTTGAATCATAATAACTTTATATTTCCCTCATGTTTTTTCTTTTTCCTTTTTAAATTCCTATCTAAATTTAAAATGATATTCTCAGAGGGGAATACAGTGAGGGTGGTGGTCGTGCTATACGGTTTACGTCTAGATCAATTTAGTTTGCGGTTGACATTCAATTTCTATGGTCACTAGTATAAGGCACGAAGTAACCTCATCTTCATGTTATTTTTTTCTTCCAGAATGCAACTTCACTGTTTGATACTTAGTTTATAATTGGAGAAATTATTATGTTTTTCTCACATAAATACATTTTTTAGGTCTTGAGTACTATTTTATTTGATAAATTGTTCATATTTTACTCTTTCATGATAACGAAATTGCATTGAGTTTTTATCTTGCGCGCATTATTTTGGATAATATAAAAACATCTTAAAATTAGATTGATCATGACTATGAAAAAACTTTAATCCAAATTTAAACACCTTAAGCTTCAATTCAAAGAGCTACTTTTGTTTGAAGTATATTAGTTGGTCTACTTTTGAAAATGCATTTTCATGGCATTGGTATGCCATGGGTGAGAGAGAACTTAAACAAAAAGTGGAGTAAGGGTTTGGTTGTGCAATGAGATCCATGTAGAGCATTAGTGATGTGGTGATCAAATCAAAGCCATTTTTTAGTAACATCAAAAATAAATAAATAAATAAATAAATAAAAGAGTATTTTTTAGTAGGGTAAATTACAAATACACTATCTGTAACGCCCTCAAATAATACATAAACCCAAGATCCAACAGTTCTATATACATGATAGATAGATTACTATTCCACACATACATCAGAGTTAATGTTACAAAAGAGAGTTTCATTTAAGTAACAAATGTTTACAACAATAGTAGAATGCCCTGCGAGCTTACATCTTTCCAAGTTGTTACTTGGTTACACAAAAGAAGAGTTTTAACTCTTTCATAGATAAGGCCCTCGGCTTGCATTTACATGAAATCAATAAAAACAAATAGCAAAATAGAGTCTTCAACTTCAACAACTTTCTAAGCAAAGGTCTTGAACTTGGCACGTCTCCTGTACCTGAAAATGGTGTCCCAAGAAGGGTGAGCCAAAGCCCAATAGAGATAAACTAAACCCAAATGAGAAATAACTAAAACATTATCATTCGACAAATGATTAACACGTGCAGACCAATTCATACCCTTCTCATCTCCCGACAACAAATACATCCATGCTACCATCCACTTCCCTTATTTACCCAATTCAATTCCTCAATATGGTTTATTATCTAATCAAACAATTTAGGTGATGTTGGAGAAAAATGGTTAAATAAGAAATTGCCTCATAAATGTGTATATAACTCACACATTTAAGGCTCATCAGTTTTACAAAATTGATTGGGCAGTTTTGCTAGCATTAGTTGCCAGCCTTGATGGCTAGAGGCTCCTCTTCTCTTCCCCATGGTGTATAAAAGGAGGCCCTATTCCTTGAAAAGAGATATAGAATTTTTCCTTGACATCCATACACTGTCAGTCTACTTCTCCTATAATTTTCTTCCTGAGAGAGAGTGTTGCCGTTGTCCGTTCACTACGCTAATCAGAAGGTGCTTCTGTTGTAGCTGGTAAAAAACCGTCGTATCCTGGAAAGTAGACGCCGGCGTACCTCCAGCACCCAACGGTGAGGCAGCGAATCTATTTTAAGGAGACTGTGGTATCACACAGGCTTCGGTTTGCTTCCTTTAACCATTTTATATTTTATCTGTATTTTATTCAACATGTTATTTTTCCTGGGATTGAAGGTTTGTTTTGTTCATCTCATAATTTTGTGATATGCAATGTGAAATTATGTAATGTGAGTAGTTTTTCCTAACAAGCTTAAAATAGATTCGACGTTTATCATAGAATTAGATTAATAGATTCATAGGTGTGTGTAATAATTTTGCATGTAATTGGCCACTGGTAGTATTAGTGAGTTAATTGGTTTATTAGATGAATGTACACAGGGTTAAGCTTTTGATTTTGCCATTTTGTGTATGCTACTGTTTGGTCTTCCCATGGCATGGAATAGGCCACTGTTATCAATAGGGAAGAAGAGTTCCATTGGTGCAACGTTAATTCACTGTATTTTCTAATTAATTTATTAATTTATGGTGTATCGGTTCATGCCTTATATTTCTAGATTTACATGCTTCTAGTTCACATGCTTCTAGTTTACAATATAAATTACATGTTCATTCGGGTTTAATTTTTAGTGTAATTTACATTTCTAACATGTTTATTAGGTAGTAAATTTTCATATAACTTATATAGTTAATTACATGTTTATTATGTAATTAATTTTTTAAAGTTTTTTTTAGTTTAAATTCTAGATGTGTAACTTAAGGGTTGGTTTTAATCTTTACTTGCAGTTATTTATTAGTTTGTTTGCTAGTACCCTCCCCTTTAATCACTACTTTGCCAAAAGCAAAGAAAAGCTGAGGGAGGTTTTGTTGTATTTTGCTACTAACTCTTTATTGCAGGAATACCTATGGAAATGGGAAAAAGGATTAATTTGGACTAAATATTTGAAGCAATTGTTTGTTTGAGTGTTCATTTGTGGTTATTCACCAATATGTAAAGCACGTTTTATTTGCTTGTAATTATTGTAGCAATTTTGTTGTAATTGCTTGTACAGTTTGGAACTTGGTGTGTTTAACCTAGTTCATCCCTTGGAAAATTTAATTCTTAAAGTTGTTTCCCATGGACTAGGAGTCAATATGCTCTTGAAAGTTTTGTCTAAGGTTAACTGGGTTTTAAGTGGGACCGGTGTGACCCCTCCAGTCTTCCTGGAAACTTTCCTGACCATGTTCGATTGTAGGTTGCGTGGTGAGACTAGTTTTGAATTAAATTTCCAATTGTGGGATTTTCTAGTGTTAAGTTTGATTTCTGGAAATACAGAATAGTGAAAATTCTGCTGTAATTTTTCAAAAATGACAATTGTCTCTGATGCTGCTACTGCTGCTGCTAATGTTGGTGGGGATCCGAACCCCGGGGCGACTGGCTTGCCAACCCCTGCTCTGACCTCTGTGGTCAATCCTCTTGTTGTTACTCCGGCTGTTCCGGGAGGACCGCTCAATCATCACGAGCGCCCGGAGAAGTTCACGGGAGTGAATTTCAAGAGATGGCAGCAGAAGATGCTGTTTTATTTGACTACTCTAAGCCTTGCGAGGTTTCTGAGTGAAGATGTACCAGCCGTAGAGGAGAATAAGCACGATAAACAAAAGCTCATGGCTCTGGACGCTTGGAAACAAGCAGACTTCTTATACCGAAATTACATTCTGAACGGCTTGGCGGATCCGCTTTTCAACGTGTTCTATGCCAAGAAATCGGCTAAGGAGTTGTGGGATGCCTTGGACAAAAAGTACAAGACCGAGGATGCTGGGGTAAAGAAATTTATCGTCGGCCGGTTCCTGGACTTCAAGATGGTGGACTCTAAAACTGTCCTGAGTCAAGTCCAAGAGTTCCAAGTGATTCTGCACGAGATACATGCAGAAGGGATGGTCCTAAGTGAGTCATTCCAGGCAACTGCTTTGATTGAGAAGCTGCCTAACGGCTGGAAAGACTTCAAGAACTACTTGAAGCACAAACGAAAGGAGATGACAGTCGAAGAGCTCGTTGTCAGGCTCCGGATTGAAGAGGACAACAGGAAGAAAGGAGGAAGTACCTCCACTGTCAAAGCCAACATGGTTGAGCATGGCGAGTCCTCGGGGGCGAGGAAAAAACCACCGACAGGCAAAAGCTCAAAGTTGGGGGCTAGAGGAGGAATCTCCAAAAGGCCAGCCTACATGCCAAAGGAGCCTACTTTTAGGTTCAATGGCAAATGCTTCAATTGTGGAAGTGACGGGCATCGGGCAGTTGATTGTCTGAAGAAGAAGCCCTACGGGAAAAACCCTCCGCAACACAAAAACCGGGCACATATGGCTGAAATGGAGGAATTGTCACACGATGTGGACGACATGCATCTGTCAGCCATCGTGTTAGAAGTGAACATGGTGGGGTCAAACCCGAGGGAGTGGTGGGTGGACACTGGGGCCACTCGCCACATTTGTGCAGAGAAGAGAATGTTCACAACTTTTGAACCGGTTTCAAACAGGGAGAAGTTGTTTATGGAAAACTCTGCAACCTCAGCTGTTGAAGGTAAAGACAAGGTGATCTTGAAGATGACTTCAGGAAAAGAACTGACTTTGAACGATGTCCTTTTTGTGCCGGACATTCGTAAGAACCTTGTCTCGGGGTCTCTCCTAAGCAAGCATGGCTTCCGCATAGTGTTTGAATCAGACAAGGTTGTGTTGACCAAGGACGGGGTCTATGTGGGGAAGGGATATATGTCAGGTGGTATGTTTAAATTGAATGTAATGACACTTATCCCTAAGATTAATGAGAAAGCTTATTCTTCTGCTTATATGCTTGAGTCCCCTAATTTATGGCATGGTAGATTGGGTCATGTAAATTTTGACTCTTTACGTAGATTAATCAAGTTAGATCACATACCATCTTTCAAGATTAATCCACAACACAAGTGTGAAACTTGTGTAGAAGCAAAATTGACAAGGTCTTCTTTTCATTCTATTGAAAGAAGTACCCAGCCTTTGGGTTTAGTGCATAGTGATGTGTGTGACTTGAAAGTTGTACAATCACGTGGTGGCAACAAGTACTTCATCACTTTTGTTGATGATTGCACTAAATACTATTATGTGTATTTGCTTAAAAGCAAAGACGAGGCTATTAATAAATTTATTCTTTTTAAGAATGAAGTTGAGAATCAATTAAGCCGGAAAATCAAGGCATTGAGAAGTGATCGTGGTGGTGAGTATGAATCCCCGTTTGCCGAGACTTGTGCTCAATTTGGGATTATTCACCAAACCACAGCGCCTTATTCGCCTCAGTCAAATGGTGTTGCTGAGCGGAAGAACAGGACACTGAAAGAGATGATGAATGCAATGTTGATAAGTTCTGGGTTGCCACAGAACTTATGGGGGGAAGCAATTCTCTCCGCGAATTATATTCTTAATAGAATACCATGGAAGAAAGTGGACAAGACTTCATATGAGTTGTGGAAAGGTCACAAACCTTCATATAAACACCTACGAATGTGGGGGTGTTTTGCAAAAGTGGCGGTACCTACACCTAAGCGGGTTAGGATAGGTCCGAAAACCGTGGACTGTATTTTCATTGGTTATGCACAAAATAGTAGTGCATATAGATTTCTTGTGCACAAGTCTGATATTTCAGATATATACAAGAATACTATCATAGAATCTAAAAGTGCATCTTTCTTTGAAGATGTATTTCTGTGTCGTCCCCAAGACAGGGTTCCGAGTTCCATGAAAGAAATAGATGATCACATGGATGATCAAACAGTTGATCAAATAACTGATCAAGTAGATGATCAAGCTGATGAAGTAGATGAGCCAAGAAGGAGTAAAAGGGCTAGAACCACAAAGTCTTTTGGTCCAGACTTCTTGACTTATATGTTAGAGGGTGAACCTCGAACGTTCCATGAAGCTGTGACTTCACCTGAAAGTCCTTTATGGAAAGAAGCAATTAAGAGTGAGATTGACTCCATCTTATAGAACCATACTTGGGAGTTGGTTGATCTACCCCCAGGCAATAAGCCTTGGGGAGTAAGTGGATCTTTCGAAGAAAGATGAAAGCGGATGGGTCAATTGACAAATATAAAGCTCGGCTAGTTATCAAAGGATACAGACAGCGAGAAGGCCTGGATTACTTTGATACGTATTCACCTGTGACAAGGATTACATCCATTCGCATGGTGGTTGCAATAGCAGCTTTACGTGGTTTAGAAATACATCAGATGGATGTAAAGACAGCTTTCTTAAATGGAGATTTAGATGAAGAAATCTACATGGAGCAACCCGAGGGGTTTTCAGCTCCAGAAAAAAGTAAGAAAGTCTGTAAGCTTGTCAAGTCATTGTATGGTTTGAAGCAAGCTCCCAAACAATGGCATGAGAAGTTTGACAATGCTATGTTGTCAAATGGGTTTCGAATCAATGAGTGTGATAAGTGCGTATATGTTAAAGACACTGACAAAGGTTATGTCATTTTGTGTCTATACGTTGATGACATACTCATTGTTGGTAGCAATGATGAAATGATTAAAGCTACCAAAAGATTGTTAAACTCTAAGTTTGACATGAAGGATATAGGCCTTGCAGATGTCATTCTGGGTGTTAAGATCACCAGAACATCTGGTGGTATTGTACTTTCTCAAGCTCATTATGTTAATAAGATACTTGAGAAATTTGGAAAGTCTGATACAAGTATGTTTAGGACACCGGTAGACTTAAGTCTATATTTGACCAAGAATAATGGTGAGAGTGTCTCTCAACTAGAATATTCTCGGGTCATTGGGAGTTTGATGTATCTGATGAGTTGTACAAGGCCGGATATCGCCTACGCTGTTAGTAGGCTGAGTAGATACACAAGTAATCCTAATGCTACTCATTGGAAGGGCATTATGCGGGTGTTGGGGTATATCCGTTACACCCTAGATTATGGGCTGCATTATACCAGATACCCAGCGGTACTAGAAGGGTATAGTGACGCAAATTGGATATCTGATATAAAAGATTCCAAATCCACTAGTGGTTATATCTTTACCCTCGGAAGGGCAGCCGTGTCTTGGAAATCTGCCAAGCAAACGTGTATCTCAAGATCAACGATGAAATCTGAGTTTATTGCTTTAGATAAAGCAACTGAAGAAGCTGAATGGCTTCGCCAGTTTGTTGAGGATATTCCACGTTGGCCGAAACCTGTGCCAGCTATCAGTATTCATTGCGATAGCCAATCAGCGATTGGTCGGGCACATAGTAATATGTATAATGAAAAGTCTAGACATATCCGTCGTAGACATAATTCCATACAACAACTACTCTCAAATGGAGTTGTCTCTCTAGACTATGTCAAGTCTAAGGACAACATTGCGGATCCGCTAACCAAAGGGTTAACTCGAGAGTTAGCAGAAAAGTCGTCAAGAGGAATGGGGTTAAGGCCTTTAGTAAAGGTTACTGGAACGGAAAACCCAACCTAGTTGACTGGAGATCCCAAGATCTAGGTTCAAAGGGACAACCTAACTTCGTGTAACGGGTGAGTCACTGGAGAGGTAAATCCTCTTGCCCATTCCTTTATACAGTGATGCCCTGTGGGGGTGGAAGGTTAAGCTAATGCTTTTAATGACCTTAGTAATGTGGTATAATGAAATACCGTATCTAGGTCACCTATGTGAGTGCGAAGTGGGGCCGCTTCTTTAAGAATTGCCAAGGCCGAATTCTTTAAAAACACTCATAGAACCAGGCTAGTGTTCCAGGGCCATACCGGACACACCAGTGAGAACAAGAACAATGGTTGGACTAACTCCTGTGTGAGGTCTATTGTCTCGGTTTACATAAACGGCAGAACAGTTCAAGACATCACGTTCACTGGTTAGCCAGTAAATCCGATAGGCTTTCACTACTAAAGGTTCAAGGCCAACAGCTACCTTTTCTAATGCAGGGTTAGTCTATGTGCTCTCTCTCTTTCCGAGTCTTTATTGATAAACGTTGAGCGTTTGCTGTATTCGGTCAATTTTTATTCATGTGGGGGATTGTTGGAGAAAAATGGTTGAATAAGAAATTGCCTCATAAATGTGTATATAACTCACACATTTAAGGCTCATTAGTTTTACAAAATTGATTGGGCAATTTTGCTAGCATTAGTTGCCAACCTTGATGGCTAGAGGCTCCTCCCCTCTCCCCCATGGTGTATAAAAGGAGGCCCTATTCCTTGAAAAGAGATATAGAATTTTTTCTTTACATCCATACACTGTCAGTCTACTTCTCCTATAATTTTTTTCCTGAGAGTGAGTGCTGCCGTTGTCCATTCGTTCGCTAAGCTAATCAGAAGGTGTTTCTGTTGTAGCTGGTAAAAAACCGTCGTATCCTGGGAAGTAGACGCCGGCATACCTCCAGCACCCAACGGTGAGGCGGCGAATCTATTTTAAGGAGACTGTGGTATCACATAGGCTTCGGTTTGCTTCCTTTAACCAGTTTATATTTTATCTGTATTTTATTCAGCATGTTATTTTTCCTAGGATTGAAGGTTTGTTTTGTTCATCTCATAATTTTGCGATATGCAATGTGAAATTATGTAATGTGAGTAGTTTTTCCCAACAGGTGAGACTACAGCTCGACTCATTAATACTTCCGCTAACCATGATTCAAAATGAAACTACAACTCACGTAATTAATACTCCAATTAACAACTCTATTCATGCACTTCAATTTATAAGGTTTCGGGACTTTCACCCCGAACATTCTAGCCAGCTTAATTATCTATGGAGTCCATCCCTCATTTTCCCCCAATCAAGGATACATATACAATGTATTTAAGCATATAATCACATATGGAGTACATCCCCCATCTCCTCCCAAACAAAGATACACAAACAATGTGTTAAAATATATGAACACATATGGAGTACATCCTTCATCTCCTCCCAAACAAAGATACACAAACAATGTGTTAAAATATATGAATACATATGGAGTACATCCCACATCTCCTCCCAAACAAAGATACATAAACAATGTGTCAAAGTATATGAACACATATGGAGTACATCCCCCATCTCCTCTCAAACAAAGATACATAAACAATGTGTCAAAGTATATGAACACATATGGAGTACATCCCCCATCTCCTCCCAAACAAAGATGCATATGCAAAGTATTTATGCATATGAGCACATATGGAGTACATCCCCCATCTCCTCCCAAACAAAGATACATATACAATGTACTTAGGCAATTATCATATACAATGATCAATTAATCCACATATTCGATGTATTATTCCAACCCTCTCGCTCAATGACATATTCAATGTAATTAGTTTTAGTTTTCCCTAATCAACATACAGTGTTTACAACAATCAAGACTATCCTTCACCGATAGCCCAAAGCAGTTATCTCTAAACAGATAGTAAATTTATCAACCGACAAAATATCGACATTTTCATGGGTGAGTGATTAAATTATCCAACTGCACCCTTCAATCTCATAATTTTCCCAATTTCATGGATATAAACTCGATTTCATATTTCCACATTTTTCCAAAATTAATTAATTACAAAAATTAGGGCATTTTTTCGTTTTCTCAAATATTGGTCCTAAGACCAAATTCCACCAATTTAACTCTCAAACTCATATTTCCAAGGCTTTAAATACACATGGAGTTATTGAACACAAAACCCCTCTTTTATAAATTACAAACCAAACCCTAACTTTTTTCAAAATTACCCAACAACACCAACTAATCAAAAGGAGAAGGATATCCTTACCTCAAATGAAGAGACCAAAAGGAGAAGAAGATGAAAACCCGAAATGCAACAAATACCAACTTTCTCGGATTGAAACGAAGCACACACCAAGCTCCACACTTTTTACAAAGGGACTAGGGTAGGAGACCACTAGAACTAGGTGGATTTTTACAAAGAAGGTATGTAGAGAGAGAGGGAGCAGCCGTTCTAGGGTTTTTAGAAAAAGAGATGAAGAAAAGTGATGAAGAAGAAGCTGCTGCGATTTGATATATTCAAAGCTCGCTCGAGTGAAGGAGTGATCGCTCGAGCGACCAGACACAAAGAAACCTCGCTCGAGCGTAGAAAGCCTCGCTTGAGCCAACAATACGAAGCTTCAGGTCTACAACCCAGAAGCATGCTCGAGCGAAGAAAAGCTCGCTCAAGCGAAGAAATCCAAAACATACAGCTCGCTCGCTCGAGCGAAGAAAAGTTCGCTCGAGCTAAGAATCACAACCTTCAGGTCCAGAACCAGATGCAGACGCATGCTCGAGCGCAAGACTTCTCGCTCGAGCCACCAAACACATCACCCAACCCTGGCTGGAGCGAAGGAACCCTGGCTCGAGCAAATGATCTAAAACACAGATCTCGCTCGAGCGACAAAAGCCTCGCTCGAGCGAAGAAACAAAATTCGGGGCAACAACTATATGTTCAAACTCACTACCTACTTGTGACAAACCTGCCCAACACATCCTAAAACTCCAATACAAAGAATTAAAGGACGGAAAGAAACAGATACAACAACTGACATCTACGGAACCGAGTCCGGATTACAATAACCAATGGAGGAAAAACCGGGATCGCTATACTCTCTGATATTTGTTTAAAATATGATTTATCTCTTGTGATTCTGAATTATATCATGCCCCTTGATGTTTCGAATTTCACAACAATTGGCCTCTTTTATTAATAAATTATCAAGTTAATTAACAATTTGTAATGATATCAAAAATTTATTTCAATTAATAATTCAGATAATTTTATTATTGTATATGAAAACAGTTAGAAATTTTATTTTTTAGTTAATTCTGTTAAATAAATTTTTGAGACAAGAGAATATTTGTAATTTTTCAGACCACATGGGGCTATCCATATTTTATGTAAATTTCAAGGGTGCATTTGTAATTTACTATTTTAATATTATACATATATTTTAGGATAAATTACAAATACACCCCCTAAGGTTTGATTAAAATATGGAATGTCCTCCTGTGGTTTTGAAAACTACATCCTGTCTTTTCAAGTTTTTTTTTTTGTTGATAACTCAAAGTGTCCTAGTCAGCTTGCGTGCACTTCGAATAATCCTTAGGAGACCAATCTCATCGTCTACTAGTAGGGGTCCAATTAAAATCAAAGCAGAACTCTGTATGGATTGGGCCAACACAGGAATTGATAGTACCATGAGATTTCGAACATGAGACCTAGAGAGAAATAAACTTCTAAGTCCCAAGCCTACGCCAGTAGGCCAACCCCTTGGGGTTTCCTGCCCCTTCAAGTTTATAATCACATAATAAATTATACATTTTATTAATAAATCATCAAATCAATTAATAATTTTTAATGATATCAGAAATATATTTAACTAACAATTCAGGTAATTTTATTATTTTATAAGAGAGTGGTTAGAAATTTCAATTTTTTTTGTTAATTTTGTTAAATAAAAAAACTGACAAGGAGTATTTATAATTTTCCAAGCCACAAGGAGTAATATGTATTTTAAGCAAAGTTCAAAGAGTATATTTATAATTTATCCTAAATTTTTTATTTATGTGTTATTTATTGATAGGGATTATCCAAATGAAATTTAAAGGGTACTTCGGTTGATTTTCATGCTTTGTAAAAGGGTCAACACCCCATACGAAGGTTCAATTTGATATACAATTCAAACGTCAACTAGCGTCTTTTTTAGTTGTTTCATTACAATTTGTAGCCCAAATTCCACATAATTTACATACCTTATAATTGAATGTCTAACAAGGGCAAAGTTCCATCTAAAAGTAAAAAATAAAAAACACATGGGTGTAGTGTGTACTCTTTTGGCCCAATTACATTTATGTGAAAAGTAGAGGGAGAAAAAATTACAAATCAATACATAAGCTTTTTTTTTAATTTTATTTTTAGTGAATAATCTTTTAATTTTATAGTAATAGAGGTGAAATGAAAGAAAATAATTACACATGGATGAAATCTACACATTAAATTGACCAAATTGCCCCCTCGCCTTCCCCTCTCTCTTTTTTGTTTGCAACTTTGATTGCCAACCGATCATTCAAACAAATTAAAATTTCAGAGACAAAAATTTATCCAATCATTCATATTTCAAGAACAAAATATTTTATATATAATATTTTTAATGACAAAATTAAATATAATTGATAATTTACTATCCTTTTTAAGAGTCAAAATTCTCGTTTTAGAAAGTAAAACTATACTAAAGAAATTAAAACGTAGAGAATGTTTCGTTAAACATAGATAGATGACCATGAATCCTTCTCTATTAGATTTTTATGTCTTTGCTTTGGTCATTTTTAATTAATACAACTTTATTTCTGGGTTATCTTCCTATTGGAGCATTTAGTTTATTATAAATGTAAAAAAAAAACTACTTTTCTTGAGGATACCTCTAAAATAATATAATAAAGGCAAATTATACAAGTAATGTCTACATTTTAATATTTGTGTCATTTTAGTTTGTACAATTTCAATCAACTAATTTTAACTCTTAATTTTAATTTTTATGTAATTCAATTTGATAAATACCGTTAGAGTCTTTGACAAACAATGATCATAGAGTTTGTTGAAATTAACTTCATTAAGTTAAACAAGTTCGTGAAAAATGATTGAGACATCTATTTTTGGTGATCCCCCCAATTGATTTATGACTCTTCTTTTGTTTTTTTTGGGGGGGGGGGGGAATGATTCACACTCACCCATATTCTTTTGCACCGGATAAGATAATCCCATGTTTTGGGGATCCATGCAGAGCATTGATGTGGTGAGCAAATCAAAGCCATTTTTTAGTAAACATAAAAATGAATGACTAAAAGAGTCATA
This sequence comes from Camellia sinensis, assembly GCF_055761805.1. NCBI lineage: Eukaryota > Viridiplantae > Streptophyta > Magnoliopsida > Ericales > Theaceae > Camellia > Camellia sinensis. Next base: position 93,776,470 of record NC_138962.1, read on the forward strand.
TTTTAGTAGCGTAAATTATAAACGCATTTTTTGATATTTATTAAAAATATAATTTATCTTTTATGATTTTAAAAATTATATCATGTTTCTTGACATTTTAAATTTTATAACAATTGGCTTATTTTATTAATAAATTATCAAGTCAATTAACAGTTTTTAATGATAGTAAAAATTTGTTTCAATTAATAATTCAGATAATTTTATTATTGTATAGGAGAACAATTAGAAATTTTGACTGTGTTTGGTGGGGCTGTCAAATCATAATTCCACCCACTTATTTGAATGTTGCGTTTGGTTCCGCGTTTCAAAAATCATTTCCACACCCGTGTTTGAAAACTCATCTATCCGGTCATCCACTCGGACGCCTGGCCGGTTGACCGAAACATTTTTTTTTTGGCACCTGTTATTTTTATATTTTAAATAAAAAATATTTTCAAATATTTTTTTAAATTTTTTTTTATGAGTTTTAAATAGAATTTTTGGTTGTGTGTATAAATTTTTGAATTAAATATTATATGTCACATCACTCAATTAAAACTTAATTCAAAACTCTTTTCAAAATTCATAACCAAACAAATTTTTCACACTCAAATCATAATGGGCAAATTACACTAATAGTTCCTATAATTTGGGGCTCATGTCATTTTGATCCTTGACTTTTCAATTGTGACACATTTGATCTTAAATTTTGAATCTTGTTTCAAATAAATACAATTGAAGATACCATTGTTTAATTTCATGAGTAAAAATGTCAATTTGATAAAATATAAACTAATTTGACAAAAATAAATGTCAAAAAAATATTTTTAAAATTTTTAAAATTATTTCTACACTCCAAAGATAAAATTATGTAAAATTGATAAATCTTTTAGACATTTATTTATTTATTTATTTTACCAAATTAATTTTTATTATATATTTAGATGATGATTATGTAATGGGTAGTTGTTAAATTTTTAATGTGTAATCGATACATTTAATATATGAAATATTTTAGTTTTGGATTTTTTTTTTGATTTAATATATTGGTTTAATAATGATATTAAAGTTGTCGCCATATTTGATTTTTGAAAAAATATAAACTAATTTAATAAAAACAAAAACAACCACCCATTACATGATTATCATCCAAACACATAATAAAAATTAATTTGGTAAAATAAATAAATAAATAAATGTCTAAAAGATTTATCAATTTTACATAATTTTATCTTTGGAGTGTAGAAATAATTTTAAAAATTTTAAAAATATTTTTTTGACATTTATTTTTGTCAAATTAGTTTATATTTTATCAAATTGACAATTTTACTCCTGAAATTAAACAATGGTATCTTCAATTGTCCTTATTTGAAACAAGATTCAAAATTTATGGTCAAATGTGTCACAATTGAAAAGTCAGGGACCAAAAATGACACAAGCTCCAAACTATAGGGACCGTTAGCGTAATTCACCCAATCATAATTCCAAAACTCACAAACTCAAAATACAACTCTATTATCAAATCATAATTCTAAAGCTCTACCAGACGCAACCTTTATTTTTCAGTTAATTCTGTTAAATAAAAATTTTTGGCAAGAGAATATTTGTAATTTTTCAAACTACATGAGGGAATCCTTATTTTATGTAAACTTCAAGCGGTGTATTTGTAATTTGTTCTTTTTAATATTATTCATATTTTAGGATAAATTACAAATATATCTCCTAAGATTTGTTTAAAATACAGAATGTCCCCATGTGGTTTCAAAAACTACATCTTATTCCTTCAAGTTTTTTTTTTATTTTATTTAGAACTTAAGAGTGTTCGGTCCAGCTTGCGCGGCTAATCCCTGAGGGATCAATACCATTGTCCACTAGCGGAGGGTCCAATTAAAGCCAGAGGAGAATTTCATATGGATTGGGCCAACACAGAGATTGATAGCACCATGAGATTTTGAACCCGAGATCCAAAGAGGTGCAAACTCCTAAGTCCCAAATCTACACTATTAGGCCAATCTCTTGAGGTTTCCTGCTCTTTCAAGTTTATAATCACGTAATAAATAATATCTTTTATTAATAAATTATCAAATCAATTAACAATTTTTAATGATGTCAAAAATATATTTTAATTAACAATTCAGATAATTTTATTGTTTTATAAAGAGTAGTCAGAAATTCCAAAAAAAAAAAATTTGTTAATTCTATTAAATGAAAAATCTAACAAGGGATATTTGTAATTTATCAAATTATAGAAAACAATCTGTATTTTGAACAAATTTCAAGAGAAATATTTATAATTTATCCTACATTTTTTTATTTATGTGTCATTAATTGATAGGAATTATCCATATGAAATTTATAGCGTACTTTGGTTGATTTCCATGCTTTGTTAAAGGGTCAAAACCCAATTTGATATACAATTCAAGAGTCAACTAATTGAATGTTGTTTCGTTACAGCCCAAATTCCGAATTCCACATAATTTACATATCTTATAATTGAATGTTTAACAAGGGCGTAGTTCCATCTTTAAAAGAAAAAAAAAAAAAAAAAAAAAGCAAAATAGTCTGTATCCTTTTGGCCTAATTACATTCATGTGAAAACTAGAGGGGGAAAAATTACAAACCAATGCATAATTTTTTTTATTTTATTTTTAGTGAACAATCTTTTAATTTTATAGTAACCGAGGTGGAAAGAAAGAAAATAATTACACATGGATGAAATATACACATTCAATTGACCAAATTCCCCCTCGCCTCTCCCTCTCTTTTTTGTCTGCAACTTCAATTGCTAACAAATCATTCCAACAAATTAAAATTTTACAGATAAGAATTTATGGAAAAATTCACATTTTAGGAAGAAAATATTTTATATACTAAAAGTATTATTGTTATATTTTTAATGACGAAATTGAATATTTATTGATGAATTACTATCCTCTGTGGGTCAAAATTTTTGTTTCAAAAGGTAAATCTATTTTGCACAAAATTAATTTATCTCTAAAAGTGTATTTAGTTGCAACATTTTTGAAGTTTTGTAGCTAAATATTATTTTTTTTACTTTTCAGAATGATCTTTTAGTAAGGACTCTTGTGGCGACACAAATTGATCTTTTAATATTTTTTGTAACAAAATTTTTAATTTTAGGGCAAAAAAATTTAGACCCTAAAATTCTTAAATGTTGCAGTGAATATTGTCATAGAGTCCTTGCCATCTACACCACCATTGCTACCTTCAACACCACCCTTTGTCACTTCCTCGCCACTCCTAACCTTTTCCCTTACTATCACACTCCAAATTTACAAAGTCCGATCCACGAGAACAAATCACAAATAATAAAGAAAAGAGATAATATTAAATATGATCAAAATACCTCTCTCTCATATATATATATATATATATACACACTAGGGATAACCCGTGCCTGAAGGCACGATCAATAATTTTTTTGGTACCACACGTGCTACAGAATTCAGTTGTAATAAATCAATTTAAAATGATATATCACTCCAACTTAATACTTCACAAATAAGAAGTAGAAATTATTTCTACATAGTAAACTGCCAAAAACATTCATAAATTTCAAATAACAAACTTCAAAATTACAATCCAAATAATGAATTTTATATTACAGTGTAGCATAAGCAAAGAATAGAATCTAAAAATATTTGCTAAAATTCAAGTCCAAACAACAAATTTTAGAATTCAATTCACGTCAAAATGACACATGTATAGCAAACCTTCAATAAAAGGATGTTACTGAATTAGTATCATAAATGGTAACCGTTTCACTTTATCAAATTTCAATACCTTCAAGAAAAGGTGAACGAATATTTTGGTACAAAAGAGTAATCATAATCTAACTAAAAATAATAATAATTAATCATCCAGTTTAGAATGAGAGCCAACCAACTACACACATAAAGAGAAGCAACATAACCCAGCGTTTCTAATACGGATCAGCCACCTGCAACAAAATCATTCGCTTAAATTCACTTTAAAAAACCAATAGCTATGAGAAATCGCATCAAAATACATATGAGAAATCAACAAAATGATTCTTTAAAAGCAACTCTAATTTGACAACAAAATGAACTCATTGCAGTAATAAAAATAACTTCAAGAACAATAACAAATGCATGAATAGCATAATATAATATTATTGAATTAGATGATTTTACGGTTTCAAATTGAACAATACCAAAAAAACTCAACGAACCCATGTTTAAGAGTGATAATTGCATGTTTCACAATTTTTTGCAATGACATTGTCATAGCAATGGGACTAGGCTTGGTTTAATTTGGTTTGGTTTGGTTTGAACATTGTCATAGAAACAAATAATCTTCTTTCAATTTGTTTTGTAATTAATCCCCTTCTTTCGGCAGAAAGTTCATGTACTTCTCTAATAGCTCTGAATATATCAGTGGTAAGCATAATTCTAACCCCATCATTGGCTGAAACACACATGAAAAATAGCATTGAGCGAAGATTCTAAACATGAATGTAAGAGAGAAGTTTACATAGGTTTTACATAGTGAAACCTATCAATAAAATGATAACTCTTGTATAGAAGTCTTCCTAGTTGAACCGGGGAGCAAATTTCAACAACAACAAAAATATGAATTAGGCAAACCTCTCCAAACACTTTGATCTAGATATTGAATTAGTACAGTGAAGCAAACATAGAACATGCATTGATGAACTCGTCATTTTTCCAATTATCTAAGCTCTGTAAATAGATCAAATAATAAAAATAAGATTAAAAAGCCCTAAAAAAACACAAACTATTCATTGCAAAATTCACGAAAAAATAAAAAATTTGTGTCATCACTACTATAAAACACAATATTTGTAATCTTTGAAAGACAAGATGACGGCACAATTTTAAATTCCCAACAATGCATGAAGCAACACATGACAAATTAATTGAGGAAAAAAAAAAAAAAAACAGAGATGATATGAAATGCATAGCTTGTATTAGCCACAACAAACACTAAAATTAATTTGGCAGGAAAAAATGAATCTGAACAATAATCCCGCAAGCAAAATCAGTTTTTTACTTTGATATAAAGGACCAATCATCCCTTCACAAATAAAATCAAATGTTTTAAATAGAAACAAAATGAAGATGCCATCTAAGTTTGAATGAGACATGAAAAATTGCCCTTTTACTCATAAAGACTTCAAAACAATATTTAAGCGATTGCTATCATAAAAAAGAATCTCATGGATGACTAAATTAGTGCATCAAATCTTTAGTTAGTGTATGGATATTACTCAGTACAACTGGATCCAATCATTCTCCCATTTTCTAATTTCTTGTAATTTGTCTTCTACAAAACGAATTGCCTCCCTAAACATTTAGAGTTTTCAAGTGCTTTATATGGTTCAAGCCATCCCCAAACCCATCCAGAGAATAAAAAAAATTACTAAGATAAAATGTGGGAAAGTAAACCACAACATAGCTAAAACCAAAGCAAGTAAAACCAGTTAATAAAGATATTCAATCTTCTGACCGCACACCTAAACTGAGACTTGAAGCAGCAAAGGAGCAATGCATAACCGTAAAGAGAAGGACAATCAAAATACAACTAAATTATGTACAAAGCACAATCCCAAAGACAAAAACCCTCAACGAAATTCACAAAAAATTGCCATTATCATCACTTGCAAAGAGGTTGTGTGTATGTGTGTGTGTGTGTGTGTGTGTGTGTGAGAGAGAGAGAGAGAGAGAGAGAGAGAGTAAAACTAATTAGAGCTCTTTCCGGTCTTCAAATTATGTTGTAAAGAAACTAACTTTTAAGGTAATCTCAATTACATCAAAACCAATAGAGCTCTTCTCTTTATTCAAGTCTAGGAATTCAAACTAAGTAGAGCTCTTTCCGGTCTTCAAATTATGTTCTAAAGAAACTAACTTTTAAGGGGGAGAGAGACATTTGTAATAGACAGAGGTACTGGTAAGCAAGAACTAGAGGTCTAGCATCAACACACATTTTGTTCAACTTATACTTTTAACCGTCAGATGTTGATTAGGATTGATCTCAACCATTAAAAACAATTGCATCTCTAAGACAATTGTACGACATTTTCAAAAACCCTTGTGGTTTATTATATAGATAAGTGGATTTTCATTTTTGTTTTGTGGCCTGTTGAAATATATAACCCACTTTGAAATCAACCATCAAAAGTATTCTTACGCAATAACAACCTTTATTGCATCAACAGAGAAGCCATTATAAAGGGCTTTGGATCAAGAGCTAGTGGGGAGGGGGAGAGTATGCAGATGTGAAAGAGTGAAAGGGGTTTGTATATGTATATATAACTATTTATAACAATTGCAAAAACTAAAGTCATCAAACACAAATAAAAAGTTCAATTTTAGGTTCTAACCACATTAAATCTTAACTCTTAAACATGATTTCAGAAGTTCAACTTTTAGCCTCTAAACACTTAAAAGAACATTTAGAAAAATTGATCTAGCTAATATAATTAATTTCCGGCCAATAAAAAAATTTTGAACATAAAATTTAGCATGTAGCATAAATATTAACTATCCAGTTCATACTGATATTTTTGCCAATGTACATTTGTAATCATTTTAACTTATATCTCCTCTTTTAAACTAAATCAAATCCATTAATTTAATTGCAGACCATTTCCCGCTGTCGTATCCTCCATATCTTTCCCTCACTGTTCTATTCGTTTGTTTGCACTATTTTTCTCCCTATTGAAGACTCTAAACTGAAGCAGAATAGCAGTTCAACTGCTTCAACTGATTCTGTTATAACCAAAGCTGCAACTGATTCTGTTATAGCAGCCACACCACCAACTGATTCTGTTATATCAGCTATACCAAGAAGATTCCCGAAGCCTCTACCATCTCAGTCTTATAGTTCTGTTGTAACAACTTAAAAGCTTACATACAAGTTTATAAATAGGATTGTACAATAACATTCTGATGCATCTTGGAATAAGAAAATATAATTCAGAAGGTTCTTTCATTTCTTCATGGTATCAGAGCCTCTCTCTCTAACGAGTTGATTCATGGCTCCTTTCACTTCTTTATCTTCCTTCATGACTTCAACCTCACTCCCTCCAAATCTCTCATTACTAATTTCAAACCTTTCCTCGTTTATCACCATCAAACTTGATGGATCAAATTTTCTAATCTGGAAATCTCAAGTGCAGAACATTCTTATTGCTACTAGTCTTCTTGGATTTGTTGATGGAACTATATCATGTCCACAAATGACGATAACAGATTCTTCTGGTTCAGAGAAGGACAATCCTGAATATCTGCAATGGAAGATTATTGATGCACACTTGCTCAGTTGCATTACTGCAACTTTGTCACCTGAAATCTATTCATCTGTTCTTCATCTTCATAGTTGTGCTGAGATCTGGACTGCTTTACATAAGCGATTCACTTCGCTTTCTCGATCACATATTCATCAGTTAAAGAACAAATTAAACAACATTTCTAAGAAATCAGACTCAATGGAAAATTATCTTTCCAAGATCAAAGCCTTGGTCAGTCAATTGGCTCTTGTTTCTTCCTTTATAGATGATGAAGATCTTGTTTTGCTTACTTTGAATGGTCTTCCTAATGAGTATGATGCCTTCAAGACTACAATTCGAGCCAGAGCAGAGTCAATTTCCATGGAAGAATTGACTGCTCTTCTTCTTTCTGAATCTGTTCATATTGAATCCAAACTTCAGACACTTTCTTCGGAACCTACTATGGCCTTCTCTGCGGTTCGAGGTTCCTTCAATTCTAATCACAGAGGACATTCTTCTACCTTCAGAGGTCACTCTTACAGAGGCAATCGAGGTCATTCATACAAAGGAACTCCTCGAGGCAGTGGTAGATCTGGATCTAATTTCACCACTAACTCTGGTTTTTCCCGAAATTTTCATGATCAAGGAGGTTTCTCTCGCAGCAGAGGTAGATCTATAACTTGTCAGATTTGTGGAGGTTCTGGTCACTCTGCATTAGACTGCTGGTATCGGATGGATTCTCAGTATAGTTCTCAACATCAGCCTCCTTCTGAGTCTAGCTCCAGAACATTTGTTGCTGCTACTTCATCATCTACTCCAACCGCAGCTACTTCTCCTCCTCAAACACCTTGGTACTTGGACTCTGCTGCTACAGATCATATCACACATGATCTTCATAATCTCAGTCAATCACAGCCCTATCCAGGTTCAGATCAGATCACTATAGGTAATGGAACTACAATTCCCATTCACAACACTGGTAAGGGACTGCTTCCTACACCTCATTGTTCTTTTCGATTAAAACATGTCTTACATGCTCCTTCCATTTCTTCTAACCTTCTGTCAGTTCACAAATTTACTAAGGACAATAATTGTCTCATTACCTTTGATGATTCTAAATTCGTGATTCAGGACAAAGATTCGAAGAGAATTCTTCATCAAGGGTCCAATACCAATGGCCTCTACAATTTTTACTCTCCTTCAACATCTGTGCTACCTGCTGATCCATTTGTTCATAATTCATACTTTACTACGTCACATACACCTGTTTCTTCCTCCATTTGGCATAATCGATTAGGCCATCCCTCCTTTGTGAAATACAATCATCTTAAACCATTGTTGAATGTTTCTCAGAATAATGATTCACAGAATAAAATGGCATCTTGTACTAATTGTTGCATAGCTAAAAGTCATAGACTTCCTTTTCAGTTGTCTAATACTACTGTGAATGCCCCACTCTCTCTTATCCATAGTGATGTATGGGGGCCATACTCTTCTACTTCTGGTTATAAATACTACTTACTTTTTGTGGATGACTTTAGTCGATTTACTTGGCTTTTTCCATTATCTTATAAAAGTGAAGTGTGTGATAAGTTCATAGCATTCAAGGCCTATATTGAAAAACAATTTCATACTTCATTACAAATTCTAAGAACTGATGGAGGATCTGAATATTTCACTAATAAAATGAACTCTTTCTTACATACCCAAGGGATTATTCACCAACATTCTTGTCCTCACACTCCCTCTCAGAATGGTACTGCTGAGAGGAAACATCGGCATATCACTGAAACTGCTACTGCTCTTCTTCATCACTCATCTGTACCATTACACTACTGGTTTGATGCAGTTGCTATTTCTACTTTTCTTATTAATAGACTTCCTTCTTCAAAGCTTGGACATAAATCTCCTTTTGAAAAGCTTTTTCATTACACTCCAGACTACTCATATTTTCGCGTGTTTGGTTGCCAGTGCTTCCCTTGGCTTAAGCCGTATCAACCTCTCAAGCTCCATCCTAAATCTATCTCCTGTGTTTTTTTGGGTTATCATCCGTTTGCTAAAGGTTATCGTTGTCTTGATCCACTCACAGGTCGGATCTATTTGTCTAGACATGTGGTTTTTAATGAGCATGTGTTTCCCTTTGCTCATTTGAAAGCTTCTGCAGTCTCTTCACCCTTACCAACCTTACCTGCTATTCAATCTTTTTTCTGGCCGTCTTTCTCTTCTTCTGCTATTTCTCAGACCTCTCAGACCTTATCTAGTCCCATATCTTCTAGTTCTGTGTCTCCTCCTCCTTGTTCTTTACCACCTGCTATAGTTCCTATTCAGTCCATTTCTATTGAGTTACCACCTCTACCTCCTTCTAATTCTAATCAGCATCCTATGATTACAAGATCAAAATCTGCTGCACCTCATCACTGTTTACTTGCTTCTCCTGCCACTGTTACTTTAACTGCTTCCTCCACTCTTTCTCTACCTGCCACTGTAAGTGCTTCTGATTCCTACACTCATTCTGAACCTCCTTCTTACAGCGAGGCTTTACTATCTCCTGTTTGGCATCAAGCTATGCTTGAAGAATTCTCTGCTCTTCAGCAACAACATACTTGGTCTTTAGTGTCACTTCCCCCTAACAAAACTGCTATAGGCTGTAAATGGATTTTCAAAGTGAAAAGAAATTCTGATGGCACTATTGCCCGGTATAAGGCACGCTTAGTTGCCAAAGGGTACCTGCAGCGAGAGGGTATTGATTTTCATGAGACTTTCAGTCCTGTGGCTAAACAACCCACTATTCGCATCTTACTTTGTCTTGCACTTCACCATAAGTGGGCTCTTAAACAGTTAGACATTTCCAATGCCTTTCTTCATGGTCATCTTGAAGAGGAAGTCTTCATCCTTCAGCCGCCAGGTTTTGAGGATTCTTCCTCTCCTCATCAAGTGTGTAAACTTCACAAGTCCTTATATGGCTTGAAACAGGCACCCCGAGCGTGGTTTTCCACCTTTTCTCAATACTTGGTATCTCAAGGCTTTGCTCATAGCAAAAGTGACTCTTCTTTATTCATTCAAAGGACTGCCACCTCAGTCACTTATTTATTGGTATACGTGGATGACATCTTGATCACTGGTGATAATTCTTCTCACATTCAATCTCTCATTACCAAGATGCACCATGTGTTCTCCTTGAAAGAATTGGGTGATCTTGCTTATTTTCTTGGTATTTCAATCCACCCTACTAACTCCGGCTATCTTCTATCTCAGTCTAAATATGCCAAAGAGATTCTTCTGAAAGCTGGTTTGTCATCTTGTAAACCCTGTCCTTCACCTATTGCTGTCAAGCCTCATGTGCTGCCAAATGCTTCTTTACCATTTTCTGATCCAGCTCTTTATCGAAGCATTGTTGGTGCTCTTCAATATCTCACCATTACCAGACCAGACCTTTCTCTATCTGTTAATCAAGCTTGTCAACATATGCATTCCCCTACCGTGGAACATTTTGCTGCAGTAAAAAGAATTCTGAGATATGTTCAAGGGACCCTCACTCATGGCTTGGTTTTTTCCTCCAGTACTTTTGATGTTCATGGGTATTCTGATTCCAATTGGGCCGGCGATGTTCATGACAGAAAATCAACGTCTGGTTACTGTGTCTTCTTGGGTTCCAATTTGGTTTCTTGGTCTGCCAAAAAGCAGGCCACCGTGTCCCGCTCTTCCACTGAGGCTGAATATCGAGCTTTAGCTAATACTGCTGCTGAGTTAAGTTGGATTTCCATGCTACTTACTGAAATGGGTATTTCTTCTCCTACTACCCCCATTCTCTGGTGTGATAACCTCTCTGCGATAGCTCTAGCTTCCAATCCTGTCTTCCACACACGTTCAAAGCATATCGAAATCGATTGTCATTTCGTCCGTGATAAGGTGCTCACTAAACAGTTTCAGTTGCAATATATTCCCACAATTGATCAGCTTGCTGATCTGTTTACTAAACCTTTAAGTGTCTCTCGGTTTCAATATCTCAAATCCAAGCTCATGGTTCTTGATCGCCCCATCAGCTTGCCGGGGAATATTGAAGACTCTAAACTGAAGCAGAATAGCAGTTCAACTGCTTCAACTGATTCTGTTATAACCAAAGCTGCAACTGATTCTGTTATAGCAGCCACACCACCAACTGATTCTGTTATATCAGCTATACCAAGAAGATTCCCGAAGCCTCTACCATCTCAGTCTTATAGTTCTGTTGTAACAACTTAAAAGCTTACATACAAGTTTATAAATAGGATTGTACAGTAACATTCTGATGCATCTTGGAATAAGAAAATATAATTCAAAAGGTTCTTTCATTTCTTCACTCCCTATACCTCCATTTCCCAACATCCCACAGCCTACCAAAACAAATTGTTGAGTGTGAATGTTATATAATTTAATATAGGGTCAATGATGCTAGCAATTTTTATATTTTGGTCTCTATAATTTTAATTGATTTGATTTTGTTTCAATATGGTTTAATTAATAACAACAATTAGCATTTTTTTAAAATTGAAAAATGCGTTCATGAGTAGCATTATCATGTTTTTAGGAAAAAAATTATAAACTTACTTAACTGAGTCAGTTAATTTCAACTAAATCAATGATTATTGTTTGTCAAAGACTCTAACGGCGTTTATCAATTGAAAAAAATTAATTGATTCAAAAATTAAAATTAAGAATTAAAAATTAGTAGATTGAAACTATATACAAACTAAAATGACACAAATGCTAAAGAAAAATGCTAGGGATACTAACAATCTTACTAACATACTCACAAGTTGATGCGAGTTCCATACTAAGTGATGGTTGATCTTATCAAAACTTGTGAGTGTATTAATAAGATTGTTAGTAAATGTGCAAATATCCCTCTTGAATAGTAAAATGTGGACAATGTGTCATTTACTTTTGATTATATTATTTTAGAGGTATCGTCCAGAAAAGTAGTTTTTCCACATTTATAATAAAATAAATGCTCCAATGAGAAGACAGGCACGCAGAGATAAAGAAAGATTGCTGGTCGTGTATCTATGTGTAATGAAACATTCTCTACGTTTTAATTTCTTTAGTATTATAATCGAAATCATACCTTTCACATGTGAACACTGTTCTTAGGAGTTTAAAATGAGATAGACGTCATAACATACATGGTGGTTAGAAATATTTAATGAGATGCTTTTTAAATTTTTTTTTTTTATTATCTGGTGTTTTATTATACTTTCAATATTTAAAATTGAATGTGTTAAGTGAAAATAAATTATTTTTATTTAGGTTTAGTTTATATTGATGATTATGGCAGACTAAAGTGGTAATGGAGTGGTTTTGGATTATAGCGAGAAAATAAAGAGAATTTTTTTATCAGGAAATAAAAAAAAAAACTTGTGGGTCGTATGGTAAAAGAAATTGAGGCTGGGTTAAAAAGAGAAAGCATTGAGAAAAAAAATAAATAAAGAAGAAGTGATGGTGGTGGGTGTAGACATCCCATTTTGACTGACCCTAAGACTTGAGCACTTTTTTATCCCTTTCTATGTATGTCTTCCGGATTGGATCACCCCCATCGAGAGTGATGATCATGGAGAAGTCGTAATAGGTCGTCGTCATCTTCCCGGTGGATGAGAAGTGGAAGGAGTTGGTGGTGTCCCATCACCTCTCCACCAAGGCGCCATGAGAAGTCCTCAGATGGAGATGTTCACTTGGTAGAGGGCGAAGGGGTGTACATCAGTGCCTAGTCAATCTACTTCATTAGTAGGTTGGGGCATATTCCTCGAATGGGATTGGGAAAAAGTGGCAAAAAAGGTATCAAAGAGAAAAAAATGAAAAAATGAAATTGAAAAAAAGAAAGAGCTCGCAAGGTTGAAAATCCAAAATAACGATTTGAGCAAAAGTTAGAGCATAAAAAGATCTCTTTTCAACTATGTGCAATGTATAAGATCTGGGATTCTCAAATTTGATCAGCGGGTCAGGCATATCATTTTGAGTCTTGGGTGATGTTACAGTGGGTTTGGGTTAGACAGAGAAAATAGAGTTTAAAAAATAAATTGGTGGAAATTGTAATTGTGGGTGAAGGTGGGTTTGGGTTATACAATAAATAAACAAATAAAATAATTGTTAAGAAAATTACGGAGACAAATGGCTGAACACATTTATGGTGGTAGTCGTTAAAGATGTATAGCCTTTCTAGCATAGTAAATATTTCTACTGTTTGATAGTTGTAATAGAAATTTCACTGTTTATATTTCTACTATAAATTGAGGAATTATTCCGTCATTCAGAAAAATAAGAAGTGAAGCAGAAAGGGCAAAGTAAAGATCAAAAGAGAAAGGGTAAGAATTATACTGAAATGTATAGTTAAATTATTAAATAAAATAACATAATTAAATACTGAAGATTTATAATTAAAAATTCTTAAAAAAATAAAAAAAGGATTCTGAAAAACTCAATTATCTTTAAATCTTGTATTCAGTTTATTATTTTGTTTGCTTTACAATATTTTTTTTTTTTTTGACGTTCATAACAATAATAACAATAGTATGGTGGAGGGATGGTGGTACAGGTGGTGGATTAGGTCAATGAGATAAAAGAGATTGAATAAAAAATAGTGGTGAAGGTGGATGATGTGGAAGGTTGGTTGGAGTCAGGGTCGGCCCAACCTTCTTGGGCCTTAAGGCAGAAAGTGAGGCATTTTACTATTTCAATGTTAATTATAATTTTTTACATTTTATTTTTATTTCAAATTCATCTTTCTTGTTTTTTTGTGATGCAAAACTTTTGCAATCAAAATTTTCTAATGGGTTTTTCCAATTGAAAGAATTAATCCACTTAATCTTTCTTTCTCTTTTTTTTTTTTTTTTTTTTTTTTTTTTAACATAGTTGATTTGATTCTATGTATGATTTTATCAATTATAATTTTGAGAATTTTCTTTATGTAGAAATAATTGTTATTAGTATTGTTAACAAATTTCAATTGATAAAATAGTTAATCCAATTGATCAAGTTTTTTTTTGTATTATTTCATTAGTTTCTACATCTTTTTAGATAAATAGTCTATGAAATTTTCACCTTAACTTATTATTATTATTATTATTATTATTATTATTATTATTATTATTATTATTATTATTATTATTATTTTCTATCAAATTTTTTTTAATGGTTGATAGAATTGTGAAAGTAACTATACTATGAATTTCACGTTAGTTGTTTGCCCAACCAATAGTAAAGGCTAAATGAATACATGACCCTAATAATAAGGAGATGGTTGACAAATTATATCATTTCATTAGTCAGACATATGAATACATAATTTTCTTAACTTACTTGTTGTGCAGTATTTGGTTCGAACTATTATAAATTCTTGCACTGGTTGTACATAGAGGATTAATTATTTTATTTTATTTTATTTTTTGTGATAAGAAATAAATCATTACCTACATTTAAAGAAAGTAGACACGAGCCCTTTTAATTACTTTTGTTAATTATGAGAATTCTTTTATCGCCCATATGCAGTGAAATGTGATGAAATGTATAAAGGAAATACTAAACACATACGTAGGAATAATAAGATTTTTGGAGGACTTCATTAGTTTGAGGCCAAGGCAACGGCCATAATATCCTTGGACTTGGGCAGACCCCGGTTGGAGTTGGAGAGAGAAAATGGAAACAAAAGAGATGGAGAAGGTGGTGTAAGTGGTTGTCCTGGAAAGAAAGTGGGATTGGATTTTAGAACAAAAAAAAAAAAAAAAAAAAAAAAAAAAAAAACCACTGATGGTGGCTATGATAAAAGGTAGTGACGGTGGTGGATATATTAGAGAGGGAAAATAAGGATTAAAAAAAGAAGATAAAATTGTAATTGTGGCTGTGGTTGTGGTTGTGGTGATAGGTCATTTTTATATAAAAAATAAAGAACTAAATTAAACTTCAATTTCGTAGAATAATAGTAAGTTTAAGTATCGATTCACAAGAAGTAAATGATTAAATTGTTTAAATATTAGAAAATCAATTCTTGATTAATTTGAATTAGATGAATTTTTTTATTTTAACATAAAATTAACTAAAAACAAGTATTAAACAAAAAGAAAGATTGAGGTGAAATTGAAACAGAAAATAGTTTCGAATTTCGAATCCACTTCTAATCTCATAACAAGTAATTAATATATTAAATTCCAATAAATCAAAATTAAAAAAAAAAAAAGAACTCGCAAGGTTGAAAATCCTAAAGGACGACTTTGACAAAAGTTAGAACGCAAAAGGAGAGTTAATACTTGAGTGAACCTGAACCGAACTACGTAAGGCCTGATTCCCATCTTTGGGATACATAAGCGACTTCATCTTAAAGTTCGGCCGTAACCATCTCCAATTCAATTGTCCTGCCTGTTTTTCTGATCAGGTCATCTTTGTTCATTATATGTTAGTTTGGATGTGATCTTAATTTTGGGAAGAAAAGCTGGCTACAACGCAGAGCAGTAGTGGCATGCAATCAGGCGCAGTTATGATCTTTTGATTCGAGGTTGTACATCTTGAGGGTTTGATTCTGTGCGTGTCAGGTAGTGATCATTTTTGAAAATGGTTTTGGAAAGCTTTAATAAAAGTTAATTTTGTTCAAAATTTTACTTTTTACAACTTAGACCATTTTTTGGACCAAAAGGAAAATTTTTAGTGCTCACAATCTTAATTCCATTAATTTCAACACAAGTACATTTTCCAACCCTCTGATACAAATCAAAGTTGCTTTTACATCATAAAACTTGAAAAGAAAGGTCAAAGCAATAAACTAGGGGCATAGGTGAGTCAGGTGCTTCTGCGTTCTCTACTCATGCTTACGGAAGTCTCTGCAACTAAAGTAAGCCCGACTTGTGTCTCATCCTCGAACCAAGCCAAGCACTCGCTAGAAAGGGCATAATTGAAACTAGGGGTAGGGCCAGAAGCTCTCTCGTCCTCCAAGCAGCAAGGTACCGAGCCAGGTGTGAAGCATAAATTGGGAATGAAGTCGGGTATTCTACCCCTTCCTCTGGGCAGGTCTGGTCATGCCTGAACTGGCGTCTGAGTCGGAAGGAAAAGTAGAACACACAGTACGTGAGGCCAATCAACTGTATGCCTGGCTGCTGGGTCATGCTGTAACTCATCTCAGTCAGATTGAGCCAGGGGCAACGCCAAGCTATGTCAGCTGCAGATCTGCTACACATCCAATTGCACCACCATTCCTCATTGGGAAAGTCCACTAGTTGCTGGCGGAAGAAATAAGCTCAAGCTGAATACTCGGGGCAAGGGTCCACCATTTTCAGCTTATCCATGAGCCATACCTAGGAATGGATGAAAAATAAGAGAGATTAAAGAATAGAGAGATATGCGTGGAGAGAAAAGTAAAGAAAGGACTTTGAGAGAAAATAGAGCAAGAGTGTCGAGTGATGTGCAAGGCATATATCAGAAAGGGTAGGAAACGATACCTAAAGAAGTAGTGGACTCCCCGTAAATCTGGTGGTCTCTCGCCAATAAAAAGCATCTAAGCCCATCAGGGTCTTGGCTAGTGTCAAACCGATATAACTCTTACATTCTTTCAGACGTTAGGCCGCTTCGATCAATTGAATGTTGGTTCCACCGTAACTAGGGGAAGAAGGAAATGTGCAAGTATACATAAACAAAGGGCATGTTGCCGAAAACCTCAGCTGAGAGGGTCGCCTTTGTCACTAATGTCAGAAAACTGATGAATCAAGGTGGGTATATCTAGCTCTTTGTCATGGGCCAACGATTAAGCTTCACGCAAAGTGAGCCCACACATTCGTCCCAAAGCCTGGGCGTGGCCAAAACAGGGCTGAGGCATGATTTCTTCATTAAGCTGGGTTTCTATCAATGCTCAAAATTCTTCAAAAGTTGGGCAAATTTCCTGTGTTCCGAAATGAAATAAATGCGTAATTGGGTCCTAGCATTGGGCCACGGCATGGAGGACCGGAAAACAAAGTGGCGTATGGCTTAACGAAAAAAGCGCGTTTATGCCGAAACCTCAGAAATTAACCTTTTCTATACCGTCTAAAGTGGTTATCCAATCCGTGAGCTTCTCGAAAAGGAATATCTCCATTTGTGGAAGAAAAAGCAACAAAAATGAGGTTCTGGTGAAGAAATCACGAAGAAAGACCTTTTGAAGAAGATAGGGTTGTGAGTGGAGGCCAGTTGTCAGCCGTCTGGTGGATCCATCACAAGTGGCCGGCTGCCCACTTGGGTGGCCTGCCGTAGATACCCCATTTTTGACCGTTCTCAAGACTTGGACGTCATCGTTTGTGCACTCGATGATTGTGCTTGTTTGTGTTCGTTTTGAGCGTCCGAAGTCATTGGCGAAACGCCTTGTCTTTGAGCCTCTAAACCTTGCCTGTTTTGTGCATGTTTTTGGACTAAGAGCTTGTTGTCTCTTGCCTGGAAAAAGGGGTGGCCTATCGGCCAGCCCAAGACCTTGTCGGCCACAAGTTGTGCTTGTCGGCCACTAGTGGTGGCCGACGACCATTTGTTTCCTTTTTTAGATATTTGTTTGCCAGCTGTGCCAGCTGTTGCTCACTGAATGGCATCTCCATACACGTGTATGGTAGGATGAATTCAAGCTCAAACCTTGGTTTTCTATATATAAGGGGTGCTCTTCCCCATTTAGAGGGGTGAGAGATTTTAGAACAAAATTCTCTCTTTCTCTCTAGAATTCTTTCTCTCTCTCTCTTCTTATTTTGTGCCTTAAAGTCTAGTTTCTCTACACTTTTGCACATCAATCCTTAACCAAACACTCTCACCTTTGAGCTGAGGTTCTTTGGAGTTTAGTTTGAGCTCTTGAAGGAGGTTTGAGTTGGAATTTGGGGTTGTTTTGTACTTGAGCTTCAAGAGGTAGTTCACTTGCTTATAGTACTTGCTTTGACTACTTATTTTGCCATCCTTTTGTATTGTTTTTGAGTTGGTTTTCAACTACAAAAAACTCTCTTTTTTGAGGCTTAACATGATGGTTTGAGGCTATTTTGTGTTAAAGGGTGATCCACCATTCTTGTTGCTTAATTGTGTAGACTTTTGCACCATCTTTTAGCATATTCAAATCAAACTTTTTGGGCCTTTTAACCACTGAAAATCAGAGTTATTTCAGTGACAAAAACCTTCTTTTGAAGTCCAAAATTGGAGAGGTTAGCCTCTCATCCTTGTGTCTTGTTTGCATGCCTAGATTGCCTAACATATGAGCATGTTTTTCTAGCATTTTGTAACTTGATCTCAGCATGTTTTTGCTACTGTTTTGACTTGTTTTAGCTCTGTTTTGGGCTGGTTAGGTCCTTTAAGCCTTGTATGGCATGGTTGTAGTGCAATTTCTTTCACTAGTTTGTTGTTTCATTGCCTTGATCATCTTTCTTTTGAGTTAATGGCATGATTTAGTGTTGTTTTGCACTCCATTCTAGCACTTAACATATTTGCAACCCCCCTCATTTCTTCAATCTTTCATTTACTTTGAGGGTTGGTTTACCTTCGGGTTGTGTTTAAGCTTGAGATCGAGGTTCGTGCTTAATGGTTTCAATCCTCTTTTGAGGGTTTCTACTAATCAAAGGCATGACCTCTCTCCTGCGTTAAATCATCCCTTGGTTGACACCTCTTTCATTAGAGGACACTCTCTTTTGGACTAATCAATTAAAGAATGGATTGGTAAGCTAAAATGAGTAAATAAAAATGAACAAGTAAAAGAGGCAAGATAAAGCATCTTTTGTGTTTCATTGCATGTGTTCGGATCAGACGTTAATTCAAACACGAGGAAAATGGGGCGTTTCATACTCAAAGTGATGAAACGTGCCACTTTCCTTGGTTACCATCACCATTGATCATATATGATAGGGTTGTGGCTTTGTTGAGTCTTGTTTTGCACTCATTAAGCTTGTACAAGCTTGGTTCCTTAGCCATCATGCATGGAAATGCTTGGTTGATGGTTTGAGGGCCAAAAGTTACACTCCTTTAAACTTGTGTAATGATAAGGAGAGTAATAGTACACACAAACCTTGAGAATACACTACTTTGCCTCTGTTTGCTCTCTGTTACAACAAAAAAGGAAGTTTAGGGAAGTGGTGGCCGACCGGCCACCAGCAGCAGCCGACCGGCCATCAATGAAAAATTGCACAAGTGTGCTCCTAAGTTGGAGCAGAGGCATTCTAGAAGTTGGCAGCACTGCTGTTGTTCAAGAATGTGCAAACAGAGACTGCAACGGCAAAGTGGTGGATTCTCGGGAGGAAACCAACCAAGCATGCATGCATCCCTCGCCCCTCGAGGCGATTTAACTACTTTATTTAGTTAATTAGTGGTAGCTAATTTACTTGCTTTGTAATTATTTAGTTAAAGTATTTAGCTAATTAATTTGTTTTGTAATATTTAATTAGTTTAGAATAAGTTAGTTAATTAGTTTCATTGTGTTGTAATAGTTAGCTTAATTAGCGTTGCTAGTTAGCTTATTCATTTAGACCCTCATTCGCGAGGACGTAATGTTGTAATAAGTGTGCGTGCGTGTGTGTATGTCTTCCAACCCCACGTCTTTCTCCCTTTTATTTCATCGCTTTTGATGGTTAGATTAGGGACATGTTTCAATTAGCATATCTTATGCTTGCATGACTACATCCATTCATTTGTCTTGCATGCACCGAGGCTCGGCGCATTATTCAAACTGTATTGTTATTTCAATACTTCTTTGAATACGTGTTTTAAAGAATGCTATCAAAGTGTTGCAAATACCATGATTAGTAACCGAGCCTATTTAGTCGCATCATTGCATGTGTTGCATTAGACATATTGTATAGTTAGGAATATGCATTTTTCTAACTAGTTGTTGTTTTGGCTCGGAGTACTCGGTAAGTTTTATGCTTTAACATACTTGCCTGAGTGTGATTGCTATATTGCCATGTTTCGCATGCTTACAATGAGGCTATGTTCTTAAATGCTAAACTGTTTGAATGCCTGTAGATGAAGGCTTTGTTGCTTGAATTGGAACGATTCAATGAATGTAAGTTTTAAGCCCACTTTGTTGTGGAAAATCATGTTTTAGCCCCACTATGTTTGGTGGCAAATCCACATCTTTTAAGCCTACTTGAGGGTGGCAAATTCAAACCATTTTCACAAAACAAACATGAGTTGAGTTGTTCCAATTCTTGCAATTTTAGTCTATACTTGCTTGTGTGTGTCACATAGTAATGTTAGCTAAATAGCCGGAATAAGAACACATAATATTTATAAAACATCATATCATGATTAGTAGAGGCCAATCTTTTGATCAAGCGAGCGAAGGTGCTCATTTCAGGACCTTCCCCTCTCGTACCCAAGTTCCCGAGCCGAGACAACTTTGGTGATGACAGACACGTGGCCTTTGGTAGGAGTCAGGGTTTCTAAATTTTCCAAAAAATAAAATATTTAGGTAGCGACTCTGTATCTGGCAAAGCAATCCAATTTTGGCATTATTTGATTTAAAATCAATTTTTCAAAACGATTTGCTGGATTTGGACTCTTTGGTGATTATCAGTTTCACATTGCACTTGTGAGACTAGATTCAAAACCGCAAGAGTCCGAACTGTGAGGCCTTCTTTTCAAACCCTTTCCGAAAGGCGGGGCGCGGGAAAAGGCGAGTCCACAGTTTCTGGAGACTCTGCTTGGAAGTTAGAGAACTTGACTCGAACTCATGATATGTTGTTTTATCTACACTTATGTGTTTCTTTGCATTTGCATTTGCATGCTATTCCTGAACGGTTTGCTGGAGGCTCACTTGGAAAAGCTTGCCAAAAGGCTGACTGGTTGCGGGCTCTGCCATGATGGGAACATAACCCTTGGATCTAGATTACCGCTGTACCGTTTGATCCTCCTTTCACTTCTCGATGTTAGGTGTGAGAGGTATATTAGGTAGTCTTGCTGAGGTACCCTTTTTGACCAATCGGCCTAGTTGCATACCGGAAGTCGTAGAGACTATTCCAAACTAGGACAGGTTGCTCACCCGAGTGTAGGATTGTTTGAAACCGCTTGTTTGTGTAGTGAACCCCTAGCTCCTGATGAAATTAGGACAGGGTAACCCTACCCCACCATAGGGGTGTTTTGGCTCTCACTTGTTTGATATATGCTTTTAAGAGTGAAACTTTGCAGGAATGTATGTATTAGTTGCAAGTTTGGGTATCAATTTGAGGGTATCAGTTTTGAGGAAGAAATTTGGGGCAGAAATCAATGTTTTAGTACAGTTACCCAGCTTAAGATTGCAGCTTTGTGTTGTTTCTGTCTGAGCCGAGGTGCTATGTGGTTTCTAATTTTTTTGTTTCTTTTCTTTGCTTTTATTTTCTTTTTGCAAGGCAGTTTTTCACGATTGCTTCAGACGAGTCTGTTACCCCCCAAGCACTTGGACCCGAGTAAGGCGACTTTACCAATCCGGGGATCTTGTGAGAGGACAACCAGTGTTTGCTTCGCTAGTCCCGGTTACAAGACGGATGAGAGTCAGGCATAACTCACCGGTTCGGCAATTACCTTCATTCAGCGAAGTCCAGTTTTCTGCTTCCACATTAGTGAGAGACTATTCACCTGTTCAAATGGCTCAGTATCCATCCAGAATGGAAGAAATGCTCCGCCACCTCCAATAGACTATCGAGAACATGCAGCTAGATGATGCCTGGCAAGCCGAAACCGTAGCCCGCCAAGCCGAGGTTGTAGCCTGCCAAGCAGAGGTAATAGAAATGATTTAACAACAGCCACAACCTGGAGTGGCCTCAGCATCACATGCACCCCCAGTGGGAGTCCTGTCACCCGGGTTCACCATTAATGTCCAGAAAAATATAGGCATTTCGGCAGAGCCGATCCGACCCCAAACCTTCAAAGCATCGATTTACTAAACAGAGGCGCCGTTTGAGTTCGAGGTCGACCCTACAGCACTGAAAGTCAGCAAGCTTGAGAAGCTTTTTAAACGGGTACAGGGTGTGAACTCGATCCCTGATATAGAGGATGACTATATTGATTTGGTAGTGACTTTGCCAAACAGATTTAAAATGCCACATATAGACCAGTTTGATGGTTCTGGGGATCATATGGTCCATTTATGGCTATTCTCGGACATCCTACAACCCATGGGTCTCACCGGGCTACAAAAGCTGTCGCTCTTCGGTTGGACCCTGTCGGGTATAACGGCCATTTGGTATGCTAAGCTTGAAGATTCTGTGAAGAGAAACTAGGAGAAAATGGCCGAGGCCTTCATAGTGCAGTATTCCATAATACGTAGATCGTGGTCACAACTCCTGATCTCGAAGCAACTTGCTAGGAGCCGAAGGAGGGTTTCTCCGATTTTGTGACTCGATGGAGGGCCAAGGCCTCCATGATGACCACTCGGCCGGCTGAAAAGGACCAAATCAGAATGGTGGTCCATAATCTGCAACCAAGGCTGTTACAAAAGATGATAGTCATACCTCTGTCTACTTTTGCCGACCTTCATGAAATAGGGGTGCTGATAGAGGATGCAATGTAGCAGGGTCTGATAGACCATGAGAAAGAGCAGCCGAAGAGGTCTTTGACATGCAGTTCTAATATGACCACGAGTGGTAGTGCAGCTGCAAGGCCTTTTGATGTGGGTGTGGTCACCACCACACCGAAAACTGCCAACCCCTTTGTCGGAACATCCGATACAACCTCACAAACTGTGAAGCACCAACCCCGAGGCCAAAGGGTCTTCACCCCTCTGTACATGTCCTTATCCAAAGCTTTAAGGGTCCTGATCAAAAAGGGGCACTTGAAGCCACTAGAGGCTCGCCCTCTACCCGATCTTCTTCCCCCGAAACACAACCCGGCCAAATACTGTGCTTTCCACAAACAGCATGGTCATGATACCGACCTATGCTTTAGATTGCGTCATGAGATTTAGGATCTCATTGACAATAAGGTGAGAGCGCCTCCTCAAAAGCCTAATGTCACTAGAAATCCCCTTCCACCACATAACCAGGTCCCTCCACCTTGACAAGTAAACCTCCTTCATACATTGGCCATCCTTTACGACCCCAGTATATACATCACCCCTATCCACTTACCCAAGCCGGCGTTGTTCATCTTAGAGAGCACAGACTTGTGCATGATGAGCGCGTCCATATCCTGAACCAAACCTATGGTGGTGATTGTGGTAGAAGAAGGTAGGTTAGCCTTGGTGAAGAATGGGAATGCTAGTTCAGTACCTGAGGGATCCGTGGACTTAGATGGAGAAGAATATAACCCATGCTGCTACATTGTGCCAACCAATCAGGCCAAACCAGAGCTAGAGTTGCTGAAAGGAATGGAGGTTAGTGTAGTCTGGGAGGAAGGACCAAGCCAAGGATTGGATGACTTAGCCGACCTCGAGGAGGACATTAGCAATCTACAGTTCTTCGATGAACAAGATCTGGAGAGTGTACAGATTGATTGGTTTGATATGAATGGGTCGACAGACAACTTGAGATGGCTCAGTGATGAACCTGATATGGATTAGGGATTTTAACCAAAGCTGGAACAGACAGAAGTACGAACTGCTACAACAGTCGGAACGGTCGATGACAAGGGAAAGTTGTCGGAGAGCACCAGTACTAAGAATTTTGCTCAGGAATTGAGTAGTGTTAGTACCGCTGTAAACACCCCATTTTTGACCATCCTCAAGACTTGGACGTCACCGTTTGAACACTCGGTGATCATCCTTGTTTGTGTTCGTCTTGAGTTCCCGGAGGCCTCGGCTACGCGCCTTGCCTTAGGATCTTTCGGCTCGACTGTTTTGTGTTTGGTTTTGCACCAAACACTTGTGTTTTTGCTTTGGAGGGCAGGGAATGGCTTTTGGGCCATCCCCGCACTCCACCGGCCATTGCTTGAGGCCACCGGCTATGTTTTGTTGCCATCGGCCAAATATTTGGCCGACCGGCACTATAGATGGTCGACCGACCATCTATTTTGGTCAAATTGCATTTTTGGCTGGCCGATCACTGTTCATCTGCTTTTGCAAATATTTTTTTGTGCCAGCTGTGCTAGCTGGCATACACTTTGCTCCCCTCCATACACGTGTATGGAGGGATTTCCCTCTTGGATGGCTTACTTGAGAAGCTTTACAAGAGGGAAGTTCTATAAAGAGGGGCCTCTTCTCCCTTTTTTAGGTTAGACAATTTTTTTCAGAGGGTTCTAGTTTTAGGGTTTGAGTTGTGTATCTATCCTATATCTATCTCTCTCTCTCTCTTTTGTGTTTTGTGTGTGTTTTGTCTTACTTTTGTGCATAAACACCCACCATCACACCTTCTTTTAACTACTGAGGTACTAAGAGGCTGTTCTTGAAGTTTTTGGCTGGTTTTGAGCTTAGAGAAGCTGCTGGACCATTGTTTGTGAATAGGGTCATCAAGGGTAAGAACTTCACCCTTATTCCCCATTCTTGCATAGTTTTTTTTACCTATCTTGCAACTATTTTTAAGCTTAACATATAACATAGAAAAGTCTTGTTTTTATCTTCCCTAAATAGTTTCTTAAGGGTGTTTTAAGCTTTGGGGTTGTTTGACCCCTCTCAAGGCTTGTTTGGCCCTTGTTTTGTGCCATTTCAGTTGAGCTCCGGGACCATTGTGTTTGGGCCTCCTCACCACTGAAATCTTGAGGGATTTCAGTGATGAGGATGGTACCTTATGGTCCTAAGAAGGAGAGGGCCACCCCCTCTCCTTGTTGTCCTTGAAAAGGGCCATTTTTGCCTCTTTAGTGAACATCATGTGTAGGTTCATGTTGGCCATGCCTTGATTGATATTTATGCTTATTATGTCATGATATAGCTCTATTTTTAGTTGGTTTTGGTACACCATACTTTCTTAGCATACATGCCTTGTAATGCCATGATTTGCCTCAATACATGCATAGCATTTAGACTACCATGCTCATGTGTTTTGGCTAAGCTTTGTGAAGCTTATATGCATATTTTGATGTGCTAAGGGACTGTTTTAGGTCATTTGAGTCATTCATGTCTTGCTTTGTATAGCTACCATGCAATCCCTCTTGAATGCCTTAAGCTTTGGCCTCTCTAGCATGCCATCCTTGCTTTGTTTCAATGGTTTGGAATCACTTGGTATGTTATTTCAGACCTCATGATGTGTTTATATGCTTGCATTTTCCATCCCTTTCATGCTTTGAAGAGTTGATGGCTTATGCTCCATGTTTAGGCCCTCGTTGATGCATATTTGTGTGTGTGTTTTCATGCCTTTGTTGCATCATTTTGGCCACTGTTTTAGGCTTGTTTGAGGGCTGCCTAAATTAGTTTAAGTCCACCCCTTTGCATGTTGTTGCATGCTCACCTTGTGTGTTGTTGCATACTAGTGTGTTGTTGCATGATTGAATGAAGCCACATACTTGCTTGCATGCTTGAACATTCATATTGTGTCTTGCATACTTGTAGATTGCATTGCTTCATGCCTTACATGCTTCTTTACTTAGGTTGTGTGCCTAACCTACATTACACATTGCATTGCCATGTTGCATACTAGCCTCCATACCTAGGATGCATTGCATTGGCATACATGCTTCACCTCTTGAGTTGAGTATGATAGAGGTTGAGCCCCCTTTGCTTGATTATGCGCATTGCATTCCATATCAAAATGCATACTTGGTTCCTTGGGCCATCATGCATGGAAATGCGCGATTGGTGGTCCGAGAATCGAGAATCATATCCCTTTGAGTCATGAATATGATAAGGGGTGTGATTGGTGCATACATTGCTTGAAATGCATTGCCATGCTATGTTTTGCCCTCTGCTGCTGTCAAAAACAGATTCTGCAGGAAGATTTGGCCGGCCAGCCATCTGCAGTGCCGACCGGCCATCCATAAGCGGCCGATGGATTAATTTGTGGCCGGTGACCATTCTCCATGGCCGGTGACCAATTCCCTCAGCCGGTGGTGTTCCACAGCATTCAGGGAAGCAACCCTGAGATTTGTGCAGTCTTCAGAGAAGGATAACAGTCAAAGTAGAGGCAACTTGTGCATGGCAGTGACTTTCCGAGCGGAGCCGAGCGCGCATTGCATTGGGCCCTCTTTCCGAGGCTGTTTACTGCTTTCATTAGATTAGTTAATTTGTTAATTAATTAATTGGTCTGTAATATTTAATTAGTTTGTAGGTTAATTAACTTGTATTATTCTTTCGGTCCCTCCGAGCAAGGGCAAATTTGTAATAAGTGTGGGTGCGTGTGTGTATGTCTTCCAACCCCCACTTCTTTCTCCCTGTTACTTACCTGCTTTTGATGGTTAGTATTAGGACATGTTTACTTTAGCATACCTTATGCTATGCATGCGTGCATCATTCATTAGTCTTGCATGCACCAGGTTCGGCGCATCATGCTAACTACATAAAGTATTTCAAATCTAACTTGAATACATGCTATCTGTGCATTTTCACATGTCATCCTTAGATTAGCCGAGCCTATTCTAGATTGCATTCTGTATGCGTTGCATTAGCCACTTAACATGGACTTGGATCATGCATTGATTGCTAACATGTTCTTATCTTGGCTCGGAGTACATTGTAAGTATTTTTATGCTTTAGCATCTCGCATGAGTGTGAATGTCAACATGACAGCATGCTTACCATGTGGCTAGATGCTTATGTGATATAAACTGCTTGAATGTCTGTGGGTGAAGGTTGGGTTGTTTGAGTTGGAACAACTCGTTGAAATCCGTGCTTTAGCCTACTTGCGAGTAGCAAATTTCAAACTGTTTTTCAAACAAACGGATATGCAATGCTTCGTTCCAAATTAGGCGATCTAGTCTATATTTTTGTGTTGTGCGCATCACATAGTAATTCTAGCTAATTAACTGGAATAAGAACACATAACGTTTTCAAGAACGGATATCACGGTTAGTAAAGGCCGATCTTCGGATCGGGCGAGAGGGGGTGCTCATAGCTGACCTTCCCCAATCGTACCCAAGCTCCTGAGCCGAGGCAACTTTGGTGATGACGAACACGTAGCCTTTGGCACCGAGTCAGGGTTTCCTAAATTCCCCCGTAAAAAATATTTAGGTGGCGACTCTGTATCTGGAAAAGCAGTCCATGTTTGGTACTTCTTTTCAAAAATCTATTTCTCAAAACGATTTGCGGATTTGGACTCTTTGGTTCAAGATTAAAGGCCGTGACACAAATCGAGTACGAACTGTGGGGTGAGGCCCTCACGCGGGGCGCGTCCACAGTTTCTGGCGACTCTGTTGGGGATTTTAGAGAGCTTGACTCGAACTCATGATATCCTGTTTTGATTTCATTTATGTGTCTCTTTGCATTGCATGTGCATTGGTGCGCCTAAGACACCGTGTTTTCCATCTGCCATTCCTGAACGGATTGCCGGAGGCTTGACTTTGTCAAAGCATTCCATAAGGCTGATCGGTTGTGGGCTCTGACAGTATGGGAACACAAACCCCGATTTTACCGGGGCACCCTTTTCGACCATTCGACCTAGTGCATATCGAAATCCATAGTGACTATTCCAAACTAGGACAGGTTGCTTACCCGATGTTAGGTTGTTTGAAAACTACTGCGTGCATAGTGAAACCCTAGCTCCTGACAAAAATAGGACAGGGAAACCCTACCCCTCCATAGGGGTGTTTTGGCTCTCTTTACTTGCTATGTGCTTTTAGAGTGCATCTCTACAGAGAACGTACATATCAGTTTGCAAGTTTCAGTATCAGGCCTGAGGGCACCAGTATTAGTTTATGAGAATCAGTTATACCTGTGGGTATCCGATTCAGTATTTTGGGGGCAGTGATTTCGGGCAACAATGGTCAGCAGTAGAGTACAGTTGTTCGGCTACATTTGTGTTTGATCCATTTGGGCTGAAACGCTGCTTGTTTTTCCTTTCAAGGTTCAGAGAATTGATACAGAATAGCTAGTGTTCTCCCTTGCTGAGGCAAGACAGATATCTGATCCGTCAGTCACCATTCAGTACAGCGGACTTATCATGACGCAGAATTTAGAGGAGATTGTGGTTATGACGGCCGCATTAGATCAAGGAATCACTCTGCAAAGTGAGACCAATGTCGATGTACCGCATCCACCCAGGTTGCCTGTCGCGCACCCGGTCTGGACCCCCCAGTTGTATCAGGCTCGTGAGCACACCACATTCGAATTGATGAGAATGATAGGTGACCTCCAGAGGTCCGTGGCGGATCTCGCTTACGGAATGTCAGCTTCGCCACCAGCCGCACCATATGCCGGGAATTTTGTACCACAGGAGCCCTCACTGTTGGGACGGATTGTGATCGAACTTAGCCAACCCGAGGTGGCCTCCAACTATAACAATGACGTATCAACATCAACCCAAACCCTCGATCAGGATGAGGCCAGAGGCAAGAACAAAATGAAGGCAGATGCCGATCCCATTGAACAACTGCTATGGGCAGTCGAGGCTTTGAAAGCCGAGGGGATGAGTAAACAACAGGTATTCGCAGTCGTAGCTAAGGCTGTGGATGATGTTTTTCCCACTCCAACCGAAGGCAGTACAAGCCAATTAGGAAATCGGGATAGGCCCCGTCATGCCAGAACAGTTCCTTCCACTCCCAACCCTGCACCTGGGAAAGATCAGAAAGCCAAGGCGGCGCCTGCCGACCCTTTCGCTAGTGCGTCTAGCAAGAATACTCAACCTTCAAAGTACCTGTCCCGAGGGCGCAAGGTCTTTCACGCTCTCTATATGCCATTGTCAAAGGCACTTCAGATCCTTGCCGAAAGGGGGCATCTTAAACCCTTGGAGCCTCGGCCTCACCCAAAGAATCTCCCTACTACACATGATGCTGCCTTGTACTGTGCGTACCGCCAGCAAACCAGTCATGCTACCGACAATTGTTTTCGCCTCCGTCACGAGGTGCAAGACTTGATCGACAACGAAGTTATCCTCCCGCTCACCTCAGCCAAGTCCGTTACTACCTAGTTATTGGATTCTGAGGATACTGATATTGCGAGTATGTAATCAGGAAGTGAACCACCTGAGAGCGGCGCTCGGCATATTTTGGATGTGGCGTCTGGCACGCATTTTTGAAGCATCTGCGAATGCTAGTTTTGTAAATTCTGGTTTGGGCGTCGAGTTAGTCTTTTGTTTTGTTTTGAGTCTGTCTCATTGTCTTGAGTCAGTCCCCTTTGTATAAAATGTCGGGTGATTCCGGAGCTGTTGCCTCGAACACCGTTTTGTTTTGTAATTACCTTTTTGCTTTATTTTGAGTCTGTTTCTGTCATGGAGCCAGTTGCAACCAGGGAATCTGAATGAAACTACTGCGGCTATCATGTTTCCATGCTTACTACTATTCTGAATTAGTTGTGCCAGGGGACTTAAATGGAACAGCAGTACATTCCACCTGTTCTCTTGTGCCCTGAAAATCATTGCATTGACCTAAGTTTTTCAAAACTTTTTGAACACTGCGGTGAAAACAAAGAGGAAGGAATTCCTCGGGTTTTGCAGACTTTGATCAAATTGAGAGAAAGAGAGGCGTGCTAAGCCCTTAATGATTGAAATCATGCTTGTCAGCATGAGTACTGAGAAGGACCCTGGCTTGATCCAGACTGGTTCCACACTATCTTCAACGCTAGCGATTTGTCGTTTCTTTAAAAACTTTCAAACACAAAATGTTTTGCACGGTCCTGCGAAGACCTGTGTGGGATCACTCTTGAGATTGTGCAGCTTAGGATCGCTCTTAGCCTCAAGACTCGAGCCCTTGTTTTAAAGCCTTGAACCACAATTCGGAGTGTTCAACGATCGACCATCAAGAGAGGCCTGTGTGGCCAAATTGGAAGCAGCCCTCGAACAAGAGGCGCCAAAGTCAGATCAAGAAGATCAGATCTCATCAAAAGAAGCCTGTAAAGCTAGAACAGAAGCACCCCTCCAAACTAGGGGCAAAAATGTCTGATTTGCTCGAAGAGCCGAAGATGGGTCCTTCAGTTAGTCAATGCAACAGCCACTCTCCTGGATACGGATGGCTTCAAAATCCTAAAACCATTTGGTATGGACTTGTTACACTTTTACCCTTTGAGCGGCTCGCTGGGCTGAAAACTCGAAAGGGCGACCCAGGCAAAAGTTAGAGCAAAAGAAAATGTATACAAAAAAATATATATATATACAAAAGAGAGAAAAAAGAGAAAAAATATACAAAAGAGAGAAAAATACAAAAAAGAAAAAAAATAATAATATACAAAAGAGAGAAAAAAAAGAAAGGGAAGAAAGAAAAAGGAAAGAAAAGCTCACAAGGTCGAAAACCCGCATCGGGCACCTTGGCAAAAGTTAGAGCCTAAAAGGTGAAGGTTAAAATACCCGAGTGTACCTTAACCAAGACTACGTAAGGCTTGATTTCCATGTTTGGGATACGTAGGCAACTTCGTCCTGAAGTCCAGCCCCCAACGCTTTCATAGCGACTAAGTCCATGCAATGGTTTTTAATCATCCTTGATTCCCATGTTTGGAATATCTAGGCAGCTTCGCCCTGAAGTCTAGTCCTACGCACTTTCAAAGTGACTGTGTCCATATATTGGTTTTGACCATCTTCGTCTTCTTCGTGTCCGAGAGTTTGGTCGTGATCGTCATTAATGATGACTGTTTGTAAAATGCTGCGGCACTATCCAGACAAGGGGCAACTTTCCGTTGCCATGAGTCGCCGTTCAAACCAGGGGCAACTTTCCATTGCCATGCAGCGTCCTTCAAACAAGGGGAAATTTTCCATTGCCTCCGATCCGAGGTTGTGCATCTCGAGAGTAGGTTCCGTGCTCTTTGAGCATTGACTGTTTGCAAAAATAGTTTTTGAAAATTTTTACTGAGGTTGACTATTTTCTCGAAAGCTATTTCATTTTTCCAAAACTTAGACCATTTTGGACCCAAAAAGGAAAATTTTCAGTGCTCATAGCCTGACTTGCATGATTTTAAATCAGAAAATTGAACAAGTATGTTAATCTGACTCTCATCTTGGTCAAAATTGTTTCAGTAGAGAACCAAAACAAAAAATGGTCAAAATGATGAACTAGGGGCACGGTTGAGTCAGGCTTCCTGTCTTTCCCCCATCGCCAATATACTTTCCAAGAAGGGCACAACTCAAGATGTCATTAAAGGGCTGAAAGCTCTCTCAACCTCCGAGCAACGAGGTATCGAACCAAGTGCGAAGCACGAATCTGAAGGGATCAAGGTACTCCGTTCCCTTACCTGGGGCATCGACCAAGCGCCACCGGAAGAAACAGCCGTGAGCTAACCATGTCGGGCGTGAACCCACAACTTCGTATTCATCCATTAAACACCCCGGGGAGGGATAAAAATGAGAGAATAAAGAATAGAGAGGTGTAAGTTGAGAGAAAAAGCGAGCCAAAGGGTCTTGAGAGAAAAACTGAGCCTGAGGGCCGAATGATGTGAGAACCACAAATAAGAAAGGGTGGGAAACAATACCCAGAGAAACTGGCTCCTCGTGATCTGAGGTCCCCCGTCTCCGTTAACACGTCTGTATGTCGTGTCTTTTGTCTTGTTTACTTCAACCTTTGTTTTGAGTCTTTTCCGAGTGTGTCTCGTTGTGTTTAGGTTGTTTACCTTTTTTGTCTCCGCTATTGAGTCATTCTCGCTATGTCCAATTGTAGGCTCACTACCCCCGTTTAAAAAAAAAAAAACCCTTCTTCAATTTCAAAAATTAATCGTTTTGAATGTTGTGCCATTCTCCACATTTGTGCAAAAACATGATTTGGTTCTTTCATACAACTGCAGGGTCCACCCCCGATAAGTGTGAACAGGAAAACTTGGGCCTCTTTGAAGCTTCTGGGTTTCAGATCGCATCTGAGTGTGCTTCAATTTTCAAACAACAGATCAATTTCATTTACATTGAGGTGCAACATGATGCAATGCGATGCAATATATGAAATGTATAAATGCAACACTTTTTCAGACAAAAAGTTTGTTTCATTTCATCATCTTTTTCAAGTACATGGTTTTGGAAATAAAAATCTGCCTGCGGCAGTACAAGGTACTCTAGCTACCAGCAAAAGGTACCAAAGAAAAAGAAGAAGAAAAATAGCAAAAGTTTGGATCAATGTCAAAAGGCCGCGGGTCTAGGGGTCCGTCCTCGTCCTCGTCCTCTTCCTAGACGGAGGTCCAGGAGCATCGTCATCGTCATCTGAGTCTGAGCCCGAGCCGTCTCCGGTCTCCTCCTCGGACGACTTAGCCTCCGCCTCAGCCTCAGCCTCGGACTCATCATCATCATCAGGGACGGGTGCCCGTGAGCTACTCCCAACGTGGGTGCGCCCCGCCTTGGTGCGGGGGTATACTCTGCCATCTCCTCCGGTAGGAACAGAAGGTCCAGCTGGAGCACCTCCCACAGAAGGGATCTGGAAGGGAGGCTGAAAAACACAAACGGCAAACGCATCAGTATGCTACAGAATGCAGTTGTCTGAATACTATGTGTGAATACTGTGAGCAGTGTATCAGTGCATAATGCAGTTGCCTGAATACAGTGTGTGAATACTGTGAGCAGTGTATCAGTGCAGAATGTAGTTGTTTGAATACAGTGTGTGAATACTGTGAGCAGTGTATCAGTGCAGAATGCAGTGTATGAATGCAGTGTGTGAATACCATGAGTAGTGTATTAATGCAGAATGTAGTGTATGAGTACAGTGTGTGAATGCCGCGAGTAGTGCTGTGAACAGTCTGTGGGCTACAGTATGTCAGATGCCGTGAGGGCAGTGTATCAAGTGTTGTGTTGTGCATCAGATATGAGAAACAATTTATGTATGGTTTGAGACCGCGGTCAGAGAAACATACCAGAATGCTATAAATTGCCAGAAGGTCGAGGCTCTGCTGGAGCATCCCCATCACGGAGGCGGTCAGCTCTAGGGACTAGCGAGTGTACTCAGAAGAGGCCTGCAAAAGCGTTAGAAGCATCAGTATTCTGCGGAATATCAAATGAATTGAAATGAACTAACTGTACATAATGCAAAACGCAGTAGTACATACCGGAGGTAAGCCATAGAACCCGACTAACTTGTGGTCAGCCGGAGGAGGAGCAAAGGGGATCTGGTAGGTCGCCCCATTCTACCCTCTGTATGTCAGTGAAGTGGGCAGTGCAGGCCAGCCACCCCCCCGCCCTTTCTGAACTCCACCCCTACCGCGGACCCGAGCTCTCCTCGATGCTCCTGCCCTAGCCCTCGCTCCTGCCCTAGCTGCCGGCGCCGCGGGCCTCTCTCCTTCAACTCGATGGCCGCTGCTCAGAGACCGCATAACATCTGTGGTCGCCTATGCCTCTGAAGCGAGTCGCATCCCAGCCAATCGTGTAGTCGGCCATCTGCTCGGCGGTGAATCTCTCGGTATCCCTCATATGCTCAGGAGGATGAACCGGGACTATCTGCTTTGGTAACCCTAGGGTCTGGCGTAGGAAACGCTCGCCCAGGTACCAAGCTCGACAGACCGGGCCCTCCAGCAAAATTCGGAAACGCGAGGTCTCCTCAGCACCAGCAAACCAATCCCGAATCATGGCTGGCAATAGAGCCCAAGGCTGCCAGGTGATCTGAAAATGAAATACAGATTGTTATCTACTATTATTGACAATACAGTGTAAAGCGAAGCTTAAATGAATTGCAAGTAAAACATACCTCTGCGGGAGTGATGGTGTCAAAATAGCAGCAGAAGAAGCTAAACGTCTCCCGAGGCCTCTGTACGCACCTCCCGTCGAAACGACGTGAAAATGGAACGACGAGAGGGGTCTCCGCATCTGGCACGGGGGCGAGTCTCGAAAAGTAGGCGTAGACCCACAACTGCAGAATAAATACCAGTATGCTTATCAGATAAAGCAGAATACGGAATAAAACAGAGATAGCAGAGCCGTGTGCAGTGTATTGAGCAGAGTGTACAGTGTGAGGAGTGTACAATCAGTGTAAAGCAGAGTATGTGTGTGCCGTGTGTACAGTATACAGTCAGTGTAAAGCAGACCACAGTGTGTGCAGTGTACAGAGTACAGTACAGAGTACAGATAATAGAAAGCAGAAATGAAATGTTAAGAAGAAAAAGGAAACGTACCTCACAAGCGCGCCAATAACCCCCAAGCAACTGTCCGCTGCCACGGGAAGCTGAGCTCATGTAGCCGTAAAGTGTAGACAGAGCGGCGCCACCCCAGTCATAGCGCAGGATCTGTGTGACATCCACTAAAGCGATGAGCAAGCAGAGGGGCACGGTATTCGTCTGGTCGGCGAAAATAGTCGTCCCCAGTAGAAACATCAGAAAGCCGTGGGCGTACTGCTCCACCGCCTCCTGGGTCATCAGAGCCTCCTCGGTCAAAGCTGACTGGACCCTGAACTGGACCTCGAACCAGGAATATCGGACGAAGCCAGGACGTGCGAGAGGTGGCACCTCGCCAAGTAAATATGTCTAAGCGGCCTCCCACTCGTCTATGTTAGTATCAAAGGGGATCATATCACCCCCTATCCCGATGCCGGTGAGCATCGAGAAGTCGTAGGGAGTCATCGTCATGTCTCCCGTAGCAGAGAAGTGGAAGGAATCGGTGGTGTCCCACCACCTCTCCGCTAGAGCGGCGAGGAGAGGCATGCTCGTGGTAAGTCTGGAGAGTCCTCTGCAGAATGCGCCGAAGTCGGCCTGATCTACGATGTGGCGTACCGCATCGGGTAGCTCAGCGTACCAGTCTCGGGCGGCGATGTTCCCATACCCCCGGACGGTATGGGAATCTCCCTGTTTTCAAACAAACAATTGCAAAGTGATGCTAAATATACCAGTTTTGAAAGGCATTCAGAATTCAGGCAAATATAGCATGTGTGCGTATTTTCAGATTCAAACAACTATCGGTTGCCGGTGTGCTTACAATGAACTACAACGTGTGATGTGTCAGCGTGTTTGAGTGGTTCAGCACAGATATAGCGTGTGTGCATGTGTTCAGATTCAAATAGGTACCGAATACCGGTGTGCTCGCAGTGAACTACAACATGTGATGTGCCAGCGTGTTTGAGTGGTTCAGGGAAAATGCAGTGTGTGTGCACGTGTCAGTTTCAAACAGATATCAGTTGCAAGTGTGTTCACAATTAACTACAGTATACAGTGCATCAATGTATCTGAGCTAAGCAGTTAAAGAATATAATCAGCTATGGCAGTTGGCGATTAAGTGTTCTACGTCGCGGAAAGTAAAACAGAGGAAGGAATGTTACCTCGGAAGCGCCGAAGGACAGATGAGATGTAGGGTCACACAAGAGAAGCTCTGGAGGCATCGCCCTATCAAAGCTCCGAAACTGGCGAAGTCCGTTGGGAGGCAAGTGTAGACGCGCCCGCGTGAGGCCCTCGTGCTACAGTTCGGACTCGATTTGTGTCACGGTTCTTAATCTGAACCAAAGAGTCCAAATCCGGCAAATCGTTTTGAGAAACAGATTTTTGAAAAGAAGTGCCAAACATGGACTGCTTTTCCAGATACAGAGTCGCCACCTAAATATTTTTTTAAGGGGGAATTTAGGAAACCTTGACTCGGTGTCAAAGGCCACGTGTCCGTCATCACCAAAGTTGCCTCGGCTCGGGAGCTAGGGTACGATTGGAGAAGGTCAGCTATGAGCACCCCCTCTCGCCCGATCCGAAGATCGGCCTCTACTAACCGTGATATCCGTTTTTGAAGACGTTATGTGTTCTTATCCCGATTATTAGCCTAGAATTACTATGTTATGCGCACAGCACAAAAGTATAGACTAGATTGCCTAATTTGGGAATAAACATTGCATATCCGTTTGTTTTTTAAAAAAATATTTTGGAATTTGCTACTCGCAAGTAGGCTAAAACACGGATTTCAATGAGCTATTCCAACTCAGACAATCCCACCTTCACCCACAGACATTCAAGCAGTTATATCACATAAGCAGCTAGCCTCATGGTAATCATGCTATCATGGCAACACTCACACGCATGCAAGGATGCTAAAGCATAAATACTTACATCGTACTCCGTGCCAAAACAAAAAACTCGTTAGCAATCAATGCATGATCCAAGTCCATGTTTAAATGTCTAATGCAACGCATACGGAATGTCACTAGAGTAGGCTCGGCTATTCTATGAATGACATGTGAAAATGCACAAGTAGCATGTATTCAAGTTAGATTTGAAATACTAATGCAGTTAGCATGATGTGCCGAGCCCGGTGCATGCAATACTGATGAACGATGCACGCATGCATAGCATAAGGTATGCTAAATTAAACATGCCCTATTACTAACCATCAAAAGCAGGTAAGTAAAAGGGAGAAAGAAGTGGGGGTTGAAAGACATGCACACACTCACCCACACTTATTACAAATTCTCCCTCGCTCGGAGGGACCAAAAGAATAATACAATTCGAATAATGAATTAACTAACCTAGCTAATTGATTATTACAGACCAACCAAATTAATTAAACAAATTAATCAACTTAAGAAAGCAAGAAAAAGGGCCTCGGGAAGAGGGCTCAATGCACGCGTGCTCGGGTCTTGCTCGGAAGTCCACTGCCATGCGCAAGCTGCCTCTGTTTTCCCTGCTCTGCCCCTCTGAAAACTTCCAAAGTCTCAGAATTGCTTCCCTGGACATTGGGGGACACCACCGGCTGAGGAGAATGGCCACCGGCAGTAAGATGTGATCATCGGCTGTTAATGAAGCTATCGGCCACGGATGGATTGCCGGTCGGCACTATGTGCAGTCGATCGGCAAAAAGTTCCTGTAGAATCTGTTTGACAGCAGCAGAGGACAGAGCCTTGCATGGCAATGCAATTCAAGCAATGTATGCACCAACCATATCCCTCATCATGTTTATGACTCAAAAGAACATGGTCCTTGGTTCTCGGACCATCAAGCGCGCATTTCAATGCGTGATAGCCCAAGAGACCAAGTTATGCATTTTTCATTTCAAATGTAATGCAATGCACATAGTCAAACCAAGGGGCTTCTACCTCTATCATGACTCACTTTAAGAGGTGAGGCAATGCATGCACAATGCAATGCAACCTAGGCATGCGAGCTAAGGATGCAACATGGCAATGCAATGCATTTATGCAAGTATGCAAGCAAATATGCAAGGCAAGCATGCAAACAAGCAAAGGATGGACTTAAGCATGGTTTAGGCACCCCTCATTAGGCCTAAAACAGTGGCCAAGGTGCTCAAAAATGAAGGACTAATAGGCACACAAACATGCATGCAAATGATCTCCAACACTTCAAGCATTAAAGAGCAATTCTCAAGCACACTCAAGAGGATGCAAACATGGACATATAGCATGCAAATTAAGCCTTGAAAATCATGCGAGAACATGGTGCCAAACCAACCCAAACAATGCAATCAAGGTATGCAAGCAAAGTCCAAGATTCAAAGGAAGCTAAAGGGGTATTGAACCACACTTAACAAGACCAAACATGGCATGAATCCAATGACCCAAAACAGAGTTTTAGCGCCTAAAACAAAGCCCAAAAGATTACTTAGATAGCATCTAAATGACTTGAATTCAAAAGCATGCACAATGACCAAAACATGGAGCATGCAACACAAGCCTTTGACACATCAAAGGGGCCATGAAATACAAGCATACAAGCATACTAAGTGGACTGAAATGACATGGAAAATGGTCCCAACCCACTAAATCAAAGCAAGTAATGCATTCTATACACTCACACCCTTAAGGCCAACAAGCCAAAATGCAAAGGGGCTATACAATGCATGCCAAAGTCGACCCAAACAACTAAGGACAGACCTTAATCATGGCAAAATAAACATGAAAGCTTCACAAAGCCAAGCCTAAAACATGCTAGAACAATGGTTTACAACCTAAGGCATGTTAAGGCAACAAAATGACATTACAAGGCATGTATGCTAAGCAAGCATGGTGTACCAAAACCAACTTAAAACAATGCTATTTCATGGCAAAATAAGCATAAATAACAGCTAAGGCATGGTCAACAAGAGCCTAAGCTAGGTGCTCCCTCAAGAGGCAACAATGGTCCTTTTCAAGGACAACAAGGAGAGGGGGTGGCCCTCTCCTTCTTGGGACCTCAAGGCACCATCCTCACCTCTGAAATCCCTCAAGATTTCAGTGGTGAGGAGGCCCAAACACCAAGGTCTCGGAGCTCACCCAAAATGGCACAAAATGGAGCCTTACAAGGCTTAAGAGGGGTCAAACAACCCCAAAGCTTGAAGCAACCTTAAACAACTATTTAGAGGGCCTAAAAAAAGAACTTTTTTATGTTATACACAAAGCTCAAAAACAGTTTCAAGATAGGCTAAAGAGCTATGCAAAAATGGGGTAAAAAGGGACAAAAGTCTTACCCTTGTAGACCCTCTTCAACAATAGAGCTCCAGCAGCTTCTTGAGGTTGAAATCAACTTCAAAACTCTAAAAACAACCCTCAAGGGCCTCAGCTCCAAGGAAAGGTGTGGTAGTGTGTGTTTGTGTACAAAACTAAGGCTTAAACACACACAATACAAGAGAAGGAGAGATATAGATATAGGATAGATACAAAATCCTAGACCTAGAACTAGAGCTTCTCTAACAATTTTTTCTAACCCTAATGCCAAGAGAGGAGCCCTCTTCTTATAGGCAACTCCCTCTTGTAAGGCTTCCAAAACAAGCCATCCAAGAGGGAAATCCCTCCATACACGTGTATGGAGGGGAGCAGAGTGGGTGCCAGCTATCACAGCTGGCACAAAATATCTACTAAAAGTAGATAAACAGTGATCAGCCATTCAAAATTGCCATTTTGGCAAAATAAATGGCCGACCGGCAACAAAGAGTGCCGACCGGCAATATACATTGCCGATGGCATAAAATCACTGGCCGGTGGCCTCAAGCCATGGCCGGTGATGTGTGGGGATGCCTCACAAGGCATTCCCTACCCCTCCAAGGCAAAACACAAGTGTTTGGTGCAAAACCAGACACAACACGGTCGAGTCGAGAGATCCTGAGGCAAGGCACGCAACCGAGACCTCCGGGAACTCAAGACGAACACAAACAAGGGTAATCACCAAGTGTTCCAATGGTGACGTCCAAGTCTCGAGGACGGTCAAAAATGGGGTGTCTACAGTTGCCCCTCTTTGACAGAACTCGAAAGTCATAACAATGATGGGAGTGAATGTCAAAGCCCAGAGACGACCCATTTTTGACAAGGCCGAAGACTCAGACAAACATGCAAGACAAACAAGATATGCGCCCAAAGGCGGGGGCAAGATGCAAGACAATGCACAGAGCCGGACATAACTCATGATCATGCAAAGAAAGCTGTAATGAAGCACACATGCGACAGTTTTAAGCTAGCACACACCAAACTACTACATTACAAATGCAGAAAGGATGTAAGAGAATTATGTAATTCTCGATACGTCTCACTCGGAGAATACAATACCTGTCCGATTCGTCTGGTTGCACCAGCCGCAAATGAACTGTACATACAATATCGTGCCTGCAAAGAAAACAACTTAACAGGTACGATGTTATTAGCAACATGCATGACAATGCAAAAATGAATGCAAAATGATATGCAATATATACAAAACAATGTATGAACAATGCAAATGAAAATGCAATGTAATTGAAACAATGCAAACTATATGCAAAGCAATTGAATCATGATCCAATCATGGACGGTTCAAAACCATACAGATGTCAAATAGATTGATGGAGGTAACAAGTCCGTCTACCATAGAACGGTCAACAGAACTATGAGTAATGTAGACGGACACAAGAACAAGTATTGGGGGGGGATGACATAAGTGGGGAAACGACCCGCTGGGGAAAGGACAATGATCCTAATGCTGGATGCAAAAATTACACTACAATGTAATATATACAATGAAAATGCTGGGGAAAATGGCAATGGATAAGGCACACGGGCCAAACCAAATCTTGCCTAGGAAAGGCATGCACACATACAAGCCGTGTCTAACATAGAACGGTCTACTGAACTATGTTTCGACGTGAAAAGTATGGGCACATACCGGACCAAGCTCAACATGGAAGGGCGCAAGCCATAAATGGAAGGTGATGCAATAAATGCATGCAAATTACAATGCAATGTGCACTGGGATAGAAAAGATACAATGGATATGGCCTGCGGGCCAAACCAAATCTTGCCTAGGAAAGGCATGTACACATACAAGCCGTGTTTAACATAGAACGGTCTACTGAACTATGTTTCGACGTAAAAAGTATGGGCACATACCAGACCAAGCTCAACACGGCAAGGCGCAAGCCATAGGCGGAGGTGATGCAGTAAATGCATGTAAGCTACAATGCAATATACACTATATTACAATGATGCATGGCAATGCAACTATTTACGATGGTGCATGACAATGCAACTATTTACGATAATGCATGACAATGCATGTTTTTTTTTGTGTTTTTGTTTTTGAGATGCAAATGCATGATGATGCATGATTTTGAAGTGCGCGACAACGCGCGACTTTTGAGATGCACGTGGACTTGAATATGCGACGACGCGATTCGCTTGAAGTACATGTATAATGCAACTTATCAAAAGTCGTTCAGGCACGAAAAACACCGAAGGACTTGCACCTTCAGAGGATTTAGGGTCTCCTGGACCGTCCTATGTTGCACAAGAAATGCATAACAATGCAAGTGAACTTGAAATGCGCAACAACGTGCGGCTTAAGATATGCATGACAATGCAAATGAACTGTGCACATCAATGTGCCAAAGGTCTTGCACCTTCCAAGGATTTAAGGTCTCCTAGACCGTGTATATTGCACAAGAAATGCATAACAATGCAAGTGAACTTGAAATGCGCAACAACGTGCGGCTTAAGATATGCATGACAATGCAAATGAACTGTGCACATCAATGCGCCAAAGGTCTTGCACCTTCCAAGGATTTAAGGTCTCCTAGACCGTCCTATGTACAGGACGGTGTGATGCGCAAAATAGCACGATTGAATGCATGCAAAATGCAATGAGATGTGCAAAATAGCGCGATTGAATGCATGCAAAATGCAATGAGATGCGCAAGACCGCGCGATGGAATGCATGCAAAATGCAATAAGATGCACAAAATAGCGCGATGCGTTTAGACAATGCGAGTGCACAAGACAGTGCGATTGATTTGAAATGCACAAGACAGTGCAATTGATTTGAAATGCACAAGACAGTGCAATTGACATGTGATGCACATGGGGCAACTTTTGAGTTTTGTAAAAGCCAAAAGGATACGGAAAGGATACGCCTTGCACGAATTCGAGTGCCACGCACAGAAGACACGGTCCGGGGTCAAAACGGAGGCCGGTTGAGTGTCGGAGATGCACGTTTCTTGCACCGTCTTGAGCAATGAAGGCCCTGAACCACACATATAACCCAAAAAGGATGTATGAGGCTCCCAAACCACTGTAAGAGACCACCGGATATCCACCGGCCATCAGAATGCATCACTGGCCATCCATCGGCCATCATAGAATTTACATCGGCAAACTATTTTGCCGACCGGCAAAGAGTGTGGCCGACCGGCAAAAAGTCCCTGTATCGGGGCAGTTCAGTCATTTGCCCACGGGTCTTTTAAAATAGGGCTTCTAGCCCTATTTTCTTCACTTCCCCTTGCTCGAAATTTCTCCCCCACTCTCTCTAGATCATTTTCCTCCTTTGATTCTTCGCTTTCTTGCGTTTCTAGCCTCCATTTCGTCGTTCGATTTGCGTTCACCCTTGCGTTTCGAACGTTTTGAACCGATTGAAATTTCATTTCGGTGTTATTTTTTCGATTTCCGCCACTTGGGGCTTGTTTCCCTTGAGTTTTTCTCGATATCCGTGCCTTTTCCACACTTCGGCTTTTTCGGCCTTTTGCGGCCCTCTCGGGGTTGACTTTTTGTTGACTCTTCACATTTTCGCCCGTTTTTTCGTCTTCCGGTCATTTTCACATTCTCTTCGAGATGGCGGACGATCTTCCACAGGGCGGGACCCCTCCAGAGCTCGAGATGGATCCCGAGGCCGACCTCTTGCCACTTCATATCCGGCCGTTCGATCCGGAGACCTACAGGCCTGCGGTTCATGTGATGCTCCCCGATGGACTACGCCAGTTCCGGAGCTTCGAGAGGAGCGTGGCACCCGAGCTTCTCCTGCGTGAGCCTACTTTCCATCTGTCCTTCGGCGCTTCCGAGGTAACATTCTTTCTTCTATTTTATTATTTTCCGCAATGCAGAACATAACTGCCATTAGTTGATTCTGTTCTCTAACTGCTTAGCCAGGATGCACCGATACACTGTACACTGTAGTTGATTGCAAACAAACTTACAACCGATATCTGCTTGAAACTTACACGTGCACACACACTGCACTGACCCTGAATCACCCAAACACACGGCGCACACTATATTTCACTGCATACACACTGGTAGCCGGTATCTGCTTGAGTCTGAAAACATGCACACATGCTGTATTTGCCCTGAACCACTCAAACACGGTGACACATCACACGTTGTAGTTCACTGTAAGTACACCGGCACCCGATGTCTGTTCGAATTTGAAAACATGCACACATGCTGTATACCTGTATGCTTCTTAAAACTGCGTTTTGAATATTGCCTCGCAATTGTTGTTTTTTATTACAGGGGGATTCCCATACCATCCGCGGGTATGGGAATGTCATTGCTCGGGATTGGTACATAGAGCTGCCAGACGCGGTTCGTCATATCGTCGACGAGGCCAGTTTCGGCATCTTCTACAGGGGGCTCTCCCGGCTTACGACCTGCAGGCCCTTGCTTGCCGCTTTAGTGGAGAGGTGGTGGGATACCACCAACTCCTTCCACTTCTCCGTTGTGGGGGACATGACGATGACCCCTTACGATTTCTCGATGCTCACCGGCATCGGGGTAGGGGGTGATCCGATCCCCTTCGACACCGATATGGATGAGTGGGACGCCCCCCAGCTGTACCTGCTCGGCACTCAGCCTCCCCTCGCTCGAGTAGGGTTTGTCAGGTACTCTTGGTTCGAGAGCCATTTCCGAATTCAGCCAGCCTTGACGGAGGAGGCGCAGATGACCCCAGAGAAGGTGGATCAGTACGCG
This sequence comes from Camellia sinensis, assembly GCF_055761805.1. NCBI lineage: Eukaryota > Viridiplantae > Streptophyta > Magnoliopsida > Ericales > Theaceae > Camellia > Camellia sinensis. The sequence goes on from NC_138962.1 coordinate 93,819,713, forward strand.
CGGGGCTTCATCATGTTTCTGCTCGGGACGACTCTTTTCGCCGACCGGGCGAACACCGTGCCTCTATGCCTGTTGAGCGCACTGGTGGATGTTAGGCGGATCCGCCGCTATGACTGGGGTGGCGCCGGCTTGGCCACTTTGTATGGTTACATGAGCTCTTCTTCCCACCTCAGCGGACAGCTTCTCGGCGGCTACTGGCGAGCTTGGGAGGTACATCTTCTTCCCCTTTTACATTTCTGCTTCACGTTTTCTGTATTCTGTACACTGCACACACCATGGTCTGCCTCTCACTAACTATATACTGCACACGCGGGACACATATACTCTACTTTACTTTGACTGTGTACTGTACACACTGTATACTCTGTACAATACACTGCACAACACACGGCTCTGCCATTTCTGCTTTATTCTGTATTTTGTTTTATCTGATAGTCATACTTATATCTGTTCTGCAGTTGTGGGTGTATGCCTACTTTCCCAGGCTTGCCCCAGTACCTGATGTGGAGACCCCACTCGGCGTCCCATTTTCTCATCGCTTTGATGTGCGATGCGTGCAGAGACCACGAGAGTCTTTTATTTTCTTTCGCCGCTATTTCGACACCATCACCACCGCGGAGGTATGTTCAACTTTAGAATTTGCTTAGGCTTTGCTTAGCACTGTATGTTTGATAACAGATAGATAACAAACTACATATTTACCCGCAGATCACCTGGCAGCCCTGGGCTCCGTTGCCAGCCATGGTGCGGGATCACTACGAGGGCGCAGAGAAGACTGCCCGTTGTTGGATTTTGTGAGAGGGCCCGGTCTGTCGGGCTTGGTACCTGGGCGAGCGTTTCTTGCGTCAGACCCTGGGTTTATCAGAGCAGATAGTCCGGGGTCCACTGTAACAAGCCCGCGGGGGACCTCGCTACAGCTCGGACTCGACTTTTCGTAGTCACGGTTCTAAGTCTAAACCAAAGAGTCCAAATCTGGCAAATCGTTTTGAGAAAAACTGATTTTTTGAAAGAAGTGCCAAACATGGACTGCTTTGCCAGATACAGAGTCGCCACCTAAATATTTTATTTGGGAAATTTAGGAAACCCTGACTCGGTGCCAAAAGGCCACGTGTCCGTCATCACCAAAGTTGCCTCGGCTCGGGAACTTGGGTACAATTGGGGAAGGTCACTTCGTGAGCACCCCCGCTCGCCCGGTCATAGACCGGCCTCTACTAACCATGATATCAATTTTTGAAAACATTATGAGTTCTTATACCGGTTATTAGCCTAGGTTACTATGTGATGCGCACAGCATACAAGTATAGACCGGGTCGCCCGAATTGGAACAAAACATTTCATGCTTGTTTTTGAAAATGGTTTGCTACCCGCAGGTAGGCTTGAAACATTTGATGTTTTACTCCAATTCAGATAACACAACCTCCACCCACAGGCATTCAGGCAGTTAAATCATGTAAGCACATAGCCTCATGGTAAGCATGCTATTCATGGCAACACTCACACGCATGCAAGGATGCTAAAGCATAAAACTTACCGGGTACTCCAAGCCAAAACAAAAACTGTATTAGAAATCATGCATGATCCTAAGTATACAGAAATGCCTAATGCAACGCATGCAAAATGCAACTATAGCAGGCTCGGCTATTCTAAGATGGTATATGAAATGCTACAACTACCATGTATTCAATTTGGAATTGAAAGTACGATGCAGTTAGTATGGTGCGCCGAGCCCGGTGCATGCAAAACAGATGAATGATGCAAACATGCTATCATACCGTATGCTAATTTAAATATGCCCTAATCTAACCATCATAAGCGGATAAATAAAAGGGAGAAAGACGTGGGGTTGGAAGACATACAACACACACACGCACACTTATTACAGTTGTGCCCTCACTCGGAGGGTCCGAATAAATATACAGTCCAAATGTTACAGTCCCGAATAAAAGAATATTACAGTCTGAAATATTACAAAATCCTAATTAATTAAATGAATTAGCTAAGAAAGCAAATAAAACTGGCGTGCAAGCCAAGGACTGCCTTGCTTCTGGCGGATGATGCATGCCCGGGTTGTCTTGCGCGGAAATCCACCGGAATGCCCCAATTAGCCTCTGTTTACACCTGTTCTTGAAATGCGTGCCAAGCCCCAAAAGGTTGCTGATTCTTTGTTTTGCTGCAACAGAGAGCAGGAAAGGGGCATAGCAATGTATCTGCACAGATATATGCATGTCTCGATCCTCATGCCACCAATCACGCATACCGAGGCATGATGGCCGAGGAGTCGAAATGCACAACTCAGTATAGAATGAATGCACATGAAACTACAACTAAAACCTAACTCCATCATGGATAATCCGGAGTGTCGATGACTGGGGAATCGAGACACATTCCGTCTCTCAGAGTACGAAACGTCCCTCGTTTCCCGCGCCCGGGCTAACTCCTATTCCGGACATGATGCAATATGCATGATATGCATGAAATGCAACTAAGATATAGTCCTAACATACACAGAATGCTATGAAAATGAAATGCCTCGAAGTGCGCGCACACGGGCACGCAAATCGAGAAAATGACAGAATGCAATCTAAGATACAACCTAGTATGCACAATGCTATGAAAATGAGGTGCCTCGAAGTGCGTGCACATGGGCACGCAAACTGAGAAAATGATATGTGTCTCGAAATGCGTGTACGTCGGCGCGCAAACCGAGACGATGATATGTGTCTCGAAATGCGTGCACGCTTGCACGCAAACCGAGGTGATGATAAATGCAATGAAGATGAGGTGCCTCGAAGTGCGTGCACACGGGCACGCAAACCGAGGCGATGATAAATGCAATGAAATGACATGGAAATGATAAATGGACTTATACCAACATAAGTGAGCCTCAGCCACACTCACATGGGATGCCGGCGGATAAAAATGGGGTGCCTCGAAATGCGTGCACACGGGCACGCAAACCGAGGCAATGGCAAAATGCAATGGAATGACATGGAAATGATAAATGGGCTTATACCAACATGAGTGAGCCTCAACCACACTCACATCGGATGCCGGCGGATAAAAATGGGGTGCCTCGAAATGCGTGCACACGGGCACGCAAACCGAGGCAATGGCAAAATGCAATGGAATGACATGGAAATGATAAATGGGCTTATACCAACATGAGTGAGCCTCAGCCACACTCACATCGGATGCCGGCGGATAAAAATGGGGTGCCTCGAAATGCGTGCACACGGGCACGCAAACCGAGGCAATGGCCAAATGCAATGGAATGACATTGAAATGATAAATGGGCTTATACCAACATGAGTGAGCCTCAGCCACACTCACATCGGATGCCGGCGGATAAAAATGGGGTGCCTCGAAATGCGTGCACACGGGTACGCAAACCGAGGCAATGGCAAAATGCAATGGAATGACATGGAAATGATAAATGGGCTTATACCAACATGAGTGAGCCTCAGCCACACTCACATCGGATGCCGGCGGATAAAAATGGGGTGCCTCGAAATGCGTGCACACGGGCACGCAAACCGAGGCAATGGCAAAATGCAATGAAATGGATGGCAATCATAAATGGGCTTATACCAACATGAGTGAGCCTCAGCCACACTCACATCGGATGCCGGCGGATAAAAATGGGGTGCCTCGAAATGCGTGCACACGGGCACGCAAACTGAGGCAATGGCAAAATGCAATGGAATGACATGGAAATGATAAATGGGCTTATACCAACATGAGTAAGCCTCAGCCACACTCACATCGGATGCCGGCGGATAAAAATGGGGTGTCTCGAAATGCGTGCACACGGGCATGCAAACCGAGGCAATGGCAAAATGCAATGGAATGACATGGAAATGATAAATGGGCTTATACCAACATGAGTGAGCCTCAGCCACACTCACATCGGATGCCGGCAGATAAAAATGGGGTGCCTCGAAATGCGTGCACACGGCACGCAAACCGAGGCAATGGCAAAATGCAATGGAATGACATGGAAATGATAAATGGGCTTATACCAACATGAGTGAGCCTCAGCCACACTCACATCGGATGCCGGCAGAGAAAAATGGGGTGCCTCGAAATGCGTGCACACGGGCACGCAAACCGAGGCAATGGCAAAATGCAATGAAATGGATGGCAATCATTCTAACAGAATTTCAGCAACAAAATATGGGGGAAAACAGTCCCGAAATGAAGCGAAATGACACCAAATGCAAGGAATTGTCCCGAAATGCAACATTAGGCACCCGAAATGGCCTATAGCTATGCTAAACATGCACAACATGGACATGCAATGCAAAGACAGAAGCTAGAAAGTCCCAAAAGATGCACTTTAACAGTTATAAACATGGCCAAACAGCAAGCATATGTAGGGCAAAAATAGCATGCAAGAATAGGGGCCAAGATAGGGGTTATGAAGCAAGTGATATAAGAAAAACCCAAACTGAAAAATTTCCTTTTACAACACTGAAGATGGACCAAAAATATGAACATTTACAGTATATGGCAGCCTCAAAATCAGTATACAAACATGCTAAAAATGTGATGCAAAACAAGGCTCAAAAGGTGCTATAACATGAAGTATACAAAATAATCACCAAATAGAAAAAAAGTGTTAATGAAACATGAATTATAGGCCAAAATAAGACCACTTTCAGTTCGGACCAAGGTCCAAAAACAGAAACAAAGAGGGCTACCAATTTATGCAAAAATGGGGCCAAATAAGGGATTGAACTACAAGTGACACATGGAGACATCAAACAAGGTTGAGCCCTTCCTCAATGTTGAAGAGGGGCTCAAAATAAGCCTTATATCAGTTTACAACATGCTCGAAAATAAATTTCTCATGGGTCAAAAATAGCATGCAAAACTATGACATACAAGATGATCAATGAAGCAAGTGTATTATGGAGGGCTCAAACAGGGTTGAGCCCTTGATGAGAAGTGAAGATAAGCTCAAAATATGGCCCTTTTCAGTTAGGGCCGGAGCTTGAAACAAAAAGGAAGTGGGGCTTAGAAATAGATCAAGAAAAAGGGTCAAAAGGGTAAAAGTGTTACTTACCCTTGAAGATTCAAACTTTTGTTGCTTCTTGGATGGATTTTCAGCTTCTTTAGCCTTCAAGAATCCTTCCTTGTTGCTGGAAATGAGATGGTGGTGGTAGAGCTTGGTGGTGTAGAAGGAATGATGGTTAGGGACTTAGGGTTTTTTCAAGAATTGAGAAGGAAGAAGATGGAGTTGGCTATGGAGACTTGAAGGAGAGTTTTTCTAACTCTAACAAAGGAGGCCACCAGCTGGTTATAAGGGTCCAAAAGGGGGTGTAAAGGTGGGGGAGAAGGAGAGGAAAAATCCCCCACAAAATATCCCCCGGATACAGAAAATATCTGGGGGATATTGCCCCACAGCTGTAAAGTGCACAGTGCAAGGAAGCAGGCCAACCCATTACTTTTGCTGGAGGTGGCCGGCCGGCCACACCCCCTAGCCGGCCGGCTAGGGGTCAAAAGGGTCAATGTGATTTTCTGGCCGGCCAGCTACTGGAGAGGTACCCCTATGTGTGTACAACACAACCATGTGGTTGAAAGTCCAAGAAAGTGGGTCCAAGGGGTTCAACATTAGCTCGGAATGAGGGGGTCAAAAGGGTCAAGTTGGATTACTGGCCGGCCATGAACTTTTAGGGGCCTCTCATGTGTGTAGATCACAGATATGTGGTTGAAAGTTCAGGAAAAAAAGTCCAAGGGGTTCAACATTAGCCCGGAAGAAAGGGGTCAAAAGGGTCAGGTGACCTTAATGGCCGGCCACCAACTTTTAGGGGCCTCCCAGATGTGTAGATCACAGATATGTGGTTGAAAGTTGACAACATTAACTCCAAGGTGTTCAACATTAGCCCAGAAGTTGGAAAAACGGGCGCCGGGAGGCTCTGGAGGAGAGATAACTGGCTGCTGCAACAATTGCTGGCCTCCCACCCTTCAGTGACCTTCCTGGTGATAAAACAGAGGTACCTGCCAAAAATTAGCAAAAACCGATGCAAAACGAATGCTCGGGGGCCAAAACACGCAGTTCGGAGTCCCGAAAATGGGCTGTTAAGCACCGAAAATGGCAATCGGCCACGAAGTGGGTTTCTCAGACCCCAGTGTCCCTCAAAAGGGAGCAAATAAGAAGTATGCCGAAAATCAGAGCAAACGGAGGTGGTTAGGCGGTCCCGAACCGAGGCACACGGTCTGACGGCTCCGAAAACCGAGAACCGGGCTCCGAAATGGGCAAAATGGCCTACGGCCACCAAATGTAGCCTACGGACATTGAGAGATGGTCTACGGGACCTCTCCCTCCCCTCAGGAAAAGAAACAGAGAAAACCGAGTCTGGTTCGCAAACCGAGACAAGGCACAGAAGAGGGTTCGGAAGTCCGGAGGCAGGGCTCACGGCCGCGACTCTGAGATTTCTGAACAAGCACACTATGCAACATCACCAAGTGCTCAATCGGTGACGTCTGAGTCTTAAGGTCGGTCAAAAATGGGGTGTCTACAGTTGCCCCTCTTTGACAGAACTCGGAAGTCACAAGTGACGGGAGTGAATGTCAAAGCCCAGAGACGACCCATTTTTGACAAGGCCGAAGACTTAGACAAGCATACAGGATAAACAGAGATGTGCCCGCAGGCATGCCCGCAGGCAGGGGGCAAAATGCAAATGATATGCAAGAAGCCGAAGGTAACCCAATGATCGTGCAAACGCAGCAAGCTGTAATGAAGCAAGTATTCGCGAATAGATGCAACAGTTTTAAGCAAGAATGCAAAGCAACAACTACATTTCATGCAGTCAAGAATGCGGAGGATTATTCAATCCCCGCCACGTCTCACTCGGAGAAGATACGATACCTGCGCGATTCGTCTGGTCGCACCAGCCTCAATTGAACCGTACATACAATATCGTGCCTGCAAAAGAGAGAAATTGCAACAAGTACAATATGCTAACAACAGGTATTTAATGTGATTTCGAAAGTTCGACACACGCAGTGCCGGTGAGTGTATGCATCGCAATGCAAGAATGGAACGTGCGTGACAACGCATGCTTAAACATGGAAGTATGCCAATAACAAGAAATGTATATGACAAGATAGTATGCTCATAAGAATGCAAGTTTTGTGCATGAAAGTACAAAATGAGCATGAATCAGGGTGCCATTTGTCATGAACCAACGAGTACGGAAATGCGTGTTTCGGCGAAGGTAACTCGATCACGGCCTCCGATCCACTTCTCTGAAAGGTAACAACTCTTTCAAAAAGGATACGCTTTGATTTTGATAAATGATGATGAGACACATGTCAGAACTTGAAGCCGAAGTCCCGACGGAGCGATTTCACGACCGGAAGTGTACTTTTCTTGAACTTTTTCAGGTCCCGGGAACTCCGATCTTCCTCAAAATTTGCAGAGAGCTAGGTGAGCATGTGGGGAACATGGCCGGCCATTTATCTTCCCAAGGGGGGGTGGCCAACCGTTTCCCATTAAAGCTAATGGCTGGCCGGCCATTTCCGTAAAAAGCAGATGGCTGGCCAGCTAGAAAAAGGGGCCGGCCGGCCACGGCCTTTTTCGGGGACATTTCGGTCTGTTTCCCTCCTTTTTGATGCTCTTGCAATCCAAGGCCTTGAGGCTTACAAAAGGCAGCCGAGCCCTCTTCATTTCTTGCCTCCTTCAACACTTTCCTCTCCAGATCTGAGTTTCACGCGCGTTTTCCAACGCCCCGCGCAAATTGTTTTCGCAAAAACACTCAGTTTTAAGCACTTTGGAGCGATTAAATTCCAGCTTCGGAGCTTCTTTTTGCATTTTCACCACTTGAGGTAAGTTTATCTTAATATTTGGAATATTTTCTCGGGAGTTGACTTTTGTTGACTTTTCATTTCCCGAGAGTTGACTTTTGTTGACTTTTTTCAATTTTTGCTCATTTTGCTCATTTTTGCTCCCCCTTTGCAGATTCTTGAAAATGGCGGGCAATTCTCCCCACGGTGGAGGGTTTCCAGGTGCCGGCGATGATTTCGATCCCATGACTCTACCTCCGAGGACCCGACCATTTATTCCTGGGAGGTACCGTCCGGCAACACACGTCCTCCCTCGTGCTGTCTTCCGTCACTTTACCAGTTTTGACGAGCGAGCACCCATGGATCTGCTTCTCAGAGAGCCGGAGCAGCATCTCTCTCACGAGGCTCGAGAGGTATTTACTTCATCTTCTGTATTTTACATTTCGCACCTTTGCCATGCTTGAACATGCAGTTTAGCTTATGACATAGTACTTTGCTTGCATCTTGAACATGTAGCTTCAACATTCGAATTTCTGAACACTCGGCTCATTAATTAATTGCGAACACACAGCCCACATTAGAATACACGGTTCAAACACTGATATGTCGAATACACAGCCCGAATTCGAAAGTGAACACACAGCCCACACTTTACATTTTCTGAACACACAGCCCAGATTTAGATAGTGAACACGCAGCCCACAATAGTTGAAATTTGAACACGCAGCCCAAACTTCGAATTTTTTGAACACGCAGCCCAGGTAGATAGTGAACACGCAGCCCACAATTTAACTGAAAGTTGAACACGCAGCCCAAACTTCAAACTTTCTGAACACGCAGCCCAGGTAGATAGTGAACACGCAGCCCACAATTTAACTGAAAGTTGAACACGCAGCCCAAACTTCAAATTTTCTGAACACGCAACCCAGGTAGATAGTGAACACGTAGCCCACAATTTAACTGAAAGTTGAACACGCAGCCCAAATTTCAAATTTTCTGAACACGCAGCCCAGGTAGATAGTGAACGCGCAGCCCACAATTTAACTGAAAGTTGAACACGCAGCCCAAATTTCAAATTTTCTGAACACCCAGCCCAGGTAGATAGTGAACACGCAGCCCACAATTTAACTGAAAGTTGAACACGCAGCCCAAACTTCAAATTTTCTGAACACACAGCCCAGGTAGATAGTGAACACGCAGTCCACAATTTAACTGAAAGTTGAACACGCAGCCCAAACTTCAAATTTTCTGAACACGCAGCCCAGGTAGATAGTGAACACGCAGCCCACAATTTAACTGAAAGTTGAACACGCAGCCCAAATTTCAAATTTTCTGAACACGCAGCCCAGGTAGATAGTGAACACGCAGCCCACAATTTAACTGAAAGTTGAACACGCAGCCCAAATTTCAAATTTTCTGAACACGCAGCCCAGGTAGATAGTGAACACGCAGCCCACAATTTAACTGAAAGTTGAACACGCAGCCCAAATTTCAAATTTTCTGAACACGCAGCCCAGGTAGATAGAATTTGCATGTAGCTTATTTTACTTCATCGGTATACAGCCCACTTCATCTCATTGGCACACAGCCCATTTCACCTCATTGGCACACAGCCCATTTATTTCATTGGCACACAGCCCATTTCATCTCATTGGCACACAGCCCATTTCATCTCATTGGCACACAGCCCATTTATTTCATTATTGACACATGTATTCATTCTGAATGCAGGCTTGCTCCCGTAGTGTGCGGGGGTATGGTTCTACCATGGCGCGGGATTGGTATGCCGAGCTCCCGGAGGGCGTCAGAGACTTAGTGGACTTGGCAGGATTTGGGCCCTTCTGCGTCGGGTTGTCACGTTGTCCTGCCAGGAGGACACTGATGGCAGCCCTAGTAGAGAGATGGTGGGACACCACCAATTCCTTTCATTTCTCTGCTACCGGGGACATGACTATGACCCCTTTTGACTTTGCTGTATTGACCGGTTTAGACGTCGGAGGTTGGCCTATCCCTTATGACGAGGATATGGGCGAGTGGGAGGCCGCCTGGATGTATCTGTTGGGGGCTCGCCCGCCTGTTGATAGGGTCTCAGGGAGAGTCCGATACACTTGGTTCTCTTCCCATTTTCGGCGGGCGGAGATGGTGCCTGAGAGTCCCGAGGAGACGGAGCAGTATGCCCGTGGTTTCCTGATGTTCCTCTTCGGGACTACCCTGTTCGCCGACAGAGGGAACACCGTTGGACTATACTTGCTGAGCGCTCTAGTTGACCTATCACAGGTCCATAGATATGATTGGGGCGGCGCCGGCCTGGCTACCCTTTATTTTTACATGAGCGCGACCTCCCGCGGGCGGGGTGATTTGCTTGGCGGCTACTGGAGAGCTTGGGAGGTACTTTCTGTCCCCTTGATTTACATTTCCGCTTCTCATTACTTGTACATTGCACACACACAGCGCACTTTTACAGTTTGTATTTTGCTCTCAGCATTTCGTATTTACATTCTGCATTGCTTTTCTCAGCTATGGGTTTATGTATACTTCCCATCATTAGCCCCAGAGCTGGAGGTGGTAGGGATTCCCGTGACCCCATATTCATTGATATTCGAGGGCCCACACCGGCCGAGACCTCGTGAGACCCTCCTTCGCCTGCGAGAGTACTTCGACACTGTGCGACACTCAGAGGTACTTCAGAACTTTCAGTTCTTTTCATTCTCATCTTTAATTTGCTCTGTACATTCTCGATTTCTGATTGGTTTATGCATTCATCATCCGCAGATCACATGGCAGCCTTGGGCGCCCCTGGGTGATGATCTCCGACTTCAGTATACCGGAGCGTCAGGTATCTCCCAGTATAGGGTCCTGCTTGAAGGGCCGGTTGGCAGGGTATGGTTCCTGGGGGAACGCTTTCTGCGCCAGGTATGGGGGTATCTTTCTCAGGATGTTCCCGCAGTACCTCCAGCCAGTATGCGGACCGCTGACAGGCTCTCTTACTCGGAGGTAGTCGGCGCCATGCTGGGTAGTGAAGCTTTACTATATATTGAGGAGGGGGACTACGCCACTTACCGTCACATATATTTGATGCCTCCATTGACGGAAGCTCGTTTCCCGATAATGAGACCTGCCGGTATGTCATCCTCAGACCAGGCTCGGGCTCGAGCTACAGACGTCCCTTCTTCTAGTAGGGCTGGTACATCTAGAGGTGGGAGTAGACCGGTTCCTCCAGCTCCGTCGATTCATCCTCATGCTGGATGGCCAGATATGCCTACTGAGTTGATGGCATGGCAGTATGGGGCTAGCTCTCCGACCCCGATCCCACTAGAGCCTCCGATGCCCAGTGATCAATACGCCATTGATCCGGACTCACCGCCGGTATGCTCTACTTTTCATTCATCATTCAGATGTTTAGATACTCTTTTGTTCACTGACGATTATGAGCTCATTTTTTTTGCAGCCATCGCGAGGGTACATAGAGGAGGTGGTTGGACTGGTGGCCACACTCGAGGGCATGGTCCTGCGCAGGGAGGCACAGTTGTCTGTCGCGGGCATTCAGGTACCCTTCAGTTTTCTGGCATTTATCATACTTCTGATGACATGCTGATTTCTGCTGCATCGATAGACTACTTGTGTAGAGCACATCTGACACACACCCCACTTGTACACTGTATTTACATGCACCCACTTCATTGTAGCTTTTGCTTGTATCTGTATCTGATGTACATATTTGGACTGATGTATTTGATTTGAACTCTTTGTTTTCAGATGCCTTCATGGTCCGGTCAGCCGCAGGCCAGGCCACCTGGGCCTCATTGGGGAGCTGGGCCATCTGGGCCTTTTCAGGGGGCGGGGTCATCTCGGCCTTCCCGAGGAGCCGGGCCATCTAGACCTTCTCGAGGAGCTCGAGGGGGGCCTGTCCGCAGACGCAGGGCTCACGTTGTGGAGGTGGAGCCTGATGAGGAGGAGGAGGAGGAGGCTACCGATCGTCAGTTCGAGACGTCTGCCCGGGAGGAGGAGGAGGAGGCTGAGGGGAATCCTGAGGATGACAACTCCGACTCGGATGATGATGATGGTGCGGAGATTGTCCCGCAGAAGAGGATGAGGCGTGCTTCTCGTTCCCGCTCCCGAGGACTTTGATGCTGCTATTTCCTGCTTTATTTTTCTTTTACTAGTAGTTTGTAGCACTTTGCACATTGTTAGGCAGTTTTATTTTTTGTAAAACTTGTACCTTTGTTTGTTGTAAAGCATGATGAAATGAAATAGCTTTTGAAAAGGTGTTTGTATTTTAGACTTTTAGCATCGTATCGCATCAATTTGTTTTGCACAAGAATGAAATTGAATGGTAAGGCGCATTGTGTAATCACCAAGTCAGGTAGTGAACCGACGCAACAAACTAAACAACTCAACTTACTAAGATATAACAGAATCTTTTAGCAAGTTTACAACTCGATAAGCAAAATGTAACAACGCAAATAAACAAAACTTTAACAAAAATTGCTTAAACAGAGAGCAGTGACTCAAAAACACAAAACACGTCCGCTCGACGAACAACTCGATAAGCAAAATGCAACAACTCGATAAGCAAAACTCAACAACAACAAAGTGTACTTCTGACGACCTGGGCATCGGAACACATCCGAAACGGAGAGAGATGAAGGCCTTTGACTCCCCCGTTGCATGGAAATGCTTGGAACTTCCCCTCGAAGAGTAAAACAGGGCCAAGGAGATACATTGCAGCATTGCCAGCCACCCCTGGGAGCTGGCCGGCCATTTTTGGTGGAGAGAGACAGCTGGCCGGCCATTTCTGAAAAAGTAAATGGCTGGCCAGCCAGAAAAAGTAGCTGGCCGGCCATTCAGTCCTGCAGCCTCCAGATTTTTGACACGTGTCCCCGTGAATAGTGTTTTTCCTTCTATAAAAGCCTCAACTTCGGGAACATTCATTTCATCTTAGTTTTAGGCAAAGATGGAGGCGTTTCTCGCAGAAAATATCACATCTTGGATCTCTTCTCTAGATGGCTCGGAAAAGCTGAATTTCCGGGGTTTCGGCTTGAATGCACTATTCACGCTGAGCCGTACTCCGTTACATCTCCCTTTTCTCCATGCCGCGGCAAGGTTCTGGAATCCAGTGACGCATGTTTTTAGCTTTGGCGGCCAAGAGATGTGTCCCACTTTCGAAGATTTTCAGGTTTTGATGGAGTCCGAGTGCTCTGAAGTGATCTTGCCTCAGCTTCGTTTTGGTCACGCCCAGGCTTTAGGGCGGATGTGTGGGCTCACAGCGCATGACGCTCGATCTCTGATCTGCAGTGGAGAGCTGGACATCCTCGGCTTGATCCATCGTTTTTCCGACGCTGGTGACCGCAGCAACCATTATTGGCAGGGTTTTCGGCAACACGCCCTCTGCTTATGTTTGTTGTCTCACTTTCTGCTTTCCTCGGGCTTCGGCGGGGCTAGCATCCGCCTGATTGAAGTCGCCCAAGGTTTGAGAGAAGGAAAGAGCTGTATTGCCATGACCTTGGCCGAGACATTGATGGGTTTAGATTCTGTCTATCGCCGGGAGGCGACTAGGTTTGCTGGGAGTCCACTGCTGCTGCAGGTAATGTTTCCCTCCCAACCTCACATATATATTTGCTCACATCACTCGACCCTCAGGCTCGATTTTTCTCACAAAACCCTTGTCTTACTTTTCTCTCATCGTACATCTCTCTGTTATTTATTCTCTGATTTTCCATCCCTCCCCTAGGTATGGTTAATGGATAAGTTGCAGGTTGTGGACTCTTGCCCAGCTTATTCAGCTCGAGGCTACTTCTTTCGGCAGCGCCTAGTCAATGCTCTTGACGAAAGGTGGTGGTTTGATTGGATGTGCAATTTGTCCGCAGACGGCATCGCTTGGCGTTGCCCTTGGCTCAACCTCCCGGCAATGAGCTATAGTATGTCTCGGCTGATTGGGATCCAATTGGTTGGTCTAACCCACTGCGTATTCTATTTTCCATTCCGGTTCCTGCGTCAGTTTGGCCATAATCAGACCTGTCCACCGGAGGGGATTGAGTATCCAGCCGCTTTCCCGGTCCGGGGGGCACAGCTTGCCCGATATGCCACAGCGTGGAGGACTAGAGAGCTCCTGGCCCCTGCTTCCACTTTCAGTTGCACTTTGTCCGATGAGTGCTTGGATTGGCTCAATGAGGAGGCACAGGTTGGGCCTAGCTTGGCTTCAGATGCTTCGTCGAGCTCTGGGAGGGGACGCAGAGATACTTGATTCAACTATGCCCCAAATTTATTGCTTATTTAGCATTTTCAAGTTTTCTTTATGAATGTACCCAAAAAAAAAGCAACCTCGATTGTAATGCAAGAGCAGGAGAACTCTATTTTGAAATCAATGAAATTGAAAGTTATGGTACTGAAAATTTTCCACTTTTGGTCCAAAAATGGTCTTAGTCGTAAAAAGATTGATTTGAACAAAGTCAACTTTTATTAAAACTTTTCAAAACTATTTTCGATGTGGATTAAAATTGGACACGCCGAAAATCTGTCACTGAGATGCACAACCCCAGATCCCCGCAACTGGAAAGTTGCCCCTAGTCTGAAGAACAATGCGGCACTCCATAGCAACGGAAAGTTGCCCCTAGTCTGAGTAACTTTGCACCGTCGCGGCAACGGAAAGTTGCCCCTAGTTTGAACAGCACTGTACCGGAGATCACGATAAATGCTGATGGATAAAGATGACTGAGATGATCGAAATGGACAGAGTTGATCGGGGAAAAGTTTATGGCTGAACTTCAAGGTGAAGTTGCCTACGTATCCCAAAGATGGGAATCAAGCCTTACGTAGTTCAGGCTGAGGTTCACTCGAGTATTTTCACTCTCCTTTTGCGCTCTAACTTTTGCCAAGGCCGCCCTTTGTGGGTTTTCAACCTTGCGAGCTCAGTTTTTATATTTTCTAATTTTTTGTGCTCTGAATTTTGCCTAGGTCGCCCTTTCGGGTTTTCGGCCTAGCGAGCCTCTCAAGGATAGTATTTCTTCAACTTGTCCATATTGATCGGTTGTGAGAACTCCAAGCCATCTAGATCCATCAGAACCACAGCCCCACCTGACCAGATAGCTTTGATGATGTAAGGACCAGTCCAATTGGGTTTGAACTTGCCCCTTGGGTCGTGGGTGGGAGCTCGGTTGTCTTTGAGCACCAAATCTCCTTCTTTCAGGTTCCTGGACTTAACTTTCTTGTTGAAAGCCCGGGCGATTCTTCGTTGATAGCCTTGGATGTGGTACAGTGCTTTCAGTCTTCTTTCATCAAAGAGCATGAGTTCTTCGAATCTGCTTTGCTGCCAATCTGCCTCGGCTATCTGGCATTCAGCCAATACTCGTAACGATGGAACCTCAATCTCAATGGGTAGAACAGCCTCCATTCCATAGACTAATGAATATGGAGTTGCTCCAGTAGAAGTTCTGATTGAAGTCCTGTAGCCCCACAGAGCAAATGGCAGCTTGTCTGGCCAATCCCGATAGGTTTCCACCATCTTCTGTAGTATACGCTTGATATTCTTGTTGGCGGCCTCAACTGCTCCGTTGGTCTGCGGCCTGTATGTAGATGACTCATGGAAAGCCACATTGTATTTCTCCAACAAGTCTATCACTTCTTTCTTGAAGTGGGAACCATTATCTGAAATTATCTCGTTTGGCACCCCGTAGCGACAGATGATGTTGTTCCTGATGAACTTTGCGACATGCGACGCTTTCAACACTGCGTATGATTGGGCCTCGACCCACTTTGTAAAATAATCTATCGCTACCAGGATAAACTCATGCCCGTTTGACCCCTTCGGGGTAACAGCTCCGATCACGTCAATTCCCCAGACTGAAAAAGGCCACGGCGAAGTCATGTTGTACAGTTTTGACGGCGGGATGTTCATGCGATTTGCATGAATTTGACATTTGTGGCATCGCCGAACAAAATTAATGCAATCCTCCTCCATGGTTGACCAGTAGTAGCCCTGTCTGAGGATCTTTCTGGCCAGCATCACTCCATTCATGTGTGCACCGCACTCTCCCCCATGGATGGCTTCCATCAGGCGTTTTGACTCTTCAGCTTCGACACAGAGCTTATGCATTCCCAGATGGCCCCTTTTGTACAGCTTACCCCCGCAGATGACGAACTGAGCAGCCATTCTTCTGACAGCCTTCTTATCCTTGGCATTTGCCCCTAGTGGATATGTCTCCTTTTCCAAGAAGTTCCAGATGTCGTAATACCAGGGGTTGCCGTCTTGAACCTCATCTATGGCGGAAATCGACTCGTATGCCGGCACGAACTTTTGATCAATAATGACTGGACGCATCCGGACTCCGGACGGGATGTCTATCATAGAAGATAGAGTTGCTAATGAATCTGCAAACCTGTTGTTCTCTCTTACGAGGTGGGTGAAATTTAGCTTCTCAAACCGAGGAATTAACAAATCCAAGGTTTGGTGGTAGATTATCATCCTTTCCTCTTTGACTTTCCAATCTCCTTTTGCTTGAGACACAACAAGGTTCGAGTCCCCAATGTCGTCCAACCGTCTTGCCCCTAGTTCCAGGGCTGCTTCCAGGCCAGCAATACATGCCTCATACTCTGCTTCATTATTGGAAACTATGAACTGGAGCTTGAATGCTAAAGGGATACGGGAATCATCAGGCGCTATCAGCAACACCCCTATCCCATACCCATACTGGTTTGACGCTCCGTCAAAGTACATTGTCCAGGTTTCATCTTCGACGTGCAGAATTGCTTCATCTGGGAATAGATACTCAACCGCTTCATCCCCCTCAACCGGGTGGTCGGCAAGGAACTCCGCTACCGCTCTACCTTTTACTGACTTGCGCGTTACATACTTCAAATCAAATTCGGAGAGCAACAGCAACCAACGAGCTAGCCTACCCGTAAGTGCTGGTTTCTCGAAAAGATATTTGATGGGATCCAAACGCGAAACCAACATTACAGAGTGGGCTAACAGGTAGTGCCGCAGCTTCCTGGTTGCCCATACCAAGGCCAAACAAGCCTTCTCCAGCGGTGTATAGCGGATCTCGTAATCCAGCATCTTTTTGCTCAGATAGTATATGGCTTTTTCCACTTTGTCTTCTGATCCCTGCGCGAGCATGCAGCCCATGGTAGTCTCAGTTACCGAAAGGTATAGTATCAACGGTCTCCCCGGCTCTGGCGGTGACAACACGGGTGGGTTCTGTAGATACTCTTTGATCTGCTCAAAAGCTGCTTGACATCGGCCGTCCCATTGGAATTTCTTTCCTTTCTTCAGGAGACCAAAAAGTGGTTCACAAGTCAAGGTTAGTTTAGAAATAAACCGTCTTATGAATTGCACTTTACCTAGAAAGCCTCGCACCTCCTTTTCAGTCCTTGGTGGTGGCATTTCTAAGATGGCCTTGATTTTGGAAGGGTCGACCTCGATGCCCCTTTGTGTGATCAGAAACCCTAGCATTTTCCCTGCTGTAACACCAAACGTGCATTTCTAGGGATTCAGTCGCAGCCGAAACTCTTTGATCCTTTGAAAGAATTTTTGTAAGGCGGTGTAGTGGCCTTCTCTATCTTTGGACTTGACAATCATGTCGTCCACATACACCTCGACCTCCTTATGGATCATATCATGCAATATTGTAGTTGCTGCCCGTTGATACGTAGCTCCAGCGTTTTTCAACCCGAATGGCATCACTCGATAACAATATGTACCCCACGGGGTAGTGAACGCAGTCTTCTCCCGGTCTTCGGGTGCCATCACTATCTGATTATAGCCTGAGAAACCATCCATAAACGAAAGCAAGGCGTGCCCTGCCGTGAAATCCACCAATTCATCGATGTGCGGCAAGGGGAAGTCGTCCTTCGGACTGGCCCTGTTCAAATCTCTGAAGTCTACACAGACCCGAATTCTGCCGTCCTTCTTTGGCACCGGAACAATGTTGGCCAACCAAGTTGGATATTCAGATACCAGCAGGAACCCTGCGTCAATTTGCTTGGTGACCTCTTCCTTAATCTTGAGGGCCCAATCCGGGCGGATCCTTCTGAGTTTCTGTTTGACAGGGCGGGCCTCTGGATCAAGAGGGATCCGGTGCTGTACAATCTCAAGATCGATTCCAGGCATGTCTTCATAGGACCACGCGAAAACATCTTTGAAATCTTTTAATAAAGTGACTAAGCACTCGCGCTCCTCTGAAGACAACGTGGACCCGATCTGGACCAGCCGCGGGTCCTTCTCATTACCAATATTCACAGTAGTGATTTCATCCATTAAAGGTTTAACAAATCTTTCCTGCTCTTGATCAATTAACCGTTGCAAAACTGGGGGAATTTCTCCCTCACTGTTTTCATCAAAATTTTGAAAATCCTGATTTAAGCAATAAATCAAAGGCACAGAAAAATACTCGGAAACCACCTCCACGTCATTCTCATTAAATACTTCCAAGCCGTCAGATTCCTCTGTTACAACAGACTCAAAAGAAAATGAAAAAGACGACCTAGACAGGACTGTGGTATCCGGGTTATCACCCCCAGGAATACCGGACTCAGACTCAGTCGAGCTGGAATCTGATTCCGACGTACAAGATTCGGTAGAATCAGATTCCGGCTCAGTACCTGACCCGGAACTGCTAGATAAAAAGCCTTCTTCATATTGCCAGATGAGAGAAGGTGCGATAGATGCATCCAAGATCGGCGCTGGAAAGCCTGCAGCTATTTCATCTCCAATCACAGAAACTGAAGAGTTATCCCCTAAGCACTCTTGGCCGATCGGAGGATCTGATAGTAGACTTGCCAGTGCTACCCCCATTTCAAGCTCTGTACTCTCAGGATCCACTGCTTCACATTGCTCAACCTCAGTTGGTGGGTCTGTCTACGCTTCGGCAACGTCATCCCCAGATAATTGTATGTCGAAGAAGATTTCAAAACCAGGCACGTGCGTCCCCTCCGCGTTTAGCCATGGCTCCGGGAAGCCGCAGAATGGAAAATCTTCCCCCTCCCGGACGAAACGTCCGTTTAGGGTACCCCAGATGGGCCTGTGCATTAACTCAAATGGCTTCCCGGCCTTCTTTGCTCTGGCCCTTCCGGCCATCTCTTTTCCTTTCCTCACCCAATCTTCCTTGGTGGGCAGATAACCCAGTCCAAAGGCGTGGGGGTTGTGTGGCACTTCGGCCAATACTGAGACGCCTTTCCGGCCGCTTCTCCCTAATCCCATCCTAGGGGTATGTTTTAGCTTGTTCATGAGGTAAATAGATTGAGCACTAACGTACATACCCTCATTCGCAGCCATGACATTCTGCACCACTTGAGCCTCGGCTAAAGTGAACCCCGATAAAAACACATCCTCCGTGCCGTGCTCGATCTCCAAGACAGGTGTAGACACTTCCGGCGGCGGATGGATTGATGAATTCCCAAAAACGATCGCTACCCCTTTCCCGTGGGGGTACTTTAGCATCTGATGTAGAGTGGAAGAGACTGCTTTGACCTGGTGCAACCACGGTCGCCCCAAAAGTAAGTTAAAGGTTGCGGGAACGTCTAAGATATGAAATTCGACACTGTGTTGTCCTGGACCAACCTTGGTTTGAATTTTAACAGTCCCCATCACTTCTCTGCTGGTATTGTCGTATGCCCTGATTACTTGGGTGGTTGGGATGAAGTCCACGGGTTTTAACCCGATTGCATATGCCGTTCTGGTCGGGCAGACATTGATCGCAGACCCGGTATCAACAAGTACCACCGGTATCCACTTATCTCTACATTCCACAGAAATATAGAGAAGTTTGTTATGGCTTGTGCCCTCAGGCGGTAGCTCCTTGTCCGAAAAGGTTAATGCCGGGGAACCTCCTCCCGGAAAAACCAGCCCAACCAGCTGTTCAAGCGTGGTGTCTATGGAGAGTTTGGACTTGTCCATAGCAGATAGGACAACTTCTCTGTGTACTCGTGATGCCATTAGCAGCCCCCAGATGGAGATGTCTGCCTGTATTTTCTTCAACTGTTTCAGCACAGCTTCCTCTTCAATCTGCTTCTCCCTCTGTCTCTCCGCTTCTCTGTCTTTCTCGGATGCCTCGGGTTGGTCCAGATGTGGGGGCTTGAAGTACCGCCCACTTCTTGTCATATGGTCAATCTCATCAAGATACCAAGTATCATCCGGCTGGCCACTTCCCCAGTCTTCATCGGTGTGGGCAAGACACAAATCGTCATCTTCCCACCACATTCCACTGGCAGCCAACAGACACCTGTCTGGCTCCGGTCCACTCGCACTCTCAGTGCTCTCTGTCCATATGCTCGCAGCATTCTCCATTTTCGTGCACGCAGCACTTTTGGTCCCCTCAGGGCCTTTAGCTTTTCTGGCTCTCTCAGTAGCCTCAAAATTTTCTTGTTCCAGCTGCGTCAGTACAGCTGTTTGTTCAACAGGTCCTACATCCATAATGCCCATGTCCTGAGCGGAATTCTTAACACCGGCGCTCTCCAGCGGTGCAACTTGATTTTCGGCCGTTCCGGCCACAACTGATATTTCTGCCCCTGCCGGGCTCTGTTCTGGTTGGGTTTCCCCCACTGCATCCGGTTGATCTTCGAGCCATCCCGTGGCCTCCTCTGATTCCTCATAATCATACCAGTTAATTGACGCATCCCCCAGTTCCTGGTCCTCGAGAAATTGCAAGTTAGCAAAGTCCTCTTCGACGGCTGTCAGATTATCTGCCCATAGCCCAGATCCATCCCTCCGGATCATGCACAGCTCTCCTATCTCTGGCAATTCTACACTTAGCCCAATTCGGCTCGTTGATAGGATGTGCTTGCTTGGATCATAAGCTCCCTCAGCAAAATTCCGCCCAGTCCCAGATTCAACAGACTCATTCTCTCCCAAAACCTGCTCTGCCCTGTCTTCGACGGTCACCACCACCGGTTCTGGTTGGGTTTTGGAGATGTCCACCATGCACAAGAAATCAGTGCAATCGGGGAGGAGCACCTCCGGCTTGGGTAGGTGGGTGGGCGTAATATAGATGCTGGGATCGTAAGATGCGACCCCAATCTGGATGAAGTTAATTCTTTTGGGGGGAGGAGCTTGGTTATGTGGTGGGAGAGGGTTGGTTGTGACATTGGGTTTATCAGGAGGCGCGATCACTTGTTTGTCAATAAGATCTTGAATCTCATGACGCAATCTATAACAGCGGTCGGTGTCATGACCGTGTTGTTGGTGATATGCGCAGTATCTTGACGGGTCGTATGAGGGGGGGGAGTGGATTTGGTAATGGCTTTGGTTCCAGGGGTTTTAAATGATTTTTCCTGATCAATATTCCCAGAACCTTGGTCAGAGGCATATATAGTGGAGTAAAGGTTCTTTGGCCTCGTGGTTGGAATCGGTTGCTTTGTGAGTTGCTTCCGGACGCGCCGGAGAATGGTGTGGCAGTCGTGGGCCTTGGAGAGGGAGGGGGAGTGGTGGTGACCATACTAACTTCCGAGGCCCTTGTATTTGCAGCGCCGCTCGGGCCTGCATTGTTGTTGCGGTTGAAGGTCCTTCTCGGTTGTTCTCTGTCCTGGTCAAACAGACCTTGTTTCATAGCATCTTCTATTTGCACCCCCATATCATGTAAATCTGCGAAAGTAGGGAAGGGGACTGCAATCATTCTCTGCATTAACTTCGGGTGGAGATTGCGCACAATTATCCGAATTTGATCTTTGTCAGTAGGCCTTAGAGTCATCGTTGACGCCTTTGCCCTCCATCGGATCACAAAGTCCGAGAAAGATTCCTTGGGCTCTTGCCTCGTCGTTTCAAGATCACGGGTTGTGATCTCGATCTGAGTGTTGTATGAATATTGCGTGACAAAGGCCTCAGCCATCTCATCCCAATTCTTCTTCACTTCATCTGGTAATCTTGCGTACCAATGGGAGGCCACACCCGACAGGGTTCGGCCGAATAGTGAGAGCTTCTGTGGTCGTGTAAGGCCCATTGGCCGCAAGACATCCGCAAACAGTCGGATATGGACCATGGGGTCGCCGGTCCCATCAAAACGGTCGATTTGTGGCATTTTGAATCTATCGGGGAGCGTTACGGCCTCCTCGGTATATCCATCTCTGATATCCGGCATAGCCTTGGCCCCTTGGGATTTCTTGAAGAGTTTCTCCAGCTTGCTCAATTTCAGAGCTGTTTGATCAACCTCGACCTCGGATGGAGAGTCTGGGTGATTGGGGGTATGGACCTTGGACAGTTGTGGTGGAATCGGGGGCGGGGCTGGCCCCGTTGGAAGACTTGTGTCCTCTTGCAGATTTTGGATAGTCGGTATAGTATTCTGGGTGTTCGGAGGAACGTCCTGAATAGCAGGAGCCTTCTCAGGTAATGGGGCTCCGGCCGGAGGAGGAATTTGGTGTGAAGCAGATGCTGTGCTCTGTTGTTGCAGTCGGGTGATAAGCTCAGCCTGTTGGGTCATAATCTCAGCTTGTTGCTTAGCAAGCTCGTCTCGGCGGACAGCATCTTGCTGCATGGCCCGCATGGTTTCCTGCATCTGGCGTATCATATCCTCAACTCCTGTCGGTGTCGTCATACTGTTCCGATTTGTCTGAACTACTGGCAGATCTGTCTCAATGGGGATCTCAATCCAACTGTCCACTGACAGGGGGTACCACTGTTCTGGTGCTCTCTGTTCAGATGTACTGCGCTTTCTCTGCTTCCTTCTTGTAACAGGGGGTAGAGAATGGAACACTGGCTGTTCGTCGATTAGATCCTCAGATCGATGGAGTCGACGACCTCGTGTCCAAGGTGCTTGGGGAATGCCTGCTGGGTTGGAAGCAATCGTGCTAAAACTGACCTAGCAAAAGATAAATAAAGCGAAAAGGAAATAAATAAACAGATAAACGGACAGCATAACAGCTTAAAATAAAATGCATGACACACAGTCGGGCATAATCAACACACGGTCAATAAGCTGAAATACACACTGTCCTCAAACACTGATTATCATCCCTGTATCACTGTTCCCTAAAACAGAATCTGATATCCGCAGATAGCTACTCCTCAAATACTGGCTGATGCCTGCAGGCCTGATACCCATAATACTGAATTGATGCCCGCAGGCCTGATGCTGACAATTCTGAACTGATGCCCGCAGGCTTGATGCCCAAACTCTTATACTGGTACATGCATTCCTGTAGAGACGCACTCTAAAGCACATAACAGATAAGTGAGAGCCAAAACACCCCTATGTTGGGGTAGGGTTTCCCTGTCCTATTTTGTCAGGAGCTAGGGTTTCACTACGCACGCAGCGATTTCAAACAACCTATAAACGGGTAAGCAACCTGTCCTAATTTGGAATAGTCACTATGGATCCGAATATGCACTAGGTCGAATGGTCAAAGAGGGTGCCCCGGTAAAACCGGGGTTTGTGTTCCCATACTGGCAGAGCCCACAACCGGTCAGCCTTATGGTCATGCCTTGACAAGACAAGCCTCAGGCAAACCGTTCAGGAATAGCAGATGGCAAACACGGTGTCCTAGGCGCACCAATGCAAATGCAATGCAAAGAAACACACAAGTGTAGTCAAAAACAGATATCATGAGTTCGAGTCAAGTTCTCTAAATCCCCAGCGGAGTCGCCAGAAACTGTAACAAGCCCGCGGGGGACCTCGCTACAGCTCGGACTCGACTTTTCGTAGTCACGGTTCTAAGTTTGAACCAAAGAGTCCAAATCTGGCAAATCGTTTTGAGAAAAACTGATTTTTTGAAAGAAGTGCCAAACATGGACTGCTTTGCCAGATACAGAGTCGCCACCTAAATATTTTATTTGGGAAATTTAGGAAACCCTGACTCGGTGCCAAAAGGCCACGTGTCCGTCATCACCAAAGTTGCCTCGGCTCGGGAACTTGGGTACGATTGGGGAAGGTCACTTCGTGAGCACCCCCGCTCGCCCGGTCATAGACCGGCCTCTACTAACCATGATATCAATTTTTGAAAACATTGTGAGTTCTTATACCGGTTATTAGCCTAGGTTACTATGTGATGCGCACAGCATACAAGTATAGACCGGGTCGCCCGAATTGGAACAAAACATTTCATGCTTGTTTTTGAAAATGGTTTGCTACCCGCAGGTAGGCTTGAAACATTTGATGTTTTACTCCAATTCAGATAACACAGCCTCCACCCACAGGCATTCAGGCAGTTAAATCATGTAAGCACATAGCCTCATGGTAAGCATGCTATTCATGGCAACACTCACACGCATGCAAGGATGCTAAAGCATAAACCTTACCGGGTACTCCAAGCCAAAACAAAAACTGTATTAGAAATCATGCATGATCCTAAGTATACAGAAATGCCTAATGCAACGCATGCAAAATGCAACTATAGCAGGCTCGGCTATTCTAAGATGGTATATGAAATGCTACAACTACCATGTATTCAATTTGGAATTGAAAGTACGATGCAGTTAGTATGGTGCGCCGAGCCCGGTGCATGTAAAACAGATGAATGATGCAAACATGCTGTCATACCGTATGCTAATTTAAATATGCCCTAATCTAACCATCATAAGCGGATAAATAAAAGGGAGAAAGACGTGGGGTTGGAAGACATACAACACACACACGCACACTTATTACAGTTGTGCCCTCACTCGGAGGGTCCGAATAAATATACAGTCCAAATGTTACAGTCCCGAATAAAAGAATATTACAGTCCGAAATATTACAAAATCCTAATTAATTAAATGAATTAGCTAAGAAAGCAAATAAAACTGGCGTGCAAGCCAAGGACTGCCTTGCTTCTAGCGGATGATGCATGCCCGGGTTGTCTTGCGCGGAAATCCACCGGAATGCCCCAATTAGCCTCTGTTTACACCTGTTCTTGAAATGCGTGCCAAGCCCCAAAAGGTTGCTGATTCTTTGTTTTGCTACAACAGAGAGCAGGAAAGGGGCATAGCAATGTATCTGCACAGATATATGCATGTCTCGATCCTCATGCCACCAATCACGCATACCGAGGCATGATGGCCGAGGAGTCGAAATGCACAACTCAGTATAGAATGAATGCACATGAAACTACAGCTAAAACCTAACTCCATCATAGATAATCCGGAGTGTCGGTGACTGGGGAATTGAGACACATTCCGTCACTCAGAGTACGAAACGTCCCTCGTTTCCCGTGCCCGGGCTAACTCCTATTCCGGACATGATGCAATATGCATGATATGCATGAAATGCAACTAAGATATAGTCCTAACATACACAGAATGCTATGAAAATGAAATGCCTTGAAGTGCGCGCACACGGGCACGCAAACCGAGAAAATGACAGAATACAATCTAAGATACAACCTAGTATGCACAATGCTATGAAAATGAGGTGCCTCGAAGTGCGTGCACACGGGCACGCAAACCGAGAAAATGATATGTGTCTCGAAATGCGTGCACGCGGGCGTGCAAACCGAGGCGATGATATGTGTCTTGAAATGCGTGCACGCGTGCACGCAAACCGAGGTGATGATAAATGAAATGAAGATGAGGTGCCTCAAAGTGCGTGCACACGGGCACGCAAACCGAGGCGATGATAAATGCAATGAAATGACATGGAAATGATAAATGGACTTATACCAACATAAGTGAGCCTCAGCCACACTCACATGGGATGCCGGCGGATAAAAATGGGGTGCCTCGAAATGCGTGCACACGGGCACGCAAACCAAGGCAATGGCAAAATGCAATGGAATGACATGGAAATGATAAATGGGCTTATACCAACATGAGTGAGCCTCAGCCACACTCACATCGGATGCCGGCGGATAAAAATGGGGTGCCTCGAAATGCGTGCACACGGGCACGCAAACCGAGGCAATGGCAAAATGCAATGGAATGACATGGAAATGATAAATGGGCTTATACCAACATGAGTGAGCCTCAGCCACACTCACATCGGATGCCGGCGGATAAAAATGGGGTACCTCGAAATGCGTGCACACGGGCACGCAAACCGAGGCAATGGCAAAATGCAATGGAATGACATGGAAATGATAAATGGGCTTATACCAACATGAGTGAGCCTCAGCCACACTCACATCGGATGCCGGCGGATAAAAATGGGGTGCCTCGAAATGCGTGCACACGGGCACGCAAACCGAGGCAATGGCAAAATGCAATGGAATGATATGGAAATGATAAATGGGCTTATACCAATATGAGTGAGCCTCAGCCACACTCACATCGGATGCCGGCGGATAAAAATGGGGTGCCTCGAAATGCGTGCACACGGGCACGCAAACCGAGGCAATGGCAAAATGCAATGAAATGGATGGCAATCATTCTAACAGAATTTCAGCAACAAAATATGGGGGAAAACAGTCCCGAAATGAAGCGAAATGACACCAAATGCAAGGAATTGTCCCGAAATGCAACATTAGGCACCCGAAATGGCCTATAGCTATGCTAAACATGCACAACATGGACATGCAATGCAAAGACAGAAGCTAGACAGTCCCAAAATATGCACTTTCACAGTTATAAACATGGCCAAACAGCAAGCATATGTAGGGCAAAAATAGCATGCAAGAATAGGGGCCAAGATAGGGGTTATGAAGCAAGTGATATAAGAAAAACCCAAAATGAAAAATTTCCTTCTACAACACTGAAGATGGACCAAAAATATGAACATTTACAGTATATGGCAGCCTCAAAATCAGTATACAAACATGCTAAAAATGTGATGCAAAACAAGGCTCAAAAGGTGCTATAACATGAAGTATACAAAATAATCACCAAATAGAAAAAAAGTGTAATGAAACATGAATTATAGGCCAAAATACGACCACTTTCAGTTCGGACCAAGGTCCAAAAACAGAAACAAAGAGGGCTACCAATTTATGCAAAAATGGGGCCAAATAAGGGATTGAACTACAAGTGACACATGGAGACATCAAACAAGGTTGAGCCCTTCCTCAATGTTGAAGAGGGGCTCAAAATAAGCCTTATATCAGTTTACAACATGCTCGAAAATAAATTGCTCATGGGTCAAAAATAGCATGCAAAACTATGACATACAAGATGATCAATGAAGCAAGTGTATTATGGAGGGCTCAAACAGGGTTGAGCCCTTGATGAGAAGTGAAGATGAGCTCAAAATATGGCCCTTTTCAGTTAGGGCCGGAGCTTGAAACAAAAAGGAAGTGGGGCTTAGAAATAGATCAAGAAAAAGGGTCAAAAGGGTAAAAGTGTTACTTACCCTTGAAGATTCAAACTTTTGTTGCTTCTTGGATGGATTTGCAGCTTCTTTAGCCTTCAAGAATCCTTCCTTGTTGCTGGAAATGAGATGGTGGTGGTAGAGCTTGGTGGTGTAGAAGGAATGATGGTTAGGGACTTAGGGTTTTTTCAAGAATTGAGAAGGAAGAAGATGGAGTTGGCTATGGAGACTTGAAGGAGAGTTTTTCTAACTCTAACAAAGGAGGCCACCAGCTGGTTATAAGGGTCCAAAAGGGGGTGTAAAGGTGGGGGAGAAGGAGAGGAAAACTCCCCCACAAAATATCCCCCGGATACAGAAAATATCTGGGGGATATTGCCCCACAGCTGTAAAGTGCACAGTGCAAGGAAGCAGGCCGACCCATTACTTTTGCTGGAGGTGGCCGGCCGGCCACACCCCCTAGCCGGCCGGCTAGGGGTCAAAAGGGTCAATGTGATTTTCTGGCCGGCCAGCTACTGGAGAGGTACCCCTATGTGTGTACAACACAACCATGTGGTTGAAAGTCCAAGAAAGTGGGTCCAAGGGGTTCAACATTAGCTCGGAATGAGGGGGTCAAAAGGGTCAAGTTGGATTACTGGCCGGCCATGAACTTTTAGGGGCCTCTCATGTGTGTAGATCACAGATATGTGGTTGAAAGTTCAGGAAAAAAGGTCCAAGGGGTTCAACATTAGCCCGGAAGAAAGGGGTCAAAAGGGTCAGGTGACCTTAATGGCCGGCCACCAACTTTTAGGGGCCTCCCAGATGTGTAGATCACAGATATGTGGTTGAAAGTTGACAACATTAACTCCAAGGTGTTCAACATTAGCTCGGAAGTTGGAAAAACGGGCGCCGGGAGGCTCCGGAGGAGAGATAACTGGCTGCTGCAACAATTGCTGGCCTCCCACCCTTCAGTGACCTTCCTAGTGATAAAACAGAGGTACCTGCCAAAAATGAGCAAAAACCGATCCAAAACGAATGCTCGGGGGCCAAAACACGCAGTTCGGAGTCCCGAAAATGGGCTGTTAAGCACCGAAAATGGCAATCGGCCACGAAGTGGGTTTCTCAGACCCCAGTGTCCCTCAAAAGGGAGCAAATAAGAAGTATGCCGAAAATCAGAGCAAACGGAGGTGGTTAGGCGGTCTCGAACCGAGGCACACGGCCTTACGGCTCCGAAAACCGAGAACCGGGCTCCGAAATGGGCAAAATGGCCTACGGCCACCAAATGTAGCCTACGGACATTGAGAGATGGTCTACGGGACCTCTCCCTCCCCTCAGGAAAAGAAACAGAGAAAACCGAGTCTAGTTCGCAAACCGAGACAAGGCACAGAAGAGGGTTCGGAAGTCCGGAGGCAGGGCTCACGGCCCGACTCTGAGATTTCTGAACAAGCACACTATGCAACATCACCAAGTGCTCAATCGGTGACATCTGAGTCTTAAGGTCGGTCAAAAATGGGGTGTCTACATCCACCTCCTGCCCATATGAGAGATACTCGGAGGTTCACTGCCCAGGAGATGGCCGATTACACGATCGGCTGGGACACAGGGGACTTCAGGGGCGAGGGCGACTTCAGCGAGTACATCCAGACCTACATTATGCGGCCTCTGAGCGGTGGTCACCGAGTTGAGAGAGGGGGACTTGCGGCGCCAGTAGTTGGAGCAGGAGCTGGGGTAGGGACGTCGAGGATGGCTCGTGTCCGTGGCAGGAGCGGTGCTCAGAAGGGTCAGGGGGTTAGCTGGCCAGCTCTGGCCACTATACTGACATGCCGAGGGCAGGGTGGGGGGACGTACCAGATTCCCTTTGCTCCTCCTCCGGCTGACCATGAGTTGGTCGGGTTCTATGGCTTACCTCCGGTATGTACTACTTCATCTTGCATCTTGCATTGTCATTTTATTTCAGTTTATTTTGATATTCTGCAGAATACTGATGCCTTTGATACTTTTGCAGGCGTCCTCCGAGTGCACCCGACAGTCCCTGGAGTTGAATGCCTCCATGATGGGGATGCTACAGCGGACCTTCGACCTCTTGGCCGTCTATAGTATTCCGGTATGTTCTTCTGATCACGGCCTCAAACCATTCATAAATTGATTCGCGTAATCTGATGCACGACACGACACCTGACACACTGATCTCACAGCATCTAATACACTGCATTTATACACTGCACTCTGCATTGATGGACTGCTCATGGCATTTGCACACTGTACTCATACACTGCATTCTGCACTGATGGGCTGCTCACGGCATTCACACACTATACTCATACACTATATTCTGCACTGATACACTGCTCATAGTATTCTGATGTATTTGCCTTTTGTGCTTTTCAGCCTCCCTTCCAGATTCCTCTGGTGGGTGGCACTCCGGCTGGGCCCTCTATTCCTGCTCGAGGAGGGCGTGGAGACGCTGTACGTCCCCGTACCAGGGCGGGGCGTGTTCATGTCGGGAGTAGCTTTCGGGCGCCGACCCCCGATGATGATGATGATGATGATGATGATGATGAGTCCGAGGCAGAGGCAGAGGCAGAGGCCGGGTCATCTGAGGAGGCTGGAGACGACTCAGACTCAGGCTCAGATGGCGATGCTGATGACGATGCCCCTGGACCTTCGTCCAGGAAGAGGGCAAGGACAGATCCCCGGGCCCGAGACTACTGATGATGATCCAGATTGCTGCTTTTCTTCTTTTTTTGTACTCTTTTTTTTTTCTTCCTTCTCTTTGCTGGTAGTTAGATTACCTTGTACTGCCACAGGTAGATTTTTGTTTTCAAAGCTATGTACTTGAAAAAGATAATGAAATGAACAAACTTTTTGCTTAAAAAGTGTTACATTTACATATCTCTTGTATTGCATCGCATCACATCATGTTACACCTCAATGTGAATGGAATTGACCTGTTGTCTGAAAAAAAAAAATCGAGCATTTGTACTGTAATGAT
The DNA here is from genome assembly GCF_055761805.1 of Camellia sinensis. Taxonomy (NCBI): domain Eukaryota; kingdom Viridiplantae; phylum Streptophyta; class Magnoliopsida; order Ericales; family Theaceae; genus Camellia; species Camellia sinensis. Next base: position 93,849,608 of record NC_138962.1, read on the forward strand.
CAGATAACCAAACGGCCTCATAGCAAAATAGCCCAAGCAACACACTGCTCAAACTGAACGCACAGCCCATACTCTGTTGGGGATTAGTCTGCATACAGCCCCTACCACCACACTCGGTTTATTCTGCACACCGCAAATCCTGAACAAACGGCCCAATCTGACAAGACGGAACACAAAGATGGAACCAGTTGAAGTTGAAGCACGCTCAGATGCCCCGAATTTTTTTCTTCTTCCTTTGCTTCGCACAGATGTAGAGAATGGCACAGCACTCTGAGCATAAACGATTTTCGAAATAAAAAAGAATTTTCAACCGGGGTATCGAGCCTAGAACTGAACACAGCGGGAAGGACTCGAACAAAAGGGTACACGACCTAAACACAATGAGACACGCTCGGAAAAGACCCAAAACAAAAGTTGAGGGGAACAAAACGAAAGACACGACACGCGGACATGTTCAACGAAAGACGTCAAATCTCAAGGAGCCAGTTCCTCCGGGTATATTTCCCACCCTTTCTGATTTGTGATTCTCACATCACTCGGCCCTCAGGCTCAGTTTTTCTCTCAAAACCCTTTGGCTCGCTTTTTCTCTCAACTTACACCTCTCTATTCTTTATTCTCTCATTTTTTATCCCTCCCCGGGGTGTTTAATGGGCGAATAAAAAGTTGTGGGTTCATGCCCAACGCCGTTAGCTCACAGCTATTTCTTCTGGCGGGTAGAGTGCCCTCCTAGCAAGTATGTTGACGACGGGGGAAAGACAGAACGCCTGACTCAACTGTGCCCCTAGTTCATCATTTTGACCATTTTTTATGGTTTTCTACTAAAACAATTTTGACTAGAATGAGAGTCGGATTAACACACTTGTTCGATTTTTGATTTGAAAACCATGCAAGTCAGACTATAAGCACTGAAAATTTTCCTTTTTGGGTCCAAGAAAATGGTCTAGTTTTGGAAAATGAAATAATTTTCAAGAAAATGGTCAACCTCAGTAAAAATTCTCAAAAACTATTTTTGCAAACGACCGGTGCTAAACAAGCGCGGAACTTACCCTCGAGATGCGCAACCTCGAATCGGAGGCAATGGAAAATTGCCCCTGGCTTGAAAGGGGTGGATGGCAACGGAAAGTTGCCCCTGGTTTGAACGGCGACATCATGGCAACGGAAAGTTGCCCCTTGTCTGGATGATGTCGCAACATATTGTAAACAGTCCTTACCAGTGATGATCACAACCGAACTTTCTCAGATACAGAGAAGGCGAAGATGGTCAAAACCAATATATGGACACAGTCACTTTGAAGGTGTTGAACGACTGGACTTTAGGATGAAATCGAAACCATTGTATGGACTGAGATGTTATGAAAGCGTTGGGGGCTGGACTTCAGAATGAAGTTGCCTACGTATCCCAAACATGGGAATCAAGCCTTACGTAGTTCCGGTTAAGGTACACTCGGGTATTTTAACCTTCACTTTTCAGGCTCTAACTTTTGCCAAGGTGCCCGATGCGGGTTTTCGACCTTGCGAGCTTCTTTTCATTTTCTTTTTTTTCTTGATTTTTTCCTTGATTTTTTGTATCTTTTCATTCTCTTTTTTTTCTTTCTTTTTTTGATTTTATTTCTTCTCCTTTTTTTGCATTTTTTGTATTTTTCTTTTGCTCTAACTTTTGCCTGGGTCGCCCTTCCGGGTTTTCGGCCCAGGGAGCCTCTCAAAGGGTAAAAGTGTAACAAGTCCATGCCAAATGATTTTTGAAGTTGAAGCCTCTCTGTATCAAGGAGAACGGTTGTTGCAATGATTTGCAGAAGAATCCATCATGGCTGCTCCACGAGCTTCTTCTGGTGAGATCTAATCTTTTGATTCGACTTTGGTGCCTCTTGTTCGAGGGCTGCTTCAAAACTGGCCACACGGGCCTCCTCTGACAGTTGACCGTTGAATGTTCCAAATGAGTTCGAGGTTCAAAACAAACAGGTTGAATCTTGAGGCTGAGAGCGATCCTAGGCTGCACAATCTCAAGAGCGATTCCACACAGGTCTTCACAGGGCCGCGCAAAACATTTGTTTTTGAAAGTTTTTAAGAAAGCGACAAATCGCTCGCGCCGAAGATAGTGTGGAACCAATCTGGATCAAGCCAGGGTCCTTCTCAGTACTCACGCTAACAAGCATGGTTTCATTCATTAAAGGCTTAGCATGCCTCTCATTTTCTCAAATTGATCAAAGTTTTACAAAACTCGAGGAATCCCTTCCTCTTTGTTTTCACCGCAGTGTTAAAGAGGTTTTGAAAACTTAGGTCAATGCAATGATTTTCAGGGCACAAGAGAACAGGTGGAATGCACGGCCGTTCGATTCAAATCCTTTGGCACAACTAGCTCAAAATTAGCAATAAGCATGGAAACATGATAGCCGCAGTTGTTTCATTCAGGTTTCTCAGATGTAACTGGCTCCATAGCAGAGACAGACTCAAAAAGAAAGCGAAAAGGTTAAATACAAAAACGGTGTTCGAGGCAACAACCCCGGAATCACTCGACATCCTGTACAACGGGACTGACTCGGTACCACAAGACAGACCCAAAAACAAAAAAGACTGACTCAAAGCAAAGAGGCAGACTCAAAAACAAAACAGAGAACTGACTCAAAATCCAAGCCAGAAGTTACAAAACTGCATTTACAAATGCTCAAAAGGTGCGTTCCAGATGCCACATCTGAAATACACCGAGCGCCGCCCGCAGGTGGTCTAACCCCTGATCACATACTCGTAGTATCCTCAAAGTCCAACAGCTCGGTGGTAACAGACTTCGCTGAGGTAGGTGGAAGAATGACCTCATTATCGATCAGATCCTGCACTTCATGGCGAAGGCGGAAACAGTTGTCGGTGGCGTGACCGGTCTGTTGGTGGTACGCGCAGTACAAAGCAGCATCATGTGTGTGAGGGAGATTCTTCGGGAGAGGCCGAGGTTCAAGGGGTTTGAGGTGCCCCCTTTCGGCAAGAATCTGAAGTGCCTTAGACAGAGGCATGTAGAGAGCATGAAAGATCCTGCGCCCTTGGGGCAGGTACTTTGAAGTCTGAGTATTCTTACTAGACGCACTAGCAAAAGGGTCGGCAGGCATTGCCTTGGTTTTCTGATCTTTCCCAGGTGCAAGGTTGGGAATAGGAGGAATTGTTCTGGCATGACGGGGCCTATCCCGATTTTCTGACTGACTTGAACTATCCTCAGGTGGAGTGGGGAAAGCATCCTCCACAGTTTTTGCCACAACTGCGGATATCTGTTGCTTGTTCATCCCCCTGGCTTTCAAAGCCTCGACTGCCCGCAGCAGTTGTTCAATGGGATCGGCATCTGCCTTCATTTTGTTCTTGTCTCTGGCCTCAGCCTGATCGGGGGTTTGGGTTACTGCATCAGAGCGAAGCCCGGTTGTTGCTGACACGTCGTTGCTGTAGCTGGAAGCAACCTCTGGTTGGCTGAGCTCTATCACAATCCGCCCCAGTAGCGGGGGCTCCTGTGGTATGAAATTCCCGGCATACGGTGCCGCTGGTAGTGAAGTCGACATTCCATAGGCCAAATCGGCCATGGATCTTTGGAGGTCACCAATCATTCCCATCAGCTCGAATGTAGTGGGCTCGTGAGCCTGATACAACTGGGGGGTCCAGACCAGGTGCACGACAGGCGACCTGGGCGGATGCGATACATCAACATTGGTTTCATCCCGCAGGGTGATCCCTTGATCTAGCGTAGTTGTCATAACCACAATCTCTTCTGAATTTTGCGTCATCATAAGTCCTGCCTCAGCAAGGGGGAACACTAGCTATTCTGTATCAATTCTTTGGATACTCCTGAACTGAAAGGAAAAACAAACAGCATTTCAGCCCAAACAAATCAATCGCAGGCGTAGCCGAACAACTGCACTCTACTACTGATTACTGTTCCCCAGAATCACTGTCCCCAAAACTGAACTTGATACCCGCAGATAACTGATTTCTTAACAACACTGATACTGGTGCCCTCGGGCCTAATACTCGATCTTGCAAACTGATATGTACGTTCTTGTAGAGATACACTCTAAAGCACATAGCAAGTAAAGAGAGCCAAAACACCCCTATGTTGGGGTAGGGTTTCCCTGTCCTATTTTGTTAGGAGCTAGGGTTTCACTACGCACGCAGCGGTTTCAAACGACTTAGCATCGGGTAAGCAACCTGTCCTAGTTTGGAATGGTCGCTATGGATTCGAATATGCACTAGGTCGAATGGTGGAAAAGGGTGCCCCGGTAAAAACTGGGGTTTGTGTTCCCATACTGTCAGAGCCCATAACCGGTCAGCCTTATGGTCATGTCTTGACAAAGTCAAGCCTCGGGCAAACCGTTCAGGAATGGCAGATGGCAAACATGGTGTCCTAGGCGCACCAATGCACATGCAATGCAAAGAAATACATAAATGAAATCAAAACAGGATATCATGAGTTCGAGTCAAGCTCTCTAAATTCCCCAGCAGAGTCGCCAGAAACTATAGACGCGCCCGTGGGCCTCACTACAGTTCGGACTCAATTTGTGTCACGGTTCTTAATCTGAACCAAAGAGTCCAAATCTGGCAAATCGTTTTGAGAAAACAGATTTTTTGAAAGAAGTGCCAAACATGGACTGCTTTGCCAGATACAGAGTCGCCACCTAAATATTCTATTTTGGGGGAATTTTGGAAACCCTGACTCGGTGCCAAAGGCCACGTGTCCGTCATCACCAAAGTTGCCTCGGATCGGGAACTTGGGTACGATAGGGGAAGGTCAGCTATGAGCACCCCCTCTCGCCCGATCCGAAGATCAGCCTCTATTAACCATGATATCCAGTTTTGAAAACGTTATGTGTTCTTATTCCAGTTATTAGTCTAGAATTACTATGTTATGCGCACAGCAAACAAGTATAGACCAAATCGCCTAAATTGGAACAAAACATTTCATGCTTGTTTTGAAAACGGTTTGCTACTCGCAAGTAGGCTAAAATGCAGGTTTTGCCACCCTCGAGTGGGCTTTTAGAAAAGATGGTTTTGCCACTATCTAGTGGGCTTAAAACTTATAGTTTTAATGCGATACCCCAATTTAGGTAATTCAACCTCCTTCCACAGGCATTCAAGCAGTTATATCACATAAGCAGCTAGCCTCATGGTAATCATGTTGTTATGGCAACACTCACACGCATGCGGTATGCTAAAGCATAAATGCTTACCGAGTACTCCGAGCCAAAACAAAAACTAGTTAGTAATCATATGCATGATCCTAGTTTGTGTTAAGATGGCTAATGCAACACATGCAAGATGCAACTAAAATAGGCTCGGCTAATCTATAATGACATGTGAAATGCTACAACTAATACGTATTCAATTTGGAATTGAAATACAAATGCAGTTAGAATGATGCGCCGAGCCCGGTGCATGCAGGACAAATGTATGAATGCACGCATGCATAGCATAAGGTATGCTAATTTAAATATGCCCTAGTCTACCATCATAAGCGGGTAAATAAAAGGGAAGAAAGACGTGGGGTTGGAAGACATACACACACTCACGCACACTTATTACACAACTGCCCTCACTCGGAGGGTCCAAATGAATATTACAGTTCGAATAAATAATACTAAATTAATTATTACAAAATTTCTAATCTAATTAACAAATTAAATGCAAAGAGAGGATGGCCGCAGCCTTCGCCTCGGGATGCGTAAATGATGCATGCTTGGATTTATCTTGCCCCGAAAGCTCTGTTTACACTGCCGCCTCTGTTTACACTGCCCTGCTTCTCTGAAAACTGCCAAAATCCTGGGACAGGTTCCCTGAACACTGTAGGACACCACCGGCTAAAGGGAATGCCCACCGGCCATGGAACTTACCCATCGGCTGGGGTTTCACATTATCGGCCACCAATCCATGGCCGGTCGGCACTCTATAGTGCCGGTCGGGACTCTACAGTGCCGGTCGGCAGAAACTCCCTGCAGAAGCTGGTTTTTGACAGCAACAAGGACAGACAGTGTATGGCATGGAATTTCAAGCAAATGTATGCTCGGGCACACTCCCTATCATGCAAGGGACTCAAGGAGGCATGACCCTCGATCCTCGAGCCATCAATCATGCATTTTGATGCGTGATGACCTAAGGAGCCAAGGTTGCAATTCAATGAAAATGCATGCAACATATAAATGAAGACCAAGGCCTTATCATGTCAAGGTCAAGGGTCTCGGTGACTGAGAGTTAAGGCGTGTTACATCACTCGTGGTATGAACACTTCTTAACCCTCACACTTGGTTTGACACCCCAAACCAAGCAATGCAATGCATGTTATGCAAACATGGCTCAAAAATGCAACATATCACAAGAAAAGCAAGGCATGCCAAATGTAATGCAACATATCATGGCAAGCATACAATGTTCCTAATATGCGATGCTACAATGCAACTCATCACGTAATGCTAATATGGTACAATGCACGCATGCAATTAGAGGCAACAAGTCAAACATACAACCATGTCCAAGAAGGGACTTAGACTGAAATGGGAGGCCTCAAACACCCCAAAAAATAGTGGCTAAAAGTGCCTCAAGTGATGGACAAAATGCACTACAAACATGCAAGCCAAAAGGGGGGCCAAAGCTAAGGCATAACAAAGGGCATTCTACCACCACTAACACAAACAAACATGGCATGAACTATACAACCAAAAACAGAATTTTAGCATGCAAAAAAGAGCTCCAAAACCCACACATATGGCATTCCAAATGAAACAAACACTTAGGCATACACAATGCACGTTTCAAGGCATAAGAGGGTACAACTTCAAAGCATGAGAGGAGCGATGAATGCAAGTATACAAGCATGGTTTAGGGACTGAAATGATATGCTAAGTGATTCCAAATCACCGAAATAGCCTAACCAATGCATGTTCATAACCCATACCCTTAAGGCTCATGATCCAAAATGCAAAGCAACTATATCAAGCATGCTAAACAAGACCAAATCAGTGGCCAACAGACCTCATACATGGCAAAATATGGTCAAGAACTTCACAAAGTGAAGCCAAAATATGAGAGCGTGGTAGTCAAAAGTCATGATGCATTTCTAGGCACAAGCAAGGGAATACAAAGCAAGTATGTTAAGCATGCAAAGGGCCACCAATCCGACCAAAAACAGAGATAACATGTGACCTAAATAGCACCAAAAACATCTGATATGGAGCCAAAAACAACCAAGCATATATGCTACCCTTATGAGCCCAAAACATGCACAAACGAGACACAAAGGGAGAGGGGTGTCCCTCCCCTATACAAGACTTCAAACCATCTTCTTCACCACTGAAAATCCACTGGATTTCAGTGGTGAGAAGGTTAATACAACAAAGCAAATAAGGCTTAAAGAAAAAGACACCAAAAGGGGCCAAAAGAGACCTAAGAGGGGGATTTCGACCCCCAATGCCAAAACACCCTTAATGACAGTTCTTAAGCATGAAAATATAAGACTTTTTTTAGTTATACACAAAGCTCAAATCAATATGTAAGATAGGTCAAAAGCCAATGCAAGACTGGGGAAACTAAAGTGAAAGTCTTACCCTTGAAGAACACTTCAAGAACAGTTGGTCCAGCCACACTCTACTGAGCAAAATCAGTCCAAAATCTCAAAAAACAACCCTCAATGCCTCTCAATCTCGGAGCAAGGTGTAATGGTGTGTGTGTATTAGTGCAAAAGTAAGGTCAAAATGCACTTTTAGGCCAAGAAACACACACAAGGGAGGAGAGAGAGGGAAATATAGAGAGAGAGTGTGTATATATCAGATGTATATGTATATAAGCTCTGGTTTTTTTATGTTCAAAAACTCTAACCCCAATAATGGAAGAAGAGAGGTGCTTAAATAGGCAAAGGGAAATGATTTAAGCTTCTCAAAGAAGCTAAATGAAAGGTGCAAAGGGGGTAAAGGAGTCAAGGCTTCTTGAGGAAGCTAAGACAGCTGGTCAAGCTTCTTGAGGAAGCTTTGACAAAGGGTCAAGCTTCCTCAAGAAGCTTTGACCAAAAGGGGGCAAAAGGGGCAAAACAGCCACTACATGCACGGGGAGGAGTGTTGGTGCATTCCAGCTGGCACAGCTGGCATGCACCAAGTCTGAAGGGTGCAAAAGAGTCACACCGGCCAGCAAAAAAAAAGGTCACCGGCTAGAACAAAGTATCGGTCAGCAAAATATAGTGCCGACCGGCCATTGGTTTTAAGAAACCACTGCCGGTGGCCCCAATAAACGGCCGGCGATGTGAGGGGACAGCCGGTGGGGTATGGGAATGGCCAACAAGCCACTCCCTGCCTCTCAAGGCAAAAACACAAGTGTTTGGTGCAAAACCAGACACCGAAAAGTCGAGTCGAGAGACCCTGAGGCGAGGCGCGCAGCCGAGACCTCCGAGAACTCGAGACGAACACAAGCATGGATGATCACCGAGTGTTCCAACGGTGACGTTCAAGTCTTGAGGATGGTCAAAAATGGGGTGTCTACAGCAAGACATGGATCGCCGGCCGGTAGGTCACCTGGTCGAACGGGCGGACGCTCAAGGGGAGGAGCTCGGCCTCTGGGTCCGTCTCGTGATCCGGGGGAGTCCCGCCCCGTGGAATATCGTCTGCCATCTCAAAGAAAATGAGGAAATGGCTCGAAAAGTGAAAACAGGGCTAGAATGCGAAAGGTCAACAAAAAGTCAACCCCGGGAGGGAGGAAAATGGCCGGAAAAGCCGAAATGTGGAAAATGTGATGAAATCAAGAAAAACTTGAGAGAAACAAACTCCAAGAGGTGGAAATCGAAAAAAACTACACCGAAACGAAGTTTCGATCGGATGAAAGTGTTCGAAACGCGATGAACTTCGCGAATCAAACGATGAAACGGGCGTGAAACGCAAGAAAACGGAGAAGGGAAGAGGGGAAAATGCTCTAGAGAGAGAGGGGATGAAATTTCGGCTAGAGGGAAGTAAGAAAATAGGGTTTGAAACCCTATTTTAAAAGACCCAAGGCAAAAAGTCAAAACTGCCCCGATTCAGCAACATTTGTCCGGTTGGCTACATTTTTGGCTGGTCGGCCAAATATTTGGCCGGTGAGATGTTTTGATGGCCGATGGATGGCCGGTGACCTCCCCTGATGACCGGTGAGCCTTCTATAACCTTGTTTGGGTCAGATGTATAGTTTGGGGCATTTATTTCTCAAGATAGTGCAAGACAGTGCCTTTCCGAAGCTCAACCGGCCTCCGTTTTGATCTCGAACCGTGTCTTCTGTGCATAGCACTTGAATATGTGCGAGGTGTATCCTTTTTGTATCCTTTTGTCTCTTTTAAGATTCGAAAGTTGCCCCACATACGTTGTTTTGCAAACACGTGTTGAGTTATACGTCATTATGCTTGCATTGTTATGCATTCGCTACGGTCTGGCGAGACCTTAAATGCGCTCGGTCTAGGAGACCTTAAATCCTCTGAAGGTGCAAGTCCTTCGGTGTTTGTCGTGTCCGAAACGAATTTTGGTAAATTGCATTGTACATGTATTTCAAGCGACTCGCGTCGTTGCATATTCAAGTTCACATGCATTATCATGCATTTTAAGCGATGCGCGTCGTCGCGCATTTGAGTTCATAAGCATTTCGAGCGATACGCGTGGTTGCACATTCAATTTCATATGCATTGTCATGCATATCACAAGACGTACATTGTCACGCGTTTACATCAGCATGCATCAACATGCATCATTTGCATTTCAAAAAAAAAAAAAAACGACATGCATATGTCATGCATTTCATTGTAATATATTGCATATGTCATGTATTCCACTATATCCATTCCATTGCATATTGTAGGTGTTGCATTGTATCTTGCATGCATTCATTGCATCACCTTCATCTAGGGTTTGCGCCTTTCCTTGTTAAGCTTGGACTGGTATGTGCCCATACTTTTCACGTCTATACACTCATAGTTTTGTATGGCCGTTCTATGTTAGACGTGGTTGGTTTGTGTCCATGCCTTTCCTAGGCAAGATACGGTTTGGCTGTAGGCCTTAATCCACTGTGTCCATTCCATTGCATATCATAGATATTGCATTATAGCTTGCATGCATCCACTGCATCACCTCCATCTAGGGTTTGCGCCTTTCCTTGTTGAGCTTGGTCTGGTATGTGCCCATACTTTTCACGTCTATACACTCATAGTTCTGTATGACCGTTCTATGTTAGACGCGGTTTGTTTGTGTACATGCCTTTCCTAGGCAAGATTTGGTTTGGCCCGCGTGCCTTATCCATTGTATATATTTCATTCCAGTGCATGCTGCATTATAGCTTGCATGCATCCACTGCATCACTTCCATCTAGGGTTTGCGCCTTTCCTTGTTGAGCTTGGTCTGGTATGTGCCCATACTTTTCACGTCTATATACTCATAGTTCTGTATGACCGTTCTATGTTAGACATGGTTTGTTTGTGTCCATGCCTTTCCTAGGCAAGATTTGGTTTGGCCCGCGTGCCATACCCATTGTACATATTACATTGTAGTGTAATTTTTGCATCCTGCATTAGGATCATGTTCTTTCATTAGCAGATCATTCCCCACATATGTCATTCCACCCAATTACTTGTTCTTGCGTCCGTCTACATCACTCATAGTTCTGCATGTGTACGCGCTTTGAGGGTTGCGGCACCTTTTCTATGGTAGATGGACTTGTTACCTCCATCAATCTATTTGACATTTGTGTGGTTTTGAACCGCTCATGATTGGATCATGATTCAATTGCATTACATTTTCTTTTGCATTATTGTACATAGTTTTGTATATGTTGCATATCATTTTGCATTCATTTTGCATGTTATGCATGTTGCTAACGATATCATACCTGTTAAGTTTTCTTTCTTTTTCAGGCACGATATTGTATGTACGGTTCATTTGAGGCTGGTGCAACCAGACGAGCGGGATAGGTATTGTACTCTCCGCGTGAGACGTATCGAGAATTGCATAATTCTCTTACATCCTTTCTGCATTATAGGGTAGTTGGATTTGCGTTTGCTTGCTTAAAACTGTCGCATGTTATGCTTTGTTACAGTTTTTTTTGCATGATCATAAGTTATGCTCGGCTTCGTGCATTGTCGGTTGCATTTTGCCCCTGCCTTCGGGCGCATATCTTGTCTATCTTGCGTGCTTGCCTAAGTCTTCGGCCTTGTCAAAAATGGGTCGTCCTTGGGCTTTGACATTCACTCCCATCATTCTTATGACTTTCGAGTTCTGTCAAAAAGGGGCAACTGTAGACACCCCATTTTTGACCGTCCTCAAGACTTGGACGTCACCGTTTGAACACTCGACGATCATCCTTGTTTGTGTTCGTTTTGAGTTCCCGGAGGCCTCGGCTACGCGCCTTGCCTCAGGATCTCTCGGCTCGACTGTTTTATGTCTGGTTTTGCACCAAACACTTGTGTTTTTGTTTTGGAGGGCAGGGAATGGCTTTTGGGCCATCCCCGCACTCCACCGGCCATGGCTTGAGGCCACCGGCTGTGTTTTGTTGCCATCGGCCAAATATTTGGCCGACCGGCACTATAGATGGTCGACCGGCCATCTATTTTGGTCGAATTGCATTTTTGGCTGGCCGATCACTGTTCATCTACTTTTGCAGATATTTTTTTGTGCCAGCTGTGCTAGCTGGAATACACTTTGCTCCCCTCCATACACGTATATGGAGGGATTTCCCTCTTGGATGGCTTACTTGAGAAGCTTTACAAGAGGGAAGTTCTATAAAGAGGGGCCTCTTCTCCCTCTTTTAGGTTAGACAATTTTTTTCAGAGGGTTCTAGTTTTAGGGTTTGAGTTGTGTATCTATCCTATATCTATATCTCCCTCTCTTTTGTGTTTTGTGTGTGTTTTGTCTTACTTTTGTGCATAAACACCCACCATCACACCTTCTTTTAATTACTGAGGTACTAAGAGGCTGTTCTTGAAGTTTTTGGCTGGTTTTGAGCTTAGAGAAGCTGCTGGACCATTGTTTGTGAAGAGGGTCATCAAGGGTAAGAACTTCACCCTTTATTCCCCATTCTTGCATAGTCTTTTGTCTATCTTGCAACTATTTTTGAGCTTAACATATAACATAGAAAAGTCTTGTTTTTATCTGCCCTAAATAGTTTCTTAAGGGTGCTTTAAGCTTTGGGGTTGTTTGACCCCTCTTAAGGCTTGTTTGGCCCTTGTTTTGTACCATTTCGGTTGAGCTCCGGGACCATTGTGTTTGGGCCTCCTCACCACTGAAATCTTGAAGGATTTCAGTGATGAGGATGGTACCTTGAGGTCCTAAGAAAGAGAGGGCCACTCCCTCTCCTTGTTGTCCTTGAAAAGGGCCATTTTTGCCTCTTTAGTGAACATCATGTTTAGGTTCATGTTGGCCATGCCTTGACTGATATTTATGCTTATTATGTCATGATATAGCTCTGTTTTTAGTTGGTTTTGGTACACCATGCTTGCTTAGCATACATGCCTTGTAATGCCATGATTTGCCTCAATACATGCATAGCATTTAGACTACCATGCTCATGTGTTTTGGCTAAGCTTTGTGAAGCTTATATGCATATTTTGATGTGCTAAGGGATTGTTTCAAGTCATTTGAGTCATTCATGTCTTGCTTTGTATAGCTACCATGCAATCCCTCTTGAATGCCTTAAGCTTTGGCCTCTCTAGCATGCCATCCTTGCTTTGTTTCAATGGTTTGGAATCACTTGGTATGTTATTTCAGACCTCATGATGTGCTTATATGCTTGCATTTTCCATCCCTTTCATGCTTTGAAGAGTTGATGGCTTATGCTCCATGTTTAGGCCCTTGTTGATGCATATTTGTGTGTGTGTTTTCATGCCTTTGTTGCATCATTTTGGCCACTGTTTTAGGCTTGTTTGAGGGTTGCCTAAATTAGTTTAAGTCCACCCCTTTGCATGTTGTTGCATGCTCACCTTGTGTGTTGTTGCATACTAGTGTGTTGTTGCATGATTGAATGAAGCCACATGCTTGCTTGCATGCTTGAACATCCATATTGTGTCTTGCATACTTGTAGGTTGCATTGTTTCATGCCTTACATGCTTCTTTACTTAGGTTGTGTGCCTAACCTACATTACACATTGCATTGCCATGTTGCATACTAGCCTCCATACCTAGGATGCATTGCATTGGCATGCATGCTTCACCTCTTGAGTTGAGTATGATAGAGGTTGAGCCCCCTTTGCTTGATTATGTGCATTGCATTCCATATCAAAATGCATACTTGGTTCCTTGGGCCATCATGCATGGAAATGCGCGATTGGTGGTCCGAGAATCGAGAATCATATCCCTTTGAGTCATGAATATGATAAGGGGTGTGATTAGTGCATACATTTCTTGAAATGCATTGCCATGCTATGTTTTGCCCTCTGTTGCTATCAAAAACAGATTCTGCAGGAAGATTTGGCCGGCCGGCCATCTGCAGTGCCGACCGGCCATCCATAAGCGGCCGATGGATTAATTTGTGGCCGGTGACCATTCTCCATGGCGGGTGACCAATTCCCTCAGCCGGTGGTGTTCCACAGCATTCAGGGAAGCAACCCTGAGATTTGTGCAGTCTTCAGAGAATGATAACAGTCAAAGTACAGGCAACTTGTGCATGGCAGTGACTTTCCGAGCGGAGCCGAGCGCGTATTGCATTGGGCCCTCTTCCCGAGGCTGTTTATTGCTTTCATTAGATTAGTTAATTTGTTAATTAATTAATTGGTCTGTAATATTTAATTAGCTTGTAGGTTAATTAACTTGTATTATTCTTTCAGTCCCTCCGAGCAAGGGCAAATTTGTAATAAGTGTGGGTGCGTGTGTATATGTCTTCCAACCCCCACTTCTTTCTCCCTTTTACTTACCTGCTTTTGATGGTTAGTATTAAGACATGTTTACTTTAGCATACGTTATGCTATGCATGTGTGCATCATTCATTAGTCTTGCATGCGCCAGGCTCAACACATCATGCTAACTGCATAAAGTATTTCAAATCTAACTTGAATGCATGCTATCTGTGCATTTTCACAAGTCATCCTTAGAATAGCCGAGCCTATTCTAGATTGCATTCTGTATGCATTGCATTAGCCACTTAACATGGACTTGGATCATGCATTGATTGCTAACATGTTCTTGTCTTGGCTCGGAGTACATTGTAAGTATTTTTATGCTTTAGCATCCCGCATGAGTGTGAATGTCAACATGACAACATGCTTACCATGTGGCTAGATGCTTATGTGATATAAACTGCTTGAATGCCTGTGGGTGAAGGTTGGGTTGTTTGAGTTGGAATAACTCGTTGAAATCCGTGCTTTAGCCTACTTGTGAGTAGCAAATTTCAAACTATTTTTCAAACAAACGGATATGCAATGCTTCGTTCTAAATTAGGCGATCTAGTCTATATTTTTGTGTTGTGCGCACCATATAGTAATTCTAGCTAATTAACTAGAATAAGAACACATAACGTTTTCAAGAACGGATATCACGGTTAGTAGAGGCCGATCTTCGGATTGGGCGAGAGGGGGTGCTCATAGCTGACCTTCCCCAATAGTACCCAAGCTCCCGAGCCGAGGCAACTTTGGTGATGACGGGCACGTGGCCTTTGGCACCGAGTCAGGGTTTTCTAAATTCCCCCATAAAAAGTATTTAGGTGGCGACTCTGTATCTGGCAAAGCAGTCCATGTTTGGCACTTCTTTGCAAAAATCTGTTTCTCAAAATGATTTGCCGGATTTGGACTCTTTGGTTCAAGATTAAAGGGCATGACACAAATCGAGTACGAACTGTGGGGTGAGGCCCTCACGCGGGGCGCGTGCACAACCGCTGATACAGAGCAAGAAGCCACATTGAAGCGGTTCAAATAGGAAAAAGCTGAGAATAGTCAGAAAGCTAGAAAAGCCAAAGGCCCTGTGGGGAATGACTATGATGTGGATGTGGGAATACTTACAACGGAACCGGACAGTTGCTTGTCGGTAATCGGAGGAATATGGTGGGAAAATGATGATTTGCATCTTGCCCACGCTGATGAAGATTGGGGACAAAATCTGCCAAATGATGCTTGGTGTTCTGAGGAAGTAGATCACATGACTAGGAGCGGGTGGTACTTCAAGCCCCCACACCTGGACCAACCTGAAGCATCTGGAAAGGACAAAGAGGCTGAAAAACAAAGAAAGAAACTATTAGAACAAGAAGCTGTACTGAAGTAGCTGAAGAAGATTCAGGCGGACATATCCATTTAGGGATTGCTCATGGCTTCGCGCGTACACCGGTAAGCTGTATTGTCTGCAATGGATAAGGCAAAGCTATGTATAAATACAACTCCAGAACAACTAGTGGGACTTGTCTTCCCGGGAGGTGCTTCACTGACTTTGACCTTCACGAATAAGGAATTACCGCCTGAGGGCTCTGAGCATAACAAACCGTTATACATCTCAGTTGAATGCAGAGAGAAGTGGATGCCCGTTGTATTGGTTGATACTGGGTCTGCAATTAATGTTTGTCCGTTGCGCACAGCCTATGCTATTGGCTTGAAGCCAGCGGACTTTGAACCTACGTCCCAGATGATCCGGGCTTACGACAACGCGAGTAGAGAGGTGACAGGAACAGTTCAGATCAGAACACAGGTTGGCCCGGCACAACAGGACATTAAGTTTCACGTCCTGGATGTTCCACCTACCTTTAACTTGCTACTTGGGCGACCCTGGCTTCACCAAGTAAAAGTTATTTCTTCCACCTTACATCAGATGTTGAAGTACCCTCTTGGAAAAGGGATAACCATTGTTTTTGGGAATTCTTCTATACATCCTCCGCTGGAGGTCACTACACCAGTATTAGAGTTTGTGCACGGCGACGAGGATGTTTTCTTGTCTGGTTTTACCTTGGCTGAGGCCCGGGTGGTGCAAAACATCTTAGCTATTGATGAAGGGTTGTACATCAGTGCTCAATCAGTCTACCTCATGAATAAGATACAGCATATACCCAGGATGGGATTGGGAAAGAGTGACTGGAAGGGCGTTACTGCACTGGCCGAAGTGCAACATAACCCTCATGCTTTTGGTTTAGGCTATACGCCAACCAAAGAGGACTCGGTGAGAAAAGGAAAGGAAATGGTGGGAAGAACCAAAGCTAAGCAAAGTGGGAAGCACTATGAGCTTGTACATAGACCAATTCAGGGAACTCTGAATGGCCGCTTTGTCCGGGAGAGAGAAGACTTCCCATTTTGCGGCTTTTCTAAGCCATGGTTGAACTCTGAGAAGCGGCATTTGCCCAGCTTTGAGATTTTCTTTGACCTACAGCTTCAAGAGGATGAAGCCATAGAAGAACAGACTAGATTAACTCCTGAGGTTGAACAGATTATAGAGGATGAGTCTAACAGCAGTGAACTTGAGATAGGAGCAGCACTGGCCTGTCTCCTTTCGGATCCTCAGATCAAATCGGAGAGCTTGGAAGATGACTTCACCGTTTCCATGATCGGAGATCAGTCAGGTGTGGACCCTTCCGGTGGTATTCTGGATGCATCTATCGCACCCTCTCTTGTTTGGCAGCCAGAGGAGGGTTTTTGTCCAATAGTTCTGAATCAGGTAGTGAGCCAGAATCTGATTCCACAGAGTCTGTGGAGTCAGAATCAGATTCCAGCTCTGCTGAGTCGGAGTCCGGTATTCCTGGGGTAATAACCCGGATGCTGTTGTTTTGTCCAGGTCGTCTTTTTCCTTTTCTTTTGAGTTGGTTGTAATCGAGGAATTGGAAAAGCTGAAAACTTTGAATAAGAATGGTACCACTGTTGTTTCTGAGTACTTTTCTGTGCCATTTATATATTGCATTGATCATAACTTTCAATATTTTGATAAAAACGACGAGGAAGGAATTCCTCTGGTTTTGAAACATTTGATTGATCGAGAGGATGAGAGGTTTGTAAAACCCCTTGTTGATGAAATCACTCCAATTAATATGGGTATTGAGAAGGTTCCGTGTCTGGTCCAGATCGGGCCCACGTTGTCTTCGGAGGAACGCGATCGCTTAGTCGCTTTATTAAAAGATTTCAAAGATATTTTCGCATGGTCCTACGAAGACATAACTGGAATCGATCCTGAGATTGTACAGCATCAGATCCCTCTTGCCCCCGAGGCCCGACCCGTCAAGTAGAAGCTTTAGAGAATATGCCCGGATTGGGCTTTGAAAATCAAGGAAGAGGTCACCAAGCAAATAGATGCAAGGTTCTTGCTAGTATCTGAGTATCCTACTTGGTTGGCCAACATTGTTCCGGTGTCGAAGAAAGATGGCAGAATTCGGGTGTGTGTGGATTTTAGAGATCTGAACGAAGCTAGTCCGAAGGACGACTTTCCTCTACCGCACATCGACAAATTAGTGGACTTCACTGTAGGCCATGCGTTGCTCTCCTTTATGGATGGGTTTTTCGGGTATAACCAGATCTTGATGGCACTCGAGGATAGAGAGAAGACTACCTTCACCATGCCATGGGGAACCTACTGCTACAGGGTGATGTTGTTCGGTCTGAAAAATGCTGGGGCAACTTATAAACGGGCTGCAACAACGATCTTGCATGATATGATCCACAAAGAGGTTGAGGTGTATGTGGACGACATGATTCTCAAGTCCAAGGAAAGAGAGGGCCACTACACCGCCTTGAAGAAATTTTTCCAACGGATCAGGGAATATCGGTTGAGGCTAAATCCACATAAGCACACTTTTGGTGTCACAGTAGGGAAAATGCTGGGGTTCTTGATTACACAGAGGGGCATTGAGGTTGATCCTTCCAAAATCAAGGCCATCCTAGAAATGCCACCACCAAGGAATGAAAATGAGGTGCAAGGCTTTTTGGGTAAAGTGTAATTCATAAGACGGTTTATTGCAAAATTAACCTTGATTTGTGAACCACTTTTTGGTCTCCTGAAGAAAGGAAACAAATTTCAATGGGACGATCGATGCCAGTTTGCTTTCAGCAGATCAAACAGTACCTTCAGAACCCGTCTGTTTTGTCACCGCCAGAGCCGGGGAAGCCGTTGATTTTGTATCTGTCAGTAACCGACACGACTATGAACTGCATGCTTGCGCAGGAATCTGAAGATAGGGTGAAGAAAGCCATCTATTACCTGAGCAAGAAGATGCTGGAAAATGAGACCCGTTATATCTCGCTGGAGAAGGCTTGCTTAGCCTTGGTATGGGCTACCAGGAAGTTGAGGCACTACCTGGTAGCTCACTCCGTAATTCTAGTTTCAAGATTAGATCCCATCAAATATCTCTTCAAGAAACCAGCGCTTACGGGTAGGCTAGCCCTTTGGTTGCTTCTTCTCTCCGAATTTGATCTGAAATATATGACTCGCAAGTTTGTTAAGGGGAGGGCTGTAACGGAATTCCTAGCCGATCATCCAGTGGAAAGGGACGAAGCGGTAGAGTACCTATTCCCAGATGAGGCTATTCTGCAGGTTAAGGAAGAGATCTAGACCATGTACTTTGACGGAGCATCTAATTAATACGGTTATGGGATAGGGGTGTTGCTGATAGCACCCGACAATTCCCATATACCTTTAGCCTTCAAACTCCGGAACAAGGTATCTAACAATGAGGCAGAATACGGTGCATGTATCGCTGGCTTGGAAGCCGCCCTGGAACTAGGGGAAAAACGGTTGGACGTCATTGGGGACTTGAACCTCGTTGTGTCTTAGGCAAAAGGAGACTGGAAGGTAAGGAAGAAAGGATGAAAATCTATCACCAAACTCTAGACGTTCTGATTCCTAGGCTTGAGAAGCTAGCCTTCACGCATCTGTTAAGAGAGAACAACAGGTTCGCTGACGCTTTATCAAATCTATCTTCTATGATAGACATCCTTTTGGAAGTCCAGATGGGTCCGATCATTATTGAACAGAGGTATGTGTCGACCTACGAGTAGATCACCGCAATAGATGAAGTGCAAGATCAGAACCCCTGGTATCATGATATCTGAAACTTCTTAGAAAAGGAGGCTTATCCATTATAGGCAAATGCCAAAGATAAAAGGGCAATACGGCGAATGACTGCTTAGTTTATCATCTGCGGGGGTAAATTGTACAAAAGAGGCCATCTGAAAATACATAAGCTGTGTGTTGATGTAGAAGAGTCAAAACACCTAATGAAGGCCATCCACGGAGGAGAGTGCGGATTGCACATGAGCAGAGTAATGCTAGCCCGAAAGATTCTCAGGCAGGGTTATTACTGGTCAACCATGGAGGAGGATTGTATTGGTTTTGTTTGGCGATGCCACAAATGCCAAATTCATGCAAATCGCATGAATATCCCGCCGTCGAAGCTTTACAACATGACTTCACCATGGTCGTTTTCAGTCTGGGGAATTGATGTTATTGGGGCAGTTACGCTGAAAGGCTCGAATGGGCATGAATATATCCTTGTGGCAATAGACTACTTTACAAAGTGGGTCGAAGCCCAATCCTATGCAGTGCTGAAAGCATCTCATGTAGCCAAGTTCATCAGGAATAACATCATTTGTCATTATGGGGTCCCGAATGAGATCATTTCAGACAATGGTTCCCACATTAAGAAATAAGTGATCGACTTGTTGGAGAGATAAAACGTGGCTTTTCATAATTCATCCACATATCGGCCACAAACCAACGGAGCTGTTGAGGCCGCCAACAAGAACATCAAGCACATTCTACAAAAGATGGTAGAAACCTACAAGGGCTGGCCAGACAAATTGCCATTTGCTCTTTGGGGCTACAGAACATCAATTCGAACATTTACTGGGGCAACTCCGTATTCTCTGGTTTATGGGATGGAAGCTGTTCTGCCGATTGAAGTAAAGGTTCCGTCACTGCGAGTTATGGCTGAGTGCCAAATAGCAGAAACGGATTGGCAGCAGAGCAGGTTCGAGGAACTAATGCTATTTGATGAAAGGAGGCTAAAAGCACTGTACCATGTCCAAGGTTATCAACGCATAATTTCTAGGGCTTTCAATAAGAAAGTTAAGTCCAGGAATCTGAAGGAATGGGATTTGGTGCTGAAAGACAACCAGGCTTCCATCCATGACCCTAGGGGCAAGTTCAGACCTAATTGGACTTGTCCTTACATCATCAAATCAATCTGGTCGGGTGGAGCCGTCATTCTTATGGACCTAGATGGCCTCGAATTCTCCCAACCAATCAACATGGACAAGTTGAAGAAATACTACCCTTCAGTGGCTCGCTAGGCCGAAAACCCGAAAGGGCGACCTAGGTAAAAGTTAGAGCACAAATAACTTGAAACAAGAAAAACTGAGCTCGCAAGGTTGAAAACCTAGAAAAGGTGGCCTTGGCAAAAGTTAGAGCACAAAAGGAGAGTGTTAATACCCGAGTGAACTCGACGTAAGGCCTGATTCCCATCCTCGGGATACGTAGGCAACTTCATTCTGAAGTCCAGCCACAAACACTTCCAAATCGACTGTGTCCATGTTGTTTGATCAAGGCTTCTTTGTCTGCTCATTATCTTAAAGTTCGGTTGTGATCCTTACCGTAAGAGAAGAGCTGGTTACAGTACAGTGTGACGTTATTTACTCAAGGGGCAACTTTCAATTTGCTGGATTCGGGGTTGTGCATCTCGAGGATAGATTCCATGTGTGTCAAGTTGTGATCCTTGTCGAAAATGGTTTTGAAAAGTTTTAATAAAAGTTGATTTTGTTCAAATTAATTTTTTTACAACTTAGACCATTTTTGGACCAAAAGGAAAATTTTCAGTGCCCACAACTTCAATTTCATTTATTTCAATACAAAGTGCTCTAACTCTCGATGCACATCAAAGTTTCTTTTTTATTACATTCAAAAGGAAAACTTGAAAGTACAGATCAAAGCAATAAACTTGGGGCATCAATGAGTTAGGTGTTCCTGCGTCCCCTCCCAGAGCTTGTGGAAACTTCAAATGCTAAAATAAGCTCGGTTTGTGCCTCATCTTCAAGCCAAGCTATGCATTTGCCAGATAAGGTGCAACTGAAATTGGGAACGGGAGCTAGAAGTTCTCTTGTCCTCCATGCAGTGGATATCGAGCTAGTTGTGAAGCTCAGATTGGAAATGAAGCCGCGTACTCTACTCCTTCTGGGCAAGTCTGGTCATGTTTGAACTGATGCCTGAACCGAAACGAAAATTAAAATACACAGTGTGTCAAGCCAACTAGTTGAATGCCAAGTTGCCGAGACATGCTGTAGCTCATCTCGGGCAGATCAAACCAGAGGCAATGCCAAACAATGTCAGTAACAGACCTGTTGCACATCCAATGGCACCACCACCCTTCGTTCGGGAAATCGACTAGCCGTTGGCGAAAGAAATAGCCTCGTGCTGAACATGCTGGGCAAGAGTTCACTACCTTCAACCTGTCCATGAGCCATATCTGGGGAGGGATGGAAAATAAGAGAGATTAAAGAATAGAGAGGTGTGTGTGGAGAGAAAAAGTGAGAAAGGGTTTTGAGAGAAAAATAGAGCATGAGTGCCGAGTGATGTGAGAAACACATGTGAGAAGGGTGGAAAACATTACCTGCAAAAGTAGTGGACTTCCTGCGAGTTTGTTTGTCTCTTATCGATGGAAAGCATCCAAGCCCATCAAAGTCTTGGCTAGTGTCAAGCCAATGCAGCTATTTCCCTCTTTCAAGCCTTGGCCACTTCAATCAAGTGAACACTAGACCCTCCAAAACCAGGGGCAAGCAAAAAATGAGCCAACATACACAAACAAAGGGCATGCTGTCGAAAACTTTGCCAGAGACAGTCGCCGCGGTTGCCGGCGTCAGAAAATCGATGAATTAAACTGGGAATGTCTAGCTCTCCATTGTGAACTAATGATTGAGCCTCATATAAAGTGAGCCCACACATCCTTCCTAAAGCTTGGATGTGGCCAAAACGAGACTGGGGCAGGATTTCCTCATCACGCTGGGATTCCATCAGAACTTGGAATTCTTCAATTGTAGGGCATATCTCTTGCCCTCCAAAGCTAAACACATGTGTAACTGGGTTCCAGCATCTAGCCGCAGCATGGAGGAACGAAAAACACAGTGGGGTACGACTTAGCGAGAATAGTGCATTTATCTCGAAATCCCAGAAATTCACTTTTTCGAGCCATCTAAAGTTGAAATCCAAGTTGAGAGTTTTTCGGCGAAGAATGGCTCCATTTTTGGCAAAAGCAGAGCTGGAATGAAGAAACTACGAGGTCCCAAACTTTTGTAGAAGATAAGGTGCTGAGTGAAAGACAGGTGGCAGCAATCTGGAGGCCCCCTGCACTAATGGCTGACCGGCCAGTGTTGGTGGCCGACCGGCCACCTTTTGTAGCCAATCGACCACTACTGGTGGCCGACAGCCACCACTGGTAGCCGGCAGCCTCTATTTATGGCCGACAGAATTCCTTTGGTCTTCCTGTGTGTTGAAAGTGCTGAGAACCTGTGTTTTGTTCTGCTCTTGATGCATTCTGCTGTCTTGTTTTAGTAGTTTTGTTGAGTTGCTTGTAAATTGCTTCAATT
The DNA here is from genome assembly GCF_055761805.1 of Camellia sinensis. Taxonomy (NCBI): domain Eukaryota; kingdom Viridiplantae; phylum Streptophyta; class Magnoliopsida; order Ericales; family Theaceae; genus Camellia; species Camellia sinensis. The sequence continues at coordinate 93,872,088 of NC_138962.1, forward strand.
TGTTTATCGAGTTGTTTCACTTTGCTTATCGAGTTGTATTTGTTTTGTTTATCGAGTTGTTGCATTGTTTGTCGAGTTGTTTTACCCTATTTGTTATGTGTTGGTCGGTTCATTACCTGATTAAGAAATTGCCAATACAATGTACAAAGTTCAATGTCCATCAATATTGTTTTTATGCTATGTGGTGCAATGCGGTGCTCAGAATGCAAAATACAACACTTTTTCATCAAAAAGTTATTTTCATTCCGATCATGGTTTCTTTTTACAAAAGAGTACAAGTTTTTAAGAAAATAAAACTGTCTAAAGCTGTACAATGTGCCAACACTACTAGCAAAAAGAAACTAAGCAAAAACATTTGAATCAGCGCTAGCTAGCTCAAGCTCTAAAGGCCCTCTTCGTCCTCTTCCTCGGCATAGTGGACTCTGCAGAGCTGTCTCCATTCGCACCGCTATCTGAACTTGATGTCGAATCAGAACCGAAATCGAAGTCATCGTCACCCTCTGCATCAGAGCCTGGCTCAGCCTCATTTCCACTAGCAGAATCTGAGCCAACATCATCATCTCCGCTTTCAGATGACTCAGTATGCTGACCTATAGCCATCGCACCTGATAGGCTCACGACATCTCCCTCGGCCATGTGCTGGAGCCTGCCTCTCCTCCCTGCTGCTGGAGGGGGTGCTGATGGTCTTGCTGCTGCTGCCGCCAGTGCTGTCGGTAGAAGTAGGACCTGAAAAGGCAGTTGATATATGTCAGGCTTAGTATGTGTACCAGATGCAAGTATGCTGTGCGGAATAAGTACATGCAGAAGTCAAATATGGTGTGTGAATGCAATGTGTCAGATGTGATCCATACATACAGTGTATCAGTACAGTGTGGGGAAGTGTTCAGTTGAAGTGTCAGTTTTAGTATGTCAGTAGAAATGTGGTGACTGAAACGCCAAAAAATTAAAAAATTACCTGGATATCGTGGAAGCCGAACAGTGCCTCCCTCCTCAAGATCATGCCCTCGAATGAGGCCAACATCTTAAGCAATCCCTCAACGTACTCTGCGGGGACCTTCAAATGCAATTTGGAATGATCAGTGTCTGAAAGGAATGAATGTCTGAGTATCTGAGCAAGAATGGAAAAAATTAAAACTGTAGTACATACTAGAGGGGAATCAGGTGCTCAGACATATCTGTGATCAACCAACGGAGGCTCAATCGGAATCTGATAAGCCTCTCCGGAGTACCGCCAACATGTCAACTCAGTCAGAAGCTCTGGCCAGCCAAAACTCTGCCTACCGGGGGGCATCCCTCTTGCCCTGCCCCTTGGTGCTCGGGCCCTGCTCGTCGAAGGGGCATCAGCTGCTCTCCCAGTACGAGCATGAATACCCATCAAAGGAGGCATGAGATGCGTCTGGATGTATGTTGTGTAGTCCCCCTCTTCTAGAAAGTAGTCGGCCTCTACGCCTCGTATAAAATCGATCACCTCTTGGGAGGAAAGACTCTCTGTGGCCCGCATGGATGGCGGAGGTGGCATGGGAATCGTTTGCAGTGGCAAACCCAAAGTCTAGCGCAAGAATTGCTTGCCCAGGAACTAGGCTCGGCCTACAGGTCCCTTAAGCACAAGCCAGTAACGAGAAATGCCCCAAGCGCCGGCGAACTGATATCTGACACCCTCTAGCATCGTCGCCCAGGGCTGCTATGAGATCTGCAAACAGTAAATGTACAGATTGTTAGTTGCCATTAGATATGCAATATGAATCGGAGCTGAAAGTAGAAAGAACTGTGAGTTTTGAGTTACCTATGCTGCCCTCACTGTGTCAAAATATCGACGGAAGAATGAAAGAGTCTCCTGGGTCCTTCGCTGGCATCTCCCGTCATACCGGTAAGAGTATGGAACACCAAGAGGCATCTCGACCTCCGACTCTTGGGCAAGTGTCGGACAATATGTGTATACCCATAGCTGCAAAAAGCAAAAGGGCGATAATGAGCATACAACTGACAAACACAGGTAATGCGAAAAGCAGAATATGTGTGCAATGTCTAGAAAATGCAGAATGCAGAGAATACAAAGCATAGAGAAAATGCAGAAAGCAACGTGTGTAGTACAACATACTGTAGACACCCCATTTTTGACCGTCCTCAAGACTTGGATGTTCTTGCAGGTACATCCAGTGACAGGTTAGAGTGCTCGTCGAGCGCTCGAACTTTGCGGCGGAGCGCCCCAGGTTTGATCTTTCCAAACCCTGCATCAATTCTGTCTCATATTTGGACCATGTTTTGGTCCTTTTAGCATGTTGCGTTTGGAGCACTACCGGCCATGGTAGGGCACTGCCGGCCATGGACTTTGGCCTGCTGGCCATTGATAGGCTCTACTGGCCATCAATGAGGCCCTGCCGGCCATCGCTGATGGCTGGCCGGCCACCAGTTTTTCAGCAGATATTTTTAGATATTTTTTGACAGTTGGTTGAACAGATTAGAGCATCTGCTTGCACGTGGATGGTTGGATCTTTGCGAGATGATTTTGTATCTTCTATATATATAAGCCATCCTCTTGCATGCAGGGGGTTACAAAATTTTGTGAGCAAAATTTCTCTCTCTCTCTCTAGAATCCTCTCTCTCTAGATTTTGTGCTTGAAAGTGAGTTTTCTCTACACATTTGCACTAGCACCCTTAGCCAAACACCTTCACCTTAGAGTTGAGGTTCTTGGAGGTCTTGTTTGAGCTCCTAAGGTTGGTTTTGGCTCAGAATTTTGGTTATTTTAGTGCTGTGCTTCAAAGGTAAAGACTTACCTCTTTGAAGCTTTGTTTCATTTGATTGTTTGGCCATCTCTTTACACTGCTTTGACTTGCTTTCTCAACCATAAAAAGCTCTATTTTTAAGGTTCTAAAATGTTGGTTTAAGCCTTGTTGAGTTAGGGGGGTTGTCTCCTCTTTTGCTCTTTGGCTTGTGAAGACTTTTGTGCCTCTTTTTAAGCTTTAAAAACAACTTGTTTTTTGCCTTTTAACCACTGAATTCCAGGGGAATTTTAGTGGTAAAAACTTGGTTTTGAGGTCCAAAATAGGAGGGGGTGGCCTCCCCTCCTTATGTCTTGTTTGCATGTGTAGATGGCCTAGCTTGTGAGCATGTTTTTCTACCTATTTGAGACTTGATCTCAACATGTTTTTGCTACTGATTTAGCATGCTTTAACTCTGTTTTGAGTGGTCTTGGTCATATGAGTCTTGTTATGCTTGGTTATAGTGTAAATGGCTTCACTAGCTTTGTGATTTAAGGCATCTAACATGTTGTGCATGTGTTGATTGCATGTTTTGGCATCATTCGACATGTGATTTCAGTGCATATAGCTTAGCCACACTCTCACATATTTCACTCTTTCATTGCTTTTGAGAGTTGTGCTTTGAGCCTTGTTTATGAGCTAATACATGAGCATGTTTTTCTTGTTTTTCATGCTACCATCTCAGCATATTTTAGCCACCATTTTGGCATGTTTAAGCTCTGTCCAAAGCTAGTTTGGTCATTTGAGCTTGATATTGCATGCCTCTAGTGCAGTGCTCTTCACTAGCTTTAGTATTTTTGGCTCTTAACATGTTATACATGAGTTGTTTGCATGTTATAGTCTTGTTTTGTATGTCATTTCAGCACTGAAATTCTGCGACCTCCCTCATTTCTTTGCTTTTTATTTGTTTTGAGGGTTGGTTAGTCTTAAAGTTGTGTATAAGCTTGAGATTGAGGCTTGTGCTCAATGGCTTTAATCCTCTTTTGAGGGTTTCTACTAGTCAAAGGCATGATCTCTCACATGTCTTAAGCCATCTTTTGGTTGACCCCTCTCTCATTAGAGGACTCTCACCTTAGACAAATCAATTAAAGAATGGCTTGGTAATGCTAAAATGTGTAAACAAGAATTGGACAAGTAAAACATGACTCAGATAAGCATGCTATGTTTGCATTGCATGTGTTCAATTGGACGTTATATTGAACACAGGGTAGATTGGTCCATTTCATACTCAAAGTGATGAAATGAGCCAATCTCCTTTGTCTCCATCACCCTTGATCATGCATGATAGGGTGGTGGTCCTTTGAGTCTTGTTTTTGTGCATTTATAGAAAGTGTACAACTTGGATCTTTGGCCATCATGTATTGAAAGTGCTTGATTGATGGTTTTGGATCCAAGAATGCCACTCATTTGATGATTTGAGATGATAAGGAGGGGCATAGTACAAACATATCCTTGGAAAACCCTCAATTTTTCTCTGTCTATGCTCTATTGCAGTGTGGTGTTTCAACACACCAGTGGCCGGCAGTGGCACACTGATGGCCGGCCGTGGCTTCATCCTTGGCCGACAGCACCTCTCCTTGGCCGGCAGATAGCCGACAACAATACCTTATGGCCGGCAGGCCACTGGTGCATTCCTTAGCAGTGAATTGGTAAGGTGGAGCAAAAAGTTCTTGGAGAAACCCTGTAAACAGAGCCTCTCAAGAGCAAACCAGAAGGATTTTCGGGGCAAACACCGAGTGCATGCATCCTCCATTACCCAAGGCAGAGCTGAGGTAGCCTAGTTTAAATACCTTGCATGCTTAGTTAGTTGTTTTAATTAATTAGTTGCTAATTAGTTAAGTGTTGTAATAATTAGTAATTAGTTTACTAGTTATTCATTTGGTTTGTAATAATTAGTCTAATTAGTTTAATTAGATTAGTTATCTTAGCTTAGTGTAGCTTAGCTAATTATTCATTCAGACCCTCCTTCGCGAGGGCACAATATTGTAATAAGTGTGCGTGCGTGTGTGTATGTCTTCTAACCCCACGTCTTTCTCCCTTTTATTTAACCGCTTTCGATGGTTAGTTTAGGGCATGTTTTGATTAGCATACCTTATGCTCGCATGTGTGCATCATTCATTTGTCTTGCATGCACCGAGGCTCGGCGCATCATACAAACTGCATTGTATTTCAACACTTATTTGAATACATGTATCAAATCATTGCATTCATATGCCATCTTAGATAGCCGAGCCTATTTAGTTGCATTTTTGCATGTGTTGCATTAGGTATTCTGTATAGTTAGGATCATGCATATTTCTAACTAGCTTTTGTTTTGGCTTGGAGTACACTTTAAGTTTTACGCTTTAGCATACTTGCATGAGTGTGAGTGTTGCCATGTTTCGCATGCTTCCCATGAGGCTATGTGCTTCAATGCTAAACTCCATGAATGCCTGTGGATGGATGCTTTATTACTTGAATTGGAACAATTCGATAAATGTGAGTTTTAAGCCCACTTTGCGAAGTGGAAAATCATGTTTTAAGCCCACTTGAGGGTGGCAAATCCGCACTTTAGCCCACTTGAGGGTGGCATTTTCAAACCATTTTCGAAAACAAACATGAGTTCTTTTGTTCCAAGTCTTGCGATTTAGTTTATACTTGCTTGTGTGCATCACATAGTAAAGTTAACTAATAACTGGATAAGAACACATGAGGTTTATAAAACAACATATCATGCTTAGTAGAGGCCGATCCTTTGATTGGGTGAGCGGGGGTGCTCATTTCAGGACCTTTCCCTCTCGTACCCAAGTTCCTGAGCCGAGGTAACTTTTGTGATGACGGACACGTGGCCTTTGGCACGAGTCAGGGTTTCCTAAATTTCCCAAAAACAAAACATTTAGGTGGCGACTCTGTAATCTGGCAAAGCAGTCCAATTTTGGCATTATTTGATTCAAAATCTGATTTTCCAAAATGATTTGCCGGATTAGACTCTTTGGTGTTTATCAGTCTCATATTGCACTTTATGAGATTAGATTCAGAACCATGACAGGAGTCCGAACTGTAGGAGACCAATTCGCGCCTCTTCGAAAGGGGGGCGTGCAAAGAAAGTTGAGTCTACACGTACAGAAAGTACAAATGCAATGCAGAAAGCAGACTATGTGTAGTACAGCGTACAGAAAGTACAAATGCAAAGTAGAAATCAGACTATGTGTGTGCAGTGTACAGAAAGTGCAAAGCAGAAAGCACGACAGGAAATGTAAAGTAGAAAAGTAAAGCATACCTCCTAGGCTCTCCAGTACCCACCGACTCTGTTCCCGCTCCTGCGGGATGTCAAGCTCATGTAGCAATACAAAGTAGTGAGGCTAGCGCCGCCCAAGTCGTAATGCCGAACCTGAGACAAGTCCACCAAGGAACTCAAAAGATATAGCCCAACAGTGTTCACCCTGTCAGCGAATAAGGTGGTGCTAAAGAGGAACATCAGGAAGCCTCGAGCATACTACTTGATTTCCTCCAGGGTCTCTGAGGCTGTCCCTCTAAAGTGATCTGCAAACCAGCTGTATCGAACTGTCCCCGATCGAAAGAGAGGTGGGTGTGCCCCCAACAGGTAGATCCAAACGGCCTCCCACTCTCCCATGTCTGTATCATATGGGATCGACTGACCTCCTACCTCGATGCCAGTGAGCATAGCAAAATTGTATGGCGTCATCATCATGTCTCTTGCAGTAGAGAAGTGAAAAGAGTTGGTGGTGTCCCACCACCTCTCTACCAGCGTGCCAAGTGGAGACCTGCTCGCTATGAGACGCGACAGCCCTATGCAGAATGAGCCAAACACTACCTCGTCGACGATCTGGCAGACACCAACGGGGAGGTCCATATACCACTCTCTCGCAGATGTGGTCCCATATCCTCGGGTAAAACGAGAGTCCCCCTGTAATCAAAATGAAGAGATGAAAGGCAGTGTAAGGAATCTAGTGCATGAATGTGTTTGGGATGAGCAGATGAAAGGCAATGTAAGAAATACATTGCATAAATGTGTTTGGGATGAGCAGATAAAAGACATTGTGAGCTATGCAGGAAACGCAAAGTATGTTGTGGAAAATGTGAGAAAACAGTGTGTACCTTGGAGGCATTGTAGGATAAGTGAGACTCCGGCTCTCGCAGCAAGAGATCCTTTGGCGCGCCTCGTGCAAATCCGCTGAAATGACGGACTGTATCGGGCGGTAGTACATGCACCACGGGGTGGTATGTCTCCAGGTCGAAGGGTCGAACCTTGGGTGGTAATGGTATATGCTCGGGATCTCCCTCCATCCCTGGAGAACCTTCGTCATGAGGAATGTCGTCTACTATCTGGAAAGAAGGTGAGAAAGTGGGCGAAAATTAGCAAAATGGGTGAAGAATGCCAAAAGTCAACTCTCAGAGAGAGAAAATGGGAGAAAAAGTCAAAGCCCAGAAAAAGGCACGGAACCCAAGAGTAACTTGAGGGGAACCAGCCTCAAGTGGCGAAAATGGTGAAAAAAGTACCGAAAACAAATTCCAATCGATTCAAAACGGAGGAAATCAAGAGGATTTAGCTAATCAACTTCACGTGGGGCGTTAGAAAACACGTATAAAGCACGGATCTAGGGGGGAAAAGTGTCTAGAGAGAAAGAGGAAGCATTTTTGGCTATGGAGGTATGAGGAAATGATGTTTGGGTGTGTTTACTTAAAGGGCAGAGGAGAAAATACCAAAATGGCCTCAAATTGCCATTGGTGGCCGACGGCCACCATTTGTGGCCGACAACATCCATTTTTGGCCGACTGGTGGCCGACACTTCTCCAGGGTGGCCGACAAGCTTCCAGTGTTCTCCATGTGTGCTTTGCTGTTGTTTTGAGTCCTTGGTTCTCAAGAAAGTGCAAGAAAAGTTCACTTTTCAGCTTAAAGTGTCTCTGTGGAAGTTTCGAACCATGTCTTCGGTGCATGACTCATCACTAGTCAACATGATTGAGGTGTATCCTTTTGAAATATATTTTAACTCCTCTGAGAGGTAAATCGGAGGTTGCGACTGAGTTGGTTTTATTAGACACGCTTTTTTGTCATTGCATAGAACGTGCATTTCTTTATTTGGTGTTTTGCGTCGAGCATGTTGTTAATCTCGCATTGAACATGCGTCTTCTACAATTGGTCATTACATGCATCCTATCCTATTGCATAGAATATGCATTTCTCTGTCTCTTGCATAGAACGTGCTTTTGTTATTACTGCATACAACATGCTTTGCTAATCTTGCATAGAACATGCACTCTTACTGTGTTACGCTTGTTAAGTTTCTGTCTTATGCAGGCACGATATTGTATGTACGGTTCATTCAGAGGAGTTCCAGGTGAAATCATTCATGTCCTTCGAATTACTTGCTTTGGTTAGAAGCATTCGGGCATGTCCCGATGTTTACACCACTCCCTTTTGGTTAGAAACATTCGGGCGTGTCCCGGTGTTTACACCACTTCTTGCTTCGGTTAGAAACATTCGAACGAGTTCCGATGTTTACACCACTCCCTGTTTTGGTTAGAAGCATTTGGGCATGTCCCGGTGTTTACACCACTCCCTTTTGGTTAGAAGCATTCGTGCGTGTCTCGGTGTTTACACCACCCTCTTTCTCCTCTCACATACGGCGCATTAGGACACTTTCGGTTAGAGATATCTGGGTGCGTCCCGGTGTTCTCGTTACCTCTTTCTCCTCTCGTGTGCAGCGCATTAGGACCTTGTTTGACGCCTCGAGTGCATCCAATAGTTGTGTTATTCTTTGCCATTTTTGCATGATGCGTAGTTAAGTTTGCATAATTTTCTTACATCATTTCTGCATGAAATGTGGTTTGGCTCGTTTACTTACTTCTTTTATGTATGAGATTGCTGTAGCATTTCTTTGCATAACATTTGCATCTAGATGTTTCATTATTATTGCATGATCATAAGTTATATTCTCGCATTGTGCACATCACTTGTACCTTGCCCCAGAACTACGCTGGTTTGATTCTTTGCAAAGGGATACGTAGGCAGCCTGCAGGTGCAATCGTTCTTTGTTTTGTTTGTTTGTCCAAGTCTTCGGCCTTGTCAAAAATGGGTCGTCTCTGGGCTTTGATATTCACTCTCGTCATTTCATGACTTTCGAGTTCTGTCAAAGAGGGACAACTGTAGACACTCCATTTTTGACCGTTCTCAAGACTTGGACGTCATCGTTTGTGCACTCAATGATTGTGCTCGTTTGTGTTCGTTTTGAGCGCCCAAAATCCTCGGTGGAACGACTTGTCTTTAAGCCTCTAAACCTTGCATGTTTTGTGCATATTTTTGGACCAAGAGCTTGTTGACTTTTGCCTGGAAAAGGGGGTGGCCTGTCGGCCACAAGTTGTGCCTATCGGCCACTAGTGGCGGCCGGTCGGCTACCAGTGGTGGTTGACGACCACCAAACAAATATCTAAAAAATGAGACAAATGGCCGATGGCCACCAATGGTGGCCGACAGCCATTTGTCTCCTTTTTTAGATATTTGTTTGGTAGCTGTGCCAGCCGTTGCTCACTAGACTGTATCTCCATACACGTGTTTGGTAGGATGAATTCAAGCTCAAAACTTGGTTTTCTATATATAGGGGGTGCTCTCCCCCATTTGGAGGGGTTAGAGATTTTAGAACAAAATTCTCTCTCTCTCTCTTTTCTTATTTTGTGCCTTAAAGTCTAGTTTCTCTACACTTTTGCACATCAATCCTTAACCAAACAATCTCACCTTTGAGCTGAGGTTCTTTGGAGTTTAGTTTGAGCTCTTGAAGGAGGTTTGAGTTGGAATTTGGGATTGTTTTGTGCTTGAGCTTCAAGAAGTAGTTCACTTGCTTATAGTACTTGCTTTGACTACTTATTTTGCCATCCTTTTGTATTGTTTTTGAGCTGGTTTTCAACTACAAAAAGCTCTATTTTTTGAGGCTTAACATGATGATTTGAGGCTATTTTGTGGTAAGGGGTGATCCACTCTTCATGCTGCTTAATTGTGTAGACTTTTGCACCATCTTTTAGCATATTCAAATCAAACTTTTTGGGCCTTTTAACCACTAAAAAACAGAGTTATTTTAGTGACAAAAATCTTCTTTTGAAGTCCAAAATTGGAGGGGTTAGCCTCCCCTCTTTATGTCTTGTTTACATGCCTAGATAGCCTAACATGTGAGCATGTTTTTCTAGCATTTTGTAACTTGATCTCAACATGTTTTTGCTACTATTTGGACTTGTCTTAGCTCTGTTTTGGGCTGGTTAGGTCCTTTGAACCTTGTATGGCATGGTTATAGTGCAATTTCCTTCACTAGTTTGTTGTTTCATTGCCTTGATCATCTTTCTTTTGAGTTATTGACATGATTTAGTGTTGTTTTGCACTCCATTCCAGCACTTAACGTATCTGCAACCTCCCTCATTTCTTCAATCTTTCATTTATTTTGAGGGTTGGTTTACCTTCGGGTTGTGTTTAATCTTGAGATCGAGATTTGTGCTTAATGGTTTCAATCCTCTTTTGAGGGTTTCTACTAATCAAGGCATGACCTCTCTCTTACCTTAAAACATCCCTTGGTTGACACCTCTTTCATTAGAGGACACTCCCTTTTGAACTAATCAATTAAAGAATAGATCGGTAAACTAAAATGAGTAAATAAAAATGAACAAGTAAAATAGGCAAGATAAAGCATCTTTCGTGTTGCATTGCATGTGTTTGGATCGGACGTTAATTTGAACATGAGGAAAATGGGGCGTTTCATATTCAAAGTGATGAAACGTGCCACTTTCCTTGGTCACCATCACCCTTGATCATACATGATAGGGTTGTGGCTTTGTTGAGTCTTGTTTTGCACTCATTAAGCTTGTACAACCTTGGTTCCTTAGCTATCATGCATGGAAATGCTTGGTTAATGGTTTGAGGAACAAAAGTTATACTCCATTGAGCTTGTGTAATGATAAGGAGAGTAACAGTACACACAAACCTTGAGAATACACAGCTTTGCCTCTGTTTGCTCTTTGTTGCAACAAAAAGGGAAGTTTAGGGAAGGGGTGGCCGGTGGCCGACGGCCACCAGTAGCAGCCGACCGGCCACCAATGTTAGCCAACGGCCACCATTGGTAGCAGACCGGCCATCAATGAAAAATTGCACAAGTGTGCTCCTGAGTTCGAGCAGAGGCATTCTGGAAGTTGATAGCACTGTTGGTGTTCAAGAATGTGCAAACAAAGGCTGCAACGGCAAGGTGGTGGATTCTCGGGAGGAAACCAACCAAGCATGCATGCATCCATCGCCCCTCGAGGCCATTTAACTGCCTTATTTAGTTAATTAGTGGTAGCTAATTTACTTGCTTTGTAATTATTTAGTTAAAGTGTTTAGTTAATTTGTTTCAATTGTTATAATAATTAGCTTAGAATAGTTAATTAGTTTCATTGTGTTGTAATAGTTAGCTTAATTAGCGTAACTAGTTAGCTTATTCATTCGGACCCTCCTTCGCGAGGGCATAATGTTGTAATAAGTGTGCGTGCGTGTGTGTATGTCTTCCAACCCCACGTCTTTCTCCTTTTTATTTAATCGCTTTGATGGTTAGATTAAGGACATGTTTCAATTAGCATACCTTATGCTTGCATAACTGCATCCATTCATTTGTCTTGCATGCACTGAGGCTCGACGCATTACTCAAACTGCATTATTATTTCAATACTTCTTTGAATACGTGTTTTAAAGCATGCTATCAAAGTGTTGCAAATACCATGACTAGTAGCCGAGCCTATTTAGTCGCATCATTTCATGTGTTGCATTAGACATCTTGTATAGTTAGGATCATGCATCTTTCTAACTAGTTGTTGTTTTTGCTCGGAGTACTCGGTAAGTTTTATGCTTTAGCATACTTGCATGAGTATGATTGCCATATTGCCATGTTTCGCATGCTTACCATGAGGCTATGTGCTTAAATGCTAAACTGTTTGAATGCCTGTGGATGAAGGCTTTGTTGCTTGAATTGGAACGATTCAATGAATGTAAGTTTTAAGCCCACTTTGTTGTGGAAAATTATGTTTTAAGCCCACTATGTTTGATGGCTAATCCGCATCTTGTAAGCCCACTTGAGGGTGGCAAATTCAAACCATTTTCACAAAACAAACATGAGTTGAGTTGTTCCAATTCTTGCAATTTTAGTCTATACTTGCTTGTGTGCGTCACATAGTAATGTTAGCTAAATAACCGGAATAAGAACACATAATGTTTATAAAACATCATATCATGATTAGTAGAGGCCAATCTTTTGATCGGGCAAGCGGGGGTGCTCATTTCAGGACCTTTCCCTCTTGTACCCAAGTACCCGAGCTGAGGCAACTTTGGTGATGACGGACACGTGGCCTTTGGCACGAGTCAGGCCTTTGGCATTATTTGATTTAAAAACGATTTTTCAAAATGATTTGCCAGATTTGGACTCTTTGGTGATTATCAGTTTCACATTGCACTTGTAAGACTAGATTCAGAACCGCGAGAATCCGAACTGTAAGGCCTTCTTTTCAAACCCTTTCCGAAAGGCGGGGCGCGAAAAAAGGCGATTCCACACCTGTCGTTGTAGACACCCCATTTTTTATGGCCTTTTAAGACTTGGGTGTCCTTACAGGTACATCCGATGATGAGTCTGTTTGCTCACCAAGTGCTGGAAGTCCTCAGCAGAACGCCACAGCTTTGAGCCTTTCAAACGCTGCATCTTTTTTGTCTCATTTTTGGACCATGCCTTGGTCTTTCCATCCTGTAATCTCTGGTGGCCTGCCGGCCATCCCGGGACGTTGTCGGCCATCATTTCTTGTCTGCCGGCCATTGATGTGCCTTGGCAGCCATCACTGATGGCCGGCTGGCCACCAGTGTTTTTTGCCGATATTTTATGCCAGCTGTGCCAGTTGTTTACACAAATGCTTGCATCTGTCCACACGTGGAGGGTTGGATCTCCTTGTATAGATTTCATGTTTTCTATATATAAGGACCCCCTCTCTCTTGTTTTGGAGTTAGAAAATTTTAGACTCAAAAATTTTCCTCTCTCTCTCTACAAATTCTCTACACTTTTGCCTACTTACACTACACTCTTGCACATACTTCCTTAACCAAAGTTGATCACCTTTGAGTTGAGGTTCCTTAAGGCCTTCTTGGAGCTCTTAAAGTTGGTTTTGGCTTGAATTGTTTCCTAAAATCATTCTTCTCTTCAAGAGGTATAATACTAGCTTTGTTAGCTTACTTTGAATACTTTTTTTTCTATCTTTTCAAACTGTTTTTGGGCTATTTTTGAGCTGTAAAAAACTCTATTTTTATGGGCTGAAATTAGTGTTTTAGGCTATTTAAGGTTAGGAGGGTGGCTCACCCTTCTTGATTCCTTGTTTAAAAAGCCTTTGCACCTTTGTTTTCCATTTTCAAACCATCTTTTTTTGGTTCTTTAAACACTGAATTTCAGAGTATTTTCAGTGGTGAAAATCATGTTTTGAATTCCAAATTTGGAGGGGTTAGCCTCTCCTCCTTGTGTCATGTTTGCTAGCCTAGTTGGTTCCATGCTTTAGCTTATTTTTCTAGCTTGTTGGAGCTTAATTTCAGCATGTTTTAACCTCTAATTTAGGCTATTTTAACTCTATTTTGGATTGGTTGTTGTATTTGAGTCTTGTTTTGCATGCTTGTAGTATAATAGTCCTCACAAGTTTGGTGTTTTAGGCCATTAGACATCACTTGTTTGAGTTGATTGCATGTTTTTAGAGCTTTTCATACTTAATTTTAGCACTAATCATCTCTGCAACCTCCCTCCTTTCTTAGCTTTTCATTTTGATTTGTAAGTGGTTTCAAGTCATTTGTTTGCCTAAGTGTGAAATTGAGGTTTCATACTTAATGGTTTAATCCCTTAGGAGGTTCATTACCAATGGTATGATGTTTCTTTCATACCTAATGCAACTTGTGTTTTGAGCCCTCTTTCCATTAGAGGACTTTAATTCACCTTTTGGACTTAATTGGATTAAAGAATGGTTGGTAAGTTAAAATGAGTAACTAACAACTTGGGATTTAAAAATGTGCAAGAGAATAACTGTAGACGTCCCCGAACGCCCCGGGAGGAACGAGCTCCCGTTCCGTTCATTTTGGGGTCACTACAGCTCAGGACTCTCAAATTTGTCACGGTTCTAAGTCTGAACCAAAGAGTCCAAATCCGGCAAATCGTTTTGAGAAAAAAACAGATTTTTGAAAGAAGTGCCAAACATGGACTGCTTTGCCAGATACAGAGTCGCCACCTAAATGTTTTTTTAATGGGAAATTTAGGAAACCCTGACTCGGTGCTAAAGGCCACGTGTCCGTCAGCACCAAAGTTGCCTCGGCTCGGGAACTTGGGTACGATTGGGGAAGGTCACTTCGTGAGCACCCCCGCTCGCCCGATCAAAGATCGGCCTCTGCTAACCATGATATCTATTTTTGAAAACTTTGTATGTCCTTATTCCGGTTATTAGCCTAGGTTACTATGTGATGCACACAGCATATAAGTATAGATTGGGTCGCCCGAATTGGAACAAAACATTTCATGCTTGTTTATTTGAAAGATGGTTCGCTACTCGCAAGTAGGCTTAAAACATTTGATGATTTATTCCAATTTAAGTAACCCAACCTTCACCCACAGGCATTCAGGCAGTTATATCACATAAGCATATTGCCTCATGGTAAGCATGCTATCATGGCATTCACTCACACGCATGCAAGGATGCTAAAGCATAAAACTTACCGAGTACTCCAAGCCAAAACAAAAACTACATTAGAAATTATGCATGATCCTTAAGTATACAGAGATGCCTAATGCAATACAGGCAAAAATGCAACTATAGCAAGCTCGGCTATTCTAAACATGGCATATGGAATGCTACAGCTAACATGTATTCAACTTGGAATTGAAATACAAATGCAGTTAGTATGATGCGCCGAGCCCGGTGCATGCAAAACAGATGAATGATGCAAACATGCTGTCATACTGTATGCTAATTGAAATATGCCCTAATCTAACCATCAAAAGCGGATAAATAAAAGGGAGAAAGACGTGGGGTTGAAAGACATACAACACACACACGCACACTTATTACAGTTATGCCCTCGCGCAGAGAGTCCGAATAAATATACAGTCCCGAATGAAAGAATATTACAGTCCAAATAATGTACAAATTCCTAATTAATTAACAAATTAAATAAGAAAACTGTAAAACTGGCGTGCAAGCCAGGGACTGCCTTGATCCTGATGAATGATGCATGTCTGGGCTGCCTTGCGCGGAAATCCACTGCGATGCCCCAATTAGCCTCTGTTTACACCTTTTCTTGAAATGCGCGCCAAACTCTGGAAGTTTGCTGATTCTTCATTTGCTGCAACAGAGAGCAGGAAAGGGGCATAGCAATGTATTTTCACAGATATATGCATGCCTCGATCCTCGTGCCACCAATCACGCATATCGACGCATGATGGCAAAGGAGTCGAAATGTGCAACTCAATATAGAATGAATGCACATATAAACACAACAAGAACCTAACTCCATCATGGATGATCCGGAGTGTCGGTGACTGGGGAATTGAGACACGTTCCGTCACTCGGAGTACGAAACGTACCTCGTTTCCCGTGCCCGGGCTAACTCCTATCCCGAACACGATGTAATGTACATGATATGCATGAAATGCAACTAAGGTATAGTCCTAGCATGCACAATGCTATGAAAATGAGATGCCTCGAAATACGTGCACACGGGCACGCAAATCGAGAAAATGCATAAATGCGATCTAAGATACAACCTAGTATGCACTATGTTGTAAAAAAGAGATGCCTCGAAATGCGTGCACACGGGCACGCAAACCGAGAAAATGACATACGCAATGCAAATGACACGGAAATATGATATGGGCTTACACTAACATGAGAGAGCCTCAGCCACACTCACATAAGAGGCCGATGGATGAAAATGAAGTGCCTCGAAATGCGTGCACACGGGCACGCAAACCGAGGCAATGGCATACGCAATGCAATATGGCTAAAATGGCATATAGAATGTAACATGGACTTATACTAACATGAGAGAGCCTCAGCCACACTCACATAAGAGGTCGATGAATGAAAATGAAGTGCCTCGAAACGCGTGCACACGGGTACGCAAATCGAGGCAATGGCCTACGCAATGCAATATGGCTAAAATGGCATATAGAATGCAACATGGACTTACACTAACATGAGAGAGCCTCAGCCACACTCACACAAGAGGCCGATGGATGAAAATGAAGTGCCTCGAAATGCGTGCACACGGGCACGCAAACCGAGGCAATGGCATATAGAATGCAACATGGACTTATACTAACATGAGAGAGCCTCAGCCACACTCACATAAGAGGCCGGTGGATGAAAATGAAGTGCCTCGAAATGCGTGCAAGCGGGCACGCAAACCGAGGCAATGGCATATGCAATGTAATATGGCTAAAATGGCATATAGAATGCAACATGGACTTATACTAACATGAGAGAGCCTCAGCCACACTCACATAAGAGGCCGGTGGATGAAAATGAAGTGCCTCGAAATGCGTGCACATGGGCACGCAAACCGAGGCAATGGCATATGCAATGCAATATGGCATGGAAAATGATGTGCAAACATGCTAATGGAATTTCAGCACTAAGATGTGGGGGAAAACAGCCCCGAAATGAGGCAAAAGTACACCCGATGCACGGAATAGTCCCGAAACATGAATTTTGGCACCTGAAATGGCCTATAGCTATACCAAACATGCACAATATGGACATTCAATGAATAGAAAGTAGCAAGGCAGCCCCAAAATAAGCATTTTTCCAGTTCAAAGCATGGCCAAACAGCAAACATAAATAGGGCAAAACTAGTATGCAAAAATGGCCCTAAATATGAGTTTATGAAGCAACTCACAGCTGCTGTCCTCAAACAGATTAGGGCCGTTCAATAAAGTTGAATAGGGGCCCAAAATATGACATTTTTCAGAACTGTAAAAACCCCAAAAACAAAGATAGGTATGGCTAAGCTCTTATGCAAGAATTGGGCCGAAAAATGGACAAAGGAGAAAGTGGTAGATGCAAAGCCCAAACAGAAAAAGACTCTTCTATAACACTGAAGAGGGGCCAAAAATATGACCATTTACAGTTTATGTCATCCCCAAAAACAGTATATAAATACACTCAAAATGTCATGCAAGATGAGGCTCAAAGGAGGCTATAACACAAAGTATACAAAATATTCAACAAATAGCCAAAGACCCTTAATTAAACATGACAAGGGGGTCAAAATATGGCTGTTTTTAGTTTGGACCAAAGTCCAAAAACAGCAACATCAGAGGCTGCTAAAGCATACAAAAATGGGACCAAAAGGAGGACATAAAGGAAAGTACAACATGGAAGTCCCAAACAGTGTTGAGCCCTTCTTCAATGTTGAAGAGAGGCTCAAAATAAGCTCATTTACAGTTCACATCAGGCTCCAAAACAGATCACACATAGGCTAGAAAAAGCATGCAAAATATTGACATACAAAGAGGTATTGAAACAAGTGTGAGGTGGGGTTCTCAAATAGGGTTGAACCCTTCAACAAACATGTAGAATAGCTCAAAATAGGCCTAGTTTCAGTTAGGGTCGGAGCCTAAAACAGTAAGCAAGATGGCTAGAGGAATGGTGCAAAAATGAGCTAGAAAAGAGGGAAAGTGGACTTACCCTTGAAGACCAATGCTTTTGTTGCTTCTTGGACCAACTTTGATGACTCTAAGATGCTGGAATTCCTCCCCTTGCTGTTGGAATGGAGTGGTGGTGGTAGAGCTTGATGATGATGAAGAAATGGAGCCAAAACTTGAAGGAAATGGAGAGATATGTATCTATATCTTCAAAGCAATTCTTGTAACCCTTTCTCTTGAGTTGGGAGGCCAACTATATAGGCAAGAGGGGGAGAGAAGAGTCTAGGCAAAAGTGGAGGGAAATGAGGCTTCTTTTCCCTCCAAAAGGGTCCCCCGGATATAGATATTTTTGAGGGAAAACCAAGGCACAGTTGGAATGTACTCAACCTGAAGAAGCAGGCCGGCCTGGCATTTTGGCTGCAGGTGGCCGGCCGGCCACTTACCCTAGCCGGCCGGCTAGGTCAAAGGGAAAAAGTGTCCGGCCACCCCCTAGGATGAAGCCCCAGAAGTTAGCTTTCCAATGGCGCAAACCTTGCATTAAAATTCCTCTTGTAGAAAAAGTTATGCCCTTTTCCGTGAAGCCGCGCAGATTTGGTCCAACCAGACTTCAACCAACCTCATCTCCCCGTCCTGGACTTGGACTTGGGAGATTCCTGAGTGAAAAATGAATCCTCGGAAGTAAGCTTTCCAATGGTGGTAGCCTCATATCTTAATTACTCTTGTGCAAAGAGTTACGCCCGTTTCGGTGAAGCCGCGCAAATTTTTCTCCTTCCCGGATTCATGCTGAACCACTTTTGACCAAAAAGAAGTTGGCTTTTTCAGCAAAATTGCTGGCCTCCCACCCTCCTACAAGATTTCTAACAGTGAAAATAAGGTCTCCACCAAAAATGAGCCCAAACCGATGCAAAATGAAGGTTCGGGGGCCGAAACGCGCAGCCCGAGGCCCCGAAAACTGGCTGTTAGGCACCGGGAGTGGTGTTCGACCACGAAGTGGGTCTCTCAGACCTCAGTGTCCCTCAAAAGGGAGAAAATAAGACACATGCCAAAAACCAGAGCAAACGGAGATGGTTAGGCGGTCCCGAACCGAGGCACACGGCCAACGGTCCCGAAAAATCGAAAATCGGGCTCCGAAATGGACAAAATGGCCTACAGCCACAAAATGTAGCCCATGGCCACTAAGAGATGGTCTACGGGACCTCTCCCTCCCCTCAGGAAAAGAAACAGAGAAAATCGAATCTGGTTCACAAACCGAGGCAAGGCACAGAAGAGGGTTCGGAAGTCCGGAGGCGGGGCTCACGGCCGCGACTCTGAAACTTCTGAACAAGCACATTATGCAACATCACCAAGCGCTCAATCGGTGACGTCTGAGTCTTAAGGTCGGTCAAAAATGGGGTGTCTACAATAACTTGTGTGTTGTGTGTTCAATCGGACGTTAATTGAACACAAGGAAAATTGGGACATTTCATACTTAAAGTGATGAAATGTGTCAAGTTTCCTAGGTCTCCATTGCCCTTGATCATGCATGATAGGATGATGGTTCTTGTGTGTCTTGTGTTGTATTTATTGAGCTTGCACATCTTGAATCACAAGCCATCATGCAATGAAATTGCTTGAGTTGGTGGTTTGTGGCTTAAGTCCACAACTCCTTGGATTTGTTCATAAAAAGAAGGGGTGAGTTATGCAAACAATCTGTGAGAATACCCTTTATTTGCTCTGTTTATCCTCTGTTGCAGCATGATGAACCAGTGCATCAGTGGCCGGCAAGCCACTATCCATGGCCGGCAGGTGGCTGGCAGAGCACCATTGATGGCCGGCAGGCCACTTCCATGGCCGGTATGTGGCCGACAAGCTTCACCAGTGGCCGGCTAGCCACTGAGGCAAATCTAGCAGAGTATTGGTAAGGTGCAGCAAAATTGTTTTGGAAGTGTTCAATTGTGCAAACAGAGGCCTTCGAGAGCCAAGCGGAGGTCTTTTCGGGTGGAAACCGAGCATGCGCATGCACATCTTTCATTTCCCGAGGTGGAGCAGTTAATTAGCTTAGTTTAGTTAATTTAATTATTAGTTTCAATTATTTTGTAAATTATTTAATTAGTTAGTCAACTAATTAGTTCATTTGTTGTTGTAATAATTAGTTAATTAGTTTAGCTAGTTATTTATTTTGGTTTGTAATAATTAGCTTAATTAGCTCAGCCTAATTAGCTTAAGTAGCATAGCTTAGATTAGCTTAGCTTAGTTTAGTTTATTCATTTGGACTCTCCTTTGTGAGAGCAAAATGTTGTAATAATATATGTGTCTTCCAACCCCACGTCTTTCTCCTTTTTACTTAACCACTTTCGATGGTTAGTTTAGGAGCATCATGTTTCAATTAGCATGCCTTATGCTTGCATCCATTCATCTTGTATTGCATGCACCGAGGCTCGGCGCATCATTCAAACTGCATTGTCATTTCAATACTTTCTTTGAATACGTGTTTAAACGCATGCTATGAAATCGTTGCAAATGCCATATTAGTAGCCGAGCCTATTAATTGCATTCTTTGCATGTGTTGCATTAGCCATCTTGCATAGTTCGGAATCATGCATTTTTCTAACTTCTTTTTGTTTATCTTAGCTTGGAGTACTAGGTAAGTTTTAGTACTTTAGCATACTTGCATGAGTGTAAGTGATTGTCATGACTAGCATGCTTGCCATGAGGCCAAATGCTTACTTTATAAACTGCTTGAATGCCTATGGATGAAGGCTTGTTGCTTGAATTGGAACGGTTCAACGAATGTACATTTTAAGCCCACTATGTCTAGTGGCAAATTCACCGCTTTAAGCCCACTTTGTTGAGTGACAAATTCGCAAACTTTAAGCCCACTTGAGATGGCAAATTCAAATCATTTTCGCAAAATAAACATGAAATTAAATTGTTCCAATTTGGGCAAACTAGTCTATGCTTGCTTGTGCGCATCACATAGTAACGCTAGCTTAATAACCGGAACAAGAGCATATAATGTTGATAAAAATCATATTATGATTAGTAGAGGCCGATCTTTGATCGGGGAGCGGGGGTGCTCAATTCATGACCTTTCCCTCTCATATCGAAGTTCCCGAGCCGAGGCAACTTTGGTAATGATGGACATGTGGCCTTTGGCACGAGTCATGGATTTCCTAAATTTTTCCAAAATAAAATATTTAGGTGGCGACTCTGTATCTGGCAAAGCAGTTCCTTTTTGGCAATATTGATTCAAAATCGATTTTTCCAAAAGATTTACCAGATTTGGACTCTTTGGTGTTTATCAATTTCACATTGCACTTGTGAGATTAGATTCAGAACCGTGGGAGTCCGAACTGTAGGGCTTCTTCAAACCTCCGAAAGGGGACGCGAAAAAGCCGAGCTACAGTTTCTGGCGACTTTGCTGGGGACTTAGAGAACTTGACTCGAACTCATGATATGACATTTTATCTACACTTATGTGTTTCTTTGCATTTGCATTTGCATTGGTGTGCCTAAGTCACTGTGTTTGCCATCTGCTATTCCTGGATGGTTTGCCGAAGGCTTGCCTAAAAAGCTTGCCAAAAGGCTGACCGGTAGCGGGCTCTGCCACGATGGGAACACAACCCTTGGATCTAGACTACCGCTGTATCGTTTGATCCTCCTTTCACTTTTCGGTGTTAGGTGTGAGAGGTATATTAGGTAGTCTTGCTGAGGTACCCTTTTTGACCAATCGACCTAGTTGTACATCAAAAGCCGTAGAGACAGTTCCAAACTAGGATAGGTTGCTTACCCAAATGCAGGATTGTGTGAAACACTTTATTTTAAATAACGAACCCTAGTTCCTGACGAAACTAGGACAAGGTAACCCTACCCCATCATAGGGGTGTTTTGGCTCGCACTTAACTAGTATGTGCTTTTAGAGTGAAACTCTACAGGAATGTACGTATCAGTTGCAAGTTTGCGTATCAGATTTGGGGGCAGAAGTCAGTGTTGAGTGTAGTTCTATAGCTTTTGATTACAACTATGTGTTGTTCACATCTGAGCTGAGGTGCTGTGCGATTTCTGATTTTTGTTTACTTTTTGCTTTATTTCTTTTTGCAAGTTAGTTTATCACAATTGCTTCGGACAGTTCTATTACTCCCCAAGCACTCTGGAACTATGTAAGGAGACTTTATAGACCCGAGGATCTTGTTAGGAAATAACCAGTGTTTGCTTCACTCCCACCGGTTACGAGACAGAGGAGGGTTTGGCATAATTCACCAGTCCAGCAGTCACCTTTTACTTCACCTACGCCTAGTCAGGCTCAGTCTTCTACTTCCACTCCAGTAAGAGATTATTTGTCAATTCCAATGGCTCAACATCCCCTGGTTAGCATGGAAAACTTGCTTCGTCATCTCTAGCAAACCATTGAAACCATGCAACAAGATGCTGCTCGCCAAGCTAAAGTTATGGCCTATCAAGCTGAAGTGATAAATAGGCTCCAATAACAGCAACCACAGCCGACAGTGGCTTCTGCTTTCCATGCACCTCCAGTGGGTATTCCAGCACCCGGAGTCACTATCAATGTCCAAAAGAATCTGGGCAACCTAGTAAACCCCATTCCACCACAAGCCTCTAAGGCACCAATGTACCAAACGGAGGCGTCGTTTGAATTTGAAATTGACCCGACAACTCTAAAGGTCAACAAGCTAGAAAAGCTTTTTAAGCGAGCACAGGGTGTGAACTCAATCCTTGACATCGAGGATACATATACTGACTCCGCAGTAACTCTGCCAGACAGATTCAAGATACCATACATAGACCGGTTCAATGGCTCTTGGGATCCCATGGTCCATTTGCAATTATTCTCAGATATCCTACGGCTAGTAGGCCTCACCAGACTTCAAAAGCTATCGTTTTTCGGCCAGACCTTGTCAGGGATAGCAGCTATCTGGTATGCAAAGCTGGAAGACTCTGTGAAATGAAGCTGGGAGGAAATGGCTGAGGCCTTCATCGCACAGTATTCCTATAATAACCAAATCGAGGTCATGACCCGAGATCTTGAGGCAACCTATCAGGAGCCAAAGGAGGGTTTCTCTGACTTTGTAACAAGGTAGAGGGCTAAGGCCTTGATGATGACTATCAGGCCGTCCAAGAAAGATCAAATTAGAATGGTGGTCCGCAATTTACAAGGGAGATTATTGTAGAAGATGATAGTCTTGCCATTGTTTACATTCGTTGAGCTCCATGAGATAGGGGTTCAGATTGAAGATGCAATGAAACAGGAGCTAATAGTCGATGAGAAGGAACAACCTAAGAGGCCTTTCATACGCAGTTCCAATGCAACCACGAGTGGTAGCACATATGCGCAGCCATCTGATGTGAATGTTGTCACCACGACACCCAAGACTGCTAACCCATTCGCCAGTACAAATCCATAAACCTCAAACAGCCAAGCCCGATCTCAAAGGGTCTTTACCCCCACTCTATATGCCTTTATCCTAAGCCCTGAGGGTGCTGATTAAAAAGGGGCACCTTAAGCCATTAGAACAACGCCCACTACTCGATTCTCTCTCACCTAAACACAACCCGACCAAATACTGTGTTTTTCACCAGCAGCATGGTCACGACACTGACCAATGCTACAGGCTGCGTTATGAGATTCAAGATCTTATTGACAACAAGGTGATAACACCATCCCAAAAGCCAAATGTGACTACCAACCCTCTCCCAGCCCACAACTAAGTTCCCCCACCTCGGAACGTAAACCTAATACATACACTGGCCATCCCATATGACCCCAGCGTATACATTACCCCTTCTTACCTACCCAAATCGATCATGTTCATCCCTAAAAGCACGGACTTGTGCGTGATGAACACTTCTATCCTACAACCTCAACCTGTGGTGGTAACAATGACAGAAGGAGGGAGGTTAGCCTTGGAAGAGAGTGACAACCCATTTCTTGAGAGCTCTGTGGATATATCTGAGGGGGTGTATGACCCGTGCTGTTACATTGTGCCAGTGGATCAAGCCAAACCCGAAGTGGTATTGCAAACAGCAGCGGAGGTTAACGTAGTTCGAGAGGATGGTCCAAGTCAATGTCTAGATGATCTAGCGGAGCTGGAAGACTACTTAGACAAT
Source organism: Camellia sinensis (assembly GCF_055761805.1). NCBI lineage: Eukaryota > Viridiplantae > Streptophyta > Magnoliopsida > Ericales > Theaceae > Camellia > Camellia sinensis. The sequence goes on from NC_138962.1 coordinate 93,895,613, forward strand.
CTACAGTTCTACGATGAATAGGATCAGGGAGATGTGCAGATTGACTGGTTTGATCTGAATAGGTCGACAGACAACTCCGGGTGGCTTAGTGACGAGCCTGACAAAGAGGAGGAAATTTAACCAAAACTTGAAGAAAAAGAAGTAAGAATAACTACAGTGCCGGAATAGCCGAAGACAACGGGAAACTGCCGAAGAGCACCAATATTAAGAATTTAGCTCAAGAACTGGGCGTCGAGAGTACCGTTGATACAGAGCAAGATGCCGCGTTGAAGCGGTTTGTGCAAGAAAGGGATCAAGACAAACAGAAAGCTGGAGCAGCTCAACACCCTGCGGGGGATGTTTCTGATAAGAGAATGATCAAACCGGAGCTGGACAATTGTTTGTCGGCTACCGGAGGTGCATGGTGGGAAGATGATGATTTGCATCTTTCCCACACTGACGAGGATTGGGACGAGTCCCTGCCAGATAATAGTTGGTACTCTGAAGAGGTGGACCACATAACCAGGAGTGGGCGGTATTTCAAGTCCCCGCACTTGGACCAAGCTGAAGCCTCCTAGAAAAATAAAGAGGTAGACAAGCAGAGGGAAAAGCAGTTAGAAGAAGAGGCAGTGTTGAAACAACTGAAGAAAATTTAGGCCGATATTTCAATCTGGGGTCTGCTTATGGCTTCTCGAGTACATCGACAGGTTATGCTGTCAGCGACGGGTAAAGCCAAATTATCCATTGACACGACTCCTAAACAACTTGTTGGATTAGTCTTCCCAGGAGGTGCTGCGCCAACTTTAACCTTCTCAGACAAGGAATTGCTGCCAGAAGGTTCAGCACACAACAAACCTTTGTACATATCTGTTGAGTGCTAAGAAAAGTGGGTGTCAGTGGTATTGGTCAATACTGGATCAGCAATCAACGTCTATCCATCTCGTACAACATATGCCATCGGCCTAAAACTAGCCGATTTTGTGCCTACAGCCCAGGTGATTCGGGCATATGACAATACTAGCAGAGAGGTGATGGGCACAGTACAGGTCAGAGTTCAAGTGGGCCCAACTCAACAGGATATTGAGTTTCATGTCCTGGATGTGCCCGCCACTTTCAATCTATTGCTAGGAAGACCGTGGCTACACCAAGTAAAGTTGTCTCCTCTACCCTCCACCAAATGCTGAAAGGGGGTGACTATTGTGTTCGGGAATTCATTTATCCATCCTCCGCCAAAGGTAGCTACACCTGTACTAGAAATTATTCATGGAGAAGAGGATGTATTCCTCTCTGAGTTTACCCTGGTCGAGGCCCGAGCGGTGCAAACCATCTTGGCAACTGATGAGGGCTTGTATGTCAGTGCCTAATCAATCTACTTCATGAACAAGCTCCAACATGTACCAGGAATGGGGTTAGGGAGAAGTGGCTGGAAAGGCGTCACTGCATTGGCCGATGTGCCACATAATCCACATGCCTTTAGACTTGGCTATAAACCCACCAAAGAGGATTGGGTTAGGAAAGGGAAAGAGAGAGCCGACAGAGCCAGAGCTAAGCAGATCGAGAAGCACTATGAGCTTGTGCACAAACCAATCCGGGGAACTCTGAATGGTCATTTTGTTCGGGAGGGTGAAGACTTCCCATTCTGCGGTTTCCCCGAACCCTGGTTCAATTTGAAGAAGCAGCGGGTTTCCGGCTTTGAAATCTTCTTTGACTTATAGCTGCAAGACAGTGATACATAGGAAAGGGCTAAGCCAATTGTTGAAGCTGAATGGAGCACAGAAAGTGATTCCAACAGCAACGAGCTTGAAGTAGGAACAACACTGGCATGTCTCTTTCGGATCCATCGATCGACTCAGAGAGCTTGGGGGATAACCTAACTGTTTCTCTGATCGGGGACCAACCGGGTGTGAACCCTTCTAGCAGCATTTTGGATACATCTGATGCACCATCCCTCATTTGGTAGCTGGAGGAAGGCTACCTGTCCAGCAGTTCTGAGTCGGGTAGTGAACTAGAATCTGATTCCACAGAGTCTGTGGAGTCAGAATCAGATTCCGATTCTTCTGAGTTTGAATCTGGTATTCCTAGGGGTGATAACCTAGATGCCGAGGTTTTGTCCAGGTCGTCCTTTTCTTTTTCCTTTAAGTCTGTTGTAACCGAAGAACTAGATGAGCTTGACCTTGTGAATGAGAATACCACTACAGATTCTGAGTATTTCTTTGTGCCTCTTGTTTATTGCATTGATCATGATTTTCAAAATTTTGATGAAAACGAAGAGGAAGGAATTCCTCTAGTTTTGAAAATTTTGATTAATCGGGAAGATAAGAGGTTTGCAAAACCCCTTGCTGATGAAATCATTACTTTTAATGTGGGTACTGAGAATGATCTGTGTTTGGTCCAAATTGGGTCCATGTTGTCTTCAGAGGAGCGCGAGTGCTTAGTCGCTTTATTAAAAGATTTCAAAGATGTTTTCATGTGGTCCTACAAAGACATGCCTGGAATCAATCCTAAGATTGTACAGCATCAGATCCCTATTGACCCCGAGGCCGACCCATCAAACAGAAATTGCGGAGAATATGCTCAAATTGGGCTTTGAAGATTAAGGAGGAGGTCACCAAGCAGATAGACGCAGGGTTCTTGTTAGTATCTGAGTATCCAACTTGGTTGGCCAATATCGTCCCAGTGCCGAAGAAAGATGGCAAAATTCGAGTGTGTGTGAACTTCAGAGATCTGAACAGGGTGAGTCCGAAGGACGACTTTCCTCTACTGCACATCGATGAATTAGTGGACTTTAGCACGGACCATGCACTGCTCTCCTTCATGGATGGATTTTTTGGGTATAACTAGATTCTAATGGTGCCCGAGGATAGAGAGGAAACTGCCTTCACTATGCCATGGGGTACTTAGTGTTACAGGGTGATGTCGTTTGGGCTAAAGAATGCTAGGGCTACCTATCAAAGGGCTGTAACTAATATTCTACATGATATGATCCATAAAGAGGCTGAGGTGTACGTGGACGACATGATTATTAAGTCCAACGAAAGAAAGGGCCACTACACCACCTTGAAGAAATTCTTCCAACGGATCAGAGAATACAGACTGATGTTGAATCCGCAGAAGTGTACTTTCAACGTAACAGCAAGGAAAATGTTGGGTTTCTTGATCACATAAAGGGTCATCGAGGTTTATCCTTCCAAAATCAAGGCCATCCTAGAAATGCCACCACCAAGGACTGAAAAGGAGGTGCGAGGCTTTCTGGGTAAAGTGCAATTCATAAGATAGTTTATTTCTAAATTAACCTTGACTTGTGAACCACTATTTGGTCTCCTGAAGAAAGGAAAGAAGTTCTGATGGGATGATCGATGTCAATTCGCTTTTGAGCAGATCAAGCAGTACCTTCAGAATCCACCTATTTTATCGCTACTAGAGTCGAGGAAGCCCTTAATTTTGTATTTGTCAATAACGGACACAATAATGAGATGCATGCTTTCTCAAGAATCTGAGGATAGGGTGGAGAAAGCCATCTATTATTTGAGCAAGAAAATGCTGGATTATGAGACCCGTTACACCCCGCTGGAGCAAGCTTGCTTAGCCTTGGTATGTGCTACCAGGAAATTAAGGCACTACTTGTTAGCTCACTCTGTAATTCTGGTTTCGAGATTAGATCCCATCAAATATCTCTTTGAGAAACCAGCGCTTACGGGTAGGCTAGCCCATTGGTTGTTTCTTCTCTCCGAATTTGATCTAAAGTATGTCACTCGCAAGTCGGTCAAAAGGAGAGCTATAGCAGAGTTCCTAGCAGATCACCCAGTGGAAGGGGATGAAGCGGTAGAATTCCTATTCCCAAATGAAAATATTCTGCAAGTCGAGGAAGAGATTTAGACAATGTACTTTGACGGAGCATCTAACCAATACGGTTATGGGATAGGGGTGTTGCTGATAGCACCCGACAATTCGCATATACCCTTAGCTTTTAAACTCCGGTTCAAGGTATCCAATAACGAAGCAGAATGAGGCATGTATTGTTGGTTTGGAAGCCACCCTGGAACTAGGGGCAAAAAGATTGGACGTTATTGGGGACTCAAACCTAGTTGTGTCTCAAGCAAAAGGAGATTAGAAGGTTAAAGAAGAAAAGATGAAGATCTATCACCAAACCCTGGATGTTCTGATTCCTATGTTTGAGAAGTTGAATTTCACGCATCTACTAAGAGAGAACAATAGGTTCGCTGATGCCTTATCAACTCTATCTTTTATGATAGACATCCCGCTTGGAGTCCGGATGCGTCCGATCATCGTTGAATAGACTATCGCCGCAATAAATGAAGCATAAGATCAAAACCCTTGCTTCTATGATATCTAGAACTTCTTGGAAAGGAGATTTATCCACCAGGGGCAAATGCCAAAGACAAAAGGGCGATACGGCGGATGGCCGTTCAGTTTATCATCTGTGGAGGTAAACTATACAAGAGAGGTCATCTAGGAATGCACAAATTGTGTGTCGAAGCAGAGGAATCAAAGCATCTAGTGGAGGCCATCCATAGGGGAGAGTCCGGAGTGCACATGAACGAAGTAATGTTAGCCCGAAAGATTCTCAAATAAGGTTACTACTGGTCTACCATGGAGGAGGATTGTATTGATTTTGTTCGGCGATGCCACAAATGCCAAATTCATGCTAATCGCATGAACATCCCATCGTCGAAGCTGTACAACATGACTTCACCATGGCCTTTCTCAGTCTGGGGAATCGACGTCATCGGCGCAGTCACACCGAAAGGGTCAAACGGGCATGAATACATTCTGGTGGCAATTGACTACTTTACCAAGTGGGCGGAAACTTAGTCTTATGTAGTGTTGAAAGTAGCGCATGTCGCTAAGTTCATCTGAAACAACATCATTTGTCGTTATGGAGTCCTAAACGAGATCATTTCAGATAATGGCTCCCATTTCAAGAATGAAGTGATCGACTTGTTGGAAAAATACGACATGGCTTTCCATAAGTCATCTACATACCAGCAGCAAACCAACGGAGCTGTTGAGGCCGCCAACAAGAACATCAAGCATATTTTGCAGAAAATGGTTGAGGCCTACAGGGACTAGTCTGAAAAATTACCATTCGTACTCTGGGGTTATAGAACTTCAATCCGGACGTCTACAGGGGAAACTCCTTACTCTCTTGTCTATGGGATGGAAGCTATTCTGCCAATCGAAATATAAGTCCCGTCACTGCGAGTTATGGCTGAGTGTCAAATAGTAGAGGCGGACTGGCAATAGAGCAGGTTTGAAGAACTGATGTTGTTTGATGACAGAAGGCTGAAAGCATTATACCATGTTCAAGGTTATCAACGCAGGATTGCCAGGGCTTTTAACAAGAAGGATAAGTCTTGGAATCTCAAAGAATGGGATTTGGTACTAAAAGACAACCGAGCTCCCATCCATGACCCTAGGGGCAAGTTCAAACCCAATTGGACTAGTCCTTGCATCATCAAAACTATCTGGTTAGGTGGAGCTGTTATTCTCATGGACTTGGATGGCCTAGAATTTTCCCAACCGATCAACATGGACAAGTTAAAGAAATACTATCCCTGAAAGGCTCGCTAGGTCAAAAAGCCGAAAGGGCGACCTAGGCAAAAATTAGAGCACAAAAAAATGAAAGTAAAAAAAAACTGAGCTCGCAAGGTTGAAAATCCTAAATGACGGCCTTGGCAAAGTTAGAGCGTTAATACTCGAGTGAACCCGAACCGAACTATGTAAGTCCTGATTCCCTGTAGGCAACTTCATCTTAAAGTTTGGCCGTAAACACCTCCAACTCAACTGTCTTGTCCATGTGCTTGATCAGGTTATCTTTGTATGTTCTTTATCTGAATGTCCGGTTGTGATCTTTTCTGAGAATTGGTTACAGTGCTGAGCGGTGCTACTTAGGCAAGGAGCAATTTGTGATCTTTGGATTCGGGGTTGTACATCTTGAGGATAGATTCCGTGTGTGTCAAAGTGGTGATCCTTATCAAAAATGGTTTTGAAAAGTTTTGATAAAAGTTGACTTTGCTCAAATTTTACCTTTTACAACTTAGACCATTTTTGGACCAAAAGGAAAACTTTCAGTGCTCACAACTTTAATTTCATTAATTTCAATACAAAGTTCTCCAATTCTCGATACAAATCAAAGTTGCTTTTATTATATTCATAAAACTTGAAAAGAAAGATCAAAGAAATAAACTAGGGGCATAGATGAGTCAGGTGCTCCGGCGTCCCCCAGTCGTGCTCGTGGAAGCTTCTGATGCCAAAGTGGGCCCGATTTGTGCCTCACCCTTGAGCCGAGTCAGGCACTCGCCAGAAAGGGTGTAACTGAAACTAGGGGCAGGCGCCAGAAGTTCTCTCCTCCTCCAAGTAGTGAGGTACCTAGCCAAATATAAACCTCAGATGGGGAATGAAACTGAGTACTCTGCCCCCTCCTCTGGGCAAGTCTGATCGTGGCCTAACTGACGTTTGAACTGGAATGGAAAGTAGAATACACAGTGTGTCAAGTCGATCAACTGTATGCCAGGTTGTCGGGTCATGCTGTAGCTCATTTCGGTCAAATTAAGCTAGGGGCAACGCTAAGCAATGTCAGCAGCAGACCTATTGCACATCTAGTGGCACCACCATCTCTTATTTGGGAAATCCACTAGCTATTTACAGAAAAAGTATGCTTGAGCTGAGTATGCAGGGCAAGAGTCCACTACCTTCAGCTTATCCATAAGCCACACCTGGGGGGGAATGAAAAAAAAAAAGAGATTAAAGAAAAGTGAGAAAATGGCTTTGAGAGAAAAACAGAGCATGAATGCCGAGTGATATAAGAAACACATATTAGAAATGGTGGGAAACATTACCTGAAGAAGTAGTGGACTTCCCGCAAATTTGGTCGTCTCTTGTCGATAGAAGGCGTCTAAGCCTATCAAAGCCTCGGCCAGCACTAAGCCAATGCGACTCTTGCCCTCTTTTAAACCTTGTGCCACTTCGACTAGCCAAATGCTAGACCAGCCGAGACTAGGGGCAAGAAGGAAATGTGCCAGCATACACAAACAAAGGGCGTGTTGTCGAAAACCCCGCCAAAGAAGATTACCTCAGTCACCGACCTCAGAAAATCGATGAATCAGACTGGGAATATTCAACTCTCCGTTGTGGACCAAGGAACAAGCCTCGTGTAGAGTGAGCCCACACATCCATCCCAAGGCTTGGATGTGGCCGAAACGGGGCTGAGTAATGATTTCCTCATCACACCGGGATTCTATTAGCACTTGAAATTCTTCGATTGTCAAGCATATCTCTTGTCCTCCGAAGCTAAAGACATGTGTAATCGGGTTCCAGCATCTAACCGCGGTATGAAGGAACGGAAAACAAAGTGGAGAACGGCTCAGCGGGAAAAGTGCATTTATGCCAAAACCTCGAAAATTCACCTTTTCCGAGCCATCTAAAGTCGCGATCCAACTTGAGAGTTTTTCGGCAAAAAATGGCTCCATTTGTGAAGAATTTACAACTGAAATGAAGAAATCACGAAGCTCAACCTTTTGTAGCAGATAAGACAGTGAGTGGAAGCCAGGTGTCAATAATTTGGAGGTCCTGCACATTGATGGCCGACAGGTAGCCGGCAAGCCACACTAGTGGTCGGCAAAGGACATTAGTGGCCGGCAGGCCACCTCTCATGGCTGGCATGCGGCCAGCAACCCCCATTTGTGGCCGGCAGTCTCTCACTCTGACCTGTTGTCCTCCTTTGTGCTGAACAGTGCTGAAAGCATTTGTTTTGTTTTGCTCTTTGTGTGTCTTATGGTCTTGTTTTGAGTCCTTTTGTTTTTAACGATTTTGTCGAGTTGTATTTGAGTTGTTTTGTTCGCCAAGTTGTATTAAAGTTGTTTTGTTTATCGAGTTGTATGTTGTTTTGTTGTGTTTGTCAAGTTGTTGTCGTTTTGTTTATCAAGTTGTTTTTGTATGTTGTATTTCACATTTCAGTTGTTGGTCGATTCATTACCCGATTAAGATTTTGTTTCAATCATGGTGCTCTTGGCCGTTTCGATTCCATGTCCATTTCATGCTAAGTGGTGCTCATGATGCAAAATACAACACTTTTTCATAAAAAAAATGTTTTCATTCCGATCATGGTTGTCTTTACAAAAGATGAGTACAAGTTTTTAAAGAAAATAAAACTTATCTGAAGCTACAATGTGCTAATGTTATAAAAGGAAAGAAACTAAGCAAAAATACGAAATCAACGTCAGTCGCCTCATGCTCTAGAGGCCCTCTTCGTCCTCTTTCTCGGAGGAGAGGACTCTAGGGCACTTCTCCGTCAGCACCGCTGCCTGAATCTCCCTCTGAACTAGAGTCCGAGCTGGTGCCATCTCCGCTCTCTGCTCCGGAGCCCTCCTCAGCATCGTCGCCTCCGCTCTCAGAACCCGAGCCGGCGTCATCATCTCCACTCTCAGATGACTCTGAATGCTAAACCGATGCCTCCTCGAAGTCACTCATCTCGGCATCGTCATCACTCAGAATGGGCTCTAAAGGGCCGCTCCCGTCTCAGGTGCCTCTAACTCTGCCTCGGCCACATGCTGGAGCCCGTCTCTCTCTCTTCCCTACTGCTGGAGAAGGTACTGCTGGTGCAGGTGCTGCAGTTGCCGCTGGTACCATCAGCACAGATGGGATCTGAAAAGACAGTTGTCACATATCAGTTATAACATGTATATTAGATGCAAGCAGAATGTGCAAAATAAGTGTATATAGAAATTAGATACAGCGTATGAATACATTGTATGAATACAACGTGTGAATACAGTGTGTGATTGTAGTATGTCACATACAGTTTCAGTTGGAATGTCAGTGTCAATGTGTCAGTGGAAATTTGATGCCTGAAGTGCAAACTAAAGAACTTGCCGGCATACCGTGGAGGGCGAGCAGTGTCTCCCTCCTCTGTACCATCCCCATCAGCGAGGCTATCAGCTCGAGGGCGCCTCCTGTGTACTCGATCGGTGCCTGCAAATGCATTTGCATAATTAGTATCTGCTATAGACATATCTGAAATGAAATATGGAGTGCAAGTGCTAAAGTGTGGTTCATACTGGAGTCGGGCCTCGGACCCCAACAAGCTCATGACCAGCCGTTGCGAGCTCAATCAGGACCTGGTATGCATCCCTAGTGTGTCACCAGCAAGTCAGCGTGGTGGGAAGCTCTGGCCAATCAGCCCTCCGCCTCGCTCGGGAAGCCCCTCTACCACAGGCTCTACTCGCCCGAGTCACTCTAACTCTCTCTTTCGCTGCAAGAGCTCTCGCCTCCTCAGCTCCACGAACACCGGTCAGGGGCGGCATCAGATGTGTCTGGATGAAAGCTGCATAGTTGTAATAACCTCGACCCGTGATTAGCACTAATTCATGTTTATGTATGCCTAATAAGTAATTACGAAGAAATCCTGAGTTAATTACATGTGCATTGCATCATTTTGTGGTTATATCTGTTTAACGTAAAAAGATTTGTTCATGTTTTAGTTTCGGTCTGCGAATTGAAGGCCTTATTGGCATTTGATTCTGAAATTGATTTGATTTATGTGTTATTTAGGATTTTTAGAATTTTCTGGTAAGGTCAATTGAATTTCGTTTGGAACAATTAAAGCAGATTAATTAATGCTCATTAATTTAGATTAAGCCAAAACTAATTAAATCAATTCCATGAAGCCTATTTAAGGCCCACTTGACTTCACTAGTCCATTTTGGTCACTCACTACCTCAAATTGATGCTTTAAACGTGAGAGAGAGAAAGAGTAGGAAGATTTGGTCCTAGGCTTGGGAATTGAACTCAACTAGAGGATTTGCTAGGAATTGTTGTTACTGGAAGAGGATTGGAGAGTTTAACTTCAACACTTGTGAATTCAAGTCTCTAGGTAAGGGATCAAATTCTTAGTTGTGTAATTGAGTTAAATTTTTCAAGACCTCAAGTAAATTAGATGAATTCATGTGGGAGTTGAGTTAGAGTTGAAAAGAATTGAGCCATACCGTGCATGCATATCCATTTCTTCACAAATTGAGCATGATTTCAAAGAATTCTTTCATGCATGTGTTCATCTCACTTATGTTTTGAGAATTCATCATGTTTTACATCCTCTTATTTCATTGATCATGATTTAGAAACTTAAAGCTCAATCATTTCATGCATGTCATGTTTTTGGAGAGTTCATGAAGTTTAAGTTGAATTTGCGAACAATTGGCATGCTTTTGGGCCTTGATTTCATGAAATGATCTTTAAATCATGATGTTTTGTGAATTTCTAAATGTTTTCCAAACTTTGGCCCAAGAGGATGAGTTTTGAAGTGTTTAGTTTGAGTTTGAAGCTTGGAGATCAAATCTGGAAATTCTAGAATTTGAATCTACGCTCGAGCATAGGAGTTCACGCTCGAGCGAGAACTCTGAATGCGTGCACTTCCGCTCAAGCGACATGATACCCGCTCGAGCATGAAATGCATGTACCCAGAAGTTCACATGTTTTGCAGCACGCTCGAGCGACAGAAGTCACACTCGAGCGAGGGTCTGAGCCGTATGTTCGAGCGGGGATCGAGCGTCCGTCGAGCGTGAAAAGCAACCAACCAGTACTTTTTCTGAGTTTACAGTCCGCTCGAGTGAGGGAAATCACGCTTGAGCGAACCCTCACTTTTTGCATTTCCGCTCGAGCAGGAAAAGCCACACTCGAGCGTGGACCTTGTTTTCAGCAAAATTTAAAAAATGTTTTCAAGTGCATTCTAGCATCCTCATTCCATCCTAGGCACTCCTAGACCATGTTTAAGACCCCATAATGAGGTTAAAGGCTACAAACACACCAAGAACAAATGAAATAAGTTATGTACAATCCAAGCATAGGTTTCAATGTATGAATCTGCCATGTTATGCAGGTCACGCGCCTCAGGATAGGTGAATTACCACTTTGCCGTCTATTTGGAGCTACCAATTATCTGTGAGTAATAATTTAGTAAAGCTATATTCAACTTTATTTATTTTATGTATGATGAATTAAGATCTGTTTTCTGAAATGATATGTTCTGTACAATGAATGATTGTCCAAGATTCTGAAATTTATTTGTGGCATCCTTAGCATCATATGATATGCGTCCCTTTATGGGTCATCAGGTCCCTTTACGGGTCATCAGGTCCCTTTATGGGTCATCGAAAACGTCTCTGTGCACGTGAGTCATCTGACAGCCTTCACAGCAGTCCCTTGTGGGTCATCGGATTGTTAATGCTAATGGATGTGCCACGTACTATGATATGATACATGTACGAGTTTTGAATGCAAATGTAACCATGCCTATGAATCTACTCTGTCATGGCATCCGATCATGTACTAGACTCTTTTTCTGTATGGACATCATTCAATAAAATCTTTACTCTGTTATTATTCATTAAGCTTCCACTCACTATTTACATTATGTATGTAAGTGAGCAGGCACGTGACCGGGCCCAGTGTTGATGACCTTTATTACAACTTTTGTCTGCTAACCTTTATGCCTCTTGAGGAGGTTCCAGATGAAGTCAAGCTTAGTGGCTGTTTTTTTGGTATTTGTCCTAGACCATGTATATGTTGTGTTTTGTTTTTGGGCAAGATTTCCGTTAACATGTTCATGGAGTGATGTGTAAATACTATATGTTCTAACGTCACTCGTAAGTTTATAAAAGTTTTAAGTTAGTTGTCCTATGTATGTCTTCACAGCTCACTGGACTACGTATATTTCGTATATTTACTTCCGCAGCCCCTATCTATATGTTATTTTTTCAAGAGGCCTTTGGCAATCCAAGGATTACTGGCCAGTTACGATGTTGAACCCATAGGGGCGGGTTTGGATTGTGACAATAGTCGCCCTCCGCTCGGAAGTAGTCGGCATCCAAGCCCACCATGAACTGGATGACCTCCTCAACAGATAGCCTGTCTGTGGATCGCATGGACTCTGGCGGAGCCATTGAGACGATCGGGTCGGGCAAGCCCATAATCTGGCGCATGAAGTGCTCGCCCAAGAACCAGGCCCGACAGACTAGGCCCTCGAGTAGAATGCGATAGCGGGAGGTAGCCTAGGCCCTGGCATATTGGTCCCGAACCCCCCTGGCATCAAGGCCTATGGTTGCCACATAATCTGCAAATAGAGATTTTACAGCTTATTAGTTGCTGTCAGTTACTAAATGTGTGAAGTAGAACAGTTTCAAAGAAAAAATTACTGTGTTTTAGATTACCTCATAGGCAGTTACTGTCTCGAAGTAATGCCAGAAGAACATGAAGGGCTCACGGGTCCTACGGTGGAGCCTGCCATCATATCTCCGCGAGTAGGGGACTGCCAATGGAAGCCCCTCTACAGGCGTCGGGGCGAGAGTTGGAAAATATGCGTATACCTATAGCTGCAATGAAAATGCAATGATATGTGGTCAATACAGTGTTGAGCAGATACAGAAAGTGCAAAACATAAAGTACAGTGTATGAACAGTGTTGAGCACATACAGAAAGTGCAAATCAGAAAGCACAGATGTAAAACAAATGTAAAGCAAATGTAAAGCAGAAACTATAAAGAAACTGTAAAGTGCAAAGAGGGCACTAAGATCCATACCTCCCAGGCTCGCCAGTAGCCTCCAAGCAAGTCTCCTCACAGACAGGAAGTCGAACTCATATATTCGTATAACGTGGCGAGGTCGGCGCCGCCCCAGTCATAAAAACGAACCAGAGGGAGGGTCACCAGGACACTCAGCAAATACAAGCCTATGGTGTTCCACCTATTCAAAAACAAGATGGTACTGAAGACAAACATCAAGAAGCCCCTGGCGTACTGCTATCGTTTCGGGCTCGGTCCCTCTGAATCGCTCAGCGAACCAAGTGTATCTAACCATCCCCGTCCGGTATATGGGTGAGTATGCCCCCAGTAGCTCAAACTAGGCTGCCTCTCACTCCTCCATGTCTGTATCAAAAGGGATCGGATCGCCCCTACCTCTAAGCCAGTGATCATGGCAAAGTCATAAGAAGTCATCGTTATCTCCCCTGTGGTGGAAAAATGGAACGAGTTGGTGGTGTCCCACCACCTCTCCACAAGTGCTCCCAAGATAGAACAGCTTGCGGTGACCCATGTCAAGCAGGAGCAGAATAAGCCAAATCCAGTCTCCTCTATGATGTCACAAACTCCGGCGGGAAGCTCATCGAACCAATCTCGGGCGGTTGTAGCACCGTACCCTCGGAAGGCACGACCCTCGTCCTGTGGCAAAAAATAAATGCAAAAGGTAAAGAACAGTCAGATAAAGGTAGTGCATCAAATGCAGTCAGATAAAAGGAAGTGCAAGAAATACAAGTAAAGAGAGGCAAAAATGCATGAAAACAGTGTTCGTACCTCAACGGCAATCACTGACAAGTGAGAAGTCGGCTCCCTCAGTAGATGGTCCTCCGGCGTGCCGCAAACAAACTCGGTAAAACATCTGATGCCTCTAGAGGTGGGCAATATATGTGTCTGAGGACAATATCTCTCCGGATCGAAAGGCCATACCCTCAGCGGTAGTGGCTCTGGCTCGGCCTTGGGCTCAAACTCCGCCTCTAGGTCGGCCTCAAGATCAACTACGGACTCCTCTACCTCGGGAACAGGTGGAACTACTAGGGGAACTTTTAGTGGAGCTCCGTCATGAGGCTTCTCATCCGCCATCTGAAAACAGGTGCGAAGTGGGTGAAAATTGAAGCAAAATGAAGAAAAAGGGTTAAACTTGGAAAAAGTCAAACCCTAGGAGAGAGAAAATGGAGGAAAAAGTCAAAGTCGGGAAAAGTGCACAAGACTCGAGAGAAATTCGAGGGAAATAAACCTAGAACGGTGAAAATGAAGAAAGAAGCACCGAAATCAAATTTCAATCGATTCAAAATGAAGGAAGCAAAGAGGGTTTAGCGAATCAACTTCGCATGGGGTGTTGGAAAACACGTAGAAGGCGCAAATCTAGAGAGAAGGAGTGTCTAGAGAGAGAGAGAGAAAGATTTTGGACATGGGGTTGTAAGGAAATGAGCCCTAGTTGCTCATGCTTAAAAATCCGAGGCTAAATGACCAAAAAGCCCCGAATCTGCCATTGTTGGCCGGCAGGTGGCCGGCAAGGGCCACTGATGGCCGGCAAGGCTCACCAGTGGCCGGCGGCCTTCCCCTGTGCCCGACAGGTGGTCGGCGACTTCCCTTGGGGTCCTGATGATGTTTTGTGTCCTTGGTTTTCAAGAATTAAAGGAATTGTTCCCTTTTTGGTTCAGATTGTCTCTATGGAAGCTCAAAACTGTGTTTTCGGTGCACGATGTTCGTCACTTGTCAATGTGAACGAGGTGTATCCTTTAAACATATTGTAACTTTTCCGAGAGGTGAATCGAAAGTTGCTACTGAATTTGTTTTCGTCAAATTATGCTTTGGTATCTTGCATAGAATATGCATTTCTTATTCGTTGTTGCATGGAACATGCATTTCACATATATTATTGTAAGATGTGCATCTCACAAGAATTGCATACGCGTCGTGCATTCGCTCTTGAATCATGCATAGAATATGCATTCATTTTGAATTATGCATAGAATGTGCATTCGCTCTTGAATCATGCATGGAATGTGCATCCGCTCTTGTATCACGCATAGAATATGCTTTCGCTTTTGTGTCTCGCATAGAACATGCCATTAACATTGTATCTCGGTTGTTTGTTTTGCATAGAACATGCATTCCTACTTTATCACACTTGTTAGGTTTCTTTCTTACAAAGGCACGATATTGTATGTACAGTTCATTCAGAGGAGTTCCAAGAAAAATCATTTGTGCCCTTCGGTTCGCATCCTTTTACCCTTCCTCCTCTCGCGTGAGATGCATTAGGTTCCCTTTAGGTTAAAAACATTCGGGTGCGTCCTGGTGTTCACACCAACCTTTTGGTTAAAAACATTAGGGTACATCCCGTTGTTCACACCAACCCTTCGGTTAAAAACATTCAAGTGCAACCCTTCGATTAAAAACATTCGGGTGCGTCCCGTTGTTCACCCCAATCCTTCGATTAAAAACATTCGGGTGCGTTCCGGTGTTCACACCAACCCTTCGGTTAAAAACATTCGGGTGTGTCCCGGTATTCACACCAACCCCTTCAGTTAAAAACATTCGGGTGCATCCCGGTGTTCACACCAATCATTCGGTTAAAAACATTCGGGTGCATCCCAGTGTTCACACCAACCCTTTGGTTAAAAATATTCAAGTGCGTCCCGGTGTTCACACCAACCCTTCGGTTAAAAACATTCAGATGCGCCATGGTGTTCACACCAACCCCTTCGGTTAAAAACATTCAGGTGCGTTCCGGTGTTCACACCAACCCTTCAGTTAAAAACATTCAGGTGCGTCTCGGTGTTCACACCTCCCTTTCGGTTAAAAACATTTTGGTGCGTCCCAATGTTCACACCAATCCTTCGGTTAAAAACATTCGAGTGCATCCCGGTGTTCACACCAACCCTTCGGTTAAAACTTTCGGGTGCATCCCGATGTTCACACCAACCCTTCGATTAAAAACATTTGGGTGTGTCCTAGTGTTCACACCAATCCTTCGGTTAAAAACATTTGGGTGAGTCCCGGTGTTCACACCAACCCTTCAGTTAAAAACATTCGGGTGTGTGCCAGTGTTCACACCACTCTTCCTCCTCTCACGTGAGACGCGTTAGGATTGCAAATCGGTTAAAAACATTCGGGTGCGCCCGGTGTTCACACCACCCTTTTTCTCCTCTCGCGCGTGCAATGCATTAGAGTCTTGGTTGACACCTCAGGTGTGCCCGACAGTTATGTCGCCTTTCGCCTTTCCTGCGCGTTGCGTAGTTAAGCTTGTATAATTTTCTTACATCTTTTCTGCAAGAAATGTGGTTTGGTTCGTGTTTCTCACGCATGGCGTATTTATTTATTTACTTCTTTTCATTATTTGAATTGTTGTACCTTGTTTCAGTTTGTTTAAATGTGGCATTTTCTTTGCATTGCAATTGCATTTAAATGTTTCATTGCACAACCTCATTGCAAGATGATAAGTTATGTTCTTGCATCATGCATATCATTTGCATTTCACCCCAGAACTACGCTGGTTTGATTCCTTGCAAAGGGATACGTAGGCAACCCGCAGGTGCAACCATTTTGTTTTTTGTCTTGATTGTTTGTCCAAGTCTTACAGTGTTGTCAAAATGGGTCGTCTCTGGGCTTTGACATTCACTCATGTCACTTCATGACTTCGAGTTCTGTCAAAGAGGGGAAACTATAGACACCCCATTTTTGACGACCCTTTAAGACTTGGGTGTCCTTACAGGTACATCCGATGATGAGTCTGTTTGCTCACCAAGTGCTCGAAGTCCTCAGCAGAATGCCACAGCTTTGAGCCTTTCAAACCCTGCATCTTTTTTGTCTCATTTCTGGACCATGCTTTGGTCTTTCCATCCTGCAATCTCTGGTGGCCTGCCGGCCATCCCTGGAGGCTGTCGGCCATCATTTTTTGTCTGTCGGCCATTGATGTGTCTTGCCGGCCATCACTGATGGCTAGCCAGCCACAAGTGTTTTCTACAGATATTTTATGCCAACTGTGCCAGTTATTTACACAAATGCTTACATCTCTACACACGTGGAGGGCTGGATCTCCTTGTATAGATTTCATGTTTTCTATATATAGGGACCCCCTCTCTCTTGTTTTGGGGTTAGAAAATTTTAGACTCAAAAATTTTCCTCTCTCTCTACAAATTCTCTACACTTTTGCCTACTTACACTACACTCTTGCACATACTTCCTTAACCAAAGTTGATCACCTTTGAGTTGAGGTTCCTGGAGGCCTTCTTGGAGCTCTTAAAGTTGGTTTTGGCTTGAATTGTTGCCTAGAATCATTCTTCTCTTCAAGAGGTCTAATACTAGCTTTGTTAGCTTACTTTGAATACTTTTTTTTCAATCTTTTCAAACTGTTTTTGGGCTTTTTTTGAGCTGTAAAAACTCTATTTTTATGGGCTGAAATTGGTGTTTTATGCTATTTAAGGTTTAGGGGTGGCTCACCTTTCTTGATTCCTTGTTTAAAAAGCCTTTGCACCTTTGTTTTCCATTTTCAAACCATCTTTTTTTGGGTCTTTAAACAGTGAATTTCAGAGTATTTTCAATGGTGAAAATCATGTTTTGAAGTCCAAGTTTCATACTCAAAGTGATGAAATGTGTCAAGTTTCCTAGGTCTCTATTGCCCTTGATCATGCATGATAAGATGATGGTTCTTGTGTATCTTGTGCTGCATTTATTGAGCTTGCACATCTTGAATCACAAACCATCATGCAATGAAATTGCTTGAGTTGGTGGTTTGTGGCTTAAGTTCACAACTCCTTGGATTTGTTCATGAAAAGGAGGGTGAGTTGTGCAAACAATCTGTGAGAATACCCTTTCTTTGCTATGTTTGTCCTCTGTTGCAGAATGATGAACCAGTGCATCAGTGTCCGGCAGGCCACTATCCATGGCCGGCAGGTGGCCGGTAGAGCACCATTGATGGCCGGTAGGCCACTTCCACGTTTGGCATGTGGCTAGCAAGCTTCACTAGTGGCCGGCTGGCCACTGATGCAAATCTCAGCAAAGTATTGGTAAGGTGCAACAAAATTGTTCTAGAAGTGTTCAATTGTGCAAACAGAGGCTTTCGAGAGCAAAGCGGAGGTCGTTTCGGGTAGAAACTGAACATGCACATGCACATCTTTCATTTCCCGAGGCGAAGCAGTTAATTAGCTTAGTTTAGTTACTTAGTTTAATTATTAGTTTCAATTGTTTTTTAAATTATTTAATTAGTTAGTTAACTAATTAGTTCATTTGTTATTTTAATAATTAGTTAATTAGTTTAGCTAGTTATTTATTTTGGTTTGTAATAATTAGCTTAACTAGCTGAGCCTAATTAGCTTAAGTAGCATAGCTTAGATTAGCTTAGCTTAGTTTATTCATTCGGACTCTCCTTCGTGAGAGCAAAATATTGTAATAATGTGCATGTCTTCCAACCCCACGTCTTTCTCCCTTTTACTTAACCGTTTTTTATGGTTAGTTTAGGAGCATCACGTTTTAATTAGCATGCCTTATGCTTACATCCATTCATCTTGTATTGCATGCACCAAGGCTCGGCGTATCATTCAAACTGTATTGTCATTTCAATACTTTCTTTGAATACGTGTTTAAATGCATGCTATGAAATCATTGCAAATGCCATATTAGTAGCCAAGCCTATTAATTGCATTCTTTGCATGTGTTGCATTAGTCATCTTGCATAGTTAGGAATCATGCATTTTTCTAACTCTTTGTGTTTATCTTAGCTTGGAGTACTAGGTAAGTTTTTAGTGTTTTAGCATACTTGCATGAGTGTAAGTGATTGCCACGGCTAGTATGCTTGCCATAACTAGCATGCTTGTCATGAGGTTAAATGCTTACTTGATAAATTACTTGAATGCCTATGGATAAAGGCTTGTTGCTTGAATTGGAACGATTCAACGAATGTACGTTTTAAGCCCACTATGTCTCGTGGGAAATTCACAGCTTTAAGCCCACTTTGTTGAGTGGAAAATTCACAAACTTTAAACCCACTTAAGGTGGCAAGTTCAAACCCTATTCGCAAAACAAATATGAAATTGAATTATTCTAATTCGGGAAAACTAGTCTATACTTGCTTGTGCGCATCACATAGTAACGCTAGCTTAATAACCAGAACAAGAGCATATAATGTTGGTAAAATCATATCATGATTAGTGGAGACCGATCTTTGATCGGGCGAGTGGGGGTGCTCAATTCATGACCTTCCCCTTTCGTACCTAAGTTCCCGAGCTGAGGCAACTTTGGTGATGACGAACACGTGGCCTTTGGCACGAGTCATGGGCTTCCTAAATTTCTCCAAAATAAAATATTTAGATGGCAACTCTGTATCTGGCAAAGCAATCCATTTTTGGCAATATTGATTCAAAATCGATTTTTCCAAAAGATTTGTCAGATTTTGACTCTTTAGTGTTTATCAATTTCACATTGCACTTGTGAGATTAGATTCAGAACCGTAGGAGTCCGAACTGTAGGGCTTCTTCAAACCTCCGAAAAGGGGCACGAAAAATCCGAGCTACAGCCGTCCACTTGTGGGCTTGGCAGTCTGGTTTTGTCTTGGTCTTTGTGTTTTGAGGTCTTGTTTTGAGTCTTTTGGTTTTAGCAAGTGTGCATATCTGTATTTGAGTTGTTTTTGCTTTGTTTATAGAGTTGTATTTTGTATTTTGGTCGTTGGTCAACTCATTACCCGATTAAGAACATCGTGCCAATACAAGTTTTTTTTTTTTTTTGTTTCAAATTCAACTCCATTTTCATTCTTGAAATGTGGTGCTCATGATGCAAAAACAGTAACTCTTTTCATAAAACTGCAGGGTTTTCCCTCGATCATAGTTTTTACAAAGGAGAGTAAAAGTTTTCAAAAGCAGAAGTAAAAGCTTATTTGAAGCTATACATGTGCTGAACTACCAAAATAAAAGAAACTAAGAAAAAAAGTACAAAAATTGGCGCCAGTCATCTCAAGCTCGAGAGGCCCTCTTCGTTCTCTTCTTCGGAGGAGACTCAGGGGCACTGTCTCTATCAGCACCACTATCAGAATCAGACTCTAAGCCAGAGCCAGTCTTATCATCTCCGCTCCTTGCCTTAGAGCCAGCCTCGGCGTCATCTCCACTCCCTGACCCCGAACCAGCATCATCGCCTCCGCTTTCAGACTCAAAGTGTCGGCTTACTGCCTCCTTAGAGTCACTGGCCTCAGTATCATCCCTACTCAATATGGGTTCAGACTCGTTACTCTGGCTCCAAGCACCCCTGCCTCTGCCTCTGCCTCTGCCTCAACCTCAATGCTCATCTTGTCTTCGGTACAGATGGAATCTGGAAAACAAGTGTCAACATATCAGATACAGTGTATGTATACGGAATGAGTGTGCAGTGAATCAGTGTAGTATGGGGTGGTGTGAATGTTACGGTGTGTACTAGTGGGAATGTGATAGTGTGGTGCACAACAGTGTGAAGTAGTAGTGAAATGTATGTGGAAAATAGGAAAAAATACCTAGATACTATGGAGATCAAGCAACGTCTCTCTCCTCTACACCATGCCAATCAGAGAAGCAACCAGCTGGAGCAGGCCCTCTGTATACTCAGTCGGTGCCTGCAAGTGCATTTGAATGATCAATATCTAGAATAATTAATATCTGGAAAGGGAGAGTGCGGTTACAAGCTGTAAAGTGTGGTCCATACCTAAGGTGCGCCACGGGCTCTAACATACCCATGCCCTACCTCAGGTGGCTCTATCGAAATTTGATAAGCTGACCTGGTTGGCAGCCAACATGTAAGCGTAGTGGGAATCCCCGGCTAACCAGCAGCCTGCACAACGGGAGGGCACCCCCCAATATCGGCCTCGGTCTCCTAAGTAGCCTCACCCGCCAAGGGATCACATGTTGCATCGCCCACGCGAACTCTCGTCAGGGGTGGCATGAGATGAGTTTGGATGAAAGTCGCATAATCGCCCTCCACTATGAAATAGCCGGCATCCAACCCCACCATAAACTGAATAATAGCCGTAGCCAGGAAGCTATCGGTTGTCCTCATAGATGCTGGGGGTAGCATAGAAACGATTGGAACGGGTGAGCCTAAAGTTTGGCATATGAAACACTCACCCAAGAACTAAGCCCAGCAAAGTGGGCCCTCTAACAAAATCCGGAATCGAGACGTGGCCCAAGCCCCGGCATACTAGTCCTTCACTCTGGCTGGCATCATCACCCAAGGCTACCACAAGATCTACAAACAGAGAATGTACAGATTGTTAGTTGCCGTCAGTTATCAAAGTATGAATCAGAACAGTAGTAAAGCACAAATGACTGTGAGCTTCGGATTACCTCATAGGTAACCACCATATCGAAGTATCGACGGTAGAAGGCGAGTGTCTTATCATCGCAGCTCCGGCGCCGGCGCCAGCCGTCATATCATCACGAGTAAGGCGCGACGTGAGGAATCTTATCCACTGGCTCTAGAGCCAAAGCCAGGAAATAAGCGTAAACCCATAACTGCAAGAAAAGATTAGCGGTGTTATCCACAAAGTGTCAACAGATATAAAATAGAAGGTGCAAAGTAGAAAGCACAATGTGTCAACAGAAAGTGCAAAAGCAGAAAGGTGTGGTGCATACCTCCTAGGCTCTCCAATAGCCTTCGGCACGCTCTCCCTTTATGCAAGAAGTGGAACTCATATAGCCGTAGAGTGTGGCGAGGCCAACTCCACCCCAGTCGTAAAACCGGACTCGGGGCAAGGTCACGAGGGCACTCAGTAAGTACAAACCCACGGTGTTCCACCTGGTCACAAACAAGGTGGTACCGATGACGAACATCAAGAAGCCAAGGACGTACTGATCTACCTCCTTCTGTGCCTCGAGCTCACTCTCGTGGAAGTGCTCGGAGAACCAACTGTATCTCACCATTGCTAGCCTATATAGAGGTGGGCGCACTCCTAGCAAGTAGATCCAAGCCGCCTCTCACTTGCCCATATCCATGTCAAAGGGGATCAGATCACCCCCTACTCCTAAGCCTGTGATCATAGAGAACTCATAGGGAGTCATAGTCATCTCCCCAACGGAACAGAAGTGGAAAGAGTTGGTGGTGTCTCACCACTTCTCCACCAACACTCTGAGTAGAGCCCGGCTCACCATATGTCGTGAGAGCTTAGTGCAAAATAAGCCAAAGTTGGCCTCATCAACAAGGTCGTGGACCTTGGGCGGGAGCTCACGATACCAATCTCTGGCTATTACTGCCCCGTAAACCCTACAAGAACGGGAGTCCCCCTGTGGCAAAGAAATAGTGAATTAGATGAAAGAAAGTGATAAAAGAACAGTCAGATGAAAGGCAGTGTAAGAAATACAGTCAAATGAAAGGCAAGAAAGCATGAAAATAAAGTTTGTACCTCAGAAACGCCGTAGGAAATGTGGGAGTACGGCTCTCTCAGCAAAACGTCCTCTGGCATGCCACCAACAAAATCCTCAAAACGCATCATGCCTCTAGACACCAGCATGTGTGTGCGAGGGTGATAAGTGACTGAATTAAAGGGTCGTCTCCTCAATGGTAGTGGCTCAGGCTTGAGCGAACTCTGCCTCGAAGTCAGTCGCAATGCCCTCCGCTGCCTCGCCGGCCTCAGCGACCGCCGGCTCCTCAACCTCAACAGGTGGTGAAAGTGCATGTGGAACCTTAAGAAGGGCATCAGCATGAGGAATGTCGTCTACCATTTGAAAAGTGGGTGAAGACTGGTGAAAAAGTGAAGAAAATGAAGAAAAATAGGGAAAAACTTGGAAAAAAAAGTCAACCCTAGGAGAGAGAAAATAGGGAAAAAAGTTAAAACCCAGGAAAGTTCACAAAACTCAAGAGAAACTCGAAGGAAACAAGCCCAAAGTGTTGAAAACTCGAGAAAATCAACGAAAACAAAATCTGATCAGTTCAAAGTGTAGAGGATCAAAGAGGGTTTACGAATAAAGTTTGCGTGGGGTGTTGGAAAATGCGTACAAAGCACAAATCTAGAGAGAGGAAACGCCTAGAGAGAGAGGGAGGATGATTTCGAACTTGGGTGTGTGAGGAAATGAGGTTTGGATGTATATTTAATGAAGACCCGACGCAAATTGATAAATCTGCCCCAATGTTACATTAGTGGCCGCCATGCCTCATTTGCATCCAACAGCCCTAATTTGTGGCCTAGTACTGGTTTTGTTCCTTTTTTGCCCTAACAGTGTATGGGACGTTCTCTTCCGGGTCCAGATTGCTTTTCGAGGAGCTCGAAACTATGTTTCGATTGCGCCATCCCTAATACCCATTGTGTTCCAGCGCGTGAACGTGCCCCACGTGCGAATTTGAATAAGGTTTATCCTTTTTTAGCATGTTGCAAAGTCTCCAAGGGGTAAGTCGGAGGTTGTTGCCAAACATCGCTTTTGTTTGTTTTGTTAAGTTACATATTTGTTCTCTTCTATAGAACGCGCGTTTTCACATACACTTATGTTGCACGCGTGCCCTGCATCATTCATGATTCACATGCTTACATAGCATATGCCTTCAATTTTGCATAAAACATGCTTTCATTTTGAACATGCTTTTGATTCTTACATAGCACAATCATCCATAGAAAGTGCTGTTGTTTCTTGCGTAGAACATGCTTTCAATTAACATCACATGTCGGTTGTCTATAATCTTGCATGAAACATGTGTTGTCACTGTATTGATTTTCATTATTGTTCACTTTGTGCATCTATCGCACCTGTTCACTTTGTGCATCTATCGCACCTGCTCACTTTGTGCATCTATCGCACCTGTTCACCTCGTGCATCTATCGCACACTTTCACTACATTGTGTATTTATCGTACAATCTCATACTTTTTGCATCTATCTCAGGAAGCGTGAAACGCAACCCTGAATAGTTTTTTTCATCTTCTCACAATTTTAGTGTGATTAGAGTATCTCAGGATGAGTAAAATGTGACCCTTAGCGGTTTTTCCCCTCTTTTCACGATTTCAGCATAATTAGAGTATCTCAGGACGCGTGAAACACAATCCTGAGCGGTTTTTCTTCTCTTCTCACGATTTTAGCGTGATTAGAGTATCTCAGGACGTGTGAAACACAACCCTGAGCGGTTTTTCTCCTCTTCTCACGATTTCAGCGTGATTAGAGTATCTCAGGACGCGTGAAACGCGACCCTGAGCAGTTTTTCTCCTCTTTTCACGATTTCAACGTGATTAGAGTATCTCAGGACACATGAAACATGACTTTGAGCGGTTTTTCTCCCCTTCTTTCGATTTCAGCATGATTAGAGTATCTCAGAACGCGTGAAACATGACCTTGAGCGGTTTTTCTCTTCTCTTTTCACGGCTTCAACGTGGTTGGAGTGCACATTTTTAGTTCTTCCCGCGTGAAACCCATTTCAATTTAAGCTTGAAGCTCACTCATATGTTGTTATCTTGTTATTGTTTATTGCATCTGTTATTGCTTATTGTATCATCTTGCATGATCATAAATTTTCAAAATAGTCGACTTCGCGAAGCGTGTGAGTCCATCTTTCAAAGTATATTTTCCATGCATATCATTTGCATCTTGCCCTAGAACTACGTTGGTTTGATTCCCTGCAAAGGGATACATAAGCAGCTTGCGAGCTCAACCAATTTTGTTTATGTCTTGATTGTTTGCCCAAGTCTTACAGCCTTGTCAAAATGGGTCGTCTTAGGGCTTTGGCATTCACTCATGTCATGTCATGACTTCGAGCTCTGTCAAAGAAGGGCAACTGTAGACACCCCATTTTTTACGGCCCTTAAGACTTGGGCGCCACTAATTGATCACTTAATGATGAATGTGTACGCTTGTCAAATGCTTGACTTCCTCAGCAGGAAACCTCAGTTTTGAACCTACAAACTGTCACGACCCAAACCTGCCCCTATAGGTTTAGCATCGTAACCAGCCAGTAATCCTGGGATTACCGAAGGCCTCTGAGACAAATTAACATAATATTAGGGGCTAGCGGAAGCAAATAACAAATATACATCGTCCATTAAGCTGTGCAAACTTATGTGAGACAGAAGAATTTTAAACTTTTTATATACTTATATACACATCATCATATATATACATATATAAGCTAGACAAAAGGGACTTAGCCTTATTCACACGATACACAAGGACTTGTCTAGCTGGACAAGAAAATAAAACTTCAACTTATGCACTTGGCCCCACTAGTCATGACCGGAACCTCCACGGGAGGCACATAGGTTGGCTGTCAAGAACTGATTCCAGGCAGACGCCTCTAAGCTTGGTCATGTGCCTGATCACCTACATACATATTTATAAACAATGAGCTGGGCCCCAGTGAATAATAACAGAGTAAAGGATTTAATGAATGATGTCCATCACAGAGTTAGAAATCAAATTCTTATTAGAAACAGAGTCTTACGCATATTCAGATTCCAAATCAGAAACAGATTCATATACATACTCATAATCATTTCCATATTCAGATTTCGCATATGATCATACGTGGTACATCCATTAGCGTTAACAAATCCGATGACCCATAAAGGGACGGCCTTAAAGGCATTCCGATGACTCATGTGCACAGAGACGTTTCTGATGACCCATAAAGGGACCTGATGACCCATGAAGGGATGCATATCATATGAAGCTAAGGATGCCATGCATAACTTTCAGAATCTTGGGCAATCATTCATTCATTCAAAACATAGCGTAGCATTTCAGAAAACTAATCATTTTATGCCATAATGTTCAGAAAATATTTAACATTGAACATAACTTTACAAAGTTATTACTCACAGATAGTTGCAGAAGCAGATCAGACAGATCACAATCAGGCAGGCAATAGCGCGTGACCTACACAAGCACATAACATATATACATTGAAATACAATATTACTTCCTTGATCAAACTTGACTTTTCTTGTCTTTTTCCGTCTAAATAGTCCGAAGTTCTACTACTCTTATTCTTTCTCATTTAAATAAACCGAGTTCTTATTTCACATATTCTTTCATTATTAAGTCCTTCCTTTCCAAATAAATTGATCATTTACTTGGCTTCTTAAACAATTACCACTAGATCAATGATTCATTCTTTAACTAACTAATCTATGTTGATTGGTAGCTCATTAATCTCTATTGAGTCATAAATCACGTCTAGAATGCTTTAGAAAGAGATGAGAATAAAAATGTGAACTAAATGCAACTTTCCAAAATATGCTGAAAATGGGGTCTTCGCTTGAGCGCCACTTTGGTCGCTTGAGCGGACTATAAAATTTGAAAAACTTCTGGGAGCTCGATTTTCACGCTCGAGCGAGACTTTCCTCGCTCGAGCAAACAGCGTAAATTCTGAAATTTTCAGAATTGCAATTGAAGTTCAAATTTGATATTCAAAGCATCAAAACATGTATTTTTGGTACACAAAAATGGAGAACCATTGTATAATTTAGTAAACACTTTCAATTAGAAATCATTCATTCCAAACCCAATTTTGAGCCCACTAATTTTAAAACACGAATTAAACTTTCAAAACTCTTGAAAAAATTCATAATGTACGTACAATTGGAACTCAATTTCATGTTAGGACAAATAAATTCAACCCAAAGTAATTAATTTCTAAGTTAATTTTCATACATTTGATCATAGCTTCAATTTCTCATTTTCTCTTTAATTACATAAAATTGGCGTCAAGTTCTTTCTATTTTCCTTGAAATCATGAAATTGGAGTCATGAAACTTCTTATAAATTTTCCAACTAATTTCCATAATCTTAAAATTAACTTAATTCGTAACCTCAACTTAATTCATAATCAAAACATGTTTAATTTAAATAAAATCTTAAATTACATTACATGCATGGATTAAAAATCTAATTATAAAATCAAAGCTTTATCTAGCATTAGGATTAATTCTAATTTTCCATAAACTTGATGTTCATAAAACATTTCCTTTTTCTCTTCAAAATATGAGATTGAATTAATCCAAATCCTTCAAAATCCATGATGTATGTATCATTAGAGTATTAAACTTGTAAAATTTATTCATGCATGTAACAAATGGAACTTAATCTCATGCAAGATTACAAAATTAAAGTCAAAATAATTGATTTCTAATTTAATTTCCATAAATTGAACATAACCCCATTTATTCATCAACTTGCTAACTTCATCTATTTATATGAAATTGAACCCAAGTTTAACAAATTTAAGAAATCATAATTCATACTTTTGGTCCTAACTTGATTTTGCATGCAAACCCAAATTTAATCTCGTAAGTCTTTTTACACATGAATTAAATCTAAAACTTTGAAATCCTAACATGCATGTAAGGATGAACCTCAAATTTATGAAGAATAATAAAAATCAAACTCAAACTAATTAATTTTCAAATTTATTTCCATGATCCTACACTTAACTTGATTTTCTTCATCTTCTTTTTTTTTTTTTCCAGCTTTTAAGTGATTAATCTAAAAGATTTGAACTTAAATTCCATACCTAGAGTTCTTGAGTGGTGAATTTCCTTTGAATTTCCCCTTTTCTTTCTTTAAACCCATGCTTCCTTAAGCTCCATCTTTCTCTCCTTGGCATAGAGCAACTCCCCCATTTTATTTTATTTTCCAGCAACTAAGTGCCTGGAACACTCTCTCCGTCTCTCACACGAGTTTCCAGCAGAACACCCAAATAAGCCTTCATTCAAATATTTCAACATATACACACACAAGCACACCTCTCTTGTTGACACATATTGCACATGTGCACCTTGGGTCAAGCTTCCAGCACATCACTTATACATATGCACACAATCAGATTTCTCAATACCCCCACACAAGTTTCTCTGCACACCCACACACAATTCTAATTTGTTCCATAATTTAATTGATGTCTAGGATTAATTCAATTAAGCATCACTTAATCTTAATAAATCTTGATCAACACATAATTAAATTAATTTTAACAAATCATAATCCCTACATAATTTAATTAGTCTAACATGACTTCCATTAAGGCCCAATTAATTATATTTAATTTTATCAATCCAAATCAGATTTTTAGTCAGACTCCCAAAAGGCTCTAAATATTAAATTAAACTTATTTCCATCCTCAATTTTGGTTTCTCAAGCTATTTGGGCCTTTAGTTTCTAATCAAACTTCAAATTTCCGTCAATAAATTACATATCCAAATTGGACACCCCATAAATAAATTTAATTCATAATAATCACAATTCTCAATCCTCATAATTTAATTAACTTAATTTTCTCCAATGCGGACCTAATTAATCGGATCTCAATGTTACTAAACTGAATCGAATATTTAATTAAACTCCCAAATGGGTCTATAATTAAGATTAAATTGACACAACTTCTTAACTTCACTTTCTTAAGCCATTTGGACTCTCAATTTTTAATTCCAAAATAAATCTTTAATAGAATCATATACGAGTCAAATCTCACAATCCTCATAAATCCCAAATTAAATTATAATACTCGGCAATTAAATTTCAAATCTTCTTAATTAATCAAGTACTAATCATTATACGTGATGGGGTCGTTACACAAACCTTGTGCCTTGTTTTAGACCAAAGTAGTGGTTTTTTCAGGCCTAAGCATCCAGGGACCTGCAGACCCACTAGTGTGGCATTCCGCCCACTAATGTGGCATGCCGCCCACTAGTGCAAAAAAATAGATATTTTCTACCAGTTGTCTCCACAGATACATGCATCATTCCAACTGTGATTGTAAGGATATTTTCGAGGATCTCTCATATATTTCTATATATAGATGACCCTCTCTTTTGTTAGAGAGATGAGAAAAAATTTTGAATTTAGAAAATTTTGGAGAGTAAAATTTTGGAAATTTTCTCTCTCTACAATTCTCTCTCTCTCTCTCTCTCTCTCTCTCTCTCTCTCTCTCTCTCTCTTGCAACTTAAATAACCTTTGCCTAGGCACTCTAAACCAAATTTTGAGGGATCTTTGCTGAGGTGCTTAAGCTTGTATTTTAGCACTTGAGGATGTGAAATAGTGGTTTTGGAATTCAAGGGATCATTCCTCTTCAAGAGGTATACATTCAGGTTCTTTTGTACCATCTTTTTATCATTTTTTCTTGCTATTTTTGAGCGGTTTATTGCCTGCATTTTTTGGATGAAACTTGTGGTTTAAGGCCATTAAAGATGGAGGGGTTGACAACCCTTCTTTGAACCTTGCTTCTTAGGCCTTTACCCTTGTGTTTCCCACTTTTTTTGAAACTTTTTACCACTGATTTTTAGAAGTTTTTCAGAGGCTAAAATCATATTTTGAAGTCCCAAAAATGGAGGGGTTAGCCTCCCCTCCATATGCTTGTATATTAACTTTAATCCCTCAATATTTTAGCTTGTTGTTGTAGTTGTTTTTGTCTTCATTTCAGCACTTTTTTTTTACTATTTTAGGACGGTTTTAGGACGGTTTTTATGAGTTAGCTTCATTCAGGCTTTGTATAGTATGCTTGTATTGTAATGGTCCTCATAGGCTTGACGGTTTAGGCCTTAGCCACCAACCTGTTTGAGTTGATAGCCTTTATTTCTTGTTTTCCACACTTATGTTCACCTCTAAGCAACCTTCTCCATTTATTGGTTTTTTCTCTTTGTTTTGAGAGTTACTCCAAAAGGAGTGTTGTTTAAGCTTGAAGCAGTGATATTGTGCTTAATGGTTTAATCTCTTTAGGGGTTCATTACTAACGGCATGATCTCCCTCTCATGCCTAAAACAACATTTGGTTTTGTACTTCTCTCCATTAGTGGACTTAAAGCTCATTATTGGACTCAATTGACTAATGAATGGAAGGTAATTAAAATTGAGTAATAAAATTAGGGTTAAAATGAAGCAAGATAATAAAATGATTTGACTTGGGTCATTTCATACTTGTTAGTGATGAAATGATTCAAGTTTCCAAGGTCAACCACTTCCCTTGATCAATCCATGATAGGGAGGAAGTTTTGTTGGTCTTTCCTTACCATTTATTGAAATTGCATCCCTTGGTTCATAAGTCATCATGCAATGAAATTGCGTCAATTGATGGCTTGCGAATCAAGCATACCACTCCTTTGACCTGTTTGCTGATAAGGAGAGGTAGGGTGGACAAAAATCTCCTGAGAATACTCTGTTTGTGCTCTGTTTGTTCTCTGTTGCAGCAGGAAAGAACCAGCATTGGTGGCTGGTAGGCCACTTGTACTGGGCATCAAGCCACTACTTCTAGCCTGCCGGCCACTTTTTTCAGCCAGGCAGTGTTCTTTTTCCAATAGAGCAGAGCAGAGGCAAAGGTGAAAAAATAGTGCAATTTTCTAACTGTGCAACAAAGGCATTTTGACAACAAAACATGGGACTTTTTCGGGTGGAAATCCACGAGCATGCATGGGTCAACCCTCGTTCCCTAGGACTCATAATAGTTAATTAATTAGCTAATTAATTATGCATTGTAATTAGCTAGTCAATTTTTTTATATTAAATTAGTTAGAATAGCTAGTTAATTTTGTGTTGTACTTATTTAATTAGTTAAAGTAGTTAGTTAATTTGTGGTGTTGTAATAATTATCTAGCGTAGTTAATTTATATTTGTGTTGTAATAGATTAGTTAATTTATAGTAATTAGCTAGGGCATTTATTCGGACCCTCTTGTGCAAGGGCCAAACTTGTAATAATGTGTATGTCTTCAAACCCCACGTCTTGCTCCCTTTTATTTACTTGTTTATGATGTGTAGTTTAGAACATCAGGTTTCTTTTAGCATTTCTCATGTTTGCATCCATTTGTCTTGCATGAATTGAGGCTCGGTTCATCATTCTAACAAGCATTGTCGTTTATTACTTCGTTGAATACGTGTTTAAAACGCATGCTTTCAAATTGATTCACATTTCATAATTAGTAGCCGAGCCTATTAATTGCATCATTGCATGTGTTGCATTAGTCATATTGAATTAATTAGGGACATGCATGTTTTCTAATTATTTTGCTTGTTTTGGCTCGCCTCGGAATATTAGGTGAGCATTTTATTGCTTTAGCATATTGCATGAGTGTGATTGTTGCCATGTCTAGTATGCTTGCCATGAGGCTAATTGCTTAAGTGCTATACTTGTTTGAATGCCTGTGGATGAAGGTTAATTGCTTGAATTGGGATAATTTGAGTAATGTGCATATGAGATCACTTTTTCAAGTAGTACATATTTGAAACAATTTTCAAAAACATACATGAAATCAAAATGTTCTAATTTTTGCAAATTAGTCTATACTTATGTGCAACACATAGTAAAGTTAGTCTAATAATCGAAACAAGAACATATGATGTAAATAAGAATCACATCATGATTAGTAGAGGCCGATCTTTAATCGGGCGAGTGGGGTGCTCAATTCATGACTGTTAAGTATTATTGTATAAGGGTAGTTAAGGATGTTATGTCTTTTGTTCCTTTAGTCTTTTATTATAAGTATGTGTAACCCAAATATGTTTAGGAGTGTGAATAATATACAGTTCTCTTTCTTTTCTTTCTTTTATGCAAATCTAACATGGTATCAGAGCATCATCTTCCTCCTTGAAGATTCGTTTCTTTTTCTTTTTCTTGTTTCTTTCGTTCTTCCTTGTACACAGAAAAAATTAGAAAAAAAAAATCCTTTATGGTCGAAATTTGATAGGTTTTCACCCTAGATTTTTATTTTAGTTTTTTGATGAGTTTTTGAGTGTTTTTCCAATTTTTGTTGATTTTTGGAAAAATCGATTGATTTTTTTGGAAGTCCCTGCTGGGGCTTGTTTTTGGCTGTTTTTTCCCTTCCTCCCTCTACCTTGGGAGCCGACTGCGACTGATCTAGGGTTGGGAGGACTGGTTTTGATGATTTGGCAAGCTTTCACTCTATTTTTGTCAATTTTCCTCAGTTTTAGCACATTTTCTCTCAGTTTCTGACTGGTTTTGGCCTCTCCAGCCCCTGTTTCGGCTCTGTTTTTGTCTCTAGAGGTAACTTTTGTCCCTAAGTTAAGTTTGTGGATTGCCTCTTTTGGTTTTTGTTGTTTTTCGACTGGTATTTTCTTTTTTCCTATTGTGGGCATTTAATCTTCAATGGCTGAGGGTGAGACTAAGGATACAATTAGTGATGAGGGTGGCCTCCGTCGTGTTATGACTCTTACTGACAATCCCTCTCTTCAAATTAGTCCCGTTAAATTGGATGGTTCCAACTATTTGATTTGGTCCAGCTCCTGTGGTCTTGCTATTGCTGCTCGCCGTTTGACTGGCTACATTACTGGTTCTCTTCCCCTACCGGATGGTGATGCCTCACTCCATACTCAATGGATTTCTGAAAATGCTCTTGTTATGACTTGGCTCATCAACTCTATGCAGCCCACTATTAGTCGGAGTTTCCTTTTATTAGATACTGCTCATAAGATTTAGACAGCTGCAGCCCAAATGTACTCCCAACAAGGTAATGATGCACAGGCGTATGAGTTGAGGAAGAAGCTTCGGAGCCTAGATCAGAAAGATAGATCACTCGCAGTCTACTATGCTGAGTTGAGTAGTTTGTGGCAGGAACTAGACTATTACCAAAGCTTCCAGGTTGTTTGTTCTCGGGATGCCACGTTGTTTCAGCAAACCGTTGAGAAAGAGCATATGTATGACTTCCTTGCTGGCTTGAACTTGAAGTATGATCAGATTCGCGTCCAGGTATTGGGTCGTTCACCTTTTCCCACCCTACGCGAGGCTTATGCCCTTGTCCAGCAAAAGAAGAGTCGCCGTAGTGCTATGGTGCATTCCTCTATTCAGGATCGTTCTGCTTTAGCTGTTGCTCCTCCTCCTCGGGCTCATCGGCCTAGTCCGGTTCAGTCTGGGAGTCAGGGTACACTAGTTGATCGAGATCGCTTGAAGTGTGATTATTGTGGGAAAGACAGACATGATCGAGAGCATTGTTGGAAACTGAATGGTCGCCCTACTCGGGGTTGAGGTCGTGGTAGTACAACTCGACCCCAAGCACATGTGTCCGAGATTGCTGTGAGTCCTTCTGAGCCCAGCACTCTTTCCCAGGATGAGTTATACACTCTCAGACGTTTGATGGCTCGACTTGACTCTCCTTCTACCACAGTTTCTTCTACTTCTGCTTCTTCAAATTTTGCCAACACAGGTATTCCTGCTAGTGCTCTTAGTACCTTATCATCGCCTTCTTGGATTATTGATTCCGGTGCCACCGATCACATGACAGGTGCCTCTAGTCTTTTCTATTCTTATTCTCCTTGTTCCGGCCGAGACAAGGTTCGAGTGGCTGATGGCACTTTATCCTCTGTCTCTGGCAAGGGTTCAGTTCATTGTTCATCTTTGCTTTCTCTTTCCTCTGTGCTTCATGTTCCTACTTTTTCCACTAACCTACTTTCTGTTAGTAGTCTTACTACTTCTCTAAATTGCTCAGTGACATTTTTTCCTACTCATTGTGTCTTTCAGGACCTGGCTACGGGGAAAACGATTGGCAATGGCAGAGCACAAGGTGGGCTGTACTTTCTGGATGCCATTCCTCCTGTCATCCCATCTCAAGCTCTCAAGTGCACTATTGGCTCCTCTCTTTCTCTCCTTCATCAGTGGCATCGCCGTTTGGGTCATCCTTCCTTTAATGTTTTAGAGAAACTTTTTCCTTCTTTAGTTCGTGATTGTCCTAGGAGTATTTTTGGTTGTGATGCTTGTGAACTTGCAAAGCATAAACGTACTTGTTACCCTTCAATTAATAAAAGAAGTACTTTTCCTTTTATGCTTATTCATATTGATGTGTGGGGCCCTTCCCCTGTGGTTTCTACTTCTGGGTATCGATGGTTTGTTACTTTTATTGATTGTTTTTCCCGTGTGACTTGGATTTACTTGCTTCGAACTAAGAGTGAAGTTTTTTCTTGTTTCCAAACTTTTCATAAAATGGTGACCAATCTTTTTCATGCTCAAATCAAAATTCTTCGTAGTGATAATGGGACTGAGTATGTTGATGGAGTTTTTCGGGCATACTTAGAGGAGCATGGCATTCTTTATCAGACTAGTTGTGTTGGTACTCCTCAACAGAATGGGGTTGCCGAACGCAAGAATGGCCATCTTCTTGAAGTTGCTCGCTCTCTCTTATTTACCATGAATGTCCCTAAGTCATTTTGGGGTGATGTTGTTCTTACCGCTACTTACCTTATCAACCGTATGCCTTCCAATGTCCTCCAATTCCAGATTCCTCTTCAACTGCTTCATGTCGCATATCCCACCTCTTCTCTTCCTCCTCGGGTGTTTGGGTGTGTCTGTTTTGTTCATTTGCAACCTCGTACTCGTGGGAAACTCGATCCTAAGGCTGTGCGTTGTGTCTTTATTGGTTATTCTGCTACTCAGAAGGGTTACAAATGTTATGATCCTCACACTCGCAAAGTGTATGTAAGTATGGATGTCACTTTTCGTGAATCTGTGTCCTTCTTTCCTTCTCCTCCGCCATCTCCTCCGGGGGAGAGTAGTAGTGGTATGGATGAGAATGCGGATGAGGAGATGGCCTATCAACACGAGTTGTCTTTTTTCCTTCCTAGTCAGCGGACTATTATTTGTGGTGAGGGGGAGCCTAATAGTTCTCCTGATGTGGAGCCTGACATTAGTGGTCGTTTGGACAGGGCTGATTTTAAGGCTTATTCTCGACATCCGAAAAAGCAAGCATCCCTTGTGCCACCAAACCCATCATCATCCCTCATGCCAGTTCCAGGTAATGCATCTTAGTCTATCCCTCTACTTGTAGTTGAGAGTCCTGTTGTCAATGATTCGAGTCTTCCTATTGCTCTTAGAAAGGGGGTTAGGGCTTGTACTCAACACCCCATTTCTAAATTTGTGTCATACGATTCATTGTCTTCTACATATCGTGCTTTTGTTTCGTCTTTGTCTTCTGCATGTATTCCCCAGGGTTGGACAGAAGCTATCAATGATCCTAAGTGGAAAGTAGCTATGGTAGAAGAGATGCAAGCTCTAAGCAAGAATAACACTTGGGAGTTGGTTTCTCTTCCTAGTGGAAAAAAGCCTGTAGGGTGTAAATGGGTGTTCACCATCAAGCAGAAAGCAGATGGAACAATTGAACGGTACAAAGCACGGTTAGTGGCCAAGGGATTTACTCAGACATATGGAATTGATTACCAAGAAACCTTTGCTCCTGTGGCAAAGATGAATTCCATTCGAGCTATTCTCTCATGTGCAGCTAATTTGGGATGGCCTTTACTGCAGTTAGACGTGAAGAATGCATTTCTCCATGGTGATTTGGAGGAGGAGGTATATATGGATATACCACCAGGATTCTCATCTCAGTCTACAGTTGGGAAAGTTTGTAGGTTGAAAAAGGCGTTATATGGTTTAAAACAATCTCCTCGGGCTTGGTTTGACAGATTCCTAAAGGCTATGTCGAGGTTCGGGTATAAGCAAAGCAATGCAGATCACATAATGTTTGTCAAACATCACGCAAATAAGGTAACTATGCTTATAGTATATGTGGATGACATAGTTGTGACAGGTAATGATGAGGAAGAAGTGACACATCATAAGATGTTGTTGGCCAAGGAATTTGAGATCAAAGACCTTGGTTCGTTGCGGTACTTTCTTGGGCTTGAAGTTGCTAGATCTGACAAAAGCATCTTTCTTTCTCAGCGAAAGTATATTCTAGATCTTCTTAAGGAAGCTGGCATGTTAGGCTGCCGACCTGCTGATTCTCCAATTGAGGCTAATCACCATCTTTGTAGTGGTGTTGGTGATCTTGTGGAGAAGGAAAGGTACCAGCGACTTGTTGGAAGACTTATATATTTATCCCACACTCGTCCAGATATTGCCTATGCGGTTGGGATAGTGAGTCAATTTATGCATGAGCCTCGTGCCCCTCATTTGGATGCAGTGCATCGTATTTTGAGGTATCTTAAATCTGCTCCTGGAAAAGGGATTTTGTTTTCCAATCATGGTCACTTGAGGTTAGAGGCATTCACAGATGCTGATTGGGCTGGTTCTATAGATGACAGGCGATCTACCTCCAGTTATTGTGCATTTGTGGGGGGAAATTTAGTGACATGGCGTAGTAAGAAACAAACAGTGGTGTCCAGATCTAGTGCAGAGGCAGAATACAGGGCTATGGCACATGGCACATGTGAATTGATGTGGCTCCAGTCATTGTTGAATGATATTGGGTTTGTTTGTAGTGAACCATTGACACTGTACTGTGACAACAAAGCTGCCATTAGTATTGCTCACAATCCTGTTCAGCATGATAGAACAAAGCATATTGAGATCGACAGACATTTCATCAAGGAGAAATTGAATAAGGGTTTCATATGTATGCCTTTTGTGAAGTCTGCAAATCAATTGGCTGATGTCTTTACTAAGGGTCTTAGTAGTAAAGTTTTCCATCCTATTTGCTGCAAGTTGGGCATGAGAGATATCTTTGCACCAACTTGAAGGGGAGTGTTAAGTCTTATTGTATAAGGGTAGTTAGGGATAGTTATGTCTTTTGTTCCTTTAGTCTTTTATTATAAGTATGTGTAACCCTAATATGTTTAGGAGTGTGAATAATATACAGTTCTCTTTCTTTTCTTTCTTTTATGCAAATCTAACAATGACCTTCCCCTCTCATACCTAAGTTCCCGAACTGAGACAATCTTGGTAATGACAGACAAGTGGCCTTTGGCACGAGTCATGGGTTTCCTAAATTTCTCAAAAACATTTAGGTGGCGACTCTGTATCTGGCAAAGCAGTCCATTTTTTGGCATTTTTATTCAAAATCGATTTTTCAAAAGATTTATCAAATCTTTTGTATTTATCTGTTTCACATTGCACTTGTGAGATCATATTCAGAACTACGGGAGTCCGAACTATAGGACTATCGTATCTAAAATGAGTATGAAAATTCAAGCTACAGGTTTGTTAGTAGGCCAAATAGGCCATAGAAAAATTATTGGGAGCTCTAATAAAGGAGCTCTAATGAGCTCTAATAGGAATGGACCCCACTGTGATATGATGTTTTGGCCTTAGTTTTATTTTATTTTTTTATTTTTTATTCCCTGCCACATCATTAGAGCTCAATTAGAGCTCCAAAATTATAGGGATGCATCATTGCTCATAGGCCATATCTTTGGTCTGGCACGCTTGATGGGATAGTAATAATTGTCTATCGAATAGAGCTTTGGAACCTATGCAAGATTGAGGACTAGTAATCTCCATAGAATATGATGGATGTGGATTTTCTTGGAGGATAAAATTGATGTATGTAAGAGCATCCCATCTCTCCCTTAAATCATTCATTTACCTATTTTAGAGGGTTGGAGCCCCCTTATATCACCCCCATCAACTCCTTTATATTATACCCTAAATTAATATTTGCTACAGTGACTTTTTATTTGTTGGAAGTCACTGTAACTCCCTTATATATATAGTTTTTGCTTTGCTTTGTTTAGAGACTGTTGTACACATTTATAATTTTTATTTCTTTTAAATTTATTATTAAAAATAATATTTTAATAGAATAGAAAAAAATTTGGGAGTTTGTTAATACAATAGAGAAAGAATAAAGAGTTTGTTAGGAGAAGTAGATGAAAAAGTGATTGCTAAAATAAAGAATGAATTTTTAATAACATTTTAGGATAAAATTTAGGTAATTTAGTAAGGATGCTCTAAGGCCACACGTAAACAATCGACATTTTTGGATATTGATTTGGTTATTAAGTTGCACCATTTTATATGCCTTATCAAATATTATGATTTTTTTAGAATTTTATTTTCTTTATTTGACGAGTGTGTGCTAAATTAATAAAATTAGAATCGGAATTGAATTAATAAACAAAAATCGATACAAATTCTTAAATTTTAGACTATCTACTCTTCATTTTTTATTAGTTAAATGTTGAATAATGTATACTTTTTATTTTACCTAATTAACATTTTTATGTATGTATTCCAATGTTATTCTTTATTTCACATATTTATCCATACAAATTAGTTTAAAAAGCCTCTTAAAAGCAACTCCAACCACACTCTATTTTTTACTAGTTAAAAAACAAAACAAAAATAAAATATACTTTTTATTGTACCTAATTTCTTTAACTAATGTATGTTTCAATCATATTTTTTATTTTAACTATTCATTTAAACTAACTTAGTCAATTTTCAAAACAAATGTTATCAGTGGCAGAGGTGTGTGTAGACGCGCCCGTGGGCCTCATGCTACAGTTCGGACTCGCGATTTTGTGTCACGGTTCTTAATCTGAACCAAAGAGTCCAAATCTGGCAAATCGTTTTGAGAAACAGATTTTTGAAAAAGGAGTGCCAAACATGGACTGCTTTGCCAGATACAGAGTCGCCACCTAAATATTTTTTATGAGAGAATTTAGGAAACCCTGACTCGGTGCCGAAGGCCACATGTCCGTCATCATCGGAGTTGTCTCGGCTCGGGAGCTTGGGTACGATCGGGGAAGGTCAGCTATGAGCACCCCCTCTCGCCCGGTCTGAAGACCGGCCTCTACTAACCGTGATATCCAATTTTGAAAACGTTATGTGTTCTTAAACCAATTGTTAGCCTAGAATTACTATGTTATGCGCGCAGCAAACAAGTATAGACCAAATCGCCCAAATTGGAACAAAACATTTCATGTTTGTTTTGAAAATGGTTTGCTACTCGCAAGTAGGCTAAAATACAGATTTTGCCACCCTCAAGTGGGCTTTTAGAGAAGATGATTTTGCCACTATCTAGTGGGCTTAAAACTCACAGTTTTAATGCATTATTCCAATTTAGGTAATTCAACCTCCATCTACAGGCATTCAAGCAGTTATATCACATAAGCAGCTAGCCTCATGGTAATCATACTGTCATGGCAACACTCACACGCGTGCGATATGCTAAAGCATAAAAGCTTACCTAGTACTCCGAGCCAAAACAGAAACTAGTCAGTAATCATATGCATGATCCTATTTCATGTTAAAAATGGCTAATGCAACACATGCAAAGATGCAATCTAAACAGGCTCGGCTATCCTAAAGATGGCATGTGAAATACTGCAACTAACAAGTTCTCAACTTGGAATTGAAATACAAGTGCAGTTAGCATGATGTGCCGAGCCCGGTGCATGTAAGACAGATGTATGGATGCACGCATGCTATCATACTGTTATGCTAATTTAAATATGCCCTAGTCTACCATCATAAGCGGGTAAATAAAAAGGGAGAAAGAAGTGGGGGTTAGAAGACATAAATCACACGCATGCACACTTATTACAAATATGCCCTCACTCGGAGGGACCAAAATAATAATACAAATTAATTAACTACGCAAGCTAATTAAATATTACAAATTGCTTAATTAATTAACAATTAACTAAACTAAAGAAAAACAGTAAACCGCCTCGGGGCGAGGGCCAGATGCAACACATACTCGGGACTGGCTCGGAATCGCACTGCCATGCATAGTTTGCCTCTGTTTTCCCTGCTCTGCTCCTTTGAAAACTGCCAAAGTCTCAGGGATGCCTCTCAGGACACTGGGGGATATCATCGGCTGAGCAGAATTTCCACCGGCAGTAGCATTTAGTCACCGGCACAAAATAGATCCACCGGCCATCGATTGACTGCCGGTCGGCACTAAATACTGCCGGCCGGCAATAAATTCCTGCAGAACCTGCAACTCACAGCAGCAGAGGGCAAAATCTTGCATGGCAATGCAATTCAAGCAATTTATGCACCTATCACATTCCTTATCATGTTAATGACTCAAAGGAGGATGTGCCCCGATTCTCGGACCACCAATCACGCATTTCCATGCATGATGGCCCAAAGAATCAAGTGTGCAACTTCAATTTCAAAATGCATGCAAACCAAATAAACACACAAGGGGGCCTAACCTCTATCATACTCATCTCAAGAGGCAAGGTGATGCATGCAAGATGAAATGCAACTTAGGCATACGAGCTAAGGATGCAACATGCCGATACAAGCAAACATGCAAGGTGAGCATGCAAATAAGCAAAGGATGGTCTTAAACACGAATTAGGCAGCTCTAGTTAGGCCCAAAACAGTGGCCAAAATGCTAAGTGCATGGAGGCAAATGACATGCAAACATGCATAGATACATGGTCCAAGACTTAAGCGTAATGAAGCAACTTTTCGACGCATTTGAAAGGCACAAACATGGACAATTTGCATGCAAATTTCAGAGGCAATAGGTGATGCAAAACAGCCCCGAAACATAACGAAACGACACTCAACGCATGGAATAAATCCCGAAGTGCAAGATTAGGCGCATGAAATGGCTTACAGCTATACAAAGCATGCACAATATGGACATGGAGCATGAAGACAGAAGCAAGACAGCTCTGAGACAAGCATTTTTACAGTTTATGACATGGCCAAATAGCAAGCAAAGATAGGGCTAAAATGGCATACAAAAATGGCCCTAAACATGAGATTATGAAGCAACTCACAGCTGCTAACTCCAAATAGGTTAGGGCCCTTCAACAACATTGAAGAGGGGCCCAAAATAAGCCACTTTACAGAATTGTAAAAACCCAAAAACAGTATACAAACATGCTAGAAATGCAATGCAAAATGAGGCTCAAAAAGAGGCTATAACACAAAGTGTGCAAAATATTCAACAAACAGCCAAAGACCCTTAATAAAACATGTTAAGAAGGTCAAAATAAGACCTTTTCTAGGCCTGTAAAAAGATCAAAAACGGAAGCACAATGGGCTGCCAAAGCATGCAAAAATGGGGACCAAAAGAGAGTATAAAGGAAAGTATAGCATGGAGGTCCCAAACAGTGTGGAGCCCTTCTTCAATGTTGAAGAGGGGCTCAAAATAAGCCTATTTACAGTTTACATCATGCTCCAAAACAGATCACGTATAGGCCAAGAATAACATGCAAGATAATGGCATTTAAGAGGGGTAATGAAGCAAGTGCAAGCTACATGGTATACCTCTGGTTTTTTTGCTTCAAAACCATCCCACCTAGACAAAGGGAGAGGAATGGTGCTTATATAAGGCAAGGGAAGCACTTAACTTACAAGCTAAGTAAAGGGAAAGGGTCAAAGGGGTTCAAGGGGGGTGCAAGGCTTCTAGAGGAAGCTAAAACAGCTGGCCAAGCTTCTCCAAGAAGCTTGGCCAAAAGGTTCAAGCTTCTAGAAGGTTAACGGGTTCAAAGACTCACAAGGTGCAAAACAAACACACATGTGCGTGGGGGATCGATTCTGTGCATTCCAGCTGGCACAGCTGGAATCCACTCAATCTGCAGAATGCTCCAAAAGGTCGTCGGCTAACAAAAATTGCCGGTCAGCAAAATAAAGTGCCGGTCGGCACAATAAATTGCCGGCCGGATAAATATAGTGCCGGTGGATGGCCGTTAAGGTCAAAAAATGGCCGGTTGGTGTCCAAATTGAAGCCCCGGAAGTTAGCTTTCCAATGGCGCAAACCTTGCATTAAAATTCCTCCTGTGGAAAACGTTATGCCCATTTTGGTGAAGCCGCGCAGATTCCATCCAACCGGGATGATACCCAACTTCAACCAATCATATCTCCCCCACCCGGACTTGGCTTTAAGAGATTCTTGAGTGCAAAATGAAGCCCCGGAAGTAAGCTTTCCGACGATGGTGGCCTCATAGCTAAAATCCAAGTGTACAGACAGATAAGCCCGATTCAGCGAGGGCTGCTCGACTCGCTTCTACTCGGATTCATGCCGAACTTTTCCCAAACTAGTTTTCTCCTCTCCTTTCCTCTCTTCTTCAACTCCAAACCCCTAAACAAAGTGTTTTGAAGGATTTGCCTCTCTCCTTGCCGAAGAAACTGAATCTTTGCCCTGCACATCTCTCAACACTGAGCAAACCATCAGTGGTGCCCAAGTCTTAAGGGCGGTCAAAAATGGGGTGTCTACAGTGTGTAGAGATCGGCCATGACCATGCCCCCGTTTTAAAATATATATATGTATATATATATATATGTATATATGTTTGTTAAAGCAACCCATATTAAAGTGTGGCTCCCATTCATTAAAAAAATAATTTATATACACAAATATATCAAAGTGGAGCCCAATTAACTTTGAAAAAATAGAGAGATAGTGTGACTTAAAAAATAAGTTAAAAGTTAAAATTTAACTTTTAACCATCTTTCTAAAAGAGCCCTTAGTCACAATAGGTCCCTATGGTGTCCCAATGGCGGATTTTTCAGAATCTTTTTTGATAATTCGAACAATTCATGTAGTATGATTCGTTAAATAGATCATCCATGTAAAAAATCGAATTGGTTGAATATTTATAACTCCATAACAAGAGCATATTTGTTTTTTAAAAAAATAAATGATTAACATGATCTTAATAATTTTTTTAAAAACAATTAGAATAGAATCATGGGGATATGAATTTTCAATTAATTTAATTTTTTATATAAATAATATATTCAATGAACTTTACAAAATAAATAATTCAAATTATTAAAAAAATTCAAAAAAATCCCACATCAAACCACCACAAAGCCATGCTATAACCAAGGATATCTCCCAAACCCTTAAAACAGTAACAAAAACTCACCGCCTCTCTTCAACTATCTAGCAAATCGATTCAGACTCAACAATTATATAAAGGAAAATGTTTTGAAGCTCTAATTCTTGAGCTCTAAACTCAGTTCTAGTGAATTGACAGTGGGTCCCACTCATTGTGATTTAATGTTTTGATTTTGGTTTTTTTTTTTTCTTCTCTCCTTACCATGTCATAAGTGCTCTATTAGAGTACCAAAATTAATGCTCTGAATCATCATTGTTATACAAACTGCTGCACAATGTATTTATATCAGAGGAATTGACAACTTGCAAGTACTATATTATCTATAATATTGGAAAGAATTTATTGCTCATATTTTTTAGGGTTTATTTTGAATCAATTTTTTTTTTAATGGTTGATAGAGTTGAAAAGTAAAATTAATCTTCTTTTGTTCTTATTTTGTCAAAGTTGAATGGTTTCTTTTATTTTTTTTATTTTTAATATTATTATGAAGAAACTTCATCTATAATTTTCATATATTTCTCTTGATTAAATTTGCTGTCTATATTTTTTTTAAAATGTAAATTTTTGCCCCCTCTCCCCCCTCCCACCCAAAAAAAAAAAAAAAATCTAAATCCTGATTTCACCCCTAAATGCTATATTTTACTACATTTTTCATGGAATGTCACATACACACCAAGTGTTGACATGGTTGTTAACGCGACATTTGTGATAATATTTTTTAACAATTTTCAAAAAAATATTTAATATTTTTAACAAATATTGTGTATAAAAACTAATATGCACACAAGTTTATATGTTTTTTTTGTTATTATAGCCTGAGGTTAAAAAGTCTGATTTGGGATAGGCTTTTTGGCTTTTTGGTGAGATGTCCACATGTTAAATTACCCAACTGTCCTTGGGGTAAAAGTTGGGCACTGTGGGCGGCTAAGCAGTACACGTCAGCCTTTATTTTTTTTTTTAATTTGGTTTTTTTTTTTGGATAAGCCTTTTTTATGATTTTTTTTAATGACGTGGAAAATTAACATTTAGGTGTTATTTGTTTGTCATTTTTTTTTAAAAAAATTATATTAATTTTTTTTTTTTTTTTTGGTTTTCGAAAGGGCTATTTCATGTGTGTGTGTGTGTGTGTGTGTGTGTGTGTTTTTAAATTACATGGAAAATGCTAATTTCGGTTTTATTTTATTGTCTTTTTTTTTTTTTTTTGGTTTTGTTTAATTTTTTTTATTTTTTTTTTTTGAAAAGGCTTTTTCATGTTTTTCATTTTAAATGACGTGGAATCCATACTAATTTCGGTTTTATTTTTGTCTTTTTTTGTTTTTGTTGTTTTTAATTTGTTTTATTATTTGTAAAAGGTTTTTTTATGTTTTTTATTAAATGACGTGGAAAATGATAATTTCGATTTTTTTTTGTGTTTTGTTTTTTTTATTTATTTGGAAAAGGCTTTTTCATGTTTTCCATTTTAAATGACGTGGAATTCATGCTAATTTCGGTTTTCTTTTTATGTCTTTCTTTTTGTTTTTGTTGTTTTTTATTTATTATATTATTTGGAAAAGACTTTTTTATGTTATTTTTTTTTAAATGGCATGGCAAATGATAATTTCGGTTTTTTGTTTTTTTGTTTTTATATTTTATTTGGAAAAGGCTTTTTCATGTTTTTCATTTTAAATCACATGGAATCCATGGTAATTTCGATTTTATTTTTATGTCTTTTTTTTTTTTTTTGCTGTTTTTTTATTTGGAAGAGCCTTTTTGATTTTTTTTAAAATGACGTGGCAAATGATAATTTTTTTTAACTTTGTTTTTGTAACTTGTTTTTTTGTTTTTGGAAAAGGCTTTTTTTTTTTAATTTGTTTTTTGTTTTTGGAAAAGGCATTTCTATGTTTTGTTTTGTTAAATGACGTGAAAAAGTATGTGAGTCGGTTTTATTTGTTTTTTTTAAGAAAAAACCAAACATCTAAAAATATTTGTGTCATCGATTGTGACCGTTTGTTGAAAAAAAAATTCAATTTTTGATTGAACAAATTTTCGAACACAATAATTTGGAAAATAACGTGTTCAATAATTTGGAAGG
The DNA here is from genome assembly GCF_055761805.1 of Camellia sinensis. Taxonomy (NCBI): domain Eukaryota; kingdom Viridiplantae; phylum Streptophyta; class Magnoliopsida; order Ericales; family Theaceae; genus Camellia; species Camellia sinensis. The sequence continues at coordinate 93,939,705 of NC_138962.1, forward strand.
GATTATTTCCTGTGTAAACACATACATATTGTACATGATAATATACTTACATACAGCCTCTTCCGCGTGGGTTACTAATGTTACAAGCCTACAGATATTAGGTGGACTATTATATATTTCCTAACATTCCGTTATTATGCAGGTACACTAACATGTCCCGTATGCGAAGTCACACCAATGCCATATGCGGGTCCTCATCCCCAACCATTAAAGCATCCTCGTCATGTTCAACCTCTGGTATGGTATTTACTAGTGCCATAACCTCTTCCTCGTTCACGATGGGGTTAGCAGTTGTTGGATTGCCTATATTTCAACGTATATAATTATGTAACGCTATTGATACACCTACTAACTGAACTTGCACATTTGCAAAATCATACTGAGGCATGTCTCTAATAAACCCCCATTGATTTTTCCAGGCGCCGAAAGTGCGTTCCACCACACTGCGTAACGATGAGTGAACTTTGTTAAATAGTTCCCTGTGGGTGTTTGTTGTCCTATGCTCGATATTAGCGTGAAATTGTTGTTGGTGGTAACGGCTGTCTTTGAAAGGTGCTAGGTAACCTACTCGGTTCGGATAGCCAGCATTGACAAGATAATATTTGCCTACAAACAGTACTTGAAACAAACCACCAAATTGTGTTTAATTTTTAAGTAACGATGTTTTCCCAAATATTATGGACCCAAATATTTTCAATGCACTGTGTTACCTTCTTTAGGATGTGGAAATGTGATATTGTCATTTGTTAGTATCTCATTGAAGATGCGACTATCGTGCATACTTCCTTCCCATCCAAGCGAAACAAAGATGAAACATATGTCAAAATCGCACGCGGCCATGATATTTTGCGTGTGACAGTATTTTCGTTCGAAATATGTTGGGACATCTGGCCCCGTAACCCGTGCACTAACATGTGTTCCGTCTATGGCTCTGATACAGTCCTACCAACAACCCAATTGTATTGTTACTCCTAAGGGTACATGTAACGGCTATTTTTCATACGTCACATCCAATAAAAAAAAATAAGAAGAAGAATCACTTACTTAACTGGTTGAGGTTTGAAAATAGTACCTTGAATGGTAGGTATTTTCGTTTAGACCGCACATATGGATGTATGTGATGCTGACTATATGTGGGGCTGCAATGTACAACAGTGAACTCCTTTATCACTGTTAATGCATTATGCATGTGCCGAGACACTGTCTCCCCCAAATGTTGGAACCGTTCTTGGGTTTCCCGATTTTGCAACCCTCTCAACACGTGGATAAACATTGTAACACTTTCTTTAACAGCTAAGCCATGTGGACGTTGCGGTACTTGTAACCCAAAATTAGTTACTAATGTGTGACACAAAGCTGCAAACACTTCCTTTGGCATGCACACATTTTCCTCGAATCGACCTACATGGCCCGCATATAGTTCGGTTATCCATGCATGCTCGATCAAAATTGAAGTGCAACATGGCATTTTGGCCATGTGTTTTTCGTACCACTCTTGCACATACTGACATGTTTGTACAAATGTCCAATTGTTTTCTTGTTGCAGTTGTATGGCCATTTGGTTAAGCATTTCTTAAATCCTGACTATTGCTTCCATCCCCAGGATTCATCATGTCGATTCAAGCGAAACCTACAACAATGGGACAGTTTGAATCAGTTTACATGTGATGCAGTGGGTTAAAGGTAATAAAAGCTTGTAATTGCATATTGCAAACATCATTGGAAATATTTATGTTGCATCACCATGGAATATATGACGCTTAACAGTAAGGTACAATTGCATGTAAAATGTACCAAATAAACAAACAATGAACCTGGTGGTAAGTGGTAATACACAAACCAATAAAACATTAATTGCATTACCAACACAATCATAGCAACGGAAAAATAACATAACAATAAACAAATAAATAAATCCATAAACAACCAACACATGGCAGCCCGTTGTTGCGCATGTAATTCCTATAAATAAATAAAAAAAAGACACAACTATCCTGTTCCATCCAAAAAAAACACACAAGCATCTTATGTAATCGTCGAAAAACATACACAAACATGCAAATATTTTTTCGCCAAACCCGGGAAAATATTTTTAAAAAAATATGAAAAAAGCACGCACACCATCCTGTTTATTACAAGTCCAACATGAACGTGAGTAAAAGTTTTTTAAAGCAAGATAATAGGAGCACATCTTCAGCATGACACCGTTAAGTCAAATCTGGTGAGCCCCGAACAGGTTCACAAACAGCGCTGCCGCACTACACTGCAGCTGCTTCTATGTGAGCCAGCTGATAATGCAGTCGTCATCAGGCTGGCACATCATCACCTCCTGGTAATCTGCGTTATCCATCAATGTCGAGGCAAAATGGAATAGCAATGTACCGAGAAGGGAAGAATGTTCCTCAGCCGTTGCATGCACTCCGAAATTGTGTACAGTGATTCATTACCTGTGAGCTGCCTGACAGTAACCTGCTGATTCTGGGTACAAACCACATTTGTCAGATTGTTCATGCTTTCCGCAATAATTGGCGCTCCACTTGTGGCCTTTTTCGACTTTCCACAACTTGTTGACGGAGTCCGTTTCCTTTTCTCGTTAACAATCTGAACAAATTCGATTGAAGAATCTGAGTCGACGTCCTCTACTCATGTAGGTATCGGGTCAACAAATGGCTGGGCTCTAAGACTGTCCACAAAATCGGATAAGACGTCGACAACTTCAGTAACTTTCTCTCCTAGGGTCCAATGGTGCTTACCAGTGGCTGATGCCCCTATAAAGACCATCTCCATTAACTCGCGATGTTCCAAAGTTTTTTTCTTGAACTTGGCACACGCCTTGTTTGTCTGCAAAATTGGACATTGAAAAAAAATTAAATGTTACATGCAATATGTGAAATTTTTACTGACACCAAAAATGAGAAAATTGATTACTAATAGGCAAATATGAAACGAAACAAACATAAGGAAATTATATTGCACTTACTGATTCCATCTTGTCCCACCACTCATCTGATGCCTGAAACATACCAGTTTCACTGTCAAAGCCAATCCCTGACACTCCTCTACTGGAATCCATCAACTTCCTCCAAGCATTCCATTCTTTTTTTTAGGGCCATGTATTTATTCTTCAACTGTTTCAGGCCATGTTTTCTTCCTATTTTTTTCTCGAATTTTCGTGCCGACGACTTATACCCAACTTGGCTTAGGACTAGGAATGGCTGATTTTCCTTTTGTAATCTCATTGGCAATCAGGTGCAGGAAAATTTGGATTGACCCATTGTCCCACGATGCCTTGTGCTTTAACTGCTTGTGTGTCTCTTCCACACTGCTTGACTTCTCTGGAGCAATGCCTTTGTTTTTGGATTGGGTACGAGGAGGAGTACGTATCGAAGCCATTTGGAGTAACCACACAACAAAGGCAACTAATTTACGGGTGAAAATAATCATCATTATACACAAACATGTAAGACCATAGCACAATAATTTCAAGTATGGCCATTGCATAGTAAACACAATAATTGGATGCTACATTGGACAATATATAACCATTGCACATTACTTAACATAGCAATACAAGCACATAACATTCATGTAGAAGGAATATAAACATCAGAATTGAAACAGTACATAAGAGTAGTCATTAATGTCTATGCCAAACTTGTCATGCAACGCTGTAAGGTCCCAATGTCTCACATCAGGAATGGAGGGAGAGTTCTTGGGTTATAAAAGTAAAAACCTAGACCCTAATATAGCATCGAGGCCTTTTCCTGAGTGGTGAAATCCCTAGCAGAACTCCCTAGTTAAGCGTGCTTAGGCTGGAGTAGTTCTGGGATGGGTGACCCACTGGGAAGAACAAATCTGTGCAGGCGTGGCCTAAAGCAGACAATATCGATAACGTACGAAGGGTCAGGGCATTACAAATGGTATTAGAGCCTACACTCCAGAGTATTGAGTGTGGGCCCCTGGCGTCTCTCAGTGCATATAGGCAGACTTGTGAGCTGGCAGGCTACTACACGGGGACGTGCAGCCTTAAGAGGGATAGATTGTAAGGTCCTGGTGTCCCACATCAGGAATGGAGAGGGAGTTCCTGGGTTATAAAAGTAAAACCTAGACCCTTATATAGCATTGAGGCCTTTTCCCCGAGTGGTGAAATCCCTAGCAGAACTCCCTAATTAAGTGTGCTTAGGTTAGAGTAGTTTTGAGATGGGTGATCCACTAGAAAGAACAAATCCATGCGGGCGTGGCCCAAAGTGGACAATATTGATGATGTGTAAAGGGGTCGGGGTATTACAAACGCAAGGCAAACTTATTTACATAATAGGCAACATCAGTACGACCTCCTACAAGATTCCTTACATACGCAACAACAAAATGACAACGACAATGCATAGCACATAGACAATGGTTTTAAGGAGATGCAATGACTGTTGAATTTGTATGGCATCATCCCGCAATTGAATGACAATGTCGTTTCTAGATGACACATCGTCCGTGCTTTGTTGCCTAGGTTCTTCACACCAACCAATCCAGCTGACAAAAGGCTGACGAATACAAATGATGAAGTTATTAGTCAATTGGTTCGTAATGAAATGCAGCTATGACCATTAATGAATTGGGCACTCACAACAGGGTGGGGACATGCAAAGTAGGGACGCCCTGGATTTTTGGTCAACTTGGATATCTTAACAATACAGTGGCCATAGCCACAGGCACACATTCGACGTGGCCATGTATTGGAAGTTACAGTAGAGATAAACGAAGCCATGCTATGTTTGCTGACCGGGTGAAAGACTAATGATAACATGTAGGTGGCACATTATTCACAGTTCAGGAAATTGTCAGATTGTTACAAAATGAAGAATGCCCCCATTTGTTATTTAAAAATGGGGTTTCACAATAGGGAAAATGTAAGTTTTCAATTATAAATTTATCCGTATGTGAAATTTGATTATTTTCCTTTAAAACACAAATAAAGTAACTTTGATTATTTTCAATTATTTTTCTATTCGACTATTCCATAAATTAACTTTTTTTTTAACACAAAATTTGAATACAAAGGGGTTAAGGTCACACGAAAATTATTGTACAATGTATGGAAAAGCAGCAACTACTTCTTTAACCACTCTTTAATTGACAAACATTCGAAAGTAACAATCAATCATAGCTGCAATTCATCTCCATTTCCATTTTTCAATTAACGTATAATTCATATGATTTGTTCTATCCTTCTTAAGAAAGATACAAATAACCAAATTAACATATCAAATTCTATATTTTAGAAACTAAATTCCATGTGTTACATCAAAGGTGTACTATTCTATAGCTCAACTTTTTTGCGCCCCCTTTTCGGAAGTTCGAAATAAGTCCTACAGTTTGAACTCCTGCAGTTCCGAATCTAATCTCACAAGTGCAATGTGAAATAGATAATCACCAAAGACTCCAAATCCGGCAAATCTTTTGGAAAATCGATTTTGAATCAAATTGCCAAAATTGAATTGCTTTGCCAGATACAGAGTCACCACCTAAATATTTTGGAGAAATTTAGGAAACCCATGTGTAGACACCCCATTTTTGACCGCCCTTAAGACTTAGGCGCCACTGATTGATCACTCGATGATAAAAGTAGTGCTGTGCAAATGTTTGATTTCTTCATCAAGAAGAGCTCTAAATCCCAACCTTACACCCCATTTTTTATCAAAACGATTTTAGACCAAAAATTTTTTAGACCTTAAAATCCTCTTTGTCAAAATATTTTTGAAAAGCTTCTACGATGTTCCGAGGCTCATATTTCGTTTAAAAATTGCACTTTTTGGTAAAACGAGCAAGGACAAAGTGGAAATAAATAGAAGAGATGTGAACTCTTTGAAAAATCTTTTAAATATCTTATTTAGAGGTTTGGATTTTAAGAAAATAAGAGGGGAGGGATGAAAACTAGTTAGGGAAGAAGTTGGGTATAAAACCGTAAGGGAGAACTAAGCAACCTACACTAAATCAGACCTATCCTTTTGTACACTTGGAATTTAGATGTGAGCCCACCTCCATTGGAAATTAGACTTCCGGGGCTTCAATTTAGACTAAAGAATGACCTAAATCGAGTCCGGATGAAGGAAATATGTCTATTTGAAGTCGGGCCTGGAAGTAGATTTTTCTTATAGCCCGCAAGTAGCCAGCAATCACCATTTGTGGCCAGCTGGCCACTAATGCAAATTTCAGTAGAGTGTTGGTAAAATGGAGCAAATTTGTTCTGGAAATGTTCAACTATGCAAACAGAGGCATTCGGGAGCAAAACGGTGGTCTTTTCAGGTGGAATCCGAGCATGTGCATGCATATCCCTCGTTTCCCGAGGCGGAGTAGTTAGTTGCTTAGTTTAATTAATTATTTTAATTACATTTGTGTCGTAATTATTTAATTAGCTAGCTAACTAATTAGTTCATTTGTTATTGTAATAATTAGTTAAGTAGTTTAACTAGTTATTTAATTTGTTTTGTAATAGTTAGCTTTAGTTTTAGCTTTAATTAGTTAGCTAGTTAGCTTAGTTTATTCATTCGGACTCTTCTTCATGAGAGCGAAATGATGTTATAAGGTGTATGTCTTCCAACCTCACGTCTTTCTCTTTTTTATTTATTCGCTTTTGATGGTTAGATTAAGGGCATCACGTTTCAATTAGCATATCGCATGTTTGTATCCATCCACTTGTCTTGCATGCACCAATGCTTGATTCATCATTCTAACTGCATTGTCGTTTCAATACCTCATTGAATACGTGTTTAAACGCATGCTACAAAATTGTTGCAAATAACATGTTAAGTAGCCGAGCCTAGTTTAGTTACATTTTTGTATGCGTTGCATTAGTCATATTACGTAGTTAGGAATCATGCATTTTTTCTAACTCTTTTGTTTATTTTGACTTGGAGTACTAGGTGAGTTTTTAGTACTTTAGCACATTACATGAGTGTGAGTGTTTCCATGTTTAACGTGCTTGCCATGAGGCTAATTGCTTAAGTGTTATAATTGCTTGAATGCCTATGGATGAAGGCTTGTTGCTTGAATTGGAAAGATTTGAGTAATATTCATATGTGTCACTTTTTTCAAGTGGTACATATTTCAAAACCCAACATGACTCGAAATGTTCCAATTCTTACAAAGCTAGTCTATATCTTGTATACGCGCATCACATAGTAAATGCTAGCCTAATAAACCAGAACAAGAGCATATAATGTTGATAAGATTCATATCATGATTAATAGAGGCTGATCTTCGATCGGGCGAGTAGGGGTGCTTAAATGCATTTATGGCCTTCCCTTCTCGTACCTAAGTTCCCGAGCTGAGACAATCTTGGTGATGATGGACACATGGCCTTTGGCACGAATCATGGGTTTCCTAAATTTCCCTAAAACAAAATATTTAGGTAGCGACTCCATATCTGGCAAAGCAGTCTAATTTTGGAATTTTTTGATTCAAAATCATTTTTCCAAAAGATTTGTCAGGTTTAGACTCTTTGGTGTTTATCAATTTCGCATTGCACTTGTGAGATTAGATTCAGAACCGTGGGAGTCCGAACTGTAGGGCTTATTTCGAACTTTCGAAAGGGGGCGCGAAAAAATTGAGCTATACCATGACTCGTGCCAAAGGCCACATGTCCGTCATCACCAAGATTGTCTCGGCTTGGGAACCTAGGTATGAGAGGGGAAGGTCATGAATTGAGCACCCCCGCTCGCCTAATCAAAGATCGGCCTCTACTAATCATGATATAAATCTTATGTACATCATATGCTCTTGTTCCGATTATTAGGCTAGCATTACTATGTGATGCGCACCAAACAAGTATAGACTACCTCGCAAGAATTGGAACACTTGAGTCATATTCGTTTTGAAAATTGTTTCGAAATATGTACCACTTGAAAAAGTGATCGCATATGAACGTTGCTCAAATTATTCCAATTTAAGCAACTAGCCTTCATCCACAAGCATTTAAGCAGTTTATCAACTAAGCACTTAACCTCATGTTAAGCATGCTAGACATGGAAACAATCACACGTATGCGATATGCTAAAGCGAGTAAAAGGCTCACGTAGTACTCCAAGCCAAAATAAACAAAAGAGTTAGGAAAAAAAATGCATGGCCCTAACTTATGCAAGATGACTAATGCAACGCATGCGATATGCAATTACTAGGCTCGGCTACTAATATGGCATATGAAGCAATTTAAATAGCATGCAATCTAAGCATGTATTCAAAGAAGTATTGAACTAACAATGCAGTTAGAATGATGAAACGAGCCACGGTGCATGCAATACAAATGGATACAAACAAGAAGAATGCTAATTGAAATATGATGTCCCTAAACTAACCATCATAAGCAGTTAAATAAAAGGGAGAAAGACGTGGGGTTGGAAGACATACACATTATTACATTGCACTCTCACGAAGGAGAGTCCGAATGAATAAACTAAGCTAATTAACTAACTAATTAGAGCTAAAGCTAATTAAGCTAACTATTACAAATCAAAACGAATAAACTAGCTAAGCTACTTAACTAGTTATTACAACACTTGAATTAACTAACTAGTTAACTGACTAATTAAATAATTACAACGCAAGTGCAATTAAAATAAGTAATTAAACTAAACAACTAACTGCTACGCCTCAAGAAACGAGGGATGTGCATGCGCATGCTCGGTTTCCACCCGAAAAGACCACCGTTTTGCTTCTGAATGCCTCTGTTTGCACAGTTGAACACCAACACTGTTGCCCACTTCTAGAATAACTCTGCTCCACCTTACCAACACACTGCTCAATTTTGCATCAGTGGCCGGCTGGCCAATGATGAAGGCTGTCGGCCACCTGCCAGCCACTACTGCACAAGTTCATCTTGCTACAACAGAGGACAAACAGAGCATATACAGGGTATTTCAAGGGTTTGTTTGCACAACTCACCCCTCCTTTTCATGAGTAAATCAAAGGAGTAGCAAGTTCAGTTCACAAACCATCAATGGATGCAATTTCATTGCATGATGGCTTGTGAAACCCAGTGTGCAAGTTCAATAAATGCAAAACAAGACACAAACCTGTTTCCTTTCATGAATGATCAAGGAAAGTGATAACCTTGGAACCTTGAATCATTTCATCACTAATGAGTATGAAATGGTTCAAGTTTCCATATGTTCAATTAACGTCCGATTGAACACAACCAAATTATTATCTTGCTCACTTTTAATTCCAAGTTTTAGTTACTCCATTTTAGTTACCTTTTCATCCTTTAATTCAATTAAGTCCAAGGGGTGAGTTTAAGTCCTCTAATGGAAAAAGAACTCAAACCAAAAGTTGTTGTAGGAATGAAAGAGGCATCATATCGTTGGTAATGAACCCCCTAAGTGATTAAACCATTAAGCATAACACCTCAATCTCATGCTTCAAACAAACAAATAAATAGTTTGAACCACTTTCAAAGAAAAATAAAAAGCCAAGAAATGAGAGAGGTTGCAGAGATGATTAAGTGCTGAAAATGAGTGAGAAAAGCATAAATAAATACTATCAACTCAAACAAGATGGTTTCTAAGGCCTAGAACACCAAGCTCATGAGGACTATTACACTATAAGCATGCAAAACAAAGCTCAAATGCAACTAACAGCCCAAAATAGTGCTAAAACAGTCTAAAATAAGTCCTAAAATATGCTGGACTTGAGCTAAAAATAGCTAGATTAACATCCTAAAACATGGCACAAACTAGGCTAGTAAACAAAACACACGGAGGGGAGGAACCCCTCTAAATTTGGACTTCAAAACATGATTTTAGCCACTAAAAAAGCTCTGAAAATCAGTGTTTAAAAGCTTGGAAAAAGATAGTAAAAGGGTGGGAAACACAAGGGCAAAGGCCTTCAAAAAAAGGTATATAAAAGGGCTATCAAGCCCTCAACCTTTAATGGCCTTAAACCTAATCTTCAGCTCGAAAAAACACAGAGTTTTGACAGCCCAAAACAATGGGAAAACAACAGGAAAAATAGTAGAGAAAGAAAGCAAATAGGTAAAGCCTTATACCTCTTGAAGAGAATAAGCAATTCAAGCAACAAAACCAAGCAAATAACACCCTCAAAAGCTCAAACCAAGCTCAATAATACCTCAGCTCAAAGATGAGAAGATTTGGTTAAGGGTGTATAGGCAAAGGTTGAAGATTTATAGGCAAAAGTATAGAGATTTGGTAGAGAGAGAGAGAGAGAGAGAGAGAATTGTAGAGAGAGGAAAATTTTTGATCTCAAAATTTTCTAACCTTCAAACATGAGGAAGGGGCCTCCTATATGTAAAAAACATGAAATTCTCTCAAGTATATCTAGCCCTACACGTGGGTGCAGATGGGTGCATCTGTGCAAACAGCTAACACAGTTGACATAAAATATCTGCAAAAGACACTGGTGGCTGGTCGGTAAGCCACATCAGGGCCAGCAGCCCAAAAATGATGCCCGACAGCCTCAAAATGTAACTGGCAGGCCACCAGAAGCTACAAGCTTGAAGGACCAAGAGTTGGTCTAAGAATGAGGAAACATAGGTGTAGGGCTTGAAAAACTCAAAACTGTGGCGTTCCGCTGAGGACTTCGAGCACTTGGCGAGCATATAAACTCATCATCGGGTGTGCATGCATTGGTGTCTGAGTCGTAAGGGCCGTAAAAAATGGGACGTCTACAGTTGCCCTTCTTTGACAGAACTCGGAGTCATGAAATGACGTGAGTGAATATCAAAGCCCAGAGACAACCCATTTTGACAAGGCCGTAAGACTTAGACAAACAATCAAGACAGAAATAAATGGTTACGCCTGCAGGCTACCTACGTATCCCTTTACAAAGAATCAAACCAGCGTAGTTTTGGGGCAAAATGCAAATGATATGCACAAAAACTTTGAAAGCTGGACTCACATGCTTCGCGAAGCCAACTATGTTGAAAACTCATGATCATGCAAGATGATGCAATAGGCAATAACAAATACGGTAAGCAAGAATGAATACAATAAACAGGATAACAACACATGAATAAGCAGCTTCAAGCAAAAAGAAGATAAAACTGCACTTTAACCACGCCAAAACAAGAGACGAGGAAAGAAAACACCGCTCAGAGTTGCGTTTCATGCACCCTAAGAAACTGAGAAAGCAGCTCGGGGTCGTGTTTCACACGTCCCAAGAAACAAGAGAACCCGCTCAGACTCGTATTTCACACGTCTTGAGAAATAAGAAAACCCGCTCGGGCCTGCGTTTCACGCATCCCAAGAAACAAGAAAACTAGCTCGGGACTGCATTTCACGCATCCTGAGATACAACATAAAAATTGCTCAGGCTCGTGCTTCGCACATCTCGAGATGAAACCCGCCCAGGGTCGCACGTCACACATCTTGAGATAACAAGAAAACCTCTCGAGCTCGTGCTTCGCACGTCTCGAGATGAAACCCACCCAGGGCCGCGCGTCACACATCCTGAGATAACAAGAAAACTGCTAGGGCTTGTGCTTCGCACGTCCCGAGATGAAACTCACCCAGGGCCGTATGGCACACGTCCTGAGATTACAAGAAAACCATTTGGGCTCATGCTTCGCACGTCCCAAGATGAAACCCGCCCAGGGCCGCGCGTCGCGCGTCCTGAGATAAAATAACTCGGGCTCGGGCTCAGGCTTCACACGTCTCGAGATGAAACAACATAGGGGTGTGTGATAGATGCACAAAGAAAACAAGTGCGATAGATACACAAAGTGAACAAGTGTGATAGATGCACAAAGTGAATGAGTAGGATAGATGCACAAAGTGAATGAGTGTGATAGATGCACGAAGTCAACAAGTGCAATATATGCACGAAGTGAACAAGTAGGTTCCCCTACCAAGACACAAATGACTTTATCTGGAACTTCTCTTAATGAACCGTACATACAATATCGTGTGCCTGTGTTGGCAAAGGGAGAAAGAAAGCAAAGTTAACATGAACAACATGCAATGCAGTGACAATGCATATTCTATGCAAGATGAACAACCAAGATATGAAGTTAAGTGAAGGCATGTTCTATGCGAGGACAAAAGCATATTATATACGAAATAAGAGCAAGAGCACATTCTATGCGACAATATATGCGAAATGCAAATGAAAAGAGAATGAAAGCATATAACGAAGAAAAACGACATTCAATGGCACCTTCTGACTTACCTCTCAGAGGAAATACAATATGTTTAAAAACGATACACCTTGTTCATGTTGACAAGTGATGAACATCGTGAAAACACAATTTTGAGCTTCCGTAGAGACAATCTGGACCCAACAGTGAACTTTCCTTGCACTTCTTGGAAAACAAAGACACAAAACAGCATCGTGACACAGAGGGAAGCCACTGGCCATTTGCCGGCCACAGGAAGAGGATGACAACTACATACCGGCCACTAAACAGTCTTACGAGCCACCAGTGAGCCTTGCTGGCCACCTGCCGGCCACCGATGGCAATTTGGGGCAAATTTGTCTTTTCACGCACGGGTCTTTTAGTATACATTGCAACACTTCATTTCCTTACTTCTCTAGGGATGAAATCCTTCCCTCTCTCTCTCTCTCTCTCTCTAGACACTTTTTCTCTCTAGATCCAAGCCTTTTACGCGTTTTCCAACGCCCCACGCAAACTTTATTTTCTAAACCCTCTTACTTCTCTACACTTTGAACCGATTGGAATTTGATTTCGATACACTTTTCCTCATTTTCCCCCTTCTAGGCTTGTTCCCCTCGAGTTTCTCTTGGGTTTGGTGAACTTTCCCAGGCTTTGACTTTTTCTTCTATTTTCTCTCTCCTATGGTTGACTTTTTCGAAGTTTACCCTATTTTCTCTATTTTTCTTCATTTTTTACCTACTTTTCCCCCATTCTTCAGATGGCGAATGATATACCACATGACGGGGCTCCTTTAGAGGTTCCCCCCGTATTTTCACCTGTTCCCGAAGCGGATGAGCTGGTCATTGTCAAGGCGGCTGGAGGTATTGAGGCTGACCTCAAGGCAGAGTTCGAGCCTGAGCCAGAGCCACTACCAGTGAGGGTACGGTCATTTGATCCGGAGAGGCACTATCCCCGGACATATATCCTGCCAGCTGGTGGCATTAGGCGCTTTAGCGACTTCGTTCTCGGTGTACTAGAGGACCTCCTACTAAGGGAGCTGGCTTCTCATCTTTCATCCATCGCTGTTGAGGTATGAACCCTATTTTTATGCACTTTTGTCTATCTTTACTGCATTTCTTGCGCTGCCTTTTATCTGATTGTACTTTCATCACTGCCATATCTGATTCATCTGTTCTTTGCCACAGGGCAAGTCTTGTGCCTTCAGAGGGTACGGAGCCACAATTGCACGAGATTGGTACGACGAGCTCCCTACTGGAGTTCGCGACATTGTAGACAAGACTGGCTTCGGCCTCTTCTACTCCGACCTGACGCGAGTCATCGCTAGTCGTCCTCTTCTGGGCGCGCTTGTGGAAGGTTGGTGAGACACCTCCAACTCCTTCCACTTCTCCACTCCTGGGGAGATGACAATGACTCCCTACGACTTTGCCATGATCACGGGCTTAGGAGTAGGAGGCGACCCGATCCTTTTCGATTCAGACATGGGGGAGTGGGAGGCGGCCTGGGTTGAGCTACTAGGAGCGCATCCACTCTTATACCGGACAGGCATGGTCAAATATACCTGGTTCGCTGAGTAGTTCAGAGGGAGCGAGCCCGAGACAGTAGAGGAGATGGAGCAGTTCGCCAGAAGCTTTCTAATGTTCGTCTTTGATACCACCTTGTTTTCGAACAAGTGGAACACCGTAGGCTTATATCTGCTGAGCGCACTGGTGACCCTTCCCCGGGTGCGCTTCTATGTGAGCTCTACCTCCCGTCTGAGGAGAGACTTGATTGGAGGCTACTGGCGAGCTTGGGAGGTATGCATCTCAGTTCCCTCTTTGCACTTTACATTTTCTGCTTCATATCTGTTCAACACCTATGCTTTCTGCTTTGCACTTTTTGTATCTGTTCATGCATTGTGTTTTCTGCTTTGCACTTTCTGTATTTGCTCATACATTGTGCTCACATATCACTGCATTTTCTCCGCAACTGTGGGTGTATGCTTATTTTTCAACTCTCGCCCCAGAGCCCATGGAAGAGCTCCTACTAGTAGTTCCTTATTCGAGGCGGTATGATAGGAGGTGCTAACTCAAAACTTGCTAGACCTTCGCATTCTTTCGGCACTATTTTGACACTGTGGCTGCCCACGAGGTAACCCAAAACACAGTCATGTTTGCTTTACAACTGTTCTGATTCACATTTTGGCAACTGACAGCAACTAACAATCTGTACACTCTCTGTGTTTGCAGATCATGTGGCAGCCATGGGCCATGATGCCAACTAGGATACAGGACCAATATGTTGGGGCATGGGCCACTTCTCGCTTCGACATTCTACTTGAGGGCCCAGTTTGCCAGGCCTGGTTCTTGAGTGAGCAGTTCGTCTACCAAACTGTAGGCTTACCAGATCTAATCATCTCAATGGCGCCACCAGAGTCTATGAGATCTGCAGACAGCCTATCCATTGATGGGGTCACTAAGTTTATGGTGGGCTTGGATACTGATTGCTTCAGGGCAGAGGGTGACTACGCGACTTTCATTCAGACGCATCTCATGCCACCTTTGATAGGCGTTCGAGAAGACGAGGGGGCGAGGGCTCCTACTGCGAGAGAGGTACCTAGGGTAACCAGAGCGACCAAGACGGACAGGGCGACCAGAGTCTGTGCTAGAGGGGCTTCCCAGGCGAGGCAGAGGACCGGTTAGCCAGAGTTTCCCACTGCGTTGACATGTTGGCGGCATACTGGGGATGCTTACCGGGTCTCGATTAAGCTTACGACGTCTGGGCATGAACTTGTCGGGGTTCGAGGCCCGACTAAGGTATGGACCACTCTTTACTATTTGTACCTCATACTTTAGTTCAGCTATGTTTATTGCAATTACTGATCATCCAAATGCATTTGCAGGCATCGATCAAGTACACAGGGAGCGCTATCGAGCTGATAGCCTCCTTGATGGACATGGTACAGAGGAGGGAGATGCTACTCGGTCTCCATAGCATCCTGATAATTTCTCAAATTTACACTTCATGCTATCATCTTTCCACTGATACAATGGCATTTCGACTGTAGTCTGTTCCAAACTGCACTGATACATTACATTGGCACACTGTACTCACATATTGCATTCACACACTATATCTGACTTCTGTATACACTCATTCTACATACTATACTTGCGTCGGATACACACACTGAAACTGATATGTTGATAATTGTCTTTTTAGATCCTATCCATACCGATGGCTCCTGCGGCAACAGTGCCAGCAGCGACAGTACCTCCTATAGCAGCAGGGAGAAGAGGTAGAGATAAGGGCACTCGAGACCGGTGCAGTCCTTCAGAGCCTATCTTGCGCAATGATGATGCTAAGACCAGTGATTCTGAGGAGGCAATGAGTCAGCATTCTAAGTCGTCCGAGAGTGAAGACGATGATGCCGGCTAGGGTTCCGAGCGCGGAGGTGACGATGCTGAGGAGGGTACTGGACAGAGAGCGGAGACGATGCCGGCTCTAGTTCTGGCTCAGAGACTGATTCAGACAGTGGCGCTGATGGAGACAGTGCCCCAGAGTCCTCTCCTATGAGGAAGAGGAAGAGGACGAAGAGGGCCTCTAGAGCATAAGGCGATAGGCGCTGATTTTTGATTTTTTGCTTAGTTTATTTTTTTTTTTTGGTAGCATTAGCACATTGTATAGCCTCAGATAGGTTATATTTGCTTTAAAACTTGTACTCCTCTTTTGTAAAAAACCATGATCAGTATAAAACCTTGTAGTTTTTATAAAAAGTGTTATTATTTTTGCATCATGAGCACCATATAGCATGAAATGGACATGGAATCGAATTGGCCAACAGCACTTGATTGAAACAATGTTCTTAATCGGGTAATGAACCGACCAACAAACAAATTACAAAATGCAACATACAATTCAATAAACAAAATAACTCGATAAACAAAACAAAACAACTCAAATACAACTTAAAAAACTTGCTAAAGCCAAAAGGACTTAAAACAAGACTTTAAAACACACAAAGAGTAGAACAAAACACATGCTTTCAACATGGTTCAGCACGCAAGTGGACAGTAGGCCTAAGAGGAAGGCTGCCGGCCCGAAGAGGAGTTTGCCGGCCATCTGTCGGCCACAAGAGGTGGCCAGCAAGGTAGCCTATCGGCCATCAAAAGTGAGAATCACCAAATTGTTGACAGCTAGTGTAGCAAGCCCGGGGGGGACCTTCGCTACTACAGTTCGGACTCGCGATTTTTGTTGTCGCGGTTCTTAATCTGAACCAAAGAGTTCAAATCTGGCAAATCGTTTTGAGAAACAGATTTTTGAAAAAGTAGTGCCAAACATGGACTGCTTTGCCAGATACAGAGTCGCCACCTAAATATTTTTAAAATGGGGAAATTTAGGAAACCCTGACTCGGTGCCGAAGGCCACATGTCCGTCATCACCGGAGTTGTCTCGGCTCGGGAGCTTGGGTACGATCGGGGAAGGTCAGCTATGAGCACCCCCTTTCGCCCGGTCCGAAGACCGGCCTCTACTAACCATGATATCCGATTTTGAAAATGTTATGTGTTCTTATTCCATTTATTAGCCTAGAATTACTATGTTATGCGCGCAGCAAACAAGTATAGACTAGATTGCCTAATTTGGAAAGAAACATTGCATATCCGTTTGTTTTGAAAATGCTTTGAAATTTGCTACTCGCAAGTAGGCTAAAACACGGATTTCAATGAGTTTTTCCAACTCAAACAATCCAACCTTCACCCACAGGCATCCAAACAGTTTAACACATAAGCATTTAGCCGCATGGCAAGCATACTGTCATGTTAACATTCACACACATGCGAGATGCTAAAGCATAAATACTTACATCGTACTCCGTGCCAAAACAGTAAACTAGTTAGCAAAACATGCGTGTCCTAGTTCATGTTAAATTGCCTAATGCAACACATACATGATGCAATTAGATAGGCTCGGCTAATCTAAGCATGGCATATGAAATGCGATCAACTATCACATATTCAATTTTCTTGAATTGAAGTACAAATGCAGTTAGCGTGATGTACCGAGCCTAATGCATGCAATACAAATGGATGCACACATGCATAGCATAAGGTATGCTAAATTAAACGTGCCCTAATCTACCATCATAAGCAGGTAAATAAAAGGGAAGAAAGAAGTGGGGTTGGAAGACATACACACCACTCACGCACACTTATTACAGATTTGCCCTCACTCGGAGGGACCAAATAAATATTACAAATAATTAACTACGCAAGCTAATTAAATATTACAAACTGCCTAATCAACTCAGCAAAATAACTTAAGCTAAGAAAACAGGAAAATCGCCTCGGGAAACGCGCCGCCATGCATAGGCTACCTCTGTTCTCCTTCCTTCACTCCTATGGAGGCTGCCAAAACCTCAGGACTGCTTCCTTGGATTCTGGGAGACATCACCGGCTGCATGGAATTGCCACCGGCAGTGGGGTGTGGCCACCGGCACAAAGTGAAGCTGTCGGCAGAGAAATTATTGCCGGTCGGCACCTTACACTGCCGGTCGGCAGAGTGTTCCTGCAGAATCTGCAAATGACAGCAACGGAGGGCAAGGCAAAGCATGGCAGCACAATTCAAGGCATATATGCACCAACCATGTCCCTTATCATGGTAATGACTCAAAGGGGCATGTGCCTCGATTCTCGGACCACCAATCACGCATTTCCATGCATGATGGCCCAAGGAACCAAGTATGCAACTTTCATATCAAATGAAATGCAAACCAATCAAACAAATAAGGCCCAATTCCTATCACTAAGTCAAGGAATAAGGCATGCATGCAAGATGCAATGCAACCTAAGCATGCAAGCTAAGGATGCAACATGGCATGGCAAGGCACTTATGCAAGCATACAAGCAAACATGAGGCAATGCTAATAGATGCAAAGGTGGTCTTAAACATGATTTGGGCAGCTCTAATAAGGCCCAAAACAGTAGCCAAAATGCTATAATGAGGGACCAAATACACATGCACACATACATATGTTGAAAGGCCAACACTTAGGCATAAATTGAACAACTCTCAAACACATTTGAAAGGAGGAATCATGGACTAATTAGCATGCAACATAAGCATTGAAATCATGCTAAAACATGGTGCCAAACCAAGCAATAAATCAAGCCAAGCATGCAACAAATGGCCCAAATGCTCAAAGCAAACCAATAGAGTATTGAACTACACTTAGCAAGACCAAGCATGGCATGGACTCATTGACCAAAAACAGAGTTTTGGGACATTAATACAAGGCCTAAGGATCACTTAGATGGCATCCAAATGACTCAAAAACAAAGGCATGCATAATCACCAAAACATGGAGCATGAGATGACAACCTTACAAGGCATTAAAGGGACATCAAATGCAAGCTCTCAAGCATACAATAAGGTCTGAAATGGCATGGTGGATGGTCCCAAATCACCAAAACAATGCAAGGATGGCATGCTATACATTCACATACTTAAGGCCAACAAGCCGGAATGCAAAGGGGCTATATGATGCATGCCAAATTCGACCCAAACAACCTAGGACAGACCTAGAACATGGCAAAACATGCACAAAATCTTCACAAGACTAAGCCTAAAACATGCTCCAACAAAGGCTAACAGCCTAAGGCACATTGAGGCAATAACATGGCATTACAAGGCAACTATGCTAAGCATGCATGGAGTACCAAAACCAAGTAAAAACAGAGGCATAACATGACATATTAAGCATAAAAAACAGCCAAGTCATGGTCAATACACCCTCAAACATAATGCTCTCTCAAGAGGCCAAAACATGCCCTTTTCAAGGACAACAAGGAGAGGGGGTGGCCCTCTCCTTCTTGGGACTTCAAGGCATCACCTTCACCACTGAAATCCCTCAAGATTTCAGTGGTGAAGAGACCCCGACACCAAAATCCCGGAGCTAGCACAAAAGGGCACAAAATGAGGCCTTTTAAGGCCTAAGGGTGTTCAAACTTACCCAAACCACAAAACACTCTTAATAAACAATCAAGAGGACTAAATAATAGAACTTTTTTGTGTTATACAATAAGCACGAAAATAGCTCTAAGATAGGTAGAAAATCAATGCAAAAATGGGAAAAAAGGAGACTAGGTTCTCACCCTTGAAGACCCCTTCACAAATGGTGCTCCAATGGCCTCCTTTGGCTTGAATCCAACACCAAAACTTCAAAATCAGTCCCTTAGAACCTCAGTTCCAAGAGGAAGGTGAAACACTAGGTGTTTGTGTGCAATAGTAAGACACAAAACACCTAGAGCACAAAAGAGAAGGAAAGAGATATAGGATGTGTCTCTAACTCAAACCCTAAAACCAGAGCTTAACAATGGCTGTCTAAGCTCTCAAAATATCTTAAGTGTCTAACCCCCAAGCCAAGAGACCAACCTCTCCCTATATGGCACTTCTTGTCTTGTAAAGCTTACAAGACAAGCTTCATAAGAGGGAGATCCCTCCATACACGTGTATGGAGGGGAGCAAAAAGCAAGACAGCTGTCTTAAAATATCTGCAAAAGCAGATGTACAGTAGTCGGCCGGCCAAAAATGCCATCTTGGCCAAAAATAGTGCCGACCGGCACTAAAAAGTGCTGACCGGCAACAAAAAGTGCCGGCCGGCAATAAACATTGCCGGTGGCAGCAAAAACCAGCCGGTGGCCTCTAGCCACTGCCGGTGGTGGGTGGGGATGGTCCACAAGCCCTACCCTGCCCTTCCAAGGCAAAACACAAGTGTTTGGTGCAAAACCAGACACTAAACGGTCGAGTTCGGAGATCCTGAGACAAGGCGCGTAGCCGAGACCTCCGGGAACTCCAAACGAACACAAACATGGATGATCACCGAGTGTTCAAACGGTGACGTCCAAGTCTTGAGGACGGTCAAAAATGGGGTGTCTACAGTTGCCCCTCTTTGACAGAACTCGAAAGTCATAACAATGACGGGAGTGAATGTCAAAGCCTAGAGACGACCCATTTTTGACAAGGCCGAAGACTTAGACAAACATGCACGACAATCAAGGTATGCGCCCGAAGGCAGGGGCAAAATGCAAGACAATGCACGAAGCCGAGCATAACTTATGATCATGCAAAGAAAGCTGTAACGAAGCATACATGCGACAGTTTTAAGCTAGCATACACCAAACTACACTACAATGCAGAAAGGATGTAAGAGAATTATGCAATTCTCAATACGTCTCACTCGGGAGATATGATACCTGTGCGGCTCGTCTGGTTGCACTAGCCTCAAATGAACCGTACATACAATATCGTGCCTGAAAAGAAAACAAACTTAGCAGGTACAATATCATTAGCAACATGCATGACAATGCAGGAATGGATGCAAAATGATATGCAATATATACAAAACAATGTATAAACAATGCAAATGAAGATGCAATGTAATTGAAACAATGCAAGCTATATGCAAAGCAATTAAATCGTGATCCAATCACGAGTGGTTCGAAACCATACCTATGTCAAATAGATTGATGGAGATAATAAGTCTGTCTACCATAGAACGGTCAACTGAACTATGAGCATTGTAGACAGACGCAAGAACAAGTATTGGGTGGAATTGACATAAGTGGGGAAACGACCCGCTGGAGAAAGGACTACGACCCTAATGCCGGATGCAAAAATTACACTACAATGTAATATATATGGATATGCTAGGAAGATGGCAATGGATATGGCACGCAGGCCAAACCAAATCTTGCCTAGGAAAGGCATGTACACATACGAGCCATGTGTAACACAGAAAAGGTGCCGCAACCCTCAACCAACATATCAGCGTGGAATCGGCGCGACACACATGCAGAACTGTGTTTTAACATGAAAAGTAAGGGCACATACCAAACCAAGCTCAACCTGGAAAGGCGCAAGCCATAGGCGGAAGGCGATGCAATGAATGCATGCAGGCTACAATGCAATATGTACAAATATGCAATGGAATGGATATGGATACAATGGATATGGCACGCAAGCCAAACCAAATCTTGCCTAGGAAAGGCATGTACACGTACGAGCCATGTGTAACACAGAAAAGGTGCCGCAACCCTCAACCAACATATCAGCGTGGAATCGGCGCGATACACATGCAGAACTGTGTTTTAACATGAAAAGTAAGGGCACATACCGAACCAAGCTCAACCTGGAAAGGCGCAAGCCATAGGCGGATGGCGATGCAATGAATGCATGCAAGCTACAATGCAATATGTACAAATATGCAATGGAATGGATATGGATACAATGGATATGGCACGTAAGCCAAACCAAATCTTGCCTAGGAAAGGCATGTACACGTACGAGCCATGTGTAACACAGAAAAGGTGCCGCAACCCTCAACCAACATATCAGCGTGGAATCGGCGCGATACACATGCAGAACTGTGTTTTAACATGAAAAGTAAGGGCACATACCGAACCAAGCTCAACCTGGAAAGGCGCAAGCCATAGGCGGAAGGCGATGCAATGAATGCATGCAAGCTACAATGCAATATGTACAAATATGCAATGGGATAGATGTTTACAAAAATGCATGACAATGCAGTGTGATGCGACTACTAGGAAAAATGCAATGGATGCATGCAAGCTACAATACAAATGCATGACAATGCACTATGATTTTTTTTTTTTTTTTTTTTTTTTGAGATGCACATGATGCAAGTGCGACACGCGTGCCATACGGAATGTAAGGTGATACAAATGAGACTCGCATGCCTCATAAGATGCGAAAATGATATGAAAGAAGATTTTGACAATTGGACTTATACGCTACGCGAAGCCGGTTTGTGTTCAAAACAAATGCAATGTACTAATAAGTACAAGCAAGGTGCGCAAGATAGCGTGATAGGATGCATGCAAAATGCAAGTAAGGTGCACAAAACAGTGCGATGCGCAAGAAAGCGCGAATGATTTGAAATGCACAAGACAGTGCGATACGCTAAACAGCGCGAGTGAAATACAATGCACAAAACAGTGCGATGCGCAAAATAGCGTGAATGTAGCTGTGATGAAGCAATTATGCAAAATAAATGCAACATTTTAAGCGGATGCTATGCCAGCAAGTAGACATGAACCAAACTACATCTCATGCAGAAAGGATGTAAGAGAATTATGCAATTCTCACGAACATGTGCGTTAGATACACAAAAGTGAACGAAGTGTGATAGATACACTAAGTGGACAAACATGCGTGATAGATACACAAAAGTGAAGAGAGTGTGATGGATACACTAGGTAAGCGTAGTGTGATGGATACACTAAAGGTGAACACAAAGCGTGGTAGATGCACCTAGTGAACAAGTATGATAGATATACTGAAAGCGAACACGAAATGTGATAGATGCACTTAGTGAGCAAGTATGATAGATATACTAAAAGGGAACACAAAGTGTGATAGATGCACTATGTGAACAGAGTGTGATTGATACACTAAAAGCGAACACAAAGTGTGATAGATGCACAGTGTGAACAAAGTATGATTGATATACTGAAAATGAACACAAAGTGTGATAGATGCACTATGTGAGCAGAGTGTGATTGATACACTAAAGGTGAACACGAAGTGTGATAGATGCACTCAGTGAACAAGTATGATTGATATACTAAATCAATGAAGTGTGATACAGAAAACGAGAATGTGTGTGATAGATACACAAAATGAAAGAAGTGTGATTGATACACTAAGTGAGAGTGCAATAGACACAAAAGCGAATATGTACGTGATAGATACACAAAATGATAATGTGTGTGATAGATACACAAAATGAAAGAAATGTGATTGATACACTAAGTGAAGAGAGTGTGATTGATACACTAAATGAGAATGTGGGTGATAGATACTCAAAGCGAGTAAAGTGTGATTGATACACTAAGGCAAATGAAGTGTGATTGATACACTATATGAATGAGAGCGTAACTGAAGCGTGATTGATACACTAAGTAGATTAGAGTGTAATTGAAATTAGAGTGTAATTGATACACTAAGTGAATGAAGTGTGATTGATACACTAAACGAATGAAGTGTGATTGATACACTAAAGTGAGTGTGTGTGATTGATACACAAAAGTGAATGACCTTAAAACGGAACTTCTTTGAATGAACCGTGCATACAATATCGTGCATGACTGAGGAAGAAACTTGATAGGTATAATGCATTACAATGCAAGTGAAGTGGGTGCATAACAATGTAAGTGGAAGAGTGTATAACCTTGAAGCAGGATTGATCTTGCGCCTGAGGTAGAGGTACACTCATATTTCGAAGCATTGACAAGGCCCTGAAGAGGTACGTCCGGAGTACAATCACGGAATTTTCTGAAGTTGACACAAACTCAGATACTTCGATTTTCGCTCTTTTGTTTTTGCTTTGCAGTCTGGAACCATCATAGCTTCAAATAGGTCCTGGTTTCACCGTTCACACTTATCGGAGGTGGACCCTGCAGTTTTATGGAAAAAAAGAATCTTGTTTTGCACAAACGTGAAGGATGGCATAGCACTCTGAGCACAAAACGATTTATTTTTGAAATTGAGAGATGAGTTTTCGACCAGGTATTGAGCCTACGACTGAACACAGCGAGAAAGACTCAACAACGGAAAACAAAAGGTAAACAGCCTAAACACGTCGAGACATGCTCGGAACGACTCAAAACAAGAATCGAGACAAACAAGACAAAAGACACGACACACAGACGTGCACAGGGAGCCTGTTTCACCGGGTATTATTCCCACCCTTTCTTATTTGTGATTCTCACATCACTCGGCTCTCAAGCTCGGTTTTTCTCTCAAAACCCTTTTCTCGCTTTTTCTCTCAGCGCACATCTCTCTATTCTTTAATCTCTCGTTTTTCATCCCTCCCCTGGGTGGTTGATGGATAAGCTGGAAATTGTGGGCTCTTGCCCCTGGTATTTTACCAGACTCTTGTTCACAACAGTAAGTTTCTCCCATAGAGGGGTTGTGCTACAACTGGGTGTGTAGCAAATCTGCAGCTAACATCGGTTAATGATGCCCTGCTGGAGAGTTCGGACGTGGTTAGATCTGTCCAGATGAGGGAGTGGAATATCTCGCCCCATCCCAGTTCGTGCTTCGTACTTGACTTGATTCCTCGTTGCTTGGAGGATGAGAGAGCTTTTAGCCCTTTGTTGTTGACTTCAGTTGTGCCCTTTTCTGGCAGGTAGACTGCCCTTCTTGGCAAGTATGTTGAAAATGGGGAAAAGACAGGAAGCCTGACTCAATTGTGCCCCTAGTTCATCATTTTGACCATTTTTTATTTTGTTTTCTACGAAAACAATTTTTGACCAATATGAGAGTTAGATTAACACACTTGTTCGATTTTTGATTTGAAATCATGCAAGTCAGGCTATGAGCACTGAAAATTTTCCTTTTTGGGTCCAAGAAATGGTCCAGTTTTTGGAAAAGATGGAACAATTTTCGAGAAAAGTAGTCAGCTTCAGTAAAAATTCTCAAAAACTATTTTTGCAAATGGCCAATGCTTAACAAGCACGGAACCCACTCTTGAGACGCACAACCTCGGATTTGGAGGAAAATTGCCTCCTTGCCTGAAGAGAGCTACATGGCAACGGAAAGTTGCCCCTTGTTTGCACGGCACCGCAGCGCATTGAATGGCAACGGAAAGTTGCCCCTTGTCTGAATGGCACCGTAGCGCATTGTAATCAGTCCTCAGAGCGATGATTGCAACCGAACTCCCGGATACAGAAAAGACAAAGATGACTAGAACCATCACATGGACACAAGTTGAATTTGAAGTATTTTACGGCTGGACTTCAGAATGAAGTTGCCTATGTATCCCAAACATGGGAATCAAGCCTTACGTAGTTCGGGGTTAAGGTACACTCGGGTATTTAACCTCTCCTTTTTAGGCTCTAACTTTTGCCAAGGCGCCCGATGCGGGTTTTCGACCTTGCGAGCTTTGTTTTTCTTTTCTTTTCAATTCTTTTCATTTCTTTTCATTTCATTTCCCCTTTTTTTTTTGATTTTCTTTTTTGTTCTTTTCTTTGCATTTTTTTTTTCTTTTTTGTATTTTTCTCTTGCTCTAACTTTTGCCTGGGTCGCCCTTCCGGGTTTTCAGCCCAGCGAGCCTCTCAAAGGGTAAAAGCGTAGTTTGGTCCATGCCAAATGGTTGTAGGATTTTGAAGCCATCCGTATCCAAGAAAGTGGCTGTTGATTTGCAAGAGGACTCATCTTCGGCTCTTCGAGCACGTTTGACCTCTTTGCCCCTAGTTTGAAGGGTACTTCTGTTCTAGCTTTGCAAGCTTCTTCTAATGAGGTCTAATCTTCTTGATCTGACTTTCTTGCCTCTTGTCCGAGGGCTACTTCGAATCTGGCCACACAGGCCTCACATGGCGGTTGACCGTTGAAGGTTCTGAATGGGTTCAAGGTTTGAAAGTGAGGGGTCCAATTTCGAGGCTGAGAGCGATCCTAAGCTGCACAATCTCAAGAGCGATCCCACACAAGTCTTCGCAGGGCCGCGCAAAATATTTTTTGAAATTTTTTAAGAAAGCGACAAATCGCTCGCGCTGAAGACAGTGTAGAACCAATCTGGATCAAGCCAAGGTCCTTCTCAGTACTCACATTAACAAGCATGATCTCAATCATTAAGGGCTTAGCATGCTTCTCTTTCTCTCAAATGATCAAAGTTTTGCAAATGCCGAGGAATTCCTTCCTCTTCATTTTCACCGCAGTGTTCAAAAAAAGTTTTGAAAAACTTAGGCCGATACAATGATTTCAAGGCACAGAAAAGGCAAGCGAAGAGCACTGTCATTCCATTCAATACTTCTGGCACAACTGGCACACGGCAGAAGCAAACACAAGAGTGTAAAAATCACTGCTGTTCCATTCAAATCTGTTGGCATAACTGGCTCCAAGGCAGAAACAGACTCAAAAGAAGGCAAAAAGACAAACACAAAACAAAATAGTGATGCCCGAGGTAACACCCCCGGAATCACCTGACTCTAACGAAACAGGACTGACTCGATACAACAAGACAGACCCTTAATCAAAAAGACTGACTCAAAACAAAGAGACAGACTCAAAACAAAACCACAAAACTGACTCAACACCCAAGTCAGAAGCTACAAAAACCAGCATTCGCAAATGCTCAAAACAGTACGTGCCACACGCCACATCTGGAGTAAACTGAGTGCCGTCCACAGGTGGTTCATCCCCTGATCACATATTCGTACTATCCCCCGAGTTCACTGATCCAGTGGTGATAGACTTTACTGAGCTGGTGCGGCAATGACCTTGTTATCAAACAAATCCTGTACATCATGGCGCAGACGAAAGCAGCCGTCGGTCTCATGACCGGTTTGTTGGTGGTACGCACAGTACTTAGTCTGGTCATGCTTTGCAGGGATAGGATCGGGTAGGGGCCGTTGTTCCAACGGTTTCAGATGTCCTTTCTGGAGTAAGACCTCTAGAGCCCTTGACAAAGGCATATGAAGTGAAGTGAAGACCCTCTTGACTCGAGGTGGATATTTGGTTTTTTGTGAGCTCCTTCCAGACGCACCGGTGAATGGGGTGGCTGTTTTTGATGCGGTGGTGGTAACCATGCCCACTTCAAAAGATCTTGCAGCTGCATCACCACTGGTGGTCGCATTAGAACTGCGGGAAAACGCCCTCCTGGGCTGCTCCTTCTCCTGGTCAATGAGGCCCTGCTTCATAGCATCCTCAATTTGTACCCCAATCTCATGTAAATCTGAAAAGGTGGGGAAGGGGAGAACAATCATTTTCTGCATTAGTTTGGGTTGGAGGTTGCGCACAACCATCCTGATCTGGTCTTTGTCGGAAGGCCTTGTAGCCATCATCGAGGCCTTAGCCCGCCATCTGGTTACAAATTCTGAGAAGCTCTCCTTGGTTTCTTGCCTCGTTGTCTCGAGATCCCGAGTCGTGATCTCAATTTGTGTGTTATACGAGTACTGCAGGATGAAGGCCTCAGCCATCTCGTCCCAACTTCTCTTGACGTCATCCTCCAATTTTGCATACCATGCGGCCACAACACCCGACAGGGTCCGGCCAAACAAAGACAGTTTCTGCAATCTAGTGAGGCCCATTGGTCTTAGGACGTCTGACAATAGTCGTAGGTGTACCATGGGATCCTCAGATCCGTCAAAACGATCAATTTGTGGCATCTTAAACCGGTCTGGCCGCGTCACGGCTGCGTCAGTGTATCCGTCTCCAATGTCCGGGATGGACTTCACGCCTTGAGATTTCTTAAACAGCTTTTCAAGCTTGCTCATTTTTAATGCCATGGGGTCCACCTCGGACTCGAAGGGAGAATCTGATTGATTGATAGGAGTGGGTGCTTTGGATAGTTGAGGCGGGATCGGGGGCGGAGCTGGCCCCGTTGGAAGGTCGGTATCCTCCTGGACGTGGGTTGCCTCCCCGAGTATGGGAACTCTTGGTGGGCGAGGAGTCTGGTGCGAAGTAGATACTCCAATTTGCTGCTCCAATCTGGCAATTGTCTCTGCCTGTTGGGTTATGGCCACAGCCTGTTGTTTGGCGAATTCCGCTTGACGGACAGCATCTTGCTGCATGGCTTTCATACTATCCTGGAGTTGGCGCACCATCTCTTCCAGACTCGACATATTGTTCTAATCTAACTGAGCAACCGGTATATCTGTGTCGGTAGTAGGCTTGGAAATCTCGGCCCGACTGCTCAAAGATCACTGATCTGGTAGCTGTTGTACAGGTGGTCTGTGCCTGACTAGCCTTCTCTGGCCCTGATTACCCTTGAACTGAGTCTCTGACCTGACAAAGTCTATCAGTATAAATCCAATGAACCTCGGGGGATATTGGAGCCCTCTGAAGCTATAGTTCCACGACTACCTTGCAAAAGAGAAAACAGACAGTATCTCAGCTTGATTTCACTAGAACAGGTATGCACATAGCTGAACGACTGTGCTCTCTACTGAATTCTGCCCAAAATTCTGCCGGTAAACTGATACCCTCAGGTAAACTGAATCCCAAAATACTGAACTGGTGCCCGCAGGCCTGATGCCCAAACTTGCAAACTGGTATGTACGTTCTTGTAGAGATACACTCTAAAAGCACATAGCAAGTAAGGAGAGCCAAAACACCCCTATGTTGGGGTAGGGTTTCCCTGTCTTATTTCGTCAGGAGCTAGGGTTTCACTACGCACACAGCGGTTTTCAAACAACCTAACATCGGGTAAGCAACCTGTCCTATCTTGGAATGGTCACTATGGATCCGAACATGTACTAGGTCGAATGGTCAAAAAGGGTGCCTCAGTAAAAACCGGGGTTTGTGTTCCCATGCTGTCAGAGCCCATAGCCGGTCAGCCTTATGGACATGTCTTGACAAGACAAGCCTCCGGCAAACCGTTCAGGAATGGCAGACGGCAAACACTGTGTTCCTAGGCGCACCAATGCACATGCAATGCAAAGAAACACATAAATGAAATCAAAACAAGATATCATGAGTTCGAGTCAAGCTCTCTAAAACTCCCCAGCGGAGTCGCCAGAAACTGTAGCAAGCCCGCGGGAGACCTTCGCTACTACAGTTCGGACTCGCGATTTTTGTTGTCGCGGTTCTTAATCTGAACCAAAGAGTCCAAATCTGGCAAATCGTTTTGAGAAACAGATTTTTGAAAAAGTAGTGCCAAACATGGACTGCTTTGCCAGATACAGAGTCGCCACCTAAATATTTTTAAAATGGGGAAATTTAGGAAACCCTGACTCGGTGCCGAAGGCCACATGTCCGTCATCACCGGAGTTGTCTCGGCTCGGGAGCTTGGGTACGATCGGGGAAGGTCAGCTATGAGCACCCCCTTTCGCCCGGTCCGAAGACCGGCCTCTACTAACCATGATATCCGATTTTGAAAACGTTATGTGTTCTTATTCCATTTATTAGCCTAGAATTACTATGTTATGCGCGCAGCAAACAAGTATAGACTAGATTGCCTAATTTGGAAAGAAACATTGCATATCCGTTTGTTTTGAAAATGCTTTGAAATTTGCTACTCGCAAGTAGGCTAAAACACGGATTTCAATGAGTTTTTCCAACTCAAACAATCCAACCTTCACCCACAGGCATCCAAACAGTTTAACACATAAGCATTTAGCCGCATGGCAAGCATACTGTCATGTTAACATTCACACACATGCGAGATGCTAAAGCATAAATACTTACATCGTACTCCGTGCCAAAACAGTAAACTAGTTAGCAAAACATGCGTGTCCTAGTTCATGTTAAATTGCCTAATGCAACACATACATGATGCAATTAGATAGGCTCGGCTAATCTAAGCATGGCATATGAAATGCGACCAACTATCACATATTCAATTTTCTTGAATTGAAGTACAAATGCAGTTAGCGTGATGTACCGAGCCTAATGCATGCAATACAAATGGATGCACACATGCATAGCATAAGGTATGCTAAATTAAACGTGCCCTAATCTACCATCATAAGCAGGTAAATAAAAGGGAAGAAAGAAGTGGGGTTGGAAGACATACACACCACTCACGCACACTTATTACAGATTTGCCCTCACTCGGAGGGACCAAATAAATATTACAAATAATTAACTACGCAAGCTAATTAAATATTACAAACTGCCTAATCAACTCAGCAAAATAACTTAAGCTAAGAAAACAGGAAAATCGCCTCGGGAAACGCGCCGCCATGCATAGGCTACCTCTGTTCTCCTTCCTTCACTCCTATGGAGGCTGCCAAAACCTCAGGACTGCTTCCTTGGATTCTGGGAGACATCACCGGCTGCATGGAATTGCCACCGGCAGTGGGGTGTGGCCACCGGCACAAAGTGAAGCTGTCGGCAGAGAAATTATTGCCGGTCGGCACCTTACACTGCCGGTCGGCAGAGTGTTCCTGCAGAATCTGCAAATGACAGCAACGGAGGGCAAGGCAAAGCATGGCAGCACAATTCAAGGCATATATGCACCAACCATGTCCCTTATCATGGTAATGACTCAAAGGGGCATGTGCCTCGATTCTCGGACCACCAATCACGCATTTCCATGCATGATGGCCCAAGGAACCAAGTATGCAACTTTCATATCAAATGAAATGCAAACCAATCAAACAAATAAGGCCCAATTCCTATCACTAAGTCAAGGAATAAGGCATGCATGCAAGATGCAATGCAACCTAAGCATGCAAGCTAAGGATGCAACATGGCATGGCAAGGCACTTATGCAAGCATACAAGCAAACATGAGGCAATGCTAATAGATGCAAAGGTGGTCTTAAACATGATTTGGGCAGCTCTAATAAGGCCCAAAACAGTAGCCAAAATGCTATAATGAGGGACCAAATACACATGCACACATACATATGTTGAAAGGCCAACACTTAGGCATAAATTGAACAACTCTCAAACACATTTGAAAGGAGGAATCATGGACTAATTAGCATGCAACATAAGCATTGAAATCATGCTAAAACATGGTGCCAAACCAAGCAATAAATCAAGCCAAGCATGCAACAAATGGCCCAAATGCTCAAAGCAAACCAATAGAGTATTGAACTACACTTAGCAAGACCAAGCATGGCATGGACTCATTGACCAAAAACAGAGTTTTGGGACATTAATACAAGGCCTAAGGATCACTTAGATGGCATCCAAATGACTCAAAAACAAAGGCATGCATAATCACCAAAACATGGAGCATGAGATGACAACCTTACAAGGCATTAAAGGGACATCAAATGCAAGCTCTCAAGCATACAATAAGGTCTGAAATGGCATGGTGGATGGTCCCAAATCACCAAAACAATGCAAGGATGGCATGCTATACATTCACATACTTAAGGCCAACAAGCCGGAATGCAAAGGGGCTATATGATGCATGCCAAATTCGACCCAAACAACCTAGGACAGACCTAGAACATGGCAAAACATGCACAAAATCTTCACAAGACTAAGCCTAAAACATGCTCCAACAAAGGCTAACAGCCTAAGGCACATTGAGGCAATAACATGGCATTACAAGGCAACTATGCTAAGCATGCATGGAGTACCAAAACCAAGTAAAAACAGAGGCATAACATGACATATTAAGCATAAAAAACAGCCAAGTCATGGTCAATACACCCTCAAACATAATGCTCTCTCAAGAGGCCAAAACATGCCCTTTTCAAGGACAACAAGGAGAGGGGGTGGCCCTCTCCTTCTTGGGACTTCAAGGCATCACCTTCACCACTGAAATCCCTCAAGATTTCAGTGGTGAAGAGACCCCGACACCAAAATCCCGGAGCTAGCACAAAAGGGCACAAAATGAGGCCTTTTAAGGCCTAAGGGTGTTCAAACTTACCCAAACCACAAAACACTCTTAATAAACAATCAAGAGGACTAAAAAATAGAACTTTTTTGTGTTATACAATAAGCACGAAAATAGCTCTAAGATAGGTAGAAAATCAATGCAAAAATGGGGAAAAAGGAGACTAGGTTCTCACCCTTGAAGACCCCTTCACAAATGGTGCTCCAATGGCCTCCTTTGGCTTGAATCCAACACCAAAACTTCAAAATCAGTCCCTTAGAACCTCAGTTCCAAGAGGAAGGTGAAACACTAGGTGTTTGTGTGCAATAGTAAGACACAAAACACCTAGAGCACAAAAGAGAGGAAAAGAGATATAGGATGTGTCTCTAACTCAAACCCTAAAACCAGAGCTTAACAATGGCTGTCTAAGCTCTCAAAATATCTTAAGTGTCTAACCCCCAAGCCAAGAGACCAACCTCTCCCTATATGACACTTCTTGTCTTGTAAAGCTTACAAGACAAGCTTCATAAGAGGGAGATCCCTCCATACACGTGTATGGAGGGGAGCAAAAAGCAAGACAGCTGTCTTAAAATATCTGCAAAAGCAGATGTACAGTAGTCGGCCGGCCAAAAATGCCATCTTGGCCAAAAATAGTGCCGACCGGCACTAAAAAGTGCTGACCGGCAACAAAAAGTGCCGGCCGGCAATAAACATTGCCGGTGGCAGCAAAAACCAGCCGGTGGCCTCTAGCCACTGCCGGTGGTGGGTGGGGATGGTCCACAAGCCCTACCCTGCCCTTCCAAGGCAAAACACAAGTGTTTGTTGCAAAACCAGACACTAAACGGTCGAGTTCAGAGATCCTGAGACAAGGCGCGTAGCCGAGACCTCCGGGAACTCCAAACGAACACAAACATGGATGATCACCGAGTGTTCAAACGGTGATGTCCAAGTCTTGAGGACGGTCAAAAATGAGGTGTCTACAGCTAGCTTCCACTTAAAGCCTTATCTTCTACAAAAGGTCCAGTTTCATGAATTCTTCTCTAGAGCTTCATTTCAGCTGCAATTTCTTCACGAATGGAGCCATTTTTCGTGGAAAAGCTCTCGAATTGGATTACGACTTTAGACAGCTCGAAAAAGGTAAATTTCTAGGGATTCAGCTTAAATGCACTTTTTTCATTGAACCGAACTCCACTTTGTTTTCCGTTCCTCCATGTCGTAGCTAGATGCTGGAACCCGATTACACACGTCTTTAGCTTCAGGGGACAAGAAATATGCCTGACAATTGAAGAATTTCAGGCACTAATGGAATCCCAACGCGATGAGGAAATTATACCGCAGCCCCGTTTTGGCCACGCCCAAGCTTTAGGACGGATGTGTGGGCTCACTCTACACGAGGCTAGATCTCTGGCCCACAACGGAGAGCTAGACATTCCAAGTTTGATTCATCGATTTTTCGATATCGATGACCGAGGTGACCTTCTCTGGCGGGGTTTTCGGCAGCATGCCCTCTACTTATGCATGCTTGCTCATTTCCTTCTTCCCTCTAGTTTTGGCGGATCCAACATCCGATTGATTGAAGTGGCCCAGGGTTTGAAAGATGGCAAGAGTTGCATTAGCTTGGTGCTGGCCGAGACCTTAATGGGCTTATATGCCTTTCATCAACGGGAGACTACTAGATTCGCAGGGAGTCTACTACTTCTTCAGGTAATGTTTCCCACCCTCTCTCATATGTGTTTCTCACATCACTCGGCACTCATACTCTGTTATTCTCTCAAAGCCCTTTTCTCACTTTTCTCTCAACATACATCTCTTTATTCTTTAATCTCTCTTTTCTTTCATCCCTTCCTAGGTGTGGCCTATGGATAAGCTGAAGGTAGTGGACCTTTTTCTTGAATACTCAGCTCGTGGCTATTTCTTCTGCCACCGACTAGTAGATTTCCTGAATGAAAGATGGTGGTGCCACTGGATGTGCAACGGATCTGCTATTGACATAGCTTGGTGCTGCCCCTGGCTTAATCTGACCGAGATGAGCTACAACATGGCTCGACAACCTGGGATACAGCTGATCGGCCTCACACACTGTGTATTCTACTTCCCATTCAAGTTCAGGCGTCAATTTGGGCCTGATCAGATCTGCCCAGAGGAGGGGATAGAGTACTCGGTTTCATTCCCCATCCGAGATTCACATTTGGCCAGGTACCTCACTACTTGGAGGACGAGAGAGCTTCTAGCCCCTGTCCCTAGTTTCAGTTGTGCCCTTTCTGGCGAGTGTTTGGCTTGGCTCGAGGATGAGGCACAAACCGGGCCTACTTTGGCATCAGAAGCTTCCACAAACACAAGCAGTAGACGTAGGGGCACCTGACTCATCTATGCCCCTAGTTTATTGCTTTGACCTTTCTTTTCAAGTTTTTTTTTTTTTTCTTTCGATGCAATAAAAGGAACTTTGATTTATATCAGAGAGTTGGAGAACTTTGTATTAAAATCAATGAAATTAAACTTGTAAGCACTGAAAATTTTCCTTTTGGTCCAAAAATGGTCTAAGTTATAAAAGGTAAAATTTTGAACAAAATCAACTTTTATTAAAACTTTGCAAAACCATTTTCGAAAAGGATCAGCACTTGACATGCACGAAATCAATCCACAAGATTTACAACTCCAAATCCAAATATCACAATTGCCCCTTAATTGAATAGAATTGTTCTGCACTGTAACCAACTCTTCTCTCAGAGTGAAGATCACAACCAGACAAAGATGACCTGATCAATCACATGGACAGGATAGTTGAGTTAGAGGTGTTTATGGCCAGACTTCAGGATGAAGTTGTCTATGTATCTCGAAGACGGGAATCAGGCCTTATGTAGTTCGATTCAAGTTCACTAGAGTATTAACTCTCTCCTTTTGCGTTCTAACTTTTACCAAGGTCGCCCTTTAGGGTTTTCAACCTTGCGAGCTCAGTTTTTCTTTATTTCTAATTTTTCATGCCTTAACTTCTGCCTAGGTCGTCCTTCCGGGTTTTCGGCCTAGCGAGCCTCTCAGGGATAGTATTTCTTCAACTTGTCCATGTTGAATGGTTGGGAAAATTCCAGGCTATCTAGGTCCATGAGAATAACAGCTCCACCCGACCAAATAGTTTTGATGATGTAAGGACCAATCCAATTGGGTCTGAACTTGCCCCTAAGGTCATGGATGGGAGTTCAGTTGTCTTTTAGCACCATATCTCCCTCTTTGAGATTTCGAGACTTAACCATCTTGTTAAAAGCCCTAGCAATCCTGCGTTGATAGCCGTAAACATGATACAATGCTTTTAGCCTTCTCTCATCAAACAGCATCAGCTCTTCAAACCTACTCCGTTGCCAGTTCGCCTCTGTTATTTGACACTCAACCATAACTCGCAACGACGTGACTTCTATTTCAATTGGTAGAACAGCTTCCATCTCATAGACAAGAGAATAAAGAGTTGGCCCTGTAGACATCCGGATTGAAGTTCTATAGACCTAGAGTGAGAATGGCAATTTATCTGGCCAGTCCCTGTAGGTCTCAACCATCTTCTGCAAAATATGCTTGATGTTCTTGTTGGCGGCTTCAACAGCTCCGTTGGTTTGCGGCCCATATGTAGATGACTTGTGAAAAGCCACATTGTATTTCTCCAACAAGTCTATCACCTCTTTATTAAAATGGGAGCCATTATCTGATATGATCTCGTTTAGGACTCCATATCGGCAAATGATGTTATTTCTGATGAACTTAGCCACATGCACTGTTTTCAACACTGCGTAGGACTGAGCCTTCACCCACTTTGTGAAGTAATCAATTCCCACCAGAATGTATTCATGCCCATTCGACCCTTTTGGTGTGACTGCGCCGATGACGTCAATTTCCCAGACTGAGAAAGGCCATGGCGATGTCATGTTGTACAGTTTTAATGATGGGATGTTCATGTGATTAGCATGAATTTGGCATTTGTGGCATCGCTGAACGAAACTAATACAATCCTCCTCCATGGTAGACCAGTAGTAACCTTGCCTGAGAATCTTCCGAGCCAGCATCACTCCATTCAAGTGCACTTCGCACTTCCCTCCATGGATGGCCTCCATCCAGCGTTTTGATTCCTCTTCTTCGACACATAACTTGTGCATTCCCAGATGACCTCTTTTGTACAATTTACCTCTGCAAATGATAAATTGAATAGTTATCCGCCATATTCTCCTTTTGTCCTTGGCATTTGCCCCTGGTGGGTAAATCTCATTTTCCAAGAAGTTCCAGATATCTTAGTACCAAGGGTTTCAATCTTGCGCTTCATCTACTGCAGCAATAGTCTTATAGGCTGGGATGTATCTCTGCTCAATAATAATCGGACACATCCAGACTCCAAGCGGGATGTCTATCATGGATGATAGAGTTGATAAGGCATCAGCGAACCTATTGTTCTCTCTTAGTAGATGTGTGAAAGTCAGCTTTTCAAACCTAGGAATCAGAACATTCAGGGTTTGGTGATAAATCTTCATGTTTTCTTCTTTGACTTTCCAGTCTCCATTGGCTTGAGAAATAACTAAGTTCGAGTCCCCGATAACATCTAACTTTTTTGCCCCTAATTCCAGGGCGGCTTCCAAACTAGTAATACACGCTTCATATTCTGCTTTGTTATTGGAAACCTTGAACTGGAGTTTGAAGGCTAGAGGTATATGGGAGTCGTCGGGTGATATCAGTAACACACCTATCCTATAACCATATTGATTGGACCCTTCGTCGAAGTACATTGTCCAAGTCTCCTCCTCAACTTGCAGAATGGCTTCGTCTGGGAATAGGTATTCTACCGCGTCATCCCCTTCTACTGGGTGATCTGCCAGGAGCTCCGCTATAGCTCTCCCCTTGACCGACTTGCGAGTAACATACTTAAGATCAAATTCAGAGAGAAGAAGTAACCAACGAGCTAGCCTACCAGTAAGTGCTGGTTTCTCAAAGAGATATTTGATGGGATCTAATCTCGAAACCAAAATTACAGAGTGAGCTAACAAGTAGTACCTCAACTTCCGGGTAGCCCATACCAAGGCTAGGCAAGCTTTCTCCAACAGAGTGTAGCGGGTCTCATAATCCAACATTTTCTTACTCAAATAGTAGATGGCTTTCTTCACCTTATCCTCAGATTCTTGAGCAAGCATGCATCCCATTGTGGTGTCTATGATTGACAAATATAGAATCAAAGGCTTCCCCGACTCTGGCAGCGATAATACAGGCTGATTCTGAAGGTACTGCTTAATCTACTTAAAAATGAATTGACATCGATAATCCCATCGAAATTTCTTTCCTTCTTCAGGAGACCAAAAAGTGGTTCACAAGTCAAGGTTAATTAGAAATAAACCGTCTTATGAATTGCACTTTACCCACCTCCTTTTCAGTCCTTGGTGGTGGCATTTCTAGGATGGCCTTGATTTTGGAAGGATCTACCTCGATGCCCCTCTGTGTGATCAAAAAGCCCCAACATTTTCCCTACTGTTACACCGAAAGTACACTTCTACGAGTTCAACCTCAGTTTGTATTCTCTGATCCGTTGAAAGAATTTCTCCAAGGCAGTGTAGTGGTCCTCTCTTTCTTTGGACTTGACAATCATGTCGTCCATGTACACTTTGACCTCGTTGTGGATCATATCACGCAGAATGGTGGTTGTAACCCGTTGATAGGTAGCCCCGACATTCTTCAACCCAAACGGCATAACCCGATAGCAGTAGGTTCCCCATAATGTAGTAAATGCAGTTTTCTCTTTGTCCTCGGGTGCCATCAGAATCTGGTTATACTCGGAAAATCTATCCATGAAGGAGAACAATGCATGGCCTGCGGTGAAGTCCACTAATTCATCGATGTGCAGTAGATGAAAGTCGTCCTTCGGACTGGCTCTGTTTAAATCTTTGAAGTCCATACACACCTGGATTCTACCATCCTTTTTCAGCAATGGGATGATATTGGCCAACCAAGTCGGATATTCAGATACTAACAAGAAACCAGCTTCAATCTGCTTGGTGACCTCTTCTTTGATCTTCAACACCTAATCCGAACGGATTCTTCACAACTTCTGCTTGACGGGTCGGGCCTCGGGGTCAAGAGGGATCTGATGTTGTATAATCTCAGGATTGATTCTAGGCATGTCTTCGTAGGACCACATGAAAACATCTTTGAAATCTTTTAATAAAGTGACTAAATGCTCACGCTCCTCCGAAGACAACGTGGACCCAATCTGGACTAGACGTGGATCCTTCTCAGTACCTATGTTAATAGCAATGATTTCATCAGCAAGGGGTCTTGCAAACCTCTCATCCTCTTGATTAATCAAGTTTTTCAAAACCAAAGGAATTCCTTCCTCATCGTTTTCATTAAAATTCTGAAAATCTTGGTCATTGCAATAAACAAGCAGCACAGAGAAATACTTAGAATTGGCAGCAGTATTCTCATTCATAAGATCCAGCTCATCCAGCTCTTCGGTTACAACCGACTCAAAAGCAAAAGAAAAAGAGGACCTGGACAAGACCTTGGCATCCGGGTTATCACCCCTAGGAATACCAGACTAAGACTTAGAAGAACCGGAATCTGATTTTGACTCCACAACCTCTGAGGAATCAAATTCTGGCTCATCACCCAACTTAGAACTAGACAGGTAGCCTTCCTCCAGCTACCAGAAAATATATGGTGCTTCAGATGCATCCAAAATGCTGCTGGACGGGTTCACACCCGATTGGTCCCCGATCATAGAGATGGTAAGGTTATCCTCCAAGCTCTCTAAGTCGGTCGGAGGATCTGAAAGGAGACATGCCAATGTTACTCCTACTCTAAGCTCGGCGTTGTTCGAGTCACTTTCTATGCTCCGCTCAGTTTCAACACTTGGTTCAGCCTTTTCCTTGGTATCACTGTCTTGCAGCTACAAGTCGAAAAAGATTTCAAAGTCGGGGACACACTGCTTCGCAGAATTCATCCAGGGCTCAAGAAAGCCACAAAATGGAAAATCCTCTCCCTCCCGAATAAAGTGGCCATTCAGCATTCCCCAGATCGGCCTATGAACGAACTCATAGTGTTTCTTGGCCTTCTTGGCTCTAGCTCTGCCTGGCAACTCTTCTCTTTTCCTGACCCAATCTTCTTTGGTGGGTACATATCCTAGACCAAAGGCATACAGATTGTGTGGCACGTTGGCCAATGTTGTGACGCTTTTCCGACCACTTCTTTCTAGTCCCATTCCTGGTACATGCTGCAACTTGTTCATGAAATAGATTGATTGGGCACTGACATACACGCCCTCATCTGCTGCCAAGATGATTTGCACTGTCCGGGCCTCAGCTAGAGTAAACCCTAACAGGAAAACATTATCTTCGCCATGAATGATCTCCAGCACTGGTGTAGTTACCTCTGGCGGAGAATGGATGGATGAATTCCCAAAGACGATCACCACTCCCTTCCCGTGAGGATATTTCAGCATTTAGGGGAGGGCAGAGAAGACTACTTTCACCAAATACAGCCAGGGCCTTCCTAGCAGTAAGTTGAAAGTGGCCGGCACATCCAAGACATGGAACTCGACATCCTATTGAGCTACGCCCACCTGAACTCTGATTTGTACCGTGTCCATAACCTCCCTACTTGTATTATCATATACCTGGATCACTTGGGCGGTGGGCACGAAATCTGATGGTTTAAGGCCGATGGCATAAACTGTGCGGCAAGGATAGACATTGATAGCTGAACCGGTGTTGACCAAAACCACTGGTACCCATTTTTCCCTGCACTCAACAGATATGTACAGGGATTTGTTGTGAGATGAGCCTTTCGGCGGCAGTTCTTTATCAGAAAAGGTTAGGATTAGGCTGGCACCCCCTGGGAAGCACGAAATCTGATGGTTTAAGGCCGATGGCATAAACTGTGCGGCAAGGATAGACATTGATAGCTGAACCGGTGTTGACCAAAACCACTGGTACCCATTTTTCCCTGCACTCAACAGATATGTACAGGGATTTGTTGTGAGATGAGCCTTTCGGCGGCAGTTCTTTATCAGAAAAGGTTAGGATTGGGTTGGCACCCCCTGGGAAGACTAATCCCACAAACTGTGCAGGGGTAGTGTCAATAGACAACTTAGCTTTGTCCATTGCTGATAATACGGCCTGTCGATGTACCTGGGAGGCCATAAAGAGACCCCAAATTGAAATGTCGGCTTGGATTTCCTTTAGTTACTTTAACACTGCCTCTTTCTCCAACTGCTTCTCTTTTTGTTTCTCAATCTCTCTGTCTTCACCAGAGGCCTCAGCTTGGTGTAAGTGCAGTGGCTTGAAATACCGCCTACTTCTTGTCATGTGGTCTATTTCTTCAGCATACCACGTGTTATCTGGGAGGGACTCGCCCCAGTCTTTATCGGTGTAGGCCTGATGTAGATCATCATCCTCTCACCATATCCCTCCAGTAGCCGACAAACAGTTTTTCAGCTCTATCTGTATCACTTTCATATCACAAGTATCCCCCGCAGGGGGTTGGGCTATTCAAACTTTCTGGTTATCTTTAACCCTCTCTCGTTCAAACTGCTTCAACGTAGCTTCCTGTCTGTATCCATAGTACTCATAGTGCCCAATTCCTGAGCTGAATCATTCACTCCGATGTTCTCTAGCAGTTTCCCCCTTTCATCGGCCTTTCCGGCTACTGCAACAATTCTTGCTCCCTTTTTCTCCGGTTTTGTTTCAGTTCCTTCCTCCCTGTCGGGTTCATCACTCAACCACCCAGAGTTATCCGTCAACCCATTCAAATCGAACCAGTCAATCTACACATCCCCTT
This sequence comes from Camellia sinensis, assembly GCF_055761805.1. NCBI lineage: Eukaryota > Viridiplantae > Streptophyta > Magnoliopsida > Ericales > Theaceae > Camellia > Camellia sinensis. Next base: position 93,979,894 of record NC_138962.1, read on the forward strand.
GGTCTTGTTCATTGAAGAACTGTAGGTTGTCTAGGTCTTCCTCAAGCTCCGCCAGATCATCCAAATCTTGACTCAGGCCATCCTCCCTAATCACATTAACCTCTACTATAGTTGGCAATACCACTTATGGCTTGTCTTGATCAATTGGCACAATGTAGCAGCACGGATCATACTCCTTCTCAAACAAGTCCTCAGAGCACTCAAGCAGCGAACTCGTACACTCCTCTAAGGCCAGCCTCCCCTCTATGCCAATTGTCACCACCACAGGTTTAGGTTGTAGTGTAAACGTGTCCATCATGCACAAATATGTGCTTTCAAGAATGAACAACGTCAGTTTGGATAGGTGGGAAGGGGTGATATATACACTGGGGTCATAGGGGATGGCCAGTGTATTGATTAGGTTTAGATTGTAAGGTGGAGAAACTTGATTGTGGACCGACAGAGCGTTAGTAGTTACATTTGGCTTTTGGGGTGCTGCGATCACCTTATTGTCGATGAGGTCTTGAATCTCATGATGCAGCCTAAAGCATTGGTCAGTGTCGTGACCGTGCTGCTAGTGAAATGCACAGTACTTGGCTGAGTTGTGTTTTGATGGGAGAGGATCGGATAGTGGGCGAGACTTTAATGGTTTGAGGTGCCCCTTTTTGATCAACACCCTCATGGCTTAGGATAAAGGCATGTAGAGTGAGGTAAAGGTCCTCTGGGATCGGGTCGGGTTGTTTGAAGTTTGTGGGGTTGTGCTGGCAAAGGGATTGACGGTCTTGGTTGTGGTGTTGATAACACTCACATCCAACGGCCGCGCAGCTGTGCTACCACTGGTGGTTACATTGGAACTGTGCACAAAAGGCCTTTTGGCCTACTCTTTCTCATCAGTTATCTGCCCTGTTTCATGGCGTCTTCAATCTGAACACTCATCTCATGGAGCTTGGTGAATGTGAACAAAGGTAGGACGATCATCTTTTACAACAATTTCCTGTGCAGATTGCGGACTACCATCCTTATCTGATCTTTCTCTAAAAGTCGTGTGGTCATCATTGAAGCTTTGGCCCTCCACCTCGTCACGAATTCTGAAAAGCCCTCCTTTGGTTCCTGGTGCGTTGCCTCGAGATCACGAGTTGTGACCTCGATTTATGTGTTGTAGGAGTACTGTGCAATAAAGGCCTCAGCCATTTCTTTCAAACTCTACTTCACAGAATCCTCCAACTTCGCACACCATATGGTGGCTATACTAGACAAGGTCCGGCCAAAGAGTGAGAGCTTCTGCAATCTGGTTAGGCTCATCGACCGCAAAATGTCTGAAAACAGTCGAAGATGAACCATGGGGTCTCCGGAACCATCGAATCCATCGATATGCGGTATTTTGAACCAATCTGGCAATGTCACCGTAGAATCAGTACACCTGTCTTCTATGTCGGGAATAGAATTCACACCCTACGCTCTCTTGAAGAACTTCTCCAACTTGCTAATCTTAAGCACGGTCGGGTCAACCTCAAATTCAAATGGAGCCTCGGTTTGATACACAGGAACTTTAGAGGCTTGTGGAGGCATCAACTCTACCAAATTGCCCTGATTCTCTTGGACATTAGCAGTATGGGTAGTGGCTCTAGGTGCTGGGATACCCGTAGGAGGTGCATGAGAAACGGAAGCCGTTACCAGCTGTGGCTGTTGTTGTTGCAACCTATTTATGACCTCAGCCTGACATGCTGTGACCTTGGCTTGATGAGCAGCGTCTTGCTGCATGGTTTCAATTGTTTGCTGAAGATGGTAGATCAAGTCCTCCATGCTGACTGGGGGATATTATGCCATCGGAATGGGCGAGTGATCTCGTACTGGACTAAATATAGAAGACTGAGCCTGACTAGATGCAGGTGATTGTTGGACTAATGAATTGTGCCTAACTCTTCTCCATCTAGTAACCGGTGGGAGCAAAGCAAACACAGGTTGTCCCTTAACAAGATCTTCGGATCTATAAAGCCTCTTAACATGGGTCCAGAGTGCTTGGGGGATATCCGAATTGTCCGAAGCGATGATGTTATACTACCTAGAAAAAAGAAATAAAGCAAAAAGAAAGCAGTAATCAGAAACTACACAGCACCTCAGCTCAGATGTTAACAGCACACAGATGTAATCTAAGCTGTAGGACTGCACTCAACGCTGAATTCTGCCCCCAAAACTAATACCCAGCTTGTAACTAATACGCACGTTCCTGTACAGTTTCACTATAAAGCACATACCAGTTAAGTTAGAGCCAAAACACCCGCGGTTCTGAATCTAATCTCACAAGTGTAATGTTAAATAGATAATCACTAAAGAGTCTAAATCTGGCAAATCTTTTGGAAAACCGATTTTGAATCAAATTGCCAAAATTAGACTATTTTGCCAGATACAGAGTCGCCACCTAAATATTTTTGGAAAATTTAGGAAACCCATGACTCATGCCAAAGCCACGTGTTCGTCATCACCAAGATTGTCTCAGCTCAGGAACTTAGGTACAAGAGGAGAAGGTCATGAATTGAGTACTTGTAGACCGCCCGAGAGCTCCTGGCTCAGCACGCGAGGGGGCGAATCGTTCATTCTTAAGCTACTACAGTTTGAACTCGTGTCACGATTCTAAATCTAATCTCGCAAAGTGCAATGCAAGGCTGATAAATCACCAAAGAGTCCAAATCCGGCAAATCGTTTTGGAAAACTGACTTTTATAAAGAAGTGCCAAACATGGACTGCTTTGCCAGATACAGAGTCGCCACCTAAATATTTTATTTAGGGAAAATTTAGGAAACCCTGACTCGTGCCTAAGGCCACGTGTCCGTCATCACCAAAGTTGCCTCGGCTCGGGAACTTGGGTACGAGAGGGGAAGGTCATGCAATGAGCACCCCCACTCGCCCAATCAAAGAACGGCCTTTACTAACATGATATATTATTTTTGAAAACACATTTGTTCTTATTCCGGTTATTAATCTAGAATTACTATGTGATGCGCACAGCATACAAGTATAGACTAGATCACCTAAGTTGGAACAAAACATTTCATGTTTATTTGTTTGAAAACAGTTTGGAAATGCTACTCGCAAGTAGGCTAAGTCGCGGATTTTGCCACCCTCAAGTGGGCTTTAGAAAGCATGATTTTGCCACTCTCAAGTGGGCTTAAAACACACATTTTGATGAATTGTTCCAATTCAAGCAATCCAACCTTCACCCACAGGCATTCAAGCAGTTAATCACTTAAGCAGTTAGCCTCATGGCAAGCATGCTAAAATGGCAACATACACATCTCATGCAGTATGCTAAAGCGTAAACACTCACAGTGTACTCCTAGCCAAAACAGAGAACTAGTTAGAAATCATGCATGATCCTAGTTCATGTTAAGATGGCTAATGCAACACATGCAAAAATGCAACTCAGATAGGCTCGGCTATTCTAAGAAGTCATGTGAATGCAACTTGATAACATGCTGTTGAACACGTATTCAAGTAAATGTATTGAAATACAATGCAGTTAGTATGATGCGCCGAGCCCGGTGCATGCAATACAGATGAATGAATGCAAACATGCGAGCATAAGAATGCTAATTGAAACATACCCTAAAACTAACCATCAAAAACAGGTAAGTAAAAGGGAGAAAAAAATGGAGGTTGGAAGACATGCATCACACACACGCACGCTAAGCTAACTAGCTAATCTAAGCTAATTAAACTAATTATTACAAGCCAGCTAATTAAACTAATTATTATAAGCCAACTAATTAACTAATCCTAGTTAACTAGTTATGAAGCTAATTAACTAACAAGTTAACTAACTAGTTATTATAACACAAATTAAATAGCTAAACGCATTAATTAATTAAGTACAAAACCAAAGCATAAGCTAGCTAAGGAAAGCGACTAAGTAAAGCAAATAGAAGGGGCCTCGGAGCGAGAAGCGCATGCATGCTTGGTCGCCTTGCTCGGAAATCCACAGTGATGCCCCAACTTGTCTCTATTTTCATTTGACCTCAGAACACTGCACAAAGCTCCACAAAGCTTCAACTCCATCAGGGGAACCTGTAGGAACATGGCCGACTACTTTCTAGAGTTGTCAACCACCTGCCGACCACCTACCATTGCTACAGACCAGAAAAAGTGGTCGGCCAGCTAGTTTTCCTGGTCGGCCGACCAGTTTTTGCTGCACTTCTCCAGTTAGCTGCAACAGAGAGCAAGAAAGGGCATGGCAATGTATTTGCAAGATATGTGTGCACAACCACCCTCCCTATCATTTCATGATCTCAAGGGAGTGTAGTTCTTGACCCTTGGGCCACCAATCACGTATCTCGATACATGATGGCCGAGAAGCCAAGATTGCACGAATCAATGTGAATGAATGCACAAACAACACATAAATGCCTTGACCTCTATCATGCTTGATCAAGAGGGTCGGCGACCGAGAATTGAGGCGCGTTTCATCACTTCAAGTATGAAACGTCCCTCGTTTCTCGTGTTTGGACTAACACCTAATCCAAACAAAATGCAATGCAACTCATGCAAGCAAACAACAACATGGCATACTCAATGCAAATAACGACATAGCATACACAATGCAATGTAAGATGGCATACTCAATGCAATGAACAACATGGCATACTCAATGCAATGTAACATAGCATACATAATGCAAACAACATGAAAACCAACATGTTCAATGGACTTAAACCAAAAATGGACAGGCCTCAGTCATGCCCAAATCAGTGGCCATAACACCAAAACCAAGGCACCAAAAGGCAAGACATGCATGCACATGCATTGGCCTATCAACTAGGCCTAAGAGCACAACTCTTAAGAGTGCTCAAGGAGTGACAAACATGGAAGTGTGACAACACTACATGCTCTCAAATTAGGTATGAAATGATGCCAAATCATTCAAACAATACAAGCATAGCATGCTAGGGTCCTTAAGGCATAAAGCTAACAAAGAGGACTACAAAGGGGGCATGCAATACATAGCATAAATGAATGAACCAAGCATGGACAGACCTCAAATAGGTCAAGACAATGACCAAAACATGTTAGGATGGGGGCTCAAATGCCTAGGCATGCAAGCATACAAGCTAGGCCATAAGCTAGGCAACAATGCACAACCCTCAAAGGCATTCAAAGCATGAAATAAGTGGGAACATAGCAATGCTATAAGCTCTGAAATATCATGATAAATGATGCCAAATCATACACACGATGCAAATGATGCATGCTATGGTGCTCAAAACTCAAAGCTAGCATGGGCACTTGCACTATAGCTATACAAAACATGAAGAATATGGTCGAGGCAACCCAAAATAGTCCTAGAACATGTCAAAATGAGTCTAAAACATGCATGTAAAGAAGCCAAAACAAGCTAGCATGAAGGGCATAAGGCATGATGCATACAAGGCCAAAATGAAGGATTACACTACACCTATCAAGAACAAGCATGAGATGACTTAATCCACAAAAATCAGAGTTATATCAAAATAACCCCAAAAACACACTGAAATGGTAGCTTGCAAGCTTAGGCATGAAGGCATACACAATGGCTCATGTTTAAGTCATAAAGGACCAACCCTTCAAAGCATGGAATAAGTGAAAGATGTGAGTGTATGACCATGAAGCATGCACTGAAATCTCATAAGAAATGATGCTAAATCATTCAAATAGGCCAAGCAATACATGCTAATGGACTCAATACACAAAGCTAACAAGCTAAAATGCACTATAGCTATACAAAGCATGGCATGCATGACCAAAACACCACAAATCAGAGCTAGAGCATGCTAAAATATGGATAAAAGCTTCTTGAAGTTAAGCCAAAATCATGCTAGAATGATGGTCTAAACACATGATGCATGTTAAGCTAATTTGTGGGATTGCGCTACAAGTGCAAGGAGCACGCAAGGGGCTATCAAACCAACCCAAAATAGATCTAAGGCATGTTAAAAAAACACCAAAAACCTACTGAGAACAAGCTAGAAAGACATGCTACTTCATGAGGCATGCAAGACTAGTTTGTAAAATTTATACTACAAGTGCATAAGTCATGCAAGGAATGAAAAAACCAAGTCAAAACAGTGGTATGCCATTTCAAAATAACCCCAAACACATGCTAAGATGGAGCCAACATAAGCTTAACAAACATGCTCAAACATGAGGCAAATGAAGCAAGCATACGAAACACAAGAAGAGGGGATGACCCTCTCCTATTTGGGACCTCAAAACACCATTTCTACCATTGAAATTCCTCTGAGTTTCAGTGATGAGAAGGCCAAAACAAGGTGGTCCCAATAGCTTAAAAGGATGGTACAAAACAAATCCAAACAAGGCACAAGAGGGGGTAGACTACCCCCAACACAAAAGAGGCCTTAAACAAACATGTTAAGGACTGAAAAATAGAACTTTTTGTAGTTTAAAGTTAGGTCTAAAACAACATGCAAGTAGGGCCAAAAGCTTAAGAAAAAATAAGGGTTTAAGAGGTTAGTTTCTCACCCTTGTAGAACAACTCTAGAGCAACAACCCCAGCAGCTTTTCTGACCAAAACCAGTCCAAAAACACCAAAAACAACCTCAAGATGCCTCAGCTCCAAGAGTATGGTGTTTCACTATGTGTTTGTGTGCAAAAGTGTGAAGAATAGTCACTTTTGAGCACAAATATGAAGTGAAATGAAGAAGTATAGAGATAGAAGTGTATGTATAGCTTCTAAGCAAAAATCTAAACCTGGAGAAGGGAGAGAGGGCCTCCCTTTTATAGAAAAACAATCAACAAGCTTGTTGAGGAAGCTAAGAGCTCCAAGCCATCCCTCTATACACGTGTATGGAGGATGGTTTCTATGCTCACCAGCTGGCATAGCTGGCAAGAAAAGATCTTCAGGAATCTGCTAAAAAGTGGCCGACCAGTTGAAGTGGTCGGCCAGTGGCTTCCAAGGCCAAAAAGTGATTGGCCAGTGTTCAAATTGAAGCCCCAGAAGTTAGCTTTCCAATGGCGCCAGCCTTGCATCAAAATTCCAACTGTGCAAAAAGTTTTGCCTGTTTTGGTGAAGCCGCGCAGTTTCGATCCAACTAAATTGATACCCTACTTCAACCAACCAGATCTCCCTCATCCGGACTTGGCTTTAGGAGATTCTTAAGTGAAAAATGAATCCCCAGAAGTAAGCTTTCTAATGGTGGTGGCCTCATAGCTGAAATCCAAGTATTCAAAAGGATAGGCCCGATTTAGCGAGGACTGCTCGATTAAAAAAACAGCTGGCCGACCAGAAAACTGGCTGGCAGGGAGGAAAAGTGGTCTCCAAGGGGAAGAACTGATCTCCCACCCTTATTCCACCCTCCAAGCAAGGAAAACAAGGTATGTACCAAAAACAAACCAAAAAGGATGCAAGACAAGGCACGTAGTCGGGTGCCTCGAAGACTAGTCTACGAGCACCAAAAGTGGTCTACGACCACAAAAGTGGTTTACGACCAAAAAAAGTGGTCTACAAGACCACAGTGTCCCTCTAGGCAGAGGTAACAAGGCATGGTTCAAAAACCAAGCCAAGAGGAGAACGTTAAGTGGTCCCGAGACAAGGCGCGCGGCCGAAGTCTCCGGAAACCGAAAACTAGTCTCCAAGAGGGAGAAGTGGTCTACGACCACAAAAAGTGGTCTACGGACCTCTCTCTCCCCTCCAGGCAAGGAAAACAAAGCATGGTCCACAAACCAAGCCAAAACACAAAGAGTTTAGAGGCCCGGAGGTAAGGTACTCGGCCGAAAACTACGAAAACTAGAAATGAGCACAAACATGCGCGATCACCGAGTGCTCAAACAATGACGTCTGAGTCTTAAGGTCGGTCAAAAATGGGGTGTCTACAGTACTCTCGCTTGCCTGATCAAAGATCGGCCTCTATTAATCATGATATGAATCTTATGTACATCATATGTTCTTGTTCTAGTTATTAGGCTAGCATTACTATGTGATGCGCACCAAACAAGTATAGACTACCTCGCAAGAATTGGAACAATTGAGTCATGTTCGTTTTGAAAATTATTTCGAAATATGTACCACTTGAAAAAGTGATTGCATATGAACGTTGCTCAAATTATTCCAATTCAAGCAACTAGCCTTCATCCACAGACATTTAAGCAGTTTATCAATTAAGCACTTAGCCTCATGTTAAGCATGCTAGGCATGGCAACAATCACACACATGCGATATGCTAAAGCGAGTAAAAGGCTCATCTAGTACTCCAAGCCAAAATAAACAAAAGAGTTAGAAAAAAAAAATGCATGATCCTAACTTATGCAAGATGACTAATGCAACACATGTGATATGCAATTACTAGGCTCGGCTACTAATATGGCATATGAAGCAATTTAAATATTATGTGGTCTAAGCACGTATTCAAAGAAGTATTGAACTAACAATGAAGTTAGAATGATGAACTGAGCCATGGTGCATGCAATACAAATGGATGCAAACATGGAGAATGCTAATTGAAACGTGATGTTCCTAAACTAACCATCATAAGCAGTTAAATAAAAGGGAGAAAGACGTGGGGTTGGAAGACATACACATTATTACATTGCGCTCTCACGAAGGAGAGTCTGAATGAATAAACTAAGCTAATTAACTAACTAATTAGAGCTAAAGCTAATTAAGCTAACTATTACAAACCAAAACGAATAAACTAGCTAAGCTACTTAACTAGTTATTACAACACTTGAATTAACTAACTAGTTAACTAACTAATTAAATAATTACAATGCAAGTGCAATTAAAATAAGTAATTAAACTAAACAACTAACTACCATGCCTCGAGAAACGAGGGATGTGCATGCGCATGCTCAGTTTTCACTCGAAAAGACCACCGTTTTGCTTCTGAATGCCTCTGTTTGCACAGTTGAACAACAACACTGTTGCCCACTTCCAGAACAACTCTGCTCCACCTTACCAACACACTGCTCAATTTTGCATCAATGGTTGGCCGGCCAGTGATGAAGGTTGCCAGCCACCGGTGATGGCCGGTCGGCCACCTACCAGCCATGAAAAGTGGCCTGCCGGCCACTACTGCGCAGGTTCATCTTGCTGCAACAGAGGACAAACAGAGCATATACAGGGTATTTCAAGGGTTTGTTTGCACAACTCACCCTCATTTTCATGAGCAAATCAAAGGAGTAGCAAGTTCGGTTCACCAAGCATCAATGGATGCAATTTCATTGCATGATGGCTTGTGAAACCCAGTGTGCTAGTTCAATAAATGCAAAACAAGACACAAACCTCCTCCATTTCATGAATGATCAAGAGAAGTGGTGACCTTAGAACCTTGAATCATTTCATCACTAATGAGTATGAAATGGTTCAAGTTTCCATATGTTCAATTAACGTCCGATTGAACACAACCAAATTATTATCTTGCTCACTTTTAATTCCTAGTTTTAGTTATTCCATTTTAGTTACATTTCCATCCTTTAATTCAATTAAGTCCAAGGCGTGAGTTTAAGTCCTCTAATGGAAAAAGGACTCAAACCAAAAGTTGTTGTAGGCATGAAAGAGACATCATACCGTTGGTAATGAACCCCCTAAGGAATTAAATCATTAAGCATGACACATCAATCTCATGCTTCAAACAAACAAATAGTTTAAACCACTTTCAAAGTAAAACAAAAAGCCAAGAAAGGAGAGAGGTTGCAGAGATGATTAAGTGCTGAAAATGAGTGAGAAAAGCATGAATAAATGCTATCAACTCAAACAAAATGGTTTCTAAGGCCTAGAACACCAAGCTCATGAAGACTATTACACTATAAGCATGTAAAACAAAGCTCAAATGCAACTAACAGCCCAAAACATGGCTAAAATAGTCTAAAGTAAGTCCTAAAATATGCTGGACTTGAGCTAAAAATAACTAGATTAACATCCTTAAACATGGCACAAACTAGGCTAGTAAGCAAAACACAAGGAGGGGAGGCTAACCCCTCCAAATTTGGGCTTCAAAACATGATTTTAGCCACTGAAAAAGCTCTGAAAATCAGTGTTTAAAAGCTTGGAAAAAGATAGTAAAAGGGTGGGAAACACAAGGGCAAAGGCCTCCAAAACAAGATATAAAGAAGGGCTATCAACCCCTCAACCTTTAATAGCCTTAAACCTAAGCTTTAGCCCAAAAAACACAGAGTTTTGACACACTACAACATTTTCTTAGTTTAGTGACATTTGAAAGTGCTACAAAACTATTCTTCTAATGACATTTTTTGGTCTTGTGGCATTTTGAACATTTGCCACTTCTATCGGTGCCACGGTAACTACTTGCAAGTGCCACTGCACCATCATAGCTGAAAACTTTCAATAACATTTTAATGTCATGGTAGATATTATTTGTGGCACTATCAAGCGCCATTAAAAAAATAGTTAGTGACACTTGTAAGTGTCATTACACCATCAAGACTAAAACCTTTCAGTGACACTTTAATGTCATGGTAGGCACTATTCGTGACGCTATCAAGTGCTATTCATGACGATAATTCATTGTAGAACAATTTGATCCGCTCTTGCGGAGACTCGAACCGCCAACCTTCCGCACCATAAACCTTATACACTACACTCTTCCCACTACACCTCTATACCACCACATGATTATATATGCAACATGTATTATTTATATAGTACATACATCCATATTAATATAAATTTATATGTATAAACATAATTATTTTATTGAACATAATTTATGTAAAATAAACTATTTACTACCAAAATAAAATAAAAAAAAGACCACTTTTGGCGACTAAAAATATTTTTTAGTCGCCAATTCTATACTTTTGGCTACTAATTGTTTTTTAGTTGCTAAAAAACTTAACTTTTGTCGATCAAAATCGGATTTGGTCGCCGAAGATGCACTTTCAGCTACCAAAATTTTGGGCACCAAAAAATTTTATTCCCGCCTTAGGATTTTAGTTCTCCCACACTAAAAATGACCACTTTTGGCGACTAAACTTATTTTTTAGTCGCCAATTGTAGACTTTTGGCTAATAAAATTTTTTTTGGCACCAAAAGACTTTACTTTTGGCTACTAAAATTTTTTTAGTCGGTAAAACCCATATAATCAGCGACCAAACTTATTTTTAGTCGCCAATTGTGGACTTTTGGCTACTAAATTTTTTTAGTCACCAAAAAGCTTTACTTTGGGCTACTAAAAATTTTTTAGTCACTAAAACCCATATAATCAACGACCAAACTTAGTTTTAGTCGCGAAAAAGCTTTACTTTTGGCAACTAATGCTGTTTTAGTTGCTGAAAGCTATACTTTCAGCGACCAAATTTTTTTGGTCAGGAAATTTAGTCGCCGAATATGCTTTTTCTTGTAGTGTATATTGAGTTTAATTCATTTATTTTTAATCATTTACTGTATTTTAAAAATTTAGAAAATATATTGGCATTTTTTGTTTTTTCAAAAATGTCATTATAAGCTTGGAAAGTTTTTGGCTTAGTGGCATTTCTCAAAATGCTATAAAATATTTGTTTATGACACTTTTCACCTAAGTGCCATAAAAAGTAATTTGCACCTACCTAGTGTTCTGACATTTTTTAAAAAATGCCATTGCAACTAAAGTTTAGTGGCATCTGTTGGTAAATGTCACGAACATAATTTTTTGTGTCATTATTTTATAAAATGTCATAAAATTGATGTGACATTTCTTTATTGAAATGCCACTAGAGCCTTATATGTTTTGTGGTTCTATGGCATTTTTCTAAAACATTTAATGCCAATTTTTATTTTTGTGGCATTTTCTAAAAACATGCTACTAGTGTAGTGTCACTAAAGTGTAAATTTGTTGTAGTGACATTTTTGTTGTAGTGAAGTGACACTTTTTTTAATTGAAATGCCACTAGAGCCTTGTATGTTTGTGGCTCTATGACATTTTTCTAAAAAATACTACCAAATATTCTTTTTGTGACATTTTTTAAGAACATGCCACTAGTATGGTGTGTCACTAAAATATGTTTTTGTTGTAGTGTTGTGACACTTATTCATTGAAATGTCACTAGAGCCTTTTATGTTTGTCGTTTTGTGCCATTTTTCAAAAACGTGCCACTAAATATCATTTTTGTGGCATTTTCTAAAAATATGCCACTAGTGTAGTGCCACTAAAGTATGTTTTTGTTGTAGTTTTGTGACACTTGTTCATTGAAATGTCACTAGAGCCTTTTATGTTTGTCGTTTTGTGGCATTTTTCAAAAACGTGCCACTAAATATCATTTTTTGTGGCATTTTCTAAAAATATGCCACTAGTGTAGTGCCACTAAAGTATGTTTTTGTTGTAGTGACAGCCCAAAACAATGGGAAAACAGTAGGAAAGTAGTAGAGAAAGCAAGCAAATAGGTAAAGCCTTATATCTCTTGAAGAGAAGAAGCAATTCAAGCAACAAAACCAAGCAAATAACACTCTCAAGAGCTCAAACCAAGCTCAAGAATACCTCAGCTCAAAGATGAGAAGATTTGGTTAAGGGTGTATAGGCAATGGTTGAAGATTTGTAGGCAAAAGTGTAGAAATTTGGTAGAAAGAGAAAAAATTTTGATCTCAAAATTTTCTAACCTTCAAACATAAGAGAGGGGCCTCCTATATATAGAAAATATGAAATTCTCTCAAGCATATCCAGCCCTACACGTGGGTGTAGATGGGTGCAGCTGTGCAAACAGCTGGCACAGCTGGCATAAAATATCTGCAAAAGACATTGGTGGTCAGCCGACCATCACTGGTGGCCAACAAGCCACATCAGTGGCCGGCAGCCCAGAAGTGATGGTCGGCAGCCTCAAAAGGTGGCCGGCGGGCCACCATAAGCTGCAGGCTTGAAAGACCAAGAGTTGGTCCAAGAATGAAGTAACAGGGGTGTAGGGCTTGAAAGGCTCAAAGCTATGGCATTCCGCTGAGGACTTTGAGCACTTGGCAAGCATATAAACTCATCATCGGGTGTGCACGCAATGGTGTCCGAGTCGTAAGGACCATTAAAAATGGGGCGTCTACACGTTTCTCTTGCGTTACGATTGCAATTTACAAAAACCATCAACATGAATTTACTTTGTCCTTTTAAGTGAGAGCTTCTAAAATTTTTATTTCACAAAATAGAAATTGAACATAATTTAAAACCCTTATCAAAACCATGAGAGTTTTAGTGAAGAGATAAATACAAATTTCACAATCAAAAAGTTAACCCAACATTTCCATGGAGCAGAGTCAGAAAAAATAAATAAATAAATAAAAATAATTCATGTTCGCAAAAAAAAAAAAATAATTCATGATGTTCCTTACAATCCAAAAAAAATTAATTTTGGCCAAAGAATTAATTCATGTTAATTCGGTATTGTTCCTTCATGTTCAAAGGGTTAATTTTTAAATCCCAAATAAAATTAAAAATTTAAATCTGACTTTGTCAAAGGGTTGCACAAAGATAGAAAGAGGAATTCATGTTCCCAAATAATTTTTTTTTTTTTTTTTGTTGGCATCGTTTCATCAATTTGGAAAGATAGAAACAGGAATTCCAGATTTCACAAAAAAAAACAAAAACAAACAAAAAAAAAATGACCCTCAGCTGCACAAAGATTATCAGAATTTGTGAAAGGGTTATCAGGACCTTAATTTAGGACACAAAAAAAAAAAAAAAAAAAAAAAAATCGCGAGATGGTGAAAAAAAAAACAGAATTTACATAACCTCATTTACAAAAAATTCACAAGTCCAAAAAAAGAAATTAACTCATGTTGGCAAAAATAAAATTAATTCATGTTGTTCCTTACAATCCAAACAAAATTAATTTTGGCCCAAAAATTAATTCATGTTAATTTAGTGTTGTTCCTTCATGTTCAAAGGATTAATTTTTAAATCCCAAATAAAAATTTAAATTTTAATCTACCTTTGTGAAAGGATTCATCTGCTTTTGTGTGTTCATCGTGTCATCAATTTGGCAAGATAGAAATAGGAATTCGAGATTTCACCAAAAAAAATAATAATAAATATGAACCTCAGTTGCACAAAGATTATTAGAATTTGTGAAAGGGTTATCAGAACCTCAATTTAACAAAAAAAAAAAAATTCACGCAATGGTGAAAAAAAAAACTAATTCATGTTGTTCCTTACAATCCAAACAAAATTAATTTTGGCCCAAAAATTAATTCATGTTAATTCAGTGTTGTTCCTTTATGTTCAAAGGGTTAATTTTTAAATCCCAAATAAAAATTTAAATTTAAATAAGAACTTCAGCTTCACACCAAAAAATAAATAAATAAATAAATAAAGGAGAATCAGTTATAAAGATTATCATAATTTGTAGTTTAAAACCAAAAAAACAGGTCAGTTTTTTGCCTAATTTCCATGACAGAGCAATGGGTTTCCCACATGCCAAACAAAAAATAAACATACAAAAAAATTAGAGGAAAATTTTTAAGCACCCACAACAATGGCTTTCACAAATGAACCCACCAGATCAGGTTGAAGAAGACGAATTTACACACAAAAAAAAAAAACAAAAACAAAACATAAAAGCAATCAGTACCTCACGATCGGTGGTGTTTCAGACGGTGAGTTCTTCTTCGACGCCACAGATGTGCTATCAAGCCCCAAACTCGCCCCTAAAAGTTTGGACATGACCCATTCGAAAACGGTCTCAAAACTCAATAATTATTTACTATGGGGTGAGAACGGAAGCAATTAACAACATAAAATAACATAAAACAACATAAAACAACATCCATTGAGCTATTACTTATATACCAGGATCACAAACATTTTGTCAGACAGTCCAACGCATGATAAATATGCACATAAGAGGCGATTATATACAAACAGATATAGATATAGTCCCATCCTCGAAACCGGGGTAAAACCAAAAGATCGAAAAAGCAGGTTATAGATAATTTAGCATTTGACAAAAGACTAGTGGCCAAAGCTATGGGTTATGAAATGACTTCCACAAAAATGCATAAGCTTCATTAAACTGCTTGGACACAGTGTAGTTGACAAAAGGAAAGCAGCTAAAGCTGGACTAAGACCGACCTCCGGGTTGATTACCTACAGAGACAGACATAACACGGAGTGAGCAAGGCTCAGTGAATAACAGTACGTAGAGAAATCAAATGAATAAACTTAAATTATAACATATATAGGTGCATAGACCACATGTATAATCTTAAACTGTATACATTTCCATAACGGCCTTAGGCCCAACATATCATACAGAATGGCCTCGGGCCCAACATATCAACAGCTATCCAGAACAGTATGGGAAAAATGGAACATCGACATGTACCACCTCCCTTGGCCATAGGCCATGAATCATATTTTGTTCAATCACATTACGGTCGGTGAGACATTAGTATGTCCTCACCTTTCTCCTCTTAAAGTCTGTCCACACTCGGTAATTCATAACTGAACGACCTCGGGCCCATCTTTGGTAGAACAGAATGATCTCAAGTTCACAAGGATATCATAATTCATATTGCGCATAATTTTCTAATTGTTTGTTACAAGTTGACATAGTTAACTCACAAATAGCAAAACGTTAATAATAACTATTAACAGTAATTGAAATATACCACTACAGTACTATTACTCACAGTGCAGTGGTGGAGCAACAGTCCCTTTCGGTGTATAACCTACATACATGCACTCACAAATTAATCCCTTTTCCTTTTTAATCAATATCTGATTCGTTCAGTCTCTAATAAATTTATAAGCATTTTAAAAGCGTCAAATACAGATTTTAGCAATCCCAGAGGGTCAAACAAGGGAAACGGAGCATACAGAATTTTTCCACATGGGCTGCTTGTGCGGTGGCCCTTCGCCGCACGTGTGCCCCGCACGTGCATTTATTCCAGTAGCTTTAGTTCGAGATCCCCTATTTTCTGCACATGCGGCAATGCTTCCCCGCAAGTGCGGTCGCTGCCTCTGTTTTAAGCAGTCCGAATTAGGGCACAAATTCATCAAATTCAACACATCTTAAGGGAAGAAGTGGGAAAACCAACACAATATAATGGTATAACATCATCATAATCATGGATTACAAGTCATAGCACCATCATAAACATAAATCATAAGTTTAATGAGACCATAATCTAGCTCCTTCATTTGAGATATGAATAATAAATATGTTTAACCATGTGAGTTCAACATGAAAAACGAAGGAATGAGATGTAATTCCTCCCTATAACTCAAATTAACTCCAAAACAACTAAATGATAAGAATACTTTTCCAATTAAGCAATTATCACACACTTAATCCCAATTACAAACCCTAGTTCTCACAAATGAAAGGACATTCTTACTCAAGTCCTAGAAAGAGGTTATTTAAGGTGGCTTATACATACCTTGAGCCTTAATCTCTGCAATCCTTCTCAATTTCCCAACCTTCTTCCTTGTTGACCTTCTTCCCTCTTAGTTCTCCTCTCAACTTCTCTACACTCTCTCTCAGGAGATATTTTTGAAAGACTTACCAAGTTAGAGAAAATATATAAAAGTTGAATAAGACAAAAATTAATCAATTTAATCATTCCAAATCAGATTTTTTTACAAAAATTCGTATCATGATCTAAAACTTATGCTGATCTCAATTATCCAGTCAATTCCAGATTATCAAGTTTCTAAGGCTTCCAATTTCTGATCCGAACATCGTGATTGTAACAGATATTTTTCATAATTGACAGATATAAATCCATATCCATAAGATTTACTCAATTAAACTTAATTTTACATGGAATTTCACAGTAAACATATAAATGCACACAATAAGGGGCTGAAAGCATACCAGAAAACATGTACGAGGGTCGGGTTATTACATGTGCACTCCGGTGGCGTTCGGCTTTGGCAAGCTTCGCAAGTCTGCTTCGACGCCAATGATGTGTACTTTGGTGGCAATCGGCTTTGCCAAGCTTCATGAGATGTCTTCACTGTTCAACATCGACGAATCGCCTCCTTTGCTTTAGCGTGTCTGTGTGCCCTAGAAAATTTCAGTGTTGTATGTGTGGCGAGGCGATGCTGGTATGAATCAGAGTATGAGGGGGTAGTTTGGTAAATTCACCCTAGCCTGGGTTGTGTGTATGCACGTGAATCAATTTTGTCTGGTAGTGGCTAATTTAGCCTTTTTTGGATGGTAGTGGCTAATTTAGCCCAAACCTGTCTTCCCAAACAGTGCCTAAATTAGCTTTTTTCCTAGTCACCAAAAGAGGCTTAAGCAGAGTCTAGCATACAGGAAGCATTTAAGAAGCATTTACATTCATGGAGCACTTCAGCAAGCATTTAACAAAAGTGGCGATCCTAGAAATTTTTATAGATGGGGTCATCTAATAAGCTTAAGTTTTACAAATTTTAAACTAAAATCAATTTGTTTTGTTTAGTTATGAGTTTTTTTGTTTTTGAGTTTTGTTGTCTTTAGTAAATTTTGTTTTTTTAATATATTTTATTTGTTTTTTTAGATGCACCTGAAAAATAAAAAATATTTCTAAAAAATATACTAAATTTATATATTTTTTGTATTTAGTAATTTTTTTTATTTAAAAAATCACAATTTTTTTTAAAACTTTTAAGTGTGTCTAGATTAAATGAATTTAAAAAGTAAAAAAATTTACTTAAAATATTTAAAACATTCACCAAATACAAGAAATACGAAAAATAAAAAAACTCAAAAATTATTTACCAAACAAAATAATTTAAAATTTTTAAATAGTAGATCTCTAATGAGTGTGCACCGTTTTGATGAGTAGAAATTCAATATCACGGCAATACCATTAACGCATGATATTGCCGACCAACAATAAACTTATATGTTGCGAATGAACACTACTCTCTGGAATATAATGACTTTACCACATATGACAAGATTTTATTGGATGGTGATACCATAACCATATTGAACTTTTTTTTCTTATTTGATGAGGTTCTTTAATTTATTAGAAGAATCAAATTATATAAAATAAAATATGTATAATATAAATAAATTTTTTTTAAAAAAGTTTTGGCTTTACTTGATGAGAGCTTAGGACCCTATCCGCTTGATGGTCGCGTCGCCCCTGTTCAACAAAAATTCAACCCAGTCATTAAATTACTACTAGTTTAAATGTTTAAAAATTAACTCCAACGGAGTTTTAGGATAAAGTAACGAGTTCTAACGTAACCTAAATAAAAAAATATAATTATGCTTGGAGAATAAGAAAACAATAAAATAAATCAAATACATAGTTTCAACAACTAAATCTTTTTTCGAGAGAGAGAGAGAGAATTTTCATTTTGTGACAATGAATATATTTTGCTCGTAATGGAGGTATCGCACTCGTATCCAATGAAATTATTCACTCTTTCTCCTCCAATTGTTTCATTCGTATCTTTTCTTTTTCATTATCAATCTTTTTTTGCTCTTGAAGATTGAAACCTTTCATACATTTCTATTTTCTTGTCATTCATTTTCTTTTTATCTTCCTTTAACTCTTCTAATAATATTAGAACTCTACCGTCATGTCCACAATGCTCTTTCTTTTATTAAGATGATCATTTTTAGCCTTCTTACCTAATGGTCTTTCCAAGTCTACATAGTCATTATGCAAAGCTTCGTTGTCTCCTAAATTGATTGAATATGGTATATGAGGAGAACAAATGTCGGGAGTCGCCACTTTTTTTTTTTTTTTTTTTGTAATTTTTTCAAGCTATATTCCTCTCACCATTTTAGTTGTTCTCTTAACTCATGCAAACAATATTCAAATGGAAATGACAATTTATTTACATAGAGACCCCTAAACTATTGAGAAATATTATTTTAACACCCTAAACTATAAAAGCATACAACCTTAAACTGTTGAGAAGTATCATTTTATCCGGGAGTCGCCACTTTTTTTTTTTTTTTTTTCAAGCTATATTCCTCTCACCATTTTAATTGATCTCTTAACTCATGCAAACAATATTCAAATGGAAATGGCAATTTATTTACATAGAGACTTCTAAATTATTGAGAAGTATTATTTTAACACCCTAAACTATAAAAGTTCAACCTTAAATTATTGAGATGTATCACTTTATCCTCCAAACTATAAACATGTAAATATAGATTCCCTAAACTATTGGCCTGTTTCACTTTGACCCCTTTCATTAGAGAGTCCAATTTATACGTTCTTATAGTTTAGGTAGTCAATTTACACACTTTTATAGTTTAGGAGACAAAATAATACTTCTTCATAGTTTAAAGGATCTATTTGTATACTTTTATAGTTTAGGAGACCAAAATGCTCAATAATTTAGGGAGTCCTTATATAAATAACCCCTTGTTTGGACCAATTTACAGGATTACAATGATATAACAATTGAGCATGCACACTTTATAACAAAAGAAAAAATGACATAATTTTATATTTTCTAAATCATAATTAAAAAAAAAAAAAAAAAAAAAAAAAAAAAAAAAAGAAGAAGAAGAAGATAAGTAAACACTACATGATGGATAACCAAATATCTCAAAATAATATCATAACTAAAAATGGAAATTAATCATAACTAAAAACAGAAAATAATATTACTGCCATGACTTTTTTAGTTTGCTTTTTAACTATTTTAACTCTAGCTAAAAAGTTCTTTTGGATTGACTTTTTTTTTAATTTTTTTAAGAAAAAATAAAATAATTATGATTTAGATGTGACATTTTATCTTATTAATTTTTTAATTTATTTTATTATTATTATTTTATTTTTTTTGGTGACTAATTTAATCCAAAAAAACTAATGTCAAATGAAGCCATAACTAGAAGAACAAGGATACATAATTTTAAAATTTTAGAGCTCTAATTAAATTTTAATGATGTGGTAAAAAAGAAAAAAAATTCAAAAATAGATGAATCCCATCTTTAGAGCTGTTATTTAGACCTCTCAAACATTTTTATAACTAAAAATGCATAAGGTGCTTATGATAGAATTCTCTCTCTCACACACACACATTTTGGCAGTGCCAAACCAAACCAAACCAAATCAAATCAAGCCTTAAGTCCCATCAAGTGGGGTCGGCTACATGAATCCTTCTTCTCTACGCGGCCCTATCAAAGGCCATTTCATTAGTCAAATTAAGTAGATTCATATCTCTATTTATAACGCTAGTCAACGTTAATCTAGGCTTACCCCGTCCCCTAACACTTCCATCTACCGTTATAGCATCGCATCTCTTCACTACTGCCTCTATTGGTCTCCGTTGAATATGACCAAACCATCTCAAACGATTCTCTCTCAACTTATCTTCTATCGGTGCTACTCCTACCCATTCCCGAATACACTCATTCCTAATCCTGTCTTGTCTAGTCTTACCACATATCCACCTTAACATTCTCATCTCAGCCACACTCATCTTATCTACATGTTGTTTCTTGGTTGCCCAACACTCCGTCCCATACAACATAACTGGTCTAATAGTCGTTCTATAAAACTTACCTTTTAGTCTAGTGTGCCAATCAAGGTAAATCGATAATAGATGGTTTCAAATCGTTGACGTAGTGATTGGATTGTAACGAATGAGAAAATCATTGTTTTAAATCGGTCCAAATCAACGGCTTCTCAGATCTTTTTAGTGATGATCTTGTTCCAACGATTCAGGTAAATCATTTTTTTTTTTAATTTTTTAATTTTTTGTTTAAGAATCATCATTGAATCTACATTTTCATGGATCTTTTTGTATATGGTCCAACTAGGAGATAACGGGTGGTCCAACCCAGGTTAATCACAAAAGAATTTAGAGGTATCCTTCAATTGAAATGTACCATTCAAAGTCTACCTAAATAAAACTCTAAAGTCTGAATATCTTTAAGTTTGATGTTTGGCAATTTTTGAATTTTCATTTTGAACTTTCTTTTTTCGAAATTTCTCAAAACTTTTTTTTTTTTTTTTTTAGTCTAGAATTTGTTGATTTGTGAATTTATTTTTGAAAATTTTTCAACTGTCTTGAAATTGTTGATGTGTGAATAAATCTGAACAATGTTGTTGTGCTGCCAAGTTTAGATAGATATTGTATCAAATTTGGCTGATCATAGGAGAACGAAAGGTTGTTGTTCATGCTATAACTGAAGAAAAGGATATTCATATTTCTTATCAATTATGAATTACATAACAGTATTTATATACAATGCTGAGACTGAAATATAACTAATCACTGTAACTACTTAACTAATTCCTAACCACTTAACCAATTCCTAACTGGTTTCCTAACTGACTATACAATGCATGTGATGTAACTGATTCTGAATGTACAGCTGGAGCTGTAGCAGTTGCAACTGATGCAACTGATTCTGAAGCTGAAGCTAAACCTGGAGCTGGAGATGCTGGAGCTGAAGCTGCTGTTGTGGTTGTCTTATCACCCTCTTGCAAGCTGATGGGAGAAAGAGAGACCAGAAGCTTGGCTTGAAGATATTGAAAACGAGACACAGAGAGAGGTTTTGTAAAGATATCAGCAATCTGATCCAGAGAAGGAACATAACGGAGTAAAATCTGTTTGCGGGCAACTTTTTCGCGAATAAAGTGACAATCGACCTCTATATGTTTTGAACGAGTGTGAAACACAGGGTTGGAAGCTATGGAAGAAGGTAGAGGAACCAATGACCAAGTACCCTGGGCGAGAAGAGCATTATATTCCTCCGACATTGCTTTATGCCAGACAGAGGACTGAAGAGCTTGCTGATAGTTCAATGGTTCAGTGTCAAAATAGGCAAAAGAAGCAGCAGAAGAAGAGGCCAATAAGGCTTGAGAAGAAGTTTTAGATCGAGTGAGCATAGGGTGTGTGTTAGGGATAGAAGGAGGAAGAGGAAGATCAATAGAAATAGAAGAAATGGGAATAGAAGAAGGAGGCTGGACACCAGCAGAAAGAACCTGATCAGTAGAGACAGGAGACGGAGAAGGATGAGCAGATGATGATGTAGGCTGAGACAGGACAGTCGGAAGAGGGACAGAAACAGACTTAGGAAGAGAGGAAGACTGAAAATTTAAAGAAGGTGACCAGAAAAAAGACTGGAGCTGAGACAAAGTCTGAGACAGGGGAGCAGCAGAGGCTGTAGCTGTAGCTGTAGCTGTGGCAGAGGTGGTACGAAATGGAAAGATTTGCTCATGGTAGATGACATGACGAGACAAACACACCTTCCCAGAGGAAGGATCTAAGCACCTGTAGCCTTTGTAAGAAGGATGATACCCAAGAAATACACATAAAGTAGATTTAGGTTGTAGTTTATGAGATGTGTGGGGTTTGAGCCAGGGAAAACATTGGCAGCCGAACACACGCATAAAGGAGTAATCTGGAGATTGATGGAACAACAATTCATAAGGAGAAGCATGAGGAGTGGTAGAACTAGGCAAACGATTAATCAAGAAAATAGCTGTAGAAATGGCATCAAACCAGTACTTGATAGGAAGGGATGAATGATGAAGCAAAGCAATAGCAGTTTCAGTGATATGCCTATGCTTCCTTTCAGAAACTCCATTTTGAGGAGGTGTATGTGGACAAGAAATCTGATGGAGAATACCATGAGTGCGAAAATATTGAGTCATAGATGAATTAATAAACTCAGTGCCACCATCAGTGCGAAAAATTTTCAGATGAGTAGAAAATTGATTTGCAACATAAGCTGTGAATTCCACAAATTTAGCAAAAACTTCACTCTTGTAACATAAGGGAAAAAGCCAAGTAAACTTGCTATATTCATCAACAAAGATTACATAGTATTTGTAACCAGAAACAGATGGTAAAAATGGTCCCCAAACATCACTGTGAACTAGTGAAAAAGGTTTATTTACAGTGGAGTTAGAAAGATTAAAAGGTAGTCTATGACTTTTGGCCATAGAGCAGTGAACACACGGGAAATCATTATTCTTGGCTTTATTACAAGCAACAGAAAGAGAAGACTTCAGTTTATTAAACTTGAGAGGTGATGGATGACCCAACCTCTGGTGCCAAACAGTTTCAGGCACAGCAGTAGCAGTGGAATGAAAGAAAGCATTATGAGAAATAGAAGAAGGAGAAACAGCGGCAGCTGATGAAGAATAGGCAGGCTTGGATGGTGCATGAAAATGATATAAACCATGGGAATTAAGGCCCTTGTGTAAGATGCCCTTCGTGTGCTTGTCCTAAATAATGAAGGAAGAATCATCAAATGTAATGGTACATTGATTATCTTTAGTGAGTTTATGCACAGACACAAGATTAGAAGTAATAGGAGTGTGCAAAACTTTATTGAGGTTGAAAGTATGATGTGGAGTAGGCAAAAGACCTTTACCAGTATGAAGAATAGGGATAGAATTACCATTACCAACAGTGATATGATCAGAACCTTGGTAGGGTTGATGAAGACTCAGATTTGACAGATCATTAGTCATATGATCAGATGCAGCCGAATCAAGATACCATGGAGAAGAGTCATAGTGAGATGGAGCAGAGGCCACATAAGCTTGAGAGTTTGACAGTCCAGTTGATGTTCCAGTTGATGATTGTGAAGATTGATAAGATGGAGAGGCAGTTTGCTGAGACTGTGGCTGTGGCTGATAAGTAGCATCTAACCTATGCCAACAATCCAAGGCTGAGTGATTAGTCTTACCACAAATTTGACAAATCAAGTTGTTGTGGTGTTGTCCTCCTGATAATTGTCTACCTCTCCCTCTAGGAGAGTAACGACCTCGGAAGCCAAATCTAGAACCACCTTTGTTACCTCTGAATGAAGACCTGCCTCGGCCAAAAGAGCCACGAGTAGTAGCATATGCAATGGGGGATTCATGTGCCTGAATCTTCTTTGTTTTGGAATCAATATGCAGAGACTCTGAACAGAGGAGAGAAGAAAGTTCCGCCATTGAAATAGCTTCGGTTCTTGCTCGAATTGTAGTCTTCAAAGCATCAAATTCATCTGGTAAACCGTTCAAGGTGAGAAGAACTAGATCTTCTTCTTCTATAGGAGAAGAAACAAGTGCAAGTTGATCTGCCAGAGTTTTAATCTGAGACAAGTATTCTTCAATTGTCTGAGAGCCTTTAGTCAGATTATTCAAACGATTCTTCATTTGATGAATATGACTACGAGACACAGTAGTGAATCTTTTACAAAGAACATTCCAGACCTCTGCACTGTGTTGCAGATGCAAAATAGAAGAAAATATCACAGGTGTGAGTGTAGCTGTAATACAACTCAGGAGATGTGCATCAATCTGTTTCCACTGTGCATAATCTGGATTGATTTCTTCAGCTCCATCAACATTTTTGATTGTTAATGATGGAGGAGGAGAAGAACCATCAACAAACCCTATCAGATTTGTAGCACGTAGAATATTGAGAACTTGACTTCTCCAAATGATAAAATTTGATGAATCTAGCTTGACAGTTATAAAGGAATTGAGATTTGAGATGAGAAGACTGAGATTTGGAGGAAGAGTGCTTGAGGTAGTCATTGAAGATGTGGAAGAAGCCATTGAAGATTTGTGAAGCTTCTTGTAGATGAAGAACTACAGAGAAATTGATATCAGAAATTTAGAGTGCTCGCGAGAGCTATAGATGCTCTGATACCATGAAGAAAAGGATATTCATATTTCTTATCAATTATGAATTACATAACAGTCTTTATATACAATGCTGAGACTGAAATATAACTAATCACTGTAACTACTTAACTAATTCCTAACCACTTAACCAATTCCTAACTGGTTTCCTAACTGACTATACAATGCATGTGATGTAACTGATTCTGAATGTACAGCTGGAGCTGTAGCAGTTGCAACTGATGCAACTGATTCTGAAGCTGAAGCTAAACCTGGAGCTGGAGATGCTGGAGCTGAAGCTGCTGTTGTGGTTGTCTTATCAATAACAATAGCAACCCCTTATCTGTGTTTACTAGAGAAACTCCAAGTTGTAGTAGAAAATATGGTGAAAGTGTTGGTTTGCTCATTCATCTACCTGATAGGTATGGACAAGAGACCACAACCTTAATTGACTTGTGTGTGCCACCATCCTTTTTGTTAGTGATTGGAGACCATGTGTTAATTTGGGCATACAGCTTCCTTTTTTTGTTGTAATTGTGTAAATCTTGGTCTGTGATATTTATATATTAGACTGCATTTAATTTTTGCATTTCATTTCCATGTATATGGGATGTTGGATGTCAAGGTGAGAGTATGCCAAAGCATGTGTGAACTAGCTTGAATAAATAATTAAATGGGTGTTTATGGCTTCAATTAGCACTTTCATGGAAAATAAAATAAAAAGGAATATTTTTGTGGAACAATAGAACTTCCATAAAAACAGTGGAGTTAACCCAGTTTCTCAATATAAACTATCCCAGTCATGGAGACCTTTTAATACACACACACACACACACACAAAAAGAAAAAGAAAAAAAAAAAAGAAAAAAGAAAAAAAGAAAAAAAGAAGAAGAAAAAAGAAGCATCTTTGATAAACCAACACTTGAATTGTATCATTAATGACTTTGGATTCCATTTTCAGAAAACTAAGTGCATGGATGGTAGTAAAAACATTTTTTTGAGGCAAACGGTATTATTTTGAAGTTTATGTAAACAAAGAGGAAATGGTTTCAGAATTTAAGTAACATAATTAGTGAGATTAAAAATGAGGATTTTTGTTGAATAATCTGACTTAGGTTAATTAGTTTTCACCTAATTAATCTGTTAAAAATTAGTGCATGACATTTGCCCAGTTCATTCCCGGGTAGTTGTAAGTTGATAAGAAGAGCACTTTCTCAGGTTATCACTTAGCTCAAAGGATGAGAAGAAATGGCGAGGCTGACGATGGGAAGCTGTACAAATTTTATTAGGAGCTGTCTACATTTGTGGATAGAAAATATGAAGACAATGAGGTGTTTTATATTATCTGTATTTGGTTGCCAGCATTAGAAGCCTAAAAGGTACATTGAGTTTTGTAGAATGGTTGCTATAGCTGCCAGAAAACATGTATATCCAACTTGGGAATATTAAGACGATGTTTGGATTATGGATTTAGGAAGACATTTTGAAAAAGAAAGGGAAAATGTTGATGGAATGTAACTACATTGCATCCACTTTTTTCCTTTCCCTTTCCAAATTCGTATTTAAATTCATTCCAAAAAAAGAGAGGACAAAACTGCCTAAAACGTCTACAAGGTTTCTTATTTTTGGAGAGTAGTTGTGAGCTTTGGAGCATCTGCTAGGGTTTTCCCCTTTTCAAGAGCAATAGACTTTTCCACCTAGTAGAGTAAGGGTGAGGATGCCCAAGCTGGTGCTTTGCCTTAGGACTCTACCATGGGACTTTGCTCTACTTGGTAGAGCCAAGCTCGATAAGATGAGCAATGAAGACTTCACAACAAAAAGGATCTCTGGAGAAACTTTAACTTTATTGTCTTAAGTGGACAGAGCTTCGGCATATCAGACTGCTAATATGGTGGCTGAGGAGGGACTGACAACAGCAGGTAGTGTGGATCATGTTTGGCAGCCACCAAATTGGGGATGGGTTAAGGTTAATTTTGATGGTAATGGTGGGGCACATAGGCTATCTAAATTTGCTGGTCACAGGTTTTGGTGTGTGCTTGGGATGCAATACCACCTGTGTGGCTGGTGGACGCTCTAGTGTTTGATGGGTGTCCTCCTGTTTAACTCTTTTGTTTGTTTGGCTTCTATAAATTAATAAAGTTCTCGGAAAAAAAAAGGAAAAAAAAAGGTATTCAAATCAAGGATATAGTTGAAGTACCAAACATGCTTTAAAAAAATAAAAATAAAAGCAAAAAATATATTTGGTACTTGAGCATGTTTTAAAATTTTATTTTGAAAATAGATGAAAAGAGGGCGACTGCAAGTGTTGCTAGAAAGAGATAATAGTTGAAGACAATTGCCACCATCAAGAGATGATTTCTCGTGTGAAATGGTGACTAGAGATGGCCCCATTGGGAGGTGCCGGTTGAAGATGGTTTCTAGATGTAATTTTCTATAGCTAAAGGTGGTGGTTTGTCGGTGCCACGGGTGATTCCTAACCATGGGAAATGGTGGACGAAAGTGATGTGCAACAATAGTGGTCAATGAGTGTCGCTGGCGATCGTTGCTAAAGGTGAGGTAGCCCAAGGTGGTTGATGGTTGTGGTGATGAACGGTGGATGATTTGCTGAAAAAGGTGGGAGAGAGAAAGGGAAAAGAATGAAAATTTACTCACATATGAAACCAACCTTCTCTTTTTTGGGTTAAAAAATTTTATTAACTATTATAAACTTTTCACATTTTTTTAAAATTGAAAATAGATACCAAACATTTATTGATTTTTTTATTTTTTTGTAAACATTAAACAAAGAACTATAAACATAAACGATAGTCCTAAGATTTTAGTTCCCTCAAGTTAGAGCTTTGTTCACCACCCTACCCTAACACACCATATAAAAAAGGACAAAAGAAAATATGATAATGG
Source organism: Camellia sinensis (assembly GCF_055761805.1). Taxonomy (NCBI): domain Eukaryota; kingdom Viridiplantae; phylum Streptophyta; class Magnoliopsida; order Ericales; family Theaceae; genus Camellia; species Camellia sinensis. The sequence goes on from NC_138962.1 coordinate 94,007,267, forward strand.
TCCTTATGCTATGTACGGTTTTAGAATCAACTGGAATGAAATCATCATATCATTATTATGTTATTCTCATATTTGATTCAATAAAAACTATAAAATATCAATGTTACAGTCCTAAGATTTTAGTTCCCCCAAGTTAGAGCTTTGTTCACCACCCAACCCTAACACACCATACAAAAAATTAAAAAGAAAAAGAAAAGATGACGACGGTCCTTATGCTATGTACGGTTTGTTAGAATCAACTGGAATGAAATCATCATTTCATTATAATGTTATTCTCATATTTGGTTCAATAAAAATTATAAAATATTTTGCAAATAGAAGCATTATTTATCATTGTAAAGGAATAATTATTGTTAAGGAATGACCATTCCATTTACATAGCTTGTCATACAACTTAAAATCCATGTAGAGCAAGACCAATTCTTGGCCAACATGAATATATGATATCCAATATACAGACCATTTTTAAAACCCCCATCTTGAGAACCTTAACAAGACCCACAACAATCTGAAAACCCTAAAATGAGTACAAACCACCATTTGCCTATCTTATACCATATGCTTAAAAGAATTCAAAACACTGCTTGCCAAGCCAAAAGAGTATTTTGTCCTTACTAAACATGTACAATTTTTTCTCTATTCTATTCTATTTATATACCATGTGTTCATAAGCATGACGAGAAAAAAAAAGATATTTACTCCTTATCCAAAGTTCTTTTAAGAGCTCTAGACAGGATGATCTTGAACAGGAGCTTGGGTGAGATTAACAATGTGCGGTTTGATGTCTTTACTCCGCATGTAAGTCAAGAACTGACCAGGTAGCTCTTCCAATAGACTCTGAACAATTGATATGTGTCCACCTGCAGAAACACAAAACAAAACTTACAAGATAAAGTGCTAATAGAAGCACAACTGGCAAAAGACCAGAAAAGAAATTCCTGGTGCATGGCGAAAACCTCCAAAATGAGAGAGAGAAGATGAAACAGGTTATATTATAGATGTTGGTATGGAAACCTAGAATCTTGTGAATTGCACCAAGGTCCCTTTTACGAACAGAAATGAAGCTGACTTCATCATCATCTGAGTTTCAAAACCCAGTTCAGGTTGTGAAACTTACATGTGACAGCATGGGAGCCAACAATAAAAACCTATCTATGCCTTCTTCTTCTCCTCCTTTTTACTCTATGTATCTCTCATATTTTTTTACAAGTAATTTATAAAATTAGCTTATATTTTAGTTTTTTGAAAAAATAGACACAATGCAGTATTTCTATATCTTAAATTACATTTATGGCCCGAAGTACCAACAAAAAAACCATACACCCAAAGTATTTTGCCCACCGGACATGTATTTTGCATATCCTGCACGCATCTAGCCGTACTGGTATGCTTACCCATACAAGGTAAGTACCTTAAACTTGTACGACAATATTTTAGAAGCACTTCATAAACAAAAATCTTGAGAGGGAATGAGAATCTCATTAATAGTAATATGATTGCTACTAATAAAAATCTTGTGTCATTGCATCAATGATATTCATTTGGTTTCATTAGGAATCCTCAATGAGAATAATAAAATTTTAAATATTGTGAGCCCAATTATTATTTTGTACTCTTAAATGGTCAAAATTCCTTTAGGTATGTGAGATTTCCCATAGGAAAGTGGGGGAATCAGATTCCTATTAAATTGGGGAGTGATACTTGTTGAAATTGATAATTAATAATCATTTTCCCATTTTGATGTGTTCCAAACACTAGAATCATGGGAATCTGGAATAATATTCCCATTCCCTCTCAACCTTCTTGTCATCCAAACCTATCCTAGAGGTGTTCTGAGCTTAACAAAAGAAAATAAATACCAGAAATACTAAACTCTCAAGAGCACTAAAAAGCCAATTGTGCTCGATTCCAGTATGTGTCCTGCCCAAATTTGGCCAAAACTCTAAACCAAAATATTCTACAGACTTTGAAATAGTAAATCAAATTAAGTAAGAACACACCATGTACATCACGCATTGGAACAAACTGTACAATGTCTCGTGTAGCTATCCTTCCTGTAGAACTCTCCAATCGATGTCCATTGTCAGCATCAAGGATCTGTCAAATAATGAGAAAATAGTCCAGGAGTATGTAATGCAAATAATTTGTTACAGAAAACAAGAATATACCTCCATTTGTTTGAAATCTGCACCACCCACTCCAACAATAAGAATGGATAGGGGTAGATCAGATGCCATCACCAAAGCATCTTTAGTTTCTTGGAGATCAGTAAGGACTCCATCCTGTAAAATTGTTTCAAAATCATTTTATTGCAAAAATAAAGAATAAGAAAAAAGGAAAAAACAGAAAATGAAAATTTATCATTCACCGTTATAATAAGCAAGACAAAATACTTGCTGCTGTCCTGGGAGAGCGAACGACCAGCTATTTCTGCAGCGGTGTTGATCACTTGACCGAATAAAGTGGGTCCAGCAAGTGCAACGTTCCTCAAAGCACTAGCATAAGCAGCCATGATGCCTTCTAGTCCTTCGACCTGTAAAAAGAAGATGGAATTGACCATCACCTCTGTATATATAACAAGCAAGCATCACAGATTTTTATGATTTCATTATGGACAATAGCATCATTATCCACATAAATCAATAGCTGGGAATTAAGATTACCTCCCCATGTGTGGGTCTGGTATTACAACATATGAAACATACAAGTCAAAGAAAAATGAAACAGCATGACAAATCTGCTCAACATAGCAATTCAAAAAGTGGTATCTTTTCCTTTAGTCTCTGGCAGCAGATAAAAATGCTAAAAGTTAAAGAAATTAAAATAACGACATTGATTTCATCCTATTATATTCAGAATGGACCTAGGATTCTAACAAAGGGGGCAAACATATAGACCAACAAAAAATTTAAAATGAAAATAACATAAGCTTCTCTGTTTTCTTTTTCTTTTCTTTTTTCCTTTTTTTTTTTTTTTTTCTTTGTATCTACATAGAGTTACAAAAGATAACAATTGTAAGACAATTTATATGCTAAAGTGAGACGATACTAAAGTGTGTTCAAAGCTCTTTTATGCCATTAAAAGCATATGTAATAGACAAGTTATATGCTAAAGCGAGACATACTGAATTGTGTTTGACATTCTTTCATGTCATTAAAAGCATGTATAATAGAATCGATATCAAAAACCTAACGTCTTTCTAAATGAATGTGGTCAAGTATATTGTTGATTTCACCACCACATTCTACACTTCTCTACATGTTAGGACTTGTAATAGACACTTGTTATGAGAAATTAATAGACACTTGTTATGAGAAATTAATTTCTTTTATTATATATTGTCCAAAATAATTTAACTTATAAAAATAAAATAACAAACACTAGAGGGGATGGCCTTTTTTATTATTTATTTATCTGATTCCCATATTTCTAAAGTCTATATAAATGGTTTGTGTTAAAGTATATTGACCAGCACAACAGGTCATAAATATTTCCAATTGAATACACCACATAAAATACAGGGACAAAAGTTGATGCCGTAACATTTTCACTTTAGAGCTGAATAATTGAGAACTATGTAAGACGCATGATAAGAACAAAAGAAATAATACTCCAGTCCACAATCTCTTTGGTAGGCTGGAAGGATCTACCTTAACATGAAATTAGAGAAGATATCAAAGAATCTTATTGACATCCGTGAAATCAGAGAAGATATCAAAAAACCTCATCAACAAACATGAAATTGATTGCCATAACTTTTCTTCTTACGATAAACATCATATTAATTGCTTCATATCTTCTTTGTTCTGGCTATTACTATTAACTTGAAATATTAAACAACATATTGACTTGTATACTTGTTGGCCTTCAAAAAACATCCCAATTCATTTATTCTTGAATCAATATCAGAGTTTCAAAAACATTGGTTCACTACACTTGGTTCTTTAGCATAAAAATTGGACTAGCAATAAATCAAAAACAGAACAAGGGGAATAAACATAGGAAGAGTTTCTGAAGATATAACATCTAGCAGTAATTAAAAGACAATGGCAGCACAATATCTCTTAATTCCTTGCGAAGAGAATTTTACCTCAAAGCCACTTGCACCTCCATTTAAGTTAAAACAATGAGATATAGAACCGTCATATGTTCTTCCACCAAAGCCCCAAGCAGGAAAGCGTCTATCAGAATCATAAAATTGTATAACCTCCCCAACCTCCATTATGGCCTATAAGGAGTTCAGTCAATACAATATACAACCAAGATGTATTTCTACTAAATTCAAAAACAAAATACTTTGGATGTTACAAGATTTATGTATTTATAATATTTGTAATGTCATTATATAATTTTCTATTAGATTGGGTTGTACCGTTGTATTTTCTTCTTCCCTCTCATATATTTGAGGCATCCCCTCTTTGTATATTATGCCAAAATAGTTACCCCGAAAAGTGATGTGGTCTAAATTCAATTTTTGTATAGTGGGATCCACACTTGAAATGAATCTCAACCACATAATGCGCTTCTTCTGGATAAATTTTATGGGTCCCTACCATTGCTGTATAATATAATGTGGGCACCTATATTCCACACAAGGGAATCCACTTGGAAGAAATGATCACTACTTATAGTGCCTTTCTTATTAGTAAGATAGGTTGCTTGAGCCAATCCTTAAATCATTGTAGGAAGGGGTATGGGAGTCAACCCCTTGACCAACCAATATGGGTTGGCACCCCGTCACCTCTCGCACCACAAGGTGTGGTGGTTATCCCCATTGGAAAAATTCAAGAGTCTATAAAATTCTATTGAATGCAACAGCCATAAAAATATCAGTTATGCAACTTATGCTAAAGATCACACTATAAGGTATCTCCGATCTGACTAAATTATCGTGTTTGGTTGGACTAATTATGCCAATTACATGAAGAAAAAACTATATCCCAGATTTGAGAACATCCATGGTCACACGACCTTACCTGCTGGTAAGCATTCAACCGCCCAGTAGGATCAATGTAGTGCAAGGAATCTGGATTTCGAGGATTTCCGTTTGAAGCTGGAAAAAATATAAACTTCAGTGTATGAAACAAGCAACTTGCAGTACAAAGTAATTATTTTCTTCTTCTTTTTCGGGCTCCATAAAGTAGTTTTCTAGAATGTTGAAAGTTGATTACCAGTAAAATCAACAGCTACCATGAAGTTCAGCTCAAATCCACTAGAAATATAATCAAGAAAACTGTACAGTTTCTTCTCACAAAAGCCATCAACAAACAGTTGGCCCTTTAGAACCTATAGATAGACAAATAGAAGGGCTTTTAGGCATCAGGTACATGTAATGTGTAGCTAAAAACTATTTCCAAGTAAGAAACAAATACCTTGTCATGAGCACGGTTACGAGAAGGCGGAAAAATAAAATTTGCACCAATTTTTTCATTTTGAAGTTTTTCTAGATCCACCACCGATTTCTGAAGTTTACTGTTAACAACAAACTGCAGATTTAGTATTTATGACCCAACCAGAATAACTAAATGAAAATATATAAAACAAGAAACTTAATCGGAAAGAGAGGATGGGAATAGTTACCCGATAAGTACATGATTGCCATCGCTATTGAAATCAAAACACTCAATAACTAATGGGTTATCCTGCACCAAGTGAATTGTTACCAATCAACATGTAGAAAAGAAAAATTAATAACCTGCATTTGTATCATCATAGCATATTGGTTAATATAAGTGGATTCTGAACACGGTTTTCTTTTTGGTTAGAATGATCTCTAGTGGGCATTTCATTTCCAAGTCAATAATGCAAAATCCCAATAGTCGTTCCATTCAGGCAGTTCTTAAGTTCCTTACTGGTACAAAGACACAAGAAAACCACAGATATCAAACCTAAAACAAGGTCTAGCCACTGATCAGAAAAGGCTCACAAGCTTACCTTGCTTCCAAATTGCTGCATAGTCAGAGATACGGGCTTCCAAATTGGATTCAAGTTGTTGTTGACAACTTCTGTTTTGCAAATCGGAACAGAACCTCCACTCTCAACAATCCTAGATATTCTTAAGAAAGGATCCTGAAAGGAGTAAAAGGAAAGAAACAAATAAGAGCCAAAAAACCAAAGAGTAAAAATAGAACTCATAAGCACAGCTGCTTCATATACATACACTTTTGGAAAATAGGTCCTTGTTGTCCAAGTGCGAACAGCGAAATGTTATCTCAACAGCATTCCTTGAAGCAACAGTTTCCTCAGCATGGACAGTAAGTGTCCCCAAGTTTTTCAGACCTCTTTGCCCATTTTTATTGTGAAGATTTAGGGTCAAACTTTGACTTTGTTTAGTCACTATCTGCCATGAGTTAATAGAGGGGAATTCAGACATATACTGGTGTAAGCCCAGGAATGTGACAATCTCAATTTGTTTAAAAGAAAAGAAAAGAGGGAAGTAAAATTTATTAGCCTCCCGTATATGAAATTTGCAAGAATTTTTCGGATAGAATAATCACAAGGAAATGCCTCTTTTTGAAAATAAACAAAATGCATATATATTTAATTATAGACGCACCATATTTTGATCACAAACACCTAGTCTTAGAATCTACTGCACAATTTGGAAGGACGTGCATGCCTTTCCAATTTATGGGAGGTAACAAGCCTGTCCTCCAGAAAAAAATCCACGTCCAAATGCTTTGAAATGTGGCTCCCCATACCTCCCCAATTAGAGTTTGCTCATGTTTTTTATATGAGGCTGATTCATAACTTTGACCAATATTGTACCCATACTTAATGCATGAAATGATGGACCTAAAATGTGGCAGGACACATGCATTGTTAGAGACACTACCAACCACACTGACAAATAGGGATGGCAATTTGAAACCGACCCGACGGGAATCCCCGATCCCGACCCTGATTTGAGCGGTTTTTCCCCGAAAAATACCACCGACGGGGAGAAGACGGTATTTGAAAATCAATCCCCGATCTGTTTCGGACCAGGGACGGTGATCAGTGTTTAAGCCCCGGCCCGGCCCCATCCCCGAATTTCCCCAAAGTGAAATTACTTTTATACCCCTTATATATATATAATAATAATAAACCAAACCGTATATTATATTTATAATAAACCAAACCAGTGTATTAGATTTATATATCACTTACTGTGTTGCTCTTACACTCACTCTCTAACTCAGATCTATCTCTCTCTCTCTCACTCTCATCTCAACTCTCTCTCTCACTCTCTCGTTCTTCTCTCTGTTAACTCTCTCTCTCGCAGGCGACATCACCACCACCGCTGGCCCTGACCCCTCCTCTCTCTCACCGACGGCGACATCACCACCACCGCCGCACAAGGTCTGTCTCTCTGTCACCACCACCGAACCCACCGCCACCGCCAACCACTCTCGATCTCGATCTCCGTCACCACCACCGAACCCACCGACGGCGTCGCTCAGATCTATGCCAGACGATGGATATGTCTCTGTTAGATCTGTGTGTGTGTGTGTGTGTGCACGCGTGATCTAATCTGTGATTAAATTTTTTTTTTTTTTTAAATTTAAATCTGTATTTGTTGATGATGATAAAACATAGTGATATATATATTGATTTGTTGTTCTTGTGTTGAAGCTCGGGGATTTTTTGGGGTCGGGGAAACCCGATCCCCGTTAGGGGATGGGGATGGGGAGGTGATGGGTTCCCCCGCTGGGGATCAGGGACGGGGACGGGGATTTTTCAGCCATCGGGGATCGGGGATGGTGAGTGTAGTCCCCGGCCCCGCCCCGCCCCGCCCCGTTGCCATTCCTACAATACACATACCTTCATAGCTTCCTACACCATAAAAAGGAATCTCCGGCCAAACAGTTTGGTAGCAGTATGGTTCCTTGGTAAACATCTATTAGAGGTGTGTATATGAGAGTCATTTGCTAGTACATTTTTAAAAATAGTTGGTAGTTTGAAAAGTCAGGTAAGAAAATTCATGACCATGCTCTGTTATGCCGACATTGACACTCTAAAACAAATCAAAGGATTCAGGCAAGCGGCAATATTATCTGGGGTGCTTTCCTAATGATAATGCTTATCAAGTGAATATTTCGTTAAAATTGGGGTAAGGCAGCCTATTGTTGTTATTGAAACTGAGCATTTTGGTGAACTATACCACAAAATAAGGCAGCAAACTGTAGTTTGTGCAAAGACAAATTTTCAAATAGAATAGTAAGCACTCTACTGAAGAAGCATGGACACGGACATGAGACACAACACAGACATGCCAACACATTAATCTTCAAAAAATACAAGACACGACACATGGGAACACACAAAATATGTAGTTTGATAAATTAATTATATATCATATATATGAAAATATCATTTAAAGATAATTTTTTTAAAAAGGGCAACATAACACTAATTCCTACAAATCTAAATTGTTTTCTTTTATCATTGTATCCTAAGTTTTTTTGTTCAAGTTTACAATGTTTCATGCATATCTAAGTAAAGGATATGTATGTGTGAAGTATCCAAAGCATGTTCGGCCTAAAAAATTTAAAATTTCATTTACATCCAAATCCTATTATATTTCAATTTTTTTTTAGAACTCCACATACTTCAGACAATTGAAGTCATGTGTTATTAACACACATGAAACACTTGACAAATTAAAGAAAATAAAATGAAAGTCAACTATTAAAATCAAAATAATATGGATGTATACTTACCTATCTCTCCTCCTTTGGCCTTTTTAAATTTAGGACTATGAGATGCTTAAAGCTTCCAATTTGTTTGGGAATTAAACTAATTAAGAAAAAAATCAACTTTTTGCTCACACTTCTTTTCAAACAGAAAAATTGTGAAAATGATTTCTTACTTCTAATAAATATAAAAATATTTATAATGTTAAAAAAATAAATTGTAATTATTTTCATGTATATATAAATCTCTACTTATTTTGTTTCCATGTTCCTGCCACAAGTGGTGTTTTAAATTTTTTTGAAATTTGTTGGGTGTTCCTATCGAATCACATCCGTGCCTCGTGTTTGTATCCATACAATTTTAAGAATAGAAACTTCTGTCAATACATGTATGCCAAGAATATTTTCTGCATTTTCATGGGCATGTAATGCTACTTCTTTGCCACTTTCGGTTGAACATCATGGAAGTAACCAAACATGTTGCAAAAATTGGACCCAACATTGAATTACATAGCTCTACCCATAAACAGGAAACTAACGGAATATATGTGGAGTTAATATGGTCACAAAAGCACATGAACACAATAATTATTAAGTGAATCCCTTAGATCAAAGGCAACTTACCTCAGATATAGCACAACTGGCTTCACCAAGAAATTCTTGATCTTTCAACTTCAGTGTCTGCAGGATACCAAAATATGAAACTTCATCATCTGCAATTTTTTCCCATCTCTTATGATGAAAAGCTGCTAACAATTTGTTAATCTAGAGAGAAGTTGCTACTCATTGGGCACAACTCATTATACTCATAAGCATGTGAACTTAATTTATCCTCAAATTTCAGAGTTGACCCCTTCATTATACAAGATGAATCTCTTGAGTTACGAGAATTAATAATAGTAGCATTCCTAAATAAGCTTAAGAATCAAAATGAAAAGCAGAAAAAATACAAAGAAAAAAAAAGCTCTCTCTTGCTTTCTTGTTGTGTGAATATATTTATGTTAGAGAAAAGCAACTCTAAAATTTCATATATGCTAATAAGAATGGTTCTTTGGAGAGAGAGAGAGAGAGAGAGAGAGTAAAACAAAATTGGAAAGAGTGTCAAAACAATGATAAAATTTCACTGACATTATTCAATTATTAAATAAGTAATAGTTTGGCTCTAGCTAAAATTTAACATCACCAAACTAGTAAAGAATATAATCACTAATCCACCTTTGGAACCTAAGAAGCATGGACACGGGACATACTGATTGTGAAAAAATTAGGATATGGACACATCGATGATACAGAAAATATATATATTATACATTTTTATTGCCTTTGTATATGGATATATATTTAGCGCACAAATAAAAAGCGTCCATTTATGTATGAGTGTATTATTATTATTTTTTCACCTTTTCCCTCTTTGTTTCCATATATTATACTTTGCTCCCAAATTAGCATTCTAAAATTATTTTTAAAAAAAACCCACAAAACTGTCCTGAGTGTCCAAACAGAGGACACGGATAACCTAGGGCATCACATAGTCAAACCTTGAGGCATTAGCAAAATGGAGAACAAATCTCAGCTACACCCGGTGAAGCTAATTGAATTTCAAGCAAAAACCATAACATACCTTCACATGCAAATTGTGGTATCTTGTATCAACATCATACACATGAAAGCTGAAAAAACAAAATGTGTAGACATTTGAGATAAATTGTTAATGCTTATAAACAAAAATAACTATTAAATGCAATGAGCAAGATAAATCGGATGATCCCAAGTACAAAAAGCTTACACCAACTGCTGAACAATCTCAAACTGATAAGCAACATTAATTTTCTCAATCCATGCAGGTTCCAAAGAGTTCATTATCACTTCGGTGCGACCAAGTTCCTCAAGCGCTCCATCTCTTTTCTTTATATAAACTACTGCAATAGGATCACTCTGCATTGAACAAGATAATACTTCAGTTTAAACCATCTTAGGATAAGGGCTGGCATAACACCTTAGTACATATCAATGAGTACATTACTGAGTAAGTAACTATGCGCTGTCTCTTGCACACTTGAGTCATTTGCTGTTAAATCTGGTAAGTACTTAATAATAAATGGCTTAGCTGTAAATTGAACTCAAAATTTTTACGGTCCAAGCCCCACTTCCCAATATTTCTTGAGAGGCAAGAGAGGCTACTCAAATATGCAGTGCGCACCCTCCGTATACATAGGGAAACATCTCCAGAGATGTTAGAACCTAAAGGACTATATTCAATCTAACATACTTATCTCCTTACATGAGCTAAAGGCATGCTATCATCTCATTATTTCCTTTACATGTAGAATTGTCAACATAGCTATGTCATGCCAAAGATGTTAAATTGAGGTTAGCATTACTTCTAAAAATTTGAACCATATATTTGGATATATTGTTTCAAACTTATTGCATATGTTCAGATTTTGGTATTGAAATTCATGCATTGAGATAAAGAGTGAATTTGAGAAGATAAACATAATTATACGGTGACATTATGACAGATGGTTGTGAGGAAACTAGAGAAAGAGCCAACAGTTAGTAAAGTAGATATAGTTAAGAGTGAATTGGCTTAAAGTTGGGACAAGAAGATAATGGCTTCTAGGGTTTCAATTACAGCTTTATATCAGTCACAGGGACGAGAAAGACACAATGCGCAAGGTGAAAGCTGCTCTTTATTGATTCCCCAAAAGGAGAATAACAAGAATGGGTCATACATTCTTCTAAACTGTATTCATATCAAAATAAACAGCCTGGTGTTGCTTAATAAGCAAAAGAAACTAGCATCCCTACTTAATTGGCTTACGTGGTATCATTACCAAACCAAACTAGGTTGCATCCCAAACAGGTGCCATTCCACTCTATCAAAGATTATACACTCAATTAAATTAAATAATCCATATCATTTTTACTACCACATCCCGTGAGCTTCCCGACTAACAACTAGGTGACGTAGAAAACATCAATCTTCAAAAACGAGATTCAACTATTAGAAGCTCTTGTCTAGGTTTCTTTTGAACAATCTTTTAGTACCTTTCACATTTGACTCCTAATATTAGCTTCTCAAAGGTCAATATACTGAGAATCACACAAAAACCAAAACAGCAGAAGTTATAAATAATAGCTGAGCTTATCCTTAGCATCATGATAAGGACAGCCACGAACATGATGACAATCTTGTACAAAAAGTGATGAATCCATGATGAGATGGCAATAAAAAAATTAACCATACCAAAAACAACTGTATCCACAAAAATAATTCAACAGAATCATTGCACAAAGAAGATACAGTTCTCATATGGTTTTAGTAGTAAGAAAAGCTTACCTTGGAAACAATGTCACGATCAAGTAATTTGGAAGCGGATAGAGATAACTGCGGTTCAAAATTGAGATACATTATCACATCATGAACAATAAAATTGCATGGACAGATTCTACAAAAGAGAGAGCCACAAGTTCCTTAGAAAAATCAACTATGTGTAACACCCTAGTTGTTAACATTTCCTTTACATCTCCATATTTCTTATTTTCATTACTAGTTTATTACATTTAGAGTTATGCCTTCTTGTTTGCTATAAGAATCTTGGATGGCATGCTATATTGTTTGTTTTGAGAAGTAAGACTCAATATGTTATCTTTATTGTTTAGGGTTCTCTACATGTTCACTTGATATGAAATGAATTAGAACTTAGAGACAATAACTAGGGAGACACTCTTTTATACATAACGTGAGTCTGCATGCTTTTATTCCCTTAATTAAGATGCGTAAACGCCTTGGTCTAATGTTGCTAGATTCTATTCATTGTATAAAACTTAGATTACTGATAACAAAACATGATTAGTGGACTTAATTGGAATTCGTTAACCTTGAGCATAATTAACAAGGCTAAACATGCTTAGTTGACTTGATCTCAATTAATAAGTGTTAACCATGATTAATAAAGATAAAATAGTGACTAAGAAGTTGGAAGATAAAGCACACACCGCACTTCCTACTAGGAGGCATGACTCAAGAGGGAGTGAGAGACACTTGTCTCTCTAAAAATTTCAAAAATTATAAAATTAAACTAGAAATTATAAAAACAGAGGGAGAGAGAGAAGAGAGGACCTGTGCAGAATTTTGTAGTGTTTAGTTAAAGAGAAAGTGAAGTAAAATGGAAGAAAGAGTCCAGGTTTCTAAAACAAACTTAAAACTCCGAAATTATAAAAGCAGAGGGAGAGAGAGAGAGGAGAGGAACTTGTGCAGAATTTTGTAGTGTTTAGTTAAAGAGAAAGTGAAGTAAAATGGAAGAAACAGTACAGCTCAAGGTTTCTACAACAAACTTAAAAATTAAGGTAAAATTCATTAATTGTAATCTAATCTCTTCTGTAATCTCAAAATAACATGATTAAAGTGAATTCAAATTGATTAATTGAAGGCTATAAGCACAGGTACAAGAACTGGTATTGGTACAATATGAGTGCGTCAATACAATAAAACTTAAAAAAAGTAGGGTACGCGTACAGGTAGATACGTTTGTAACAAATATGTATTTTTAATTTGGAATAATGCAAAAAATAGTTACATGATTTAATTTGTTAAAATCCAACCTACAATTCACATTTAATGCCAAAAGTAAAAGTATAAACTAAAAATGTCATTATATTAAATAATTTACAAACCATAGCTCAATTTTAAGACCATGCTAAGCATAAAAATAAAAATAAAAATAAAAAAGAAGTCCAATAAATTTAACTTTATCTTTATATTAGAAGAAAATATTGTTTAAATTGACGTATGGGTACGGCTTAGGTATATATAAAGTAGGGTTGCAAATGAACCGAACTATTCATGAACAAGCTCGAGCTCGGCTCGTTAAGACTCGTTTAAGCTCGGTTCACTTACTAAATAAACGAGCTCGAGCTTAAATTTTAAGCTCGTTTAACAAACGAGCCGAGCCCGAGTTCAATAATACTCGGCTCGATAGGTTCGCGAGCTCAAATATATATATATATATGTAATTGTATTATATATTATATATATATATATGATTATATATATAATATATACGTAAATATAATTAACAAAATATTTTACTTTTCAAATTTTTTTTCTATTATATATGTGTAAATTTAATTAATAAAATTTAAACTAAACAAGTTTATTTTCTATAATATATATGCGTACACACACACACATATATATATATATAACAATTTTGGAATTATTTGCTTTACTTAAGTGGAGAAACAATGGCCATGTGGGGGAGTTTTATAAGCACTCATTCTTGACCACACTCCTGTCTTGGACCGATGTGGGACTCTCGTGCAAGTCCTCTCAACAACAAAACGACGTCATTTTAGTGTATCAAATGTCAAGCAATTTTTGTCCCACATCGTCTCTATTTATGTGTAGTGTAGTAGGCTTGATGTCTTCCATTAGTTTGACTTGGCTAACGAGCCACAACGAGCCGAGCTTGAGTTAGACAAATTTTGTGCGAGCCGAGCTCGAGCCGATATACTTGGGCTCATTTCGAGCTCGAGCCGAGCTCGAACATCTTCGAAATAAATTGAGCCGAGCTCGAACATTGATAAACTCGACTCGGCTCGGCTCGGCTTGATTACACCCCTAATACTAAGTATGTCTCAGTATGCCAAAAATTAAGAAAAAAAAAAAGTTGGATATGTCTTTCGTGTATTTAGTACGTATGCAGAAGTACCATACGAAGTACCAGTACCCGATATGTACCCAGTACTGGTAAGGCATGTTTGTCAAAGTACCCATGCTCCATATATTGAAGGAATTAGGGTTGGACACCATGTCTGAATTGGATTTACCCTTTTTTGTTGGGAGAAATCCTTAATTCTAAGAGATTTAATAAGAATAATGAGGCCCTCCTCTCTTTATGACTTTTAGGTATTGTATTTCATGTTCTTAGATACCTTAGAGGATCCTAGAATGAGTTTTTAGACTTTTGACGATGGCCTATAGTAGCCAGTTGTTCAAGAATGACCAAAATCCCCAACAGCACCTTGTCTTCTTTTGACGATATCACTTTCTATTAGAATTTCAATATGAGACCATCACCATTGGAATCTAGACTTCCAGGCCTCAATTTAGATGCAAGTTTTTTCCAATTTTAAAGAAGGAGATACGCCCATTTGAAATTAATCCACCAAGTTTGCTAGCTCATATGAGTTGGCCACTCAAGCAAGACTCTGGAAACCAATATTTTTATTGTTTTCCCTCTTTGATCTTATATTTAGCCCTAAAACATAATGTAAGACTTTTAAAACTCTAAACACGATTTTTGGACCTTGAATTATCTTAGATGACTTAATTTTGGGGGTAGGGTTCTTCAACAAAGTGAATTGCCCTGATTTTGTTATGTTTGAATCATGTACCGATATGCATTGTACTTATGCTTATGTAGGTTAATTATCTTGTGGACTAACATACTTCTGTAGGGTTAAGGTGAGTGATGTGAAATTTTTTATCACTCAAGAATATCATATGTCTGCTATGTTCAATGTATAAAGATGACATCCATGGTTTTGATCCAAGATACTATTAGGGCCGTAAAATATACTAATAGTTTTGTCATTGAGAGGTCTTACCACATTGTGGCTTTGACATATAGCTAGAGTTGACCCAGTTATGTTTAGTACCCTCTAGATGGACATTGTCACAATGATTGAAATGCAAAGTATATAATATGTTGTAGTTCAAATGTTAGTTAAGCTTTTGTAAACTTTTGTTTAGGTATTATAAATTGTTTAGAGATATCCTTGTTTGTTCTAAAATGGCTTTTGATATATCTCTTTGTTCATTGGATTTTTGGCTCATCCCTCTTCCCTATATATGTAGGTGATGACGGTACTTGAAGACCATGTGATTCAAGCTTCATGTATATGTGCATATCCCCTAGAGAAGGAAGAGCTTTGACATTTTGAGGTCATTGTATATTTCCAGCTTGATACTTCAATTTGTACTTTCTCTTATGTTGTCAATTGCGGTCCCATGTAAATGAGCCTAAGTTGGTAGTATAAGATTCCATTTCTTCAATTTGTGCACTTGTTCTAAATGGATATATGTAAGCTTCTGCTATCCAATCAGGATATACTCCAAATTAATAGTACCATATGTTTTGTTTGATTAAGCCTTTGTTAGTCTATGACTACTAGCCAGTCATTACCCTATTCTAGCTTGGGGTGGTTTGGGGTCCTGACATATCTTATCCCAAAAGAAAAATGAAAAATGAAAGAAAGAAAGAACCCTACGATAATATAGTTTAGTTCAATGTATTTTCTTTCCAGTGGTGTATTATTGTTGCTCGGGAGGCGTTGGTGAAAGCATGAGGCACACATAAGCGCGAAGGCCTCGTGGAGCCCAAACACAAAGTGCAACCGAAAGTGCGGCTTGATTGAACTAAAAGACACGTTTTTAAAAAAAATAATATAATGGTTAGTCCTATACATTTCTAGAGAGGTTGTTGGTGCAAATTTTACAGACTTGTTCAATTTCTTAAAATTTTATGAAGTAAACTTAAAAACCATTATTAATGAATAATATGACAATTAACTGACCAACTAATCATATCATTTAGACCTAGCTTTTATATAATTTGTGTTTTAAAAAGTATTCACAGCCATGATATTTGATAGCCATGGTCAAAATGAAATACATGATTGAATCACAATATGCCCAAAAGGCAAAGACAACAAAGCAGAAGAATGGTAAGTGGCAGTTTCTATGCCTACCATAAGCAAATGCAATCCTACAGTTTATAATTATCATCCTCAACATTGTCATCACAAAATTTGTAACCCTCGCCATCTTTCTCATCTAAATAAGGTCTCCCACAGTAGCAGTATGTTGTGAACTAGAAGTAATTTCCCTTCAAATTCTTTTTCTCCTTTTAGAACTTATTCACTTATGGCATGTTTGATTAGAAGGATTAAAGCATAGGATTAGGATTATTAATCCGTGGGCCCAATCATGCTATGTTTGTTTTGACATTTTGGTTTAGGACTATTAATCCAATGGATAATTAATCCAACAAATTTGTAGGATTATTAGTAATGGGGTAGGGGTGGGATAGTTAATACCACACTAATTTGATAGGATTATTAATACCTCACTATTAGTATTGTGAATCAAACATGACCTTATAGTCTGCGTTGTCTTGTACTGTACATAGTGTATCATATCATAATATCGGTGTATTTGAATAACAAATTAAGGACCCATTCAGTACTATTATGATCTAAAGGTTAAAACTAAAAAATTATATTTTTAAACCAACAATTAAGAATTATGATATTCACACTCCAATTTTAGCCTTTCATACTCCCCCTGTGAGAGGCTAAAAGACAAAATATTGTGAGTGGTTTAAAGTGGAATATGAATATCATTGTTCAAAATCAAAAAGCAACCTTTAAAATCCAATAGCAATTATTCTCGTGGTCAAAGTCAATGGTAGAACAAAAATGCTACGAACATGGAACCAACAACACCACTGAAAAAATATGCCAAGGGGGTTCGTACCTATAGATTTGAATCATTTTATGCTTGTTCGAAAGTTAGCTTTATAGTCTGTTTATATCCGTAACATTTTTTGCGGTAGAATACAAGAACCTATCTAATTTATTATGCCAATTAGACCTTAGGGCCAGGTCCAAATATATCACAAGTAGCAAAAATTAAGGAATATTATGTAGTGGGACCAATATCATTGTCAAAGTTTCAAGATGTACCTTTTTTTATCTCAGGCTTGCTACAACTCAAAAGAATCTAAAAATCATTAGAAGATTCACTCATTCCTATGACAAACTTTTAAGTCTGGAACCAGCAACTTTGTCTTATTGTTAGAAGTCAACTATGTCAATAACATAGAGAATCTTGCTTGGTTTTCATTCAGGGGAGCACTGCCACCTTTTATAAATTGTATTGGGTTAGATCAGCAGATCAATGGCAATGCAGTCAACCTATCTAAGCAAACAGATAGAAATCCCTACTACAGTGTTTCCATAACATTGTCTGTCAACATCGCTGCATTGGATTCATCTGATTCACTTGGCTTATACCTCTTTTTGCTTTTCTCTTTCTTTTCTGTTTTAACAAATGAGAATAATATTGCTGTCCAACTCTAACTAGGAAAGGTGGTTAACTTTATCGTATTGTGCAGTTCAACAAACTGTTCCTTTATTGTCCATTATGTATCAGTTTCCAGTGGATCAGAACTCTCAAATTCTAACTAGGAAAGGTGGTTAACTAGGAAAGGTGGTTAACTTTTTTGTAATTATTTTAAATGCATACCATTTTTTGCAATTCTCCCTTTTCTTGTCTTTTGAAATTGTATTTTAGGTTCGAATTTTATTCGCAATCTTGTTGGTAAAAAAAAATAATAATAAATAATAATAATAATAATAATAATAAATAAATAAATAAATAAAATTACATAGGACTAAGTTAAGTCAAAAGTGGGTTAGATGGAAGAAAAAACAGAGAAAATTGCGCAAAAATTAGACAACCTGTGACATCTACTCGCTACAGTTGATATGCAATTGTTAAAAAATTGTGGAGAATTTAACATCCATCCAAGGTAGAAATTTTGATCTCTTTGCCATGGGATCAGGCGAACGAAAAGAGGATAAACATTGACCAAGTGTGGTGATGAAAGTGGACACAACACAAGGGAGGGTTACAATGACAATTAGGGTTTTGTGTGATTGGTAAGGGGTCATTGTTTGTGTGGTGGTTGTTAATTGCAGAGAAAAGAGAAGCAAAATATACCTCAATTTGCGTGAAAAGAGCGTTAAGACCTTTGGTTCTTAAGAAAAAGTCGACAGCATCGTTGTGTGCGGCTCCACCAGTAGTAGTACTAACACCGCCACTGTTCATTGTCTGTTGTTGGGCCCCTCCAACTGCCATTTGCCCTCCCTTCACATCCGAAAAGCAAGCCCCCATTCCTCTCTCTCTCTCTCTCTCTCTCTCTCTCTCTCTAAAATTCTGAAACTCCGTAATATTCACCTTTGACACAGAGGTGGTGTTGGTTTGTGTTTCTATCGAATCCCGCATCCCGACCCATCTATATATAGAGATATAGCAGGTGCTCTGTGTTTTATTCTGATTTTTGTCTTATTTTAAGACGTAAATGAAAAGTCAGTTTTTTTTTTTTAAAAAATATATATAAAAAAATAAAAAGATAATATAATCTAAAAAAATTAAAAAATCAATAAATTGACTATTGCTAATTTAATTTTATATTATGATTTCGTTTGGGAACTTAACTATTTTAAGCCTCATTTGAGATAAAAGTTGGACTAAAATAATCATATAAAATAAAATAGGTTATTTTAGTCAAATAGGACAAAATGTCATATCTCCATAATCATTTTATTTTTTCTCTCACAAAAATCAAAAAAAACTAAAAAACTTATTCCAAACGAAAATTTTTAGTCCCATGCTAAAAAATTCAAAATGCCAACCCACATTTCAAACTAACCCTTAGTAGGTTAAAATATTTGTATTTGAGAAGATAGTTGAATTTTTTTTATAATTGAATATGATGTTTATGAGAGAAAAAATTAAATAATTATGAATTTGATGTGATATTTTATTTTATTAACCCTTTTAATCTATTTTATCTTTTTATATATTTTAATGCCAAAAAAAATAAATAAATAAATAAAAATAAAAAGAGTTGCCAAACAAGACCAATATTTTTTTAACAACTCTAAACATATTTTTTATTCTTCACTAATTAAAATATAAAAAAATATATATTCTTTCACTAATTAAAATATAAAAATATATATATTCTTAAATTTACTAATTCAGTTTTTTATGTATGTACCCTAATCTTACTTTTTATTTTTTACTTATTTATCTATAAAATAGAATGTTATTTTTATAATCTGTCAATAAATAAAATTTTAAAATTCAAGTAGCAATTGTTAATAGTTATTACCTTGTGGATTAATTTTCGTGTTGGTTATGAGATTATGAATGGATTTTTAAAAAAAAAAAAAGAGATGAAAATATGTTAAGAACATAAAATTTCACTTGACATAAAGAAAAGTAAACGTTTCAAAACACCAATTTTGACCTTTAATTTATAAATAGATAGATAGATAACTTGATTTTATCAGCATTTCATATCATTGGATACGTGATAATATATTATTTATTTTTATTAATTTCCTAAGTACAATTATAAAAAATCTATCATAAATAATCATGTAAACACCAACGTTTCTCATATATTTATAATGCCTGTTCTTAATTTTTAAGAAGGAAAGTTTCAAATTTATACATATTTTTTATTATATAAAATATTTTTAAGTTTTGTGGTAAAGATACACATTAATAAAATAAAATAAAAAATAAAATCTTTTCTATTTTATAGAAGGATAATTGTAAGAAAAATGTTTAAAAGTCTTAAAACAATTCTTACAATTTAACTTATAATGTTGTGACATTATAATAAGTAAGGATTTGCATGGTGTGGTTCAGTGTGATATGAGGATAAAACTAATATCAAACTATGGATGACAGATTAACAAATTTGCTATTTGTAACCAAGTCATGATTTGAACAATTTAGACAATTCTAACCTATTATCTGATTGAAGTATTAAACAATTATCAAGTATTTACATAATATATAAAACTAATTTGTATAATATTTTCATAGATATCATATATATAACATTAATTGATTTTATATAATATTTTTCATATATATAACACTAATTTACATCAAATTCCATATCTCAAATTTCTCTCACATTAATTTTTACTTTGATATTTGATTGAATGTGTATATATATATATATGGGTGTGTGTGTGTGTGTGTGTGTTAACTATGGCGGGACATGGCAGTTTCAAAGGCAGATTATAAATTTCAAACTGCGATTCAAACCAATCCACGATTAGCAGGCAGATCGGTACAGATTAAACAATTTTAATAGATTAAGCGGTATTTTGTATCATCTTAATAATAAGTGTCAACTTCTAATTTGTCATATTCAATCATATAAGGTCAAATTCTCTTGGTACATCCTTGTGGTGAATTTGGGATCTAGATTGTGAGTCTACGGTATTTTTCAAAACAACTTAGACTATACAGCCAAGTATTAATTTTTCTTATTATTCTGAACAAATTACATTTTCTTTTTTTCTTTTTTAAAACAAACTACACCCTTCATTATTTTTCTTACTATTTTAAACAAAATACATCTCACAACTAATTTGATACTCTTGATTCTCTAATTTAAGTCGTTCAAAATTTTGAATGACATTTTTACCATCAAATTAGGTCTCAAAAGTTACAGATTTGTACAATTAACAAAGTAAATGAAATTGATAGTTTAAAAATGATGCAAAAATAATGAACAAAAATAAAATTAACACCTTTTATTTTTTGCACAAAGGAGAATGTTAGAGAGTTAGTAGTCTCAAACCTCGAGAGTTCAAAATCTGAGTTGGCATGTTTATTAGTGTTAAGGTCATGTTATTTCAAAAAAATTTATTTATTATAATAATATTAGTTAATGATTATTTTTAAGTTGTATAGGCTCGTCCCTCTATGTTTTTCAAAACTTTTAAATGGCCACTTTATTGTATCTATGAAACATGGGTATTAAAGTATGGCATTAAAAATTTTGGACAATATATAAGAAAAGAATGGTTTATCATACTAAAGTGCCAATTAGCCTGCAACGAAGATGATGAAGGATGATTCAACAAATGACTTTCACCAAATTTATTGAGAAAGAAATAGTTATGGATTTTAATTCAATTCTGCCATAGATGTCGTCAATAACATAAAAGACCATCAAGCACAACTCAAAGCTTTTGTTTGAGATGTAGGTTAGCTTTTTGATTTTTTAGTTTTTTTGACTTTTGTGAGAGAAAAAATAAAATGGTTATGATTTGGATGTGATATTTTGTCTTATTGAGATAAAAAGTCTATTTTGTCTTTTTGTAACTAAAATAGCCCAACCCAACCCAACCCAAACCTTCATGCCAATGTCTCATTTTAGTAAATAGATTATCCTACAATTGTCATATTTTGTAACCCAACACGGATACAAGAAAATAGACTTATTTATATATTTTTTCATATTATTTATCGGTAAAAATTATTATTGTAGTCCATATAAATATATATTCTCGCTCTCTATGTCAAAATATTAGGTCCATCCCTCGTCAAGTTAATGTAAATATTATCTTTATGGCACAGGTTAAGAAAGTTCACAAATGTTATCTCTCATCAAGGTAATGTAAATATTATCTTTATGGCACAGGTTAAGAAAGTTCATAAATATTATTTATTTTTTACTATATGTACTTTTATACATAATATATAATCTTTTTAAACTCTTTAACATGTACATTAAAGATACACGTTAACAAAATCTTAACATTAATAGTCTTAAATTAACAATCTCTTAAGATTAAATATCTTATCTCATGTTTGAAATTTCTCTAACTTTGAAGGACATCCCTCCTATCATATCATACCTTATATCATTTCATCATATAGTAATTTATAGTAGGTTTTTTAGGTTTTTGGCTATTACTAAAGTTAACCGTTACGTAATTCGTCCTGCTCGTGATCTTGCTACAAATGCAAACAACTTTATGACTTAGCTATGGTAATTTACATGTAAGAATGTATACATACTTATACATGCATGATAATTTAGCTAACATTTATAAAAATATATTTATTTTATAAAAATTTATCTGTTATCCTGTGCATTGCACGATCAATTGCTAATTTATTCTGAAATTGTTAAGAAATAACTAGAATATCTTGACATTTATTATATATCAAATTTATACGCAAACTACACTTTAATCCAAGCCGTGTCAAAGGATATACTTGGAATACTATTTGTTGGAAAAAATGGTTTTATATAGGCATATTTTTTAACCCAATTTGGGTGGACCCCAAACAACGTTTGGGGTGGGTTCGACGAGGTGAAGTGTTCCTTGCCGTGTGGCAAGTCACACGGTGAATACGGAATGTCAAAACCATTTATGAGTGAATGGGAAGTTGACATCGTTTTCAAGTTTAACATTAATTTCTTAATAAAATTCTTTTGAATTTTTTCAATAAGAAATTAGTGTGGGAATTTAATTTAAATCTAAATTCAAATTTTTGGATTCCTAAAGTAGTTTCCTAAAGTTTGTCAAATAGATTAATATTTATATTCCAAACAGGTTTTATTAAATCTATTATACTATTGGCTTTATTTTGATTATCTAGTCTAATAGTTTAATAATATTTATATTTCAACACTTTAGAATTTAGTCTCCTTTGACTACTTCTTCAAATTGTTTGAAAGATGTATAACTGTTCCTGTACAACGGCTTGAAATATATTGAAACAGTTGCAAATTGTTTGAAATTTGAATGACATCTGTTCATTTCAAATATGATCTGTTCACCTTTTTATGTACCTGTTCGGGTCTATTAATACAAGACTTGTTCCAACAGATGTGGGGTGAATAAAAAACATCCAGGAAAAAATTCTTCGGAAAATTGAAATCTGCATAGTAGCAGATCTGTCCAGTTCCCAATTTGTATCTGTCCTATAACAGTTTCATATCTGTTTGGCAGTTTACACACCTGTTGGGACAGAATTTTGTGCCTATAAATACCATCATTCCAGCAGTATTTTTGGTCCGAAAAATCAGTCTGTAGATTGTCTAAATTGCTGTCCAGATTTTATTTGTGCATTATTCTTCATTTTAGTTTTAGAACAAAATTCAGAGAGTTAGAACACAGGTTTGGTTCGCCGAACAAATTGTTTGGAGTACTACTACAATTTGTGAAGATCATTGTATCCTGGGAGATAGACGCCACTCATCCGTAAGTACCATAGCGGGGCGAATCTGTCTTAAGGACAGAGTGTCACACACTCGACCTGGTCTTGTAATTTTATTTGGTTCGACAAAATAAATCCGGTATGTTATTTATTTATTTTGTTTGACTTTATTTCTAGTTATTTTATTTACACAGAAGATTGTTTCAACAATCTTAAGACAGATTCGAATTATTCTGTTTACAGAATTTTTCGTTTGTTTTCCTTTTTCCTTTCTTCGTAAATAATTTCGGAAGAAAGTTATTTTCTGTGAATTTACAAAATAATATTCTGGTTGGAAAAACAAATAGTGATTATATGCTATTTGACAGATAGTAGTAATATACTGTCTCTTTTCTTTGACAACAACTAGTAGTACGATACTGGTGTCATTAACAATTCAGAATATATTTTTGTGGAATTTTTTCAGAAATTAATTTTGGGTTTTAGAAATTATTTTCTGAGTTTTCATTAATTAAAATTCTGTTTCAGTATTTTAATTATTGAAGTGT
Source organism: Camellia sinensis (assembly GCF_055761805.1). Lineage (NCBI taxonomy): Eukaryota > Viridiplantae > Streptophyta > Magnoliopsida > Ericales > Theaceae > Camellia > Camellia sinensis. The sequence continues at coordinate 94,031,329 of NC_138962.1, forward strand.
TACTGAAATTAATTTTCTTGTGTGGAATTAATTTGGTTAAATAAAATTTTATTTTATTTCCAAATTAATTAAAAAATAAAAGTTATAGTTATTATTTCTTTTATTTTTATAGAATTTAATTTCCTTGTGTGGAATTAATTTGGTTAAATAAAATTTTATTTTATTTCCAAATTAATTGAAAAATAAAAGTTATAGTTTTTATTTCTTTTATTTTACAGAATTTAATTTTCTGTGTGGAATTAATTTGTTTAAATAAAATTTTATTTTATTTTCAAATTAATTGAAAAATAAAAGTTACATTCTTGTTTCTTTTATTTTTACAGAATTTAATTCTGTGAATTTGGTTTAATTTTCTGTGTAGTATAAATTCTAATTATAATTTTGTTTTTATAATTTAGAATTTATGGCTACTAAAACTGGTCAAACTTATGTTCAAACCAGTACTGGTATGGTAATTGCCATTACGCCAATTTCTCCTTTTGTTGGGACTGTGCCAGTGAATAATAGTGAAAAGGCAGAGAAGTTCTTAAGAACTAATTTTTGCAAAGGCAAAGGAAGAACAAGTAAGAAGGTTACTAAAGCCGATATAACCAAAATGGATATAATTTCCAATGGTGTAGATGTCATAAATCTTTCTGTAGTTGTTTCCGAGGCAAATCTTGTCGGAAATCCTAAAGAATGGTGGGTGGACACTGGTGCTACTCGCCATATTTGTGCCGACAAAAAGATGTTCACATCTTATTCTTTAGTGGACAATGGTGAACAACTTTTTATGGGCAATTCCTCAACTTCCAAAGTTGAAGGACAAGGAAAGATTGTACTCAAGATGACATCTGGAAAGGAACTCACTCTCAACAATGTGTTGCATGTACCGGACATTCGCAAGAATTTAGTTTCCGGATCTTTGTTGAGTAAGAATGGGTTTTGGCTAGTTTTTGAAAGTGACAAGTTTGTACTTACCAAAAACGGGATGTATGTAGGAAAAGGTTATATGTCTGATGGCCTTTTCAAGTTAAATGTAATGACCGTTGTACCCTCAGTTATTAATAATACTACATCTTCTTCTTACTTGCTTAAGTCTTCAAATTTATGGCATGGTAGACTAGGACATGTTAATTATGGATCTTTGCGTAGATTAATTAATATGGAATGTTTACCTAAATTTAACATTGATTCAAATCATAAATGTGAAATTTGCGTTGAGGCAAAATTATCTAAAACTCCTTTTCATTCAATTGAAAGAAGTACGGAACCACTTGAATTAATTCATAGTGACATTTGTGATTTTAAATCAATTCAAACCAGAGGTGGAAAAAAGTATGTAATCACTTTTATAGATGACTATACTAGATATAGTTATATTTATTTAATTCGAACCAAGGATGAAGCTTTGGAAACTTTCATTCAATATAAGAATGAAGTAGAAAATCAACTTGGTAAGAAAATCAAGAAACTTAGAAGTGATAGAGGTGGTGAATATGAATCACCTTTTGGTGAGTTTTGTAAAGAACATGGAATAATTCATCAAACCACTACTCCTTACTCACCTCAGCAAAATGGAATTGCTGAAAGGAAAAATAGGACTTTAAAAGAAATGATGAATGCCATGTTAATTAGTTCTGGATTACCTCAGAACTTGTGGGGGGAAGCAATACTTTCTGCTAATTATATTTTAAATAAAGTACCCCGAAAGAAAATAAATCAAACACCTTATGAATTATGGCATGGAAGAGTACCATCCTACAAATACTTAAAAGTGTGGGGGTGTTTGGCTAAAGTGGCTATTCCTAGTCCTAAAAAGACTAAGATAGGTCCTAAGACCATTGATTGCATTTTCATTGGTTATGCCAAGAATAGTAGTGCATATCGGTTTTTGATTCATAAATCAAAACATTCCGAAATGCATGTAAATACTATTATTGAATCTCGAAATGCATCGTTCTTTGAACATGTATTTCCGAATAAGATTGGACAAGAGACTAGTAATAAGAAAAGATCTTTTGATGCTATTACTAGTAATGATCAAGAACATGATCAAGAACAAGAGTTAGATCAAAATGAGGAAGAAGAACCTAGGCGTAGTAAACGTGCTAGAACCTCAAAATCTTTTGGTCCAGATTTTCTAACATATATGGTAGAAAATGAGCCTTTAACTTTTAAAGAGGCTATGTCCAGTCCTGAAGCTCCTTTATGGAAAGAAGCTGTCAACAGTGAAGTTGAATCCATCTTACAAAATCACACTTGGGAATTAGTGGATTTACCTCCAGGTTGTAAACCTCTTGGATATAAATGGATTTTCAAAAGGAAAATGAAAGCGGATGGATCAATTGACAAATACAAGGCAAGACTTGTAGTCAAAGGATTTAGACAAAAAGAAGGTCTTGATTACTTTGACACGTACTCACCGGTTACTAGAATAACATCCATTAGAATGCTAATTGCCATTGCATCTCTATACAATCTAGAAATTCATCAAATGGATGTTAAAACCGCTTTCTTAAATGGTGAGTTAAATGAAGAAATTTACATGGAACAACCAGAAGGGTTTTCTGTTCCAGGGAAAGAAAAGAAAGTGTGTAAATTGGTTAAATCATTATATGGTTTAAAACAAGCGCCAAAGCAATGGCATGAGAAATTTGACAAGGCAATGATGTCAAATGGATTTAAAATTAATGAGTGTGACAAATGTGTTTATATTAAAAACACAGATAAAGGTTATGTCATTGTATGTCTATATGTAGATGATATGCTCATCATTGGTAGTAATAATGACATGATTAAAACTACCAAGAAAATGTTGAATAAACATTTTGACATGAAGGACATGGGCATTGCTGATGTAATACTTGGTATGAAAATTACCAAAACATCAGAAGGATATGCTTTGTCACAATCTCATTATATTGAGAAAATACTTGACAAGTTCAGCAAAGATGATGATCACCTAGCTAGAACACCTGTAGATGTTAATTTGTATCTTTCTAAAAATGTACAGGAAAGTATTTCTCAATTAGAGTATGCCCAAATTATTGGAAGCTTAATGTACTTGATGAACTGCACTCGCCCAGATATAGCTTATGCAGTAAGTAAATTAAGTAGATATACGAGTAATCCGGGAGTAGAACACTGGAAAGCAATTATAAGGGTTCTAAGATATCTCCGATTTACTCGTAACATTGGGCTGAATTATACTAGATATCCAGCAGTACTTGAAGGATACTGTGATGCAAATTGGATATCGGATACAAGAGACTCGAAGTCCACCAGTGGGTATGTCTTTACTCTTGGTGGGGCGGCTGTATCTTGGAAATCTTCCAAACAGACTTGTATTGCTAGGTCTACTATGGAATCTGGAAAAAATGGTTTTATATAGGCATATTTTTTAACCCAATTTGGGTGGACCCCAAACAACGTTTGGGGTGGGTTCGACGAGGTGAAGTGTTCCTTGCCGCGTGGCAAGTCACACGGTGAATACGGAATGTCAAAACCATTTATGAGTGAATGGGAAGTTGACATCGTTTTCAAGTTTAACATTAATTTCTTAATAAAATTCTTTTGAATTTTTTCAATAAGAAATTAGTGTGGGAATTTAATTTAAATCTAAATTCAAATTTTTGGATTCCTAAAGTAGTTTCCTAAAGTTTGTCAAATAGATTAATATTTATATTCCAAACAGGTTTTATTAAATCTATTATACTATTGGCTTTATTTTGATTATCTAGTCTAATAGTTTAATAATATTTATATTTCAACACTTTAGAATTTAGTCTCCTTTGACTACTTCTTCAAATTGTTTGAAAGATGTATAACTGTTCCTGTACAACGGCTTGAAATATATTGAAACAGTTGCAAATTGTTTGAAATTTGAATGACATCTGTTCATTTCAAATATAATCTGTTCACCTTTTTATGTACCTGTTCGGGTCTATTAATACAAGACTTGTTCCAACAGATGTGGGGTGAATAAAAACATCCAGGAAAAAATTCTTCGGAAAATTGAAATCTGCATAGTAGCAGATCTGTCCAGTTCCCAATTTGTATCTGTCCTATAACAGTTTCATATCTGTTTGGCAGTTTACACACCTGTTGGGACAGAATTTTGTGCCTATAAATACCATCATTCCAGCAGTATTTTTGGTCCGAAAAATCAGTCTGTAGATTGTCTAAATTGCTGTCCAGATTTTATTTGTGCATTATTCTTCATTTTAGTTTTAGAACAAAATTCAGAGAGTTAGAACACAGGTTTGGTTCGCCGAACAAATTGTTTGGAGTACTACTACAATTTGTGAAGATCATTGTATCCTGGGAGATAGACGCCACTCATCCGTAAGTACCATAGCGGGGCGAATCTGTCTTAAGGACAGAGTGTCACACACTCGACTTGGTCTTGTAATTTTATTTGGTTCGACAAAATAAATCCGGTATGTTATTTATTTATTTTGTTTGAGTTTATTTCTAGTTATTTTATTTACACAGAAGATTGTTCCAACACTATTATCTATAGGAGAGGTAAGCTAGTTTCAATTGAATAAATGTGAAGATTTTTTGCCAAGTCAAAATAATAGAGTAATGCTAGATAGGCTCTGTTTGGTTGTGAATTCAAAATGTAATTCCACATGTGTATTTCAGTATGATGTTTGGTTGTGTGTTTGGAATCAACTTTCCAAACTTCTGCAGAGAGCTCTGTATTACAGCCGCATTTTTTGTTCAAATTTTGGCCAGGGGAAGACCACCCGGACGTCCTTAGGGACTACCGCCCGGACGTCCATGGGGACATCCACCTGGATGTCCTCTGCTGTACAGGAATTTTTTTTTTTTTTTTTTTTTTTTTTTTTTTTTTTGCAATTGATTTATATAATTGGAAAAAAAAAATTCTGAAATTTTTTTAATTTTTAATGTGCTTTAAAATAATTTTGAGTTGTATATTTAGTTATGAGTTGTAAATTTTTGTATCACATATCAAATATCACATCAACAATTCCCCACTCAAATCAAACATCTTTTCCAAAATTATTTTCAAAACTCTTTACCAAACAAATTTTCTACACTCAAATCATAATTTTACAACACACAAATTCAAAATACAATTCATACTCTCAAATCACATTTACAAAACACAACCAAACGCAACCTAAAATTTTTATCAAATATTTTACCAAATATCTCATATATAATGGGTCTCACATAAGTGTGGGTCCACATTCATGTGAGACATTTAGTCTCCGTTTGGGAAGTGGGTTGACTTTTTGGCTATTTTAGCCTGAGTTAAAAAACTTGGTTTGGGAAGGACTTTTTGGCTTTTTTAACTTTTTTTGTGAGAAAATAGTGTAATGATTATGGGTTGGATGTGATGTTTTGTTTGTTGTGGCTAAAATAGCATGTTTTGTCTTTTATGGCTAAAATAGTCACAAAAGCCCTTGCCAAACAACATTTTAATAAAATATTCAAAAATGATTTAGACCTCTAAAAGAAGAGCTCTAATAGAGCACTAATTTGTCTTTTTCTTCCCTCTTTTTTGTCTTTTACTTCACTGTTTTTTTTTTTTTTTTTTTATTGGTTGACAGCTCATTAGAGCTGTCCTTTTGCAGCTCTAATTAGAGCTCCGGAGCATGATCCTAAAATATTTGATAAAAATTTTGAGAGTTCTAACATTTTCCAAAATAATATTCAACCTGTTCTACTTTATGGTATCCAAAACTGAAACTTGTGATCATAAAACATATTATCTTAATCTAAAAGAATGTTCTACTCACAATGTTTAAGAAAATTTTTAAATATGTTATATGAAAAAAAAGGCTGGTATGTGAGGAGTAGATTTTGGGGGGAATTATCTATAGGTCGTAATAGGTGGATTTATTATTGAATAAGTTTTATAATAATTAATAGCGTTTTTTATCAAACACTATAAAAATGTCACTAATTGTTAATTTTCAATGACAGTTTAAAAATTTGTCACAAGAAATGTCACTAATTATAAGTTTTAGTAACAGTTTAAAAAAATTGTCACAAAAAAAAAGTCAATAATTTTCTACTTTTAGCGATAGTTTGAAAAATTCGTCACCCAAAAAAAATCTTTAATTGTAAGTTAGCGATAATTTATAAAAATCGTGACTAAAAAAAGTCATTAATTGTCAATTTTTAGCGACATGTGTAAAAAATTGTCACAAAAAATTATTTTAGCAATGATTTTATTAAGACTTATTTTCAATAGGACTTTATGAGAATTAAGTTCAACTATTAAAACCTATTAGTAGTTTACCCTAGATTTTTAGTCCTGTGGTCCTAACATTTGAAATTATTAATTTGTTAAAGATTTCGTAATCATAATTTTTTTTATTGTTTTAAAAAATAAACAATAAATATATTTTAAAAAATAGATTATTTAATTATTTTTAATCAAATCGACCTAATTTTTTTTATAAATAATATACAAAACAAATTTTACAAAATGAACTGTTCAAATAATCATAATGGGATCAGTAGTAAGGGGCATTTCCCTAAATAAGCCAAAATACTAAATCAATTCCCAAACTAAGTCTAGTTTTGAAAGAATTCTCAAAATAGGCTAAATCGTGGTTCACAATCACAATTTCAACATGTGTGCGCCTATCTCGCGTGAAAATTGGGAAGTCTTAAAATCGTGGTTACAAAACACGCTTTGATTAAGAAATCACGGTTACAAAATGCGCTTTTAATTAATTTTTTTTTCTTCTGAAATCGCTGTTCTGAACCACGCTTTTATACCAAAAAAAATTTCTTCTGAAATCGCTTTTCTGAATCGCATTTTTATTAAAAAAAAAAATTTCTTTTGAAATCGCTGTTCCTAATCACACTTTTAAACAAAGCTGTGTTGTGCAACACTCTCCCGTCCCTAACAGACAAACACTGTCTCTCTCTCACTTTGACTCTACACAAACACAAACAAACACTCACGCACACAGTCACACTCAATATATATATATATATATATATTTAAAATATATATATATATATAAATTTTATTTCATAAAATTGAAATCAATATTAAATATATATATAATAATTTATAATAACAAATAATAATCAACTATATAAAATGATTACTTTTTATTTTAATTCTTAATTGTTTTTTATTTTACTGTTGAGGGATAAAATTTATTTTTTTTATTTTAGGGTTTAAGATTTAATTCTTAAATTTTTTTTTTATTTTAGGGTTTAGGATTTATAAAAAAAATAAATTTTAAGAATTAAACTATAAATTCTAAACCCTATATCCTAAACCCTAAAATAAAAATAAATAAATTTTAAGAATTAAACCCTAAACCCTAAAATAAAAAAAATTTTATCCCTAAACACTAAGGTAACGTTTGGTAACATTTACGTTTTTTGATTATGTTTATAAAAATTTTATAAACTGGTTTCTGTTTATTTTTAGAAAAACATAAATTATAAACCAACGATTTTTCCAAAAAAAAATTTCAATAATTTTTACAAACCATGTTTTTTCCAATTAAATATTTTTCAAATATTTTTTTTAATTAATTTTTTTTCAATTATAATATGTGTGATCCCATTGTCATAAATAATAAATATAAATATAAATATTTTAGCCTTGAACAAAATGTTTAAAAAAATCTTAAAACATAAACTAAAAAATATGTTTGTTAATTTTAGCCTTGAACAAAATGTTTACTATCTTAATTTTTTTTTATTTTACTGTTTAGGGATAAAATTTATTTTTTTTATTTTTGGAATTTAGGGTTTAATTCTTAAAATTTATTTATTTTTATTTTAGGGTTTAAGATATAGGGTTTAGAATTTATAATTTAATTCTTAAAATTTATTTTTTTTTATAAATCCTAAACCCTAAAATAAAAAAAATAAATTTTAAGAATTAAACCTTAAACCCTAAAATAAAAAAAATAAATTGTATCCCTAAACAGTATAAGAAAAAACAATTAAGAATTAAAATAAAAAGTAATCATTTTATATAGTTGATTATTATTTGTTATTATAAATTATTATATATATTTAATATTGATTTCAATTTTATGAAATAAAATTTATATATATATTGTAAGAATATATGTATTATTGATTGATATCTGATTGATGTATTACAAGATTGTTGTATGTTATATTACAAATCAGAGTAGCTCATTATATAGGAGAGGGTTTGGGTAGTAGGTGAGGAGTAGGTGAGGGTAAATTGGTGGTAGGTGTAGTAGGTGTGGTAGTAGGTGGTGGTAGGTGTAGGTGAATTCTAACAGCCCCCCGCAAACTCAAGGAGGATAGAAACTAACCAACTTGAGTTTGAAGAGAGGAACAAAACAAGAAAATACATAAAAAGAAAAAAAGATAGGAGACACTGTATGGTCGTGTCAGACCGTTGGTGAAGACACTGTATGGGGGTGTCATAACGTTGTAGAAGACACTGTATGGTGGTGTCAGACCGAAGTAAAAGACAGTTTATGGGGTCATGTCGGACCGTTGTAGCAGACAATGTTGTGATAGTTGTTGTGACAGTTGACGGAGTCTTGCTGGACCCTTGTAAAAACTAACCGGAATCAATGTCGGGACAGTTTACAGAGTCTTGTCGGACCCTTGTAGAAACTAACCGGAATCTATGTCGGGACAGTTTACAGAGTCTTGTCGGACCCTTGTAGAAACTAACCGGAATCTATGTCGGGACAGTTTACAGAGTCTTGTCGGACCCATAAAGGAGCTAACCGGAATCAATGTCGGGACAGTTTACAGAGTCTTGTCGGACTCCTTGTAGAAACTAACCGGAATCAATGTCGGGACAGTTTACAGAGTCTTGTCGGACCCTTAAAAAGTCGCACCCTCAAAAGGTGTGCCCAATTTTTCAAAAAAGCGTGCCATCAAAAGGCGTGCCCACTTTATCAAAAGATGTGCCATGAAAAGGCGTGCCAGTTTGTCGGGCGGCAAGAGGCGCGCGATGCGCGTGGCTGGCCCTGGCTATTTAAAACAAGGTTGAGGCGAAGGCTGTGCATACTAGTCTGAAACCTCTGAACGCTCGGAGAGCGTGTCTCTGCAAATCTTGAAACACCCTAAAACCAACCCTTCTCCGAAACACTTAGCAACCCAAAAACATGGCCTCGTCTTCCCGTCCAGCTACCCAGAACCTGCTCACGCTCTTTCCAGAACTGAACGAGCCCACAAGAGAAATAACTGGTGCGGTGGCCAGTGAACCGCAACCAAACACCTCTGGTTTTGCTCCATTGAACTTTCCGATGCGGTCGGTGGAGCAAAAAATGGCGGTGCAAACTGATATTGAGGCTAATCAGTATACTCTGAAGTCATGCGTGGAAACCATGACGGCGGTCACAAATTTGTCGAACCGGCTGCAGAGTAGGACAAATGAGGTGCAGCATTTAAATTCCCAGCTGGCTCTGCTCCAACGCATGTATAAGGATGCGCGAGCAGAGATAAGCGTGCTAAGGGCAGAAAACAAGGAGCTGAAGCGGAAGGCCACCGTGATGTTCCGTTTTGGAGGGCCGCCATATGCTGCAGTGGAGGAGTATGGGGGAGTGAACGTGCTCGGTGGACAAGGAAGCACTGAGGCAACACCGGCAAGGGCCGCCCAGGACGGAGGCAAGAAGAAGAGACCTGCGGCAGAGTAGAGAAGAAAAATCCCACTGTTTCGATTTGTGTTGTTGGTTTTTTTTTTCGTTTTTTTTTTTTTGTTTTTTTTTTTGTTTTTGTTTTTTTTTTTTTTTTTTGGTGTAAAATGGTGATCGGGATTGATCCCCGGCATGAAAAAATGACAAGTGTGTGGAATGTTTGTGGTGTTATTTGGTGTTGTTGTTTTGTTTAAGAATAAAAACAAAATAAAATAAAACAACGGATAAAGAAAATAGATAAAAATATTTGGGGATGCTCACTAACGAGTTGTAGAATAAGGAAATATTGATGGAAAAAAAAAAAAAAGAAAATAAAATAAAATAAACAGAGATAGGAAAAATATATTATAATAAAAAAATATAAATATATATATATATAGAAAAGTGAGAAATAACGTGGTTTTTTTTTTTTTTTTTTTTTTTTTTTTAAAAATAAAAAAGAGAAGATAAAATAAATAAAGAAAGATAATGTTGGGGGCGGTGGTGTAGTTGTTTACGTGTGGCTTTGTGTACTCATGACTTGACCAAATAAAATAAAGCAAAAAAAGGGGACAATAAAATAAAGCAAAAGAGGGGACAAAACCATGTGCTCTGCTTCACCATCTCCAAACAAGAGAGAGAAAGGGAAATACTGGCTTTCAAGAACAAGCCGCTTTCATTTTCGTAAGAACGACTGTTAAGAATGCAACTCTCTAGGCCATTATATGTCATTATTCTCTCTTGTTCATCAAAGTCAAGGCTAATCTCTCTGTCCCGAGAACAGCAAGCCAGTCTCCTTCTCATGATCATCATCTTTTCTTGTACCCTAGTTGATCTTCACAGCAAATTTCAGCGGAACCCAGATAACTGGTCTAGTATATTCCAAAAGCTATGGCTATGCACCAACCCCTTAGATGAAGAAATCGAAGAACAACAATCTGTAGAGAAGTCTGGAGTCGGGACTTGTTTCAGAGCTGCATCTGTAGAGAAGGTATGTATAGAAAATTTTAGTAGACTAGGTTGAGGTCCGGCGGGCGGCTAAGGTGAGGTTGCCGCCCGCCGGGGAAGCGAAAATATTAGGTTCTAAACCTGCTCTGATACCATGTAAGAATATATGTATTATTGATTGATATCTGATTGATGTATTACAAGATTGTTGTATGTTATATTACAAATCAGAGTAGCTCATTATATAGGAGAGGGTTTGGGTAGTAGGTGAGGAGTAGGTGAGGGTAAATTGGTGGTAGGTGTAGTAGGTGTGGTAGTAGGTGGTGGTAGGTGTAGGTGAATTCTAACATATATATTAAATTATAAATATATATTAAAATTTATATATATATATATATATTGAGTGTGACTGTGTGTGTGAGTGTTTGTTTGTGTTTGTGTAGAGTCAAAGTGAGAGAGAGACGGTGTTTGTGCGTGTGAGTGAGAGAGAGACGGTGTTTGTGTGTTAGCGATGGGAGAGTGTTGAAAGCGTGGTTTCTAACCAGGCTTTCTTCAATACACAGCTTTGTTTAGAAGCGTGGTTAGGAACAGTGATTTTAGAAGAAATTTTTTTTAGATAAAAGCGTGGTTCAGAAAAACGATTTCAGAAGAAATTTTTTTTTGTATAAAAGCGTGGTTCAGAACAGCGATTTCAGAAGAAAAAAAAAATAATTAAAAGCGCCTTTTGTAACCGCGATTTCTTAATCAAAAGCGCGTTTTGTAACCACGATTTTAAGACTTTCCAATTTTCACGCGAGACAGGCGCACACATGTTGAAATCGTGGTTGTGAACCACGATTTAGCTTAGTTTGGGAATTGATTTAGTATTTTGGCTTATTTAGGGAAATGCCCCCAGTAGTAATCCTCCCGAGTCACTCAAATTTTCTCAAGTTTAGATTTGAATTTAAGATAAATTCAACCCAAAAAATATCATTGCTTAATTTCAAGAACAAAATCATCAATTTGATAAAATATAAACTAATTTGACAAAAATAAATGTCAAAAAATATTAATTTTTAAAATTATTTCTACCCACAAAAGATAAAATTATGTAAAATTAATAAATCTTTTATATATTCGTTTATTTATTTTTTTACTAAATTAATTTTTATTATGTGTTTGGATTATGATCATGTAATGGGTGGTTGTTTTTATTTTTATTAAATTAGTTTCTATTTTTCCAAAAGTCAAATATGGCGACAACTTAGATATCATTATTAAATCAATCTATTAAATCAAAAAATTCAAAATTCAAAATATTTCATATATTAAATATATCGATTACATATTAAAATCTTAACACTCACCCATTACATGATCATCATCCAAACACATAATAAAAATTAATTTGGTAAAAAAAAAAAATGTCTAAAAGATTTATTAATTTTACATTATTTTATCTTTGGTGGATGGAAATAATTTTTAAAAATTTAAAAATATTTTTTTGACATTTATTTTTATCAAATTAGTTTATATTTTATCAAATTGATGATTTTGTTCTTGAAATTAATCAATGGTATCTTCAATTGTCCTTATTTGGAATAAGATTCAAAATTCATGATCAAATGTGTCACAATTGAAAAGTTAGGGATCAAAGTGACACGAGTCCTAAACTATAGGGACTGTTATTGTAATTCGCCTATTTTCTTTATATAATTCATCTTTATTATTGGATTTACAATATGAACGGTTTGGATTATCATTTTAAGCTTAGAGTAAGACTCAAAAAATGAAATATAGAGTATGAAAAATAGCAGTACAGAGTCATTCTCATCTTAAATAGTTTTCACATTACGACAATCGACATTGAATAATTTTTTTCTTTTTACTGAAGAGATAATACATTATTAATAATGACAAAAAAAAATATGATTGGTTATGAAAATAAAGTTCAACAACAAAATTGGTGGAAGATGCAGATATGGTAACCTAAACTCAACAACTCACCAGAAAGATGGGTATAACTTTAACTAACAATGACTTGTTCTTTCATACATATTGTTTTAATTTTTTTTGACGCTGAAGAGGTCTGAGCTTGTAAATTTGTTACTTTGTACATAAAAAATTAAAATAAAATAAAATAAATATGAAATGTGGTTAAAAAGATAAATTTATAATAGAGTCCACATTTTGACGAGTGTGAATTGTTTGAAATTTCAAATAATGGAATGCACATTACACATGAACCTTTATACGCAATTTCCATTTAGATTAATAATGTGCCATGGCTAAAGCACCAAAAAGAAAAAAAGAAGTGCTCTTATGGTCAAGATAACCCCTATTGTTTTTAGGAAAAATTACTGCTCAGTGGCAAATTGAAAATTTTATTACATATTTATGAAATAAATTATAATTATAATTATTAATATTTATAAATTTTAAATTATAATTATAATTATTAATATTTATAAATTTTACTATCTATTTGTAATTAATTTTTAAATTATACACAGATATGAAATTTCTCCTCATTCTTATGTGAATTGCTTAATCGTGTCTTTCGCGTGATATCGTAAAGGAACCTTAATTTGGGAGAATTTCATCATAAATTCTTGTCTTTTTTAAGAAAAAGGAAAGAGGAAGAGAAAGTTAATAATGGTACTATATTTTTAAATAATAAGAATTAAACAGCCACATTATTTTTGCAAATTTTTTTAGATGCAAATTATTGTGTAGCATTGCTTTTTAATAATGGATGTAACGCCCTAAATTTATAACCCAAATGATAATGCAACAATCATGACTCTTTTAAAGAAAAACCAAATACAATTTCTCATACTTGCATTACATAAACATAATAATAATAGTTCCTCATGCGATATTACATTAATTCAACAATAAGTAAATAACCAATTAAACACCCCAAAGGTTTACAATCTTCCAAGGCTTAAGCCCGGTATATAAAATGGTTATTCAAACCCACACATACATACCTCTTGGCTTACAAATAGGATCACGGCAAATAAGAACTTTAGTGCTCTCAACACACACATTTCCACGCCCCCAATTAGGCGGATTCACCACGTCTTTTCCTGCACAAAAATCCGGTAGGGTAAGCATAAAGCCCAGTAGGAAATCCTTAACAAAATATATACATTTTATACAAGTCTCAAGAGATGAATGCACATGTCATGACATGCCTTTTTGAAAATAAAACACATCTTCATCTTTTGAAAACCATCATGCTCAATGATATCACGCAACTTCAACTGTTCAAAAATTATCAATTTAATTAAAGGGGGTGGTAAATACAACTATGGTAATCCCTAGGTCGGTGTCTGCAAATAGACTATGCGAGTACTACTAATTGTCATTTTTACCGGTATTAACCGGAAGGCTCGACACTTATCTGCGCGACTTTCTGGTCTTTCACCAAGGACACTCAGGCCAACTTAAATAATTTCATCTACACCACTTATCAAGACTTACCACCGTATTTACCCCAAAACCATTTCATGAAAACCCACTTTCCCAACATTCTTTTCTCAATGCAAATTTCCAAAACTTAACATAGTCCAATGAATTGAAATGCCAATGTATGCTCAATGCAACATTACTTCCATATTCAATTGTTCCACACAATATACCATTGTGATCAAAATTCTCAATCCTCTTTTCAACACAATTCTACAAGATGAATATATATATATATATATATATATACACTTTTATATCCAATTCATTCAAAAGAATAACATAATTCCCACATTTCGAACAATCTTAACAATTTAGTCAATTCAAGACTAACATTTTGACAACAATTTCCAAAATAAACAACATTTCTCATTTTTTTCACAAAATTCGTCATTTATATATAAATAAACAATTTTCAAAACATCCATTTATTTTGGTACACAAAATAAATATGACAACATCTTCTAAGGATTTTCAACATCTTTCAAAGAAAAGACCCAATTTCTAGGTTTTCTCACCAAAACCATTCATCTCCAAGATATTTAGAAGAATCTCCCCAAAATCATCTTTCTTCAATCAATATGGTTCAAAAACCTTCAATTTCTATTTTAAAAGGAAAAGAAATTAAACCCTCTTTCAAAATCACTCATCTTCTTGAAATCAATAATCAATTTCTCAAAGCTAATCAAAGGATGATTTTGAAAATCATTTAGATCTTGGAAAAACACATATATAACTCTAAGAAAATCTCTACCTCAAGTGTTGAAGAAGAAATGAGATGAAACCCCCAAAATCAACGGTGTCGAAACTCGATCTTCACCGCACACGACGAAGCCCTCGAGATGATAACCAACTTTGGTGAAAAACTTAGGTCTAAATCCCAATAGATTTAGAGAAATCAAAGAGAGAATATGACTTCTAGAGAGAGAAGCTCCCGATTTGAAATTCTTGAGAGTTTTAGAGAGAGAGAGGACTGAAAAAGTGATACGAAATATCATATTCACGAACTGATATAACATGGTCCGCTCGAGCGTAGAATGCCCCGTTCGAGCGTCAAATACACTAACCCAGTACTTTTGCAGACAGGTCAAACTTCTGAAACCAAACATTCTCCGCTCGAGCGCATAAACAGCCGCTCAAGTAGACAAGCAACTTCGAATGCATTTTGTATTTTTGTTTTGGGGGCGCTGCCTCTCAACCCCGCCAAGGCGCTGCCCCCTGGACCACCGCGAGCTGACCGGGTAGCTCGACTCCCACCAGGGCGCTACCCTTGGACCCGCCAAGGAGCGCTGCCCCATGGACCCCCGCGAGCTGACCGGGCAGCTGGACCCCCGACCGGTCCAGTCGAAGTAGCAAATTATGAAAGAAGGATCGAAACCGGGATCGCTACAATGGAGGCAAATTGTCTTCAGTCCACAAAATAGATTGGACCGTACTATTTGGATTTTGTAGAGCCCATCATGGGTGTCGCTTCAATGATTTGAATCGTTAATTTTTTAGATCACAATGTATAAATCATTCATAAAAAAAAAAATAAAGTCACTCTGATAACCGTAACCACATTAGTTTATTGCATTTGTCCTCTAAAAAATAAATAATCTAGTTTTTAAATAATATTTGTCACTATTTGTTTGTAAATAAATGTTTTGGCAAATAATAGTTTAGTTGAGAACAAGGTACTTGATCCAATGGTCTAAGTTGGCTACTAGTTGTCACGACCTAAACCCGCCCATATGGGTTTAGCACCGTAACCGGCCAGTAATCCAAGATTACCGAAGGCCTGTTTAACAGTAACACAGTAATCCAGAGTACAGGGGCATGGCGGAAGCCAAAACAGTAAATAAGCAATGTCTAATGAGCTGTGACAGTCTGTATGCCAAAAAGACTCTCATACATATATGCAGTCAGTGACAAAACAGTATGTACATATATACAATCATTCAGTTCAGGGACCTAATCCCTATTAAACAGTACGGTAACATTCTATACAGTTATACAAAACAGATACAGAGATAGACGGGGAAATTAAAAACACCCCTAAGCCAAATCTTGACAGGCTCGGAACCTCACAGTGAGGCACAGTGGTTGGCTTGACAAAACTGGAGCTTAACCCCGACGCTTCTAGCCGCGGTCTGGTGCCTGTACACCTACATATATATATGAGCAGTGAGCTAAAACCCAGTAAATAACGTAATGCGTAAAGAGGTTAAGAATGAATGTCCTTACAGTAATGAAAACAGTTCATTAAATCAGTATTTCGGTCGTTCAGTCAGTACAGTCATATGTGGTACATCCATTAGCATAACAGTATAGTAAACAGTAGGTTTTAAAATACCGAACAGTAAATGATAGCCATCAATCAGTAAACAGTAGTGGTTCCAACAAGGGAACTGATAGAGATCTCTGTAACAGTAGCAGTAAACAGTAGTTGCTAAGGATGCCACAATACAGTTCAGAATATAGGACACACATTCCTTCAATTAATAGTATCAGTTCAGAAAGCAGTACAGTTCAATTGTTCAGAAGATAATCATTTTGAACATATCTTGACACAGTTGTTACTCACAGAGTTCTGGGCTACAGTAAAGCTAGAGCGCGTCCCCAGTCGCCAACCCTACATAGTTTACAGATTGAACACACACTAAGCTACACAGTTGGGAAAATAATAACTTAATCCCTAATTTGCCTCGGTGTGGTTCTACATCTATATCCTCATTAAGATGCCTTAAACTAGGCCTAATAATGCCTAGGATGAGATGAGGATGCAAAGATGCACTTTAAAAGCATTTTCAGAAAATAGGGGTCACGCTCGAGCGTAGGTTACTCCGCTCGAGCGGACATGCAGACAAAGGTTTCCGCTCGAGCGTAGACTTACCCGCTCGAGCGTTTTGCAAAACAGTCAAAAGTGCTGGATAGGTGAAAATCACGCTCGATTGGGCGCTCGACACCCACTTGAGCATGAGACACAATGTCCCGCTTGAGCGTCAATTATTTCACTCGAGCGGAAATCAAAACAGTGCAAAGTACTGGGAGCACGAATTTCACGCTCGAGCGCCAGTCACCCCGCTCGAGCGTGAGTCCAAATTCTGGAAATTCCAGATTTGAACCTCAAGCTCAAAACCAAGTTTTAAAACATAAATTTCGATCCTCTTGGGCCAATTTTCCAAAAAACATCCCAAAACTCATAGTTTAACATGATTCCAAAGCTCAATTGTAAAATCAAAGCCCAATGGTGTTTCAAACAACTCAATTTCAAACCAATTTTCATGAATATGAAAAACATGCAAACATGCATGAATTTAAACCATTTCAAAGCTTCAATTTGATGCTCTAGTGAGCCAATTGTTCCCAAGACAAGATGAAATCATGGACTTAAGCTTAATTATGAACATGCATGTGACAATTTGCTATGAAAACAACTTAAAATTCATCAATACAACCATGTATGCATGAATTAAGTTATAATTCAACATGTGAAGCTATTTCATGACTTAATCCACTAAATTTGACATGAATCATGTAAGAACAAGTTCAATTCACAAACAAGAGGGTAATTACACTACCTTAGGTCTTGGATGCAAGATATACAAGCTCAAATATGCACTCAATCCTTCAATTCTTTCAAATTTCCAAGCAAAATTCAAGATGAAGCTAAGTTTCTCTACCTCTCTCTCTCAGTCGGTTTTGTGTCTCTCAAATGGCTGATGAAAAGTGTTAAGGCTCACATATGTGAATCAACTAAAGGCTCATGAAAGTCCACTAAGTGGCAAAATGACAATTAAGTCCAACTAATGCAGTTTAGCTTAATTTAATCTAGTTTAATCATACCAAATCACATTTTAACTAAATATGCCATAAAATCACATTAATTCTAAGGATCACAAATCATCAATCAATTTCAGATTCGGCCGCCGATAAGGCCTTCAATTCGCAATTTAAACACAAAGGCATGAACAGATAATCAAACAGTCAATAGATAGACATACAATTAAACAGATATACTTAATCAATTCAGTTCCAGATTTCAGTCAATCAGTTCAGTACTTCAATCAATTCAGTTACCAATCATAATCGGTCTCAATTTAGCAGTAATGAGTGGTTAATCGATAAACAGTGACGAGGGTTGTTACACTACTAAAGTGACCTTTCATAGAAGGGTATTTGTTCAATCAGCAAAAATCCAACGATCAATAGAGGATACAAGTTGGTCACTATCTTTGGCAGGAAACCAACCGTTCTATCAATAGAAATCCAATGGTCAATAGCAATTGCAAGTTGACCATTATCAAAGCGACCCCTGACAAAAGAGCTGACCGTCCGATCAAAGATTAGACGTATCTAAATTTTTTTTAAAAAAATATTACAATATTAAAAAAATTACTAAAAATAAATAAGAATCCAAAGAAAAATGTATACAGATTGATTACCTTCATCTAAAAATAATTTTAAAAAAATTAAACTAAACGAAAACGTGGTTTGGGTTACCTTCAAGGAAGGATAATGAGGAAGGGAAGTAGCAATGCAATGCATTTGCATTGTAATAATACATAATATTGTGTTTGTACCATTTAATTTAACTTCCACTGCGGATTATGCTTTTGCTTTCCTTTTTCTCCCCGTCCACTAATTCGTATTTGTTCATAATGTGAGATTTATTCTAAAATGAGGGAAAATCCAACCAACCATAGTCGCCACCGCAAACACCTTTCCCATCGCTTTTTCCTCCTCAACCGAGACGACACCATTTCATACAACTTCAAGAAAACTCTAAAAAACTAAACTTTAGAGGATGTAAATGCGATTTCTGTACCCTTTTCTCCTCTTCAATAATTGTTTAAAAAAATAGTAGTGATGATTTTATTGTATCTTTATCAATTAATGCTAATTGATTAATACTTAAATAAACTTAACATATTTTAGTGTCAGAAAATGGACGGAGCACTTAAAATATGAGGTAGATTACACTAATTTTTCTTGAAATTTGAATAAAATAGAGTAAACTTTATAAATTTGACCTATTTATATTGAATGGTCTTAATGTTTTAATTCATTTAACACTTAATTTATTTTTCATTAGAAATTTGTTAGTCATATAAATAAATAAAAAATGATATTGTTATCTCTTTTATATTAAAAATATATATTTTACTTTGTGTATCTTTATGTTTTCATATAATCTGTTTTAGTTTTGGTCTCTTTAACTTTGTTAAAAGGGAAGTTAGTGTAATTATGTCAAAATTATAGGATTTGTTGTATTTTCTTCAAATATAAAAAGAGGTTAGTGTAATTTATAGCATAAATATCATAATTAAATCATTTTCAATCATCCAATCTTAAAAAAAAAAAAAAAAAAATCACTTTCAATCATAATTTAAAAAAAAAAAATTTACAACGAGTCATGATCAAACACCACTTAAGGCATAACCAAAGACATTTTCGGTAATAATGAAAATAATAATCACAAAAAAAAAAAAAAAAATCACTTTCAATCATAATTAAAAAAAAAATTTACTACGAGTCATGACCAAACACCATTTAAGACGTAACTAAAGACATTTTCAATAATAATCAAAATAATAATCACAAACTAAGGACCATAGCCAAAAATGACTTGAAGCAAAATCAAAGATTTTTTCAGTCATAACCAAAAGATAAAATACATTTATGGTCCTTAAAATATGTGTTTTTGGTTATTTTGGTTTTTCAAGTTTCAATTTTGTCAAATTCATCCTTAAAGTTTTCAATTTGACTCAATGTGGTGCAATTTCAATCGGATCGTCTAAATTATTAACGGAATGGTAACAAAATAAACATGGTCCTTAAAGTATGTGTTTTTGTCACTTTGGTCCCTAAATTTTTTAATTTTATCAATTTGGTCCTAAAATATTGATAAAAAAAATGAAACATAACGTTATAATATTGAAGGCCGAAATTAACAAAATTGATACTTTAGGGACTAAAATCACACAAAACACAAATTTGAAGGACCCTGTGTGTATTTTGTTACCATTCCATTAATGATTTAAACAACTATTTAGAATTAGACTAATTTAACTCAAATTGACAACTTTGAAAATCAAAATAACAAAATTAAAATTTGAGTAACTAAAATGACAAATAACACGTATGTCATAACTAAATATTACAAATATTATAAGTAGGCATGTATACGCCAAAAAAAATATATATTATAGAATTTTTCATTTCAATAATACCCTACAAAAAAAGGTAAATTATAAATATATCTATTGAGATTTCTTAAAATACGATTTTCTTGGTGTGATTTTAAAAATTACATTCTGCCCATTGAAAATTTTAATTTCATAACAAATGACTCTTGTCAATAAATCATTAAGTTAATTAACATTTTCTTATAAAGTTAGAAATTTATTAATAATTTAAGTAATTTTAGTACTATATAGGAGAGCAATTAAAAATTTTATTTTTCAATTAGTTTTGTTAAATAAAAAATTATGATAATAGAATATTTATAATTTTTAAATTATAAGAAATAATTTGTATTTTAAACAAATTTAAAAATGTGTATTTGTAATTGAGTAAAGTACCAATTGATTGTAATAGTTTGATTTAATTTCCATCCAATCTTATTAAAAAAAAGTTCTAGTAAAATCATCACTGAAGATTACTTTTTGTGACAATTTTTTGTATATGTCGTTAAAAATTGATAATTAGTGATTTTTTTGTCACATTTTTTATAACTTGTCATTAAAATTTACAATTAGTGACTTTTTTATGACGAATTTTTTAAAAGTTAAAAATTAGTGATATTTTTTTGTGACAATTTTTTTTAAACTGTCGCTCAAACTTATAATTGACATTTTTTGCGACAAAAAATTTAAATTGTTGTTGAAAATTAACTAGTGACTTTTTCAATAGTGTTTGATAAAAAACGTCATTAATTTTTACAAGATCTATTGGACAATAAATCTACCTAAGATTTTATAATTTACCCTACTAAAAAATAAGAAAATATTTTCTTTAGAGCAACTCCAATGGCTTGTCATTGGAGCTGTTATTGCCATAATTTGACAGGTTCAGTAGAACAGTATACTCTAATGACAAGATATAGCAGCTGTTATATTTGAGAAATGTCAAAATTTGACACAAGCTTTGGCACAAGCTTTGGCAACTATTATTTGTCTGAAATCATCAAGAAATACCTCCCTCCATCCCTCCCTCCTCCCAGCAAAACATCCATATCCCTCCCTCTCTTCCTTCCCTTCGCCGACCATTTTTGTAGAAGAAATATAAAAATTGATGTGTTCAGACGTCTGACCGAACTTCCAATCACGCCAATTTCTATGTCAAAATGACAAATAAACTATTGGAACACCATTATTATTTTTCATTCATTTTTTATTATTTATTGTCATAATTGGACGATGACAATACTATTATAACATTTGTATTGAGATGCTCTCAGCATGGAATTTGGTTTCGTGGCTAAAAATTTCCTGTGTTGACTGGTTAGCGGACCTTAAAGACTCAAGTCCATGCCATGTATGATGTAGGGCATGATGACGTATGCTTATGCATGTAAGAGGAGTGACGAATGGCTGATGGGGAAAAAAGAAGTTTGTCCAAAAGTCTATTTTTAGATTTTTTGGGCCGTCAAGTCTAAATTTAAATATTTGAAAAAATTACATTTAAGTGAAAATTTTATAAAATAATTTCAATTTGATGGAAAAATTTATAACATTACCTTTTAATGTTACGAAGTTTTTCTTTAATATACAATTATTTTTTTCAAATTTCGGCAAAATGATATTTTTCCTAAATTTTTTTGTGATCGTAAAGATAGAAATAATGTGAAAATTATATTATTTATATTCGTTCAATTGCCATCAATTTATCAACATGTCATTCATTTGTTAACATGTAAATTATTTATTCACGTGTCACTTATTTACTCATATATTTATCCATGTTTTACTTATCTATTCACTTAGCCCTCGTTGGGCAAGTGAGTTTTTTTTTTGGCTTTTTGGCTAAATTAGTTATAAAAAGACAAAATAAACAAAAAAGTCAATAAGACAAAATATCACATCTAAATCATAATCATTTTACTTTTTCTTTCACAAAAGTTAAGAAAGTCAAAAAAGTCAACACAAATGAATTTTTTAGCCCCAAGCTAAAATAGTCAAAAAATCACAAAGTCAAAAACTTAATCCACTTCCAAATGAAACCTAATTTTCCTATTTGTCTAAATCATCACCACCACCACCACCACCACCACCATTGCCAACCGCTGACGATTTTTTCGATAATTTTATCTAGCACCAACAAATTTTCAATAATGGTTTGACGACTGTCCAATGGTAGTGATTTTTTAGATTGTAACTACACTAGGGTAAAAATGAAAAGAAAATTATTTCAAAATAATAATTTATCATTTTTAACATAATTTTTTACTATTATATTTTTACCGCCAAAACAAATCAATCCTTAAATCTAATGCTATAAATATTGGTAAAAATAATTTTTCTTTATCAATTTAAAAGAAAAATAAATAAATACAACTAAGGTACAAGTCCGAACTATTGCTGCATTCTCAGAACTCATTTTTCTCCTTATTAGTTGAATATATTGGACGTCAAATCTTGGGTGCCACAGGAAAAGAATTGTAGTGGTAATTACATGCAAAGCAGAGGAAAAAAAAAATGAGTAGAAAATCTATTTTAATTGTAATAGAAATACGAAGAAGAAAAATAATTACATAAAGGTAGAATCTATCCCATAAATTGACCATTCAGCAATGTGCATAGATGAAAATTATAAAATAAGACCTAAATATCTCATAAATGGGGGAAAGCTTTCTAAAAAATAAAAAAGAGAAAGAATGAAAAGACGTACAAAAAAATAGAAAGAATGATTGACTTTGTGATAGTGATTTTTTGACTATTTTAAGTGATTCTCAAAAGTGTCTTTAAATTTATTGTTAACCAACCTATCATTCATCTTCTCTTCTCTATTGTCTCTCTTTTTCTTCCCTCTATAATTCTAATTATCGACCACCACTGTTTTGCCACCCTTAGTTCCTCTTCCACTTTTCCTTCTCACTACCACCACTATTAACTCTAGTTACCGCAAAACTTGCAGTGCAAGTATTATATGTGCTCGATACAAGTGCAATATTTGCACAGTGCAAGTATTAGTTATGTATTATGCAACAACAATTGCATGCAACCTCATGAAATTTGTACTTGCACTTGTACTGGGCACACTTAACACATGTACAATGGTGGTGTTTGGGAAGCAAGTTTTCAAATTTTTTTCTCATTTTTTCTACTAAAAGACAAAAGTTTTGCAAAACCAAAAAAAACACATCCAAACAAAATATCACATCCAACCCCATAATCATTTCACTTTTTCTCCCACAAATATCACATCCAAGCACATAAAAACCCAACTATCTTCCCAAACACCAAAAATTTTTTATCTCATAAAAACCTACATCTAATAAAATCTACATAAAAACTCACTTCCCAAACACCATCATTGTGTTTGTATCGAATACATTTCACTGTGTAACAGTAGGGGTAGAATGTGGGGTCATGAACAGAATAGGTGTTTACAAATCAGATTATTCTAGTATTAGACTAAACTAGGAACCATTCCTATAGTTCGAGAAAAATTAAAACCATAACCGAATCGATAAATCTCTGGAATTGAACTAGAATTGAACTATAAAAACCGGTTTGATTAGGTTAGATTTTACAATCTAAGAAATTTTATATAATAATAAATATGATACATATATTCTATGTTAGTAATCAAACTAACAATAATGAATTTAGTTAAGTTGGTTAGAGTTTATCAATTTTACGATAAAGACTAGTGTTAAAATCTTATAAGAAACTTATATATTTTAATTTTTACATATAAAAATATCAAAAAACAATAATAAATAAATATGTCACGGTTAGAACAAGAACAGAAACTAATAAAAATCAGACTAAAAAACTGGCAATTTGGATTAGATTGGATCGATTTACCAATTCCATCAATTTTTTGAACACCTCTACTTTGTAACGAATACATTTAGCACTTGCACTGCGTAACAGTAGGGGTAGAATGTAGGATCATGAACAGAAGGAGTATGGGGGTTAAATGGTTATAGTGGTAAGTGTAGCGTCTCGAGTCTTAAACTTGATTTGAACTCACTTGTATGGATGTCCCAATACACTTTTGGACCATTGATTTGACGAATTGTATTTTTGTTGAGTTGGCGTTAATTCCTATTTAGCGTGTAACACTATTAATATTTCATTTCGAGTATAAGGATAAAAAACAGGGACTTAGAAACACTTTTGAACTTGAGCCGGCCTGGAATTTAGCTGCACAAGCGGCCGAGAAGCAATGGAGCCTGAGTTAGGCACCGCTCAAGCGGTTGGGTGCACTGTATGAGCGGCGATGAGCTCCACATGAGCGGCCAAGTCTGGGGACCTTTCTACTTGAGCTTCATACGAGCGGCCAACGCGGAAAAGCTACAACGTGGCAGCCTCTCAGCCTAGCATTTTTTAATCCTTTTTTCAACTTTTGCAAAGAGAGCTCCTCTCTCTCTCTCTCTCTTTTTCCAACATAACTACACATAAAAGCTAGATTAGGTGTTCTAGAGTGGAAATCATTCAAAAGTTCGAGCATTAAAGTCTTAGACCATGACAAAGGCTGTGATTTGGTCAAAGTCAATATTCATTTCGTCAACATTTCCATTTTCTCCCTCCTCCTCTTCTCCATTTGAGGTAGGGTTTCCTTTCATTAGTTTAATATGGGTTTACAGATGTATGTGTGGTATTTTGATAGAGAACTTTAGATTTATTGATAGAGATTTTGGAAATGCATGACATGAGGTTAGGGTTTATGAATTGGTTGAGGTTTTCTCTATATTTTTATTATCAAATCTATTTTCTTTATATAAAATTGCATGAGGGTATCTAGAAATGAAAAAGCCTCAATTTTGTGAAAAACTCTAATTTGTGATGTTGCACAAAATGAGAAATTAATTGTGTTATGTTGAAATTAATGATACTAGTTGGAGAAAAATGATGTCTTATTGAAATTGAAGAGAAATGAATATAACTTATGAAATTATATTATTGTTAGAGATAATTGTTTTCGGTATTGGTGGAGAATATCATTGTTGTAGACATTGATATAATAGGATGACGAAAATCCATATTCGTTATACCATTGAATTGTTGAATTTATGAAAATGAAAACCCGTTGTAGAATTGAAGTGCATGGAGTACATTTTATGAGAACTAAACATTTGCATCGTTGCATCGATTACATTAAAATATCATGATTTTTAATTGAATAATGAGAGTGAATCCGAATCATGTACAGTTGAGGATAAGATAATTTAGCTTGATAGTCCATGGTGAAAGACTAAAAATTTGCGCAGTATAGGTGCCAAGGTCCTGCCAGTTAGAAGTCTGTAAATTTGGTGGTGTTTAGATGACACTTAGCAATAGTCACTGACAAAGTGTTGCTTCAAATAGCACACTAGATTAGGTGATACTTAGCAATGACCATTGGCAGATACGTGTATTTGAGAGGATTCACTGGGTCTTTAGTAATGATATTGGGAAATGTTAACTAAATGGGAACATGTTTTCAACATACTGGACATATATAGTATCACGATCATGTACATGTGTAGAAACATATTATCTTCAGAAAGATTACTCTACTGGACTATATGTTCACTTTACGTGGCTGAAATCTTTTTCAGGTATTGATGGTGTGCTCTGACCTTGAAGCAAGGCATAAGATATGTGCATGAGCTGAGAGAGCTCTTTTGACTTGTAGGTCGAGTGCCATCTTTGTAAGTGATACACCCTTTTGTAAGATTTAAGCCTTAGGGCATTTTAATTACATATGATGTTGTTGCTTTTGAATTACATACTGTATATTCACTTCATTTAGATGTTGAATATATGATGTATGTAATTAGAGAATCTCATATACTGAATGACATTATTACATCAATATATATGCATATATATATATATATATATGAGAGGTATTTTGGTCATATCTCTTTTCTTTATTATTTGTGATTTGTTCTCGTGGATTGGATCTTGTAAATCTGGAGTGTGACAAAGGTTAGGAGTGGCAAGGAAGTGACAAAGGGTGGTGCTGAGGGTAGCAGTAGTGGTGCAGATGGCAAGGAATGTATGACAATATTCACTGCAACATTTATGAATTTAGGGTCTAAACTTTTTTGTCCCTAAAAGTAAAAAATTTGTTACAAAAAATATTAGAAAATCAATTTATGTCATCACGAGAGTCCTCACTAAAAGCTCTTTTCGAAAAGTCAAAAAAATAGCATTTAGCAACAAAACTTCAAAAATGTTGCAACTAAATACACTTTTAGAGACAATAATTTTGTGCAAAATAGATTTACTTTTTGAAACGAAAATTTTGACCACCAAAAGATAGTAATTCATCGGTGAATATTCAATTTCGTCATTAAAAATATAACAATAGTACTTTTAGTATATAAAATATTTTCTTCCTAAAATGTGAATTTTTCCATAAATTCTTATCTCTAAAATTTTAGTTTGTTGGAATGATTTGTTGGCAATTGAAGTTGCAAACAAAAACAAGAGAGGGGGGAGGTAAGGGGGCAATTTGGTTAATTGAATGTGTATATTTCATCCATGTATAATTATTTTCTTTCTTTCTACCTCTGTTACTATAAAATTAAAAGATTGTTCACTAAAAATAAAATTAAAAAAAAGATTATGAATTGGTTTGTAATTTTTTCCCCTCTAGTTTTCACATGAATGTAATTAGGCCAAAAGAATACAAACTACGCTCTTTTTTTTTTTTTTTTTTTTTTTGGTATATGTAAATTATCTGGAATTTGGAATGTGGGCTGTAACGAAACAACATTCAACTTCGTGTGGGTTTTGACCCTTTTACAAAAGCAATGAAATCAATCAAAGTACGCTTTAAATTTCATATGATAATTCCAATCAACAAATAACATATGAATAAAAAATATAGGATAAATTATAAATATTCATTTTGAGATTTATTTAAAATACAGATTAATCTCTGTGATTTGAGAAATTATAAATACCCCTTGTTAGAATTTTTTATTTAACAAAATTAACCAAAAATAAATAAAATTTCTGACTACTCTTTATAAAACAATAAAATTATCTGAATTGTTAATTAAAATATATTTATGATATCATTAAAAACTATTAATTGATTTGATAATTTATTAATAAAAGATATCATTTGTTATGCGATTATAAACTTAAAGAGGCAGGAAACCCCAATAGGTTGACCTAGTGGTGTAGGTTTGAGACTTAAGAGTTTGCTCCTCTTTAGATCTCAAGTTCAAAACCTCATGGTGCTATCAATCTCTATGTTGACCCAATCCATACGGAATTCTACTCTGGTTTTAATTGGACCCCCCGTTAGTGGACGATAGTATTGATCCCCTAGGGATTAGCCGCACAAGCTGGACCGAACACTCTAAGTTATCAAAAAAAAAAAAAAACTTGAAGGAACAAGATGTAGTTTTCAAAACCACAGGGGAACATTTCGTATTTTAAACAAATTTTCAAGGATGTATTTATAATTTACCCTAAAATATGGTTAATATTAAAAAGAACAAATTACAAATACACCGCTTGAAGTTTACATAAAATAAGGATTGCCCCATGTAGTTTAGAAAATTACAAATATTCTCTAGTTAAAAATTTTTATTTAACAGAATTAACTGAAAAATAAAATTTCTAACTGCTCTCCTATACAATAATAAAATTATCTGAATTATTAATTGAAATTTATTTTTAATATCATTAAAAATTATTAATTGATTCGATAATTTATTAATAAAAGAAACCAATTGTTATAAAATTTGAAACGTTAAGGGATATGATATAATTTTCAAAATCACATGAGGCAAATCATATTTTTAACAAATATTAAGAAATGTGTTTGTAATTTATCCTACTAAAAAAATGACTCTTTTATTTATTTATTTGTTTTTGATGTTACTAAAAAATGGCTTTGATTTGATCACCACGTCAATGCTCTACATGGATCCCCAAAACACGAGATTATCTTATCCGGTGCAAAAGAAAATTGTTGAGTGTGAATGTTATATAATTTAATATAGGGTCAATTATAGCATTATTTTGATCTGTATAATTTTAATTAATTTGATTTATATTAATTTGGTCTAATTAATAATAGCAAATAACATATTTTTTAAATTGAAAAATGCATTTATAAATAGCATGTATCATGCCTTTAGAGAAAAAATTATAAATTTACTTAACTGAGTGAGTTAATTTCAACAAACTTAATGATTATTATTTGTCAAAGACTATAACGATATTTATCAATTGAACTAAATTGATATAAAATTAAAATTAAGAGTTAAAAATTAGTTGGTTGAAATTGTGCAAATCAAAATGATACAAATACTAATGTAGTACAAATACTAATGTAGACATTACTTGTATAATTTGCCTCTTATTATATTATCTTAGAGGTACCCTCAAGAAAAGTAGTTTTTTGACATTTATAATAAAATAAATGCTCCAATAGGAAGACAGGCACCCAGAAATAAAGTTGTATTAATTAAAAACGACCTGTAAAACAAGTTGAGAGAGAGTTGAGAGAGTGATATTGAAAGAGAACTCTCTGTAATTGAAACTGTATTCAGAAACCAAATAGAGGCTCCATAATATAGGAGCTGGATACAAAACATCATTATGATATAATTCAATATAATAAGGAAACGGAGGCCGAAAGAAGGCGGGCGACCGAGAGCAGGGACAAGGAATCCTATTATATACATACTATAATATATTAAAGGAATCCTATTATATACATACTATTAACATATTATATTAACAATTATATTAATATGTTAACAGCCCCCCTCAAACTCAAGGAGGACAAACATCAACCAACTGGAGTTTGGAGACAAGTTCAACGAAGCGGCCAGGAGAATGAGCTTTGGTGAAGATATCATCAGGTTGATCAGCAGAGGAGATTGGATGGAGATGGACAGTACCACGAGTGACGTGTTGACGAATAAAATGACAGTCAATCTCAATGTGCTTGGTGCGATCATGAAACACATCATTGTGAGCAATTTGAAGAGCACTTTGATTGTCACAAAAGAGGGTAGTAGCGCCAGAGGGGGAAACACCCATGTCAGCAAGAAGCCAACGAAGCCAAAGAAGCTCCTGAGTAGTATCAGCAAGAGCACGATATTCGGCCTCGGTACTGGAGCGAGCAGTAAGAGATTGTTTCTTGCTGCGCCAAGAAATAAGAGAATCACCCAAGAAAAAGCAGAACCCGGTAGTAGAGCGCCGGTCAGTAGGATCCCCAGCCCAATCAGCATCGGAAAAAGCACAAAGCTGGAGAGAGGAGCGGGCGGAATAATGAAGTCCATGAAACAAGGTACCTTTGAGATAACGAAGGATACGAACTAATGCAGCATAATGAGGGGTACGAGGAGCTGACATAAACTGGCTGACAATATGAACGGCATAGGTAATATCAGGACGAGTAACAGTGAGATAGACAAGGCTGCCAACCAGCTGACGATATAGGGTAGCATCAGAGAGAAAAGTGCCATCAAGAGGTGTAAGATAACTTTGAGGCTCCAGGGGAGTGGAGGCAGTCTTGCAATCCGTAAGACCAGCGCGGGTGAGAAGATCAGAGGTATACTTAGCCTGAGAGAGAAAAGACCCCGTGGAATCATGGAAGATTTCAAGACCCAAGAAATAGCTGAGAGGACCAAGATCTTTCATCTCGAAATGATGGCTAAGAAACTGTTTAAGGCATAGAATACCATCAAGATCGTCACCGGTGATAATCATATCATCCACATAAAGAAGAAGCAAGGTGGTCCCTTGAGCAGTGTTCCGGATAAAAAGAGCAGTATCATAAGAACTGGAGGTGAAACCACAGTCATGAATAGTAGAGCTGAACTTGGCAAACCAAGTGCGCGGAGCTTGTTTGAGATCATATAAAGCACGTTGAAGTTTGCAGACTTT
The DNA here is from genome assembly GCF_055761805.1 of Camellia sinensis. Classification (NCBI taxonomy): domain Eukaryota; kingdom Viridiplantae; phylum Streptophyta; class Magnoliopsida; order Ericales; family Theaceae; genus Camellia; species Camellia sinensis. The sequence continues at coordinate 94,061,393 of NC_138962.1, forward strand.
ATGAGGTGGATAAGTAGACCTAGGGGGAGGTTGCATGTAGACCTCCTCAAGAAGAACTAAGGAAAGCATTTTTCACGTCCATTTGATAAAAATCCCAGTGTCGAGTGGTAGCAACCGCAATCAGGCTGCGAACAGAGGTGAGACGAGCAACAGGAGCAAAGGTCTCCTCATAGTCAATACCATATTCTTGGTTGAAGCCTTTGGCAACAAGGCGGGCTTTGTAGCGCTCAATAGATCCATCAGAACAAGTTTTGATTTTGTAAACCCATTAACAACCAATGGCAGTCTTGCCAGGAGGAAGATTAACAATGTCCCAAGTGTGAGTTTTGTCTAAAGCCTGCAATTCATCAGTCATAGCTTGCTGCCAAAGAGGATTAGAGCGAGCCTCACGATAGGAGGTCGGCGGTGCGGTCGAGTAGAGGTAGGAGGAGCTAGAGGGAAAGACTCACCAGGAGGGGAGGATCCTGAGGGAGCAAGAGCAGGACCATCAGAGGTAGCAGGTGCATGGGACAGACCAGTAGGCAAGGCAGGCTCGAGAGAGGCTGGTAGGGGCGGTGGAGTAAGCTCATCAGAGAACTCGAGAGAGGCTGGCAAGGGCGGTGGGGTAAGCTCATCAGAGAACAGATCCGTGGAAGGGTCAGTAAAAAACAGAGAGGATGAGGGAACGGACAAACGGAAGAGAGAGAGAGAGGAAAACATTTTGTGTTCCCAAAAGACTACATGACGAGAGATACGGAGTCGCTGGGAGAGAGGATCCCAACAACGATACCCCTTGTGTTCAATACCATACCCTAAGAAGCAACAAAGGCGAGAACGTGGTTCAAGTTTGGTACGTTCATGAGGTTGGAGAAGAACAAAACAGGCAGATCCAAAGACCCTAAGGTTGGTGTAAGGGGGACGGGTGCCATGCAGACGCTCATAAGGAGTGTGATTATGAATGACAGGTGTAGGGATACAATTGATAGTGTAAGCAGCAGTGAGAGCTGCCTCTCCCCAAAAATGTTCCGGACAAGAGGAAGACAGAAGGAGAGCTCGAGTAGTGTCAAGGATATGTCAATGTTTCCGTTCAGCACGTCCATTTTGTTGAGATGTACCGAGACAGGAACGATGAGGTTGAGTACCATGACGCTGAAGAAAGAAAAGAAAGTCAAAATCTTTATATTCCATGGCATTATCGGAGCGAAAAAGCTTAATATTTTTAGAAAATTGTGTTTTAACCATGACAGCAAAATTGTAATAAAGTTGTTTGAGCTCAGAGCGGTTTTTCATAAGAAACAACCATGTAAAACGGGAAAAATCATCTATAAAAACAACAAAATAGCGTGCGCCTCCCATAGTAGGAGTAGGAGAGGGTCCCAAAATATCAGAATGAATGAGATCAAATGGTGCAAGAGAAACAGAGTCACTTTTATTAAACGACAAGGCAGGTTGTTTGGCAAGTTGACAGGACACACAATCTAAAACATCAGAACTTACATGACCTAAATGACCACTGGAAATTGCAGGCATTGGACTTCTGTGGTGAAGGTGGGGAAGGAGAACTTTGAATCTGGGGAGTGGCAAGAACAGAGTCCACAGGGTGCGGATGGAGAGTACCAAATCGGGTTTCCTCTGACAGGAGTTCAAAAATTGCTTGCTCAAGGGTGGGTAAAGGAGTGCGATGAAGGAGAGATGCGCGTACTGGCTCAAATCGGGGAGTGAGAGCCATGAGAAACTAAACCAAGCGCTGTTGGTCACGGTAAGTAGTAAACAAGGCAGCATCCTTAGTACAATCCCATGGAGGTTCAGAAAGAGCAAGCTGATCCCAGACATAATACATTTGGGAGAGGAAATCATTAATGTTCTGAGTTGTTTCTTGGCGCATACGGTGAAGATGACTCAGAAGCTGATATTGGTGAGCAAGGCCAGTAGTCTAATAGCGTTCTTGTAAAAATTCCCAGATGGCTTTGGCAGGAGAGGAAGCAGAGTCAAGTTGGAACCGACCAAACTGAAGGCTGATAGATGTAATAGAAGTATTGCGAAACCAAGTGATGATCTGATAGTTTTTACTATCCCAATCTTCCAGTCGGTCGACATATTTGGCAGCGGAGTCCGTGGCAGCGGAATCCGTGGTCCCTTGAATGGGTTTGCACACATCCCCAGTGATGATGCGCCAAAGTTTCTTTCCTTTGAGGAAACCAGACATAGCTTGTGCCCATAGGACATAATTAGTCCCGTCAAGAATAACGGAAATAGGGTGGTTAGAGGAGTCCAGGCGATCCATGAGAGAAACATAACACAATTGAGGTAGAATCTGAAAAAATCGAGGTTACCAGTGAATTCAGATGGTCAAAATCAATCAGAAAAGGAGTGAACGGACCAAAAATATGACCAGAAAGGCAGAAAATGGATTAGTCAACGAATCTGGTCAAACAAGGATGATGCAGGGCTGATGTCACAGGCGCGGCGCACGTTAGCATAGAGTTGCGCGGCGCACGTTAGCAGACGAGAAACACGCGGCGCACGGAAGCAGCCAGGGCTGACGTCAGAAACACGTGGCTCACGTTAGCAGATGAGGCCGTGGCGCACAATAGCACCGGACAGTGTAGGAGGCGCGTAGAGCGCATCTGAAACGAGGAAGCGCGTTGCCTAATGTTCTGGCGGCGCGTGGAGGCGCGTGAGACTTCAGATGATGATGAATCTGGTGGCGTTGGTTTCGTCGTGAAGAGACGAAGGTGCTGGTGTTGTCCAATCTGTATATTAGGTAAGGACAAGGTACGCAGCAATCTGCCAAGCAAAGAGAATGTGATGCAGAGACTTAGGAAAAACACCTGTGCTCTAATACCATGTAAAACAAGTTGAGAGAGAGTTGAGAGAGTGATATTGAAAGAGAACTCTCTGTAATTGAAACTGTATTCAGAAACCAAATAGAGGCTCCATAATATAGGAGCTGGATACAAAACATCATTATGATATAATTCAATATAATAAGGAAAAGGAGGCCGAAAGAAGGCGGGCGACCGAAAGCAGGGACAAGGAATCCTATTATATACATACTATAATATATTAAAGGAATCCTATTATGTACATACTATTAACATATTATATTAACAATTATATTAATATGTTAACACGACCAAAGCAAAGACATCAAAATCTAATAGAGAAAGATTCATGGTCATCTATCTATGTTTAACGAAACATTCTCTACGTTTTAATTTCTTTAGTATAGTTTTACTTTTTAAAACGAAAATTCTTACTCTTAAAGGATAGTAATTCATTAGTAAATATTTAATTTTATCATTAAAAATATAACAAAAATATTTTTAGTATATAAAATATTTTGTTCTTGAAATGTGAATGATTGAATAAATTTTTGTCTCTCAAATTTTAATTTGTTTGAATGATTAGTTGGCAATCAAAGTTGCAAACAAAAACGAGATGTAGATTTCATCCATGTGTAATTATTTTCTTTCTTTTCACCTCTGTTGCTATAAAATTATAAAATTATTCACTAAAAATAAAATAAAAAAAAACTTATGCGGTGGTTTGTAGTTTTTTCTCCCTCTACTTTTCACATACATGGAATTGGGCCAAAAGAATACACACTACGCCCATGTGTTTTTTTTTTTTTTTTAAGATGGAACTAGGCCCTTGTCAAACATTCAATTATATGGTATGTAAATTATGTGGAATTTGGGCTACAGATTGTAACGAACCAACTAAAAAAGACGTTAGTTGACGTTTGAATTGTATGTCAAACTGATCCTTCGCATGGGTGTTGACCCTTTTACAAATCAACCGAAGTACCCTTTAAATTTGGGGAAATTACCCACAGGTCCCATGTGGAACATGTAGACACCATTTAATCCCATAACTTTTTGGGTACACCCAAAAGTCCTGTCCTCCATCTCTCTGGTTTTTTCCTCCCTTTGTACGTTTTCTTCTTTATCTTTTTTTCTACATTTTTCTCTCATCGTCTTCATCATAGACGATGGTGCAAGTGTTCATGTCTTTCTCCATTGATCAGGGTTTACTGATAACCGCCAACCATCGAAATCAACTCGTGATTTCACTCTCACCGATGGCGAAGATATATATTTTCGATGAAGAAGATGAGTGGATCTACTTAGATCTGAGTAGATCTACATCAGATTTGGCTAGATCTAAACAAAAAATAGTTATCGGAGTATAATCCTTTCTCTACATCCGCCTTTCTCCTTCGATCTCTTTTTTTTCCCTCTGCTATACACTTCTGTTTTTCTGTTCTAATAGAGAAAATTTTCGAATTCTGAACAAGTAGTTTTCGAGTTTTAGTTACAGGCGGTGAAAACTGTAAAATTTTGCAGTTTCAAATTTTTTTTTTGGTGCTGGAATGAATCATGGTTTAAAACTGTAAAATTTTACAGTTTTATAACATTCTTTAGAACTGTAAAATTTTACAGTTTCATAACATGTTTTTTAATTTTTTTTTTCCGGCAATATTCTAGACATTCCGGTGAGTCTTCGACGACCGTTAAATGAAAATCCGACGGTAGTAAGATGTGAACAGTGTCTGTAAATTAAAAAAAAAAAAAGAATTTTTTGGTAACAATTAAAAATGTATTGGACTAATTGGTGCAAGTGTTTTGTTTTGGGATTAGCTGGATCTTGAACTTGGTACATGGGACTTATCAGTAAGTTCCATATGGATAATCCCTATCAATAAATAACACATAAATAAGAACATTTAGGATGAATTATAAATATACCCCTTGAGTTTTGTTTAAAATACATATTACTTCATGTGACTTGAAAAATTATAAATACTCCTTATTAGAATTTTTTATTTAATAGAATTAATAAAAAAATTAAAATTTCTTACTATTCTCTTATAAAATAATAAAATTATCTGAATTGTTAATTAAAATATATTTATGATATCATTAAAAATTATTAATTGATTTGATGATTTATTAATAAAATGTATCATTTGTTATGTAATTATAAACTTAAAGGGGCAGGAAACCCCAAGGGGTTGGCCTATTGGCATAGGCTTGGGACTTGGGAGTTTATTTCTCTCTAGGTTTCAGGTTCGAAACCTCATGGTGCTATCAATTCCTACGTTGGCCCAGTCCATACAAAGTTCTGCTCTGATTTTGGTTGGGCCTCTATTAATGGACAATGAGATTGGTCTCCTAAGGATCAGTCGAAATGTGCGCAAGCTGACCGAACAACGGGAGGACAGTCCATATTTTCAAAAGCACAGGAGGACAGTCCATATTTTAAACAAACCTTAGGGGGTGTATTTGTAATTTATCCTAAAATATATGGATAATATTAAAAACAGTAAATTACAAATACACTCTTGAAATTTACATAAAATAGGGATTGCCCCATGTGGTCTGAAAAATTACAAATATTCTCTTGTCAAAAAATTTCATTTAACAGAATTAACTGAAAAATTAAATTTCTAACTGTTTTTCTATACAATAATAAAATTATCTGAATTATTAATTAAAGTAAATTTTTGATATCATTACAAATTGTTAATTGACTTGATAATTTATTAATAAAAGAGGTCAATTGTTGTGAAATTCGAAACATCTCAGAATCACGGGGAGACAAATTGTATTTTAAACAAATATCAGGGAGTGTATTTGTAATTTACCCTATTAAAAAATGACTCTTTTATTTATTTATTTTTGATGTTACTAAAAAATGGTTTTGATTTGATCACCACATCACTAATGCTATGCATGGATCACCAAAACACGAGATTATCTTATCCGGAGCAAAAGAAAATTGTTGAGTGTGAATGTTATATAATTTAATATAGGGTCAATGATACCAGTAACTTTTATATTTTGGTCTCTATAATTTTAATTGATTTGATTTTGTCTCAATTTGGTTTAATTAATAATAACAATTAGCATTTTTTAAAAATGGAAAAATGCGTTTATGAGTAGAATATATCATGCTTTTAGGAAAAAAAATTATAAACTTGTTTAATTCAGTGAGTTAATTTTAACTAAATCAATTATTATTGTTTGTCAAAGACTCTAACGACATTTATCAATTGAACAAATTAATTGATACAAAAATTAAGAATTAAAAATTAGCTGATTAAAACTATACAAACCAAAATGAGGCAAAACTAAAATGTGGACACTATTAGTGTCGTTTACCTTTTATTATATTATTTTAGAGGTATCCTCAAGAAAAGTACCCAGAGATAAATGCTCCAATGGGAAGACAGGCTCCCAGAGATAAAGTTGTATTAATTAAAAACGACCAAAGCAAAGACATAAAAATTTAATAAAGAAAGATTCGTGGTCGTCTATCTATGTTTAATGAAACATTCTCTGCGTTTTAATTTCTTTAGTATTATAATCGAAATCATACCTTTCACATGTGAACACTGTTCTTAGGAGTTTAAAATGAGATAGATAACATCCATGGTAGCTAGCAATATTTAATGTGATGCTTTTTAATTTTTTTTACCGGTGTTTCATTTTACTTTCAATATTTAAAACTGAATATATTAAGTGAAAATAAATTATTTTCATTTAAGGTTTCGCTTATATTGATGATTATGGTGGACTAAAGTGGTAATGGGGTGGTTTTGGATTATAGCAAGAAAATAAAGAGAATTTTTTTATCAAAAAAAAAAAAGACTTGTGAGCTGTATGGTAAAAGAAATTGAGGTTGGGTTAAAAAGAGAAAGCATCAAGAAAAAAAATTGAAGAAGAAGGTGATGATGATGGGTGTAGACACCCCATTTTAATTGATCATAAGATTTGAGCGCTTTTTTACTCCCCTCTATATATGTCTTCCGGATCGGATCACCTCCCACCGAGATACCGATGATCATGGAGAAGTCGTAGGAAGTCATCGTCATCTCCCCGGTGAATGAGAAGTGGAAGGAGTTGGTGGCGTCCGACCACTTCTCCACCAAGGCGCCATGAAAAGCCCTCAGAAGGAGATGTTCGTTTGGCAGAGGGCGAAGGGATGTACATTAGTGCCAAGTCAATCTACTTTATGAGTAAGTTGGGGCATATTCCTGGAATGAGATTGGGGAAAAGCGGCAAAAAAAGCATCGAGCAGGAAAAAAAAAATGAAATTGAAAAAAAAAAGAGCTTGCAAGGTCGAAAATTCAAAAGGATAACTTTAGCAAAAGTTAGAGCATAAAAGAATGTCTTTCCAGCTATGTGCAATGTATGAGATCTAGTATTCTCAAATTTGATCAGTGGGTCAGACATATCATTTTGAGTCCCGGGCGATGTTACAGTGGATTTGGATTAGCTAGAGAAATTAGAGTTTAAAAAAGAAATTGGTGGCAATTGTAATTGTAGATGGAGGTGGGTTTGGGTTGTACAATACATAAATAAATAAAATAATTGTTAAGAAACATACGGAGACAATTGGCTGAACACATTTATGGTGGTAGTCTTTATAGATGTATAGCCTTTCTAGCATAGTAAATATTTCTACTGTTTGATTGTTGTAATAGAAATTTCACTGTTTAAATTTCTCCTATAAATTGAGGAATTATTCCGTCAATCAGAAAAATAAGAAGTGAAGCAGAAAGGGCAAAGTAAAGATCAAAAGAGAGAGGGTAAGAATTACACTCAAATGTATAGTTAAATTATTAAATAAAATAACATAATTAAATGCTGAAGATCTATAATTAAAAATTCTTTAAAAAATAAAAAAAGGGTTCTGAAAAACTCAATTATCTTTATATCTTGCATTCAGTTTATTATTTTGTTTGCTTTACATTTTTTTTTTTTTTTAAAGTTTATAACAATAATAACAATAGTGTGGTGGAGGGATGGTGGTACAGGGGGTGGATTCAGGTAAATGAGATAAAACAGATTGAATAAAAAATAGTGGTGAAGGTGGATAATGTGGAAGGTTGGTTGTAGTCAGGGTCGGCCCAACCTTCTTGGGCCTTAAGGCAAAAAATGAGGCATTTTACTATTTAAATGTTAATTATCATTTTTTATATTTTATTTTCATTCCAAATTCATCTTTCTTGTTTTTTGTGATGCAAAACTTTTGCAATCAAAATTTTCTAACGTGTTTTTTCAATTGATAGAATTAATCCACTTAATCTTTTTTCTTTATTTTTTTTGTTTGTAACATAGTTGATTCTATGTATGATTTTATCAATTTCAATTTTGAAAATTTTCTTTATGCATAAATAATTGTTATAAGTATTGTTAATAAATTTCAATTGATAAAATAGTTAATCCAATTGATCAAGTTTTTTTTTTTTTGATATTATTTCATTAGTTTCTATATCTTTTTAGATAAATTTTCACCTTAACTTTTTGTTATTATTATTATTATTATTATTATTATTATTATTATTATTATTTTTTTATTTATTATTTATTTTTTTGTCTATCAAATTTTTTTTAATGGTTGATAGAATTGTGAAAGTAATTATACCATTTTCCATGAATTCCACGTTGGTTAATAGTAAAAGGCTAAATGAATACATGACCCTAATAATAAGGAGCTGGTGGACAAATTATAGTATTTCATTGGTCAGGCATATAAACACGCGGTCTTCCTGACCTACTAGTTGTGTAGTATTTGGTTCTAACTTTACAAATTCTTGCACCGGTTATACATAGAGGAGTAATTAATTTATTTTTTGTTTTTTTGTGATAAGAAATAAATCATTACCTACATTTAAAGAAAGTAGACTAGGCCTTTTAATTACTTTTGTTAATTATGCGAATTCTTTTATCGCCCTTATGCAGTGAAATGTGATGAAATGTATAAAGGAAAATACTAAACACATACGTAGGCATAATAAAATATTTGGAGGCCTTATTAGTTTGAGGCCAAGGCAACGGCCATAATATCCTTCTACTTGGGCCGACCCCGGTTGGAGTTGGAGAGATAAAATGGAAACAAAAGACATGGGAGAAGGTGTTGTAGTGGTTGTCGTGGGAGAAAAGTGGCATTGGTTTGGGATAAAAGCAACCAAAAAAAAAAATTAAAAAATGATGGCGGTTATGATAAAAGGTAGTGATGGTGGTGATATATTAGAGAGGGAAAATAGAGATTAAAAAAGAAAAACATAAAATTGTGGTTGTGGTGGTGATTATAGTAAATGATGGGTCGTTTTCACATTAAAAATAAATAACTAAACTAAATTTTAATTTTGTAAAATAATGGTAAATTCAAGTATCGATTTATAAGGACTAAAAGGCTGAATTGTTTAAATATTAGAAAATCAATTCTTGATTAATTCGAATTGGAAGAATATTTTGATTTTAATATAAAATTAACTAGAAACAAGTATTAAACAAAAAGAAAGATTGAGATGAAATTGAAGTAGAAAATAGTTTTGGATTTCGAATTCACTTCTAATCTCATAACAAGTAAGTAATATATTAAATTACAATAAATCAAAGATTCGGATAATAGTGATGTATCATGGCTATAAGTCCCTGTATCATCGTCAAGAGAATGAATATAATCAAATCCCAGGCACGAATTATCTTCAGTTCGTACAAATCGTTCACACTAAATTAGGATTGCAGCACGACTTGTCTCCCCTAAGTATGATTCGTCTCATGATTTGTATGTACAACAAAGTAAAACAATTGTATGATCATGTATTCTCAATAACAGAAATTGAATAAATAAATGTTTGAATAAAATATCTAAAACAATCATACAATGATTATTCAAATTCAAAGTAGAATCTAAATACAAAATTACAAGTTACTTGATTACAAAGAAGTCCTTCAAATCTGGATCGCATGGAGTCGCGATCCAGATGTGATCCTAACGATCCCGACGATCCCACCACAATCCTGATCTGGAGTCGATCCAAAGTATGAGTCGGATCGAATGGTGTATATTGAGTCGTAGGATCGTACGATCCTACGATCCGGATCGCGATCTTGACAACCTTGCTTATTTCATTGGGTTGCCCCTTTTATTACATCTTATTTTAGATTCTTTTGAAATGTTTTGGTTTTAAATGCATTGCTGTTACATTATAGATGTATATTTGGCTCAGTCGGAATACCTTCCATCCCCTGCCGTCCTTGTTTACGTAGTGTTCTAGTTCACATAATCTTCTAATCAATGAGGCATCATTTCAATTGTAAAATTGTATAATGGCACAGCATGTGTTGAAGCCCAATCGAATTAAAATTTTGAACTATTTGTTTCTTGAAAAATTTTGAGGGCCCGAAATATGAGGGCCGAATGCGGGTCGAAGTCCAAAACGACGTCGTTTTGGGCTTCAAATTTTTTTTTTTTTTTTTTTCGTCTTTTCTTCTTCTTCTTTTCTTCTTTTCTTCTTCTTCTTCGTTTCTTTGAACACAGGAGAAGCAGAGGCGAGAGAGAAACAGAGGGGAGAGGCGGGAGCTCGTCGTCGCAGGTCGTCGCTCGTCGGCCGATCGTCGCCTCTGCCTCTGCCCACCTCCGCCTCTGCCTCCGCCTCCGCCCGCCTCCGCCTCCGCCTCCCTCCGCCTCCGCCACCGCCACCAGCCCCATTTTTAGAGCCCCCTCCAGTTCTGCTTCTCCTCTTCTTCTTCTTCTTCTTCCTCTTTCTTCTCAAATTCGAGCCAAATTTGGCTCGAAACCTTTCGGGCTCTGTAACAGAGCTCTTGTTTCTTAATGCTACCAACTTTTGGATGCTGACATTTTACCGTAGTGAAGAGCTATCGTGAGGAACTCCATTTGAACAACATTGATTCTGACATTTTACCTCTTGAACTTATTATGTATTTCTTTGGAAATTAAAGCTAACAGTCTTTCACAATTTTAATACTGATATAACTTTTCCCGGCGAAGCTTGTTTTGAGCCAAAACCCAACCTTTTTATTTGTTCGACTAAATCATTTTTGGTTTTCCTTCTTCTCTGGGCTCGGCATCATGATAGAGAAGCTTTCGAATGCTTATCATTTCAGGTGCATCGGAAGAAAACATTTGGGAACTTTTTGCGAAAGCATATAGGACAGCACCGTCTATTGTATTTATTGATGAGATTGATGCAATTGCTTCAAAAAGGGAGAATTTACGGAGGGAAATGGAGAGAAGGATTGTGACTCAGTTGATGACTTGCATGGATGAATCACACAGGCTTGTACAACCGGTTGATGTTGATCCAAATGCAGAAAGTTCCAATAGCAGACTTGGCTATGTTCTGGTAATTGGAGCTACCAACAGGCCCGATGTTGTTGATCCTGCATTAAGGAGGCCTGGACGATTTGATCGGGAGATTGTTTTGGGTGTTCTAGATGAAAATGCTTTCTGTTCTTACACGCAATCTCAGACTTGAGGGTGCTTTTGATCTTCTGAAAATAGCCAGGTCCACGCCAGGGTTTGTTGGAGCAGACTTGGCAGCCCTAGCTAACAAGGCTGGTAACTTTGCTACGAAGAGAATTATTGACAGAAGAAAGTCTGAGCAATCTAGAGAACCCATAGATGAGGATCATATTGAAGATTGGTGGAGCCTTCCATGGTTGCCTGAAGAGATGGAAAACCTTACCATCACCATGGCTGATTTTGAGGTATCTGGAGACAGAACACTGTTATCTATGCAAAATTTTAATTCTATTTTAAATGAATACTGTCTACATGGTATTTTACTTATTCGAATTGTAATAAACTTGGGATTTTATCATTGCTTGTTCTGGATGCATGCCTGTACACATTTGTCACTTGTGATTTTATCGTTGTTTGTTCTGCATACATACCTGTACTCATATATCACTTCTGATTTTGTCATGCTTGTTCTGCATATGTGCATGTACTCATATAATGTGATATATGAGTATGGGAGATCGAGTTCGCTTCTGGCAAGATCGGTGGTGTGGGGGCGTCACTATGGCTCCATGTTTCCTTTGATTTATGCTATTGCTGCTGATGGAGAGGAGTTGGTTGCTTTAGTTAGGGTGAAGCAAGGGGAAGCAGTGGTTTGGAATGTTCGTCTTCGCTGTGATGTACAAGATTGGGAGCTCGACCAATTGGTGGATCTTCTTGGCTTTTTGTATGGATTGCAGATTGGGGGGGATGGGATGGATTCTTTAGTATGGGATGTCCGGGGCTCTAGGGGTGTTTTCTTAGTGTCCTCTTTTTATGGGGCGCTAGCAGGGGGGGTTGGTGGTGTGTTTCCTTGGAAATGTATTTGGGCAACAGGTTGCCCTTCCTAGGTTGCTTTCTTTGTTTGGATAGCTGCTTTGGATCGTATCTTCACCATTGATAATTTGATTCGGCGGCGGCATGTGTTGGTCAATTGGTGTTGTATGGATGCGAAAACGGTGGATCATTTGCTTCTTCATTGCCCAGTCACGTCCAGCCTTTGGACTTTTCTTGTTGCTTTGTTTGGTGTAGTGTGGGTGCAATTGGGGTCTTTACTGGGAGTGTTACAGAGTTGGGGTGGGGCTAGGGTGGGGAAGCGGCGCCGGAAGGCTTGGGTTCTTGCTTCCCATTGTTTGCTTTGGTTGGCATGGTTAGAACGGAATAGGCGTGTGTTTCAGGATGAGTGTCATTCTGTTTCCTGGCTAGAGAGTAGATTGTTGATGGTGTTGGGTAACGGGTACAGTCGAACCCAATGTTTTGGTCTTTGTAGATTTTGTGGAGGATTTGATTAGTTAGTTTTGTTTAGCCCTATGATGGGTTGCATTTTTGTATTCTTTGCATCGTCTTGATGCTTTCTAATAAAGTTTGATTATTTATCAAAAAATATTATGTGATATATGAGAACATTTTTGTCTCATCCTTTCCACTCTTAACAGCATTATCCTCTGGAAATCGTACCTTATTCTTTTTGATAATTGAGCTAACTAAATAGTAATTAATTTATATTGTTTTGTAGTTCGGTATGTGCTCCCTTGACTCAATTCTCTAATCTTAATTTGCATGCAGCTGAACATGTAAAAGTGGTTGATGTTTTATAATGGTTTTGTGACCAGTAACTTTGTATCATTTTTCATACCTAAAGCCCAGTTTGCCTACTCATGTTATTGCCGGTTTTAAATGTTGTTTTATGATTGATTTACTTGTACCATGGTGCATATAACCTTTTTACATGTTATCTGCAGGAAGCAGCTAAATTGGTTCAACCCTCTTCTAGAAGAGAAGGGTTCTCTGCCATTCCTAATGTAAAATGAGAAGATGTTGGGGGCCTCCATTTGATAAGGCAGGAGTTTGACCGTTACATAGTTATGCGTATAAAATATCCCGAGGATTATGAGGTAATTTTTACATCTGAATCTCATTATTTAATTAAAATAAGACATTACAAAGGGATATCAAAAGAATTGGGTAGAGTCTTCGCCCCATAGCTGTTCTTTTTAAAATCTCTCTCTCTCTCTCTCTCTCACTCGCGAACGTTTCTAGTCTAATGGTTGACTAAATTGGGCAAACCATGTATTCCAGTAGGAACTCCTGAATTTATTATCCTGAAGTGCTGTTTTTCAAGTTGGTCCATATGCTGTGAGCCGAGCTTCCATATTGGAATGGCAGCATTTATTATGTATATATATATATATTATGCTTTGATTCTAACTAAATAGTTAAAAATGCTAGTTCTATCTCTGCCACTTAATGGAGATCCCTAGTGATTTTGGTCAGACTTGTTATGAAACTGATGAGTGCTGGAACAGCTTACACATATATATGCATATGTATGTTAGTGTTATTATAAACTGGGTAAAAAGCAATCCCATCTCCTTGTTCATTGTGGGGTTGCATGGGATTTGTTGACGTTGACCGTTGTTTGTTTGGGTGTTCCCTAAGGAGATGGTGGACCTCCTTTTTGCTTGTTGTAAGGGGGTGTGGATAGGGGGGAGAAGGATCCTTGGGATTTAGTCTCTTTGACTCTTATGTGGATAGTTTGGGGAGAAAAGAATAGGCTAAGCTTCAATTTTGATTTTAAAGAATTGATTGCTTTCCATTTTGTATAGTTGGTTTTCTGGTTCGGTTAACCTGTCTTTGAATCAATTTTTGGACTTCGCAGAGGCCTTTGAATAGGCATTTTGATTTAGATGCAAAAAGGCATTTTGATGTATAGATGATATAGCCTTTTTGTACATGGGTTGCACCACGGAGGTGCCTCTTTTTAATCAGGAATATGAAAATTTCTATCCTGTGTATATAGATATTTCATTTCATCTCATCTCAACCTGTTGACTTCCCATGTGTTTTTTTCTCATATATAAACACCTTAACATTTTTATTTCCATGTTTTGCTAATATATAAATTTGCAGTGTCATAAGCTATCACTTATATATTTATTCCTACCCCTTTAATTGTACTCAATAATAATAGCCATCTTGCTGCTTGTTATATGTATACACCAACAAATATGGAGCGCTCCTCCCTTCACATAAATATATACATGTGCAAACTGTATGTATACTCATATTCTTACATTTATATTTATTCCTATGATAATTTTTAAATATAAGAAAATAAAATTTAGACTCATTTTCAAAGGCAGAACATTATTTTGTTGCATCAATAGTTTTCTTTCTATTAAACATACTGCTATTTTTAATTTGTCCCTGGATGTATAGTTTATAGGTTTTGGGCTTCTAATGTACAAGGTTTGCTCCCCCTTTTGGTGCTTGTTTATATTCCTTGTAGAATAATATAAATCAACCAGCATTCTAATAAATATATTTTTTATTATTTTAAATTTTCTGTCAATCACAGGCATCCATGGTCTTGTTTTTGCTTACTAATGTTTCAAATTACTGCTCATTCTATTAAAGTATATTTGCTTAGCCAAATAAAGAAAGATATTATATATGGCATCAACAAACATCTAGATATTGCTTTAATTTGCTTATCTACTATATATAAAGTTAACAACCCACTTAATCTCCTAAAGCTTCTTCTCTCTTTTTGCCAAGTGGATTTTTTTCTATTGAAAACAAAAAATTAAATGGTAAGGTGAATAAGACTTGAACCTAAGACCATTGGTCTTCTCAATAACAATTTTACCACTTGAGTAACACACAATACATGTTTTTAATTCAAAATCAAATTTTATATTTTACAAATTTAACAGCACACCCATTGGGTGGGCACACACTTGCTAGTATATTATATGCAGACAGTTATGAAGTGTCATTTTAATGTATATTTGTTGTATCATTGTTTATTGTTGGGTTCTTGTTGCCTAAAATTCAATCTGCTTCTTTGCTACTGTCTATTACAGTATAGAAAGTGAGGCATGACTTCTACATTTCAGGGCAGTTATGAGGCCATAATTTTCATATTTGCACAACATTTCCTTGATATGTTTAGTTTAAACAGCACCAATTGACAAGATTTTGGCAAAATTGTAATTCGATATGTACTGAGTCTACAGACAGACCCATGTTTGGAGTGATTTCCCACTTCCTGCCAAAATATGGAAATTAATTATTTCGGTGTCCTCCATTTGGTAGAGGTTTGATTATGTGCACGCGTGCATCGCTGTTGTGATCCTCCAGTTGTACCAAATCACTCGATCATTATGTTTTTTTACTCTTTAGAATCTTCTTAGGCTTCTTCTGCGTATCAGCATCATATGAAGGAATTTGTGGTTTCAACATTGTAAGATTTGTGTTCAACACTGTGGATGTAGGTGGACGGAGTCATTTACAAAAGCACTTTATGTATAAATTATTATTTTTTTACTCAACCTGTTTGCAGTGGGAGGGGCAGGGGGAAGAGGGTCCCACAGGATTAGAATTCAAGCCAACTATGTAACATTGTTATTTATGCTATGAGAGTTTAACAATGAGGTCTCTCTTCTTCTTCTTTTTTTTTTTTTTTTTTCCAGTAATGACCTTGACTATGAATAGATGATTTTTTTGGGGGGTTTGGGTGGTGGTACTAGTAAAAAAAAGGTGCACCTTTGGCATTGGCCTTAAGGAGTACTGTTTGTGTATCAACAATAATTATCCATGTTCTTAACTTGGTTTTGGAACTCTTGCTTCAACTTTTGTAGGTGGATGCTTTGACTACAAAGCGTGGCAAAGAAGGGGGGCTGGGTTGTTGAGCGGCTCCTGAACCAGGTCTAATAAATTACAATTTCAGTTTCTGAACTCAGTCATTCACATATACTTGTCTTATGTCTCCTTGGTTTGGTGCAATTCTCTGGTCATTATGATTTGGTCTTGCTTCAAGAAATAGCGGTTTCACTTTGTTTTGGTTCAGTCCCAGTTTAAGGAGTTCGGTAAACCGAACCAAATCAAAAGTCAATGGTATATATATGTGTTTGTCACAGAGACATATGTAATGACTCAATTTCTATACATGGAGTCATATCCTACTAAAAATAGGTAATTTATTGTGTTTCAGGTTACTGCTTTATGCTTCTTCGTTCAAGTTTGATAACATTTATTTTTTTATACCAGTGCTTATTATAAAATGCTTGGGTGACCTGAAAAGAAAATATTTCACAAAGTGCCTTTTAATTTTCATAATCTTTATTTTCAAACTGTTTCAATTGGGATTTGTGCAATAATAAGAGAAAAAAGAAGAGAGAGAGAGAGAGAGAGAACTGCACATGGATTGATTCTTGCTTGGTTTGTGGATGGTTTTTGGATCAGAAAATGAGAATTGAACCTACTATGATATAGTTTAAGGTGGAGGGTAAGCTGAACCAAATGGACGTTGAACCCTAATTCTACTATGTTGAAACTCCATTACGAGATGTCTTATTACTTATTGCAGCTACTGGTAGAGCTGGATGGTGCAGAGCAGCGACAGGGTGTTTATGTCATTGGTGCTACAAATAGGTGAACTGATTGTCTCTCTTTTCTTGAAGTTTGCTTCTATGGCGCTATTAATGTTGTAATAAGAGAAAAAAGAAGAGAGAGAGAGAGAGAGAACTGCACATGGATTGATTCTTGCTTGGTTTGTGGATGGTTTTTGGATCAGAAAATGAGAATTGAACCTACTATGATATAGTTTAAGGTGGAGGGTAAGCTGAACCAAATGGACGTTGAACCCTAATTCTACTATGTTGCAACTCCATTACGAGATGTCTTATTACTTATTGCAGCTACTGGTAGAGCTGGATGGTGCAGAGCAGCGACAGGGTGTTTATGTCATTGGTGCTACAAATAGGTGAACTGATTGTCTCTCTTTTCTTGAAGTTTGCTTCTATGGCGCTATTAATGTTGTTTTATGTCTGTAAATTTATCATCTATGATTTTGCTAAAATATGTGCCAGACCTGTGGTGATGGACCGCGCTGTCTTATGGCCTGGAAGGTTTGGGAAACTCCTGTATGTCCCTCTCCCAAGTCCAGATGAGCGGGGGTTGATCTTAAAAGCTCTTGCTAGGAAAAAGCCTATAGATGCCAGTGTGGATTTAATTGCCATTGGGAGGGATGAAGCTTGTGAAAACCTTAGTGGAGCTGATCTTTCTGCACTGGTTTGACTCTTTTTGAACTTCTGTTTGCATAATTTGTTTTTGTACTTCTCTCTCTCTCTCTCACACACACACACACACACACACACGGTGACAGTACTAGGATGCAACTTGGGCAGGTTGACAGGTTATCTAGGATCAACTTACTCGAGCTGTACTGAGAGTTGCCCAATCCCGGCTTGCAATCCGAGATTGTCTGCTCATGCTCATGCCAAGCTTGGCTTGTGGTTGGGCTTTTCCTAACTGCGTATGGTTTGTTTTTTTCAATGCTAGATGAATGAAGCAGTCATGGCTGCACTCGAAGAGAAACTGATTGCCCGAAGTAGTAGTTCAGATGCCACGTTATTGACTATCAAGAAAATGCATTTTGAGCAGGCTCTGGAAAAAATCTCTCCATCTGTCTCAAGCAAGGTATGAGTTAAATAATGATTTTAGCATTGTCTTTGAATGCAAAAACATGCATGTATGTTGGCCTTAATCAGCTCAGTTATATTTATTTATTTATTTATTTTCCTCCCTCCACCTAATTTATGAACTTGTTTGGGGTGCAGCAAAAACAATACTACCAACTTTTGTCAGAAAGCTTTAAAGCAGTGCGAGAGTAGACTTGGGAAAATGGACTATTTGTTGATAGTTTTTGAGATAATCTGAATTTTTTTTTTTTAATTTATATTTTTTATAATCAATTTTGTAGATATTGTGGATTGATTTCTAGTTGCTACTATGCGTGAGATTGCAACAAATAATCTCGAGATAACTTATCTGGCCTGAATATAGTTTTCATCCCTATGTTGGGGAAAGATTTTGTAGTAGTGAAGAATGATGTATTTGGCTTACATGGTACACCATCATTCATAAAGAAGGTTTATTCTCATTATTTGGCTTACATGGATACTTCAATTTTCAGAATTTACTATTTTGGTTTTTGGGAGGTTGGTAAATGGAAAAAAAATGTACAGATTGAATTGAACTATGCCAAATTCAAATAGTGCAATACTTGAACTCCGGGTTTTATGTTCTAGTTTTGTTATGAAGATAGTTGAGACAGCCTAAGCTATTTGTTGGTTTAACAAAATAGGGTTGTCCTTTCTTTGTTGCATATGTATTATATACCTGCATAGCATATACCAAAAGGGGTTGTGTATTATAGATTTTTGCTATAGAATTTCTCATGTATATATGTACATGCATATATACATTGTACATTTCTGTTGAGTGCCAAAGGAAATTACCCAAAACGAGACTGAAGCTTACATTAAAGTTTTTAGCTGGTTCATGGTCCTGGTGAACAGCCCTGGAGCTTTTGGAAAACAATATATTATCAGAAATGGTGGCCGGTGGTGGGTGACTGCCCAGATGTCACAGGGCGGTTAAAGGGTGGAAGTTGGCCTAAGGCTTGCCCGAGGGTTGCCAAAGCTTGCTGGAGGTCACAAGGTGATTAGAGGGTAGCTGGAAGGTGGCTTAAGGCTGCCAGAGGGTGGCAGAGGTGGGTGGTGGCCGGTAGTGGTGAGGGTGGGGGAGGAGAGTGAACGTATTTTGAAAATAAAAAGTATATATATCATAAAAAAATAAAAATAAAACTTAAAATGGAAATTGAAACTTGTTTAGTACTCCCTTGTTTTCAAGTTGTTTTTTTGATCCCGAAAAGGAGAATTAAAAAATATATATTTTTAAGCTCTCATTTTTTATGTCGAATAAACAATTTGAGGTATGGTCCACCTTTAAATATTAATATGATTTTATCAAAAGAAAAAAAGAACCCTCAAAGTTGTGGGTAATTGAGTCCAAATCTGAGTTCAGTTTATTATATTTAGGGTAGGCTTAGGCAAATAAATTTATTAAACATAAGTGTGAAGTTTCATCCTTACAATTTAGAGTAATGTTAGGCATCATAAAAAAAATATCATAAAATGTTTCATGAAATCTTTTCGCCATTTGATTAGTATGTGGTGTTTTATAGTATGTGGGATAGAGAAAATCCTTCAATTAAACACTGTAAAATACACAAACCTCATTGAGCCAAAACTCATTCAAGGGCCACTCCAAAACTCGTACCCCTTCATATCTACAATATATACTCAGATATGTGATATTAACTTCATCATTGCATATATATATATATATATATATATATTCAAATCAACAATTTCATGCAAAATTTTGAGTGAAGAGAGAGAAGATCAAAGTGAGCAAGCTGGCCTTGAAGATAATACAAATAAACATAAGCACTACTATAATAAAAAAGAATGACACTTACCAGCAACGGAAGCCAAAAGAACACTGCTATAATTTGAAGTTTGATTTTGCACCTAATAGAAAAAGCAGTTGCCTATAACTTGTTTTCTTTTTAAAGTTTTGTTGGATGTTTGAATATTAATAGGCTATTATAATTCATATTGAATGTGTGGTAGATTAGTAAAGAATTTTTTAAATTATTTTCATGAATATTGACTTACTCCTATATATTAGGAAAAATGGATTTAAACACAAACAATTCAAAATAATTTTACTTTTATGAAGGTACAAGTGAGCTTGTGTCTGGTGAAAGTGAAATATGTGGTATGGGATGCACTTCTCACATTGCTCTGACTTACATTTCCATATAAGTGCAATTATTTTAAGTTATTCACACTTTAATGTATTTCTTCTATTCTATATATTATCGTTTTCGGTGTTAATATTTAAATAAGTTACCCTTATGAGCTCGTTTGTTTGGCCGCGTGAAGGATGTGAAAGGATTGTGTATGATGTGGGGTCACCAATGGCATGTTTGGTATAGTAGCTCGGGTTTAGATCCGACCTTTTTATGTTCTTTGATCCGGAATCCGGTACTTATTGTTGTTGTTTGTACTCCTTGTTGTCTTGTTGTGATGTGGGAATGGTTGTTTGGAGTTATTGGTCGTGTTTGAACAGGTTGGGAATTGGAATTTCAAAAGAATTTGTATATGTTTGTTGTTGAGTTCGCTTGAGCAGTTTTTCCTTCGCTCGAGCAAGCTTTGGTTCTGCCTAGTATCTGTGTTTGCAGTCTGAACTTCTGGGAGTGGGGTGTTCTTCACTCAAGCTATGGGTTAGTCGATCGAGTAGTATTTTGTGTCTGACACTCTCTTTTGCTCGAGCAGTATCTTTGCAGGTCTGAACTTTTGGGAGGAGGCCATTGTCATCGAGCCATGATTTGGTTGCTCGAGCCGTTCCTTGTGTCTGACGCTCGAGCGATGTTTTGGTCGCTCGAGCGGTCTGTGCTTATATTAATACAAAAAAAGATATTTTCTTTCACTTTTTGATCTCTCTCTCTCTAATGTGATGTGAAACAAGTTTGCTTGAATTAGGATGTACAATCTGCTTATAATCTAAAATAAATTCTAATGCTAACCATGTTAGTCGTGTCATGTTCGGATTGACACAATTACAAGAAGGTTAGGTCAGCATGATATTTAACATGTATAATTAAACGGATCATGTTAGTGTTGGGTGTTTTGGACACGAACCCGTGATGATACGATATGACATGACATGATTCCTATCCCCACTTGGGATGAGGATATTCTTAGAGTGCGTTTGGATAAAGGACTTGAGGGGGATTTTTGGAAGAAAAGAAAAAAAGAAGGGAAAAAAATGAATGTAATAGAAGCTAAAATTTTTCACTTTCACTATCTATTTTCTCCCCCTCCATAATCCCAGAATTCTCAATCGAAACACAACCTCAAAGTTTCAAAGTGAAACACTGGAAATAGCTATCTCGATGAGCTGCAATACATGAGTTCAATGGTTGCCTTGTTGAACTACATATGTAAGACCTTAATTCCAAAGGGTTTTGGTTCATTTGGACTAAAAAAAAAAGAGCAAAAGAAAAAACCAGCAAGTAGATAGAGTATTAGTTAATAATCCCAGTGGATTCTAGTTTTTAAATATCATTCTCCTAATGCTTTGTGTTGTTACTTTAAATGCCCGAAATTAAATTGAGAAATTTTTTCGAATTCTTGAACTTTTGGATGATGCATGGAAATGTCATGGAGATTTCTCAAAATTCTTAAAATTCAACAAGTATTAGGTTCTCTAGTGTGTTGAGAACAAGTATTAGAATAGAAAGACTTGAGTTTGTACTTAGAAAATTGAACAAAAAATACTACTCTAACATTAGCTTGAGAGTCATTAGAAGCAAAAGAAAAACTAAATTAGATCCGCGAGTGCTTTTAATTCTCCATATAACCATAGAAAAAACAAGAGGCCCTTCAGCATTATATTAATTCCTATATTGCAAAGAATCATTCCACAACTACAATGCCACAATAAGATTAGAGTTGATACCTATACAATGAGGAATAATATTATCAGCCATTATGACAACAATTGGAAGAAATTAAGAGATAAATAAGATCTAGGGTTCGAATATAGGTATATAAATGGTATAGATATATTATGTATGTCCACATACATGTATTTCATTCCTTTGAAAATTTTTATACTTGACTCAGAGCTCGCTTAGAATGTGGGTTGGCTTTTTGACTATTTTAGCCTGGGGTTAAAAAGCCTCGTTTGGGATAGAATTTTTGGCTTTTTTGACTTTTATGAGAGAAAAAATGAAATGATTATGGATTGGATGTGACATTTTGTCTTATTTGGCTAAAATAGCCTATTTTGTTTTTAGTTTTTATTTTTTTGGGTAGGTATTATGTTGCAAGTGCCTAACTAGCATTTTGCCTCAGAACATCAACTAAATTGAATACATAATCAAAACTTTGTTCTAGTCATTGTGCTTCTACATCATCTATATGAGCAAGTAACAAAACATACTGTCAAGAATGATCTTGAAAAGTGAATAACATTTGAAAACTCAATTAGGCCATGTGGCACAAAAAAGAAGGAAGTTAAGTTCTAAAAAAATCAGCCACCTAACCACACCTACAAATGAAGAATGTGAAGGATTACAATGCTAACATTGTCAATCACATTGTAAGCTGACTCAAACCACCAAAAACAGTACTAATTTTCCGCTAATGAACAAGTTAGCAGTCATCAAATTGAATTACTTTGTAGCTACTCAAGTTTCACTGAACATGAAGGATATTCGAACAGATTTTCCATATGAAGATTATACTTTATTCAGAATTTTCAGCGGCCAAATCTTCTTCCCAAATGCACTTTCAAAACTCGCACCATCTGAAGAACTGACCTGTTTTTCTCTTCTTTGCAAATCCATCTCCAAATGATATGCAGATTAATAGAAAAAAGAAGGCCATTTTTAGTAAAGTGTCAAACCAGTATGTCATCAGCAAGCCTTGGGCAAAAAGGGATTTTACATATCAACTCAGCTTCAAAATACAAAAAAACATTATCTAATGAGAGCTTCATTCCATTCCAGACACTAGTGCTTTTATCAACAAGAGAGCAAACTTTAGCATCAACATGGAATCCATCTAACTTTCCAAATCATCACAGACCAGACATTCAAATCCTTTCTTGTAGATTGCACACAAAATCTATTGCCTTCGATGACAAGGGAATTCTCAGATGTGCATGGATATTTCAGCCTGCACTACCATTTTTTTTTGAGTCTTCCCATAACAAACCTCCAAATTCTTGTGCAGAGTCTCAAGCATCCTCAAAAGCTACCTGCAAGATAAGGAAACAAAACCATAAGTTGATAAGAGGTTCAAAGTAATATACATGAACACAATTGTAATCGAGATGAGAAGACAAGAAATTTGCTTAATAACAAATAAATTGAAATTAGCAACCCAACTCAAGCTCACTTAAAGGAAAAAGGACCAAACTTCATCATTTTATTAACTATTATTGTAAAGTCTTAACTACTCTATCAAGTAAAAGATGAAATGACCGATTCTTCCATATTGCCATTTTTGGAGTGGCAAAGTAACCATAGATTGCCCATATGGATTTTGACTAGACTAGGTGGCTTCCTAACCAAGGATGGATCTAGGGGGGTGCGCCCCCAAAAATTTGAAAAATTTCATATATTATACTAAGAAATTTAAAATAATTTAAAATTATAGGGGTTTGCACCCCCAAACATACTTTCGCACCCCCATAGTAACAAAGTTGGATCCGTAACTGTCAAATATAGAATAGCATATGAGCAGAAAGGCTTAAGAACACAAAGTGATTTTTTGCAATGTCTGGAAATTTAAACGATCAAAATTCTTGCCTAAGAGTGTGCTGAAGGGAGGTTTTTTTCAATTTTGGAAAGGACTTCTTCTCAATTATGTTGATATATCTCTTACTCCTTTATCATTTTTTTTTTCCTGACTCTTGTTCCCTTATCTCCTATGAGAGTTTTCAACATTACTAGATAAAGCCTTAATTTTAGAATAGAGCAATGTCTGGAAATTTAAATGATCAAAATTCTTGCCTAAGAGTGTGCTGGAGGGAGGTTTTTTCAATTATGGAAAGGACTTCTTCTCAATTATCTTGATATATCTCTTACTGCTTTATCATTTTTTTTTTCTTGACTCTTGTTCCCTTATCTCCTATGAGAGTTTTCAACATTACTAGATAAAGCCTTAATTTTAGAACAGAGCATCCAAAGTACTCATCAAGCAAATTTCAGGCATACCTTGAGAACAAGTGCAAAAACTGGCAATGCAGTTTAGATGATGAGCATGCGTACATCCTAAAGTTTGTTTCAACAACAACAACAAAGCCCTGAGAACAAAGAGGTAAATACAATAGTCAGTACATTTTTCTATTTAAATTTTCAACAAAACATTGAAAAAATACTGAAAAACACAGTTTTACAAGCGGCAATTGCAGGTTTGTAACAGACTGAGGAAGTTGTCCTCTTTAGAGTAAACAATATTGTCGAAGCTCATGGAGGTGTATCTGTATTTGGTGGAATAAGCGAATGTACTCATGAAGCAAATGAAAAACAATATCAGCATTCAAGTGAAATGGAACCACTCATTAGCTCTTGTCTTGGCAATTTCAAAAAGGAACAAATAACTCGAACTAATACAAATTACTGAACCATTTATTTTGTAGCCATTGGAAACATTATGCAGCTAGCTAATACATCATGTGTCAACATTTCAATTGCTGATGTAATAGATTAATTTTCGCAAAATACATTCCATGCTGCCATGGATATTGCTATATGTTTTGCATAAATGGAACACACCAAATTTTTATGTCCCACCTAAGTCCAAAAAATTGCAAGAGTGGAATACATAATTCTAATTCTATTGAAATGAACTTGGAAGCCATGGTATGGACTATGAATGGATAACATAATGAAATTAAAGACAATGAAAATTTTGTCTGCCAATTACGTGGAATCGAAGCAGCATTACAGGAAAAATGAAAGATCAAGAGAAAAGGCGCCGTTTAGCTTAGATTGTGAATGAAGCACCTGAATTTTTTTTTTGTTGTTAAGTTGGTGACAAGGATGAATTAGAGAACTAATGTGTTCCTAAAGTAGAAGTGAACCATCAAAACCTACAGAGTAGATTTTGATTGTCATCCATAGGTGAGCATGGAAGACCGTGAACATAGTGGCTAAGATTTTGGATGATGGATGAGCTCAACATCTTTAGAGATTGTCATTGATACGGTTTCGGAGAGAAGCACTGTTGTCTTTTAAGGATAATAAGATTCTTCAACCTGCTAGCTATTCATTTAGAGCAAGACCCTAATATCTGAAACTCAAAATTTATGCATAAGCCCATCATCAATAAATTTCGAATTTACTAAAACTAGAACCTGAAACAACTCAAAATTGCAATGATGGTAACGATAGAAGAATTATGTTTGAGCAAGTTACCGTCGTGAAGAGTATCAAAAAGTGATGCTATGCTTTTCAATAGACTTTAAAAAATTAGATTTATATAGTTCAAAGCTTGTGCATGCATTTTTTTTTTCTTTTTTTTTTTTCAAGAATGAGATTTAATGTATGTTAAATGCACAATAGTAAAATAAAGTCTCTCTTAAGGTCCTAACAAAAAGGCAAACTCGAGATATAATTGAAACATGGTGCACAAGTAAAATTTTTCCTTCCATTTAGGTACTTTACTTGTAGAACAAAAGTGTAAGGATTCTTTTGTTTACTTAAGCATGGATGAATTAATGTGGGAACAAGTAGAATTTTAGAAGAATGGTAGTTGATTATGCATGAATTGAGCTCAGGGTAAGTAAAAACAGTCATCAATGTCTATCCCTTTGACAGAATATTTGCTGAACCTAGCAAAAATTCATCTCTTATGCTTTGTTTGTTTCGGCAGAAAATATTTTTTGGAAAATGTTTTTCACATTTTCTGGCGGTTAGTACGATAGAAAGCGAAAGTTAAATGGAAAATGTTTTCTATGGTCAATAAAAACAAGCCTTTTTGAGTGAAAAACGTTTTACACTTTTGAAGGTGGAAAATTTTTCCCCCAAGTGTAAAACATTTTTCGGTCTAAAGACTTACCAACACCACCACCCCCACTACAATCAACACCACCACTAATACAACCACTAGTACATTAGTTTTAGAGAGAACATTTTTTAGAAAGATAATTTCGGTAGAAAGGCTCAGTTCATAAGGTGAATTAGTTAATCTTACCTTGTAGAAATGTGTAAAGATTGCTAGTGGCGGTAATAATGAATAGGGCAATTTTTCCATTGACACCTATGAATAATACAAGATAAAATAACAAATGAGAATGAAAATTATCCATTCATTATTAAGGAAAAATTAAGAGAAGGAAATATTTGAAAGGAAAAGATAAAGAATGAATTGAAAAACAGAGCAGTGTGTTTAATTAGTAAGGTATTGGTAATATCAACATTCACAACAAACTGAAACTCTCTTACGATCCAAAAGAAGTAGATAGTAAACTCTCAGTTGTGACAAAAATCTGAGATGATATTAGTAATGAGAAAATAAATAAATAAATAAAAATGGTATGACAGATTTTGTGTTTGTACCTTGCAGGAACTTAAGGCTGACCCGTTTGATCGGAGTTAAAAGACTTGGTGGGGTTTGGTTTGGTTTGGTTTGTTTGTACCTTGCAGTTGGCTGCTTAATAACTCACTCGAAAACTACTTGAGGAATGTGTTGGATGATGGGCCAATATTCTTTCCCCTTTTCACACTTCTGTTTCAGTATTGGATTACGTTCCCCGATAGTCAGTGACAAAAGCGAGGGAGGGAATCCTTGTTCTGGAAAGGTCACAAGCTCAGGGCAGGAATAGATCTGTAGATACAAAAGAGAGGGAGGCAACCCTTCCTTTGGAAAGGACGCGAGCCTAGGGCAACCCTGGATGTCAAGTCTTTGGAGAGAGGTGAGGTTTTGAAACTCCTCATAAGAGAGTCTTTCCAGATTTCGGAAGTGACGGATACTCAAAGTGACGAGAGAGGTGGGCAGGAACATCTCTTCTTCTGGAAAGGACACCGTATCTTCCCACGGCCACTCTTGGCCATGAAGTTGGAGTGCTGTAAGAGAAGAGAGTTTGTGCAAACCCCACTCTAATGGAGATGGAAGTTGACCGAAGTCGTCCACTCTGAGACTCCCTATTTCAAGTGAAGTGATGTTGGTGGGGAAACTCCCTTCCTTGACAAAGTTGGAGACCATTCCTGCTCTGCATTTATATAAACACAGCCTTCGAAGCGAAGTGAGTTGGTTGATGTTGTTATTCTCATCACGACCACCAAGTGACAGGGGCTCCAGATTATGACACCAGCTTATCTGCAATTTACTGAGATTCCTGAGATTATTGGCTTCAGGTAAAGATTTGAGACTGCTGCAATCCGTAATTTCAATATTTTCAAGAGATGGACAATCAATTTTGATCCCTTCCTCTGCGAAAAGTGACTCCAGATTTTTACACCAATTAATCAGAAGTTGTTTTAGTGTGGATGGTAGCCCACCTCTTGATAATAAATATGTGAGTGATGCACAGTCAGAAACCATCAACTCTTGCAGATTATTGAGTGTCATCAACTCGGGTAGGGACTTCAAAGCATCACACCCTGAAACCGCAAGTTCTCTCAGCATAGATGGCAAACCCTTCATCGGAAAAGAGATCAGACTTGCGCAAGCGTGGATTCTAAGCACCCCAAGAGATGTGTATGTGTGCATATCTTGTGGCAGTTTCTTCAGCATTCCACACCAATTAATTGTTAAATACTCGAGTCTCGTCATGCAAGGCAGCCCCTCATGTTGCTGCTTTTTCGAACCTTCTCCTCCTTTTTCTTGCTCTTCTTCAAACAAGCAAACCAGTTTGGGGCAATAAGAAATTTTCAAATGGCAGAGGGAAGGGAGACATACTTGTATTCTCATCTTATTCCGCCACAATGTTATGAGTTCTTGGCAGTTATGAATGTCCAAGTTCTTGAGTCTCGTCAAATCTCGAGTAAACCATGCCGGTAGGAACGCTAGTTTTTCAACATGAGAAATGCTCAAAGCAGTTATTGAAGGCAAATGCTTAGACATTTCATTAGCCAGTAACTCTTCATCAGTTGTGCTTGGATTGCAGAGGGAGTCGAGAACTGTAACATGTCTAATATCCATGGTGAGGGAACCAAGTTCAATCGTGTTCTTCGTCCCTGAGAGTGCTGGAAGGCTTGGGAGCATAACATTGTTCATTGACAAGGACGCAAGTGATGGGTGAACGAGGCTCGAAACATCAATCAACAACTGCGGGCAACCATCAATTTTGAGAGAATTCAGACAAGGAAGATCATTTGGTAATCTTCCAACAAGTTTGGGACAATTTATGATGGAAAGCTCATTGAGATGACCGAACGGCTGAACTCCCTCTGTTTCAAGAGCAGACCAATCCTCCCATTCTGGCATAAACATAAAGCTTAATCTCTCTAGAGAGCGGAAAGGTTTGGCACCACACTGCTGCCCATAGAACTCACAACCCAGGTGCTTTATTGCACTCATTCCTTCAATGTAAAGGTCTTTAAGCAAGGGTAGTTGTCCAAGTGGTGGCAAAGATGTGCAACATTTGCTACCTTTCAATCGCATGAACACCATTTTGGAGAACGAAACATCTCCAACCCAGTTTGGAAATTTTGTACTGTGATACCCACTGATGGTGAGTCGCTCCAACAATTTGAAAGGTCTCATCACGTCAAGCACATTCCTCTCAACTATGTCATTCTGTGAACTATGAGATTCATCCCATTCTAGTGATAACTCTTTCAACTCCTCCTTAGACATTAAATTGGCATCCCTTGCATCCTTAACACCACTGACATTCTCTAGTCTTGATATGTGTATTGCCCCTTGAATGTGTGATAGATTTTTCAACTCTCCTATTTTACGCCCACAATCTTTACCCACCATAAAATTTGACAATGTTTGGAGATTAATTAATTTACCTATATGTAGCGACATCTCTTCTGATGATGGAATATGCACGCCAGTCATGTCAAAATGTCTCAAGTTCACCAGCCTCCCCATGCTTAGAGGCAACTTCTGAAGTTGATGACAAAATCTCAAAAACATGACTTGTAAATTGTAGAGAGTTACCACTGTGTCAGGTAACCTTCTAATCCCAGAACCGGATACATCAAGATACCGCAAATGCTTTAGATCTCCAATGGAATCTGGTAGTTCAATTATACCAATACCACACAAACGCACCTCACGTAAGCATTTTAACTTTGGCAACAAATCATGTGTCAAGTACCTCGTTACTGAGTGAAAATGTTGTTTTGGCAAAAATTCTAAGAATGTTCGTAAGCATTTGGCATCATCGAAAGCTTTAAATTTTTTGATTCCATCATGATAGCTAGCAACATAAGATGCATGGCGTGCTTTGTCCGAAATCTTGTCCTGCCTGCCACCCTCTAAATTATTTTCCAACCTAAAACATTTGTCCCCTGCAACATCTTGAGCCAAATCATTGATGAGGTCATGCATTATGAATTGCGATTTGTTACCACTTGAAGGTTGAAAAAATGATCTTGACACCAATTCGTGAAAATACTCGCGGCCTAAATCTTCCATTTGGTCTCCACATTTTGGTTGCTCAATTAAACCTTCAGCCATCCATAGCAAGACTAATTTCTTCTCCATGAATTCGTAGTCCTTTGGGATAATTGCACAGTAGGAAAAGCACCTCTTCAAATGGATAGGGAGATGAAGGTAGCTCAATTTCAATGCTGTGAGAATGCCACTTTTCTCATCCCATATTTTGCTGTTTAGTATATCTTTCCATTCATGTTCTTCTTGTTTACAGCATAATAAGCCGCCAAGGGCCCTTGCTGCCAAGGGTAAGCCTCTGCACCTGTTCTCAACAATTTTCTTACCAATTAATACCAATTCTGGGCATTCCATGATATTTCTGTTCTCAAATGCATGTTGGGCAAAGATTAACCAACAATCGTCATATGATAACTTGTGCAAATTGTGATATTTATCCATTCCCATCTGCTTTGCAACACCACTGTCTCGCGTTGTCACAATGATTTTACTTCCAGGTGCTCCAGCTCCAAATGGCAATCGTAACAAATTCCACCCATCACGTCCATAGTCCCACACATCATCTAGCACAAGCAAAAACTTTTTCCCTGCCAAAGTTTTGCGAAGTTGAACTTGAACCTCATTTAAGTTACTTAGATTACATGAACCGTGAGTGAACGACTCGAGAATTGCCTTTGTTATTCTCATAACTTCAAAGTCATCAGATACACATACCCATGCTTTTAGATTGAAATGATTTTCCAGTCGGTCGTCATTGTAAATGTGCTGAGCTAGTGTAGTCTTGCCGATCCCACCCATTCCTACAATAGGAATTACATCAAAAATTTTTCCAGTAGGTGCATCCCCAAGTAACAATTCGATAATTTGCTTGATGTCTTCATCTCTGCCATGAATGTGAGGCTCCTTCAAACATGTAGTTTGTGATCTCTGCCGTAAATCTGTAGACATCCTCCCAACAAGTCTTTTATCTAAACCAAGATCTTTTCCTTTCGTAGCAACTTCTTGTAATTGACTAGTAATCTCATTTAGCTTAGACCCATTTTTTAAATTGAATGGAACCATAGAAGAGAGGCGTAGAAACTTAGCTGGTCTTGTTTCCATCGTCGTCTCCTCCGCCATTAGCTTCCTTTCGAGAGCTTCAGTGGCAAAATCATCCAGTAAGTCATCTGCATCGTAAGCCAAATGGTAAACTTCTTCAAGCCACTTTTTGATATCCTTGCGGTCTGTCTGTCTGTTCTCTGCATCAGCCAACAGAGTCTCTAAATCCTCTAATGCCTTCTTCAGATTCTGGATGCCAGCGCCGACGTCCGCTGTGCTCACTAAGTTGTTAAAATAAGAGGACAATTTATCAACCATAGCTTGTATGAATGGAGAGATAAAGATCCCAAATACATCCATGGTGTTTGTTCTGAAAGAAGGAAAGGTAATGAAAGCAAGCAATACAGAGATCAAAAACAAGGTTGAACAACCTCTGCAAAGGTAAGAAAGGAAGCAATACAGGGATGGAAAAAGAGGCTGAAGGAACAACTTTGGTAGGTAAAGGTTGTAAACTCAATACAAACCAAGCAATGCATAAATCAAAAACATGGTCAATTCATGAAGACCCCCCTCCCCCAAAAAAAAGAAAAAAAAAAAAAATATATTTACATTAACGAAGGGCACACTAGTAAATAACTGGTTAAATTATTCAAATGGACAAATGATTTTTCTGCACCTTTAACTAAAGTGAAAGCGATGAAAGAAGTCAATAATGGCGCCTCATCTCAGTGGCTGGCAATGACCCACTTTGCACTCATGTTGTTTGTAACTTTGGGGAAATTGCAATTACGTGCAACAGTGGGAAAAATCATATTCTTACGGTGGTGACACAATTCTTTTTGTGTGTTAAAGTTGCAATGTTTCATATATTTGCAATTTCCCCTACTTTCTACTCGTTTATTCTTCAGTTTTCCTTTTTTTTTTTTTTTGGATTTTCCGTTTCAATCAATTTTTTTTTTTTTTTTTTTTTTTGAGTTCTTCAAAAAATTTTGAGAAGAAGAAAAAAAATGATGAATATGTTGAAGCAATTAATTATAGAGTCAATTTAATAAAATAAAATTAGAAGAAAAGAAAGGAATTAGAATAAATTATTTAATAAGAAAATAACAGATCTAATAATATGTAATTGACTAATGATTAGAGAAAGAAGAGGGAGAATTTTTTAAAATATTTTAATAGATTATCAAATCATTAAATTTGACATTTTAGTTTTTAATATAATCCTTTTTTAATTCTTCCATGGAAGCACATGCAACTATTTAATTTTTTTTCCTATTTAAATCTTTAACTTTAACCATTATAAAAGTTTATTTATAAATCTCATTTAGAGCACTTATAACCAAATAAATCTGCAAAATATTCTTATATTTCACCTAATACTATCCCTTTGAACTGATATTCTAATAGATATTTTATCCTATATTACAAGTAATATGTGGACTATTCTACCCTTACAAACTTTTATTAATATATATATATATATATATAATTATTATACCATATATCTAAGAGAAAGAAAATCATTTATTAGATGTATTTCATTTATGATATATATAAAATAGGAAAAATTAGAGATGAATCCAATTTAAGGAGGGTATAAGACATTAGGTCCAATAGATATTTTTTGTTGGTGAGAGGTTCACCTTTTGTGAAATAGTTTGCTGAGAAGTTCTTTTGTTATTCTGGGAAAACATTTTGTTTTCAATTTTACCCCTTAATTTATCTGTTGACTTTTTTTTATCGGTTGACTTTTTTGACTATCTGTTGAAATTTGTATCTATCTGTTCAAATGTTTTTTCTATCTATTCAATTTTTTTGACTATTTGTCCTTTTTTTTTTTTTGGTTCAAATTGAAGGCCCATTTTCCTATATGTTTGAAATTTCACAAACTTGTTTTATATCTGTTGGAATTATCCACTACAACAACAACACACCAACAGATAAAAAAACAACAACACAAAACAAATAAAAAAAATAAAATAATTTTACATATTTGAACAGCTAAATCCAACATATATCTGTTCAACAAAGAAAAAAAAAGTTATCATTAGGGAGGCATGATCAATAGCAACACAACCAACAACAACAACAAAAAATTATCTGTAACAACATATCTATATTCTAGGGTTTTCGTCCAACAGATCTGTATTTTAGGTTATTTTGCAATTAAAATGTATTTGGCCTTATATTCATCTTGAATGCCAAACTCCGAGTGGCCAAAGACCTCGCCAAAGCAGATCTAGCGATGTACATAGTCACAAAGATCGCATGAATACGAAGGCTGAACCCTAAACCCAAAATTATGGATTACTTGGATTTTTATACACATATGTTGATACACAACTACGGAATGCTCATCTAATGCATCTATGTAGACATCTGAAGACCCTGCAATGCAGGATTTAGCTGAGGTTTGAGGATGGATAGGTTGAGATATTCAACGTCGACAGACACCGGATAGAGCATTACTCGCTAGGGTTGACTTCCATTACCGGAGTTCGCTATAAACCACAAAGGGAGGAGTTGGTGGGGTAGATGATCGTCTTAGATTAAGGTTTCTCTATTGCTGAAGACCTAGAGTAGACTGAGAACCCTGAAATGCTATATACCAACGTCGGAGTGAACTAGTGCGATTATTTTTGTCGAGCTTTGAAGGATCTAGATCCATTACCACCGCCACTTTGTTCACGCTGTATAAGAGTACAACACTGACTCCGCCAGATAAATCAGGTGTTGGTGGCGAAGAGTTGTTTCTAATCTTCTTCTTCAGGCCTTCGGTGATGGAGGACAACGGAAAAAGAAGAGGGGTTGTGGTAGTTCACAAGTGGTCCAATGCAATCGAGAGATTGAGCAGTGACTCTGACGACTCCGGTGACTACAAGAGAGAGAGGATTAGGGTTTGGAGAGAGAAAGAGAGCGGGACAAGCTTTTCCTTTTGGACAAAGTATTCTAGCGCCTGGACCTTTAGCTAAAAAAATTGAAAATTAGACTTTTTGGCCAAGTGCCCTATAAAACATTGTATGTAAGTATAGAAGATTATTATTCTTAGTGCTTTGTTTGCCTCAATGTGAGGGATTTACTTTATCAAAGATCTTCAGTCACCATTATTTTACAATAAGCTTCTATTATAGAAGAACATTTAGAAGAGAAGATTAGTTGTATATATAAACTGATGATAGAGATGATGGTGGACTCGCAATAGAGATGATGGCAAACTGGCGATGAACAATCATTTTTCATTATTGTTGTACTTAAACTGTAGTCTCCCCGTCGATATGTGTATTCATCAATATTGTGTAGTTTATTCACTAGTATTATTGCAGAATTAATTATACACATATTTTTCTAAAAATGTGCATCAATATATATATGAACTATTTGATATTTTTTATATATTGTTTGTCACTATACTTGTTGGTTGAACAATTATTTTTATTGCCATTGAACAATCAAAGTCAATTTTTTTTTACTTTATTCAATTTTGTTTCACGTTTTCACGTTGCAGTGTAAATGTTCACATTGGTATGAGTTTAACTTTTTTAAAGCTAGTTGTATGTTAATTTAAACTGTAAAGATTCACATTGTATTTTGATGTAAATTTTATTTTTTCGAATGTTAGTTGTATGTTTGTTATTTTTGTTACTATACTTGTTAGTTAAAAAATCATTTTTTGTTACTATTGAACAATCGAAATAATCAGTTTTTACTTTTTTAATTTTTTTTATTTATGTTTTCACGTTCCAGTGTGAATGTTCACAATCGTATGCGTTTAGTTTTTTTTAACGGTAGTTGTCTGTTAATTATAAACTGTAAACATTCACATTGTATTTTAATATGAGTTTTATTTTTTTAAGGTTAGTTGTACGTTTGTTATTTATTGTGAACATTCACATTGTACTTCGATATATATTTTGTTTTGTCGAATGTTAGTTATATATTTGTTATTTACTATGAATATTCATATTGTATTTTAGTTTTTGTTTAGATTTTTGGTTGCGTTATTTTTAAATTTTCGCATTATAAAAAAATGTGAAAATAAGATATTTATTAATCTTCAAAATTTTAAAACAGTAAGATTTTAAATATGATATTTATTAGCTTTCATGATTTTAGATTTACAATTCATCTTTTGTATTTATAGTGCCTAACTCAAATGTGAATGTCCACACTTTTGATGTTGAATGTGGTTCGGAAAACAATGTTGAAGTAAGATAGCTCAACTAGGATGATAACAGATGCCTGTCAAAATCGCTGTGAAATTTGCAGTAATAGGATTCCGCAATGAGACTGAAATATTGGTTTATTCGTAGCAATGAATTCATGTTTGGAGATTTTAGAAAGTTAACTTTCTAGTATATCGTTAGTTAGGAGATTACAATTTGAACTCCAAAACATGTATGATTGAAATATTTGAGTGTTTATATAATTACATGCCACAAGATTAAATGAGTTATAAGAAGAAAAAAAGAAAGTAAGAGTTTTTAGATAGATAAGTCCCAATACATGGGATTTATGGAAAAAAATTCCTTGTAATTTGTATATTCTTGTCATATATTTCAATATTTTTTTTTTACACAGTGGTTATAAGAAGAAAAAAAGAAAGTAAGAGTTTTTAGATAGATAAGTCCCAATACATGGGATTTATGAAAAAAAATTCCTTGTAATTTGTATATTCTTGTCATATATTTCAATATTTTTTTTTACACAGTGGTTATCATTTTCTTATTTGAAATTGTTCAAACCTATTATAAATTGAATAAATTAATAAAGTGGTATAATTGTGATTTAAATTCTGTCTTCATTTAGAATTTAGGATTTTAGTATTTGTGTTTATTTATTTATGGATAGGGAGATTTTTAGCTATTATTTAGTTTTTAATATTTGTCTTAATTCATAAAGTGGTAGTTGAAGGTGTTTTTCAAGAAAATGTGGTGGCCAAAGGTGGTTACTGCCAGCAAGAGAAGGCAGGTGGTTAGTGATTGAGGGAGATGGTGATCGAAGGTGGTTGGCGAAGGAGGTCATTCGATGGTAGCCGATAGCAATGAGTAAGGATGGCAATGGAGCAGGTTTGTCATCCTCTGTCCTCACCCCCACCCCATATCATAGTGGGGCATGGTGAAAGTGGGGGCGAGAGGCGAGTTAATTTTGTAACTTAACAAATGATTTTTTAAATAAAATTATAAATAATAATTTATAATTAACGAGAGTTAAAAGATGTATTATAATAAATAATGAGTGAAAATGAATACTAACTATAATATTTTACTTTTATTATATTGAAAAAAATTTAAGGGAGATTTATTTATAAATCCCTTTGAGTAGATTTATAGCCCAATAAATCCGTAAGGTTTTATTGTGTTCTATCAAGTCCCATATATTTAGACTTGTATCCCACGAGGTCATTTTTTCCTGATTTATAATTTGTTTTGGACTATTATACTCTTTGTTCTATTTTGATAGTACATATTATACACAATAAGATATATACGTTTTTTAGATTTTGTTATTTCTATGTTGGAAGTTTTGGTGATAGGATCTTGGAGGAATCAATAGATACGTTTTTGTAGGAGTTTCATTTATATGTTAGTGGTGATAGAACATTTGAATATTTTATTTTTCCATCGTTGTGGTTCGAAACTCTATTTTTTATTTTTTATTTTTTCCATTTTTACAGTTTTGAAGTTTTATTTTCTTCCATTGTTGCAGTCTTGATGTTCAGAATTGTTGGACGAAGGTTAGAGAACATTCAAATACTACCTTCTTCTATTGTTGTAGTTCGGAACTCTATTTTCTTTCATTGTTACGGTTTTGAAACTTTATTTTCTTCCATTGTTGCGGTATGTAGGTATGTGTTTAGGTATGCCTTTGGTAGGGATTCATGTTCTATAATTGATTAAGAAAGGAAGCAATGCAGGGATGGAAAAACAGGCTGAAGGAACAACTTTGGTAGGTAAAGGTTGTAAACTCAATACAAACCAAGCAATGCATAAATAAAAAACATGGTCAATTCATGAAGACCCCCCCCCCCCCAAAAAAAAAGAAATATTTACATTAACAAAGGGCACACTAGTAAATAACTGGTTAAATTATTCAAATGGACAAATGATTTATCGGCACCTTTAACTAAAGTGAAAGCAATGAAAGAAGTCAATAATGGCGTCTCATCTCAGTGGCTGGCAATGACCCACTTTGCACTCATGTTGTTTGTAACTTTGGGAAAATTGCAATTACGTGCAACAGTGGGAAAAATCATATTCTTAGGATGGTGTAATTTAGTGTGTACAATTCTTTTTATGCGTTAAAGTTGCAATGTTTCATATATTTGCAATTTCCCCTACTTTTTACTCGTTTATTCTTCAGTTTTCCTTTTTTTTTTTTTTTTTTTTGTTGGATTTTCCTTTTCAATCATTTTTTTTTTAATTTTATTTTTGAGTTCTTTAAAATTTTTTTTTCTCTCTATTGGTTCAAATTGAAGGCCCATTTTCCTATATGTTTGAAATTTCACAAACTTGTTTTCTATCTGTTGGAATTATCCACAACAACAACAACAACACACCAATAGATAAAAGAAAATAACAACACACCAACAGATAAAAAAACAACACAAAATAGATAAAAAAACAACAATAATTTTACATATCTAAACAGCTAAATCCAACATATATCTGTTCAACAAAGGGAAAAAAAAAGTTATCATTAGGGAGGCATGATCAATAGCAACAGCAACAACAAAAAATTATCTGTATCAACAAATCTGTATTCTAGGGTTTTTGTCCGACAGATCTGTATTTTAGGCTATTTTTCAATTAAAATGTTTTTGGCCTTATAGTCATCTTGAATGCCAAACTCTGAGTGGCCAAAGACCTCGCCAAAGCAGATCTAGCGATGTACATAGTTACATAGGTCGCATGAATACGAAGGTTGAACCCTAAACCCAAAATTATGGATTACTTGGATCTTTATATACATATGTTGATACACATACTACAGAATGCTCTTTTGATGCATCTATAATGCATCTATGCAGACATCTAAAGCAGGGCCAGCCCTGAAATTTAGGGGGCCTAAGGCGAACTTTAGAAATGGGGGCCCCTCTTTCATTGAAAAAAAGAGAGTTCATGGATAAAACGATAAGTTACAATAATTTTTTTATTTGTTTGTAGCCACAAAAAATTTACTTGCACATATAATCATTAAAGTTATAAACAAAACAATTTAATGAAACAAAATTGGGGGAAAAAAATGAGGAAAAAATTATTCAATTAAAACTGATAAAGATCTAAGTAAAAAAAATTAGGGACTACAACATGGGCTAAACCATACATGGACCCAATAAAATTAGGGCAAAATTTTTATATATTTTTTCATTTTAATAAATATGGGCCAAACTACACTTATAAATAAATATGAGCTAAACCATATATGGATCCAATAAAATATTTTGGGGCCCTTTAAATTGATCCTAAAAAAAGAAAAAACATTGGGCGTATAACATTTTACTAAATTTAGGTGCCTTATTTTTGGGCCCGAATTTTGGGACCTAAGGCACAGGCCTTACTGGCCTTAGGGTAGGGTCGACCCTGATTTGGAGACCCTGCAAGGTAGGATTTAGTTGAGGTTTGAGGATGGATAGGTCGAGATATTCAGCGTTGATAGACACCAGACGGAGCATTACTCGCTAGAGTTGACTTCCATCGCCGAAGTTCGCCATAAACCACAAAGGAAGGAGTTGGTGGGGTAGATGATCGTCTTAGATTAAGGTTTCTCTACAGGTGAAGACCTAGAGTAGACTGAGAACCCTGAAATGCTATGTACCAACGTGGGAGTGAACTAGTGCGATGCTATTTTTGTCGAGCTTTAAAGAATCTAGATCCATCACCACCGCCACTTTGTTCACTGCCGTATAAGAGTACAACATCGACTCCGCCAGATAGATCAGGTGTTGGTGGCGAAGAGTCGCTTGTAATCTTTTTCTTCAAGCCTTTGGTGATGGAGGACAACGGAAAAGGAAGAGGTGTTGCGGTAGTTTGCCAGTGGTACAATACAATCGAGAGATTGAGCATTGACTCCAACGACTCTAGTGACTACAAGAGAGAGGGGGCTAGGGTTTGGAGAGAGAGAGAGAGAGAGAGTTAGGGGCATGTCGGTCAATTTGTCCAAGCTTGTCCTTTTGGACAAAGTATTCTAGCGCCTGGACCTTTGGCTAAAAAAAATTGAAAATTAGACTTTTCGCCCAAGTGCCCTATAAAATATTGTATGTAAATATAGAAGATTATTATTCTTAGTGTTTTGTTTGCCTCAATGTGAGGGATTCATTTTATCAAAGATCTTCATTCACCATTATTTTACAATAAGCTTCTATCATGGAAGAACATTTAGAAGAGAAGATTAGTTGTATATATAGACTGATGATAGAGATGATGGCAAACTGATGATGAACAATTGTTTTTTACTATTGTTATACTGAAAGCGTAGTCTCCCCGTTGGTTTGTGTAGTCATCAATATTGTGTAGTTTATTCACTAGTATTATGCTAGAATTGATTATATATAGATTTTTCTAAAAATGTGCGTCAATATATATATATGAACTAATTGATATTTTTTATATATTGTTTGTCACTATACTTGTTGGTTGAACAATTATTTTTGTTGCCATTGAACAATCAAAGTCTTTTTTTTTTTTTTTTTACTTTATTCAATTTCATTTCATGTTTTCACGTTGCAGTATAAATGTTCACATTAGTATGGGTTTAACTTTTTTAAGGCTAGTTGTATGTTAATTTAGACTGTAAACATTCACATTGTATTTTGATATAAATTTTATTGTTTCTGATGTTAGTTGTATGTTTGTTATTTTTGTTACTATACTTGTTAGTTAAACAATCATTTTTTGTTACTATTGAACAATCGAAATAATCAATTTTTACTTTTTTAATTTTTTTTTTCATGTTTTCACGTTCCAGTGTGAATGTTCACATTGGTATGCGTTTAATTTTTTTTAATGGTAGTTGTATGTTATTTATAAACTGTGAACATTCACATTATATTTTGATATGATTTTTATTTTTTTAAAGGTTAGTTGTACGTTTGTTATTTATTGTGAACATTCACATTGTACTTCGATATATATTTTGTTTTGTCGAATGTTAGTTATATTTTTGTTATTTACTGTGAATATTCACATTGTATTTTAGTTTTCATTTAGATTTTTTGTTGCGTTATTTTTAAATTTTCACATTATAAAAAAATGTGAAAATAAGATATTTATTAATCTTCATAATTTTAAAAGAGTAAGATTTTAAATACGATATTTATTAACTTTCATGATTTTAGCTTTACAATTCATCTTTTGTATTTATAGTGCCTAACTCAAATGTGAATGTTCACACTTTTGATGTTGAATGTGGTTCAGAAAACAATGTTGAAGTAAGATAGCTTAACTAGGATGATAACAGATGACTGTCAAAATCGTTGTGAAATTTGCAGTAATAGGATTCCTCTATGAGACTGAAATATTGGTTTATTCGTAGCCATGAATTCATGTTTGGAGATTTTTGAAAGTTACCTGTCTAGTATATCGTTAGTTAGGAGATTACAATTCGAACTCCAAAACATGTGTGATTGAAATATTTGAGTGTTTATATAATTACATGACATAGGATTAAATGAGTTATAAGAAGAAAAAAAAGAAAGTAAGTTTTTAGATAGATAAGTCCCAATACATGGGATTTATGAAAAAAAATTTATTGTAATTTTTATATTCTTGTCATATATTTCAATATTTTTTTTTACATAGTGGTTATCATTTTCCTATTTGAAATTGTTCAAACCTTTTATAAATTGAATAAATTGATAAAGTGGTATAATTATGATTTAAATTATGTCTTCATTTAGAATTTAGGATTTTAGTGTTTGTGTTTATTTATTTATGGATAGGGAGATTTTTAGCTCTTACTTAGTTTTTAATATTTGTCTTAATTCATAAAGTGATAGTTGAAGGTGTTTTCCAAGAAAATGTGGTGGTCAAAGGTGGTTACCGCGAGTAAGAGAAGGCAAGTGGTTAGTGATTGAGGGAGATGGTGATCGAAGGTGGTTGGCGAAGGAGGTCATTCGATGGTAGCCGATAGCAATGAGTAGGGATGGCAACGGTGTAGGTTTGGAATAGGTTTGTCATCCTCTATCCCCACCCCCACCCCCACCCCCACCCCATATCATAGTGGGGCAGGGCGAAAGTGAGGGGAGGGACGCAAGTTAATTTTGTAACTTTACAAATAATTTTTTAAATAAAATTATCAATAATAATTTATAATTAACGAGTGTTAAAAGATGTATTATAATAAATAAATGAGTGAAAATGAATACAACTATAATATTTTACTTTTATTATATTGAAAAAAAATTAAGGGAGATTTATTTATAAATCCCTTTGAGTAGATTTATAGCCCAATAAATCCGTAAGGTTTTATTGTGTTCTATCAAGTCCCATAAATTTAGACTTGTATTCCACGAGGTCATTTTTTTCCTGATTTATAATTAATTTGTTTTGGACTATTATACTCTTTGTTCTATTTTGATAGTACATATTATACACAATAAGATATATACGTTTTTTAGATTTTGTTATTTCTATGTTGGAAGTTTTGGTGATAGGATCTTGGAGGAATCAATAGATACGTTTTTGTAGGAGTTTCGTTTATGCGTTAGTGGTGAGAGAACATTCGAATATTTTAGTTTTCCATTGTTGTGGTTCGAAACTCTATTATTTTTATTTTTATTTATTTATTTATTTTTTTTCATTTTTACAGTTTTGAAGTTCTATTTTCTTCCATTGTTGCAGTTTTGAAGTTCAGAATTGTTGGACGAAGGTTAGAGAGCATTCAAATACTACATTCTTCCATTGTTGTAGTTCGAAACTTTTTTTCTTTCATTTTTGCGGTTTTGAAGCTTTATTTTCTTCCATTGTTGCGGTATGTAGGTATGTGTTTAGGTATGCCTTTGGTAGGGATTCATGTTCAATAATTGATTAAAGTTGGATTCAACTTTTTGTTTCGAGATGAATTGATATGGTATTATGTTTGAGTGTGTGTATGCTGATTGAGTGAATATTTCAATGACTTTTTTAAATGACTTTTTTTCTCCAATTTAACTATTATTTTAATATTAAAATGAATATTTATTTAATTATATTGAAATTAAGTACAAATGTGTCATATATATATATATATCCAAAATGGGTATATTACACTTTGCCTCCTTTATGTTTGGTCACTTTCCTACTTTGGTTCTTGAAGTTTGTTTTTTTCTCACTTTGACCCTCATGTTTCAAGTTTTTCCCAGTGCACTACTAAAGCTAATTTCTGTTGAAAATTAGATAGAAAATTATACATTGACAATCACGTGCCATAAAAATATTTTGGGGTAAATTACATTAACACCCCCTGACTTTCTGGAAACTATATTTACACCCTTGTGATTAATAGTCTCATTTTACAAACCCCTCACTTATATAAAAGGCAACAACTCCTAGTAGAAAAACAGAGAAAATTACATTGAAAAAAAAAAGTAAAGCAAATGAAAGGAAAAAAAAAAAAGATAGAGGAAGTAAAGCAAAGTAAGAAAAAAGAGAATGCATGAGCTCTCTTGATTCCGTCTAAATAATTACAATGACAGGGGTTAGTGTAATTTCCCAAACGTTCGGGGTGATATGTATTAAGCCCAAACCTCAGGGGTATAAGTGTAATTTATCCAATATTTTATTATATAAGACACAAACTCAAATTTCAATATATATATATATATTTTTTGTACTCAAATTTTTTTATTTGTTATTCGCACCAAGAAAAACTTTTACAAATTAAAGAGGTTCGAGATGAACCTCAGAACAGAAAACAAGAACAACAAATGACAAAAAAGAATAGAGAAATTCATAAGCAAGCTACATGTAACGCCCTCAAAATAATACATATAAACTCACATTCTTGACATGCATAGACATAAGAGAATAAAGTATATTTCCATTTATCAGAGTATTAAGTACAAAAGTATTACATGTTGACATCAAAAGTAAATACCCTACGCGCTTACAACTTTCCAAGTCAATACTTGGTTACAACAAAACAAGAGTCTAACTCTTTATACAAAATAAGCCCTTGGCTTGAATTTACATGTAATACCAAAAAGATAACAACAAAAGATCTCTCAGTCTCTAAGCCTCCCAAGCTACGTTCTTGGAGGTGGCATACCATCTGTACTTGAAAATGATGTCCCATATAGGGTGAGTCAAAGCCCAGTAGAGATATACTAAACCAAATATGAGCAATAACTAAAACATTAGCATTCGATAAAAGGTTAACACTTGTAAACCAACCTACAACACTTTCCAGTTTCATAACAAACACACTCGTGTTTCGTTCCACTTTCCTTTACTTAACCAATTTCAATTCATAAACATGGCTCATTGTCTAGCCAAATAATTAAATGAGATTATAATTCACATTAAAACACTTCCATCATCCGCAATTCAAATGAGACTACATCTCATATTAAACACTTCCATCATCCGTAATTAAGATTTCGGGACTTTC
Source organism: Camellia sinensis (assembly GCF_055761805.1). NCBI lineage: Eukaryota > Viridiplantae > Streptophyta > Magnoliopsida > Ericales > Theaceae > Camellia > Camellia sinensis. The sequence continues at coordinate 94,104,313 of NC_138962.1, forward strand.
ACCCTGGACACTCCGGCCAACTTAGTTATAAATGGAGTCCATCCTCTATCTCCTCCCAAACAGGTTTGAGAGTGCATCCCCTATCTCCTCTCAAACCATGGAGTACATCCCCTATCTTTTTCCACACAATATACATATACAATGTATTTAAACACTTATCATATACAATGATCATTCAATACACATATTCGATGTATTATTCCAACCGTCATATTCAATGACATATTCAAAGTGATTAGTTTCAGTTTTCTCTAATCAACATACAGTGTCTACAACAATCAAGACTATCTTCCACCGATAGCCCAAAGCAGTTATCTCTAAACAGATAATAAATTTATCAAACAGATAAACTATCAACATTTTTATAGGTGAGTGATTAACTAATCCAACTACACCATTTAATCCCATAATTTCCCAATTTCATGATTTTCAACTCAACTTCACTCTTACTTAAATTAATTATTCAACATAACTAGGGCATTTTTCCCTTATTCACAAGGTTGCCCCCAAGGCTCAAATTTCACTCATATTTTATAACCAACCCCAATTTCAAGTCTCTTACACATATTTGACCCAAACATGGAAAACCCCTCTTTTATAAATTACAAATCAAACCCTAACTTTCCCAAAATTACCACAATTCACCAATTGATCAAAATGACTAAAATTTATGTCAAAACCCATAAGAAGGAGTAGGGTATCCCTACCTCAAAAGAAGAGACCCAAAGGAGAAGATGACAAAACTCAAGATGCTCCAAATCTGAAGATTTTCGGATCAAAACGAAGGCCACGCCAAGCTCCATACTTTTTACAAAGGAACTAGGGTAGGAGACCACTTGAACTAGATGGATTTTTATAGAGAAAGTATGTAGAGAGAGAGGGAGCAGCCGTTCTAGGGTTTGTGTAAAAGAGATAATGAAAAAGTGAAGAAGGAGCTGCTGTTGCGAACTGATATATTCGAGGCTCGCTCGAGCGAAGGAGTGGTCGCTCGAGCGACCAGACACAAGGAAACCTCGCTCGAGCGCAGAAAGCCTCGCTCGAGCCAACAACACGAAGCTTCAGGTCTGCAACCCAGAAGCACACTCGAGCGAAGAAAAGCTCGCTCGGGCGAAGAAACCCAAAACATAGTCCTCGCTCGCTCGAGCCAAGAAATGCAACCTTCAGGTCCAAAACTAGACACAGACGCAAGCTCGAGCGCAAGACTTCTCGCTCGAGCCAACAGACACACCAGTCAACTCTCGCTCGAGCGAAGGAACCCTAGCTCGAGCGAAGGAACTAAAACACAGAGTTCGCTCGAGTGACAAAAGCCTCGCTCGAGCGAAGACACCAAAAACTGGGCAGCAACCTTTTGTTTCTAATCACAACCAACCTGTTACAAACCTGCCCAACATGTCCTAAAACTCATATACAAAGAATTAAAGGACGGAAATGAAAACTATACAACAACAAACATCTATGGAACCGAGTCCGGAATATAATAACAAATGGAGGGAAAATCGGGATCGCTATAACCTTCCCCCCTTAAAGAATTTCGTCCCCGAAATTAGATATAAGTTTCAAAAACATGTTTTCTCAATTCTCAACAGTATTACCATTCAATGTTCAACATTTAGACCCATTACCAGTCATCCCATCTCTTTTCAAGAGGCAATTCACAACATAATTCAATATGCATTTATAACATGCTTTTCCTTGAAATTCAACCATTTCCAATACCATATTCCATCATTCCATAACATACTCAATGTTAATGATATTTGCATTTCTATAATACATTTAACATATACAATGTCAAATTAAACTGCCATTTTCAAGGTATATTCAATGATACTTCCATAAATCAAACATATACAATGTTTTACAACTTAAGACATATTCAATGTTCTTAAAGTTTATCAATATAACAAAATATTCAGCATAAGCTCAAACATCCAGAAATAGATCCGGATACTTCTCTCGGACCTCAAATTCACGTTCCTAAGTGGCTTCCTCCACCCCGTGATGTTTTCAGAGAACTTTTACCAAGGGAATGGTCTTGCCTTGCAAGACTTGATGTCGCCTATACAAGACCCTCACCGGTCTCTCCTCATACGAGGCATCCTCGTCTACCTCTAAGTCGGTCCAATCTAATACATGTGACGGATCCGGCTCGTACTTCCGAAGCATACTAACATGAAACATGTCATGCACTCCGGACAACTGCGGCGGTAAAGCTAGACGGTAGGCAACCTCGCCAATCCTCTCAAGGATCTCGAAAGGGCCAATAAACTGAGGGGACAACTTCCCACTCTTCCCAAATCTTATCAAACCCCGCTTAGGTGATATTTTCAGAAAGACGTGATCACCCACCTCAAATGACAAAGGCCTCCTCCTATGGTCGGCATAACTCTTTTAGCAATTTTGGGCTGTAACAAGTCTCTTACGGATAAGCTTAACTTTCTCCATCGTTTCCTGAACCAACTCCGGGCCCAACAAAGGTGCATCATCCACCTCAGCCCAACACACTGGAGACCTACAAGGTCGGCCATACAAGGCCCCAAATGGTGCCATACCGATACTCGACTGGAAACTGTTGTTGTAAGCAAACTTCACTAAGGGCAAGTGCCTCTCCCACAACCCACTAAAGTCAAGGACACAACCTCGAAGCATATCCTCAAGGATCTGAATAGTACGCTCGGACTGCCCGTCAGTCTGAGGATGATAAACCGTGCTAAAGGTCAGTCTAGTGCCCAAGGCACTCTGCAAACTCTGCCACAACCTAGCAGTAAAACGTGGATCTCTATCTGAGACGATCGACACTGGGACCCCGTGCAACCTCACTATGTCCCGAATATACAAGTTGTAACGCCCTCAAAATAACACATAAAACCTATCACTTTAGACATGCATTGATATAAAAGAAACCAACTATTTCTATTCATCAGAGTAGTTCTTACAACAGTATTACATGTTAACAACAAAAACAAATGCCCTATGGGCTTACAGCTTTCCAAGTCAACACCTGGTTACACAAAAGAAGAGTACTAACTCTATACAAAATAAGCCCTTGGCTTGATATACATGTAATACAAACAAAATAATCAAAAAGAGTCTTCAACTCTCATCATCATCCAAGCTATGTCCTTGGAGGTGGCATACTACCTGTACCTGAAAATAATGTCCCATATAGGGTGAGCCAACGCCCAGTAGAGATATGCTAAACACAGTATGAGCAATAACTAAGACATTAGCAATTGATAAATGTTTAATTTTCATAAATCAATTCATAACCCATTTCCATTTCATGACCACAGTGTTCATGTTTCATTTCATTTTCCATTTCTTATCACTTTCACAATTTACATCAACGGCTCAGAACCTGGCCAACCACTTATATGAGATAGTGACTCATATTAAACGTTTTCCATTTTACAATAGATAAACACACTAGTTGTATTAACATCTCAACAGATAAGCATACAAGCTGTATCCACATTTCAACAGATAAGCATATTGGCTATATCAACACTTCCAAAGATAAGCATATGAGCTGTATCAACACTTCCATAGATAAGCATATAAGCTATATCAACACTTCCATAGATAAGTATATAAGCTATATCAACACGTTAACTGACAAGCATATGAGTTGTATCAGCGGAGTCTATCCCCTATCTCCTCCCAAACAACATCCGGTTTAGAGATCTATCCCCTATCTTCCCCTAAACCGTGGAGTACATCTCCTATCTCCTCCCACACACACAACGTATATACACATAGGTCATATACACAATCAATCAATACATAACGTTAATGTATTCTATCAACCGTCATACTCTATGACATATCCAATTGATTAGTTTTAGTTTGCCTAATCATCATGCATTGTCTACAACAATCAAAACTACCCTCCACCGGTAGCCCAAGCAATTATTTCTAAACAGATAATAAAAGCTCCAACAGATAAAATATCAATGTTTTCAAAAAGTGAGCGATTAATAAATCCAACTCCACTATTCTACTATATAATGAGCCAATTTCATTATTTCTAACTCAATTCCATATAACCACAATTTTCTCAAATTAATCATACCAATTAATTTATACAACCAATTAGGGTTTTCTACCCCATTTCCCAATATTGACCCAATGGTCTATATATTAACAACCAACAACAATATCATTATTTTGAAACCCACAATACACATTTTTAGAATCAAAATAACAAAACCCTCTTTTAACATTTTGAAACCCTAAGTCCCAAAATTACCCAACTTCAACACTTTATCAAAACAATCAAAAATCTATGTCAAAGACCATAAGAGTGAGTAGGAATCCCTACCTCAAATTCGGAGCCCAAGAGAAGAGGATGAAGAAAATCAAAATGCTCCAAACTCCAAGATCCACGGATCAAAACGAAGCCCTCGACGATCAACACAACTTTTACAAAGGCCAAAGGGGAGGGAAGCACTCTAACTAGATCAAACCCTAGAGAGAAGGGAGTTTCTAGAGAGAGAGGCTCTCAAAAATGTTTTTGGGAAAGTAAGAGAGAGAGTGGAAGTGTAGAAAATGATTCAAAAGTGCCCAGCTGTCCTCTATTATACGACATTCCCGCTCGAGCGGAAAACATAACGCTCGAGCGTCAAGAACAAAAAACTAGGTAAGCTCGAGCGCAAGAAGTCCCGTTCGAGCTCCAAGACACAAGAATAAAGTACATCCGCTCGAGCGCGAAAACCAGTCCGCTCGAGCGTAGATTTCTCCCTTCCAGAACTTACACAAAAAATGTACTACCCGCTCGAGCGCCATAGTACCTGCTCGAGCGCGACCGCTCGAGCGTGAAAAACATGCTTGCAGAAGGTTCGCAGAGCACCAAAATACTGGGAGTGTGCAATCTCCGCTCGAGCGCAAGAAGACCCGCTCGAGCGGACCTCCTAAAAACTGGGTAACAAGGAATTGAAACCCAAGCCTAATCAACCTGTAACAACTCTGCCCAATACATCCTAAAACTCAATCAAGCGGAATTAAAGGATGACAACAAGGTATACAACCACCAACACCACGGAACCCAAGTTCGGAAAACAATAAATACAGAAAGGTAAAACCGGAATCGCTATACAAGTCGGCAAGATGATCTACTGAGTCTCTCACGCGCATAGGAATGAAGTGCGCCAACTTAGTCAACCGGTCAACTACCACCCAAATAGCATCACTACCCCGCTGAGTCCTCGGAAGACCTACAACGAAGTCCATAGTGACATGCTCCCACTTCCATTCGGCAATAAGCAAAGGTTGCAACAAACCCGCTGGCCTCTAATGCTCGGCCTTCACTTGCTGATAAGTAAGGCACTTAAATACAAAAACTGCAACGTCCTTCATCATACTCCGCCACCAAAACTGGCGACCCAAATCACAATACATCTTAGTACCTCCCGGATGCATCGCAAGGCGTGAATGGTGAAACTCTCATAGTACTTCCTCTCGGCAAGACTCCGGCACAAACAGGCGGTCTCGATACCTCACACTCAGGTCGGGATACACAGTCAAACCCTTCTCAACCTTCCCACTGGAGATCTTCTCCCGGAGGGATTCTACTTCAAGGTCACTTCCTTGTGCCTCTAACACTCGATTCACAAGTATAGGCTGCGCAACTACTGAAAACAAGGCCGCAGACTCAACAGATTTGCCCAGAAGCAAGTCAAACTCGCCAAGTGCACCCAACATTTCCCACTCTCGGATGGCTATACAAGCTACATCACTAATGGATTTCCTACTAAGAGCATCGGCCACAACATTGGCCTTCCCTAGATGATAATACAACTCGAAGTCGTAATCCTTAATGAACTCCATCCACCTCCTCTGCCTTAAGTTCAAGTCTTTCTGTGTAAACAGATACTTCAGACTCTTATGATCCGAGAACACCTCGAATCTCTCACCATACAGGTAGTGCCTCAAAATCTTCAAAGCAAAAATCACCGCTGCTAACTCTAGGTCATGTGTAGGGTAATTCCTCTCGTGTATTTTCAACTGCAGCGAGCCATAGGCTACCACTTTTCCCTTTTGCATCAGCACACAACCCAGACCCTCTCATGAAGCATCACAATACACTTCCAAACCCAAACCCCTCTCCGGAATAATCAAAACCGGAGCGGTGGTAAGTCTAACCTTCAGCTCTTGGAATGACTTTTCTCAAGTCTCACTCCATACAAACTTGACCCCTTTCCGCGTCAACCTAGTCAACGGCGAAGCTAGCCTGGAAAAATCTTTCATAAACAGATGGTAATACCCAGCTAATCCCAGAAAGCTGCGGATCTCAGAAACACTCTTAGGCTGTGCCCAATCTTGCACTGCCTCTATCTTGGATGTATCAACAGACACCCCTTCCCCGGAGACTACATGGCTTAAGAACTTAACCTCTCTTAGCCAAAACTCACACTTCCCAAACTTAGCATACAGCTTATGGGCTCTAAGTAACTCAAGCATCACTCTCAAGTGTTCCTTGTGCTTCTCCTCAGAAGGTGAATAAATCAGAATGTCGTCCATGAAGACGACCACAAAACGATCTAAGAATTCCCGGAATATCCGGTTCATCAAGTCCATAAACACTGCCGGTGCATTGGTGAGCCCAAAAGGCATCACTAGAAACTCATAATGGCCATATCGCATACGGAATACAGTCTTCGGGATATCTTCTTGCCTGACCCTCAACTGATGGTAACCCGATCTCAAGTCTATCTTAGAGAAGCAATGGGACCCTTTCAACTGGTCAAACAGATAATCTATATGAGACATAGGGTACTTGTTCTTAACCGTAGCCCGATTTAATTTTCGGTAATCAATACAAAGTCTCAAAGCCCCATCTTTCTTTTTAGCAAAGAGGGCTGGTGCTCCCCACGACGAAGTACTAGGGTGAATGAAGCCCTTATCTAGCAACTCTTGGAGTTGAATCTTCAACTCACTCAACTCGGCTGGGGAAAAACGATACGGTGCCATGGAAATCGGTGCCCTGCCAGGCACTAAGTCAATAAAGAACTCGATCTCTCGATGGGGTGGTAAACTAACAAGATCTTCAGGAAAAATATCCGAATACTCACAAACCACTCTCGGCAATACAGTCTGGGTCTCATCACACTCACTACTCATACAGCTAGGGAGAAGACAACTAAGCTCACTCCGCCCTCGCAGATCATACACTGGTGGCAAAACTCTACCAACCCGATCTCCCAAGAAATGAAAATAATCCCCGCTCAAGGTACATACAGTAACTCTCTGGCGGTAGCAATCAATAACAACCTGGTATGACGATAACCAGTCCATGTCCAAAATCACATCGAAACCCGACATAGCCATCACTACAAAAGAAAATGGAAGCCGGCGGTCGGCGACCTTTATATCACAGCCCCGACACCCTTGTTTCAAAATAAACTCACCCCTAATGGGCGACATAACACATATAGGAGATGCTAACTATGCCAACTCCAACCCTAAAACAGATGCAAATGCAGCAGATATAAAGGAATGGGATGCACCCGTATCAATCAACACATTAGCAACTGAGTTGCAAAACAATAAGGTACCTCTCACAACAGATGGAGCCGGTACAAGATCCTGCGCGGTAACAGCATACACACGCCCTGAAGGTCTCTGATCTACTTGCTCACCTCTCGGAGCATAAGACTGCTGCACCGATTGAGATGAAGAGGCTCCCTGATTGGCACTCGAGGCCTGAACTGACTGAGCTGGCTGATGGCTCTCAGTTTGCCTCGAACCAGATGCACCAGATGTGCCACTCAACTGCGGGCAAAACCTCTTCAGGTGCCCTGCCTGACCACACTAGTAACAAGAGAGCGGCTGACCTCTGCCCTAACTTTGGCTCTGAGGACGAGCCGAAGATGAAGCTGCTCTCTGTCCTCCTCCCCTCTGCGGGCAAGCCGGAGACTTGTGGCCCAGCTGACCACATTTGTAACAAGTAAAATCTACCTGACTGCCTCTCCCAGAGCCTGAACTCGGCACTGGAAAGGTAGATCTTGCAAATGCACCCTGGGACTGCTGAGGGTTAGAACCCCTCTGCCTCCTACCATCCCCCTGGCCATCCCGACTCCTCTTGGAGCCCCTCATCCTCTCCTCCTCCTCATGCATAATAATCTCAAGATGCGCCGCAGCATCGACAAGGAGCCCATACTCCCGAGTCATGGACCCAGCAACTCTAAGCTTGAGCCCGGTCCTCAACTTCTTCTCAAACTCAAGACAACGATGTTCTTCAGACGCCACTAGCTCAGGTGTAAACTTAGATAAACTGGTAAATACGGCCTCAAACTCGGCCACTGGTGTATTTAGCTGCTTGAGTTGACAGAACTGATCCCTCAACTTCTCCCTAACAGTGGGAGGCAAAAAATTTTCCTGGAAGGCACCAACGAAAGCCTCCCAAGTCCCACCAATATGGCCCCGAACAAATTTCCACCACTGACCCGCGTCTCCCTTCAGTTGGAAGGACGCCAAGGTCACCCGTAAACCTCCGTCTTCGATGCCAAGCATCTTAAACGTTTTCGTCATCTGCTCAAGCCACTCATCAGCCTTAAGTGACTCTTTAGGATCTCCCAGAACTTCGTCCGGGTTAGACCGAAAAAACTCCCTCTTCAGAAAAGAAGGCCCTGCCTCAGCAACATGGGTCTGGACTTGATTCTTAGCTCTGAGAATGTCCAAGGATTCCCTCAATGCTCCTGCTATCTCGCGGGCTAAGGCGCCCATGGCTTGCTGACCTACTGGCTCAGCCACATTGGCCTGGCCAACACCCTCCTGCTGCGCCGGAATCTCATCTGGTATAGGCATCTCCTGCCTTCTAGGCCTACCTCGCCTACCACCATGTCCTCGTCCCGACATCCTAGTAAAGGTAACGAAAACATTAGCACATTCACAAATGTGCCGAAGCTATCTCACTCACGTCCTAAAGCATTGGATAACAATAATTCATTCCACGTAAGCACATAATCACATAAGCACTTATGAATTTCATTTCCGGAAAATGATAGTCCCGAGGCGTTGCCAGAGTTCCGATTAGCAACAGCATTGATCAAGTGCTTTTCCAACAGGACTCCTAGAAACCCAAGGATCTAATCAACATCCTAGAAACTAAATCCTATACCCATATAGTCACATAAACATGTTATCACATAAGCACATAATATCATGCATAAGTCTCTAACAAGCGAGACAAAACCCAATGTGGTACTAACCACTTTCCACGTACCTGAAGTGTTCAAACCCGGTACGCTCTGATACCATGTTGTAACGCCCTCAAAATAATACATATAAACCCACATTCTTGACATGCATAGACATAAGAGAATAAAGTATATTTCCATTTATCAGAGTATTAAGTACAAAAGTATTACATGTTGAGATCAAAATTAAATGCCCTACGGGCTTACAACTTTCCAAGTCAACACTTGGTTATAACAAAAGAAGAGTCTAACTCTTTATACAAAATACGCCCTTGGCTTGAATTTACATGTAATACCAAAAAGATAACAACAAAAGATCTCTCAGCCTCTAAGCCTCCCAAGCTACGTCCTTGGAGGTGGCATACTATCTGTATCTGAAAATGATGTCCCATATAAGGTGAGCCAAAGCCCAGTAGAGATATACTAAACCAAATATGAGCAATAACTAAAATATTAGCATTCGATAAAAGGTTAACACTTGTAAACCAACCTACAACACTTTCCAGTTTCATAACAAACACACTCGTGTTTCGTTCCACTTTCCTTTACTTAACCAATTTCAATTAATAAACATGGCTCATTGTCTAGCCAAATAATTAAATGAGATTATAATTCACATTAAAACACTTCCATCATCCGCAATTCAAATGAGACTACATTTCATATTAAACACTTCCATACTTCAATTATCTACGTTATGCAAACGTAATTAAGATTTCGGGACTTTCACCCTGGACACTCCGACCAACTTAGTTATAAATGGAGTCCATCCGCTATCTCCTCCCAAACAGGTTTGAGAGTGCATCCCCTATCTCCTCTCAAACCATGGAGTACATCCCCTATCTTTTTCCACACAATATACATATACAATGTATTTAAACACTTATCATATACAATGATCATTCAATACACATATTCGATGTATTATTCCAACCGTCATATTCAATGACATATTCAAGGTGATTAGTTTCAATTTTCCCTAATCAACATACAGTGTCTATAACAATCAAGACTATTTTCCACCGATAGCCCAAAGCAGTTATCTCTAAACAGATAATAAATTTATCAAACAGATAAAATATCAACATTTTCATAGGTGAGTGATTAACTAATCCAACTACACCATTTAATCCCATAATTTTCCAATTTCATGATTTTCAACTCAACTTCACTCTTACTCAAATTAATTATTCAAATTAATTATTCAACATAACTAGGGCATTTTTTCCTTATTCACAAGGTTGCCCCCAAGGCTCAAATTTCACTCATATTTCATAACCAACCCTAATTTCAAGTCTCTTACACATATTTGACCCAAACATGGAAAACCCCTCTTTTATAAATTACAAATCAAACCCTAACTTTCCCAAAATTACCACAATTCACCAATTGATCAAAATGACTAAAATTTACGTCAAAACCCATAAGAAGGAGTAGGGTATCCCTACCTCAAAAGAAGAGACCCAAAGGAGAAGATGACAAAACTCAAGATGCTCCAAATCTAAAGATTTTCGGATCAAAACGATGGCCACGCCAAGCTCCACACTTTTTACAAAGGAACTAGGGTAGGAGACCACTTGAACTAGATGGATTTTTAGAGAGAATGTATGTAGAGAGAGAGGGAGCAGCCGTTCTAGGGTTTTTCTAAAAGAGATGATGAAAAGTGAAGAAGGAGCTGCTGCTACGAACTGATATATTCGAGGCTCGCTCGAGCGAATGAGTGGTCGCTCGAGCGACCAAACACGAGGAAACCTCGCTCGAGTGCAGAAAGCCTCGATCGAGCCAATAACACGAAGCTTCAGGTCTACAACCCAAAAGCACGCTTGAGCGAAGAAAGGCTCGCTCGAGCGAAGAAACCCAAAACATAGTCCTCGCTCGCTCGAGCGAAGGAAAGCTCGCTCGAGCCAAGAAATGCAACCTTCAGGTCCAAAACTAGACGCAGACGCAAGCTCGAGTGCAAGACTTCTCGCTCGAGCCAACAGACACACCACTCAACTCTCGCTCGAGCGAAGGAACCCTGGCTCGAGCGAAGGAACTAAAACACAGAGCTCGCTCGAGTGACAAAAGCCTCGCTCGAGCGAAGACACGAAAACTGGGCAGCAACCTTTTTTTTCTAATCACAACCAACCTATTACAAACCTGCCCAACATGTCCTAAAACTCATATACAAAGAATTAAAGGACGGGAATGAAACCTATACAACAACAAACATCTACGGAACCGAGTCCGGAATACAATAACAAATGGAGGGAAAATCGGGATCGCTATACTACATCATCACCAGACAAAGGCAACAGAAGCACCAATTGATATGTACAACATAACTTACACTAACGATACCATCAGATGATCCAATTGACGATTGGGGACAACATCATAACAATCAACAACAAAATGTTTCATTAAAAAAATTCATTCATCCATTAAGCATAAAAAAGAATGAAACTAGCAATGGAGAACCAAAACCAAATCTAACAGAAGAGTCACTCTAAATCTACTGAATCCAGTAGAAAAGTCACACCACATCCACAACAGAGAGAAGATGAAAAGAAAGGGAAAAGGATTATGAAGTGGCCTACTACTTCAAACTAATTTAACAGCTTGAGATTAGCCAGCAAACACTACAAGAAAAAACACTTTTGGCGACCACCTATTTTTTTTGGTCACAAATAGTCCACTTTCTACGACCAAAATTTAACTTTTGGCGACCACAATTTTTTGGTCGCCGAAAATCACCTTTTGGCGACCAAAAAAAAAGTTGGTAGCGAAAAGTATACCTATTGGCGACCAAAGGCTTTTTTGGTCGGGGAAGATCACCTTTTGGCGACCAAAAAAAAAGTTGGTCACAGAAAGTATACCCTTTGGCGACCAAAAAAAAAAGTTGGTCACAGAAAGTATACTATTGGCGACCAAAGGCTTTTTTGGTCGCGGAAGATTACCCTTTGGCGACCAAAAAAAAAAGTTGGTCGTGGAAAGTATACTATTGGTGACCAAAGGCTTTTTTGGTCGCAAAAGATCACCTTTTGGCAACCAAAAAAAAAAGTTGGTCGCGGAAAGTATACTATTGGCGACCAAAGGCTTTTTTGGTCGCAGAAGATTACCCTTTGGCGACCAAAAAAAAAAGTTGGTCGCGGAAAGTTATGGCGGGATAAATTTTTAAAAAAATGATACTACTGTAATTACATGTTATTTTTCTGTTTAGGCATTAAAAGTTTTATAAAATAATATATAATCCAATTTTTATGGGTTATATATATTTTTTGCCAAATATGAACAAGAAGCATGTTATTGGCAGAGTGGATTGGGTGCATTGGTCAAGAGTTCAAGTCCTAGGTAGCACAAAAGAATTAATTTTTTTGGGTCAAGGCGCTGACTTTTGGCGACCAACTTATCTTTGGTCGCTAAAAGTTCACTTTTGGCTAATATGAATTGGACTTTCCACGACCAAAAAAGTTGGTCGCGAATGGTCACTTTTAGCGACCAAAGACTTTTTTGGTCACAGAAAACTATCTGTGACGAAGCTTTAGCGACCAACTCGCGACCAACATATTTTGGTCGCGAAAAGGTTTTAGCGACCAAATATGGTACTTTTCGCGACCAAAATGTTGGTCACAGAAAGTGTTTTTTTCTTGTAGTGAAAATGTACCTTAAAAATAAATTATATTGTAATAGCGAGTTATAATCCATTGAAAAGCAAAATTATATTGTAACAGTGAGTTACAAGTTTGGTAGGTAGGTAATTGAGTGAAGAACATGATTTTGGATGGTTCTCTTTGTTCTCTAGCAAACAGGGTATAATGGAGATAGGGCCCTCCCTCCCTCCCTCCCCTCTACTGTTAAAATCATAATCATATAGAAAGAAAGAAGTCAATAATGACGTCTCCATGTCATTCTCAATGATGTTCCCAAAAAAAAAAAAAAAAAAATCTCATTCTTAATGGCCCATTTTGCACTCAAGTTTGTTTGCTACTACTTTTTTACTCATTTCCTTACTTGAGTGGTAGCTAGCGAGCATGACTTTAAAACAAAAGTTTGATAGAAAATAAGAACACTTTTTTTTCTACAACTCCATGACTGTAATTGTTATTGCCAAATTATAATGAGAAAATTATAGACCAGATAGTTCAAAAAAAATTATTACAAATTTATATTTCTAATTATTCATATTTATAAAATTTATTACGTGTTTATAATTATTTTTTAAAATCATTTTTGAATTAAAATTTCTTCAATTATAATTACTTTGAACTCACCATCTACATTTTCATATATGAAGGATTTTTACTTCCAACGAATCCTCTAAAATCAGAGGAGAGGATGGATTGATCCTCCAAATATAGAGAGAGGATGAGAAATGAAGGAGTATCTCTATAACACTAATTGTTGGAGTGTTTACCAAAATAAATGAATAATCATAGAGTCAAAATAAATATAGGCAATAATCATTACCATGAGAAGACACTAGATTTACATGGTTCGGCATAGTTGCCTACATCCAAGGATATTACCCTTCGTTCACTATATTAAATATCTATATAACAAAACAACTCTATTTTTTACTCCTGATGGAACTTTTGTCCCTTTGTCAAAACATGGACCATTAGATTGAATTCAATCCAAGGGCTCACATTTACATTTTCAACACACACCATCTCTCTCTCTCTCTCTGTCTCTCTCTCTCTCACACACACCCACGCGCACACACACACACACACTCCTCACAAATTTTGAACACACTCCTCTTTCAAATTTTGAACACAAACCCTCTCTCTCTCTACCTCCATCGGAGCCCATTCCCGTGCTTCCCTGTCGGAGCCTAACCTTTGCCGGTGACCGAACCCCAAACCCCCTATTACTCTCTTCATCTTCTCTTCAAAAAATTTTGAGAAGAAGAAAAAAAATGATGAATATGTTGAAGCAATTAATTATAGAGTCAATTTAATAAATAAAATTAGAAGAAAAGAAAGGAATTAGAATAAATTATTTAATAAGAAAATAATAGATCTAATAATATGTAAACGATATAATTGACTAATGATTAGAGAAAGAAGAGAGATAATTTTCTTAAATATTTTAATAGATTATCAAATCATTAAATTTGACAGTAGTAAGTCCCTAACTTTATTTTAGTTTTTAATATAATCATTTTTTAATTCTTCCATGGAAGCACATGTAACTATTTAATTTTTTTTCTTCCTATTTAAGTCTTTAACTTATAACCATTATAAAAATTTATTTATAAATCTCACTTAGAGCACTTATAACCTAATAAATCCGCAAAATATTCTTATATTTCACCTAATACCATCCCTTTGAATTTATGTTCTAATAGCTCTTTTATCCTATATTACAAGTATTATGTGGACTATTTTACCTTTACAGACTTCTATTATAATATATATATATATATATATATATATATTATATACCATATATCTAAGAGAAAGAAAATCATTTATTAGATATATTTCATTTATGATATATATAAAGTAGGAAAAATTAGTGATAAATCCAATTTAAGGAGGGTATAAGACATTAGGTCCGGTAGATATTTTTTGTTGGTGAGAGGTTCACCTTTTGTGAAATAGTGTTCTCAGAAGTCCTTTTGTTATTCTGGGAAAACATTTTGTTTTCAATTTTACCCCTTAATTTATTTGTTGATTTTTTTTATCGGTTGACTTTTTTGACTATCTGTTCAAATTTATATCTATCTATTCAAATTTTTTTTCTATTTGTTCAAATGTTTTTTCTATCTATTCAATTTTTTTGACTATTTGTCCAATTTTTTTTTTCTTCTATTGGGTCAAATTGAAGGACCATTTTCCTATCTGTTTGAAATTTCACAAACTTGTTTTCTATCTGTTGGAATTATCCACTACAACAACAACAACAACACACCAATAGATAAAAAAAACAACACAAAACAGATAAAAAAAACAACAACAATTTTACAGATCTGAAAAGCTAAATCCAACATATATCTATTCAACAAAGGAAAAAAAAAGTTATCATTAGTGTCACGTCCCACTTTTTATTACTCGAAGTCATTACCAAATTCATTAGCTTAATTCAAGTTCAGAGATAACATGCGGAAATAAACTCTTTAGTCCCATGAATAGAAGTAAATAACAATTCTCTCATCCGAATGCAAATTAAATACAACATGAGCATACTGAATAAAATGCCCGAAGGCTTACATCATTAAAGAATCAAAGAAGGGTGTAACCCTTTTGCATATATGGCATTCTGCCAACACAAAAGAGGCCCCATGGCCAACAAGTACGAAGATCCACATCTTGTAACACATCCTGCTTAACATCTGAAAAAGATTCAACAACGTGGGATGAACATATAGTCCAGTAGGGATCTCTACGTGATCCTCAACAATAACAGCTTACAGATAGCTATGATGATAAATGCTCAATCTCGTACTAGAATATTAATGTGGCAGTTTATACAAAAGTATACATAAGTATAAGCTTTTCTCAAAACAGTCAATCCATTCAGCGCTATAAGCGATTCATCTTTCATTTCATTTCATTAACCCTTGTTCCCAAACTTTCACAACAATAACAACTTCTTAGGAAACCAATTTCTCTAAGCCCATTATCTTTCTCACATTTTCCATACTTACAACAGATATTCCCTTTTTCAAAATATACTTTCAAATACCCAATTTTTCCTTCACACTTTCCCAAAATCTCATAATGGCATTTTGGTTTGTTTTCAATACATTCATAACTATACATGCATGCCTTCAATAAAAGGGAGATAACAGATCATCAACATGTGTAAAATTAATAATTGAGGCAACTAGGTCCTCCAAAACTATAACCATCACAATCCATGATATACTTAGATACACTGAGACAAAACAATAAAAACTCTGCTCTATCAGCTATATGCACAGTAAGCCAAGGATACAACTCTCACAACAATATGCCATTTTACCAGGCGCTAGCTGGAAAGGTGTGGTACCTTCTATTCTCAGCGCAGTCAGTTTTCCAGGCGCTAGCTGGAAGGTAACGGTACCTCTGATTATAAGCACAGGGTATAACACCAAGAATCACCATACAACAGAGTATAACCAACAAGTGTAATACGTACACATAAGCTATCAAAATACATAAGCAATGTGTTAAAGTATATGAACACATAAGTATGTGTGGAGTACATCCCCTATCTCCTCCCACACACTGGAGTACATCCCCTTTCTCCTTCCTAACAATTTATACATATATAATGTACAATAGCACTTCATTACATACAATGTTCAATCAACACAGGTGTAATGCATACACGACAATTCAACACAACCATGTTATCCTCCACCGATGACCAAGGACAAAACCTCTAGATGCATGATTTTAGTACATCTATTATAAAGACTCAACTCTCATGAGATCTTAAACCCAACAACGGCACTAGTATGATAGGTGAGGGTAAAACCCATAAATGTGTGTATTCAACGCTCAAGATACAACACTTCAATTCTCATATTCATTTTCTAAAACTCACATGGAGTTAACATTACATTAACCATTTCCAAGGTCGACTTCCAGGATTTTCCAATTCCAAAACCTCTTTTTCATTTCATAAAATCAATATCATTCCTTTCATAATTTTCAAATCAATTATGCAAATTAATTCATAACAGTAAATTAGGGCTTTTCTTCCTCTTTCTCAATATTGACCAAAAAGGCTCAAATACCAACAACAAATAACAACAATCTCATTCGAGACCCAAAATACATATGTATTGGCCCAAAGTACAAAAACCCCTCTTTTAATTTATCAACTCAAATATAAATTAGGCCTTTTTCTTCTTTCAACAATAATATACTAATTTACACCCCAATTAGTCCAAATCACAATCAATGATAACAAACCCATTTTCAAGCAACCAACCCTAGGTTCACCCTCATGATTTTCAAACAAACCCAACATGGATATGATTTTCATGCAATACAAAACTACCACATGTCTATCTATAGACGAAGCATTGTGAAAGAACAAGAAAATCCCTACCTCAAATTCGGAGCTCAAATGGAGAAGATGATGAAAACTCGAAGTGCTCCAAATCCCAAGGTTTTCGGATCAAAACGAAGCCCACGCAACCCTCTAACTTTCTTACAAAGAGGTGAGGGTAAGAACACCCAAGAACTAGATCAATCCCAAGAGAGAAGTTGTATTTTAGAGAAAGAGACTCTCAAAATAGGGTTTAGAAAAGTAAGAGAGAGAAACGAAATGTGAAAAGTGATTTAAAATCACCCAGCTACCAACTGATATACGTATGACCCGCTCAAGCGGAGAATAGGACGCTCGAGCGTCAAATACAAAAATTGGACCCGCTCGATCGCCAAGACACAAAAACAAAACACACCCGCTCGAGCGCAAAGGAAAAGCCGCTCGAGTGTAGATTACACTCGTCCAGCACTTTTACAGAGTTCGAACACCCGCTCGAGCGCCAAGATACCCGCTCGAGCGTGACCCGCTCGAGTGTAAGAAAATCCACTCGAGCGTGAAAAACACATCTGCAGAAGTTTTGCAGACGCACAAGATACTGCAAGTATGCAGACTCCGCTCAAGCGCAAATGGACCCGCTCGAGCGGATCACCTAAAACCTAGGCAACAACACTTGAGACCAAAGCTCAACCAACCTGCTCCAAACACGCCCAAAACATTTCTAAACTCACTTACTAAGAGTTAAAGGATGGAAATGCAACACAGACAACAACCATCAACCACGGAACCGAGTCCGGAATAAAAAAAAAGAAAGGGGAAAACCGGGATCGCTATAATTAGGGAGGCATGATCAATAGCAACAACAACAACAACAACAAAAAAAATTATCTGTAACAACATATCTGTATTCTAGGGTTTTCGTCCAACAGATCTATATTTTAGGTTATTTTGAAATTAAAATGTATTTGGCCATATAGTCATCTTGAATGCCAAACTTCGAGTGGCCAAAGACCTCGCCAAAGCAGATCTAGCGATGTACATTGTCACACAGATCGGATGAATACGAAGGCAGAACCCTAAACCCAAATTATGGATTACTTGGATCTTTATATACATATGTTGATACACACACTACATAATGCTCATCTGATGCATCTATAATGCATCTATGCAGACATCTGGAGCAGGGCCGGCCTTGAAATTTAGGGGGCCTAAGGCGAACTTTAGAAATGGGGCCCCTCTTACATTGAAAAAAAAAAGAGTTACATGGATAAAACGATAAGTTACAATAATTTTTTTATTTGTTTGTAGCCACAAAAAAATTTACTTGCACATATAATCATTAAAATTATAAACAAAACAATTTAATGAAACAAAATTAGGGCAAAAAAATTAGGAAAAAATTATTCAATTAAAACTGATAAAGATCTAGGTAAAAAAATTAGGGCAAAATTATTTATTCCACTAAAATCTAATAGATAAAGAAGGTAAGAAAAAAAATTAGGGCCTATAACATGGGCTAAACCATATATAGACCCAATAAAATTAGGGCAAATTTTTTATATATATTTTCATTTTAATAAATATGGGCCAAACTACATTTATAAATAAAAATGAGCTAAACCATACATGGATCCAATAAAATATTTTGGGGCCCTTTAAATTGATCCTAAAAAAAAAAAAACATTGGGCGTATAACATTTCACTAAATTTAGGTGCCCTATTTTTGGGCCAAAATTTTGGGACCTAAGGCACAGGCCTTATTAGCCTTAGGCTAGGGTCAAACCTGATCTAGAGACCCTGCAAGGTAGGATTTAGTTGAGGTTTGAGGATGGATAGGTCGAGATATTCAGCGTTGACGGACACTGAATAGAGCATTACTCGCTAGAGTTGACTTCTATCACCAAAGTTCGCCATAAACCACAAAGGGAGGAGTTGGTGGGGTAGATGATCGTCTTAGATTAAGGTTTCTCTATAGGTGAAGACCTAGAGTAGACTTAGAACCCTAAAATGCTATGTACCAACGCCGGAGTGAACTAGTGCGATGCTATTTTTGTCGAGTTTTGAAGGATCTAGATCCACAACCACCGCTACTTTGTTTACCACCGTATAAGAGTACAACACCGACTCCGCCAGACAGATGAGGTGTTGGTGGTGAAGAGTCGCTTCTAATCTTCTTCTTCAAGCCTTTGGTGATGGAGGACAACGGAAAAGGAAGAGGTGTTGTGGTAGTTCGCCAGTGGTGCAATGCAACCGAGAGATCGAGCAATGACTCCGACGACTCTGGTGACTACAAGAGAGAGGGGGTTAGGGTTTGGAGAGAGAAAGAGAGAGAGTTAGGGACATGTTGGTCATTTTGTCCAAGCTTGTCCTTTTGGACAAAGTATTCTAGCGCCTGGACCTTTGGCTAAAAAAAATTGAAAATTAGACTTTTCGCCCAAGTGCCCTATAAAATATTGTATGTAAATATAGAAGATTATTATTCTTAGTGTTTTGTTTGCCTCAATGTGAGGGATTCACTTTATCAAAGATCTTCATTCACCATTATTTTACAATAAGCTTCTATTATGGAAGAACATTTAGAAGAGAAGATTAGTTGTATTTATAGACTGATGATAAAGATGATGGTGGACTCATAATAGAGATGATGGCAAACTGATGATGAATAATCATTTTTTACTATTGTTATGCTGAAACCGTAGTCTCGCCATCGGTTTGTGTAGTCATCAATATTTTGTAGTTTATTCACTAGTATTATGCCAGAATTGATTATATATAGATTTTTCTAAAAATGTGCGTCAATATATATATGAACTAATTGATATTTTTTATATATTGTTTGTCTCTGTACTTGTTGGTTGAACAATTATTTTTATTGCCATTGAACAATCAAAGTAAATTTTTTTTTATTATACTTTATTCAATTTTATTTCACATTTTCATGTTGTAGTGTAAATGTTCACATTGGTATGAGTTTAACTTTTTTAAGGCTAGTTGTATGTTAATTTAAACTGTAAACATTCACATTGTATTTTGATATAAATTTTATTTTTTCTAATGGTAGTTGTATGTTTGTTGTTTTTGTTACTATACTTGTTAGTTAAACAATCAATTTTTGTTACTATTGAACAATCGAAATAATCAATTTTTACTTTTTTAATTTTTTTTCATGTTTTCACGTTCCAGTGTGAATGTTCACATTGGTATGCGTTTAATTTTTTTAATGGTAGTTTGTATGTTAATTATAAACTGTGAACATTCAAATTGTATTTTGGTATGAGTTTTATATTTTTAAAGGTTAGTTGTATGTTTGTTATTTATTGTGAACATTCACATTGTACTTCGATATATATTTTGTTTTGTCAAATGTTAGTTATATATTTGTTATTTACTGTGAAGATTCATATTGTATTTTAGTTTTTGTTTAGATTTTTTGTTGCATTATTTTTAAATTTTCACATTATAAAAAACTGTGAAAATAAGATATTTATTAATCTTCATAATTATAAAAGATTAAGATTTTAAATACGATATTTATTAGCTTTCATGATTTTAGATTTACAATTCATCTTTTGCATTTATAGTGCCTAACTCAAATGTGAATGTTCGCACTTTTGATGTTGAATGTGGTTCAGAAAACAATGTTGAAGTAAGATAGCTCAACTAGGATGATAACAGATGACTGTCAAAATCGTTGTGAAATTTGCAGTAATAGGATTCCGCAATGAGATTGAAATATTGGTTTATTCGTAGCAATGAATTCATGTTTGGAGATTTTAGAAAGTTACCTGTCTAGTATATCGTTAGTTAGGAGATTACAATTTGAACTCCAAAACATGTGTGATTCAAATATTTGCGTGTTTATATAATTACATGCCACAAGATTAAATGAGTTATAAGAAGAAAAAAAAAGAAAGAGTTTTTAGATAGATAAGTCCCAATACATGGGATTTATGAAAAAAAATTCCTTGTAATTTGTATATTCTTGTCATATATTTCAATATTTTTTTTTACACAGTGGTTATCATTTTCCTATTTGAAATTGTTCAAACCTATTATAAATTGAATAAATTGATAAAATGGTATAATTATAATTTAAATTCTGTCTTCATTTAGAATTTAGGATTTTAGTGTTTGTGTTTATTTATTATGGATAGGGAGATTTTTAGCTATTATTTAGTTTTTAATATTTGTCTTAATTCATAAAGTGGTAGTTGAAGGTGTTTTTCAAGAAAATGTGGTGGCCGAAGGTGGTTACCGCCAGTAAGAGAAGGTAGGTGTTTAGTGATTGAGGGAGATAGTGATCGAAGGTGGTTGGCGAAGGAGGTCATTCGATGGTAGCTGATAGCGATGAGTAGGGATGGCAACGGAGCAGGTTTGAAGTAGGTTTGTCATCCTCTATCCCCACCCCCACCCCCACCCCATATCATAGTGGGGCAGGGTGAAAGTGGGGGCGGGAGGCGAGTTAATTTTGTAACTTTACAAATAATTTTTTAAATAAAATTATAAATAATAATTTATAATTAATGAGAGTTAAAAGATGTACTATAATAAATAAATGAGTGAAAATGAAAACTAATTATAATATTTTACTTTTATTATATTGAAAAAAAATTAAGGGAGATTTATTTATAAATCCCTTTGAGTAGATTTATAGCCCAATAAATCCGTAAGGTTTTATTGTGTTCTATCAAGTCCCATATATTTAGACTTGAATTCCACGAGGTCATTTTTTTCCTGATTTATAATTTGTTTTGGACTATTATACTCTTTGTTCTATTTTGATAGTACATATTATACACAATAAGATATATACGTTTTTTAGATTTTGTTATTTCTATGTTGGAAGTTTTGGTGATAGGATCTTGGAGGAATCAATAGATACGTTTTTGTAGGAGTTTCGTTTATATGTTAGTGGCGAGAGAACACTCGAATATTTTATTTTTCCATTGTTGTGGTTCAAAACTCTATTTGTTTTTTCTTTCTGTTTTTACAGTTTTGAAGTTCTATTTTCTTCCATTGTTGCAGTTTTCAAGTTCAGAATTGTTGGACGAAGGTTAGAGAACATTCAAATACTACCTTCTTCTATTGTTGTAGTTCGAAACTTTGTTTTCTTTCAATGTTGCGATTTTGAAGCTTTATTTTCTTCCATTGTTGCAGTATGTAGGTATGTGTTTAGGTATGCCATTGGTAGGGATTCATGTTGAATAACTTATTAAAGTTGGATTCGACTTTTTGTTTCGATATGAATTGATATGGTATTATGTATCAGTGTGTGTATGCTTATTGAGTGAATATTTCAATAACTTTTTTTCTCCAATTGAACTATTATTTTATTATTAAAATGAATATTTATTTAATTATATTGAAATTAAGTACAAAAGTGTTATATATATATATATATATATATCCAAAATGGGTATATTACACTTTGTCTCCTTTATGTTTGGTCACTTTCCCACTTTGGTTCTTGAAGTTTGGTTTTTCTCACTTTGACCCTCATGTTTCAAGTTTTTCCCAGTTCACTCCTAAAGCTAATTTCTGTTGAAAATTAGATAGAAAATGATATATTGACAATCACGTGCCATAAAAATATTTTGGGGTAAATTACACCAACACCCCCTGACTTTTTGGAAATTATATTGACACCCTTGTGGTTAATAGTCTCATTTCACAAACCCTTTACTTATATAAAAGACAACAACTCCTAGTAGAAAAACAGAGAAAATTATATTGAAAAAAAAAAGTAAAGCAAACGGAAGGAAAAAAAAAAATATAGAGGAAGTAAAGCAAAGCAAGAAAAAAGAGAGTGCATGAGTTCATTGTCTTGACTCTGTCTAAATAATTACAATGATAGGGGTTAGTGTAATTTCCCAAATGTTCGGGGTGATATGTATTAAGTCCAAGCCTCAGGGGTATAAGTGTAATTTATCCAATATTTTATTATACAAGACACAAACTCAAATTTCAATATATATATGTATATTTTGCACAAAATTTTTTTTATTTGTTATTCGCACAAAGCAAAACTTTTATAAATTAAAGAGGTTCGAGATGAACCTCAAAACACAAAACATGAACAACAAATGACAAAAAAAAATAGAGAAAATCATAAGCAAATGACATCATCACCAGACAAACGCAATAGAAGCACCAATTGATATGTACAAAATAACTTACACTAATGATACCCTCGGATGATCCAATCGACGATTGGGGACAACATCATAACAATCAACAACAAAATGTTTCATTAAAAAAATTCATTCATCCATTAAGCATAAAAAAGAATGAAACTGGCAATGGAGAACCAAAACCAAATCTAACAGAAGAGTCACTCTAAATCTTATCAACAGAGGATTAAAACTGAATCCAGTAGAAAAGTCACACCACATCCACAACAGAGACAAGATGAAAAGAAAGGGAAAAGGATTATGAAGTGGCCTACTACTTCAAACTAATTTAACAGCTTGAGATTAGCCAGCAAAATATACCTTAAAAATAAATTATATTGTACTGGTGAGTTATAATCCATTGAAAAGCAAAATTATATTGTAACAGTGAGTTACAAGTTTGGTAGGTAGGTAATTGAGTGAAGAACATGATTTTGGATGGTTCTCTTTGTTCTCTAGCAAGCAGGGTATAATGGAGATAGGGCCCTCCCTCCCTCCCCTCTCTACTGTTGAAATCATAATCATATAGAAAGAAAGAAGTCAATAATGACGTCTCCATGTCATTCTCAATGATGTTCCCAAAAAAAAAAAAAAAAAATCTCATTCTCAATGGCCCATTTTGCACTCAAGTTTGTTTGCTACTACTTTTTTACTCATTTCCTTACTTGAATGGTAGCTAGCGAGCATGACTTTAAAACAAAAGTTTGATAGAAAATAAGAACACTTTTTTTCTACAACTCCATGACTGTAATTGTTATTGCCAAATTATAATGAGAAAATTATAGACCAGATAGTTCAAAAAAAATTATTATAAATTTATATTTTTAATTATTCATATTTATAAAATTTATTATGTATTTGTAATTATTTTTTAAAATCATTTCTGAATTAAAGTTTCTCCAATTATAATTACTTTGAACTCACCATCTACATCTTCATATATGAAGGATTTTTACTTCCAACCCATCCTCTAAAATCATCTCCATTTGGGAGGAGAGCATGGATTGATCCTCCAAATATAGAGAGAGGATGAGAAATGGAGTATCTCTATTGCACTATTTGTTGGAGTGTTTACCAAAATAAATAAATAATTATAGAGTCAAAATAAAAATAGGTAAGAATCATTACCATGAGAAGACACTAGATTTATGTGGTTTGGCCTAGTTGCCTACATTCAAGGATATTACCCTTTGTTCACTATATTAAATATCTATAACAAAACAACTCTATTTTTTACTCCTGATGGAACTTTTATCCCATTGTCAAACCATGGACCATTAGATTGAATTCAATCTAAGGGCTCACAATTACATTTTCAACACACACCATCTCCCCCCCCTCTCTCTCTCTTACACACACACACACACACACTCCTCTCAAATTTTGAACACACTCTTTCAAATTTTAAACACACACCTTCTTTCTCTATCTACCTCCATCGGAGCCCATTCCCATGCTTCCCTATCGGAGCCCAACCCTCACCAGTGATTGAACCCCAAACCCCTTATTACTCTCTTCATCTTCTCTCTTCTTCCATCTCTCTCTCCGCCATCTCAATCGTCATCAACAGTGGCAGCCCCAAAGACGAAGACCAAATACAAGGGTGTTCAACAAAGGAAGAATCTGATAGAAATACTGTTCAGGTGAGCATACCCATCTTATTTGAGAACCAAAATTAAAACCTATGCCTGTGTATTTGGCAACCAAAATTGGCTTGAAAGCATATAAAGCTGTATTGGAATCCTGTGCCCATGTATGGATTTCATGAAGGTAAATTTCCAAAAGATTCACAATTGCCTATTTCAGATGATTATAAAGATTTTTTAAATATTTTTTATTTTTTTAAAACCTGTTTTGCTTTGGTTTATCAGTTCTCTCAGGCTGCTAACTTCTCTTTTGCTTATTTGGTTGTATTAATTTCCTTAATGTTTTACAAATGGAGTGCTTATTTGCGGATAATGTCTATGATGCTTTATTTTGCTTCACTTCACATTGTGTTCATATGATGCTTTTCAATTGGTTTATTAAACATCAGTCGTTTTGAGAATAAAAATTTTCCCCATTATATTTTGGGAATGTAAACATCAATTAATACACTTTGTATTTGAGCAAACAATGGAGAAAATAGAAACCTGGGCTTTCATTTTTCTTGAGTATTTATATTTCTATCTTTAGATATCTTTTGTTTCAATAATGTTTCAATAATTTTTACTCTAATTTTTGGATATCTTTTGTTTCAATAATCAACAGGTTTGTCCAATTTAATTGCTTTATTGATTTTACAGTTTGTGATTGAAACATTGTGTCTGATTTTTATAGTTTATAGTGACTCTGGTTTACATCCAACCCGTTCGAGTTTCATTGTCTTATATGGTTGTTCATGTCATGTTTCCCCTTAGTCCTCAATGATTTTGGGTATTGGGGTGTGTTGGTTGCATTTTGAGTAGGTTGGTTACATCTTTCTAAATCTGTTGTTGCCCTGAATTTTGTCTCTACGCTCGAGCGGTGTTTGAAAACTCTCAGTACTTTTACAGGTTTACAAAACTATTGGGAGGGTGCATTCTTCACTTGAGCGATGATTCCTGCGCTCAAGCGGTGTCATTTGTTGTGTCTGGACGCTCGAGTGACGTTTCTTGCGCTCGAGTGGTTTGTCCGAATTCAACAATTGTAAAAGTCACTTTTGATCACATCTGGATCACTTTTCTCTCTCCCTTCTCTCTCTCTCAAATGCCGAAACTCTTTTATATTCCTTGACACAGAGGTGTTGTTGTTGGTGTGTTTCTATCTAATCTCTATCTATATATATAACAGGTGCGACGATTACCAACGGAGAAGAGTCTTTAAAAAAAAAAAAAAACTTTCTTTGTGGTTTCATCGTTTTTACATTGTGCGTTTGATTCATCATTTTGATTTCAATAAATATTTAAAAAATAAAAATAAAAAAGACAGGTAAAATATAAATTATTTTTGTAAGGTTCATGATATTAAAATTTTATAAGATAAAAGATATATAATATGTTCATAATAGTTAAGGTTCCTCAACATTTCCGCAGAGAAAATTTAACTTAGAGAAATTTCGCCTCGATTTAGAGAAATTTCAATTTTCACAAAGAAATTTCTCTGTGATCATACCGAAGAAATTTTGAAATTTCTCTAAGTTAAGGCCGAATTTCTCTAAGTCGGGCAAAATTTCTCTGAGTCAAATTTCCTCTGTAAAAATGTTTAGGAACCTTAGTTAATAAAAAAAATATCTTAGACTTCACATACTATATAAAGTTGGAGAGGGACGTTTCACTAATTTTCCCAATATAGGTACTATTTGGTATGACTTAAAAAAGTATATTTTTATTTTTTATTTTTTTAAGTTACATTACTTTTTTACTTTTCTATATATTTTTTTATAAAAAATTAAAAAGTACACTTATTTAAATTATCCCAAACACTCTCATAATTATATTTTAAGTATAAACTCTCTTTTCTTTTTTAAATTTCTTTCAAATTTATGACAAATATAATTTTGAGATTTATTTAAAATATAAATTGCTCTTTATAATTTTGAAAATTATGTCTTGTCTTTTTAAATTTCTAATTGCATAATAAATGACTCAATATTATTAATAAATCATTAAGTCAATTAATAATTTTTAATTATGTCAAAAAATATATTTTAATTAACAATTTTGATAATTTTATTGTTGTATAAAAAAATAGTAAAAAAATTCATTTTTTTTGTTAATTCTGTTAAACAAATTTTTTAAACAAGATATATTTATAATTTTCAAAATTACATTGAGCAATCTATATTTTCAGTAAACTAATTGTAATTTACCCTTACACCTTAAATATAAGTGACGTGAAATATATTACATCATATTATTATTTAGGTAAATTACATGAGATTTAAATAAAATACAGTAAGTCTCATATAATTACCGTTACTTTTATTTTAGTAAGATTAAAGAGATTAAAATTAATACAGATAGTATAAAAACATTACGATACACAAGATAAATATATATTTCAATATAAAAGAAATGGTAACATCAATTTTCATTCATAAGATTAACGAATTTCTGATAAAAAAAAAGGTCAAATGTTATATGAATTAAAACTTTAGAAAAATCTAGTATAATTTTGTCAAATTTGTGGAGCTTATATTTTATTTAAACCTTGGGAAATGTCAATGTAATTTACCCTTATTATTTTTATATTTTTTTATTAAATATTTTATTCTTATTTTTGTCTTACTAATTTACTTTCATATTATATTTTTTAACTACTCTAATCATATTTTTTATTTTCACTAATTAAAATATAAAAAAATATATTCTTTATTTTACTTAATTCAATTTTTTATTTGTGTAGTCTAATTTTGCTTTTTATTTGTTACTTATTTATCTATAAAATAGAATTTTATTTTTATAATCTGTCAATAAATAAAATTTTAAAATTCAAGTAGCAATGGTTAATAGTTATTATCTTGTGGATTAACACTACAAAAAATTAAGGTTTTAGAGACCAAAATTTATGGAAAAAATTATTTTTTGGAACCAAATATTTTTGTTGTGAAAAGTATCGTTATTATATTTTTAGTAACAAAAAATAGACATTAGTGATGAATTATTATCATTTTGGGACCAAATTTTTTGTCTCAAAAAATAAACCATTTTGAGACTAAATTATTTTGTTCCTAGAAGTCTATTTATTAGTGACATTTTTAAAATTTTATCGCTAAAAGCCTTATTTTGGAGTTTTCGAGACGACCTTTTAGCGACTATCCTTATGACGATAGAAATTAGTTCCTAAATATCTTTTACAGCAAAATTTTCACTTTTAGAGAACAAAACATGTGATGTCTAAAACTCTTATTTGTTGTAGTATAACTTTCGTGTTGATTATGGGATTATGAATGGATTTTCAAAAAATGATGAAAGGAGGTTAAGATTATAAAATTTCACTTGACATAAAAAAAGTCAACGTTTTAAAACACCAATTTCGATCTTTAATTTATAGATAGATAGATTACTACATATATGTTGATTTTGTCACCATGTCATATTATTCGATATGTGACAAGATATTATTTATTTTTATTAATTTCTTAAGTATGATTAAACAATACAATACGGTGATAAAAATTCGATGGCACATAACGTTTGTCATATATTTATAATGCGTGTTCGTAATTTTTAAGAAGGAAAGTTATAAAATTTTACATGTTTTTTATTATATAAAATATTTTTAATTTTTGTGGTAAAGATACACATTAATAAAATAAAAAATAAAATCTTTTTCTGGTAAAGATACACATTAATAAAATAAAAAATAAAATCTTTTTCTATGTTGTAGAAGATAATTGTAAGAAAAATGTTTGAAAGTCTTAAAACAATTCTTACAATTGGAACAATCTTCTGTGTCAATTAAATAACTTGAAACAAATCAAACAAATAAAAATAAATTACTTATATAATTTATTTTACCAAAATGTAAAAGTACAAAAAGATCAAGTCGAGTGTGTGACACTCTGTCCTTAAGACAGATTCGTCCCGCTACGATGCTTACGGACAAATGACGTCTATCTCCTAGGATACAATGATCTTCACAAATTGTAGTAGCACTCCAAACAATTTGTACGGCGAACAAACCTGTGTTCTATACTCTCTGAATTTTTCTCTAAAACTAGTATGAAGAATAATAATGTAAGAGAGCAAAAATGAAGGCAAGCAAATCAATTTTTTGGAATCCACAAATGCTGGAACAGATCTGGTGTTTATAGACCTAAACAGGTGTTATTTTCAAACTGGATCAGATTGGTTTTGAAACCAACAGGTGCATTATTGTTAGAACAGATAACTACTGGGCAGTTTTATCCGTTTGAAATTGCAGCAGTTATAAACTTGTCCAGAAAATCCGAACAGGTATGAAATCTACCGAACAGATACAGATATGAAACTAAACAGATATGCAACTGCTTTGAACAGCTGCAGTTCAAATTTTGAACAGATCTGGTCACGTTGAATCTGTAAACTGCTGGCAGTTTAAAAAACCTATTTAATAGTTGGAAATTTAGTGGAATTCAGAGGCATAATTTTTGGACAATAAATTTGAATTCAAATTTGAATTAAATCCAATTTGAAATTCAAATAATTTCTGCAAGAATTTGAAAAAATTCAAATAAATTTTGTTAAAAAAAAATTAATATTAGAACCGACCTGACCCACAACCCACACCCGGCACGGCTCGATGGATGGACTGCGGCGGCGCACGCACGTGTGTGTGGTGGTTTGGACTAAGGTTTACATTGTCCATAACTCATCTCCTCTACAAACTTGGGGTGCTCCTTGGAGCCCAACCCAAGTGTTGCAATCTAGAGCTTATAAATATACACAAGCTCTCTTAAAGTTTCAATGTGGGACAACCCATTTCAAGGAAACCCACATTTAATTCTTTAATTGTCTATTCCACGAACCTGAAAACGACGTCAACTTCTCATTCACTCATAAATGGTTTTGACGAACCGTCTTCACCATGTGACTTGCCATAAGGCAAGGAACGTGTCATCTCTTCGGACCCATCCCAAAAGATGTTTGGGACCTACTCAAAATTGGGCTCAAAGTTGGCCCAAAATAAGCCTATAAAAACCAAATTTTCTAGCAATCCCCCTACATGAATGGAATTTGACGGAGAGAAAATGCAACAACATGATCTAATTACAGAGAGTACAGAAATTGGAAATATTCTGCAAATGATAGGTAGCTTTTGGCTTTGAACCTTCCCTTGTGAGACACTATCGGATTTACTAGCTAATCAGTGAACATGATGTCTTAAACTGTTCATTCGTTTGTGTACACTAAGACAATAGAACTCACACAATGTATCACCAGACACAGTTTAGTTCTCACTATTGTGTTCATTTTGGCCCTGAACAACCTGGTCTTTCATGAGTGCTTTAGAGAATTGTAGCCCTTCACAAATCTCATAGAACCAGCCCAGTTCACACTTACATAGGTGATTCTTATGAAGAGTATCCTGCCATATTCCACTAGGTTTACCTAGATATAAGAATCATTAAAATTTTACTTAACCTAAAACGCTACAGACATCACTATTTCATTATAGAAATGAGTAGGAGTTTGACTCCCTAGTGATCCTTATGAGTCATATACAACTCGGTTGTCCCTTTGAACCTAGATCTTGCGATCTCTAGTCAACTAGCTTGGGTTGCCGTTATGGTAACTCTTATTTAATAGGCTTAAGTCCCATTCCCCTCGATGAATTCTTAACTAACTCTCTTACTAACACTTTGGTTAGTGGATTCGTTATATTGTCTTTAGACTTCACATATTCAATAAAAATAATTCCATTAGAGAGTAGTTGTCTCATGGTGTTATGTTAACGACGAATGTGTCGTGACTTACCGTTATACATATGACTCTGTGCTCTACCTATTGTTGATTGACTATCACAATGTGTGCATATAGCAGGCACCGGTTTTAGCCACATTGGAATATCTTCAAGAAAGTGGTGAAGCCATTCTGCTTCTTCCCCAGCTTTATCTAAAGCTATGAATTCTGATTCCATAGTAGACCTAGCAATGCAAGTCTGTTTGGAAGATTTCCAAGATACAGCCGTACCACCAAGAGTAAAGACATACCCACTGGTGGATTTTGAGTCTCTAGTATCCGATATCCAGTTTGCATCACAGTATCCTTCAAGTACTGTTGGATATCTAGTATAATTTAGCTCAATGTTACGAGTAAATCGGAGATATCTTAGAACCCTTATAATTGCTTTCCAGTGTTCTACTCCCGGATTACTCGTATATATACTTAATTTACTTACTGCATAAGCTATATCTGGGCGAGTGCAATTCATTAAGTACATTAAGCTTCCAATAATTTGGACATACTCTAATTGAGAAATACTTTCCTGTACATTCTTAGAAAGAAACAAATTAACATCCACAGATGTTCTAGTAAGATGATTATGATCTTTGCAAAATTTGTCAAATATTTTCTCAATGTAATGTGATTGTGACAAAGCATAATCTTCTGATGTTTTGGTAATTTTCATACCAAGAATTACATAAGCAATCCTCGTGTCTTTCATGTCAAAATGTTTATTCAACATTTTCTTGGTAGTTCTAATCATGTCATTATTACTACCTATGATGAGCATATTATCTATATAAAGACATACTATAACATAGTGTGGGTGTTGATTTTTGACCACACAACCAAACAGGAAAACTCAGCAGAAGAGTACCGACAGAATAGATTAAGCCCGAACAACCTGGCATAGAAAGATAAGAATCCAGCGGTGGTTCGTCCACTCGGGGGTACTCCGATGATCACGTCAGTAATTATCTTTCAAAGATAGCCAATAGTGTTTAACTTACTAGACAGAGCATAAAAAACATACCTTAGACCCACGAGGGTGCCTTACCATTATAGCCAGCACTAACCTGATCCCTGTAGAAGCCTAGCTTTAATGGACTTTGCCTCAATGCTCATCTTGGACTCCCAACTAGATAGAGATAAACTCCCTAAGAGCTTTATCTTTATCCAGACTGAGCTCCTCCCCCACTCTAGGACTCTTGTCCTTTATCCGTTCATCTCGGATTTCGATATCTTCAAAGATAACCTCGGTCTAGCCGAGATCATCTCGTTACGTAACCAAGCCACGTGGCACCTCGACTGACACTTCGACGTCACCTTGGCCACGTGTTGTCATTCACAAAATATGTCCCCACAACTGCCCCTAGGTTCTATTACCTCGGCATCCTGAGGTGATAGAACCTACATTGTTTGTCCACATAGCACGTCGGCTAAGACTTACTTTATCCTTTATGACCGAGATCATCACTCGTCGGCTTCACATGACCAAGACTCTGCAGTCTACTTTATCAATGACCAAGAACTAATAACCAAGTTCTTTAAGTTCCTTAATCGAGATCACTCCTCTAGCCAAGGTTTTTGTTTCATTAAATCAAGAACTCCAAGAGTTTTATCTGTGCATGAGCTGTCACGCACGGTTTACTTAATCGTTTTCTCCACGCGTCGCTTCCTCATTGGTTCGTACCTGACACGTGCTATCAGGTTGCGTCACTTCTGCGCACGCCGCTTGATAGATACGTCGTCAAAGGCAAATCATTATGGTTTGCCGCCTTTTCACAATTTTAAGAAAACTTCTCACTCTCTCTCTCTCCTTCTCTTCACTTTTAAGTATTCAATTTGCAACTAATTTTCTCTCTCTGATGCTTCTCTCCCAAATCCTCCATTTTCGTGCTTCGAAGCTCCTGTAACTACTTCAATCATCTCCTCCGGAGAGCATTTCGTCATCTGGTTTCGATTATTCACACCGTCTGACTATGACGATCTTCATTTCCATG
This sequence comes from Camellia sinensis, assembly GCF_055761805.1. NCBI lineage: Eukaryota > Viridiplantae > Streptophyta > Magnoliopsida > Ericales > Theaceae > Camellia > Camellia sinensis. The sequence continues at coordinate 94,137,039 of NC_138962.1, forward strand.
TCATTTTCTTTGGCTTCAATCGGTAAGTCCCCGATTTGTTTTCGTACCTCTGTTCATTCTTTAGAATAACTTGTACTGTTTTTAGCCATATGGTTTTGAATTGTGTCTGTTTAATTGCCTCACATGTTGCCATTGAATCTATTTTCTATTTTTCGTCTTATGAGTTATTTCTGGCTTATTGAATCTTCGCTTGTGCTCTGAATTTCAGCATTTAGGGTATCAGACATGCTTGTTTGTGACTTTGTGTTTATTCAATCTATCTCTGTGTCTATATACACACATACGCACTGTTCATATACTTGATGCTTTAGCAATTTGTCACTGCTCTTGACTTTTGCACATCTGCACACACTTACTTAGTGCTCTTGAAAAATGTTACTTTCTTGACTCTGAATCATGTTTTTTTCCTGTTTTGACTTGTTTCCAGATTCTTGCCCTTGATTCTTGTTTCCGTATAGTCTTAGGTTTGGGCTTTGATAGAAATCACATTCCTTAGGAAAATTGAAACAAATTCCTCTTAGGTCTTCAAAAACCCTTGCCCCGGTTCTAATGTAGGTTTTAACCGAGGTCTTTGAACTCGTATCAACCACTCTTTTATGAAATCTTGCCCCAATCTTCACTAGTCGACATCATAGGTATGTTCAGGTGGAGAGTAGATACCACAGAAAAAATAGAGTATTTCCGTTGAGAGTTCTCCATCCCAACAGACGTTCAACTCAGGTTGGCTGGGGAGGAGGACTCTATCATGCCTAATGAGGATTCCATGCCTTTCCCAGTAGTGGCCTTTATAGAGTGTGGACTTTGGTTTCCCCTAGACATTCTCTTTAGGGAGGTCCTTCATTGCTATAAGCTCAACCCTATGCAGCTAGCCATCAACTCATATAGGGTTATGAACGGCATAATCGAACTAGCACACCGAGAAAAAGCTAGGATTACTTTAGCCGATATCTAATTCTGTTATACCATCTGTGGCTTTAAGTCTGAAAAAGGCTATATATACTACCTCAAGCCCAGATCCACTGCCTTTAAACTAATAGCCAACCTTCCAGACTCCAACAAGGGTGCTGGAGATGATTACTTCATCGTCTCAGACAATTGAGAGTTTTCACCTGATGATGACCTCCATCTCTATCCTCTGAGTCGAACAGTTTTTAAAGAGGGTAATGGTAAGACTTAGTCATTCGTACTAAAATTCCATTTTGGTTAAGGCTTTCTAGTTTATTAATCTCTTCCAATGTTTGCTCTTTGTTTTCAGCAGTTCTTCCTCAGCCAGCGAAGGGATTTCGACAATTATTCGTTCGCAGCCAAGATCTAAAGAAGCTCTTATATCTCCCTGTGTAGAAGCGTAAGACGCCTCTTCTACTGAACTACATACCAACATACAAGTCAGCCCTGCCTGATGTTCCACGCCGAAGTAAGACCCCTCATTCTGCTACAACTCCACCAACAACTTCATCTCCAAGGCCAGATCAGGCCTCCACTTCTGACCCAATTGAACAACCATCTACTTCTGCCCCTCAACTTATTCCTCCATCCCAATGCCAATGTTGACACCGAGCTTTAATCTCTGCCCCTGCCAGCAGAACTCGGAGCCGCAAATATCGAATATTCTGAGGCATCGGCTTACAACCCAGCCAATCCCCTAACCGCCCTTCCAGTAATACACTTCGGCACCAAAGTAACAGTTGCTTCCACTGCCAACGGAATGGGCCGCAAACTAACCATTGTTAAGGATCTCCTTACCAATATCCCTGGGTTGTAACGATGCAATCCACGTCTTCTCTATCCTAATCAACAGCCAGAAAGAGTGAAAAAGGCCAAATCTAAGGCCACAGTGACTCAGATTGACTCTGAGGACACTGTGCCAATTTCAAAACTAGCCGAGGTTGAGAAGAACCAAACTGCCACTAAGAAAAGGCCACCCGAGGCCGATGCATTAGATTCCCAACCATCTAAAAGGCTGAGGTCTGACCAACCTGAGGGTCGCAGCTTTTCGCGCAATATGACTCGGGCTCCCGAAGTCATGGTAGGGGACAGACCCTTGACAACGGGCGACAACGCAATTAATGACGTCGAGGTTGGTGCTGCCCTGTCAACGGTCGTGCTTTTACCTCGAGGATATGAATCACATGGCCGACCTCCATGTATATGAAAATTTTGGCCTCATGATGCAACTCAGTCTTGGTAATCCTCTTTACGTACTCTTTTACAATCTTTCTTATACTTAGTCAAATTTCACTAATCTGTTTTACTTCTTACAGGCTATCCAGCATGCTCATTCATATGTGGTCAAGACTGAGATGACAAGGAAGGAGTTGGCAAAGAAGACTAAGGAAGCTGCCAAACTCCTCACCTCACTCAATCATGCCGAAGCCAACAATCGAGCCTTGTTGCACCAAGCCAAGGCTTCCAAAGCTGCTCAGGATTTAGCCGAGGAAAAAGCCAAAACGGCCGATGCTGAAGTCGAGGTCGCTAGAGTCGATCTTGAGGCTGCTAAGGCCAAGGCAGCTGACTTAGAGGCTAAGCTTTAAGAGGCCCTTGACAACAAGGAGGCCGATGTAGCACTTGTGCCTTTTAAAGCTTTTGGTAAATGTATTTGGACCCTTTATTCTATTTTGGAAACCTTTGGTGTTGTTGTACTTTAGTTTTGGAGGAGTACAAATTGATTTAAACTTGTTAGGTTTGGTTGTTCGCACTTATTCTTGTCAAAAGTTCCTTGGAGACTTAGAAATTCCATTCTAGGGTCGACACCAGCCTTCCTAGGGTTGACCCTTACCTGTTGATGAAGTTCTGGAGGTGTTGCTGGAAAATAGGGTAAACACCAGACTAGGAGAGGGTCGACCCTCTTCTGTCTGTATGTTGGCTGTTGGAACATAGGGTAGACACTAGTCTGGGGTAGGGTCGACACCAGCAGTGCAGTCAAGCTTAGTTTTCTCAGATTTTCCTCTTTGGTGTCGATACCACTGTTGCAGGGGTCAACCCTTGCAGATTTTTTTTCAGATTTTAGTCCGACTTTTGGCCCTATTTTTTAGGGGTTTTGACTTGATATTTTGGGTTGACTTTGGGGCTTATTTCTAATTTTACCTAGTCCTATAAATAGGCTTTCAGTTGACCCTTTTCTTTATTTTCTTCTTCTCTTTTCTCTCTCTAAACCGTATCACTCTCTCTTCCTCTCCAAAATCACTTTTGCTCAAAGATCTCTAGATCTACTGACCAAGAGTGATCTTTTCACCATGGTCCTTTGAGATGGATTGTAGATCTCGTCAAGGGCTTCATTTTGGTCCGAGTGGTTCGTGGTTTCGGCGCCGGTGATTTTTGGGTGGTGTTCTCTCCTAAGCTTGAGGTAGAGATTTCTTTGGTCTTTTTCAATACTACTTTTATAGATAGACATGTGGTAGTTTTATTGCATAAAAACCATATTCACTATGGGTTTTTCTTGAAAAACATGAAAGGGGATCTAGGGTTTGATAGTCATGATTGGTATTGTTAAGTTGTTTGTTGTTAAGTTATTTTGGAAATGATTTACTATGTTTATGAAGAAATGGAGGAAAGCCCTAGTTTGTTATAATTGATATAATGGATTTAAAAAGGGAAGGGAGTTGAATAATCTTTATATCTTGCTAAAATGGGTTGGTTAATTGTGTTCATATCAAAAGAAAATAAAAGAGAAGTAACCACGGTGTTGGTATTGTTTCAGACTAATCACGTGATGTTGAGTTGAGTTATGATTTTGGTACTATGAAATTGATTTTGTAAAATAAAGGTGATGGATTTGGTTTTGGTTTTGTAAAATGATGAGAATGAATTTTTAGAAAATGGTTGAGGTTGTGTGGTTCGGAAAATAACGAAAAGTGGTCTTCTGAAGGAAAATGAAATCATCACCCTTTGTAAATCGATAATGAACTTGAGGTTGGATTTTGGGATTTCTTCACATATTATTTTTACAATTGGACTGTAAGTCTAGTGAGAACTGAGTTTGTTTTTCTTTCGTGTGAATTGTAGATATGGATGGATATGAATTTAAATGGTGGGGTTGGATATTTGAAATCTTTCACCTATGAAAGTATGGATAGTTTATCTATTTGGAAATCATATATATATGTATGTTTAGAAATATATGTTTTGGGCTATCGGTGAAGGATAGTCATGATTGTTGTAGAAACTGCATGATGATTAGGTGAATTGAAACTAATCATTTGGAATATGTCATTGAATATGATAGTGGGAAGAACACATTGAATATGTGCCTTTATTGATCATAGTACAAGATAAAGAGTTTAATACATTGTATATGTATATTGTTTGGGAAGAGATAGGGGATGTACTCCATATGTGCATATTTTCCTTAATACATTGTATATGTACCTTTGTTTGGGAGGAGATAGGGGATGTACTCCATACGTGTGAGTATATGCTTTAATACATTGTATATGTATCCATGGTTTGAGAGGAGATAGGGGATGGACTCTCAAACCTGTTTGGGAGGAGATAGGGGATGGACTCCACTGATACAGCAAATCTGTGTATCACTTGAAATATGGAAGCGTTAAAGTATGGAAGTGTTTTAATATGAGTTATATTCTCATGTGAATTGTGAAGTATGAAAGTGTTTTAATATGTGTTATAGTCTCATTGAATTGTTTGGCCAGGTTCTAAACCATAATTATGAATCGAAACTGTATAAGTGAAGGAAACTGAAATGAAAAATGGATGTACTTGATGTTGAATTGAAAGGTGTTGTAAGTTGGTTTATAAGTGTCGACCATATATCAAATGCTATTGTTTTAGTTATTTCTCATATGAAGAAAGAAAAGTAAATTGCTAATGTTGTTGAATGAAAAGAATGTTTTTGAGAAAAGTTCCTATATAAGTATATTTCTGTATAAACCGTCACATTATGTATATGATATGATTTGATGCATTCACGATCATAGCTATTTGTATGTTGCTATTGTTTAGGATTATGTTGAGATCCCTACTGGACTTTATGTTCATCCCACGTTGCTAATCCTTTTTCAGGTGAACGTCGAGAGGGGTTTCAAGATTGAGGATATCCTTTATGTGTTGGCCGCGAGGCCTTTTATTTGTAGGTGGAATGCCATTGATGTAAAAGGGTTAAACCCTTTCTTTTAGTGTTAAAGATGTAAGCATGCGGGCTATTTATTTAGTTATGTACATGTTGCATTTTCGGATGAGAGAATCTTTATTTATTCTTACAAATGATGTAAAGAGTTTCCGCATGTTATCTCTGTAATTGAATAAACTTAATGAATTTGGTAATGGACTCCGAGTAATAAAATGTGGGGCGTGTCAGCCGAGGTCAAGGCGGCCAGTGAAAAGGCTTACGAAGAGAGGTAGGCCGCCGTCTGTGACCAGTATAAATAGCAAGTCAACTTGGCTTACAACCGAGGTTATTACCTTTGTTGGACGGCGACACTCAATAAGTTATCTGTTCCAATGAACTTCGACCTTCGAGACATCAATAAACTTCAAGTGCCTTTCCCTCTAGAGCCCAAGCACTTTGGCGAAGAAGCCGACGAGGATGATGCCGAGGATGGTGATGTTGATGAAGTGGAGGAGGAGGCTGCCACTGATGTGAAGTCCCCCACCATAAATGAGCAAGTCCTAGACTTGACTCAAGACCAGGAGGATGACTTGGCTTCCAAGGGCGTCTCTCCTAAACCAACCACTTTTGAGGCCAAGGTTCAATGTGCCGAAAGGAGTCTGGATCAGACTTTGCTTGAAATAGATGTCAAGATAGCGATGGAGAAGAATGCAACACTGCCAGCCGAGGTTGAGCAATCACAGACCAATCCTAGTACTTAGGATATTTCATCTTTATTTTGTACTCTTTTTTCTTTTAGTTGTATTTTGTTTGGACGACTTTTGACTTTTCCAATTTGGCCGATGTGCCCCTTTTGTCTTTGTAGATGAACAAGTAATCTCTTATGCAAGGCCGAAGTGCCTTTTTGTATTTGAACAAAAGTTTCTTTTCTGAATGCAAGTTTGATTTCTTTTTCCAAATGTTGTATGCCTTCTTTTCTTCTATGTATGTTTACCACTTCCATACTCAGAATGATTTTTCATTTCTTCAAAGTATACCTTAGCTGTATAATGACTCCAGGATATAATACCTCGGATATAAACGTTGAATGTTTTCCTCGGCTAACCATTAGCATACCTTGGCTAACACTTCAAAAATATCAAAATATTTTTACAAGTGTTATTCAGTATTGCTGTTTTACCTTCATATGTTGTCTTCTATCAAGACTTCACCATTTCTAAGTTTTATCAACCTAGTTGATCACCTTGGGTAATATGTATCTCGGATACTTTATTCGTAGTTACCTCGGCTAACTCCAATTTGTAAATTTTTGAGAAATTTCAACAAGTGTTAAGCCCATTCTAACTTGTAAATTTTTTCAAAAATTTTAACAAGTCCCAAGCTCTTACTCTCAAGTTTATTTTATCACTCCTACCTCCTGCCCCCTAATGTGAACCTAAGTTTCACTTAAGTTCACATTAAGCACGTATAGCCTTTCGCCGAAGTCAGATTCGAACAAAGACTAGCCGAGATATTCAACCTGGGTTTCTCTGTTAATCCAGCTGAAATGCACTGAGTTCCATTTTGAGTTTGACTCTGTCGACATGGTAAGTCCAGGTTATTTCAACTTAGTTCAACTCCATTATATGCAAGTATAATTCAATTCTGCCATATAACGAGTCTAAGTTATGCATCATGTTTCATTTAGAAACATCGCCAACTTAGTTCAACTCTATTACATGCAAGTATAATTCAACTCTGCCATATAATAAGTCTAAGTTATTCGTCATGTTTCATTCAGAAACATCGCCAACTTAGTTCAACTCTATTATATGCAAGTCTAATTCAACTCTGTTATATAATAAGTCTAAGTTACTCGTTATATTTCATTTAGAAACATCGCCATGGGACTGGTCAGTCCTATCACACAAATTTCAAACCAAACTAAAATTTTATTATTACTTCGGCTAATAAAATTATGACATAAACTTTTAAAAGAATCAAAAAATCTAATGATAGAAAAACTTCAAGTTGCAAGTGTTCCAGGGTCTTGGCAACTCTTTGTCATCACTGTCCTTAAGCCGATATGCCCTATTGCTTGCGACCGAGATGATTTTATAAGGTGCCTCCCAATTTGGGCCTAGCTTTCCCTCCCTAAGATCTTTTTTGTTGTCAACCACTTTCCTCAGCACAAGGTCCCCCATTTTGAACTCTCTTGGGTTGACCTTCTCATTGTAAGCCCTAGCGAGTTGTTGTTGGTATGCCTCTACCCAAATTGCTGCTCTCTCTCTTTTCTCCTCCAGTAGGTCTAGATCGGGCTAGGAATGCCTCGTTGGTCCCATTTTCTACTCCCTGGGTTCTGATCCTTGGAATGCCGAGTTCTAGTAAGATAACTACTTCGGTGCCATAAGCCATGGCAAATGGAGACTCCCCAGTTGATCTTATCGGCGTAGTCCGATATGCCCATAGTACATTCGACAACTCCTCCACGTATTTTCCCTTTGCTACTTCCAGCCTCTTTTTGATCCCATCCAAGATAGTCTTATTGGATGCTTCTGCTTGACCATTACTCAGAGGGAAACTTGGAGTAGAGTAATAGTTCTTGATTTTGTACTTTGTACAGAAGCTTTTGATTAGCTTACTGCCAAACTGTGTACCATTGTCTGCTATTATTGCCCTTGGGATCCCAAACCTGGTGATGATGTTCTTCCATATGAAGTTTCACATCAATATCTCGAATCTTCATAAGGGGTTCAGCTTCTACCCACTTTGTGAAATAATCAGTTGCTATCAGCAGGAACTTCCTTTACGCAGTTGCTTAGAGTAGTTGTCCAACAAGATCCATGCCCCACTGGGCAAATGGCCAAGGGCTGGACACTAGGTTCAAATCTATTGCTAGTTAATGTATCAAAGGTGCGAACCTTTGACACTTCTCGTACTTTCTGACGCAGGCTTCAACATCCTTCTGCATGTAGAGCCACTAGTACCCCTGAGTAATGGCTCTATGAGCAAGTGATCTGTCCCCAGCATGGCTTCCACATACTCCTTCATGTATTTCATACAAGAAGTCTTCAATTTGGGAGGGATGCACACATCTCAAAAAAGGACCAGTAAAAGACCTTCTGTAGAGATGTCCTTCTACTGTTAGGCTAAACATTGCCGATTTCAGTTTGGTCTTTTGCGCCTCTTTGCGATCATCCGGTAACTTGTCATCCCTAAGAAACATCACTATTACATCCATCCAACTTGGACCCATGTCCACACACATTGCTTCATACTCTGTGATTAGTGATTCCACACTTGAGCCTGACAAATAATCAACCATTATTGTCCTTGCCTCCCCTGATTTCATTGCACTAGCTAGGTTAGCCAAGGCATCGACATAGTTGTTGTCATCTCGGCTAACCTGCTGTAGTCGGCAATCCTGAAACAAGGCTAGCAGTCTAACAATCTCTTTGACATAGGCTATCATTCTCTCATCTCGGGCTGTATACTCTCCTGTTTCCTGGTTCACAATAAGTTGGGAGTCACAAAAGACTACCACCTCGTCGGCTTCCATTGCTTCTGCTAACTTTAATCCTGTGATTAGCGCTTCATATTCTGCTTTATTAGTTGAGACTTTGAACCCCAAATGAATAAACTGCTCTAAGATTCGCCCATTTGGTGATACCAACACCACTCCTGCCCCCACTTCTTGACGGTTTGAACTACCATCAACAAACAGGCGGAAGGAGTAGCCAATATAAATATCGCAGGGCTCGAGTTTCTCTTCTTTCTTCTGCTCTGCTGTGGGGTTTTTCATTCTGAGTTGGGTCTCTTCTTGTTCTCCTAGACACCCTAAGACACGGCTCACTGGAGCCCAACGTGGGATGGCACTAGGTGTGAACTCGGCCACAAAGTCGGCCAAAACCCGGCCCGTAATTGTTGTTCTAGGCCTAAATTCCAAGTCATATTGCCCCAATACTACTGCTCATCTAGCTACCCTGCCTGTCAAATCTCCTTGCTGTAAAAGGGACTTCAAGGGATGCTCAGTTAATACCACAATCTTGTAGGCTTGGAAGTAATGATTCAGATTTTTGGAAGCCATCACTAAGGCCAGTGTTAATTTCTCTAGGGGCAAGTACCTAGTCTCTATGCATGCTAGGGTTTTACTCACATAGTATACTGCCATTTGTTCTCTATTCTCTTCTCTGATTACCACTACACTCACTGCATGCTCCGAAACCGCCAAGTATAAGAACAGTTCCTCTCCAGGTACTGGATTTGAGAGAACTAGAGCTGTAGTCAGGTATTTTTTCAAGTCGGCTAAGGCGACTTCGCACTCCTCTATCCACAAAAAATTTGTGGTCTTCTTTAATAAGCTGAAAAATGGTTTACACTTATCTGAACTTCTGCTTATAAACCTAATCAAGGCTACAGCCCTTCCTATCAGTAGCTGTACTTGTTTTGCCGATGTTAGGCTCTTCAAGTCAAAGACGACCTTGATTTGATCTGGGCTTGCCTCAATGCCCCTTCTAGTAACCAAGTATCCCAGGAACTTGCCAGACCCAACTCCAAATGCGCATTTTAAAGCATTGAGTGGAGCCGATATGTCCTCAGAATGTCGAAAACCACCTTTAAATCAGCTAAGTGATTCTCAGGCTCTTTGGTCTTCACGACCATGTCATCAATGTATACTTCCACTATTTTGCCAATTAGATGTCTAAACAACTTGGTCACCAACCTCTGATAGGTTACTCCTGCATTTTTCAACCCAAAATACACCACTCTATAGCAATACAGTCCTTTTGGGGTGATAAATGCAGTTTTCTTCTTATCAGGGAGTATATTGCTATCTGATGGTACCCCTTGTAAGTGCCCGGGAAGCTCATCCTTCCATGCCTTGAAGTGGCATCTACTAATTGATCGATCTTGGGGAGTGGGAAACTGCCTTTGGGACAAGCCTTATTCAGGCTGATAAAGTCCATGCAGACCCTCCACTTCCCATTCTTCTTTTTCACAACAATTGTGTTTGACAACCAAGTTGGGTACCTCCCAAATGGCTTTGGCCTCCAACAATTTGTTCACTTCCTCCTCTACTGCTTCCACATGAACCAACGTCAGCTTCCTTGCTCACTGAATGACAGGTTTAGTGGACCTATCTACATTGAACATATGGCATGTGACCTCGGGATCAATGCCAGACATCTATGTTTGCTTGCAAGAATGCTTCCAACTCTTTTTCTTCCTCCTCGACTAAACCTGAGCCGAGAAGAGAGAAGCGCTCTTCATCACCTTGTTGGACCAGAACTTTCTTTAAGGCTTCTTCGTTTTCGTCGACTGACTCTGTGCTGACGTCATCCAGGACCTCCATGTCCTCGTCCTCAATTTAGACTGTCTCTACCTCTCGCACGTTGCAGGTGGATTTCATTGCTGCCATAGAGCAATTCTTTGCCTGCACCTAATCCCCTCTGACCTCTTCAATTCCATGCTCTGTTGGAAACCGCAACAGTTGGTGTAGTGTTGGGGGGAACAAGCCTCATTGCGTGCAACCATGGCCTCCCCAAGATAACATTATAAGGGGAGGGGGTGTCAATTATTATGAACTCTATACTTACCTTCTTGGTGTCTGTTTGCACCTCCAAATTCATTGCTCCCAAGGGCCATGTCAGCGTTTCATTGAACCCAACCATTGGGTTGTTGGCTTGCTCCAGATCATCTCGGTGAAGGCCGAGCTCCTTGTAACATTTATACATGATGTCACAAGAGCTACCTTGGTCAATCAGAATGCGCCTTACCTAGCATTCTCCAATCTTGAGGGTTACTACCAGAGCATCGTTGTGTGGATGTTGCACCATGCCTAGGTTAGCTTCAGTAAAAGACACCATTGGTCCTTGGTACTCGTCTATCCAAGGCCTTTTTTGCTGGACTTGATGCACATGTTGTAAGTGTTTCACCATCTGAGTCTCCCTACGTACCTCGTTCTCATTGACTCTTGAGTGAATCACATTGATCACTCGAGGTCCGTCTGCCTACGGTTGTGGTGCTGGTGAAGGTGGTGCTGCTGGTGCCTAGGGTAGCCTTGCCAGTTCTTCTGTCGTTCGGGCCTCATCTACTAGGTTCCTTAAGTGACCCTGTCTGACCAGATCTTCCAAATGTGCCTTTAGGGCTCTACAACCCTGTGTTAGGTGTCCATCTTCATTGTGGTAGGCACAGTGCTTCCCCAGACTTCTCCTCATAAATTTGCCAGGGATCCTCTCCGGCGTTCTATTATATGGCTGGTTCCTAATCCTTTCTAAGAATTTATAAACTGGGATCCGAAACACGGTGGTGGCTACCTGTGCAGCCCTCAGTCTTGTTTTTTGTCTATTAAAATTTGTATTACCTCGGCCTCACTTCGGTGAGCCATTTTTCTTCTCCTGCTTTGACGCTTTCGTTCCTAGCGTGTCTTTTTCGGCTCTCGCATATTTCTTGATCCTGGCCATGAGCTCCTTCATACTTTTCGACAGAGTCTTTGCCAGTGACTTTTGAAGCATGCAGTCATCGTTCAAGCTATTTTTAAAAAATACGACCATCGACTCTTGGTTGTACCCTAGTATTCAATTAAACACCTCATAATACCTTTTGGCGTAAGCCCTGAGGCTTTCATCTTCGCCAATTCTTAGAGCCATCAGGGAGTCTACCCTCCACGGCTGTAGTTTATTTATAACAAACCTGGCCACAAACATCTCGGCCAGGCCTTCCCAACTTTTCACAGTTCCTTTTGGCAACTTGTGAAACCAATCTAATGCAATTTCCCCAAAGGATGAGGGGAACAACTTGTAGAGCAACGGTTCGTTCCCAGTATACAGTGCCATTGAGTTCAAATATAAGCCGACGTGAAAGTTCAGATCGGACTTACCGTTATATATTTGGAATCTCGACATATGGAACCTTTTCGGGGCCTCAAACCTATCCAATTATACAGAGAACGGCGTCCTCGGCTTGACAGGAGACGTGACCTTGGCATTCTGTCTCTTCCTCTGGAGGTAGTCCCTTAGATCCTCCTTAGTCCGACCAAAAGCTCGACTGTCAACATATTTCAACCTTTTTGGTGCACTCTCCCGGTGTCATTATGAGTCCTCTTGGACTTCTCTTCATTCATTGTGTCAAAACAAAGTTCCTTCCCTTGAACATGCCGATGTTCTTTGACGTAGGTTCCCTTGGTTCGAGGCGTCCTCTGAGACTCTCCTCTCATTGATTTTGCTAGCTTGGCGTCCCGTGAAGGCCGATGTGAGCGTTCTTTCACTTTGTCATGCTGAGAAACTACTGGGATTGCTTCCTGCCCCCCTTTCTGGGCATCGTTCTTGGCCGCTGGAATCGATGTGTCCTCCAATGGAAACGGTGGCTGCATGACGCTGTTCTGCATCATAAAATTGACAACCGATTGTAGGTCTGCCAACTTGTTTGCTATTCTCTTCATCTCGCCGTCCCTCCTCAAGCATCTATCTTTCCATACCTGGAGGTCACTTTCGTTGTAATACCCGCCTTGACATGTTTTCTTCGGTGCATCTCCCTCTTGGCCGACGTCATTTTCCCTGGGATTCTGATCCCGAGGTTCTTCATTACAGTTCTCCTCATCCACATTAGGATCGGCGTTCCTGTCTCTATCACTAGGGATGTCGTCCCCGACTTTCTCTTTCAGCCTGTCGTTGGCTATCTATTCTCCTTACGTTCCTACAGATGGCGCCAAATTGTGGGTGTTGATTTTTGACCACACAACCAAACAAGGAAACTCAGCAGGAGAGCACTGGTAGAATAGATTAAGCCCGAACAACCTAGCACAGAAAAATTAGAATCCGGCTATGGTTCGTCCACCCGGGGGCACTCCGACGATGAAGTCAGTAATTATCTCTAAAAGATAGCCAATAGTGCTTAGCTCACTAGACAGAGCATAAAAAACATACCTTAGACCCACGAGGGTGCCTTACGTTTATAGCCAGCACTAACCTGATCCCTGTAGAAGCCTAGCTTTAAAGAACTTTGGCTCAATGCTCATCTTGGACTCCTAGCTAGATAGAGATAAACTACCTGAGAGCTTTATATTTATCTAGACTGAGGTCCTCCCCCACTCCAGGACTCTTGTCCCCTATCTGCTCATCTTGGATTTTGATATCTCTAAAGATAACGTCTGCCTAGCTGAGATCATCTCAGTACGTCACCAAGACACGTGGAACCTTGGCTGACACTTCGGCGTCACCTTGGCCACGTGTTGTCATTCACAAAATATGTCCCCACATATAGCTTTTGTTTGCGTTTTTAATATAAACACATTTGCCGCATTCATTAATTTTGAATCCATTTGACATCATTGCTTTGTCAAATTTCTCATGCCATTGCTTTGACGCTTGTTTTAAACCATATAATGATTTAACCAATTTATACACTTTCTTTTCTTTTCTTGAAACAGAAAATCCTTCTGATTGTTCCATGTAAATTTCTTCATCTAACTCACCATTTAAGAAAGCGATTTTCACATCCATTTGATGAATTTCTAGATTGTACAACGATGCAATAGTAATTAGCATTCTAATGGATGTTATTCTAGTAACCAGTGAGTGTGTCGAAGTAATCAAGACCTTCTTTTTGTCTAAAACCTTTGACCACAAGTCTTTCCTTGTATTTGTCAATTGATTCATCCGCTTTCATTTTTCTCTTGAAAATCCACTAGTACCCAAGAGGTTTACAATCTAGTGGCAAATCCACCAATTCCCAAGTGTGATTTTGCAAGATTGATTTAACTTCACTATTGACAGCCTCTTTCCATAAAGGAGTTTCAGGACTGGACATAGCTTCTTTAAAAGTTAAAGGCTCATTTTCTAACAAAAATGTTAGAAAATTTGGACCAAAAGATTTTGAGGTTCTAGCATGTTTGCTACGCCTAAGTTTCTCTTCCTCATTTTGATCTATTTCTTGCTCTTGTTCTTGATCATGTTCTTGATCCTGACTAGTAATAGCATCATGAGATCTTTTGTTAGTACTAGTCTCTTGTCCAGTTTTATTTGGAAACACATGTTCAAAGAATGATGCATTCCGAGATTCAATAAAAGTATTTACATGAATTTCGGAATATTCTGACTTATGAATCAAAAACCGATATGCACTACTAGTCTTGGCATAACCAATAAAAATGCAATCAATTGTTTTAGGACCTAACTTAGTCTTTTTAGGACTAGGAATAGCCACTTTAGCCAAACACCCCTACACTTTTAAGTATTTGTAGGATGGTACTCTCCCACACCACAATTCATAAGGTGTTTGATTCACTTTCTTTCGGGGTACTTTATTAAGTATATCATTAGCAAAAAGTATTGCTTCCCCCCATAAGCTCTGAGGTAATCCAGAACTAATTAACATGGCATTCATCATTTCTTTTAAAGTCCTATTTTTATTTTCAGCAATTCCATTTTGCTGAGGTGAGTAAGGAGCAGTGGTTTGATGAATTATTCCATGTTCTTTACCAAACTCACCAAAAGGTGATTCATATTCACCACCAAGTGATTCATATTCACCACCTCTATCACTTCTAAGTTTTTTTAATTTTCTTACCAAGTTGATTTTCAACTTCATTCTTATATTGAATGAAAGTTTCCAAAGCTTCATCCTTCGTTCGAATTAAATAAACATAACTATATCTAATATAGTCATCTATAAAAGTGATAAAATATTTTTTCCCGCCTCTAGTTTGAATTGATTTAAAATCACAAATGGCACTATGAATTAATTCAAGTAGTTCTGTACTTCTTTCAATTGAATGAAAAGGATTTTCAGATAATTTTGCCTCAACGCAAATTTCACATTTATGATTTGAATCAATGTCAAATTTAGGTAAATATTCCATATTAATTAATCTACATAAAGATCTATAATTAACATGTCCAAACCTATCATGCCACAAATTTGAAGACTTAAACAAGTAAGAAGAAGATGTATTTTTATTAATAATAGAGGGTACAACAGTCATTACATTCATTTTGAAAATGCCCATCAGACATGTAACATTTTCCTACATACATCCTGTTTTTGATAAGTACAAACTTGTCACTTTAAAAAACTAGCCTAAACCTATTTTTACTTAACAAAGATCCAGAAACAAGGTTCTTGCGAAATGTCCGGTACATGCAGCACATTGTTGAGAGTGAGTTCCTTTCCAGATGTCATCTTTAGAATAATCTTTCCTTGTCCTTCAACTTTGGAAGTTGAGTAGTTGCCAATAAAAAGTTGTTCACCGTTGTCCACTATAGAATAAGATGTGAACATGTTTTTGTCGGCACACATATGGCATGTAGTACCAGTGTCCACCCACCATTCTTTAGGATTTCCGACAAGGTTTGCCTCGAAAATAACTGCAGAAAGATTTATGTCATCTACACCATTGGAAATTTTGTCCACTTAGGTCATATTGGCTTGAACATGCTTCTTGTTTGTTCTTCTTTTGCTTTTGCCTTTGCTACGACAATCTTTGGCCTGATGTCCCTCTTTGTCACAGATGTAACATTTGCCCTCATACTTTTTAGTTTCTCCTCCTTTAAAGCCTTGTGAGGAACTTTCTCCAAAAAACTTCCATTTCTTTACTTTTAGAGCATGTTCCACCACATTTGCCTTAGACTCCATTGGATGCTTACTAGCCCGCTTTTCAGAATTGCGGTTGTCCTCATCAATCCTCAAACGCACAATCAATTCTTCCAAAGACATTTCTTTGCGTTTGTGTTTGAGGTAGTTCTTGAAATCCTTCCAGCCTTGTGGTAATTTCTCAATTAAGGCTGCAGCTTGAAAGGATTCACTGAGAGAGATGCCTGAATGTCATGCAGAATGAGTTGGAGATCTTGAACTTGGCTGATCACAGTCTTAGAATCAACCATCACAAAGTCCAGGAATTTACCAACCACAAATTTCTTTGAGCTAGCATCTTCTGTTTTGTATTTTTTTCTTCAAGGACTCCCAAAGCTCCTTTACTGCCTTGACAGGACTATAGAAGTTGTATAATGTGTTGTCAAGTCCGTTCAAGATGTAGTTCCGGTAAAGGAAATCAGCATATTTCCAGGCATCGACCGCAACAACCACTTGCCGGTTGATTTCATCCTCTTTTAGAGTAGGAGCATCCTCTCGGAGAAAACGAGCCAGGTTTAGAGTTGTAAGATAAAACAACATTTTCTGTTGCCATCTTTTAAAATCAGTTGCTGAGAACTTCTCTGGCTTTTCACCGTGATTGATTAGCACAGTCACAACATGAGGGGTTGGAGTAATTGCAGCCACCACACTAGTACTTGTTTGAGCATTAGTTTCAGTAGCTATGAATTCTAAATTATAAATCAAAATTATAATTAGAATTGTATATGAGAGGGTAATTTTTGGTAAAAATTGGGCCGAACTGTGAGATGGACTTGGTGGCCCAAAATGCCAAGGACTGGGTAAAAGGCCGAAATGTTACTGCGGCCCAAGAGAGATAAAAGTCACTCCGGCCCGAGCTGTTGAAGTAACTCCGGTTCAAGAACGATAGATTTACTCCGGCTCTGCGAAGATGATTGATTTACTTCGGTCAAAAGAGATGAAGTTACTTCGGCTAAAGGAATTACAAAGCTACTTCGGTTTTGACAACTTGAGTTAGTCCGGTCTCAAAAGGTAGTCCGGTCATGATTGAATTTGGGATAGGTCGGTTGTAATGTTGTTACTCGGTAGATCGGTCCAAGCATACCACGGTTCATGAAAGAGAGAACCAAGATATGGTGTAGCATGAAGAAGAACCGAACGACTGTTAGTACGGCCTACTTTATGACTCGGCATAGCCATTTTTACTTCGGTCAAATGGAAGTTCGGCCATAAAGAGAACCATCCCACTTGGTTTAAGCAGTGGGGGAGGGTGTAAAAGGATAAGCATTATCCTTAGGAGTATGAATCCTAGGAGGACTCTGCATGGAGAAATACAAGTCCTACTAGGATTGTGCCATATGAAACTTATAAAAGCTCACGAACATCACCTTGGAGGAGGTAATTGAACACAGCCTTCCTGAGAACTTAAAGCTTTGTCTATTTGTCAAGTTTTCTGACTTAGGCATCGGAGAGGTTTCCGGCACACACCCGCCGGCTAGCTTACGTTTGTGTTTTCAGGTGACAAAGCGACGTCGTACGGAGGAGCGTGGACTTGGTCAACAGGATTATACGAGGAGAATTATTTCCTCCCCGTACAATTGGCGCCGTCTGTGGGAACAACAGACAAGAACAAAAACCTCTTGACTAAGCTTCTCCTTTTTGACAAATCAATGGCACACATTGAAGACCTACCGCAGTCCGCCGTCGACGGGCTAACTCCTGACGGGGGCACAAGGCGAGAAGGATTACCCTCTGTCCCTCCTATGGCGGATCTGGAGCCCCAACAACATAGCTCCAGGAGGAGTGGCAGGGGAAGGCGGAATAGCAGCCCTCGTCACTCTCAAAGTCCTGACAGGCAAAGGAGGAGGATTGATCCTCAAGCCCTGGAAGATCGCGTGAAGGAACAAGATGAACTAATTCGGAAGATGGCGGCGGACATGGAAGCATTAAAACGCCAGATGAAGACTAAAGATGTGGCGACAGGAGAGGGGCGCAAGCACAAGACGCCCCCTCGCCACTTAGAGAATCGTAGTAGGAATACTACACCCTCCCAAGGGGAGAGCAGAAGCCTCAGGACAGGCGACACTCATTCCTTATCTTCCAGGACTCGTCACTCCAGGTCTGAGAGGACGAGATCCGAAAGATCATACACTGAAGGAAGCACGTATTGGCCTTCACATTCACACCAAACCAGGTCTAGACAAACAGAACTGCCCAGATCATCCGACCTACAAACCGTGCTCGAAGAAAAAGCATGATGCAAGGAGGATGCCAGGGCAAGGGATCCACACCGAGTTTCGGCCTTACAACGGTTGGCTCCTCGGACGCATGGAAGCGTCGAGGTTGGAATGCCAATACCGCGACCGGCCTACGAACCAACGGACAAGGCATTGGCGAGATTACAGACTTCACCGTTCGTCCCAGCAATCGAAAACGCGCCCCTACCATCAGGCTTCCTTCAGCCAAAATTCACCACATATGAAGGGAAGACGGACCCGTATTCACACTTGAGCCACTTTCGCCAAGTCATGGCTGTGTACAGACGAAACGAGGCCTTAATGTGCATACTCTTCCCGTCAAGTCTTGGCGACCTAGGCTTGACTTGGTTCGAAAAACTCCCAGAGGGCAACATAGCCTTCTGGGCCCAATTGGCAGAAGCGTTCGTAACAAGGTTTCGAACAAACACTAAAACACCGGTGGAGATAGACCAGTTACTCTCCATCGACATGGGTGAAAAAGAAACCCTCAGATCTTACAACAGCCGCTACTGGGAGACATTCAACCAGATTGGAGACTGCCCCACCAATCTAGCCATTGCACAATATAAACGAGGCCTTCCAGTTGGAAACAGACTAAGGGACTCGATCACCATGACGCCACCCCTTACCATGGAAGCCCTGATGGAGAGAGTGCATCAGCACATCAGGGTAGAAGAGGATGGTGCACGTGCCAAAGCAAAATCTAGTGCAACCGCACTACCAGAAAAGAAGACCTCAGCAAGGGTCAACACAGTAGATCGGCAGAATAAAAACGGGCGTGGCAGACGAGATAACGGAGAAGACCCAGACAAAAGATGGTTGAGAATCCGCACTGCCATAACAACGGTATTCAAAAAACCAATATATCGGATTCTGAGCGAAATAAAAGACGAGCCTTTTGTCAAGTGGCCAGCCAAGCTAGGGGAAGCTCAGAAAAATTACGACGACAGATCACGGTGCACCTTCCACAAAGAAAAGGGGCACCGAACTGAGAATTGCACGCCATTGAGACAGCACTTGGAAGAATTGGTGGCAGCAGGCCACTTGGACAAATACATTGAAGGAGGGATGCAACCGACCCCTCAAGATCATAATGACCATCCCAACAGAATGCCAATCGATGCCGCACCACAAGGCATCATCAATGTGATACATGGAGTCTTTGAACCTGAGCGTGTATGCGAGCTCAGGGGATCAATCAAGAAGGCTGAGCACTTTAGGGAAGTGCTAAGTGCCCAACCTGCCGCCAAGAAGGGGAAGTCAGAGGCAACAAATATCATGTCCTTTTCAGATAAGGACTTGGATCGAATATACTGCCCCCATAATGATGCCTTGGTCGTCACTCTCCGAGTCAAGGATTTTGACGTCAAGCGGATTCTGATTGACCAAGGTAGTTCATGCGAGATCATGTACTACGACACATTCAAACAACTGAAGCTGCAAGACAAAGACTTGGCGCCTGCAGTTTCTCCCCTGATTGGATTCAACTCCATGCCAGAATGGCCTGTCGGCAAAATAATCCTTCCAGTCAGAGCAGGGAGTGTAACAAAACAAGTGGAGTTCTGGGTATTGAAGGTCCCCTCCACATACAACATCATCTTGGGCAGAACATGGCTGCATGCCATGCGTTCGGTAGCGTCGTCATACCATCAGGTAATGCGGTTTCCCAACGACACCGGCATAATTGAAGAAGTCTATGGCGATCAGATCATGTCAAAACAATGCTTTGCCACAGCGAATGGAAGCCGAGCTGCCAAGGGATACGTTCATTCGGTGGAGGAACCAGAAAGTAATGAACTATTCGCAGACATCGGCAAAGAGGCTGATCAGAAAGCGGTGGAGGACTTGGTGGAGGTAAAAATAGATGAGAAGAACCTGGATAAGTTCTTCTTGCTTGGCTCATCGTTGTCCAGCACTGAGAGGTTAGAGGTCCTGGAATTCTTGACCTCTAATATCGAAGTGTTTGCCTGGACACCCTACGACATGCCAGGTATTGACCCAAACTTCACTAGTCACCAACTCAATGTCCACCCATCCGCCAGACCAGTCATCCAACGCACACGCAGATTGGCGCTCCATCACGCCGAAATAGTGGCGGAGGAAGTAGGCAACCTGCTGGAGGCAGGAGCAATAAAAGAAGTGCACTACCCAATATGGATCTCCAATACAGTTGTAGTTCCAAAAAAGAATGGTAAATGGCGTGTCTGCGTCGACTACAAAACAGTCAACAAGGCGTGCCCAAAAGATAGCTTTCCTCTACCAAGGATAGATCAATTGGTGGACCTAACGGCAGGGCACAACCGACTTAGCTTCCTGGATGCATACAGAGGCTACCACCAGATCGCCATGCATGAACCAGACCAGGAGGTCACATCCTTTACTACACCAAGAGGATTATATTGCTACAAGGTCATGCCCTTTGGCCTAAAGAACGCAGGGGCGACATTCCAAAGGATGGTCACCAAGATGTTTGAACCATTGTTAGGCAGAACAATGGAGGCTTACATCGACGACATGGTGGTCAAAAGCAAGGATGAGAATGACCATCTTAAAGACCTAGACGAGATGTTCCAGATCCTGAAGAAACACAAGTTGCGCCTTAATGCGTCCAAATGCGCATTCGGAGTTGGATCTGGCAAATTCTTGGGCTTCTTGGTGACCAACCGAGGTATAGAAGCAGACCCCTCTCAGATCAAAGCAATCCAGGAGTTGGAGAGACCAAACTCAGTCAAAGAAGTGCAACATCTCACTGGTATGGCAGCTGCGCTCAACCGGTTCATAAGCAGGTCATCAGACAGACTACGACCGTTCTTCCAAGCTTTAAAAACCAAATTTGAGTGGGATGAAGAATGCGACCGAGCTCTGGAAAGCTTGAAGGAGTACATGTCTTCCCCACCACTACTTGTTACTCCAGTACCTGGTGAAGAACTCTTTCTGTACCTGGCAGTCTCTCAGCACGCAGTCAGCGCAGTGTTGGTTCGTGCAGAAGGAATACAACACTTGCCCATCTTTTATGTCAGCAAGACATTGTTGGGAGCCGAAACAAGGTACTTGCCCTTGGAGAAACTAGCGTTAGCATTGATGATGGCATCCAGAAAATTGGCGCACTACTTTCACGTCCACACCATAGTCGTCCTCACAGCCTTTCCACTAAAAGCTCTGTTTGAAAGGGCGAACTTTAGTGGGCGAATTTTGAAGTGGGCAGTAGAGTTGGGACAATTCGACATCAAATTCCAACCCAAAACCGCGATAAAAGCCCAATCTTTGGCAGACTTCGTCGCAGAGTTTACTCCTGGAAGTCATCATATCTGCCCAGTCGACCTAACTGACATAACCGAACTAGGGACGAAAGTTGACGGCGGAATAGCGCAACCCCTAGCAGAAGGTAGTCAATCAAGCACCAAGGCAGACCACACTAAGGACAACAAGGAAGAGACAGACAAAGGCTCACCAACAAATCAAACAGAGGACGAAGGACAGATAGCCAACATGGACTTTGAAGAAAACACCATCCTTGACCCCATGGCATCATCTGATCCTTCCACTTGCTGGAAACTATTCGTTGGAGAGATGTGGAAGCTCTTTGTGGATGGAGCATCCAACCGACATGGAGCAGGGCTTGGCATAGTCCTCATCTCTCCAGACGGCCTGGTTATAGAGCAAGCAATCAACCTTGGCTTCCCAGCATCCAACAATGAAGCGGAGTATGAGGCGCTTCTCGCAGGACTCAAGTCGGCACACTTCATGAAAGCAACCGAACTAATGGTATACAGTGACTCTCTGCTGGTGGTAAACCAAATTTCTGGCGAATACGAAGCAAAGGACGACAGAATGGCCAAGTACCAAGAGTTAGTCCGAACAGAGATCAAGAAGTTTGATGTGGTAAGGATAGAACAAATTGGCAGGGAGGAAAACAGCCGAGCGGACGAACTAGCAGGCCTGGCCTCAATGGCAGATACATCAATCCCTCATCCATTACTCATCGACTTCTTACCAAGACCGAGCATAGAAGACCCCGAAGCAGAAGAAGTATGTTGCACAGAATTAGGCCCTTCTTGGATGGATCCCATCATCCTGTTCCTGAAAGACGGCATCCTACCAGAAGAGAAAAAAGAAGCCAACAAAATAAGGGCAAAGTCGCAGCGATTTTGGCTATCTCCATCTTTGGCATTATACAAGAAGTCATTCTCTGGGCCTTACCTCAAGTGCGTTCATCCCAGCAAAGTAGAAGCATTCCTGTTCGAAATACACGAAGGGGTATGTGGAAGTCATCAAGGGGGAAGGTCGCTCGCTTACAGGGCTATTTCGCAAGGATATTGGTGGCCATATATGCAAGCAGACTCAGAGAAATATGTGAAGAAGTGTGAAAAATGCCAGAAATTCGCGCACCAAATACATCAACCAGCAAGAGAACTCCTACCCTTAACTAGCCCATGGCCTTTCGCAATGTGGGGCTTGGACATAGTAGGACCACTTCCAACAGCACCCGGGGGCAGAAAATTCTTTCTCGCAGCAACAGACTACTTCACAAAGTGGGTGGAAGCAGAAGCATTGGCGTCAATCAAAGAAAAAGATGTGAAGAAGTTTGTTTGGCAGAATATTATCACTCGGTTTGGCATACCAAAAGCACTGATCTCAGACAATGGAACTCAGTTCGACGGCAGAATCTTTAGAAGCTTTTGTGAAGAATATAAGATAGAGTTCTACAATTCCACACCGGCATATCCTCAAGCAAATGGGCAGGCTGAAGCATCAAATAAAGTCGTCTTGGATGGACTAAAGAAAAGGCTAGAGAAAGCAAAAGGCAAGTGGGCAGATGAACTTCCTCACGTCTTATGGGCTTACCGCACCACGCCTCGGCGATCAACTGGAGAAACACCATTCTCCTTAGCCTATGGAATGGAGGCAGTGATCCCACTAGAAGTTGGCCTCCCCACAATTCGAAGCGAAAATTTTGATCCAGACTTAAATGGAGAAGCCATAGCCTTAGAACTCAACCTTGCAGAAGAAAGAAGAGAAAGAGCGCTAGTCCACATCGCCTCATACCAACGAGAGTTAATCAAAAAATACAGCAAAAAGGTGTATCCAAGACAATTCAAGATTGGGGATTGGGTACTACGCAAAGTAATGGGAAACACCTTGATCCCAGGAGACGGCAAGTTAGGCCCAAATTGGGAAGGTCCTTATAAGGTGGTTGGGTTAGCAGGCAAAGGGGCATACCACCTAGAAGACAAGGATGGCAAGGCAATCCCTAGGCCATGGAATACGGCCAATCTCAAGTTATTTTACTTTTAGCTTTTCTTTTCCAAACATATGTACTTTTCTCTTCCTTCAATAAAATGAGAAATTCTTTTTAGCCCGAATTATTCTTTGTAAAAGTTAGCTTCAAAGACTAAGTATATTGCAAACATTCTATTCTAAGTTAGCTGGAAAAACTAACTCAGAGGTTGGCTGGATTAAACCAACACCCTTCCTAAGCCCAGGATAAGGCTGCAGGACATTTGGTCGGAATAACCAAATACTATAAGTTAGCTGGAAAAACTAACTTCAATAGTTAGCTGGAAAAACTAACTTCAATAGTTGGCTGGAATAAACCAACTCTTGTTACTCTTCAGCCGAAGTAAGTGTATGGCTGAAGAGTGGTTGGCTGGAATAAACCAACTCTTGTTACTCTTCAGCCGAAGTAAGTGTATGGCTGAAGAGTGGTTGGCTGGAATAAACCAACTCTTGTTACTCTTCAGCCGAAGTAAGTGTATGGCTGAAGAGTGGTTGGCTGGAATAAACCAACTCTTGTTACTCTTCAGCCGAAGTAAGTGTATGGCTGAAGAGTGGTTGGCTGGAATAAACCAACTCTTGTTACTCTTCAGCCGAAGTAAGTGTATGGCTGAAGAGTGGTTGGCTGGAATAAACCAACTCTTGTTACTCTTCAGCCGAAGTAAGTATGGCTGAAGAGTGGTTGGCTGGAATAAACCAACTCTTGTTACTCTTCAGCCGAAGTAAGTGTATGGCTGAAGAGTGGTTGGCTGGAATAAACCAACTCTTGTTACTCTTCAGCCGAAGTAAGTATGGCTGAAGAGTGGTTGGCTGGAATAAACCAACACTTTGTACTCCTCAGCTGAAGTAAGTGTATGGCTGAAGAGTGGTTGGCTGGAATGAACCAACACTTTGTACTCCTCAGCCGAAGTGATTATATCGGCTAAGGAGTGGTTGGCTAGTAAGCATATTTTAGCCAGCCGAAACCGAAATAACAGTTGGAGTAAAAGAAAACATTACAAAGCACAGGCATACATATCACAACCGGAATAAGAGTTGCGTAAAATTTTCATTGCAAGAAAGGTCATTACAAAGGGGCTTAGTTCGGTTACAAAGAAAAGAGTACAAAATTAAGAGAAAAGTTCATCTATCTCGGCGTCTAAAGCCGCATCATCACCAACTCGAAGACCGGTTTCAAGAGGAAGCTCACTCTCGGCTGCCAGGATTCCTTCGGTTGGAACCACGTTTTCATTCGGCTGCTCGATAGGAAGGTCCTCTACCATGGGTTCCAACCGAAGTGATGGGTTGGCACCAACAACCGGAATGTCTTCAGGAGCAGAGGAATCATCAGTGTCTGAGTCCTCCAGAAACTCTTGTTGCAAGATGTCTGCATACGCCGCAAGGGACTTCGGTATAAAATAAGCTGGAGGGTCGAAGACCTCGGTCTGTTGATCATGACCGAGCTTCTCCACAGCCGCCCTCCAGCCACACTTGAAGAAAAGCTCCTTGGCGGCGTCGCATTGTTTGACATAGGCCTCCTCTGCCTCCTTGTAACCTCGCTTGTACCCCTCCTTTTCGGCCGCCTCCATGTTCTCTTTTAGTTCGCTTATTTCGGCGTCCTTTCTCTTCTCAAGCTTCAACAACTCCCGCAGATACTTGTCCTTCATAACGATGGCTGCTTTCTGCTTCTCCGCTTCCGCCGAACTAACTAGATCGGCAAGATGGCCGTTCTTCGCTTGTAGCTCGGCCATTCTCTTTTCGGCTTCTACTAGTTCGGCCGCCTTGGCTTCGGCTTCCGCCATCGCCTGCCTTGTGGTTTTGCGGAGTTCTTGGACTTTCTTATAAGTGATGTTATTCTTCTGCAAGGCCTGACAAAAAGAAGACTTCTCTTAAGCCGAAGTAAAAGTTGGAAAGTTTAAACAGAAAAAGCAGACAGAGCTACTTACCAAGATCATGGACTTGGAAGCAGACCGAATTGACTTCATTTCGGTGTTCAGTTGCTTCAAGTGGTGCTCCATATCCTTGGGGAGGCACACACTTTTGGCCAGGTTAAAGACCAATTGATGGTCTTTTTCAGCCACAACCGAGTCAATGGCTTTGATATCTCGGTCGTTGAAGGTCAGCGGCGGAGCCCACTTCGGAGATTCAGGTCGGTCAGTTTGCTCCGGTTGGGGGGAAGGTTGAGGACTTTGTGGGATGGATTCAACCTCATCAACAAGTTGCTGTTCGGTCAGTGTAGACCGGGCGCGTTTGGAGGGCCGAGATGAAGAAGGCCGTTGAGAGGGGAGGGCCACAACGGCAGGCTGCTCCTCAATCGTCGGTGGTACTTCGGCTCTGGTTGTCGAGGTCAGAAGGGCCCTGACTCTGCTCTTCTTTGCCATTTCTTCCTCAGCAGTTAAAGGAACAAGTCTTATTTCGGGCAAAGTTGGGTCCGGTTCTGGTGCTTCCTCAAGTAGGAAATCGGTTACTCTTGCTTTTCGGCGACCGCTATATCGGTAGGTCGGTTCAAAATTTAGAAGCTTGGCCCAACCTCTTTCTTTAATCCGTAGTGCGGCTCGCAAAACCGCAAGGTTGGGATAACTATATAAGGAATGAAGATGGGCGAAATCTGCAAAAAAAGAGAGTGTTAGTTCGGTCAATAGACACAAAAACCGAGATAACATACAAGAAAGAAGACCGAAGTTAAAATTACCAGGTTCTCCCTTTTTCCAATTGATAGGTCGGCCAGGAATTTGGGCTTGAAAATCCTCAAAATTCCCAGAGACCCAGAAGAAGTCATCATCATTAAGGTCTTTGTCCGGTGTGTGCTTAACTATCTTCTCTCGGCGACGGCGGATCCTAAGGTAATAGACCCACCCAGCATCTTTCGAGCCGATGGAATATTGATGGAATATTTCAGCAAGGCCAAGGTTTAAACCGGTTTGGTGGTTTAGTGCGGCTATTCCCATGATAATACGGTATGTATTGGTGGACAGTTGGGTGGGGCATAACCTAGTCTGCCTAAGGAATTCACAGATCAACGGTTGGACAGGGAACCGTAGTCCGGTTTCTATTATTGATTGAAAGGTAAAAGGGACGAAGCCTTCATTTTCCCAAGGAATAACATTTTTCTTTGCCAGCACCAGTTGGACATCATCAGGAATCTGGTAATCTTGCCTAAATTCGGCCATGCCACCAGGGGTTTCGACTAAATACCTATACTTACCCATTTGTTGTATAATTTACGAATAAATTATTTCGGTACAAAAATTTGGCTCAGTAGCTCGGTTGAGCACACGCAGGAGTGCCTGGGCAACCTAAGTCTGCAAGGTAGAAAACAATGGGGTTAAGCACAGATCGTTGGACTGCGCTACAAATTATAAGCAAGATATACAAATCCTACTTCGGCTTAGTGGGCTGGTTCTACCTCGGCTCATCAGAAGGTTTGTTAGCTCGGTTTTGAGCAGATTAGACCGGTTTAACGTCTAGGGGCAGCTTTCCGAGTTCGGTCTATAAAACTAAGAAAGCTGGTTTAGTCCCAAGGCCTAAATCGGTTGCAGTGTGAGGAAAGTTACTTCGGTTGAGCACCTAGGGGCGGCTTTCTGAGTTCGGTTTAAGAACTAAGAAAGCCGGCTGGGCCCCAAAAGCTTAGCTCGGCTATAGACCGAAGTACCTAGTTCGGTATGTGCAAGCTTGTTCGGTGATCTTATCTTGGCTAGAATGGTTCAGAAGAAACTACTGATATTCCTACAAGTTCTAGTTCAGTTATTTTCTGAATCTATCTACATACATAACACAAACAGTATCCTAGTTCAGTCGGGACGTGATTCTGGATCAAAATCGAGTTTTCTCTAGGGTATATGACATACACTCATGGGTTTTACTGATTTTTCCATGAAAGTACTAAAGTAAAATAGAGCTGGAAGAAAAATGTTTTGCAAAAGCAAGCAGAGCGTGGAAAACAGAATATGAAAGCAAAACAAAGGAAAGGAAAAAGGATTGCTTACCAGGAAAAGATGAAGCAGAGGGCAGGAGCAACGGCACCAACGAAGAACACAGACTTAGGAGGCTCAGAGGCTGGAGAAGCAGAGGCATAGAGAGAGAAGAAGGTGAATGGTTCGAAGGCAGAATGATCGTTTTGTGGAAGGAGAGAGAATGGGCGGGAACTGTTCAAAAATTTCGTACTACGAGGGCGGCGTGACAGCTGCTCCCAACCAATCAGTGCTTGACACGTGTCACTGGGATGGGAAGCGTTACAGACGCTATGATTGAAGAGACGTTTTTGACCGGGCAGAACGGGGCCCGGAGTGAAATTAGCTCGGCTTAAAAGTTCGAAAGTTTTTAGCTCGGCTGGAGAGGCTAAAGTATTCTTAGCTCGGCTGGAAAAGCTTAAAACGACGCCAGCTCGGTTGATAGACTGATAATCCCAATCATGCCATGCAGATGGAATTAAGGGGCAATTGAGAGGGTAATTTTTGGTAAAAATTGGGCCGAGCTGTGAGATGGACTTGGTGGCCCAAAATGCCAAGGACTGGGTAAAAGGCCGAAATGTTACTGCGGCCCAAGAGAGATAAAAGTCACTCCGGCCCGAGCTGTTGAAGTAACTCCGGTTCAAGAACGATAGATTTACTCCGGCTCTGCGAAAATGATTGATTTACTTCGGTCAAAAGAGATGAAGTTACTTCGGCTAAAGGAATTACAAAGCTACTTCGGTTTTGACAACTTGAGTTAGTCCGGTCTCAAAAGGTAGTCCGGTCATGATTGAATTCGGGATAGGTCGGTTGTAATGTTGTTACTCGGTAGATCGGTCCAAGCATACCACGGTTCATGAAAGAGAGAACCAAGATATGGTGTAGCATGAAGAAGAACCGAACGACTGTTAGTACGGCCTACTTTATGACTCGGCATAGCCATTTTTACTTCGGTCAAATGGAAGTTCGGCCATAAAGAGAACCATCCCACTTGGTTTAAGCAGTGGGGGAAGGTGTAAAAGGATAAGCATTATCCTTAGGAGTATGAATCCTAGGAGGACTCTGCATGGAGAAATACAAGTCCTACTAGGATTGTGCCATATGAAACTTATAAAAGCTCACGAACATCACCTTGGAGGAGGTAATTGAACACAGCCTTCCTGAGAACTTAAAGCTTTGTCTATTTGTCAAGTTTTCTGACTTAGGCATCGGAGAGGTTTCCGGCACACACCCGCCGGCTAGCTTACGTTTGTGTTTTCAGGTGACAAAGCGACGTCGTACGGAGGAGCGTGGACTTGGTCAACAGGATTATACGAGGAGAATTATTTCCTCCCCGTACAGTATACTACACAAAAAATTAAACCAAAACCACAGAATTAAATTCTGTAAAAAAAATAAAATTTTATTTAACCAAATTAATTCCACACAGAAAATTAAATTTTTGTAACACTTCAATAATTAAAATACTAAAAACAGAATTTTAATTAATGAACACTCAGAAATTATTTCTGAAAATCAAAATTAATTTCTGACAAACTTCACAAATAAATATTCTAAATTGTTAATGACACCAGTATATTACTACTAGTTGTCAAAGAAAATAGATAATATATTACTACTATTTGTTTTTCCAACCAAAATATTATGTTGTTAAACCACAGAAAATAATTTCTATAAGAAGAAAAAAGAGAAAAGGAAACAAACAAAAAATTATGTATAAACGGAATTAGTCGAATCTGTCTTTAGATTGTTGGAAAAATCTTCCATGTAAATTAAATAACTTGAAACAAATCAAACAAATAAAAATAAATTGCTCACATAATTTATTTTATCAAAATGTAAAAGTATAAAAAGATCAAGTCGAGTGTGTGACACTTTGTTCTTAAGACAGATTCGCCCTGCTATGGTGCTTACGGACAAATGTCGTCTATCTCCTAGGATACAATGATCTTCACAAATTGTAGTAGTATTCCAAACAATTTGTACGGTGAACAAACCTATATTCTATATTCTCTGAATTTTTCTATAAAACTAATATAAAGAATAATAATGCAAGAGAGCAAAAATGAATTCAAGAAAATCAATTTTTCGGAATCCACAAATGCTGGAACAGATCTAGTATTTATAGACCCGAATAGGTGTTATTTTCAAACTGGAACAGATTGGTTTTGAAACCAACAGGTGCACTACTATTTGAACAGATAACTGCTGGGTAGTTTTTATCTGTTTGAAACTGCAGTGGTTATAAACCTGTCCAAAAAATCCGAGCATGTATGAAATCTGCCGAACAGATATGCAACTGCTTTGAATAGATGCAGTTCAAATTTTGAACAAATCAGGTCACAGTTGAATCTGTAAACTGTTAGCAGTTTAAAAAACCTGTTTAACAGTTGGAAATTTAGTGGAATTCGGAGGCACAATTTTTGGACAATAAATTTGAATTCAAATTTGAATTAAATCCAATTTGAAATTCAAATAATTTCTGCAAGAATTTGAAAAAATTCAAATAAATTTTGTTCAAAAAAAATTAATATTAGAACCGAATCGACCCACAACCCACACCCGGCACGGATTGCAGCGCGCCTGTGTGGTGGTTTGGGCTAAAGTTTATATTGTTTATAACTCCTTCCTTTAGCCCAAGCACAAGCTCTCTTAAAGTTTCAATCTAGAGCTCTAAAGTTTATCTCTTAAAGTTTATATTGTTTATAGCTCTAAAGTTTATATTGGTTTGAGCTTGTGTATGTAAATAAACTTTAAGAGAGCTTGTGTATGTATATAAACTTTATAACTCCACCCAAGTGTTGCAATCTAGAGCTTATATACATACACAAGCTCTCTTAAAGTTTCAATGTGGGATAACCGAGTTCAAGGAAACCCACATTTAATTCTTTAATTGTCCATTCTACGAACCCGAAAACGAGGTCAACTTCCCATTCACTCATAAATGGTTTTGACGAACCGTCTTCACCGTGTGACTTGCCATGCGGCAAGGAACATGTCACCTCTTTGGACCTACCCCAAAAGACATTTGGGACCCACTCAAAATTGGCCCAAAATAAGCCTATAAAAACCAAATTTTCAACAATTGTGACATAATAAGTAGGGGTTTGCATGGTGTGGTTCAGTGTGGTATGAAGATAAAACTAAAACTAAACTGTGGATGACAGGTTAACAAATTTGCTAGGCAGTTTGAGCGGTTTCAACCTATTATTTGATTGAAGTATTAAACAATTATCAAGCATTTACATAGTATATAACACTAATTTGTATAAAAATTTTCATACATATAACGCTAACTGATTTTACATAATATTTTTCATATATATAACACTAATTTACATCAAATTCTATATCTCAAATCTCTCTCTCATACTAATTTTTATTTTGATATTTCATTGAATGTAAATACATATATATATATATATATATATATATTAACTATGGCCAGACAGAGTGGTTTCGAAGGCAGACTATGAATTTCAAATCGTGGATCAAACCAATCCATTGTTAAAGGGCAGATCGGAATGGATTGAGCAATTTTGACAGATTGAGCGGTATTTTGCATAATCCTAATAATAAGTGTCAACTTCTAATTTGTCACATTCAATCATATAAGGCCAATTCTCTTGGTACATCCTTGAAGGTGAATTTGGGATCTAGATTGCGAGTCTATGGTATTTCTCAAAACAACTTAAACTATACGGCTAAGTATTAATTTTTCTTATTATTTTGAACAAATTACATTTTCTTTTTTTTCTTTTTTAAAACAAACTACACCCTTCATTATTTTTCTTACTATTTTAAACAAAAGACATCTCACAACTAATTTGATACTTACTTGATTCTTTGATTTTAAATTGTTCAAAATTCTGAATGACATTTTTACCATCAAATTAGGTCTCAAAAGTTACAGATTGTACAATTATTTTTAATTGGATTACATGAACCAATTTTTTTTTTTAAATATAGAAAGCTAAGTAAATAAAATTGATAGTTTAAGGATGCCGTAAAAATAATGAACAAAAATAAAATTATCACCTTTTATTTTTTGCACAAAGTAGAATGCTTGAGAGTTAGTAGTCTCAACTCTCAGAGCTCACAATCCTGACACCTAAGACCCCGTTTGTTTGGAGAGTTAGAGGGGGGATTGGAATTGATAGTGAGGTGGGACCCACTAATATTGTGTTTGTTTTGAGAGATAGGGAGGAGATTGATAGTGAGCTCCGGATTAGGATGAGCCTCTCCAAGGGGATTCAGATGGGCCTCCAGGACTTGGTATTAGAAAAATAGTCCGGTGGACTAGAAATTTTTTATTTTTATTTATTTTTTATTTTATTTTTTACATGTTGGGCATTTTTTTTTAACATTAATGTTTAATTTTTTATATTTTTTGTTAAGTAAAAATCATTATTTTATTTGTTTTATTTTTTTTTTGGAAATTTTTTACTTTGTTTTTATTTTTTTAAAATTTTTTACATGTTGGGCATTTTTTTTAAAACATTAATGTTTAATATTTTTGTATTTTTTTTATTTGTTTTATTATTTTATATTTATTTTATATAAAAATACTTTAACAATACCTACACTAACAACTATCATCAAAATAAACACAATTTTACTTAATCCTCTCACTAACAATCCCCCCACTATTAATCCCATCATTATCAATCTCTTCTATTCTATCTCTAAAAACAAACGGGGCCTAAGTGTTCAAGACCACTTGAGCACCAATCTGAGTAGGCATTATTTATTAGTGTTAAGGTCACGTTTAAGGATAGACCTAGCGGGGTAAAAGGGGCGATCGTCCTTAACTATTTTAAAAAACTTATTTATTATAATAGTTATTAGTTAATGATTATCTCTAAATTGTACAGACTCATCCCTCTATGTTTTTTAAAACTTAAATGGCCACTCTACTACATTTATGAAACATGGGTATTAAATTATGAAATTAAAAATATTGGACAATATAACCAAAAAAAAAAAAGGGTTTATCATACTCAAGTGTCAATTAGCCTGCAAAGAAGATGTTGAAGGATGATTTAACAAATGACTTGATCAAATTTATTGAGAAAGAAATAATTATGGATTTTAATTCGATTTTGCAATAGGTGCCACTAATTAATAACATAAAAGATCATCAAGCACAACTCAAAGTGCCTCATTTTAATAAATAGATTATCTTACAATTTTCATATTTTGTAACCCAACATGGATACAAGAAAATAGATTTCTTTATATATTTTTCATATTATTTTTCACTTTTTATATTGGTAGAAATTATTATTGTAGACCATATAAATATATATGTTTTCTCTCTCTATGTCAAAATTTTAGGTCCGTTCCTAATCATGTTAATGTAAATATTATCTATGTAGCATATGTTAAGAAAATTCAGAGATATTATTCATTTTTTAGTATACGTACTTTTATATAGAATATATAATCTTTTTAAACACTTTAACATGTACATTAAAGATACATGTTAACAAAATCTTCATATTAATAATCTTAAATCAGCAATCTCTCATGTTTGAAATTTCTCTAGCTTATAAGGACATTCCTCATATCATATCATACCTCATATCATTTCATCATATAATAATTTATAGTTGGCTTTTTAAGTTTTTTGGCTATCACTAAAGTTAACCGCTACGTAATTCGTCCTGCTCATGATCTTGCTACAAATGTAAACAACTTTATGACTTAGCTGTGGTAATTTCTGGTTCTCAAAAAAAAAAAAAATAGTAATTTACATGAAAGAATGTATACATACATTTACATGCATGATGATTTAGCTAACATTTATGAAAATATATTTATTTTATAAAAAAATTATCTGTTATCCTGTGCATTGCACGATCAATTACTAATTTATACTGAAATTGTTAAGAAATAACTAGAAAGATTAAATATCTTGACATTTGTTATACTAGTGAGTAGCACATGCAATACGTGTACAATTCAGATAACTAATAATAAAAATAAATAATAATTTAATATCATAATATGTGTGTTACTTAAATAATAAGTATGTTCTTACTGAAATCTAAAGTTTTGAATTTAATACTTGCTTACGCTGTGTATAATAATTTGTTTATTTTAACATATATAAAATTGTTACATAGCATGAGAAGAAAAAAAATTCACTAAATCAATTTAAGTTTTTACTTAATAATAGTATAGATAGAAGATAGATATCAAATTTACACGCAAGAAAAAAACTACACTTACAAACAATCCAAGCCGTGCCAAAGATATATTGGAATACTATTAAAGCTAGTTTGAATTGGATAAATGTGAAGACTTATGCCAAGTCAGAATAATATTCAAAACTGAAACTATATGTTATCCAAAACTGAAATTGTGACCTTAAAACATGTTGTCTTAATCTAAAAGAATGTTCTACTCACAATGTTTAAGACAATTTTAAATATGTATATGAAAAAAAGGCTGATATGTAAGGAGTCGATTTAGGAGAGAATTACGTGTAAGTTTTAATAAGTGGACTTATTATTTAATAAATTTTATGGTAATTAATAGCCTTTTTCATCATATTACTATAAAAAATGTTACTAATTGTTAATTTTCAACGATAGTTTGAGAATTGTCACAAGAAATATCACTAATTATAAGTTTTAGCAACAATTTAAAAAAATTGTCACAAAAAAGTCCGTGATTTTCAACTTTTAGCGATAATTTGAAAATTTTGTCACAGAAAAATATCACTAATTATAAGTTTTAGTGATAATTTATAAAAACCATGACCAAAAAAAGTCATTAATTGTCAATTTTTAGCGACATATGCAAAAAAATGTCACAAAAAATTATTTTTAGCGATGATTTTATTAAGACTTATTTTCAATAGAACTTGATGGGAATTAAATACAACTATTAAGACCTATTAATAATTTATCTTAGATGGTCCTAACATTTGAAATTATTAATTTGTTAAAGATTTGGTAATCATAATTTTTTTTTTTATTGTTTTAAAAAAATAGACGATAAATACATTTTTAAAAATAGATCATTTAATTTTTTTTTCAAAAAAGGATAAATGAAAAAGTTATTATTATCAAATCGACATAATTTTTTTCATGGATAATATACAAAAAGTCTTACAAAATAAACCGGTCAGATAATCGAAACAGAACCAGTAGTGATCCTCCTGAGTTACTCAAATTTCCTCAAGTTTATATTTGAATTTAAGATAAACTCAACCCAATAACTTATGTCATTAGAAGATAAACTTAAGTTGCAGTTTACAATGATGATCTAAACCGTTTATTTTGTACATGTCACAGTGTAGACCGTCTGTGCAAAGAATCAACTTTATCAGATTTCGTTGAATAGATAAACAAATTGCATTTTATTTTATAAAATTGGAGGTTTAAGTTTAAACTCAGAACTATCGTCCATTTTAAGAAATTAAATGTAGTTTTTCATGTGTTTAGTGATATTCGATTAAACTAATTTTTTAAATAACTCATCTTTGTTATTGAATTTACAAGATGAACGGTTTGGATTATCATTTTAAGCTTAGAGTGGAACCCAAAAAATGAAATATAAAAGAGTATGAAAAATAGTAGTATAGAGAAGAGTCATTCTCTTCTTGAATAGTCTTCACATTCTGACAAGCCACATTGAATAAATTTTTTTTTTTAACTGAAGAGATAATGCATTATTAATAATGAAAAAAAAAATGATTGGTTATGAAAATAAAGTTTAACAACAAAATTGTTGGAACATGCAGATTTGGTAACCTAAACTCAACAACTCGCCAGAAAGATGGGTATAACTTTAACTAACAATGACTTGTTCTTGCATACATATTGTTTTAAATTTTTTTGATCCTGAAGAGGTCTCAGCTTGTTAATTTGTTACTTTGTACTTAAAAAATTAAAATAAAATAAAATAAATATGAAATGTGGTTAAAAAAGATAAATTTATAATAGAGTCCACATTTTGACAAGTGTGAATCGTTTGAAATTTCAAAAAATGGAATGCACATTACACATGAACCTTTATATGCAATTTCCATTTCGATTAATAATGTGCCATGGCTAAAGCACCAAAAAAAGAAAAAAGAAAAAAAGAAAAGAAGTGGTCTTATGGTCAAGATAACGCCTATTGTTTTTAGGAAAAATTACTACTCAGTGGCAAATTGAAAATTTTATTACATATTTATGAAAAAAATTATAATTATAATTATTAATATTTATAAATTTTACTATCTATTTATAATTATTTTTTGTGAGGACTAAAGAAGGAAAAATGATTAATGATACAAACGTATTACAGCAGTTGCCAGCTCATGGGCAAGAGTAATTGTTAGAAATGGTTTTGGAAAATAAGATTTTTCTTCAACTTTGGTCTAATATTTAGATGGGACCCATGCGTCAAATTTGGCGGGTTTAAGTGGTAACGCGTTCTATGCCGCGTTGTGATTCACGTAGCATATTTGGTTGCTCAAACTCATTATTGGGTGAATGGAAAATTGAAGTCAAAGTGAACTCCATGGAAATGGAGTTTTTGGTGGAAATTCCTTAAGGTTTGGTTTAAGGCTTGTCCCACATTGGTTTGGTGGGCAAACTTTTATTGGTTTATAAAGCTTGGGTTTGTAATTTAGGGAAGGCCCCAAGGGGTAACTAAGTTTTGTGGAAGGGTGAGGT
This sequence comes from Camellia sinensis, assembly GCF_055761805.1. Classification (NCBI taxonomy): domain Eukaryota; kingdom Viridiplantae; phylum Streptophyta; class Magnoliopsida; order Ericales; family Theaceae; genus Camellia; species Camellia sinensis. Next base: position 94,172,824 of record NC_138962.1, read on the forward strand.
TATGGGCTAGACCCATTGGATCCAAAAATAAACACACGCGCCGCCGTCCGACTAGTCGGGTGGGCTAGACTTGGGCACGGGTGCATGGTGTAAGGTTGAGTTGGGATTATTTGGCCCAATACTAATTATTTTTTAGCCAAAAACATTTGAGTTTCATTTTTTTTAAATTAAATTGTAATTTTTTGGAATTTGAATTTCGAAAATTAAATTTAAAAAATTGGTTGTCACACCTGTCCCGTTTTTTCCCCACCCGAATAGATGTATATCTATTTCAATTTAAACCAAACAGATTCATATCTGTTTGAGATTTAAACCCAACAGATTCCTTACCTGTTCATTCAAACCGAACAAGTATAATACCTGTTCGAACAGGTTTTGCACCTGTTTAATTCAAACCAAATAGCCACAAATTCTTCTATAAATAGATAGACCATCATTTGGATTTTGCATTCAGAAAATTCGTTCTTCTCTCTGTAATTACTCTCTGCATTTTGTTGCATTTAATTTTCTTATGAGAAAGAGTGTATACACAAAGTGTGTTCGTTGTGCGAAAAATTTGTAGTGCTACAATTATTCGTAGTTGATCATTTTATTTTGGGAGATAGACGTCCATAATCTAAAAGTATCGTGGAGAGGACGAATCTGTATTAAGGATACAGTGTTAAACACTGGACTTGATTAAAATTTTGTTCAATAAATACATAAGGTTAGTAATTAATTTACTTTCTGTTTTATTATTTTTTATGTTTCAGACTTTGATTTTGTTTTTGTAACAAAATAAAAATATGTTTTTATTTATTTATTTTATATCATGGTTTGATTTTTGTAATCAAACAATCTCTCTCATTTTTTTTATTTCTTATGTTTGTTGTTAAGTACACAACCATAATTTATTCGTAATACAATGAAGATTGTCCAATAATCTTAAGACAGACTATTTTTTGGTGTCTTCATTGTATTTATTTTTTGTGCTTTTTACAAAGTGATAGTCTGGTTGGAAAATACAAATAGTAGTCATATACTGTTTGACAAATAGTAGTAATATATTGTTTATTTTCTTTGACAACTAGTAGTAATATACTGGTGTCATTAACAATTTCAAAATATTAATTTGTGTAATAGTGTTACAGAAAATTATTGTGTAGTAATTTATTTTCTTGGTTTTAGTAACTAGAAAAATAAAATTATTTTGTGTTTTAATTTATTTTCTGGTTTGAGTAACTAGAAAATTAATTTGTGTTTTGGTTTTGGTTTTTTCTGATTTTTTGTAATTAGATGTTATGGCTGGTGAAAGTAGTACTCCAAATTTGATTGTTACAACGACTCCGGTCCCTATCTAGAACCATGCTCAAGTTTTTATAAGGGGGATGCACCAATAAATCCCAAATTAATAACTTATACACTGTTTAGTCCTAAAAGTTTTCTTATAGACTGAAAGGTCCCATTATAATGTTTCAAACATCAGAATAATATTTTGAACATTAGATTTCGAACATCAGATTAATGCTTCGAACATTAGATTCCAAACATCAGATTAATATTTCAAACATTAGATTGATGTGCAAATGGGACTAAATGGAGCATAAGAAAACTTTTAGGACTAAATGGTTCAACTTTTCAGAAAACTTTTCAGAAACTAGGATTTATGGGTAAATTTTCCTTTTTATAAATCATGGAGAAAAATCAGAAAAATTTAATGGCACCGAGTTTAAGAGATGGTAACAAAAAATGTTGTCTTATCTTATAACTTTGAATCTTGTCCAGTTTCTCCGTGAAGAGGCTCCAGTACTTAGAGAGGATGAAAGTGATCGGCAAGTTGTTGCCGTTATAGACGCTTGGAAAGATTTTGATTTTATGTGCAGAAACTACATCCTCAATAGTCTTGACAACATGTTGTATAATGTTTATAGCCCTCTGAAAACCATAAAAGAGTTATGGGATTCTTTGGAAAAAAAAAATACAAGACAGAGGATGCCGGCACAAAGAAATTTGTTGTCGGTAAATTTTTGGACTTCGTTATCGTAGACTCCCAAACAGTAATTTCTCAAGTTTAAAATTTTCAATTAATTTTGCATGATATTCATCCTGAGGGTATGTCTCTGAGCGAGTCTTTCCAAGTCGCTGCGTTAGTGGGAAAATTACCACTGGCTTGGAAAGATTTCAAAAATTATTTAAAACATAAACGCAAAGAGATGACCATAGATGAATTGATTGTAAGACTAAGAATTGAGGAAGATAACTGTAAGGCTGAAAAGAAGAATGGTAAAAATCTCATTGAGTCCAAGGCTAATATGGTTGAACATGTGCCCAAACCACATAACAAAAAGAGGAAGTTTGCTGGAAATGGTCCTAAACAAGGCGATAACAATGGCAATAAAAAGTTCAAAGGTAAATGCTATAACTGTGGCAAGACCAGACATCGAGCTTGTCATGACCCAAACCCGCCCCTGTAGGTTTAGCGTCGCAATCGGCTAGTAATCCTTGGATTACCAAAGGCCTCCGAACAGAATAAAATATAATTAGGGGCTGCAGAAGCAAATATATAAACATACATAGTCGATTGAGCTATGCAGACATATATGAGACATAAATTTTTGTAACTTTCATACACATATACCTGACGTTATATTGACACTTTCTTTACAGATAGAACCAAAAAGGACTTAGCCCAATATACAGTTAACAAAAAATTTGTTCATAACCCAAAAGAAAACAAAGCGTTTACATTCACAAACATGACCATATGGAACCTCCTCGGGAGGAGCAAAGGTTGGCTGACCAAAAACTCTCCAGGCAGTCATCACTGAGCCTAGCCACACGCCCGGTCACCTACATATATAAATAGTAGAGTGAGCGGAAGCCCAGTGAATAATAACAAGATAAAGAGTTTAATGAATGATGTCCATCTCAGAGTTAGAGAATATAGTTTATATCAGAAACAGATTCTTATGCATATTCAAATCTCAAATCAAAAACAGATTCAGATTCACATACTTATCCAGAAATCATAACAGTTATAGGTGGTACATCCATTAACTATCATATCAACTTAGTCCTGAGACCCACATGTATAGTTGGTACCGACGACCATAAAGGTCCATATCTTGCGCTCAAGTAGCCATGGTATTGTTACCCCTAGGCGAGGGCCACGTGAATATAGGCCTCAGTATTGTTACCCCCGAGCGAGGGCCACATGAATATAAGCCACGGTATTGTTACCCCTGGGCGACGGCCACGTGCATATTGGCCACGGTATTGTTACCCCCGGGCGAGGGCCACGTGAACTAAGGATGCCACAAATACAATTTCAGAAAAATGGACATTCATTCATGATTCTTAAAATAGCATTTCAGAAAACAGATCATATCATATCAGTCAGAAAATACTTATGATTAAACATAGCTTTACAAAGTTATTACTCACTATTAACAGATGGCTTCAAGGCAAATAGACAGATTGGGCAAATCAGACATCTTGTGGTGCGTGACCTACACAGTTACAAAAAGGACACGTACTGAATTACACACCCGAAAACATTACTTAATTCTTTCTTATCTTGGTGTGTTTCTACTTCTTATCCTCATTATGGTGTCTTAATCTTGGCTTAGGAATGCCTAAGATGCAATGAAGATGCCAAAATGCATTTGAAAGCACTTGATCAAAATACTAGACATAGGGGTCCCCACTCGAGCGAAACTTCCTCCGCTCGAGCGGACATGAAAACATACGAGGGATCGCTCGAGCTCAACTTCCTTTGCTCGAGCGGTCTGCAAACTTTGGAAAAGTGTTGGTTGTGTGATTTTTATGCTCGACAGAAGCTTGACGGTCGCTCGAGCGTGAGACTTATGCCCTCGCTTGAGCGGTCTGTAAAAACATGAACTTCTGGGAGGTTGCATTTCACGCTCGAGCGAACTTTTGGTCATTCGAGCAGAGATGCAAAAACAAAGGTGGCCGTTCGAGCACAAGATTTGACGCTTGAGCAGAGAGGTCGAATTCTAGAATTTCCAGATTCACCTCCAAGCTCCCAATTTCAACTTTAAAGTTGCAAAACTCATCCATTTGGGCCAAACACTTGAGAAAATACATTTAAACTTGGAAATCATTAAAAATTAAGGGTCATTTCACAAAATCAAGGCCCAAGAGTAAGTAAATTGGCCAAAATTCAACTTGAAACTTCAAAAACATGACTTGCATGTAATAATATGAGCTTCAACTTTTCAAAACATGGTTAATAGAGGTATTGCTACAAAAACAAGTTGAATTCTTAAACTAAAACCAAAATTTGAACATGTATGGGACACATTCTTAGACATCATGCTCTAATTACAATGCAATGTACATGCACGTATGTATATTCTTCTTGCCTACTCCAATAAGCTTAATTCTTGCCTCAATTCACTTAATTCTTTTGAATATATGTGTTAAGTACCTTAATGACACAATTAAAGGCTTGATTTCTTACCTTAAATTTTGAATTCACAAGAGTAGAGGATTAAGCTTCACAATTCTTTTCAATTCCCAACAATCCTAGTAATCTTCATTTTTCCCTTATTGATCTCATTTGTTTTCTTAGTCTCTCTCTTTCTCTTACGCGTTTGGAGTTCAAGGAGAATGAAATAAGGGTGTAATAATTGGCTTCAAGGAGTCATATTAGTCTTATATAGGCTTATTTAGTTGTTTAATTTAGGCCTCGTTTGGGAACAGGCTAATTTAGTAACTTTTTGGCTATTTGACTAAAATATGAGCTAAAAAAAACTAGTATGTTTGGGATGAATTTTTGGCTTTTTACGAAAAGATGTGCAAAAAGTAAAGAGAAAAGAGAATCTTTGACCTTTTGGTATGGGTTGTTGGCTTTTTGACTAATTTAGTAACTTTTTGGCTTTTTGGCTAAAAATAAGGGTTCCCAAACGAGGCCTAAATTATTGATTAAGCTAATCAGTTGGACATTAATTATTCTAATTTAGTCGTTCCGAATCGAATTTCAATTAAATCTACCATAAAATTCTAAAAATTCTAATTAACACACAAATCAATTCAATTTCTGAATCGGATACCGATAAGGCCTTCAATTCACAAACCAAAACGAAAACATGAACAGATCTTTCTACGAGAAACAGATATAAACACAAATAAGGCAACATATGATGCAAAATTTCACTTTAATTACTCATTGGGCATAATTAAGTATGGATTAATGTTAATCATGGGTCAGGGTTGTTATAGAGTCTCTGATTGCCGCCGCCCTAAGAAGAATCTCGAAAGTACAAGCACGAAGACCACCAATCAAGCCAATGTGACAAAATTAGATTACATCTCTGACGAGGTAAATGACATCAATCTCTCTGTTGTGGTGTCTGAGGCTAATTTGGTTAGAAATCACAAGGAATGGTGGGTTGACACTAGGGCAACTCATCACATTTGTACGGACAAAGAGATGTTCACTACTAACAATGAGGCTGCAAATAGTGAACAATTTTTCATGAAAAATTCTTCTACTTCTACTGTGGCTGGACAGGTAGAGGTGATCTTGAAGATGACATTAGGGAAGGAACTTACTCTCAACAACATATTGCATGTACCAGACATCCAGAAGAATTTAGTTTCTGGTTCTTTGTTAAGTAAAAATGGTTTTAGGCTTGTGTTTGAGTCTGATAAATTTGTGTTAACAAAGAGTGATATGTATGTTAGTAAAGGATACATGAGTGATGGTCTCTTCAAGTTGAATGTAATGACGATTATATCAAAACTTGCTATTAATAAGAATAACATATCTTTTGTTTATATTCTTGAGTCAAATTTATGGCATGGTAGATTAAGACGTATAAATTTTGATGCTTTGCGTAGATTAATTGGTTTGGATTATGTACCAAAGTTTGAAATTGATCCTAATTACCAATGTGAGATTTGTGTAGAAGCAAAACTAACTAAGATTTCATTTAAATCAGTTGAAAGAAAAACCGAACCTCTAGAATTAATTAATACTGATGTATGTGATCTTAAATTTGTTCAAACTAGAGGAGGCAAAAAGTATTTCATAACATTTATCGATGATTGCAGAAGATATTGTTATGTATATTTACTTAGAAATAAAGATAAAGCCTTAGAAATGTTTAAACTCTACAAAACTGAAGTTGAAAATTAACTAGGTAAAACCATTAAAATGGTTAAAAGTGATAGGGGTGGTGAATATGATGCACCTTTAAATGAATTTTGTGCATAACATGGCATTATTCACCAAACTACAGCATCCTATTCTCCATAATAAAATGGAATTGCTGAAAGAAAGAATATAACCCTTAAAGAAATGATGAATGTCATGCTACTAAGTTCAGGCTTACTGTAGAACTTGTGGGGGAAAACAATGTTGTCTACTAATTATGTTCTTAATAGAATACCTCACAAGAAAACTAATAGCACTCCTTATGAATTGTGGAAAGGTCAGCCACCTTCCTACAGATACTTAAAAGTGTGGGGGTGTTTAGCAAAGGTAGAAGTTCTTGTTCCGAAAAAGACTAAGATAGGACAAAAAACAGTGGATTGTGTGTTTATTGATTATGCTCAAAATAGTAATGCATATCGGTTTCTAACTTATAAATCAGAAATACCAGACATAAATGTGAACACTATTATAGAATCAAGGAATACTGTGTTTTTTGAACATCTTTTTCCTTACAAGAAAGGACAGAAATTAAGGTCACAGAAAAGAACTTATGATTATACACAAAGTCAAGAGACTAATGGCAATCAAACTGAAGAGACTAGTAATGGTCTTGACCAACAGGATTTAACTGATGATAAACCAAGACAACGAAAGAGAGCTAGAACATCAAAATGCTTTGATCCAGATTTTCTAACATACTTGTTAGAAAATGAACCTCAAAGCTTTAAGGAAGTAATGACAGGTCCTAAAGCATCTTTGTGGGAATAGGCTGTTAATAATGAAATTGAATCCATTATGTAAAATCATACTTGGGAATTGGTGGATCTTCCACTTGGTTCTAAACCTCTTGGATATAAATGGATATTCAAGAGAAAAATGAAAGCAGATGGTTCAATAGACAAGTATAAAGCAAGACTTGTGGTAAAAGGTTATAGACAAAAAAAATGTCTGGACTATTTTGATATATATACCCCTGTGACATGAATAACATCCATTCGCATGCTTATTGCGATAGCAGCGTTGTATAATTTAGAAATACATCAAATGGATGTTAAGACAACTTTCTTAAATGGTGATCTAAATGAAGAGATCTATATGGAGCAACCCGAAGGGGTTGTGATGCCAGGGTAAGAAAAGAAAGTTTGTCGACTTGTAAAATCTCTTTATGGATTAAAACAAGCTCCTAAGCAATGGCATGAAAAATTTGATCATGCTATGCTTACTAATGGGTTTAAGATAAACGAATGTGACAAATGCGTCTATGTTAAAAACACTTACAAATGATATGTCATAGTTTGTCTTTATGTAGATGACATGCTTATCATTGGAAGCAATCACAACATGATTAAATCAACTAAGCAAATCCTGAACAAAAGATTTGATATGAAAGATATGGGGGTCGTAGATGTAATATTACAAATGAAAATTACTAAAACATCTGATGGATATGCATTATCTCAATTTCATAATATTGAGAAAATTCTTGGTAAATATATCAAGGATGATATGAATGTAGCAAGAACACTTGTAGACATCAGTCTTTATTTATCGAAAAATAAAGGTAATGTGGTATCTCAGCTAAAATACTCCCAAATCATTGGAAGCCTAATGCACCTAATGAATTGTACTCTTCTTGATATAGCTTATGGTGTCAGTAAATTGAGTAGGTACACTAGTAATCTCGAAGAAGACCATTGGAAAGCGATCATTCGGGTTCTTAGACATTTAAGATTTACCCGTGATCAGGGTTTGAACTTTACTCGATATCCTGCAGTACTAGAAGGTTATTGTGATGCCAATTGGATATCGAATACTAAAGATTCAAAATCCACTAGTGGATATGTCTTTACTCTAGAAGACGCTGTTGTTCCTTGAAAATCCACGAAACAAACCTGCATCACACGATCCACAATGGAATCTGAGTTCATTGCTTTAGACAAAGCAGGAGAAGGAGTAGAATAGCCTCGTCATTTCTTAGAAGACATTCCAATACGGCCAAAACCTGTGCCAGCTATTCGTATTCATTGTGATAGTCAATCTGCAATAGGCAGGGCACAAAATCATATGTATAGCGGTAAGTCACGACATATTCGTCGTTGACATAATACCGTAAGACAATTGCTCTCAAATGGAATAATCTCAATAGATTATATAAAATCTAAAGAGAATATTGTGGATCCGTTAACAAAAGGTTTGACTAAAAAGCAAGTGTATAGTTCATCAAAGGGGATGAGATTAAAGCCTATTACATAAGAGTCATCATAATGGTAACCCTACTTAAATGACTGGAGATTTCAAGAACTAAGTTCAAAGGGACAACTAAGTTATGTGTGGTTCGCCAAAAATCACCAAGGGATTAAAATTCCCTGTCCATTCCTATGGTGAGAGTGATATTTGCAACATGTGTTGTATACAAGGGTTTAAGGATAAGCTTTGTTTTTAATGATTACTTATATCTTTATTTAGGCATAAAAATCAAGACGAGTATAAGAGATACACACAATAAGAATCACCTATATGAGGGTCGAACTGGTGCCGGTTCTATGAGAATAAAAAGGCTGAATTCCCTAGAAGCACTCATGAACAACCAAGAGCGTTCAAAGCCAAAATGAACACAACTGTGAGAATCACGATGTGCCAGAAGATATTTTGTGTGAAATCTATTGTCTTGGCTTACACAAAAGGCTGAACAATTAAAGGCATCGCATCCATTAGTTAACTAGTAAGTCCGATAGGTTATCACTAGAGAAGGTTCAAGGCCAAAAGCTACCTATCCTGATGCAAGGTATTTTCGATTTATACTCTTTCAACAAATTTTGCATATTGTTGCATTTCTGTTGTCATCAAATTCCATTCATGTGGGGGATTGTTAGAAATGGTTTTGGAAAATAAGATTTTTCCTCAACTTTCGTTTAATTTTTAGGTGGGACCCATGCATCAAATTTGGCGAATCTAAGTGGTAACGCGTTCTATATCGCGTTGTGATTCACGTAATATATTTGGTTGCTTAAAACCATTATCGGGTGAATGGAAAATTGAAGCCAAAGTGAGCTCCATGGAAATGGAGTTTTTGGTGAAAATTCCTTAAGGTTTGGTTTAAGGCTTGTCCCACATTGGTTTGGTGGGAAAACTTTTGTGGGTTTATAAAGCTTGGGTTTGTAACTTGGGGAGGGCCCCAAGGGGTACCCAAGTTTTGTGGAAGGGTGAGGTTATGGGCAAAGTGGGCTAGATCCATTGGACCTAAAAATAAAAACACACGTGCGCCGCCATTCGTCTGGTCAGGCGGGCTAGGCTAGGCTGGGCTTGAGCACGGGTGCGTGGTGTGAGATTGGGTTGGGCTTGTTCGACCCAATACTAATTATTTTTGGGCCAAAAACATTTGAGTTTTATTTTTCTAAAATTAAATTTAAAAAATTGGTTGTCACACCTGTCCGATTTTTTCCCCACCCGAACAGATGTATATCTGTTTCAATTTAAACCAAACAGATTCATATCTATTTCAAATTTAAACCCAATAGGTTCCTTACCTGTTCATTCAAATCGAACATGTATAATACCTGTTCAAACTAGTTTTGCACCTATTTTGTGACGCCCTCAAAATAAACCCATAAATCACACATTCACGATACAAGAAAGAGATATCATATTCCATACATCAGAGTGTTATGTACAAAAATATTACATGTTGACAACAAAAGTAAATGCCCCACGGGCTTACAACTTTCCAAGTCAACACTTGGGTTAAACAAAAGAAGTGTTCTAACTCTTTATACAAAATAAGCCCTTGGCTTGGTTTACATGTAATACAAAAAGGTAACAACAAAAGATCTTTCAGCCTCTAAACCTCCCAAGCTATGTCATTGGAGGTGGCATACCATCTGTACCTGAAAATGATGTTCCATATAGGGTGAGCCAATGCCCAGTAGAGATATAGTAAACCAATTATGAGAAATAACTAAAACATTAGCATTCGAAAAAAGGTTAGCACTTGTAAACCATCTTACAACACTTCCCAGTTTCATGGCAAATACATTCGAGTTTCATTCCACTTTCATTTACTTATCCAATTCAAAGTCTTGAACATGGCTCATTATCTAGCCAAACAATTTCCATGAGACTACAACTCATATTGAAACACTTCCAATATCAACAATTTAAATGAGACTACAACTCATATTTAAACACTTCCAATATCAACGCTATGCAAACGTAATTAAGATTTCGAGACTTTCACTCTAGACACTCCGGCCAACTTAGCTATCAATAGAGTCCATCCCCTATCTCCTCCCAAACAGGTTTGAGAGTACATCCCTTATCTCCTCTCAAGCCATGAAGTACATCCTCTATCTCCTCCCAAACAACATACATATACAATGTAATTAAACCCTTATCATATACAATGTTCAATCAATACACATATTCGATGTATTATTCCAACCGTCGTATTCAATGACAAATTCCAGGTGATTAGTTTCAGTTTTCCCTAATCAACATATAGTGTCTACAACAATCAAGACTATCCTTCACCGATAGCCCAAAGCAGTTATCTCTAAATAGAAAATAAATTTACCAAACAGATAAAATATCAACATTTTCATAGGTAAGTGATTAACTAATCCAACTACACCATTCAATCCCATAATTTCCCAATTTCATGATTTTCAACTCAATTTCATATTTCCCCAAATTAATTATTCAACATAATTAGGGCATTTTTTCCATTTTTCAAATATCAACCCTAAGGCTCAATTTCATCAATTTAACAACAATAATTCCATTCTTCCAAGGTCTCACATACACATGGAGTTTTAACATTTGAAAACCCCCTTTTTATAACTTTGAGACAAACCCTAACTTTTCCAAAATTCCCATAATCCACCATTTATACAAAATAACTAAAATCTATGTCAAATCTCATAAGAAGGAGTATGGTATCCCTACCTCAAATGAAGAGACCAAATGGAGAAGATGAAGAAAACTCAAGATGCTCCAAACTCAATGATTTTCGGATCAAAACGGAGCCCACACCAAGCTCCACCTTTCTTACAAAGGAATTAGGGTAGGAGACTCCTAGAACATGGAGTATTTATAGAGAGAAGGTATGTAGAGAGAGAGAGCAACCGGATCTAGGGTTTGAAATGTAAAGAGGATCAAAAAGTGATGAAGGAGACTGCTACTGCGAACTGATATACACGAGGCTCGCTCGAGCGAAGGAGTGGTCGCTCGAGTGACCAGACACAAAGAAACCTCGCTCGAGCGTAGAAAGCGTCGCTTGAGCCAACAACATGAAGCTTCAAGTCTGCAACCCAGAAGCACGCTTGAGCGAAGGAAAGCTCGCTCGAGCGAAGAAACCCAAAACATAGTCCTCGCTCGCTCGAGCGAAGAAAAGGTCGCTCGAGCCAAGAAACACAACCTTCAGGTCCAAAACTAGATGCAGACAGATGCTCGAGCGAAGGAACCCTGGCTCGAGCGAAGTGACTAAAACACTGAGCTCGCTCGAGCGAAGAAACAAAATTCTGGGCAGCAACTATTGGTTTAAACTCATTACCAGCCTGTAACAAACTTGCCCAACACATCCCAAAACTCGAATACAAAGAATTAAAGGATGAAAACAAGATATATACAACAACCAACACCACAGAACCTAAGTCCAGAATACAATAACTAATGGAGGGAAAACCGGGATCGCTATAACTAATTCAAACCAAACAACCACAAATTCTCCTATAAATAGATAGACCCTCATTTAGATTTTACATTCAGAAAATTCGTTCTTCCCTTTGTAATTACCTTCTACATTTTGCTGCATTTAATTTTCTTGTGAGAAAGAGTGTATACACAAAGTGTGTTCGTTGTGTGAATAATTTGTAGTGCTGCAATTATTCGTAGGTGGTCATTTTATCCTGTGAGATAGGCGTCCATAATCTGAAAGCACTGTGGAGAGGACGAATCTGTCTTAAGGACACAATGTTAAATACTAGACTTGATCAGAATTTTGTTCAATAAATACATAAGGTTAGTAATTAATTTACTTTCTGTTTTATTATTTTTTCTGTTTCAAATTTTGATTTTATTTTTGTACCAAAATAAAAATCTATTTTTATTTATTTATTTTATATTCTGATTTGATTTTTGTAATCAAACAATCTCTCTCATTTTCTTTATTTCTTCTGTTTGTTGTTAAGTACACAAACATAATTTATTCGTAATACAGTGAAGATTTTCCAACAGTAATTACATTCCTGTCAACCTTAATAATATGAAAAACAACAAACACTTATGCTGTGTTTGGTTAGGGGATTTGGAAAGGAAAGGGAAAATGTGTGTGAAATTAGGTGAAATGTAGATATATTTTATTTACATTTAACCTAACTTTTTTCTTTTCCTTTCCAAATCCCTCCTCAAATCAGTGTTAGCATAATATATGCTATCCTTGATAATGGGTTCAGTTTGCCAATCAACATACATCCCTTGTTGTTGAAGCATTGTGACCAACAGTTGATTGTCCGTCTTCACATGAATCCGCTAATATGAAATTATACACTGATATTTGCTAATATGAAATTATACACTGATATGAAATTTCTCCTTATTTTTATGTGAATTGGTCAACCGTGTCTTTCTCGTGATATCATAAGGAAGAGAAAGTTAACAATGGTATTATATTCTTAAATAATAAGAGTTAAACAGCCACATTATTTTTGCAAAATTTTTGGGACGCAAATTATTGTGTAGCATTGCCTTTTAATGATGGAGGCAAATTGTCTTCGGTCTACAAAATGGATTGGACCGTATTATTTGGATTTTGTAGGGGGCATCATAGGTATCACTTCAATGATTTGAATTGTTAATTTTTTAGACCACTACGTGTAGATCATTTACAAAAAAAAAAAAAAAAGTTAGTCCGATAACCGTAACCACATTAGTTTATTGCATTTGTCCTCTAAAAAATAAATAATCTAGTTTTTAAATAATATTTGTCATTTATTTATTTGTAAATAAATGTTTTGGCAAATAACAGTTTAGTTGAGAACAAAGTAGTTGATCCAATGGTCTAAGTTGGTCATTACTAAAGTGACCTTTTATAGAAGCATATTCGTCCGATTAGCAAAAATCCAACGATCAATAGAGGATACAAGTTGGGCACTATCTTTGATTGGAAACCAACCGTCCTATCAACAGAAATCCAACGATCAATAACAATCGTAAGTTAGCCACCATCAAAGCGACCCTTGACATAAGAGTTGACCATCCAATAAAAAGATTAGATGTATCTAAAAATAAATAAAAATCCAAACAAAAATGTACACAAATTGATTACCTTCATCTAAAAATAATTTTAAAAAAATTAAAGTAAACAAAAACATGGTTTGGGTTACCTTCGAAGAAGGATATCATTGAGGAAGGGAAGTAGCTATGCAATGCATTTGCGTTGTAATAATACATTATCATTGTATTTGTACCAACTTCCACTGCGGATTATGCTTTTGCTTTCCTTTTTCTCTCCATTCACTAATGAACTTCCATCTTTGTGCATTGTAAATGCTCTCTTATATTGCCCACTTTAAACTTTGTGTATTTACTTTATTCTCTCTAGATCGATCTCTCTTTCTCCTCCCATTTTATTATTATTTTTATCATTAAGATAAATTACAATAATTTCTCTTGAAATTAAAAAAAAAATACAATAAATCTTAGAGTATTAACATAATCACAATGAATTCTCTTGAGGTTTTAATTTATATAATACTTAATCCTAGTTTTATTAATAATTTATTAGTTATATAGATGAAAAAATGATATTGATATCTTTTTTACATAAAAACATATATTTTACATTATTTAATTTTGTATTTTTATACTATCTATATTAGTTTTGGTTCATTTAATTATATTAATTAACAAGAAGATCAATATAATCATGTTTTCTAAATTTTAGGAAATGTCAATAAATTTTACCGTTATTCTTATTATATATATTTTTTGTACGCAATAGCTTATCAAGGGAGAAGTGTTCACGATGTTTTTTTGTACCCCGTTATTCTTGTGGCATTTCAGAGTCCGTCAAAAAGAAGAGACTCATGAAATGTAGGCAAATGATTGAATTATATTTATTTTAAAATAAATAGATGTTCTATTTATAGTTTTCATACAATTTTATAACACAAATGTACGTCAAATATATAGCTATTGATATTTGATTAACTTATTTTTTAAATATGATTTATTTTATTGATGAACTCTACAAAATGAACAGTTCAGATTACATAACATTGATCTGTCTATATTATGGTCTAGACAAATTTGATTGGGAAATTTGATCAAAACTCTTTCATAATATTTTTTTCTTTTAGATAGTATAATAAAAAATTTATACATTAAGAACAAACACATTATAAATTTTGCCTTGAAAAAGACAACACACATCACTATCATCAAAATATTTTTAATGACTAATTTCATATTTAAAATTTTAAAATAGTATAATTTTTTACTTAAATATTGATTTTTAAATTAGCTTTTTAAGAATTCTCTTGTCAATATTTATCAAATAAAATCCATGTTGACCATAAAATTTAAAAAACAAAAAAAAAAGAGTAAATTTCTACTGTCGAAACTAATGTCAACAACAAAATTTTATTGTAAAATTTTAATAACTAAATAGTGAAATACTGTTACTCTCACTAAAGAGCATAGTTATTGTAACTGTTATCGCCACAAATAAAAATATTGAATAAAAAATTGGATAAATTACAAATATACTCTCTGAGGTTTGATTAAAATACGGATCATCTCTTGTAGTTTTAAAAATTACATTTCACCCACTAATGTTTCTAATTTCGTAACAAATCGTCCATTTTATTAATAAATCATCAAGTCAGTTAATAGTTTTTAATGATGTTAAAAATATATTTCAATTAATAATTTAGATAATTTTATTATTGTATAGGAGAACAATTATGAATTTCATTTTTTTAGTTAATTTTGTTAAATAAAAATATTCTAATAATGAGGTATCACTACAAGAAAACTGGGTATATGAGACGGAATTATTTGCGACGGCACACTTGCCGTCTCAAAAAGTCACTTTTTGCGACGGCAGAAAATGCCGTCTCAAAAAAGCAGAGTATTTGCGACGGCATCATTTGCCGTCTCAAAAAAGCAGAGCATTTGCGACGGCACTAAATACCGTCGCAAATACTCTCATTTTTTGAGACGGCAAATAGTGCCGTCGCAAATGCTCTGCTTTTTTGAGACGGTAAATGGTGCCGTCGCAAATACTCTGCTTTTTTGAGACGGCATTTTTTGCCGTCGCAAAAAGTGACTTTCGTGTTTTTTTTTAGTTAATATTTTTAAAATTTTAAATATTTTTTTAGATGTACCTTACTTAGATGTATCTACAAAATAAAAAAATTATGAAAAAATATTTTTAAAAATTAATAAATACATAAAAATACAAAAAAATGTATTGAATTATTGTATTTTTGGTATTTAGTGAATTTTTAAAAGATTTTTTTTACAATTTTTTTAATTTTTAGGTGTATTTATGTTAGGTGTGTCTAAAATTTTAAAAAATACTTAAAATATTTAAAAAATTCAGTAAAAACAATATAACACGGAAAACAAGAAAGTTTAATTTTCTCAAAAGAGTTTTTGGAAAACTCTAACCTAGCATAGTGATTGTGGTTTTGAGATAGCTTCATATATATACAGTCACAAAATGGTTTGAATAAATTCAACGGTATTTGTCTGTCGCAAAAAAAATTGAAAAAAACAATGTCGTCTTACTCTTTTGATATATCATTTCTCTTTTCATTCATTTTTTCATCTTCCCGTCTCTCTGTCTCTATCTCTCTCTCTCTTCTCTTTATCTCTTTCACTTATCACTCTTCTTTCTATGTCTGCCTGTTTCTCTCTCTCATTATCTCTGTGTCTCTCGCCTATCTCTCTTCTCTCTATCTCTCTCATTTCTTTTTTCTCTCTCTCTCTCTCTTATCTTTCTATCTCTCTCTATCTCTTTCGCTCATTTCTCTTCTCTTTCTGTCTCTCTCTTTTTCTGTGTCTCTCTCTCGCTCATCTCTTTTCGCTCTATTTCTCTTTCTTTTTGTCTATCTCTCGCTTATCTCTTGTTTCTCTCTCTTTTTCTATCTCTCCATCTCTCTCTCTCTCTCTATCTCTTTTTCTGTCTATCTCTCTCTTCCTGTCTCTCTCTCACTCATCACTCTTCTCTCACTTTCTCTCTGTCTACTTGTCTATTTTTCCCTCACTATGTTCGCCTTGTTTACTCTCTTACTCCCATCTTCTCTATTTATCGAGCTCCTTCTCGATTTATCGATCCACTATAAGAAAATACACTTTTAGCAACCACTTTGTCTATCTTTCTCTCTCTCGCTCATCACTCTATCTCTGTCTCTCTCTCTCTCTCTATCTCTCTTCTTTATCTGTCTCTCACAAAATTAAAATATTTTTAAAATATTTAAAAAATTGATTTGAATTAAGTTTTGAAAAGAGTTTTGAATTATCTGTCTTCTTTATTTATTGAGCTCCTTTTCGATTTATCGATCCACTACAAGAAAATGCATTTTTAGCGACCACTTTGTCTCTTTCTCGCTCATCATTCTGTCTCTTTCTCTGTCTCTCTATCTCTTTTCTCTATTCGTCTCTCACTCATCTCTCTTTCTCACCACCCATCTTCTCTACCACATTTACCACTACTGCAAATGCCATTTAACTACCACCACTCTTCTCTTTCTCTCTTTCACTCATCACTCTTCTTTCTCTGTCTGTTTGTCTATCTGTCTGTTTGTCTGTCTGTCTGTGTGTCTTTCGTTCATCTTTCTTCTTTCTATCTCTCTCATTTGTCTTCTCTCTATGTCTCTCTCGCTCATCTCTCTTCTCTCTATCTCTCTCATCTCTTTTCTCTCTTTGTTTCTCTCGCTCATCTCTTTTTTCTCTCTCTGTTTCTCTCGCTCATCTCTCTTCTCTCTCTCGTTCATCTCTTTTCGCTTTCTTTCTATATGTCTCTCTCATATCTTGTTTTTCTCTATTTTTCTATATGTCTCTCTATATCTCTTTCTCTCTTTATCTCTTTCTCACTTATCACTTTTCTCTCTTTCTTTCTCTCTCTGTGTCTATTTGTTTGTCTCTCACTCTTTTGTTTCTCTCTCTTTCTCTCTCCACCACCGTTCCTAACCTAAATGACTTCCCGGACCTCATCCTCCTCCTCATCCTCTCATTTCTCCCCACTCTTGATGCCATTCGAACCACCTGTCTCTCTCACAAATGGCGAAACCTGTGGTTCTCTCTCTCCTCTCTCAACTTCGAGTACCCTCTCTTCCCTCCCTCCGACTTTCCCTCCGACACCCGTCGTCTCTTGGGTAGGTGAGGATGGAGGGTATGGTGAAGAAATATCAGCAAAAATTTAGAAAAGTCGTCTTCTCTATCTGTCTATCTCTCTCTTTTTCTCTATGTCTGTCTATCTCTCTCTTTTTCTCTATGTCTCTCGTCCATCTCTCTTCTCTCTATCTCTTTCATATATCTTCTCTCTCTGTCTCTCTTCTCTCTCTCTTATTTTTTTCTCGCTCGCTCTCTCGCTCATCTCTTTCTGTCTGTCTGTCTCTCTCTCTTATTTATCTATTTTCGCTCTTTTTTTTTTCTCTCTCTGCCTCTCTCTTTGTCTATATCTTTTCACCCATTTTTTCATCTTCTTCTCTCTCTTTTCTTTCTCTCTCTTATTCATCACTCTTCTCTCTCTCTCTCTGTCTATTTGACTCTCTCTCTCTGTGTCTCTCATTTATTTATCTCTTCTCTCATCTATCTTCTCTCTTTTTCATTGACCATAAAAAATTAACTTTATTTTAATGAAAAATATTATTCCTACTTTTACCAAATAAAAAAAAAATAATAATTTTTTATTCATTAAAATAAAT
Source organism: Camellia sinensis (assembly GCF_055761805.1). Lineage (NCBI taxonomy): Eukaryota > Viridiplantae > Streptophyta > Magnoliopsida > Ericales > Theaceae > Camellia > Camellia sinensis. The sequence goes on from NC_138962.1 coordinate 94,190,914, forward strand.
ATAAAACAAATAAATTTTTAACTTTACCAAATGAAAAAAAAGAATTCATCAACTATAAAAATTATTTTAATAATTTTTTATTTTAATAAAAAATTCATTAACTATAACATGTGTGTGTGTGTGTGTGTGTGTGTGTGTGTAGGGTTTTGTTTGAGAACACACACAACACAAACACAACAAGCCGTCTCCTCTCCTCCTGCTCGCTCTCTGTCTCTCTCTCCATCTAGGGTTTCGCCTTCCTCTCTCTCTCTTTCACACAACGACGGCGCCGATCATCCGTCACCGCCGATCCTCCCTCACTCCCGATCCTCCCTCACCGTCGCTCGTACCTCACTGTCGATCCTCCTCCCTTACCGCCGCTGCTGCCTCCCTCTCTCTCTCTCTCACAAACGACGTTGACGGTTGCTCGCCCCTCACCGCCACTCCTCCCTCACCGGCGATCTTCCCTCACCGCCGATTTCAAAGGGTATCTCTCTCTCTCTCTCTCTGTGTCGGGATTTCGGATATAGGGGGTTTTCATACACACACACACACATATATATATATATACATCTGTGAGTGTATATAGGGGGGTTTTTGATCTGTTACATATATATATATATATATATATATATGATCTTTTTTTTTTTCTTCATCTGTTTTTCCCATACAGATCTGCCTAGTACTGCTACTCATACCAGCCTCTTTGCATCTGTAACTAGAAGAAAAACCCACATTAGCTTTATGAGATTGATCGATCAATCTGCTATCAACAATCAATCAAAGCTTTATCGATCGTCTTGGTTGAGGCTTAAATGTCGCTTTTGAATCAACTCTTCAACAGAGGCCTCCTTGGCGCAAAATGGTCAGTCTAATCTCCCTCTTCTATAAGAGACCCAATTCCCCTTTTCTGATTCAGATCTCAATTCCATTTACTTCACTGTAATTGATAGAGAAGATCTTTATGTTTGGTTTGGTAATTTTCCTTTTATTTCATCTAATTTGCTTTTGTCAGCTCATACCTAACATTGAATTCCTGGTGTTATTATAATTTCAATTGTTGTTCTTGATTTTTAGAAAATTCTGAATATAGCCATTTACGTTTTGATTAATTGTAAGCTAAGCAGATGCACTAAGCACGGCTCCCCTGCCTTCAATTTTTGATCCAGTTAACATCACTGTTATGATAATCACATATTCAATAGCATATCCGTAATATTGTGTTATATACCATGAAATGAACTTTTTTATCTTTTCTTTTATGTGTACTGATATTTTTATCTATTGTAAGCTACTAATTTTATCTATTAAAAAATGAAAAATAATGTCCAGCTTAGTTACAGCTTGGAATATGGAGAATTGTAAGCCAGGGAGTCCCATACAAATACTAACTTTTCTGTTTGTCTTGGGTAGCATTTGTCGCTAGTTCATGGAGGCTAATGTTGACTGAGCATTGTCTGGAGTTTGCTTGATGGTCCAACCAGCAGCATGTATGGAGTCAAATGTTGATTGAGGCTCTCTCTGTGATTCTTGGAAGTTTCTGTTGAATAGCATGTAAAAGGTGAGATAAAATAAAAGTGAATGAAATATAAGTTAATATAAATGATAAATAAGTGTGAACATTACACAAAAATGTTTGTTGGTCCATCACATTAATCAACATTGACTTCATCTTTTTGAATGGTTGTGGTTCTGTACAGTACAGGTTCTGTGAGTGTTTGTTTTTTACAAAAGAGGAATACAGATATTAATCTATTACTGATGTGTGTTTTCCCAGTTCCATTGATCATTGCACTTGAGTTGAGTCTGTCTTTGTTAAAAGCCCATGTTCACTCCTCTTTTGTACATGTGGTAATTGATCTATGCTGTACTTGACCATATCTTTTTAGACATTTTTCTTTCCTTTGATCTTTGATTGATGCCATGCCACTGACTGCTTCTTCTAAGTTTCCTGAATGTATTCATTTTTATTTTTTTGCTATTCCATCTTATCTTGTAATACCACTATCTTATCATAACACTCTCCTCATAGCTACACATTATTTGAATAGATTTCAGTGTGTGGACAGTGGGTTACTGGTCTCAATAGATTTCAGCACTATTGTTGTTTACTGGTCTCAATGTTATTTTGGTATCAACCATTACTCCAGTCTATGGTTTTGTCTGCTTTCTTCCATACTGGGACAGAAGGGTATGTTTCCTATCTTTACGTTGTGGGCGAACAAAATACTTCATGCTTTGTAAGTAATTGCATTGGAAAGAACCAAATCATGCACCCACTGCCACTCAGCATAGGAAGATGGTCTACTGACTACTCTGCCTCTTTGCACAGTGCTGATTTAGGGAACAGTTTTTACCTCTTTGGGTTAAGTTTTCAATCACCAAGATTTATAGGTTGAAGGATATATATATATGTGTGTGTGTGTGTGTGGGTGTGTGTGTGGGTGTGCGCTTTTTTCCAATTTATGTCTATAAAATATATTTATTTTATTCTAGTGCAAGAAAAATAGTCATACATTATTCCACCCACCTTGTTCTTTCCTTAATGTTGTCAAAATGCTGTTGTTCCTTGAATGATAGCACTTCCTTTCCACATTTTTTATAATAAAAAAAGAAATGGATAAAAAGTAATAATCGTAGCACTCTATTTTGAGCTTATATTTCCACTACAAATAATTAGAACTTCGCTTTTTGGTGGGAACCGTGCTACCAGATTGTTGGTTTGTAGGGATTTGTGATTTTTGGAATCTGGATCATTGTAATTTGTTGCTTTTGGTGTTTCATTTCCTTTCTCCAATCTTGTTGTAAGGTGTGCAAAACTAATGAATACTTCTACTCATGCTACTAGGACTCCATGAAGTTACTGGATACCCTATATCATTTCATTGTTTCCTTTGTTCTATTGGAGAATTAATTGAACAAAGAAGGAAAGGACTGTTTGGGTCCTTTGGGATGCTGTGAACAGTGCCTTCAGAACAGTACCTTAAGATCAGGTTTGGTTGAGAAACTAAATAAGAGGAAGACTAGGGATTTAGTGCTCACTTTAGAGATTATATGAGCTGAATGATTAGCTGAATAGTTTCACATATCAAAGAATAGAAACAACAATTATTTAAAATGTAATAATTTGTTTTTAACATTCGTTTATTTCTTTAAAAAATGTGATTTGTTCTTTATTATTTAGACATTTAACCAGGTCTGACATTGTTATTTCCTCATTATTATGTTTGTTTTTTTGTTCATTTGGGCTTTTGGAGGTGATGATTCAGATGTTGGATCCCCCAGGATTAATCTCACAGCAACAGCAAAATCAAATCCTCCTGTAGATTCTCAGTCATTTAGAGTGTCTGACATTCAATTAAATATGTTTCTTTTAGATTTTATTTTATTATTTTATTTTTTTTAGGATTTGGGTGAATTTTATAATTTAAATATGTTTTTATGAACATGTACAATTTAATTGGTCTTTGTAAAATAATGAATTTGATGGTTTGATTAATTTTTATTTTTATTTTCTGTTATGACGTTTTTGTGAATGGAATGTAAATAATTAGCTCTTAGAGAGAGAGACGGCACCACCGTCGGAAAAAATAGAAAATTTTAATATTTTTATTAATTTTGTTACAGGGTTTACTTTTTGCGACGATATTATATGTCGCAAAAATAGAAATTTTATTATTTTTTAATATTTTTTGCGACGGCATTACACTGTCACAAAAAATAGAAAATTTCATTTCTTTTATACTTTTTGCGACGGCACCACCCGTCGCAAAAAACAGTGTTTTTTTTTAAAAAAAAAGACTATTGGCGACGGTGTTTTTTGCCGTCTCAAATAACGTTTTTAGCGACGGTAAAATAGGGCCGTCGCAAAAAAATAAGAAATTTCAAACGTTATTAGCGACTGTACGGTACCGTCGCAAAAAGGTAAAAATGCCGTCGCAAAACATTAGCGACGGCACTTACCGTCGCAAAAACTCTTTTGCAACCCCTGCAGTTGCGACCCCCCTCTTGCCGTTGCAAAAAGTTATTTTGCCGTCGCAAAAAGTATTAGCGACAGCAGTAGCAGTATTAGCGACGGTATTTTACCGTCGCAAAAAGTCAATTTTTTTGTAGTGTATTTGTAATTTTTCAAATTATAAGAGACAATCTGTATTTTAAGTAAATCTCAATGGATGTATATATAATCTACCCATAAAAATTTATTAAAACAGCAAAATGATAGTATTAATGCAATAAAATTTATTGTTTCTTTAAGATAGAGTATCAGCAAACAAAAGACAAATTAGATATTGTCATAACAAATCAAAATAAAATTTTATTGTTACTTTTAGATAGAGCATCAACAAACAATCCAGATGATGGATTAGGGGGAAGCTCATACCCATATCTTTTTCTTTAAAATATTTGAATTTGAGTGTTACTCAAATCTTTCAGTTTTTGATAATTTTTTGTTGAATTTAATTTTGGCTTGATTAGAATGTAATTAGTTCAGGATTGGGTTTTTCTTATTGTTTTAGATTTTCTTTAGTATAAATTGAGATGTACGTCTTAGAGCAAATTTGTTGATTTTAGAGAATTAAAAATATTGTGAAAGTTTGCTTCTTTTTTTTTTCTAATAAAAAAAGAGAAAAAGTATCTATTTTTATCTAATATTCATAATTATTGTTTGTATTTGAGTGTTAATCACACTACCATTCCATACATAATTAAGGGTTGGTTTGAGATGTTCTAAAAAAGTGTACTTTTTGACTAATTGGCTTATATGGGTTGAGTTTGGGTTGGATTTGATGTGATGTGTTAGAGAGATTATGTGATTTAAATAAGATGATGTGACTTAAATAGGATAGTGACTTTTTGACTTTTTGTATTATTTAGTTTATGCCAAACCAACCCTAAGTCTCAAGGTGTCATTGCATATGAAAATTATAAACCATCATGTGGGGACATATTTTTTTGGTAGTCCACGTGGCCGAAGTTGTTAATCGAGGTGCCACGTGGGCGGACCATGGTACCGATATATGGTGTGGTAATACCGGAATCTGAGATATTTGGATAAAGGACTAGAGTCCTAGATGACATCAAACTACCTATTTGAATAGAGATGGGACTCTTGAGGAAATTCATCTTAATTTGAATAGTGTAAGTTGTTATAGATGTTATCCTTACAAATGATAGAGTCTCATAAAGTAAGACTTCTAGGAAAAGTTAGACACTGATCATTATAAAAGTAAGGCACTCTCGTGGGTCTAAGGTATGTTCTTATTTAAGTTCTTTTTTGTGAGTTTAAGCACAATTTCCTATCTTTGGGATATATTAATTACTGACTTGATCGTCGGAGTGCCCTCGGGTGGAGGAACCACCGCTGGATTCTCATCTTCTTGTGCAGGTGTTGGGCTTAATCTATTTTGTCGGTACTTTACAGCTAAGTTCCTTGTGTGGTTGTGTAGTCAAAAATCAACACTCACAATTTGGCGCCGTCTGTGGGAACTTAGTAAGGATAGATAGCCAACAACGGACAGGAAATGAGAATTGGGGACAACATCCACAGTGAGGACACTACAAGAATTTTCACTTTTGGCGACTAAATTTTTAGTCACCAAAATTCAATTTTTGGTCGCCAAAGGGTTTCAGCGACTAAATTATTTGGTCGCAGAAGTAGTCGCCGAAGAATTGTCGATAAAGGTCATTATCGACTAAAATTATTTTAGTCGCCAAATGTATTCAATTTCCGACTAAATTTTAAGTCGCCAAAAGATTGGACATTAAATTAAATTAGTACATTTTCCGCGACCAAACTTTTAGTCGCCTAAAGTCCCACATTCTTAGCTATTAAAATTTTAGTCGGCAAATAATTCTTGTTTTGGCTACTAAAAAACTGGTCGCCTAAAGTCCTACATTTTTGCTACTAAAATTTTAGTTAGCAAAGAGTTCTTATTTTGGCTACTAAAAAATTGGTCGTCTAAAGTTCCACATTTTTTGCTACTAAAATTTTAGTCGGTAAAGAGTTTTTGTTTTGGTTACTAAAAAATTGGTCGCCTAAAATACCACATTTTTGGCTACTAAAATTTTAGTCGACAAAGAGTTCTTGTTTTGGTTACTAAATTTTTAGTCAGCAAAAGTATTTTTATTCTTTAGCTTTTTTTTAGTTACGAAACATTTTAGTCGCCAAATGTTTGATTTTCTTTTGGCTACAAAACTTTTAGTCGCTAAATGTTTTTTGTTTTTGCTACAAAACTTTTAGCCGCACAAAGTGTATTCCCAATTTCTTTTTAGCTACTAATTGTTTAGTCGCCAAAAACATGATATTATGTTTTATCGCCAAATTATAATTTCTCCACAACCTATCTATATTCCATGCAATCTGTAATATGTATATAAACAAAATGATACATACTATCAATCATTTCACAATTTGCATCCATATACAAAAAATAAATAACTTTAAATGTCAAAGTCCATACAAACCAACAATTGTCCAAACTAAAATAATAATTCCATACAAAATATATCATACAAAAATCAAAGCCCTCCATATACAAAAAATACAATTACTACCAAACGAAATTACTATTTGGTAGGGTACAAATTACCATCGTAATCTGTACCATGACAAAAGGTGATATATGTACCATGACAAAAGTTTTTCTATAGACCATGACAAAAGGTCATATATGTATGCCGACAAATAGTCATATATATGTACCACGACAGAAGGTGATCTATGTAACACGACAAAAGTTTTTCTATAGACCATGACAAAAGGTCATATATGTACGCTGACAAATGGTCATATATGTACCATGACAGAAGGTGATCTATGTACCACGACAGTCATTATCTGTTGATTGCCAAAAGTTTTCTGTATCAGTAATACTGAACTACACAAAAGATGAGGACGACAAAAGAATTATATTAGTTCTATACAAAAGTGAAAATTCTTCTCCATACACCAATATGGATTATCCACAAGTCCACACAACAAAGCCATCTACAAAAAACAAAAAACAAAACAAAAAACAAAACAAAAAACAAAACATTAGAATTAGTTACAAAATATCAATTCAGTCAGCCATAGGGAACATGTTCTAACATGCATTTAAGGTAGAACAATCGAAAAATGTCTTCTTGGAAATAAAAGAAAGTGTGTGTATATATATATATATGTATGTATCATGCAATGTTTATTCCAACCAACTGCACAAAAAATCTAATATGTAATTTGTTCATCCTATAAATATATAAAGGCAATTATTAGAATATGTAGATGTTAATTTCATAAAGTTGTCGCTTTTTGAACTAAGTGTTGCGAGTTTTTGACTAAGTATAAGGCGTTTTCGGCTCAAACTCCAAGCCTATGGGCCCTAATTATATTCCGTCAGTTGTCATAGGTCGTAATTGTCATGAGGAAGCAGTTTATGAGAACCACATGGTGGTTCGGGGGCTGTTTTGAATTTTCACCATCGAAACGCCGTTTTTCAAGTAAGTTTAAGGCGTATTCGGCTCTAACTCCCAACCTACGGGTCCTAATTACACTCCGTCAGTTGTCACAGGTCGTAATTGTCATAGGAAAGCAGTCCGTGAGAGCCACACTATAGTTCGGGGCTGTTTTAAATTTTCGCCCTCGGAAAGCTTTTTTTTGAGTCAGTTTAAGGCATATTCGGCTCTAACTCTCTACCTACAGGTCCAAATGACATTCCGTCAGTTGTCACAAGTCCTATTGTTATGGAGAAGCTGTCCGTGAGAGTCACACGGTGGTTCGGGGGCTGTTTTCAATTTTTACCCCCGAAATGCCCTTTTTCGACTAAGTTTAAGGCGTATTCGCCTCTAACTCCCAACCTACGGGTCCGGATTACATTCTGTCAATTTTCATAACTTCTATTTGTCATGGGGAACCTGCCCGTGTGAGCCACATAGTGGTTCGGGGGCTGTTTTGAATTTTCGCCCCTGAAACGCTCTTTTTCGACTAAGTTTAGGGCGTATTTGGCTCTAAGTCCCAACCTACTGGTCCGAATTACATTCCGTCAGTTGTCACAAGTCCTATTTGTCATGGGGAAGCTCTCTGTGAGAGCCACACAGTGGTTTGGGGACTGTTTTGAATTTTTGCCCCCGAAATGCCCTTTTTCGTGTAAGTTTAGGGCGTATTCAGCTCTAACTCCCAACTTACGGGTTTGAATTACATTCTGTTAGTTGTTACAAGTTCTATTTGTCATGAGGAAGCTGTCCGTGAGAGTCACACGGTAGTTCGGGGGCTGTTTTGAATTTTCACCCCCGGAATGTCCTTTTTCGACTAAGTTTAGGGCGTATTCGGCTCTAACTCCATACGTACGGGTCGGAATCACATTCCGTCAGTTGTCACAAGTCCTATTTGTCATGGAGAAACTGTCCGTGTGAGCCGCATGGTGGTTCAGGGGTTGGTATGAATATTCGCCCATGGAAAGCTCTTTTTTGAGTAAGTTTAAGGCGTATTCGGCTCTAACTCTCTACCTACTGGTCTGAATTGCATTCCATCAGTTGTCACAAGTCCTATTTGTCATGGGAAAGCTATCCATGAGAGTCACATGATGGTTCAGGGGCTGTTTTGAATTTTCACCCTCGAAACGCCCTTTTTCGGCTAAGTTTAGGGCATATTCGGCTTTAACTCCCTACCTACGAGTCCGTATTACATTCCATCAGTTGTCACAAGTCTTATTTTTCATGAGGAAGCTGTCTATGAACATGACACATGGTGGTTCGGGGGCTGTTTTAAATTTTTGCCCCCGAAATGCCCTTTTTCGACTAAGTTTAGGGCGTATTCGGCTCTAACTCTCTACATAGTGGTCCGAATTATATTTCGTCAGTTGTCACAAGTCCTATTTTTCATGGGGAAACTGTTCGTGTGAGCCACACGGTGGTTCGGAGGGCTGTTTTGAATTTTGCACCCAAAACACCCTTTTTCGAGTAAGTTTAAGGCGTGTTTGGCTCTAACTCTCTATCTACCGGTCCGAATTACATTCTGTTAGTTGTCATGAGTTTTATTTGTCATGGAAAAACGGTCTGTATGAGCCTCACGGTGGTTCAGAGGCAGTTTTGAATTTTCACCTCCGAAACGCCCTTTTTCGAGTAAGTTTAGGGCGTATTTGGCTCTAACTCTCTTCCTACGGGTCTGAATTACAGTCCGTTAGTTGTCACAAGTCCTATTTGTCATGGGGAAATTGTCCGTGTGAGCCACACGGTGGTTCGAGGGCTGTTTTGAATTTTCGCCCCCGAAACGCTTTTTTTCGAGTAAGTTTAAGGTGTATTCGGCTCTAACTCTCTACCTACCTGTCCGAATTACATTTCGTTAGTTGTCACAAGTCTTATTTGTCATGAGGAAACTGTCCATGAGAGCCACATGGTGGTTCGGGGGTTGTTTTGAATTTTCGCCCCCGAAACGTCATTTTTCGACTAAGTTTAGGACGTATTCGACTCTAACTTGCTGCCTATGGGTCCGAATTACATTATATAACCCGAGTTTTTCTTAAGCCCGAGATTATTAATAGTTCCATTATTTTAATATAAGAACTCAAGTACAATGCCTTCTCTCTTTTCTTTTATTTTCTTGTTCTTTTTAATATTTTTCCTAAATTGTCCAAACACATCTTGAGGTAGCTCAAGAATAGGTTACTATGCCAATAAACCTGAAATTTAAACTTTCAGTCTTAAGTTATTAATAAAATTATTAACTTATTGACGAGAACAAATGCTCAGCAATTGTTTAACTTAAACCTCAATTGCAAGATTTAACACATCAGAGAATCCCACATTAAGAGTTGTTGAGCATTTTGCAGCCCATGAAGAAATATAGTAGAGATGGAAAAAGACATTCAGCTGCATAAAAAAAGCTAAAAGAAAAGAAAAGTGAAGCAAAGAAAAGCATATGAGATTGAAGTGAAGAATACAGAAGAGGAACATCCCATGAAGATCCAATGGAATCTGAGGACAAACACATCTATTAGGCTAACACAATCACCTCTAATGTAAAGTGTTTTAAAAAAGATGATTTTTACTTTCTGTTCAATCATTTGTGGTTAGAGAAGAATTACTTTAACTAAAAATAATTACTGCCTAGTATGTTGCATTCAATGGTCATCATGGTGATGAAAGTTGAATGACCAATTGGCCCCAACCTTTTTTACATTTTCCAAAACTTGACATTTATTGACCCCATCCTTCTTTAGAACATGGAACATAATCTTCTGGCAACCTGTTCAGGTCATAATGTATCTCACAATCTCATAATGTACCGTAAGACACTGCTACAGTCTATTAACTCTTAAAATACCTAGCCTTTTAGTGTAGACATTAGGATTTCTTCACAACCTGTTTTGCATTTTCGCCCCCTTAACGCCCTTTTCCGGTTAAGTCTAAGGTGTTTCTGGTTCTAACTCCCAACCTACATGTGCTAATGACATTTCGTCTATTGTCACAGGTCCTATTTGTCGTGAGAAAGCTGGTTGTGATGTCCATATGGTGGTTCGGGGGCTGTTTTGCATTTTTGCCCTCTTAACGCCCTTTTTCGGTAAAGTTTAAGGCGTTTCCAACTCTAACTCCCAACCTACACGTGCTAATGACATTCCGTCTATTGTCATAAGTCTTATTTGTCGTGAGAAAGCTGGTTGTGATGTCCACATGGTTGTCCGGGGGCTGTTTTTCATTTTCGCCCCCTTAACGCCCTTTTTCAGTTAAGTTTAAGGCATTTTCGACTCTAACCCCTATCCGATACTTCAAAACTAAGTATTCGATAGTCATGTGAATTTATATATATCTTAGACTTACTAGTCTCCATTTAAATATAATTATTTACTAATATCATGCTTTGTAACCTTCCCACCAAACGCCTTCTGAACTACAAAGTATTAAAACAAAATTTTGCTTTCAGAATACAATTTACAATTGCTCCTGTTCAACCCTCCAAGGGCCTATCATCACTACTCTCCTAACACAACTAGGCAACTCATTTTGCAAGTCACTGATTCTTCTACCAAATCACATTCTCCTTTTACTAATACAGAATAAAAGCTCTAAATCTTTTGCTTTCAAATTTCAGCACATAAAACCTATTGCATATTTTATCTTCTTTGCCACCCAATATCTGGATATTATATTTGATTTATTATCGTGCACTGAAATCTCTCCAGGAAAAAAAACTTAATCACTAAATTGTCTGCTAATTTGGAAAGAAGGCAATCCAAGCCTTACATCTCATTGATGTGCATGTTAAAGAAAAAAGATGTTAATTTTCACTACCTAAATAATTTGTTTACTAAAATAGATCTCAAATAAACTAAAAAATAACAATGGCTGAAAATAGCCACCTTTAATTACGATAATTTCTCTAATCGGAAAAAATAATTCAAGTATATGGTGGATTATGGTATCAATTCACAATAGTTGGCAGCTTCAAACTATCTTTTGAAATGCAACAAGAAAGGCATTCAAAATCAAAATTAAATTTTAAAAAGTAAAGAAACAACAAATCATGGATAAGCATCAGACTGTCAAAATAGGAGAAAGTAGCTGACTCATCACCTCATTATCCAAATCAAGGACTTTGGAGGCTGATCCTTCCAGCCACTGACCAATCCGAAGGCCTAATTGTGTTGTATGATCTGCAACAACAAGCTGGCAAGCCTCCGAATGCGAAGTTGTTGGGGAATATCATAAGGCATAAGATGAAACTCAAAATATAAGAGCAAGAAAACATAATGAAAAACTTGAGAGTTAACAATAAAAGATGCATCACCAGCATCAAATCTTCTGGAAGTTCTTCATTTCCTGCAAGAAGATGAAAAAAATAATTTTCAAAAACAAGCCAACATAAACATGCAAGAGCCAACAAGAATACCTTGTCTAAATATTCAAGTACACTAAGTAACTTCAATATGCATCATTATTCCTAACCAGGAAACTATGTGAGCAATTATGTAACTAAAGTTTGAACATTCTAAGATGAATGTTGGGATAGCAAATCATCTAATTTAAGAATTCAATTTGGGGGAAATTACGAGATGAGAAATGTATATAAAAGAATGACCAATTTCGCCATCAAATAGAAATTTGTTTAATAAGGCAAATGGTAACACTTTGTAAAGCTTTCTAAGTATTCAATTAGACATGGTATCAGGTATGACATGCACCAATAATCAGGAATAAAAGTCTTCCAAGATTTCTAAAACTAGCAAATTCACGATCCGATATTGTAACATATACCAATGTTGTCTCATCAAGATCGTTACACCATGAACCAACAAGATACTTAGAAGTCCACATAACTAGCCGAATTGAAACAATGGATTAAAATGTGAGGAGCAGAGTGGAGTGGTCAAATATTACATTGACCAAGAGAGATGAATTAATCATAAATGTCTAAGAGAACAGTCAGATCACTTATATGCTCATATATCCAGCAGGGATGTAACTGACAAATATAAACTTCAAGCGTGCTTTAATCTAATAACATGGAACTACTACTTTAAAATCATTTTTGAATGTCACAATGCTATTTCTTCTCAAGCACAACTAAATAATTTGATACCAACAGAGAATAGATAAATTACACAAATACTTTACTCCTCAGTACATAAATCATGAAGTATGAACTTTCCAAACTTCAATGAGCATGCATTCATGAAGTATGAACTTCCCAAATCAAAACAAAATATTCATGATAACTGCATCCTAAGAACCTCATTCAGCACAATTCAGAGCCATTATTTACAAAAAAAAAGGTACACTGCCCAAAATATTTTAGGCAAAGACCTTTCTCATTGTTTCTTTCTCAATAAACTAGAAATGAGACCTCCTCCTCCCTTATCTACCCACCTCATATTTTCATATCCAATGATCATAGTGAGGGCAGCTATCACATAAGTTAATAGTTATTTCCCATCACCAATATAACGATCCCAGTTTTCCCCCGTCATTTATGGTATTCCAGACTCGGGTTCCGTGGTAGTATGTTGTTGTCTATGTCTTGTTTCCATCCTTTAATTCCTTGTATTTGAGTTTTGGGATGTGTTGGGCGAGTTTGGTATAGGTTGGTTGTGAGTTGAAACAAATGGTTGTTGCCCAGGTTTTGCCTTCTTCGCTCGAGCAAGGGTTCTTACACTCGAGTGAGCTCTGTGTTGTGTGTCTCTTCGCTCGAGCGAGCAAGGGTTCTTACGCTCGAGTGAGCTCTGTGTTGTGTGTCTCTTCGCTCGAGCAAGGGTTCTTCGCTCGTGCATCTGCGTCTATGTAAGACCTGAAGGTTGGTATTCCTCGCTCAAGTGAGCACTCATGTGCTCGAGCGTGCTTCTGCGTTGCAGACCTAAAGCTTTGCATTGTTCGCTCGAGCGACTCTTTTTGCGCTCGAGCGAGGTTCTTTTGTGTATAGTCACTCAAGCAACAACTCCTTCGCTCGAGCGAGTCTCGTATATATCAGTTCGCAGCAATGGGATTTAAGAACACTTTTTGATTTCTTTTTCATTCCAAACCCTAATCTGGCAGCCTCTCTCTCTCAAATATCCCTTCTCTCTACAAATACACTTGATCTAGAGTGTCTCTACCCTACTTCCTTTGTAAAAAAGGTAAAGTATCGCGTGGGCTATCTTTTGATCCGAAAAAGTTTGGATTTGGAGCATCTTGAGTTTCCCTCTTCTTCTCCTTTGAGCTTTTCCATTTGAGGTATGGATAATCTATTCTTTAATATGAGCTTTGTCCTAAATGTTAGTCATTTTGTACAAATGGTAGGATTTGGGAAGTTTGGGTGAAACTAGGGTTTGAATGTGAACTTGTGAAAGAGGGGTTTCCTATTTTGAGTTATGCATGTGTATGTGAGGTCTTAAAAATGGGGTTATTTTGTATAAAGGGTGAAATTTGGCCTTGGGTGTAGTTTTTTAGAAGAGGGGGAAAATGCCCTAATTTGAAATTAAATACATTATTTGTGTAAATGAAGAAATTAATATGGAAATATGAAATTGGTTTGGGAATTGTGAAATTGGTGGAAATTGTGATTAAATGGTGTAGTTGGATTGATGAATCACTCACCAATGGAAAAGTTAATAATTTATCTGTTTGATAGATTCATTTATCTGTTTAGAAATAATTGTTTTGGGCTATCGGTGAAGGATATCCATCATTGTTGTAGAAACTGCATGATGAATAGGTGAATTGGAACTAATCAATTGGAATATGTCATTGAATATGACGGTTGGATATAAACATTGAATATGTGATTGAATTGGTCATTGTATATGACAACTTGTTTAAATACATTGAATATGTATATTGTTTAGGAGGAGATAGAGGATGTACTCCATTGTTTGGGAGGAAATAGGGGATGGACTCCATGGATAATTAAGTTGGCTGGAGTGTCCTGGGTGAAAGTCCCGAAATCTTATATATATGGGTGTCGGTTCCCTCGGACGTGGTTCCGTAAAATGGCAAGAAAATAGAAGTGTTGAATGATGTTTGTTATTGAAGTGTTGACATATGAGTTATAGTCTCATTTTAAACTGTTTGGATAGTGGTGAACTGTGTAAATGAATTGATTGGATAAATAATGGGAAGTGGATTAGTTATGACACAAATGTTGATTGATTATGGAGATGATGCAAATGGTTTACTTGTGCTAAACATTTACCGAATGTTAATATTTTAGTTAATTCTCATATACTGTTCAACATATCTCTACTGGGCTTTGGCTCACCCAACTTGGGACACCATTTTTCAGGTACAGGTGACATGCCGCCTCCAAGGACATAGGTTGGGAGGTTTTGGGACTGAAGTCTCCATTTTGTTATTCCATTTTATGTTTATATGTTTATCTTTCCAAGCCAAGGGCTTTAATTGTAAAGGGCTTCTGTTTCTCTTTTGTTGTAACCAAGTCATTACTTGGGAAGATGTAAGCCCATAGGGCACCCCCTTTTTGTTAATAGAAGTTAGTACTTCATGTAATATCTTTTTGTAAAGAAGACTCTGATTAATGGAACACAACTTTGCTATCATGTTTATGTATCTTTCGAATGATTGTTTATGTCATTTTTTTTAGGGCGTTACAACCAAACCCATAAAGAGCATAAAGAAATAATAAATAATATTAAAACAAAATATACCCACTTCATAAAAAATTTTAGGATACAAACTCGGAACCTTATGTAGTGTAGATTGAATGATCCAGCTGCTGTTCAGTGGCAATAATTCTACTGGTTGATTCACCTGTATATGTAGATAGAGCATTATATATACACACATACATACACAATAAGAAAGAAAAATATATAATTATAGGAAAATCCATTGCATTTTCCTAAAAGAATGGAATTGCTAAATTCACCACCTTTTATACATTTGATTATGTTTAGATCCTAATATGATGAAAAACTAGTGTACTATAGTTTCCCTTTTAATCATGAATTTTTTATAAACTAGTGTACTATACTTTCCCAAACCAGTTTAATCTGAGGAGCTATTTTTTAGCCTAATCTTATCTACATGACATAAATCAAACGATCCTGATAAAAAGGCAGTGGTTTATGGTGTGAGAACAGACATGATGGTCAGAAAATATGGCAAAGGAATGTGATACCGTCTCTTATTTCTAATATGAACAAGTATTAAAGTAGTGAAAAGTATACAATGGTATTAAAATATTTGAATTCCTAATGTAATACTGCGGAGGAGTATTTTTTTCTTTCATTCTCGGTGCATGGTGATAGGATGAATGAGCATAGGGAGTTGGTTGGCCACTGCGGTGGTGGAGAAGGGGGAAGGACTGTTGCAATAGCAGCAGCAGCAACAACATGCAGTTGTTTTGCTGCGTAGTAGAAGAAAAAGAAATGAAAGAAGGGAGAAAAAAAAAGGACGAGAAAAAAAGAAAGCGAAAAAAGAGAAAACGCAAGAGTTGCTGCATCAGACAACTCTGGAAATCAATTAGGAAAAATGAAACTTTGGAATGCAATACTGGTGGCGTAGAAAAGAAAATTAGCATTATCCAAAATGAAGAAAACTTATTAATACTTTAAACAAGCAAACTTTACACACAAAATTAAGGTGACAAAGTTTCAAATTGGTCAAGTCAATAACCAAACAAACTTTAAATACAATATAAGGTGAAAAAATTTCAAGTAAACAACGTTCAAACATTTCACTTCTGTTTGTTGTTCTTCTTTTTTTTCGGATCGGCAAAGAAAAGAATTTATTGAAGTTAGAAGAACCCGTGCAACGGAAAGAGCTATGTCTTGGGAAGGAAACCAATACCATTAAGGGTAAAAGAACTCTGGACAGGCAAATGTAAAAATAGAACAAAGATACTAAAAAAAGTTATCTACATCAAACATTCCCCTCATGGGAATACATATCATGCTTCATTGAACCACCACAATACAACTAGGTGACTCTCCTTGAGATCATCTTTCTTTTCTTTTCTTCTCCTTCTTCTTCCTTTTTTTTTTTTATAAAAAAAAAACTAGAATTCGCCATCAATTGCATTTAAAAATTCCTCTGTGAAAGAACAATCAAAATTTAACAAAATTAATGCAAAAATTTTATCCAAAATGACATGATAGTAACTTTATTGAATTTATGAAGATAAATCTTTAGCTTTAGAAGACAGAATCATAAAAATTCATATGATTTGTTCATATATTAAACATTATCTTTGTAATTTTTAATAAATTATAGCCACATACATTAAATTTTGAAAAAACCCTAGTTCTGGGAATTTTTTTTGCACCTTGAATTTTTAAAATTGATATTTTATGGTCAATGGTTTGGAAGTATCATGTTCATTTCAATGTGTTTTTTGGACTAATTCCAACCAAGGTGACAACAAAAAGTTAAAATTGGTTGCATCATTTAAATATATAGTTACTTAACTCACAATTTTTGTTTTTGATGATGGGTAAACATAATTCTTGGAACTAATGCAAGATTTACAACCAGCAACCTTAGCTGCAGATCATTGTAGTGAAGCTAATTATTGGGAATGGTTCAATTAGGTGCTGTCATA
Source organism: Camellia sinensis (assembly GCF_055761805.1). Taxonomy (NCBI): domain Eukaryota; kingdom Viridiplantae; phylum Streptophyta; class Magnoliopsida; order Ericales; family Theaceae; genus Camellia; species Camellia sinensis. The sequence goes on from NC_138962.1 coordinate 94,207,898, forward strand.
AAATGGATGTGTGGTTAAATCAAACTAAAAATATTTGTGATTTCATTTGTAGAATCATTGGCAGCTGTTGTGGTTGTATGCCACTGTTGGTGAAGCTAATGGCAAGGTATGGTTCTATTAAGTGGTGTGAAGTGTGCTTAACAATTTGAATCGTTACAGAAAGGAAGCATCTCGGATGGATCCTTCATATTATGAGTGGAAAATCTGAGGTTGCAATATTAATATATTTTCTTATTTCCTCCTTGTAGGTTCATATTAGTTTGAGTTTTCCAAAATTTTGAAGGGGATTTGGGATCCCTATGCATAGATATTAATCTCCATGAGGGTTGGAAACTAGTCAAAAGTCATTTTAATGCTTTTTGAAGTTTTCTTGAAACTTGTGTATCTGAGGCTTACCATTCAGCCAGTTATTGTGGAAACACGGTATGCTGATCTCATATTTTTTCAAATTTGGTAGAATTACGTAATGTTAGATTGGGAGGAGTTCAAATGTTGGTTGAAGATGAATACCCAAACCTGAACTAAGCTCATTTATAACATATGAATTGATTGAGAACATTCCGAAACACATTATTAAGGTACATCCTCTGTTTCTCATACTATTGAGCCTATGACACAAAAATACCATTGAAGTACCAAAGTTTTCTAGTTAATATAGTTAATGATAGTAACGTTAAGCCAATGTCCTTTCAATGTGAAATGTCTGGAAAGATTCAAGAGACATGCTTGGATGTACATGAGTAACTAGAAGGGTCATTTATGTAGCTTGTATTTTTTCAGTCCCTTAGTAAGATTATGTGGTTCTCTTTTAAAAGGAAATATTAGTTGCATACTTGTGTCCCCAAGTGATTGGGTTAAGGCTTTTAAGAGCTTAGTAGTATAAGGTTTTGAGTACAGTGGATACTGAAAATAACCAAGTTGGTTTTCTGTGGTATTGGAACCGACATGTTGATAGTGTAACATGGTGAAATTATCACAATTGCTAGAAACAAAATAAAATTTGTTTTCATAAAAAGTTATTGATTAATCTCTGAAACCACTGTTACAGAAATGAAACAACTTTAATGTTTTTGTATCGTACTCCTCTCATTTCTTTATTTTTTATTTGGTGTATTTTATTTGTTTTGAAGGAATGGGGATGAGAGACTCATGTCTTAAGATCCAACCAAGATAAGAAATATGCGTCATACTCATTCAATTTTAGGGGGAAAAAATTCTAATATTCACATAAAGTATTGTTTGCTAAACCTCCATTTAGTAGTGTCAAACTGGGAAGGCATCCTCTATCTTATTTTCTTTTCTTTGGGAAATTTTCAAGGGAGGGGGTTGTCATTTTGAACCTGCAAGGATTTCTTTGGAGTGTAATTGTGTCAAAGTTTACATGTGAATCTTTTTTCTATATGCTAGTTGCAATTCCGAACCCCACATTATGATCTAGCAATTTTTTCAGCTCATAGATGACATAATCATAAAAATTCATATGATTTGTTCATATATTAAACATCATCTTTGTAATTTTTTAATAAATTACAGTCACATACATTACATTTTGAAAAACCCTAAAGCAACAATGTCAGAAAAGGGGGAAACAGAGAAAGGAAGGGAGGGAGAGAGAGAGAGAGAGAGCACGACAGACACAGACAGAGACTGTGAGTGAGAGAAGTCGAGCAAGAGAGAGAGAGAGAGAGAGAGAGAAAGAGAAGCCTGCAATACATGTACAAAGCATTATATATACACAGACACACACATATTTAACATCATCTTCGAAATTTTTAATCAATTACAGCCACATATTTGAATGAACCCTACAGCAACAATGTGAGAAAAAGGGCAAACAGAGAAACAGGGAGAAAGAGATAGAGAGAGACAGATAGACTATGTGAGAGAGCTCGAGCGAGAGAGTGAGAAAGCTCAAGCAAGAGAGCAAGAGACGGATGCATAGATAGACCGAGAAGGAGAGCGCGAAAGCGCACGCGCGTGTAAACGACCCAAACCTCACAGCTCCGCGCGCAAAGGCGTGAAATTCATTTTGTTCATTAGCTACTACAGTTCGGACTCAATGTCACGGTTCTGAATCTAATCTTGCAAAGTGCAATGCGAGATTGATAAATCACCAAAGAGTCCAAATCTAGCAAATCGTTTTGGAAAACTGATTTTTATAAAGATGTGCCAAACATGGACTGCTTTGCCAGATACAAAGTCACCACCTAAATGTTCTATTTTGAAAAATTTAGGAAACCTTGACTCGTGCCTAAGGCCATGCATCCGTCATCACCAAAGTTGCCTCAGCTCGGGAACTTGGGTACGAGAGGGGAAGGTCATGCAATGAGCACCCCCGCTCGCCCGATCAAAGATCGGCCTTTACTAACATGATATCTTGTTTTTAAAAAACACATGCGTTCTTATTCCGGTTTATTAGCTAGCTTTACTACATGATGTGCACAGTATACAAGTATAGACTAGATCGCCTAAGTTGGAACAAAACATTTCATGTTTGTTTGAAAATGGTTTGAAGGTGCTACTCCCAAGTAGGCTAAGATGTGGGTTTGCCACCCTCAAGTAGGCTTAAGAAAACATGATTTTGCCACCTCAAATGGGCTTAAAACTCGCATTTCGATGAATTGTTCCAATTCAAGTAATCCAACATTCACCCACAAGCATTCATGCAGTTAATCACTTAAGCAAATAGCCTCATGGCAAGCATGCTTTCATGGCAATCACTCACACTCATGCAAGATGCTAAAACATAAAAGCTTACCTAGTACTCCGAACCAAAACAATAGCTAGTTAGTAATCATGCATGATCCTAGCTATGTTAAGATGGCTAATGCAACACATGCAAAATGCAACTAGAAATAGGCTCGGCTATTCTAAGATGTCATATGAAATGCAACACTTGATAATCATGTATTCAAATAGGGATTGAAATACAATGCAGTTAGTATGATGAGTCGAGCCCGGTGCATGCAGGGCAGATAAATGGATGCAAACATGCAAACATAAGTATGCTAATTGAAACATGACCTAGAACTAACCATCAAAAGCGGATAAGTAAAAGGGAGAAAGACATGGGGTTGGAAACATTCACACACTCACGCACACTTATTACAACAATACGCCCTCTCGACGGAGGGTCCGAATGAATAATACAAGCTAGCTATGCTAAGCTAAGCAACTAATCTAATCATCTAATTAGACTAATTATTATATAACCAAATTGGAAATTAACTAACACTAAGCTAATTAAGAATTTACAATAATGAATTAAATTAGCTAACACATTAACTAATTAATTACAAATCAACTAACTATACAAAGCCGTTAAAACAGCCTTGAGAAGAGGGACAAATGCTCGATCGCCTCGCTCGGAAATCCGTTGCCATGCCTCATGTTGCCTCTGTTTGCACTGTTCTGCACCTATGAAAATTGTGCTAACTTCTGTGATGCTTCTAACCTACCTCATAGACATTCTGAGAGGTCATTGGCCAAGAAGGGTGGCCATCGGCCAAGGGATAAGAGTCATCGACCACTTTTGAGGCTATCGGCCAAATATTTCTAGCCGATCGGCACACTAGATAGCCGATCGGCCATCTCTTCCTGCAAGCTGCTTCTTTTGTTGCAATAGAGTACAAACAGAGGCATGGCAATACATTTGCAAGAAAGTGTGTGTGCAACTACACCCCTTATCATGCTTGAAACTCAAAGGAGTGTAGTGCTCGACTCTCGAGCCATCAATCACGCATTCCAATGCATGATGGCCAAAGAGGCCGAGTTGCACAAATTAATGTCACATGAATGCACAAAAACACATAAATGCCTTGACCTCTATCATGCATGATCAAGAGGGTCGGCGACTGTGAATTGAGACACGTTTCATCACTTCAAGTATGAAACATCCCTCGTTCCTCGTGTTTGGCTTAACACCCCAAACGAAACACAATGCAATGCATGCACAACTTAACAAAGCTAATGGCATGCGAACAATGTAATGCAGCAATGATTAACTTATAAAAGCCAATGGCATGCCAACACAATGCAATGCAACCTAAGCATGCAAACAAAGCTAATGCAACATGAGCATGCCAACTCAATGCAATGCAATGCAACCTAAACATGCAAACATGCAATGTACCAAGTATGCAAAAACATGGAAAATGGACTTAAACTAAAATGGACAGACCTCGATCATGCCCAAATCAGTGGCCAAAATGTTGAAATGATGGCATGAAATGCAAGATAATGCATGCACATGCTCTAGCCCACCAACTAAGCATAAAAGCATAACTCTCAAAAGTGCTCAAGGAGTGACAAATGTAAGAGTGTAGCAACACTATAAGCACTGAAATAAGGTATGAAATGATGCCAAATCATTCAATCAATACAAGCATGGCATGCTAGGGTCCTTAAAATAGAAAGCTACCAAAAAGGACTTCAAATGAGGCATGCAATACATGGTACAAAGGCATGAACCAATCATGGACAGAGTTCAAATAGGTCTAAACAAAGACCAAAATATGCTAAGATTGAGGCACAAAGGCCTAGGCATGCATGCATACACACTAAGCCACAAACAAGGTAACAAATGCACAACCCTTAGAGGCACTCAAAGGGTGAATGAAGTGGGAACATGACAATGCGACATGCTCTGAAATGTCATGTGGAATGATACCAAATCATGTACATGATACAAATGAAGCATGCTATGGTACCCAAAGCTTAAGGCTAGCAAGGCACTTGCACTACAACTATGCAAAACATGAAGCATATGGCAAGGGCAACCCAAAACAGTCCTAGAACATGTTAAAATGAGTCTAAAACATGTATGGAAGGAAGCCAAAATATGCTAGCATGAAGGGCATACGGCATGATGGATGCAAAGCAAATAAGGTGGATTACACTACACCTATCAAGACCAAGCATGAGATGGCTTTGCCAACAAAAATCAAAGTTATATCATGGCAAAATAACTCCAAATACACATTGAAATGATAGCTCGCAAGCTTAGGCATGAAGGCATACGCAAAGGCTCATGTTCAAGGCATAAAGAACCAACCCTTCAACGCATTGAAAGAGTGAAAGATGTGAGTGCATGGCAATGAAACATGCTCTGAAATCACATAACAAATGATGCCAAATCATTCAAATAGGTCAAGCAATGCATGCTAGTGGACTTGATGCACAAAGCTAACAAGCTAGAATGAACCATAGCTATACAAATCATGGCATGCATGACCAAAAAAACAAGAATCAGAGCTTAAGCATGCTAAAACATGACCAAAATTTGCTTAGAGTTAAGCCAAAATCATGCTAAAATGACATGTTAAAGCATGATACACATTAGGCTAATTCATGGAATTGCACTACAAGTGCATGGAGCATGCAAGGGCCAACCAAACCAAACCTTAACAGAGGTATGACATGGAAAAACATCACCAAAAACATGCTAAAATAGAATCAAATCATGCTAGAAAGACATGCTACTTCATGAAGCATACAAGACTAGTTTGTAAGAGATACACTACAAGTGTATGAACCATACAAGGAGTGAGTCCACCAATCAAAATCAGAGTTATAACATGTCAAAATAACATCAAAAACATGCTTGAACTAAGCTAATTCAAACCACAAAAACATGCTACTTTGTAAGGCTAACAAGGCTAGCAAAGAGGATTTACACTACAAGTGCAATAAGCATGCAAGAGGTGACCAAGACAGCCAAAAACAGAGTTATAGCAGGTCTGATAAGTCACAAAATGAGACTAAACAAAGCCATAAAGAAGTAAAAACACATGCTCATTTGGTTAGCCATCAACACTAGCAAGCAAGACAAGAGGAGATGGGACTACCCTCTCCTATTTTGAGCCTCAATAAAAGTTTTCTACTATTGAAATTCCTCTGGAATTCAGTGGTTTTAAGGCCAAAAAGAAGTTGTTTGAAAATCTTGAAAGATAGCTCAAAAGGCTTTACAAGCCAAGGAGCAAAAGGGAGGAAACAACCCCTAGCCAAACAAGGCTTAAACCAACACTTTTAGGACTGAAAATCAGACCTTTCTTCAGTTCAAAACCAAGCCCAAAACAATTTGAAAGGGTGGCAAAACAAGCATGCTAAGGTGGCCAAGATAGTGTACAAAAATGAGCTTAAAAGAGGGAGATCTTACCCTTGATCCACAGCTGCAAAACCAGCCCAAATTTGAGCCAAAACACCTTTTGGAGCTCAAACAAAGTCCCAAGTAAGCTTCAAGCAACCTCCTCCCAAAGATAGGCAACTTTGATCAAGGATGCATAGGCAAACTAGGTATGTTTCTCTACTTCTATGCGCAAAGAGGGCAAGAGAGAGAGAGAAAACTAGAGAGAGAGGCAGAGATTAGGCTCTAAAATTTCTAGAGAGAGAGGACCTTTTAGTGTGAGAAGCTCCCAAAATTTGCTTCAAGGTTCTAACTCTTGAATATGAGATATTTGGCTCCATATAGCAAAAAGCAAGAGTTTGGTCGAAAATATCTAAGTATGGGACAGCTGGAGGTTGTGTGGAACAGCTGGAGATGAAATATCTTCAAAAAATCTGAGTTTGGGTCACTCTTGGCCCATCAGCCATCTTTGGTGCCGATCTGTCACTTATCTGCTACTTTTTTGGCCAATCGGCCAACAAAATCTGTTTTTCAGGCCCAATTTCAAATGGGCATAACTCTCTCATATGAACTCCTTTTTAGGTCATTCTTGTGTCCAAATTGAAGCCTCAGGAAGTAAGATTTCCAATGGTGGCAGCCTTGCATCAAAATTCCAACTGTGCTAAGAGATATCCCTCTTTTAGTGAAGGCTACTCAGTTTCAGTCCAACCGAAATGATGCCCAACTTCAACCAACCATATCTCTTCCATCCGGACTCGGTTTGAGGAGATTCTTGAATGCAAAATGAAGCCCCGGAAGTCTTCTTTCCAACAGTGGTGGCCTCATAGCTTAAATCTAAGTGCATAGACAGATAGACCTGATTTAGCAAGGACCGCTCGACTTTCTCTTAGCGATTCATGCCCAACTTCTTCCTCAACTAGGTTTCTTCCCTCCACTCCTCTTTTCTTCAACTCCAAACCCCTAAACAAGGTGTTTTGAAAGATTTTTCAAAGATTTCACCTCTCTTTCATTCATTTCCACTTTGTCCTTGCTCGGTTTACCGAAAAGCGCAACATTTAACGAAATGTGAGCCTCAGAGCATCACAAAAACCTTATTTCAAAAATATTTTGAAAGAGAGGGTTTTAAGGTCTAAAAACCATTCAAAATAGCTTTGGTCCAAAATGGGGAGTGAGGTTAGGATTTGACTCTCCTCTTGCCAAAGAAATTGAACTATTGCTCTGCACATCTTTCACTACCAAGTAAACCATCAGTAGCGCCCAAGTCTTAAGGTCGGTCAAAAATAGGGTGTCTACCGCGCGCGCACGAGAGAGAGAGAGAGAGAGAGAGAGAGCCTGTGATATGTGGTTGTGATGGTGGTGATTTGCACAGGTGGCAGTGGTGGTGGCCATCGCAATGTCGCCTCCTACATTAGGCTACGGTGAGGGGGGTGATTTCTTTGAGGTTTGGTGAGGTGTGTGTATGTGATACACTGTTGTGAAGTTGTGTTGCATAATAGATCAACCCACGCAGCAATAAAATAATTGGCGCACGTTGAAATTTCAACCTTTAGCGACTACTTTTATTTTTGGTCAGGAAAGGAATCAATTATGCCAACTATAATTGCTTTGGTAGCCAAATATCACTCAACAACGACGAAAATCTTAGTCGCCAAACATCCTCTTTCACGACTAATTTCCATTTTAGTCAGGAAAAAACAATATTGCCAATTAAATTTATTTTTTGTAGCCTAAAATGTATACAAACGGCGACTAATATCTTGTTTAGTCACTAAAAGTGGAATTATTGGCGACTAAAAATTTGAATTTAGTCGCCAATAATAAATATTTATCGACGAAAATATTTTAGTAGCTAGATCTTGAACCAACGCCGACAAAATTAATTTTTAGTTGCCAAAAGTAGTCGCCAAAGGTGCATTTTGTTGTAGTGGGAGGAGGAGCATGTAGATCCTAACACTGAAGGAATGGACCATAACGGAAAAATGCAAGAAGTGAATCCTGAGGCGAATAATGTCATCTAAGGTTGGGAAGGGAACAAGAAGGGTAGCCGAGATGAGTACTACCATGAAAGTGACCTTCAGGTATGGAGGGAAAGATGCTGGAGAAAAGATGAGGAAACTGAAAGACATGGAAAATAAGTTAACGGATCTACAAACAGTGGTCAACCTCATGATGCAGAACAACATGATGCAGCCGACATCCCTATTACAGGACATGTCGGCACCAACAGCCAAAGCTGGTGCCCAGAAGACAAGATCTCGGCCTAAATGATTAGGTCCGAGAAGAGAAGAACTCAACCTAAGTGAGCAAATCCCAAATTCCAGAAGACAAGATTTTGGCCTAGATGATTAGGTCCGAGAAGGCGAGAGCTCAGCCTAAGTGAGTAGATCCTAGATTCTAAAAGACAAGATCTCGACCTAGATGATTAGGTCCGAGAAGAGAAGAGCTCAGCCTGAGTGAGTAGATCCAAGATTCCAGAAAACAAGATCTCGGCCTAGATGATTAGGTCCGAGAAGACAAGAGCTCAGCTTGAGTGAGCAAATCCAAGATTCCCAAAGACAAGATCTCGACCTAGATGATTAGGTCCGAGAAGAGAAGAGCTTAGCCTTAGTAAGCAAATCCAAGATTTCAAAAGACAAGATCTCGACCTAGATGATTAGGTCCAAGAAGAGAAGAGCTCAGCCTTAGTGAGCAGATCCCAGATTCCAAAAGGCAAGATCTTGGCCTAGATGATTAGGTCCGAGAAGACAAGAGCTCAGCCTAAGTAAGCAGATCCCAAATCCAGAAGACAAGATCTTAGCCTAGATGATTAGGTCTGAGAAAACAAGAGCTCAGCCTAAGTGAGCAGATCCCAGATCCCAGAAAACAAGATCTCGGTGTAGATAATTAGGTACGAGAAGACAAGAGCTCAACTTAAGTGAGCAGATCATAGATCCCAGAAGACAAGATCTCGACATAGATGATTACGTTCGAGAAGATAAGAGCTCAGCCCAAGCGAGCAGATCTCAGATCCAGAAGACAAGATCTCGGCCTAGATGATTATGTCCGAAAAGACAAGAGTTCAGCCTAAATGAACAGATCCCAGATCCTAGAAGACAAAGAGGAAGCACACAAGATCAGATTAAAGTCGGCCAGGTTCTGCCTGTCGGCAAAAGGCTATCTATACAGAAGAACTTTTACTAGACCTCTATTGCGATGTGTACATCCTTCCCAGGTTAAAGACTTTTTAAACGAGATCCATGAAAGAGTATGTGGAAACCATGCAGGAGGCAAATCCCTTGCCCACAGAGCTATATCACAGGGATTTTGGTGGCCCTACATGCAAAAGGATGTCGAAGCCTATGTAAAGAAGTGTGAAAATGTTGTTGGAATCCATGATTGTACGATAAGACTGAATAGTCTTATGACAATGTTCTCACAGTAAACATGGCGAATAACTTAGACTTGCCATATGGTAAAGTTGAACCACACTTGCCATATGGTAGAGTTGAACTAAATTTGCGATGTTTCCGATTGAAACATGACGAATAACTTAGACTTGCCATATGGTAGAGTTGAATTACACTTGTCATATGGTAGAGTTGAACTAAGTTTATGATGTTTCCGATTGAAACATGACAAATAATTTAGACTTTCCATATGGTAGAGTTGAATTACACTTGCCATATGGTAGAATTAAACTAAGTTTGCGATGTTTCTGATTGAAACATGATGAATGAATTTAGACTTGCCATATGGTAGAGTTGAATTACACTTTCCATATGGTAGAATTGAACTAAGTTTGCAATGTTTCCGATTAAAACATGATGAATAACTTAGACTTACCATATGGTAGAGTTGAACTAAGTTTGTGATGTTTCCGATTGAAACGTGGCGAATAACTTAGACTTACCATATGGTAGAGTTGAATTACACTTGCCATATGGTAGAATTGAACTAAGTTTGAGATGTTTTCGATTGAAACATGACGAATAAACTTAGACTTGCCATATGGTAGAGTTGAACTAAGTTTGTGATGTTTCCGATTGAAACATGATGAATAACTTAGACTTGCCATATGGTAGAGTTGAATTACACTTTCCGTATGGCAGAGTTGAACTAAGTTTGTGATATTTTCGATTGAAACATGACGAATAACTTAGATTTACCATTTGGTAGAGTTGAATTACACTTGCCATATGGTATAATTGAACTAAGTTTGCGATGTTTCCGATTGAAACATGACGAATAATTTAGACTTGCCATATGGCCGAGTTAAATTACACTTGTCATATGGTAGAGTTGAACTAAGTTTGCGATGTTTCCGATTGAAACATGACAAATAACTTAGACTTGCCATATGGTAGAGTTGAATTACATTTGCCATATAGTAGAGTTAAACTAAGTTTGCGATGTTTCCGATTGAAACATGACGAATAAACTTAGACTTACCATATGGTAGAATTAAACTGAGTTTGCAATGTTTCCGATTGAAACATGACGACTAACTTAGACTTGCCATATGGTAGAGTTGAATTACACTTGCTATATGGTAGAATTGAACTAAGTTTGTGATGTTTCCAATTGAAACATGACGAATAAACTTAGACTTACCATATGGTAGAGTTGAATTACACTTGCCATATGGTAGAATTGAACTAAGTTTGCGATGTTTCCGATTGAAACATGACGAATAAACTTAGACTTGCCATATGGTAAAGTTGAATTACACTTGCCATATGGTAGAGTTGAACTAAGTTTGTGATGTTTCCGATTGAAACATGATGAATAACTTAGACTTGCCATATGACAGAATTGAATTACACTTTCCATATGGAAGAGTTGAACTAAGTTTGCGATATTTCCGATTGAAACATGACAAATAACTTAGACATACCATGCGGTAGAGTTGAATTACACTTGCCATATGGTAGAATTGAACTAAGTTTGTGATGTTTCTGATTGAAACATGATGAATAATTTAGACTTGCCATATGATAGAGTTAAATTACACTTGTCATATGGTAAAGTTGAACTAAGTTTGCGATGTTTCTGATTGAAACATGACAAATAACTTAGACTTGCCATATGGTAGAGTTGAATTACACTTGCCATATGGTAGAGTTGAACTAAGTTTGCGATGTTTTCGATTGAAACATGATGAATAAACTTAGACTTGCCATATGGAAGAGTTGAACTAAGTTTGTGATGTTTTCGATAATAGCTTAGACTTACCATATGGTAGTGTGGGAGCCGAATATTTGGCAATGCCGGGAAGAGCGTACTCTACAGAACAGACACTATTTGGCGTTATCCGGCGCACTCAGGAGGCCAAATACAATAGATAGGCCGGATAAGCGTAAATCCCCGAATATAAGAGAGGACAATGAGTAACGAGTAGGCCCTGGCCCCGAGACCCAAGAAACGAGTATAAATACAGGAACTACAGATAAAGAGAGGGGGAGAAAAAAGAAGTGTAAGAATCTCCTTGTTTAACTTAGAATACAAATAACCTAGAGCTTGAGACTGACTTGTCCATCGGAGTGTTAATTCTGGCACCCACGTCGGAGTGTTCATTTCCTTTCAGGTGACTATCTGAGGACTCCTAGCGTCTCCCAGGATCTAAAGGGTATTTCCAAACCACTTTCACACAATTAGCGCCGTCTGTGGGAATACTCGAATACATCCATGGAAGGCGTAACTGAAGATCCTCCGGTAGCCACTGACGAGATTACACAGAGGGATGACCTTACTCCAGCAAATATGCTCGGAAAGGAAACCATCGCTGCAAGACGCGCTTTGAACATCGACTCACCAACGACTTCAGCGCAAGAGACAATGCAAGCACTTATGGAACAAGCAAAGCAGAATGAACAGAGGCTGGAGAATATGATTGCTGAAAATGAACGTCTCCATCAAGATTTGGCCCTGGATGTCGCGAAATCCAAAGAAGCCGCGTGCCAAGATCCCGAACGACCTCCAAGGGCAGGTGAACAACGACCTCAAGCCCGACCAAGGGACACCGATAGTGACTCCAACTCATTATCCACAGAGCCCGACAAGAAGGGACGATCCGAAACCTCCAGCTCCTCCGAAAAAAGTCTACGAACAAGGAATAAGCGCAGGAGAAACAGTTTGGATGAAGAAAATCAGTATGATTCCTTTGTCCGACGAATTGCAAGGGCAATTCTGCCCAAGAAGTTCAAAGCTCCGTCATTTACCCACTACGATGGAAAATCAGACCCCACCGATCACATCCGTCACTACAAGCAAGCCATGACATTGCATGCAGACAACGAGGCCCTCATGTGCCGAATATTCCCCAGCAGCTTGGGACCTCTGGCAGTCAGGTGGTATTACAAACTGGAGTTGGCTTCGGTCAAAAGCTTTCATCAATTACAGAAGTCCTTCAGGGCCAGATTTATCACCAACGAGGTCCAGCCAAAACAAGCAGAATCTCTCTGGGAGATGCAAATTCAACCTGAAGAACCATTGAGAGCGTATTCGGCGCGCTATTGGGAATGCTTTAATCTTGTTGACGACGTTTGCAACGACTCCATGGCCATCACCGCCTTCAAAATGGGATTGCAACCAGACAATGCCCTCCGCAGTTCCTTGACCAGAAGACCCCCCAAAACGGTCTGGGGGTTGATGAAGAAAGTTGAAGAATACTGCAAGGTAGAGGATGATGCCTTGCGGGTTAAAGCCGGTCATGTATCCAGTGAAACGACCTCCCCTGAAATTGCTTAGCCAATAAGTTTCGTACAACCTCAAAGCCCAGAACCACGGCAGCGGGGTAAACGAGATAAAAGGCGGGATTCTCGCCGATCGAACGATCAGTGCTCTCACCGAACGAATGAACAACTGCAAGTCGACAGTAGGCGCACGAGACATACCGACAAAAAATATACGGAACTGACAGAGCCGATCAATGCGGTAATGTCCAAAATCCAACATCTCCCGTTCTTCAAATGGCCGTCGAAGATGGTAGGCCCTCCTGACACACGAAGGCGGGATAAGCGTTGCGAGTATCACAAAGATCATGGCCACGAAACTGAAAATTGCTACGCATTAAAGGATCACCTGGAGGAACTGGTGCAAGATGACCGGCTGCAACAGTACGTAAGAAAAGGCAACCCAACCAAGGCACTAGCCTTAAGACAAGATTCACCTCCACTTGGCGTGATCCATATGATATACAGCCTACCAGCACCTCTAACCGTGCACACAAATCAATCACATCCAGTCCCCCGAAAGTAACATACTCCAACCAAACGGCCCAAAAAAGCTCCGAGTATTGCCTTCAACGATTCTGATCTTGTCGGCATGACAATCTCCCACATTGATCCGTTGATCATCAGATTACGCGTAAACCAGTTTACCGTCGAACGCATTCTCGTAGATCCAGGGAGTACGTCGGAGGTTATGTATTATGAGACCCTCATCAAACTCGGCTTCAACGAGTCAGATCTGTCTCCGGCACCTTATCCGTTATTCGGCTTCAACACGAATCCAGAGTACCCGTTGGGGAAGATCACACTACCCGTTCGAGCGGGCTCCCGAACAGTCAAGGTTGAATTCTTGGTCGTAAAGCTTCCTTCGCCGTATAATGTCATCATGGGGCGAACCTGGTTGCATATCATGCAGGCCGTGCCAAGCACCTATCATCAGCTTATGCGCTTCCCGACAGCCCGTGGCATTGAAGAGATCCGTGGCTGCCGGCAGTCAGGATGAACAGTTTTATGAAAGCTCAATCACTGACCCGACTTGTGGGCTTTGATACTTGTATTTAACTGACTTCTGCAATGAAAAGTCTCATCTTTTTCCATCGTGCAATTCACTTCCCATTATAGTGTCAAATAAGCCTCCGGATTCAGAGCCCCCCTTCGGTGCAAAACACGTTGGGGCCGATTAAGTCTCCAGATTCGGAGCGCCCTTTGTGGATATCACGATTGGCTCGAATAAGTCTCTGAATTCAGAGCGACCTTCGGTGCATGACACCTTAGGGCCGATTAAGCGTCCGGATTTGAAGCCCCCTTCGGTGCAAAACACGTTGGGGCCGATTAAGTCTCTGGATTCGAAGCGCCCTTCATGAATATCACGATTGGCTCAAATAAGCCTCTGGATTTGGAGCCCCCTTTGGTGCATGACACGTTGGGGCCGATTAAGTCTTTGAATTCGGAGCGCCCTTTGTGGATATCACGATTGGCTCAAATAAGCCTCCGGATTCAGAGCCCCCTTCGGTGCATGACACGTTGGGGCCGATTAAGTCTCCGGATTCGGAGCCCCCTTCGGTGCATGACACGTTGGGGCCGATTAAGTCTTCAGATTCAGAGCGCCCTTCGTGGATATCACGATTGGCTCAAATAAGCCTCTGAATTCAGAGCCCCTTTTGGTGCATGACACGTTGGGGCCAATTAAGTCTCCGGATTCAGAGCGCCCTTCATGGATATCACGATTGGCTCAAATAAGCCTCCAGATTCGGAGCCCCCCTTCGGTGCAAAACACGTTGGGGCCGATTAAGTCTCTGGATTCGGAACGCCTTTCGTGGATATCATGATTGGCTCAAATAAGCCGTCGGATTCGGAGCCCCCTTCGGTGCATGACACGTTGGGGCCGATTAAGTCTCCGGATTCGGAGTGCCCTTTGTGGATATCACGATTGGCTCAAATAAGCCTCCGGATTCGGAGCCCCTTCTGCAAATCATATCCCCATTTGGCTCCTAAAGCTCGCACGCACAGGCTGATTCATTACTTTGGTCGGCCAAGTACCTAAGCTGAGCCGAATCAGATTATAATTGAACGCAATGCCATTCGTCAACTTATCGAATTGGGCACATCTTATGGACCCCTTGTTACATACGAAAATTATTACACAAACTACAAGTCCGCATGAACGAAACAAAATATGTCAATATGCGAAATGAGGTGCTTAATTGAATATATAAAAACGCCCAGAATAAGGCGTAAACGTTCGAAATGAAACATTTTATTTGATTAAAACAGTAGTTACATAAACGCAACCCGCATTTGAACATTACAATATCCATTTTCAACCTCAGAAGCGAAAAAGGGGAAAAAAACGCGTTGGTAAAGTGGCAACGCCAAATCAACGCCCGTCGCCCGGAAGTCCCCCACGGCTTGCAATGCCTTGAGCCAACTGTGCCCAAGCCCATGACTTGCACATTGCCAAACTTCCCCTGATACCATTGACAATGTCAAGGCAAAGATCCAGGACAAGGAAGGATAAACTCAACGGTCGTTGTCTCTCCTTTCGGGGCGATCTACTTCGACGACTTGAAGACTCATGCCATCTTTTGGACGCCCTACCTCCCATACGGGTGGGTTCTCTGCTGCGATCCATTGCAACACCAAGCTCGGCCGAAGTTTGAGCTTCTCTAACTAACACCCCCACCTATCTCACCCCACATAACAAGTGATGAGGAATCAAGCGTGTTTATTTACGCGAGGCGCCCACTCCTTTTATTTTCAATACTGGTAGCGATCTCAAGGCCCCAATCCCATGGCAATTTCATTAACGCTAAACTCCATGAGACAAACGTCGGTCGACATTCACCACTGCCTAGTTATCCAAACGGCTTTTTGAAGCACATGCACTGGCTGGGCAAGGACAGAATTATCAATCCAACCGGCCAAACATCCAGGCCCCGAGCCAGGACGAATTTGCCGCAGCCACTCCACTCACTGGTTTTTGGCCTCCTCAAGCTACAATGACCAAGTTATCTAGACGACGATCACAGATAAATGGCCTAGTTACAAATGGCCCAATTACAATGGCCTCATTCAAGACTAAACGGCTATCACGTATGGGCCAACCTTGCCTATAAACCGACGTATCACTGGACATTTAACAGATACTCGGGCCGATCAATGCTTATACATTCATTCAAACATTTATGCAATAAAACGAAACACGTATATGCCAAATACGAACTGCAACGAAATATTTATAAATAGAACGCTTTTATTCAATCAAACAATAAATTACATAGTTTTGAACGTAATCTGCGTTTCAACCTTACAATGAGTATCCTCATATGGCGTCACCCTCATCCTCACTCTTCTCGACTTTAAAAGCAGAAAACAGAAAATGTTTACTCTGGTAGAGTGGCGATGCCGAATCAATGCCCGACGCTCAAAGAACTTCCGCGGCCTGAGATGCCTTGATCCAACCGTGCCTAAATCCATGATTTTCACATCGGCAAACCTTTTCGGCAAGCTTCTCCTTGGTCTTTTCGATTCCAACTTTTCGGCCTTTATGAAAACCTTTTTCATAGGCCCTCCCCTTCGCAGACTCCATTGCGAACATACTCGCCGTCTCACGATCGGCGAGCGCGGTACTGATGAGCCGCTGGGTAACCCTTTCTTCCACGATTGGGTTTCCCTGCCCGGCAGGTTGTGCCTGAGCCGCCCTGGCCTTCCTTAACTCACACTCAGCCGCCTCCGCGCGAGCTTCCAAACTTCGAATACGTTCCTCCCTCCTCTCTATTTCTCGGCCGGCAGCGCGCAGCCGCATGCCAATTGCATAGGCAGTGTAAAGCCCCTTCACCGCCTCGTGAATGCCTTCACGAAATAGTTCGTAGTCCTGTCGACCTACCATTGACTGCTGAACCTCAGGAGGAAAAATTTGTCGAGCAAACTTGACCGCTACGTTTGGGTCTCAAACGATCGAGTCCGCCTCTGTCATGGGTTTATTCCCCACAAATACCACAAAGCTTAATGGGCACGAATTCGCGTCAGATCCCCTTTTGACTCGGGATTGCGGAGATCTTCCCTACGACTGCTTGTCCAGCCTGGGCGACCTGCTTCAACGTTGAAGAGACTGACGCCTCTTTCGATCTCTAGAACTCCTACTTCCTATGCGTGAAGGTTCACCACCTCGATTCATATCTCCGCCCAGCTCAGCTAACGTCCTCGCTTCCCCTCTGCTGTTAAAGAAGAGTCTGTTCGACCTTCACACGATGAATCTTCCTCCAAGAGCTGGAGTCAGTTGTTCACTAAGCTCATAAAAGTTGTACCTTTATTCCTTTATCCTTTACAGAGGCAGCACCCTTGAGGCAATCTCATTAATTGTGAAAACCTCAATCGCCCGGCACCGACTGAGTCGACCCTCGTGGGGCAAAGGCAAAATCCATGAGCCCATCCGGCGTATCATGTCCATGAGCCACCTACGGCAGGGGCAGATTTATTAATCTAATCGGCTTAAGGGCAGATTCATCAATATATTCGGCTTATGCACCCCAGCTGAATTCTTCAGAACTCTTAAGTTCATCTCTTCTGGTGCCCGAATGATCATGAACCGCCTGGGGCAAGGGCAGATTCATCGACCTATTCGGCATATGAATAATAAGTCAATATGGTCATTCATCAAACTATTCAGCTTAAGTGCCCCAGCCAGCCCATGAATCGATTCACCAGCATAATACCCACGAACTATTCGGCATATGAATGATAAGTCAATATCGCCAAGATATTCAATCTTAGAAAGCTCAACAAAATAATCATTTTACCTAAAGTAGTGAAAGGCAAAAATTCTTCACCAGCACAACATCTCAAACTGTGCATAAGTAGTAGCGACATGACAAGGTAATTTTCATTAATAAATTGAGCGCAGATAGTAACCAATTTATACATGAAAACTACTCGGAACCAACAAAAGTCCTTAAAACAAAAACATACATCAAAAGTGAAAGCATTTCATAAAATTCGAATGCCTCCCAGATCAATCCTCGGGGTCAGACTCAAGTGGCTCAACATCCACCTGCTCATATGGAATCGGCAAGTCCAATGTAACCCCAGCGGCATCAAGGGCCTTGAGCCACCCATGTTTGAATCCCCAATTCTCAAACTTGGGGACTTCATCTACGTATTCCTCGAAGGCGGCGTCTTTTCCTGCTTCAAATGCGGTAGAAGCCTCAGATTCAGCTTTTTCCTTGGCCGCCTTCAACTCTGCTAACTCAGTCTCCACCTTGTTAAGCGCCTCCTTGGCTAGCCTAAGCGATTCTTCGCTCGCATTTGCCCTATCTTCGGCATCAGAATGGAGCCGATCGGCAGACCGAGCGCTTTCTAATTCAGCTTCGGCTCGCGCAGTCTCCATTGCGGCTCTCATAACCTCAAACTCAACCCTGCTCTTTTGACCGTCCACTTCTGACTGCAAACGGTCAATCCTCTCAAGGACATCACGTAGGCGGTGGCCCAAGTCGGTGATCCTGCCGACCGTCTGCAAAATGAGTTGGGATCGTCAGATACCATAGGCAAGCAAAATCAAAACAAGTTAAGGTCACCTACCAAAAGGGCCGACCGCGCAAATAGGGCTACGGCCACCAAATCTGGCACGGCATGAAAGGATGCCTTATCAGCCAGTAGGGAGACTGAAGCCGCCAAGCTCAATGCTACCGCTGGGTCGGTAATGATGGATGCGTCAGAGGAAATCGGTGTGTCTCTCAACTTTGGCTGAACAATGAAAGGAACAACCACGTCTGAATTTTCTAAGCGAGGCCTTTTGTCAGCAGGACTATCTTCTGAACGGACCTCTCCCTCGGCGCTACGCTTCTTGCCCCGCTCTTCTGGAATCAACCGTTCTTCAATGACCGGTTGTTCAACCTCTTTCGCCGTTTCGGCCGCAACAATTTGAACTGGCTCTTCAATAACGGGTTTGAAAGACTCAATCAAGACGGGTTCAGAACGGGCGGCCTCGGCCTTTTTTTAGGTGGCCATTCGCTCAGTATTTTTCTTTCGAGCCATCTACGTGAGGTTTTTCCCAGTCATACTTTCGAAAAAATTACCGGGTAGGTCTCCCAAACTTGTAAAAATATCTCTAGAAGAAAACTCCGCCCGACCCGAAGTGGACAGTGAGGCAGGCTGATTAAGTCCAGCTACCTCAAACGCTGAGTTTAGGTCCTCGTCGACCTGTTCAGCCTCCTCAGCGAACTCTCTGGCTGGTTCGACGACTACCTCTACCACCGGCGCCACGTCTTGTCCCAAATCAAAAGCTTCGAGACCAACTTGCCTAAGGCTCTTGAAGCTAGGGAAGATAAGAGCAGCAAGGTGTTGATCACTGGTTGGAATTGGAATGTTGTCCGTGGCTGAAAAAGTAGTATAAGTAGGCTCGTATTGAAGAAGTTTGTGGGCCGCTCTCCCTTGCTTCTGTACATTTGAACGGCCGAAGTACCCGAGTGCAGTCGCAATCTACGTAAGGACTGCGTCGTCAGTAGAAGTCAGAATCTTTTTCAATTTACTGCCTGCAAAGACAAAGGGTTAGACTTGGAGATAAGGCCGAGTAAAAGAAAAGTTCAATAAACGCAAGGAGATACACGGCCACCTGGTTCACTCTTCCGTCTGGGAATAGGGTCTAGGCGGTCCTCGCCTTTTCCAAATTCCCAATTCCCTCGGACATTGACCATTACGTCATCCACTCGCTTGCCAGAACTGGCAAGCATGGATACCAAATGATGGTCAATATCCTTGGCCCTAAGAAAGTACCGCTCGAGCCGACCGGAAGATTTGGCTAAAGCATAGCAGTGCCGAATAGCCGAAATGCCAAGATCGATCCTGAGGTGTCGGTTCAACTCTACGATCCCCATTACGATTCGAAAAAAATTCACATTGGGCTGAGAAGGAATCAGACCCCAATGGCGGAGAACGGCCCTAAGGAATGGATGTAGGGAAAAACGGACTCTGCCCTCCACAATGGATAGGAGAGGCAAGACGATTGTGTTGCGATCCTCTCACTCCATATCCAGAGTATTGTCCGTCACTATAGATAGATGAACATCATCAGGAATAGAAAAATGTCGTCGGAATCCCGAGATACGACCTTCGGAAAGGAGGTCTTTCAGGTGCTTAGCCATTTTAGCAAAGATCCGAGGGTATACCAAAGCTAAAATAAGCGTGGAAAATAGGATCGCAAAAAAAGAAAGAAAACTTATGAGAGGTGAAGAAGACGAGGATAGACGGACGAAAGTTGTAGAGAAAAGCGTCAGAAGAGCGATATCGGCTGGGAATCCAGGAGGCCTAAGTATTCGAGAAAAGCATGCATTCGAAAGGACTGAAGTTTCAAATCGTATTAAATGCAAAAGGTGCACGAATGAGGCGGGAAAGCATAATGATGACCAAAAAGACGTGCGCGCTCTGACACATTAGGATAGGCAGAGCCGCCTAACTTATGTCTTGGCTTTTCAGAATCAAAACCAAACACGCCAGTTAACTATTGTCAATGGCTAGTTTGGGGGGCAATTGTGGGAGCCGAATATTTGGCAATGTCGGGAAGAGCGTACTCTGCAGAACAGACACTATTCGGCGTTATCCGACACACTCAAGAGGCCAAATATAATAGATAGGTCGGATAAGCGTAAATCCATGGAGCCGAATATAAGAGAGGACAATGAGTAACGAGTAGGCCCTGGCCCCAAGGCCCAGGAAATGAGTATAAATACAGGAACTACAGATAAAGAGAGGGGAAGAAAAAAAAAAAGGTAAGAATCTCCTTGTTTAACTTAGAATACAAATAACCTAAAGCTTGAGACTGACTTGTCCGTCAGAGTGCTAATTCCGACACCCACGTCGGAGTGTTTATTTTCTTTCAGGTGACTATCTGAGGACTCCTAGCGTTTCCCAGGATCTGAAGGGTATTTCCAAACCACTTCCACACAGGTAGAGTTGAACTAAGTTTGCGATGTTTCCAATTGAAACATGACGACTAACTTAAACTTTCCATGGTGGTAAAGTTGAACTAAGTTCACGATGTTTTGGCATGAAACATGACGAATAACTTAGACTTGCCATATTGGTAGAGTTGAACTAAGTCTGCGATGTTTCGACATGAAACATGACGGCTAACTTAGACTTTCAGTGATGGTAGAGTTGAACTATGTCTACGATGTTTTAGCATGAAACAAGACGAAACTGGCCATGACTTGGTCAGTTTGAAAAGAAAGTCGAGGAGTATGGTACTCTCTGTGCAATAAGGTTAAGCCTTAAGTGCTTCATTTGGGCGAGCCAAACATGATAACCTCAGCCAAAGAATGTCTAAGAGAGACTTAGGCGATAACCATGTGATACGTCCTTAATGTGAACATAAGTGGTTCATATTAGGGGGTAGGAAGTGGAAATGAGCATAACACTTGTGAAATTTTTTGAAAAAATTTGCAAATTGATTTTATCGGAGATCATTGACAAGTGATACTATCCGAAATAAGTCAATCCGAGATGACAGTACTGTATTGTACCTGAAGTGTAATTATCCGAAATACCCAACCAGGTTGTTAGACTTGGAAGGGTGAAGTCTTGTCAGAAGACAACAAGTATAAGTGAAGAAATAACACTTGTAAAAAGTTGATGAAAAAATGTTATAAAAGCAATTCGGCTGAGATAACTAACAAGAGTTCTCATCCGAGATTTGGATGTAGTCCTGGGATTCGAGTTAAGGAACCAAGTTGTCAGACTTGGGAAGTTAAGAAAAACTCTAAGTATGAAAAAATATACATGACAGAGAAGATATAGAAAGCATACATGAAAGTAATATTCAACATTTAGAAGAAAAGAGAAGACTTGCATTAAAAATAGATAGCTTGTTCAAGTACATAAACAGGCACATCGGCTCGACAAAATGGATATTGTTCAAAACAGAGAAGAAAATACAACTACAAAGAAAAAAGTACAATGGAAAGAAAAATTCCTAAGTACTAGGATCTTATGCATTGATCTCAGACTATTCAACCTCGGTTGTTGGCATCATTTTAGTCTTTGCAGACAATTGGACAGACTTCTTAGCCGTGATTTTGGCTTCGATTTCCAGAAGAGTCTGGTCCAGGCTCTTTGCAGTGGCAGTGATCTCGGTTCCAGAAGTGTTGGCCTTCTTTAGTGAGGTGCTCTTGGAGACCTCATCCCCATCCTCCTCAATCAAGTCCAGGACTTGATCATTTAGAGTAGGGGACTTGGGCCCAGTAGTAGCTTCAGATTCTCTCTCTGGAACCTCGGCCTCGGCCTCTTTCTTGTCTTCAGTCTCTTCATCATCGGCCTCTTCTGCTTCCTCAACCTCATTCTCAGATGCCTCATTCTCAGATTGATTAGGAGAGGGAGAGAAAGGGACATTGAGTTGACCGATGTCACAGAGGGGTGAGTCCTTAAGGACAGACAGCTTTTTGAGGGCTGCTATCCAGTCGAGATAGTAGCCTTTGTTGCAGGCCATGTTGACTTGTTTTCGCACATCGGATTGCCCCTCAGAGTAGGCCTTGGCGTTTGCTCCTCGACCTTGGCAACAGTAACTTGGTCCTCCTGCTTCATGTTATTCTCTTTTAAGATATTGAGTTACTGAAGGCATGAGCATGTTGGATTGACTATAAAGAGATGGAGTGGATTGCACAGTTATGACATCAGGGATGTCAACAAAGAAGGTCTTCTATGACAAGTAATTGACGAGACATGCTGTCATTGGTTACAGCGATGGTTACTTGTTAGCATGCAGCAGATATAGCGATTGGAGGTTTGTCAAGGTCATAGGCTAGGAGCTTAGGACCTTGGTGTTTCCTGTTCCTAGACCTGGCAGCAGGATTGTCGCTATGTCGGCATTTGTACTGACATTGAGATGGTGGATTGATACGTGGAGCAACTGATGAATTGCTTGGCTACTAGTCTGGTTCAGCTGGTAGAGTTTGAACCTTTGGCACGAATGAAGTATTCATAGTAATGAATGCTTCAAGAACAACGATGATAGTGTGCAGAGGCAAAGAGAAAAAGAGTCTAGAGGCACATGTAGAAATGAAATGAGAAAATGAAATAGTTTTGCTAGAATTGGAAAAAGATGGCAAAAAGTTATGATTTCGATTCCCGACGTGCCCACACTGACATCAGGCGGTGGGGGGCAAAACTGATGCAACACGATGGGGACGTGATTGGTATGCTCCAATCTGATGATGATCTTAATTGAGAAGTGCGATCTCAGTTGAGATATTGATCTCGGTTGACATGACGATCTTGGCTGACATGATGATTTCAGTTGAGATGTTGATCTTGGTTAAAATGTTGATCTCGGTTGAGATGTTGAAATTGTATGGGGATAGAACTTGTTTGTTCTTGGTTCTTAATGAGTTGATACTAGGATATTGATGTTTTTAAATTGGCAAGTCATGATCTCTACTAGTAATGCGATCTCTGTCGAGATGATGCACCTGGATGAGACAAAACATCATTGTTCTTGGTTCTTGATTCTTGATTCCTGACAAGTGGACATTTGAGTCCATGTTTCTTTACGTCGGCGAGTCATGATTTTGGTCGGAAGAATATCTTGAACATATTGTTTAGCCAACATGTTGAAAGATGAAACGATGTAGGTTCCATCACCTCAAGTTGCCGAGGTAATAAAACCTAGGAGGTAGTTGTGGGGACATATTTTTTGGGTAATCCACTTGGCCGAGGTTGTTAGCTAAGGTGCCACGTGGGCGGACCATGGTGCCAAGATATGGTGTGATAATATCGGAATCTGAGATATTTGGATAGAGGACCAAAGTCCTAGATGACATCAAACTACCTATTTGGATAGAGATGGGACTCTTGAAGAAGTTCATCTTAATCTAAATAGTGTGAGTTGTGATAAATGTTATCCTTGTAAAGGATAGAGTCCTATGAAGTAAGACTTCTAGGGAAAGTTGGACATTGATCATTATAAAAGTGAGGTACCCTCATGGGTCTAAGGTATGTTCTTATTTAAGTTCTTTCTTGTGAGTTTAAGCATAATTTGTTATCTTTGAGAGATATTGATTACTGACTTGATCGTCGGAGTGCCCCCAGGTGGATGAACCACCGATGGATTCTCATCTTCTTGTGCAAGTTGTTGGACTTAATTTATTCTACCGGTGCTCTCCAGTTGAGTTCCATGTTTGGTTGTGTAGTTAAAAATCAACACCCACACATCATTACCTAGTATTGCTTGCAAATCTCTCAAAATAACAATAATAACAATAAAACTTGCAGGCATAATGAAAACATACAAATCACAAAATTCAAAATTTTTAATTAAAAATTTATTTAAAAATAATAATTAATAGTTGAAATTTATTCTACTCATAAATCTCACATTTTACCAATTTAATTTTTATCACACAAAAAATTTTGGACAAGCTTCTGAAATATAATTATGAGTTAATAGATTTCTTGATGGAAAAACAATGAACACTTGGATCGACCAACTAATAGACGTTGGATCAATTCCATGATTTATGTACGTTTAGATCATCTAGAGTTTAGTTCTCTATAAACTCTAGAGTTTTCGTAAAGTTGTATGAAACGGCATTATTTTGATAAAAACAATGTTGTTTTGGTTAAAGTGAAAAAAAAAAAAAAGAGAAGAAGAAAAAAATAAAAGAAAACAGAAGTAGCAGCAGCAGCTACGGCTCCCCCCCTTCCACCTTCTTTTCCCATCGGAATCCCCTTCTCCACCAGCCATAGTCGTTGCAAACCCCTTTCCAACCAACCATAGTCGCCAGAAACACCTTTCCTATCGGTTTTTCCCCTTTAACCAAGACGACAACATATCATACAACTTCACCAAAACTCTAAAGAACTAAACTTTAGAGGATTTAAATGCGATTTATGTTCCTTTTCTCTTCTTCAATAATTTTTTAAAAAATAGTAGTGATGATTTTATTGCATCTTTATCAACTAATCCTAATTGATTAATACTTTAATAAACTTAACATATTTTAGTGTCAAAAAATGGATGAGCACCTAAAATATGAGGTAAATTACACTAATTTTTCTTGAAATTTGAAAAAAATAGAGTGCAAACTTTATAAATTTGACGTATTTATATTGGATGGTCTTAACTTTTTAATTCATTTAACACTTAATTTATTTTTCATTAAAAAATTGTTAGTCATATAATTAAATAAAAAATGATATTGTAATCTCTTTTATATTAAAATATATATTTTACTTTGTGTATCTTTGTGTTTTCATACCATCGATATTAGTTTTGTTCTCTTTAACCTTATTAAAATGGAAGTTAGTGTAATTATGTCAAAATTATAGGATTTGTTGTATTTTCTTCAAATATAAAAAGAGGTTAGTGTAATTTATACCATAAATATCATAATTAAATCATTTTCAATCATAATTAAAAAAAAATTACAACGGGTCATGACCAAACACCACTTAAGGTCCAGTCTAATGAGTACATCTCCACTATTCCTTCTGAGCTTGTTTCATCTTCTCCTCCTGCTTCACCTCTGGTTGTTTCTCCTTCGGTTTCTTCCCTTCCTCCATTGTTAGTTTATTCTCGTCGCAAGGTTCCTCCTCCATCACTTGTCTCTACCCCTGCTGCTGATCCTCCTGCTTCTGATGACTTTGATCCTGTTGTACACCGATATCCTACTCAAGCGCGTCATCCTCCAAACAGGTTGGATTGGTCTAATACATATTTTTTTGTTTCCTATCATACTTTTTTGTCTGCTATTCACTCTTTTTCAAAACCTCAGTCTTACAAGGAGGCCTGTCAGGATCCTCATTGGATTTAAGCTATAGAAGATGAGTTGTCTGCTTTATAAAAAACTAGTACTTGGGAGTTGGTTCCTTTGCCTGTTGGTAAGAATCTGGTTGGTTGCAGATGGGTCTACAAAGTCAAGACTCATTTTGATGGTTCTCTTGAGTGCTACAAAGCTCGTCTAATTGCCAAGGGTTTTTCACAGGAGTATGGTATTGATTATGAGGAGACCTTTGCCCATGTTGCCAAGATGACTACTGTCCATACTTTGATATCTGTCGCAGTTGTTCGCCATTGGCCTCTTTATTAAATGGATGTTAAGAATGCTTTTCTTAATGGTCATCTCGCTGAGGAGGTTTACATGCGTCCTCCCTCTGGCCTTCACCATTCCTCTGGACAAGTTTGTCATTTTCGGTGTGCTCTGTATGGTTTGAAGTAATCTCCTCATGCTTGGTATGATCACTTTCAGACTGCTGTTACTGAGCATGGGTTTCATCCTTCTACTTCCGACTCTGCTTTGTTTCTAAGATGTACCCCGGTTGGTTTTGTCGCTCTCTTACTATATGTGGATGATACGATCATCACTGGCTCTGACTCTTCTGCTATCTCTGAGGTCAGCGGCATCTCTTTCGTAGCTTCAAAATGAAAGATCTGGGTCCATTGCGGCATTTTCTTGGTATTGAGGTTGCCTTTTCTCCATAGGGCTATTTTCTGTCTCAAGCTAAGTATGCTAATGAGGTCATTCACCGTGCTGGTCTTATTGATACTAAGGTTTCTGATACACCTATTGAGCTTAATGTGAAGCTCAACTCTACTAATGGTGTCCCTTTAGATGATCCCACTTTATATCGCGAGCTTGTGGATTGTTTAGTTTATCTGACGGTTACTTGTCCCGATCTTGCCTATGTTGTTCATGTGGTTAGCTAGTTTGTTTTTGCTCTTCGCTTCACACATTGGGTTGCATTAGTTTGGATTCTTTGCTATCTCCGAGGTATTGTATTCCAGGGTTTACTATCGTCCTCCACTTCCTCTCTAGATTTGGTGGCCTGTGCTGATTCTAATTGAGCTGGTGATGTTATTGATCGCAAGTCCACGTCTGGTTTTTATATGTTTCTCGGTGATTCCTTGATCTCTTGGAAAAGCAAGAAACAAACTGTTGTTGCTCACTCTACTACCGAAGCTAAGTACCGGGCTATGACTTATGCTACTGCTGAGATTGTTTGGCTTCGTTGTCTTCTATCTGATTTGGGTGTTCTTCAATCTTCTCCGACCTCTCTCTATTGCAACAACCGTAGTGTTATTCAGATTGCCCATAACACTATTTTCCATGAGCAGACGAAGTATATTGAAATTGATTGTCACTTTGTTTGTCAGCATTTGTAGTCTGGCTCTATTTCACTTCTTTTTGTCTTTTCGGCTCTGCAACTTGTTGACTTCTTCACCAAGACTCAAACCACTGGTCAGTTTCAATTTCTTCTTAGTAAACTCTCATTGTTTTCTGCTAAAACAACTTGAGTTTGAGCGGGGGTGTGAGAATATATTAGGGATTTTATGTATAGATGATAGTGTATATATATATTGTATATTAAAAAAAGTCGTATTTCCGTTTTCATTCTAGGGTTAGATTGTTATATAAACCAATGTATTCTTGTATTACAGTAATAATTGAATGTACAGTTTTCATTTAGAAAACTTACAAATAGTTTATGGTAAAAGACTAAAAATCTGCACAGTATAAGTGCCAAGGTCCTTCCGATTAGAAGTTGGTACATTTGGCGGTGTTTAGGTGACGCTTAGCAATGGTCACTGGCAAAGTGTTGCTTCAAATAGCACACTAGATTAGGTGGTAATTAGTGATGACCATTAGCAGATACGTGTATTTGAGAAGATTCACTGGGTCTTTAGTAATGATATTGGGAAATGTTAACTAAATAGGAAAATGTTTTTAGCATACTATACATATGTAGTATCACAATCATGTACATGTATAGAAACATATTATTTTCAGAAAGATTACTCTATTGGACTATATGTTCACTTTACATGGCTGAAATCTTTTTCAGGTATTGATGGCATGCCCGAACCTTGAAACAAGGCATAAGATATATGCATGAGCTGAGAGAGCTCTTTTGACTTGTAGGCCTTGTGTTATTTATTTTGTAGGCCGAGTGCCATCTTTGGAAGTGTTACAACCTTTTATAAGATTTAAGCCTTAGGGCATTTTAATTACATATGATGTTGTTGCTCTTGAATTATATATTATATATTCACTTCATCTAGATGTTGAATATAGGATGTATGTAATTAGAGAATCTCATGTACTAAATGACATTATATGTATATGAGAGCTATTTTTGGTCATATTTAATATTATCTCTTTTCTTTATTACTTGTGATTTGTTCTCGTGGATCAGATCTTATAAATATGGAGTGTGACAAGAAGGGAAAAGGTTAGGAGTGGAGAGGAAGTGACAAAGGGTGGTGCTGAGGGTAGTATTGATGGTGCAGATGGCAAGGAATGTATGACAATATTCATCCAAATGCTGAATATAGAATGTATGTAATTAGAGAATCGCATGTACTGAATGACATTATTACATCAATATATATATATATATATATATGAGAGGCATTTTTGGTCATATTTACTATTATCTCTTTTCTTTATTACTTGTGATTTGTTCTCGTGGATCAGATCTTGTAAATATGACTATAGCTCAATTTTTTCGTGCCCCCTTTCGAAAGTCGAATAAACTGCACAGTATCGGACTCCTTTGGTTCTGAATCTGATTCCACAAGTGCAATGTAAAATAGATAATCACCAAAAAGTCCCAATCCAACAAATCTTTTTGGAAAATCGATTTTGAATCAAATTGCCAAAAATGGACTGTTTTGCCAGATCCAGAGTTGCCACCTAAATATTTTTTGGAAAAATTTAGGAAACCCATGACTCGTGCTAAAGGCCACGTGTATGTCATCACCAAGATTGTCTCGGCTCGGGAACTTTGGTGCGAGAGGAAAAGGTCATGAATTGAGCACCCCCGCTTGCCCGATCAAAGATAGGCCTCCACTAATCATGATATGAATCTTATTTACATTATATGCTCTTGTTCCGATTATTAGGCTAGCATTACTATGTGATGCGTACACACACAAGTATAGACTAAATCGCAAGAATTGGAACATTTCGATTCATGTTTGTTTTGAAAATTGTTTCGAATATGTACCACTTGAAAAAGTGATCGCATATAAACATTATTCAAATTATCTCAATTCAAGCAACTAGCCTTCATCCACAGGCATTCAAGCAGTTTAGCACTTAAGCAATTAACCTCATGGCAAGCATGCTAGACATGGCAACACTCACACTCATGCGATATGCTAAAACGAGTAAAGGCTCACCTAGTATTTTAAGCCAAAAAAATGTAAAAGAGTTAGAAAAATGCATGATCCCTAACTATGCAATATGACTAATGCAACACATGAGATATGTAATTACTACGCTCGATAACTAATATGGCATATGGATTGATTTGATAACATGCGGTCTAAGCACGTATTCAAAGAAGTATTTAAAAGGCAATGTAAGTTAGAATGATGAGCCGAGCCTCAGTGCATGCAATACAAGTGGATCCAAACATGAGGTATGCTAAACAAAATATGATGTCCTAAAACTAACCAACGTAAGCAGGTAAATAAAAGGAAGAAAGATGTGGGGTTGGAAGACATACACATTATTACAACATTGCGCTCTCACGAAGTAGAGTCCAAATGAACTAACTAGCTAACTAAGCTAATTAAAGCTAAGCTAATTAACTAACTATTACAAAACAAATGAAAATAGCTAAACTACTTAACTAATTATTACAACAACAAATGAATTAATTAACTAACTATTCTAGTAAATCAAATTGCAACCTATAACTAATTAATTACAACAAATATTTAAGCTAAATATTTAAACTAAACAAGCTCGATATATGAGAAATGCCCATGCACGTGCTCGGTTTCCACCCGAAAAGGCCACGGTTTTGCTTCCAAAAGGCCTCTGTCGCACAGTAGAACACTTACACTTTTGTCTACCTCCAGAATAGCTCTGCTCTTCTTAAAAAACACACTGCTAGATTTTGCATTGGTGGCCAGCCGGCCTAGAGTGAGGGCCTGCCGGCCACCAAAGGTGGCCTACTAGCCACTGCTGCAGGGTTCATCTTATTGCAACGGAGAACAAACAGAGCATACACAGGGTATTCTCAAGGGTTGTCTGCACAACTCACCCCTCCTTATCATGAACAAATCAAAGAAGGGACAAAACTTGGTCCACAAACCACCAACTCAAGAAATTTCATTGCATGATGGCTTATGAACCAAAATGTGCAAGTTCAATAAATACAACAAAACAAGACTCAAACCTCCTCCCTTTCATGAATTGATCAAGGGAAGTGGTGACCTTGGAAACTTGAGCCATTTCATCACTAATGAGTATGAAATGCCTCAAGCTTCCACATGTTCAATTAACGTCCGATTGAACACAAAACCAATTACTATCTTGCACCATTTTAGTCCCATTTTAATTACCAACCATCCTTTAATTCATTGAGTCCAATGGTGAGTTTAAGTCCTCTAATGGAAAGAGGGCTCAAACCAAGTGTTGTTTTAGGCATGAAAGAGACATCATACCGTTGGTAATGAACCCCAAAGGAATTAAACCATTAAGCATGACATCTCAATCTCATGCTTAAACAAATAAGTTATTTGAAACCACTTTCAAAGCAAAACAAAAGCCAAGAAATGAGGGAGGTTACAGAGATGATTAAGAGTGATTACAAGTATGGAAAGCCATAAATAAACACAATCAACTCAAATAAGATGGTGTCTAAGACCTAAAACACCAAACTCATGAGGACAATTACACTACAAGCATGCAAAACAAAGCTCAAATATAACAAACAATTAAAGACAGTCCTAAAACAGTCTAAAAATAATCCTCAGACATGCTAGAATTAAGACAAAAATAGCTAGATTAATATGCTAAAACATGAAGCATGCTAAACTAGTAAACAAAACACAAGGAGGGGAGGCTAACCCCTCCAATTTTGGACTTCAAACCATGATTTTAGCTACTGAAATAGCTCTGAAAATCAGTATTTAAAAGCTCAAAAAAAGATAGTGTAAAGGTGGGAAACACAAGGGAAAAGGCCTTGAGAGCAAGGTGTAAAGAATGGTGAACCACCCCTCAACCTTTATTGGCCTTAAAACCCAAGTTTCAGCCCAAAAATAATTGGAAAATAACAAGAAAAAGAGTAGATAAAGCAAGTAAAGAGACAAGGCTTTATACTTTTGAAGAGGAAAACCAATTCCAAGCAATAAACCAAGGCAAACACACCCTCAAGAGCTCAAACAAGACTCAAAGATACCTCAGCCCAAATATAGAGAGGTTTGGCTAAGAGTGTATAGGCAAAGATGAAGAGTATATAGGCAAAGGTGTAGAAATTTGTAAGAGAGAGAGAGAGAGAGAGAGAGAGAGAGAGAATTGTAGAGAGAGAAGAAAAATTTTGCCCTAAAATTTTTCTAACCTTAAAAGCAAGAGGGGAGGTCCTCTACATATAGAAAACATGAATTTCCCTCATAAACATCCAACCATACACATGGGAGCAAATGCAAGCATCTGTGCAAAGAGCTGGCACAACTGTCACAAAATATCTGCAAAAGACACTAGTGGCCGGCCGACAACCAAAAGTGATGGCCGGCAGCCCAAAGAGGTGGCTGGCAGACCACCAGAGGTTGTAGGCTTAAAGATCTCTGAGTTTGGTCCAAAAAATGAGGCAACAGGTATGTAAGGCTTGAAAGGCCCAAAGTTGTGGCATTCCGCTTAGGACACTCATCATCAGGTATGCAAGTAATGACGTCCAAATCGTAAGGGCCGTGAAAAATGGAGTGTCTACAGTTGCCCCTTTTTTATAGAACTCGAAGTCATGAAATGACATGTGTGAATGTCAAAGCCCGAAGACGACCCATTTTGACAAGGCCGTAAGAGTTGGACAAACAATCAAAATAGAAATAATTGGTTGCGCCCACAGGCTGCCTACGTATCCCTTTGCAAGGAATCAAACCAACGTAGTTCTGGGGCAAAATGTAAATGATATGTACAATGACTTTGAAAGCTGGACTCACGCACTTCGCGAAACTGGCTATTTGGAAAACTCATGATCATGCAAGATGATGCAATAAGCAATAACAAATACGATAAGCAAAATAACGAGATAATAGCATATGAATGAGAAGCTTCAAGCTTAAAACCAACACAGGTTCCATGCAAAAAGATCTAAAACACACTCTAACCACACCAAAACGCGAGACGAGGAAAGAAAACATAGCTCAGGGTTGCACCCCACGCGTCCTGAGAAATTGAGAAATGAAAATCGCTCGAGGTCGTGCTTCACACGTCCCAAGAAACTGAAGAACGAAAACCGCTCGGGGTTTCATTTCATGTGTCCCGAGAAACAGAGGAACGAAAACTACTCAGGGTTGTGTTTCACATGTCTCGAGAAACTGAAGAACGAAAATCGCTCGGGGTCACATTTCACGCGTCTCGAGAAATAGAGGAACAAAAATCGCTTGGGGTCGTGTTTCACACATCCCGAGAAACAAGAAATTGCTTAAGGTCGCGTTCAGGCATCTTGGGAAACAAGAAAGACTGCTCAGGCTCGCGTTTCGCGCATCCTGAGAAATAAAAAAAAATTGCTCAGACTCGCGCTTCACGCGTCCTGAGATACTCTAATTATGCTGAAACATAAAAAGATGAGAAAAATCGCTCAGGCTCGCACTTCACGCATCCTGAGATAAAACACTCCTAAAACCGCTCGTTACGAGTCCTAAGATACTCTAATCACGCTAAAACGTGAGAAGAGGAGAAAAATCACTCGGGCTCGTGCTTCACGTGTCCCAAGATAAAACAGAAAGGTGCGCGACAGATGCACAAAAGTGAATGTGTGCGATAGATGCACAAAGGGAACATGTGCGACAGATGCACAAAGACAACAAGTCAATTCAGTGACAACACATATTCTATGCAAGATAGGCAAAAAACGTATTGAAAGCATGCTCTATGCAAGAAACAAAAACATATTCAATGCATGAAATAAGAGGATATTCTATGCGAAATAATTGACAGCGTGTTCTACACAAGAAACATAATGATGTAAGATACGCATGCAGCATATGCATATGTGAAATGCATATTCTATGCAAGGAAAGAAAACAAAAGCATAATTTAACAAAGCGAATAAAATGATATTTGATGACAACTTTCGATTTACCTCTCGGAAGAGTTACAACACGTCCAAAAGGATACACTTTGTTCAGAGTAGAAAGTGGGACATGTTCGCACCGGAACGCAGCTGCAAGCTTCCAAAGCAGAACCTTACACATACCACTCAGGAAGAAGAAGCTCCAAACAACACCAGGACCCACCTAAGAACCACCGGCCACCTGCCGGCCAACAAGAGATGCTGCCGACCACCTGCCGGCCACCGATGGCAGATCGAGGCAATTTGGTCTTTTATACATTACAAGGGTTCATTTCCACACAACCACTAGACCGAAATCTTCCCTCTCTCTCTCTCTAGGTGCTCCTTCTCTCTAGATTTGCACTTTATACACATTTTCCAACGCCCCACACGAACTTTTTCCATAAAACCCTCTTTGTTCTCTGCATTTTGAACCAATCAGATTTTGATTTTGACACTTTTCTTGGATTTTCACCACTTTAGGCTTGTTCTCCACAAGTTTCTCTCGAGTTTCGTAAACTTTTCTGGACTTTGATTTTTTTCTCATTTTCTCTCTCATAGGGTTGACTTTTTCCAAGTTTGCCCTATTTTTCCATTTTTCTTCACTCTTCACCTACTTTTCACCCATTTTCCAAATGGCAAATGAGATTTCACATGACGGGGCTCCTCCAGAGGTTCCCCCGTATTCCCACCCGTTGTTGAGGTAGAAGAGCCGGTCGTTGCCGAGGCTGGCGAGGTGACTGAGGGCATTAAGGCGGACCTCGAGGCGGAGTTTGAGCCTAAGCTTGAGCCAGAGTCACTACCATTGAGGGTACAGCCTTTTGATCTAGCGAGATATCATCCGCGCACGCATATCTTGCCACCCGGAGACATTAGGCGCTTCAGCAACTTTGCTCGCGGTGTACCAGAGGACCTCCTGCCGAGGTAACCGGCCTTCCATCTTTCATCCAGCACCACTGAGGTATGAACTCTGTTTTCATGCTTTCTTGCCTTTCTTTTAAACTGCATTTCTTGCACCACCTTTCATCCGGCTATATTTTTTTATCAATGTCTGATCTGATTCATCTGTTCTTTGCCACAGGGAGAGTCTCGTGCCTATAGGAGGTACGGAGCTACGACAGTGAAGGATTGGTATGACGAGCTCCCTGCTGGAGTTCGTGACATTGTTGATGAGACCGGCTTTGACCTTTTTTGCTCTGACTTAACACGGGTCATTGCGAGCCGTCCTCTTCTAGGAGTGCTTGTGGAGAGGTGGTGGGACACCACCAACTCCTTCCACTTCTCTACTGCCGGCGAGATGACAATGACTCCTTACGACTTGGCCATGATCATAGGCTTAGGAGTAGGGGGAGATCCAATCCCTTTTGACACCGATATAGGGAAGTGGGAGGCGGCTTGGATCGAGCTACTAGGAGCACGCCCATCCTTGTATCGACTAACTATGGTTAGATATAGTTGGTTCGCTAAGTAGTTCAGAGGGAACGAGCTAGAGATGTTAGAGGAGATGGAGCAGAATGCTAGAGGCTTCTTGATGTTTGTTTTCGATACCACCTTGTTTTCGAACAGGTGGAATATCGTGGGCTTATATCTGTTGAGCGCCTTGGTGACCCTTTCCCAGGTACGCTTCTACGATTGGGGCGAAGCTAGCCTAGCCACCTTGTACGGATATATGAGCTCCACCTAACGCCAAAGGGAAGAGAGGATCGGAGGCTACTGGTGAGCTTGGGAGGTATGCATTTCGATTTTTCCCTTTGCCCTTTACATTTTTTACTTTATATCTATTCAACACCTGTGCTTTCTGCTTTGCATTTTCTGCATCTATTCATGTTGTATGCTTTCTACTTTGCACTTTCTATATTTGTTCATGCTCTTGCTTTCTACTTTTCACTTTCTACATCTGTTCATGCTGTTGATCACATATCACTGCACTTTCCTTGCAACTATGGGTTTATGCTTATTTCCCAACCCTCGCCCCAGAGCCCATGAAGGAGCTCTCCCTGATGATCCCTTACTCGAGGCAATATGATAGCAGATGCCGGTGCCGGAGTCACGAGTCCTTCACCTTTTTCCACCACTACTTTGATACTATGGCCGCCCACAAGGTAACACACAGTCATTTTTGCTTTACAACTGCTTTGATTCACATATTAGGAATTGATAGCACTTAACAATCTATACGCTCTCTGTTTGCAGATCATGTGGCAACCTCGGACCATGATGTCGGCCGGGTGCGAGACCAATACGCAAGAGCGTGGGCCACATCGCGCTTCCGCATTTTGCTAGAGGTCCCAGTCTGTCGGGCCTAGTTCTTGAGTGAGAGATTAGTTCGCCAGACCATGGGCTTACCAGATCCAGTCGTTTCGATGCCACCTCCGGAGTCTATGAGATCAGTAGACAGCCTATCCGTTAATGTAGTCACTCAGTTCATGGTGGGCTTAGATGCTAATTTCTTCATGGGTGAGGGCAACTACGCGACCTTTATTCAAACTCACCTCGTGTCATCTCTGACAGGTGCTCGCAGAGGCAAGGGGTCAGGGGCTCCTGCGGCAAGAGAGGCAACTAGGGCGACTAGGGCCCGTGCTAGAGGGGCTCCCTCTGCGGAGCAGAGCACCCGTTGGCCAGAGCTTCCCACTACACTCACATGCTAGTGGCATACTGGGGCTGCTTACCAGATCCTGATCGATTCAGCCAAGGCTGGGCACGAGCTTGTCGAAGTTCGAGACTCATTCCAGGTATGGACCATGCTTTACGATTTGCACACCACATTTCATTTCAGATATGTTTATTGCAAACGCTGATCATTCAAATGCATTTACAGGCATCCATAGAGTACACAGGCAGCTGTCTCGAGTTGGTGGCTTCCTTGATGGGCATGGTACAGAGGAGGGAGACGTTGCTCAGTCTCCATGGTATCCAGGTAATTTCCTTTAGTTCAGCGCTTCATGCTATCACATTTCTACTGATACACTGGCATTTCAACTATAGTCTTTCCCAAACTGCACCGATGCACTACATTGGCACATTGCACTCACACACTGTACTCATACTGTATCTGATTTCTGCATACCACCTATTCTGCATACTATGCTTGTATACACACTGTGACTGATATGTTGACAACTGTCTTTTTCAAATCCCATCTGTACCGATGGCTCCAGCAGTGGCAACAGCACTAGCACCGACAGTACCTCCTCCAGTAGCAAGGAAAAGAGGTAGAGATAGGGGCACCCGAGACCAGAGCAGCCCTTCAGAGCCCATATTGAGCAATGACGATGCTGAGACTAACGACTCTATGGAGGCAGGGAGTCAGCATTCTGAGTCATCCGAGAGTAGAGACGATGATACTAGCTCGGGTTCCGAGAGCGGAGGTGTTGATGAGGCGAATTCTGAGGCAGAGAGCGAAGATGATATCGGCTCGAGTTTTGGTTCAGAGACTGATTTGGACGGCGGTGCCGATGGAGATAGTGCCCCCGAGTCCTCCTCTCCGAGGAAGAGGACGAAGAGGGCCTCTCGGGCCTAAGGCGATTGGCACTAATTTTTTTGATTTTTTGCTTAGTTTCTTTTTGTTTGGTAGCTTTAGCAGATGTATAGCTTCAGATAGGTTTTATATTGCTTTTGAAACTTGTACTCCTCTTTTGTTAAAACCATGAACCTACAATTTTTATGAAAAGTGTTGTTATTTTTGCATCATGAGCACCATATTTGCATGAAAATGGACATGGAATTGAATTGACCAAGAGCACTTGAATAAAGAAATGTTCTTAATCGGGTAATGAGCTCACCAACAACCGAAATACAAAATACAAAATACAACTCGATAAACAAAGCAAAAACAACAACTGAAATACAAATAAACAAACTTGCCAAAACCAAAAAGACTAAAGAACAAGACCTTAAAACACTCAAAGATCAAGACAAAACACAAGCTTCCAACACTGTCTAGCACACAAATGGACGGCAGGGCATAAAAAGAGGCTGCTGGCCAGAGGAGGAGGTTGCCGGCCACCAGTGTGAGGAACCTCTAGATTGTTGATAGCTGGCTTCCACTCACAGCCTTATCTTCTACAAAGGGTTTAGCTTCGTGATTTCTCTTTAGAACCTCATTTCAACTACAATTTCTTCCATAAATGGAGCCATTTTTTGCTAAAAAGCTCTCAGATTTGATAGCAACTTTAGACGGCACGGAAAAGGTAAATTTCCAGGGTTTCGACATAAATGCACTTTTTTCGTTGAGCCAAACTCCACTTTGTTTTCTGTTCCTCTATGTTGCGGCCCAATGTTGGGACCCATTTACACATGTCTTTAGCTTCAGGTAACAAGAAATATGCCCAACAATTGAAGAATTTCAAGCGCTAATGGAATCCTGGTGCGATGAGAAAATCATACCTCAGCCTCATTTTGGCCACACCCAAGCTCTGGGACAGATATGTGGGCTCACTCTACTCGAGGCTCGATCTCTGGCCCACAACAGAGAGCTAGACATTCCTAGCTTGATTCATCGATTTTTTGACATCGGTGACAGAGGCGACCTTCTCTGGCGAGGTTTTCAGCAACATGCCCTCTACTTATGTATACTTGCTTATTTCCTTCTTGCCCCTAGTTTCGGCGGGTCGAACATTCGGTTGATCAAAGTGGCCCAAGGTTTGAAAGAAGGCAAGAGTTGCATTGGCTTGGTGTTGGCTGACCTTGATGGGTCTAGACGCCTTTCATCGGGGAGAGACTACCAGATTTGCAAGGAGTCCACTACTTCTTCAAGTATTGTTTCCCACCCTTTCTCATATGTGTTTCTCACATAACCCGGCACTCATGCTCTGTTTTTCTCTCAAAGCCCTTTTCTCACTTTTCTCTCAATATACATCTCTCTATTCTTTAATCTCTCTTTTCTTTCATCCCTTCCCAGGTGTGGCTTATGGATAAGCTGAAGGTAATGGACTCTTGCTCTGAGTACTCAACTCAAGGCTATTTCTTCCGCCACTGACTAGTGGATTTTCCGAATGAGGGATGGTGGTGCCACTGGATGTGCAACAAGTCTGCTGCTGACATAGCTTAGTGTTGCCCCTGGCTTAATCTGACTGAGATGAGTTACACTATGGCTCAGCAGCCTGGCATACAGTTGATCGGCCTGACACACTGCATGCTCTACTTCCCTTTCCAATTCAGACGTCAGTTTGGACACGATCAGACCTACCCAGAAGAGGGGGTAGAGTACCCAGTTTCATTCTCCATCTATGGTTCACATTTGGCTAGGTACCTCACTACTTAGAGGACGAGAGAGCTTCTGGCCCCTGCCCCTAGTTTCAATTGTGTCTTTTTTGGCGAGTGTTTAACTTGGCTCGAGGACGAGGCACAAATCGGGTCCACTTTGGCATCAGAAGCTTCCACAAGCACAAACAGAGGACACAGGAGCACCTGACTCACCTATGCCCCTAATTTATTGCTTTGACCTTTCTTTTCAAGCTTTTTTAATGTAATAAAAGCAAATTTGATTTGTATCAGAGAGTTGGAGAACTTTATGTTGAAATCAATGAAATTAAAGTTATGAGCACTGAAAAATTTCCTTTTGGTCCAAAAATGGTCTAAGTTGTAAAAGGTAAAATTTGAACAAAATCAACTTTTATTAAAAATTTCCAAAACCATTTTCGAAAAGGATCACCACCTGATATGCACGGAATCGATCCTTAAGATGTACAACCCTGAATCGAAAGATCATAATTGCCCCTTGATTGAATGCCACTGCTCTGCATTGTACCCAGCTCTTCTCTCAGAGTAAAGATCACAACCGAATTCTTAGGTAAAGGACAGACAAAGATAACCTGATCAAACACATGGACAAGACAGTTGAGTTGGAAGTAATTACAGCCAAACTTCAAGATGAAGTTGTCTACGTATCCCAAAGATAGGAATCAAGTCTTACGTAGTTCGGTTCAGGTTCACTCGAGTATTTACTCTCTCATTTTGTGCTCTAACTTTTGTCAAAGTCACCCTTTTAGGGTTTTCAACCTTGCGAGCCCAATTTTTCTTTATTTCTAATTTTTCATGCTCTAACTTTTACCTAGGTCGCCCTTCTGGGTTTTAGGCCTAGCGAGCCTCTTAGGGATAGTGATTCTTCAACTTGTCCATGTTGATTAGTTGGGAAAATTCCAGGCCATCCAGGTCCATGAGAGTAATAACTCCACCTGACCAGATAGTCTTGATGATATAAGGACCAGTCCAATTAGGCCTGAACTTGCCCCTAGGGTCATGAATGGGAGCTCGATTGTCTTTCAACACCATATCTCTCCCTTTGAGATTTCGGAACTTAACTTTCTTGTTAAAAGCCCTGGCAATTCTGCGCTGGTAGCCCTGAAGGTGATACAATGCTTTCAACCTTCTCTCATTAAACAACATCAACTCCTCAAATCTGTTCTGTTGCCAGTCCGCCTCTGTTATCTGACACTCAGCCATAACTCGCAGAGATGGGACTTCTATTTCAATTGGCAAAATAGCCTCCACTCTGTAGACAAGACAATAAGGAGTTGCCCTTATAGACGTTCGGATTAAAGTTCTATAGCCCCAGAGTGCAAATGGCAATTTATCTGGCCAATCCCTGGACGTCTCAACCATCTTCTGCAAGATATTTTTGATGTTCTTGTTGGCGGCCTCAACAGCTTCATTGGTTTGCGGCCTGTGTGCAGATGACTTATGGAAAGCCACATTATATTTCTCCAACAAGTCTATTACCTCTTTCTTGAAGTGGGAGCCATTATCTGATATGATCTTGTTCGGGACTCCATATCGGCAAATGATATTGTTTCTGATAAACTTGGCCACATGCGATGCTTTCAACACTGCATAGCACTGAGCTTCCACCCACTTCGTAAAGTAATCAATTGCCACCAAGATGTATTCATGCCCATTCGACCCTTTTGGCGTGACTGCGCCGATGACGTCGATTCTCCAAACTGAGAAAGGTCATTGCGAAGTCATGTTGTACAGTTTTGACGGCGGGATATTCATGCAATTAGCATGAATTTGGCATTTGTGGCGTCGCCGAACAAAACCAATACAATCCTCCTCTATAGTGGACTAATAGTAACCTTGCCTGAGAATCTTCTAGGCTAACATCGCTTCATTCATCTGTGCTCCACACTTTCCTCCATGGATAGCCTGCATCAGGCGCTTTGATTCCTCTTCTTCGACACACAACTTGTGCATTCCCAGATGACCCCTTTTGTATAGTTTACCTCCACAAATGATAAATTGGATGGCTATTCGCCGTATTCCCCTTTTGTCCTTGGCATTTGCCCCTGGTGGATAAATCTATTTTTCCAAGAAGTTCCAAATATCGTAGTACCAAGGGCTTTTGTCTTGCACTTCATCTATTGCGGCAATAGTCTCATAGGCTAGCGTGTATTTCTGCTCAATGATAATCGGACGCATTCGGAATCCAAGTGGAATGTCTACCATAGAAGATAGAGTTGTTAAAGCATCAGCAAACTTGTTGTTCTCTCTCAGTAGATGCGTAAAAGTCAGCTTTTCAAACCTAGGAATCAGAACATCCAGGGTCTGGTGATAAACCTTCATCTTTTCTTCTTTGACTTTGAGAAAAAACTAAGTTCGAGTCCCCGATAACATCCAACCTTTTTATCCCTAGTTCCAGGGCGACTTCTAAACCAGCGATACACGCTTCATATTTGCTTCGTTATTGGACACTTTGAACAGGAGTTTGAAAGCTAAAGGTATATGGGAGTCGTCGGGTGCTGTCAGCAACACACCTATCCCATAACTGTATTGATTGGACGCTCCATCAAAGTATATCCTCCAAGTCTCCTCATCAACTTGCAGAATGGCTTCATCTGGGAACAGGTATTCTACCACCTCATCCCCTTCTACTGGATGATCTACCAAGAACTTCGCTATAGCTCTTCCCTTGATTGACTTGCGAGTGACATATTTGAGATCAAATTTGGAGAGAAGAAGCAACCAACGGGCTAGCCTACTTGTAAGTGTTGGTTTCTCAAAGAGATATTTGATGGGATCTAATCTCGAAACTAGGATTACAGAGTGAGCTAACAAGTAGTGCCTCAACTTCCTGGTAGCCCATACTAAGGCTAGATAAGCTTTCTCTAACGAAGTATAACGGGTCTCATAATCCAGCACTTTCTTGCTCAAGTAGTAGATGGCTTTCTCTACCTTATCTTCAGACTCCTAAGCGAGCATGCATCCCATAGTAGTGTCTGTCACTGACAGGTATAGAATCAAAGGCTTCCCCGGCTCTGGCGGAGATAACACAGGCGGATTCAGGAGGTACTGCTTTACCTGCTCAAAGGCAAATTGACATTGATCATCCCATCAAAATTTTTTCCCTTTCTTCAAGAAACCAAAAAGTGGTTCACAAGTCAAGGTTAATTTGGAAATAAACCATCTTATGAATTGTACTTTACCTAGAAAGCCTCGCACCTCCTTTTTAGTCCTTAGTGGTGGCATTTCTAGAATGGCTTTGATTTTAGAAGGATCTCCTTTGATACCCCTCTGTGTGATCAAAAAGCCCAATATTTTCCTTGTTGTTACGCCGAAGGTGCATTTTTGCAGGTTCAACCTCAATCTATATTCTCTGATCCGTTGAAAAAATTTCTTCAAGGCGGTGTAGTGGCCCTCTCTCTTTTTGGACTTGACAATTATGTCGTCCACGTACGCCTCGACCTCTTTGTGGATTATATCATGGAGAATGGTGGTTGCAGCCCTCTGATAGGTAGCCCCAGCATTCTTCAGCCCAAACGGCATAACCTGATAGTAGTAGGTACCCCACAACGTAGTAAATGTAGTTTTCTCTCTGTCCTCAAGCATCATCAAAATCTGGTTGTACTAGGAAAACTAGTCCATAAAGGATAACAATACATGGCCCGCAGTGAAGTCCACTAATTCATCAATGTGCGGCAAAGGAAACTCATCCTTCGGTCTGGCTCTGTTCAGGTCCCGAAAGTCCACACACACCTAGATTCTACTATCCTTTTTCAACACTGGACGACGTTGGCCAACCAAGTCGAATATTCGGATACCAACAAGAAACCTGCCTCGATCTGCTTGGTGACCTCTTCCTTGATTTTCAGCGCCTAATCCGGACGGATTCTTCATAACTTTTGCTTGACAGGTTGCACCTCGGGGTCAAGAAAGATCCGATGCTGTACAATCTCAGGATCGATTCCAAGCATGTCTTCATAGGTGTAGCTCAACTTTTCCGCGTCTCCTTTCGGAAGTCGAATAAGTCCTACAGCATCGAATTTCCACGATTCTAAATTTGATCTCACAAGTGCAACGTGAAATAGATAATCACCAAAGAGTCTCAATCCGGCAAATTTTTTGGAAAATCAATTTTGAATCAAAAAATGTCAAAAATTGACTGCTTTGCCAGATACAGAGTCGCCACCTAAATATTTTTAGGAAATCTAGGAAACCCATGACTCGTGCCAAAGGCCACGTGTCCATCATCACCAAGATTGTCTCGGCTTGGGACCTTAGGTACGAGAGGGGAAAGTCATGAATTGAGCACCCCCGCTCACCCGATCAAAGATCGGACTCTACTAATCATGATATGAATCTTTTGTACAATATATGTTCTTGTTCCGGTTTATTAGGCTAGCATTACTACGTGATGCGCATGCACACAAGTATAAACTAATTTGTAAGAATTGGAACATTTGGCTCATGTTCGTTTGCAAAATTTGTTGTGAATATGCACCACTTGAAAAAGTGATCGCATATAAACATTACTCAAATTATTCCAATTCAAGCAATTAGCCT
This sequence comes from Camellia sinensis, assembly GCF_055761805.1. Taxonomy (NCBI): domain Eukaryota; kingdom Viridiplantae; phylum Streptophyta; class Magnoliopsida; order Ericales; family Theaceae; genus Camellia; species Camellia sinensis. Next base: position 94,250,561 of record NC_138962.1, read on the forward strand.
TCATCCACAGGCATTCAAGCAGTTATAGCACTTAAGCAATTAGCCTCATGGCAAGTATGCTAGACATGGCAACATCAACACACATGCAATATGCTAAAGCGAGTAAAGGCTTACCTAGTACTCCAAGCCAAAAAGAGAAATGAGTTAGAAAAATGCATGATTCCTAACTATGCAATATGACTAATGCAACGCATGCAATATGCAATTACTAGACTCGGCTACTAATATGGAAAATGAAGCAATTAAAGAGCATGTTGTCTAAGCACGTATTCAAATAAGGATTTAATCTAACAATGCAAGTTAGAATGATGAACTGAGCCTCCATGGATGCAAGACAAATGGATGCAAACATGAAGAATGCTAATTGAAACATGATGTCCCTAAACTAACCATCGTAAGCTAGTAAATAAAAGGGAGAAAGACGTGGGGTTGGAAGGCATACACATTATTATAACATTGCATCCTCACATAGGAGGGTCCGAATGAACCAACTAGCTAACTACTTAAAGCTAAACTAATTATTACAAAACAAATTAATTTAGCTAAACTACTTAACTAATTATTACAACAACAAATGAATTAATTAACTAACTATTCTAGCTAATCAAATTGCAACCTACAACTAATTAATTACAATAAATATTTAAGCTAAATATTTAAACTAAACAGCCTCGATATGCGAGAAATGCTCATGCACATGCTCGCCCAAAAAGGCCACTGTTTTGCTTCCAAGAGGTCTTTGTTGCACAATAGAACACTTACACTTTTGTCCACCTCTAAAATAGCTCTGCTCTGCTCAAAAAACACACTATTGGATTTTGCATTAGTGGCCGGCCGGCCAGGAGTGATGGCCTGTCAGCTATGGAAGGTGACCTGCCGGCCACTACTGCAGGGTTCATCTTGCTACAACAGAGAACAAACAGAGCATGCACAGGGTATTCTCAAGGGTTGTCTGCACAACTCACCCCTCCTTATCATGAACAAATCAAAGGAAGGACAAAACTTGGTCCACAAACCACCAACTCAAGCAATTTCATTGCATGATGGCTTATGAACCAAAATGTGCAAGTTCAATAAATGCAACAAAACAAGACTCAAACCTCCTCCCTTTCATTCATTGATCAAGGAAAGTGGTGAACTTAGAAACTTGAACCATTTCATCACTAATGAGTACGAAATGCTTCAAGCTTCCATGTGTTCAATTCACGTCCGATTGAACACAAAACCAATTATTATCTTGCACCATTTTAGTCCTATTTTAATTACTTCATTTTAATTACCAACCATCCTTTAATTCATTGAGTCCAATGGTGAGTTTAAGTCCTCTAATGGATAGAGGGCTCAAACCAAGTGATTTTTTAGGCATAAAAGAGACATCATACCGTTGGTAATGAACCTCAAAGAGATTAAACCATTAAGCATGACATCTCAATCTCATGCTTAAACAAGCAAGTTGGTTGAAACCACTTTCAAAGCAAAACAAAAGCCAAGAAATGAGGGAGATTGCAGAGATGATTAAGAGTGATTACAAGTATGGAAAGCCATAAATAAACACAATCAACTCAAATAAGATGGTGTCTAAGGCCTAAAACATCAAACTCATGAGGACAATTACACTACAAGCATGCAAAACAAAACTCAAATACAACAAACACTTAAAGATAGTCCTAAAATAGTCTAAAAAAAGTCCTAAAATAGTCTAAAAAAACCCTAAAATAGCTAGATTAATATGCTAAAATATGGAGCATGGTAGACTAGTAAGCAAAACACAAGGAGGGGAGGCTAACCCCTCTAATTTTGGACTTCAAACCATGATTTTAGCCACTAAAATAGCTCTTAAAATCAGTGTTTAGAAGCTCAAAAAAAAATAGTGCAAAGGTGGGAAACACAAGGGTAAAGGCCTTGGAAGTTAGGTAGAAGGAATGGTGAGCCACCTCTCCACCCTTATTGGCCTTAAGCCACAAATTCCAAGCCAAAATTTTAGAGTTTAGACAGTCCAAAAACAGTACAAAAATGTGCTGGAATGAAGACAAAAGTAGCTAAAATAAAAAGCTAAAACATGGAGCAATTTAAGCTAGTAAACAAGCCAAAGGAGGGGTGGCTAACCCCTCCATTTTTGGGACTTCAAAATCACTTTTTTAGCCTTTGAAAACCTCTGAAAATCAGTGGTAAAAAGCTCAAAAAAAGTTGATGAAAGAATTGGAAACACAAGTATAAAGGCTTAGGAAACAAGATGTAAAGAAGGGCGGTTAACCCCTCAACCTTTAATAGCCTTAAACCACAAGCTTCGGTTAACCCCTCAACCTTTAATAGCCTTAAACCACAAGCTTCAGTCCATAAAAACAGTCCAGAAATAGCAAGAAAATAGCAAGAAAAGATGGGAGAGAAGTAGTGTAGAGATGCTTAAAATTATACCTCTTGAAGCAAGGTTGCTCTTTTGTTCACAAACCAACAAATTCTCACTCTCAATGGCTGAAATTTGGACTCAATAATCTCAACAAGAAGAACTCCAATATTGGTTTAGGAAGTATACAGAGAGGGTGTATAGGTTACAATATAGAGATAGAGAGAGAGAGGGAATTTCAACTTTTGGCCCTTAAGGATTTTTTTGTAACCTTAAATCATGAAGGAAGGCCCCCTATATATAGAAAAACAGCCCCTTAGGTCGAAAATATAAAGCCTGGAACAACTAGAGCTTTTGGGGGACAGCTGGCCAAAAATATCTGTGTTTTTCACCAATGGCCAGTAGGCCGAAAGTGTGAATTGCCGGCCACCAAAAATCTGTTTCCAGGCCCGACTTCAAACGGGCATATCTTCTTCATCCAGACACGATTTTAGGTCATTCTTAAGTCTAAATTGAAGCCCTGGAAGTCTGATTTCCAATGGTGGTAGCGTCACATATAAATTCTAAGTGTGCAAAGAGATATTCCTATTTTAGTGAAAGTTGTTCGTTTCTATCTTAATCGGATTGATGCCTAACTTCAAATGGCCATATCTCCCTCATCTGGACTCGACTTAGGAGATTCTTGGGTCTAAATTGAAGCCCTAAAAGTCCACTTTCCAATGGTGGTGGCCTCATAACTAAAGTCTAAGTGTGAAAAAAGATAGGCCTGATTTAGTGAAGGCTGCTCGGTTCTCTCTTACCAATTTGATGCCCAACTTCTTCCCCAACTAGTTTTTTTCCCTCTCCTCAAATTTTCTTCAACTCTAAACCTCTAAATAAGATGTTTTAAATATTTTTCAAAGAGTTCACCTCTCTTCCATTTATTTTCACTTTTTCCTTGCTCGGTTTACCGAAAAGTGCAACTTTTAACGAAATGCAAGCCTCAGAACATCGTAGAAACATTTTCAAAAATATTTTGAAAGAGAGGGTTTTAAGGTCTAAAATAGTTTTGGTCAAAAATGGGGGTGTAAGGTTGGGATTTAGAAGCTCTTCTTGCTAAAGAAATCGAACATTTATACAGCATACCTTTCATCATCGAATAATCAACCTGAGGCGCACAAGTCTTAAGTGCGGTAAAAAATGGGGTGTCTACAGTAGGACCACGCGAAATTGAAATATTTTAATAAAGTGACTAAACGCTCATGCTCCTCCGAAGACAACGTGGACCCAATTTGGACCAGACATGAATCCTTCTCAGTACCCACATTAATAGCAATGATTTCATCAGCACAGGGTTTTGCAAACCTCTCATTCTCTCAATTAATCAAGTTTTTCAAAACCAGAGGAATTTCTTCCTTTTTGTTTTCATTAAAATTTAGAAAATCTTGGTCAATATAATAAATAAACGGCACAGAGAAATACTCAACCTCGGCAGCGTTCTCATTTATAAGGTCCAGCTCTTCGATTACAACCGATTCAAAAGAAAAAGAAAAAGAGGACCTGGACAAGACCTTGGCATCCGGGTTACCAGCCCCAGGAATACCAGACTCAGACTCAGAAGAACCAGAATCTAATTTCGACTCCACAGACTCAGTGGAATCAGATTCTAGCTCATCACCCAACTTAGAACTAGACAGATAGCCTTCCTCCAGCTGCTAGATAAGAGATGGTGCCTCTGATGCATCCAAAATGCTGCTGGATGGGTTTACACCCGATTCTTCCCCGATCATAGAGATGGTAAGGTTATCTCCCAAGTTCTCTGAGACAGCCGCAAGATCTGTAAAGAGACAAGTCAGTGCTGCCCCTACTCTAAGTTCGCTACTGTCTGAATCACTTTCCATGCTTAATTCAGCTTCAGTACTTGGTTCAGCCTTTTTCTCGATATCACTATCTTGCAACTGCAGATCAAAGAAGATTTCGAACCCAGGGACATGCTGCTTCATGGAATTCATCCAGGGCTCGAGAAAGTCGTAAAAGGGGAAATCCTCTTCCTCCCGGACAAAGTGGCAATTTAGCGTTCCCTGGATTGGCCTGTGGATGAGCTCATAGTGTTTCCCAACTTGTTTAGCTCTGGCTCTGCCTCTGCCTCTGATTTCTTCTCCTTTCCTGACCTAGTCCTCTTTGGTGGGTACATAACCCAGACCAAAGGCATGTGGGTTATGCGACACGTCTATCAATGCTATGACACCTTTCTGGCCACTTCTTCCAAGTCCCATTCCTAGCACATGCTGCAGTTTGTTCATGAAATAGATAGATTGAGCGCTGACATACATGCCCTCATCTACGGCTAGAATGGTCAACACTACCGGGGCCGCAGCCAGAGTGAACCCTGAGAGGAATACATACTCCTTGCCATATGTGATTTCCAGCACTGGTGTAGTTATCTCTAGCAGGAGATGGATGGATGAATTTTCGAAAACAATCACCACTCTTTTCCCGTGAAGGTACTTCAACATTTGGTGGAGGGTGGAGGAGACAGCTTTCACATGATGCAACCAGGGCCTCCCTAGTAGTAAGCTAAAGGTGGCCGGCACATCCAGGACATGGAACTTGACATCTTGCTGAGCTGGGCCCACCTAGACTCTGATTTGCACCATGTCTATGACCTCTCTGCTCGTATTATCATATGCTCGAATTACTTCGACTATGGGCACAAAGTCTGCCCGTCTAAGGCCGATGGCATAAGCTATGCGGGAAGGACAAACATTAATAACCAAACGGGTATCTATCAATGTCACCGGCATCTATTTTTTCCTACACTCAACAGATATGTACAAGGGTTTGTTGTGAGTTGAGCCTTCCAGCGGTAGTTCTTTGTCAGAAAATGTTAGGGTTGGCCCTGTGCCACCTAGAAAGACTAATCCCACAAGCTGTTTAGGGTTAGTGTCAATGGATAATTTATCTTTGTCCATTGCTGATAGCACTGCCTGTCGATATATCCGGGGAGGCCATGAGAAGACCCCAACTTGAGATGTCAGCTTGGATTTTCTTAAGTTGCTTCAACACCGCCTCTTCTTCCAACTGCTTCTCTTTCTGTTTCTCAACCTCTCTATCTTTCCTAGATGCCTCAACTTAATCTAAGTACGGTGGCTTAAAATACTACCCACTTTATGTCATGTAATCTATCTCTTTTGCATACCACGTGTTGTTTGGAAGGCACTCACCCCAATCTTTGTCGGTGTGGGCCAAATGTAGATCGTCATCATCCTACCATACACCTTCAGCAACCAACAAATAGTTATCCGGCTCCATTCAGATCACTTTCACATCACAGGTATCTCCCGCGGGATGTTGGGCCAATATTGCTTTCTGTTTGTCTTCAACCCTCTATTGTTCAAACTGCTTCAATGTAGCTTCCTATTCTGTGTCCACAGTGCTCACAGCACCAAGTTCCTGAGCTGAATTTTCCATGCCAGTGTTCTCTGGCAGTTTTCCCTTTCATCGGCCTTTCCAGCCACTACAGTAATTCCTGTTTCCTTTTCATCGGGTTTTATTTTAGTTCCCTCTTTCTTATCTGGCTCATCACTCAGCCACCTAGAGTTGTCAGTTGATCCATTCAAATCGAACCAGCCAATCTGCACATCCCCTTAATCCTGTTCGTCAAAGAACTATAGGTTGTCTAAGTCCTCCTCGAGTTTGGCCAAATCATCTAACCCTTGGCTCGAGCCATCCTCCCTAACTGCATTAACCTCCACTACAGTTGGCAACACCAATTTTGGCTTGACTTGATCAATTGGCACAATGTAGCAGCTTGGATCGTACATCCCCTTAGACAAGTCCTCAAAGTGCTCAGGTAACGGACTCGTACTTTCCTCTAAGGCCAGCCTCCCTTTTACTGTAACTGTCACCACCACAGGCTTAGGTTGAAGTGCGGACATGTCCATCATATACAAGTCTGTGCTTTTAGGAATGAACACCATCAGTCTTGGTAGGTGAGAAGGGGTAATATATACCTGGGATCATAAGGGATGGCCAGTGTATAGATTAGGTTTATATTTTGAGGTGGGGGAACTTGATTGTGAGCTGGGAGAGGGTTTGTAGTTACATTTGGTTTCTGGGGTGGTGTTATCACCTTGTTGTCAATAAGGTCTTGAATCTCATGATGCGGTCTGAAGCATTGATCAGTATTGTGACCATGCTACTGGTGAAATACACAGTACTTCGCTAGGTTGTGTTTGGGTGGGAGAGGATCAGGTAGTGGGTGAGGCTCTAACAGTTTGAGGTGCCCTTTTTTGACCAACACCTTCATGGCTTGAGATAGGGTCATGTAGAGTTGGTTAAAGGTCCTCTAGGATGGAGTAGAATTGGCTGAAGTTTGTGGAGCTGTATTAGCAAAGGGATTGGCAGTCTTGGTTGTGGTGGTGACAAAGCTCACATCTGACGGCCGCGCAGCTGTTCTACCACTGGTTGTTGCATTGGAATTGCGTACAAAAGGCCTTTTCGCCTGCTCTTTCTCATCAGTAATCAGCCGTTGTTTCATGGTGTCTTCCATCTGAACCCCCATCTCATGGAGCTCGATGAATGTGAACAGAGGTAGGACGATCATTTTCTACAACAACTTCTCATGCAGATTGCGGACTACCATTCTTATCTGGTCTTTCTCGGAAGGCCTTGTGGTCATCATTGAAGCTTTAGCCCTCCACATTGTCACAAATTCTGAGAAGCCCTCCTTCGGCTCCTGGCACGTTGCCACAAGATCACGAGTTGTGACCTCAATTTGTGTGTTGTACGAGTACTATGCAACAAAGGCCTCAGCCATTTTCTCTCAATTCAGCTTCACAGAATCCTCCAACTTTGCATACCATATGGCTATTATTCCTGACATGGTTTGACCAAAAAGAGAGAGTTTCTACATTCTGGTTAGGCCCATCAGCTGTAGGATGTTTGAAAATAGCCGAAGATGAACCATGGGGTCTCCAGAGCCGTCGAATCTATCGATGTGCGACATTTTGAACCAATCTGGCAATGTCATTGCAGAGTCAGTATACTCGTCTTCTATGTTGGGGATAGAATTAACACCTTGTGCCCCAGCTTGTTGACCTTAAGCACAGTCGGATCAACTTCAAACTCAAATGGAGCCTCAGTTTGATACACAGGTGTTTTGGAGGCTTGTGATGGGATCAGCTCTGCCGGATTTCCCTGATTTTCAGCATGAACAGTGGCTTCGGGTGTTGGGATACCCGTAGGAGGTGCATAAGATGCAGAGGCTGGAACCGGCTGCAGTTGTTGTTGTTGTAACCTGTTTATTACCTCAGCCTAACAGGCTGTGACCTTATCCTGACGAGCAGCATCTTACTGTAAGGTTTTAACTATTTGCTAAAGATGATGTATCAATTCCTCCATGATAACTAAGGGATACTGTGTCATCAGAATAGGCGAGTGATCTCGTACTGGACCAGATATAGAAAACTGTCCCTGAGCCTGACTAGATGCAGGTGAATTGAGGGGTGATTGCTGTAGAAACTAGACCAGTGAACTCCGTCTGACTCTCCTTCGTCTAGTAACCGGTGGGAGCGAAGTAAACACGAGCTGTCCCCTAACAAGATCTCCGACTTTACAAAGCCTTCTGACTCGGGTCTAGAGCACTTGGGGGAAATCTGAGTTTTCCGAAGCTATGGTGTTAAACTACCTAGCAAAAAGAAATAAAGCAAAAAGAAAGCAGTAATCAGAAACCGCACAGCACCTCAGCTAATGATGTTACCAACACAGATGTAATCAAAGCTGTAGGACTGCACTCAACACTGAATTCTGCAACTAAAAATGGATACCCAACTTGCAACTGATACGCACATTCCTGTACAGTTTCATTGTAAAGCACATACCAGTTAAGTGAGAGCCAAGATACCCCTATGAGAGGGTAAGGTTACCCTATCCTAGTTTTGTCAAAAACTAGGGTTCACTCTTCAAACAAAGTGGTTTCACGCACTCCTGCATTCGGGTAAGCATCATGTCCTAGTTCGGAACAATCTCTATGGCATTTTGATATGCAACTAGGCCAAATGGTCGGAAAGGTACCTCAGCAAGACTACCTAATATACCTCTCATATCTAACACCGAGAAGTGAAAGGAGAATCAAACGGTACAACGGTAGTCCAGATCCAAGGGTTGTGTTCCCATCATGGCAGAGCTCGTGACCGGTCAGCCTTTTGGCAAGCTTTTCAGGCAAGACTCCGGCAAACCGTCCAAGAATAGCAGATGGCAAACATAGTAACTTAAACGCACCAATGCAAATGCAAATGCAAAGAAACATATAAGTGTAAATAAAATTTCATATCATGAATTTCAAGTCAAGTTCTCTAAATTCCCTAGCAAATTCGCCAGAAACTATAGCTCGACTTTTTTGTGCCCCCTTTCGGAAGTCAAATAAGCCCTACAGTATTGAACTCCTACGGTTCTGAATCTGATTCCATAAGTGAAATGTGAAATAGATAATCACCAAAGAGTCCCAATCCAGCAAATCTTTTTGAAAAATCGATATTGAATCAAATTACCAAAAATGGACTGCTTTGCCAGATACAGAGTCGCCACCTAAATATTTTTTTAAAAAATTTAGGAAACCCATGACTCGTGCCAAAGGCCACGTGTCCGTCATCACCAAGATTGTCTCGACTCGAGAACTTTGGTACGAGAGAGGAAAGTCATGAATTGAGCACCCTCGCTCTCTCGATCAAAGATCGTCCTCTACTAATCATGATATGAATCTTATTTACATTATATGCTCTTGTTCCGATTATTAGGCTAGCATTACTATGTGATGCGCACACACACAAGTATAGACTAAATCGCAAGAATTGGAACATTTTGATTCATGTTTGTTTTGAAAATTGTTTCGAATATGTACCACTTGAAAAAGTGATCGCATATAATCATTACTCAAATTATCCCAATTCAAGTAACTAGCCTTCATCCATAAGCATTCAAGCAGTTTAGCACTTAAGCAATTAGCCTCATGGCAAGCATGCTAGACATGGCAACACTCGCACTCATGCCGTATGCTAAAACGAGTAAAGGCTCACTTAGTACTCCAAGTCCAAAAAAGGTAAAAAAGTTAGAAAAATGCATGATCCCTAACTATGCAATATGATTAATGCAACACATGCGATATGTAATTACTAGCCTCGGCTACTAATATGGCATATGAATTGATTTGATAACATGCGGTCTAAGCACGTATTCAAAGAAGTATTCAAACAACAATGCAAGTTAGAATGATGAGCCTCGGTGCATGCAATACAAGTGGATGCAAACATGAGGTATGCTAAACAAAACATGATGTCCTAAAACTAACCAACGTAAGCAAGTAAATAAAAGGAAGAAAGACGTGAAGTTGGAAGACATACACATTATTACAACATTGCGCTCTCACGAAGGAGAGTCCGAATGAACTAACTAGTTAACTAAGCTAATTAAAGCTAAGCTAATTAACTAACTACTACAAAACAAATGAAATTAGCTAAACTACTTAACTAATTATTACAATAACAAATGAATTAATTAACTAACTATTCTAGTTAATCAAATTGAAACCTACAACTAATTAATTACAACAAATATTTAAGCTAAATATTTAAACTAAATAGGCTCGATATGAGAGAAATTCTCATGCACGTGCTTGGTTTCCACCTGAAAAGGCCACTATTTTACTTCCAGAAGGTCTCTATTGCACAGTAGAACACTAACACTTTTGTCCACCTCCAAAATAGCTCTGCTCTGTTCAAAAAACACACTGCTAAATTTTGCATTGGTGGCCAGCCGGCCAGGAGTAAGGGCTTACCGGCCACTGCTACAGGATTCATCTTGCTGCAATAGAGAACACTTACACTTTTGTCTACCTCAAGAATAGCTCTGCTTTTCTAAAAAAACACACTGTTAGATTTTGCATTGGTGGCCAGCCGACCTAGAGTGAGGGCCTGCCGGCCACCAAAGGTGGCCTGCTAGCCGCTGCTGCAGGGTTCATCTTGCTGCAACGGAGAACAAACAGAGCATACACAGGGTATTCTCAAGGGTTGTATGCACAACTCACCCCTCCTTATCATGAACAAATCAAAGAAGGGACAAAACTTGGTCCACAAACCACCAACTCAAGAAATTTCATTGCATGATGGCTTATGAACCAAAATGTGCAAGTTCAATAAATACAACAAAACAAGACTCAAACTTCCTCCCTTTCATGAATTGATCAAGGGAAGTGGTGACCTTGGAAACTTGAACCATTTCATCACTAATGAGGATGAAATGCCTCAAGCTTCCATGTGTTCAATTAACGTCTGATTGAACACAAAACCAATTACTATCTTGCACCATTTTAGTCCCATTTTAATTACCAACCATCCTTTAATTCATTGAGTCCAATGGTGAGTTTAAGCCCTCTAATGGAAAGAGGGCTGAAACCAAGTGTTGTTTTAGGCATGAAAGAGACATTATACCATTGGTAATGAACCCCAAAGGGATTAAACCATTAAGCATGACATCTTAATCTCGTGCTTAAACAAACAAGTTGTTTGAAACCACTTTGAAAGCAAAACAAAAGCCAAGAAATGAGGGAGGTTGCAGAGATGATTAAGAGTTATTACAAGTATGGAAAGCCATAAATAAACACAATCAACTCAAATAAGATGGTGTCTGAGGCCTAAAACACCAAACTCATGAGAACAATTACATTACAAGCATGTAAAACAAAGCTCAAATGCCACAAACACTTAAAGACAGCCCTAAAACAGTCTAAAAAAAGTCCTAAAACATGCTGGAATTAAGATAAAAATAGCTAGATTAATATGCTAAAACATGGAGCATACTAGACTAGTAAGCAAAACACAAGGAAGGGAGACTAACCCCTCCAATTATGGACTTCAAACCATGATTTTAGCTACTGAAATAGCTCTGAAAATCAATGTTTAAAAGCTCAAAAAAAGATAGTGCAAAGGTGGAAAACACAAGGGAAAAGGCCTTGAGATATAAAGAAGGGTGAACCACCCCTCAACCTTTATTGGCCTTAAAACCCAAGTTTCAGCCCAAAAATAGTTGGAAAATAACAAGAAAAAGAGTAGGTAAAGTAAGTAAAAAGACAAGGCTTTATACCTTTGAAGAGGAAAACCAATTCCAAGCAATAAACCAAAGCAAACACACCCTCAAGAGCTCAAACAAGGCTCAAAGATACCTCAGCTCAGATATGGAGAGGTTTGGTTAAGACTGTATAGGCAAAGATGTAGGCAAAGGTGTAAAAAATTGTAAGAGAGAGAGAGAATTGTTTTTTCTCTAAAATTTTTCTAACCTTGAAAGCAAGAGAGGAAGTTCTCTATATGTAGAAAACATGAATTTCCCTCATAAACATCCAACCATACACGTGGGAGCAAATGCAAGCATCTGTGCAAACAACTGGCACAAGTGTCACAAAATATCTACAAAACACATTGGTGGCCGGTAGGCCACATCAGTGGCCAGTAACCAAGAGTGATGGCCAGTAGCCCAAAGAGGTGGCCAGCAGGCCACCAGAGGTTGCAGGCTTGAAGATCTCTGAGTTTGGTCCCAAAATGAGGCAATAGGTATGTAAGGTTTGAAAGGCCAAAGTTGTGACATTCCGCTGAGAACTTTGAGCACTTGACATGCATATACACTCATCATCAGGTGTGCAAGCAATGACGTCCAAGTCGTAAGGGCCGTCAAAAATGGGGTGTCTGCAGTGACAATAAGGGAAAAGGTTAGGAGTGGCGAGGAAGTGACAAAGGGTGGTGCTAAAGGTAGTATTGGCGGTGCAGATGGCAAGGAATATATGACAATATTCACTACAAATTTTGAGAATTTTAGGGTCTAAACATTTTTGTCCCTAAAAGTAAAAATTTTGTTACAAAAAATATTAGAAGATGAATTTATGTCGCCACGAGAGTCCTCACTAAAAAATCATTTCAAAAAGTCAAAAAAAATAACATTTAGCTACAAAACTTCAAAAATGTTGCAACTAAATACACTTTTAGAGACAAAATAATTTTGTACAAAATAGATTTACTTTTTTAAACTAAAATTTTGACCCCCCAAAAATAGCAATTCATCAGTAAATATTCAATTTCATCATTAAAAAGAAAACAATAATACTTTTAGTATATAAAATATTTTGTTCCTAAAATGTAAATTTTTCTATAAATTCTTATCTCTAAAATTTTAATTTGTTGGAATGATTTGTTGGCAATTGAAATTGCAGACAAAAAAGAGGAAAGGAGGAGGCGAATGGGTAATTTGGTCAATTTAATGTGTATATTTCATCCATGTGTAATTATTTTATTTCTTTCCACTTCTGTTACTATAAAATTAAAAGATTGTTCACTAAATATAAAATAAAAAAAGATTATGCATTGGTTTGTAATTTTTTCCCCTCTAGTTTTCACATGAATGTAATTAGGCCAAAAGAATACAGACTACGCCCTTGCTAAGTTCTTGAAGACATGAATGTAATTAATCACATAAATGTAATTAGGCCACAAATGACTTGAAAACATTTTGTAAAACTCCACAAAATTCAGTCATTAAAGACTTGACAAGAAGGGTTGATAACTCATGTCTCCATTAGCAAATTTCCATATCAAGTTGATGAATTACTCCAATTAAATGGTGTATTTTTTCTTCTACCAAACAATATTGTAATGGATGGAAGTTTGTTTCATCAAGAAAATGGATCTCTTCTTGAAGATCCAAAATTTTTTGTTTACGCCAAAAGATTTCATCTAGGTTATTTATAATGGATGAATCCAATTTATTTTTCATTTCTTACACTTGACGTCCCACCGGACTTACTAAAAATTGTTGGCTTATTTTTCCTACGAAGAAAAATATCATAAATGCGAGCATGCCAGCAAGGGTTGACAAATAATGCTTATTTTTGGCATGATAATTAGTGGCTTTACTAATAAGCATTTTTATAGCCATTTGTTTCATGAAAATGTAACTAGTATTCTACAAAAGTTGGTTCAAAGAATAACGGTTTTGGTGTCTTTGGAGAGTTAATAATTGGTTTAAAGCACAAAATTAATATTTTCATTAATTATGTGTGAACCAGAACATACAAAATTTGAATAACCACAATGTTGGCCAAAAGTTACTTCGAAAGCCCTTTTGCCATAATTTTGTAAGCTTCGAAGCACTCCATCTTGCATTAACAACAACTTCGAAGAAACAATAATGGTGGTTGTGAACTTTCGAAGCTTTGCCGAGTATTTCCAAGGATGTAATTCGTCCTCTGTCGGCACCTTCGACCTTCGAATGATGATTTTGATCCTCTATACCACCTTCAAAGCTTGTTATTAGTCAATAATAGCTAGCGTGTGTAACAGCTTGTTAAGGTGAATCATGAAAATATGTGGTTTTGAATGATTCTAAGTGCAAGCACCATCAACCTACTTCAAAAGGTTTCAAGTTTTCTAAGTGTTTGAAGTACGAGTAAAACAAAATTGTTTAATTTCCTTCAAAGGATTGATGCCGGTTCGAAGCACATATGTAATATCCCTTCAAGACATATATATAATTCGAGACATCTAGTCATATTTGTCAATTAATTAATTGTCATTTTACGTATATTTGAAGGAGGTAAACATTTCGAAAGCTTTCTCGTCCCATGTTACATTTCGAAGGTATTTATTGATGACAAAACCTCTCTTCGAAAGTCACATATGTTACTAAAGGATCAAAGTTGTCCTTCGAAAGTGCTCATGACATCTCTTCGAACCAAATCCAAAGAGTTGGATTACTATGAAATTAGTTTGGCATTTTAACTAGCCATTAGTGGCTATAAAATGATATTTCAAAAAATACATATAACAGCACAATCATTTATCATTTGAAAAGAGGTTTAATAACCCTCACATGTTCTTAATAACATGCTTCGAAGTGTCTTGGGACATGCTTCGAAGGTAACTACAAAACCAAATGGTGATGGTTTTATGGATCAACTAATATTCATATTTTTTGCCCAATATATTGCAATAACGAAATATTATTTGTTAGTCATTCCATCAAAGTCAATGTTTGATGTGATCCACACAAATCCAAAATGGATTTTGAACAACAAAAGTCACGGTATAATTTGACCATGAAAATTCGTACTTTTTGACAATTTAAAAAATGTCAAAAATTTTGAATTCATGAACAATGGCTTGTTCATTATTCTTGACCATGTTTGGTTTAAAAACATGACTTTCACCGAATTGATTGTCATAATTATTTGGCAAAGTGGACTGTTTTTCCATGTTAGCCATTAATGGCTTATGAAAATCCCCCATATATATGTTATTTTTATGACTTAACTCTCTAAAAATTGGTTTTTGGACCCCCGAGCCATGCATGGAACATCATTCTTAGCCAAATTTGACTCAAGAACATATTCTTTCATTATGTTAATTTCATAATTTGGCTCTTTAAAAACGGGCTCTTGAACCCCTTGAGCATTGATGAAATTATATTTTCACTAATTTCAATCACAAATGACTTGAAAACATTTTGTAAAACCCCACAAAATTCAGTCATTGAAGACTTGACAAGAAGGGTTAATAACTTATGTCTCTATTGACAAATTTTCATATCAAGTTAATGAATTACTCCAATTAAATGGTATATTTTTCCTTCCACCAAACAATATTGTAATGGATGGAAGTTTGTTTCATCAAGAAAATGGATCTCTTCTTAAAGATTCAAAATTTTTTGTTTACGCCCAAAGATTTCATGTAGGCTATTTAGAATGGACGGATCCAATTTATTTTTCATTTCTTACACTTTACGTCCCACTAGACGTGTCAAAAATTATTGGCTTATTTTTCCTATGAAGGAAAATATCATATATGCGAGCGTGCTAGAAAGGATTAAAAAATTCTTACAAATTAAATTCAAACCAATTATCAAGTGATTGTGTTGACGGTTCTTTTACCTCAACGAAGAGGACTTCAAAATTGCCAAGTGTAGAAAAAAGAAAAATTAAAAAAAGAAAAAGGAAAACGGAGAAAGATGATTGAGTGAACAATCAAACTAACCATTAATTTATCTCTACTCCTATGCTTCGAAAAGGAAGTGCCTAAAATAAAGTGCAGAGAACTTACCTCTACTCCTGTGCTTCGAAAATGAAGTGCATAAAATTAAGTGCAAGAAATATAAATGACAAGAAAAATAGAAATCAATTGTCTTTGATTTGAGTTTTGGCTCTCTTTACAATGTAACCATGAATGACTATTTATAGGCAAACATTTGTAGGAAAAAACTACCCACTCTTCCACCTTCTCCATTTCATACTCCATGATCTTCCGTAACTTCCTTCAACATCCACTTCATGCTCCATGTTCTCCACTTTGTTTTCCATCATCTTTCCACATTTCATAACTTCTCATAATCTCCAAATGAGTAGGAAGGTGTCACATGTCCTGCAATTTATAAATAATAAATAATAAAAATTGTAAATTTATGGTGCCAACAAATACAGATTCAAGCAATTTTCTTTATAAGGATAAGGGTAATTATCTATAGTATTTTCTTATTTATCGTCTACAATGGATACATGTTCACCTTTATCTAGTATTATATGTCAGAATTTGTTTATAATTTTGAATTGATTGTTTTTAAGTTTTCCGCTAAGTTCTTTTTATTACTTAATTAATGTATTATTTTGTTCCATTACTATTATTATTTAAATGATCTAATTTTACTTCTTCATTATATCTAATATTCATATAATTTATTTGCAAGATTGAAAAATTAGATTTTAATATTAATTTAAATACATAACAAAATAAAATACCTTTTAAAGACAAAATAAAATTTTAAAATATTTTTTGGTAATAAAAGATTAATTAACGAAGGTTTTTACTAATTTATAATACGTATGAAAATATATATTTATTTTTGTAATGCTTTTAGGAATTAAATAGGATTGAATTAAATATTTTAGAGATTTAATATATTCAATCGATAGTTTATGGGTTAAATAAACATTGATTTATATATTTTAAGAACTAAATAAAATTTAATCGATAGTTTAGAGATTAAATTTGATGATAATTTTAAAATATAAAGTATAACAAATCCATAAGAGTTTAAATTTTTCCTGTGGTTACAAACCCGTTCTCTACATCCAAATCAACAAAATCAAAAATAAATCCGTCTAAATGCCTTTTTCCCAATCCCAATCGAAGTGATACACGGCCCATTTCCCTTAATAGGCTGTTTCAAAACTTTATTCTCATACTAGGGTGAATTTTTACTTTATTTCCAACATTGGAGTTTTGAAAACATGTGTTTTAAAAAAACTTGTTTTCAAAAACTTTATTTTCAAAATACATTTTTTCGATTTCAAGAATGATTAAAATAATAATAAAAATAAAAATTTATTTTTAAAACATGTTTTTACAGAAATTATAAATCACCAATTTTTTTATCTTTTATTTTAAGTTAAAATATTTTTATTTTTTTAGCAAAAATATTTTGTATACATAAAGCAGGTTTTGTAAACACACTTTTTATTTTTTATAAAACGTGTTTACGAAACATGTTTTTACAATTTTTTTATTTTTTATTTTTATAAGAAAATTGTTTAAGAGTTTTAAAACAATGAACTCTAATAGCTCTAAATACACTATAATTCTAACTGATTTGATGTTTTACTCTTTGTTTTTTTTTTTTTTTTTAATTTCCTGCACTGCCACCTCATTAGAGGTGGCTTAATGCTCACGTTTTAGTGATATGTATCACAACTATTTTTATGAAGTGACCCACGTTTTTCTCCAACACTTATTGAGGCCAAAATAAAAGAAGTGTAGCAGTAGATGAAAGAGACGAAAGAGAGAGCAGTAGAGAAGAGAAAGAAGAAGGTCCACTGGCAGCGGAGAATCCGCAATCATCAGCAAATAAAGATCACCACAACCAGCATTTGTCCCACCCCTCTCACGCTGGAGCTATCCCACCTCTCTCTCTCACGTCGGAGCTCTCACACATAGCCCTTTCACCATCCAAATTCAGGTTCATTTTGCAGATATTATGATTTTAATATTTGATTTGGGATTTTTCAATTTCAAAATTAGGACTTTTCAATTAAGCACTAATTTGAGACTTTTGAATTTTTTAATTTGGTTTTGTGTATTGTATAATTATGATATTTCAATTGCTTGACAATAATTACTAATGATAAGTGCATTTCAAATTTTTTTTAGTCCATGCACTTAAGTTGAAATATTAGAAAATGTCTAATAATTCCATGTTGGTGTATATATATACTAGTGGGTGGCACACACGATGTGTGTGCAATTTAAATAAGTAGGAATAAAAAAAAATAATAATGAAATTAATATTATAATGTGTATTTAGCTTAAGTGGTATGAGTCCTCGTACTTAAACCCATGGTCATGGGTTCAAGCCTTGTCCATCTCTTTGTTTAACTTTTTTTTTTAAATTTTACTAGCGGCCGCGCACACGCGATGCGTGTGCAATTTAAATAAATAGAAATAAAAGAAAATAAAAATGAAATTAATATTATAATGTGTACTTAAATAAATAGGAATAAAAGAAAATAATAATGAAATTAATATTATAATGTGTACTTAGCTTAAGTGGTATGAGTCCTCATACTTAAACCCATGGTCATGGGTTCAAACCTTGCCCATCTCTTTGTTTAAATTTTTTTAAAAAAATAAAAAAACACTGCCACATAGCATGAGGAGAGTAAAGTTTCAGGACACCATAAGAGGTGTTCACTTTATAATAGTATAGATAGATAAATAAGATTTAAGTGTAAAAGTGTATTTTGCAAACACGTTTTCTATTATTTTCAAAAACGTACATTTTCAAATGCTTTCAAAAAGAATAAATGTAAAAACGTACATTTTGTAAATACATTTTATAAAAAAATAAAAAATATGTTTATAAAACTCATTTTACATTGTTTTTTATTATTATTTTAATCAAATTCTGATGATACTACAAAAGATTTGGACAATTTAGACTCATCCACGCTTCTCCAACCAGTATCCGAGTGATCAAGCCCACCAGAGAACCTGCACAAGAGTTCAACGGGGAACGGGGAGTCCCCCAGCGAACCCTCCGACGAGCAAGTTAGAAAGAGAAGTGGATTGTAGAGATAGATTAGAGATAGAAAAACTTAACATTCTTCTTGTCTTCAACGTCTGCTTATATCCTCTGGTAATCATTTCGTTGTCCCTTCCAGCCTGTCACCTTGGCCGAAAGTCTATGTTATAGCTTCCCTTGTTCAAGGTGAGGGCGTGCCGTCCTGACGGAGAGGGGTTATCGCAATAAATGCTGTAAGGGGGCCTCATTAATGGCGTTGTGCCGTGGCAATAACTTTGCAGATCTTTGTCTGCTAATGTGGCTTGCCCTTCTCTTGCATGTGTCTTGATGTCATTGGTTCTTATTGCTACATGGGGCTTCAGCAATGCTAGGCTCTAGTATTTGATATATGTATTGGGCCCTAAATGGTGGGCTATAATCTTTATGGGCTTACCCATGTCAGTAGTCCCCCATTCCCAAGTATAGCTTTAGTCCAACAAAGGAAATAATGAAGAAAATGAGGGTTGTGAGAGATCGACAAGGTGAAGGCCGACCGAGAGGGGTGGCCGACCATGAGAAGAGCCGACCGCAAAGGGTGGCTGAGTGGAGGGACTGACCAAGAGGAGGGCCGACCGCGAGAGGTGGCCAAATGGAGAGGCCGACCAAGAGGAGGGCCAACCGCGAAAGGTGGCCGAGTGGAGGGACCAACTAAGAGGAGGGTCGATCGCGAGAGGTGGCCGAGTGGCGTGGCGCTCGAGAGGCGGCGTGGTACATGTGGAAGTGAAGTGGAATAAATAGGGGAGGGGAAAGGGGCGGTGGATCGTGATCGTACACGTGGCAGAATCTCGTGGTGGGGGAGGTTAGGCGTTGGGCAATAAGTGAAACGATAGGTCATTATAGGGTGTTTGAAGCGACAGCTTTGGCGGATTTTTGAAAAAATTTAAAACTGGGGAAATTTAATAGGGACCCTTGGAATACGGGCAAACCCTGGGCTTTTGGGATTATCCGTTTCACGTATCTTTTCACAAACAACCAAAATATTCCAAGTGTAACTCTTTCGTTGCCAACAATACACCCCTGCAACACTTTTTGAATTTTCTTGCGCCCGCATCCGAAGCGATTCGCAGACATACAAGTGAGATGGCACAAGAGGAAGCAACCACCGCAAGGGTTGATTCCCTAGGCGACGATGACGCGGTTGACCTAGCAAAATAATACCGTACGGAGTGTAGGGAGGAGAAGGGAGCAAGTCAAGTGGTGCGGGCTCGCCCCAGGACAATAATCTCAGCCGCGAGGCCTATCAGTCAGGTGGAGCCAGACCATTGGCACACCAAACCGGATAAATCCGTATTGACAGCAAAGGAGTTGGAGGGAATAAGGAAAAAGTACCAAATACCATCAGAGATAGGGCTAAGACTGCCCACAACCACGAAGAGGGCATCAGATGTGCGGCTAGGCGAATTTAGCCTCTACGAAGAAGCATTGCGATGAGGGTTGAGGCTTCCTCTACCCCAAGTAGTGGTGGAAGTGCTGAAAAAGTTGGAAGCAGCACCAGGGCAACTGATGCCGAACGCCTGGAAGATAGTGATGGCGTGTGCGAGTGCTTGGCCGTAGGCGACCGGAGGGGTGGCGATGACAGTGGAGGAGTTCTTCTCCTGTTATAAGGCCTCCGGTCAACAGGAAACCTAGGTGACGTTGCAAGCGATGGTGGGGAGAGGTCTAGTGGCAGGTCTTCCATCGTCGGTGAAGAGGTGGAGACCGCGGTGGTTCTTTGTGTCGGAGAACGGTGGAGTTAGGGTGCGTACAAAGTGGAAGGTCCCTACCAAATCAGTCGAGCCTAAGTTGGGTGTTGAGGCCGAAGACCGAGTGAAGAAGGTGAGGGAATGGAGGGAAGAGAAAGGGCTGAGGTGGAATGAGTTGGTCCTACCTTCAACGTTGTTCGCCCTGAAATTGGGACCGCAACCATTAGGGGAGGACCCAGCAAGGGAGGAGCTAGAGGTGCAGAGGAAGGCACAGGAGGAGGAGGAGATTGTTCGCCCGAGCAGACAAGTACAAGGAGACCCAACTAGGGCCTGCTCCGAAGCCAATCGCGAGGGAGCAAATCCGACCGCGCCTCAAGCCGTTGGGGGAAAAAGACTTGGGCAGTTTTGAGCCACGATCGCCCCTAGTTGATCCGGTGAAGGAAAAGGCAAACAAGGAGGAGGAGGCTTTGAAGAAGAAGAAGAAGAGGAGGGTTGTGAGGGAGCTACAGATGCGCCTGGATTGACGAAGGAGAGGATGGGTGGTGAAGACACCCCTGTGGCAGAGAAGGTAGGGGAGGAGAGAGTGGGGGCTACCCCAGAAAAGGTAGTTGCCCCAGAGGTGTAGAGGGAGAAAGGTCAGGGGAACCAAGAAGAAGAAAAGCATCGGAGTGCCACGCCCAAGATGCAAGTGGAGAGTGGGTCAGCTGGTCCTGAAGGGGGGTGGAGCAGTAGCCCAAGGGGGGTCCTGCGCCCCAAGGAGAGGGGGTCAGGCTGACGACTGCTATCTACCACGCTCGCGCAATGTCTGGGCGATTGGAGGGAGAAGAAGGCCCAGCTAGGGCGGCTATAGATCGTTTTTTGGGGGTAGTGGACGAAGCGGCCGTGCGCTCTGCGGCCAGGTTCAATGAGGCTGAGCTGCTAAGGAGGCTGTGCTCTGCCTAAATAGAGGCGACCACCATGGCAGGGGCTCTGCTGAGAAAAGCGACGGCTGCAAAGGGTGAAGTGAAACCTGTGAAGGCAAAGTTGGAGAAGGCGAAGGCCCAACTTGAAAGTTTTAAGAAGGAGAGCGTAGGTTGGAGGAAGGCTGCGCGAAGTGCGTGTGCCAGGGGGTTGGAGGAGGCTCAGAAGGCGAAGAAGATGGAGGTTTTGGCGATCGTGCAGGGCAATGTTGCCGATCGTGCCCATGCTAAGCTGTGTGCGGCCAAGGTGGAGCTAGAGAACGAACGTCGCAAGGTGATGTCGCTCGAGTTCCAGCTGGCTAGCAAGCAGAAGAAGCTAGAAGATGCTCAAAATGCCTGCACGGTCACCAACGAGCGTTTTGAAGAGGCCATGACCAACAATGAAGATCTGCGCGCCCAGTGGATCAAAGAGAAGGAAGAAGCAGACCTGAAGATCACTGGGTTGGAGCGAGATCCTGCGGACGAACGCGCCAAGGCTGCGGTAGAAAAGGCAGCGCTGGAGAAGGAGTTAGGGGAGGAGAAAACCAAGTCAACCTTAGAGAGGGCAGCATACCCCGATATGTGCATCGCAGCGGTAGAGCAGTTCAAGGGGTCTGCTAACTTTTAGATGGCTATCGATGCTACGATCGCCAGCCACCTAGCGAGAGAGGGGCCTGAAGGGACTGGCCCATCGGGGGTGACCGCTGGGGGAAGGAGTGAAGAAGAAGTAATCCAGAGCTTCCAACGGTCAGACTTCTACAAACACGAAATGGCTGAGTTCTGGGACAGTGGGTAGAAGATGTTCAAGCGTAAAGCTGAAGAGTTGTTCCCGGACTTAGACTTTAGTAGTGTCAAGATCGACGAAGACGACGTGGCCCAGACCCCCCTAGACGAGGGCGTTGAAGAAGAAGATCTCATGTCAAGTGAGGAGGAATGATGGAAGTAGACAAAATTTGTACTCAGAGTTTTGGTTGTTTTTCTTTTTAGTGTTGTTGTTGTTTTTTTTTTTTTTTTTTGAATTACTATAATAAACTTGTGTATAAGTTTGGGAATGAATAAAATTATGAGGTTGTGTTTGTCACACTGCTGTCTTTATGTTTGTGAGTCTGAAATGAATGAGAATGGTTTATTCAAATTAGGCTTGACTTGTAAGGAAAGAGGCTGACTTGTAAAAGTTGATAAGTAAGAAGACAATCTGACTTGTAAAGGAAGCATGTAAGAATGTCAAAAATGTGAATTTTCAAATCACACCCAAAAATGAAGTTCTAAATCATGTTGTAAGGGTGTTGATAAATGAAAAATTAAGTTGGAAAATGAAAGCCAAAAATGTAAAGAGTGTTGAGAGGTGTAAAAGCATGGACCTGGAATTTGACTGAGTATGGCCACTATGCCGCAACCATGAAGTTGGCACGAATGGCCTTGACCGAGCTCTTCATTCGTGCTCAGTATAGGTTAAGCTACGATTAACTGGCTCTTCAAGTAACTCAGCGGCTTGAAGTAGCTCAGTCTGGCTGAGACTTTTTCTGCTCAGTCGGGCTGAGTTCTTCATGCTCAGTCTGGCTGAGGCTTTAAGTAACTCGGTCTGGCCGAGGTCTTCGTGCTCAGTCTGGCTGAGGCTTTTCATGCTCAAACTGGCTGAGGCTTTTTATGTTTAGTCAGGTTGAGTTCTTCATGCTCAATCTGGCTGAGGCTTTAAGAAACTCGGTCTGACCGAGGTCTTCGTGCTCAGTCTAGCTGAAGCTTTTAGTGACTCAGTCTGGCTGAGGTTGCAATCAGAGCGTTATTGGAATACCACACAAATAACTGAGATATAAGCTCGATGTCATTAAAGTGTAGCCCATTTGATCATAAATTTACATCATGTGAGAGAAGAACAAGGACATTCAAGTGTGTGGATTGCCGAAAAGAAAATACAATAACTGATCAGTACAAGAATGGGAAATTATTGAAAATAATGCTTCAAGTGTTCGGCGTTCCACGGATGGGGGAGGTCTCGACCTTCCATGTCCTGAAGTCGGTATGTACCCGAACGAGGTCTGGCTTTAACAATGTAAGGTCCTTCCCACTTGGCTACCAGTTTCCCTTCAGTCGGATTTTTGGTGGCAAGGGTTGCTTCTCGTAAAACAAGGTCCCCCACGGCGAACTCCCTCAGTTGGACTCCGCGGTTGTAGTGAGCTCTCATTTTCTGTTGGTATGAGGCGTCTCTGACTGCAGTGGTTTCTCGGAGCTCTTCAATTAGGTCAAGGTCTGCCCGACGCAGCTCTTCAGTTAGTGCTGGATTGGGATGTAGAACCCTTGGGGTAGGCAGACCGATTTTCACTAAGATGACTGCCTCAGCGCCGTATGTTAAGCGAAAAGGGGTCTCCCCAGTGGGAGTTCGGGCGGTAGTGCGGTAGGCCCAAACTACATTTGGTAATTCCTCAGCCTAGAGTCCTTTAGCAGCTTCCAGCTTAGTTTTGATGATCTTCAGAAGAGAACGGTTGGTGACCTCAACTTGGCCATTGGCTTGGGGATGGCCTGGGGTCGGCACAAAATTTCCTGAACTTGGCATTGTCAAATTGTTTACCGTTGTCGGAGACGATGGCTTGAGGGATGCCAAATCTACAGACGATCGACTGCTAGATGAATCTGGTTGTGTTCTGCTTGGTAATTGTGGCAAGGGGTTCTGCTTCCACCCATTTAGTGAAGTAATCGATGGCGACAATGGCGAATTTGGTTTGCCCTCGGCCAGTGGGCAACGGGCCAATCAAGTCGATCCCCCACTTGGCGAATTAGTAAGGGCTGTAGAGTGTGATCAATTATGTGGAAGGAGCATGGGGGATGTTGGCAAAACGTTGGCACTTGTCACATTTGAGCACGAAGTCTGTCGCATCTTGATTAAGAATAGGCCAGAAATAACCAGTGCGAAGTATTTTGTGGGCTAGGGACCTGCCACCCGAATGATTGCTACATACACCCTCATGGACTTCTCTCATCACGTAGGTCGCCTGAGCAGGATTAAGGCATCTCAAGTATGGGCGTGAAAAGCCCCTTTTGTACAAAAGACCATCGGCAAGAATGTAATTGGATGACCAGGCCTTGACTTGGGCGGCCTGCTGTTTGTCATCTGGCAGTTCCCTTGTTGTCAAAAATAGAAAGATGTCGGACGTCCAAGGGATAGGTTCATTTTGGAGGAAGTAGACTTGCTGCTGGTTTGGGGAAATGGCGAGGCGGGCCAGGTACTCGAGGCGGACACCATGGCTGAGGTCTGACTGGTCTGCCGAAACCAACTGAGCCATTTCATCTGCCTTGGAGTTTTCCGCTCGAGGGATGTGCTTGATGTGGAAATTATTGAAGAGGCGAGCGAGGGGGAGTGCAATATCTCTATAAGCCCGCATGGAATCTTCCTTGGCATCGAATTCCCCTGTGATTTGTTCGACGATGAGCTGGGAATCGCTGAACACTTGGATATGGCTGACACCAATGTCTCTGGCGAGGCGAAGACCTGCAATCAATGCCTCATATTCAGCCTCATTATTGCTTGCATCAAATAGGAACCGGAGAGCACACTTGAAATATCCGCCGTTGGGGGCGGTGAGGATGAGGCCAGCCCCACTGCCTTCCTTGCGGGATGATCCGTCGACGTTGAAGGTCCAAGAGTGGGGGTCTTCTGGCTCGGTAAAGGTCGGTGGAGGCGGAGGAGCTACGGTTAGAGTGAGATTAGTGAATTCCAGAATGCAATCGGCAACAGCCTGCCCCTTAATCGCTGTCCGAGGTCGGTAGGAGATGTCAAACTGGCTGAGCTCGACCGACCACTGCATAAGTCTACTAGAAAGCTCTGGTTGTTGCATTATCTTCTTCAATGGTTGGTTAGTGACGACCACTATGGAATGGGCTTGGAAGTAAGGACGGAGCCGTCTGGAGGCGGTGACCAAAGCCAAGGACATTTTTTCTAACAGTGGGTAATTTTGTTCCGCTCCTCTAAGAGCCCGACTGATGTAATAGACTGGCCGTTGGACAGAGCTATCTTCTCTTATAAGAGCTACACTGACTGCGGTGTTTGACACGGCTAAATAGAGGAAGAGGGGTTTGCCGTGATTGCCTGAGAAATGAGGGGGGGTTGGCCATGCACTGCTTCAACTGCTGAAAAGCCTCTTCGAATTCGGCCGTCCACTCAAAAGTTTGCCGAAGAACTTTGAAGAAGGGGAGGCACTTATTCGTTGCGGGGAAATGAAGCGGTTGAGGGCGGCCACTCGGCCAGTAAGCTGCTGAACCTCCTTAACCATTCTGGGAGACTGCATTTCAATCAAGGCCTTGATCTTTTCAGGGTTAGTTTCAATGCCCCGCTGACTGACCATGAAACCCAAAAACTTCCCAGATCCTACGCCGAATGCGCATTTCTCCGAATTGAGCTTCATTTGGTACTTTCGTAGGGTGGCGAAGGTCTCCCACAGGTCGGCTAGATGATCAGTGGAGAGCTTGCTCTTGACTAGTATGTCGTCAACATATACTTTCATGTTTCGGCCTATCTGGTGATGAAAGACAGCATTAACTAACCGTTGGTAGGTGGCCCCAACATTTTTTAACCCAAACGGCATCACACGGTAATGGTAGGTACCTCGGTCGGTGATGAAGGAGGTATGTTCCTGATCAGACGGGTGCATCAGAATTTGGTTGTACCTAGAGAAGACATCCATAAAGCTGAGCATTTGATGACCGGCCGTGGCGTCAACCAGCAGATCTATGCGAGGGAGAGGATAGTTGTCTTTGGGGCAAGCTCGGTTGAGGCCGGAGTAGTCGACACAGAACCGCCACTTACCATTATTTTTACGAACCAAAACCACATTCGACAGCTATCTGGGGTAGTCCACATTTGTGATGAACTGTGTTTCAAGGAGCTTATTTACTTCAGAAGCAATAAGGTTATTGCACTCCGGGTGAAAAATGTGTTGTTTCTGGTAGATAAGTCAGAAATGGGGCTCAATATTGAGACGGTGTGTGGTGAAAGAGGGGTCAATACCCGGAATATCGGAGTGGGTCCATGCAAATACATCGTTGTGCTCAATCAGGAGGGCGATAAGGTCGGCCTTGTCCTGGGGGAATAGTTGGCTGCCGATCTTGGCAGTTTTAGCCGGGTTGGTGGGATCGATAAGGACTTCAACAAGCTCTTCCACTGGTTCCCCTCTGACCAGCTCGTCCTCGTCTCTGACGTCAAATCCTTCAATGATCATAGCCTCTATGAGCTTGACTTCTTTAAGTAAGGCGACATAACATTCTCTGGCCACGGTCTGTACTCCCCTCACTGTGCCGACCCCAAGATTGGTGGGGAACTTGATGGCAAGGTGGAAAGTGGATGTGATAGCTTGGAAAGCATTTAGGGCGGTGCAGCCAAGAATGATGTTATAGGTAGAGGGGCAGTCGACCACAAGGAAGGTGAGGAACTTAGTGGTCTATCGAGGGTACTCGCCGATTGTGATGGGAAGATCGATGGAGCCAATGGAGGTCACCTGGTCGCCCGTGAAATCGACCAAAGGGGTTTGGAGAGGGGACAGACTTTCTTTCCCGATCTTGAGCTAGTGGAAGCAATTGAGGAAGATGATGTCTGAAGAACTGCCGTTGTCGACAAGAACCCGTTTGACCTTGTAATTGGAGAGGAGGGCGGAGATGACGAAAGGGTCGTCATGGGGGTAATGGATGCCTGTGCAGTCGGCGTCTGTAAAAGTGATAGGCTTAGTCCACTGCTTAGGCTGTTTGGAGGGTTGGTCCAATGTGACAACTTCTTTGTCTGAGCCCTGCCTTATTTTTCTGAGTTCTGTCCGCTAGGCCGAGAGGGATGGTCCTCCACAAGCAAGCCTGCCGAAAATAACTCTGATTTCTCCAACAGGTGGGGTGGGGTTACCTTGTGCCTGAGGTTGCTGTGGGGGACGGTCATGACCTTGGTTAGGTTGTGCTGGTTGTCAGGAAGGGGTGTGTCGGCGGTTGTTTCTGATGGGTTCAGTCCGTTATCTTTGCTGAGGGCGAGTTTCCATGAATCGACTGAGACGACCTTGACGAATCAAGCCCTGGACTTGATCTTTAAGGTTAACACACTCTTGGGTGTTATGGTCGTGGTCCTGGTGAAAACGGCAGTATTTGGACTGATCTCTGTGGTTGGAAGAAGTCCGTAATGGTTGGGGCCATTTTAGGGGGTAGTCAAGCTGGATCTGATTGAGGACTTGTTCCATGGGTGAATTGAGGGGTGTGTACCGCTCGAACCGGCCGGACGGTCGGGCTGGTGCCAACCGGTCGACTCGGGGGGGTCGATCGGTATAATGAGGTGTTCTGTTATTGTATTGGGTGTTTTTGGTGTCTGAATCCTTTCTCTTCTCCCTGGTGGTGGGGTTTTTGGCTGCAGGGTCTTGGCGAACGGCTAGGGAATCTTCGGCGTTCATATATTTTTGGGCTTTGGAGAGAAAGGCTGCCATGGAGATCGGGGGGTTTTTTGAGAGGGAGAAGAGGAAGTCAGATGACCGCAGACTAGGCATGAAAGTTGTAAGGATAACTTTGTCATCGTTTTCCGCTACCTGCAAGGCTTCAGTGTTGAAGCGGATAACGAAACTGTGCAGCGACTCCCCCTCGACTTGACAGATGTTGAGGAGTTGGGTTGCCGGACGTCACTGGCGCTGAGCTCTAATGAAATGGCTGAGGAAGGAGTCACTGAGGTGCTGGAAGGTGGAGACAGAGTCCGCCGGCAGCTGACTAAACCAAAGTCGAACTAACCCCTTGAATGTCACGGGGAAAGCTCGACACATAATTTTGTCAGGGAATGCATGGAGGATCATCAGGGTTCTGTAGGTCTCCAAGTGGTCAACTGGGTCCGTCGTACCGTCAAAAGAGTCAATGGTGGGCATTTTGAACTTGGGGGGTAGAGGTTTGTCCCTGATGAAAGCAACAAATGGGGAGTTAGCTGTGGTAGATGGTTTATGCTGTATGTTCTGCATAACCCCTTAGTGCTGGTGCTTCATGGCTCGGAGTTCTGCGTCCCAGAGAGGGATGTTGTCACCACTGGAGGGAGCGGGGGCTGGACGCTGCTGGCCTCTCCTTCAGAGGCCGGTGCCGAGATCGATGGCTGTGGGCCCCGAGGTGGTAGGTTTACACCTGGGGGAGGGGGTTGTAAGCCTTTCCAAGTTGGGTGGATTAGGCTGCAGGATAGTATGGCTCGGGGCTCGTTCTTGGTTGGGGGGAATATCTGGAGGTAGTGGAGGAGGGTTTCTTTGGAGAAGAGCATTAATCAGGGCTTGGTTTTGCTCGGCCAAGCGGTTAATGCTGTTGGTGAGCTCGGTGAAATACAGTGGTGGGTTATTTGGATTGGGGGGGGTCGGCTTGATGATCGGGAACATTGGGGGTGAGAAGCCATGGATCTAGTCGTGACCATACACCTTGGCAGGTGGTAAGAAAGGGGTTATTGGGGAAGGGCCTCCGGCGACAATGAGCACAACTGGCGCGCGAAGTAAGAAGTTCCCACAGACAGCGCCAACTGGTGATACTACAAGAGACTTGGACGGGTCGGACTCATTCACGCTTCTCCAACCGGTATCCGAGTGATCAAGCCCACCAGAGAACCTGTACAAGAGTTCAACGGGGAACGGGGAGTCCCCCAGCGAACCCTCCGACGAGTAAGTTAGAAAGAGAAGTGGATTGTAGAGATAGATTAGAGATAAAAAAATTTAACCTTCTTCTTGTCTTCAACGTCTGCTTATATCCTCTAGTAATCATTTCGTTGTCCCTTCCGGCCTGTCACCTTGGCCGAAAGTCTATGCTGTAGCTTCCCTTGTTCAGGGTGAGGGCGTGCTGCCCCGACGAGGAGGGGTTATCACAATAAATGCTGGAAGGGGGCCTCATTAATGGCGATGTGTCGTGGCACTAACTTTGCAGATCTTTGTCTGCTGATGTGACTTGCCCTTCTGTTGCCATGTGTCTTGATGTCATTGGTTCTTATTGCTACATGGGGCTTCAGCAGTGCAGGGCTCTAGTATTTGAGATATGTATTGGGCCCTAAATGGTGGGTTATAATCTTTATACACTTACCCATGTCAGTTCAAAATTGAAAGCATATTTTCAAAACCCAGTTTATTTATGTTGGGAATAAAATAAAATTCACTTTATTGTGAAAATAAAGTTTCAAGAATTTCCTACAAAGGGAAATGGGCCTCTGCACCTCTAAACTCCTCCAAGTCTAAAGATGTCCATGAGGTGCTGTCAATCTCCACCTCAATTCAGACTTCACATTTAAAGAGCTTGCACGTGATCAAGGTTCTTCCTCGGCCAGATCCATGTCCTTATAACTTGAGATAGCCCTTGCATGCTTTGGACATATCAAAACAATTGATTAATTTAACACTTAAAATTTTATATATTAAATAATATTTCAAATTGTAAAAATAAAAATTTCATTTTCACATCTCATCAATTTTAGTGGACAATTTTTAGTGAATTTGTATCATAATTGATCCTCAGGCTGAATTCTTTCATTACACTCTATTTGAGAATCTAAGAGGGAAAGAAATAATTTCGTAAGTTAGGAGTAAAAAAAATATGTATATATATATATATATATATATTTTGTTTTTGTAATTTCTCTTCCTCTTATTTGATTAAATAGGAAGAAAAAAAAAAGATATTGATTTATCTCCTATCTTATTTGGTTAAACAATAAAAAAAAATATTAAAAAATATTTTATATTATGTTACAAAAATAATCTTTTATATGTATTTTTTTTTTTGTTTCTTTTATATTTGAAAAGACAATTTTAATATTATAAAGTAATATACTCTCCTAATCTCTCTAATTTAAAAAAAAATTTAAAAAATTTCATTCTACATATATCAGTGCTTATTTAAAAACAATGAACAAAAAAAGAGAAAATCTCATTTTGCTTCCAAACTATCATTCAAAAATTAATTCAATTCTTGTTTTTTTAGTAATGTCACTTTTACACATATCCTATTTGATTTTAAATCAATTTTACCACTATCGTTAGCTACTGTTTATGATCAAACGGAAATTACTGACGTGACACTAAAATTTTGTTTGAAATTTTATTTTATTTCTCAAACTATCTCTAAAATATCAATTAAATCCCCATATTTTATTTTATTTAGGGGTCTAATTGATATTTTGGAAATAGTTTGAGAGTAAAATAAAATTTGGGTGCCATATTAGCACATTCTATTTGATTATAGGCATCAATTGACGATGAGATAAAGTAAAATTGAATAATTTAGATATAAAATTGATGTTATTAAAAAAAAAGAGATTGAATTGATTTTTGAATGATAGTTTGGGTAGGCAAAATCATCATATTTTCTCTATAAAAAAAAAAAGTGCAAAAAAAGGCTAGTGTATTAGCTTCTTTTTTTTTTATAACTTTTTTCTAAAAAAAATGTGCAAAAAAAATAAATAAATAAACAATATGACCTAAATAAATCGAATAAAACTATACACATTAATTGATACACCAATTAATATACTAACAAATAATATAACATAATTTTATTAATTTTAAATATTTATAATTTATATAATAAGTAAAATAAATCAATAAATTAATTTTTTTCCTACTCTCCAAAATCGCAAAATTTTCATTCTCAAATCGCTGAATAATGATGCACATATGAAGTGAACCTAGGAATGGCAACGGGCCGAGGATCACACTCCCCGTCCCCGATCCCGATCCCCGAGGGGACCAATCACTGCCCCAACTCCCGTCCCCTAACGGGGATCGGGTTTTCCCGACCCCAAAAATTTCCCGGCCAAAATATAAACTAAACTAAACAACAACAATAACAACAACAACAGATCTGATATTCAACAACAACAACAACAAATTTGATATTCAACAACAACAGATTTAATATTCAACAACAACAAAAGCTCCAGCTCTGATCTGATATTTTAAAAAAGCTCCAGATCTGATATTCAACAACAACATATTAATGTTCAACAACAACAACACAACAGATTTAAAAAATAGAGAGAGAGAGAGAGAGAGAGAGAGAGAGAGAGATAGCAGAAATGGCAAGAAAGAGAAATAGAGAGATAGATCTGCGATGGTGAAGCGGTAATGGAATGGCAAAGGCGGTGGTGGAGCAGCGGTGAGAGAGGGAAAGGAGATGAGCTGCGATCGAATGTCATCTTCGAATGACGGAGGCAGTGGTGGAATAACAGAGGCGGTGGTGGAGCAGTGGGTGAGAGAGGGAGAAGAGAGAAGCTGCGATCGACTCTCGTCTGGTGGCATCCTAGTTGGTTGGGTTATGGGACACCATCTCCATGGTTTGCTCCTTTGCTTCGATTGACATTGGTTTGAGGTGAGGGTTTCAAATGAGAGAGAGATAGAGACAAAGGTCAGAGAGAGAGAGAGTGATCCAAATCTACGTGAAAGATAGAGAGATATATATATATCTGAATGATAAAGGGGTATAAAGGTAATTTTACTTCAGGGAAAAATAGGGTGGGGACGGGGCGAGTCCGAGACTGTGAAAGTTATCCCTATTCCCAGCCCGAAACTGATTGGGATATATTTTCGAATACCATGTCCTGCCCGTTAGGAGTAGGAATGGCAACGGGCCGGGGGCGGGGCGGGGCTGGGGCGGGGGCGGGGGCGGGGCCGGGGACTACACTCCCCGTCCCCAATCCCCGAAGGTTAAAAAATCCCCGTCCCCGTCCCCAATCCCGATCCTCGGCGGGGGAACCCATCACCCCCCCGTCCCGTCCCCTAACGGGGATCGGGTTTCCCCGATCCCGAAAAATCCCCGAGGTTTTTTTTTTTTTAATTTTAATTTTGTTCAAGAACAACAAATCAATGTAACAAATCTGAGTACCAACAATCATCATCAACAGATTTAAATTAAAAAACAAATTAATTTGAAAAAAATATATATGTTTTCATCATCATCAACAGATTTAAATTAAAAAAAAAAACAATTTGAAAAAAATATATATATGTTTTCATCATCATCAACAGATCTAAATTAAAAAAAATAATTTGAAAAAAAATATATATGTTTTCATATCATCAACAGATTTAAATTAAAAAAAAATCTGAAAAAAAAAACAGATCTGAGTACCAACAATCAGATCAGAGAGAGGGAGAGAGATAACAGATCTAAGTACAGATCTGAGAGACGATGGCTGTGGCGAGATCGACAGTGGCTGTGGCGGTGGGTTCGATGGTGGTGAGAGAGAGACGGACCTTCTGCGGCGGTGGGGGTGGCCATGAGGAATAGAGAGAGAAAAAAACTGAGGTGAGGAGAAGAGAGAGAGAGAGGGGAGGTCGGGGCCAGCGGTGGTGGTGGAAACACGGTGACTATGAGAGAGAAAGAGTTGAGAGAGAAGAACAAAGGGGGAGAATAACGAGAGAGTGAGAGTGATTCAGACAGTAACATACATAATACACTAGATATATAATAATATAATACAAACAACTATAATACACTACATATATAATAATATAATACAACTAAGCACTAACACAGGTACATAACACTAACACAGGTGCATAGCGAGGATGTTTGGGGGAAATTTCGGACCGGGGTCGGGCCCCAAGAGTCTATCCCCATTCCTGGCCCGAATTTGTTCGAGAATTGATTTTTGAATATCATTCTCATCTCATCGGGAGTATTTTTTGAGGAAAACTTGCTCAATTCAGAATTAAAGGGTCCGGTCTCCATCGGACCGGATTCAAATTACCAT
Source organism: Camellia sinensis (assembly GCF_055761805.1). NCBI lineage: Eukaryota > Viridiplantae > Streptophyta > Magnoliopsida > Ericales > Theaceae > Camellia > Camellia sinensis. The sequence continues at coordinate 94,283,360 of NC_138962.1, forward strand.
CCCCAATTAAGAGTATTTTTCGAGAAAAAACATTGTAATCGGGAACGGGGTCGGTTCCTTCAGGCCGGGTTTAAGAACATGCCCCACTGAACTGACTCACCCGAGATGCCAAAACCCTAAGCTAAAAACCCTTGAATCCTTCTCATGTTTCTGTCTCTCTCTCTGCACTTCATTTCCCTCGAGGCTTCGATCTGAAGCCCAGAGAGATGAAAATGGGAAGTAGAAGAAGAGGCGGTGGCGGCGGTGGTGGTTCGCCGTCGACGGTCTTCGAACGAGTCCTCTGCCGCCGCATCGAGTCCTGCAAGAGCAATCACGCCACCGTCGACGAACTCGTCGCCAACCTCCGCATGAACTTTCCCGAGTACGGTCGACACAAGCTTCAACCTTTCACCAGAACCGTTCAACAGACCCTAGAACACCACATGAAGTCCAAGAAAACCATCAAATCAAGCAGTCTAGGCCGTCCTTCAACATCAAATCACCACGAATACCAAGATAATCATCGTCCCGCTCGTAAGAAGATGAAGATAATAGATGCGAGTGACGAGAGGTTGCAGCAATTGGAGAATCAGCACATTCGGAGGAATCAAAGGGGCCAGTCCACATCGGAGTCGGAGTCGGAGTCGGAGTCGGCAGATGGGACAGACGGTGCGGTTTCGACCTCCGAAGATGCGGTTTACGGGGAGAAATTCGAGCCGGAGTTCGATTTGATGAAGTCGATGCTGCGTGATATGTACAGCGAATCGAAGGATGCCAGTAAATTGAAGAATGTGGAATTGGAGGTTGTTAATAATAATAATAATAAGGTTACTAAGAAGGTTGACTTGTTTGGAGGTGATAGTGGTTTTGGGAAAAGAGATGCAAAAGGTTTTAGTGGTGGCGGTGGTGGTGATGAGGAGGAGGAGGCGAAGGGGAAGGATGGGCCAAGGTTTACGGACTTGGGTGGGATGGAAGGAGTAGTGGAGGAGTTAAAGATGGAGGTGATTGTTCCACTCTACCATCCTCAGTTGCCAAGGTGGCTTGGGGTGAGGCCGATGGCCGGGATTTTGTTGCACGGGCCGCCGGGGTGTGGAAAGACTAAACTGGCTCATGCCATTGCTAATGAGACCGGAGTTCCATTCTATAAGATTTCAGCTACTGAATTGGTCTCTGGTATTTCAGGTACTAATTGATTTTTTTGCTTAGATATTTATGAACTATGTAATGTTTTTTCAACTTAAGTTTTTATATGGAAATGCTATGTATTTAATTGTTTGATTGTGTAATTATGAACCGCCTGTATTTGAATGCGTCACAGGAATGGATTGTTGAGCCACCACTGTTCCATTAAATGATTAAAATTATCAAATAACACACACACACACATATTTGTAGACTTTAATGTTTCAGGACTCTCTTATATATCGCTGTACATTTTTTCCCCAGTTTTGATTGGTAGTTTTATATATTTGGCATTTCAAGCAATGGCATACTTAAATGTTTGGCAGAGGATTATATGGTTTTAGGATATGGAGTCTTCACTAAGTGAATCAGGCTGATATCAGGATTGTGTTAAATTAGTTAAACACAGCTAACCATTTCTGCAAACTTGATTTATAGGGCTAAGAAGAAGGTGACACCACCGACATGACATTCGTCGGACACTTTTTAATACTTAAACACACAAGAAACACACTTATACATGACATATAATAAACATATAGAATTATATATCTTATATGTGTTCTCCATGTGTTGCATTCTATATTTTTTTTGAAAATTTACTTGTTGGCGTGTCTGTGTCGTGTCCGTACTTCTTAGATGAACCTGGACTTTGATCTAGTCGACTCGCCTGTCGATCTTCATGACTTCAACCACTGTAAGCCGTCGACCTCAACCTCGACCTCCATCCAGTCGACCACCGTAAGTCTCTCTCTCTCTCTCTCTCTCTCTCTCGCCTTCCCTCTCGCTCGCTTCTCTCACTCTCTTGCTGTCACGTCACATCACTCGCTCTTTCTCTCTCTCTCGCTCTTGCGTCTCTCTCTCTCTACTCTCGCGGCTCTCGCTCTCTCTCTGCTCTGATTCATATATATAATATATATATATATGTATATATTTATTTATTTAATATTAAAAAAAAAGATACATTATGTATAATATATATATATGTATATATGTATTTATTTAATATTAATAAAAAGACATCTTATATACATATTAATCCAAAAAAAAAAGTAGATAAAATAAAATAAAAAAATTAATATAAACATATTTATTTAAAAATATAATAATTAAATAAAATAATTAACTTGTATTAAAATAAAAATATTTGTATAATAAAAAAAAATTTGCCGTGTCCCCAGCCGTGTCTGTGTCCCCATTTTTTTAAAATTGCCGTGTCCATATGCGTGTCCGTGCTTCATAGCTGTTGTGCATGTATTACCAAATGCTACATCTATACTTGGTCCATCCCTTCAATTTCCTTGGATTAATTAATGTTATTTTTAATGGGCGTGGATTGGATTATTGATAAAAGCTTAGGCCTCTAAGCATAAAAATACATTGAGTCTTGGCAGCCACTTTATTCAAATAAAGCCTAAGGTTAGGTCTGTGTCCAATCCTCCCAACACTTTGATTAATGGGGACAAATACCTAATTATGTCATTTGATATCCTTTTTCTTGCAACTTGATGTCTATTTTAGTCCTTACTAGTTACTACAAGCCAATGACTTTCAAGTAGAAAATTTTAGGGCAAACTACACACGTGGTTCCTATACTTTGCCTCATGTCAATTTGGTCTTTGAAGTTTTAGTTGTATCAACTTTGCCCTTTAATTTTGCACATCGTGTTAATTTAGTCCAATTGATAACATTTGTTAAGAAATCGGAGGATATTAGAGATTTCAGGCCCATTAATTTGATTGGGGCAGGGGGCTTACAAGTTATTGGCTAAGGTCTTTGTTAACTGTGGTGTTGCCTTCAATAGTGTCTTATTCTTAGAACGTTTTTGTCTAATTTAGGCGAATTTTGGATGCAGCTTTGGCGGAAAATGAGGTGGTAGATTTGAGGTTGATGAGTGGTTCTCTAAGTCTAATATGTAAATTGGATGTGATTATTTATCCAAAAAAAAAAAAAAGGAAAAAAAAGAAAGAAGAAAGAAATCATATGATATGATCTTGTTAATTGAGAGTTTCTCCTTGGAGCATGTGTGTTTTGGTTATAGATGAGATTTTACACCAAATTCTATATCTCATCGGTTAGACTTCTTCAAGGGTTTTTTTTAGTAATAAAATTTTCTTTGTTGTTGCTCAAAAAAAAAAAAAAAAAAAAAAAGGAAGACTTCTTCAAGGGGTCTTCACCATGGTGATCCTTTGTTCCTACTCCTTTTTTTATTTTTATTTTTTTCATCTTAATTATGGAGGTGTTTTGTACGATTAAAAAGGTTTTATTGAGGCTTGCTTCGATGCTTGCCTTAAGGCTTTGATTTTTAGGCTTTACTCCCCAAAGACTTGCGCACACAACCTGAGACATGCGCCGTGGGTGCGTCACGCTTTTTACCCATAAGCATGTGAGAAGTCCACATATAAAGAGTTTGCCTTAGGGTCTTGTTAAACTTAGTCTAGTAGATGGTTTAAACATAAAAAATTAAAAAAATAAAAAGAACCCCTTTTGCAACTATATTCTATAGGAAAAATTAAATAAATGACCAATCAAAAAAAAAATACCAAGTTAATGCTCAATGAGAAGCTCAATCACTAAAGTTAAGAATACTAATTTTACTTTCAATAAAGCAAAGTTTCCTTCTCTGCAGTGAGCCTTGAGTAGAAAAGTATTTGCACTTTTATATTTAATTTTGATGTATTTATTTATTGTTTTAAAATATTTAAATTATTTACTAAATATAAAAATTCAAAATTTAAAATGCTTACACCTCAACGCCTAAAGGCTTACGCCTTGCCTCATGCGGGGTAAAACTCCTTACGTTACGCATTTGCCTTTAAAAACTTTGGTAGAGAGGGAGGTGTAAGGGGCTTCCTTGAAGATTTATAAATTGGACAGCTTAATATCTACGATGGTAGTTTCCCATCTTTTTTTTGTTGGTGATATCATTATCTTTTGTGAGGTAGAGGTGACACAATTGAACTTTCTTCAATTTGTGCTATTGTATTCTGAGACAGTTTTAGTTTTGAAGGTGAATATGTGCTATTGTGGGGAAAGTTCCATGTGTGGAGGCCTTGGCAAGCATGCTTAGGTGTAAGGTTGAGCTTCCCACTTGGATCCTTTTTCAAGGTGAGTATGGTTTGGGATATGGTGGTTGATAGATCTCACATATGCCTTGCAAGTTGGAAGAGGCAATAACTTTCTAGAGGTGCCAAACTAACTCTGATTAATAGTATTTTGGCCATCCTCCCCACCTATTTCATATATTTGTTTACTATCCCAATTTCTGTGGCGAAGTAGTTGGAGAAGTGGCAACATGATTTCTATAGGGGGGGATGGGAAAGAGTTTAAATACCACTTGGTTGATTGCAGCACAATTTATTTTCTGGTTAGGGAATGGGGCTTGGCCATTCGTATGCTTATTGGCTTTAAACTTTAATCAAGCTTGGTTCATGATGTGGTTGTGGAGGTTTACGTGCGACTGGGACAAATATTGGCAGAGAGCGGTGGAGTGTAAATATGAGGTGCATGGGATGAGGTCTTGGACCAGATTCTATATCTTGTCGGTTAGACTTCTTCAAGGGCTATTCACCTTGGTGATCCGTTGTCCCCACTTCTTTTTTATCTTAATTATGGAGGTGTTTAGTAGGATGGTAGAGAGGGAGGTATAATGGGGGTTCCTTGTAGGTTTAGAAATTGGGTAGCTTAATGGATCTACGATGGCAACAAAGTTGTTAAAATCAGGGTCCTAGGTAGGATCGGTGAGAGGGTCTCGTGGATCGGATACTTTCTATAAAAAATAAGATAAAAATGCAAATTAGAATGATACATATTAAAAATATAGTGAAAAATCACAAAATCAACGATCCTACTTATGATCTTACCTATGATCCTGCGCAATCCCATACGATCTTACAAGATCCTGAAGCTTGTAGAGATTAACCAGCTTAGAGTTTGATTAGGATCATCCCCTATTTATATTAATGAAGATTTGGACAAATTACAAGAGAGCCCTGAGGCATAGAATAATTGCACACACTCAGAAAGTAATATGATAATATAATATATGCTAACACTCCCCCTCAAGCTTATGCGAAAATATCTCTCATGCCCAGTTTGCCTAATATGTCATGAAATGGCTTATTCCCAACTCCCTTGGTGAGAATGTCAACAAGTTGTTCACTAGATTGAACAAAATAAGTACAAATGGTACTACTAGTGAGTTTCTCTTTAATGAAGTGGTGATCAATCTCAATATGTTTTGTCCTGTCATGTTGAACCGGATTGTAAGCGATGTTGATAGTGGCCTTATTATCACAGTATAACCGCATGGAGTCCGTCTGATCAATACCTAGATCACTCAACAATAACTTGATCCATAAAAGCTCACATACCCCTTGTGCCATAGCTCTAAACTCAGCTTCTGCACTTGATCTGGCAACCACATTCTGTTTGTTACTCCTCCAAGTAACTAGGTTGCCTCCAACAAAGGTGCAATACCTTGAAGTCGATCTCCTATCAGTTATTGATCCAACCTAGTCAGCATCTGTATAGGCTTCCACACGCAGATGATTATACTTTGAAAAATAAAGACCCTTACCAGGAATAGAGTTCAAGTACCTCAAGATTCTCATGACAACCTCGAAGTGAATCTGATGAGGAGTGTGCATAAACTGACTAACCACACTGACAGTAACAGCAATATCAGGACGGGAGTGAGATAGGTAAATGAGCTTACATACTAATCGCTAATAGCTCCCCCTATCAACAGCTTCTCCTTCTTCATCATTCCCCAATTTCTGATTGGGTTCCAGTGGAGTGGCACATGGCTTGCAGCCAAGCATCCCAGTTTTCTTCAACAGGTCAAGCACATATTTTTTCTGTGAGATAAATATCCCATCCTTAGAGCGAGCAACTTCAATTCTCAGAAAATACTTCAAGCTTCCCAAGTCTTTGATTTCAAACTCACTAGCTAAATATTTCTTCAACAGAGGTATTTCTCCACTATCATTGCCCGTAAGAACTATGTCATCTACATAAACAATAAGTGCTGTAGTCTTACCACGTGAGGAATGTTTCACAAACAAGGTGTGATCTGCCTGACTCTGTTTGAAGCCATATTTAAACATAGCCTGAGTGAATCTCTCAAACCAAGCCCTTGGAGACTGTTTGAGACCATATAATGGCTTTCGAAGCTTGCATACTTTGCCTACTGTCTGATGATCCTCAAAACCAGGAGAAATGTCCATATATACCTCTTCTTCAAGGTCACCATGAAGAAAGGCATTCTTGACATCAAACTGATAAAGCGGCCAATCTAGATCAGCTGCTAGAGAGAGAAGTATTCTGACTGAATTCATCTTGGCCACGGGTGCGAAGGGCTCCTGATAATCAATGCCATATGTCTAAGTAAACCCTTTTACCACAAGTCTTGCCTTGTAATGCTCAATAGACCCATCTGCTTTGTGTTTCACAGTATATACCCATTTATATCCCACAGGTCGTTTGCCCGTAGGTAACTCAGTAAATTCCCAAGTGTCATTCGTCCTAAGTGCTTTCATTTCCTCAATTATGGCTAGTTTCCACTCAGGGATAGCAAGAGCATCCTGAAAATGGTTAGGAATACTAACAGAGGAAATATTGGACACAAACGCACTATATGAGGATGACAAATGAGAGTAGGACACAAAATGTGGGATAGGATGTTGAGTACAAGATCTCACACCCTTCCTCTTGGCAATAGGAACATCAAGATCAATGGACTCAAGAGATTCATAGTTACCTAGATTCTCATCAGAAGTAGGAGATGGTAGTGGAGGAGCAGAAGTGATCCCTTGTATCCAGTTAACTTGTTGTTTGTCTATGTCCTGGACATAAACATGCCCGTCCTTATCCTTGGTAACATTGGGTTCTATAGTCCAGTAGAAGAGGGTGGTGCAAGAATAACTGGTTCCACCATAGGAAGCACATGAATCACTACACACCAAGGCTCCCTCGAAAATGAGGACGGTGATACCGGAGAGGACAAGAAATAGGACTGGGACTCAGAGAAAGTAACATCCATGGACACAAACCACTTGCGAGAAGAAGGGTGGTAACATTTATACCCCTTTTGAGTAGGAGAGTAACCAAGAAAAACACACTTGAGGCAGCGAGGGTCCAACTTACCACGAGAAGGAGAGTGATTATGAACAAAACAGACACAACCAAATATTTTGGGAGGAATAGAAAATAAGGATTGGGAACCTAGGAGGACGTAAAGAGGAGCTTATTTTTGCAAGACCTGGGTAGGGAGACGATTAATAAGATGGGCAACGGTGAGAACAGCGTCGCCCCAATAGGGTCGAGGCACACTCATAGAAAAACACATACACCGAGCCATGTCAAGAAGATGCCGATTTTTGCGTTCCGCCACCCCATTTTGTTGAGGGGTATTGGTGCAAAAGGTCTGATGGATAATGCCATAAGTAGAAAAATATTGTCCCAACCTAGAATCTATGTATTTCTCGCCATTATTAGAACAAAATAGTTTGACAGTGGCCCCAAACTGAGTACAAATCATCTTATGAAAATTGCGAAACACAGAGAAAACCTCACTCTTATCTTTCATGAGATACACCCAAGTAGCACGAGAAAAATCATCAATAAATGTAACAAACCATCGATGACTTTTCACAGACATAACACGAGAGGGACTCCAAACATTAGAATGTATTAATGAAAAAGGAACCAAACTTTTATTCAAACTGGGAGCAAAAGAAGCTCTATGTTGTTTTCCAAGTTGACAAGACTCACAAAGAAAGTCAGATACATGATGATTTGCGAAACCAGATGGAAATAAATGCTTAAGTAAATAAAAGGAAGCAGTGTTTTAAAAAGCGCGCTTAGGCGCGCGCCTAAGCTCGAGGCACAGTGAGGCGCAGCCTTGCGCCTCGAACAAGTCGAGGCGAGGCGCAGCTTAGGCGCTGAGGCGAGGGCTTTTTTTTGAGGCGCGAGGCGCGGGCTTCATGGGCTTTACCTTTTTTTTTTTTTTTTTTTTTTTTGAAAAAAAAATAAAAAAGTGCTTTTTTTTGTGGGCATGCCTATAGGGATTCAAAACTTTTCAATATAAAATGACCAAATGTGGTCAAAAGAGAGCAAAAAGTGATACCTATTATATAATATATAATATACTTATACTTATATATAATATATAATATATAATATATAATTGATTCATATATATATATATAATATTATATAATACCTATAATATCTATTATATAATATATAATATACTTATATAATATATAAAATAGAATATATACTTATTTACAGTAATAAAAAAAATAAACACATGTATGTAAAATAAAATAAAAAAAATTAATTAAAACACGTTATGTAAAAAATATAATAAATAAATAAAATAATATATATATTAAAAAAATTAATTATTTTTTTTCTTCTTCTCTTCTCTTCTTATTAAAAAATTAATAATATACATATTAAATAGTTTCTATGTTGAAAATTGTGTTATATTAATATTTTGCTTAACTTTTATAACTTGCACCTCGCTTTGGTGAGGCGTGCGCCTCGCCTCGCGCCTCGGCGCTCAGGCTCCAGGTGACCTAGGCGCCTTGATGCGCCTAGGGCTTTTTAAAACACTGAAAGGAAGGATGCCCAAGACGCTGATGCCACAGCCATAAATTAGCGGGGGTAGTAGAAGACGTGGTGGAAGAATAAGTAAGTTTGTCTGGTTGATCTAAGAAGTAGAGACAATTTTCTTCACTACCACTACCAATCGTCCTCCTCGTGACAAGGTCCTGAAAAAGACAACGATCAGGAAAAAATGTCACACTACAATTCAAATCCTGGGTAAGACGACTCAAGGATAACAGATTAACAGAAAAATTGGGAACATGGAGAGCAGAAGATAGAGGTTTGGTAGGAGTGACTTAGACTAAACCTTTTCCAAAAATGAAAGAAACAGTACCATCTACAATCCTAACTTTGTCCTGACCTGAAGAGGGCTTATAGGCAGAGAAAAGATCAGAGGAGCCAGACATATGATCTGAGGCACTGGAATCAATAATCCAAGGCAAAGACTTATGACAGAAGAAAACACAAGGAGTAGAGGCTAAGTTACCTGAGCGGGCAAAGGACGAGGAAGCTGTACTGAGAGCAGTAGAAGATCGGCAGTCCAACAATTGGCTCAGAGCATCCTCAAGCTCAGTATCAGAAGCTTGGCCAATAGAAGCAGAATTAGAATCAAGTGTATCAACGGCACTAGACTGATGAGCCCGGGAATAGGAACCACGTCCTCTAGACTGGCCTGACCGACCTCCTCGAGAACCAAACTGATCACCTCGACCCCCGGATGGAGTCCCATGAAGCTTCCAACACGTCTCATGAGTATGCCGCGACTTCTTGCAATAATCACAGAATACAGACTCCTTAGCAGCAGACGGAGGGATGGGAGTCAGGCTGGGGCCATCTCGAGGAGTAGACAGTAATGCTGAGCGGTCAGTAGAGACAGGGGATATCATAGCAAACCGGCGACTCTCCTCATTCTGTACATAGGCAAATGCCTCCTGAAGTGAAGGAAGAGTGTCCATACCCAGAACTCGACTCCTAACTGGATCATACTCCACATTTAGGCCTGCCAGAAATTTAAAGACCTGTTCTTGTGCGATGAACTTCTTGTACCCGACAGAATCAGTAGGGCAAACAGGCTTATAGTCTTGTAGGTGGTCAAGGCGTTTCCAGCCGTTAGTGAGGAAAGTGAAATACTGAAGAACAGTCTGCTCCCCCTGAAGTGAGCTCTCAATAGAGCGGCGCAACTTAAATGCTTGTGAGAAATTCCCTTTGCGTGAATAGGTGGCAGCCATAGCATCCCAAACATCCTAAGCAGTCTCCATAGACAAGTAGCCCTCACCAATTTCTAGAACCATCGAATTAATAAGCCAACCCATAATCAAAGAGTTGGTAATCTCCCATTGGTCATAACCCGGGTCAGTGGTACTAGGTGCCTGTATCCTGCCATCATCATACCCCATCTTCCCTTTGCTCTTCAAAAATATAGTTAAACTTTGAGACCATGCTAAGTAGTTCTGACTATTAAATAGAGAGGTGGTGATTTTCAGACTAGGGTTGGGGGTCTCAGTCATGGTAGTAGGTATAATGGGACTCTCACTCCTCGGTGTTTGAGAAGTAGGGGACACACTGGTGGAATCTACTATGGATATTATACTACCGAACCCGCAACAAAACTAGTGGCAATCACAAACCCGGAAGGTGGTGGTGAAAGAACAGGCACAGTGACCACTATAAAGACATAACAAAATTAAGAAAATATTTTTTTTTTCTTTTTTTTTTGTCGTCTTTTTTTTTTTTTTTTGTCTTTTTTTTAAAGTTTTTGAGAACCTGTGTGGAAGATTAAAAAACTATATACGACATATCAAGGTAAGATCAACAGAGGGTATACCAGAGGAGATCGATTGAGAGACAAAGGCGACAGAGGAAGGCGACGGAGTGACGATCGACTGAGAGACGAAGGCGACAGAGGAAGGCGATTGAGGAATGAAGACGACAGAGGAGATCGGTCGACTGAAGATTGACGAAGGACGAACTGAGATTGACGAAGTGACGAAGCAGAGATCGACGAAGTGGAGATCGACGCAACAGATGACCAACCCAGGTAAGTTTCGAACCCTAGAGTGTCGTTGGTGCACAGGTCGACCAACAAGGGTGAACCGAAACCCTAGAGGTTTTGCTTTGATACCATGAAGCTTGTAGAGATTAACCAGCTTAGGGTTTGATTAGGATCATCTCCTATTTATATTAATGAAGATTTGGACAAATTACAAGAGAGCCCTGAGGCATAGATTACTTACACACACTCAGAAAGTAATATGATAATATAATATATGCTAACAGATCCTACTTGTGATCTTGTTATAACACCCATCCTACAACGATTTGGATCGTTTTAGCAATGTAGGATCTTACGATCCTACGATCCAGTTTCCCATCTTCTTTTTGTTGGTGATATCATTATGTTTAGTGGGGCGAAGACGCAACAATTGGACTTTCTCCAGTTTGTGCTATTGTGTTCTAAAGACAGTTTCCGTTTTGAAGGTGAATATGTGCTATTGGAGGGGGAAGTTTCACATGTGGAGGCCTTGGCAAGCGCATTCTTAGGTGTAAGGTTGACCTTTAACCTGTTATTTATTTAGGTCTCCCACTGGATCCTTTTCAAGGCGAGGGTGGTTTGAGATATGGTGGTTGATAGATTTCAGAAATGCCTTACAGGTTGGAAGAGGCAGTAACTCTCTAAAGATGCCAGACTTGCTGTGATTAAGAGTCTTCTTGCCATCCTCCCCACATATTTCAGCTATGTGTTTACTATCTTAGTTTTTGTGGCAAAGCAGTTGGAGAAGTTGCAACATGATTTTCTATTTTGGAAGATTTTAAATGCCACTTGGTTGATTGGAACACAATTTATTTTCTGGTTAGGGAATGAACATAGCCATTCGCATGCTTGCTATCCTTAAACTTTAATCAAGCTTTGTTAACGATTTGTGGAGGTTTACGTGCGGTTGGGAGAGATATTGCTGGTGGGTTGGAATAATGAGGTTTTGCTACGTTACAGTGTGGATTTATAGAAAGGCAACTGCAAGGGATAGGATTCTTTCTCTTTTCAGCTACGAAGCATAGGTGCGGGTGTAGGTACGTTATGGGGTATGCTGATATGGGAAAAAAAAGAAGAAGAAAGAAAGTAGAGTACGGGTATGGTTTGGTACGTCTGTAGAAAAATATTTTTATAATTTGTACTACTACAATACATGTAATTATTAAAAACCAAATGTAAAAAATAATTAAAGTATTTTTGTAATGGTCAGAAAAGAATTCTAGTATTTTTTATTTTTTTTATAATTGTAAAAATATCCTATACTTAATTTTTCTTTTAAATATGCACAATATAATTATTCTAGTATCCCTTTTAAAAAAAAAATTACATTTCTACTCCAAAATACTCACTGAAGTACCCATGCTGTACAAAGTATCTCACCTACCAGACATGTATTTTGCGTACCTAGACATGTTGGGGAACTTCCTTTCTCTTGGAAAGGTGTTCATATAAGGAGGAGATGAAGGAGGGCCTGGTGCTTGGCGGCCCCTTTGGTGATTATATTGAAGAACATTTGATGGTAGAGACCAGCCAATTTTTTGGTTTAAGAGTTTATTTTTGTCTATATTGTATAGTTGGTGGCAGCTAGCCCGTACTTGAATCAATTTTTAGAGACATTTGAGTAGGCTTTTGGTGTATAGTTGTTTTTCCTTTTCTTTGTATACGGACTGCACCCATTGGTGCCTCCTTTCAATATAATTTTTATACAAAAAGGGATTGGATAGCCACATGGCGGTTTGCCTGTACTTGAATAAATTTTTAGAGACATTTGAGTAGGCTTTTGGTGTATAGTTGTTTTTCCTTTTCTTTGTATACGGGCTGCACCCATTGGTGCCTCCTTTCAATATAATTTTTATACAATAAGGGATTGGATAGTCACATGTTCTTATTGATGCCTATTGGGTTGCAATTGCTTGGAAGCCACCTTCAATAGGAACAATCAAATTCTATCTCAATGGTTATTTTTGAAATCCTAAGGATATTGATATTTGCGCTCTAGGAACCATGAAGGTTTTATTTTTGAAAATGTATTGCTGCTTATTGGTTGTGCTGATCTATTTGAGATTTATGTGCCCTTGTTTATGGCTGTGAATGTCAAAACGAGTGTTGAAAGTTCTAGTGGTAGAGGATACTCTTCTACAATTGTTTTGTGGTCTACTTTGGCTGGTGATGCTAGTTGGAAGCCTTGACACTATTTGGAGCACATCAATACCATGTCACATTAATTAGTAAACATGGGGGTGCAAGCCTAAAGTCACAATGTTAGAAATCTTCAATGTCGTTTGTTACAGTAATCTTGCCTTCTCTATTTGATGGGGGTTATTTGGACAAGTGCCCTTTAGATTTTTCTCTTGGGCATTTTTGAACCATGGGGTTCATTTTCCTTGTTAACATAGTGTCCTGGTTCTAAAGAAAAGATAAAAATGGTGTAACTAGGCAATACCAAGGTGTCATCCTCTGCTTAAAAGATAACGCAAAAAATTAAGGTCTGGTGTGTCGTTTATTTATTTTTTTATTGTTTTCCCATTCCCTGCCTTCCTGTTCAGCCATTTGGCATTTTGTCGCATTATTACTTCTTATTTCATTGGGTTGCCCTTTTATTACATCTTATTTCAGATTCTTTTGAAATGTTCTGGTTTGAAATGCATTGATGCTAAGTTATAGATGTATATTTGGCTCGACTGGAATGCCTTCCATCCCCTGCATTCCTTGTTTGCATAGTGTTCTGGTTCTCATAATCTTCTAATCAATGAGGCATCATTTCAATTGTAAAATTGTATAATGGCCCAGCATTTGCTTAACCCCAATCCAATTAAAATTTTGAACTATTTGCTTCTTAATGCTACCAACTTTTGGATGCTGGAATTGTTTTTAGTTCTACATGGATTTGATATGGTAGTGAAGAGCTACCATGAGGAACTCCATTTGAACAATATTGATTCTGACATTTTACCTCATGAATGTATTATGCATTTCTTTGGAAATTAAAGCTAACAGTCTTTCACCATTTTAATACTGATACAACTGTTCCCAATGAAACTTGTTTTGAGCAAAACCCAACCTTATTATTTTTTTTAACTATACCATTTACTGGTTTTCCTTCTTCCCTGTCCTCAGCATCATGATAGAGAAGCTTTTGAATGCTTATATCATTATTGCACTTTTTTTTATTCTTTTATTTCAGGTGCATCGGAAGAAAACATTCGGGAACTTTTTGCAAAAGCATATAGGACAGCACCGTCTATTGTATTTATTGATGAGATTGATGCAATTGCTTCAAAAAGGGAGAATTTACAGAGGGAAATGGAGAGAAGGATTGTGACACAGTTGATGACTTGCATGGATGAATCACACAGGCTTGTACAACCGGCTGATGTTGATCCAAATGCAGAAAGTTCCAATATCAGACCTGGCTATGTTCTGGTAATTGGAGCTACCAACAGGCCCGATGCGGTTGATCCTGCATTAAGGAGGCCTGGACGATTTGATCGGGAGATTGTTTTAGGTGTTCCAGATGAAAATGCAAGGGTTCAGATTCTTTCTGTTCTTACACGCAATCTCAGACTTGAGGGTGCTTTTGATCTTCTGAAAATAGCCAGGTCCACGCCAGGGTTTGTTGGAGCAGACTTGGCAGCCCTAGCTAATAAGGCTGGTAACCTTGCTATGAAGAGAATTATTGACAGAAGAAAGTCTCAGCAATCTAGAGAACCCACAGATGAGGATACTGAAGATTGGTGGAGGCTTCCATGGTTGCCTGAAGAGATGGAAAACCTTAGCATCACTATGGCTGATTTCGAGGTATCTGGAGACAGAACACTGTTATCCATGCAAAATTTTATGATTCTATTTTAAATGAATACTGTCTACACGGTATTTACTTATTTGAAGTGTAATAAACTTGTGATTTTATCATTGCTTGTTCTGGATGCATGCCTGTACACATTTATCAATTGTGATTTTATCGTTGTTTGTTCTGCATACATGCCTGTACTCAGATATCACTTCTGATGTTGTCTTGCTTGTTCTGCATATGTGCCTGTACTCATATTATGTGATATATGAGATGATTTTTGTCTCATCCTTTCCACCCTTAACAGCATTATCCTCTGGAAATCATACCTTATTCTTTTTGATATTTGAGCTACCGAAATATTAATTAATTTATATTGTGGGTGTTTGGGGAGTTGTTATTTTAGTAGGCTAAAATTTGTGTTTGGGAAGATAGTTGGATTTTTTTGTAGTTGAATGTGATGTTTGTGAGAGAAAAAGTAAAATGATTATGGATTTGATATGATATTTTGTCTTATTAGCTATTTTAGCCTATTTTGTCATTTTGTGAATTTTAGCCAAAAAAGGCTAAAATCCAACTTGCCAAACACCCCCATTGTTTTGCAGTTCGGTATGTGCTCCCTTGGTTCAATTCACTAATCTTAATTTGCATGCAGCTGAACATAAAAAAGTGGCTGATGTTTTTGTAATGGTTTTGTGACCATTAACGTTGTATCATTTTTCATACCTAAAGTCCAGTTTGCATACTCACGTTATTGCCAATACTTATTGCCAGTTTTAAGAGCTGTTTTATGATTGATTTACTCGCACCATGGTGCATATAACCTTTTACATGTTATCTGTAGGAAGCAGCTAAATTGGTTCAACCCTCTTCTAGAAGAGAAGGGTTCTCTGCCATTCCTAATGTAAAATGGGAAGATGTTGGGGGCCTCCATTTGCTAAGGCAGGAATTTGACCGTTACATAGTTAGGCGTATAAAATATCCCGAGGATTATGAGGTAATTTTTACATCTGAATCTCATTATTTAATTAAAATAAGGCATTACAAAGGGATATCAAAAGAATTGGGTAGAGTCTTCACCCCATAGCTGTTCTTTTTAAAATCTCTCTCTCTCTCTCTCTCTCATGTTTCTAGTCAAATGGTTGACTAAATTGGGCAAACCATGGATTCCAGTAGGAACTCCTGAATTTATTAATCCTGAAGTGCTACTTTTCAAGTTGGCCCATGTGTTGAGCCGAGCTTCCATATTGGAATGGCAGCATTTATTGTGTACATATATATGTTTATGCTTTGATTCTAATTAAATGGTTAAAAATGCTAGTTCTATCTCTGCCACTTAATGGAGATCCCTAGTGGTTTTGGTCAGACTTGTTATGAAACTGATGAGTGCTGGAACAGCTTACACATATATGTGCATATGTATGTTAGTGTTATTATAAACTGGGTAAAAAGCAATCCCATCTCTTTGTTCATTGTGGGGTTGCATGGGATTTGTTGACGTTGACCGTTGTTTGTTTGGGTGTTCCCTAGGGAGATGGTGGACCTCCTTTTTGCTTGTAAGGGAGGTCTCTGGCAACCTATTAAATTTTTCATTAATTTTGTGGGGACTGTCAAGTATTTGATCACCAATTACGTCACAAAATACCCCCAATTAAAAACATTTTTGAGGGATCATTACAAAAGAGAGAGGCTCCCATATACTAGCCCCTTTAATTCATTTCCTTTGTTAAATGAAGAAGTAAAAAAATGGGCAGAAAATAATATTTTGTTTGTAAGTCGAAATTTTGTACAATACGAGTGTGGATAGGGGGGAGAAGGATCCTTGGGATTTAGTCTCTTTGACTCTTATGTGGATAGTTTGGGGAGAAAAGAGTAGGCTAAGCTTCAATTTTTATTTTAAAGAATTGATTGCTTTCCATTTTGTATAGTTGGTTTTCTGGTTTGGTTAACCTGTCTTTGAATCAATTTTTGGACTTCGTAGAGGCCTTTGAATAGGCATTTTGATTTAGATGAAAAAAACATATTTTGATGTATAGATGATATAGCCTTTTTGTACATGGGTTGCACCACCGAGGTGCCTCTTTTTAATCAGGAATATTAAAATTTCTATCCTGTGTATATAGATATTTCATTTCATCTCAACCTGTTGACTTCCCATATGTGTTTTTTCCTCATATATACCCTTTTATTATCCCACACGTTGTCATTTTTTATTTCCATTTTTTGCTAATATATAAATTCTCGGTGTCATAAGCTATCACTTATATATTCATTCCTACCCCTTTAATTGTACTCAATAATAATAGTCATCTTGCTGCTTGTTATATGTACCAACACATATGGAGCGCTCCTCCCTTCACATAAATATACATGTGCAAGCCGTATGTATACTCATATTCTTACATTTATATTTATTCCTATGGAATTTTTAAATATAAGAAAATAAAATTTAGACTCATGTTTTCAAAGGCAGAACATTATTTTGTCACATCAATAGTTTTCTTGCTATTAAACATACTGCTATTTTTAATCTGTCCTTGGATGTATAGTTTATAGGTTTTGGGCTTTTAACATACAAGGTTTGCTCCCCCTTTTGGTGCTTGTTTATAATACTTGTAGAATAATATAAATCTACCAACATTTTAATCATAAATATATTTTTTATTATTTTTGATTTTTTGTCAATCACAGGCATCCATGGTCTTGTTTTTGCTTACTAGTGTTTCCAATTACTACTCATTCTATTAGAGAATATTCGCTTGGCCAAATAAATAAAGATATCATATATGGCATCAACAAACATCTAGAAATTGCTTTAATTTGCTTATCTATACTATATATAAAGTTAACAACCCACTTGGTGTCCTAAAGCTTCTTCTCTCCTTTTGCCAAGTGGATCTTTTCCAAACCAAATCAAGCCTTAAGTCCTATCAAATGGGGTCGGTTGTATGAATCCTTCTTCTCCACTCGACTCTATCCAAGGCCATTTTGTTCGTTAAATTAAGGAGATTTATATCTCTATTTACTATACTAGTCCACATCAATATAGGTCTATCACTTCCTCTAACACTACCATCTACTGTCACTGTACTGCATCTCTTCACTACTGCCTCTGTTGGTCTGCGTTGTACATGACCAAACGAGTGCAATCTATTCTCTCTCAACTTATCTTCTATCGGTACTACTCCTATCCATTTTCGAATATACTCATTCCTAACTGTCTTTTCTAGTCTTGCTACACATCCATCTTAACATCCTCATCTCAGCAACAGTCATCTTATCTACATGTTGTTTCTTAATTGCCTAACATTCCGTCCCATATAACATTGCTAATCTAATAGTCGTTCTGTAGAATTTCTCTTTTAGTCTAATGGGTAGTCGTTTATCGCACAGTACTCCAGACACACACCTCCACTTAAGCCACCCCGCCTTAATTCTGTGGACCACATCCACTCCAACCTCCTCAGTTGTTGAGATAATCGATCCTAAATAACGAAAATGTTCACTCTTAAGTAGTTCTTGGTTCTCAATCTTCACTTCTCCTCTGCTTTTATTGTGACTGCTACTAAAATTACACTCCATATACTGTCTTAGTTTTGCTTATACTAAATCCTTTAGATTCAAGTATTTTTTTCCAAATCTCCAACTTAATGTTAACTCCTTCTCTAGTCTCATCCACTAACATAATATCATCTGCAAAAACATATACCATGGCACATCATCCTGAACATTGTGCATCAACTCATCCATAATTAAAGCGAAAAGATAAGGATTTAAGGTTTATCCTTGGTGTAACCTTACAATAATTGGAAATTCACTCGTCTCTCTAGCAGGCGAACTAATAGTGGTCACCACACCTTCATACATATCTCTAATTACATCAATGTAACATTTTGTCAACACCCACCAGATTATATCCCGAGGCACTTTATCATATGTTTTCTCCATTGAAAAGAAAAAATTAAATGGATCTTTTCTCTATTGAAAACAAAAAATTAAATGGTAAGGTGAATAAGACTTGAACCTAAGACCATTGGTCTTCTCAATAACAATTTTACCACTTGAGTAACACACAATACATGTTTTTAATTCAAAATCAAATTTTATATTTTACAGATTTAATAGTACACCCATTCGGTGGGCTTACACACACTAGTATATTATATGCAGACAGTTATGAAGTGTCATTTTAATGTATATTTGTTGGATCAATGATAATTGTTTATTGTTTGGTTCTTGTTGCCTAAACTTCAATTTGCTTCTTTGCTACCATCTATTACAGTATAGAAAGCGAGGCATACCTCCAACATTTCAGGATAGTTATGAGGCCATAATTTTCATATTTGCACAACATTTCCTTGATATGTTTAGTTTAAACAGCACCAATTGACAAGATTTTGGCAAAATTGTAATTCGATATGTACCAAGTCTACAGACAGACCCATGTTTGGAGTCATTTCCCACTTCCTGGCAAAATATGGAAATTAATTATTTTGTTGTCCTCCATTTGGTTGAGGTTTGATTATGTGCATGCGTGCGTCGCTATTGTGATCCTCCAGTTATACCAAATCACTCAATCATTATGTTTTTTTACTCTTTAGTCTTCTTCTGCATATCAGCATAATATGAAGGAATTTGTGGTTTCAACATTGTAAGATTTGTGTTCTTAGATTTAGCTGGTTTTTTCAGGGATTTGGGGTTGATCTGGAGACAGGATTTTTGCTTTATGGACCTCCGGGCTGTGGTAAAACATTGATTGCTAAGGCTGTTGCCAATGAGGCGGGAGCCAATTTCATACATATCAAGGTTTGTCACTTGATTTTAACTGTCCAATCTTGTGTTTATACATTTTTGATTGTATGATCTTAATTATGTTTACACGTCAAGGGTCCTGAACTTTTGAACAAATATGTTGGAGAAAGCGAGTTGGCAGTTAGGACAATATTCAGTCGTGCAAGAACGTGTTCTCCATGCATACTTTTCTTTGATGAGGTATGTGGTTGGTTACTGTTCTTCTTCTTTTGTTTGATGCTCGAAGTTAATTGGGAAACTATGGGCCCCTTTCCATCATTACAATTATGCAATGAGTCAATAATAAAATCATGTACCTCCGTCAGACTTCGTATGCTTTTTTTGGTCCTGACTGAAAAAAAATGGCAGAAGAGGAGCAAGCCTACTTTTCTGTGGATGTAGATAGGACGGAGTCATTCACAAAAGCACTTTTTGTATAAATTATTATTTTTTTACTCTTTGCAGTGGGAGGGGCAGGGGAGAAGAGGGTCCCACAGGATTAGAATTCAAGCCAACTATGTAACATTGTTATTTATGTTATGAGAGTTTAACAATGAGGTCTCTCTTCTTCCTCTTCTTTCCTTTTCTTTTTTTTTTTTTTTTGGTTTTTTTGTTTTTTTGTTTTTTTTTTGCAGTAATGATCTGCAAAGTGGGTTTTGATACTTTTTTCTGAGTCATTTTCAGCGTGCTCCTGAATTGAATTTGACTATGAATAGATGATATTTTTTTTGGGGGGGGGGGTTTGGGTGGTAGTACCAGTAAAAAAAAGGTGTACCTTTGCAATTGGTCGTAAGGATTACTGTTTGTGTATCAACAATAATTATCCGTGTTCTTAACTTGGTTTTGGAACTCTTGCTTCAACTTTTGTAGGTGGATGCTTTGACTACAAAGCGCGGCAAAGAAGGGGGCTGGGTTGTTGAGCGGCTCCTGAACCAGGTCTAATAAATTACAATTTCAGTTTCTGAACTCTGTCATTCACATATACTTATCTTATGTCTCCTTCTTGGTTTGGTGCAATTCTCTGGTCATTATGATTTGGTCTTGCTTCAAGAAATAGTGGTTTCAATTTGTTTTGGTTCAGTCCCAGTTTAAGGAGTTGGGTAAACTGAACCAAATCAAAAGTCAATGGTTTGTATATGCGTTTGTCACAGACACTTGTGTAATGGCTCAATTTCTATACATGGAGTCATATCCTAATAAAAATAGGTAATTCACTGTGTTTCAGGTTACTGCTTTATGCTTCTTTGTTCGGGTTTGATAGCATTAATGTTTTTATACCAGTTTTAATATAAAATGCTTGGGTGACCCGAAAAGAAAATATTTCATCAAGTGCCTTTTAATTTTCATAGTCTTTATTTTAAAACTGTTTCAATTGGGATTTGTGCAATAATAAGAGAAAAAAGAAGAGAGAGAGAGAGAGAGAGAGAGAGAGAATGGATTGATTCTTGGTGGTTTTTGGATCAGAAAATGAGAATTGAACCTACTATGATATAGTTTAAGGTGGAGGGTAAGCTGAACCAAATGAACGTTGAACCCTAATGCTACTATGTTGAAACTCCATTACAAGATATGCAATTGAAAATGAATTCGTGTCTTATTATTTATTGCAGCTACTGGTAGAGCTGGATGGTGCAGAGCAGCGACAGGGTGTTTATGTCATTGGTGCTACAAATAGGTGAACTAATTGTCTCTTTTTTCTTGGAGTTTGCTTCTATGGCGCTATTAATGTTGTAAATTTATCATCTATGATTTTTGCTAAAATATGTGCCAGACCTGAGGTGATGGACCGTGCTGTCTTACGGCCTGGAAGATTTGGGAAACTCCTGTATGTCCCTCTCCCGAGTCCAGATGAGCGTGGGTTGATCTTAAAAGCTCTTGCTAGGAAAAAGCCTATAGATGCCAGTGTGGACTTAATTGCCATTGGGAGGGATGAAGCTTGTGAAAACCTTAGTGGAGCTGATCTTTCTGCACTGGTTTGACTCTTTTTGAACTTCTGTTTGCATAATTTGTTTCTGTAGCTCTCTCTCTCTCTCTCTCGCTCTCACACACACACACTGACAGTACTAGGGTGCAACTTGGGTGGGTTGAGAGGTTATCTAGGATCAACTTACTCGAGCTGTGCTGAGAGTTGCCCAAGGCCGGCTTGCACTCCGAGATTGTCTGGTCATGCCAAGCTTGGCTTGTGGTTGGGTTGGGCTTTTCCTAACTGCACATGGTTTGTTTTTGTTTTGTCAATGCTAGATGAATGAAGCAGCCATGGCTGCACTCGAAGAGAAACTGATTGCCCAAAGTAGTAGTTCAGATGCCACGTCATTGACTATCAATAAAACGCATTTTGAGCAGGCTCTGGAAAAGATCTCTCCATCTGTCTCAAGCAAGGTATGAGTTAATAATGACTTTAACAGTGTCTTTGTATGCAAAAACATGCATGTATGTTGGCCTTGAGCAGCTCAGTTTTATTCTGTTCAAAAAAAAAAAAAAAAAAAAGCAGCTCAGTTTTATTTATTTATTTATTTATTTTTTGCCCTCCACCTAATTTATGAACCTGTTTGGGGTGCAGCAAAAACAGTACTACCAACTTTTGTCAGAAAGCTTCAAAGCAGTGTGAGAGTAGACTTGGGAAAATGGAGTATTTGTTGATGGTTTTTGAGATAATCAGATTATTTTTTATTTTTTTTATTTATTTTTATAATCAATTTTGTAGATATTGCGGATTGTTTTCTAGTTGCTACTATGCGTGAGATTGCAACAAATAATCTGGAGATAACTTATCTGACCTGAATATAGGTTTCATCCCTATGCTAGGAAAAGATTTTGTAGTAGTGAAGAATGATGTATTTGGCTTACATGTCATTTCATAGAGAAGGTTTATTATCATTATTTGGCTAACATGGTACTTCAATTTTCAGAATTTACTATTTTGGTTTTTGGGAGGTTGGTAAATGGAAAAAAAGAAGTGTACAGATTGAATTGAACTATGCCAAATTCAAATAGTGCAATACTTGAACTCTGGATTTTACTTTTTATTTTCGTTATGAAAATACGTGAAGCAGCCTAAGGTATATGTATTATATACCTTCATAGCATATAGTATGGTACATACCCAAAAGGGATTGTGTATTATAGAATTTCTCGTATATATATATATATATATATGTATACATACGCACGCATATATATGTTGTATATTTCTGTCTAGTGCCAGAGGAAAATGCCCAAAACGAGTCTGAAGCTTACATTATAAGTTTTTAGCTGGTTCATGGTCCTGGTGAACAGCCCTGGAGCTTTTGGAAAGCACTATATATTATCAGAAATGGTGGTTGGCGGTGGGTGACTGTGCAGAGGTCACAGGGTGGCTGAAGGGTGGAAGGTGGCCCAAAGGCTTGCCCGAGGGTTTTCAAAGCTTGCTGGAGGTCACGAGGTGGTTAGAGGGACGCTGGAAGGTGGCCGGTAGTGGTGAGGGTGGAAGGAAACTTATTTTGAAAATAAAAAGTATATATATCATAAAAAATAAAAATAAAAACTGAAAATGGAAATGGAAACCTGTTTCCAAATTGTTTCTTAGATACGGAAAAAGAGGATTAAAAATATATATATTTCTGTCAATTTTTAATTTTTTTTTAACACAAATCAAAATTACTTAACGAGATATTTTAATTGGTGAAAAAAAATTAAATTTCAGTAAAAAAGTATATCATTTTTAAGTTCTCGTTTTTTATGTCGAATTAACAATTTGAGGTGCAACTTCAAATATTAATATGAATTTAACAACCAAAAAAAAGCCTCAAGTTTGTGGGTAATTGAGGCCTAATCTGAGTTCAGTTTATTATATTTAGGTTAGGCTTAGGCAAATAAATTTATTAAACATAAGTGTGAAGTTTCACCCTTACAGTTTATATATCACAATTTTAAACTTAAATATTCACATTTACTGCTTTCACTCTTCACAAAATTTTACACTATTTTATTTTGTTGAAAGTGTGAATATTTACACTTCACTATTTTATTCTAAATGGATAATTGTTGTGATTTTATTATAAAATATAGATTTCGATTCAAAAGGATAAATACTTTCTCTTAAAATATAAATTTCTCTGTCATTTTGAATTTGTAAAATATTTATAAAACTTAATATAATATAAGTTTTATATATTTTACATTTTGTTACCTTCTAATTAATTAGGTAAAGCTTATCTACATGTTTCTAAAAGAAAAACAACGTATAAAGGTTTCAAAAGGAAACAACACATCCACAATAGTTCATTTCTCCCATCCCAAATAGTAAATGTCGATCAAGCATACTTAGTTTTAGGTTGTTTGGTCATTTAGATATGTATAAAATGTCGATTAAGTTTATTTATTTCAGGACTGTTCTATACATGTATGGGATCTCTTAGGTTATAAAAATATAAATAGGATTTAATAGTTTATAAGTCTCACATATATCCAGTGGTTGGAGTTGGGATTTTAGCTTAAAAAGGACAACGTTGAATTAAATCTTGATGAAAAATTACGATCCAACTTAACCTAATTTTTATTTGACTATAGGATTAAAAATCACTATGATGCAAAGTTATATCTAGATATAAGCTTTAGTTAACTAATCGTTATTATTTTTGTTATTAATTTGATTTTATGTATTATGGTATCATTATGGTTCAAAAAATAATTACATGTCTCATAAAATATGATAACAAGATTATATTAAATTGCACACACAAAAAGAAAAATTAAATGATTTTTAGCATAATATTTATAGTGAGAAATTAAACGATTTTTTTTTTTTTAAAAAAAGGAAAATAAAATAGTGATATAAAAATTTAGAAACAAACTTGTAAAAGATTAAATTGATTTTTTTTTTTTTTTTTGAGGCAAAAATATAAATTTTCAAAAGTTAATGGGAGCACGTGACTCCTTGGCCTTCACATGCCTCCGACCTTGCATATATGATTTTCCAATAAAAAAAGAAAAGAGATTTTAGTGATAGCGCTTCATACTAATAGTTTCATGCGAATATGATACGGTAATGTAATTTGTTGTCATAAGTCCTAAGCACTCCTAGCCGGATTATTAAAAAATGCCAATAGTGGCCAAACATGATTTTAAACTTTATAATTTCATAACTTTTGATTTAGATGACCATTTCTAAGAAAATAGTATTTTTGAAATTTTCTCAATAAGATCTGTCAAACAAGAGCTATATTGAATATAAAATTTTGAAAAAAAATATTGACCAAACTTTATTGTGCACGCTGTGTTGGATTTATTCTCTTTTTTTTTTTTCTTTTTTTTTTTTTTTTTTTGTTCCAAACAAAGAAATTTCAATTTGAGGGTTTAAAAATGCAAAATCAAGGAACAATAATTTTAATTTTGTTGATTAAAAATTCCAAATTGGGAAGTACAAAATGATAAAATTATTTTATTGTGTTCATTATTTTTGAAAAGTAAAATTTATTAGTATCATCAATTTTTTTTTGTTTAAAACAATTCAGAATAAAATTTACTATCACTGATAATTTTAATAATCATGAGTTAAGCAGCTTTTATTATTTTTTATTTTACCAATACCAGCTTGACAAAATCAACATCATACATAAGAGCTTAGTGAACACCTAAATTGGCCACCAACAAAACTCTACAATCAGAAAAACCGAAAAAATACGCCACGGTGTTGTTATTTTCACCATGGACCCTCTTACAATTGCCGATACAAAAATGCTAGATCTCAAAAATTCTACTAAAAATTCTATTAATTGTCTCACATGAGTGTGAGACTCACATGAAACCCACATTGTGTAAGTTTCACATATGTAAGACATTTGGTAGAATTTTTAATAGAATTTTTAAAATTTCTAACATTATTTTTACTGATTTAGACACTCATGCACCTAGTTGGCTCCTCAATGACCACATCTATACATGAATGATGTATTTTTGCTGCACTCTCCCAACCATTATAATAAGATCTGAAAACACCTAACAAAGAATTAAATAAAAAAGCTAGAAAAGAAAACATAAAACAATATGAGAGTAGAATTTTTTTTGTCAATTTTAAACAAGAGTAACAACAAATATAACATAGAACACATAATTAGAGTAAAATTATTCAATCTTCATCCATAGGTTCAAAATAAACCAATGCAATACACAAACATTGAAGATAGCAAGCTCCAATACTATCTTAAACTTACAATACGAATCTTCATAAACAGACAAACAATGATTGCAATACACCAAATATATTCATACAAATCAAACAATCGGCAATGAACCCTATGAAGAGATCTTCAAGTTCGAAATTTCTATAACAAATATGTAAAATCGTTAAACAATCTCAATCAATACACTGCTCTATGTAATAAAAGGCAAACTCATTAGTTAAAAATAATAGGCTCTCGCAAATTTGTTATTCGCGAAAGAGAAATCCATTTTTGAAGGACCTATGAAAACAGAAAATTTTCAGCTATCCTTATCCAAAAGAAAAACCCTTCATTAATCTATTGTGAGATTCAAACCATTTTAACTGAATTATATACGATTTTACTATGAAAAAGTAGAAACTTGATATGGGTGGCAGTGTGTTGTTTTTGGTGCGCACTTAGACAGCATTTTGTATTAATTTGTTGTGGAAGTCAGTAAAAAATATATATCAATTTATTGGGCTAACCCAAATAAGGCCTGCTAAGGAACCAACTGTTGGGCTTATTTGGCTTACCTCCCATCTATAAAAGGAAGGCATCTCATGGAGTATAGATATGATCTTTCTTTCCAACAGAACACACAGATACCCCTTTATTTCTATATCTTCTTTTCTTGATTTAAGGACTAACTTTATCATTGGAGTGTCTCCGGCAGGCAACTCCGTTTGGGTGGCGCCGACCATGCTCATCTTTACAGATCTACAGGGGTAAAGCTCATCTCTTCGTTGGATCTCTACAATCCATATGAAAGGATTTTTTTAGTCTCACATTTGTGTTGTGGTATTGTTGATTAGGTAGCTTTCATGTTGTATTTTTTTTTGGGATTCATGGCAAAATTAAAGCATGAAACTACATAGAATTCAAGGGATATGATCACAAATATGAAAGGCAGTATAGGTGAGGAAACGGGAGAGGAGTAGGTCAGGGACGAATTTAGAATTTAAATTTTGGGGGGCAAAAACACATGTAACTTTTTATTGAAAAAAATTATTATAAAATTTTAAATTTCGATTTATTCCAGTACAAAAAATGAATAATATTATTATTAATCAGACATTTCTTATCAACATAATTGAAAATAAAAATATAATTGGATATAAGTTCGTTCAGTTCTAGCCTATTGAACAAAACGAAATTGATGAAATTTATCACATTCCAATTTAAAAGTCCAAACAACTTTAAAATGTTTGGATATCAAATGCTACAATTTTAATTTGTTCGGCAAACCAGTGCCAAACAAAGCTTCTTCGACTCCTCTTTTTCTTTTTCTTTTTCTTTTTTGAGGAACCAAAACCGGCAAAATGAGTATGAGAAGAAGAGAAGGGAGTCATCGGTGAGAAAGGGTGTTGCAATGGGGAAAGGAGAACGCCGGTGGGGGAAGGAGGTTGCGGTGGAAAAGGGTTGACGGTTGTTCGCAGGAGGTGGCAGCAGCAACAACAGAGAGAGAAGGGGGTGAGGGCATCAGGCCGGCAGTGGCAAAGGCGGTTGAGTGTGGCTGCAAATAGATGAGGGGCTGGGATTATTTGGAGTGTACAAAATTCTTCAAAATTTGAATTTCGGTTTGGGGTGTTCTAATGGGGTGCCCAACAAAACTTTTGATATGCATTTAGAGCCTCCCCAAAATTTGCCAACATAAATAATTCCTTATCTTGTATAATGGCTAGATAATGAAAGAGAATTGTACATATTGTCAACTAAAATAAGGAAAAGCAGTGCAGTTTCAGAGACCACAAGGGAGTCCCTAAACACTGACAAAAAATAACCAGACTCACAACCTGCAAGCAACATCTTGTATCCTGAGATGTTTCCTTAATTGTTGGAATAAAAAAAAAAATCTCCTTTTACCCACAAAATCTCTCTTGTTTGCAAACATGAACAGCGCTACAATCCTAACTCATTTTGCTTCAAATAATCATTTCTGTTTTACATAATTAAGGAACAAAACTAAGGCATAATATGTCTACATATTCAATTTAATCAACATATAAAAATTCACCTTTACTATTTTTGGAGCATCCCCCTTCACATGGAAATGCAAAAACTTCAAAAAAGTAATGTGCATGGCATCATAGGTTGGTTAAATATTTCATCTATAGTCAAAGATTGAATTGATTTCAACTGTAGTGTTAAAAAGTACAAAAACAGCATGAGGGGCTAATCTCAGAACACTTTTAGTTTGATCACCGATTTCAAAGAAACAGAAACCGCTGCACAAGGAACCATCTACTTTTGCTCTCCGCAAATGCTCAATCTAGACGCTCCATCTGCAAACAAAGATGAATTTTAATTGGTTAATTAAAAAAAAAAAACTCATTTTAATCAACTAGGTGATCAAATTCAAGCAGCTACACAAAAGATGACATGATTTCTATGAATCTCTTACACTATCAAATATGATACATGACAAAACAAATTATAAAACATGATAGACTCAATCGTGTGTATCCGAACATTTTACCTAGAAAATTAAATTAAAGTAAATTAAAAAATATGATTATTTTGTTGTGCCCCCGTATATTTAGACATGGGAATTTGATGAAATGGACATTTGCGCACATACCCAAACCCGATAGAGATATAAAGATTTTGCCAAGAAAGATGGCTTTGACGCGTCATTTGATATAAAGAATATGTTGTTTTAAATTGTTTTAAACAAAAGAGAAAAAAGAAAAACGAATGCACCTAAGAAATTAAGAGGAAATGAATTAAACAAGAATTACCTTCCAAAGGCCATCATTAAGGTAATGCATGTTATCCACACCAATACCCTTGTTGATTGCCCTTCTGCAGTAACAAGAAAATAACAATATCAGAGAGAAAAAATTCACATCTTATGTATGTAAGTTAATTGGGTATTGAATCTCAAACCCCCAAAAATATATATAATTTAAAAATAATAATAATAATAAAAATAAAAAAACTAGGTGTTAAATCACAAAAGTCGTACATAACAGAAGTGCAATCTTCATGTGTACCGACTAAAGTCTCTATCATATAGCTCATAGGACTTCAAGGAGTTTCTTTTTATAACCTTCAGCGTTCAGTGATGTTAAAATACTAGATGCTTGAATGACATTTTAGCACTGATTCAAGGCATGACATCTCCAAGTCTCAACTGTTTATCGGGTAATTTTAGAAGACAAAACAAAACAAAACAAAATACAAAGTCTTGTCTAAGGGCTGGTTTGCTACAATATATATATATATATTAGTAGCTTTTTTATTACCTTTTTAGGATAAAGACAATGTGTTCGTCAAATGGTAAAAGATTACTTTTTGTTCTTAGAAAAGTTTAAGTTTATGTTTGGAATTACTATTTTTTTTTTTTAGTGGACTTTTTTTTTTATGTTTTTATTTATTGTTTTTTACTTTTTAGATCTTTCTAGACTAGAAAGACCTAAAAAAAAAATTAATAAACATTTTAAAATTTTCACTAAAGACAAAAGTTTGGAAAAAAGTCAATGTTTTAGCACTTACCAAACAGGTGTATACTGTTTAAATTTTTTTTTTTTTTTGGCTTTTCTCTATTGTCAGCTAAATAAAGCAAACAACCAAAATGTTTTGGCTTAAATGGCCAAAAAGTGACTCTTTTTGCACAAACCAAACAGAGGCTAAGTAAAATAATAGAACATTAGCAATCAATCACTGCACACAGAATGCATGTGAATAAGCAAGAAGTGACGTTTACAAACTAGGTGAAAACAAGAACAAGTCAGCAACAATAAAAATATGGGGTAAACTACCAATAGGTCCTAATAGTTGGACTTAATTCCCATCAAGTCCTATTGAAAATAAGTCTTGGTAAAATTGTCGCTAAAAATAATTTTTTTGTGACAATTTTTTATATGTTGCTAAAAATTGACAATTAGTGACTTTTTTTATTATGATTTTTATAAATTGTCGCTAAAACTTACAATTAGTGACTTTTCTTATGACAAATTTTTTTCACAGGACCTATTAGACAACAAGTCTACTTATTAGGACCTACACGTAAGTACCCCTAAAATATGTCTAGAATTTAGTGGATGTTTGGGATATCTTGGTTTCCCTGGAAGAGTTGTCGATGCTTTGATTTGCCAGAGGAGAGGTGGAATGGGGAAGAGGAGAAAGGCATGGTTTTTAACTCAAAAATCCCTTTATCTACGAGAAAGAAACCCCCTGGAAAGCCTTGTACAAAAGACATGACCTCAAACATCCCTTTCTAAATAAAGCCAAATACAAAAGAATACCGGCCTTGGCCAACATTTTTCCTCCATTAAAGCATATGAAGAAGGCCCAACAACTCCTCCATTCAGAATCTTGCAGATTCCTCTAAGGGGAAAAATCTCTCACCACATGAAAACTAGCAGGAAAAGTCCTCTTCACACATCCTCCCCACACCATCGATGATGCCAAGATTTGATCTTCTCTCCTCCCCACACCTATAAAGATAATTAGCCCATAACATTAGTGCATACAGTCTGAATACCTCCCCACTAAACTCTCTCATATCACCCTCTAAAGATGTCCAATCTCCCCATGCACTGTTGTATTTAGCCAACCCCAAATAACTCTCCCACTCACAAGAAAAATCCTCCAAGCACTTTCCCAAGAAAGCTTCATTTAAAATATGCAGTCTACGAATACTCCACCCACCTCCCCAATACCACTGCACACAGAGTCCCACTACATCTTCTCGAGTCATGAAGCCACCAAGACGGATAGTGAACATAGGCATAAAGTAGGTGGCTAAGATTTGAAAAAATGCTCCTGATTAACTAAGTCGCCTCCTTTGGATAAATATTTTCTTTTCCATCTCACCAATATCTAGAGGGCAAGCCTCAGCACAGAAGTAAGGTTGTTCCAATGCAACCTGAGTGTCATGGGATCAAACTGCAAAAATAACCTCTCCGAACTCGGAGGCAACGCTGTATACATCTTATCCTACCTAGACTCCCCACAATAGTGGGAGCCTTGTGCATTAGGATTGACTTCTATCTCACCAATATCTTTTGAAACCTTTCAACCAGCCCATATCAAACTAGTTTATAATTAAACCAAAGGCAAACCCAAATAAGTAGGGAGAGATCCCACCTTACAAGCAAGGATAAATGCTAGTTGTTGGATAGCTTGATATACATTGTTGAGCCCATTTCTTAATAGCTTAAAGCTTTAGTTTCGGGGACAATTGGTCACTTAACACAAGTGTCCATCTATAAGGCATATTTCCAACTAGAATAAGCTCCATCTTTCCCAAAACTCTTAACCCCAATTCAAAACATAAAATAACACAACGAGGATAACACAACTATTCCAGATTTGACCCACAAAAAAGTAACAGTGTCACAAGGATATCACTATTGAGAAACCACCATCCCCACTTGAGAACCTCCATGAAACCACCTGCTCTATCTTTCAAATCATCTAGCTCAGAGCTTCCATAACCAAAATAAAAAGTAAAGGCAATAACAAGATCCCCTTGTTTAAAACCCCTAAGCATCTGAAAGAAGCTAGTCAGAGAACCATTCATCAAGATGAAAAGCCACACTATGAAAATGTAAAACAGATCATTTTCTTAATCTATCTCCAAAATCAATGTTTCCCAACGTATAGTCAAAACTCCCAATTCACATCATAAGCCTTCTCAATCTCTAATTTTCACATCACCTTAGGAATCCACTCCCTAGTCTTCAATCAATTATCTTGTTAGCCATAAGGGCAGCATCAATAATTTGTCTCTCCTCCACAAAGGCATTATGTGATTCTAAGACCATGAAGCCCAGCACCTCCTTCAATTGAATATCCAACTAGCCAACAGTTTATAGGCCCCAACCAACAAACTAATCGGTTTGACGATTCCAAATCCTCTGCACCCCATTTTGGGAATTAAAGCCATAAAAGTAGCATTCAAACTTTTTTCATTAGGCATCCAATAAAAAATTGAAAACCTGATCTCCCTCCTGAAGCCACAAAGGGTCAGATTTTAGTCTCCAACTAAACTCCTCCAGTTGAGCTGTTAGCAACATCACAAATATTATTCTCTCTTAAGGTCAACCTAACTTCACAAACGAGTTAAAGCAAACAGCTGCTTACTCAAGTTTATCCCAATTGGGCTCTAACCTTGGATGGAAATCATTTGCCCTCCAATATCATTGTTGCATGACCTTTATTTGGAGGACATCCCAATGGAAAATCTTACAACAGTTATTTGGAAAATCTCACAACAGTTATTTGGAAAATCTCACAAATATTTTTCTAAGGCCTCTTTCATTTTAGAGCTTTCTTTTGTGCCCATAAAAGATTGTGTCTTGCACATCAAAAGATTATAAAAGCCTTGTCTCACGTTTTCAGCTTATGAAACACCATTTCAATAAAGGTAATCAATCACCGCCAAGTGTTAAAAACCACCACGACACATCAAACACATTCACCCATTTCAACTAAAATGCAGAGGTAGTCAGCATATATCTTACACTTAAGGTGTGCATCAAGGACTACACACGAAAGGACTAACAAAAGGAGATTACACATATATGCCAAAAATGCAAAAGTGAAGAGAATTGCCGACTAAGGCCAACCCTCATGCAAAGTTTTTTCAGTTCCAGTAGTTCTTTTCCTGGTGGCATTTATTCCCAAGTTTTCTTGAATTGAACAGTATTACATTAATGGTAAAAACAAATAATATAAAAGGCTGATTCACGTGACAAGAAAGAACATAGAGATATTAACCAATAATAAACTAGGATAATAACTTACATATCTTTTGCAGACATTTTTGTAAAGCCAATAGCAAGAGCATGTTGCTTTCCTTCTGCCATTATGGCCTGAGAGAGTTTATGTATACACATGAGATTATTATGCAACAATACTGAACTTGATTTCATCCATATTGTATCGAAAGAACGAAAGAGCAAAATTAATTGAGAATATATAGAAACAATATAATAAATAAAAACAATACATAACCAACAATCTAAAAACAAGCCACTATATATGATAATGATCTATGAAACACAAATTATAGCAAGTTCAGAGTGGTAATAAGAGTGGTAATAATCATACTACAGGAGTTTCTTCAGCCACATCATCATCCAAGGCACCACCAGGTGATGTAAGCCCAGGACACATTATGTTAGCTCCAGAAAGGACAAATTTGATTGCACCCCTATCCACTTGTAGTTTTTTCATTATATTAGGATCTGCAAAAGAGAATAACATAGGACAAACTTGTTGAATTGTCATAGAATAGGAATCGAAAATTATCTTCACTAAGTAGGTAAAATAACTGTTGGCACTGAAACTAAACAAAGGAGGAGCTTCTAACCCTAAGAGCATTTACAACACCAAACAACAAAAGAGAATGAAGAGCAGTCTACTATCACAAACATGTAAACACAATATTTCATTCGCTGAAATTAAACAAGCTTCAACATATGTTCATCAAAATTTGCAAAGACAGAAACAAGACATGGTTTTGATACTATAAACATGAATACAATATATTCTTAAAAAGAAGCCAAACACTGAGGACACATCGACTAACAAAATATATACACACTAACATAACCATAGGGAAACATCTGCCCAATTCATGCTTCTCTCTATAAGAGTAACAAGTTCCATAAAGTGGTTGTGAGATAGCGATCTTAGTTGTGCTGATGAATGTCCCACAGTGCCAGCAAGACCATCCATTGGTTACAGCCCAAAACCTATCTGATTAGTCAACACCAATAACATCTTGATTCACAGGTGATTAAAAGTTAATGCGAAGTCTTATTGTTAGTGCCACAACTAGTTAGCCTTTATCCCTTGGCCAACAATTGATCCTGATATAATGTGCCACATAGTATCCTGATGGGGATCGAGGATGAATTGGATGAAGAATAAACTGAATAATATAGAAGAAATAGCTAATTTAGGAATTTTAGTTCTAACATGTTTTATTCCTTTTGTTTCCATATTGGATAGTTTTCTATTTCATTTTTATTTATTTACCAGACACTGTCTATGCCTATTTTCCTTGCAACAATGCCTCTGGAACTATACCATAACCACATGTAACTGACTGTGAATGGGGTTGGTCTGGGCTGTTTAAGCACAGTAGGACTCACGCCCAAACTTAGCCATTAAAATACAAAGTCCTCCTTCCTAAACTAATCCATATATGCTCATGGCCCTTGGACAGACATTGGCCCTATTTGGTGCAGCTTATAGAGGTGCTTATGAACTTTCAAGTCTATGCCAATTGTTTGGTGTAGCTTCTACTTGTGACTTGCTTGAGGCAAAAAGAACTTAAATAAGCTGATTATGAGGAAGCTAGGAGAAGAAGCTATTAGCTTCTATGTTTAGACTATCAACTTTTAGCCAGTCATAAGTTGCATCAACGGCCCTTTGGCTTGATCCAAATAGACCGATAACATGAAAACAAACTGAAAATTTTTCAGCAGAGCCCAAATCAAATCTAAAATGATTCCAAAACAGGTGTTTGCTCCTACACACACATGCATACACATTCTGTATAAAAACAACAATAATAAATAAATAAATATAATAATAATCTAGAGTTAGTTTATCCACACACAAAAAAAAACAAGAAGGATTTAGTAGAGAGAACTAGAAATATATTCAAGCTTCAACATTGGCGGGAAGATAGAGAGGGAGAACCAAAGAAGAAGGGGGGGGGGGGGGGGGGGGTGTTGTGCTTATAAATGGGAAAGTAACCTTAACCACCAAAATCTCTTAGATAGCTACCCCTTTCCTTTATTTGATACCAAGATCTCAACCTCATCAAGAACATCTTCAAATTAACAAAGATGGCTTCATTAATTAGGAGTTTAGGATTTCAAATGCTCATAATATCTTGAGGCATTAACTAAGGTTTGAACTGTAGTTCTTATCTTGATTTCATGTGCCTTCTACTGGGGAGAGAGATAGAGAACTGCCTCTAGTGAAATTCAAAGCAATTGAAGATGCTCATTTACATGGGTGATGTAACTAGAAGTCACATAACATATACACATTTTATAAATGAAGGAATATTACACAACATCAATGGGACACATATAGCAAATAACAAAGACAACCACATTTTCAACGGGATCGGTTTTCAAGCTTGGCCTGAATTGAACTTCACACTTGATAGTTTGTCCAAGCTCAATTTTGCTCATTTGCAATTACAGATCGGCCCTAATTTAACAAGCTAAATGGGATGGCTTTGGGCTAGTTGTTGGGCCCATCCACTGGCCTACCACATGGCACCTTTATGAACGAAAGCTAGAAGCACTATTTGCAATATTTGAATTTAAAAACTCGTGTGCTAAAGCCCTTCCCCCACCATAAATCTTATCAAAACCCTAACACATAAACCTTATACTACAAGAAATAAGCCCAAGTTTTCTATGGGTCAGAATTAGAAAGGATTCTTAATGACAATATTTCCATTGGTCCACAGCTATCTGAGTTAACTTGGTATTTTATCCGAAAATAATTTTTTTTAAAAAAAGGTAAACTACCAATAAATCTTAATAATTAGACTTAATTCCGATCAAATCCTATTGAAAATAAGTCCTAGTAAAATTGTCGCTAAAAATAATTTATTGACGATTTTTTACATATGCCGCTAAAAATTGAAAATTAGGGACTTTTTTTTGTCACAGTTTTTATAAATTGTCACTAAAACTTACAATTAGTGACTTTTTTCTGTGATAAATTTTTTAAACTGTTGCAGACAATTGAAAATTAGTGACATTTTTTTTTGTCTTTTTTTTTAAAACTATCACTAAAACTTATAATTACTGACATTGTCGCTGAAAATTAACAATTAGTGACGTTTTTTAATAGTATTTGATGAAAAAGTCATTAATTATCATAGGACTTATTGGACAATGAGTCACCCCCCCCCCCCTCCAACCCCCCCCCCCCCAACACCCAAAAAAAAATAATAAATAAATAAATTAGATCATATTAAAATAAGAAAAATTAAAAAATGTTAAGGAAAACAAATTGGTTTTGAAATTTTGAGAAGATTTGTAATAAGAGATGAGATGGACGAAGATCACCATCACTTTGCCACCAAACCTTCCATGCCACCCCCCCAAATGGGGCCATAACCACCTAAACCTACGGAACAATGCTAATGCCAGCATTGATTCCAACTCTCTACTCACCAGCACCAACTACTTCTCTATTACTCTATTGTCACCACCACAACCATCCCCATCCTCATCGCCACTCCAACTAAGGCACCATGCCAAAGCTTCTAGCAAATGCCATAATCATCAAACAGGGCTGCCCTCAACCTTTCACTTCAATATTAGTTGTCAATCCAGACATTATTACTTCACCAACTTCCAGAGTTTAACTATCACACTCACAATTGACAATACGATCAACAACATACCCTAAAAAAAAGCAGACTCTTGTAGACATCTCATAATAATGATAACATAAAAGTTTCACCACTACCATTTCCTCCAACAACTCTTTAGAAACGTGAGGATCAAGAAATTAACGTTCACTTTGACCATTGTATTTGTGCACCATCAGCAATACAATCATTTCCTCTAAGCCCTAACATTGAAAAAACCTCATCACTATTGGTCTGGTTTGGGCTCAAAAAATAGTAAAACAACTCATCGTGGTTTGGTTGGTCAATTTCTATACATGTTAATTAATTATTAGCTTCTAGATAGAATTACTAATGAAATCTCTTTGCAATTGAGAGAGAGAGAGAGAGAGAGAAAGAAAATACGGAGAATTCTAACTAAACCAAAACATAGAGTAATACAACAGGGGATTGGCCCCGCCCCTACCCACAACCCCATTGATCCAAATGAAGATGGGATTTGATCCCAAGTCTCAAGTGCAACTATTAAGAGACTATTATCCAATCTAGCTGGCACTTTGAAAACATAGGAGCATCTTTGACACAACTTCCATAAAACTTGATTAATGAATTGCGAGATTAACTAAGAAACTATCAACACCTTCGTGTACACTCAAAAACAGAGGCAAAGAAATGATTATACAACACTAAGAAAAAAAAAATAGCTGTCAAGCAAAGAAATACTTTACATTGATGAAGAAGTCGTAGCGTAGGCATATAAGGCCCATCACGTATGTTGAAAAACAGAGGCACATTGTTGACCAGGACCAGATTTAGATGGTTTTGACTGAAAAGAAAGGGAAAAGGAAATTTATCAGAAAAATATCAGATGTCCTGATAAAGTATTTATTCAAAGATAGAAACATAAGAGAAAACAAGAGCCCATAAATAAGAGACGACCATTTAGCAACAATGAGAGGGGACTTCTTTGGAAGCAACTCATCCAGCACTGGTTCTAGTCCAGGGTACTGCAGCAACAGTAATTTCTATTAATCACTTGTAAACAGATTCTAGAAATAAACAGTTAAATTCATCAGACACTGGATGAGTGAAGAAAAGAGATAGCCACAAGGAATTAAAAACCTCTTCTGCAATACTTTGTCGAATTTTGCGTTGCACAGATGCCTTGACTTGATTCTGTGCAGATACATCTTCAGAGGAAAACCTATAATCATTTTTTTTTTAATATCAATTATCAATTAATTTTTGGATCATAAGAATTTCTTCATAAAATAAATAAATAATCGTACTTGTATTAAGCAGAGAGAAATGTGCATTCCAAGTAAACTCGAAGAAAAATGGTTAAGTAAGCTATAACTGATAAAATCCACAATAGCCTATGTCAACATCTACAATAGCTAAAAAATGAAAATAAATAAATAAATCAGATAACAACACCCTAAGCTAAGCCTAAACATTATGCCTCCAAGTAATCAAAAAATGTGTCCCTCCTAACATAGACCTTTTTGCAGCAAAGAAGCTCAATAACACCCTCATTTAACACCTATGAAAAGTCACAACTAACCAAGACCCAAATGATATCCAATGTGGCACTTGATAAATAGGATGAAAAATCAAGCTACCAACATGAAGACACTACAAAGTTTGACAAGAATAAGGAAAACATGGTTGCAACACGGATAGTGTAAGATCCAATAAGCAAGTAGGGATTGGTTTCAAGGGCCAACAAACAACTGAAGATCTTAGTAGTAGCAACCTTCTACTCGAGTAGCGTTTCTTACTAAAAAAACACAATTCTGCACTCCCAAGTAAGAAATTTGTAAGAAACATGCTCCTGCCGAGAAAGAAACTCGCCCTTAACTGAGATAAAAACCTCTCAAACATATAAATCTCATAGAAACAAAAGAAAAACATTAGTCTACTAGTTTCTATTTATATAATCTATATTTATACTTAATAAAGACAATCTATAGTTGACATGAATCTCTAATGTTTATTTATATTTTCATACATACATTACAACTAAGCACCAAAAATAATTGTTAGAATATCATTATATATTTAATAAATAAATGTATACACACTTCCCAACCTAAGAAACTTCTATATGCCCTCAATCCTCCACCCTCGCTGGCACTTCCACTCCCTTCCTCGCCCCCGCTTCTTGCAACTAAGCTGAAGATCAACACCACAATACATAACATGGGAGGTGATTGCAAACAGATCTACTTGCGTGGTGGTTCCACCTGCCATCATGGGTATTATGGAGAGGTTTAGTACATGAGAATGGATGGTTTGCGTAGTACAGGAGCCAAAAGTTAATTTATGTTGTTGGTATAGCACTGCGACACTCCATATAATTTCTTCGGTTTTATGAGGGTTTGGGATGATAATTGTCAAACTCTTTATTTTTTTTCAAGGTGGGGAGGGGTATGGTGATAAATTTAGGTTTTCGCCGACCTATATGTTGGGTATACCTCCTTAGCGGAGTATGAGACCCAATTGGTTTATTAAAAATATTTAATTTGGTTTGGAGTTGGTTATAATATTTTTTATATATTATATTTGACGTTTGGAGGCCCAATGGGTATTTAAAAATCTGTTTGATGGCAACTAGGGTTTTGATAAAAAACCCAAGAGTCAACAATATTTTTTGGTATTGTTCTGTTTTTTCCCAAGTGTGCTGCAGCTGCTATAATATTGATGAAAAATTCGATGGCTTAATTTTGGTTAAAGTAGTGGTTGTGTGTATTTGCTTTGGGGGGCTTCACTTTGTTGTTTCTTTTGCAAAAGATTTGAAGCACTGTTTGGGTTTTTTTTTTTTTTTTTTTTTTTTTAATGACACCTTCGACTCAGCATAGAGGTGTTGGTTTTGATTTATTATTTTGGGTCTTTTTCAACTCTGTTTCGAAAATAATTTGTTCGTCTATTTGCTGAGGTAGACCATCAGTTTCTCGTTCGTAATCGTTTGAAAACTCTTGGTTGAGAGTGGAATCGAATTTCGGTCCCGTAAACGTACCTCACACTGAGGGAATCACATAAAAATTCTTATGTCTTTGTTGATTTAATTTTTCCGCATTATTTTTATTTTCATCGATTGATTTACTTGTGGCAAATCATCTATTTTCCCCAATAGCATTGTGGTTAATAAGGGTGCATCTATGGTGGATCGAGATGTAGAATCAACAGAGGCTTTATTTGGGATGATTTTCGCTTAAATCAATTTTGGAGAGGCTCAAGCTTCTTTGGCATTGGGTGCATTTAGGAATGCTTCATTTTCAGGGAAGCCCTTTAATCAGAGGCAGTGCAAAGAAGGGAATTGGAGAACTTTTAAAGGGCAGAGTTACACATTCCTAGTTTCTCTCTGTTTCCACACAGTATAATTGAGAAACAAGAACAACCTCTTTTTTGTGTCTTATAAGATACTTGAAAAACTACAAGAAAGTAAAAATAAGAGAATTTTTTTTGTTTTTGTTTTTGTTTTTGTTTTTGTTTTTGTTTTTGTTTTTGTTTTTGGTCCATTAGGATTGGAAAACTCAGCTGGACAAATAGTGGATTCAATCAAAGCATTAGATAAAAATTTCAATTAAAAAAAAAATCAAATGCCTCAAATGGGTAATAAACTAGGCACCAATACATAATCAAAGCATTAGATAAAAATTTCAATTAAAAAAAAAATCAAATGCCTCAAATGGGTAATAAACTAGGCACCAATACATATAAATAAATAAAAAATTTACCCAACAGAATTAAAAAAAAAAAATACAATACAATACACTCAGAAATGACGAATTCAAACCAAAAACACTATAATAAAAAATAAAAAAAAGTGAAATTCTCTATAGAGAGAAAGAGAGAGCGTATAAAGACAACTCACTTCTTGAACATCTTGTATGGTGGAAGAGAAAGGCTTCACTGATTTGAAGCGAGAAGCACCGGTAAGTTTTGGTTTTCTAGGGTTTAAGTGAATGTAGAGCGAGAGAGGATCGATTCGAGAAAAGCGATTTTGAAAAAGCTTTAAGCGATCTAATAAAAGAGAAGCGCAGTTATCAAATCTACGAATAGTTCGATTTCTGCACTATTTTTAAGGATGTTGGGTCTGTAGATTGGATACAGAGTACTAGCCTAGTTTGGGTTAATTAATTTACCAAAAATGCCTCAGACCCCCAGTGGGGGTCACTGGGGGTCATGTCTGTTGCTCTCCCATTGGCCAAAACAAAAAACTGTTTTTTTTTTTTTTTTTTTTTTGGATTTTCAGCCAATCATGGCCCGCCACCTCACTGGGGGTCGACCCCCAGTGGGGGTATTTAGCACGGTTGTTAATTTACACCCCCTGTACACCATTGAACTTTCAATGCCACTCCATCTACTTTTTAAAATATCACTTGCCTTCCTTATTTTAAATTTTATAGTAACAAAGTCCGGGAGCTTCTATCTACACACACCAAATTTCTTCTTTGCACATCCTTCTCACTACACACACCAAAAAAATTAATTCCTAATTATTTTATTCATTGCACACACATTTCATTCCACATCTACTCACACACATACACACCGACCCTCAAACCCAGCTCTCTCAACGGTGCAAACACCCATTGAAGCTACATCTCTAACATTGCTCTCCCAATGGTGCAAATACACCTATTGAAATTGTGCTACATCTCTCACATTACCCTTCTTCACACATTACCCATCTCTCCTTGTAGCTCCTTGCTTCACACAGCTTTCATCCCCAAAGAAGCATTGAATTCCAGCACATTTTCAATCCTCATTCGTAGTTAGGTTAGTTTACTTTTCAATCCTCATTCATATTTGAATTTGTAATGTAGAGTTTTGTATTAAACTATTTTCAAAACGAACAAGTTGTTTGGAACTGGTTTTCCGAAATGGAACAATTTGTTCGAACGTAGAAATCCGAAAATAATCAATAATTTCAATAGTAGATTTTCGAAAATTGTTCATTGCCTCGACAGTCAACTTCCGAAAATTTTGAATTTGGACAACACTCAACTTCCGAAATTAAGTTTTAGTTTCGGTTTTCAACTTCCGAACAGAATATGTAGTTTCGGTTTTCAACTTCCGAACAGTTTTTTTTTTCCCCTCATTTTTTGTATATTCTTGTTTCAATTGTATAGTCATTAAACATATTATTTTTTGCAGATAATATGGATTCTGAATATCAACAACGTGTCCCACCTACTGCTTCAAATAGACGACGTCGTGAATTGGATGTTGACTATGAACGGGGACGAGGGTGTGGGCGAAGACAAGGTCAAGGTCGTGGTCAAGGTCCAGGTCGTGATCCAATTTCAGTAGAATATGATATCCCTAGTGCCAGTCAAAGTCGAAGCCGA
Source organism: Camellia sinensis (assembly GCF_055761805.1). NCBI lineage: Eukaryota > Viridiplantae > Streptophyta > Magnoliopsida > Ericales > Theaceae > Camellia > Camellia sinensis. The sequence continues at coordinate 94,324,632 of NC_138962.1, forward strand.
AGCCAAAGACGAGTTCAAGGTTATGATATGCTTGACATTGCTGCAGAGGATGCCTCTTTACCCGATTCTCCTATTATCCAGGAAGAGGACCTTACTCATGCTTTTCCAGGTAGACCGATTGATCCATCAATACTGTGGAGTTTCAATAGTCATGTCGCTGCAGCTGTTTAGCACAGGGAGGTAAACATTTTCTGAGTAAAAGTGAAATTCATTTGTATATGAATTTTTTTTTTATTTTTGTGTGTGTTGTATGGTAGTTTCTAATGAGATATTATTTGTGTTATAGGAATAAGGGCCCTTAAAGTGTCATAATCACTCTTCAAAGATCCTTGCATGGCCATGGTAGTCAGTAGACAACAACACCAGATTCAAAGCCATTATTGAGCAGTCTGGGCTGTCACAGTTAGCTCGTTGCACTTATCGTTTCGTCAACAAGCTTCTAATCTCCAATTTTGTTGAGGAATGGCAACCTGAGACGAACACATTTCACATGACAGTTGGTGAGATGACCTTGACCCTAGATGATGTTGGCACTATTCCTGGCTTTCCCATTGTAGGCAAATCAGTCAGCGTACCAGATGTGACAGATCATCATGGAGTTACACTGTTGGTTTATGGCTTGGAGATTACTGAACGTGCAGCACATGAAGAGGTTTCTACTTCTGGTGGGAATTCAGTCAGGCTTGAGTGGTTGCGAAGTCAGTTTGATGGTGTCACAGATTCAGACCTAGAGGAGGCTATACAGTGCGCTGCTAGGGCTTATTTGTTGTTTCTGTTGGGATGTACGCTCTTCAGTGACAAGAGTGGCGACAGGGTTCTTGTTGTTTACCTTGGCTTATTGATGGATTTGGGATCCATTCATACTTACGGCTAGGGTGCTGCTGCATTAGTATTTTCATACAGACAGTTGGGGTATGCTAGCCGGTTCGGTGTTAAGCAGATGGGTGATTATATGACTCTTTTGGAGACGTGGATTTATGAGCACTTCCGAACATTCTGACCTGACCAGAACATGGGCTACAATGAAAACATGCCACACGTGTACCATTGGGCATCTAGGAGAGAGGCGGGTTCCTCCATTGATCATTTGAAATCTTTTCGAGCGAAGCTTGACAGTTTGGTAGCGACTGATGTAAGTTTACTCGTCCTCAGATAATTTTAACACTTTCCATTTATCTTACCCTTCATATACTTTAATTCAAAAACACTTTATGTTTATAGGTTATTTGGGATCCATACCACAGTTGCAGAGACCGGCATCCATGTAATCCAGTTACGTTCTACTATAGATGCTTAAAGTGCTTAGACGTGGTTGAACCCTATCATCCAGATAGAGTTCTGACGCAGTTTGGCAGGGTTCAAACCATCCCAGATCCACTGCTAGCTCCTAGTCGTGGTGCTCGAGGCAACATATCTGCACGATATGCAGTCATGTATAGATACTTGGATAGGATCTGGGAGGCTTGGGATAACCACGTGTTATCTGAGCAGCGGAGGAGCACACCAGTTCGTCAGCCTTGGAAATGTGTACCGGGTTACATGAATTGGTATAAGAATATCACGCACCTATATGTTGAGCACACTGATATACCGCGTGTCCATAACCATCAAGATTTCAGCCAACATGCCGGTGTAATATATTATCCTCTTTTATGCATTTGAAACTTACTTTTTATTTTTTGATATGTTCCCTAAAATGTGATATTCTTTTCAAATGCAGCGTATTGCACATGCACTGCAGATTTCACATCCTATTATTGAGGCTGGTTATGAGGAGGGGATTCGACATCCTCATCGACTTTACCAGGCTACCGAGACTATGACGCATATCCTTGAAGGTCAGCACATTGACGAAGCTGGACCTAGTTTTGCTAGACCTAGTTATACTGGAGGTCGCTTTTCATCTCCGACATTGACATACAATTGTAGGCCTAAGCGTAGACATGCAACTGATTCGTGACATGTTATTTGTTAGTTGATGAATTTTTTGTGGTATTTTTTGTAAGATGATATTGTTGTAATGGTAACAGTGGTTAATATTTTCTTATTAGAATGGAATGGCAACAATGGTTGATACCATTGAAAATGACATTTTATTATTAGAATGGAATGGTAACAATGATCGTTGATTTTGTAACTGATATTTTCTTATTACAATGGAATGGTAACAATGGTCGATAACATTCAATCCATGCCACATAACACATCAACATCAAAAACACATCTATTAATTTCTTTCATAATTCTAACATTGTCAAATGCATACATGTATCATGGGACATCAACAACATCAAATGTCTCTCGAGTAGCTACAGTATCATGAATAATGTGCTTGAAATGCTGAATGCGGCGCACACATGCATCATCCCAGTCAACAGCGCAAGGGTGACGGTATTTTCGCCAATTAGTGGCTATAGGAGGAATTGGATGGCCTGGCTGCAACAAAACCTGCACCAAATGTCAATTGAGTTAGTGGTCATACCTCATAACTTCTTGTACATGCACAAATTGGTAAGTTTCTGTTATACCTGGACAAAATGATTTCCGTTGACAAACCCAATGGCAATCTCACGTCTATCAAGTTGAGGTACTGGCACTGTTCTAAGAGGTAAAAATGTGAGACATTGCTGTAATGACAAGTGGTATAACACAAGATTGCAGCACGATGTAACAAGATGCCCCATGTCTGGCATAGTCATCCAATGTGAGTATCCAGGACTGTCTTCAAAGTATAACAATATGCTTGTCAATTCTTCAAACCTTTCGTAGGATCCATAAAGTGTAATGTATTCCTCTTTGTGTGTGTATATAGCTCACCCAACAGATCACGCCTAACCTGAGCCCAATCATCTTCTGTATGACCAATTGAAGCAGTTATCGCCCTGAAACCACAATTCCCTTCTGCAGCTACATCCTTGACAAACTTAATGTATGGTTTCAACCCAGAAGGGAAAGCATCAACATATGCACCAGGTTTCACTATTCTAGTAATGTATACCTTCCCTTTCGCATTGACCTTCTCCTTTCCCTTAACAGGTCGCTTCTTCTTGGTTTCAAGAGTAGAAGCTAATGTAGTGATTTGAGTGTCCCTAGTTAAGAAGGAATCATGTCCAGATTACACCAACTCAAATGCACACGAGTCACGACAGGTAGAAACATTGATCTTCTTATGATCTCGAGGACCTGTTTTGGGCTTCACCTCCTGCTCAACAAGAAAAGTGCTTCCCGGATATACAATCTCTCTCAACTTCTTCAAAAGCTCCAACCGCATGGTTCTATCACTTTCATTAAACTTGTTCACAAACAACTCTACTTCTACATGACAACTCACCTCTGTTTCCTCTTCTTTGTTGCATATGGAGATATGAAGTTGCCTCCACTGTGAGTGTATGGTAGCAAGTGGTATAAGATGATCTTGTCTAATGTAGTCAGCAATCTCGTGGGCACAAGGTAAACCATGAGTGTGGCGAAGGATGTATCCATAAGCTTCAACATCAATACCAATGGAATTGGCTCTCTTACTCTCTACAAGCAAATACTGTAATGCAGAGATAGAGACATTACCCCGTAGCTCCCTGAACTGAGAAGGTTTAAATTGATGTTGCACAACAGTTAGACTTTTCTCAAATGAAGCCTTGATATCAGTGTGTTGCAACTCAAGCAGACTGTGTATTTTCTCAAATGATGTCTGAAATGAGACTTGACATGAACCCAATTGTCTTTTAAGTTTTGCATGTGCACTCTCAGCCCTGTATTTTCTCAAATGATCCATGACGTATTTGATTACATCAGGATAACTACTGAATTCCTTAAGTAATGATTTAAGACGCTCATCGTATTGAATTTCAGAAGATGAATACACTAAAGAGTTCCACTCATGGTTGAACTACTCCCATTTCTGCTGTGTCTCAAACATTTTCTTGCATTTGGTCAATACATTCTTACTGATATGCCAACGACATAATAAATGTCTGTCACTTGGGAATATCTTCTGTATGGCATTCATCAAGGCTAGCTCTCTATTAGTAACAATAATTGCTGGCATAACAAAACCATCCACGACATCACGCAATGTAGCTAACACCCACGCATAGTTATCGGCCCTCTCATACTGTAAGTATGTGGAAGCTACAGAGAAAGTCAATTCAGTTGATGTCACTTCCACAATTTCAAGAAGAGGAAGACGATATCTGTTGGTTTTATATGTGTAATCCATAATTAATATACGTGGGAAAGACCGAAATAAGTCCAAACTGGTAGGATGTGCCCAAAACAAGTTTGTAACAGTCATCGTGGACTCTTCAGACCGATGGCGCTCAATGTAATTATACTTGGCTAATTCACCCAATAAGTGTTGCATCTGTGATCTTCCAGCTCTTTGTACCACCCTGTTTCGATGGCGTACATTGTAAATGGTTTTAAGTGTGCTTACATTGAGGGCATCTCGCTGTTTCAAGGTTACTAGGATTTCTTTTGGCCGAACCATGCTCTTTGACATATCCATTAACAATGCTTTCTCATCCTTTGATAGCCTCCCTGCATATGAATGTCCTTCAAGGTGCTCCACAGGTGGATGGTTATGCAATCCGCATACTACGGTCAATGTCCATTCATCATGTGTGGTAAACCTGTGAGCCCTCATATCAAAAGGACAAGCACACTTCTTCGTACCGGTTTTTCTTGATGTATTGTTGCCATCATATTTTAACTTCTTTGTCACTCTATATTGGTCACTCCTCTCATAAGCAAGATACATCCTGGGTCTTTTTTTCCCTCCATCATAGCCTGATGTTTTGATTACAATGACCAAACCATTTCTCTTTCCAACTTCACGTACCCAGTTGAGTAATTCATCCTTACTTTTGAATACCTACAAAGTCAAATAAATATTATTAAACATTTACATTTGTGAGCAATTCGAAACATAATCATTATAATTTCGTAGAGTGAACCTGTTCAGTTGTGAATTAAGTAATGTAATCCAACACAAAATCCGCACAAACCTGACTTCCTTGAGTTAACACATATTCCTACATGTTTTGTACAACATTACAAATTTTTAATGGCATTATAAAGATTAATTTGCAATTCGAAACTGTAAATTTGGTATGCAGTTTGCAAGTTTGGAATATAAAATGGGAAAAAAAAATTTTACTTCATTTGGAAGTACAGTGTTGAACAAAATGCTAATTTTCGAAAGTAGTTGTCCGAATTAATTTTAAAATTTCAGAAGTTGAATGTTGTAAAAGTTAACTTATTTTGGACAACAACTTCCGAAATTAAATACTTATTTTGGTAGTAGATTTCCGAACAAAATAATATACTTCGACTCTGGTTATCCGAACGACGTTGGAAAAAAAAAAAAACCAACAGAAACTCACATTTCCTTCGCTGTGTTTCTCATAAACATTTATTTGCTGATTTTTAGAAGACAAATCCTCCATAATAATGATGAATAAGAAAGAAGCTACGAATGAGGAAGGTTGATGCTTTCCCTTCTAGCTTAATGTATGATGAATGAGAAAGAATTCAACAGCTTCAATGGAAGAAGCTACGAACTTGGAGCTTCAACATATGTGAAGTCTGGATGTGCATTGAGATGTTTTGAATTGGGTGTGATGTCTAAAATGGTAATTTCACTTAGGGATAAAATTGTAATAAAAATAAATATCATTAAGTGTGTGTATAGAGGGGATTTGGTGTGTGTAGATAGAAGCTCCTACAAAGTCCCCTTTATTAGTCAACCGTTTATTCTAAATACCAACTTTGCCCTTGTTGATATTTTTCCCAACAAAACTACTATTGTAAATATAATAGAGTACCAATATTATAATAATTTTCTATTACTAATTTGTCAAAGGCGGAAGAAAAAATAAATTTAGTGTATATCTAAAAGCAAAGCCGCATTGCATACAGTCAATATTTGTACCTAAGCAAATTGAAAGTCTTTGTTTATTGGTTTGGATTGTCTATAAAAGGCAAGCCCACATACTGATTGGGATATACAATATCCATCAGAAAGGAAAAGGAAGAAAGGATTCTTCTTTAGCCCCTTATTTCCTAGTATTCTCATTTGATCCTTTATTTCCTCTTCTATTGTGGCTCTTTCTTCTTTATTTTTTTTAGTTTTATAACACGTTATCAGCACGGGATTCTGACGAAGGAAAAGTGGAATCACAGACAAATAAGGTTGATGTGGTCTTTCTACAAAATGGTTGAGGTAAGTATAAATAAATTCTGAATAAACATTTTATAAGAGCGGTTCATGATAAGGTTATTTTTCTTAATATATTCACGTAACACTAAATATATTATTGTTGTGTTGAGTTCATAAATATGTCAAATCCTTCAAAATTAAAATTCATAGCTCTTGATATTTCAGGAAATTTATTTATCTTAGATCATTGATGTTGAGATCTACCTTGAGGTAATGAATCTTGGAGATAGCATTAAAAATGAAAATGAAGCATCCCTAAAGGATTGTGTAAAGACAATTATATTCATTCGCCAACATCTCCAAGACAAATTAAAATTGAGTACCTCACAATAACAGATTTACTTATTTTGTGAAATAATTTGAAGGAGAAATACGAGTATCAAAAGACTGTAATCCTCCCAAAAGCTCCCTATAATTGATCGTACCTGAAGTTGCAAAATTATGAATCAATTAGTGAATCTATAGAATATGTGTTAAAATTTTCACGTTGATAATATGGTACTGTAGTAGCAATATAAAGAGCGCCAATCTACAAAGTACTTTGAATTGATCTTATGTCTTCTTGTGGCTGAACAAACTAGCAACTTTTATTGAAAAATCATCAATCTCACCTTATTGGTTCTACTCCCTTCCCTGGAGTGAATGAGGTTGCATTTCGTGGTCATAGAAGAGGGAGAAGTCATGGCTTTGGATATGGCTGAAGTAAATTACAAAATCCATAGGGGACATGTGTTAGAAACATTTGAGCAAAAATATCATATCATTCCACCTGAAGTGGAATAATCCTAAGATATCACAAGAAAAAGGGAAAAGTTTACATAATAGAACCTCCCAAAAATGATGTATGTATATATGCACATATTCATGTTGCATATGCATGGCAAACAAATTTGTTGAAAAAGCGAGTGATTGCTGTACATAAATAATTAATATTCATCTTTTGACAGCTTCACTTGATAATTCACTAGTCATCATTATTCATAATTGTGCATTCTTTTTGGCAATTTTCTCAAAATACTATTTATCAACGGTATTTTACTATTGAAATCTTTTCTACTTGGAACGTATGTCTTCTAAGTAACAAGCCTCAATAAAAGAAAAAAGAAAAGATTATTGGTGATTAAAATATTCACACTAATATCTAAATACTATATTTGTTTTAGTTATATTTTTGGAATTTATATTTTCATGTTTGATCATATTTTGAAAATGATGATTAGTTGTCTATAGACATGAATTGTATTGATGTATTGACTAATTCTAAAACGTTTAGTAAAAATATTTATTTAGTAGACAGTATAAAGACACCTAAAATTCTTTGTAATGAAAAACATTTGATGATGACAAAAGCTAATGTAAAATCCCAAGTTTTGTAAACTTGATTGAAAGCTCTAGGAGCCAATATTATGATTGTCAAATGGAATCAAATTTGATATTGTTGAAGTATATTCTATCAGATATAGAAGACATCTGTTAAGTTTTAAACATATATGTCGTATTGATTATTGAAACCACAAATAAAGGTAAAGAAGAATATTTATCTATTACTTCTAGTGTTTCCAGCTAGAAGCTGGTCTCGAAAAAGTTCCTTGATATTCATATGGGTTGTAGAGGTGCTCGTGGTTCGGGTTTGGACAGTTCAGTTTAGACCAGCCCGCATATGTGCGGTTTGGAAAAAATTAAACCCGCAACCGCCCATAGTGCAGATTGCGATTTGTGCAGATAGGGTTTGCGGATGTGCGAGCAGTTGCGGGTGGTTTGCGAATTGGACTTGTTTCTTTAAAAATTTATTTTTAGGCCTTTGTTTTTTTTCCCGTTTTGTAAATATTTATTTTGGGCCCTTTTCCCCATATTTTCTAAAATGCTCAACATTAGTAATTAATGAATTAAAACTTATAAAATTAAAAACACAACAAAATCAATTCCTAACACAAGCAAATTATTCAAAATCTTAAACTTTTAAATAAAATCATAAATTAAGACAAGTACATCTTTCAAAATCTTAAACTAAATCATCAAAATCATTCACTACCCAACTATATAATTAAAATAAAATCATTCAAAATCCTAAACTTACCTAAAAGTAATTCTTCATTAACTTTTACATTCATCCAAAATGCAATAATAAAGAACAATAATATCTAGGATATGATGAATGAAATCAACGGTCCAAGTTAAAAAGAAAAAAAGAAAGAAAAAAGTGCAGGCGGGTTGAATTGTGTCTGCGAAACCACCCATTTGTATACGGATCGGTTCGGGTTAGGCGGGTTGTGCAGTTCGAATAACCCTATACCCAGCCCTAATGGGTTGTATTATATGGCAATAAAACAATTGAATCAAATGTTGAGATATACCAGAAGTGCTCCAACTTAATGCACCGGAAGTGTTATAATCCAAAAAGTTTTTCATGTTAGGGCATGCTTACCCTGAGCATCCGAGATCTAATTATTAAAAATTCAAATATGATATCCATTAAAGAACCAAAAGATTCTTTTACCAAGTGATTATCTATGCTCTCCTTATTAACTGGGAAAATTAATTATTAGACTATCTCATTTATATCAATATGAACTATTCGTTATTTCATGATTTTGATAGATACATTAACTAGATAGTCTCATTCGTAACGCAATTGTTAATGATTATTGCATACCTGTTGATATTAGTGTCAAGCATCCTACTGCCCATGTTTTTACTCAAAATGGTGTATTTTAATATTTAATTAAATGGTTTCAGTTGATTACTTAAAATTTGCTTATGAATAAATTATAAGTTTCAACATGGGGTCATGCTACACTGACTGTATACATGAGTACTCACCATTACAGCTTGTATTTGGTCAACCATCAAATATTATTCATTTAGAGTGTTTGGTTATGCTGTATATGTTCCTATTGCACTCCCTTAGCACAATATAATGGGTTTTTAACATAAACTTGGAGTTCATGTTAGTTTTGATTCTCCATCTATTATTAGATATCTTTAACTCTCAATATGCGATGGATTTAGAGCACGCTTTGTAGATTGTCATTTTCATGAAAAGGTCTTCCCATCATCAGAAGGAGAAAAGTCGCAGCCCGAAACTCGACATGAAATCACTTAAAATAATTCAATGTTATCTTATCTTGATTCTCGTGCTACTCAATGCGAACTAGAAGTTCAAAGGATTATTTATTGCCAAGTATAAGCAAATCAATTACTGGATGTCTACACTGACACTAAAAATATAATAAAATCCTATATTCGAACTGCTAATGCTTCAGCAAGAATTGATGTGAAGGACAATCTGCTAGTATAGCTGTAAATGTATCTAAGTCACGCTAGAAGAGTGGTAGACCTGTTAGTGCAAAAGACAAAGTTTCTTAAAAGAAGAAGACAATTGGTACTCCCAAAGAGACCATATCTAGCTCTCTTAAAGAGGCTATATCCGCTCTTCTAAAGAGGTGCTTCAGAAGAGACTATATCTAGCACTCTTGAAGAGGTTAAACCCATGAAAAATTCTTAGTGCTCTTAGAGAGGCTAGATCTACAAAACAAACTATTATAAATCTATCTAAGTCTCTTACTTATAACCCTCCTGAAGCAGAATCTCCTGAAGAGTTATCCCTTGAAGTAGAAACGATACCTGAAAATAATAAGATCTCAATACATTATATAAGTACATGAGATATTTGGGATATAAATCAAACTGTTGTCGATATGCTCAAGTGATAATCTAGTACATTTATTTGCTAAAGCACTACCGACCGGAATATTTAAGAAGCTGGTGCATAATATTGGGATGCATCATTATGCAGTATTGAGGGGGGGTCATCTATTTAAGCATATTTATAGTTGTACTCTTTTTTCTTTGTCTAAGGTTTTTTCCCACCAGGTTTTTCTTAGCAAGGTTTTAATGAGGTAATCTAAACAAATCATATACAAGAATATTATACTCGTTTTCTTTCACCAAAGGTTTTTTCCCACTAGATTTTCCTTGGTAAGGTTTTAACGAGACATATTCTTAGTCTATACTTATCTAGGGGAAGTATTGTAAATATAATGGATAAGTATCAATATTATAATAATTTCCCATTATTAATTTGTCAAAAGTGTATGGCGGTGGAAAAGATAAATTCAGTGTAAATCTAAAGGCGGAGCCACATTTCATACAGTCATTCTTTGTACCTAAGCAAATTGGAAGTCTTTGTTTATTGGTTTGGATTGCCTATAAAAGGCAAGCCCATATACTGATTGGGATATACAATATCCATCAGAAAGGAAAATAAAGAAAGGATTCTCCTTTGGCCCTTTATTTCCTAGTATTCTCCTTTGGTCCTTTATTTCCCATTCTATTTTGGCTCTTTCTTCTTTATTTTCTTTAGTTTTATAACAACTACGCTATTTTTGAAATCAAACAATCTCATTTTATTCTCGTTCAAAAAACAGTCTTATTTTATTATTGGCCAACAATTAAACACATCATTTCTTTTGTTCATGTTAATTACCTTCATCTGTAAGATCTCATCCATCTATCATCTTTTACCATAACACTAACACAACCTCCATAATTTTCGAAATCACTAGAGATATTTCAAATTTTAAACAAACCTTTGAAGGTGTATTTGCAATTTACTCGCTAAATATTCTACAGGTATCAGCTTAATATATTAGGTATAGGCACACATATAGTAGTGTTAAAGTGGCCAACAAATAGAGGGTTTTTGTAGCTTCTCGGGTTTTAAACTTGACTTGAAACATCATATATGGGTATACCGACGTTGAGTTTGGACCTTTAGTGTGATGGATTGTACTTTATAATTGTAATTGGGACCATGTTAATGTCTTTTGGTATCTAGTTATTCAACATTTTTGTTTCATGTGTAAGGATGAAAAATAGAGGCTTAGAACATTTTTGAAACAAGTGAGATTTGGCCACACAAGCAGCCAAGCTGGGCTTTCCTTTTACTAGAGCTTCACACGAGCGACCAAAGCCACTGCACAAATGACCAAACTCTACAGGCTGTGATGTGGCATCCCATCAGCCTAGTATTTTGAACATTTTCCTTATTTTATGCAGAGAACATAACCCCTTCTCCTTTTTTACTATCTTTGTCTCTCTATATATCTATCGTCCCTTTAAACTGTCTCTCCACCATAACTACACAACTTTAACCTTCTATTTAGAGCCTTTAGAGTTGGAATCAATCTTTGCCCCGAGTATTAACATTGTAGAGCTTGACGAGGGCTTTGAGATCATCCAAGCCAAAATTCGATTCGGACGTTTTCAAGAGATTTTGTTTATTTTCAAAAAGTAGGGTTTTCTTGTACTTATTTAACATGGATTTACATGAGTATATGTGGTAATTTTGGTATACTCCATCGGGAAATTTGTAGAGATATTTGTGAAAACTCATATTAGAAGCTAGGGTTTGAGATTGAATTTGGTATTCTCTATAATTTTCTTATTAAACCTATTTTTCTTGTATCAAATAGCATGTTGGTATTTGAATTTGAGAAAGTCTCAATTTTTGTAAACCCTAATTTGTGAAATGGTATGAATTGTAGGGATTGTACTCTACCTTGAAATTGAGACATGAGTATTATGAAATTGCATAATGTTAGAGATTGCATTGTTGGGCATTGGTGGAGAATGACATTGTTGTAGAGATTGACATCTTAGAATAAACTAAAACCTATTTTATAATTGTGTATGCGAATTGGTATATTTACCGGATGAAAACCCGTTATTGAACGGCGGTGTGCTGAACACATTTTCAATATGATTAAGTAATGGCATAAGTTGCCCTATTTACGATTTATATATCATGGATCTAAATTGATTGGTATGGCGAATACGGATAATGTATAGAGATAATGGTTAATGTGGTGAGAGAGACCTTTGAGAGTTTTGTACTTCTAGAAGTTTGACTTTGTCTTTGACTATTTGGCCCATTGATCGGGGTTCGTCTTGGCTTCTTTATTCTTGGCACTTTGACTTATGTTCACTTGACTGCATTTTGTACCTTTGGAGCTTTTAAGCGAAATAAAATGCTTAGGGGCTCTATGATCAAGGTTTTTTGCATTTTTCCTGCCTTTGAATTTTGGATAGGAATTTTGAATTTCAAACCTTAACTTTTCACCTACATTCATAAAAAGTTTTTATTAATTTTAACACACATAACCCAAGGGTTGTAGCAACTTACTAAGGGCTTGAGGCATAAGCCTTGAGGTTCCAGGTTTCACTCTCCCCGAATAACAGTAGATATGATTGGTAAGATGAACCTTCCAGGCCTAGGCGAACCGTACCCAGTATTAGGAGTATGGATTCGAATCCCCACCTGTGTGCGAGTCCACGACTTACCACTACATAGTTAAATGACCCTACTATGTAGCACCATCTAAGGGTGTCCTTTAAGGCCTCGGCTTCTTAGGGTCTAATCCTAGAGGTCACCCATCTGTGGTTAAACCTTTAATTTTAACACACAATAACATGATATGTCAATTTTTAATTTGTCACAAAATCATATAATGTCTAAGTCCTTTATTATGCCATTGTAGGTGAGTTTGGAATTTTAAATTATAAGTCTCTAGAATTCCTCATATTAGTTTTGGGTTGGAAACCCGAAACTAGCATTTTTGGTATGTAGAACAAGTCTTAATTTATTCATGGAAAATGTTATGGTGTGCACTCCTTTAGGGGTGCGTATATCATATGCACCCTACCATGAAATGTGTAACTTGCCACAAATTGGCTTAACAAAAAATGGCGTAACCAAGTTACGAACTTTTACAACATCAATCACAAATTATGGACATTTTATTATGCCAATTTGTGGCGAAATTACGCATTTTGTAGTTGATGTTACATAATTTTATAGTAAAGTTACACATTTTGTGGTAGGGGTGCGTAGAGTATGCATCCCTAAGTGGGTGCACACCGTAGGAGAACCCTTTATTCATACATTTTCAAAGTGTGTGAACAAAATCACACATATTAATTGGTCTAAAATAGTGAGTCCACAATTTTACGTTGGTCGATATACTTTTTGAATATGTTATCTATTATTTTAGACCAATCAAATATGTTTTGCACACATGATTTGTGTGAACAAATTCATTTTCACTTAGAACATACCAAACAACCCATGCACAGTAGAATGTAGAAATACATAAACAATAATAAAAGTGCAATATATATATAGCATATGACAAAAAACATAGGGTTTTACAAACAAATATCCTATAGGTACAAGAAAAAATAAAAAATTATAGAACTCATGGCACTTTTCATTAATTCCATAATGCTTCTCACTTTTTCTAAAACTTCTTTTAACCTTTTTACCATTTTCAAAATACTTGTTGCACTCAACATTGAACAACCCCTGTGACGCTTATTAGCATTTGCCAAAAACATAAAACAAAAAAATTATCTATGAACTTCATAAAGACTAAAAAGCTACTCAAGCCAGATCATGAGCCATCTTAACATATAGAGCAACAATTTGAACTTGTACCAACTGTAAAATCCAATCTAGCGGTGGTGATGCCTGTTGGAAATTTTGATTTTATAAGCTTATTTTGGGCAAACATTAAGCCCAAATTTAAGTGGGGCCCACACGTCTTTTGGAGTGGGTTCAAGTGGTGACGTGTTCCTTGCCACATGGCAAGTCATGCAGTGAAGACGGTTCATCCAAACTATTTATGGGTGAATGAGAAGTTGACGTCGTTTTCGGTTTTGTGAAATGGGAAGTTGAAGAGTCAAATATGAGTTACTTTGTTTTGGTTATCCAACATAGAAATAATAAGAGAGCTTGTATGAGTATATAAGCTCTAGATTGATATACTTGGAGGGGCACTCCAAGTTTTGTAAGGAGGGGAGTTATGGACAAAGTGGGCTTGACCTAATTCTATCACATGCGCACGTGCCACCACTGCCAACTGGCCAGCTAGGTCGGGTCCTAACTTTAATTTTTTGGAAAAAATTTGTTTGAATTTTTTCAAATTCTTGTGGGAAAATTTTAATTCCTAACAAATTAATTCAAAATTTTGCGCCAAAAATTCGAATTTGAATTTGCTTTGAACTAGTGCCTTCTCTAGTTGTCTTCCTTCACTTTTCCAGCGATTCAAATTCGTACTAGTTCAGAGGGTTTTTCTATCCTTCCGAACAGGCAGCATTGTGCCTATAAATAGATGATTCTCCAACAAGTTCATTCATGCAATTCATTCCCCTTTTTCTTTTTTTCATGCATCTGTTCTTCATACTAGTTTATAGAAGTTTTCGAGAGTGCAGAACTCAGGTTCTGGTTCGCAAGACTAATTATTTGTAGTGCTACTACAATCTGTGAAAGTGATCATTGTATCTTGAGAGATAGACACCGATAATCCATGAGCACCTGTGCAGTGGTGAATCTATTTTAAGGACAGAGTGTCACGCACTAGACTTGATTTTGATTTTTCTGTTCTAATTTTTTAGCACCAGAGCTTCGTGTAAGTAATTTATTTATTTATTTTTTAGTGTTTATTTGTTACACAGAAGATTGTTTCAACAATCTTAAGACAGATTTGCGTTATTCTGTTTATATAGAATTTTTCGTTTGTTTGCTTTTCAAATTTTTTTAATTACAAAAAATTATTTTCTTTGTGAAGTTTGTCAGAAATTAATTGTGAATTTTCAGAAATAATATTCTGGGTTTTCATTAATTAAAATTATGATTTTCATTATTTTAATTTTTGAATTTTACAGAAATAATATTCTGTGTGGAATTAATTTGATTAAATAAAAAGTTTATTTTCAAATTAATTTGAAATAAAAAGTATAATTTTGTTTCTTTTATTTTTTACAAAACTTTATTTTGTACTTTTGGTTTAATTTTCTATGTAGTATAAAATTCTGATTATAATTATTTTTTATAATTTAGAATTCAATGGCTACTGAAACTGCTTAAACCTCTAATCTGACCGGTGTTGAGACTGGCCCAATCTCTCCTTCTATTGTGACAGTCCCAGTGAATCACGGGGAAAAGCCAAAAAAATTTCTAAGAACTGGCTTTAAAAGATGGCAACAGAAATGTTGTTCTATCTTACTACATTAAATCTGGTGTGTTTCCTTTGTAAGGATGCTCCTATTCTGAAAGAGGATGAAGCTCGATGCTTGGAAGCATGCGAATTTCTTTTGCCGCAATTATATCTTGAATGGGCTTGATAATACATTGTACACTATTTATAGACCTATCAAGATGACAAAGGAATTATGGGAGTCATTGGAGAAAAAATACAAAACAAAAGATGTTGGCTCGAAGAAATTCGTGGTGGGCAAATTTCTAGATTTTGTGATGGTTGATTCGAAGACTGTGATCAGCCAAGTTCAGGATCTCCAACTTATCCTGTATGACATCCATGAAGAAGATGTGTCACTAAGTAAGTCCTTTCAAGTCGCTGCCCTAATTGAAAAATGACTACAAGGATGGAAAGAATTCAAGAACTATCTCAAGCACAAAAGCAAAGAAATGACTTTGGAAGAATTAATTGTGCAACTGAGAATTGAGGAAGACAACCGGACTTCTGAGAAGAGGGTTGGAAAGCATCCTATGGAGTCAAAGGCAAATGTGGTGGAACATGCACCAAAAGCAAAGAAATGGAAATTTACCAAAGAAAGTTCCTCACAAGGCTCTAAAGGAGGGGACACCAAGAAATTCAAGTTTAATGGCAAATGCTACATCTGTTACGAAGAGGGACACCGGACCAAAGATTGTCCTAGCAAGCGCAAAGGTAAAGAAAGTTCAAGTAAGAAATCTGCTTAAGCTAATGTCATTGAAGTGGACAGAATCTCGAATGTTGTTGATGACATAAATCTTTCAGCCGCTGTCTCCGAGGTTAATCTTGTCGAAAATCTCAAAGAATGATGGGTGGACACTAGAGCCACTCATCACATCTGTGCCAACAAAAAGATGTTCTTCTCTTATTTAGTGGTGGACAATGGAGAACAATTATTCATGGGAAACTCCTCAACTTCTGAAGTCGAATGACAAGGAAAGATTATTCTGAAGATGACATCTGGAAAGGAATTCACCCTCAACAATGTGCTGCATGTACCAGACATTCACAAGAATCTTGTTTCCGGATCTTTGTTGAGCAAGAATGGGTTTAGGCTAATTTTTTAGAGTGACAAATTTGTACTTACCAAAACGGGATGTATGTAGGAAAATGTTACATGAATGATGGCCTTTTCAAAATGAATGTAATGACTATTGTATCTTCTATGGTTAATAAAAATATATCTTCTTCTTACTCGCTTGAGTCTTCTAATTTATTATGACATGTTAATTATGGATCTTTGCGTAGATTAATTAATATGGAATATTTACCTAAATTTGAAATTGATCCAAATCATAAATGTGAAATTTGTGTTGAGGCAAAATTAACTAAAACCCCTTTTCATTTAATTGAAAAAAGTACTGAACCATTTGAATTAATTGATAATGACATTTGTGATTTTAAATCAATTCAAACTAGAGGTGAGAAAAAATATTTTATCACTTTTATAGATGACTGTACTAGATATAATTATGTTTATTTAATTTGAACGAAGGATGAAGCTTTGGAAACTTTCATTCAATATAAGAATGAAGTTGAAAATCAGCTTGGCAAGAAAATTAAAATTCTAAGAAATGATAGAGGTAGTGAATATGAATCACCTTTTGGTGATTTTTGTAAAGAACGTGGAATAATTCATCAACCACGGCTCCTTACTCACCTCAGCAAAATGAAATTGTTGAAAGGAAAAATATGACTTTAAAAGAAATGATGAATACCATGTTAATAAGTTCTAGATTACCTCAAAACGTGTGGGGGGAGTAATACTTTCTGCTAATTATATTCTTAATAAAGTACCTCGAAAGAAAGTGAATCAAACACCATATGAATTGTGGCATTAAAAAGTATCATCCTACAAATACTTAAAAGTGTAGGGGTGTTTGGCTAAAGTGGCTATTCCTAGTCCTAAAAAGACTAAGATAGGTCCGAAAACCGTTGATTGCATATTCATCTGTTATGCCAAGAATAGTAATGCATATCGGTTTTTTATTCATAAGTCAGAACACTCAGAAATACATGTAAATACTATTATTGAATCTAGGAATATATCGTTCTTTGAATATGTGTTTCCTAATAAAACTAGACAAGAGACTAGTACTAACAAAAGATTTTATGATGCTAGTGCGAGTTATGATCAAGAACAAGATCAAGTACAAAAGTGAGAGATAGATTGTCACGACCCAAACCCACCCCTATAGGTTTAACGCCGTAATCGGCCAGTAATCCTTGGATTACCAAAGGCCTCTTAACAGAATGACATATAGTTAGGGGCTACAGAAGCAAATATACAAAATATACATATTCCATTGAGTTGTGAAAACATATACGGGACAGATAATTTAGAAAGAAACCTTTTATAAACTTACGAGTGATGTCAAAAGGTACAGTATTTACACGTCACGTCACTCCATGAACATATTATCAGAGATCTTGCCCGAAAATCAAAAGAAACAAAGTCTAGTACATTCGCAAAAACAGTCACTAAACTTGACTTAATTCGGAACCTCCTCAAGAGGCACAAAGGTTGGCTGACAAAAACTGAGACGCCAGGTCCTCAAGCCTGAGTCTGGTCACGTGCCTGATCTCCTACATACATAATATAAATAGTGAATAGAAGACTAGTGAATAATAACGGAGTAAAGGATTTAATGAATAAAGTTCATACCATATTCAGAAATCAGATACATATTCGTATTCAGATCATATACAGAAATTAGAGTTTACGCTTAATCATACATGGTACATCCATTAGCGCTAACAGAGCAAATACAGAACAGATGCAGAACATATGGTGGTTATGAGTAACCAACTCTATAAAGAAACCTCCAGATCTAGGTAACAAATAGATATATTAAGCTCCATGATAGAGCCCTCGATACGGGTAACAGATTGCAGACATATTAAGTTCCATGATGGAACCTCCGATACTGGGTAACAGCTAACAGATATCACATGATGCTAAGGATACCACGAATATATTTTTAGAAATTGGACAATCATTTATTGTACAGAACATGTCATTTAGAAAACAGATCTTATTTTATCATACAGAAAATAAATAAAGTTGAATATAACTTTACTAAGTTATTACTCACAGATGGCTTCGGGTGCAGACAGACAGAGCAGACTAATCAAACGGTTTACGGCACGTGACCTACATTAACACATAACAAATACACAATTGAAACTCACATTGGAATATATTTAACTCATTACGTTCCGTTCTTAGTGTGTTCCTACACGTTACCCTCATTATCATGCCTTAAACTTAGCCTAGGAATGCCTAGGATGGAATGAGGATATAAAAATGCATTTGAAAACACTTGACTTGACCGAATTTTCTAAAAAGAGGGTCCCCGCTCGAGCGTAGCTTCCTTCACTCGAGCGGATATGCAAAATGTGAGGGGACGCTTGAGCACAACTTCCTCAGCCCGAGCGTTCTGCAAACTTTGAAAAAGTACTGATTATGCGATTTTCACGCTCGACGGATGCGCGATGGTCGCTCAAGCTTAAGACCCATGTCCCCGCTCGAACGCAACTCTTGATGCTCAAGCGGTCTACAAATACATGGAACTTCTGGGAGCATGTATTTCACACTCAAGCGAACTTTCGGTTGCTCGATCGGAGATGCAAACACAAAGGTGGCCGCTCGAGCGCAGGATCTGACGCTTGAGCGGAGAGGTTGAATTCTAGAATTTCTAGATTCACCTCCAAGCTCCCAAATTCAACTTCAAAGCGACAATTTAGTTCTTTTGGGCCAAAAATTTAAAGAAACATGTAGAAACTTGTATAACAATATGAAATGAAGATCAATTCACAAAATCAAAGCCCAAAACCAAATCAATTCTTCAAAACAAAGCTTCAAATTTTGTATATACAACATGCATGCAATGATATAAGATATTGTCTTTCAAAGTATGAGTAATTTGGGATTGTAAGTGCAAAACTATGGTGAGCTTTCAATATTTAACAAAGATGTCCTATTGCATGTATGATTGATTGTAAATTAAACTCAAAATTCATGAATTATGCATGCATGCATGAATTAATCTTTCATTCTACACTCTTAATTTAATTCCCATGCTTAATCTTCTAATTGTCTTGAATTCTTGCACTAAGTAATTTAAATTCATGTTGAAGGAGTTGAATTTCCTACCTTAAGCCTTGAGCTAGCAAAAGTTAGAGTCAATCTTCCCTTCAAGGTTGAGTAATTCTTGATTTTCCCTCTAAATTTCCTACAATTCACTCTAAATTGTTGAAGTTCCTCTCCCAACTCTTACACTCTCTCCTCTCTCACGTTTGAGTCAAAGATGAGGAAAATGAACATATGTATAATAGCCTTAAGTCAACAATTTGCCTTATATAGGCTTGGGTAAAAGTGTAATTATTTATTGATCAAACTAATCAAGTAGACATTAATTTATTTTAATTTAATCGTTCCAAATCGAAATTCAATTAAACCTACCATAAGATTCTAAAAATTCTAACTAACACATAAATCAAGTCAATTTCTGGATCGGGTGCTGATAAGGCCTTCAATTCGCAAACCAAAACGAAAACATGAACAAATCTTTTTACGTTAAACAGATATAAACACAAATAAGGCAATATATGATGCAAAATTCCACTTTAATTACTCATTAGGCATAATTAAACATGGATTAACGTTAATCATGGGTCGAGGTTGTTACAGTCTTCCCCCCTTAAAGAGTTTGGTCCTCCAAACTCGAATTACCTTCATTTTGAAAGAATACCAGGTCCAAAGGGAACAGTTCAAGGTATCTTTTCATCATGACTTCTTCTGTTTCCCAAGTTGCATAGGTTCCTACGTGATTCTGCCAATTGACCTTCACTAACAGAATTTCCTTGTTCCTCAATCTTTTGATTCGGCGGTTCACAATTTGCATTGGCCTCTCCTCGTATGTATAATCATCATTCAGAAGCACATGAGTCAGCTCAATCACATGTAGCTGATCTCTTAAATACTCTCGAAGCATAGATATGTGAAAAACGTTGTGCATATGCTCCATGATCGGAGGTAAGGCTACTAGGTATGTTACTGAATTGATCTTTTCAAGAATTTCATATGGTCTGATGCATCTCAGTGCCAACTTGCCTTTCACTCCAAGCCGCGTTTTCCCTTTCATTGGAGTCACCTTTATGAACACGTGATCCCCGACTTCATATTCTCTATCTCGCCTTCGGACATCTGCATAGCTTTTTTGGCGGCTTTATGCAGTTTTCAACCTTTGTTGAATTAATTTCACATTTTCAGTTGTTTCTTATACAAGTTCTGGTCCCAACAATGGTCTGTCACCTACTTCAACCCAACAGATAGGAGAACGACATTTTCTTCCATATAGAGCTTCATAAGGAGCCATCCCAATACTTGAATGATAGTTTCTATTGTACCCAAACTCGGCTAAAGGTAAATAAGTCTCCCAATTCCCTTGGAAGTCCAACACACACATCCGCAACATATCTTCTAAAGTCTTATTGGTTCTTTCAGATTGACCGTCTGTCTATGGATGGTAGGCACTACTCAATCGCAATTCAGTTCCCAAAGCCAGTTGCAAACTTTGTCAGAATCTTGATGTAAACTTCGAATCTATCAGATACAATAGATACTGTTACACCATGTAATCTCACAATTTCATTCATATACATGTTAGGTAATTTGTCCATATTTTAAATGGTTTTAACAAGCAGAAAGTGGCCAGATTTAGTCAAACGATCAACTATGACCCAGATAGAATCCATACCTCGAGAAGAGCGAGGCAAACCGGCAATGAAATCCATAATAATATGTTCCCACTTCCATTCTGGTATTGGAAGTGACTGTAGTAATCTAGCGAGTCATTGATGTTCAACTTTAACTTGTTAGCAGTGCAAACATTTAGCTACAAAGTAAGTAATGCTTTTCTTCATTCCAGGCCACCAGAAGTTCTGTCTCAAGTCATGATACATCTTTGTGTTCCCCCGGATGCATGGCAAATTCGGAGCTATGAGCTTCAGTCATAACACACTTTCTTAAATCAGAGGAATCTGATACACAAAGTCTATTCTTAAATTTCAACACGTTATTCTCAAACATAAACCCCGGCCTTGGCTTTGAGTCAAATTCTTCCACAATCTTTTTCAAGAACTCATCTTCAAGTTGTTTCTCTCTAATTTCTTCAATGATTGCAGGTTGTGCAGAAATAGAAGCTAAGATTCCGCCCTGTTCTCGCATCACAATCTCAATTTCATTCTTTTCCAGGTCACGTAACAATTCCTTCTGGCTAGTGAGCAAACATGACAAATTCCCAATGGATTTTTGGCTCAAAACATCTGCAACGGTATTTGCCTTTCCTGGATGGTACAAAATCTGCAAGTCATAATCTTTAATCAATTCTAACCATCTTCGTTGTCTCATGTTCAGTTCCTTTTGGGTGAAGAAATATTTCAAACTTTTATGATCCGTGTATACTTCACAAGTCACACCATACAGATAATGTCGCCAAATCTTCAAAGCAAAGACGACAGCTGCCAATTCGAGGTCATGAGTTGGGTAGTTCTTTTCATGTGGGCGGAGTTGCCAAGAGGCATAAGCAATCACTTTCCCATTCTACATTAGTACACAACCCAACCCTTTATACAACGCGTCACTATAAACCTGAAACCCATCAGTACCGTTAGGTAGAGTTAAGATTGGTGCAGCCACTAATCTGGTTTTCAACTCTTGAAAAGTTGTTTCACGCTGATAATTCCAATCAAATGACACATTTTTCTGTGTTAGCTGCGCCAATGGCATAGCAAGTTTCGAGAAATCTTTCACAAACCTTCTGTAGTAACTTGCAAGTCCCAGAAAACTTCTCACTTCTGACACATTAATTGGTCTTGGCCAATTCACAATGGCTTCAATTTTCTGAGGGTCAACCGAAATACCAAAACATCAAAAGGATATGCTTTGTCACAGTCACATTACATTGAGAAAATACTTAACAAATTTAGCAAAGATGATAATCATCTTGCTAGAACACCTGTGGGTGTTAATCTGTTTCTTCCTAAGAATGTACAGAAAAGTATTTCTTAATTAGAATATGCCAAAATTATTAGAAGCTTAATGTACTTGATGAACTGCACTCACTTAAATATAGCCTATGCAGTAAGTAAATTAAGTTGATATACGAGTAATCCAGGAGTAGAACACTAGAAAGCTATTATAGGAGTTCTAAGATATCTCAGATTTACTAGTAACATTAGGCTATACAATACTAGATATCTAGCGGTACTTGAAGGATACTATGATGCGAACTGGATATCGGATACTTGAGACTCAAAATCCACTAGTGGGTATGTCTTTACTCTTGGTGGTGCTGCTATATCTTGGAAATCTTTCAAACCGATTTGCATTGTTAGATCTATTATGGAATCAAAGTTTATAGCTTTAGATAAAGCTGGGAAAAAAGCAGAATGGCCTCATCACTTCCTTGAAGATATTCTAATGTGGCTGAAACTTGTGCCTGCTATATGCTTACATCATGATAGTCAATCGGCAATAGGTAGAGCACAGAGTCATATGTATAATGATAAGTCACGACACATTTGTTGTCGGCATAACACTGTGAGACAACTACTCTCTAATGGAGTTATTTCCATTGAATATGTAAAATCTAAAGACAATATAGCGGATTCACTAACCAAAAGGTTAGCAAGAGAGTTAATTAAGAATTCATCGAGGGGAATGAGACTTAAGCCTATTAAATAAGAGTTACCATAATGG
Source organism: Camellia sinensis (assembly GCF_055761805.1). NCBI lineage: Eukaryota > Viridiplantae > Streptophyta > Magnoliopsida > Ericales > Theaceae > Camellia > Camellia sinensis. The sequence goes on from NC_138962.1 coordinate 94,347,688, forward strand.
CAACCCAACCTAGTTGATTGGAGGTCCCAAGATCTAGGTTCAAAGGGACAATCAAGTTGTGTATGACTTATAAGGATAGTTGGGAAATCAAACTCATACCCATTTCAATGATAAAATAGTGATCTCTGCAGCGTGTTAGGTTAAGTAATGCTTTTAATGATTCTTATATCTAGGAATACCTAGTGGAGTATAGCAGGATACTCTTCATAAGAATCACCTATATGAGTGTGAACTGGACCGGTTCTATGAGATTTATGAGGACTACAACTCTCTAAAGCACTCATGAAGTACTATGTTGTTTAGGGCCAAAATGAACACAGTCACGAGAACCAAACTGTGTCTGGAAATATGCTGTGTGAGTTTTATTGTCTTGGTTTACACAAATGGCTAAACAGTTCAAGGCATCATATTCATTGATTAGTTAGTAAATCCGATAGTGTCTCACAAGGGAAGGTTCAAAGCCAAAAACTACCTATCCTTTGCTGAATATATCTGATTTCTGTACTCTCTTAAGAAACATCATATTGTTGTATTTTCTCTCCGTCAATTCCATTCATGTGGGGGATTGTTGAAAAATTTGGTTTTATAGGCTTATTTTGGGCCAACATTGAATCCAAATTTAAGTGGGGCCCATACGTCTTTTAGGATGGGTTCGAGTGATGTGTTCCTTGTCGCATGACAAGTCACACGATGTAGACAATTCATCAAAACCATTATGAGTGAATGGAAAGTTGACTTCATTTTCGATATCGTGAAATGGAAAGTTGAATAGCCAAATGTGAATTACCTTGTCTTGGTTGTCCCACGTAGAAACAATAAGAAAGCTTGTATGAGTATATAAGCTCTAGGTTGGCATACTTGGGATAAGCCCCAAGGGGCACCCCAAGTTTTGTAAGGAGAGGGGTTATAAACAAAATGGGCTTGACCCAAATCCACCACACACGCGCATGCGCCGCCATCCGGCAGGCCAAGCCATACCGGGCCTGTCACACCCCAAACCTGGGCATGACCGGCCGTGGCCTACAGGGCCTTAGCCCAAGGCACACGTAATCCTAAACACGAATCCATAATCACATCGAATAAATGTAACAATAGTCCAGTAATAAATAAACCAAAACTCAATCCAGTTACATGTCACCAATATAAATGGTAAAACCAACCATAACCAACTTCCAAAAATATATACTAAATTGAACACAAACTACTCACAAAATAAAATAATTCTAAATAAAACCCAACCATAATGTATGTACAAAACCGACATAACAAGCTAAAAAATAAATAAATGAATGTCCTAGAGGTCCATGCAATTGAGTTCCCGTTATGCCATGAGTCCACTCTAAGTCCTTCTAACACCTAGAAATGATAAACAACTTAGTCAGCTGGTAGCTCAGTGAGTTGCAACGTGGATAGTATATATAGTTTTGAAAACAAGGTTCAATTTCAAAATAAGATATATATAACAAAAACTAGATTGACATACAATTTTGATAAAGATAATTTATTTCAAAAAAAAGGTTCTACAGTTCAACGGTTAAAAATACTCATGTCTATCAAGAACATAACAAATGACATCCTCCATTTAAAACAGATTACAACATGATCACCAATAATTTTTTGGGTACCAAGAATAACAAGTAACATGCCACAAAGTTCTCAAGGCAATATACCCGTTGGATTCAATATCGAACCAAAAGTCATCCTCGGGGTGGCAACCCGGGCCTTTTCTCTAAGACGATCTGATTGAAGGTCACCTAGCCTAGCCCAGCCTAGGTCTTTTCCTTACAATCGTTGAGCACTAGAGTCATCACAGCCCAACCCGGATCTGTTCCTTAGTGGCCAGAGTCACCACACATAGTGGAGTAATTTTCCTAGACTTTTATATACAGATGGTCCCAATAATCCATACAATTCAGTTTCGCAAAACATGGTAGTTCACCAGTATAAACATAAGACCATAACAAATAGTTTACAGTATGCCAAGTTCACACATGTTTCAGAAATAATTTAATTCCATTGATAATATAATAATTTATCAAAACAGTTTAGTCCTGAAACAACAATTTAATTTTCCAACAGTTCAGGGTAGGGAAACATTTATAAAAATATGTAGCATGCAACTACTCACCTGAAAACGGAATAATATTATCATCAAATAGAATGTGAAAGTCCAAGTAGTGCCCTGAATGAAGTATGAAAACTACACGTCACTACTAATTTAAAAATACTAAAAAGAATAACAAATTAAGCACCCCACACTAAAGCGCACTAACACAGCTCAACCCCACTCACCAATACTCTTAAATAATACCTAATTTCATGTTCTTCAAGGTCTTAAATTACTCAAGACATGGGTTCAGATCAAAACTTAATTAAAAATAACTTTAATATAAAACAGAATTTTAAACAAGTATTCCCAATCTATTCGCTAACTTTGAAAATTAAAAACCCACTCCATGCTATTCGAAAAATTCCAAACCCTCCAGATATCAACTAATATATCCTACGTTTCAAACCCAATTCGTTTTACTTGATTTTCTTATCAAAATAATTACTTACAATTAATTATATCCAAACAGATTGTTTTCTGTAGCACTTTAATGAAATTAATGGTTCTCTTAGTATACACGAGCAATCAATGCAAGGCCAAAAATGTAAGAAACTAGACTCGTAGCTGGTTCTAATAAAGCTGATTTGATAATTTTCAAATTTATACCCAAAGAGAACGACACTTCCGAGTTACTGTTTTACACCAGTTTTCTAAATAGATTTGAACGCACCAGTTAGTATAGATGTTGACTCCCAAAAATTATGAGAAAATTCTGATATTGGGTTCAATATGAAATTGATCTACTGTAAAAATTTAAATTCAAAATTCATCCGTTTAATATGATTCCTCAATTTTTAAAATCTATAATTTTGTGTAGAATTCTTATCCAATGACTTTAGCTCCTTAATTCGCTTTAAAATTTTGCATGATAATAATATACACAAAACACTATCCCAATCAGCTAAACCGTTACTTTTTCTTCCAACAACTCACAACACCACATGCACCATAACTATGTAAGCAACATACTATAATAGAACAAGAATAGATTGATTGTTACCTTAGATTTGTTGAGCCACAAAGGTGGTAGAAGTTTCTTTCTCTCCCTCTCTCTTTTCTATCTCTTGCTCTCTCTTCCTCTCTCACATTGCTGCTACTGCTACTGCTATAGTATTATTAGGAACCCCAGGGTTGTTATATATATCTAAACAAAACTCTAAATAATTATCCTTTGTTTTATATTATTTTTTTTTCTTCTCACCATTAATTTAAATAAAATATAACTATTATTACATCAAAATATACTTACTAACGTGTCCCCTATTTTTTTTAAATAATAAATCTTACCTCCAAATTAAAGACTTTCACCATAAATTTATTTTAGGTTTAAAATTTATTAAAAGATTGTTCAGTATTATTTAATTTGCACTTTAAGATTTACAAGTAAAATATTTGAGGTTTGTAAATAATTATTTATTTTATTTGTATATTCAGGTTCTCATAGGTCCGAGTGCGTAGTGTGGGTTGGGTCAGGTCCTAACTTTAATTTTTTGGAAAAATTTCGTTTGATTTTTTTCAAATTCTTGTAGGAAAATTTGAATTCCTAACGAATTAATTCAAAATTTTGCGCCAAAAATTTGAATTCGAATTTGCTCCGAACCAGTGCCTTCTCCGATCGTCTTCATTCACTTTTTCGATAATTCAAATTCGTACTTGTTCGGAGGGTTTTTCTGTCCTTCCAAACAAGCACCATTGTGCCTATAAATAGATGATTCTTCAACAAGTTCATTCATTCAATTCATTCGCGTTTTTCTTTCTTTCATGCATCTGTTCTTCATACTAGTTTTTAGAAGTTTTAGAAAGTGCAAAACTTAGGTTCTAGTTCACAAGACAGATTGTTTGTAGTGCTATTACAATCTGTGAGAGTGATCATTGTATCTTGAGAGATAGACACCGATAATCCCTGAGCACCTGCACAGCGGGGAATCTGTCTTAAGGACAAAGTATCACACACTCGACTTGATCTTGATTTTTCTGTTTTAACTTTTCGGTACCAGAACTTCCTGTAAGTAATTTATTTGTTTTGTTTCAATATTTATTTTTTACACAGAAGATTACTTCTAAATCAGGCCAGCTCTCATTATTTACGAGACCCAAAGCCAGTTTTAAATAAAGAGTCTTTCATATATATTTAAGAAAAATGTAATCAAAAGATTATGTATTTTCAATCATCACAAATCAAATAATTAATAAAAGGAAATATATAAAAAATAAAATAAAAATCAGGTACCCTAACAAACAAAAAAATTGTATGATTATAATCAAACAAATACTTAACCAAGCAAAAGCATGATGAACTCATATTATATCTTGAAACTCTATTTTTATATTACAAATATGAGACTTTTCATTATAGTTTAGTAAATAAAAAAAATACAAAAAAACATAGAAATATGATTGTTCCCCCATAAGTATAAAAAAAAAATTAGATGAATAGTTCTATCAAAAAGAAATTTAAGAAAGTGTCTTCAATATTTGTGATGAATGAGGATTGAGAGTGTTGGAAAATTTGAATTAAATTTTCTCCAATGGTTGTGTCTCTTGACATGGAAGGGTGTGTCCTTTTGAAGGGTCACAACCTTTCTAAAGAGTTATGGAGGAATCTATAAATTCTATCCCCCCCTCACTTCAATTTGAAGAGGGAATTGCAATTCTCTTCTTCACTTTGCATTTATTCTTCATATTTTTTGAGTCTAATTTTCCTATAAAGAGAGTACATGCACAGCGAAGTTCGCTAGGCTTGCAATAGTAGTGCTGCTAGTACAAAACATTGATCGTGGTATCTTGGGAGATAGACGTCCATTGAATCCCAAGCACCGGTGGGAGGACGAATCTGTCTTAAGGAAAGAATGTTACACACTTGACTCGATCAAGTTTTGTCTATTTATGTGTTGTAAGTTTTGTTACGTTATTTTTTCAATTTATTTCAGTTTTAGTTTTGTCCCAAAACCGTTTACATATTTTTTTAAATTATATTTTCCATATAGTTTGGTACTATTTTTCTAACAATCTTAAGACAGATTCATCCATCCTGTTTATGATTTTTGGGAAAATATAATTGATTCAAATATGGATTTCGTTCATCTTCATTTTGATAATTTAGATATTAATTGTTTCTGAATGAATAGTATGATTTGACTTTTATGATTGATTGCAACATACTGTTAATGGGATCATTTTTTGAATCTATGGTTTTACTCACAGGTTATGACTAGTTCGAACTGTTTCTGTTCTATTTATAGAATACAATATGATAGATTTGTTTGATTGGTCATTGGTTTTCCTTTTGATCTAATTATTATTATTATTATTGGTTCCTTCCATCATCAAGATTCCCTGTGGTATTTGATCCATCACAAACCAATGCTTCTTCATAATGTCTTCGTCCTGGCACGACTTCCTGTCTACAGGAACCAGAGGGTCCAATCTCTTAGCCTCCAAAATTGCCGCGCGGAGATACTCCATTTCGCGTAACTCGTTGAAACTGTATGTTTCGTCGGTACGTTTCACATTTTGGATTCATACTGTTTCAAGTTCTTAGAGAATCTAGATCTTAGGTGTGGAATATCATCACCCCATGTGAGGGGTGATCCTCCATGTGCTGCAAGAGTGCAAAGCCAACAAAGATGTGTTGGCCATGTGAAAGAAGATGCAACATGTGGAGAAAGAGCTGGCCATGTGCATAGACAGCCAAGCTCTCCCTCTGTTAGTGTATAAATGGAGGTTGTGGTGAGAGTTTAATTGAGAGAGTGAGAAAATAGAGCAAGTCAGAGAGTGAGATATGTGAGGCGGAGAGACCGTCTCCCTCGGTGTGAGCGAGGGAGACGGGTGAGTGGGTGAGTGAGGAGAGTGTGAGCTCCTCCTCTATTGTAATCTTTCTGTAATATCTCCATTAGTGATAACCGGCTACTCTCCCGTGGACGTAGGCATTGAGGCCGAACCACATTAAATATTGTGTCTCCTTGAGTGTGGGTGTGTTTTTCTGCATGGAATAATTTCTATAAGGTCTTGGGCGGGATCACAGATCCCAACAAGTGGTATCAGAGCCTCGTTGGTGGCGTTTCGGAACAAAAACAACGTGTTGTTTGAAACTGTCCAGAAATCAAGTTGCTTGAAATCTGATTTTGAGCATACCAGGAGCAAGGGCTCGACGAGAGGAGTCCAGAAATATAAAGCAGACACCCAGAGGAGTCCCCACGCGCTCTCACGCGCCGCCTGAAGAAGGCGCGTGAGTCCCAGTCGCTGCACGCGCCCCCACGCGCCATGCAGAGAGCCGGCGCGTCATCTCACTCGCGTGTACGCGCCCCACGCGCGGCGGAAGGAAGAAGGTAAGTGGGGGAGGCGCGTGTAAGGCACGCGCATGCCGCGTCAGCGTGCCACGTCGGCAACACATGGCGACACGTCAGCAAAGGGATGCCACGTGTCTGCCCCGTCAGCCAGAGGCAGGGAGGGATCCAGTGCTTCGCGGCTACGGTGCAGCCGCAGATCTGAGGCGTACAAAATGTTTTGGCTAGATCGAAGCCATTTGGAGTCCCTTTTTGGTGATCCAATAGTGGTTTCCGACTATTTGGAGTATTCCGGACACATCTGTACGGTCAGATTTTGGAGACGGAGTTTCTGTAAAAGGAAGGCAGATTAAAGTGGCAGACGGCATCAGGGGCAGTGTACGGAATATTCTGTTGGTACACGGAATATTCCCTGAACTTCTGAAAATTGCAATTTGGCCCAGAATTTTCAGAAAATTGTGGTGTGGCCCAGCTTTCGGGGATAGTTTTCAGTGAGGTCCCCGGAAATGCAGCGAAGGTTGGTTCTAGCTAAACGGACCGCTCCGGACGCAACCGCGAGGACAGAATAGTGAAATTCTGAACGGTTTGGAAAGATTGTCAAAACATGGGTGTTTGTCATCTTCAATACTCGAAGGAAGGTTGCCGGATATTATGGAATGTTGCGGATTCACTGAAGAGGTTAGAATGGGCAGATTCTGACCAGATTGGACAACCAGATACAGATTGAGATAGATCATTGAAGACCAGAGGAGATCAGGCTTGATCAAATGGCAGATCGAGGGAGATCAGGATTGGTCAGGGGCGATCAGAGGATTGCAGACATGATTATCTCAAAGGTCTAGGAAAGTTCTGTCAAAAAGACACTGTCTAAGGAGACTGGTTCTTAAGTGGGACCGGTTGTGACCCCACCAGTCTTTCCTGGGAACTTTCCTGGTTGTTGAGGTGATCGGAGGATCTGGTTCAATCAAAAGAGAAGACCATTCATCGACGGATAGATGATTTGGCAACCAGTACAGGCTCAGGGAAATACTGTAGCTGTTGGAGCTACTGTATACGAGTAGGTACTAATGGTATGTGGACATGTAGAACAATAGTTGCAGAGGAGCATCCTAAGTGCAGAAGTTTTTAATTGCAGACATGCAACAGTGCAAGGGTACGCTAGAGTGTCGTACAGAGGCGCGAGAAGAGTGTGTAGCAGCGGGTTGTTGACAGTTCACAGGAACTTCCAGACAGAGAAATTGAGACAGGTAAAACGCAGGAGTGCGTGCCAAGGAGTGGCAAGTCTTATTTCTCTATGGTGGTTTCTTTAGTTCCATGGCAGCAGATGATAGAGTTGATGCAGATCTCTCAAGCAAGCTCGACGCAGGGAGACCAGAAGCCATGGGTACGGGCACTATGCAAGGAATTGCATAGCTGACGATACTTTGACAGATGGAGCTACTGTCAACCATCAATCTACTGGACAACAAATCAGGGATTGTAAAGGCACAGACAACAAGCGTATGTGGAAACGCCAGGAGGTTGTTCAGAAGTGCAGAGGGCAAAGGCTGAAAGTTCAGAGGAAAAGCTCCGAGCAAAGAAGACAGAGGACGTTGATGAGATAAACAATGAGTTTTCTATTGCTCCAATGACTGGTCCTGCACGGTAATGCATGACAGTCAAGGGCATCCCAGCAGGGGGTGCAGGACATCCAATCAGGGGGTGTCGGATATCTTGGTTGCGCAAGTTCAAGCATAGCAGGTATAGACATCCGAGACAGAAGCGTGGAAGAGATCTGTGGGAGATAGGAGCAGAGGCTCTCTCCAAATCAGAGAGTGGTGTGAGTTGAGTTGAGGATGTAGGATTCCCTCCTCCTCTTGTATCTCTGGTGTATTATCTCTAGCTTTCAAGGGATGCAGCGTCTCAGTGAGGAGATGCAAACTATGTTGAATTTGAGCGTGACAAGATTAGCAGCAATGTGTGTTGTGGATCACCTCACATGGGTTGAGGGGGTGATTTGTGGAATATCATCACCCCATGTGAGGGGTGATCCTCCATGTGCTGCAAGAGTGCAAAGCCAACTAAGATGTGTTGGCCATGTGAAAGAAGATGCAACATGTGGAGAAAGAGCTGGCCATGTGCATGGACAGCCAAGCTCTCCCTCTGTTAGTGTATAAATGGAGGTTGTGGTGAGAGTTTAATTGAGAGAGTGAGAAAACAGAGCAAGTCAGAGAGTGAGATATGTGAGGCGGAGAGACCGTCTCCCTCGGTGTGAGCGAGGGAGACGGGTGAGTGAGGAGAGTGTGAGCTCCTCCTCTATTGTAATCTTTCTGTAATATCTCCATTAGTGATAACCGGCTACTCTCCCATGGACGTAGGCATTGAGGCCGAACCACGTTAAATATTGTGTCTCCTTGAGTGTGGGTGTGTTTTTCTGCATGGAATAATTTCTATAAGGTCTTGGGCGGGATCACAGATCCCAACATTAGGTCTAGAGGAGAGTTTCCAGAAGAACCAAGTGAGTGCCGACGACGTTGAATCGCGGCTTGCGAGGATGACCATTCGTCATCTCTATAAACCTGCCATCATATCACATTCCATCTAATTATGTAGAATAAAATCTCCAGATGCACTCTGACTTGTTATCAAAAAAACTGCAACCACTTCTGTCTTGAGTTCTGTGAAAGGCTTGGTGTTCCTAAACTTCCTAGTTAGGTTAATCGATTTGCAAATGCGAGTGATGCCGCTTTGAAAATAGCAGGAAACGCAGCATTACGGTGAGATTCTCATACTCTGCTTCTGCAGTTATACCTCAAATCCAAAAACATGTGCACATCGACGGGCATAATAAATTGAATTTCTATGGACAGTTTGTGGAAAATATATAGATATATACATATATGTATATATAGTTATGTCGGTTGGTGGTTTTTTTTCTGAAAAATTGTGAGTAAGTTGCAAATCCATGTTAGAATGGTAATTTATTAGTTCTATTTGTACGAAAATATTCTTTCGGTGTTCGATATAGAGTTTGGTATTGAATTTCCTATTTTGTTTAGGAAATTGGATTCAGATTACTGTTTGTTATTTGAACTTTTCGTATGAGTTCTCTATGTTTTTTGTTTTCTATTTAATTGTGGATAAATTAATTAGAATAATATAACAAATTTTATATGCATGTTAGTTTGATTCTGATCTGAATCATTATTGTTTTTCCTAATTTTTGAAATATTATATGAGTTACTGTGATTGAGATGATGAAATGAGGATATGGATTGTTACTGTGATTCATTTTATTATAAAAGAAGCCATGGCTCGCTGATGATTATTCTCATTTATATAATTATTCATTAGGGCCTTTCCTTTTTTAATATGGTGGGAAAGTTTAACATCTTTTATCCAAAAGCTTATTGATGACCTTCCCAAATTCATGGCAGTTGACATCTTGGATGCTTCTTTTTAATACTGCAGCCTAGGGGTGCATTTGAACTCTTGATGCCATTTTGAAGTGGGGTTCAACAAAGAAATTGCTGATTAAATCTCTTGAATGAGATTATAGTATTGGTAGTTTTTGAATCGTATTGCTGATTAAATCGCTGATGAGAAATTGCTAGTTTTTGAATCACATTGGTTAACAACATTGTGTATTGTGCAATGCTCTTTAAAAAAAAAATTAAGTCAGTTGCCCTCACAATGATGATAAACACCTCTTCTTTGTTTCATCATATGTTGTTGACAATTTTGGATCAATCATATAGCACAAATCAATGGAAAATTCAATCATGGTGTTGAGGTTTCAATAAGAGGAACAGTTTATTTTACTGGCAGGGAGAAAGGGGGTTAGCATGTGAGTCAAAATTCCAACATTTTATATCATTTTTTATTTTTATTTTATGATATCATTAATATCAATTTGGTATGTGGTGTATTATAAATGGATGTCAATTATTTATCAAAGTGTTGATAAAAAATGTGAACCTATGTGTTTTGACATAAGAGGAATTCTAATTATTCTTTGGAATAATGACTAAAATTGGTGTGGTGACTAATAACTCTGTAATGAAATATTATATGAGTTAAAATATTTCATGGGTAAAATACACTTTGGTAATTGTCGACATAGTCACCAATACTGGATAAGACAAATAAGATGTAAATATATTTATACAGTGATATTTATATTCCATGTTGAGATTGGAATTTAGGGTTGCAGTAAACAAAAAGAAGTTAATCATGGCTAACGAAATGTTATTTGACAAAGTGTTGTGGCCACAACCGGTATTAGTCATTTCTTCTTTGTACTGCAAAAGCAAGTTATGATGTCTAATTGTATTTTAGACAAATTAGTGTTGTGATTATATTCACAAAGCAATTTATATCTTGTTATTTAGTTCAAGCACGCCAATTAATGATATATTCTAATTTATCTCATAATTGTGGGGGTGTATTAATATTTTTGTGTAATTATACACCAGCAAGAGAAATTAAGTTTCCTTGGAATGCTTAAAATGTGAGGGTGCTTGGAGGATTTTACCAAACTAACGGTTCCGATTTTAGGTCCACAAAAAATCTCAATTCTTTTTATTGGACAAAGTTGGAGTAGAAGCAAAAATTGTTTCATTAACTTCTATGGAACACCTCTATGTTTATTATTTGAAAATGTTGGGAAATGGGAGTGACATAGAGTAAAAGTAAGTCTTGATGTAATTAAAGACTTAATACTCGTAGGACATTTGCTTTCAGTTGTGAATATTGTCTAAGGATAATATAGTGGATCCACGAACTACTCAATGATATATAACTGAGAAGGTTAAACGAACAAATAGCAACCGCTAAACAAAAGGTTTGACCAGAGAGCAAATGAGGGAAAGTTCATCAAGGGGAATGTGATTATATCCTATTACATAAGAGTCATCATAATGGTAACCCTACTTAAATGACCGGTGATCCCAATAACTAAGTTCAAAAGGACAACTAAGTTATGTGTGGCTCACCAGAAATCACTAAAGGAGTCTATCTCATATCCATTCCTATGATGAGAGTGATATCTGCAACTTTTGTTATATGTAGGGGACTTAGGGTAAGCTATGTTTTTAATGATCACTTATATCTTGAAAACCCTAGAGGGGTATCTTTCAAGAGGAGTATTTAAGAGACTCGAAATAAGGATCACCTATATGAGTGTGAAGGGGCTGCTTCTATGAGAATTGATAAGGCAAAATTCTCTAAAGCACTCATGAAATACCAAGAGATGCCTAAGGCCAAAACAGGCTCAACCGTGAGAACTAAACTGTGTCTGGAGATATTCTGTGTGAATTCTATTGTCTTGGCTTACACAAACGACTGAATAGTTCAAGGCATCACGTCCACTAATTAGCTAGGAAGTCCGATAGGCTTTCACTAGGAAAGGTTCAAAACCAAAAGCTACCTATCCCGATACAGGGTATTTCCTTAATGTACTCTCTCTTTGTCTGCATGTTGTTGCATGTCCTTTCCGTAAATTTCATTCATGTGGGGGATTGTTGGAAAATTTGAATTAAATTTACTCCAATAGTTGTGTCTCTTGACATGGAAGGGTGTGTCCTTTTGAAGGGTCATAACCTTTCTAAAGAGTCATGAAGGATTCTATAAATTCTATCCCCCTCACTTCAATTTGAAGAGAGAATTGCGATTCTCTTCTTCACTTTGCATTTATTCTTCATATTTTCTGAGTATAATTTTCCTATAAAGAAAGTACATGCACGGCGAAGTTTGCTAGGCTTGCAATAGTAGTGCTACTAGTGCAAGACATTGATCATTGTATCTTGGGAGATAGACGTCCGTTAAATCCTAAGCATCGGTGAGAGGACGAATCTGTCTTAAAGAAAAAGTGTCACACACTCGACTCGATCAGGTTTTGTCTATTTATGTGCTGTAAGTTTTGTTACGTTACTTTTTCAATTTATTTCAATTTTGGTTTTGTCCCAAAATCGTTTACATATTTTTTTAAATTATATTTTCCATATAGTTTGGTACTATTTTTCTAACAGAGACAAGATGATAAAACACATCAATGATATTGAATTGAGTCTCTAATTTGTCTGACTTCAAACTTTAAATGTTTGATTTAATCTTCAAATGCTTTTAAAATATAAAATTGGGCTCCAAAATTTTAAGCTTTTTTAATGTATTTATTTATTTTATTTAGAGGCATTTTGAATTTGAGATTGAGGTTAGATATAAAGTAGTAGAATATTTTTTTTACAATAATAATTTCATCAAAAGCCCAAAAACAACTTTCTTTTTATAATTTGGTAAGTCATTTTTGGCTTACTTGCTTGATTCACAGCTACAGAGATGGACCATCTCTTAGACCATCTCCAATGGTTCGTCAATTTTGTCATCAAATTTAAATTTAATGAAAAAACACCTCTTTTCTTGCTCCAATGGTTTCATCAAATAAGTATCAAATTGAGGATATCAAAAATCTTTCACCAAATTGAGGACACTGGGAGCTTTCATCAAATCACTATTCATTACCATTGAATTGTCGCTGCTGATGTCTTCCCAGATGATCACCTCTAAGCAAAAATTTGTGAAAAAAATACACTGCTCGGTTGACCGGCCAGACATCCGCCCGATCGTCCGCCTGGTGTTTTGATGAAAGCTCAAAATCCTCTGTTGACGCACTTGATATCAAATGGAGTTTTTACTCAAATTTGATAGAAAAAAGATGCACCGTTGGAGATGTTAAAACTAGAACTTTGCATGTGATCCTTGATAGGATGTTGGTAATTTGAGTATTAAACTTTTTTACAAAACATTAGCCAACTACCGAAAAATAGAAAAAAAATATACATTGTGTATAAAATTGTTTTATATGTAAAGTATTTTTTGGATAAAATATTTTACTTCAAAACACACAGAGCCTGAGTCTTTTTATAAGAAAGTTTAAACTTTTCAAATATAAGAGCATCTCCAACTTATATGTCAAATCTTACATGGCATACCAACAATCAAATTTGACCTTAAATTTTTGTTTCACCTTATATGTTAAACATGACATAGATTTGCCAAAAGTTGAGGAATTTGACATGCTCCTTAACTCATGTCAAATCTTTAATTATAGCACATTTTTAGAAATAAGATAATATTTTTAATTCATCTTTCGATAATAAAATAATAAAATTTGACACATAGGTTGGAGATCTTTGAGAGATGTCAAATTGGCATATGCTAAATTTGCCACTCAAGCCTTCAATTTTATTTGATTTACCAAAATTTGGCATATCTCTAAGAGTATCTCCACCCAAATCTTCAAAATTTGGTGTGTTAAATTTTTTTAAGACTTAGTTGGTAAATTGACATGTGTCAATTTAATATAGAAACTCTCCACCTGATATGTCAAATATATTATTCTATTATTTTTAAAAAAATAAAATTATTTTATTGGATGGACTTAACATTTGACATCAACATGGAGCATGTCAAAATTTGACATGTTGAGTTCATGCCAAATGCCAACTCAGCATTTGGCATATCGGATGGAATTGATGCTTGATGCCAAAATATAACTGTTAGAGTGCCACTTCATATTTGAAATATCGAATGAAAGTGCTTTGAGTATTTTTTCTTTTTTCTTTTTTCTGTTATTTTTTTTTATGAAGTAGTATAAGAGGTAACATAATTTTGGCACTTTTTTTAAAACATTTTTAGGAAACCCAAAATGGTTGCATGGTGCCCCAAAGCAGAGGAGGGGTCACTGCAGTGACCCACTCACTGTTGTGCCTACCGTGCTGTTTGAACGGTACCGTTTTACGTTTTGTTCAAAAAAATTTTTTTAAAGGTTTACATTAATTCCTGTAACTAATTAATATTAGGTGATCTGTTAAAAACATAAGGTGGTGATGCATATAAGCGAGTTTGGAATTAGTCAAAACATGTATGGTTTGTTTGATTTTAATGTCAAAATTAATATTTTAAGAAAAATATAATTTAGTTTGACAAAAATAAACACCAAAAAAGATATTTTTAAAAATTTTAAAAATACCTTCAAAAATTATATAAGAATAATGAGTGTTGTTACTTTATTATTATTTTTTTACTAATTGAGTCTATTTGAAAATTATTTGAATCGTTTGCTTCAAAATTAGTCAAAATGACGTAGTTTAGTTATTCATTCTTCCCCTAATATAACATGTATGGTTTGTTTGATTTTAATTTCAAAATTAATCTTTTAAGAAAAATATAATTTAGTTTGACAAAAATAAATACTAAAGAAGATATTTTAAAAAATTTAAAAACTATTCACGTTTAAAAAATATAAAATTATATAAAAATAATGAGTGTTGTTACTTTATTATTACTTTTTACTAATAGAGTCTATTTGAAAATTATTTGAATTGTCTGCTTAAAAAATAATCAAAATGACGTAGTTTAACTATTCATTCTTGCCTAATATGAGCCATACCATAAAAGATAAAATGGGTTACAAACTCTACATCACCACCTTATGTTTTTAGCATACCACCTAATATTATTTGGTTACAAGAATTAATTTAAATCTTAAAAAAGAAAAAAAATGAACAAACGTAAAACAGTGTCATTCAAACAACACGGCAGGCACAACAGTGAGTGGGTTTCACAGCAGTGACCCCTCCTCTGCCCCAAAGCCGAGCCTACCTGCCTAAACCCATCAATCCGCTCAAATCTATCCGTTTTACAAGTTTAGACATTAAACTTTTATGTGGATCATAATTAGGTAATTAATGTAACGCTCTCAAAATAATACATAAAACCTAACAATCTTGACATGCATAAACATAAGAGAAATAAACATCTTTCCATTTATCAGAGTATTCATTACGAGAGTATTACATGTTGACAATAAAAGTAAATGCCCTACGGGCTTACAACTTTCCAAGCCAACACTTGGTTACAAGAAGAGAGTACTAACTCAAATATATATTAAGCCCTTAGTTTGAATTTACATGTAATACATCAAAAGATAACAAAACAACAAAAAGAGTCTTCAACTCCCAGAACCTCCCAAGCTATGTCCTTGGAGGTGACATATCACCTGGAACTGAAAATGATGTCCCATATAGGGTGAGTCACAGCCCAGTAGAGATATACTAAACCAAATATAAGCAATGACTAAAATAATATCATTTGATAGATGGTTAACACTTATAAACCAATTACATCACGATACAGTTCCATGACAATAATGTCCATGTTACATTTCCCTTTCCTTTACTTATCAAGTCTTCAATTCATAACGTGGCTCAGAACTTGGCCAATAATTTAATGAGACTACGACTCATTTTAAAGCACTTCCTTTTTAAATGAGATAACAACTCATATCAAAACACTTCCATATTTCACAATAGATATACATATTTGTTGTATCAACGACATATTAAAACACTTCCATACTTCACAATAGATACACATATTTGTTGTATCAATGGAGTCCATCCCCTATCTCCCAAATAATATCCAGTTTAGGAGTCCATCCCCTATCTCCTCCGAAACCATGGAGTACATCCCCTATCTCCTCCTACACAATACACATATTCCAAGTATATAAACAATTATCATATACAAGAATAATTCAATACACATATTTGATGTATTATTCCAACCGTCATATTCAACGGCATATTCAATGTGATTAGTTTCAGTTTTCCCTAATCAACATACAGTGCCTACAACAATCAAGACTATCCTCCACCGATAGCCCAAAGCAGTTATTTCTAAACAGGAAATAAATGCATTAAACAAATATAGTATCAACATTTACGTAGGTGAGTGATAAATTAATCCAACTACACCATTCAATCCCATAACTTCCCAATTTCACAATTTCCAATTCAATTTCATATTTTCCCAAATTAATTATACCAATTAATTTATCACATAACTAGGGCATTTTTCCCTAATCCACAATATCAACCCTAAGGTTCATTTTCATCAATAACACAACAATAATTTCATTTCTCAATGTCTTACCTATATATGGGTTTATTTATTTGAAAACCCCTCTTTTATAAATTACACAACAACCCTAACTTTTTCCAAAATTACCCAACATCACCAACTAATCAAAACGACCAAAATTACAGACAAAACTCATAAGATGGAGTAGGGTATCCCTACCTCAAAATTAGAAGCCCAAAGGAGTAGATGAGGAAAAACCAAAGTGCTCCAAATCCACTATTGTTCAGATTAAAACAAAGCCCTCCCAACCCTCTATCTTTCTTACAAAGAATTTAGGGTAGAAACACACTAAAAATAGATGAAACCCTAGAGAGAAGTTAAGTGTAGAGAGAGAGAGAGAGAGCTGAATCTAGGGTTTTGAAATCAAAAGAGATGAAAAAATAAAGTGTTTACCCACTACTGTCTACTGATATAACACAGGCTCGCTCGAGCGAAGGATTGGCTCGAGCGACCAGACACAAAGAACCCTCGCTCGAGCGAAGAAAGTCTCGCTCGAGCCAACAATTCAAAGCTTCAGGTCTGCAACCCAGAAGCACGCTCGAGCGAAAGAATGCTGCAACCCAGAAGCACGCTCGAGCGAAAGAATGCTTGCTCGAGCGAAGAAACCCAAAACATAGACCTCGCTCGCTCGAGCAAAGAATTGCAACCTTCAGGTCCAAAACCAGACGCAGACGCAAGCTCGAGCGAAGGACTTCTCGCTCGAGCCACCAGATACAAAACTCAACTCTCGCTCGAGCGAAGGAACCCTGGCTCGAACGAAGGATCTATAACACAGAGCTCGCTCGAGCGACAAAAGGCTCGCTCGAGCGAAGGACCAAAATTCTAGGCAGCAACCATTTGCTCCCAATCACACACAACCTATAACAATCCTGCCCAAAACATCCTATAACTCAAATACAAAGTATTGATGGACGGAAACAAGATATAAACCACAACTGACATCCACGAAACCAAGTCCGGATACAACAACCAAAGGAGGAAGAACCAGGATCTCTATAATTAATTTAGATCTGCTATTTTGGGAAAAGGGGTGATCGCTGTGCCTGCATAACAATCATTGTTATGGGGTAATATAGGCTCATTTTGGAGTCATTTTGATAATTCAAACTGTTCACTTTTTAAGATATATAGGGTATAATACACTTGCACAAAAATCAAGTTGATCGAATATCGTTAACTATTTCATCAAATTGCATTTGTATCTAAAAAATAAATGACAAATATGATTTGAATTATAAAACTAAATACAAATGTGAGTAGATGAAAAGGTTAACAATATCCGATTAACTTATTTTTTTTATAGGTATGTTCTACTCTTTGTACTCTAAAAAAATGAACGATTCAGATCATCGAAATGGGTCCCTAAATGGGCCTATATAACCGTACTACAGTGATTATTGTGCAAGAGGTACATCAGTCACGTCATTCCCGTTGTTTTGTGTCTCACTTGACTTTGATTGTATCATGAGGTTGTGACAACCCCGTCACGTAATGTACTTTTAATTCTTTAATTTTGCATGTGCTTATGTGTTTAGTGTGAATTTCAATGCTAATTATGTGATTAATATCGTTTTTCGATGCATATATGTTAACTATAGGAATATCTATTGTGATTTCTGTTATGACCTGAAATTGAAGGCCTTAATGGCGTCAGAAACCAAAATTGAGTAGTTTATCGTGAATGGCATAATTTTTAGAGCCTAATAAGGAGTTTGATTAAAATTTGATTCAGTTTAAAATGAATTAGATTAAATCAATTTAATTAAGTTTGTTTGATTAGCCTTAAGCTCTAATTAATTAGCTTAAACCCTAATTAGTGTATTAAGTTGATTACCATATATATATATATGTTAAGAGGTGTGATTAACTCATATTTGAGCTCAAAAATCTATTGGAACTACTATCTTGAGAGAGAGAGTGAAGTCAATTAGAGAAAGAAGAGCTAGAACTTGAAGATTTTACAAGAGAGTTGAAGGATTGTGTAGAAGAACTCAAGAATAGCCTAGTACAAGCTCAATTGAAGACTTTAGGTAACTGATTAGCTCCTAATTTATGAATTTAAGCCACCAATTATGTGAATTCAAGAAGATCATGTGATTACAGGAGAGAATTGAGCTTAGAACAAGGAAATTGGTGTCGAATCTTACATGCATGCATAATCTTGTTTAGTTTCATCATTTTAAGCACGATTCATGTCATCTAAGCTTGAATTGAAGGTTGTATCATACATGCACTCATAATTCATATGGTTTTGAAGTTGAATTTCATGTTTTGAGAGCTTTGGAAAAGAATTTGAAATTAAAGTCAACATGCATGAAGATTTGGGTTTCATTTTGAAGAATTCTTGAGGTTTTGAGCTTTGAATTTAAAAATTAATTTTATATCCATGTTCTTGGAAGAGTTTCTAAGTGTTTTTAAGGTTTTGACCAAGCCATGCAAGTTTATGATTTGAAAATGCATGTTTTGAAGTTCAAACTGTGTTCTGGAACACCCAGAATTCGACCACACCGCTCGAACGATGAAGTCTTCACTCGAGCACACTTTGCATGCATCCAGTATTTTTGTAAACATTGGTAGTTGGCTCGAGCAACCAAGTTACCGCTTGAGCGACCGCCTTTTATTTTGAACGTCAGCTCAAGCGATCATCGAGCCTAGTTTCAGACTATCCAGTCCTTTTGCAAACCAAGTGGTCCGCTTGAGCGACCAATGTTATGCTCGAGCGAAGTGCTCTATTTCAGCATATTTTGAAAAGTCATATTATGTTCATAATTCCGTTCTCATTCTTTTTTGAGCATCCTTAGGCATGAAATGAGCATCTCAAATGAATTAAAGAGTTAGAATGAAGCCTAAGATAATTAAATGAGTTAGAGAACGATTCAAATGAGTAATGTAATTCAATATGTGTATGTTTATGAATTGTGTAGGATCATCCGCAAGGACGTGTCAGCAACCGAATCACTGTGAATAATATCTTAGTAAAGATATTTTGTTATATGCTATTTTCTTAAATGCTTTTATGGTAAGTTTTGGAACTTATGATTTTTGAATATGAATGAGACTTCGAATGTTTCAAATATGAATTTTGAATTTGCTTTGATAAAGATTAAAGTATGGTGCTTTGATAAAGATTAAAGTATGATGGATCCAAGGTCGTTGTGCATATGATGGACCTGAGTTCGTTTTGCATATGATGGACCCAATGTTATTTTGCACATGATATACCCAAGTTCGTTTTGCATATGATGGACCCAATGTTATTTTGCACATGATATACCCAAGGTCGTTTTGCACATGAGTTGGACCCGAGGTCATTTTGGACCGAAGGTCATTTTGTATATGGATATATTGGACCTAAGGTCATTTTGTATATGAATATGTTGGACTTAAGGTCATTTTGTTCCTTTGATATGTTTTCTACACGATGGATTGGACCCAAGGTCGTTTTGCTTCGTTATGATTTGCCTAAGTCTGTTATGAATAGGAATAGCATTCCACATGTGTTAAATATAAGTATGATTTATTTATGTACGAATCTCATTTATTAACCTCTTTACTCTGATACTATTTACTAGATTTTTGCTCACTCTTTATAAATATGTATGTAGGTGAGCAATCGGTTGCCTAGCCTTAAAGTTTGCCCAGGAGAAGCTTGTGGTTTTGAGATGTCAACCTTGAAGTGTCTGTTCTTAGAGGCTTTTGTTTATTTTGTTTTGATCTTTTACTTTCTTTTGGTGGTCATGTTTGACCATGTCTGTATATAAGTTTTGGTTTTTGTATGGTTATAATATATGTATGATCTTGGACATGTGAGAACTTTTTATGTATGTATGGGTGTGAGTGATTAATGTACAAAATGTTTTTGTTCATGCCATTATGCACAAGCTTATTGGACAAATTTTTATAATTTTGCTTCCACTTCTGGCCCCATATATTTAAATATGATTTGATTTCTGTTATCTGAGGCCGTAGGTAATCTTATAATTACTAACCAATTATGATCCAAACCTCAAGGGATAAGTTCAGGTCATGACAGAGGTCTTATTAGGTCCAGATAGAAATGGTTTAAAAACAAAATGCACATAAATTAACCTCATGCTGAAATTAAAAGTTGTCAAAATATGACCATTTTGCCTGAATGATACAACTCAACTCATATCCAATTTAAGCTAATCCGTTTATATCCATTTATTAAATGAGCAAATTTTGATTGAGGTGTCTTAATTTACAACTTATTTTAATCCTTCCAAAACCACTCATTTGCCACTTTTAATCTAATCTAACATAAAGCTTACTTAAATTACTAAGCATATGCATATATATATATATATATATATATGATGGATATGAATTTAAAATAGAAGTGACAAACAGACGAGTTTGACCAAATTTGATTGGGTTAAAACTTGGTGATAAATCAACTTAACTCCAACTCATTCATTTAGTATACAATTTTATTTGAATTGAATGCTAGTTGAACTAATTGGTTTGACAAAATAATTTAACTTTTTGCAATTTTATGATTACGGATGAGCATAATTTTTGGGGGTAAATTATATTTTGCACCCCTACACTTTGTACCAAATCTCATTTTGGTCCTTATACATGAAATCATGATAGTGAACCCTCTGCACTTCTAGTCAAATCTCACTTTGATCCTTACACATGAAATTGTGACAGTTGACCCCCCTGTACTTTTGGTAAAATCACACTTTGGTCTCTACACGAATGTAAATGTCCCATTTCTGTTACTTAATTGTTTAAATCTTTAACAAAATCTAGTCATGTGATAAGAATGTCACTACGACATGAGGGTAAGAAAGGAAAATCATCTATATTTTTCACCAATACACATTTTATTCCAAAATTTACATCAAAATATAACTGTATTAGGCTAAAACAAAACGCAGATTGTGAGCAATTGAGAAGATGAACTAAGATTTTATATAAATTGGAGTCACAAAATTTTATTTTTATAGTAATATAGTCTTTTGTCTAGTCATCTTCTTTTTTTTCTTTTTTTTTTCTCTCTCTCTTTCATATCTTTTGTCACATTTTTTTGTTTCAAAAACTCTATTTTCTTGCATTTTTTTGTCAATTTTTAACATACGAGCATATATATATTATATAAATATTATGTTATATAACTCTCATGTGCTTGTCACGTAAGACAAAGTGTATTAGTGGGAAACAGGTATGATTTTCCTCTCTTACTCTCATTTTGTAGTCACATGACTGGATTTTGTTAAAGATTTAAAAATGAAGTAACAGAAGAGGGACATTGACATTTGTGAAGGAACCAAAGTGGAATTTGAGTAAAAGTACAGGAGATTGATTGTCACGATTTCATGTGTAGGGATTGACAGTCATAATTTCATGTGTAGGGGCTAAAGTGAAATTTGGTGCAAAGTAGAGGTGTGTAAAGTGTAATTTACCCATTTTGTTTTCTCTAAAAATGATCTGTACAGATTATACATGAATAGAATACGTTATAAGAAAACACATTTCAAGATAATGTAAAAAAAAAAATTAATAAACAGAGAAAATTGGTGAAAAGTTCATCCTAAAGAGTGAACAAGGCATTAAATTTAAGGAAAAATCTTATTTGATGATAAGGACAAGCCTGAAAGTTGCCGGAAAAAGTCGCCAGAAAATTGGCCAGAAAAGTCACCAACATCGACGGCCAATGGCAGTAGCTAGTGAAGGTGGTGGTGATGAGGTAGAGAAATGTGTAATATTCAACAAACAAGGTGTTAAATGAGTGATATGTGTCACATTTCAACAGATAAAAATATAGGTTTAGTGTATTTCAATAGATAGACAAACTGTAGACAAATAGGTTGATTCCAATATATAGCTTTTATACAAATTGTATCCTTTTAACCCAAAAAATTCAAAAATAGATCTATAGCCTGAGTATCCAAAAAAATAAAATCAAGTTCATGAAAAAAATTATAAAATTATGTTTTAATATTATAAAGTTTTCATAAACCTAAGATTACTTTTCCTACATTCTATTTAAATAATATTAGCCCAACCTTACATATATATATATATATATATTGTGTGTGCGCGCGCTCGCATAATTTGTATTTAGTTTATAATCAAAATGATAACAAAAAAATAAATAACTACCTATATTTAAAAAATAAATAAATAAAATAGTTTTGTTACCTCTCACTTCTCACTATTGTAATTGTAATGCAAAGTACACTAGTAAAATGTTCTCTCATTTTTTTAGCATTTTTTTTTTCAGGGTTTGAAGTTTAAGATAGAAAAAAAATAAAACATTTCTATAAAGCGCAACCATTAATATTTTAATTATTGAAGATAAAGAGTTAAACTTATGGAGGAAAAAATTAACATCATTTGTTCGGATTTGAAAAATGTTTATTTGAGTGTTATATATATATCTTCTATACTATTATAAAGTGAACACATAATATGGTGTCCTGAAGCTTGCTTTACTCTCCTCATACCATGTGGCAGTCTTTTTTATTTTTTTTAAAAAAAGTCAAACAAAGAGATGGGACTCATACCACTTAAGCTAAGTACACATTATAATATTAATTTCATTATTATTTTCTTTTATTCCTCTTTATTTAATTTGCACACACATCGTGTGTGTCCAACCGCTATACTATTATAAAGTGAACAGGAACTTTGGTGTCCTGAAACTTTACTCTCTTCATGCCATATGGCAGTATTTTTTATTTTTTAAAAAAAACTTAAACAAAGAGATGGGCAAGGTTTGTGAACAGGAACTTTGGTGTCCTGAAGCTTTACTCTCTTCATGCCATGTGGCAGTATTTTTTATTTTTTAAAAAAAACTTAAACAAAGAGATTAAGCTAAGTACACATTATAATATTAATTTCATTATTATTATTTTTTATTCCTACTTATTTAAATTGCACACACATCGTGTGTGCCACCCACTAGTATATATATATGTATGTATATTTATAAAAAGGATTTGATAAAACCTAATTTATTTGGAAAATACTGTTTTAATAATGATTTTAATTTTAAGACGAGTTTAAGTTATATTATGTAACATATATAACCGACCCACTCATTTCCCACCACCACCTGGCCAAGAAATGAAATAGATTCCGATATGCAATGTACACTCTGTAATTTTATAACAAATTATATAAATTTTTATTAATTTACATAACGTAAATTGAATACAAATTCACATAAGTGAAAACTTAAATAGTTATGCGAATTTGTGTTCAACTTTCATATTTTTGTGAAATCACTTATATAAATTCATAAAAATTTATGTAATTTTGTATAAAGTTACACACAACGTGCGATGCATACTGGAAATCTTTTCCTTATTTTACTTATTTTATTTATATTTTTTTTTCAAATGTGTAACTTTTTATTCCAACCCACGACAATCGATTTATTTGAGCAAGCCTTGTTAATGGGCGAGTTCATAACATATTGCCACCTCTAATTTAAAAAATAAATATTTATATATAAGTCTTAATTTATAAATTTATACTCCATTAAATCTTATTTAAAAAAAATTTAAAAATTGAATTATTTTTTTGTGCAAACCTAAAAAATTTTGTGTCTATAAATGAACATGATAATAGAATATTAATATGAAAAACAAAAAAAACTAATAATATTCTTAATTTTAAAACAAGAAAAAATTGATAATATTTTTAATTTTATTAAATAGTTGAATCAAACTAATAAATAGAAAGGTAAAAAACATTTAATCGCTCATACTCTTTTTTTTTCATCAATTAGTGAAATAATTATCTAAAATATTACTATGTAAAATTTATAATATTCTTAGTTTTAAAAATTAAAAAAAACTAATAATATTTTCAACATTACTAAATAGGACTTATTAGTTCAAAAAATCTTAAATAAGACCTAACCTGTCGTAACATTTGAAAATAAAACTTTTCGATAAATAACTCTTTAAAAAAAACTATAATAAAACGCGTACGTAAATCTATATTTGAAAGATGGATAACTTGAATTTTGAAGATTTTCCCTTTTTACTCATACTTTAAATTACAATTGTTATTTATTTTTATAGATACAAATGTAAGTGAATGAATAGGTAAATGATATCCGATTAACTTGATTTTTTACAAGTATATTCTACTTGATATATTCTAAAATGTGAACGATTTAGATTATCAAAATGGACCCTGAAAAAAGGCCCAATTGGCTGCACAGCAGTGGCTGCTGTGCACCCCCGCACAGCAACCACCCCAATTCCCACTCTCTAAACAACTATCTACATGAGGTAAAGTGGGGACCAACCCTGTATATTTATAGCCATAGAGAAAGTTCTACACTAATACTGTGTTTAGTTGGAAGATTTGAGAAGGGATTTGAAAAGAGAAATGAAAAAAATAGGTGAAATGTGAATAAAACATGCCTAAATTTCACATAGTTTCACACACTTTTTCCCTTTTCCTTTCCAAATCTCTGCCCAAATCCCCCAACCAAACACAACATAAAAGAACTCTGCCCGCAAAAATTGAAAGACGAATAACTCGAATTTTGAAGATATAGGCAAGCCTTTTACTCTCTAAACAACCATCTACATATGAGGGAAAGTAGGGACCAACCCTGTATTTTATAGCCATAGAGCAAGTACTACACTAAATGGAACTCTGCCTGCAAAAATTATTTACATCAGGTGTAACCGAAACCCTCCTAACCCTTTTATTTAATATATCCAATATGTACGTGTGTGCGTGAGGGGGCACGAACGCTTAGTAACATCTCCTGTTAGCAAATAGATGAAAATATATCTACCAAATCCAACCAGAATCAGATCGTTGCACACAGTAAAATCATTCATACATAAATCGAAACCATACACTTGCAAAAAAAATCTGATATCATGATGGATGATATGATAATACAAGTGACTATTCCCCCAGAAACTTGAGAAGAAAGCTAAAGGACAGTAGTATCCTGAGTCGATATATATGCATAAACAAGCTACTAGTGCAGCAGTTCACCATCACAGCATCAACCAGAATTCTATGCCCAGATGAACCAATTTCAAAGGAAAGCATGTAAAAACATAATGTTCAGTTATAAGTCGAACTATTATTACCTGACAACTTTGACCAGAAAACCCTTCGTCAAAATCAGCTACAGCAGAGTCGCCCACGTTTTTTTTTTTTTTTCCCCTAATTTTCCATGTACTTCATATTACATGCAGACAAATTGATGTTATGCAAAAATACTGTTCTCAACTCCAAGGCATCTTGCCTGATAAAAGTTCATAGAGAAGTAGTGCCTACATTGTGCATTGTCAATCATATTAAAAACAAAAAGAAAAAGCAGAGAGAGAGTGAGAGTGAGAAGGATGAAGGCTTGGATCAACGACGGGACAATGATGGACTACCAAAAAAGTACTGCGATGAAACGGGGGCAAGTGAGGCTTCAGGCCTAGGCCCTTGATGATTGTGAAGTCGGTTATAGTCGGACAGAGCATTCGAAGCATAGGTTGAGTATAACATCCCTGCATCATCATTTTCTCTCCTTCCTAAGCGAACGATCTCAGTTGGATAAGATTCTCCCCTCCATGAATGGTCATCAGTCTGAGTTGGGTAAATTTCTTTCCTTTGTAAATGATCAGTCTCAGACAGGTGCATTTCTCCCCTTCCACTGAGAGAATAAGTACCTAAAGGGACTTCCTCTCTCCTTGAAGGTGGGCGATATGGGTCTGGAAATGAACCACCATAGTGGCAAGTATAATATGGAACCTTCGAGTAAGAGTCCACCATAGATGTAGTAGTTGTGGTTGCAAGGGGAGTTGAAGACTGCAATTCTTGTCTAGGAAAAAGACCGTAAGTTTGGTACTGTTTCTCAGTAGCTAAAAGTGGATCGTGATGAGTGGCTTGTCCTTGTGCAGAGGCAGTGTCCCTATAGATATTACCTGGGTGCATCAGGAGGTGCTCTCTTACATGGCCCCCTGAGTGAGGCTCCACGGTAGGAGTGAAGTTCTGTCTCTCTCTACGAAGACCGTAAGTTCGATATTCCTTTTCACTAGGAAAATAATCTTGAGAAAAATCTTCTCTCCCTGTTGAAGCAACATCTCCGTATGTTAAATGCTGATCCCCTTCATAAGAGAGCACATGGGTATGAGGATCTCTAGTCAAAGATTCCCCCTGTTGATAAGCCCAAGATTCTCCTGCTCCCTCATTCACTTTCCTATTGTGAATTATCATCATTGGAGCGGGTTGGATGGGTGGTGCACGTGACTGCAATTCAGCAGGCCTGAAAAGTTCTATGAGCTTCTTAACCTGCAATGGGGAAATTCATACATCAAAAAATCATGAAATTATGATCAAATTGTCAACATACCGGATGAAGTCTCTCTCACTTGTTGGACAGTAAGATCCGTATCAAACTTGTTCTTTTCACTGTAGTTTTCCTTGATTGCCCTTCTAAAGACACTCTCCGGGAGGGGATAACAATCTTGGTGAATATTAAAGCGCACCTGAAAAGTCGAAAACTTAATAATAATATTAATAAAATGACTAGATTGCTAAAACAAGGACAGCTATATATTCAAGGAGAATCAGCTAGCAGAATGTGACCTGAACAGGGAAGGCCCCCTTAAAAGCTGCTGGCTCAAGTTTCATGCCACCAGAAGATGATGCCTTATAGATCCCATACATGAGCTTGAGATCAAAATCATAGAGAAAAAGCTTGAGCCCTGGTTTGACTCCCAACACAAGGTCTTTCTTGCTCATTGGTACACCCATGACACGATAATGGAAACAATCTGGTTTTGTCTTTGCATTACACATGAAAATTAAACCACCGAGCTTCTCTTTTTTCCTTTCATTCTGTTGACTTTCCAGCTGACCAAGCTTTTCTTTGTTCATTTGACCGCGTTCATTTTTTTCCAACTTTTCTTTGTTCTTTCCATTAAGTTGCTTCTTTTGCAACACAATTTGCTTTTCTTTGTTCATTTGATTTTCTTTGAACTTGATAGCTTCTTGGTTCTTTTCAGAGTGCTCCACATTGATAGTGTTCTTTTGTTTCATTTCCCTCATATTTAGATTCTTCACATCCTCTTTTTCATTATTGGTACTTGTTTTTATGCTCCCCAAGGCTCTCTTTCTCCTCCTCTTGTTTTTTGCTCTTTGAACCTGCGAAGTCCCTTCCACTTCATTGATCTTTATAACACTATTAATTGGAGATTTCCTGTAAATTTTAGGTTTGGGCTTTAATGATTTTGGAGTTCTATTTTCAGATGATACTGGTACTGAGGCTGCTTCAGCAGTATTCCCAGTTCCCTTCTTTTTCAAGCGTGCCATAGTCTATGCAACACAGAAGCTTAAGAATTGTATCCTGATTCCTGCAAGCAATGTTCATATCTTATGAATTAAATGATTTTTTCTTTTACTTAAGAATCCTCCTAACCGAAAAAAGCACGTAGGATTTGAAGATCAAGCAGAAGCATAAACTGGATTAAAAAGAAAAAAGAAGAGTACAATGAGTGAAGTACTCGCCAATAAACCAAGCCTTGTGTACCACTCAAGTGGAGTTGGCTAGATGAATTCTCTTTTTTGCCATTCTGCTCTGTTGAAGGTATATGCTCAATTAAAATAAATATATTCAAATTTTTAATACTACTGGTCAAATCTTCAAGGGGTGAGTCCTATTGGTCATGTGGGCGTGCAGGCCAGATTTAAACAAACTTGAATAATTATTAAAATCAGAGTTCACCACCAAAGATATCAAGAAATTCACCACCAAAGATATCAAGAAATTAACCAGGTCTGGATGAATTACACCATACAATTTTTTAATATCAACGACAAATCTAGGAAACAGTATATGTGAAACTGTAAAACAACCTGGGTTTCCAACGTTGATTGGCCAAGATTACACAGATTACACTCTCAAACTTTATGAAAATGGGAGGATGATCAATATTTGTGTAGTGTGTGCACAGATTTCAAAAGTTGTCTCATTCTGCCAAGTGAAAAGAGGGGAGACCAAAGAGGGAAACAACTGAAAATAGATGGAAAGAGGGAAAATGAAGGATGAAATTGCCAAGTGAATTAGGGAAAAGGAACATGTATTTGAATGTAATACACGAACACAAGAATTTTTATTTTATTTCATAAGAACATAATATAGACACCATCTCCATTTGTATTGGGGGGCCAAGTACAAGATCATAATAACATCATATACTTTATATACATATATGAAGAACTTGTAAAACTTTTGCAGGGTCCAGGGCCCCCCTAAACCCTCCGAAATTGACTGCATTCCATGTCACTTTAGGTTTCCCCCCCCCCCCCCAACATTTTAATTTATGGTGATCATGCCACTCGTCCTTACCATTGTATTTATAGATCTTTGTGGTACATGACTAAACCATCTTATCATTTTCTCTCTCAACTAATCTTTAGTGGGTGCTACTCTTATCATTTCACAAATATACTCATTTCTAATTTTATTTTTTATAGTCTTACCTCACATTCATCTAAGCATTCTCATCTCGGATACACTCATATGGTTCCAATGACAAATATTCAAGGGGTGTAACTATAGATGTAGGCAAGTGGCCTAATCATGGCATATTAAAGACGATGAACAATATGTTGTGTTAACTAGCTAGTTTCGAAGATAGGAAAGCAGTATACTCTCTATTACTAGTAAAATGCAAATGTCTAGTATGCAACACTATTATGGAAGAACTGTAATTATTCAAGAAAAATAACTTTAACACATACACAATATTTGATACCTTTTTTTCCTCTAATCTCACACCGTGTTGGAAATAAAATAGCTACAACCATTCGGACAATTAGGACAAGAATTGGTGGAAGAATATCTTTTCACTCGTATTTCAAATAGCTAGATTACAAAGCAATATATAGATTAAAAGGACAACGTATGGCATCCTTAACATTAAGACTATTCATACCAATATCAAGATCCACTTACTCCACCAATTTGTAACAATTGTACCACCAATATCTTACTAAATTCTCTTCACACACCACTAATGCCCATTACCGCTTTATTCTCCATAACTTGCAAATAAACAAGCTTCCTCCAAGCCTATAGGTTCACAATCAGAAAAGCGTTCTAGAGATGAAGTGAAGAGGTACAAAGCATTATTGGTTGAAAAATCGGTGTTCAATGATCAAATCAAGTACATCAACACAAGGTATCATTTCATTAGAGAGTATGTGTCCAAGAAAGACATGGAACTCAAGTTTGTGAAATCTCCAGATCAAGTTGCCAACATTTTCACCCAGCCCCTCAAAGATGATGCTTGGAGTTGATAAAAATCAAGTTTAACGGGAGGTGTTGAAACAATAAATTTGATTTTTCTTATTTTGGAGTTATGTTTTTCTTGCATGTAATGGTGATTACTAGGGTGTTTATTTGCAAGTCATGGAGAATAATGTGGTAATGGAGATTTTTTGGGTAAGATAACGGACATTAGTGGTGTGTTCAGAGAATTTAGTATGATATAGTATGATATTAGTGGTATAGTTGTTACAAATTGGTGGAGTAAGTAGATCTTAATATTGGTATGAATAGTCTTAATGTTGCGAATGCCATAGGTTGTCCTTCAAATCTATGTATTGCTTTGTAATCTAGCTATTTGAAATACGAGTTAAAAGATACTCTTCCACCAATTCTCTTCCCAATTGTCCAAGTGGTTGTTATAGCCATTTTATTTCTAACAAAGTGGTATCAAAGCTAGGCTCATAGTGCCAGAGAGAGTGAGGGAGATGGCAAATGGAATGCTTTCATTTCCAATGCCCCTATTCACTAAAAACAACCATACCACTAATACCCAACTAAATTCTCTCAACACACCACAAATGCACTACCACATTATTCTCCATAACTTGCAAATAAAGACCCTAGTAATCACCATTACATGAAAGAAAAACATAACTATCAAATAATAAAAATCAAATTTATTTTTTTAACACATTGCCTATGCATTTTGATCAATTATCTCCTTGTTCAAAAACTGCGTTCTATCAGTCTCATATTGATGGACAATGGCTTCCAATGGTGAAATATTTGATTTTAGATTTGTTAGTCCGGTGAGTTTGATTTTGATGATGTATACAATGCATCAGTTAGTTGTGTTTCATTGTGACATATGTTTGACAAATGATTACACAAAATTAGGCTCTGTTTGGAACGATTTTGGAAATAGTTTTCTACCCATACATTCTAACTTCACGTTTGGATACGCCTTTCAAATTGTATTTCCACAACCAAGACAAAACTCTGCAGAAAACTCTATCTCAGGCACGATTTTCAAAAAAAAAAATCAAATTTGGCCTAACCGGCCGTCCAGCCGGTTGACCGAAACAGTGAATTTTTTTTTTTTTTTTTTTTTTTGGTTGCAATTGACCTATATTAATTTTTATATATTCGAAAAAAATATTTTCCGAATTTTTAAATTTTTTTTATGTGTTTTGATAGAATTTTGAGTTATATGTTTGATTATGAGTTGTCAGTTTTTGTATCACATATCATATGTCACATCAACAATTCCCCACTCAATTCAAAACTCTTTTCAAAACTATTTTCACCAAACAAATTTTCCACACTCAAATCATAATTCCAAAATTCACAAACTCAAAATACAACTCATACTCTCAAATCATAATTACAAAGCTCTACCAAACGCAGCCTTAGTGTTTTGAATTCGATAAATGTGTCCTTTGAATTGTTGTGTCATTTTATATTAGTTATCGATACCTTAATGGAATGATATATGAGGATTAATAAATGTTTTCAAAAGTATTCCATGATTACTTGAATAAGAAAGAGCTTCAGCTCTAAAATGTTTGTACCTTTTCCTCTCGAATGATTAGGATTCAAAAACTATACATACAAGTTATTTGTTTTTCACTTTATAATTGCAGAATGTTTATCTAACTTATTTTGGAGTAAAATGAATCTTTTACAATGTTATGTCCCAAGTATTTCTCAATAAGAAGACCCTTTGTATTTGAAAGTTACATATCTTTTGCTCTCAAGAAGTTCAGATTGAAGAACTTTCAAGTATGAGATCATTTGATAATCTATTTGTTCTTAAGAGATTCAATTATGACTTGCCTTGAAGTTATAAGAAGCTTTTATTTTTATCTCAATTATCTGTATTCAATAATTGAGTTCCAATGCTTAATCTAAAAATTTACGAGGAAAAGAGAAATTGTATGTTCAATTGTGGCATATACAGAAGAAGTACATCAGTATTTATAGCTTAGGCTAACCCTAAAACAGAAAAAGAAATAATTCCTAGAATATTACACAGAATAATATTTACACAATCTCTCTCTAGAATATCTAGGACATCTACAAAATATACATAATATCTACCGAATATCGTAGATATTCTCACGATCTCCAAAATATCTACGATATGTACAAAATATACATTATATCTAGAGAAGATCTATAATATTCTCACAGAATAATTGTAAGTTTTTTGGAATAATCTACATATTCAACTTGTATTCGTTTACAAAGAGGTCATCAGTTATATAATCCTAATCTATGACTCCAAAAAAGAAATACAAAGATTTCTATTTACATTATTCCTAATGCTAAGGCCTAATTCCTAACATATACA
Source organism: Camellia sinensis (assembly GCF_055761805.1). NCBI lineage: Eukaryota > Viridiplantae > Streptophyta > Magnoliopsida > Ericales > Theaceae > Camellia > Camellia sinensis. Next base: position 94,379,676 of record NC_138962.1, read on the forward strand.
CAAACATGCTATATATACACAAAAACGCCCTATATACATATATTCTCACACTCTCGTCCAAACTCAAGGTGTTTTAACAGAAAACACTGAGAGTTTGCCAAGAAGAAACTGAAACCGAGCGGTAGGGTGAGTCTTGGTGAAGAAGTTCGCAAGTTGCAAAGCTAAGGAGACGAAAGGAAGTGAAATAGAGCCAGACTGCAGATGCTGGCGGACAAAGTGATAATCAATCTCAATGTGTTTCATCCGTTCATGGAAGACAAAATTGTGGGCAATCTGAATAACACTGCGGTTGTCACAATAGAGAGAAGTCGGAGAAGACTGAGGTACATCCAAATCAGAGAGAAGACAACGAAGCCAAACAAGCTCAACAATAACATGAGCCATAGCACGGTACTCAGCTTAGGTAGTAGAGCGAGCAGCAACAGTTTGTTTCTTGCTTTTCCGAGAGATCAAGGAATTGCCAAGAAACATACAGAAACCAAAGATGGACTTGCGATCAGTAACATCACCAACCCAATCAGAATCAACATAGGCCATCAAGTATAAAGAGGAAGTAGAGGACAACAGTAAGCCCAAAAAAATGGTATCCCAGAGATAGTGAAGAATGCGAACCAAAGTAGCCTAATGGGTAGAGCAAGGAGCAGACACGAACTGACTAACCACATGAACAGCAGAAGCAAGATCAGGGCGAGTGACAGTTAAATAAACTAAACAACCCACAAGCTCGCGATAGAAAATGGAATCATCCAGAGGGACACCATCAGTAGAGTTGACCTTCACATTAAGCTCAATAGGTGTATCAGAAACCTTAGTCTCAATCAGATCGGCACGGTGAATAACGTCATTAGCATACTTAGCCTGAGACAGAAAATAGCCCTTTGGATAAGAGGCAACTTCAATACCAAGAAAATACCGCAAATGACCCAGATCCTTCATTTCGAATGTGCAGAAGAGATGTTGCTTGACCTCAGAGATAGCAGGAGAGTTAAAGCCAGTGATGATCATATCATCCACATAAAGTAGGAGAGCAACAAAACCAGCTAAGGTATGTCTCAGAAACAAAGCAGAGTCGGAAGCAAAAAGATAAAATCCAAACTCGGTAATAGCAGTCTGAAAGCGATCATACCAAGCACGAGAAGATTGCTTCAAACCATACAGAGCATGCCGAAGATGACAAACCTGCCCAGAGGAGTGGAGAAGGCCAGGGGAGGACGCATGTAGACCTCTTTAGTGAGATGACTGTTAAGAAAAGTATTCTTAACGTCCATCTGATAGAGAGGCCAATGTCGAACAGCAACAACAAAAATCAAGGTACAGACAGTAGTCATCTTGGTAACAGGGGCAAATGTCTCCTCAAAATTAATACCATACTCCAGCGAGAAACCCTTAGCAACCAAACGAGCTTTGTATCGCTCGAGAGAACCATCAGAATGAGTCTTTGACTTTATAGACCCATTTGCAACCAACCAGATTCTTGCCAATAGGCAACGGAACCAACTCCCAAGTGTTAGTCTTCTATAAGGCAAACAACTCATCCTCCATAGCTTGAACCCAATTAGGCCTCGTTTGGAGACTAACCGATTTAGCCAAAAAGCCAAAAAGTTGTTAAAAAGCCAAAAAGCCAATAACCCATACCAAAAAGTCAAATATTCTCTTCTCTCTCTACTTTTTGCACATCTTTTCGTAAAAAGCCAAAAAGTCATCCCAAACATACTAGTTTTTTTAGCTCATATTTTAGCCAAATAGCCAAAAAGTTACTAAATTAGCCTGTTCCCAAACGAGGCCTAAGACAGGCCTCCGTATAAGCTGAGATTCTGAAATAGAATGAATAACAGACACAAAAGTACGATAGGTAGCAGAAAAACATGTATTAGACCAACCCAACCTGTTTGGAGGACGACGCGCACGAGGAGGATATCGATGTGCAGTAGGATCAAAGTCGTCGAAAGCAGAAGGAGCAGCAACAGGAGTAGAAACAACTAGTGGTGGGGGAGCCTTGCAACGAGAATAGACCAACAACGAAGGGGAAGAATAAGCCGAAGGAGAAGAAGGAGTTATAGGTGACGTAGACGGAGAAGTAGGAATGGCCTCAAGAGGAACAGTGGAGATGTACTCATCAGACGGGACCTCAGAAGGAAATGGGTCAATGTGAATCAAATTCTCTTTGGAAATGGGCAGTGAGAGGGGGAAGCTGAAAGTAAGACAGACGTTCAAGAAAGGCAACATGAAGGGAGACATAAAGGCGACGAGAGACAGGGTCGTAACAGCGGTAGCCTTTCTGAGTAAGGCTGTAACCCAAAAAGACACACAAGACAGACCGGACACTGAGTTTGGTTCGATCTTTACAAGGAAAGAGGACAAAACAAGCAGACTCAAAGACACGTAAGAGGGAATAATTGGGAGGTTGGGAATACAGAGTCACATAAGGGAATTGATCGGAAAGTAGAGGAATCGGCATGCGATTAAGGAGGAAAGCAGCGGTAAGAACTGTCTCACCCCAGAATGGTGCCGGAACAGAGACAGAAAGAAGGAGAGATCTAACTATCTCAAGGAAATGACAGTGTTTACGCTCAGCACGACCATTTTGGGCAGGAGTATTAGTACAAGAGGTTTGGTGAATGGTGTCCAATTTGGCCAAATACTCACAGAATTCAATTTTAAAGTATTCCCCACCCAAGTCAAAGCAGAGTATTCTAATTGTGGCCACAAACTGTGTAGTGATCATAGACTGAAAGGTACGATATATCTAGTAGAAGTTAAATTTATGAGCCATAAGGTAAACCCAGGTAAAGCAGGTACAATCATCAACAAAAGACACATAGTACGCAAAACTCCCTTTAATGAGAATAGGAGAAAGTCTCCAGACATCGGTATGTACAAGAGAAAACGGGAAAGCAAAAATAGAAGTACTGTTATTAAAAGGTAGAGCTGTCATTTTAGCAAGTTTACATCCTTGACACTCATTAATTTGATTGGGAGAAACTTTACCTAACAATCCTGACTGAGCTAAAGGCCACAAGCGGTCAACAGACAAATGACCTAAGCGAGAATGCCATAAATAAAACTAACTCGACTGAGAATCTAACTGAAAAGATGAAAGAACAATGGGGGAGGAAGACAAAAGAAGATGCTGACTTTTAACCACATAGAAATCTCCAACTCTACGGCCAATCCCAATTTGTTTCTTGGACACCCAATCCTGCACAAAACAGATAGAAGAAGAAAAGATAACATCAAAACCAGAAGCATCAAGCTGACTGATAGAAAGCAAGCTAACAGACAGTTGAGGAATATAAAGAACAGATGGAATAGTAACAGCAAACATGGTAAAGGGTAAAACAGACCCAATAAATAGGACAGACATACCAAACCCATTAGCACTATTAATAGTAATAGGAATGGGAGGGGGGATACAGTTTTGGAGTAAGGAAAGGTGAGGAGTCATATGATGAGAGACACCAGAATCAAAAAGCCAGACAGAGGAAGGAATATCTGAAGAGGACCCAAGCAAACCTGAATGAAGAGAGGTAAGAGCAGAAGCAGATGAAGATGACTAAGAGGTGGACTAGAGATGCTAAAGCTGAGCAATCTAGGCACTCAAAGAAGCCAAGTCAGGATCAGAAGTCGGAGCAGATGCAGTATAAGCAGCAGAAGGGCGAAAAGTAGTCGGAGCAAGACCTCAGAACTGTGGCTGAGATGGCTGAGAAGATTGAGCAGACTAAAGGCCTTTTTTGGGACAGTTGTACTTCCAATGGCCTTTTTGATGGCAAAAGGCACACTCATCAAAGACTAGTGGCCCCTTCTTGGGCTTTGCAGTGGCCTGAAGCTGATGAGGTGGAGAGTTCGACAGCAAAGGAGGCTGAGTAGGAGCCAAAAAGGCAAATGGAGACATAGTCTGACTAGCCGTGTTAAGACGGGTTCCCTCGGAGAGGAGCTTACGAACAATAGCATTCACAGAGGAGAGAGGAGATCGATGAAAGATGCCACCACGGATAACCTCATACTGAGGGGAGAGAGCCGTTAAGAACTGCACTAAACGACCTTACTCCCAAAACTCAACATAAGTGTCTAGTGCCTTGAGGCTAGATGGTTCCATGAGAGTCAACTGATCCCAGAGACTTGTCATCTCAATATAGAAATCCTGAATAGATTGATCCGGCTGACGAGCACTCTGAATAGCTGTTTCCAACTCATACCGTTTGGCAAAGTTGGACTGCTGATACACACCCAATAAATAGTCCCACACCTTCTTAACAGTACTGTATTTGGAAAACATCATTCCAATATGGTCATCCACAGAATTATGAAACCAAGTCAGGACTTGGGCATTATCACAATCCCAAGTGTCACAGGAAGTTAGATATCCCTCTTGCTTCGAGTCTAATGAATGGGGAATGGAACCAGAAACATAGCCCCATTTTTTCTGACCAAGAAAGAAATTCTTCATAACACTAGTCCAATAAGCATAATTGGCACCAGTGAGTTTACATCTGATGGCTTGAATTTTGGTGTCCATCATTGTAATAAACCAAAGATACAATAGGTAGAAATATAATAATAACTAACAAGTGGGCCAAACAGGAAATCAGATTTTCTATTTTTTTTTTTTTTTAAAACCAAATAAGAGTACCGAACCAAATAAAAATATTGAACCAAACACAGAGACAGAGAGAGAAAGAACCAGAGTCAGAGATGAACCACATGAAGCCAACAAGAGTCGTGATGAACCGAAATGAACAGAGAGAATCGCGATGACCAGAGGTAGCCGACGAGTCGAGATGACGCCGACGAGAACCGAGAGAGACGTAGCAAATAGGGTGCGACAGGGAGTTGCGATTGAACCGAGACTGAGAGGCAGAGGGTTCTGGGTCGGGGTCAGAGGTGAACCAAATGAAGCAAACCTACTACGGTTAGGGTTTCAAATCTGAAGGCTAGGGTTTCAACCCAAGCTCTGATACCATGTAAGTTTTTTGAAATAATCTATATATTCAACTTGTATTCGTTTACAAAGAGGTCATCGGTTATATAGCCCTATACTATGATTCCAAAAAGGAAATACAAATATTCCTATTTACACCATTCCTAATGCTAAGGACTGATTCCTAATATACACAAACATGCCATAGATACATATATTCTCACAATAATATCTACACAATATTTCCAAAATATCTATAATATCTACAAAATATACGTAATATCTAGAGAATATCTACAATATTCTCACAAAATCATGTTATATCTCATGATCTTGATTCAAAGATCCGTGAATGAACTCATTTGACAATGACTTAGATGAATTGTTTCTTACCTTACTTGGAGTAGGATTTGTGTTTGGAAGTGTTTTGGAGATTGGATTGCACAAAAATCCAAACCGATTAACCCGACCTGCGTACATTTTAATAGTTTTGAAAGTTAGTTTGGTTGGCTATGGGTAGGGGAAAATGTTTTTACGGGTTGACGATTGGGCTGTAGGTTTGGTTCCAAACAAAACCACACAACCAACTTGACTGATAAAAATACATAAGCACGCAACACTTTTAGCTCCATGCGTCCAATCCTTCTCTCTCTCTCTCTCTCTCTCTCTCTCTCTCAAATTGCAATGGATGAAAAAGAAAACCCTAACTCCAACCCTTGTCATTGTTCCCTCCATTCATCAAGGAACCTAAAGAAGCCTGAGCACATCCAATGACATTTTCAAGATCAAATCGAAAAGGTCATTTCACTGGAGGATCATGTGAAGAACTAAGATTGAGAAGGTTGTGCGATAAATCTGATCAAGATCAAGCGGATTATTTGGCCAAGATAGATGTATAGTAGATGCAAAGAACCCTAACGATTTGATGAAAATAACAGAATGGTTAGGTGGTGAAGATCATTTGGTTATTCTTTCTTCATTTGGATTTTTCTTCAATTGGTTTGGATTTGTTTTCTTCATTGGTTATTTGTTCTATTGTGTTAATCCGTATCTCTCTCTCTCTCTAAGGTCAAACATGCATTTGCAATGCATGGTTTTGGCTGATCTGACCACCAAACAGAACAACCCGGTGTGTGCAGTTTTGAAGGGTGGTTCGGTTGAAGACAGGTGGACATTTTCTTAACCCCAAATTGGTCAGGTCGGGTGCAGTTTGACAATAAACGCGAGCCGACATGACTTGCGAACAGCCCTATTTGGAGCACCCACAGATTAAAAATCAAATTGCTGGAAAAAGGAATCAAGTCGCCAAAATTTAGTTGTGTCGGCTCGTAAGGTTAGAGAGTATCTTCAACTTACAGGTGCGACACCGGATTCAATTGGGGTCAGCTCAGAAAGTCAATGCAACATTTCTACGTAGAAGGTGTCAACATTATTTTGTAGTGTTATTTGAAAATCCTGCTCAAGGAGTTTGGCGTGGACACCAAAATTGAAAATTAGAAATCTGACAATGCAATAACTATTTTTGCATTAAATGCACTCCAACCTCTTCAAACAGTCAAGAAGAGATGAAGGGGTATAAAAGGAAGATTTCTACGCATCTACAAACAAGAGATCAAGGATCCAAATAGAAACCCATCAAGATCTTTTAAGAATGAGCCCTAAATTTCATATTCTTTGTATGTGAGCTTCATTGTTTAAATTCTACTCTTTGGGAGAATTATTAAAAGTGAACAGATACAAGAAGTGGGGACAAGAAGTCCCTGAAATCAAGAGAGAGAGAAAACATGAATCCTCAGATTCTATAAATAGCTCTCTAATCTCTAATAATTAAAAATAATAGAATCCCTTTAAAAGAAGGAACCCCTGAAACCCACAAAAACAAAAAAAGGGACCAAATAGAAAATTTTCTCCCAAATGTTCTCAACAGCTTCACTTTTCTCCTAACAAATTCTAGTATTCCTCTCTAGCCATAAAACACAAAGAGCCACACAAATAACATATCTCCAAAGAGCCCGAGCCTTAGCATTTGAACCAAATCTTGTAAAATCAATGCATCACAAATTCTCATAAAAATCTTCTGCTTTTTCTTCTCCACATCATTTGTAAAAGAAGGTTGAGTTCCATAAAAGTCCAATTTTTTCTTCTCCACATCATTTGTAAAAGGGTTGTCGAGTGCTTGGGATTGATTGCTCAAGTGTTTAGGAGAAATACTTGGAAAAAGCTTTAAAGAAATGTGCTCTATTCATAGTTAAAAAACAAAGGGTTATATTTTGAGTGAGTTTTTAGGACAATTCTTGTAGAGGTCTAGCAAGTTCCTGAAAAGCTTGTTTGTTGTAAAGCTATTTGAAAAATAGTGGAAGCACTCAAGAGGAACCTTGGAGAGTAAATTAGGGCAGGGATATGTCAAATCACTATAAATCTTGTATGTTCTCTCTCTCTCGTCTCTCCTCTCTCCTCTCTCCTTATCTTGCTTTAATCCTTTATATATTGCTTTCATATCATTTGAGCACACACTCATACACACTTGTATTCTTAACATAAACACTCTAACTCTAGAAACCCTAACCCTAAATACACATACCCTCTCTTCTCCCCAGCACTTAACAACCACCACATTTTCCCTCCCTAGGCCTCACCAAAGCCCCCTCTCCCCTCCCTAGGCATCGCAGCCACCTCCTCTCCCTTCCTCACATGTCGCCCTTCCCCCTTTCCCCTTACCTAGCCTCACCACCACCTTTTCTACCTTCTCTAGGCGTTGTCACACTTCTTCCCTTCCCAGACGTCACCGCCCCCTCTCCCCTCCCAGGCCTTACCGTTGCTCAATCTCCCTTTGTAAAACATCCCTATGCTTCATCTCCTCTCCCAACATCTTCATTCACCACTAATATATATATGTGTGTGCGTGTGTGTGTAAGTGTAAGTGTGTGTATTTACGGGATTGATTTAAAATATAATTCAATTAAAATTAGGTAAACAAATTAGGAATTAGAATAAACAATTTACGATTTAAGATGAATTATTGATTTAACTAAATCAATGTTGGTTAAGATAGAATTTATGTGTATAATAGAAGAGAAAAAAAATAATAAAAAAGAGACTTTGAGGGGTATATAGATCATTTCACATCTATCAGTAATGGTATTAACAGTCACAACCAGGGGCGGAGGGGCATTGGGCTTAGGGGGGTCACGTGCCCCCCTGACTTTTGAAATTATTGTTATTATTATTTTTTATTTTTTATTTTTTATTTTTTAATTAAGTGTGGTCTGCCTTGTGCCCCTCCTCTAATACACAATTTCAAACCCAACTAACCACTGACACACACACACACCACACACGACGCACCACGCTTATATATTTTATTTTATTTTATTATTATTATTATTATTTTTTTTGGAATCTCAATCCCAATCCTAATTAAATACTAACACAACTTTTTTTTAGGTGAGTACACACAACTCCAATTGCAGCAAGGTTAAAACTCTAAAACCTTAAAAGCGTATGAAATTCTTTATTTTTTTTTATTTATTCACAGTACTTGTGAAGTATCTTCGTATTTTCTCTGTTTTCTTTGTCTCCCTTTGTTACTTTGCAATTTACCGACTCGCAATTCACTAAATTAGGATCACATAGCACAGATTTGGGACCACACTATAACTTTGATATCTTTTCTTCATTGTTTACATGTAACTTTATTTTTATTTTTTTACTTTTAAATAAAAATTATGAGTATTAATTTATAATTATTTGTTAAGTTTTGATTTGTAAAAAAAATTTATTTGTTATTATTTATGTTAAAATAAGAGATTTTGATATGCTAAAATTATGAATCTTAATTGGTGGTGATTCATATTAAAATTAGGGATTTTGGTTTGTTGTTGTTTGTGCTAAAATTAGGGATTTGATTTATGCTAAAATTAAAAATATTAATTTGCAATAATTAAAATTTAAATTAGGAATTTTGATTTGTTATAATTTGTGCTAAGATTAAAAATTTAGATTTGTTGTGATTTGTACTAATTTAAATTTTTTGATTTGTATTAAAATTGGAGATTTTGATTTGTGGGGAGTTTGAGATTTTGATTATGAATTTTTATTTTGATTTTTGGTTTTTCCAAATAGTCATGGAGCAATATTTCAAAAGAAAATCAAAGTTGGAATCATCTTTTCTCAAGAAAAAGATGATAATTATTCTTTTGCAAAACAAAGTCGCATAGAAATCAACTTAATAGACCTTCCTGCCGATCCAGGACTACGACCTCGGATTATGGACTATAATGCTAATGATCGAGACCGAATTCGTAGGGCATATCTACAAAAAAGTCCTTGTCAACCTCGTGATCATAATTTTCCACAAAAATCATTTGGACAAAAATTACGGCGATTTAATCAGGCTTTGTTTAGTGCATTTCCTAATTGGTTGGAGTATAGCGTAGCAAAAGATGTAGCATTTTGTTTATGTTGTTATCTTTTCAAACCCGATATTGGAGATCAAGCTGGTGGTGATTCTTTTGTTGGTGAGGGTTTCTCAAATTAGAAGAAAAAAAAAAATTCAGACTCATGTTGGAGGTCCCAATAGTGCTCATAATCAAGCTTCGAATAAATGTCAAGACTAGTTAAACCAAAACCAACATATTGAAACGATTTTTTTCAAACAATCTGATCAAGCTCGAATTGAGTATCAAACCCGTTTGAATTCATCAGTTGATTGTGTTAAATTTCTTCTAAGACAAAGACTTGTGTTTCGTGGGCATGATGAATCTGAAAATTCAAGTAACCAAGGAAATTTTCTTGAACTTCTCAAGTTTCTTGCTGATCATAATGAAGATGTCAAAGTGGTTACATTGAGCAATGCTCCTCAAAATCTCGAGTTGACATCTCCTGATATTCAAAAAGGCATTGTAAATGTGGCTGCATTTGAAACTATCAATGTGATTATTAGAGATTTTGGTGATGCACTTTTTTCTATTTTGATTGATGAAGCCCGTGACATATCAATTAAGGAACAAATGGCAGTTGTAATACGATATGTTGACAAAAAAGGCCAAGTGATTGAGCACTTTTTGGGTATTGAGCATGTTGCTAATACGAATGCTCCGTCACTTAAACAAGCTATGGAAAATTTATTCTCCAGACTTGGATTGAGTATTTCCAGATTGCAGGGTCAAGGATATGATGGGACTAGTAATATGCAAAGTGAGTTCAATGGTCTTAAAACACTTATACTGAAAGAGAATCCTTATGCATATTATGTTCATTGTTTTGCCCATCAATTGCAATTGGCACTTGTAGCCGTGCCAAAGAATCATAATCAAATTGCTTTACTTTTCACTTTGGTTTCTAATGTGGTGAATGTTGTTGGAGCATCATGTAAACGCCGAGATACTGTTAGGGAGAAGCAAGCTACAAAAGTTGCTAAGGCACTTAATACTGGAAATCTATCTAGTGGGCAAGGCTTAAATCAAGAAACTAATCTTAAACGTGCTGGTGATACACGTTGGGGTTCACACTATGGTACTTTAGTCAGCTTGGCTAGTATGTTTTCAACAGTGATTGATGTGCTTTAAATGATTTCGGAGGATGGTTCAAATTCAGAACAACGAGCAGAAGCAAATGTATTGTTGGACTCAATTCAATAATTTGAGTTTGTATTCAACCTTCATTTGATGAAAACAATATTGGCTATTACAAGTGAGTTATCGCAAGCACTACAAAGGAAAGATCAAGATATCGTTAATGCCATGAATTTAGTTCAAATTTCTAAAGTACGGCTCCGAAAGATGAGGGAGAGTGGGTAGACAACTTTACTTGATGATATTTTGTCTTTTTGTGAAAAGCATGAAATTGATATTCCCCAAATGGAAGATATGTTTGTAGCTCGAGGGAGAAAAAGACACAATGCTCAAGAAATTACAAACTTACATCACTATCGCGCTGAGCTATTCTACACTATTTTGGATATGCAAGTTCAAGAACTAAATGCTCGGTTCACTGAGTAGAATACTGATTTGTTACTTTGTGTGGCATGTTTGAATCTATCTAACTCTTTCTCTAGTTTTGACAGGAAAAAGTTAATTCATCTTGCTGAATTTTATCCAAAAGAATTTTCTTCAGTAGAGCTCATGGTACTTAATGATCAACTTGATACATATATTATCGACATGCTATCCAGTAGTGAGTTCTCAATGTTGAATGGAATTGCCGATCTTGCTAAGAAATTTGTAGAGACAAGAAGAGACAAAGTATATCCATTGGTGTATTTGCTCTTGACTTTAGCAGTAATCTTACATGTTGCAACTGCTATTGTTGAGAGGGTATTTTCAACTATGAATATTGTGAAGAATCGGTTGCGGAACCGAATGGGTGATGAATAGATGAATGATAGCTTAGTTGTCTACATTGAGAGAGATATTTTTGATGGCATTGACAATGATACAATTATGAAAAGATTTCAAAAGATGAAAACTTGTCGGGATCAATTGTAAAAATTTAAAATTTAAAACTTTTTGTAATGGATATTAATTTTTAATGTTTAACATTAGCTCGAAAAATTATTATTATGTTATTGTTATTGATTGGGGAAGAAAAATTTTGAGATTGTAATTAATGGGTGCCCCCCATATTAAATTTCTGGCTCCGCCACTGGTCACAATCACAGGGAAAAATTCTATTTCCACACACTATTTCTTCTCTTTCCACATCTTTTCTCAATATACACACTAAATAAATTTAAATTATCAACTTTCACTCAATACGCATCCTACCATACCAAAAATACCCTTCTCATCTTCATCCTCCAAATCCTAACCCTATACCACCGTTGTTGCCGCCGCCGCCGGCACGTCTACTACTCCCAGCAACCTAAGCCCCAGCCAATTAAGTATCGAGGAGTGAAACATCTATCAGACATGATGGTCCACTACTATAAGATTGCCCAAACATAGCACTGTTGGAGATGTTATTAATGACCTTAAGACGAAGGTAAAACCTTTTGTTTCTGGTGGAACATGTTTCGCATATTTTTGCATAGATGCGCCTCTATTGATTGGATTACAATAATATTTTTCTGACCTCTGTGCAAAAGTATACTTTTTCTTATATTTACAATTACATAAATTTGTTTGAGAATTTTTTAATTTTGCTCGCAGTTCATATACTTGTTTGCAGTTCATATACTCGGCCATGGATAGTGATGGTGGAAACTGATGGTTTGAGAGAGTTAGAGTTAGGGTTTTGGAAAAGGGATATTTTGGTAATTTAATTTTAAGACAAAAATATAATTAAAAAAAATCATTAAGTGTATGAAAAGAGAGGAAGTAGTGTGTGGAAATAGAATTACCCAACCACAGGCTGTCTGACCATGTTTGAACCATAAGGGGTAAAATGCTTTGGCCTCAAATGACAATGGGGTAAAGTGAATTTTGCCTTATATAAATAATAACAGCAACACTGATTCATACTCCAAAACTAGAAATGAAATATCTGATAGTCAAAATCTTTCTTGTAAAATGCAGAGAACAAATTTCTATCAAGTGTCAAACAAGATATCTAATAGCTTCTCTCTAATCACACAAAATTTATTTTTGTTTTCAGAAACATCATTCGTCCTAGATGCTCAGATAAATATACAGATCAAAGATAATTTTGGTCCTCCAAGTATTACCAGAGCGATCAATGGAAATCTACATAAATAGAACGACAAAAACACAAATTGATTCTGCCTAAACCTTTCTTATAAAAATGCAAAAAAAAAAACAAGTTTTTGTCAGATGGAAAGCCTCCTCATGATTCATCGAGAACACACTTGATTACTAGCAACAATGATCAAAACACACACCCAATCAATCACCAAACAAAAAGATAAAAAAAATTCCCCCTTATACCGCACATTTTAAAGCAAGATTACTAAAAAAAAAATGAGACAAATAGCGAAAACCCTAGTAGATATTCGACGAAGAACACACACACACATAGAGAGAGAGAGAGACAGAGAGAGAGAGAGAGATACCTTGAGAAGGTGAGAGATGGATGTAGAAATTGAGGGACGGAGGAGAGACTCAGAAACACAAGGCCGCACGGAGATATGCAAACGGTGGAGTTTCAATTTTAATGGTGGAGTTGGAGGAGATACAATTTCAGAAATGTAGGGTGTGTTTTTTTTCCCGAGAGAGTGATTTTCAAAAAAAATAAATAAATAAATAATTGAGGAGAGGGTTTAGAAAAAAAAAATTAGTTTGTTTAGTTGTAGATTTTGAGAGTAGTTTTGAAATTTGGAATGTTTTGATATTTTATTGAAATTTAGTAGACATATATAAGAGAAAAAACGATTAAAAATGAGAGGGAAAAAAAATGATTGATTAATGTGTAATTGGAGAAAATAATTTTAAAATTTTTTTAAGAAAAATTACAAATCAAACTAAATTTTGAAAAAAAATTCAGAAACAACTAAAAACAAACCAACAAGCCCGTCGTAATTTCAGATATTTTAATGCCCCTCGTCGGACAAGTTATTTGGTAGATTTATATGGATGGATATGGGTAGCAAAATCGAATAGTTCACTCCGTTTGGATTCCTAGATTTCTCGAGAAAAGTAAAGAAAATGGGAGAAAGAAATTGGCTGGGGCTTGCCTCCGGTCTCCCATCTGGACTGGAGGGTCCAGTCCAGTCTATTAGACCTACTTTTTGAATTTTTTTTGATAATTTGAATGGGCTTGGCTTCTGTCCAGTGCTTAATCGGACTGGACCGTGCTGTTGGGCCCGTGAAGGCCCACCACAGGTCCCGTTTTTGATAATCTGAACCGTCAATATGTAGAATTCATCGAGTACTATAAGCCTGTTAAAAATCACGTTAATCGGATATCGGTAGCTATGTGATCAAATCAGTTTTATATAAAAAAAAATTAACGGTGAATAAATTAACGGTTGACAAAAATCTGATTTGATCACATAGCTACCGATATCCGATTAACGTGATTTTTTACAGGCTTATAGTACTCGACGAGTTCTACACATTAAACGGTTCAGATTATCAAAACGAGATCCGTGGTGGGCCCCCACGGGCCCAACAGCACGGTCTAGTCCGATTAAGGACTGGACAGAAGCCAACGCCAATTTGAATTGTTCATATTTTAGAGTTTGTTGAATACATTTTCTCTGTAAAAAATCACGTCAATCGGATAACGGGTACTACGTATTCAGATCACTTTTTTTATGAACCATTAATTTTCTGACAGTCTATTTTTTTCCAGACAAAAGTTATCCGAATACATAGTATCCGTTATCCGATCGATATAAGTTTTTACAAGAATAATTTATCCAACAAATCCTAAAATGTGAATGGTTCTGATTATTGAAAAGTGATCCATAAGTGGGCTCAATAGGCCGAACTAGACCGGACTATCCCAGATCTAGACTGGAACCAAAGAAATTACTCTTTATAAAAAAAATTACTAAGGTACATTACAAATATATATTTTTTTTAAATATAAATTATTCTTTTAATTTTAAAAATTACATCCCGTCCTTTGATGTTTTTAATTTCATAACAAATAGTTATTTTTAATAATAAATTATTAAGTTAATTAATAATTTTTAATTATGTAATAAATGTATTTTAATTAATAATTCAAATAATTTTATTACTATGTAAGAAAACAGTTAAAAATTTTATTTTCCAAAAAAATATTTGTAATTTTCTAAATTATAAGTAAATCTTAAATGGTGTATTTGTAATTTATCCAAAATTATAATAGACATCAAAATTACTCTTTATAAAAACTTATAATACTTAAATTATTTTTCTAAATATAAAATAAATAATATATATATATATATATATATGTATGTATTTTCTTTTAATCATTGTTCATCCAAGTAAGAAAGTAATAAAATACAAATTTTTTTTTTTTTTTTTGTCATGTAATTGAGAAATTCCAATCATGTCATTTCTATTTCCATCTCTAAATTCAAACGAAAAGATTTAAGAATAAAATGTAAAGGGTTACTAAAACTTTATTTGGTTGTTAATTTTAAAATCTTAGAATTAATTAATTGAAATGTGCATAAATTAATCCGAACATTCGATTATAAATAGTAATAAAAAAATATATAGAAAAATACATTATTACATTTTACAAATAAACTAATAATAAATAATAAAAAGGATAAATTACTTTTAGTTTTAGTTTTAGAAATTTATTGCGTTCATGAAAAAAATTATGATTTTAATTATTAATATTTATAAAATTTATCACTTATTTATAATTATTTTTTAAAACTTAACTAAAATTTTTCCATACAAAAATGTAAGAATGTGATCACACATTCCATGTACTTGAGTGTTTATTATTATTTTTACACAACTCAATGGTGGTGGTGGTGTTTACATTTTTTATTTTAAGTTAATATACATTTGCAGAAAGAAGTAAAAAAAATAAAAAATAAATATAAATAAATTACGAATCTTGTTATGTATTTTTTTTTATACATATTACACAAAAACCGATAGTATGTAATTTTCTTGTAGAGTTTGTAGTTGAGAAATAAAATTTTGCATTTTGTGATAATGTTATATATTTTTATAATAATATTACATATTTTTTTTGGGATAAATTTTATTGACCTTGCTTGAGATTTAAAAAAAATACAATAAAACTCGTAGTTTTGGCATGTTTACAATGATCTCATTTGGCATGTTTACAATGATCTCCTCTTAATGCAGGTAGTGCAAAAATATAAAAATGAACAATGCAAATGATACGTGTTCATATAATAGAAACGATAACATCAATTTTTTTCATCTATATAACTAAGAAATTATTATATAATAGAAATGATATAATATCATTTTTTTTTATCTATATACTAGCAAATTATTGATAAAAATATGTTTTTTGAACCTCAAGGGAGGTAGTGTAATGAGAAATTTTTTTTAAGGTCCTGATATTAAGTTTTATAATTTAAAACGACATATAATAATTTCATAATAATTGAGATCCCTCAACATTTTCACAATGAAAATTTGACTCAAATATATTTGTGCCTGACTTAGAGAAATTTTGGCCTGATTTAGGAAGAAAAAGGTCGACCCTAACACAAAGAAATTTTTCCGATTTTACAAAGAGATCTCATCAAGGGACCTTAACTAATAAAAAAAATATCTTAGACTTCTCTTACTACACAAAGTTAGAGAGGAATGTTTCACTAATTTTTTCTTAATGTAATTTACCCTGTTTTTTTCATATTAATATTTTGGGTAAATTACACTAACACACCCTAAGGTTTATGTTTATTACAATTCTCTCCTTACATTTGGGAAATTACACTGACCTCCATTGTCAGTGTAATTATTTGACGGTGTTAACTTTTAAGTTAAAATGACATATTTACCCTTAACCTTTACATATACTTTAAAGGGTAAATTACATTAACACCCCCTGAGGTTTCAATTTAATACGGATCTCCCCCTGACATTTTAAAAAAACTAATTTAATAAAAATAAATATGGAGAAATATATTTAATTTGTAAAAAATTATTTCTAACCACTCGAAAGATAAAAATTATATAAAAATGATAAATATTTTTTATTTTTTATTTCTTAACCAAATTAATTTTAATCTTTAAAAAAAAATCTAAAAATCAAACCATACATAGCCTAAGAATCTTTTGATAAGTCATTTCTTACGTTGGTAACTTATTTAATTATTTGTTAATTTTACGACATTTTTACATCTGAGGCATATTTGGTAACCATTTCATTTTCAATTTATATTTACAAAAATTAAAAAAACTGTCATCAAAACTTATTTGATATTTTTTTTTGATTTATAAATGGTTGTCTCAGTTTGTAAATTTAAAAAAAAACGTAAATTCAAAAAATGAGTTCACGTTGGTTTTTAAATAGAAATTTAAAATTTTGACTAACAAATTTTTTTTCAATTAATTTTTGTTTTCAAATAAATTTTTTTTCAATGAATTTTTTTTTAACTAATACTAACCGATGGGGCAATTGGTAATGCTACTTTAAACCTTGGGGAGATAATTGTAATTTCTAAAATGTGAGAGGTGTCAATATAATTTACCCAGTGAGGGTAAAATTAGTATTTAAAAAAATTAAATTGCTGACATCAACAAAATCTGTTAGTTGACTTAACAGTCAACTAATTGAGGGAGCAATCTGTAATGAAATTTTAAATCTCAGGGAGGGGATGTAATTTTCAAAAAGTGAGGGGGGAACTATAATAAATATAAACCTCAGGGGGTGTCAATATAATTTATCCTAATATTTTTTATCTACCCATCTAAAAAAACATTTTTTTCTGTACAAAATATGTAATATTACTTTAAAAGTACGTAACATTATCACAATAATACGTAACTTTATTATTGAATCATAAATTATCATAATTATTCTAAAAAATTACATATTATTTATTATAAAATTACGCAATATGTAAGGGGAAAAAATGCTTGTATATGGGAAGTTGACTTTAAAGGTTAGTTATTGAAATTTTCTTATTTATTAACAAAATAAAGTATAATATTAGAAATAGCCATAAAGTCTGATACATTGCTCCGATAGTCAAAAACAAACAAATAAAAAAATAAATAGAGCATAACCATATATAGATTAAAAATAAAAAAATAAAAAATTCATATGATGATATTTGTGTTAGGGAAAATATGTGATTCCCCACAAGTAAATCAATCAATAGGAATAAAAACTAAGGTTTGATAAAACAAAACCCTAGATTCACAATATATATATATATATATATTGTTTTGTGTGTGCCGAAGGTGAAGGAGCAGCAGCGGCCTAATATATTTGTTTTTCCAAAGTTGAGTGGAGTGGCAGCCAAACATTGATATTGGGTGCTTTGATTCTTTTCAAGTTGGTGCACTGTTTTGTGTGGAACAAGTTGGTGAATATTTGGTTAGTTTGTTTGGTTCGTTTTCGGTGTTGATTTGGGTTATTATTTTGGATCTTCTTCAACTTTGGTTCTGAAGATTTTGGTTCATCTATTTGGTGAGGTCTTTCCTCTTGTTTATTTGTGATTATTTGGAATTCACCTAAGGGTGGTTTTGTGAGATTATTAGTGTCTCGTTTGTAATTGTTTGGAACTTATTTTGTTGATAGTGAAATCGGATTTCGATCCCGTGGACGTACCTCACATTGAGGGAACCACGTAAAAATTCTTGTGTTGCTTTTGATTTAATTTTTTCGCATTAGTTTTTATTCCCAATTGATTGATTTACTTGTGGGGAATCACATATTTTCCCTAACAACTGGTATCAGAGCATACGGTTTATTTGGGTTTAATTATTTGTGTAAATCAATTGAGGGAAATGTGGGTCGTATGTCTAGCTTCAATAGAAGCAATTGGGTAACTTGGAAAACTAAAATGGAGGACCTATTATTTTGTAAAGATTTGTATGGACCCATTGAAGGTGATAGTGGCAAACCCGAGAGTATGAAAGATGATGAATGGAATAGGCTTAATCGCAAAGCCATTGGTGTTATCCGTTAATGGATTGATGACAGTGTGTTTCAACATGTTGCTACTGAAACTTCAGCACATGATTTATGGAAAAAATTAGAGGGTCTTTATGATAGGAAATCAGCCACAAATAAAGTTTTTTTGTTTCGTAAGTTCGTTAATTTAAAATATAAAGAAGGCAGCCCTATTCCGGAACATCTGAATGAAATAAAGAGTATTGTTAACCAACTTGCTTCTATGAAAATTGTTTTTGATGATGAGTTGCAGGCTTTGATGCTACTTAGTTCTTTGCCCGAAAGTTGGAAGACTTTGGTTGTGACCGTCAGTAATTCGGCGCCCGATGGAGTTGTCACAATGGGCCAAGTCACTAGTAGCCTGTTGAATGAAGAAACTAGAAGAAAATCAGCAGGTTCCTCTTATTCGGAAGCATTCGTTGTGAGAGGCCGAAGCAAAACAAGGGGAGGAGTAAGACTCCTCATGGTCGTGATCAAAGCCGTGACAAATCGAAAGATGGTTCTTTTTCAAAGAAAAACATTGAGTGCCATTATTGCCATGAGAAATGGCATATGAAGCGGGAATGCCGAAAGCTCAAGAATAAGGAGAAAAGACGTAACAAAAGTGTGGACAAGAACCAAGAAGACACAACGGCAATTACTACCAATGGTGATCTCATGGTCGTTTGTAAAGATGATTGTATCAATTTTGTGGGCCAAGAGAGCAATTGGGTGATTGATTCCGGTGCTTCTTTTCATGTGACTTCTCGAGTTGATTTCTTCACTACCTACACCGAAGGAGATTATGGTTTTGTTCGAATGGGTAATGAAGGTTTGTCCAAGATTATTGGCATGGGTGATGTTTGTTTGGAAACAAATTTGGGCTGCAAGTTGTTGCTTAAAGATGTGAGGCATGTTCCCGACATTCGCCTCAATTTGATCTCTACCGGGAAGCTAGATGATGAAGGCTACAACAACAAATTTGGTGATGGAATATAGAAGCTCACAAAGGGTTCCTTGGTGGTGGCTAAATGTAAGAAGACTCATACACTTTATTCGATGCAAGGAAAAATTTGTAAAGGTGTT
This sequence comes from Camellia sinensis, assembly GCF_055761805.1. Classification (NCBI taxonomy): domain Eukaryota; kingdom Viridiplantae; phylum Streptophyta; class Magnoliopsida; order Ericales; family Theaceae; genus Camellia; species Camellia sinensis. The sequence continues at coordinate 94,399,171 of NC_138962.1, forward strand.
GTTAATGAACTTCAAGATGATACATCTACCGAATTGTAGCACAAGCAGCTTGCCCACATGAGTGAAAAGGGGCTGCAAGTTTTGTTCAAGAAAGAGCTTCTACCCGGTTTGAAAGGTACACATCTTAAAACTTGTGTTCATTGTTTGGCGAGTAAACAACATAGAGTTTCTTTTCATAAAAATGTTGCTTCTAAAAAAGAAAATGTTTTGGAGTTGATTCATTCGGATGTTTATGGTCCTTTAAAAGTTAGAACACATGGTGGTGCACTTTATTTTGTTACTTTCATTGATAATTATTCAAGGAAAGTTTGGGCTTTTCTACTAAAAACTAAAGATCAAGTTCTAGAAGTATTTAAGCATTTTCAGGCCATGGTTGAAAGAGAAACATGACAGAAATTGAAATGCATCCGATCAGACAATTGTGGTGAATACATTAGGCCATTTGATGAGTATTGTCGCAGCCAAGGTATTTGGCACCAAAAGACAGTTAAGAAGACTCCTCAACAAAATGGGGTTGCCGAGGGGATGAACCGTACCATTGTGGAAAGAACAAGGTATTTGCTTTCACAAGCTAAATTGCCAAGATCCTTTTGGGGTGAGGCATTGAAGACAGCGGTTGACGTGATCAATTTGTCTCCTTCCTATCCATTGAATGGTGATGTTCCAGAAAGAGTTTGGACCGGCAAAGATGTGTCTGATGAGCACTTGAAAGTGTTTGGTTGCCGAGCTTTTGTTCACATTCCAAAAGATAAGAGGTCCAAGCTTGATAGTAAGTCAAGACAATGTATTTTTCTTGGCTATGGGCGTGATGAATTTGGGTATAGATTGTGGGATCCAGTCGACAAGAAAGTCATTCGAAGCTGTGATGTTGTGTTTCTTGAAGACCAAACAATTGAAGACTTTGGCAAAGGTGACCAACCGGAGCCAAAAACTAGTGATCTCATTGACATGGATCCATCTCCTTCATCTTCAGTTGATGATGAAAATGGGAGAGATGTGTAGCCACCCATTGAAGATGTAGAAGATGATGCTAATCCTAATGAAGTTGAGCCAGAAATTGAGGAAGAGCATCCAACTCAAGAACCGCCACCACAACTTGAGTTAAGAAAATCTACAAGGGACCGACAACCTTCAAGAAAGTATCCTCCCAATGAATTTGTGTTGATTTCTGATCAAGGGGAGCCGGAGAGCTACCAAGAAGCAATTGAGCATGCAAAGAAAGGTGATTGAAAAAAGGCCATGGAAGAGGAGATGAACTCCTTACTTGAAAATCACACCTATGACTTAGTGAAGTTGCTTAAGGGGAAGAAAATTCTGAAAAATAAATGGGTCTTCAAATTGAAGAATGATGGCAAGAATCTGAAGTACAAGGCACGTCTTGTTGTGAAAGGCTTTGGGCAAAAGAAAGGCATTGACTTTGACGAGATTTTCTCACATGTTGTAAAGATGTCTTCTATTCGGGTTATACTTGGCATGGCTGCAAGTATGAACCTTGAAGTTGAGCAACTTGATGTGAAGACCGCATTTCTTCATGGTGACCTTGAAGAAGAAATTTACATGGAGCAACCGAAAGGTTTTGTAGAGAAAGGGAAAGAAAAATTTGTTTGCAAATTGAAGAAAAGTTTGTATGGTCTCAAGTAAGCCCCGCGGCAATGGTACAAAAAATTTGACTCTTTCATGATGAATAATGATTTTTCTAAAACCACTTCGGACCATTGTGTGTTTGTGAAAAAATTTTCGGATGGTAAATTTATTATTCTTTTGCTCTATGTTGATGACATGTTAATTGTGGGTCAAGATTCTACCATGATTAACAAGTTGAAGTTAGAGTTGAGTAAATCTTTTGCTATGAAAGATTTGGGACCGGCAAAGCAAATACTTGGCATGAAAATTGTTCGTGATCGCAAAGAGAGACTGATTTGGTTGTGTCAAGAAAGCTACATTGAGAAAGTTCTTGTGAGGTTCAACATGAATAAAGCAAAGCCGGTTGGTTGTCCACTTGCGGGTCACTTCAAGCTTAGTTCGAATCAATGTCCTACAAGTGAGAAAGACAAGGAAGAGATGTTGAAAGTTCCTTATGCTTCAGCAGTTGGTTCTTTGATGTACGCCATGGTTTGTACAAGGCCGGATGTTGCTCACGCCGTTGGTGTGGTGAGTCGTTTTCTCTCTAATCCGGGTAAAGAACATTGGGCAGCGGTAAAATGGATTCTAAGGTATCTTCGAGGGACTTCGAAGGTGTGTTTGTGTTTTGGGGATGGTAAGCCGATGCTTGATGGGTTCATAGATTCTGACATGGTTGGTGATGTTGATTCTAGGAAATCTACTTCGGGGTATTTGATGACTTTTGCAAGAGGAGCTATGGCATGGCAATCTAAATTACAAAAATGTGTTGCTCTCTCAACTACTGAAACTGAATTTATTGCCATTACGGAAGCTTGCAAAGAAGAGTTATGGCTGAAGAAATTTTTGCAAGAGTTGGGTTTGAAGCAAGAAAAGTATGTACTTTATTGTGATAGTCAAAGTGCTATTCACTTGAGCAAAAATTCTACTTTTCATTCAAGATCGAAACACATTGATGTGAGATACCACTGGATTCGTGATATGTTAGATTCGAAATTGTTGCAACTTGAAAAGGTTCACACGGATGATAATAATTCGGATATGTTAACTAAGAGTTTGTTGAGGGACAAACATTTGAAGTGTCGAACTTTGGCGGGTATGGTTGATATCTCCACCTAAGTCGGTAGGGGGAGAATTGTTGGGTATACCTCCTTATTGGAGTTTGGGACCCAATTGGTTTGTTAAAGAATTTTAATTTGACTTGATTTAGGTATAATATATTTTTATATATTATATTTGAGGAGACCCAATCCAATTTGGAAACAACTAAGGTTTGATAAAACAAAACCCTAGATTCACAATATATATATATATTGTTTTGTGTGTGCCGAAGGTGAAGGAGCAGTAGTGGCCTAATATATTTGTTTTTCCAAAGTTGAGTGGAGTGGCAGCCAAACATTGATATTGGGTGCTTTGATTCTTTTCAAGTTGGTGCACTGTTTTGAGTGGAACAAGTTGGTGAATATTTGGTTAGTTTGTTTGGTTCGTTTTCAGTGTTGATTTGGGTTATTATTTTGGATCTTCTTCAACTTTGGTTCTGAAGATTTTAGTTCATCTATTTGGTGAGGTCTTTCCTCTTATTTATTTGTGATTATTTGGAATTCACCTAAGGGTGATTTTGTGAGACCATTAGTGTCTCATTTGTAATCGTTTGGAACTTATTTGGTTGATAGTGAAATTGGATTTCGATCCCGTGGACGTACCTCACATTGAGGGAACCACATAAAAATTCTTGTGTTGCTTTTGATTTAATTTTTCTGCATTAGTTTTTATTCCCATTGATTGATTTACTTGTGGGGAATCACATATTTTTCCTAACAATTTGGTCTTACTTTCTTCTTTACTTTTCTGCAACTAAGATGCTTAATTTTTTTAGGTGAGGTTTGTTTTGCTGGAAAATATTTTCTTATATTTGATTGTGTTACTGAAATTAATATATTAATAATTGTATTAGTAATGATGGGGTGGTAGCAATAAGGTAGAGATGGAGCTGGTGTGACGATTGCGACAGGCGGTGGGTGTGATGGTCAAGGATGATGTGGTGGTGGTAATGGTGATGGAAGTTATGATAGTAGTGGTACTATAATGGCATTAACAAGATTTTAGTTTGGACAATATTTTTTATAATTAAAAAGTATAAAATTTGTTGAGCCAAAATAGACTTATTTTTCATTAATCATGAAAAATATTTTTCTTTGACTTTTATTTTCCTTTATACAAAACACCAAAAAAAAATTGAAAAAATATTTTTTACCTATAAACACATAGCGTTAGATGATGATAGCTCTCTTAAAATATAAAGTATCATGAAAAAAATTGATATGATTTGAATGTTATGTCACATAAAAATAGTTTAAAGAAAAATGCACATCAAACATAAGGGTGTAATAATGACCCGGCTTGGCTCAATCGGGCCCGGGTCCCGACTCAGGCCAACCCGGGTGGGCTTCGCAAGCTCCCGCTTTTTTGGCCGACCGGGTTGGGTTAATCCGTGATTCGAAAAGTGGGGCCCAGACCCAAACTTAGACCCACTCAAAATAGGTTTGGGGCCTAGGGCCTCGGCTTAGTTCCAGGCCTGCGCGAGCCTTTTTTGTTTTTTTTGAAAAATGAACGATAAATATATTATATATGTAGATTATTTATTAGAGATAAAAAATAAAAGAAAAATTGTACTATAATATTTTAGTTAAGATTAATAAGATGTTTGGTTATATTTCATGTGTGGTGGTATTCAAATTTAATTATGTATAATTTATGTTTTTTTGGTGATGAACTTATAACTAAAAAAAATGAAATTATATAATTTTCTTCTTTTGAAATGAATAATTTTATATATACAAAAATTAAACTTTCAATATTACAATCATTAAATTAATTATATAACATTTATTGTATGAATAATTTTTTATTTCAAAACGAAATAAAATATTACAAAAATTTATATCATTAAATAAAATATGTGTAAATTATTGATGATGGTAGAGTAATTACATCACTATAGGTCAAGTACATTCCAACTAGGGTGGCACCTACTAGCCTACCAATCATTTTCATTATATTCCACCTTAATAATCTAATACAAACAAATAACGAAATGAAATAATAAAAAATAAATTGTTGACCAATCATCGGAGGAGACAGACAATTCAGTCACGTTGTCCGAGGATATGTCATCCAAATCATTTTGAATTCTCTCATTTGCACTATAATTTTGTTTTCTCGTATGCGCATGCATATGATCTCTAGATATTAGTGCCTCAACCATTTGGGGTGAAAGCCTGCTGTGGTAATCGTTCAGTACCCGTCTATCTGCAGTAAAAGCTGTTCCGAAGCAACTGTAGAATAGAAATGGTTAATATATCATGGGTTATTTGTGAAACCACAAGCTACATAGTTTTATTTTGTTTCCACCAATTCAAAATATCGAAATCATCGAAATCATCCACTGATGAATTTTTCAAATAACGTTGTAGTTCAAAATTACTTACGCTTGTATATTGAGATATTCTTCCACTTTTTATTGTTAGAAAAACACTTAATCTCTCGCCTTGAGTTGAGACTGTTAGTGTAGTGTGTGTATGTGTATTTGCAAATGCTGCCTTGTATTTTTCAAATAATGTTTTGCATGTTTGCATAATAAGGACAAAGTGTTTTTAATTAGCGAAAATACAATCTAAAAATTCTTGTAAACCAATTTCTTTACAACTAAGATCAATTATTATGGCTAAACCTAAAAGATGAGGCAAATGGATCAAAATATTTATTAAATTTTGTTTTCATTAAAATAATAATGGTTACATAATATTCATTACCTATATATTTTACAAAAATTTTAATTATTTCTACTAACATATGTAAAATAAATTGTGAAGTAGGAATATATATAAAAAAGTAATTTTGTAAAAGTATCAAAAAAAATTTTAAAAACTATATACAGCACTATTTGGGGCCAATTAAATTCTGTGGGAGTTAGTACTCCTCATATTGATGTTGTTACAAAAAATAAATCCATTACTTTTCTTTATTTACAAACTCTTTTTAACATATTACACGTTAAATCTCACCTACTGTCTATATTTAAAATTAATTTTTTAAAGGGAGATTTGATCAAAACCCCCCTCATAATAAAATTTAATACATTAAGAACAAGTATAAAAAGTTTTTCTTGAAAAGTCCAACAAATATCACTATTATCAAAATATTAAATTTTAAAATAATATAACTTTAGATGTAAATGTCAGTTTTTAATAAAATTAATATTTTTCGAATTCTTTCAACAAGATCTATGTTAACTATGAAATTCTTTACCAAACCAAGCCTTAAGTCCCATCAAATGAGGTCGGCTACATGAATCCTTCTTCTCTACTGGCTTTATCAAAGGCCATTTCGTTGGTCAAATTAATTAGATCCATATCTCTATTTACAACGCTAGCCAAAGTTAATCTAGGCCTACCTGGTCCCTTAACACTTCCATCTACCGTCACTATATCGCATCTCTTTACAACTGCCTATGTTGGTCTTCGTTGAATTTGACCAAATTATCTCAATCAATTCTCTCTCAACTTATCTTCTTTCGATGCTACTCCTACCCATGCCCGAATACACTCATTCCTAATTCTGTCTTGTCTAGTCTTGCCCTACATCCACTTTAGCATCCTCATCTTAGCTACACTCATTTTATCTACATATTGTTTCTTGGTTGCTCAACACTCCGTCTCACACAACATCGCTGGTCTAATGGCCGTTCTATAGAACTTACATTTTAGTCTAGTGGGTATTTGTTTATCCCACAGTATCCCATACGCATTTCTCCACTTACACCATCCCGCTTTAATCCTATGGGTCACATCCGCATTAATCTCCGCCGCTGTTGTGATAATCAACCCTAAATACAAAAAATGTTCACTCTTAGGCAGTTCTTGGTTCTCAATCTTCACTTCTCCTCTGTTTTCATTATTACTGTTACTAAATTTACACTCCAATTCTGTGCTAACTCCTTCTCTAGTCTCATCCATTAGCATGATATCGTCTGCAAAAAGCATATACCATGACATGTCGTCCTGAATATTTCTCGTCAACTCATTCATAACTAAAGAAAACAGATAAGGACTTAAGGTAGATTCTTAGTGTAATCCTATAGTGATAGGAAATTTATTTGTCTCTCCAACAGGTGATCTAATAGTGGTCACCACCCCTTTATATATATCCCTAATCACATCAATGTAACCTTTTGTCACCCATTTATTTTCTAACACCCACCATATTATAGCCCGAGACACTTTATCATATGCTTTCTCAAGGTCAGCAAACACCATATGAATGTCTCTTTTATTTTCTCTATACTTTTCTATTACCCTCCTCAAAAGATAGATCACTTCTATTGTTGACCTGCCAGGCATAAACCCAAATTGATTATCTAACACCTTTGTTATATCTCGCAATTGGCGTTCCATCACCCTCTCCCACACTTTCATTATATGACACATTAGCTTGATTCCTCTATAGTTGTTGCAATTATGGACATCTTTTTTATTCTTATAGATTGGCACTAAAATACTTTTTCTCCGCTCATCTAGCATGTTCCTAGTCAACAAAATTTTGCTAAACAACCTAATCAAGCAAGCAAACCCCTTTTTACCCAAACACTTCCCAGCTTCAATAGGGATATCATCAGGTCCTAACACCTTATTTGATTTCATCTTCTTAAGTGCAATCTCCACTTCAAAGTTCCTAATCTTGTGATAGAACCTATAGTCTTGGTTTATTGTATTACTGGTTATTTCTTCCCTTATTGATGTACCGCCATGTTTCTCATTTAATAGTTTCTCAAAGTAGTTCTTCCATCTTTCCTTAATCTCTTCATCCTTCACCAATATCTTAGAATCCTCACTTTTGATAACTTGATTAAAATCTCTTGTTTTTCTCTTTCCTATCTTAGCAAGTTTGTATACCCTATTCTCTCTCTCCTTACTATCTAGTCTGGTATATAGGTCATCATAAGCTTTCAACTTAGCTTCTCTCACTACTTTCTTGACCTCCTTATTAGCCAATCTATAGCTCTTAAGGTTTCCTCAGATCTATCCTTCTGTCACTTTTTAAAGCACTCTTTTTTTGCTTTAACTACCGCTTGAACCTCTTCCCTCCACCACCAAGTTTCCCTAGAGCTGGGTCTCGTTCCTTTCGACTCTCCAAGCACTTCCCTTGAGATTCTCCTCACACAATTAGGCATCGAATTCCACATAGTGTTAGTATCATCTTCCAAGTCTCAAGTACATTCCTTATCCATTCTATTCTTAAATATTTCTAATTTATCCCCTTTTAGGTCCCACCCATCTCGTCCTACAACACCCACCATCCTTCCTAGCTTGGTATTACCATTTAAAACATAAATTTAATACCAAAATCCTATGTTGAGAGGCTAGGCTCTCTGTAAGAATCACCTTACAAATATTGCATTTTAGGCGGTCCACTTTTCTCACTAAGAAGTAATCTATTTAGCTCTTAACTAATCCACTCTTTAAGGTTATCAAATGCTCTTCCCTCTTCTGATACATAGTATTGGCCAATACCAAGTCAGAAGCCAACGCAAAATCTAAGATACTCTCTCCAGCCTCATTTTTGTCAGCAAAACCTTATTCACCAAGTACCATTTCATAACTTAGTTTATCTATGCCTACTTGGCCATTAAAATCTCCACCTATAATCAGATTCTCTCCTACGAGTATCTCCTATAAGATCTCATCCATTTGCTCTCAAAATCCCTCTTAGTCTATTTATCTAATCCTACTTGAGGGGCGTATGCATTAATAACGTTCACTATATTTCCTCCAATAACTAGTTTTAAATAACATAATCCTCTCCCCTTTCCTAATAACCGCCACTATATTCTCCACAAAACCCTTGGCAATTTTGATTCCTACCCCATTCCTGCGTCTATCCTTGCCACTATAATACAATTTAAAATCGATATCCTCAATTTCCCTAGCTTTCTCACCCGCTCACTTAGTTTCTTGTACGCAAACTATACTAACTCTCATCTTAATCATAACAACTACCAATTTCATCGTCTTACAAGTTAAGATTCCTATATTCCAAGTCGCTACCCTAAACCTATAGTCTTGGACTAGTTTCTTTACCCACGCTCGTCCGAAAAATGCGGGAACCTTTGCCCATTTTTTACCACAACCAAGTGTCAATGCGGCGCCCTTTGCTCACTTTTTGAAACACCCAGAGACAGGCACAACACGTTACTTGAGGAAAACGACCTAGCATTTAAACGATTCAAAGTAGGATTCATTGTTATAAGAGATCTGAGCGGTCTTTTTACGTGTTGGCTGTCGATTACCTAACACACAACCCTCCTCCTTTACCCGGGTTTGGGATCGACGAAGTTGTTGACAACCCCAGCGGAGTTGACTATGAAATTCTTTATAAAAATAAATAAATAAAAATTTATTACTATTGAAATTGATGTAAACAATAATAGTAACATGTTACTTTATTTGACAGTAGCATGTTACTCTATTTGACAATTATTCCATTTAATAGTAACAGGTTACTTTATCTCACAGTAACATATTACTCTAGTTCAGAGTAACATGTTACTTTGGCAATAATATCTACGAAAGAAAATATATATATATATATATATATATTTTATTTTATTTTATTCTTACTCAATTATGTATTTTCTCCTTAGAGGGTTTATGAAGAAAAATAAATTGGACTGTCATTTTCACCAAACAAGGATCAAATGGAAGAGTTTTGACTAAATTTTTCTTTTTTAAACGGCATACCTTCTCGTTGACAAATTTTTCTATATTCTGAAATTCGATTAACAGAAGACATAATAGTGACAATTGCATTTTTTATTACAAGTATATAAGTGTCGTATACATGTATAGCTTTATTAACAATTAAATTTAAAATATAAGTACAACAACGAACATTAAATAAATCATTATTAACAAGTAATTCTAAAATTGATTTTAAATGAGTTACAATCTGATTGTAATAAATTACATTATCTAAACTAATAGTAAATATTTTATTTTGCAAAACTCACTCATATAATACATTTCATATTTTTACACCAAACGAATGACCAATGTATGGAAGTTCAACTAATCTAAATGAAACAATTCTTTTATTTAATTTCCAATCATTATCAATAAAATGTGCAGTGATATATTAATATTCTAAACCATTATTTAATCACAGATTAGATGTTAAACAAACCCTTTCATTCAATTTTTTAAATATGTAAAAATAATTCACTTTTAATATCCTCAAATTTCTTTGAAATCCTGTTTCTAGTTGTATTTCTTGAAAACTTTGATATTGCGGTGCAAGACTTTCGTAAATCATTTGGGTAAAATCGGGACATTCACTAGTAGCAAAATGTCTTTTTTTTAAAAATAATATAATCAACTACAGAATTTTGCGTACATATAGGATCATATGAAAATGTTTTCAAATGATCCGTTGATGAAGCCCTTAATTGCATTTGACTTCTAATATTAGATTGTTGACTTTGTAAATATTTGTTAGCATGCCTTTTTAGATGACTAGTACTTTATGCAGATGCAACACTAAGTAAATGCGCATAATATTTACATTTTATTTTAAATGTAATTATACCATCATGATTACTTATAGATATTTTTTCAAAATGTTCCCAAACACCACTAGTTGTGCCCCTGAATGATGATCTAATTGTTGGAAGAGACATATTAGAAGAAGAATCAACAAAATTCATGTTGTGTAGTATATGCATCAATATCGATATAAACATTAGGAATATTATGATCTATAATAATGTAAGTAAAATAATATATAAGAACTAACAATTAATAACAATAATGAGTAAACAATAACAATTAAGACTAATGCTATAGAAAATTGTTTGAGGGCCCGAAATTGTTTGGCTCGAAACCCAAAACGACGTTTTTTTGGATTTCTTTTTTATTTCTTTTTCTTTTTTTATTTTTGAACACAGACAGACAGAGGCGAGAGAGAGAGGAGAGAAGGGAAAGGAGAGAAGAGAAGAGAAGAGAAAGAGAGAAGAATGAGAAAAGATAGGGAGGAGGAGGAAGAGAAGAAGACGGTGATAGCGGAGGAGGAAGATTGACAATGATGGCGTTGATCGGAGATTCAGATCTGAATCAGATCATAATCTTTTTCTTTTTCTTTTTTTGGGCTGATGATTATATGTTGATGATGATGAAGATGTTGTTGTTGTTGTTGATGATGATAATGATGTGCTGATAAAGATGTTGTTGAGTTTTTTTTTTTTTAGTGGATCTGACCTGAAGATGAAGGCTGATCTTGTTGTTGGTGGTTCTTCTTCTTTTTCTTCTTCTTCTTCCTCTTCTCTTTTTTTTTTTTCTTCTTCTTGTTCTTTGCTTCTGCTTCCTCTTCCATTTTCATCTTCAAAACAGAGAGAAAGAAAAAAAGAAAATATATATATATATATATTTCAAAACGACGTCGTTTTGGATTCGAGGCAAATTCGAGCTTCAGAATTTCGGGCCCTGTAGCAGCTCTGAATGCTATATGTACCAGCTAGTGCATTAACTAATGTACCAATTAATGATGTGACATAATTTAAGATATTTTTAATATTTGTAATTTATGTAATAAGTAGGGTCAATAATAATGCGATAGTACTACATATACCAATTAGTGTACTAACTAGTATACCAACACTAGTTATGACATTATTATTGACTCCACTCATTAATCACATTACAAATACTAAAAACCTCTTAAATTGTTTCACATCATCAATTGGTACACTAATTAGTACACTAGTTAGTGCATATAGTATTATTCATAATAATGTCATAACTAATTAGTACACTAGTTGGTACACTAGTTAGTACACTAATTGGTGCATGTAGCACCACTCAACAATTAATATAAGTTCAGAAATAATTAATGTAAAAAAAATGAGTAGCTATTAAATTTAATTAAATTAATTAATGTTATCAACTGGTGAATGCAATACAAAAATTAATATCTTTTGATAAAAATTTCTTTCTGTACAATTACAATTGCCACTTAGAGATGTGACTTCAAAATTAATTGAAAGTTGAGAGAGAGAATTGTTTGTGAGATTCAATTTGAAAGATGATGAATATTTATAGAAGTTTAGAAAGTTAAGGTCAATTTATGAATAAAATAAAAAATTGAATCGTTGCGTTAAACAGTCATGTCACCGTTAAATTATTATTTTATTTTTACTTTTATTATTATTATTTTCTTTTAGTCTGCTCTGCAAACGTTTAGGCTCCGTTTGATAAGACTTTTTAACTATGATTTGAGAATATAAATTGTATTTTGAGTTTGTGTATTTTGAAATTATGATTTGAGTGTAGAAAATTTGTTTGGTTATGTTTTTTGAATAGAGTGTTGAATTGAGTTTTGAATTGAGTGTGGAATTGAGTTTTGAAAGTTTGATTTGACATGTGAAGTAAGAAAATTTGTTTGGATATGAGTTTTGGAAAGAGTTTTCAAAACTTAATTCAAATTGTTATAACTCATAACAAAGCACACTACTTTCACACTATTGAAAATTCTGATCAACATTTATAACCAAACTCTTTTTAAAATTCAATTAAATTTTTTTATTATTAACAGAAAATAGCATTAATCAATTTTTTAATTGAAAATACTACAAAGGAAATAAAGTTTTTTCAAAAATAAATATTCAAAAAATTTAAATCATAAATATTTAAATAATTTAAATAATCTAAAAAATTTAATAAGTAAAAAATTAAAATAAATATTCAAAAAATTTAAATTGTAAAAATTTAAATATTCAAAAAATTTAAATAATTTAAAATTTAAAAATTTAAAATTTAAAAATAACTCTACACTCAAATTGTAACTAAACATATAAAACAAAACTAAATTAAGAAATTATTTTTAAAACTCATTACCAAACACACAACTCGAAACTCCATACTACTTTTACAAATCTACACTCAAATCGTAACCAAATACATAACAAAAAAATTAAAATATTTAAAAATATTTTTATAAAATAGACTTTGAATTTATTTTTATAAAATATTTTAAAATTTAAAAAATTAAAATCGTAATATTTAAAAATATTCAAAAAATTAAAAAATTAAAAAAATCATAACATATTAACAAAATTAAAATATTTTTAAAATATTTACAAAATTAAAATATTGATTTGAATTGAGTTTTGAATTATGTGTTTGATTATGAGTTTTGAAAAATAACGATTATGTTTTGAATTGAGTTTTAAGAAATGAGTGTAGAATTATGATTTGAAAGCTCAGAACAAACACTACACTCAATCAATGAGTAAAACTATAATTTGAGAGACTTACCAAACGGAGAGTTAATTTATTTATTTATTTTTCATTCATTGAAATTTGAATCATTGCCATTGCAAGCAATAGCATGGGCAGGGCAAGCAGTGCAGGCATCAGTCCTGTGCAATGAAAAGATTTTTTTTTATTTATTTTTTTTAACAGTTTTTTTTTTTATTTTTTTTATTTTTGAAATTTGACTATTGTCAATGGCAGACAATCAATTTGCCAACGAGGGAGGGGCCGGATGGATACGGCTGAACTTCAAAATGAACCCAGAATCTTGAGTTTGAACCTGGGCTAATTGGACCGGGCCTACTTTGAGCCACTAAACCGCCCACAAGTTTCAGATCATTTTTACACCTCTAATCACACATAACTGGTTACACAAATTATGTTAGAATAATGTTTGGGACCCCCTTTTGGGGGTCACCCCCTCACTCCTTTTTGTCACGTGGCGGGTGGTGATTGGAGGAGTAGGAAAAAAAGAAAAAGAAAAAAGAAAATGTAACCAATGAGAGAGAGAGGGGGGGTCAAAGAGGTGGGGGAAAAGGGGGATAAATCATTGTTGATTATGTTATATGCTAAACATTTTTTTACAATAAAACACCATGCCAATCTAATCACATACTTTCGTTGCAAAGCATCAAAGAATGCCTGATTGAGACAACATATCCATAATTAATAGTTTTCCTATAAACTTCCAATACTTGAAAGAAAAGCCCTTTTTGAAATGGTCCAGCTTGTCTCAAGTTGAGATCAAGACTAGACCGTCTAGTTCAGTCCATGGGGTCCATTATTAGGGTCCGTTTTGATAATCTGAACCGTTCAATGTGTAGAATTTGTCGAGTAATATACATTTGTAAAAATCACGTTGATCGGATATCAATAGTTATGTGATCAAATCAGTTATGTATAAAAAAAAATAGACGGTGAAAAAATTAACGGTTGATAAAACACTGTTTTGTTCACATAGCTATCGATATCTGATCAACGTGATTTTTTAGAGGCATATAGTACTCGATAAGTTTTACACATTGAACGGTTCGAATTATCAAAACGGAACCCGTGGTGGCCCCCACAAATCCAATAACACGATTCAATCCGATCTCAGACTAGACCAAGGCCGCTGCCTTTTGAAATTAATAGCATTGAATAACATCAATAATGATTCATCCCCCTTGTTCCCCCACCCCCTTTGACCCCCCCTCTCTCTCATTGGTTACAATTTCTTTTTCTTTTTCTTTTTTTTCCTACTCCTCCAATCACCACTCGCCACGTGGTAAAGAGGGATGAGTGGGTGACCCCCAAAAGGGGGTCCCAAGCATTATTCGAATAACGTAACCCAATAAAAGGGCCAAAAAATCTACGCCTGCACATGTTTGGAATGCTAAGTGCGGCTTGGTACAACTTATTATAGGTTAAAAATTAATAATTAAAAAGTATAAATTAAAAATATTTTTTTTCTAAATTTTAAATAATTAGTTTTTTTTAATTTATTTAAATTATTTCTGTCTAAAAAGTTATAAGTAAAAATTACACCAAACAATCTGGTACAAATTTTCAAATTAAAATAAACTATAATTATCCCTTATAATTCACGCTAAACACCCTATTAATCAATGGTTTGAGTTGATGTTTATATCTGTTTTTGTCATTTCACACAGTTTTTGATTTTTATTTTTTTTTTGGGTGTGTTTTTTGTATTTTATTTTTAGTAAATTTTTAAAATATTTTAAATAATTTTTTAAAAAATGTATCTCAATAAATATAAAAAATAATAAATGCAAAACAAAATACCAAAAATATACTAAATATTTATTTATACTTTTTTTGTTTTTTTGTGATTTTCTTTAAAAGGGAATTTATTAAAAAATTCTCTTTCAAAATTCCTATTAGTCCATAAAATATTCTTATATTCCAATAAATCTTATTATTTTGAACATTTGTTCCACAAAATTAAAATTATCATATTTAAAGTATTTTATGAACAATTTTACCCTTACAAATATTTTTAAATCCATACCAATTTGGGGATGTAAACATTCACATTAAATAAATTTAACAATGTGAATGTTCATATTAACAGTATAAATGTTCACATCATAAAACATTCACTATCAATGTAAACATTAATACGCACTCTATCTTATTATTATTAAAGATATTTTAATAACTATGTCACCCATAAAAATTATTAGAACATAAAAAATAATTTAAACTAAGTAAAATATAAGCAAGTAAAGATAGATTTATAAATAAATACCCAAATAACAAATATTTTAATTTTTCAGTGTATCTAAAAAGGTTTTTTTTTTTTTAAATGCTTAAAAAAAAAAAAAGGTTACTACAAACAAAAAGAATTAAAAAAGTCAAAAATTATTTTTGAGACTATAAAACTAAATAGAATGAATTATCTTCATCCTCTGCACCATCACCTCTATTGAACCATGAATTAATGTAGAAAATGAAGAGGTAGTGCACAACTTTAATCACTCATCCAGTTTACTACTTTTATTCTCTTAACATTTACGCCTCGTTTGGTTTGGCTTTGAAAAAAAAAATTTGAAAAAAAAATTTAGAAATTTTGTTTGATTTGTAATTTTTCTCAAAAATTTTTTAAAATCACTTTCCCTTTCCTACATATCAATCAATCACTTTTTTCTCTCATATACATCTATTCAATTACAACAAAATATCAAATTATCCCAAACTCCAAAACTATTTTCAAAATATACAACTAAACAAAAGGCCTCATTTAGGAAGTGGCTATTTTAGTAGACTATTTGACTTTTTGACTATTTTAGTAGGCTATTTCAATTTTTGTGTTTGGAAAGATGAGATAGATTTTATTTGAGTTGTTGTATTGAAAAATATGTTGAAATGATGTTTAAATTTAAAATGACAAATTTATCTCTAAAATTATAATTTTTAAAATTGATATAAAGGGGCAAAATGATAATTTAACCGTTGATGTAACATTTTGACGCTATGACAGTGTAGGCACAGCCTACACTGTTCGAGCAACAGCCTATATATATATATATTTTTTTTTTTTTTTGAAAACCTATGAACAATGTTGCTTTTGGGCTTTTTTTCTCAAATGAGGCTATAATAACCTCATTTTCGGCTTCCCAAACAGTGCCAAACTACAAAAATTTCTAAACTCTCTTTCTAAAATATTTTTTAAAAACTTATCTCCTAAAATCAAACCAAACAAGGCCTTAGTATCTCAAGAGAATAATTGAACAAAGAAAAACGGAAAATAAACACTCTTTCGATTTACAAGGACACATGGTGGAGGAAGTGGATTGACAATGGTTCAGCTACTTTACTACATGTATGTATTACAGCACCCACAATAGGGGTGCTTGTGTGTGTTAGCATAAGAGGAAGAGGAAGAGGAAGAGGAAGAGGAAGGCTTTTCAGTTGCTCCATTAGAAATGTTTGTGTTTGGATTAGCTGCCAAAATTAGTGTCAGATATCAAAGCAATCGCTAACTGTAACAACTACTAAACTAATGGGTGACAGGAAACGGGAGGGCCATATGTGACGACTTAAAAATAAAAAAGATCTTAACACACTTTAATAATATGCTCATTCACTCACTAAACAAACAAAAATGAACACACAAAATTAGGCTCAACTTTTATCACATTTTGTTATATAACACAATCTTAACATCTTCATTAAAAATGTTATTAGCATCTCTGTAGCAAAATCCTAGCATTTTGCAGTAGTCATCCATTTGTGAATTCAAATCACTACGTTAAATTGGGCCCTGACCAATCGTAACCGGTCATATAATGTGTGAAGTTATTCAACAAAGTAAGAAGGAATCTAGACTGGGTATGGCAACACTCCCAATCCTGTGCTAGCACTTGAGTCCTGTTTCCAGAACACCAATGCAGAGTTCTTTTAAATATCAGACATCGTGTCCAGCTACGTGTAAGCCAATATCAATAATTTTATCCTAGTAAACATTTTCTTTTTTATGAGTCATGCTAGGAACTGATCTTCCTATTGAGTACAAGAACAGATGACAAATATATAAATATATATATATATATATATATATTGGCCCACAAGGAGAAACAAATATGAAGAGAGACTCTTCTTTGTGCAGAACTTCTGACTAGTTTCATAAGCATGGCAATCATCAAAATGATAGAGAATGAATTTATCTCAAGAAAACATTAATTAATACAATCCATCAGATCCCAAGGTAAATATCACAAGGAAGAATTATTGCCATATATGTTAATCAAGCAACACGACTTCATTAAATATAAAGCAAAGCGAGACAAATGGTATGCCACTTCCATAAACAACTTGATCAAGCTGATCCTGGACAATGATTAGTGAAAATGCCAATATCAACATTTCACAATATGAAAATTTTAAACAGTCAATTTACTGCCATATAATAGAAAATGATTAGTGAAAACACCAAGATAAGTATTCAACATTTCACAAGATGCAAATTTTAAACAGTCAATTGACTGCTATATAAGGCTCTAGTTCATTTTGTGACTGCCCAAAATTAGTATCCTCCTATGCAAAAAATAAAAATGAAGATACCAAGTCTCACAAATAATCCTCATTCAAACAAACACTAATTGGAGGAAATGCATTTCAAACTATATTCAAGCTTCAAAATAATATATCTACTAAAAGTAAATATTGCAGTTAAAAGAAGGTTATAATTACTCCAAAGATTTGTCAGTGACAGTTCCAACGCACAAAATAGGTTTCAAAATGGTTACGTTGGCCGAATTGTGAGCCACATCTTCATCCATCACTTACAAGGCCAATCTGAACGAGTGCTCAACTGAAGAGGAGTCTTTCCAGTAAATCAGCTGCTAAAATCTGAAAAAAGATAATGATAACAGTTGAAGACCAGTAATAGCTCAAAATGAAAATGAAAATAGATCGCTGTTTAGAAGCTTCTGCTAAATCCATTCCCTATTTCGGGGTCATGTCTCACCATCCTACAAATTAGATTGGATTTGGATTAGAGCCGCAAATGAACCGAGTTGTTCCTGAACAGGCTTGAGCTCGGCTCAGTAAGGGCTCATTCGAACTTGGATCGTTAAATTTTTATTACGTTCAAGCTCGAGCTCGTCAAAATCTTAATAAACAAACCCATATTAAAACTCAACTCGTTAGCTAGCTTGTTTAACATTTATTTAAATAATAGAATAAATATATTATTTATATATTAAACAATGTAAAAATATGTATAAAAATAAGATAAATATGTTATTTATATATTTAAATAATATAAATGTAAATAATAGCTAAATTTATTTATATATAAATAATAGCTAATTATAGATAATAATAGCTAATTATAGATAATACATTTATATAATAGTAGTGATAGATATTATTATTTTTGTTAGATATTGACTTTTTTTTTTTGTATGTTTATATATATATATATATTATACACATGATTCTATAATCAAAGTTTCAATTGTAGCTTTAGTCTCATATGCAAATATGAATTTATAATTTCTTTGGCTCGTGA
Source organism: Camellia sinensis (assembly GCF_055761805.1). NCBI lineage: Eukaryota > Viridiplantae > Streptophyta > Magnoliopsida > Ericales > Theaceae > Camellia > Camellia sinensis. Next base: position 94,417,669 of record NC_138962.1, read on the forward strand.
ACAGTCAAGCATAAGCCAACTCTGCTCGAGCTCAGTTTATGCTTAGGGAAAGAAAAAATATCAGGTAAATGTGAAAAAAAATTGCTTCTCTTTTGTTCACCTTTCCCTCTGTTTTCCTTTCTATCCACAAATCCCTATCTATATCCAACATCCAAACATAACCTTAACTTACACAAAACAGATTACCTGGAATTGCATCAGGATCAAGCTCCCAAAAGCCTTTCAGGCGCCCATCTTTCTCTTCTGTGAGTTTAAAAGAAGGGATTTGATGAGAGAATCTTGCTAACTCAACTCGGGGTATCTCCATGGCACCACTACCTGACCTTTGTCTTCTTGGAGCCTTAAAAACTGACTTGTAACCATTCAGACGAATCAGAGGTGAAACTTTTGTGCAGTGCTCATTATCTTCAAGAACTTCCACCAATTCATATTTGCAATCCTTTAGATCTGAACATGACATATTAGCATTCCAATCCTTGTATAATGCCCAAATCTCCCCTTCCCTGGGATAGATGTCAAATCTGTTTTTACCAATGAAATCTTCTTTTAATGCATGCGAAAAGGAACTGGGTGAAAAGATCCTGGGCTTTCCTGTTTGAACTTTGAATGTTCCACAACAAACAGCCTGCATTCTATCTGTAAAGTGAGTGCATGGTTCAAGCATTGCCACATGCAATTGGAATGGACAAGATCCAATCTTCTTAATCTGAGCATAGCTCGTAGGCAACCTATCGTTACTGTCAATGTTATACAGAGCCCATATTTGACCAAGCTGAAACTTCCCTTCAGATTTGTCCTCTTTAAAATTGTGAAACTCTTCTAAAATTTTGCCACCCGGAGAAAAAGATGGAGGAACGCTAGGGCATTTTGCGAAACTCTGGGGACTTGATTCATTCATGGGCAAATTTAGTTTCTCATCCCCATTACATGGAGCTCTTCCTTTAGAAGGAGTAAGGTCAACATGTTTCTTGTCAGCACTGTCTAAATCATCCTTGGCAGTTCCCTCTTTAATAGGGCATTGACTAGCATTCATTTGATTGTATTTCTTATCTTTGCTTAAATCCCTCGGGGATCTTCGAAGTTTAAATTTCTCTTTTTCAAGATCATTCTCCCATTCAAAGCCAACATCCTTCTTTGGAGTGTTCAACTTCTCAGCACTCTTCATGAATTTGACACCTTTTTCTGGAGATGCCTCCATCTTCACATCGCCACACTCATCAAACTTAATAGGCAGTGAAGCAGGATCTAGTTCAAAAGACCCTTTAGGGACACCCTCTCTTTCTGTGCCAGTCATTTTAAATGAAGGAATTCGATGGGAAAACCTAAGTAACTCAGTAGGTGGTATCAGAAATGAGACAATCCCCTCCCGGGTTGTTGGTTGAAACAAACTGACAAAGCCTTTCACTTTATCCAAGTAAGCAACCCTTACGCCATAACCCTCAACAAAATCAGAGATGATCTCCATAATTTCAAATTTATAGTTTTTATGATTTTCTGCGTCAGAACTCCAGCTAACATCCCAGTCCTTGAAGAGAGCCCAAGTTTCTCCTTTTCTGGGATATACCATGAAAGAACCTCTACTACTACCTTTTTCACAATGAACCTGATGAGAGAAAATAAGACGATCCACAATATTTTCAGGGTTCCCATGAAAAAATTTGCCACAAGCAATAGGCAAATCTTCATTGACCCAATTAATCTCATCTTGTTCCTCTGGATCAGGCTCTAGCCAAGTGATTCGCAACCTAAATCCAGGCGAAAATACTTTCCTGACACGGGCATAGAATCTTGGCATGCCATCGGTTGGATCATAACAAGCCCAGATTTGATCAACAGCAAAACAAGTATCTTCTTTATCCTTGTCAAAATCATTGAACTCTGAATCAGGGCATTCATAGTACTCTGGATTTGGGGCACAATCAGAATCATCAATGACTTCAGATGTTTTAGCATTGCAATCTGCCATGGCAGCTTCTTCTCTATTAACCCCATGTTCTGCAGCTTCACCGCTTCCATTCGGCAAGCTTCCTTTAAGATGGGCATTTCCTTTTCGTTTGATATCTTCCTTTTCTCTATCTGCAGCAGCAGCAAAGCCAGCTGAATTATCAGTTTTAGCTACCCCATTGTTGAAAGCTTCTTTCAGCTCTTCTTTATTGTCTTTGGAGGATAATCCGTTTCCCTTTGACCTCTTTGGAGGGCTCGCAAAGTCGTCATCATCATTTAAACGTTCATTGTAGGAAACATTCTGCCTTCTTCGAAAAGATCTACGAGTATGGGGGATACCATTGAGTCCAGAATTCTGCCCAGCAGAACTGTCGCCATTTTCTTGAATGATCACATCTTCTGTGTCAGCACTAGTTGCAGCATCACAACTTTCACTGGATTCCACCACCAATTTCCGCCCTCTTTTTCTGGTTGGGTTTCTCGAAGTGCCTGACTTCTTGGGCTTCACTGTATCAACCTTGGCTAATCCAACTCCTTCCTTCCCATCCACTTTACGTGCATGTCCATCTTTTTCTACATTAATTTTAGAACCCCCACCAACATCAGCAGTGCTTCCTGTCCTTGACACTGGTTCTGACCCCACTGTTTTATTGCTAAAACTTCCCTGATGTCCCATGTGGGGAGGAGGAAAACCACCAGTACTTTGTGATCCCACTTTAAACTGCTCCTGACTTTGAGCCTGTTTCTGTTGCGGAAATGCAGGCTGAGAATTGCTGGATACTGGGGGAACATTTTGAGCACCTAAATCATAGGCAATAAAAGGCTTCGCGCAATTTTGACAGCGGAGAGCCCTGTTAACAAAATCTCTGTAATACTGATACCTCATATTACAAAACGGGCAGGATGTCCAAAATGCTTGCCGGCCATTTGAAAGACTTGTCTGGGTTGGCACGTGTTGTTTCCTATCACCAGGTATTTTATTTACCTGACGGGATGGTGGATTTGTTGCAGCAGTTCTCATTGAAAATCTACACTTGCTATCATACAATGAACGTTTTCCTTTGTCTGAAAGCACCATATTGGCTTCCCCAATCAGCTTAAAAGCAGCTTCAGCACCAGGAAATTGGTTTTTATCAGGATGAAGTACGAGTGCTAGTTTCCGGTATTGCTTCTTGATGTTTGCCTCATCAGAAAATCTTTCCATTTGAAGGATTCCATACCAGTCCATCTCGGTCCCACATATTTTGTTTTGGGCTGAACAGTGAACATTACAGACCGTTAACAGCTGGGAAATATTCTCAAGTTCTGGGAAAAGTCGCTGGGCCTTTTGCGCAAACTTCCGAGCTCCTTCAAACTCATCATTGTGCATCTTCTTCTCTGCAACTTCCTTAGCCCTGATGGCTTCATCTTTGTTGCATTCCATGTGAAATAAAATCCAGGTACTAACTCAGAGTCTCACCTAGAATGCATAAGAAAAAAAATGCAACTTATCATTTTCGTGCTTAATTTGAGATACAGGAAAAGCACAAAGCTTTCCAAAAATCTCCTGAATCCACAAATCACCCAAAATCTACACTCTGCATCCACACAAACAACACATATTACAACAATACTACTCTCCAATTATTAAGTACTTGACGACAGGTATCAAATAAAGAAAAATATCAGGCAGTCAGTGATATTATCTTTGAACTTTGAACTTAACATTAAAAATTAAAATAAAGAACAAGATCACCAATAGTTCTAGTAAATACCATTAAGAAATGTTCAGAAGCAGCTAGGGAGAACCAATACACAAATGGGACAAGGAGTACTTGACTTCACAGCTAGAAGCTTTGAACAAGCTCTCAAAATACATATAACCAAATATCAACCCAAAAGATCCCAGGAACTTATAATTAGATCCCAAGCCTGCAATGAGAAATGAACACATCATCAATCAGAAAAATTATGTATACAATAGACATAGAAAAGATAAAAGAAGTTAAAGTACAAAAGCTAAAAGGATCACACAAACATGCCATTCTAGTCAACTTATTATCACAAAACAAGTGTACACAATACCCACGCTTGTAAACAAGAAACAAGAATACGTAGAACCGATAACATTTCAATTTCAAACAACAATGAGATTAAAGCACAAACTCACAAGACCTTATGTGAAAATTGAAGGATATTGTTATGAGCAAACCAAGTACATCCAAAACTAGCCTGCATTTGATGGATTGGATTGGACAGGATAGGAAAGGAAAAGGAAAATAAAACTATTTCCTTAAAATCTAATTCTACATTAGGATAGGAAAGGAAGGGAAGGGAAAGGAAAAGGAAAATAAAACTATTTCCTTAAAATCTAATTCTATATTAGGATAGGAAAGGAAAAAGCAGGGAAAGGAAAAGGAAAACAAAACTATTTCCTTAAAATGGAAAAGGAAGGGAAAGTAAAAGGAAGAGGAAAAGGAAAATAAAACTATTTCCTTAAAATGGAAAAGGAAGGGAAAGGAAAAGGAAAAGGAAAATAAAACTATTTCCTTAAAATCTAATTCTACATTTATGATACAATTATGCATCACGGGTGTGAGTACTTGTATCTAGCTACCACATGGTAGGCCTAATTGATGACACATCATCATCAATTCAAACAAATAGGTCTCCTAGTGGCAAAACAACATGGAGCCACATCATCTCCACAGCATGAAAAATGGGGTCATGAGTCTAGCCTTAACAGGGGCACATGGATCACTAAGGACAGTTAGCATGGATACCTAGTGCACTTAATGTCCAAGACTCAAGCAATGGTGCCAAGGAACGAGCCCACTACACTCTTTAGTTGTATGTCTACTCAAACAAGGCATGGGACATCCTGAGATATCCCCAAGGGTTGGCCATGGCAACCACTTGGTTGGGCCAATGATTCTTTGCTCAGTCACTCCCAACCCACTCAGTAGCAACATGTTTAATACCCCCTTGGTTCAGCCGAGTGATTCTCAGACAAGGCATGTTACACCTATGCGTCCAGTGGATATCTTTAAGAAGCAAGATCTCTGAAGACCTAGCTCGACCTCCTCTATTGGCTCAGTAGAGTTGAGCTCTCCACCCCTAGCCATGCATCACCAGAGTTCTCCAAATTGCATCTTGATTCCCTTTTGGGGTGGATGCCATGATATATAGCATCTTGAGCTGCCCATGACCCACTAATGAAATCACCAAGGACTTATGAATTGACAACTAAAATTGAGGGCATCAAAATTGATTGGCTCACCATTTCAAAATTACTCTAGACATGTGAAGTCATGCAGGCACACTCCACGTTTCTCATACTTTTGTAGTACAACCCCATACATCTTTTATCAATGTTTTATCTTGTTAGGCACACACATGGGATGCATACCCATCCCCAAACTACCTTTATGTATGCGGAGCTCTCTTCTGCCATTAATACATCATCTCACCCCATTAGCATACTTTATTGAAAGACGAGCCCAACAAGCATACTAATAAATCATGCCATCACTCTGCCTTCGATTAACTGAGATTTCTCCCCCAGCCTCTTTACTTCTCAACTCTCTTCCTCCCTACTCTTCGCGGTCTTGTGCCATCTCGTACCTACCATATATTATATTGACTCATGATTTTGCCTATTTTGCCAATGGCCACCAACAACAAGAAAGTTGAAAGTCCAATTTATTTTATTTTATTTTCAAAAAGTCCTTATAATGCAAACATGTGATGTCAGTGTCATGAATTCAAACTCCAATGGACCACCCAAATTTTAAGGGGTTTTGCCCCCCTCTTGTTTCTAGATTCTAATATATAATATGTTAAGGCCAATTTGCTGGTTGTAATGAGAAAGAACTTATAGTGAAAAGCAAGCTGGGCTTGCAAGAGTGTACCCATGTTATATCAACTTCTTCTCTATAATGAATCGTTTTAATTGCCTTCTATTGTGGACATAGGCTTTAAGCCAAATTACTTCAAGAAAAAGGGTTGGCTTGGTGGTTGAGATGCTCCCTTACTAGGCATGGTAACTAAGTTTGAATCTTACAACTGCACTATGCAGTTTCTCCTTCCCCAACCCCTTCCTACCAATTGTAAAATAAAATAAGAGTAAAAGAAAAACCCTTAACAAAAAATAAAAGAAAAAAAAAGATAAAGTTTCTCCTTCCCCAACCCCTTCCTACCAATTGCAAAATAAAATAAGAGTAAAAGAAAAACCCTTAAGGCCTCGTTTGGCAAGAGGCTATTTTAGCCAATTAGCCAAAAAGTTACTAAATTAGCCAAAAAGCCAACAACCCATACCAAAAAGTCAAAGATTCTCTTTTCTCTCTACTTTTTGCACATCTTTTCGTAATTAGCCAAAAAGTTATCCCAAACATACAAGTTTTTTTTACCTACCTTTTTAGCCAAATAGCCAAAAAGTTACTAAATTAGCCTGTTCCCAAACGAGGCCTAAGGATTTAAAAAAAAAGAAGATAAAAGTTTATTGAATCTAACAAAACAAAACATCCAAAAAAAACTAACATAGCATTTAGTTATTTTTTGTTAAAAAAAGAAGACAAATAACGTGGTTGGCCGGAGGTGGTGGCAAGAAAGTGGGATGGCATAGGATAGGAAGAAATGAAAAATTATTTTTAAAACAAGTGAAACACTTTTTCTTTTCAATCCTCAAATTTTGAAAACTGTTACACCTTTTTTTTTTTTGGAAATGAAAACAATTCCCAAACATATTTTTGCTTCCAATTTTCATTTAAAAAAAAAAAAACCAACAAAGTCACCGAACATATCCTAGACAAACTAAATGTGGCTTACTTGAGCTGTGGCTTTCAAGTTTAAGAATTTAAAAACTAAAATAAAACCAAGCCATAGAATTCAAAATCGAATGCACTTTCTATTCCTATATTCCCTCAGCAACCAAACAAACCTCCAGACTACAAAAATCCCCCTTAAGCAATAAACAAAAACCAATCAAAACAAGATACAACAATAAAGTATATTACCAAAAAAAAAAAAAAAAACTAAATTATGTTAATGCCCAATAAGGAAATCACAATACCAAAGAAAAACCCTAGAACTCAAACAAACACATGAAACAGAACAAACGTAGCAAAACATAGACAAATTGATTACCTACATGACCATAAGTATATCGAATTAACGAAACAAACAACACATAAAACCTAGATACAGCACTAAAACAGCGACTAATAAGCAAATTATTATTCATAAATTGAAAACGAAAACGAATACTGATATTCTTGGTATAATGACTATCTACGTACATAAAAATGTATATCTTGTGATTGTGCTTGTGCTTGTGCTTGTTTGAGAGAGACAGTTAGAGAGTTGAAGTTACCAGTTATGGTGTAGAAGAAAGAGAACCTGGTTCAAGAGAGGAGAGAGAAAGAGAGAGGTGGAGGGAATTATCATATGTGTATAGAGAGAGAGAGAGGAGCAGCGGGAACCGAAAATGTGAAAAATGGGAAGCAGCGGGAGTGCCCTAAATTCCTCGAATTTTCATTTCCCCCTCGTATCAGATTGATATCTGTAATTGTAGTGTGTATTTGGGTTCTGTGATTACATGGAAACATCTAGAATGCCAATGGAGGGTGGGCCGGGCCGGGCCGGATTTATCAGTATTTAGAGATTGTTTGTTATAGTTATTGGGCTTGTTTAGAATGTCAGCTATTTTAGTTAGTTTTTTTATTTTTGATTATTTTAGTTTGACTAAAAAAATTATATTTGGAAAGTTAGTTATTTTTTTTTTGTAGTTGATTTAATAGTTGTGAGAAAAAAGTAAAATAATTATAGTTCGGATGCGACACTTTATTTTATTAACTATTTTAGCATATTTAATCTTTATCGGTTATTTTAGCCAAAAAAGGGAAAAAAATAACTTGCCAAACACCCCTTTTAAGGAATTATTATAACTTTTTAATTTGAGAGTCTGTGTCAGATTGTTTGATATAGTTTTGTTTATAACTTATTAGGTAAAAATAGCCAAAAAAATTGATTATTTGGAAACTAAAAAATAAATACTTTTAACTTCTTATTTTTGATTGATTATTAACTTTTAGCTTTTAAAAACTCCACCAAAATGTCAAAATTTGGTTGGCTTGAATATTAGACTTTTACAGTCAATTTAAGCCTAATTCTAAAATTAAAAATATATATAATTTCCAAATGGGCATTTAGGGTAGAGATCTATTTCTAAAACTACTAGGTTACCCAAACTTAAATATTTTTTAGCTGAAAAGACATGTTATCTGTTCAAAAGCTAAATTCTCTATCTATCTGTTCAGTTGTCATTTATCTATTCAAACATACACATATATACACGTGTCACTTATCTGTCAAACTATATGTTCAAATGTGTACACATGTCACCTATTTGTGCAATTATCTGTTCAAATATCCCACTATTTGTACATGTGTCACTTATTTATTTACTTATCTACTCAACTCACTGCCACCAGTTATTGCCGTTATTGGTCACCATCCGCCGGCCAACGACAACTTTCTTGCGACTTTTATGGCCAATTTTCAGGCACTGACAACTTTTAAACACATGTCATTTCCACTAAATAAGATTAATCATTGAACTTAACACCTAACACACTCTTCAACTTAAATTTACAAGTAATTTTTTTTCCAAATCTACTTCATTAATTTATATATACATATTGAAGGAAAAAGTGAATATAATTTTTTTTGGACAGAACTCACTTTTAAATATTAACTTGTAAGATGTCTAAAAAACTTATATATATATATTGACTAAAGTTTATATTATCCGATGTGGGACCATAACATACCACTATGCTATGTAGTAGAGGTTTATAATGACCCCACTCTATCGACACTAATCTAATAGTAATTATTTTCCTTCCAGGAGTTTCACTCCCCTACCACAGCCTGTAGAATATTAGTATTTTATTACCTATTGTGGTAACAAAATAGATGGAACCTTCTATAATGCACACCTTTTTTTTGGGATATGTACCATATTTAAATTAGGCAGTGGCTTATCTTCAATCTAAAATTGGATTGAAACGTACTATTTGGCCTCCGTAGGCCCATCACCAAATGCACATCGATGATCTGAATCGTTCAATGTATAGAGCTCATCGAGTATTTTATCCTTGCAGAAAAATCACGCTGATCAATTATTGATAACCACTTGATCAGATCAAATTTGTGTCAACATTAAGTATGATTTTAAAAATAAATTACTAACGCAAATGTGATATGATCAAGTGGCTATTGATATCCGTTCAACGTGATTTTTTTTTATAGAGATGAAGTACTCAACGATTTCTATATATTGAACATTTGAATCATTAAAACGGACATAACATGAGTCCAAAATAAACTAGACTGGATCTTCTAGTTGGAACACCGAACTAGAGAGGGTCCAATCCCTTTAAATCATTACAATATATAATATTGATATCACAAATGTCATAATTAAATCACTTTTAGTCACAATTATAACAAATAGTCATAATGAAAGACCTTCAACCATAATTAAAATAATAATCACAATAGATTATAACTAATACCATAATAAGTCATAGGAAAAATTAGTGCAAGGTCCCTCTCTCATTTTTAGTAATGAAAGAGATCCATAATATTATTTTATGATGTCTAAGATCCCTCAACCCCTGACACCCATATATCACGTTTGTCCATCTCTTTCTCTTTTTCTCTCTCTCTCTCTGCCTTTTCTTTTTCTTTCTCTGTTTTTATTGCTCTGTATCTTCTCGACCTTACATAGCTCTCCTCTGATGGTGAGAAACCCAGAAACAAAGATCGCCCATTAAACTAGACCCAATACAGAGTTGGTTGTATCTACTTCGATCAGTCGGTGGCGAAAATGACAGAGAATACAAAGGCAGCGAAACCAATGCCAGAGGCGGAGAAGAAGAAGAAGCAGAGCTTACCCTTTTATTAGCTCTTATCATTCGTTGACAAGTACGATTGGGTTCTCATGATCTCCAGAAGCTTAGGAGCCATCGTTCATGGCTCTTCCATGCTCGTATTCTTCATTTTCTTCAGCGAAATGGTCAACGGTTTTGGCAAAAACCAATTGGATTTAAAGATTATGACCAATGAAGTATCAAAGGTTCTCAATCTCAATCCCCTTTTTTGTTATTTGTTTTTAGAAGCAATTTTTGTGTTCATTGGACATCTCAGATCTGATTCATTTTTGGGTTGTTGTTAAATGCAATATGCTTTGTATGAGCGATGTGTTGGTTGTATTAATGTATTAGATGTTGAACTATTTTTGGGACAAACATGACCTTAGTTTACTAAATCACTATAAATCTGTAATTTATTGCAGGGTGCATTCACAAGGCTTAATTATTATTTAGAAGCAAAAGAGAAACAATAATTATAAGCAAACTAGAGAATTTGGGAAAGATGAGGAATGAAGTTGAAAAAGAAGAGAGAACTATAATTTTCTCTGGTTTGATCAATTTTCTCTAGTTGAGTCAAAACACAATTTTTTCTAGCATGTTTGATTTTCTCTGCCTTGAACAATTTTCTCCGTGATGTTGAATTTTCCCTGGAAGAGAAGAGAGAACTGCAATTTTCTCTGGTTTGATCAACTTTCTCTGGTTGAGTCAAAAAAATAATTTTCTCTGTGATGTTCAATTTTCTTTGGATTTCTTTGGTTTAGAATTTCTCTGGAAGAGAAGAGAGAATTGCAATTTTCCTTGGTTTGATCAATTTTCTCTGGGTAAGTCAAAACACAATTTTTTTTGCCTTGAATAATTTTATCTGTGATGTTAGAATCCTGTGACAAAAGGGGACAAAAGAAAAATTTTCAAATGCATTTTGTTGAGTGATAGAAGTTAGAATCATGTTATTAAAGTAGGATCAGTATTATTTGTGAGTCATTTTTAAAAGATTGTGAATTAGATTGTCATAATGTTGGTATTTACCTCTATAATTGGTACTAGTTTTCGAGTTGTAGGTTGCAAAAATTTGAACTCAGAGAAATTTCAATTTTCTATGGGTTTGGAAAGTCCAGAATTTCTCAATATTCTCTAGCTTGAAACCACCACTCAGACCACCACTACATTCATCAAAGGCAGTGGTAAAGATATCAAAGATGAATTGTGGGAAAAAAGTACTAAATGCTTAAAGAGATTTGTAAATAAGAGAAAATAGTGAATAGATCTAAATAATAATGAAGTCTTGTAAATTTTCTCTGGATCTGGCAATTTTCTCTGGATCAATGTTGAGAGACCTTAAACATTATGAAAATATTGGATGTCCTTTATACTATAAAATTTTAATACTAGGAACCTTAAAAAAAAATCCCCCATTAGTCATAACTACATCATAACCAATATTAAAATGAGTCATAATCACATATTACTTGAAATATAACCAAATAACTCTTCTATCATCCTTAAAATAATAACAATAATAAGTCATAACTAATATCATAACGAGTAGTAGCCAAGTTATAACAAACACCACAATTGATCATAACTAAGCACTACAAAAATTGTAATTAAATATATGATACACCCGTGTCATAAAATATATATATATATATATATATATATTTAAAATTGCAATTTTTCATAGAGTTGGAGACATTAAGGGAAATGTGATCCATGGACTTGGTGCAAGATGGATGAATTTGAAGTGTCTCATGAGTGTTGTGTGATTATAGTATTTTTGCTAAGTTAAATAGGGAAAATCTTATATGACTATTATGAGGCTTGCTTTATTGTGTGGTACATAATATCAGACTACTACGAAATGAGTGTTTTTTTTTTTTGTTGAGAAATAAGGAGTAAATATTATTGAAAAAATATCAAGACAATACAAAGAACTCAATAACTACAATCAATGAAGAAATAAAGAGTTAATAAAATGTATTAAATTGATGTTGAGATGGATGAATGGTGTTAAATAAGAGAGTTAGAAGCACTATCAATTGAAAACAAAAATGAGGGAAAACTATTTGAAATGGTATAGCTATGTGCAACATAGACCAACTAGCTAGCATAAAAGAGGAGTGATTTTGATCAAGTTTGAGGGTTCCAAAAGAAAAAGAAAAAGGCTAGGAAGGACATGGTTTATGGTGGTAAGAAAGAGCATGATTGTTTTAGAATTTGTTGAGGACATGGCTTTTAATAGAATTATTAATTAAAATGGATCCATGTATTACACCAAGTAATTAGGACTATTTCTTGTTGAGTTGAATTGATCACTCCTTGTTTTAGTGTAATTCTAGTTAAGTTGCAAGTTGATTGAGGTTGACTCTTATTCTCCTTTTCAAAACCCTGAATTGAATGTTGTGCAAGAATATTGTATACTCTTGCATTGACCTAAAGGATAGAAGTTTATTGTTATTAGCATTATCGAGTATCCCAATCAATTATATGAGCAAACTGGCACTAAATGTTTCCTTAACTTAATGCACCCTTAACCCTTGTTTTATAATGAAGGATTTGAAAGATTTGTGTCATGACCTAATCCCTGCCCCTCGAGATTAGAGACGTAATTGGGCAGAAATCCATGATTACTCAAGGCCTACTTAACAGTAAATAGTAAGGAGCTGGCGGAAGCCAATAACTTCACAATACATCGTCCAATGAGTTATGAACTAAAATGAATAAACTAACTTTGATATGTATCACTGTAAGATTATCCCATACCATAACGCATCATATACATGTACCAAAAATTTACACAATGTTTCAAAAGAGTATAAAAACAAAAGCTCTTAGCAGCAAGTCACTTGGTTACTATACAAAAGGGTGAATTCACAATCACCCAAAAGCCTTAGAATTAAACCCAAAAGGAACTTCAAAGGGAGGCAAATGGTTGGCTTGACAACTAGAAAGTAAGTTGACGCCCTTAACTCATTTCTTGACTTGGATCATCTACATGACAGATGTGAATCGTGAGCCAAAGCCCAATGAATAACAATGTGTAAAATAAAAAGTTAGAAATAATATCCATTTGAATAGTAAAATCAAGTCATATAGCGGTAACATGTTCATTAAATATAGCAATCATGTGGAGCCACTGGTTCATATACCAGTTCTTCAAATCAGGTTCATATAACTCGATATTTCATACGCATCTAGCCATGGTACTGTTACCCCTAGGCAAGGGCCATGTGAACATAGTCCGCGGTATTCTTACCCCCAGGTAAAGGCCACATGAACATAGACCACGGTATTATTACCCCTGGGTATGGGCCACATGAATTTAGACCGCGGTATTATTACTCCTGATTACGGGCCACGTAAGGGTATCATATGGAATGGGTTCACGTATTCAGTCAACATATCACTATAGAACAGACTTTAATGATATCAATAACAATCGAAAAGAATTATAATTCAAGCATAGTTTACTCCATTATCACTCGCAGTTAGTCCTGTGTAGCACTTGACTTGGATGTGGCGTTTGACCTACGCAGGCACATGAAAGCATAATGATTCAATGTTCAATTAGTCACTAACTTCTTCATTACTTACTTGTTACCAATCATTTAACCCGATCCATTTTATTCCTCGTTTCGTTTTAAATTCATTCCATGTACATGAAAAACAGTTGAAAACCACGCAATTGGAGGCCCGGAAGTTAGAGAAATTATAAGAAAAATCAATCTGGGCTGGCCTTGTTGGCCGCACATGCGGTGGTCTGGCCGCACGTGCGGATGAACTGCGGAATGTCATTTGGCTAAAAACAGGGTTGGCCGCTTGTGCGGTGGCCCAGGGCGCACGAGCGGTCTGGGTTGAAGTCCAGGCCAAAAATCTGCTCTAAGTTTGAACTTCCAATTTGCAAACCCAACTTTAAATTCATGCAAAATCAAAACCAAATCTCACAAAACACAAGTTGAATAGCCATATTCTATCTTCATTCCAAACCATGATTTCAAGACAGAGCCCAAAACAACAAGATCAAACTTCAAACTTTAGGGTCAAAAATCAACAACTATGCAAATGTGAACTTCCAATTCACATCCATGGAGGTTCAATTCTATCTTTAGTAATTAAATAAGAACAAGTAATTTAGCATGGAAAACACCATATATCACATGAGTCAAGGTCTTTCTTTAGGGTTTATAACAACCACATACACCAACCAACCTCTTAATTCAACCCATTTCAAGAGTAAATTAACTTAATTTCAGGAGTTTAGATAAATATACTTACCTTTGATTGTGAAATTGGTAGAGATTACTTTAATCCCTTTGACTCTCTTCTACTCCCCTTCCTTTCTTCTTTTGGTCTCTTCTTTTTCTCTTTTTTTTTTCTCTCTAGATTTCTCCCCCAATCTTCATCCCTACTTATCCCTTATTAGTTGACTAATGGCAAGTCTTGTTTGGATCTTCCCTATTTTCTTCCCAAGTCTAAGTTAATAACTCAATTCTCATCATAAATCTCTAAAATTAACATTAACACGAAAATAAAACATATTACCGTGAATCAGGCTCTAATTGCCCATTTCCAATTTTAACCCATCTTAGGTTTACTGATTCAGACAGGTTTATTACCCATTTCCTATCCATCTTTCCCACGAATTCACTACCATGAACACGGCACAAATAACATATGGTACATATAACACATGACATATATAATTAGGCATAATAAATCCATAGGCAAGGTAATTACGTAATTTAGCAATTAATTAAGGGAGCAGTTGTTACAATTTGTGTGCTGGTCTATGCTAAAAAGTGGATTTTCATATTATATATCTCCGTCAAGTCAATACACATGATTCATTTGTGTTTTATTCTCTACAAGGAGTATTACGGCTAAAGTAAAAATTGCACTCTTTTCAGGTGCTTTGTTGTTTTACAAGAAAATTAGTGTCCATATCCAAATTGCATTAAATATAAGTATTTTGTTTATTTTTAAAACAACTAATATTTTCTTGCTAAAAAACAACAACTAATATTAAAAATATGAATATTTTATTAGCGGACCAAGCTAAAAACTTAGGCTCTGTTTGTTTGTGTTTTCAAATTAACTTTCAACACGTGAACTCGCGCTTCACGTTTGGATAGGACATTCAAAATACAATTCCGCGTGTTAATTCAAATTACAGTTTGAAAACCTGTTTGGCAGCTTGTATCTCTACTTTCAACGTTTCTGTCTTCTTCCTCTTTTGATCTGAAAAGCTTCCATGTCCTTCGTCCTTCTCCATCGTCTCTGAAATTTTCACGTGAACCTCATCTCTGTATCAAACATCAGTACTTTAGATACATCACGGGTAGGCTTCTTTGTATCAAACATCACTACTTCAGATACATCACGGGTAGGCTTCTCTGTATCAAACATCACTACTTCAGATTCATCAGTACTTCAGATTCATCACGAGTGGGCTTCACAAAGAAGACTCATTTTATAAATAATGAATCCACCCAACCCGCTCTGTACTGGTATCATCTTTCACAAATTGACAGACTTACGATTTGTGCGTTGCGGAAGATTCTTATTACAGGCAACCAAACAACGACGAGTGCGAGGTGAAATAACTCACAAATTTATTTACATATTTTGTTATAGGGAAATGATTTGAAAAATTCATCCCTAATTTCATTTTTTTTTCAGGTCAAATTTATCAAATCTATTGTCGAATCCAACGAGCAAAGAGTGGCACATTCAGTCAGTATACACATTCCATCATCGGCGATAACTATTCAACTCCCACTAATCTGGTACATATGTCCTTCATCTGTGATGTGAAAATGATTTCGGACGAGTCGAAATCAGTTCTCAAATCTTTTGTGAGAAGTGTAGGCGACTATTTTTTTACTTTAAGATGTTTTGTGATTTTCCTGAACTGCTTCAACCTTTTGCCAAGAAGAATAGCAGTAAGCTGGTAAATCAATCTTCATCTGTTATGTATAAATGATTTCAGAGAAGTTGAAATCAGTTCCCAAATGGTTTCTCAGAATTTGCAGACGCGTATTTTTCATTTCAGATTGGTTAGTATTTTAAATTATGAATTGTTTGAACCTTTGCGCGAAAAGAACTTAAGCCGGCAGTACCTGGGACACCCGGCCAGTCGTCCCCTGGGTCATTCGGCCGGTCGACCTACCCGTCCTCCTTTTTTCCCTCTTCATTATTTCTTCTTTTACTGGTTTTCCTTACTTCTTCTTTTACTGGTTTTTTTTTCTACCATTCAAAGATAATGTTACCTGATTTTTTTACTTGACTTTTTTTATTAGTTGTGGTTATATTTCTGCTATTTAAATTCAAGTAATCTGTCACGCTATTTTTTTCCTTGAAATAATATCATTTTTTTTTTATCCGTGTTCTCCTTGAAACCATTTTGCTCTGTTATGCTATGTTAGTCTTGTATATCTACCCTAGACTAGTTTAAATATAATTTGTATGTTTATAGATGGATGAAAATAATTCTAATGACAATCAAGAGACAAAAATGTGGACGCCCAGAATTGAAACGAAATTAATAAATATGTTGAGAGATGAGGTTAGAAACAATCAAACAACGGACAGTACTACATCGTGGACAATTAGGCATTGGAATCATTATGCAAATCAATTGCACAACTTGTATGGATTTCGGTATACAGGAAAGCAGGTGCGCCAAAAATATCAGCGATTGAAAGTTGATTACCAGACATTTAAGCGACTCTAGGCACAGACTGGTCTGGGATGGGATCCCATTATAGGCACTGTTGTTGCACCCGATGAATTTTGGGATAAGGTTTTTCATTAATCTGTACTACTTTGGAATATTATTTTTAACATTTCATGATATATACAGTGCTTAATTTTTTAATTGTAATTGTTGTAGGCTAGCAGAAATGTGAAGAAGTTTAGGACAAAAGGATTTGAATATTTTCAAGAAATGGCAGAAATTGTTGAAAATTGTTGTGCCACAGGGGCGTTGTCTCGTGCATCCACACAAGGAGCCCTTCACTCAGAAGAAGAAGATGACATGTTAAATAAATTTTGGAACCCTGATGTTGGTGGGAGTAATGCTGCTGAGGCCATTCCTGTTGACTTATTCGGGGATGAGTACATAGATCCAGCAAAGGGCAAAAGTCACAAGAGGGGCCCTACAACCAGCCAGACTGATAGTGGTCGTTCCAAAAAGTCACGGTCAAGTGGGTTTGATGATGTGTGCACAGCTTGCACATCCTATGTACAAGCAAAAACAGGACATTCATGTGCACGAGAAAATGAGACAGAGGCTGTAAGTGCAGGTGGTGATGATTATTTCCTTGATGCATGTCAAGATGCATTGCTAGAGCTTGGAGACATACCATCGTTGTAGTATGTTAGGGCACTGACACTGTTCAAGGATAAGGAATGGCGAAGGTTTTTTATGCGCACTCCTACCCATTTATGCTTAGCCATGATCCTCGCTTTGCAGTGAACTGAGAAGTTCTGTTTTGCTTGTGTTAGCAAATCTCCTTGGCTGAACTGTTTGATGATTTGATTATTCCTGATTTGGTTTTTATTTTGTTTTTTTTATTCCATGATATCCTCTTTCCTTTTCTATCTTCGTATTTTTTTTTTGTTGAACTTTTAAGTATTTTCTGTTATATTCAAATTATGTTCTGTTATTACAATATCACCACGTATTAAATAAATTTTGTTCTTCTATGAATTTTATTGTATGCTGATAAATGACTATGGTCGACTATTTATGTACTAACTTTTTAATTTTGTTTCACCAAAAATGCTAACTATTACAACATGAATAACATATTTTATAATTATGCTTTTACTGTGATGTAGACAACCATATGTCATCCGACAGAGAAAACAATACAATGGAGATCTCATCAGAGGAGGATGAGGTTATTGATGATTTTATGGATTTTTTGATGATTGTTTTCATGCATGACCACATCAACGCGGCAAGTAGTCGCCGACCGCAGCGAATGTGTCCATTCAAAAGTGATGATTACATCTTCGGCCTATTAAATGGCCATCCAGAAACTATGATGAACGTTATGCGAATGGATGCACAAACATTCATTTTATTGAAAGACACTTTACTCCATAATGACTTTATCGATACTGAACATATGCATATCAGTGTGGAGGAATCGCTTGGAATTTTTTTATACACTTTTGCACAAAAATGATCGCCATCGAATAATGGTAGATAGATTTCAACACTCTACGAAAACAATTTGTCGGCACATAAAAATTGTTATGCGGGCGTTGTGCAAGCTTGCATCATCGGTTATCAAACCACGTAACCAAGACGACATACCGGCAAAAATTTTAAATGACAGAAGGTTTTTTTCCCTGGTTCAAGGTACGAACAATATGACTGTCCTGTAAGTTGTACATATCAATAAGGGTTAATAAATATTATTTTTTTTTAATTATAAAAGTAATATCCAAGTTTGTTTCGCTTTTAATGTCAAACAAATATCTGTCAATTAGGATTGTGTCGGTGCTATCGATGACACATTGGTGGATGCATGGGTCCCTGCTCCAAGACAAAATACATTCCGCGGTTCGAAAGCAACGGTATCGCAAAATGTACTCGCAGCTAGCGACTTCGATATGTTGTTCACATTTATTAATTCTGGATAAGAAGGTAGCGCTCACGACAACGCTATTTTGATTGACTCTATTACACGAGTTGATTTGCAGTTCCCACACCCACCCAATGGTGACTGTCTGTAAATAACATACGGTACATTTTTTTCGTTGTCTTTTTTTGTACATATCAATTGATAGAACTGTGTATTCATTATTTACATGTAGGCAAGTACTATTTAGTTGATGCTGGTTTCACGAACATGCTTGGATTTCTTGCCCCATTACGGTTTTAATGGTATCACTTGCAAGAGTTTTGTGGCCGTCGTTATGCAGAACCTAAGGAATTGTTTAACCATCGACATTCGTCGTTACGCAATGTCATAGAAAGAACATTCGGTGTTTTGAAGAAGCGTTTTCCAATATTGCGGTCCATGCCAAATTACAAGTCTACAAGACAAGGGCCTCTCTTGATTGCATGTTGTGTAATGCACAATTGGATCTGTTTGCATGCAGCTATGGACCCATTCTTTATGGAAGCTGATAATGAAATGGCCGCAGAAGCAGAAACAGACGGGCTTGCTGGAGACCAAGCTGAGTATGTTGACATGTCACAATATGGGTTAACATACCAATCGAACGTTAGGGATGCAATTGCTACTGCTATGTGGCAAAATCATACTGGCGATGGATAGAAAAGGGATGTCAACAAGGCAAGTGAATATCGTACTGACTAATGGTTTTAAATGTGTAATTATTTTACTAATTTCAGTCATTATGACACCGTTACTACGTAACTTATGACACCGTTACTACGTAACTTTGCCCACTTTATGTAACTGTGATTTACTGACTTCTTTTATCTTCTTGTAGGATAACTAATACTGAGGACAACGATTGGGCTAAATGACAATGAAACGAAAGAAAACACAAAGATCATCACATGGGCAATGAAGATAATGGTTTTCTTAGTAACGCAGACAATTAAATATGTTGTTCATGCAATGTGTAATACGCAATTTTATGTATAGTCTACCAAAGACAATTAAATATGTTCTATTTAATATGCAATGTGTTTTTGAGTAACTTTCACAAATAAATATGTTATTAACTTAAATGTGGTGGTCGCAGATGGGTGGTGGGTGGTGGGTGGTGGTGGGTAGTGGTAGGTGGGTGGTGGTGGTGGGTGGCAGGTGGGTGGTGGGTAGTGGTGGCAGGTGGGTGGTGGTGATGGGTGGTGGTGACAGGTGGGTGGTGGGTGGGTGGTGGTGGGTGGGTGGTTGGTGGGTGAAGTAATGTAATAAGGGTGTCATAATGACTGAAATTAATAAAATAATTACAATTTATTATTTTAAATTTTGTGAAAAAATATTTGTACATGACATATCCGTGTTTTTGACTTTTTGTTAAATTGTAAACAATTTGAAGTTTTTGTTATTAATTCGGTTTATCAATTTAATTTTTTTTTTCTTTTTACACCTTATTTTTTTTAATTTTTATTCATATTAACTTTTTTTTTCCCTTTTCATTAAAAAAAAAGAATGTTTATTATTAATTTCTAACTTGTTTTATTTCATTTTAGAACATTAATTTAATTTTTTGTATTAATTGATACAGACAATTTTTTTTAATTGTTTAATTTTTATTCATTTTATTGAAATGAAGGATTTGTTCAACATTTATTAAGTTCTATTTATTATTTTTTGTACAAATAATTTTTCCAATGCAAAATCTTTTTGTACATATTGTTATAACATTGTAACTTGTTTTAGAATGCTTAAAAAAAAACACTATTTGTTATTCATGACGTGAATACAGAAGTGTAAAACAAATTAACAAAATAAAACAAGCACAAGAAAATAAGAAAACAAATAACCAAAAAAAAAACTGGAAAAAAAAAACATGTAACCACTACATCTGTTTCACCATTTAAACTGATTTTTGAACAAGTTAAGCATCATTATCAGGTGGTATTGGAGGTGGAGGGTAATAGTGATGGTACAACTGAGTGACTCGATGGTCAATCTCATCAATGCGATTCCTTGTCACGTCATCATGTCTCCTTGAGTCTACACGAAACTCACTAAATTGTTGAATTAGTGAGTTCTGAGCGGCGGCAAATTCATCGAACCGAGTACCCAATGTATTGAACTGATTAGCCATTTGTTGTTCCCATTGTAGGCGCTGATTGCACCGTTCTTGTTCCAAGGCTAAATAATCAGTCCAGTAATGGGGTTGTTCATTTGGTGACATGGCATTGTCACTGGGTTCTTCCTCATCGGGTATTGGTTCATTTTCAATATTAATAGAGCCCATCAAGGTGTCAGCACCACCACCTCGGGTTAGTATGTGCTCAGAAATTGGTGAAGTGATTCTGACATATCCTTTCCCTTCAAGGTTGACATCATGAGCTTTGAAAATTATGGTTAACAAAGCTCCAAAAAGCAGTGACCGGCCAGACAGAGTATCGAGTTTTGCAATTATCATTTCTTTGAGTAATATGAAGCATAAATCTAATTTTTGTCCAGTTTCAAAACAATATAATAAATAAACATTAAAACATGAAACAGTATCATAATGGCTTTTTTTTGGAGTGACATTTTCAACTATCCATCGATGAAGAATACGAATGTGGGGTTTTAAATGTCTGGCTAGTAAATTAGTGCCGCTGAATCGGTTGTCACAAATTGTGGTATAAATCTGAGTGACATTACCAAACATTTTTTCTAAGGCAGACTCATTTTGAAAATAGCATTGTAAATCTCCTGTTTCAACTCTAATAATTTGTGCGAAAGCACGGAGACTGAGTGTGATTATTTTCCCCTTCACACAGGAGGTTAGACTAAACGGTTCATTTTGTTGGTCACCAGCTGTCAAGTGAACATAAAATAATCGTACAAGACGGGGGTATACTTTATTTGGTAAATTAGTTAAAGCTAACCATCCCATTGTATCTAATTTACCAACTAAGAGCGGATCATATTGAGAAGGTAGTCTTACATTTCTCTCTGTAACAATTGGTCGATTAATAAAATGTGAATAGGCTTGTTCATGATAATACGTTAAAAAATCATTATTTGGATTGTCATGATGTTGTTGCTGTGGTTGATGTTGTATAGAGTTTGAGGATTCACCACGTTCGGGTCTGGTTTGTTTTGTTCTTGGCATGATGACTGCAACAGTGAAAGAAAAATGTATGAAAAATATATATTAAAACATATGAGTTAAGAAAAATGTATGGAAAATATATCAAAAATAGTATGATGTTGGTGTAAAAAAATGGAACAGATATGAAAAACAGGAACAGATCGGCAACAGATACAAAATTGATCGGCAATAGGAGACTGAGGAGTTGGTGGGAGATGGGATGACCAGCCTGTTGACCGCCTGGTTGTCCTTGTCGGACTACCTCTTCTTCCAGTCTTCGAAAGCTACTCTAATCTTAATACTATCTGAAGCTACTCTGAATAAA
This sequence comes from Camellia sinensis, assembly GCF_055761805.1. NCBI lineage: Eukaryota > Viridiplantae > Streptophyta > Magnoliopsida > Ericales > Theaceae > Camellia > Camellia sinensis. The sequence continues at coordinate 94,439,599 of NC_138962.1, forward strand.
ATATGAGAAGTGAAGCTAATATGAACTGGGATGAAACTAACTTGTAATTGAAATCTTCCTTCACACGGATACACTGAATTTAATTAATGTTCTTGATGGAGCTGAGATGGTGAAGATAGTGTGGTTAAAGGAATGAGAATTCAGATTTTATAGAAAGGCTGAGGTTCAAAAGGTTTACCTTGTTTTTTAATTTTTTTTTTTACTTTTTATTTCTTATCTATTATTTTTTTATAATATTAATAATTTTTTAATAATAGTACATCTGTATACTGAACACACAGTTATGATATACACAGCTATGATATACATCGTGTCCCTTTTTCTTTGGCTCAGTGTTGAACACACAACTATGATATATAGGTAGTAGATAAATGAAATTACTAAATTACCCTTTTAATTTTGTTCTTATGTAACAATTTTCTATTTAAATGAAGAGGGACAAAATAGTAATTTTGCAGGCCAATTGACCCCAATTATATGAGCGTGCTGATTATGGAAGTATAATAATGCTCCTTCAATAATGCATGGTTTGGTTTTGTACTCCTTTATTAGTAAATTAATAACGTGTAATAAATGAGAAAAAAATTGATAATGTTTTGTAAGGTTTACGGTATGATTTGTATTTTAACATATTAAACTTAGTGTATTTATGTTAATTTTTATTAATATGTATTCTCAAAAGTTGTTGACTTTATTTAAAAAAAATTTAAAAAATAAAAAACGTATTGTACAAGATGTTTGTACAGGCGTAAAAAATGAATTGATAAAAAAATTAATTGACACAAAATAATTGACATAGATTTATTTTAAAATGAAAAAATAATTTGAAAAAAAATTTATTCAACAAAAATTACTGAAAAAAAATTAATTGAAAAAAAATCAATTTTTAATTTCAGTATTTTAAAAATAGTTTGGTTATTACTGTTGATAAAAAATACGGATATCGATATATAAGTTGTGTGTTTGATTATAAATTATTGATTGAATTAAGTTTTGAAAACTATTTTGAAAACACATTACCAAACAAATTTTCTTATTTCACATGTCACATCAAACTTTCAAAACTTAATTTAAAATACATCTTCAAACATTTCAACACTCTATTTAAAAACCATAACCAAACAAATTTTCTACACTCAAATCATAATTCCACAACACACAAACTCAAAATACAACTCATACTCTCAAATCACATTTACAAAACTCTACCAAACGCTACCTTAAATTCTAATCCTAGCCAAAAATTTAAACGACTCTTAAAGTTAGTTCAATTTGGCCTTCTCGGCCTTATGGGTTAAATTACAATTCCTAAGCCCTAAAAATATAAGGCTAAATTGGGTTAGCCAACGACCGATGTCTACTCCTAGGTCAAAGTAGCTCAAGCATCATCTCATAGATGACCTTTCAACATTTGATTTTCTATATTTTTTTATGTATTTTTCTTTCTTTCTTTCCCCCCCAATCAAACACCGTGTTTGTCTTTTCTTTGTTGATTCAGCATGTTATGAAAATATTTTTGATATTTTATTCATAGGGTTGTTCAAGAACTCGAATCACTTAAAATTCAACATAAAATAATAAGAAAGGATGATTTCATTTGAGAGATTGGTTAGTTACATACTTTTGGGGTTATGATATCAAGTTTTTGGTCAATTTTAAGGTGTGGAGTTCATCCAACCAATAAACTTGAATCGAAGGAATTATTTAATGAAATAATTACATTTTACACATAACAATGTTTGGCTGGTTCGATGGACTACATAAAATCTCTAATCTAGTCCTTATCTCTTTCTTCAACCTATCATTGTCTCTTCTCACACTTACAAAAAAAATCATGATTAGTGATCCTTTCTCTCTTTATTGTACAAACCCTAGTTCCTCTAAATCCCTTTTGCTATTGTGAGTAGGTTAAAAAAAGAAAAGAAAAGATTTTGAATAAAGGTCAATTGCTAAACATGAAGATACTAGTATGGTAGGCTCACTCTCACCAAGTCCCTTCAACTTTGTAATTGACAAATAGTCCATAATCAAATAGTCTTATTTGTTGAAGCTTGTGAGTCATTGGATCTTATAATTTTTTGATATCCCACATATTTTGGTTAACCCACATTGAGATCAATATGATTATATTCTTTTTTCTTACATTGGCTATATGACCACTAATTCTGTAGTGTCACCACATAATTTTAAGATATAAGAACCCACATCTTAATATGATCCAATAATAAAAACCAACTTGCCATTAACAAATAATTTAGTGTACGGCTAAAGTATAAAATGAGAAGGAATTAGACGACCACTGTATTTGACTATAAGGCCAACCTCAACTTGTTACTCACTTCATTTAATTATTAGTTCGATGATTCCATCAACTCAAAATACATGAATAACATTTAATTTACATAATTAAAACAAAAATAGAAAAAAATAAGAAGAATATCAATAAAATGGAAACTCTACAAATTAATTTCAATTTATGGAAGCAAAATAATAATATCAACAGAAATGGATTTAGAAAAAATATTATAAAATTAATTATGCCTTGTTTGGATAAAATAAGTTTCTTTACAATCTCTCTCTTTTTCTTACCTTTCAAATCCTAAACATCATCATCATCATCACTAAGCATCCCCAACCACTACCAACATCGTTGCCACCCTATTCACAACCACTGCTTGCCTTAACTGCCGTCACCACCCATACTACCACTCATAATGTAGCTTAACCATTAGATCATTTAATCCGTAGTCTGTCATGCCCCGACTTTTATTATTCGAATCTATTACCAAATCCATAATAATGATTCCATTTAGTTGAGAACATGAACAAAAATAAATAACAACATTCTCTCACGACAACAATGATGAAATAAATAAGACATGGTACAATGTCTTTAGACTTAAACTGATTAACAATAAATAAAACATAAGGGATTTACCCTTTTACAATACATGGCACACGACCAACAAGTAAAGGGTCCCGTGGCCAACAATTAAAAGGCTTCAAGTTATACACAATTCCTCTAGCCTTGTACCTAAAAAAGTTTATCAACATGCAGGATGAGCACTAAGCCCAGTAGAGATCCCAAAGAGTCTAACCAATCACAACATATAGATAAAAATGATCATGAATGCATAATGACATACCATATGAGTAGTGTGACATTTAATATCCAAAATATACTCATATAACTGTGTTTTTCTCAAAACGTTTCTCTTGACACAATCCAGTATAAAATCATTTCTTCTCTTTCACATTCCCTTCATTACTTCTAAAAGAAAATGTTTTAAAACGTCATTCTTTCTTTGATAAAACTTCTCACGTTAACATAAAAGAATCTCACTTAAATAACCATTCTGAAAATATAATCTCACATGCAAATTATAATCCCCATCCTAGCTTTCAATACACCATAAGCATTTACATCCCAAAATAAATCTATAACATTCGCTGACCATAGGCCCAAGGATTTAAAAAAAAGACCAATATGAAAACCGTTAACACATATATACATTAAAAAGAGATAACTGAAGTAATACATATTACCAATCTCATCTCCATAACATGAGAACCGACAACATATATATATATTCAAAATGAGATAACTGAAGTAATACATACTACCAATCTCATCTCTACAACATGAAAACTGACAACACATATATATATATATATATATATATTCAAAACGAGATAACTGAAGTAATAAATACTACGAATCTCATCTCCACTGTCCTACAGCACGGATGACAGATCCAACGATACCAATAACACATAACACTTTACCGACCTCACCTGGAAGGGAGTGCCCCTCAGGTCATACTTTATTGGTCGCAAACCGGAAGGGAACGAAGAACCTATCACAAGGCATCACGCTTTGCTGGCTAAGATATGGCGGGAAATGGACCCCTCTTTCACACTTTACCCAGCGCAAACCGAAAGGGACAAGGAAACCTTTGTCAAGGTGCCACATTTTACCGGCTTAACCGAAGAGAAACAGACCTCACAAACAACATCACATTAAAAGCATAAGAAGCTAATCAATCATGAATAATACACGGGTGTAATACATACGCCTAGTCCAATCATCGCAATTCTGACTATTAACAGTTAAATACATTAACCCACATCCATCAAAATGTGCTCCACACACCGCCATTCAACAACGGGTTTTCTTACATTCTTAAAGTGTTCCCACACACAACACGAATTACTAAACACCAAAATCATGCTATCCGACAACCGTCTCACAATACAAATACATTTATAAGCATTGTAGTTACCTCTTTAACAACATACTCAATAACTCAACAATGGAATTGTCTATTCACAATGTTTATTTATCATCGACAACACATCGTGTTACATCACATAGCCCATCCTACAATAGTACTCATAGTCTATCTTGCAATAAGCAATACCATCCACCACCGATGGTCATGGACAAAACTCTAGACGTCAATCACATAATCCGAAATAATAAAAACCCCTTAGGTAATTCCATGTTCCCATTCATTGGAAACTCTCACATTTTATAAAAAGATAGCTAATCTTAATTTGTTTTGAAAATAGGGCGTCTCCACTCCAATTCCTAACATACACAACAATGACCAAAATCTGCTATCATTAGCCCCAAAATCCCAATTTGGTAAACAACTACAACATAACCCCAATTTGCAATTTACATACAACATTTCTTCAACATTCTACAATTTACGAATGAAATGCCAAACCTTTCTAATCCCATATCCTAAACATACTTTTTACAACCCAAAATCAAATGTAAACATAACCCATAAACCCACCAATTTAAACTCAAATCAACTCATATGTTTTTTAACAAAATCAACCATAAACTATACCTTTAAATGTTGTAAAAATACCACAAGTCTATCTATAGAGAGGTATTGAAAAGAAACTCAAGAATCCCCACCTCTTGAAGCGAAGGGGAGAGAAATCGAAAATCTACCGGCGACGAAAACACGTTCGCTTAGATCAAAAGGAAGCCCTCGCGACCCTCTACGTTTTGATCTATAGGACTAGGGGGAGAAAATGGGTGTAACTAGATGAAACCTAAGCTTTTAGGTCCAAGAAACCCTAAAATGGCGAAAAAGGAGAGAGTGAAAAGCAAAAAGTGACTTTTTCAGCGCACTACGGCCTTATATAAATGCGCAGATCGCTTGAGTACAAGAAGTGATGCTCAAGCGTCCAGACACAAAAAGTGTGATTGCTAGAGCACAGGAAGTGTCGTTCGAGCGTAGAATACAAACTCTCAGAAGTTTTACAGACATGTGACCACCGCTCGAGCGTAGAATACGAACTTTCAAAAGTTTTACAGACAAGTGACCACCGCTCGAGCGTAGAATACGAACTTTCAAAAGTTTTACAGACAAGTGACCACCGCTCGAGTGCAAGAAGTACCGCTTGAGCAAACACTGCTCGAGTGCAAGAATGGCCACTCGAGCGAAGACTGACAACTCCCAGTATCTCTGCAGACCTACAAAAGTGCTAGAAGTTCAAAATAACCACTTGAGCACATGAAGTACCGCTTGAGCGCAAAAGAAAAATTCTGGGCAACAACTACTTAAGAAACAAGTCACCAACCTGTTCCCAACGTAACCAAGACAGCCCAATAACCAAACCCAATAAACAATGAGCAGAAACAAAACATGAACAATCATAAAAGGCAATGAAACCCGGATCCAAAACATCAACAGGTTGAATTCAAACCAGGGTTGCTATTACCTTCCCTCCTTAAGGAATTTCGTCCCCAAAATTTGAGAGGAAGATAAAACACAAAGTACCCAATGGTGAAAAGAAAAACACCAACCAAAACCAAAGTTAGATCCATAGGCGGGATATTTTCCCTGGATCTTGGTCCAATGCCTCAGTGCCCTAAAGACCCCTGAGTAACACTCAATAAGAAAGAAGTCACAACTGACTCTCTGACCCACATACCCAATGGAATCCAAGAGACTAAACCAAACACCGGTTCAACCCACACCCAAATACTAAACGAGTTTCAGCCGCACACAACTAACCAAATAGAAACTGAGCTTTCCACACTCGAACATTAGAGGAAAAACCACACTCATAACTAGAAACTCTTAAGCAACTCTCGCCAAGGAATACCACACCCACAAATCACGGTCTATGGAGACAATTCTCCGGCACCACCAAAAACAACCAACGTCATACCCGTTCAAACCCAAAATACGTCACCACTAACTAATACCAACTCATAACACAATTCACCCCTACAAGGTGAAGTAGAACAAACACATAAATAGGTTAAAACAACAATTTTCTCATTAATCTGAAAACCCTTTTATCGCTTACACCGTTTTCTCACCATTTTCCAACAAAATTTTGTTCCAAAATTCCAAGAAGACCAATTGTTTTGCAAACATTTTCTCTAGACAACCTGTAAAATTTCAAACCCAAAGTTTTCAGTTAAAAGGAAATACCACAAGAGGCCATAAAACCAAAACTCACTTTTTAGTTCATTTTCCAATAACATCCGGTGAACCTCAACCATCACCCAATCACGTCTATAACAACAATGAATAGAAATAAATACAGTACCAAGAGAGATAATACAACGCAAATAGATTTCCAAATCTCGGAAGTTTCAAACCAACATAACACCAGTAATATTAATCAACATAATTCAATGGCGCAAAAATGCTTACACATTGACACGTTACTTTAACTCAGTAGGTTCTACACACCCATACCAACCAAACCACCAATCCTCTAGTCTCACAACTCAAGGTCCAAAACAAAACATTATCACCATACCTCTTCATTTTACCACCCCAAGACTAAACACAATGCAAAGTACACCCCTGTCGCTCAGCAAACAATACGAGACCAACTTAAAACATCACAAGCCAACACACACCAAGACATCGATAAGGCACAATGAAACTAGGATTTCGAATCCTTACAACATCTTTTAACACATTACAATAAATGCAAGGTTAATCACATAACCTCACCATTTGGGTTTACGACCGCATACACATATGCATAAACAAACATTTATAGACTTATAGCCCTACATAAGATAACATCAAATTACATTAAAAAACACTAAAACTCTTTCATACCTCCAACCTCACTACTCTCCTACTTGGGCTACTAAAACTGGCTCCGCTCTCGCAGAGGGCAACGACGCCGAACATGGCCCGTCCAACCACATCTAGAACACCAAGGTGGTCCTTTATTCCGAGACTGACTCGAGGACACCTGAGTTTGACTAGACTATCCATAGGATGAGTCTGAAGAAACAAAAGCAGTTTGAGGCGTCAACTGCACCTGTGCCTAAGATCTTTTCCGTCTCTAATTCTTACTAGGTCGGCTACCTCCCCGAACTGTCAAACTTTCCCATATGGCCTCTTCCTCCTCATCCCGACCAACACTACAATTAACGACTTCCACATGAGCCGCTGCCTCTACCAAGGCGTGATAATCTCTATGCATTGCCACAACAACCTTTCCCCGAATATCATCACACAACTTCCCTTCAAACTCAAGACAATGTCGCTCCTCTGTTACAACCAACTCTGGAGCAAATCTCGACAAACTAGCGAATCTCGCCTCAAACTGTGCCAAAGTTGTATCCTCTTGGTGCAACTCAACAAATTGGTTCCTCAATCTTTCTCAAGCGGAAGGAGAAAAATACTTAGCCAAAAAGGCCTCGATGAATGCAACCCAAGTAGTGCCCACAAAAACTCACACAGACTTCTACCAATAACCGGTGTCTCCCTTCAGTTGGAAACTAGACAACACAACCCTCAACTCTTCGTATTCGACTCTGAGCATATCAAGAGTCTTGGAAATCTACTATAACCAGTCATCAGCCTCCAATGACTTAGGCTCCCCCAAAAACACAGGTGGATTGGAGCGAAGGAACTCCTCGATCAACTTAAGGTTATGTCCATAGTCCCTCTCATTGCGAGCTAGAGCATCTCTCACCGCTCTTATAATCTCGCGTGCAACTTCCTTGCCCACAGCCAACGCTACAGGGACAAGTACTAACGAAACAACTATGCCTCTACTGACACTCATACTCCCTCATGACCTTTACTCCCTCGAGAAGACATCCTTTAAAACCAAAACCACAACAAACTTAGTAAACAACACGACGGCCTTGCCTGAGGCACACACTCACCCCCGCTAAGTTACAAGACACACCTATCCCCGAAACACATAATTCTATCACATAGAGACAATTAAACACTTAATCACATAATTGAATCAAGTCCACGAGATAACTACCCGCCCCGAAACTCTCAAGGAATTCCTAACAGAAATCACGTTGATCAGGCGTGTTTCCAATAGAACCTCAAAGTAAGTTCATCGGTGACAAGCATTATGTAGGAAACTTAACCCCATGCTCACACAAATGCAACATATAAAGTTCTAAAACATAAATCATCTATATGCAACATCCTCACCAAGCATAGCAAACCCACTATGGTAAAACCATTTCTAATGAGCCCAAAGTATTCAACCCTGCTCACTCTGATACCAAGTTGTCACACCCCAACTTTTATTATTCGAATCTATTACCAAATCCATTATAATAATTCCATTTAGTTAAGAACATGAACAAGAATAAATAATAACATTCTCTCACGACAACAATGATGATATAAATAAAACATGGTACAATGGCCTTAGGCTTACATTGAATAATAATAAATAAAACAGAATGGATTTACCCTTTTACAATACATGGCACACAACCAACAAGTAAAGGGCCTTGTGGCCAACAATTAAAAGACTTCAAGTCATACACGATTCCTCCAGCCTTATACCTAAAAAAGTTTATCAACGTGCAAGATGAGCACTAAGCCCAGTATACATCCCAAAGATTCTAACTAATCACAACATATAGATAAAAATGATCATGAATGCATAATGACATACCATATAAGTAGTGTGACATTTAATATCCAAAATATACTCATGTAACTGTGTTTTTCTCAAAACGTTTCTCTTGACACAATTTAATATAAAATCGTTTCTTCTCTTTCACATTCCCATCATTACTTCCAAAAGAAAATGTTTTAAAACTTTATTCTTTCTTTGATAAAACTTCTCACGTTAACATAAAAGAATCTCACGTAAACAACCGTTCTGAAAATATAATCTCACATGCAAATCATAATCCCCATCCTACCTCTCAATACACTTAAGCATTTACATCCCAATATAAATCTACAACCTTTCCTTACCACAGGCCCAAGGATTTAAAAAAAAGACCGATATAAAAACCGTTAACACACACACACACACATATATATTCAAAAGAGATAACTGAAGTAATACAGATTACCAATCTCATCTCCATAACATGAGAACCGACAACATATATGTATATTCAAAACGAGATAACCCCACAACATGGAAACCGATAACACACACACACACACATATATATATATATATTCAAAACGAGATAACTGAAGTAATACATATTACCAATCTCATCTCCACCAGCCTATAACACAGATGACAGATCTGACAATACCAATAACACATAACACTTTACCGGCCTCACCCGGAAGGGAGTGCCCTTTAGGTCATACTTTTCTGGGTGCAAACTGGAAGGGAACAAAGAACTTATCACAAGGCGCCACACTTTGCTGGCTAAGATATGGCAGGAAACGAACCCTATTTTACACTTTACCCCGCGCAAAACGGAAGGGACGAGGAAACCTCTGTCAAGGTGCCACACTTTACCGGCTTAACCGGAGAGAAACGGACCTCACAAGCAACATCACATTAAAAGCATAACAAGCTAACCAATCATGAATAATACACGGGTGTAATACATACGCCTAGTCCAATCATCACAATCCCGACTATTAACAGTTAAATACATTAACCCCTTTCCATCAAAATGTGCTCCATGCACCGTCGTTCAACAACTAGTTTTCTTACATTCTTAAAGTGTTTCCAAACACAACACGAATTACTAAACACCAAAATCATACTATCCGATAACCGTCTCACAATACAAATACATTTATAAGTGTTGTAGTTACATCTTTAACAACTTACTCCATAACTCAACAATGGAATTGTTTATTCACAATGTTTATTTATCATCGACAACACATCGTGTTACATCACATAGCCCATCCTACAATAGTACTCATAGTCTATCTCTAGCAACAAGCAATACCATTCTCCACCGATGGTCATGGATAAAACTCTAGACGTCAATCATATAATCCAAAATAATAAATAGCCCTCAGGTAATTCCATGTTCCCGTTCATTGGAAACTCTCACATTTATAAAAAGATAGCAAATCCTAAGTAACGCAGGACTGTCCTAAGAAGAGGATGGAGGGGGAATCGAACTCCACCCTCTGCGATTGCCAAAAGAGAAAAATTAATGGTGCTAGTGTCAGCACTCCATGTCCACTACGTTGTCTGGAACGAGGGATAGGTGAACGTCGTCTGGAATGGAAAAATGACGACAAAACGTTGCAACTCGATCCTCAGAAAGAAGGGCTTTCAAATGCCTCGCCATTCGAGATAAAACGAAAAAGAGCGTATACAAAGAAAAAAATACGTAGGGAAATTGGAATGAGGAATAGAATGAGAAAAGAGAGGGGACTTACAGGATAAGGAAACAGACGAACAGTAAGAGGCGGGGTTGCAGAGGTCTGGAAGGAGGTTGATATGAAGGATGCTCGAAGGATGATAGAAACTTTCCAATTCAAGAGAATACGGGTATTAAAAAAAATGTCAATGACTTTTCGATCCAAAAGTGTACGGAGGTACAAATTTCAAACCACATTAAATGAATGTCAAATATGAAGGGATAAGAAGCTGTAATGATTCAAGTAGCGAGTCTGCTCTAACGGCTTTGACGAATCAGTATGAAAATGAGTGCAACCGCTGTATCTGTTTTTTAAGAGCTCTTGCTTTGATTGGCTGAGAAACCAAACACACGAAGTAAATATTTTATTCGGGTGTTTGGGGGGCAATTGTGGGGGCCGAATAATTACGTGCTCAAGAGGTTTAAACAGAGTGCCAAGAAAGCTGGTAAAGATAATTCGGCGTGATCAAACCTATTGGACAAGAACAAGGCCATTTAAAATCCAGCCCATGGGCCGAATATGCCGAATAGTTTCTGACGTACCTGGGCGTCCCAAATATGATAATGAAAGGGTGGGCCTAGGAGAGCAATATAAAAAGGAGAAGATTAGCCAAAGAGAGGTATGTGAGAATATATACAAGATGACTTGAGATAGAAGTAAATTAGAGAGAATATTGACTTGTCCGTCGAAGTGCTAATTCCGGCACCCCCGACTGAAGTGTTCATCTTTTCTTTCAGGTAGCAATCAGATGATCAAGAGTGTCTAACTAGATTCAAGAGTATTTTCAAACCACTTCACCACACTAGTATAGAGGAGTCATTTCCAAAATGGAGTCATGAGTTTTAGAGTTACACATGCCTATGCTTTTATCATTGCACTAATGTAGAATGAATAAAGCAATCAGTGAAATTTTAAATGATGCAATTAGAACATATATTTTAAAGGGTAAATTATACTTAATACCTAAAGTTCACAGAAAATACATTTGGCCTCATACTTTTGATATAATTATACTGATTTATCTTAAGATTGTAATTCACATGACAATTAAACCATTTTTCATTAGTAATTCCTTGGTAATATAAATGAAAAAAAAAATTGATATTGCCATATATTTTCTACTAAAATGTATATTTATCTTTATTTATTTTAGTATCTACCCATCATTTGCATTAGTTTCATCGCTTTTACCTTATTAAAAATGATGTTAATGTAATTATGTAAAAAAAATGTGGGGTTAACAATATTTTCCTCATATCTTAAGGAATATGAGTGTAATTTACCCTATTTTAAAGCTACTCCTACTATAAAAAGAGCGAAGACCCTCAAGTGTTTTCTACTTTTTTTAATTTACCAATATGCCCCAACACTTTTCAATGCCACACTCCTCTTAAGTGAATTTTCGTAATTCACACAACATGCTCCCAACAGTCACAACATTTGGTAAAGTATTTCATACTTTGTGTAACCCACAAGACACCTATTACTTTTGTGTTTCTCTTGTCCTGCTTCTAACTTTTTAATTGGCAATTGGCAATAGTGTATGTCGTTCTCCACCACCACGATTCTTCTTCGGACCATGTAATTCTCAGTTGTTCCATTAATAGCGACCCATACACAAAAACTTGTTTGAATACAATATGATTGTCTCTCTCGGTCTCCCTTTCTATGTTTTCCTTCGGCAATGGGTGAACACAAACCCCATCAAATGTCAATGTACTTTCTCATAAGGCTATGTATAGAAAAAATGGTTTAGATTTTGGTTCAAAAAATGGTTTAGATTGCTTTCTATGATAAGAATTATTTTCATACTTTTATTTTGGATGCTTTCATGCCTTCTAGGGGTGCACATAGTTCGGGTTGGTTTGGTTTGCAACCTAATTGAATCTAGAACCAAACCAATAGAGAATGGTTTAAAAAAAAATCGAACCAAAACTAGCCCATCGCTCCACAAGAAAAAAAACAAATCCAAACTAAAGGAACTCGATTCAGTTGGATTGTTTGGGTTGACAAATGCTCAACTCAAGAATCAAACCAAAGAGGTCGGTTGTCAAAGTTTTAGAACCAACACAAACCAAAGGTTTAAGAAGCCAAACCAACATATAATCATAAAACCAAAGAGGTCGGTTATCAAAAATTTAGAACCAACACCAAACCAAAGGTTTAAGAAGCCAAACCAACATATAATCATCGTATCCGATTCGGTTCTCAATTTTGCCCATTATTTGTGCACTCTTCATGCCTTGTATTTGTTTGTTAAATTAGTTGTTGAATGATGCTCTGATGGATGAATGAATGGAAAAAAAAAAAACAACAAAAAACATCATAGTAATATTCATGTGTATTTATATAATAGCTAGATTCATGGTTGTGTAAGTAATGTATTTTGTCAATCAATATTCATAAAAGTAACATTTTGTAACAAGCCTAAAAAAATAAATAAAAACTTAAAAAATGCATCATGTAACACACATCGAGATTCAAAAACAAAATTGATTTTTTAATTTCCTTTTTGTTGGGCATAACACACTTTTTATTCTATTTTTTATTTTTTTGGTTTGCTGGAGGAAGGGGTGTTAGGTTCCTACTTAATGCCAATTCCGCAAACAAGCTTAAGTTAATCATGCTGTAATTTTCCTTCTGCTTTTGATTTTCCCGCTCGAGCAGGGAACATGGCGTTCGAGCGGAGTTTCCACCATCGTAGTACTTTGGCTTGTCTGCAAAAAATACTGTGTGGTGTGATTTTACACTTGAGCATACGATCCTACGCTCGAGGGTGAATACTGGTTTGGAACACGCGTTTTTGCGTCCCCACTCAAGCGTCTATTCCTACGCTCGAGCAGACTTTGCGATTTCAGCAGTTATAAAACTGCAGGTTGCTTCAAATCTAGGGAACGACTTCCAGATCTTCTTTGAGGGTATTTAGGGTTTTCTTCTGGGGCTATTTTGCTAGGTTTTTTTTGATGTTTGATTGGGTATTTAACTCATGGTTTGACAAGCATATATCAAATAGTTTGATTGTTCATCTTCAAGAGTGTTCTTCTTCTTCGGTGGAATACAAAGATTTATCCGTGGAGAATTTGAAGGAGTTCGAAGCTGTGCGCAGTCATTGGTTCGACATTTATGTTGTGGATTCAACATCAAGCTAATCAATTCCGAGACAAAGGCAGTGGTGAAAGAGATACAGATTGTTGAAGACAAATTGATTGTGTTTGGGTAATTTGTTTTGGTAAATTTGTATTCTTTATTACTTTCATAGTGGATTGATTTGTGGCGTTTTGCCCGTGATTTTTTTCATCGTAATTGGAGGTGCTCCAATTGTGGTTTTTCCACGTAAAAATTGTTTATGTCGATTTATTATTTTTGAAGCGACAATCCAAATCACTTTTGTATGTGTTAGATGATTTAGATTGTTATTTTTAATTATTTAGAAATTGGTACAATTAAATCTTAATCTAGTCACGAATCACTTAGTTTTTTTAATTGGTATCAGAGCGGGTCACTCTTTGTTTTTATCAAAACTATAAGAGTGTGATTTTGTGTGATTGGTGATATGGATTTAATTCGTGAAGGTAACTCGACCCATAGACCTCCGTTACTTGATGGTACAAACTATTCTTATTGGAAAGCTCGTATGAGAGCGTTTTTAAAATCTATCGATGAGAAAGTTTGGCATTGTATGATCTATGGGTGGAGTGAACCTGTTGTCATCATTGATGGTGTTGATATTTCCAAACCGTTTGATAAATATGACGCATTCGATGATTAAAATTTGAGTTGGAACAATAAGGCTCTTAGTTCTCTCTTTTGCTCCGTCACACCTAAAAAGTTTCGTCGTATTTGCACTTGTGAGGTAGCAAAAGAGGCTTGGGATATTCTTGAAACTATTCACGAGGGTACTACTTCTGTTAAAAGGTCAAAACTTCAACATCTCACCTCCGCTTTTGAAACTGTTTTTATGCATGATGATGAGACGTTTGATGATTTTTATGCTAAACTTAGTGATATTGTGAATTCCTGTTTCAACTCGGTGAAAAAATCCCTGAAGCTAAGGTTGTTGGAAAAATTTTGAGGTCTTTACCCGAGAGATTCCAATCAAAAGTTACAACTATTGAGGAGGCTCAAGATGTGGATACCCTCAGGCTTGATCCGTTGGTTGGAAACTTGCAGACTTATGAAGCCCACTAGATTTCTAAGAAAAAATAAAAAGATAGTGTGGCTTTTACTAGTGCTCATGAGACTGCTAAGACTCCTGAGATTTAGTTTGATCTAGAGTCCAAAATGACGACTATGTTTACCAAACAGTTCAAAAAAAAGTTAAAGAAAAAAAGCCTAATTTCAAGGATCCTAGTTCGAAAGATAAGGGTAATGAAAAACCCAAAACTTTTCCATCAAAAGTTGCTCCTAAAACTGAAAAAAAGACTGTAAAGGGGCAAGGTGTTAAGTGTTACGAATGTCAAGAGTTTGGTCATATTACTCTTGAATGTCCATTGAAAAAGAACTGAAATAAAGTCTATACAGTAACTTGGGATGATAAAAGCGGGTTAGAGCAAGAACCCGAAGAAATCGAATCCGGTGAAGACGGAGATATGGCATTCTGGTCTACTGTCACTCAATCATCTCCAAAGCCAGTTGAGTTTGCTCATGGTCAGAATTTATATTGTGCTCCTACCTTTGATGGGAGTAATTACTTGTTATGGAAGATCAGAATGAGGATGTTTCTGAGAGCTCACGATCCTGAGGGCTGGCAAGCCATTGAAGAGAATGTTGAAAGCACTGACAATCCGAGCAATCACAGAGTTCTGACTACCATCTGTGAAGCAATTTCTGACGAAGAACAGCAACGGATTGCTCACTGCACAAAGGCCAAAGATGCATGGGACATTCTGAGTCAATTCCATGAAAGATGAAGTCATTGTCACCACCATCCACTAACTTTCATGCCTTGGTTACTCGATTGGATGAGGTCAAGGAGAAACAT
Organism: Camellia sinensis; assembly: GCF_055761805.1. NCBI lineage: Eukaryota > Viridiplantae > Streptophyta > Magnoliopsida > Ericales > Theaceae > Camellia > Camellia sinensis. The sequence continues at coordinate 94,455,202 of NC_138962.1, forward strand.
GAGCAAAAAGAAGATAAAGATGATAAAACCTCGGAATATAATGATGAAATCGATGGTGATGATCTACAACAAGCCTATGAAAAGCTTTACAATTAACCTCAGAACTTATCCAAAATCAATGACAAATTGACTTGCAAGATCAAAGCATGTGAAAGCGAGAATGTCAAGCTAAAAGGAGAAATTGCAACAGCAAAGCAGAATGTCATCAAGATCTTTAATGACAGGCAAGACCTATGTGGAACTAGGGATGGCAATTTCAACCCGGCCCGACGGGGACCCGATCCCCCGACCCCGATTATAACGGTTTTTCCCTGAAAATTATCCCCATAGGGCTGGGGATGGTATTAAAAATTAAATTCCCGACTATTTTCGGGTCGGGGACGGGGATAGGTACCCCAACCACGGCCCCAGTCCGGCCCCGTCCCCGTCCCCGTCACCGAATTATCCCCGCATAACTCCCCGAATATTCCCCATATATATATGTAATGTTTGACTCTGCCTCACTCTAAGTCACTCATATGCATTTCAAAACATGCATTTCGTTTCTCTCTCATGGTCTCAGCCTCTCTCCCTCTCTCTCTCTGCGCAGCTGCTCTCACGGTGTCGCCGTCGTCCCTCTATCACCGATCTCCCTCCTCTTATCACCGCCGATCGTCGGCCTCTTTCCCATCGCCGCTGTCCGTTGTCCCTTCTTCCCACAGCTGCTGTCCTCCTCCTCCCTCCCCATTGTCGCTGTCCTTCTCCCCCATTCTTCATCCCCGTCGTCCCTCCCCCCATCGCCGCTGTCCTCCCCCCTCCTCATCGCTGTCCGTCACAGTCACCCATCTTCCTCAGATCTAGTTCAAAACCCCCAGATCTGGTTCGATCTAGTACAAAAATGGACATTTGTTTGATTTTTTTATTATTATTATTTTTTGTTGGTGATAATGATGATGTTGATGATGATGGAGTCATTGATGTTGCCGGACAACCCCAATTTGAGTTGGGATTGTCTAATTTTTAAAATATTTGAGCTTGAATTCAACTGGAAAGCCCCAATTTCTGAAATGGGTTTTTTGAATTGATCTTTTATTTATTTATTTATTTATTTATTTTGATGAAAATGAGCTTCAGAAATAGCAGAAAGTTTGGGATAAGAACAAACCCCAATTTCTGAAATGGGTTTTTTGAATTGATCTTTTATTTATTTATTTATTTATTTATTTTGATAAAAAGGAGTTTCAGAAATAGCAGAAAGTTTGGGATAAGAACAATCTCATTGCTCCCAGTCTTGCTCATCGACCAAACTGTTACTGTTGTTTTGTGTTGCTGCACATTTTTTTTTTTAGACCGGGGAATGTTTGGGGTCGGGGAAACTTGATCCCCGTTAGGGGACGGGGGTGGGGGCGGGGACGGTGATAGGTTCCCCGTTGGGGATCGGGGCCGGGGAGATTTCCATCATCGGGGATCGGGGACGGGAAGTGCGATCCCCGACCCCGCCCCGTTGCCATTCCTATGTGGAACACTTCTATCTTGTGAGACCGAAAGGAATGAACTTCTGAAAATATATGCCACATATAAAGAGAAGATTGAAAACCTTGAGATGTCACAAGTTGCATTGGAAGAGATGGTTGGTCAAAAAGATGAAGAACTCAGTGATGCTAGAGCCACAATTGCCATGTGGAACAAAGGTTCAAAGACATTAGAAGACATCCGTAGGTCTTAATAAATGGGTTGTGACAAAAGTGGGCTAGGCTATGGTAATGCGACAGTTCACAAGGGATATGCATCTATATCACATAACATCAAGACTCAAACAAAGGGAAAGCTGAAGGTGCAACAGGGTGATTCATCTCTTCATCTGCCTAATAGGGGTAAGATCAACAAAAGAGAGGTAAAACTTGTTTTTGTTTGTCATCATTGTGGTAAGTATGGTCACATTTGTCTTTATTGTTTTGAGTTGTTTGGTAAGGTGTCTCAAAAGGGTAGAAATTCTAATACTGTTTGGGTTAAGAGACAACCTTATATGTCTAGGAGGAACACCAAAATTCATGAGGGTGTTCACAACGCTAAGACATTTACCAAGACTGCCAGTCCTGATTCTGCTAAGACTAAAAAGATATGGGTGAGAGAGGATGACTTGACTTGTTTTGTTGTTCACACTGCTCTGAAAGCACGAGACTTACACATGTGGTATCTTGATAGTGGGTGCTCTCGTCATATGTCTAGTAACAAATCCTACTTCATTTCTCTTGAAAAATATGAAGGATGAATTGTTACTTTTGGAGATGGTGGCACTTCTAGAGTCATTGGTAAGGGTTCTTTAAGTGTGGCTGGTCTTCCCAAGCTCGAAAATGCATTACTTGTAGATGGCCTTAAAGCAAATCTTTTGAGCATTAGTCAAATGTGGGATTCTCACCATGAAGTATTATTTTCAAAAAATAAATGTGAAATTTTAGATAAGAAGGGAAATATTGTCGTGCATGGGGTTCGCACATCTGATAACTGCTATGGGATTGTTACCACTAATGATATCACTTGCCACTCAGCCATCATAAGTAATAGTGATTTGTGGCATCAAAGATTAGGTCACATGAATTTCAAAGACCTAACTAAGATAGCTAACAAAGAGCTTGCGAGAGGAGTACCTAAAATAGGTAAGAATGTAAACCATGTGTGTGGACCATGTCAACTTGGGAAGCAAACCTGTGCCCCTCATTAAAAGGTGAACAACTTCGTAACCAAACATCCTCTTGAACTGGTTCATATGGATCTTATGGGACCCACTCACACTGAAGGCATTGGAGGTAAAAGATACATTTTTTTAACCGTGGATGATTACACTCGTTTTTCATGGGTTAATTTTTTACGAGAAAAATCTAATACATTTAATGCTTTCCAGACTTTAGTCCTCAAAATCCAAAATGAACAGGATGTTTCTATTGGGCGTATCATAAGAATCTGAATTGATCATAATCGTGAGTTTTCTGCCCATATTACTTCACAACAAAATGGAGTTGTTGAGAGGAACAGAGTTGTACAAGAGATGGCTAGGGTCATGTTCCTTAGCAAGAAAGTTTCTCCAAAGTTTTGGGCTGAAGTCTTAAATACCGCGATTTATGTTGTGAATCGTGTGTATTTAAGGCCCGACACTTTGCAAACTCCATATGAATTGTGGAAGGGATTGAAACCTAATGTAAAACATTTCAAAACTTTTGGGAGTAAATGTTACATTTTCAATGATAGAGAGCCTTTGGGAAAATTTGACTCCCGAAGTGATAAAGGTATTTTTCTAGGGTATTCAACCACTAGTAGAGCTTTTTGTGTCTATAAGTTACAAACTTTGTCTTTAATGGAATCAATCAACGTGGTTATAGATGACACAGGTTCTCCTACTTCAGCGATAAATAAGGAAGAAAATGGTGAGTCTCCAATCGTAGATACTGAACCATAAACTCAAGGAGAAACAGAGGTCCAATCTCAAGAAGGTGAGCCAGTACCAACTTCTAAGGTAAGTTCGAGTCCAAAGAGTGCACCAAGAGACACCACTTCTGATGCTCGTGTCACTACAAGTCCAAAGTTCAAACCATCAGCAAGGGTAAAACTAAATCATCCGGCTCAACAGGTGATTGGAAGTGTCTCAGATCAGATGAAAACCTGAAGACAAATTCGGGAAGAGGTATCTCATATGTGTTATGTTTCATTAATTGAACCTAATAATATAAAAGAGGCCTTACTAGATGATAGTTGGGTCAATGCTATGCATGAAGTGTTAGGTTAATTTGAACGTAACAAAGTTTGGACTATTGTTCCCAGACCTAGAGACATGAATGTGATAGGTACCAAGTGGATATTTAAAAATAAATCTAATAAGAATGGTACTGTGGTTAGATATAAAGTTAGGTTGGTTGCTTAAGGCTATAGACAAGTAGAGGGTGTTGATTATGATGAGACGTTTTCCCTGTTACACGTCTCGACTCTATTCGCATTTTACTGGGTTTTCTTGGTTTCAAATTGTTTCAAATGGATGTGAAAAGTGCCTTTCTGAATGGGTACTTGAAAGAAAAGGCTTATGTTGAGCAAACAAAAGGGTTTGAGGACCCAAAATGTCCACACCATGTCTACAAGTTAGACAAGGCGTTATATGGGTTGAAACAAGCCCCTCGAGCTTGGTATGAGAGACTTAATACCTTTCTGCTTGATAATGATTTTCAAAGGGATAGTGTAGACAAGACCTTATTTGTGAAACATACTAAGTCTCATATACTTGTTGCTCAAATTTATGTTGATGATATTGTATTTGGATCCACTGTTGATTTTCTTGTGAAATATTTCTCGGATTGCATGACACATGAGTTTGAAATGAGCATGATGGGAGGAGTTATCTTACTTTTTGGGTCTTCAAATTAAACAGCCTCCTTCAAGCATGTTTGTTTCTCAGTCCAAGTATGCCAAAAATCTTGTGTCTAAGTTCGGTCTTGAGTTAGCCAAACATGCTCGCACTCTCATGAGCACTAGCCTTCACCTATCCAAAGATTCCTCTGGTACTAATGTTGATCCTATCCTTTATAGGAGTATGATAGGGAGTCTTCTTTACCTCATAGCTAGTCGACCTAGCATTGCATTTAGTGTAGGGGTCTGTGCCCGTTCTTGCGGCCAAACGCATCATTAAGTATGTTAATGGGACACTGGGGTATGGGGTTTGGTTTTCTACTGACACTACAACTGAAATTACTGGTTTTTCTGATGCCGACTGGACAGGGTGTGCTGATGATCGTAAGAGCACATCTGGAGGGTGTTTTTACCTTGGAATAATTTGGTTGCCTGGCATAGTAAAAAGTAAAATGCCATTTCTCTTTCGACTGCTGAGGTTGAGTATATTACAGCAGGGAGTTGTTGTGCACAAATTTTGTGGATGAAGCAAATGCTTCATGACTATGGTATAGACTAGAATACTCTCACTCTTTCTTGTGATAACATAAGTGTCATCAACATTTCTAAAAATCCTGTCCAACACTCTTGCACCAAACCTATTGACATTCGTCATCATTTCATTCAAGAGCTATTGGAAGAGGGCCTTGTTGTTCTTGAACATGTACCCACTGAGCATCAAAAAGCTGATATTTTTACAAAATCCCTTGATCTTCTTAGGTTTGAGTTCTTTAGAAAGACCTTGGGTGTAGTGCTCAGTCACTAAGGTGTTACCTATTACTTGAGTGGGTGAGAGTGATTGGTTTTATGTGTACTTGGATGGTATAATCTCATTTTCATTGATTCTTGTCATCTTTGCATTTAGACTCATACGAACACCTTTCATGTTACTCGTAAGATTTCATTCGTCTTTGTTCATAGCTCATTCTGAATGCTTATACTCATTGACTTCATGATCTCATTCTGTATACATCCTTGAGATAAACTATTGTAGGCGTTTCCGCATAAGTGATCAAAGTTCTCTATGGATCTCTAACAGTGTCTCTCATCCATTCTCAGAGGAATTGATCGATACTGGCATATCATGTGTGATGTTGAGTTTCTAACCCATCTACCATCATTTTTCATTTCCACGGTTCCTCCCTCAGTTCATTGAAGTCCAGGTATTAGAAAAAGGCTTCCTCAGAGGCACCAGCCAGGCCATCCTTATTGATTTCATGCTTCTCTAGTTTGGTCTCTATACTCTTGACCAGTGAGTGCCCACATGCAAGAAAAGTCAAAAAAAAAGAAAAAAGAAAAGGAATTCATTGATTGAGGGGAGCCTCCCTTTTACTCAACAGATACCCCTTGATTTCTAATGGTTTGACTTTTCTCAGTAATATTTAATTACTCTTGCCGGAGGTCCAACCATCCGATCACTACGAGTATTAACTCTAGCTCTGTGGCCTTTCAAGGATTGCACACACACATATTCATTATGTGAGATCTCATGTTTGTCTATGAGTTGTGTATTCTCATGTAGCTTATTCCCATTGATCAATTTTTATCTGATTTGCTCATGATATTGTGTTTTATATTGTCAAATTGTGAGTTAGCAGCTTCATGGTTTGTGGATTATCTCATCTTAATGTCACATTCTTGCTATTGTGTTCACCTCTGTTTGTTTTAGGTCCCACTTGACAGTGTGAGTTGGTTTTTAATCTGCTCAGAAGGGTGCATTTTGCATTGTTGTTTTTTTTGACCCCGCTTGAGCGGAAATGTCACTCTTCCAACACTTTTGTAGAGGCGACAAACTTCTGAGAGAGTGTTTTTGGCGCTTGAGCGCATGATTCTTTGCTTGAGTGTAGCCACGAGTGTCCAGGCTCTCGCTCGAGCGTTTAAACCCTCGTTTGAGCGGACTGGTTTGCTTTAAAAACCCGGCCCTTGACTCTTCACTTCATTTTTTCTCCCAAATTCCATCTTTCTCTCTCGTAGGGTTCCTTTGGCGACTTCGTTTTCATCCCTCCTTGGTTTTGGATTGGTGTGCTTATCTCAGTCCTCTATTTCCTGTGCTCCATCGTCGTCTCAGTCATATCCTTTTCTAAACGTAAGAAGTCAACTGCCACTCGTCCCACTTATAACACTGACCGGTTTCCATCCGCCGAAAAGCCAAGTCATTTAGAGAGTCTTACACAACTAGGATTGTCCATCTTAAGCGCAATGTCCAGCCAAACACCTTTGAGTTTATCCCTATTCGATCTTTGTTTGATCCTTTGGGGGGAGATTTGGTCCTTTCTTTCTTTGGCCATCAAAACCTTGACTGGGTCCAAGAATTTTATTGTAATATTGAGGGGATTGACGATATTGGCCCTACCTTTAAGACTTGGGTCAGGTCTAAGTCCATCATTATTACACCTGACCTTATTCGTGAGCTATTAGGTATTGGCCAAGTCTTTCCTTGTCACTATCCTTTCCCTATCCGACCCATCTGTGATTTCAAGGAGGTGGGCACTGCTGTGTGTGGTATGCCCCGTTCTTAGATCAAGGGTGCCTTGATCAAACACCATGAGCTTCTTCCCCAGTTTCGTTTGCTCAACCTCATTGTTTGTGCCAACATTATAGTCACCACTCGTAGCTCCGAAATCAATCAAGAACAAGGCTTTGTTCTCTTTTGCATTGCTTACCATCGTTCTATCAACCTTGCCACCCTTATTATTCAAAAAATAGTAGCCGCTTTTGAGCGCAACAACTAAGGTCTTTCCTATGGTTGCTTTATCAACCATCTTCTTACCAAATTTGAGGTTCTTTTTTTTGATGAGGATGAATTTTCTTTTCCTACTCGCCCATTCACCAAAAATACTGTCTCTCAAAGTCAGTCTCATGTCAAGGGGGTTCCTTTAGGAGTGGGTAGTTCTGGTGCAGGTGCAGGAGCTAGTCCTTTGGCCGAGGAGGCCGAGTATGATGCTACTGCTGCAGGTGAGGGGGAGCAGCTTCTTTCGGTTCGTTCTATCAGAGGCCAGCTTCGTCAGTTTGAGTAGACCATGGTCTTCTGTTTTGATTGCTTGGAGGACCGCATGGATATCTTTGATGCTCGGCTTACTGATCTTGAGACCTCCACTGATGCCTCACTTAGTGCTTTGGAGGCTTCTTCCAGTCGCATTGAAGAGTCTGTTGCTCAGTCTTCTCAGCATCTTGCTCAGCTTGTATTCTTGCTTCATATGTAGCAGCCTCCACCCCCGCCAGCTCAGTGATGCCAGCTCAATGATGCTTGTTTCGTGTTTCTGGGCCAGTATATTTCTTTGCACAGTTTTGTTTTCTTGTTTCTTTTTATGTTTTATTGTGTTTGTCTCCCGGACAAAAAAAGGGAGTAGATATTTTGATTTTTTGGCTTTGTAGTTATTTAGGATTTGTAGGACTGTACATGCTTATTTGGTTAGGATTTATTATTGGAAGGGATTTGTTGGACTTTTGGCATAGATAGATTTGGCTATCTATATTTGCTTCTTTCTCTCATATTCATTTTGCTTATCTCTTTATGTTTATCTTATTTGGTTCCACAGTTTTCGTTTGAATGGTATTTTTCACAAGTGGATTGTCCAAAATGCTTATAAGTGTTTCTCAATCTAATCAATTTTAGTGGTTAGGCTATTTCGTAGTTTTTTTGATTGTCGTTGTTAAGTGTGTCTAGTTCGTGTGTTTTGTTAGGAAAAATTGTTAGAAAGTTTTGTCCGGGAATTGACAAAATGGGAGATTGTTAGGTCCTTGCTTATTGCCAATTCCGCGAACAAGCTTGAGTTAATCATGTTGTAATTTTCCTTCTATTTTTTATCTTCTCGATCGAGTGGGAAACGTGGCACTTGAACGGAGTTTCCACTATCGCAGTACTTTGGCTTGTCTGCAAAAAATACTGTGTGGTGTGATTTTACACTCGAGCGTAAGATCCTACACTCAAGTGTGAATCCTAGTTTGGAACATGCGTTTTTGCATCCCTGCTTGAGTGTCCATTCCTACACTCAAGTGGACTTCACGATTTCAGCAACTATAACACTGTAGGTTGCTCCAAATCTAGGGCACGACTTCCAGATCTTTTTTGAGGGTTTTTAGGGTTTTCTTTTGGGGCTATTTTGTTAGGTTTCTTTGATATTTGATTGAGTATTCAACTCATGGTTTGATAAGCATACATCAAAGAGTTTGATTATTCATCTTCAAGAGTGTTCTTTTTCTTCGGTGGAATCCAGAGATTTAAGCATGGAGAATTCGAAGGAGTTCGAAGCTGTGCGCAATTGTTGGTGCGACATGGATTTTGTAGATTCAACATTAAGCTGATCAATTTCGAGACGAAGGCAGTGGTGAAAGAGATACAGATTGTTGAAGACAAATTGATTGTGTTTGGGTAATTTATTTTGGTAATTTTGTTTTCTTTCTTACTTTCATAATAGATTGATTTGTGGCGTTTCGTTCGTGGTTTTTTAATCACAATTGGAGGTGCTCCAATTGTAATTTTTTCATGTAAAAATCGTTTGTGTCGATTTATTATTTTTGAAGCAATAATCTAAATCACTTTCGTATGTGCTAGATGATTTAGATTGTTAGTTTTAATTGTTTGAGAATTAGTACAATTAAATCTTGACGTAGTCATGAATTACTTAGTTTTTTGAAGGGGGATAGATATACTTAGAACTGTTTAAAAAATTTACTAACTTTAAACTCTCAGTCAAACATATCAAAACCTTTTATGTATACTTTTGGTTCATGAAATATATAGAAAAAACCATATTTGTGAGTGATGAAATCATAATTAAGAAGACAATATTGTCTTAAATCATATTGTTGAATAACTTCATGACACAATTGGTTTTTTGAGGTATTATAGTTTTTCATAACTGAAATTGAATTTGAATTAGAAGGAAGAACCGTTGCCACATTGATTTCAATGAAAAGCCAAGGATGAACCGTTGCTTCCATTGACCAAAACACAAATCTATCTATCTACTACTATAAAAATTCTGAATGCTTAGGTTGGATACAAACACAAACATGCTACTACTTTAAAATTTCTAAACAAGCTAGATTGTTTACATTTATGAAAAATCACGTGCAATGCACGTGCACCATCACTAGGATAACCCAAACATAGGAAGAAAATATAGAGAAAAAATTAGTTAAAATTATGGAGAAATAATTCATTATTTAGAAAATGTATTCAATATGTCAATGAAAGAACATTTGCAACAATACAAATCCTCTCAAAATCTCCATTTTGACACTCAAATTAATGAGATCAAACTTCCCTAACTTCATTGTAGTACTAGTGTATCCCCACCATGGCCCCCTGCCCTCACAAGTCTAGTTCCGCTACTTAAGTAACCGAGCTTAGTCATTTTGACTTGAACTCGTCTTCTTTTTATTTCATCCTTATATACTTTCTGCCAAAAGTATCTCCATTTACAAAAGGACTGATGTTTGGTCATTTTTTATTTTTTTATTTTATGACAACACCTTTTGCATTCGTCTCGGGACAAACTTGTTCTCATCATTCTTTACCCCCATAGAGAAATAGTTCTTGCTCCCAATGTTTAAGTTACTAAATCTATTATATAGATTATGAACTGAATTAACTACTGTAGCATAAACTCTAAGGTTTCTAATAAAGAGTTAAAAATGGTACCTCCACACAACATGGGAAACAAAAAGAAAGGGGCTTAATCCCAATCACTTGGCACCCATTTTTAATAACTTACCATTTGATAAAGTGAGGCTACATGTTTGAAGTCCAACATGAAATGAATATTTATTATACAACAGAATAACATAACAAATGACAAGAAATTCAGAAATCGAAGTGCGTCAGCTGTAATTCGATCCGGCTACCAAAAGGCAATATTAACCAAGCAATTTCTTTTTATGTGTTCTTTGCTAGGGTTTCCCTGATCAATTCTTTTGGTGCTGCAGTAGTGAAATGAACCAAAGGTCATGAAAAAGCAGAAGAATAGGGGCTAAAGTCTATAAAGCATGAAACAAAACAAAATATATTAAAACAAAGAATGTCGAAACGGGATCATCTTACCGGGCATTCCAGTGAACCTTTCAAACTGTACAAATGCTTGATTTATGAACATCTCTGTTCCAAACACAACTTTGGCTCCTGAATCTTGTGCTTCTTGCAAGAGTCTGGTCCATTTCGGGGTGTAAATGGCATCAAAAACCAGGGAATAGCGGTTCAAAGCTTTCTGCCAAAAAATAAAAAGCAAGATCGGCTTATTTATTAAATTGTGATGGACAGTCAATGTTGTGAATGCTAACAAATTTGATGCACTTAATAATACAATGAAATCTTGTAGACAATATATATTTCAAATACTTTAAATGCTTTGTATTGTATTAGTAACCATCAAGGTTTCTGAATTAGGCTCAGTTTGGATGGATGGATAGATTTCAAATCAAGAGACTTAAGGTTGAATTTTATAAAAATATAGGAGATTAAGCTATTATGGAATGAGAAACGAGAAGGATGATAATATAGCTATAGAAGATAAAAGTATTTTATTAGGATCCTTGTAGAATTAGAACTCATAGCATGAAATATCTCAAATAGTTACTTTTACATTGTTATTTCAAATCCATCGTGACAAAGCTCTCGAATTCAATCTTGAAAATCAATATCTAATTATCAAATTCAATTTGAGGTATTCTCCTGAAAATGATTAGTACCAAATCCTTTCATCTGAAATCTATAAATCCAAACACAAGCTTAATGTTTTTGCAGACCTTTGCGTTTAATTGATTGTGGTGCATCTAAATAAGAAAAGAGGAGGCAAACCTTAGAAATGGGAGTTGCATCAGTTTTTGGTTTCATTCCAACAGAAGTAGTGTTTGCAAGAATCATCCCGTCTTCTGGATGGAAATCATCTAATTCAGCAAGAGTAATAGCTTCTCCATCAACTTTACTGGCAAGTTCTTTAGCTTTTTCTGACATTCAAAAGAAAACACAAATTCTCACTAAGTCGGTGAGCAGAAAAAAATCCAATGTCCATCTGAACAAGACTTCCAAAAAGAGCAAAGAAAAATAGAAAGAAGATTTTTTTAGTCCCAAAATTAATTATTATACAGAAGAATTACATAAAAATAGGCAGTACTGTTTTGAAATAGCAGTATAACATGCTTATCAAGTAATTTTTTTTTTTTTCATAGATCAAGTGAATTTCTAAATTGGAAAAATACATATATTTTTTATTTTATGTTGTGAACCTCCATTTCAAAATCATGTCCTGAGATATATTTTCTATTTTCTGAACTCCATTTTTGGCAGTTCCAAACAATCAAAGAAAAGAAATTGTTTGAGAAGGGGCTGTTTTGTTATTCAATTTTTACAGCTGTGTTTTTATTAATGTTGTGGGGCCAAGAAATCTGATCACTCATAAGTTAGTACGTAGGTGGAGTAGAGGATAACTGGTTTGCAATAACAATCCTTTTCAATTGAGACATAGCTGTCAAATTTTTTGACAATGATGATATCAATGATGACAGATTATAATATTCTAATTTGTACCATATGTGCGATTGGCAACTACAACTCTTGCACCCTTCTCTTTTCCACCATAAGCAAGTGCCTTTCCAGCCCCACCAGCTCCAATGACAACAAAGAGTTTGCTAGCTAGAGGTGAAACAGCTCCGCTGCTAGAACCATTTGAGCCTGCAAAATAAAATTTTGACTTGAAAATCTTTATAATGAAAACAAAGAAGTCTAAATTGAATTCGGATAGCTCAAATAGCATATCAGTAACCTCCTAGTGCTTCCTCAATAGCCCCAATAGCTCCAAGATAGTCAACATTATAGCCAATTAACTTGCCATCGCTTGGTTTCCTGACCATGCAACTAATAGCTCCTATTGCCTGTAAGATTTTAATCATGAAATGACTTTTTATGCGTGACATTGAATGATGACCTTTCCAGTTGAAGTTGATGTTACGTGTATATTGGTACTTTGTCAAAAAGCTGCAAAGGGATTTTGAAATACCTTGGCTATTGGATCAACTTCATCACAGCATTTAAGTCCAGCCTCCTTGTGTGGAATTGTATAGCTGCATTTGAAAACAATACACATTTACATAAATATATATATATTTTAAATTTATTTGTGGAATAATTTCTATGCATTTTAGAATAATTTATTTATTGAGTAGGAAGATTCAATATTTCATTTCTGAAGAGAAGAATACTACTTTCAGTGCACTGACTTCAGAAATAGTATTCATACAAACTAGGGTCTGTGTATGTTTATACTTCCCAAGAGATCCATACCTGTAACCAACAAAATCAGGAGATGAATAGGTGTTGAAAAAGTTTGCGACACTATCAACCAGCAAAGGTAAATAGATTCCATTAAAACCAGCTGATCTAAATGCTGTATTGTATAGATGAGGACTTTTGCTGTGGCCAATAGGATTTCCAATAACCCCATGTACTTTGGTATCGGGCCCTATCTGTCTGAAATTGTACAACTCCAACAAATCTTTTAAAGTTGGCTGCCCAGGAGCGGACACGATTCCTGATTCAAGTGCACCGAAAGTGAGAAACCCTCCAAATTTGGCACAAAGTATGCGAGACATCAGGCCCCTTTCACCCATAACAATTCCTATTGTTGGTACCTGCAATGTCAGTTGAAGTGATTCACATACTGTCAAAACTTGCTGGAAATTGTGTTCATGTATATAATATGATAGTGGTGTTGGTGGTAGATAGTGGCATGTATAGAATATGATAGTGGTGTTGGTGGTAGATAGTGGCATGTATATAATATGATAGTGGTAGATAGTGGTAATATATAATATGTAAGTGGCATATAATGGGTTATGATGATGTTTGTAATATCTCCTATATAAGGAGTGTCATTTGGTCTTGTAAGATAAGAAGTTTTGAATATAACAGAAATATATTCCTTCTTCCTCATATTTTCTAAGTTTCTAAGTTGGTATCAGAGCAACAAAAAACACAGCAGCCCTAAAACCGTCATAGCCATGTCGGAAGTCACGTCCGAAACCACTTCAACCCCTGCCGCTGCCATTCCGGTGAAAACGTCCAACTCTCACTCTGTCCAAATCACCACCATCCGCCTAAATGGTGATAATTTTCTCCGTTGGTCACAATCTGTCCGGATGTATATCCGTGGGCAAGGAAAGATCGGTTACATCACTGGTGACAAGAAGGCTCCTGCTGTTAATGATCCGCTGTTCGACAGTTGGGACGCTGAAAACTCCATGGTTATGACATGGTTGGTCAATTCCATGGAGGAGGATATAAGCTCTAATTACATGTGCTATACTACTGCACAAGAATTGTGGGATAATGTTAGTCAGATGTATTCTGACCTAGGAAATCAATCTCAAGTTTTCGAATTAACTTTGAAGTTGGGAGAGATTCGTCAAGGAGATGATTCCGTCACCAAATATTTCAATTCGTTGAAAAGGTTGTGGCAGGATCTTGACATCTTCAACACATACGAATGGAAATCGGTTGACGACTGCAACCACCACAAGAAAACTGTGGAAGACAGCCGTATTTACAAGTTTCTTGCCGGCCTCAACATTGAGTTCGATGAAGTGCGAGGAAGAATTATTGGCAGACCTCCTCTCCCATCCATTGGCGAAGTATTTGCCGAAGTCAGAAGGGAAGAGAGCCGAAGGAGCGTCATGCTTAAGAAAAAAGGTACTGGTGAATTAATTGAAATTTCTGCTTTAATTAGCGATGCTGCGGCCAACAAGGCTGCAAATTACCAGCGCAGGTTTGATGATAAGCCACGGGTCTAGTGTGATTTTTGCAACAAGCCTCGCCATACACGCGAAACGTGTTGGAAGATCCATGGCAAACCTGTCAACTGGAAAACCAGCAAACAAGGAGAGAAGAATCATGGCTTTCCTACCGCTAATGAAGCCGATTCAGGTCCCTTCAACAAAGAGCAGATTGATCAACTCTTAAAGCTGATAAAATCCAACTCCTCATCCGGTACTCCTAGTGTTTTGTTGGCACAAACAGGTAGAAATCCTAAAGCCTTCTCTTGCCTAAACTTCTCTCCGTGGATCATAGATTCCGGTGCCTCCGATCACATGACTAGTTTTTCCCATTTATTTAGTACCTATTTCCCTTGTTCTGGTCATGACAAAATCAGAATAGCCGATGGTAGTTTTTCACCTATTGCAGGAAAATGATTTATTAAACTAACTGAGAAAATTAATCTCAATGCTGTTCTTCACGTCCCCAACTTAGCCTGTAACCTTTTGTCTGTCAGTAAACTATCTAAGGATTCTAACTGTCGTGTTACATTTTTTGAATCCCATTGTGAATTTCAGGACCAGAACTCGGGGATGATGATTGGGCGTGCTAGGATGCTTGAAGGTCTTTACTACTTTGATGAAGTACCTGTTAGTAATAAAAAAGCTCAGAGCTTTAGTAGTACTAGTTCAATCTCTATTCGAGAAAAAATAATGCTATGGCACTATAGGCTAGGACATCCTAGTTTTCTTTATCTGAAACATTTATTTCCAGAATTATTTAAAGGGATTGATTGTTCTTCTTTTCAGTGTGAAAGTTGCATTTTTGCAAAATTTCATCGCTCTACTTATTTGCCAAAACCTTACCAGGCTTCAAAACCTTTTTATTTGATTCATAGTGATGTTTGGGGCCCTTCTAAAATCACTACTCTTTCTGGTAAAAGATGGTTTGTTACATTTATTGATGACCATACCCGCTTATGTTGGATTTATTTGATGAATAAAAAATCTGACGTGAAAAATTTATTCACAAATTTTTACAATATGATTGAAAACCAATTTCAAACCAAAATTGGTATTTTACATTCTGATAATGGAACAGAATATTTCAATGAGCAGTTGGGTGAGTTTTTGGAAAAAAAGGGGATTTTTCATCAATCTACATGTCGGGATACCCCTCAACAAAATGGCATTGCAGAACGAAAAAATAAACATCTACTTGAAGTAGCACGTGCTATAATGTTTTACATGCATGTTCCTAAATATTTATGGGGTGAAGCAATTTTAACAGCCTCTTATTTGATAAACAGGATGCCTACAAAGGTGTTAACATACAAAACACCTTTTGATTGTCTCAAAACTTTTTTTCCTAACACGAGGTTGTTTTCTGATTTACCCGCCAAAGTTTTTGGATGTACTGCCTATGTTCATGTTCCCAGTCAACTTCGTTCAAAACTTGACCCCCGTGCTATAAAATGTGTTTTTTGGGTTATTCCTCAAACAAAAAGGGGTATAAGTGTTTCGATCCTCAAAACAAGAAATTTCATGTGAGTATGGATGTGTCATTTGTGGAAACAAAATCCTATTTCCCCAACACTTCTCTTCAGGGGGAGACAAGTGGAGTAGAAGACCGTTTTTGGGATATTTCTATCCCGCTCCCCAATGTCATTTATCCTACACAAAAACCACATCTGTCTGATAATGATCACTTAGGAGAACCAAGTTCTATGGTGCCTAGTCAAGAAGATTCTTGTTTAGGGGGAGAAGTACTACAAAATGATCTAAATCCTGAGCTTCAGGTTTATACTAGGAAGCGATTTCATCTGAGGAATAATGACCCGAATGTCCATCCTAATGACCCGAATGTCCACTCGAGTTCTGGCATCGAAATTTTAGGTAATCCTATTCCTTCTATTTCCGACCTTGATGTTCCTATAGCAATTAGGAAAGGTGTCCGAAATTGCATTAAACATCCTATTGCAAATTACCTCTCCTATCAAAGACTGTCTAAAAACCATAGAGCTTTCACATCTAGGATTTCACACTTGTTTGTTCCAAGGAATATACAGGAAGCATTGGATGATTCGAATTGGAAATTAGCAGTCATGGAGGAGATGAATGCTTTAAGGAGAAGTGGTACTTGGGAGATAGTTGATCTACCCAAAGACAAGAAAACAGTTGGGTGTAAATGGGTGTTTACGATAAAATGTAATGCAGATGGAAGCGTTGAGAGATACAAGGCGAGACTGGTGGCTAAAGGCTTCACTCAAACTTATGGGATCGACTATCAGGAGACGTTTGCTCCTGTTGCTAAAATAAATTCCATCAGAGTACTGTTATCTCTTGCAGTAAATTCAGATTGGCCTCTACATCAACTTGACATTAAAAATGCATTTCTCAATGGTGATCTTGAAGAAGAGGTGTTCATGAGCCTACAGCCGGGATTTGAGCAGAGACTTGGAAGCGACAGAGTATGCAGATTGAACAAGTCATTATACGGACTCAAACAATCACCAAGAGCGTGGTTTGAACGCTTTGGGAAGGCAGTTATCAGTTGTGGCTTCTCGCAGAGTCAAGCAGATCACACAATATTTTATAAACATTCAAAAAACAGTAAAATTGCAATTTTGATTGTTTATGTTGATGACATCATTTTAACTGGTAATGATGAAGCAGAGTTAGCAGCCCTCAAAGAGAAACTCGCAAAAGAATTTCACATTAAGGATCTGGGAGCCCTCAAGTATTTCCTCGGAATGGAATTTGCAAGATCCAAGGAAGGTATATTCGTTAATCAGAGAAAATATGTTCTTGATCTCCTTGGAGAAACAGGTATGCTTGGTTGTAAGATGGTGGAGACTCCGATCGAGCCTAACTTGAAGTTACAAGCTGCTAAGGCTGAAGAAGTCAAAGAGAGGGAACAATATCAGCGACTTGTAGGGAAATTGATTTACTTGTCTCATACGCGGCCTGATATTGCCTTTGCAGTCAGCATGGTAAGTCAGTTCATGCACTCACCAGGGGCAGAGCACTTTGAGGCCGTTTATAAGATCTTAAGATATTTGAAAGGAACTCCAGGGAGAGGCTTACTGTTCAAGAAACATGGACATCTTCAAGTTGAAGTATACACAGATGCGGACTGGGCAGGAAGTGTTACAGACAGGAGATCAACATTCGGATACTGCTCCTTTGTAGGTGGGAACCTAGTTACATGGCGGAGTAAAAAACAGAATGTGGTAGCTAGAAGTAGTGCAGAAGCAGAGTTCAGAGCTGTTGCCCATGGAATCTGTGAAGTAATGTGGATTAAAAGAATTCTTGAAGAATTAAAGCTTTCTCACCCGACACCTATGAAGGTCTATTGTGACAACAAAGCAGCTATATCTATAGCTCATAATCCAGTTCTACATGATCGCACAAAACATATAGAAGTGGATAAACATTTCATCAAGGAGAAAATCAATGCTGGCATAATCTGTATGACCTACCTTCCAACAGGTGAACAATTAGCTGATGTGCTAACGAAGGGACTACACCAGAAGCAATTTGATAAGCTGACTAGCAAGCTGGCTATGGAAGATATCTTCAAACCAGCTTGAGGGGGAGTGCTGGAAATTGTGTTCATGTATATAATATGATAGTGGTGTTGGTGGTAGATAGTGGCATGTATAGAATATGATAGTGGTGTTGGTGGTAGATAGTGGCATGTATATAATATAATAGTGGTAGATAGTGGTAATATATAATATGTAAGTGGCATATAATGGGTTATGATGATGTTTGTAATATCTCCTATATAAGGAGTGTCATTTGGTCTTGTAAGATAAGAAGTTTTGAATATAACAGAAATATATTCCTTCTTCCTCATATTTTCTAAGTTTCTAAGTAAACTTTTACAATTACAATGAAGGTCGGTTATGCCTGATGAAACATAGGAATAACAACATGATCTTTACTAAAATTGATGAAGGCTCTGTTTTGAGTAAATTTTCATGCCATTTCTATGCTGTCAAAATGTGAACGGCATGACTATTTTATAATGTGAGACATGAAGCAGAATGAAAATTAGTCAGCCTGTTTGGTTCCGCTTTTTGGAATTCAATTTTTAGAAAAATTTAGACTATGGTTATCCAAAAAATCAAAAAATAAAAAATAAAAAATCCCAAGCTCAATTTTCCGGATGCACCTTGGAAATAGAAATATTCTATCTTCTTTATTGCTCAATGGTTGGTTGTTGTACCGTTAGACCAAAAATCCAATGCATCCCACCGAGTTGTTGTATTTTGGAGGGAATTTTGAATTGTAGTTCCAAAATTCAAAAAACTGGAACAAGCAAACAATGATCCATTTTCTTAAAACACTTTTCAGAACAAAATTTTGAAAATCAATTCAGAAAAGTGAAACCAAATAGGTTGAATTATTTTATCTAATTTGTTAAGTCATTTGGATTATAATCTAATGTGGTTTAGGATATCTTTTGTTAAAACTCACAAGTAAGCCAATTTTGATTTTTTATGATGCTACACACATTTTGCCATTGTCAATAACATTTTCACATCATGACTTCATGAGAACTTATTTATTGGTTTTGTCCTCATTTGAAGGCCGCTGTTTTAATTTTCAAATCTTTCAATCAACCCCAAAAGTAGTTTTTGTTTTCTTATTATTGTGATCTATAGTTCTAATGAGCTTTGCAACAAGCATATTCTTTTTACACCTTCAAATTTTTCCTAAATTAGTGTCATTTATTTAGTTATTTTAAAGTATGTTTGAGCAATTGGAGTTTTGATCATTCAAGAATTATTTTATTTTTTATTTTTTATTCCAGGAAGAAAGCATATATCAATTGCTTAAACCTGGAGTTCAGACGGAATTACCATGACGTATAAATACTTACTTGAGAATGTGCAAGTAATTGAAAGATACGAGCCGAATCAGTGATGTCTTGGGCAGTTGTTGCAATCTTCACTATGTCAGCTCCTGTAGCCTGTATTCTTGCCGCAAGATTGCCAATTTCCTCAGCAGATGGAGTATTTTCATAGTTGTGAGAAGAAACAATGATTTTGACCTTTTCAGGCTTCTTGCCTTGAATCAATTTGTAGAACTCATCAGCCACCTTCAAGACCCAAAATTGTTAGTGACCTAGAAAGTTGTTCATTGGAACTTCAATAGCAAATCTGAAATCAGAATGACTATTGAACATCATTAACAGAAACTGGCGTAAAGCTGGCTTAGGGACATCATCTGTTCAACTATAAACAAGATCAAAGTATTTTTGTCAGTTTGGTGAGTTTCTTACACACACTTTGAATTTTAGTGTCCGATGGGGTGCTTTAGGAATGTATTTCTTGACAAATAACAATTTTCAGACGTCTGGAATTTTCCTAGATATAGTACCCATGCTCTTCCTTTCAAATAAAAATCCAGAGTAAATGAATATCATAGAAGCCATTCTATTCTGTTGGATATCATAGGAAGATGGACAGTTGATCACCAGTTTTTCCAGCTTTTTACCAACAAATTAATGAATCATATTCTAATATATAGAAGTCTCCAGTTCGTTTCCTTTGTACTTTCTGGGATATAAAGATGATGACTTTATGGGTTAAGTGAATTCCGGTGAAATGTACCACTTGGGTTATAACTGAGTTAGAGTTAGTGACTATGAAGCACCGACTCTTCGAATGTTGTAGCCGTGTCGGACACGTGGACACAGAGGGGAGACATGTATGTTATTTAATTAATTAATTTATTTTCAGAGGATATATTGGGGATACTTCGAAAACACATTTTTTCTTCCCATTATCTTAATACTTTTGATGAATGTTGAATGTTATTATTATTTTTTTTTTGATTTAAACACTTAATAGATCATTCATAAATTGTAAGTCTTAATTTAATTTTTTTTCTTCTTAATATAGAATTAGAGTTAATTTTTGTTAATACTGATCGTTTATGGATGTAATATTAATCTAAATAGTAAATAAAAATATATATTTTATTATCGTGTCTCCGCCGCGTCCGTGTCTGTATCGGCGCTTCTTAAGTTAGTGATAATCTTCATTGTGGGTACTTGTCAATGGCATTTATGGTTCAGCCATCAATCTTTAAGCTTCTTGAACCTTTTAGTCCCCTTGCTCCTGTTTGTCATCAGATAGATCTATATTCTGTGTATCATATAAAATGTTTTTTTGTTTTTTTTTTTTTCGTTTTAAAAAAAAAAAGGATTTTTCACATTTAAGCATCAAATCAATAAACTACTTGAATAAATGGTTCGGAGAGGGAAACCTTAAGCTCAATATCAATATAATCAGCACCTAATTCCACGGCCTGACGCAATGCAGCCTGTCGCCTTGTTTCATCTCCATCAAACTGACCACCTTCCCATGTTGGTCTGAAAAGAAAGAAAATTGCAAAACAAAATGAGATATTAAGTGCAGAAGATACATAATTCCAATTTACCTGTCAGATGAGACAAAAGAAAAAGTAAAAATATCTTCTTCACTATTTTCAGAAACATATGAAAAATTCACGGACAAAATTGATAAGTCAAGATATCTTTAAGTAACTATTGATTCTCACAGACAAAACAATTGAGATTGAGATATTTTGCATCATCAAATAAGACAGTATCAATATATAAAGTTTATGTGACAAAGCAGTTGATGGGATTTCACATGGAAAAATAATTTTCAACCACACTACTACAAACCATAAATTAGTTCAGTGGTTTAACTTTAATCCCTGATCTATGAATAGGAGATGTTGTTAGCGTCGAGCCAATAGTAAGGTAATTTTCTTTTAGTATTAGAGTGAGGAAGGAGATGAGCGTAATAGGGTGATTTTATCTTAGTATTGGGGGGTAATAAGTTAATTGTTGGTTTTTTAAGAGACAAACTATGAAAGTAGGAAATCTGTAATTTCTCAGATCAGAGTAGGGAATTTGAATATGTCAGAAACATTATTTGTAATCAATAATTTCAGTAAAGATAATGGATCTGTTTATAAATAATCAATAATTAGCAATTTTGCTAGGTGATTAATAGCCAAGAAATACTAATTGGCATGCTTAACGCTGTGTTTGGTTGGAGGATTGGAGGAGAGATTTGGAAAGGGAAAGGGAAAAGTTAGGTGAAATGTGAGTAAAATATACCTACATTTCACCTAATTTCACACACATTTTCCCTTTCTCTTTCCAAATCCCTCCTCAAATCCCTCAACCAAACACAGTATGAGTGTCCCCCTTTAATCTGAATGGTTCAATTCGCATTTTATGTAGTTTTAGAATGTACAGATCTGTCATCTTAGGCACCATTTGTGAAGAGTGGCCACTAAACAATTGAGAGTCAGATTTTTTTTTTAATTTTTTTTAAAGAAACTGGTGTAGGAAAGGTTTTGGTAAGGTCCCATTTTTCTAAACAACAATGATAGAGAGCTCTAATTTTGGAGTTTTAAAGAGTACTCTAATGATATGACAAGAGAAAAAAATAAAAAATAAAATAAAAACACAGGCACACACATCACGTCATACGTGAACCCCACTCCTTACCACATCACTGGAGCTCTCTTTAGAGCTCCAAAATTAGAACTCTCAATCTTTATTTTTTTCTAAATAGCTTTAGTGGAAGGTAACAGACCTTCACAAAAAAAATATTCTCCCAATTGCACCATAATGTAGGGTCTCAGGGACTCATCACGGGATCCACCTTGACAAACATTCATCCTCTGAGCATATCATCAAAGGAAAAAATCAAACTAATTCGATGATCGTAGCCACATGATCAAATCATATTATCTTCAAAATAAATAGATGATCAATTCTCAAAATCATACTCGTAGTCTAGTATTTTCAATATAAATGTGATATGATCATGTGGCTACGATTATCTAATCAACTTTATGTTTTTCCGTGTTCAGAAGCCTTATAAGATGAATAGTTTGATTATCAAGATGGATGTTGTGGTAGGCCCACCGAGACCCAATAATACGGTCAAATTGTTAGACTCAACTGGATACAAGCCTCCTCCTTATAAATGAGTCCATATGAATTCAAGAGTTGTTCAAAAGCCCCATAGTATTTTAGGAAGTAGAATTCAAGATTCCAAAAACCGATGATTTAAATTAAATTCTACATAGATCTTTGATGATTACTAATTGTTAGCAGGTATTTTAATATTATAATGATCTTCCGAGCTCCAAGATAAGTCATTGCCTAGTCTTTGCTTGCCTTATCCATCCAAGTCTTTGCTAGCCTTATCTATCCAAGTCTTCTCCAAGTCTTTGCTAGGCTTATCCATCTAAGTCTTCTCCAAGTCTTCCCATTCTTATCCATTCCAAGACTTCCAAGGTAAGCCATCCAAGGTCTTGGTCAAGTCCACCAATTCTTATCCATCAAGAACCTTGCTTATTAAGTTTTCTTTTCTATATATTTTGAACATATGTCATATCTTAAATACATACGAGAGAAGAAGTTTTGGTTGTGTTGTTATGTCTTGAGTGAGATTATCAGGCAAATAAAAAGGGTGTGTGTGATAAAGCTTTGGGTTCAACCAATTGTGCCGTATTGGTGAACCATACGACTTAGTCGGGCTGTTGTATCCTGGGGGAGACAAGTCAAAGTTTTTTTCTGCTACAATGGTGTGAGGCTTTGCCTAACCGCAGAGGGCTTGAATCTCCTTAAAGAGAGCGAATTTCCCGCGCCTCAGCCCGTTATTGTAACTTTTATTATTTGTATTTTCTGGTGTTTTATTTGTAATTATCACCAACAATTTTAAGGAGATTCAAATAGCAAAAGTTCATGGAGCCAATACTGGAGAAGTCCAACGAGAATACTGGCGATCTCAACAAGCCCTTCCGGTTCAAGGGAGCTCATTTCAAGAGAAGGAAAGGCAAGGTGCTTTTCTACCTCAGTCTCCTCAAGATGGCTTATATCCTGACCGAGAAAAATCCGAACAAAGTCCCCACTGAAGAGATGACTGACGGGGAGTATGCTGCTCATCTTGAAAAACTCGAAAAATACAATACAGATGGGTATAAATGTCGATACTATCTTTTGAATTGTCTTTCAGATCAATTTTATGATTATTATAATACTACTTACACCACTGCCAAGAAATGACACTGAAGAGGCAGGCGCTAAAAAATATGCTGCAAGCCATTTTTTCCACTATCAGATGATAGATGGAAAATCAGTGGTGGAGCAAGTTCAAGATTTTCAGATGTTAGTAGCTGAAGTTAGATCTGAAGGCATCAAAATTGGAGACAATCTTGTTATAGCAGGTATTGTTGACAAACTTCCATCATTTTGGAGGGAGTTCCAGAAGTCAATGCGTCACAAGCAAAAAGAGACGTCCTTGGAGACTCTAATCACACGGATTCGGGTGGAGGAAGAAGCACGAGGACAAGATGCGCTTATGACACAAGAGCATTCCACTACAAAGGTAAATTTAACTTCTGGAAATACTTTACCTAAAGGTCGATTTCATAAAAATAGTCACTTGAAGCCAGTTAAGAAAATTTGGAAAAATACTGGAAGGTCACAAAATAAAAATTACCCGAAGCAAAAGAAATGGAACCAAGAACCCCCTTCACAAGATTTGACAAACGTGACATGTTTTGTGTGTGGCAAAAGTGGGCATATTGCTTGAACTTGCAAATTTCGGAAACAACAGTCTCGACCACAGGCTAATGTTACCGAGAAACCATTTGTGGCTATGATCACAGATATTTTTATGGTTCAATATGTGGAAGGGTGGTGGGCAGAATCTGGTGCCAATAGGCATGTCTGCTATGATAAAGATTGGTTCAAAGATTTCACTCATTTTAATGAGGAGAGGACTGTAATGCTTGGTGACTCCAGTTTAACCAAGGTGCTCGGGTGTGGGGATATTGAGCTGAATTTTACCTCTGGACGTGTGCTTGTTTTAAAAGATGTGTTGTACACACCATCCATGAGAAAAAATTTAATATCGAGTTATTTGCTCAACAAAGCTGGTTTCAAGCAGACTATTGAATCTGACCAATATGTAATCACTAAAAAAGGCATATTTGTGGGGAAAGGATATGCCTGTGATGGAATGTTTAAATTAAATGTTGAGAATAAGAAAGCACATGTTTCTGTTTACATGCTGTCTTCTATGAATTTTTGGCATGCTCGTCTATGTCATATTAATAGCCAATATGTGGGAGTTATGAGTAGTTTAGGATTAATTCCCAGACTAACAAATAAGTTTGAGAAATGTGAAGTTTGCCGTCAAGCAAAAATAACTAAAAGGCCTCATAAAAGTGTGGTGAGAAATACTGAATTGTTAGAATTAATTCACACTGATTTATGTGAATTTGAAGGAATTTTAACACGTGGTGGAAATAGATATTTTATCACTTTTATTGATGATTTTTCAAAATACACTTATGTATACTTGTTGAAAAATAAAAGTGATACTTTTGAAAAATTTAAAGAATTCCTTCTTGAAGTTGAAAATCAATTCGGTAAAAAGATTAAAAGATATAGAAGTGATAGAGGCCGGGAGTATGAATCTTTTGGATTCAACTCGTTTGCTCAGTCTTTGGGAATAATCCATGAAACTACTCCACCATATTCACCTGCATCGAATGGTGTAGCAGAAAGAAAAAATAGAACTTTAACTGATTTAACAAATGCTATGCTAATTGAAGCAGCTGCTCCTTCAAATTTGTGGGGAGAAGCAATTTTAACTGCATGTTATGTCATGAACAGAGTGCCACATAAAAAAAACAAAAGTTACACCTTTTGAGTTGTGGAAAGGGCATAAGCCAAATTTGAGATATTTGAGGGTTTGGGGTTGTCTAGCTTTTGTTAGACTGGTGGACCCTAAAAGACCTAAATTAGGTGTGAAAGCTGCCACTTGTGCTTTTCTTGGATATGCAACAAATAGTACAGCCTATAGATTTTTTGATATTGAAAACAAAATAATTTTTGAATCAGGTGATGTAATTTTTCATGAAGAAAAATTTCCTTTTAAATCTAAAAATGGTGGGGGTCAAAATTATCAAGAAAATATTTTATCTGAAACCGGCTCCTCTACTCCTCTTTTACAAAACCAAGATACTGTAGTTTTTGAACCAAGAAGGAGTAAAAGAGCCAGATTAGAAAAAGATTTTGGCCCTGATTATCATGTTTTTAATGTAGAGGAAACTCCATTAACTTTACAAGAAGTTTTGGCATCTCCTGACTCTGTTTTTTGGAACGAGGCTATAAATGATGAGATAGAATCATTATTATCTAATAAAACTTGAGTATTAGTAGATTTACCACCAGATTGTAAAACTATTGGCTGTAAATGGGTTTTGAGAAAAAAAACTTAAACCGGATAGAACTATTGATAAATATAAAGCAAGGCTTGTTTCAAAAGGTTTTAAACAACAAGCAAATCTTGACTTTTTTGATACATTTTCTCCGGTTACTAGAGTTACATCCATTAGATTATTAATTGCAGTGGCTGCAATTCATGATCTAAAAATTCATCAAATGGATGTTAAAACAGCTTTTTTAAATGGAGACCTGGGTGAAGAAATCTATATGGATTAACCTGAGGTTTTTGTGGAACCCGGTCAAGAAAGCGAAGTGTGCAAGCTAGTTAAATCCCTCTATGGCTTAAAACCGGCCCCAAAACAGTGGCATGAGAAATTTGATTACTGCATGATTGAGAATGGCTATAAAACGAATGAATGTGATAAATGCATTTACTATAAATCTGAAGAGAATTCACATGTCATTATTAGCCTCTATGTGGATGATTTACTTATATTTGGCTCTAATTTGCATATCATCATGGAAACTAAAAATATGCTTAGTAGCCATTTTGATATGAAAGATCTTGGTGAGGCTAATTATATTTTGGGAATGAAAATTACCAAAACCTGTGATGGTATATTTCTTGATCAGTCGCATTATGTTGAGAAAATTTTGAGAAAATATAATTTTTATAACTGCAAGCATGTTCTTACTCCTTTTGATCCTCATGTGTGTTTATTTCCTATTGAAAATGATGAGGATGTAATTAATCAAAAGAAATATGCTAGTATGATTGGTAGCTTGCGTTATGCGACTGACTGTACTAGACTTGACATTGCCTATGCAGTTGGAGTACTTAGTAGGTTTACTAGCAAGCCTGGCAGTGATCACGGGCTAGCCATTGAGTGTATTATGAAATATTTATCTGGTACCATAAAATATGGGTTGTTTTATAATAAGTTTCCTGCAGTACTTGAAAGTTACAGTGATGCCGATTGGAATACCTTGTCAGGTGATTCATTATCAACCACTGGTTACTTATTTACATTGGGCGGTGGTGCTATAAGTTGGAAATAAAAAAAAACAAACCATTATTGCTAATTCAACAATGGAGGCTGAGCTTATTTCTTTAGCTACAGCTAGTGAAGAAGCAAATTGGTTGAGAGATTTGTTAAATGAAATCTCTTGCTGGGAAAAACCAATTCCACCTATATTGATTCATTGTGATAGCACCACATCAACTGGTCGAGTTAATAACCGTTATTATAACGGTAAATCCAGACCTATCAGAAGAAAACACAGTACTGTGAGATCTTATATGAATAATGCCATCATAAATGTAGATTATATTAAATCTAGTGATAATCTTGCAGATCCATTAACTGAGGCCTTAGCAAGAGATAGAGTCTGGAATACATCGAGGGGGATGGGGTTGAAGCCCATTGAATATAGTAGGAGCCATGTATGAGGATATTCAACCCAGGGACCAGAGATCCTGTAACTGGGTTCAATGAGGAAAACGATCATATGATGGCCGTGAGAAGTGCACTAAATTACTTTTTTCCCATCCCTATGATGTAAGTACATTTATCCTGTAATGTTGTAGCGGCTGAGTTATTAAAAAAACTCTTAATGAATTTCTGTAGCTCTTATTGAGTGGGGTGTTATAGTTACAGGAGCACCCTTGACAGAATTCACCTATGTGAGTGTGGTAGTGGGGCCGCTACCTATGAGATTTGGGCTAATTCTCAAACACACTCATGAATCCTGGGATCGCACAAGACCGTAATGTGTTAGCTTTTAAAGCTTTTGTGAACACCTGGAATATTGTGCAATAATTATTTATTTCCCTTAAGTAGTCATAGTTCAATGCTAAGCATATTATTGGCTCTGGAGTAGATATTATTGTTTCACTAATGGAGGTTCAATGCAGAGCACACCTACCATGATGCATAATATCCTTATTTGCCTAATAATCTCAGTTTTGGTTACCTATAATATTAAAATAGGTGGGGGAATGTTAGCAGGTATTTTAATATTATAATAATCTTCTGAGCTCCAAGATAAGTCATTGCCTAGTCTTTGCTTGCCTTATCCATCCAAGTCTTTGCAAGCCTTATCTATCCAAGTCTTCTCCAAGTCTTTGCTAGACTTATCCATCTAAGTCTTCTCCAAGTCTTTCCATTCCTATCCATTCCAAGACTTCCAAGGTAAGCCATCCAAGGTCTTGGTCAAGTCCACCAATTCTTATCCATCAAGAACCTTGCTTATTAAGTTTTCTTTTCTATATATTTTGAACATATGTCATATCTTAAATACATACGAGAGAAGAAGTTTTGGCTGTGTTGTTATGTCTTGAGTGAGATTATCAGGCAAATAAAAAGGGTGTGTGTGATAAAGTTTTGGGTTCAACCAATTGTGCAGTATTGGTGAACCATACGACTTAGTCGGACTATTGTATCCTGGGGGAGACAAGTCAAGGTTTTTTTCTGCTGCACCAGTGTGAGGCTTTGCCTAACCGCAGAAGGCTTGAATCTCCTTAAAGAGAGCGAATTTCCCGCGCCTCAGCCCGTTATTGTAACTTTTATTATTTGTATTTTCTGGTGTTTTATTTGTAATTATCACTAACACTAATCATTGGCTAGTAGCGTGATTAGTAGCGTGAGCAATCACAAGAAGTGATCTTCCAACAAGTGGAGTAGAATAGTTCAAAAAAAAAAAAAAAAAAAAAAGAAGAAAAAGACAAAGAGTGAATAACATTTTAAATGTGAAAAATTTATAAAATCACATTAAAATTGTCATAATTTAACAACTGTCTGTTTGGCTACCCAGAAAATTCCATGAAAATAAAGAAACAGTGGCTTCGAAATGTTACCAACTTGCCATATATTGGAAAGTCTCGTATAAACATTCAAACTAACCTCAATTAGAAGAAGGAATTGCATTAGAGACACATAATGAAGACGCTTCTAAATACTTAAAAAAACACACAAAACCCAACTGAATATTAAAAAATGCTATTCAAATAGAAATTTTATACAGAATATTGCATCAAAATGATGTGACAGTATTATTCGTGCAATTAAAGCCATCTCAATAGGCTTTTTTGTTGTAAAGAGACAGAATCAAAACACGCCGAAGTTATTATGTATAGGGTAAATTACACTCACCTGCACTGAGGTTTAAAGAAAATATAATCAGCCCTATATTTTTAACATAATTACACTAAATTCCAATTTAGTTGGGGTTGGACATAGGGTCCTCCAACCCGCAAAAACCGTCCATCCCGAATCTCCTGCACCTATATAGTCGGTTTAGCACATTCGTTAGAGTTGGATGCGGGTTAGGATTTTCCTATTTCGTGGGTTGCAGGCAGATCGCGGGTTTTACTTGCACCTGCACTCGCTTGCCCGCATTTGTATACAATTTTTTTTTTTAAAATCTGGACTGTCAGATTTTCTTGTAAGTTTTGTAAGTATGTAACCCTAATCTTCTATTTTCTCACTCACTTCACTCAACAACAGCCTTTTCTCATTTCTCTCACTCTTGCTCTCTATGTATTAACTGACCAATGACCGGTGATCGGCAAATTGATACATTGAAAACCTTTGGCGAATTGGTAAGCCCTTCTCTCTTTGGGCACCTTATGACTTGTACGAACACTCAACATGAAAATGTGGACTGGACTCACCGGTAAATTCCTCCTGTTACTTTTTTTTTTTTTTGGTTCTAATCATCATTTTGCAATTGTTTGTTTATTTTTATTCTTTTGTTTTATTTATCTTTCAATTTTTGATTTTCCTTCCATCTTCTTCTTAGGTTGATTTGTATTCTATTCTATTAATCTTGCATTTGAAAATAAAAATAAAAATGGGGGTTATTGAATTCAATTGATGTTGTCATTTTGATAATGTTGTTCAGAGTGTGTTTTGTTGTGTTTGGTAGATGTAGGATTACATACAACACTCTGTCAAGGACATGAATAAATGAAGAAGAAGAAGAAACACCGACACTACATATGGGACCTGAAGATGCATTGTTAGGAAAGCGGGATGAAATCATGGAAATGACTAAAAAGGCCCAAAAGAATATTTAAAAAATGGGGAAAAACAAGCCTAATAATAAATTTTTAAAGGAAAAAGCTCAATCTGCAATCCGTTCGCAACCATCCACACATCTGCGAACCTTATTCGCACAAACTGCAACCCGTACTGCAGGCGGTTGTAGGTTTAATTTTTCTCAAACCGCAGACATACAGGCGGGTACAAATCGTAAACCGAACAGTCAAAAACCGATCCGCAAGCACCCATAATTTTAGTAAGTTTAAAGCGACCGAAACAAATGTACATAACGCATAGATAGCAAAATAAACAATGATAAATATACATGTTAGTAGAATAGAGATGACAATATTAAATTTTCATTCGTACAACTAATAAATTACTGATGAAAAATGGTTTAACTATTATATAAAACATCAAGAGAGACTAGTTAAAAGCTTAGTTGCACGAAGCGGGAGCGGGAACGGGAGCGGGAGCGGGAGCGGGAACGGGAGCGGGAGCGGGGAAGCGTGGCCATGTAAAGGAGTCGTAGTTTGGGAGCGCTTATATATTATTTTTATCGAAATATTTTTAATTTATCTATATAAACATTTTTTAATTTTTTTTAATTAACATATATATGTTATAAATTTTTTATTTTTATGTAATATCTAATTACTTAAATACAACATAAAAAAATATTTTTTTAAAATGAATAACAAATAGAAGTAGTGGAGTGGTATTTTTTAGAACACTAGTCATTATCTTGGAATAAAATTTATTATATTTTATTTAATAAAACAACATTTATGTTTTATTTAAATATATTTATTATTTTTTATCATATATATTATTTTTATTGATAATATTTTTAATTTATTTATATATATTTTATTTTTAATTAACATATATATTATAAGTAAATATCATTTATAAATAGTTATTTTTATTGATATATGATATATATATATATATATATATATATATTATAATTGACATATATATTAATTAAATATCTTTTGAGAGAGAGAAAGAGAGAACAAATTATAAATCAGAGAGAAGAGAAGAGAAAAGAAAAACCGAGAGAAGAGAAGAGAGATAAATATGCCTATTTATTTATTTTTATATTTTTTATATAATATAATATGTCTGTTTTTTAATGGGCTTCGATTGTATTATAATTAGTATCCATTATTTTTTGAATCCGTAAGCTATAGGCCCAATGAAGCCCATTAAACATTTTAACTGCAGCCCATGACCATATGCCAGGTCAAAATAAAATATATATATAAAAAAAAAAGAAAAGAAAGATAAATAGAGCAAGTAAGTGGGACAGCTTAGCTTTGTTGTCTTCTCTGTCTTCAAAGCCTAGGTTGATTTGTTCCTTCGACTTCTTTCTCGGTTTGTTTTGCTTCATCTTTTTTTCCGTAAGTATGTATCTTCCTTCTTGTTCTTCTACTTCTAGCCCACATTTGATTTTGAAAAAAATCATTTTTTTTTTCTTTAATCAGATCCATATCTTTAGATCTATGACCAAATTTGCTTCGAATTTTTTTTATTTGGTTGTTTCGGGAGTTGTTTGGTTTTCATCATTGATCCCATCTTGAATAGAATCGCATTTCTCTCCCAAAAGAATCGCGTTTCTTACACGATTTTGATTTGGGAACACAAAATCACATTTTTTTCAAAAAATCGTTACCTACTGGAATGATTCCTGCTACTAAGGTTAAAAGTTTGGAACTAACAATATTTTCTCCAACCCTCATTGGAGGTGAATATAATTACTCTGATGTATAAGTTTTCTAAATGAATTTTCTAGTTTACACTATTTGTTTTGAAAATTGAGTTTTTTATTTTTCATATTTTATTTATTTTTAGTGAATTTTTTTAATATTTTAAATAATTTTTTTAAATACACCTAATTTAGATACATTTAAAGAGTTTTGTTGTATCTAATGCATTTTGTAAATTTTTTTGTACAAATTTCATAAAGATTGAGTGAATCTTGAAAGTAAAGAAAAAAATTTGATTAAAATATTTAAAAAATTAATAAAAATATAAAAATACGAACTAAAAAAAAGGAATTTTTTTTACTTTTTTAAAACCTACAAACCAAACATAATTCATCTCTATCCTCCATCCCATATTTTCTTAGCTACCAAACATAACAGAAGTACCAAACCAGTACTAAAAACAGCAAAAGTGAGTGAAAAATTAACCTGTAAGTGATGAGAGTGGGGAGAGGACACTGCTTGATGAGAATTTGGAGGTCATGATGAGGGCTAAAGTTCTTCAAGTAGTCAATTCGAACCTCAACAAGGTCGGCGCCGAGCTCTTTGGCTTTTCGCATCATTAACAGCATCTGATCAACATTCTCTGCCATTACAGGAGCGCAAATCATCGTCGAATTCCTTCGGCCTCCCTCGCTGATCTGAAGATCCGACGTAACCAATTGCATTTTCACAACACAAAAAAAGAAAAAAAGAAAAAAACAAAACAAAACAAAAACCAGTTCAACAAACACATTATTCATATACAAATTCACATACACATAACGCATTCACATGTATAGAAATTTCACAAGGACTTGTTTGGTTAGTACCGGAATGCTGCTGAGAGTCATTTTTTTTATAAATTTTTTTTTAGTTTGCTTTTCTGGAGGATTGAGAAGATGGAGAGTCCTTCAAATGGCAAAGCTTCCTTTTTTCTTTTTTTTCAAAATTTTTTTGGAGAGAGAGAGAGAGAGAGCGAGAGAGAGAGAGAGAGAGAGAAAATAAGTTTGATGGGGTGGGTTAGGTGTTATATATAGAGAGGAGACTGTGGAGTTACTTGTAGAGGTGGATAGTTAGCTGGTTTCATGGGCTTCTGGAGAATGCTGGGAAAATGTAAAAACAAAATTGGTTTGCTGATTATTATTTATTTGTTTATATATGTTTTTAACACATTAATCTCATTGTCTTGTTGGACATGGGTTAGGTATTGACCAACCCGATCCGGTAAAATTGACTAACCCGATCCAATTAATCTATTTTTAAGCGCTTTTGATAATATAGACGGATGTATGTGAATGAAAAATTTTCAAATCCGCCTATATTTGAACGAATCCAACCCAATGTGCCAAACTCTAAAAAAATTAAAATCGTAATTGAACCGTTAAATTATGAAATCAGACCAGAACTGAATCATAAAAATCAATTTGGTTAGGTTCGGTTCGATTCGATTTTATGGATCTAAAATTTTTATATATTAATAAATATGATATATATTTTATGTTAATAAACAAATTAACGATAATTAATTTACTTAAATTGGTTGAAGTTTATCAGTTTCACAAGGCTAATCTTCAAATCATATAAGAGACTCATTATATTTTAATTTTTATATATAAAAATTAAGATAATAATAAACAAATATTTCACGGTCCGATTCAGTTTGGAACTGTAACCAAAACATTAGAGTAAAAAACCAGACTAATTTGAAGGATTTCACTATTTTTAAAACTAAAATCAGAATCGAAACTAATAAAAATTAAACTACATCGACGGTTAAAATTGAATTTGCTCGATTTCCCGGTCCATTCCTAACGCAAGATTATGAGCGTTTTATAACTGTGGAACTAAACGTATCCAAGAATCAAATATGCATCAAAATTCATTTATTTATTTTGCAAAAAGAAGCGCAGTCTCTCAATTTTTAATAAAGAGTTATTAATTGTTCCAAAGTTTTACACTTTATTGCAAAAAAATAAATTTCATTTCATTTTGTAGGGACTTTAGGAAAGGTTATTCATATCAAAAAATAGATTGATTAGATAATTCCAACTATATGATCATGTCACGTTTATTATTAAAAAAATAGACACTAAATAATTTTAAAAATAAATCATTTATTATTTTAAAGATAAATAGGATGTGCTCAAATCATTATAATTGTCTAATTAATTTAATTTTTATTTTTAATAGAAATAATCTTTTAAATTTTTTTATAAAATATTAAAAAAGGTTGAAATTTATAATGGGAGATTTATTAGAAAATCTTTTTTTAAGTTTTTGTATCCCAATTATTCCATAAGATATTCTTATGTTTTAATAAGTTTTATTATTTGAACATTTAATCTATCAAATCTTAATTCTCATATTTAAAGTATTTTATGGATATTTCTACTCCTTACAAATATTTTTTAAACGGTTAGTAATTTAGTGATGTGAACATTCATATTTTACAATGTGAATATTCACATTAACGTGTGAATGTTTACATTGACAGTGTGAACATTCACATTACGAAATATTTATACAGTAAAATAATAAATGGTTATTATTTTATTAGGAAGGTCTGAAGAAGTGTTTTACCATGTGGAAGTAGAAATTTCCTACACTAGTTTTTTTGTGATTTCATGCACTTGGTTCTTTACGGTTTTATAAATTGATCTTCTAAGAATTTGGTAGGATTTCAAATTTTATGTTTTGAATAACTATTAATTTAATATTTTTTTAAATAAGTGTTATTTTATTAAAATTATCAATCATTAAAAAAGGATAATATTAGGAATATTAATATTTTTGTTAACAACACACTCACAAGTTTTGATGAGATTTATCATGACTTGGTATCAGACCCATATAAATTTGTAAATATTTAATAAAATTATTGGTAAAAGTTTTAGTAATATTTCTCTTACAAATATATAAATGGATACATAATCCTTTGATCTCATTCATCCTATTTGGTTTTCAAATTTTAAAAATAGTTTTTTGAGTTTTTAATTCGTATTTTTATATTTTTAATATTTTTAAAAATATTTTAATTTTTAAATTCACTTAATCTTAATATACTTAAAAAGTAAAAAAATTGTACAAAAATATTTTTAAAAATTATTGAATATAACAAAATACGAAAATGTATTGAATTTCATATTTTTATTTTTTTATTTTTTTATATTTGGTGAATTTTTTAAAGTTTTTTTTCATAAATATTATACTTTTTAAGTGTATTTAGAATATGTGTATTTAAAAATTAAAAAAATTTATGTAAAATATTTATAAAAAAATTCTTAAAAAAAAAAATAAAGAAATAAAAAAATTCTTTTTTTTGAAAACTAAACACAATTTTTTGGAATCAAACAAGGCAATTATTATTATTTATTTAAAATTACATAATCATAGTAGGGATAAACTTATTTTCCTCATACATTAAAGCATGTCACATTTTTTTAACAATAATGATAGAGACTCTCATAAAATTCAACCTCCACAATTCTCAAAATGATCTGAATCATTCATGTCACTGTCAAAAAAAAATTCAAACACATCAATGGTTAATACATCAGTAGGGGTCGTGAAGGTCTTCCTTTATGGGGGTCCCAAACATTTTTCTTTTTTTAATGGGATTGCTACTTTAAATTACAAACATATTATTTATATTTTGCTTAAAATACGGATTGTCCTCTACAATTTTGAAAATTAAATTACTTCCCATCACTTTAAGTTTCTAATCCGCATAATGATGTTACAATTACAAATATATTTCGATTAATAATTTTTCAACCAAGGTATTTGGTTTAGTAGTTGTGTAACACGCTTTGTAGCGTGAAGTCTCGGGTTTAACTTTTATGAAAAGGAATTTAATATTCTTTGTAGTAGTATTTATTTCTTCTTCATTATGGAAATTGTATATAAGTGGTTGGGCTTGGGCTTGGGCTTGGTCTTGGTCTTGGGCCAACTGGGTTGGCTTTGTTGTTTTCTTGACTTTCTATCTTGGTTGAACTTTAATGATGTAATATATCTTATACTACTAATTTACTCTATTATGGATTGACAAAAAAAGCTAATTAATTAATTTTAAATTGGAAAAACATAATCAGGTCAAAGGCTGGGCTATGTTTGTTAAGGTCAAATTTTGTTGTGACAAAGGCCTATTTTGTTAATTGGGTTAAAAGTTAGTTTTGTTAGCCTTTTAATTTTTTTATCACATTATTTTTTTTACACATTTTTTTAAAAAAAAAAACACAAAAAAAAAACTAAAACATACTTAGGCTAAGTTTGGGAAGTCTCAAATAATCTATCTTTTTATTTTTTTTCTATCACATCACCTCTCTATTTTTCTACACATCTTTTTATAAAAAGACAAAAAATATACTTATTTAGGTCATCTTAAACAACCCCTTAATTTACTTTTCAAAATAGACCAAAAGATGAGCAAAGCAAAAACGGGACAAGACAAGTTGTTTAAAAAAAAAAAAACAAAAAAAACCAAAAAGACAGCAACTTTTGTCATAAAATATTTATAAATTTAATAATTACAAAATCATTAAAATTAATCAAATTTGAAAAAATTATTTATAGATCCTATTAGGGAGACTTATGTTACATATGGTCATACTAAAAAATTTATGTTCCCATAAATCCTGTGAAAAGTTTGTTGACACATTTACTCTCAATATTAGTTGTTAATATCATAAATAATAGTAAAACCATATATAGAAAATTGAATGTTACCATAAATCATATCTATATAAACGTAACGTAACATGACGTGACGCCTATATAAACGTAACGTGACACCTATGATCTATGATAACATGCAATTTCCTATATAGGAAATTGCATGTTATCATAGATCATATCTACATAAACGTAACGTAACGTAACGTGACACTTATGATTTATGGTAACATTCAATTTCCTATAAGAACCTATAAGAAATTGAATGTTACCATAGATCATATCTACATAAACGTAACATAATGTGATACCTATATAAACGTAACGTGACACCTATGATTTATGGCAACATTCAATTTCCTATATAAGAAATTGAATGTTACTATAGATCATATTTATATGAAACGTAACGTGACACCAACATAAACCAGCAACATTTTCACATTCAATTTAAAAAAATAAAAACTCATTAAGTTTACAAAACGTAACGTGACATGTTACGTTACGTTTATGTAGGTGTCACGTTAAGTTTATGTACGTGTCACGTTACGTTACGTTTATATAGGTGTCACATTACGTTACGTTTATGTAAATGTCACGTCACGTTACGTTTATGTATGATCTTGTGGAATACATTCCTATCTAAATAGGACTTGAGACTTTATAAGAAATTACACAGAATTTAGCCTATCATAAGTGTCTGAAAAATAACTTATAAATAAGCCTCCCATAAAAATTACTACTTATATATATATATATATATATTTTGAAAACATGACTGACGACTTTTTTGCACTTAGCCTTTGTTTGAAATGTGAGTTGACCTTTTGACTTTTTAATTTTTCGATTATTTTAGCCTGGACCTAAAAAATTTTGTTTGAAATGAATTTTTTGACTTTTTTAACTTTTATAAGAGAAAAAACGAAATAATTATGATTTGAATATGATATTATATTTTATTAACATTTTAACCTATTTTATTTTTTTATAATTTTTTTAATCCAAACCATTCATGCCAAACATAGTCTTAGGCCTTGTTTGTCATCCTTTAAAAAAGTCAAAAAATCACTATTCTGTTTAAGTCACATTATTTTATTTAAGTCACATCACTTCTCTATCACATCTAGGGGTGCAATTTGGGCGGGCTCAACCCAAGTAACCCGAGCCCAACCCGAGTTTTTTTAGGGTTTGGACAAAATATTTTCAAATTCGGTACGGGCTTGGGCAAAAATTCAGAAGCCCGAATTAAATTTGGACGGGTTTGGGCAAAAACGTCAAACAATTCGAACAACGCGAACTCGAATTATACATATATAGATATATAAAAATATTAAATATACATATAAATTATTAGCCATTACATGATATTAAAGTAATTTAATTATTAAATCATATTGAATATATATTATATATACAAATAACATAAAATTTTACTTTTTTTTCTTTTTATTTTCACTCATAAGTTGTAAGGACTACTATAGTAGCATATCTCTTACATTATATAAATTATTTGTTTTGATGGTATTAATAATTTTCTATAAAAAAATAAAAAATAAAATATAAATAGAGTCAAATTTTAATAATTTAATAATGTAGTTACAAAAAAAAAACTAAAATTCATTTATAATTCGGACAATTCAGGTAATTCGGGTTTAACTCGGGTCGGGCTTTGGCAGATATCCTCGGGTTACAATTCGGACTTGGGCGGGCTTGGGCAGGTCTCAGCACAACTTGGGCTGGGCTTGGACAACCTCTTAACCCAACCGAACCCGCCCGAATTACACCCCTAATTATATCACTTTAAACCCAATCCATATCCAATTTATATTTCATAAAAATTAAAAAATACATTTATTCAGAATATCTTAAACAACCAGTCTCGAGTCTTTTTGCTTGATATTTGGTTGGGATTTGCATAAAATCGTCTAACTAACTTTTGACTTCGTTTTTGGATCGGCAATTCATCGGGGCGGGAGGTTGTTAAGACGGCGTGCCAAATGAGCCTAAAATGTCATTTTCAGTCCCCTATTGTTTTGTTCTCTCTCTAGCATTTTTAAACTTTTACTATTTTTTTTAAATTATAAATACATCCTCTAAAATTAATTTAAAATATAAATTATTTTTTATAATTTTAAAAATTATATTTCATCCTTTTAAATTTTCTAATAGTATTATAAATAATTTTTTATTAATATATTATTAAGTCAATTAATAATTTTTAATAATACAAGAAATATATTTTAATTAACAATTTAGATAATTTTATTATTTTTTAGGAAAACTATTAGAAATTTTATTTTTTCTATTAATTCTGTTAGATAAAAAATTATAATAATAGAGTATTTGTAATTTTTTAAATCACAGGATGCAATGCGTATTAGAAGCAAACCTCAGGGTGTGTTTGTAATTTATCCTTTTTTCCTATCAAATTTTATTTTAAATTTGAATAAAAAATTTAACTTGACATAAATTATTTCAATTGGTTGATCAATTTTTTTTATTAAAATCTTTAAATTTTTTTTCTCTCATCTCAAATTTTTTTCCATCAAATTTGATTAAAAAAAAAATCATCTAAAATACTTTACATTTTTAAATTTTCATTGAATTTAATGAATTTTTAATTTGATGAAAAAAATATTTGTCCTTTGGTTTGACAAACATTTAATAAAAGAATTGCAGATGGTTTTTGAATATTTTTTCATTAATTTAAATTTAATAAAAAAAGTTAAAAATTAGAGATGCTCTAGCTACAGTTTAAAATTAGTAAAATCACCCTTCAACGCCCTACACTTACAACTACTACAACGCTGTGTTTGGTTGAGAGATTTGAGAAGAGATTTAGAAATGAAAAGAAAAAAAAGTGTGTGAAATTAGGTGAAATGTACGTATATTTTATTCACATTTCACCTACATTTTCCTTTTCCTTTTCTTTTTCTAAATTCATTTTCAAATTTTCCAACCAAATACAGGATAAGAGTCGAAAGGATCTCTTGAGATTTATGATAATTACCATTTAAAAAATGTAAGGCATGTCATACTAGATCAATGTTATTATGGGAGTCATAACTCATTTCTATGGGAATTATAATTTTAAAAAAAATGAATTAGAATCAAACACTACTTAAAGTATAACTAAAGAGCTTTTGAATCATAATTAAAATAATGTCATAACTAACATTACAATTATTCATAACTAGTACCACAATAGATCAAAACAAAAGACCATAAAGGGAGTGTGTACCACAAATTTTCATATATATATGTAATATTTTGTGGAGGGGCAGACATTGAAATGTTAACCTAATCATGGGAGTCGCCTTTATTAGGCGAATAAGTGTCATTAAATAAATATGGATCAAAGCCCAAGAAAAATGGGCCAACCAAAGGGTCGTGTCAGATTCGACCCAATGGGTCCAAATGGGTTTCCAAAAGTAAGGAAGTAAATCCAAGGGAACTTATTGAGGCTTACTTGCTGTGAGATAGTAGCTAAGGTAACCCACCTTAGCATCGCTATCTCATCAAAACATTACGGCGCCGCCTTGGGAACACTTGCTGATGAAGGCTCCACAACTATCTTTTGAGGCAAGACTCCTCAAAATGATAGCAGCCTTTAAAAGAGGCTTTTGTCATACAAATGATAGGCTAATGCTTGACACCGATAGCAAACCCTAAAACATTAACAGCCTAAGGCTAATAGCATGATTGAAGTATATATAGCTTGGTGCTGATAGTGGGCCCCAATACTTACTAGTTGGAGCTGCTAACATGTATCAAAGGTACCAACATACCACGGCGACCCCGCGAAGATGAGAGTAGAGTAGCTTGAAAATAAGGGACTCCCTTTCCATTTACCCAGGTCATACTTGTCTTGGTCACACAGATAGGGCCAAGGAAGCCCCATTGGGCTTGGTATAAGGCTAATTTCTTACTGTGGCCCACACCTTGGGAATTTGGGGAGTTTGTGGTGAAGTGGCTAAGGGTGGAGGAGTTTTTGAGGTAGACACAAGTATGGTTGATAGCAGATCATGAGTCTTGATAGTTCATGTCTTCGGAAATCGAATTGAGAAGACAGATGCCGTAGTGAGTACCATAACAGGGAGGAGACATCGAAGAAGGTACACCTCCTGTGGTCCGTGTCAAAACGACACTCACTGAGATCCGCACCAAAAAGGTACATGCCGAGACTCATGCCAAATAGATAGTATAGTGGTACTTGCTGAGGCTTTATGCCAAATAGATAGTACATGTCAATGGATGCGTGTCTACCAAAACCTGGAGGTTCAGGATAGAATACCCTGCGACATGTGTCGTTATACTATTTGGCCACTTGGTATATTTTGGTATTGAGAAAAGGCCTATAAATAGAACTTATTTTCTAAGGTCAAAGAGTAAACTTCTTGGGAATTGGAAGGATATGTTGCCATTTTGCACCACCACATTCTCTTCTTGAACCACTTGCTTTACTCTCATCGGGCCATTCACTCTTCGGTTACTCTAGATTATTGATTCATCAACATAATTTTGCCTCTCCAAGTACTATTATTATTTACTATTCATTTCGAATCCCTTACATATTTTACATGAAGTCTTAACTAAATCAAAATGATCAAATACACAAGGGTGGAGGAGTTTCTGAGGTAGACACAAGTATGGTTGATAGCAGATCATGAGTCTTGATAGTTCATGTCTTCGGAAATCGAATTGAGAAGATGGATGCCATAGCGAGTACCATAATGGGAAGGAGACATCGAAGAAGGTACACCTCCTGTGGTCTGTGTCAAAACGACACTCACTGAGATCCGCACCAAAAAGGTACATGCTGAGACTCATGCCAAATAGATAGTATAGTGGTACTTGTTGAGGCTTTATGCCAAACAGATAGTACATGTCAATGGATGCGTGTCTACCAAAACCTGGTGGTTCAAGATAGAATATCCTGCGACATGTGTCGTTATGCTA
This sequence comes from Camellia sinensis, assembly GCF_055761805.1. Classification (NCBI taxonomy): domain Eukaryota; kingdom Viridiplantae; phylum Streptophyta; class Magnoliopsida; order Ericales; family Theaceae; genus Camellia; species Camellia sinensis. The sequence continues at coordinate 94,496,067 of NC_138962.1, forward strand.
TTTGGCCACTTGGTATATTTTGGTACCGAGAAAAGGCTTATAAATAGAACTTATTTTCTAAGGTCAAAGAGTAAACTTCTTGGGAATTGGAATGATATGTTGCCATTTTGCACCACCACATTCTTTTCTTGAACCACTTGCTTTACTCTCATCCGGCTATTCACTCTTCGGTTACTTTAGATTATTGATTCACCAACATAATTTTGCCTCTCCAAGTACTATTATTATTTGCTATTCATTTCGAATCCCCTACATATTTTACATGAAGTCTCAACTAAATGAAAATGATAAAAAACACACATGATTCTCAAAATATAAATTTTAATGTATTTTCTTTTTGTGAAGTTTCAAATATGTCCCTTCTCTCGTTATTGATTTTGAATGGTGACATGTTTAGTGTAATATATTGCGTATTTTTGAAACTAAAATGAAAATAATTAAAAAAATTAGATATTAAACTGTAATCAATTACAGACTTTAAAAGACCATTAATGTAACGAATTTGTTATAAATCGGTGAAACGATATTACGTGGGATTGGTGACATGATTGAGACAATATATAATCGGACTTACGGTAAAACAATGAACTGATTTTGTATGGATAGATTGTTTAATTTTTATGGAAATAAGTGGTGAAGAATGCTTAGGAAGGTTGGTGTTATGTCTCTCTCCTCACTCACCACCACCACCAACAAAATTAACCTACTGTCAATCAAAGCAATGCAATGAAAATGAGGTGGATGCCTGATTTTAGTTGTAAAAAGGGAAGGTACACTTTGGCTTCAACGCCAAACTTTCCAACTGTACTTTGATAGGAAGGTATGCTCTCTCTCTCTCTCTCTCTCTCTCTCTCTCTCCATTGCAAAGGCCTCTCGTGTGAATGTGAGTGTGGTATGGCCCCCTACCATTTAATAAAAACTTTGGGTATATTACACCGATTTTTATCGAGTAAAATATAATATGTTTTACAGTTTTAGCGTGATTATATTGAGTTATTTTAAGATTTTAATTTATATAACGCTTAATTTATTCTTATCAATTATTTGTTAGTTATATGTATTAAAAAATGATATTCTTATCTCTTTTACATGAAAATGTATATTTTACTTTATTTATTTTTATATTTTCACTCCATCTGTATTAATTCTGGTCCATTTAACTTTACTAAAAGTGAAGTTAGTGTCATTATGTCAAAATTGTGAGATTTACTGTATTTTCTTCAAACTTTAGGAGAGGCCTTTGCTGAAAACTTTTTACTTAATCATGAGTTTTAGAGCAATTTTTTCTAGAGTGATAGGATTTGGGTTTGGGAATTGAAAGGTAAAATGATTAGTGTACTATCAAATTTTATAGAATTAAATCTCAATCATCCAAAATATCAGTTTAGGATCACTCTAAAAAAAATCACTATAAAAAATTCTATCTATTTTTGACTTTACGTTTTTCAAAATAATTGAAATAGTTGCTCCTTATTATATCTATGAATTACAATAATCAAAGAATAAATTTAAAAATTTTAGGTAAATTATAACAAAAGTAATTTAATTATTTATAATGAGAGTATCGATTACAAGCCCTAGTTTGTGGAGAAGAAAAGACGAAGGATAAGACAACCAATTACTTTATCACATTCATTAAGACATGGTTTGGGATTTTAATCTCGATTGTATCATAAATACGTTTAATAACATAAAAAAGTGTCAAACATAACTCAAAAATGAATGATAAAAAAAAAAAAAACTCATATTGTTTTATTTTAGAAATTAAATTATCTTACGGTTTTGATCTTTTGTAACTCAACTTGGATATAAAAAACACATGTTTATTTACATATGTTTTTATCTTCTTTTCATTTTTTACCTAGAAATTAATATTGTATTCCACACTTTCTAAATGAATTTTTTTATTTATTACTATTTGTATTCACCTCCTCTATATCAGAATCTTGGGTCTCAATACTGGAGGATGGTGGTCTCAATATTCGCTTTTGTTCATGCTTTTTGTTTAGGTGTCTGAGATTTGCTTTAAGTGATCAATAATCTTATGATGATCGCATTATATTTATGATCACGATTAATAGAAATGTTAGGGGAAACAAAGACTTAAACTAACATAGTAAGTGAGAGTAAAAAGTGATATTACGAAATTTTTTTAAGCATTGCTATTTAAGACTAAAAATTAGACTAACTTTTCAAGCTTAAATGATGTGACAATCAATTAGGCTGTTAAATGTAACACACTCTCTTTCTCATATCTTCTTTAATTATCAACCAATCATATCATTTATATATTGAGTCTAAAAAATAGGTGTAAAAAATAATCTTGTATATCATTTTTCTTTTTCTTTTTTAGGTCTCAAGTCTTGATAGAACCACGTGATGAAAACCAATTTATATAGACAACCCCAATTCACTGGCACACAAGGCTTAATTCGATTTGATTTGCGCTTGACTTATATAGGAACTAGTTAAAATAAGTTATGCAAGTAGTTTGAATTAAGAAATAACATGTTCATGATATAGCAATGCATTCAAAATAAAGATTAGTAAGTGGAAAACAAAAGTTCTGCATATTTAGAACAGAATAATTAGAAGCTCCGTGAAGATCATTTTGTCTTGAAAAAAAAAAAAAAAAAAAAAAACTCTGAGATGAGACCCTTGGATGAAGATACACATTGTTCATTTTTAAAGCCAGTGACACCAATGTGGAGAAAAGTTATGTTCTATGTGTAGTGATGACAAGCTAGTTTAATTTTCTGAGTTTGGGGATGGACCACTTTGTGTCCAATGCTTTCCAAGTGACCTAAGTTAGGGTTGGGGTGGATCTAGAGGTCTAATAAACTCATCTTGTGTACCAAAAAAATTGAAACATGAAATAATTGGAGAGTTAGGTCCTCTCTGGGCCAAAAATTCTTTAGGCCCCCATTTCATCATCTCCATGTCCAACCAAACCAACCAACCTGACAGAGAGGTTCCCATACACCAGTTTAAGAGAGCATTACAACATAAATTAAGAAAAAGAAGAAAAAAAAGTGAACATGCACAAGCTCATTGGGGGAAAACAATACAAACACACAATTATTTATTTACTTTTCAACCAAAAAATGAAATAGAATGCAGCACTGAATTCATTTTAGATGGGGCTCTCACTCCAATAAGACGAATACAGTATTTGTGTTATTCTATAAATAATATATATACTATAGAGTAATGTTAGTGACTCTAAAAATTTCATCAAAAATTCTACCAAATGTCTCACATAGGTATGAGACCTACACAATGTGGATCCCATACCCATGTGATACATTTGGTAGAATTTTTGGTATTTCCAGCATTTTTGATATTTATATAGTTTGAAGACTTCACCAAACAGTTAGCTGGGAACTGAATTAATTAGTTCAAGTGGTCACAGTTCAATGACCCATTTACGTATTCATTTGTTTCAAGGTTATACATAATGCTGTGTTTGGAATTTGGATTTGTGGTAGAAAAAGAAAAAAAAAGTGAAAAAAAAGTTGGGTTTGTGGAGTCTATACGAAAGTAGGCGCATTGTAACATTCTCTTCTTTCAGTATAAAGCAACTGTTATCGACTGTCGCCAATCTTGTTGAACTATATAAATCTATGTGTCATGCTTTTTTTGTTTTTGTGTTATTTGTTTTTGTGATTAATTTTTCTTGGTGTTGTGTTTATGGTTTTTTCCGCAACAAATATAATGAGAACTTTTCCCTTCCCTTTTATGTCTGCATGTTTTTTTAGCTTAAACCTTGCATTCCATCCCTTTTTTGAGTTACAAGCTCTTCTAACCACTACTAACTGCCATTCTCCTCATTTTCTTTTTCTTCTTCCACTATTCTCTCTCTCTCTTTCTCTTCTATTTTTATTGGAAGTTTCCATTCTACATTAAAAATGTTGTATACAAATACTGTTTGACTATTCTGGATTTCAAGCCCTGAGATTCATAGATCTTAAAGGTTCATGAATAAAGAGCAGCGAAGATCAGTGCCAGACATTAAGGTCTGAACTATGATGTCCAAAACTTGATGACCCCCAAATAAAGGATTTTTGGAGGACACATTTACATTCGAGTAACAAAGTAAACATACTTTCTTGTTTTATTATATGGTACTATAGTTTCCTTTTTCATATTCAGCAAAACATATCTAAAAAGTGGAACTACATAGGAAACTGAAAATTTATGTTGTACGCACAATGATGGAGATGGAACAACTTTCCTTTCCTTTTTTACTTTACAATGCCGATTACAAGAAAATTGCAAAAGTACAAATGCAAATCATATGCATAACAAACTAGTGCACAATCTGTTAAATTTGTAAACACACAAATATATATTAAAAATATACAAATGATAAACGAATGAGTTTTTGTCATTGTTTTAGCAGTGAGTGATAACCATTGTGTTCTTTTACGTTCAATTCAATTGAAAAGAGAAATATGGAAGATAAAAAACTTATCCCCTAACAGAATTGCATAAATAAATCATATCTTAAAAACAGAGAATTCTGCAAATTTTCAAGATGCAATAATAATTTTGTCCATGCATTAATAGAAATAAAGATTTTATTCATACAAAGATAAAACTCAACCACTAGTCACAAAAATCGGAATTTGAAATGAGTTGGTCATAATGAAAAAAATTAGATTGAGCTCCACCATTGGATTATACCCTCTGTTGCATGCAAATCTTCTCTCCTATGCGTGTCTTGACATGAGTTCCCTAAACAGTTCTTCCGGTGCTGAAATTCATAACAAAACAAAAAAACAGTGAACATAAATAGTACAAAAAATGCTTTTCCTTTTTAAAGAAAAAATGTTATTAAAGTTTGTAACTTAGGTACTTGGTATAATCATACCTTGCAAACCGGTGAAGTTTTTATATTGCTCAAAGCCTTGGCGGATCAACATTTCTGTTCCATAAACAATTATCTTTCCACACTCTCTTGCTTCTCGCAAGAGCCTGGTATCTTTTGGCGTGTAAATGGCATCGAAAACTAGGTCATAATGTTTAAGAGCTTCCTGCATAATGCATCAAAAAAAATAAAAATAAGAATCTCAATTACTTCAACACTCATTAATAGATAGACAAAAACTCATGGATGACAATATCATATTTCGCAGAAATGATTCTTTTTAATGCTGAATTTTGCCATTTTGTTGAAATTTAAAGAAAAAGGTTGTTTTGTTCATTTGGAAGTCCTAATGTCAACATTGCAATATGAATTCACAAATATATCCAAATAAACAAAAACCTTTTCAAAATTTGATACTCATAAATTGACACATTAGGCGACACATCTTAATAATTTCTATCAAGATTTGACATTTTTAGGAACCTCTGCTAAGTGCATAAAAAAATTTTAAAAAAAAAATGTAGTCGAGCTCTTGCAATAAAAAATAGCAAAGCATTTAAAATTCGAAAAAGAGAGGAAGGCCAACCTTAGAGATGGGTGTCAAATCAATATTAGGTTTCATCCCCACAGATGTGGTATTTGCAAGAATCATTCCTTCTTCTGGATGGAAGTCATTTACTTCTTCAAGAGTCAGAGCTTTTCCCCCAACTTTTTCAGCTAATTCCTTAGCTCGTTCTGTGGTAAAAAGAAAGCTCAAATCATCACGCGAGATAGAAACATCAATGAGAATCCATATTAAGATACAAGTTTAAACCACAAAAATGACAAGGGAAGTACAAAAACGATGACATTTAGTACACTCTTACAAAATGTTTCGTTGTGCTAAATGCTACATTAGTACACTCTTACCAAATGTGCGATTTGCAACTACGACTCTTGCTCCTTTTTGTTGTGCACCATAGGCAAGTGACTTTCCAGCACCTCCAGCTCCCAAGACAACAAACAATTTACCAGCTAAGGGTGAACTGGTTGCAGGGCTTGAACCATTCGACTCTAAAAATAAAAATAAAATTTAGTAAAATAGAGGAGAAGAGTCAAAAAGACTAGCTATGAATTTGTCTAATCATGGTTCTAAAGAACACTGCATACCTCGTAGTCCATCTTCGATTGCAGAAATTGCACCAATATAGTCTGTGTTGTAAGATTTCAAAGTCCCATCTGGTCTTCTAACAATGTTATTAATAGCTCCTATTTTCTGTAAGGATTTATTTAATTACATTTACAAATTAAATAATTGGTCATTGCAACAAAAGAAACATCTCTTTAGAAGGTTTGGATAGGGATAGACATTTGAATACCTTGGCAATTGGGTCGATCTCATCCATGCATTCAAGGGCAACTTCCTTGTGAGGAATCGTACAACTGCATTGAAAATTATATGTTGTTATTTCATTGCTCAAACACACAATTATGACCATTAAATTGTAGAAACATGGTCTAGACTCTCAATCAGATTTTAATACTACTGGTCTTTCTAAAGAGGACATTTTTACCTGAATCCGGCAAAATCAACTGATGAATAGGTGTTGAAGAACTTCTTGACATCATCGACCAACAAATGCACATAAACTGAATTCAAACCAACTTTCTTAAATGATTCATTGAATAACAGAGGACTCTTGCTGTGACCAACGGGCTTCCCAATGATGCCATAAACTTTGGTATCTGGTCTTATAAGTCTGAAATTGTATAAGTCCAACAAATCTTTGACAGTTGGTTGCCCAGGAGCTGATATCGCACCAGCCTCAAGTGCAGCATAAGTCAAATACCCATTAAATTTAGGGCTTAGTAGCCGTGAAATTAAACCCCTCTCACCCATGGCAATTCCTATCATTGGAATCTGCAAATATCGGTTAATCATGTTCTCAAGTTACATGTTAATGATACAGCATTGGCTCAAATTTGATATTTTAGAGAGTATCATTTTTTTTCCCAGGGAAATACTTACTTGAGAATGCACGGTGATTTGAAAAATGCGTGCCACATCTGTGATGTCTAGGGCAGTTGTCACAATCTTCACTATATCAGCTCCAGTAGCTTGAATTCTTGCCACAAGATTGCCAATGGCCTCAGCTGATGGTGTGCTATGGAAGTTCTGAGATGAAACGATGACTTTGAACTTTTCTGGCTTTTTCGCAGAAATTGAATTGTTGAACTCTTGAGCAACCTGCAATATAGAAAATGTGGAACTCTTAAGTGACATGAAAGTGTGTGAGATTGTCATGCAAGAGATAGGATCGATAACGTTAATTAAGATACTAATTGAGAATGTAGAGAGTTCATGATTCATCTAATGAATGACGAGCCAAAGAGCAACCTGAAGCTCGACATCAATATAATCAGCTCCCAATTCCATGGCTAGCCGAAGGGCATCCTGTCGCTTGTTCTCATCACCTTCGTATTGACCACTTTCCCATATCGGCCTAAAAAATATGAAAAGTAGATAATAGATTACCATAAGAATGAAAAAAAATTAAACAATAAATTAAAAGTACACTATGAATAGAGATGATACTTATTTGAGAAGAATTATCTCTATATGACTGGAATCACTTATTGATATTGAAAATACAACCTTAAACAATCAAGTAATGGGAATTATAAAGCATAACCAAAATGTGATGCTTGTGCAAAAATAGCATTAAAATTGTGCATAAAACCATAACAAGTGTCCCTTGTCCATCTAGTGCAATATTACAAGCATTTGGTGTGCAAGTGATGTGAAACTTACAAACCCTGTTGGAGTTGGTGAATATTTATGCTGTAGCTTCATTCAAAGGCTTCTTGAATAAACTGTTCTCAATTCTACACTAATGGCTCTACTTAAAGGTTTGGTGACAATTTTTGAATGCATTGTAGAAAAACAATCTTGCCCATGTGGCTATATTTAAGGCAGTGATATATGGTGAGCAAAACAAACTAACAATATTTTCATGTATGGTCTGAAGAATGTTACAGGCTTTAGGTTCCCCAACAATTGTCAATTTGACTAGGTATAGCAACATTTTACCAAACCCGACCGACAATCAATTTGAACTGGTGGGTGAATAAAAACTTAATCTATGATTGATTGAAATAGCATTCATAGGTCCTATTTAAAGTGTAATAGATTAATTTAAAATAGAAAATCCTACTATTTGAATCAATTATAAAGTATGTTTTCTTCACACGTTGAATGTAAATAAAATCGGATTGAAACAATTTTGAATAGAACCAACCCATTAAAGAGATTCAATTTTTGCGAGTTCAACTTTTATGGAAGAAAGGTAGATATTTATAATGTTTGTCTAATATATATATTTTTAATTATGAGAGTTATATATAGTAGTTCTTTATTTCTTGATAATTTGACATAAAAAGTAAAAAATTCAAAATATACAACACTACCTTTATTTTTTTGACTCTAATTTTTTAAACTTACTATGATCAGTGGCGAACAGGAGGGCTATGGCCCCTGCAAGGGTCTAGAAAAATTCATGAAGTTGCAATGTTTTGGCTTCTTAGTCTGTAAATTATAAATTTTTTTCTTGAGACAGGGTTAGTATATTAGTATAGTTAGATTATAACTAAAGGATCGCCGTTACTCCATCAATTCAAACTGTTGACCTTTCACTCACTGTACACTAAGGTGTAGCTACTAGATGATTGAGTCACACCCAATGCCTAGTTATAAATAAATTGAACGATTCATATTTATTTATTTTTCTTTTTAAATAAAATTAAATGACCAGAAGTGAAGGTGTCTATCTACATTTTTAATAGCGTAGAGTTTGATAACCTTCCTTAAAAAAAAAAAAAGAAGCTTAATAACCTAATTCAACACTTAAAAGTAAATGTATTAAGTGATAATCAATTAAGGTCATTTGATAATCACAATTGATATCATTTAAAAATTTAAGTGTCTCTGAAAATTTACACTAAAACTTAAGAAACTTTTAAATCATATGAAATTTACTTAATTCTGATTGAATTTATATATGTTAAATATAACTATCGATATATACTATTATAAACTCACCATCACCACCGCTGCCACTATCACCACTACCACAACCGCCACCATCACCACACCGCCACCACTACCGTCTCTAGCTACCACCACCACCATCATCACCACCATCATGCTACCGCTACCACCATCACCATTATCGTTACCACCACCATTGCTACCACCACCTCCGCTACCACCACCACCACCACCACCACTACCATTACCACAATCATTACAATATAAAAATTGAATATATAGTTTAAAAAAAAAAAAAAATTGGTCTTATAAATATGAAATAATTTATTTTTAGTTTAACATTAAAATTTTTATCAAACAGTTTTTTAACTTAAAAAAATTTAACATTTCGTTTTTAATACTTAATTTTTAATTTTTATTTTTATGAAACTCCACTGTAGTCTTTCTCTACATTTTTATTCCTATAGACCCCTAACTAAAGTCATGTTATGTAAAATATGAAAAAAAAAATAAAAAAAATCTACATAATCTTTTTTTATTTTTATCTTGTATGTATATTGACTGAGAATTTTATTTATGGATTAAAGATTTTTAGGTTTACAAAAGTGTATGTTCTAATGTAATTTACATACTATACTTTCCATGTAGATGAAATAATTAGAATTTTGTTTTACCAATTTTGAATACATACAGTTTGATTTCCTTAGGTAGTGCTTGATTTACTAGAATGAAATGGAATAGAATAATTATTTTATCAAAATATCTATTTCTATGTTTAGATAAACTAATAAATAATAACAAAAATATATTACGAATATAATCATCCTTCACAATTTTAAGAGAAATGGTGATTCCATAAGAAAGTCTAAGGAGTCACGATTTCATTCCATTTCATCTCAATCAACCAAATAGAGCATTATTGACTATAATTATGGTTTTGGGCTGAGAAAAAAACCACAGGAGGCTGGTAAGGATTTCCCTGGGTAGTGACTTTTTTAGTAGTTTTTTAATTTTTTGACTAAAATATAAGATGACAAAAATTAAAATGTTTAGGATTAATTTTTTACTTTTTTAGGGGAAAAAATGTGCAAAAGTTAAAGAGAATGAAAATAAGTCTTTACTTTTTTGTGTGATATTTTTTACTTTTTCGCTTGTTTATATTAGCCTCTTTCAAAACACTACTGTAATTGGAGAGGGGGATAAGGAAAAATCAGTTTTTTTTAATATTTTGTTTAGGTCATAGATTTGTGTAGACATTTGGAAAGAAAAAAAGAAGAAGAAAGTAAAATATGAATGAAATATAGTTACATTTCACTCACATTTTTTCTTTTCGTTTTCAATTCTTTACTTAAATCCATAATCTAAACATAATTTATAAATTTTGAATTCAGTTTAATCATTATTTATGTAGTAGAGAATAAATTTGGAATAGGAGGACAGGGTAAATGGAATGACGACTCTTTTTAGGTGAAGATTGCACATATCATGCGATTTTGTATAATTTTTTTGTCTTTTTGATCCCCCATAAAAAAAAAAAAAAAAATCCTGCTGTCTTTGCTCTTCAAAACATTTTCAATTACTAAATTATATTTGGAAATTTACTTATTTAAATTTTTATATAATTAAATGATTGTAAGAATTATAAGATTGAGAAACAAAAAGAATTTAATGAGAAAGGATCCATTGGTATAACAAACCACAATGGCAAAGCCTCCGTTTGGGAAGTGAGTTGGCTTTTTAGTTTTTTGGCTTTTTTGGCTATTTTAGTCTGGGCTTAAAAGCTTGGTGTGGGAAGGACTTTTTGACTTTTTGGCTTTTTTGAATTTTTTTGTGAGAGAAGAATGTAATGATTATGGGTTGAATGTGATGTTTTGTTTGTTATGGCTAAAATAGTCTATTTTGTTTTTTATGGCTAAAATAGCCAAAAAAACCTGCAAACACAGGCAAAGTCAAGTGGTTAGGTTAGCTATCTAGGGCTAGCTATCTGCAGCTTCATTCATTTCCATCTGGTTTGGTCCCATATCCAAGTATTGGCTGCACGCGCGCACACACACAGAGACTGAACCAGAACTTCCAACAACAACAACCAAAAAAATAAATAAATAAATACAAAGCAACCCATTTTGAGTTACATTATAAATATACCTGTAAGTGACAAGAGTGGGTAAAGGAGACTGTTTGATAAGAATTTGAAGATCAGGGCGTGGATTGAATTCCCTGAGACAGTCCAATCTGATCTCTACCATGTCTGCACCGATTTCCTTCGCCTTCCTCATATCTGTCAGCATTTGGTCCACCGTTGTCCCGATTAACGGCGTGCATAGCAACGTTGGACCGCTCCTAACTCCGCTACTACTTGTTTGAACATCCGAAGTTGCAAACTGCACACAACAATCTCCCACATATATAACAAAAATAATTTGAAATTTTCATTCATATAAATACACAAATATGTATATGGAGAGATTAAGAGAGAAGAGAAGTAAGCACCGAAAAGCTTCCAGAGGCCATTGGGAAGGAAAGGAATGTGCAGAAGCTTGCTTTGAGTTTGTTTGCTTGCTTTGTTGTGTGGGCTTTTTTACTTTTTTTTTTTGTTAGATATGTGAAGTTTGTTTATGATATTTAGGACTAGAGACTGACTGGCAAGTAGAGCAAGTAATATATATGTTAGAGGAAAAAAAGAGTTACAGCATAAAACAACTAGCTAGCATTGAAATGTATGAGGGAGATGTTTGAGAATATAGAGCGCAGCAACAAATTTTCTGGTTACTGAAGGTTAGGTTAGGTTGGGAGTTTGATGGCATTAACCTTCAAGTTCAAGTTGTAAGGTAGTACTGGGACCAAGTTTTTTGTTAGGTATGGTGGTGATGGCATTAACCTTGATTTTGAAATTTAGGTATTGGAGGGGGAGGATATCGAAATAGGGCAGGACAAGTGGTGTGGAGAGGATAGTTCAGTGTTAGTGTAATTTGCATCTTAACAAACATATTTTTATTTGTTTTGAAAAATAAGTTTTCATATTATGCGACTAAAAAAATTCCAATAAATTTATCATGAATTATAAATCAATAGTGTACAATTAAAGTTATTGTTGTGTGGATCTTTGGTCTTAGATTTGAAATTCCAAGTAATTTTTTTTAGGTTGGAAGCCTTACTGTTTCATTCCATCCTTTTTCCTCTTCACCATTACCTTCCGTCATTATCTTCAATAATTTAGAAATTATATAATTATATATATATATATATATATATATATATATATATCATGAAAAACCTTTCATGAAAATAATCATGAAAGTTTTGTGACCCTTGGATTACACTTAGAATAAAGTACCACACACTAATCAAGGTAATCCAAATATCATAAATCTTTTATGATCATTTTCATGATTTTTTTTTTATGATTTTAACTTCTCTCATATATATATATATATCAAACATATTTTTTGCTTTATTATTATTATTATTATTATTATTATTATTATTATTATGTACAAAAACATGTTTAACAGAAAATATGAAATTGATAATATTACCAAACATTAATATTACCCTGTTGCTGCTGAATGTTTAGTTGCGTCCTTGTGTATGTTGTCAAGCTCTCTTGAGGAAGGTTGCTGTGGAGGTTTTGTGTTGTATGTACTCTATCAACATAGGAGTTTTTGTGTGTGCTTGGCTATGTGTCCTATGTTTGGTTGTCTTTTTTTGGCTGTTGGTTATTCATCAACTTTGATGGTGTGCTAGCAGATGATATGATGGATTTATCAGTGCCAACCTAGTTAGGATTGGTTTGTCTCGCTTTGATACTCTTTGCACTCATCGCTTTCTATATGGATGTAATACTCTTTGATTCATCAATAAAAATTTTCTATTGCTGATAAAAAGAAAAAGAAAAAGATTACGCATGGTAACGTTTACAATTATTTTTTATTTTTAATTTACATAATATATTAAATATGTTTATATTTATTTTGGATAAAAAATGAAAATAAAAAACATGTTTGGTATGTAAGTATTTGAAAAATTTATTTTAAAAATAAGTGAAAATGAGTGGTTGTAGGAGATGGTTGTCAAGGGTTGAAATGGTGGTCAGAGGTGATTGTTGGTTGCAGTAGGTCATGGTTGGCCATGGAAAGTGGTTGTCGATGGTCAAAGATCGTGGCTAGTTGACCGTCTAAGATGATTGTTGAAGGTGGTTTTCAATAAGAGGTGGTGGTAGTTACTGTTGCAATTGGTAGGAGGTGATTGGTAGTGTGAGAGGTGGTTGGAGGTCAAGGAAGGTGATGATAGGAGGTGGTTGGCGAATGAGGTCGTTAGCGATAGTAATCGGTGTTGGACAATCTTAGTCTTTTTAGGAACAGGAACTTCAACTTTTGCCAAACACCCCCACACTTTTAAGTATTTGTAGGAAGGCGGTCGACCTTTCCACAATTCATAAGCAGTGCTGTTGGTTTTCTTGTGGGGTATTCTATTAAGAACATAATTAGCAGACAATATTGCTTCCCCCCACAAGTTCTGTGGTAAGCCTGAACTTAGTAACATGGCATTCATCATTTCTTTTAAGGTTCTATTCTTCCTTTCAGCAATTCCATTTTGCTGTGGAGAATAAGGAGCTGTAGTTTGGTGAATAATGCCATATTGTGCACAAAATTCATTTAATAGTGCATCATATTCACCACCCCTATCACTTCTAACCATTTTAATGGTTTTACCAAGTTGTTTTTCAACTTCTGTTTTGTAGAGTTTAAACATTTCTAAGGCTTCATCTTTACTTCTAAGTAAATAAACATAACAATATCTTGTGCAATCATCGATAAATGTTATGGAATACTTTTTCCCACCTCTAGTTTGAATAAATTTTAAATCACATACATCAGTATGAATTAATTCTAGAGGTTCGGTTTTTCTTTCAACCGATTTAAATGGAGCCTTAATTAGTTTCGCTTCTACACAAATTTCACATTTATGATTAGGATTAATTTCAAACTTTGGTATATGATCTAAACCAATTAATCTACGCAAAGCATCAAAATTCACATGTCCTAATCTACCATGCCATAAATTTGACTCAAGAATATAAACAAAAGATGTGTTATTCTTATTCATAGCAACTTTCGGTACAACTGTCATTACATTCAACTTAAAGAGACCATCACTCATGTATCCCTTACCAGCATACATACCACTCTTTGTTAATATAAATTTATCAGACTAAAAAACAACCCTAAAACCATTTTTACTTAACAAAGAACCAGAAACTAAATTCTTCCGGATGTCAGGTACATGCAGTACGTTGTTGAGGGTCAGTTCTTTCCCTGATGTCATCTTCAAGATCACTTTCCCTTGTCCAGCCACAATAGAAGTAGAAGAATTTCCCATGAAAAGTTGTTCACCATTTGCAGCCTCATTGTAGGTAGTGAACATCTTCTTGTCCGCACAAATGTGACGAGTTGCTCCAGTGTCAACCCACCACTCTTTGGGATTTCCAACCAAGTTAGCCTCAGACACCACAGCAGAGAGGTTGATGTCATTCACTCCGTCAGAGATGTAATCCAATTCTGTTATATTGGCCTGATTGGTGGTCTTCTTACTTATACTTCCATGATCCTTCTTAGGGCGGTGGCAGTCAGAAGCTCGATGTCCAGTTTTGCCACAGCTATAACATTTTCCTTTGAACTTCTTGCTACTATCGCCTTGTTTAGGACCATCTCCAGTAAACTTTCTCTTTTTGTTATGTGGTTTATGAACTTGTTCTACCACATTAGCCTTGGACTCAATGGGATTTTTCTCATTCCTCTTTTCAGCCTTTCGGTTATCTTCTTCAATTCTTAATCTTATAATCAATTCATCCATAGTCATCTCTTTGCGTTTATGTTTTAAATAATTTTTGAAATCTTTCCAAGCCGGTGGTAACTTTTCCACTAAAGCAGCGACTTGAAATGACTCGTTAAGAGACATACCTTCTGAATGAATATCATGCAAAATTATTTGAAAACTTTGAACTTGAGATATTACCGTTTGGGAGTCTACCATAACAAAATCCAGAAATTTACCGACGACAAATTTCTTCGTGCCGGCATCTTCTGTCTTGTATTTCTTCTCCAAAGAATCCCACAATTCTTTTGCTATTTTCAGAGGACTGTATACATTATACAGCATATTGTCAAGGCCATTTAGGATGTAGTTTCTGCACAGGAAATCTGAATGTTTCCAAGCATCTATAGCGGCAACAACTTGCCGATCACTTTCACCCTCTTTAAGTGCTGGAGTCTCTTCATGGAGAAACCGGGCCAAATTAAGAGTCGTAAGATAGAATAGCATCTTCTGCTGCCATCTCTTAAACTCGGTACCGTTAAATTTTTTCGGTTTTTCTCCATGATTGATTGGTACATGAACATGGTTCTGGATAGGGACTGATGTAGGTGTAACAATAAGAATACCACTGCCAGATGCAGTTTCAGTTGTAGTAGCCATAATCTCTGATTACAAAAATCAGGAAAAAAAAAAATAAAACACAAATTAATTTTCTAGTTACTAAAACCAGAAAATAAATTATAACAACAAAATAATTTTATTTTTCTTGTTACTAAAACTAGAAAAATAAAATATCACAAGAATTTTCTGTAATACCAAATAATATTCTGAATTGTTAATGACACCAGTATCGTACTACTAGTTGTTGTCAAAGAAAAGAGACAGTATATTACTACTATTTGTCAAATAGCATAAATCACTATTTGTTTTTCCAACCAGAATATTACTTTGAAAACACAGAAAATTAAATACAATGAAGATACCAAAAAAGGAGTCTGTCTTAAGATTGTTGGACAATCTTCACTGTATTTAAAAAGATTAAATTCTGTTGTGTACAAAACAACAACAAGAATATAAAGAAATAAAGTAAATGAGAGAATTTGTTTGATTACAAAAATCAAACTCGAAATAAAAATAAATAAATAAAACAACAGATTTTATTTTGTTACAAAAACAAAAATAAAATCTGATTAAATAAACAAATAAAAAACCGAATAAAATTAAACAACTTACTTGGTTAATTTATTTGAATAACTTTTCTGATCAAGTCCAGTGTTTA
The DNA here is from genome assembly GCF_055761805.1 of Camellia sinensis. Classification (NCBI taxonomy): domain Eukaryota; kingdom Viridiplantae; phylum Streptophyta; class Magnoliopsida; order Ericales; family Theaceae; genus Camellia; species Camellia sinensis. Next base: position 94,512,057 of record NC_138962.1, read on the forward strand.
ACACTGTGTCCTTAAGACAGATTCGTCATCTTCACGGTGCTTTCAGAATTTGGACGTCTATCTCCCAGGATGAAATGATCTTACCACAAACAATAGCAGCACTACAAATTGTTTGCCTTACGAACACACTAAGTGTTTACACTCTTTCTTTCAGAAATAAAATGCAGCAAAATGCAGAGATTTAAAGCAGAGGATGGAGTACAAAAATTGGAGTGAAATCCAAATGGGAGGCTAGTCTATTTATAGATGTAAAGGTGACTCTTGGTTTTGAATTGAACAGGTATGAAACCTGTTAGTTTCAAATTTAAACAGATTTGAATCTGTTGGGTTGATAAATCAAACAGATAAAAAACGGGAAGGGCTCTGTTTGGATGAGCAATAAATCCAAACCAGTTTAATTTTGTTTGAAAACGGGAAGGGCCCTATTTGGATGTACAGAAAATCCAAATCAGTTTAATTTGAATTCTGGATTTTATTTTACCAAAAAATAAAATTAAATTCAAATGTTTTTGGCCCAAAAAAAAATTAGAAGCCCAACCTAACCATACACCCGCGCCCAGCCCAGCCCGCCCGACCGGACGGCGGCAGCGGCGCGCGCGTGTGTGGTGATTTTTGGGTCCAATGGGTCTAGCCCATTTTGCCCATAACCTCTCCCTCTAAAACACTTGGGTACCCCTTGGGGCACACCCCAAGTATCTCACCCTAAGCCTTATAAACCCTTTCAAAACTTCCCACCAAATCAATGTGGGACAAGCCAATTTACAACCTTAAGGAATTTCCTCCATAACTCCATTTCCATGGAGCACACTTTGGCTTCAATTTCCCATTCACTCGGTAATGGTTTTGAGCAACCAAATATACCACGTGAATCACAACGCGGCATAGAACGCGTTACCACTTTGACCCGAGTAAATCGATGCTTGGGGCCCATCTAAAAAATAGACCAAACTTGAGAAAAAATTCTGATTTTACCCAGAATTTTTCTACCATTTCCAACAATCCCCCACATGAATGGAATTTGATGACAACGGAAATGCAACAATATGCAGACTTTTACGAAAGAGTATAAGTTGAAAATATCTTGCATCAGGATAGGTAGTTTTCGGCCTTGAACCTTCCCTAGTGATAACCTATCGGACTTACTGGCTAACCAATGGACGCGATGCCTTGAATTGTTCAGCCGTTTGTGTAAGCCAAGACAATAGATTTTACACAAAATATCTTCTAACACATCGTGGTTCTCACTGTTGTGTTCATTTTGGCCTTGAACGCGCCTGGTTTTCATAAGTGTTTCTAGAGAATTTAGCCTCTTCATTCTCATAGAACCGGCCCCAGTTCGACACTCATATAGGTGATTCTTATTGTGAGTATCTCTTTATACTCGTCTTGATTTTATACATTTAATCAAGATATAAGTAATCATTAAAAGCAAAGCTTATCCTTATACCCCTGCATACAACATATGTTGCAGATATCACTCTCACCATAGGAATGGGTAGGGAATTTTTAATCCCTTGGTGATTTCTGGTGAGCCATACATAACTTAGTTGTCCCTTTGAACTTAGTTCTTGGGATCTCCAGTCATATAAGTAGGGTTACCATTATAACGACTCTTATGTAATAGGCTTTAATCCCATCCCTTTCGATGAACTATACACTAGCTCTTTTGTCAAACCTTTTGTTAACGGATCCGCAATATTCTCTTTAGATTTTATATAATCTATTGAGATTATTCCGTTTGACAATAATTGCCTTACGGTATTATGTCGACGACGAATATGTCGTGACTTACCGTTATACATGTGATTCTGTGCCCTGCCTATTGCAGATTGACTATCACAATGAATGCAAATAGCTGGCACAGGTTTTGGCCACATTGGAATGTCTTCTAAGAAGTGACGAAGCCATTCTGCTTCTTCACCTGCTTTGTCTAAAGCAATGAACTCAGATTCTATTGTGGATCTTGCGATGCAAGTTTGTTTCGTGGACTTCCAAGAAATAGCAGCGCCTCCTAGAGTAAAGACATATCCACTAGTGGATTTTGAATCTTTAGTATCCGATATCCAATTGGCATCACAATAACCTTCGAGTACTGCTGGATATCGAGTAAAGTTCAAACCATGATCACGAGTAAATCTTAGATATCTAAGAACCCGAATGATCGCTTTCCAATGGTCTTCTCCAGGGTTACTAGCGTACCTACTCAATTTACTGATAGCATAAGCTATATCAGGACGAGTACAATTCATTAGGTACATTAGGCTTCCAATGATTTGGGAGTATTTTAACTGAGACACTTCATCACCTTTATTTTTCGATAAATAAAGACTGATGTCTACAGGTGTTCTAGCTAAATTCAAATCATCCTTGATAAATTTATCAAGAATTTTCTCAATATAATGAGGTTAAGATAATGCATATCCGTCAGATGTTTTAGTAATTTTCATTCCTAATATAACATCTGCGACCCCCATATCTTTCATATCAAATCTTTTGTTAAGCATTTGCTTAGTTGATTTGATCATGTTTTGACTGCTTCCAATGATAAGCATGTCATCCACATAAAGACAAACTATGACATATCCTTGGTCAGTGTTTTTAACATAGACTCATTTGTCACATTTGTTTATCTTAAACCCATTAGTAAGCATTGCATGATCAAATTTTTCATGCCATTGCTTAGGTGCTTGTTTTAATCCATAAAGGGATTTTACAAGTCGACAACCTTTCTTTTCTTGCCCTGATACTACAAACCCTTCGGGTTGTTCCATATAGATTTCTTCATTTAGATCACCGTTTAAGAAAGCTGTCTTAACATCCATTTGATGTATTTCTAAATTAAACAACGCTGCTATAGAAATAAGCATGCGAATGGATGTTATTCTTGTCACAGGGGAATATGTGTCAAAATAGTCCAGACCTTCCTTTTGTCTGTAACCTTTAACAACAAGTCTTGCTTTATACTTGTCAATTGAACCATCTGCTTTCATTTTTCTCTTGAATATCCATTTATATCCAAGAGGTTTAGAACCTGCTGGAAGATCCACCAATTTCCAAGTATGATTTTGCATAATGGATTCAATTTCATTATTAACAGCCTCTTTCCACAAAGGTGCTTCAGGACTTGTCATTGCTGCCTTAAAGCTTTGAGGTTCATTTTCTAACAAGTATGTCAGAAAATCTGGACCAAAGGATTTTGATATTCTCGCTCTTTTACTTCGTCTTGGTTCATCATTAGTTAAATCCTGTTGGTCGAGACTATTACTAGTCTCTTTTGTTTGATTGTCATTAGTCTCTTGACTTTGTGTACAATCATAAGTTCTTTTCTGTAAACTTAATTCTTGTCCTTTCTTATAAGGAAAGACATGTTCAAAAACCACAGCATTCCTTGACTCTATAATAGTGTTCACATTTATATCAGGTAACCAATAAACACACAGTCTATTGTTTTTGGTCCAAAAAAAAATTAGAAGCCCAACCCAACCACACACCCGCGCCCAGCCGGCCCGACCGGACAGCGGCGGCGCGTGCGCGTGTGTGGTGATTTTTGGGTCCAATGGGTCTAGCCCATTTTGCCCATAACCTCTCCCTCTAAAACACTTGGGTACCCCTTGGGGCACACCCCAAGTATCTCACCTTAAGCCTTATAAACCCTTTCAAAACTTCCCACCAAATCAATGTGGGACAAGCCAATTTACAACCTTAAGGAATTTCCTCCATAACTCCATTTCCATGGAGCACACTTTGGCTTCAATTTCCCATTCACTCGGTAATGGTTTTGAGCAACCAAATATACCACGTGAATCACAACGCGGCATAGAACGCGTTACCACTTTGACCCGAGTAAATCGATACTCGGGGTCCACCTAAAAAATAGACCAAACTTGAGAAAAAATTCTGGTTTTACCCAGAATTTTTTTACCATTTCCAACAACCGGTAGTGATGAGTAATTTCTAGTGGTCGTAAAGGGTGGGAGCAACAGGAAAAAAATAAATAAAATAAAATGCACACACACTAAACAAATAAAACCAATTTTTGTGTTTATAACTTTTTGAAAATCAAAATAAAAACTAAACGAGTTCTTGCTGATATATAATTTTCAAAAACTCTTAAATATAAACATAAAATTGTAAATATAAACGTTATTAAACATGTCTCAAGAAATCCAATTCCACACACATCGAGCAACATAGATAAATTTCAATCAAGTTAAAGTACTAAAATTTTGAATATATATATATATATATATTTAACAATAAACAAGAGAAGATTTTATTGATGATAATTAGCACATATTATATATGAAAATATATCAATAAAGGGGAGGAAGTGTAAAAAGTATCAAAGCAAAGCAACACGACTAGATTGGTGTAGACACTCCATTTTGACTGACCCTAAAACTTTGGGTGCTTGCAAGCCTTCCGATGATGAAATGGTAATTACTTTATTTTTAGAATGTTTGAGATTTTTTGGAGTTGCTGTACAAACCCGTTTTAACCAAAAATCAACTTTTTATAAAAATGACCATTTTACTCTTGAACCTGTTTTCAGCCAAAAAATAACCTTTTGACCCTGAGAAAGAAATGAAAGCCTGGTTGTTTCTCGATTGATGACGTTTTAGAAAATTAGTAGTCGATTTTATCAAAAACATTGATTGAGAGGCAATTCAGGCTTGCTTGTGGGTGGGGCATAGACCCCCACACTTGTGCATGCATAGAACCCCACACTATGCACACACACATACTCTGTGCGGATGCATTTCCAATCGTGACAAAGTTATTTTTAGAAATTCAAAGGCAGCAAGGGAATGTGATAAGAAGCCTTAGGGTGCTTTCCAAGCTTTTTCATTGCCTATATAAGCAGCCATTTCTTCCTCCTTTCAAGGGGTTAGAAAATTGAGAGCTTTTTGTGAGTTTTTTGAGAGCACTTCACCTGCATATCTTCTCCTCTTGCCTTAGCTCTGAAAATACCACCATTACAACAACTTTAAATACTTAAAAACAATCTAGAGCTTGGAACTTGGACTATAATATGAAACCTTTACTTGATGGAGGCTTGTAAGCAAGAAGCTTGAGTTTTCTTGCACTTTTCTTCCTATGCCTTCGCTTTAATCATCCTAGCAGGTAAAACTCTCTCTTTGATTAATTTCAGCACTCTTTTTGGTCTTTATTTCAGTGTTCAATCATAGTTAGGACTTTAGTGCCTCATCTCATCATGTCATTCATCGATTTCATCAAATCTTTCGTTTTTTTTTTCCACATGTTTTGCTTATTTATTTGAAGCAGCATGCTTAGACTTGAATAATCATGTAATATTCATGCATTAAGCCCGATTTCAATCTTGCAATATTTAGCATATTTTTCTTTTTATTTGCTAGGTGTTGTATTTTGTGCATAAATCATGTTAGTAGTCTCAAATCGGACTTAGTTTCATATTTTGCATGTTTATTTGTATATTACAGTCATGTTTATTTTATGTTTTTGCACATAAGATGATTGAGTGGGCATACTGATAAGTCTTCTAATCTTTTATAGCATGTGTGCTTGTTTGGTTGCATTTTTTTTTTTCTTTTCAATAATCCAAGTTTCTATGCTTTTCTTGCTAAATTGTTTGTTTTGAATAATTTTCATGAATATTTTTAGTTTTAGGTTGAGTTTATGGCCATGGATCCTTAAAATCCCACTTTTAATTGAAAATCATTGTTTTGGAAAAATATGACTTTATTCGCTTAACTTAAAATAAATAATATTTATTTTGATCAAATCACATAGTTTTAAAGTAGTAAAGTGTACGGGAAAGAAATAAACCTTCTCGTATAATCCTGTTGATCAATTTGCGCTCCTCCGTACGTCGTCGCTTTATCACCTGAAAACACAAACGTGAGCTAGCCGGCGGGTGTGTGCCGGAAACCTCTCCGATGCCTAAGTCAGTAAGCTTGACAAATAGACAAAAGCTCTGTGTATTCAGAAAGCAAAGTTGTGTGTACCTCTCCAAAGGTGATGTTTGTGAGCTTTTATAGGTTTCGTGCGGCACAATCCTAGTAGGACTTCTACTCCTCCATGCAGAGTCCTCCTAGGATTCATACTCCTGAAAGATAATGCTTATCCTTCAACACCCCCCTCACTGCTTAAACCAAGTGAGATGGTTTTTACCATGGCCGAACTCCAACATGACCGAAGTAATCATGGCTATGCTGAGCCACAGAGTAGGCCGAACTATCCTTAGTTCGGTTCTTCCTTTCGCTATACCTTATCTCAGTTCTCTCATGTACAAACCATGGTGTGTTTAGACCGAGCTACCGAATAGTAAGGTTCTGACCGTTCTATCCACAATACGCCATGACCGGGCTAACTCTGAGACCGGACTAACTTCAAAGTGTCTTTAGACTGGACTAACTTCAAGTCTCCTCCAGCCGGACTAGCTTCGGGGCTCTTGGACCGGACTAACTTTAAAGCCTTTTTACTCAGCCCTTTGTATTGCGGCCCATGACGGCCCATTACCCAGCTCGGCCCAATTTTCATTTAAATTACCCTCTCATAAAGGTTTCAGGCTTAAAATGGATTATATAAAATAATTAATCACTAAAATCATAAGATAGAATATGAGTAAAGGCCAATCTTCGGATTGGGAAAAAGAGGATGCATCATTCCATGACCTTTCTTTTTTGTATCTTAACTCCCAAGCTTGAAATTCTCTGGTTATGACAGATTAGGTATTTTACTTAGTTTTCATTGTTAAAGGTTCCTTGATTCTCCATAAAATTAAGTGACGACTCTTTTAATGTGGGATAAGCAAGTTGACACAACACTTGGGTGGAAACGTGCCTCATAACCAAAAAAGCATGGCATTCATAGTTAGCATCGAGAAGAATGCCCTATCATTTACTAGCACAACCTTAAAAGATGGTGAGAAACCAACAAGAAAAAAAAAAAAAACACAAAGCACACCAAAATCACCTATACAGCAGATCGGTCAAGGCACCCGACTGCCACTATAGCAAGCCAAGCCAGCAACAACATCATCCACTTGGCCATATACTTGATAAATACACACCTCCAACTCTGTTCCTAGATTGCTCAACCAACTCCCTTATGCATAATTTGACTTGTTGCAGGTTGTAAACAATGTCATTAACTAATAATCCAGAGAGGGACACGAAGCTTTGATCCACATTGCAATCCTTACTTTGATAATTTCACACATAGCCTCAAAATTTAGCCGTGAGCCATGAAATATGCTGTCATTTCTTTGTTTCCAAATGGATCAGAGCACAGCCAAAGGGATGGCTTTCCGGATCATACTCTCTCTCTTTCTTTTAGTTTAGTACCAGCCTACCAATGAAATAAGTTACTCACAAATCCAGGTATTACCCATTGCAAACCCTACCATCTTATGATATTAGACCAGATCTGCCAAATAAAAGGGCAAAATAGTAGGACATGGTTAACACTTTCTACCTCTTTATTGCAAAAAGTGCAGTTCATATTAGTTTCTTCATTGAGAATTCCAATCCTTTGAAGGTAACAAAAGGTCTTGATCCTTTCTATCCATGCTAGCCATTCAAAGAATTAAAGCATTTAGTGGGAAACATTCTTCCAAATAGAGTCTGCTACTTTGCTAGTATTGCCAAAAGCCAACTTATATCACTTATAGGTTGAGGAAACGGTACATGATATACCTGTATTCCACCTCAAGCTATCAGCCATACTTTCCCTACTAACAGGTGCATTAAGTAGCATCATGTTTAGTCTCCTCAATTCCTTCACATCTCATTCAAAGAGAGATCTTTTGAAGTTCAGATTCCATTCCTCATTGCTACTTCTTTTATTATTCAATACATTCATAGCTTCAAATTTATCCAAAGAAAAAGAATAAAGTCTAGGAAACCCATTCTTTAAGCATACATTACCAATTTAGGTTTTTGTTCTAGCAAAACCTAATATGTCATTCCAAATCAAAGACTTTCTAAGACTTTCCATAGGTAATGACCACTAGCCCCTTCCTACCTTTCTGTACTTGTCGCAAATCACCTGTTTCCAAAGGGCATTCTTTTCAGCTCCAAACCTCCATATCCATTTCAACAGCAAACAATCATTCGTAAGTCTAACCCTTTTGATTTCTAAACCCCCTTGACTTTTGCTTTTTGAGACCTCTTCCCACTTGACCAAATGGACTTTTCTTTTAAGGTCATCACTTCCTCAAAAGAAGTTAGATTGGATTTTATCAATGTTCTCTACTACTCCTTTTGGCATTTTGAACAAGGATATAGGTAATAAATTGGCAAGCTACATAGCACAGATTTTATCAGTGTCAACCTACTAGCAAATGATAAGAATCTTCTCTTCCAAGAGGTTAGTTTTTGTTTGCATTTGTCAATCACTGGTTACCAAGTCTTTCTTCTCCTTGGAATAGCGCCCAAAGGTAATCCTAGGTATTTTAATAGCAATATTTGGTGCAAGCAGTTCAATTTAGCAGGAAATCCTTGAGTAAGTTATCTAGTGATCCAAATCCCATACACTACACTGTTGTGGTAATTAATTCTCAGCCCTGATAGAATTTCAAAACATCTCAAAATTCTTTTGATGTTGGTTATCTCCTCCTAATTTGCCTCACAAAATAGAATTGTATCATCTGCAAATTGCAGATGAGTAATCTTAAGATCACTTGAGCCTACGACTGCTCATTTAATCAATCTCATCTACAATGCTCTAACCAATAATATGTTAAGCCATTCAGCCACAATGTTGAAAAGAAATGAGTGAGGTGAAATTGGACTACCTTAGCACAACAAAATTCTCCGACGACTATTTTCAATGGCTCTCTAGCAAAGTAAAATTTCACTATATTAAGTTAATGAAATTTCATTGTTTAAAAAAAAAAAATTAATTACTGAAAATTACAAAATTTAAAGACAATTGAATTTTCACTATCTTAGAAAGTCAATGAAATTTCACTGACCAAACCAAATGGAATTTCACCAAGTTAGTGAAATTTCTCTAATCAAATACTGTCAAATTACTTAAGGTCAACTTAAAACAAGGTCGATGAAACTTCACTGACCAAAACTAGTGAAATTACACAGGGTCAGTAAAATTTCATTGACTTTGGTCAGAGAAATTTCACATGCTTTTAGTTTAAGTCAGTAAAATCTCATTAACTATAAAATTTTCATTGTTTTTACTAAGACTAAGAGATTGGTGACAACGGCGACAATTTCTAGTGAAAGGAATATAGATAGCTGGGCTGGCGAATGCATTTGAGGTAGTTGTAAGAGATGTTGATGCAGTACCAGCAAACACAATATATGCCGCATCAGAGAGAGAGAGAGATGATACGGAGAGAGAGGCAAAGAGAGAAATGAGAAGTAGAGAAAAAAATGATAAAGTGATGGATTTCTAGGGTTATAAAAGTAGTTTTGACTATTTATGTTAAATTTTGTTTTTATCCTTCTAAAATTTGAAATCAGATTTTAAAACTCTTATACAAACATGTAAAGAGATCTCTAATTTTTCCTTATTAATTTATTTAATGAAATCTATTGTTTTAGATTAATAATTTAGAAGATAAAATTAAAGTGTGAATTAATATATGGTGTTCAATATCTCACTCAAAATATCTAATAATTTTCTGTTAAAAAATCATGTTGGATGATAATCCTCCATGACTAACTTTTGCCATAATGTATTGTATTCTATGGTTGATGAGTGATTATTAGATAATCTTAGAGTATTGTTCCACATCATTCATTACTTGATATTTATCAAGTTATCTCTCAAAATCTTAAAAAAAAGTATTAAATCTCATAATTTTGACCCCAAATTTTTTTTAAAAAAAAAACCAAATTAAGGCTGAATTTATCCAAAGAAAACAACATAATTTTTTATGATTTAGACTCTTACCAATACAAAAGTCAGTGCCAACGCCAAGCCTTTTGTTATCCTTTTTTCTTTTGTCTAAAATTACTGTTGTCTTTGCAAAAATCCTTTGGTACACAAATTTTCAAAGGATTGAGCTTGCTCTCGTTCATGATGGAAGGTATCGTCAGAGCTGACCCTGAGTTTTCAAGGTCCAAGACGAAATGACCTTTTTGATATTAAAAAAAAAAAAAAAAAAAAACAAGTGTTTACTTTTATATATAACAATCAAAATAATATATTAAGAATTTATTTTCATAGATAGTAAAATCAGTTTATAGTAAATAAAAATATCAAAATAATATTAAACAAAAATTGAACAAATTGAACAAATTCGAATCTACAATTCAAAAGAAAATTTATCTCACAAGAATTAATGAACAGTTGGTAGCAATTTGATTCAAGAAAAACAAAACTAAGACATATTAACATAAGTATTGATTTACAAAACATAAATTAAATCTTCTCTAACAAAAGATAACATTTATTAATAAAAATTTTAATGTTACCGAACTATAAAATTAAAGGAATTCTAAACTATAGCAAGGACGCCGATCAAATAAAAAAAAAAAATACGGCAAGGAAAAATGAATTTATTCACATTGCAAGTGTAAACAAAACAAATAATTGATTAGCCTAAAATTGTAAACCCTACATTCAAAATGTGTAAACTTCTCTAAAAATTGTAGACTCCATTGATTTAAACTAATCAAAACTTGTATTTTTGTTCTCATTCTTTGATAGAATGAACAAAGTTGAACTCATATAAAGGAGGGAGGGAGTGAGAATATACTCATTGATATTCCTCGTGATAATTCAAATTCCAAATAGATTTGATTTATTTGAAAAAAGTGAAAGCAAAAGGTGAGATTACACAAAAGAAATTTTATTAATGCAAAACCATCTGATATTTATTTTGATGGACCATTTGCTTTGTATCGAATTTTTATTTATTTATAATAATGTTAGGAACCTAACAAATATATCAATTAGATATAGTATTAGTTGGGGGTAAAGTCTATATACCAGTGTTGTGTATTTGTTAGTTGATATTATTCAATAAGTAAACAAAAATATTTAAACATAGTAGAAGAATTATATTTTTTAATGTGTATTAATTGGACATTATTTTTTATAAGAACCACATTTTTTAGGGCCCTACATCTGTACATAAATTTTGGGATCTTAGGCAGTGGTCTTACTCCTCTATGCCCAAGGCCTTCCCTAGGTACTCTTCTGTCTCGTAAGTCCTACCATTAGTCTCGTTTCGATGATTCGAATAATTTATTTTATAGGACTCTTTGTGTATATTGTCTATAAAAAAAAAAAAATTGGATTGATCCGATAATCATAACTTCTCCATTATATTGCGTTTGTATAAAAAAAAATAAAGAGTTTATTTTTAAAAACACACTTGTCATTCATTTTTTTAGGAGTAATTCTACTTACACTACAAAACTATCTCTTTACATCCTTAAAACTTCAAATTTTCATTTTAATTTTTTTTACACTTTTTATAATTCCATTGTTGTCATCATCCTTGTAACAATAGTAGAGAGAGAGAGAGGAAATAATATGTAATATATTAAATTAATTAATCTTACCTTACAAAAAAAGTCACTTTTAGCTACTAAACTATTGGTCGCCAATTGTCTGTTTTGGTCGCCAATGACATTCTGCGACCAAAAAATTTGGTCGCTACGTTTGTCGCCAAAACCCTGTCGAGAAAGGTCTTGGACGGTTTTGCCGACCAAAAAATCTTTGGTCGGCAAAAAGCAAGTCTTTAGCTACCAAAATTTTGGTCGCCAATAGTCAATTATATTTCTTTAAAATTATACATTTACCGACCAATGTTTTAGTCGCCAATAGTCAAGGAATCGCCGACCAACACCTTTAGTCGCCAAAAGCAACACCAATCGCCGACCAACACCTTTGGTCGCCAAAAGCTTCAAACGTGAAAAAAAAAAAAAAAAAATCGTTGTACAACAATTTGATCCGCTCTTGCGGAGATTTGAACTGCCAACCTCCTACACCATAAACCTAATGCACCAAAATCTTCTCACTACGTCTCTATAGCACCACATAATTATATATGTAACATATATTATTTATATAGTATATACATCCATATTAATATAAAAGTATATGTATAAACATAATTATTTTAATGAACATAATTTATGTAAAATAAACTATTTAGTAGCAAAATAAAAAAAGATCACTTTTGGGGACTAAACATATTTTTTAGTCGCCAATTCTATACTTTTGGCTACTAATTATTTTTTAGTTGCTAAAAAACTTTACTTTTGCCGACCAAAGTCGGATTTGGTCGCTGAAGATGCACTTTTAGCTATCAAAATTTTGGTTGCTAAAAAATTTAATTCCCGCATTAGGATTTTTGTTCTCTTGCGCTAAAAACGACCACTTTTGGTGACTAAACTTATTTTTTTGTCGCCAATTGTAGACTTTTGGCTACTAAAATTTTTTTAGTCACCAAAAAGCTTTACTTTTGGCTACTAAATTTTTTTTAGTTGGTAAAACTCATATAATCAGCGACCAAACTTATTTTTAGTCTCCAATTGTAGACTTTTGGCTACTGAATTTTTTTAGTCGCCAAAAAGCTTTACTTTGAGCTACTAAAAATTTTTTAGTCACAAAAACTCAGATAATCAGCGATCAAACTTAGTTTTAGTCGCCAATTGTAGACTTTTGGCTACTAAAATTGTTTAGTCGCCAAAAAGCTTTACTTTTGGCTACTAATGTTGTTTTGGTCGCTTACTTTTGGCTACTAATGTTGTTTTGGTCGCTGAAAGCTATACTTTCAGTGACCAAATTTTTTTTAGTCGGGGAATTTGGTCGCCGAATGTGTTTTTTCTTGTAGTGTTATATAATAGAAGGCCTGTGTATATAGGTTGAGAAAGAATATCTTATAAGGAACCTAACTACGAGAAAGAATATCTTATAAGAAACCTAACTATGGTAATACAAATATATCTAGAAATATATACCATATATACATTAACATCCCCCCCCCCCCACAAATACAAGGAGGATAAACATCTTGAGTTTGGAGAAAAAAACTAAAACATGAAACAAAACTAAATAAAATAAAAAGACAAATAGATTGCAAAGTCCAAACGGGAGCGCAAGGTGCTTAAAATAGATCAGAGGCCGAAACTAATGTAGGGAGATAGTTTATAGTCGTGTCAGACCGTTGTAGGAACTGGTCTAAACTAATGTCAGGACAGTTTAAGGTTATGCTGGACCATTATAAGAACTGGTCGGAATCAATGTCAGAATAGTTTACGGGGTCATGTCAGGCCGTTGTAGACTGGATGTTGAACAAGCAAGCGTGATACACACATAACTTATGACGTGGCATTGAATGATGATGGCAATAGATGACTGAGTGTGCTAGGAGGCGGCTTGGATGGTGATCCAGGGGGTGACTTTGGTGGTGTGCCAAGGGACGGCTTGGGTTATGTGCTAGAGAGGGCTGCTTGGATTGTGCATCAGAGGAGGCAACTTGGGTGGTAAGCCAAGAGGCGACTTGGGTGGTGTACCACAGAGGGGTAGCTTGAGTTGTGCGCCACAAAGGACAGCTTAAGTGATTTGCATGGTGTATAAGCATGTTCACCATGATATAGGTATAATATCCCCCCTCAAACTCAAATAAGTTTGAAGATAGAAACCTATTTGAGGTTGAAGTAGAGAGAAAGACAAAGTGGGGCAGAAGTACACCAAAAAAAAAAAAGGATTACGAGTAAATATATCAGGCTGATTTGATTTTGTTCATAAACAACATAAGCGAAGAGTCCTACAATATAAATGATTATGATAAACTAAATAGGATCCATGGTCAGCGCCACATGCCCAAACAACACATTTCAATCGAGATGAAGACTGGAAGGTAAGCCCAATCTTTTTTTAAAAATTGTGTGCTATATTCATTTTGTTATATATATTTTTTATTAGATGTTATATATTTTTGTGATAAATGTTGTCTAATTTTTTGATAGAATTAAAATAATTTGTAATTCAAAAATAAAATTACGTCTTTTTATAGTAATATTATACATTTTTTTTTATTAAACCATTTATGAACCGCAAAATATGTAACCACAAAAATACATAATTTTATTTTTAACCCATAAAATGTCAGAACTCTATTTGAAAATTAAGTAATATTTATTACAAAAATATGTAATATATACACCATAAAAATGCTTAACAAGATGTATAGGGTATTAAGGGTGTGTATCGAAGGAGTTTCCTACAATCACACATGGAACATGAAATATGAAAGGATTGAAATCCTTCAAGTAATTGTATATATTTGAATTAAGTTTTGAAGTGAAATTTGTAAAAATAAAAGTAAAAATTAAATTAAATTATTTTTATTTTACCCTTTATTTGTCGTTTTACTCCACAAAATTTCATTTAATTTTAAAACCAAACACAATTTTATTGTTTGTCCAAGGTAGTAAAACTCACTATACAAAGAAAGGAAAATCTTGAAAGGTTTCTTTTTAGATGGTAAAATTTTATTTTGTTTTTTGTTTTCTTTGAAAGGCTGGAGGGTCTATTTCAATCTCAAATAACGAAGCCGATGAATTGGCGAGTAATCGGAACATTAATGTACGCTGACGCAACAGTGGTTCTCCTTCAAGACGCGGCCCACGCCAACAGTACAAAAATGTAGTTCCTTGTCTACACGAATGATAGATGTTTTTTAATTTATTATTTATTTATTTTAGAAAGGAACTATATTAAAAACTAGGTACAATACAAAACAAAAATAATTGATAATTTTAATAAAAGAGCTCTAATGAGCTTTAATAGGAGTGGATCATACTGTGATGTAATGTTTTAACCTTGTGTATTTTGTTTTTTATTTTTTTTTATTCACTGTCACATCATTACAACTCAATTAGAATTACAAAATTAGAAGAATCTATTATTATCATATTATTAAAGCTCAATTAGAATTTCAAAATTAGACAGATATATCATTGCTCTAATACAAAATTCAAGGGTATCATATAATTGTTTGCAAGAGAAATAAGAAAATAGTGACGATTGTGCAATCTTATTTATAATTTAGACAACAATTGACTTCTCAGTGGATATCTCACAAATGGTTCACCAGATACTTGCTATTATAAATAAGATTACTTTTACTTAGTTGATAAATGTATCCTATAATTTTACATGACCAACTGTTTTATCCCCATCAAAAAAAAAAAAAAACCTGTTTGACAAGTTTTGCATCTGTTTCCCTTCTAGTCCACCTATCCCCATGTCCAAAGCAAGTTTAAAAAAATAAAATAAAAAATGAAACGTTTATGTATAACAAGGATAAGGTCATAGTAGCATTGTTAAAAATATGAGGCAACATGACGATTTGTTTATTATAAAATAACAAAATCAAAATTTATCACTTCATTTTTATTTTAAATTTTTTTATTTATTTATGTGACACAATTCTTGTCACATTATGTGATAAGTAGGGACAACACCATTAGTACGTACACGGTCACATTGGATGGTAAACAATATGTTTAAGTGGTAACTAACTAGGTTAATTTCTGTGATAAATAAAGCCAGTTTAAGTGGTAAATAAAAAGAAATTACTTCATTTTTAAAAAAAAATCACTTTGTTTTTTTAACCAATTTTAATACTTATCATTTGACTTTTTTGTTTTTTTAAATTCAAATCTAACAGTTAAATTGATTTTTGGGTATTAAAGATGATTTTCAAGTATAATATCCAATAATTATATTATTCTATATATATATTTGTGCGAAAGAAAAATCCATGTGCAAGTGGTGGTACAACCATTCGTTACCAGATTTGATTTTCATAAAATATATACTTACATTATAACCAACCTAGAGGAGCTCCCATCTAAAAAGAAATATCGTCTTCAAAAAACACAAGCCAACCTAAAAAGATCATTAAATCTAACTCTTCTACCAATAATACAAATAAATATTAAGTACAACAGTAAAATTGTGCCACTGCAAATGAGGACCAGTGGAATATTTTTGTTTCTAACAAAATTTTACCATGTAGTTTTTCATACTGCAATGTAAGATTTTTATTGATGGGTAAAACCATTGTATAATCTCACTATTATACCTAATATTTGCTTTATAAATCACCCATTAGAAAAAGAGTTAATTGATGAAAATCCTATGAGGTCATATGCTATTTGATCCAAGGTTTGATCTTTTTTTATATTAGGGAGATGTATTGAAAAGTCACCAAAAAAGTTGCCGACATCGGAAAAGTTGTTGGCGGTCAATAGTGGTTAGTGGCGGTGAGATGGACAAATAGGTAACATTAAACAGATAGATGACACGTGTATAGATATGTAAGATTTGAATATATAATTAAACAAATAAGTAATATTTGAATAGATAAATAAATAAATTTTGAATAAATTAGTATCCCTTTCGAACAAAGATAAATTCTTTTCGATAGATAATATCTTTTTAACTTCAAAAGATTTAAACTTGGAAGTTGGATATAATGATTCAAAATTTTTAACAATGAACTTCTTCCATAAAAACGAAAAGACAATAAAAAGAAAAAGCAAAAGAAGAAAAGAAAAGAATGAGGTCTCAAATTAATAAATCATGAGGGACAAGTGAGTGGTTAGGACGAACATGAGGACCGACAAGCCTTTTTATGAGAAATTTGTTGGCATTTATTTTAATTTTATTTATTACTCTTTCATTCAACCTTTGCAACCAAAAGTCAACAACTTCAAATAATAAAAGTGTAGACACTTCGTTTTTGACAAAAATCAATAATTCCAAATAATAAAGTGTAGACATTTTATTTTTTACAGACCTTAAGATTTGTACATTTTTTGAAAAGTTTTTGATAAAGAAATCAGAGATCATTCTAAGTAATAAGTCAGGAATGAAAAGATTGACAAACCTTCTATGCATCGGTTTTGGCCAAAAGATTTTCTGGACTCTTAAACCTATTTTCAAAATATTTTTAAAGCAATTGGCACTTTGTTATTTATTTTGGCCGTTCTTAGTAGTATGTTTTCCAAAAAACCATTGATTCTCTTTTCAAAAGAAATAGCTAGAAAGCCCGAATGAATGAGAAAACGGGGAAAACCCTCCAAGAAAAGCAAACGGATGAGTTCAGGCCGGCTGAACAACTCTTCAAAGAATACACCAAACAACTTTAGTACGTGGACACACGTCCGGACCATTTATGCTTCGCCGGACAATTTTTGGAGGATACATGCCGGACTACTATACCAGAGCTGAACAAATCTCATCTAGCATAACCTATTATGACGTTAGCCAAGCAATTAGAACTTTTTATTATTTGGTGCGGTCCTATACCTGTAATTGGTAGTTTCTGAACTATTAATTTGTTTTCTTAATGCATGATATATAATATTTTTTTAATCAAGTCTTGTATTTTATGTTGTTGCTAGTATATTTTTTGGAAGCGCTCTTTATTCGACATTGGTGATCAAAACAGCATTGTCAATAGTCATAATGATCTGATTGTAAGTAACATTTGAAATAAAATCACAAGTCAACGGCGGTTAGTAACCTACATAATCAAGTCATTCCAGATATGAAGTAGTACGATGCAAAACCTATTCAACAATGATTTGCCAACATTCTATTGTGGGGTTATTACAATGTCAAAAATATATATATATATATATATATAAATTTATAAAAAAAAATTATAAATTTAATTATTAATATTTATAAAAAATTTCATTAATTTGTAATTACTTTTGCAACACCCACTGATGTGATATTTTCCCTTCTATTATTAGGAAGGGTCCACTAGTTCATGACAATGACAATGCCCCCAAAACGTAAGTCAGAGCATCTTCAGCTTTTCAATTTTTATTTTTATTTTTTTACCAAAATATATAATTCATTCTAATGGTGAGAATTAAAATGTGTTAATTTTTTTTTTTTGAAAATAACATATCCCAAAATTGTGATGTAAATTATTTGACCTCTAATCTTTTATTTTTTAACATTTAAATGCATAAAAAAAAATCATTTGATAAAAACTCGATTTGATAAAAGTTTGATTTTTTTGGAGGGCAAATTTCACTTTACCCCTGTGGTTTGGGTTAGGTGTAGATTACCTCATGACATTTGGAAATTACCACATAACCCCCATGTGGTTTGTAAACTAAAACGCACAGTTAACTTCTGTTAACATATCGTATAAATTTACCTTTATTTCCCCATCTTCTTCCTCTTATCTCTTTTAAATTAAACCTGCAAATGTATATACACACACCTATTTTCTGTCTTCGTTCTTCCATGCTACCAACTCTAACATATATATATATATATATATATATATAATCTGTAGCTATATATATATGTATATATAATCTGTATATATATCTATATATATTCCTAAAATCTGTAGCTAAGATTTCCACAATACTTCTTTCATGAAATCCCAAAATTTTATGGCTAAATGACCCCAAATTTTCTTGTAACATTTCTAATTGCCTCTCATCTGCAACCTCAATGGTTTTGACTGGCATTAGCAATCATCCATGTAGTATCAGGGAAGAGGTAAAATGGTTAGCAATGAAGCAGGGCAAGGATATGGAAGCAAAGGAGACACTGGATGGATTTTACTGAAGGAAGATGAATGAAAGGGATTGAATATGCAGTAAGCTACAAAAGAACAAGTCATGGTGTTTAAACATTTGTTAAACTATAAAATTTTTGCCGGAATCCATGAGGCTACCGGTATTTAGTGGCTTTCATATAAAATTTTTGTTTTAGTTTGATCACGGGAGAAGCTACAAGCAGTGGACGTTGATGAGCTGGAAAAAAGAAAAGAAGAGGAGAAAAGGAGGAGAAGGAAAAAAAAATGGAAGGCTGCTAATGGTTGGGATGAAAGGAGTAGAGAGAGAAATAATTGAATGACATTGTTTATAAATTTGAAGATGTGCCAGAGACATTTTCGTCTTAAAAATAGTGTTGCTCTCCTTGCAAGCGCGTGACTCTCACACAATGTGTTATCTTGAATGGAAAAGCTAACTGCGTTTTAATCCACAAATCACATAGGGGTTACGTGGTAATTTCCTAATATGAAGAGGGTGATCTGTACCCGGACCAAATCACATGAAGATAAAGTGAAATTTGCCCTTCTTTTTTTCCCGAGAAACAGGAGAAACAGGTACAAGTTTGATGAATGAATTGAATCTCATGAAAAACTTGGTGAAGAATTGGAGAGGCTGTATGAGAATGGAGTTCTACTAGGAAGATAGTATGCAGGTTGCTACACACCACTGCTTTTAATAGCCATTAAAACTGTAGCCCTTTTTGGGTACGCATTTCTGCTATATACTGCCCAAATGCAACGCATGAATCCAAATGCATAATCATTGTACATCACTACCACAAATCCCTGTCTAACTTATCACATTTGGTAGCTTCATTGTAAATTACTGAGCACTGTCATACCACCGAGCTGGGCTATAAATAATTCCAAAACTTAAGCATCTTTGTAATTGATCTCAAAACGGTACATGTATCACATTAAATCATCGTGCAATTGGTTTTTCTCATCATTCCTACAAACAAAAAAAGGAAGGGAAAGAAAGCAACGTTTTCAATTGTTAAGGTAATGAACCATCCTCCCTCAAACATAAAATTCTAATAATCGAAAGAACAGGTGAGATGCTTTGGCCATTGATCTTTCTTTGTAGATTGTCTGCAGCATTCAGTAGGGCCGGAACTTTCTTGCAGCCCTCAATTGTTGTATCCGCTTTTTATCCTGCTCAAATTTGCTTTGAAGTGTCATAATCTCTGCAAATCAAGTGCCAAGAAGATACATCAACAGCTGAAAAGAACAATAAACAAAGATACATAACAGTGCATTTGTCTTGGGTTATATACTCACCAATAACTTGACAATGATAGTTTTAGAGTGACAAATATGTAAAAACGTACTTCAATGTTTAGCAATTTTCTATTGAAAAAGATAGAATCAGATTACAGCAAGGACACACCAGAATGTAAGTTTACGACTTTACAATGCGTTATTTTTGTAGGCCTCCATTAGGCAAATCCATTACTTTAATTGAATGATGTATATGAATTAGGTCCAGAACTCAAATGTACTTTAAGTGTCAACAGAAATAAGAGGAATGAAAACAGAATGTAGCATATCAAGTTATGCAGGCTAATGCATCGCACCTGGGGCCAAATTTAAGGTGAAAGGCAGATGTTAGAGAGCACGGTTAAACTATATCAATATAATAAACTAAATTTTTTTTTTTAAATTATCCATTTAAATGTATTATCAATGTATGCACTAACAATTATTCCCAGAAAAGGAACAGGGAATAGAATTTTGTTTGTGAGAATCAACATACCATTCCTCTGGGCCTCTCTTTTCTGGAACCGGTAGAAATCTAACCCAACATCTTTACTTTTCTTCTTGGCCATATTTTCCAGAACAGCAGCATGGGCAACAGAACCCACAGTAATTCCACTTTCAGTATCTGTTGTCTTTTTCCGACCCTTGTGATGTACCACAACAGTCCATCCACCTTCAGCAGCAAGGGCTTCGCTTTCTTTTCTTGCCTGCAAGTGCCATAATAGATTGAATGAAATAACAGTCAGGCCCAGCTGCAAAATTCACAGATGGAAATAGGACAAACAGATTTCCATAATCGTTGAGCACGTGCTTATATGTGATAAATCAGTTTATGCATATATCAGTATTTCACTCAAAATTTAGTAACACATAAGATGTGTTTCCACCATTATACATGCTGACATTAACATATGCTCAAAACACTCTACTCAGAGATGATTGGCATACATTAAAATTGTAATACTTATTTATGTTTTTTTATAAGTAAAACAATTGTGTTAAAAGAGCATCAAGGGATGCTACCAATGTACACAAGCCAAAGACTCAACCAGGAACTCCAAAGAACATTGATTTATGTACATATAAAAACCTATATTTATAGGGTATATACATATGAGTAATTCAAAGGAAAAATATATATATATTTGATAGGATTTTATTCATTTTAGTAATGAACGAAACAAATAGGATTGATTATATGTATCACAATTTCATCACATGTAAAAGCAGCTCAACGAAACACCATAGGCCTCCACCAAAATAACAGGTGGAGGCATAACAGAGAGGCCTGAGAGAGGAAAAATACCTGCTCCTCTTGTTCGTCGTAAGCAATTATAAAATCATCAATCCTTTGTTGCAACATGTTTAACCCTGGTCTACTTTGATGGTATTCTGTAATCCACTCTGCATTCCAAGAAACTCTTGTTAAGCAGCTCTCATCAAGAAAAAGAAATTATCACTAAGAAGGTTAAAACATTTAGCATGCAAAAAAAAAAAAAAAAAAAAAAAAAAAAAAAAGACTACTACAGAAATTCAGGAGAACGGACTATAAAGCATGTCACTTTCTCTTAAATAGAAAAAGCAAGTTTTGCCGGCATCATGTTATGAGAAGATTTTATTTTTATCAAGGAGAGTTTGAAGAGGCCTTAAATCTTATTGACAAAATTGATTCTGAAGCATAATAATAATAATAATAATAGAACTTGAAAAACATAAATATATATATGTACTGCTAGAGAAAAAATGAAATAGGATGTGTATACACTGAACCAATAAATCAAGAGCTGTTCAAAACATTTGTTTGGCTATTCAAGGATTGTTCAAAACATTTGAGTTTCACAGGTGAAAAAACAAGTGCATTTGAATAATAGTAATTCATACTTTTCATTCCTCTGGAGCAGTCCTCATCTCCTGAAGATATCTCATAGACTTCATTTTGTTCAGATTCTGCTCTCTTCTCCAGTAATTTCTCATCTTTGTTTGATAACAGGCAGTCATTCTTCTTAGTCTTACAAGACTTTTTTGACTTGCCTACAGGAAGAAAGTCAAATATTACAATTGTAATAATACCACAAATAATACAATCGCAACATAACATTGAATATTTGGAAATTTATCAATTTTATTGTCAAGTTCTAGAGTTTGAAAAATAAAATCCTTCTAATCAGAGCAAAAATCAAATTAACAGAAAGTTATATCATGTAGTTATGTAAGAATCCCACACAACAATCTTACAAGCACTTTGTCAATCATTTTTGTCACAATGTTAACCCTCCATCTGGTTCCATTAGAAAAGGTAGCAGAAAATGGTCACACGACAGACACATGCACTGCCTGCGGGGTAATTGACACTTCCACCCCATCAAAATTTTACCTCATTGTGCTCCTTTTCAGATGCACCACCACAAGGAGTGGCAAGGCACTTCACACCAACCTAACTCTTCTACTTTTGTGTTCACCATGCAAGGTGCTCAGAACCTCAATCATTGATCTAGATTATATGCATAGTCCAACAGACTGCAAACAAAGAAAAGAGAATGGACCATAATTTTAATTCAACCAGTGGATGAATTGTTATGTTTTCTTATTTTTGATAAGTTCGCCAACAAGAGGATGAATTGACAGAAGTCACTATCGGTAGAATTTTCTCAAATGCTGCAGTCCAACCAGAAAAAGCATTATCATTATAGAAAATGGAAACGAAATAAACAAAGGAATCTCTACTTCAAAGATACCATCTTATAGCCTACATGTTAAGTACTTATGCGGACATTCTTATACTGCGCTCTAACAGATAACAGTCACAGGCAGATTAGAGCAAAAGGCAAAAGAGAAAACACTATGATAGAAGTTCAAAAAAGAGAAACAAAATAAATAAGTGAAAGGAATGAGGTATTCAACAAGGAGCTTGGAAAGATCCCTTTTTGTGAAAAACTTCATTTTCAAATGATCATATAGTTCCTTAGTACTTCATACCTTTATCTTCTTTAGATCCATCTTCAGCTTCCTTACTGAGTTCATCGACTTTGTCAACCCCAGATTTCATTGTGTTCTCACTTTTTCTTCTCTTTTTCCTCAATTTTCTCTCTTTGTTTTCTCTATCTGCATGTGCACCATTCTGTTCATCAAAGCCACCTTCCACTTCATTATATAGGTCATCAACTTCGCTAATTTCAGCTTTATTTGTCACGTCATTCTTTTTTTTCTTCCTCAACAATTTTCTTTTTTTCTTTTCTCTCTTTGCTTCATCTGACTTGTTTGCTGAAACCCATAAACATTATTTGAGCAACATAAGAAGATAAGTAGCCCCATTAAACACAAAATTAATAAATCAAAGATACCTTCACCTTCAATATTGTACGGATCAACTTTAGTGGCTTCAATTTTGCATCCCTTTTCCCTCTCTCTTCTCTTATGCCCTGGCGATTTATTTCTTTTCTTAACTTCCATTACTTGACACAACTTTGGCTCTGGAGAAACAAAAAGACACCATTAATCTATGAGTGTCATCCCCCTAATGGAATGAAATTGCTTATTTCTAATTTTCTTAGCTTGTATCATAGAATATGTAATCCCAATTTTTGTTGAATGGTCATTTACATTTACATGAGCTGAATCAAATCAGAGAAAGGGAATGTAAAACTATAATGGGTATTCCACTCTAACCCATTCTATCATATAGCTTACCAAATATAAACGCAAATTAATTGCAACACATATTAATTATTCCTCCATATAAACATAAAGAGAATCAAATTCTGAATAAAAAAAATGTAAAATTTACGAATTTGAGACAAACCCCCTTAGCCAATAGGGTATTTATCAGAATAAATTAAACAGAAAAACAAAAATACAATCCACCTACCTGTTTCAGCAAGGTTGGATTTTTTTGTTCTTGTTCTTGTTCTTGTTCTTCTTTTTCTTTAAGAGTGGTGCTTTTGCTAATCCATCACCAGCTGTTATCTTCAAGCTTTCTGCGAGTCCTTTGTTCCCATCTCTCTTTCTTTGTTTCTCTCTCTCTCTGCTTCTGATTGAGTGATATGATTGAGAATGTCTAGAGAGAGAAAAACAGCGAGTAGACAAAACAGAGAGAAGACAAGTTTAAGCCCTAGGGCGCCATTTTAATCGGGTTGGTTGGGTTCGGTGTCAAACAATTGATTGATGAGTCCACTACAACCTATATTAATATATGGGTAGTTTGGGTTTCATTCTTGGCCTAGCAAGGCTTAGATATGGGAAACAGCTTTAAAATTATTTTTTTAAATAGAATTTAGAGGAAATTTCATTACCCACCCCCCCCCCCCAAAAAAAAAAAAAAAACTATACCCCTCTGATCAATCACACTTGAATTTTTGATATTGTAAATTCACCCCCTCACATATTTAAATCGTGATCAATTTGCCCCTACCTTCAATCGAAAAAGGTTGAAAAAAATTACATTTTGATCCCAAATTTCAAATTATGGATCCAAATTTACCCATTCTCTTCTTCTCTTTCACCCAAACCACCCATTCTCATCTATCAACCAAACAACCATCACCACCACCCCATTGCGCCACCACCAACCATCCTAAAAACTAAGAAAATTCATCAAAAAGAAGATATACTTCGATTCACAAATAATCATACATAATAATGAACACTAATTTAGCTTTAATAAACACAAACAAACTAATTCAATTCAATTAATTTTCAAATCTATTTAATTGATACATATATTTATATACATGAGCAATCCTTCCAATGTCCAAGAAACCCATTGCCTGTGCAAGCACTCAAAAGGCTGGTTAGCGTAAACTAATCCGATGGTAGAGTTCCAAACACACATCAATCTTCCACTATTGTGCAAACCCAGTAATCATTGTTGTCCATGAAACTACATTTTTGTCGAACACTTGATATGCATCGCCTAACTCGTTGCATTTGCAGTAACAACTAATCAAAGAACTACCAATTTAGACATTGGTGAAAAACCCAGTTTTAATTACCAAGCAATGAACTTGAATTCCCAAAACGATAGCCTTTGGACACCCACGAGAACTCAAAGCGTGAGACAGAACAATTGGGTTGGCTCTCAACTCTTCCCTATTTAGCCTAAACAACATCGAAAGAGGACCCTCCTTTGAGTTCAAATCAATGTTCATGTGAATTTGGTCACAAAATGTCTTGAATGAGACAAAGATGGGTTTGGCGACCACCACGGATAACACTTGGTTTTGGAGTGACAAGCATGTAAAACCCTTGAAATGGAACAGCTAATACTGCACGATTCTGCTAGTTTTGGATATTAATTTCAGTTTTTATCAATGTGCATTTGAATCTATAATGAAATGTTGATAGTCAAAAAAACATCCTTCTTGAAAATATTTTCAAAATATTTTTTTTAAAAAAAAAAATACTAAAAATTAGTTTGGTGACAATTTTGATATCCACTTGTGTTTGTGATGGTGGTGGTGGTGTGGTGATTGTTGTTTGGTTGATAGAGGACAGAGGGTGGTTTGGGTGAGAGAGGAGAAGAGAATAGGTGAATTTGAAACTATAATTTGAAATTTCAGGCCAAAATATAAATTTTTTTAACTTTTTCCATTTAAATGTGACAGTAGGGGGCAAATTGATTACGATTTAAATAGGTGAGGATAAATTGACAATATCAAAAGTTTGGATGTGAAATTGATTACAGGAGTATAGTTTGGGAGGAAAATGAAATTTCCTCTAAATTTTAGTTTAAAAATAATTTTAAAGTTGTTTCCCATATCTAAGCCCTATCGGGCCAAGAATAAAACCAGAACTACCCATATATTAATACGGGTTGTAGTGGACTCATCAATCAATTGATCGACACCGAACCTAACCAACCTGATTAAAATTAGAGATGCAATTCGGGCGGGTTCGGTCGGGTTGGGAGGTTGTCCAAGCCCAACCTAAGTTGTGCTGAGACCTGCCCAGGCCAGCTCAGACCCGAATTGTAGCCTAAGATTGCCTGTCCAAGCCCGACCCGAATTAAACCCGAATTGCTCAAGTTTCCCGAATTGTCCGAATTGTTAATGAATTTCAATTTTTTTTTTTTTTTTTTTGCAATTACATTATTAAATTATTAAAATTTAACTCTATTTATATTTTTTTTAATAGAAAATCATCCATACCATCAAAACAAATAATTTATATAATGTAAGAGAGATGCCTCTATAGTAATCTTTACAATTTATGAATGAAAATAAAAAAATAAAAAAGTAAAATTTTATGTTATTTGTATATATAATATATATTTAATATGATTTAATAATCTAAATTACTTTAATATCATGTAATGGCTAATAATTTATATGTGTATTTAATATTTTTATATATCTATATATGTATAATTCGAGTTTCGGGTTTCGGGTTTCGTCGGGTTGCTTGGGTTGTTTGACGTCTTTACTCAAGCCCACCCAAATTTAATTCAAGCTTCTGAATTTTTGCCTAAGCCAATACTGAATTTGAAAATATCTTGTCTAAGCCCTAAAAAAATTCAGATTGGATTCGGGTTGCTCAGGTTGAGCCCGCCTAAGTTGCACCCCTAATTAAAATGGCGTCCTAGGGCTTAAACTTGTCTTCTCTCTATTTCGTCTGCTCACTCTCTCTCTCTCTCTCTCTCTCTCTAGACATTCTCAATCGCATCACTCAATCAGAAGCCGAAAAAGAGAGAAACAAAGAAAGAGAGACGGGAATTGTATTTATGTTTTTTTGCTTAGCAGGTGATGGATTAGCAAAAGTACTCTTAAAGAAAAAGAACAAGAACAAAAAATCCAAGCTTGTCGAAACAAGTAGGTGGATTGTATTTATGTTTTTCTGTTTAATTTATTCTGACAAATACCCTATTGGCTACTGGGTCAGTCTCAAATTCATAAATTTTACACTTTTATTCAGAATTTGATACTCTTGATGTTTATATAGAGAAACAATTAAAATGTGTTGCAAACATAGTTGTCAAATCATGAATCGAATCGTGAATTGAAATCGTCTGTTTTTGAATTGTGAATTGAATCAAATCGTGCATCGCAAAGATTCAGTCATTTTTTTTTAATGCATAAAAATAAATATATATCTTCAGATATTAAAGATATATTATAAATATATATAACTTTATACATATATATATATATATATATATCTTTTTTTTTATCAACCATGTTTAATAAAAAAAGAAATCAAAGCAAAGCAACAAACCCAAACTCCAAACACTGTAAAGCAAACTCAGCACTGAGAGTACACTAAAATAATAGAAAACTCACCAAACAATTGTGAAAGAGCAGTGAGCATATACAGGTCAAAGAGTCAAAGCCAAACCTCCATACTCCTTTAACGAAGTATGTTAATGCTAGAAAATTCCTCCCTGAGTGCGCAAGATAGGAATAAAGTAAGGGAAGACAAAAAGCTAAGCAAGCACTGTATATACGGAGAGTAAAGGTCTAAGGTTTTGTCGTTAGAGAGTAAAGAGGCTTAGAAAAAGACAAAGTGGAGGCATATACTGAGTCGTAAGGCCCTAAAAGGACCAATCAAGTAGAAGGAAAAAAAAAAACCGAAAAAAATGAGCCAAAAATCGAGTTTTGCAAGTCGGGTCTGACTGCAAAACGGGGTCAACCCACGACCATTGGAGAAGAAATGAATCAAACAATTCTTCGATTCATGTGATTCGGCAACCGATTCATCGATTCAGGTTCGATTCTTTGCCATATTCAATTCACCATACCTGTTCATATTGTTTTCAAAGTGCACCATATTGAATCGTACACTTCAAATCGCAAATCGCACGATTCTAATAACAGAGGCTGTAATTAATTTGCGTTTATATTTGGTACGTTATATGATAGAATGGTTTTGAGTGAAATACCCATTAGAGTTTTACATTCCCTTTCTCTTGTTTGATTCAACTCATGTAAATGTAAATGACCAGTCAACAAAAATTGGGATTACATATTCTATGATACAAGCTAAAAAGATTAGAAATAAGCAATTTCATTGCATTAGGGGGACAGACACAACCACCAAATACCAAATGAGACACATATCTCACATGGGGTGCGGTCTACACATGAGACCCACCTCAAGTGAGAGGTATGCGTCCCATACTGTGTTTGGTGGTTGTGTTCCTAGACTTATCGATAACATAAACACATTAACGATTCCATCAAAAGATCAAAAAAGATCAAAAAAGACCAAATCCAAAAAGAGATCAGTCAAAAGAACATATTCAAAAAATTGCATTATCTAAATGGAATGTGTAAAAAGAAACAATAACAACACTGATTAAGGGTTAGTTTGGCATAAACTAAATAATACAAAAAGTCAAAAAGTCACTATCTTATTTAAGTCACATCATCTTATTTAAATCACATCACCTCTCTAACACATCACATCAAACCCAAACCCAACCCATGTAAACCAATAAGTCAAAAAGTGCACTTTTTTAGAACATCCCAAACCAACCCTAAATATTCTTCTGCAATAACAAGTAAGAGATTTTATCGACTGATCTTTTATCACATACCATTTGAGGTCACAACTAATTAAACAAAAAAGTAGAATATGCACAAACACTCATTTTTACGTCCTGAAACATAGATTATTTGACAACCATATATTCAATTCATCTGAAGGCAATTTGGAAGGAAAAAAAAAATTGAACCTTTTTTTTCAAGAACACCAAAACATCCGTTGCCTTTAAACCAGTGAAAAGCCTCTATAGCGTATTACCAGCCAAGATCCAAATCCAAACTCCCCACCTCAAAATTAAATTCACTCATTTGTTTGGCATAAACAAAAGTTTCACCCAACCTAAAACAAGTCTCCCCCATAAACAAACAAAAAACAAACAAATCTTTCAATATTAATTGAAGCAAGCTCCATTGTGAAATACATATCTACATAACAACAGAGCCATTGCTACACACACACACACACACACACACACACATATATATATGTAAAAAACAAATAAATCGAATAACAACAGAGAATCTATGGATCTCAACAGAGACGGTTATATATCTTCATGAAAGAAACACACATTATCAAACATATACAATCATATACTTGAAACATATATCTTCAAAATAAACAAGAACAAGAACAACATAAAGATTGTAGAAACAATTAAACTTACAGAAATTATGGTTATAAATATCGCAACCTTTGAGCCGTTAATAAATCAATCAATCAACCCTACAAATCAAAACAAAACCAATCAGAACACAAACAAACCCAGAATTCAAACAACAAACAAGAACCGTGTGCCCATAAACATGCAAGAATATATTGCAAATCGCGACAAAAGGAACAAACCCTAATTTCTTCTTTGCCTAATCCAAGCGAACCCTGGAGAGGGCAACAGAGAGATTGGAGAGGGAGAGAGAGAGAGAGAGAGAAAGGAATCGCAAAAGAGATTTCTGGTGCGATTTGAAGGAAAGTGAAGAGGAGGAGGCTTTAAAGGGATGGAGAAGTAATGGGTGTAGAATGTCATTGATAAGGACTCTATATAGGGAAAGCAGAGCCCAGCGCCTTCCATTAGGGGTGTCCGCGGTTCGGTTTATGACGGTTTGCGGTTCGGTTTGGACCCGCCCGCATCTATGCGGTTTGGGAAAAAATCAACCCGCAACCGCCCGCAATGCGGTTTGCAGTTTGTGCGGATAGGGTTCGCGGGTGTGCGGGCAGTTGCGGGCGGTTTGCGGATTGAGCTTTCTTTTCCAAAAAATTATTTTTAAACCTTTTTTTTCTCCTATTTTGTCAATCTTTATTTTGAACCTTTTTTCTCATATTTTCTAAAACGCTCCAACATTAATAATTAATGAACTAAAACTTATAAAAAAACTTATAAAATAAAAAACATAACAAATTCAATTCGTAACCTAAACAAATCATTCAAAATCTATATTCTATCATTAACTTACATGCATCCTATCCTACATTCATCATTCATAATCCAAATAAGAAAATCCTACATTAAAAATTCAACATTCATCATTCCTAACCCCCCCCCAAAAAAAAAAAAAAAAAAAGAGTAATTTTTCATTAACTTACATTCATCCAAAATGCAAAACAAAATAAAAATTCATTAAGTTACATTCATCCAAAACCAAAACGCAATTAAAAAAAAAAAAATTATTGTCAAACTTAAACTTCATTCAATACAAACCCATGAAATAAAATTAAAACACTTCTAAGATATCAAACTTCATCTTCATGAATCACATCCAATTCAACTTTCACATATTCCAATTCTAATTCCATGCATTTGGTTGATTAACCCTACACAAACAAATTGAAAAAATATAAACTTTAATCTTCAATTATAGACAGCATCAAAAAATATAAACAAATTTGTGTTGAGTATATGAAAAAATTACCAATGAGCAAATGGATATTAGACATCCATTAAGAGAGGATTACAAAAATACAAACAGATTCTATAATCAATTTTACAGAAATACTATCCTCCACTCAGATTCTATAATCAATTTTACAGACAGATTAAGAGAGGATTACAAAAATACTATCCTCTATTAAATAAATAGATTCTACTGATTGATTAAATAAAACAAACAGATTCAACTAAGAAGACACAGACAGATTAAATAATCTGAATTCCAAAAATTAAATAAAACCAACAGATCCAAACAAACAGAGTCAAACAGACAGATTCAAAAAATCAGATCCCAAGGCTGAGGCAGGTAATACTGGGATGGATTTCTCTCAAGCAGAATGAATAATAATTGAAGAGAACAAAACAAGGCTTTGTCTTCGTTTTCTATGGTCCCAACTTTAATCACATATATATGAACATTTACATGAATATCTGAGCACAAAGTGCAATGTTGAAGTTCACTGTTCTCCAATTTGATTGGATCACATAAGGCTTCAGTTTATAACCCTACAACTCTCATCTGATCTGTTGGCTCAGATCTCTCTAACTACCAGATCTGTTTTGGTCCCCAAAAATCAGATCTGTTTTGGTCCTACAAAAATCAGATCGGCTGTGAAGCAGATCGGGAGAGAGAGAGACAGAGATTGAGAGAGAGAGTTCACCTGTGAAGCAGATCGGCTGTGCGATGATGATCGGTGCGATGAGATGAGAAAGAGAGTGATCGGCTGTGCGATGAAAAAAATCGGCTGTGCGATGATGAAAAAAATCAGAGATCACCTGTGAAGTAGATCGGAGATGAAAAAAATCAGTTCTGTTGTTCATCCACAAAAAATGAACGATCGGGAGAGAGAGAGACAGAGATTGAGAGAGAGAGTTCACCTGTGAATGAAGTAGATCGGCTGTGCGATGATGATCGGTGGTGCGATGAGATGAGAAAGAGAGTGATCGGTGCGTGCAGAAACGAGAAGAGAGTGAGAAAGAGAGACAGTGAGATGAGACAGAGAGAGTGAGGGAGGAGCCGATAAGGGTTTTTTTTTTTCTTTTGGCTTATTTTGGCACATAGTTTTTTTTTTTTTTAGTAGCAAAAGTTAAAAATTGGTTTTTTTGGCTTTTTTTTCATTGGAGAAGTTGGTTTTTAGCCAACGATGAAATTACAATTTTACCTCTCATGGGTCAAAATGTGTTACATATGTGAAGTTATAAATATTTTAAATAAATGGGGGTAGTTTAGTCATTTTATTATGATTTGATATCATAAACAAATATTAATCAAAAAAGTCAAAAGTCACTTTTTACCAACTTCCCAAATCATTTGTCTAAAAAAATCAAAAGCTTGGTTAAAAGCTAAAAAGCCATTTTTTACCATCTTCCCAAAAGCCTTTGTTTTGTTTGTTAGGCCAAGTTTGGCATCCTTCAAAAAAATCTAAAAAGTCAAAAAAGTCACTATCCTATTTAAGTCACATCATCTTATTTAAGTCACATCACTTCTTTAATACATCACTTCAAACCCAACCCAAATCCAACTTATATTTCATAAAAAGTCAAAAAGTGCACTTATTTAGTCTTCCCAAACTTGGCCTTAGTATAGGTGAGTGAGATACAGTGAGTGAGAGAAGAGACGACGGTTAGATTTGAAAGAGGGAAAAAATATATATATATATATATTTAATGCGGGCGGGTTGGGCGGGTGCGGTTCACATTCGCAATCCGTTCGCAATTCGAAATTTATATAAAATTCAAACCGCATCCTACTTTAATGTATTTGTGAAATTGCCCACATGCGTACAGTTCGGTTCAGATAGGACGGTTTGGGCGGGTCAGATGACCCTATGCCCAGCCCTAACACAAATGATAGATGTTTTTTAATTTATTATTTATTTATTTTAGAAAGGAACTATATTAAAAACTAGGAACAATACAAAACAAAAATAATTGAGAACTTTAATAAAGGAGTTCTAACGAGCTCTAACAGGAGTAGATCATATTGTGATGTGACGTTTTAGCCTTGTGTTTTTTGTTTTTTTTTTTATTTACTGTCACATCATTAAAACTCAATTAGAATTACAAAATTAGAAAAATCTATCATTGTCATATTATTAAAGCTCAATTAGAATTTCAAAATTAGACAGATATATCATTGCTCTAATACAAAATTCAAGCGTATCATATAATTGTTTGCAAGAGAAATAAGAAAATAGTGACGATTGTGCAATCTTATTTATAATTTAGACAACAATTGACTTCTCAGTAGATATCTCACAAATGGTTCACGAGATACTTGCTATTATAAATAAGATTACTTTTACTTAGTTGATAAATGTATCCTATAATTTTACATGACCAACAGTTTTATCCCCATCAAAAAAAAAAAAAAAAAAAAAACCTGTTTGACAAGTTTTGCATCTGTTTCCCTTCTAGTCCACCTATCCCCATGACCAAAGCAAGTTTAAAAATAAAAATAAAAATGAAACGTATATGTATAACAAGGATAAGGTCATAGTAGCATTGTTAAAAATATGAGGCAACATGACGATTTGTTTATTATAAAATAACAAAATCAAAATTTATCACTTCATTTTTATATTAAATTTTTTTATTTATTTATGTGACACAATTCTTGTCACATTATGTGATAAGTAGGGACAACAACATTAGTACGTACACGGTCACATTGGATGGTAAACAATATGTTTAAGCCCTAACTAACTAGGGTTAATTTCTGTGATAAATAAAAAGAAATTACTTCATTTTAAAAAAAAAAATCACTTTGTTTTTTTAACCAATTTTAATACTTATCATTTGACTTTTTTGTTTTTTTAAATTCAAATCTAACAGTTAAATTGATTTTTGGGTATTAAAGATGATTTTCAAGTATAATATCCAATAATTATATTATTCTATATATATATTTGTGCGAAAGAAAAATCCATGTGCAAGTGGTGGTACAACCATTCGTTACCAGATTTGATTTTCATAAAATATATACTTACATTATAACCAACCTAGAGGAGCTCCCATCAAAAAAGAAATATCGTCTTCAAAAAACACAAGCCAACCTAAAAAGATCATTAAATCTAACTCTTCTACCAATAATACAAATAAATATTAAGTACAACAGTAAAATTGTGCCACTGCAAATGAGGATAGTGGAATATTTTTGTTTCTAACAAAATTTTACCATCAAGTGTTTTCATACTGCAATGTAAGATTTTTATTGATGGGTAAAACCATTGTATAATCTCACTATTATACCTAAAATTTGCTTTATAAATCACCCATTAGAAAAAGAGTTAATTGATGAAAATCCTATGAGGTCATATGCTATTTGATCCAAGGTTTGATCTTTTTTTATATTAGGGAGATGTATTGAAAAGTCAACAAAAAAGTTGCCGACATCGGAAAAGTTGTTGACGGTCAATAGTGGTTAGTGGTGGTGAGATGGACAAATAGGTAACATTAAATAAATAGATGACACGTGTATAGATGTGTAAGATTTGAATATATAATTAAAGAAATAAGTAACATTTGAATAGATAAATAAATAAATTTTGAACAGATTAGTATCCCTTTCGAACAAAGAAAAATTCTTTTCGATAGATAATATCTTTTTAACTTCAAAAGATTTAAACTTGGAAGTCGGATATAATGACTCAAAATTTTTAACAATGAACTTCTTCCTTAAAAACGAAAAGACAATAAAAAGAAAAAGCCAAAGAAGAAAAGAAAAGAATGAGATCTCAAATTAATAAATCATGAGGGACAAGTGAGTGGTTAGGACGAACATGAGGACCGACAAGCCCTTTTATGAGAAATTTGTTGGCATTTATTTTAATTTTATTTATTACTCTTTCATTCAACCTTTGCAACCAAAAGTCAACAACTTCAAATAATAAAAGTGTAGACACTTCGTTTTTGACAAAAATCAATAATTCCAAATAATAAAGTGTAGACATTTTATTTTTGACAGACCTTAAGATTTGTACATTTTTTGAAAAGTTTTTGATAAAGAAATCAGAGATCATTCTAAGTAATAAGTCAGGAATGAAAAGATTGACAAACCTTCTATGCATCGGTTTTGGCCAAAAGATTTTCTGGACTCTTAAACCTATTTTCAAAATATTTTTAAAGCAATTGGCACTTTGTTATTTATTTTGGCTATTCTTAGTAGTATGTTTTTCAAAAAACCATTGATTCTCTTTTCAAAAGAAATAGCTAGAAAGCCAGAATGGATGAGAAAACGGAGGAAACCTTCCAATAAATGCAAATGGATGAGTTCAGGCCGGCTGAACAACTCTTCAAAGAATACACCAAACAACTTCAGTATGTGGACACGCGTCCAGGCCATTTATGCTTTCCCGGACAATTTTTGAGGATACATGCCGGACCACTATACCAGAGCTGAACAAGTCTTATCTAGCGTAACCTATTATGACGTTAGCCAAGCAATTAGAACTTTTTATTTTCGTGCGATCCTATACCTGTAATTGGTAGTTTCCAAACTATTAATTTGTTTTCTTTAATGCATGATATATAATATTTTTTTAATCAAGTCTTGTATTTTATGTTGTTACTAGTATATTTTTTGGAAGCGCTCTTTATTCCACATTGGTGATCAAAACAGCATTGTCAATAGTCATAATGATCTCATTATAAGTAACATTTGAAATTAAATCACGGCAGTTAGTAACTTACATAATCAAGTCATACCAGATATGAAGTAGTACGATGCAAAACCTATTCAACAATGATTTGCCAACATATTATGGGGTTATTACAATGTCAGAATATATATATTTATAAATTCATAATTTTTTTTTTTATAAATTTAATTATTAATATTTATAAAATTTTTCATTAATTTGTAATTACTTTTGCAACACCCACTGATGTGATATTTTCCCTTCTATTATTAGGAAGGGTCCACTAGTTCATGACAATGACAATGCCCTTAAACATAAGTCAGAGCATCTTAGGCCTTTCAATTTTTATTTTTATTTTTATTTTTTACCAAAATATATAATTCATTCTAATGGTGAGAATTAAAATTTGTGTTAATTTCTTTTTGAAAATAACATATCCCAAAATTCTGATGAAAATAATTTGACCTCTAATCTTTTATTTTTCTAACATTTAAATGCATAAAAAAAATCATTTCATGAAAACTTGATTTGATATAAGTTTGATTTTTTTGGGGGGGCAAATTTCACTTTACCCTGTGATTTGGGCTAGGTGTAGATTACCCCATGACATTTGAAAATTACAACATAACCCCCATGTAGTTTGTGGACTAAAACGCACAGTTAGCTTCTGTTAACAAAACGTATAAATTTATCTTTATGTCCCCATCTTCTTCCTCTTATCTCTTTTAAATTAAACCTGCAACTATATATACACATTCCTATATTCTTTCTTCTGGCTTCCATGCTACCAACTCTAACATATATACATATATATATATATATATATAAACCTGCAAATTGCATATATATATAATCTGTATATATATGTATATATAAGCTGTAGCTATATATATGCATATATATAATCTGTATATATATATATCTATATATATTCCTAAAATCTATAGCTAAGATTACCACAATACTTCTTTCATGAAATCCCAAAATTTTAAGGCTAAATGACCCCAAATTTTCTTGTAACATTTCTAATTGCCTCTCATCTGCAACCTCAATGGTTTTGACTATGGCATTAGCAATCATCCATGTAGTATTAGAGAAGAGGTAAAATGGTTATCAATGAAACAGGGTAAGGATATGAAAGCAAAGGAGACACTGGATGGATTTTACTGAAGGAAGATGAATGAAAGGGATTGGATATGCAGTAAGCTACAAGAGAACGAGCCACGGTGTTTAAACATTTGTCAAACTATAAAATTTTTGCTGGAATCCATGGAGCTACCGGTATTTAGTGGCTTTCACATAAAATTTTTGTTTTAGTTTGATCATGGGGGAAGCTACAAGTAGTGGACGTTAATGAGCTGGAAAAAAGAAAAGAAAAGGAGAAAAGGGGGAGAAGAAAAAAAAAATGAAAGGCTACTTATGGCTGGGATTAAAGGAGTAGAGAGAGAAATAATTGAATGGCATTCTTTATAAATTTGAAGATGTGCCAAAGGCATTTTGGTCTTAAAAATAGTGTTGCTCTCCTTGCAAGTGCGTGACTCTCACAATGTGTTATCTTGAACGGAAAAGCTAACTGCATTTTAATCCACAAACCACATGAGAGTTATGTAATAATTTCTGAATATGAGAGGAGTAATCTGTACCTGGCCCAAATCACAAGAGGATAAAGTGAAATTTGCCCCCCTTCTTTTTTTCCCGAGAAACAGGTACAAGTTTGACGAATGAATTGAATCTCATGAAAAACTTGGTGAAGAATTGGAGAGGCTGTATGAGAATGAGAGTTCTACTTCCAACCAGAAGAAAGAAACATGAATATAACAGGAAGATAGTTGAAACATGAATGCAGGTTGCTACACACCACTGCTTTTAATAGCCATTAAAACTGTAGCCCTTTTTGGGTACGCATTTCTGCTATATACTGCCCAAATGCAACGCAGTGATTTCAAAATGCAGCAGCACTATGGCTCTCATGCATTAAAAAGAAAGCACTTTGTGGGCTGGACTGTTCAGTTCAAAAATACAGATTAATCATGCTTCATGAATCCACATGCGTAATCATTGTATATCACTACCACAAATCCCTGTCTAACTTGTCGCATTTGGTAGCTTCATTGTAAATCACTGAGCACTGTCGTACCACCGAGCGGGTATAAATAATTCAAAAACTTAAGCATCTTTGTAATTGATCTCAAAACGGTACATGTATCACATTAAATCATTGTGCAATTGGTTTTTCTCATCACTCCTACAAGCAAAAAAAGGAAGGGAAAGAAAGCAAGGTTTTTAATTGTTAAGGTAATGAACCATCCTCAAAAATAAAATTCTAATAATCGAAAGAACAGGTGAGATGCTTTGGCCATTGATCTTTCTTTGTAGATTGTCGGCAGCATTCAGTAGGGCCGGAACTTTCTTTTAGCCCTCAATTGCTGTATCCGCTTTTTATCCTGCTCGAATTTGCTTTGAAGAGTCATAATCTCTGCAAATCAAGTGCCAAGAAGATACATTAAAAGCTGGAAAGAACAATAAAGAAAGATATATAACAGTGCATTTGTCTTGGGTTATATACTCACCAATAATAACTTGACAATGATAGTTTCAGAGTGACAAATAAATAAGTAAAAAGGTACTTCAATGTTTAGCAATTTTCTATTGAAAAAGATAGAATCAGATTACAGCAAGGACATGCCAGAATGTAAGTTTACGACTTCACAATGCGTTACTTTTGCAGGCCTCCATTAGGCAAATCCATTACTTTAATTGAATGATGTATATGAATTAGGTCCAGAACTCAAATGTACTTGAAGTGTCAACAGAAATAAGAGGAATGAAACAGAATGTAGCATATCAAGTTATGCAGGCTGATGTATCACGCTTAGGGCCAAATTTAAGGTGAAAGGCAGACGTTAGAGAGCACGGTTAAACTATATCAATATAATAAACTAAATTTTTTTTTTAAATTATCCATTTAAATGTATTATCAACGTATGCACTAACAATTATTCCCAGAAAAGGAACAGGGAATAGAATTTTGTTTGTGAGAATCAACATACCATTCCTCTGGGCCTCTCTTTTCTGGAACCGGTAGAAATCTAACCCAACATCTTTACTTTTCTTCTTGGCCATATTTTCCAGAACAGCAGCATGGGCAACAGAACCCACAGTAATTCCACTTTCAGTATCTGTTGTCTTTTTCCGACCCTTGTGATGTACCACAACAGTCCATCCACCTTCAGCAGCAAGGGCTTCGCTTTCTTTTCTTGCCTGCAAGTGCCATAATAGATTGAATGAAATAACAGTCAGGCCCAGCTGCAAAATTCACAGATGGAAATAGGACAAACAGATTTCCATAATCGTTGAGCACGTGCTTATATGTGATAAATCAGTTTATGCATATATCAGTATTTCACTCAAAATTCAGTAACACATAAGATGTGTTTCCACCATTATACATGCTGACATTAACATATGCTCAAAACACTCTACTCAGAGATGATTGGCATACATTAAAATTTTATTACTTATTTATGTTTTTTTTATAAGTAAAACAATTGTGTTAAAAGAGCCAAGGGATGCTACCAATGTACACAAGCCAAGGACTCAACCAGGAACTCCAAAGAACATTGATTTATGTACATATAAAAACCTATATTTATAGGGTATATACATATGAGTAATTCAAAGGAAAAATATATATATATATTTGATAGGATTTTATTCATTTTAGTAATGAACGAAAAAATAGGATTGATTATATGTATCACAATTTCGTCACATGTAAAAGCAGCTCAACGAAACACCATAGGCCTCCACCAAAATAACAGGTGGAGGCATAACAGAGAGGCCCGAGAGAGGAAAAATACCTGCTCCTCTTGTTCGTCGTAAGCAATTATAAAATCATCAATCCTTTGTTGCAATATGTTTAACCCTGGTCTACTTTGATGGTATTCTGTAATCCACTCTGCATTCCAAGAAACTCTTGTTAAGCAGCTCTCATCAAGAAAAAGAAATTATCACTAAGAAGGTTAAAACATTTAGCATGCAATCAAAAAAAAAAAAAGACTACTACAGAAATTCAGGAGAACGGACTATAAAGCATGTCACTTTCTCTTAAATAGAAAAAGCAAGTTTTGCCGGCATCATGTTATGAGAAGATTTTATTTTTATCAAGGAGAGTTTGAAGAGGCCTTAAATCTTATTGACAAAATTGATTCTGAAGCATAATAATAATAATAATAGAACTTGAAAAACATAAATATATATATGTACTGCTAGCGAAAAAAATGAAGAAATAGGATTTGTGTATACACTGAACCAATAAATCAAGAGCTGTTCAAAACATTTGTTTGGCTATTCAAGGATTGTTCAAAACATTTGAGTTTCACAGGTGAAAAAACAAGTGCATTTGAATAATAGTAATTCATACTTTTCATTCCTCTAGAGCAGTCCTCATCTCCTGAAGATATCTCATAGACTTCATTTTGTTCAGATTCTGCTCTCTTCTCCAGTAATTTCTCATCTTTGTTTGATGACAGGCAGTCATTCTTCTTAGTCTTACGAGACTTTTTTGACTTGCCTACAGGAAGAAAGTCAAATATTACAATCACAACATAACATTGAATATTTGGAAATTTATCAATTTTATTGTCGAGTTCTAGAGTTTGAAAAATAAAATCCTTCTAATCAGAGCAAAAATCAAATTAACAGAAAGTTATATCATGTAGTTATGTAAGAATCCCACACAACAATCTTTCAAGCACTTTGTCAATCATTTTTGTCACAATGTTAACCCTCCATCTGGTTCCATTAGAAAAGGTAGCGGAAAATGGTCACATGACAGACACATGCACTGCCTGCGGGGTAATTGACACTTCCACCCCATCAAAATTTTACCTCATTGTGCTCCTTTTCAGATGCACCACCACAAGGAGTGGCAAGGCACTTCACACCAACCTAACTCTTCTACTTTTGTGTTCACCATGCAAGGTGCTCAGAACCTCAATCATTGATCTAGATTATATGCATAGTCCAACAGACTGCAAACAAAGAAAAGAGAATGGACCATAATTTTAATTCAACCAGTGGATGAATTGTTATGTTTTCTTATTTTTGATAAGTTCGCCAACAAGAGGATGAATTGACAGAAGTCACAATCGGTAGAATTTTCTCAAATGCTGCAGTCCAACCAGAAAAAGCATTATCATTACAGAAAATGGAAACGAAATAAACAAAGGAATCTCTACTTCAAAGATACCATCTTACAGCCAACATGTTAAGTACTTATGCTGACATTCTTATACTGCGCTCTAACAGATAACAGTCACAGGCAGATTAGACCAAAAGAGAAAACACTATAATAGAAGTTCAAAAAAGAGAAACAAAATAAATAAGTGAAAGGAATGAGGTATTCAACAAGGAGCTTGGAAAGATCCCTTTTGTGAAAAATTTCATTTTCAAATGATCATATAGTTCCTTAGTACTTCATACCTTTATCTTCTTTAGATCCATCTTCAACTTCCTTACTGAGTTCATCGACTTTGTCAACCCCAGATTTCATTGTCTTCTCACTTTTTCTTCTCTTTTTCCTCAATTTTCTCTCTTTGTTTTCTCTATCTGCATGCGCACCATTCTGTTCATCAAAGCCACCTTCCACTTCATTATATAGGTCATCAACTTCGCTAATTTCAGCTTTATTTGTCACGTCATTCTTTTTTTTCTTCCTCAACAATTTTCTTTTTTTCTTTTCTCTCTTTGCTTCATCTGACTTGTCTGCTGAAACCCATAAACGTTATTTGAGCAACATAAGAAGATAAGTAGCCCCATTCAACACAAAATAAATAAATCAAAGATACCTTCACCTTCAATATTGTATGGATCAACTTTAGTGGCTTCAATTTTGCGTCCCTTTTCCCTCTCTCTTCTCTTATGCCCTAGCGATTTATTTCTTTTCTTTACTTCCATTACTTGACACAACTTTGGCTCTGGAGAAACAAAAAGACACCATTAATCTATGAGTGTCATCCCCTTAATGGAATGAAATTGCTTATTTCTAATTTTCTCAGCTTGTATCATAGAATATGTAATCCCAATTTTTGTTGAATGGTTATTTACATTTACATGAGCTGAATCAAATCAGAGAAAGGGAATGTAAAACTATAATGGGTATTCCACTCCAACCCATTCTATCATATAGCTTACCAAATATAAACGCAAATTAATTGCAACACATATTAATTATTCCTCCATATTAATTATTCCTCCACATAAAGAGAAACAAATTCTGAATAAAAAAATGTAAAATTTACGAATTTGAGACAAACCCCCTTAGCCAATAGGGTATTTATCAGAATAAATTAAACAGAAAAACAAAAATACAATCCACCTACCTGTTTTGGCAAGCTTGGATTTTTTTGTTCTTGTTCTTGTTCTTCTTTTTCTTTAAGAGTGGTGCTTTTGCTAATCCATCACCAGCTGTTATCTTCAAGCTTTCTGCGAGTCCTTTGTTCCCATCTCTCTTTCTTTGTTTTTATCTCTCTCTGCTTCTGATTGAGAATGTCTAGAGAGAGAAAAAGAGCGAGCAGACAAAACAGAGAGAAGACAAGTTTAAGCCCTAGGGCGCCATTTTAATCGGGTTGGTTGGGTTCGATATCAAACAACTGATTGATGAGTCCACTACAACCTATATTAATATATGGGTAATTTGGGTTTCATTCTTGGCCCAGTAAGGCTTAGATATGGGAAACAGCTTTAAAATTATTTTTTTACCCCCCCAAAAAAAAAAAAAAAACTATACCCCACTGATCAATCACACTTGAATTTTTGATATTGTAAATTCACTCCCTCACATATTTAAATCGTGATCAATTTGCCCCTTACCTTCAAACGAAAAAGGTTGAAAAAAATTACATTTTGATCCCAAATTTCAAATTATGGATCAAAATTTACCCATTCTCTTCTTCTCTTTCACCCAAACCACCCTCTCTCATCTATCAACCACTATCAACCAAACAACCATCACCACCACCCCATTGCCACATCGGTGTACCACCCCCGCCACCACCAACCATCCTAAAAACTAAGAAAATTCATCAAAAAGAAGATATACTTTGATTCACAAATAATCATACATAATAATGAACACTAATTTAGATTTAATAAACACAAACAAACTAATTCAATTCAATTAATTTTCAAAACTATTTAATTGATACATATATTTATATACATGAGCAATCCCTCCAATGTCCAAGAAACCCATTGCCTGTGCAAGCACTCAAAAGGCTGGTTAGTGTAAACTAATTCTGGTTAGCGTAAACTAATTCAATGGTAGAGTTCCAAACACACATCAATCTTCCACTATTGTGCAAACCCAGTAATCATTGTTGTCCATGAAACAACATTTTTCACAGGCATTTCGTCGAACACTTGATATGCATTGCCTAACTCGTTGCATTTGCAATAAAAACTAATCAAAGAACTACCAATTTAGACATTGGTGAAAAACCCAATTTTAATTACCAAGCAATGAACTTGAATTCCAAAAACGATAGCCTTTGGACACCCACAAGAACTCAAAGCGTGAGAAGGTTTTAAAAAGCGGCCGCAACCGTTACGTAATGCCATTACGTAACGGTTTTGGTAGTTACCGCCACCCTTTACGGCCGTTTTTGCAGTGTGATTGAGATTCACAGGTGTGTCGGCCATAGCGGCTGTCGTAACGGTGCTGTAACGGCCGTAACGGCCTGTTACGCACCGTTACGTAACGGTTCCGAACTGCTTCTTTCGAAAAAAAAAAAAAAAAAAAAACTGAAAATGGGGGAAGAGGGAGAGAGAGAGAAGAGGAAATATGAAAAGGGAAGATGGAGTAAGAAATAGAGAGAGAAAAGAGAGAAAATGGTGAACATGTTATTGATTTATTAAAGCTGTAAGACCTATACTATTCTATTCAGCTGTTATTACTCAACCATTTTGTTTGTGTGCGTCTATCTATATATATTGTTTGATAATAATAATAATAATAATAATAATAATAAGCGTGGTCATTATTTATTTATATATATATATATATATATATAGGCTATTATTTATTATTGTACTTTTGTCATTGTTTAGTGATTGATTTTTTTTGTAAAATATCTAGAAAACATAACACCTATAATTATATATTAATACATTTTTTATACATGTCAATTTTTTTTGATTAGTTTATTTTATTTTTATTTACTAGTTATTCAAAAAGAAAATGAATATTCAAGTGATCCAAACCCAAACAAAAAAAAAATTCTTTATAATTTATTTTTTAATTTTTATATGATTACATTAGCATGTATAATTTATTTTTTAAAACTATTCAAATTAAAAGTTGCATATGCTTCCACAAGTATAATAATTAAAAAAATAATTTTATATATCTAAGTCCAATAAAAAAAAAATTTGTTGCCACAAGCATAATATGGATTTAGGACATATAAAGTCATTAATTATTAAAATAAAATGTAAAAAACTCAGTTTATAGTGATTTAAAAATATAAAATATATTGGATCATATTTAAAAATTTACAAAAATTGATCAATATTTATTTTAAAACCCAATAAATATGATTATGGGAAAAAAATATGCGTATCAGTAAGTTTTTTTAAATTGTACAAAAAATAAAAAAATTCACGGTTCCGATTACCGCAACCGTTACGCTACGGCTTTTACACCCCGCAACCGCAACCGCGTCACTGCCACTATTACGGCGACCGCAACCGCTTTTTAGAACCTTGTGTGACAGAACAATTGGGTTGGCTCTCAATTCTTCCCTATTTAGCCTAAACAACATCGAAAGAGGACCCTCCTTTGAGTTCAAATCAATGTTCATGTGAATTTGGTCGTAAAATGTCTTGAATGAGACGAAGATGGGTTTGGCGACCACCATGGATAACACTTGGTTTTGGAGTGACAAGCGTGTAAAACCCTTGAAATGGAACAACAAATACTGCACGATTCTGCTAGTTTTGGATATTAATTTCAGTTTTTATCAATGTGCATTTGAATCTATAATGAAATGTAGACATTGGTGAAAAACCCAGTTTTAATTACCAAGCAATGAACTTGAATTCCAAAAACGATAGCCTTTGGACACCCACAAGAACTCAAAGCGTGAGACAGAACAATTGGGTTGGCTCTCAATTCTTCCCTATTTAGCCTAAACAACATCGAAAGAGGACCCTCCTTTGAGTTCAAATCAATG
The DNA here is from genome assembly GCF_055761805.1 of Camellia sinensis. Lineage (NCBI taxonomy): Eukaryota > Viridiplantae > Streptophyta > Magnoliopsida > Ericales > Theaceae > Camellia > Camellia sinensis. The sequence goes on from NC_138962.1 coordinate 94,556,154, forward strand.
TTCATGTGAATTTGGTCGCAAAATGTCTTGAATGAGACGAAGATGGGTGTGGCGACCACCATGGATAACACTTGGTTTTGGAGTGACAAGCGTGTAAAACCCTTGAAATGGAATAGCTAATACTGCACGATTTTCCTAGTTTTGGATATTAATTTTAGTTTTTATCAATGTGCATTTGAATCTATAATGAAATGTAGATAGTCAAAAAACATCCTTCTTGAAAATATTTTGTATTCAAAATCTTTTTTTTTTTTTTTATAAAAAAAATACTAAAAATTAGTTTGGTGACAATTTTGATATCCACTTGTGTTTGTGATGATGGTGGTGGTGTGGTGATTGTTGTTTGGTTGATAGAGGACAGAGGGTGGTTTGGGTGAGAGAGGAGAAGAGAATAGGAGAATTTGAAACTATAATTTGAAATTTTGGGACAAAATATAATTTTTTAAAACCTTTTCCATTTAAATGTGACAGTATGGGGCAAATTGATTACGATTTAAATAGGTGAGACGATAAATTGAAAATATCAAAAGTTCGGATGTGAAATTGATTAAAGGAGTATAGTTTGGGGGGAAAATGAAATTTCCTCTAAATTTTAGTTTAAAAATAATTTTGAAGTTATTTCCCATATCTAAGCCATATCGGGCCAAGAATAAAACTAGAACTACCTATATATTAATACGGGTTGTAGCGGACTCATCAATCAATTGATTGACACCGAACCTAACCAACCTGATTAAAATTAGAGATGCAACTCGGACGGGTTCGGGTGGGTTGGGAAGTTGTCCAAGCCCAACTTAAGTTGTACTGAGACCTACCCAGGCCAGCTCAGGCCCGAATTGTAACCTAAGATTGCCTATCCAAGCCCGACCTGAGTTAAACCCGAATTGCTCAAGTTGCCCCGAATTGCTCAAGTTGCCCCAAATTGTAAATGAATTTCAAATTTTTTTTTTTTGGAAACTACATTATTAAATTATTAAAATTTAACTCTATTTACATTTTTTTTTAATAGAAAATCATTCATACCATCAAAACAAATAATTTATATAATGTAAGAAAGATGCCGCTATAGTAGTCTTTACAATTTATGAATGAAAATAAAAAATAAAAAAAAGTAAGATTTTATGTTATTTATATATATAATATATATTCAATATGATTTAATAATCTAAATTACTTTAATATCATGTAATGGCTAATAATTTCTATGTATATTTAATATTTTTATATATCTATATATGTATAATTCGGGTTTCGAGCTGTGGGTTTCGAGTTGCTTAGGTTGTTTGACGTCTTTACTCAAGCCCACCCAAATTTAATTCAGGCTTCTGAATTTTTGCCTAAGCCAGTACTGAATTTGAAAATATCTTGTCTAAGCCTTAAAAAAATTCAGGTTGGATTCGGGTTGCTCGGGTTGAGCCCGCTTAAGTTGCACCCCTAAGTAAAATGGCGTCCTAGGGCTTAAACTTGTCTTCTCTCTATTTCGTCTACTCACTCTCTGTCACTCTCTCTAGACATTCTCAATCGTATCACTCAATCAGAAGCCGAAAAAGAGAGAAACAAAGAAAGAGAGACGGGAACAGAGGACTCGTAGAAAAGCTTGAAGATAATAGCAGGTGATGGATTAGCAAAAGCACTACTCATAAAGAAAAAGAACAAGAACAAAAAATCCAAGCTTGTCGAAACAAGTAGGTGGATTGTATTTATGTTTTTCTGTTTAATTTATTCTGACAAATACCCTATTGGCTACTGGGTTAGTCTCAAATTCATAAATTTTACACTTTTTATTCAGAATTTGATACTCTTGATGTTTATATAGAGGAACAGTTAATATGTGTTGCAAACATAGTTGTCAAATCATGAATCGAATCGTGAATTGAAATCGTCTGTTTTTGAATTGTGAATTGAAAAACATGTTTGCAACACATGTTTTTTAATGCATAAAAATAAATATATATCTTCAGATATTAAAGATATATTATAAATATATATATAACTTTATATATATATATATATATCTTTTTTTTTATCAACCATGTTTAATAAAAAAAGCAATCAAATCAAAGCAACAAACCCAAACTCCAAACACTGTAAAGCAAACTCAGCACTGAGAGTACACTCAAATAATAGAAAACTAACCAAACAATTGTGAAAGAGCAGTGAGCATATACAGGTCAAAGAGTCAAAGCCAAACCTCCATACTCCTTTAACAAAGTATGTTAATGCTAGAAGATTCCTCTCCGAGTGCGCAAGATAGGAATAAAGTAAGAGAAGACAAAAAGCTAAGCAAGCACTGTATATACGGAGAGTAAAGGTCTAAGGTTTTGTCGTTAGAGAGTAAAGAGGCTTAGAAAAAGACAAAAGTGGAGGCATATACTGAGTTGTAAGGCCCTAAATTGACCAAACAAGTGGAAGGAAAAAAAAAAAAGCGAAAAAAATGAGCCAAAAATCGAGTCTTGCAAGTCAGGTCTGACTGCAAAACGGGGTCAATGTAAATGACCATATTCAATGTAAATGACAAGGAGAAAAAAAAAAAAAAAAAAAAAAAAAAACAAACCAAACCAAAAATCTGTTGCCCTCTCTAGGGTTCGCTTCAGGTTTGATTCTTTGCCATATTCAATTCACCATACCTTTTCATATTGTTTTCAAAGTGCACCGTATTGAATCGTACAATTCAAATCGCAAATCGCACGATTCTAATAACAGAGGTTGTAATTAATTTGCGTTTATATTTGGTACGTTATATGATAGAATGGTTTTGAGTGGAATACCCATTAGAGTTTTACATTCCCTTTCTCTTGTTTGATTCAACTCATGTAAATGTAAATGACCGTTCAACAAAAATTGGGATTACATATTCTATGATACAAGCTAAGAAAATTAGAAATAAGCAATTTCATTCCATTAGGGGGACACAACCACCAAACACCAAATGAGACACATATATCTCACATGGGGTGCGGTCTACACGTGAGACCCACCTCAAGTGAGAGGTATGCGTCCCATACTGTGTTTGGTGGTTGTGTTCCTAGACTTATTGATAACATAAACACATTAACCATTCCATCAAAAGATCAAGAAAGACCAAATACAAAAAGAGATCAGTCAAAAGAACATATTCAAAAAATTGCATTATCTCAATGGAATGTGTAAAAAGAAACAATAACAACACTGATTAAATATTCTTCTGCAATAACAAGTAAGAGATTTTATCGGCTGATCTTTTATCACATACCATTTGAGGTCACAACTATTTAAACAAAAAAGTAGAATATGCACAAAAAATCATTTTTACGTCCTGAAACATTGATTATTTGACAACCATATATTCAATCCATCTGAAGGCAATTTGGGGGAAAAAAAAAAAATTGAACCTTTTTTTCAAGAACACCAAAACATCTGTTGCCTTTAAACCAGTGAAAAGCCTCTATAGCGTATTACCAGCCAAGATCCAAATCCAAACTCCCCATCTCAAAATTAAATTCACTCATTTGTTTGACATAAACAAAAGTTTCACCCAACCTAAAACAAGTCTCCCCCATAAACAAACAAAAAACAAACAAATCTTTCAATATTAATTAAAGCAAGCTCCATCACGAAATACATATCTACATAACAACAGAGCCATTGCTATATACACATACATACATATATATATATATATGTAAAAAAAAAATAAATCAAATAACAACTGAGAATCTACGGATCTCAACAGAGACGGCCATATATCCTCATGAAAGAAACACACATTATCAAACATATACAATCATATACTTGAAACATATATCTTCAAAATAAACAAGAATAAGAACAACATAAAGATTGTAGAAACAATTAAACTTACAGATATTATGGTTATAAATCTCGCAACCTTTGAGCCGTTTATAAATCAATCAATCAACCCTACAAATCAAAACAAAACCAATCAGAACACAAACAAACCCAGAATTCAAACAACAAACAAGAACCATGTGCCCATAAACATACAAGAAGATATTGCAAATCAGGACAAAAGGAACAAACCCTAATTTCTTCTTTGCCTAATCCAAGCGAACCCTAGAGAGGGCAACACAGAGATCGTAAAGAGAGAGAGAGAGGAATCGCAAAAGAGATTTCTGGTGCGATTTGAAAGAAAGTGAAGAGGAGGAGGCTTTAATGGGATGACGAAGTAATGGGTGTAGAATGTCATTGATAAGGACTCTATGTAGGGAAAGCAGAGCCCAGTGCCTTCCATGGATTGCCACATCTTTCGTACATATTTAATATTTTGCCATCCTTTAGCTGTCTTGGACTTTCTTGAAATTTGACGCATAATTTTTTGTGGCTCCGACTGCACCACGTGGCCTATATGCTCCACACCGTTGGTGATGTCACACATAGGCCCTATTTGGTTTATGTTATAAAAAAAATAAAAATGTTTAGGAGCTCTAATGGGTGGGGGCCACCCATTATTGTGATGTTTTAGTCTCTTTTTTTTTTTTTTCCAGCAATGATTCAGAGCATTAATGATGACAAGGAGAAAAGAAAAAAAAAAAAAAAACAAACCAAACCAAAAATCTGTTGCCCTCTCTAGGGTTCGCTTCAGGTTCGATTCTTTGCCATATTCAATTCACCATACCTGTTCATATTGTTTTCAAAGTGCACCGTATTGAATCGTACAATTCAAATCGCAAATCGCACGATTCTAACAACAGAGGTTGTAATTAATTTGCGTTTATATGTGGTACGTTATATGATAGAATGGTTTTGAGTGGAATACCCATTAGAGTTTTACATTCCCTTTCTCTTGTTTGAGTCAACTCATGTAAATGTAAATGACCTTTCAACAAAAATTGGGATTACATATTCTATGATACAAGCTAAGAAAATTAGAAATGAGCAATTTCATTCCATCAGGGGGACACAACCACCAAACACCAAATGGGACACATATATCTCACATGGGGTGCGGTCTACACGTGAGACCCACCTCAAGTGAGAGGTATGCGTCCCATACTGTGTTTGGTGGTTGTGTTCCTAGACTTATTGATAACATAAACACATTAACCATTCCATCAAAAGATCAAGAAAGACCAACTACAAAAAGAGATCAGTCAAAAGAACATATTCAAAAAATTGCATTATCTAAATGGAATGTGTAAAAAGAAACAATAACAACACTGATTAAATATTCTTCTGCAATAACAAGTACGAGATTTTATCGGCTGATCTTTTATCACATACCATTTGAGGGCACAACTATTTAAACAAAAAAGTAGAATATGCACAAACAATCATTTTTACGTCCTAAAACATTGATTATTTGACAACCATATATTCAATTCATCTGAAGGCGATTTGGGGAAAAAAAAAATTGAACCTTTTTTTCAAGAACACCAAAACATCTGTTGCCTTTAAACCAGTGAAAAGCCTCTATAACGTATTACCAGCCAAGATCCAAATCCAAACTCCCCATCTCAAAATTAAATTCACTCATTTGTTTGACATAAACAAAAGTTTCACCCAACCGAAAACAAGTCTCCCCATAAACAAACAAAAAACAAACAAATCTTTCAATATTAATTGAAGCAAGCTCCATCGCGAAATACATATCTACATAACAACAGAGCCATCGCTATATACACATATACATATATATACATATATATATATATATATATATATATGTAAAAAACAAATAAATCAAATAACAACTGAGAATCTACGGATCTCAACAGAGACGGCCATATATCCTCATGAAAGAAACACATATTATCAAACATATACAATCATATACTTGAAACATATATCTTCAAAATAAACAAGAACAAGAACAACATAAAGATTGTAGAAACAATTAAACTTACATATATTATGGTTATAAATATCGCAACCTTTGAGCCGTTAATAAATCAATCAATCAATCCTAGAAATCAAAACAAAACCAATCAGAACACAAACAAACCCAGAATTCAAACAACAAACAAGAACCATGTGCCCATAAACATACAAGAATATATTGCAAATCGCGACAAAAGGAACAAACCCTAATTTCTTCTTTGCTTAATCCAAGCGAACCTTAGAGAGGGCAACAGAGAGATCGTAGAGAGAGAGAGAGAGGAATCACAAAAGAGATTTCTGGTGCGATTTGAAGGAAAGTGAAGAGGAGGAGGCTTTAAAGGGATGACGAAGTAATGGGTGTAGAATGTCATTGATAAGGACTCTATGTAGGGAAAGCAGAGCCCAGTGCCTTCCATTGATTGCCACATCTTTCGTACATATTTACAATTTTACCATCCATTAGCTGTCTTGGACTTTCTTGAAATTTGACGCATAATTTTTTGTGGCTTCGACTGCACCACGTGGCCTATATGCTCCACACCGTTGGTGATGTCACACATAGGCCCTGTTTGGTTTATGTTATAAAAAAAATAAAAATGTTTAGGAGCTCTAATGGGTGGGGGCCACCCATTAATGTGATGTTTTAGTCTTTTTTTTTTTTTTTTTTTTCCAACAATGATTCAGAGCATTAATCATGACAAGGAGAAAAAAAAAAAAAGAAAAAAAAAAAAAACCAAACCAAACGAAGACCAAAACATCACATCATAGTGAGTTGGGCCCACTGCTAGCTCATTAGAGCTGGCTTTAGAGCTCAAGAATTAGGACTCCAAAACATTTTTCCATTTTTTTTTTCACTGCCAGCTCAGTAGAGCTCCATTTAGAGCTCTACTTTTAGAGCTCTCTATCACTTCCTATAAAAATAAATAAATAAATGATAGAAATACAAAATATTCTACTAAAAATCTACCAAACAATCACATGAATATGGGTTTCACATCCATTTGTTTGGTAAAACTTTTGTACAACATTTCGGATCTGTAACATTTTTGTAAAAATAAAAAAAAAAAAAAAAAAATACTAATAATAAAATATAAATAACTCAATAAATGAAATTAAAAATGTTGATTTCACTTTTAATAAAAGTAAACATTAGATTTTAATACGGGTGCTTGTGGATCGATTTTTTGCAGTTCAGATTGCAGGTTGGACCTGCCCGGTAGTGTGCGGGTTGGGGAAAAGTGGACTCACAACCGCCCGTAGTGCGGTTTACGGGTTGTGTGGGTTGGGTTTGTGGGTTTGTAGGTGGTTTGCGGATTGGACTTTTTCCTGAAAGAAATTATTTTTGGGCCATAAAAAAAAATAAAAATAATTTTAAACTATATATGAGCAAGTTTGATAAATGAATTCTTTGTTAAATATTTATTTTTTAGGTAATTATTTTTAGACATGTGTATTATCCACATCATTCAAAAACATAAATAAATTCAGAAACTATTATTTTCGAACATCAATAATTAATGAATTAAAACTTATAAAATTAACAACAATGATTGAGACTCCCTTTTTTTGGAAACCCCCATAACCCCCTTTGGATCTCAACCATTGATGGTGTGGGCTCCACACATACATCAATAGTTGAGATCCAAACGAGATGTGGGGTCCCAAAAAAGGGGCCCCAAGCATTTTTCTAACTAACACAAGCAAATCATTCAAAATCCTAAACTTTTAAATCAAATCACAAACCAACATAAACCTTTAAACTCAAACAGAATGAATCCACACAAAATTGCAATCCACAAATGCTCAAGGAAACATACTCTATCCATTCAAAACTGATAAAGCAGTAAACACTTCCAGTGATTCAGTCAATGATACAACACAATACCAATGGCTGTGTGGGATGTTCAAACCCCTCAAAAAAACAATGCTTTTAAATTAACATGTATTGACAACAAATAAACAACAAGACAGTCTAAAAAACTGACAACTTACAATTCCGGAATAAATAAAAGTATATATTTTTTATATTTGTATACGTAAACATGTTTATCTGGACAACAATCACAAAAAAAATTTGCAACTGAATTTAATTGGAAGAAAAAGTTAGCACCTTGATTAAATCGGGAAATACCCCAAAAAAACATTCATAAAAAATATGAAAACGCTTGAGAAAATAAGCATAGATACGAAAGCAAAAAATTACTGAAATTACAACAAACAGAGAGAGGGATCAAATCGAAGAGATTTGTCAAAAACAGATGATTCATATATAAACCCACAAAACACAAGTAAGGAAAATAAAATACAGTAAGACAGAAAAAACGGAAAGAAAGAGGCCAACTGACCTCAACGAGTGAGAAAGATGAGAGCCTGCTCCGCTCCTTGCCGAAGGTGTTGCAGCCGCCGGTCGCCACACACAGAGAGAGAGAGAGAGAGAGAGGAGAGGGGAGGCAGGCCGTTGCTGTTGCTGCTGGTGGTGGTGGGGGGAGAGGTTTTTTATTTTTTATTATTTTTTTTGAGAAGAAGCGAAGTGTGGTTTAGTTTTGAGAACATTAGGCTCCGTTTGGTTGTCTTTTGAAAACATAATTCTACACTTACATTTGAATATGATGTTTGGAATGAGTTTTGGAATCAATTTTTCAAAATTTTGCAGAAAATTCTATCTTATGTGTGATTTTCGAAATTTTTTTTTTTGTAAATTTTGTTTAACCGGTTGTTCGGTTGGTTGACCAGAATAGTTAATTTTTTTTTTCTCAATTGATATGTTAATTTGTATATAATCGAAAAAATTATTTTTTGAATTTTTTTAAAAAAATTATGTGCTTTAAAATAATTTTGAGTTATATGTTTGGTTATGAGTTGTAAATTTTTATATCATATATCAAATGTTACATCAACAATTTCCCACTCAAATCAAAACTCTTTTCAAAACTATTTTCAAAACTCTTTACCAAAAAAATTTTTCACACTCAATTCCAAAACTCACAAACTCAAAATACAACTCATACTCTCAAATCATAGTTACAAAGCTCTACCAAATGCAACTTTAGTTTTTTTAAAATAGTTGGTAAAATTTTAAAATTTGTTTGGTTGCATATTTTGAAATAATTTTGAAATAATTTATAATTTTTTTTTATAGATTTAATAGATGAATGTGAGAAAAAAAAAATTAATTGATTGACTTATGTGCAAAATATAAGAAAATGAGTGAGGACAAACGAAAAAAAAATATTGATATATAAAAAAATAATTTTTAAAAATTGTAAACCAAACATAGTTTTGAATTTTTCACTGCAAAAGTTGATTTGAAAATTTGACCAAACACTATCCTATTCTGACAGTCTAGATTTTATTTTAAAAAAAATTTATAAAGTGCATATGGGTGTAGGTAATACTTGCGACTTGTCCGCAATTCACAACATGGAGATATCTTGACTCACATCCGACCCTAATGAATCCTCAAAACTGTCCAAACAAGTATAGGTTGGATCAGGTAAGATAGTTTCCGCGAGCTGATAGTTTTCGCGGGCTGACCCTATGCCGAGTCCTAAATTTTAGTCTAAAAATAAAAAAAACAATAAAAAAAAGTCAAAAAGTGAATAGTATCAAATTGTCCAATATTCTTTTCCATTCACTCTATTTTGTACAATTTTTTTATGAAAAATTATTACAAATATATTAATTTTTTTATATCATGTTTTAATAAAAAATTTAAAAATAACTAGCGATGGCAATTTGAATATGGCCCGACATGGACCCGACCTCCCGACCCTAATTTGAGCGATTTTTTTTCGAAAAATACCCCCGACAAGATGGAGATGGTATTCAAAAATCAATCCCCAATCAGTTTCGGGCTGGGGACGGGGGTAAGTGTCCAAGCCCCATCCCTAGCCCATCCCCATCCCCATTCTCGCCCTGGTTTGTCCTTGAAGTAAAATTACCATGTTACTCCTATATATATATATATATAAACCAAACCCTAAAACATTACAGAATAACTCACACAGTTTTCCATCTTCTCTCTTAGTCTCTTTCTCTCTTTCTAAAACCCTCTCATCACTGCTGGTTCCCTCCCTTCGCTGTCCTCCTCTCAAGCTAGAACTGAGATCTGCAACGATCTAAACTGAGATCTTTCTCTACTATGTTCTCTCTCTCTCTCTCTATACACGGCGGCGATGGTACCCCTCTCTCTCTCTCTTCTCTCCACCGAAACCCTCTCTTCTCTGTCTTCCATTTTTGATTTGGCTCTCTCTCTCTTCTCTCTCATCTTTGTCTTCTCCGATCTGAACCGCCACCACCAACATCCTTTCATTGCTATTGAGAAACAACACACCATGTGTAGTCCCTGCCGCCAAAGGAACTCTTCTGCCTTGAAGATCTCTATTTTTTTTAGTTGTTAGATTATTATTGTCGTTGTTGTTGTGATAGATCTAGATCCGTGGAGATCTCACTCTCCTCTCTGTTGTTGCTATACTGTTTTTTTTGTTATTATTATTATTATTTTTTTGGCCTGGGGAATTTTCGGGATTGGGGAAAACTGATCCCCGTTAGGGGAAAAGGGCGGGGACGATGATAGGTTCCTCGCCGAGGATCGGGACTGGGGACGAGATAATTTTCACCATCGGGGATTAGGGACAGGGAGTGTAATCTCCGGCCACGCCCCGACCCATTGCCATTCCTATATCAAACATGAATATACATATGTTATTATATTTGTCCAATTATTGTCTGCCAGTCCTTGTATTATGGTAAACTAGTGTCCAATAAAGTTGAAGCATATCAAATTACTTTGATTTCTTGTATGTGAAAGTTTGGGAACAAAAACTTTATTTGAAAATAATTTTCAAAAAAATACCACTTAATTACATAATCTAAAATATTTCGATCTAAGTGTGTCGTTGTTAGTATCTTACCAAGCGATCCAAGCGCCTCGCCTCTAAAGTGATTCATCTTGCACCCTCTTTCTTTTTTTTTTGTGTGTATTTTTCTACACACCTTAAAAATTCTAATAGCCAATTTTCGTATCAAATACGTCTTCTATATACACAACATATGATAGAGTTTGCATGTAGGCAGGATCCTTAGAGATCTCTATCTTTCAGTTGTGAGGATAAAATAAAAGATGTATATTTTATTTTGAGTATGCAGCATACAACTTATCCAGTTTTTCGTTAATTATGTTTTAAATAGATAATATAGAACCTCCACTATTTGCAATAATGTCCATCAACACATTATAATTAAACCCCTAAAAGTAGAGAATTACAAGCATGGCCCATTCTTATAATTGGTCACAAACTTCTTTCTACCTAACTATATTCCACATGAGCCACTAGGTATGAACAAATTTATCACTATACAAAACCCTAACTCATGTAACCAAATTCTAAATTTTTCCTTCTTTTAATTGGATCACAAAATCATTTTTCAAAAATAATATTTTTGTAATTATACATGTACAAATAAAATATTTTTATGAAAAAGTTATTGGCCGGTTTTCTTTTGGTCCAATCTTAATAGAAAAAATTGCTTGAATATACTTTCTTACTTTGAGAATGGTGGATTCCATGTTAAGCACCTATATAAATCAATTACCACTCACATAACCCAACATGTCCATGTATAGTCTATGGTTTGGCGTCACCGATTGACAATATCAAAATTAAATAAATAGTTAATTAATTTATACAAGCCTCTCAGGTTTAAGGAAAATAAGTGCATTATAATAGAATTACATTTTAAATTGACAGTGATCATTCCATAGGTGTTCTCAAAACCGATCATGTTCAGTGCATGTACTTATTGTATAGCACCCACTTATTTGCCTAAGGTTATTACCTCAATGATGGAGTAAATCATTCTATCATATAGCAGCAAAATAGGTGTAGGTCATAGTAGTGCGATGCCCAAGCAACACCCGTAGCGTAGAACATTAATTGGGTCCACAAGGCACCAAAAAATCATAACTCCCAACTTTTTGTTCATTAACTATTAGTATGTTTTTCTACAATGTTACCCAAGGGATCTTATGTTCACATCATATATAACATTAAATATAACATTACCTAGAATAATAATATACAAAAGTGCAAAATAAAATGCCAAGTAATTTATTTAATTAGTTAATAAATTCAACAAATTGGTTTTTGAGGGCACAAATGCTAACATTCTCTTACTTGCACTCAAAACCAATTACACATGTATTTAATACCCATTATCTCCAAATGCTTCTAAAAAACCTTTTGAGTTAAGGCTTTTGTGAAAGGATTTGCAACATTTTTAGCTGATGCAATCTTTGTTATTGAGGTATCTCCTCTATGAATGATATCACGTATCAAGTGAAATCTACGCTCAATGTGCTTTGTCTTTCGATGAGCCTTAGGCTCAATAGAATGTGCAATAGGGCCGGTGTTGTCACAATAAACAATTATAGGAGATTCAATTGTTAGGATGACACCTAGTTCTTGAATGAACTTGCAAATCCAAACAGCTCTCTTTGTAGCTTTACTTGCAGTCACATACTCTGTTTCAGTTGTAGAATCTACAGTAGTATCTTGCTTGCAACTTCTCCAACTTATTGCTCCCTCTCCAAGAATGAACACAAATCCAGAAGTTGATTTTCTATCATCGATATCAGATTCAAAATCTGAATCAGTGTGTAGACGCGCCCGCATGGGACCCCGCTACTACAGTTCGGACTCGATTTTGTGTCACGGTTCTTAATCTGAACCAAAGAGTCCAAATCCGGCAAATCGTTTTGAGAAACAGATTTTTGAAAAGAAGTGCCAAACATGGACTGCTTTGCCAGATACAGAGTCGCCACCTAAATATTTTTTATGGGAGAATTTAGGAAACCCTGACTCGGTGCCGAAGGCCACATGTCCGTCATCACCGGAGTTGTCTCGGCTCGGGAGCTAGGGTACGATTGGGGAAGGTCAGCTATGAGCACCCCCTCTCGCCCGATCCGAAGATCGGCCTCTACTAACCGTGATATCCATTTTTGAATACATTATATGTTCTTATTCCATTTATTAGCCTAGAATTACTATGTTATGCGCACAGCAAACAAGTATAGACTAGATCGCCTAATTTGGAAATAAGCATTGCATATCCGTTTGTTTTGGAAAAATGTTTTGGAATTTGCTACTCGCAAGTAGGCTAAAACACGGATTTCAACGAGTATTTCCAACTCAGACAATCCAACCTTCACCCACAGGCATTCAAACAGTTTATAACACATAAGCCTCTAGCCACATGGTAAGCATGCTATCATGTTAACATTCACACACATGCGAGGATGCTAAAGCGCAAATACTTACATCGTACTCCGTGCCAAAACAATAAACTAGTTAGCAAACATGCATGATCCTAGTTCATTTTCAAATGTCTAATGCAACACATACAGGATGTAGTTATAATAGGCTCGGCTAATCTAAACATGGCATGTGAAATGCAATCAATTGATGCACGTATTCAATTTGGAATTGAAGTACAAATGCAGTTAGCATGATGTACCGAGCCCGGTGCATGCAAGACTGAATGTATGGATGCACGCATGCATAGCATAAGGTATGCTAAATTAAACATGCCCTAATCTACCATCATGAGCAGGTAAATGAAAGGGAAGAAAGAAGTGGGGGTTGGAAGACATTCACGCACTCACCCACACTTATTACAGATTCGTCCTCGCTCGGAGGGACCAAAAGAATAATACAGATAATTAACCTACAAGCTAATTAAATATTACAAATTGCCTAATTAGCTAACAAACTAACTAAGCTAATAAAAATAGTAAACTGGCTCGGGAAGGGAACCCAATGCAATGCGTGCTCGGGTCTTGCTCGGAAGTGCACCGCCATGCATAGGCTGTCTCTGTTTTCCTTTCTTTACTCCTCTGAGGCTGCCAAAACCTCAGGATTGTTTTTCTGGATACTGAAGAATGCCATCGGCTGGGTAGAATGCTCACCGGCAGTGGCATGTGATCACCGGCCATTGGTGAAGATATCGGCAGAGGGGAGATTGCCGGTCGGCACTTATCACTGCCGGTCGGCAGAAAGTTCCTGCAGAATCTGCAATTGACAGCAACAGATGGCAAGGCAGAGCATGGCAATACAATTCAAGGCATATATGCACCGATCATGTCCCTTATTATTTTAATGACTCAAAGGGACATGCTCATTGGTTCTCGGACCATCAATCGCGCATTTCCATGCGTGATGGCCTAAGAGACCAAGTTATGCATTTCCATGTCAAATGCAATGCAAACAATCAAGCCAATGGGGACTTAACCTCTATCATGGATAGTCAAGAGGCCAAGCATGCATGCCAATGCAATGCAACCTAAGCATGTTAACTAGGCATGCAATACGGCAATGCAAATGAGCATGCAAGAAATGCAAGGCATAGAGCAATGCGACTAACAAGTGTGCAAGGCTAATGTAGGCATTCAAGCATGTAAGCCAACATGTGACTTCATTCAATCATGTGATTTCAAACATGCAACAACTCACCAATATGCTACAATATACAAGGAGAGCATGCAACAAACAAAGAGATGGACTTAAACATGATTTGGGAAGCTCTAATTAGGCCCAAAACAGTGGCCATAATGCTATGAAATAAGGGCTAAATGACATGCAAACATGCATGCAAATATGGTCCAATTCCTAAGGCCCACCAAAGAAATATTGAACTACACTTAGTGCAACCACACATGGCATGAATTAAATGACTAAAAACAGAATTTTAGCATATTAAAACAAGGCCTAAAGATCACTTAGATGGCATCCAAATGACCTAAATTCAAAGGCATGCACAAATGCCAAAACATGGAGCATGCTACACAAACTTTGAAAGCATTAAAGAGGTGTCCAAGGCAAGCATACAAGCATGTCAAAGGGACTAAAATGATGCTACAAATGGTGCCAAACCAATAAAACAAAGAAAATAAAGCATGCTACATACTCACACACTTAAGGCCAACAAGCCAAATTGCAAAGGGGCTATACTAAACATGGAAAATGTGAATCTAAAGACCCAAGAAAGACCTTAAGCATGTTAAAACATGACCAAAAACTTCACAAAGCTAAGCTAAAATATGCAAGCATGGTGGTCCAAAGGCAAGATGCATTTCTAGGCAAAATAGAGGAATACAAAGCAAGTGTATGATGCACATGGAATCTCACCAAACCATCAAAAATTAGTGAATAAAACATGTGAAAATAGGCCCAAATAACCACTGATACGCAACCATGGCATGCAAAAATGATGAGTTACTTTAGAGGGCCATGCAAGGAGTTATTAAGCACATGCAAGATAGACATTCAATATGACCAAAACAACTCTGGAAATGGCTTATGGGGGTCCTAAAACCCACTGAAAAATGCCTGAACCGAGCTCAAGAAGTGTGCAAATATAGGCCCCTTTGTAAGGCCAAAAAGGGCATCAAACAAGACAACAAGGAGAGAGGATGGCCCTCTCCTTCTTAGGACCTTAAACCACCATCCTCACCACTGAAATCCCTCAAGATTTCAGTGGTGAGGAGGCCCAAACAAGGTGGTCCCGAAGCTCACCAAAAATAGCACAAAATGGGGCCAAACAAGGCCTAAGACGGGGTAAACGACCCCAAACACAAAAGTGGTCTTAATGAAGTATCTTAAACACAAAAAAACAGAACGTTTTTATGTTATACACAAAGCCCAAATCAGCAAGAAAGACAGGCTAAATGGGTGTGCAAAAACGGGGAATAAAGAGGGAAAAGGGGTTACCTTTGAAGACAAGCAAGAACCAGCAGCTTTTAGACCCAAAAATACAACCCTCAACCTCTGAAAACAAGCTCCAAGAACCTCCAAGTGATGATGGAGGTGTGTGGCTATGAAGTGGTGTGCAATAGGCCAAGAACAAGACCCTTTTGGACCCTCTAACCCACCCAAATGTAGAGAGAGAGGGAGATATAGAGAGGGAGTGATATATATGTGATATATATCAGATTTTTCTAACCCCTAAAATGGAAGGAGAGGCTCTCCTTATATAGAGAAACCAATAGGGCAAAGCTTCTCTTAGAAGCTTTGACCAAAAAGGCCAAGCTTCTCTTAGAAGCTTGGAGCAAAAGGGCCAAGAAGGCCAAGCTTCTTGGAGAAGCTAGACAAAAGGGCCAAGCTTCTTGGAGAAGCTAGGCAAATGGGTCAAGCTTCTTGAAGAAGCTAGACAAGGGGTCAAGAGGTGCAAGCTTCTCTTGGAAGCTTAGAAGGGTTCAAGCTTCTTGGAGAAGCTAAAAAAAGGGTCAAGCTTCTTGGAGAAGCTAAAAAAAGGGTCAAGCTTCTTGGAGAAGCTAAAAAAGGGTCAAGCTTCTTGGAGAAGCTAAAAAGGTTCAAGCTTCCTCAAGAAGCTAAAAAAGGTTCAAAAGGGTCAAGCTTCTTGGAGAAGCTAAAAAGGTTCAAGCTTTCTCAAGAAGCTAAAAAAAAGGTTCAAAAGGGTCAAGCTTCTTGGAGAAGCTAAAAAGGTTCAAGCTTCCTCAAGAAGCTAAAAAAAAAGGTTCAAAAGGGTCAAGCTCCCTCAAGAAAAGGTCTCGGCCAGGAAAAGTGGCCGATTGATCAGAAATAGTGGCCGGCCGACCAAACACAATGCCGACCGACCATAAATAGTGCCGACCGGCCATCACCAATGGCCGGTGGCAAGGAAACAAGGCCGGTGGCCTCAAGCCACGGCCGGTGAGGTATGGGGATGGCCTACAAGCTACTTCCCACCCTCAGAAGCAAAACAACAGGTGTTTGGTGCAAAACCAGACACAAAACAGTCTAGTCGAGAGATCCTGAGGCAGGGCGCGTAGCCGAGACCTCCGGGAACTCAAGACGAACACGAACAAGGATGATCACCGAGTGTTCAAACGATGACGTCCAAGTCTTGAGGTCGGTCAAAAATGGGGTGTCTACACGGTGTAACCTTCAACAACCAAAATTTTACTACCAAACACTAGAAAATAGTGTTTAGTCCTTTTCAAATATTTCAAAATGTATTTCACTACTGTCCAATGCTCTCGACCTGGATTGGATTGGTATCTACTCATAACGCTCATTGCGTAACAAATGTCAGGCCTAGTACAAAACATTGCATACATGAGACTTCCCACTGCCGAAGCATAAGGAATATTTCTCGTTCTCTCTCTCTCTCTCTCTCTCTCTCTCTCTCTTCTTGTGTTTTTGGTGCTATTCCCTTAGAGAGATGAATTCTATGCCAAAGGGTAGGAACCCTTTCTTGGAATCTTGCATGTTAATTTTGCCAGGACTTTGTCAATATAATTGACTTAAGGCCAGGTAATCTTTTCTTTCGATCTCTAAACAATTCGATCCCCGAATATATAACTAGCTTCACCAAGGTCTTTCATTGAGAAGTGATTAGATAACCATACGTTGACTGATGACATTGCTTCTACATCATTCCCAATGAGTAGTATGTCATCAACATAGAGAACCAAAAATACTTTGGCACTTCCACTGACCTTCTTGTAAACACAAGGTTCATCCATATTTTATGAGAAACCAAATGATTTGATTCCCTCGTCAAAATGAATATTCCAACTCCGAGATGCTTGTTTGAGACCATAAATGGACCTCGTTAATTTGCACACTTTATTTTTTTCACCATGAGATGTAAAACCTTCTGGTTAGTGCATATAAATTTCTTCTTGAATATAGCCATTCAATAATGTGGTTTTAACATCCATTTGCTAAATTTTAAAATCATTGTGTGCTACAATTGACAAAAGAATCCTTATGGACTTTAGCATGGCTACTGGCGAAAAAGTTTTTTCATAATCGATACCAACCTTTTGGTTATACCATTTCGTCACTAGTCTTGCTTTGCAGGTCTCTACCTTTCCATTGGGTACTAATTTTCTTTTATATACCCATTTGCAACCTATGGGTTTAATACCCTCAGGTTTATTTACTAACGTCCAAACCTTATTAGAATACATTGAGTCCATTTTAGATTCCATGGTTTTTTGCCAATGCCTAGCATCTTTGTCATTAATTTCCTCTTCGTATGTAAATGTATCATCATCAGACAATTCTGATTCCATCTGATAAATCTCATTTAACAACGATAACTTAACTAGAGGTCTAATGATCTTTTTACTACGCTGAGGTTCTTGTGCAATAATTGGTTCAGTGGGCTTACTTGTTTGTCCCTCACTTTGACTATTTGCCCAATCCATTGAAATGTCAGTTACTTCTTCAAGAATAATTCTTATTCTATTTTCATTGAAAATATAATCCTCTTCTAAAAAAGTAGCATTTTTGCTAACAATAATTTTTTGGTCTTTAGGATTATAAAAACAATAACCAAATGTCATCTTAGGATATCCAAGGAAAATGCATCTATCAGTTCTCGATTCCAGTTTATCAACATTTTGCTTTTTCACATGTGCTAGACAACCCCATGTCCTAATATGGTTTAGACTAGGCTTTTTTTCGAGTCCATAATTCATATGGAGTTTTAGGAACTGATTTAGTAGGGACTCTATTTAAAAAATAAATAGCAATTTCTAATGCAAAATTCCCAAAAGGAAATTGGCAGTTCTGACAAGCTTATCATTGAGCGAACCATATCTAATAAGATTCTATTTCTTTCTTTCATCCACCCCATTATTTTGTGGTGTTCCCGAGAGGATTAATTGTAACACTTCGTATTCCTTGGACTAGTGGGATTGCTCTTGACACTCTTATTATCGTATTGAAGCCGCTTTGATTCATTTTAGAGTATTGATTGGGGTGGTATCATAATGGTAAAGTATGATTGAACGAAAAACATTGATTCGGATAATTGTCCTATGAGCAAAATCTTCACTCTTTTACCTTTTTCTCTTTTCACACTTTGAATCTGGATGTAAGGCTAGAACCATTGGAAAGCTTGATTCTGGGGCTTAGATTTAGACATAAGAATGACCCAAAACGAAGTTTGGACAAGGGAGTTAAGCCCATTTGAAATTTGAGTACATGTGTTGGAAGCAAGTCCGCTCGAGCGAACTTTTGACCGTTCGAGCGGTATGTTCGTGTTACAAAGATTTTGGGAGCTTTCTGTCGCCGCTCGAGCGGTCTATTCAAAGTCAACCACTTTAAAGTCACTTTTTGGTCCAAACTTTTTATTCTTTATTCCTTTCTTCTCTCCCTCTCCTCCATACCCGAAACCCTAGACCTCTAAACCTTGATTTCATCGATTTTTCACCAAGAATCCACCATAGATCTTGCATTAAAGGTTTAAAATGGAAGAACAAGTGAAAATCAACATTTTCGAAACTCTCTTTGGGTTTTTAGCTTCTTGCCTTCATCCTTGAGGTAGGGGTACTTTTAACTTGATATATCTATGTTTTGGGATACATGTGTGGTATTTTCCTAGATTTAATTATGTATGAGTTGATTTTTGTGAATTAAAGTGGGTTTGATGAATGTAAAGGGGTTATACCCTATGTTTGCGACAAATCATGGTATATTATAGTTGATTATTGTTATTGATGATATAAATTGACTTTTTACGTGCAAAGGAATGGAAAGCCTCAATTTTTCAAAACCCTAGTTTTCAAATTTTGATTTAATAATGGGTTTGGACAAATTGACTCTTAAATCTTGAATTTTGGAGAATAATTTTGACAATGGTGTTGAGATACGAGGTTTTTGAATTTTCTTATATATATGTATTGAGTTTGGTAGATGTTCAAATTTTGGAAATTATGAGATTGGAGAAATTCTTTAGTTGTTGATATTATTAAATGTTGTGAATTGAACAAACCTTAGGGAAATTGGATTTGAAAACTCATGCATCATGTGCATTATGATTTTATCTTGTAACCTTACAATCTTGTGGATGTTTAGAAAATGTTAAAAATGGGTAAATAGTGTTTGAGTACTTTTAGTTAAGTCAGATTTTGAGAAGTGGTTGTGTATCGTGTTGGTACTCGTGCGGGGAGTTAAGGTACCCAATTGCCTTGTCTTGAGCTTATCACCGGATGAATATGGGAAAATGTTTTTGGGTGTTCACTAGTCCTGCTGTATTGTAGTTAGTAAAAATGAAAAAACATATGATTTTGGGTGCCCATTCCCTGTTGTATTAATAGCCAACAAATGTGGGGTTTCTGTATATAGATCTATGTATGTAAGTATGGTTTTGTGACTCTTACTTGGGATATCATAGCGTATTTACCATTCTATGGTTGCAAATGAGACTTTGAATGGAAATCATGCATTGGACATTTTTGGTTTTTTTTAAAAGAGAAAATATAGATTTTGTAACAAGTGTATAGCATGATCATATGCATCATGATTATTTATATATCTTGTTAATAGTATTTCCTATTGGGCAATAGCTCACTCCAAACTAACAACATTTCAGAAAATGATGGTGTGATTCCGCTGAAGTGACTTGGTGATGGATGTATTTTGACTGGAGCATGAAGGCTCCTTGGATGTTACTTGTTGAAACTCTAAAGCTAATTTGTGGTTTGGGACTGGATGTCCATTTTTGTGTAATCAAGGACTATCCTTGAAAATATGTATAGCGATTCCGATTTTAACTCGACCCTTTTGTATCTTGGACTTAGGTTTCTTGGTTCCATGTTGTTGTTTATATCTTACTTCCCTTATATCTCCTTAAATTTGGCTTTAGGATTGTTGTGGTTGTGTTTGGGATAGGTCGGTTGCTTGCTTTCCAAACTCTTATTACCTAGAATTCTGCTCTTTTGCTCGAGTGACACTTTTTGCGCTCGAGCGGGACTTTGTGAACTCTTAGTATTTTGTAGGTCTGTAAAACTACTGGGAGAGTGTATTCTACACTCGAGCGGATCTTTCTACGCTCGAGTGGGCTCAGTGTGAGCGGCCCTTCTTGTGCTCAAGCGTTGGTCTGTTGTCTGTAAAATTACTGGGAGTGTGCATTATGCGCTCAAGTGTCACTTATTGCACTCGAGCGGAACAACTTATTATGTCTGACACTCGAGCATCAACTCTTGATGCTCGAGCGGACTGTGCACATATCAGTTCGTAACAGCTATGTTTTTCATCACTTTTTCATCTCTTTCTCTCTCTAAAACATTTCAAAGCCCTAGATCTTGAGTTTCTCTCTCTAGAACTCACATTCTCTCTACATTTTCACCTAGATCCGTTGGTTTCTCTACCCTAGTGTCTTTGGGAAAAAAGTAAAGCATCTCAAGAGCTCCATTTTGATCCAAACAAAAGTCAGTTTCGGTGTCTTTGAGGTTTTCTTCTTGTTTTGCTCTTCTTCTAACTTTGAGGTAGGGACTTTCTACACTCTCATATGATTTTTAACTTAGTTATTGGTTGATTGTGTAAGAAATGTTGGGATTTGGGGGATTTTAGACAAACCTAGGGTTTTGGTTTAAAATCAAAAGAGGGGTTTTCAAATGAAGGTATTGAAAATGGTTATAGTTATAGATACGAGGTTGTGTTGTGTTGAATTTGTTGATTGTGACACATGGGTCAGATTTGGGAGAGAATGAAGTTTTGCCCTAAAAGGTTTCAAATAATTATTTTGTTTAAATAATGAAATTAGTATTGAAAATATGAAATTAGATGAATGTTTAAATAAATGGTGGAGTTGGATTTGTATTATCTCTCACCTATGGAAATTTGGATAATTTATCTGTCTCGGAGATTGTATATCTGTTTAGAAATATCTATTTTGGGCTATCGGTGGAGAATAGCTATGATTGTTGTAAAAATTACATAAGGATTAAGTGAATTGAAACTCATCTCTTAACTGTTGCCATTGAATATGACAATGTTTTAATACATTGTATATGTATGATATTTGGGAGAAGAAAAGAAATATACTCTATGTTTGGGAAGAGAAAGGGAATGAACTCTATTGAATTAAGTTAGCCTGTGTGTCTAGGGTGAAAGTCCTGAAAATCACGCGTGTACATGGGTGTCGGTTCCCGCGGACGAAATTTCCGTAAAATGGCAAATTGAAGTGTTTGTGTAATGATTATATTGATTAAGGAACCACTGAGTTGTAGCCTCAATTGGGTTGTCTGGATAACAATGGGTTCAACTCATGAATTGAGGTGAAATAAATTAAGGTAAAACGGATTGAAATGTGACACTTGGCATATTATGATTTTGTAAGAATACGAATGAGTTTACCATGGGCATTGTATATGCATATCATACTTATATCTTTGTTAAGATTCATATATTATGCTAGATTGTTTTTATTGGGTTTTAGCTCACCCTACTTGAAAAAAACCATTTTCAGGTGATGGTGATATGCTTTCTCCAAGGACTTAGCTTGGGAAGATTTGTATTTATTTTGTTGTAACCAAGCATGGTCTTTGTAACGACCCCAAAATACGTATAAAAAATTATCTTTATTTAATTATGGGTTAATGTGCTTTAATTTAATTATATCTATTTGAATTGAGGAATTATCTGTTGAGTTATGACCTTGAAACTGAAATTGCCAACTTTTAAGAGTTCAGAAACCGAAATTGAGTACATGGATATACTAATGGGAATTTTTGGAGCTATTTGGGAAAGTTAATTGGAAATTTATTTCGTCTGATTCGTTAAGGTGTGTTTGGGTAGTTAACTTTGCACTGCAAATTGAAGGCCTTAGAGGCTTCAGAAACCACAGAGTACATAGTTATGAACATCATGATTTTTAGAGTTATCTGGGAAGTTTAATTGAAATTTGATTTCATTCGATTCGTAAGGGTGCGTTTGGCTCTCCCTAATTGTGATAAGCTTATGCGTGTGTATATATATATATATATATATGATATATAAATTGAACTCATCATATTTGAGCCCAAAAATATCTGAGGGAGAGGGAGAGAACCGAGAGAGAAAGAAAGCTTCTCTAAGAGAGAGAGCTCAACATTCATGGGATTTGAAGAGATTAAGAGAAATGGAGAAGATCAACCATGAAAGCTTGGAGAAATTGAAAATTGAAGAGAGTTAAGGGAAAAACAAAGATTGAACTAAGGTATGGAAATCTATCTTGAATCCTTATGACTAATTCATCAATTTCATGAAATCATAATGAGATTGGAAGATTTGATACCCATTTGGGTTAGGGTTTTGTGTTATGTATTTAATTGAACTAAATTTAAGAAATTAGAACTCGGGTCCTTTGATTTTGTTTATGATTGGAGCTCAATCTTGTGAATAACATATGAAATAAACTCTAGATTGTCCATAGAACAAGATTTATGCAAGGATCAAGTGTGTTTGTGGGTTGTGTTTTGAGAACTTTCAAGATTATGAAAGATGAAACATTGATCTTGAACTTGAGGCAAATATTGATTTGTTTGAGATGAAATTACACTTGAATGATGTTAGTGTATCATGTTGTGGGGTAATTTTACATGTTTTTGAGTGATTAGAGTTGAAACCTAGCTTAAAAAGTGGAACAACAAGTGTTAGAGCCAATAAGGATTTTCGGACAGCAGATTTTGCCCAGAGCCACATGTGTGGCAGGGCTTCCCGCACGTGCGGCAGTCCACTTCCAGCACCTAAGTGGATTTTGAAATAAAAGCACCTTGTTCCACACGTGTGGCCCTGATTCCCGCAGGTGCGGGGCACCCCTGTTCCAGCCCACTTTCAAATAAGCATATCTCTCTCATCCGCACTCCGTTTTAAGTGATTCTTGAGCCTAAATTCAAGCCCCAGAAGTCTAGTTTCCAATGGTGGAAGTATCATGTCCAAATTCTAAGTACACAAATAGATATGCTCAAATTAGTGAATGTTGTTCACTTTCTGTCTACTGGTTTCATGCTAATTCTTCATCTAACCCAGTTTCCTTTTGTTTCCTCCTATTTTCCTAGACACAGATTATGACCTATTGAGGACTAATGAGTTTAGAACCAACATAACTAATTGAATAAAGAGCAAAGAAAGGGATCGATTATATTCATATGTTGTGTTATGTAATTGTGATTGTAGGTCAAGACGAGGACATCGTCCAACTGCTACTAGAAGCCCATCACTGTAAGTAATAATATAGTAAAGATATGTTTTTCATTATCTATGTTGATTTATGTATGACATGATTCTCTAAATGTTACATTTTATCTAGATGCACAAGTTTCTAAGAAATGTGAAATGAGTCATGAATAAGAAGAAAATGTGAATTGTTATAATATGATATGGTGGGCCCAAGGCCGTTCTGTTTATCCGTTTCGTTATGCTATGGCATGATATAAATTGTTCGATCTTTAAGACCTATTGACTTTAGTATGGAACAAAGTGCTCTATGGAACTAAGTGCTACAGTGTGAGTCACCTCTAGAGTCTGTACGAGTCACCTCTTGGGTCCATACATACATGAATTAGGCCCAAGGAGAGGTGGAGACATGTCGATGTTCTATTTACTCCATGATCAGATGCAATGATATGATATGATACGTTTGGACCTAAGGTCGTTTTGATATATGATTGGGCCCAAGGCCGTTTTGTTATACATAGACCCGAGGTCGTTCAGAACATATGATATAAATACAAATATTTTTACATCACTATATGACTCATGTTACGAAGAGTGTTATTTTCTATGCATGAATGGATGTCCTGTTTTGAAATATGCTTCTAACCTTTTGTATAAGTGAGCATACCATGTATCACGTAAAATGTTTTGTAATAGTTTCAAATATGTATTCCATTTGAAAAAACATGGATTATGATAAGATAAATGTTCTTTTGAAATGATTTAAGATACGTTTCAGAATTGTGAAATATGTTTTTCCTAATGTTAAGGACATCATTCATTAACCTCTTTACTTTAATATTACTCACTAGGCATTAGCTCACCCTTTTATTTTATATATGTAGGTGAGTCATCGGGGATCAACACTAGAGTTGTATCGAGGTTCACCTCTGTCAAGCCGCTTGGGTTTCGCCTTTGTGTCGAGGCTTTAACTTTGTATTAGAGAATTATTTATTTTATTGAGTCTTATGTATATGTGTGTGAGATCTGTATAAGTTCTGTGATTATATATGTAAATATGGAAAGCATATTTAAATGCTTAAATTAATCTAAGTCTTCATGTATGCACAAACTCAATGGGTATTGTCTTTATGTTGGTATTTGCTTCCGCTTAAGGCCCCGTATTGCATAAATATTCGTGAAATTTTGTTTTGAGGCCTATGTACAAGCTGGTCATGGACCAAACTTTTAGGGGCAGGTTTAGGTCATGATAGTCTTGGAAAGATGTAAGCCTTTAGGGCATATGAATATTTGTTTAGCTTTCATTCAATCTACTACTTGTAACCCATGCTATAGATTTAGGATAAGTTATTTATGAATGTATATTGCATGTGTCACCTTTTGTAAGTTAAACTCTGATTAATGAAATCATGTTGTTTCAATTATACTTCCACTTATGAGATGAGTCTATCGTATTTATTTTGGGGCGTTACAACTTGGTATCAGAGTGTACCGGGTTTGAATACTTTGGGTACGTGGGAAGTGGTTAGTACCACAATGGGTTTATCTTGTTTGACGGAGATGTTTGTATGTTTGCAATGTTATGTGATAACATGTTTATGTGATTATATGGGTATGGAATCTAATTGTTAGGATGTTGATCGAGTCTACGGGTTTCTAGGAGTCCTAATAGAAAAACACTTGATCACTATTGTTTCTAATTGGAACTCTGGCAACGTCGCAGGATGGTCATTATCCGAGAATGAAATTCGTATGTGCTTACGTGATTATATGCTTATGTGGAGTGAATTACTGTTGTCCAATGCTTTAGGACGCGAGTGAGTTAGCTTCGGCACATTTGTAAATGTGCTAATTTATTTTGTCACCTTCATCAGGATGTCAGAACGTAGATGTGTTGGTGGTAGGCATGGTAGGCCTAGAAGTACCTTTACTGGATGAGATTCCATAGGAAGAAGGGGTTAGTTAGGCCAATATGGCCAAACTAGTTGGTCAACACGCTATGGACGCCTTAGCCCGCGAAATAGCCAAAGCATTGTGGGAGTATATGGACATTCTCAGGGCTGAGAATCAAGTCTACGCCCAAGTAGCTTAGGCATGGCCATCGTTTCTGAAGCGAGAGTTTTTCCGGTTGAATCCGGATGAGTTTGTGGGTGATCCCAAGGAACCACTAAAGGCAGATGAGTGGTTAGAGCAAATAGTGAATACGTTCGAGATGCTTGGCATTGAGGATGACCAGTTGAGAGTGACCTTAGCATCTTTCCAGCTGAAGGGAGATGCGGGTCAGTAGTGGAAGTATACGCGTGGGTGCATTGGAGTGACTTGGGAGGCTTTTGTCAGTGCCTTCCAGAACAAGTTTCTACCTTCCACAGTTAGGGAGAAGTTGAGAGACCATTTTTCCAAGCTAGTGCAGTTGAACACCTCGGTGGCCGAGTTTGAGGCCACATTTACTAGCCTCTTTAGGTTTGCACCAGAGTTAGTGGTGACAAAAGAGCGCCGTTGTTTGGAGTTTGAGAAGAGGTTGAGGACTAGGCTCATGTTCAAAGTGGCTGGGTCAATGCTTAGAGATTATGGACACCTTGTGGAGGCGATGGCTCATCTAGAGAGCGTAATGCAGATGGAAGAGGAGAGGATGAGGGGCTCCATGAGGAGTTAGGATGTTCACGGGGATAGTACGAGGCAGAGGGGTCCTACCCCACAGCAGTCCCATGGAGCACAGTTGAGGTCTACATTTCCAGTGCCGAGTTCGGGTTCTGGGAGAGGTGGTCAAGGAGATTTTACTTGTTACAAGTGTGGTCAGTTAGGCCACAAGCCTCTAGCTTGCCCGTAGAGAGAAGGAGGGCAACGGTCTACATCATCCTCGGCTCGTTCTCAAAACCAAAGTCAGGAGAGAGGGCAACCACTCACTTGTTATCAGTATGGGCAGGTGGGGCATATGAAGAGATTTTGCCCTCAGTTGGGTGGCACACCCAGTGCATCTGGTTCAAGGCAGACACAGCCACCAGCCTGCATAGTTAGCACAAGCCTTGAAGGCCAATCAGTACATCCGGCTTATGCTCTGAGGGGTGAGCAGGTTAAGCAGAGACCTTTAGGGCGTGTGTATGCTGTTACCGTGCCAGATCTAGTACCAACGCCTTCGGTAGTGAGAGGTACCTTTTTGTTTTGCAATTTTGTTGCTAATGTGTTGATTGATATGGCTGCATGCCATTCATTTATCTCATCTGCATTTGCATTGATTTTGGGGTTAAAGTTGGCTCAGCTGGCATCTCCTATCTGTGTAGAGTCACCTATTGGTGGTGAGGTTATTTTGAAGCAGGGGTGTCGGGGTTGTGACATAGAGGTTGTCGGTCACCGATTTCCTTTTGCATTTGTGTTGATTGATATGTCTAGTTTTAACGTTATATTGGGTATGGACTAGTTGTCATCCTATCCGGCTGTTATAGACTGCTACCGTCAGAGGGTTACTGTATGTATCTTAAGTAGTGAGTGCTTTTATTTCTTGGGAGACCGGGTGGATAGAGTCTTATCACCGGTGTATGGTCCACGTGGGCAGAGTGAGCTTAGTTGCCTTCTTGCCAACTTCTTGAGTACTGAGTGTGGTGAAGCCCGAGTTGAGTTGCTAAGGGTAGTTTGTGATTATACAGATGTTTTTCCGGAGGATCTTACCAGTTTGCTACCTCATCGAGAGATCAGGTTCTCTATTGACTTAGTGCCTGGCACGACATTGATTTCTATGGTACCATATGGATTTGCGCCTGTTGAGTTGAGTGAGTTGAAGATTCAATTCCAAGAATTGTAGATAAGGGTTTTATTCACCCTAGTATTTCACCTTAGGGAGCACCGGCTCTTTTCGCCAAAAAGAAAGATGGTGCGTTGCGACTTTGTATAGATTATCGGAAGTTAAATCGGGTAACTATTAAGAACAAGTACCCAATGCCTCGTATAGATGATTTGTTTGATTAGTTAAAAGGGTCTTGTTGTTTCTCTAAGATAGACCTGAGATCGGGTTATCACCAGTTGAGAGTAAGGGAGTAGGATATCTTGAAGACGACATTCTGTACATGGTATGGCCATTACGAGTTTCTAGTGATGCCCTTTGGGCTAACCAATGTACGAGCTCTATTTATGGATTTGATGAATCAGATCTTTTGTGAGTTCCTAGACTGCTTCATGGTCGTCTTTGTGGACGACATCTTGATTTACTCACTCTCTGAGGAGGAGCATGAGGAACACTTGCGAGTGGTACTTGAGTTTCTTAGAGCCTATAAATTGTATGCTAAGTTTGGGAATGTGAATTTTGGCTAAGGGAAGTTAGGTTCTTAGGCCATGTGGTATTCGGGGAAGGGGTGACTGTAGATTCATCCAAGATAGAGGCAGTGCACGATTAGGAACAACCTAAGAATGCTTTTAAGATCTGTAGTTTCTTAGGGTTGGCCAGGTATTACCGTCAGTTCATGAAAGATTTCTCTAGGCTAGTCTCACCATTGACTAGACTGATAAGGAAAGAGATCAAGTTTGTGTGGAGTGAGAATTGTGGAAGTCTTTTCAAGAGCTTAAGGTTAAACTTACCACTGCTCTAATTTTGATTATTCCTGGGACGGGTTTGGGCTATTCGATGTATTGTGATGCCTCACGAGAAGGTTTGGGTTGTGTTTTGATGCAAGAGTGAAAGGTAGTAGCTTATGGCTTGAGGCAGTTGAAAACACATGAGAGGAACTGCCCTACTCATGACCTAGGGTCAGCGGCGATGATCTTTGCCTTGAAGATTTGGAGGCATTATTTGTATGGTAGAAGTTTGAAGTGTTTTCTGATCATAAGAGTTTGAAATATTTGTTTACATAGAAAGACTTGAATTTGAGGCAGATGAGGTAGATGGAGTTCATAGAAGAATATGACTTTGAGTTACACTATCATCCCGGGAAGGCCAATGTTGTGGCCGATGCATTGAGTTGGAAATCCATTAGTAGTGTAGCTTGTATTGCCACCCGAGAATGGGATATGTTGGGTGCTATTGGGGAGTTTGACTTGCATCTTGGCGAGTCTGTTAAGTTTATAGCTTTGTTTTCGATAGTTGCACAACCTATGTTTGTGAACCGAGTGATAGAAGCACAGAAGGGTGACCTTGAGGTAGAATCCCTCCGAGAGAAGATTTCTAGTGGGAAGATATAAAGAGGCTTGAATGCGTGTTCCGACTTGAGTGTTAGATACCTTGATCGTCTCTTCGTGCCGGAGTCTTAGTGAGAGGAAGTACTTTGAGAGCGTCGCCATTCCCACCTTGCGATGCATTTAGGAGGCACAAAGATGTATTATGACCTTTGTCGCCAGTTTTAGTGGAGGGGAATGAAGAAGGATGTGGCTGTGTTTGTGCCTAAGTCCCTTACTTGTCAACAAATAAAGACCGAACATCAGAGGCTAGCGGGTTTGTTGCAACCCTTGTTTATAGCCGAGTGAAAGTGGGAGCATGTCACGATGGATTTTGTTATGGGCCTTCCGAGGACTCAATGGGGTAGTGATGCCATTTGGGTGGTAGTTGACCGGTTGACTAAGTCGACACACTTTATACCTATGCGTGTGTATGACTCGGTAGATTATCTTGTCGACTTTTATATTAGGGACATAGTGAGGTTGCACGAGGTCCCTGTAACGATTATTTCGGATAAAGATCCACATTTTACTACTCGGTTGTGGCAGAGCCTGTAGAGTGCCTTGGGCACGAGATTGACCTTTAGCATTACGTATTATCCTCAAACTGATAGGTAGTTCAAGCGTACCATTCAGATCCTTGAGGATATGCTTCGGGGTTATGTCCTCCTAAGTGAGGGCGCAAAACTTGTAATAATGTGTATGTCTTCCAACTCCACACCTTTCTTCCTTTTATTTAACTGCTTATGATGGTTAGTTCAGGGCATCATGTTTCTTTTAGCATCTTTCATGATTTGCATCCACTTGTTTTGCATGCACCGAGGCTTGGTACATCATTTTAACTTGCATTGTCATTTAAATACTTCTTTGAAAAAGGTGCTTAAACTGCATGCTATCAAATTGACTCACATGACATAATTAGTAGCCGAGCCTATTAATTGCATTATTGCATGTGTTGCATTAGTCATGTTGTATTAGTCAGGGTCATGCATGCTTTCTAACTCTTTTGTTTCTTTTGGCTTGTCTCAGAGTACGAGGTGAGCATTTTTGTGCTTTAGCACATTGCATGCATGTGATTGTTGCCATGTCTAGCATGCTTGCCATGAGGTTAATTGCTTAAGTGATAAATTGCCTGAATGCCTATGGATGAAGGGTAATTGCTTGAATTGGAATAATTTTAGTAATGTACATACGCGATCATTTTTTCAAGTGGTACATATTCGAAACAATTTTCAAAAACAAACATGAGATCAAGTGTTCCAATTCTTGTAACTTATTCTATACTTGTGTGCGCATCACATAGTAAGTTAGCCTAATAACTTGGAATAAGAGCATATAATGTAAATAAGAATCATATCATGATTAGTACAGGCCGATCTTTGATCTGGTAAGCGGGAGTGCTCAATTCATGACCTTCCTCTCTCGTACCTATGTTCCCGAGCCTAGATAATCTTGGTGATGACGGACATATGGCCTTTGGCACATGTCATGAGTTCCCTAAATTTTTCAAAAATATTTAGGTGGCGACTCTGTATCTGGCAAAGTAGTCCATTTTTTGCAATTTGATTCAAAATCGATTTTCCAAAAGATTTGCCGAATTTGGACTCTTTGATGTTTATCTATTTCACATTGCACTTGTGAGATCAGATTCAAAACTGCGAGAGTCTGAACTGCAGGGTTCTCGTTTTCTGAAAGGAGCGCGAAAAGTCGAGCTACAGTTTCTGGCGACTTTGCTGGGGAATTTAGAGAACTTGACTCAAATTGCATGATGTGAAATTTTATCTACATTTATATGTTTCTTTGCATTGCATTTGCATTGGTGCGCTTAAGTCACTGTGTTTGCCATCTGCTATTCCTGGACAGTTTGCTGGAGGCTTGCCCAAAAGCTTACCAAAAGGCTGACCGGTCGTGGGCTCTGCCATGATGGGAACACAACACATGGATCTAGACTACCACTGTATCGTTTGATCCTCCTTTCACTTCTCGGTGTTAGGTGTAAGAGGTATATTAGGTAATCTTGCTGAGGTGCCCTTTTGACCAATCGGCCTAGCTGCATATAGTAAAGCCATAGTGACTGTTCCAATTTAGGACATGATACTCTTCTATATGCAAGATGATGTGATACCGCTTGTTTGAGTAGTAAAGCTGTAGATCACTCCAAAAGCTAGGACATGGAAACCCTAACCTCTTATAGGGGTGTTTTGAATGCTTTTGTGCAAAATGTGAAATCTTTGGAAATGTGTGATGTAATCCTTGGAGAGTCTTAATCTTGAGGAGGTTCCTTTCAAACCTTGAGGTCATATCAAAATCAAAATTTGGATAAAAATCCAGGGGTTTGTGTTTGATATGGGTGAATTTTCAGGAAAACTAGAACCAGGGCTAAATTGTATCTTGCTTTGTTTTGACCAACACACCCAGTTTCCAAATCTGATGGAGTATTTTGTTTTTAAATGCCAGGTTTGTCTGAGCTAGAGAAAGAGCAGTACCCAACTCAACAAAGGCCAAGCCCAATCCAAGTCGAAAGGCCTTCACCCATCACAATCCATCCAATCCCAGAAAAAACCTATTCAGCAAAGGTCTAGTCCATCTGACCCCCAAAAAGCCAGCTTAGAAAAGATCCATCCACTACCAAAAGACCCACTCTAAAAAAGCCCAATCCAGTCAAACCCGTCTAAACTAATCCAGTTCAGCTACATCAAGTATAATCGGGTCGAAATCCTTGTTAGTCAGTTTTTAGGTTACACCCATCCAACTCAGCAAACCCGTGATGACTTAGAGTCCCGAAGAAGTTATGGCCATGATAGCGGCTTTAAACCAGGGAATTGCCATGCATGATGAAAACAATGCTGAAATGCAATGCCCATTTGGGACATCTACTACACATCCAGTCCTGGGCCCCCAGCCGAACTTTGACCCACCTCCGCCAGCTGAAGATTTGTAAGGTCCGGATCCCTGAGAAGGGTTGGCTCAAGCTCGAGTTTTCATACCCCTGGTGTAGCCTAATAAGGAGCTTTTTCCCCTTGATATTAATGAGCTCGACTCGACCTTGTTAAAAATTGCTAACCTTGAGAAGTAATTCAAAAAGGCATAGGGACTTAACTCCATTCTCGACATTGAGAATGGGTACACCAAGGCTGCCGTAAGACTCCCAGACAGATTCAAAATGCCACACATTGACTGTTTTGACGGGTCTAGAGATCCTATGGCATATATCCGACTTTTCTTAGACGTCCTGAAACCAATGGGTTTGACTAAGCCTTAGAAACTCTCTCTGTATGGAAGAACCCTATCGGGTATAGCAGCCACTTGGTACGCCAAGTTGGAGGATAAAGTGGAGCAAAATTGGAAAGAGTTGGCTGAGGCGTTTGTCAATTAGCATTCTTACAATACCTGTAGACGCACCCAGGTGAGGCCTTCGCTACAGTTCGGACTCGATTTGTGTCACGGTCCTTAATCTGAACCAAAGAGTCTAAATCCGGCAAATCGTTTTGAGAAACAGATTTTTGAAAAGAAGTGCCAAACATGGTCTGCTTTGCCAGATACAGAGTCGCCACCTAAATATTTTTTATGGGGGAATTTAGGAAACCCTGACTCGGTGCCAAAGGCCACGTGTCCGTCATCACCAAAGTTGCCTCGGCTCGGGAGCTTGGGTACGATTGGGGAAGGTCAGCTATGAGCACCCCCTCTCGCCCGATCCGAAGATCAGCCTCTATTAACCGTGATATCCACTTTTGAAAACGTTATGTGTTCTTATCCCTATTATTAGCCTAGAATTACTATGTTATGCGCACAACACAAAAGTATAGACTAGATCGCCTAATTTGGAAATAAGCATTGCATATCCGTTTGTTTTTAAAAAAAATGTTTTGGAATTTGCTACTCGCAAATAGGCTAAAACACGGATTTCAATGAGCTATTCCAACTCAGACAATCAACCCTTCACCCACAGGCATTCAGGCAATTTATAACACATAAGCATCTAGCCACATGGTAAGCATGCTGTCATGTTAACATTCACACTCATGCGAGATGCTAAAGCATAAATACTTACATCGTACTCCGTGCCAAAACAAAGAACTCGTTAGCAATCAATGCATGATCCAAGTCCATGTTTAAATTCCTAATGCAATGTATACGGAATGTCACTAGAGTAGGCTCGGCTAGTCTATGAACGACATGTGAAAATGCACAAGTAGCATGTATTCAAGTTAGATTTGAAATACTAGTGCAGTTAGCATGATGCGCCGAGCCCGGTGCATGCAATACTGATGAATGATGCACGCATGCATGGCATAAGATATGCTAAATTAAACATGACCTATTACTAACCATCAAAGCAAGTAAGTAAAAGGGAGAAAGAAGTGGGGGTTGGAAGACATGCACACACTCACCCACACTTATTACAAATTCGCCCTCGCTCGGAGGGACCAAAAGAATAATACAATTCGAATAATGAATTAACTATCTTAGCTAATTAATTATTACAGGCCTAATTTAAGAAAGCAAGAAGAAGGGCCTCGGGAAGAGGGCTCAATGCACGCGTGCTCGGGTCTTGCTCGGAAGTCCACTGCCATGCGCAAGCTGCTTCTGTTTTCCCTGCTCTGCTTCTCTGAAGACTGCCAAATTCTCAGAATTACTTCCCTGGACATTGGGAGACACCACCGGCTGGAGGGAATCATCATCGGCTGTGATTTGGTGTCGATCGGCCAAAATGAATCCATCGGCCACAGATGGATTGCCAGTCGGCACTCTGTGCAGTCGATCGGCAAAAGGTTCCTGTAGAATCTATTTGACAGCAGCAGAGGACAGGGCTTTGCATGGCAATGCAATTCAAGCAATGTATGCACTGACCATATCCCTTATCATGTTTATGACTCAAAGGGACATGGTCCTTGGTTCTCGGACCATCAATCGCGCATTTCAATGCGTGATGGCCCAAGAGACCAATTTATGCATGTTGATTTCAAATGCAATGCAAACCAACAAACAAGTGAGGAGCTCAACCTCAATCATGGATAATCAAGAGGCAAAGCATGCATGCAATGCAACCTAAGCATGTTAACTAGGCATGCAACATGGTAATGCAAACAAGCATACAAGGCATGTGACAACTATGCTAGTTGCTCAAGCATGCAAGTATGCAAAGCATGCAACATGTTAGGTAATTCCAACTAAGAGAAATGCATGCCAAATGCAAAGTCACTTAGACATGCCACAACACGTGATAGGCCAAGCATGCAATCAACACACAAGGTAAGCATGTCACAACATGCAAGAATGGACTTAGACTAATTTAGGCAGCCCTCAAACTAACCTAAAACAGTGGCTAAAATGCTATAGAATGAGGGGCAAATACACATACAAGCATGCATGCAAATGGACCAACACTTGAGCATCGAAGAGATAACTTTTAAGCACACTTAAAAGAAGATAAACATGGACATATGGCATACATACCAAGCTCTGAAAATCATGTTAAGGATGGTGCCAAACCAACTAAACAAAGCAATCAAAACATGCAACAATGGTCCAAGACTTAAGGCAAGCCAAAGGGGATGTAAACCAAGGCTAGGTCAACCAAGCCTCACAAGGCCAAAGGGACTTAAAGTAGGTCTAATGCAGACCTAAACAAGCCAAGGATGTACTTAGATGGCATCTAAGTGGTCTAAAAATGCAAGCATACTCCAAGGCTTAAGCAAGGGGCATAAGGCAACAACCTTTAAACGCATTGAAGGGGGATCAAATGCAAGCACATGGGCACATCATGAGGTCTGAAATAACATGTCAAGTGGTTTCAAACCACTGAAACAAAGCAAGGATGGCATGCTAGAAGGGCCAAAGCTTAAGGCATACAAGAGAGTTTGCATGGTAGCTATACAAAGCAAAGCATGGATGACTCAAATGACCAAAAACAGTCCCTTAGCATACTAAAACAAGCATAAAAGCTTGACAAAGCTAGGCCAAAACACATGAGCATGGTAGTCTAAATGCTAGGCACATGTTGAGGCAAATCATGGCATTACAAGGCATGTATGCTAAGCAAGCATGGTGTACCAAAACCAACTAAAAACAGAGGCATATTATGACATAATAAGCACAAAAATCAGCTAAGGCATGGTCAACATGAACCTAAACATGGTGCTCCCTCAAGAGGCCAAAAATGGTCCTTTTCAAGGACAACAAGGAGAGGGGGTGGCCCTCTCCTTCTTGGGACCTCAAGACACCATCCCCACCTCTGAAATCCCTCAAGATTTCAGTGGTGAGGAGGCCTAAACACCAAGGTCTCGGAGCTCACCCAAAATGGCACAAAATGGAGCCTTACAAGGCTTAAGAGGGGTCAAACAACCTCAAATCACAAAACACTCTAAACAAACTATTTAGAGGGCCTAAAAACAGAACTTTTTTATGTTATATACTAAACACAAAAATAATTGTAAGGTAAGAAAAAAGGCTATGCAAGAAAGGGGTAAAAAGGGGCAAAGTTGTTACCCTTGAAGACTTTCTTCACAAATGAAGCTCCAGTAGCTTCTTTAGCTCCAAACCAGCTCCAAGAACTCCAAGAACACTCCTTTGGCCCTCAATAACCAAGAAAAGGTGTAGTAGTGTGTGTTTGTGTACAATATTATGAACAAACACACCTAGAACACTCAAGAAAGAGAGGTATAGAGATAGAATATATATAAATTCCTAACCCTAATATCAGAGCTCCCTAACTATGTTTTCTAATCCTAAATCCAAGAGAGGAGACTCTCTCTTATAGAACTCTCTCTTGTAAAGCTTGTCAAATAAGCTTGTCAAGAGAGAAATCCCTCCATACACGTGTATGGAGGAGAACAGAGTGGGTGCCATCTATCACAGCTGGCACAAAATATCTACCAAAAGTAGATGAACAGTGATCGGCCATTCAAAATTGCCATTTTGGCAAAATAAATGGCCGACCGGCAACAAAGAGTGCCGACCGGCAATATACATTGCCGATGGCACAAAATCACTGGCCGGTGGCCTCAAGCCATGGCCGGTGATGTGTGGGGATGCCTCACAAGGCATTCTCTGCCCCTCCAAGGCAAAACACAAGTGTTTGGTGCAAAACCAGACACAACACGGTCGAGTCGAGAAATCCTGAGGCAAGGCGCGCAACCGAGACCTCCGGGAACTCAAGACGAACACAAACAAAGGTAATCACCAAGTGTTCCAATGGTGACGTCCAAGTCTTGAGGACGGTCAAAAATGGGGTGTCTACAATACCCAAATTAAAATGACCACTCAAGAGCTTGAAGCAATCCACCAGAATCCTACAGAACCTTTTATGGAATTTGTTACAAGGTGGAGAGCAAAGGCAGCACAAATGACAAATCGGCCTTTTGAGAGAGACCAAGTGCAGATAGTAGTGCAGAACCTTGAGCATGATATGTTACAAAAGTTAATAGTCACTCCACTATTTACTTTCAAAGCATTGTATGAATTAGGGGTTTTGATTGAGAGTGTATTTAACAAAGGGATTAACAAGCGGACCAACAAGGAGGGTTTTTTTCCGGGAGTACCAATGCTGGTAGTAGCACTATTCCTGAACCCACTGAAATCAATACCATTGCCACCAAGCCCAAAACTGCCGATCTTTTTGCCAAATCCAACCCACAAACAACCAGCCCAACCCAAGCTCAAGGCAGAACTTTCACCCTCTCTCTACATGAGCCTAACCAGTGCATTAAAATTCTGAATGGAAAAAGGGTATCTCAAAGCCCTTGATCCCCAACCTCTTCCTGACCCACTCCCTGCTAGACATAACCCCACCAAATACTATGCATACCATCAGCAGTGTGGTCATAGCACCGATCGTTGCTACCGCCTTCGTCATGAGGTTCATAATCTCATCGATAACCAGACAATAGATCCACCTAAAGAACCCAATGTTACCGCCAACCAAGTACCTCCTCCTCACCTTAACCTTATCCATACACTCCCATCTACCTTCAACCCCAGCATATACATGACCCCGGCCCATTTACCCAACCCTGAGGTGTTCATTCTAGAAAGCACTGACTTGTACATGATGAATGCACCCAATCCGGCTCGGGTACGCCAAGAGCGCCAAATGGCCGAACCCACTACTGCTGAGATGTTCGGAATGATTGAAGACCTTCAAGGAACAATGGCAGATTTAACATTTGGGGTTTCGATCCCGTCAAAAAGCTTCCCAATCTTACGGTGAGCCACAGTTAAAAAGGGCCAACTTGAAACTATCTCAAGTCTGGGTGATAACAGATCAACAACAAATGGGCCTCGCTTCGATATAGCCACCCAATCCCTTGGCCAAGCAGAAGCAAGTGGCAAGAACAAAGTCGAGACAAGTATTAATCCCTATGCACAACTTCAGTGGGCTATTAAGACTTTGAAGGTCAAAGGGTTGAACAAGCAACAAGTGCTTGAAGTTGTTGCAAAGACTATGGATAGCACTTTTGTCGCTCAGGATGAGAGCATTTTGAATATGGAGGCAAACAATAGAAAGAGATGCTTTACTAGAAACACTCATCCTGATTCCAGTCCCAAGCCCATGAATACTCGACCAACACCTGCCAACCCATTTGCCAATGTTTCTAAACCTAATGCTTCCTCCTCAAAAAAATGAACCTTCGCCCAACTCCATATGAGCCTAACCTGTGCATTGAAGGTACTGATGGAGAAAGGGTATCTCAAACCGCTCAATCGTTGGCCTCTTCCTAATCCTCTCCCACCTACACATGACTCTACCCAATATTGCACATTCCATCAGCAGTACGGTCACCATACTGACCGTTGCTTTCGCCTTCGCCATGAAATTCAAGACTTGATTGACAACAAAGTCATCATCCCACCTGAAAATCCCAAAGCTGTCAATAACCCTCTCCCTAGCCGCAATAGATTGCCATTCCATAACATAAAACCCACCCATAGCTTGCCAACAACTAACCGTTACCCTAGACAACACATCATACCCGCCAATGAGCCTAAACCCATTATGTTCATTCATGAATCTTCTAATTTCGATTTGAGCAAAAGGAACAAAAGCTTTGAAGAGATGGAAAGTTTACTCGATCTTGGTGAGTTCAAGCTTGATGAAGCAGTGATGCTAGCACAGGTGGTTGGAATGATGAATCTCAGTCTCAGCTAGGGTAATTGTCAAAAGCACTTGGAAAGGACCTTCTGAACTAGGGACATGATATGAAAAAGCAATTGTGTTGGTCAAGAAGATGTGTGGGGACAACATAATTATGAGATTCAATCTGTGAGACTCTATTTGAAAGTCAGAAATCAATCCCTCTGGGTGTGGATGTGTATTATTGAATTGAAGGCAAGTCTGGATCTTCCTCATAGGCTACTTGAAGTTGTTTTTGAAATTCTACAGATGGACTTGGAGAAGGGAAACCCCCTTTGTCTCAGTAATGCTTATTTTGTTTTGAGTTATGTCCTGCAAATAGTTGTGTTGTGAGTTTTATTTTCTATCTTTTCTTGCTTTGTTGCGTCAGTTGAGTCTTTTCCTTTGAGTCGCTCTCGTGTACCCTTAAGTCTTCATCTTTATAAGAAAGTGAGAGTCAAGTTTTTGATCATTTTATTGTGCCTCTAATGATGAATGTGTGACCTTTTACAAATAGAAAAAGGCTTTGAATTTGTTTTTTTGAATGAGATTCTGTTAATAAGCTCGAATGTTGAGAAGGATCCTCTGAATGGTTTGAGTGAATTCTGACTTATGCAAAGTCATTCAAATTTTAAGCTGTTTCTTTTGCAAAACTTGCAAAGATAGGTTCAGAATTGTGCGTGGTATTCTACATTATCTTGGGGATTTTCTTTACCGTTAGGCGATCATGTTGGCAAGCACAAGGTGGCTTTCAGACCTGCAAGTACAAGGCAGATTTCAGACCTCACAAATCATAGAATTTCTCCTCTGGTGTTTTCATTTTTTCAAAGAGAAAAGGATAAAGGAAACCAAAAACGAAAAAAAGAAAAGGAAAAAAGAAGAAAAAGAAGAAAGGAAAAAAGAAAAAAAGAAAAGAAAGAAGTCAATCATCAAGCTAGGGGCATCAATTGGAATGAAATCCAATCAACTGTGAGGAAGGGAACTTCTGTCTGAATTCGGGGAAGCCAATGCAAGAAGGTGCCACATTGCGAGAAGTACCAACTCTAAAAATAGAGCGAAAAGAAATGAAGAAGGCATGCATAAGAGAATGGAGAACGAAACTCAACTCAAGGCAAACCCAGTTCCAGTATTAGGGCAAGGATGACTATTGATCAGATTCACCACAAGTGTTGTATTGCTATCCTTGAGAGGCTCGTTAGGCCAAAAACCTGAAAGGGCAACCTAGGCAAAAGTTAGAGCATAAATATAGCTCGTAAGGTTGAAAACCCTGAAGGGGCGACTTTGGAAAAAGTTTAAGCGCAAAAGGAGAGTGTCAATACCCGAGTGAACCTCAGCAATGAACTACGTTGACCTGATTCCTATTATTGGGATATGTAGGCAACTTCATCCTGAAGTTCGATCTCGATCACATCCATTTCATCCATCTCAACTCAATTATCTTGCCCAATTCAGGTCATCAGCTTCTTATCAATCCATGAGCTACACCGACTGCTATGCATATCACATACTTGCATTGGGTAAGAAAGAACTAGCTTGAATCAACAATTGGAGAAATTTTCAATACTTGAACTTATCAGTAGAATCTCTATCTTGAGCAAAAAAGGAATCGAAACTCGAATTTTGCGAAATTAATTTCTAAAGGGAACATAAGTAAAACTAGGGGCACTATGAATGATCAGTTACTTTGAGTCTTTTTCTACTTTTGGGTTAGTTGTGAGTTCTGTTGTATCGTGCCTGGTGTTTGTCTCAGTCTGCGCTCTATATCTAGTCACCATAGTGTGTCTATCACTTAAAGTTCACCAGAGTGGCATCGCCAAAATTCCATACATGAGCGTTTGCTCCAAACTCGAAAACAAGTCCATATGTGGAATTCATAAATGAGCTGAGAGTGCCCATACAAGGGGCATCGCATTCATGGTTATTGCAAAGTGTATATGAGGAATCTGTCATTGCTTCGGAGGGGATTGGAGTAAATTCT
The DNA here is from genome assembly GCF_055761805.1 of Camellia sinensis. Lineage (NCBI taxonomy): Eukaryota > Viridiplantae > Streptophyta > Magnoliopsida > Ericales > Theaceae > Camellia > Camellia sinensis. Next base: position 94,596,151 of record NC_138962.1, read on the forward strand.
CAACATGCTGGAACCAAATAGAAGCATTGGTTGGCAATTGTTCTAGGATCTGATGATCCCTATTACGTATGCATGCATAATGTTAAAAACAGTGGCCAGTGGCTGGACACTAGGCGCAATTTTCAGTGCATCTGATCAGGCCATCAATCGAACAAGGGGCATGAACCCAATCGGTGGCCAATGACTGGACACTAGGGGCAATTTTCAGTGCATCTGATAGGGTCATCAATTGAACAAGGGGCATGAACCCAACCTATCTCTCAATTTGCACCAAAGCCATTTGTCGAGCACTTTCCCCTGGATTAGGGTGGGTTAACCTCCCCTCCTTGTCTCTTGTTCACTAGCTTACATAGCTCCATGTTTTAGCTTATTGCTCTAGCTATTTTTGTCTTAATTCTAGCATGTTTTAGGACTGATTTAGCATTGTTTTAGGACTATTTTTAGTGGTTCATTGCATTTGAGCTTTGTGTTGCATGCTTGTAGTGTAATTGTCCTCATAGGCTTGGTGGTTTAGGCTTTAGACACCAACTTATTTGAGTTGATAGCATTTGTTTATGGCTTTCCATACTTGTTTTCACCCCTAATCACTTCTGCAACCTCCCTCATTTCTTGGCTTTTGCTTTGCTTTGAAAGTTGGTTCAAACTAGTTGCTTGTTTAAAGCATGAGATTGAGGTCTTGTACTTAATGGTTTAATCCCTTTGGGGGTTCATTACCAACGGCATGACACTTCACTCATGCCTAAAACAACTCTTGGTTTGATGCTTCTTTTCATTAGAGGATTTTAAGCTCACATTTGGACTTAATTTACTAAGGGATGGTTGGTAATTAAAATAGAGTAATAAAATTGGGGATTAAAAATGATGCAAGATAATAACTTGGTTAGGGTTCAATCAGATGTTAATTGAACCCTTGAGTCTTGAATTGTTTCATTCTTGTTAGTGATGTAAACGGTTCAAGAGTCATTGTTAACCACTTCCCTTGATCAATCCATGATAGAGAGGGGGTTTGAAAGTCTTATTTGTTGAATTTATTGAACCTACACCCATTGGTTCATAGGCCATCATGCAATGAAACTACATCGGTTGATGGTTTGTGAATCAAATTTTGCCACTTTTTTGAGCTGTTTGATGATAAGGAGGGGTAAGTTGTGCAAACAACCCTTGAGAATATCTTGTTCTTGCTCTGTTTGCTCTCTGTTGTAGTGGGAAGAACCAAGAATTAGTGACCGGCAGGCCACCAATTGTGGACGGCAGGCCACCACTTTTGGCCTGTCGGCCACCTTTGCAAAACCCAGCAGTGGCTTTTTGAACTGGAACATAGTTGGTTTTGAGGTGAAAAATAGTGCAAGTGTTCTAATTGTGCAACAAAGGCTTCCTGGCAGTAGAACAGTGGCTTTTTCGGGTGGAAATCCGTGCGAATGCATGAGCACTCCTCGCTTCCAGGGGCTGCTTAATCTAATTACTTAACTTAGATATTTGTTGTAATTAATTAGTTGTAGCTAGTTAATTTTGTAAAGTGTTGTAAATAATTAGTTAGGTAGACTAGTTATTTAATTTTGTCTTGTAATAATTAGTTAATTAGCTAGAATAGTTTATTAATTTGTTGTTGTAATAATTAGTTAAGTAGCTTAGCTAATTTATTCGTTTCGTTTTGTAATAGTTAGTTAATTCGCAGTATAAGCTTAGTTTATTCGGACCCTTCTAAGTGAAGGCGCAAAGCTTGTAATAATGTGTATGTCTTCCAACCCTACGTCTTTCTCCCTTTTATTTAACTGCTTATGATGGCTAGTTTAGGGCATTATGTTTCTTTTAGCATCTTTCGTGATTTGCATCCACTTGTTTTGCATGCACTGAGGCTCGGTACATCATTCTAACTTGCATTGTCGTTTAAATTCTTCTTTGAAAAAGGTGCTTAAACTGCATGCTATCAAATTGACTCATATGACATAATTAGTAGCCGAGCTTATTAATTGCATTATTCTGTGTTGCATTAGTCATGTTGTATTAGTTAGGAGCATGGATGTTTTCTAACTCTTTTGTTTCTTTTGGCTTGCCTTGGAGTATGTGGTGAGCATTTTTGTGATTTAGCATATCGCATGCGTGTGATTGTTGCCATGTCTAGCATGCTTTCCATGAGGCTAATTGCTTTTGTGATAAATTGCCTAAATGCCTATGGATGAAGGGTAATTGCTTGAATTGGAATAATTTGAGTAATGTACATATGCGATCACTTTTTCAAGTGGTACATATTCGAAACAATTTTCAAAAACAAACATGAGATCAAGTGTTCCAATTGTTGCAACTTATTCTATACTTGTGTGCGCATCACATAGTAAGTTAGCCTAATAAATCAGAGCAAGAGAATATAATGTAAATAAGAATCACATCATGATTAGTAGAGGCCGATCGGGGGTACTCAATTCATTACCTTCCCCTCTTGTACCCAATTTCTCGGGCTGAGACAATCTTGGTGATGACGGACACATGGCCTTTGGCACGAGTCATGGGTTTCCTAAATTTTCCAAAAGTATTTAGGTGGCGACTCTGTATTTGGCAAAGTAGTCCATTTTTGGCAATTTGATTCAAAATTGATTTTCCAAAAGATTTGCCAGATTTGGACTCTTTGGGGTTTATCTATTTCAAATTGCACTTGTGAGATCAGATTCAGAATCACGGGAGCCCAAACTGTAGGGCTTCTCATCTTCCGAAAGGAGCGTGAAAAGTCGAGCTACAAATTGGTAATCACGCAAGACAACATCAAATATTCAATATTTCATCAAAATGAAAAACAAATATATAGATTCATGCAATCAAAGTAGTGTGGCTCTGATACCAGTGAAAGTTTGCGGAACAAAAATTTTATTTGAAAACAATTTTTCAAAAAAATATCACCTGATTATACAATCTAAAATACCTCGATCCAAGTGTTGTGTTGTTAATACCTCACCAATTTTTGTATCAACTACGTCTAATATATACACAACACATGATAGAGTTTGGATGTAGGTGAGATCCCTAGGGATTTCTATCTTTCAGTTGTGGGGATAAAATAAAAGACGTATCTTTTTTTTAAGTATGCAGGATACAACTTATCCAATTTTTCATTAATTATCTTTTAAATAGATAATATAGAACTTCCATTAATTGCAATAATGCCCATCAACACATTACAATTAACCCCTAAAAGTAGAGAATTACAAGTGAGGCCCATTCTTATAATTAGTCACAAACTTCCTTCTACCAAACTATATTCCACATGAGCTATTAGTTATAGACAAATTTATCACTATAAAAAACCCTAGCTCATGTAACCAAATTCTAAATTTTTCATTCTTTTAATTGGACCACAAAAGCATTTTCCAAAAATAATATTTTTGTAATTATACATGTATAAATAAAATATTTTAATGAAAAAGTTACCAGTCGGTTTTATTTTGGTCCAATGTTAATAGGAAAAATTGCTTGAATATACTTTCTCACTTTGAGAATGGTGGATTCCATGTTAAGCACTTATATAAATCAATTACCACTCACATAACCCAACATGTCCGTGTATAGCCTTTGGTTCGACGTCACCGATTGACAATATCAAAGTTAAATAAATAGTTAATTAATTTATACAAGCCTCTTAGGTCTAAGGAAAATAAGTGCATTGTAATAGAACTACCTTTTAAATTGACAATAATCATTCCATAGGTATTCTCAAAACTGCATGCCCAGGGGTTACCCGAGTGCACTAAATAGTTCGGACCCTCGATTTCTTCGATCTAGTCTTACGCGTGCAATGTGAAACATAGCTGAAAGTCCAAATCTAAAAACTTTTATAGAAAATCCATTTTAGTGCTAAGCCATTGCCAGAAATGGACTGCATCACCAGATCTCAGAGTAGCCACCTAATATTTTGGAAAACTTAGGAAACTTGTGACTTGTGCCAGGGCCACTGTTCATCGTAGCTAAAGATGTCTTGGTTCGAAACCTTAGGAATGAGGGGGGAAGGTCATTAATTGAGCACCCCACGCTCACCCGATTAGAAGAGCGGTCTCTACTAAACCATGATATGAGTTTTTTAACTTTATATGTTCATATTCTTATTATTAAATGCTAAAAATTACTATATGAAGCAAAGAAGTATAGACTATGTCATTGTAGACACCCTATTTTTGACCGTCCTCAAGACTTGGACGTCACCGCTTGGAACACTCGGTGATTATCCATGTTTGTGTTCGTTTGGAGTTCCCGGAGGTCTCGGCTCGCGCGCCTTGCCTGAGGATCTCCGAACTCGACTGTTTAGTGTCTGGTTTTGCACCAAACACTTGTGTTTTGCCTTGGAGGAGCAGGGAATGCCTTGTGAGGCATCCCCACACACCACCGGCAGTGGCTAGAGGTCACCGGCTGGTTTTTTGATTCCATCGGCACTTTTTATTGCCGGTCGGCACTGTTTGTTGCCGGTCGGCATATTTTGTTGCCGGTCGGCACTAAATTTTGTCGAAATAACATTTTTGGGCAGCCGACCACTGTTCATCTACTTTATGGAGATATTTTGTGCCAGCTGTGATAGCTGGCACCAACTCTGCCTCCCTCCATACACGTGTATGGAGGGTTCTCCCTCTAAGAAAGCTTGTTGTATAAGCTTTGCAAGAGGGAGTCCTATAAGAGGAAGGCTCTCCTCTTTGATCTAGGTTAGAGACTTGGAAACAAAAACCAGAGCTTAGAGATATAGATACACCCTATCTCTATACCTCCCTCTCTCTCCTCCTTTGTGTGTGTTTTTTGGCCTAAAAGTGTGTTTTTACCTTACTTTTGCACCATTACACACACTATTACACCTAGCTCCGAGATTGAGGGACTTGGGGGGGGTTGATTCTTGAGTTTTTGGACTGATTTTGATCAAAAGAAGAGGGCTGGACCATTTGTTCTTCAAGGGTTCTTCAAGGGTGAGCATCTTGTTTTATATTCCCCAAACTTGCAATAGTTTTTTACCTATCTTGCTTGCTGATTTAGCTTTTGTGTATAACATGAAAAAGGCTTATATTTTCATGCTTTAGAACTTTCATTAAGGTTGTTTTGTGGTTTGAGTGCAAACTCACCCTATTAGGGCTTGTTTGGCCCCTTTTGTTGCCTCTTTGGTAAGGCTTTGTTTACTTCAGTGTTTTGATCTCCTCACCACTGAAAACCAGTGTATTTCCAGTGGTAAGGAAGGTGGTTTGAAGTCTTGCATAGGGGAGGGACACCCCTCTCCCTTCATTGTTTTGTTTCCTTGCTTTTTGGCTTAAAAGGGTAGCATGTGTGCTTGATCATTTTTGGCCTCATTTCAGAAGTTTTTTGGGTGTTTTAGGTCATGTGTGACCTCTGTTTTTGGCCGGATTTATGTCTCTTTGCATGCTTAAAGTACTTGCTTTGTATTGCTCCATTTGGCCTAGAAATGCCCCTTATGCTTAGGCCATGATTCTTGCATATATTGGCATGGTTCCATGAAGGTTTTGGTATTATTTTATCATGTTTGAGGTCTGTTGGTCATCTATTATAGCCATGTTTGCCTTGTTTGATGTCATCTCTTTGCATTTTGGCTTGCAAGCTTTGAGTATGTTGACCTCTAGCATGCATAGTTTGGACCATCCTCATGCTTTGGCATCATTTAGGACCATGTTTCAGTCCATAAATCATGATCATATGTGTGCATTTGTGACCTCTTTTGTGCCTTGAAGGTGTGCCCTCTTATGCCTACACATGAGCCTTAGTGCACACACTCCTTTGGAGTCTTTTTAGCTGCCATATTAGGAGGGTTTGGAGTCCTACTTTGTCTGTAAAAAACTCTGTTTTTACTTGTCTAAACCATGCCATGATTTGGTCTTGTTGTTGGAAGTGAAGTGACCCTTTTGTGCCTTAGCCTTAGGTCTATTGGCTTGCATGTTGACATGAGAGTTTGTCTGTCATTTTGGGCACTTTTTGGTACTGTTTTGATGGTGAATTAAGGCCTGCACCTTTACCACTTTAAGGCCCTCTTGCATGCTTGTCCCATGTCCATTGCTTGATTGCTTCATTAAGCCTTGTAATGTGTTGATCCCATTGCTCAAATGGTCCATGTTTGCATCATATTGATACCTTGCATGCCTAACATTGTATACTTGCCATATTAGTTGCATGACATTGGGCATGTCTTGCATTATTGGTATCATGTTGCATCTTGAGCCATGTTTGCATAACATGCATTGCATTATTTGGTTTGGGGTGTCAAGCCAAATGTGAGGATCAAGGGACATTCATACTTCAAGTGATGTAATGTGCCTTGATTCTCGGTCATCGAGGCCTTTGACTCCGACTTGATAAGGCCTTGGTTCTCATTTCGTTTGTTGCATGCATCTTTACATCAAGTGGCAAACTTGATCCCTTGGGCTATCATGCACCATTGATGGCTCGAGGATCGAGGGCCATGCTTCCTTGAGTTTAAAGCATGATAGGAAGCATGACCATGCTTACATATGCCTGAAATCCCATGCCATACTGTCTGTCCTCTGTTTGCTGTCAAAACTGTCTTCTGCAGGAAGTTTCTGCCGACTGGCAGAATTCAGTGCCGACCGGCAATCTGTTTACAGCCTATAGATCCAAAATCGGCCGGTGGGAACTGTTCACTGCCGGTGGTAATTTCCCCTAGCCGGTGGTACTCTACAGCATGCAAGGAACCTGTTCTGAAACTTTGGGAATTTTCAGAGAAGCAGGGCAGTATAAACAAAGGTGGCAGTGATGTGGTACGGGTTTTCCAGGCGAGCCGGGTTTCGAGCATGTATCATTCGCGCGTCCCGAGGCAGAGGCTGCGGCCACCCCTTTTCTTCCTCTTTGCATTCTTTTTTATTAATTAATAAAAAATTCTGTAATAATTTTATTTGCTTATCATTCGGAATGTAATATTTATTCGGTCCCTCCGAGCGAGGGCAATGATGTAATAAGTGTGCGTGAGTGTGTGTATGTCTTCCAACCTCACGTCTTTCTTCCCTTTTATTTACCTACTTATGATGGTAGATTAGGGCATTTTTGAAATTAGCATACCTTATGCTATGCATGCGTGCATTCATGCATTTGTATTACACGCATTAGGCTCGGTACATCACGCTAACTGCATTTGTACTTCAAATTCAAAACTGAATATGTGGTAGTTGATCGCATTTCACATGCCATGTTTAGGTTAGCCGAGCCTGTCTAGATTGCATTTTTGCATGTGATGCATTAGCCATTTTTAAACATGAACTAGGACATGCATGTTTGCTAACCAGTTTATTGTTTTGGCACGGAGTACGATGTAAGTATTTATGCTTTAGCATACCACATGCGTGTAAATGTTGCCATGATAGTATGCTTACCATGTGGCTAAGTGCTTATATGAGATAAACTGTTTGAATGCCTGTGGGTGAAGGTTGGATTGCCCGAGTTGGAAAAACTCGTTGAAATCCGTGTTTTAGCCTACTTGCGAGTAGCAAATTTCAAAACATTTTTTCGAAACAAAACGGATATGCAATGCTTGTTTCCAAATTAGGCAACCTAGTCTATACTTGTTTGCTGTGTGCATAACGTAGTAATTCTAGGCTAATAACCGGAATAAGGACACGTAATGCTTTCAAAAATGGATATCACGGTTAGTAGAGGCCGGTCTTCGGACCGGGCGAAAGGGGGTGCTCATAGCTGACCTTCCCCGATCGTACCCAAGTTCCCGAGCCGAGACAACTCCGGTGATGACGGACATGTGGCCTTCGGCACCGAGTCAGGGTTTCCTAAATTCCCCCATTAAAAAATATTTAGGTGGCAACTCTGTATCTGGCAAAGTAGTCCATGTTTGGCACTTCTCTTTCAAAAAAAATTGTTTCTCAAAACGATTTGCCAGATTTGGACTCTTTGGTTCAAGATTAAGAACCGCGACACAAAATCGCGACTCCGAACTGTAGTAGCGAAGAGCCCCTCCGCGGGCGCGTCTACAGTCATTCATTTTGGAACGTTTGGTTTCATGCATTTTTGAAAATGTTTTGAATAATGCACAACTCAAAAGAAATTGAGCTCAGAAGCATAAAAATCAATATCATTCCAAAATAAGTGACATAACCTCCATCTATCGGCAATCATGAAGTTATATCTATTAAGTAAGTAGCCACATGGTATGATGCTAGACATAATAATAAAAATACATACATGCGGGATGCTAAAACATAAACACTTACCTTGTATTTTTTGACGTCCCATGAGAGGCTGCAAAACAAAGTTAGAAAATATATATGATCCTAGATGCAAAATTCTAATGCAATATATACATGTATGAAAATGCAACTAAAACTTTGGCTATTAATACATGACATGTGAATCATTTCATGACAAAGGCCTAGCGCACAAAATCACATAGAAATTGATTAAAATCACATAGAAATTGATTAAACTCACAGATGCAAATGAGTTGAATTTTAATGCATGAAATATGAGTGTAAAACATGGATATGGTGAAAAACAAAACATAATACTTATTTATAGATATGAAAAACAAATGAATGAAAAGGGATAGAAAGAAGTGGGGGTGGGGAATTATTACAACATTAAATAATTTACAATACCGAATAAAAGACGTGGGGTTTGGAAATTATTACAACAAACAACTATCTAACTCAAACCTAAGATGAATCTTACAAATCAAATATAGCAAATATAATAATATAATATAAACAAACAAACAAAATAATAATAATAATAATAATAATAATAATAATAATAATAATAATAATAATAATAATAATAATAATATATACACAAATATTTATTGTTAAAATAAAGAAACTACATATTTAAAACAGTAAAGAAAACGCAACAAAATAAATCAGAAAGTTGCAAACACTCACTTTTGGATGAAATGATGAATTTTTTGATTACCAAACTTTCTTCATAACACCCTCACGGCTATGGAGTATGCTTTGAAATTTGAGCAAGAAATTGCAAGTTTAAGCTTTAAAAAAAAAATTCGGGTGGCAAATATCAATGGATAGAAAGGCTAAAGATTTGTTAAACCAAAATTCTTTTAACCAAAATTTTCTCTTTTTTTTGAAACAAAGTTTTCTCTTTCAAGTTTTCCAAAATTCTCTCTTATCTCTATTTTTATTTTTATTTTTAACAACAAAATGAGGGGGTATTTATAAAATTTCAAAACATCTAAAACACATGGCTAGCCATATGGTATTTCTAAAAACACATGGCTTGCTATGTGGTATCTCAAAACCATGTGGCTTGCCATGTGGTATGGGAGTCGATTTTTCCAAAACTGCTAAATTTTTTAGATAGGAAAAAATTCAAAAAAATATTTTTGAACAGGCATAAAATTGTGATGCCCCAATTTCTACTTTAAGGGTTAGGGTAACGTCACTAAAGAGTCCTTTAGTCAATAGCCAAGTAAGATCTCAGGAAGGTTAGAGGAGTCAATATAGCCACCACCTTAGATAGCAAGTAATCTTTTTGACAGATCTGAAGAGGTATTAACACAAGGTCTCATAAGGAAAGTGGAGCTAGGCATAGGATTACAAAAATATATATAAGCAAATAATAATTATAGTGTTTCAAATCTTAAATTACAAAACAAGTTCCATTACTATTACAATCCAAAAAGAAAAAAAAAAAAAAAAAAAAAACCCACAAATAGACTCATAAGCAAAATGGCTTCTAGCTTTCTCTAAAATGGACACAAGTCTTCAAATGTCTTTGGCTCGTCATCGGCCTTGTATGTTTCTTCGATACCTGGCATGAAACGCCATGAGCTTTGAATGCCCAGTAAACGCACACACACGCCGTCCTTTTTTCCTTATCTAATACACAATAGCAATTACAACAATAAGGGAAAGAAATATGATATTCAAGTAAATAATAAGGGTTACAAGGTTAGTTGTTAGTAGTCTAGAAATCCCCCAAAGAGATTTCATCTTCCCAACCACAAAAATCGGACTGGGATTATATGGTATGCCCTCTCTTTTGCTGCTTTGCAGACCTTACCCTAGATGCCTACTAGCGGTTACATACCGCGTAGTGCTAACCGAGGACCTCAAAAGAGACGGTAAAATAAGGGCCTTGCCCATTACCTCCTCACACAAAAACCATCTAGGGTTCGAATACAACCACTCCGTTCAAGGGTTCCGAAACAACCACTTGCGTAAGACTTTAGCTTTCAAAAGGGAACATGTCCCGCTAACTGATTCAATTTAAACATAACCTTATCCCATGACAATACTCATGTGATCGAAACCCCATTAAGTTTTTTGTTTAGATTAATGTTTTAAGTTAGTTAGCACAAGCAAATAAAAAAAAAAAGAATTTGCATTAGTATGAGCATCATCAAAGGACTAAAATAAAAGGTATATAACCATGACAAATGTAATATCATACCAAGACATGATCATAAACTAATAAGTACATTCATGAAAATAAGAGCATAGAACACTAGTGCAAAAATAAATTTCCAAATTCGGTACCATTTAAGGATTAAAATCAAAAGAAACATTTTAGATTTTTCTCGAGCCTGGCCTTCTTGTGGTTCATAGAAAATTTTATCTAGTTTTTAGAACATTTTTCAGAGGTGGGATAGATTTTTTAGATTTTTAGTTATTTAAGAAACACTCCAACGCTGTCCAGATTCGTTGATCTTCACAAAAATCAGATTTTCTTTCAAACCACTCATTTTTTTTTCAATGAACCCAATTTTACTTGAAACTAACCCATTAAGGAAGATTTTGACATAAAAATTAGGTCAAGGAAATATTTCTACATTTTTCTATAATTTTCGTAAGTGGGCTGAAAAACTAGTTCTTTGAGCCCAAAGCTTGAGATAAGAGAGAATGTAAGAAAAAAGGGTAACCAAGGATAATGTTTCACTTGTTTTATAATAAAACATGCTAAATAGTGTATATTAAACTTAGAAATTTAGATTGAAGGTGTTCCTTTAGAAATTATGAGAGATAGGTGTAGAAAAAGATAGCTTTGCACCGATTTAGAGAAAACACAAGGGTGGAATAAGGCTAAATTCTTTTCATTTTTAACACAAGAACACCATTACAACACATTTGAAAATATTATTTTAAGCCTCTAATAACATGTATTTGAAAAAGGAAAATAAAAGAGAGAGTTATGTTGTGGCTTACTTAAAGTTAGGTGAAGTGCATGCACTTGTTTCTCATCTTTTCCTCTCCTTTCCTTCACCAAGCTCACTCTCTTTCCCTCTCTTTCCTCTCGGCCACGTGGTGTTGTTTGAGTGTGTGTTCTTGTGTGCAAAATGCCAAGGGAGAGGTTTTATTGATAATAAAATTGGTGCAAAAGGTCCAATTTGCCCATTGGTTGGAAATGGAGTGGATATTTTGAATTTAGTTTGAACTTAATAGAATAGTGGATGATTAGAGGCTTTAATTATGCAATTAATCATGATCTAGTTAGGCTTTAGTTAGGATGGAACTTGAGGTGGAAACAAGGTTCCATGTTTTGGGGTGTACTAGAACACTTTTTCCATGAATTCATGGATTTTGTTTGAAAAAGATGAATACATTTCCTTTCCCTAGGGTGGTCGGCCAAAGATGATGATTTGGGAAGATTATTTTTTATTTATTTTTATTTATTTTTTGTGTACAATTTGATGGAAATTTCAAAATATAATGTATAATTTATTTAACTAGGTTTAAAGGTACAAGTATATATACATATATAATAGTATTAACTTGGAGTCAATTTGTAATTTAGTCAAAATGTGAGGGCTTTGGCTTTAATTTATAAATTTGAACATTTAATTAAGTGTAGTGTTTAATTTATTTAGAATATGGAATTTACTTCGATTAAGGTTTCTTTGTTTTGAATTAAATAACGAATTGTACAGAACCGGAAACCTAGGGTTTCTGTGTGAAATGTAACACTCGTATCCTTTAATCCATTAGAGAGTGTATTTAATTCCCTTATTTTTATTTTGGAAGTCTTTGGAGTTATTGTATTTTGGTTTTGGAAGAGTACAATTTGATTTAATCTTGTTGGGATTGTCCCTTTACGCTTTTTTACGTTGAAAAGTTGCTTGGGAACGTGGAAATCTTGTTCTGGGGTCGACACCAATCTTGGTGGTGTCGACACTTGCCTTTTGTTGTTGGCCTTGAGGGTTGACACCAGTCTAGGAAGAGTCGACCCTTGTATGTTGCTGAATTGGAAGTTGCTTGCTGAAATTTAGTGTTAACACCAGTCTAGGAGGTGTCGACACCTTGCCTGTTACACACATTGCTTTTCTTCTTGAAGGGTCGACACCTTTGCCGAATGGTCGACACCTGTGTGTAATTTTTAGATTTTTGGGCTGGTTTGGGCCCTACTTTTTGGGGGGTTTTTGACTTATTCTTTTCATTGACCTTAGTGCTATTTTCTACTACTATAAATAGACCCAAACCACTTCTCTCTCATTATTTTCCCCCTCATTTTTCCTCTCAAATCGTGAGTTCTTTTCTCTCTCTTTAAACTCAAACTTTTTCACCTAAGATATTTAGATCTACTCACTTAAAGTGATCTTTTCACCTTGGTCCTTTGAGAAGGATTGTATATCTCGTCGAGGGCTTCTTTTTGGTCTGAATAGTTCGTGGTTTCGTCACCAGTGATTTTTTGGTCATCATCTCTTTGCTTCTAGAGGTAAGGGTTTCTAGTTCTCCTTCAATATCCTCATTTATAGATAGATTTGTGGTATTTTCTTTATATAAATACAAAGTTTATATTTTTATGCATATCATGAATAAATCATGAGATTGGGGGTTTAGGGTTTGAAGAGTTGGGGTTCACTTGTTGGGTTATGATTTTGGGTCATGAATTAAGGTGTATAATTAACAGAAGAGTTGGAATAAAATGTATTTTTGTGAAAAGCTCTAATTTCTCTTAAAAATCCTAGTTTGGCTCATGAAGATGGTTGATGGTTTTGCTTAAATTGAAGGTAAAATCATGAAGTTGAGGTGTTAAATTACACATGTACAAGTTTAATTGAAATTTTAAAGAATTTGAAAATTTATGTAAAAGCTGCGATTGAATTCTTAATGTTGATGTTTTAAATTATGTTATAATATGAAACCAATGGGGGAAATGAAATTACTAATGGTATGGATGATATGAACTTTGTGATGAAATAATGATGTTGAGGTTTAAGAGTTGTATTGGATTATACCGAATTATATTGAATGGTGTCGAAATGGTTGTGTGTTATGTTGTGTGTTATGTTGAATTGCATTGAGTTATGTTGAAATGTGTTGAGTTGGGTTGAGTTGAGTTGTGTTGGGTTGAGTTGTGGTTGGTACCAGCGCGGGGAGTTGAAAAGGTTTTTGGGGGCCCACGTCCCGCCGTATAATAGCCGGCAAATGTGGGGGTGGTTTTGAATTAAAGGTGCCCAAATGCCCTGTCTAGGCTTATCGCTGGACGAACGCGGGAAAAATATTTTTGGGTGTCCACACAGTCCTGCCATATAATAGTCGGCAAAAGTGAAAAAACTGATAGTTTTGAAAATGTTTTTGGGTGCCCACTTCTTGCTGTATAATAGTTGGCAAATGTGGGGATGATTTTAAAGTTGAAAATGTTTTTGGGGGTCCATGTCCTGCTATATGACAGTTGGTAAATGTGGAAAAACATGATTTTTGAGAAAAGGGTTTTTAGGAGTTCACTTCCCACCGTATAATAGTCGGCAAAAGGTGGAATGTGCCATGAATTGGGTGCCTGCTATCCCACCGTATCAAGTCGGCAAAAGATGGAATGTGTTGTGAAATGTGTTGAGGTCGGTGATGATATGTGTGCCTTGTGATGAACTTGTGAAATTACAATTTGATGTCCAATTTGGTATGGAAGGGGAATGCCTATATAAATTGTTTGAAATAAATGGATAATGAAATAGTAATTGGATAAGGGGTTGGTGATAATGAATTCATCGGGTGGTTTGCAACTATAAGGAGAGATTAAGAGTTTTGTTTTGTAATTAATGAAGAAATTGAATTAAAGGGGTTTATTATCCTTATGATATGTTGAATTATAATTGATAATGCAAATGTGGATGTGATGTAGTTGTGATATGTTGGATTATAATTGATAATGCAAATGTAGATGTGATGTAACTGTTAGACAAGTAGGAGTTGAGTGTAAGAGAATTGTTATTGAATATAAAGGAGATTTGGATTTCTACGTTAGGGAGTTACAGCAAGTATGAATAGACTTGTGGGAATGGAGTGTATGAGGGTTGTTTTGAGTATTAAGGGAACTTAAACTTGAGGTTATGGTGTTATAATAAATGTAATTAGTAAAAAGGAAAAATGGAAATAAAATGAGGAATGTTAGAATGGAAATTAAATGAGGAATATTTTGGAATTGTTTAATACATTTAAAATGATATTGTTCTTTAAACATATTTATTTTCTAAAAGGATTTATGGTTTTCTAATGATAAGGGGTAATTTTTATGGCTGAAGTTTTTCCTTAAATGCTCAAATAAATTTTGAGAAAAAAAGTACTCTATGTAAGATATTTTGAAATTACAAAACGTCACTTTACTATATGGTATCACCTTGCATGCATGATTATTTCTAAGTTTGTGATCGCTATTGTTTTAGAACTACGAGATCCCTACTGGGCAATTGTGCTTATCCCTGGTTGTTTCATTTTTTTTACAGGAAGAGAATACGAATTTATTGATTGGAAAGTTAAGAAGTCCATGAGTTTCTTTGTGTAATTTCATTGTGGATGTGAAGGAAATAAATATTGTATATTGATATATTGTAATTATTTAATTGTACTTCGCAGTGGAAGTTGGCATGTATTATTGTTATTGTTGTATTCATTGCAAGAGAGAACATGTGTTGTGATGTTTCTATTACTCAAGGGTAATAGATATTTGTAAAAAAAATTTAAAAAAAATGAACCTAAATTAAAGGCTTTTGGTAATGTTTCGAGTAATTAAAATTTGGGGCGTGATAGAAAAATCAGCGCTGCTTCCGACCCCCAGTGACGTGGCGCGCTGCCATTCGCTGAAAAAAAAAAACAATTTTTTTTTTGGGCTAATCACGGGTCTACACGCACGACCCCCAGTGACCCCCACTGGGGGTCTTAGGCATTTTTCCAGAAAAATATACTTAGAAAATTAATTTAATTATTATTAGGGTTTTAGAAATGGTTCTTGAGTTCCTGGGTTCAATTTAGGGTTTGCGAGTTTTCGGTTGGTGCATGTTTTTTATTCTAGGGTTAAAATTGTAATTAATTAAGAAATTGAGGGACTGTAAAGAAATAATTTGAAAGTAAGGGTCAAAGAAAATATTGCAAAGATCAGGGGCCTCACAAAAATAATTTGGCCAAAATGGGTGTAAGGTTGGAATTAAAGCTTAAACCTACCTTTTCTGTTGAGAAATTCATAAAGCATTCTAATTTTCATCATCGGGTGTTCAAAAGAAAGCGTCTAAGTCTTAAAGCCGGTCAAAATGGGGTGGCTACAAAAACCGATCATGTTCAATGCATGTATTTATTGCATAGCACCCACCTATTTGCCTAAGGTCACTACTTTAATGATGGAGTAAATCATTCTATGATATAGCAACAAAACAGGTGTAGGCCATAGTAGTGCGGTGTCCAATTAACACCCACAACCTAAAACATTAATTGGGTCTACAAGGCACTGGAAAATCATAACTCCTAGTTTTTGGTTCATTAACCATTGCATGTTTTTTTACAATATTACCCAAGGGACCTTATGTTCACATCATATGTAATATTAAATATAACATTACTTAGAATAATAATATAAAAAAACTGCAAAAAAAAAAAAAAATGCCAAGCAATTTATTTAATCAGTTAATAAAGTCAACAAATTGGTTTTTGAGGGCACAAATGCTAGTAGTATGGAGCTTAATTAAGGAAAATTTACCCATAAATTCCATATGGGGGAATGTTGATCTATATAGTCCTAAGAGTTTTCTTATGAACCAATTAGTCTTTTTTGTTTGAAAAGTTGTATTTATTTGATTTGATGCCATTTGAGTTTAAGTGAATGTCATTTTATGATTCATTTTTTTAATTTTCTGATTTATTTTTGGGATGTGAATGGAAATGTGAGGTGTGAAAGATTCTTTTTTGAGGGATTAGTGGTTGAAGTGTTGGTTGTCAAGCGTAGAAATCTTCATTTCTATTGGTGTGATTTTCTGGTGTTACATTGAAGTGTTAGAGTGCTATGTTTGGAAAAAGTACACTAAGAAGTTTTTGTTTGTTACATTGATTAGAGTGTTATATTTGAAAAAAAATACACTAAGAAATTTTTTTGGAATGCGACATTGTTATGTTTGAGAAAAGTGCTCAGTTGTTTTAAAATGTTATGTTGTTACGTTTGAAAAAAGTATACTAAGGAGTTTTTTAATATGTTACATTGGAGTGTTAAGTTTGTAAAAGATACACTAAAGAGCTTTTTACTGTGTAACGTTGAAGTGTTATGTTTTTGGAGTGTTACATTAGAGTATTACATTTAAAAAAAGTATACTAAAGAGTTTTTTTTTTTTTTTTTTTTTTGAAGTGATATGTTAGTAATTTCAACATTATGAAAACATCCACATTTATCACTCAACACATAACACACATGTGTTTATGTTTAGCCCTGTATGTAATTCATACTAGAATGAGACTTTTGGATCCATAAGAGAGAAGACAAGACCAACAGTTCATAAAATCACTATTTGAAATTTATTGATGCTTCATCCTTCAATTAAGGTGAATATTCTAAGATAAAACAAAATTTGAACAATATTCCTAACAAATATGCCACATGCATCTTTATCTCATTGTAGTTTAATCTCTTGATTTGATGGGCATTTAGGGATTGTTTGACATGTGTTATTTTAGGGGTAAACTACTAATAGGTTATAATAGTTGAATTTAATTCCTATTAAGTCCTATTGAAAGTTAGTCCTAGTGAAATCATCGTTAAAAATAATTTTTTGTAATACTTTTTTGCATATGTCTCTAAAAATTAACAATTAGTTACTTTTTTTTTATCACGATTATTATTAATTGTTGTTAAAACTTACAATTAGTAACGTTTTTATGTGATGAATTTTTAAAATTGTTGTTGAAAGTTAAAAATTAGTGACTTTTTTGTGACGATTTTTTTTTAAAAATCATTAAAACTTATAATTAGTAACTTTTTGTGAAATTTTTTTTAAACCGTCGCTGAACATTAACAATCAATGACGTTTTTTAATAGTGTTTGATAAAAAATGTCATTAATTATCATAGGACCTATTGAATAATAAATCTAGGGTAAACTACACTTTGCGCCCTTCAAGTTTTATCATTTTCTCACTCTGACCCTTAAAGTATTTTTTGTTCCCAAAATCCTTAATGTTTATGATTATTCCAAATTTACTCCGAACACTAATAGCCATCCAATTTTTAACGGAAGATGCCATGTTGGCTGCTATATGGCACCACATAACATAAAGGGAGATTTGGTGATAGATCCCTCACTGTCTAATTTGTCCTTCAAAATGACAACAATTATATGGATCCTTTCAAAACCTCCTAATATTTTAAAATTTGTTTCTTTTATTATATTACCCCTCATATATATACATATACATAACTCTTTTTAATCTCGATCTCTCTGTCTCGTTCTCTTTACCACCGTTGCTTTCCATCGGTGCCATCGTCGCTCTCTATGGAAATCTTTCTCCACCGTATTCATTACCATCGTCGTTTGTCACGTCTATGACCTCAGATCTGAGATCATTTATTGTCGTCGCCGAAAAATGACGATTTGCGGTTCGCGAACCTCAGATCTGATATCATTTACTCTCTCTCCCTTTGGTTCAAACGGTTTGTGTTCTCTGTGTGTGTGTGTCTATAGCGATCTCGGTTTTCCCTTTCTGTATCTGTTGTATTCCGGACTTTGGTTCTGTGGAGTTGGTAGTTGTATCTATGTTATTGTCGTCCTTTGATTCCATTTGTTTGAGTTTTAGGATATGTTGGGCATGTTTCGAGCAGGTGGGTTGAGCCTTGGTCTAAAATCTTGTCGCCTGGTTTTTGGTCGTTCCGCTGGAGCGGGTTGTCTAGCGCTCGAGTGGAGATTACACACTCCCAGTATTTTTGTGCTCTGCAAAACGTCTACAAGCATATTTTTCATGCTCGACCGGGTTTCTTTACGCTCGAGCAGTAGTGCTCGAGCGGGTAGTACTTTGTTTGTGAAAGTTTTGGGAGGGAGAAATCTACACTCGAGCGGACTGGTTTTCGCACTCGAGCGGATGTACTTTATTCTTGTGTCTTGGCGCTCGAGCGGGCCTTCTTGTGCTCGAGGGGGTCCAGATTTTTGTGCATGATGCTCGAGCGTTCTATTATCCGCTCGAGCGGGAGAGTCGTATATCAGTTGGCAGCTAGGCATTTTTGAATCACTTTTCAACTTCACTCTCTCTCTCTTACTTTCTAAAAACATATTTTGAGAGCCTCTCTCTCTAGAAACTCCCTTCTCTCTAGGGTTTGATCTAGTTAGAGTGCTTCCTTTTCCTTCGGCCTTTGTAAAAGTTGTGTTGATCGTCGAGAGCTTCGTTTTGATCCGAGAAGTTTTGGTTTTGGAGCACTTTGGATTTCTTCATCATCTCCCTTTGAACTCCAAATTTGAGGTAGGGATTCCTACTCACTCTTATGGGTTTTGACCTAGATATTGAGTATTTTGTAAAAATGGTTTTGGGAACTAGGGTTTCAAATGTATAATTTTGAAAAGAGGGTTTTGTTTATTTTGGACCATAAATACGTATTTGGGTTTCAAAATGAGTATATTGATTTTGTTGGTAATATATGGACTCTTAGAGTCAATATTGGGATAAGGGGGAAAATGCCATGTTTGGGTATTTTTGGGTCATTAGTGTAATTAATGACAATTGTTGAGAAAATATGGAATTGAGTTGAATATAATGAAATTGGTCATTATGAGATGGATTAGTGAAGTTGGATTTATTAATTGCTCACTTTTGGAAATATGGATAAATTATCGGTTGACGCATTTATTATCTGTTTAGAAATAATTGCCTTGGGCTACCGGTGGAGGGTAGTCTTGATTGTTGTAGACAATGCGTGATGATTAGGTAAACTAAAACTAATCACTGGAATGTGTCATCGAATATGACAGTTGAAAGGATACATTAACTTTATGTATTATTTGATGATGTATATGATAATTGTTTATATGCATTGTGTTGTGTGGGAGGAGATAGGGGATGTACTCTACGGTTTAGGGGAAGATAGGGGAGGACCTCTAAACCGGTTAATGTTTGGGAGAAGATAGGGGGTGGACTCCGGTGATACAGCTCATATGCTTATTCGATGGAAGTGTTGATATAGCTCATATGCTTATCTATGGAAGTGTTGATATAGCTCATATGCTTTTCTATGGAAGTGTTGATATAGCTCATATGCTTATCTGTTGAGATGTTGATACAGCTAGTATGCTTATCTATTGTGAAATGGGAAACGTTTAATATAAATTATTATCTTATTTAGAGTGTTTGCCCAGGTTCTGAGCCATGATTGTGAATTGAGAATTGAATAAGAAATGGAAAATGAAATGAAACATGGTCACAGTTGTCATGTAATGAAAGTGGTATATGAATTGGTTTATGTGAGTCAAACATTTATCAATTGCTAATGTCTTAGTTACTGCTCGTATTGTGTTTAGCATATCTCTACTGGGCGTTGGCTCACCCTATATGGGACATTATTTTCAGGTACAGGTAGCATGCCACCTCCAAGGACATAGCTTGGATGGTTATGGGAGTTGAAGACTCTTTTTGATTATTTTGTTTGTATTACATGTATATCAAGCCTAGGGCTTAATTGTATAGAGTTAGTACTCTTCTTTTTGTAACCAAGTGTTGACTTGGAAAGCTGTAAGCCCGTAGGGCATTTGCTTTTGTTATTAACATGTAATACTGTTGTAAGAACTACTCTGATGAATAGAAATGTGTTGATTTCTTCTATATCATTGCATGTCTAAAATGATGGGTTTTATGTATTTATTTGAGGGCATTACAACTTGGTATCAGAGCGTACCGGGTTCGGATACTTTGGGTACGTGGGAAGTGATTAGTATCACAATGGGTTTGTCTCGCTTGATTAGAGACGTAGATGTAATGTTATGTGTTTAATTGATAACATGCTTATGTGACTATATGGGTATGGAATGTAGTTTCTAGGCTGTTGATTGGATCCTTGGGTTTCTGGGAATCATGTTGGAAAAGCACTTGATCAATGCTGTTTCTAATCGGAACTCTAGTGACGCCTCGGGACTATCATTATCCAAAAATGAAATTCGTAAGTGCTTATGTGTTTATGTGCTTACGTGGAGTGAATTACAGTTGTCCATGTATTAGGACGTGAGTGAATTAGCTTCGGCACATTGTGAATGTGCTAATGTTCTTCGTTGCCTTCATTAGGATGTCAGGACGAGGAAGAGGTGGTAGGCGTGGCAGGCGTGGTAGGCAGGAGATGCCTTTACCGGATGATATTCCGGCACAGCAAGAGGGAGTTGGTCAGGCCAATGTGGCCGAGCCAGCGGGTCAGCAAGCTATGAGTGCCTTGGCCCGAGAGATAGCAGGAGCTTTGGGTATTCTCAGAGCTGGGAATCAGGATCAGGCCCACGTTGCTAAGGGAGGGCCTTCTTTCCTAAAGAGGGAATTCTTCCAGTCTAACCCGGACGAGTTTGTTGGGGATCCGAAGGAGCTACTTAAGGTTGACGAGTGGTTGGAACAGATGGAGAAGACGTTCAAGATGCTTGGCATTGAGGACGGGGCTTTAAAGGTGACCTTGGCATCCTTCCAACTGAAGGGAAATGCGGGTCAGTGGTGGAAGTACGAGAAGGGCAGTGTTGGTGGTGCGTGGGAGGCCTTTGTGAATGCCTTCCAGGAGAAGTTCTTATTTTCAGCTGCTAGGGAGAAGCTGGGGGAATAGTTTTGCCAGCTTAAACAGCAGGGTTTGTCAGTGGCCGAGTTTGAGGCTACTTTTACTAGCTTGTCCAGGTTTGCACCTGAGCTTGTGGCGTCCAAGGAACGCCGTTGCTTTGAGTTTGAGCGGAAGTTGAGGCATAGACTCAAGTTGAGGGTTGGAGGGTCTTTTATTCAGGAGTATAGACGTTTGGTGGATGCTGCAGCTCATATGGAGATTATGATGCAGGAGGAGGATGAGGAGAAGCATAAAGGCTCCAAGAGGAGCCAAGATGGCCAGGGTGATGGCAGGAGACAGAGAGGTTTTAATCCTCAGCAGTCTCGGGGTGGTTTGACTAGATCGACCTTTTCAGTGCCGAGTGTAGGCTTCGGGAGAGGTAATCAGGGAGGTTTAACTTGTTTCACATGTGGCCAGCTGGGTCACAAGTCTTCGGTTTGCCCACAGAAGGGAAGAGGTCAGCGAGCTGCTTCTTCTTCGACTCGACCTCAGGGCCAGAGTCAGGGCAGGGGCCATCTACTTTCTTGCTATCAGTGTGGTCAGCCTGGGCACCTGAAGAAGTTTTGCCCGCAGTTGAATGCCACTTCAGAAGCGTCTGGTTCTAGGCAGACGCAGAGTTATCAGCCAGCTCAGTCTGTGCAGGCCTCGAGGGCCAATCTAGGAGCTTCGTCGTCCCAGTCAGTGCAACAGTCTTTTGCTCCTAGAGGTGAGCAGGTGGATCAGGGGCCTACAGGGCGCGTGTATGCTGTTACCGCGCATGACCTAGTACTGGCTCCATCAGTTGTGAGAGGTACCTTTCTGTTTTGCAACTCGGTTGCTAGTGTGTTGATTGATACGGGTGCATCTCATTCTTTTGTATCTACTGCATTCGCATCTGTGTTGGAGTTGGAGTTGGCACAATTAGCATCTCCTATATGTGTTGTATCACTTGTTGGGGGTGAATTGATTTTGAAACACAGATGTAGAGGTTGTGATATAGAGGTCGCTGACCGTAGGCTTCCGTTTCCTTTTGTAGTTATGCCCATGACGGGCTTTGATGTTATTTTGGGTATGGACTGGCTATCGTCATATCGGGCTGTTATCGATTGTTACCGCCAGAGGGTCACAGTATGTACCTTGAGCGGGGAGTGTTTCCATTTCTTGGGGGATCGGGTTGGTAGTGTGTTGCCACCGGTGTATGATCTGCGAGGGTGGAGTGAGCTTAGTGGTCTTCTTGCTAGCCTTTTGAGTAGTGAGTGTGATGAGACCCAAACTGTATTGCCGAGGGTGGTTTGTGAGTATTCGGATGTTTTTTCCGAGGATCTCGTTAGTTTATCGAGTTCTCTATTGATTTAGTGCCCGACACAGTGCCGATTTCTATGGCACCTTATCGTTTTGCCCTAGCCGAGCTGAGTGAGTTGAAGATTCAACTCCAGGAATTGTTAGATAAGGGTTTTGTGCGCCCTAGTGTTTCACTGTGGGGAGCACCGACCCTCTTTGCTGAAAAGAAGGATGGTGCCTTGAGACTTTGTATCGACTATTGGAAGTTGAATCGGGCTACGGTCAAGAATAAGTACCCTATGCCCCGTATAGATGATTTGTTTGACCAGTTGAAGGCTTCCCGTTGTTTCTCTAAGATAGACTTGGGATCGGGTTACCACCAGTTGAGGGTCAGGGAGGAGGATATTCCGAAGACGGCATTCCGTACGCGGTATGGCCATTATGAGTTTCTGGTGATGCCATTTGGGCTTACCAATGCACCGGCAGTCTTTATGGACTTGATGAACCGGATCTTCCGGGAATTCTTAGATCGCTTTGTGGTCGTTTTCATGGACGACATTCTTATCTATTCGCCTTCTGAGGAGGAGCACGAGGAACACTTGAGAGTGGTGCTTGAGTTGCTTAGAGCCCATAGGCTGTATGCTAAGTTTGGGAAATGTGAGTTCTGGCTAGGAGAAGTCAAGTTCTTAGGTCATGTGGTATTCGAGGAAGGGGTGTTTGTTGATACATCCAAGGTTGAGGCAGTGCAAGATTGGGCACAGCCTAAGAGTGTTTTTGAGATCCGCAGTTTTCTGGGATTAGCTGGGTATTACCGCCGGTTTGTGAAAGATTTCTCCAGGCTAGCTTCGCCATTGACTAGGTTGACGCGGAAAGGGGTCAAATTTGTATGGAGTGAGACTTATGAAAAGTCGTTCCAAGAGTTGAAGGTTAGATTGACCACCGCTTCGGTTTTGATTATTTCGAAAAGAGGTTTGGGTTATGCGGTTTATTGTAATGCCTCACGAGAGGGTTTGGGTTGTGTGTTGATGCAAAAGAGGAAAGTGGTGGCTTATGGCTCACGTCAGTTGAAAATACATGAGAAGAATTACCCTACGCATGATCTTGAGTTAGCAGCCGTGATTTTTGCCTTAAAGATCTGGAGGCCCTACCTTTATGGTGAGAGGTTCGAGGTGTTCTCGGACCATAAGAGTTTGAAGTACCTGTTTACACAGAGAGACTTGAATTTGAGGCAGAGAAGGTGGATGGAATTCATTGAGGACTATGATTTTGAGTTGCCCTATCACCTAGGAAAGGCCAATGTTGTGGCCGATGCCCTTAGTAGGAAATCCATTAGTGATGTAGCTTGTATAGCCATCCGAGAATGGGAGATGTTGGGTGCACTCGGCGAGTTTGATTTGCTTCTGGGTGAATTCGTTGAGGCTGCGGCCTTGTTTTCTGTTGTTGCACAGCCTACACTTGTGACTCGGGTATTAGAGGCACAGAGAGGTGACCTTGAGGTAGAATCCCTCCGAGAGAAGATCTCCAGTGGGAAGGTTGAGAAAGGTTTGACGGTGTATCCCGACCTGAGTGTGAGATACCGAGACCGTTTGTTTGTGCTGGAGTCTTGCCGAGAGGAGGTACTCCGAGAGTTTCACTATTCACGCCTTGCGGTGCATCCGGGAGGCACTAAGATGTATCGTGATTTGGGTAGCCAATTTTGGTGGCGGGGTATGAAAAGAGATGTGGCAGTTTTCGTGTCGAAGTGCCTTACTTGTCAGCAAGTGAAGGCCAAGCATCAGAGGCCAGCGGGTTTGTTGCAACCCTTGCCTATTGCCGAGTGGAAGTGGGAGCATGTCACTATGGACTTTGTTGTAGGTCTTCCGAGGACTCAGCGGGGTAGTGATGCTATTTGGGTGGTTGTAGACTGGTTGACTAAGTCGGCGCACTTTATCCCTATGCGCGTGAGAGATTCGGTAGATCATCTTGCCGATTTATATATTCGGGACATAGTGAGGTTGTACGGAGTCCCAGTGACGATCGTCTTAGATAGAGACCCTCATTTTACTGATAGGTTGTGGCAGAGTTTACAGAGTGCCTTGGGCACTAAGTTGACCTTTAGTACGGCTTATCATCCTCAGACTAACGGGCAGTCCGAGCGTACTATTCAGATCCTTGAGGATATGCTTCGAGGTTGTGTCCTTGACTTTAGTGGGACGTGGGAGAGGCACTTTCCCTTGGTGGAGTTTGCCTACAACAACAGTTTCTAGTCGAGTATCGGTATGGCACCGTTTGAGGCCTTGTATGGCCGACCGTATAGGTCTCCAGTTTGTTGGGCCGAGGTGGGTGATGCACCTTTGTTGGGTCTGGAGTTGGTTAGGGAGACGACGGAGAAAGTTGAGCTTATCCGTAGGAGGCTTGTTACAGCCCAGAGTCGCCAAAAGAGTTATGCCGATCGTAGGAGGAGGCCTTTGGTTTTTGAGATAGGTGACCATGTCTTTCTAAAGATATCACCTAGCCGAGGTATGATAAGGTTTGGGAAAAGTGGGAAGTTATCCCCTCGGTTTATCGGTCCCTTTGAGATCCTTGAGAGGATTGGGAAAGTTGCTTATCGTTTAGCTTTGCCACCGCAGTTGTCCGGAGTGCATGACGTGTTTCATGTGAGTATGCTTCGGAAGTATGAGCCGGATCCATCCCATGTGTTAGATTGGACCGACTTAGAGGTAGATGAGGATGCCTCGTATGAAGAGAGACCGGTTCGGGTCTTGGATAGGCGGGATCAAGTCCTGCGTGGCAAGACCATTTCCTTGGTAAAGGTTTTGTGGAAACATCACGGAGTGGAGGAAGCCACTTGGGAGCATGAGTTGGAGGTCCGCGAGAAATATCCAGACTTGTTTGTTGACACGTAATCATGCATTGGAAATTTTGTAATCTTATTGAACCTTAAGAGCATTATATATGTCTTAAGTTGTAAAACATTGTGAATGTTTTGGTTTATGGAAGTATTGTAGAACTTGCCTTGAAATGGAAGTTTGTTATAACATTGTATATGTTGAATGTATTGTAGAAATGGAGATATATCATGAATGTGGAATATGATATAGAATTGTGAAACATGTATGTAGAAATTGATGAATTTCGACGAAAGCATGTTGTTAATACATATCGCGATATGTGGTAAATTGCCTCTTGAATAGAGATGGAATGACCGGAAATGGGCTGAGTTGTTAAATTTTGCATTGTAATAATGTTGGAAATTAAGAAAATCTTGTTTTTGAAAAACTTGTATTTAATTTCGGGGACGAAATTCTTTAAGGAGGGAAGGTTATAGCGATCCCGGTTTTCCCTTTCTGTATCTATTGTATTCCGGACTTTGGTTCCGTGGAGTTGGTAGTTGTATCTATCTTATTGTCATCATTTGATTCCATTTGTTTGAGTTTTAGGATATGTTGGGCATGTTTCGAGCAGGTGGGTTGAGCCTTGGTCTAAAATCTTGTCGCTTGGTTTTTGGTCGTTCCGCTCGAGCGGGTCGTCTAGCGCTCGAGCGGAGATTGCACACTCCCAGTATTTTTGTGCTCTACAAAACTTCTGCAAGCATGTTTTTCCCGCTCGACCGGGTTTCTTTACGCTCGAGCGGTAGTGCTCGAGCAGGTAGTACTTTGTCTGTGAAAGTTCTGGGAGGGGGAAATCTACGCTCGAGCGGACTGGTTTTCACGCTCGAGTGGATGTACTTTATTCTTGTGTCTTGGTGCTCGAGCGGGCCTTCTTGCGCTCGAGCGGGTCTAGATTTTTGTGCTTGACGCTCGAGCGTTCTATTATCCAGCTCCGAATTTGAGGTAGGGATTCCTACTCACTCTTATGGGTTTTGACCTAGATATTGAGTATTTTGTATAAATGGTTTTGGGTTTTGGGAACTAGGGTTTCAAATGTATAATTTTGAAAAGAGGGTTTTGTTTATTTTGGACCATAAATATGTATTTGGGTTTCAAAATGAGTATATTGATGTCGTTGGTAATATATGGACTCTTGGAGTCAATATTGGGAATAAAGGGGAAAATGCCATGTTTGGGTATTTTTGGGTCATTAGTGTAATTAATGACAATTGTTGAGAAAATATGGAATTGAGTTGAATATAATGAAATTGGCTCATTATGAGATGGATTAGTGAAGTTGGATTTATTAATTGCTCACTTTTGGAAATATGGATAAATTATCGGTTGACGCATTTATTATCTGTTTAGAAATAATTGTCTTGGGCTACCGGTGGAGGGTAGTCGTGATTGTTGTAGACAATGCATGATGATTAGGTAAACTAAAACTAATCACTAGAATGTGTCATCGAATATGACAATTGAAAGGATACATTAACTTTATGTATTGTTTGATGATGTATATGATAATTGTTTATATGCATTGTATTGTGTGGGAGGAGATAGGGGATGTACTCCACGGTTTAGGGGAAGATAGGGGATGGACCTCTAAACTGGTTAATGTTTGGGAGAAGATAGGGGATGGACTCCGGTGATACAGCTCATATGCTTATTCGATGGAAGTGTTGATATAGCTCATATGCTTATCTATGGAAGTGTTGATATAGCTCATATGCTTGTCTATGGAAGTGTTGATATAGCTCATATGCTTGCCTATGGAGGTGTTGATATAGCTCATATGCTTGCCTATGGAAGTGTTGATATAGCTCATATGCTTATCTATGGAAGTGTTGATATAGCTCATATGCTTGTCCATGGAAGTGTTGATATAGCTCATATGCTTGTCTATGGAAGTGTTGATATAGCTCATATGCTTATCTGTTGAGATGTTGATGCAGCTAGTATGCTTATCTATTGTGAAATGGGAAACGTTTAATATAAATTATTATCTCATTTAGAGTGTTTGGCCAGGTTCTGAGCCATGATTGTGAATTGAGAATTGAATAAGAAATGGAAAATGAAATGAAACATGGTCACAGTTGTCATGTAATGAAAGTGGTATATGAATTGGTTTATGTGAGTCAAATATTTATCAATTGCTAATGTCTTAGTTACTGCTCATATTGTGTTTAACATATCTCTACTGGGCGTTGGCTCACCTTATATGGGACATTATTTTCAGGTACAGGTAGCATGCCACCCCCAAGGACATAGCTTGGATGGTTATGGGAGTTGAAGACTCTTTTTGATTATTTTGTTTGTATTACATGTATATCAAGCCCAGGGCTTAATTGTATAGAGTTAGTACTCTTCTTTTTGTAACCAAGTGTTGACTTGGAAAGCTGTAAGCCTGTAGGGCATTTGCTTTTGTTGTTAACATGTAATACTATTGTAAGAACTACTCTGATGAATAGAAATGTGTTGATTTCTTCTATATCATTGCATGTCTAAAATGATGGGTTTTATGTATTTATTTGAGGGCGTTACAGTGTCACTCACCATTTATGCTCTCTCTCTCTCTCTCCTTATGTTTCTTATTCTTATTCTTCTTCTTCTTCTTTTAATTATGCTTTTGTTCTTCGAACAGTAAAATTTTACTCTAGTTCATGTTGTAGTCCTCTCCTGTAAAGCCATCATCACAGTGTGTTTCAAAGTAAAATTTTACTCTGAATTAGAGTAAAATTTTACTATCATTAAGTTGATTAGCATGTTGTTAACCATATAAAAATTTTACTATTATAAAAAACTGAGTACATAATGAACGAACTAGAGTCAAATTTTACTTTTAGATCAATGAACAAACAAACAAACAAAAAAACTCTTGATTTTTCATTGTAATCTCTCGATTTCTCAAAATGTTTTTTTTTTTAAATATCAAATCTAAGTTCATTTATCTCAGATCTGAAGTTATTGATCTCAAATCTAAGTTTGCAACATTCAAATCTGAGATGGTGGTGGTTTGATGGTAAAAATAGTAGTCACTGGTTGACGATACGGATATGCGATGTTGGCAGATATGGTGGAGGCAATGAACAACCATTGAATTGGTGAAAAAAGTGAGTACTGTAAAAGAAAGAAAAGAAAGAGAGGATATAATGGTCAAAAAACAAATTTTTTCCTTTATACAAGACTTTATAATTATGAGCGGATTTTGAAAATACTAATTTTTTTTTTGTCCTTTTAACAAGAAAAAGAAGCTAAGATGGGTTTATGACCAAATTTCCCTAACATAAAAATATTATTATACAAATTTTAACCCAAAATCCATACCTAATATCCAAATCCAAACACACAAACTAAAACCAAAACCCTAAATTAACCTTCTGTCTCTCTGTCTATCTCTTCTCTCAAACCCTCAAACCTATTTCCATTAACCCAACTTCTATTTCCACCACCTATCTCCACCACCCCCAACCTCCCCTGCCATAATCTTACGTACTCCTTTTGTCTCCCTTTTTACGGCCCACCAACCCATCATTGAACACCTACCAACTACTCAGATCGGAGATCCCCTATGGAGTAGGTGGTGAAAGTGGAACCTGGGTCTTTGAATTTGAAGAACTTGTGTGTGTGTGAAAAACACATCGACACAGTGATATCAATCTATCATCCAACTTTAAGCTTAGAAATATAACAAATTGTATGGACAATGGAAACAACAGAAGCTCAGACTATGGTCCAATGCCTTTTGGTGGTTAGGGGTTTAATGGTGACTAATTTGGGTGTGCCAAAAGTCTTCTTAGTTTTCTTTTTGTTCCAAATAGCATTTTTGACTGGGTGTGTTATTCTCCCAAAAGAAATCTTGTTTGGTGTTCGGAAAAAGTATAACTGGTTTGGGTTTTGATTTTTAATTTTAGTTTTTGGGTTTTGGTTTTGAGTTTTTGGGTTTGGGTTTGGGTTTGGATATTGGGTATGAATTTTGGGTTAAATTTTCTATAATAACTTTTTTTATGTCATGTGGCGATTAACGTGGCACTTTTTGTTAAAAATTGGATGAATAAAACTATACGCATCAATCGGTATATCAATTACTGTATTAACGGATGATGTGACATAAATTTAAAAGTTTAGATGTTTGTAGTTTGTATAATGGGTGAGATCTATAATTTTGAAGTTGCAAAGTTATAACATATATTAGTATACTAATTGGTATACCAATTGATGCATGTAGCACTACTGAAATTGGATGGCTGTTAGTGTTTAGAGTAAATTGGGAATAATTATAAACATTAAGGATCAAAGTGGAAAAATGATAAAAATTCAAAGAGCAAAGTGTAATTTACCTATAAATCCACTTATTAGAACCTATACGTAAGTCCCTCTTATTTTAGCACATCTTTTTATCTTGGGTCACATCATTTTTTATTTGGGTTACATCACCTTTCCATCACATTACACATCTTTTTGTAAAAAGTTAAAAACTATTCTTATTTAAATCATCCCAAATAATTTCTTAAGGGATCCTACTAGTGTGGTTTTTTTTTTTTGATAATTCAAATCATTCATACTGTAAAATTTGTTGAATATATCATCTATGCAAAAAATCAAGTCAAGTGAAAATTCATAGCCCCATGCTCAGATTTTAATTGTTTTAAGAAAATTATGAAAATCATGTTAACCGTTTATTTTTTAAAAATAAATGTGCTTTTGTTACAGAGCTATAAATGTCCAATTAATTTGATTTTTTTGTATGAATGATCTACTTAAGAAACCCTATAATATCAACAATTCTAATTATTATCCAAAAAAAAAAAAAAAAAACCCACCGGAACACCACAATAGGATCGTGAATATGTAGTGTGTAATAAGGTTTAATCATATCCAATTTCTTTGATTTCATGTGGAGTTTTAGGTGAATATTGTAATATAAAAGTTTAAACATCCCAACAAAATATTATTTCAATGGGTTTTTTATTGATAAATCACATTTAGAGGTATTCTAATCCAATCAGTCCACCAAGGAAAATTATAGCCTAGTTAGTCCCATCTATTTATACTTTTACCCCATGTGGTCCTTTTTTCCTGATTTATATTGTTTGTTGGACTATTATACCCTTATGTCTATTGTTGATATGTATTACATAGAAAAAAGATATGCACGTTTCCTTTTTGTTACTCCCTATGTTTTGGTAGTTACCATTATTCACCTTTTTCCTTTTAATCAGTTTCATTCATGTTTTTGGTATTATTTCGTTGTGCTAGAGTTTCGAAACTCTCTGCTTGGTAGGGTTTTGACGCTCTAGTTTACAAGTGGTGGCAAGAGAATATTGCATTCTTCTATTGTTACGGTAAAGCTTTGTGTTCCTCCATTGTCGCTTTGTTTTCGAAGCTCTGTGTTCGTCCATTGTTGCTTTATGTTCGAAACTCTATGTTTCTCCATTGTTGCAAGTTGAAGCTCTGTTTATATCCAAACGATTTTGTTACAAACATATTCTTCAATGGTGGGTTAGATTTTATGTGGATTGGTAGACTGGTGAAATTGCATGGATTATTAATGATAATGATAGTGATAGTGATAGTGATAATGATGAAGATGAAGATGCAGATGTGGGTGATAATTTATTTTTATTTTTATTTTTATAGAGATTGAATTTTTTTTGGATTTTTAATTCTATTGCTACCATTGTATATGGTTTTTTGTTAATTAGTGTGAATGTTTACATTTTATATTGATTGAAATTTTGAGAAATGAGTGTTGGAATTGTGAGGAGTGAGGTCTTTGGTATAGTAATGGGGCTTTCCTTGTAAAGAGATGAGGTGGGTTTGGCTTGATTTGGATTGCTGTAATGGTGGAATTGTAGGAGGTGTTAATAATAGTGATGATGATGAAGATAAAGACGAAAATTATGAGGATATAAAGGAGGATGTGTGTGATGGTTTTTTCATTTTTTAAGAGATTGAGATTTTTGGATTTATGATTCTGTTATTGACATTAATTTTGATTTTTTGTTATTGGATTTCAATGTAGAAATGATTTTTTGAGATTGGTAATGTGTTTGATATAAAAATGATGTAAATGTTCACATATTAATCAGTGTTAATATTCACATTAATTTAAAATGGAAATTTGTCACTGTGTTGTCAATTGGTGTTAATATTATTCACACACCCATATAATATTGAATGATGAATATGTTTTCACTATGTTCATCACCACTGTGACAAGGTGATGTTAAGGTTCAAATCAATATTGCATCAAATTACACAACCACAAGCCTCAACTTTTATTTTGAATACAAACATGATGTGAATGTTCAACTAAAACATACTAATGTGAAGGCTCACATGAATTCTGGAATATAGATAAAGACATTATGGTTTCAAATTGTTAACTACTAATATGGATTGATGATATTAAAGTTCACATTAAAATTGCATTGCTCACAAATCACATTAAGCCAATGAATATGTATATACAATTGTAAAGCAGTTGACAACAATGTGAAGGTTCACATTGATTTTTTAATCTCTAAAACTATGATTACATCAACATTGCATTAACCACAAACCATCATTTCTGTGTGTACACAAACATGAAGTGTATGTTTATGCACAATCAGATTATTGATGTGAATATTACGAATAAAATATCAAATAAATTAATTTAGTCACATTAAGCTAATGGTTATGTATACATAATTATAAAACAACATAAGCCAATATGAATATTAACATTGATTTTGAAGTAGCAAACATTATGACAATATACCATTGTATCTTATTAAGTACAATCAAAATAACTAATTATGGTTCTTTTGTCCAATGCATTCTAATATTTATAAAATCGCAAAGGATGTGGAATTCATATTCATATTTTTCTTGCCAATGTAAAATGTGTCTTTGGATGCCTTGTACGTCTCTAGCACGCATATGACGACATCATTGAGCTTTATGCATTTGTCGAGGTTAACTTTATCGATCCTCAACACATCAAACAACTACCAAAATGACGTTTCCTTCAAACAATCTAACTGAGGATCCGAGAACTTGGTGCTCATCATCAGTTTCACTAACCGAATGATGTTAGATCGGTAATTGACCTTTTTCATGTTGACTTTTCAGGGGGGGCTAGCTATTTGTTCAAGTATGTCTTCGACGTTGAACTATTCTCTTTTTCTTTTGCCATGAAATTTATGAGCAACATCTATTTGTTCAATTAGAAACAAATTTATTGTTAATGGTCGCAAGTGGTAAATAGTGACCATGGTTTAATGGTTACAAGTGCAAACTATATGTGCTGTGAATAGTGAAATAATGTGACTATGATTGCATTGAGGAAAACCAAGATGTGAATATTCACATGAACTCAGTACAACACAGGACAAAACAATAAAAGTCAAATACATGGTGTGAACATTCACATTGATCATATATCATGTCACTAGTTTATGTGTTTGAAAAATGAACAAAATTTTAGGAGTTCAAATCATTTGATCATAATCAACAACGCCAATAAGGACAGCAACCAAAAAAGGGAGAGGAAAATAACAGATGAAATATGGAATAATAATATATTACAACTATTAAACTAATACGATGTATACATGATGTTAATATTCATATCATTACATTATATATTTGACTGTGAATGTTCATAGTCAAATGTATGGTTTGAATATTTGCATAGACCGTATTTTATGCCACTTTTTATTTTTTATAAAAAATAATCAAAAATTGAGAGTTCAAATTATTTGATCACCATTAACAATCAACAATATCAATAAGGCCAACATTCACAAAATGGGGAAAAATAACTGCAATAGTACGAAATAGTAGCACATTACAACTAATCAACTAGAATGATATGATGACCCAGAATTTTTTTTAAAAAAAATAGTCAGTGCATAATTTAATTGAGCAAATTTTCAGATTTGGCTGCTAGGTAAATTTTGTGCAAAAATAGTTCAGTTTTGTAGCGATCTTAGTTTCGATCCTTTTTTCATGTTTTGCCACTTCGACTGGCCAGTTAAGGGTCAAGCTGCCCGGTCAACTCGCTGGGGTCTAGGGGCAGCGCCTTGGCGGGATTGAGGGGTAGCGCCCCCAAAACAAAAATGCAAAATGCATTCGAAGTTGCTTATCCGCTCGAGCAGCCGTTTATGCACTCGAGCGGAGAATGTTTGGTTTCAGAAGTTTGACCTATCTGCAAAAGTACTGGGTTAGTGTATTTGACACTCAAGTGGGGCATTCCACGCTCGAGCGGACATCAGTTCGTGAATCTGATATTTCATATCACTTTTTCAGTCCTCTCTCTCTCTCTAAAACTCTCCAGAATTTCAGATCGGGAGCATGTAGACATCCCCAAACGTCCCGGGAGGGAATCCCGTTTTGTTCATTTGGGCTCACTACAGTTCAGGACACAATGTCATGGTCCTGTATCTGATTCTCGCAAAGTGCAATGCAAGACTGATGAAATCATCAAAGAGTCCAAATCCGGCAAATCGTTTTTTTGAAAACAGATTTTTTTGAAAGAAGTGCCGAACATGGACTGGTTTGCCAGATACAAAGTCGCTACCTAAATATTTTATTTTGGGAAATTTAGGAAACCCTGACTCGTTGCCTAAGGCCAAATGTCCGTCACCACCAAAGTTGCCTCGACTCGGGAACTTGGGTACGATTGGGGAAGGTCACTTCGTGAGCACCCCCGCTCGCCCGATCAAAGATCGGCCTTTACTAACCATGATATCTAGTTTTGAAAACATTATGCGTTCTTATTCTGGTTATTAGCCTAGATTTACTATGTGATGCGCACAACATACAAGTATAGACTGGATCGCTTGAATTGGAACAAAACATTTCATGTTTGTTTTTGAAAGCAGTTTGCTACTCGCAAGTAGGCTTAAAATGCAAATTTTGCCACCCTCGGGTGGGCTTAGAAAACATAGTTTTGCCACTATATAGTGGGCTTAAAACTCACAGTCAATGCATTATTCCAATTCAGATAATCCAACCTTCACCCACAGGCACTCAGGCAGATATATCACATAAGCAATTAGCCTCATGGTAAGCATGCTATCATGACAATCACTCACACACATGCAAGGATGCTAAAGCATAAGTACTTACCGAGTACTCCAAGCCAAAATAGAAGCTATGTTAGAAATCCATGCATGATCCTAACTATGCTGAAATGCCTAATGCAACACATGCAAAAATGCAACTAGATAGGATCAGCTATTCTAAGATGGCATATGATGATGCTATAGCTAACAGGTATTCAACTCGAAATTGAAGTACAATGCAGTTAGTATGATGCGCTGAGCCCGGTGCATGCAATACGGATGAATGATGCAAACATGCTATCATAAGTATGCTAATTGAAACATGCCCTAATCTAACCATCATAAGCTGGTAAATAAAAGGGAGAAAGACGTGGAGTTGGAAGACATACATCACACGCACGCACACTTATTACAGTTATGCCCTCGCTCGGAGGGTCCAAAAGAATAATATAGTCCGAATAAATAATTACAGTCCAAATAAATAGTACAGTTCGAATAAATACAAAATCCTAATTAATTAACAAATTAATCTAGGAAAGCAGGTAAATTAGCACGCAAATCCATGGACCGCCTCAGCTCTGTTCCGAATGATGAATGATGCATGCTCGAGTTGCCGTCGTTGGAAAATTCCTCGCGATGCCCCGATTTACCTCTGTTTGCAATTAATCCCGGAATGCTGTGCAAAGCTCTAGAAGGCTGCTGATTGCAGATTTGCTGCAACAGAGAGCAAGAAAGGGGCATGGCAGAGTACTTTCACATATGTATGCACACCTCGATCCTCGTGCCACCAATCACGCATCCCGATGCATGA
This sequence comes from Camellia sinensis, assembly GCF_055761805.1. NCBI lineage: Eukaryota > Viridiplantae > Streptophyta > Magnoliopsida > Ericales > Theaceae > Camellia > Camellia sinensis. The sequence goes on from NC_138962.1 coordinate 94,631,087, forward strand.
TGGCCGAGGAGTTGAATTGCACGACTCGATGTGAAATGAATGCACATGAAGACACAACAAGACCTAAACTCCATCATGGGTAATCCGGAGTGTCGGCAACTGGGAATTGAGACACGTTCCGTCACTCGGAGTACGAAAAGTCCCTCGTTTCCCGTGCTTGGACTAACTCTTATCCCAAACACAATACAAATGAAATGGCATACACAATGCGACTAACATACAACCTAGCATACGCAATGCTATGAAATGGCATACACAATGCTCGATGTAACATGGCATACACAATGCTCTAACATACAACCTAGCATACGCAATGCTATGGACTAAAATGGCATACACAATGCCCGATGGACTTACACAAACGTGAGTGGACCTCAGCCACACTCATATCAGTGGCCATAGATAGGAAATAAAACAACCGAAATGCATGCAAACGCGCACGAATGCCAAGGACCGATCCTAAGGCATAACATGCCACTCTACCAAAGCATGGCAAGGGATGCAATATGGCATACAAACACATATGATACAGCTCTGAAACATGATAAACAATGGTCCCGAATCATGCAAACATGGCACACTATGCAAGCTAGGGGGCCCGAGTACCGGAACTAGTGAAGTGCATTACACTAGAGGTACCCAAAGCAATGCACCAAAGGCAAAACCAACCCCAAATAGACCCTAGACAGGTTTGAAACAGTGGGAAATTGGCCTAAAATGATGGCTCAACAAGCATGAAAATGAAGCTCATTCATTGGTAGGTAAACAAGGCATTCACGCACAACTCTCAGGCACACTTAAAGGGATGAAAACATGGCAATATGGCATTCAAACCAGCTCTGAAATATGATGAAAAATGACCTCAAAACATGAACACACCTCAGCACATGCATGCAATGGACCTCAAAACTCAAAGTTAAGCATGGGTATTGAACTACAAGCATGCAAAACAAACATCATTCGACCATGAGGCTTAATAACATAGCTAGGGTAGTCCAAAATAAGCACATTATCAGTTTAAGGTATGGCCAAAAAGGGCTGACATCAAGGGTCCACAAAGCATGCAAAGAAAGCTAGTAAACCATTAGTTGTTCTAAAACTATATGAAGCATATGAAGGCTCACCCAACCAACCAAAAATAGAAGCATTTCATGCCAAAATATGCCCAAATACCCACTGAAACTCAGTCAATGCATGAAAAAATGAGGGGCTCCTTTGGAAGGCCATGCAAGGGGGTATTCTACACCTATATGATAGACAAACAAAAGGGCAAAACCACATCTGGAAATGAGTTATGACAGCCCTAAACTCCACCAAATAGGCCCTAAAATCAGTCTAGGAAACATGCAAAGAAAAGTCCCTTTGAAAGGCCTTGAATGGTATTGCTCTACACATGCATCATAGACATAAAATATGACAAAATGGGCTCTTGACAGAGCTTAGGCAGACCTTAAAACTCACAAAATAAGGCCTGAAACATGACTTCAATCCATGCAAAAAAGAGTCCCTTTGGAAGGCCAACAATGCTAGTAAAGAGAACAAGGGGTGAGAGGGTCACCCCTCTCTGATTTTGAGGCTCAACGACACATCTAAGCCACTGAAAATCCACTGGATTTCAGTGGCTAAGAGGCCAAACCAAGGCCAATGCAAATGCTCTAATGCATAGCTCAAAACATGAGGAAATGAAGCATGCAAGGGGAAAGATGACCCCAAACAGAAAATAGTCCTGAAACAAACATGTTTAGAAGATCAAAACAAGACTTTTTCTAGTTTATGTCGAAGTCCAAAAATGCTTGAAAATAAGGCTAAGATATGATGCAAAATAAGCCTTAAAAGAGAGAATGGAGCACACAAGGAGGTAGATGACCTCAAACAGAAAAGTGTCCTTAAACAAGGTTCAAGAGGGGCTCAAAATAAGAAACTTTTCAGTTCATGTCAAAGCTCGAAAATGCTTGCAAATGGAGCTAAGGTATAGAGCAAAATAGTGCAAAAATGGGGAAAATTGAGACTTAGTCTTGTAGCACAGCAATGCAGCAACTTTTGGACCAAGAAAGTGAGCCTCCAACCTCTGAAAATGAGTTCCAAGGTGCTGGAATGGATGGTGAAGGTGTTAGGCTTAGAGGTGTAGTGTAAATGGCCAAGAAAAGGGGTGTTTTGAGGTTAGAATGGAGAGTTATGGAGGGGAGTATGCAATGCTCCAGCCAAATCTTTTCTCACCTTGCAAAATGGAGTTGAGAGCTTGTCTTATAGAAGACAAAGGGCCATGGCTTCTTTAGGAAGCCTCAAGTAAAGGGTGCAAGCTTCTAAAGAAAGCTAACCAAACGGGTCAAGCTTCTTGAGGAAGCTAAGCAAAGGGACAAGCTTCTCTTCAAAGCTAAGCAAAGGGACCAAAGCTTGTTTAAGAAGAGAAACAAAGGGCTCAAAATCTCAAACAGTGGGTCAAATGCTTCACATCTGGCACAGCTGTGAAGCACTTGGGAAGGCCAAAAAGGAGGAAGGTGGCCGACCAGGGTTCAAAAGGGTTAAGGTGAATTTCTGGTCGGCCATACCAGAAAGGTGGCCTCCTAGATGAGTAGAATACAGCTGCCGGGTGAAAAACCAGAAAAAGTGACCCAGGGAAGGGAAAAACCAGCTTTCTAGCAAGGTTCAAAAGGGTCAAGAAGAAAAAGCTGGTCGGCCTACCATATTGGTGGCCTCCCAGGTGAGTACAACACAATGCTGATATGGGAGACCAGAAATTGTGATCCAAAAGTGGGAAAAACCAGCTTTTTGCCAAAAAAATCGGCTGGAGGAGAGAGAAAATATTTTTCAAAAGAATTTCTGGTCTCCCACTATACTACCACCTTCCAAATAATGAAAATAGGGCCCATGCCAAAAATGAACCCTAACTGATGCAAAACGAGGGTTCGGGGGCCAAAACACGCGGCCTGGGGCCCCGAAAATAGGCTGTTAGGCATCGTAGGTGGCGTACGACCACGAAGGTGGTCTCTCGGGCGACAGTGTCCCTCTATAGAGAGGAAACAAGGTGTGTGCCAAAAATCGGAGCAAACGGAGGTAGTTAAATGGTCCCGAACTAAGGCACACGGCCGACGGCTCCGAAAACTAAAAACTGGTCTCCAAATGGAAAAAATCGCCTACGACCACTAAACGTAGCCTACGGCCACTGAGAGATGGTCTACGAGACCTCTCCCTCCCTTTGGGAAAAGAAAACGGAGAAAACAAGACCTGGTTCGCAAACCGAAGCAAAGCACAAAAGAGCCCCGAAGTTCGGAGGCAATGTTTGCAGCCGAGACTTTGAAACCTCAGAACGAGCACAATATGCATCATCATCGAGTGCTCAATCGGTGACGTCTGAGTCTTAAGGCCGGTCACAGTTGCCCCTCTTTGACAGAACTCGGAAGTCGTAATTGACGGGAGTGAATGTCAAAGCCCAGAGACGACCCATTTTTGACAAAGCCGAAGACTTAGACAAACAAGCAAGATAATAAAGAGATGCGCCCGCAGGCAGGGGCAAGATGCAAATGATATGCACAATGTCGAACATAACTTATGATCATGCAAAGAAAGCTATAACGAAGCATAACAATGCAACAGTTTTAAGCAAGTAGAAACCAAGCTACATTACAATGCAGAAAGGATGTAAGAGAATTATTGCAATTCTCACTGCGAATACAGTGTGCATGTGTGATAGATACACGAAGTGAATGTGTGTGATGGATACACAAAGTGAATGTGTGCGATTGATACACAAAGCGAATGTGTGTGATTGATACACAAAGGGTGAAGTGAGCAAAGTGTGATGGATACACAAAAGGTGAACACAAAGTGTGATAGATGCACTAAGTGAACAAGTGTGATGGATACATAATAGGTGAACACGAAGTGTGATAGATGCACTTAGTGAACAAGCGTGATGGATACACTGAAGGTGAACACAAAGTGTGATAGATGCACTCAGTGAACAAAGTATGATTGATATACTAAATGTGAACACGAAGTGTGATAGATGCACTCAGTGAACAAAGTATGATTGATATACTAAATGTGAACACCAAGTGTGGTAGATGCGCTTAGTGAACAAAGTATGATTGATATACTAAATGTGAACACAAAGTGTGATAAATGCACTTAGTGAACAGAGTATGATTGATATACTAACTGTGAACACGAAGTGTGATAGATGCACTTAGTGAACAGAGTATGATTGATATACTAAATGTGAACACGAAGTGTGATAGACGCACTTAGTGAACAGGTGTGATGGATACACAAAAGATAATGAAGTGAATATGTGCATGATAGATACACAAAATGAGGATGTGTATGATAGATACAGAAAATGAGCATATGTGTGATAGATACAGAAAATGAGAATGTGTGTAATAGATACACAAAGTGAGAATGTGTGATTGATACACTAAGTGAAGAGAGTGTGATTGATACACTAAATAAATGAAGTGTGATTGATACACTAGACGAATGAAGAAAGTGTGATTGATACACTAAGGGTGAATGAGGTGTGATTGATACACTAAATAAATGAAGTGTGATTCATACACTAACTGAAAGGAGAAAGTGTGATTGATACACAAAATGAGAATGTATGCGATAGATACAGAAAATGAAAATTTATGTGATAGATACAGAAAATGAGAATGTATGCGATAGATACAGAAAATGAGAATGTGTGTGATAGATATACGATGAATGAAGTGTGAGAGTGTAATTGATACACTAAGTGAATGATTTTAAATGGAACTTCTTTGAATGAACCGTACATACAATATCGTGCATGAATGAGAAAGAAACTTGATAGGTACAATGCAATACAATGCATGATGTTTAAGGAACGCAATAAACAAGCATAGCGGCGCTTTAGAAAGCACCTCATGGGGTGAGTGGCGATGAACCGCTCTACTCTGATAGGGATCTCCCCTCGTGCTCTTCGAACACTTACCTTTCTTACAGTACAAAGGCTTTGAAATACTGACAAGGGTTCTTCACGTAGAACATTTTGGATGCTGCCTTTCTTCCTGATCATATTCACAACTTTCCCTATTCTCCAACGGGGTGACAGACTAGGTTGGTTCAGTATCCAGAATTGAGGTGCATACACGCTATCTCAACCTATGGGGCTTCCATATAGATTTCAAGCCGAGGATACGCCTCTGGGTATTTAAACCAGACTTTAGTCTCAGAAATCCCGAACCTTTGTGTAGACACCCCATTTTTGACCGACCTTAAGACTCAGACGTCACCGATTGAGCGCTTGGTGATGTTGCATAATGTGCTTGTTCAGAAGCTTCAGAGTCACGGCCGTGAACCCTGCCTCCGGACTTCCGAACCCTCTTCTATGCCTTGTCTCGGTTTGCGAACTAGACTCGGTTTTCTCTGTTTCTTTTCCTGAGGGGAGGGAGAGGTCCTGTAGACCATCTCTCAGTGGCCGTAGGCTACATTTTGTGGCCGTAGGCCATTTTGCCCATTTCGGAGTCCGGTTTCCGGTTTTTCGGGACCGTAGGCCGTGTGCCTCGGTTGGGGACCGCTTAACCATCTCCTATTGCTCTAATTTTTGGCATACTTCCTATTTTAATCCCTTTTGAGGGACACTGGGGTCTGAGGAACCCACTTCGTGGCCAAATGCCACTTTCGGTGCTTAACAGCCCATTTTCGGGACCCCGAACTGCGCGTTTTAGTCCCCGAGCATTCGTTTTGCAACGGTTTTCGTTCATTTTTGGCAGGTACCTCTCTTTTATCACCGGGGAGGTCACTGAAGGGTGGGAGGCCAGTAATTGTTGCAGCAACCAGTTATACATCCTCCGACGCCCTCCGACGCCCGTTTTTCGCACTTCCGGGCTAATGTTGAACCCCTTGGGCCCACATTCTTGAACTTTGAACCACATATTTGTGATGTACACACATGAGAGGACCCTAAAATTTCATGGCCGGCCATTAATTCAACTTGACCCTTTTGACCCCCTCCTTCCGGGCTAATGTTGAACCCCTTGGACCCTTTTTCTCGAACTTTGAACCACATATTTGTGATGTACACACATGAGAGGACCCTAAAAGTTGGTGGCCGGCCAGTAATTCAAATTGACCCTCTTGAACCCCTCTTTCCGAGCTAATGTTGAACCCCTTGGACCCACTTTCTTGGACTTTTAACCACAGGGTTGTGTTGTACACACATAGGAGGACCCCACCAGTTGGTGGCCGGCAAGAAAATCTGATTGACCTTTTTGACCCCTAGCCGACCGGCTAGGGGGTGTGGCCGGCCGGCCACCTGCAGAAAACGTACCAGGCCGGCCGTATTCCTTGCACTGTGCACTTTACAGCTGTGGAGCTTTATCCCCCAGAAAAGATCTTTATCCGGGGGATATTTTGTGGGGGAAAGTTACTCTCCTTTTCCCCCACCTTTACACCCCTTCTTTGGCCCTTATAACAAGCAAGCTAGATGTTATTTTGGGGTTAGAAAATTTGGTCTTCAAGTCTCCATACACAACTCCATCTCCATCTCTCTCATTTTCCTAAAAAGTTCCAAGTCCTACACCACCATTTACACTACAACACCAAGCTCTACCACCACCACTCCATTCCAAGAGCAAGGAAAGGGATTCCAGCAGCTAAGAGGCAACAAATTTGGCCCAAGAAGCAACAAAAGAATTGGTCTTCAAGGGTAAGTTGCAATTTCCCCTTTTTGCCCTTTTTCTTGATCTTTTGCAAGTCCTCCATGCTTTTTGTTTCAAGCTCCGGCCCTAACTGAAAAGGGCCCTCTTTTGAGCTCATTTTCACTTTTCATTAAGGGCTCAACCCTGTTTGAGCCCTCCATAATACACTTGCTTCATTGATCCTCTTATATGTCATGATTTTGCATGCTATTTTTGGCCCATGAGTAATCTGTTTTCGAGCATGTTGTAAACTGATATTAGGCTTATTTTGAGCCCCTCTTCAACATTGAAGAAGGGCTCAACACCATTTGGGACTTCCATGTTATACCTACCTTTATACTCCTCTTTTATTCCCCATTCTTGCATGCAATGGCAGCCTACCATGCTTTTGTTTTTGGCCATTTTACAGTTCTGAAAAAGTCCTTATTTTGGTCCATTCTTCATTTTTCATTTAGGTCCTTTCATGGTTTGGGACCTCCATATGCCACTTCATGTTATATCTCTCTTTTATTCCCCATTCTTGCATGTTTAGTTAGCCTGCCATGATTTTGTTTTTGGCCATTTTACAGTTCTGAAAAAGTGCTTATTTTGGCCTATTCTACATATTTTATCAAGGGTCTTTGGCTGTTTGGTGATTATTTTGCATACCTCATGTTATAGCCACTTTTGAGCCTTATTTTGTATCACATTTCTATCATGTTTGTATACTGATTTTGGGGCTTCCATATACTGTAAATGTTCATATTTTTGGTCCCTCTTCAGTGTTGTAGAAGGGAATTTTTCAGTTTGGATTTTTTTTATATCACTTGCTTCATTACCCCTATCTTGGCCCCTATTCTTGCATGCTATTTTCCCCCTACCTATGCTTGCTGTTTGGCCATGTTTATAACTGTGAAAGTGCCTTTTTTGGGACTGTCTAGCTTCTGTCTTTGCATTGCATGTCCATATTGTGCATATTTAGCATAGCTATAGGCCATTTCGGGTGCCTAAATTCGTATTTCGGGACAATTCCATGCATTTGGTATCATTTCGCCTCATTTCGGGACTGTTTTCCCCCATATTTTAGCGCTGAAATTCCATTAGAATGATTGCATGCCATTTCCATGTCATTACATCGCATTTTGTCATCGCCTCGGTTTGTGTGCCCGTGTGCACGCATTTCGAGGCACAATATTTTTATCCGCCGGCATCCTATGTGAGTGTGGCTGAGGCTCACTCATGTTGGTATAAGCCCATATCATGTTTCCATGTCATTACATCGCATTTTGTCATCGCCTCGGTTTGCGTGCCCGTGTGCACGCATTTCGAGGCACCTCATTTTTATCCGCCGACATCCTATGTGAGTGTGGCTGAGGCTCTCTCATGTTAGTATAAGCCCATATCATGTTTCCATGTCATTTGCATTGCGTATGTCATCGCCTCGATTTGCGTGCCCGTGTGCCCGCATTTCGAGGCACTTCATTTTCATCAACCGGCTTCTTAGGTGAGTGTGGCTGAGGCTCTCTCATGTTAGTATAAGTCCATGTTACCTTTTCCATGTCATTTTAGTCACTTGCATTGCATTCTGTCATTTTCTCGGTTTGCGTGCCCGTGTGCACGCATTTCGAGGCATCTCATTTTTACAGCATAGTGCATACTAGGTTGTATCTTAGATTGCATTCTGTCATTTTCTCGGTTTGCGTGCCCGTGTGCACGCATTTCGAGGCATCTCATTTTTACAGCATAGCGCATACTAGGTTGTATCTTAGATCACATTCTGTCATTTTCTCGGTTTGCGTGCCCGTGTGCACGCATTTCGAGGCATCTCATTTTTACAGCATAGCGCATACTAGGTTGTATCTTAGATCATATGTATTTCGAGGCATGTCATTTCATAGCATTGTGTATGTTAGGATTGTATCTTAGTTGCATTTCATGCATATCATGCATATTGCATCGTGTCCAGAATAGGAGTTAGCCCGGGCACGGGAAACGAGGTATATTTCGTACTCCGAGTGACGGAATGTGTCTCAATTCCCCAGTCACCGACACTCCGGATTACCCATGATGGAGTTAGGTTTTAGCAGTAGTTTCATGTGCATTCATCCTATATTGAGTTGTGCATTTCGACTCCTCGGCCATCATGCCTCGGTATGCGTGATTGGTGGCACGAGGATCGAGACATTCATATATCTGTGCAAATACATTGCTATGCCCCTTTCCTGCTCTCTGTTGCAGCAAAAACGAAGAATCAGCAACTTTTTGGGGCTTGGCACGCATTTCAAGAACAAGTGTAAACAGAGGCTAATTGGGGCATTCCGGTGGATTTCCGCGCAAGACAATCCGGACATGCATCATCCATCAGAAGCAAGGCAGTCCCTGGCTTGCATGCCGGTTTTATTCATTTTCTTAGTTAATTTGTTAATTAATTAGGATTCTGTAATATTCTTTTATTCAGGACTGTAATATTTGGACTGTATATTTATTCGGACCCTCCGAGTGAGGGCACAACTGTAATAAGTATGGGTGAGTGTGATGTATGTCTTCCAACCCCACATCTTTCTCCCTTTTATTTATCCGCTTTTAATGGTTAGATTAGGGCATATTTAAACTAGCATACAGTATGACAGCATGTTTGCATCATTCATCTGTATTGCATGCACCGGGCTCAGCGCATCATACTAACTGCATTGTACTTTCAATTTCAAAGTTGAATACATGATAGTTGTAATATTTTATATGCCATCTTAGAATAGCCGAGCCTGCTATAATTACATTTTGCATGTGTTGCATTAAGCATTTCTGTATACTTAGGATTCATGCATGATTTCTAATAAGTGTCTATTTTGGCTTGGAGTACTCGGTGAGTTTTTATGCTTTAGCATCCTTGCATGCGTGTGAGTGAATGCCATGATAGCATGCTTACCATGAGGCTATGTGCTTATCTGATATAACTGCCTGAATGCCTGTGGGTGAAGGTTGGGTTATCTAAATTGGAATAAATCATCAAATGTTTTAAAGCCTACCTGCGGGCAGTAAACCCCCTTTCAAAAGCAAACATGAAATGTTTTCGTTCCAATTCAGGCGACCCGATCTATACTTGTATGCTGTGCGCATCACATAGTAACCTAGGCTAATAACCGGAATAAGAACTCACAATGTTTTCAAAAATTAATATCATGGTTAGTAGAGGCCGGTCTATGACCGGGCGAGCGGGGGTGCTCACGAAGTGACCTTCCCCAATCGTACCCAAGTTCCCGAGCCGAGGCAACTTTGGTGATGACGGACACGTGGCCTTTTGGCACCGAGTCAGGGTTTCCTAGATTTTCCAAAATAAAATATTTAGGTGGCGACTCTGTATCTGGCAAAGCAGTCCATGTTTGGCACTTCTTTCAAAAAATCTGTTTTTCTCAAAACGATTTGCTGGATTTGGACTCTTTGGTTCAGATTAAGAACCGTGACATTTAAGAGTCCGAGCTGTAGTGACCCCAAATGAACAGAACGGGACTAACCCTCCCGGGGCGTTCGGGGACGTCTACAGTTTCTGGCGACTCTGCTGGGGATTTAGAGAACTTGACTCGAACTCATGATATCTGTTTTTGACTACACTTGTGTGATTCTTTGCATTGCATTTGCATTGGTGCGCCTAGGACACCGTGTTTGCCATCTGCTATTCCTGAACGGTTTGCCGGAGGCTTGTCTTGTCAAGGCATGACCATAAGGCTGACCGGTTGTGGGCTCTGCCAGTATGGGAACACAAACCCCGGTTTTACCGGGGCACCCTCTTTGACCATTCGACCTAGTGCATATTCGGATCTATAGTGACCATTCCGAATTACGACAGGTTGCTCACCCGTTTATAGGTTGTTTGAAACCGCTGCGTGCGTAGTGAAACCCTAGCTCCTGACAAAATAGGATAGGGAAACCCTACCCCAACATAGGGGTGTTTTGGCTCTCACTTATCTGTTATGTGCTTTAGAGTGCGTCTCTACAGGAATGCATGTATCAGTATATGAGTTTGGGCATCAAGCCTGCGAGCATCAGTTCAGTATTGACAGTATCAGGCCTGCGGGCATCAGTTCAGTATATGAGTTTAGGTATCAAGCCTGCGGGCATCAGTTCAGTATTGTCAACATCAGGCCTGCGGGCATCAGTTCAGTATTATGGGTATCAGGCCTGCGGGCATCAGCCAGTATTTGAGGATTAGTTATCTGCGGATATCAGATTCTGTTTTAGGGGACAGTGATACAGGGATAATAACCAGTGTTTGAGGACAGTATGTTATTCAGCTTATTGACTGTGAGTTGATTATGCCCGGCTGTGTGTCATGCATTTTATTTTAAGCTGTTGTGCTGTCCGTTTATCTGTTTATTTATTTCCTTTTCGCTTTATTTATCTTTTGCTAGGGTCAGTTTTAGCACGATTGCTTCCAACCCAATAGGCATTCCCCAAGCACTTTGGACACGAGGTCATCGACTCCATCGATCTGAGGATCTAATCGACGGACAGCCAGTGTTCCATTCTCTACCCCCTGTTACAAGAAGGAAGCAGAAAAAGCGCAGTGCATCTGAACAGAGAGCACCAGAACAGTGGTATCCCCCATCAGTGGACAGTTGGATTGAGATCCCCATTGAGACAGATCTGCCAGTAGTTCAGACAAATCAAAACAGTATGACGGCACCGACAGGAGTTGAGGAAATGATGCGCCAAATGCAGGAAACCATGCGGGCCATGCAACAGGATGCCGTTCGCCGGGATGAACTCGCCAAGCAACAATCCGAGATTATGACCCATCAGGCTGAGCTGATTACCCGACTGCAATAGCAGAATGCTGCATCTGCTTCACACCAAATCCCTCCTCCGGCAGGGGCTCCATTACCTGAGCAGGCACCTACTGTTCAGAACGCCCCTCCCAACACCCAGAATACTGTGCCGACTATCCAGAACCCGCAGGAGGACACAAATCTTCCAACGGGGCCAGCTCCGCCCCCACTTCCACCACAACTGTCCAAGGTCCATACATCCAGTCACCCGGACTCTCCATTCGAGGTCGAGGTTGATCATACAGCTCTGAAATTGAGCAAACTGGAGAAGCTCTTCAAGAAATCCCAAGGGGTCAAGGCTATGCCGGATATCGAAGATGGATATACCGAGGAGGCCGTAACACTCCCCGATAGGTTCAAAATGCCACAAATCGACCGCCTTGACGGGACTGGCGACCCCATGGTCCATATCCGACTGTTTACAGATGTCTTGCGGCCAATGGGCCTAACACGACCACAGAAGCTCTCACTATTCGGCCGAACCCTGTCGGGTGTGGCCTCCCATTGGTACGCAAGATTACAAGATGAAGTGAAAAAGAATTGGGATGAGATGGCTGAGGCCTTTGTCACACAATATTCGTATAACACTCAGATCGAGATCACAACCCGTGATCTTGAAACGACAAGGCAAGAGCCCAAGGAATCTTTCTCGGACTTTGTGATCCGATGGAGGGCAAAGGCGTCAACGATGACTCTAAGACCCACTGACAAAGATCAAATCCGGATGATTGTGCGCAATCTCCACCCGAAGTTGATGCAAAGAATGATTGTAGTCCCCTTCCCTACTTTCGCAGATTTACATGATATGGGGGTGCAAATCGAAGATGCAATGAAACAAGGTCTGTTTGACCACGACAGAGAACAACCAAGGAGGACCTTCAACCGCAACAACAATGCAGGCCTGAGTGGCGCTGCAAATACAAGAGCCTCGGAAGTTAGTATGGTCACCACCACTCCCCCTCCCCCTCCAAGGCCCATGACTGCCACACCATTCTCCGGCGCGTCCGGGAGCAACACACAAAACAACCGATTCCAACCGCGAGGCCAAAGAACCTTTACCCCACTATATATGCCTCTGACTAAAGTTCTGGGAATATTGATCAGGAAAAATCATTTGAAACCCCTGGAACCAAAGCCACTACCGAATCCACTCCCCCCCTCTTACGACCCGTCAAAGTACTGCGCATATCACCAACAACACGGTCATGACACCGACCGTTGTTACAGATTGCGTCATGAGATCCAGGATCTTATTGACAAACAGGTGATCGCGCCTCCTGATAAACCCAATGTCACAACCAACCCTCTCCCACCACATAACCAACCTCCCCCTCCCAACAGAATTAACTTTATCCAGACTGGGGTCGCATCTTACGATCCTAGCATCTATATTACTCCCACCCACCTACCCAAGCCGGAGGTGCTCCTTCCCGATTGCACTGACTTCTTGTGCATGGTGGACATCTCTAAAACCCAACCAGAACCGATGGTGGTGACCGTCGAGGATAGGGCAGGGCAGATTTTGGGAGAGAATGAGATTGTTGAACCAGGGACTGGACAGAATTTTGCTGGGGGAGCCTATGATCCAAGCAAGTACATCCTATCAACGAGCCGAATTGGGCTAAGTGTAGAATTGCCAGAGACAAGAGAGCTATGCACGATCCGGGGGGATGGATCTGGGCTATGGGCAGATGATCTGACAGCCGTAGATGAGGACTTTGCTAACTCGCAATTTTTCGATGACCAGGAACTGGGGGATACGTCAATCAACTGGTATGATTATGAGGGATCAGCAGAGGCCACTGGATGGCTCGAGGATCAACCGGATGCAGTGGGGGAAGCCCAACCAGAACAGAGCCCGGCAGGGGCGGAAGTATCAGTTGTGGCCGGAATGGCCGAAAGTCAAGTTGTATCGCCGGAGAGCGCCGGTGTTAAGAATTCCGCTCAAGACATGGGCATTGTAGATACAGGAATTGTTAAAAAACCAGCTGTACCGATGCAGTTGGAACAAGAAAGGTTTGAGGCTACTGAGAGAGCCAGAAAGGCAAAGGGCCCTGAGGGGACTGAAAGTGCTGTGTGCACGAAGACAGACAATGCTGCGAGCATATGGACAGAGAGCACTGAGAGTGCGAGTGGACCGGAGCCAGACAGGTGTCTGTTGGCTGCCAGCGGAATGTGGTGGGAAGATGACGATTTGTGTCTTGCCCACACCGATGAAGACTGGGGAAGTGGCCAGCCGGATGATACTTGGTACCTCGATGAGGTTGACCATATGACAAGAAGTGGGCGGTACTTCAAGCCCCCACACCTAGACCAACCCGAGGCATCCGGGAAGGATAGAGAAGCGGAGAAACAGAAGGAGAAGCAGGTTGAGGAGGAAGCTGTGCTGAAACAATTAAAGAAGATACAAGCAGACATCTCCATCTGGGGACTGCTAATGGCATCACGAGTACATAGAGAAGCTGTTCTATCTGCTATGGACAAGTCCAAACTCTCCATAGACACCACGCCTGAACAGCTGGTTGGGCTGGTTTTTCCGGGAGGAGGTTCCCCGGTATTAACCTTTTCGGACAAGGAACTACCGCCTGAGGGCACAAGTCATAACAAACCTCTCTACATCTCTGTGGAATGTAGAGATAAGTGGATACCGGTGGTACTTGTTGATACCGGGTCTGCGATTAATGTCTGCCCAACCAGAACGGCATATGTAATCGGGTTGAAACCCGTGGACTTCATCCCAACCACCCAAGTGATCAGAGCATATGACAATACCAGCAGAGAAGTGATGGGGACTGTTAAAATTCAAACCAAGGTTGGTCCAGGACAACACAGCATTGAATTTCATATCTTGGACGTTCCCGCAACCTTTAATCTACTTTTGGGGCGACCGTGGTTACACCAGGTCAAAGCAGTCTCTTCCACTCTACATCAGATGCTAAAGTACCCTCATAGGAAAGGGGTAGCTATCGTTTTTGGGAATTCATCAATCCATCCGCCGCCGGAAGTGTCCACACCCGTCTTGGAGATCGAGCACGGCACGGAGGATGTGTTTTTGTCGGGGTTCACTTTGGCCGAGGCTCAAGTGGTGCAGAATGTCATGGCTGTGAATGAGGGCATGTACGTTAGTGCTCAATCTATCTACCTCATGAACAAGCTAAAACATACCCCTGGGATAGGATTAGGGAGAAGCGGCAGGAAGGGCGTCTCAGTGTTGGCCGAAGTGCCACACAACCCTCACGCCTTTGGACTGGGTTATCTACCCACCAAAGAAGACTGGGTAAGGAAAGGAAAAGAAATGGCCGGAAGGGCTAGAGAAAAGAAGGCCGGGAAGCCATTTGAGTTAATGCACAGGCCCATCTGGGGTACCCTAAACGGACGCTTCGTCCGGGAGGGGGAAGATTTTCCCTTCTGCGGCTTCCCGGAGCCATGGCTAAACGCGGAGGGGACGCGCGTGCCTGGTTTTGAAATCTTCTTCGACATACAATTATCTGGGGATGACGTTGCTGAAGCGTAGACAGACCCACCAACTGAGGTTGAGCAATGTGAAACAGTGGAGCCTGAGGGTACAGAGCTTGAAATGGGGGTAGCACTGGCGAGTCTACTATCAGATCCTCCGATCGGCCAAGAGTGCTTGGGGGATAACTCTTCGGTTTCTGTGATTGGAGATGAAATAGCTGCGGGCTTTCCAGCGCCGATCTTGGATGCATCTATCGCACCTTCTCTCATCTGGCAATATGAAGAAGGCTTTTTATCTAGCAGTTCCGGGTCAGGTAGTGAGTCGGAATCTGATTCTACCGAATCTTGTGCGTCGGAATCAGATTCCAGCTCGACTGAGTCTGAGTCCGGTATTCTTGGGGGTGATAACTCAGATACCACAGTCCTGTCTAGGTCGTCGTTTTCATTTTCTTTTGAGTCTGTTGTAACAGAGGAATCTGACAGCTTGGAAATATTTAATGAGAATGATGTGGATGTGGTTTCCGAGTATTTTTCTGTGCCTTTGATTTATTGCTTAAATCAGGATTTTCAAAATTTTGATGAAAACAGTGAGGAAGAAATTCCCCCAGTTTTGCAACGATTAATTGATCAAGAGCATGAAAGATTTGTTAAACCTTTAATGGATGAAATCACTACTGTGAATGTTGGTACTGAGAAGGACCCGCGGCTGGTCCAGATCGGGTCCACGTTGTCTTCAGAGGAGCGCGAGCGCTTAGTCGCTTTATTAAAAGATTTCAAAGATGTTTTCGCGTGGTCCTACGAAGACATGCCTGGAATCGATCCTGAGATTGTACAGCACTGGATCCCTCTTGATCCCGAGGCCCGCCCTGTCAAACAGAAACTCAGAAGGATTCGCCCGGACTGGGCCCTCAAAATTAAGGAAGAGGTCACCAAGCAAATTGACGCAGGGTTCCTGCTGGTATCTGAATATCCAACTTGGTTGGCCAATATTGTTCCGGTACCAAAGAAGGGTGGCAGAATTCGGGTCTGTGTGGACTTCAGAGATTTGAACAAGGCCAGTCCGAAGGACGACTTCCCCTTGCCGCACATCGATGAATTGGTGGATTTCACGGCAGGACACGCCTTGCTTTCGTTTATGGATGGTTTCTCAGGCTATAATCAGATAGTGATGGCACCCGAAGACCGGGAGAAGACTGCGTTCACTACCCCGTGGGGTACATATTGTTATAGAGTGATACCATTCGGGTTGAAAAATGCTGGAGCTACGTATCAACGGGCAGCAACTACAATATTGCATGACATGATCCATAAGGAGGTCGAGGTGTATGTGGACGACATGATTGTCAAGTCCAAAGATAGAGAGGGCCACTACACCGCCTTACAAAAATTCTTTCAAAGGATCAAAGAGTTTCGGCTGCGACTGAATCCCCAGAAATGCACGTTTGGTGTTACAGCAGGGAAGATGCTAGGGTTTCTGATTACACAAAGGGGCATCGAGGTCGACCCTTCCAAAATCAAGGCCATCTTAGAAATGCCACCACCAAGGACTGAAAAGGAGGTGCGAGGCTTTCTGGGTAAAGTGCAATTCATAAGACGGTTTATTTCTAAATTAACCTTGACTTGTGAACCACTTTTTGGTCTCCTGAAGAAAGGAAAGAAATTCCAATGGGACGACCGATGTCAAGCAGCTTTTGAGCAGATCAAAGAATATCTACAGAACCCGCCCGTGTTGTCACCGCCAGAGCCAGGGAGACCGTTGATACTGTACCTTTCGGTAACTGAGACCACCATGGGCTGCATGCTTGCGCAGGAGTCAGAAGACAAAGTGGAAAGGGCCATATACTATCTGAGCAAAAAGATGCTGGATTACGAGACCCGCTATACGTCGCTGGAGAAGGCTTGTTTGGCCTTGGTATGGGCAACCAGGAAACTGCGGCACTACCTGTTAGCCCACTCTGTAATGTTGGTTTCGCGTTTGGATCCCATCAAATATCTTTTCGAGAAACCAGCACTTACGGGTAGGCTGGCTCGCTGGCTGCTGTTGCTCTCCGAATTTGATTTGAAGTATGTAACGCGCAAGTCAGTAAAAGGGAGAGCGGTAGCGGAGTTCCTTGCCGACCACCCGGTTGAGGGGGATGAAGCGGTTGAGTATCTATTCCCAGATGAAGCCATTCTGCATGTCGAAGATGAAACTTGGACGATGTACTTTGACGGAGCGTCAAACCAGTATGGGTATGGGATAGGGGTGTTGCTGATAGCGCCTGATGATTCCCGTATCCCTTTAGCATTCAAGCTCCGGTTCAAAGTTTCCAACAATGAAGCAGAGTATGAGGCATGTATTGCTGGCCTGGAAGCAGCCCTGGAACTAGGGGCAAGACGGTTGGACGTCATTGGGGACTCGAACCTTGTTGTGTCTCAAGCAAAAGGAGATTGGAAAGTCAAGGAGGAAAGGATGATAATTTACCACCAAACCTTGGATCTGCTAATTCCTCGGTTTGAGAAGCTAAATTTCACCCACCTCGTAAGAGAGAACAACAGGTTTGCAGATTCATTAGCAACTCTATCTTCTATGATAGACATCCCGTCCGGAGTCCGGATGCGTCCAGTCATTATTGATCAAAAGTTCGTGCCGGCATACGAGTCGATTTCCGCCATAGATGAGGTTCAAGACGGCAACCCCTGGTATTACGACATCTGGAACTTCTTGGAAAAGGAGACATATCCACCAGGGGCAAATGCCAAGGATAAGAGGGCTGTCAGAAGAATGCCTGCTCAGTTTATCATCTGCGGGGGTAAGCTTTACAAAAGGGGTCATCTGGGAATGCATAAGCTCTGTGTAGAAGCTGAAGAGTCAAAACGCCTGATGGAAGCCATCCATGGGGGGGAGTGCGGTGCACACATGAATGGAGTAATGCTGGCCAGAAAGATCCTCAGACAGGGCTACTACTGGTCAACCATGGAGGAGGATTGTATTAGCTTTGTTCGGCGATGCCACAAGTGTCAAATCCATGCGAACCGCATGAACATCCCGCCGTCAAAACTGTACAACATGACTTCTCCGTGGCCTTTTTCAGTCTGGGGAATTGATGTGATCGGAGCTGTTACCCCGAAGGGGTCAAACGGGCATGAGTTTATCCTAGTAGCGATAGATTATTTCACAAAGTGGGTCGAGGCCCAATCATACGCGGTGTTGAAGGCATCGCACGTCGCAAAGTTCATCAGAAACAACATCATCTGTCGCTACGGGGTGCCAAACGAGATAATTTCAGATAATGGTTCCCACTTCAAGAAAGAAGTGATAGACTTGTTGGAAAAATACAATGTGGCTTTTCATAAGTCATCTACATACAGGCCGCAGACCAACGGAGCGGTTGAAGCCGCCAACAAGAATATCAAGCATATACTGCAGAAGATGGTGGGAACCTATCGGGATTGGCCAGACAAGCTGCCATTTGCTCTGTGGGGCTACAGGACTTCAATCAGAACTTCTACTGGAGCAACTCCATATTCATTGGTCTATGGAATGGAGGCTGTTCTACCCATTGAGATTGAGGTTCCGTCGTTACGAGTGTTGGCTGAATGCCAGATAGCCGAGGCAGATTGGCAGCAAAGCAGATTCGAAGAACTCATGCTCTTTGATGAAAGAAGACTGAAAGCACTGTACCACATCCAAGGCTATCAACGCAGAATCGCCCGGGCTTTCAACAAGAAGGTTAAGTCCAGGAATCTGAAAGAGGGAGATTTGGTGCTCAAAGACAACCGAGCTCCCATCCACGACCCAAGGGGCAAGTTCAAACCTAACTGGACTGGTCCTTACATCATCAAAGCTATCTGGTCAGGTGGAGCTGTGGTTCTGATGGATCTAGATGGCTTGGAGTTCTCACAACCGATCAATATGGACAAGTTGAAGAAATACTATCCTTGAGAGGCTCGCTAGGCCGAAAACCCGAAAGGGCGACCTAGGCAAAAGTCAGAGCACAAAAAATTAGAAAATATAAAAACTGAGCTCGCAAGGTTGAAAACCCGCAAAGGGCGGCCTTGGCAAAAGTTAGAGCGCAAAAGGAGAGTGAAAATACTCGAATGAACCTTAGCCTGAACTACGTAAGGCTTGATTCCCATCTTTGGGATACGTAGGCAACTTCACCTCGAAGTCTAGCCATAAACTTTTCCCCGATCAACTCTGTCCATTTTGATCATCTCAGTCATCTTTATCCATCAGCATTTGTCGTGATCTCCGGTACAGTGCTGTTCAGACTAGAGGCAACTTTCCGTTGCCGCGACGGTGCAAAGTTACTCAGACAAGGGGCAACTTTCCGTTGCTTTGGAGTGCCGCATTGTTCTTCAGACTAGGGGCAACTTTCCAGTTGCAGGGATCTGGGGTTGTGCATCTCAGTGACAGATTTTCGACGTGTCCAATTCTGATCCACATCGAAAATAGTTTTGAAAAGTTTTAATAAAAGTTGACTTTGTTCAAATTAATCTTTTTACGACTAAGACCATTTTGGACCAAAAGCGGAAAATTTTCAGTACCACAACTTTCAATTTCATTGATTTCAAAACTGAGTCCTCCTGCTCTTGCATTACAATCGAGGTTGCTTTTTTTAGTACATTCATAAAGAAAACTTGAAAATGCTAAATAAGCAATAAATTTGGGGCATAGTTGAATCAAGTATCTCTGCGTCCCCTCCCAGAGCTGGACGGAGCATCTGATGCCAAGCTAGGCCCAACCTGTGCCTCCTCATTGAGCCAATCCAAGCACTCATCGGACAAAGTGCAACTGAAAGTAGAAGCAGGGGCCAGGAGCTCTCTAGTCCTCCATGCTGTGGCATATCGGGCAAGCTGTGCACCCCGAATCGGGAAAGCGGCTGGGTACTCAATCCCCTCCGGTGGGCAAGTCTGATCATGGCCAAACTGACGCAGGAACCGGAACGGAAAATAGAATACGCAGTGGGTTAGACTAACCAATTGGATCCCAATCAGCCGGGACATACTATAGCTCATTGCCGGGAGGTTGAGCCAAGGACAACGCCAAGCAATGCCGTCTGCGGACAAATTGCACATCCAATCGAACCACCACCTTTCGTCAAGAGCATTGACTAGGCGTTGCCGAAAGAAGTAGCCTCGAGCTGAATAAGCTGGGCAAGAGTCCACAACCTGCAACTTGTCCATTAACCATACCTAGGGGAGGGATGGAAAATGAGAGAATAAAGAACAGAGAGATGTACGATGAGAGAAAAGTAAGACAAGGGTTTTGTGAAAAAAAACCGAGCCTGAGGGTTGAGTGATGTGAGCAAATATATATGAAAGGTCGGGTGGGAAACATTACCTGCAACAGTAGTGGACTCCCGGCAAACCTAGTCGCCTCCCGGCGATAGACAAAATCTAAACCCATCAACGTCTCGGCCAAGGTCATGGAAATACAACTCTTTCCTTCTCTCAAACCTTGGGCGACTTCAATCAGGCGAATGCTAGCCCCGCCGAAGCCCGAGGAAAGCAGAAAGTGAGACAACAAACATAAGCAGAGGGCGTGTTGCCGGAAACCCTGCCAATAATGGTTGCTGCGATCACCGGCGTCGGAAAAACGATGGATCAAGCCGAGGATGTCCAGTTTCCCACTGTAAATCAGAGATCGAGCGTCATGCGCCGTAAGCCCACACATCCGCCTTAAAGCCTGGGCGTGACCAAAACGGAGCTGAGGCAAGATCACTTCAGAGCACTCAGACTCCATCAAAACCTGAAAATCTTCGAAAGTGGGACACATCTCTTGGCCGCCAAAGCTAAAAACATGCGTCACTGGATTCCAGAACCTTGCCGCGGCATGGAGAAAAGGAAGCTGTAGCGGAGTACGGCTCAGCGTGAATAGTGCATTCAAGCCGAAACCCCGGAAATTCAGCTTTTCCGAGCCATCTAGAGAAGAGATCCAAGATGTGACATTTTCTGCGAGAAACGCCTCCATCTTTGTCTAAAACTAAGATGAAATGAATGTTCCCGAAGTTGAGGCTTTTATACAAGGAAAAACACTATTCACGGGGACACGTGTCAAAAATCTGGTGGCTGCAGGACTGAATGGCCGGCCGGCCACCTTTTCTGGCTGGCCAGCCATTTACTTTTTACAAAAATGGCCGGCCAGCTGTCTCTCTCTACAAAATTGGCCGGCCGGCTCCCAGGGATGGCTGGCAATGCTGCAGTGTATCTTCTTGGCCCTATTTTACTCTTCGAGGGAAAGTTCCAAGCATTTCCATGCAACGGGAAAGTCAAAGGCCTTCATCTCCCTCTGATTCGGATGCGTTCCGGTGCCCAGATTGTCAGAAGTACACTCTGTTATCATTTTGTTTATCGAGTTGTTGTTTTGATTATCGAGTTGTTGTTTTGCTTATCGAGTTGTTTGTCGAGCGAACGTGTTTCGTGTTTTTGAGTCATTGCGCTCTGTTCAAGCAATCTTTGTTAAAGTCTTGTTTATTTACGTTGTTGCATTTTGTTTATCGAGTTGTAAATTTCCTAAGGTTCTGTTATATCTTAGTAAGTTGAGTTGTTTAGTTTGTTGCGTCGGTTCACTACCTGACTTGGTGATTACACAATGCGCATTTCCATTCAATTTCATTTTTGTGCGAAATAAATTGATGCGATACAATGCTAAAAGTTTAAAATACAAACACCTTTTCAAAAGCTATTTCATTCCATCATGCTTTACAACAAATGACGGTACAAGTTTTACAAAATAAAACTGCCTAACAATGTGCAAAGTGCTACAAACTACTAGCAAAAAGAAAAATAAAGCAGGAAATAACAGCATCAAAGTCCTCGGGAGCGGGAACGATAAGCACTCCTCATCCTCTTCTGCGGGACAACCTCCGCACCATCATCATCATCTGAGTCAGAGCTGTCATCCCCAGGATCCCCCTCAGCCTCGCCTCTGTTCCCCGAACCAAAACCGGAGCCCCCCTCCTCAGCAGATGTCTCTGACTGACGATCGGTAGCCTCCTCCTCCTCCTCAGCATCCTCCTCCTCCTCATCAGGCTCCACCTCCACAACGTGAGCCCTGCGTCTGCGGACAGGCCCTCCTCGAGCTCCTCGAAAAGGCCTAGATGGCCCGGCTCCTCGGGAAGGCCGAGATGACCCCGCCCCCTGAAAAGGCCCGGGTGACCCAACACCATGAAAAGGCCCAGATGGCCCAGCTCCCCAAGGAGGCCCAGGTGGCCTGGTCTGCGGCTGACCGGACCATGAAGGCATCTGAAAACAAAGAGTTCAATTCAAATACATCAGTCCAAATATATACATCAGATGTAGATACAAGCAAAGGCTACATGAAGTGGGTGCATGTAAATACAGTGTACGAGTGGGGTGTGTGTCAGATGTGCTCTACACAAGTAGTCTATCGATGCAGTAGAAATCAGCATGTCATCAGAAGTATGATAAATGCCAGAAAACTAAAGGGTACCTGAATGCCCGCGACAGACAACTGTGCCTCCCTACGCAGGACCATGCCCTCGAGTGTGGCCACCAGTCCAACCACCTCCTCCATGTACCCCCGCGATGGCTGCAAAAATGAGCTCATAATCATCAGTGAACAAAAGAGTGTCTAAACATCTGAATGATGAATGAAAAAAAGTGGAGCATACCGGCGGTGAGTCCGGATCAATGGCGTATCGATCACTGGGCATCGGAGGCTCTAGCGGGATCGGAGTCGGAGAGATAGCCCCATACTGCCACGCCATCAACTCAGTCGGCATATCTGGCCATCCGGGATGAGAATGAGTCGACGGAACTGGAGGAACCGGTCTACTCCCACCTCTAGATGTACCAGCCCTGCTAGTAGAATGGGCGTCTGCAGCCCGAGCCCGAGCCTGGCCCGAGGATGACATACCGGCAGGCCTCATCATCGGGATATGAGCTCCCGTCAATGGAGGCATCAAATATATGTGACGGTAAGTGGCGTAGTCCCCCTTTTCAATAAATAGTAAAGCATCACTGCCCAGCATGGCACCGACTACCTCCGAGTAAGAGAGCCTGTCAGCAGTCCGCATACTGGCTGGGGGTACTGCGGGAAGATCCTGAGAAAGATACCCCCATACCTGGCGCAGAAAGCGTTCCCCCAGGAACCATGCCCTGCCAACCGGCCCTTCAAGCAGGACCCTATACTGGGAGATGTCCGACGCTCCGGTATACTGAAGTCGGAGACCATCACCCAGGGACACCCAGGGCTGCCATGTGATCTGCGGATGATAAATGCATAAACCAATCAGAAATCGAGAATATACAGAGCAAATCAAAGATGAAAATGAAAGGAACTGAAAGTTCTGAGGTACCTCTGAATGTCGCACAGTGTCGAAGTACTGTCGCAGGTTAAGAAGGGTCTCTCGAGGTCTCGGCCGGTGCGGGCCCTCGAACACTAGAGAATATGGGGTCATGAGAATCCCTGCCACCTCCAACTCTGGGGCTAATGATGGGAAATATACATAGGCCCATAGCTGAGAAAAGCAGTACAGAATGTAAGTACGAAATGCTGAGAGCAAAATACAGACTGTAAAAGTGCGCTGTGTGTGCAATGCACAAGTAATGAAGAGCAGAAATGTAAATCAAGGGGACAGAAAAGTACCTCCCAGGCTCTCCAGTAGCCGCCAAGTAAATCGCCCCGCCCGCGGGAGGTCGCGCTCATATAAAAGTAAAGGGTAGCCAGGCCGGCGCCACCCCAGTCATATCGATGGACCTGTGATAGGTCAACCAGAGCGCTCAGCAGGTATAGCCCAACTGTGTTCCCTCTGTCGGCGAACAGGGTAGTCCCGAAGAGGAACATCAGGAAACCACGGGCATACTGCTCCGTCTCCTCGGGAGTCTCAAGCACCATCTCCGCCCGCTGGAAGTGGGAAGAGAACCAAGTGCATCGGACTCTCCCAGAAACCCTGTCAACAGGCAGGCGAGCCCCCAATAAATACATCCAAGCGGCCTCCCACTCGCCCATATCCTTATCATAGGGAATGGACCAACCTCCTACGTCAAGGCCGGTCAATACAGCGAAGTCAAAAGGGGTCATAGTCATGTCCCCGGTAGCAGAGAAATGAAAAGAATTGGTGGTGTCCCACCATCTCTCTACCAAGGCTGCCATCAGTGTCCTCCTGGCAGGACAACGTGACAACCCGACGCAGAAAGGCCCGAATCCTGCCAAATCTACCAAGTCTCGGACGGCCTCCGGGAGCTCGGCATACCAATCCCGCGCGATGGTGGAACCATACCCCCGCACACTGCGGGAACCAACCTGCATTCAGAATGAATACATGTGTCAATAATGAAATGAATGGGCTGTGTGCCGATGAAATGAATGGGCTGTGTGCCGATGAAATGAATGGGCTGTGTGCCAATGAGATGAAATGGACTGTGTGCCAATGAGATGAAATGGGCTGTATGCCGATGAGTTGAAATAAGCTACATGAAAATTCTAATCTGGGCTGCGTGTTCAGAAAATTTAAAGTTTGGGCTGCGTGTTCAACTTTCTATCAGTGTGGGCTGCGTGTTCACTATTTAACTGGGCTGCGTGTTCAGAAAATTTGAAGTTTGGGCTGCGTGTTCAAATTTCAACTAGTGTGGGCTGCGTGTTCACTAATTAATCTGGGCTGCGTGTTTAGAAAATTTGAAGTTTGGGCTGCGTGTTCAAAATTTCAACTAGCGTGGGCTGCGTGTTCACTATTTATCTGGGCTGCGTGTTCAGGAAATTTGAAGTTTGGGCTGCGTGTTCAAATTTCAACTAGCGTGGGCTGCGTGTTCACTACTCTAAACTGGGCTGCGTGCTCAGAAAATTTGAAGTTTGGGCTGCGTGTTCAAATTTCAACTAGCGTGGGTTGCGTGTTCACTACTCTAATCTGGGCTGCGTGTTCAGAAAATTTAAAGTTTGGGCTGCGTGTTCAACTTTCTATCAGTGTGGGCTACGTGTTCACTATCTAATCTGGGCTGTGTGTTCAGAAAATGTAAAGTGTGGGCTGTGTGTTCACTTTCGGATTCGGGCTGTGTGTTCGACAAATCAGTTTTTGAGCCGTGTGTTCTAATGTGGGCTGTGTGTTCACAATTAATTAATGAGCCGAGTGTTCAGAAATTCGAGTGTTGAAACTACATGTTCAGGATGCAAGCAAAGTACTATGTCATAAGCTAAACTGCGTGTTCAAGCATGGCAAAGGTGCGAAATCTAGGAAAAATACAGAAAATGAAGTAAATACCTCTCGGGCCTCATGAGAGAGGTGATGCTCCGGCTCTCGGAGAAGCAGATCCACGGGTGCTCGCTCGTCAAAGCTAGTGAAGTGACGGAAGACAGCGCGAGGGAGGACATGTGCTGGCGGACGGTACCTCCCGGGAATAAAAGGTCGGGTCCTCGGAGGTAGAGTCATGGGATCGAAATCATCTCCGGCACCTGGAAAACCTCCGCCGTGGGGAGAATTGCCCGCCATTTTCAGAAGATCTGCAAAAGGAGCAAAAATGAACGAAAATGAGCCAAAATTGGAGAAAGTCAACAAAAGTCAACTCTCGGGAAATAAAAAATCAACAAAAGTCAACTCCCGAGAAAATCTTCCAAATATTGAGACAAACTTACCTCAAGTGGCGAAAATGCAAAAAGAAGCTCCAAAGCCGGAATTTAATCGCTTCAAAAGTACTTGAAACTGAATGTTTTTGCGGAAACAATTTGCACGGGGCGTTGGAAAACGCGTGTGAAACTCAGATCTGGAGAAGAAAGTGTTGTAAGAGGCAAGAAAAGGGGAGGTCTTGGCTGCCTTATATAGGCCTCAAGGCCTTGGATTGAAAGAGCATCAAAAAGGAAGTGAAAAGACCAAACTGCCCTCGGATCTGGGCATATGGCCGGCCAGCCCCCTTTTCTAGCCGGCCAGCTATCTGCTTTTTGGAAAGCTGGCCGGCCAGCCATTAGCTTTATGGGAAACCGGTTGGCCACCTCCCCTTGGGAAGATGAACAGCCGGCCATGTTCCCCACATGCCCACCTAGCTCTCTGCAAATTTTGAGGAAGATCGGAGTTCCCGAGACCTGAAAAAGTTCAAGAAAAGTACACTTCCGGTCGCGAAATAGCTCCGCCGGGACTTCAGCTTCAAGTTCTGACATATGTCTCATCATCATTCATCGAAATCAAAGTGTATCCTTTTTGAATGAATTGTAGCCTTTCCGAGAAGCGGATCGGAGGCCGCGATCGAGTTGCCTTCGCCGAAACACGCGTTTCCGTATTCATTATTTCATGACAAACGGGCACCCTGATTCATGCTCGTGTCACATTATCTTGCATTCTCATGAGCATACCTGCATTAACATGCACATTTCTTGATATTGGCATACCTCTATGTTTTAGCATACGTTGTCACACATGTTCCACTCTTGCATTGCGATGCATTCACTTGCCGACACTGCGTGTGTCAAACTTTCAGAATCACATTAAATATATGTCGTTAGCATATTGTGCTCGTTGAGTTTCTCTCTTTTGCAGGCACGATATTGTATGTACGGTTCAATTGAGACTGGTGCGACCAGACGAATCGTGCAGGTATCGTATCTTCTCCGTGTGAGACGTAGCGGGGATTGAATAATCCTCCGCATTCTTAACTGCATGAGATGTAGTTGTTGCTTTGCATTCTTGCTTAAAACTGTTGCATCTATTTGCGAATACTTGCTTCATTACAGCTTGCTGCATTTGCATGATCATTGGGTTACCTCCGGCTCTTTGCATATCATTTGCATTTTGCCCCCTGCCTGCGGGCATGCCTGCGGGCGCATCTCTGTTTATTCCGTCTGTTTGTCTAAGTCTTCGGCCTTGTCAAAAATGGGTCGTCTCTGGGCTTTGACATTTACTCCCGTCACTTATGACTTTCGAGTTCTGTCAAAGAGGGGCAACTGTAGACACCCCATTTTTGACCGACCTTAAGACTCAGACGTCACCGATTGAGCGCTTGGTGATGTTGCATAATGTGCTTGTTCAGAAGCTTCAGAGTCACGGCCGTGAACCCTGCCTCCGGACTTCCGAACCCTCTTCTGTGCCTTGTCTCGGTTTGCGAACTAGACTCGGTTTTCTCTGTTTCTTTTCCTGAGGGGAGGGAGAGGTCCTGTAGACCATCTCTCAGTGGCCGTAGCCTACATTTTGTGGCCGTAGGCCATTTTGCCCATTTCGGAGTCCGGTTTCCGGTTTTTCGGGACCGTAGGCCGTGTGCCTCGGTTCGGGACCGCTTAACCATCTCCTATTGCTCTAATTTTTGGCATACTTCCTATTTTAATCCCTTTTGAGGGACACTGGGGTCTGAGGAACCCACTTCGTGGCCGAATGCCACTTTCGATGCTTAACAGCCCATTTTCGGGACCCCGAACTGCGCATTTTAGTCCCCGAGCATTCGTTTTGCAACGGTTTTCGTTCATTTTTGGCAGGTACCTCTGTTTTATCACCGGGGAGGTCACTGAAGGGTGGGAGGCCAGCAATTGTTGCAGCAACCAGTTATACATCCTCCGACGCCCTCCGGCGCCCGTTTTTCGCACTTCCGGGCTAATGTTGAACCCCTTGGGCCCACATTCTTGAACTTTGAACCACATATTTGTGATGTACACACATGAGAGGACCCTAAAAGTTCATGGCCGGCCATTAATTCAACTTGACCCTTTTGACCCCCTCCTTCCGGGCTAATGTTGAACCCCTTGGACCCTTTTTCTCGAACTTTGAACCACATATTTGTGATGTACACACATGAGAGGACCCTAAAAGTTGGTGGCCGGCCAGTAATTCAAATTGACCCTCTTGAACCCCTCTTTCCGAGCTAATGTTGAACCCCTTGGACCCACTTTCTTGGACTTTTAACCACAGGGTTGTGTTGTACACACATAGGAGGACCCCACCAGTTGGTGGCCGGCCAGAAAATCTGATTGACCTTTTTGACCCCTAGCCGGCCGGCCGGCCACCTACAGCAAAAGTACCAGGCCGGCCGTATTCCTTGCACTGTGCACTTTACAGCTGTGGAGCTTTATCCCCCAGAAAAGATCTTTATCCGGGGGATATTTTGTGGGGGAAAGTTACTCTCCTTTTCTCCCACCTTTACACCCCTTCTTTGGCCCTTATAACAAGCAAGGTAGATGTTATTTTGGGGTTAGAAAATTTGGTCTTCAAGTCTCCATACACAACTCCATCTCCATCTCTCTCATTTTCCTAAAAAGCTCCAAGTCCTACACCACCATTTACACTACAACACCAAGCTCTACCACCACCACTCCATTCCAAGAGCAAGGAAAGGGATTCCAGCAGCTAAGAGGCAACAAATTTGGCCCAAGAAGCAACAAAAGAATTGGTCTTCAAGGGTAAGTTGCAATTTCCCCTTTTTGCCCTTTTTCTTGATCTTTTGCAAGTCCTCCATGCTTTTTGTTTCAAGCTCCGGCCCTAACTGAAAAGGGCCCTCTTTTGAGCTCATTTTCACTTTTCATTAAGGGCTCAACCCTGTTTGAGCCCTCCATAATACACTTGCTTCATTGATCCTCTTATATGTCATGATTTTGCATGCTATTTTTGGCCCATGAGTAATCTGTTTTCGAGCATGTTGTAAACTGATATTAGGCTTATTTTGAGCCCCTCTTCAACATTGAAGAAGGGCTCAACACCATTTGGGACTTCCATGTTATACCTACCTTTATACTCCTCTTTTATTCCCCATTCTTGCATGCAATGGCAGCCTACCATGCTTTTGTTTTTGGCCATTTTACAGTTCTGAAAAAGTCCTTATTTTGGTCCATTATTCATTTTTCATTTAGGTCCTTTCATGGTTTGGGACCTCCATATGCCACTTCATGTTATATCTCTCTTTTATTCCCCATTCTTGCATGTTTAGTTAGCCTACCATGCTTTTGTTTTTGGCCATTTTACAGTTCTGAAAAAGTGCTTATTTTGGCCCATTCTACATATTTTATCAAGGGTCTTTGGCTGTTTGGTGATTATTTTGCATACCTCATGTTATAGCCACTTTTGAGCCTTATTTTGTATCACATTTCTATCATGTTTGTATACTGATTTTGGGGCTGCCATATACTGTAAATGTTCATATTTTTGGTCCCTCTTCAGTGTTGTAGAAGGGAATTTTTCAGTTTGGATTTTGTTTATATCACTTGCTTCATTACCCCTATCTTGGCCCCTATTCTTGCATGCTATTTTTCCCCTACCTATGCTTGCTGTTTGGCCATGTTTATAACTGTGAAAGTGCCTTTTTTGGGACTGTCTAGCTTCTTTCTTTGCATTGTATGTCCATATTGTGCATATTTAGCATAGCTATAGGCCATTTTGGGTGCCTAAATTCGTATTTCGGGACAATTCCATGCATTTGGTATCATTTCGCCTCATTTCGGGACTGTTTTCCCCCATATTTTAGCGCTGAAATTCCATTAGAATGATTGCATGCCATTTCCATGTCATTACATCACATTTTGTCATCGCCTCGGTTTGTGTGCCCGTGTGCACGCATTTCGAGGCACCTCATTTTTATCCGCCGGCATCCTATGTGAGTGTGGCTGAGGCTCACTCATGTTGGTATAAGCCCATATCATGTTTCCATGTCATTACATCGCATTTTGTCATCGCCTCGGTTTGCGTGCCCGTGTGCACGCATTTCGAGGCACCTCATTTTTATCCGCCGGCATCCTATGTGAGTGTGGCTGAGGCTCTCTCATGTTAGTATAAGCCCATATCATGTTTCCATGTCATTTGCATTGCGTATGTCATCGCCTCGATTTGCGTGCCCGTGTGCCCGCATTTCGAGGCACTTCATTTTCATCAACCGGCTTCTTAGGTGAGTGTGGCTGAGGCTCTCTCATGTTAGTATAAGTCCATGTTACCTTTTCCATGTCATTTTAGTCACTTGCATTGCATTCTGTCATTTTCTCGGTTTGCGTGCCCGTGTGCACGCATTTCGAGGCATCTCATTTTTACAACATAGTGCATACTAGGTTGTATCTTAGATTGCATTCTGTCATTTTCTCGATTTGCGTGCCCGTGTGCACACATTTCGAGGCATCTCATTTTTACAGCATAGCGCATACTAGGTTGTATCTTAGATCATATTCGGTCATTTTCTCGGTTTGCGTGCCCGTGCGCATGCATTTCGAGGCATGTCATTTCATAGCATTGTGTATGTTAGGATTGTATCTTAGTTGCATTTCATGCATATCATGCATATTGCATCGTGTCCAGAATAGGAGTTAGCCCGGGCACGGGAAACGAGGTATATTTCGTACTCCGAGTGACGGAATGTGTCTCAATTCCCCAGTCACCGACACTCCGGATTACCCATGATGGAGTTAGGTTTTAGCAGTAGTTTCATGTGCATTCATCCTATATTGAGTTGTGCATTTCGACTCCTCGGCCATCATGCCTCGGTATGCGTGACTGGTGGCACGAGGATCGAGACATGCATATATCTGTGCAAATACATTGCTATGCCCCTTTCCTGCTCTCTGTTGCAGCAAAAACGAAGAATCGGCAACTGTTTGGGGCTTGGCACGCATTTCAAGAACAGGTGTAAACAGAGGCTAATTGGGGCATTCTGGTGGATTTCCGCGCAAGACAATCCGGACATGCATCATCCATCAGAAACAAGGCAGTCCCTGGCTTGCATGCCGGTTTTATTCATTTTCTTAGTTAATTTGTTAATTAATTAGGATTCTGTAATATTCTTTTATTCAGGACTGTAATATTTGGACTGTATATTTATTCGGACTCTCCGAGTGAGGGCACAACTGTAATAAGTGTGGGTGAGTGTGATGTATGTCTTCCAACCCCACATCTTTCTCCCTTTTATTTATCCGCTTTTAATGGTTAGATTAGGGCATATTTAAACTAGCATACAGTATGACAGCATGTTTGCATCATTCATCTGTATTGCATGCACCGGGCTCGGCGCATCATACTAACTGCATTGTACTTTCAATTTCAAAGTTGAATACATGATAGTTGTAATATTTTATATGACATCTTAGAATAGCCGAGCCTGCTATAATTACATTTTGCATGTGTTGCATTAAGCATTTCTGTATACTTAGGATTCATGCATGATTTCTAATAAGTGTCTATTTTGGCTTGGAGTACTCGGTGAGTTTTTATGCTTTAGCATCCTTGCATGCGTGTGAGTGAATGCCATGATAGCATGCTTACCATGAGGCTATGTGCTTATCTGATATAACTGCCTGAATGCCTGTGGGTGAAGGTTGGGTTATCTAAATTGGAATAAATCATCAAATGTTTTAAAGCCTACCTGCGGGCAGTAAACCCCCTTTCAAAAGCAAACATGAAATGTTTTCGTTCCAATTCAGGTGACCCGATCTATACTTGTATGCTGTGCGCATCACATAGTAACCTAGGCTAATAACCGGAATAAGAACTCACAATGTTTTCAAAAATTAATATCATGGTTAGTAGAGGCCGGTCTATGACCGGGCGAGCGGGGGTGCTCACGAAGTGACCTTCCCCAATCGTACCCAAGTTCCCGAGCCGAGGCAACTTTGGTGATGACGGACACGTGGCCTTTTGGCACCGAGTCAGGGTTTCCTAGATTTCCCAAAATAAAATATTTAGGTGGCGACTCTGTATCTGGCAAAGCAGTCCATGTTTGGCACTTCTTTCAAAAAATCTGTTTTTCTCAAAACGATTTGCTGGATTTGGACTTTTTGGTTCAGATTAAGAACCGTGACATTTAAGAGTCCGAGCTGTAGTGACCCCAAATGAACAGAACGGGACTAACCCTCCCGGGGCGTTCGGGGACGTCTACACTTTGCGTCCTAGGCAACAGCCATTCGAACTCTAGTTTCCACCGTCGCAGTTGGTCTCCTAGGAACTCATTGCAAACATAGCCAAGATGCCTCTGGCAGAGATTGGTACTCAAGGAGAGCACTTCTGATCACCATTCTGGGTTGAAGCAGACTTGATCTTGAGCTTGAGGTAGAGACACACTTATACTTCGAAGCATTGGCAAGACCTGAAAAGATACATTCGGAATACAATCTCAAAATTTGCAGAAGTTGAAGCAATCTCAGATGCTCTAAATTTTTCCTCTTTTCTTTTGCTTTGCAGTCCAGAACCAATATAGCTTCAGATAGGTCCTGGTTTTACTGTTCCCACATGACCTGGGTTGAACCCTGCGGTTTTATGAAAGAACAAATCCTGTTTTGCACAAATGCGGAGAATGGCACAGCACTCTGAGCACAAAACGATTTGAAATTGAGAAATGAGTTCTCGACCGGGTATTGAGCCTACAACTGACCGCAGTAAAAAAGACTCAACAGCAGAAAACAAAAGGTAAACAACCTAAACACATCGAGACACGCTCGGAATGACTCAAAGCAAGAATCGAGACAAAGAAAACAAAAGACATGACACACAGACCTGTTATAAAGACAAGAGACCTCTCAGTACGCGAGGAGCCAGTTTCTCTAGGTATTATTCCCCACCCTTCCTTATTTGTGATTCTTACATCACTCGGTCCTCAAGCTCGATTTTTCTCTCAAAACCCTTTTCCTCACTTTTTCTCTCAGCACACATCTCTCTATTCTTCAATCTCTCATTTTTTATCCCTCCCCTGGGTGGTTGATGGATAAACAAGAAATTACGGGCTCTTGTCCCTAGCTTGCTGCTAGATTCTTTTTGTTCTGCTCACAGCCAGTGAGCTCCTCCCACAGAGGGGTTGCACTAAGACTGGGTGTGTAGCAAATCTGCAACTGACATCGGTTGACAATGCTCTGTTGGGGAGTTTGGACGTGATCAAATCTGTCCAGATGAGGGAGTGTAATATCTTGCCCCATTCCAGCTCATGCTTCGCACTTGGCTTGATACCTCGTTGCTTGGAGGATGTGAGAGCTTTCTGTCCTTTTGTGGTCAGCATCAGTGGTGCCCCTTTCTAGCAGGTAGAATCCCTTTCTGGCAGATAGAGTGCCCTTTCTGGCAAGTGTGCTGACAATGGGGAAAAGACAGAACACCTGACTCAACTGTGCCCCTAGTTCATCATTTTGACCATTTTTTGTTTTTGGCTTTCTATTAAAACAATTCTGACCAAAATGAGAGTTAGATTAACATGCTTGTTCAATTTTTTGATTTAAAATCATGCAAGTCAGGCTATGAGCACTGAAAATTTTCCTTTTTTGGATCCAAGAAATGGTCCAGTTTTAGAAGAATGGAATAATTTTTGAGAGAATTAGTCAACCTCATTAAAAATTCTCAAAAACTATTTTTGCAAATGGTCACTGCTCAACGAGCACAAAACCTACTCTTGAGATGCACAACTTCAGATCCGAAGGAAAATTGCCCCTTGCTTGAAGAGAGCTGCATGGCAACGGAAAGTTGCCCCTTGTTTGAACGGCACTGCGGCACATTGAATGGCAACGAAAAGTTGTCCCTTGTTTGAATGGCACGGCAGCGCATTGTAGTCAGTCCTCAGAGTGACGAACAAAACCAAATTCTCAGATACAGAGAAGGCGAAGATGATCAGAACCATCACATGGACACAGTCGAATTTAAAGTGTTTTACGGCTGGACTTCAGAATGAAGTTGCCTACGTATCCCAAAGATAGGAATCAAGCCTTACGTAGTTCGGGGTTAAGGTACACTTGGGTATTAACCTCTCCTTTTACGCTCTAACTTTTACCAATGCCGCCCTTTCTGGGTTTTCAAGCTTGCGAGCTTTATTTTTCTTTTCTATTCAATTCTTTTCATTTCTTTTCTTCTTTTTTCTTTTTCATCTTTTCTTTTCATTTTCTTCATTTTTCTTCTTCATCTTTTTTTTTTCATTCTTTGTATTTTTTTTGTTCTTTTTGTTCTTTTTCTTGCTCTAACTTTTGCCTGGGTCGCCCTTTCGGGTTTTCAGCCCAGCGAGCCTCTTAAGGGTAAAAGTGTAGCTTTGTCCATGTCAAATGGTTTTGAGATCTTGAAGTCATCTGAATCCAAGAGAATGACTGCTGTTCGCTGACGATGCAGGAGTCCATCCAATGGGGGCTGAATTTTCCCCTAGTGTTATGGATAGGAACTCAGTTATCCTTCAGCAATTCTTTCTTCTTTCCCCCCTTCTAGGATTTGGCATTCTAGATGATCTTTGTTATCTTGAGAAACATCCCAATTTTTTTGACTCTTCGAGCACCTTTGACATTTTTTCCCCTAGTTCGAGGGGTGTTTCTGATCTAGCTTTGCAAGCTTCCTTTGATGACATTTGATCTTCTAGATCTGACTTTTCTTGCCATTGATTCACGGGCTGCTTCGAATCTGGCCACACAGGCCTCATATTGTAGTTGACCGTTTGAACATTCTGAATTCAAGTTCAAAGTTTGAAAGTAAGGGGTCCAGTCTCGGGGCTGAGAGCGATCCTAAGCTGCACAATCTCAAGAGTGATTCCACACAGGTCTTCGCAGGACTGCGCAAAACATTTTGTTTTTGAAAGTTTTTAAGAAAGCGACAAATTGCTCACGCTGAAGATAATGTGGAACCAATCTGGATCAAGCCAGGGTCCTTCTCAGTGCTCATGTTAACAAACATGAATTCAATCATTAAGGGTTTAGCATGCCTCTCTTTTTCTCAATTGATCAAAATTTTTTGCAAATCCCGAGGAATTCCTTCCTCTTCATTTTTACCATAGTGTTCAAAACGTTTTGAAAAACTTAGGTCGATGCAATGACTTCAAGGCACAGAAAAGACAAAGTTTTTAGTCAAATATTGCCATCTCATTCAGAACTTCTGGCACAGCTGGCACACGGCAGAAGCAAACACAAGAGTGTGAAAAATCACTGCTGTTCTATTCAAATTTGCTGGCATAACAGGCTCAAAGCAGAAATAACACAAAAACATGAAAACCATAGCTGTTTCAATTAGATCTTCTGGTATAGCTGGCTCCCCGACAGAAACAGACTCAAAAGAAAGCGAAAAGACAAACACAAAAAAAAATAGTGATATCCGAGGTAACATCCCCGGAATCACCCGACTCTAACAAAACAGGACTGACTCGATACAACAAGATAGACCCAACTGACTCAGTATGAAAAGACTAACTCTATACAACAGGACAGACTCTAAACGACATAACAAAACTGACTCAATACTCGAGTCAGAAAGTTCAAAAACCAGCATTCGCAAATGCTCAAAACAGTACGTGCCATACGCCACATCTGGAGTAAACTGAGTGCCGCCCGTAGGTGGGTCATCCCCTGATCACATAATCACATTATCCTCCACAAGTTCACTGATCCAAAGACGATAGACTTTGCTAGACTGGTGCGGCAATGACCTTGTTGTCAAACAAATCTTGTACATCATGGCGCAGACGAAAGCAGCTATCAGTCTCATGACCGGTTTGTTGATGGTACGCACAGTACTTAGTTTGGTCATGCTTTGGAGGGAGAGGACTAGGTAAAGGCCGTTGTTCCAATGGTTTCAGATGTCCTTTCCGGATTAAGACCTCTAGAGCCTTTGACAAAGGCATATAAAGTGGGGTAAAAACCCTCTTGACTCCAGGTGGATATTTGGTTTTCTGTGAGCTACTTCCGGACGCACTAGTGAATGGGGTAGCTTTTTTTGATGTGGTGGTGGTAACCATGCCCACTTCAGAAGATCTTGCAGCTGCATCACCACTAGTGGTCGCATTCGAACTGCGGGAAAACGCCCGCCTAGGCTGCTCCTTCTCCTGGTCAATAAGGCCCTGCTTCATGGCATCCTCGATCTGTACTCCCATCCCATGCAAATCTAAAAAGGTAGGGAAGGGGAGCACGATCATTTTCTGCATTAGTTTGGGCTGGAGGTTGCGCACAACCATCCGTATTTGATCCTTATCCGTTGGCCTAATGGTCATCATTGAGGCTTTGGCCCTCCAGCAGGCCATGAATTCTGAGAAGCTCTCCTTAGGTTCCTACCTCGTCGTCTCAAGATCACGGGTCGTAATCTCGATTTGCGTATTATACGAGTATTGTGCAACGAAGGCCTCGGCTATCTCTTCCTAATTTCTCTTGACATCATCTTCCAATTTTGCGTACCAGATGGCCGCCACACTTGACAGGGTCTGGCCAAATAATGAAAGTTTTTGTAGTTTGGTGAGGCCCATCGACCGTAGTATGTCTGAGAACAACCGTAGATGTACCATGGGATCCCTGGATCCGTCAAAACGGTCAATTTGTGGCATCTTAAACCGATCTGGCAGCGTCACGGCTGAGTCGCTGTGAAGCACGTCCGCGAGGGACCCCGCTACAGTTCGGACTCGATTTGTGTCACGGTTCTTAATCTGAACCAAAGAGTCCAAATCCGGCAATTTGTTTTGAGAAAACAGATTTTTGAAAGAAGTGCCAAACATGGACTGCTTTGCTAGATACAGAGTCGCCACCTAAATATTTTATTTTGGGGGAATTTAGGAAACCCTGACTCGGTGCCAAAGGCCACGTGTCCGTCATCACCAAAGTTGCCTCGGCTCGGGAACTTGGGTACGATTGGGGAAGGTCAGCTATGAGCACCCCCTCTCGCCCGATCCGAAGATCGGCCTCTACTAACCATGATATCCAATTTTGAAAACGTTATGTGTTCTTATCCCGATTATTAGCCTAGAATTACTATGTTATGCGCACAGCACAAAAGTATAGACTAGATTGCCTAATTTGGGAATAAGCATTGCATATCCGTTTGTTTTGAAAAAATGTTTTGGAATTTGCTACTCGCAAGTAGGCTAAAACACGGATTTCAATGAGCTATTCCAACTCAGACAATCCAACCTTCACCCACAGGCATTCAAGCAGTTATATCACATAAGCAGCTAGCCTCATGGTAATCATGCTATCATGGCAACACTCACATGCATGCAAGGATGCTAAAGCATAAATACTTACATCGTACTCCGTGCCAAAACAAAGAACTCGTTAGCAATCAATGCATGATCCAAGTCCATGTTTAAATGTCTAATGCAACGCATACGGAATGTCACTAGAGTAGGCTCGACAAGTCTATGAATGACATGTGAAAATGCACAAGTAGCATGTATTCAAGTTAGATTTGAAATACTAATGCAGTTAGCATGATGCGCCGAGCCCGGTGCATGCAATACTGATGAATGATGCACGCATGCATAGCATAAGGTATGCTAAATTAAACATGGCCTATTACTAACCATCAAAGCAGGTAAGTAAAAGGGAGAAAGAAGTGGGGTTTGGAAGACATGCACACACTCACCCACACTTATTACAGATTCGCCATCGCTCGGAGGGACTAAAAGAATAATACAATTCGAATAATGAATTAACTATCCTAGCTAATTAATTATTACAGACCAATTACATTAATTAAACAAATTAATTAATTTAAGAAAGCAAGAAAAAGGGGCTCGGGAAGAGGGCTCAATGCACGCGTGCTCGGGTTTTGCTCGGAAGTCCACTGCCATGCGTAGGCTGCCTCTGTTTTCCCTGCTCCGCCCCTCTGAAAACTGCCAAAGTCTCAGAATTGCTTCCCTGGACATTGGGAGACACCACCGGCTGAGGAGAATGGCCACCGGCAGTAAGATGTAATCATCGGCTGTTGATGAAGCTATCGGCCACGGATTTATGGTCGGTCGGCACTGAACACTGCCGGTCGGCCAAGAATGTCTGCAGAACCTGCAATTGACAGCAGCAGAGGGCAAGACACAGCATGGCAATGCATTTCAAGCAATGTATGCACCGACCATATCCCTTATCATGTTTATGACTCAAAGGGACATGGTCCTTGGTTCTCGGACCATCAAGCGCGCATTTCAATGCGTGATAGCCCAAGAGACCAAGTTGTGCATTTTTCATTTCAAATGTAATGCAATGCACATAGTCCAACCAAGGGGCTTCTACCTCTATCATGACTCACTTCAAGAGGTGAGGCAATGCATGCACAATGCAATGCAACCTAGGCATGCGAGCTAAGGATGCAACATGGCAATGCAATGTGTACATGCAAGTATGCAAGCAACAATGCGAGGTGAGCATGCAAACAAGCAAAGAGATGGACTTAAACATGATTAGACAATTCTCAAACAAGCCTAAATTAGTGGCCAAAGTGCTCAAACATGGAGGCCAACACACGCACACATATGCACATGTTAGAGGGCTAATACTTAAGCACAAAAGGGCAACTCTCAAGCACACTTGAAAGAGGCATAACATGGACAATTAACATGTAAATTAAGCTTTGAAAATCATGCAAGAACATGGTGCCAAACCAACCCAAACAATGCAATCAAGGTATGCAAGCAAAGTCCAAGATTCAAAGCAAGCTAAAGGGGTATTGAGCCACACTTAACAAGACCAAACATGGCATGAATTCAATGACCCAAAACAGAGTTTTAGCACATAAAACAAAGCCCAAAAGATTACTTAGATGGCATCTAAATGACTTGAATTCAAAAGCATGCACAATGACCAAAACATGGAGCATGCAACACAAGCCCTTGACACATCAAAGGGACCATGAAATGCAAGCATACGAGCATACTAAGTGGACTGAAATGACATGGAAAATGGTCCCAACCCACTAAATCAAAGCAAGTAATGCATGCTATACACTCACACCCTTAAGCCCAACAAGCCAAAAAATGCAAAGGGGCTATACAATGCATGCCAAAGTCGACCCAAACAACTAAGGACAGACCTTAATCATGGCAAAATAAACATGAAAGCTTCACAAAGCCAAGCCTAAAACATGCTAGAACAATGGTTTACAACCTAAGGCATTTTAAGGCAACAAAATGGCATTACAAGGCATGTATGCTAAGCAAGCATGGTGTACCAAAACCAACTTAAAACAATGCTATTTTATGGAAAAATAAGCATAAATAACAGCTAAGGCATGGTCAACAAGAGCCTAAGCTAGGTGCTCCCTCAAGAGGCAAAAATGGTCCTTTTCAAGGACAACAAGGAGAGGGGGTGGCCCTCTCCTTCTTGGGACCTCAAAGCACCATCCTTACCACTGAAATCCCTCAAGATTTCAGTGGTGAGGAGGCCCAAACACCAAAGTCTCGGAGCTCACACAAAATAGCACAAAACAAGGGCCAAACAAGGCTTAAGAGGGGTCAAACAACCCCAAAGCTTAAAACACTCTTAACAAACTATTTAGAGGCCTTAAAAACAGAACTTTTATGTATTATATGCAAAGCCAAAAAACAGTTGCAAGATAGGTAAAAGTAGTGTGCAAAAATGGGGTAAAAAGGGACTAGTTTCTTACCCTTGAAGTCCTCCTTCACAAATGATGATCTTGTTGCCTCCTTGAGCTCAAATCCAGTCAAGAACAACCCTCTGGTCCCTCAACAACCAAGAGAAGGTGTATCACTATGTGTTTGTGTGCAATGGTATGGACAAACACACACTAGACACACACAAGAGAGAGATATAAAGATAGGAAATATGTATCAACCCTAACCCTAATCCAGAGCTCCCTCTGAAAATTTTGTAACCCTAATGCCAAGAGAGGAAGCCTCTTCTTATAGGCAACTCCCTCTTGTAAGGCTTCCAAAACAAGCCATCCAAAAGGGAAATCCCTCCATACACGTGTATGGAGGGGAACAGAGTGGGTGCCAGCTATCACAGCTGGCACAAAATATCTACTAAAAGTAGATGAACAGTGATCGGCCATTCAAAATTGCCATTTTGGCAAAATAAATGGCCGACCGGCCACAAAGTGTGCCGACCGGCAATATACATTGCCGATGGCATAAAATCACTGGCCGGTGGCCTCAAGCCATGGCCGGTGATGTGTGGGGATGCCTCACAGGGCATTCCCTGCCCCTCTAAGGCAAAACACAAGTGTTTGGTGCAAAACCAGACACAACACGGTCGAGTCGAGAGATCCTAAGGCAAGGCGTGCAACCGAGACCTCCGGGAACTCAAGACGAACACAAACAAGGGTAATCACCAAGCGTTCTAATGGTGACGTCCAAGTCTTGAGGATGGTAAAAAATGGGGTGTCTACACGGTGTATCCGTCCTCAATGTCTGGAATGGACTTTACTCCTTGAGATTTCTTGAACATCTTTTCCAGCTTGCTTACCTTCAGCGCTATAGGGTCTAACTCGAACTCAAGGGGTGAATCCGGCAGGTTGATCGGTGCTTTAGATAGCTGGGGTAGGATCGGGGGCGGAGGTGGCCCTGTCGGAATGTCCGTATCTTCCTGGACATTAACTGTCTCCCCGAGTGTTGGAACTCTGGGTGGGGAAGGAGCCTGATGTGAAGCAGATGCTCCTGTTTGCTGCTACAGTCAGGCAATTAAATCTGCCTATTGGGCCATGATCTCAGCCTGCTGTTTGGAAAATTCTGCTTGACGAGCAACATCCTGCTGCATGGTTTTCATGCTCTCTTGGAGTTGACGCATCATTTCCTTCATCCCTGCCATGTTCTGTTATTCCAGCTAACTAACTGGTATATCTATCCCTGTGGTGAAAACTGAGACCTCGGCCCAACTGTTTACTGGTGGGGTGGATAAGGGCCACTGATCTGGTAACTACTGAACTAATGATCTGTGCCTGACTGACCCTTTTACCCTGCCTCTGGCAAAGGAACACTAATTGCTCTTGAACTGGATCTCTGACCTAACAAAGTCTATCATCCCAAGTCCGATGAACCTCAGGGGATATCGGAGCCTTCTGAAGCTATGGTTCCAGGACTACCCCCCTAGCAAAAGGGAAAACAGAGAGCATCTTAGTCTGATTTCACCAAAACAGATATGAGCATAGCAGAATGACTGTGCCCTCTACTGAATTCTATCCCAAGATTCTGCCTGTAAGCTGATACCCTCAGGTAAAACTGATTGCCCCTAAATACTGATGCTGGTGCCCGCAGGCCTGATACCCAAATTTGCAAACTAATGCATGCATTCCTGTAGAGGCACACTCTAAAAGCACATAGCAAGCAAATAAGAGCCAAAACACCCCTATGGAGGGGTAGGGTTTCCCTGTCCTATTTTGTCAGGAGCTAGGGTTTTACTATGCACACAGCAGTTTCAAACAACCTATAATCGGGTAAGCAACCTGTCCTGGCTTGGAATGGTCACTATGGATTCCGAACATGCACTAGGTCGAATGGTCAAAAAAAGGGTGCCCCGGTAAAATCGGGGTTTGTGTTCCCGTCGTGGCAGAGCCCGCAACCGGTCAGCCTTATGGCACGCTTCTCGAAGCGAGCCTCCGACAAACCGTTCAGGAATAGCATACGGCAAACACGGTGTCCTAGGCGCACCAATGCACATGCAATGCAAAGAAACACATAAGTGTAGTCCAAACATGATATCATGCGTTCGAGTCAAGTTCTCTAAATCCCCAGCAGAGTCGCCAAAAACTATAGACGTCCCCGAACGTCCCGGGAGGGAATCCAGTTTTGTTCATTTGGGCTCACTACAGTTCATGACTCAATGTCATGGTCTTGTATCTGATTCTCGCAAAGTGCAATGCAAGACCGATGAAATCATCAAAGAGTCCAAATCCGGCAAATCATTTTTTTGAAAACAGATTTTTTTGAAAGAAGTGTCAAACATAAATTGCTTTGCCAGATACAGAGTCGCCACCTAAATATTTTATTTTGAGAAATTTAGGAAACCCTAACTCGTTGCCTAAGGCCACATGTCCGTCATCACCAAAGTTGCCTCGGCTCGGGAACTTGGGTACGATTGGGGAAGGTCACTTCGTGAGCACCCCTGCTCGCCCGATCAAAGATCGGCCTCTACTAACCATGATATCTAGTTTTGAAAACATTATGCGTTCTTATTCTGGTTATTAGCCTAGATTTACTATGTGATGCGCACAGCATACAAGTATAGACTGGATCACCTGAATTAGAACAAAACATTTCATGTTTGTTTTTGAAAGTGGTTTGCTACTCGCAAGTAGGCTTAAAATGCAAATTTTGCCACCCTCGGGTGGGCTTAGAAAACATAGTTTTGCCGCTATCTAGTGGGCTTAAAACTCACAGTCAATGCATTATTCCAATTCAGATAATCCAACCTTCACCCACAGGCACTCAGGCAGATATACTACATAAGCAATTAGCCTCATGGTAAGCATGCTATCATGGCAATCACTCACACACATGCAAGGATGCTAAAGCATAAGTACTTACCGAGTACTCCAAGCCAAAACATAAGCTATGTTAGAAATCCATGCATGATCCTAACTATGCTGAAATGCCTAATGCAACACATGCAAAAATGCAACTAGATAGGCTCGGCTATTCTAAGATGGCGTATGATGATGCTACAGCTAACAGGTATTCAACTTGGAATTGAAGTACAATGTAGTTAGTATGAGTGCATGCAATATGGATGAATGATGCAAACATGCTATCATAAGTATGCTAATTGAAACATGCCCTAATCTAACCATCATAAGCTAGTAAATAAAAGGGAGAAAGACGTGGGGTTGGAAGACATACATCACACGCATGCACACTTATTACAGTTGTGCCCTCACTCGGAGGGTCCGAAAGAATAATACAGTCCGAATAAATAATTACAGTCCGAATAAATAGTACAGTCCGAATAAATACAAAATCCTAATTAATTAACAAATTAATCTAGGAAAGTAGGTAAATTAGCACGCAAATCCATGGACCGCCTCAGCTCTGTTTCGAATGATGAATGATGCATGCTCGAGTTGCCTTCGTCGGAAAATTCCTCGCGATGCCCCGATTTACCTCTGTTGGCAATTAATCCCGGAATGCTGTGCAAAGCTCTAGAAGGCTGCTGATTGCAGATTTGCTGCAACAGAGAGTAAGAAAGGGGCATGGCAAAGTACTTTCACATATGTATGCACACCTCGATCCTCGTGCCACCAATCACGCATCCCGATGCATGATGGCCGAGGAGTCGAATTGCACGACTCGATGTGAAATGAATGCTCGTGAAGACATAACAAGACCTAAACTCCATCATGGGTAATCCGGAGTGTCGGCAACCGGGAATTGAGACATGTTTCGTCACTCGGAGTACGAAAAGTCCCTCGTTTCCCTTGCTTGGGCTAACTCTTATCCTAAACACAATGCAAATGAGTTATGACAGTCCTAAACTCCACCAAATAGGCCCTGAAATCAGTCTAGAAAACATGCAAAGAAAGGTCCCTTTGAAAGGCCTTGAATGGGATTGCTCTACACATGCATCATAGACATAAAATATGGCAAAATGGGCTCTTGACAGAGCTTAGGCAGACCTTAAAACTCACAAAATGAGGCCTGAAACATGACTTCAATGCATGCAAAAAAGGGTCCCTTTGGAACGCCAACAATGCTAGTAAAGAGAACAAGGGGTGAGAGGGTCACCCCTCTCTGATTTTGAGGCTCAAAGACACATCTAAGCCACTGAAAATCCACTAGATTTCAGTGGCTATGAGGCCAAACCAAGGCCAATGCAAATGCTCTAATGCATAGCTTAAAACATGAGGAAATGAATCATGCAAGGGGGCAAGATGACCCCAAACAAAAAATAGTCCTGAAACAAACATGTTTAGAAGATCAAAACAAGAATTTTTCTAGTTTATGTCGAAGACCAAAAATGCTTGCAAATAAGGCTAAGATATGATGCAAAATAAGCCTTAAAAGAGAGAATGGAG
Organism: Camellia sinensis; assembly: GCF_055761805.1. Classification (NCBI taxonomy): domain Eukaryota; kingdom Viridiplantae; phylum Streptophyta; class Magnoliopsida; order Ericales; family Theaceae; genus Camellia; species Camellia sinensis. Next base: position 94,674,569 of record NC_138962.1, read on the forward strand.
CACACAAGGAGGTAGATGACCTCAAATAGAAAAGTGTCCTTAAACAAGGTTCAAGAGGGGCTCAAAATAAGACACTTTTTAGTTCATGTCAAAGCTCTAAAATGCTTGCAAATGGAGCTAAGGTATAGAGCAAAATAGTGTAAAAATAAGGGAAATGGAGACTTACCCTTGTAGCACAGCAATGCAGCAACTTCTGGACCAAGAAAGTGAGCCTCCAACCTCTGAAAATGAGTTCCAAGGTGCTGGAATGGATGGTGGAGGTGTTAGGTTTAGAGGTGTAGTGTAAATGGCTAAGAAAAGGGGTGTTTTGAGCTTAGAAGGGAGAGTTATGGAGGGGAGTATGCAATGCTCCAGCCAAATCTTTTCTCACCTTGCAAAATGGAGTTGAGAGCTTGTCTTATAGAAGACAAAGGGCCATGGCTTCTTTAGGAAGCCTCAAGTAAAGGGTGCAAGCTTCTAAAGAAAGCTAACCAAAAGGGTCAAGCTTCTTGAGGAAGCTAAGAAGCTTGGCCAAAGGGTCAAGCTTCTCTTCAAAGCTAAGCAAAGGGACCAAAGCTTGCTTAAGAAGAGAAACAAAGGGCTCAAAATCTCAGATAGTGGGTCAAATGCTTCACAGCTGGCACAGCTGTAAAGCACTTGGGAAGGCCAAAAAGAAGGAAGGTGGCCGACGAGTTCAAGTGGTCGGCCGACCACATGCCATGGTCAGCCGACCAGGGTTCAAAAGGGTCAAGGTGAATTTTTGGTCGGCCATACCAGAAAGGTGGCCTCACAGATGAGTATAATACAGTTGCAGGGTGAAAAACCAGAAAAAATGACCTAGGAGGGGGAAAAACCAGCTTTCTAGCAAGGTTCAAAAGGGTCAAGAAGAAAAAGCTAGTCGGCCTACCATATTGGTGGCCTCCCAGGTGAGTACAATACAATGCTGATATGGGAGACCAGAAATTGTGATCCAAAAGTGGGAAAAACCAGTTTTTTGCCAAAAAAACTGGCTAGAGGAGAGAGAAAATATTTTTCAAAAGAATTTCTGGTCTCCCACTATACTACCACCTTACAAACAATGAAAATAGGGCCCATGCCAAAAATGAACCCTAACTGATGCAAAACGAGGGTTCGGGGGCCAAAACGCACGGCCTGGGGCCCCGAAAACAGGCTGTTTGGCACCGGAGGTGGCGTACAACCACGAAGGTGGTCTCTCGGGCCACAGTGTCCCTCTATAGAGAGGAAACAAGGTGTGTGCCAAAAATCGGAGCAAACGGAAGTAGTTAAGCGGTCCCGAACCGAGGCACACGGCCGACGGCTCCGAAAATCGAAAACTGGTCTCCAAACGGGAAAAATGGCCTACGACCACGAAACGTAGCCTACGGCCACTGAGAGATGGTCTACGAGACCTCTCCCTCCCTTCGGGAAAAGAAAATAGAGAAAACAGGACCTGGTTAGGAAACCGAGGCAAAGCACAAAAGAGCCCCGAAGTCCGGAGGCAAGGCTCGCAGCTGAGACTCTGAAACCTAAGAACGAGCACAATATGCATCATCACCAAGCGCTCAATCGGTGACCTCTAAGTCTTAAGGCCGGTCAAAAATGGGGTGTCTATAGAGCTTCTCTCTCTAGAAGTCATCTTCTCTCTTTGATTTCTCCAAATCCATTGGGATTTAGACCTAAGTTCTTTACCAAAGTTGGTTATCATCTCGAGGGCTTCGTTGTGTGCGGTGAAGATGGAGTTTCGACACCATTGATTTTGGGGATTTCATCTCATTTCTTCTTCAAAACTTGAGGTAGGGATTTTCTTAGAGTTATATATATGTTTTTGCAAGATCTAGATGATTTTCAAAATCATCCTTTGATTAGCTTTGAGAAATTGATTATTGATTTCAAGAAGATGAGTGATTTTGAAAGATGGTTTAATTTCTTTTCCTTTTAAAATAGAAATTGAAGGTTTTGAATCATATTGATTGAAGAAAGATGATTTTGGGGAGATTCTTCTAAATATTTTGGAGATGAATGGTTTTGGTGAGAAAACCTAGAAATTGGATCTTTTCTTTGAAAGATATTGAAAATCCTTGGAAGATGTTGTCATATTTATTTTGCGTACCAAAATAAATGGATGTTTTGAAAATTGTTAGTTTATATATAAATGACGAATTTTGTGAAAAAAAATGAGAAATGTTGTTTATTTTAGAAATTGTTGTCAAAATGTTGATTTAGTCTTGAATTGGCAAAATTGTTGAGATTGCTCGAAATGTGGGAATTACCTTATTCTCTTGAATGAATTGGATATAAAAGTACATATATATATATATATATATATATATATATATATATATATTCATCTTGTGGAATTGTGTTGAAAAGAGGATTGGGAATTTTGATCACAATGGTATATTGTGTGGAACAATTGAATATGGAAGTAATGTTGCATTGCATTATTAAGCATACATTGGCATTGCAATTCATTGGACTATATTAAGCTTTAGAAATTTGCATTGAGAAAATAATGTTGGGAAATGGGTTTTGATGAAATGGTTTTGGGGTAAATACGGTGGTAAGTCTTGATAGGTGGTGTAGATAAAATTGTTTAAGTTGGCCTGAGTGTCCTTGGTGAAAGACCAGAAAGTCGTGCGGATAGGTGTCGAGCCTTCCGGTTAATACCGGTAAAAATGACAATTGGTAGTACTCATATAGTCTACTTGCAGACATCGACCTAGGGATTACCAGAGTTGTATTTACCGCCCCCTTTAATTAAATTGATAAATTTTGAACAGTTGAAGTTGCAAAATATCATTGAGCATGATGGTTTTCAAAAGATGAAGATGTGTTTTATTTTCAAAAAGGCATGGCATGGCATGTGCATTCATCTCTCGAGACTTGTATAAAATGTATATACTTTGTTAAGGATTTCCTACTGGGCTTTATGCTCACCCTACCGGATTTTTGTGCAGGAAAAGATGTCACGCCCCACTTTTTAGTACTCGAAGTATTACCAAATTCATTAACTTAATTCCATTTCAGAGATAACATGCGGAAATAAGCTCATATATTCAACTCGTAGAAGTGATTAACAACACTCTCATTCGTATGAATGTAAATACAACATGAGCATGCTAAATAAATTGCCCTTGGGTTTACAGCATTAAAGAGTCAAGAAGAAGGGTGTAACCCTTTTACATATATGGCATTCCGCCAACATAAAAGAGGCCCCGTGGCCAACAATTAAGAAGATCCAAATCTTGTAGCACATCCTGCTCAACACCTGAAAAAGATTCAACAACGTGGGATGAACATATAGTCCAGTAGGGATCTCAACATGGCTCTCAACAATAACAACTCACAGATAGCTATGATTATGAATGCCCAATCTCATACTAGAATAGTAATGTGACAGTTTATACAAAATATACATAAGTATGAACTTTCTCGAAAACAACCATTTCATTCAACGCTATAAGCGATTCATCTTTCCTTTTTCTTTCATTAACCCCAATCTTTCATAACATTAACAATTACTTAGGAAATAATCTCACTAAGCCCATTACTCTCTTCCATTTTCCATACATACAACAGATGTGCCTTTTCAAAACATATTTTTTTTAAATGTTCGATCTCCTTCACACTTTCCAAATGACAAAATGACATTTTGGTTTGTTCCCAATACAATCATAACTATACATGCATACCTTTATAAAAGGGAGATAACAACTCACTAACATGTATATAATCAACCAATGAGGTAACTTGGCCCTCCAAAACTGTAACCAACCAAATCCATGATATCCTTAGATATAATAGAACAACAACAACAAAACTTTGCTCTACCAGCTATGTGCGTAGTAAGTCATAGATACACCTCTCACAACAACATACCAGTTTACCAGGCGCTAGCTGGAAGGGTGTGGTGCCTTAGATTCTCAGCGCAGTCAGTTCTCCAGGCGCTAGCTGGAAGGTCACGGCACCTCTGATTTTTAGCGCAAGGTATAACACCACCAACCAAAATACAATAGGGCATAACTAACATGTATAACACGTATACATAAACCATCAAGATACAAGCAATGTGTTAAAGTATATGAACACATAATTAATTCCCCCCGAGCAAGTATACATATATAATGTATCTCAGCACTTCCTCACATACAATGTTCAATCAACAATGGTATAATGCACACACGACAATTCAACACAACCATGTCATCCTCCACTGATGACCAAGGACTAAACCTCTAGATGCAAGTATTTAGTACATCTATTAAAGACTCAATTACTATGAGACCAGAAACCCAACAACAACACTAACACGGTAGTTAAAGATACAACCCCCACGTGTGTGTATTTAATACTCAAGAAACAACAATCCAATTTTCATACTTATATCAAAGATACTTTTCTCATTTCACAAAACAAATTCCATTTCCTTTTGTTTTCATAAAACCAACTCCATCCCTTTTGTTTCCACAAAACCAATTCCATTCCTTTTGTTTTACAAAACCGATTCCGTTGATAATAAAGCCATAACTCACATTAGTCCACTACATTCATTTCAAAACCATTCCAATTACCAAAGTTAACCCCTTAGGCATTAACACCTTCACCCAACTCACATTAACAATAGAGATTTACAACATAGGTTAACTACCCTATATTTTAATTTACCAAATCAAAATGTAATTTAGGGCTTTTTCTCCTTTCAACTATAACATGCTAATTTACACTCCAATTAGCCCAAAACAACCATCAATGATAAAATAACCATTTTCAAACAACCAACCCTAGGTTCCTTCTCATGATTTCAAACAAATCCAACATGGATATGATTTTCATGCAATACAAAACTACCACATGTCTATCTATAGACGAAGTATTGAAAAAGAACAAGGAAATCCCTACCTCAAATGTAGAACCCAAGGAGAAGAAGAGCAAAACTCAGAAGTGCTCCAAATCCTAAATTTCTTGGATCAAAACGAAGCCCTCGACGATCAACACACTTTTTACAAAGGCCCAAGGTGAGGAAAACACTCCTACTAGATCAAACCCTAGAGAGAAGTTAGGTTTTAGAGTGAGGAGATCTCAAAAATCGGTTTTGGGAAAGTAAGAGAAAGAAAAGAAAAGTGAAAACTGATTCAAAAAGTGATTTCACGGACTGATATAAAACAGGTCCGCTCGAGCGTATAACACCCCGCTCGAGCGTCAGACATAGGTTCACGCTCGAGCGTCCAAATAGCCGCTCGAGCGCCGGATGCACCCTCCCAGAATTTTCTGCAGACGACCAAAATGCTAAGAGAAGGAAATTCACGCTCGATCATCCAAACTGCCGCTCGAGCGGAGAGGCAACAACAAATGCCCGCTCGAGCGTCAAAGAGCCGCTCGAGCGGATAGACCAAAACCTGCGCAAAATTCTAAGTTTTAAAACACAACCAACTTATTCCCAACTTGCCCAACACAACCCAAAACTCTAAAACAAAGAGTAAGGGATAAAAATGAGGATAAGACAACAACAAATCTACGGAACCGAGTTCGGATTACATTTAAACAACAACAGGGAATACCGGGATTGCTATAAAAGATGTGGTGAATCCGCCTAATTGAGGGCGTGAAAATGTGTGTGCTGAGAGCACTAAAGTTCTCATTTGCTGTGATCTTATTTGTAAGCCAAGGGCTATGTATATGTGGGTTTGAATAACCATTTTGTGTACCGGGCTTAAGCCTTGGAAGATTGTAAACCCTTGGGGGTGCTTATTTGGTTATTTACTTGTTGTTGAATCAATGTAATATCGCATGAGGAACTATTATTATTATGTAATACAAGTATGAGAAGTTATATTTGGTTTTCTTTTAAGAGAGCCATGATTGTTGCATTATCATTTGGGCTAGAAATTTGGGGCGTTACAGGTTTCGTTTTTTTTAAAAATAGTTTCCGATCTCAGAAATTATGAAATTGTTATATGTTGTTCACATACGAGTCTAGCATGTTGGGTAAAAATTTCAAAATTAAATGATGAGTATTTATTTTATGAAAATTCACGGACTGATTGGTGTTCAATTTAATTTATAGCGGAATTTGAAATTGAGTTATGGGTGTTTAGACCATGATTTGAGATAAATTTGTTGGGTCTATTTTAGTATATAATTGGACCACGTTTGACTTATGGGTGAGGCCCATGACTTAGATTTAATTTAATTTGAACTTGTTTATGACTCGTGTTTAACTATTTTGTCCTTTTTAATTAGGTGATTGGTAGTAACCACATTGGGAGTTGTTATTATTTATTATATAGGATTATAACAAATATTTGATAGTTGATTTTATGGTGTGTACCATATGGTGAAAAATTATATATTTTTATAAAGAATGAAAATGTGTATATTTTGTAGTGAGCAAAATATTATATTTTGTGATGTACAAAAATAATATATTTTGTGATGAGAAAAATTATGTTATTTTATAATTTATATTATAAAATTTTGAGGAATTATTACAAAAATTATATTGTATTTTTTGAAAAAAAAAAAAACCGTTTTGGGGAAGTGAACCCACATGGGGTTTTCCCCACGTCCCTCCCTCTCTCTTGTCCCTTCTTTCTTTTCCTTGGCTTTTCTTTTCATTTGTTTTGTTTGAATTGGCAGAGAGGTCAGTGCTCTCTCTTTCCCTCTCTCTCACAACGTCTCTTTTTCTCTCTTTCTCTTTTTTCTTCTCCATTGTTGGCTTAAGCTTTAAGCTTAGAGTGGGAGTCTTTAGAGTGAGATTTTACAAAAGTGTTGTAAATGAAAGTCAGAGAGCTCGTCGTGATCTTCGCAATGGTGTTCTCGGATTCATGATCGGGTGATATTTGCATTTTCGGATTGCTTTTCTTCATATTTGAGGTAAGGATTTTCTTCATATTATTACATTAAAAATGTGTTAGGATTCTTTTGAGAAAATATATATTCATAAGAGGCATTACATACATATAATTTTTTAGATTTTTGTTTGGTAATTTTTGGAAGAGAAATTATGTTTAAATGCTAAGAATATTGTTATTTTGAAATTGATTTGGAAAAATCATCTTGTGTTGGAAATACTCTTTAAAAATCCAAAAATAAAATAAAATAAATAGTTGTATAAGTTGTATCTACCTCATATTATGGCTAGATAATTTATTTTGGGAAAATAATGTTGAAATATTTATCTCATCTTTGAGTTTTGGAATTTATTTTTGAGAAGAAAAATAAATTGATATTGATGAATATGATGTGAATTGTTAAGTTGAGATTATAGAATGATTTGGGGATTTAAGACTCTAAAAATGTGATATTCATGATGTTTTGTAAATGTTAATTTATTAATTTTAGAAAAGTTGTAAAATTGTGGTTTGTAGAGATTTGGAAAAATTGGCTAGGCATGAAATGTGGGGGTATTTTGAGTGATGAGTGATGTGAATTTATGTTTGGTGTTATTAATTTGGAAGATAGTGAACTTAATGGATTTACTAATTTGATGAATTAAATTAGTTTGGTTAATATTTAAAGTCCATCGTAATTAAAGGGGTGTTATTGGGTTAAATTCCTAACTTTTAATATTATGAGATTAAAAGTGATGATGTTGACTAAGTATGAGATTTGGAGAAAATAAGTAAGATGAAGTTCTCAAAGTTGAACTAAGATTATTAGTTAAGTCGAGGTGATTTAGTATTGGGTTCTTAGTTTACTAGTTGAGTTGTAGCGATCCCGGTTTTGACGGTCTCTTGTGATGTCCCAGACTCGGGTTTGTATGGTTTGAATGATGGTTCATGTTGTGTTTCCCTTGTCTTCCCCTCATTGTTGGTTATTGGGTTGTAGTTGTGTGTTTGGAAAAGGTTGGTTACTTGTTTTTCCAAACTTTTAGTTGCCCAGAATTTGGCTCTTCCGCTTAAGCGAGGCTTTCTACGCTCGAGCGGGAATTCGGGCGCTTGAGCGAGGTCTTTGTCTGCAAAAATACTGGAGGAGCGTATTTTATGCTCAACTGCAGGGTTTCACACTCGAGCGAGAGTTTGTGTCTGACGCTCAAGCGGGGCTTTCATGCTCGTGCGGACCGTGTTTTATCAGTTCGAAAAGGTGACATTTCAGATCACTTTTTGCAATCCTCTCTCTCTCTCTAAAATTCTCCAAGATCCAGATCTAGAGCTTCTCTCTCTAGAAATCAGCTTCTCTCTTTGATTTCTCCAAATCTATTGGGATTTTGGCTATAGTTTCTTCATCAAAGTTGTATAAATTCTCGAGGGCTTCGTTGTGTGCAGTGGAGATCGAGTTTTGATACCGTAAATTTTGGGGTTTGATCTCTATTCTTCTTCAATACTTGAGGTAGGGATTTTCTTTGAGTTATATATATGTTTTTGCAAGATCTAGATGATTTTCGAAATCATCCTTTGATTAGTTTTGAAAATTAATTATTGATTCAAGAAAATGAGTGATTTTGAAAATGGGTTTACTTCATTTTCCTTTAAAAATAGAAATTTAGAGTTTTTGAACTATGTTGATGAAAGTAAGATGTTTTTGGTGAGATCTTCTCAAATATTTGAAAATGAATGGTTTTTGGTGAGAAAACCTAGAAATTGGGGATTTTTAAGAAAGATGTTGAAAAACTTTAGAATAGGTGGTTATATTTATATTGTGTGCCAAAATAAATGATGTTTGAAAATTGTTTATTTATTACATATAAATGATGGTTTTCCCTTAGAATAAGAGAATTGTTGAAGTTTTGGAAATTGTTGTTTAAAAGTGTTGATATAGTCTTGAAATGACTAAGTTGTTGGAAATGTTTGAAATGTGGGAATTATGTTATTCCTCGGATGAATTGAAATAAAAGTATTTATTTATCTTGTGAAATTGCATTGTATTGTTAATTATTACATTGGCATATCAATTTATTTGATAATGAAGAGCTTTGAAATTTGATTTGAAAACTTTGCATTGAGAAAAGAATGTTAAGAAACAAGTTTTCATGAAATGGTTTTGAGGTAAATACGGTGGTAAGTCTTGAAATGTGGTGTAGATTATAGGTGTCGAGCCTTCCAGCTAACACTGGTAAAAATGACAAACTAGAGGTGTCAAGCCTTCCGATTAATACTGGTAAAAATGACAAATTGGTAGTACTTGTATAGTCTACTTGCAGACATCGACCTAGGGATTTATAGAGTTGTATTTACCGCCCCTTAATTAAGATTAATAAATGTTGAACAGTTGAAATTGCATGACATTGTTGAACATGATGGTTTTCAAAAGATGAAGATGTGCTTTATTTTCAACAGGGCATGGCATGTCATATGCATTCATCACTTGAGACTTGTATAAAATGTATATATTTTGTTAAGGATTTCCTACTGGGCTTTATGCTCACCCTACGGGAATTTTGTGCAGGAAAAGACGTGGTGATTCCGCCTAATTGAAGGTGAGGAAGTGTGTGCTGAGAGCACAATGTTCTCAATTACTGTGACTCTGATTGTAAACCAAGGGCTTTGCATGTGTAGGTTTGAATAACCGTTATGTGTAATCGGGCTTAAACCTTGGAAACTTGTAAACCCTTGGGGGTATTTATTTTCTTATTTACTTGTTGTCGGATTAATGTATTATCGCATGAGGAACTATTTACATTATGAAATGCAAGTGTGGGATTATATGATTGGTTCTCCTTAAAAAGGGCCATGATTATTGTATTGTCATTTGGGTATGAAAATTGGGGCGTTACATGAGTAATTTTACAATAATAATTTCGTACTCCAAAATTTTGTTATGAGATATTTGAATTGTTTTGGCGGATTTGAACAAGAAAAGAAAAGAATATGATTTTAGCTCATTCGGAGCAAATGGATGAATTGAATTAAATCAAGAATGGATTATCAAAACTTTTGATTATTTATTTATTTTTCTTGGTTTAAATCGATGGGGTGGATGTTGATAATTGGAAAGTGAACACCGTGTTATTTATTATAATTATAGTCAAGAGAAGATTTCGATAAAATTGATTAAGTGTTGTAATGTTCACTTATACTTATGAGAATTATGATTGAACTTGAAGGTCCCAAGATTTCATTTGCATGAGAAAAATGAGAATTTGATTCTATTTAATGTTTGGAATGGGAATGAGTTTTGAAAAGATTGTAATTACATTTCATTGATAAAAAATGTGAGTTAGAAATCGATGAAAACTTGAATCCACTTTGGTGTCATATGTTATTGCTATTGATGAACTGGTAGGGGATTGCCATGTTGGTATTTAAATGAAGAGATTTTTGGAAAAGTAAGAAAATGTTTGACTTTGGAAGTTTGTTTCATATAAGGAATATTGTGGAATTGTCTTGAAAAGACTAAGTTAGAAGTTGTTGATTTACATGTGGTAAATACATAAACATTGGCATTGTTATATTATCTCTTGGAATTGTATCATGATATTACATTGATAGGAATATGAAAATTGATCACAATGGAGAATTGTGTGGAGGAAATTGAAAATGGAATCATATGAAGGATTGTACATTTTGCATTATCATTTTATCGAACCACTATTGAAATTGATTTTTAATCTTACATTGGAAGGTTATGGTTTTAAAAGAGAAATTGGTTTATGAAACAAGATCTATTATTTTTTTTTGGTAAATACGTTGGTAAGTCCGGATAAGGGGTGTAATTGGTATTGGTTAAGTTGGCCTGAGTGTCCATGGTGAAAGACCAGAAACCCACGCGGATAGGTGTCGAGCCTTCCAGTTAATACCGGTAAAAATGACAATTTGGTAGTACTTGTATAGTCCACTTGCAGACACCAGCCTAGGGATTACCTGAGTCGTATTTACCATCTTGAAATTTTATTGAAATTGTTAGATTAATGTGTTTTTCAAATTGGCATTGTACGTAAGATTTTCAAATGATGAGAAAAATATTTTGAGCATAACATGGTGTATGCATTCATCTCATAAGACTGTATAAAATGGATTTGATGAATTATTTAATTATTTGATTCAATTGATAATGAGATAATTGAATGAATTGAAAAGGATGTCATGTTGCTATTGAAACATGTTTATTTATTTAAGTTAACTCGTTGTGGTTAATTAAATAAATTGGATTTAAGAGATTATGTAATAAAATCATATGGTTTTGACATGAAATGATTTCACGTATATGTATGAGTATTTTGGTACCCGTAGATCTTCTAATATTTTAATATGAGATTGTTTGGTGAGCTAGTGGTTGCTCACCCCCTGCTTGTACATGTGTACAGGGAATGCTTTTCGGATTTAAAGATCAAACAATGGTTTTTCCATTTCATAAGTGTAATATATTGATGGATTGTACTACTTCATTTGTTTGTTCTGCTTAATGTTTTTTTTTTTGGTAAAGAATAGTGTTCTCTCTTTTATTGTAAGTCTCAGGGCATTTCTTTTATTTATATGTAAATGTCATTGTTGTATAACGAGAGGGAATATGTATATTCAATTATTCATCATTTCATCCAAGGATGAAATGTTATTTGTAAATGGACTTAATTAATGAATTTGGTAATGTTATCTGAGTAATAAAATATGGGGCGTGACAAATGATGACCACACGATGTAAATGTTCACATCGGTTCATTACAATCAAACGTAAAGGGGAAACACAACAATGATAATATCAAATAATTGTTTTGGAATTCACATTAAATCAAAAAAAGGGAGGAGAGAGGAAAGACAGTGTCAATATTTACAAGGACCATATTTCATGCCACTTTCATGGAATATAATAAAAAATTAGGGATTCAAATTATTGGATCACCATTAACAATCAACAACACTAACAAGGCCAACATTCACAAAAGGGGCAAAAATAACTACAATATTACAAAATAATATCATATTACAACCAATTAACAAGAATGATGATCACATGATGTAAATGTTCACATTAGTTCATTATAATCAGACGTAAAGGGGGGAACACAACAATGATATTTGTCAAATAGTTGTTTTGGAATTTAGATTGAACCAAAAAGAAGGGGGAATGATGGGTGCTTATGTTTGTTCTTCATTTTGGTTGATTATACACATCGACTGATGTGAACTTTGGTAGAGCTGCATCTTCAAATCATTGGTAATGAACGAATGACAGTTGGATGATGGGGATGTAAACTTCTACAACAGTGAATCTTTACTTTGACCGACGTTTCCAGTCGTCGACAATGACTCGACGACAATGGAATGATGGTAGGATGGTGGACGACATGATGTGAACATAGGGTTTGGGAGAGACGATAATGAGGGTTTTGGGAAGGGGAGATTTTCTGCATGAAATATGTGTAGACACGCCCTCAGGCCTCATGCTACAGTTTGGACTCAATTTGTGTCACGGTCCTGTATCTAATCTCGTAGAGTGCAATGCAAGACCGATGAATCATCAAAGAGTCCAAATTCGGCAAATCGTTTTCGAAAACAGATTTTTTTTTAAAGAAGTGCCAAACATGGACTGCTTTGCCAGATACAGAGTCGCCACCTAAATATTTATTTTGGGGGAATTTAGGAAACCCCGACTCGTTGCCTAAGGCCGCGTGTTCGTCATCACCAAAGTTGCCTCGGCTCGGGAACTTGGGTACGATTGGGGAAGGTCACTTCGTGAGCACCCCCGCTCGCCCGATCAAAGATCGGCCTTTACTAACCATGATATCAAGTTTTGAAAACATTATGTGCTCTTATTCCGGTTATTAGCCTAGATTTACTATGTGATGCGCACAACATACAAGTATAGATTGGATCGCCTGAATTGGAACAAAACATTTCGTGTTTGTTTTTTTGAAAATTGTTTGATAGTGCTACCCGCAAGTAGGCTAAGACGTGGATTTGCCACCCTCGGGTGGGCTTAGAAAACATGATTTTGCCACTATCTAGTGGGCTTAAAACTCACAATTAATGAATTGTTCCAATTCAAATAACCCAACCTTCACCCACAGGTATTCAGGCAGTTATATCACATAAGCAATTAGCCTCATGGTAAGCATGCTATCATGGCAGTCACTCGCACGCATGCAAGGATGCTAAAGCGTAAACACTTACCGGGTACTCCAAGCCAAAACAGAAACTATGTTAGAAATCCATGCATGATCCTAACTATACAGAAATGCCTAATGCAACACATGCAAAATGCAACTAAGATAGGCTCGGCTATTCTAAAGGTGGCATGTGAAATGCTACAACTAACAAGTATTCAACTCGGAATTGAAATACAAATGCAGTTAGTATGATGCGCCGAGCCCGGTGCATGCAAGACAGATGAATGAATGCAAACATGCTATCATACTGCGTGCTAATTCAAACATGCCCTAATCTAACCATCATAAGCTAATAAATAAAAGGGAGAAAGACGTGGGGTTGGAAGACATACATCACACGCACGCACACTTATTACAGTTGTGCCCTCGCTCGGAGGGTCCGAATAAATAATATACAGTCCGAATGAATGGTACAGTCCGAATAAATACAAAATCCTAATTAATTAACAAATTAATCTAGGAAAGCAGGGAATTAACATGCAAGCTATGGACCGCCTCGGCTCTGTTCTGAATGATGAATGATGCATGCTTGGGTTGCCTTTGTCGGGAAATTCCTTGCGATGCCCCGGTTTGCCTCTGTTTGCAATTAATCCCGGGATGTTATGTGAAGCTCTAGAAGGCTGCTAATTTTTGGTTTACTGCAACAGAGAGCAAGAAGGGGGCATGGCAAAGTATTTTCACATATGTATGCATGCCTCGATCCACCTGCCACCAATCACGCATATCGATGTATGATGGCCGAGGAGTCGAATTGCACAACTCAATATGAAATGAATGCACATGAAACACAACAAGGCCTAGACTCCATCACGGGTAATCCGGAATGTCGGCGACTGAGGAATTGAGACATGTTTCGTCAGGAGTACGAAACGTCCCTCGCTTCCCGTGCTTGGGCTAACTCCTATCCCAAACACAATGCAAATAAGATGGCATACACAATGCGACTAACATACAACCTAGCATAGGCAACGCTATGAAATGGCATACACAATGCTCGATGTAACATGGCATACACAACGCTCTAACATACAGCCTAGCATACGCAATGCTATGGAATGAAATGGCATACACAATGCACAATGGACTTACACCAACATGAGTGGACCTTAGCCACACTCACATCAGTGGCCATTAGATAAAATGAGACAACTGAAATGCGTGCACACATGCACGCAAACCGATGACCGAACCTAAGGCATAAAATACCACTCTACCAAGGCATGACAAGGGATGCAAGATAGCATTCAAACATGTAAATTTCAGCACTGAAACATGATACTAAATGGTCCCGAAACGTGGAAATATGGCACCCGATGCATGGAATAAGCCCCGAAACTCAAAACTAGGCACATGCATTGAACCACAAGCGCACAAAGCAAGCATTATTTGATCATGAAGTATAAAGACAGAGCCAAGGCAGTCCTAAAATATGCACATTTCGGGTTTAAAGCATGGCCAAAAGATGCTAACATGATGGACTAACATAGCATGCAACATTGGCTAACAAGCATGGTTTACATGGCATGTATATGAAGCGTATGAGAACTCATCAAACCAGCCCAAAACAGTGAATAAAACATGCCAAAATATGCCCGAATAATCACTGAAATGCAGCCGATGCATGCAAAAATGAGGGGCTTCTTTGGAGGGCCATGCAAGGGGTTGTTAAGCACATACAAGATAGACATGAAGCATAGAAAAACCACCTCTAGAAATGGACTATGAAAGCTCTAAAACTCACTAAATTGGCCCTAAAACGGGTCTAGGAAACATGCAAAGAAAGGCCCCTTTGAAAGGCCTTGGATGGGATTGCTCTACACATGCATTGTAGACATAAAATATGGCCAAAAGGGCCTTGGACAGAGCCAAGGTAGACCCCAAAACTCACAGAATGAGGTCTGAAACATGACTTCGATGCATGAAAAATAGGGTCCCTTTGGAAGGCCCAAAAGACCACCAAACAAGACAAGGAGAGAGGGGGTCACCCCCCTCTAATTTTGGCCCTCAAAAATATATCTAAGCCACTAAAAATCCACTAGATTTCAGTGGCTATGAGGCAAAACCATGGCCAATGCAAGTGCTCTAATGCATGGCCCTAATCATGAAGGAATGAAGAATGCATAGGGGAAGATGACCCCAAACAAAAAAATTCCCTTAATAAAACTTGAAGAGGGGCTCAAAATAAGAACTTTTCCAGTTTATGACAAATCTCAAAAATGTTCACAAGTAAGCCTAAAATATGATGCAAAAATAGCCCTAAAAGAGAGATAGAGGATAAGGGGAAGTAGATGACCTCAAAAAGCAAAGTGCCCTTAAGAAAAGTTGAAGAGGGGATCAAAATAAGACACTTTACAGTTTGGGTTGAAGCCCAAAAATGCTTGCAAATAAGGCTAATCAATCATGCAAAATAAGGCAAGAAAAGGGAAAATAGGGACTCACCCTTGAAGAGCAGATTTCCAACAGCTTCTGGACCAAGTTGGTGAACCTCCAACCCCTTTAAATCAGCTCCAAGATGCTGGAATGGATGATGGAGGTGTTATACTAAGGGTTGGTGTGCAAATGGTGCAAGAAAACTAGGGTTTGGAGGCTCAAAGTAGAGAGATGGAGGGTTGTGTGTCTATTTCTCAGCCCAAAGTTTCTAACCCTTGCAAATGGAGGTGAAGTGTGTGTTTTATAGAGGGTGAAGGGTGAGGCTTCTTGGGGAAGCCAAGAGGGAGGTTCAAGGCTTCTAAAAGAAGCTTGACCAAAGGGGTCAAGCTTCTTGAGGAAGCTAGACCAAAAGGTCAAGCTTCCTCAAGAAGCTTGACCAAAAGGGCCAAACTCTTTTTAAAACCAAGAAAAGGGTTCAAAACCACCTTTAAAAGGGCCAAAACAAGGACAAAGCCCTCGGGCAGTGGGTCAAGTGTAAAACAGCTGGCATAGCTAGAACACACTCAGAGAGACAAAACTGGCCGACCAGTTCAAAAGGTTCAGGGTGGTTGGCCGACCCCCTCCCTTGGTCGGCCGACCAGGGGTCAAAAGGTTCAAGCAAAATTTCTTGTCGGCCTACCCAGAAAGGTGGCCTCCTAGACGAGCAGATTACGGCTGTGTGGTGAAAAACCAGAAAATGTGACCCAGGAGAGAGAAAAACCAGCTTTTAGAGGGGTTCAAAAGTGTCAAGAAGAGAAAACTGGTCGGCCTGCCATATTGGTGGCCTCCCAGATGAGTAGATCATAATGGTGTGGTGGGAGGCCAGAAATTATGGCTCAAAAGTGGGAAAAACCAGCTTTCTGCAAGAAAAACGGGCTGGAGGAGAGAGAAAAAGGGAAAAGCTGGTTTTTCAGGGGAAAAGGTGGCCTCCCACCATACCACCACCTTCCTAACCATGAAAATAGGGCCCTTGCCAAAAATGGGCCAAGACGGATGCAAAATGAGGGTTCAGGGGCCAAAACGCGCGGCCTGGGGCCCCGAAAACAGGCTGTTAGGCACCGGAGGTGGCGTGCGACCACGAAGGTAGTCTCTCAAGCCACAGTGTTCCTCTAGGGAGAGGAAACAAGGTGTGTGCCAAAAACTGGAGCAAACGGAGGTAGTTAGACGGTCCCGAACTGAGGCACACGGCCGACGGCTCCGAAAACCGATAACTAGTCTCCAAACGGGAAAAATGGCCTACAACCACGAAACGTAGCCTACGGCCACTGAGAGATGGTCTACGAGACCTCTCCCTCCCTTCGAGAAGAGAGAACGGAGAAAACAGGACCTGGTTCGCAAACCGAGGCAAAGCACAAAAGAACCTCGAAGTTTGGAGGCAAGGCTCGCAGCCGAGACTCTACAACTTCAGGACGAGCACAATATGCACCATCACCGAGCACTCAATCGGTGACGTCTGAGTCTTAAGGTCGGTCAAAAATGGGGTGTCTACAGTTGCCCCTCTTTGACGAAACTCGGAAGTCATAAGTGACGGGAGTGAATGTCAAAGCCTAGAGACGACCCATTTTTGATAAGGCCGAAGACTTAGACAAACAGGCGAGATAAACAAAGATGTGCCCGCAGGCATGCCCGTAGGTGGGGGCAAAATGCAGAATGATATGCGATATTACAAAACAATGTAGTAAACAATGCAAATGATATGCAATGCATTTGAGATGATCAAACCACAAGCAATATAAAACCACACAAATATCATAAAGATGATGGAGATGCAAAATCCGTCTACCATAGAAAAGGTGCCGACACCCTCAAACCACAATCCCATCAGTGGAATAGGCGCGTGCACATGCAGAACTATGTGTGTGTAGACGGAACACAAGATACAAGTACTTGGGTGGCATGATATAAGTGAGGAATGATCTGCTGAGGAAAGATCAGGATTCTAAATGCTGGATGCAACACACTACACTACAATGCAATGGATAAGGCGCACGGCCAAACCAAATTTTGCCTAAGAAAGGCATGGACACAAGTAAACCATGTCTAACACGGAAATGGTGCCGTCACCCTCAAACCACAATCCCTTTAGTGGAATAGGTGCGTACACAAAATCTCATAACCATGCTTTGACGTGAAAAGTATGGGCATATGCCAGACCAAGCTCAACCTGGAAAGACGCAAGCGATACAATGGACAATGCAGCTGAATGCAATAAACTATAATGCAATGTATTCCATATGCAATGCAATGTGATACTAGATGATGTAGTGGTTAGGAGGTGAAGGTACTTTAAAGGGGCTATTGGCAATGACCTACCTCATGCCGCTGGGGATCTCTCGCTTCTTCTTGGTTGGACCACATGTACTACTTTTCTCCCTGACTATGGTCGTAGCTTTTCCTATTCTCCAACAGGGTGACAGACTAGGTTGGTTCAGTATCCAGAATTGAGGTGCATACACATGCTATCTCAATCTATGGGGCTGCCATACAGATTTCAAGCCGAGGATATACCTCTGGGTATTTAAACCAGACTTTAGTCTTGGAAATCCCGAACCTTTGCGTTCTAGGCAAGAGCCATTCGAACTCTAGTTTCCACCGTCTCAGTTGGTCTCCTAGGAACTCACCGCAAACACAGGCAGGTGGCTATACCAGACCACCGGAAGTCGTTCGGGAACGACAAACACCAAAGGAATTGCACCTTTAGAGGATTTAAGGTCTCCTAAACCGGCGTAGGTGCACAAGATAGTGCGATGAAATGCAAGTAAAATGAAAGTACGATACGCAAAACAGCGCGAATAATGATACAAGATTTAAGGTCTCCTTAGACCGGAGGATTTAAGGTCTCCTAGACCAGGTGAGTGCACAAGACAGTGTGATATAGGTAAGGTGCGCAAGATAGCGCGAGTATAAATTGCACCAAACAGTGCGATGCGCAAAATAGCGTGGTAAAATGCATGCACAATGCAAGTAATGGTCATAGCGCAAAATAGTGCGATGAGATGCATGCACAATGCAAGACTTAGCACACAGCTTACGACATAGCATTCCATTAAGTTGGCACACAGCTCACAACACAATATTCTGTTCATTTGGCACGCAGCTCGAAACACAACACTCTGTTTAATCTGGGCACACAGCTCTTTTGGGCAGACAGTAGATCTCGGGCACACAGCGCATTCTTCGGGCACGCAGCTCATTTTTGGGCACACTGCTATTTTCGGGCACACAGCTTGTTTTCAGGCACACAGCTCGTTCTTCGGGCACACAGCTCATTTCTGGGCACACAACTCGTTTTCGGGCACACAGTTCATTTTTCGGGCACACAGCTCGTTTTCGGGCACACAGCTCATTTTCCGGGCACACAGCTCGTTTTTGGGTACACAACTCCTTTTCAGGCCCACAGCTCATTTCCAGGCACACAGCTCGTTTTTCGGGTACACAGCTCCTTCTTCGGGCACACAGCTTATTTTTCGGGCACACAACTCGTTTTCGGGCACACAGCTCCTTTTCAGGCACACAGCTCATTTTTCGGGCACACAACTCGTTTTCTGGGCACACAGCTCGTTTTTCGAGCACACAGCTCCTTCTTCAGGCACACAGCTCATTTCCAGGCACACAGCTCCTTCTTCGGGCACACAGCTCATTTCCGGGCACACAGCTCATTTTTCGGGCACACAGCTCCTCCTTCGGGCACACAGCTCATTTTTCGAGCACACAGCTCATTTTTGGGCACGTAGCTCCTTTTCAGGCACATAGCTCATTTCCGGGCACACAGGTCGTTTTTTCTGGCACACAGCTCCTTTTTAGGCACACAACTCATTCTTCGGGCACACAATTCATTTTTCGGGCACACAGCTTGTTTTCGGGACCACAGCTCCTTTTCCGGGCACACAGCTCATTTCCGGGCACACAGCTCGTTTTTCGGGCACACAGCTCATTCTCCGGGCACACAGCTCCTTTTCAGGCGCACAGCTCGTTTTCTGGGCTCGGCTTAATCTGAACACTCGGTCCATAACGCGGCATTCGGTTTGCATTTTGAACACACAACTCAAGCACTTGAATGTCTGAACACGCAGCTCATATTTTTTGTCGTGAACACGCAGCCCACCTTTTCAGAAATCTGAACACGCAGCTCAAACTTTTTGTCGTGAACACGTAGCCCATACTTTTTGAAATATGAACACACAGCTCAAACTTTTTGTCGTGAACATGCAGCACACACTTTTTGAAATCTGAACACACAGCTTAAACTTTTTGTCGTGAACACGCAGCACACACTGATTGAAAGTTGAACACGCAGCCCAAACTTTTGAATTTCTGAACACGCAGCCCATTTTGATTGTGAACACGCAGTACACACTTGTTGAAAGATGTTGAACATGCAGCCCAAACTTTTGAATTTCTGAACACGCAGCCCATTTTGATTGTGAACACGCAGTACACACTTGTTGAAAGAAGTTGAACACGCAGCCCATTTTGATTGTGAACACGCAACACACACTTGTTAAGAGTTGAACACGCAGCCCAAAATGTTGAATTTTTGAACACGCAGCCCAAATTTTGAAGGTGAACACGCAGCACACACTTGTTGAGAGTTGAACACGCAGCCCAAACTGTTGAATTTCTGAACACGCAGCCCAAATTTTGAAGGTGAACACGCAGCACACACTTGTTGAGAGTTGAACACGTAGCCCAAACTGTTGAGGTGAACACACAGCCTACTAACTTTACTTTGAACATGCAACTCGCACACTTTGATTCTGAACACGCAGCTCATACATTTTCATTTGCACGCAGGTCATTCTTAATTCTGAACACGCAGCTCATAAATTTTCATTTCTGAACACACAGCTCATTCACTTCGTTTGAACACGCAACTCACACATTCCAATTCTGAACACGCGGCTCATACATTTCATTTGCACGCAGCTTATACTGAACACACAGTTCATACACTTCACTTCTGAACATGCAGCTCATTCATTTCAATTTTGAACACGCGGCTCATACTGGACACACAGTTCATGCACTTCGTTTCTGAACACACAGCCCATTCATCTCTTTTGCACGCAGCTTCTATATTTCATTTCTGAACACGCAACTCATTCATTTCAATTTTGAACACACAGCTCGTAACACAACTCTACTCGATTTGAACACACGGCTCATAACACAGTAGTCTTTTAATTTTGAACACACAGCTCATTCTGAACATACAGGATGCGACGACGGAACTTGCAGAAGTTGAAACAAACTCAGTTGCCCGACATTTTCCCTTTTTCCTTTTGCTTCGAAGTCTGGAACCTATATAGCTTCAGATAGGCCCTGCTTTTACTATTTTCACATGACCTAGGTTGAACCCTGTGGTTTTTGAAAGAACAAAATCTTGTTTCGCACAAATGTGGAGAACGGCACGGCACTCTGAGCACAAAACGATTTTTTGAAATTGAGAGTGAGAATAAGTTCTCAACTGGGTATTGAGCCTACGACTGAACACAGCACACCACGACTCGACAAAGGAAAACAAAGGTAAAACAACCTAAACGCAAACACAGACACTTGAAACGACTCAACAAGAATCGAGACAAAATAAAAAACAAGAGACACGACACTCAGACATGTTCCAATAGCGAGAGACCTCTCAGTTTCCGAGGAGCCAGTTTCTTCGGGTATTGTTTTCCACCCTTTCTCATTTGTGATTCTCACATCACTCGACCCTCAGGCTCTGTTTTTTTTTTTTTTTTTTTAAAAAGCCCTTTTCCTCACTTTTTCTCTTATCACACATCTCTCTATTCTTTAATCTCTCATTTTTCATCCCTCCCCTGGGTGGTTGATGAATGAACAGAAAGTTGTGGGTTTGTGCCCAACATTGTTAGCTCGCAGCTACTTCCTCTGGCGACGTCTAGTCGATATTCGAGATGAGGGAGTGGAGTATCTTGATCCATTCCAATTTTTGCATCACACTTGATTTGATACCTCACTGCTTCGAGGGTGAGAGAGCTTCCAGCTTTTTACTGATGGCATCAGCTGTGCCGTTTCTAGCAGGTAGAGTGCCCTTCTTGGCAAGCACGTTGACAATGGGGGAAAGACAGAACACCTGACTCAATTGTGCCCCTAGTTAATCATTTTGACCATTTTTTTTTTTGGTTTTCTACTAAAACAATTTTGACCAATATGAGAGTTAGATTAACACACTTGTTCGATTTTTGATTTGAAATCATGCAAGTCAGGTTATGAGCACTGAAAATTTTTCTTTTTTGGGTCCAAGAAATGGTTTAGTTTGGGAAAATGAAATAATTTTTGAGAAATTAGTCAACCTCAGTAAAAATTTTCAAAAACTATTTTTGCAAACGGCCATTGCTCAATGAGCACGGAACCTACTCTTGAGATGCACAACCTCAGATCCGAAGGAAAATTGCCCCCTGCTTGAAGAGAACTTCATGGCAACAGAAAGTGGCCCCTTGTTTGAACGGCACCGCAGCACATTGAACGGCAACGGAAAGTTGCCCCTTGTTTGAATGGCACCGCAGCGCGTTGAATGGCAACGGAAAGTTGCCCCTTATTTGAATGGCACCGCAGCACATTGTAGTCAGTCCTCAAAGTGACAAACACAACCAAACTCTCGGATACAGAGAAGACAAAGATGATCAAAACCATTACATGGGCACAATCAATTTGGAGTGTTTTACGGCTGGACTTCAGAATGAAGTTGCCTACGTATCCCAAAGATGGAAATCAAGCCTTACGTAGTTCGAGATTAAGGTACACTCGGGTATTAACCTCTCTTTTTACGCTCTAACTTTTGCCAAGGCCGCCCTTCCGGGTTTTCAACCTTGCGAGCTTTGTTTTTCTTTTCTTTTCAATTCTTTTCATTTCTTTTCTTCTTTTTTCTTTTTCATCTTTTCTTTTCATTTTCTCCGTTTTTCTTCTTTTTCTTTTTTCATTCTTTGCATTTTTTTTTTTTTTGCTCTAACTTTTGCCTGGGTCGCCTTCCAGGTTTTCGGCCCAGCAACCCTCTCAAGGGTAAAAGTGTAGCTGATCCATGTCAAATGGTTTTGAGATCTCGAATCCTTCTGAATCCAAGGGAGTGGCTGCTGTTCGCTGACGATGTAGGAGTCTATCCAATGGGGGGCTAAATTTGCCTCTAGTGTTGTGGATCGGAACTCAGTTGTCCTTCAGCGATACCTTCTCCTTTCTTCCCTTCTAGGATTTGGCATTCTTGCCAGTCTTTGTCTTTGACTCTTCGAGCACATCTGACATTTTTTGCCCCTAGTTGGAGGGGTGCTTCTGATCTGGCTCTGTAAGCTTCTTTTGGTGACATCTGGTCTTCTTGATCTGATTTTCTTGCCGCTAATTCATGGGCTGCTTCGAATCTGGCCACTCAGGCCTCACATTGTAGTTGACCGTTGAACGTTCTGAATTCAAGTTCAAGGTTTTGAAAGTAGAGGGGTCGAGTCTCGAGGCTGAGAGCGATCCTAAGCTGTACAATCTCAAGAGCGATTCCACACAGGTCTTCGTAGGACGACGCAAAACATTTTTTGAAATCTTTTAAGAAAGCGACAAATCGCTAGCGCTGAAGATAGTGTAGAACCAATCTGGATCAAGCCAGGATCCTTTCCAATACTCACACTAACAAGCATGATTTCATTCACTAAGGGCTTAGCATGTCTCTCTTTCTCTCAATTGATCAAATTTTTACAAAACCCGAGGAATTCCTTCCTCTTCGTTTTCACCGCAGTGTTCAAAAGGTTTTGAAAAACTTAGGTCAATGCAATGAGTTCGAGGCACATAAAAGTAGGCAAAAAGCACTGCCATTTCATTCTAGACTTGTTGGCACAACAGGCTCAATGTAGCACAAAACATGACAGCCATAGCTGTTTCATTCAGATTTCCTGGTTGCAACTGGCTCCAAGCAGAAACAGACTCAAAAGAAAATGAAAAGACAAGCGCAAAACAAAATGGTGATGCCCGAGGTAACACCCCCGGAATCACCTGACCTTTGTACAACAAGACTGACTCGATACAACAAGACAGATCCTTAATCAAAAAGACTGACTCAAGACAATGAGACAGACTCAAAATAAAACTACAGAACTGACTCAACACCCAAGTCGAAAACTACAAAACTAGCATTCGCAAATGCTCAAAACAGTGCGTGCCAAACGCCACATCTGAAGTAAACTGAACACCGCCCGCAGGTGGTTCATCCCCTGATCACATTCTTATATTATCCTCGAAATTTGCTAACCCAGTGATGGTGGACTTCGCCGAGCTTGGTGGGAGGACAACCCCGTTGTCAAATAGATGATGTACTTCATGACGAAGACGGAAGCAGTTGTCAGTGGCGTGACCAGTCTGTTCGTGGTACGCACAGTACAGGGTAGTATCATGTGAGAGAGGGAAATTACTTGGGAGAGGTCAAGGCTCGAGGGTTTTGAGATACCCCTTTTTAGCGAGGATTTGAAGTGCCTTAGACAAAGGCATGTAGAGGGCGTGAAAGACCCTGCGACCTTGGAGCAGATACTTCGAGGTCTGCGTGCTTTTGCTGGACGCACTTGAAAAAGGATCGACAGGTGCTGCATTGGCTCTCTGATCTTTTCCAGGTGCAGGGTTAGGATTGGCAGGAACAGTTCTGGTGCGACGGTCCCTATCTTGATTTTTCCTTCGGCCTGAACTGCTCTTGGCTTGAGTGGGAAAGACGACATCTACAGTCTTAGCCACAATCGCAAGTACTTGCTGCTTATTCAACCCCCTGGCTTTCAGAGCCTTAACAGCTTGCTGGAGTTGTTCATAGGGATCAGTGTCCACCTTCATCTTGTTCTTTCCATTAGCCTCAGCTTAGCGGAAGGTTTGGGTTACTTGGTCAGAGTGGAGCCTTGTTGTCGGCATGTCATTGCCGGAGTTGGAGACAGCTTTAGGTTGGCTGAGCTCGATCACAATTCGCCCCAGCAGTGGGGGCTCCTGCGGTATGAAATTCCCGGCATACGGTGTAGTTAATGGTGAAGCCGACATCCCGTAGGCGAGATCAGCCACAGACCTCTGAAGGTCACCAATCATTCCCATCAACTCAAATGTTGTGGGCTCACGAGCTTTAAATAACTGGGGTTCCCAGATCGGGCGCGCGGAAGGCGACCTGAGCGGGTGTGGTATTTCAGCATCGGTTTCACCCTGCAAGATGATTCCTTAATCGAATGCGGCTGCCATAACAACAATTTCCTCTGAATTTTGTGTCATCATAAATCCGCTGAACTGAACGGAGGTGACGTGACTGGTGACTGAAGGATCTGATGAACCGGTGAGTCTTTTTCTATCTTGCCTCAGCAAAGGGGAACAGTGGTTGCTCTGAACCGAGTCTCTGAACCCTTAAAAGAAGAAACATGCAGCATTTCAGCTCAATTTCACCAGAACGGATATAAGCACTACCCCAAAACTGAATAACTGTATTCAACCACTGATCGCTGTTTTCCAAAAATACTGCCCCAAATCTGAACCTGATACCTGCAGATATACTAATTCTCAAAATACTGATGCTGGTGCCCGCAGGCCTGATGCCCAAACTTACAAACTGATACATACAACCCTATAGAGACACACTCTGACAGCACATATCAAGCAAGTGAGAGCCAAAACACCTCTATGCTGGGGTAGGATTTCCCTGTCCTATTCTGTCAGGAGCTAGGATTTCACTACGCACGCAGCGGTTTCAAACAACCTAAAATCGGGTAAGCAACCTGTCCTAGTTTGGAATGGTCACTACGGATTTCGATATGCAGTAGGCCGAATGGTCAAAAAGGGTGCCCCGGTAAAAATCGGGGTTTGTGTTCCCGTCGTGGCAGAGCCTGCAACCGGTCAGCCTTATGACACGCTTCTCGAAGCGAGCCTCCGGCAAACCATTCAAGAATAGCATCCAGCAAACATGATGTCCTAGGCGCACCAATGCACATGCAATGCAAAGAAACACATAAGTGTAATCAAAACAAGATATCATGAGTTCGAGTCAAGCTCTCTAAATCCCCAGTAGAGTCGCCAGAAACTATAGACGCGCCCTCGGGCCTCATGCTACAGTTCGGACTCAATTTGTGTCACGGTCTTGTATCTAATCTCGCAGAGTGCAATGCAAGACCGATGAATCATCAAAGAGTCCAAATCCGACAAATCGTTTTTGAAAACAGATTTTTTTTGAAAGAAATGCCAAACATGGACTGCTTTGCCAGATATAGAGTCGCCACCTAAATATTTATTTTGGGGGAATTTAGGAAACCCTGACTCGTTGCCTAAGGCCGCGTGTCCGTCATCACCAAAGTTGCCTCGGCTCGGGAACTTGGGTACGATTGGGGAAGGTCACTTCGTGAGCACCCCCGCTCGCACGATCAAAGATCGGCCTCTACTAACCATGATATCAAGTTTTGAAAACATTATGTGCTCTTATTCCGATTATTAGCCTAGATTTACTATGTGATGCACACAACATACAAGTATAGACTGGTTCGCCTGAATTGGAACAAAACATTTCATGTTTGTTTCTTTGAAAATGGTTTGATGGTGCTACCCACAAGTAGGCTAAGACGTGGATTTGCCACCCTCGAGTGGGCTTAGAAAACATGATTTTGCCACTATCTAGTGGGCTTAAAACTCACAATTAATGAATTGTTCCAATTCAAATAACCCAACCTTCACCCACAGGCATTCAGGCAGTTATATCACATAAGCAATTAGCCTCATGGTAAGCATGCTATCATGGCAGTCACTCACACGCATGCAAGGATGCTAAAGCATAAACACTTACCGGGTACTCTAAGCCAAAACAGAAACTATGTTAGAAATCCATGCATGATCGTAACTATACAGAAATGCCTAATGCAATACATGCAAAATGCAACTAAGATAGGCTCGGCTATTCTAAAGGTGGCATGTGAAATGCTACAACTAACAAGTATTCAACTCGGAATTGAAATACAAATGCAATTAGTATGATGCGCCGAGCCCGGTGCATGCAAGATAGATGAATGAATGCAAACATGCTATCATACTGCGTGCTAATTGAAACATGCCCTAATCTAACCATCATAAGCTGGTAAATAACAGGGAGAAAGACGTGGGGTTGGAAGACATACATCACACGCACGCACACTTATTACAGTTGTGCCCTTGCTCGGAGGATCCAAATAAATAATATGCAGTGCGAATGAATAGTACAGTCCGAATAAATACAAAATCCTAATTAATTAACAAATTAATCTAGGAAAGCAGGGAATTAGCATGCAAGCTATGGACCGCCTCGGCTCTGTTCCGAATGATGAATGATGCATGCTCGGTTTGCCTTTGTCGAGAAATCCCTTGCGATGCCCCGGTCTGCCTCTGTTTGCAATTAATCCCGGGATGTTGTGCGAAGCTCTAGAAGGCTGCTAATTTCTGGTTTGCTGCAATAGAGAGCAAGAAGGGGGCATGGCAAAGTATTTTCACATATGTATGCACGCCTCGATCCTCGTGCCACCAATCACGCATATCGATGCATGATGGCCGAGGAGTCAAATTGCAGGACTCAATATGAAATGAATGCACATGAAACACAACAAGGCCTAGACTCCATCACGGGTAATCCGAAATGTCGGCGACTGAGGAATTGAGACATGTTTCGTCACTCAGAGTACGAAACGTCCCTCGTTTCCCATGCTTGGGCTAACTCCTATCCCAAACACAATGCAAATGAGATGGCATACACAATGCGACTAACATACAACCTAGCATACGCAACGCTATGAAATGGCATACACAATGCTCGATGTAACATGGCATACACAACGCTCTAACATACAACCTAGCATACGCAATGCTATGGAATGAAATGGCATACACAATCACAATGGACTTAAACCAACATGAGTGGACCTTAGCCACACTCACATCAGTGGCCATTAGATGAAAATGAGACAACCGAAATCCGTGCACACATGCACGCAAATCGAGGACCGAACCTAAGGCATAAAATACCACTCTACCAAGGCATGACAAGGGATGTAAGATGGCATTCAAACATGTAAATTTCAGCACTGAAACATGATGCTAAATGGTCCCGAAACATGGAAATATGGCACCCGATGCATGGAATAAGCCCCGAAACTCAAAACTAGGCACATGTATTGAACCACAAGTGCACAAAGGAAGCATTATTTGATCATGAAGTATAAAGACAGAGCCAAGGCAGTCCCAAAATATGCACATTTCGGGTTTAAAGCATGGCCAAAAGATGCTAACATGATGGACTAACATAGCATGCAACATTGGCTAACAAGCATGGTTTACATGGCATGTATATGAAGCGTATGAGAACTCATCAAACCAGCCAAAAACAGTGAATAAAACATGCCAAAATATGCCTGAATAATCACTGAAATGCAGCCGATGCATGCAAAAAATGAGGGGCTTCTTTGGAGGGCCATGCAAGGGATTGTTAAGCACATACAAGATAGACATGAAGCATAGAAAAACCACCTCTGGAAATGGACTATGGCACACCTAAAACTCACCAAATTCACCCTAAAATGGGTCTAGGAAACATGAAAAGAAAGGCCCTTTGAAAGGCCTTGGATGGGATTGCTCTACACATGCATTGTAGACATAAAATATGGCCAAAAGGGCCCTGGACAGAGCCAAGGCAGACCCTAAAACTCACAGAATGAGGCCTGAAACATGACTTCGATGCATGCAAAATAGGGTCCCTTTGGAAGGCCCAAAATACCACCAAACAAGACAAGGAGAGAGGGGGTCACCCCCCCTCTAATTTTGGCCCTCAAAAATATATCTAAGCCACTGAAAATCCACTGGATTTCAGTGGCTAAGAGGCCAAACCATGGCCAATGCAAGTGTTCTAATGCATGGCCCTAATCATGAAGGAATGAAGCATGCATAGGAGAAGATGACCCCAAACAGAAAAATGCCCTTAATAAAACTTGAATAGGGGCTCAAAATAAGAACTTTTCCAATTTATGACAAATCTCAAAAATGTTCACAAGTAAGCCTAAAATATGATGCAAAAATAGACCTAAAAGAGAGATAGAGGATAAGGGGAAGTAGATGACCTCAAAAAGCAAAGTGTCCTTAAGAAAAGTTGAAGAGGGGGTCAAAATAAGACACTTTACAGTTTGGGTTGAAGCCCACAAATGCTTGCAAATAAGGCTAATCAATCATGCAAAATAAGGCAAGAAAAGGGAAAATAGGGACTCACCCTTGAAGAGCAGATTTCCAGCAGCTTCTGGACCAAGTTGGTGAACCTTCAACCCCTTTAAATCAGCTCCAAGATGCTGGAATGGATGATGGACGTGTTATGCTAAGGGTTGGTGTGCAAATGGTGCAAGAAAACTAGGGTTTGGAGGCTCTAAAGTAGAGAGATGGAGGGTTGTATTTCTATTTCTCAACCCAAAGTTTCTAACCCTTGCAAATGGAGGTGAAGTGTGTGTTATATAGAGGTAGAAGGGTGAGGCTTCTTGGGGAAGCCAAGAGGGAGGTTCAAGGCTTCTAAAAGAAGCTTGACCAAAGGGGTCAAGCTTCCTCAAGAAGCTTGACCAAAAGGGCCAAACTCTTTTTAAAACCAAGAAAAGGGGTCAAAACCACTTTTAAAAGGGCCAAAACAAGGACAAAGCCCCCGGGCAGTGGGTCAAGTGTAAAACAATTGGCACAGCTGGAACACACTCAGAGAGACAAAACTGGCCGACCAGTTCAAAAGGTTCAGGGTGGTCGGCCGACCACCTCCCTTGGTCGGCCGACCAGGGGTCAAAAGGTTCAAGCAAAATTTCTTGTCAGCCTACCTAGAAAGGTGGCCTCCTAGATGAGCAGATTACGGCTGTGTGGTGAAAAACCAGAAAATGTGACCCCGAAGAGAGAAAAACTAGCTGTTAGAGGGGTTCAAAAGGGTCAAGAACAGAAAACTGGTCGGCTTACCATATTGGTGGCCTCCCAGATGAGTAGATCACAATGGTGTGGTGGGAGGCCAGAAATTATGGCTCAAAAGTGGGAAAAACCAGATTTCTGTAAGAAAAACGGGCTGGAGGAGAGAGAAAAAGGGGAAAGCTGGTTTTTCAAGGGAAAAGGTGGCCTCCCACCATACCACCACCTTCCTAACCATGAAAATTGGGCCCTTGCCAAAAATGGGCCAAGACGGATGCAAAACGAGGGTTCGGGGGCCAAAACACGCGGCCCGGGGCCCCGAAAACAAGCTGTTAGGCACCAGAGGTGGCGTACGGCCACGAAGGTGGTCTCTCGAGCCACAATGTTCCTCTAGGGAGAGGAAACAAGGTGTGTGCCAAAATTCGGAGCAAACGGAGGTAGTTAGGCGGTCCCGAACCGAGGCACACGGCCGACGGCTCCAAAAACCGATAACTGGTCTCCAAACAGAAAAAATGGACTACGACCACGAAACGTAGCCTACGGCCACTGAGAGATGGTCTACGAGACCTCTCCCTCCCTTTGAGAAGAGAGAACGGAGAAAATAGGACCTGATTCGCAAACCGAGGCAAAGCACAAAAGAACCCCGAAGTCCGGAGGCAAGGCTCGCAGCCGAGACTCTGCAACTTCAGGATGAGCACAATATGCACCATCACCGAGCGCTCAATCGGTGACGTCTGAGTCTTAAGGTCGGTCAAAAATGGGGTGTCTACAATATAGAATGATGAAAGTGGAGTGTTTTGATGGGGTTTGATTTTAGGAATAGAAATATGTATGTGAGGGCTTGGGACTATTTGGTATTATTACATCAAATAGGACCTAATAGAATACTCATAAACATTTTGGATTAGATAGAATAGAACTCTTAGAAAGGAGATTTACTAAAAAAGCTCCCTATTTCATTATTTCAATTCATATCATAATAGTAAAGTATTAAAAACTTATGGTACTACACGGAGTGAAGTGAGGTTCATTGCAATAGCAATTTGGGACAAATTCGACAAAGCGGCCGCTTTGGATCCTAGAAATCAATTTTAAAAAAATCTTTACAAAATGTTAGCTATTATATTAGTTCATAAACAAAACTCATTTGAATTTAAAAGTTCTGAATAAAATTCAATGACAAAATTAACAAATAGTTGATGTGATAAATTATCTAAAATTAATGGATGGTTTATCAAAAGAAATGAAAAAGTCGATTGATGCGGTAAATTATTTAAAACTAATGAATAATTGTTTTCCAAATGTATAATTTGTTTATAGAATACTATTGATTATACTTGTTACAATTGCTTAGAGGGGAAAAAAAACTTTTCAAATTTTAAATTCAGTCAATTATGTCACGAGAAATATTGAATGAATTAACAATTTATATATATATATATATATATATAAAGATTTAGTTGATAAGTTAAATTATATAAGCTTTATTAATAATTTTGTAGCTAAAAATGTAGCAAAGCAATTTTATCTATAAAAAATGATTTAGTTGATAAGTTAGATTATGTAAGCTTGATTAATAGTTTTGCAACTAAAAATGTAGCAATTGTGATGTTTAAGTAGTATTTTGTTACAATTTGTTCACTTTTTATTTTGTACTTCTATTTGGATTATTTTTTTCATTTTTTAAAAATATTTAAATAAATTTTCATAAAGTTATATATGAAAGTAATCTTTTTATGAGTATGGTCAAATAGATAAAAATAAATAAATAAATAAGAAAAAGGAAAAGAATGATGTATAATCATTTGAACATAATTTTTTTATTATTTAAAATACATATAAAATAAAGAGTAATACTACAAACCCACTCTTACCTACTCTGAATTTACCTAGAATTATTATCTTATAGTTCAGATTTATTCTATATATGAACTCCATACCACACAAATTCGATCACAACCACACAATCTCATTCTGGATAAATTTAGGTGAGTACCTAGAATTATTCTAAAATAAATGGCTCTACATTAAGAGTTCACTTTGTGCTTTGGAAAAGCCAAGCCCAGCCTTAGTTCATCCCTTAGTCTTTCTATTTGGCAAGAGGCCTATTTTGGTAATTGGGTTAAAAGTCAGTTTTTGACTTTTTGGTTTTTTTGAGTCACATCACCTCTCTACTTTTTTGCACATTTTTTCAAAAAAAGACAAAAAGTTATCTTTTAACATTATCCTACTTTGATGTTTCGAGACATTAATTTTGTAGCTATTTGTACTTTTTTGACAAAAATTATCACGTGGCAATTTCTCAAATTATTGATGTCATGTGGTGATGAAAGATGAAGAGTCAAAGATTTTTTGGAACCCACCGCCAAGGTCAAAGTGAAATAGAGTTGGAAAGTGATTCATTTATCTTAATTAATTAAATTAACCAAGTCATTGGATTAATTAATTAATTAATTTAGATTTGATGGATAATGTGAGCCTAATTGTTCCTAAGATTTAGGAGGTTTTTTTAGGATTATATCCTATTTTGGTGCCTTATCTCCTAATTAGTTGTTAAGCGATTGCTATGGATGAAGATTGCCTGAGATTTAGAAGATTGACCAAATAAACATTAAGGCTACAAAAGCGGAACTAATTTTCCCAACTCAAGGAAAGTAGAGTTTCTATAGAACACGTGTCTACTTGGAAGGAGATATGAGATCAACAATATATTACAAATGTGGAACTTTTTTTCCCAAATAATGCAAGATTGGGTTTTTTGGGTTTCTTGTGGATAAACATACATGGCAAATGAAGTGGCTTTGAGGATCAATCCAAATGAGCCATTTCCCTAAATCATGCAAATAAATTTAAATTTGATTCTTAAGGGACACGTGGCGGCTTCAAGGAGGTTTTTTTTTTTTTTTTGGGATCAAGGCGCTTGATCAACCAAGTCAAAGCTACAAAGAAAGGTATTATCCATGGAGGTCAAAACCGTTCATATTCTTGGTGGTCAAGTTAAGGATCAAGGACGCATGTCACCAAGAGAGGTTACCACGTTCCTAAGGGGCTTCCCCAATACTATATAAAGGACTCTAAGTGCAACATTCAAACGGCCCTGACCAAACAACTCGACCAAAAGTCTTACAATACATTTATCTTAACTTCATAGCTTTAATTTTCATAGCTTCATAGCTTTAACCTCGTTACAAATTAGCGTAACAAAATGTCCAAAATTTTGTAGTTCATGCTACAAAAGTTTGTGGATTGGTTACGACATTGTTTGTTACGCTAATTTGTGACAAGATTATGAATTTTGTGATTAATGTTACAAAATTTTGTGGTAAAATTATGTCAATTTATGGTAAGGTGCATATGGTAAAGGGGTGCACACAATAGCGTTTCCCTAAAAAGAGTCATTATTGTTAAATTTGTAATAGATTGTCCTTATCAAATGATTCTATATATAGCCACCTTATACGTTGATCTCTAGACTTGTCAACCATCCTTTGTCACTATCCGCTCTCCACCAACCATCATCTCTCCCATTTTGATCCCCTCTCCTTCAACCACATTGGCTCTTATTTAAAACACTTTTTACTACATGAACCTCCCTTCCCTACTTTTTTTCCCAAGTCAAACTCTACTGCCCCCAAGTCAACCTCTACTTCATATGCAACCTTTCTTATCTAATCCCACATTGTCTTCACCATTCTTTCCATACTGCCTGCTTGTTTGGCCCATTCAAATTATGGTTTGTTAGGGAAAATAGATGATTTCCCACAAGTGTAAATCAATCGAAGGAAATAAAAATGTTGCGAAAAAAGTAAATCAACGACACAAGAATTTTTACGTGGTTCCCTCAATATGAGGTACGTCCACGGGACCGTAGTCCGATTCCGCTATCAACCAAGAGTTTTCAAACGATTACAAATGAAACACAAAGGTCTCACAACTACCCTAAATAATCACAAATAAATAGAGGAAAGACCTCACCAAAATGGATGAAGAAATGTCTTCGAAACAAAGTTGAATAAGCCCACAAATCTGAACCAAAATAGCTTCCACTAACATTGCAGAGTGCAGCCCAAAATAGTCCTTTAAAGCAGATAAGCCGAAGCAAAACTTTGAAGCTTTAGCCAAAGTGAGTGGAGCACAAAGACAAATACACATAGTACTATTGTTCAACTCACCGAATTGGATGTTTCACACCAGATGCTCCCCACCGAAATCAATAAATATAAAATATATTAATATTAGCAGCACACATAATAAACCTTTTGGACTTCACAAAACCCTAGTCACCAAACATATTTTAAATACCCCTTGGGCCTCCAAAAAAGTTCGATATAATATATAAAAAATAGATTATAACCAACACTAAACCAAATTTAATATTCTTTAAATAAATTATTAGGTTTCATACTCCACTAAGGAGGCATACTCAACAATTCTCCCCTTACCAACTGGGGTGGAGACATCAACCATACCCACCAAGGTTCGACACTTCAAATGTTTGTTTGACAGAGACTTAGTCAACATATCTGAAACATTATGTAGATACCCCATTTTTGACCGTCCTCAAGACTTGGACATCATCACTTGTGCATATGATGATTGTGACTGCATGTGTTCGTTTTGAGGGCCCGAAGTCCTCGGCGGAATACCCTGTCTTTGAGCCATTAAACCTTGTCTTTTTTGTGCCTTGTTTTGGACCAAAACTTGGTATCTGGACCTTTTAGTGACCTGTCGGCCACCACCATAGGTTGTCGGCCATGGCTCATGGTTGTTGGCCATTGGTGTGACCAGTCGGCCACCAGTGTCTTTTTCCAGATATTTGTTGACAGCTGTGACAGCTGTTAGCACACTGAGCTGCATCTACCTACACGTGTATGGTAGGATGTTTCTAAGCTCAAGGCTTGTTTTTCTATATATATGGCGGTTCCTCCCCCATTGTTGAATGTTAGAAATTTTGGAACAAAAAATCTCTCTCTCTCTCTCTCTCTCTCTCTCTCTTGTAATTTTGTGCTTAGTTGCTTGTTTTCTCTACACTTTTACATACACTACCTTAAACAAAGTTGCTTTTCTTTGTGTTGATGTTAATTGAGACCCTCTTTGAGCTCTAGCAAGTGGTTTTAGCTTGGTTTGGTGCCTAAACTTGAGCTTTGCTTCAAAGGTATAATACTTGCCTTGTTTACTTTGTTTCAATATACTTGTTTTACCATCTTTTCTTACTTTTTTGGGGCTGGTTTTAAAATGTAAAAAGTTATGTTTTTGTGGCTTAAAAGTGGTGATTTGAGCCCTTTTTTAGTTAGGAGGTGGTTCACCCTTCTTGCTTCTTAGTTTGTCAAGTTTTTGTGCCTTTATTCATCACTTTCAAACCAACTTTTTTGGGCCTTTTAACCACTAAATTTTAGAGGTTTTTCAGTGGTAAAAAACTCATTTTGAAGTCCAAAATTGGAGGGGTTAGCCTCCCATCCTTGTGTCTTGTTTGCATGCCTAGTTAGCCCCATTTATTAGCTTAATGTTTTAGCTTTTTGTGGCTCAAGTCTAGCATGTTTTACACTCTGTTTTGAACTGTTTTGCCACTGTTTTGGCAGTTTTGCGCCATTTGAGCCTTGTATGGCATGGTTGTAGTGTAAGTTCCTTCTCTAGCTTAATGTTTTAAGGCTTTAACCACCATTGGTTTGAGTTGGTTGCATGTTTTAGTGCTTTTATCACTCATTTCCAGCACTTAATCATCTCTGCAACCTCCCTCCTTCCTTGATTTTATTTTTACTTTGAAAGTGGTTCAAACCATTTGTTTGTTTAAAGCATGAAATTGAGGTGTTTGTGCTTAATGGTTTAATCTCTTTTGGGGTTCGTTACCAATGGCATGAGGTCTCCGTCATGCCTAAAACAACCTTTGGTTTAAGCTCTCTTTCCATTAGAGGACACTCACCAATGGACTTAATGGATTAAGGAATGATTTGGTAATTAAAATGAGTAAACAAAATTGGCAAGTAAAAGAGGCAAGATAAGCATCTCTTTGTGTTGCATTGCATGTGTTCAAATCGGACGTTAGTTTGAACACAAGGACAATGGAACATTTCATACTCAAAAGTGATGAAATGTGCCATTTTCCTAAAGTCTCCATTGCCCTTGATCATGCATGATAGGGTGATGGACATTTTGGTCTCATTTTGCATTTATTAAACTTGCACAATTGGTTTCACAAGCCATCATGCAATGAAATTGCTTGATTAATGGTTTATGAACCAAATTCTGTCCCTCCTTTGATTTCCCCATGAAAAGGAGAGGCAAAGTGTGCAAACAACCCTTGAGAAATACACTATTTTGCTCTGCTTTGCTCTCTGTTGCAACAAGGAAGTTCAGGACAGCAGTGGCCGACTGACCACCACCAGTAGCCGACCGGCCCCTTGTCGGCCACCAAAGAAATTTGCACATTGTGTTGGTAAGATAGAGCAGAGGTGTTTTGGAAGTGGTCAGCATTGTCAATGCTCAAATGTGTAAACAGGGGCGTTTAGCAGCAAAACAGTGACCTTTCGGGTGGAAATCGAGCACGTGCATGAGCCTCCCTTGCATTTCAAGCTTATTTAACGTTTAACTATCTAGCTTAACTACATGTTGTAATTAATTTGTGTTAACTAATTAAAAATTGTAAATAATTAGTTAGTATAACTAGTTATTCGATTTCGTTTTGTAATTACTTAACTAGAATAGTTAATTAATTCGAGTTTTGTAATAATTAGTTAGCTTAATTAGTGTAGCTAGTTAGCTTAGCTTATTCATTCGGACCCACCTTCGCGAGGGCGTAATGTTGTAATAAGTGTGTGTGTGTGTGTGTATGTCTTCTAACCCCACGTCTTTCTTCTTTTATTTACTCGTTTTTGATGGTTAGATTAGGGACATGTTTTAATTAGCATACCTTATGCTTGCATCCATTCATTCATATTGCACGCACCAAGGCTCGACGCATCATTCAAACTGCATTGCCATTTCAATAATTCGTTGAACACGTGTTTAATCGCATGTTATCTAATTGTTTCATATGCCATATTAGTAGCCGAGCCTATTAATTGCATATTGCATGTGTTGCATTAAACACTTAACATAGTTAGGAATCATGCATATTTCACTAACTCATGTTTTCCTAGCTTGGAGTATTAGGTGAGTTTTTACGCTTTAGCATACTTGCATGAATGTGAATGTTGCCATATTTAGCATGCTTTCCATGAGGCTATGTGCTTAAATGCTAAACTGCTTGAATGCCTGTGGATGAAGGCTTGTTGTTTGAATTGGAACAATTCGATAAATGTGCGTTTTAAGCCCACTTTGTTGAGTGGCAAATCATGTTTTAAGCCTACTATATTTGGTGGCAAATTCGCAAACTTTAAGCCCATTTGAGGTGGCAAATTCAAACCATTTTCGCAAACAAACATGAGTTGAATTGTTCCAAGTCTTGCAAACTAGTCTATACTTGATTGTGCGCATCAAATAGTAATGTGAGCTAATAACCAGAATAAGAGCACATAATGTTTATAAAAAATCATATCATGATTAGTAGAGGCCGATCTTTGATCGGCAAGCGGGGGTGCTCAATTCATGACCTTTCCCTCTCGTACCTAAGTTCCTAAGCCGAGGCAACTTTGGTAATGATAGACATGTGGCCTTTGGCACGAGTCATGGGTTTCCTAAATTTCTCCAAAACAAAATATTTAGGTGGCGACTCTGTATCTAGTAAAGCAGTCCAAATTTGGCACTTTTTGATTCAAAATCACTTTTCCAAAACGATTTGCCAGATTTGGACTCTTTGGTGATTATCAGTTTCACATTGCACTTGTGAGATTAGATTCAAAACTGCAGGAGTCTGAACTGTAAGGCTTCTTTTCGAGCTTTCGAAAGGGGGCGCGAAAAAGTTGAGCTACAGTTTCTAGCGACTTTGATGGAGATTTAGAGAACTTGACTCGAACTCATGATATGACATTTTTTCTACGCTTATGTGTTTCTTTGCTTTTACATTTGCATCGGTGCGCCTAAGTCACTGTGTTTGCTATCTACTATTCTGAACGGTTTTTTGGAGGCTTTCTTGGAAAAGCTTGCCAAAAGGCTAACCAGTTGTGAGCTCTGCCACGATGGGAACACAACCCTTAGATCTAGACTACCACTATACCGTTTGATCCTCCTTTCACTTCTCGGTGTTAGGTGTGAAAGGTATATTAGGTAGTCTTGTTGAGGTACCCTTTTTGACCAATCGACCTAGTTGCATATCGAAAGCCATAGAGGCTATTCCAAACTAGGACATGTTGCTTACCCAAATTTAGGATTGTGTGAAACACTTTGTTTTGAATAGTGAACCCTAGCTCCTAACGAAACTAGGACAGGGTAACCCTACCCCCTCATAGGGGTGTTTTGGCTCTCTTTAGCTGGTATGTGCTTTACAGTGAAACTGTACAGGAATATGCATATCAATTGCAAGGTTAGTATCAGTTTGTGGGGTAGAATTCAGTATAGAGAGTATAGTCATTCAGTTGTGGTCATATCTGTTCTAGTGAAATTGGGCTGAGGTGCTGTCTGTTTTCTCTTTTGCAAGGTAGTTTTGGAACCATAGCTTCAGAAGGCTCCGATATCCCCTGAGTACTCTGGACTCGTGTCGATAGACTTTGTAAGGATAGGGACATAGTTCAGAGGCAGTCAGTGTTTGCTTCACTTTCGCCAGTGGTGAGACAAAGGAGGGCCAGACAGGGTTCACCAGTTCCATTGGTCCAATATTCACCAGTTAGATTACCTTCGTTTAGCTCATCTCGAGCATCTACCCCTATCATGGCTCAGCCTCTGACAAATTCAGAGGAATTATTACTCCATCTGTAGCAAACAGTTGACTCCCTCCAGCAGCCAAGGTTATGACCCGTCAGGCCGAGGTTATAACTAGCCTACAGCAATAGCAACCGCAGCCAACAGTGGTCTCTGCATCACATGTACCCACTGTAGCTATCCATGTGCCTGGTACCACAGCTAATGCTATTACTGCTCAAGATCCACAAATCGAGGGTGTTCCGGTTCTTCTAGTTCAAACAGAACCCATCCCAGCACAAACTTCTAGAGCCTCGGTGTATCAAACCGAGGCACTGTTCGAATTTGAGGTTGATCTAACCACACTTAAAGTCAACAAGATGGAAAAGCTGTTCAAAAAGGCATAGGAGTCAACTCTATTCCAGACATAGAGAATGGGCACACTAAATTGGTGGTTACCTTACTGGAGCGGTTCAAGATGTCGCATATTGACCGCTTCGATGGCTCTGGAGATCCGATGGTGCATTTGCATCTGTTTTTTTGATATCCTACGACCGATGGGTTTGACCTGAGTACAAAAGTTGTCACTATTCAGTTGAACCATATCTGGAATGGCTGACATCTGGTATGCTAAATTGGAGGACTCGGTAAAACAGAGCTAGTAGGAGTTGGCTGAATCCTTCGTTGCCCAATATTCCTACAATACGTAGATCGAGGTCACAACTCGTGATCTTGAGACAACGTGTTAGGAATTGAAGGAGGACTTTTCAGAGTTTGTTATTCGATGGAGGACAAAGGCGGCTATGATGGCAAGCAAGCCTCCAGAGAAAAAGCAAGTTCGTATCATTGTTAGAAATCTGCATGAAAGGCTATTATAGAAAATGATAGTCCTTCCACTATTCAACTTTAAGGACCTCTATGAAATTGGGGTTCAAATCAAGGATGTCATTAGGTAAGGGATCATTGTAGAGGGTAATGAACCTATGAGGAGGAATGTTGTTTGTAGTTCCAATGGTAACACAACTGCGAAATGCTCAGAAGTCAATACTGTCACCACCAATCCCAAAACTGCCAACCCTTTTGCCAATACCAACCCATTTGCCAATACCAACCCACAAACAGCCAGCCCAACCCGAGCTCAAGGTAGAAATTGCACCCCCCTTCTATATGAGCCTAACCAATGCACTAAAAGTCTTCATGGAAAAAGGGTATCTCAAAGCCCTTGATCCCCAACCTCTTCTTGACCCACTCCCTGCCAGATATAACCCCACCAAATATTGCATGTATCATCAGCAGCACGGTCATGGCACCGATCGTTGCTACCGCCTTCGTCATAAGGTTTAGAACCTCATTGACAATCAGATGACAGCTCCACCTCAAGACCCTAATGTTACCACCAACCCACTTTCCATCCATGACCAAGTATCTCCTCCCTACCTCAACCTAATCCATACACTACCATCAACCTACAACCCCAGCATATACATCACCCCAGCCCATTTACCCAAGCCTGAGGTGTTCATTCCAAAAAGCAAGGACTTGTGTATGATGGATGCACTTGAACCCCAATCATCTCAAATCCATGAACCCACTACTTCTGAGCTAATGAGCATGATTGAAGATCTTCAGAGAACTGTGGCAGATCTAGACTTTGGGATATTGGCTTTGTCATCGACCACCTTACATACCAGGAATTTCATATTAAAAGGCTCCTCAATCTTAGGACGGGCTTCATTGGAAGAAGGCCAATCCCTTGGCAAAGTGGAGGCAAATGGCGAGAACAAGGTAGGGGCAGGTATTGGTCCCTATGAACATCTTCAATGAGCTATTGAGGCTTTGAAAGCCGAATGACTGAACAAACAGCAAGTGCTTGCAATTGTTGCAAAGACTGTGGATGACACTTTTGCCACTTAGGATGAGAGCATTCTGAATTAGGGGACAAGCTGGGAAAAGGGATGTCGTACTAGAAACGCCCCTTTCAGTTTCAATCCTACACCTATAAGAGATTATCAAACCCAGTCAACACCTGCCACTCCCTTTGTCAAGCCTGTCAGAATTGGTAACCGCACCTTCAATCCCCTCTACATGACCTTGTTCAAAGCTCTCCAAATCCTTATAGGACAAGGCCATCTCAAACCCCTTAACCCTCGGCCTCTCCTAGATGCCCTTTCAACCAGGCATAATGCTGCCAAGTACTGTGTCTTCCATCAACAAACTGGCCATGACACTGACGGTTATTATCGTCTTCGCCATAAAGTTCAACATCTGATTGACAACGAGGTCATCGTCGCACTAGGTCCTGCAAAGTCTATTGATACTAGATCAATGAACTTGGGGGATAATGTGACTATGTGATCGGGGATGAACCACCTGCCAATGGCGCTCATTTTATCCCAGATATAGCGGATGGCATGCACTGTTTTGAGCAATTTGCGAATGCTATTTATTTTACTTTCTGACTTGAGTATTGAGTCAGTTCTGCTGTGTTGTATTGAGTCTGTCTTGTTGTGTTAGAGTCAGGTGATTTCGAGGGTGTTATCTCGAACATCACTATCTTGTTTTGTGTTTGTCTTTTATACTATTTCTTTTGCGTCTGTTTCTACCATTGAGCCAGTTAAGCCAAAAGTTCTGAATGAAACGATAGTGATTTTCACCTACTTTTTTGTACCTTGAAATCATTGCATTGACCTAAGTTTTTCAAAACTTTTCTAACACTATGATGAAAACAAAGAGGAAGGAATTCCTCGGGATTTGCAAAAATTTGATCAACTGAGAGAAAGAGAGGCATGCTAAGCCCTTAATGAATGAGATCATGTTTGTTAATGTGAGTACTGAGAAAGATCCTAACTTGATCTAGATTGGTTCTACATTGTCTTCAGAGGAGCCTGAGCGGCTAGTCGCTATATTAAAAGATTTCAAAAAATATTTTGCGTGGTCCTACGAAGACATGCGTGGAATCGCTCTCGAGATTGTACAACATAGGATCACTCTCGGCCTCGAGACTCGACCCCTTTGCTTTCAAACCTTGAACCTTGACTCAAAATGTTCAACGATCAATCACAATATAAGGCTTGTATGGCCGGATCGAAAGCAACCCTTGAACTAGGGGCTAGAGGGTTAGATCAAGAAGGTCAGAGGTCATTAAAGGAAGCTTGCAAAGCTAGATCAGAAGTAGCCCTTGAACTAGGGGCAAAAATGTCAAATTTGCTCAAAGATTCAAAAGATGGGTCATTCCGCAAACCAATGGAGATCGGCAAGAAAACTAAAATCCCATGAATGGGGAAAAGAAAAGTTTTGCTGAATGACAATCGAGTTCCTATCCACAACACTATGGGCAAATTTAGACCCCAATTGGATGGGCTCTCACATCATCAAGACTATTTAGTCAAAAACAACAGCCATTCTCCTAGATTCAGATGGCTTAGAGATCCTATGACCAATCAATATGAACAAGTTAAACTTTTCTATCCTTGAGAGGCTCGCTAGGCCGAAAACCCGAAAGGGCAACCCAGGAAAAAGTTACAGCAAGAAGAAAAAGAAAAAGAACAGAAATGAAAAAAATAAAATGAAAAAGAAAAAGAAATAAAAAGAAGAAAAGAAAAAGAGAAGAACAAAGAAGAATGAAAAGAAAAATAGCTCGCAAGGTTGAAAACTTGAAAAGACGACCTTGGCAAAAGCTAGAGCACAAAAAGAGAGTGTCAACACCCGAGTGAACCTTAACCCGAAACTACGTACGGCCTGATTCCCATCTTTGGGATACGTAGGCAACTTCATCCTAAAGTTCGGCCCCAATCATTTTCAACCTGCTTGGCTCATCCATGTTGATTGGTTTATCCTTGTTCAAACTCGGCTATCTTATCCATGTGCAAATTGGCTTGTCTTCGTTGAAATTCGGGTGTCCTATTTCGTTACAAGATTCAGCTATAAGACAAATCAAATTCAGATTTGAGACTGTGCATCCCGAGAGTAGATTTTGCGTTGGTTGAGCAATGGCCATTTGCAAAAACTGTTTTGAAGATTTTTAGTGAGGTTGACTAGTTTTCCCGAAAATTATTCCATTTTTCCAACACTGGACCATTTCTTGGACCCAAAAAAGGAAAATTTTCAGTGCTCACAACCTGACTTGCATGATTTCAAATCAAAAAATTGAATAAGCATGTTAATCTAACTCTCATGTGAGTCAAAATTGTTTTAGTAGAAAGCCAAAACAAAAAATGGTCAAAATGATGAACTAGGGGCACAGTTGAGTCGGGTTTTCTGTTTTTTTCCCGTTGTCAACATACTTGCCAGAAAGGGCATCATACTTGCTAGAAAGGGCACCATACTCGCCAGAAACGACACTATATTTGCCAGAAAAGGGTGCAACTGAAGCTAACAACAGAGAGCCGAAAGCTCTCTTATCCTCCAAGCAGTGAGATATCAAGCTTAGTGCGAAGCACGGACTGGAAATGGAGCAAGATATTCGCTCCCCTCATAAGGTCCATAACTTCCAGCTTATCCATCAACTACACCTGGGAAAGGATAAAAAAATAAAAGAGATTAAAGAATAGAGAGATGTGCGCTAAGAGGAAAAGTAAGGAAATGGCTTTTCATAGAAAATAGAGATTGAGAGCCATAGTGATGTGAGAATCACAAATAAGAAAATTTGGGAAACAATACATAGAGAAGCAGGCACCTCGTGAACTAAGAGGTCTCTCGCCATTAGAACACATTCGAGTGTTGTGTTTGTTGTTTTTGTTTGTCTCGATTCTTGTTTTGGGTCGTTTCAAGTGTCAATAGATGTGTTTAGGTTATTTTACCTTCGTTTTCTCTTTGTTGAGTCATGAAGTACTGTAGTCAGTCGTAGGCTCAATACCCAGTTAAGAACTCATTTCTCAATTTCAATTTCAAAAATAAATCGTTTTGCACTCAGAGTGCTGTGCCATTCTCCACATTTGTACAAAACAAGATTCTTTCTTTCATAAACTGCAAGGTTCAACCCAGGTCATATGAGAACAATAGAACAAGGACCTATCTGAAGCTATATAGGTTCCAGATTGCAAAGCAAAAGAAAAGAAGGAAAATTGGAGCATCTGAGTTTGTTTCAATTTCAGTAATTTCGAGATTGCATTCCGGATGTACCTTCTCAAGCCTTGTCATTTCTCCAGAGTATGAGTGTACCTCTATCTTAAGCTCAAGCTTAAGCCTGCTTCAAGCCAGAATAGCGATCAGAAGTGCTCTCCTTGAGTACCATTCCCTGCCAAAGGCATCTTAGTTGTGTTTGCAATGAGTTCCTAGGAGACCAACTATGATGGTGGAAACTAGAGTTCGAATGGCGATGCCTAGAACACAAAGGTTTAGAATTTCCGAGACTAAAGTTTGGTTTGAATACCCAGGGGTGTATCCCTATCTTCAAATCTGTATGGCAGCCCCATAGATTGAGATAGCATGTGTGCGCCTCAATTTTGGATACTTAACTAACCTAGTCTGTCAGCCCATTAGAGAATAGGGAAAGTTGTGAATAAGATCAGGAAGAAAAGCGGCATACATGGCTTCTACATGAAGAACCCTTGTCAGCATTTGAGGGCCTTTGAATTGTGAGTTAAAGGTAAGAGTTTGAAGAACACAAGGGGGAGATCCCTGTCAGAGCAGAGTGGTTCATCGCCACTCACCCCATGAGGTGCTTGCAAAAGACCCGCTTTGTTTGTTTATTGCATTTCTCTAAGCATCATGCACTGCATTGCTTGTAACATGTATCATATCATCACACTTATTGCATTTATTTGCATCTTGTGTTATCTTGTATAACATTTATCCTTTATGCTGAGTAGCGTTTAGGATCGTTGTCCCCCGGGGCTTTCT
The DNA here is from genome assembly GCF_055761805.1 of Camellia sinensis. Classification (NCBI taxonomy): domain Eukaryota; kingdom Viridiplantae; phylum Streptophyta; class Magnoliopsida; order Ericales; family Theaceae; genus Camellia; species Camellia sinensis. Next base: position 94,718,493 of record NC_138962.1, read on the forward strand.
CAAGACGCATGGAACGCGCCCCTGAGGGTTTTCTTAGGACCTCTTCTCACGATTTCAGTGTGTTTAGAATTTATCTCAGGATGTGTGGAACGCGCTCTTGACTGCTTTTTTTTGGACCTCTTCTCACGATTTCAGTATGGTTAGAGTGTCCCTTTCCTCACATGATTTCAGGGTGTTTGGAATTTATCTCAGGATGCGTGGAATGCGCTCCTGACGACTTTTCTTTGGACCTCTTCTCACGATTTCAGTGTGTTTAGAGTGTCCCTTTCCTCATACAATTTCAGCGTGTTTGGAATTTATCTCAGGATACGTGGAACGCGCTCCTGACGGCTTTTCTTTGGACCTCTTCTCACGATTTCAGCGTGTTTGGAATTTATCTCAGGATGCGTGGAATGTGCTCTTGAGGGCTTTTCTTTAGACCTCTTCTCACGATTTCAATGTGGTTAGAGTGTCCCTTTCCTCACACGATTTCAACATGTTTGGAATTTATCTCAGGATGCATGGAATGCGCTCCTAACGGCTTTTCTTTGGACCTCTTCTCATGATTTTAGTGTGATTAGAGTATCTCAGGACGCTTGATGCACGAGCCTAGACGTGTTTCATCTCGGGACGCATGAAGCGTGAACCTGAGTGACTTTTCTTTTTTTCTCATGATTTCAGCGTGATTAGAGTATCTCAGGAGGTGTGATGTATGAGCCTGGGAGTGTTTTATCTCAGGACGCGTGAAATGCTACCCCGAGCGATTTTCGATTCTCAATTTACCCTGAGTGGTGTTTTCTCTCCTCATCCTGTGTTTTGGCGTGGTTGGAGTTTGTTTTACCCTTCATTCATATGTTATTATTTTGCTTATTGCATCTGTTATTGTTTATTGCAATTTTGTGCTTAGTTGCTTGTTTTCTCTACACTTTTACATACACTACCGTAATCAAAGTTGATTCTCTTTGGGCTGAGGTTATTTGAGACCCTCTTTGAGCTCTAGCAAGTGGTTTTAGCTTGGTTTGGTGCATAAACTTGAGCTTTGCTTCAAAGGTATAATACTTGCTTTGTTTACTTTGTTTCAATAAACTTGTTTTACCATCTTTTCTTACTTTTTTGGGGTTGGTTTTAAAATGTAAAAAGTTATGTTTTTGTGGCTTAAAAGTGGTGGTTTGAGCCCTTTTGTAGTTAGGAGGTGGTTCACTCTTCTTGCTTATTTGTTTGTCAAGTTTTTGTGCCTTTATTCATCACTTTCAAACCAACTTTTTTGGGCCTTTTAACCACTAAATTTTAGAGGTTTTTCAGTGGTAAAAAACTCATTTTGAAGTCCAAAAGTGGAGGGGTTAGCTTCCCATCCTTGTGTCTTGTTTGCATGCCTAGTTAGCCCTATGTATTAGCTTAATGTTTCAGCTTTTTGTGGCTCAAGTCCAGCTTGTTTTACACTCTGTTTTGAACTGTTTTGCCATTGTTTTGGCAATTTGGTGCCATTTGAGCCTTTTATGGCATGGTTGTAGTGTAAGTTCCTTCTCTAGCTTAATGTTATAAGGCTTTAACCACCATTGGTTTGAGTTGGTTGCATGTTTTAGTGCTTTTATCACTCATTTCCAGCACTTAATCATCTCTGCAACCTCCTTCCTTTCTTGAATTTATTTTTGCTTTGAAAGTGGTTCAAACCATTTGTTTGTTTAAAGCATGAAATTGAGGTGTTTGTGCTTAATGGTTTAATTGCTTTTGGGGTTCATTACAAACAGCATGAGGTCTTCTTCGTACCTAAAACAGCCTTTGGTTTAAGCTCTCTTTCTATTAGAGGACACTCACCAATGGACTTAATGGATTAAGGAATGATTTGGTAATTAAAATGAGTAAATAAAATTGGCAAGTAAAAGAGGCAAGATAAGCATCTCTTTGTGTTGCATTGCATGTGTTCAAATCAAACGTTAGTTTGAACACAAGGAAAATGAAACATTTCATACTCAAAAGTGATGAAATGTGCCATTTTCCTAAAGTCTCCATTGCCCTTGATCATGCATGATAGGGTAATGGACATTTTGGTCTCATTTTGCATTTATTAAACTTTCATAATTGGTTTCACAAGCCATCATGCAATGAAATTGCTTGATTGATGGTTTATGAACCAAATTTAGTCCCTCCTTTGATTTTCCCATGAAAATGAGAGGCAAAGTGTGCAAACAACCCTTGAGAAATACACTGTTTTGCTCTGCTTTGCTCTGCTTTGCTCTCTGTTGTAGCAAGGAAGTTCAGGACAGCAGTGGCCAACAGCCACCACCAGTGGCCGACCGACCACCACCAGTAGCCGACCGGCCCCCTGTCGGCCACCAATGAAATTTGCACAGTGTGTTGGTAAGATGGAGCAGAGGTGTTCTGGAAGTGGGCAGCATTTTCAATGCTCAAATGTGCAAACAGGGGCATTCAGCAGCAAAATAGTGACCTTTTGGGTGGAAATCGAGCACGTACATGAGCCTCCCTTGCATTTCAAGCTTATTTAACATTTAAATATCTAGCTTAAATACATGTTGTAATTAATTAGTGTTAGCTAATTAAAAGTTGTAAATAATTAGTTATTCGATTTCATTTTGTAATTAGTTAACTAGAACAGTTAATTAATTCGAGTTTTGTAATAATTAGTTAGCTTAATTAGTGTTGCTAGTTAGCTTAGCTTATTCATTCGAACCCTCCTTCGCGAGGGCGTAATGTTATAATAAATGTGCGTGCGTGTGTGTATGTCTTCTAACCCCACGTCTTTTTCCCTTTTATTTACTCGCTTTTGATAGGTAAATTAGGGACATGTTTTAATTAGCATACCTTATGCTTGCATCCATTCATTCGTATTACATGCACCGAGACTCGACGCATCATTCAAACTGCATTGCCATTTCAATAATTCGTTGAACACATGTTTAACCGAATGTTATCTAATTGTTTCATATGTCATATTAGTAGCGGAGCCTATTAATTGCATATTGCATGTGTTGCATTAGACACTTAACATAGTTAGGAATCAGGCATATTTCACTAACTCATGTTTTCCTAGCTTGGAGTACTAGGTGAGTTTTTACACTTTAGTATACTTGCATGAATGTGAATGTTGCCATATTTAGCATGCTTGCCATGAGGCTATGTGCTTAAATGCTAAACTGCTTGAATGCCTGTGGATGAAGGCTTGTTGTTTGAATTGGAACAATTCGACAAATATGCGTTTCAAGCCCACTTTGTTGAGTGGCAAATCATGTTTTAAGCCTACTATGTTTGGTGGCAAATTCGCAAACTTTAAGCCCACTTGAGGTGGCAAATTCAAACCATTTTCACAAACAAACATGAGTTGAATTGTTCTAAGTCTTGCAAACTAGTCTATACTTGATTGTGCGCATCACATAGTAATGTTAGCTAATAACCGGAATAAGAGCCCATAATATTTATAAACAATCATATCATAATTAGTAGAGGCCGATCTTTGATCGGGCGAGCGGAGGTGCTCAATTCATGACCTTTCCCTCTCGTACCTAAGTTCCCGAGCCGAGGCAACTTTGGTGATGACGGACACGTAGCCTTTGGGACGAGTCATGGGTTTCCTAAATTTTTTCAAAATAAAATATTTAGGTGGCGACTCTGTATCTAGCAAAGCAGTCCAATTTTGGCACTTTTTGATTCAAAATCAATTTTCCAAAACGATTTGTCGGATTTGAGCTCATTGGTGATTATCAGTTTCACATTACACTTGTGAGATTAGAATCAGAACCGCAAGAGCCTGAACTATAGGGCTTCTTTCCGAGCTTCTGAAAGGGGCCGCGAAAAAGCCGAGCTACACATTATCATTCATGCAAACCTTTTCAAGTTGTAATAACTTCGAATGTAATACATCATGATTCCAATGGTATCTCACATCAATGTGTTTCAATCTCGAATGAAATGTGAAATTTTTACTCAAATGAACCTCTTACTTCAACCAACTCTTGTAGAAATTTCTTCATCCATAACTCTTCTTTGCAAGCTTCTGCAATGGCGATAAATTTAGCTTTGGCAAATTGAGAGAGCAATGCATTTTTGTGATTTAGACTACCATGCCACAGCTCCCCCTGCAAATATCATCAAATACCTTGAAGTAGATTTCCTAGAATCAATACACCGGCTATGTCAGAATTCGTGAACCCCTCAAGTATCAGTTTACCATTCCCAAAACACAAACACATATTTGAAATCCCTCGAAGATAACTTAGAATCTATTTAACCACTGCCCGATGTTCTTTACCCGAATTAGAGAGAAAACAACTCACCATACCAACAGTGTGAGCAATATCTGGTCTTGTACAACCATAGCGTAAATCAAAGAACCAACCGCTAAAACAAAAGGAATTTTCAACATCTCTTTCTTATCTTTGTCACTTGTTGGACATTGATTTGAACTAAGTTTGAAATGACTTGCAAGTGGACAACCAACCGACTTTGCTTTATCTATGTTGAACCTCACAGGAACCTTCTCAATGTTGCTTTCTTGAAACCAAGTCAGTCTTTTTTTGCGACCACGAACAATTTTCATACCAAGTATTTACTTCATCAGTCCTAAATCTTTCATAGCAAATGACTTGCTCAAGTCCAACTTCAACTTGTTAATCATGAAAGAATTTTGACCCACAATTAACGTGTAATCAACATAAAGCAAAAGAATAATAAATTTACCATTCGGAAAATTTTTCACAAACACATGATGGTCCAAAGTGGTTTTACAAAACTCATTATCCATCATGAAAGAGTCAAATTTTGTGTATCATTGCCACAACGCTTGCTTGAGGCCATATAATTTTTATTTTTTTTGTCAATTTGCAAGCCAATTGCTCTCTCATTTTCTCCACAAAACCCTCTGGTTGCTCCATGTAAATTTCTTTTTCAAGGTCACCATGAAGAAATGCGGTCTTCATATTAAGTTGCTTAACTTCAAGATTCATACTTGTGGCCATGCCAAATATAACCCAAATGGAGTGGTAACATTTACATTTTCGAGAGCGAAGCGAGAAAACCCTAAATTCGGAGAACCCTAATGCATTACCTCCAAATGTAACATCGATTCAGCCGCTGTGCATGTGATTGTGGATGCATGAAGCTCAAATTGAATGACCCTGATTATGGATGCGTTAACACTAGTCATTGGATAAACATTGTTGATTGCGACAACATAGCGTGAAGGTTTGTAGTTTGGAGACATCGTAACATGACAAAAACACAAGAAGGAATGTATTTTGCTAAATGTTTTGTGTTTTCATTGGTGGTGTTGTTTGGTTTATGTTTACATTCAGCATTTGGTGTTTATTGTGATGATATTGATATGTATGTGAAATTGGTTTGGGATTGTCAGTTGTAGGGTGAAGTTGAGTGTAGTGTTACGATTAGGTTATTTGTCATATAATGTTGTAACATTTGAACATTAGAAAATCACATAAATAAGCCATTTTGTATGTAAAGAGTAACTTTAATGCATGTGTGCGAAGATATGATTTATCTGATGATGTGTGTACATATGTTAACCTAGATGAGGATGTGTTTATGTGAATATCGCGTAAAACGGTTGGCAAGAGTGTGCATTGGTGGTTCCTCTATTCAGGAATGAATTGCAGATGTTCGTGTTTCGGTCTACTAGTTGAATGCACTTGCGTTGATATTGGAACACTTTGTCCATCCTCAAGAAAGTGGAATAACATTAAGAGACTTTTCACTAAAGTGCATTTGTGTGTGGTGTCGATTTTGTTATGTGATGTGGCTTATGACAAGTAACCCCCTGGTTGTGGAATTATTCTCTAAATTGGGGTCCAACTAATTTAAACTGGGATGGGATGTCGTGTACGATGATTTACATTTAGTGGTTTTGACAGTAAGTGTGTAGTGTCTATCGTGCCGAACAAATGTAATGAACAATGCTACGTGCATGGTTAACGTCAAAGTACCCTTTGTTGACGCGTTGGATGATATTGAATGACTAATGATATGGTGGTTGGAGTGTCTATCTGTTGATGTTGGCAATGGACTGTTAGTGTTTGGTTGATGTTACATTTGTTATATTTGTTGTTTTGGAAAACCATGTAATTCAAATTGATTGTGACCCCTGCGATTGTTGGTTTATGTTGAACGACGTTTATGTTGGTGTTCTGTTTTAGAATGTATGAAATTGGACTTGTTGGCCTTCTTGCTATTTCTTATTGAATGTTGTTTCCTGCAATTGGATAAAAGTACACATCCCTCACCTACCACCCATTGTGATTCATTTTACCATAAAGTTTCAAAAAAAGTAGAAGTTCCATTTGTTGGAACATGGATCCAGTGTTTGAAAAAGAAAAACAATTTTTTCGTAATACCATACCAAAAATAAAACTGGTACATTTTCGGTAACATCCACTTATTTGCAGTATAAAACTAGAATCCATCACATAGGTTTACATACTTATGAAAAATTGTGTATTTGTTTCCTCGTAAGTGACAATCGTAATTGAATTGCATTAATGTGTTGTTTACATTTGTGCAGAACAAGGTGTGTAATTGTTGACATTTAGTTTGGGGTAATTGGAGTCTATAGTAAGTAACGTACATATTCGTGTGGTCTAGCATGTGGGTACGACATGTTGTCATTGGTTTGTAGTTGTTACTGATACATTAAAAACAAAAGGAGTATATTGTGAAATTACATGTTATGTATCCATGACCCCAACTGAAAACTGGTGTATTCATATTCTATGCCCCTTGATACAGGTATGGTGCAGAGGTAGTCACCCCGTAAAAGGTCCGGCAATGCATCACGTGATGTTGGGGATTCCGATTTCATGTCAACAAATATTGTAGTGAAGAGGTAAAGTAAACTACCATTTAAAATTAAGAAGCCGAATGTTGTGATGGTGAAGAAACCGGTAGTTGACTCTGGAAGGCTTATATACCGCTCTAACATTAATGGGGTTATTAAAACCATGCTTGAGGTCAATTTGGGAGATAGACACAAACGACATTTGCAGAGAACCTCCTTTTGGCCCATGATTGATGCAATCCGCAGGCATAACCTAACACTGAATGATTTCAAAAAATGCGATGACACAGTATTCCACATAATACAGACATACAACCATACGAATGAGGTGTTCTACATTGGTGGAAAAGGCGTGCCACTTAGGAACAGTGGTTTCTGTCATATTTTCGCCAAAGCAGAACAGACTAATTGGATTTGGCTCATCCATCACATAGGTTTACAGACTAATTGGATATGACTAATCCAATATCATACAGCGACGGTGCGACATTATTGGACGAATATCTTGCAAAAAGATAAAGGAACTGTTGGATCAAGCGCTGCAAGGGAGCAGCCAGTGTGACGAGGAGGATGTCGTGAAGCTATTGTCTTTGTATATATGTGGTAAATTATTTTTCACCACGACTGGAGAGGCAATTGGGCGGGCGTTTGTCCAAGTTATCGACAAACTAACGATCCTAAAATTGACTGGTCGTCAACGATACGCAATGCCTTAATCGCGTCATTAAACGAGTTCCAGGATAGGCCAAAAAGGGTTACGGATGTGTCGTTGCTTTGCTCGTAGGTCCTTGAAAAGCATTTCGTACGCAATTACACATGTCAATAATTCTTCAATTTGTTTTTATCTAATATTCTTTTGTTTGTACTAGCGTACTAATTAGTTTGCAAGTGGTATGCAAGTTTTTGTTTGTGAACACACAAATCTTATCGCCTCTGTACGATGCAACGTATTGCCAAGGTTTTGCAGATGGAACATAGCGATGTTTACAACAAAATTAAAAGGGCTTAATATGACATATGAAGACCCATTTAAGGTGAGATGGTTAGTTAGAGGTGAGACGGTCAATTAGTATTTGATTGTCATTGGTTATCAATCCAGTAGCGACGTTGTTGACATTTTGTTGTTTTGTTTCGCAGGTTACATGTGACAAACTAAGGGGTGTGATAAATGAACAGTACAAAATTGGTATGCCACTGGTTGAGGATGGCCTTATGCCGAAACATGACAATGTTTTAGACATAGAACCAGTAACTATGTGCAATGGTAATAAAAAGTGGGGTGGTGACATAGACGTCGTTGAGGTGAGCTTTGACTATTGGAAACTAGACTCACCAGTCGAGGACCATGTCAAACTAGACACAGAGACGGATGCCCCAAATAGCCGCACTGAAAGCATTGACGGGCCTGCAAAGAAGGATGTAAACATGATTGTCGGGGGTGAAGGGTGGCCAGTACTATTTCCTGACCTGTTGGATTTGTCGAGCACATAAGTGACAAATTTGAAAGAACCCAAAACATTTAGTGACAACCAGTAGATTAATAAATACATAGAAAGAATTACTGAGTTAGAGGTCAAAATAAAACATAAATCTGTACTTGTGCGTGAGTTGGAAGAGAAAACAACAACCATGGAACACGTGCTATGTTTATGGGATTTGACAGTATCATCAATGCGAAAGATGCTGAAATTGCACGACTTAATGGGGTTGTGAGTGAGTTAAAAAATACAGTCGCCCGGTTGGAAGACCAAGTTGACGACTACAAGGCACATGAAGTGACGCAGGGTGAGGAATATATCTTCAAGTCAGGGTACATCATCTAACCATGATGCTGGCGCCAACTTCCAACCGTATGACAGCAGTAGTACTGGTAGTTCTCAACATGTGGCCTCCTCGAAGTCTATAGCACTTCCCGATGCTAACGACACTACTAAAACTGGGCTTTTTGGGGGTGATGTTGATGTTAGAGAATGGTACATTGAGTTAGAGAGCATCATGAAACGAACCCCTGATTCAGATTCAAATTGAAAATATGGGTCTAGCTCCAATATATATTTGGGAACTGGTAATCGCAGTCTGTATCGTGCAACCTCCCCAGTGAACATAGTCTATGTGGCTGCAAAAAGCACTGCAAATTGTGTCACCGTAAGTCGCAATGGGAAGGTTAATAAGCGTTACGTTGACTTCATCAGCAATGAGAAATCGACAATTACATCTTTGGTGTGGCGTGTCAAAAACAAAACATGACAGGAGTGGAGACAAGATTACGAATATCCTGATTTGGTTAGGCATTCGAAACAGCAAAAAAATGTGGGTAACCCTGAGGGCATCGTTGCGGAAACCGTAATCAATGTTGAGGATGATAAGGCCTTGCGCAAAACATGGGCAGGGTTTGGAATGACCAACCGACACCCGGTGTGGAAAATGCTTGCTGAAGATAAGCATAAACTTTTGGAAGTCCTGTATAGTTTTGACGGTGAGAGATATTTGAAAGTATTCGTAATGTGTTAGTCTAACAATTTTTACTTAGACTCATTGTGCTTCTATGTTTGTGTAGAGTTGTAGTATGGAGCATGACTAATCATGATATATACGTTGATTTCAAAAATATTTAGTCGCTCGAGCAGGAAGGGGCCACCACCGGGAATGTAAGTGGCATATAGCATGGAACTTCTCGTACTCAATCCATAACCTTTTTTTTTTGTATGGCATGCAACGTGAATATAGCATTACTATATCGGAAATGAAATGAATTGTGTGTGAGCAGGTTATTCATGCATATTCTAAATACTGTCGGATTTGCGTAACGTGTTGACTGCTAATATAGTGAATTTTAGGAAGTCTTATTTCCACAGTAGCATTTGTTCGGTACGTAGTAAGACTCATCTATTCCACATCGATCATGCATGTTTCTTTGTTTTTGTAATGTGGTAATGGGTGTGTGTTTTTGTTTTGTGCGAACGGTTGTAGGACATGATACGAAACCCAAGTACAACGTCTAAGAATCGGTACCTTAACGTACATGTGACAACCGTTTTCAGGTACAGATATGTCCACTTCCCGATATACCACGCAAATCACTAGATGATCATGGTGTATGATTTAGATTGTGGTAAATGGACACACTACAATTCTATTAAGCAACATAAAGGCTGTTGAGATGATCATTTTACCGAGGCGTTAAAAGTGGTAATTTAAATTTGTTGATTGGTTTATGTTATTTTATAATTGTGTACGATTGGCACTTTGTGGGATATGTGTATACTGTGTAATTGTGTTAATTGAATATAATTTGTTAGTTTAATTGGCTGCTGTTGTTTTCGTAGAAACAATGGGTGGTTGATTATGTATAGTGTGTGGTGAATTCAGTGCCAGAGTTTGGTGGTTTGACATCCCAAAATGTTGACGGACCATAGGAGGCCTTGGTCGATTGCCCCTAATAACACCAGGACTCGTAAGTGACTGTTTGAACGCATCAAGTAAATATGTTTCGTAAGCCCTGTATTAATATTAATGCTGACATAGGGTGATACGTGTGTGGTATTTGCAAACCTAATTGTGCAATTATGGTATGCGTCATCATGAGGCAGTACACCAACAATGTGGAAATTGAAAGTTCAATAGATGGATTGTCGCCCAGTGTGTTCAAAGCAAAAATGGTGAAAACATATATCAACGATTCGAAAAGAGGGCTTCATAACTGGCCTTTTCCTTGAACGCATTTAGTTGATATATATATTTAATATTGTTTTTAGTAGCGTATACGCTGAACGTAATATATTCCTGTTTTAGTTGACATTGATTTTTGATGGCGCCATGATCTCGTGGCCCATTGTGCGTCGTACAATTTTTGAAGTGGCAAAATTATGTGTTTTTTGTTCAGTGAAACAACATTGTGGATTTGGTGATTCCTAAATTAGGGAGTCATATATTTATTTGCAATTATATTGTGTAACCTTACGAATTTGTGATTTTTATCTTGGAGTTTCGTGTGGTTAACATCGATGTGGAAATAATTGCAAATCAAACTTTGACAAGAATATTTTTATTCATCTTAATTCAATACATTGTACAATTACTTATTTATAGAGAGGGATCACCAATAAGTAGTAAGTCCTATAATTGAGCTATTCCTATAATCAAAGCTACAATCAAGCTATTTCATAATCTACAGATGTAACAATAGAAAACAACCAAGCTATTTCCTAATCTACAAATAGGAAACAATCACAAGAGATAATTCCTAAAATCTCTACACTCCTCCTTAAGTTGGTGCATAGATGTCACACAGGACTAACTTGCCCAAAAACTTTGAGAACGCTAGACTAGACACTGCTTTAGTAAGGATATCGGCCAACTAATCTTCTGAGCGAATCTTAGGCAACTCCACAATTTTCTCATCCAAATTCTCCTTAATGAAGAATCTGTCTACTTCCACATGCTTTGTACGATCATGTTGAACCAGATTATGAGCAATATCACATGCTGCTTTATTGTCACAGTAGAGTTAAACTGGTTATGTAGGCGAATAGCCTAGATCCCCCAAGAGAAGTTTTAGCCATAATGCTTCACATATTCCAAGTGCTATACCTCTAAATTCAGCCTCTACGCTTGAACGTGCAACAACATTTTGTTTCTTGCTTCTCCACGTAACGAGATTACCACCTACAAAGGTGAAATATCCTGAAGTAGATCATCTGTCGTCTACTGCCCCAGCCCAGTCAACATCAGTATATGCATTCACACTTTGACAATCTATATTTTTTGTAAATAAAATTCCTTTTCCAGGAGCAAACTTCAGATACCTCAAAATATGCATAACTGCATTCATATGTTTAGGGCTAGGCATAGGGTTATCCGACCCGCACAACCCGCCCTACCCGAACCGAACCGCACATGTATGGGCGGTTTTGCAAATTGAATAGGGTAGGGTGTGGTTTGAAATATATAAGATTTTCGGGTTACGGGCTGGTTGCGGTTTTGAACCGCACCCGTCACAACCCGTCCGCACTTAGCCAAATATAATTTTTTATTTTTTATTTTTTTTTAAAAAACATGGACCGTTCGTTCATTATCTAGATCTATCTATTCTATCCTATCTATCTCACATTGTTCAAATTACTCCCCCATTGTCTCAATGTAAGCTTGTTCCTTTCTCTTGCTATGTTCACCAATTGATAATTGGATGTTTCCAACTATTATGATAGTACATCCGGTTTGATTGCATAGAAAATTGAAAGAAATGGGATAAATAAGGTTCAAAATTTGGATTTTGTTATTTTTAATTTTATAAGTTTTAATTAATTATTAATGTTGGAACATTTCAGAAAATTGAAAGAAAATGACTCAAAATAAATATTTACAACATGGAAAAAAAACTCAAAAGTTAATTTTTAAAGAAAAAAATATAAACTGCAAACCGCCCGCAACCACCCGCACATCCACAAACCCTATCCGCACAAACCGCAAACTGCACTGCGAGCAGTTACGGTTTGAATTTTCTCCAAACCGCATAGGTGCGGGCAGGTCAAAACCGAACCGCAAACCACACACAACCAATCCGCGAACACCCCTACATATGTTGCTCTCTAGGATTATGCATAAACTGGCTGACAATACTCAAAACATAGGCAAGGTCTGGCCTTGTGTGGGCTAAGTACATCAATCTTTTGACGAGTTTTTAATATCTCCCTTTATCAACAGGCACCCGATTAGTCTCAATACATAACTTCAATCCTTTTTCTACTGGTGTATCAGCTAGTTGACATGCTGACATACCAGTTTCTTGCAACAAATCTAAGGCATATTTTCTTTGAGACAAAAAAATTCCTTTATCAAATCAAGACACTTCAATCCCAAGAGAATATTTCAAGTGACTGAGATCTTTCATTTCGAATTCTTTGGACAAATAACTCTGTAGAGCCTTTCTTTCTTTAGGATCATTTCCTGTGACCACCATGTCGTCAACATACACAATAAGGGCTGTGATCTTACCATGCTGTTTTTTCAAGAATAAAGTGTGGTCCAAATTACTTTGATGGTAGCCAAAGGCTCTCATAGACTTTATGAACCTTCCAAACCATGCCCTAGGAGATTGTTGCAACCCATATAAAGCTTTATTTAATTTGCACACCTTTCGACAATGCACTTCTGGTATCATGCATCCTGGTGGCAAATCCATGTAGACTTCTTCGGACAACTCGCCATGTAAAAATGCATTCTTCACATCAAATTGTTATAATGCCAATCCAGGTTCGTAGCTAAGGACAACAAGACACGAACTGTGTTGATTTTAGCTACAGGTGCAAATGTATCTGTATAATCAATCCCATAAGTTTGGGTGTACCCTTTTGCCACAAGTCTTCCTTTAAAGCGTTCAATCATACCGTCTGCTTTGTGCTTCACAGTATACACCTACCGACATCCAACTGTTTTCTTTCCCGGTAGACGATCAACAAGTTCCCAAGTTTCGTTTTTCTACAAGGATTTCATCTCCTCATTCATAGCAGTTTTCCACCTTGGGTCGGCTAAGGCTTCCTACACACTGTTAGGAATAGATACAATAGATAATTGATTTACAAATGACTTATTTGATTTTGACAAATGATGGTTAGACACATAATGACTCATGGGGTATTTAACTTTACTAGAAAGTTCGGGTTCATATGTGGTTTTAGGGATACCTCTGGTTTGACGCGGTGGTAGTTGTTTTCTGGATGGTTCAGGAACATCCTCAGCAAGTGATTGGTTTGGTGTATCAGCGGCCTGTGGTGTGAGGGATTTGGACAGAGATGGAGCTATAACTTCATTTTCTGGGTGTTCATCATTGTCTGGGTGTTCATTACCACTTTGGTCCAAAGGTATACTACGCAAATCTAATTCACCTGCATTGTTTTTAGCCGATTCAGAGAGTTCCTCATTATTCACATCCTGATTACTAGGTTCAGAGATTTTCCCTTTGGTAAAGATCAAAAAATTATAGTCATAGTCTAGAGCTTGAACTTCTTCCTGGTACTTCCCTTGAAGTTCAGGCTCAGAGGAAAAATACATAGTCTTCATGAAAAATGACATCCAATGTAACAAACATGCGCTTGGTGGGAGGGTGATAGCAGCGGTACCCCTTTTGAGAAACAGCATATCCTAGAAAGACACAGCGCAATACTCGAAGAGTCAACTTCGTGCGCTAATGCTTATGAAGGTGTACAAATGCTACACAACCAAACACATGGGGAGGTAAGTTGGGGATGACGGGAGCAACGATTGCTTCAGTGAGAGCCTGAGATGGTGTCCGAAAATCAATAGTGCTAGAAGGTACTCGGTTAATCAAATCAGCTGTAGAGGTAAGTGCGTGTCCCCAATAAGAAACCAACATATGGGCTTCTATTAATGAAGTACGAACAACCTCCAACAAGTGCCGATTTTTTTGCTCTGCAACCCCATTCTACTGGGGTGTATCAGAACAAGTAGTTTGATAAATAGTTCCATGGGTTTCCAAATACCGCTTCAATTTAAGACTCGAATATTCACCTCTATTATCACTGCGGAAAACCTGGAATTTTGCATTGTACTGACTATGAACAATTTTATGAAAATTTTGAAATAACAAGTTTACTTCACTTTTGGACTTCATCAAACATACCCAAGTCATCCTGGTACAATCATCAATAAAAGTAACAAACCAACGTGATCCATCCAAGTTAGTAACTTTAGATGGACTCCAAACATTAGAATGTATGATCATAAAAGGAACTGGGCTTTTATTCAAAATTAATGGAAACGAAGCACGATGGCTCTTTGCATGTTCACAAACATCACATTTGAAATTGGAAATATCAATTTTTGCAAATAAATTAGGAAACAATTTCTTCAGGTAACCAAATGAAGCATGCCCCAGACGTCGATGCCATAACCATATCTCAGATTTCTTCTTTTCACCTGCAGAACAGCCTATCATTAAAGCATAACGCAATTTGGTTCGAACTCTTTGCCCCCAAGTCTAAGTAATACAGCTTCCCTTGCCTAACACCACAATCAATCATCTGCCTTGTTTGGATGTCCTTAAACACACAAAAATCAAGCCAGAAAATGACAACACAAAATAAGGCAGTGGTTATTTGGGAAATAGACAAGAGATTATAATCTAAAGATGGAACAATCAAAACAAAATCTAAATTCAAAGTGTCAGTGAGGGACAAGGATCCTTCTCCAATAATCGGAATTGAGGTACCATTGGCAGTGGAAACAAAATTTTGTGCAGAAGGTTTAAGAGGAAAGACTTGTTTAGAATCAAATGTCATATGATCCGTAGCACCGAAATCAATTATCCATGCACTATTAGAAACAATTGCAGAAATATTTAAAACCTTACCATCATTACCTGCAGCTACTGCTAATGTTGAGAATGCTTCGGCAATATCATTCTTTGTCTTTGTTTCAACAACCGCAGCAGTAGAGGTCTTCTTAGAATTCCTCTTCCGTGAATCACGGCTATGATCCCACCATTCTCGATACCCCACAAGTTCGTAGCATCGATTTTTGGTATGACCAATTTGATTGTAGTGAGTGCATTTGTAGAAGATTTATTGACACCAGCAGCAGTCTTAGGAGGGACGAGCTTTGGTCAGTCCTGCTGGTGTTGAGGAAGCCAATTCTAATTAGAACGGTTTCGAGTCACTATGGCGGAAGCTTCAGAATTTCCAAGTTCAATATTCATCATTTCGCGTCGAACACATTCACGGCGGACTAGTGCATAACATTCCTTTAATGCGAGAATTGGATCCTTCCTCAAAATTTCACCACGGATTTGTTCGAATTCACCATCTAATCTAGCAAGAAAAATATGCGTCTTTAGTCATTGACCTGATTTCTGATATGATGCAACATCTTTTTCCCTCTCCATGATCACCTAATCACGAAGATCCAATTCACTAAAAATTTCAATTAACTCTCCATAATACACAGAGAGTGTTCTACCACTCTATTTGGCAGAGAAAGCCCTCTGATTCAAGGTAAATACTTGTAATTCGTCTGCTTCATCATAAAAAGCTTGAGAAAGAGCTTTCCAAATATCGCGAGTGGTGGGTAGGAGAATGTATCCCTTCATAATGTCTGGGGACATAGAAATCAACAGCCACCTCTTAACCCTTTGATTGTCTGCATACCACTTTTCATATCCATCATCCGTCTCGGTTGTTGGCTATAAATTGCCACGAATAAATGAGAGTTTCTCCTTCTCAGCAATATGCGTCTCTATGATTTGAGACCACATATCATAATTGGTCTCATTGAGTACAATCCCTGCATTGAACGATGAGCCTTTGAATTGAATAATAATAAGAGCAGACTTGGTGCCAGATATTTCAGAATTTGAATTGGCCATGGTTTGATGGTGATATGGATTCAATGAAAGGATGATGATGATTCTTTCAAGGCTCTGAAACCAACTTGCAAATCAGACTTTGAGAAGAATATTTTTATTCAGCTTAATTCTATACATTGTACAATTACTTATTTATAGAGATGGATCGCCAATAAGTAATAAGTCCTATAATTGAGCTATTCCTATAATCAAAGCTAAAATCAAGCTATTTCTTAATCTACAGATATAATAATAGGAAACAATCAAGCTATTTCCTAATCTACAAATAGGAAACAATCACAAGAGATAATTCCTAAAATCTCTACAGAAATATGTTTGTGCAACTATTAATGTTATTGTCATGGTTGTTAACATTGTGAACATGCCATAATCATTTTGCGTGAGGGTGCTACATCTTGTGTTGTTAGCGAATGTCGTAACATTCGTCATCTTTATTGACATAGTCTCATGACCTGACATCGGTCATTGCCCCAAATGTGCATCAACATCTTGTGCTTCTGTACGTTTATAAACTTTGAAATTTTTGATGATTTTGGTTTCAATGCTAGTATGTTTGTTATACCAATAGTAGTGGTTGTAGGTGTCAGTCGGCTTGAGTTGGGCAGTATTAAATCCATTACGAAATAAGCACAGTAACCAGAATTTCACAGTTAGCTACGAGAATGTTATGTATGACATAAAGATAAACATCGTAGTATTAAATCCATCACGAAATAAGCACAGCAACCATAATTTCATAGTTAGCTACGAGAATGTTATGCGTGACATAAAGATAAACAACATAGTATTAAATCCATTACGAAATAAGCACAGCAACCAGAATTTCACAGTTAGCTACGAGAATGTTATGTATGACATAAAGATAAACAGCATAGATGAGTATTATTGGAATATCAAAAAAGTGAACACAACCAAAACACAAAGGGAACCCATGTCGCACCCAAACATCATTACAGAACAGTTTTAAAAAAAAAAAAACGCAAAATGTAATAGTTAAGCACTGTTTTGCAATACGACAATGTGGACTAAATGGTTTTTCAAGTAGAACTCAAGTCATAGTGCATCAATAATACTTATAAAACATAATGTCTCACGAGCAAAAATAACATAAGCAAATATGAAGATAGAAAATGTGTGCATGACGATACGATAAATAAAAACATGCCCACTATCCGGAAAATGAAATTTAATCATATTGTTGCACGTCTATATTGACTCCTTACTAGTCTTCCTATTGTGGTTACTAAACTTGCCATAACGACCACATCGAATACGTTGCACTACCTCGCCCTTCGATGAAATCCTCTTGCGTTTGGGCCTTCTAGGAGGATGCTTCACCTTTGGCAGCGTACTCATGTAATCATTGGGTGTGAACATCGGTTTCTCTACGGTTGGAATGGAATATATTGTTCCGTTATGCAAAGCTCGAAACTTCTCAATAAGGTAGAACCCTTCAATTGAATCGTATATGTTTCTCTCGTTATTACAAAATGCGACAACAACATGTGAACATGGAAACCCATTTATCTACCACTAAAAACAAGAACACGAACATCTAACCATGTCAACCAAAACCGACAGATGAGAATGAACCTCATACACATTGTCATTGGCTTGACTAACGCTCCAAGACCTACTATCGTTGTATGCCTTTACCAAAAAAATTTTCCCCATCTTCGGGCATATTACGTCGGCCCATGTACTAGACTTAACTCTGCGCTTTGCCATCTACTTCATTATTTGACCCCTTATCATATTAACCAACCTAGTAATTGAAAGATGACAGGCCTCACGTATCCAATTGTTGAAAGACTTGGCGGAGTTCGAGCACATCTTGCCATAAAGCCGTCCATTGAAAAAATCCAATGTGAACAAAAAAATATCAATAAAATTGAATAGCACAACCCCCTTTATACCATGCTACTACAACCGATATACAAAGAAAAAAAAAAGAACAGAAAGAAAGGTGGAATCGAAAACCTTCCATTCCCATTGGGCATATTCACCTACTTGAAGTATGCGTTAGCCCAATATTTAGGATGAAAGTCTTTCAAAAAGTCTTCAATCACCGCCGGACTGCACTTCTTTAATTCCTCTAATTCCTGATTAAAACATGCTACAGTGGACGCGTAAGCACATTCCCGAAGGTTGCTCATCAAACCAATTTTGTGTGATGCATTCACATATTTCATCTAGTCCCTCAAATTGATTTGAAAATGCAACAAACAAAATGCATGATGTGCCCATGGGAACATAGTTGGCATAGATTGCAATAAGCCAGCGTGACAGTTGGAGATAAATGTTAACATTCGCCCACCACCAACAACCTCTTTCAGATGCCGTAAAAACCACTCCCAATTGGCAGAATTCTCGGAATCAACAATTGCAAATGCCATGGAGAACAAACCATTGAACATAACATATATAGTCAACTGAAGCAGACGAAAATGTGTAAATAGAAATGTTGATGCATCCTGTCATATGAAACAAATCTGTGCACAGTGCATAAATGTGTAATAAGTTCACAAAATTCAAATGGAAATGTTCATACAGATTACATAACATAATTAAGCATGATACACTCTTACCTTGATTGCCATCCTTCGCAATAGCATTGAGCAGATTCCCCTTGAATCTGCCTTTTAAGAAGATCCTATCCAAAAACAACAAAGGCCGACAATAATTAAACCCATCTATATATGCACAGAATGATATGAAATACCGAACAAACCTCCCATATTTTTTTTTATCAAATTCAAGGTTAATGTAACTGTGTAGATTTTTTTCGCTATACCATCTGAGTTGGTCACATGACATTGTGTAATTTTCATACACTTCACCCCTAGCTTTCTACACCCCTAACCATGGGACCCGGTAACTAATTTCCAAACCATAATTGTTTTTCAAAATCAACAATCACGTTCATAGGGCGCATCAGTGGCTGATCAAGCACCCAATCCGCAACAATGCTAGACACCAACTCAGACCCCATACGTGGGTTCCTATAAGTTCGTACAACAGCGCCACAAGTGTGCACACTATCAAACCTCTTAACACATAGAATCCCATTCGATGGTAACACCCTCACGTGAACTGACCGTGTGCACCCCATAGACACTACGAACTTACATACTATTGTAATACAGACTGAATCATTTTTCACGTACTTGAATTGAAATCCACATTCCACAGCATATTTACATAATACTTCCCGAAATTCATTAGCCCCCCCCCCCCTCCTCGAAACATTGCCCAACATGGGTAATCCCATACTCCCATCCAGTAGACAAAAACGTCTTCAATTTGTTCAAGCAATATGATGGTAACAAATCCGCTTAGTCATTATCACCAAAAGCCCGATTCATAATACGAGAATTTCTAACCTCCTCCGTGCAATCCACCACCCCACAAGTACCACCTGCCCCACGCTCCGTGACTAAATAAGGACTATATTGAATTTCTCACCCAAACCAATACATAACAAACTAGAAAAAATCTTCAGCATTCCCTTAGATGAGTGGATTTGAATTGGAATTTTATAAAAATATAAGAAGATTTGCTATTGAAGTTAGATTGACAACTCTAAAGTAAAGGATTGAATAGTGATATGAGACATGTACTTTATTAAGATTATTGTACGAGTACGATCTTTATGAAAAAATTTCAAATAACTATTTTCACCGAATTATTTGAAATCAATCATTATAAAACTCTCAAATTCATTATTGATATCTAAATCTAAAAATATTACATTGAATTAAAGACTACACTCCCAAAAATATTGATATTAAATCCATTCATTTCAAATCCAGAAGTCCAAAAGGTGCTTCAGTGAATTTGTCTACAACAAGACATAATGCAGTTTAGGGAGGTTTGGTTCAAGAAACTAATCCCAATCCTTTTCTTCCTAATCATGAAAGATCCATATTATTTGTATTCTATCCAGTTAATCAAAACACCAAACCTGATTGCCATCCAAGCCCAGTGGCAAAGGCATCAGGTGTACGGAAATGATGGGTTCAAATCTGTTTGATTACAAAGAAAAAAATAGCACTAATTGTTTCAAGTATTATGCATTTGAAGACCCTATCCCATCCCATCCCATCCCATCCCATCCCATCCAATCCAATGAGAGGCCTTTTATATATTTAAATAATATTTTTTTAATATATATATGTATATATATATATTACATTAAAACTTATAATGTACATCTATTCTTATAATTAATAGCCTTTGCTATTAGGAACTTTTAGACAAATAGAGGCTTTTTTTAAGAAGAAAAAAAAAAGAAAGAAAAAAAGGAAAAAAAGAAAAAAGAAAAAATGAAAAGGTCTTTGTATAAGAAATGTTTGGTTTGACTATGGGAGATAAGTTTTCAAAAAATATTTTGGAAAGAGAGTGTAGAAATTTTTGTAGTTTGTTTAGTTGTATATTTTGAAAATAGTATTGAAGTTTTAGAGTTTGGAATGATTTGATATTTTGTTGTAATTGATTAGATGTATGTGAGAGAAAAAGTGATTGAAAAAGAGAGATGAGAGAGAAAAAGTGATTATTAATGTGTTGGAATTTTGAAAATTTTTTGAGAAAAATTACAAACCAAACAAAATTTTCAAAAATTTTCTCCAAAATCTTTTTCCCAAAGCCGAACCAAACAAGTCCTTTGTGTTTTACATTTTAGGGCTCTCAACAAGATAATTCCTTTCTGTTGTGCCTTTTGACAATGA
The DNA here is from genome assembly GCF_055761805.1 of Camellia sinensis. NCBI lineage: Eukaryota > Viridiplantae > Streptophyta > Magnoliopsida > Ericales > Theaceae > Camellia > Camellia sinensis. Next base: position 94,739,377 of record NC_138962.1, read on the forward strand.
AATTTTTTTTTTTTTTTTTTTTCTAATTAGCTTTTGGACAAGGAATTTGTTTTTTAATAACATTTTTTATGAAGTGTTTAGACAAATAACTTAAAAATTTCGAGCCTTCTAAAAATAAATTTGAAACTTTAGACAAAGGCCTCGATGGAATAATGGTTGGGCCGGCACTACAACACTTGAATCGAAAAATTTCACACCATACACTGGGCAATAATTTTCATTGTCATCCACAAGCAAAATCTTAATTCCAAACTGATCATCTTATCACCCCGTAGTGTGTTAGTTTAACAACAATCATAGGAGAAATGCATTGTAAATAATTTATCCTTCTTATTTGTGAATTATTAAGTTGTTTATTGTAGGCCAGACCAATAAACTATAGATAAATTAAGTTTACACAACATTATGTATGGTGAATCAGAAGTTTGCGAAAATAGTTCTCCGCATGAATTCTTGAGGTGCTGCGAGGAAGAAAAAAAAAAGGGGAAAAAAAACGTGAATCAGATCATTTCAATCGACTAGAAAATTAAGAAACTACAATATATGAGAGTCTGCGCTAGTGTAATAAAAGTGATCCATGAGCATCTGTGCTAGTGTCGTAAAAGTGATCTTGTTTAGGAGCAAATTTCACTCACCGGTAGCTATTATGATTACAAGAACAAATGCAAAGTTTAAAAAAATAAAAGAAAAAAAGAAAACATTTTGCTAAAATAGTTTCACAAATGCATATAAAAATAAAAACATTTTGGTAAAAATGAGTTTTTTTTTTTTTTTTTTTAATTTGATATTCGAATTGAAATATAGTGTCTCATTTATTTCTTCTTTTTCCCTTCAAGTCAAATGTGCCCATAAAACCTGGTGGATTCAATTGCAAGCCCAATCTGTATACAAGAAAGACTTGAAGAGAAAGAGGAAAGAAATTGAAGTTACCTTTCCCACCAGTGAAGAGATTGAACTGTTCAATGGCTTGACGGAGGAACATTTCAACTCCACTGACAATGATGGCTCCAGCAGCCTCAGCTTCTTTTAACAGGGTGGTTTTTCTAGGTGTGTAAACGGCGTCAAAGACAACTTTGTACTCACCCAAAGTCCCCTAAAAAATGAAATGCCAAGTGTTAATTACAATGCCCGAGTCAAAAATGTTGTTTGGTTGGAATGAAACTATGGGGAGGGACCTTGGCCACAGGAATTCGATCTGTATTTGGATGCATTCCCAATGGTGTTGCATTAGCAAGGATTGCACCTTTCTCTGGCTGGAAAGATACTAGATTTTCGAAAGGCTGAGCTTCACCCGACACAGCCAGAGCAAGAGATTTTGCTCTGTCTTTTGAGATAGAACAATCAGGGTTAGAAACAAGGGCTCAAGTGCTCTTTCATAAGGATGTCTCTACTTCATCAGGTCACCAATCATAGCACGACACATCAATGTATAAGAAAGCAGTTTCAACATAGTGATTGGCAACCCAATGAAATGGAGAGTCCAACAGGAGGGAGGACCTTGAGCCCCAGAACAAAATGTCAAAATATATGATAAAAGAAAAGGTGACCACAAAGCTTTAGATTACATACCAAAATCAATGTCAAAAATGACAACCCTCGCTCCTCTGCTTTTAGCACCAAATGCCAGTGCTCTTCCAGCCCCTCCAGCGCCAACAAGCACAAACATTTTCCCAGTGAGCGGAGATGGGAGTGATACTTCCCCATTAGTGCATCCCCATACTGTGAAATTTCAAATATACAATATGAAATGGTCAATTTCTAAAATTGAATGATTATTAACTAATCAAGGAGCTCTATCATATTTGCAAATGATTGAAGCATTTTTGTGGATTCACTCCGTTACTAACTTATGGGCACTTAATACTTCAAACTAGATTTATGGGCTATTTTTCAAGGCACTTCAATCATGCAACAATGGCCAAGTTGTAGAATATTAACCTACAACTTATTTTCAAGAATGAGCATATCGAATTTTCTTTTAGAATTTGCAACTCCAAGATGTATTATCCAAATATATTTAAGTGCTATTCTACAAGAAAATGTACTACTTTTTTGGTTAAACTACAAATATACCCCCTGAGATATGCTTAAAATACAAATTGCCCCCTATGGTTTAGAAAATTACAAATATCTCTTTATTAAAAATTTTTATTTAACAGAATTAATTAAAACAATTAAATTTATAATTACTCTCTTATACAATAATAAAATTTCCTAAATTATTAATTGAAACATATTTATAACATTATTAAAAACTGTTAATTGACTTGAGGATTTATTAATAAAATGGACGATTTATTATAAAATTAGAAATCTCAGGAAATGGAATGTAATTTTCAAAACTACAAGGGGCAATTCGTATTTTAATTAAACCTCAGGGACTGTATTTGTAATTTACCCTTTTTTTTTTTTTGTGCGCACAATGATGAACCTAGTTTTAGGTATAGAACATGTAATTGATTAGAGAAATTGTGGTGTCAACTTTAATACCTTTCAAAGCATCCTCAATTGCAGTTATAGAAGCCTCACAATCTGTGTTGTAACCAACCAGCTTCCCATCACTATGTCGCCTTATAATAGTATTTACAGCACCTATAGACTGGTGAAGCACACAACCACTGATATATAAATATATATATATATATACGTGTGTGTGTGTTGATGAACAAGATTTTAAACCCTAATAAAGATGCAGTCATGCAGCCCCATTAAGGTGCTTCCAGCCTACTATTTCTTAAACAAAGCACTAGAAATAGGATACACATAATGCACAAATTGAACATGCCTGTAGTAGCAAAATTTTAACAAAAAGTGGATATCTAAAAGAATATTGAGCAGACCTGAGCAAGTGGATCGACTTCATCACAAAATGCAGTTACAGTTTCCTTGTATGGAAATCCTACACTACAATGGCATAAATAAAAAAGAAAACACAATGTTAACATGAAAATAAAAAAGCTAAGAAAGGCATTTAAACAGTTGTGTAATTCCAAGAATGAAAATCCAAAAGGAAACAATCTCACATAAAACAAACTATGAAGAAGCCCAAAATGCAAGTAGATTCTCTGTTAGATGCCCCCTTCTAAATGAGTGAATACTCAAGTCAGACACTTGACATTTGAGTCTGCGTATGGGATATTTGTTTGATATTGACTTAGACACGCCCCCAACAACCAGTCCTGTCTATTCAAGTTCACTGCATGATTGTACATAAAACTCCCTTGCTATGTTCTTCGAGGAAATGGTTGCTTCAAAATGATTATTTAGTCATGTTTCCATATTTGAACTTGCGAATTAGGTGAACCCAAGCCCAGACACATACATACCCATACCTGAGTCACATATCCAAGTCCATGTAACATAGAGTACGTTCCATCCTATTCACTTTGTTAAGGCATAATCATATAATATATTTAAGATGGACAGAAAATATTCTGGGGCTACTCTGCTGCTACAAAAAACAAGATCAGGAAGCAGGGGTATAATAGCAAGTTAATAACATTTCCTTGTTCTGGTGAAAAGGAGTTATGAAAATATTGAGTAAAAACAGATGGCAAAATGTGTATAACCAGGATATAATCGAAAATTATTTTCCCAAAAAGACATACCAAAGTCATTACCCTTCAATTAGAGCATCACATGCTTCTTTGAAAACTAATATACTACCGCATCCCAAATGAACATTTGGGGCCATTTTACATGTGTACTTTTCTGCAGTACTGGTATCAACTATAATTTGGGCTAGTATTTTTTTCCCCATTTTTGCACGTTGAGAGAGAGAGAGAGAGAGAGAGAATTAGTTGTAATCCTAATGAAAATAAGAAAAGCACAAAAGATAGCCAAGAAATATATCCTCTTGTAAAAAGAAAGATGATATAGTTGATAAAAGAGAGATTATATTTCTCAAATAAGAGATGAATTTTTAATTAAGGATTTAATTTCCTTAACTTGAAGTGTAGGTGGTCCAAAATGGAGAATACAAAATATGTATCACTAGAGAGGTAAGAAATGTAGACAGTAAACTGGAGAGAAGAGAATTAGCCAATTAGGTGAGCGTAAGGCATGCAGAACAGGAAAGGAAATAATGGCAGTACTCAAAATAGCAGGGTCACCTTTCCCCAAAACTACTCTCTTATTAAGGGAATTGTGCCATATTTATAGGCATTCCTTGGCTCACTTGAAGACCCCAAGTGGGCCGGCTAGGCGGGAGATATCCTGTATTAAAAAAATACATATATATATTTAACCAATAGGGTGATGCCGCATGCCTCTAGAATCACGTGGGAATATTCTTTTCCCTAACTGCTAGGTCGAGGTAAGTATAAAGTTCCTTTGGACACTTCCTTCAGGACTCCATAAGTCCCTCGAATATCCTTCTAAGGGAGATTACCTCGATGATCCCTTACACTTAGCTGCCAAGCCACATAATCCCCAATGGCTCAGAATAGGTCATAGCATAGCCTTGTATAAACTACACTACGGCCGCACACCAAGCCTTGAGGTACCTCCCAGGCCTACCATTTAAATGGGGGCAAACTCACTTAGCTAGGGTGATTTGTTTATGGGGAGGAGATTCTTCACTCTTGGATCTCATTCTTCCCATCTTGGAGGGAGTCATTATTCTGGCATGCCTTGACACTTTTGGTTGTTTCAAGCCCTTTATTACTGGCTCTAGGAAAATTGAATTTTCCGAGGTATGTCATGGAGGTACAAGGGGATTTATCCCCTCTGTTTGGCCCACCTCGGTAACTTCACATTTCTATTAACCGACTTCCTTCAAAAAATTTATGTAGATTGGCTTCTTTTGATCATTTTTCCAGGTCTCTCTTTCAATTCTCAGGTCATCACCCTTACTGCAACCCATAACCCATAACCCAATTAATTTGCATTACTTGTGGTAAATTCAATAAGGGTCTTTGGATTCCAATCAGGTCTCATTTGATCGACGCCCTTTACGAATTTGCCCTTCCTGTTATTTTCAAAAATATTCTTCCCTCCAAGGCAAGTCTCATGGTTTTTGAATTTTCAAAATAGATCACTCTTACAGGAAGGAATTATAAGCTTACCTGAAACCTGCATAGTCAGGGCTTGAGTAAACACTAAAAAACTCCTCGAGATCATCTACAAGCATTGGGACGTAAATTCCATTGTAGCCCACGTGTCTAAAGGTAGGATTATGGAGCAGGGGACCTTTGCTGTGGCCCACTGGTTTTGAGATCAGCCCAAAAACTTTAGTTTCTGCATTTAAATAATCAACTCCATAAGCGTGTCGAAGGTTATGCAAAGTAGGCAGACCAGGCACCGGATTTCCTTCAATAGACCCATAGATTAAAAAGCCATCAAATTTTGGGCCCAATAATTGACTTATAAGACCTCTATCCCCGATAGAGTATGTGATTAGCGGTATCTGCAGAGAGTTAAAAAGAAGTGACTTGTCAAATACACAAAAGATAGGCAAATAAAATAAAATTAAACTATCCTAATCATCCCTTGTCTTTTCTTTTTCATCCCTTGTCTTTTCTTAGCTATATTTCGATAAGAGGAAAGACGAAAATTACAGTCACAGAATTTGTTCTTCACTCGAGTCCAGTCTCTTTTCTTTTTCATTGTTGCTTTGGGCATTCAATTTTTATAAAATTTGCACCCACAAATAAACTAAAATTCACTAAAGATGTGTTTGCGTTCTCTTGTTCCTGATTTCTTTTATTACAAAGAGAGGGATTGTTATCTCCAATATTTGATAATCAACTTTTAATCTAGTCAGTCATTGACACACATATCTTATGGCCAACTCATGCATTTGAGTTATGATTTATAAGAATCATTAGTAGTGCTCACCTTCTCTAATGTTGTGTTTGGTTAGGGGATTTGGGGAGGGATTTGGAAAGGGAAAGAGAAAAGGTGTGTGAAACTATGTGAAATGTAGGTATATTTTTTTCACATTTCACCTACCTTTTCCATTTCCCTTTCCAAATCCCTCATCAAATCCCTTAACCAAACACAGCATAAGTGTATTATTTTTCTTTTATCACAGTCAAATATAACATTTTTCACAGAAGTGGCAAAAACATCATAATTTCATCAAACCTCATATACGTGACAATGTGAAAGCAAATGAAAAAATCTTGGTAGCTCTGTAATGCTACTTGATTTGGAGACAAGTTTGATGATATCTGCTCCAGTTGATTGCATGTGGGCAACAAGTTGAGTGAGATCTTCTTCTGAAGGAGTTGTGCCATCTATATAACATGATACAATTATTTTGCTACTTCTATGTTTATTCGGTTTGTGTTCCTCCATTAGATCAGAAGCTACCTGAATGATCACAGTATAATAAAAGTCATAAGAAGACAAAATTTAATGAATTCTTATCGGAAAATGAGAACTGTTGACAAAAATGTTTTTTTTTTTGTATATTGACCATTTTAGCAGCTAAAAACAAAGCCAGTTAACAGTATTGCATATTCTACATAACAATGAATAGAACACAATACAGAGTTCACAAATATTATCATTTAATTTTCATAAATTCAACTACGATGAGGGCACACAAAATTGTTTTATGGTCACCATTCCCCATCAACTCTATCATTTTTATCTTTTCATGAATCAATTGTAAAAGTTCAAATCAAAATTGAGATGTTCAATAATATGCTTCACAGACATGATGAACTAGCATTATGCCATGAATCATGATAACTCTTACGTTGTGTTTGGTTTATTAGAATAAGTTGGAATGGAATGATCATTCATCAGCATATTCACATTTGATTCACTAAATAAATTATAAAAAATATATATTGCAAGTGGAATCATCATTTGTCGTTGTAAGGCAATGATCATTCAATAAGGAGACTAAGGAATGACCATTCCATATCAATCCATCTTCATTCCAATGAACCAAACACTCCCTTAGGGGGACAAAAATTTAACCCTTAATGACAAGCACTTGGCATGTTCCCAAATCCTAGTTGATGTTGTAAACTTTCCATCCTTCATACTGTCGACTGATTTCCATGCATGGGCCTAGTTTGGGAATACTAAATAAGTGCACTTTTTGACTTTTTATGAAATATGGGTTGGGTTTGGATTGGGTTTGAAGTGATGTGTTAGAGAGGTGATGTGACTTAAATAAGATGATGTGACTTAAATAGGATAATGACTTTTTGTCTTTTTTCAATCATGCCAAACTTGGCCCAATTATCAATCTATGATTGAAAAAATAACACTAGAGGAGCATATAGCAAAGAATTCAAGAATAATTTTTAATGTTCAACAAATAAATGCTAATTTCTGATTCCACACTTGATAGTGCAAAACTGCAGGGGTTCTTCCATTTTTTCACTCTAGGAAATGAGTGGTGCCCAATCAGACAGGAAGAGGATCCAGTCAAATAAGACAAAACCATGTCCAAACATACTATAGCCCATGAGTTCAGGGAAAATGACATCAGATTGCAGTTTGTTTAAGTTGCTTTGAATATGATTAGACTTCTTGGCTTGTAATTAGTTCAAATTTTGTTGGAGAAAGCAAGTAAAATTCCAAATAACTTGACATCATCTAACAGAATTCAATCTATTTTCCTGCAGATGAATTGATGTCAAATACAAATACCTTGAGCTCCAAATCAATATAATCTGCTCCCAGTTCTTTAGCTAAACGAAGTGTATCCAACCGCATGTTTTCATCACCCCCATACTGACCACCTTCCCATTGTGGCCTAGCAAAAAAAAAAAAAAAAGAATAAAATATGATTCAACAGAAGTTGAACATTAAAAATTTTGTACTAGGACACTATTTATCTAGTTTTCTTCTAAATTGATGAAGTTTGACTTAGGCCAAGTTTGGGAAGACTAAAAAAGTGCACTTTTTGTCTTTTTGGACTAAAAAATTGAGGTTGAAAATATGGATGTTTGGGTTAACTTTTTGACTTTTTATTGAAAAATATGTAATAAAAAATTGTAAAAATTGATTTGTAGAGAAAAATTTGAATTGGGAGTTGTGCAGCCCTAATTGTTGACTTTTGGTGAATAGTGTTAACTTTTTAGCTTTTTGAGTAACTTTTTGGCTTTTTGACTTATTTGGGACTTCCCAAACTTAGCCTTAATGGCCCACCAAGCACTGAGTTCACAACAACATTATAATAGTGGGAAAAAAAATTCTTAGAAATATACGTTTGGTTTGTTTTTCAGAAAAATTTTTGGAAAAAATTCTCTATAAATAAATTTTCAAGAGTAATCAAACTAAACAAATTTTTTCAAAAAAAATTTAAAAATTTTGTTTGGTTACCTACTTTCCAAAATCACTCTCTCTCTCTCATACGCATCAAATCAATCACTTTTTTTAAAACTCTCTCTCCAAAATAATTTTTCAAAATCATTTCTGAAAAAAACAAATCAAATAAGTTTTCGTATTCTTTATCTTAAAAACTATTCTACAAATACAAACCAAACACACCCATATATTATATACACATTAATTTTCTTGTGAGTATATTCACCTACTCCAACCACTGCAGCGATAGCGACAAAGATAGAGAAAGTTAACTTCCAACAAAAAGATAATGAATGTTTGCTTTTATGTCAAATCCAACTCTAAATTTTGTGCAGAACCAATGGGAAAAAAAACCTTTTTTAAGTTTTCCAAGCAAACCTTTACAATCTATTTCACCAAATAGAAGCCAAATCTATACAAATATACTTATTACCTCCCAAGTCCCCAGCTAACATAAGAGGATCCCATTATTATGCCTACTGTATAACAGACATATTAGAAAGGTTACATCACCATATTTAGTTTAAGAGTGGTGATTTAGAGCACTAAATTTGAAATTTTAAAAACATCACTAATGAGGTGATAATATAAAGAAAAAATAAAATAAAACAAAATAAAGGCCAAATTATCACATCAGTGGTGGGGTCCACATGATGCCACATCATTAGTGGTGCATTAGTGGTGCTAAATTAGTGGTATGAAGTATTTTTCTTAGTTCAAAAACTTATTTCTTTATGTACTTGAGTTTGAGAAACAAATTTCAGACACCATGAAACTACAGCGCTCTTTAATTTCTAAAACTATAGAAAATAATAATAATAATAAATAAATAAATAAATAAAATCTACAAATTATGAAAACCCAACAATACTAAAAATTATAATTTCATAAAATAAATTACACCAATAATCACAATTTATCCTTCTTCGAACAATAAGAAATAAATAAAAAAAAAAACCAAAAAACTTGAAATTTATCTGGATCAGTGAGAGAAAAGTTTCAGTTGATCTAGAATGGATCATACAAAATTTAGTTGAATAATGATCAAATTAGAATACCCTTTTACACTAACAAGCCAAAATCATTTTGCCTTTGATCATTAGAGTTGCTCTTAAATTGTCGGTTATAAAAAGCTCATGGTCCCCCACAACCAATTTGAGTGCATGCACAAAATTTCCATCAAGATACCTTGATTTAAATTAAAAGAAAAGCTCATAGTAACTATCTTTCTTATATCACATTCAATTCTGCAATTTTAGTTCGACAATAGTAAAAACAGCTTGTGAGCACTAAAAAGGAATCTTTATGCAATTCACATGAAATCAAATCTTGCAAAAATATAGAACTTCAAAGTAGGAAGTGTCCCAAGTATTGGCTAAGTGATCAGTCATTTGTTGGCCCTGGGTGCCTCATGAGACATTAGGTCTAAGGTTCGACTCTGAACCACACCCAAGATTTGCCAAATCCACACGTGGAGGGGCGCTTTGCATGGGTCTCGAAATTAGCCGGGTTTACTTGGATACCCAATAATAAAAAATACATATATATATACATAGAAGCAGAACACAAGGTTAGCATTTTATACCTATAGACAATGAGAACAGGGAGTGGCTTATTGTTGAGGAGGATTTGGAGGTCTCGACTTGGCTGGAAGTCCTTTATACAATCCAGCCTGATCTCAACCACATCTGCACCTTGTGCCTTTGCCTGATTCATGTCACTCACCATTTGCTCCACGGATTGACTCATCAATGGAGCACAAATCATTGTTGAATTGGTCAACACCCCAACACTACCCATTTCAACAAAGATTAAAGAAACCCAACAAGAATTGAGAGATTGAAAAAATAGAAAACAAGCAATGTTGCTCTGAGAGCTTGAACAAAATGAATTTTACATTAAATTAGGGACAGTGCAGTGAGAAGAAAGAATTGTGGATTAAGGAAATCAAGCAAGGATTGCTTGAAAGACTGAACTATTATTGAGTATATATAAATATATATGTTTGGAAAAATTTGTGTATGCAACAGTGGAAAGGAAAAGGTGTTATTTGAATTCCACACCAACCATTTGGAGAAAATATCAGAAGCACCAACAACGGTGGAAAGTGTAGAAGATGAAGAGATGAATTAAGCACAGTGCATATATAGCAAGTTGGGTAGGCACGATACCGATCCTCTCCATCACATGGATGTCTACCTCTGTTTGGATGGTGAGGTGAGAAAATATAAGCGAAAATAACATGATATGGAATTATAAGAAAATGTCATAATTTTATAATTTTTAGTCATAACTAATTAAAAAGAAATTTTCATAATCAAATATAACATAAGACATAATTAAAAAATTTATTAGTCATAATTAAAATAATGTTGTAACTAAAAAAGAAAATTAATTATAATTAAAGAAAAAAATGACATAATTAAAGACGTATATAGTATACTCTTTTAAGGGTGTGTATGATAGAATTTCCCAAATAACAAATTAGTGTTAGTTTTGAAAAATAATTATAAATTTATGATAAATTTTTAATATTTTAATGATTAAAGTCATAAAATTTTCATGAAGTTATAATTATTTTATAATAATACCACTGATTTGTAAATTCTCCAAAATAAAACAACTCTTATATGAAATCATTATGATTTCTCATAATATATTTGAGAATTGTCTTTTTTAATATTTTAGTTAAAAATGAAATTAAAAAATTTAATATGTTTGAAAATAATTTTGTACTTTTTTCAAATTTGTATCAACAATAATTATGATTTTAAAATAAATTATTCACAAAAATGTGATCTAATAAAGTTACTATTTATATCCGATTAACGTCATTTTTTTACAGGAATGAATTACTCAATATGCCCTACATATTGAATGGTTTGATTTATCAAGATAGGCCCAAAAGAAGCCCGCAATAAGCCAAATTGAATCATCCAATTGACTAATCAAACTGGAGATAGTCCAAGTCCTCACTAATATTATTCACCCATTAGTATTTTTCAAAAATGAAAATCTACTTATAATAAAGAAAATAAATGTTTCGCTATCAGGGATGAAGCTATGGTAGGTACGGGTGTAAATTTTGCCTGTCTGGCCCAATTCATGAGCTAGAAAATTAGGCCCAGGCCCAGGAGGTATTTGGGCCTTGGACGGGCCGGGCCAGTGGGCCTGGGCAGGACTTGAACATTTTTTATATTTTTTTCCACCAAAAATGGCAATGAGTCTCGGGCAAGATGGGCCTTGTGTTGGACTTTAAATGGGCTTTGAGTGGACCGATGGACAGGGCCATGGGTCGGCCTAAAGCGGGCCAAGTTGGGCTTCAAAATGATAACCCAGGCCCAGACCCAGGATTTCTAGTTGGGCTCAGGCCTAATTGGGCTGGGCCCACCCAGGCCGCCTATGAGTCGCAGGCCATTTTTACATTTCTAACAGTAGGATAGGTGGGTTACGTGGTTCTGAATTTTTGATAATTCTACCAGTATTTTAACATATATAAATTATATTTTATATATTCTTTATAATTTTTTTTGATAATTTTACTTGTATTCTAACATATATAAATTATATTTTATATATCCTTTATTAAATTATAATAGCACTGCTTAAAATTGTAATAATATTTCTCTATTAAGGATTTTCTTTCTAATTGCAAAGATTCTACTAAAATGAGTCTTTTACCATATACTCTCCAAAAAGATATGTTATATACAAGCTATGATATTTTATGATGATAATACCAAAAAGTGTTAAAGACTAAATCATTTTCAGCGATAACTAAAAGGACCATAATACATAATAATCACACACCACATTTTCGTTCATAATCTAAAAATAATCTCAATAGGTCATAATTACGTCATAATTAACATTACAATGAGTTATAACCAAGGGCCATTACCAAAATAATAGTCACAAGAAATCATAATTAAGTTATAACCAATATCACAATGAATCATAATTAACACCATAATGTGTCATGACCAAAGACTATAAAGATCATAATTGCAACATACAAGATCCACTTTTTACTATGTGTTTTATAGATTTTTCCTATTAAAATATATCATTTCTATCTCAACTTCTTTTTTTTTTTTTTATAATTTTCCAATCTACTTATAGTAATTACTCTCCAATATTTTTACAAAATACAACCTTAAACTCCTTAATTTGAAATTCATATTTATCTAAATGGACTTATAATAATTAAGTTTAATAATATTTTATTGTTGTTTATTACAAAAAAAAAAAAATCAATATTATTAATTTGTGTCCCTCATGGCACCCTAACTCGTTGTTGTTAGGAAATAAAGTGATAATTCCCCATAATTTAGGGGTGTAAGTGTAGTGAAAATTTTATTTTATTTGGTTGGTTCTTAAAATATCAAGTATTAATTAGAGATTTTAAAAGTTTTATTAAAATTTTTATCAAATATTTTATATGGTTGTCAGACTCATACTATGTAAGATATTTGATAGAAATTGTGATAAAACTTTTAGAATTTCTAAAATTTATTTTTTATTTTTTATTTTTTATTTTGTGAAATATCAGTTGGTGGGTCTTATTTGAATTCAAACAACAAACGCAACCCATACCAAGAAAGCGCCAACAAAACCCTTGACATGTCAACGTTAACACGTCAGACATATAACAACGAACAGTCGTGTTGTATAAATTAATTATTATTTTTTAAAGAAAAAATTATTGAAAAATCTAAACTAAAAAAAATAAGATATTAGATTCAGTAGATATACATATTTTTTTAATGAGACATTGTAAAATAGTTTGGTAAAAAATTCTTTTGTTGGCTATGGATGGCATTTTGGCCTCTTTTAGGAAAATGGCTAAAAGCCAAAAGTCAGCTTTTAACCTATTTTGGTTCAAAAATGATAAAGATTTTAAAAATTTTATCAAAATTTCTATCAAATATCTCATATGAGTGTGAGATTCACATAGAACCCACATGATGTAGATCTCACGCCTATGTAAGACATTTGGTAGTACTTTTGGGTCTGTAACATTACTCATTTTGGATCACATAATCTCTCTACATTTTTACACGTTTTTTTATAAAAAAAAAAAAAAATCAAAAAGTCAGTTTTTAACCAATTTTTCAAAACATTTATTTTCAATTTTACCTCTTAATTTATCTGTTGACATTTTTTTATCTGTTGACTTTCGTTCACTATCTGTTCAAATTTTTCTTTATATGTTCAAATTGTTTCCTATCTGTTTAGTTTTTTTACCCTATCTGTTTAATTTTTTTAATCTTTTCAATTCAAATTTCTCTTATCTATTTAAATATTTGTTAAAATAAAATTCTATCCATTCAAATTTTTTAATTATTTGTTTAATTTTTTGTCTTATTTGCTCAAATATCTTACCAAATTTGATTATCTGTTGAAATTCCTTATCTATTCAATTTTATTTTTATTTTTTCTATCTGTTAAAATAAAGTCCGCCGGGTTATTAGCAACTCCGCCTGTCTCAAGCTCGGTTAAGGAAGATGGTTGTATCTTAGGAAGCCGACGGCTAATACGTAAAAAAGCCGCTTGGATCCCTTATGACTATGAATCATACTTTGAATCGTTTAAATGCAAGGTTGTTCCCCTCAAGTGACGCGTTGCACCTACCTTTGGGTGTTTCAAAAAGTGAGTAAGGGGCATCGCATCAACGCCTGGGTGCGGTGAAAAATGGGCAAAGGTTCCTACGTTTTTCTGGACGAGAGCGGGTAAAGAAGCTAGTCCAAGACTGGAGGTTTAGAGTAGCCACTTGGAATATAGGAACCTTAACTGGTAAGACGATGGAGTTGGTAGATGTTATGATTAGGAAGAGAGTTAGTATAGCTTGCGTACAAGAAACTAAGTGGACAGGTGAAAAAGCTAAGGAATTTGAGGATATCGGTTTTAAACTGTATTATAGTGGTAAGAATAGACGCAGGAATGGGGTAGGAATCTTAATTGCCAAGGGTTTTGTGGAGAATGTGGTGGCGGTCATTAGGAAAGAGGATAGGATTATGTTTGTTAAACTAGTTATTGGAGGGAATATAGTGAACGTTATATCAAGTCAAACAAAATCCTATTTGTTCAAATATTTCTTCTCTCTATCTATGTGTGTGTCTCTCTCTTTTACTCATTTGTTCAAAATCATTATCAACAACAACAAATCCTATATGTTTATCAACAACAACAAATCATATATGTTCATCAACAATAACAAATCCTATCTGTTCATCATCATCATCATCATCATCAAAAAATTAAAAAAAAATAAACATATTTGTATCTGTAGTATACAACATGATTAAACCTATCCAAAATCACAATCAACCAAAGAAAATTAAAACAAGAAAGAGTTTAGAGCTTAGAACAACCAAAGAAACTTTTATTCAAACTGAGTGAAGGTGGGAATACGTTGCAAAACCTACAAGCGCAAAGGCTTCGGAGAGAGAATGTTGACTGCATGAAGAAACTTTTACAGAAGTGAAAAATTGAGAAATTTAACATTAACATCAACATCAAACATCCATGGGGCTAACATCAGCATAACGCAGATTGGATTTCAAGGATGATGATAAGATCCAGATCTATAGATTGTCTGGCCTTAAAAACAATCTAGATTTCAAAAATTTAACATCAGCATAAAGAAGATTGTTTTAACCCTAAAACACCACCATAGGTTAGAGAATGGGTTTGTATAATCAATCACACAGTAAATAACCTTATCAGTTGAGCATGAGTGAGTGGCAGCGTCTACTTTTGGATCTAGATCTAGATTTGCATCTCATGGCGGTGGTGGTGGATCTGGATCTCACGATATGGATTTCGCGGTAGAGCAGCGGCAGAGGAAAAGTAATGACGGAGAGAGAAAGAGCGGCAGACCCCTCGCCTCCAGTACTCTATCACCGAAAGTTGAAACACTTTGGTTTTTGCCAAAAGTAGCCATTGTTTTCGGCGAAGGGAGACGACGGCAGTAGAGCAAGGTAGATAGAGGAGGGAGAGGACGACGCCCATAGCTAAAGAAAGCACAGAGAGATCGGCAGAAGAGTGGTCATGTCGAAGAGAGAGAGAGGGAAGTAATGTGATGCTGAGAAGAGAAGCAACGTAATGCTTCTAACCCTAGGTATTATATATATATAGCATATGTATTTTGATCATTTCATCTAAGCTTGTCCTTTTAGACAAAATATTCCAGCATTTGGACCTTTGGCCAAAGAAAATTCAAAATTGAATTTTTGGACCGAATTTCCTTTTCTAAATTATCAATATGATACTTATCACAACATTAATGTAAATCCTCATTCAAATTAGAGTTATCTTAAGGCGGAAGATATTAATTTATTAATTCATATGTAGTAATATTTTTCATCAAACACATTACGGTTGGAAAAATTATTATGTAATTTTCAAGTATTTTATGGCTTTGTATAGATAATATTTTTAATAAATGACAAATTACAAAACATATGGAATAGAAAAATGATTCATTCACTTAATTTTTCCTCCACAAACCCCCTAATGACATGGTGAGAAAAAGACAAATTAATGGCCCGTGTTTTTATACTCCTTTCGTCTCTCAAAACTTTTAAACCAATCTTGCCACATCATTAAGAGGATTTGGGGGGAGGATTTTGTGTAGATGTAGCATTGTTGTATTGAAGAAATTGTCTTTTATCTTCTAGCTACTTAGCAAGATATATCAATATTGTCATTATGCTTTACATAATAATATATTTTATTGCCAGAAGTCTAGAAGGTACATCAATTAGTTAAGTTTTACTGTTTAAGTATTTGTTTTTTAATATTCCATCCCTTATGAACTAGTATCATTATTTGTACTAATCAAGTTACCATCACTTCTCTTTCAAACTTAGTCCCTTTTTTTCTATATTTTTTTTTGGTGACAAAAATCAATTATTAATAGTTAGATTAGCTTTTAAGAAAATTGAACTTCCTACCTCTCTTTCAATATTTTAAATAGCAATAATTCTACATTTAAAAAAAAATGTGAACACTTCACTCAAAATAAATATGTAAACAATTGATTCTAACGTAAAGCACCAATAAATGCCAAGATAAGAACTTGTGAACCAATTAGTCTTGTATTTTATCTTTCAAACCCATAAGTCTCATTTCAATGTTAATGACCTATTTGTACACGATTTGAGTACGTGTCTGTAACGACCCAGAACCGTATACTATGATTACCAGTAATTAATTATGTGTTAGCATGATTTAATTGAAGATTATCTGTTGAACTTAGAAGAATATCTGTTGAGATGAGAACTTTGGGACTGAAATTGATGACCGTAATGGGTTCGGAAAACGAAATTGAACACGCCTATGTGATACCGGGAATTTGTAGAACCATTTGGGAAAATAAATTGAGAACTGAATTTCGTCTGATTCGTTAAGCCTTGTTTGGCTCAAGATAATGGCACAATTCTATTTTTATGGTATATATATATGTATATAGATAAAGATGTTGACCATGTTTTGACTCAAAACCAAAGAGAAGAAAAATCTGGAAAGGAGAGAGAGAGAGAGAGAATTCGTAAGAAAGGGGAAGAAGAGGAGGAAAAAGAGAATCAAGCTTAAATCTTCCTCAATTAAAGAATCAAGGTAAGGATCTTCTCTAAATTCTTGAAGTAAGGTTGATGCATCAATGATCTCATGATAAATAAGAGGATTGAAAGGGGAATATGTGTTTAATTTGAGCATGCATGGCATGAATAGATGATTTATGGTTATATTTGTCATATTTTGAGGAAGAACCTCCATGGATATGAAGAAATGAAGCTTTTACATGAATAGTTATGATTCTTCACTTTAAATCATGGTTTGATCTTGTGCATGATGCATTTGGGTTTGTTTAGAAGCTAAAATGTTGAAATCAAGTGGGTTCCAAGTGTTTTGGGACTTGGGTTTTCATCAATGTTGAAGTGTTTTTGCAAAAAGGAAAGGTTAAAGCTTGAGAAGAGTCCAGAATTTCAGATTTTCGCGCGGTCCGCTCGAGCGGAGGTATTCTCGCTCGAGCGTGAAAATAGGCCTCCCAGCAGTTTCGGAAAATTGTGCAGTCCGCTCGAGCGGACAAAGTGGCGCTCGAGCGGGGACCTCTTTTTCAGGAAATTTTGAGAGGTTGAATTACTTGATTTTACCATGTTATTGACATCATTTAGCATCTCATAATCATAAAATAGAGTAAAGAAAGGATAATATGGCATGTATTAAGTGATTTAATGATAATGTGTATGGAGAAATGTGTTCTAATGTTGATAATTGCAGGTCAAGAGGCGAAGACCGTGCAATCGGTTTTGGAAACCCACTGTGAGTAACATTTCTGTAAAGATATGTTAGTATGATCTATGTTTAAAAGTGCTACGTTATGCTACGGTTCTGAAATGATAAATGTTTTCTGTGAACGAATGTCCAGTTTGCAAATCTAGTATGGCATCCATAGATAGTCCTAAGTGGACCAGTTTACGAGATCTCGGTATGTGTTTAATCGGTGTCCGGGACCGGTTACTCTAGTCGTTGGACGACAAATGTTATGTTCTATGGAGTATGCCATTATGTATGTTCTGATATGAGATGATTATGCTTATGGATGATTTATTTTATGGTATATGAATGTGGAATCCGTTCACTACCCCTTTACGTTAATGTTACTTGCCGAGCTTTAGCTCATTGTTTGTATATATGTATTTATAGGTGAGCACTCTGGGAGTCAAGCCTAGGCGGGGTCCGAGCCGAGCCGCCGTTTTGAAGCCTACCCGGTGTTTTGGTGCCTCCGAGTTGGGGCTAGGCCTAGAAGGCCGTTAGGAAGCTTGGTTTTGGCTGTGCATGTGGCGTGAGCCTATGTTTTGTACATGAATCTTGTTTATATGTGATGTACAGTTAGTGGGTAAATTAACCACATTTTTGGCATGTAATGTATGTTCATATAAATGCACAGCTCTTTGGACTATTAGTGGTTATTGTTTTCGCTTCCGCGAGCCCCTTTTATTTATGTTTTGTATAGCAAGGCCTGTGGTAATCTAGGATTACTGGCCGGTCTCGTTGCCAAACTTCTAGGGGCGAGTTTGGGCCGTGACAGAGTGGTATCAGAGCGCACGAGTTAATTTACCCACACACGTGTCCATCAGAGCTGTAGGGTGTCATAGAAAAGAAATAGAGCATGGCATATATGTGTGCATGTGTGTGTGTGTTTGAAAGAGAAAGAAACGAGAATTGTACGATGAGGCAACAGAGGAACTGTTATGTGAAAATGAGATGTTGTATTTTCTATGGGTTCTATAGACCAATGGAGGACGCCAATGCAAGAAATGCAGATGAAACAGGACCTTCTGATGCTAGAATGACTCGATTAGAAAGAATGGTTGAAGCTCTGACTGGATTGGTTAGACAACAGCTAGAACAAAACCAACAACCACAACAAAGACAACCTTTTCCACCACCTCCTCCACCACCTGTTCAAGTGGAACCGATCAATTATGATGACATCATTACAATGACACAGAAATACAAGAAATTGAAACCGCCAGAATTTGCAGGAGGTATTGAGCCATTACAAGCAGAGGCATGGGTACTTGAGACTGAGAAAATTTTTGAAGTGTTTCCATGTAATGATGCATATAAAGTTCTATTAGCCACATTCACTTTGAAGGAAGAAGCGAGAAGATGGTGGATGCTCATTCGAGATATGAATAGGGACTTAACATGGGATCGATTCAAAGAGACGTTTTATGAAAAGTATTTTCCACAATGCATGCGAGATAGAAAAGTATCCGAATTTGAACAGTTGAAGCAAGGAACCATGTCAGTAGCGGAGTATGAAGCGAAATTTACCGAACTAGCCCGTTACGCTCCTCATATGGTTGATACGGATTACAAGAAGGCAAGGAAATTTGAGGGTGGCCTACATGTTGAGGTACTTGACAGGGTGAATGTGTTGAAATTAGAAAAATATGTTGATGTACTTGACAGAGCCTTGATGGCTGAAACAAATATTGCTATCTTGAACATGTCCAAGTCTATAACTACACCTGAACCAGAAAGTAAGAAATTCAAGAAACAGAAAGTAGAAACAGTTAGTGAATCCATGGGCTCCGTGAATGAAAATTTGACTTCAAAGTTTAGTGACAACACAAAAAGGGAAAGTGGTGGAAGTATAGGTGTTCCTACTTGTAAGGAATGTGGGAAGCAACATTGGGGTATTTGTCGCCGTGGAACTGGAGTCTGTTTCAAATGTGGACAAAAAGGACATATAGCTAAAGCTTGCCCACAAGTTTATGTAAGAAATGAAGGACCCATTGCTAGTGGAGTTAACTCAACAATGACACCAAAGACAAACGTAACATCTGCTCCTGAGGGGAATACATTGAGGCAAGGAAGGGTTTTCACCCTAGTTTCAGAAAAGACACAGAATACTGGAAAAGCGAATACAGGTATGATTTTTTTATTATCTACTGTGATGTTAGCACTGTTCTCTATGCGATGGCTATGTTACTTATGCGGTGGAAATATGAACCTATGACCATGACGGAATAATATACCTTTGTTATTACTTGTTAAGGAATGATTATGTCTATATGACTACTTTTATATTGAACATTTCTGACGGAAGAATTATCACGTACAACCGAAATCTCTGATTTGAATATTATCAGCATGAGCTAAGTTTGGAGGACCAAACTTTTTAAGTTGGGGAGAGTGTAACGACCCAGAACCGTATACTATGATTACCAGTAATTAATTATGTGTTAGCATGATTTAATTGAAGATTATCTGTTGAACTTAGAAGAATATCTGTTGAGATGAGAACTTTGGGACTGAAATTGATGACCGTAATGGGTTCGGAAAACGAAATTGAACACGCCTATGTGATACCGGGAATTTGTAGAACCATTTGGGAAAATAAATTGAGAACTGAATTTCGTCTGATTCGTTAAGCCTTGTTTGGCTCAAGATAATGGCACAATTCTATTTTTATGGTATATATATATGTATATAGATAAAGATGTTGACCATGTTTTGACTCAAAACCAAAGAGAAGAAAAATCTGGAAAGGAGAGAGAGAGAGAGAGAATTCGTAAGAAAGGGGAAGAAGAGGAGGAAAAAGAGAATCAAGCTTAAATCTTCCTCAATTAAAGAATCAAGGTAAGGATCTTCTCTAAATTCTTGAAGTAAGGTTGATGCATCAATGATCTCATGATAAATAAGAGGATTGAAAGGGGAATATGTGTTTAATTTGAGCATGCATGGCATGAATAGATGATTTATGGTTATATTTGTCATATTTTGAGGAAGAACCTCCATGGATATGAAGAAATGAAGCTTTTACATGAATAGTTATGATTCTTCACTTTAAATCATGGTTTGATCTTGTGCATGATGCATTTGGGTTTGTTTAGAAGCTAAAATGTTGAAATCAAGTGGGTTCCAAGTGTTTTGGGACTTGGGTTTTCATCAATGTTGAAGTGTTTTTGCAAAAAGGAAAGGTTAAAGCTTGAGAAGAGTCCAGAATTTCAGATTTTCGCGCGGTCCGCTCGAGCGGAGGTATTCTCGCTCGAGCGTGAAAATAGGCCTCCCAGCAGTTTCGGAAAATTGTGCAGTCCGCTCGAGCGGACAAAGTGGCGCTCGAGCGGGGACCTCTTTTTCAGGAAATTTTGAGAGGTTGAATTACTTGATTTTACCATGTTATTGACATCATTTAGCATCTCATAATCATAAAATAGAGTAAAGAAAGGATAATATGGCATGTATTAAGTGATTTAATGATAATGTGTATGGAGAAATGTGTTCTAATGTTGATAATTGCAGGTCAAGAGGCGAAGACCGTGCAATCGGTTTTGGAAACCCACTGTGAGTAACATTTCTGTAAAGATATGTTAGTATGATCTATGTTTAAAAGTGCTACGTTATGCTACGGTTCTGAAATGATAAATGTTTTCTGTGAACGAATGTCCAGTTTGCAAATCTAGTATGGCATCCATAGATAGTCCTAAGTGGACCAGTTTACGAGATCTCGGTATGTGTTTAATCGGTGTCCGGGACCGGTTACTCTAGTCGTTGGACGACAAATGTTATGTTCTATGGAGTATGCCATTATGTATGTTCTGATATGAGATGATTATGCTTATGGATGATTTATTTTATGGTATATGAATGTGGAATCCGTTCACTACCCCTTTACGTTAATGTTACTTGCCGAGCTTTAGCTCATTGTTTGTATATATGTATTTATAGGTGAGCACTCTGGGAGTCAAGCCTAGGCGGGGTCCGAGCCGAGCCGCCGTTTTGAAGCCTACCCGGTGTTTTGGTGCCTCCGAGTTGGGGCTAGGCCTAGAAGGCCGTTAGGAAGCTTGGTTTTGGCTGTGCATGTGGCGTGAGCCTATGTTTTGTACATGAATCTTGTTTATATGTGATGTACAGTTAGTGGGTAAATTAACCACATTTTTGGCATGTAATGTATGTTCATATAAATGCACAGCTCTTTGGACTATTAGTGGTTATTGTTTTCGCTTCCGCGAGCCCCTTTTATTTATGTTTTGTATAGCAAGGCCTGTGGTAATCTAGGATTACTGGCCGGTCTCGTTGCCAAACTTCTAGGGGCGAGTTTGGGCCGTGACAGTGTCACCCAAATGGTAGGGGTATATGGGGCATTTTGGTGATGTGGAAATTACGGATGTGTCCCAACAACATACTGTAGAGGTTTTTTGTTTCCTTCACACCGATCGAAACGGAATGGACGAAGATGGAAGGTTTTGTGTGTTGCAATGTTTGTGTGATTTGATTTTAGTAATGTTGGAGCCTCAAATTTACATTCAAATTTAACATCCATAGTCGTCCCAAACCCTAGAAATAGGAGAAACCTTTTCTGGGCATTACATTTCCGTTGTCGACTCAGAGCGAGCACTGAATCCTTTAACGTTAGGGAAGGATAGCCGGTGAGTTCACATACGACCTTCGACGGTAAACGCTGGTTGTGTTTGGTCACCCATGGCCTCAGGTATGTTTATGATGATGTTGTTTTGAGGGTTTTCTACAACTGTAATGATGTTAAATTGGAATTGTATGTGTGGCATTTATGATTGTGCGTCGGGGGTGAAGTCATGTAATGGGCCATCTCTATTTGTGCTTGTATTTATAGTAATGTGGAATAATGTTGTGAGAAATGAGTGTGTCTTACAATATGGTATTTCTTGTTGCAATATTTGTGTGAATTATGTTGGGTTCGTCGAAAGACGCTCAGTCTATAATGTGAAACGTTCGTAATGGTTATGGATGTTAGGGCCTCGAATTGTGTGTTGAATGTTAATGAGTTAGTGTTATTAGTTTAGGACGGAATACATATGTTAATGTTATTGCATTGATGTATAATTAGAAAATTGCCCTCTTTGGATGTAGGATATGCCTTGTGTTGTGATAATTTCAACATGTGGGTTTTGTTGTTAACATCATTCATCCATGTAGGCAATGGATTTTGCGTCCTAAAAATGGTTGTGTATGTTGGTTTATAGTCACACTGTGGATTAACGTTATGTGAAATAAGTGTGTGTCTTGTAGTATGGTATTTCTTGTTGCAATATTTGTGAAATTATGTTGGGTACATTGCCATGGCACTTAGTTTATACTATGAAACGTTGTAATGGTTACTTCTTGTTAACGTTTTCGTAATTATCCGAGTAATGTGGCGTAAATTTAATTCCTTGATGAAAATATGGGGTTACAATATAACACGTGTTCATCCACTCATGCAGTATTTTTTTTTTCCCTAAAAAAATCAATGTGCCATATTCTGGATGGACGCGAGCTTAATGGTTACACCGGATCAATTGTGGAGTGAACGTGAATGAGAGCGTGACATTGTGTTCATTGAAATGTTGGCCATTAGTGCCAAGTTAAACAGTAAACGTAGAAAAACAAATAGGGTGTTACATGATTTTGGTTGACATGTCGATGGAAAACACTGACTGACATGTATTTTGTTGCATCACACCGTGAAGCTTGTTGCCATTTGTGTCAATTTGTTGTTTTTTTTCTTTGTTGGTGTGACATTAATTGATTACGCATTGTCCATTTCATTCCAATTGATTTCAAATCACTGTTATCATGTTTATTTTCGCTAATGTTCACACGGTTTTGTCATGACTTTATTTCGTTCCAATGTAATGAACACTTCATAATATTTGTTTCAGGTAACTCTTCGCAGTGGATCCCCCACAAAGTGTCTGTTGTTAGGACACGCGGTCTAATATGAAGGCATCCATGTTGACAAGGTTGGCACTTAGAAAACAGGCAAAATTACCTTTTTAAGTCTAAAAGACCTGCATTATGCTGGTATGCTTCATCATGCAACAGTATGCACACATGGTCGATATTGACACCACAATGGATGGGCTAACCCCCGTTGTTTACCGGACGACAATGGTGAAAACATTCATAAATGACCATATGAGAGGACTGCGATCTAGGCCACTATGACGAAGAGAGTTTGAGTGACAAACAATGTTAGTATTTAATGTTACGTATGTTTTTGTGATACATTTTTTGATGGTTGACATGAAAAATGTTTGGTGGTTTTTACAAAATGTGATGTTAGTTTAGTGACACATAATTTTGTTGGTTCATATTTTTTTGTGATACATTTTTTGATGGTTGATACATAATGTTGTTTTGTCAATGTTGTCATGAACACTGTTACGTGGACATTTCTTGGATATCATTGAATGGAAAATGTTAAATTGCACACCACACTTGTTAATTACCAAACTACGTCCAAGTAGGGAATGACTTGGATGTTAGTAACCGATCGTCATGTAAAAGTGTCACGTCGTATTATTGAAACGTTATTCACATTCCACGAATGTTTGTTCATGTTATTTCGTATACCAAAATTGTATTGTTCCCTTATAATTTTTGATGAACGTTGGGCAGCTTGACAAAACTACACCAAACACATACTGTGGACAGGGGGGAAAAAAATTGTACAGTAAATGCCATCCAATTAACACCTTACAGTAAACGCCATCCAAAAAAATGGTTACCACATTACAAGATAATAATCACACACAAATGAAAATGTAAAACATTACCCTCTACATCATTACATACACATCAGCAAAAAGAATCCTACCAAATCCTACCAAAGGGTAAATATGTAAACTCCACACATGCTAAATCAAAGGAAAATATTCCTTTCGAATTAAATAGGATAAAATGGTTCACAAGAAAAAAATATAAGACTAAATGAATCAACATTCTCCAATTTAGGATTTGCCGGTAATTTTTCCTTGATTCTAAGTATGACTCATACTATAATTTGAATTTATACCATATACTTTATTTTTTTAATATTTATCAATATATATTTTTTTTGAAGTATATAATTTTTCCATAATTCAAATTGGATTAAAAGTGGCCGGTTATGAAAAATTTGGTATCAAATTTTAAATGTCATCACTTATACACCTCACAATTCTAGTCTTATATTAATCCATTGATAACATATCAAATAATATGTAAATTTGGTACCTCAATTTAGTCACCATAGTATTATGGTATAGAAATTTCAATTTATGTCTACTTAATTGACGTCCTATTTTTATTATAAAAAGTGTTAGTGCATTTAGGGACATGTATGAAAGCGTAGTGGCCACGGTTAGATCACCGATTGGAGAGACAAGTGAATTTTTAATTACTGTGGGGTTACATCAATTATCAACCTTAAACACTTATCATTTTGTGTTTAGTTATAGATGAGTTGACGAAAAATATTTAGGACGAGGTGCCATGGTATATACTTTTGCAGATAATATTGTATTAGTGGAAAAGACTACAGAAGGAGTTAGCACTAAGTTAGAGATTTGCAAGAAGCACTTGAATCTAAAAGATTTAGAATAAGTAGAATTAAGACATAGCACATGTAGTGTAATTTTAGTAATAAACAATGGTAATAGAGGAGAAGTGAATATTGAGAATCAAGAATTACCTAAGAGTGAACATTTTCGTTATTTAAGATCGATTATCACAACGAATTGGGAGGTTGGAGAATATGTGGTCCATAAAGTTAAGGTGGGATAGGCTAAGTGGAGGAGTGGGGAACTCTACGATAAATGAGTACTCAATTGATTAGAAGGAAAGTTCTACAGAACAACTATTAGGCCAGTGATATTGTATGAGATAGAATGTTGGGTAATTAAAAAACAACATCTAGATAAGATAAGTGTTGCAGAGATAAAGATGCTAAGGTGGATATGTATGGTAAGACTAGAAAAAACAGAGTTAAGAATGAGTATATTCGTGAATGAGTAAGAGTAGTATCGATAGAAGATAAGCTGGGAGAGAATAGATTGATATAGTTTGGTCATATACATTGGAAATCAACAGAAATAGTAGAGAAGAGATGCGATACAGTAATGGTTGTGGGAAGTGTTAGGGGGAGGGTCATACCTAAATTGCTGTGGTTTAGTGTAGTAATTAGATATATGAATCTCTTTAATTTGACTAATTAAATGACCTCTGATTATTCACCAAAAAAAAAAAAGACCCCTGATAGAGTCAAATAAAAAAGAATGATTTATATAATTGACTCTATTTGATAATATTTAAAACATAGGCCAAGTTTGGGAAGATCAAAAAAAGTCAAAAAGTCAAAAAGTTACTCAAAATGTTAAAAAATTATTACTATTCACCAAAAGTCAAAAATTACGACTGCACAATTTTCAATTCTAATTTTTCCCTACACACTAATTTTTACAATTTTTTAATACACATTTTTTCATAAAAAGTCAAAAAGTTAACCTAAACAACCATATTTTTTTCCTCATCTTTTTAGTCTAAAAAGACAAAAAGTGCACTTATTTAAGACACCCCAAACAACCCCATAGTTTGATTTGATTGAGTAAAGTGTTGTGCATTCACTCTCACATATTTTCCTTTTGTATCTACTTATTTGATCTTTTTTGGGGGGCTAAACTATCAATAAATCCTAATAGTTGGACTTAATTCCCATCAAGTCTTATTGAAAATAAGCCTTAATAAAATTATCGTTAAAAATAATTTTTTTGTGACAATTTTTTATATATGTCATTAAAA
This sequence comes from Camellia sinensis, assembly GCF_055761805.1. Lineage (NCBI taxonomy): Eukaryota > Viridiplantae > Streptophyta > Magnoliopsida > Ericales > Theaceae > Camellia > Camellia sinensis. The sequence continues at coordinate 94,765,750 of NC_138962.1, forward strand.
ATTGACAATTTAATATTTATAAATTATTATTAAAATTTATAATTAGTGACATTTTTTTATAATAAATCTTTTCTATAGAACCTATTGGATAATAAATTTATTATTAACCTTACACGTAAGGACCTTTTTTTGGGGCAAGTGGAAGTGCATTCATACTCACATCTGAATAATGAATTGGGATCCTCCCCTTCATTTCGGTCCTTCATTCCCTCCTTGCAGGGCCTTCGGACCCATTTTGAGGCCCAATTTTGATAATTCAAACCGTTCATATTTTTAGATTTATTCAGTATATCATATCTGGAAAAAATCAAGTTGATCGAATATCATAAAGTATGTGTTCGGAAAATTGTTTATTAAAAAATAGTTTGTAGTCCCAATTTTCTGAACGCACACTTTCTGATATCCGATCAACTTGATTTTTTACAGGTATAATATACTGAATAAATCTAAAAATATGAACGGTTCGGATTATCAAAATTGGGCCTCAAAGTGGACCCGAAAGCCCCTGCAAAGAAGGAATGAAGAAGGGGCTCAAGGAGGGGATCTGGACTAATAATGAATAATACCTAACAATTGGAGAGGTAGAGAAACTTATCTACCCCTTGCTTACAGGGCACACAACCAATATGCTACGAATGCCAAGTGTTACGATTGTGTGACGTCTAAAATGAGTTATTATTTTAAAGGTCAAATTCATTTTACCTCATTATAATTTAAAATTAGAACACTTTATCCCCTACGATTTAAATATAATTGTTAAGTCTCTATGTAATTTTAAACTAAAGTGTTACTGTTAAATTTTTCATCTAAGCTATCACACACACCATTTTTTTCAAATTTAAAATTAGATTAATATATTAATTAAAATAAAATAAAATAATTTTAAATATAATTAAGGATTGATCTAAAACATAAAATATAATTATTTAAAATATAATAATTTAAATAAATAATAATTAAGAATGGATCTAAAATATAATTAAATTAAAATTAGATTAAAAAGTTAGGAATTACAATAAATAACTAAGTATTTAAGAATAATTTTGATTTAAAATATAATTAATAGATTAAAATTAGAATAAAAAGTTAAAAATTACAATAAATAATTAAAATTTTATAATTAATTGTGATTTAATTGAATTGGCGTTAGACATTACAAATTATGTGTATGAGAGATGCTAGAGAATTAAAATAACAAAAAATGTATAGGGTTTGAGGGTATTACTATTTCACATCTATAGTTAACGGTTACACTTTAGTCCAAAATCAGATGATAACTTTGTGACTATATGTGAATCACATGGGGGACTTTCTGGCTTTTTGCACTCTTCCTTTTTTTTTTTTGTTTAATTACCTTAGACACATGCTAAATTAAAAGAAAATATTCCTTACAAATTAAATAGGATCAAATGGTTCACAAGAAAAAAATATAGGACTAAATGAATCAACAATCTCAATTTGGGATTTACCGGTAATTTTTCTTTGATTCTAAGTATGACTCATACTATAATTTGAATTTATACCATATACTTTATTTTTTTAATATTTATCAATGTTTTTTTTTCGAAGTATACAATTTTTCCAGAATTCAAATTGGATTAAAAGTGGCCGGTTATAAAAAATTTGGTATCAAATTTTAAATGTCATCACTTATAGTCCTCACAATTCTAGTCTTATATTAATCCATTGATAACATATCAAATAATATGTAAATTTGGTACTTCAATTTAGTCACCATAGTATTATGGTATAGAAATTTCAATTTATGTCTACTTAATTGACGTCCTATTTTTATTTTTTTATTTTTATTATAAAAAGTATTATTGCATTTAGGGACATGTATGAAAGTGCAGTGGCCACGATTAGATCACTGACCGAAGGGACAATTGAATTTTTAATTATTGTGGGGTTACATCAATTATCAACCTTAAATTCTTATATTTTTGTTTTAGTTATTGATGAGTTGACGAAAAATATTTAGGATGATGTGTCATGGTGTATACTTTTGCGGATGATATCGTATTAGTGGACAAAACTAGAGAAGGAGTTAGCACTAGCTAGAGATTTGCTAGAAGCACTTGAATCTGAAAGATTTAGAATAAGTAGGATTAAGACATAGCACATATAGTGTAATTTTAATAATAGTAACAATGGTAATAGAGGAGAAGTGAAGATTGAGAATTAAGAATTACCTAAGAGTGAATATTTTCGTTATTTTGGATCGATTATCACAACGAATGGGGAGGTTGGAGAAAATGTGGTCCATAAAATTAAGGCGGAGTGGCTTAAGTGGAGGAGTGCGTCTGGGGAACTGTGTGACAAATGAGTACTCAATCGATTAAAAGGAAAATTCTATAGAACAACTGTTGGCCAGTGATATTGTATAAGACAGAATATTGGGTAACTAAGAAATAACATGTAGATAAAATGAGTGTTGTAGAAAGATGCTAAAAGTGGATATGTGGTAAGACTAGAAAATAAAGAGTTAGGAATAAATATATTCGTGAATGGGTAAACATAGTATCGATAGAAGATAAACTGGTAGAGAATAAATTGAGATAGTTTGGTCATATACAATGGAAATCAACAGAAGCAATAGAGAAGAAATGTGATACAGTAATGGTTGAGGGAAGTGTTAGGGGGAGGATCATACCTAAATTGCCGTGCTTAGTGTAGTAAATAGAGATATTAATCTCCTTAATTTGACTAATTAAATGACCTCTGATAGAGTTAAATAAAAAATAATGACTTATATAAGTGACTCTATTTGATAAGATTCAAAACTTAGTTTGGATTGATTTAAAGTGTTAGTGCATTCACTCTCACATATTTTCCTTTTGTATCTACTTATTTGATCCTTTTTTTTTTGGCAAGTTGAAGTGCATTCATACCCACATCTGAATAATACCTAACTACTGGAGCGATAGAGAAACTCATCTAACCCTTGCTTACAGGGCACACAACCAATATGCAACGAATGCCAAGTGTTACGATTGTGTGACGTCTAAAATGAGTTATTATTTTAAAGGTCAAATTTATTTTACCTCATTATAATTTAAGATTAGAGCACTTTATCCCTTACGATTTAAATATAATCATAAAGTCTCTATGTAATTTTAAACTAAAGTGTTATTGTTAAATTTTTCATCTAAACTATCACACACCATTTTTTCAAATTTAAAATTAGATTAATATATTAATAAAAATAAAATAAAATAAAATAATTTTAAATATAATTAAGGATTGATCTAAAACATAAAATATAATTAAATAAAAAAATTTAAATAAATAATATTTAAGAATGGATCTAAAATATAATTAAATTAAAATTAGATTAAAAATTAGGAATTACAATAAATAACTAAATATTTAAGACTAATTTTGATTTAAAATATAATTAAATTAAAATTAGAATAAAAATTTAAAAATTACATTAAATAATTAAAATTTTATAATTAATTGTGATTTAATTGAATTAATGTTAGACGTTATAAATTATGTGTATGAGAGATGTCAGAAAATTAAAATAACAAAAAATGTATAGGGTTTGAGGGTATTACTATTTTACATCTATAGTTAACAGTTGCACTTTAATCCAAAATCACAGGACAGCTCTATGACTATATTTGAATCACATAGGGACTTTCTGGCTTTTTTCACTCTTCCTTTTCTTTTTGTTTAATTACCTTAGACACATGTTTGGTTTCAAAAAATTAAGTTCACTTTTCAAAAAAATTAATTTTTTTTATCTTTCGGATTTTTTTTATACTTTTAGTGAAATTTTTAAATATTTTATGCATTTTTTTATTTTATTTTTTAGATACACCTAATCCAAATATGCTTAAAAAGTATAATATTTGTGAAAAAAAAACTAAAAAAAATCATCAAATACAAAAAATACAAAAAAATATAAAAATTCAATATATTTTCGTATGTTATTATTCAATGAAGTTTTTAAGGATTTCTGTACAAATTTTTTTTTTTTTAACTTTTAAGTATATTAGGATTAAAAATTAAGATATTTTTAAAAAATCATTAAAAATATAAAAATATGAATTGAAAATTTTGAAAATTGATGTTGAAAATTAAAAACTAAATTATTTCTTTGATATTCATTAATAAAGTTTTCCTTTTTGCTGATCGAAACAAAAAAAAAATGGATAAAGTGTCCTAATCTCAAACCATAATGAAGTAAAATAAATTTTGTCCTTGTTTTAATAACACTAAATAACTTTTTAACAAATATTTATGTTATTATATAAAAAGAAATATCAGACAATTTTAGCATGGGTGTGGCTTTAGTTTGACATAATCAAATTGATACCACTAAGCAACATGAGGGATAAATTATCAAAATAATTGACATAAGTAAGATGTAATATATACCATCCCGAAATAACAAGTCCAACAACCCATCCATATGCACATTAACTAGTGTTATTGTAAAAAAAGTCAGCCATTGTATTTTTAGTCCTTCCCTTACAGCATAAGACTCGTCCATTTAGGGTTGTTTGGAATGATTTAAATAAGTGTATTTTTTGTCTTTTTACGAAAAGATATACAGAAAAGTAAAGAGGTGATGTGATGAAAAAAAGATAAAAAAATGAAAAGCTGAATTATTTTAAAGATGCCAAACTTGACCTTAATTGGTGGGAGTTGTCCATGCATTAAACTTTAAAGCAGTGAATTTTGGACACGAGTTCTAACTTGAGGCGTTTCAAATTCAATATATATTATTATTTTTCAGACTTAATTGATATATGTGATTTTTGTAAGTAATTATAAGTAAAATTTGCTTTGTAGGAATGAATTCAAATATCCTATCTCAGGGAAATTACTCGTCATAAAAAATAAAAAATAAAAAAATAAAAAAAAACCCCAATTTAAAATTAATTATTAGGTTCTAAGGGCTCATTTGACAACTTTTAGTTTTATTCAAAAAGTCATTATAAGTTGTTCCATCACTCTCTCTATTTTTTTTACAAAAAATAAAAAACTTAGGCCTCGTTTGGGAACAGGCTATTTTAGTAACTTTTTTGGCTTTTTGATTAAAATATGAGATAAAAAAACTAGTATGTTTAGGGTAGCTTTTTAGCTTTTTATGAAAAGATATGCAAAAAGTAGAGAGAAAAGAGAATCTTTGACTTTTTAATATATGTTATAGGCTTTTTGATTTTTTTAGTAACTTTTTGCCTTTTTAGTTAAATGTTAACTTGCCAAACGAGGCCTTACTAAAAAAGCCTGTTCCCAAACGAAGGCTTCGTTTGAGAACAGATTTTTTTGGTAACTTTTTAGCTAAAATATGATGTAAAAAAATTAGTATGTTTGGGATAACTTTTTGATTTTTTAAGAAAAAATATCAAAAAGTAGAGAAAAAATAAAATTTTTGATTTTCTGATATAGATGATTAACTTTTTAATTTTTTTTAATAATTTTTAAACTAAAAATTAATATTACCAAACGACACTTAAGTTTAAAAATCTATGGCCATATTGTGCATACATGATCAATATGGAACAATTCTATTTTTGGATGTATCCGGATCACCCGTCGCCTTCCCCTGTCGCCCCCAAAACGACATCGTTTTGGGGGCAAATTTTCAAAAAAAAAAAACGCAGAGAAGAGGGAGGAAGGAGAGGAAGAGGGAGATGGAGGAAGGAGGGAGGAGGGAGGAGGAGGAGGAGGAGGAGGCTGCCGCCGTCGCAGCAGCTCCACCTCGTCGCAGCACCTGCGACCGCCGTCGAGCTCCAACTCCGACCCGTCTCTACCTCCTCCCCTGTATTTATGGCCCCCTCCAGTCCGGCCCTCCTTCTCCTCCTCCTCCTCCTCCTCCCTCCCTCCCTCCCTCTTCCTCTTCCTCTCCTTCCTCTCTCTTCTGCGTTTTTTTTTTTGAAAATTCACCCCCAAAACGACGTCGTTTTGAGGGCGACAGGAGAAGACTACAGGGGAAGGCGACCGACGATCCATATTCTTTTTGGACTACACAAAGGTGAAAATTGTTTGATGAAATATTCTTAAAAAATTAAACACAACGTGTAGTGATGTGGCAGGTGGGAGTAGATAAGGAATGGTTGGCGGGTCTTATTATAAAAAAATGAAGGTGGCCTAACAACTTCGAGAATAAGAAAGGAATAATCGTCAAGCGTGCGTAAGCAAGCAAAAGACTACAATGAGTGGGCCAAGTTTTTAGGAGAGTCGTAAGCCAATTTACTACTTGTTTGCTGAATAAAGCCCCGTTTGGAAGAAAAATTATTCTGTAATTTTAGAATAATATTTATTTTATTTATAAGTTGATATTTATGATTTGATTTTTTAAAATTGTAATATAAAAATAGTAAATTTTATAATTTAAATAAATAATTATTACTTTAAAGTGCTACATAAATTTATTTTTAAAATATTGAATAATTTATGTCTTGTGAGGGTGAAGTGATCCCTAAAGAAAAGATGGGGGCGGGTGTTGGTGGGAGAAAGAAAGGGGGTTGGTGGGAGAAAGGTTTGGTGAGACATAGGGTCTTTTGAGAAGTAAAAAAAAGTTGATTTTTAACTTTTACTTATTTTAGTTTAGATCATTTCTTACATTTTTTTATTTATAAAAGGATAAAATAAATTTAAAAAGTCAAAAAATTAATTTTTTATCAATTTTACAAAATATCACATAGCAAAAGATTTATGAGAGAAGGATAGAAAAAAATTTATTATAAAAATATGGAGGAATATAAGTCACAACTTTTCATTTATACTCCATTAAAGATTTATTTACATCTCATATATTTTTAGAATTTTTGTGTGTGTGTGTGCGTCTACCAGTAGTGTAATTCTCTCAAGATTTAGGTCAAGTTTGGCATCCTCTAAAAAATCTAAAAAGTCAAAAAGTCACTATTCTATTTAAGTCACATCATCTTATTTAAGTCACATCACCTCTCTAACACATCACTTCAAACCCAACTCAAATCCAACCCATATTTCATAAAAAGTCAAAAAAGTGCACTTATTTAGTCTTTCCAAACTTGGCCTAGTCTTGGTTTAAATAATGTAATTGGGTCAAAAAAGTATAAATGGCAAAATAAATAAGTTAATAAGACAAAATATCATATTCAAATCATAATTATTTCATTTTTTCTCTCATAAAAATTAAAAATTCAAAAAATCAAACCAAATAAATTTTTTAATTCCAAATTAAAAAAAAATCTCAATTTAAAAAAATCAACTAAAAAAACCTAATGCGAAACGGCACTTACCCACATGCTCACTGCCCGAGAAAACCCCGCTCTCTAGGCAAGGTATCATCTATCTTTAACTTTTTTAAAAAAAAATAAAATAATAATTTCACAATATATTCCCAATTACTAACAAGTTATATAAAAATCTAAAGACATGAGATTTTCAGTAGTATAATATATAATGGTTGGAAAATACATTAACAATGGACAGAAATATTTGGTTCACTATAATATTTAATGATTGGAATTGCCTTAACACAAACGGACAGAGATATTTGGAAAAATCATGTGCGCCCTCCCTCTGTAAATCAATTAGCATATTAGCTACGGGATTAAACAATAATTGATAAATTTATTTTAAATTAATTTAAAAATAAAAAATAAAATAATATTAAATAAGTTTTAACTTTTTTTTTTAACAAAAAGAATGTTTGAAATTAACTTTTTTTAGGTGTCTTTTTGGATTTTTTAAGAGATAAAAAGGGTTAATATATTTAGCAATGAGTTTTTTAATAGTATGGAAAAATTCAAATATTTTTGTTTGTTATTTAAATTTTTTGTTTTACCCTTTCAAAAATATGCACTCACTCACAAGAATTGTTTAGTCTTTTCAAACTGGCACAAAGTTTTTCTATTTTTGTTTTGCACATGCTAAATGTATTTTGGAACTCTTTAGTTTTTTAACTTATTAATCAAAAAGATAACATTCCAAACATGACATGAGTTACACATATTTTGTTTTTTAAAATTTTTTGTTGCTATTAATGTTTTATCCTATGTATTATATAATAAATAGATATATAATAATTCAATTGGTAAAATTAAAACAAATTAATTATCTAAAATTACAAAATTTATACTTTCGGTCAAGTATAGTTACATTATCAATGAAATTCGTAATTATAATTCATCGTATCACAGCTTGTCGAGTGATATAACAATATTATCTTTTTTTTGTCTTTCTTCCTCTCTCCCACTAATCTTTATCTCTCTTTATTTTTAAGATGATGTGGCAAAAAATTTGAAATGAAATATTTATATTTGTTTCAATTAATATATTAGGAAAAATATTCTTGTATTAGTAAAATTTAGTTTTTCAATTGATAGAGTTTGATAAATTTAAGTTGACCGTAAAATGTAAGGTTATTTCTATTTTTTTTTTAAATTTAACTTTATTTTTAAACCATATTAGATTTATGTCAATCAACGCAAATTGAAAAGTCATTTGACCAATTTATTTATGTAAATATTTTTTAAATTGGTAAACATGCATTATTAGTAATTTTTTTTCATAATAAAGTGCACATATTTATGCATATCTAATAGCTTTGAAAAAATAGATTAGATGTAATTTTTTTTTTATTGTTGTAATTATGACCATAACTTCACTTTAATCTAGACAACTGTAAATATTTTTATAATATTTTTTAACAGAATTAAACAAAAATCAATTCAAACAAAATTAAACAGATATTTGTTTAGGTAAATATTTTTTGAATTGATATTTTTAAATAAAATTAACTGTAGATAAAAATATTAAAGTAAAGTTATAAAAGTATTAAAGAAAAAACTATTAGGTAATGTTATCATGATGTCACAAAATATTAAAAGTAAAAAATAAAAAAGAGTAGTGATATAAAAATATAAAATCAATACAAAAAAATTGTTAATAATGACATAGTTGGATTTTGATTTATCACTTTATAATATAGAGGCCATTGACATGTTTTTTATTATACAAATGACATTATCACATCATTTTGGAGTAAAATTTTGCATACAAATTCTAGTGAAATAATATTTTTCAAAAAAAGAAAAAAGAAAAAAAAAAAAAAGAGCAGAAGTTATGAGCAAAAAAACAAATAATGGTCAATAGAGAGTAGAGGGACAAATGATACATGAAATATGAAATGCCAAAAACAAAAATTGGCCAGAAATAATAATTAAAAAACAAGATATACTTAAAAGATAAAAGAGTCTGTTTAAAGAATGCAAGAAACTAAATATTAACTAATCTCAAATTATCTTATAAAGATAGATAAAATAATGAGTTGCATCATTACATAAATGTAATATTTATAAGATGAGAAGGACGTAAATGACTTGGAGAAGGTGTAATGTATGACGGCTAGGGTTTTGAGGCAAAAGATAGAATTGGTTAGAGAAAGAGTGCACAAAAAGGATCTTCTTCATCTTTCTTTTTCTAAATCATAAATCATGATTTTTTTTTTAATTTTTAAATTATTTTTTAAACTTAAAAATTCACAAATTTAGTGTGGAAAACAGTCAAATCAGTTAATTTAAGAGAAAATTGGTGATAAATCCAACCTAAGGAATGTCTAATATGTTGGGTCCAATGGTGAGAAGTCTATCCTTTGTGAAATAGTTTGGTAAAGTTATTTTGTTTGGTTTCAAGGATAACACAGATCTATACTTAGATAACACAGATCTATACTCAAATCACACAGATCAATCATAGAGCAAGAAATTACAAATCTATCTGCCATATCGCTCGTGGGTTACTGTAGATACCCTATTTTGACCGCCTTTAAGACTTGGGCGCTTCATTCTGAATACTTGATGATGAAACGTTACGTTGTGCAATTTTTCGAATCTTTAGCAAATGAATTCATTTTTGAGCTTTAAACTCAAACCTTGCACCCCATTTGGACCAAAACCTATTTTTCTAGCCTTACGACTCAAAGAGCAGCAAGACCCAAAGTTGACCAGCAGGCCACATTTAAAAAGCCAGCCGTACATCCTCCTGGCCGGCTGGCCATGTTCAGTGCAAAAGATATTTCTGCAACAGCAGGCTATTCCCATACACGAGATTTGGACCAGCTGTCTTTTTTGGAGATATTTTTGATGCGAGATGCTGAAATTCTATAAATGCAGCACATCCCCTCAGAGTTTAGGGTTATAAATCTTAGTGAGCAAGCATTTCCAAAGGCATACAAAGCATTCTCTACCCTTTTGAATATAGATACACTATAGATACACCATTGACGCTTTGAAGCTTTTGGCTAAAATTTTGATATTGATTTCAGACACTTGAGAGTGTTTGGATTGAAGTTTGTGAATCTAGAAGCTCTTCATCTTTTCAAGAGGTTGATCTTTGAACTCTTTTCATTACATATTCTTTTATTCCCTTGTTCTTCATCCTCTATTTTAAATACTGATTAATACATGTGCTTTGGATTATTCATGCATGCGTATACACTCTAGTTGATTTGAACTGCATGATTGGTTGTTCTTGCTCTTGACTTTATTCTGTACTTGTAATAACAGAGTGTTGTCGAGTTGCCTCCTTTGGTGTTTTTCAGTTATATTTCAATAAGTTATTGCAAGTTGCTCTGTATTCATTTCATATGGTACATGATGCACTACTCTACGTATTGCTCATTTCACTCTACACATGATGCATTATCTTGTGCACCTACATCGCACTATCTTATGCATCCCGCATCGCACTGTCTTGTGTATTTGCATTACAGTGTGTTGTGTACCCATATCGCACTATCTTGTGCATTTGCATCACACTATCTTGTGCACTTGCATCTGTAGACGTCCCCGAACGCCCCGGGAGGGATGAGTCCCGTTCTGTTCATTTGGGGTTCACTACAGTTCGGACTCTCAAATTGTCACGGTTCTAAATCTGAACCAAAAAGTCCAAATCCGGCAAATCGTTTTGAGAAAACAGATTTTGAAAGAAGTGCCAAACATGAACTGCTTTGCCAGATACAGAGTCGCCACCTAAATGTTTTATTTTGGGGAAATTTAGGAAACCCTGACTCGTTTGCCTAAGGCCACGTGTCCGTCATCACCAAAGTTGCCTCGGCTCGGGAACTTGGGTACGATCGGGAAAGGTCACTTCATGAGCACCCCCGCTCGCCCGATCAAAGATCGGCCTCTACTAACCATGATATCTATTTTTGAAAACATTATGCGTTCTTATTCTGGTTATTAGCCTAGATTTACTATGTGATGCGCACAGCATACAAGTATAGACTGGATCGTCTGAATTGGAACAAAATATTTCATGTTTATTTTTTAAAGTGGTTTGATGGTACTACCCGCAAGTAGGCTAAGACGTAGATTTGCCACCCTCGGGTGGACTTAGAAAAACATGATTTTGCCACTATCTAGTGGGCTTAAACACACATTTGATGAATTGTTCCAATTCAAATAACTCAACCTTCACCCACAGGCATTCAGGCAGTTATATCACATAAGCATATAGCCTCATGGTAAGCATGCTATTCATGGCAGTCACTCACACGCATGCAAGGATGCTAAAGCATAAAACTTACCGAGTACTCCAAGCCAAAACAGAAGCTAATTAGAAATCCATGCATGATCCTAATTATACGGAAATGCCTAATGCAGCATATGCAAAAATGTAACTATAGCAGGCTCGGCTATTCTAAACATGGCATATGAAATGCTACAGCTAACATGTATTCAACTTGGAATTGAAAATACAATGCAGTTAGTATGATGCGCCGAGCCCGGTGCATGCAAAACAGATGAATGAATGCAAACATGCTATCATACTGTATGCTAATTGAAACATGCCCTAATCTAACCATCATAAGCGGGTAAATAAAAGGGAGAAAGACGTGGGGTTAGAAGACATACATCACACACACGCACACTTATTACAACATTGCCCTCGCGCAGAGAGTCCGAATAAATAATATACAGTCCCAAATGAATAATTACAGTCCAAATATGTACAAAACCCTAATTAATTAACAAATTAAATTAGGAAAGCAATAAATTGGCATGCAAGCCAGGGACTGCCTCAAATCTGCTCCGGATGGTGAATGATGCATGCTCAGGTTGCCTTATGCGGAGAATCCCTCGCGATGCCCCGGTTTGCCTCTGTTTGCAATTGTTCTTGGAATGCGTGCCAAGCTCCGGAAGGCTGTCGATTTCTGATTTGTTGCAACAGAGAGCAACAAAGGGGCATGGCAAAGTATTTTCACATATGTATGCATGACTACTTTTCAGGGAGTGTAGTCCTCGGTCCTCGTGCCACCAATCACGCATATCGATGCATGATGGCCGAGGAGTCGAATTGCACGACTCAATATGAAATGAATGCACATATAAACATAACAAAACCTAAACTCCATCATGGATAATCCGGAGTGTCGGTGACTGGGAATTGAGACACGTTCCGTCACTCGAAGTACGAAACGTCCCTCGTTTCCCGTGCTCAGGCTAACTCCTATCCCAAGCATAATGCAATATGCATGACATGCATGAATGCAACTAATATACAACCTAGCATGCACAATGCTATGAGATGGCATACACAATGCACGATGTAACAAGGCATACGCAATGCTCTAACATACAACCTAGCATACGCAATGCTATAAAATGAAATAGCATACTCAATGCACAATGGACTTACACCAACATGAGTGGACCTTAGCCACACTCACATTAGTAGCCATGAGATGAAAAATGAGACACTCGAAATGCGTGCACACATGCACGCAAACCGAGGACCGAACCCAAGGCATAGCATGCAACACTAACAAGGCATGGCAAGGCATGAAACATGGTATGCAAACATGCAAATTTTAGTGCTGAAATATGATGCAAAACAGTCCCGAAACATGGAAACATGGCACCCGATGCATGGAATGAACCCGAAACACAAAACTAGGCATATGCATTGGCCTATAGCTATACAAAACATGCATTATTTGATCATGAAGTATGAAGACAGAGGCAAGACAGTCCCAAAAAATGCATATTTTCAGTTTATAACAAGTCCCAAAAACGAATGCAAATAGGGCTAATCTATCATGCAAGAAAAGGCCTAAAATAGAGATTAAACACAAAGGGACAGCAGCTGGCCCCAAACAAAGAAGAGCCCTTTAACAAAATTGAAGAGGGGCTCAAAATAATGCACTTTACAGTTTATGACCAAGTCCAAAACATTGCACAAGTAAGCTTAAAACATTATGCAAAAATAGGCCTAAAAGAAGGTTTAAACACAAAGAGCAAAAAGGGAGCCTCAAACAGCAAAGGACCCTTGATCAAACATGAAGAGAGGTCAAAATATGACTCTTTACAGTTTGGGTCGGAGCCCAAAAATACAAGCACAAGGAGCTAAAAAAACATGCAAACAAAGGGGCCAAAGAGGGATAAAGAGGCAAGTGAGAGAGGGAAGTCCCAAACAGTAAAGAGCCCTTCAACAAAGTTGAAGAGGGGCTCAAAATAAAGCAACTCACAGTTTATAGCAAAGCTCGAAACAGTTTACAAATAGGCCTAAAATACTATGCAAGAAAGAGGCCTAAAAGAGGTTTTTAACACAAAGTGTAAAAAAGAAACCTCAAACAGGGAGAAGCCCTTAATCAAACATGAAATAGAGCTTAAAATAAGACTATTTTCAGTTAGGGTCGGAGCACAAATATGTGAGCACAAGGGGCTAGAATATAGATCAAAATAAAGCAAGAAAAGAGGAAAAGAAGACTTACCCTTGAAGAACCAATCTTTGACAGCCTTTAGACCAAGTTTGGAGACTCTTAAGCTCTGGAAATGGCCTTCAAGCTGCTGGAATGGAGTGAGGAGGAGGGGTGCTATGGGTTGTAGAGTAAAGGGTGTAGGAATGATCCAAGAACAAAAGGGTTTTGATGTTTGGAATAGAAGGGAAGAGGGATTGAATGCAAGAGGCTTAGAACCAATTTTTGTAACCCTCAAAACATAGCTGGGGGTGCTGGTTATATAGGCAAAGGAGTGGAGGAAAAGGGGGGGGGGGAAATGAAATTCAAATTTCCCCCAAAAAATAGGCCTAAAAGAGAGATAAAGAGGCAAGTGGTAGCTGTTGGCCTCAAACTGAAGAGAGCCCTTCAACAAAGTTGAAGATAAACTCAAAACAAGATATTTTACAGTTTACATCAAACCACGAAACAGTTCACTAATAAGCCTAAAATACCATGCAAAAAAAGGCCTAAAAGAGAGTTAAAGAGGCAAGTGGTAGCTGCTGGCCTCAAACCGAAGAGAGCCCTTCAACAAAGTTGAAGAGGGGCTCAAAAAAAGATATTTTACAGTTTACATCAAGCCACGAAACAGCTCACAAATAAGCCTAAAATACCATGCAAAAATAGGCCTAAAAGAGAGTTAAAGAGGCAAGTGATAGTAGGAGATCTCAAACAGCAAAAGGTCCTGAATCAAATATGAAAAGGAGCTCAAAATATGACTATTTACAGTTTGGATTGGAGTCCAAAAATGCTTGCAAGTAAGGCTTAGATATAGAGCAAGATAGGAACAAAAAAGAGGGAAAAAAAGCTTACCCTTGAAGACCAATGGACCAGCAGCTCTTGGCCAGAGAAATGGTGCTCCTAAGCTCTGAAAAACAGCTCCAATTTGTTGGAATGGATGGTGGTGGGGTGTATACCAAAAACCGGGGCAAACGGAGGTGGTTAAGCGGTCCCGAACCGAGGCACACGGCCGTCGGCTCCGAAAAAACGGAAACCGGGCTCCAAACGGGAAAAATGGCCTACGACCACGAAACGTAGCCTACGGCCACTAAGAGATGATCTACGAGACCTCTCCCTCCCTTTGGGAAGAGAAAATAGAGAAAACGGAGCCTGGTTCGCAAATTGAGGCAAGACACGAAAGAGCCCGGAAGTCCGGAGGCAAGGCTCGCAGCCGAGACTCTGAAACTTCTGAACGATCACAATATGCACCATCACCGAGCGCTCAATCGGTGATGTCTGAGTCTTAAGGTCGGTCAAAAATGGGGTGTCTACAGTTGCCCCTCTTTGACAGAACTCAAAAGTCATAAGTGACGGGAGTGAATGTCAAAGCCCAAAGACGACCCATTTTTGACAAGGCCGAAGACTTAGACAAACAAACAAAATACCGATAAATAAATGGTTGTGCCCGCAAGCTGCCTACGTATCCCTTTGCAAGGAATCAAACCAGCGTAGTTCAAGGGCAGGATGCAAATGATATGCAGGAAGACTTTGATAATTGGTCTTATACGCTACGCGAAGCCGGTTTGATAATTGGACTTATACGCTACGCGAAGTCGGTTTTGAAAGTTGGACTTATACGCTACGCGAAGCCGGTTTTGAAAGTTGGACTTATACGCTACGCGAAGCCGGTTTGAAAATTGGACTTATACGCTACGCGAAGCCGGTTTTGAAAGTTGGACTTATACGCTACGCGAAGCCGGTTTGATAATTGGACTTATACGCTACGCGAAGCCGGTTTGATAATTGGACTTATACGCTACGCGAAGCCGGTTTTGAAAGTTGGACTTGTACGCTACTTGAACACACAGCTCGTATCGGCATACTGCTTATTCTGAACACACAGCTCATAACACAATATTCAACTTATTTTGGAACACACGGCTCACGCATGACACCGCTGATTCTGAACACACGGTCCGTTCTGAACACAACTCATTCTGAACTCACAGCCCATAACACAGTATTTTGTTTATTCGGCACACAGCTCATACAAGACACTGCTCATTCTGAACATACATGATGCAATGACGAAACTTGCAGAAGTTGAAACAATCTCGGATGCTCGACATTTTCCCTCTTTTCTTTTGCTTTGTAGCCCGAAACTTTCATAGCTTCAGATGGGTCCTGATTTTACTGTTTTCACATGACCTGGGTTGAATCTCGCGGCTTTACGAAAGAACCAATCCTGATTTGCACAAATGTGGAGAACGACACGGCACTCTGAGCACAAAACGATTTTTGAAATTGAAATGAGGAAAGGGTTCTCAACCGGGTATTGAGCCTACAACTGACCACAGCCAAAACGACTCAACAATGGAAAACAAAGGTAGAACAACCTAAACACATCTATTGACACTTAAACGACTCAAAACGAGAATCGAGACAAACAAAACACACAAACACAACAATCAACTGTGTTATAAAGACAAGAGACCTCTTGGTGCACGAGGAGCCAGAGGAGCTAGTTTCTTCGGGTATTATTTCCCACCCTTTTCTTATTTGTGATTCTCACATCACTCGGCCCTCAGGCTCTGTTTTTCTGAAAAAGCCCTTTCCTCACTTTTTCTCTCAGCGCACATCTCTCTATTCTTCAATCTCTCATTTTTTATCCCTCTCCTGGGTGGTTGATGGATAAACAGAAAGTTGTGGGTTCTTGCCCAACATAATCAGTTCGCGGCTATTTCCTTCGGTGACATCTGTCGATGCGCCGGATGAGGGAATGGAGTATCTTGATCCGTTCCAATCTTGTGCTTCGCACTTGGCTTGATATCTCACTGCTTGGAGGATGAGAGAGCTTTTAGCCCTTTCGCTGTCGCCTTCAGTTGTGCCTTTTCTGGCAGGTAGAGTGCCCTTCTTGGCAAGTATGGTGCCTTTTTTGGCATGTATGTTGACAATGGGGAAAAGACAGAACACCTGACTCAACTGTGCCCCTAGTTCATCATTTTGACCATTTTTTGTTTTTGGCTTTCTACTAAAACAATTTTAACCAAAATGAGAGTTAGATTAACACGCTTGTTCGATTTTCTGATTCAAAATCATGCAAGTTAGGTTATGAGCACTGAAAATTATCCTTTTTTGGGTCCAAGAAAAAGGTCCAGTTTTGGAAAAATGGAATAGTTTTCGAGAGAAGATCAGTCAACCTTAGTAAAAATTCTCAAAAACTGTTTTTGCAAATGGCCACTGCTCAACGACCATAGAACCCACTCTCGAGATGCACAACCTCAGATTCGAAGGAAAATTGCCCCGTGCTTGAAGAGAGCTTCCTGGCAACAGAAAGTTGCCCCTTGTTTGAACGGCACCGCAGCGTATTGAATGGCAACGGAAAGTTGCCCCTTGTTTGGATAGCACCGCGGCGCGTTGTAGTCAGTCCTCAGAGTGATGAACACAACCAAATTCTCGGATACAGAGAAAGCGAAGATGATCAAAACCATTACATGGGCACAGTCAATTTGAAGTGTTTTACGGCTGGACATCAGAATGAAGTTGCCTACGTATCCCAAACATGGGAATCAAGCCTTACGTAGTTCGGGGTTAAGGTACACTCGGGTATTAACCTCTCCTTTTGCGCTCTAACTTTTGCCAAGGCTGCCCTTCCGGGTTTTCAACCTTGCGAGCTTTACTTTTCTTTTCTTTTTTATTTCTTTTGTATTTTCTTTCATCTTCAATTCAATTTTTTTCTTCATTTTTTGCATTTTCTTTTTTTGTTCTTTTCTTTGCATCTTTCCTTTTTGTTCTTTTGTTCTTTTCTCTTTTTTGTTCTTTTTCTTCTTTTCTTGCTCTAACTTTTGCCTGGGCCACCTTTCCGGGTTTTCGGCCCAGCGAGCCTCTCAAGGGTAAAAGTGTAGCTTGGTCCATGTCAAATGGTTCTGAGATCTCGAATCCGTCTGAATCCAAGAGAGTGGCTGCTGTTCGCTGACGATGTAGGAGTCCATCCCGTGGAGGCTGAATTTGCCCCTAGTGTTGTAGATCAGAACTTAGTTTTTCTTCAGCAATACTTTCTTCTCTCTTCCCCTCTTGGATTTGGCATTCTTGTCGATCTTTGTTAGCTTGAGAAACATCCCAATTTTTTTGACTCTTCGAGCACATCTGACAGTTTTGCCCCTAGTTTGAGGGCTTTTGATCTAGCTTCGCAAGCTTCCTTTGAAAATACTTGATCTTCTTGATTTGACTTTTCTTTCCCTTAGTTCGAGGGTTGCTTCCAATTTGGCCACGCAGGCCTCACATTATGGTTGACCTTTGAACTTTCTGAGTCCGAGTTCGAGGTTTGAAAGCAAGGGGTCGAGTCTCGAGGCTGAGAGCGATCCTAGGCTGCACAATCTCAAGAGCGATTCCATACAGGTCTTCGCAGGACCGCGCAAAACATTTTTTGAAATCTTTTAAGAAAGCGACTAGTCGCTTGGGCTGAAGACAATGTAGAACCAATCTGGATCAAGCCAGGATCCTTCCCAGTACTCACACTAACAAGCATGATTTCATTCATTAAGGGCTTAGCATGCCTCTCTTTCTCTCAATTGATCAAATTTTTGCAAAACCCGAGGAATTCCTTCCTCTTCGTTTTCGCCGCAGTGTTCAAAAAAAGTTTTGAAAAACTTAGGTCAATGCAATAATTTCAAGGCACAAGAGAGCAGCTGGAATGCACTGCCGTTTCATTCAAATCCCAGCACAACTAGCACACGGCAGAAGCAAACACAAGAGTGTGAAAATCACTGCTATTTCAATTAGAATCTGTTGGCACAACTGGCTCCAAGGCAGAAACAGACTCAAAAGAAAACGAAAAGACAAACACAAAACAAGCAAGTGATGTCCGAGGTAACACCCCCGAAATCACTCGACTCCAACAAAACATGACTGACTCGATACACCAAGACAGACCCAAAACAAAAAGACTGACTCTATATAAAACAACAAGACTGACTCAATACCCAAGTTAAAAAGCACAAAAACTGGTGTTTGCATATTGCTCAGAACAGTGTGTGCCATTCCCACGTCTGGAGTTAATCGAGCGCCACCCGCAGCTGGTTCATTCCCTGATCACATCACATTATCCCCCAAGTTCACCGATCCAGTGCCGATAGACCTTGCTGAGCTTGGCGGGAGAATGACCCCGTTGTCAAACAGATCTTGTACTTCGTGGCGATGACGCAAGCAGTTGTCGGTAGTGTGGCCGGTTTGCTGATGGTACGTGCAGTACTGGGTAGCATCATGTGTAGCCGGAAGAGGGTTCGAGAGAGGCCGAGGCTCAAGGGGTTTGAGATGGCCTTGTCCAATAAGGATTTGGAGAGCTTTGGACAAAGGCATATAGAGGGCATGGAAGACCCTCCGACCTCGGGGTTGGTACTTCAAGGTTTGTGGATTTTTGCTGGGCGCACCAGCAGAGGGATTAGCAGGTGCTAGCCTGGTTTGCTGATCTCTTCCGAGTGCAGGATTATAGCTGAAAGGAACGTTTCTGATACAACGACCCTTCTCCCGGCTTGCCCCTTGATTCAAACTGCCCTCAACTTGAGTGGCGAAAATGTCGTCCACAGTTTTTGCAACAACTGCGAGCACTTGCTCTTTGTTCAGTCCCTCGGTTTTCAAAGCCTCAACAGCCAACAGAAGATGTTCATGGGGATCCATGTCCGCCCCTATCTTGTTCCTTCCACTCGCCTCCACTTTGCCAAGGGATTGGCCTTCCTCAAATGCAGCCCGTCCCAAGATCGGGGAGCCTTTTGACATGAAGTTCCCGGTATGTGGTGTGGTCAATGATGGAGCCAATGTCCCGGAGGCCAGATCTGTCACGGTTCTTTGAAGATCTTTAATCATTCCCATCAACTCAGAAGTAGTGGGTTCACGGGTTTGAGATGGTTGAGGTTCAGGTGGGCCCATCATGCATAAGTCCATGCTTTCTGGGATAAACACCTCAGGCTTGGGTAGATGGGCCGGGGTGATGTATATGCTGGGGTCATAGGTGGATGGTAGTATATGGATGAGATTGAGGTAGGCAGGAGATGTTTGGTCATTGGGGTTTGAAGGTGGAGCTATCGTCTGATTGTCGATGAGATTTTGGATCTCATGACGAAGGCGGTAGCAACGGTCGGTGCCATGACCGCGCTGCTGATGGTACATATAGTACTTGGAGGGGTTATGTCTGGCTGGGAGTGGGTCAGAAAGAGTTTAAGGATCGAGGGGTTTGAGATGCCCTCTTTCCATCAAGGCTTTTAGTGCGCTAGTCAGGCTCATATAGAGGGGGGTGAAAGTTCTGCCCTGAGCTCAGGCTGGGCCAGCTGTTTGTAGGCTTGGTTTGGCAAAAGGGTCGGCTGTGGCGACTGTATTGATTTCGGTGGGTTTGGGAATAGCGCTACTACCAGCGTTGGTACTCCCTGAAATCACCCTCCTTGTCGGTTCACTTGTTCTGGGAATGATCCCACTGTTGAACGCATTCTCGATCTGGCCCCCTAGTTCGTGCAAACTTTTGAAAGTGGATAGCGGAGCGACTATCAACTTTTGCAACATCTCATGCTCGAGGTTTCGCACCATCATCTGCACTTGATCCCTCTCAGAAGGGCGACGATCTGTCATCTGTGCTACCTTTGCTCTCCACCTTGTAACAAATTCCACAAAAGGCTCTATTGGGTTCTGGCGGGTTGCTTCAAGTTCTTGGATGGTCATTTCAACCTGGGTATAGTAGGAATACTGATCGACAAAGGCCTCAGCCAATTCTTCCCAATTTTGCTTCACTTTGTCCTCCAACTTAGCGTACCAAGTGGCTACTACACCCGACAGGGTTCCTCTATACAGAGAGAGTTTTTGTGGCTTAGTCAGACCCATCGGCTTTAGGACATCCAAGAAAAGTCGGATATGTACCATTGGATCCCCAGACCCGTCGAAACGGTCAATATATGGCATTTTGAATCTGTCTGGGAGCCGTACGGCAGACTCGGTGTACCCATCTGTAGACACCCCATTTTTGACCGTCCTCAAGACTTGGACGTCACCATTGGAACACTTGGTGATTACCCTTGTTTGTGTTCGTTTGGAGTTCTCGAAGGTCTCGGCTACGCGCCTTGCCTCAGGATCTCCGAAATCGACTGTTTAGTGTCTGGTTTTGCCCCAAACACTTGTGTTTTGCCTTGAAGGGGCAGGGAATACCTTGTGAGACATCCCCACACATCACCGGCCATGGCCAAAGGCCACCGGCTGGTGTTTTGTTGCCATCGGCAATATATATTGCCGGTCGGCATTCTTTGTTTCCGGTCGGCACTCAATTTTGTCAAAATGGCATTTTTGAGCAGCCGACTACTATTCATCTACTTTATGTAGATATTTTGTGCCAATTGTGATAGTTGGCACCCACTCTGTTCCCCTCCATACACGTGTATGGAGGGATTTCCCTCTAAGCAAGCTTATTTGACAAGCTTTACAAGAGAGAGCTCTATAAGAGAGAGTCTCCTCTCTTGGCATTAGGGTTAGACAACATTTTATAGGGTTTTGATATTAGGTTTAGGATTTTGTATCTAACCTATATCTCTCTCTCTCTCTTTCTTGAGCTTAGTGTGTGTGTTTTGCCTTACTTTTGCTCACAAGCACCCACCATTACACCATCCCTTGGAGCTGAGACCTCTTGAGGGTTGTTTTTGAGGTTTTGGAGCTGGTTTCAACCTAAAAGAAGCTGTTGGTCCACCATTGTTGAAGGGGTCTGCAAGGGTAAGAAACTAGTCCCTTTATTCCCCATTCTTGCATACTTGTTTTACGTATCTTAGAACTATTTTTGTGCTTAGTGTATAATACAAAAAAGTTCTGTTTTTAGACCCTCTAAATAGTTTATTTAGGGTGTTTTGTTGTTTGAGGTTGTTTGACCCCTCCTAAGCCTTGTAAGGCTCCATTTTGTGCTATTTTAAGTGAGCTCTGGGACATTGGTGTTTGGGCCTCCTCATCACTGAAATCTTGAGGAATTTTAGAGGTGAGGATGGTGCCTTGAGGTCCCAAGAAGGAGAGGGCCACCCCCTCTCCTTGTTGTTCTTGAAACGGACCATTTTGGCCTCTTGAGGGAGCACCTAGCTAAACTTCATGTTGACCATGCCTTGGCTGTTTTTTGTGCTTATTATGTCATAATATGCCTCTGTTTTTAGTTGGTTTTGGTACCCCATGCATGCTTAGCATACCTACCTTGTAATGCCACTTTGATGCCTTAACATGTCTTAGGTTGTAAACCCTTGTTCTAGCATGTTTTAGGCTTAGCTTTGTGAAGCTTTTGTGCATATTTTGCCATGTTTAAGGTCTGTCCATAGTTGTTCGGGTCATCTTTGGCATGCTTAGTATAGCCCCTTTGCATTCCGGCTTGTTGGCGTTAAGTATTTGAGGGTATAGCATACATTACTTGCTTTGATTTAATGGTTTGACATCATTTATAACACCATTTCAGTCCCCTTTTCATGCTTGTATGCTTGCCTTGGTTGTCTCTTTGATGCCTTATGAGCTTGTGTTATATGCTCCATGTTTTGGCCATTGTACATGTCTTTGAATTTGAGCCACTTAGATGCCATCTAGGGGGCCCCTTTGCATGGTCTAGGTCTGCCTTGGACCTGTTTTAAGCCCTCTAGGCCTTGTGAGGCTTGGTTGGCTTAGCCATAGTTCAAGTCCCTTTGACTTGCTTCAAGTACTTGGGCCATTTATTGCATGCTTAGCCTATCTTGTTTGCTTGGTTTAGCACCATATTCTTGCATAATTTTCAGAGTTTAATGCATGTCATTTATCCATGTTTGCATCCTCTTAAATGTGTTTGAGAATTGCTTTTAAATGCTTGAAGTATTGGACATCTTTTGCATGCATGTGTGTGTGTGTTTTAGTCCTTCATTTTGGGCACTATGGCCACTGTTTTGGGCCTAATTAGAGCTGTCCAAATCATGTTTAAGTCCATCCCTTGCTTGTTTGCATGCTTACCTTGCATGTTGTTTGCATGCTCGCATGTACATCTTGCATTTCTATGTTGCATCCTTAGCTTATATGCCTAGGTCGTATTGCATCTAGCATGCATGTCTTGTTCCTTGATCTAGTGATAGGAATTGGACTTTGGTTTGTTGGTTTGCATTGCATTTGACATCAAAATGTGCACACTTGGTCCCTTGGGCCATCACGCATGGAAATGCGCGATTGATGGTCCGAGAACCAAGGAGCATGTCCCTTTGAGTTACTAACAGGATAAGGGACATGATTGGTGCATATACGGCTTGAATTGCATTGCCATGCTCTGCCTTGCCCTCTATTGCTATCAATTGCAGATTCTGCAAGAACTTTTTGCCGACCGGCAGTGCTAGGTGCCGACCGGCAATCTTTCCATGGCCGATGGATACATTATGTGCCGATGACCACCAGACCACTGCCGGTGGCCATTCTATTCAGCCGATGGTGCCTCCCAATGCCCAGAGAAGCAATTCTGAGACATTGACAGTCTTCAGAGGAGTAGAGCATGGAAAACAGAGGCAACCTATGCATGGCAGTGCACTTCCGAGCAAGACCCGAGCACGCATGCATCGAACTCTCTTCCCGAGGCGGTTTACTGTTTTTCCTAGCTTAGTTAGTTTGTTAACTAATTAGGTAATTTGTAATAATTAATTAGCTAGCTTAGTTAATTCGTTATTTAATCTGTATTATTCTTTTGGTCCCTCTGAGCGGGGACGAATCTGTAATAAGTGTGGGTGAGTATGTGCATGTCTTCCAACCCCCACTTCTTTCTTCCTTTTTACTTACCTGCTTTGATGGTTAGTAATAGGACATGTTTAATTTAGCATACCTCATGCTATGCACGCGTGCATCCATACATTTGTCTTGCATGCACCGGGCTCGGTACATCATGCTAACTGCATTTGTACTTCAATTCCAAATTGAATACGTGCATCAATTGGTTGCATTCCACATGCCATGTTTAGGTTAGCCGAGCCTACTCTAATTGCATCCTGTATGTGTTGCATTAGTCAATTTGACATGAACTAGGACCATGCATGTTGGCTAACTAGTTTATTGTTTTGGCACGGAGTATGATGTAAGTATTTTATGCTTTAGCATACCGCATGCGTGTGAATGCTATTATGACGACATGCTTACCATGTGGCTAGATGTTTATGTGATAAACTGTTTGAATGCCTGTGGGTGAAGGTTAGATTGCCTGAGTTGGAGTAGCTCGTTGAAATTCGTATTTTAGCCTACTTGTGAGTAGCAAATTCCAAAGTGTTTTTCAAAACAAACGGATATGCAATGATTATTTCCAAATTAGGTAATCTAGTCTATACTTGTTTGCTGTGCGCATAACATAATAATTCTAGGCTAATAATTGGTTTAAGAATACCTAAAGTTTTCAAAAACGGATATCATGGTTAGTAGAGGCCGATCTACGGATCGGGCGAGAGGGGGTGCTCATAGCTGACCTTTCCCAATCGTACCCAAGTTCCCGAGCCGAGGCAACTTTGATGATGACGGACACGTGGCCTTTGGCACCGAGTCAGGGTTTCCTAAATTCCCCATTTTAAAATATTTAGGTGGCGACTCTGTATCTGGCAAAGCAGTCCATGTTTGGCACTTCTTTTCAAAAAATCTGTTTCTCAAAACGATTTGCCGGATTTGGACTCTTTGGTTCAGACTTAGAACCGTGACACAAATCGAGTCCGAACTAGTAGTAGCGAGGGCCGCCCTCGCGGGCGCGCTACAGTTTCTGGCGACTCTGCTGGGGATTTAGAGAGCTTGACTCGAACTCGTGATATCCTGTTTTGATTTCGTTTATGTGTCTCTTTGCATTGCATGTGCATTGGTGCGCTTAGGACACAGTGTTTGCCATCTGCCATTCCTGAACGGTTTGCCGGAGGCTTGTCTTGTCAAGACATGACCATAAGGCTAATCGGTTATGGGCTCTGACAGTATGGGAACACAAACCCCGATTTTACCGGGGCACCCTTTTCGACCATTCGACCTAGTGCATATTCGGATCCATAGTGACCATTCCAAGTTAGGACAGACTGCGTACCCGATGTTAGGTTGTTTGAAAACTGCTGCGTGCGTAGTGAAACCCTAGCTCCTGACAAAATAAGACAGGGAAACCCTACCCCAACATAAGGGTGTTTTGGCTCTCTTTACTTGCTATGTGCTTTTAGAGTGTATCTCTACAGGGAAAGTACATATCAGTTTGCAAGTTTGAGTATCAGGCCCAAGGGCACCTGTATCAGTGTTGTTGAGAAATCAGTTATCTGCGGGTACCAGGTTCAGTTTTTAGGGATAGTGATTTCTGGGGAACAGTGATCAGTAGTAGAGTGCAGTTGTTCAGCTACACCCGCGTTTGATCTGTTTGGGTTGAAATGCTGTTTGTTGTCTCTTTCAGTTCGGACAGCTGGTACAGAATAGCTAGTGCTCCCCCTTTGCTGAGGCAGGACTTATGATGACGCAGAATTCGGAAGAAATCGTGGTTATGACAGCTGCATTAGAGCAAGGGATCACACTGCAAGGTGAGACTAATATAGATATGCTACATCCACCCAGGTCGCCTGTTGCGCACCCGGTCTGGGCCCTCCCAGCTATACCAGGCTCGCGAGCCTACTACATTTGAACTAATGGGGATGATAGGTGATCTCCAGAGGTCTGTGGCAGATCTCGCCTACGGAATGTCAGCTTCACCTCCAGCCACACCATATGCCGGGAGTTTTGTACCCCAGGAGCCCCCGCTGTTGGGGCGAATTGTGATTGAACTCAGCCAACCGGAGATGGCCTCCAGCTATGGTAATGACATATCAACATCAACCCAAACCCTCGATCAGGCTGAGGCCAGAGGAAAGAACAAAGTGAAGGCAGATGCCGATCCCAGTGAACAACTGCTGTGGGTAGTCGAGGCTTTGAAAGCCGCGGGGATGAACAGGCAACAGATATCCGCAGTTGTGGCAAAAACTGTGGAGGATGCTTTCCCCACTCCACCTGAGGGTAGTTCAAGTCAGTCGGAAAATCGGGATAGGCCTCGTCATGCCAGAACAGTTCTCCTATTCCCGCCCTTGCACCTGGGAAAGATCAAAAAGCTAAGGTGGCGCCTGCCGACCCTTTCGTTTGTGCAGCTAGTAAGAGCGCTCAGACTCCAAAGTACCTACCCCGAGGGCGCAGGAACTTTCATGCTCTCTACATGCCTCTGTCCAAGGCACTTCAGATCCTTGCCGAGAGGGGACACCTTAAACCCTTGGAGCCTCGGCCTCTCCCGAAGAATCTCCCTGCTACGCATGATGCTGCTCAGTACTGCGCGTACCACCAGCAGACAGGCCATGCAACCGACAATTGTTTTCGCCTCCGCCATGAGGTGCAAGATTTGATTGACAATGAGGTTATCCTCCTGCCCACCTCAGCCAAGTCCGTTACCACCCAGCTATTAGATTTTGAGGACACAGATACTGCAAGTATGTAATCAGAAAGTGAACCACCTGCGGGCGGCATTTGGTATATTTTGGATGTGGCGTCTGGCACGCATTTTTGAGCATCTGTGAACGCTAGCTTTGTAAATTCTGGTTCGGGTATCGAGTCAGTCTTTTGTTTTGAGTCTGTCTCTTTGTCTTGAGTCAGTCTTTTTGTTTAAGGGCCTGTCTTTTTGTAGCAAGTCAGTCCCCTTTGTATAGAATACCAGGTGATTCTGGGGTTGTTGCCTCGAACACCGTTTTGTCTTGTAATTACCTGTTTTTATTTTTTGAGTCTGTTTCTGCCGAGGGGCCAGTTACACCAACAAATCTGAATGAAACAGCTGTGGTTATCTCATTTTCATGCTTGCTTTTAGTGTGAGTTAGTTGTGCCAGAGGATTTGAATGGGCTGACGGTACATCTCACATGCTCTCCTGCGCGCCAAACTCATTGCATTGACCTAATTTTTTCAAAAACCTCTTTTGAACACTGCGGTGATAAAAATGAAGATGAGGGAATTCCTCGGATTTTACAAAATTTTGATCAAATTGAGAAAAGGAGAGGCATGCTAAGCCTTTTTATGAATGAAATCATGCTTGTCGGCGTGAGTACTGAGAATGATCCTGGCTTGATCCAGATTGGTCCCACACTATCTTCGGCCTGAGCAATTTATCGCTTTCTTAAAAACTTTCAAAAACAAATGTTTTACGCAGCCCTGCGAAGACCTGTGTGGGATCGCTCTTGAGATTGTGCAGCCTAGGATCGCTCTCAGCCTCAAGATTTGACTTGTTGTCTTGAACCTCGAACTCATTCAGAACATTCAACAGTCAACTGTCAGAGGAGGCCCGTGTGACCAGTTTTGAAGCAGCCCTCGAGCAAGAGGCACCGAAGGCGAGTCAAAAGGATTAGATCTCACCAAAAGAAGCTCGTGGAGCAACCATGATGGATTCTTCTGCAAATCATTGCAACAGCCGTTCTCCAAATATAGAGAGGCTTCAACTTCAAAAACCATTTGGCATGGACTTGTTACACTTTTACCCTTTGAGAGGCTCGCTGGGCCGAAAACCCGGAAGGGCGACCCAGGCAAAAGTTAGAGCAAGAGAAAAATACAGCAAAGCAAAAAATAATACAAAAAAAAGAAAAGAGAAAAAGAAAGGAAAAAGAGAAAATGCAAAAAAAAAAAAAAGGAAAAAAAAGAAAATAAAAAGAAGTAAAGAAATGAACAAAAAAGGAATATGAAAAGAAGCTCGCAAGGTTGAAAACCCGCATCGGGCGCCTTGGCAAAAGTTAGAGCCTGAAAAGTGAAGGTTAAAATACCCGAGTGTATCTTAACCGGAACTACGTGAGGCTTGATTCCCATGTTTGGGATACGTAGGCAACTTCATCCTGAAGTCCAGCCCCTAACGCTTTCATAGCGTCTCAGTCCATACAATGGTTTCGATTTCATCCCAAAGTCCAGTCGCCAATGCCTCCAAGGTGACTGTGTCCATATATTTGTTATGACCGTCTTCGTCATCTCTCTGTCCAAGAGTTCGACCACCACCAATGAAGACTGTTCGCGGACTGCTGCGGCACCGTCCAAACAAGGGGCAACTTTCCGTTGCCACGAGTCGTCGTGAGCCGCCATTCAAACTAGGGGCAACTTTCCGTTGCCATCCGCCCCCTTCAAGCCAGGGGCAATTTTCCATTGCCTCCGATCCGAGGTTGCGCATCTCAAAGAGTAAGTTCCATGCTCGTTGAGCATTGACTATTTGCAAAATAGTTTTTGAGAATTTTTACTGAGGTTGATTATTTTCTCGAAAACTATTCCATTTTCCAAAACTGGACTATTTTCTTGGACCCAAAAAGGAAAATTTTCAGCGCTCATAGCCTGACTCGCATGATTTTCAAATAAAAAATCGAACAAGTATGTTAATCTAACTCTCATTTTGATCAAAACTATTTTAGTAGAAAGCAAAAACAAAAAATGGTCAAAATGATGAACCAGGGGCACAGTTGAGTCAGGCGTTCTGTCTTCCCCCCGTCGTCAACATACTTGCCAGGAGGGCATTCTACCCACCAAAAGAAATAGCCGCGAGCTAACGGTGTTGAGCATGAACCCACACCTTCCTATTTATCCATCAATCACCTTGGGGAGGGATGAAAAATGAGAGAATAAAGAATAGGGAGGTGTAAGTTGAGAGAAAAGTGAGGAAAAGGGTTTTGAGAAAAAAACCGAGCCTGAGGGCCGAGCGATGTGAGAATCACAAATTAGAAAGGGTGGGAAACAATACCCAGAGAAACTGGCTCCTCGTGATCTGAGGTCCCCCGTCTTCGTTAACGCGTCTGTATGTCGTGTCTTTTGTTTTGTTTACCTCAACCTTTGTTTTAGGTCTCTTCCGAGCGTGTCTCGTTGTGTTTAAGTCGCGTACCTTTGTTAAGTCCTTTTCCGCTGTATCCAGTTGTAGGCTCGATACCCTGGTTAAGAAAACCCCTTTTCCGAAAATTAGTTGTTTATGCTCGAAGTGCTGTGCCATTCTCTACATCTGAGCATGTTTCAACCCTAGCCGGTTTCACCTTTGAAGGCCGTCTTGTCAGATTGGGCTGTTTTGTTTAAAGTTTGCCGTGTGCAGAATGAACCAAATGCTGTGTTATGGGCTGTATGCAGATAAATCCCCAGTAGAGTAAGGGTTGGGTATCCAGAATCAGGCAGTGGGTTGCTTGGGTTATTTAGCTGTTGGCTGTTTGGTTATCTGATTATTACAGTGCAAGTGTTCAACAGTCAGACCACAGATCAATTCCATTTACATTGAGGTGTAACATGATGTGATGCGATGCAATATATGAGATATGTAAATGTAACACTTTTTTAAACAAAAAGTTTGTTCATTTCATAATCTTTTTTAAGTACAAAGTTTTGAGGAAAACAAAAAATCTACCCGCGGCAGTACAAGGTAATCTAACTACCAACAAAAGAAAAAGTACAAAAAAAGAAGAAGAAGAAAAGTAGCAATCTGGGTCATCCTCAGTAGTCTCAGGCCCGGGGATCTGCCCTCACCCTCTTCCTAGACGAAGGTCCAGGGGCATCATTATCAGCGTCGCCATCTGAGCCTAAGTCTAAGTCGTCTCCAGCCTCCTCAGATGACCCGGCCTCTGCCTCCGCCTCGGACTCATCATCGTCATCTTCATCATCATCAGGGGTCGGCGCTCGAGAACTACTCCCGACGTGAGTACGCCCTCCCCTAGTACGGGGACGTGCAGTGTCTCCACGCCCTCCTCGAGCAGGAAAAGAAGGCCCAGCCGGAGCACCACCCACTGGAGGGATCTGGAAGGAAGGCTGAAAAATCACAAAGGGCAAATACATCAGAATAATGTGAGCGGTGTATCAGTGCAGAATGCAATGTACAGTGTGAGAATGCCGAGAGCGGTGTATCAATGCAGAATGCAGTATACAGTGTGAGAATGTGAGCAGTGTATTAGTGCAGAATGCAGTGTATGGGTACAGTGTGAGAATGTCGTGAATAGTTTATCAGTGCAGAATGCAGTGTACAGTGTGTGAATGCCGTGGGCAGTTTATCAAGTGCATGATACAGTGTATAAATGCAGTGTATGCAGTGTGTCAGATGCTGTGAGATCAGTGCGTCAGGTATGGTGTCATGCATCAGATAATGTGAAGCAGTGTATGAGTGGTTTGAGAACGTCATCAGAAGGGCATACCGAAATACTGTAGAGGGCCAGAAGGTCAAAGGTCCGCTGCAGCATCCCCATCATGGAGGCATTCAACTCCACGGACTGTCGGGCATACTCGGAGGACGCCTGCAAGAGTATAAGATACATCAGTATTCCGCGGAATGTCAAATAAACTGAAATGAAATATAGATGCAAGATGCAAAATGAAGTAATACATACCGGAGGCAAGTCGGGGATGCCGGCTAACTCATGACCAGCCGGGGGAGGAGCAAAGGGGATCTGGTAGGTCGCCCCATCCTGCCCTCTATATGACAGTACCGTGGGTAAGGCGGGCCAGCCAGTCCCCCGTCCCCCCTGAGCTCCGCTCCTGCCACGCACTCGAGCCCTCCTCGATGTGCCTGCTCCAGCCCCAGCTCTAGCTCTAGCTGCCGGCGCCGCTGGCCTCTCCCCCTCAGCTCAGCGACCACCGCTCAAAGGTCTCATAATATAGGTTCGGACGTACTCTGCGTAGTCGCCCTCGCCTCTGTGATGCTCCTCACTCCAGCCGACGGTGAAGTCCCTCATCTGCTCAAGAGAGAACCTCTCCGTATGCCTCATATGCGTAGGAGGCGGACCCGGAACTATCTGCTCCGGTAAACCCAAGGTCTGACGCAAGAAGCGCTCGCCCAGGTACCAAGCCCGACAGACTGGGCCCTCCAACAGGATCCGACAACGGGCAGTCTTCTCCGCGCCCTCATAGTGATCCCTCACCACGGCCGGCAACGGAGCCCAGGGCTGCCAGGTGATCTGAAAATGAAATGCAGTTTATTATCTACTATTATTGAAAATATACGGTGCGAAGCAAAGCCAAAATAATAATAAACTCTAAAGTTGAACATACCTCCGCGACGGTGATGGTGTCGAAGTATCGGCGGAAGAAAGTAAGAGACTCCCGTGGTCTCTGCACACATCGCATGTCGAAGCGATGAGAGAAGGGGACGCCGAGCGGGATCTCCTCATCGGGTACTGGGGCAAGCCTAGGAAAGTAGGCATACACCCATAACTGCAAAACAGATATCAGTATGACTATCAGATAAGGCAGAATATAGATTAAAGCAGAAATAGCAGAACTGTGTGTTGTGCAGTATATTGTGCAGAATGTGCCGTGTGTGCAGTGTGCAGTCAGTGTAAAGCAGAGTATGTGTGTGCTGGGTGTGCAGTGTACAGTCAGTGTCAGACAGTGTACAGTATATGTGCAGTGTACAAAATATAGAAAGCGGGAAACAGAAATGTAAAAAGGGAAGAGGACGTACCTCCCAGGCTCGCCAGTAGCCACCGAGAAGCTGTCCGCTAAGGTGGGAAGAAGAGCTCATATAACCGTATAAAGTGGCCAGAGCGGCGCCACCCCAGTCGTAATGGCGGATCTGCCTGACGTCCACCAGCGCACTCAGCAGGCATAAGGGCACGGTGTTCGCCCGATCGGCGAAGAGAGTCGTCCTAAAGAGGAACATAATGAAGCCCCGCGCGTACTGGTCTACCTCCTCCGGGGACAGCTGCATCTCTTCCGGAGACCTCTGCGCTTCCTCTGCCAAGGCCAGCTGGACCCGAAAACGGCTCTCGAACCAGGAATACCTGACGAATCCCGCTCGAGCGAGGGGAGGCTGAGCGCCAAGCAGGTACAGCTGGGCAGCGTCCCACTCATCTATATCCATGTCAAAGGGGATCGGATCACCCCCTACCTCAATGCCAGTAAGCATCGAGAAGTCATAAGGGGTCATCGTCATATCCCCTGCGACGGAGAAGTGGAAGGAGTCGGTGGTATCCCACCACCTCTCCGCAAGAGCAGCGAGCAAGGGCCTGCAAGTAGTCAGTCGAGAGAGCCCCCTGTAGAAAATGCCAAAGCCGGCCTCGTCGACGATGTCGCGAACCGCACCCAGCAGCTCGTGGTACCACTCCCGAGCAACGGTATTCCCATACCCGCGGATGGTATGGGAATCCCCCTGTAAACAAAAAAAAACAACAATTGCAAGGCAATATTCAAAATGCAATTCCAAGAAGCATACAGTAAACTACAATGTATGATGTGTCAGCGTGTTTGGGTAGTTCAGTACAGTATAGCATGCGTGCATGTTTTTAGACTCAAGCCAATACCGGGTACCAGTGTGTATGCAGTGAAATACGGTGTGCGCCGTGTGTTTGGGTGATTCAGGGCCAGTGCAGTGCGTGTGCATATGTCAGTCTCAAACAGATATCAGTTGCACGTATGTTTACAATCAACTACAGTATACAACATATCAGAATTAAGCAATTAAAGAGCATAACCAGCTACGACAGTTTTGCATCCTACATTGCAGAAAGTAAAGCAGAGAAGGAAAGTTACCTCGGAAGCGTCGAAGGACAGATGGGAAGTAGGCTCACGTAGTAGTAGCTCGCGTGGCACGTGCCTCTCGAAGCTCCGGAACTGGTTTAGTCCGTCGGGGAGCATCTTATGAACTGCAGGCCTGTAGGTCTCCAGATCGAACGGTCGGATACGGAGTGGCAAGGGCTCGGCCTCGGGATCCATCTCGAGCTCTAGAGGAGCCCCGCCCTGTGGAAGATCATCCGCCATCTCGAAGAGAGTGTGAAAATGGTCGGAAGGCGAAAAATCAGGCGAGAAGGTGAAAAGTCAACAAAAAGTCAAACCCCGAGAGGGTCGAAAAAGGCCGAAAAAGTCGGAATGCAGAAAAGGCACGGGTATCGAGAAAAACTCGAGGGAAACAAGCCCCGAGTGGCGAAAATCAAGAAAGAAACACCGAAACGAAGTTTCGTTCGGTTGAAAATGTCCGAAACGCGAAGGAGATCACGAATCAAACAACGAAATGGGAGCTAGAACGCAAGAAAAGGAGAGAATTGAGGGAGGAAAATGCTCTAGAGAGAGAGAGGGGATTTTCGACCAAAGAGAAGTGAAGAAAATTGGGTTAGAAACCCTATTTTAAAAGACCCGAAGTGGAATGACAAAACTGCCTCGATACAGGGAGTTTTTGCCGGTCAGCCACACTCTTTGCCGGTCGGCAAAATATTGTGCCGATGGAACTGAATTATGGCTGGTGGACGGCCGGTGATGTATTCTGATGGCCGGTGGGCATCCGGTAACCTCCTACAGTGATTTTGGAGCCTTCTACACCTTTGTTTGAGTTATTTGTGGGGTCCACGGCCTTTAGTGCTCAAAACAGTGCAAAATAGTGCACTTCCGACGCTTAACCGGCCTCTGTTTTGACATTGGGTCGTGTCTTCTATGCGTGGCACTCGAATTCGTGCAAGGTGTATCCTTTCCGTATCCTTTTGGCTTTTACGAAACTCAAAAGTTGCCCCCTTGTGCATTTCAAGTCAATTGCACTGTCTTGTGCACTCGCGTTGTCTAACGCATCACGCTGTTTTGCGCATCTCATTGCATTCCGCATATTTGTTCAAATTCATTACTTGCGTAGACCGCATGTTTTGCTTGCATAGACCGCATAATTGTTCAATTTCATTACCTGCGTAGACCGCATGTTTTGCTTGCATAGACCGCATGATTGTTCAATTTCATTACCTGCGTAGACCGCATGTTTTGCTTGCGTAGACCGCATGATTGTTCAAATTCATTACCTGCGTAGACCGCATGATTGTTCAATTTCATTACTTGCGTAGACCGCATGTTTTGCTTGCGTAGACTGCATGTTTGTTCAAATTTCATTACCTGCGTAGACCGCATGTTTTGCTTGCGTAGACCGCATAATTGTTCAATTTCATTACTTGCATAGACCGCATGTTTTGCTTGCGTAGACCGCATAATTGTTCAATTTTGTTACATGCGTAGACCGCATGTTTTGCTTGCGTAGATCGCATATTTGTAATCAATTCCATGACTTGCATAGACCGCATGCTTACGTTCAATATCATTACTTGCGTGGACCGCATGCTTACGATCGATTTTGTTGCCTGCGTAGACCGCGTGCTCCACTTACATGTCTGTGCTTTCACAGCATTGTTATGCTTCCCACTTTCTTTGCGTTGTCGCGCATTCTTTGCGTTGTCGCGCATTCCCACTTTCTTTGTTTTCTCTGCAGGCACGATATTGTATGTACGGTTTATTTGAGGCTGGTGCAACCAGACGAGCCGCACAGGTATATCTACGACGGTCTAGGAGACCTTAAATCCTTGGAAGGTGCAAAACCTTCGGCGTATTGATGTGTGCAGTTCGGTTGCATTACCATGCATGTCTTAAGCCACAGGTATATCCACGGTCTAGGAGACCCTAAATCCTCTGGAGGTGCAAGCCCTTCGGTGTTTGTCGTGCCCGAACGGCTTTTGATAAGTTGCATTATGCATGCATCTTAAAGCCGCGTGTTGTCGCGCATTCCATGCAACATGCATTTTATACATCATTTGCACTTCAAAAACAAAAAAAAACATGCATTGTCATGCATCATCATAAATAGTTGCATTGTCATGCATCATTGCATATTTGTAGATATTGCATTGTAACTTTATGGCTCGCGCCTTTCCATGTTGAGCTTGGTCTGGCATGTGCCCATACTTCTCGTGTCGAAACATAGTTCAGTAGACCGTTCTATGTTAGACACGGCTTGTACGTGTACATGCCCTTCCTAGGCAAGATTTTGTTTGGCCCGCGTGCCATATCCATTGTATCCATTTCTATTGCATTGTAGATTGCATGCATTCACTGCATCACTTCCGTCTATGGCTTGCGCCTTTTCATGATTGAGCTTGGTCTGGTATGTGCCCATACTTTTCACGTCGAAACATAGTTTAGTAGACCGTTCTATGTTAGACGTGGCTTGTACGTGTACATGCTTTTCCTAGGCCAGATTTGGTTTGGCCCGCGTGCCGTATCTATTGCATTGTAGTTTACATGCATTCACTGCGTCACCCCCGTCTATGGCTTGCGCCTTTCCATGATTGAGCTTGGTTTGGTATGTGCCCATACTTTTCACGTTGAAACATAGTTCAGTGGACCGTTCTATGTTAGACGCGGCTTGTACGTGTATATGCCCTTCCTAGGCAAGATTTGGTTTGGCCCGCAGGCCATATCCGTTGTATCTACTTCCATTCCATTGCATATTTGTAGATATTGCATTGTAACTTTATGGCTCGCGCCTTTCCATGTTGAGCTTGGTTTGGCATGTGCCCATACTTCTCGTGTCGAAACATAGTTCAGTAGACCGTTCTATGTTAGACGCGGCTTGTACGTGTACATGCCCTTCCTAGGCAAGATTTGGTTTGGCTCGCATGCCATATCCATTGTATCCATTTCTATTGCATTGTAGATTGCATGCATTCACTGCATCACTTCCATCTATGGCTTGCGCCTTTCCATGATTGAGCTTGGTCTGGTATGTGCCCATACTTTTCACGTCGAAACATAGTTCAGTAGACCGTTCTATGTTTGATGCGGCTTGTACGTGTACATGCTTTTCCTAGGCCAGATTTGGTTTGGCCCGCGTGCCGTATCTATTGCATTGTAGTTTGCATGCATTCACTGCGTCACCCCCGTCTATGGCTTGCGCCTTTCCATGATTGAGCTTGGTCTGGTATGTGCCCATACTTTTCACGTCGAAACATAGTTCAGTGGACCGTTCTATATTAGACGCGGCTTGTACGTGTACATGCCCTTCCTAGGCAAGATTTGGTTTGGCCCGCAGGCCATATCCGTTGTATCTACTTCCATTCCATTGCATATTTGTAGATATTGCATTGTAACTTTATGGCTCGCGCCTTTCCATGTTGAGCTTGGTCTGGCATGTGTCCATACTTCTCGTGTCGAAACATAGTTCAGTAGACCGTTCTATGTTAGACGCGGCTTGTACGTGTACATGCCCTTCCTAGGCAAGATTTGGTTTGGCCCGCAGGCCATATCCGTTGTATCTACTTCCATTCCATTGCATATTTGTAGATATTGCATTGTAACTTTATGGCTCGCGCCTTTCCATGTTGAACTTGGTCTGGTATGTGCCCATACTTCTCGTGTCGAAGCATAGTTCAGTGGACCGTTCTATGTTAGACGTGGCTTGTATGTGTATACGCCTTGCCTAGGCAAGATTTGGTTTGGCCTGCGTGCCATATCCATCGCCATTTCCCCAGCATTTTCATTATATATTGCGTTGTAGTATAATTTTTGCATCCAGCTTTAGGATCGTTGTCCCTTCCCCAGCGGGTCGTTTCCCCACCTTTGTCATTCCCCCCAATACTTGTTCTTGTGTCCGTCTACATTACTCATAGTTTAGTAGACCGTTCTATGGTAGACGGACTTGTTACCTCCATCAATCTATTTGACATAGGCGTGGTTTCGGACCGCTCATGTTTGGATCATGATTTAATTGCTTTGCATATAGTTTGCATTGTTTCAATTCCATTGCATCTTTATTTGCATTATTTATACATTGTTTTGTATATATTGCATATCATTTTTGCATTGTCATGCATGTTGCTAACAACATCGTACCTGTTGAGTTGTTTTCTTTACAGGCACGATATTGTATGTACGGTTCATTTGAGGCTGGTGCAACCAGACGAGCCGCACAGATATTGTATCCTCCGAGTGAGGCGTATGGAGAATTACATAATTCTCTTACATCCTTTCTGCATTTTAGTGTAGTTTGGTGTATGCTAGCTTAAAACTGTTGCATGTTATGCTTCGTTACAGCTTTCTTTGCATGATTGTGAGTTATGCTCGGCTTCGTGCATTGTCTTGCATTTTGCCCCTGCCTTCGGGCGCATACCTTGTTTGTCTTGCATGTTTGTCTGAGTCTTCGGCCTTGTCAAAAATGGGTCGTCTCTGGGCTTTGACATTCACTCCCGTCATTGTTATGACTTTCGAGTTCTGTCAAAGAGGGGCAACTGTAGACTCCCCATTTTTGACCGTCCTCAAGACTTGGACGTCACCATTGGAACACTTGGTGATTACCCTTGTTTGTGTTCGTTTGGAGTTCCCGGAGGTCTCGGCTACGCGCCTTGCCTCAGGATTTCCGAAATCGACTGTTTAGTGTCTGGTTTTGCACCAAACACTTGTGTTTTGCCTTGAAGGGGCAGGGAATACCTTGTGAGGCATCCCCACACATCACCGGCCATGGCCAGAGGCCACCGGCTGGTGTTTTGTTGCCATCAGCAATATATATTGCCGGTCGGCATTCTTTGTTTCCGGTCGGCACTCAATTTTGTCAAAATGGCATTTTTGAGCAGCCGACTACTGTTCATCTACTTTATGTAGATATTTTGTGCCAACTGTGATAGCTGGCACCCACTCTGTTCCCCTCCATACACGTGTATGGAGGGATTTCCCTCTAAGTAAGCTTATTTGACAAGCTTTACAATAGAGAGCTCTATAAGAGAGAGTCTCCTCTCTTGGCATTAGGGTTAGACAACATTTTAGAGGGTTTTGATATTAGGTTTAGGATTTTGTATCTATCCTATATATCTCTCTCTCTTTCTTGAGCTTAGTGTGTGTGTTTTGCCTTACTTTTGCTCACAAGCACCCACCATTACACCATCCCTTGGAGCTGAGACCTCTTGAGGGTTGTTTTTGAGGTTTTGGAGCTAGTTTCAACCTAAAAGAAGCTGCTGGTCCACCATTGTTGAAGGGGTCTTCAAGGGTAAGAAACTAGTCCCTTTATTCCCCATTCTTGAATACTTGTTTTACCTATCTTAGAACTGTTTTTGTGCTTAGTGTATAATACAAAAAAGTTCTGTTTTTAGACCCTCTAAATAGTTTATTTAGGGTGTTTTGTTGTTTGAGGTTGTTTGACCCCACCTAAGCCTTGTAAGGCTCCATTTTGTGCTATTTTGAGTGAGCTCCGGGACATTGGTGTTTGGGCCTCCTCATCACTGAAATCTTGAGGGATTTCAGAGGTGAGGATGGTGCCTTGAGGTCCCAAGAAGGAGAGGGCCACCCCCTCTCCTTGTTGTCCTCGAAATGGACCATTTTGGCCTCTTGAGGGAGCACCTAGCTAAGCTTCATATTGACCATGCCTTGGCTGTTTTTTGTGCTTATTATATCATAATATGCCTCTGTTTTTAGTTGGTTTTGGTACCCCATGCATGCTTAGCATACCTACCTTGTAATGCCACTTTGATGCCTTAACATGTCTTAGGTTGTAAACCCTTGTTCTAGCATGTTTTAGGCTTAACTTTGTGAAGCTTTTGTGCATATTTTGCCATGTTTAAGGTCTGTCCATAGTTGTTTGGGTCGGCTTTGGCATGCTTAGTATAGCCCCTTTACATTCCGGCTTGTTGGCCTTAAGTATTTGAGGGTATAACATGCATTACTTGCTTTGATTTAATGGTTTGGCATCATTTATAGCACCATTTTAGTCCCCTTTGCATGCTTGTATGCTTGCCTTGGTTGTCTCTTTGATGCCTTATGAGCTTGTGTTATATGCTCCATGTTTTGGCCATTGTACATGTCTTTGAATTTGAGCCACTTAGATGCCATCTAGGGGGCCCCTTTGCATGGTCTAGGTCTGCCTTGGACCTGTTTTAAGCCCTCTAGGCCTTGTGAGGCTTGGTTGGCTTAGCCATAGTTCAAGTCCCTTTGACTTGCTTCAAGTACTTGGGCCATTTATTGCATGCTTAGCCTATCTTGTTTGCTTGGTTTAGCACCATATTCTTGCATAATTTTCAGAGTTTAATGCATGTCATTTATCCATGTTTGCATCCTCTTAAATGTGCTTGAGAATTGCTTTTAAATGCTTGAAGTATTGGACATCCTTTGCATGCATGTGTGTGTGTGTGTGTTTTAGTCCTTCATTTTGGGCACTATGGCCACTGTTTTGGGCCTAATTAGAGCTGTCCAAATCATGTTTAAGTCCATCCCTTGCTTGTTTGCATGCTTACCTTGCATGTTGTTTGCATGCTCGCATGTATATCTTGCATTTCTATGTTGCATCATTAGCTTATATGCCTAGGTCGCATTGCATCTAGCATGCATGTCTTGTTCCTTGATCTAGTGATAGGAATTGGACTTTGGTTTGTTGGTTTGCATTGCATTTGACATCAAAATGTGCACACTTGGTCCCTTGGGCCATCACGCATGGAAATGCGCGATTAATGGTCCGAGAACCAAGGAGCATGTCCCTTTGAGTTACTAACAGGATAAGGGACATGATTGGTGCATATATGGCTTGAATTGCATTGCCATGCTCTGCCTTGCCCTCTGTTGCTGTCAATTGCAGATTCTGCAGGAACTTTCTGCCGACCGGCAGTGCTAGGTGCCGACCGGCAATCTTTCCATGGCCGATGGATACATTATGTGCCGATGACCACCAGACCACTGCCGGTGGCCATTCTATTCAGCCGATGGTGCCTCCCAATGCCCAGAGAAGCAATTCTGAGACATTGACAGTCTTTAGAGGAGCAGAGCATGGAAAACAGAGGCAACCTATGCATGGCAGTGCACTTCCGAGCAAGATCCGAGCACGCGTGTATCGAACTCTCTTCCCGAGGCGGTTTACTGTTTTTCCTAGCTTAGTTAGTTTGTTAACTAATTAGGTAATTTGTAATAATTAATTAGCTAGCTTAGTTAATTCGTTATTTAATCTGTATTATTCTTTTGGTCCCTCCGAGCGAGGACGAATCTGTAATAAGTGTGGGTGAGTATGTGCATGTCTTCCAACCCCCACTTCTTTCTTCCTTTTTACTTACCTGCTTTGATGGTTAGTAATAGGACATGTTTAATTTAGCATACCTCATGCTATGCACGCGTGCATCCATACATTTGTCTTGCATGCACCGGGCTCGGTACATCATGCTAACTGCATTTGTACTTCAATTCCAAATTGAATACGTGCATCAATTGGTTGCATTCCACATGCCATGTTTAGGTTAGCCGAGCCTACTCTAATTGCATCCTGTATGTATTGCATTAGTCAGTTTGACATGAACTAGGACCATGCATGTTGGCTAACTAGTTTATTGTTTTGGCACGGATTACGATGTAAGTATTTTATGCTTTAGCATACCGCATGCGTATGAATGCTATTATGACAGCATGCTTACCATGTGGCTAGATGTTTATGTGATAAACTGTTTGAATGCCTGTGGGTGAATGTTGGGTTGCCTGAGTTGGAATAGCTCGTTGAAATTCGTATTTTAGCCTACTTGTGAGTAGCAAATTCCAAAGTGTTTTTCAAAATAAACGGATATGCAATGATTATTTTCAAATTAGGCAATCTAGTCTATACTTGTTTGCTGTGCGCATAACATAGTAATTCTAGGCTAATAATTGGTTTAAGAATACCTAAAGTTTTCAAAAACGGATATCATGGTTAGTAGAGGCCGATCTACGGATCGGGCGAGAGGGGGTGCTCATAGCTGACCTTCCCCAATCGTACCCAAGTTCCCAAGCCGAGGCAACTTTGGTGATGACGGACACGTGGCCTTTGGCACCGAGTCAGGGTTTCCTAAATTCCCCCATTCTAAAATATTTAGGTGGCGACTCTGTATCTGGCAAAGCAGTCCATGTTTGGCACTTCTTTTCAAAAAATCTGTTTCTCAAAATGATTTGCCGGATTTGGACTCTTTGGTTCAGACTTTGAACCGTGACACAAATCGAGTCCGAACTAGTAGCAGCGAGGGCCCCCCTTGCGGGCGCGCTACACCATCCTCAATGTCGGAAATGGAGTTAAGGCCCTGTGCCTTTTTGAACTGCTTCTTAAGGTTCGCAATTTTCACTACGGTCAGATAGAGGTCATTAGCATCAAGGGGATAAAGTCTCTCATTAGGCTGCACCAGGGGTCTGAAAACTCGGGCTTGAGCTAACCCTTCTCGAGGATCTGGACCCTGCAAATCTTTAGCTGGCGGAAGTCGGTCAAAGTTCGGCTGGTGTCCCAAAGCTGGATGTGAAGCAGACGCCCCAGATGGGTGCTGCGTTTCAATACTGGTCTCAACCTGCATGGCAGTTCCCTGATTTAGCGCTGCTATCACGGCTACAAATTCTTCCGAACCCTGTGCCATCACGGTCTGCTGAGTCTGGACAAAGGTGATGTGACTGGCGACTGACGGATCAGATGAACCGGTGAGCCCTGACTGGCTTTTCTTTGCCTTGCCTCAGCGAAAGAACACTGGTTGCCCTTGAATTGAATTTCTGACCTAACAAAGTCTATCAGCACTAGTCCAATGTACCCGGGGGATATCGAAGCCTTCTGAAGCTATAGTTCCGGGACTACCCTAGCAAAAGAGAAAACATGCAGCATCTCAGCCTGATTTCACCAAAACGGATATGAGCATAACAGGATGATTATGCCCTCTACTAAATTCTGCCCCAAAATTCAGCCTGTAAACTGTTACCCTTTGGTAAACTGAATCCCAAAGTACTGAACTGGTGCCCGCAGGCCTGATGCCCAAACTACTAAACTGGTGCCCGCAGGCCTGATGTCCAAACTTGTAGACTGATACATGCATTCTTATAGAGATGCACTCTAAAAGCACATAGCAGACAAGTGAGAGCCAAAACACCCCTATGTTGGGGTAGGGTTTCCCTGTCCTATTTTGTCAGGAGCTGGGTTTCACTACGCACGCAGTGGTTTCAAACAACCTATATCGGGTAAGCAACCTGTCCTAGTTTGGAATGGTCACCATGGATTTCGAATATGCACTAGGTCGAATGGTCAAAAAGGGTGCCCCGGTAAAACTAGGGTTTGTGTTCCCATACTGGCAGAGCCCATAACCGGTCAGCCTTATGGTCATGCCTTGACAAGACAAGCCTCCGGCAAACCGTTTAGGAATAGCAGATGGCAAACATGGTGTCCTAGGCGCACCAATGCACATGCAATGCAAAGAAACACATAAGTGTAGTCAAAAACAGATATCATGAGTTCAAGTCAAGTTCTCTAAATCCCCAGCAGAGTCGCCAGAAACTGTAGACGTCCCCGAACGCCCCGGGAGAGATGAGTCCCGTTCTGTTCATTTGGGGTTCACTACAGTTCGGACTCTCAAATTGTCACGGTTCTAAATTTGAACCAAAGAGTCCAAATCCGGCAAATCATTTTGAGAAAACAGATTTTGAAAGAAGTGCCAAACATGGACTACTTTGCCAGATACAGAGTCGCCACCTAAATGTTTTATTTTGGGGAAATTTAGGAAATCCTGACTCGTTTGCCTAAGGCCACGTGTCCATCATCACCAAAGTTGCCTCGGCTCGGGAACTTAGGTACGATTGGGGAAGGTCACTTCGTGAGCACCCCCGCTCGCCCGATCAAAGATCGGCCTCTACTAACCATGATATCTATTTTTGAAAACATTATGCGTTCTTATTCCGGTTATTAGCCTAGATTTACTATGTGATGCGCACAGCATACAAGTATAGACTGGATCGTCTGAATTGGAACAAAACATTTCATGTTTATTTTTTAAAGTAGTTT
This sequence comes from Camellia sinensis, assembly GCF_055761805.1. NCBI lineage: Eukaryota > Viridiplantae > Streptophyta > Magnoliopsida > Ericales > Theaceae > Camellia > Camellia sinensis. Next base: position 94,807,909 of record NC_138962.1, read on the forward strand.
GATGGTGCTACCCGCAAGTAGGCTAAGATGTGGATTTGCCACCCTCGGGTGGGCTTAAAAAAACATGATTTTGCCACTATCTAGTGGGCTTAAAACACACATTTGATGAATTGTTCCAATTCAAATAACTCAACCTTCACCCACAGGCATTCAGACAGTTATATCACATAAGCATATAGCCTCATGGTAAGCATGCTATTCATGGCAGTCACTCACACGCATGCAAGGATGCTAAAGCATAAAACTTACCGAGTACTCCAAGCCAAAACAGAAGCTAATTAGAAATCCATGCATGATCCTAATTATACGGAAATGCCTAATGCAGCACATGCAAAAATGCAACTATAGCAGGCTCGGCTATTCTAAACATGGCATATGAAATGCTACAGCTAACATGTATTCAACTTGGAATTGAAAATACAATGCAGTTAGTATGATGCGCCGAGCCTGGTGCATGCAAAACAGATGAATGAATGCAAACATGCTATCATACTGTATGCTAATTGAAACATGCCCTAATCTAACCATCATAAGCGGGTAAATAAAAGGGAGAAAGACGTGGGGTTGGAAGACATACATCACACACACGCACACTTATTACAACATTGCCCTCGTACAGAGGGTCCGAATAAATAATATACAGTTCCAAATGAATAATGGCAGTCCAAATATGTACAAAACCCTAATTAATTAACAAATTAAATTAGGAAAGCAATAAATTGGCATGCAAGCCAGGGACTGCCTCAAATCTGCTCCGGATGATGAATGATGCATGCTCGGGTTGCCTTGTACGGAGAATCCCTCGCGATGCCCCGGTTTGCCTCTGTTTGTAATTGTTTCTGGAATGCGTGCCAAGCTCCGGAAGGCTGTCGATTTCTTATTTGCTGCAACAGAGAGCAACAAAGGGGCATGGCAAAGTATTTTCACATATGTATGCATGACTACTCTTCAGGGAGTGTAGTCCTCGGTCCTCGTGCCACAAATCATGCATCGATCGATGCATGATGGCCGAGGAGTCGAATTGCACGACTCAATATGAAATGAATGCACATATAAACACAACAAAACCTAAACTCCTTCATGGATAATCCGGAGTGTCGGTGACTGGAAATTGAGACACGTTCCGTCACTCGAAGTACGAAACGTCCCTCGTTTCCCGTGCTCAGGCTAACTCCTATCCCAAGCACAATGCAATATGTATGACATGCATGAATGCAACTAATATACAACCTAGCATGCACAATGCTATGAGATGGCATACACAATGCACGATGTAATAAGGCATACGCAATGCTCTAACATACAACTTAGCATACGCAATGCTATAAAATTAAATGGCATACTCAATGCACAATGGACTTACACCAACATGAGTGGACCTCAGCCACACTCACATTAGTAGCCATGAGATGAAAAATGAGACACTCGAAATGTGTGCACACATGCACGCAAACCGAGGACCGAACCCAAGGCATAGCATGCAACACTAATAAGGCATGGCAAGGCATGAAACATGGTATACAAACATGCAAATTTCAGTGCTGAAATATGATGCAAAATAGTCCCGAAACATGGAAACATGGCACCCGATGCATGGAATGAACCCGAAACACAAAACTAGGCATATCCATTGGCCTATAGCTATACAAAACATGCATTATTTGATCATGAAGTATGAAGACAGAAGCAAGAAATTCCCAAAACATGAATATTTCCAGTTTATAACAAGTCCCCAAAACGAATGCAAATAGGGCTAATCTATCATGCAAGAAAAGGCCTAAAATAGAGATTAAACACAAAGGGACAGCAGCTGGCCCCAAACAAAGAAGAGTCCTTCAACAAAGTTGAAGAGGGGCTCAAAATAATGCACTTTACAGTTTATGACCAAGTCCAAAACAGTGCACAAGTAAGCTTAAAACATTATGCAAAAATAGGCCTAAAAGAAGGTTTAAACACAAAGAGCAAAAAGGGAGCCTCAAACAGCAAAGGACCCTTGATCAAACATGAAGAGGGGGTCAATATATGACTCTTTACAGTTCAGGTCAGAGCCTAAAAATACAAGCAAAAGGAGCTAAAAAAACATGCAAACAAAGGGGCCAAAAAAGGGATAAAGAGGCAAGTGATAGAGGGAAGTCCCAAATAGTAAATAGCCCTTCAAAAAAGTTGAATAGGGGCTCAAAATAAGGCAACTCATAGTTTATAGGAAAGCTCGAAACAGTTTACAAATAGGCCTAAAATACTATGCAAGAAAGAGGCCTAAAAGAGATTTTTAACACAAAGTGTAAAAAAGAAACCTCAAACAGGGAGAAGCCCTTAATCAAACATGAAATAGAGTTTAAAATAAGACTATTTTCAGTTAGGGTCGGAGCCCAAATATGCGAGCACAAGGGGCTAGAATATAGATCAAAATAAAGCAAGAAAAGAGGAAAAGAAGACTTACCCTTGAAGAACCAATCTTTGACAGCCTTTGGAACAAGTTTGGGGACTCTTAAGCTCTAGAAATGGCCTTCAAGCTGCTGGACTGGAGTGAGGAGGAGGGGTGCTATGGGTTGTAGAGTAAAGGGTGCAGGAATGGTCCAAGAACAAAAGGGTTTTGATGTTTGGAATAGAAGGGAAGAGGGATTGAATGCAAGAGGCTTAGAACCAATTTTTGTAACCCTCAAAACACAGCTGGGGGTGCTGGTTATATAGGCAAAGGAGTGGAGGAAAAAGGGGGGGAAATGAAATACAAATTTTCCCCCAAAAATAGGCCTAAAAAAGAGATAAAGAGGCAAGTGGTAGCTGCTGGCCTCAAACTGAAGAGAGCCCTTCAACAAAGTTGAAGAGGAACTCAAAATAAGACATTTTACAGTTTACATCAAACCACGAAACAGTTCACAAATAAGCCTAAAATACCATGCAAAAAAAGGCCTAAAAGAGAGTTAAAGAGGCAAGTGGTAGCTGCTGTCCTCAAACTGAAGAGAGCCCTTCAACAAAGTTGAAGCGGGGCTCAAAAAAAGACATTTTATAGTTTACATCAAGCCATGAAACAGCTCACAAATAAGCCTAAAATACCATGCAAAAATAGGCCTAAAAGAGAGTTAAAGAGGCAAGTGATAGTAGGAAACCTCAAACAGCAAAAAGTCGTTAATCAAACATGAAAAAAAGCTCAAAATATGACTATTTACAGTTTGGGTCGGAGCCCAAAAATTCTTGCAAGCAAGGCTTAGATATAGAGCAAGATAGGAACAAAAAAGAGGGAAAAGAAGCTTACCCTTGAAGACCAATGGACCAGCAGCTCTTGGTCAGAGAAATGGTGCTCCTAAGCTCTGAAAAATAGCTCCAAGTTGTTGGAATGGATGGTGGTCGGGTGTATACCAAAAACCGGGGCAAACAGAGGTGGTTAAGCGGTCCCAAACCGAGGCACACGGCCGTCGGCTCTGAAAAATCAGAAATCGGGCTCCAAACGGGAAAAATGGCCTACGACCATGAAACGTAGCCTACGGCCACTGAGAGATGATCTACGAGACCTCTCCTTCCCTTCGGGAAGAGAAAACAGAGAAAACGGAGCCTGGTTCGCAAACCGAGGCAAGACACGAAAGAGCCCGGAAGTTCGGAGGCAAGGCTCGCAGCCAAGACTCTGAAACTTCTGAACGAGCACAATATGCACCATCACCGAGCGCTCAATCGGTGACGTCTGAGTCTTGAGATCGGTCAAAAATGGGGTGTCTACAGTTGCCCCTCTTTGACAGAACTCGAAAGTCATAAGTGACGGGAGTGAATGTCAAAGCCCAGAGACGACCCATTTTTGACAAGGCCGAAGACTTGGACAAACAAACAAAATACCGATAAATAAATGGTTGTGCCAGCAAGCTGCGTACGTATCCCTTTGCAAGGAATCAAACCAGCGTAGTTCAGGGACAGGATGCAGATGATATGCAGGAAGACTTTGATTATTGGACTTATACGCTACGCGAAGCCGGTTTGATAATTGAACTTATACGCTACGCGAAGCCACCTTTGAAAGTTGGACTTACACGCTACGCGAAGCCGGTTTGAAAATTGGACTTATACGCTACGCGAAGCCAATTTTGAAAGTTGGACTTATACGCTACGCGAAGCCGGTTTGAAAATTGGACTTATACGCTACGCGAAGCCGGTTTTGAAAGTTGGACTTATACGCTACGCGAAGCCGGTTTTGAAAGTTGGACTTATACGCTACGCGAAGCCGGTTTGATAATTGGACTTATACGCTACGCGAAGCCGGTTTGATAATTAATTACTTACATGTTTTTACTTATATGTGTACATTCAACTCTTCTCATACACATTGCTTGCGTAGACCGCATGTTTATAATTAATTACGTTACCTGCGTAGACCGCACGTTTGTAATCAATTTCATTACTTGCGTAGACCGCATGTTTTCCCTACGTAGACCGCATGTTTTACTTGCGTAGATCGCAATGCTTTCCTCGCGTAGACTGCATGTTTTCCCTGCGTAGACTGCATGTTTTCCCTGCGTAGACCGCATGTTTTACTTGCGTAGACCGCAATGCTTTCCTCGCGTAGACCGCATGTTTTCCCTGCGTAGACCGCATGTTTTCCTTGCGTAGACCGCATGTTTTCCTTGCGTAGACCGCATGTTTTCCTTGCGTAGACCGCATGTTTTCCCTGCGTAGACCACATGTTTTACTTGCGTAGACTGCAATGCTTTCCTTGCGTAGACCGCATGTTTTACTTGTGTAGACCGCATGTTTTCCTTGCGTAGACCACATGTTTTCCCTGCGTAGACCGCATGTTCTGCTTGCGTAGACCGCATGTTTTCCTTGTGTGGACCGCATGTTCTGCTTGCGTAGACCGCATGCTTATGACCAATTTCATTACTTGCATAGACCGCATGCTTATGATCAATTTCGTTGCCCACGTAGACCGCGTGCTCCACTTACATGTCTGTACCTTCACAGTGTTGTTATGTTTCCCATTCGCTTTGCGTTGTCACGCATTTCGAGTACATTATTATGCATGTTGCTAACGATATTGCACCTGTTAAGTTTGTTTTCTTTGCAGGCACGACATTGTATGTACGGTTTATTTAAGGCTGGTACAACCCGACGAACCGGACAGGTGTAGTATATTCCGAGTGAGACGTATTGAGAATTGCATAATTCTCTTACATCCTTTTTGCATTGTAGTGTAGTTTGGTGTATGCTAGCTTAAAATTGTCGCATGTACGCTTCATTACAGTTTTCTTTGCATGATCATAAGTTATGTTCGGCTTCTTGCATTGTCAGTTACATTTTGCCCCTGCCTTCGGGTGCATATCTTTATCTGTAGCTTGTATGCTTTGTCTAAGTCTTCAGCCTTGTCAAAAATGGGTCGTCTCTGGGCTTTGACACTCACTCCCGTCATTGTTATGACTTTCGAGTTCTGTCAAAGAGGGGCAACTGTAGACATCCCATTTTTGACCGTCCTAAAGACTTGGACGTCACCATTGGAACACTCGGTGATCCTCTTTGTTTGTGTTTTGTCTTGAGTTTCCGAAAGTCTTGGCTGCGCGCCTTGCCTCAGGATCTCTCGACTCGACTGTTCCGTGTTTGGTTTTGGCACCAAACACTTGTATTTTTGCCTTGAAGGGCAGGGAATGGCATGTTGGCCATCCCCACATTCCACCGGCCTTCCCCTAGTATCACCGGCTGCTTATGGGTGCCACCGGCCATGGTTTCTTAAAATCAATGGCCGGTCGGCACTATATTTGGCCGGCCGACTCTTTATTTTGCCGGCGACCTCTTTTGCTGGCCGGTGTGACTCCTTTGCACCCTTGAGGCATGGTGCATGCCAGCTGGAATGCACCATCACTCATCCCCGTGCAGTTTTTGGCTGGTGTGAACCTTTAACCCCCCTTTCCTTCTAGAAGCTTGAACCCTTTGGCCAAGCTTCTTGGGGAAGCTTGGCCAGTTGTATTAGCTTCTCCAAGAAGCCAAGAGCCCTTTGCACCCTTTGCCTTTTTCATCTAGCTTCTTGGAGAAGCCTAGAACCTTGGCCTTTGCCTATATAAAGCACTCATCCTCTCCCTTTGTTGAGGGTTAGAGCTTTTGAATCAAAAAACCAGAGCTTCTATATCTATATATCTGATATATCATCCTCTCTCTCTATATCTCCCTCTCTCTCATCCTTAGGGTGTGTTTGGAAGCCTAAAAGTGCATTTTGACCTTACTTTTGCACTAAAACACACACCATTACACCTTGCTCCGAGATTGAGAGGCATTGAGGGTTGTTTGTTGAGGTTTTGGACTGATTTTGATCAGTAGAGAGTGGCTGGATCATCTGTTCTTCAAGGTTTCTTCAAGGGTGAGACACTTGCTTTAGTTTCCCCAATCTTGCACTAGTTTTCTACCTGTCTTGCATGCTGATTTAAGCTTTGTGTATAACATGAAAAAGTCTTGTATTTTTGTGCTTAACATCTTTCATTAAGGGTGTTGTGGCATTGGGGGTCGAACTCCTCCCCTTAGGCCTCTTTTGGCCTATTTTGGTGCCCTTTTCTTTAAGTTTTGTTTACTTTGTTGTGTTGGTCTTCTCGCCACTGAAATCCAGTGGATTTTCAGTGGTGATGGAGTGATTTTGAAGTCTTGTGTAGGGGAGGGACACCCCTCTCCCCTTTGTCCTTCTTTTACCTTTGTTTTGGCTTAAAAGGGCAACATGCATACTTGGTTGTTTTTGGTCCCATCTCAGAGGTTTTTGGGTGCCTATTAGTCATGTTATATCTCTGTCTTTGGTCGGATTTGTAGCCCTTAGCATGCATCTTGTACTTGCTTTGTAATTCCCTATCTTGCCTAGAAATGTGCCGTGTGTTTAGCCTAGTATATCTTCATGATTTGGCTTAGCTTATTGAAGCTTTTGGTCATGATTTGTCATGCTTTAGGTCTGTTGGCCACTGTTTTTGTCATGTTTGTCGTGTTTTACATAGCTCCTTTGCATTCTAGAATTTTGGCCTTGAGCAAATGAGTCATTAGCATGCTTTGGTTAGGTTGTTTAAATGATTTGGAGTCACTTCTCATGCTATTTCAGTCCCTATATCATGCTTGTATGACAACATTTATCATCCTTTTTATGCCTTGAGGTGTTGTAGTTTTGTGCCTTGAAATGGGCATTGTGCATGCTTGTATGTTTAAGTCACTTGGGTTGCCATTCATGAGGGTTTTGGGGCGTGTTTTAATGCATTAAAACTCTGTTTTTTTGGTTGTTTCATTCATACCATGTGCGGTTATGATAGTTGTGGTAGAAGGCTTCTTTTATGCCTTAGCCTTATGCTCTTTGGTATGCAAGTTTGCATGAGTATTTGCCCATCATTCCATCACTTTTGGCCACTGTTTTGGGGTGTGGCTGAGGGTCCTCCATCTTAGTGTAAGCCCATGGATCATATATTTACATCTTGTAGTATGCTCATGACATTGCATGTTGTGGTATCCTTATGGTTTGTGCATTGTTGCATGCCCACCTCTTTACATACTTGCCTATCTAGTGTGCATTGTAGTATTGCTTGTAGTGTTGCATGCTAGTGGAATTACCATGTTGTTTGCATAATAGTTTGCATTGCATCACATTTGACATGTTTTGCATCTTAGCTTCTTGTTGCATTTTTGAGCCATGTTTGCACAACATGCATTGCATTGCTTGGTTTGGGGTGTCAAACCTAGTGTGAGGGTGAGAGGTGTTCATACTACAAGTGATGAAACACATCTCAACCCTCGGTCACCGAGGCCCTTGACTTTGACATGGTAGGGTCTTGGTCCTCATTTGTGTGTTGCATGCATTTTACATTGAATGGCAAGCTTGGTCCCTTAGGCCATCATGCGCAATTGATGGCCTAAGGATCAAGGACCATGCTCCCCTGAGTTCAATACATGATAGGGAACATGACCATGCTTACATGTGCTTGAAATTCTATGCCATGCACTACCTGTCCTCTACTGCTGCCAAAAACCAGTTTCTGCAGGAAGTTTTTGCCAACCGGCACTGTAGAATGCTGACCGGCCGTGGATTGGTGGCCGATAGACTTGAAAGCAGCCGATGGGAGTTTCCCATGGCCGGTGGTCATTTCACTTAGCCGGTTGTGTTATTCGGTGCTCATTGAAGATACCCTGAGACTTTGGCAATTTTCAGAGGAGCAGGGCAGCATTAACAGAGGCAGCAGTGGCATGGTACGGGTTTCCAGGCAAAATGGACCGAGCATGCATCATTCGCGCATCCCGAGGCGGAGGCTGCGGCCATCTTCTCTCTGCATTTAATTTATTAATTAGATTAGAAATTCTATAATAATTAATTTAGTATTATTTATTCGGACTGTAATATTTATTTGGACCCTCCGAGTGAGGGTAATTGTGTAATAAGTGTGCGTGAGTGTGTGTATGTCTTCCAACCCCACGTCTTTCTTCCCTTTTATTTACCTGTTTATGATGGTAGACTAGGGCATATTTAAATTAGCATACCTTATGCTATGCATGCGTGCATTCATACATTTGTCTTGCATGCACAGGGCTCGGCGCGTCATTCTAACTGCATTTGTATTTCAATTCCAAATTGAATACGTGTTAGTTGTAGCATTTCACATGTCATCGTAGATTAGCCGAGCCTATCTTAGTTGCATCTTGCATGTGTTGCATTAGCCATCTTAACATGAACTAGGATCATGCATATGATTATTAACTAGTTTTTGTTTTTTGGCTCGGAGTACTCGGTAAGCATTTATGCTTTAGCATATCGCATGCGTGTGAATGCTATCATGACAGCATGCTTACCATGAGGCTAGCTGCTTATGTGATATAACTGCTTGAATGCCTGTGGATGGAGGTCGAATTGCTTAAATTGGGATAACACATTAAAAACTGTGAATTTTTAAGCCCACTAGATAGTGGCAAAACCATCTTTTCCAAAGGCCCACTTGAGGGTGGCAAAACCTGCATTTTAGCCTACTTACGAGTAGCAAACCATTTTCAAAACAAACATGAAATGTTTTGTTCCAATTTAGGCGATTTGGTCTATACTTGTTTGCTGTGTGCATAACATAGTAATTCTAGGCTAATAACTGGAATAAGAACACATAATGCTTTCAAAACAAGATATCACAGTTAGTAGAGGCCGATCTTTGATCGGGCGAGAGGGGGTGCTCATAGCTGACCTTCCCCAATCGTACCCAAGTTCCCGAGCGGAGGCAACTTTGGTGATGACGGACACGTGGCCTTTGGCACCGAGTCAGGGTTTCCTAAATTCCCCAAAATAAAATATTTAGGTGACAACTCTGTATCTGGCAAAGTAGTCCATGTTTGGCACTTCTTTCAAAATCTGTTTTCTCAAAACGATTTGCTAGGTTTGGACTCTTTGGTTCAGATTAAGAACCGTGACACAAATCGAGTCCGAGCTGTAGTGAGGCCCACAGGCATGTCTACAGTTTCTGGTGACTTTACTGGGGAGTTTAGAGAGCTTGACTCGAACTCGTGATATCCTGTTTTGATTACACATATGAGTTTCTTTGCATTGCATGTGCATTGGTGTGCCTAGGACATCGTGTTTGCCATCTGCCATTCCTGAACGGTTTGCCGGAGGCTTGTCTTGTCAGGGCATGACCATAAGGCTGACCGGTTATGGGCTCTGACAGTATGGGAACACAAACCCCGATTTTTACCGGGGCACCCTTTTCGACCATTCGACCTAGTGCATATCGAAATCCATAGCGACCATTCCAAATTAGGACAGGTTGCTTACCCGATGTTAGGTTGTTTGAAAACTGCTGCGTGCATAGTGGAACCCTAGCTCCTGACAAAATAGGACAGGGAAACCCTACCCCAACATAGGGGTGTTTTGGCTCACTTATCTGCTATGTGCTTTAGAGTGTTTTCTCTACAAGAACGTACATACCAGTTTGCAAGATTGAGTATTAGGCCCGAGGGCACCAGTATCAGTGTTGTTGAGGAATCGGTTATCTACGGATATCAAGTTCAGTTTTGGGAACAGTGATTTGAGAACAATGATCAGTATCGAGGAACAGTGTGTTTGGCTTACCAACTGTGTATTATGAATACCCAACTGAGCGTTGTATGTGTTTATTTTACACCGTTATGCTGTCCAATTGTTTGGTTATTTATTGCTTTATTTATCTTTTTGCTAAGTAGTTTAGCACCATTGCTTCCAACCCAGTAGATATTCCCCAAGCACTCTAGATTAGAGGTCGTCGGCTCCACCGATCTGAGGATCTGGTAGACGGACAACCAGTGTACCACTCTCTACCCCCGGTTATTAGACGGAGGACAGCTAGGCAGAGGGCATCAGTTCAACAGTCAGTACAGAGGGCTTTATCTACCCCACCTGTGTGCAGTAGGGATCAAGGCTCTGTTTCACCTACAGAGAGGGAACATATACCGATAATTCAGTCAGAACAGAACAGTATGGCTAGTTTAGAGGAGATGGTGCGCCAACTCCAAGAAAGCATGAAAGTGATGCAGCAGGATGCTGTCCGACAGGCAGAGTTCACCAAACAGCAGGCCACGGTTATGAATGAACAAGCAGAGTTAATCGTGAGGTTGCAGCAGCAAACCGGAGCATCTGCTTCACAGCAAGTCCCTCCCCCACTAAGGGTTCCGATACCCGAAGAAACACCGAATGCCCGGAATGTCCAAGAGGATACAGACCTTCCAGCAGGGCCAGCTCCGCCCTCGATTCCACCACTACTATCCAAGGCACCCACGCCTGTCAATATACCAGACTCTCATTTTGAGTTCAAAGTGGACCCCACAGCCTTAAAATTAAGCAAGTTGGAAAAGATGTTTAAGAAGTCCTAGGGAGTCAAGACCATCCCTGACATCGAAGATGGGTATACCGACGCAGCCGTGACGCTACCTGACAGATTCAAAATGCCGCACATTGATCGATTTGATGGGTCCGGGGACCCCATGGTGCACCTGAGGTTGTTTTCAGACATCCTAAGGTCGATGGGTCTCACTAGACTGCAGAAGCTGTCTCTATTTGGCCGGACCCTGTCGGGGTATAGCGGCCATATGGTATGCCAAATTGGAGGATGACGTCAAGAGAAGTTGGGACGAGATGGCTGAGGCCTTCATCTTGCAGTACTCATACAATACACAAATCGAGATTACGACCCGGGATCTCGAGACAACGAGGCAAGAACCCAAAGAGAGCTTCTCAGAATTCGTAACCAGATGGCGGGCTAAGGCTTCAATGATGACCTTAAGGCCCACGGACAAAGACCAGATTCGGATGATTGTACGCAATCTTTAGCCGAATTTGATACAAAAGATGATTGTACTCCCCTTCCCTACCTTTTCTGATCTACATGAAATGAGGTTGCAGATTGAGGATGCCTTCAAGCAAGGCTTGATTGATAGTGACCGGGAGCAACCCCGCAGAACTTTTAATCGTAACACTAATGCAGGCCCGAGTGGCGCTACAACTACCAGGACCTCCGAAGTGAGTATGGTCACCACCAACCCTCCCCCAAGAACTATGGCGGCCACACCATTCTCCGGTGCGTCCGAAAGCAACCCACAAACAGTCAAATACCCACCCAAAAACACCAGAACCTTCGCTCCGCTTTATATGCCCCTGTCCAAAGCTTTGGGGGTTTTAATCAGAAAAGGGCATCTGAAGCCCCTAGAGCCGCGGCCCTTACCAGAAAGACTCCCCGCTACCCACAACCCAGCCAAATATTGTGCATTTCACCAACAGCACGGTCATGACACCGATCTGTGCTTCCGATTACGTCATGAGATTCAATATCTCATTGATAACGGGGTGATTTTGCCTCCCGAGAAACCCAACGTTACTACAAACCCTCTCCCCACACATAACCAAACTCCACCACCCAAAAGAGTCAACTTCATCCAAACTGGGGTCGTGCCTTACGATCCTAGCATCTATATCACTCCTTCCCACCTGCCTAAGCCGGAAATGTTTCTTCCCGATTGCACCGATTTGTACAAGATGGACATCTCCATAACCCAACCTAAGCCAGCGGTGGTGACTATTGAGAACAGGAGAGAGAAGATTCCAAAGGAGAAGGGGGTTGTTGAGCCAGAGTCTGCAGAATCTGGGAGTGGTGTTGGGAATGCTTATAGTCCAAGTGACTACATCTTGTCAATAGGCCAGGACAGGCCAGGTATGGAACTACCAACAGAGGGGGAGCTGTGTGTGATCCAAGGGGACAGTCTGGGACAAGGAACGGATGATTTAACGGCTGTGGAAGAGGACCTTGCCAAGCTCCAGTTTTACAGTAATCAAGATCCAGGGGACTTAGCCGTCAACTGGTTCGATTATGAGGAATCAACAGAGGCTACGGGATGGTTGGATGATCAACCAGATGTGGTAGAAGAGTTTCAGCCACAACAAGGCCCGGTAGCGGCAAGAATGTCAGTGACAGTCGGAAGAGTTGGAGAACAGAGTGCATGGCCGGAAAGCGCCGGTGTCAAGAATTTCGCTCGGGGTTGGAGCATTTCTAGTATGGGGATTATCGAACAGTCGGCTGCATCGACACAGTCGGAACAGGAAAGATTCTAAGATTCCGAGAGAATCAGGAAGGCAAAAGCCCATGTGGGGACTGAGACTGCTGTGAGCACAGAAATGGAGAATGCCGCGAGCATAGGAATAGAAGGTACTGCATGTTTGAGAACAGTTATGCCAGAACCGGACAGGTGCCTGTCGGCTGCAGATGGAATGTGGTGGGAGGACGATGATCTATGTCTTGCCCACACAGACGAAGATTGGGGGAGTAACCAACCAGATGATACCTGGTATGTCGGCGAAGTCGATCACTTGACTAGGAGTGGACAGTATTTCAAGCCTCCACACCTAGATCAACCAGAGGCGTCTGGAAAAGATAGGGAGGCAGAGAAGCAAAAAGAGAAGCAACTCGAGGATGAGGCCGTATTGAGACAATTGAAGAAGATACAAGCAGACATCTCCATCTGGGGGCTGCTTATGGCTTCTCGAGTACATAGACAGGCTGTCCTTTCAGCCATGGACAAAGCCAAGCTTTCTATAGACACCACGCCTGAATAGCTGGTGGGCCTAGTTTTTTCGGGAGGAGCTACCCCGATGTTGACCTTTTCTGACAAAGAACTGCCACTTGACGGTGCGAACCATAACAAGCCACTCTACTTCTCTGTGGAGTGCATAAATAAATGGATACCCGTGGTGCTTGTCGACATAGGGTCCGCCATCAACGTCTGTCCGGCAAGGACAACCTATGCTATCGGTTTAAAAATCGCGGACTTTGTGCCAACGGCCCAAGTGATTCGGGCGTATGACAACACAAGCCAGGAAGTAATGGGAACAGTTAAGATTCAAACAAAGGTTGGGCCGGGACAGCATGAGATAGATTTCCATGTCTTGGAGGTTCCTGCAACTTTCAACCTACTTTTGGGGCGGCCGTGGCTGCATCAGGTAAATGCGGTCTCCTCCACCCTACATCAAGTGGTGAAATACCCCTATGGGAAGGGAGTAGCAATTGTTTTTGGAAATTCATCGATTCATCCCCCGCCGGAGGTATCTACGCCTGTTCTAGAAATCGAGCACGGTATGGAAGATGTGTTCATATCGGGTTTTACCTTGGTTGAGGCTCGGGTTGTACAGGACATCATGGCAGCTAACGAAGGGGTATATGTCATTGCTCAAGCAGTCTATCTCATGAACAAGCTCCAACACATCCCCAGGATGGGATTGGGAAAGAGCGGCCGGAAGGGCGTCGTAGCATTGGCCGAAGTGCCACACAACCCTCATACCTTTGGATTGGGTTATCTACCCACCAAAGAGGACTGGATAAGGAAAGGGAAGGAAATGGCCGGAAGAGCCAGAGCAAAGAAGGCTAGGAAGCCTTTTGAGTTGATGCATAGGCCCATTCAGGGTACCTTAAACGGATGCTTTGTCTGGGAGAGGGAGGATTTTCCATTTTGCGGCTTCCCAGAGCCGTGGCTGAACGCGGAAAAGAAGCGCGTGCTAGGTTTTGAGATCTTCTTCGACCTGCAAATATCCAGGGATGACGTTGCCGAAGAGCAGACAAACCCGTCAGCTGAGTTTGAGCAGTGTAAGGAAGCGGATTCCGAAGGCGCCGAGATTGAAATGGGGGTAGCACTGGCATGTCTACTTTCAGATCCTCCGATCGTACAGAAATGCTTGGGGGATAACTCCTCGGTATGCATGATCGGGAATGAAATGGCTACGGGCCTACCATCAACTATTTTGGATGCATCCATCGCACCCTCTCTCGTCTGGCAATACGAAGAGGGATTTTTATCAAGCAGCACCGGGTCAGGTAGTAAGCCGGAATTTGGTTCCACCGAGTCTTGTGAGTCGGAATCAGGTTCCAGCTCAACTGAGTCTGAGCCGGTATTCCTGGGGGTGATAACCCGGATGCCATAGTCCTGTCTAGGTCGTCATTTTCTTTCTCTTTTGAGTCTGTTGTAACAGAAGAATCAGACAGCTTGGAAGTATTTAATGAGAATGATGTGGATGTGGTTTCTGAGTACTTTTCTGTGCCTTTGATTTATTGCTTAAATCAAGACTTTCAAAATTTTGATGAAAACGACGAGGACGAAATTCCTCCGGTTTTACAACGTTTAATTGAACAAGAACATGAGAGATTTGTCAAACCTTTAGTTGATGAAATCATTACTGTGAATGTTGGTACTGAGAAGGACCCGCCGCTGGTCCAGATCGGGTCGACGTTGTCTTCAGAGGAATGCGAGCGCTTAGTTGCTTTATTAAAAGATTTCAAAGATGTTTTCGCGTGGTCCTACGAAGACATGCCTGGAATCGATCCTGAGATTGTACAGCACCGGATCCCTCTTGATCCCGAGGCCCGACCTGTCAAACAGAAACTCAGAAGGATCCGCCCTGATTGGGCCATTAAGATCAAGGAAGAGGTCACCAAGCAAATCGATGCAGGCTTCCTGCTGGTATCCGAATACCCGACTTGGTTGGCCAACATTGTTCCAATGCCGAAGAAGGATGGTAGAATTCGGGTATGTGTAAACTTCAGAGATTTGAACAGGGCCTGTCCGAAGGACAACTTTCCCTTGCCATACATTGATGAATTGGTAGATTTCACGGCGGGGCATGCTTTGCTTTCGTTTATGGATGGCTTCTCAGGCTATAATCAGATAGTAATGGCACCCGAAGACCAGGAGAAGACTGCATTCACTACCCCGTGGGGTACATATTGCTACAGAGTGATGCCATTTGGGTTGAAGAATGCTAGAGCTACTTATCAACGGGCAGCGACCACAATATTGCATGATATGATCCATAAAGAGGTTGAGGTGTACGTGGACGACATGATTGTCAAGTCCAAAGAAAGGGAGGGCCACTACACCGCCTTACAAAAGTTCTTTCAAAGGATCAGAGAGTTTCGGCTGCGGTTGAATCCTCAGAAGTGTACATTCGGTGTTACAGCGGGAAAAATGCTAGGGTTTTTGATTACATAAAGGGGCATCGAAGTCGACCCTTCCAAAATCAAGGCCATCTTAGAAATGCCACCACCAACGACTGAAAAGGAGGTGCGAGGCTTTCTAGGTAAAGTGCAATTCATAAGACGGTTTATCTCAAAACTAACCTTGACTTGTGAACCACTTTTTGGTCTCCTGAAGAAAGGAAAGAGATTCCAATGGGACGGCCGATGTCAAGCAACTTTTGAACAGATCAAGGAATATTTACAGAACCCGCCCGTGTTGTCACCACCAGAGCCAGGGAAATCGTTGATATTGTACCTTTCAGTAACTGAGACTACCATGGGCTGCATGTTCGCACAAGAGTCAGAGGACAAAGTGGAAAGGGCCATCTACTATCTGAGCAAGAAGATGCTGGATTACGAGACCCGCTACACTCCACTGGAGAAGGCTTGTTTGGCCTTGGTATGGGCTACCAGGAAGCTGCGGCACTACCTGTTAGCTCACTCTGTAATGTTGGTTTCACGCTTGGATCCCATCAAATATCTTTTCGAGAAACCGGCACTTACGGGTAGGCTAGCTCGTTGGCTACTGTTGCTTTTTGAATTTGATCTGAAGTATGTGACAGGCAAGTCAGTAAAAGGAAGAGCGGTAGCGGAGTTCCTTGCCGACCACCCGGTTGAAGGGGATGAGGCGGTTGAGTACCTATTCCCAGATGAAGCCATTCTGCACATCGAAGATGAAACTTGGACGATGTACTTTGACGGAGCGTCAAACCAGTACGGGTATGGGATAGGAGTGTTGCTGATAGCGCCTGACGATTCCCGTATCCCTTTAGCATTCAAGCTCCGGTTCAAAGTCTCGAACAATGAAGCAGAATATGAGGCATGTATTGCCGGCCTAGAAGCAGCCCTAGAACTAGGGGTAAGACGGTTGGACGTCATTGGGGACTCGAACCTTGTTGTGTCTCAAGCAAAAGGAGACTGGAAAGCCAAAGAGGAAAATATGATAATTTACCACTAGGCCTTGGACTTGTTAATTCCTCGGTTTGAGAAGCTAACTTTCACTCATCTAGTAAGAGAGAACAACAGGTTCGCAGATTCACTAGCAACTCTATCTTCCATGATAGACATCCCGTCCGGAGTCCGGATGCGTCCAGTCATTATTGACCAGAAGTTTGTGCCAGCATATGAGTCAATTTCCGCCATAGATGAGGCTCAGGACGACAACCCCTGGTATTACGACATTTGGAACTTCTTGGAGAAAGAGACTTATCCACCAGAGGCAAATGCCAAGGATAAGAGGGCGATCAGAAGAATGGCCGTTCAGTTCATCATCTGTGGGGGTAAGCTGTATAAGAGAGGTCATCTGGGAATGCACAAAATGTGTGTCGAAGCTGAAGAATCGAAGCGCTTGATGGAGGCCATCCATGGAGGAGAGTGCGGTGCACACATGAGCGGAGTAATGCTAGCACGGAAGATCCTCCGACAGGGTTACTACTGGTCCACCATGGAGGAGGATTGTATCAGCTTTGTTCGGCGATGCCACAAATGTCAGATCCATGCGAATCGCATGAATATTCCGCCGTCGAAGCTGTACAACATGACTTCACCATGGCCATTTTCAGTTTGGGGAATTGATGTGATCGGGGCTGTTACTCCAAAAGGGTCGAATGGGCATGAGTTTATCTTGGTCGCGATAGATTATTTCACGAAGTGGGTCGAGGCCTAATCATACGTGGTGTTAAAGGCGTCGCACATCGCAAAGTTCATCAGAAACAACATCATCTGCCGTTATGGAGTCCCAAACGAGGTCATTTCAGATAACGGTTCCCACTTCAAGAAGGAAGTGATTGACTTGTTGGAGAAATATAACGTGGCTTTTCATAAGTCATCCACATACCAGCCGCAAACCAACGGAGCAGTTGAGGCCGCCAACAAGAATATCAAGCATATACTGCAGAAGATGGTGGAAACCTACCGGGATTGGCCAGATAAGCTGCCATTTGCTCTGTGGGGCTACAGGACTTCAATTAGAACTTCTACCGAAGTGACTCCGTATTCATTGGTTTATGGGATGGAGGCCGTTCTACCAATTGAGGTTGAGGTTCCGTCATTACGAGTATTGGCTGAGTGTCAAATAGCCGAAGCAGATTGGCAGCAAAGCAGGTTTGAGGAACTCATGCTCTTTGATGAGAGAAGACTGAAAGCACTGTACCATGTTCAAGGTTATCAGCGTAGAATTGCCCGGACTTTCGACAAGAAAGTTAAGTCCAGGAATCTAAAGGAAGGAGATCTGGTGCTCAAAGACAACCGAGCTCCCATCCACGACCCAAGGGGCAAGTTCAGACCCAATTGGACTGGTCCCTACATCATCAAAGCTATCTGGTCAGGTGAAGCTGTGGTTCTGATGGACCTAGATGGCCTGGAATTTTCCCAACCAATCAACATGGACAAGTTGAAGAAATATTACCCTTGAGAGGCTTGCTAGGCCGAAAACCCGAAAGGGCGACCTAGGCAAAAGTTAGAGCACAAAAAGTTAGAAAATATAAAAACTGAGCTCGTAAGGTTGAAAACCCGCAAAGGGCGACCTTGGCAAAAGTTAGAGCGTAAAAGGAGAGTGAAAATACCCGAGTGAACCTAAGCCTGAACTACGTAAGGCTTGATTCCCATCTTTGGGATACGTAGGCAACTTCATCCTGAAGTTTAGCCATAAACTTTTCCCCGATCAACTTTGTCCATTCGATCATCTCAGTCATCTTTGTCTATCAGCATCCATTGGAATCTCCAGTGCAATGCTATTCAGACTAGGGGCAACTTTTCGTTGCCATGCAGTGCCGCGGTACTCTTCAAACTAGGGGCAACTTTCCAGTTGCTGGGATCCGGGGCTTGTGCGTCTCAGTGACAGATTTCAGACATGTCCAGTTCTGATCCATGTCGAAAATGGTTTTGAAAAGTTTTAATAAAAGTTGACTTTGTTCAAAATCAATCTTTTTACAACTTAGACCATTTTTGGACCAAAGCGGAAAATTTTCAGTGCCACAACCTTCAATTTCATTGATTTCAAAACAGAGTTCTCCTGCTCTTGCATACAATCGAAGTTGATTTTTATTACATTCATAAAGAAAACTTGAAAGTACTAATAAAGCAATAGATCCGGGGCATAGTCAAGTCAGGTGTTCCTGCGCCCCCTCCCAGAGCTGGTCGAAGCCTCTGATGCCAAGCTGGGCCCTTTCTGTGCCTCTTCATTGAGCCAATCCAAGCACTTGTCAGACAAAGTATAACTGAAAGTGGGAGCGGGGGCCAGGAGTTCTCTCGTCCTCCACGCGGTGGCCTGCCGAGCAAGCTGTGCGCCTCGGGTTGGGAATGCAGCAGGATATACTCTATCCCCTCTGGCGGGCAGGTCTGATCATGGCCAAATTGGCGTCGAATCCGGAATGGGAAGTAGAATACACAGTGAGTGAGACCAATCAATTGAATCCCAGTCTGCCGGGACATATTGTAACTCATTGCCGAAAGGCTCAGCCAAGGGCACTGCCAAGCAATACGGTCTGCGGACAAACGGCACATCCAAGCGAACCACCATCCCTCATCAAGGGCATTGACTAGACGGTGCCGGAAGAAGTAGCCGCGAGCTGAATATGCTGGGCAAGAGTCCATAACCTGCAGTTTGTCCATCAACCATACCTGGGAAGGGATGAAAAATGAGAGAATAAAGAATAGAGAGATGTACGATGAGAGAAAAGTGAGGATAGGGTTTTTGTGAGAAAAATCGAGCTTGAGGGGCCGAGTGATGTGAGCAATACATATGTGAGATTGGGTGGGAAACAGTACCTGTAGTAGTAGTGGACTCCCTGCTAATCTGGTCGTCTCATGACGATAAAAGGCGTCTAAGCCCATCAACGTCTCAACCAGAGTCATGGCAATACAGCTCTTGCCCTCCTTCAAGCCTTGGGCAACCTCGGTCAGCCGGACACTAGACCCTCCGGAGCCTGAGACAAATAGAAAATGAGATAACATGCACAAACATAGGGCGTGTCGCCGGAAGCCTTGCCAATAATGGTCGTTGCGATCACCGGCATCAGAAAACCGATAGATCAAACTCGGAATATCCAACATCCCGTCACAAATCAAAGACCGAGCGTCACGCATACTGAGTCCACACATTTGCCCTAAGGATTGGGCATGACCAAAATTAAGTCGGGACAGGAGCTCCTCGTCGCACTCGGACTCCATTAAGGCTCAGAAATCTTCAAAGGTAGGACATATCTCTTGCCCAGCGAAGCTAAAGACATGCGTCACCGGATTCCAAAACCTCGCCGCGACGTGAAGAAACAGAAGGTGCAACGGGGTACGACCCAGAGTGAATAGTGCATTTATGCCGAAACCCCGGAAATTCAAATTTTTCGAGCCATCCAAGCTAGCAATCCAAGCTGTAAGATTTTGAGCAAGAAACTCTTCCATTAGAGCAAATCAGTGTGGAATTGAGAAAAACTACAGAGCTGAGGTCTTTTGTAGGAGATAAGGTTGGGTGGAGGACAGGTGTCAACATTCTGGTGATTCCTTCATTCATGGACGGCCGGCCAAATATTGTGCCGGCCGGCCATCACTTTTGGCCGACAGAACAAATTTCTGGCCGATGGCCATTTCTTGTGGCCGATGGCCTCTACCCCTGGCCGATGGTCTTCCTCCTTGTTCCCTGAGCTGTTTATGCTAGGGGTTGGGGAACTCCACCACCTCCAATCTCCCCTCGGTGATCGATTCTTGCGGAGTCACACCTGTCTACTTATCGAGTTATTATACATTTGCTTATCGAGTTGTATTTCACTCTCTTTGAGTTTTTGATTTGTTTATCGAGTTGTAATCACACTTGATTGGTTATATCATGCCTTTGTTTTGCTTATCGAGTTGTAAGTCGGTTCACTACCTGATTATTACGATGCAAGTACTCAATGTTCAAAACAAGTTCAATTTCGTTCACATTGTGGTGTGTTACCTTGCGATGCGATGCATAGAAAATTTACAAATGCGACATCTTTTAAACAAAATGGTTGTTTCATCCCCATCACGTGTTTTGCAAAATGTGTATTTTTAATAAAAAATAAAACCTGCCCGAGGCAGTGCAATGTGCTTAAACTACCAGTAGAAAGGAAAGTAAAACATAGAATGGCAGGGTAGCAAAGTGTCGGAATTGATACCAGTAAAACACCCCTTGCGGTCAACGCGCCTTCCGCACCTTTTTTCGGGTCAACTACATGGTTTGGCACCTTCATCACTTGAAACAATGCGGGAAAGCATACTTTTGAAAAGTGAACCTTCGAGTTGACCTCAGGCCACAACTTCTGCGGGCGATGCTCGATACGTACGAAGAACGTCCCGTCCCGTATCCTTTTCATATCTTGTGAATTCCACAAATCGTTTCAATTATGCTGTGTTACAGTACTTTACATTCCAGCATCGTGAATAACATGTTTTTACTTACATGTGTACATTCAACTCTTCTCATACACATTGCTTGCGTAGACCGTATGTTTATAATTAATTACGTTACCTACGTAGACCGCACGTTTGTAATCAATTTCATTACTTGCGTAGACCGCATGTTTTCCCTGCGTAGACCGCATGTTTTATTTGCGTAGACCACAATGCTTTCCTCGCGTAGACCGCATGTTTTCCCTGCGTAGACCGCATGTTTTACTTGCGTAGACCGCAATGCTTTCCTTGCGTAGACCGCATGTTTTCCCTGCATAGACCGCATGTTTTACTTGCGTAGACCGCAATGCTTTCCTTGCGTAGACCGCATGTTTTCCCTGCATAGACCGCATGTTTTACTTGCGTAGACCGCATGTTTTCCTTGCGTAGACCGCATGTTCTGCTTGCGTAGACCACATGTTTTCCTTGTGTAGACCGCATGTTCTGCTTGCGTAGACCTCATGTTCTGCTTGCGTGGACCACATGTTTTCCTTGTGTAGACCGCATATTCTGCTTGCATAGACCGCATGCTTATGACCAATTTCATTACTTGCGTAGACCGCATGCTTATGATCAATTTCGTTGCCCGCGTAGACCGCGTGCTCCACTTACATGTCTGTACCTTCACAGTGTTGTTATGCTTCCCATTCGCTTTGCGTTGTCACGTATTTCGAGTACATTATTATGCATGTTGCTAACGATATTGCACCTGTTAAGTTTGTTTTCTTTGCAGGCACGGTATTGTATGTGCGGTTCATTTAAGGCTGGTACAACCCGACGAACCGGACAGGTGTAGTATATTCTGAGTGAGACGTATTGAGAATTGCATAATTCTCTTACATCCTTTCTGCATTGTAGTGTAGTTTGGTGTATGCTAGCTTAAAATTGTCGCATGTATGCTTCATTACAGTTTTCTTTGCATGATCATAAGTTATGTTTGGCTTCTTGCATTGTCAGTTGCATTTTGCCCCTGCCTTCGGGCGCATATCTTTATCTGTAGCTTGTATGCTTTGTCTAAGTCTTCGGCCTTGTCAAAAATGGGTCGTCTCTGGGCTTTGACACTCACTCCCGTCATTGTTATGACTTTCGAGTTCTATCAAAGAGGGGCAACTGTAGACACCCCATTTTTGACCGTCCTCAAGACTTGGACGTCACCATTGGAACACTCGGTGATCCTCTTTGTTTGTGTTTCGTCTTGAGTTCCCGAAAGTCTTGGCTGCGTGCCTTGCCTCAGGATCTCTTGACTCGACTGTTCCGTGTTTGGTTTTGGCACCAAACACTTGTATTTTTGCCTTGAAGGGTGGGGAATGGCTTGTTGGCCATCCCCACATTCCACTAGCCTTCCCCTAGCATCACCGGCTGCTTATGGGTGCCACCGGCCATGGTTTCTTAAAATCAATGGCCGGTCGGCACTATATTTGGCCGGCCGGCACTTTATTTTGCTGGCGACCTCTTTTGCTGGCCGGTGTGACTCCTTTGCACCCTTGAGGCATGGTGCATGCCAGCTGTGCTAGCTGGAATGCACCATCACTCCTCCCCGTGCAGTTTTTGGCTGGTGTGAACCTTTGACCCCCCTTTCCTTCTAGAAGCTTGAACCCTTTGGCCAAGCTTCTTGGGGAAGCTTGGCCAGCTGTATTAGCTTCTCCAAGAAGCCAAGAGCCCTTTGCACCCTTTGCCCTTTTCATCTAGCTTCTTGGAGAAGCCTAGAACCTTGGCCTTTGCCTATATAAAGCACTCATCCTCTCCCTTTGTTGAGGGTTAGAGCTTTTGAATCAAAAAACCAGAGCTTCTATATCTATATATCTGATATATCATCCTCTCTCTCTATATCTCCCTCTCTCTCATCCTTAGGGTGTGTTTGGAAGCCTAAAAGTGCATTTTGACCTTACTTTTGCACTAAAACACACACCATTACACCTTGCTCCGAGATTGAGAGGCATTGAGGGTTGTTTGTTGAGGTTTTGGACTGATTTTGATCAGTAGAGAGTGACTGGATCATCTGTTCTTCAAGGTTTCTTCAAGGGTGAGACACTTGCTTTAGTTTCCCCAATCTTGCACTAGTTTTCTACCTGTCTTGCATGCCAATTTAAGCTTTGTGTATAACATGAAAAAGTCTTGTATTTTTGTGCTTAACATCTTTCATTAAGGGTGTTGTGGCATTGGGGGTCGAACTCCTCCCCTTAGGCCTCTTTTGGCCTATTTTGGTGCCTTTTTCTTTAAGTTTTGTTTACTTTGTTTTGTTGGTCTTCTCACCACTGAAATCCAATGGATTTTCAGTGGTGATGGAGTGATTTTGAAGTCTTGTGTAGGGGAGGGACACCCCTCTCCCCTTTGTCCTTCTTTTACCTTTGTTTTGGCTTAAAAGGGCAACATGCATACTTGGTTGTTTTTGGTCCCATCTCAGAGGTTTTTGGGTGCCTATTAGTCATGTTATATCTCTGTCTTTGGTCGGATTTGTAGCCCTTAGCATGCATCTTGTACTTGCTTTGTAATTCCCTATCTTGCCTAGAAATGTGCCGTGTGTTTAGCCTAGTATATCTTCATGATTTGGCTTAGCTTATTGAAGCTTTTGGTCATGATTTGTCATGCTTTAGGTCTGTTGGTCACTGTTTTTGTCATGTTTGTCGTGTTTTACATAGCTCCTTTGCATTCTAGAATTTTGGCCTTGAGCAAATGAGTCATTAGCATGCTTTGGTTAGGTTGTTTAAATGATTTGGAGTCACTTCTCATGCTATTTCAGTCCCTATATCATGCTTGTATGACAGCATTTATCATCCTTTTTATGCCTTGAGGTGTTGTAGTTTTGTGCGTTGAAATGGGCATTGTGCATGCTTGTATGTTTAAGTCACTTGGGTTGCCATTCATGAGGGTTTTGGGGCGTGTTTTAAAAGTTGGACTTGTACGCTACGCGAATCCGATTTTGAAAGTTGGACTTATACGCTACGTGAAGCCTATTTTGATAATTGAGGATTCATGCCATGTACTGTAATGTAGTGGCTAAAATGCAATGTAATAGCTAAGAGCTAAAGGTACCTTACAGGGGCGATTGACAATGACTTACCTCATGCTGCTGGGGATCTTTCGCTTCTTCTTGGTTGAACTGCAGGTACTACTTTTCTCCCTGACTATGGTCATAGCTTTCCCTATTCTCCGACAGGGTGACAGACTAGGTTGGTTCAGTATCCAGAATTGAGGCGCGTACACACGCTATCTCAATCTATGGGGCTGCCATACAGATTTCAAGCCGAGGATATACCTCTGGGTATTTAAACCAGACTTTAGTCTCTGAAAATCCCGAACCTTTGTGTTCTAGGCATGAGCCATTCGAACTCTAATTTCCACCGTCTCTGTTGGTCTCCTAGAAACTCACCGCAAACATAGGCAGGTGGCTATACCAGACCACGAGAAGTCGTTCGAGCACGACAAACACCAAAGGAATTACACCTTTAGAGGATTTAAGGTCTCCTAGACCGGAAAGTGCACGAGACGGTGCGAATAAAGATGCAGGATTTAAGGTCTCCTAGACCAGACAGTAAAATAGATACGATGTAATAGATGTGATGCAATAGATGCAAAGGGTGAACACACGCCAACCACGCTGGATTCATGAGTGGAGGAAGAACAAAAAAAAAAAAAAAAAAACAATCAGGAGCGCGTTCCATGCAACCTAAGATAAATTCCAAACACGCTGAAATCGTGTGAGGAAGGGGAGGCTCCAAAAAAAAAACAACCCGCCCAGTGCGTCTACAACGCAACCTGGGATAAATTTCAAACACGCTGAAATCGCGTAAGGAACGGGACACTCAAACAACGTTGAAATCGTGAGAAGAGGTCCGAAAACAACAATCGCCCAGGTGCGCGCACAACGCAACCTGAGATAAAATCAAAACATGCTGAAATCGCGTAAGGAACGGGACACTCAAACCACGTTGAAATCGTGAGAGGAGGTCCAAACAACAACCGCCCAGGTGCGCGCACAATGCGACCTGAGATAAAATCCAAACACGCTGAAATCGCGTAAGGAACGGGACACTCAAACCACGCTGAAATCGTGAGACGAGGTCGAAACAACAACCACCCAGGTGCGCGCACAACGCGACCTGAGATAAAATCCAAACACGCTAAAATCGCGTAAGGAACGGGACACTCAAACCACGCTGAAATTGTGAGAAGAGGTCCGAAAACAACAACCGCCTAGGTGCGCGCACAACGCAACCTGAGATAAAATCCAAACACGCTGAAATCACGTAAGGAACGGGACACTCAAACCACACTGAAATCATGAGAGGAGGTCTAAACAACAACCGCCTAGGTGCGCGCACAACGCGACCTGAGATAAAATCCAAACACGCTGAAATCGCGTAAGGAACGGGACACTCAAACCACGCTAAAATTGTGAGAGGAGGTCCAAACAACAACCGCCCAGGTGAGCGCACAACGCGACCTGAGATAAAATCCAAACACGCTGAAATTGCGTAAGGAACGGGACACTGAAACCACGCTGAAATCGTGAGAAGAGGTCCGAAAACAACAACCACCCAGGTGCTCGCACAACGCAACCTGAGATAAAATCCAAACACACTGAAATCGCGTAAGGAACGGGACACTCAAACCACACTGAAATCGTGAGAGGAGGTCCAAACAACAACCGCCCAGGTGCGCGCACAACGCGACCTGAGATAAAATCCAAACACGCTGAAATCGCGTAAGGAGCGGGACACTCAAACCACGCTGAAATCGTGAGAGGAGGTCCAAACAACAACCGCCCAGGTCCGCGCACAACGCGACCTGAGATAAAATCCAAACACGCTGAAATCACGTAAGGAACGGGACACTCAAACCACGCTGAAATCGTGAGAAGAGGTCCAAAAACAACAACTGCCCAGGTGCGCGCACAACGCAACCTGAGATAAAATCCAAACACGCTGAAATCGCGTAAGGAACGGGACACTCAAACCACGCTGATATCGTGAGAGGAGGTCCAAACAACAACCGCCCAGGTGCGTGCACAACGCAACCTGAGATAAAATCCAAACACGCTGAAATCGTGTGAGGAACGGGACACTCAAACCACGCTGAAATCGTGAGAAGTGGTCCGAAAACAACAACCGCCCAGGTGCGCGCACAACGCAACCTAAGATAAATTCCAAACACGCTGAAGTCATGTGAGGAAAAGAACACTCTAACCACGCTGAAACCATGAGAAGAGGTAAACAACTCGGGAGCGTGTTCCACGCAACCTAAGTTGAGTCCCAGGGGAAAACAATCCTAAACGCTGCTCAGCGTAAAAGGATAAACAAAAAGAGATAACACAAGATGCAAATAAATGCAATAAGTGTGATGATACGATACATGTTGCAAGCAATGCGGAGCGTGATGTTTAAGGAATGCAATAAACAAGCAAAGCGGCACTTTAGAAAGCACCTCATGGAGTGAGTGGCGGTAAACCGATTTACTCTGACGGGGAATGGTACTCAGAGAGAGCACTTCTGATCGCCATTCTGGCTTGAAAAAGTGAAACAGTTAACACAGTATTCTGTTCACTTTGAACACACAGCTCGTATCGGCATACTGCTTATTCTGAACACACAGCTCATAACACAATATTCTACTTATTTTGGAACATATGGCTCACGCATGACATCGCTGATTCTGAACACACGGTCCGTTCTGAACACAACTCATTCTGAACTCACAGCTCATAACACAGTATTTTGTTTATTCGGCACACAGCTCATACAAGACACTGCTCATTCTGAACATACATGATGCAATGACGAAACTTGCAGAAGTTGAAACAATCTCGGATGCCCGACATTTTCCCTCTTTTCTTTTACTTTGTAGCCCGGAACTTTCATAGCTTTAGATGGGTCCTGGTTTTACTGTTTTCACATGACCTGGGTTGAATCCCGCGGCTTTACGAAAGAACCAATCCTGATTTGCACAAATGTGGAGAACGACACGGCACTCTGAGCACAAAACGATTTTTGAAATTGAAATGAGGAAAGGGTTCTCAACCGGGTATTGAGCCTACAACTGACCACAGCCAAAACGACTCAACAATGGAAAACAAAGGTAGAACAACCTAAACACATCTATTGACACTTAAACGAATCAAAACGAGAATCGAGACAAACAAAACACACAAACACAACACTCAACTGTGTTATAAAGACAAGAGACCTCTTGGTGCACAAGGAGCCAGAGGAGCCAGTTTCTCCGGGTATTATTTCCCACCATTTTCTTATTTGTGATTCTCACATCACTCGGCCCTCAGGCTCTGTTTTTTCTGAAAAAGCCCTTTCCTCACTTTTTCTCTCAACGCACATCTCTCTATTCTTCAATCTCTCATTTTTTATCCCTCCCCTGGGTGGTTGATGGATAAATAGAAAGTTGCAGGTTCTTGCCCAACATAATCAGTTCGCGGCTATTTCCTTCGGTGACATCTGTCGATGCGCCAGATGAGGGAATGGAGTATCTTGATCCGTTCCAATCTTGTGCTTCGCACTTGGCTTGATATCTCGCTGCTTGGAGGATGAGAGAGCTTTCAGCCCTTTCGCTGTCGCCTTCAGTTGTGCCTTTTCTGGCAGGTAGAGTGCCTTTCTTGGCAAGTATGGTGCCTTTTCTGGCATGTATGTTGACAATGGGGAAAAGACAGAACACCTGACTCAACTGTGCCCCTAGTTCATCATTTTGACCATTTTTTGTTTTTGGCTTTCAACTAAAACAATTTTAACCAAAATGAGAGTTAGATTAACACGCTTGTTCGATTTTCTGATTCAAAATCATGCAAGTTAGGTTATGAGCACTGAAAATTTTCCTTTCTTGGGTCCAAGAAAAAGGTCCAGTTTTGGAAAAATGGAATAGTTTTCGAGAGAAGATCAGTCAACCTTAGTAAAAATTCTCAAAAACTATTTTTGCAAACGGCCACTGCTCAACGAGCATAGAACCCACTCTCGAGATGCACAACCTCAGATTCGAAAGAAAATTGCCCCGTGCTTGAAGAGAGCTTCCTGGCAACAGAAAGTTGCCCCTTGTTTGAACGGCACCGCAGCGTATTGAATGGCAACGGAAAGTTGCCTCTTGTTTGGATAGCACCGCGACGCATTGTAGTCAGTCTTCAGAGTGATGAACATAACCAAATTCTCGGATATAGAGAAAGCGAAGATGATCAAAACCATTACATGGGCACAGTCAATTTCAAGTGTTTTACGGCTGGACTTCAGAATGAAGTTGCCTACGTATCCCAAACATGGGAATCAAGCCTTACGTAGTTCGGGGTTAAGGTACACTCGGGTACTAACCTCTCCTTTTGTGCTTTAACTTTTGCCAAGGCCGCCCTTCCGGGTTTTCAACCTTGCGAGCTTTACTTTTCTTTTCTTTTTTATTTCTTTTGTATTTTCTTTCTTCTTCAATTCAATTTTTTTCTTCATTTTTTGCATTTTCTTTTTTTGTTCTTTTCTTTGCATCTTTCCTTTTTGTTCTTTTGTTCTTTTCTCTTTTTTGTTCTTTTTCTTCTTTTCTTGCTCTAACTTTTGCCTGGGCCGCCCTTCCGGGTTTTCGGCCCAGCGAGCCTCTCAAGGGTAAAAGTGTAGCTTGGTCCATGTCAAATGGTTCTGAGATCTCGAATCCGTCTGAATCTAAGAGAGTGGCTGCTGTTCGCTGACGATGCAGGAGTCCATCTCGTGGAGGCTGAATTTGCCCCTAGTGTTGTAGATCGGAACTCAGTTTTTCTTCAGCAATACTTTCTTCTCTCTTCCTCTTTGGGATTTGGCATTCTTGCCGATCTTTGTTAGCTTGAGAAACATCCCAATTTTTTTGACTCTTCGAGCACATCTGACAGTTTTGCCCCTAGTTTGAGGGCTTTTGATCTAGCTTCGCAAGCTTCCTTTGAAAACACTTGATCTTCTTGATCTGACTTTTCTTGCCCTTAGTTCGAGGGTTGCTTCGAATCTGGCCACGCAGGCCTCACATTATGGTTGACCTTTGAACTTTCTGAGTCCGAGTTCGAGGTTTGAAAGCAAGGGGTCGAGTCTCGAGGCTGAGAGCAATCCTAGGCTGCACAATCTTAAGAGCGATTCCACACTTGTCTTCCCAGGACCGCGCAAAACATTTTTTGAAATCTTTTAAGAAAGCGACTAGTCGCTTGCGCTGAAGACAATGTAGAACCAATCTGGATCAAGCCAGGATCCTTCCCAGTACTCACACTAACAAGCATGATTTCATTCATTAAGGGCTTAGCATGCCTCTCTTTCTCTCAATTGATCAAATTTTTGTAAAACCCGAGGAATTCCTTCCTCTTCGTTTTCACCGCAGTGTTCAAAATTTTTTTTGAAAAACTTAGGTCAATGCAATAATTTCAAGGCACAAGAGAGCAGGTGGAATGCACTGCCGTTTCATTCAAATCCCGGCACAACTAGCACACGGCAGAAGCAAACACAAGAGTGCGAAAATCACTACTATTTCAATTAGAATCTGTTAGCACAACTGGCTCTAAGGCAGAAACAGACTCAAAAGAAAACGAAAAGACAAACACAAAACAAGCAAGTGATGTCCGAGGTAACACCTCCGAAATCACTCGACTCCAACAAACCAGGACAGACTCGATACACCAAGACAGACCCAAAACAAAAAGACTGACTCTATACAAAGCAACAAGACTGACTCAATACCCAAGTTAAAAAGCACAAAAACTGATGTTTGCATATTGCTCAGAACAGTGTGTGCCATTCCCACGTCTGGACTTAATCGAGTGCCACCCGCAGCTGGTTCATCCCCTGATCACATCACATTATCCCCCAAGTTCACCGATCCAGTGCCGATAGACCTTGCTGAGCTCGGCGGGAGGATGACCCCGTTGTCAAACAGATCCTGTACTTCGTGGCAAAGACGAAAACAATTGTCGGTAGTATGGCCGGTTTGCTGATGGTACGCGCAATACTAGGTAGCATCATGTGTAGCCGGAAGAGGGTTCGGGAGAGGCCGAGGCTCAAGGGGTTTGAGATGGCCTTGTCCAATAAGGATTTGGAGAGCTTTGGACAAAGGCATATAGAGGGCATGGAAGACCCTCCGACCTCGGGGTTGGTACTTCAAGGTTTGTGGATTTTTGCTGGGCGCACCAGCAGAGGGATTAGCAGGTGCTGGCCTAGTTTGCTGATCTCTTCCGAGTGCAGGATTATAGCTGAAAGGAACGTTTCTGATACAACGACCCTTCTCCCGGCTTGCCCCTTGATTCAAACTGCCCCCAACTTGAGTGGCGAAAATGTCGTCCATAGTTTTTGCAACAACTGCAAGCACTTGCTCTTTGTTCAATCCCTCGACTTTCAAAGCCTCAACAGCCAATAGAAGATGTTCATGGGGATCCATGTCCGCCCCTATCTTGTTCCTTCCACTCGCCTCCACTTTGCCAAGGGATTGGCCTTCCTCAAATGCAGCCCGTCCCAAGATCGGGGAGCCTTTTGACATGAAGTTCCCGGTATGTGGTGTGGTCGATGATGGAGCCAATGTCCCGGAGGCCAGATCTGTCACAGTTCTTTGAAGATCTTTAATCATTCCCATCAACTCAGAAGTAGTGGGTTCACGGGTTTGAGATTGTTGAGGTTCAGGTGGGCCCATCATGCATAAGTCCATGCTTTCTGGGATAAACACCTCAGGCTTGGGTAGATGGGCAGGGGTGATGTATATGCTGGGGTCATAGGTGGATGGCAGTATATGGATGAGATTGAGGTAGGCAGGAGATGTTTGGTCATTGGGGTTTGAAGGTGGAGCTATCGTCTGATTGTCGATGAGATTTTGGATCTCATGACGAAGGCGGTAGCAACGGTCGGTGCCATGACCGCGCTGCTGATGGTACATACAGTACTTGGAGGGGTTATGTCTGGCTGGGAGTGGGTCAGGAAGAGTTTGAGGATCGAGGGGTTTGAGATGCCCTCTTTCCATCAAGGCTTTTAATGCGCTAGTCAGGCTCATATAGAGGGGGGTGAAAGTTTTGCCTTGAGCTCGGGCTGGGCCAGTTGTTTGTAGGCTTGGTTTGGCAAAAGGGTCGGCTGTGGCGACTGTATTGATTTCGGTGGGTTTGGGAATAGCGCTACTACCAGCGTTGGTACTCCCTGAAATCACCCTCCTTGTCGGTTCACTTGTTCTGGGAATGATCCCACTGTTGAACGCATTCTCGATCTGGCCCCCCAGTTCGTGCAAACTTTTGAAAGTGGATAGCGGAGCGACTATCAACTTTTGCAACATATCATGCTCGAAGTTTCGCACCATCATCTGCACTTGATCCCTCTCAGAAGGGCGACGATCTGTCATCTGTGCTGCCTTTGCTCTCCACCTTGTAACAAATTCCACAAAAGGTTCTGTTGGGTTCTGGCTGGTTGCTTCAAGTTCTTGGATGGTCATTTCAACTTGGGTATTGTAGGAATACTGATCGACAAAGGCCTCAGCCAATTCTTCCCAATTTTGCTTCACTTTGTCCTCTAACTTAGCGTACCAAGTGGCTGCTACACCCGACAGGGTTCTTCCATACAGAGAGAGTTTTTGTGGCTTAGTCAGACCCATCCGCTTTAGGACATCCAAGAAAATTCAGATATGTACCATTGGATCCCCAGACCCGTCGAAACGGTCAATATATGGCATTTTGAATCTGTCTGGGAGCCGTACGGCAGACTCAGTGTACCCATCCTCAATGTCGGGAATGGAGTTAAGGCCCTGTGCCTTTTTGAACTGGTTCTCAAGGTTCGCAATTTTCACTGCGGTCAGATAGAGGTCATTAGCATCAAGGGGATAAAGTCTCTCATTAGGCTGCACTAGGGTTCTGAAAACTCAGGCTTAAGCTAACCCTTCTCAAGGATCTGAACCCTGCAAATCTTCAGCTGGCGGAAGTGGGTCAAAGTTCGGCTGGGGTCCCAAAGCTGGATGTGAAGCAGACGCCCCAGATGGGCGCTGCGTTTCAATACTGGTCTCAACCTGCATGGCAGTTCCTTGATTTAGCGCTGCTATCACGGCCACAAATTCTTCCGAACCCTGTGCCATCACGGTCTGCTGAGTCTGGACAAAGGTGATGTGACTGGCGACTGACGGATCAGATGAACCGGTGAGCCCTGACTGGCTTTTCTTTGCCTTGCCTCAGCGAAAGAACACTAGTTGCCTTTGAATTGAATTTCTGACCTAATAAAGTCTATCAGCACTAGTCTAATGTACCCGGGGGATATCGAAGCCTTCTAAAGCTATAGTTCCGGGACTACCCTAGCAAAAGAGAAAACATGCAGCATCTCAGCCTGATTTCACCAAAACGGATATGAGCATAACAGGATGACTGTGCCCTCTACTGAATTCTGCCCCAAAATTCGGCCTGTAAACTGTTACCCTTTGGTAAACTGAATCCCAAAGTACTGAACTGGTGCCCGCAGGCCTGATGCCCAAACTACTAAACTGGTGCCCGCAGGCTTGATGTCCAAACTTGTAGACTGATACATGCATTCCTATAGAGACGCACTCTAAAAGCACATAGCAGACAAGTGAGAGCCAAAACACTCCTATGTTGGGGTAGGGTTTCCCTGTCCTATTTTGTCAGGAGCTAGGGTTTCACTACGCACGCAGCGGTTTCAAACTACCTATATCGGGTAAGCAACCTGTCCTAGTTTGGAATGGTCACTATGGATTCCGAATATGCACTAGGTCGAATGGTCAAAAAGGGTGCCCCGGTAAAACCAGTGTTTGTGTTCCCATACCGGCAGAGCCCATAACCGGTCAGCCTTATGGTCATGCCTTGACAAGACAAGCCTCCGGCAAACCGTTTAGGAATAGCAGATGGCAAACACGGTGTCCTAGGCGCACCAATGCACATGCAATGCAAAGAAACACATAAGTGTCGTCAAAAACAGATATCATGAGTTCGAGTCAAGTTCTCTAAATCCCCAGCAGGGTCGCCAGAAACTGTAGATGTCCCCGAACGCCCCGGGAGGGATGAGTCCCGTTCTGTTCATTTGGGGTTCACTACAGTTTGGACTCTCAAATTGTCACGGTTCTAAATCTGAACCAAAGAGTCCAAATCCGGCAAATCGTTTTGAGAAAACGGATTTTGAAAGAAGTGCCAAACATGGACTGCTTTGCCAGATACAGAGTCGCCACCTAAATGTTTTATTTTGGGGAAATTTAGGAAACCCTGACTTGTTTGCCTAAGGCCACGTGTCTGTCATCACCAAAGTTGCCTCGGCTCGGGAACTTGGGTACGATCGGGGAAGGGCACTTCGTGAGCACCCTCGCTCGCCCGATCAAAGATCGGCCTCTACTAACCATGATATCTATTTTTGAAAACATTATGCGTTCTTATTCCGGTTATTAGCCTAGATTTACTATGTGATGCGCACAACATACAAGTATAGACTGGACCGTCTGAATTGGAACAAAACATTTCATGTTTATTTTTTAAAGTGGTTTGATGGTGCTACCCGCAAGTAGGCTAAGACGTAGATTTGCCACTCTCGGGTGGGCTTAGAAAAACATGATTTTGCCACTATCTAGTGGGCTTAAAACACACATTTGATGAATTGTTCCAATTCAAATAACTCAACCTTCACCCACAGGCATTCAGGCAGTTATATCACATAAGCATATAGCCTCATGGTAAGCATGCTATTCATGGCAGTCACTCACACGCATGCAAGGATGCTAAAGCATAAAACTTACTAAGTACTCCAAGCCAAAACAGAAGCTAATTAGAAATCCATGCATGATCCTAATTATACGGAAATGCCTAATGCAACACATGCAAATATGCAACTATAGCAGGCTCGGCTATTCTAAACATGGCATATGAAATGCTACAACTAACATGTATTCAACTTGGAATTGAAAATACAATACAGTTAGTATGATGCGCCGAGCCCGGTGCATACAAAACAGATGAATGAATGCAAATATGCTATCATACTGTATGCTAATTGAAACATGCCCTAATCTAACCATCATAAGCGGGTAAATAAAAGGGAGAAAGACGTGGGGTTGGAAGACATACATCATACACACGCACACTTATTACAACATTGCCCTCGCGTAGAGGGTCCGAATAAATAATATACAGTCCCAAATGAATAATTACAGTCCAAATATGTACAAAACCCTAATTAATTAACAAATTAAATTAGGAAAGCAATAAATTGGCATGCAAGCTAGGGACTGCCTCAAATCTGCTCCGGATGGTGAATGATGCATGCTCGGGTTACCTTGTGTAGAGAATCCCTCGCGATGCCCCGGTTTGCCTCTGTTTGCAATTGTTCTTGGAATGCGTGCCAAGCTCCGGAAGGCTGTCAATTTCTGATTTGCTGCAACAGAGAGCAACAAAGGGGCATGGCAAAGTATTTTCACATATGTATGCATGACTACTCTTCAGGGAGTGTAGTCCTCGGTCCTCGTGCCACCAATCACGCATATCGATGCATGATGGCCGAGTAGTCGAATTACACCACTCAATATGAAATGAATGCACATATAAACACAACAAAACCTAAACTCCATCATGGATAATCCGGAGTGTCAGTGATTGGGAATTGAGACACGTTCCGTCACTCGAAGTACGAAACGTCCCTCGTTTCCCGTGCTCGGGCTAACTCCTATCCCAAGCACAATGCAATATGCATGACATGCATGAATGCAACTAATATACAACCTAGCATGCACAATGCTATGAGATGGCATACACAATGCACGATGTAACAAGGCATACGCAATGCTCTAACATACAACCTAGCATACGCAATGCTATAAAATGAAATGGCATACTCAATGCACAATGGACTTACACCAACATGAGTGGACCTCTGCCACACTCACATTAGTAGCCATGAGATGAAAAATGAGACACTCGAAATGCGTGCACACATGCACGCAAATCGAGGACCGAACCCAAGGCATAGCATGCAACACTAACAAGGCATGGCAAGGCATGAAACATGGTACGCAAACATGCAAATTTCAGTGATGAAATATGATGCAAAACAGCCCCGAAACATGGAAACATGGCACCCGATGCATGGAATGAACCCGAAACACAAAACTAGGCATATGCATTGTCCTATAGCTATACAAAACATGCATTTTTTGATCATAAAGTATGAAGTCAGAAGCAATATAGTCCCAAAACATGCATATTTCCAGTTTATAACAAGTCCCAAAAACGAATGCAAATAGGGCTAATCTATCATGCAAGAAAAGGCCTAAAATAGAGATTAAACACAAAGGGACAGCAGCTGGCCCCAAACAAAGAAGAGCCCTTCAACAAAGTTGAAGAGGGGCTCAAAATAATATACTTTACAGTTTATGACCAAGTCCAAAACAGTGCACAAGTGAGCTTAAAACATTATGCAAAAATAGGCCTAAAAGAAGGTTTAAACACAAAGAGCAAAAAGGGAGCCTCAAACAGTAAAGGACCCTTGATCAAACATGAAGAGGGGGTCAAAATATGACTCTTTACAGTTCGGGTTGGAGCCCAAAAATACAAGCACAAGGGGCTAAAAAAACTTGCAAACAAAGGGGCCAAAAGAGGGATAAAGAGGCAAGTGATAGAGGGAAGTCTCAAACAGTGAAGAGCCCTTCAATAAAGTTGAAGAGGAGCTCAAAATAAGGCAACTCACAATTTATATCAAAGCTCAAAACAGTTTACAAATAGGCCTAAAATACTATGCAAGAAAGAGGCCTAAAAGAGGTTTTTAACACAGTATAAAAAAGAAACCTCAAACAGGAAGAAGCCCTTAATCAAACATGAAATAGATCTTAAAATAAGACTATTTTCAGTTAGGGTCGGAGCCCAAATATGTGAGCACAAGGGGCTAGAATATAGATGAAAATAAAGCAAGAAAAGAGGAAAATAAGACTTACCCTTGAAGAACCAATCTTTGACAGCCTTTAGACCAAGTTTGGGGACTCTTAAGCTCTGGAAATGGCCTTCAAGCTACTGGAATGGAGTGAGGAGGCGGGGTGTCACGACCCGAACCCGCCCCCGTGGGTTAAGGACGTAACCGGCCAGTAATCATGAGATTACCTACGGCCTCAAACTGTTCTAAACGCATTCTAACAGAGTTAATGGGGGCCAAACGGAAGCAAAATTAAAAACTTTGTCCATAGAGCCGTGCTTATATGCACATCAAACAAACCATACTCAGATACGTTAATAACTCACATCAAAAGTACAGTTTCACAAAATTCATTACAGACAGGATCGTCCAAAACGAGTCAACCTATAACAGACTATGTACAGACATGCACTAGGTCCTTGCCAACAAGACAAAACATAGGTACATAGTAAAAGGGCAAGGATGGTCTCATGCGCGAGGCACAAGGCTGACTCTCCCAAAATTCCTGTTGTTCCTAGCAGACTTCACTGGGGCTGGGTTTGGACTTCCCTTGGCTCACCTACAAATACATGAATGAGCGTGAGCGACAGCCCAGTGAATAATATCAAATATAACAGTTACATAACAATATGTAGAACAACATGCTCCAAACGGCCTTGGGCCCAATTCATACTTCTGTTTAACAGCAAAATATATATAACTATACGAAATGCAAGTCAAGTAACTGTAGTTCCAAACATTCTGGCCTTTGGCCCATCCGGGTTTCCATTCTTGGCAAAACGGCCTTCGGCCCATTCATTCATGTCAAACGGCCTTTGGCCCATTCATTCATGTCAAACGGCCTTTGGCCCGTTCATTCATGTCAAACGGCCTTTGGCCCATTCATTCATGTCAAACGGCCTTTGGCCCATTCATTCATGTCAAACGGCCTTTGGCCCATTCATTCATGTCAAACGGCCTTTGGCCCATTCATTCGTGTCAAACGGCCTTTGGCCCATTCATTCATGTCAAACGGCCTTTGGCCCATTCATTCGTGTCAAACGGCCTTTGGCCCATTCATTCATGTCAAACGGCCTTTGGCCCATTCATTCATGTCAAACGGCCTTTGGCCCATTCATTCATGTCAAACTTTTGTCCACAATCCCAATTAACAACTCATAATATTTATAGGGGAATAACAATTGGACATCGACAAGTTTTCAAATATTGATATTACTCACAGTGATCGGCTTGTGGATGCGCCCTGGAGCTTGACCCTACACATTTCATGAATACAAAAGGGTCACTAACAGTTCAATTCGTTCTTTAATTCACATATTCCTCTTTAGGCTTTGTTCTTATCTCATTAACTCATTTACAATGCTTAACACATGCCTAAGAGTGCTTACAAGTGAAAGAGAACGGAAAACGAATCACAGAATGTATGAACAAAATTCCAGAAAACAGGGTCCCCGCTCGAGCGTAAGCTTCTCCGCTCGAGCGGACCCTTAAGGCCTGCAAGGTACTGGTTGCACAAAAGATGCGCTCGAGCTGAAGGTCCGTCTACAAAGATCCACGCTCGAGCGTGAAATGTCCCGCTCGAGTGGGCATCCAACTCTGCAAAAATGCTGGGAGCACGATTTTCCCGCTCGAGCGGCCATTACCCCGCTCGAGCGGACCTCAAAAATCTGGGTTTCCCAGATCGTGTTCTTGAGCTCCAAATCAGTTTTCCATCTACATTTCTTGCATGCAATGGTTCAAATTACACATTTACACATGCTAACATGCTACTAATGCAGATTACAACATTAGGAAGCTCAATTACATGAATTATCTACATGCATGTCCCAAATTGTCTCAAACCCATCATCAACATGCTCAAATTCAACATTCAAGACTTATACTCCCATGATTTGTACATGCATGTGGGAGATGCTCATCATTCTCAACTTAGATGGTACAAATGGTGACTACAATATGAGTTTTACCCAAAACTCCACATGAATCATGTGTTTCAAGCTCAAACATGCAAATTCAAAGTAATTTCTTACATGCATGAGTTCTAAGACTTCAATCTCAACAAAAATCAACTCATTACATGTTCTTGATCACAAACAACCCTTGAACTTACAAATTACAAGTAAGATTTCATGAAATCACTTACCTAAGAGCTTCAACACTCAAGCTCTAGCCAAATCTTGAGCTAGATCTTCAAATTCCCAAGTCTTGAGCCCAAATTACACAAATCTCTCTCTTTTTCTCTCCATGGCCGGCCTCTCTCTCCCTCTCAATTGTCTAACTCAGATTTTGAGTTTTAAGAGAGCTAAAGGGGAGTGCAATGCAAATATACAACAAGCCCCACTAACAAATATTTTAATATAAAATAATGGGGTGCTTAATTTATCAATTTAATCAGTTTAAATTGACCAGAATCAAATTTCAATTAAATTTCACCGTAGGCCCTAAAAATTATGCCAACCACAATGGCGTAGTCAATTTCGGGTTCCGTGGCCGATAAGGCCCTCAATTAAATTTCCAAAACAGACTACTCAAACAGATATTCCTACGATGAACAGATAAAATTTCAAACCACATATTTTCACATAGTGGAACAAAAAATCATATCAAAATACATAATCACATCATGTTAAGGACCAATTAACATACTACGGAACAGGGGTGTCACAGTCTTCCCCCCTTTAGGAAGTTTGGTCCTCCAAACTTAACTTACCTTCGTCGGGAAACAAATGTGGATAGCGTAGACGCATTTCCTCCTCTTTTTCCCATGTAGCATCTGTCCCATAGTGTTCCTTCCATTCCACTTTCACCATTGGAATGGATTTGTTTCTCAATTCTTTCACTTGTCGGTCAACAATTCTTTCCGGCCATTCAGCATATTCCATATTTTCATCGATAGCAATCCGGTGATAATCAATCACATGCAACGGGTCTCGGAGGTAACCCCTCAACATTGACACATGAAACACATTGTGGATTTGTTCAAATCCCGGTGGCAAAGCAACTCTATAAGCAACTGGACCAAGTTTCTCCAAAATTTGAAACGGCCCAATATAACGGGGCGTCAACTTGCCCTTTTTCCCAAACCTGACTTGGCCTTTCATTGGAGAAACACGGATGAACACATGGTCGCCGACCTCATACTCAAGAGGTCTTCTCCGGACATCTGCATAACTCTTCTGTCGGTCTTGAGCTGTTTTGAGCCTTTGCCGAATAATCTTGATCTTTTCAGAGGTGTCTTGTACAATTTCAGGCCCGAGCAAAGCTCTGTCCCCGACCTCTGTCCAACAAATAGGTGATCTACACCTCCTACCATACAAAGCCTCGTATGGTGCCATACCGATGCTGGAGTGGAAGCTATTATTATAGGCAAATTCTGCAAGTGGCAGGCAATCTTCCCAACTCCCCTGAAAATCCAAAGCACACATGCGAAGCATATCTTCCAAAGTCTGTATTGTTCGTTCTGACTGCCCATCTGTCTGTGGGTGGAATGCAGTACTGAACCTTAGTTCTGTTCCCATAGCTTCCTGCAAACTCTTCCACAATCTAGATACAAACTTCGGATCTCTATCCGACACAATGGTTACTGGAACTCCATGTAAGCGGACAATTTCATCAACATAAATAGTAGCCAACCTGTAAGCAGTAAATGTAGTTTTGACAGGCAGAAAATGTGCAGATTTAGTCAGTCTATCAACTACAACCCAAACAGAATCCATACCGCGGGAAGTCCGAGGTAGGCCAACAACGAAATCCATAGTCACATGTTCCCACTTCCACTCAGGAATGGGGAGAGGTTGAAGTAGACCGCCTGGTTTCTGATGTTCAGCCTTAACTTGCTGACACTGAAGGCACTTGGACACATGTTCTGCAATCTCTTTCTTCATTTTAGGCCACCAATAGGTTTGTTTCAAATCCCGATACATTTTATTGTTACCCGGATGCATAGCAAATACGGATCTGTGGGCTTCGTCTAAGACCCTCTTCTTTAGCTCCGGAATAACTGGAACACATATTCGGTTTCGAAATTTCAACATTCCATTCTCGATACTGAACTCTGCTTTTGGGCTGACTTCAAATTCATTAATTAGCTTTCTGAGGAACTCATCCTCTTTCTGTTTTTGCTTGATTTCATCAACAATTGCCGGCTCGGCTGTAATAGCGGCTATCAATCCGCCCTGTTCACACACTACCACTTCAATTTCAGACTTTTCAAAGTCTTGCAAAATCTCCCTTTGTTCAGTAAGCAAGCAAGCCATACTCCCTGTTGATTTTCTGCTCAAGGCATCAGCCACTGTATTAGCTTTTCCGGGGTGATACTGAATTTCTAGGTCGTAATCTTTTATCAGTTCCAGCCATCTTCTCTGACGCATATTCAACTCTTTCTGCGTGAAGAAGTATTTTAGGCTTTTATGATCTGTGTAGACTTCACACTTTGCCCCATACAAATAATGCCGCCAGATTTTCAAAGCAAAAACAACTGCGGCCAATTCTAGGTCATGTGTTGGATAATTCTTCTCATGTGGCCTCAACTGCCGGGAGGCGTAAGCAATAACCTTTCCGTTCTGCATTAACACACAACCCAAACCCTTATAAGATGCGTCACTGAAAATCACAAAATTTTTCGTACCTGAAGGTAGTGTCAAAATTGGTGCAGTGGTCAATCTTGTCTTCAATTCATGAAAGGCTGATTCTCTTTCACTATTCCACTCAAATGGTTGTCCTTTACGTGTCAATTGGGTAAGAGGCACAGCTAATTTCGAAAAGTCCTTTACAAACCTTCTGTAGTACCCAGCTAAGCCCATGAAACTGCGAACTTCTGTCACATTAGTGGGTGTAGGCCAATTCACAATTGCTTCTATTTTCTGCGGGTCCACTGAAATTCCTTCCTTGTTGACCACGTGCCCTAAGAAAATAACCTCATCCAACCAAAACTCACATTTCTTTAACTTAGCAAATAGTTTTCTTTCCCGAAGTATTTGTAAAACAGTCCTCAAATGATGTTCGTGTTCAAGTCTATCTTTAGAGTATATTAAAATATCATCGATGAAGACAACAACAAACTCATCAAGGTAGGTTTTAAAAATTCTATTCATTAAGTCCATAAATGCTGCCGGAGCATTAGTCACTCCAAATGGCATAACAAGAAACTCAAAATGACCATACCTCGTTCTGAATGCGGTTTTCTCAACATCTTCTGCCTTAACCTTCAGCTGATGATACCCGGATCTCAAATCAATCTTAGAAAACACCTGTGATCCCTGCAACTGGTCAAATAAGTCATCAATACGGGGTAAGGGATATTTATTCTTTATCGTTACCTTGTTCAATTCCCGGTAATCAATACATAGGCGTAAGGTACCATCCTTTTTCTTTACAAATAACACTGGTGCGCCCCAAGGCGAAGTACTGGGCCGGATAAACCCTTTATCAAGAAGGTCTTGCAACTGTTCTTTTAATTCTTTCATTTCGGCTGTAGCCATCCTGTAGGGAGTTTTAGAAATAGGTTGGGTGCCTGGCACAGTTTCAATAGTAAACTCTATCTCCCTGTCTACCAATTCCCCTGGTAATTCATTTGGAAACACATCTGGGAATTCTCTAACGATGGGAATATCATTCAATTCAACATTCACGGATTGTTCAGTCAATACATAACACAAATAACCCTGGCATCCCTTCCTGATCAATTTACATGCTTTCATTGCAGATATCAAATATGGTGGAGGTACTACCCCATTTCCCACAAACACAATTTCTTCCTGTTCTGGTGGTTTAAATACAACCCTCTTTGTCACACAATCTATAGTGGCACAGTATTTGGTCAACCAATCCATGCCCAAAATTACATCAAAGTGTCTAAAGTTTAAGGGCAACAAATCTACATACAGGGTAGCATCCTCAATATGCATGTCACAAAACCGATATATATAGTCACATAACACAGATTCCCCCGATGGAGCAGACACACATAACAAATATGGCAACAATTCTAGGGGTCTTTTCAGTCTAGATGCAAATGCATATGTCACAAATGAATGCGTTGATCCAGAATCAATTAACACAAAAGCATCCTGATTACATATCGAGATAGTACCTGAGACAACGGCATTGGCATTCCGTGTATCACCCGGAACGAGTGCAAAGACTCTCCCTTGTCTCACTGTATCCCCAGTAGTAGCAGATCTCAAAGTGTTTCCCGGCTTCGGGATCGATGCAGTGGAGCTAGCAGCTATCTTCCCACTATTCTGATTACAATCTCGGGCTATATGCCCTTGTTTCCCACACTTAAAACAGGCTCCCGATGCACGGTAACAAACTCCACGGTGCCTTTTGCTACAAGTGTTGCACATGGGAGTCGTGTCTCGGGAAGAACTTGAGGTAGTTGAGGAGCCCGTGTTTTGCTTTTTCAGAAATTTCTTCTTCAAAAAGAAGCCTTGTCTTTTGTTGCCTCTCCATTCGGTTGTTGGCTTAGCTTGTCTAGCTATATTAGCCTCTGATATGATGGCCCGGTCAAGCACCCCAATGTAGGTCTCCAATTTCAGGACATTCACCCGCTCTAGGATGTCACTTCGGAGCCCACCTTCAAAATGCCTTGCCTTCTTATAATCAGTGTCAATTACGTGTGGTGCAAACCTGGCCAACTCAGTAAATTTGGCCTCATACTCAGCTACAGTCATACTGTCTTGTTTGAGTTCCATGAACTCTGCCACTTTCCTGTCCCGGACACACTGCGGGAAGTACTTGTCATAGAAGATTTCCAAAAATTTCGCCCAATCAATATCTCTGTGGTTTTCCCTCATCAACATCCACCATCTTCTCGCTTCATCTTCTAGCATAAAGGTGGCTAGAAGCACTTTCTGTGTATCCGAGCACGGAAACACCTCAAACAGTTTTTCAATCCCAAGTACCCAAGC
This sequence comes from Camellia sinensis, assembly GCF_055761805.1. Taxonomy (NCBI): domain Eukaryota; kingdom Viridiplantae; phylum Streptophyta; class Magnoliopsida; order Ericales; family Theaceae; genus Camellia; species Camellia sinensis. The sequence continues at coordinate 94,850,569 of NC_138962.1, forward strand.
TTCGGCTTTTAAGGGATCTAGTCCACCATGGAACTGTGGTGGTTTCATTTTCTTGAATTCCTTGGTGAGAGCGATTATCCGATCATCATTTTGATTATCTGGCACAGGTGGTGCCGGAGGTGGAGGTGGCAGATGTGGTTGCTGCCACTGTTGTTGCCACTCCTGTTGCTGTCTCAAAGCTTCTGCCATTTCCTGAATCAGTCTTTCCATTCTGTCCAGTCTGGCAGCAGAGGATTCCTCTAACTCATCACCTCTGGTTCTCACCATCTAATTGAACTTGCATTATATTCCATACCAAAGGTACACAAGTACACATACACTAAGGAGCACATATTTCCAAATAATTCGTAATGCAAGTAGTTCACAACTTACACATATAATTATTCATAACAAAACATTTAAGCACATAATCAATGCTTCCAAACTCGTATTTATCACATGAATGCATCCTAGATCTTATCTAGACGCTTATTGCTCTTTTTGGACAAGTGTGTGAGTTATTAACTCGTGCTCTGATACCACTCTGTCACGACCCGAACCCGCCCCCGTGGGTTAAGGACGTAACCGGCCAGTAATCATGAGATTACCTACGGCCTCAAACTGTTCTAAACGCATTCTAACAGAGTTAATGGGGGCCAAACGGAAGCAAAATTAAAAACTTTGTCCATAGAGCCGTGCTTATATGCACATCAAACAAACCATACTCAGATACGTTAATAACTCACATCAAAAGTACAGTTTCACAAAATTCATTACAGACAGGATCGTCCAAAACGTGTCAACCTATAACAGACTATGTACAGACATGCACTAGGTCCTTGCCAACAAGACAAAACATAGGTACATAGTAAAAGGGCAAGGATGGTCTCATGCGCGAGGCACAAGGCTGACTCTCCCAAAATTCCTGTTGTTCCTAGCAGACTTCACTGGGGCTGGGTTTGGACTTCCCTTGGCTCACCTACAAATACATGAATGAGCGTGAGCGACAGCCCAGTGAATAATATCAAATATAACAGTTACATAACAATATGTAGAACAACATGCTCCAAACAGCCTTGGGCCCAATTCATACTTCTGTTTAACAGCAAAATATATATAACTATACGAAATGCAAGTCAAGTAACTGTAGTTCCAAACATTCTGGCCTTTGGCCCATCCGGGTTTCCATTCTTGGCAAAACGGCCTTCGGCCCATTCATTCATGTCAAACGGCCTTTGGCCCATTCATTCATGTCAAACGGCCTTTGGCCCGTTCATTCATGTCAAACGGCCTTTGGCCCATTCATTCATGTCAAACGGCCTTTGGCCCATTCATTCATGTCAAACGGCCTTTGGCCCATTCATTCGTGTCAAACGGCCTTTGGCCCATTCATTCATGTCAAACGGCCTTTGGCCCATTCATTCGTGTCAAACGGCCTTTGGCCCATTCATTCATGTCAAACGGCCTTTGGCCCATTCATTCATGTCAAACGGCCTTTGGCCCATTCATTCATGTCAAACTTTTGTCCACAATCCCAATTAACAACTCATAATATTTATAGGGGAATAACAATTGGACATCGACAAGTTTTCAAATATTGATATTACTCACAGTGATCGGCTTGTGGATGCGCCCTGGAGCTTGACCCTACACATTTCATGAATACAAAAGGGTCACTAACAGTTCAATTCGTTCTTTAATTCACATATTCCTCTTTAGGCTTTGTTCTTATCTCATTAACTCATTTACAATGCTTAACACATGCCTAAGAGTGCTTACAAGTGAAAGAGAACGGAAAACGAATCACAGAATGTATGAACAAAATTCCAGAAAACAGGGTCCCCGCTCGAGCGTAAGCTTCTCCGCTCGAGCGGACCCTTAAGGCCTGCAAGGTACTGGTTGCACAAAAGATGCGCTCGAGCTGAAGGTCCGTCTACAAAGATCCACGCTCGAGCGTGAAATGTCCCGCTCGACCGGGCATCCAACTCTGCAAAAATGCTGGGAGCACGATTTTCCCGCTCGAGCGGCCATTACCCCGCTCGAGCGGACCTCAAAAATCTGGGTTTCCCAGATCGTGTTCTTGAGCTCCAAATCAGTTTTCCATCTACATTTCTTGCATGCAATGGTTCAAATTACACATTTACACATGCTAACATGCTACTAATGCAGATTACAACATTAGGAAGCTCAATTACATGAATTATCTACATGCATGTCCCAAATTGTCTCAAACCCATCATCAACATGCTCAAATTCAACATTCAAGACTTATACTCCCATGATTTGTACATGCATGTGGGAGATGCTCATCATTCTCAACTTAGATGGTACAAATGGTGACTACAATATGAGTTTTACCCAAAACTCCACATGAATCATGTGTTTCAAGCTCAAACATGCAAATTCAAAGTAATTTCTTACATGCATGAGTTCTAAGACTTCAATCTCAACAAAAATCAACTCATTACATGTTCTTGATCACAAACAACCCTTGAACTTACAAATTACAAGTAAGATTTCATGAAATCACTTACCTAAGAGCTTCAACACTCAAGCTCTAGCCAAATCTTGAGCTAGATCTTCAAATTCCCAAGTCTTGAGCCCAAATTACACAAATCTCTCTCTTTTTCTCTCCATGGCCGGCCTCTCTCTCCCTCTCAATTGTCTAACTCAGATTTTGAGTTTTAAGAGAGCTAAAGGGGAGTGCAATGCAAATATACAACAAGCCCCACTAACAAATATTTTAATATAAAATAATGGGGTGCTTAATTTATCAATTTAATCAGTTTAAATTGACCAGAATCAAATTTCAATTAAATTTCACCGTAGGCCCTAAAAATTATGCCAACCACAATGGCGTAGTCAATTTCGGGTTCCGTGGCCGATAAGGCCCTCAATTAAATTTCCAAAACAGACTACTCAAACAGATATTCCTACGATGAACAGATAAAATTTCAAACCACATATTTTCACATAGTGGAACACAAAATCATATCAAAATACATAATCACATCATGTTAAGGACCAATTAACATACTACGGAACAGGGGTGTCACACGGGGTGTTATGGGTTGTAGAGTAAAGGGTATAGGAATGGTCCAAGAACAAAAGGGTTTTGATATTTGGAATAGAAGGGAAGAGGGATTGAATGCAAGAGGCTTAGAACCAATTTTTGTAACCCTTAAAACACAGCAGGGGGTGCTGGTTATATAGGCAAAGGAGTGGAGGAAAAAGGGGAGGAAATGAAATTCAAATTTCCCCCCAAAAATAGGCCTAAAAGAGAGATAAAGAGGCAAGTGGTAGCTGTTAGCCTCAAACCAAAGAGAGTCCTTCAACAAAGTTGAAGAGGGGCTCAAAAAAATATATTTTTCAGTTTACATCAAACCACGAAACAGTTCACAAATAAGCCTAAAATACCATGCAAAAAAAGGCCTAAAAGAGAGTTAAAGAGGCAAGTGGTAGCTGCTGGTCTCAAACTGAAGAGAGTCCTTCAACAAAGTTGAAGAGAGGCTCAAAACAAGAAATTTTACAGTTTACATCAAGCCACTAAACAGCTCACAAATAAGCCTAAAATACCATGCAAAAATAGGCCTAAATGAGAGTTAAAGAGGCAAGTGATAGTAGGAGACCTCAAAAAGCAAAATGTCCTTAATCAAAAATGAAAAAGAGCTCAAAATATGACTATTTACAATTTGGGTCAGAGCCCAAAAATGCTTGCAAGCAAGGCTTAGATATAGAGCAAGATAGGAACAAAAAAGAGGGAAAAGAAGCTTACCCTTGAAGACCAATGGACCAGCAGCTCTTGGTCAGAGAAATGGTGCTCCTAAGCTCTGAAAAATAGCTCCAAGTTGTTAGAATGGATGGTGGTGGGGTGTATTCCAAAAACCGGGGCAAACAGAGGTGGTTAAGCGGTCCCAAACCGAGGCACACGGCCGTCGGCTCCGAAAAACCGAAAACCGAGCTCCAAACGGGAAAAATGGCCTACGACCACGAAACGTAGCCTATGGCCACTGAGAGATGATCTATGAGACCTCTCCCTCCCTTCGGGAAGAGAAAACAGAGAAAACGGAGCCTGGTTTGCAAACCGAGGCAAGACACGAAAGAGCCCGGAAGTCCGGAGGCAAGACTTGCAGCCAAGACTCTGAAACTTCTGAACAAGCACAATATGCACCATCACCGAGCGCTCAATCGGTGACGTCTGAGTCTTAAGGTCGGTCAAAAATGGGGTGTCTACAGCATCACATTATCTTGTGTATTCATTTTACATCGCACTGTCTTATGCACCTTATATCGTACTATCTTGTGCACCCTGTATCGCACTATCTTGTGCACCTACACAACACTGTCTTGGGCACTTGCATCGTACTATCTTGTGCACCCATATCGCACTATCTCATGCACCTTGTATCGCACTATCTTGTGCACTTGCATCGCACTATCTTATGCACCTGCATCACACTGTCTTGTGTATGCACCCTGTATCGCACTATCTTGTGCAATACACAACGCTGTCTTGTGCACCTACATCGCACTATCTTGTGCACCTACATCACACTATCTTATGCATTCAATCTGCATCGCACTGCCTTGTGCGCCCACACCATACTGTTTTGTGCACTCACTTGCACTATCTTGTGCACTTTCATCCACATATTTTCCTCTTCATATCTCTATCATCATCCCATTGCATAGTGTTGCATATCATCATTTGCATAATCACTTTTCAAACTTTTTGACAGCTTGGTATGTGTTAGTCCAATTTCAAATCAATATCAAACCTCGAACAAGATGGCTCCAAGCACCAAGTTCTAAAAACCCGTTTGCCCCTTTAATGTTTGAAGAGCGTTAATCCCCAACATGGGTTTAAGAGATCTTAAATCCTCTAAAGGTGCAATTCCTTTGGTATTTGTCGTGCCTGAACAACTTTAGGCGGTCCGGTATGGCCACCTGACTATGTTTGTAGTGAATTCCTAGGAGACCAACTGAGACGGTGGAAACTAGAGTTCGAATTGCCGAGGTTTAGAACACAAAGGTTTGAAATTTCTGACGCTAAAGTCTAGTTTAAATACCCATAGGTGTGGAGATCATTTCAAAACATCCTCGGCTTGAAATCTGTATGGAAGCCCTATAGGTTGAGGTAGTTTGTAGGTGCCTCAATTTTGGATACTGAACCAACCTAGTTTGCCACCCTATTGGAGAATAGGAAAAGTTGCAAACATGGTCAGGGAGAAAAGTAGTACACGTGGTTTTTACGTGAAGATTATACCTTTATTGAGCGTTTGGGGTCCTTGAGATTGTTTTCTTTGTTTGGAAGTGCAAGATGATGGAGGAAGTCTTAAAAACCAAGAAGAAGAGAAAGATCCCCCAGCAGAACAAGGTAAGACATCGCCAATTACCCCTATAAGGTGCTCTCTAAAGCACCACTTCCTAGCTGCTACATCACATCTATTACCTCTATTGCACTGGATATAGCATTTATCTTATGCATTTACTACACTATCTATTACATCCATTACATCATACCATCTCATTGCCTGCATCCTTTCCATGTTAAGCTCAGTTTAGCATGTGCTTATATTTTTCACGTTAAAACATAGCTCTGCATATGTACGCACTTATTCTACAAGAATTGTGGTCTGAGGGTGTCGGCACCCTTTCTATGTCTGATGTGGTTTGGCTTGTGTCAATGCCTTTTCTAGGTAAGACGTAGTTCGGCCTGCGCCCCCTATCCATTTTATCCATTGCATCCATTGCATTGTACTCTATCTTGTTGCATTCATCCTTTTCGCATAAACCTGTTTAGGATCATTATCATCCGATTATATTGCTATTTCCCAATAGATCATTAGCCATCAGATCATTCCTCACCTATATCATACCACCTAATCACTTGTACTCTTTCTACAAAAGGCATAGTTTTGCATTTGCTCCCACCCCTTTCACGTTAAAACATGGTTATGTTATATGTAAGCACCCATGCTGTGTTGAGGCCAGTATTAAGGGTGTAGACACTTAGCCTATGTTAGGCGTCGTTTGGCTCGTGCCCACTTCTTTTCTATATAAAGCGTAGTTTGATTTGCATTCTTATTCCTTTATGATATTCGTGTGATAAGCACTGCTTGTGGTTTGATTATTTCGTTACATTGTGTATCATTTGCATTCTGTTCCTGAACTATGCTGCTTTGATTCCTTGCAAAGGGATACATAGGCAACTTTCGAGTTCAATCAATTGCATTTGCATTTTGTTTGTCTGCCCAAGTTTTACGACCTTGTTAAATTGGTTGTCCTTGGGCTTTGACATTCACTCACGCCATGAAATGACTTCAAGCTTTGTCGAAAAGGGACAACTATAGACACCCCATTTTGACCGCCCTTAATACTTGGACGTTTCATTCTGAACACTTAATGATGAAATGTTACGCTGTGCACTTTTTTGAATCTTCAACAAAGGAATTCAGTTTTGAGCTTCAAACCCAAACCTTGCACCCTATTTAGACCAAAACTTGTTTTGCTAACTTGACCACTCAAACAGCAGCAAGACCAAAAGTTGACCAGCAGGCCACATTTATAGGGCCGACCGTACATTCTCTTGGCCGACCAACCATGTTCAATGCAGAAGATCTTTCTACAACAACAGGCTGCTCCCATGCATGGGATTTGGACCAACTGTCTTTGTTGGAGATATTTCCGATGTGAGATGCCAAAATTCTATAAATATAGCACCTCCCCTCAGAGTTTAGGGTTAGAAAACTTAGTAAGCAAGCATTTCTAGAGGAATACAAAGCATTCTCTACTCTCTTGAATATAGATACACTATAGATACACCATTGAAGCTTGAATTTGAAGCTTTTGGCTGAAGTTTTGATATTGATTTCAGATACTTGAGAGTGTTTGGATAGAAGTTTGTGAATCAAGAAGGTCTTACTCTTTTCAAGAAGTTGATCTTTGAACTCCTTTCATTACCTATTCTTTTATTCCCTTGTTCTTCATCCTCTATTTTAAATATTGATTTTTAGAGTGTTTTTAGGCTTCAAAATGTGATTTAAACCTTGTTGAAGATGGAAGGGTTAGCCACCCTTCCATAGACTTATCCATTAGTGATGTTCTCTCGGTGTTCTTTATGCTTTTGTTTCTTTTTCTTCAATTTCAACATTGTTTTAGATAGTTTTGTATGAATATGGTCTGTATATATGTGTGTTTAAAGTTTTAAATAGTTAGTTTGATTCTTGTTTCTCTCTCTTTTCTTCAAAGTTGTTGTGAGCTCTTTTCTAGTTCCATCTTTGAAGCATTGAAATGGATATTTTATCATTATTCTATGAGTAAGAAGATGAGCTTGCAACAATTTTTTTTAATAGCTTTCATTAATTTGCTTAGTCTTCTTTTGATTTTGCTTTGAAACCATATGAGAGCTCTTTCATCGGAAGTATTAGAAACTCTCTTCTAGTTCCTTTTGAAGCATGGAAATGGATTTTAATCCATGTTCCATGAGTAGGAAGAAGAGTCTCTTTGCTTTCCTCAATGATGTAATGTCTTGTTTGTAAGCTTTATTTTCAAGAATGGCTTTCTCTAAATCTATTCTCTTTAAATTTTACTCTTATTTTCCATGAGATATAGTAAGTCTCATGCCATCTCTTTGAATGCTTTCCCTTCTTAATTTTCCTTAGCTTTGTATTCATTGATTTCTGCCCCTTCACTTCATTAATCATCATCTAAATACCCTTGGGATGTTTGATAATTTGTGAAACAAACCTACTCTCTCCTTGAAAATCTTCATGACAAGAGGGCACAAGAGGGATGAACATCCTTTGGAAACCCTCTGTTTTTGCTCTGTTCCAATTTTGTTGCAATGGGTCTTTCTCCAGAAGGCCGGCCACCATCTTGTATGGTCAACCACCTTGTTTGTACAACTGTGGTGGTTTTTTTAGAAAAACAAAGCAGATCTTGAGATCCAAAGCATAACTATTTTTCTGTGAACAAGGCAATTTCTGGCAGTAAGCAGAGGGGTTTTTGGAGGATGTTCTTACTTGCACATGTGCGATTTTAGATTAGTCACTTTGAAATTTGTATTTATAATAGTTAATTCATTTGTGTTTGTAAGAATTAGTTAATTAGGACATTTGGTCCCTCTTGTGAAGAGGGCAAATTTCTAACAGTTGATGTATATCTTCTAAATTCTATTTTTTTCTCCCTTTCATTTACATGCTTACCGTGGTTATACAAAACATCATGTTTTTTTGTTTCATATCATTTCCATGCTTTGTATTAATTTTTGCATGCATTAAGGTTCGGCTTATCATACTTGATGACTTTATCATTTCTACTTGATTATGTGCGCTACCTCATGCTTTGAGTTGATTCACATGTCATGTTAATAGCCGAATCTAGTAATTACATTTGTGTGTGTGTGTGTGTGTTACATTACCCATTTTGCATATTAGGATCATGTATTTTTCTAACTATCTTTTTTTCTTTGACTTGCCTCAGTTGAGTACTAGGTGAGCATTTTTGCCTTTAGCATATCATATGTGTTTTTGTGTTACCATGTCGAGCATACTACCATGAGGATACATGCTTACTTGAAATATCTCTATGAATGCCTATGGATAGAGGCTATTTCGCTTAGATTGGAATGACTTCAATTATTGTACATATGAGTTCACTTTTCCTTTGAGTTGCACATATTCAAAAACTCTTTTCAAGAAAACATAAAGTCAAAGCATTCCAAAGTAAGTGACGTTGTCTATACTTGTTTGTTTCACATAGTAATGTTAGTATATTAATAATCAGAACATGAGCATATAATGTCTATAAGATTCACATCATGATTTAGCAGAGGCTGATCTTTGATCGGGTGAATGGGGTGCTCAATTGATGACATTCCCCTCTCATATCTAAGTTCTTGAGCTGAGACAACTTTGGTTATGATGGACAAGTGGTTTTTGGCATGAGTGCGCGCTAAACATTAGGTGGCGACTTTGAAATCTGGCAATGTAGTTCATTTTTGGTATCTTTGATGATTAATGGATTTTCTAAGATTTGTCAGATTTGGACTCTCATTCGTTTTTCTATTTCACATTGCATTTATGAAACCAGATTCAGAACCACAGGAGTTCGAACTATAGGGAATTGCATCTGAGGAGACAAAACCCCCTGAAGGAGCGCGAAAAACCAGCTACAGTTACCAGTGCGCGCTAAACAGTTTGGACCCTCGATTTTTCTTTGATCTAGTCTTACGAATGCAATGTGAAACATAGATGAGAGTTGAAATTTGGAAAATTATATAGAAAATCCATTTTAATGTGAAATCGTTGCCAAAAATAGACTGTATCATCAAATCTCAGAATCGCCATCTAATATTTTGAGAAAATTAGGAAGCCCATGACTCTTGCCAGAGCCACTGTTCGCTGTAACCAAAGATGTCTCGATTCAAAACCTTAGGTATGAGCGGGAAAGGTCATTAATTAAGCACCCTCATTTACCCCAATCACAGATCGGCCTCTACTAAACCATGATATGAGTTTTATTGACTCTATATATTCATGTTCTAATTTATTTAACAAATCCTAAAATTTACTATGTAAAGCAAACAAGTATAGACTATGTCATTTATTTGGGAACAATTTGATTTCATGTATTTTGAAAGAGTTTTAAAGATATACAATTCAAAGAAATTGAGTTTACAAACATGCAAATCAACATCATTCCAAATTAAGTGACATAATCTCCATCTACCGGCATTCATACAATTATATCAAGTAAGTAAGTAGCCTCATGTTAGGATGCTTAAACATAGTAAAAAAAAAAAAAAAAACATACACAAGCGGGATGCTAGAACATAAAAATTTACACATTTACCGACGTTGCACAAACAGTTACAAAACAAAGTTAGAAAATAAACATGATCTTAGATGCAAAATTCTAATGCAATACATACACAAAAAATGCAACTAAAAATTCGATTACTAATACATGAAATGTGAATCATCTCAAGACATGGGGTAGCACATAAAATCATATAAAAATTGATTAAACCCACAAATGCAAATGAGCCGAATCTAAATGCATGAAATATGGATGCAAAGTATGGATATGATGAAAAACAAAATATGATGTATATTTACAAATAAGAAAAGCAAGTAAAAGAATATGATAGAAAGAAGCGAGGCGGAGAATTATTACAACACTGAATAAAAGACGAGTTTGGAATTATTAACAAATCAAATTTAGTACTCCCTCCGTCCCAAAATATTGGTCCCTTTTGGGGAATCTAACTTTTTTTGGTAGTACACTTATTGCATTTGAAAAAAGTTGGTTTTCAAAAATTACCCTTTTGATAGTACATTTTTTGGGAATATCAATGTCATAATTGTACTTTTTAAATTGTTTATTAATTTAAAAGAAGGGCAAAATAGGAAATTTACATTATTTTTGTACTTGATTTATAAAGAGGGACTAATATTTTGGGACAATGAAAAATGGAATAAGGGACTAATATTTTGGGACGGAGGGAGTAATAATAATAAGGACAAATTACACTAATGATCCCTATAGTTTGGGCCTTGTGCCACTTTGGTTCATGAGTTTTCAATTGTGACATATTTAACCTTGAATTTTGAATCTTGTTCCAAATAAGGACAATTGAAGATACCATTACTCAATTTCATGGGTAAAGTCATCAATTTGATAAAATATAAACCAATTTGATAAAATATAAACTAATTTGACAAAACTAAATGTCAAAAAAATATTTTTGAATTTTAAAAAAATTATTTCTACCCATTAAAGATAAAATTATGTAAAATTGATAAACCTTTTAGACATTTATTTATTACCAAATTAATTTTTATTATGTGTTTGGATGATAATCATGTAATGGGTGGCTGTTTTATTTTCATTAAATTAGTTTTATTTCTTCAAAAGTCAAATATAGTGACAATTTTGATATTATTATTAAACCAATCCATTAAATCAAAAAATCCAAAACTAAAAACAATTCTGTGGGGAAGTGGATTGAAAATACTCTTTGGATCCTGTGGGACGCTCGTGATCCTCAGCTAGCCACCTGAAAAGGAATGAACACTCCGGTTGGGGGTGCCGTAATTAGCACTCCGATGGATAAGTCACTGTATACTCTTTTGGTTGCTTGGGTTTTAAGTTATGCATACTAGTTCTCACATACCTCTCTTTGGTTGTTGTTCTTCTATTTATATATGCTCCCAGTCCTCAGGATGGGGCCCACTACTAATCCGTCATGTGATTGCTCACTCGGCCCTTCTTTCGTCGTATTCCAACTTCCAATCGGCCCCTCGTTCAGCTGGCTTTGTGGCCGACTAAGATATTCGGCATCCAGAACGTATAAGATGGGGGCCAGTATAACATGTACCGATTACCTAAATGTTTACTCGGCCTATCTGCATCCACTTTTATTCGGCTCCCACAATTGTCCCCCAAACACCCCACCAGCACTAGTTAGTCGGCGTGTTTGGTTTCGAACTTGAAAAGTCAAAAATTTGGCGGTTAACCTCATTCCAACGTGTGTCAGAACGCACACATTTTTTTGGTCATCATTGCAGATTCCCGCCTCTTCATACGCGTCCTCCATTTAATGTGATTTAAAACTTTGTCTCTTCGAATGTATACCCTGAATACTCAAAGTTTCTGGCTCGACTTCTAGTTCAACTCCTTCACTTCCCGACCTCTGCAATTTCCTCCTGTCTCCCATTATACCTTCTGCTTCCTGTAAGTTTTCTTCTCTATCACTTCCAACGTCATTTCCTTATTTACTTTTAGTTTTGCATAATCGTTAGGCTGGCCGTGATGGCAAAAAATTTGAAAGAGCTCCTTTCTGCGGATCGAATTTCTGGCTTCCGAAGTCATTATTCCATCCCAGACGACGTCCATCTGTCACTTGTGGCAGACAGCACCATTGATATGGAGAGCACTGTTGAGAGTACAATCATCTTTCCTCTCCTATCGATTGTTGAGGGTGAAGTCCGTTTTCCCCTTCACCAATTTTTAAGAGTTGTCCTTCGACATTGGGGTCTAATTCCTTCCCAGCCCAACGTGAATTTTTTCCGCATCATAATGGGGACTACAGAGTTGAACCATCGTCTTAGGATTAACTAAGGCATACCTGCAATTCGGCATTGTTATGCGTTGGCCAAGTCTACTGGCCGGTTGGGACACTATTTTCTCAAGGCCAAAGATACCGAACATCACCTAGTGACTATGCTTGCCAGCTCTAGCAAGCGTGTTGATGACGTGATGGTCGTTGTCTGAGACAACTGGGAACTCGGTGAGGGTGAAGATCACCTAGATCCTGTGCCAAGGCGAAAAGGAGAAACAGGTGGCCGTATAGCTCACTCTAGTTTCTCTGACTACCTTATTGTATTCGGCTTTGCTTCTATCTATTTACCATTTTGTTTTTGCAGGTAGCAATTTGAAGAAAGTGTTGGTTTCATCCGACGACGCTGTACTTGAAGACATTAAAGTCGCTCTACAGTTCATTGGCCGTCCAAACTTACAGAAACAAGGGAGGGTGGCCCATATCCTTTTGCGATACGCGCCGTCGTACTCTGCGTTTTCGGCGACAGAACACATTCCAATTCCGAGTGGTGAAGCTCATCTTACAGCCCTTATCTTCCCCAGCTTCAAAAACATAAAGGAGGTTGGTTTAGAAGCCTCTGAATTGGAACAAGAGGAAGAACAAGCAGCCGATCCGGTCGCCGTGAACCTGAACTAGTCGGAAGCCGAGATAGAAGAAGCACTTAATTCGGCTTTTGAAGAAGTCGAATTGAATTCGTCTGACCCGCTGCCCACCTCAGGCCAAGGGGGCTTTTTCGAAGACATTTTTACAAACTTAGGGGACTTGCCCAGCTCTTATCCTGATAACATGGCCGGCGAGTCGCTCACCTAAATGGCCAAACGGAGGAACGCCGAGAGGATGGCCGTCCGAAGAAGGGCTGAAGCCGAACGAAACCAACCTCCGCCCCCTCCACCTGACGCCAAGGAAGAAACTTCACCCGCTCCTATTGAAGAGGTGGCTCAGAATGAAATGGCCGAAATGAAAACTATTGTCGATCAATAGGACAGTCAAGAGACGAAGTACAGGGGTGAAAAGCGCCTAGCCGATCACGACACCGTTTATTCGGAAGATTCAATGGACAAACGGCCACGCTTGGAAGAATCGGACATGGTTGTGCCATTCATAGTGCAACCAAAGATAAAAATACATGCCAGTTAGCTCCGATTCATCGGCTATAAGGGACCCGGCTGTGGCCTTGAGCCTGGCTTCCTCTATTTCTCTACTAGCTGACAGAGCAGCTTTTAGGGCGGAGGCCGATCTGCTGGCTATCGCGTTAGCTGCTCAATCGATGATACTGGTACGTAGTCCTTTACAACTTTGCAAGGCTAAACAGGAGTTTCTATATTAGCTCACTAGTCCTTTCTTTTGCAGGCAGCGGGGAGAATAGCCGAGATTGGAAAAGGCGAAAGTGAATGAAGAGACGCTCAGACTGGCCAACAAAATGATTGTAAAGCTGGAGGCCGATTTGGAAGAGTCTAGGTGGGCAAAGGCGAACACCGAGTCTGCACTTTTCGAGTCGTTCTAGGCTGGCAAGAATGCGGCTTTGGCGTACTATGTCGAAGAAGTGCCAAAATTTGAAAATAGGGGATTCAAACACGGCTGGCTCAAGGCCTTGGCTGCCGCTAAAGTGACATCGGAAGAGCCGATTTTGTACGAGCAGGTAGATGTTGAGCCGCTGGAGTCTGACCCTGAAGATACCAAAGACAGTTGAATATTTTCCATTTTGCTTTGGGTATTAAGTGTATGTATATTTTGCTTTAAGTATTAGGTTTTTGTTTTTGATTGTTCATTTTTGCGAGAAGCTGATATAGGGTAGTTTTCATTTGTAAAATGAATTCTATTGGTGCTCAATTTACGAATGAAAATTATTTTTGCTATTTGCGTGCAGCTTATGAATGGAAATTATTTTTGCCTTTTGTGCTCAATGAATGTGCTTGTTAGCAGCCAACTAAGATGTAAAATCATGAAATGAATGAAACAAGCTGCCGAATTAAAAATAACTGTATAGTGCTGCAGCTTAGCCGAATATATTAGTGAATATGCCCTTGCCATAGTAGGTTAATGAACCAGTCGGACTAATGAACCAAGACAGACTGAAAACGGCAGTTTAGGAATTTGCTGGGGCACAATGGAAATTTGGCTGAGCTCTGATAGTTATGCTGAATGGATTAATTAATCTGCCCTTGCCCCAGTAAGTTAATGAACCAAGGCAGACTGAAAACGGCAGTTCAGGAATTTGCTAGGGCACAATGGAAATTCGGCTTAGCTCTGATAGTTATGCTGAATGGATTGATTAATCTACCCTTGCCCTACTAAGTTAATGAACCAAGACAGACTGAAAACGACAGTTCAGTAATTTGCTGGGTCACAAGGGAAATTCGGCTAAGCTCTAATAGTTAGGCCGAATGGATTGATTAATATGCCCTTGCCCCAGCAAGTTAACGAACCAAGATAGACTGAAAACAACAGTTCAGTAATTTGTTGGGGCACATTGGAAATTCGGCTGAGCTCTGATAGTTATGCTGAATGGATTGATTAATTTGCCCTTGCCCCTGTAAGTTAATAAACCAAGACAGACTGAAAATGGCAGTTCCGGAATTTGCTGGGGCACAATGGAAATTCGGCTGAGCTCTGATAGTTATGCCGAATGAATTGATTAATCTGCTTTTGCCCCAGTAAGTTAATGAACCAAGACAGACTGAAAACGATAGTTTAGTAATTTGCTGGGGCACAAGGGAAATTCAGCTGAGCTCTGATAGTTAAGTTGAATGGATTGATTAATTTGACCTTGCCCCAGTAAGTTAATGAACCAAGACAGACTAAAAACGGCCGTTCAATCATTCGCTGGGGCACAATGGAAATTTGGCTGAGCTCTGATAGTTATGCCGAATGGATTGATTAATCTGCCCTTGCCCCAGTAAGTTAATGAACCAAGACAGACTGAAAATGGCAGTTCAGTAATTCGCTGGGGCACAATGGAAATTCGGCCTAGCTCTGATAGTTACGCCGAATGGATTGATTAATCTGCCCTTGCCCCAGTAAGTTAATGAACCAAGACAGACTGAAAATGGCAGTTCAGTAATTCGCTGGGGCACAATGAAAATTCGGCCTAGCTCTGATAGTTACGCCGAATGGATTGATTAATCTGCCCTTGCCCCAATAAGTTAATGAACCAAGACAGTCTGAAAACGGCAGTTCAGGAATTTGCTGGGGCACAATGGAAATTTGGCTAAGCTCTGATAGTTATGTCGAATAGATTGATGAATCTGCCCTTGCACCAACCAACACTTGAACTGGGACGCCGAAAATAGTTAGTTCATGGCGTGAGGCTTTTAAAGTTTAGCATTAATAATATCGCCTCGAAGGTGCTGCCCTCATAAGGAATAAATGGGGCGAGTGCTTCGTGGACGTAGGTCCTATTAATATGTTCAGACTCAACAACTCAGTCCAATCCGTTGAGGAAGGTTAGACAAGTGCGAATGTCAAATAGACTGTTCTTCAACAGCAGAGGAGAGGGGAGGACATTAGCTTAGCTGGAAGGAGAAATAAATTGAAGTGGCGAACCTAAGCGCACGGGAAGTAGGACTTCGAGGGAGCAGGAGAGACGCCAGTCCCCTCGTCATCGAAGTAGGTCGCCTAGGAGGGAAAAGCAGCAACGGGGTAGATCCCTTCAACCCCGCTCTGAAAGAGAACCCGATGCGATACCGCACCCATTGAGTTTTACGCTATCTGTGGGGAATATACCAATGACAGAAGCGGATTTAATCGTTCGTGACCCAAATGTGGCAGTCGAGTTCGCTCAACAGATTTTTTCACCTGAAGTCCAGAAATCGATGGTAAGCCGACAGGATTTCGAAGTGTTTCAGGAAGGCATTCATGGGGCGGTGAAGGGGCTGTACACCACCTATGAAATCGGCATGCGTCTTCGTGCCGCACGGCAGGATATAGAGTAGAGAGACGAACGTATTCGAAGCTTAGAATCTCGCGCGGAGAAGGCTGAGCGCGAACTAAGAAAGGTCAAAACTGCTGAGTCACAATCGGCCGACCATCCTAACCCGGTCGTGAAGGAAATGGTGACTCAGCGGCTAATAAGTCATGCGATTGCGGATCGAGATACGCCTAGCATGTTTGCAATTGAGACTGCTAAGTCCAGGGCCTATGAAAAAGGCTTTCATGACAGCTGGAAGGTCGGGATAGACAAGACCAAGGAAAAACTTGCCGAAGAGGTCTGCCAATGTGAAAAACGTGGATTTAAGCACGGCTGGATCAAGGCACTTCAAGCTGCGGACGCTCTTCGGGCAGCAGGCGTTGATTCGGCGTCGTCGCTATATCAAGGTCATCATTTTCCCTTTTCGGCCTTCGAAGTCGAGAAGAGTGATGGTGAGGGAGATGTCGAATAAAAGTAGACATTGTAATGCTCAAACGCAAATTGAGTGTAAATTATGTATTTATTGGTTAATCTAATAAAACACTCTATTTTGAATGTTTGCATATTTTAACTTATGTTTATACACTTTGTGCCAGTCAATCAATTTAATGAAACATTTCATCTTGAATGCTTGCATGTTTCAACTTATATTTATACACTTTGTGCCAGTCAATGAATTTAATGAAACATTTCATTTTGAATGCTTGCACGTTTCAATTTTCACCGTATATCATAAGATCCAGAAGGGTGCTCCGAATCCGGAGTCTTTATTCGGCCCAAACGTGACCTGCACGGTTGAGGCTCCGAATTTGGAGGCTTTTTTCACTTGGCCAATTGTGAGATCCACGAAGGGCACTCCGAATCCGGAGGCTTTATTCGGCCCAAACGTGACCTGCACGGATGGGGCTCCGAATTCATAGACTTTTTTATCTTAGCCAATCGTGAGATCCACGAAGGGCGTTCTGAATTCGGAGGCTTTATTTGGCCCAAACATGACCTGCACGGATGGGGCTCTGAATTCGGAGATTTTTTATCTTGGCCAATCGTGAGATCCACGAAGGGCGCTCTGAATCCGTAGGCTTTATTCAGCCGAAACGTGACCTGCACGGATAGGGCTCCGAATTCGGAGAATTTTTTTTTTATCTTGGCCAATCGTGAGATCCATGAAGGGCGCTCCGAATCCGGAGGCTTTATTCGGCCCAAATGTGACCTACACGGATGGGGCTCCGAATTTGGAGACTTTTTTATCTTGGCCAATCGTGAGATCCACGGAGGGCGTTCCGAATCCGGAGGCTTTATTCGGCCCAAACGTGACATGCACGGATAGGGCTCCGAATTCGAATACTTTTTTTTATCTTGGCCAATCGTGAGATCTACAAAGGGCGCTCCGAATCCGGAGGCTTTATTCGGCAGAATTTTGAACTCAGTTTCACAATGAGAAAACAGGAAACTTTGCATTGCAAAAGCGAAATGTGTACATAGTGAATCATTCAAAACAAATATCATGCCCCACAGGTCGGGTTCAATGATGAAATTTACGTAAATGCGAGGAATTCCAAGGGCGTGGCAGACTCCTCCCAGACATGTCTTTGAGCCGATATGCCCCTGTTCCCGTGATTGAGTCGATTTGATAGGGGCTGTCCCAGTTAGGACCCAATTTTCCATTAGTCGAATTCCTGGCAGCTGGAAGCACTTTCTTCAGGACCAATTTGCCTGGTACATAACGGCGTAGCTGAACACGCTGATTATACGACTTAACGATCTGCTTCTGGTACCGTGCCATGGACGCAAGGACACGGTCTCTTCGTTCTTCAATCAAAGTTAAATCCAAGGCCAACATCATGTTGTTTCGGCCCATATCAAAAACTTTTGATTTCAAGGTTGGGAGGCCGATCTCCAAGGGGATGATTGCTTGATTTTCGAAGCACAAAGCGAACGGCATTTCCCTAGTAGACCGTCTCGGTATAGTGCGATGTGCCCACAATACACTCGGCAATTCTTTGACCCATCTGCCTTTAGCTTTCTCCAGCTTCTTCTTGATGCCGTCCAAAATGGCTTTGTTGGAGGCTTCAGCTTGGCCATTACTTTGTGGATAAGCCGGGGTAGAGAAATAGGGCCGAATACCATACTTGTTGCACAGTTCTCGGTAGATACCGTAATCAAACTGGGTGCCGTTATCTGAAATAAGTGCTCTTGGAATGCCGAATCGTGTTATGATATTTCTCCATACAAAACGCTTCACATCAGTATCTCGAATGTGCGTCAGTGCCTCTGCTTTTACCCATTTTGTGAAATAATTTGTTGTGATAATAAAAAATCGCTTGTTTCTCGAGGCGCGAGGCAGTGGTCCGACGATGTCGAGTCCCTATTGGGTGAACGGCCAAGGACTGGTTATAGAGCTTAACTCTTCAGCAGGCAGATGGGTTAAGGGAGAAAACTTTTGGCACTGTTCACATTTTTTCACATAACATTCGGCATCAGCTCTCATTGTCGGCCAATAATACTCCTGTGTCACAGCTCGATGGGCTAAAGAGCGCTCGCCAGAATGGGCATCACAGCTACCTTCATGTATTTCAGTCAGGAGTCCCTCGACTTTACCCGGATGAACGCATTCTAGATACGGGCCAGAAAGGGATTTTTTGTAAAGTTTTCCTTGTGGATCTAAATAGTATCGCAGGGCTTTGTTTCACAGCTTGTGTGCTTCTTTCTTATCCGACGGGAGCTGTTCGGAAGATAGAAATGCAGCAATGGAGTCCATCCAACTCGGCTTTGACTCTATGACATTGATCTGGACTTCCTCTGAAGGGCCAATGCTCGGCTTAGGGATGAAACCCACTTCAATTGTCCGTTTAATCTCTGAGTTAATTGCGGAGGCTAGGCAAGCCAGGGCGTCTGCATGTGTGTTCTGATCACGGGTTATTTGGTTCAATTCATGATGGTCAAATTTTGCTAGCAAAGAATTTGCTGTTTTCATGTAAGCAGGCATACGGTCATTTTTGGCTGCATACTCCCCCTTTAGCTGATTGATCACCAGCTTTGAATCACAAAATATAAGTAGACGCTGAGCATCTAGGAGATGTGCATTCCGCAAGCCGGTTAGCAGGGCCTCGTATTCGGCCTCATTATTCGATGCTTCGAAGCCGAGTTTGACAGCCTGCTCGATTATCGCCCTGTCGGGAGCCATGATCACTACTCCGGCCCCGCTGCCGCATTGATTGGACGATCCATCACAGTACAACTGCCAAATGTCCCCAACATAAATTCTCTAGTTCGGCTTAGGTTAAATTTCATCAGACTTGAAGTCGGCAAGACCCCCAGTGAATTCGGTGACAAAGTCGGCAAACACTTGCCCCTTGATTGAGGTTCTAGGTAGAAACTGAATATCGTACTGGCCGAGTTCAAGAGCCCACTTTGAAACGCGCCTTGATGCTTCCGCACTACGAAGTACTAACCGGAGGGGGTGGTCTGTTAGTACCCCGATGGTATGCCCCTGAAAGTAATGCATCAGCTTTCTTACTGCCATGACGAGGGCTAGGATGAGCTTTTCCAACGGAAGGTAACGTGTTTCGGCGTCAACCATTTCCTTGCTCACATAATACACTGGCTGTTGCTCCCTAAGCTCTTCCTTTAACAGTACGGCGCTTACGGCCCGGTCGAAAAATGCCAGATATAAAATGAACGAGTCACATGCTGAAGGTGTTGTCAAGAGTGAAACTGATCGAAGGTAGGTCTTCAGACCGTTGAAAGCGGCTTCGCACTCGGAGGTCCATTCAAAAGTCTTACCTTACCGTAGAGTATGAAAGAATTATCGGCAGCGATCTGTGGAACGACTGATGAATCTGTTGAGTGCAGCGGCCATCCCCATCAACTTTTGAACCTCAATCGAAGGGAGCCGAGTTTTAAGATTGCTGTGATTTGCCTCGGGTTGGCTTCGACTCCTCAGTGGTTGACAATATAGCCAAGGAATTTTTCGGATGCGATCCCAAATGCACACTTGGAAGCGTTCAGTTTCATTTTGTACTTGTGTAAAATGCTGAATGTCTCTTCCAGATCGGCCAGATGAGTTTGCTCTTCTTTAGACTTGACCACCATATCGTCAATGTACACTTCCATAGTACGACCGAGTTGCTCCTTGAACATGGCAGTGACTAGTCTTTGGTAAGTTGCCCCTGCATTCTGCAGCCTAAAAGGCATAACCTTATAGCAATAGGTTCCTCCTGGGGTGAGGAATGCAATTTTGTCTTGGTCCTCTGGATGCATGGCGATTTGATGGTAGCCTCTGTAGGCATCGAGGAAGCTCATACATTGGTGACGTGCCGTGGCGTCTACGAGTAGGTCAATTCTGGAGAGAGGAAAACAATCCTTGTTTATTTAAATCCGTGAAGTCCACACAGACATGCCAAGTCCCATTTTTCTTCTTTACCACCATAGTATTGGATAGCCATGTAGGATAGGTCACTTCCCAGATTGCCTCGGCATCAAGCAACCGGTCAACTTCTTCAGCAACGACATCAGTGTGTTTTGCGCCTGACCGCCAGCTTCTCTGAATGATCGGCTTACATTTGGGGTCAACATTTAAACGGTGCTCAGAAATAGATGGATCTACCCCCGGTATATCATACGGCGACCATGCTTATACATCAAGGTTGCCGAGCAAGAAGGTAATTAGCTGCTGCCTGTCAGTTTTAATCAAGGAGGCGCCGACCATGAAGAACCTGTCAAGATCCTCATCAATTTCAACTCAGTCCAGGGCTTCCGTGGCCTTTTCACTTGGGAACCGCCCAACATCATCGAGACTCTTGCGATCCGGCACCTCAATAGAGTTTAGCTCCAGCTCTCTTGGTGTCTTTGTGGCGAGAAGATAACATGCTTGTGCCGATTTCTGGGAACCACGGATTTGTTCAACGTCGCGTTCAGTCGGGAAGCGGAGTAGTTGATGATAGGTGCTTGGCACGGCATGCATGGCATGCAACCAAGTTCGTCCCATGATAAGATTGTACAACAAAGGCAACTTGACAACCAAGAATTCCACATCTACTGTTCAGGAGCCCGCTCGAACTGGTAGTGTGATTTTGCCTAATGGGTATTCTGGATTAGCGTTG
Source organism: Camellia sinensis (assembly GCF_055761805.1). NCBI lineage: Eukaryota > Viridiplantae > Streptophyta > Magnoliopsida > Ericales > Theaceae > Camellia > Camellia sinensis. The sequence goes on from NC_138962.1 coordinate 94,871,663, forward strand.
AAGCCGAACAGCGGATAAGGAGCTGGAGACAGGTCCGACTCAGTGAACCCGAGTTTGATGAAGGTCTTGTAATACATAACCTCCGAAGTACTCCCCTAGTCTATGACAACGAGTTCAACAGTGAATTGGTTTATGCGTAGTTCGATGACCAATGGATCAATGTAGGGGAGTGTTACGCTGATCAAATCAGAATCGTCGAAGGTAATACTCGGAGCTTCATGGGGCCGTTTTGCTGGTGTGATTTGCTTTTGGGGGCCAGGATGGGACTAAATTGAATGTACGGCGGGGGCTGTCGGCAGGCTGTATATCATATGGATTACGCCGAGCGGAGGTGAATCCTGCCATAGAGCGACTTTTTTGGTTGAGTTGTTCTTTCGGACGTGTTGTTGGAGTCGACCGTCTTGTACTAACTCCTCAAGGTGGTTTTTCAAAGCATAGCGACTGTCGGTATCATGACCGTGATCTTTGTGATATTTGCACCGCCTATCCCGTCTCCTTGTGTCGGGAGGTCCTACCATCTTAGGCGGCCACTTGAAGAACGGCATATGTTAAATTTTAGTCATAACCATGGTGATCGGCTCCGACAACTCTGTATATTTCTTGTCCGCGCGCCTTGTACGCTTGCTATCCACTTGAAGTTGTTCATTAGATCGGTGGGAGCATTGGTCATTTGATCGGCGCGAATTTCTCTTGTCTCGTTTAGCCCGACCCCGTGGTTCAATGCTCCGTGATGGTACAGAACTTATCGGCTGAATGATTTCAGATAGGGCCGTCTTGACGGCCTGGTGCCCGGCTTTGACCCGCAGTGCGTCATCTTCAACATTGTAATATTCCTCGACTTTCTTCATCAACGACCAGACTGTTTTGAGGGGCCTTCTAGTCAAGGAACTGCGGTGGGCACTATCAGGATGCAATCCCATTTTAAAGGCGGTGATGGCCATGGAGTTGTTGCAGGCGCCATCCACAAGATTAAAGCATTCCCAATAGCGCGGCGAATACACTCGTAAGGTTTCCTTTGGCTGGATTTGCATTGCCCAGAGAGAATCGGCCTGCTTCGGCTAGACCTCATTGGTGATGAACCTTGCCCTGAAGAATTTTTGGAGTGGATGGAAGCTCTTAATCGATGCCGACTCCAATTTATAATACCATCTGACGACCAACGGTCCCAAACTGCTCAGAAATATTCGGCACACGACGGTCTCATCGTCCGCATGCAACGTCATAGCTTGCTTGTAATGGCGGATGTGATCAGTGGGGTCTGATTTCCTGTCATACAGGGTGAACGATGGGGCTTTAAACTTTTCGGGTAGTACTGCCTTTGCGATCCGTCGCACAAAGGAATTATACTGGTCCTCTTCGCCTGAACCATTTCGCCTTCGCTTATGGCGTGCACGCGGACTCTCTTCAGAGGAACTGGTGGTTTCGACTCGTCCCTTCTTTTTGGGTTCTGGGGATAATGAGTCAGAATCACTGTCACTTTCTTGTCTTCGAACTCGAGGTCATCGACCATCTTCTCTCAGAGGTCGTCCGGGATCTTGGCGTGCAGCTTGCTTGGATTTTGCTACTTCCAAGGCCAAATCCTGACAGAGGTGCTTGTTCTCAGCGATCATGTTTTCCAGCCTCTGTTTGTTTTGCGTCGCCTATTCCATGATCGCTTGCATTGTCTCGTGTGCTAAAGTCATGGGTGAGGTCTGGGCAAGTGAGTCGAAGTTCAAGGCAGGTCTTGTGGCGATAGTCTCCGATCCCAGCATGTTTGTTGGAGTGAGGTCATCTCTCTGTGTGGTTTTGTCAGTGACTATCAAAAGATCTTCCGTTACGCCCGCTATGGATTAGTTGAGTATTCCCACAGATGGCGCCAATTGTGGAGAAGTGGATTGGAAATACTCTTTGGATCTTGTGGGACGCTCGTGATCCTCAGCTCGCCACTTGAAAAGGAATGAACACTCCGGTCGGGGGTGCCGAAATTAGCACTCGGACGAATAAGTCAATGTATACTCTCTTGGTTGTTTGGGTTTTAAGTTAAGCATACTAGTTCTCACATACCTCTCTTTGGTTGTTGTTCTTCTATTTATATACGCTCCCAGTCCCTAGGATGGGCCCCACTACTAATCCGTCGGGTGATTGCTCACTCGGCCCTTCTTTCATCGTATTCCAACTTCCAATCGGCCCCTCATTCAGCTGGTTTTGTGGCCGACTAAGATATTCAGCATCCAGAACATACAAGACAGGGGCGAGTATAACATGTACCGATTACCTAAATGTGTACTCGGCCTATCTACATCCACTTTTATCCGGCTCCCACAAATTCATATATTAAATATATCGATTACACATTAAAAGCCTAACAACCATCCATTATATGATCATCATCCAAACACATAGTAAAAATTAATTTGGTAAAAAAAAAAATGTCTAAACGATTTATCAATTTTACATAATTTTATCTTTGGTGGGTAGAAAATATTTTTAAATATTTTTTTTTTGATGTTTATTTTTGTCAAATTAGTTTATGTTTTGTCGAATTGACGACATTGCCATTAAAATTGAGCAATGATATTTTCGATTGTCCTTATTTGAAACAAGATTTAAAATTCAGGATTAAATGTGTCACAATTGAAAAGTCAGGGACCAAAGTAACACCAGCCCCAAACTATAGGAACTGTTAGTGTAATTAGCCCTAATAATAATAATAATATAATATAACATAGACAAATATAATAATAATAATAATAATAATAATAATACATATATTTGAGAGAAGTGTGTGTGGCGGTTTCATCCACCATCATATGAAAAAAACATATACTATTATATTATTTACATTATTATTAAAATAAAAAAAAATACATATTTAAATAGTAAAATAAATGCAAGAAAATAAAGAAATTACATTAGATAAATCAACTAATCATTTCTACCATGTTGTATTATATATTTAAAGACAAAAGAGATAAAAATAAATAAACAAATGAAAAAAATGCGAAAACTCATGTTTGGAGGAAAAGATGAATTTTCTGATTACCAAACTTCCTTCCTAACACTCTCACGGTTATGTAGTACGCTTTGAGCTCTCAGCAAGAAATTGTAAGTTTAAGCTTTAATGGAATTTTTGAGTGGTATATATCAGTGGATAGAAATATTTAAGATTTTTTGAAATAAAAATTATTTTTTTTTCAAAATTTTCAATTCTCAAGACTTTGTAAAATTGTTTTTCAAAATTTTATCCCCCCCTTTTTTTTTGGGCCTCTTCTCTCCCTCTCTTTTTCAAACAATAAAATGAGGTGATATTTATAAATTTCCAAAACACCCAAAACACATGGCTAGCCATGTGGCATTTCCAAAAATGCATGGCTTGCCATGTGGTATCTCCAAACCATGCAGCTTGCCATGTGGTATGAGAGCCAAATTTTCAAAACTGCTAAATTTTTAAGATAAGAAAAAATTCAAAAAAAAATATTTTTGAATAGGTCTAAAATAATTTGGCCAAAACGGGTGAAGGTTGGGATTAAAGTTTAAACTTGAATTTTCTGCTGAGAAATTCATAAAATAGTACATTCTAATTTTCATCATCGGGTGTTCGGAAGAAAGCGCCCAAGTCTTAAGGCCGGTCAAAATGGGGTATCTAGAGTTGCCTCTCTTTGACACAGCTCAAAGTCATTTAATGACCTGAGTGAATGTCAAAACCTGAAGACGACCCTTTTGAAAAAGCTGTTAAACTCGGGCAAACAAACGAAATACAAATGCAATTGGTTGAATCCGAAGGTTGCCTACGTATCATTTTGTAAGGAATCAAACCAGCGTAGTTCAGGGGTATGATTCACATGATATGCTAAAAATACAATTGAAAGTAGGACTTACACGCTTCGCGAAATCATTTTTTTTTTAACATTCATGATTATGCAATGCAATGGAATGATGATAAAGATATGGAGGTGGCAACATTAGAGGCAAGCTTTGTGCAAATTATATGAAGCATAAAAGGGGGTGCATTACATACAAATCTGCCATAATACAAATGATAAAGGGGGTGCATCACATACAAATGTTACAAAACACAAATGACAGAGATAATACATCGCATACAAATGTGCCAAAGCACAAATGATAGAGGGGGGTGTATCGCATACAAGTGTGCATACCGCACAAATGATAAAGGAGATACATCGCATACAAATGTGCCACAACACAAATGAAAGAGAGGAGTGCATCGCATACAAATGTGCATACTGCACAAATAATAGAAAGGGTGTATCGCATACAAATGTGCCACAACACAAATGATAGAGGGAGGTGCATTGCATACAAATGTGTATACCACACAAATAATAAAGGGGGGTGCATTGCGTACAAATGTGCATACCACACAAATGATAAAGGGAGGAAATGTACAGTTGAGATCCAAACGCGTCTCACGCGAGAGGAGGAATAATGATCTCAAAATCCAAACCCATCACATGTGAGAGGAGAAATAGTGAACTCGAAATCCAAACGCGTTTCAAGCGAAAGGAAGAATAGTGAACTTGAAATCCAAACGTGTCTCATGCGGGAAGAGAAAAAGTGAACTCGAAATCCAAATATGTCTCACGGAAGAGGAGGAATAATGAACTTGAAATTCAAACGCATCTCACGCAGGAGGAGGAAAAGTTAACTTGAAATCCAAACACGTCTCATGCGAGAGAAGAAATAGCAAACTCGAAATCCAAACGTGTCTAACGCGAGAGGACGAAAATAGGGTTTTAATCAACAAGCAAGACCCAAACCGTACCTCAATAAGAAACAGGGGATTGATTTCAACTGGGAAAAAAAGTAAAGGGTCTTAACCAACAAGTGAGACCTAGACCATACCTCAATACGAAATAGGGGACTAGTTTCAACTGGGTAAAGGAGAAAAGAGTCTTAATCAACAAGCGAGACCTAGATTGTACCTCAATACGAAATAGGGGATGTGTTTCAACCGGGTAAAAGAGAAATGTTATAACCAAATGATAGGACAATTGTAGCCAAGTGATGTGAATGAATTGTAGCAAAGTGATGCAACAGTGTGACAATTGCTACCATGCATGACAGATGTAATAGTTAGTGCAAGTGTGATAGTGAATATAAAAACATGAAAAGTGTGATGTGAGACATAAAATATGCAATGTGATATGATGGATGCACAATAGACAAATACACAAATTGTTTGTTTGTTTGTTTGTTATTGTTTTATTTATTTTTTGCTTCTTTTTTTTTTCAAATTTTTTTTTTTGTGAAAAATTTCTTCTTTTATTTTATTTTATTTTTTTTGTATTTTGTATTTTGTATTTTGCATTTTGATTTTTTTTTTTGTATTTATATACATATCACATACATACAAACGATATACAAAATATGTATTACATACATATACATATACATATACATATACATACAAAACACACATACACACACACACACATATATACATGTATACAAACTACACATACATATACATATACGTATATATACATATATATACACATAGACAAACTATCTATATATATACATATCTCTCTTCCCTTTCCTATTTTTGTCTTCCTCTTCTTTTACCATCTTCTTTGAGTATCGTATTTGGCGCGTGATTTCAACAATCACGGCACCTGATCGGCACAACCAAACTAACCTTGATTCTTTAACGATTGCCTCGACCTTCTCCCTTATTTGGCTTCTTCTTCTCCTTCATTCTTTTTTTAATTTGAGGCATGTAAGAGAGATAGAGCAGAAAGCATCTCTCTTTGCTATTACTCTACAACTTCCTTCCTTGGCATTATTCTCCTTTGACATGGCCTCTTCTCGCTGTACTCTTGCCCTTTTCCCAGACCTTAATGACATGCCTATGCTGATAGAGATTGATGACACTGGCTTTTCTGAGCTTCTGCAGGGCGCCCTTGCCCTTGTTTTTCGTCTTCCTGCAATGCCGGTAGAACAAATGCTGGCAGCACAAATATGACATTGATGCCAGCTCTCATACTCTAAACTCATGTATGGAGACTGCAGTTACGGTATCCAATATGACTCGTTGACTACAAAGCAGAGCAAATGACTTACAGTGCTTGGCCGTACAACCCTCCTTATACCAACGTATGTATCAAGACGCGTGGCAGGAGATTAGTTAGTTGAGGAAGCAGAACAAGGAGATGAAATGTCGGACAACAAACATAGAAAGATTTGGGGTGCCTTGGTGTTCCTTATTCGATGGTCAATGGGGAATGATTTCCTTCCGAGGCCTTGCAAATCCTGAGGCAGGGCATTCAAAGCATTCTCCGGAATTAATCCCAATGCAAGGTGATCGGCGGTAGAGTTGAGTAATGAAGCTATCTGCAACTGCCTTTGATACTTGTTGTTGGGTTGCTGCTGGAATCTAAGAAATTCCCTCCCATTTTTTTTCTATATTTTTTTCACTATGTATTTCTCCTTTTTTTCATTTTTTTTTAGAGTTGGGCACCTATAGTTTCAACTCTCTTTTGTACAACTCTGATTGGGATTTGACCTTTGAAGTTAATAAAAAGAGTTTTTTTTTGCAAATGGCATGGATGACACATTTTGCATGAAGAACATTTTGTTTTGAAATTGAAATTGAAATTAACAATGGTTGCATTTGAATGAGTTCTAAACTGGATATTAAGCCTACAACTGATTAGAACACAAAATACAACTCAATGAAACAAAAACAAAGCAAGAAGAACCTAAACACACCTATTGACACTTGCCGGAATGGAAAGGACACAAAACATCATAGCGGGCATGCTTATAAACACTGCAGGCGTGACCAAGTAAAACAATCGTAGGCGCGTTCAGCATATCGCGGGCGCGACATCGTAAAACAAAATTCAAAACAAAAACCACAGTCGGTCAACTCCCAGATGATTGGCCGACTAAAGGGCTCTGAAATGACACATGTTAATGTGACCTTGGTAACGAAGACTTTCGATAGTGTGGGGAAAGACAGAAGACCTGACTCGACTATGCCCTTAGTTTATTGCTTTGACTTTTTCTTTTAATCCTTTGTAAAAACATTTTGATCAAGACGAGAGTTAGATTAGCATGCTTATTCCACTCTCTGTTTTGAAATCTTGTAAGCCAAGTTATGAGTACTAAATTGTTTTTCCTTTTTGGTCCAAAGGATGTCTGGTTTTGTAAAAATGAAATAATTTTCGAGAAGATCAGTCAACTTTATTAAAAATCATCAAAACTTATTTTCGCAAATGGTCATTACTCGACTAACATGAAATCAACCCTTGATATATACAACATCAAAATCAGATAACCCGAGCATGATACACCACATTGCCACTGGATCTATCTTGCAACTGAACCTTCAATGAAAAAGGAATAGGACAATTGAATTGAATGAAGATAACCCAATTGAACTTGGATAGGATAGCCGAGTCGAATACATATACACCAATCAAACATGGACGAAATGAGTGAACTGAAAATGGTTGGGGTGAAACTTCAGGATGAAGTTGCGTACGTATCCCAAAGATAGGAATCATGCCTTATGTAGTTTACGGGGATAAGGCTCACTCGGGTATTTTCACTATTCTTTTGTGCTCTAACTTTTGCTAAAGCCGTCCTTCTGGGTTTTCGACGTTGCGAGTTTTTTTTCATTTTAAGTTTTTCTTCATTTTTTCCTTCATTTTTCATTTTATTATTATTTTTTTTGTTTTTCTGCTCTGATTTTTGCTTGGGTCGCCCTTCTGGGTTTTCAACCCAGCGAGCCTCTCAAGGGTAGCACTTTTTCAGTTTGTCCATGTTGATTGGTTGCAAGAATTCCAAGCCATCTAAATCCATGAGAACAACCTCTCTTCTTGACCAAATAGTCGTGATGATGATGTAGGGACCCGTCCAATTGGGTGAGAATTTGCCCCTAGGGTCATGGATAGGATTTTGATTGTCCTTCAACACTAACTCTCTTTCTCTCAAATTTCAAGATTTGACTTTGTTTCCAATCTCCATTGGCTTGAGAAATGACCAAGTTGGAATCTCCAATCACATCCAACCTCATTGCCCCTAGTTCTAGGACAACTTCCAATTTGGCTATGCAACTCTCATACTCTAGTTGATTGGTGGACACTCAGAATCAAAGATTGAAAGCTAAGGTGGTCGGGCCTCAGGTTGAGAGGGATTCTATGTTGTACAATCTTAGGATCAATTCCAGGCATGTCTTCATATGACCATGCAAAAACATTTTTTGAAATCTTTTAATAAAATAACTAATCACTTGTGCTCTTCTGCAGACAATGTTGAACCCATTTGGGCCAAACAAGGATCCTTCTTAGTACCTACATTAACTAAGACAATCTCATCTATCAATGGCTTAACATGCCTCTTTTCCTCCTAGTCGATCAAATTTTGCAAAGCCCGAGGAAATTTCTTCCTATCCATTTTCATCAAAGTTTTGAAAAAAAAAAAAGTTTCAAAAATTTTGATCAAGGCAATGAACTGAAGGCACAGAGAAGTAGGTAGAATCTACAACACTTTCATTCAAAAGAAACTCCGACTCAGTGATGACAACATACTCAAAACAAAACGACAAATAAGACCTAGATAGGATAGAGATGTCTAGGTTAGCACTCCCAAAATCAACAGACTCTGACTAGCTAGATTGACTCGAGTCTGACTCGGACTCCACGGACTCGATGGAATCAGACTTGAACTCAATATCCGATTCAGAACTTGAAATGAAACCTTTCTCGAATTGCCAGTTTAAGTGCGGACCATCTACTGCGTTCAAAATAAAGCTTATGCAATTAACAGGTGGTCATTCCCCGATCACAAAAAAGGTCTCATATCCCGCAAGTTCTATGGATTCATGCTAGTATACTTTGTGGGATATTAGATTTTTCTGAATCTGTGGTGCTACGAGGACTTAACAAAAAGAAAACCAAAAACAATACCCCCAATCAGAATTCCAGTAGTATTTCGGCTCAATTCACATAACTGATCACTGTATACCCCACTAAAAAATTGAACTCAACCTCACAAATTGATACGCCTGAACCACTGATCTGAATTTGAGAACCTCTTTACAGTTTTCCATACATAGCATATAACAGGAAAGAGAACAAACATCCCTATGGGAGTTACCCTATCATTTCTAAGGTTGCCCTATCCTAGCTTTGAAATGATCTAGAGCTTCACTATTCAAACAAATGGTTTCATACATCTTAGAAATGGGAGAGCATCCTGTCCTAAGTTGAGAAGGTACTATAACTTACTATATGTACAAGGTTAGCTTTATTCTAGGGTTTGAAGTCAAGGTGACGTCACTAAAGAGTCCTTTGGTTAATAACCAGTTAAGATTCCAGGATGTTGGAAGATTCAATATAGCCTCTCTTCTAAGTTCAATAACCTTAGATATCAGAGCTATCTTTTCAACAGATCTTATAACACAAGGTCTCAAAAGTAACGCAGAGATAGGTATAATGCCACAAAAAGCTTGTCTGTGCTCCCACCAGGATTTGGGCAACACAGGGACTTTGAGTGCACCAATGTATGCAATGAAATAAGCATATAATTGAAAATAAAATTCATGTCATGGAGTTCGAGTCAAGGTTTTTTAAAATCCCTAGTAGAGTCGCCTGAAACTGTCACATCGCTTGGGGGTTACGCATACGCTAAATAGTTTGGACCCTCGATTTCTTTGATCTAGTCTCACGAATGCAATCTGAAATATAGATGAGAGTTCAAATTTGGGAACTTCTATATAAAATCCATTTTAGTGCAAAATCGTTGCCAGAAATGGACTGCATCACCAGATCTTAGAGTCGCCAATTAAAATTTTGAGAAAATTAGGACACCCGTGACTCTTGCCAAGGCTACTGTTCGTCGTAACTAGAGATGTCTCAGTTTGAAACCTTAAGTATAAGAGGAGAAGGTCATTAATTGAGCACCCTTGCTCACCCAATCAAAGATCAACCTCTATTAAACCATGATACGAGTTTTATTGACTATATATGTTCATGTTATAATTTATTTAATAAATCCTAAAATTTACTATATGAAGCAAACAAGTATAGACTATTTCATTTATTTTGGAACAATTTAATTTCATGTATTTTGAAAGAGTTTTGCAGATGTACAACTCAAAGAAATTGAGTTTACAAACATGAAAATCAACATCATTCCAAATTAAGCGACACAACCTTCATCCACCGGCATTCATACGATTATATCAAGTATGCAAGTAGCCTCATGATAGGATGCTTAAACATAGCTAAAAAAACAAACACAAGAGGGATGCTAAACCATAAAAATTTACACATTTACTAATGTCCCGCGAACAATAACAAAACAAAATTAGAAAATATGCATGATCTCAAATGCAAAATTTTAATGCAATACATACACAAAAAATGCAACTAAAAATTCGGCTACTAATACATGACATGCGAATCATTTCAAGATATGGGGTAGCACATTAAAACATATAGAAATTGATTAAACCCACAGATGCAAATGAGCCAGATCTAAATGCATGAAATATGGATGCAAAGTATGGATATAATGGAAAACAAAATATGATGCATATTTACAAATAAGAAAAGCAAGTAAAAGAATGGAATAGAAAGAAGCTGTTAGAAAAATAGTACCAAACTAAATGGAAAATATAATTTAAAATTATGCAAACACTTTTTGGGCAAAACCAAAAACTGAAATAAATCAACATAATAACGTAATTAAACTTACAGTACATAAAAAGATAAACCTGATCGAGTCGAGTGTGTGACACTCTTTCCTTAAGACAGATTTGTCCTCTCACCGGTGCTTAGGATTCAATGGACGTCTATCTCCCAGGATACAACGATCAATGTCTTACACTAGCAGCACTACTATTGCAAGCCTAGCGAACTTTGCTGTGCATGAACTCTCTTTATAGGAAAATTATACTCAGGAAAAATGAAGAATAAATGCAAAGTGAAGAAGAATGGCAATTCACCATTTCAAAATGAAGTGAGGGACATGGAATATAAAGACTTCTAAGTGACTCTTCAAAAAGGTTGTGATCCTTCAAAAGGACACACCCTTTCATTTCAAGAGACACAACTATTGAAGTAAATTAAATTCAAATTTTCCAACAATCCCCCACATGAATGAAATTTACGGAAAGGACATGCAACAACATGCAGACAAAGAGAGAGTACATTATGGAAATATCCTGCATCGGGATAGGTAGCTTTCGGCTTTGAACCTTCCCTAGTGAAAGCCTATCGGACTTACTAGCTAATCAGTGGACGCGATGCCTTGAACTGTTCAGCCGTTTGTGTAAGACAAGACAATAGAATTCACACAGAATATCTTCAAACACAGCTTAGTTCTCACGGTTGTGCCCGTTTTGGCCTTGGGCAAGTCCTGGTGTTTCTTGAGTGCTTTAGAGAATTTAGCCTTATCAATTCTCATAGAAGCGGCCCCTTCACACTCATATAGGTGATTCTTATTTCGAGTCTCTTAAATACTCCTCTTGAAAGATACCCCTCTAGGATTTCCAAGATATAAGTAATCATTAAAAGCATAGCTTACCCTAAGTTCCCTGCATACAGCACATGTTGCAGATATCACTCTCATCATAGGAATGGATAGGAGTTAGACCCCTTTAGTGATTTCTGGCGAGCCACACATAACTTAGTTGTCCCTTTGAACTTAGTTCTTGGGATCTCCAGTCATCTAAGTAGGGTTACCATTATGATGACTCTGATGTAATAGGCTTTAATCACATTCCCCTCGATAAACTTTTCCTCATTTGTTCTCTGGTCAAACATTTTGTTTAGCGGCCGCTATTTTTCCGTTTGACCTTCTCAGTTAGATATCATTGAGTAGTTAGTGAATCCATTATATTATCTTTAGACAATATTCACAACTAAAAGCAAATGTCATACGGTGTTAAGTCTTTGATTACATCAAGACTTATCGTTACTCTATGTTACTTCCGTTTAAATAATAAACATAGAGTTGTTCCTTAAGAGTTAATGAAACTATTGTTGCTTCTACTCCAACTTGGTCTTATATAAAGAATTGAGATTCTTTTTGGACCTATTATCGGAACCGTTACTTTGGTAAAATCCTCCAAGTACCCCCACATTTTAAGCATTCTAAGGAAACTTAATTCCTCTTGTTGATATATAAGTATACAAAATATTAATACACCCCCATAATTCTGAGATAAATCAAATATATCATTAATTGGCGTGCTTGAACTAAATAACAAGATGTAAACTATTTTGTGAATATAGTCATAATACTAATTTGTTAAAAACAATTAGACTTCATAACTTGCTTTTGCAGTACAAAGAAGAAATGACTAAAACCGGTTGTGGCCACAACATTTTGTCAAATAACATTTCTTTAGCCATGATTAATTTCTTTTTGTTTACTGCAACCCTTAATTCCAATCTCAACATGGAATATAAATATCACTGTATAAATACATTTACATCTTGTTTGTCTTATCCAGTATTGGTGACTACGTTGACAATTACCAAAGTGTCTTTCACCCATGAAATATTTTAATTTATAATATTTCATTACGGAGTTATCAGTCACCACACCAATTTTAGTCTTTATTCCAAAGAATAATTAGAATTTCTCTTATGTCAAAACACATAAGTTCACATTTTTATCAATACTGAAATCCATTTATAATACACCGCATACCAAATTGATATTAATGACAACATAAATTGATTGTCAACTCTACAACATATGTAGACATGGAATCTCTCTTCCCCCCACATTTGTGATAATACATAAATTAGCACAAACAACATGATTCATTCCTAGACAAATGTCACTGCCACAACTAATAATTCATTTTTGATGAATATTTGAGACAAAGAAAATTAAATTATCTTTTCTCTTTCAAAAGATAAACGCCCACATTAATATTATGGTTCATAGTTAAACAAATTCTACTATACAAGTAAAATAATGATTGATGACAATTTATGTCACAAACTCAAAGTTACTTTAAAAATAACTTTCAATTTGATTTTTAATCAAACTAATAATCAACATAAAAGATTCTTCAATCTACTTCCACTTAAATGGAATGACACCATTATTTCAATCATCATGTTTAAACTTTTCTGGTGTTAACGATTGTTAATACTACTATCACAATCAAACAAAAAGGATTATTTACACAGGAAATATACTTTTCGAAATAATACCCCACAAGAGATCCATGGGTATGTCATCATCACAATCACAAATTAATTAAAAATTTCACAAATTTTCAAATAAAGTTTAATTTCTTAGACAAAGCACTGGAAATAAATCAGTCAAAAACTAACACATCACATTTTTCTTTTCTCATAAAAGATTTCATGGCAACATATGACACCATAAGGCTCATTGCAAATTAATTAGAATTACTACAAATTAATATGCACATGTAAATGACATCAAATTACATTCAAAAAACCCAAGTATATAACATATACTATATATTTTCTCAAGTTTCAAAACTTCACAAACCAAAAATCATACCGGATTTTAGTAATTAAAATCATAACTTGATTTTAAAAACACATTTTTAAGAAATTTCCATAAAATATTTGTCAAATATTTGTGCATTTCCTGAAGAGGAACTTGAGATACTAACTTATAAACAAATATATCTTTGTGGACCTATTAACAGACATCCACAAATCAACCTTTTTTAATAATCTCATCACTTGATAATGCACATCACTGGAGTGAGTAAAACAATCATGAGTAAAAAATTATTACGGATCATAATCTGACGAAAACTCTTGACTTAAGATTCAGAAATGATGATGTCAATGTTGTTCTTAGGCTCTTCCTTTTTATAGTTCCCACTTCTTGAGCGAGGCATGTTAATAAACAAAAATCAAGAAGATCTGTAAATAAGATTTGCTTTAGAGAGCACTCGGATGCCAAAAAGTCACAACTCCACAAGTACCACTTCAAGTTTGAAAGACACGTTTTCACAATTTTCAAACTCTGAAAAACCTTGACTTTAAAAGAACATAGAGCATAACCCCCACTATGTTTCTTAAACTTCAACTTTAAGATTTTAAGATTAATCAACTCAACAGATCCTCATCAATTTGTAATTTCTGAATATCATAATCTGTTTTTGCCTTCTTTTTTTTTTAAAAAAAAAAAAAAAAAAAAAAACATATATGGATAGATACAACAAATTACATATATATATATATATACACATGAACAGAAACATTTTGACAAGATTAGATGATAAAGAGAACATACACGATTATACAACAGAGGATAAACCTCTTGCAAAAGCAAAATGTCACGCCCCACTTTTTATTACTCGAAATATTACCAATTTCATTTACTTAATTCCATTTCAGAGATAACATGCGGAAATAAACTCGTATATTCAACTTGTAGAAGTGAATAACATTGCTCTCATTCGTATGCAAGTAAATACAACATGAGTACACTAAATAAATTGCCCTTGGGCTTACATCATTAAAGTCAAGAAGAAGGGTATAACCCTTTTTACATAAATGGCATTCCGCCAACACAAAAGAGGCCCCGTGGCCAACAAATAAGAAGATCCAAAACCTTGTAGAACATCCTGGCTATCACCTGAAAAAGATTCAACAACGTGGGATGAACATATAGTCCAGTAGGGATCTCAACATGATCTCCAACAATAACAACTTACAGATAGCTATGATCATGAATGTTCATTCTCATACTAGAATAGTAATGTGGCAGTTTATACAAAATATACATAAGTATGAACTTTTTTCGAAAACAGCCATTTCATTAGACGCAATAAGCGGTTCATCTTTATTTCCTTTTCATTACCCATTTCCACAAACTTTCGTGACAATAACAGTTCTAGAAAACAATTTCACCAAGCCCATTACTCTTCCCCCATTTTCCGTACTTACAACAAAATGACCTTTTTTGAAAACATGTTCACAAATACCCCATTTTCCTTCACACTTTCCAAAATCTTAAAATAGCATTTTGGTTTGTTCCCAATACATTTATATCAATACATGCATGCCTTAAATAAAAGGGAAATAACAAATCATCAACATGTATATAATCCACAAATGAGGCAGCTCGGCCTTTCAAAACTGTAACCATCGCAACCCATAACATACTTAGATACACTGACGATAACAATTACAACTCTGCTCTACCGGCTATATGCACAGTAAGCTAAGGATACGCCAAGCGATAAGCGAGATAATAACTCATTTTAAACATTTCATACCTCATAATAGATACACATTTTAGTACTGTATCAATCTCAGATAAAAACACTTCCATACTTCACAAATGATACACATTTTAGTGTTGTATCAATATCAACCAAAAACACTTCTATACTTCACAAATGATACACATTTTAGTGCTGTATCAATATCAAACAGTTTCCGGTTTAGAGGTCCATCCCCTATCTTCCCCTAAACCGTGGAGTACATCCCCTATCTCCTCCCACACAACACAATGTATATAAACAATTATCATATACAAATTCCTCAATACAACAAAGCATCAATAACAAGTGTAATACATACACATAAACTATTCAATAATGTTTAACCAACACAAGTGTAACGCATACATCACAATTCAACACACCAATGTCATCCTCCACCGATGACCAAGGACAAAACCTCTAGATGCATGTATTCAGTACACCTAATAAAAGAGACTCAACTCTCAAGCAATCCTTAAACCCAACAACGACACTAGTATGATAGGTAAAGATAAAACCCCCAAATGTGTGTATTCAACACTCATGATACAATAGTTCAATTCTCAAATTTATTTTCTGAGACTCACATAGAGTTAACATTTCATTTACCATTTTCAAGATCAACTTTCATAATTTTTCAAGTCAACATGTTCCATCACTTATTCCAAAAACACTTTTTCCTTTTTACAAAACCAATTACATTCTCTTCATTTTACAAAATCATTTCCATGGATAATAAGCCATAACCCAACTTGATTCATTACGTTCATTTCAAAATAACTCCAATACCATAATTAATCCTTTAACTGATAACACCTTCTACACAACTCATATTAACAATAGAAATTTACCAACATTGTTCAACCATAAACCCTTTTTATTTTACCAAATCAAAATATAATTTAGGGCTTTCGCTTCTTTCAATAATATCATGCTAATTTTATTCTCTAATTAGTCCAAACCACAGTCAATGATAACAAAACCATTCTCAAACAACCAACCCTAGGTTCCCCTCATGATTTTAAAACAAATCCAACACGGATATGATTTTCATGCAATACAAAATTACCACATGTCTATCTATAGACGGAGTATTGAAAAAGAACAAAGAAATCCCTACCTCAAATGGAGAAGATGAAGGCCAAAAACCAAAGTGCTCCAAATCACCAAACTTTCAGATTAAAATGAAGATCAAGGGATGCTCCACACTCAATACAAAGGAACTAGGGTAGAAGATCACTAGAACTAGATGTATTTATAGAGAGAAGATGTAGTCTAAAGAGAGAAACTCTCAAGTTATTCATTCAATGAACTTCATTAAATTGATTAATGTATCTCATATATTCATGATACATAATGCATCTTCTATATTAATGAATTCATTAGATAGATTAATGTATCTCACATATTCATAATAGAAACATAATGCATCTCTAAGATTCATTCATAATAAATCCATCACATTCAATGTATTAGCATTAGTCTTCTATACATTGTATAAATAGGTATCAATGATTAGTCACCATCTAATTGATGTACATGTATCTTACTAATGAGATGAATCTAGTATAATCATGCAAAATCTTTGAAAAGTTGACATATATTACAATTAAACAATGAAGGTAAAATCGGGATCGCTATACAAAATCTATAACATTCATATACAGAGGACTCGGAATTTGAATTCCATTGACACAGAACACAAGTTGGGACTGTTACGCATAACAAATTCAATGCCGAATTGGGTAATAAATGGGCAGTGAAGAAATTCAATTTCTTTCACGAAAACACAATTCGATGAAAGGGCCATGAGTGTAACAACATGTATTGGTTCTGTTGTTCATAAAGACTGTTACACAAATTCCAAAAATTATATTTGCCCAAAAATTATATACATCGAATCTGTCTTAAGATTGTTAGAAAAATAGTACCAAACTAAATAGAAAATATAATTTAAAATTATGCAAACGCTTTTTGGGCAAAACCAAAAACTGAAATAAATCAACATAATAACGTAATTAAACTTACAGTACATAAAAAGATAAACCTGATCGAGTCGAGTGTGTGACACTCTTTCCTTAAGACAGATTCGTCCTCTCACCGGTGCTTAGGATTCAATGGACGTCTATCTCCCAGGATACAACGATCAATGTCTTACACTAGCAGCACTACTATTGCAAGCCTAGCGAACTTTGCTGTGCATGAACTCTCTTTATAGGAAAATTATACTCAGGAAAAATGAAGAATAAATGCAAAGTGAAGAAGAATGGCAATTCACCATTTCAAAATGAAGTGAGGGACATGGAATATAAAGACTTCTAAGTGACTCTTCAAAAAGGTTGTGATCCTTCAAAAGGACACACCCTTTCATTTCAAGAGACACAACTATTGAAGTAAATTAAATTCAAATTTTCCAACAGAAGCGGGCGCGGAAAATTATTACAATACCGAATATCTACAACACCGAATAAAAGACGTGGGGTTTGGAAATTATTAACAAATCAAATATAGAAATAATAATAATATAATATAACATAGCCAATAATAATAATAACAATAATAATAATAATAATAATAATAATAATAATAATACATATATTTGGGCAAATTGTGTATGTGGCGGTTTCATCAACCACCGCACCAAAAAAAACATATATTATTATATTATTTACATTATTATTAAAATAAAAAAAATTACATATTTAAAACAATAAAATAAATGCAAAAAAATAAAGTAATTACAACAGATCAGCTAACTAGTTTTACCATGTTGTATTATATATTTAAAGACAAGAGATAAAAAAAAATAAAAAAATAAAAAAAAATGAGAAAAGTGCGAAAACTAACATTTGGAGGAAAAGATGAATTTTCCGATTACCAAACTTTCTTCTTAACACTCTCACGGCTATGGAGTACACTTCGAGCTCTCAGCAAGAAATTGCAAGTTTAAGTTTTAATGGAATTTTCGGATGGTATACAATAGTGGATAGAAATGTTTAAGATTTTTTGAAATAAATTTTTTTTTTCTCAAAATTTTCATTTCTCAAGACTTTGTGAAACAAAATTTTTAAAAAATTTTCTCTCATTTTTTTTCCCTCTTTTTTTTTTTTTTTTTTTTCTTTTTTTCTTTTCAAACAACAAAGTGAGGTGGTATTTATAGACTTTCAAAACATCCAAAATACGTGGCTAACCATGTGGTATTTCCAAAACACATGGCTTGCCACGTGGTATTTCCAAACCATGTGGCTTGCCATGTGATATGATAGCCGATTTTTCAAAACTGCTAAATTTTTCAAATAAAAAAAAATTAGAAAAATATTTTTGAATAGATCTAAAATAATTTGGTCAAAACGGGTGAAGATTGGGATTAAAGCTTAAACCTGACTTTTTTGCTGAGAAATTCGTAAAATAGTACATTCCAATTTTTATCATCGGGTGTTCAGAAGAAAGCGCCCAAGTCTTAAGGCCGGTCAGAATGGGTTGTCTACACCATTGCAAATGCAAATATAAAATTAAACAAATGAGTTAAGACTATGTTTGAAATCACCAAACCAAACCAAATCTAGGATCTTCTCCCTCACCAAACTATCTGTTAAATTTTTTTTTCAAATTAGCTAAGGTTTGTGCACTATTTCTAACACTGTTTGGGTACAGTGTGTAGTGTCAATGGAGTAAAGAAACAGACCCTGCAAACCATCTTCATGCCATAGCTTGACAAGAGACCTCCATTAACATATATCGCTGCTAGAGGAAGAAGAGACAAGAGAGAGAGAAGAGGAGAAGAGGCCTCACCAACAATGGTTGTGCTACCAGATTTGTGCGCTAGAGAAGGTCGTCTTCGATCTGATCGTCAAAGACCTTGCTGGAGTAGAAGAGATTGGAACTGAGTGTTAAGAGAGAGAGAGAGAGGGTGGCCTATATCGATTTGGACTTGGCCACCGACGGCGTTGGTGGCGTCGAGAAAAAGGTCTAGTTAGGTGTGGCAGGTGGGAGGTGGATGACAGTGATCGAAGGTGAGAGAGAGAGAGAGAGAGAGAGAGAGAGAGAGAGAGAGAGAGAGAATGAGAGAGGAAAACAGAGAGCAAAGAGGGGCGATGAGCAGAGGAAAAATAGAAAGAGGAGTTGTGAGGAGGCTAGGGTTTGGTTTAAGTATAAAGTATATATACATGGGGTATTTTGGTCATTTTATCTGAGCTTGTCTTATGGATAAAGTATTGGGTGATTCTACTTACACCACTACTTTACCTCCTTACATCCTCTATATGAGTATTTTTTTTTCCAATTTTATCCATGTGTGAAATTACCTTTAAGGACAAAACACTAAAACTAAATATATTTTGTTATCTCCTTACACCCCCTCAGTCTTCAATCCCTACTCCTCTTTTTCCTTTTTTAATTTTTCTTTTCTCTTACATATCTCTTTTTAAAAAGTGAGAATCATAGTATTTTGATTAGTAAAGAAAGCAATGGATGAAAAAATGGTGGTGAAGAACCATCAAAAAAGTAAAATGGTGAGTTTTTTTTTTTATTTGGTAGGTTTTTGTTTCGTTTTTCTAGACTGGTGTTCGACTTTTGTTCAGTGGTTCGAAATCGAACAAAATAAAATAGTCTGGTATCACATTGTCGAACAAAAAATATAAGTCTGGTAACCAATTACCGAATAAAAGATATATTTCCGATAACCCCAAACCAATTTTTTTTTAATTTGTTCACCTTCTCATTACCATGTATTTTCAGTTTCATTTTTCTTTTTATAGTTTTTATTTTTTTGCCTGGAAGGATTATACTTATACTTATTACAACAACGCAAGTACTGCAATATTAGTGGACTCTTATTATGAATTCATTACAGACGAGGTTTGTTAAGTTTTTTTTTTTTTTTTTATGAATACAATTTTTTCTTTTTTTTTTTAATTTGTATTGAGTTTTATTAATAAATTGACATATAAATGTATTTATTATCTATAGTTTTTTAGTAGTCATGAAGTATTAATTAAATGGGCTTTTGACATTGGGAAGAAGATTGGATTTGTCAATGTTATAAAAACATCAGATGCGGGAGGTAATGACAGAAAACCAAGACTTACATTTGCTTGTAAAAGAAGTGGTTATTATAGAAATAGCAGGAAGATTAAGGAGGAACGATTGAGGTTGACATGTTCTAAAAAGTGTGGATACCTATTTCTATTAAGAGGGGAAAATTACCTACAAATTACCAAGACTAATTGTGATAACATGTTTGATTGATAGAAGCAAACGATGATAGATGTTACGGATACTTTATGAATATTCGTACACTTGATGTTTTCATGAATAATTTTATGGATACTTTTTATGTATAATTTTATATATGCGTGTTTAATTTATGAATTTTTTTATGGATGCTTCAAGAAAAAAGTAAATCTTTCAATGTACAACGACAGGGGCTTAAACAACTCTATTGTAGTTTGGCAACATGACACTAGAGTAATCTCATTTGTATAACAATATATCATTGAACATGCACTTCACAAATGACTCAAATTAATTTCTTGTATCATCTAATTGGACGACAAATAATGCTAGGGAAAAATATTGTCTACTAACATGGCATTGGCATAATTCAAATTAATTAGCGTTGTATTATCAAACAGGTCCACCACAAATTAAAAATCATTGTTTGGAAGAAGAGGTCTGTAAACATATAGCAACAAAATACTAGAGAGATCTATTTTTTTCAGTAACATAACACCGAAATAATGTAAATTATTTGGCACCGTGTTATCGAAATTAGTGGTGTAAAGAGATGAAATGGTTAATTTAAGGTTGGTTTTGGTAATATATTGGGGGTGTAATGAGAATTACATTTTTTTAGTGGTGTAATAAGATAGAGGGTGTAAAGAGGTTAAATAGTGGTGCAAGTAGAATCACCCCAAACAAAGTATTTGAGCGTTTTGGACAAACAAAATTCAAAATTGGATTTATGGACCGAATACCCTTTATTTAATTCATTTATAGGGAAACAATTTAATTATAGGGAAATAAGCAAATCAGTTTTCCATATTAATTATAAGGAAACAAAATCAATCAAACAAAATAATTTAAACAGATTTGAGTTGAATTTTGTTTAATTTATTTTAAGGAATGAAAGATTTTATGTAGAGATTTTAGAAGATGGACAAATAAATTGGAAAGTCAACAAACTATATGTTTCTATATTTGAGTTTAGGAAATAATCATCTTTTAGGCAATGATCTTAGGAGATGGACTTGGAAATTTTTTTATTTTTTAATTTAAAAATTATGTGAGACATATGAATGGTTTATTATTTTTTAAGATTAGAAAAATAAGAAATTGAGGTTAATTATGTGGAGGCCTTAGAAAATTTCTCACTAAAAACCCTCTTTTATTTATATAATGTATAATAGATAGATTAGTGACTTGCGTGATACACAAAATTTATACATTTGAATAGTTATAAACGACAAAAAAAAAAAATGTTATTTGATTATAGTATATAATAGATAATTAATAAATTATTAAAATTAATTTGAAGCTTATTATTTAAAGTACATGGAAAAAGTGATTTAAAGTAAAATAATTTTAGTTATCTTCTGGAGAATGTTTTGAATTATCTAACATATATCTCGTGCTATGCATGATCTTTGAACATTCAAAATAATATTTTTTTTTGTTAAAAATACGAGAAAAAAAAGTCAAAATCAAATATTTTCAAATTTTCACATTCAAGTTACACTTAATCAATGTTTTTGTATTATCAATTTTAGATAACAAATATATTTGTTGTACTATTGTTGGTAGAAATTAAAGAAAAAATTAGATAAACTACAGAAACTATATTTACGGTAAATCTTAAAGACGTTCTATACCTATGTAATATAGTTTGCCTGGTGTTAAAGTTCGTTGGGTGATATGGCACATCATAGTTGCCAATTTACCATAATAATGTATTCCCTTCTTCTTTTATTTATTTATTTATTTATTTCTGTATGCGAAATGCAAACAAAATTAATTCAAGTAAAAAGCAAATAAAAGAATGAAATGGACAATCTGCAGATGTAGCAGTAACTCCTTTTCAAGTCACCACTGGGGAGAAAGAAATGTATATGGTTTTGGTTGTGGCTGTGATGTGGATTTGACATAGTATAGGTGGTTGGAGGCAGATTCGATTTGATTGATTGATTTATTTATTTTTTTGAGGTGAGAAATACGGAGATGTGGTCTATACATCTAGTTTGACTTTTAGAAGGGAGGTGAAGAATTTGGATGGATAAAATTAATTAAAATAAGTAAATGGAAAATGTTTGAGTATTATAATTTTTGTAATTATAATGGTTTAAAATTATTAAAATGACATCGTTTTGACAGTTTTGAGTCATTGTGACTATAAAAATTGTGACCACAAAAATTGTGACCCTCTAATATTGTTGTAAGTAAATTATACTTTGTTGTTTTTATATTTAGACATTCTTTTACTTTTACTCTTAAAGTTGTTTTTTATTTTTTTTCACTTTCACCTTTTGTATTTAATTTTTTTTTCTTTATTTTTAAAATTAATTTTTGTTAAAAACTAGACATAAAATGACACATTTGACAGTCACATAGTATAAAAATATTTTATTATATGTAACTTAGACTTCTGACACTGACATAAACTTAATTTATATAGTAATATTTTTTTATGTTATGTGACAGTTATTGTGACATTTTTTGTCTAATTTTTAATAGAAATTAACTGTACGAGTAAACTAAGAAAAAACATGAAGGGTCACAATGAAGGAAAAAAAGAAAAAGAAAGAAACTTTAAAGACTAAAATGAGAAAGTGACTAAACATGGATTGGAGAGATTTTGACCCTAGTGTCTTCTTCCACCCATTTCATTTACTCCTTGATTTCTCTTTATTTATTGAGATTTTGACCTTAGTGTCTTCTTTAATTTTGGAGAGCTCGTCAATGGCTACGTTGTGTTCGGTGGAGATCAAATTTTAATCCCATTGATTTCGAAACTTTTCATCTTCTCCTCTTAAAGTCTTAAGGTAGTGAGTTCTTTGAGTTATTGTGAGACCAGGAAAATCCTCTCACATGGATTGGAGAGATCCAACAAAGAGATGAGCTTTGTCCCTGTAATTTGCAAAGATGAATGTAGTCAGCGCCACCCAACCGGGGTTACTGGCATGGAGACACTCCGATGGTGAAATTAGCCACTGAAATCAGAGAAGAAAAATGAAGAGAATGAAGTGTTTGTGTGATATATGGCAAAGAGAGATGAAGCATACCATTTGTGTTTTGGGTCCTCTCCTTTTATAGGGGATAGATGATCTTTGTTTAGGATATTTTATCCCTAGAGCTAGGATATTTTTCTGGCTCCCACAATAGTCCCAAAACTTTCACTTTTTTTGACACAAGAAATGGAAGTTTTTTTTGTTCTGAGTTTGATGGCTCTAGACCACATTGCCGAGCGATGTTGCTTGAATAAATATGAAATCCCCTATAAAAAGCATTGTGGAT
Organism: Camellia sinensis; assembly: GCF_055761805.1. Taxonomy (NCBI): domain Eukaryota; kingdom Viridiplantae; phylum Streptophyta; class Magnoliopsida; order Ericales; family Theaceae; genus Camellia; species Camellia sinensis. The sequence goes on from NC_138962.1 coordinate 94,895,400, forward strand.
ACATATATACATGAACAAAACAAATGATCAAATGCACGTATGAATGTATATATGTGTGAATGTATGATTGCTTCGAAACTTTCATTATTTACGATAAAAGAAATGAGAGTTTTTGTTGCCTTGCTGAACTACACTGTTCAAATAGATGATAGGTTACTACCACGGAAATTTCTGTAACAATGGGCCACGGTATTGTAACCCCCGGGCAAAGGTGTAGGTCGCAGTATGATAGCCCTCGGGTGAGGGTGTATGCCGCGGTATTATTACCCCCGGGCGAGGGTGTAGTGTATTGTCGAGTGTGAAAATTGCTTCAAAAGATGGCCTTCTGTGCTGAGCTAGAGATATTTCTCTGTGCCAAGTACGGAGAGCTCCAAAATATGGAGGCTTTTGTTGGTGTTAGGTGGCAATCAATTGCAAACCTGCAAGGCTAATAAGCCGTGTCAATGATTGCCTGTACCAACTAATACAAATATATCAAGCACAAAAAAGTGGAAAGCTTTAAAGCCATAACAATGACGGCGTGCAAAAATATGCGAAGAACTGCCGAGCGTGTATAAGAGTTGTGTTGTGATTTCGGCAATGAGTATTAAGACGATTAAATTGCATCGAATTTAGAGTGGACGGTGGCCAATAGTGCCAAGAAGTACGCCGATAAAAAAGTAGCCCCGGTGCTTTCGTATGGAAGTGGTTATTCGGAAAGCATTTGGAATAGACTTGAGTCAAAATTGCCGAATGATGCGAGTGGTTATATTGGCAGGAAGATGCCAAAATTGTTGAATGCGGCATGGAGAGCTGCGAGAGTGGCACTGCATAAAGAATCAACAAATTATTGGTATGAAATGTACAAAATCAGACCATGCAAATGTGTTTAGAAGGCTCAAAATAGCTGGAACAACTATTGGATCATTGGAATGGGACTCCTAATGGCGTAGTTTTACCCAAAATGGATCTGAGGGCTCAGATCAACAGGGTGTAATGCAACCATGAAGCACAAGATAATTTCTGCATAGCTTGCTGGGTCATCTTCTCCAGCAAAACAATTCATCACTTTCTGGGCAAACTTTGATCGGCCTGTATGGCTTCGTTTTAGCTCCGATTTCGACGTGGTTTGCTGTGTTGGACTCATCTCGATGAGTACTCCACATTGGTATTATCAAAACTTGATTTTGACAGTGTTGAAAATTGCAATTTTTTGAAAATATGGGTTGTTACGCAACTATTGGCAAGCGTTGGTTACTTTTTTGCTCCTCTGGTTAGTGGCTTTGGACTCCTTGAGTTGACGCGAATCCTCTGGTATAGTTAGATGTGGATTTTGGTAAGCCGAGGTGCTAGTTTTATGTCGAGATCGTCGTGCCAAACAAGTTGTCCATGCTAGATAAAATGCAAAGTTGATATTAATTTGCTCTTGATAATATGTCGAATGATCTGTGAATTGCAGCGGTAATATATCAAATAAGTTGTGAATTGATAATATGCGGATTTGTAGTTTCTAATATGTCGAGTAAGTTGCCGAATAAGCCGAATAAGTTGTCGAAGCTGAGTTGATAACATGCAGAGTTAATGCAAATAAAAATTGCCAAATAAAACAATAAGTCGTCGAAACTCTGTTGATAATATGCAGAGTGAATGAAAATAAAAATTGTCGAATAAGCTAATAAGTTGCCAAAACTCCTTGTTGATAATATGCCGAATAAGCCAATAAGTTGTCGACTTGTTCGTTGGGCTTGTAGATGTAAGTTTGTTCGTTGGTGGTTGCCGAGTAGGCATAGTTATGATAGTCGAATTTTGAGGTATATTTCGGACAAATAGTCTGAGCCGAAATTGAAGCCAAAGATGACGTTGAAGTCGGAGATGGCGAAATCAAGCTCGGAATTGTTTTGACCATGCACTGTTTGTTATTACAGATATAGTCTGAGCGTCGTCCTTATCTAAGCTGTTTGCTAATCTCTTGAAGCTAATTCATCCTTGTTGTCTTCGATTGTTCTTGCTGCGTGAGTTTCTTGGGTAACAAACTAGGAAGAATGATAGGTTTGGATCAGAGTTGTTGTTGATGGGGTTGGAACTCGGCAATTGATTGTTTGCCGATCAATCTGTACCTGCAACAAAGGATCTGAAAGGCCAAGGAAATTGTGTACAAAGCTTGTTTATGGCCATAGATCTTCTGATGTACCCATTTGACCAATCCTTGAATTGGTCCTACATGACTGAAGTTGCCGAATTGAAGTTGGGGTGAGTTAGTCATTCGACTTATTGAACCATAACACAATTCTTTAATTCTTGTTAATTGTTAGCACATGCACATGTATATATATTCCAAGAATCAACATTTGTGAGACAATAATTTAATAAATAAAGTCCCAGAGTGGGTTTGGCCAGGAACCTTTTTTGTAAGGCCGAAAAGATGTTCTCACAAAGAAGTGTGAAACCCATTTTTAGAGAGAGAAAATTTAGACTCTATTGTAGATTCACTACCTTTGTCTCATGCTTTCAGCTTTCTTAGACAAAATTAATATTTATTTCACAAAATCTGTGAGCATAAAAATAGAGACCTATACATACATATATGGTGTTTGCTCTTCTCTTCATTGAATTCTCAGATGTGTCCCACAGACGGCGCCAATTGTGAGACTAGGAAAATCCTCTCACATGGATTGGACAGATCCAATGAAGAGATTAGCTTTGCCCCTATATATCCGCAAAGATGAATGTAGTCGGCGCCATCCAACTGGGATTACCGGCCGGAGACACTCTGATGGTGAAATTAGCCACTGAAATCAGAGAAGAAAAATAAAGAGAATGAAGTGTTTGTGTCATCTATGGCAGAGAGAGATGAAGCATACCATTTGTGTTTGGGGTCCTCTCCTTTTATAGGGGATAAATGATCTTTGTTTAGGATATTTTACCCCTAGAGCTAGGATATTTTTCTGGCTCGCATAGTTATATATATGATTTAGCATGTCTAGTTCTTCTCTTTTAAAATTTTGGTAGTGTGGTGTGGATTTTTATTATGTGGGTTTGTAAATCTTCATGAAAATGATTTTTTTTTGGTGAGAATGTTCAAATTAGAGATATTTTATGAACTTATGAAATCCTTGAAAACAACTTGTGAGAAGAAATGATGAAGAAATGAAAGAAAACCTTTTTGGGACAAACCCTAGTTTTGAAAAAATTTGGGAAATAATGGATTTTATAAAATACCTATGAAATTAGTGATAAATTTCTGCAGAAATTGATAGAAACTTCGTTATATTGATTGTGAAATTGGGACAACCATGGGATGAATAATTATTGTTGTTGGAAAATGTTATTGGCTTTGAAATGGTATACAATTAAAATATGAATGGAATAATGATTGTGAACCTATAAAAAGTATAAATGTCACATGGATCATATTGTTGTGTTTCTTTGAGAATCATTGAATGGAAGTGGCCTTGAACAAATATGGAGATGTTGTACAAATGAGATACTTATATGTAATCACCGTTCATTTCACGCAATTGCATCATTTTAAATATTGTTCTGTTGTAGCTACACCTTGGAAATAAAATTATAGTTTTGAGAAAATAACGGTTCTTATGGTAACATTTGGGGTAAATATTTTGTTATGTCCGGATAGAGTGTGTAGTTTATGTTGTTTAAGTTGGCTTGAGTGTTCAGAGTGAAAGACCAAAAACTCGCGCAAGGAAAAGGTACCACGTGTCTTTCGGTTAGGAGCCGGTAAAGTGGGGATTTGGTAGTGCTTGTTATGCTTACTTGCTGACACCAACTTTGGAATTACCTAAGTCATATTTACCACCCCTTATTATCATTTGAATCTTATGAGGAAAAATGAACTTTTGGAAGAAACATAATATGTGTTTTAGATGAAATGGGAGATTTTGACTTTTGAACATGTCATAGCAATGCATTTATGAATTTGAGACTACTTAAACATATATACTTTGTTAAAATATCTCTACTAGATTTTGTGCTCACCTCTAGTCGATTTGTGTAGGTAAGGATGTGGTGATCCCGCCCAGTTGAAGGCGTGGAGTATATTGAGGGCTAGAGGGTCACCCTTTTGTATGAAATTTTGGCAAGCCAAGGGCTATCGTGTTGGGTTTGATAACCTTTTTGTGTGTAACTAGGCTTAATCCTTGGAAGTTGTAGCCTTTAGATATATGTTTTGTTGTTATTTTCTCTTATAGTAATTTTTGCACATGCTATAGATTCACCCTTTTAGGAGCTTGAATATGTATTGTATGTGAACACTTTTGTATACCTCTTTTATTAAATGAAATACAAATTTGGGGTAATGATTAACTGAAGTAGGATTGTTCATTTGAGAGATTTATCATGTCTTTTTTTTTTTTTGAGGGGAAGGGGTGTGATAGTCAACATAATCATAATCTCCATCATCTTCTTCCATCATGGTGTCTACATCGGCTAGTTCTTGCTTCATCATATAATCTCCAAAAAAATTACATCATCTTTTTGATGGAAACTTGCAAGAGTCTACCTCTTCTAGATAATCATATATAGGTTCATAGGGTATTCTTGATACAAGTAATTCTTTACCCCAATGGGCAGTTATTGCAAAGGTGGTTCTTCTATAATGAACTAATTTAAATCCCACCTTTGATAATTCAATAGTTATTTGAGATTTAAGAAAAAATCCTCGTGTACTTACTTTAGTTGGATCTGTTATTGGAGGATGTCCCCAAATCTTTGAATCAATCACATTTGTAAAAGATTGGTCTTGATGTATCTTGTATGATTTTAGGTAATGGGCTGCAGTAATTCGCTTATCTACTATTTCAAACTGAGCGATCTCAATACTTATGAGCTTTATCGTTTCATTATTCTTCCCAAAGTTATACATTTTTTAGAACATAAATTGCTAAAATTCAATAAAATGAGAAAATAACAAACTGTTTGGATTTGGGAGGAATTCGAATAAGTTTACAATTCCTAACTTCTACATTAGAATTAATAGATCATTTGGACTAGTTATTAGGTCTGGATTGAAGTAACTCAAAATATTCGGCTAGCGAAGAAGAAAATTTTGTTCCAAACCCAATAGACAGTTTTTTCAGTAACCTAATCCTTGTACCACTCCAGAAATTACCTTTTGTACGTGCACTCCTTTATTTTTCTTTGTACATTAAAAGGGAGCATATAATTCATTTTCTTAAGTTCTAAATTTAATAAGGTTACTGTAACTAAGTGAGTAATCTTCATGAGCTCGCTTGCAGAACCGCTCTTCTCAGCATTTTGTAGGTATTTGATTACAATAGCGCTGTCCTGTTTTACCAAGCTCAGCGTTTCCTGGGCTTTGGCTAGGACAGTTGCCTTATCTGGTTGTGTTAATTTCGACAAATTCCTCTGTGCTACCAACTGCGAGTTCACGAGTTAGACTGTCTGCCAAACTATTTTTATTACCGTTAATATGTTTTATTTCAAAAGTAAATTGTTTAATCTACATTTGCCATCACAAGAGTCTTTCATACACTTGCATATTAGACAAGTTCTTATTTATGAAACCTAACAGGCCTTTACAATCAGTTCTTATTAGGAAAAGTTTTGGTTCCAAGAATATTAAACACTTTTCAAATCCTTTAATTATAGCTAATAATTCCTTTTTCATTGAAGGGTAACTGCATTCGGCTTGATTAAAACTTCCACTACAATATTTGCATAGCTGATTATTTTCTTTTATTTTAATATAGTGCTCCAATGGCTATTGCTGGCATCTATTTCTAATATTAAGTCATCATTCTCATTTGGTAGAGTTAAAGTAGGTAAATTTTTACATTGTTCTTTTAAGAATTTTACTCGTAGAGTGTCGACTGTGTTCCAAGTCCAACTTTGATCATTTTTTAATTTCTTTTGTAATGGTTTTCTTATTTTTGCTAAATTTTTTATAATGTTAGATGCGTAAGTTAAACATTTTGGAAATCTTTCTAATTGTTTTCTGTCAGTTATATTAGTTGGAAATTTATCAATTTTTTCTAAGCCATGACTCTGTATTGTTATTGATCCTATTTTTATATCTAATCCTAGAAATTCTATTTCTTTTTTAGCATAGAGACATTTATTTTCTCTTAATACTATTCCGTGCTTCTCACATTTATCTATGTAATGCCCCCAAAATTTATGCAATAAAAATATAACTCATAAGCGGAAGAATAATAAAAATAAGATACATTCATCCATCAGAGTTCAGAGTTCATTTACAAAGGTTAACACATGCGATATACATTCACCAATGTTCATCCTGAATCTATAGCATGTGTTTCAATATTGAGAGAAATGAAACTAAACATATAGTCATATGCCCTATAGGCTTACATCTTTCCAAGTCATTGCTTGGTTATACAAAAAAGAGCCTAGCTCAATACAATTAAAGGCCTTGGCTATACAAAAGAATAAAAAAAAAATAATGAAACTCTTGCTTCCTAAAAGTCCCTCCAAGCTATTGCCTTGGTGGAGGCATGTCACTAGCATCTAAAAATGGTTTTCTCAAATAAGGTGAGCCAAAGCCCAGTAGAAATAATCTAACAAAATATATGAGGCTTAACAAAGATATAAATACAATGTGTAAATCCAATACCTGTGACAAAACAATCACATTTTTAATAATCATAAAGTACCATGTTCATATCTTATTCCATTTTCCTTCAATTCATTTCAATCCATGAGCCAATTTCATTATCTTTTAACAACCCAACTGAAGCTACAACTCAGTGGTTGCCTAATCAACACAATTACCACACAAACACTTCAATCTTCCATTTTATGAAAATTTTGTCTGCGGGATCGGCACCCATGTATACACAAGGTTTTGGGACTTTCACCCTGGACACTCGGGCAACTTAATTTCAACGGAGTCCATCTCCTACATCCTCCCAAATAATGGAGTACATCACCTTTCTCCTCCCAAACATCATAATGTAGACACCCCATTTTTGACGGCCCTTAAGATTTGGGCGCCACTGATTGATCACTCGATGATGAAAGTTATGCTGTGCAAATGTTCGATTTCTTCAGTAAGAAGAGATTCTAACTCCCACCTTACACCCTATTTTTGGTCCAAAACTTTTTGGACCAAAACTATTTGAGACCTTAAAAGCCTCTCTTTCAAAATATTTTTGAAAATGTTTCTATGATGTTCCGAGGCTCGCATTTCATTTAAAATATTGCACTTTTCGATAAATCGAGTAAGGACAAAGTGGAGATAAATGAAATGGAGGTGAAATCTTTGAAAAAATCTTATTCATGGGTTTGGAGTTGAAGAAAATTGGAGGAGATGGAAGAAAACTAGTTGGGGAAATGGCTGAGCTTGAAACCGTCGAGAGAGAACTAGGCAGCCTTCACTAAATCAGGCCTATTCTTTTGTACACTTGGACTTTATTTGTGAGGCCACCACTATTGGAAATTGGACTTTTGGGGCTTCAATTTAGACTCAAGAATCTCCTAAAGCCGAGTCCGGATGAGGGAGATATGGCCGTTTGAAGTTAGGCATCAATCTGATTAAGATAGAAATGAGCAACCTTCACTAAAATAGGCATATCTCTTTGCACACTTAGAATTTAGATGTGAAGCCACCTCTATTGGAAATTAGACTTCTGGGGTTTCAATTTAGACTGAAGAATGACCTAAAACCAAGTCCGGATGAAGAAGATATGCCCATTTGAAATCGGGCCTGGAAGTAGATTTTTTTTTGTGGCCAGCAGGCCACCATTTCTGGCCTGCCGACCACGAGTGTAAAACCCAAATATTTTTGCCAGCTATTTTCACAAAGCTCTAGCTGTCCTTTTTTTGATATTTTTGACTGAGGCTTATTTGTTTCTATATATAGATGACCTTCCCTCATTGTTTAAAAGGTTAGAAACATTTAGGAGTGAGGAAATAATTTTGGAAAATTCTTTTCTCTACAATTCTCTCTCCACCTTTCTACTTGCATAGCCTTTGCCTAAACACTCTAAACCAAACCTAGAGAGCTTCTTGCTGAGGTGATTTGAGCTTGAATTTGAGCTACTGAAACACTTGAGAGTGTGAAATTAGTGGTTTATAACTCAAAGAAGCATTCCTCTTCAAGAGGTATACCTTCTGTTACTTTTGTACCATCTCTACACCACTCGTTTTCCATCTTTTCTTGCTGTTTTTAAGCTCTTTAAAACCTTTATTTTTGAGTTGAAACTTGTGGTTTAAGGCCATTAAAGGTAGAGGGGTTGATAGCCTTTCTTTACACTTTGCTTCTAATGCCTTTGCCCTTGTGTTTCCCACTTTGTTGTCAACTCTTTTTGAGCTTTTTAATACAGAATTTCAGAGTTATTTCAGTGGCGAAAATCATGTTTTGAAGTCCAAAAATGAAGGGGGTAGCCCCCCCTCCTTATGCTTTGTTTACTGGCTTAACATGCTCCATGTTTTAGCTTATTTTTCTAGCTGTTGTTAGCTCAATTCCAGTATGTTTTAGGACACCATCTTATTTGAGTTGATAGCATTTATTTATGGCTTTCCATACTTGTGATCACTCTTAATCCTCTCTGCAACCTCCCTCATTTCTTGGCTTTTGTTTTGCTTTGAAAGTGGTTTCAAACTACTTGTTTGTTTAAGCATGAGATTGAGATGTCATACTTAATGGTTTAATCCCTTTAGGGGTTCATCACTAACGGTATGATGCCTCTTTCATGTCCAAAGCAACTCTTGGTTTGAGCCCTCTTTCCATTAGAGGACTTAAATTCACTTTTGGACTCAATTGGTTAAAGAATGGTTGGTAATTAAAATGAAGTAATAAAAATTGAACTAAAAATGGAACAAGATAATAATTTTGTTTAGGGTTCAATCAGACGTTAATTGAACCATTGAGTCTTGAGTCGTTTCATACTCCTTAGTGTTGAAAACGGTTCAAGATTCAATGTCAACTACTTCCCTTGATCTTTCATGATAGGAAGGAGATTTTGAGAGTCTTATTTTATTGCATTCATTGAACTTGCACACTTGATTCATAAGCCATCATGCAATGAAATTGCATCCATTGGTGGTTTGTGAATCAGACTTACTACCCCTTTGAGCTGTTCAAATGATAAGGAGGGGTAAGTTGTGCAAATAAACCCTTGAGAATACACTATCTCTGATATATTTACTCTTTGTTACAGTAGGGAAGTTCTGTCAGCAGTGGTTGGCAGGCCCTATTGGTGGCTGGTAGGCCACCATCAGTGGCCGCAAGCCATCATCAGTGGACAGCCGGCCCTCTGCCGGGCACTAGTGCAAATTCAGCAGTGTACTCCCTTAGCAGAATAGAGCTAGTCTGGAGGTGAAAATGAGTGTAAGTGTTCTATTGTGCAACAGAGGCATTCAGCAGCAGAAACAATGGCTTTTCGGGTGGAAGCCGAGCATATGAATGAGCATTCCTCGAGTATCGAGCATGTTTAAGTTTAAATATTTGGCTTAGATATTTGATGTAATTAGTTAGTTGTAGCTAGTTAATTTTGTAAAGTGTTAGTTTGTTAACTAGTTGTTTGATTTCGTCTTGTAATTATTTTAGTTAACTAGAATAGTTAATTATTTCAGTTTGTAATAATTAGTTAAGTAGTTTAGCTAATTTAATTTGCTTTGTAATAATTAGCTTAGTTTAGCTAGTTAGCTAGTTAGTTTATTGGGACTCTCCTTTGCGAGAGTGCAATGTAATAATGTGTATGTCTTTCAACCCCACATATTTCTCCCTTTTATTTACTAGCTTATGATGGTTAGTTTAGGGACATCATGTTTTATTTTGCATACTTCATGTTTGCATCCATTTGTATTGCATGCACCAAGGCTTGGTTCATCATTCTAAATTTGCATTGTTAGTTTAATATTCTTTCAATACGTGCTTAGACTGCATGCTATCAAATTGATTCATATGCCATATTAGTAGCCTAGCCTAGTAATTGCATGTTGTATGCGTTGCATTAGTCATATTACATAGTTAGGATCATGCATTTTTCTAACTCCTTTATCTTTTTGGCTTGGAGTACTAGGTGAGCCTTTACTCGCTTTAGCATATTGCATATGTGTGATTGTTGCCATGTTTAGCATGCTTACCATGAGGCTAATTGCTTAAATGATAAATTGTTTGAATGCTTGTGGATGAAGGCTAGTTGCTTGAATTGGAATAATTTGAGTAATGTTTATATACGATTACTTTTTCAAGTGGTACATATTTCGAAATAATTTTCAAAACAAACATGAATTAAGTGTTCCAATCCTTGCAAATTAGTCTATACTTGTGTGTGTGCGCATCACATAGTAATGCTAGCCTAATAAGTCAGAACAAGAGCATATAATGTAAATGAGATTCATATCATGATTAGTAGAGGCCGATCTTTGATTGGGCGAGCGGGGGTGCTCAATTCATGGCATTGCCCTCTAGTACCTAAGTTCCCAAGCCGAGATAATCTTGGTGATGATAGACACATGGCCTTTGGCACGAGTCATGGATTTCCTAAATTTTCCAAAATATTTAGGTGGCGACTATGTATTTGGCAAAGCAGTCCATTTTTGACAATTTGATTCAAAATCGATTTTCCAAAAGATTTGTCGGATTGAGACCCTTTGGTGTTTATCTATTTCACATTGCACTTGTGAGATCAGATTCAGAACCGCGGGAGTCCAATACTATAGGGCTTATTCATCGTCCGAAAGGGGGCGCGGAAAAGTCGAGCTACACATACATACACAATGCATTTAAACATAGTCGTATTCAATGACAACCAACAATAGATTAGTTTCAATTTACCTAATCCTCATGCAATTTCTACAAGAATCATAGCTATCCTCCACGGATAGCTTAACACAGATATTTTCTAAACAGATATATAATCATCTCAATAGATAAATTAATCACGTTTCCATAGGTGAGAGATGACACGTGTCCAACTCCACCCTTTATATCAATAATCCTCCAATTTCACATTACCAATGTCAATTTTTGTTAATTATACAAAATAACAATTTGACCCATTTGGGGCAGAACTTTCCCCTTTTTCGAATATCAACCCAAGTACCAAAATCAACAATTTTCACACAATACTACCTTTTTTTCAAACTCCATAACCGTTTATTTTCTATTCATCAAAAACCGCTCTTTTCATTTCACACCTAAACCCTAGGTTTGTTCAAACTACTCCCAAATCCCACCATTGTTACACAATGACAAATATCTAAGCTAAAGACCATATGAAAGTGTAGAAAATCCCTACCTCAAGAAGAGAAGATGAGCAAAGCAAGGTTGAAACTCCAAAGACACCAAAATCCACTTTTGTTCGGATGAAAAGTGAGCCCACGACGTGCCCTACCTTTTTCTCAAAGGCTTTAGGGTGAAGAGCCCAACAGATCTAGGTGAAATAGAAGAGAGACGATGAGTTTTAGAGAGAGAAACTCAAGATCTAAGGTTTTGGAGAGTTTTAGAGAGAGAGAGAGAGGAGTGAAAAAGTGATGAAAAAAATCATCCTTGTGATCTGTTATATACACAGTCCGCTCGAGCGTGAAAAGTGACGCTCGAGCGTCAGACACAATGTTCCACTCGAGCGTAGGAAGTGATACTCGAGCATTGAATACGAACTTTTAGAAGTTTTACAAACGAATGACATTGCTCGAGTGCAAGATTGGACTCTCGAGCGTGCACTCGCTCGAGCGTTGGAAACGTTACTCGAGCGTAGAATACACTCTTCTAGTATTTGCAGGTCTGCAAAAATATTAAGAGTTTGCGAAGCTCGCTCGAGCGCAAGAATGGTTGCTCGAGCAGAGGAGCAAAATTTACAAAGCTCGCTCGAGCGAAGGAGAAAAAATCTGAGAAACAAAGGTTTGGAAAAACAAGCAACCAACCTGTTCCAAACACACAACTACAATCGAAATGACCAATTCAAGGAACAACAAAGGGAATAAAAGATGAACAACAACATTGAACCATGAAACCCGAGTCTGGAACATAATAAAATGTCTGGTCAAAACCAGAGTCGCTATAACCTCCCCCCTCCTTAGGGAATTTCATCCCTGAAATTATAATTCAAGGTTCAAAACTATGTTTTAAGCCCTTACCACAATGATTACAATTCAATTCCAACACCATGACCCATCTACTGGTCATTTAATCCCATCACAAGTTTCTTTCTCAACTCCATGGTGTTTCCACAATACCTTAACCATGGGAATCGTCTTGCCTTGCAAAACTTGGTCACGGGTATCCAAGACTCTCACCGGTCTCTCCTCATACGAGGCATCCTCATCTACCTCTAATTCGGTATAATCCAACACGTGCAATGAATCTGACTCATATTTCTGAAGCATGCTAATATAAAACACATCATGAATCCCGAAAAGCTATGGCGGTAATGCCAAATGGTAAGCTACCTCCCCGATCTGCTCAAGAATCTCAAAAGGCCTAATAAACTGAGGGGACAACTTCCCACTTTTTCTAAATCTCATCAAACCCCATCTAGGTGATATCTTTAAAAAGACATGATCTCCCACCTCTAAAGACAAGGGTCACCTCCTATGGTCGGCGTAACTTTTCTAGCGACTCTGAGCCGTAACCAACCTCTTACGAATAAGTGTCACTTTTTTCGTCATTTCTTGAACCAAATTTGGCCCAACAAGGGTGCATCACCCACCTCAGCCCAGCACACCGGAGATCTACATGGTCGGCCATACAAGGCCTCAAATGGTGCCATATCAATGCTTGATTGGAAACTATTATTATAGGCAAACTCCACTAAGGGCAAATGTCTCTCCCATGACCCCTTGAAGTCAAGGACACAACCTCAAAGCATATTCTCAAGGATCTGAATGGTACGCTTGGATTGCCTGTCAGTCTGAGGGTGATACGCTATACTAAAAGCCAGTCTAGTGCCCAAGGTACTCTGCAAACTTTGCCACAACCGAGCTGTAAAATGCGGATCTATATCCGAAACAATCGTCACAGGGACCCCATGCAATCTCACTATGTCCCTAATGTAGAGGTCGGCAAGGTGATCTACCGAATCACTTACGCGTATAGGAATAAAATGCGCCAACTTAGTCAACCGGTCAACTACCACCCAAATGGCATCACTACCCTGTTGAGTCCTTTGAAGGCCTACAACAAAATTTATCGTGACATGCTCCCACTTTCACTCGGCTATAGGCAAGGATTGCAACAAACCCGTTGGCCTTTGATGCTTAGCCTTCACTTGCTAAAAGGTAAGGCATTTCGATACAAACACAGCTATATCCTTCTTCATACCCCTCTACCAAAACTGACGACCAAGGTTGTCATACATCTTTGTGCCTCTCAGATGCACCGCAAGGCGTGAATGGTGAAACTCTCGGAATACTTCCTCTCGGCAAGACTCCAGTATGAACAAATAGTCACGGTATCTGACACTCTAGTTGGGATACACAGTCAAGCCTCTTTCTACCTTCCATTTGGAAATCTTCTCCTGGAGGGATTCTGTGTCAAGGTCACCCCTCTGTGCTTCTATCACTCAGTTCACAAGTGTGGGTTGTGTAACTACTAAAAATAAGGCTGCATACTCAACAGAATCACCTAGATGCAAGTCAAACTCACCAAGAATACCCAACATCTCCCATTCTCGGATGGCGATACAAGCAACACTGCTAATTGATTTCCTACTCAAAGCATCGGCCACAACGTTAATGCAACTTGAAATCATAATCCTTTATGAACTCCATCCACCTTCTTTGCCTTAAGTTCAAGACCTTCTGTGTAAACAGATATTTCAGACTCTTGTGATTAGAAAACACCTCAAATCTCTCATCATATAGATAGTGCCTCCAAATCTTCAAGGCAAAAATTACCGCTGCTAACTGTAGGTCATGGGTAGGATAATTCGTCTCATGTGTCTTCAATTATCGTGAGCCATAGGCTACTACCTTTCCATCTTGCATCACTACACAACCCAAACCTTCTCGTGAGGTATCACAATATACTGAATAGCCCAAACCCCTCTCCGGAATAATCAAGATTGGAGCCGTGGTAAGTCTAACCTTAAGCTCTTGAAATAACTTCTCACAAGTCTTGCTCGACATAAATTTGATTCCTTTCCTCATAAACCTAGTCAAAGGTGAGGCCAACCTAGAGAAATCCTCACAAATCGATGGTAATACTCGGCCAACCCCATGAAACTACGAATTTCAAAAGTGTTCATAGGTTGTGCCCAATCTTGCACTACTTCTATCTCGGATGAATCTACAGTCAGCCCTTCCCCTAATACCACATGGCCTAAGAATTTAACTTCTCTCAGCCATAACTCACACTTCCCAAACTTAGCATACAATCTATGGGCCCTAAGCATCTCAAGCACCACTTACAAGTGTTCCTCGTGCTCTTCCTCAGAGGGTGAGTAAATCAAGATATCGTCCACAAAGATGACCACAAAACGGTCTAAGAACTCATGGAAGATCTGGTTCATTAAATCCATAAACATAGCTGGAGCATTGGTTAGCCCAAAAGGCATCACTAGAAACTTGTAATGGCCATACCGCGTACAGAATGCTGTCTTCGGGATATCCTCCTCCTTTACACTCAACTGATGATAACCCGATCTCAGGTATATCTTAGAGAAGCAACAAGACCCCTTCAACTGATCAAACAAATCATCTATATGAGGCATTGGGTACTTGTTCTTAACAGTTACCTGGTTCAACTTCCGGTAATCTATACAAAGTCACAACGCTCCATCTTTCTTCTTAGCAAAGAGAGTCGCCGCTCTCCAAGGTGAAGTACTAGGGCAGATGAAACCTTTATCTAACAATTCATGGAGTTGAATCTTCAACTCACTCAATTCAGCAGGTGCAAACCTATACGGTGCCATAGAAACCGGTGCCATGCTAGGCACTAAATCAATAAAGAACTCAATCTCTCGGTGAGGTGGTAAACTAGTATGGTCCTCGGGAAAGACATCGGGGAATTCACAAACCACCCTTGGCAACTCAGCCCAGACTTCATCACACTCACTACTCAAGAAGCTAGCAAGGAGGCAACTAAGTTTACTTCACCCACGCGGATCATATACCGGCGATAAGACTCTATCCACTCAGTCCCCCAAGAAATAGAAACAATCACCACTTAGGGTACATACAGTAACCCTCTGATGGTAGCAATCTATAATAGCTAGGAATGACGATAGCCAATCCATACCCAAAATAACATCAAAAATAGACATATCAAGCAATACGAACGCAAATGGAAGTCGATAACTGGCAACCTCTATGTCACAAACCGACACCCCTGCTTCAAAATAACCTCACCATCAATAAGTGACCCTACACAGATAGGAGATGCTAACTGAGCCAACATTAACCCCCAAACCGATACAAATGCAAACGAGATAAAAAAAATGGGATGCACTTGTATCAATCAACACATTAGCAACTGAATTGTAAAACAAGAAGGTACCTCTCATTACAGAAGGAGCAGGTACAAGATCTGGCGTTGTAACAGGATACACACGCCCCATAGGTCTCTGCTCAATCTGCTCACCCCTCGGAGCATAAGCCTGATGCACTGATTGAGCCGAAGAGGCTCCCTGATTGGCTTTCGAGGCCTGTGTTGACTGTGCAGGCTAGTGGCTCTGTGCCTACCTTGAACCAGATGCACCAGATGTGCCACCTAATTGTGGGAAAAATCTCTTCATGTGCCCCACCTGCCCACACTGATAAAAAGTGGACGGCTGCCTCCTCCTCTGACTCTGGCCCTAAGAATGAGCCGAAGATGATGTTGCTCGCTACCCTCCTCCTTTCTGCGGGCAAGTTGGAGACTTGTGGCCCAACTAACCACACTTAAAACAAGTAAAATCTCCCTGGCCACCCCTCCTAGAACCCAAACTCGGCATTGGAAAGGTAGACCTCGACTGTGCTCCCTAGGATGATTGGGGGTTAGAACCCCTCCGCCTCTTGTTGTCCCACCGTTTATCCTGACTCCTCCTGTAGCCCCTCATCCTTTCTTCCTCTGCTTGCATAATGGTCTCAAGATGGGCCATCGCCTCCACAAGGCACCTATAATCCCTAATCATAGACCTGACCACTCGAAACATGAGCCTGGTCCTTAACCACTTCTCAAACTCCAGACAATGACGTTTCTCAATCGCCACAAGCTCAACAGCAAACCTAAAGAAGCTAGTAAATGTGGCCTCAAATTCAGCCACTAGTGTGTTTAGCTGTACCAGCTTGGAAAACTGGTCTCTGAATTTCTCCTTAACTGTGGGAGGTAGAAACTTGTCCTGAAAGGCATTGACGAATGCCTCCCAAGTCACCCCAATGCGTCCACGCGCATACTTCCATCACTGACCCATATCCCCCTTCAGTTGGAAAGACACCAAGGTCACCCTCAATTGGTCATCCTCAATGCCAAACATCTTGAACGTCTTCACTATTTGTTCTAGTCACTCATCTGCCTTCAGTGGCTCCTTACTATCACCCAAAAACTCGTCTAGATTCGACCAGAAAAACTTTCTTTTTAAGAAAGATGGCCTTGCCTTAGCTACTTGGGCTTGGACTTGATTCTCAGCACTGAGAATGTCCATGTATTCCTGCAATGCTCTGGCCATCTCGCGGTCTAAGGCGTCCATGGCCTGTTGACCCACTGGTTCGACTGCATTGGCCTGACCAACTCCCTCCTTTTATGCCGGAATATCATCCGATATGGGCACCTCGTGCCTTCTAGGCCTGCCATGCCTACCACCACCACGTCTTGACATCCTAAAGAAGGTAACAAAAGAGGTTAGCACATTTACAAATATGCCGAAGCTAACTCCCTCGCGTCCTAAGGTGTTGGACAACAGTAATTCACTCCATATAAGCACATAATTACATAAACACATACGAATTTCATTTCCGGATAGTGACCATCCCGCGGCGTTGCTAGAGTTCCAATTAGAAACGGCAGTGATCAGGTGCCTTTCCAGTAGGACTCCTAGAAACTCGTAGACTAGATCAACATCCTAGAAATAAAATCCCATACTCGTATAATCACCTAAGTATGTTATCACATAAGCATACAATACATACTAATATCTCAACTAAGCGAGACAAACCCAACGTGGTAATAACCACTTCCCACGTACCCAAAGTATTCAAACCCGATATGCTCTGATACCAAGTTGTAATGGCCCCAAAATTTATGCAATAAATACAACTCATAAGCAAAAGAATAATAGAAATAAGATACATTCATCCATCAGAGTTCGGAGTTTGTTTACAAAGGTTAACATATGTGATATGCATTCACCAATGTTCATCATGAATCTATAGCATGTGTTACAATGTTGATAGAAATGAAACTAAACATATAGTCAGATGCCCTATAGGCTTACATCTTTCCAAGTCATTGCTTGGTTACACAAAAGTAAGCTTAGCTCAATACAATTAAAGCCCTTGGCTATATAAAAGAATAAAAACAAAATAACAAAGCTCTTACTTCCCAAAAGTCCCTCCAAACTATTGCCTTGGCAGAGGCATGTCACTAGCACCTGAAAATGGTTTTCCAAAATAGGGTGAGCCAAAGCCCAGTAGGAATAATCTAACACAATATATGAGGCTTAACAAAGATTTAAGTACAATGTGCATATACAATGCCTGTGACAAAACATTCACATTTTTAATAATCATAAAGTACCATGTTCATCTCTTATTCTATTTTCCTTCAATTCATTTCAATCCATGAGCCAATTTTATTATCTTTCAACAACCCAATTGAGACTACAACTTAGTGGTTATCTAATAACACAATTACCACACAAACACTTCAATCTGCCATTTTATGAAAATTTCATTTACGGGATTGGCACCCATGTATACACAAGGTTTCGGGACTTTCACCTTGGACACTCCGACCAACTTAATTTCAATGGAGTCCATTCCCTATCTCCTCCCAAACAATAGAGTGCGTCTCATTTCTCCTCCCAAACATCATACATATACAATGTATTTAAACATAGTCATATCTAATGATAACCAATAATAGATTAGTTTCAATTTACCTAATCCTCATGCAATTTCTACAACAATCATAGCTATCCTTCACCGATAGCCTAACACAGATATTTTCTAAACAGATATATAATCCTCTCAATAGATAAATTAATTACGTTTCCATAGGTGAGAGACAACACGTGTCCAACTCCACCATTTATATCAATAATTCTCCAATTTCACATTACCAATGTCAATTTCTGTTAATTATACAAAATAACAATCTGACCCATTTAGGGCAAAACTTTCCCTTTTTCCGAATATCAATCCAAGTATCAAAATCAACAATTTTCACACAATACTACCTTATTTTCAAATCCATAACCATTTATTTTCCATTCATCAAAAACCCCTCTTTTCATTTCACACCCAAACCCTAGGTTTGTTCAAACTACTCCCAAATCCCACCATTGTTACACAACGACAAATATTTAAGCTAAAGACCATATGAAAGTGTATAAAATCCCTACCTTAAGAAGAGAAGACGAGCAAAGCAAGGTTGAAACTCCAAAGACACTGAAACCCACTTTTGTTCGGATATAAAGAGAGCCCACGACGTGCTCTACCTTTTTCTCAAAGGCACTAGGATGAAGAACCCAATGGATCTAGGTGAAATAAAAGAGAGAAGATGAGTTTTAGAGAGAGAAACTCAAGATCTCTGGAGAGCTTTAGAGAGAGAGAGAGAGAGGAGTGAAAAAGTGATGAAAAAAATCATCCTTGCGATCTGTTATACACACAGTACGCTCGAGTGTGAAAATTAACGCTTGAGCATCAGACACAATGTTCTGCTTGAGTTTCAAATACACACTTTCAAAAGTTTTGCGGACATATGACATCGTTTGAGCGCAAGATTGGACGCTCGAGCATAGGAAATGCCGCTTGAGTTTGGTTTTTGAGTTGGTTGGAGCATGTTTGGAACGAGTAGGTAGCTCAGTTTTCAAACTTGTATTGCCCAGATTTTGGCTCTTCCGCTTGAGCGGCACTTCTTTTGCTCGAGCAGGTTTTGCAAACTCTTAGTACTTTTGTAGGTCTGCAAAATTACTGGGAGAATGTATTCTACGCTCGAGTGGGTGGGCACTCAAGTGGCCTTTCTTGCGCTCGAGCGTTGTTTTATTGTCTTCAAAACTACTGGATGTGTGTATTTTGTGCTCGAGCGTCACTTCTTGCGCTCGAGCGGAACAACTTATTATGTTTAACACTCGAGCATCAACTACTGCGCTCGAGTAGACTGTACGTATATTAGTTCGTGACAGCCTCATTTTACATCACTTTTCCATCCCTCTCTCACTAAAACTCTCCAAAACCCTAGATCTTCAGTTTCTCACTCTAAAACTCATCTTTTCTCTATTATTTCACCTAAACCCAATGGGTTCTTCACCCTAGTGCCTTTGAGAAAAAGGTAGAGCATCTCTAAAGCTCCGTTTGAATCCGAGTAGAAGTTGGTTTCGGTGCCTTTGAAGTTCCTCCATTGTTGCTTTGGTCTTCTAAGCTTGAGGTAGGGATTTTCTACAATTTCATATGATTTTTAACTTAGTTATGAGTTATTGTGTAACAATGGTGATATTTGGGTGTACTATGAACAAACCTAGGATTTGGGTTTGAAATCAAAAGAGGAGTTTCTAAGTGAATGAGTTATAAATGGTTATGGTGATGAATATGAGATTATATTGTGACAAAATAGTTGATCTTGATATTTGGGATTGATATTTGGGAAAAAGGGGATTTTTCCCTAAAATGCTTCAGATATTTATTTTGTATAAATAAATGAAATTGATATTATAAATATGAAATTGGATGGATGTTGATATAAATGGTGGAGTTGGACATGAATTACCTCACACCTTTGGGAGTTTGAATAAATTATCTGTCTTGAGATTGAATATCTGTTTAGAAATATCTGTATTGGGCTATCGGTAGAGGATAACTATGACTGTTGTAGAAATTGTATGAGGAGTAGGTGAATTGAAACTAATCTCTTGTTGGTTGTCATTGAATATAACCACGTTTAAAATACATTGTATATATATGATTGTTTGAGAGGAGATAGGGGATGGACTCCATTGAAATTAAGTTGGCCTGTGTGTTTAGGGTGAAAGTCCCGAAACTGCGCGTATACATGGGTGCCAATCTCAAGGACGAAATTTTCGTAAAATAGAAAATTGAAGTGTTTATGTGATAATTCTGTTAATTTGGGAACCATTGAGTTGTAGTCTTAGATGGGTTGTCTGAAAGATAATGAAATTGGCTCATGAAGTGAGATGAAATGAATTAACTTGAATTGACACGAAGGAAAAAGGATTGAGATGTGAATTTTGGTACTTTATGATTATATAAAATATGGATGTTTTATCATTGGCATTGTAAATACACATTATACTTATATCTTTGTTAAGATCCATATACTGTGTTAGATTGTTCCTACTGGGGTTTGGCTCACCCTATTTGGGAAAAACCATTTTCAGGTGTTGATGATATGCCTTCGCCAAGGCAATAGCTTGGAGGGACTTTGGAGCAAGAGCTTCCTTTTGTTGCATTTTCTTTTGTATAGCCCAAGACTTTATTTGTAATGAGTTAGTCTCGCTTTGGTTGTAACCAAGTAATGACTTGGAAACATGTAAGCTCTTAAGACATTTAAATATCTATTTAACTTTTATTCCTCTTTACTACTTAAAGCACATATTGTAGATTCATGATGCGCATGTGTCATTTTTGTATATGAATTCAGATTAATGAAAGTTTATTATTTTGATTATGTTGTCTTGCGTTAATTGTGTTGGGTTGGATTATTGTAATTATTTTTGGGGCGTTACAATAGTTGTGTTTCTCGTTATTATTCTCAATTATCTTTACGTGTTTCATGCATAGTGATGATTACTTTGTGGAGGATGTCACTTGTCTTATATGGCTATGTGAGGAGTATTTTGTATGTATCGTCTTCATGTTCGTTTAGGATATTTCTATTTAGAAATTGTAGAATG
Source organism: Camellia sinensis (assembly GCF_055761805.1). Taxonomy (NCBI): domain Eukaryota; kingdom Viridiplantae; phylum Streptophyta; class Magnoliopsida; order Ericales; family Theaceae; genus Camellia; species Camellia sinensis. Next base: position 94,916,372 of record NC_138962.1, read on the forward strand.
AAATTGGTGTAAGTTCAGTAATCGAAGAAAACGTAATTGCGTTCTATGGATTTGTTTCGAAAACTGGTTGTCGTCGGGTGAGTTTAAAATTGAAATGGTCACAAGAAGAAGGAAAGACGAATGGTTGTGTTGTTGAACAAATTGAACATTTTTGAGGAAATTATTTATGTAATATATCTTCATGTATTAACAGACACTTATGTATGTGCTATGACTTAAAGCATTTATGATCATAGCTATCTGTATGTTGTTATTGTTTAGGATCATGTTGGGATCCCTACTAGACTTTATGTTCATCCCACATTGCTAATCCTTTTTCAGGTGTATGTCGAAAGGTGGTTCAAGATCGAGAATTTTCGTTATTTGTTGGCCAAGATGCCTTTTATTTGTTGGCTGAATGTCATTGTTGAAAAAGGGGGTTGAACCCTTTCTCTTATATGTAATGATGTAAGCCTATGGGCAATTCATTTAATTTTAGCTCATGTTGCATTCATTATGTATTCGAATAAGAGAACTATTACTTAATTGTCTTGATTAATGTATTGAAGTTCCATACGTTATCTTTCAAATTGTATAAAAATAAAGGATTTGGTAATGGTATCAGAGTAATTAAAAATTGGAGTGTGACAAGTTAGTATTAGAGTGAGCCGGGTTTGAATACTTTAGGCTCGTAGGGAGTGGTTTTTACCACATTGAGTTTGCAATGCTTGGTGAGGACGTTGTATATAGTTAAGATAAGTGTTAGGATTTATGTGTTGTATTTGTGTGAGCATGGGATTAAGTTTCTTAGATAGCGCTTGTAACCTGTGAACTTGCTTTGAGGTCTTTATCGGAAACACGCCTGATGAACGTGGTTTCTGATGAGAATTCCTTGAGAGTTTCGGGACGAGTAGTTATCATTGTGCGCTTAATTCAATTATGTGACTATGTGTTTAATTGTTTATATGTAGTAGAACTGTGTGTTTGGGAGTTAGCTTGTCTTGTAGCCTAGAAGTGGTGAGTGTATGTGCCTCGGGAAAGGGTTATGGTGTTGTGCACTAAGTTGGTCTTGTTTTGATTTTATAGGCTGTCTACATGAGAGAATAGAGGACGAGTTGGGAATAGGAGTGTCGGTAAGGGCACACCGGTTCTTTTAGCACCTGTCGTTACAGCATCGGCTGTCAATGAGGAAGTTGCACGCGAGATTGTGAGAGCAGTGCAGGATGCTCTTGCTCGCAATGAGAGTGACAACGGGCGTGCCTTCAAGCTTAAGAAAGAGTTTCTTCGTTCCAATCCACCAGAGTTTGTGAGAGAGGCTAAACGGTTAGAGGCAGAGGATTGGTTGGAGCAGATTACCAAGACTCTTAGGCCATGTTTGTTTGGGCGGACTGGATTAGCATTCCCAAGACTCATAGTCCTAGGACTACGAATCCGTTGGATTATGTATCCTATCTTAACTAATAGTCAAGTTTAAAATAATTAATCCGTACTTCAATTGTTTAACCAAACATCGGATTAATAATTTTATTGGACTATTAGTCCAATCCCAAGCTCATGTCCACCCAAACAAACATGACCTTAATATGCTCAGAGTCAAGGACAAGGAGTTGTGGATGGTATGATGTAATGGATGCGATGGATAATGTAGTAGATGAATTGGGTAACATACTCCAACCACGCTGGATCGTGAGAGGAAGAAGAACAAATCCCAAGCATGTTGAAATCGTGTGAGGAAGGGAACACTCAAACCATGCTGAAATCGTGAGAAGAGGTCCTGCTGGGTCGCATCTCACACGTCCTGAGATACATTCCAAACACGCTGAAATCGTATGAGGAAAGGAACACTCAAACCATGTTGAAATCGTGAGAAAAGGTCCTATCGTGTGAGAAAAGGAACACTCAAACCATGATGAAATCCTGAGAAGAGGTCACGAGAAAGCACCCAGGGTTGCATTCCACGCGTCCTAATATAAATTCCAAACACCCTAAAATCATGTGAAGAAGGGAACACTGAAACCGTGCTGAAATCATGAGAAAAGGTCCGTAGATGATGCAATGGATGCAAAGAGTATGATGAGATTCTCCAATAGATACACAAAGGTGATGTGATTATGCAGTAGATGCACAGGAAATGCAGTAAACAAACAAAACGGCACTTTAGAAAGTACCTCATAGGGTGAGTGGTGATGAACCGCTCTACTGTGATGGGAATTTCCTTCTTGTGTTCTTCGAACTCTTATCTTCAACTCACAGTTCAAAGGCCCTCAAATGCTGACAAGGGGTAACCTCTACATGTAGAAGCCACATATGCTGCTTTTTCTTCATGATTATATTTACAACTTTTCCTATTCTCTAACGGGGTGACAGACTGGGTTGGTTCAGTATCCAGAATTGAGGCGCGTATAAGCTACCTCAACTTATGGGGCTACCATATAGATTTCAAGCCGAGAATACACCCCTGGGTATTTAAACCAGACTTTTGTCTCAGAAATTCCAAACCTTTGCATTCTAGGCCTCACCCATTTGAACTCTAGTTTTCACCGTCGCTGTTGGTCTCTTAGGAACTCATTGCAAACACAGCCAAGATGCCTCTAGCAGGGAAAGGGTGCTCATGGAGAGCACTTTGATCGCCATTCTGACTTGAAGCAGGTTTTGAGCTTGAGGTCGAGGTACACTCACACTTCGAAGAAATGACAAGGCCTGAAAAGGTACCTGCGGAATACAATCCCAAAAATTGCTTAGATGCTCCAATTTTTTCCCTTTTCTTTTGCTTTGCAGTCTGGAACCTATGTAGCTTTAGATAGGTCTTAGTTTGGTTGCTTCCTTTTTTGATCGAGGTTGGACCCTGCAGTTCATGAAAGAAAGAATCATATTTTACACATCATGTTGAGAATAGCACGGCACTTTGAGCAGAAACGATTTATTTTTTTGAAATTTAGAATTGAGAATGAGTTCTTATCTGGGTATTGAGCATACGACTAACCACAATACACTATGACTCAACAAAGGAAAAACAAAGTAAAAACAAACTAAACACGTCTATTTACACTCAAAATGATTCAAAACAAGAACCACAAACACAACACTTGGATGTTTACCACTGGTAAGAGACCTCTCAGTTCACGGGGAGCCCACTGCTTCTCCAGGTGTTGTTTCCCACCCTTTCTCATTTGTGATTCTCATATCACTTTGGCACTCAATCTCTATTTTCTCTGAAAAGCCCCTTTCTTACTTTTTCTCTCAATGCACATCTCTCTATTCTTTAATCTCTCTTATTTTTATCCCTTCCTAGATGTGGTTAATGGATAAGATGGAAGTTATGGACTTTATGAGGGGAGTCGAATATCCAGCTCCATTTCCAGTCCGTGCTTAGCACTTGGTTTAATACCTCACTACTTGGAGGATGAGAAAGCCTTCGACCCTTGCTACTAGCTTCAATTGTGCTCTTTTTGGCGAGTATGTTGATAATGGGGAAAAGACAAAAACCTGACTCAACTATGCCCCTAGTTCATTATTTTGACCATTTTTTTTAATTTTTGGCTTCTGCTAAAACAATTTTGACCAATATGAGAGTTAGATTTACATGCTTGTTCAACTTTTTGCTTTGAAATCATGCAAGTCAGGCCATATGCACTAAAATTTTTCCTTTTTTAGGTCCAAGAAATAGTCCAATTGTGGAAAAAATGGAATAATTTCTGAGAAAATTAGTCAACTTCATTAAAAATCCTCAAAGACTATGTTTGCAAATGGCCACTGCTCAACCAACGTGGAATTAACTCTTGAGATGCACAACCTCAGATCTGAGCTTAGTTTGTCTTGCAACTGAATCTTCTAACGGAATAGGACAGCCAATTTTGCATGAAGATTAGCGCGAAGATGAGTTAATTTGCACATGGACAGGATATCCGAGTTTGAATAAGGATAAGCCAACCAACACGGATGAAGCAAGCAGGTTGAAGATGGTTGGGGCCGAACTTCAGGATAAAGTTGCCTACGTATCCCAAAGATGGAAATCAGGCCTTATGTAGTTCCGAGGGTTAAGGTGCACTCGTGTATTAACACTTACGTTTTGCGTTCTAACTTTTGCTAAGACCGCCCTTTCGGGTTTTCAGCCTTGCGAGCTCTATTTTTATTTTATTTTATTTTATTTTTCCATTTTTCTTTCTTCTTCTTTCTCTTTTCTTTTTTTTTTGTTTCCATTTTTTTTCATTTTTGTTTTTTTTCTTTTTTTTTTCTTGCTCCAATTTTTGCCTGGGTCGCCCTTTCAGGTTTTCAGCCCAGCGAGCCTCTCAAGGATAGAAAAGTTTAACTTGTCTATGTTGATTGGCCGTAAGATCTCCAAGCCATCAAGATCCACGAGAATGGCTGTTGTCCCTGACTAAATAGTCTTGATGATGTAAGAGCCCATCCAATTGGGGTCTGAATTTGCCCCTTGTGTTGTGGATAGGAACTGGATTGTCATTCAGCAAAAATTTTCTTCAATCCATTTATGGGATTTGGCTTTCTTGCCGATCTCCATTAGCTTGAGAAATGACTCATCTTTTGAATCTTTGAGCACATCTGACGTTTTTGCCCCTAGTTCAAGGGCTGCTTCTAATCCAACTATGCAAGCTTCCTTTGATGACATACGACCTTATTTCAAGCCTCATATTTTAGTTGATCGTTGAACATTCTGAATCAAGGTTTGAAAGCAAAGGGGTCGACTCTCGAGGCCAAGAGTGATCCAGGCATGTCTTCATGGGACCATGCAAAAAAAGTTCTTGAAATCTTTGAATATAGTGACTAGTCGCTCGTGCTGTTCTGAAGACAATGTAGAACCAATCTAGATCAAGCTAGGATCCTTCTTAGTATCTATATTAACAAACATAATCTCATACATTAAGGGCTTAACAGGCCTCTCTTCCTCTCAATTCCTTCCTCTTTGTTTCCATCACAGTGTTAGAAAAGTTTTGAAAAACTTTGGTCAATGCAATGATTTAAAGACACAGAGAAGTAAGTGAAAATTACTGCCGTTTCACTCAGATCTTCTTGCTCAACTGGCTCAATGATAGAAATAGATGCAAAAGAAAGAGCGTAAAAGACAAACACAAAACAAGAAAGTGATGTTTGAGTTAGCATCCCTAAAATCACTAAACTTCAACACAACAAGACTGACTCAACACGACTCAACACCTAGTTTAGAAAGTAAAATAAATAACATCTTCAATATTGCTAAAACCAATGCGTGCCATCCACCATGCTCAGAGTAAAACGAGCACCATTAGCAAGTGGTTTGTCCCCGATCACATAGTCACATTATCCCACAGGTTCATCGATCCAGTGCTGATAGACTTTGTAGGACCTGGTGGAGTGATGACCTTCTTGTCAATAAGATCTTGAATTTCATGGCGAAGACAAAAACAACTGTCAGTGTCATGGCCGGTTTGTTGATGGAAGGCATAGTACTTGGCAGCATTATACTTGGCTGGAAGGGGATTAGGGAGAGGCCGAGGGTCAAGGGATTTAAGATGGTCTTATCCAATGAGGATTTGGAAGCTTTGAATAAGGTCATGAAAATGGGATTGAAGGTGTGGTTACTAGTCCTGACAGGATTGACAGAGGGGTTGGCAGGTGTTGCTTAGGTTTGGAGATCTTTGGCGGGTGTAGGATTAGAGTTGTAAGGGGTGTTTCTGGTATGGCATCCCTTTCCCTGGCTTGCCTCTCGATTCAAAATGCTCTCATCCTGAGCGACAAAAGTGTCATCCACAGTCTTTGCGACAACTACAAGCATTTGTTGTTTGTTCAGCCCTTTGACCTTCAAAGCCTCAATAGCCCACTGAAGCTGTTCATAAGGATCAATACTTGCCCTGGCCTTGTTCTTGCGACTTGTTTCAGCTTTGCCAAGGGAATGGGTGACTATATTGAGGCAAGGCCCATTTGTTGTTGACATGTGATCATCCAGACTTGAGATGGCCTTAGGTTGGCCCTTTCAATTGCAGCTCGCCTTGAGATTGGGGAGCCTTTTGGCGTGAAATTTCTAGCATGTGATGTAGTTGATGATGTAGCCAAAATTCCAAAGGCTAAATCTGCCACAGTTCTCTACAAATCTTCAATCATGCTCATCAGTTCAGAAATAGTGGGTTCATGGGTTTAAGATAATTGGGGTTCAAGTGCATCCATCATACACAAGTCTGTGCATTCAGGAATGAATGTCTTAGGCTTGGGTAAACGGGTCGGGTGATGTATATGCTAGGGTTGTAGTTGGATGTTAGTGTATGGATTAGGTTGAGGTGTGAAGGTAATGGGTCAGTCGTGGCCTGAGGTCTTTTTGGTGGAGCTATGATCTCTCACAACTTTGGGATATTGAAAGTCTAGATCTTAATTTCCTTTCCTTTCTTTTGCCTTTAAATTCTTTATTATTGATGTAGGATCTTTTTTCACTGTAGACAGTGAAAATATCTATAAAAGTTAAATTTTTCTGAAATAACTGATCATATTTCAATATGTAAATTTGTTTGATTCAATATTTTTCAGTTACCATAGACTTTAGTCTGTTGTTTTGGTTGTTGTTTGTTTACCACTTTTTCTTGTGGAGTTATTGGTTGTTGTACCACTTCCATTCCAACTATACACAGTGAAAATCAAACAAGCCCCAAAAATCAATGTGGTCAAAGAAGTTACAAAATCTAGAGAAAATTACACACATATGGAAGCAAATAGACAAAGAAAATCAAATAAGCAGCAGAAATCAAACTAGCCAAACTAATGAGGTTAGAAAAATTTAAATTCTAGAGAAAATTACCATCGACAGAGAAAATTTTAGTAAATAGAAACTTCTCTCAGTTATGTTGACACAAGAACATAACTTTTTGTGGTTCAAGATTTTCACTGACCTTGGGGTTGAACTTGTGTTAGTGTTCGGTAAGGTTGTGTTACTAGTTGAACGAATAGTTCTTGAATTTGTTTATGCAATCTAGCATTTTCAATTTCAAGTTCTAAAATTGAATGCCTCAGCTATTGAATTGTTTTTTTTTATCATCTTCTTTTTGAACCTTCAACATCCTTAGTTTCAGTTGGTATGTGCTGGCTCTTTTCTTGAAGTTTTGAATTATTTGATGTCAATGTTCTTATTGCAATGTCATTTTCTTCAAGTAATTGATTTCAATTTTTCTCTTTTTCTATTTTGGATATAGAAAGTGCCTTTAGTCTTTCTTGTAGCATAGCAATTTGAGCATTTTTGATTCTTTAGATTCTTGAGGCTGTTGCATTGTTGAGCCACAAATACTATCATGATGTCGGTTCATCTTCTCATTATTTTATTCTTCATCCATTTCCTCATTGTTTTCTTTTTCCTCTTTAGATTCAGTGCCTTCATCTTCTTCTTCGTTGTCTTCTTGTTCTTTATTCTTCTTTGTGTTCTACTTCTTTATTTTCTTCTTTGGCTTCCTCTTCTGTACTCCTTCCTTGATCTTCTTCTTCATTGCTTGCTTCTTGTTCTTCTTTGTTGCCGTCTCTTTCTTCATTCCCTCATTCTTCTTCAAATGAATCTTCTAATATCTACTTGAATCTGGCCAATGCCTTTTTTGCTTCTTTCTTTTTATTTTTACCAAGACAAAACTCTTTTGATGGGCTTTTAACTTTTTCCTCATTATCTATTTGCAACAAGAGGGTCTTTTATTAAAGAAATATTAAAATTTCACTGAGAGAAAAATTCAAACAAGATCAACCAAATGCCAGATAAAATTCATCTAAATCAAACTAATGGAAAAGAAATTTCAGAGAAAATTTTATGGGCTAGAGAAAAATTACACACAAGGAGACATAATTTTATGGGTCAAAGAAAATTATGAAACAAGTAAAATAATTTGATGGTTAGGAAAAATTCAGATATCAGAGAAAATTAATCAAGCCATATAAGTTAATGTTATTATAGCAATTTCGGTTTTGACCCGTCACTTGTTGTATTCTGGACTCGGGTTTGTATGGTCTTGAATGGTGATTCATATCTTATTTCCCTTGTCTCCCCTCTATTTTGGTTATTGGATTATAGTTGTGCGTTTGGAACAGGTTGGTTGCTTGTCTTTCCAAACCTTTGCTGCCCAGATTTTTGCTCCTCCGCTCAAGCGATCATTCTTGCGCTCGAGCGGGGTTTGTAATCTTTGCCACTCTGCTTGAGCGAGCTTTGCAAACTCTCAGTACTTTCCAGGTCTGCAAAACTACTGGGAGAGTGTTTTCTACGCTCGAGCGGCGTTTCCTACGCTCAAGCGAGTGGGCACTCGAGAAGCTTTTCCTGGGTTCGAGTGTTGGTTTGTTGTTTACAAAACTTCTGGATTTGTGTTTTCTACGCTTGAGCGGCGAATTCTTGCGCTCGAGCGATGAGTGTTCGTTGTGTCTTGGTGCTTGAACGGAACAACTTATTGTGTCTGACGCTCGAGCATCAAATCTCCCACTCGAGCGGACTGTGCGTATATTAGATCGCGAAAATGACATTTTATATCACTTTTTCATTTTTCTCTCTCTCTAAAACTTTCTAAAAACCTACATCTTGACCCTCTCTCTCTCTCTCTCTCTCTACATTTTGACCTAGATCCTTTGGGCTCTCTACCCTAGTGCCGTTGAGAAAAATGTAGAGCATCTCTAGATCTTCGTTTGGACCTGAACAAAGTTGGATTTGAGCATCCTTGGAGTTTCACCTTTGCTTTGCTTGGTCACCTAACTTGAGGTAGGGATTTTCTATACTTTAATATTGGTTTTAACTTAGTTATTTGTCATTGTGTAAAAATGGTGGAATTTGGGAGTAATGTGAATAAACCTAGGGTTTGGATGTAAAATGGAAAGAGGGGTTTTGGTCAATGAGAGGTAAATGATTGTGGGGTCTGAAAAATGATATTGTATGGTGTCAAAATTATTGATTTTGGAACTAGGTTGAACATGGGAAGACAGGGAGTTTTCCCTAAAATGATTATGATATTTATTTTGTATAAATAAATGAAATTGGTGTTATAAACATGAAATTGGACGAGTGTTGAAATATATGGTGGAATTGAATAGACTATACGTCTCATCTTTGGAAAATTTTAAATAAATTATATATATATATATCTTGAGATTGTATATCTGTTTAAAAATAACTGTATTAAGTTATCGGTAGAGGATAGCTATGATTATTGTAGAAATTGCATGAGGATTAGGTGAATTAAAACTAATCCATGGTTGATTATTATTGAATATGATCATGTTGTAAGTGCATTGTATATGTATGATTGTTTGGAAAGAGAAATGAGATGTACTCTATGAATGATTATGTGTTTAAATACATTGCATATGTATGATTGTTTGGGAGGAGAAAAGGGATGTACTCCATTGTTTGGGAAGAGAAAGGGGATGGACTCCATTATAATTAAGTTGGTCGGAGTGTCCCGGGTGAAATCCCGATATTTATACATGGGTACCGATCCCGCAGACAAAATTTTCGTAAAATGGCAGATTGAAGTGTTTGTGTGTTAATGATGTGATTGTAGAACCATTGAGTTGTAGTCTCATTTGGATTATTGAGAAATAATGAAATTGGCTCATATATTGAAATGAATTGAATGAAAATGGATTAAGATTTGGATTTGGTACCTTATGACTATATAAAATGTGAATGTTTTGTCGCAGGCATTATTTATGCATATTGTACTTATACCTTTGTTAAATCTTATATATTGTGGTAAATTATTCCTACTGGGCTGTGGCTCACCCCATTTGGAAACAACATTTTCAGGTAATAATGGCATATCTCTACCAAGGCAATAGCATTGGAGGCACTTTTGGAAAGCAAGAGCTTCTTTGTCTTGTTTCACTTTTTGTATAGCCTAGGACTTAAATTGTATGAGCTAGTCTCACTTTTGTTGTAACCAAGCCAAGACTTGGAAAGGTGTAAGCCTATAGGGCATTTACTTATGCTAAACTCTTTTGTATTATTAACATTATGAAATGAAAGGACTTTACATTCTGATTCATGCAGTTATTTATATATATTTGGGTTGAACTTATGGTTATATTTTTGGGGGCGTTATAGTTACTATATTTGTGGTCAAAGAAATTTGGATTCCAGAGAAATTCATTACAAGGGCAGACATAAACTAGTGTTAATCAAACTAGCAACATAAATTAAAATTTCAAAAAAAATTGATCTCAATCAATCAAGGCACATAAGTTATTCCAAATAAGTTGTTGCATTGTAGAGAAAATTGTAAATAAATTCTGATTAACACTGGTTTATAAGTTATTCCATATAAATTGATGACAATGAGGGAAACAAGCCAGTGGTCAGAGAAATTTTGGAATTTCACTGAGACTTGAGTGGCTATAGAAATCTAACCTGTTGAGGTGCAAGAGATTGGATTGGTATCTTCTGCAATTGTTTGGTCAAGCTTTATAGGTTCCATTTGGCACATCTTGGGAATTCGATTGTGTTACTGTCTTCCAGTCAATGATAGTTGCATGTTTGCACAGCCAATATTGTGATGGAAATTGAAGTATTTAAATCTTACTAAACACACAAATTTGTAATTATCATAATTGTAAATGTAAATGGAAATTCTACTTACCAGCAATGCAATGACACATCCCATAAATTTCTCTGGAGTTTTGTTCAATGTTGTTATAGAATCGATCAATGTTGTAGTTATTGCTTCTGGCGAATCATACTTCTTCATTGATTTAAGCAGTTCCACGTACTTGATAAAACCCACCATCCCACTTGTTGTACAAAAATAGGGTGAAACACAAGTACAAGGTAACAATGATCGCTACATCTTTGAAGTCTTTTGGTTGCTTCATTTTCATTGCTTTGACCAATGCCTTCTTTAGAACAGGTCCAGTGAGCCTCATTTCCTTTGGGAATCTTCGCTTTAGGAATGACATGTTTGGGTTCTTTGAGTATCTTAATGACATGGCACCTTTACCACCTTCCAAACCAAAAATCAAGGTCATGTCATTGGTTGTAATGGTCAAGTCTTCTTACCAATTGTGAATGCTTTTGTTTTTTCACTGTATCATTGGATGATTGCAACTACATCATCATCTGATTTCTTGCACTTGCTTGGATCCATCCTTCCCGTTGTTAGAGCTTGGATCAAATACCAGAATGGGGACTTTTGAAGCCCTATAACTTGGTTTGAATTAAATTTAAGTGTTTGAAAAAAGGAGACAACAGATGCGAGGTTTGATCGGTATTGAATGTTGTAATTAGCTTTATTCCTTTGGAGTTTAACAGGCTTTTTTTCCTCTCTTTGAGCTTGAGTCTTTTGAAGTTGGCATATTTATCTTGATGTTTGTTGTTTCTTCGACTTAGACTTCTATTTTTTGGCGAGGAGTTTGTGGTGTTTTGCTGCTTTTTGATCTAAGGTCATAACTGGCAGACTCAGAGAGTTTTTGTTTCTTTCTTGGTGTTTCTGGTGTTTTGCTACTTTTGCATTTCGCTATTTCTAAACAATGAAAACATAAAGATGTCAACATTAAATCTCAAAGAAAATTAAACATGCTAGAGAAAATTACACATAAGGGAGAAAACTAAGGCGGCCAGAGAAAATTATAAATGTTAGAGAAAATTAGGCACAGAAAATTAGATGTCATAGTACTAATTGTTTTTCTGTGGAAGACATCTAGCCACAGAAAATTTCCAAAAAAAGAAAATTATATGTCGGAGAAAATTAAGCCATGGCAGAGAAATTATCAATAATTTCTAAAATTACATATAGAAGTAAAATATAGCTAGAAAAAATTCAAAAAAGAAACAAAAATCTAACAAGCCATGGAAAATTAAAATGCCAGAGAAAATTACACATGCCAGAGAAAATTAAACATGGCAGATAAAATTAAGTCATTGCAAAGGAGAAACAACCAGCTTATGTTTTTAACATCTTGTTGTGTTTTGGGTAACACGGATATTTGTTGGAATGGACTGCACAATGGGCCCATAGGATTTATTAAGTGGGTTTTAACAAAATAAATCAAGCATGGTAGAGAAAATTAAACATGCCATTGAAAATTAGACACAGACAAGAAAGAAAAGTAATGTGGCTAGAGAAAATTATAAATACTAGAGAAAATTAGACACACGAAAGTACTCAGTGTTTTTCTGTGGAATATATCAGGCTAGAGAAAATAAACAAAGCAACATAAACATGCCACAAAAAATTACACAATAGAGAAATTTGGAGGAAAACAAGAATTGAACAAAATAAAAATGCCAGAGAAATTTTAAAAAAAGAAACATAAATCTTGCAAGCCACGGAATGTTACAATGCCAGAGAAAATTAGAGAGAAAATCAAAGAGACATTTAGCCAGAGGAAATCAAGCAAGGCACATAGACTAAACGAAGTCCAATTTGTTCAAAGAAATTTGATGGTTGTTTAAATGTGGTCAGGTAAAATTCAGACTCGAGACAAAATCAAACAAACAAAGGAATCCAGTGTGTTTAGAGAAAATTGTAATGCTAGAGAAAATTCATCTAAAGGGGGTATCTTAATATTATTACGAAATCAAAACCCTAGTTAATGGAACGGTATTATAAAATGCAATGAACTGTAGATACAGAGAAAAACTAGTTCTGGAATAAAAACACTTACTAGAGTGAGGTGATGAGGATGAAACCCTAATTACAAACGAAGATGAAGATGAATAGACTCGATGATGAATAGTAAAATGAGTTAGAGAAATTTGTGAAGAAGAAATTTCAAAGTTTTTCGAGGAAGATGAGAGCCTAGCTTCGCTGAATATGATGAAACCCTAATGTCGATCGTGAAGATGAAGAAACCACAGTTCGCTCGTGTGTAGCTTGTGGAGGTCAGTCGGGGATATCATGCACGGAATACCAGTCTGTTGATTGCTGATGACTGTAGAGCGTATTTTCGTCTAAAAATTGAATAAAAAGCGCGTAATTTTTGTATGAGGGACCTGAGGCATCATATTATTTTTTAGTGTCATCTATCCTCTAAATTGCTATTATTAGGGACCTTAAAAAATTCCTTTTTAGAACCACCCAACAAAAAGGATTTCTTACCAAACTATTTTACAAAGGGTGAACCTCTCATCAATAAAAAAATATTCACTAGATCTAATGCCTTATGCATTCCTTAGATTGGACTTTACATTAATTTTTCTTTATATAAATGATATTAACCAATAAAATTTCTTAAAATGATAGCCTAATAAATTAGTCACTAAAATCAAAATTATATAGCCCAAAAATTATATGAAAATAAGGTAGATAAGTAATAAAAATGACTGATATAAATTTGTTATTTTTTCTTAGGGTCTTGCTGGAGACCCCCAGTTGGCCAAGACCCTCAGCACCCCCGCCTCCACGTGGGGGGCTGCCAATGGAGAAAAAAAAAAAAAAAAAAAAGTTTTCTGGCCAATCAGGAGAGACCCCCAGCACCCCCACTGAGGGTCTCATGCATTTTCCTTTTTCTTACTAATTTTTTTCATAACCCTTATGCATTAATTTTTTTTTTATTTTTAAAAAAGGAAATTCTTGTATAATTATTTTGCCACACTTGCCTTGCCCTCTTGAGTTTTTCTCAATTTGTCACTAAGGTAGGGTTTGATAAAACAAAAAATTAAAAATTAAATGGTGAATTTTTTAGGCTGAAAAGTTGTTTGATAAATATTGAAATACTGAACTAAAACATATTATTTTATATATATAATATTAAATTTGAAAATTATTAAATTTTAATTGTGTTTTGTAATTTTATATTGTGATAATAAGTTGGTGGTTGTGGTGGTGGTGGTTGTGGTAGTAATAGTGGTAGTGATAGTGATAGTGGTAGTGGTAGTGGTAGTGGTGGAGGAAACAATTGTACCTATATCACTAATAACAATGGTGGTGAATATAAAAAGATAGTGGTTGTGGTGATGGTGGAGGACTGCGTAATGTAGTGGAGAAAAAAAAAATACAAGATTTTATAAATTTTATAAATTTATCTTAATTATATTAGGTTACTTTAAGATTTTAGTTTATATTACACTTGATTTAATTTTTATCAATAATTTGTTGATCATATATTTTATTTTTTTGTATTTTATATTTTTACACTAGTTCTGATCTTTTTAATCTAATTAAAGAGAAGCTAGTATATATATATGAAAATTGATAAAGTCAATATATATATATTTTTTTCCAAATTCAAAAAATATAAGTATAATTTACCCTTTCTTATTAGAGTGTTGAGAGTTGTCATTAGGCTAAAAAGTTATTGCCTATCCATTATTTAATCTTAGTGAAACATACGTGCACACAATGACAAATATTCAAGTAAAAGTTTTTTATTAAAATATATTATTTTTGCTTTATCACCGAATGAGAGACGATGGAAAAAATTCTGATCAAAGTTTATTATAATAATAATGAGTCCTATATGTATGTGCGAATTTACTTTCTTTGATGTACATAGATGGTGAGAAGATTATAAAAGTCTTCTAGTGAAATGTTATTTTTTCTAACTTAAATTAACATATCACCTTTATGATGACATAATTTCAGAAGTAAAATTAGGATGTGGATTCCTCGTCCATAATTTAGATTGGAAGATTTTGTTCGGACTTGTGGGGTTCATTATGGGATCTTATTTTGATAATTCGGTCAATTCATTTTGTCGAATATTTTGTATACATCATGCAAAAAAAAAAAAAAAAAAAAAAAAAAATTTCAATTATCATAATCTATTCAATTTATCGAAAATGTTACCAAAAAAATGAAAGCAAATTTAAAAATAGACCATTCATTTTTATTTTTTTTGTGACATTAAATTTTTAAAACAAGATCCGTGGTAGCCCTACGAACTTGGACAACGCTCTCCAAATATCGTTCTAAAATTATTTTCAACTAGAGAAGTACTTTGAGTGTTAATATGTATGGTATATATTTAGGCCATAATTTAGGTATATGTATTAGGAATTGATTACCTGTAAATTTACCTTGCATATTTGTAGCATTTGTATCCTTTAAAATTTTTGGGAAGTCTATTTGAATCCTTTGTTTTATTTTGGAAATCTTTGGAGTTGTCCTCAAGGGTCGACATCGGTCTGGGAAGCGTCGACCCTTGTCTTTTGCTGAATCTGGAATTAGCTGCTGAAATTTAGGTTCGACACTAGGGGTTCCAAGGGTCGACCCTTGTCTGTTGCACACATTTTTTGTCTCAGCTTTTCTTCTTGAAGGTCAACATCACTGTTTTAAGGGTCGACCCCTGTGAGTAATTTACAGATTTTTCGGTCAGTTTGGGCCCTACTTTTTAGGGATTTTGACTTGTTCTTTTCATTTGACTTTGGGGCTATTATTCTATTAGTGCCTAGACACTGTAAATAGGTTCCAAAACACTTTCCTCTCATTACTTTTCCTTCTCCTTTCCCCTCAAACGATAACTTCTCTCTTCTCTCTTTAAACTTAACTTTTTCACACTTAGATTTTCAAATCTACTCACCTAGAGTCATCTTTTCACCTTGGTCCTTTGGGAAAGGTTATAGATCTTGTCAACGGCTTTCTATTGATCTGAGAAGTTCGTGGTTTCGTTGACGTTGGGTTTTTCGGGTTTCCTCTTCTACACTTGACGTAGAGATTTCTTGCTCCTCTTCAATACTTCGTCTATAGATAGTTATGTGGTAGATTTTTACTGCATAAAAGCCATGTATATTGGAGTTCTTTTTGAAAAATCATATGAGAGATATTTAGGGTTTGTTACTTGGGGGTTAGAAATCATTATATAAATTGTTGTTGGGGTTCTTTGGGGAATAGTTTAGCATGTTGATGTTGAGGGGGAGAAAAACATCTAATTTAATATTATAGACTTAATGGATTAAAGATGAGAGAAAGTTGTGTAATATTTTGTACTTGATGATATGGATTGCATGATTGTGTTAATTGATAAAAGGGTGGATTAACCATGGTATTGGAATTATTCTTGATTAATCATGTTAAATTGAGTTGAGCTATGGCTTTAACATTTACGGATTTGGTTTTTCTAAAGCAAAGGGAATGGATTTTGGCTTTGTAAAACAAGGAGAATGGATTTAGTTTTGTAAATTAAAGAGGATGGATTTTGGATAAAGATTTGAACATGTTAACTTGGAAAACAAAAGAGTTCATTTTCATAAGAGAAAGAGACCATGGCATATTGTAAATCTAGAATTGATGCTTGGGGATGGATTTTAAAGCTTTTAAATATCGTTATTATCATTATTGTTGGGACTTAAGGTCAAGCAAACATCGGATTATTGTATTATGTATGTTTAAATATTTATGCTTAGAGATTTATCCTTGGTCACCGATGGATGATGATATTTTGATATTGAATAGATTATGTGTATGTAGTACACTCGGGTTATTTATATTTGTTGAATTATGTGATGGCTGCGAATGTGCTTGCGCTTCGAATGAAGGATACCATTACCTTCTAGCTAGCGCCTGGAGAATTGGCCGCACTTAAAATGAGAGGTACCAGTACCTTCTAACTACTACCTGGAGAACTTGGTAGAGGTACCATTACCTTTCAGCCGGTGTCTGTAAATTGGCAAAGGTACCATTAGCTTCCAGCGTGTGTTTAATAAATTGGCATTTTGTTATGGAAAGGTATATCCTTGGCTTACCGTGCTTAAGGCAGGTAAAGCAGAATGTATTTATCATTATTGTCTCATGTAACTATGTATATTATTGATTATAATAGTTATGGTTCAGGAAGGCCAAGCTATCTCATTTTTTGAGTAGATAGTTGTTAGTTGCTTTTTGTTTTCTTTTTGTATTAGATGCATGTATTTATAGATATAAATATGTATAAACCGGGCATAGGTACTGTATTGAGATTGTGAATAATGTGAAAGACATCGAATATTTGTGAACATGTTTCAAAAAGGAAAACCACGTGTAAGTCTGGAAAGTGGGAGGAAACGTAATGGGCTTTGTGAAATTGTTTACAGGAATTTGTTATTGTCATATGAATTTTGGTAAAAGGTAACAAGAAGAAAGAAAAGTGAATTGCTTATGTTGTTGAATGAAATGAGTGATTTTGAGAAAAGTTCTTATATTTATATTTCTGTATAAACCATCACATTATGTATATGATACAATTTAAAGTATTCATGATCATAGCTATCTATATGTTGTTATTGTTTAGGATCATATTGGGATCCCTACTAGACTTTATGTTCATCCCACATTGCTAATCCTTTTTCAGGTGAACGTAAAGAAGTGTTGCAAGATCGAGGATCTTCTTTATGTGTTGGCCACAGGGCCTTTTATTTGTGGGCGGAATGCCATTGATGTAAAATGGTTAAGCCCTTTCTTTTAATTTAAAAGATGTAAGCCTATGGGCAATTTATTTATTTTTAACTCATGTCGCATTTACTTCATATTCGAATGAGAGAACCTTTAATAATAGTACTCGCTATTCTATTGAATTTCCACGCATGATCTCTGAAATTGTGTTATAATAAAGGATTTGGTAATGGTATCCGTTGGCATAAAAAGTAGGGTGTGACAATATTTGATTGTAATACTCTCCTATATATAGGAGTCCTTGTACCTTGATTCATATATACAACTGATATATATTTCTCTTAACCATTCTAACATGGTATCAGAGCTATATGTTCTAAATTATAGCCCTTTTTCTTTTCTCTTTCTACTTAGTGCCTGTACACAGTGGTACTGCACCATTCATCCAATCACTCAAAAACTTTATTTTCTTTGTTCCAGCACTATTTCGTTATTATTATTTACTTTTTTTACCAAAATTTGTCACCCTTAGCATCAAACTGATCGGAATCTTCTCACAATTCCAATGGCATCGATCTCGTCACTAGAAATCCCTTTACGCATCGTCACGTACCGTTTCTATGATCGGCACGTCAATTGCTTCTGCCATCACTTTCACACGCTGCCGACCGGCAATCCATCGGTGGCCGATGGATTCATTTTTAGGCGATCGCCACCAAATCACAGCCGATGATTATTCCCTCCAGCCGGTGGCATCCCCCAATGTCCAAAGAAGCAATTCTGAGACTTTGGCAGTCTTCAGAGGGGCAGAGCAGGGAAAACAGAGGCAGCCCACGCATGGCAGTGGACTTCCGAGCAAGACCCGAGCACGCGTGCATTGAGCTCTCTTCCCGAGGCCCTTTTTCTTGCTTTCTTAAATTAATTAATTCGTTTAATTAATTTAGTTGTTCTGTAATAATTAATTAGCTAGGTTAGTTAATTCATTATTTGAGTTGTATTATTCTTTTGGTCCCTCCGAGCGAGGGCGAATTTGTAATAAGTGTGGGTGAGTGTGTGCATGTCTTCTAACCCCCACTTCTTTCTCCCTTTTACTTACCTGCTTTGATGGTTAGTAATAGGACATGTTTAATTTAGCATACCTTACGCTATGCATGCATGCATCATTCATCAGTATTGCATGCACCGGGCTCGGCGCATGATGCTAACTACATTAGTATTTCAAATCTAACTTGAATACACGCTACTTGTACATTTTCACATGTCATTCATAGAATAGCCGAGCCTATCGATCGGCAAAAAGCTCCTGCAGAATCTGTTGGACAGCAGCAGAGGACAGAGCTTTGCATGGCAATGTAATTCAAGCAATGTATGCACCAACCATGTCCCTTATCATGTTTATGACTCAAATGGACATGGTCCTTGGTTCTCGGACCACTAATCGCGCATTTCGATGCGTGATGGCCTAAGAAACCAAGTGTGCACTTTTGATTTCAAATGTCATGCAATGCATATAAACAAATCAAAGGCCCAATTCCCTTCACTAGGTCAAGGGACAAGGCACGCATGCTAGTGCAATGCAACCTAGACATATGGGCTAGTATGCAACATGGCATAAAAGGGAGCATACAAACATGCAATGCACATTAGGTACACAACCTAAGCAACAAGGCCAACAAGCATACCACAACTATGCGAACTACTAGAGCATGCGAGATGTGATCTAATCATGCAAGTGTACAAGACATGCAACACGCTAGCAACTCGACCAAGGGAATGCATGACTAATGCGAGTGATTCCAAGCATACAGCACATGCAACCAAAGCATGCAAACATGGGGGGAATGTAACAACATTTGAATGGCATGCAAGGGACGGACTTAAACATGACTTAGGCAGCCCTAACTAGGCCCAAAACAGCGGCCAAAGTGCCCAAAAATGAAGGACTAATGGCATGTAAACATGCATGTATACAAGGACCAACACTTAGGCATAAAGAGACAATTCTCAAGCACACTTAAGAGGATGCAAACATGGACATATGGCATGCACACGAGCTTTGATAATCAGGTTAATGATGGTGCTAAACCAAGCAAACAAGACAAACAAAGCATGCAATTGGTCCAAATACTTGAGGCAAGGCAAGGAGACTTAAACCATGGCCAAGCCAACCAAGCCCCACAAGGCCAAGAAGACTTAAAATATGTTCAAGGCAGACCTAAACAATTCTAAGGGAACACCTAGATGGCATCCAAGTATCCTAAAAATGGAAGCATGCAAAAGAGACCAAACATAGAGCATTCAACACAAGCTTTTAAAGCATCAAAGAAGCATCAAGAGGCAAGCATGCAAGCATGTTATGAGGACTGAAATAGCATGGCAAGTGGTCCCGAACCACTGAAAATGATGCAAGTAATGCATACCACACAATCACACACTTGAGGCCAACAAGCCAAAATGCAAAGGGACTATGCAATACATGCTAAACTCGATCCAAGCAATTAAGGACAGACCTTAATCATGGCAAAATAAACATGAAAGCTTCACAAAGCCAAGCCTAAAACATGCTAGAACAATGGTTTACAACCTAAGGCATGTTAAGGCAACAAAATGGCATTACAAGGCATGTATGCTAAGCAAGCATGGTGTACCAAAACCAACTTAAAACAATGCTATTTCATGGCAAAATAAGCATAAATAACAGCTAAGGCATGGTCAACAAGAGCCTAAGCTAGGTGCTCCATCAAGAGGCAAAAATGGTCCTTTTCAAGGACAACAAGGAGAGGTGGTGGCCCTCTCTTGGGACCTCAAGGCACCATCCTCACCTCTGAAATCCCTCAAGATTTCAGTGGTGAGGAGGCCCAAACACCAAGGTCTCGGAGCTCACCCAAAATGGCACAAAATGGAGCCTTACAAGGCTTAAGAGGGGTCAAACAACCCCAAAGCTCGAAGCAACCTTAAACAACTATTTAGAGGGCCTAAAAATAGAACTTTTTTATGTTATATACTAAGCTCAAAAACAGATGCAAGATAGGCTAAAAAGCTATGAAAAAATGGGGTAAAAAGGGACAAAAGTTTTACCCTTGTAGACCCTCTTCACAAATGGTGGACCAGCAGTCTCCTTAGGTCCAAACTAGCTTCAAAACTTTGAAAACAATCCCTTAGAACCTCAATAGCCAAGGGAAGGTGTAATGGTGGGTGCTTGTGAGCAAAAGTAAGACAAAACACACACACTAAGCTCAAGAGAGAGAGAGAGAGAGAGAGAGATATAGGATGGATATATAAATCCTAACCTAAAACCAGAGCTCTCTAACTATGTTTTCTAACCCTAATGCCAAGAGAGGAGCCCTCTTCTTATAGGCAACTCCCTCTTGTAAGGCTTCCATAACAAGCCATCCAAGAGGGAAATCCCTCCATACACGTGTATGGAGGGGAGCAGAGTGGGTGCCAGCTATCACAGCTGGCACAAAATATCTACTAAAAGTAGATGAACAGTGATCGGCCATTCAAAATTGCCATTTTGGCAAAATAAATGGCCGACCGGCAACAAATAGTGCCGACTGGCAATATACATTGCCGGTGGCATAAAATCACTGGCTGGTGGCCTCAAGCCATGGCCGGTGATGTGTGGGGGTGCCTCACAAGGCATTCCCTGCCCGTCCAAGGCAAAACACAAGTGTTTGGTTCAAAACCAGACACAACATGATCGAGTCGAGAGATCCTAAGGCAAGGCGCGCAACCGAGACCTCCGGGAACTCAAGACGAACACAAACAAGGGTAATCACCATGTGTTCCAATGGTGACGTCCAAGTCTTGAGGACGGTCAAAAATGGGGTGTCTACACACGCGTTCCTATGCACGCATAGCTACGCCAAATTCTCAGTTGCTTTCTCTACTAACTTCGTCGTGCTTACGTCAACCCTACACATACGGTTTTGCGTTGCTACATGCATATGACATCAGTATCACGTCTCATGTTCACGCCCCCGTGACAGCATCCTCATACCTCTGGGCCAAACTCACTGACGTCAGCCCTACGCTATGTAACGTCAACCCTAAACAGTTCAACCTCTAATTTTGGTCCACTCTGTCCAATTCTGACCTATTTTTTGGGGTGGTTTAGTCTGGTTCCCACCTAATTTGGACCTTCTGAATCCACTAGTGCACTATTTTGCTGGTTCTGCCTCTATAGAATTGTTACTATCTGTTTACTTCACCAAACCATCATTCTGGATCGTCATGATGCTTCCCATCCAATCTCTGTTATTCTTGATGGCTTCAATTATGTGTTATGGGCCCAAGCCATGTCTATTTTTCTTTGTTGTTGTTAACCAAATAATTTTGTTATTGTTGTTATTGTTCTTGAATAACATATATATACAAATAGGGAGCATTTTGAACAGAAAAAATTATTAGGACCTCTCTTTCTATCTGTGAATGTATAAGAATTTGAACAATAGAGGAAAAAATTGAATAGATAATTCTTTTGAACAGATAAACAATTGAATAGAGAAATTTTTTTAAAACATATAATATATATATATATATATTTGGATTATTACTTGATTTTCTTTACTTTGCTTTTTTTCTTTTTTCTTTTTCTTTTTTTTTGGTTTCTTGTGCTATATTTGTATAATCTTTTGTTTCATCTATCTGCATATCTCTTTTACCTAAGAAAACATTTTTTTTCTGCTCATTCCTATAAATAGAATGAGAAATAAAGATATGAGAAGTGAGAGAGAATTGTTATTGTTGTTGTAGTTGATGATGATGATGATTCCAACAAATAGTGGCTTGCACATCTCTTAGGGGGTGTTTGGCATGTGCTAAAATAGTACATTATCATATTTGGGTCACAATCATTTTATTTGAGTCACATCACCTATCTTCCATATCATTTCAAACCCAACTCATATTTCACATTTTTTTTTTGTAAAAAGTCAAAAATTATATTTAGTTAGATCATTCCAAACACTGCCTTAGGTAAAAAAAAAAAAAAAATTGTATAACAGATCATTCTCTTTTAACAAATAAAATTCAACAGATAGCAAAATTTCAATAGATTAGGTGGTTAATTTCAATAGATAGCAAAACTTTGAACAAATAAAGGGTGAAATTTTGAACAGATAAGTGAAAAAAATTTAATAGATAGACAAAAAAATTGAACAAATAGATATAAATTTAAACAAATAGTCCAAAAAAAAATCAACAGATAAATTAAGGGATAAAATTGAAAACAAAATGTCCTTCAAAATCAGGAAAAGGACTTCTCACCAAACTATTTTGC
The DNA here is from genome assembly GCF_055761805.1 of Camellia sinensis. Classification (NCBI taxonomy): domain Eukaryota; kingdom Viridiplantae; phylum Streptophyta; class Magnoliopsida; order Ericales; family Theaceae; genus Camellia; species Camellia sinensis. The sequence continues at coordinate 94,938,875 of NC_138962.1, forward strand.
AAATGATAGACCTCTCGCTAATAAAAAAAAATATCCACTGGATCTAATACCTTATACACTCCTTAGATTGGATTCATCACAAATTTTCTCTTAAATAAGTTGTATTTTTTTTATTTTCAATGAATATTCATTTCAAAATTATGGCAATTTTAACTTTTTTAAGTTCATCTTGTGTAAATGAATTTAAAAAGTAAAAAATAAAAATAAAAAAGGTTCTCTGAAAACAAAACAAAAAAAATCTAACAAAAAAAAGCTAAAAAGCTAGCTAGTTTTTTTTTTCACTTTTTTTTTTCTTTTTATTTTTTAAAATTTGTAACCTTTTCGGTTCATCTAGTCAAGTAGAACTCGAAAATATAAAATAATTGAAATATTTTTTTAAAAATTCACTAAAAATTAAGATTAAAAAAATTAAAAAAAAAAAAAAAAAAAAACTAACCCTAAATACTCACATGCTACAAGCCCATTATATTACATTTTGTGATTAAGAAATTTTTATAATTAATGCAAGTATACCTCTTAAAATATCTCCATTGAATAGCTAAAAGATTGTGCTAAAGTGTGTGTTAAAATGCACATATGGTAAAGTGAGTCCCATTTAGCTATTCATTAACTAAAACTACTTGATTCCACCAACCCATTAAACAATTCATTAACTAGTGTCAATATTAGAAAAACTTGTCAAAAGTTAGTATTGACAACAAGTAAAACTTATCAAAACTTGTTGGGAAATTAATTAAACTCACTGATCTATTCAACCATACAACCCCACCATCCATTGAATTTGAAAATTAAACTCATTCTGAATTCGATCACATAATCTCACTCTCGGTTGATCTGTATGAGTAGTTGCATCTTGTGGAATGTGTAACCATGCTTTATAGAGTGCTTCATCTTCTGACTTTGTCCAGTTGAGATTTCTTTCTTTTCTTTTTTGTTGCAATTCACCATTTCCTTTTATCTTATTTTCTGTTATGTCAAGATGTAATTCACTAGTTTGAGAAGGTTAATGAGATTGGAATTGAGGTTGTTCTAGAATAATTTGAGCCAATGGGGTGAGAGAATTTTGTGAATTGAATTGTAATGATGGTTGAGAGTTTATGAATTGATTGTTCAAAAATGAAGGCAGATGGTCCTTCTTTTTTTTTGTTTTTTTTTTTTTTTGGAAGGGGGGGGGGGAGGGGGAAGGGGGGGTTTGGGGAGGGGGATTGTGTGTGTAAGATATGATAAATTTAGTTGCCTTATTTTTTTTTAAAAAAAGGGAGCTGTTTAAGTGTGCAACCCCCTTAAGGTTGCACACCGTATGCAACCCAATTGTTAGCCGTTAGATTACAATAATTGATCAAGACCATTGAATTGTTTAATCGTGAAAAAGTTGAAACCGGGGCAACCGGATAATTCTTGTATTTGCATGATTGCATCCCACTCACTCTCTGTATTTCGTCTCTATCTCTCTCTGTTCTCCTCTCTGTGTAAGGTTGAGTCAGTGTAACCCTTGATTTCCATTAATAGCGAGAAGCCCGTGCTGGGTTGATTTCATTGACGAAGCTATGTAGGGAACAGTATAACGGGTGATTTCCAACAACAACGGAACTACAAGGCTGTGTTGGTTCCATTGCTGAAGTGAAGCAGTTCTCTCCAACTAGATATGAGGTATGGAGCTGTCTCCCTCTGTCTCTCTCTGGCCTCTTCACTTCAGCTATTTTCCCTCAACTAAACCCCCATCCTAACTTCAACCGCTCTACGCTTCGCTCAAACGAAAACCCCTCCATTGGCAACTAACCTTTCTCTCTCTGAAGAGAGTGTTTGTGTTTGCACAAATAACTAAACCGTGTGAAAATGTCATGTTTGTGTTTGTGTTAACATTTTTCGGTCATCAAGTAATTGTTTGTACTAATGTCGTGTGCAGTATGGCCCCAGCGGAAGTTAAAAGGGAAGGTGATGATTATGACATTCCAAATGAAGCAGATGACATTCGTTTGATGAATGAAAGTCGGGCGGAACCTTATCATGGTTGTGAAGCTGGTCCGAGCAATGAAGAAGCAACCAACATGAACGTTGAAGATGGCGGAGCCGATGTGCAAAATGAGATGGTTGACGATGCTCATCGCAATGACATGGTTGGTGATGTTGAACATGCTATTCTGGAATAGAAATTTGATTCGGTCAAAGATGGAGAAGCTTTCTACAATGCGTATGCTAAAGCCAAGGGATTTAGTATACAAAAATCCAGATTTAACACAAATAAAGAGGGAAAGGTTATTAGTAGGCCTGGGTTGTGTTCAAGGGAAGGTCAGAGATTACCAAAATACTTGGACCGTGCTGTTGAGAAGAGTAGAGCTCCTAAGGCACTAACAAGAGTAGGTTGCAAAGCCCAATTTTGCATACGGTACAATGTAGATGCTGGTGAAGGGGGAAAGTATGTTGTGACTCACTTCGTCACAGATCACAACCACGAATTGGCGGAACAACACAGTGTGATGTATCTGAGGTCACATCGCAGTTTAAACAGCACTGACAAAGCTCAAGCAATGGCTATACGCAACGTCGGTGTGAAGACTAGCCAAATCATGGACTATTTGGTAAATCAATCCGGGTCTTATGAGAATGTTGGTTTCATCCGTATGGATCTGTACAACCATATTTAAGTCGAACGTAGAGCAGAAGTTGAGGATGGTGATGCGCAGGGTGCGTTGGTTTACCTATGTGCAAAACTTGATGTTGATGCACAATTTTTTTACAAGTATGATGTGTGTAACGATAACAAGTTACAAAATCTATTCTGGACAGATTCGAAATCGCGGGCCGACTACGCAAAGTTTGGTGATGTGTTGATATTTGACTCAACTTACAGAACCAATGCATACAGGAAACCTTTTGTCATGTTGGCTAGTGTGACTAGCCACTTTAAGACCGCGATATTTGCATGTGTTTTGCTAGCTAATGAGACAATTAATACATACACATGGGTTTTGAAAACATTTATGGAGGCAATGGGCAATAAAGCACCTGTGTTTGTACTGACAAATGGAGATAAGGCAATGCGAGAGGCAATTAGAAGAGTATTTCCAGACGCAAGGCATCGATTATGTAACTGGCATTTTGGGAAAAATGATGTTTCAAATGTTCACAAAAGTGTCTTTGCACATGCTTTCAAGCAGTGCATGGACATGGAAACGGATGAGACAAAGTTTGAGCATGGTTGGACGACAATGGTCAAAAAATTTGGACTTCAAACCAACAGTTGGGTGTTGGAGACATATGAGAAGCGTCATATGTGGGTTAAGGCATATATGCATGGACATTTCTTTGCTGGGATGAAGAACACTCAGCGCTCGGAGAGTACAAATGCTTATTTCAATCCCTTCCTCTAACACAAATTGAAGCTATATGAATTTGTTTGGCACTATGATCGGGCTCTTGCAAGGATAAGGTATAACGAGGCTGGAGATGATGCTGAAACAAATAACACTTTTCTGGTATTGATTACTCCATTGCGAGATATACAGAGACATGGAGCTGAGCTATTCACCTGAAATATATTTAGAATGTTCCGTGATGAAATCTTAGAAGAGGGGAAGTTAAATGTCAAGGACGTGTTCCCTTTGCCGGATGGTCAGAAATGCTACTATATTCATAAGTACAAAGTGAAGGATAGATCATGGATAGTAACACACAGTCTAGTGGATGTTGCAATGAGATGTTTTTGCATGAAGTTTGAGTCGTTGGGGCTACCTTGTTGTCACATGATATGTGTTATGAAAGCCGAAAATTTAACGCAAATTCCCCCAACTTGTGTGCTGCATAGATGGACAAGGGCTGCAAGCAAGGATGGCCAGCAATGGCCTCAACCCTCAATTGATAGCACTACAACACAGACGGCCCAGTATGGGATATTGAGTTCTTCCTACAATGAAATGTGTTTCTATGCCTTGCAATCAACGGAAGGTTTCAAAGATGCTAGGGATGCATGTCTTCCGATGACGAGCCGAATGAAGGAGTTATATGAGAGGAATCTGAACGATGGGAATGGAGACAAAGGGAAACATTCATTCCCTCGACAATTTGGAGTAGAAGATCCTGATGTTGTGAAGACAAAAGGGAACCTAGGACGGGCGTTGTCCAACTGTTGAAGACCGAGAAAATTTGGAAATTGCAAATGCATTGGGCACACAAAGCGAACGTGTCCTAATGTGCGGTTTAGCCAAATAGTGGGTAGTGACTCAGATGCAGATACAACCCACGTAACTGACCATGAGTACAATGTGGAGTCATTGCCCATTCGTTGCAAAACTGGGTTGGTGGATCCAAGTACACCGCACATTAAGCAACGGTGACTATTTTTCGATGCTTCTCCTGATCCCAAGCAGCCTGTGGGCCAATACAACAGTGTTGAAGCAGCAGTGTGCAAAAATGATTCGACCACAATTGATGAGGTGAATCAGGTAATTTTATAAATTGTATGATTTACTTATTTCTTTAATTTATTAGGTAGACAGTACTACTTATTCCCTTAAAACACATGTAAATAATGTATGTAGTTTTTATTTTGCACGGATTGCTGTACGTAACGTGTAAATAATTGGTTATGTACAATGCCAGGAAATGGCACAACGTTACTTATGTACAAGGCCAGGAGTTATAAATTTCCCATATTGTTTAGAGTGATGTTGTCATTTGTGTTTGCAGTGACTTGTCATTTTGAAAACTAATTGAAGGTGAGATCTATATGGGTTGTCTGTGTATTGTTTTGAGTTGGAAATTGGCTTATGTTTGTATTCCAAGATTCCTATTGCGGGTTGCTTGTTTCTGTTCCATATTTGGTTGGATCTAACTGAAGGGTTTTTTGCGGTGTGGTTTATCAACTAACGATGTGTTTGGCTTCGTATTGATTTGTTATGACCTGTTTCGGTAAATTAGTATTATATTTCAAGTAAAATATGAATTTTGTCCATGTGGGTTTGCAAAATTACATCCCAGCACATGCATTTTGTATATAATCCAAGTGGCAGTTAATTTTGGGTGTTATTTGGAGAAAGTAACACAACGAACTCGTTACTTTATCTCCATGCCAATTGGTATATGAATTACGAGTTACGAACAGGAGTTGTGAAATTATTTCATGTTAACTATGAAAGTGATGGGTCTATTGTTAGTAAAATTATGGTGGGCCTATATCGACAGCAACGAAGCAGAAATTTAAAGTTGACAAGTGAAAGAAGAAAATCAAGCAATTGTGGTATTGGTTCGAATGCCTGAAAAGGATGAAGACTTCTTTCGATGAACTGATGGTAACAAAGTAGAAAGTAACAAAGTACAAAGTAAAAAGTAGAAAGTAAGTTGTTGTGTTGTTGTGTTGTTCGTAACAAAGTAGAAAGCAGAAGGGAAGAAACTACTCAGAAGTTACAATGTAGAAAGTAGGTTGTGTTGTTGTTGATGTCCTTTCTCTCTGCAAACATTCTACCCTTTATAGCTATTATTTCCCACGACCCCATGATCTGCCGATTCTGTAACTGCTTCTGTGCAACTTCTGTAACTGCACGGTCATTTTCGTGTCTTGAAACCACATAAAACCTTCACTTGTACTTGTCGAAGTGCACATAATAAAAGTTGCCACCTGTGCCCAAGTCCTTTTAGCCTTTACTCGATAGATACACAGACTCCCAATTCGTTCATGTTTCATCTTAGAGGCTGGCCACTAAATCCATGAGCACTGCCAGTAACTGCTCCATCGTGTAAGTCAGGTGGCATGCAAGATTCAATGTTAGTGGATAACCCTTGTCTTCAGGTGGACTTGCCATTTGTCCTCAATTGAATGGATCAGCTGTTGGTAGGATGTGGGAAAAATAGGTGCAAAAAGGAATTTTTTAAAAATAACCAAATCATAATTTAGCTGAAAATATGAGTGAACTTTTTTTAAAAAGAAAGTAGTTTCCATTTTTATGATTATAAACCCAAGATGTATATTTTGTTTTCGATATAAATAAGTTGTGTATTTTGGTTACATAAAATGTAGGACAACAATTGTGTTTAAGTCATTACAATCCAGAAAAAGGTTATTTCAAATATTAACAAGTTTACCGACATTGAATATATTTTGATTAAATTACAGGGAAAATTCAAAATTTGGCAGAGTTTGATGATTCAAAGTCAGGGGCAGTAACAGTGAGTGGCCAAGTTTACAAGGATTGTGGTTGTGTTTTGTGGACAATATTCTGTCGATTTTTCTCTCATAATGATGAGGGACATGCCCCACAATGGTGAAAAGGAAGGTCGACAGGGAAGAGTCAATATTTGGCAGAGGGGACTTGAAGATTCGAAGTCAGGGGGCAGTTACAGGGGCAGTTATGGTGTAGACGTATGGGATCATGCAATGATAGGCCACAAAAACAGTATACAGATATCGAAACCAACGATCTCCCTTCTAGGCTTTCCAAGTATACTAAACCTCCACTTCTATTTGTCGATCTCCATTTTCTTGTGTTTATTTCATGGCCACAAACTGTTTGAAACTCCTATCGACAGAGCAAGGCTCATGCTTTGTCTCATGCTTCCTCCTGAAAGTGTGCCCACTAACTCCATGATTGGTGCTAAAAATTTCCCCCATCATTTCTAAGTGACCCACATGCAGAGAGCCCACTTTCAACTGGTGGACATTCCTCCAAACTTGGCCACGTGTCCTCGACTAAGTGAACCATCTATCGACAGAGACTGGCAAAACTTGGTGCAAATAATGGCCCCCTTGTTCACGTTAAATAACATATGAATTAACCTTGCAGAAGTGATTGAGACCCCCTCCAATCACCACCTGTACCACCACCCCAACCCCACCTCCACCCCCCACCCCCCCTCCAAAATTCAATATTTGACAGAGTTTGATGATTCAAAGTCAGGGGCAGTAACAGTGAGTGGCCAAGTGTTATGGTTCAGTGGCCCAGTTTGCAAGGATTGTGGTTGTGTTTAGTGGACAATATTCTGTCGATTTGTCTCTCATAATGATGAGGGACATGCCCCATAATGGTGAAAAGGAAGATCGACAGGGAAGAGTCAATATTTGGCAGAGGGGACTTGAAGATTCGAAGTCAGGGGGTAGTTACAGTGGCAGTTATGGTGTAAACGTGTGGGATCGTGCAATGATGGGCCACAAAAATAGTATGCGAATATCGAAACCAACGATCTCCCTTCTAGGCTTTCCAAGTATACTAAACCTCCACTTCTATCTGTCGATCCCCTTTTTCTGTTGTTTATTTCATGGCCACCAACTGTTTGAAACTTCTGTCGATAGAGCAAGGCTCCTACTTTGTCTCATGCTTCCTCCTGAAAGTGTGCCCACTAACTTCATGACTGGTGCTAAAAAATTCCCCCATCACTTCTAGGTGATCCACATGCAGAGAGCCCACTTTTAACTAGTGGATATTCCTTCAGACTTCACCACGTGTCCTCGATTAAGTGGACTATATGTTGACAGAGACTGGCAAAACTTGGTGCAAACAATGGCCCCCTTGTTCAAGTTAAATATCATATGAATTAACCTTGCCGAAGTGATTGAGACCCCCTCCAATCACCATCTGCACCACCACCCCACCCGCCTCCATACACACACGTGGGGGCTGGTGTTTGGAGGTGAAGAAAAAAAATAAAACTGGCTAATTAGAGAGAGAGGGGGTTATGGGGGTGCCCCCCTTGTGGGAGTGCAAGTCATATGATGTTTAACTTCAACAAGGGGGCCATTGTTTGGGCCCAATAGCAAATTTGTTAATACGGGCCCAAAACAAACAAAATCTATAGCCCAATATAAGAGCATTTAAATAAACTGGCCCCATCATAAGCTATAAAATACCCACCTTTTCAACTTCAAACCACTTCATTTCCCTATGATTCGAACTCCTCAGACTGTACTCCTTCTTCTCAAGCATCGTCGGTCAAAACCACAGAACCACAAAACCCTAAGCCATGGCACCGAAAAAATCTCAACTGTACAGCTCGTCGAGTACTACATACCTATGAAAAATCACATTGATTGGATATCAATAGCTATCTGATCGGAGTAGTTTTCTTTTAATCGTTAGCTATAACACTATCGCTTATTTTTATACAAAACTGATTTGATCATATAGTTAGCGATATCCGATGAACATGATTTTTAATAGACATATAGTACTCGACGAGTTCTACACATTGAACGGTTAAGATTATCAAAACGGGACCTGTGATAAGCTCCCACGAACCGAACAGCACTGTCCTGTGTAATTTTGTTGTGCACCCATGTGTAATTTGTACCGGGACAGACCAATCATTGTGTCATACATTATTACTTGTAATTTGGATCAAGCAATTTCTGTTTTTAAATTTTTAATTTGTGTCTAGTGGTAACTTTTTAGCTTGTTTAGTAACTTTTCTAACTTTTTGTCTTCTTAAAGACATGCCAAACCAACCCTAAACCATGACAATATTACTTTTAGTCCCATCACTGTTAGTCCCCTGACTAATAATTCCCTTAGTAACAATCCCACCCTTTATAGTTACCTGTACTAATATTGCCCTCTCGTTATAACATTTGTTGTCGGTTCAATGTTCTCTCGCTGCTTGCGTCATGACTAAAGTGGAGACTGGCCTCGTTTGGGAACAGGCTGATTTAGAAATTTTTTGGCTATTTGGATAAAATATGAGCTAGAAAAAACTAGTATGTTTGGGACGACTTTTTGATTTTTTACGAAAAGATGTGCAAAAAGTAGAGAGAAAAGAAAATCTTTGACTTTTTTGTATGAGTTGTTGGCTTTTTCATTTTTTTAGTGAATTTTTCACATTTTGACTAAAAATTAAAATAAAGAAATACAAATTTTCATTTTCCTGCTCTGCTATACAGGTTATACAAAGTATACACCTCAATCTCACTCTCACTCACCCTCACTCTCACACTCACTCCTCCTCCACCGAACCCAGCCTGACCGGCGACCACTCCCAATGGCGACCTACTCGTAAACCCAACCCACCGCTGTAGCCCTCATTTTCTCTGCTTCGCGAACCATAGCTCCACCGCGACCACCATCGGCTGTAGCGAAGGAATTTGTTGAGAAGAACGTGGGCTTTCAGGCCACAGATGAACCAGGTTCGTCCTCCAAACACTGAAATCAAAAAGTTAGGGTTGTGATTGACAAAATAGATTTGAAATTTGGAAATTAGGGCTTCCAAAATTAGGGCTTTGAAAATCACTATTATGCAGATAGATAAATGGTATGATTGATAAATGTGGAACATATTGTGAGGAACATATATGCATTTACCTTTTACAGATAAAGTATAAATTTTGCAGAACGTAGTATGATTATGCAGAAAGTGATCGAACATAAAATGAAAGGATCACATTTTTGCAGAACATAGTATGCTTATGCAGATTGATAATTAGTTGAACAAATACATGTAGTTGTGTAATTTTCAATGTGTGATTGATAATTGAATTTTGGTGTATTTGTTGTCAATCACGCATGATTTGTTGTAATGAACTGCTATCAACTAATATGTTAGCTGCGTGAATTGAATTAACTATTATTAACATTGATAACTATTATCAAACTGAACTGAAATGTTCATAACTATTACTGATTTGTTGATAAGTATTTCAGTGTGCTTTGTTGAAAATCACATGTGTGATTTGTTGATAAATATTTCAGTTTGATAACTACTAGTTGAATCACACTCTCCAACAATCTGCCCATAATCATTTCACTTCAGTATGATTTGTTGATAATAGTTGTGTAACATGTGTGATTGATAATTGAATTGACATTGAACTGATATGTTTGTAAAACTGCCATGTTTGTTCAGTTTGAAAATGCTATGTGTGTAACATGTGTGTAATCAATCACAAATGCTATGTTTGAAACTGAAGAAAATGACTGACATTGAATTGCCATGTTTGTTCAAATGCTATTAACAGTTTAGTCTGTGTAACCTCTGTTCAAACGCTATTAAACATGGCAGTTTGAACAAATAGATGTTTTCAGTAAAGACACACTCTGTCCCTCAAATTCAAATAGAACTGCTATTAACCCCATCAAACACAAGCATAGCAGAGCACTACAAATTTCTCATGTATGCAGATTTAAAAAATAGCTTCTTCTTCTAACAATAGCAACATAAGATTACTACCGAGGCTGTGCAATTGTGGAAGAATTGTTGCCATACATATTGTAAGAACCAATGAGAATGGAAATGAAGGGCGTTTGCTCTTTGTTTGCCCATCAAAATATGTAAGTATGTATTGGAAATCTTAATCCTTTAGTAGTCACATTAATATTTGTCGTATTCAACTAACTGATTGTCATGCATTGTAGAGTAGCACTCCCACTCCCCATTGCAATTACTTCAAGTTCGTGGATGAAAATGATGAAAGACGTTACGTCCAGAATCCGTTTTAACACTAGAGCTTGTGATGCTATAACAGTAGAAGACTTTAACAATGTAAGGACGAGGCTTGATGACTTGGAAAATGACCATGGTCGAAGGCTTAAAAGGATAGAAAATAATATCAAAGCGATGGTGTATTTCATTATATTTTCTATCATTTTGTACTTGATGATGTAACTTTTGTACTTTATTGTATTTTGGGAAATTGAATGGAAGTTTGTACCAGTTTTGGTTGTATTGTACTTCGTGATGTAACTAATGTTTATGGAATGAATTTTATTATGATGTAACTTACTTCATAGCTTTGTGGAATGAATTTTATTATGGAATGAATGTACGGAATGAATTTCATAAGTTATTACGGTGTAACTTATAATTTTATTATGGAATAAAATTTTATTATGAATTTTATTATGGTAGATCTAGTTTTTGATGCTTTGGTTCTGTAACTGCTCAAGCCCAAGCCATGCTCGCAGTTGTTCAATCAGAATGGGGTTCTCTAACTTCTAGCCATTCTCTTCCCCATATATTAAACTAGTGTATTTCACAATTTTTTTTGTATTGCACAGAATGCGTGGTACATTTCTTCACTATTGTGCTGACTTCTTCATTAATGAATATCAATACTCTGTTTCTGAATGGTCTATTGTATATTTTTTTGTTTGAAGGGGAGTTGATTAGTTCATAACAATGCACAATGGGAGAAAAATTGCTAATGCACAGGTTGACCCCACGGGGTATGCTTTCATACAACCGTTGTGTTTGAAAAAACAAAACATTTGTGCCCATATTGATGTTAGAGTGTATGAGACCATTGGCCGGTCGTGCACAATTTTTTTTTTTTTTTGCAATTACAGCTTGTGATTCCATTCAATGATTCTGACACTTAAACCTTATTGTCCATATTCAACGATTCACAAAACATGAAGTAATCAACAAAACATAGGTTAATGATAGCTTCTGATATCGGTCAATGACATTACAAAAAAATGACCTTGTCATCATACTAACACAAATCATAAGACAGCATTCAGTCGATGACGGTGACCCAAAAAAATACCTTCAACAAAGCGGAAACGATGAAGACATTAACGCATGCACCATTGAAATGGTTAGCAGAGTTTGACGGTTTGTTAGTTTCTAAGTCGTATTTTTTCGCACCACGATGGCATCTTACAACACTACGCTTACTATGTCATACACATGTCGAGGTCTCCTAATCCCTACTCAAATCAACAACCACGGAGTCTAAGTAATCTGAAAGGTCAGCGTCCGACACCAGTGCAGGATCCTCCATTATAGCCTTGATCGCAGATGCCGGGTTTGATCCATGTATCTTCGACTCTACCTTTGCGTCCTCTATGCGTGAGTGCCTAATGAGTCGACGAGTCATTTGATCAATCTCACTTTGCAAACGATGCCTAACTTGGGACTCGCTGACATGAGGGAATTACCGCTGTATTTCAACCGATCGGGCTTTAGTAACCTTGACAAAAACACATCGACAGTGGTGTTCACACTGAACTCATTTGGCAAACAGTGAAACTAGAATTCCAAAATACTTCCCCAGGCTAGCATCTTGTATTGGGGTGCAATTGTAATCCCGTAGAGGTTCAAAACTCCACAGTGGGAATCGTGTTTCAAAGAAACGTCGATCACCGAAGGAATCGATATACCCACATGCATAATCCAATTCTGGTGACTTCAGTCGGGAGCTATCAGCCCTTGCAAGTGATTGTCCACGATCGCGTTTACCGTGGTGTGCATCCATAGGTGTGACGGTTCTTGATTGAGTCCAACTTTGTTTTTGCAGGTTGACGAAGAATATATGGACGCAAAAACAAGCCCAAATGCAAAGGAAACAACACTGGTTGCAAACTTTTTTGTGGTTGGTTGTAAATGTTAAATTACCTTAAACCCGTAGTCATTAATACGTTGGTGGTAGGTTTAAAGATGTGAACACAGTTATTGTTGTTTGGTGGCAACACCTACCCAAACTGAGTAAAAGCAAATTAATTATTTTGAATATTTCATTTAATAGGTTTGGTGTAGTTGGAAAGGCATATGTATCTGATAAGAGAAATTTTGCTAAGCTTTATGGATGAGTAGACATGTAGTTAGGTTGGGGTAGACCAAAAGTTCGGTTGGGGCACAAATACAAATGACGAATGTGAATGTATGATAAACTGTGGGTGTGGACATCAATGACAATGGGATAGTATTGATGGAAGGTACAATGCATGTGTGTTGAAAATGCCAAATAATGGACGATCAGGGGTACTGAACGGATGACTTGGTGTATGCGAGAAGGAACAAATTTGTGCAAGATGAATTCGGCCAATTTAAAAAATTAATACAATGTATGTCACAATGCATGAGGTCTTCTGAAAACATACAAGCCATGTACCATATCTAACAAATACTTACAGCATAGTGTTGTGTAATATTATGAATCTGTACATTTCTTTAAAAAAGTAGTAAGTAAAATAAACCATACACATATTCCTACAAAATGTCTTATTCGAACAAGATTGAAGCTATTGTTGAAGCTCATATTGCTCCTGTATTGCAGCAGTTGCAAGATATCTACGAAAGGCTGAATGAAGTGGACACACAGTTGTCAAGTTTGGAGCGGCAAGTCGGCGCTATAAAGCAGAACGTTGATTGGCTGACCGATGAGAAATTGGCGGCGGACGAAGCAAAGTCTAGTAAGACAATGGATGAGGACAGTCAATCAAACAGTATAGACAACTCTTTAGAAGATGCTGCTGATGATGTAGCAGATATGTAGATTTATTTATTTTTTTTTTTAACCTTTCCTGTAAGACGTTGCATTTTTTGTTTTGGCTGGAGTCATATGTGCTAATGGGCTGATATACAACTTACCTACAAAGAGTTGAGTTTTCATTCATAATGTGGTTGGTTTCATTTCTGAAAATTAATTTTTCCTTTTTTGTAATTAAATTATAAATTCACTTCGGTAACAAATAAAAAATACAACTAAGACAGCAGCCAGTAAAAAAATTTCATTATAAATTCATTTTGTAATTATATTAGTTTTTATTTATTTTTAAAAATTTCAAATTGTTTTTTTATTACAGTTGCGACACCAAAGTTAAGCTGACAAATTGGGCAGCAAGTACATTACTCCAAATATGAGTTAAAAAAACAGCCGTAAATTATAATTGTTTCAGTCGCATTCATCCGAACAAGAAACATGCGTAAACAGAATAGTACTAAGACAATGGCCACATCGACATGTTTGATCCATGTTTACATTTGACTTGCACTTTGCAGTTAGTCCATCTTTACATTGTCCAACAAAAACAATACTGGGGAGCCATAATTAACATCCATATTGAAATCAAAAAATAAAAAATTAGTGAAGACCAGTTACCACCCAAATTACTGGCGTACTGGCAGCCCATTCCCATCACTGGCCTAGCTTGTGGCATTGCTCATATGAAGGCACTCCCGGTACTCTACGATCTTTGCATTATTGACATCCATAACGATGTCAACCAACAACTTATGACGCACAGAGGGATGGAACTTTGTACAGAAAGATCATAAGACAAATCAGTTAAAATTGCAGGACATACAAGGAAGGATTTGATTGACAAATGGAAATGAAGCGGTAGAATGTACCTTGTGTGGACTGGGGCTTAAATCAGGTTGCTGCACGAATTTGATGACCAATATCCCACAGTCAAACGTGCTACAAAAATAATTTCACATTAAATTTGTCATCAATGTCAGTAGGTTCGTTAAGTCAGTCACGCAGCATACACATTAATGCGAGGGAGGGATTGTGGATTACTCGTCCAGTTGTTGTACTGGCCTCTCATCTAACATGCGGAGGTGGAAGCTACGCACGTCTATAACATAATCATTTCCAAAGTGTAGTTGCAGCAAGTCATGCATAGTTTGAACCTATACCACAAGGTTGAAGTTGGTTTATGTAAAGGATGTTCAAGTTTGTTGTAGTGTTGAGAAATGCACCAGGACATACCAAAATTTTTGCCGCATTTAGCTTCTTTTTGTTCGGTCGGTTGGATGAGAACGAGTCAAATAGGTAGGCTACGTGGTCCACCATATCAATTTTAACACACAACCAATGCACTCCTCTGTAATTGAAAGGCATGTAAATCTACACGCAAACACAAGGGCAGACCTTGTTTAGAGGCCATGTAAATATGTAATGGCTTTCATATTTTCGTTTTAATATAACGGGATGAACATTTATATTACCCTCTGGCATGCATCAATCGCACCAGTGTATCTGTCATGTCCGAAAAATGATGTGACGATATTTTCATGGTGCAGAGGTTGCGTATCTTTATTTAGAATCAAAGTCTGCATGTGTAATGCATAAAGGTCATTGACGGAAACATTTGTCAAAATATGTCATACACAAAACACAACATAGCTTTAAACACTTACTTACCGACAGATATACGGGAAAGAACCAATCAGTATGCCTCCCGTCATTGTGTAAATCCCTCTGTCGATTAGTCAATTGCACCACCACCAAGTTGATTGGCTGGAATATTGTATGTAAGATACAAGGCAAGTTGATTAGAAAGGTTTCTGAGTTCAGGGGTACTGAAAAACGCAAATTCATATGTACTCAGCCAACACTTACAGTGTCGGATAGCCACGACTCTGGTTTGAGCGTACGCATGTCACACCGGGTACCAACTTCACATGCCCGTCCATGAAGATTCATGGAAACAACAATGTCCCTAAAAGCAATAATGATCCTTAGAACGATAGTTATTTTATAGTGGACTGTCATTTAAAATTTGCAAGTACTAAATGAAACAATACATTTCATTTTTGCTATCGTCAAATACATAGTCGAGAAGTATTTGTTCCTCCGCCAATAACAACCCTTCGCTGTCCAACATCCTCAATGAGTCCTACAAAAATAAACAGCCAACTAACACTACACATTTCATAAAAAAAATTGAACCTTACATTACAAGGTCGGTAATCATAAAAAAGAACGTGAAATGATGTATAAACTGTGAACCACAGAGTTTTCCCAACTTGTGATGTTTGGTGAGGAGTTTGTTACAAATGTGTACAAACATATGCCAGCAGTCATAACTGCAAACATGCAATTGTTTGACAACTAGTACAATACAACACAGATGATTCTAAAATTAGTGATTCACATTATTGATGTGGGTATGAATTGGGTATTCAGAACTTGTTCACCTTATTCACACCATCAACATCCACAGGTGAACTGATGTCGTCAACTCCACTATTTGTTTTGCTATCGATGCACAATTGCATATCCTCGGCCTCAGTGGCTTGAACTCCACTTCCGCGCATTTTTCCTTTTCCTTTTCCTTTTCCTCTTCCTCTTCCCTTTGCACTTCCTTTAATGATTCCAGTTGCTCCCAATGGTAAGCCAAGCTTAGTAGGAGAAGTATGCACATTGCACGCCACGTTCTTGACACCCACTGACTAAAGGTCAGGGCTGTATTTATCTTCAGTTTCGTATGTTTCCCTGACTGAAGGCCTCCCTTCTTCTGGTTGTCCCCACCTTCTTCGATGTTCAGCTTCTGCCCATCATGAAAATGACTTTTGTCCCTTGCCAAGGTTCCCTTCAAATTCTGTTCTTGGTGATCCACCCCTTGTACATCTGAAATATTACACTCCATTGGGTTAACTTCGTCAGATGGTTTGACCACGCCATCATCATGCGCCTCGACTCCAATAGCAGGGTCCACACCCTGTTTGTCCACGCCTGCTGTAGACGTTCCTGAACGTCCCGGGAGGGAATCCCCCATTTTGTTTGTTTGGGCTCACTACAGTTCGAACTCAAAAATGTCACGGTTCTTAATCTGATCTCGCAAAGTGCAATGCAAGATTGATAAATCACCAAAGAGTCCAAGTCCGGCAAATCGTTTTGGAAAACAGATTTTTAGAAAGAAGTGTCAAACATGGACTGCTTTTCCAGATACAGAGTCGCCACCTAAATATTTTATTTTGGGGCAATTTAGGAAACCCTGACTCGTGCCTAAGGCCACGTGTCCGTCATCACCAAAGTTGTCTCAGCTCGGGAACTTGGGTACGATTGCGGAAGGTCAGCTATGAGCACCCCCGCTCGCCCGATCAAAGATTGGCCACTACTAAACACGATATCGATTTTTGAAAACATTATGTGCTCTTATTCTGGTTTATTAGCCTAGAATTACTACGTGATGCGCACAGCAAAACAAGTATAGACTGGATTGCCTAAGTTGGAACAAAGCATCATATATCCGTTTGTTTCAAAAAATGGATTGAAGTTTGCTACTCGCAAGTAGGCTAAAACACGAGTTTCGACGAATTATTCCAACTCAAGCAACCCAACCTTCACCCACAGGCATTCAGGCAGTTATATCACATAAGCATATAGCCTCATGGTAAGCATGCTATCATGGCAATCACTCACACGCATGCAAGGATGCTAAAGCATAAACACTTACCGAGTACTCCGAGCCAAAACAAAAACTAGTTAGTAATCAATGCATGATCCTAGTTCATGTTAAGATGGCTAATGCAACACATGCAAAATGCAACTAAGATAGGCTCGGCTATTCTAAGATGGCATGTGAGATGCTACAACTAACACGTATTCAACTTGGAATTGAAATACAATGCAGTTAGTATGATACGCCGAGCCCGGTGCATGCAATACATATAAATGATGCAAACATGCATAGCATAAGGATGCTAATTGAAATATGCCCTAAATCTAACCATCGTAAGCGGTTAAATAAAAGGGAGAAAGAAATGGGGGTTGGAAGACATGCATCACACACACGCACACTTATTACAACATTGCCCTCTCTCGGAGGGTCCGAAAGAATAATACAAATTAACTAACTAACAAGCTAATTAAATATTACAAAACCGTAATTAATTAACAAATTAATTAAACTACTAAAGCAGTAAAGCTGCCTCGGGAAGAGGGTCAAATGCTTGCATGCTCAATTCGCCTCGCTCGGAAATCCGTCGCCATGCCACATGTTGCCTCTGTTTACACTGCGCTACACCTCTGAAGACTGTACAAGTCCTAAGGCTGCTTCTGGACCACCTTCTGAGCACTGTAGAAGGTCACCGGCCAAGAGAAATAGTCACCGGCCACGCAAAAGTGGTCATTGACCAGTTGTATAGCTCTCGGCCAGAAATGAATAGCCGGCCGGCACTGAATATGGTCGGTCGGCCAACTCTTCCTGCAGAATCCTTTTTTGCAGCAGCAGAGGGCAAACAGAGCATGGCAACGTATTTTCGAAGCAATGTGTGCACGACCACCCTCCTTATCATGTTATGAACACAAGGGAGGATGGTCCTCGACCCTCGGGCCACCAATCATGCATTTCCATGCATGATGGCCAAAGAGTCAAGTGTGCAACTCAATATGGAATGAAATGCACAAAACACATAAAGGGCCCCAACCTCTATCATGATTGATCAAGAGGAAAGAGATGCACACACAATGCAATGCAACCTAGGCAAGCAAGCAAGCATGCAAATAACTCAAGTGTGCAACAAATCTAATGCAACATGAGCATGTTAACATGCGATATGCAATAGGCATACAACCTAAACATGTGGACATGTATAGCATGCAACAACATGCAAAATGAAACAAGCATGCAACAACATGGTAAGATGGACTTACACTAACATGGGTAGCTCTCAAGCATGCCAAAATCAGTGGCCAAAGTGCAATGGAAATGATGGATAACACACAACTAAGCATGCTCATGCAAAGGCCCCAACACTTAGGCACAAAAGGCAACTTTTAAGGACACTTAAAAGAAGACAATCATGGACACTAGACCAACATGTTAAGCTCTGAAGCACATGCAAAGGATGATGCCAAGTCAAATAAAACATGCAAGCAAGGCATGCAATAAGGTCCAAAACTTAAGGCCAACAAAGGGGTTCAAACCATAGCTATGTCAACCAAACCCCAAAGGACCAAAGTGACTTAAAACAGTCCTAAGGCACTCCAAAACAAGACTAAAGCAGGCATGGAACAAAGCTAAAACATGCTAAGAAATGGGCATGAAACAAGGGGCATTCAAGGCTATAAAAGGGAGCATTCCACTACAACTATCATGACCACACATGGCATGGATTATGCAACCAAAAATAGAGTTTCAATGCATCAAAATACACCCCAAAACCCACTGATATGGCAGCCTAAGGACTTAAACAAAAGGCATACACTATGACCCCTTTTAAGGCATGAAAGGACAACTCTTCAAAGCATGGAAAGGATGATGAATGCAAGCATACAAGCATGGAACATGGACTGAAATAGCATGGCAAGTGATTTCAAATCACTGAAATAACCCAAATAAGGCATGCTCATGACTCACGCACCCAAGGCTATCAAGCCAAAACGCAAAGTGGCTATACAAAGCATGACAAGCATGACTCCAAAGACCTAAGACAGACCTTAAGCATGTTAAAACATGACCAAGAACTTCATAAAGCTAAGCCAAAGCATGCAAGCATGGTGGTTCAAATGCAAGATGCATGTTATGACAATAAGGGGGATTACAAAGCAAGTGCGTGATGCATGCAATGGACTATCAATCTGACAAAAAACAGAGGTATAATATGACCAAATAACACCAAAAAACCTCTAAAATGGAGCCAAGTGAAGCTAAGCAAACATGTTACCATTATGAGCCAAAAACACAAGCACATGAGACACAAAGGGAGAGGGGTGTCCCTCCCCTATACAAGACCTCAAAACTCCTTCACCGCCACTGAAAATCCTCTGGATTTCAGTGGTGAGAAGGCCAATACATGAAAGTTCTCAAAGCTCAAACAAAGAAGGCACAAAAAGGGTCAAACAAGGCCTAAGAAGGGGAGAACAACCCCAAACACCGAAATGACCTTAATGAAACATCTTAAACATGAAAAATCAGAACTTTTATTAGTTATACACTAAGCTTAAAACAACATGCAAGATAGGCTAAAAGCTAGTGCAAAAATGGGGAATATAAAGCAATAGTGCTCACCCTTGAAGAACACTTGAAGAACAACAACTCCAGCCCCCTCCTTCTGATCAAAACCCACTCAAAACTCCAAGAACAAACTCTCAACACCTCCAAAACCGAAGTATGGTGTAACACTAGGTGTTTTAGTGCAAAACTAAGAACAAAACACCCTTTTGGACACTCTAACACACACAAAAGAAAAGAGAGAGGGAGATATAGGGAGAGAGTGACATATATATCATATATATCTCTAATTTACTGAACCCCCCTAGTGGAAGGAGAGGCCTCCTTTTATAAAACAAAACAAGAACCAAAGCTTCTTAGAGAAGCTAAGGCAAAAGGGGTCAAGCTTCCTCAAGAAGCTAGACCAAAGGTCCAAGCTTCTTGGGGAAGCTAAGACAAAGGGTTCAACCTTCTGGAGGAAGCTAAGACAAAGGGTCTAAGCTTCTTCAAGAAGTTTAGAGCAAAAGGGTGCAAAGGGTGCAAGTCTTCCATACGCGTGTATGGAGGACAAGTCCGTGCACTCCAACTGGCATAGCTGGCATGCACAATGCCTGAAAAGGCAAAAAGGAGGCACCGGCCAGAAAAAGAGACAATCGGCCAAATAAATGGCCGACCGAACAAATATCTGTGTCGACCGACCAAACAATTGGTTGGTAGACAGAAAGCAAGGCCGGTGGCTTCATGCCACGGCCGGTGGGTTTAAGGGATGGCTAACAAGCCACTTCCTACCCTCAGGTGCAAAAACCACAAGTCCTTGGTCCACAACCAAGCACAAAACAGTTAAGTTGAGAGATCCTGAGGCAAGGCGCGTAGCCGAGTCCTTCGGGATCTCAAAATGAACATGAACATGGATGATCACTGTGTGTTCAAACGATGACATCCAAGTCTTGAGGACGGTCAAAAATGGGGTGTCTACACCTGCTGGTTGCTGTCTCGAGAATATACCTTTGATGAGGTGGTGTAGCATTTCCTTCAGTTCACCTAAATTGGTTTGTTCAGTGAACGGTTCGTTGTAGCCCAAACTGAAACGTTGAAGCAGTTGCTTCAGCATTTCCTTCAGTTTAGCAACATTGGAGGAGAGGTTAATGATACACACATCATTGCCTTCCACCTAATCATACATACACATTCGTGAACTTAGTCTTATAAATCATCTTCAAATGATGTGGCTCAATCGTGTCAAAATTGCGTAATGATTGGATAGATTACCTTGTCATTGTCAACAACTTGTTTGCCTTGGAAATGTCTCAACATCTCCATTAAATCTGTTTGGTTGTGGAGAACTTGCTTCATCATTTCCTTCAGTTCGCGAATATCAGACTCTAAATTGCTCATACGGACTTCATCGTACTGTCCTTTTTGTTGGTTCTCGACATGGCATGCATCCATGTCAGCATCATCGGCGTCACTTTCGTTGTTACTGTAATCAAACTCCACCTAATCATAGAAACGCATAAATGAAGTCTGACATTGTATGTTGAAGACAAGTGGGTCAATGGTGTGAAATGTGCACAGTGGTTGGAGTGCTTACCGCAATTGTTGGGAAATTTTGCTTCCTTCTAATACGTCGCAGCGTCTCCCGTATTTGGGTATCACCCCAATCATGAAGCCGAGACGTGGACCGCGTTGTAGCCGACATACTTGTCGAGCTCAGACAAACACAAACAAGGTACAATAGCTGTGGACATTAAGGGGCACACCATAATTAATTTATTCTTCCCACAAAAATCAACTATATTCAGTAACAATGACATTCATTCTTCTAAATTTTGCAGCGGAACGTACATAGAATATACATTTTGTTTACGACGCTGTTAACTTTATAGGCACATATCATGCAATGTTTTTTGGGGAAAACAATATACAGCAAACCAAGGACTTTATTGATGAAACCAAGAAAAAAAAGTTATGTACATGTTTGTATATATGAATGGCTGCAACCCAAAAGACCTTTCCTAGAATCAATACGTTTGGTTTGGTAATGGTCCTATCAAGGTTTCTTCTGTATATTCTTCTTCAACTCTACCTACAAATGTGTATAATATTTCCCGTGTCATTCTTTGTCTGATTGCTTATTCCAAACCGATGAAAATCAATCAATTATGTTCCCCTCTTCGCAACGTAGGCAAATTGGTTCCTCCATTGAGGTCCGTCATACTTTTTGCCCTGTGCTCTTTGTTCTTAAATTCATGATGGTAGTCGCAAAAAATATATTTCTGCGATTACCATACTTGGTTAGGAAGAGTGTTATTTGTCGTACTCACAAAGCAGGTAACATTGTATGTCCCAATCAAGGCCAATTTGTTGAACTATAACAGAACAATGCATGAAACATATGAACAGGGGAATGGAAAAAATAATCGAGTTATTGGCATACCATTAGCAGGAAAACACATCCAGTTGCACCGCGATGACCTTTATACTTGCGAACACCGTTGTGAAGGAATTGCAGTGTCAACTTTGCCCAATTACAAGCTCGCATACCATTCACGTCCTTTACGACATGAATGAACGATGGCTTCAAGGCGGTCATTGTGGTAGGACACAACATGGCCCCCAAGACGTGCAACGCAAATTTCCTCCGAAACTCGTCCTCCGCACCATCAGTCTCGGTTAGATAAAGTCTCAACTTGTTCAAAGGAATGACTCCGTTAACAACTCCAACCTCATCGTAGATATTGGGATATGCTTCTAATGACCCAGCCAACTGCACATCATCGCCTTCACACCGTATTCCCAATAAAACATTAACTGCCTTACAGGTGAGCTTGAGTTGGCGACCATGAACATTCAATGAACTATTGTCAGGATCGAAGTTTTGTACCAACCATGCGCACAAGTCATGATCTATAGACGTACACTTTATCCCCAGGAGGCCAGCAAACCCAATGTCAATGACTGCCTGCTTTTGTGCTTCGTTGAACTGGTTAACTAGCTCAACAATTGACTTCAATGATATACGGAGTTGCCTTTTACCCTGCACATTTTTTACCCTTAAATTAATACAAAAATACAACCAACAATGTTAGCAAAGCAGGACCTAGCCAAATGCATTTACGAAAACATGAAGTACGTAATGACCTTTTCAGACTTCGGTGCACATGGTACTACTTTGGCGTGTTCCTCGACGCTCGCCTCAGCCATTTCCGTAAACCTCTTTTTCTCATCAGAGGGGAGTGCCTTCCACCTTTCCCCAATCTCCTTTCTACTCTTTAACCACGAAAGTGACAGACGTACAAGACAAGTAACAACTATGAGTCCAAAATAACTGTAACTACAACTCTATGCCAAACGCAATCCGCGTGCATTGTTGGTAATTAAATAAGATTGCAAATACAAATAACAGTTGTAGGAAAAACTCAGCGACAAAACGTAGCTGGACTTTTACAACGAATTGAAATTTACGAAAACAATAGGAAGGTGATATTATTACATGCTACAATCCTACAAACGTGAAACAATCACAAGCCCACTACGTCCATTCAATATAACGTGTGGATAGCAACCCAGCCATGTGTTTCCAACATAGTGTATTATAGAGAATACAGATTTCGACACTTACCATTTTTCATCGAGTGTTGTCTGGCCCTTGCATTTCCTTGAATTGTTGTCGGCTACATGCAAGCATCGTGAAGCTTATCATCACTAAATCTTAAATATGAATACATATATATATGCAAGTATTTATGTCAAGCTGGCCCCGAAATCCGCATAAGACACCTTTCATACATCCGGGACTGAATCGACACCAATTTAAACATTTTCAGACATGCAGAATGAAACCAATTTCAGACATCACAAACTGAATTTCGACAAGGCACATAGTTTCACTACAAAAAATGTAATTCCAGATTGTCAAAATGAACAACTAGTACCTGTAACAAATGAATGGTGCAACTGGCCGCTTTTGACAAGAGCCAGCGATAGTGTCAGACATTTGGATATGTTGTTTGGCAATTGTCTTCAATCTTTTCCTTCCCCTTTATGAAAGAGCAAATCATACAAATTAGATTGAAGAGAAAATTTAGGTGTACACATTTTGTCCGTTGTCTAATTTGAATCGATGCACTTTAAACTCCCTCAATTCTGACACTCCATTTTAAATTTCCTGGACAATTTTGGTCAAATTGCTAATGTTGTTTGTGATTTTTATAACAAATAATGTAATGTCAATTGATTAAGATTATGTAAGTTCAATAAAGTCATAAGTTCACTACAACAAAAAGTACAGTTGCCACGTATATGCATATTTTCTGATAGAAAACAGTGAAGAGTTGTAATCAAATGGACGTAATTAAAACAAAAGTTCACAATTGATGATGCAAAGCGAGGCCATTCAAAATTTGTGCAAAACAAATAACACAAACACAAAAGTACATGGGCTGCTGTAAGAATTGATCCCAAAAAAAATTCAGCGTATTCCTTGGTGATGGATTTCGTTTGTTTACAAACATATGTACGAAACCAACTGGTAGCAAGTCTAGAAGGAGAAAACTAACATTGTTGGTACGAGGTGACCAATATCCATCAGATGCAATGATGACAATTCCTGCAAAGTATTCCAATCAATATTTACAAGAACACAAACAAACGGCTGCAGCATGTGGCTGTAAACCTGAAAATTTTGCATAAACACAGACAACAAAACGCAGAATTTCCCAACACATATACAAATTTTGAAACGGACAACAGAAAGGACACACATCAAAAATTTGCATTTAGTTCACACAGCTTACAATTGAAATAATTATGTGTACAAGTGATAAATGCATAATTTCCCACAAATTGAAGAGGAAGGACTACATTTTGTTTTTCATTTAGGGCTGAAGGACTACACGCACATACTTTTATGAAGGCTCGACTACAAAGGAGAAAGAAGCAACTGAACTATTTCATGACGAGGTTAAACAATCTGGACAAGATTCTGTTGTCACTGAAATTGGTGCTCACCCCAGGCACAAAAACCAGATGAAACCCTATCAAGTTGAGGGCTTCAATTTCCAACTGAGCAACTTGGTTGCAGAGAATCGAGGTGGCTGCATCCTGGCCCACGCTCCGTTACCTTCGGGTGCTCAGACAGTGGGCATATAAGAGAAGAATACTTTTCCGGGCATACAAGCAAGTTTCTTCAATTGTATGTGACAACGAAACAAGCAAGACTACCGCTGCCTGCCAACAAATATTACTAACGTACCCATCCATTCTCATTCTGGATGAAGGTCATACCCTCACAAATGAAAGTACGCATTTCATGAACTCGCTCAATAAAGTCCAGACAGGCCGCAACTCTTGAATGACAGCTACCTTTCTCTTCAAATGTAACTGCTATTCAACAGAAAGATGATAATTTCAAGAGAAAGGTAACCATCATTCAAGAGTTGCATGCAATGACAGGCAAGGCTGTCCATTTCTACGAATGAGATTTTCTTCATGAATTGCCTGAGCTTGTTGACTTTTCTGCATTTCTTCACCTCAGCCCTACAACAGTTAGTGAAGTTAAAGAACTGAACAACTTAGTTAAGAAGCTCAACATCACCTGGGATGGGAGCACACTCTATGTGCACACACAGTTGAGATCTCTCCTAAAGAGTTCACCTACAGACACGTCAACCACAGAAACAGAGGGCATTGACCATGCCCGGATGGACCACATCTTAGAAAAGTTGGATATTAGAGAAGGACTAAAGGCAAACTTCTTCCTTAATCTGTTAGGCTTGTCCGAATCAGGTGAGGAGAAGGTACTGGTTTTCAGCCATCGTCTCCAGCCGCTTAAGTTGTTGGTAAGGCTAGCCATGAAAGTGAAGGGTTCGACTCTGGGAAAAGAATTGGGTATGGGGAATGAATAGCTCTCTACAAAATTTGAAAATCGTCATCCTCATTTCAACTCTTTCAATTGGCTTTCCTATGTTTTAAGTTCAGTACCGTCAACTATGCATGAACTTCAGCACTGAAACAAACAGTTGTTTCCTGTGTTACACAAACTCAGGTACGGGTGCCGAGTGCATGTATGTATGTACAGGTCCGACTCATTAAATCTCACATTCAACGGTACGCGGTCTGGGAAAAAAATATCATATTTTTAATCTAATATGTGACATAAAATGGTACTATATGTAACTTACAGTGTCAAAATGACATTTATAGTAATTTGACAATAATTTGCACATATAATAATTGTGTTATATACAATTATATAAGAAGTGTCCGTTGAAAAGTATCCGACACATATCTCATACCCTTGTCCGACTCTCAGGTGTCCGACACGGGTATTTGATATATTTTGAAGAGTCCGTGTAACACAGATTGTTTCTAAACATAAGTTCCGGCAATATAAAATCATGGAGTACTACAAAATTGAAAGCAGAATTCAACCGAGTGTGCTAGCCGTTGCGGAATCAATATTAGTCATTGTTTGTTTATCGAGTTTCTGATTTTTGCTTTTTTGGGTACTCTAAAAAAAAATTTGTTTTTCCCATGCCAACATTACACAATTTTTTTTCTCTTTGGTTATATATAACCTAACCTAACAAGTTGGCCATGTAAATGCAGAACACCTTTTATGCTTGTTGCTAACTACTATGATAACTATGTTCAACTTGCAGCACTGATAGCAGAGGGAAGACTTCCTATTCGAAAGGGAGAAAATACAAAAATCGAGTACAAAATTGTTCCTATTGGGTCGATTTCAGGTAGCAGAGGGAAGAGTTCCTACTCGAATAGCACAAAATACCAAAATGGATTACAGAACAGTTCCTATTGGGTCGATTTCGGGTTGGGTGTGAAGGTATATGCGAATGAAAGAAGACATACAAGGAGACAGAGAAAGAGAGAGCACGAAATAAAGAAAATACCAACCGGAGCAGACAAACCGACGGTGGTGCTCGATTAACCCTTAAGGTTGTGCTCCAACAACAAAAATCAACTTCAAAAAAGAATTTATGCATCCACTTCCATGGCTAGCCTTCCCAAGAACTTAAATGATTGATGTTCGCCAAACTCAAGTAAATAAGCTTTGTTCTTTCAATATGATTTTTGCCCTCAAATATTTTTCTGTGTAAAACCCTACAGTTACGGGGAAATGGAACAACGAAGAGACGGGAAGAGAGAAAGACAAACAGAGAGAGAGGGTCCGAGATGGAAGAGAGACGGACGGGCCAAGGAAACTTACACTTTTTCTGAACACTACGGCATTTTTGAAAATTTTATACTTTTTCTGATAACTTACACCTTTTTATGAAAAGTTACGTCATTTATAAATTAATTTTGCTCATAAAAGTTACACCTTGGAACTTACACTTTTTGTAAAAACAAAACTTACACATTTTCTCATGTCCCTTAAAGCTTTTGTGGAAAAACATACGCCTTTCGTGAAAACTTGAATTACACATTTTGTGAAGTGACTTACACCTTTTGTGAAAAAACATACACATTTTCAGAAAATTTACACCTTTTGTGAAAAAAAAAATGCATACAATTTACACATTTTTAAAACATTCACATTTTCTGAAAACTTATATGTTGTAGTGAAATTACTTACACCATTCCTCAAAAGTTATACCTTTTGTAAAATATTTTTATTCCAAAAATTTACACATTTTGTTCGAACTTACACATTTTCTAAAAACGAACCTTACACCTTTTGCCAATTTA
The DNA here is from genome assembly GCF_055761805.1 of Camellia sinensis. NCBI lineage: Eukaryota > Viridiplantae > Streptophyta > Magnoliopsida > Ericales > Theaceae > Camellia > Camellia sinensis. The sequence continues at coordinate 94,965,952 of NC_138962.1, forward strand.
CTTACATCTTTTGTGGAAAAACTTATACCATTTCTCAAAAATTACACCTTCTGTGAAATACCTTCTTTCCAAAAATATACATCTTTTGTTCAAACTTACACATTTTCTTAAATCTTACACCTTTTGTTGAAAATAGTTACACCTCTGAAAAGTTACTTCTTTTGTGAGTTAATATTTTCCATAAAATTTACACCTTCTATTGGAAGTCACACATTTTCTGAAAACAAAAATTACACCTTTTGTGACATTACTTGCATATTTTGTGAAAACATTTTCACGTTATTAGAAAATTTACACCTTTTATGAAAAATTTGGTTTCATAAAATTTATACCTTTTGTGAATTCTTACACTGTGTCTGAAAGTTTAAACCTTTGAGGGGAAGTACTTACACCATTTCTGAAAAGGTGTAAATATTTTTCCCAAAAGGTGTACACTTTCAGAAAAAAATGAAAGTTTTTTACAAAAGGTGTAAACTTTATGAAAACATATTTTCATAAAAAAGTGTAAATTTTCAAAAACCGTGTAACTGTTTTCACAAAAGATGTAAGTTATGTCACAAAATGTGTAACTTTTGTTTTTAGAAAATGTGTAAGTCATAATAAAAGGTATTTCACAACAGGAGTAACTTCTCAGAATGGGTGTAAGTTTCTACAAAGGTATTTCACAACATGGAAATTTTCTCAGAATGGTTATTTCACAACGTGGAAATTTTCAAAAAAGATACTGTTTTCACAAAGGATGTAAGTTATGTCACAGAAGGTGTAACTTTTTTTTTTTAGAAAAGGTGTAAGTTCTAATAAGAGGAGTAAATTTTATGGAAAAAATTATTTCACAAATGGAGTAACTTTTCAGATAACATGTGTGGACCGCCCCGGAGAACCCCCGGCTCCGTGCTGCGAGGGCGCAAAATTCCGTTTTGTTCTCTAGGCTACTACAGTTCGGACTCAATGTCACGGCTCTTAATCTAATCTCACAAAGTGCAATGTAAGATTGATAAATCACCAAAGAGTCCAAATCCGACAAATCGTTTTGGAAAACTGATTTTTATAAGGATGTGCCAAATATGGACTGCTTTGCCAAATACAAAGTCGCCACCTAAATATTTTATTTTGGGGGAATTTAGGAAACCCCAACTCGTGCCTAAGGCCACGTGTCCGTCATCACCAAAGTTTCCTCTACTCGGGAACTTAGGTACGAGAGGGGAAGGTCATGCAATGAGCACCCCCGTTCGCCCAATCAAAGATCGGCCTGTACTAAGCATGATATTTTGTTTTTGGAAACACATGTGTTCTTATTCCGGTTATTAACCTGGAATTACTATGTGATGTGGACAGCATACAAGTATAGACTAGATCGCCTAAGTTGGAACAAAACATTACATATTCGTTTGTTTGAAAACGGTTTGAAGTTTGCTACTCGCAAGTAGGCTAAATCGAGCATTTGATGAATTGTTCCAATTCAAGCAATCCAACCTTCACCCACAGGCATTCAAGTAGTTATGTCAAATACGCAGTTAGCCACATGGCAAGCATGCTTTCATGGCAACACTAACACACATGCAGTATGCTAAAGTGTAAACACTCACAGTGTACTCCGAGCCAAAACAGGGAACTAGTTAGAAATCATGCATGATCCTAGTTCATGTTAAGATGGCTAATGCAACACATGCAAGAATGAAACTCAGATAGGCTCGGCTATTCTAAGTTGTCATGTGAAATGCAGTTTGATAACATGTTGTTGAACACGTATTCGAGTAAATGTATTGAAACACAATGCAATTAGTATGATGCACCGAGCCCGGTGCATGCAATACAGATGAATGATGCACGCATGCAAAGCATAAGGATGCTAATTAAAACATGCCCTAAAACTAACCATCGTAAGCGGTTAAGTAAAAGGGAGAAAGAAATGGGGGTTGGAAGACATGCATCACACATACGCACGCTTATTACAACAGTAAGCCCTCTCGACGGAGGGTCCAAATAAAAAGCTAACTAGCTAATCTAAGCTAATTAAACTAATTATTACACAACAAAACTAGCTAACTAACAAGCTAACTAATTAAGCTATTACAAAACAAATGAGCAGCTAAACGCATTAACTACTTAATTACAAGACCAAAGCATAAACGAGCTAAGCAAATTAACTAAGTAAAGCAGTAAACAGAGGTGCTCTCAAAGGAAAGAATGCATGCATGCCCGGTCGCCTCGTTCGGAAATCCGTCGCGATGCCGCAACTTGCCTCTGTTTGCAATTGTCCTCCGAACCTTGCACCAAGCTCCAGAAAGCTTCTAACTCACCTTGGGGACCTGTGGGAGGGTGGCCGACCACCTAGGGGTGTCACCAGCCATGGCCGACCACCTATCTTTGCTGTGAACCAGAAAAAGTGGTCGGCCGGCTAGTTTTTCTGGCTGGCTGACCAGTTGTTGCTGCCAAACTCTAGTTTTCTGCAACAGTGAGCAAGAAAGGGCATGGCAATGTATTTGCAAGATATGTGTGCACAACCACCCTCCCTATCATTTCATGATCTCAAGGGAGTGCAGTTCTCGACCCTCAGGCCACCAATCACGCTTCTCGATGCATGATGGCTGAGAAGCCAAATTGCATAACTCAATATGAAATGAATGCATACATAAACACATAAAGCCTAGAACTCTATCATGTATGATCAAGAGCATCGGCGACCGAGAATTGAGGCACGTTTCATCACTTCAAGTATGAAACGTTCCTCGTTCCTCCTGTTTGGACTAACACCTAATCTAAACAAAATGCAAGCAACAACATGCATAACACAATGCAATGTAACATGGCATACATAATGCAATGAACAACAAGGTATACTCAATGCGATGTAAGAATGAGCATGCACAATGCAAAGAATATGGCATACACAATGCGATGAACAACATAGCATACTCAATGTAATGCAACGTAAGCATGCACAATGCAAAGAATATGGCATACACAATGCAATGAACGACATAGCATACTCAATGCAATGTAACATAAGCATGCAAACAACATGCAAATAAACATGCTAAGTGGACTTACACCGAATGGACAGACCTCAGCCATGCCCAAAACAGTAGCCATAAAGCTAAAACTAAGGCATGAAGATCAAGATAAACATGCTCAATGCAAAGGCCCATTGACTAGGCACAAGAGCACAACTCTCAAGAGTGCTCAAAGGATGACAAATGCAGAAGTGTAACAACACTAAAGGCTTTGAAATCAAGTGTGAAATGATGCCAAATCATTCAAACAACACAAGTAACGCATGCAAGAGGGCCTAAGGCACAAAGCCATTAAAGGGACTACATAAGGGGCATGCAATACATGGCACAAATGATTGAACCAATCATGGACAGAGCTTAATTAGGCCTAAACAAAGATCAAAACATGCTGAGATGAGGGCTCAAGGACCTAGGCAAGATGGCATACATGCTAGGCTATAAACAAGGCGACAATGCACAACTCTCAAAGGCACTTAAAGAGTGAATGAAGTGGGAACATGGCAATGCTACATGCTCTGAAATTTCATGGTAAATGATACCAAATCATGTACACAACACAAATGAAGCATGCTATGGTACCCAAAGCTTGAAGCTAACATATGCATTTGTACTACAACTATACAAAACATGAAGCATATGGCCAAGGCAACCCAAAACAGTCCTAGAGCATGCCAAAATGAGTCTAAAACATGCATGAAAGGAAGCCAAAATAAGCTAGCATGACGGGCATAAAGCATGGAATATACAAGGCAAATAAGGTTGATTACGCTACACCTATCAAGACCAAGCATGAGATGGCTTCGCCAACAAAAATCAGAGTTATATCATGGAAAAATAACCACAAAAACACACTGAAACGATAGCTCGCAAGCTTAGGCATGAAGGCATACACAATGACCCATGTTTAAGGCATAAAGGGCAAACCCTCCAACGCATTGAAAGAGTGACAATTGCAAGTGTATGACCACACAACATGTACTGAAATCACATTTCAAATAATGCCAAATCATAAAAATAGTCCAAGTAATGCATGCTAATGGACTCAATACACAAAGCTAACAAGCTAGAATGAACCATGGCTATACAAAGCAATGCATGCATGACCAAAAAAACATAAATCAGAGCTAGAGCATGCTAAAAAATGAACAAAAGCTTCTTGAAGTTAAGCCAAAAGCATGCTAGAATGACATGTTAAAGCATAATGCATGTTAGGCTATTTCATCGAATTGCACTACAAGTGCAAGGAGCATGCAAGGGGCTATCAAACTAACCCAAAACAGAGTCATGGAATGCTAAAAAAACACCAAACACCTACTGAGATGGAGCCAAAACATGCTAGATAAACATGCTACTTCATAAGGCATATAAAGTTAGTTTGCAAAATTTACACTACAAGTGTATAAAGCATGCAAGGGATGACAAAACCAAGTCAAAAAAGTGGTATGACATGTCCTAAAAGTCACAAAAAGGTGCTCAAACAAAGCCTCGTGAAGATAGAAATACATGTTCTTTTGATGGGCCATCAACACAAGTAAACAAGAAAAGAGAAAGGGGGACAACCCCCACCCATTTGAGGCCTCAAAACCAGCTTTTCACCACTGAAATTCCTCTAGAATTCAGTGGTTTAAAGGTAAAAAAAAGTTGGTTTGAAAGGTGGTGAAAGATGCACAAAAGGCCTCACAAGCCAAGGAACAAAAGGGAGGGAACACCCCCCTAGCCAAACAAGGCTTAAACCACCACTTTTATACCTCAAAAATAGAGTTTTTTACAGATGAAAAACCATGTCAAAATAGTGCAAAAAGATAGCAATTACATCATGCAAGACAAGTTTAAGAGACAAGCCTTATACCTCTTGAAGCATGAGCACAAGAACAACCACTTTAGCCACTTTCTTGGTTCAAATAAACCTTCAACAGCCCAAAATTAGTCCCAAGATGCCTCAGCCCAAAGGTGGTTCAATTTGGTTAAAGGGTTGTATGCAAATGTGTAAAGAATGCCCACTTTCAAGCCTAAAACAAGAGGAGAGAGAGAGAAGGGTTTGCTCACAAATCTTCTAGAGAGAGAGGATTGTAGAGAGAGAGATTTTTTAGAGAAAGAGGCTCCTCTAATCTTCCAACCCTTTTTTTTTTTTTTTTGAAAAATGAGTGAAAAGCCTCATATATAGCAATATACAAGAGTTGGTTCAAAATATCTGAGTTTGGAAATATCTGGAGCAATGCACAACAGCTGAAGGGAAAAGATCTTTGAAAAACCTGAGTTTAAGACCTGCAGACCACTTTTCTGGTCGGCTGACCACTTTTCTGGTCAACCAGCTACTTTTTCAGGTCGGCAAGAAAATTCTACTTTTCAGGTCCAACTTCAAATGGGCATAACTCCTTCATCTGGACTCTTTTTCAAGTCATTCTTGTGTCCAAATTGAAGCCTCGGAAGTAAGCTTTCCAATAGTGAAGCCTTGCATCAAAATTCCAACTGTCCAAAAAGTTATGCTTGTTTTAGTGAAATCGCTCAGTTTCGATCCTTCCCGTATTCAGGCCAAACTTCTCCCAAACTAGTTTTCTTCTCTCCTTTCCTCTTTTCTTCAACTCCAAACCCCTAAACAAGGTGTTTTGAAAGATTTTTCAAAGATTTAATCTCTCTTTCATTCATTTCCACTTTACCCTCACTCAGTTTACCGAAAAGGGCAACATTTAACGAAATGCGAGCCTCGGAACATCGTAGGAACTTTATTTTAAAAACATTTTGAAAGAGAGGGTTTCAAGGTCTAAAATCTTTTGATCAAGATTGTTTTGGTCCAAAGGGGGTATGAAGTTGGGATTTGACTCTCTCCTTGTCGAAGAAATTAAACCTTTGCCCTGCACACCTTTCAACACCAAGTAAACCATCAGTAGTGCCCAAGTCTTAAGGGCGGTCAAAAATGGGGTGTCTACAACGTGTAAGTATTTCCAACAAAAGGTTTAAAATTTAAGAAAATGTGTAAGTTTTTAACAAAAGGTGTATAGTTTATGAAATGTAGTTTTCCATAAAAGGTGTAAATTCTTGTAATGAAATTATTTCACAAAAGAGGTAACTTTTCCGTAAAGGTGTAAGTATTTGAACGAAAATGTGTAAATTTCCAAAATAAATTATTTCACAAAAAATTGTAAGTTCCAGAAATACTTTAAGTGTTTTCACAAAAGATGAAATTAACTTCACAAAACGTGTAAGTTCCGTTTTTTCGCAGAACGAGTAAGTTGCTAGAACGCAATCAAACTGTATTTGTGTTGTTCATGGTTCGATATTGATATAGACAGATAGAGACAAAGGGAGGGAGAGAGAGCGACGGACCGATATCGACAGACAGAGACCGAGATAGACATGGATCGACAGAGAGAGACGGACCCAGATCGACATAGACTAACAAAGATCGATACAGACAGAGATCGGCAGATAAAGAGAGAGAGACCGACATGGTTCGACAAAAAGAGACGGACCCAGATTGACACAGACAAACCAAGATCGATACAGACAGAGATCGGCAGACAGAAAGAGAGAGACCGACATGGTTCGACAGAGAGAGACGGACCCAGATCGACACAGACAAACCAAGATTGATATAGACAGAGATCGGCAGACAGAGAGAGAGACTGACATCCACAGAGAAGTGCCCGAGATGGACAAAGAGAGACCAAGATTGATAGAGACAGAAAAATCCTTCGATTTGCACCAGCGACGGTGGGCAACGGTGGCCCGTGACGGTTGCGTGGTCAGTGGTGATAAAATTTTCAACGTATAAGTCATCGATAAAAGTTAGAGCTTCTTTGGGAACTTATATCTTTTGTAAAAATGAAACATTCAGCTTGATTGTCTCACAAAGTTTACACATATTCCTAAATTTTACACCTTTTCTAAAAATTTACGCATTTTCGTGGAAATATTTACAACTTCTTTGAAAAATTACACATTTTGTGGAAAAACCTTTTTCATAAAATTTAAACTTATTATGTGAAGTTACACCTTTAGTGAAAAATAAAACTTACATCTTTTCTAAGGTCATTTACACCTTCTTCGGAAAAACATACACCATATTTGAAAAGGTTATACCTTTTGTCAAATAATTTCTTTTAACAAACTTTATCAAAGCATATTTTCCATAAAACGTGTAAATTTTCAAAAAAGGAGTAATTGTCTTCACCAAAGATGTAACTCCTATTAAAAGGGGTAAATTTTAAAAAAAATTTTGCTTCACAAAAGGAGTACCTTTTCAGAAGAGGTCTAAGTTTTTAAAATAAGGTGTAAACTTGATGAAAACGTATTTTCCATAGAAGGCGTAAATTTTTTAAAAAGTTGTAAGTTTTGCAAGCAGAAAAGGTGTAATATCCCATAAAAAGTGTAAATTTTATGAAAAAAGTTATTAACAAAAGCAGTAACCATTCAGAAAATGTGTAAGTATTCCCACAAAAAGGTGTAACCATTCAGAAAAGGTTTATGTTTTTAACAAAATGTACAAATTTTATGCAAATATTTTTTCCATGAAAGGTGTAAATTTTTTTAATAACATTCTTTACAAAAGTAGTAACTTCTCACAAAGGGTGTAAGTATTCCCACAAAAAGGTGTAACCATTCAGAAAAGGTTTTTATTTTTAACAAAAGGTATAAATTTTATGCAAATATTTTTTCCATGAAAGGTGTAAATTTGTTTAATAACATTCTTTACAAAAGTAGTAACATTTCACAAAGGGTGTAAGTATTTCAACGAAAAGGTGTAAATTTTACAAAATAAACTATTTCACAAATGTGTAACCTTCCAGAAATAGTATAAGTGTTTTCACAAAAAGGTGTAACCATTCAGAAAAGGTTTATCTTTTTAACAAAATGTATAAATTTTATGCAAATATTTTTTCCATGAAAGGTGTAAATTTTTTTAATAACATTCTTTACAAAAGTAGTAACTTCTCACAAAGGGTGTAAGTATTTCAACGAAAAGGTGTAAATTTTGCAAAATAAATTATTTTACAAATGTGTAACCTTCTAGAAATAGTGTAAGTATTTTCATAAAAAGGTGTAACCATTTAGAAAAGGTTTATGTTTTTAACAAAAGGTATAAATTTTATGCAAATATTTTTTCCATGAAAGGTGTAAATTTTTTTTAATAACATTCTTTACAAAAGTAGTAACTTCTCACAAAGGGTGTAACTATTTCAACGAAAAGATGCAAATTTTACAAAATAAATTATTTCACAAATGTGTAACCTTCCACAAATAGTGTAAGTGTTTTCATAAGAGATGTAAGTAACTTCGCAAAACGTGTAAGTTCCGTTTTTTCACAAAACGTGTAAGTTCCTAAAATCCAATCAAATTGTATTTATCTTGTTCAAATAATGGCTATGTGAGAGAGAAGGGTGTTTCGGAGGGCTTGGTCTTTCTCTCAGTACAAGTTTGTTTCACAGAAGACAAGTTTGGAAGGGCATGGAATAGCGACTCCAAGTCCAAATCCAACCAAGTATGTCAATGTAAAAGAGAACCGTTTTTAATATAGGGAAAGGGATAGACAGAGAGAGAGAGATAGCTGAGATTGACAGACATAGAGACCTAGATGGACAGTGATCGACAGAGACCTAGATGGACAGTGATCGACAGAGACAGCCAGACCGAGATCCACAGAGAGGGACCGAAATCGAAAGAGATCAACAGAGAAGAGACCGATATGGGCACAGATAGACCAAGATCATTGGAGACTGACCGAGATAGACAAGGATCGACAGAGAGAGACCGACATCAACGGAGAATAGGCTGACATCGACAGAAAGAGACCAAGATCGATAGCGAGAGAGAAAAAAACCTTTGATTTACGGCAGCGGCGGTGGCGGTGGCCGTATCGGTCGCCATGGAGGTGGCGATGTCAGACGACAGTGAACACCGAAGGCTACCGACGCTTAGGTGGTCAGCGGGGTCCAGGATTGGTGGTGACTATTCTGTGTGCGTGTGAGAGAGAACAGAGAAGGTGTCGTTGGGAAACAGAGAAGAGAGGGGCCGATGGTAATAAAATTTCAAACCTTTAGCGACTAAACTGTTATTTGTCAATAAAATTTACACTAAACTAAATTTTACACTTTTTCTGAAACATTACACCTTTTCTGAAAATTTTTCTAAACTTATACCTTTTCATCAAAATACTTACACCATTTTGTGAAAGTTTACACCCATTTCTGAAAGTTTATACCTTTTTGTCAAAACACTTGCACCATTTTATTTTCCTGAAAGTTTATACCTTACACCATTTTGTGAAAGTTTACACCCATTTCTGAAAGTTTATACCTTTTCGTCAAAACACTTGCACCATTTTGTGAAAGTTTAAAAGGTGTAAATGCAAAATAGAAAAGGGGTAAATGCCTTGAGCAAGGCATACCTAAGAAAAGTCCTTTTAAAAAATGTCTGAATATACAAATATTTTGTCTTGTTTGAGAATATGCTATTTTAGTTGATTGTTTGACTTTTTGACTATTTTAACTTTGCTAAAAAAATTGTGTTTGAGAATATAGTTCGCTTTTTTTTTTTTTTTTTTTTTTTGTAGTTTATTTTATGATTGTGAGAAAAAAAAAAGTAAAATAATTGGTAACGTTTACGTTTTCAGTTTATATTTACAAAACTTTTATAAACTGGTTTTTGTTTATTTTTCGTTTATTTTTAAAAAAACATAAACTACAAATGCGTTTGGTAATTGACAAAATGTTTAAAAAAATTTTAAAATTTAAAAATATAAAAAAGAGTGAGAAATGACAAGTGGTGGCAAGTGGCGGCGGAAGACAGTGGTGGAAAGTGGTGACGGTGGGTGGTGGGTAGCTAGTGGTGGTGGGTGGTGGTGGTCGGTGGGTGGGTGACGGTGGCGGGTGGTGGGTGGTAGTGAATGGAAGGTGGTGGTGGCGGGTGGTGGCTGGTAGGTGGCGGATGGCGGGTGGTGGTGGGTAGCGGGTAAGTGGCGGGTAGGTGGCGGGTGGTGGGTGGTGAGTGGCCGATGGCGGGTGGTGGTGGGTAGCGGGTAGGTAGCGGACGGTGGCAGGTGGTGGGTGGTAGCGAGTGGGTGGTGGTGGTGGTGGTAGTGGTGATAGCGGGTGGGTGGCGGATGGCGGGTGGTAGTGGGTGGTGGCGGGTGGGTGGGTGGGTGGGTGACGGTGGCGGGTGATGGGTGGTAGCGGGTGGGTGGTGATGGTGGGTGGGTGGGTGGGTGACGGTGGCGGGTGATGGGTGGTAGCGAGTGGGTGGTGGTGGTGGGTGGTGGTGGCAGGTGAGTGGCAGGTGGTGGTGGTGGTGGTGATGGGTGGGTGGGTGACGGTGGTGGGTGGTAAGTGGTAGCGAGTGGGTGGTGGTGGTGGCAGGTGGGTGGCGGGTGGGTGGTGGGTGGTGGGTGATGGTGGTGGTGGTGGCAGGTTGGTGGCAGGTGGCTGGTGGTGGTGGGTGGCTAGTGGTGGTGGGTGGCTGGTGGTGGCAGGTGGTGAATGGTGGTGGTAGGTGGGTGGTGAGTGGTGGTGGCAAGTAAGTGGCGGGTGGTGGTGGCGGGCGGTGAATGGTAGTGGCAGGTGGTGGGTGGTGGCGGGTGGATGACAGGTGGGTGGTGATGGTGGTGGTGGTGGCGAGTGGGTGGTGGCTAGTGGGTGGTGGTGGCGGGTGGTGGGTGGTGGTGGCGGAAGACGGTGGTGGAAAATGGTGGCGGGTGGTGGCTAATGTTGGGTGAGAAAAAAAAAAACTGAAAACTCAAAACGGAAACACATTTTTTGTGTTTTCATTTTTTGGCCAAATTTATAAACTGAGACAATTGATTTATAAATCAAAAATTTTATCAAACAAGTTTTTATTTGAGTTTTTAAAATTTTTATAAATATAAACAAAAAACTGAAAACGTAAGTGTTACTAAACGACACCTTATAATTTAGATATAATATTTTATTTTATTAATTATTTTAACTTATTTTATCTTTATTACCTATTTTAACCCAAACCTAACTTCTTAATCAGGCCAAGAAATCAATAGTTGCTTTTTTATTATGGAAGAGGACTAGCAACAACAATAATAAAAAAAATCTTCCCCAAGTGGCAGAGCAAAGTACTGATACATGACTCAATCAAGGGTAATTTTTTATTTTTTTTTAACAAACAATCGTAAAATTTCAAATAGGGATTGAATTGCTTTTTAAAAAATTAATATTTTAATTTCTTGGATCCAAAGACTAAAATAGTTGGTTGCAGGTAACATCCTACTTATTTAAAAATTGTATTAATAATTCTATGAATAATACTATATGTACTAAATAATATATTAATTAATGTATTAATTGATGGTGTGACTTAATTTAAGAGGTTTTTGATATTTGCAATTTGTATAATAAGTGCAGTCCACAATAACATTATAACTAATGTTGGTATACTAATTAGTATACTAATTGATGCATGTAGTACCACTGTAATTCCATTTCATGAGATAAATACAATACATATTCATTAATTACTAACATGGCATTAATTTAGAGCTAACATATCCACATGAAGTGGGGGTGGAACACTGTAAGCTTCTCCCTTGTGGTTAGCAGCGTGGTTATGTAGAGGGTGATTGTGGAAAAGTGGTGGCCCCTCCTGGTGAAGCTGCGAGCCCAGAGGAGGGGCATGCAAACCTTCAAGGTTTGATGGTTAAGGCTGTGGTACGAAGGGCGAAAACAACCCTTGGGATGCATATGGTGGGAAGGGATGATCATGGTGGGCTTGTTTCGGGTTTGGGGGGATTTCTCGTGGCAATAGAGGAGGGAAAGATAAATCACGCTAGAGCAAAGTGTTAACCAGGGCTTGGTTTTGTTTGGCTAGTCGGTTGATACAGTTAGTGGGTTCTACGAAATACGGAGGTGGGTTATTTGGGTTAAAGGACTCAGCTTGGAGGTTACCAGCATTGTGTTGCGAAGCCATAGGTCTCGTTGTAACCATAGGTCTCGTTGTAACCATCCACTCTAACGTAGAAGGTGGGTGATGGTGGAACTTCCTCCAGTGACAATGAACACAATTGTTAACTAAGGGTTTGCCCACAGACGGTGCCAACTGATAATGCAATTTGGACAATGGCCTGAGGGATGGGTCGAACTGATCCACACGAGTTTGCTAGCCTTCGTCTTCTTACTGCGTGCTGTAGCTTGACTTTTCGTGCTCCTTTCGGATATGATAGCCCTACAGTTCGGACTCTTGTGATTCTGAATCTAATTTCACAAGTGCAAAGTGAAATAAATAAACACAAAAGAGTCCAAGTCTGGCAAATCTTTTGAAAAATCGATTTTGAATCAAAATGCCATAAATTGACTACTTTGCCAGATACAGAGTCGTCACCTAAATACTTTTGGGAAATTTAAGAAACCTGAGACTAATGCCAAAGGCCACTTATCTGTCATTACCAAAATGTCTCAGTTCGGGAACTTAGGTACGAGAGGGGAAGGTTATGAATTGAGCACCCCACTTGTCTGATCAAAGATCGGCCTCTACTAATCATGATGTGATTTTTATTGACATTATATGCTCTTGTTCCGATTATTAGGCTAATGTTACTATGTGATGCACACAAGTATATTTGCAAAAATTGAAACATTTGATTTCATGTTTGTTTTTTGAAAATTGTTTCGAATATGTACCACTTGAAAAAATGATCTCATATTAACATTACTGAAATTATTTCAATTCAAGCAATTAGCCTTCATCCATAGGCATTCAAGAGTTGTATCAATTAAACACTTAGCCTCATGGTATCATGCTTGACATGGTAACAATCACACTTATGCAGTATGCTAAAGACATAAAGCTTACCGCCAATTCTCGAGGTGAGCAAAAAGAGAGAAAATAGTTAGAAAAATGCAAGAGCCTAACTGATGTAATATGCCTAATACAACACATGCAATATGCAATTAGAAGTCCGACTACTAGCATAGCATATGAATCTATTTGATAGCATGCAGTTTTAAGCACGTTTTCAATGAAGTATGTAAACTACATTGCTTGTTAGAATGATGAGCTGAGCCTCGATTCATGCAAGACAAATGGATGCAAACATGGAAAATGCTAAAAGAAACATGATGTTCTAAACTACCCAACATAAGGGGGTAAATAAAAGGGAGAAAGACGTGGGGTTGGAAGACATGCACATTATTACATATTTTGCCCACATACAGGAGGGTCAGAATAAATAGACTAGCTATTTAATTACCTAATTAACTAATTATTACAAACCAAATTAAATAAATTAACTACACAAGCTAATTAACTAATTATTACAACACTAAAAATTAACTAACTATTCTAGCTAATTAATTAAATGTAACACATAACTAGCTATTCTAGCTAATTATTACAATACCAAACTTAGGGAATTAAAACTAACTAACTAATTACAAATCCACCATTCAGCGGGTCCTGAGGATCAATGAAAGGACTTTTGCATGTAAGTGGATTTTCCACCCGAAAATGCCTATGTTTTGCTGCTAAGAGGGTTCTATTTTGCAACCAGAAACTTACACTGTTTTGCCTCAGCCTCTGCTCTATTTTGTAAAAAAAAGGTATGGTGGAAAAACGTGGTCGGCAAGCTAGAAATGGTGGCCAGTTGCCTACTAAAGGTGGCCAACCGCCCAGAAAAGTTGGCTAGTTGGCCACTAATGTTGGGTTTCTCCTGCTGCAACAGATAATAAATAGAGCACAAACAGGGCATTCTCTGGGGAATGATTGTCCACCCTGCGTCTCCTTATCATCAAATGGCTCAAAAGAGGGGTAGACTTGATTCACAAGCCATCAATCGGCAAAAATTCATTGCGTGATGACTTATGAACCAAGGGATAGAATTTTGATAAATGCTAATAAAAGACTCACAAACCTCCTCCCCATCATGATATTGATCAAATGAGGTGGTCGACATTGAATCTTGAACTATTTTCATCACTAACAAGTATGAAACGACTCAAGACTCAATGAGGTCAATTAATGTTCGATTGAACCCCAAACCATTTTATTATCTTGTTCCACTTTTACTCCAATTTTATTACCTCTTTTAATTACCTTTCCTTTCTTTAGTTAGTTTAGTCCAAAAATCAAAGTTAAGTTCACTAAATGGAAAAGGAAGTCAAACAGGAAGTTGTTTTGGGCATGAGAGAGAGGTAATGCCTTGATAATGAACCTACGAAGAGATTAAACAATTTAGCATTGTACGGTCCCTTTCTCAAGCTTAAACAACACTCGGTTGAAACAATTGTCAAAGAAATAAAAAGCCAAGAAAGGAGGGAGTGTGCAGAGATGAGTTTGAGTGAACACAAGTATGAAAAGCATAAAACAAATGCTATCAACTCAAATAGGTTGGTGGCTAAGGCCTAAACCACCAAACCTATGAGGAGCATTATACTACAAGCATACTATACAAAGCATAATGGAACTAACTCATAAAAATATTCCTAAAATAGGCTAAAACAGTAATGAAATTGAAATAAAAATAGCTAAACAAGTAAGCTAAAATAATGGCAAATTTAAGATAGTAAATAAGCCAAAAGAGAAGTGGCTAACCCCTTCATTTTTTGGACTTCAAAACCACATTTTTAGCCTCTGAAAACCTTTGAAAATCAGTGGTAAAAAGTTGAAAAAAATTTGATGACGAGATGGGAAACATAAGGGGAAAGGCTTAGGAGACAAGGTACAAAGAAGGGTGATTAACCCCTATACCCTTAATAGCCTTAAACCACAAGCTTTAGGCCAAAAAAAAAATAGTTGAAAAATAGCCCAAAAATAGTAAGAAAAGATAGAAAAGAAGTAGTGCAAATGAGCTAGTTGTTATACCTCTTGAAGCAAGGTAACTCTTTTGTTAACAAACCCACAAATTCTTATTCTCACGGGCTGAGATTTGAGCTCAAGAACCTCAACAAGAAGAGCTAAGTTTTTGGTTTAGGAAATGTAGAGAGAGAAAGAGTGTGTAGGTTACAAAAGAGAGAGAGAGAGAAAGAGAGAGAGAGAGATTTTCAAGAATTTGAGCCTTTGGAATTTTTCGTAACCTTAAAAACATGAGGGAAGGTCAAGTATATATAGAAAACCATGTGTCCAAGTTGGAAATATCTGTATACATACAGCTGGTACAGTGCATGCACCTGTGGGGGACAGTTAGCAACAAATATCTATTTTTGACATAAGTGGCCGACAGGCCACTAAACGGGGGCGGCAGGCCACTAGTGGCCAGCTAGACAAAAATCTGCTTCCAGGCCCAACTTCAAACTGAAATATCTCCCTCATCCAGACTTGGTTTTAGGTCATTCTTGAGTCTAAATTGAAGTCCTAGAAGCCTACTTTCCAATGGTAGTGGCCTAACATTTAAATTTTAAGTGTGTAAAGAGATATGCCTATTTTAGTGAAGGCTTCTCATTTCTATCTTAACAGATTGATGCCTAACTTTTTCCCCAACTAGTTTTCTTTTATCCCCTCCTATTTTCTTCAACTCCAAACCTATAAATAAGAAGTTTTTAAAGATTTTTCAAAGAGTTCACCTCCCTTACATTTATTTCCACTTTGTCCTTACTCGGTTTACCGAAAAATGCAACATTTTAAATGAAATGCGAGCCTTGGAACATCGTAGAAACATTTGAAAAAATATTTTGAAAAAGAGGGTTATAAGGTCTAAAAGAGTTTTGGGCAAAAATGGGGTGTAAGGCTGGGGATTTAGAAGCCCTTCTTCCTGAAGAAATCGAACAATTATACATCATAACTTTCATCATCGAGTGATCAACTTGAGGCGCCCAAGTCTTAATGGCGGTCAAAAATGGGGTGTCTATAGTTGCCCCTCTTTGACAGAGCTCAGAGTCATGAAATGACGTGAGTGAATGTCAAAGCCCGAAGACGACATATTTTGGCAAGGCCGTAAGACTTGGGCAAACAAACAAAATGCAAATGCAGTTGGTTGAACCCAATGATTGCCTAAGTATCCCGTTGGAAGGAATCAAACCAACGTAGTTCAGGGGCAGAATGCAAAATGATACACAATGTAATGCAATAATACAAATGATATGCAGTGTAATGCAATAATATAATCAAACCACAAACAGTGCTTACCACACAAATACCAAAAAGAGATGGAGATGCAAAATCAAACTACGTTTTATATAGAAAAGAAGTGGGCACAACCAAATGGCGCCTAACACAGGCTAAGTGTCTACATCCTCAATATTGGCCTCAGCACAACATGGATGCTTACACATAACAAAACCATGTTTCAACGTGAAAGGGTGCGAACACATGCAAAACTATGTTTTTCGTAGAAAGAGAAAGAGTACAAGTAATTAGGTGGTATGCTATAAGTGAGGAATGATCTGCTAGGGAAAGATAATGATCCTAAATGCTGAATGCAACAAGACAAAGTACAATACAATGGATGTAGGGAATAAAAGGCACAGACCAAACCACATCTTACCTAGGAAAGGTATGGACACAAACCAAACCATGTCTAACACAGAAAAGATGCCGACACCCTCAATACTGGCCTCAGCGCAGCATGGGTACTTACACATGACAGAACCATGTTTCACCGAGGGAAAATGTATGAGCTCATGCTAGACTAAGCTTAACATGGAAAGGATGTAGGTGATAAAATGGTATGATATAATGGATGTAATGGATAATGTAGTAGATAAAAAGGGTGACATACTCTAACTACGCAGGAAACATGAGAGGATGAAGAACAAATCCCAAACACACTGAAATCATGTAAGGAAACGAACACTCAAATCACACTGAAATTGTGAGAAGAGGTCCTATCACTCAGGATCACGTTCCACGCGTCCTAAGATAGATTTCAAACACGTTGAAATCGTGTGAGGAAGGAAACACTCAAACCAGGTTGAAATCATGAGAAGATGTCCTAAGAAAACCACTTAGGGTCGCATTCCACGTGTCCTGAGATAAATTCCAAACAAGCTGAATTCATGTGAGGAAAGGAACACTTTAACCATATTGAAATTGTGAGAAGAGGTCTGAAGAAAATCACTCAGGGTCGCGTTCCACGCGTCCTGAGATAAATTCCAAACACACTGAAATCATATGAGGAAAAGGGAACACTCTAACCACACTGAAATCATGAGAAGAGATCCTACTGCTCAGGGTCATGTCTTATGCGTCTTGAGATAAATTCCAAACATGCTGAAATCGTGTGAGGAAAAGAACACTCAAACCATGCCGAAATCGTGAAAAAAGGTACTAAGAAAACCACTCAGGGTCACATTCCATGCGTCCTGAGATAAATTCCAAACACGCTGAAATTGTGTGAGGAAAGGAACACTCTAAGCACGCTGAAATTATGAGAAAATGTCTTAAGAAACCCGCTCAGGGTTGCGTTCCACTTGTCTTGAGATAAATTCTAAACATGCTGAAATCGTGTGAGGAAAGAAGAGGTCCTGAGATGATGCGATGGATGCAAAGAGTATGATGAGATTGTGCGACAGATGAACAAAGTATGATGAGATTGTGCGATAGATGCACAAAGATGATGTGATTATGTAGTAGATGCATAGGAAATGCAGTAAACAAACAAAGCGGCACTTTAGAAAGTACCTCGTGGGTGATTGGCGACACTCTACTCTGACAGGGATCTCCCACTTGTGTTCTTCGAACTCTTACCTTCAACTCATAGTTCAAAGGCCCTCAAATGCTGACAAGGGGTAACCTCTACATGTAGAAGCCACGGATGCCGCTTTTCTTCCTAATCATATTCACAAATTTCTCTATTCTCCAACGGGGTGACAGACTAGGTTGGTTCAGTATCCAAAATCGAGGCGCATACATGGTACCTCAACCTGTGGGGCTACCATACAGATTTCAAGTCGGGGATACACCCTTGGGTATTTAAACTAGACTTTAGTCTCGAAAATTCCAAACCTTTGTGTTCTAAGCATCGCCATTCGAACTCTAGTTTCCACCATCGTAGTTGGTCTCCTAGGAACTCGTTGCAAACACAACCAAGATGCCTCTAGCAGGGAAATGGTGTTTAGGAAGAGCACTTTGATCGCCATTCTGACTTGAAGTAGGCTTCAACTTGAGGTTGAGGTACACTTGTACTTCGGAGAAATGACAAGGCCTGAAAAGGTGCCTCCAGAATGCAATCCTAGAAATTGCTAAAATTAAAACAAACTCAGATGCTCCAAATTTCCCTTTTCTCTTTTGCTTTTGCAGTTTGGAACCTATGTAGCTTTAGATAGGTCCTTGTTTAGTTGTTCTCTCTTTTGATTGGGGTTGGACCCTGTAGTTTATGAATGAAAGAATCCTATTTTGCACATCATGGTGGGAATGGCACGGTGCTCTAGGCACAAAATGATTTATTTTTGCAATTGAATCCAATAATGAGTTCTTATCTGGGTATTGAGCCTAGCACAAAATACGACTCAACAAAAGAAGAACAAAGTAAAAACAACCTAAACGCATCGATTTACACCTACCGAAATCAAAACGACTCAAATCAAGACTCGAGACCAACAAAAAAAAAACAACAACAACAACAACAACAACAAAACACTTGGATGTTTTCCGCCAGTTGGAGACCTCTCAGTTCACGGGAAGCCCATTGCTTCTCCAAGTAATGTTTCCCACCCTTTCTTATTTATGGCTCTCGAATCACTTTGGCCCTCAATCTTTATTCCTCTGAAAAGCCCTTTCCTTACTTTTTCTCTCAGCACACATCTCTTTCTTTAATCTCTCTTAATTTTTATCCCTTCCCAGGTGTGGTTGATGGAAAGTTATAGACCCTTGCCCCTAAAATTCTGCTAGATTCTACTTATTCCGCTAGCGGCTAGTTGACTTTCCCTCAGAGGGATAGTGGTGCAATTGAATGTGCAGCAGATCTACAGCTGACATATCCTAGCGTTGCCCCTAGCTTAACTGGACTGGGATGAGCTACAACATGTCCCACCGGCCAGGTATACAATTGATTGGTCTAAAACATTACATTTTCAACTTCCCCATTCCGGTTCTGATGCCAATTTGGGTGTGATCAAACCCGTCCAGATGAAGGGGTCGAACATCCAGCTTCATTTCCAGTTTGTGCTTCACACTTGGCTCGATACCTCACTGCTTGGAGGATGAGAGAGTTTTTTCGCCTTACTGTTAGCTTCAGTTGTGTCCTTTCTGGCGAATATGTTGATAATGGAAAAAAGACAGAAAACCTGACTCAACTATGCCCCTAATTCATTATTTTGACCATTTTTTTTTTTTGGCTTTCTGCTAAAATAATTTTGACCAACATCAGAGTTAGATTAACATGTTTGTTCGACTTTCTACTTTGAAACCATGTAAGTCAAGCTATAAGCACTAAAAATTTTCTTTTTTGGGTCCAAGAAATAGTCCGATTTTGAAAAAAATGGAATAATTTGCGAGAAAATTAGTCACCTTCACCAAAAAAGCCTCAAAAACTATTTTTTCAAATGGCCACTAGCTGACCAACATGGAATTAACTATTGAGAGACACATCCCCAGACTTGAACTTGATTTGTCTTGCAGCTAAATCTTCTAACGGAATAGGACAACCGATTTTGAATGAAGATGAGCACGAAGATGAGCCAATTTGCACATGGATAAGATAGCCGAGTTTGAATAAGGATAAGCCAACCAACATGGATGAGACAAGCAGGTTGAAAATGGTTGGAGCCGAACTTCAGGATGAAGTTGCCTACGTATCCCAAAGATGGTAAGCAGGCCGTACGTAGTTCCTGGGGTTAAGGTGCACTCAGGTATTAACACTCTCCTTTTGCGCTCTAACTTTTGCCAAGGCCGCCCTTTCAGATTTTCAACCTTGCGAGCTCTATTTTTCCTTTTCATTTTTCTTCCTTCTTCTTTTTCTTTTCTTTTTTCATTTTTGTTCTTTTTCGTTTTCATGCTCTAACTTTTTCCTGGATTGCCCTTCCAGGTTTTTGGCCTAACGAACCTCTCAAGGATGGAGAATTTTAACTTGTCCATGTTGATCAGCCGTAGGATCTCTAAGCCATCTGAATCCACGAGAATGGCTACTGTTCCTGAATAAATAGTCTTGGTGATATAAAAGCCCATCCAATTGGGTCTGAATTTGCCCCTAGTGTCGTGGATAAGAACCCAACTGTCATTCTGCAAAAAATTTCTTCTTTCAGATTCTGGGATTGGGCTTTCTTGCAGATCTCCATTGGCTTGAGAAATGACCCAATTTTGAGTCTCAAATCACATATGACATTTTTTTCCCCTAGTTCAAGAGCTGCTTCTAATTCAGCTATGCAAGCTGCACATCTGACCATATTGCCCCTAGATTAAAAGTTGTTTCCAATTCGGCCATGCAAGCCTCCTATTTTAGTTGATCGCTGATCATTCTGAATCAAAGTTTGAAAGCAAATGGGTCGAGTCTCAAGGCCAAGAGTGATCTTATGTAGTACAATCTCAAGATCAATTGCAGGCATGTCTTCATGGGACCACGCAAAAAAAGTTTTTGAAATCTTTTAATATAGCGACTAGTCGCTTGTGCTTTTCTGAAGACAATGTAGAACCAATTTGGATGAAGCCAAGATCCTTCTCAGTACCCATATTAACAAACATGATCTCATACATTAAGGGCTTAGCAGGTCTCTCTTCCTCTCAGATTGATCAAATTTTTACAAATCTCGAGGAATTCCTTCCTTTTTGTTATCATCACAGTGTTAGAAAAGTTTTGAAAAACTTTGGTCAATACAATGATTTAAAGGCACAGAGAAGTAGGTGAAAATTACAATCGTTTTATTCAGATCTTCTGGCTTAATGTAGACACCCCATTTTTGACCAACCTTGAGACTCAGACGTCACCAGTTGAGCACTTGGTGATATTGCATAATGTGCTCGTTCAGAAGTTTCAGAGTCTTGGCTGCGAGCCCTGCCTCCGGACTTCCGAACCCTCTTCTGTGCCTTACCTCGGTTTGCGAACCAGACTCGGTTTTCTCTGTTTCTTTTCCTGAGGGGAGGGAGAGGTCCCATAGACCATCTCTCAGTGGCCGTGGGCTACATTTTGTGGCTGTAGGCCATTTTTCCCATTTCGGAGCCCGGTTCCCAGTTTTCGGAACCGTCAGGCCGTGTGCCTCGGTTCGAGACCGCTTAACCATCTCCATTTGCTCTGATTTTTGGCATACATCTTATTTTCTCCCTTTAGAGGGACACTGAGGTCTGAGAGACCCACTTCATGGTCGAACACCACTCCCGGTGCCTAACAGCCAGTTTTCGGGGCCTCGGGCTGCGCGTTTCGGCCCCCGAACCTTCATTTTGCATCGGTTTGGGCTCATTTTTGGTGGAGACCTTATTTTCACTGTTAGAAAGCTTGTAGGAGGGTGGGAGGCCAGCAATTTTGCTGAAAAGCCAACTTATTTTTGGTCAAAATTGGTTCAGCATGAATCCGGGAAGGAGAAAAATTTGCGCGGCTTCACCGAAATGGGCGTAACTCTTTGCACAAGAGGAATTACGATATGAGGCCACCACCATTGGAAAGCTTACTTCCGGGGCTTCATTTTTCACTCAAGAATCTCCCAAGTCCAAGTCCGGGGGGGGAGATGTGGTTGGTTGAAGTCTGGTTGGACCGAATCTGCGCGGCTTCACGGAAAAGGGCATAACTTTTTCTACAGGAGGAATTTTAATGCAAGGTTTGCGTCATTGGAAAGATAACCTCTGGGGCTTTATCCTAGGGTGTGGCCGGCCACTTTTTTTCCTTTGAACTAGCCGGCCGGCCACTTTTTCTGGCCGGCCGGCCACTTACCTGGTGGTTGACCTTTTTCTCCCTTTTAAACTGGCCAGCCATGATCCTCTCAATTTGCACTTTACAGCTGTATAGCTGTTTCCCCCAGAAAATATCCCAATCCGGGGGATATTTTGTGGGGGAAAACTTGCCTAATTTTCCCCCACCTTTGCCCCTCCTCTACTCCCCCTTTTTTGTCCATATAATCAGCAGGCAACATAGAGTTAAGGGGTTAGAAAATTTGCTCTTCAAGCTTGAATACAAGAATCCCTCTTCATCTCTCTCATTTCCTTGAAAAATTTCCAAGTCCTACACCACCATTCCTTCTACACCACCACCCCCCACCCTTCCATCCTCCATTCCAGAAGATTGAAGGTGTTCTCCAAGGCCTAAGGAGCCACAAACTCAAGCCAAGAGGCAACCAAAGTCAAGTCTTCAAGGGTAAGTTCACTTTCCCTCTTTTCTAGCTCATTTTTGCAACATTTCTTAGCCTCTCTTTCTTGTATGTTTGAGCTCCGACCAAAACTGAAAAGGTCATTTTTTTGAGCTCATTTTCATGTTTCATTAAGGGCTCAACCCTGTTTGAGCCCCCCATGTTGCACTTGTTTCAATATCCTCCTTGAATATCATTTTTTTGCATGCTTTGGAAGCCCATTATTCTTTCATTTTGGGGCGTTTTACAGAACTAAAAATAGGCTTATTTTGAGCCCCTCTTCAACATTGAAGAAGGGCTCAACACTGTTTGGGACCTCCATGCTACACTTGCCTTTGTATTCCCTCTTTGGTCCCCATTTTTGCATGTTTTGGCAGCCTATCATGCTTCGGTTTTTGGCCTTTTTACAGTACTAAAAATAGTCTTATTTTGGCCCATTCTTCATATTTCATTAAGGGTCTTTGGCTGTTTGATGAATATTTTGTAGACTTTGTGTTATAGCCACTTTTGAGCCTCATTTTGCATTGCATTTCTAGCATGTTTGTATGCTGTTTTGGGGTTTTTACAGTTCTGTAAATGTGCATATTTTTGGTCCCTCTTCAATGTTGTAGAACGGAATTTTTCAGTTTGGGCTTTGCATATACCACTTGCCTCTTTGGCCACCTTTTGGCCCTTTTTCTTGCATAAGAGCTTAGCCATATCTATGTTTGTTTTTAGGGTTTTTACAGTTCTGTAAAGTGGCTTATTTTTGGCCCCTCTTCAATGTTGTTGAAGGGCCATAACCTATTTGGAGTTAGCAGCTGTGAGTTGCTTTATAATCTCATGTTTAGGGCCATTTTTGCCCTATCTTTGCTTGCTGTTTGGCCATGATTTGTACTGTAAAAATGCTTATTTTGAGGCTGCCTTGCTTCTGTCTTTTCATCTCGTGTACCAATTATGCATGCTTTGTATAGCTGTAGTTCATTCTATGTGCCTAATTTTGCATTTCGGGAGAGATTCCATGCATCGGGTGTGTTTTCGCCTCATTTTGGGGCTGTTTTCCCCCACATTTCATCGCTGAAAATCCATTAGCATGCTTGCATATCATTTTTGCCATATTGCATTGCATATGCCATTGCCTCGGTTTGCGTGCCCGTGTGCACGCATTTCGAGGCACTTTATTTTCATCCATCGGCATCCTATGTGAGTGTGGCTGAGGCTCTCTCATGTTGGTATAAGCCCATATCATATTTTCATGTCATTTGCATTGCGTATGCCATTGCCTTGGTTTGCGTGCCCGTGTGCACGCATTTCGAGGCACTTTATTTTCATCCATCGGCCTCTTATGTGAGTGCGGCTGAGGCTCTCTCATGTTAGTATAAGTCCATGTTGCATTTTCTATGCCATTTTAGCCATACTGCATTGCGTATGCCATTGCCTCGGTCTGCGTGCCCGTGTGCACGCGTTTCGAGGCATCTCATTTTCTCAGCATAGTGCATACTAGGTTGTATCTTAGATCGTATTCTGTCATTTTCTCAGTTTGCGTGCCCGTGTGCACGTATCTCGAGGCATCTCATTTTACAGCATAGTGCATACTAGGTTGTATCTTAGATCGCATCTGTCATTTTCTCGGTTTGCGTGCCCGTGTGCACGCATCTCGAGGCATCTCATTTTACAGCATAGTGCATACTAGGTTGTATCTTAGATCGCATTCTGTCATTTTCTCGGTTTGCGTGCCCATGTGCACGCATTTCGAGGCATGTTATTCCATAGCATTGTGTATGTTAGGATTGTATCTTAGTTGCATTTCATGCATGTCATGCATATTGCATCGTGTTCAGAATAGGAGTTAGCCCGGGTACGGGAAACGAGGTGCATTTCGTACTCTGAGTGACGGAATGTGTCTCAATTCCCCAGTCACCGACACTCCGGATCATCCATGATGGAGTTAGGTCTTGTTGTGTTTTCATGTGCATTCATTCTATATTGAGTTGTGCAATTCGACTCCTTGGCCATCATGCTTCGGTATGCGTGATTGGTGGCACGAGGATCGAGGCATGCATATATTTGTGAAAACACATTGCTATGCCCCTTTCCTGCTCTCTGTTGCAGCAAAATGAAGAATCAGTAACTTTTCGGGACTTGGCACGCGTTTCAAGAATAACTGCTAAACAGAGGCTAATTGGGGCATCCCGGTGGATTTCCGCGCAAGACAACCCGGACATGCATCATTCATCAGGAGCAAGGCAGTCCGTGGCTTGCACGCCAGTTTTACAGTTTTCTTAGTTAATTCATTAATTAATTAGGAATTTGTACATTATTCGGACTGTAATATTTGGACTGTAATATTCTTTTATTCGGGACTGTATATTTATTTGGACCCTCTGCGCGAGGGCAATACTGTAATAAGTGTGCGTGAGTGTGATGTATGTCTTCCAACCCCACGTCTTTCTTCCCTTTTATTTACCTGCTTATGATGGTTAGATTAGGGCATGTTTAAATTAGCATACAGTATGACAGCATGTTTGCATCATTCATCTGTATTGCATGCACCGGGCTCGGCGCATCATACTAACTGCATTGTATTTCAATTCCAAATTGAATACATGTTAGCTGTAGCATTCCATATGCCATGTTTAGAATAGCCGAGCCTGCTATAGTTTGCATTTTTGCGTGTGTTGCATTAGGCATTTCTGTATACTTAGGATTCATGCATGATTTCTAATAAGTTTCTGTTTTGACTTGGAGTACTCGGTAAGCCTTATGCTTTAGCATCCTTGCATGCGTGTGAGTGACTGCCATGAATAGCATGCTTACCATGAGGCTATGTGCTTATATGATATAACTGCCTGAATGCCTGTGGGTGAAGGTTGGGTTATTTGGATTGGAACAATTCATACACTATGTGTTTTAAGCCCACTAGATAGTGGCAAAATCATGTTTTCTAAGCCCACCTGAGGGTGGCAAATCCACGTCTTAGCCTACTTGCGAGTAGCACCATCAAACCATTTTGAAACAAACAAACATGAAATGTTTTGTTCCAATTCAGGCGATCCGGTCTGTACTTGTATGCTGTGCGCATCACATAGTAATCTAGGCTAAAAACCGGAATAAGAACACACAATGTTTTCAAAAATAGATATCATGGTTAGTAGAGGCCGGTCTCTGACCGGGCGAGCGGGGGTGCTCAAGAAAGTGACCTTCCCTAATCATACCCAAGTTCCCGAGCCGAGGCAACTTTGGTGATGACGGACACGTGGCCTTTGGCAACGAGTCAGGGTTTCCTAAATTTCCCAAAATAAAATATTTAGGTGGCGACTCTGTATCTGGCAAAGCAGTCCATGTTTGGCACTTCTTTCAAAAATCTGTTTTCTCAAAACGATTTGCCGGATTTGGACTCTTTGGTTCAGACTTAGAACCGTGACAAATTTGAGAGTCCGAGCTGTAGTGACCCCAATATGAACGGAACGGGAGCTCGTTCCTCCCGGGGCGTTCGGGGACGTCTACAGTTTCTTGGCGACTCTGCTGGGGATTTAGAGAACTTGACTCGAACTCATGATATCTGTTTTTTACTACACTTGTGTGTTTCTTTGCATTGCATTTGCATTGGTGCGCCTAGGACACCGTGTTTGCCATCTGCTATTCCTGAACGGTTTGCCGGAGGCTTGTCTTGTCAAGGCATGACCATAAGGCTGACCGGTTGTGGGCTCTGCCAGTATGGGAACACAAACCCCGGTTTTACCGGGACACCCTCTTTGACCATTCGACCTAGTGCATATTCGGATCCATAGTGACCATTCCAAACTAGGACAGGTTGCTTACCCGTTTATAAGTTGTTTGAAACCGCTGTGTGCGTAGTGAAACCCTAGCTCCTGACAAAATAGGACAGGGAAACCCTACCCCAACATTGGGGTGTTTTGGCTCTCACTTATCTGTTATGTGCTTTAGAGTGCGTCTCTACAGGAATGCATGTATCAGTGTATGAGTTTGGGCATCAAGCCTGCGGGCACCAGTTTGCGAATTTGGGCATCAGGCCTGCGGGCATTACTGTCAGTATTCGGGAGTCAGCTTTACCTGTGGGTAACAGACTCAGATTTTGAGGCCGAATTTTGAGGCAGAATTCAGTAGAGGGCACACGCATTCAACTATGCTCGTATCTGTTCAGATGGAATCCGGTTGAGATACTGTCTGTTTTCTCTTTTGCAAGGTAGTCTGGGAACCATAGCTTCAGAAGGCTCCGATATCCCCCGAGGTTCATCGAACTTGTGCTGATAGACTTTGCTAGGTCAGAGATTCAGTTCAAGGGCAATCAGTGTTCCTTTGCCAGAGGCAGGGTAAAAGGGTTAGCCGGACACAGATCACCGGTTCAGCAGTTACCAGATCAGTGGCCCTTATCCACCCCACCAGTGAACAGTCAGGTTGAGGTCTCAGTTTCTACTACAGGGATAGATACCAATCAGTCAGATGGAACAGCAGAACACGTCAGGGATGGAGGCAATGATGCGCCAGATGCAAGAAAGTATGAAACTCATGCAGCAGGATGCTGCCCGTCAAGAGGAATTTGCCAAACAGCAGGCTGCGATCATGGCTCAGCAGGCCGAGCTCATCATCAAGCTGCAACAGCAAAGCGGCGCGTCCGCTTCACAACAAGTTCCTCCCCCAGCAGGAGTTCCAGCACCTGGGGAGACGCCAAATGTCCAAGAAGGTACGGACATTCCGGTAGGGCCGGATCCGCCCCAAATTTTACCTCAACTATCCAAAACACCTATCAATCTACCGGACTCTCCCTTCAAGTTCGAGGTCGACCCCACAGCGTTGAAGTTGAGCAAGCTTGAAAAGTTGTTCAAAAAATCCCAGGGGGTAAAGTCCATCCCGGGCATTGAGGACGGGTACACCGACGCAGCTGTAACTCTGCCGGACAGGTTCAAAATGCCTCACATCGACCATTTTGATGGGTCAGGAGATCCCATGGTCCACCTGAGCTTGTTTTTAGATGTTTTGCGCCCGATGGGCTTGACAAGATTACAGAAGCTCTCTCTTTTTGGCAGGACCCTGTCGGGTATTGCAGTCACCTGGTATGCCAAATTGGAGGATTCAGTGAAACAAAGCTGGGAGGAGATGGCCGGGGCCTTCGTCGCACAATATTCATACAATACCCAAATCGAGATTACGACCCGTGATCTTGAGACGATGAGGCAGGAGCCGAAGGAGAGCTTCTCAGAATTCGTGACCCGGTGGAGGGCCAAGGCTTCAATGATGACCCTTAGGCCCACTGACAAAGATCAAATTCGGATGATTGTGCGCAATCTCCAGCCCAAGCTAATGCAGAAAATGATTGTGATCCCCTTCCCTACCTTTCCAGACTTACATGAGATGGGAGTGCAGATCGAGGATGCTATGAAGCTGGGCCTTTTTGACCAGGAGAAGGAGCAGCCCAGGAGGGCGTTTTCCCGCAGTTCGAATGCGACCACCAGTGGTGATGCAGCTGCAAGATCTTCTGACGTGGGCATGGTGGCTACCACCGTATCAAAAACAGCTACCCCATTCATCGGTGCGTCCGGAAGTAGCTCACAAGGAACCAAATACCCACCCCGAGTTAAGAGGGTTTTCACCTCGCTTTATATGCCCTTGTCAAAAGCTCTAGAGGCCTTAATCCGGAAAGGGCATCTGAAACCGTTGGAACAACGGCCCCTACCCGATCCTATCCCTGCAAAGCATGACCATACTAAGTACTGCACCTACCATCAACAAACCGGTCATGACACTGACAGTTGCTTTCGTCTGCGCCATGATGTACAAGATCTGTTTGACAACAGGGTTATCCCCGCGCCAGTCCAGCAAAGTCCATCGGCGTTTGATCAGTGAACCTGTGGGGGGTAATGTGATCTGACCAGAGATTGAACCAGCTGCGGATGGCGCTCAGATTACTCCAGCTGTGGTGGATGGCACGCACTATTTTGAGCAATGTATAAGTGCTGTTAATTTTGCATTCTGACCTGGGTATTGGGTCAGTCTTGTTGTTTTGTTTTTGAGTCTGTCTTTTGTTTTGAGTCAGTCTCTTTTTGGTTTTGGGTTTGTCTTGTTGTATCAAGTTAGTCCTGTTGTATAGGAGTCGGGTGATTCCGGAGGGTGTTACCTCGGGCGTTACCATTTTGTTTGTCTTTTCGTTTTGTTTTGAGTCTGTTTCTGCCAGGGAGCCAGTTGGGCCGACAGATTTGAATGAAACAGCAGTGGTTTTTCGCGCTCTTGTGTTTGCCTCGGCTGTGTGCCAATTGTGCCAGAAAGTTTGAATGAAACGGCAGTACTTTTCGCCTACTCTTCTGCACCCCAAAATCATTGCATTGACCTAAGTTTTTCAAAACTTTTTGAACACTGCGGTGAAAACGAAGAGGAAGGAATTCCTCGGGATTTGCTAAACTTTGATTATTTGAGAGAAAGAGAGGCGTGCTAAGCCCTTAATGAATGAAATCATGCTTGTTAGCGTGAGTATTGAGAAGGACCTTGGCTTGACCCAGACTGGTTTCACACTATCTTCAGCGCGAGTGATTTGTCGCTTTCTTAAAAATTTCCAAAAACAAAATATTTTGCGCGATCCTGCGAAGACCTGTGTGGAATCGCTCTTGAGATTGTGCAGCCTAGGGTCGCTCTCAGCCTCGAGACTCAACCCCTTCGCTTCCAAACCTTGAAACTTGAATTCAGAAGGTTTAACGGTCAACTATGATGTGAGGCCTGTGTGGCCGGATTTGAAGCAGCCCTCGAACAAGAGGCCAGGAAAGTCAGATCAAGAAGATCAGATATCATCAAAAGAAACTTGCAAAGCAAAACAGCAGCCATTCTCCTGGATTCAGATGACTTCAGGATCTCAAAACCATTTGACATGGACAAAGCTACACTTTTACCCTTGAGAGGCTCGCTGGGCCGAAAACCCGGAAGGGCAACCCAGGTAAAAGTTAGAGCAAGAGAAAAATACAAAAAAAGAGAAGCAAAAAAATGCAAAGAAAAGAACAAAAAAAAATCAAAAATCAAAAAAGAAAAGAAATGAAAAGAATTAAAAAGAAAAGAAAAACAAAGCTCGCATGGTCGAAAACCCGCAACAGGCGCCTTGGCAAAAGTTAGAGCATAAAAAGGAGAGGTTAATACCCGAGTGTACCTTAACCCCGAACTACGTGAGGCTTGATTCCCATCTTTGGGATACGTAGGCAACTTCATTCTGAAGTCCAGCCGTAAAATAATTCGATTATGTCCATGCGATGGTTCTGGTCATCTTTGTCTTTTCTGTATCCGGGAGTTCGGTTGCAATCATCGCTCTGAGGGCTGATTACAATACACTACGGTGCCATTCAGACAAGGGGCAACTTTCCGTTGCCATTCAATGCGCTGCGGTGCTATTCAAACAAGGGGCAACTTTCCGTTGCCATTCAACGCGCCGCGGTGCCGTTCAAACAAGGGGCAACTTTCCGTTGCCATGTAGTTCCCCTCAAGCAAGGGGCAATTTTCCATCGAATCCGAGGTTGTGCATCTCGAGAGTAGGTTCCGTGCTCGTTGAGCAGTGGTCGTTCGCAAAAATAGTTTTTGAGAATTTTTACTGAGGTTGAATAATCTTCTCGAAAAGTACTCCATTTTTCAAAACTGGACCATTTCTTGGATCCCAAAAAGGGAAAATTTTCAGTGCTCACAGCCTAACTTGCATGATTTCAAATCAGAAAATCGAACAAGCACGTTAATCTAACTCTCATTTTGATCAAAATTATTTTAGAAAGCCAAAACAAAAAATGGTCAAATTGATGAACTAGGGGCACAGTTGAGTTAGGCTTCCTGTCTTTTCCTCGTTGTCAATGCATTTGCCAGAAAGGGCACTCTACTTGCCAGAAAGGGCACTTTACTTGCCAGAAAGGGCACCGTATTCGCCAGAAAAGGGCACAACAAAGGGCAGAAAGCTCTCACATCCTCCAAGCAACGAGATATCAGGC
Organism: Camellia sinensis; assembly: GCF_055761805.1. Classification (NCBI taxonomy): domain Eukaryota; kingdom Viridiplantae; phylum Streptophyta; class Magnoliopsida; order Ericales; family Theaceae; genus Camellia; species Camellia sinensis. The sequence continues at coordinate 94,996,075 of NC_138962.1, forward strand.
AAAGTGCGAAGCACGAACTAGAATGGGGCAAGATATTCCACTCCATCATCTGGACAGATCTTATCACGTCCAAACTCCCCAGCAAAGCATCATCAACTGATGTTAGCTGCAGATTTGCTACACACCCAGTTGTAGCGCAACCTTTCCGTGGGAGGAATTCACTAGCTATGAGTGGAAGAAATAGAATCTAGCAGAATGCTAGGGGCACGAGCCCATAATTTGCTGTTTATCCATCAACCACCCAGGGGAGGGATGAAAAATGAGAGATTGAAAAATAGAGAGATGTGCGATGAGAGAAAAAGTGAGAAAAGGGCTTTTTCAGAAAAATAGAGCTTGAGGGCCGAGTGACGTAAGGGTCACAAATGAGAGAGGGTGGGGAACAATACCCGGTGAAACAGGCTCCCAGTGAACGTCTGTGTGTCGTGTCTTTTGTTTTGTGTCTCGATTCTTGCTTTGAGTCATTTCGAGTGTTACTCGATGTGTCTAGGTTGTGTGCCTTTCATTTCCTTGTTGAGTCGTTTTGCTGTGTTCAGTCATAGGCTCAATACTTGGTCGAAAGCTCATCTCTGAATTTCAAAAATAAAATCGTTTTGTGCTCCGAGTGCCATGTCATTCTCCACATTTGTACAAAACAAGATTCGTTCTTTCATAAAACCGCAGGGTTCAACCCAGGTCATGTCAGAACAATAAAATCAGGACCTATCTGAAGCTATATGGGTTCCAGACTGCAAAGCAAAAGAAAAGAGGAAATGTCGGGTGTCTGAGTTTGTTTCAACTTCAGTAAGTTCCGAGACTACATTCCGTGATGTACCTCTTCAAGTCTTGCCAAAGCTCCGAAGTATGAGTGTGCCTCTACCTTAAGCTCAAGCTCAAGATCAAGTCTGCTTCAAGCCAAAATGGCGATCAAAAGTGCTCTCCCTGAGTACCATTCCCTGCTAAAGGCATATTGGCTGTGTTCGCAATGAGTTCCTAGGAGACCAACTGCGACGGTGGAAACTAGAGTTCGAATGGCTGATGCCTAGAACGTAAAGGTTCGGGATTTCCGGGACTAAAGTCTGGTTTAAATACCCAGAGGCGTGTCCTCGGCTTGAAATCTGTATGGAAGCCCCATAGGTTGAGATAGCGTGTATGCACCTCAATTCTGGATACTGAACCAACCTAGTCTGTCACCCCGTTGGAGAATAGGGAAAGTTGTGAATATGATCAGGAAGAAAGGCAACGTCCAAAGTGTTCTACATGAAGAACCCTTGTCAGTATTTCAGAGCCTTTGTACTGTAAGTTGAAGGTGAGTGTTCGAAGAGCACCGGGGAAGATCCCTATCAGAGCAGAGCGGTTCACCGCCACTCACCTCATGAGGTGCTTTCTAAAACGCTGTTTTGTCTATTTATTGCTTTTCTTAAGCATCATGTATTGTATTGCCTTGTACCTATCAAGTTTCTTTATCATTCATACACGATATTGTATGTACGGTTCATTCAAAGAAGTTCCATTTAAGATCATTCATTTAGTGTATCAGTCACACTTCTTTCATTTTGTGTATCCATCACATACATTCGCATTCAGTATATCAATCATACTTTGCTCACATTGTGCATCTATCACACTTTGTGTTCACTTTCGGTATATCAATCATACTTTGCTCACATTGTGCATCTATCACACTTTGTGTTCACATTCAGTATATCAATCATACTTGGCTCACATTGTGCATCTATCACACTTTGTGTTCACTTTCGGTATATCAATCATACTTTGCTCACATTGTGCATCTATCACACTTTGTGTTCACTTTCGGTATATCAATCATACTTTGCTCACATTGTGCATCTATCACACTTTGTGTTCACTTTCAGTATATCAATAATACTCTGTTCACATTGTGCATCTATCACACTTTGTGTTCACTTTCGGTATATCAATCATACTTTGCTCACATTGTGCATCTATCACACTTTGTGTTCACTTTCGGTATATCAATCATACTTTGCTCACATTGTGCATCTAACACACTTTGTGTTCACTTTCAGTATATCAATCATACTCTGTTCACATTGTGCATCTATCACACTTTGTGTTCACTTTCAGTATATCAATCATACTTTGCTCACATTGTGCATCTATCACACTTCGTGTTCACATTTAGTATATCCATCATACTTGTTCACTAAGTGCATCTATCACACTTCGTGTTCACATTTAGTATATCAATCATACTTTGTTCACTAAGTGCATCTATCACACTTTGTGTTCACCTTTAGTGTGTATCCATCACACTTTGCTCACTTCGCCCTTTGTATATCAATTACACTTTGCTCAAATAGTGTATCTATCACACACTCGCTTTGCTCACTTAGTGCATCTATCACACTTTGTGCTCACCTTTTTGTGTATCAATCACACACTCTCGCTTTGTGTATCTATCATACTTGTTCACTTAGTGCATCTATCACACTTTGTGTTCACCTTTTTGTGTATCAATCACATGTTCGCTCTGTGTATCTATCACACATGCACACTGTATTTGCAGTGGGAATTCCATAATTTTCTTACATCCTTTCTGCACGAGGTGTAGTTTGGCTCGAGTTTACTTGCTTGCCTAGCATTCGCTTAAAATGTTGCATTTATTTCGCATAATTGCTTCATTACAGCTCTCTTTGCATGATCATGAGTGATAACCGGCTTCGCGTAGCGTATAAGTCCAACTTTCAAAACCGGCCTCACGTAGCGTTTGCATTTTGCCCCTGCCTGCGGGCATGCCTGCGGGCACATCTTTGTCTATCTTGTCTGCTTTGTCTAAGTCTTCGGCCTTGTCAAAAATGGGTCGTCTCTGGGCTTTGACATTCACTCCCGTCATTCTTATGACTTCCGAGTTCTGTCAAAGAGGGGCAACTGTAGACACCCCATTTTTGACCGACCTTGAGACTCAGACGTCACCAGTTGAGCACTTGGTGATATTGCATAATGTGCTCGTTCAGAAGTTTCAAAGTCTTGGCTGCGAGCCCTGCCTCCGGACTTCCGAACCCTCTTCTGTGCCTTGCCTCGGTTTGCGAACCAGACTCGGTTTTCTCTGTTTCTTTTCCTGAGGGAAGGGAGAGGTCCCGTAGACCATCTCTCAGTGGCCGTGGGCTACATTTTGTGGCTGTAGGCCATTTTTCCCATTTCGGAGCCCGGTTCCCGATTTTCGGAACCGTCAGGCCGCGTGCCTCGGTTCGGGACCGCTTAACCATCTCCATTTGCTCTGATTTTTGGCATACATCTTATTTTCTCCCTTTAGAGGGACACTGACGTCTGAGAGACCCACTTCGTGGTCGAACACCACTCCCGGTGCCTAACAGCCAGTTTTCGGGGCCTCGGGCTGCGCGTTTCGGCCCCCGAACCTTCATTTTGCATCGGTTTGGGCTCATTTTTGGTGGAGACCTTATTTTCACTGTTAGAAAGCTTGTAGGAGGGTGGGAGGCCAGAAATTTTGCTGAAAAGCCAACTTCTTTTTCGTCAAAAGTGGTTCAGCATGAATCCGGGAAGGAGAAAAATTTGCGCGGCTTCACCGAATCGGGCGTAACTCTTTGCACAAGTGGAATTAAGATATGAAGCCACCACCATTGGAAAGCTTACTTCCGGGGCTTCATTTTGCACTCAAGAATCTCCCAAGTCCAAGTCCAGGGGGGGGAGATGTGGTTGGTTGAAGTCTGGTTGGACCGAATCTGCGCGGCTTCACGGAAAAGGGCATAACTTTTTCTACAGGAGGAATTTTAATGCAAGGTTTGCGCCATTGGAAAGCTAACTTCTGGGGCTTCATGCTAGTGGGTGGCCGGCCACTTTTTTTCCTTTGAACTAGCCGGCCGGCCACTTACCTGGTGGTTGACCTTTTTCTCCCTTTTAAACTGGCCAGCCATGATCCTCTCAATTTGCACTTTACAGCTGTATAGCTGTTTCCCCCAGAAAATATCCCAATCCAGGTGATATTTTGTGGGGGAAAACTTGCCTAATTTTCCCCCACCTTTGCCCCTCCTCTACTCCCCTTTTTTTGTCCATATAATCAGCAGGCAACATAGAGTTAAGGGGTTAGAAAATTTGCTCTTCAAGCTTGAATACAAGAATCCCTCTTCATCTCTCTCATTTCCTTGAAAAACTTCCAAGTCCTACACCACCATTCCTTCTACACCACCACCCCCCACCATTCCATCCTCCATTCCAGAAGATTGAAGGTGTTCTCCAAGGCCTAAGGAGCCACAAACTCAAGCCAAGAGGCAACCAAAGTCAAGTCTTCAAGGGTAAGTTCACTTTCCCTCTTTTCTAGCTCATTTTTGCAACATTTCTTAGCCTCTCTTTCTTGTATATTTGAGCTCTGAACAAAACTGAAAAGGTCATTTTTTTAAGCTCATTTTCATGTTTCATTAAGGGCTCAACCCTGTTTGAGCCCCCCATGTTGCACTTGCTTCAATATCCTCCTTGAATGTCATTTTTTTGCATGCTTTGGCAGCCCATTATGCTTTCATTTTGGGGTGTTTTACAGAACTAAAAATAGGCTTATTTTAAGCCCCTCTTAAACATTGAAGAAGGGCTCAACACTGTTTGGGACCTCCATGCTACACTTGCCTTTATATTCCCTCTTTGGTCCCCATTTTTGCATGTTTTGGCAGCCTATCATGCTTCGGTTTTTGGCCTATTTATAGTGCTAAAAATAGTCTTATTTTGGCCCATTCTTCATATTTCATTAAGGGTCTTTGGCTGTTTGATGAATATTTTGTAGACTTTGTGTTATAGCCACTTTTGAGCCTCATTTTGCATTGCATTTCTAGCATGTTTGTATGCTGTTTTGGGGTTTTTATAGTTCTATAAATGTGCATATTTTTGGTCCCTCTTCAATGTTGTAGAAGGGAATTTTTCAGTTTGGACTTTGCATATACCACTTGCCTCTTTGGCCACCTTTTGGCCCTTTTTCTTGCATAAGAGCTTAGCCATATCTATGTTTGTTTTTAGGGTTTTTACAGTTCTGTAAAGTGGCTTATTTTTGGCCCCTCTTCAATGTTGTTGAAGGGCCATAACCTATTTGGAGTTAGCAGCTGTGAGTTGCTTCATAATCTCATGTTTAGGGCCATTTTTGCCCTATCTTTGCTTGCTTTTTGGCCATGATTTGTACTGTAAAAATGCTTATTTTGAGGCTGCCTTGCTTCTGTCTTTTCATCTCGTGTACCAATTATGCATGCTTTGTATAGCTGTAGTTCATTCTATGTGCCTAATTTTGCATTTCGGGAGAGATTCCATGCATCAGGTGTGTTTTCGCCTCATTTCGGGGCTATTTTCACCCACATTTCATTGCTGAAAATCCATTAGCATGCTTGCATACCATTTTTGCCATATTGCATTGCATATGCCATTGCCTCGGTTTGCGTGCCCGTGTGCAAGCATTTCGAGGCACTTTATTTTCATCCATCGGCATCCTATGTGAGTGTGGCTGAGGCTCTCTCATGTTGGTATAAGCCCATATCATATTTTCATGTCATTTGCATTGCATATGCCATTGCCTCGGTTTGCGTGCCCGTGTGCACGCATTTCGAGGCACTTTATTTTCATCCATCGGCATCCTATGTGAGTGTGGCTGAGGCTCTCTCATGTTGGTATAAGCCCATATCATATTTTCATGTCATTTGCATTGCGTATGCCATTGCCTCAGTTTGCGTGCCCGTGTGCACGCATTTCGAGGCACTTTATTTTCATCCATCGGCCTCTTATGTGAGTGCGGCTGAGGCTCTCTCATGTTAGTATAAGTCTATGTTGCATTTTATATGCCATTTTAGCCATACTGCATTGCGTATGCCATTGTCTCGGTCTGCGTGCCCGTGTGCACGCGTTTCGAGACATCTCATTTTCTCAGCATAGTGCATACTAGGTTGTATCTTAGATCGTATTCTGTCATTTTCTTGATTTGCGTGCCCGTGTGCACGCATCTCGAGGCATCTCATTTTACAGCATAGTGCATACTAGGTTGTATCTTAGATCGCATCTGTCATTTTCTCAGTTTGCGTGCTCGTGTGCACGCATCTCGAGGCATCTCATTTTACAGCATAGTGCATACTAGGTTGTATCTTAGATCGCATTCTGTCATTTTCTCGGTTTGCGTGCCCATGTGCACGCATTTCGAGGCATGTTATTCCATAGCATTGTGTATGTTAGGATTGTATCTTAGTTGCATTTCATGCATGTCATGCATATTGCATCGTGTTCAGAATAGGAGTTAGCCCGGGTACGGGAAACGAGGTGCATTTCGTACTCTGAGTGACGGAATGTGTCTCAATTCCCCAGTCACCGACACTCCGAATCATCCATGATGGAGTTAGGTCTTGTTGTGTTTTCATGTGCATTCATTCTATATTGAGTTGTGCAATTCGACTCCTCGGCCATCATGCCTCGGTATGCGTGATTGGTGGCACGAGGATCGAGGCATGCATATATTTGTGAAAATATATTGCTATGCCCCTTTCTTGCTCTCTGTTGCAGCAAAATGAAGAATCAGTAACTTTTCGGGACTTGGCACGCGTTTCAAGAATAACTGCTAAACAGAGGCTAATTGGGGCATCCCGGTGGATTTCCGCGCAAGACAACCCGGACATGCATCATTCATCAGGAGCAAGGCAGTCCCTGGCTTGCACGCCAGTTTTACAGTTTTCTTAGTTAATTCGTTAATTAATTAGGAATTTGTACATTATTCGGACTGTAATATTTGGACTGTAATATTCTTTTATTCGGGACTGTATATTTATTTGGACCCTCTGCGCGAGGGCAATACTGTAATAAGTGTGCGTGAGTGTGATGTATGTCTTCCAACCCCACGTCTTTCTTCCCTTTTATTTACCTGCTTATGATGGTTAGATTAGGGCATGTTTAAATTAGCATACAGTATGACAGCATGTTTGCATCATTCATCTGTATTGCAAGCACCGGGCTCGGCGCATCATACTAACTGCATTGTATTTCAATTCCAAATTGAATACATGTTAGCTGTAGCATTCCATATGCCATGTTTAGAATAGCCGAGCCTGCTATAGTTTGCATTTTTGCGTGTGTTGCATTAGGCATTTCTGTATACTTAGGATTCATGCATGATTTCTAATAAGTTTCTGTTTTGACTTGGAGTACTCGGTAAGCTTTATGCTTTAGCATCCTTGCATGCGTGTGAGTGACTGCCATGAATAGCATGCTTACCATGAGGCTATGTGCTTATATGATATAACTGCCTGAATGCCTGTGGGTGAAGGTTAGGTTATTTGGATTGGAACAATTCATACACTGTGTGTTTTAAGCCCACTAGATAGTGGCAAAATCATGTTTTCTAAGCCCACCTGAGGGTGGCAAATCCACGTCTTAGCCTACTTGCGAGTAGCACCATCAAACCATTTTGAAACAAACAAACATGAAATGTTTTGTTCCAATTCAGGCGATCCGGTCTGTACTTGTATGCTGTGCGCATCACATAGTAATCTAGGCTAAAAACCGGAATAAGAACACACAATGTTTTCAAAAATAGATATCATAGTTAGTAGAGGCCGGTCTCTGACCGGGCGAGCGGGGGTGCTCACGAAGTGACCTTCCCCAATCGTACCCAAGTTCCCGAGCCGAGGCAACTTTGGTGATGACGGACACGTGGCCTTTGGCAACGAGTCAGGGTTTCCTAAATTTCCCAAAATAAAATATTTAGGTGGCGACTCTGTATCTGGCAAAGCAGTCCATGTTTGGCACTTCTTTCAAAAATCTGTTTTCTCAAAACGATTTGCCGGATTTGGACTCTTTGGTTCAGACTTAGAACCGTGACAAATTTGAGAGTCCGAGCTGTAGTGACCCCAATATGAACGGAACGGGAGCCCGTTCCTCCCGGGTCGTTCGGGGACGTCTACACTTAACTAGCTCAATGAAAGAAACAGACGCAAAATAAAGAGAGTAAAAGACAAACACAAAACAAGAAAGTGATATCCGAGTTAACACCCCCGAAATCACCAAACTCCAACACAACAAGACTGACTCAACACCCAGTTCAGAAAGTAAAATAAACAACATTTTCAATATTTCTAAAACTAGTGTGTGCCATCCACCATGCTCAGAGTAAAATGAGCGCCATCAGTAGGTGGTTCATCCCCGATCACATAGTCACATTATCCCCCAAGTTCATCGATCCAGTGCCAATAGACTTTGTAGGACCCGGTGGAGTGATGACCTTCTTGTCAATCAAATCTTGAATTTCATGGTGAAGACGAAAACAACCGTTAGTGTCATGGCCAGTTTGTTGATGGAAAGCGTAGCACTTGGCAGCATTATACTTGGCTGGAAGGGGATTAGGGAGAGGCTGAGGGTCAAGGGGTTTGAGATGGCCTTGTCCTATGAGGATTTGGAATGTTTTGGATAAGGTCATGAAAAGGGGATTGAAGGTGAGGTTACTAGTCCTGACAAGATTGATAGAGGGGTTAGCAGGTGTTTCCTGGGTTTGGAGATCTCCTACGGGTGTAGGATTGGAGCTGTAAGGGGTGCTTCTGGTATAGCATCCCTTTCCCTAGCTTGCCTCTCAATCCCTTTCCCTAGCTTGCCTCTCATCCACAGTCTTTGCAACAACTGCAAGCACTTGCTATTTGTTCAGCCCTTTGACCTTCAAAGCCTCAATAGACACTGAAGTTGTTCATAAGGATCAATACTTGCCCCGGCCTTGTTCTTGCAACTTTTTTCAGCTTTGCCAAAGGATTGGGTGACTATATTGCGGCGAGGCCCATTTGTTGTTGACATCTGATCACCCAGACTCGAGATAGCTTTAGTTTGGCCCTTTTCAAATGTAGTTTGCACCGAGATTGGGGAGCTTTTTGGCGTGAAATTCATGGCATGTGATGTGATCGATAATGGAGCCAAAATTCCAAAGGCTAAATCTGCCACAGTTCTCTGCAAATCTTTAATCATACTCATCAGCTCAGAAGTAGTGGATTCATGGGTTTGAGATGATTGGGGTTCAAGTGCATCCATCATACATACGGTCATGCTTTCTGGAATGAACATCTTAGGCTTGGGTAAATGGGCCGGGGTGATGTATATGCTAGGGTTGTAGTTGGATGTTAGTGTATGGATTAGGTTGAGGTGTGAAGGTAATGGGTCAGTCATGGCCTGAGGTCTTTTTGGTGGAGTTATGATCTCTTTGTCAATAAGATCCTAGATCTTATAATGGAGGCGGATGCAGCGGTTTGTATCATGACCATATTTTTGGTGATAAGCACAGTATTTAGCAAGGTCATGTCTTGGTGGAAGAGGATTTGGAAGGGGTCAGGGCTCTAAGAGCTCTAGGTGCCCTTTTTCTAACAGCGTTTTCAAGGCTTGAGAGAGAGCCATGTAACAAGGATGAAAATTTCAGGCTTGGGGCCGAGTTGAAGTGATTATGGGACTGGTGACAGTGCTTACTTCTGAGCATTTCGTAGTTGTGCTACCACTGATAGTAGCATTGGAACTGCGAACAACATTCTTCCTCATAGGTTCATTTTCTTGCACAATGATCCCTTGTCTAATGGCATCCTCGATTTGAATCCCCATTTCATGAAGCTCTATAAAGGTAAATAGAGGTAGAACAACCATCTTCTGCAACAACTTGCCATGCAGATTATGTAGAACCATTCTTATCTGATCCTTCTCGGAAGGTCTCAGGGTCATCATCGAGGCTTTGACCCTCCACCTTGTCACAAAGTCAGAGAAACCCTCCTTCGGCTCTTAACAGGTTGCCTCAAGATGACGAGTTGTGACCTCAATCTATGTATTGTAAGAGTACTGAGCAATGAAGGCTTCGACCATCTCCTCCAAATTCTATTTGACGGAATCTTCCAAATTAGCATACCAAATAGTCGCTATACCCAACATAGTGTGACCAAAGAGAGATAGATTTTGTGGTCTAGTTAAGCCCATTAGCCGCAAGATATCAGAAAATAATCGCAAGTGGACCATCAGATCCCCGGAGCCGTCAAAACGATCAATGTGCGATATCTTAAACTAATCCGGCAATGTAACTACAAAATCAGTGTATCCGTCCTCTATGTTTGGGATGGAGTTAACCCCTTGTGCTCTCTTGAACAACTTCTCTAATTTGTTGACTTTGAGCGCAGTTGGATCGACTTCAAATTGAAATGGTGCCACAGTTGGATAAACCAGTGCTTCGAAAGCTTTAACTGGGATTGGCTCTGTTGGATTGCCCTGGTTTTCTTGGACATTGGCAATATTAGCAGTGGCACTGGGCACAAGGATACTTGCGGTGGGTACATGTGATGTAGTGGCTGCTGTTGGCTGCTGTTGGCTGCGGTTGCTGTTGCTATAGCCTGGTTATAACCTCGGCCTGACGAGCCATAACCTCGACTTGATGGACTGCATCATGCTGTAGTCTCGACTATCTGTTGCAAATAGTGTATCAGTTCTTCCATGCTGGCTAGGGGATACTCTGCCATTGGAATAGGTGATTGGTCTTGTGCTGGACTGGAAGTAAATGACTGTTCCTGAACCGAGCTGGACACAAGTGAGCCGAGGGGTAACTGCTATAGGAACTGGACTGGTGAATTCTGTCTAATCCTCCTTCGCCTTGTAACCGGTGGCAGTAAAGCAAACACTAGTTGCCGCTGAACTATGTCCCCGACCTTACAAAGTCTATCAACACGAGTCCAGAGTACCTGGGGGATATCGAAGCCTTCTAAAGCTATGGTTCCAGGACTACCTTGCAAAAGAGAAAACAGACAACACCTCAACCCAATTTCACTAGAAAAGATATGATCACAGCTGAATAAATGCACTTCCCACTGAATTCTGCCCTAAAACAAATACCAACTATGACACAGATATGAACTTTCTTATATTCTTTCATGGTAAAGCGCATACTAGTTGGGAGAGAGCCAAAACACCCCTATGAGAGAGGGGTTACCCTGTCCTAGTTTTGTCATGAACTAGGCTTCACTGTTGTAATCAAGCGATTTCACGCAATCCTGTATTTGGGTGAGCATCCTGTCTGTCATGACGCAAACCCACCCCTGAAGGTTAAGGTCATAACCAGCTAGTAATCATAAGATTACCTATGGCCTCAAACAATATCAAAAGTATATTATGATAGTAATGGGGGCCAAAATGGAAGCAGACTTCAAAATTTTGTCCAAAGAGCTATGCTTACATGGCATATCAAAACATCCCACATATATCCATTAATAACTCACACTGAAAAACAAACTTAGAATCTTGTTCATACAGGATCATTCAAACTCATAGTCAACCAAACCAAAAGTTTATACACATAAGTCATTCAACGGAACCACCAAGGTAGTAAGGTGCAAAACAGAAGGACAAGTACAAGAAACAAAGTCTCGTGCATGAGATGCTCAAGCTGACTCCACAAAACTTGACTTCTTCTCACACCCTTCACTAAGGCTGGGTTTGGACATCTCTTTGCTTACCTACCTACATACATATAAATGAGAGTGAGTGAAAGCCTAGTGAATAATATCAAAATAAAGTTACATAAATGAAATTCTTAACAAACATATCAAATGGCCTTAGGCCCATTCATATTTCTATCCAATACATCAAACGGCCTCAACCACAAACATATCAAACGACCTGGGGCCCAAACGGCCCCTGGCCCATCATATCAAATGGCCTCCAGCCCAATTCATTCTTATCAATTGGCCTCAAGCCCAATTCATTCATGTCAGACGGCCTCGGGCCTAATTCATTCATGTCAGACGGCCTTGGGCCTAATTCATTCACGTCACACGGCCTCGGGCCCAATTCATTCATTGGCATAACGAATACTCATTCACAATTCAAATTAACAATTCCATGAAACTTATACAAAAGTAAGCATTTGGAAAGTAGTATGCTTGAAAATATCCTTGCTAAGATATTAATCACAGTGTTTAGCCGATGGATTTGCCCTTGCACTTGACCCCATACATTTCATAACATATTAGGTCACAAACGATTCAATTCTTTCTTAATCTGTTTATTTCTCTTAGGCCGCTTTCTTATCCTTTTAGTTCATTTACAATGTTCAATGCATGCCTAAGAGTGCTTAGAAATGAAAGAGAACAGAAAATGAAACATAAAACAACTTTTCAAAATTTCTGAAACAAGGCCCTCCGCTCAAGCAGCCTGTAAAACTCTGTAAAAGTACTGGTTGCATGAATTTTACGCTCGAGCGAGATTTCTGACGCTCAAGTGAGGAGTCTTGCAAACAGGGTTCGCTCGAGTGTGAGTTTGGCCGCTTGAGCCACTGTGCAAATCTCTGCAAAACTTCAGAGAGCTAAATTTTCACGCTCAAGCAAGACTTTCATCGCTTGAGCGAACATGTCGAATTCTAGAATTTCCAGAATTCTGTTTAAAGTTCAAAACACACTCTCAAAGGTCCAAAGCTTGCAAATTGACACCAAAACATGGAAAAACATTGTCTATTATGTAAACAAAGGCAATTTGAAACCAAATGGCCTAAAATCATGGTCCATTTCCCAAATCATTTGATGTTTTTCTTGCCAATTTCAAAATTCACGCAATCAAGTTTCATACCTTCATGACTCATGCATGCATGTAAATTATTGATTCTAATTCCATTTCAAATGGTACAAATGATGCTCAAAATCATGAAGCTCAACAAAATTATGCATGCATGTGTGATTTGGTACTCAATTCTTCATGATTATGCACATTCATGGTAATTCTTTACATGCATGGAGATATTAACTTCAATTTCATCAAACACTACACAAATTTTGTTCTTAATCACCAACTCTCTTGGAATTCACATAATTGCAAGTTTAAACTCATGAATTAAGGGTTGGTTACTCATCTAAAGGCTCCAATTCTTCCAAATATAGCTAAGCCATGAGCTAATCCACCTAGTGTTTGAATTCCTTTGCAAAATCTTCAAGGATGAGCCCTCTCTCTCTCTCTCTAAATTCAGCTCACTCTCTCTCTCTCTAGAGTGTATGTCTCAGATTTTTGAGCTCAAACAACTATGAGCTTGAGTGTAATTGGCCTCTATATACTAGGTGATTAGCTTAGTTAATCAATCTCAATTAAAGCGATTGAGCTTCACTTAATTTAATCTAATTATTTTGATACGAATCAATTTTTAATCAAATTTCACCATAGCCTCTAAAAATCACACTGATCACAATAACACAATCAATTTCAATTTCTGTAGCCTCTATGGTCTTCAATTTTCAAATTATAGTAGTAATTGGACAAATTTTCCTACGGTGAACAAATATAGTTTCAAAAGCATAATTAATCACATAATTATCACCAAAAATCACATAAGCACTTAATCACAATCATAATCAAGGGTAATTAACATAACACAGAATAGGGTTATCACATTATTCTAGTTTGGAATAGTCACTAGGGCTTTACTTGCAGCTAGGTCGAATGGTCAAAGGGGGTACGTTAGCAAGACAACCTAATATACCTCTCACACCTAACACCGAGAAGTGAAAGGAGGATCAAACAGTACAGCGATTGTCTAGATACAAGGGTTGTGTTCCCAACATGGCAAACCCATGACCGGTCAGCCCTTTGGCAAGCTTTTGGGCAAGCCTCCGGCAAACCGTCTAAGAATAGCAGATGGCAAAACATAGTGACTTAAGCGCATCAATGCAAATGCAAATGCAAAGAACATATAAGTGTAAATAAAATTTCACATCATGAAGTTCGAGTAAAGTTCTCTAATTCCCCAGCAGAGTCGCCAGAAACTGTAGCTTGACTTTTCGTGCTCCTTTCGAATACGATAGCCCTACAGTTCGGACTCTCGTGGTTTTAAATATGATCTCACAAATGCAATGTGAAATAGATAAAAACAAAAGAGTCCAAGTTTGGAAAATCTTTTGGAAAATCGATTTTGAATTAAAATGCCAAAAATGCACTGCTTTGCTAGATACAAAGTTGCCACCTAAATATTTTTGAAAAATTTAGGAAACCCGGGACTCGTGTCAAAGGCCACTTATCCGTCATCACCAAAGTGTCTCGGTTCAAGAACTTAGGTACGAGAGGGAAAGGTCATGAATTGAGCACCCCACTCGCCCGATCAAAGATCGGCCTCTACTAATCATGATGTGATTTTTATTTACATTATACGCACTTGTTCCGATTATTAGGCTAATGTTACTGTGTGATGCACACAAGTATAGACTAATTTGCAAAAATTGAAACATTTGATTTCATGTTTATTTTTTAAAAATTGTTTCAAATATGTACCATTTGAAAAAGTGATCTCATATGAACATTACTCAAATTATTCCAATTCCAGCAATTAGTCTTCATCCATAGGCATTCAAGAGTAGTATCAATTAAGCACTTAGTCTCATGGTATCATGCTTGACATGGTAACAATCACACTTATGCGGTATGCTAAAGTAATAAAGCTTACCGCCAATTCCCGAGGTGAGCAAAAAGAGAGAAAATAGTTAGAAAAATACATGATCCTAACTAATGTAATAAGCCTAATGCAAGACATGCAATATGCAATTAGAAGTCCGGCTACTAGCGTAGCATATGAATCCATTTGATAGCATATAGTTTTAAACACGTTTTAGAAAACTACATTGCTTGTTAGAATGATGAACCGAGCCTCGATTCATGCAAGACAAATGGATAGAAACATGGGAAATGCTAAAAGAAACATGATGTTCTAAACTACCCAACATAAGAGGGAAAATAAAATGAAGAAAAACGTGGGGTTAGAAGACATGCACATTATTACATATTTTGCCCTTACGAGAAGGATCCGAATAAATAAACTAGCTAATTAATTACCTAATTAACTAACAATTACAAACCAAATGAAATAAATTAACTACACTAGCTAAATCCATCATTCAGCGAGTCTCAAGGAATAATGAAAGGACTTAAGCATGCACGTGGATTTTTCACCCGAAAATGCCTCTGTTTTGCTACTGAGAGGGTTCTATTTTGCAGCAAGAAACTTGCACTGTTTTACCTCAGCCTCTGCTCTGTTCTGTAAAAAAAAAAGATACTGTCTGGTGGACAGAAGTGGTCGGCAAGCCAGAAACGGGGGCTGACCGCCCACTAAAGGTGGCCTGCCGCCCAATAATGGTGGTCGGCCAGCCACTAATGTTGGGTTTCTCCTGCTGCAATAGATAACAAACAGAGCACAAACAGGACATTCTCAGGGGGGGGGTTTGTTTACCTTGCCTCTCCTTATCATCAGACAGCTCAAAGGAGAGGTAAGCTTGATTCGCAAGCCATCAATCGGTGCAAATTCAGTGCATGATGACTTATGAACCAAGGGAGATAAATGCTAATGAAAGACTCACGAACCTCCTCCCCATCATGATATTAATCAAAGGAGGTGGTTGACATTGAATCTTCAACTATTTTCATCACTAACAAGTATAAAACGACTCAAGACTCAATGGGGTCAATTAACATCCGATTGAACCCCATTTTATTATCTTGTTCCACTTTTATTCCAATTTTATTACTTCTTTTAATTACCTTTCCTTAGTCATTTTAGTCCAAAAATGATAGTTAAGTCCACTAAATGGGGAAGAGTGTCAAACAAAAAGTTATTTTGGGCATGATGTAGACGTCCCCGAGCATCCCAGGAGGGAAATCCCTCGTTTTGTTCGTATGGGCTCACTACAGTTCAAGACTTCAAATGTCACAGTCCTGTATCTAATCTCGCAGAGCGCAAATGCAAGACCGATGAATCATCAAAGAGTCCAAATCTGGCAAATCGTTTTTGAAAACAAATTTTTTTGAAAGAAGTGCCAAACATGGACTGCTTTGCTAGATACAGAGTCGCCACCTAAATATTTTATTTTTTGGAATTTAGGAAACCCTGACTCATGCCTAAGGCCACGTGTCCGTCATCACCAAAGTTACCTCGGCACGAGAACTTGGGTACGATTGGGGAAGGTCACTTCGTGAGCACCCCCGCTCGCCCGATCAAAGATCAGCCTCTACTAAACATGCTATCGAGTTTTGAAAACATTATGTGCTCTTATTCCGGTTATTAGTCTAGATTTACTACGTGATGCTCACAGCATACAAGTATAGACTGGATCGCCTGAATTGGAACAACACATCTCATGTTTGTTTATTTTGAAAATGGTTTGATGGTGCTACCCGCAAGTAGGCTAAGACGTGGATTTGCCACCCTCGGGTGGGTTTAGAAAACGTGATGGTTTGCCACTCTCAAGTGGGCTTAAAACTCACAGTCAATGCATTATTCTAATTCAGATAATCCAACCTTCACCCACAGGCATTTAGGCAGTTATATCACATAAGCAGTTAGCCTCATGGTAAGCATGCTATCATGGCAACACTCACACTCATGCAAGAATGCTAAAGCATAAACACTTACCGAGTACTCCGAGCAAAAACAGAAACTAGTTAGTAATCAATGCATGATCCTAGTTCATGTTAAAATGGATAATGCAACACATGCAAAATGCAACTACAATAGGCTCGGCTATCCTAAGAATGGCATATGAGATGCTACAGCTAACACGTATTCAACTTGGAATTGAAATACAATGCAGTTAGTATGATGCGCCGAGCCCGGTGCATGGAAAACAAATGAATGAATGCAATCATGCGAGCATAAATATGCTAATTGAAACATGCCCTAATCTAACCATCACAAGCTGGTAAATAAAAGGGAGAAAGACGTAGGGTTGGAAGACATACATCACACGCACGCACACTTATTACAATTGTGTCCTCGCTCGGAGGGTCTGAATAAATAATACAGTCCAAATAAACAATTAACTACTCTAGCTAATTAAATATTACAAAACCCTAATTAATTAACAAATTAACTAGGAAAGCAAAATAAACTAGTATGCAAATCCATGGATCGCCTCAGCTCTATTCCGAATGATGAAAGATCCATGCATGCTCGCGTCGCCTCGTCGGAAAATTCCTCGCGATGCCCCGATTTGCCTCTGTTTGCAATTAATCCCGGAATGCTGTGCAAAGCTCTAGAAGGCTGCTGATTTCTAGTTTGCTGCAACAAAGAGCAAGAAAGGGGCATGGCAAAGTATTTTCACATATGTATGAACACCTCAATCCTCGTGCCACCAATCACGCATCTCGATGCATGGTGGCCGAGGAGTCGAATTGCACGACTCGATGTGAAATGAATGCACATGAAAACGCAACAAGACCTAAACTCCATCATGGGTAATTCGGAGTGTCGGCGACCGAGAATTGAGACACGTTTCGTCACTTTGAGTACGAAACGTCCATCGTTTCCCGTGTTTGGGCTAACTCCTATCCCAAACACAATGCAATGAGATGGCATACACAATGCGACTAACATGCAACCTAGCATACGCAATGCAATGGACTAAAATGGCATACACAATGCACGATGGACTTACACCAATATGAGTGGACCTCAGCCACACTCAAATCAGTGGGCATACAATGAGAATGAGACAACTGAAATACATGCAGACGTTCACGATGTCAAGGATCGATCCTAAGGCATCAAATGCCACTCTACCAAAGCATGGCAAGGGATGAAGTATGGCATACAAACACACATGGCACAACTCTGAAATGGCATAAAAGATGATCCCGAAACATGCGAATATGTCACATAATGCATGCTAGATGGCCCGGGTACTGAAACTAGTGAAGCGGGTTACACTAGAGGTACAGAAAGCAATGCACCAATGGAAAAACCAACCCCAAATAGAACCTAGGCAAGTCTAAAACAATGGGGAAATGGCCTGAAATGATGGCTCGGAATGCAAAGAAATGGAGCTCATTCAATGGTCAGTAAATGAGGCATACAAGCCTGACTCTCAAACGCATTTAAAGAGTACAAAACAAGGGAATATGGCATTCACATAATCTCTGAAATATGATGTGCAATGGCCCCAAAACATGAAAACACCTCAGTATATGCATGCGATGGACCTCAAAACTCATAGTTAAGCATGGATATTGAACTACAGGCATGCAAAACAAGCATCATTCGACCATAAGACCCAAAAATAGAGCTAAGACAGTCCAAAATATGCACAAAATCAGTTTAAGGCATGGCCAAAAAGTGCTAAAATCAAGGGTCAACAAAGCATGCAAAGAAAGCTAGTGAACCATGAGTTGTACTACAACTATATGGAGCATATGAGAGCTCACCAAACCAGCCAAAAAAAGAAGTATGCCATGCCAAAATATGCCCAAAAACCCACTGAAACTTAGTCAATGCATGCAAGAATGATAGGCACCTTTGGAAGGTCATGCAAGGGGTTATTCTACACATGTATGGTGGACACACAAAATGGAAAAACCACCTTGGGAAAGAGGTTATGAGGGTCCTAAAACCCACCAAAAAGGTCCTGAAATTAGTCTAGGAAGCATGCAAGTGAAAGCCCCTTTGAAAGGCATTGAATAGGATTGTTCTACACATGCAAAATAGACACTTTATATGGCAAAATAGGCTTTGGAAAGAGCCTATGAAGACCTTAAAACTCACCAAATAGGGCCTGAAATATGGCTTTGAAACATGCAAGTAGGAGCCCCTTTGGAAGGGCAACAAAGCTAGTAAACAAATCAAGGGGTGAGAGGGTCACCCCTCTCTGATTTTAGGGCTCAAAAACACATGTTAGCCACTGAAAATCTGCTGGATTTTAGTGGCTAAAAGGCCAAACCAAGGCCAACACAAATGCTCTAATGCATAGCCCTAAACATGAGGAAATGAAGCATGCAAAGGGGAAGATGACCCCAAACAGAAAAAATGTCTTAAACAAACATGTTTATAAGCTCAAAAGAAATCTTTTTTCAGTTTATGAAAAAACCCAGAAATGCTTTCAAATAAGGCTAAAGAATGAAGCAAAATAAAGCTACAAAGAGGGAAATGGGTGACTTACCCTTGTAGCACAGCAATGTAGCAAGCTCTGGACCAAGAAAGTGAGCCCTCAACCTCTGAAAAACAGATCCAAGGTACTTAGGATGGTAGTGGAGGTGTTGTGCTTGGAGGTTTAGTGCAAATGGCCAAGAACCATGGAGCTATGGAGCTTGGATGTAGAGATATAGAGGGAGAGTATATGTATGCCTCAGCCAAAAATGTTCAACCCTTCCAAATGGAGAGGAGAGCCTCTCTTATAGAAGAAGAGGTCTAAGGCTTCTTGGAGAAGCCTCAAGCAAAGAGACCAAGCTTCTAAAAGAAGCTAAACCAAAAGGGTCAAGCTTCTTGAGGAAGCTAGACCAAAGGGGTCAAGCTTTCTCAAGAAGCTTGACAAAAGGTCAAGCTTTTCTTAGAAGCTAAGCAAAAAGGGCCAAAGCTTCTTTAAGAAGACAAACAAAAGGGTTAAATCTCGGAGGATAGGGCAAATGCCTCCCAGCTGGCACAGTTGTATGCAACTCAGGAAGGCCAAAAAGGAGATGGCTGGCCGACCAGTTCAAGTGGTCGGCCGACCAGGGGTCAAAAGGGTCAACAAGAAAAGGTGGTCGGCCATGCCAAAAAGGTGGCCTCCCAAGTGAATGCGACACAGTGGTGGTATGGGAGACTAGAAAATGTGGCTCAAAAGTGAGGGAGACCACCTCTCTAATAAGAAAACTGGGTGGCAAAAAGAAAAGTGGTCTCCAAGAAGAAAAGGTGGCCTCCCACCATACTACCACCTTTCTAACAATGAAACTAGGGGCCATGCCAAAAATGAACCCTAACCGATGCAAAACGAGGGTTCAGCGGCCAAAACGCGCAGTCGGGGGCCCCGAAAACTGACTGTTAAGCGCCAGAAGTGGCGTGCGACCCCGAAGGTGGTCTCCCGGGCCACAGTGTCCCTCTAAGGAAAGGAAACAAGGTGTGTGCCAAAAACCGGAGCAAACAGAGGTAGTTAAGCGGTCTCGAACCGAGGCGCGCGGCCGACGGCTCCGAAAACCGAAAACTGGTCTCCAAATGGGAAAAGTGGTCTACGACCATGAAACGTAGCCTACGGCCACTGACAGATGGTCTACGAGACCTCTCCCTCCCTTCGGGAAGAGAAAAATAGAGAAAACAGGACCTGGTTCGCAAACCGAGGCAAGGCTCACAGCCGAGACTTTGCAACCTCAGAATGAGCACAATATGCAACATCACCGAGCACTCAGTTGGTGATGTCTGAGTCTTAAGGTCGGTCAAAAATGGGGTGTCTACACATGAGAGAGAGGTAATGCCTTGGTAATGAATCTCCAAAGAGATTAAACCATTTAGCATTGTATGGTCCTTTTCTCGAGCTTAAACAACACTCGGTTGAAACAATTCTTAAAGAAATAAAAAGCCAAGAAAAAAGGGAGAGTGCAGAGATGATTTTGAGTGAACACAAGTATGAAAAGCATAAAACAAATGCTATCAACTCAAATAGGTTGGTTGTTAAGGCCTAAACCACTAAACCTATGAGGACCATTACACTACAAGCATACTACACAAAGCATAAATGAAACTAACTCATAAAAATAGTCCTAAAATAGGCTAAAACAGTGCTGGAATTGAAGTAAAAACAACTAATAGAGTAAGCTAAAATAACAGAAAATTTAAACTAGTAAACAAGCCAAAAGAGAGGTGGCTAACCCCTCCATTTTTGGGACTTCAAAACCACATTTTTAGTCTCTGAAAACCTCTGAAAATCAGTGGTAAAAAGTTGAAAAAAAATTTATGAAAAGATGGGAAACACAAGGGGGAGCTTTGAACTTGCATCTTTACATGCATGAAATGTTTTCACAATTTCAAGTTTGAGTTTTGAATAATTAACAAAGTTTTTGGGCTTAATTTTGCTAAATGGTTTTGAATTCATGATGTTTCCCAAGTTTACACAAGTTTCCTTAAGTTTTGGGTCCAAAAGGATGTGAATTGTAGTTTTGAATTTGAGTTTTGAACTTGGGAGTGCAATTTTAAAATTTCAAAATTCAACCTATCTGCTCGAGCGACCGATCCTGCGCTCGAGCGACCACCTTTGTTTTTGCACCCCCGCCTGAGCGACTGAAAGTTGGCTCGAGTGTAAAATACATGCTCCCAGAATTTCGCACGTTTTGCAAACCTCTCGAGCGACAAGAGTTGCGCTCGAGCGAAGACCTCAGTCTTACGCTCAAGCGATCGTAGAACGTGTGTTGAGCGAAAAAATCACACAACCAGTACTTTTGTAGAGTTTACACACCACTCGAGCAAAGGAAGTAGCGTTCGAGAGACCACTCACATGTTTGAACCTCTGCTCGAGCAGAGGAAGTTGCGCTCAAGCGAAGCCCATGTTTTCAACATACTTGCCTAAGTGTTATCAAGTACCTTTTTGCATCCTCATTGCATCCTAGGCATTCCTAGGCTAAGATTAAGACATAATAGAAATACACTAAGAAATAAACAAAATGAATTAAGGATTATCTGGGTGTGTGTTTCAAGTATGTATCTGTTATGTTTGTGTAGGTCACGCGCCGTGAGCTATTTCATTTGCCTGCTTTGTCTACCAACTCTAGAGCCATCAGTGAGTAATAACTCTGTAAAGTTATGTTTAACTTTAATTATTTTCCGATGATATGAAATGATTAGTATTCTGAAATGCTATGTTTTGTATGAATGAATGACTGCTCAATTTCTTACGTGTATTCGTAGCATCCCTAGCATCATGTGATATCTGTTAACTGTTACCCGGTATCGAAGGTTCCTTTATGAAACTGATAAGTATGATGGCCCTTGCCCAGGGGTACTATTACCATGGTCTCATGGCCCTACCTAGGGGTAACAATACCTTGGCTCAAGTATGTTACAAGTTCTTGGTACTGGAGGTTCCTCTATGGAATTGACAAGTATGGCCCTGAATACTCTGTATTTAATCTGTTAACGCTATTGGATGTACCATGTATAATCAAACATGAATTCGGATTTCTGTTTATGACATGAACAAGAATATGAATTTGTTTCAAGAAAATGAACCTGCTCCTACCCTGAATTTTGATTTCTGAATTTGGCATGGGACATCATTCATTAAATCTTTTTACTCTGTTATTATTCACTGGGCTTTCGCTCACTATTTATATTATGTATGTAGGTGAGCAGGCCCGTGACCAGGCCTAAGCTACTGCCTGGAGAGTTTAGGGTCAGCCAGCCACCGTGCCTCCCGAGGAGGTTCCTGCTTAAGAAGTCAAGTTTTGTGGACCATGCTTAGAGTTTGTCTTGTGAAGAACATTTTGTTTTGTTTTTGTTCATCCGCACACCTTGTACGGTGTTGCAAGACTTATGTGGATATGACGTCATAAATGTATATATTTTATAAACGTTTTAAATTTATGTCCCATGTATGTCAATACAGCTCAATGGACTACGTATATTTATATATTCGCTTCCACAGCCCCTAATTATATGTTATTATATTCAGAGACCTTTGGTAATTCAAGGATTGCTGGCCGGTTACGACGCTAAACCTATAGGGGCAGGTTTGGGTCGTAACAAAAAATGACTTGTCTCTAATTGAAATTTCAGCTTGACCAGACGGTTGAGATCTCTGACCAGTACGAGTCATTAGTGTTTGAAAAAATTTAACTTGATCATATTTTCATAAATTTTTACTGGTAACAATCTTCTATTTAATGACACTCTTACTGGTTAAAAATCTCAAAATTTTAATGCAATTCAATTTTTAATTGGAGACCGGTCTTTTTTTTTTTTGTTAAAATCTATAAAACTCATGGTTAAATTGCCAATTAGTTTGACCCGGAGTGAGTCCAAGGGTACAACAAAACGCACTAATATTGATATGTACTATATGAAGAATAGCATGCTAGCCGACGGATGAAAATGATGACTGGATCTGTTTGTTTTAGTTCAGAGGTTATAGGATTGGATTAATATTCCAATCTCATATAAATTGTATTTGTTTTGGAACAATGTTATGGGATTACGAATTCTCTCCAAGGAGGTTGGGTTTCACAATTTAGGGAGTTGTTATTTTTACACACCAAACTCTTTTAGAATTTGTTTGTTTAGACAAATTAGATAATAAAGGATTGTAATCTAACAGACTGTTAGTTTTGAAATATATAATTCCTTGACTAATTGATTGGAAATGATATATATCATAGGTTTGTTTTGTTATGGGGTTAGATATTTGAAAATGACTATCATGGTAAATCTCATGTTTGATTAAAAAATTATGAAGAAGGATAATTGTTCAAATTTATCCTTTTGAATTGATTTCTAACTAATGACAATGTTAAATATGACTATAAATTTTATTTAATTTCTTGACTAGGACTTTGTAAAAAAATTAAATAAATACAACGTTGAAAAAAATTTAAAAATTAATTTTATTTTTTGGTTGGGAATTATAAATTTTATTTTATTTTACTAAGTACAATACATAGCAATAAAAAGAATATCAATAAAAATTACAAGTGTTATAAAAACAACATTAATAAAAATTAAAAGTGTTAATTTTTTAATTGAATGTGAAACAAAAAGGCAAATTTTTCCAATACCATGGATGCAACAAATGTGAAATTTTTTGAACTCAATAATATTATGCTTGGGATAACCCAAAAGTGACCCCCAACAGATCACACTTTTCTTGAGCATCTACATATCATAAGCGAATGTACTATAAAAGTACAACATTCTATGTGGAAAAAAAAATTATGTGAAAAAAAAATAAGGGAAAGAGATTAAAAATTTAGGGCCAAAATCGTCTTGTTACTAGCTAATCCGGAGGAAGGCTTGTCCATTCATTTTTGTATTCCACACCCTCCTTGGGATAGAATAGTCCCACATATGAAGAACTAATGACTTTCACTTTGTCAACCAAACAACAAACTGATGGATATGTTAGATATAGAATCCTATCCTATGAGTGAATCCCACCAAACAAACAAGGTCTTAGTGCACATTTATTCTCAAAACACACACTTAATAGTTTTGGAATATCAAGTTTTGCTTTGCTCAATACACATCCTTTGTTGTAAAACATACTCATAATTTCTTCAACCAACAACCTAACCTAACCCAACCCTAGCCATCACTCACCGCCACCACCATAAACTTTGGCCACTGCCACGAGCGTGCCTGCAATGCCTTCAGCTGCTGCTACTACCACCATCCCCGGTGGTCCTTCCTAACCATCTTCCACCCGTCTCCACCACCCCTTTTACAGCCCCGCCCTTACCCAACCCTCTTTGACACCCTCTCCTACGACCTTTGTAGACACTCCATTCTAACCGGCCCTAAGACTTGGGCACTTTCTTTTGATTACCCGATGATGAAAATCAGAATATATTTCTTGCACAATCCTCAATAATAATAATAATAATAATAATAATAATAATAATAATAATAAAGATGGAATTTGAGCTTTACTCTCCACCCTAAGCCTATTTTGACCAAGTGTTTAGGTCCCGTCAGGCACATAGAGCTAAACAGAGTCGAACTGGAGAGAAACAAAAATTTTCTCCCCTGGCCAGTTGACCACCCCACAGACAGATTCGCCCAGAATTTTGTTGGTTCGGGTGGGCACTTCCCAAACCCATTTTCTAACCCATTCATGCATTGGATGCATGTATACTCATCCTTCATTGCCTACTGCTTGATCCATTAAAGGTAATGATATACTTTTATCTCCCATTAGCTTCATTTTGGTGCTCCATTAGCTTCATTATCCTCACTAATGCTCCATTATTTTTCCACTTTGTCTTCTACCATTTCTCCACTTGCATTGCCTATATGAACATATCAGATTATTAGGGAGGGAGGGGCGATGAATTATAGAGGAGAGACTTTGAGAGAGAGTCTAAACGTTGAGAGTCTAAGCTTTCCATTACACTGTGATATACATTGTTATTTTAATCAACACATTGATACACTGATATATCAGTGTTATACACTATTGTTGACCCCAAAAAATCCCTCATAACCAACTTGTGTAGTTTTGATCAAAGTGTTCAATTGGTGTCAAAAGTGAGAAAGCAAGAGTGAATTGAGAAATTTGGGTTTTCATCATCCTCCCACACACACTGTTAAATAACCCCAAAATTATCATTTTGGCTAAAATTCCAAATTTTCCAATAGAGGATTGAGGACATAATTCACAACCTTGAGGGTAATCAAAAGGAAGTTTGAAAATGAAGAAAGTTTATTCTTTACTTGGAAGGTGAATTTTTAATTTCTCTCATTTTCTTGTTTTTTTTTTAATCTTATATTTATTTTCTTGCTTTGATTTCATATTAGTTTTGTTGTAAGCTAACAAGTAGTAGTTAGTTGAGCCAATTACATATTTCTTGTTTGTCCCTTTTTTTGGTTTTGTAACAAGACGGGTTTTGCTAGGCCTTGTTGGTCGGCCAGTTAGATTCTTTTGGACGAGACGGCGTAGCCTCCCGATGTTGATCGAGTTTTGCTACCGGTTCTAAGGCACATGAAGCTGTCATTTTGTTTTATTTTTATTTGAGTGTTTTGTGGGGTTTTTTATTTTTATTTTATTGTAATATTTTCCACCTTCCTTTTTTATTTGGTTTGTAATAATTTGTTCAAAATATTATAATAATTTTCTGCCCCACTTCTTTTTATCTCATTCTTTATTTGATTTCCTTATTTGTGAATATGCATCATATTTTTTTTTTTCAAGTTGTCCATGCTTGGCATCCATGTTTCATGCATCTTGATTCGGTTAAGTTTTCATCTGTGGATTTAATCAATTCCTATGTGATTATATGTGCTACCTCATGTTCTTGAGATAATTCACATGTCATATCTTAGAAATTGAATCTTTAGTTGCATCTCATGTGTGAATTGCATTAGAATTTTGTATATAAGATCAGACATATTTTGCTAACTTTATTTTGTAGCTATTCACGGGACATCGGTAAACATGTAAGTTTTTATGCTTTAGCATCCCACTTATGTGTCTGTGTGTGTGTGTTTTTTTATTATTATTACTATGTCTAGCATCTTACCATGAGGTTAGTTGCTTACTTGATATAACCGTATGAATGCCTGTGGATAGAGGTTGTGTTGCTTAATTTGGAATGATATTGATTTTTAATGTTTGTAAGTTCAATTTCTTTAAGTTATACATCTTCAAAAACTCTTTCAAACTACATGAAATCAAATTGTTCCAAAATAAATGGCATAGTCTATACTTGTATGCTTCACATAGTAATTTTTAAGATTTATTTAATAAATCAAAATATAAACATATAAAGGAAATAAAACTCATATCATGGTTTAGTAGAGGCTGATCTTTGATCGGGTGAGCGGGAGTGCTCATTAATGACCTTCCTCTCTTATACCTAAGGTTCCGAACCATTAGGGTATAAACTCATTTGTACGTCCTTTTGTTTCGATTCATTTACAAATGGGATATGCTATATATTCAAGATCTAGGATTTATAAATGTATGCATGCATATGTCCTCTTTTGTATGATAAAGAAGTAACCAATAAAGTATCAAATATATCGCAAGTTATACTTTCTACAAAATATCATGTTATGAGTTGTTATTATTATTATTTTGGGGCGTTACGAAACCTATACTGCCAAAGCTCTGGCACAGCCTATTGAGGGACTTTTCCCTCTTGATCTTAGTGAGTTTGACCTCACCATGCTGAAAGTAGCAAAACTTGAAAAGCTATTTGAAAAATCAAAAGGAATCAACTCCATTCCACACATTGAGGACGGATGTACGTAGGTTGCTATAAGTTTGCCAGAACAGTTCAAGATGCCACACATAGACAAGTTCGATGGGGCCAGAGACCCAATGGTTCACATCTACCTCTTCTCAAACATCCTGAAGCCTATGGGTTTGACTCGAACCCAAAAACTCTCCTTGTTCGCGAGAACTATGTCAAGAGTGGCTGTTACTTGGTACACTAAGTTAGATGACTCGATCAAATAGAACTGGGAGAAGTTGGCTAATGTATTCATTGCACAGTACTCTTACAACACATAAATTGAGGTAACCACCCGAGAGCTGAAGGCAACTCACCAAGAGCCCAATGAAAGTTTCGTGGCATTTATCACCAAATAGAGGACAAAAGCAACCAAAATGACAGACATGCCTCTAGAAAAGATCAGATCCCTATGGTTGTAAGGACTCTGCATGGAAGATTGCTGCAGAAATTGATAGTTGTCCCCCTCTTCAATTTCAAAGAATTACATGAGATTAGGGTTCAAATGGAAGATGTCATTAAGCAGGGAATCATTGTAGAGGGAAGTGAGCGTATAAGGAAATCATTCACTCACAATTCCAATGCTACTACCGGAGGTAGCATAGCCGCTAATCTGAGCCCTCAGAAATCGATATTGTCACCACCACTGCTCAAACAGCTAATCTATTTGCCAATGTTGGCTCACAAACAACCCACTTAGCCTGAGCCCATAAAAAAGTCTACCATCATCTCCATATGTCCCCAACCCGTGCCATAAAGGTCTTAGTGGAAAAGGGGTACCTCAAACCTCTTGACCTCAGATCTCTCCCTGATATTCTTCTAGCCCGGCATGACACTACCAAATACTACTCATTTCATCACAGCACGGTCATGACACCGATTGTTGCTATCACCTTTGTCATGTGATTCAAGATCTGGTCAACGACAAAATAATAGCTCCATCTCAAAAGCCCGATGTCACTGCCAACCCATTGCCTCCCCATGACAGAATACTCCCCTTTCAACCTCAGCCTCATCTATACATTGTTGTCCACCTACAACCTCATATATAACTCTGTCTCATCTACCCAAGCCTGAAGTGTTCATTCCAGAGGGCACCAACTTGTGCATGATGGACCCACCAGAACCCCAATCCTCTCAAACCCTAAAAAGTGAACTCTAGAAAAATCTAGTTCAGTCAATCCCTTTGGACCAATCCAGTTCAGATACACCAAGTGCACCAATAGCCGAACCCATTACTTCTAAGATGTAAAGAATGATAAAAGACCTTCAAAGAACTATGGTAGATTTAACCTTCGACTTTTGGCCCTATCATCTACTACATCCCATGCTAGGAATTTCATATCAAAGATCCCTCTAATCTTGGGGCAAGCTAAAAATGGAATGGGCAAACCCAAAGTCGAAACTGTAATGAAGGTTAATGATAGTGATAGAAGGGTAGGCCCATTGGACACATTGTTCAAAGATATCTCTAGCTTGGGTGATACCATGTCAAAAACAAATGGGCATTGCCCAGATATAGCCATCCAAATCCTTGACAAGGCTAAAGCAAGTAACAAGAATGAGTCAAGAGTAGGTATTGATCCTTGTGTACATCTCTAATGGGTCATTGAGGCTCTGAGGATCAAATGACTAAACAAGCAGCAAATCCTTGCAGTCGTTAAAAAAGTTGTGGATGAAACTTTTACTGCTCAATACCCCAGTACCAAGGTTAGGGTTACCGTGAATTCAATGTGAGAAGCCAAGTTGAGGGCACTTTGAATTAGGAAACAACAAACAAAGGAAGGACAAGCCATGGAAAGATATGCCTTACCAGAAATACCCATCCTAGTTCTAATCCCAAACCTGTAGGAGTCATTCCCCTGAATACCCAATCAATACCTGCTAGCCCTTTGCCAATGCTTCTAGAACTGGTGTTCACTACTATCAAAATCGCACCTTTAATCCCCTCTACATGGCCTCGACCAAAGCTCTTTAAATCCTCACAGAGGAAGGCCATATCAAACCTTTTGAACTAAAGTCGCTCATATATCCACTCCAAACTAAACATAACCCAACACAGTACTGTGTCTTCTATCAGCAACATGGCCATGATACTAACCATTGCATTTGCCTCCTCCATCAAATACAAGATTTAATTGACAACAAGGTCATTACCCCACCTAAAAATCCCAACGGTCTTTTCCCTGGCCATAACATATCACCACTCCACCACATAAATTCTATCCATGTATGGACTACAATCAACTAGGGGCAATTTTTGAGAGCGCTTGGAAAGGGCCTTCTGAACTAGAGGCATGGTATGATAAATTTGAAAGGAAGTTGCTTTGGTCGAAGAGAAATCTGGAGGCTACCAAGCAGGTTTTGGATAGTGATGTTGAAATAAAGACGAGTTTGGACCCATCAAAGGGCTATTTGAAGTTTATCATGAATTATGCCGATAGACTTGGAAAATGAAAAACTCTTCTATGTTAATTATGTGAATTTGGTTGGACTCTGAACTATGTTTTGTGGGTGGTTGAGTCATGTGCCGAGTTAGTCTTATTTTCATTGTTTTTTTCTTGTGTCGTTGTGTCAGTTGAGTCTTTTTCTTTCAATTGCTCTCATGTACCCTCGGGTCCTCATCTTGTCAATAAGCGAAAGAGAGTCAAGTTTTTAATCATTTAATTGTGCCTACAATAATCCATGTGTGACCTAATGAAAATGAGAAAAGCTTTGAAAATTTTAATTAAACGAGGGAAAGGATTAAATTTCCCAATGTGCTAGTGAGAATGAGATTTCACTAATAAGCTCGAGTATTAAAAAGGATCCCTTAAATGGTTCGAATGAATTCTAAATTGTCGTCATAATGCTCTTCATTATCGTTCCCAAGTATTATGTAGTTTTTTTCTTTGCAAACTTGCGAGGATATATCCAGAATCATGAATGATGTTTTGCACTATTTTGGGAGTTCTCTTCACACTCTAGCAATCATTTTGGCAAGTACAAAATGGCTTTCAAACCACACAAATCCAAGAAATTCTCCTAATGGTATTTTCATCACTCAAAAAAAAAAGAAGAAGAAGAAGAAGAAAGGAAAAAGAAACGAAAAAAAAAAGAAACAAAAAAAAGAAAAAGAGAAAATAAAAACAAGAAAAGAAAAGTCAACCATCAAGCCAATGGCTTCCATGGAATGAAGCCAACTGTGAGGAAAATAAGTTCTCTCTGAACTCAAAGAAGCCAATACAAAAAGGTACCACATGGTGAGGAGAATTAACTTTGAAAGTAGAGTGAAAGTGAGGGAGATAATATGCATAAGTCAAGGAAGAACCAAGCTCCAACCGAGGCGAAGCAAATTTCCCTGTCAGGGCAATGATAATTGTTGATCCACTTTACTATGAATATTGTAACACAATCCTTGAGAGGCTCACTGGGTCGAAAACGCAAAAGGGCGGCTTAGGCAAAACTTAGAGCATGAAAAAGTAAAATATGAAACAATGAGAACTCATAGGGTCAAAAACCCCAAAAAGGCAGCTTTGGCAAAAGTTGGAGCGCAAAAGAGGAGTGTCAATACCTGAGTGAACCTTAACCATGAATTATGTGAGGTCTGATTCTTATGTTGAGATACGTAGGCAACCTCTTCCTGAGGTTCAACCCAATATCCTTGCCCAATTCATATATTTAGCTTCACATCCATCCAAGAGCTACAATGACTATCACACATAGCATATTCGTGTTAGATGAGGAAGAACTAGTTTGAATCAGCAAGTGGAGAAATTTTCAATGTTTGAACATATCAGTGAAATCTTCAACTTGAGTCCAAAGGGAATTGAAACCTGAACTTTTACAAAATTTCTAAACGTGATTCTTGAATAAATAAGTGAGCATAAGGAAAACTAGGGTCACAATGAATGATTAGTCACTTTGAGTTTGAGTCTTTTTCTCTCAATTTTTTTTTTCCCCATATTTGGGGTCAATTGCGAGTCTTGTCGTTTTTGTGTTGAGTGAATCTCTCGGTCTGCACTCATCGAGTCTCTCTCATGTCTGTTAGTGTGTACATGGCTTAATGTTCAATGGAGTGGCGTTGTCAAAATTTCATACATGAATCTTCTCTCCAAATTCAAAACGAGTCCATGTGTGGAAGTCATAAACAAGCTGAGAGTGCCCGCGCAAGTGGCATCAAGTCCAAGATCATTGCAAAGTGTATGTAAGAAATCCATCACTACATCGGGGACTGGAATAAGTTTTCAACACTCTAGGGCATGAGAGAAGTATAAGTTGGGTTGGTTGGCAACTACTCTAGGATCTGATGATCCCCATCACAAGTGCCTGCATAATGTTGAAAAATGCAAATAGTGGTTAGACACTAGGGTCAAGAGTACATCTAACTAGGCTATCGGCTAAACAAAGGGCATGAACCATACTTTTCTTTTAATCTACTCAAGTTATCTGTTAGACATTTTTCCCTGGGTTAGGATGAGCTCACCCCTATAATGATTCTAATATGATCTAACCTTTGACAATTATCCCCGACTAATTCAAGACTCTCTTTGGTTACCCTTTTCCCTTGGACTAACATACATTCTTTGGTTTGTGCATGCACGCTCACACATTTTGGTTTATTCAAACTATATGATTGGTTGCTCTAGCTCTTGACTTTGTTCTGTACTTGTGAATATCAATAGCTAAGTTGCGTTGAGTTGCCTCAATTGGTGTTTAGGTTTAACCCATGGAATTGGTTTTACTTTAATAAGTTACACAGATTGTCATGTTTTCATTACATAAATGTGGTATGACTTGCACACTGCATTGCATTCATTTCATGAGATATGTGATGCACCACTCTCCATCATGCTCATCTCCTAAAGTCCATCATGTATTGCTCCATATATTATGCATATCTCACATCATTCATCATGAACTGCTTTCTATGCCATCCATGTTTCGAGAAATGCATTATGCATCTTTCTTTTACTTATAGAATTTTCAAATAAGGTGTGTCCCTTCGTAACGCCTGCACCATCCCTCTTTTGTTGTGCTGAGGCACAACTATATGCAATGCAACCCCTCTTCTTTCAGATGTGTGACAACACATCTATATGCAATGCAACCCCTCTTCTTTCAAATGTGTGACAACTCATCTGTATGTGATGCACACCACCCTCTCTTTCAGTTGTGCTGAGGCACATCTGTATGCGATGCAACCCCTCTTCTTTCAGATGTGCGACAACACATTTGTATATCATACACACCACCATCTTTTTCAGCTGTTTAAGGCACATCTGTATATAATGTACACCCCTCCCTTTCAATTGTGCTGAAGTACATCTGTGTGCGATGCACCACCTCTCTTTCATTTGTGTTGCGGCACACTTCTATCCAACCTTTTCTTTCATTTGTATTGCAGCGCATTTGTATGTGATGTACACACTCTCTTTCATTTGTGTAAAAGAGCATTTGTATGCGATGCACACATCCTCTCTTTCATTTGTGTGAAAGCACATTTGTATACGACGCTCACATCATCTCTTTTATTTGTGTGAAAACACATTTGTATGCGATGCACACAATCTCTTTCATTTGTGCAAAAGCACATTTGTATGTGATGCACTTTCTTTTTCACTTTGTTCACCTCCTTGATTTGTGGAAAACACAGAAAGGTTGCATTCTTTACTCCCGCATCGTTTGTTATGTTGCATGTCATTTGCATCCTGCCCTTAAACTATGTTGCTTTGATTCCTTACAAAAGGATACATTTTAGGTTCAACCAGTTGCATCAACATTCTGTTTGTTTGCCTATGTCTTACCGCCTCGTCAAAAGGGTCGCATTTGGGCTTTGACATTCACTCACGTCACAAAATGACGCATCGAGTTCTGTCAAAGAGGAGCAACTATAGACACCCCATTTTCACCGGTCCTAAGACTTGGGCGCTTTCTTCTAAACACTCGATGATGAAGTTAGAATGTGTTATTTTACAAATTCCTCAGCAGGAGAACCAAGTTCAACCTTTAAACCTAACCTTACATCCATTTTGGCCAAAATATTTTGGACATTTGGTCTTTTAAAACTTTTGGTTGTGCAATTCCAAACATTTCTTCAAAGTTTTGAGGCTCTCATTTTCAAACTCCAAATGTTGTCTTTTTCAGTAGACCGAGCAAGGAATATAGTGGAGATGAATGAAAATGGTGAAATCCTCTGAACTATATGTTTCTCTTTTCAAATCATGCTAGCTTTACCCTATTGATCTAACGGTATTTTTTTTTCTTTTTATCTACTTATCCAACAAATTATGGTTGGATGAAAAATGTAGTTGACTAGATGAATAATGGAGTGACTAGCTGAATTGTCCAGGTACAGAGTATTTTTGAGAATTTTGGCATTTTCTACAAATATCTAAGATATTTTCACATTTAGCTTCCACTGTAAACTTCATACAAATATCTACATGTTTTTGCATTTGGCTTCCATGCACGTAAGATATTTTTTAGAGATATTTTGCTTCCACAAATATCTTAGATATTATTTTTGCCTCCAAACCTCTATAAATATAACTAGGGATGTAAGAAAAATTGAAAAAACCAACCAAACCAATTGAACCAAATCAAACCGGTCATATTTGGTCAGTATTTTAATATGAATTGGTCTATTCAGTTTTGATTTTTTTTTATTTCAGTTTGGTACCGATTTTGACATATTGTACAGTGATTTTCACCGAAACCGACCATAGATGTTTACATATACTAAAATTATTGTTTTAAGTTTTGGTTTTATTTTGATGTTAAGACTTTGGTTCCTAAATTATATTTTATATTTAATTCTAATTCAGTAAAAGCTTCAAGCATTAGTATTTATTTTTTTTTTTTTGTTTGTATTTTTGTGAATAGCTGGATTGGATATGGTTAAAATTATGTACAAATGATTAATTTAATATTTTTATATAAATTATGTATTATACTATAAATTTAATAAACGACTCATTTTGAAAGTACTTAAACCGATTAAACCACATTGAGCCGAACCGTTTGAATTGGTGCGGTTTGGTAAAAATTTTGGTCTGTATTGGTTTTCAATATAATAAAACCGACATTATTGGTTCGGTGCAAAATTTCACCTAAATACCGACCGTCCCGAACTAATTACATCCCTAAATATAACCCTCCCTCTTCATTTTTCAAGGGTTAGAAAATGTTTTCAAGAGTTGGAAATTATTTTGGAAGAGTTAGAAAATCATTTCAAAAGCTTGAAAGCAAAAACCACCATCCACCTAAGAGTTTCTCACTGTTCCATCTTTCCCCTCCTACATACACCACCTAAACTCCATTAAAGCTTGATCTTGGAGCCCCTTGCTGAGTGTTCAAGCCATATCCAAGGACCTTGGGGGTGTTTGGAAGCAAGTTTGCTAATCAGAAACTCTTCCTTGCTTTGAAAAGGTAAAAGTTGTTTCTTTCATTTTATACGTTTTTTCATCACATATCTCATCATCTTAGCATATTGACCCATATGCTTCAACCCACGCTCAATCTCAATGAGTGGTGGAGGTTGTTTCATGGGGTTAGTTGGGTGATTTTGGGGATTTGATGTTGAGAAAGTGGTTAGTTTTTATTTTATTAGTTTTTTTTTTAAGCAAAGTAAAAGATTTTATGTCAAAAATGTTAAATACTCTCTTCTCAATTATTTGTGAACATGAAGAGGGATGAAAACACCCTTGTTTCATTGAATATGAGAGGAGTTATCAATATCTTTTGATGAATCTCTTATTTTGAAACAAAGTTTTCACTAAGAAATTATGTGCATTAATATAATCTCTCCAATTAATAGCATGGATTTGGGTACTAACTTGTCCTTATTCACAAAGAGATGACGTAGGTTCCCATTCACTTCTCATGCTTGAATTTGATCTTTCTTTAATATATTTAATTTGATAAATTGTTGCAAAATATCTGTTATATATATCAGTTTATGCTATTGTTAGGAATTAAAGGTCATCTACCTCTTTCCTAAGTGATTCCTATGAGCGGATGAGGTGAAAGGGATGAGCATCAGTAATAACCATGATCCGTAATTAGCTCATAATCCACGATCAAGAATGCTAATTAAGTTGTAAGAATTAGATTATGTATTAATTGTGCATTTTGTACGTGTTTTGCAATCCTATATGTTAGCCGTAAGGATATCTGTTTAGAATTCTACTACTTGTCCTGTTAGTTGAAGGCCTTATCGACATCTGAACATGAAATTGACTACATCAATGTGTTAATTTGAATTTTTAGAATTTTATGGTAAGTTTAATTACAATTCGATTCGAAATCAAATAATTAGAATAAGTTAATTATTTAGTTGAATTACCTTAACTCTAATCACAATTAATTAGCTTAAGCTAATTGGACCTATATAAGGCCAATATAACTTCTAGAACACAATCTCATCACCATTTTGAGCTCAAAAATGTGTCAAAGAAGGAAAAGTGAGGAAAAGAGTTCAATTCAAGGGAGAAAAGAGGAGATTTAAAGGAAAGATTTAGGAATTGGCTTGGAAACTCAAGGAATTTGCTACATAGAGTTCAATTAAGGAGTTTAGGTAAGAATCTAACTCATAAACTATGTTTCTCAGACATCAAATGTGGGAATTCAAGTGAAGTAAGAGACTAGCATGAGAAATAAGTTAAGAATGTAGAATTTGAGATCATCATAAGCTTGCATGCATAATTCATGAAGTTTGAGCTTGAATTCCACCTCATATCTCACATGCATAGAGTTATTTTTGTTACATTTTGAGAAATCAACATGATTTTGTACAAAACATCTCATTTGTTCATGATTCAAAGAGTTTGAACTCAAAGCAATGCATCATGTGTTATACGTTGAGTTTAAGGTTTGGTTTTGAAGAATTGTCTAGCTTTTGGGCTTTGATTTTGTGAATTGGTCTTCATTTCATGTTTTATTACAAGTTTTCAAGTATTTCTTCAAGTTTTTGGCCCAAATGACCAAGATTGAAGCTTTGAAAATTAAGTTTTGAACCTTGAAGAGCAATCTGGAAAATCCAGAATTCGAGCAGTTCCCTCGAGCGATAGAAGTGTCACTCGAGCGTACATTTCAAGCTCCCAGTAGTTTTGCAAACAATTGCACGGTGGCTCAAGCAACCGATTGTGCACTCGAGGGAACATCTTTTTTCTCAATACTTGGCTCGAGCGACTGTCGAGCGTAAAAATCGAGCATCTAATACTTTTGCAGACTTTGCAAACCACTCGAGTGAACAAAGTTGCGCTTGAGCAAACTGCCCTATTTTCAGAAATATTACAAGTGTTTTCCAAATGCATAATTGCATCCTCATTCCATCTTAGGCACTCTTAAGTCATGGTTTAAAAGAAAGTGTTAAGTTAAGTGTTTACCGAGCATGTGTTTCAATATGTATTTGTCACGTGTTTGTGTGTAGGTCACATGCCATTATCTGATCGATCTGTCTAAGTTATTTGTTCCACTTCTGGAGCTATCTATGATTAACAACTCTATAAAGTTATGATTGGCTATAAGTATTTTCTGAATGAAATGATATGACAAGCTTTGTTTTCTAAAATGATATTTTCTATATAGATGAATGATTGTCTTATTTTCAAAATGTATCATGGCATCCTTAGCATCATGTGATATGTTATACGTGACATGGTACCAAGGTTTCAAGTGGGTTCTATTCATGGAACTGATTATGCATAATCCACTATATGATTTGCAAGTCGGTGTTTATGACCATCTCATGTGTATATGGGTCTTTATGACCATTTCATATGTATATAGGTCTTTATGACCAATCTGATCAATTAGCGTAATGGATGTACCACGTATGACTGTTTACAAGTCTGAATATGTATATGAATCTGTTTCTAATCTAAATTCTGATTTCTGAATCTGTTATGGATATCATTTATCAAAACCTTCACTCAGTTGTTATTCACTGGGCTTCAACGCACTTTTTATATTACATATGTAGGTGATTAAGTGTCACACCGCAATTACCAAAGCCTGTAATTTAGGTTTTTTTTTTGTTATAAATATACAAATATTTATTACACTTGAGTAATAGAAATACAATATTACATGTTCTTTTTCTCTCAATGAATCTTACAATGACAACAATACATGTCAATCTCCTACCGCGCTACAAATAAATAAATACAAATACAAACTCTATTTCTTTTACATCTACTATGAAATTATACAAAGAGACTCAAGAACTCCATAAATCTTCAATCAAATAATCTAAACTTTCTTCATGTAAAAAGATAAAACAACAACGGGGTGAGCACTAATGCCCAGTAGGAATCTCATAGCTCTCAATCAATAACTAACACATAGATAGAAATGATCATGCATGCAGGGTGATACCATATAGTAGAGTGACGTTTTATAATTTCAAAATATCATAAGTAGAATACCTTTTCTCAAAAACTATTTGAACACTTTTAAAAAAAACCTTCAGCCATCAAAAAATCATCCCTTAACTTTAGAAAACCATTGATCCGTGTGAAACAAACATATTTAAGAAACAACATCATTTAAAAGTTATTAACCAATTCCCAAGACATTTCTTATTTAATTTTCCATTTTTAATACTCCTCTTTTCCTTTCATTCTTCTTTTCTACTCTTCATTTTTAATTTAAAACCCTATAACTTCAAGTTTAGGTTCCTTTTTGACTCGCCAACAATTCTCCTATACTCAATTCACACCGTTAATTACACCCGCAACGTTTCATTTCAAGATAACACAATATTAATAATCCCTTTCAATCCAATCCTTTATTTAATTATAGAACAACACTCACAATTTACTTTTATTAACACAATTACTTCATTAAGTTTACCATCATAGTCTATAATCCTCATATCTATTTTTGGTTTCCATTCTTTACAAATAATGCCAATGCACATTTCCTCTTTAAACCAAATTACACATCAATATGTAATTTCACAAATTCATCACAAGCCATAAATAACATTGTCAACTCAACACATTTGTCAATACATATCTCAACACAATCCACTTTTTGCCGACTTACTACGGCGGGATAGCGAGCACCCAATTCATAACAACTTCCACCTTTCGCCAGCTACTATAAAGCGGGAAGTGAACTCCCAAACACCATTTTCATAAAAGCCATTTTCTTTCAAAAAAACCATTTTTTCAACTTTTTAAAACCATCCCCCACATTTGCCGGCTACTATACGGCGGGATGTGGGCACCCAAAACATTTACGAAAACCATCCATTTTTATAATTAATTTCCACATCACATGTCACAAACACTCCCCACATTTACTGGTCACCAAGCATAGTAGGGCAAGTGGGCACCTCTTACATTTAGAAAACCTCCACATTTACCAGCCACCAAGCACGGAGGGGCAATTGGACACCCATTTCATTTTTAAAACATCTCCACATTTTCCGGCCACCGAGCACAGAGGGGCAATTGGACACCCATCAATCATTGTAACTTTTTCCCCACATTTACTAGCCTACAAGCACGGAAGGGCAATTGGGCACCTCAACACACACACACAACACATTTCAAACTAATCCACTTTTAATTAACTCAACACACTCAACCCAACTCAACATGACCCAACACAACTCAACTCAAACTCAATACACCCAACACAACTCAACTTAACACCATTCAACATGATTCAAACACAAATCATCATAGTCCAACACAATTCAATTCAACATTATTCAACACAACTCAACATCATCAACACAATTGAACATAATTAACCCTATTCAACATAATCAACATAGTTCAACATAATTCAAGGTGAACTCTTAAACCTTTTATTTCATCATTTCACCCGAAGGCCCATGTCATTCATATCATTAATAAATCATTTCCCCAATTTTCGTTTCACATTTTTGAATGATTTACAATGCCCATAACAAGGTTCATTCGCTAATTTTTAACATAATTTACAAACATTCCCAAAATTCAATTAAATTTGTATATATACAATTCAATACCTCAATTTCATGATTCTACTTTCAATTTGGGCAAACTCATTATTTATCATCATGAATCAACTTAGGGTTTTCAAGAAAAATCAAGAATTTCAAGAAGAATTCAAACTTCTTAAACCTTTACTTTTTATTCCAATTTTCCCCTTAATTATACATCCTAGGTTCATAATCCATAATCTAAACCCAACAATAAAACCCCAAACTCTTCAAACCCTAAATCCCCAAATTTCCATAATATAACTCTATATGCGAAAAAAATGTAGATTTTGCATTTATATAATCAAAATACCACAAATCTATTCATTAATGTAAGCATTGAAGGAGAACTAGGACCGCTACCTCAAGAATCAAGCAAAGGAGCAAGCTTTGATGAGATTCCTCCACAATTTCGAAATTCCAATCGGTAGAACATGATGATCTTCAAGCTTCTTCACTTCTTGGCGAGTGATCTTGGCCAAAACTTAGAAAAATGGTGAGTATTAGGGATCAAAACCCTAGGGTTTTCGGACCTAGGGCAAGAGGAATGAAGAAGGAAAAAGAAATTGCAAAGAATGAGCTAAAAATCACATTTTTTAAGCTGTTGAATTCGTGCAGTTCGCTCGAGCGAAGAAAATCTCGCTCGAGTGAGCATGCTTCCAGCACAGACACACAAAATTCAAACAGGTGTAACTCTCTCGTTCAAATCGTTTTAGATCATTCTTGTGTCCAAATTGAAGCCCCAGAAACAAGCTTTCCAATGGTTCCAGCCTCACATTCAAATTCAAAGTATGGAAGGAGAAAAGAGCAAAAGAGTAAAGGTTGGTCAAAAACTCAAACTCAAACGTGGGGCTTTTTATCTAATCTTACCCAAATACCTTGTTAAGGCTTCAATTAAGGTTCCAAACATCACCCAAGGGTCCTCAATTATAATATTTAAAGTTCACTCGCCAACCCTTCAATATCGAGAGCCCGACAACCATACAAGTTTTAAGGTGACGGGCACCACTTTTGTGAGACCCCTGACTTTTGTAAACCTTATTAGGTCCCTAAATTTTGAGTTATTATAATAAATCCCTTAGTTCGTCGATTATTCGCAAATTAAACCTTAGAACCGAAAACGCATCACGGACGAATCCATGCAAACCCTAATCGACCCTGGAAGCTTAGAAATCATTTTTAACACTCTAATATTAATTACTTAACTCTCAAATTTTAGATTAATCGCTCTAAACCATAACTTTCGATTTTCACAGTCATCGTTCGGTTATTTACCTTTAAATTCAAAGCAAGATAATACAAACCGAATTATTTTACACTTGAAATAGATACTTTAATTGAGCCCAAGCCCTCACATTTTTATTAAATCACAAATTAACCCCAAACAAGTACTATTATATATTTATATATATACTTGTACCCTCAAATCTTTTTTGAACATTATATTTTACAATTTCCAAGATTTGTACAAAATATATATATATATATATATATATATATATATAAAACAAGTCCATCAATTCACCATCACATGGCTAGACATCATACCTCCTAGGCTATAATCATTGTGCTTTAGCACAAACAAATTCCTTGAAATCTTGGGGCAATAATGACTTTGGTACCTATAAAGATTTGCTATATATATGTGTGTACTTCTAGCTAGAAGGTATTTACATTAGTCCTAAACCTAACTAGATCATAATACATTATTAAAGTTCTAATCATCCTCATTCCATTACATTTAATGTGAAGCCCCTGAAAAATGTATTTTCTTTAAAAACCCATACGTTTAAATTATTTCCTTAAAGCCCCGTAGTTTCTTAAATTATTTCGAATCTTGCCGGTTAGCATTTTTAATTTTTATCAGAACAAGAATATCCTAGCTGAATTAGGTTCCTTAGCCTAATTTAATTTAATTCTACATGAATAAGGTTCTAATACATGAATTTAATTCCAAGCCCTCACTTTTTTATTAAATTCAAGAATTTCCCCAAAAACTAGTACATGTACTTTTATACTATAGGTACCATCAATCAATTTGAGATCTATATATATATACATTGGGAAGTGTGTCCATAGTACCTATATTGAATAAAAAAATGCCCCATCTCCCTTCCCCATGGCCAGCCACCCTAGGAGATTGCGAGGGGCCTATTTTCAAGAAATTGTAATTATGATATTCTAGAAACCCTAACACCTAGTACCCCTAAATCTAGGGTTTTGTTCCCAACACTAGTTTCGCTCCAACTAGAGACCAACTAGACGTTGTCTAATCCCATAATTAAGTTCCCTAATCACTCCCTATCCCATTAGACTCTAAGTAAATCCAAACTTTTCCATCCAATTCCAACTAGTGGGCCTTTGTGTCTTTTTACACCAAAATTGCCTTTAAATACCACCACCCCCTAGCATGGCATACACAAACAACACACACACCCACACACTTTCGGCCTAGAGGAGAGATAGGAGAGCAAGAGAGAAGTTTTGAGAAGGAGAGGAAGGAAGAAGAGAGCACTCTTGTTCAAGCCTAGCAAGTAAGCCACAACACAACCTTCTCTTTCATTTTCCTTTTTCAAATGCATGTTGTTAAGGATTCTAAACATTGTTTTCAGATGTGTTATTAATGAGTTACTTGTGTTAAAAATGATAAGAGTTGAGCCATGATTCTACCTCTCTTGTATTTTCCCTCATTTCGGTACAAAACTATCTTTTTCATACCAATCTCTCAAACTTTCCAAAGGCACACCTTCAATCAAATTTTTTGAGTTTAATATATGTTAGTTAGCATGTTTTCATCACAAAAGAAACGAAAATTTTCCCTTAGTGGATATCTTTTCTCACAAATCTTCTTGTTTTGAGTATTGTGTCTTAAGAATCTGTTTTCGCAGCTAACTTTCAAAATTTCTAGAAAAATGTAGAAAATTATTCTAGACCTCTATTTTATGTCAAAATCTTCCTTAATGAGTCATATTTCAACTAAAATTGGTTTTATTGAAAAACAGTGAGCGGTTTGTAAGAAAATCAAATTTTCGTAACAGTCGATGAATCTGGACAGCGCTGGAACATTTCTTAAATAACTAAAAATCTAGAAAAGCTATTACATTTCCGAAACATGTTATGAAAACTAGATTAAATTATCTACGAACCATAGGAAGGCCGAGTTCTGTAAAAATCTCTGACAACCCTTTCGATTTTAATCTTTAACGGGTACTAAATCTGAAATTTCTGTTTGGCATTGGTATGTCATGCTATTGTGTTCATAAATATGCTTATTAATTTATGATCATGTCTCGATATGATATTTCACAATTCATAGGGTTATCTATTTTATTTTAATCCTCCGATGGTGCTCACACTTATGCAAATCTGGAAATTATATTCATGTGCGAACTTATTCCCGTAACTACTTGAATATGCTTAGAACTACTTGTGTCTATCTTCATATGTGAATCTCATGTGTTGTAACCTTGTTTCCTTTTATTTGTGCTATCTAGTTGTTCAAACTTGTGCAATAGATGTTGTTTCAAGAGCATGTCCTAACTCTAACTTAAATTATCTAACTCAAACGGGAAACTTAATGGGTGGTAATGGGCTGCGAATTCTTGGACAAGATTACTAAGATATTGATTGGTTGACGGGGATGCATTCCCTATTTGGAAGTTAAAGTCTTGCGCAAGTGGTTTTCAGAACCCTTGAACGGAGCGGTTGTATTCGAACCCTAGGTATTTGGTGTGAGGAGGGATTTGGGCAAGCCCCATTATTACCGTCTCTTTTGAGGCCCTGCGGTTGGCGCTACGCGGTATATAACCATTGGTAGGCATCCGAGGTTAGTTCTGCAACAAAGCAGCAAAAGAGGAGGCATACTGAATAATCCGCGTCCGATTCTTGTGGTTGGGAGGACGAAGTCTCTTTGGGGAATTTCTAGATTTCTAACATCTAACCTTGTAATCCTTTATTATTGAATGATTATCATGCTTCATTACTTGCTTGTTATATTTGTGATTGTGTATTGGATTTGGAAAAAGGGATGGGGTGTGTGTGCGTTTACTAGGCATTCAAAGCTCATGGCGTTTCATGCCAGGTATCGAAGAAACGTACGAAGCTAACAAAGAGTCAAAGACATTTAAAGACTTAGTTTTTCCTTAGAGAAATTTTGGAAACCATTTCGTTCATTAGTCCAATTGTGCCTTTATTTATTGTTTTTGGATTGTATTAGTAATGGAACTCATTTTGTAAGTTTAAAAATTTGAGACGCTGTAATAATTATTTACTTTGTAATCCTAGGCCTATCTTTGCGTTGCTTATGAGACTTCGCGTCAATGTATTTTAAGATCTGTCAAAAGGGTGGTGCGCTACCTAAGAAAGCTGGACTTAGAAGGGAGGCTAACTTGACTCCTCCGGCGATCTCGGATCTTACTCGGTCATTGGCCATAGGACTCATTAGTGTCGTTTCCTAGACTCCTAACCTTAGATAAACCCTGTATTTAATTGATATATATTCTTTGA
Organism: Camellia sinensis; assembly: GCF_055761805.1. Lineage (NCBI taxonomy): Eukaryota > Viridiplantae > Streptophyta > Magnoliopsida > Ericales > Theaceae > Camellia > Camellia sinensis. The sequence goes on from NC_138962.1 coordinate 95,039,177, forward strand.
AGTTCGAAATTTTTGGGGCGTTACAACTTTACATCAATCCAATGTGAATTAAAATCCGAGTTATTACATTAAGCGTGTGACTAGGCTTGAAACTTCCAGTCTGGATCGGTTTGTGTCATCCAACTTGTGCGCCTCTCAAGGTGGTTCCGAAAGTCTTTTGTGGTCAAGTTCTGTGGCTTATGCTCATGAACAAGTTTTAAGTTTTATTTTATTTTCTTTTCTTTTGTCTGGACAAGTTTTTGTATCTTCTGTATGTACGACTGGTGTCATTTTCTCTGTAAATATAAGTTTAAATTTTATGTCCCATGTAAGTCTGCACAACTCTATGGACAATGCATATTGATATTTACTTCTGCTAGCCTCCTTAGTTTTCTAATCAATTTCAAAGGCCTTCGATAATCTTAGGATTACTGGCCGATTACGATGCTAAACCTAAAGGGGGGATTAGGTTATGACAGCACCCCTTGGAAGATGTCTTTAGCTTCTGTTCTAGAATTTCTATACTGACCTAAAACTTGACTAGAAGAAGAGTTCAGCCAGCCAATTTTCTGTTCGGCTGGCCTATTTTGTGTCTGGTCAGATGATATTTCCAAAAACAAAGCAAACAGCGTCTGGGGAGTGCTCTCATGGGTGGTTCTAAAACTGCTGAATGGTTTATTTTAATTATTCAGTATGATTTGTTAGATTTAGTAGTACCTTGGCTGAATTAGTTCAATGTTGTAATAATTTCTTCAATCCCCCTTCTTTTCTTTTATTATTTATTCAAGTGTTATAATAATCTCTCTATCCCCTCTTTTCTTATTTCAATTGTTGTAATAATCTTCTAATCCTACATCTTTTTAATCCTTTTATTTAATTGGTATCAAAGCCTGGGGCTCTTGTTTAAATTTAACAATCTTGAGTTTTTTATCCATAGCAACCATGTATTCTACTTACTCTGCTATAGGACAAGCTAGCAATAGGCCACCTCTCTTTGATGGTAGTAATTACATTCATTGGAAAGAAAAAAATGACTTTGTATCTTCAAGCTACCAATTATGCTTTGTGGCTCATTATCACTAAAAGTCCTAAAATCCTTACAAAGGTAGTAGACCATATCAGTGAACCTAAACTTAAGGATGAATTTAATGAGCGTGATTATAAACTCCTTTAAGCTAATGCTAAAGCCAAGCTTATTCTTGTGTGTGGGTTAGATGCAAATGAGTATAATAGAATTTCTAGGTGTATTACTGCTAAAGAGATTTGAGATAAACTTGAAATCACCTATAAAGGAACTAGCCAAATAAAAGAGTCTTGGATTGACATGCTTATTCATGATTATGAACTCTTTACTATGGAATCATTTGAATCTATTTCTGAGATGTTTTATAAATTTACCAATATTATTATTGCTCTAAAATCTCTTGGTAAATCTTATACTAATGGTGAACTTGTAAGAAAAATACTTAGGTCTTTGCCAAATGAATGGGAAGCTAAGGTTACAGCTATCCAAGAAGCAAAAGACCTAACAAAATTAGGCATTGAAGAACTCCTAGGCTCACTCATGGCTCATGAACTTTCAATGATGGATGGCAGCAAAAAGGAAGCCATTTGGGGAGAAAATGATGGAGTAGCCAACCTATGTCTCACGGCTCTTGGAGAAGAAGAATCCACTCAAGATGAGGTAATTTCTAATTATGTAGAACTTGAAAGTGCTTTCAATGAATTACATGACATATTTAGAAATGTTTGTGTGAAGAATTCTAAATTAAAGAAATTAGTTACTTCTCTTTCAAATGATGTCGGTGTTTTAAAAATGAAAAATGCTACTTTCAAAAACAACTTTACGTCTATTGCCAATGAGAAAAACATTTTGAAAAACAATGTTGAGGATTTAAACAAAACTCTTGAAAATTTTGTAAAAGGAAAAGAAAACCTCAATAAGCTTCTTGGAAATAAAAGATGTGTTTTTGACAAAGTAGGCATTGGTTTTGATCCTTCTAAACCTTCTATGAGATTAAATGTTCTTAAGACTAATCCCCATGGACCCAAGAAAGTATGGGTACTAAGAAAGAAATCAAGATATTTTGTAGATGGAATTTCAAAGAACACTAAGGACTTCGAGAGGAAATGCACAACAAGAGTGTTCAATCTAAAGAGCAAAATCAGCTCCTACAAGAAGAAGAATGATGAAATGAAAATCACCAAGATGAACAAAAGAGGTAAATGAAGGTATAACTCCTAACACACCTTAAAGTTTTATATTTTTTAAGGTGTGATTTGTGTACAATAGGTTGTGTCTAATCATTGTTTCCATATAACCTAATTGTACTAAGTTTGCTAAGTCAAGTTCTGCTAGTTTCTTTCAAGCATTCATTGAACTCAAAAATGAGAATTATATTATTTTGATGAACGCCTATTAGAATATGAATGATTCATGTATTCATTAACATTTTATATCATGTCATCCATTGCTATGAAAAAGAGATAAGAAGTGATAAATTTTTTTGTGAGCATACTTTTCACATCTTATATATGACTTCATACTAATATGTTAATTTCTTTTTGAGTCATATCTTTGTAGAATCAATTTTGATGTCATAGCATGTTTTTGAGATGTATACTATCTATATTTTGAATTATACATTTGTGATCTCAAGAATATGCTCAATATGAAAATTTCATGCTTGTATGCTTTACATTGGAATATTTGAATGAGTTGTGAAATTCCTTAATTATGATCCATCAACAATGTCTAAATGAAAAGAAGTATCATACGTTTGTAGAGACATTGCATCTATCCTATTGAATATCTTTTGAATATAGATTATATTGGCATACATCTCATGAAATGCTTTTGATTGATAAATTGTTGAATTAATTGTTTATAACAGTCATGTTATGTTCCACATTAAGTAAAATGTTTTATCACACTTGAGTATGTGGATTGAATTGATGAAAATGCCTCTTGATAATGTTATGTGATTAAATGAGATTATTGCATCATTTCTTAATAAAACAAAGAGCATAACACTATTTTCTTATGCATATTATGCTATGTGCTACAACTTAAAATTCTGAAAAATAGCATTCCAAACTCTTGTTTGATCATTGAATTATTTTTCACCTTTTGAGTTCATGATAAGAAGTGATTTGCGCTGTATTTTTATTGAGTAATAGTGATTGTTCTATGAATGTCATATTTACACAAAATCATATTAGAAAAGGGTAACACCAACTTAGGGGGAGAAATCATTTTCCTAACATACTTGTTAAACCCTTTTGAGATGAACTTCTCATGAAAAAAAATTGAAGATTGAAAAGCTTCTAACTCATGAACCAAAGGTATGCCTCATACACTCTCTTAAGCTTTTGAGGTAAAAATTCTATCTTATATCCTTTGAGCTAATACTGGTATTACTTTGATATGAAAAAGATTGATTCATATGATTTGCAATGTATACTCTTTGATGATGCTCTTGCCTAAGAATCATGCCTATGTTTAAATGTGTGCTATATATTGAAATTCATGATTTTTCTTAGCATATGGATTGCTATACCTTGAACATGCTTCATTTTTTAGAATTACGTTAACGCCATGAGATTATATTGAGTTTAACCTATTATGAGCAATATTTGGTATTCTACATAATGCATGAGCTATGATTGTTAAATCTTCTAGATTGCATATTGGTATCCTTGGTAGATTGCATGTTGGTATCATTTTGGCATCCTTATTGGTAATATTTGGCACCCTATTTGATATTATTGAGGAGAACACATCAGTTATGAGCTTTCATTTATCATATCTCCTATTGATTTTTCCAAATAAAACAAGGGAAAGAATTTAAACCAGATTATTTTTTTAAAAAAAAAAAAATCCCCTCAGATTCTATTCTATTTTTGATATCACACTTATGAGCTTGCACCTCACATATTTTTTTAATTATCTTGTATAAAATCTGTACACTCTTTCTAGAAATTGATTGTTAGATCATGCTCAAATCGATTGTTAGATCATGCTCAACTGCTTCACATATACTTTTAACAATTTGGTTTCTCCTTGGCTCTTGCTTGAAAATAGATTGAAATAACATGAATTCTTCATAATAGATAAGCTCATTGATTCATTGTTTCCATATTATCTTGCTACAACAGCATGTGTGTCTCATTCATGACCTTTTGAACTTCTCCTTATTGCACCCATGGCATTTATCTAAACTTGATGCTACATTGTAATAATACTAGTGCCATCAATTTAAGCAAAAATTCGGGTCAACACTCACGAACAAAATATATTGAAATTCGACATCATTTTTTAAGAGATCATGTTCAAAAAGGGGATATTGTACTTAAATTTGTAAACACCGACAAGCAATTGGCGGATATTTTCACAAAACCCCTAAGCGAGAATCGCTTCAATTTTATTTGTTGCGAGCTTGGAATGTCGATTTCTACTTCAAAAGTTTTGTTATGACTGTGAAACTTGAATGTTTGTTAACGTGATTTATGTGTATAGCTACATTGACATGGAAACATTTTTATCAGTTGCATGCTCTCAAGTTCTTTATACATTTATTCTCCTTAACAGTTTGTTATTCTCAACTGTGTAATTTTTCTTTGGGTTCTGCATCTTGAGGTAAAATTAACTTTGCATACATTGATTTTTTTTCTAAACCCTCATGGTATTTTTTTTTCATTACCATTCCAGCAGCACCAACGCCCTATTAAGTTTAATTTCTGCTGGTATTATTTTTTTTTATTTTTTTTATTTCGCTATTAGGCTTAATTTCTTTTATTTTTATTTTTTTCTCATTATTATTTTTTGTTTGGGCTTAATTTTCTTATTTTTTTTGCTTTTTAATTTCATTTTTCAGTCCTTAAACATAAAAACAAAAACAAATCAAAATAAACATTAAAAAAAAAACACCCTTGATTTTTTAACGGCCACACGCCGATCAAAATAAACAAAAAAAAAAAAAAAAAACCTTTATTTTTTTCTGGCCATACGCCGATCTTACTTACTCACATCTTCCATCGTTTTCTTCTTCTTTTTATGACCTTAGGCAACCCTTGATGCCCCTGCCCCCGTGCTTTCGTCGAAAGCGACGACTCCCCGCTGACTATCAAAAGCCAAGAGCGACAATGCTCCAAATCGGGCCATGGAGGTGATCTTCCGTTTAAGCTCTTTATTTTCAGCCTTCAGTGCGCCTATTTCTGCTCACACATCCTTGCACATGCACTGGACCAAAGAGAGTTGGGCGTTGACCTGATGGAGCTTACTTGTCTTGTTTTGCAATCGGTGAGCTAATTTTATGACTGCCGTCACTGTCTTTATACAGGACGTCAGTGTGAAAATGATTGGCTTCAATGTCTGATTGCACTGTCATCGTTTTCTCAATCGACATCATAGGAAGGTTGGAAAGAGTAGGAGCCGGGGCACTCGGCCCAGCAGCGCTTACAGGATCATTCAAGTCTAGAAAGAGAGTAAGCAGACGGGACAAGACCATGTGGTCGCAGACCGAGGTGTAATCGTAAGGAGGGTAGTTTTTAACAGCCTTTCTGCTCTGCTCAGTCTCTCTGTTCTATCTCTCGAGGAGGAAGAAGATCGCAGAGATTGATAAAGAAGAGATAAAAGAAGAGATAAAAGAGAGTGCGGTGAAGAAGAAGAAGCAGACAAGTGTGATTAAGAAGAAGGTTGAAGAGAAGAAGACAAGGAGGGAGAGATAGCTAAGGTGAGCGGCAATCGAGAAGAGCTACTTTTGTCGACCAATGAAACAAAAGCCAGGCCGCGTGGCAACCGCGTTTTGCGAAAAAAAAAAAGAGAGACGCGGGAGAGTTGTATATATATGCATATATGTATATATATTGTATAGCTATGTAATATATATATTTGTTGATTAACTGTTGATTGACCCGTCAGGCTTTTGTCAGTCGGCTGACACAAAAGCGAGGACGCGTGTTCGGCGGGATTTTCAATAGAAAAGAGAGAGGCGCGCGAATCATATATATATGTATATATATGTTTTGAATTGTATAGATGCCATTTATCACTATCATTCTCCTCCTCCTCCTCCAGATTCTGACCCATGCTTTCCTTTTGATAATGTCAGAGGGGAGAAATTATATGATGTTATGTATTATGGTATGTATTATGGTATTATTTTCAAATTATGGTATTATTTGAAAACTAATCTGATGATTATGTATTTATAGTTTGATATCAGTCTCATATCATGTCTCTAATTAAAGTTTATTTATTACACATGTGCTAACCTATGTATTTAGAAATGAATTCAGGGAGCATGACTTGAGGGGAAGCTTTTCTTACTCCTAAATCAAATCAAAACATCATTGTGTACCATCATCAAAAAATGGGAGATTGTTATACTTATTTATTTTGATGATTTATTTAATTATGTTTTAATTTATTTGAAAGAGAAAAATAGAATCCAAAATTTATTTTGATGATTTATTTAATTATGTTTTAATAGAATCCAAATTTATTTTGTCCCATTATTTCTCACCTAAACCTTTATCTTAAATGTTGTTAGAATGTATTTAATATTTGATCAAATCAGGAGTTCAAACAGCCCAAAAACAGAGGTTCAAACAGCCCAACACAGCAGAAGTTCAAAAGGTTTAAGTGGAAGATATTCAAATCAGTAATGATGAAGTGAAAGATATTCAAATGAATACAACGATTATAAACGGCTATAAATTCAAATGAATACAACAGCTATAAATGGCTATAAATTCAAATGAATACAACAACTATAAACGGCTATAAACGACTATAATTTTCATTATATATACCAAAGCCTCTAATGTAAACAAGTTACAAAAAAAACTAGAAAATATTCTTTGATCTAAAATTACTCTCATCTATTCTCTAAAAAATTTTCTGAGAAGTGTTCTTCAATTTTTTTTTACATCTTTTCTCAGAAATTATATATTAAGTCATATAGCTTTAAGCCCATATTTCCTATGTGAGGTTTACAGAAAAACCAGAACTTCATTTTTATATCTATCTTTGAGAGATAATTCTTGTAGCTTTCTGTGAAAACAAAAACACCTTCTTTTCAACCTTGTAAGAGTGTAGTACACTCAGTGTTCTTGACTTAGAAAGTCTGTGTAAAATCTGTGGAGGATTGCTCCATTTGTGAAAAGGTTGCTAGCACCTTGTGAAGCTAGATTATAGTGAAAAATCTCAAGTGACGCTTGAGGAGTGGACGTAGGTCGAGTTGAAACCGAACCACTATAAATTTGTTTGCCTCTCTCTCCCTTATCTCTTTATTTTATTTTAAATTGCCATAGCTATATTTCACATTTTTACTATGCTAAAATCATTAACTAACATAGTTGTTAAGACACTTGTTTTAATTATTTTTATTTCATTAATTATATTTATCTATTGTGCTAGTCATAATTTTTATTAGGGTATTATTAATTTTAATTGTAAAACCCTAATTCACTCCCCCTCTTAGGTTGTCTTTTGAGTAACAATACACTTTTTGTAGAGCATCATGTCTTATTTATCATATCCATGCTTTGCATCTATCTCTCATGCATTAAGATTCGACTAATTCGCATCTATGGATTTTTATCAATTCTTATGTGCCCTTGTGCGCTAATTCATGCCTTAAGATGATTCATGTATCAAATATTAGTAGCTAGATCTTTAGCTGCATTTTGTGTATATATTGCATTGACTATTTGTATATAATGTCATGCATATGTATATAGCATATTATTTTTGGCTTGCCATAAATGAATGCTAAGTGAGCATTTATACTTTTAACATCCCGCTTGTGCATGATTTTCTTACTATGTCTAGCATCCTACAATGTGGCTACGCGCTTAAGTGATATATCTATTTGGCTGCCAATAGATGAAAGTTGTGTTGCTTGAGTTGGAATGATATTGATTAATATCCATGTGGGTTCAGTTTTCTTTGATTTGTACATTTATTCAAAAAAACCTTTCAAAATGCATAAAATCAAAGTATACCAAGATAAGTGACATAATCTATAAATTACTTGACTCACATAGTAATTTTAGCATTATTAAAATAACCAAAATATTGGCATATAATATTTATAAAACTCATATCATGGTTCAGTAGAGGACGATCTTTTAATCGAGTGAATGGGGGTGCTCAATTCATGACCTTCCCCGCTCATACCTAAGGTTTTGAACCGAGGCATCTTTAGTTATGACGAACAGTGGCCTTTGGCATGAGTCATGGGTTTCCTAATTTTCTCAAAAGATTAGGTGGCAACTCTGAGATCTGGTGATGTAGTCTATTTCTGGCATATTTTGCAATAAATGGATTTTCTATAAAAATTGCCGAATTTGGAGTCTCATTTTATGTTTCACATTGCACTAGTGAGAGTAGATCAGGAGATTGGGGGTCTGAACTATTAGGCTCACTTGGTAACCCTAGTGAAAGTTAGAGTGCAAAAGAAGAGTGTTAATACCCGAGTGAACCTTAACTGTGAACTACGTGAGGTCTAATTCTCATTTTTGAGATATTTAGGCAACCTCTTCCTGAGGTCCGACCCAATTCTTGCTCAATTCATATCTTTAGCTTCGCATCCATCCATGAGCTATAATGACTGCCGCAGGTGGCATATTTGCATTGGGTAAGCAAGAACTAGTTTGAATAAATAGGTGGAGAAATTTTCAATATTTTAACTTATTAGTAAAATCTTCAACTTGAGCCCAATGGGGATTGAAACTTGACTTTTGCAAAATCAAATTCTAAAGGCGATTCTTGAATAAATGATGAAACATAAGGAATACTAGGGGCACAATAAATGATCAGTCACTTTGAGTCTTTTGTCTTCTTCTCTGGTATTTGGGGTCAGTTGTGAGTCTTTTTATTTTCGTGTCGAGTGTTTGTCTCAGTCTGCACTCATCGAGTCTCTCTTTTGTCAGTTAGTGTGTGCATGGCTCAAAGTTCAATAGAGTTGCATGATCAAAATTCTATACATGAATCTTTGCTCCAAATTCCAAACATGTCCATATGTGGAAGTCATAAACAAACTGAGAGTGCTCATGCAAGGGACATCAAGTCCATGATCACTGCAAATTGTATATGAGAAATCTATCACTACTTTGGAGACTAGAATAACTTCTCAACACTCTGGGGCATGGGGGAAGCATGAGTTTGATTCGTTGGCAGCTCTATGATATGATGATCCCTATCACAATCACTTGCATAATGTTGCAAAATATGAACAGTGACTGGAAACTAGAGGCAAAAGTGCATCTGACTGGGCTATCAACTAAACAAAATGCATGAACCAAACTTTTCTTTTAGTCTAATCAAGTTATTTGTCAAGCACTTTTCCCTGGGTTAAGGTGAGCTCACCCCCATGATGATTTTGATATGATTCAGCCTTTGAAAATTATCATCAGGCAATTCAAGACTTTTTTTGGTTGCCCTCTTCCCTCTAATTGATATATGTGTAGACACCCCATTTTGGCAGGCTTAGACTTGGGCGCTTTCTTCCGAGCACCCAATGATGAAAATTGAAATATGTTATTTTACAAATTTCTCAGCTTAAAAGATAGGTTTAAGCTTTAATTCCAACCTTACACCCATTTTGGCCAAATTATTTTAGACCTAATCAAAAATATTTTTCTGAATTTCTTTTTTTTTTTTTGGGAAAATTTAGCAGTTTTTGAAAAATCAACTCTCAGACCACATGGCAAGCGACATGGTTTTGAGATACCACATGGCAAGCCATGTGTTTATGGAAATACCACATGGCTAGTCATGTGTTTTGAGTGTTTGAGAATTCTATAAATACCCATTTATTTTGTTGTTTTAAAAAAGGAAAAAAAAGAAAAGAGAAAATTTTGGGAAAGAAAATTTTATTTCAAAAAGAGAAAAACTTTTGGAAATTTTTTTTTTCACAAAGTCTTGAGAAGAGAAAATTTTGAAAAAATAATTTTTGTTTCAACAAATGTTAAACCTTTCTATCCACTGATATATACCGCCCAAAAATTCCATTAAAACTTAAATTTACAACTTCTTACTAAGAGCTCAAAGCATACCCCATAACCATGTGGCCGTTAGGAAGAAAGTTAGGTAACAAAAAAATTTAATCTTTTTCTCCAAAAGTGAGTTTTTGCACTTTTCTCATTTATTTTCTTTTTTATTTCTCTTGTCTTTAAATATATAATAACAAAATGTTAGAAATAATTAGCTAATTTATCTGATGTAATTTCTTCATTTTCTTGCATTCTTTTTACTGTTTTAAATATGTAGTTTTTTATTTTAATAATAATGTAAATAATATAATAATATAATAATAATATATGTTTTTCATACGATGATGGATGAAACCACCATGCACATCTCTAATGTATATATATGTTATTTATTAATTATATTATATTTATCATGAAATAAAAGAAGAAGAAAAAAGGAGAAAAGGAAAATAAAAAATATATATAAATGTTGTGTGAGGCATCTATGTCTTTGTTGCTTCTTGTTAGTTTAAAGTACTCAAATATTATTTGAGGGGAACCAGAACATAAGATGATGCTTTGGCAGAATGGTTAAGGTTTGTGGTAACTCCCAAGTCAAGGGTTCAAAACCTCTCCAACATTATTGAATGCATTTCTTGGGCAAGTCCAGTTAGCACCACATGTCAGCCATGTCAACATCGTAGTCAGCACTGACGGAGTATTCCTTTCTCTAACGGAATATTTAGGTTGTTTTTGAGATGGAAAGACTTGTTCCTAGCTAAACAAACCGTTTCGGACGTAACCGTGAGGTTAGAATGGAGAAATTATGAATGTGAAGTTTTTGTTTTTCTTTTAATTTGAGAGATTTTTTAGATTTTATTTTGCTATAAAATTTTCTTTCTCTTCCCTCTTATTCGGATATGTAATTATCCAAGTGATGTAATAATTCTCCACCCCGCTTCTTTCTATCTCGTTCTTTTACTTGCTTTCTTTATTTATACATAAACATCATATTTTACTTTTCATCATATCAATGCTTTACATCCATGGTTCATGCATCTTGATTCGGCTAAGTTTGCATCTATGGACTTAATCCATTCTTATGTAATTATGTGCACTACCTCATGTTCTTGAGATGATTCACATATCACATATTAGAAGCTGAATCTTTAGTTGCATCTCATGAGTGAATTGCATTAGATTTTGTATATAAGATCGTGCATATTTTACTAACTTTGTTTTGTAGCTGTTTTCGGGACGTCAGTAAATATGTGAGTTTTTATGCTTTAGCATCCCGATTTGTGTGTTTTTCTTATTATGTTTAAGCATTCAACCACGTGGCTACTTGATTACTTGATATAATTGTATGAATGCCGGTGGATGGAGGTTGTGTTCATTAAATTGGAATGATGTTAATTTTAATGTTTGTAAACTCAATTTCTGAGTTGTACATCTTCAAAACTCTTTCAAAAGACACGAAATCAGATTGTTCCAAAATGAATGGCATAGTCTACACTTGTTTGCCTCACATAGTAAATTTTAACATTTATTAAAAAATCAAAATATGAACGTATAAAATAAATAAAAATCATATCATGGTTTAGTAGAGATCAATCTTTTGATCGGGTGAGTGAGGGTGCTCAATTAATGACCTTTCCCCCTCATACCTAAGGTTCCGAGGTAAGTATCCTTGGTTACGACAAACAATGGCCATGGCACGAGTCAAGGGTTTCAAAAGAAATTCAAAATATTAGGTGGCAACTCTGAGATCTGATGACACAGTCCATTTCTAGCAAAGATTTTTGCAATAAAATGGATTTTCAATAAAAGTTGTCAAATATGGACTCTCATCTACGTTTCACATTGCACTCGTGAGACTAGATCGAAGAAATCGACGATCCAAACTATTCAACACATGCGGGGTACCCTTCGAGCGATACGGTAATTTCTGGTGACTCTGCTGGGGATATTAAGAAACCTTGACTCGAACTCCATGATATGATTTTTATTTTTAATTATATGTTCATTGCATTGCATGTATTGGCCTAAGTCCCGTGCTTGTCGCCTGCTATCCTAGACGAATATTCGACTTCAAACAGATAGACAGACATAGGCTCTAATATGGTGGGAGCACAAGCCTTGGAATCAGGATCACCACGTACCGCTTGATCCGCCAGATTGTGTAGGTATATATGTATCTTGCTGAGGTACCATTTTTTACCAAAGACTGACCTAGTGCGTGTAGTAAGCTCTAGCAACTTCTAACATTAGAACAGGATGCTACATCATTTCAAGATGTATGATGTCACTTGTTTGAATAGAGAAACCCTAGATATTTCAAAGCTAGGACAAGATAACCCTACCCTCCATAGGGGTGTTTGTTCTCTTTCCTGCTATGTGCAATGTATGGGATCTAGCGTTCTCAAATTTTGAACAGTGGTTCAGGCATATCAGTTTGTGGGGTTTAGTTCTTTTCGGTGGGGAATACAATGTTTAGTTATGCGAATTGAGTCAAAGTATTGCCGGAATTTTAATTGGGGGTATTGTTTTTGGTTTTCTTTTTGCTAAGTCATTGTAACACCATAGCTTCAGAAAATTCTGATATCCCACAAAGTCTACCAGTGTAAATAAATAGAACTTGTGGGATATCTGACCATTTCTATGATTGGGGACTGACCACCTGTTGATTGCACGAGTTTTATTTTGAATGCAATGGATGGCCCACACTTTAACTAGTAATTTGAGAATGATTTTATTCTGTGTTCTGAATTGAGTGTTGAGTCTAAGTTTGATTCCACCAAGTCTGTAGAGTTGGAATCAAGCTCAAGTCTTTCTAGCACGTCTAAGTTTTGTGATTTTGGGGGTGATAACCTGGACATCACTATCCTTTCTTTGTCTATTTTTTCTTTTGCTTTCGGGTCTGTTTCAACTATTGAGCTAAAAGTTTTGAAAGAAAATGCAATAATTTTTGCCTACCTCTATGTGCCGATAAACCATTGCATTGATCAAAAGTTTCAAAAAACATTTCCAAAACTTTGATAAACACGAAGAAAAAGAAATTCCTCAGGCTTTGTAAAATTTGATCGACTGGAAGAAGAGAGACGTGTTAAGCCCTAGATGGATGAGATTGTTTCAGTTAATGTGGGTACTGAGAAGGATCCTTGCTTGGTCCAGATTGGTTCCACACTGTCCTTAGAAGAACACAAGCGAAAAGATTTCAAAAAATGTTTTTGCATGGTCCTACCAAGACATGCCTGGAATTGATCCTGAAATTATACAACATAAAATTCCTCTCGACATGAGGCCCGACCCCCTAACTTTCAAAATTTGATTCTGAGTGTCCACTAATCAACCACAGTGTGAGGCTTGGACAACCAGATTTGAAGCACTATAAAACTAGAGGCAATAAGGCTAGATGTGATCGAAAACTCAAACTTAGTCACCCACCTAGTCAGAACGAATAATTGGTTTGTCGATTTTTTCGCAACCCTAGCTTCAATGGTGAATATATCGATCGGGGTCAAATGCATCTAATCCTCATAGAGCAAATGATAGCCACAATAGAAGAGGTTCAAGATGAAAATCCTTGGTATCATGAAATTTTGGAAAATGTCCTATCCCACAAGGGGAAAATGTTAAGAATAAGGTGTCAATGCAGAATTGCCAAGGCATTGAATGAAAAAAAGTTAAATTACGGGATCTGAGAGAAGAAGATTTGGTGCTTAAGGACAATTGAGCTCCTATCCACGACTCTAGGGGCAAGTTCAGACACAATTGGACAGGTCCCTACATCATCAAGACTATTTGGTTAGGAAGAGTAGTCGTTCTAATGGATTTGGATGGCTTCGAATTCTTATAATCAACATGGACAAGCTAAAAAATACTATCCTTGAGAGACTCGCTGGGCCAAAAACCCAAAAGGGTGACCTAAGCAAAAGTTAGAGCAAGAAAAAAATATAGAAAATGAAAAATGAAAAAATGGAAAAATAAAAAATGGAAAACTGAAGAAAAGCTCACAAGGTCAAAACCCAGAAGGGCGGCTTTGGCAAAAGTTAGAGCACAAAAGAAGAGTGTTAATACCCGAGTGAGCCTTACCCCGGAATTACATAAAGGGCTAATTCCTATCTTTGGGATACATAGGCAACTTCATCTTGAAGTTCGGCCCTAATCATTTCGACTCACTCATCCCATCCATGTTTGATTAGTATATTTGTACTTGACCCGGTGTAGACACCCCATTTTTGACCTCCCTTATGACTTGGGCACCATCACTTGCACACCCAATGATGAATGTATATGCTTCTCAACTGCTCAAAAGTCCTCAGCGAAATGCCACAACTCTAAGCCTTAAAACCCTACAAACCTTGTGCCTTGTTTTTGCACCAAAACCCCAACCTTTCAAACTTGAAAAACCTGGGACTTGCAGGCCCCTTTTTGTGGGCTGCTGGCCACCCTTATGCCTTGCCGGCCAAGTGTGTGGCCTGCTAGCCACAAGTGTGTTTTGCAGATATTTTCTGCCAACTCTACCAACTGTTTGCATAGATGTTTGCATCTACCTACACATGTATGGATGGATGTTTCTGAGGGAGTGTAAGGTTTTTCTATAAATAGAGGACCTCCCCTTCCATTTTTGAAGGTTAGAAAGATTAGAGAAAAATTAATTTTCTCTCTCTACAATTCTCTTTTTTTCTTGAAATCTCTTGAGCTTTTGCCTATACACTCTTAACCAAACCTTGCCATCTTTGAGTTGAGGTACTTTTGAGCTTACTTTGAGCTCTTGAGGGTGTGTATGTGTTGAATTGTTGCTTAAAAGTGTTCTTCTCTTGAAGAGGTATAAGGCTTAGCTTGTTTCATTACTTTGGTTGCTTCTTTTCCTACTATTTTTCTACTATTTTTGGGCTATATAAACTTTGTATTTTTTTGCTGAGACTTGTGGTGTAAGGCCTTAAAGGATGGAGGGGTGGTTCACCTTTCTTTCCACCTTGTTTCTCTAGCCTTTACCTTTGTGTTTTCCACCTTTACAATATCTTTTTTTTTTTAGCTTTTAAATACTGAATTTCAGCATTATTTCAGCGGCTAAAAACATGTTTTAAAGTCCAAAATTAGAGGGGTTAGCCTCCCCTCCTTGTGTCTTGTTCAGTAGCTTACATAGCTCCATGTTGTAGCTTACTATTTTAGCTATTTTTGTCTGAATTCCAGCACTTCTTTTGCATGTTTTAAGACTATTTTATTACTGTTTTAGGTGATCATTGCATTTATGCTTTGTTTTGCATGCCTGTAGTTAAGTTGTCCTCATAGGTTTGGTGTTTTGGGCCTTAGCCACCAACCTATTTGAGTTGATAGCATTTATTTTTTGCTTTTCTTACTTGTGATCACCTCTAATCATCTCTGCAAACTCCCTCATTTCTTGGCTTTTTATTCGCTTTGAGAGTTGTTTCAAATCGATTGTTCTTGTAAGCTTGAGATAGAGGTTGTCGTACTTAATGGTTTAATCCCTTTTAGGGGTTCATTATCAACGGCATGACATCTCTCTCATGCCTTAAACTAACCCTTGGTTTGACACTTCCCTCCTTTAGAGGACTTAATCTTCACCTTTGAACTTAATGAATTAAAGAATGGAAAGGTAATTAAAATGGAATAATAAAACTTGGACTAAAATGAGGCAAGATAATAACTTGGTTTGGGTTCAGTCTAACGTTAATTGAACCCTTGAATCTTGAGCTGTTTCATACTCATTAGTGATGAAAACTGTTCAAGAGTCATTGTCAACTATTTCCCTTGATCATTCATGATAGGGAGGAGGTTTAAGAGTCTTTATTTGAGCATTTATTGAAAGTGTACCCTTTGGCTCATAGGCCATCATACAATGAAATTTCTTGGATTGATGGCTTGTGAGTCAAGTTTACTACTCCTTTGAGCTGTCTGACGATAAAGAGGGGTAAAGTGTACAAACATCCCTTGAGAATACCCTATTTTTACTCTGTTTGTCCTCTGCTGCAACAGTAAGGGCCAGACTCCAATGGTCGGCCGACCACTTTTTCTGGCTGATAGGCTATCTTTTTTTGGACAGCAGGCTACCTTTGTGGCCTGCCAGCCACCACTTTTGGCCTGCCAGCCACCTTTGCAAAACCAAGCAGTGTACTTTTCTAGCAAAACCGAGTTCATTTTGAGGTGAAAAACATTGAAAATGTTTTACTATGCAATAGAGGCATCTGGCAGTAAGACAGTGGCCTTTTCGGGTGGAAAATCCGTGCATGCATGAGCACTCCTCGTTTCCTGAGGTGGAGTAATTATAATAGCTAGCTTAGCACTTCTTCCATGTTGTATTCATGTAATTAATTAGTTTATTTTGATTTCAATTAATTAATTAGTTAGTTAATTTGTTGTAATAATTAATTAGCTAGTTTAGTTGATTTTTCATTTGGTTTGTAATTCGTAGTAATTAGCCAAGCTAGTTAGTTTATTCAGATCCTCCTGCATGAGGGCGCAAATGTTGTAATAACGTGTATGTCTTCTAACCCCACGTCTTTCTCCCTTTTATTTATCTGCTTATGACGGTTAGTTTAGAAGCATCATGTTTCATTTAGCATCTCTCATGTTTGCATCCACTTATATTGCATGCATTGAGGCTCGACGCATCATTCTAACTTGCATCGTTAGTTAAATACTTTTTTAAATACGTACTTAGACCGCATGCTATCAAATTAATTCATATGCCATATTAGTAGCCGAGCATAGTAATTGCATATTATATGTGTTGCATTAGTCACATTGTATAGTTAGGATCATGCATTATTCTAAATCTGTCATCCTTTTTTGGCTTGGAGTACTAGGTGAGCTTTTACTTGTTTTAACATATCGCATGAGTGTGGTTGTTTCCATGTCAAAGCATGTTCACCATGAGGCTAAGTACTTAAGTGATATAACTGTTTGAATGGCTGTGGATGAAGGCTAGTTGCTTGACTTGGGATAATTTGATTAATGTCAATTTTAGCCCACTTTTTCGAGTGGCAAATTCACAAAATAATTTCAACTAAAACATGAAATCAAATGTTCCAATTCTCTTAAAAATTAGTCTATACTTGTGTTTGAGTCACATAGTAATATAGCTAATAATCAAAATAAGAGCATATAATGTAAATAAGAATCACATCATGTATAGTAGAGGCCAATCTTTGATCGGGCGAGGGGGGTGCTCAATTCATGACCTTCTCCTCTCGTACCTAAGTTCCCAAGACAAGATAACTTTGTTGATAACGGACTAATGGCCTTTGGCACGAGTCTTGGGTTTCCTAAATTTCTCAAAAATATTTTGGTAGTGAATCTAAATCTGGTAAAGTAGTCCATTTTTGGCATTTTATTCAAAACATCGATTTTCCAAAAAAAATTACCGAATTTGGACTCTTTTTTGTGTTTTCACTGTTTCACATTGCACTTGTGAAATCAGATTCAAAACCACAGGTAGAGTCCAAACTGTAGGGCTTCTCGTCTTCTGAAAGGAGCGCGAAAAGTCGAGCTACAGATTCTGGCGACTCTACTGGGGATTTAGAGAACTTGACTGGGACTTCAGGATGTGAACTTTTATCAACATATATATGTTCTTTGCATTGTGTTTGCATTGGTGCACTTAAGTCACTGCGTTTTCCGACTGTTATTCCTGGACGACTTGCCGGAGGCTTGCCTAAAAGCTTTCCAAAAGGCTGATCGGTCGTGGGCTCTGCCATGTTGAGAACACAACCCTTGGATCTGGACTACCACTGTACCGTTTGATCTTCCTTTCACTTCTTGGTGTTAGGTGTGAGCGGTATATTAGGTAGTCTTGCTAAGGAACCCTCTTTGACCATTTGACCTAGCTGCATGTAGTAAAACCATAGTGCTATTCTAGACTAAGACAAGATACTCACCCATGAGGATTGCGTGAAACCATTTGTTTGAAATAGTGAAACCCTAGTTCATGACAAAACTAGGACAGGGTAACCCTACCCCCTCATAGAGGTGTGTTGGCTCTTTTTACTTGATAGGTGCCTTTTCAGTGAAACTGTACAGGGTAGTTCATATCAATATGAGTTGGAGAACAAAGTTCAGTGGGGATTACAGTTTAGCTATGTGTTATGACTGTTGTGAATTGGAGCCGAAGTGCTGTCCAAGTTTTGATTATGTTTTTCTTTCTTTCTTTTTGCTAGGTAGTTTACCATCATAGCTTCAGAAAGACCCGATATTTCCAAAGTTGTGTGGACTCGCTTTGACAAGCTCTGTAAAGCTCAAGACCTTGTTGGTGGTTAGCCCGTGTTAGTTTCGCTTCCGCCAGTCACTCGATGAAGAAGGAACAAACAGTCAGTAGCATCAATACAAAGAATTTTGCAAACACCTATTCGTTCTCACTCAATCAGTTCACCAGCATCTAGTTCACCCAGACCAGCAATGGCACAGAATACAGCACAGAACGCGGAGGAATTTCTTGCCATGATGGCATCTTTCCAAAGAACCATGGACACTATAAACCAGAGGATGGCTACACAAGATGAAATTATTGTTGATTTACGGCGTACATCTGGGGCATCAGCATCAACTGTGTATCTGATCCCGGCTGCTCAGCCAAATCCTGATCCACCCCCACCGATTGAAAATCTGCTAGTCCCAGATCTTTAGGTAATGTTTCCCCCGGCTCTAGCTTATAGGCCTTCTATTCAACTCCCCGCAGGAATTTTTCCATTTGATATCAATGAAATTGATCCGGCCTTAGTCAAGATTTCTAGATTGGAGAAAGCATTGAAGAAATCCGAGGGCTTCAACTCCATTCCAAATATCGAAGATGGGTACACTGAGGCTTCGGTCAGATTACCAGAGAAATTTAAGATGCCACACATCGACAGATTCGATGGGAGTGGGGATCCGATTGTGCATGTCTGGTTATTCTCAAATGTATTGAGGCCCATGGGTTTATCCAAGGCACGGAAGCTTTCCTTGTTTGGGAGAACCCTGTCTGATGTAACGATCATCTAGTACGCTAAATTGAAAGACTCAACAAAGCGGAATTGAGAGGAGCTATCTGAGGCGTTTGTCAATCAGTATTCATATAACACCCAGATAGAAGTAACCATTAGTGAGCTGGAGGCTACTACCCAGAACCCCAATGAATCATTCATTGATTTTGTCGCCCAGTGGAGAGCCCAGGCGGCTCGAATGACAAATAGACCTGTCGAAGAGAACAAATCTGACTAGTGGTTCAAAACCTTGAGCCAAAAATGTTGCAAAGGATGATAGTGCACTGTTGTCCACATTTGCTTCCTTACATGAGCTGGGGGTCCAAATTGGTAGTGCATTCAAAAAGGGTATCATCTATAGACCAAGTGAACCCGCAAGAAGGCCGTTCTCCTGGAGTACCAATGCTAACAGTAGCACTATTCCATGGCTTGCGAATGTCAGTACTGTTGTTTCAATGGCCAAGATGGCTGATCCCTTTGCTATTGCCACAGCCTCGCAACCTTCACGAAGTACCGGTCCATCCCAGAATTGAAGAGTTTTTACTGCCCTCCATATGAGCCTACCCCATGCCCTCAAGCTATTAATGCAAAAGGGGCATCTCAAGCCTCTCGATCCTCGTCCACTTTTAGACCCATTGTCACCCAAACATGACCCTAACCAGTATTGTATCTTCCACCAACAACATGGCCATCTCACGGACATGTGCTACCGTCTACATCATGAGATCCAGGATCTTATTGGCAACAAAGTCATTGCTCCACCTTCCTAACCCAACATAATAACCAACCCACTTCCTGCACACAACAAAGTTCCCCCGCCCAGAAACATTAACCACATCCATACACTACCGCCCACCTTCAACCCTAGCACATACATTACCTCATCCCACCTACCAAAACTAGAGGGAGTTATTCCAGAAGGCACAGACATGTACATGATGGATCTAACACCACAAACCCAATCCAAGCCCCGTGGCAGTAGAAATGGAAAGAGAGAAGAATGCACTGAAGACAGGGTCGTCTGATACCCATGTCATAGAGAAGGGGTTCTCGCTCGCAGAGGAGTACAATCCCAGTTTATACATTGTGGCCATCGATTATTCGAAGCCAGTAGTCATACTACCGGACTTTCTCAGCATTAATGTTATCGGGGAAGACCAAATGGCGTAGAATCAGAATGAGTAGCTCAAGCAAGGCCTGAATGACTTAGCAAACCTAGAGGGGGATCTGACAGAATTGGAAGAGGATTTGGAGGATCTTTACTTCTTCAAGGAAGAAGATACAAGCTGTGTGTAGATGGGATGGTGGGACTCGAGCCAGCCAGAAATAAGCAATGGATGGTTGAGTGAGGAAGAGTCAGATGTAGAGGAACGATTAGAGAGACTAGAAAGGAAGAAAAACTGGTGCTAGTGGCAAGGCTGAGACTACACCTCTGACTGAGAAAGAACATGCATTGGAACAATTCCAATAGGAGAGAGTATAAGAGATCTAGAAGAAAATAGCTCTGGAACAGAAAAGGGAAAAGAGAAAGAAGAGGCTGAGTCCACAACCGACAGTGTTCAAAACGCCAAAAAAATCGAGTGGGAACCCAGTGATCGGAAGAAAATGTTAAGGAAACTCAAAAAGTACTAGGATGCTGAAACGTGAGTTGTAGTGGAGGAAGAATGGTATGATAATAGGGCACGTGATGTTAACATGCTCAGAATATAACTTGATATTACCCTAGCCATGACCGTGGGGCAGTGGTGGGAAGATAGCGATCTAAACCAGGCATACACGGATGAAGGGTGGAAGGATGACAACCCTTATGATACATGATATACTGATGGGATTGATCATCTGACCCGCAGTAGCCAGTACTTTAAACCCCTGACTTTAGATTAGTCAGAATCTTCCAAAGAGAGGCTGAGAAAGCAAAGGAGAAGGATTTGAAGAAAACCTGGTCTTGAAACAACTAAAGAAGATCTAGGCCGACATATCCATCTAGGGACTGATCATTCCATCTCAGGAGCATAGACAAGCCCTGCTCAAAGCATTGAACCGAACCTAACTGCCCATTGACACCACCGCTGACCAATTGGTCTCGTTGGTCACCTCTAGGGACGTTATGCCAGTAATATCCTTTATGGATAAAGAATTGACTCCCAAGGGTGCCAACCACAACTGCCCTTTATATGTAACCTTAGAAAGTCAAAAAAAAATAGATTCTGGTGGTGTTAGTAGATATCGGATCGGCGATCAATGTATGTCCAGTGAGAACAACCTATGTCATCGGTTTGAGGCCGAATGACTTCACACCCATGACCCAAGCTATCCGAGCTTATGACAATGCAAGTTGGGATGTTATGGGAATGTTCAAAAGCTATGTCCTAATCGGCCCGTCCTAACATGAGGTGGAATTCCATGTCATGGATGTACCAGTAACCTTTAACTTGCTACTTGGAAGGCCTTGGCTCCACCAAATGAAGGTTGTGTAATCAACTGTTCACCAACTGGTAAAGTACCCCTTTCAAGGTGGGACTGCTACTGTGTAAGGCAATTTTGCAATTCACCCTCCCCAAGGAACTACCACGCCAATGCTAGGAATCATACATGGAGAAAAGGATGTATTTCTCTCCGGCTTCTCTCTGGCAAAAGCTCGGCTGGTCCAGAACATCATGGCAGAAGACGAGGGGAATTATGTGAGTGCCCAGTCAATCTACATGATGAATAAACAAGGGCATCTTCCAGAATCAAGCCTAGGTAAAAGCGGCAGGCAAAAAGGTACCGTTGCCAAGGAGATGAGTCATAATCCCCACGCTTTTGGGTTGGGATACAAATCTACCGCTGCAGACTGGCAAAGAAAATGGAAGGAGCTAAGAGAAAGGCTAAAAGTAAAGAGGACTGGGAAGCAGTTTGAGTTAGTCCACAAACCAATACAGCAGGGCTTGAACGGACGTTTTGTCCGCCAAGGGGAAGATTTCCCTTTCTGTGGATTCTCGAAGCCTTAGTATGACTAGGAGACGAAGACTAGGTATCGTGGGTTCGAAATTTTCTTCAGGCACCAGTTACAAGAAGACGAGGATGAGTAGACAGACCTAAGCACTAGTACAGATCAAGGAAGGGCTGCGAGCCTGGTTATTGAAGAGGATGAGTTACTAGGAAAGGCACTGGCTGACTTATTGGTGAATTCTACTGCTAGAGTTGAGTCCGCCAACATGGGAGATAGTTTTACTATCTCAATGATCGGGAATAAACCAGCTGAGGATTTTACTAGTCTTATAGTGGATGCATCTGAGGCTCCGTGCTTGATCTGGAAGTTTGAGAAAGGCACTATCGAATGTTCTGAATTAGATAGTGAGTCCGAGTCTGATTCCACTGAGTCTGTGGAGTCGAAATCAAATTCAAGTTTTACCGAGTCTAGAATCTCCGGGACTAGTAACCCGAATGCCAAAGTCCTGTCCCGGTCCTCTTTTTCTTTTTCTTTTGAGTCCACTATAACTGAGGAGCCCAATCTTTTGAATGGGGTGTTTTCACATGGTCCTATGAAGACATGCCTGGAATCGATCTTGAGATTGTACAACACCAGATCCCTCTTGACCCTGAGGCCCGACCAGTTAAGCAAAAGCTGTGAAAATTTTGCCCAGATTGGGCTTTAAAGATCAAGGAAGAGGTTACCAAACAGATTGAGGCAGGGATCTGGCTTATATCTAAGTATCCGATGTGGTTGGCCAATATTGTTCCAGTCCCAAAGAAAGATGGCAAAATCAAAGCCTGTGTCGACTTTAGGGATCTAAATAAGGCTAGCCCTAAGGATGATTTTCCACTGCCATATATTGATGAGTTGGTAGACTTCACCACGGGTCATGCATTGCTCTCATTTATGGATGGGTTTTCTGGGTATAACCAAATTCTGATGGCACCCGAGGATAGGGAGAAGACCGTTTTCACTACTCCATAGAGCACCTATTGCTACCAAGTCATGCTGTTTGGGTTGAAGAATGCTAGGGCCACTTATCAAAGGGCTACAACCACCATTCTACACGACATGATCCACAAAGAGGTTGAGGTGTATGTGGACGATATGCTTGTCAAGTCCAAAGATCGAAAGGGCCACTACACCGCCTTGGAGAAATTCTTTCAGCGGATTAGAGAGTATAGATTGAGGTTGAACCTATAAATGCACCTTCGGCATAACAACGGGAAAAATGCTGGGATTTCTAATCACACAGAGGGGAATTGAGGTAGATCCTTCTAAAATCAAGGCCATCTTAGAAATGCCACCACCAAGGACTGAAAATGAGGTGCACGGCTTTCTAGGTAAAGTGCAATTCATATGACGGTTTATTTCAAAACTAACCTTGACCTGTGAACCACTATTTGGTCTCCTGAAGAAAGGAAAGAAATTTCAATGGGACAATCGTTGTCAGTTTGCTTTTGAACAGGTCAAGCAGTACCTACAAAATCTGCCTGCGTTATCACTGCCAGAACCGAGAAAATCGTTGATTTTGTACCTGTCAGTGACAAACTCAACCATGGGGTGTATGTTAGGTCAGGAGTCGGAGGCCAAGGTGGAGAAAGCCATTTACTACTTGAACAAGAAAATGTTGGATTATGAGACCCGCTATACTTTCATTGAGAAATCTTGTCTAGCCTTGGTATGGGCTATTCGGAAGTTAAGGCACTACCTGTTAGCTCACTCTGTAATCCTAGTTTTGAGATTAGATCCCATCAAATATCTCTTTGAGAAACCAGCACTTACGGGTAGGTTAGCCTATTGGTTGCTTCTTCTCTCCGAATTTCATCTCACATATGTTACACGCAAGTCAGTTAAAGGGAGAGCTATAGCGAAATTCCTAGTAGATCACCCGATAGAGGAGGATGAAGCGGTGGAGTACTTTTTCTCAAATGAAGATATTCTGCAAATAAAGGAGAAAACATGAATGATGTACTTTGATGGAGCAGCCAATCAATACAGTTATGGGATTGGTGTGTTGCTGATAGCACCTGTTGACTCCCATATAGCCTTAGCCTTCAAACTCTGGTTCATAGTATCCAATAATGAAGCAGAATATGAGGCGTGTGTTGCTGGTTTAGAAGTTGCCCTGGAACTAGAGGCAAAAAGTTGGACGTCATCGGGGTCTCAAGCCAACGGAGATTGGCGGGGTTAAAAAAGAGAAAATGAAGGTTTACCATCAAGTCTTGGACATACTAATTCCGAGGTGTGAAAAGCTAACGTTTCCCCATCTGCTAAGTGAGAATAAACTATTCGTTGATGCACTAGCAACTCTATCTTCTATGGTAGACATTCCATTGGGAATTAGGATGCGTCCGATTATTATTGAACAGAAGTACACATCGGCCTATGAAACCATTATCACAATAGATGAGGCTTTAGACAAGAACCCCTGGTACTACAATATCTGGAATTTCTTGGAAAAGGAGACGTATCCACCGGGAGCAAATGCCAAGGACAAAAAGGAAATACGACGTCTGGCCATTCAATTTATCATCTACGGGGCAAGTTGTATAAAAGAGGCCATCTGGGAATGCATAAATTATGTGTGGAGGAAGAATAATCAAAGCGCCTTATGGAGGCCATTCATAGAGGAGAGTGCGGAGCCTATATGAATGGTGTGATGCTCACCTAAAAAATCCTTGGACAAGGCTACTACTAGTCAACCATGGAAGAGAATTGTATTGGTTTTGTTCAGTGATGCCACAAGTGCCAAATTCATGCCAATCGCATGAACATACCACTGTATAAACTCTACAATATGACTTCACCATGGCCTTTCTCAGTTTGGAGAATCGACGCTATCGGTGCAATCATGCCAAAGGGGTCAAATGGGCATGAATTCATCTTGGTAACAATCGACTACTTCACGAAATGGGTAGAGGCCCAGTCCTACTCTGTACTAAAAGCGTTGCATGTGGCTAAGTTTATCGAGAACAACATCATCTGTAGGTATGGGGTGGCCAATGAGATTATCTCCGATAATGGGTCGCACTTCAAGAAAGATGTGATAGACTTGCTTGAGAAATATAACGTGGCTTTCCATAAGTCATCAACCTATTGGCCACAAACTAATGGAGATGTCGAGGCTGCAAACAAAAACATCAAAAGAACTCTGTAGAAGATGGTAGAGTCTTACAGGGATTGGCCAGATAAATTGTCATTCACGCTCGGGGGCTACAAAACCTCAATCCGAACATCTACAGGAGCAACTCCCTATTCTCTCATTTATGGGATGGAGTCTATTTTGCCAATTGAAATTGAAGTGTCATCGCTGCGGGTTATGGCCGAGTGTCAGATAGCAGAGGCAGATTGGCAGCAAAATAGGTTTGAGGAGTTAATGTTGTCTTATGAGAGAAGACTAAAGGCATTGTATCATGTCCAAGGCTACCAGTGCAAAATTGCCAAGGCTTTTAATAAGAAAGTGAAGTCTAGAAATCTCAAGGAAGGAGACATGGTGCTCAAAGATAACCAAGCTCCCATCCATGACCCTAAGGGCAAGTTCAAACCTAATTGGACTAGTTCTTACATCATCAAGTCAATCTGGTCAAGAGAGGCGATTATTCTCATGGACCTAGATGGCCTAGAGTTTTCATAGTCGATAAGTTGAAGAAATATTACCCCTGAGAGGCTCACTAGGCTGAAAACCCGAAAGGGCGACCTAGGCAAAAGCTTGAGTATGAAAAATTAGAAATAAAGAAAAACTGATCTCGCAAGGTTGAAAACCCTAAAAGGTGACTTTGGCAAAAGTTAGAGCGCAAAAGAAGAGAGTTAAAACCTGAGTGAACCTAAACCGAACTACGTAAGGCCTGATTCCCATCTTGGGATACGTAGGCAACTGTATCCTGAAGTTCTTCAACTCAACTGTCCTGTCCATTTGTTTGATTAGGTCATCTTTGTTCATTATTTATAAGCTTCATTGTGATCTTCGTAGCTTGGTTGTGATCTTCGTTTTGGGAAGGAGACTCATTCTACAATGTATAGCAATGGTGGTATGCAAGCAGGGGCAGTTATGATCTTCCGATTTGGGGTTACACATCTTGAGGATCGATTTTGCGCGTGTCAGGTGGTGATCGTTTTCAAAAATAGTTTTGAAAAGTTTTAATAAAAGTTGATTTTTTTCTCAAAAATTTACTTTTTACAACTTAGACCATTTTGGGACCAAAAGGAAAATTGTTAGTGCTCACAACTTTAATTGCATTGATTTCAACATCAAATACATTCTCTAACTCTTTGCTACAAATTGAAGTTGCTTTTACATCATAAAACTTGAAAAGAAATATCAAAGCAATAAAACTAGGGGCACATGAGTCATGCGCCCTCCGCTCATACTATTAAAAGTCCCTGCGACTAAAGTTGGTCCAACTTGTGCCTCGTCCTCGAGCCAAGCCAAGCATTCTCTAGAAAGGGCATAACTAAAACTAGGGGTAGGGGCCAAGAGCACTCTCATCCTCCAAGTAGTGATGTGTCGAATCAAGTTCGAAACACGTATTAGGAATGGAGCCGGGTATTCTATCCCCTCATCTGGACGGTTTTGATCATGCCCAAATTGGCATCTGAATCGGAAGGGGAAATAGAACACACAATGTGTGAGGCCAATCAATTGAACACCCAGCTATCGGGTCATGCTGTAGCTCATCCCGGCCAAGTCAAGCCATGAGCAATGCCAAGCTATGTCAGCTGCAAACCTGTGGCACATCTAGTTGCACCATCATCCCTCATTGGGGAAGTCCACTAAGCATTGGCGAAAAAAGTATGCTCAAGCTGAGTAAACTAGGCAAGGGTTCACCACCTTCAGCTTGTCCATCAGCCAAACCTGGGAAGGGATGAAAAATATGAGAGATTAAAGAATAGAGAGATGTATGTTGAGAGAAAAAGTAAGGAAAGGTCTTTGAGAGAAAATAGAGTGCGAATGTCGAGTGATGTGAGAAATATATATATATATATATATAGAAGATAGAGTGGGAAACAATACCTGGAGTAGAAGTGGACTCCTCGCAAACCTAGTGGTCTATCACTGGTGAAAAACATCCAAACCCATCAGGGTCTCGGCCAAGGCCAAACCGATGCAACTCTTACCTTCTTTCAAGCGTTGGGCTACCTCAATCAACTTGATATTAGCTCTGCCAAAACTAGGGGCAAGAAGATAGTGTGCAAGCATACACAAGCAGAGGGTGTATTGCCGAAAGCCTCGCCAGAGGAGGTCGATTTGGTCACCGATGTCAAAAAATTGATGAATCAAGCTGGGTATATCTAGCTCTCCGTCGTAGGCCAAGGATCGAGCTTCATACAAAGTAAGCCCACACATCCGTCCCAAGGCTAAGGCATGGCCAAAACGGGGCTGAAGTATGATTTCCTCATTGCAGATACCCCATTTTTTACCGTCCGTAAGACTTGAGGGCCTCAGGTTGATCACTTGGTGATGAAAGTTGTGCAGTGCAAAGGTTCGATTTCTTCAGCAAGAGGAGCTTCAAATCCTAACCTCACACCCCGTTTTTGGGCTAAAATTATTTTGACCAAAATATTTTTTTAGACCTTAAAACCCTCTCTTTTAAAATCTTTTTGAAAAAGTTCCTACGATGTTCCAAGGCTCGCATTTCGTTAAATGTTGCGCTTTTCGGTAAATCAAGCAAGGACAAAGTGGAAATGAATGAAAGAAAGGTGAACTCTTTGAAAAAATCTTTAAAAAATATTTTTTAAAGGTTTGGAGTTGAAGAAAATTGGAGGGGAGAGAAGAAAACTAGCTGAGGAGAAGTTAGGCATGAATCCGGGTAGGACCGAAACCAAGTAGTTTTCACTAAAATAAGCATAACTTTTTTCACACTTGGAGTTTTGATGTGAGGCTTCCACCATTGGAAACAAGACTTCCAGGGCTTAAATTTAGACTCGAGAATGACCTGCAAAGGAGTCCAGATGAAGGAGATATGCATAATTGAACTTGGGGTCAAAAACCAGTTTTTGCTTTCCAGCCACTAGTGAAGCTTGTCGGCCATGTGTTGGCCACAAATGGACTTTGACAGCCATGTGTCATCCAAGAGTGGTTTTTTTTGTCCACCACTGGTGGCCGTTAGCCACCAGTGATGGCCGGTGGGCCACAGGTGTCCAGAAAGCTCAGATTTTGCAGATATTTCCCCTCAAACTGTTCCACACTGCTCCAGATATTTCTACCTTAATATTTTTGACCTGAAGCCACATTTTTCTATATATAGAGGTCCTTTTCTATTGTTTTAAGGGTTATAAATATTTGGGAGCTTCTCTCTCTAAGATTCATCTCTCTCTCTAAATTTCTCTTTCTCTTGTCCTTTTGTGCATACAAGTAGAGATATACTTCAAGTTTGCCTATCAACCCTTAACCAAAGTTGTTTATCTTTGGGTTGAGGTTCCTTGGGACTTGTTTTGAGCTCTAGCAAGTGATTTTAGCTTGAATTTGGCTTGAATTGTTGCCTAAATTGTGTCTTCTCTTCAAGAGGTAGAAACTTTTCTTTGCTAGCTTAATTTCCATACTTGATTTGCCATCTTTTTCAAATGTTTTAAGGATATTTTTGAAGTATAAAAAACTCGGTTTTTCAATCCTAAAAGTGGTGATTTGAGCCTTTGTGAGTTAGGGGGTTGTCCCCTATTTTTGCTCCTCAGCTTATGAAGCTTTTTGTGCCATCTTTTATCACCTTCAAATCAAACTTTTTGGGCCTTCAAACCACTAAAATTCAGAGGATTTTCAGTGACAAAAACCTACTTTTGAGGTCCAAAATTGGAGGGGATAGCCTCCCCTCCTTGTTGCCTTACTTGCATGCCTGGATAGCTTAACATGTGAGCATGTTTTTCTAGCATTTTGTAACTTGATCTGAGCATGTTTTTGCTACTATTTTGACTTGTTTTAACTCTTTTTTGGGTTTTTTGGTTCAGTTGAGTAGTGTTTTGCATAGTTGTAGTGTAAAGGGCTTCACTAGTTTAGTGTTTTAGGCCATTAAACATAAATTGCTTGAGTTGCTTGCATGTTGTGGTGCTATTTTGCATGTGATTTCAGCATCATAAGCTCTGTCACACACTCTTTTGTTTCACTCTTTCATTTATTTTGAAAGTGGCTTTAAACCCTTTGTTCGCTTAAGTGTGAAATTGAGACATTCATGCTTAATGGTTTAATCCCCTCGGGGGTTCATTATCAACGGCATGAGGTCTCTTTCATGCTCAAGCCACTTGTGGTTTAAGCCCACTTTCCATTAGAGGACACTCACTCTTTTGGACTAATCAATTAAAGAATGGATTGGTAATCTAAAATGAGTAAACAAAAATGAACAAGTAAAAGAGGCAAGATAAAGCATCTTTGTGTTGCGTTGCATGTGTTCGGATCGGACGTTAATTCAAACACGAGGAAAATGGGACGTTTCATGCTCAAAGTGATTAAATGTGCCACTTTCCTTGTTCACCATCACCCTTGATCATGCATGATAGGGTAGTGGTTTTGTTGAGTCTTGTTTTGCACTCATTAAGCTTGTACAAGTTTGGTTCCTTAGCCATCATGCATGGAAAATGTTTGGTTGATGGTTTAAGGGCCAAAAGTTACACTCCTTTAAGCTTGTGTAATGATAAGGAGAGTAACAGTACACATAAACCTTGAGAATACACTGCTTTGCCTCTGTTTGCTCTCTGTTGCAGCAAAAAAAAAAAAAGAAGTTCAAGGAAGGGGTGGCCGACCAGCCACCAATAGTAGCCGACGGCCACCATTGGTAGCCGACTGGCCATCAATGAAGAAAGTTGTTCAATGTGTTCCTGAGGTGGAGCAGAGGTGTTCTAGAAGTTGGCACAATTTTCAGTGGTCAAATGTGTGCAAACAGAGGCTACAATTTGGCAAGGCAGTGGCATTTTCGGGTGGAGAAGCCAAGCATGCATGCGTCCCTTGCCCCTCGAGGCCATTTACTTGCTTTGTAGTTAGTTAGTTAAAGTGTTTAGCTAATTAATTCGCTTTGTAATATTTAATTGGCTTAGAATAGTTAGTAAATATCATGTAATAATTAGTTAACTAGAATATTTAATTAGTTTTGGTTTGTAATAGTTAGCTTAATTAGTGTAGCTAATTAGCTTAGCTTATTCATTCGGACCCTCCTTTGCGAGGGCGATGTTGTAATAAGTATGCATGCGTGTGTGTATGTCTTCCAACCCCACGTCTTTCTTCCTTTTATTTATCTGTTTTTAATGGTTGGATTAGGGACATTTTCAATTAGCATACCTTATGCTTGCATGCTTGCATCCATTCTTTTGTCTTGCATGCACTGAGGCTCGACGCATTATTCAAACTGCATTGCAATTTCAATACTTATTTGAATACGTGTTTCAAAGCATGCTATCAAAGTGTTACAAATACTATGATTAAGTAGCCGAGCCTATTTAGTTACATTATTGCATGCGTTGCATTAGGCATATTGTATAGTTAGGATCATGCATTCTTTCTAACTAGTTGGAGTACTCGGTGAGTTTTTATGCTTTAGCATACTTGCATGAGTGTGATTGCCATATTGTCATGTTTCGCATGCTTGTCATGAGGCTATGTGCTTAAATACTAAACTACATGAATGCCTGTGGATGAAGGCTTGTTGTTTGAATTGAAACGATTCAATGAATGTACGTTTTAAGCCCACTTTGTTGTGGCAAATCATGTTTTAATCCCACTAAGTTTGGTGGCAAATCTACATCTTTAAGCCCACTTGCGGGTAGCAAATTCAAACCATTTTCGTAAACAAATATGAGTTAAATTGTTCCAAGTCTTGCAGCTAGTCTATACTTGCTTGTGTGTGTTGCATAGTAAAGCTAGTTTAATAACCGGAATAAGAACACATAATGTTTATAAAAAAAACATATCATGATTAGTAGAGGCCGATCTTTGATCGGGTGAGCGGGGGTGCTCATTTCAGGACCTTCCCCTCTCGTACCCAAGTTTCGGAGCCAAGGCAACTTTGGTAATGACGGACACATGGCCTTTGGTACGAGTCAAGGTTTCCTAAATTTTCTCAAAAACAAAATATTTAGGTGGCGACTCTGTATCTGGCAAAGCAGTCCAATTTTAGCATTATTTAATTTTAAATCGATTTTTCAAAAAGGTTTGCTGAATTTAGACTCTTTGGTTATTATCAGTTTCACATTGCACTTGTGAGACTAGATTCAGAACCGCAAGAGTCCGAACTATAAGGCCTTCTTTTCAAACCCTTTCCAAAAGGCAGGGCGCGGAAAAAAACGTGTCCACACTCATCGCGCCGGGATTCCATTAGTGCCTGAAATTCTTCAAGAGTTAGGCATATTTCTTGTGCTCCAAAGCGAAAAACATACGTAAGCGGGTCCCAGCATCAGACCGCGGCATGGAGGAATGGAAAACAAAGTGGAGTATGGCTCAACAGAAAAGCACATTTATGTCGAAACCCCAGAAATTTACCTTTTTCATGCTGTCTAAAGTGGCTATCCAATCCGTGAGTTTTTCGCTAAGAAATGGCTCCATTTGTGGAAGAAACAGTAGCTGAAATGAAGTTCTGTAGAAGAAATCATGAAGAAGGACCTTTTGTAGAAGATAAGGCTGTAAGTGGAGGCCAGTTGTCAGCATTTTGGTGGCCCCCACATTTGTGGCCGACAGGCCACTAATTGTGGCCAACCGTCCACTCTTTTGGCCAGTCGTCCACCTGTTTGCTGGACAGTTTTGATAGCCTGGTTTTGTCCTGGTCTTTGTGTTGTTCGGTCTTGTTTTGAGTCTTTTGGTTTTTACAAGTGTGCATAGCTGTTTTTGGTCTTTGTTTAGTTGTTTTTGTTTTGTTTATCGAGTTGTATTTTGTATTTTTGGCGTTGGTTGGCTCATTTTCCGATTAAGAACATTATTCCAATGCAAGCTTGTTCGATTTCAAATTCAATTTCTTGTTCTTTTTCATGCAAGTATGTTACTCGTGGTGCAGTACTCATGTTGAAGAGCCAAAACTCTTTTCATAAAAATTGTGAGGGTTTTATTCTGATCATGGTTTTTACAAAAGAAGTACAAGTTTCAAAAGCAAAAGTAAAACCTATCTAAAGTTATACATGTGCTAAACTACCAAACTAAAAGAAACTAAGCAAAAAATTCCAAAAAATAGTGCCAATCATCTCAAGCTCGAGAGGCCCTCTTTGTCCTCTTCCTCGGAGGGGACTCAGAGGCGCCATTGTCAGCACTAAACTCTGAGCCTCCACTCCTTCCCTTGGAGCCGGCCTCAGCCTCATCTCCGCTCCCTGATCCTGAGCCTGCATCATCGTCCCCGTTCTTAGACTCAAAATGTCGACTCACTATCTCCTCGGAGGCACTGGCCTCGTCATCATCATCGCCACTCAAACGAGCTCCAAAAGACTATTCCAACCTCAGGCACCCTGTTCCTACCTCAACAGCAACGTTCGTCTCGGCTGCGTGCTGGGGCCCGTCTCTCTTGCCTCCCTGCTACTAAAGGAGGTGTTGTTGATGCTGATGCTTGTAGACGCGCCCCACGAGAACTCTCTAATATCCGCACGCGATGGGGGCGCGAATCTCATTTTGTTCTCTAGGCTACTACAGTTCGGACTCAATGTCACGGTTCTTAATTTGATATCACAAAGTGCAATGTAAGATTGATAAATTACCAAAGAGTCCAAATTCGACAAATCGTTTTGGAAAATTGATTTTTATAAAGAAGTGCCAAACATGGACTACTTTGCCAGATATAGAGTCACCACCTAAATATTTTAGTTTGGGAGAATTTAGGAAAACTTGACTCGTGCCTAAGGCCACGTGTCCTTCATCACCAAAGTTGCCTCGGCTCGAGAACTTGGGTATGAGAGGAGAAGGTCATGCAATGAGCACCCCCGCTCGCCCGATCAAAGATCGGCCTGTACTTAGCATGATATTTTATTTTTGAAAAAACATGTGTTCTTATTCCGGTTATTAATCTAGAATTACTATGTGATGCACACAGCATACAAGTATAGACTAGATCGCCTAAGTTGGAACAAAACATTGCATATTCGTTTGTTTGAAAACGGTTTGAAGTTTGCTACTCGCAAGTAGGCTAAATCGAGGATTTGATGAATTGTTCCAATTCAAGTAATCCAACCTTCACCCACAGGCATTCAGGCAGTTAATCACATAAGCAGTTAGCCTCATGGCGAGCATGCTTTCATGACAATCAGTAACACACATGCAGTATGCTAAAGCGTAAACACTCACAGTGTACTCCGAGCCAAAACAGAGAACTAGTTAGAAATCATGCATGATCCTAGTTCATATTAAGATGGCTAATGTAACACATGCAAAAATGCAACTAAGATAGGCTCGGCTATCTAGAATGTCACGTGAAATGCAATTTGATAACATGATGTTGAACACGTATTCAAGTAAATGTATTGAAAATACAATGCAGTTGGCATGATGCGCCAAGCCCGGTGCATGCAAAATAGATGAATGGATGCACGCATGCAAGTATAAGGTATGTTAAACAAAATATGCCCTAAAACTAACCATCGTAAGCGGTTAAGTAAAAAGGAGAAAGATATGGGGGTTGGAAGACATGCATCACACACACGCACGCTTATTACAACAGTTGGCCCTCTCAACGGAGGGACCGAATAAGAAGCTAACTAGCTAATCTAAGCTAATTAAACTAATTATTACACAACAAATAAGCTAATTAACTAACCCTAGTTAACTAACTATTACAAAACAAATTGAATAGTTAACGCATTAACTAATTAGGTACAAACCAAAGCGTAAACTAGCTATCTAAAAATGGCAGCTAAGGAAAGCAATAAAAACAGGAGCCTCGAGGCGAGAAGAATTCATGCATGCCCGGTCACCTCGTTCGGAAATCCAATGCTATGCCCCGATTTGCCTCTATTTTCATTTGTTCTCAGAAACTTGCACCAAGCTCCAGATAGCTTCCAACTCATCTTGGGGACCTGTGGAAGGGTGGCCGACCAGTTGTTGGTGTCTGCAGCCACTATCCGACCACTTTTTGTTGTTGCAAACCAGAAAAAGTGGTCAGCCGGCTAGTTTTTCTGGTTGGCCGACCAGTTGTTGCTGCATTCCACCAATTTGTTGCAACAGAGAGCAAGAAAGGGCATGGCAATGTATTTGCAAGATATGTGTGCACAACCACCCTCCCTATCATTTCATAAGCTCAAGGGAGGGTGGTTCTCGACCCTTAGGCCACCAATCGCGCATTTCAATACAAGATGGCCGAGAGGCGAAGTTGCACAATTCAATATAAAATGAATGCACAAATAAACACATAAATGCCTAGAACTCTGTGGGAGCCGAATAAGTAGAAGAGTCGGAAGATGCGTACTCCAGAAATTAGATACTATCCGGCTTCATATTGCGTGACTAGGACGCCGAATACGTTAGGAAAGCCGAATAGACAGAGGTCAGTGGCTCCGAATGAATAAAAGGGGAATGGGATAAAAGCAGGCTCAGGCCCCGAGGCCCAAAAAGCAAGTATAAATACAAGAACCATAGATTTAGAAAGGTATGTAAGAATCATTTCACTAAATTTGGGAAACAAGCTGTTCTGAGTGTCTGAACTAACTTGTCCGTCGGAGTGCTAATTCCGGCACCCCCGACCGGAGTGTTTGTGTCTTTTCAGGTGACTAGCTGAGGATCACTAGCGTCTCCCAGGATCTGAAGAGTATTTCCAAAACCACTTCTCCACAACTGGCGCCGTCTATGGGAATACTCAAATACATCCATGGCAGCCGTGACTGAAGATCCTCCGATAGCCACTAACGAGACCGCACAGAGAGGTGACCTCATTCCAGTGAACTCGCTTCGACCAAAAACCATCGCAGCAAGACTTGCCTCGGACCTCTGCTCATCTCCAAACCCAATGCAAAAGACAATACAAGCAACCATGGCACAAGCTAGGCAAACCAAACAAAGGTTGGACAACATCATCGCTGAGAACGAATGCCTTCGTCACGATCTAGCCTCGGAAATAGCAAAATCCAAACAAACGGTGCGCCAGGCTTCTGAGCGACCCCCGAGGGCAGATGATCGATGATCTCGGACCCGATAGCAAGAAACTGACGGCCCCCATGCTTCAACAAATCATCTTGAGGAGTTGGTAAAGGACGAACGTCTCCACCAATGCGTCCGGAGGAGTGTGGTCGAAACACCTGCCCGTCCGAAGGATGCATTTTCGCTTGACACCGTCCACATGATATACAGCCTGCCAGCAGCCCCGGCCGTGCATGCAATCCAATCACATCCAGGCCCCCAACAGCAATTCACTCCAGCAAACGGGCCCCGAGAAAAGCCAAGTATCACTTTTGACGATTCTGATTTGATCGATGTAACACTCACTCACATCGATCCGTTAGTTGTTGAGCTGTGCGTAAACCGGTTCACCGTCGAACGCGTTCTTATCGACCAGGGCAGTACCTCGGAGGTTATGTATTACAAAACCTTCACCAAACTGGGATTCAGTGAGTCAGACCTAACTCCGTCTCCTTATCTACTATTCGGCTTTAATGCCACTCCAGAGTACCCATTGGGAAAGATCAGCTTACCCGTTCGAGCAGGCTCCAGAACGGTAGACGTGGAATTCTTGGTCGTCAGGTTGCCATCACCGTACAATCTCATCATGGGGTGATCGTGGTTGCATACCTTGCAGGCCGTCCCAAACACCTATCATCAACTGTTACATTTTCCAACAGAACATGGCATTGAGCAAATCCGCGGATCCCAGAAATCGGCACAAGCATGTTATCTCCTTGCCGCCAGAACGCCAAAGGAGCTGCAAGTAAACTCCATTGAGGTGCCGAATCGGGAGATCCTGGATAATGTTGGGCGATATCCAAATGAGAAGGCCACGGAAGATTTAGACTGAGTTGACATTGATGGCGGCCCAGAAAAGTTCTTCATGATTGGTGCCTCTCTGAATCAGGCTGACAGGCAGCAACTGATCTCTTTCTTGCTCAACAACCTTGACGTCTTTGCGTGGACTCCGTACGAAATGCCGAGAATAGACCCGTCAGTTTCACAGCACCATCTGAATGTCGATCCGAAATGTAAGCCGATCATTCAGAAAGGCCAACGGTCAGCCGCGGAGCACACTGCCGCCGTTGTTGAGGAGGTAGACAAACTGCTTGACACCGGGGCAATTAGAAAAGTCACTTACCCTACGTGGCTCTCCAATACAGTGGTGGTGAAGAAGAAAAATAGGACTTGGCGAGTGTGCGTCGACTTCACGGATCTGAACAAAGCTTGCCCCAAAGACTGTTTTTCTCTACCTAGAATCGACCAGCTCGTCGATGAGACAGCACGTTATCACCGCATGAGCTTCCTCGATGCTTACAGAGGCTACCATCAAATCGCCATGCATCCAGATGACCAGGACAAAACTATCTTCCTCACCCCAAGAGGAACCTATTGCTACAAAGTTATGCCCTTTGGGCTGAAGAATGCAGGGGCAACCTACCAAAGATTGGTCACCGCCATGTTCAAAGAGCAACTCGGCCACACTATGGAAGTATACATCGACAATATGGTGGTCAAGTCCAAAGAAGAACAAAGTCATATAGCCGATCTAGAAAAGACATTTAGCATCTTACGCAAATACAGAATGAAACTGAACGCTTCCAAGTGTGCGTTCGGAATCGGCTCTAGCAAATTCCTGGGTTACATTGTCAATCACCGAGGAATCGAAGCCAACCCGAGGCAAGTCACAGCAATCTTGGAACTCAGCTCCCCCCGTTCAGTAAAAGAAGTCCAAAAGTTAATGGGGATGGCCGTTGCACTCAATAGGTTCATCAGCCGGTCTACAGATCACTGTCGACAATTCTTTCAGACACTACGACAGGGTAAAGCTTTTGAATGGTCCGCCGAATGCGAATCAGCCTTCAACGGACTCAAGACCTACCTCCGCTCAATACCTCTCTTGACAACACCCGCCGCTGGTGACCCACTCATCCTATATCTGGTAGTTTCCGATAGGGCTGTCAGCGCTGTACTATTAAAAGAGGAGGAGGGGGAGCAATGGCCAGTGTATTATGTGAGCAAAACAATGGTTGACGCTGAAACACGCTACCTTCCGCTGGAAAAACTCATCTTAGCCCTAGTCATGGTGGCAAGAAAACTGATGCATTACTTCCAGGGACATAGCATTGGGGTGCTAACAGATTATCCCCTCCGATCAGTTCTACAGAGTGCAGAAGCATCAGGACGTGTTTCAAAATGGGCTCTCGAACTCGGCCAATACGACATTCAATTTTTACCTAAAACTGCAATCAAGGGGCAGGTGTTGGCCGACTTTGTTGCCGAATTCACCGACGAGCTTGCCAGCCTCAAACCTGATGAAGTTCGACCAAAGGCTGAAGTTCTACCAAAGCCGAACTGGAGAATTTATGTCGGGGATATTTGGCAATTATACTGTGATGGATCATCTAACCAAAGGGGCAGTGGCGCCGGAGTTGTAATCATGTCTCCAGACGGCGCAATAATTGAGCAGGCCGTCAAGCTTGGCTTCGAAGCATCAAATAACGAAGTCGAATACGAAGCCCTTCTAGCTGGTCTGCGGAATGCGCACCTTCTCGGCGCTTGGCGTCTGCTTGTGTTTTGTGATTCAAAATTGGTAATCAATCAGCTAAAGGGGGAGTACGCGGCAAGAAACGACCGTATGGCGGCCTACATAAAAACGGCCAATTCCTTGCTGGCAAAATTTGACCATCACGAACTGAACCAAATAACACGCGACCAGAACACACACGCGGATGCCTTGGCGTACCTAGCCTCCGCTATCAATTCTGAGATCAAACGGA
This sequence comes from Camellia sinensis, assembly GCF_055761805.1. Lineage (NCBI taxonomy): Eukaryota > Viridiplantae > Streptophyta > Magnoliopsida > Ericales > Theaceae > Camellia > Camellia sinensis. The sequence continues at coordinate 95,076,902 of NC_138962.1, forward strand.
CCATCGAAGTAGGTTTCGTCCCGGAGCTGAGTATTGGCCCTTCGGAGGAAATCCACGTCAATGTTATAGAATCCGCACCAAGCTGGATGGACCCCATTGCTGCATTCCTCTCTTCTGAACAACTCCCAGAGGACAAAAAAGAAGCACACAAGCTGTGAAATAAAGCCCTGCGATACTATCTGGATCCGCAAGGAGGGCTTTACAAAAAGTCCCTTTCTGGTCCATATTTGGAATGCGTGCACCCTGACAAAGTGGAGGAGCTTCTGACAGAGATACATGAGGGCAGTTGTGGTGCCCATTCTGGTGGACGCTCCCTGGCCCATCAAGCTATAACGCAGGGATACTATTGGCCGACAATGAGAGATGACGCGGAGAGTTATGTAAAGAAATGTGAACAGTGCCAAAAGTTCTCCCCACTAACCCATCTTCCTGCTGAAGAGTTGAACTCTATCACCAGCCCCTGGCCGTTTGCTCAGTGGGGACTTGATATCGTAGGACCGTTGCCCAGGGCCCCAAGGAACAAGCAATTCTTAATCGTCGCGACAGACTACTTCACAAAATGGATCGAAGCGGAGGCTTTAACACATATACGAGATGCCAACATTAAACGCTTTGTATGGAGAAACATCATAACACGATTCGGCATTCCAAGAGCTCTCATCTCAGATAATGGCACCCAGTTCGATTGTGGCGTATAACGAGAGTTATGCAGCAAATATGGCATTCGGCCTTACTTCTCGACACCGGCCTACCCCCAAAGCAATGGTCAAGCCGAAGCCTCTAACAAATCCATCCTGGACAGCATCAAAAAGAGACTGGAAAAGGCTAGAGGCAAATGGGTCGAAGAATTGCCGAGTGTATTGTGGGCTCATCGTACTAGGCCGAGGAGATCCACTGGAGAAACGCCGTTTGCTCTATGCTTTGGAACCCAGGCAATCTTACCTCTGGAAATCAGCCTCCCAACTCTGAAATCGCAAGTTTTTGATATGGGCCGAAACGACATGATGCTTGCCCTGGATCTGATTCTGATTGAAGAGCGAAGAGACCGTGCCCTGGCATCCATGGCACGGTATCAGCAGCAGCTCGCCAAATCGTATAATCAGCGAGTTCAGTTGCGCCGATACATGCCATGGGAGCTTGTCCTGAAGAAGGTACTTCCAGCCGACCGGAGACCGGCCGATGGAAAATTGGGTCCAAACTGGGACGGCCCCTATCAGATAGAATCCATCGCAGGAACAGGGGCATATCGGCTCTTAGACATGTCAGGAAGAAGCCTGCCACGGCCTTGGAATTCAACACATTTACGTAAATTCTATCATTGACCCGACTTGTGGGCTTGATACTTGTACATATTCCACCGTTGCAATTCAAAGCTTCTCATTTTCTCAAGCTTGCCCCCAAGCTTTTAAGGGCCGATTAAGCCTTCTAAGGCCAAAATAAGCCTCCGGATTCGGAGCCTCCTTTGGTGCAGGTCACCTTAGGGCCGATTAAGTCTCTGGATTTGGAGCCCCCTTTGGTGCAGGTCACCTCAGGGCCGATTAAGAGTCCAGATTCGGAGCGCCCTTCGTGCATATCACGATTGGCCAAAATAAAGTCTCCGGAATCGAAGCCCCCTTTGGTGCAGGTCACCTCAGGGCCGATTAAGTCTCCGGATTCGGAGCGCCCTTCGTGGATATCACGATTGGCCCAAATAAAGCCTCTGGATTCGGAGCCCCCTTTCGGTGCATGACACCTTAGGGCCGATTAAGACTCCGGATTCAGAGTGCCCTTTGTGCATATCACGATTGGCCAAAATAAAGCCTCCGGATTTGGAGCCCCTTTTGGTGCATGACACCTTAGGGCCGTTTAAGCCTATTAAGGCCGATTAAGACTCCGAATTCGGAGCACCCGTGGATATCACGATTGGCCCAAATAAAGCCTCTGGATTCAGAACCCCTTTCGGTGCATGACACCTTAGGGCCGATTAAGACTCCGGATTCGGAGCACCCTTCGTACATATCACGATTGGCCAAAATAAAGCCTCCAAATTCAGAGCCCCTTTTGGCACATGACACCTTAGGGCCGATTTAGCCTATTAAGGTCGATTAAGACTCCGGATTTGGAGCGCCCTTCGTGCATATCACGATTGGCCAAAATAAAGCCTCCGGATTCGGAGCCCCTTTTGGTGCATGACACTTTAGGGCCGATTAATCCTATTAAGGCCGATTAAGACTCCAAATTTGGAGCGCCCTTCGTGGATATCACGATTGGCCTAAATAAAGCTTCCAGATTCGGAGCCCCTTTCGATGCATGACACTTTAGGGCCGATTAAGGCTCCGAATCCGGATTAGGCTTTTTTAGATGCATTCGCACCACTTCATTAGCCGAATAAATATTCACTGAGAATCGTTCTTAATTCAAGCCGGTCAATACATGTTTAAACATTTACGCAACACAAAACTTGCCAGATAGTTGAAATAATATGATTAATTAAACACATAACATTTCAAGAACAAATACAAACGTTGAAAATAAAAGAAATTCTATTTATTCAGCGCGAAGTCTATTCATTCGACACCCTAATCGTCGCTTTTCTCAATTTCAAAATCGAAATAAGGAAAGTAATGGCGATGATACAGGAGCGAGGCCAAATCAATGCCCGCGGCTTCGAGAGCTTCCTCGATTTGAAGGGCCTTGATCCAGCCATGCTTGAATCCACGATTTTTACATCGGCAGACCTCCTCGGCAAGGTCCTGTTTGATCCTCTCTATCCCGACCTTCAGGCTGTCCTGAAATCCCTTTTCATAACTCGAGGTCCGTTGGGTCACTCTCTCCGCAACAACCAATTTAGATTGACCGGCCGCCACCGACGTGCTCGTTTGAACATTCTTCAGTTCCCGAAGCTCACGCTCAGCCTTTTCCGCGCGAATCTCCAGACTGCAATTCATTTCGTCCTTTTTCTCGCTCTCACGCCGTGCTTCCCGCAGATGCATGCCGACTTCGTAAGCAGTATATAGCCCTTTTACGGCCCCATGTATGCTGTCTCGAAATACTTCAAAATCTCGACGTCCGACCATCGATTGTTGGACTTCCGACGGGAATATCTGTCGAGCGAACTCGAATGCCACATCTGGGTCTTTAATGATAGAATCCCCCTCCATCATTGGTCTATTCCTCACAAAAACCGCAAAACTCAACGATCGTGGCATCGTATCAGGCTCAATTTTCGGTCGCGGGCGCGGAGAATTTCCCAGTTGTTGCCTGTCCTTTCGGGGCGATCTGCTTCGATGACGTTCTTCTTCCCGATCCTTGGACGTTCTTCTTCCTTTGCGCGTAGGCTCGCTACTATGACTCATTGCGGCGTCTGATTCAGTCAATCTTTATCCCTCCCGAGTTGCTTGAATAGAAATAAGTAGGGCCTCTGGCGTGCACCAACCCCATTTATCCTTCAATGTTTGCAGCTCTCCCGAGGCAATGTCAGTAATCCCAAACGTCAACCCGTGAGATAGGCCCATTCGGCTTCCCAAGCTCACGCCCTAGCTAAGGCAAGGGCAGATTTACTAATCTGGTTGGCCATGTTTTCAAACGCAAGCGCCGATCAATGTGTGCCTCAGCCAGCCCACGAGATAGGCCCATTCGGCTTCCCAAGCTCGCACCCTGGCTAAGGCAAGGGCAGATTTACTTTATTAATTCGGCCGGCCATGTTTTCAAGCGCAAGCGCCGATCAATCTGTGCCTCAGCCAGCCCACGAGATAGGCCCATTCGGCTTCCCAAGCTCACGCCCTGGCTAAGGCTAGGGCAGATTTACTTTATTAATCCAGCCGGCCATGTTTTCAAGCGCAAGCACCGATCAATCTGTGCCTCAGCCAGCCCACGAGATAGGCCCATTCGGCTTCCCAAGCTCGCGCCCTAACTAAGGCAAGGGCAGATTTACTTTATTAATCCGGCCGGCCATGTTTTCAAGCGCAAGCGCCGATCAATCTGTGCCTTAGCCAGCCCACGAGATAGGCCCATTCGGCTTCCCAAGCTCGCGCCTTGGCTAAGGCAAGGACAAATTTACTAATCTGGTCGGCCATGTTTTCAAGCGCAAGCGCCGATCAATCTATGCCTCAGCCAGCCCACGAGATAGGCCCATTCGGCTTCCCAAGCTCACGCCTTGGCTAAGGCAAGGGCAGATTTACTTTATTAAACCGGCCATGTTTTCAAGCGCAAGCGCTGATCAATGTGTGCCTCAGCCAGCCCACGAGATAGGCCCATTCGGCTTCCCAAGCTCGCGCCCTGGCTAAGGCAAGGGCAGATTTACTTTATTAATCCGGCCAGCCATGTTTTCAAGCGCAAGCGCCAATCAATCTGTGCCTCAGCCAGCCCACGAGATAGGCCCATTCGGCTTCCCAAGCTCGCGCCCTGGCTAAGGCAAGGGCAGATTTACTTTATTAATCCAGCCGGCCATGTTTTCAAGCGCAAGCGTCGATCAATCTGTGCCTCAGCCAGCCCACGAGATAGGCCCATTCGGTTTCCCAAGCTCGCGCCCTGGCTAAGGCAAGGGAAGATTTACTAATCTGGTCGGCCATGTTATCAAGCGCAAGCACCGATCAATGTGTGCCTCAGCCAGCCCACGAGATAGGCCCATTCGGCTTCCCAAGCTCGCGCCCTGGCTAAGGCAAGGGCAGATTTACTTTATTAATCCGGTCGGCCATGTTTTCAAGCGCAAGCGCCGATCAATCTGTGCATCAGCCAGCCCACAAGATAGGCCCATTCGGCTTCCCAAGCTCGCGCCCTGGCTAAGGCAAGGACAGATTTACTAATCTGGTCGGCCATGTTTTCAAGCGCAAGTGCCAATCAATCTGTGCCTCAACCAGCCCACGAGATAGGCCCATTCGGCTTCCCAAGCTCGCGCCCTAGCTAAGGCAAGGGCAGATTTACTTTATTAATCCGGCCGGCCATGTTTTCAAGTGCAAGCGCCGATCAATCTGTGCCTTAGCCAGCCCACGAGATAGGCCCATTCGGCTTCCCAAGCTCGCGCCCTGGCTAAGGCAAGGGCAGATTTACTAATTTGGTCAGCCATGTTTTCAATCGCAAGCGCCGATCAATCTGTGCCTTAGCCAGCCCACGAGATAGGCCCATTAGGCTTCCCAAGCTCGCTCCCTGGCTAAGGCAAGGGTAGATTTACTAATCTAGTTGGCCATGTTTTCAAGCGCAAGCGCCGATCAATGTGTGCCTTAGCCAGCCCACAAGTTACGCCCATCCGGCTTCCCAAGCTCGCGCCCTGGCTATGGCAAGGGCAGATCTGATCGGCCAAATACCTAAGCTAAGCAGCCGATCTAACCATAACCGAAAGCAATAACATTCATCAACAACATTTTCCTTAGCCAGTTGAGCACAACTCATAAAATTTTATATACTCAAGTTACCAAACTAAAAGCTACAAGCCCGCATAAAAATGCCTAGCAAAAAATAAACACTATGACTGTAGCAAAAGATAAAAAATACTAAATTAAAAACCGTGAAAATACATTCGACATCCTAAAAATTGTCAGTCGACTGGATCAGCCATCGGAATCAGACTCCAATGGCTCAACATCCACTTGCTCATATGGTATTGGCATAATCAATGAAGCGTTAGTAGCAGCAAGGGCTTTGTGCCAGCCGTGTTTGAATCCCCGATTTTCAAACTTAGGGACTTGGTCCACGTACTCGGTGAGTCTAGCATTTTTCCCGGCCTCGAATACTTTGAAAGACTCCGAGTCGGCTGATTCCTTCGCCGCCTTCATTTCAGCCAACTTAGCCTCCAGTTTGGAGATCGCCTTCTGGGCCAACTAGAGCGCATCTTCGCTTGCGTCCGCCTTCTTCTCGGCATCCGACCTCAATTGATCCGCGCAACGAGCCTTCTCCATCTTGGCATCGGCCCTTGAGGCTTCCTTGTTTGCCCTCAAAGCTTTGACCTCGGCCCTTCTCCTCTGGCCTTCAACTTCGTCGCGTAAATGACCAATCTGTTTGACGGCGTCGCGATGGCGACGGCCCATATCAGCTATCCATCCGACGGTCTGTAAAACAAGAATTTAAAACCATAACTTCAACAGTATTTGGATTAAGTGAAGCTAAGTTCGAATATGTACCAAAAGTGCCGATTGGGCGGCTAGTGCTGTCGCATTCAAACCTGTTTTCACCCGGAAAGCCTCCTTGTCAGACGGCAACGACACGGATATAGCCAAGCTAAATGCGACTTCTGGAACTTTAAGCACCAAAGCATCAGAAGAAATTGACATGTTTTTTATCATCGGCTGAATGACAAAAGGAACGATCACGTCCGATCCCTCTAATCGAGGACGTTTGCCGCCATGTTCTTCTATGCCGGCTTCAAACTCGGCAGGTCATTTCTCTACTTCAACTTCTTAGCCGGCCTGCACGATCAAAGTAGATTCGACATCCCGATTTTCCGCCGTCTCCACCTCAATAACGCGCAAGGACTCTTATTCGCTAACAGGCAGGGAGAATTGAGATTTGGTGGCGGGTGGTACTTCAGACGAAAGGGCCTCCGCTCTTCGCCGCGCGGCCAACCTTTCCGCATTCGCCTTCCTGGCAAGTTTTGTCAGGCTTAACTCGACCATGTTTTCGGGGTTTGCGGCAGGAATATCATCTAAGCCGTGAAAAACGCCGTCAAGCGAAAGATCCCCTCGACCCGAAGCGGATGGGGACCGGCCGAATTCAATACCACATCAGACTCAGTTTCGGACTGATCTGATTCGGTAACATTAGCTACACCCCGCTCCAAATCCGACCCTTCAAACCAAACATGCCTCAAGTTTTTGAAGTCAGACAAAATAAGAGCGATGAGAGAGTTTTCACCCTCCGAAATCGGGATATTTTCCGCCGCCGAAAAGGTCGTATATGTCGGCTCGTAACGAAGCAGAATGTGGGCCGCCTTGCCTTGTTTCTGAAGACTTCGACGGCCGAAATATTTGAGCGCGACTTCGATATCTGAAAAAACGGCGCCGTCAGTTGAAGACAGAACTTGCTTCAAATTTCTCCCTGCACAAACCAAGCTGTAACATTTCAAAAAAGAGGCTTTACAACAAAAATGAACAAATAATAAAAGCGAGAAAGTAATCAGCCACCTGGCTCGCCCCTCCGTCTAGGAATAGGGTCGACGTGATCCTCCCCTTCGCCAAATTCCCAGATACCCTGGACAACGACCATAACATTATCAACTCGTTTTCCAGAACTGGAAAGCATAGTAATCAGCTGATGGTCGATATCTTTGGCCCTAAGGAAGAAACGCCCGTGCCGACCAGAAGACTTAGCCAAGGCATAACAATGCCAGATGGCTGGAATGCCAAGGTTAATTCTTAGGCGACGGTTGAGCGCTATAACCCCCATTATGATTCTAAAGAAATTCACATTAGGTTGGGAAGGGATTAAACCCCAATGGCGAAGCACAGCCCTAAGAAACGGGTGAAGGGGGAAACGGACTCCACCCTCTGCAATTGACAAAAGAGGAAAGACAATCGTGGTTTCGTCCTCCCTTTCTATCAAGAGTGCCGTCTGCCACAAGCGACAGACGGACATCATCAAGAATGGAGAAATGGCGTTTAAAGCCAGCAATACAATCTGACGAGAGGATGTCTTTTAAATGTTTCGCCATACCCTACAGTCTATGAGAATATGCCAAGGAAGGAATGAACCAGAAAGAGTCCTCGAAGCAAGGGAGGAGAGAACTTACAAAGGACGAAGAGGATATCGGAGAAGAAAATTTCAAGGACGATCCAAAAGGCAATCCAGCATTGAGCATCATAAAATACATACTTGAAAGGGCGTCGAAATTTTAAATCGCAATAAATAGACACATACGAGGGGGGCAAGAAGTCGACACGACAATCGAAAGGGGTGTGCTTAGATATCCACATGAGGATGAGGCCAACTGCCGAATTTTGGCTCTGACTTTTAGGAATTCAAAACCAAGCACTCCAGCCAACTGTCGTTGGTGAAGTGCTTGAGAGGGCAATTGTGGGAGCCGAATAAGTAGAAGAGTCGGAAGATGCGTACTCCAGAAATTATATACTATCCGGCTTCATATTGCGTGACTAGGACGCCGAATACGTCAGGAAAGCTGAATAGACGAAGGTCAGTGGCTCCGAATGAATAAAAAGGGAATAGGATAAAAGTAGGCTCAGGCCCCGAGGCCCAAAAAGCAAGTATAAATACAAGAACCATAGATTTAGAAAGGTATGCAAGAATCATTTCACTAAATTTGGGAAACAAGCTGTTCTAAGTGTCTGAACTAACTTGTCCATCGGAGTGCTAATTTCGGCACCCCCGACCGGAGTGTTTGTGTCTTTTCAGGTGACTAGCTAAGGATCACTAGTGTCTCCCAGGATCTAAAGAGTATTTCCAAAACCACTTCTCCACAAACTCCATCATGTATGATCAAGAGCATCGACGACCGAGAATTGAGGCACGTTTTATCACTTCAAGTATGAAACGTCCCTCATTTCTCGTGTTTGGACTAACACCTATTCCAAACACAATGCAACACATTACATGGTATGCACAATGCTATGTAACATAGAATATGCAAAAATGCAATGCAACACAAGCATGCAAATATGCAATATGACTTAAGCATGCAAACATGCAAGGGACAAGCATTCGAACATGCAATTAACATACTAGCACACACAATGCGAATAAACTACATGGCATACGCAATGCTCATGACCACTAGCATACACAATGCAAATGGCAACTAGCATACACAATCAATGAACATGGCATACACAAATGCAACGATCAATATGGCATACTCGATGCAACGTGATCTAAGCATGCAAACAACATGGCATATACAATGCGATGAACTACATGGCATACACAATGCTCAATGGACATAACCAAAATGGACAAACCTCGGTCATGCCCAAAATAGAGGCCATAATGCCAAAACAAAGGCACCAAAGGCAAGGCATGCATGCACAATGCATTGGCCAACCAAGTAGGCCTAAGAGCACAACCCTCGAGAAAGCTCAAGGAGTGACAAATGCAGAAGTGTGACAACACTAAGTGCACTGAAATAAGGTAACAAATGATGCCAAATCATTCAAACATCACAAGCATGGCATGCTAGGGTCCTAAAGCATAAAGCTAGTAAAGAAGATTACAAAGGGGGCATTCAATATATGGCACAAGTGCATGAACCAACCATGGACAGAGCTGAAATACGTCAAAACATAGACCAAAACATGCTAAGATGGAGGCTCAAAGACCTAGGCATGCATACATACGAGCTAGGCCATAAACAAAGAAACAATGCACAATACTCAAAGGCATTTAAAACATGAAAGAAGTGGGAATATAGTCATGCTATAAGCTCTGAAATGAAGTATTAAATGATGCCAAATCATCTAAATAGCTCAAAGATAGCATGCATGAGTCACCAAAACACAAAGCTAGCAAGGCCAGTTGCACTACAGCTATACAAAACATGAAGCATATGGCAAGGACAACCCAAAACAGTCCTATAACATGTCAAAATGAGTCTAAAATATACATGGAAAGAAGCCGAAACAAGCTAGCATGAAGGACATAAGGCACAATGCATTCAAGGTAAATAAGGTGGATTACACTACACCTATTAAGACCAAGCATGGGATGACTTAATCAACAAAAATCAGAGTTATAGCATGGCAAAATAAGCCCAAATAAGCACTGAAATGATAGCTCGCAAGCTTAGGCATGAAGGCATACACAATGACTCATGTTTAAGGCATAAATGGAAAACCCTCCAACGCATTGAATGAGTGATAAATGCAAGTGCATGACCATGAAACATGGACTGAAATTACATAACAGATGATGTTAAATCATTCAAATAGGCCAAGCAATGCATGCTAGTGGACTTGACACACAAAGCTAACAAGCTAGAATGCATTATAGTTATACAAAGCAAGTCATGCATGGCCAAAACAATACAAATCAGAGCTAAAGCATGTTAAAACATGGACAAAAGCTTCTTGAAGTTAAGCCAAAAGCATGCTAGAATGACATATTAAAGCATGATGCATGTTAGGCTATTTCATGGAATTGCACTACAAGTGCATGAGGCATGCAAGAGGTGACCAAACCAAACCCTAACAGAGGTATGACATGGCAAAACATCACCAAAAACATGCTGAAATGGAAAAAAAAAAAAAAAAAAAAAAGCTAGAATGACATGCTACTTCATGAAGCATACAAGACTAGTTTGTGTGATTTACACTACAAGTATACTAGGCATGCATGGAGTGACAAAACTAGTGGCATGCCATGCTAAAATAAGCCCAAATACAATCTAAGATATGGCCAACATAAGCTTAACAAACATGCTCACACATGAGGCATTCAAAGCAAGTATTCAAGACACAAGGAGAGGGGATGACCCTCTCCTTTTTGGGACCTCAAAACACCATCCCCACCACTGAAATTTCTCTGGATTTCAGTGGTGAGAAGGCCAAAACAAGGTGATCCCAAAGCTTAAAAAGAAGGCACAAGAACAAGGCCAAACAAGGCCTAAGAGGAGGTAAACCACCCCCAACACAAAAGTGACCCTAAGCAAAGATCTTAAGCATACAAAATCAGAACTTTTTGTAGTTTAGAGTTAAGCTTAAAACAGCATGAAAGTAAGGCTAAAAGCTTAAGCAAGAATGGGGGTTTAAGGAGTTAGAGGCTCACCCTTGAAGACCACCTTCAAAACCATAACTCCAGCAGGTTTTTCAAGCTTAAACCAAACCAAAAACTCTAAAACCACCTCCTAAGCACCTCAGCAACAAAGGGATGGTGTTTGAGTGTGTGATCGTGTGTTAAAGTATGACAAAAGGGAACTTTAAGGCATAAAAATGGAGCAAAGAGAGAGATATAGAGATAAATGTGTATCTATCACTCCCTAACACGAAAAGCTGTACCTAGAGGAAGGAGGGGGAGCCTCCCTCTTATAGAGAGCAAAAGCACAAGCTTCTTGAAGAAGCTAAGGCTCAAGGCCATCCCTCCATACACGTGTATGAAGGATGGTTCTTGTGCTCTCCAGCTGGCTAAAAATATCTCCAAAAAGGTGACAAAAAGCAGCCGACCACTTGAAGTGGTCGGCCAACTACTTTAAGTGGTCTCCCAAGAAGACAACTGGTCCGCCATGGTGGGAGATGGTCAGCAACATGAAAACAAGCAAATGGTGTGGTGGCCGACCACTTTTGATGGTCCAAAGATCAGGGAGACCAGTTGTCAGACCAGAAAACTGGCTGGCAAGAAGAAAAGTGGTTTGCAGGGAGAGAAACTGGTGTCCCACCCTTGTACCACCTTCCAAACAAGGGAAACAAGGTTTGTACCAAAAACAAACCAAAACGGATGCAAGACGAAAGTTCAGGAGGCAAAGCGCGCAGCCGGGAGCCTCGAAAACTAGCTGACAAGCACCAAAAGTGGTGTACGACCACAAAAGTGGTCTCCCAAACCACAGTGGCCCTCTAGGCCAAGGAAACAAGGTGTATTTCAAAAATCATGCCAAACGGAGAACGTTAAGCGGTCCCGAGACTAGTCTCTAAACGGGAAAAGTGGCCTACGACCACGAAAAGTGTTCTACGACCACAAGAAGGGGTTTACAAGACCTCTCCTTCCCTCAGGCAAGGAAAACAAGGCTTGGTCCGCAAACCAAGCCGAAGAACAAAGAGTTCAGAGGCCTAGAGGCAAGGCACTCGGCCAAAACTCCGGAAACTCGAAACGAGCACAACATGCACTATCACCGAGCACTCAATCGATGACGTCTGAGTCTTAAGGTCGGTCAAAAATGGGATGTCTACAATGCTGCCACTGCCACTGGTGCCCTCAGTACAGCTGGGATTTGAAAAACACAAGTGTCGTTATATTAGATACGGTGTGTATAGTTACAGGATATAGTATAGCAGAATGAGCGTCATGTAGAAAACAGATACAATATGAGTACAGTATGTCAATGCAGTGTATCAGTGTATGAGATGGTATGAATACTACAATGGAAATGCCAATGTATCAGTGAAATGTATGTTGAAATAAGGAAAATACCTGAATACCCTAGAGACCGAGCTACGTCTCTCTCCTCTGCACCATGCCGATCAAAGGCCCCGTTTGGTAGAGCTGTGGAAAAGTGATTATAGATTATAGATTATAGATTATAGCTTAACAGATTATGGCTTATAACTGTGAACATAAGCTGTTAACATGTTTAGTGCAGCTGTGGAATTATGGATTTAAGCAGCAGAGTAGTGTTTGGTTAATATGTTGTAAATTAACTTTTTACTATATAATTGTTCTTTCTGCCCTTATATGATATAAAAATGATTATTTTGTCATTTTTTCAGTTTTAATTTTTTAAAAAAATATTTCATTAATAAAAGTTAATATAATTAGTATTAATTAGTATCAATTAATATAAAAATTGATACATTTGCTAAAAATGTAATGGAAGTATTATTGTCACAATTATTTTCCATTATAAATTAATTAGTATCAATTAATACTAAAATTATTAATTAGTATCAAATAATGGCTTAATTAGTCTTAATTAATACTAAAATTATTAATTTGTATAAATTAATATTAATATTTAATTTTTATTAGTATCAATTAATATTAATAATCAACAAGTGTTATTAATTAGTATCAATTAATAATTAATTCATTATAAAAGTATACAATATTAATTTATTAATAATTAATACCAATTAATATTGATTTTTTTAATTAATATTGATTTTTTTTCTTTTTTTCAGAAATATACAATTTTTTATTTTTAATTAATATAAAAATATACAATATGAATTTATTAATAATTAATATCAATTAATATTGATTTTTTTCTTTTTCTTCAGAAATATACAATTTTTTATTTTTTTTAATTAATATTAATATTAATTAATATTAATATTTGGGTATTGACGAGGGCATTTAAGTAATTTTAGCCCCCCACACCAGTTGTGTGCTTAAGTCAAAAATTTAAGCATCCCCTGACCAGCTTTTGAGATAAGCTGAGAAATAGCTTGATTTAAGTTATAAGCTGGTTAACTTAAGTTGCACCAAACACAATATTTTAGCTTAAATTAAGCTAAAAGCTGAAATAAGCAGCTTATAGGCTCTACCAAACAGGCCTAAGGAAGCGACTAGCTCGAAGAGGCCCTCTGTATACCCAACAGGTGCCTGCAAGTGCATTTGAATGATCAATATCTGAAATGGGAAGTGTGGGATGCAAATTGTAAAGTGTGGTCCATACTTGATGAATGCCTCTAGCTTTGACATAACCATGCCCTGCCTCTGCCAGCTCGATCGGAATCTGATATACTGTCCCGGTCGACCGCCAACATGTAAGCACAATGAAAATCTTTGGCCAACCGATAATATGCCCGACGGGAGGGGCCCCTCTAATATTAGCCCTGGACTCCCGAGCCTCACCCGTTACAAGAGCTCCTACCGTCTCGCATGCGCGACCACTCGTCGAAGGAGGCATGAGATAAGTCTGGATGAATATCGCATAATCACCATCTGCTCTAAAGAAGTCCACATCCAGGCTCACCATGAACTGAATAATAGCCTCAACTGAGAGGCTATCTGCTATCTGCATAGACTTTGGAGGTGGCATGGGAACACTCAGAACGGGTGAGCCCACGGTCTGGCATATAAACTGCTTACTCATAAACCAAGCCCGGCAGACTGGGCCTTTTAGCACAATTCAGAAACGAGAGATGGCCCAGGCCCCCTGCATACTGGTCCCTCACCCTGGCTGGCATCGTCGCCCAAGGCTGCCACGTGATCTGCAAATAATGAATGTACAAATTTGTTAGTTGTCGTCAGATGTCGAAATATGAATCAGAACAGTAGTAGAGCAAAAATGACTGTGAATTTCAGGTTACCTTGGTGGCAACCACTTTTTCAAAGTATCGGCAAAAGAAGGCGAATATTGTATCATCACGGCTCTGGCGCCGACGCCGGCCGTCGTACCATCACGAGTAAGCGACAACAGGGGGATCTCATCTAATGGCTCTAGAGTAAAGGCCGAAAAATATACATAAACCCATAACTACAAGGAAATGGCAGCAGTGTTATCAATAGTGTCAACAGATACAGAGAGTGTACAATGTCAACAAATATAAAAAGTGCAAGGCAGAAAGCACAGAGCATGAACAGATATAGAAAGTGAAAAACAGAAAGCACAGGTGTTGAACAGATATAAAGCAGAAAAATGTGAAGTAGAAAGCATGAGTGCAAAGTAGAAAGTGGAGTGCATACCTCCCAAGCTTGCCAATAGCCTCCTACCCGCTCTCCTCTCATGTGGGAGGTGGAGCTTGTATAGCCATAAAGTATGGCAAGGCCAACTTCGCCCCAGTCATAGAATCAGAACCGAGGCAAGGTCACTAAGGCGCTCAGTAAATAGAATCCTATGATTTTCCACTTGTTCGCAAATAAGGTGGTACCAAGGAGGAACATCTGGAAGCTCCAGGCATACTGCTCTATCTCCTCTGGGGTCACGGGGCTCGCTCTTGCGGAAATGCTCAGAAAACCAGTTATACCGTACCATCGCTAGTCTGGATACAAGTGGGAGCACTCCAAGTAGGAAGATCCAAGCTGTCTCCTACTTGTCCATGTCCATGTCGAAGGGGATCGGATCACCCCTACTCCTAAGCCTGTCACATTGGAGAAGTCATATGGAGTCATCGTCATCTCCCCAGCAAAAGAGAAATGGAAAGAATTGGTGGTGTCCTACCACCTCTCCATCAACGCTCCGAGGAGGGGTCGGCTCACTATGAGGTGTGAAAGTTCGGAGTTTAAAATGCCGAAGCTAGCCCCGTTGACAATATCACAGACCCCCGCGAGGAGCTCATAGTACCAATCCCTGGCCGTCGCTGCTCCATAACCCCTATAGGCATGAGAGTCTCCCTATGAAAAAGAAGAGTGAATCAGATGAAAAATAGTGATAAATGAGCATTCAAAATAAAGGCAATGCAAGAAATGCAGTTCAAGGGAAGGTAGAAATACATGAAAACAGAGTTTTTACCTCTGTGGTGTCGTAAGAAAGATAGAGGTATGGCTCCCTCAACAGGTCCTCTGGCACGCCACGTACGAAGTTGCTGAAGTGTCTGATGCCTCCGGACGATAATATGGGGATGATACGTCTCTGGATCAAAGGGCCAAATCCCCAGTGGTAATGGCTCGAGCTCAGGCTCGAGTCCCAGAGCGAACTCTGCCTCCAAGTCAGTTACAATACCCTCCGTCGCTAGCTCCTCAACCTCAGCAGCGGGTGATAGTGGAGGTGGAACCGCGAGAGGAACCCCGTCATGTGGAATATCGTCTGCCATCTAGGAAAGTAGGTGAAAAATGGGTGAAAACGAAAAAAAATGGAGAAAATGGAAAAAACTTGGAAAAAGTCAACCCTAGGAGAGAGAAAATGGGAGAAAAGGTGAAAATCCGAGAAAGTTCACGAAACCGAGAGAAACTCAAAGGGGACAAGCCCAAAGTGGTGAAAATGCAGAAAAAAGTGACGAAATCAAATTATGTTCAGTTCAAAACGCAGAGAATCAAGAGGGTTTTACAGAAAAAGTTTGCATGGGGCGTTAAAAAATGGTATAAAGCGCAAATCTAGAAAGAGAAAGCACCTAGAGAGAAAGGGAGGATTTTCGGACAAGGGTGCGTGAGGAAATGAACTATGGAAGTGTATATTTAAAGACCCATGCCTGAAAAGGTGAAACTGCCCTGAGGAAAGCACGGGTGGCCGGCAAGCCACAATATGTGGCCGGCAAGCTTTATTGGTGGCCAGTAGATTACCGGCAGCATTCCCAGGAGGTCAGTAGGTGGTCGGTGGTCTTCATTTGTGGCCTAGTACTGTTTTGTGCTTCTGTTTTCCCACGTAGTGTGTGGAAGGTTCTTGTTTTGGATTTAGATGACTACGTTGTAATTCGTGAATGTGCCCCACTTGCCAAGATGAATGCAGTGTATCCTTTTTGAGCATGTTATAATGTCTCTGAGAGGTAATTCGGAGGTTGTCACTGAACGTTACTTTTGCTCGTTCTGTCAAATTGCGTATTTGTTCTCTTTTGTTGCATCAAATATGTGTTTTCACATAAACTTGTGTTGCACGCATGTCCAGCATCGTTCATGATTCATGCATTAAGTATCCTTGTATAGAATATGTTTTCAGTTAACATCGTACATCGGTTATCTGTCTTGCATGGAACATGCATTATCATTATGTTGAGTTATCATCTTGTTCACTTTGTGCATTCGCACTTGTTCGCTTCATACCATGTTTTATTATCTCTGTGGGTTTCGTTTTCCAAGGCTGAGGCCTTCCTGGGGGAGAGATAATCTTTCTTAAGTTTTGACTGTTTAATTGTTCCTTTGTTGACTTGCTAAATTGGTTAAAAATAGCAGGTGTGCCAATTTGTTCACACCACCCCTCTTTCTCTAGCGTGCAACACATTAGGATTGTTTAAATCGATTAAAAACAATAGGTGCGTCTGTTTGTTCACACCACCCCTCCTCCTTTTGTGTGCAACGCGTTAGGATTGTTTAAATCGATTAAAAACAGCGGGTGCATCTGTTAATTCATGCCACCCCTCCTCCTCTCATGTGCGACGCATTAGGATTGCTTAAATCGGTTAAAAATAGCATGTTGTAGACAGCCTGGAGAACTCCCGCTCCACGCGCGAGGGCGCGAATCGTTTGTTCTTAGCTACTACAGTTTGGACTCGTGTCACGGTTCTGAATCTAATCTCACAAAGTGCAATGTGTCATTTATTTGGAATGATGTTGATTTTCATATTTGTAAACTCAATTTCTTTGAGTTGTACATATTCAAAACTCTTTCAAAATACACAAAATCAGATTGTTCCAAAATGAATGGCATAGTCTATACTTGTTTGCTTCATGTAATAAATTTTAGGATTTATTAAATAATCGCAATATGAACATATAAAGTAAATAAAAATCATATCATGGTTTAGTAGAGGTCGATCTTTTGATTGAGTGAGTGGGGGTCCTCAATTAATGACCTTCCCCCCTCATACCTAAGGTTCCAAACCAATCATCCTTGGTTATGACAAGCAGTGGCCTTGGCACGAGTCACGGGTTTTCTAATTTTTTCAAAATATTAGGTAGCAACTCTGAGATCTAATGACACAGTCCATTTCTAACAAAGATTTTTGCAATAAAATGAATTTTCTATAAAAGTTGCCAAAACTGGGCTCTTATCTACGTTTCATATTGCACTCATGAGACTAGATCGAAGAAATCGAGGGTCCAAACTGTTCAACGCACGTGGATACCCCATGGGCTATGCGACAGTGCTTTGGCTTTTGGATGCATGCTTACACACTCCAATTCATTTGAATTACATGATTGGTTGCTTTAGCTCTTGACTTTCTTCTGTACTTGTAAATATCAATAACTAAGTGCGTTAAGTTGCCTCTATTTGTGTTTAGGTTTGGCCCATGGAGTTAGTTTTACTTTAGGTACATTTCAACAAGTTGAACAAGTTATCATGCTTCATTGCATAATGATGCACCACTCTCCATACTATTCATTTCATGAGGCATATGATGTACCACTCTTCATACTATTCATCTCATAAGTTGTATCCCATATCCCTCCACATACTGCATATCTCACATCATTCATCATACACTATTTTCCATGCCATTGTCTTAAGAAATGCATCATGCACCCTTTTGCCTTATAGTGTTGTTCAAATAAAGTGCGTCCCCTTACACCACCTTTTGCATTTAAATAAGCACCTTTTTGAATTCAAATAAGATATGTCCCCTCCTACTACTCTTTATGTATTCAAATAAGGCGTCCCTTCGTACCACCTTTGTTTTTCCTCATAAGGTACCTCCCATAAGTACCTCTTCCCAAGATGTTTTTTCATAAAACATCACTTCCTGGAATAGGATGGCCTCATACACCGAATTTCAAATACTTTGAGGTACTTTCCCATAAGCACCGCTTCCCAAGATATTTTTCATAAAACATTGCTTTTCGAAATGAGGCAACCCTATACATCGAATTCCAAACAAACATTGAAGTGTTTCCCTCATAAGCACTACTTCTCGAGATGTCTTTTTTATAAAACCTTCGGAACAAAATGGCTCCATACATTAAGTTCCAAAACTTTTTTAGGATTTGATGTTCCGAAGAACATCACCCATTTCACAAAATAAGAACATCACCCATTTCACAGAATAAGACAGCACTGCTTGCCATTTCCAAATTTTGAGATTCTTTCCAAAGTATCGCTTCTTGAGATATTTGAAGAATGTCACCTCCCGAAGACATAACTTGTACGCCTATCTTTAAAACATGTGAGATGCTTTTCGAAGTAACGCTTCCTAAGATGTTTAAAGAGCATTGCTTCAATAAGGATGAGACGGCCCCATACGTCAATATTCCAAACTCTCAAAGAGCTATCCATAGCACTTCATCCCAAGATACTTGAAAAGCGTTAGCGGTCCCACACGCTGAATTCCAAACTTGTGAGGTGTATCTATTGCACTGCTTGTTGCATCTATCGCATTGCATGCTACACTTTCTCTTGTTGCATTCACCCTCTTCGCGTGAAATGCATTTAGGTTTGTTGTCACTTAGTTACAACTTCACCATTTTGCATGAAATGCATTTTGGCTTTCATTCACCCTTCAACCGTTAAATGCGTTTAGGCTTGTTATCACTTGGCTTGCATTCACCTTTTTCACATGAAATGTATTTAGGCTTGCATTCACCCTTTTTTGAATGAAATGCGTTTAGGCTTGTTGGTAACAACATCTTCCTTCATTCGCATGAAACGTGTTTGGATTGCACCATAGGGGTCGCCTTTGTTTACTGGTAGGTCAGAATTGGAGTTCTCTATTGTTGTGACTGCCAGTGGCATGTAAGTTTCCGATTATGTACTTCCCCTCCCTTATATCACTCGTGTGGTAGCACGTTTGAACAACTTCTTCGCCATGCACATGAAATGTGTTTGGCCTGTACCCTTGGGTTTGACTTTGTTGACTAGTAGGTCAAGTATAGAGTTCCCTATTACTGTGATTGCATCGCATGCCAGTTTTTGGAGGTTTTTCCACCAATCATCTTGAGATGTAAAAAGCACTAATATATCCCTATTTCTTTTTCATTTGTGTGAAACATGTTCGTATTTGATGCACCTTTCTTTTTCATTCATGTGAAACACGTTTGTATGCAATGCACATTCTTGATCATTTTGTTTGGTATTTGTTTACCCCCTTGATGTGTGGAAACATGGAAAGGTTGTATTCTCCATGCCCGTATCCTTTAGCATGGTTCATATCATTTGAACGAGGCTTACCTCGCATATTGTCATCTTCACATCATCATTCCATTGCATTGCATTGCATAAATATCAATTTTCAAACTGTTTTCAAAACCTTTTAGGCAGTGTGGTACACAGAAGCCCAACTTTCAAATAATAGGCTTTGTGAAGGTGTCAGTCTATTTTCAACTGTGTTTTGATCATATCATTTGCATCATGCCCCTGAACTACGCTAATTTGATTCATTGCAAAGAGATACATAAACAACCCTCAGGCCTACCAACTGTATTTGCATCATGTTTGTTTGCCCAGGTCTTATGTTCATGTCAAAAGGGTTGTCTTCAGGCTTTGACATTCACTCACGTCATGAAATGATGAACCGATCTTTGTCAAAGAGAGGCAACTGTGGACACCTCTTTTTGACCGGCCCTAAGACTTGGGCACCCTTTTCCAAACACTTAATAATGAAAATCTGGAACGTGTGCTACCTTTGAACTCAAGTCTGAAAGCGGATTTTAACCTTTCGCCCATTTTGGCCAAATGTTTTTAGATCTTTAAAAAAACCCTTTTTTAAAATAATTTTTGTCGTGCATAAATCCGATCATTTCCACGATGTTCAAGCTCATCTTTTCAATCAAAATGTTGTGATTTTCACTAAACTAAGCAAAGGCAAAGTGGAAATGCATGGAAATGAGGAGAATCCTCTTGAAAAGCCTTGTTCTCCCTATAATTTATCTCAGCCATATAAAATATAGTCCAATCGTACAACTTTTATGCTTGGCTGGCCATATTCTAGCTAGTCAGCCATAAAAGAGATGGCCGGACATATTTTGGTTGTCGTACAAATTTGTTGAGAAACAAAGCAGTTTTGGGGAGATAGTCCCCCCATGCATGAGAGGTTACCACCTCCGTAAATTTTTGCATGAATTACAGACCAAGCAACCTCCAGCCTATAAATTCACCTCTCTTTCACCTGTTGAAAGGGGAGGGAGGTTTACCAAGGCATAGAGACATTCCTCTTTGATCTCAAAGCCCTTTGGGACCTTCAAAATTTTCTCTCTATACTTACACCTATAGATGCACCATTGGAGCTTGAAGCTTTAAGCTATCTTCTGCTGAGAATTCAAGTCTGATCCTAGAAGCTTGAGCCTGCTTGGAGGAGGGTTTGCTAACCAAGAAGTCTCTCTTTTCTTTTTTTTTATCACTTGAAGTAAGTTCTTCAATTTCCTTTGCACTTTTTCTTCCATTCTCTATTCTTTTCTCTCTTGCCAAAAACTCTGAAATTTTGAATTTAATTGTTATGTGATTATGCCTTGTGGATATTCGAAGGGATTAGCCACCCTTCCAAACATTCCATATTCCATATTATGATTTTCTCATCTCCCAAACATTCCATATTCTGATTTTCTTTAGTAATTTAGATTAGATTTGGACTTGTACAAAGGGTTCTAGTCCTACCCTATGTTTTGTTTTCATAATTCTCTTATTTTCTTTCTTTTTCTTTCATTTTCATCACTTTCTCATCAATTTTCTCATCATCCAAACAAGTTTAATTCTCATGATTCAATCCATGTTCACATTTTAATAAGCATTCAGTTTCTTTCACTTTCTCTTACTTTGTCTCATGTTCTCTCTACTTTCTTGGAAACCAAACATGGCTTCCACTTAGAAATAATTTGTAATCTACTCTCTACATCTACTTTTACCATAAATTTGGGTATCTATTTACTCTTTTCCATGAGAGATGATGTAGATTCATATTCACTTCTTTTATTTGATTCTTATTTAGTTTCTATTTCACGTTTGTTTCTTCTATGATCGTCATTGATTTTCTATATCTTTGATGATCAAAAAAGTCTATCACCTCATCCCTTCTTCTATAAAGAGTATGGTAGTTCTCATTTGGGTTCCTCTCATTGCTTTGCTTCCATGATCATCATGTGATTTTTCCATATCATTGATCATTAAGGAAGACCATCATTTCATCTCTTCCATGATGAGAATGACAGATTTAGTTTATTTTCATTATTTATTTGATTAGGATCATCATTTAGTATCTTGTGTTACTTGATAACTTCTCTTGTGTTTTCATTTGACAGCTTTGTTAGTATAGTTTGATTAGCTTTTATTTTGGTTAGTAGTTACTTTTAGTATTTTTGGTTGAGTAGTTTCTTTTGTTTATAGCTTAGATGTATATCTGTCTTATCTTTTCTTATCTATTCCTTTTATTTAGAGTTTTCCCTATATTGGCATCGTGTGTTTTTTTTTTAAAAAAAATTTCATTATTCTTCCATGTTTTGCATCCATTTTTTATGCATAAGGCTTGACTCATTTTATCTCTCATTTGTTTATTTCTTATGTGATTATGTGCGCTTCCCCATGTCTTGAGATGGTTCGTATATCATATGATTAGTAGCCAAGTATTTAGTTGCATTTTTTGTGTGTGTTGCATTAGTTTCTTTACATCTAGAATCATACATATTTTTCTAACCCTTTTTGCTTGGCTTGGTGCGGACAAGTATTAGGTGAACTTCTTTCATCTTTAGATTCCGATTGTGTATGTTTTTCTTACTATGTCTAACATTCTTATTATGCGGCTACTTGCTTACTTGATATATCTCTTCCGATACCAGCAAATGGAGGTTAGTTTGCTTAAGTTGGGATGATATTAATTTCCATGCATATAGACTCATCTTTTCTTTAAGTTGTACCTTTTCAAATTCTTTTTCAAAACGCATGAAATCAAACATTCCAAAATAAATGATTTAGTCTATACTTGTTTGCTTTACATAGTAATTTTAGCATTAATAATCAGAACATGAGCATATATTGGTAATGAATCTCATATCTAGATTTAGTATAGGCCGATCTTTGATCAAGTGAGTAGGGTACTCAATTCATGACTTTCCTCCCTCATACCTAAATTCCTGAGCCGAGACATTTTGGTTACGATGGATAGTGGGCCGTTGGCATGAGTCATGGATTTTTTAATTTTCCCAGAAGATACTCTAAGTCTAGTGATGTAGTCCATTTTTAGCATTTCTTGTGATTAGTGGATTTTTTATGAATTTATCAAATTTAGACTCTCATTCTATTTCACATTGCACTAGTGGAATCAGACTAAAGATTCTAACTGTCGGGCCAATTCAGACCTCATCCAAGTGTTAGCAATGGTTCGAAAATCTGGGTAAAACTAGAATCTTTTGCTAAGTTTGGTCTAATTTTTAGGTGGGACCCAAGCGTCGATTTTCGCGGGTCAAAGTGGTAACGCGTTCTATGCCGCGTTGTGATTCACATGGTATATTTGGTTGCTCAAAACCATTATCAAGTGAATGGAAATTTGAAGCCAAAGTGTGCTCCATGGAAATGGAGTTTGGTGAAAAATACTTAAAGGTTGAAAAGTGGCTTGTCCCACATTCATTTGGTGGGAAGTTTTGGATGGGTTTATAAAGCTTAGGATTGGTACTTGGGGTGTGCCCCAAGAGGTACCCAAGTTTGTAGAAGGGAGAGGTTATAGGCAAAATGGGCTAGACTCATTGGACCCAAAAATCACCACACGCGCGCCGTCGTCCGTCCGGTCGGTCGGGCGGGCTGGGCTTCGGCGCGGGTGTGAGGTTGGGTTGGGCTTGTCCAGCCCAATACCTATCTTTTTGGGCCAAAATATTTGAATTTAATTTTATTTTTTGGTAAAACAAAAT
The DNA here is from genome assembly GCF_055761805.1 of Camellia sinensis. NCBI lineage: Eukaryota > Viridiplantae > Streptophyta > Magnoliopsida > Ericales > Theaceae > Camellia > Camellia sinensis. The sequence continues at coordinate 95,099,888 of NC_138962.1, forward strand.
CCAGAATTCAAATTAATCCGAAAATAAACTAGTCCGGTTTTACTATACACCCAAACAGGTCCCTTTCATTTTTATCTATTTGAATTTTGAACCCAACAGATTTAATCTGTTTAATTCAAAACCAAACAGGTTTCATACCTGTTTAATTCAAAACTAACAGCCACAATTTTGTCTATAAATAGACTAGCCCCTCATTTGGATTCTGTCATGACCCGAACCCGCCCCCGTGGGTTAAGGACATAACCGGCCAGTAATCATGAGATTACCTACGGCCTCGAACCAAGACAAATGTATTTTAACAAAGTTAATGGGGGCCAAACGGAAGCAGTTCAGAAACTTTGTCCATAGAGCTGTGCTTACATGGCACATCAATACAACCAAACACATATACATTCATAACTCACAACAGAAATGCAGTAGCATAAGTTCTGTATAAACAGGATCATCCAAAAACTAAGTCAACCCATGAAAACTATATACAACATATACAAAGACTTCGCCAATATAACAACATAAAACAAAATGACAAAAGGCGAAAGCGAGTCTCATGCGTGAGACACATAGGCTGACTTTCCAAAACTCGGTTGTTCCGCACAGACTTCACTGGGGTTGGGTCTGGACCTCTCTTGGCTCACCTACAAACACATGAATGAGCATAAGCGATAGCCCAATGAATAATATCAAATAAGAAGACACAAACGATATATAGAACAACTTACTCCGAACGGCCTTAGGCCCAATTCACATTTTTATTTAACATTTATTCTTCATTCCTATCAAAACGGCCTCTGGCCCACTCATTTATGTCAAAACGGCCTCTGGCCCATCCATCCATGTCAAAATGGCCTTTGGCCCATTCATTCATGTCAAAAAGGCCTTTGGCCCATTCATTCATGTCAAAACGGCCTTCGGCCCAATCATTCATGTCAAAACGGCCCTCGGCCCAATCATTTATGTCAAAACGGCCTTCGGCTCAATCATTTATGTCAAAACGGCCTTCGGCCCATTCATTCATTCATATCAAACATTTGTCCATAATTCAAACTGGCAAACTCACAAGGCTTATAAGGAAATAAGCAATTGGACAACTGATAAGTTTCAAATATCGATATTACTCACAGTGATCGGTTGGTTGGTTTGCGCTGGAGCTCGACCCTACACAGTCCATGAACACAAAAGGGTCAACAACCATTCAATCCGTTCCCAAATTCACATTTTCCTCTTTAGGCTTTATTCTTATCTCTTTAACTCAATTACAATGCTCAATGCATGCCTAAGAGTACTAAGAAGTGAAAGAGAACAGAAAACAAAACACAGAATGCATTTTCAAAATTTCAGAAAACAGGGTCTCCGCTCGAGCGTGGACTTCCCCGCTCGAGCGGACCCTTGAGGCTTGCAAAAGTACTGGATAGGTGAAAATTACGCTCGAGCGTTCATTCTGGCGCTCGAGTGGAAGGCCTCTCTACATGGCTTCCTGCTCGAGCGTGAACTTCCCCACTCGAGCGGACACTATGTCTGCAAAAAGTACTGGATGTATCATTTTTACGCTCGAGCGTGAACTTGGACGCTCAAGCGGAAGTTCATTCCACCTAGCTCCCCGCTCGAGCGGACATCATGGTCTACAAAAAATACTAGGAGCACGAAATTCACGCTCGAGCGGCGGTTTCCCCGCTCGAGCGGACATCAAATTTTTGGGTTTTCCCAAATTGTGTTATTGAGCTCAAATTCGACATTTCAACCACATTTCTTGCATATTATGGCTCCAATTTCACATATACTTGTACTAACATGATATAAACACCAAAACACATCATCATGGAGCTCAATTTCTTGCATTACCTACATGCATGTCTCAAATTAATCCAAATTCATCACCAATACATCAAATTCAAACATGTAATGCTTACACTTCCATGATCTATTCTTGCATGTGAGAAATACACATTATTCACAACTTATTTGGTGAAGAAATGGTCATACACATGGATTTCAATCAAACTTCAACATAGATTACTCAAATTAAGCTCAAACATGGAAATCCGTGACAACTCTCTACATGCATGTGTTTTATGACTTCAAATTCAATAAAATCAACTCAATTTCCTTATAATCAAACTAATTCATGTTCTTGGCCATTAATCAAACTTGAATTTACAAATTCCAAACAAAACCCATGAGATACTCACCTAGGAGCCTTAATCTTCACAATCTATGGCAAATTCTTGAGTTATCTTCAAGACTTTCAAAGTTCAAGAGCAAAACTTGCACAATTCTTCTCTCTCTCTCTCTCTATAGCCGGCCTTCACACCCTCTCCATGCCTATCTCAGATTTTTGAGTTCAAAAAGGAGCAAAGAGAGTGTATATGGCCATATAAAAAGTCTCACTAGTGCTTATTTAATAATATTAAATAGTTTGGCACTAATTCACCAATTTAATCAATTTAATTTGATCCAGATCAATTTTTCAATTAAACTTCACCGTAGGCTCTAAAAATTATGTCAATCACAATGGCGTAATCAATTTTGGTTTCGGTGGCCGTTAAGGCCTTCAATTTAATTTCCGAAGCGGAAAAAAAAAATCAAACAGATATTCCTACAGTGAACAGATAGAAATTCAAAACCACATATTTTCGCATAATGGCACACAAAATCATATTAAACACATAATCATACTTGGATTAAGGACCGATTAACATATTACGGAACAGGTGTATCACAAATTTATTCATTAATTTTCGTCCATAAAATTCTGTATTCATACTCTTCATTTTGCTGCATTATTTTCTTGTGAGAGAGAGTATAAAAACACTTAGTGTGTTCGTTGTACAAATATATTGTAGTGCTGCATATATTTGTTGTTGATCATTTCATCCTGGGAGATAGACGTCCATATTCTGAAAGTATCGAGGAGAGGACGAATTTGTTTTAAGGACACAGTATCAAACACTAGACTTGATCAGAATAATTTTCAAGATATTAATCAAGTAAGTTATTTATTTATTTTCTGTTTTATTATTATTTATTTAAATCAGATTTTAATTTAGTTTTGGTAACAAAATAAAATCTGTTTTTATTTATTTAATTCTGTTTCTAGTTTGATTTTTGTAATCAAACATTTTTCTCTCCTTTCCTTTATTTCTTTTGTATTCTGTTTGTTGTTAAGTACACAAACAGAATTAATTAATTTAATTACAGTGAAGATTGTCCAACACCAAGTGATCCCATATTGGGCCTTTTTCATTTTTCTAATAAATTAAATTATTTTTTTTTTTAAATAAAAAAATTAAAAACAAATTGAAACCAAACGAAATGGAATTGTTTCTCAAGACTCCATCTCCCCAACTTACAGATGTACATTATGGAATAGGCTTAAATTTGGTGCTCTAACAAGGGCTCTAATGAGATGGTAAGGTAAAAAAAAAAGCACCAAAATACCAAATTAATGGGTTGGTCCTACCCATTAGAGTCCTTAATTTAAAGCTCTCAAATATTTCTATACCGTAATAAAGTGAAATATTAAAAAAATAATTATTTGTTAAACTCATTATAGAATAACCATTCACGTATAATGATAAACATGACAATGAACCAAATGCAATAGCACCTATTATAAATATATATATATATTAAAAAAAAATGATCTCTCTTTCCACTTTCATTTCAACAGTCCAGGCCCTAAATAGCACATCACCACATAACAAAAAGTGGACACTGTAAAGTTTTAAAAAAAAATTAAAGGATCGTTTTGATACAAATATACGTGATGTTTCGCTAGATTTTTATAAATTTAAACGGTTAAACTTGTCAAACTTGTACTATTTTTTAAGAGTGTTGTTATTAGTATTTTATCAATTATTTTAGACTTATTATTTTTTTGGATTCTCATTTATAAATTTTTAAACTCTTAAAAAAAATTCTCTCTCAAATAATATCAAAATTATCCTTATAAAAATATTTTACCCATTCAATTGAATACACACTCTGCATCCCAAAAAACCTCTCTTTCAAAAACTCTAACAAAACCCATGAAGGTGATTACTATTTCATTTCCACATACATAGTCATGACTTGAGAAAATAAATATAAGATTTTTTTGTTGTTGATTCAAAATTCTTCTTTTGTGGGTTATGCGATCTCCACAAGTTTGAATTTATGATCTCTTAAGTGAGTTTCTTTGAATTCTTTGATAGTTTCAATTCTTATTCCTTATCTTACCTGGGTTTTATAATTTTAAAATTTGAAAAAAATTCATTAATAACGCTTTGCTATATGTTTTCGAATAAATAAAAAATATTCGATTACCTATTCCAAAATAAAAAAAATAATGTTCAGACCTGTATTCTCGAATTTTTGTCATATGTTCAGGAGTTCAGTTCCAAAAAAATGACGAACAATTTTTATTTTTTTAAATTTTTTTCAATAAATTTACCCTTACAATGTCAATTTTCTCTGAGTTAAGAACACCGTCAAAGTTATGAACCTCCTTTGAACTTTTATTGTTGTACTTCTCTCATCTCATAGAGTTGTAGTTGTCGAAAAAATTCCACTCATTGTCATTGCCGAAAAAAGTATAGATAATCAAATAGTTGCCACCGTCACTGCCGGAATATTACTGCCAAAGGATTTTCAAGGTTTTGAAGGTGGGTAGGTTTTGAATGTGAGATTTGGAGAAGATAGATGGGTGGTGATGGAGATGTCTCATAAATCCTAACTCATTATGTAATGAGTGTGTAGGCTTAATTGTGAGATGGAGTGTCTCAAAATTATTGATATCATTTTTGTTAATTTCATTTGATGTTATTATTGTAATAAAAAAAATTAAAAATAGAGAGTCTAAAATAATTGATGAGGTACTAATAGCAATATCCCCTTTTAAAGATAACTAGACAAATATAATAACATTAATGATGTAAATTATTATTTCAATGATCTAAATAAGTATACTTTTTTATTTGTTATGAAAAATATGTAAAAAAATAAAAAAAAATGATATGACCCAAAAAATAAAATAAAATATGTGTAATTATTAGGTTACCTCATGTTGGAACAATCTTCTGTGTAAATTAATAAAATTAAATAAATTCAAACAAAATAAATAATTAACATACCGGATTTATTTATCGAACCGAATTAAAATTAAGACCAAGTCGAGTGTGTGACACTCTATCCTTAAGACAGATTCACCCCGCTACGGTGCTTACGGTTGAATGGCGTCTATCTCCCAGGATACAATGATCTTCACAAATTTACAGAAGCACTTCAAATAAATTTGTTCGGCGAACCAAACCTGTGATCTATACTCTCTTTAATTTATTCTAAAACTAAATATGAAGAATAAATGCACTTTGAGAAAAATTGGACAGCAATGAGACCACTTCACTGAATTTTTCGGATTTGAAAATTCGATCCCAAACCTGCTAGAATTGATGGTATTTATAGGCAGCAAACAGTTCCGAACAGGTATCAATTTTAAGAAGTGAAAAGGTGCATTATTTCAATTCAAATAAAGTTGACCGTTTGATCTCAAATTCAAACATTTGAAAAAGTGTTCCGTTAGAGAATGTTCCAAAACTGTAGGTAATTTATTATTTAAACTATTTCAAATATATATATATATATATTAAACTTAATTAAATATATATATATATATATATATATATATAAATATAAAACTATTGAAATAGTTAAATAAATAAATAAATGAAGAGGTACAAACTTTAGGAAACTTAATATTTGAATTTAGAATTAAATTAAATTCTCACAATTACAAATTTTAGGAAACCACTTAGGAACCCAAAATTTGAATTTAGAATTAAATTAAATTCCTACAATGATTTTTATTGAAAAAATTCAAATGAATTTTTTATCTAAAAAATTAATGTTAGACCCGAAAACGACGTCAACTTCCCATTCACTCATAAATGGTTTTTGACGTTCCGTCTTCACCGTGTGACTTGCCACGCGGCAAGGAACACGTCACCTCTCCGGACCCACGTGTGACTTGCCACGCGGCAAGGAACACATCACCTCTTCGGACCCATCCCAAATAACGTTTGGGGCCCACTCAATTTTGAGCTAAAAAATATGCCTATATTGAACCATTTTTCCAACAATCCCCCACATGAAAGGAATTTGACGGAGAGAAAATGCAACAACATGATCTAATTACAGAGAGTACAGAAATTGGAAATATTCTGCAAATGATAGGTAGTTTTTGGCTTTGAACCTTCCCTTGTGAGACACTATCGGATTTACTAGCTAACCAGTGAACATGATGTCTTGAACTGTTCAGCCGTTTGTGTAAACCAAGACAATAGAACTCACACAGTATATTCCCAGACACAATTTAGTTCTCACTATTGTGTTCATTTTGCCCTAAACAACCTGGTCTTCCATGAGTGCTCTAAGGACTTGTAGTCCTTCACAAATCTTATAGAACCGGCCCAGTTCACACTCACATAGGTGATTCTCATGAAGAGTATCCTGCCATACTCCACTAGGTTTACCTAGATATAAAAATCATTAAAATTTTACTTAACCTCAAACGCTCCAGACATCACTATTTCATCAAAGAAATGGGTAGGAGTTAGACTCCCCAGTGATCCTTCTGAGTCAATCACAACTCGGTTGTCCCTTTGAACCTAGATCTTAGGATCTCCAGTCAACTAGGTTGGGTTGCCATTGTGGTAACTCTTATTTAATAGGCTTAAGTCCCATTCCCCTCGATGAATTCTCAACTAACTCTCTTGCTAACCCTTTGGTTAGTGGATCCGCTATGTTATCTTTAGACTTAACATATTCTATGGAAATAATTCCATTAGAGAGTAGTTGTCTCACGATGTTATGACGACGACGAATATGTCGTGACTTACCGTTATACATATGACTCTGTGCTCTACCTATAGCTGATTGACTATCGCAATGTATGCATATAGCAGGCACCGGTTTTGGCCATATTGGAATATCTTCAAGGAAGTGGTGAAGTCATTCTGCCTCTTCCCCTGCTTTGTCTAAAGCTATGAATTCAGATTCCATAGTAGACCTAGCAATACAAGTCTATTTGGAAGATTTCCAAGATACAGCCGCCCCACCAAGAGTAAAGACATACCCACTAGTGGACTTCGAGTCTCTAGTATCCGATATCCAATTTGCATCACAGTATCCTTCAAGTACTGCTGGATATCTAGTATAATGAAATCCAATGTTACGAGTAAATTGGAGATATCTTAGAACCCTTATAATTGATTTCCAGTGTTCTACTCCCGGATTACTCGTATATCTACTTAATTTACTTATTGCATAAGCTATATCTGGGCGAGTGCAGTTCATCAAGTACATTAAGCTTCCAATAATTTGGGCATACTCTAATTGAGAAATACTTTCCTGTACATTCTTAGAAAGATACAAATTAACATCTACAGAAGTTCTAGCAAGATGATCATCATCTTTGCTGAATTTGTCAAGTATTTTCTCAATGTAATGAGATTGTGACAAAGCATATCCTTCTGATGTTTTGGTAATTTTCATACCAAGTATTACATCAGCAATGCCCATGTCCTTCATGTCAAAATGTTTATTCAACATTTTCTTGGTAGTTTTAATCATGTCATTATTACTACCAATGATGAGCATATCATTTACATAAAGACATACAATCACATAACCTTTATCTGTGTTTTTCATATAAACACATTTGTCACACTCATTAATTTTAAATCCATTTGACATCATTGCCTTGTCAAATTTCTCATGCTATTGCTTTGGCGCTTGTTTTAAACCATATAATGATTTAACCAATTTACACACTTTCTTTTCTTTCCCTGGAACAGAAAACCCTTCTGGTTGTTCCATGTAAATCTCTTCATTTAACTCACCATTTAAGAAAGCGGTTTTAACATCCATTTGATGAATTTCTAGATTATATAGAGATGCAATGGCAATTAGCATTCTAACGGATGTTATTCTAGTAACCGATGAGTATGTGTCAAAGTAATCTAGACCTTCTTTTTGTCTAAAACCTTTGACTACAAGTCTTGCCTTGTATTTGTCTATTGATCCATCCGCTTTCAATTTTCTTTTGAAAATCCACTTGTACCCAAGAGGTTTACAACCTGGTGGCAAGTCCACTAATTCTCAAGTGTGATTTTGCAAGATGGATTCAACTTCACTGTTGACAGCTTCTTTCCATAAATGAGCTTCAGGACAGGACATAGCATCTTTAAAAGTTAAAGGCTCATTTTCTAACAAATATGTTAGAAAATCTGGACCAAAAGATTTTGAGGTTCTAGCACGTTTACTACGCCTAAGTTCCTCTTCCTCATTTTGATCTAACTCTTGTTCTTGATCATGTTCTTGATCCTGACTAGTAATAGCATCAAAAGATCTTTTATTAGTAGTAGTCTCTTGTCCAGTCTTCTTTGGAAATACATGTTCAAAGAATGACGTATTCTGAGACTCAATAATAGTATTTACATGCATTTCGGTATGTTCTGATTTATGAATCAAAAACCGATATGCACTACTATTCTTGGCATAACCAATGAAAAGGCAATCAATTGTCTTAGGACTTATCTTAGTCTTTTTAGGACTAGGAATAGCCACTTTAGCCAAACACCCCCACACTTTTAAGTATTTGTAGGATGATACTCTTTCATGCCACAATTCATAAGGTGTTTGATTCACTTTCTTTCGGGGTACTTTATTAAGTATATAATTAGCAAAAAGTATCGCTTCCCCCCACAAGTTTTGAGGTAATCCAGAACTTATTAACATGGCATTCATCATTTCTTTTAAAGTCCTATTTTTCCTTTCAGCAATTCCATTTTGCTGAGGTGAGTAAGGAGCAGTGGTTTGATGAATTATTCCATGTTCTTTACAAAATTCACCAAAAGGTGATTCATATTCACCACCTCTATCACTTATAAGTTTCTTGATTTTCTTACCAAGTTGATTCTCAACTTCATTCTTATATTGAATGAAAGTTTCCAAAGCTTCATCCTTGGTTCGAATTAAATAAACATAACTATATCTAGTATAGTCATCTATAAAAGTGATAAAATACTTTTTCCCACCTCTAGTTTGAATTGATTTAAAATCACAAATGTCACTATGAATTAATTCAAGTGGTTCCGTACTTCTTTCAATTGAATGAAAAGGAGTTTTAGATAATTTTGCCTCAACGCAAATTTCACATTTATGATTTGAATCAATGTTAAATTTAGGTAAACATTCCATATTAATTAATCTACGCAAAGATCCATAATTAACATATCCTAGTCTACCATGCCATAAATTTGAAGACTCAAGCAAGTAATAAGAAGATGTATTTTTATTAATGACTAAGGGTACAACGGTCATTACATTTATCTTGAAAAGGCCATCAGACATGTAACATTTTCCTACATACATCCCGTTTTTAGTAAGTACAAACTTGTCACTTCCAAAAACTAGCCTAAACCCATTTATACTCAACAATGATCCGAAAACTAAATTCTTGCGAATTTCCGGTACATGCAGCACATTGTTGAGAGTGAGTTTCTTTCCTGATGTCATTTTCAGAATAATCTTTCCTTATCCTTCAACTTTAGAAGTTGAGGAGTTGCCCATAAAAAGTTGTTCACCATTGTCCACTGTAGAATAAGATGTGAACATCTTTTTGTCGGCACAAATATGGCGAGTAGCACCAGTGTCCACCCACCATTCTTTAGGATTTTCGACAAGATTAGCCTCGGAAACAATTGCAGAAAGATTGATGTCATCGACACCATTGGAAATATTGTCCATTTCAATCATATGGGCTTGAGCAAGCTTCTTGCTTGTTCTTCTTTTGCTTTTGCCTTTGTTACGGCAATTTTTGGCCCGATATCCCTCTTTGTCACAGATGTAACATTTGCCATTAAACTTGTACTTTTTATTATCCCCCCCTTTAGAGCCTTGTGATGAACTTTTTCCAGAAGACTTTCGTTTCTTAGTTTTTGAAGCATGTTCCACCACATTTGCCTTAGACTCCATAGGATGCTTACCAGCCCGCTTTTCAGAATTGCGGTTGTTCTCCTCAATCCTTAAACGCGCAATTAATTCGTCCATAGAAATTTCTTTGCGCTTGTGTTTGAGATAGTTCTTGAATTCCTCCAGTCTTTTGGTAATTTTTCAATTAAGGCTGCAACTTGGAAGGATTCACTGAGAGACATGCCTTCTGCGTAAATGTCATGCAGAATGAGTTGAAAATCTTGAGCTTGGCTGATCACAGTTTTTGAATCAACCATTACAAAATCCAAGAATCTGCCAACCACAAATTTCTTTGAGCCGGCATCTTCCGTTTTGTACTTTTTCTCCAACTATTCCCAAAGTTCCTTTGCTGTCTTGATTGGACTGTAGACGTTGTATAATGTGTTGTTAAGTCCGTTCAAGACGTAATTCCGGCAAAGGAAATCGGCATGTTTCCAAGCATCAACCGCAGCAACCACTTGCCGGTCAGTTTCATCCTCTTTCAGGATAGGAAAATCTTCACGGAAGAAATGAGCGAAGTTCAGAGTTGTAAGATAGAACAACATTTTCTGTTGCCATCTTTTAAAGTCAGTTCCTAAGAACTTCTCTGGCTTTTCTCCATGATTTATTGGCACTGTCGCCACAGGAGAGGGGGTTGGTGTCATTGCAGCCACCACAGTAGTACTTGTTTGGGCATGAGTTTCAATAGCCATCAATTCTAATATATAAAACAAAATTATAATTAGAATTTACACTACACAGAAAATTAAACCAAATTCACAGAATTAAATTCTGTAAAAATAAAAGAAACAAGAATGTAACTTTTATTTTCCAATTAATTTGAAAATAAAATAAAATTTTATTTAAACAAATTAATTCTACACAAAAAATTAAATTCTGTAAAATAAAAGAAATAAAACTATAACTTTTATTTTTCAATTAATTTGGAAATAAAATAAAATTTTATTTAACCAAAATAATTCCACACAAGAAATTAAATTCTGTAAAATAAAAGAAATAAGAAAATAACTTTTATTTTTCAATTAATTTGAAAATAAAATAAAATTTTATTTAACCAATTTAATTCCACACAGAAAATTAATTTCAGCAACACTTCAATAATTAAAATACTGAAAATAGAATTTTAATTAATGAAAACTCAGAAAATAATTTCTAAAACCCAAAATTAATTTCTGAAAAAAATTCCACAAAAATATATTCTGAAATTGTTAATGACACCAGTATCGTACTACTAGTTGTTGTCAAAGAAAAGAGACAATATATTACTACTATCTGTCAAATAGCATATAATCACTATTTGTTTTTCCAACCAGAATATTATTTTGTAAATTCACAGAAAATAATTTTCTTCTGAAATTATTTACAAAGAATGAAAAAGGGAAACAAACCAAAAATTCTATAAACAGAATAATTCGAACTCTGTCTTAAGGTTGTTGGAACAATCTTCTGTGTAAATTAATAAAATTAAATAAATTCAAACAAAATAAATAAATAACATACCGGATTTATTTATCGAACCGAATTAAAATTAAGACCAAGTCGAGTGTGTGACACTCTGTCCTTAAGACAGATTCGCCCCGCTACGGTGCTTACGGTTGAATGCGTCTATCTCCCAGGATACAATGATCTTCACAAATTTATAGAAGCACTTCAAATAAATTTGTTCGGCGAACCAAACATGTGATCTATACTCTCTTTAATTTATTCTAAAACTAAATATGAAGAATAAATGCACTTTGAGAAAAATTGGACAGCAATGAGACCACTTCACTGAATTTTTCGGATTTGAAAATTCGATCCCAAACCTGCTAGAATTGATGGTATTTATAGGCAGCAAACAGTTCCGAACAGGTATCAATTTAAAGAAGTGAAAAGGTACATTATTTCAATTCAAATAAAGTTGACCGTTTGATCTCAAATTCAAACATTTGAAAAAGTGTTCCGTTAGAGAATGTTCCAAAACTGTAGGTAATTTATTATTTAAACTATTTCAAATATATATATATATATATATATTAAACTTAATTAAATATATATATATATATAAAAATATAAAACAATTGAAATAATTAAATAAATAAATATATGAAGAGGTACAAATTTTAGGAAACTTAATATTTGAATTTAGAATTAAATTAAATTCTCACAATTACAAATTTTAGGAAATTACTGAGGAACCCAAAATTTGAATTTAGAATTAAATTAAATTCCTACAATAATTTTTATTGAAAAAATTCAAATGAATTTTTTATCTAAAAAATTAATGTTAGACTTGAAAACGACGTCAACTTCCCATTCACTCATAAATGGTTTTTGACGTTCCGTCTTCACCGTGTGACTTGCCACGCGGCAAGAAACACGTCACCTCTCCAGACCCACGTATGACTTGCCACGCGGTAAGGAACACATCACCTCTTCGGACCCATCCCAAATAACATTTGGGACCCACTCAATTTTAAGCTAAAAAATATACTTATATTAAATCATTTTTCCAACACCTCAAACAACATAATTTCTCAGAAAACTTTCCACTTAAAATCATTACATTAGAGAACAGAATAGAGAACAACCTAGAGTACAGAAGACAGACCACATGATCCATCCAACAAATAATTGCTGATCCAACGCAGAGTACGGAAGACAGACCAATCCATCCAACAATTAATTGCTGATCCACAGCTCAACAGTGGTGGCCGTAAGAAATGAGTGAGGATCCTCTCCTTGCAGTTTCGGTGCTTGCGTCCGTCTTTGCAGGCTTTTGGGTCTACTTTTAGGCCTAATTTTGATAATCCGAACCGTTCATATTTTATAATTTATTCAGTATATCATACCTGTAAAAAATCAAGTTGATCGGATATCAGAAAGCATATGTTCGGAAAACTGTTTATTAAATTCTTTAAAAAATAGTGTTTAGTTCAATTTTTCAAACACATACTTTCTGATATCCGATCAACTTGATTTTTTACAGGTATGATATACTGAATAAATCATAAAATATAAACGGTTCGGATTATCAAAATTGAGCCTAAAAATAGACCCGAAGGCCTGCAAGGACGGACGCAAACACAAGTTTGCAAGGAGAGACTCCTGACTCGTAAGAAATTGGCATACAATTATAACAACAATGGTCATTCTTTGTCCAAATAATCTTGAAAAATATTGAAACATTGTAGTGTGGATGATTCAGGTGCACCAAAGCTTCGAGGAAGGTGGATTGAATTGAAAACAAAGGCGAACCACCACGGGGTTAACTTAGTTCCCAAAACCTTTTTTAAGGTTTGTACTGGTGTGCTTGCTTAAACAAATATAAGGTATACAAAAACATTAAGGCTCCATTTATTTTGACCTAAAATATTTTATATAAAAATTAATTTTTTTATAAATTAATTTTATGTAGAAAAAATATTTTTATTTTTGTTTTTTGGTATTTAGTTGACACCTGAAACAAAAATATTTTATTACTTAAAAGAGAAATTTTGATTTAATAAAGTGTTATTTATGACTTTTTAGTGAGTTAAAACATTTATTTAAAAAGTTTAAATGTATTGGAAAAGTAGTGAGTTTACGAAATTTTTAAAAGTAAGTCATTTTTTGAAAAATGATGTAATAATATTATCCTTAAAAAATATTTTACTTACTTTTTGTTCAACAAAACAATAATAAATGAATAAACTATTTTTAACAAAAATATTTTACATCAAAACAAACAGAGTTTAAAAAAATAAATAAATAAAAAATAAAAAACACAATTTAAGCAAACAATCCAAGCCATCTATTAGCCATATGTCACAAGAAAGGGGAAGAGAAAACAACATATATACCTGTGGACTAGATTTAGCATTTAACGACTTAAAATTTGAGTCTAATGTATTTTTATAATAATTTTGATCGAATATTATGTTTGGATAGTAAGAATGAACGAGAATCTTATTAGCAGAAATCAAAATGTTAACAATGGGATTCCTGTTTCAATATGATCCAAGCATTTGAATTATTAAATTAGGCTTTGTTTGGCATGTGCTAAAATAATGTGTTATTTTAGCAAATTATTTTATTTGGATTACATCACCTCTTATGTAGGTCGTACCATCTCTTTACCACATAACTTCAACCACAATACACATTTTACATTTTTTTTATAAGAAGTCAAAATATATTAATCTAGCAATTCCCAAACAACCCGGTAATGTTTTATGGATAAATATTGTGAGACCATCATTTACCATGATTTTTTCAGTCAAATAGTTAAACATTCCTCCAAAAATTTGAAATTCTCATTAAGGGTGTGGAAATTAGTTTCCGACTTAGATGTGATAATCTGAATTAAACTTGGGAAGAATTATCAGAACTAATAGGCTCGGCAATGGATTCAATCCCCATTAGGAATGAGCAAGTCCAGAATTTAAGGAGGATTAGTAGCCCAACCCAGTCTAGCCCAGCCCATTAGGGCACAGCCATGGATTCAACCCCATTACAAATGAACAAGTCCATAATTTCATGAGGCTTGCAGCCCAGCCCATTAAGGTGGTGAATTTCCGGAGGTTAAGGATTCAAAAGCTTTAAGACCATATTTATCTAGACTGACTGGATAAAGAGATATTATATTCTAAACTATTAATTGTGTAATATATAATCCTAAATTATTTCTATTAATTTTGTAATATATAATCCTAAATTATTTAATTAAAAATGACGTGTATTCTATATTTATTTTATCATGAAATTAAATGTTTAGAAATAATTATTGTATTGAATATAATATATGGTTGAAATATTATGAAAAAAAATAAATGCTTAATATACTATTTTACTATTTTCAATTGTTTACTAAGTAATAACAATACTAAATTTGTCTTTAATATTTTAATTGTTTTTAGGTAGATTAAATAAAAAATTATTTTATTTTATTTTTTAAAAATTAAATAAATTTATTTTTTTAATTAACTAAATTAAATAAATAAAACATCAATAAAAAAATTGTTATTTTTAAAATAAAAATTAAATAAGTTATTTTCAAAAATATTAAATATCAAGTAATGAAATTAAATAAAAAAATCAATAAAAATTAAATAATGAAAAGAAAAGAAAATATCAACAAAAACTTGAAATAAAACATCAATAAAAAAAATCAATAATAATTTATTTTAAAAATTAAGTAAATAAACATCAATAAAAATTAAAAAAATTATTTTATTTTATTTTTTAGTTGAGATTTTTATATTTTATTTTATTTTACTAAATACAATATATAATGAAATCAAATACTATGTATCGTTTATGTATCATTTTACAACGTAATCTCATGAGATTCAAATCCCTCCATTTCTATCTCACGTCCCCTTCAGGACACAATAGTCTCCAAAATATATGAGATTCATAATCCGATGGGACTCCTAATCCGGCCTACAAATTCTCAACCAAACAATATACTCTATAGTAGATTGGACATGAAGTCTAATCTCCCTCCAATCCTTCCAAACAAACACTCCTATAGTTAGTTTAACTGGGATTGGTCTAGTGAGAGCAATTTGGAACCTAAGAGGGTGTGCTCCTTCCAGCTCTCAAATTCAATTCTCACTAAGTGTTATCAATTTCTTGAGACCACGCCCACAGACAGAATCCAAAATTAGTTGAGGTGTACGTAAATTGACCAGACACCCAATCATAAATAATATATATATATATATATATATATAATACAGTTAGTTTGTCACCCATCAGAACACAAACCAGGACTAGGAAGCTTCACACACATAAAAACCACGAGCGCCAAAAAAACTAGTGTTTTATGGACAAAGCTAAATTCTATACCATGAACTAACGAACTATGAAAATTGTCTGTCATACCGGAAGTAAACTTACTGAAGGGATAACTTTCAAGGGAAGAAGGTTGAACGGAATGGATCATACTGATCAAAACGAACTGGACCATCATAGAAACAATGATCCCTCGGCACATCCCTCGGGCTATGGCTACCAAAAGTCTGTGTTCTGTCATAGAAACTAGTACCCCTGAATGTGTCTGCGGGCCAATGAAATGATACTGGCTCATCATAATAACAGGGTTCTCTTGGGGCATCCCGGGCAAAGAAATGGATTGATCTATCAGGGTATAAGCCCATATGCCGGTCAACACTATGGAAACCTCCCAAATCATAGCGTCCCCGTGACGGGACAAAGTATGATGTACCTCGATCGGCATACTGGCCTAATTGATATCGATGAGGTGAATGTATCGAGTGAACAGTTGAATCAGCAGCAATAGAAGCATTTGGAGTGTCTTCTGATACAGCTAAACAAGGACGTTTATTGCCCCTCTGTTGCTCCTGATCCTTTGGGGCAGACACAGGAGTGTCTTCTGATACAACTAAACGAGGACGTTTATTGCCCCCCAGTTGCTCCTGATCCTTTGGGGCAGACACAGCCGGAGACCCACAATTCTTCTCACTGCTCTGCTGCTGTGGTTGAGACTTGGGGTTTGCTGGTGAAGTATATCTAGTGTTTGCCTTTTCAGTCAGCACATTTATGCATTTTTCAAGGTTCCTCAGCGAATAATCAATTTCAAGCTTGTGATCTTCGACGCATTTGATCACAGCCCTCAAAGCAGCTATACTTTTCCTTGCAATAATAGTCTGTAAGCAAGTTAAAGTAAACCATAACCAAGCTAAGGATTGGATCTTACACTACAAATTAAAGATGCACTAAAATGGCAAAACAAGAGACAAAGATACCTCTCCTCTAGTTAAGTTCTCTCTCTTGCAAGTTTCGTCAGCAATCTTTTTCCAGTACTTGAAGTAGTCTTCCAAGATCGGAACTGGTGGGAATTTGTCAACCAACTCAAATGCATGTATAAATCTAACAGCTGCAAGATTCTGCCTCTTTTTGATAAGGCCTTGAACAAAATCTGTAAAAAAGACAATGACCTAGTCGATAGTTGAGAAAAATATCTAATGTTAAACAAGAAATCGCACGGACAAATAAGAACATAATTACATAAAAGTTTAGTGAATCCAAACTAAGCCAAAAGTATTCTTTTTAATGAAGTGCACGAAGGAAACGGCATTATAAGACATTGAGGCTTTCAGTCTCAGAAGTTTGAATTGAAATTCCATTGTGAAGCACTTTCAAATTGTTTTTACTTCTTTTGAAATGTTTTTGTTTCAGTGCTCACCAAAACAACATACCGTAACAAAATTTTGATCCTTGACGATGCCCCCTTTCTCCATTATGCTCAAGAAAAAATGTCACTCCCTCCTTTTCCATCCTTCCCCATCAAGTAGGCAACCTCCCCTTCATCTTTTTC
Source organism: Camellia sinensis (assembly GCF_055761805.1). Taxonomy (NCBI): domain Eukaryota; kingdom Viridiplantae; phylum Streptophyta; class Magnoliopsida; order Ericales; family Theaceae; genus Camellia; species Camellia sinensis. Next base: position 95,117,199 of record NC_138962.1, read on the forward strand.
CTTCCTTGTCTTGATTAACCAAAGATCCCACAACATTACCTACAGACACCTCCAAACTACTGCTCATTCTATGCTTCCAAAAATAAATGGAAGAAGAGCCTTGAGGGAAGGAGGCAAGACGAAACTTGCTCAAAATCGCCCTACCGTTCCCAAGGACCCCATCCCTGCTTCCTTTTAGGGTAAGAGATATCGCTGCTGCCAATAGCACGCCATGTATTCAACTATGCCCTAAATCACTCTTCCACCTTCTAACCCATTGAAATATCCTCCTCTATTATACTTCAAAGGTGATGCAGTCCCCTCAACCTTGTGATGAGTTTATCCTTCTATCTTCTTCACCATCACAAAACCTACCTCCAACTCACCATTTTAACCTTAGCCAGAGATGAGAGAACCTCAAATGATTGTGGGGTTTGCACTTAAGTTCGTGAAGCTAAGCTACACAAAAAACACTAAGGAGTTGTGTCTGTATCGAATTTGTCAAACAACAAAACTCATTAAACACTCCTGAATTGATCTGAATATTTTGTCCATTGTTTAGATACATATGAAACACATTGCAAGTTTAAAGAAAATAACTTAGGATCGAATGATAAAATAACAATAATGTGGGTTTATATATTAATCCCTCTTCCTTTAGTTTTTTTAATTTTAGGAATTCTAAACCTGAAAACTTAGAATTTGTTTATGAATATAGCTTTCTAAAATAGATATTATAACTTTTTATTCACACTTTTTTTCTAATATGTGGAATGTAGAAAATAATTCTTATCATTTTGATATAATAAGATATATTCATAATGTAAACAAGGAAGAAATAGTTAATGTTTTCATGTACATATATATATATTTGTTGTCATGTCATCGTAGCCATGTTGTGTCGTATTTGTCTCCCGTGTCTGTATTTGTGCTTCTTAATATTGAAGTGTATGCAATAATAAAGATGCATTGTGGACGAAGAGAAGCAAAGGACTCCAAGTGAGTAAAAAGAACCATTTATTCTGATGTAGTCACTCTGCCTTTCACCATGGTAAGATGACAAACTCATCCATGCAAACCTAATTGGTCAATAATGCCGCATCTTTCTCCATGGATAAAAGAACCGTGTTTATAGCCAAGGATGTATCACCAACAATTCTCAATTTATTAAAAATGTTCTTAAAATTTTTTGTTTATTTTTATTATTATGATAAACATAAATAATTTTACAAGAATTTAATAAGAAAAATTAGTAAAAATATATCAGAAGTTTTTTCTAGTCAATAAAGTCCCTTACTATCACAAATTATTAAATCATCACATAATTAGTTTTGTTGTTTATCAGTTGACCTCCTCCCATATAAAATAATCAACCTATCATCAGAGCAAACAAGTCCAACACCATGAAGCATAATAATGCTTAACCTTTAACAAACCAAGATAACAGATTTTAATAAAATAAATAGAACATATAGAATCGGGTAGAAATTTCAAGTCAACAAACACCATATAATGTAAGGCAACATTGAGGTGGAAATGGAATTGTGACATCAGCAACTAAATTCTTAGACAAATAAGAAAGAATTACAAGTAAAATGTGTCAAGGGACTACCACCTGGTTACAACAGTGAGGGGGAAAAAAAAAAAAAAAAAAAAAAAAAAAAGCCTTTCAGGAAGCTCAACAAAGATCAAGCCTACACATTGGCCAAAAAAAGGGCAGCCTAGAGCACAAGGATCCAGCCACTGTGGGGTCTGGGAAGAATGACCATAGTTTCCATCCCTTCATCCCTTGGACCCCTTATTTTTCCCATTGAGAGCAGGATATAAAAGGGACCTCCAGGCTGCCCTGTTTGGTTCCTGAATAAGAGAGCCCAAATTCCAACTCCCTCCCAAAGACACGTGTAAATATATGGAATGACATGTGTCTTAAACGTCGGTATATAGAGGTACATGTGTTACCTTATAAAGACACATGTCTGGTCTGCATGTTCAGTCACGCTGGCACGCTAGATGCCTCAGTCCTAAACTCCATCATTACGAAGCTTGCTTATTTGACATCCCACAAGAGTCCAGAGTTATAAGCCATCTCATGATTGCAGTGTTCTTACCACATATCTGATCACCATGGTGTTCTTACCATGCGACCCTTTATTGCAGTTGTCAAACCGCATATCTCCTAGCGGTCCCATGGTGGTCAAACTGCATGCCTCATTACCACAGGTGTTGTAACGCGCCACTCATTACCTAGGCCAAGAGGCAAGGTCTAAGTACGATGAAGTCTTCGGCATGCACCATGGGACATTGGGGTTGTGGCTTGGTAGCTAGAGATGAAAGTTCTGCCGTGGCACAATGAGCTACCTTTGGCCAGTCCACCAAGAAAGAGACTGCATCACTAGCTCATGTACAGAGTCTCGAGGACCAAGGCGAATCCTAATAGAATGGTTACTCTGGAATATTCTCTAGCATATTCTAGTAGAATTTCAGTATATCTGAAAAGTTTGTTAAAAGTACTCCTACATTAGACTTGATCAAACTTGGAATACTCATTCTCTTTTAAAGGTAATCACAAGGCTCTTCATTGCTTCTCCATTGAGTGTTTTGCCACTCTAGCAAACTCCTGATCCCAGTTGTCAATACCTTTCTACAATTCAAACCCTTTGAAGTTCGGTTTTCCACCTTTCCTAATCCAGGGAAACCCCTTATTACCGAATCCACAATCTCTTTGTGAGAGGCTCATGCACCTCCATCATTCCACCATCTATTTTTGATGTCGACAACCCTCCGAACACCAAAACTATCCTAGTACGCTATTCATCAAGGAGATCGCAAAATCTATTCCCATGTTGAGCCCTGCCAAAATCTTATTCTCCTACTTCATAAATAACTTTTCCCATGCAGAACACTTCCAACCACCAGACTCTCTAACCCATTGTGCCACCACTCTCAAACTCCCTACCCTAACCATACAATGATGTAAAAACTCCTTCCAACAACCACCACCACACACTCATAAAAAACAACCCAACCCCCTTCCCATTTGAGTATATTGACCTCCATCCATCTCAAAGGACAACTTATTAACAGAAGAGATCATGATGAGCCAACGAGAAACCACGACTGCCCATTAGCTCATCGAGCATCAAACGATAAATGAAACAACCACAGTAAACATTACTATTGAAGAAATAGAAACAATTACAAGTCTCAAATGTGCTAGAAGTATTAGTAATATAAAGATTACTGTGGGAGCCAAATATAGGTAGATGCAGAATAGCCGAATATCATCACTTAGAAAATCAGGATATATATATTATATTCGGGTTCGTCCTGTATGATCCCCGAAGCCGAATAGACTAATCGGCGATAGAAGAAGTTGAACAAAAAGCCGAATGTGAATTGGCATACGACAGAAGCGGCCGAACGAACAATCACGCGATGGATCGAGAGTGGGCCCGACCTTGGGGCCCAAAAGCGAATATAAATAGAGAAATATCAACCAAAGAGAGGTACGTGAGAACAAACTCAAGAAACTTAAAACTCAAGCAAACAAGAGACCTATACTAACTTGTCCGTCGGAGTACTAATTCCGGCACTCCGACCGGAGTGTTAATCCCTTTTTCAGGTGGCGATCAAAGGATCAGGGATGACGTTCAGGACCCCAGAGTATTTCCAAACCTACACTTCCACAGTTTGCGCCGTCTGTGGGAATATTCAAGCTTATTGATGGCGAGCGTCATAGAAGATCCTCCGATAGTCGTTGACGAAACTACACCAAGAGACGACCTCACTCCAAGAAACATGCTGGAAGCATGCTGGGACCGAAGAATATCGTCTCGTGCCGTGCTTTGAACTTTGATTCAGTAGCTCAGACCTCACCCTCAACTTCAATGCATGAGACAATGCAGACGATTATGGATCAGGCAAGGCAAAACGAACAGCTGCTGGAGAACATGATGGCTGAGAATGAGCACCTCTACCAGGATTTGGCCTTAGAGGTGGCGAAATCCCAACAAGCCGCATGCCAGGACCGGGTTCGACCTTCGGGAAAGAAGGATGGTCACCCACGTCGACTTCAGAAACGCAATAATGATAGTGATTCAGACTCACCATCCCTGGAGCCCAGAAAGAAAGGACACGTTGATGTATCCAGCTCATTTGAAGGAAGCCCATATGTGCGGCATAGACAAGGAAGAAGCGATGATTCGGATAAGGAAGATAAATATGACCCATTCGTGCAACGAATTGCCAGGGCTGTGCTACCCAAAAAGTTCAAGGCACCGTCGTTCACCCTCTACGATGGAAAATCATATCACACTGATCATATTCGTCATTACAAGCAAGCAATGACGCTCCATGTTGACGACGAAGCCCTTATGTGTCGAATATTTCCAAGTAATCTGGGACCACTGGCCGTGAGGTGGTACTTTAAACTGGAGCCGGCATCTATTAAGAGCTTGCACCAACTCCAAAAGTCATTCAAAGCGAGATTCATCACTAATGAGGTCTAGCCGAAGCAAGCCGATTCCCTCTGGGCCATGCAAATTAAACCGGAAGAAACTCTTCGTGAATACTTTGCCCGCTACTGGGAGTGCTTTAATCTGGTAGATGATGCTTGCAATGATTCCATGGCCATCACCGCCTTTAAGATGGGATTGCATCCTGATAGCCCCCTTTGCAGTTCATTAACCAGGCGTCCCCTCAAAACCGTCTGGGCATTAATGAAGAAGGTCGAAGAATACTGCAAAGTGGAAGACGATGCCCTTCGAGTCAAAGCCGGACGTAAAGCCGTTGAGACGGCCACGTTGGGAACCGTTCAACCGATTAGAGCCGTGCCATCAAGAAGCCCCGAGCGGCATAATCGGCCTAAACAAGACAAAAGGCGTGACTCGCACCGATCAAACGACTAATGTTCACATCGAGCTAATGAACAGTATCAAGTGGATAGCAGGCCCACAAGGCGTTCGGGCAAGAAATACACGGAGCTGACAGAGCCAATCAATAAGATTCTATCAAAAGTACAACACCTTTCGTTCTTCAAGTGGCCTCCCAAGATGACGGGACCTCCCGATGCGAGGAGACAGGATAAACGATGTGAGTATCCTAAAGATCATGGTCACGACACCGATAATTGTTATGCATTGAAAGATCACCTTGAAGAATTGGTGCAAGACGGCCGTCTCACGCAACATGTCCGAAAGAACAATTCAACAAACACAGTAGCTCTACGGCCGGAGTCACCTCCTCTTGGTGTAATTCATATGATATACAACATGCCGGCATCACCCGAGGTGCATACAGTCCAGTTGCCATCTGGCTTCCATAGCCCAATGACGCCAGTGAAACGGCCCCACGACACTGGAAAGATCAGTTTCAATGACAGTGATCTAATTGGAGTAACGCACCCCCACATTGATCCCCTCGTCATCGAGCTACGCGTAAACAGATTCACCATCGAGCGTGTTCTCATTGACCAGGGTAGCACTTCAAAAATAATGTATTACAAAACTTTCGTCAAACTTGGTTTTACCGACTCAGAGCTATCTCTGACTGATTACCCGTTATTCGGCTTCAATGCTAACCCGGAGTATCCTTTGGGCAAAATTACATTACCAATATAGGCCAGCACTAGATCAGTAGACGTAGAATTTCTGGTTGTCAACCTTCCTTCACCGTATAATCTCATCATGGGCGGAACTTGGTTACATACGATACAAGCCGTGCCAAGCACCTACCACCAACTACTTCGTTTTCCGACTGAATACGGTATCGAAGAAATTCGCGGCTCTTAGAAATCGGCGCAAGCATGGTACCTTCTAGCTGCAAAGAGACCAAGAGAACTGCAAGTACATTCAATTGAGGTACCGGATAGGGAGAGCCTCGAAGACATTGGGAGGATCCCAAGTGAAAAGGCAACCGAAGCCCTGCATCGGGTCGAAATTGATGGAAGTCCTGACAAGTTCTTCATGATCGGCGCTTCCTTGGATAAAGTTGAACGGCAAGAGTTGGTATCCTTCTTACTCGGCAATATTGATGTGTTTGCACGGTCCCCATACAAGATGCCAGGAGTGGATCCATCAGTGACCCAACACTGCTTAAACGTTGATCCGAAATGTAAGCCAATTATTCAGAGAAGTCGGCGGTCAGCCGTGGAGCATACTTTGGCCATTGTCGAAGAAGTAGATCGGTTACTTGACACCGGAGTGGTTCGCGAAGTAACCTATCCTACATGATTGTCTAATATTGTGGTCGTAAAGAAGAAGAATGGCTCTTGGCGAGTCTGTGTGGATTTCATGGACTTGAACAAAGCCTATCCCAAGGACTGTTTTCCCCTGTCCAGAATAGACCAACTCGTAGATACAACGGCACATCATCAACGCATGAGCTTCTTGGATGCCTACAGGGGCTACCATCAAATTGCCATGCATCTGGAGGATCAAGAAAAAACCGCATTCCTCACTCCAAGAGGAACCTATTGCTATAAGGTCATGCCTTTTGGATTGAAGAATGCGGAGGCAACTTATCAAAGATTAGTGACTGCCATGTTCAAGGAACAACTCAGCCGTACCATAGAAGTATACATCGACGATATAGTGGTCAAATCCAAGGAAAAGCACTCCTATCTAGCCGATTTGTCAGAAACATTCGGCATCCTTCGAGAGTACAAGATGAAATTGAACGCTTCTAAGTGTGCATTCGGCATCGGTTCCGGCAAATTCCTTGGCTACATCGTTAACCACCGCGGAATCGAAGCCAATTCGAGGCAAATCATGGCAATTCTAGAGCTTGAATCCCCTCGGTCAATCAAAGAGGTTCAGAAGCTGATGGGAATGGCCGCCGCGCTCAACAGGTTTATCAGTCGTTCCACAGATCGTTGCCGACAATTCTTTCACACACTTCGGCAAGGCAGAGCATTTGATTGGACCCCCGAGTGCCAGGCCGCTTTGGACGGCCTGAAGTCTTATCTCCGATCAGTACCACTCTTGGCAACACCTGTGGCCGGCGATCCACTCATTTTGTATCTGGCAGTATCCGACCGGGCAGTCAGCGTCGTACAGTTAAGGAAAGAACTTGGGGAGCAGCGACCAGTTTACTATGTGAGCAAAGCTATGGCCGACGCCGAAACACGTTACCTTCCATTAGAAAAGCCTATCCTTGCTCTCGTCATGGCTGCAAGGAAACTAATGCACTACTTTCAGGAGCATACCATTGGAGTACTAATAGAATATCCCCTCTGGTCAGCGCTCTGCAGCGCGGAAGCATCGGGACGCGTCTCAAAATGCGCTCTTTAACTCGGCCAATATGATATCCAGTCTCTACCCAGAACTTCCATCAAAGGGCAAGTGCTTGCCGACTTTGTAACCGAATTCACAGGATCCCTCGCCGACTTTAGGTGTGATCAAGTGCAAACTGAGCCCAACTGGAGAATGTATGTCGGCGACGTTTGGCAGATGTACTGCGACGGGTTATCCAACCAGCGTGGCAGTGGGGCTGGCGTAGTAATCATGACCCTCGAGGGGGCAATAATCGAACAGGCCGTCAAATTGGGATTCGACGCATCGAACAATGAGGCCGAATACGAAGCACTGCTAACCGACCTGCGAAATGCACTTCACCTCGGTGCGCGACGTCTTTTTGTTTTCTGTGACTCAAAGCTAGTAATCAACCAGTTGAAAGGGGAATATGTAGCAAAAAATGACCGCATGCCAGCTTATATGAAAACAACAAATTCTTTGCTCGCGAAATTTGAGCACCACGAACTGAATCAAATAACCCAGGATCAGAACACGCATGCAGACACCCTAGCTTGCTTAGCCTCTGCTATCAACTCAGAAATTAAGCGGACAATCGAAGTAGGGTTCATCCCTGAGCCGAGCATTGCCTCTTCAGAATCAGTTCAGGTCAACGTTATCGAGCCGGGTCCAAGTTAGATGGACCCTATCGCCGCATTCTTATCTTCAGAGCAACTCCCGATGGATAAGAAAGAAGCACACAAACTGTGAAACAAAGCCAGAGGATACCACTTGAATCCGCAGGGGAAGCTCTACAAAAAATCTCTCTCCGGGCCGTACTTAAAGTGTGTTCACTCGGATAAGTCGAGGAACTTTTGTCTGAAATACATGAAGGCAGTTGTGGTGCCCATTCAGGTGGACGTTCTCTAGCTCATCGCGCTGTATTTCAGGGGTATTATTGGCCGACCATGCGAATCGATGCCGAGTGTTATGTCAAGAAATGTGGTCAATGCCAGAAGTTTTCCCCCTTAACTCATCTGCCAACCGAGGAGCTAAATTCTATCACTAGTCCTTGGCCGTTCGCTCAATAGGGGCTTGATATTGTTGGACCGTTACCACAGGCCTCAGGCAACAAGCGATTCCTAATTGTTGCGACGGATTATTTCACAAAATAGGTCGAAGCAAAGGCACTAACACATATTCGAGATTCCAACATTAAGCGTTTTGTATGGAAAAACATCATAACAAGGTTCAGCATACCACAAGCATTTGTTTCTAACAACGGCACCCAGTTTGATTATGGCGTGTATCGAGAATTGTGCAACACTTATGGTATCCGACCCTACTTTTCCTCGCCGGCTTACCCCTAAAACAATGGTCAAACAGAGGCCACCAACAAGGTTATTTTGGACGGCATCAAGAAAAGGCTGGAGAAAGCTAAAGACAGATGGGTCGAAGAGTTGCGTAGTGTGCTGTGGGCTCATCGCACTACTCTGAGGCGATCGACTGGGGAAACGCCATTTGCTCTATGCTTCGGAACCCAGGCAATCATCCCCCTGGAGATCGGCCTCCCAACCTTGAAATCAAAGGTTTTTGACATAGGCCGAAATGACATGATGTTGGCCTTGGACTTGACTCTGATTGAAGAACGCCGAGACCGTGCCCTTGCTTCCATAGCACGGTACCAGCAATAGCTCGCTAAGTCGTATAATCAATGTGTTCAGCTACGCCGTTATACACCAGGAGAATTAGTCCTCAAGAAAGTGTTTCCCGCTGCTAAGCATCCGGCTGACGAAAAATTGGGTCCTAACTGGGATGGCCCCTATCAGATTGACTCAATCGCTGGGACAGGGGCATATCGGCTCAAAGACATGGATGGAAGAAGCTTGCCGCACCCGTGGAATTCCACACACTTGCGTAAATTTTATCATTAAGTTAACTTGTATGGCACGACAGCTTGTTTTGATTTTACGCCGTGTATATCTTTCTTTTTTCAATACAATGTTCTCTCTTACCTAATGAGTTCTGGTTGTGTGAGCGAGCCCCCGAATTCGGAGCGCCCTTCGTGGAAGTCATGATTGGCCAACATAAAAAGCCTCCGAATTCAGAGCGCCCTTCATGAATGACACGTTTGGGCCGAATAAGCCTCTGAATTCGGAGCACCCTTCGCGGAAGTCACGATTGGCCAACACAAAAAGTCTCCGAATTCGGAGCGCCCTTCGTGAATGACACGTTTGGGCCGAATAAGCCTCCGAATTCGAAACGCCCTTTTTGGAAGTCACGATTGGCCAACATTAAAAGCCTCCGAATTCGGAGCACCCTTCGTGAATGACACATTTGAGCCGAATAAGCCTCCGAATTCGGAACGCCCTTCGTGGAAGTCACAATTAGCCAACACAAAAAGCCTCCGAATTCGGAGCGCCCTTCGTGAATGACACGTTTGGGCCGAATAAGCCTCTGAATTCGAAGCGCCCTTCGTGGAAGTCACAATTGGCCAACACAAAAAGCCTCCGAATTCAGAGCATCCTTCGTGAATGACACGTTTGGGCCGAATAAGCCTCCGAATTCGGAGCGCCCTTCGTGGAAATCACGATTGGCCAACACAAAAAGCCTCCAGATTTAGAGCGCCCTTCGTGAATGGCACGTTTGGGCCAAATAACCTCTGAATTCGGAGCGCCCTTCGTGGAAGTCACGATTGGCCAACATTAAAAGCTTCTGAATTCGGAGCGCCCTTCATGAATGACACGTTTGGGCCGAATAAGCCTCCGAATTCGAAGCGCCCTTCGTGAAAGTCACGATTGGCCAACACAAAAAGCCTCCAAATTCAAAGAGCCCTTCGTGAATGACACGTTTGGGCCGAATAAGCCTCCGAATTCGAAGCGCCCTTTGTGTAACTCACGATTGGCCAACGCAAAAAGCCTCCGGATTTGGAGCGCCCTTCATGAATGACACGTTTGGGCCGAATAAGTCTCCGAATTCGGAGTGCCCTTCGTGGCAATCACGATTGGCTAAACATAAAAAGCCTCCGAATTCGGAGCGCCCTTCGTGAATAACACGTTTAGGCCGAATGATTCTCCGAATTCAGAGCTCCTTTCGTGGATATTGTGATTAACGTAAAGTAGTAGACATAACTTAATCTACAAGCGTTGACCGAAATAACATATAGACATTCAGAATAATATGTTTTATTCAATAGATCATAAGTACATGCTTTACATAAAAATATATATATATAATACATCAAAAATTATTCGACTCTGCCCTTATCATCAGTCTTCTCGGCTTCGAAAGTCTCGAACGGAAAAGTATAACTCTGATATAAGGGTGACGCCGGATCAACGCTCGTGGCCTGAAGAGCCTTGATCCATCCATGCTTAAATTCGCAATTTTCGCATCGGCAGACTTCCTCAGCTAGTTTTTCCTTCGTCTTCTCTATTCCAATTTTTCAGCCGTCATGAAAGCCTTTTTCTTAGGACCTAGCCTTCACAAATTCTATTGCGAACATAATGGCCGTATCTCGGTCGGCAATCGCGTGATCCAGAATCCGGCGATTTACTCGCTCAGCGACAATGGGATTCACTTGACTCACCGAATGAGTCTCAGAGGTGTTAGCTTTCTTCAGCTCATTTTTGACCTTTTCCGCGCGTGCTTGCAAGCTCTAAATGCGAGCATCCCTTTGCTCTATCTCTCTTCGTGCAGCACGTAGACGCATGCCGATTTCATAGGAGGTATACAAACCCTTCATTGCTCCATGAAAGCCCTCCCGAAAAACTTCATAATCAACCCGGCCGACCATGGACTGCTAAACTTCTAGCGGAAAAATTTGTCGAGCGAACTCGACTACTACATTTGGGTTGCGGATGATTGAATCCGCTTCCGTCATCGGTTTGTTCCCAACAAAAACCGAAAAACTCAACGTCTACGGTGTCACACTGGTTTCACCTTTCGAGCGAGGGGAGTTACCTCGTTGTTGTTTTTTCTTCCAAGGTGACCTGCTTCGGTGACATGGGAAATGGCGCTTTTCACGCTCCCTCGACGTCCTACTCCCAGTGCGCGTAGGCTCGCCACCTCGATTCATCTTTGAGTCCAGTTCCGCCAGTGTCCTACCTTCCTCTCTGCTGTTAAAGAATAGTCTTCTTGCCATCCACAGTTGTCCACACTGTTTTTTTCCTCTCCCAATTTGTTGGATTTGAACGCAACAATGGCACCTCTGCGCACGCAGCCCCCACCCCATTTATTGATTACGGGGACAGCACTCCCGAGGCGATCTCATCAATGCTCGCGTTCAAGGCCTTGCGCCGATAAGTTCATGTGCCCCAGCCATTCCATGAACCACCGATATTCGGCATTCCGGTTCATTCCTTAACTGGGGCAAGAGCAAATTCGTTAATCTAATCAGCTAAATTTCAAAGCGTTGCGCCAATAAGTTCATGTGCCCCAGTCATTCCATGAACCACCGATATTCGGCGTTCCGGTTCATTCCTTAACTAGGGCAAGGGCAGATGCGTTAACCTTAGCAAATGCGTTAACCTTAGCAGCTAAGGATTCGTCAACCTAATCGGCCAAATTTCAAGGACTTGCGCCGATAATTTCATATGCCTCAGCCAATTCATGAACCACCGACATTCGGCATTCCAGTTCATTAGCTGGGGCAAGGGCATATTTATTAATTTATTCGTTAATCTAATCGGCCAAATTTCAATGCGTTGCGTCGATAAATTCATGTGCCCCCGCCATTCCATGAACCACCGATATTCGGCGTTCCAGTTCATTCCTTAACTAGGCCAAGGGTAGATGCGTTAACCTTAACGACCAAGGATTCGTCAACCTAATCGGCCAAATTTCAAGGACTTGCGCCGATAATTTCATATGCCTCAGCCAATTCATGAACCATCGCTATTCGACGTTCCAGTTCAATAGCTGGGGCAAGGGCATATTCATTAATTTATTTGGCTAAATTGAAAAGATACGCAGCAGTCTAATCAGCATCGATTTAATCGGATGTTTAATTTACTCATGATCTTACATCCTACTGGATTGTTAATTACCACATGCAACAAACAGAAAAGCAAAGGAAATTTTCATTAATAAATTGAGTACAGAGTAGTCATTTTACACATGAAAATTACCCTACATTTAACTTCTAACTGAAGTAAATAAACAAAAATCTACTAACCAAAAATCTACAAAAACTATGCATGGAAGATACCTAACAAAAATCAAAATGTCACCCTAGTCAATCTTCAGGGTCAGACTCCAGCGGCTCAACGTCCACCTGCTCATATGGAATCGGCTGCACCAATGTCACATTAGCGGCAGTGAGGGCTTTGAACCAGCCGTGTTTGAAGCCCCAATTATCGAACCTCCACATAGTTCTCCAAGGCGACGTCCTTCCAACTTGGAACGCTTTGGAACTCTCGGAGTCCAGCTATTTCCTTCACCTTCTTTGACTCTTCCAAATCGGCTTCCAGTTTGGCAATCACCTCCTTGGCTAACTTGAGCGCGTCTTCGCTTGCGTTAGCCCTCTCTTCAACGGCCAACCTGAGCTAGTCAAAACTCTTTGCTTTTTCTGCCTCGACGTCGGCTCTTGCACGCTCCTCCGCCGCTCTCGCCGCCTCGGACTCGGCCCTTTGAGACGCCTTCACGGCCTTGCTTTTCTCATTTTCAACTTCGTTTTTCAAAAAGCCGATCTGTTCAATAACATCGTGTTGACGGCGGCCGATCTCGGCTATCCTATCCGCCGTCTGCAAAACAAGGAATTACAGTTTAAAAAAATAATAATAATAATAAAATATATATAGGCGGAAGACTGCAGATAATGCTTAAGTCACGTACCAATAGGAATGGCAACGGGCCGGGGCTGGGCCGGGGACCACACTCCCCGTCTCCGATCCCCGAAGGTTAAAAAATCCCTGTCCCTGTCCCTGTCCCTGTCCCTGTCCCTGTCCCTGTCCCCGTCCCCGATCCCTGGCGGGGAAACCCATCACCCCCCCGTCACCGTCCCCTAACGGGGATCGGGTTTCCCCGACCACGAATAATCCCCGATTTTTTTTTTTTTTTTTAATTTTGTTCAAGAATAACAAATTAACATAACATATCTAAGTACCAACAATCATCATCAACAAATCTAAATTAAAAAATAATAATAATCTGAAAAAAAATATATATATATACATATGTTTTCATCATCATCAACAGATATAAATTTAAAAAAAAATAATTTGAAAAAAAAAATATATATATATATATATATATGTTTTCATCATCACTAACAAGATCAGATCACAGAGAGAGAGAGAGAGGGATAACAAATTTGAGTACAGATCTAACAGATCTAATCGACGGTGGCTATGGCGAGATCGACGGTGGCTGTGGCGGTGGGTTCAGTGGTGGTGGTGAGAGAGAGACGGACCTTCTGCGAGTGATAGTGGTTGGTGGCTGTGGCGGTGGGTTCGGTGGTGGTGAGAGAGAGACGAACCTTCTGCAAGTGAGAGTGAGAGACCAACAAGATCAAATCACAGGAAAAGAGAGAGAGAGGGGGGGTCGAGGCCAGCGGTGGTAGTGGGACAAGGCGACTGTGAGAGTGAAAGTGAGACTGAGAATTGAGAGAGAGAAGAACGAGAGTTGACAGAGAGTAAGAGAGAACGCGAGACTGAGAGTGAGAGAGTGAGAGACCAGTGACTGAGAGTGAGAGTGAGAGACCAGTGTGTGAGGTAGGGTTTGGTTTGGTTTGGTTTGGTTTATTTTATATATATATATAAGGGGTATAAAAGTAATTTTACTTCGGAGAAGTTCGAGGATGGGGCCGAGGTCAGGGACGAGGCCGAGGACGGGACGGGACCGGGCCAGCGCGGGGCTTGAACACTAATCACCATCCCCGGCCCGAAACAGATCGAGGATTAATTTTCAAATATCGTCTTCTCCCCGTCGAGGGTATTTTTCGGGAAAAAATCGCTCAAATCAAGACCGGGATCGGGGATCCCCGTCGGATCGATTTCAAATTGCCATCCCTACGTACCAATATGGCCGATTAAGCAGCTAATGCTATTGACATCAAATCTGGCTCTGCCCGAAAAGTCGCTCTGTCAACCGGCAGCGAAATTGAGGAAGCCATGCTCAAGGCCACAGCCGGATCTCTCAGAGCCGACGCATCGGACGCAATCGGTACATTCTTTATCCTTGGTTGGACAATGAACGGCACAACCGAGTCCGATTCCTCCAAGCGCGGCCGTTTATCAGTAAGTATTTCCTTAGGGTCGACTTCGCGCTCGGCGGGACGCTTTTCCCCCCTCTACTCGGCCTCCTGATCCAACTGTTCGCTTATCTGATCCGTCTCGGCCGTTTCAACCTGCTCCATCTCGGTATCCGGCGGAGAAGACTCAGCCACGGCAACAGGGGGAGGTTCAGATCGATTGGTCTCGACCCTCTTCCGGGCGGCCATCCGTTCGGCATTTTTCCTCCTGGCCAGCTGCGTGAGTGACTCCCCAGCCATGTTTTCAGGGTACGTGCCAGGAAGGTCTCCTAAGTCAGTAAAAATATCTTCAAAGGCGACGTCACATCGGCCTGAAGTGGATGAGGGGTTGGATTGATTAAGGCCGGCTTCTTCGAAAGCCAAGTTCAGAGCCTCGTCAACTTCTTCGGCTTCCAAAGTAGACTGATTCGGCTGTTCGGCAACTTCTTCGGCTACTTGTTCTTCCGCCTGCTCCGAATCAAAAGCTTCAAAACCAATCTGCCTAAGGTTTTTGAAGTTAGGGAAGATAAGAGCCGTGAGCTGCTGTTCGCCCCTCGGAATCGGAATGTTGTCTGCAGCCGAAAAGGTTGTGTAAGTCGGCTTGTATCTGAGAAGTATATGGGCCGCCCGCCCTTGCTTCTGGAGGTTTGGACGGCCAAAGAACTGGAGTGCGATTTTGATTTCCGCAAGCATAGCGTCGTCGGCCGAAATCAGAACTTTCTTCAAATCGTTGCCAGCATAAATAAAACGATAAGTGCATGGAAGGGAAGCTGAGTAAATATATAGCAAATACATGTAAGAAACTATACGGCCACCTGGTTTGCCTTTGCGTCTAGGCACAAGATCTAGGCGATCTTCGCCCTCGCCGAATTCCCAGTTGCCTCAGACAACGACCATGACATCGCCAACTCGCTTGTCAGAGCTGGCAAGTATAGTCACCAAATGATGGTCGGTGTCCTTAGCCTTGAGAAAGTAATGCCCCTACAAGCCAAAAGATTTGGCCAAGGCATAGCAATGCCGAATGGCAAGCATACCAAAATTGATCCTAAGGCGTCGGTTCAACTCTACAATTCCCATTATGATTCAGTAAAAATTAACATTAGATTGGGAAGGGATTAGACCCAAATGGTGAAGGACGGCCCTAAAAATGGATGAAGGGGAAAACGGACTCCGCCCTTAGCAATTGATAGGAAAGGAAAAATGATTGTACTCTCATCAGTCCTCTCCATATCAAGTGTGCTCTCTACCACAAGTGACAAGCGGACATCGTTAGGAATGGCAAAATGGCGTCGAAAACCAGAAACTCAATCCACAGAAAGAAAGGCTTTCAAATGTTTGGCATCCTAGCCTGTTTAGGGAGTATGCTAAACCAAAAACAAACAAGGAAATGGGATTTGAAATGGAGGAGAAGAGAACTTACAGGAAGCGGAGAAGTCAATGAGAAACAGGAGGAAGTTGCAGAGGTCGCGAAATGTAGGTGTTATACTAAAAGGCGAACCATAAACTTTGAGTATTCGAAAAACATACATTCGAAAAGACAGTTTTAAATCGCAATAAATGAAGGAAGCGTACAAAGGGGCGGGAAATTGTAATGATGACCAAAAAGCATATGCGTTCTGACACTTACGTTGGAATGAGGTTAACCGTCGAATTTTTGTTTTGACTTTTCAAGTTCGAAACCAAACACGCCGACTAACTGGTGTTAGTAGGATGTTTGGGGGGCAATTGTGGGAGCCGAATATAGGTAGATGCAGAATAGCCGAATATCATCACTTAGAAAATCAGGATATATATATTATATTCGGCTCCGTCCTGTATGATCCCAAAGCCGAATAGACTAATCGGCGATAGAAGCAGTTGAACAAAAAGCCGAACGTGAATTGGCATACGACAGAAGGGGCCGAACAAACAATCACGCGATGGATTGAGAGTGGGCCCGACCCTGAGGCCCAAAAGCGAATATAAATAGAGGAATATCAACCAAAGAGAGGTACGTGAGAACAAACTCAAGAAACTTAAAACTTAAGCAAAAAAGAGACCTATACTAACTTGTCCGTCGGAGTGCTAATTCCGACACCCCTGACCGAAGTGTTAATCCCTTTTTCAAGTGGCGATCAAAGGATCAGGGATGACGTTCAGGACCCAGAGTATTTCCAAACCTACACTTCCACAATTACTAAGCTAGTGAAACAACATGAAGGATAAAGGCGCTGGGTCAAAGCTAAACTAAAAATGAGAAGTCTAGTTTTCTTGATTGTAGTGTTGGACCCTTTATGACACCTTCAATTCACACTTATACAGCGGCTGGGGCAACAGTTTCAAATCTGGACAAATTTAAGCACTGTACTTTGTAAAGCGACATGTGTTCCATGTTTACACACCACTTCCAGACCGATGACCTGCATTTTTTGGTGGTATGTATGCCTCTATGAACAACCACCCACTCGCTTAAAATTCTACCCATTTTCATGAAAAGCCTTTGAATGTGCTTACAATTTCCAATCCTAAATATGTGCCTATCTTCTGAACAAGATGAGGCCATGTGTCCCACGCTTTCCTTGCCACTAGTAGCCCCATTTCCCACGTTCTCTCATGGTTTTCCTCTATGAACAATCACACACAACCTGCGACAACTGCCCTAAAATCCTCACAATGTGTCTCTCCCCAAGCTTTTAAGAGCTATCCCCATTAACATAGAAAGTGGTACAATTTGAAATAACTAAATAAAATCAGCAGGGGTGCCTTAGATCTTGCCAAGTGTCTTGTATTCAAGCTAAAAGCCATCCCTACTGAACTTCTTAAAAGTTAAGGAGAAAATAAGGGATGGGGTGTTGAGTTTGACACAACAAATATACATTTTTATTAATAAATCCAGTGTTTTCAAAGGTGTTCTTGAGGCGCACATCAAGGCGAATTGTGCCAAAAACGCACCAAGGTGTGATTTTTTGTGCAAAACACTTACTAAGCGTAAGCCTCACTGGCTGAAGCATTCGCCTCAGATGCCCATCATGCGCTTTTCATGCATATACGCATTTTGTGATTTGGAAATAGGGGCAAAAAAAAAAGTACCAAAGTGGTAGAGACAGAGACGATCGAGCTTCTCTTCTCCAAACGACTTCGACATAGACGATCGATCTTCTTCCCTTTGCCTTCGACTGAAATTGAGACAACTGTGAGCAACATAGGCTCCAACATTGACTTCCATTGAAAGATGTTCAACCTTCATGTTAGTTCTCTCTCTCTCTCTCTCTCTAACCCTCTTTATTGTTGTCTCTCTCTTTCTTTGGGACTCTTTTTGTTGGGACTCTCGTTCTTTTTCTTTGGGACTCTTTTTGTTGGAACTCTCTCTAAGTCTCTTTGTTTGGCCAGAAGAGAAAGCCTTCATTTATTAAAAAACTAATGGGCATTTGTTATTATTTTTAGTTGAAGTTAATGACCTCCTTTATTAATTTATAAAATGGTCTGTGTGTGTTTTAAAGTTTTAATGGTATCACTTTTTTAAGATTTTTTCTTTACAGGTTATTGTATCGTTGGCTTATTTTTTTCTTCTTTTTTTTTTTTCTTTTATCTGTACAGAATTTATTAATTCAATTTTTTTTTATGCCTATAATGGTTTTTATAAATTTTATTTTCCAATCCTTTTATATATATATATATATATTGATGGTATATTTAATTAATTTAACATTTTATAAAAACAAAAAATTCAAAACTTAAAAGGCTTACACACGCCTCACCTTATCCAAACTAAAATGCTTCGCCTTGCACTTTCGCCTTTAAAAGCTTTGAATAAACCCACCAATACACAAGACACTAGTTGAATTTTGTAATAAGACATTAAGGTTAAATATGGAGAGGTAATAGAGACAGAAGAGAGAAAAGAAAGAACACAAAGGTTTAACGTGGTTCAACCAATATTGTCCTACATCCACACAGGAAAAGCCTTATGGACTACATCTTTCATTCACTCAACTTAATACTCTTGTTTACATGATACACCATATATATAGAGTAGGAGATACAATCAAATCCCTTCAGTTAAGGAATTAAAATAAATTAGATACAAAAAATCATAATAAGAACAAATCATGGGATCTCCTTATATTTTGATATTTTCTATATCTTCTAATATCTTTGACAACATAAAATTATCTCCAACACTGCCCCTCAAGTTGGAACACGGAACAGTTAAAGTGAAGTGTCCAACTTGAACTCAAAAATAAGATGATCATTGCAAACAACTATAATGAAGTTGTCGAAAGACAACAACAATTGTAATCACTCCCTTCAATGACAACTTCAAAGAACATAAGTAAGGAATCAACATCTTGCAACAAAGAAACGTGCATAGAATTAATTACGATGGCAGCAAGAGAAACCAACAGAGAGAGAGAAAGCAACAAGGAAGAAGTAATGGCAAATCACCACAAACAAAAAGGCTAAAAAAACGGTGTCCCACAAAGAATGCTACCAAGGCCAAAAATAATAATAAAAAAAAAAGAACAAAATATGTGCTTACCATATCAGCGCGGGGACCCTAAAAGGCTAGAGAAGAAGCCAGTAAACTCGGCGTATCACAGAACAATGCTACTGAATACACTGGTAGCCCCGAAACAAGTAAAAATCACAAAGTTTGCTTACCACATTAGCAAACTGGTGGTCAACTCAAGGAAGAGAGAAAAACACCTTGATAACAAAAAAATGTGGAGTAAGAAAACAATCTACAAAGAAACAAGCCTAGGGTTTGGTAGGCTCTAATACCAAATTGAATTTGTAATAAGGCATTAAGGTTGAATATGGAGAAATAATAGAGACAGGAAAGAGAAAAGAAAGAACACAAAGGTTTAACGTGGTTCAGCCAATAGTTGCCTACATCCACACACACAAAGTCCTATAGGCTATATTTTTTATTTACTCAACTCAATACTCTTGTTTACATATGTAGAGAAGTTGTTAAAACCTATCAAACCTATCACCTACTTCACCCACTAAACCTAACCCACTACACCACTACCACCTCACCTATTCCACTAAACCTAACCCACTACACCACTACCACCTCCACTTTACCTACTCCATCTACCACCTACTACCACCTACTCTTCTATATATAGGAATCATTGTAACATTCAAAATATAAATCAATAATACAATCAATATCTATACAATTCTCTATTTCTCTTTACATTATATTTCTACATGGTATCAGAGCTATAAGATTTAAGCCTGTATTTCTTTGTCACCGGCGGGCAGCCGGCCGGCAACTTTGCCTTTGCTGCCCGCTGGAATTTTCTATCTGAGCTAAAGCCTTCCTCACTCTCTCAACTTCACCAAAACAGCTCTCTTTTCATCCACGGAAGAAGATCACCCAAGAAGCACCAATCTATTGTCCCTGTTGCAAGGTTGTTTGGGCCCGCAATCTTTGAAGCTTCAAAGCTGCAGGTTCTGTTCCTAGGAGTTGATGAAAAGAAGCATCCAGGGAAGCTTCCAAGAACTTATACACTCACACAAAGTGATATAACCTCTAAGCTCACTTTGGCCATCTCTCAATCAATAAACAACTCTCAGTTACAGGGGTGGTACAATAAGTTTCAGAGAGATGAAGTTGTAGCAGAGTGGAAGAAAGTCCAGGAGAAAATGTCTCTCCATGTTCACTGTCACATAAGTGGTGGCCACTTTCTATTAGATCTCTGTGCTAGGCTCAGATTCTTCATCTTCTCCAAGGAACTCCCTGTGGTTTTGAAGGCCTTTGTACATGGAGATGGGAATTTGTTCAACAACTATCCAGAATTAGAGGAAGCTCTGGTTTGGGTATATTTTCACTCCAACATTCCAGAATACAACAAGGTGGAGTGTTGGGGGCCACTCAAGGATGCTGCAGCACCTTCTAAGGTTAGTAGTTGTGGGTCCTACAAAGACAAAGGAGATGAAACCCCATCAGTAAGCAGCTGGAACACGCCGAACCTTCCATCATCTCTGCCACATTCAACACGATCCCCGAAGACATCATGTTGTTCCCACTTTCTTTATTTTATATATATACATATATATATATCTTTTTATTATATTATATTAAAAAATTAAAAAAAAAATAAAAAATCATCATCTCTCCTCCGTTTGATTTCGAACTCTATTATTTTTATTTATTTTCTCCAAACCACTTTCCTTATTTCCCCCATCTTTCATTTTTGATTTCAAATATATTTTTATTATTTCTTTCTTTATTTTTCTTTCACATTATTTTTAATCTTTTTCCAATTCCATTCATACCATATAGCTTTGCACACCAAACCATATTTTATTCATCTCAGGGATCAACCCCGATCACAATTTTACAAAAAAAAAAAAAAAAAAAAAAAAAAAAAAAAAACCAACAACAACACCACCAAAAGCTTTGTTTTCTTTTCTGCAGCCGGCCACCCACCGACCTCACTTCTTCGCCTATTCCGCCGGTCTCTTCTTCTTGCCTCCGTCCTGGACGGCCCTTGCCGGTGTTGCCTCCGTGTTTCCCACTCCACTGGGCATAATCACTACTCCCTGCTCCTCCACTGCAGCATATGGCGGCCCTCCAAATCGGAACATCACGGTGGCCTTCCGCTTCAGCTCCTTGTTTTCCGTCTTCAGCACACTTATCTCTGCTCGCGCATCCTTATACATGCGTTGGAGCAGAGCCAGTTGGGCGTTTAACTGCTGCACCTCATTTGTCCTACTCTGCAGCCGGTTCGACAAATTTGTAACCGCAGTCATGGTTTCCACACATGACTTCAAGGTATACTGATTGGCCTCCACATCCGACTGCACTGCCATTCTTTGCTCCACCGACCGCATCGGAAAGTTCAACGGAGCAAAACCAGAGGTGTTTGGTTGAGGTTCACGGGCCACCGCACCTGTTATCTCTCCTGTTGACTCGTTGAGGTCGGGAAAGAGAGTGAGTAGACCTCGAGAAGATGAGGCCATATTCTGGGTAGCTGAACGGGAAGAAGAGGCCATTGTTCAGATGTTTCAGAATGCAAATATTCAGATGTTTCAGAATGAAAATTTTCAGAGGTTTCAGACTGGTTTGTTATGCTTCCCAGCCTCCGCCTCCGCTTCGGTTTATAAAGACCATGACGAAGAGGCCGACACGCGCACTGTCGATCACGTGCATCGCCGCGTGTCTGGCGCGCCTTTTGATGGCTCGACGCTTTCTGTCGGGCACGTCTTTTGATGAAGTGGCGCGATTTTTGAGGGCTCGATATATATATATCTACATGTATCTCTTTTGGGCAGCCTATATACACACTCATATAGTGTCTTCTACAACGGTCCGGCATGACCTCGTAAACTGTCCTACTACATCTGTCCGGCACACCTTTTTATGGATTGGGCACGCCTTTTGATGACACGCTTTTTGAAAGATTGGGCACACCTTTTGAGGGTGCGACTTTTTAGGGGTCCGACAAGACTCTGTAAACTGTCCCGACATTGATTCCGGTTAGCTCCTTCATGGGTCCGACAAGACTCTGTAAACTGTCCCGACATTGATTCCGGTTAGTTTCTACAAGGGTCCAGCAAGACCCCGTAAACTGTCTTCTACAACGGTCCGACATGACCCCATAAACTGTCTGCTACATCGGTCTGACACGACCACACAGTGTCTGCTACGACGGTCCGACATGACCCCGTAAACTGTCTGCTACAACGGTCCGACACGACCATATCGTGTCTTCTACAACGGTCTGACACGACCATACAGTGTCTCCTATCCTCTTTTATTTTTATGTATTTTCTTGTTTTGTTACTCTCTCCAAACTCAAGTTGGTTAGTTCCTATCCCCCTTGAGTTTGCGGGGGGCTGTTAAAACCTATCAAACCTATCACCTACTTCACCCACTAAACCTAACCCACTACACCACTACCACCTCACCTACTCCACTAAACCTAACCCACTACACCACTACCACCTCCACTTTACCTACTCCATCTACCACCTACTACCACCTACTCTTCTATATATAGGAATCATTGTAACATTCAAAATATAAATCAATAATACAATCAATATCTATACAATTCTCTATTTCTCTTTACATTATATTTCTACAGAAGTGGTTTGGAAATACTCTTCAGATCCTGGGAGACGCTAGTGATCCTCAGCTAGTCACCTGAAAAGATACAAACACTCCGGTCGGGGGTGCCGGAATTAGCACTCCGACGGACAAGTCAGTTCAGACGCTCGGGATAGCTTCTTTACTAAGTTAAGTGAAGTGATTCTTACATACCTTTCTCAATCCATTGTTCTTATATTTATACCTGTTCCTTTTGATCATCAGGGCCAGGGCCTACTTTTTAATCATTGTCCTTTCTCTTATCCGGCTCTAAGGATCTACACTTATTCGGCACATATATTATATTCGGCTTCCCATTCCTGTAAGATACAGCCGATTAATATCAGTCTTCTAAGGTATGCACCTTCTAATTCTGCTATTATTCGGCTCCCACAATTGCCCCCCGAACTCCTCATTGACGATAGTTAATCGGCGTGTTTGGTCTTGAATTGGAAAAGTCAAAATATGTCAGACGGCTTCGCATACCCCAATACAGATGTCAAAACGCGCACACCTTTTCGATCATCATTACACTTTCCCGCCTCATTCGTGCGTCTCGCATTTATTGCGATTTGAAATTTCAGTCCTTTCAAGTGCACATTTCGTCGAGTATTCGAGACTCTTGGACCGCCAGCGGGTATCCCTTCTCTAACTCGCATTTTCTGCAATTCTTCTCCGTCTATCCTTGCCCCGTTTACTCCTCGTAAGTCTTCTTCTCTCTCCTTTGCAATCCTATTTTCTGTTTGTCATTTTGATTTTGGCGGAACCTTGAATCCCCGCGAAAATGGCTAAACACTTGAAAGACCTCCTCTCTGAGGGTCGTATTTCCGAATTCCGACAACACTTTTCCATTCCCGACGATGTTCACTTATCTCTTGTAACGAACAGTACTCTTGATATGGAGAAGGAGGATCAAAATACGATCGTCTTCCCTCTCTTATCCATAGCGGAGGGCGAAGTCCGTTTTCCCCTACATCCATTGCTTAGGGCCGTCCTTCGCTATTGGAGTCTGATTCCTTCTCAACCCAACGTAAATTTCTTTCGAATCATCATGGGGGTGATAGAGTTGAACCGACGCCTTAGGATCAACCTTGGCATTCCGACGATTCGGCACTGCTACGCTTTGGCCAAATCTTCCGGTTGACTGGGGCGATATTTTCTCAGGACCAAGGACACTGACCATCACTTGATAACCATGCTTGCCAGTACTGGTAAGAGAGTTGACGACGTAATGGTCAATGTCCGAGGTAATTGGGAGTTCGGTGAAGGCGAAGACCGCCTAGACCCTATTCCCAGACGGAAGGGTGATCCAGGTTGCCACGTAACGCCTCGTGTTTGTTGATCTGCCTTTTATTCGGCATTTTTCCTTTAATCACCCCTTGTTCTTTGCAGGTAACAGATTGAAGAAGATTCTTCCCTCAACCGACGACGCAGTCCTTAAGGAAATTAAATCTGCACTCAGATACTTTGGCCGTCCAAACGTACAAAAGCAAGGGAGAGCTGCTCACATACTCCTTCGATACGAACCTACTTATACTACATTTTCGGCCGCGGACGACATTCCAATTCCATCCGGCGATCAACACCTTTCGGCTCTTCTCTTTTCCAGCTTCAAGAGCCGTAGGCAAATTGGCCTCAAAGATTCGGATTCGGGGGAAGACACGGAGCCGGTGGTAGAGATAATTGCCGAACCAACCAGAGAGGTCGCTGAGGAGGCCAAAGAGGTCGACGAGGCGATACGCTCGGCGTTCGAGGCTGCCGGACTTAACCAGCCTTCACCGTCCACTTCGAGTCGGGCAGAGTTTTCTGCTGGAGATATTTTTGCGAATTTGGGAGACCTACTCGGCGATTTTTCCGAAGGTATAGCTGGGGAAAGCCTTACGCAGATGGCGCGAAAGAAAAATGCCGAGCGAATGGCTGCTCGAAAAAAGGCCAAGACCGCCCATTCTGAGCCCACCTTGATTAAAACTTTCGTACTTGTTATTGAAGAGACGGCTCAGGTTGCTGCGGCCGAAGCGGGGAAAGAGGTTGAACAACAGGTCATTGACGAACGGCTGATTCCGGAGGAGCGGGGCAAAAAACGTAGTGCCGAGAGAGAGGCTGGGTCAGAGATAAGCCCTGCTTCCAAACGACCTCGTTTAGAAAAGTCGGACGTAGTTGCTCCTTTTATTGTTCGGCCAAAGATCAAAGATACGCCGATCTCTTATGGCGCTTCAGCCATTGAGGATCCAGCCGTGGCGTTGAGCCTGGCGACTTCAATTTCCTTGCCGGCTGACAACGCAGCCTTTCGCGCCGTGCCGGATGTTATGGCCATAGCCCTATCTGCGTAGTCGGCGCTCCTGGTAAGTGACCATCTCAAATTCTTTTGAATTTGTTTTCATTAAGGTATTTTACGATCCCAACTTGTTTTGCAGACGGTTGGCAGGATTGCGAACCTAGGCCGCCGCCTGCATGATGCCCTTGGAAGGATTGATCGTTTGCAAACGGAGGCGGACGGTCAAAAGAGTAGGGCCGAGTTTGAAGTGATGAGAGCCGCAATGGAGAGTGCGCGAGCTGAAGTAGAGGAGGAGAGGGCTCGCTCAGCTGAACAGCTCCGCTCTGACGCTGAGAGTAGGGCAGATGCGAGCGAAGAATCGCTCAAGTTAGCCAAGGAGGCGCTTGCCGAGGCGGAGGTTCGGTTAGAGGAGCTCAAGGCGGCCAAGGAAAAAGCCGATTCTGAGGCTTGTGCGGCATTTGAGGCAGGAAAAAGCGCCGCCTACACGGAATATGTAGATGAAGTCCCCAAATTCGAGAATCGGGGGTTCAAACATGGGTGGCTCAAAGCCCTTGCTGCCGCTGGAGTTACATTGGCCTTGCCAATTCCCTACGAGCAAGTGGATGTTGAGCCACTTGAATCTGACCCCGATGATTGATCTGGGAGACATTTCAATTTTATTAAGTATTTTTAATTTTGATGTAAGTTTTTGTTCGGTAGACTTTTGTTGGTTCAGGGTAGTTTTCATGTATAAATTGGTTACTATTTGCGCTCAATTTATTAATGAAAATTTCGTTGTTATTTCACCACCACTTGTACACAGTTTGTGAAGTTATGTTAATGAAGAATGTTTTGCCTTTAATTACTTTGGATAAAATTATTGCTGTGTTTGAGCTTTCAGAGATTGAATATCTTATGACAATATTGATTTATCACTCATATGCCGAGTATTGTGGGCATTCAAGCCGAAAAGGTTGGTGAAATTGCCTTGGCCCCAAGTGGTTCATGATCGTTGGGATGCCAGATGAGACGACCTTAAGAATTTTGAAGAATCGATTCGTAAGCCATCTGGGGCACATGAGCCGAATAGATTGATGAATCTGCCCTTGCCCCAGGCGGTGCATGACCATTCGAGAGCCGGATGAGACGACCTTAAGAATTTTGAAGAGTCGATTCATGAACCGTCTGGGGCACTTGAGCCGAATAGATTGATGAATCTGCCCTTGCCCCAGGCGATGCATGATCATTCGGGAGCCGGATGAGACGACCTTAAGAATTTTGAAGAGTCGATTCATGAGCCGTCTGGGGCACTTGAGCCGAATAGATTGATGAATATGCCCTTGCCCCATGCGGTGCATGATCATTCGGGAGCCGGATGAGACGACCTTAAGAATTTTGAAGAGTCAATTCATGAATAAATTGATGAATCTGCCCTTGCGCCAGGCGGTGCATGACCATTCGGGAGCCGGATGAGACGACCTTAAGAATTTTGAAGAGTCGATTCATGAGCCGTCTGGGGCACTTAAGCCGAATAGATTGATGAATTTGCCCTTGCCCCAGGCGGTGCATGATCATTCGGGAGCCGGATAAGACGACCTTAAGAATTTTGAAGAGTCGATTCATGAGCCGTCTGGGGCACTTGAGCCGAATAAATTGATGAATCTGCCCTTGTCCCAGGCGGTGCATGATCATTCGGGCGCTGGACGATTGAGGTTTTCTCAATTAATGAGATTGCCTCGAGGGCACTGCCTCTATAAAGGATAAATGAACAAAGGTACAACCTTTATGCGCTTAGTAAACAGCTGACTCCAACTCTTGGAGGAAGATTTATCGTGTGAATGTCGAACAGACTCTTCTTTAACAGCAGAGGGGAAGCGAGGACGCTAGCTGAGCTGGGCGGAGACATGAATCGAGGTGGTGAACCTTCGCGCACAGGAAGTAGGAGTTCTAGGGATCGAGAGAGGCGTCAGTCTCCTCGACGTCGAAGCAGGTCACCCAGGCGGGACAAGCAGTCACAGGGCAGATCTCCGCAACTCCGAGTCGAGAGGGGATCTGACGCGAATCCGTGCCCATTAAGCTTTGCGGTATTTGTGGGGAATAGACCCATGACAGAGGTGGACTCGATCGCTCAAGACCCAAATGTAGCGGTCGAGTTTGCTCGACAAATTTTTCCTCCTAAGGTTCAGCAGTCAATGGTAGGTCACCAGGACTATGATGTATTTCGCGAAGGCATTCACGGGCGGTGAAGGGGCTTTACACTGCCTATGAAATTGGCATGCGGCTGCGCGCTGCCCGTCGAGAAATGGAGAAGGAGGAACGTATTCGAAGTTTGGAGGCTCGCGCGGAGGCGGCTGAGCGTGAGTTAAGGAAGACCAGGGCGGCTCAGGCACAACCCGTCGGGCAGGAAAACCTAATTGTGGAATAAAGGGTTACCAGTCGACTCATCAGTACCGCGCTCGCCGATCGTGAGACGGCGAGTATGTTTGCAATGGAGTCTGCAAAGGAGAGGGCCTATGAAAAAGGTTTTCATGAAGGCCGAAAAGTTGGAATCGAAAAGACCAAGAAGAAGCTTGCCGAAGAGGTTTGCCGACGTGAGAATCATGGATATAAGCACTGTTGGATCAAGGCATCTCAAGCCACAGAAGCTCTTCGAGCGTCGGGCATTGATTCGACATCGCCACTCTACCACAGTAAACATTTTCTGTTTTTCGCTTTTGAAGTCGAGAAAAGTGAGGATGAGGGTGACGCCATATAAGAATACGCATTGTAAGGTTGAATCGCAATAAAAACTATGTAATTTATTGTTGGATTGAATAGAAACATTCTATTATAAATATTCCGTCGTAGTTCGTATTCGGTATATACGTGTTTCGTTTTATTACATGGATGTTTGAATGAATGTACAAACATTGATCGTATAGTTGATACGCCGGCTTATAGGCGGGGTCGGCCCAATCGTGATGGCCGTTTATTCTTGAATGTGGCCACTGTAATTTCAAGAGGCCAAAAGCCAGTACGTGGAGTGGCTGTGGCAAATTCCAGTCGGCGCGGGATCTAAATGCTTGGCCAGTTGGATTGATAGCACTACCCCTGTCCCAGTCAGTGCATGTGTTCCAAAAAGCCATTCGGGTACCTAGGCCGTGGTGAATGTCAACCGACGTTCGTCTCTTGGGGTTTTGGCGTTAATGAAATTGCCTCGGGGTCACTGCCAGCATTTAAAAATAAATGGAATGGACTCTTCGTGCCAGTGACCTCATTAATATAACGCCATTTGTTGTGTGGGGTTATATAATATTGTGGATGTAAAACAGAGTTTCTTTAATCAGCCAAACTCGAACTTTGGCCGAGCTTGATATCGCAATAGATCGTAGCGGAGAATTCTCCAGTGTGGGAGGTAGGTCGTTAAAAAAGAAACGGGAGGCGCGTCAGCCTCCAAGTCGTCGAAGCAGATCGCCCCGAAAGAAGACACAACGATCGTTGCCCTTAACCTTCCTTGTCTTGGATCTTGGCCTTGACATTGTCGATGGTGTCAGAGGGAGGTCCAGAGATACGCTAATTCGGGCACGGTTGGATCAAGGCATTTTGAGCCGCGGAGGCCTTCCAAACGACGTGCATTGATTCGGGGCCTCCGCTATATCAATGTGATTAATTCCCCTTTTCGCCTTAGAAGTTAAAGATAGATATTGTAATGTTCGAATGCGGATTGCGTCTATGTAACAACTGTTTGATCAAATAAAAGTTTTATTTCGAACATTTGCGCCTTACTTTGGATTTTTTATATGCTTAGCTAAGCACCTTATTTCGAATGTTGGCATGTTTTGTTCGTGTCGAAGGGTGCTCCGAATTCGGAGGTATGATCTGCCCTAGGGTGTTACGTGTCAGAGGCGATGCGAATTCGGAGTCTTAATCGGCCCAAAGACATCTTGCGCCGATGGGGCTCCGTAACCGGCGTTTCGATGCGGAGACTTTAATCGGCCCTAAGGTGTCATGCACCAAAAGGGGGCTCCGAATTCGAAGACTTAATTTGGCCAATCGTGATATCCACGAAGGGCGCTCCGAATCCAGAGACTTAGTTTGGCCAATCGTGATATCCACGAAGGGCGCTCCGAATCCGGAGTCTTATTCAGCCCTAAGGTGTCATGCACCAAAGGGGGCTCCGAATTCGGAGACTTTAATCGGCCCTAAGGTGTCATGCACCAAAGGGGGCTCCGAATCCGGGGACTTAGTTTGGCCAATCGTGATATCCACGAAGGGCGCTCCGAATCCGGAGTCTTAGTCGGCCCTAAAGTGTCATGCACCAAAGGAGGGCTTTGAGAAATGAATTGAGCGACGAAGAAAAATGGTTTGCATTGCAGAAGTGATATATATACAAGTATCAAAGCCCACAGGTCGGGTCAGTGATAGGGTTTTTATAAAATCTCTGCTTGTGCCGATTGCGGGGAGCCACGGATTTCTTCAATGCTATGGGCTGTCGAGAAGCGCACAAGCTGATGATAAGTGCTTGGAACAGCCTTCATAATATGTAACCAGATTCGCCCCATGATGACATTATACGGCGAAAGGAGCTTTACGACCAGAAATTCTACTTCGACCGTTCTGGAGCCCGCTCGAACAGGTAGCATGATCTTCCCTAACGGGTACTCAGGATTCGTATTGAAGCCGAACAATGGGTGAGGCGCCGGAGATAGATCTGACTCGTTGAAGCCGAGTTTGATGAAAGTTTTATAATACATTACCTCTGAAGTACTCCCTGGGTCTAAGAGAATGCGTTCAATGGTGAACCGATTTACGCGTAATTTGATGACCAACAGATCGATGTGGGAGGCTATTGTGCCGCTAAGATCGGAGTCATTGAAAGTAATTGTCGGAGCTTCTCTGGGCCATTCGGTCAGAATACGTTACTTTTGGGGGATTAGATGCGATTGAATTGTGTGCACGATTGGGGATGCAGGCAGGCTGTAGATTATATGGATCACGCCAAGTGGAGGTGAGTCCTGCCTCAAGGCTAATGCCTTGATTGGCTTTTCCTCTCACGTACTGTTGCAGTCGGCCGTCTTGCACCAATTCTTCCAGGTGATCCTTTAATGCGTAACAGCTCTCGGTTTCGTGGCCGTGATCTTTGTGATACTCACACCGCCTATCCCTTCTTCGCGTGTCAGGTGGCCCCACCATCTTTGACGGCCATTTGAAGAATGGAAGGTGTTGGACTTTGGTCATTATTGCAGTGATTGGTTCTGACAACTCTGTGTACTTCTTGTCGGCACGCCTCGAGCGCCTGCTGTCGACTTGCAGTTGTTCATTCGTCCGGTGGGAGCATTGATCGCTTGATCGGTGAGAGTCCCGCCTTTTGTCTCGTTTAGCGCATTGTCCTGGCTTAAGGCTCGGAGGTGGCACGGAACTTATTGGTTGAGCAATTTCAAGGGGGGCCATTTTGTTGGACATTTGTCCGACTTTTATTCTCAAGGCATCATCTTCCACTTTGCAATACTCTTCAACTTTTTTCATCAACGCCCAGACTGTTTTGGGGGGTCTTCTGGTCAAGGAACTGCGAAGAGCACTGTCGGGATGTAGTCCCATTTTGAAGGCGATGATGGCCATGGAGTTGTTGCAAGCGTCGTCGACGAGGTTGAAGCACTCCCAATAGCGCGCCGAATATGCTCTGAGCGTTTCTCCTGACTGGATCTGCATAGCCCAGAGAGAGTCGGCCTATTTCGGTTGTACCTCATTGGTGATGAACCTGGCCCTGAAGGATTTCTGTAATTGATGGAAGCTTTTAATCGAAGCCGGCTCCAGCTTGTAATACCACCTGACAGCTAATGGCCCCAGGCTGCTGGGGAATATTCGGCACATGAGGGCTTCGTTGTCTGCATGCAATGTCATGGCCTGCTTGTAGTGACGGATATGATCAGTGGGGTCTGATTTTCCGTCGTAAAGAGTGAATGACGGAACTTTGAACTTCTTGGGCAAGGCCGCCCTTGCAATCCGTCGGACAAAAGGATCGTGCTGGTCCTCTTCATCTGAACTACTTCTTCTGCGCTTGTTCCTTGTATGTAGACTCTTTTCGGAGGAGCTGGAAGTTTCAGATCGTCCCTTCTTGTTGAGCTCCGTGGGTAATGAGTTGGAGTCGCTATCGGTATCCTTTGGTCGGGCTCGAGGTTGTTGTCCACCTACCCTCGGAGGTCGTTCGGGATCTTGGCGCACGGCTTCTCTGGATTTTGCTACTTCCAGGGCCAAATCTTGACGGAGACGTTCATTTTCAGCGATCATGTTCTCCAGCCTTTGTTCATTCTGCTTTGCTTGTTCCATGATCGCTTGCATTGTCCCTTGCGCTGAAGTCGTTGGTGAGTCGAAGTTCAAGGAGCGTCTTGCAGTGATGGTTTCCTTTCCGAGCATATTTGCTGGAGTGAGGTCATCTCCCTGTGCAGTCTCGTCAGTGGCTATCGGAGGATCTTCAGTCACGCCTGCCATGGATGTATTTGAGTATTTCCATAGACGGCGCCAGTTGTGGAGAAGTGGTTTGGAAATACTCTTCAGATCCTGGGAGACGCTAGTGATCCTCAGCTAGTCACCTGAAAAGATACAAACACTCCGGTCGGGGGTGCCGGAATTAGCACTCCGACAGACAAGTCAGTTCAGACGCTCAGGATAGCTTCTTTACTAAGTTAAGTGAAGTGATTCTTACATACCTTTCTCAATCCATTGTTCCTGTATTTATACTTGTTCCTTTTGATCCTCGGGGCCAGGGCCTACTTTTTAATCATTGTCCTTTCTCTTATCCGGCTCTAAGGATCTACACTTATTCGGCACATATATTATATTCAGCTTCCCATTCCCATAGGATACAGCCGATTAATATCAGTCTTCTAAGGTACGCACCTTCTGATTTTGCCATTATTCGGCTCCTACAACATAATACACCACACATATGGAGTGAGAGATACAATCAAATCCCTTCAGTTAAGGAATTGAAATAAATCAAAGATACAAAAAATCATAATAAAAACAAATCATGGGATCTCCATATATTCTTATATTTTTTATATCTTCTAATATCTTTGACAATATAATATTATCTCCAACAAAAACTTGTGCACACTTGTACACAAGATCACTTTACTACTAAGACAAAAGCATAAACCACCGGACACAGTATTTATCTCACACTACTCACTTAAACACTCGAGTCACACACAAGCAGACCCACTTTACAAGCACTCACATCACACTCAATACTTAGAATCTAGGTTGAGTACACATCTGACACCAGCACTTGACAATTCACTCATACATTGTGCCTTCACTATCACACATGACACTGATGTCACACCCTTCCTGCGCCAAGTACTCAATGCTTCTTTTACACCACTCAAGACAATACTCACTCACACTTATATTTACCTCACACACTTAACTTTGGTCTTTATTCTTACACACAAGGAAGACCCATGTAGCCTTTTTATACTTGCTACGGCCGCCATAAGGAAGTCAGTTCTCACCGACTTGATGAACCCAAAACAATCTACAGATTATGGTGGCCCTATCTTCAACAAAAATTAGACGGAAAATTCTAGAGAGGAAAGGGAGTCAGTGATGACTCTCAACCTAGGGTTATAACTATCTCCCCTATTTTTGGGCCTGGATAGGGTTAGCTGGATTTACTTCATTGAATAAAAAATTTCTAGCATCCAGCTTCAATGAATGGGTCCTCCATCCACCATCTTTGTTGGCCAACAATGCCACGTGGCCTACTCTCATTGGTGGTGCCATATTGGGTACAAACAGTTATATAATTGGTTATGGTCTAATGAGATGGAAAAAGCATACAAGTTTATGCGCTGCCATTTAGGTCATTAAAATGTTTTCCCCCAACACAAGGTTAGTTTAGTGATGTTACACTATTTGAGGCATCATGTGCAAGTCACATTATAATTTTCCATCCATTCATGTAACATATTGTTAACAAAAGGTCTATGGATTAACATGATGAAGTGTAACATGTTTTGCTTCGAGGAGGTACAATGATATTGTCATAATTCAAGAGAATGTGTATGAGGTCCGAAAATGTAGGGTTATCTATGATGCATAGACACGAACACGTGAACATGCAAATTTTCAAAACATGAGGGACACGACACGCTAAGGACACGCTCAATATATATAATTTTATTTAATTATTATATGTAAAATTGAAAATATATATTATTTATTATTTTATTTTCATTCACAAATTATTTTTTCTATAAATAAAAATAAAATATTTCAGATTAATCCAAAATATCCAAAAAAAAATACATAAAAGAAAAACAGGGGAAAAAAAAAATGAAGAGAGAGAGATAAGAGGGTGTGACAGAAAGTCAGAGAGATGAACAACGAACATCAGCCAAACAGTGAGAGAGAGAGAGAGAGAGAGAGAGAGAATCAAACACAAAGAAAGCGAGAGAGAGAGAGAGAACACACAGACATACAGAGAGACAGAGAAGGACAGAAGAATCAACAAAAGAAGAAGAAAAACGCAGAAGAAAAGAAGAACAAAGAAGAAAAATGAAGAAAAGAAGAACATACCTCAAATCTAGGGCTTCAACAGGTACTTCACCCTTTCTCTTTCTTTGACTCTCTGTTTCTCTCTCTCTCTGGCTATGGGTTAGGGTTTCTCTCTTGGTCTCCAACGTGTCCATAGCGTGTCCAAGAGTGTCCTAAGCGTGTCCGACTAGAGAAATTCAAAAAAAAAAAAAAAAGAGAGAGAGAGAGAGAGAGAGAGGGAACACGCCAGGTACAGTGTGCAACACGTGTCCACCACATGTCCAACACATGTCAGACACCTCTCTGACACCCATACGTTGCCTCCAGAGAGGTGTCTATGCTTCTTAGGTTTGTATCCCCAGAGAGGCATGTGAATAGTAAAACTAGAAAGAGCAGAGGATTAGTTACTAGGTGAGAGTAGTGCAAGTGAATCAGAAAAGGTAATGGCAACATCCAAAGAGCCCCCTTTTCCTAAGAATCACTCCCTCTTATCATATCAAGTTGTGGGAAATATATCCTATTTTTAAGTGTTTCCTTGGCTCGCAGGTGGCCAAGTCGTCAATAAGGTGATGCCACATGTCTTAGGGATCATGCACGAAACTGCCAGGCCTCGGGGTGTGTGCTTCCCTTGGTCTTTCCATTTCAAGACCTCATAAGTCCCTCGATATGACCTTCAAGAAACATAGCCTCCTATCAACTAAACTCGCAACCACTTCAGCAAACCACTATACGTAGCCACCAAGCCACAAGACCCCAGGATCTTGATAATGGTTCATAGCGTAGCCTTGTATTAGCTAGACTATATATCACAAACCAAGCCTTGGGGACTTCCTAGATCCTACCAAGAGATTTGCCCAGGGAAATTTTATCTATGGGGAGGAGGAGATCCTTTGCTTTCACATCTCACCCCTATCTTTGCAGGGATCATGCTCTTGACACTTCCACAGTATTTATGATAACCCAAAGCCTGCAATCAACTCTAAGGGGACCTCATCCTCAGGGACACTTCAGGGATTTCGTTTACCTCAAAGACTTGACTCACCTCGGTTGATTTAACCTCAGCTGGTTCACCTCATCTTTTGGGGGGTATCTTTGTGAACTCGTTTTGCTAAGGGACTTGGCCTGCCTCTCAGTCTTTTGGGCTCATCTTCGGTAGTTCTGGGGACTCATCTTGCCTCAACTAGCTCGCCGAAGATCTTGCAATTCTTGTGGTGGATCTCATATGAGGTTGGTCCACAAACTCTTTGCGGTTTACTTTTGACCCATTTCTATTAGGATTTTGCCCGCCTTCCTTTTTCCAAAAGTGTACTTCCCACCAAGGCGAGTCTCACCATATAATCAAATTTTGAATCTGACATCTCTTACAAAGTGTAATTTATCCTAATTTCTATATGATGAAACTACCCAATACAAACCATCTGATATACAATAAGCATATAGATAGAGAAAGAGTGCACTCCATTCGTATTTAATCGAGCATTCAAAAATAAGATATCAGGCACACATACAGAGATAGGTCTAGAGAAAAATAGCATTAAAAAGCTCAATCTTCAGAAAGCTTACCAGGGACCTTATCTGCAAAGCCAAGAACCCGGCATAATTTAGGGGCCTCTCGGTGCTGGGCGACCGTCTCGAAAAGTTTGAAAACCTCATCTGAATCAAAATCAGGTAACAATCTGTAAGTCCCTAAAAGCTGCAAAAAACCCAAGACCTCCAAAGAATTTTCACACTCCACTTTCAGTTTTGCTTTCCAATTAACCGCGACTTTCGCAGCTTCTTCTTTCACACAAGGTCTAATCTGTGGTGACACTCTCATCAACTGAGCTAACAAGAGAGTGCAACTCCTCCTAATAACACTAGGTTCAAATTCCTTATCCCCTTTCTTCAAATAGGGAGGGTAAAACCCTTGCATTGCATCCAACACAAGCTTTGCAGGGTCTGATGATAATTGAAGAGCTCTATAAACTTCATCACTCATTGACGAATGATCGTCCAGATGTTCATTCAAGAACATCTGCAAGTGTTTTCCATCCATGGTGACCGAAAATTGAAGACTCGCAGCCAATGAATGATTTTCCACTGGCAATTGTTCTTGCAGCTCGACCTTCACTTTCGAATGAGCAACTTTACCGCATTGTGCTTCTCTCAATTCGAGCTGTTTCAAGCGTTCTTCGTACTTCTTCTCTCTCAATTCGAGCTCTTTCAAGCGTTCTTCGTACTTCTTCTCTCTCAATTCGAGCTCCTTACCCCGTTCCTCGAACAATTTCTGAATCGATTGAAATTTCTTCTCTTTCGATTCGAATTCTTTGCATCGTTTTTTGAATTGCTTCTCTTTCGCTTCGAACTCTCTGGCACGCCATTCAATCGATTGTTTCACGGAATCCAATTCCTTCCCTTTCGATTGAAGTTCCGTGAAACTCTCATCGATCATTTTCTGGACAGAATCGAGCTTCCTTGATTGTTCGTCAAGAGACAATCGGGACAAACCCAACTCTTTCCCTCTCGATTCGAGCTCTTCGAGTTCATTCTCTCGGGATTGGAGTTGTTGAAACTGTTGTTGGATAGAGTTGAGGGTAGAATCGAAGTATTCTTGAAGGTCATTCCACTGAAGAGTAAGCAAGAGAAGAGAGTGATCGAAGGCTTTGCGAAGACCATCTTTCTTCGAATCGGCGAGCTCGAGGTCGGCAGAGATCTTCTCCATTGAAGCCATTGCAATGCATGAGGTGGAGACCTAGTACAGCAGCTACGAAATGTTTTCCTGTAATTATATTTGAAATACTTTTTCGAGCCTTTTTTTTTTGGGGGTTGTTTTTTTTTTTTAATAATATTATATATATCAATTAATTTACACACTAAAATATAACAGATGATATGACATTATTTATATGATTTTAAATATTTATAATTTGTATAATAAATATGATCAATAATAATATTATAACACTTGAATAAAAAATAATATTATAACACTAATCGATATATTAATATATACATTAATTAATGGGGTATTTTTTTTAAGGTCCCTGATATTATGATTTTATAGTATAAAGGACATCAAATATTTTCATGATGTCTAAGGTCCCTTAACAGGATCCAGAGAAATTTCAGTCCCAGAGAAATTCTCTCCAGAAAAAATTGAAATCTAGAGAAATTTCAGTTCCAAAGAAATTCTCTCCAGAGAAAATTGAAATTTCTCTGAGTACCAAATAAATCCAGAGAAAATTGTGGAAAGGAAATTTGTATGGCTATCCAGGAAATTTCTTTGACTTGGCAAATTTCTCTGGCTCTATTAACTACAATTAAACCCATGTCTAACAAACCCACAAACCCACAAATTTCTCTGGTTCAAAACCAGAGAAATTCTCTTCAAACCAGACAAACTAGAGAAATTCTCTCTATTTACAGTAAAGTTGTATTTTTATAAACAGAACTTGGTGATTGAGTTCAAAAACCAGAGAATTTCTCTGGTTTCAACCCAGAGAAAATTCAGTTAAAAAATCAAAGAATTTCTCTAGTTTCAACCAGAAGATCGTTTTTCTCATTAATCTACACTTGGCTTCAATTTCTATTTTTGTGAACTTAAGAATATAGGATTCAGATCCTCCAGTACAAC
The DNA here is from genome assembly GCF_055761805.1 of Camellia sinensis. Taxonomy (NCBI): domain Eukaryota; kingdom Viridiplantae; phylum Streptophyta; class Magnoliopsida; order Ericales; family Theaceae; genus Camellia; species Camellia sinensis. Next base: position 95,154,111 of record NC_138962.1, read on the forward strand.
AGCACACCAACATTTCAATAGTCAATGTATTGTTTTTTGTCAAAACATAATTGGAAATGCTAAAAGAGAACAAATACACATCCAGAGAAATTTCAGTTCCAAGGAAATTCTCTCCAGAGAAATTTTCTCTGAGTACCAAATAAATCCAGAGAAAATTGTGGAAAGGAAACTTGTATGGCTATCCAGGAAATTTCTTTGACTTCGCAAATTTCTCTGGCTCTATTAACTACAATTAAACCCATGTCTAACAAACCCACAAACCCACAAATTTCTCTGGTTCAAAACCAGAGAAATTCTCTTCAAACCAGACAAACCAGAGAAATTCTCTCTATTTACAGTAAAGTTGTATTTTTATGAACAGAACTTGGTGATTGAGTTCAAAAACCAGATAATTTCTCTGGTTTCAACCCAGAGCAAATTCAGTTAAAAAATCAAAGAATTTCTCTAGTTTCAACCAGAAGATCACTTTTCTCATTAATCTACACTTGGCTTCAATTTCTATTTTTGTGAACTTAAGAATATAGGATTCAGATCCTCCAGTACAACAGCACACCAACATTTCAATAGTCAATGTATTGCTTTTTGTCAAAACATAATTGGAAATGCTAAAAGAGAACAAATACACAGAACTGTACGTGTAACTTGGAACAAAGTAGAACCACACCAAGTACTTGACTCCATACGGGTATCCATCTTTATTGGAAGTTCATCAAACAAAATAATTACTGTGTTAGATATAAACTGTAATCTTCAACAAAGACGACTTCACCTAGAAGAATCTTTAGAAGTGAACTTAAGTGAAATACTATTGACGCAACCAGTACCGATCAAAAATATCATAGAGTATAACCCAGCGCCGTCGGAAGCGAACCTGGATCAACGCTGCACCAAAACACATGTCTGGAGCCGACAAAGTAGCTCGATGTCGCGGATCTTCAGTCCGGCGTAAGAGATGAAGATGAGCGCCTGGATCACGAGGGCTTCGGAGACGAAGATGTATGCGATTGCGATAAGAGGAAAGGAGAGAAGGAGAACGAGGCCGGGAATCTCCACTGGGTAAAGCTTTGGGAAGTATTGGAAGATGAGGAGGACTGAGAGTCGGGTTGTTGGGGATGGCAGTGGGTCAGATGATGAAGATAATATAAAGGACTGAAATTTCTCTATTGTATGTTTAGGAATCTTAGACATCAAAAAATAATTTTGTGGATCTCTTCCATTATGAAAAGTGGGAGACGGACCTTAGACCAATTTTCCCTTAATTAATACGCGTAATATTATAACTTTTTTGTATTTACCTTGGTTTTGACATTCGGGGTCTTTTGACAATAAACTAAAAGAGTTATTTTTTTTAATTTTTTTACAAAAAAAGGCCAACTTTTTAACCAAAAAAACTAATTTTTTGCCAAAAAAAAATCTACTAAAAAATTTTATAAAAAACACTACAAAAATTAACTTTTTATCAGCTTGTAAAAACACTCATCACTGGCTTAATGCGTTCCCACTGACAGGTGTAACGCCTTATCCCTGCTCAATTATGAGGTGAAAAGAGACAACTTCTTTTGGATTCGCTCCCTTTATATTTTGGGATACGCCTTGTCTCTGCTTATTTCTTTACATTTATGTTATAGATTTTAATTTTATTTTGAATCTGTATTATAATTTAAAGGAAAAGGTTATGTATCCTAAATATATCATCAAATCTTTTATATAAAGTGGGACTTACATAAATTTACATGTATATGCGTCTTACATTTATATAAGAGGTTTGATAAAATACCCTAACATAACTCTAATCATCTATCTCGTAAATTGTATAATAAAAGTTGTTCATGCAAAAAATAAATTTCATTGAAAAATTATAAATTTAAAAAAAAAATTACATTTTATTTGATAAAATAAATAACAAATATGATTGTAAACTTAAACCATCAATTTTATAAAATATGTTTTTCGTTCCTGTGTTTATAATTTTCCGATAAAACTCATTTTTTGCATGAATGATCTTTATTACAAAACTTATAAAATAGATGATTTGGATTATCAATGTAGATCTGAATTGAGGCCTCCAAGAGGGTATGGAGAGATGAACGTATGGACGGAAGACTATCCCACTTATTTTTAGGCTTTTTTATGAAAAATTTATAAAGCAGTCTTCGGACAAATCTGAACGGTATCTTGTGATTTTCATTGATTAAAATTGTAAATTTTAATATCGTTTGTTAGTATCTTAAGTAACGTTACATCTATCGAATTTGAGCACATCCAAATTGTCTGAATTTATGCATGTCAATTGACACACCAGTATTCGGAAGGTCAACCGGCCAGTCATCTAGTAATATACCGATCATCCGAGCAGTTGTCGATTGACATGTCGGTTGACAAGGATGACAGTTGCGATTGACAAGAGTGACGACGGTCATCCAAACATTCGTCTGAGAGGTCGTCCGACTTACGTAATTCAGACAATTCAATGGATCAATCATTTTTTAAGTATTTTAGGAAATAACTTAACAAGTGTCAGGTGATAAATTATATAAAGTGATAACACTATCAAATAGTCGAAGTGAAAAAGTTAATATATGAGAATAATTTTTTAAGTTAAATGGATAGGCGGAAAAAAAAAATTAAAAAGAATAATGATTCATCCCCCCTTTTCCCCCACCCCCTTTGACCCCCTCTCTCTCTTATTGGTTACCTTTTCTTTTTCTTTTTCTTTTTTTCCTGCTCCACCAATCACCTCCTGCCACGTGGCAAAGGGGTGAGGGGTGACCCCCAAAAGGGGGTCCCAAACATTATTCAATTAAAAAATGATGATTAATGTGTACAAAGTGACTCGTTATTAATGGAGTTAATTTTTTGAATTTTTTTAACACTTTTTTATAGCTTTTTAGTTGGGGAATGTACAAGGTAAATCAAAGAGGAAGTAGATTCGATATTATAGGTATCAGAATTTTGATTAGGATCATAACACCTTAGATTTCTATAATCCTAAGGGGTAGGACAAATCACATTCAGAGATGGCGAGATGGGTTTGCAATGTCTGGCCTTGTTCCGTCCCTAGCGTAGGGGTAGGATAAATCGAAGAGGTAGTGAACTCAGTATTATGATTATCATAATTTCGATAAAGACCATAAAATTTTATGGATAATTTATAATTTTAATTGGTCAAATGATTCAGATTACATTAACATCTTAAATTTTACAAAATTTTAATGAATTACGATTTTAATTATAAAATTGTGTAAAATTATATTATGATTCTTATTTTACTAAGATACTGATCATATCCAAAAAAAATTATTATTAATTTTATATATTTGCAATTCCCTGAATAAAATAGTTTGAATTATTGATAAGTTGAAATCTGTTAATGTGAATAGTTAGTCCTAAAAAAAAGTAGCGTGAATTGTTGTAAGTATAAACAAAATAGAGTGAGTCGTTATACGTGTGAAAGTTATAAATGTGGATGTCTATTAAACATTTTATTAAAAAATGTACGGTACAAAGAAAATCAATAATTACGATAAAGTCACATCATTAAAAGTAACCTGCTAAATAGGTCATTTTTTATAGTCATGAGCCAAAATCATATTTCTTTATAACTATAATCAAATTGATCATAACTTAGTCATAATCACATCTCATAACCAACACCATTTTGTTCATAACTAATATCACATATTTCATAACCACATCTCATAACCAACACCATTTTGTTTATAACTAATATCACATATTTTATAACTATAATCACATATCTTATAACTATAATCACATATCACATAACCACATCTCATAACTAACCCCTTTGAGTCATAACCAATATCACATATCTCATAACCACTAGTCATATATCTCATAACCAACACTTTTTTTTTCATAACCAACGTCACATATCTCATAATCACTAGTCACATATCTCACAACTAACACCTTTTTGCTCATAACCAATATCACATGTCTCATAACTATTACCTACATGAATCATAACCACATCTCATAACCAACCTCTTTGAGTCATAACTAATATCACATATCTCGTAACCACTAGTCACATATCTCATAACTAATAACCCTTTTGCTCATAACCACACCATTTTGATCATAACCAATATCTCATATCTCATAACCACTAACACATATAGCATAACCAAACACCCTTTGACACCACTTTGCTCATAACCAAAATAACATATCTTATAATCATTAATCAAATATCTCATAACTATTACCTACATATCTCATAACCATATCACTTTGATCATAACCAACATTACATATCTCATTACCACTCATCACATATCTCATAACTAAACACCCTTTGACTTATAACTACACTACTCTACTCATAACCAAAATCACATATCTAATAATCACTAATCATATATCTCATAGCCTTTATCAACTTATGTAATAACATGTCATAACCAACACCATTTGCCTCATAACCACTAATCACATATCTCATAACCACTACCTACATATAGGGGTGTAAATTTGGTCCACGAGCTTGCGGCACACCCCAAGTCCAATCGCACCGTGGGTGAGCCCAACTAGGCCTGAGCCTAAGCCCAACCTAAGACACTGGGCTATGTGTTCTGGAGCTCGACTCGACTCGACTCTGGTGTGTCATGGAGTGTGACCCATCTCGTGAGCTGGACCCGAAATTTTTTTCCCCATCTGGCCTAACCCAACCCCAATGGCTCCCTGCCCCTTGTTAGTGCAACGGTCAAAAATTTAATTTTTTTTTTTGAAACAATTATATAACCGTTAATTCCATCAACAGTTAATTTTAATTTTTTTTATTTTTCTATGTATAAATTAACCCCTCCCTCCCAAGCCTTATAAATACCACCCCTCTCTCATTTTATTTCTGACAAACAAATCTGTCTCTTAAACTCTCATTATCTCTCAATTAATTTTGAAGCATCACCCCTAAGTGACAATTACAAATGATCACCTATCTCTATTTTAGATTTATTTTTAGTCATAGTATCTTCATTAAATATAATAGAAATAGTAATACACAAACGATATACTTTTTAAAATATATATATACACTTATAGACATATATATATATATATATAATTTAACTAAATTTTAATAAAAAAATATGTTGAAACAAATTATCTATGACGTGATTTTATTTTATTCTACTAAATAAATTTTATCCTAAATTACTTTCCCCAACTTTTCTTCGTTTTTTTCTCTACTCTATTTTCTTTTCCTTGATTTGTCCTAGTTGTGCCTAAGCTCTTTCTATTTCTTACTCAGACTTCTCTATTTTGCTCAAATTATCGAACGACCATTGTTTATAGTTCTTCTTCACTGGATTCTTCCTCTCTCTACTCTTGTGTCTCTGCAATAGATTCTTGAACTCGTTGCTACTTTTTTTTGTCTATTTCAATGCTATTCATTCTGGTGATATTTCGGTATCTAGTAAATGCATCTATCTCGAAACTCTAGCTCTTTTACATTAATATGTCATACATACACAAACCTTTAGCCGTAGTTATGATTTGAAAGGTTTTGTTATCATCAATTTGTACATGTGTTATAGAACTGTTGAAAATGAATATTACGCATTTTGTTTTACTGTTCTGCTATCTCAGTCCTCTTCATCTCTCAAGCATCTTTCTCATTCTTTACTGTCATTGTAGATATCTCCGATGTTCGTTATCGGAAACGACAGCACCTTTGACGTCATTTTCACAGACGATAAGCCCGTTCAGTCTCTCTTTCTCATATTCTCTTTCCTCTCGCTTTACTAGCTAATCTTTCTCTAACTCTCATTTTCTGTTCCATGGCTTTAAGTCGTTGATTAAATTATTTAATGATTGTCATTACATTTTGCTTTCTCTGTATTACAAGAGATCTCGATTGGTGATTCTAAGATTTTTAATAATTTGTCTAGTCATTTTATGATAATTGTTATGAAACTTTATTGCTTTATTACAATATTTGTGGTTTATAAAAAAAATTGGATATTTTTGCTACATCAATTAGCTGTGTTGTTACGCATTTTGTGATTGATGTTATGAAATTTTTTGGGTTGGTTATGACATTTGTGATTTGTAAATTTTTTGATTATTTTTATTATGACAATTAGTGGTGCAGTTACGCTTTTTGTAGTTGATGTTATTAAATTTTGTAAGTTGGTTATGACATTTGTGGTTTTTAAAATTTTTAAATGTTTTTGATACACCAATTAGTGGATTGTTACATAATTTTTGGTTAATGTTACGAAATTTTGAGAATTAGTTACGACATTTGTGATTTTCTATAATTTTAAACAATTTTGTTACGCCAATTAGTGATGACGTTATGTATTTTATATTTTATATTACAAAACTTTTTGACTTGATTATAATATTTGTGATTTCTAAAATTTTAAATTTTTTTATTACGCCAATTAATGGTGTGATTATACATTTTGTAATTAATGAGTAAAATAATCTTTTTTATTAATTTTACTTAATAAAAATGGATGAAAGATTTATATTTAAAAAAAATTAAGTATAAATTGACAAATTATAAATTAATAATTTATTTTATTATAAGACTCTATTCATAAATGTTTTAATTTTGTTTTTTATAATGATTATTACATAATTCCGGTCCCATTTTCTCCAAAAATTTGGAACATTTTGTCAAAATCAAAATTCCCTCATTAATTGTTTTTGACAAATCCCTAGACTCTTGCTTTAGCCCAAACGCGAGAGAGAGAGTAATTTCTGGACTTGGGGTGTGCCGCGAGCTTGTGGGCCAAATTTACATCATTATATGTGAGTAATGGTTATGAGATATGTGATTAGAGGTTATGATATATGTGATGTTGGTTATGAGGCAAATGGTATTAGTTATGAGATGTGGTTATGACATAAGTGGGTAAATGTTATGAGATATATGATTAGTGATTATTAGATATGTGATTTTGGTTATGAGCAGAATGATGTAGTTATAAGTCAAAGGGTGTTTGGTTATGAGATATGTGATTAATGGTTATGAGATATGTAATGTTGGTTATAAGATATGTGATTAGTAGTTATAATATATGCGATGTTGGTTGTGAGATATGTAGGTAATAGTTATGAGATATTTGATTAGTGATTATAAAATATGCTATTTTAGTTATGAGCAAAGTGGTGTCAAAGAGTGTTTAGTTATACTGTATGCGTTAGTGGTTATGAGATATGAGATATTGGTTATAATCAAGTGGTGTAGTTATGAGCAAAATGGTTGTTAGTTATAAGATATATGACCAATGGTTATGAGATATGTGATATTGATTATGACTCAAAGGAGTTAGTTATGAGATGTGGTTATGATTCATGTGGGTAGCAGTTATGAGATATGTGATCAATGGTTATGAGATATGTGATATTGGTTATGAACAAAGTGGTGTGGTTATGAGCAAAATGATATTAGTTATGAGATATATGACTAGTGGTTATGAGATATGTAATGTTGGTTATGAAAAAAAAAAGATATTGATTATGAGATACATGACTAGTGGTTATAAGATATGTAATGTTGGTTATGAGATATGTGACTAGTGGTTATGGGATATGTGATGTTGGGACTCCTGGACTCCTCTGATTTCCTTTGCCCTCTTTTTGGTAATCAGTTACATCGGTTGTCAATTCAAAATTAAATTATTAAAATAATTTAGTTATGGGGTAGTTATAAGATAATATGGTATGTATGAATAACTAAATATAACTAAGTTATGAGTTAATATGATAATGGTTATGATCTATGATATTAGTTATAATATGAAATCACATATTCTCATAACTGATGTATGGTACATCCAAATGTACCATAGCATCACCCTCTCATAAATGTGAATGTGCACGCTTTAAATAGTAAAATAATGTGAATTAATGAGTGTAAATTTCTTATAAGTGTGAAAAACGTTTACACTTTAAATGGTTAAACTTTACACTTTCAATCAAAAATATAAAGTAAATTGTGTGAACTTACTTAGAACATCATGGCATCTTTAAAATTTAATAAAATATGTGAATATTTACACTGTTTTATTGAAATTACAAAAATTATTCAATTAATTGTGTGCGAATATTTATATTGAAATTATATATATATAGGAGAGAAATTACAACCAACAAAAAATTTAAAATTTGATCCTTATAACAAAATAAATCATGAGTTTTAATTTTGTTAATTTAAACTCTATTATTTTTTATTTGTTTTCAATATAAACGATCTGTCTATTTTTGTTAAGTAAAATTGACCCAAAAAAAATGTATTTTAATCACTAAATTCAACGAAAAAAAGTATTTTAAACATTCCATGTGTACCTATATTGAATTTAATGACAAAAGTATTCTTTTTTGTCAATTTTACTTAACAAAAATAAGTAGATGGTTTAAATTGAAAATAAATCAAAATATTAAGATTCAAATTGATAAAATTAAAAACTCAAGATTTATTTTGTTATAAGGTTCAAACTCTAGAATTTTATTTGTAATTTTTCCTAAAAGAAACATCTGACAAAAAATTGTGAATAAAAATACTTTATATTTTATATAATTTTATATTCAATTGAGATGTTATTTGATAGGATTTATCGATCAAGTTCCAAAAATACAAATTTTAACAAACAGTTTGGATTGCAGACTGCAACTCACCTGCGTGATGTCGAAATCACTAGTAATCGTTGGTCAACCATACAACAGTGAATTCATTTGTGAGTGTAGACATCCCATTTTTGGCAGCCCGCAAGACTTGGGCGCTTTGTCCTAGGCACTCAATGATGAAGTTGCGTTGTGTGTGATTTGAAGTCTCATCGAAGGAACGTAAGCTCGCGCTCCAAAACTGATCCCAAACCCTTTATATTCATCCTATTCTTACCTTAGAGATTCATTTTTGAACATTGTGCTACCCTACATTGAGCTTAAAACAGGGGAATAGGGGAACACATTGGGAGCTGGCCGTACCACATTGGGAGCCGACCCGCTCTCGATAGCGAGAAACACTGTCCTAGGCGAGAATGGGCCAGCTATCCATTTTTGAAGATATTTATGACCTATTTTTGCTCAAATTCTATAAATACGAGTATATATCTCAGTGTTAGAGGTTGGAAAAATTTCAAAGAAGCATAACAATCCTTGAGAGCTCATTCTTCTTGTCCAAGCCAACTTTGAGATATTTGATCATCCTTATACTATATCTATATACCATACACAACCTTGGAGCCATAGCTTAGAACCTTGGTTGAGCTTTGTGAGTCACAATTCAAGCTTGAGAGTGTGCTTTGATCAAGTTTGGTTCACAAACAAGAGCTTACCTTCTTCAAGAGGTATAAGCTTACCACCTTTCCCTTGCTTTCATTTCTGTCTTTCTCTATCTCTTTCTAGTGTTTTTGTATTGTTTTGATCCTATTTTAAACTTGGGTTTGAATAGCTACCAAAGAGTAGAGAGGGTTAACACCATTTCTTGCTCTCTACTTCATAGCTCACACCCTTGTTTTTACACTCTCTTCTTTGCCTTCTAAAGGATAAAAAAAATGGTTTGAGGTCTGGAGAGGTTAGCCACCTCTCCTATGCTTTTGTTCACTAGCCTTGCATGTCCTTGTTCTTTCTTACCTTTTTATGCTCTTAACATGACTTTTAGCCACTGTTTTTAGCATATTAGGGGTTGTTTTAGGGCTATTGTAATTTATTTAATTAGTGTATGCTTTGAATATCTAGCTTGTTGTGTTGTAAGTCTTCATGCCAAGTTTGTTGCGTTGTGTCGCACAAGCTTTGATATCTTTTCTTTGTTTAATCTTCATGTTGAAGAGTCTCATTCTAATAATTGATCCCGCAGTCATTTTTGCAACCTCCCTCTTTTCTTCCCTTCTTTTGTTTGAGAGTCACTTCAATCGATCGACGGTTATTCAAAGCATGAGAAAGAAACCCATGCTCAATAGCTTAATCTCTACGGATGTTTATCGCCAGAGGCATAGACTCTCTTTCATGCTTAGAATCACTTCTTGTTTAATGTTTCTTTTCATTTAGTGGACTTAACCATCACTTTGGACAAATTGATTAAAGAATGGAAAGGACTAATAAAATTGGCTTAAAATGAAGTAAACCGACATAAAGAAAATGTTTAGAGTTGGTTGGATTCGGCCGAACGTTATGTCGAGTCCATCATTCTGCTAATTATCACATATCAATCCATGATACGTTGATAAGACTTAAAGCGTGTCTACTTCCTTTTTTGAGCCTTCATGATAAGAGGGAATGGTGGTATTCCATTACATTTATTCAATTTTGTCCAAACGTGTTCAAAATCATCAAGCCATCCAATTGTGCTTATTGGTGGTTTTGGATTCGAACTCACTCTTTTCTTCAATTCCCCATGACAGAGAGGGGCAGAAAGGACAAATAGGGCCTAGAAAGGCTCTATCTGCACTTTTCTCACCTCAGAGTACAAAACAATTTTTGGCATAAAATTTATTGCCAACCAACCCTTTTTTGGCCCGGCCGGATCTCATTTGGAGTCAGTCAGCTCCCAATGTTTGGTAAAACAGAGACTGTTAGAAGAAATCGAGGGCAGTGGCTGAAGGCGAGACAGAGCAGTCTCGGCAGACAGAGCAGCTTCTGGGCACTGTGCATACAATCATTGTGTCTCATGGTTCCCTAGATTGCTATTCTCATTAATATTGTTGTAATTGTTGTAAATAATTCTTATTATTGTAATATCCTTGCTACAATTATTATTGATATAATGCCTTTGTTGTAATAAATTAGGTAGTCAGCTTAGTGTCCCTTAGAGGTCAATTAGCTTAGCTAATTAGTTGTTTAATTCATTTATTCGAATTTGTAAAAGTTAGTTTAATTCGAACATTTGGACACTGTAGACCGCCCCGGAACTCCGCTCTGTGCGCGAGGGCGCAAATCATCGTTCTTAGCTACTACAGTTCGGACTCGTGTCACGGTTCTGAATTTAATCTCACAAAGTGAAATGTAAGACTGATAAATCACCAAAGAATCCAAATCCGGCAAATCGTTTTTGAAAATCGATTTTAATCAAAAACTGCCAAACATGGACTACTTTGCCAGATTTCAAAGTCGCCACCTAAATATTTTGTTTTGGAAAATTTAGGAAACCCTGGCTCGTGCCTAAGGCCACGTGTCCGTCATCACCAAAGTTGCCTCGGCTCGGGAACTTGGGTACGAGGGAGGAAGGTCATGAAATGAGCACCCCCGTTCGCCCGATCAAAGGATCGGCCTCTACTAATCATGATATGTTATTTTGAAAACACATGTGTTCTTATTCCGATTATTAGCTAGCTTACTATGTGATGCGCGCAGCATACAAGTATAGACTCAATCACGCGGATTGGAACAAAACAACTCATGTTTGTTTTTGAAAGTGGTTTGAAAGTGCTACTCGCAAGTAGGCTAAGACGCGAATTTGTCACCCTCAAGTGGGCTTAGAAAAACATGATTTTGCCACTTTAAGTAGGCCTAAAACTCACAGTCATCGAGTTGTTCCAATCCAGGCAATCAAGCCTTCACCCACAGGCATTCATGCAATTAAACACTTAAGCAAATAGCCTCATGGCAGTCACTTACACACATGCAAGGATGCTAAAGCATAAACACTCACAGTGTACTCCGAGCCAAAACAGAAGCTAGTTAGTAATCATGCATAATCCTAGCTATGTTAAGATGCCTTATGCAACACATGCAAAATGCAACTAGAATAGGCTCGGCTAGCTAAGATGGCATATGAATGTAACAATTGATATATGTATTCAAATAGGAATTGAAATACAATGTGGTTTGTATGATGCGCCGAGCCCGGTGCATGCAAGACAAATGAATGATGCACGCATGGAAGCATAAGGATGCTAATTGAGATATGCCCTAAAACTAACCACTGAAAGCAGATAAGTAAAAGGGAGAAAGACGTGGAGTTGGAAGACATGCATCACACACACGCACACTTATTATAAAATTTGCCCTCTCGACGGAGGGTCCGAATGAATCAACTAACTAGCTACGCTAAGCTAATTAGAATATTACAACACAGATTAAACTAGTTAATTACAAAACATGCAACTAACTACAACTAGCTAGTAAAGCGGTAAAATGGCCTCGCGGGCGAGGGAGGCATGCATGCTCGGTCGGTTTCGCTCAGAAATCCACTACCGTGCCTCGTGTTGCCTCTGTTTACACACTTCTAGACTTCTTAAAATTGTGCCAACTTCCAAGAAGCTTTTGATCCACCTTAGGACCATGCTGAGGGGTGGTCGGCCAAGAGGAATAGCCATCGGCCAAAGTTTATGACTATCGACCAATTTTGATAGCCGATCAGCAGACTAGATGGGCGGTCGGCAGCTCTGATGGCCGGTCGGCCATTGCTTCCTGCAATTTCTCTTTTTGCTGCAACAGAGCACAAATAGAGGCATGGTAGTGTATTTGCAAGGGAATGTATGTGCAACCACACTCTTTATCATGTCTAAGGCTCAAAGGAGTATAGTGCTTGGCTCTCGAGCCATTAATCATGCATCTCAATGCATAATGGCCAAAGAGGCCGAGTTGCACAAATCAATGACAATGAATGCACACAAATATCACATAGGACTCAATGAACCCCCACCTTATCATGCATGATCAAAGGTGTCGGTGACCTAAGGAATGAGGCGCATTTCATCACTTCAAGTATGAAATGCCCCTTGTTTCCCGTGTTTGGATCAATATCCGATCTAAACACAATGCAATGCAACAAACATGCAAACATAATGCAACATGCAAACAACATTCGCATGAAACAACATTCAAACAACATGCTCAATGGACTTAAACCGAATATGGACAGACCTAAGAGGGTCCAAAATAGTGGCCAACATACCAAGACTTAGGCACAAAAGGGGCCAAGGACACATGCTCATGTGATGGCTCCTTAACTAAGCATGAGAACACAACTCTCAAACATGATGAAGAAGTGACAAATATGAGAGTGTGGCAATGAAGTAAACTCTGAAATTACATTCCAAATGAGGCTAAATCATGCACAAGTGACAAACAAAGCATGCTAGTGGGCTCAAAGCCTAAAGCTAGCCAAAGGACTTACACCATGGCCATATCAAGCAAGCCCCAAAGGGCCAATGTGACCCAAAATAGTCCCAAGGTAGGTCAGAATAAGGCCAAAACATGCATGGAATGAGGCCAAAACAAGCTAGCATGGTGAGCACAAAACAAGACGCATACAAGGCCAACAAAGAGGATTACACTACACCCCCCGAAACCAAGCATGAGATGACTTCACCCACTAAAATCAGAGTTATGGCATGTCAAAATAACACAAAAAATGCATTGATATGGCAGCCCAAAACCTTAAGCAAAAAGGTATGCATATAGGCTCATATTTAAGGCATAAAGCATGACTCACCAAAAGCATTGAAATAGTGATGCATGAGAGAGTATGGCCACACCATATGTACTGAAATCATATACCAAGTGACGCCAAATCATGCAAATAGCCCAAGCAATGCATGCTAGTGGCTTGGAAACTCAAAGCCAACAAGCTAGAATGCACTATGGTTATACAAAGCATGGCATGCAGGACCAAAACAACATCAAACAGAGCTTAAGCATGGTAAAACATGAAGAAAAGCTTCTTGGAGTTGAGCCAAAAACATGCTAGAAGGACGGTCAAAAGCATGATGCATGTTAGGCTAGTGAATGGATTTGCACTACAAATGCAAAGAGCATGCGTGATATGATTAAACCAAGCCAAAACAATGTTATATCATGGAAAAACAAGGCTTAAGACATGCTGAAATGGAGCCACAAAGAGGTAGAAAAACATGCCATCTTGGTGAGCCATCAACACAAGCATTCAAGAGAAGAGGAGGGGGGACAACCCCCTCTTATTTAAGGCCTCAAAACACACTTTTCACCACTGAAATTTCTCTGGAATTTAGTGGTAGAAAGGCCAAATAAAGGTGATCACAAAGGCTCAAAGTGATGGTACAAAACAAAGCCTAACAAGGCACAAAAGGGAGTGGATCACCCCCAACACCAAAGAAGCCTTAAACAAACATCTTAAACACTTAAAATCAGAACTTTTTTCAGTTGAAAGCAAGGCCTAAAACAATATGCAAGGATGGCCAATATGGTATACAAACAAAGGCTTAAAAGGGGAATACACTCACTCTTGAAACACAACTTCGAAACCAGCAGCTTCTGAGGAAAAAACCAACTTTCAGAGCTCAAATAACACTCCCAAGAACCTCAGCTCAAAGATGGTGGTGTGTTGCTAGGTGTTGTAGTGCAAAAATGAAGAGAAATTACACTTTAAGGCACAAACAAACACAATATAGAGAGAGAATGAGAAATATGTAGAGAGAGAGAGATATGTATCTTGTATCTCCAATTTCAGAACCTCTGGAAAGGGAGAGAGGCCTCCCTTCTTATAGAAAATCAAGTCCCAAGCTTGTTGAGCAAGCTTGGAGCTTGTTAAAATCCATCCATACACGTGTATGGAGGATACACCAAGTGACCAACAGCTGGCACCAGTTGGAAGAAAAATATCTACAAAAGCAGAAAAAAGGGTCTCAGCCAAAAAAATGGTCGATCAACCAAAACGAGTGCCGACCGGCCAACACTTATGGCCGATGAAGAGAAAACATGGCCGATAAGCACAAGGCTTAGCCGATGGGTTGTAGGGAGGCCAACAAGCCACCCTATTTCCTCAGAAACAAAACCACAAGCTCTTGGTCCACAACCAAGCACAAAACAGACAAGTTGAGAGGTTCTAAGGCAAGGCGCGCAGCCGAGACCTTCAGAAACTCAAAATGAACACGAGCATGGAAGATCATCGAATGTTCAAACGATGACGTCCAAGTCTTGAGGACGGTCAAAAATAGGGTGTCTACAGACACTCATTCAGACCCTCGGACACTCATTCGGATCCTCTTGCACGAGGGCAAATATGAAATAAGCATGTATGTCTTCCAACCCCCATTTCTTTCTCTCTTTTATTTACCTGCTTATGATGGTAACATAGAGCATCATATTTACTTAGCATTCTTATGTTTGCATACACTCGTCTCACATGCATTTGGGTTCAACTCATCATACTAACCAATGTCGATTTCAAATTCATTGCTCGAATACGTGATTTATCACATGTCTTGAATTGGATCATGTACCATGCTCATAGCCGAGCCCATAAAAATTGCATAAATGTGTGCGTTGCATTAGTCACATTGTATTGTTTAGGAACATGCATATTTTCTAATCATTTTTCTTTATTTTGGCTTGCCTTTGAGTACTAGGTGAGCACTTATTGTTTTAGCATACCACATAAGTGTGATTGTTGCCATATCGAGTATGCTTTCCATGAGGCTAAATGCTTAAGTGATATATTTGTTTGAATGCCGGTGGATGAAGGCTAATTACGAAAATTGTGATGAATTGATTAACATACGAGCCCACCTTTTCAAATGACGAGTATCAAAAACAGTTTTCAAACAAACATGAAATCAAATAATTCCAACTTTTGCAAATTAGTCTATACTTAAGTGCATCACCTAGTAAAGTTAGCTAATAAATTGGAACAAGAGCATATAATGTAAATAAGAATCACATCATGATTAGTAAAGGCCGATCTTTGATCAGGCGAGTGGGTGCTCAATTCATGACCTTCCCCTCTTGTACCTAAGTTCTCGAACCGAGACACTTTGGTAATGACGGATAAGTGGCCTTTGGCACGAGTCACGAGTTTCCTAAATTTTTCAAAAATATTTTGGTGGCAACTCTGAAATCTAGCAAAGTAGTCTATTTTTGGCATTTGATTCAAATATCGATTTTCCAAAAAGAACCGCCGAAATTGGACTCTTTTTGTGTTTTTACTGTTTCACATTGTACTTGTGAAATTAGATTTAGAACCACAGGAGTCCGAACTGTAGGGCTAATCGTATCTGAAAGGAGCACGAAAAGCAAGCTACAGTGAGCCTTGTACATACTGCCCGTTACACTATAGGAACTAGCCATGTCAAAGGTAGGGCTAGTGATTAGAGTGAAGTCGTAACAAGGTAGCCGTATTGGCAGATAGAGTGGACCGCTTCCTTTTTAAGGAGAACTAATGTGTAAAAATATGTGTATAATTAAAAATGCTATTAAATGCCCACACTTGTTTACTTTGGACCTTGCACTTTTTTGAACCCATAGCTACCTAAATGAGTCCCCATAATTTTTTTTTGGACCCTTAAACTCTTCTTCTAGTAGCCTTTCTATCGCCGACAACATCTCACTGTCAACAATCCCACCTCCATTGGCCCTCATCTCCTTCTCTAGCACCACCTCCTTAACCCCTTTAACAACCTATTTCTCTATGACAACTCCCTTCATGACCACACACCCCACAGAGAACCCTACTTTTCATTGCTAAACTCGCTTTGACCTCACTGCCTTATAACTCCTACTATTGTAGCCCCTACCATTGCAATCAACCTTTCTTCTTCTTCTACAAAAACCCTAGCTCTAAACCCTAAAGTGTCTTGCATTCTCTCTCTATCTATCTTTCATCAAAACATGAGAAGGGCTAGGGTGTTGTGCGAAATGTGAGGTGGTTGCAAGAGGTAGACAATGCGATAAAGAGGATGTTAGCCAACATTGAAGGAAGGGTTGCGATGGATGTGAAAAAATGAAAGCTATGAAAAGGCTGAGGGTGGTAGAGGGAAATCAGAGAAGGTTGGTGATGACTGGAGGTAATGGTGATAGTCGGAATTGATGTAAATGGTTGGTGGGTTAGGATGGGATAAATTAGGGCCAGGGTTTAGGAAATTAAGGTTAGAAGGTTATGGATGAAAGTAAAAATTAAATTTTATGTTTAGACGAAATTAGAATTAAAAGAAAAAATGAAGAAGGTAGGGTTCCTAAAATGAAATGTAAGGGCAAAGAGTAACACTCATAATAAAATATATGAAATTTAAAAAATTTAAAACATAATATAAATTTAGTAAGTATATATATGCTAGATGCCACGTCAATGCGTTAATTATGTATAACAATTCAAAATTTTAATTATTCTTTAATTATGTATCAATATTATTTAATTATAAATGAGAAAAATATAATTTATTTTATAATTCTACATATGATTTTATAATTAGAATAAAATATAATTTTGCAATGTAATGTAAATATTGTAATTGTTTGGGTCAAAGTGCAATATGTACAAATGAAAATGAACATTTTTCATGAGTGCATGTGTAGGTGATGTGTTGTCTTCATAATAATAACA
Source organism: Camellia sinensis (assembly GCF_055761805.1). Classification (NCBI taxonomy): domain Eukaryota; kingdom Viridiplantae; phylum Streptophyta; class Magnoliopsida; order Ericales; family Theaceae; genus Camellia; species Camellia sinensis. The sequence goes on from NC_138962.1 coordinate 95,171,386, forward strand.
AATAAAGTGATGGTTGTGTAAGCAAAATTAGATAAGAGTGTGAAGACACTTGTTAAAATATGTGTCTCATGTGTACTGACGCTTATGTGTAACAAATTAGGAGCTTTGTTTCATATATAAATTAAGAGAGTTGGGGGTACAACTAGTTCTGGAGTTTTCGGAACAGGTTTTAAGTTTCGAAAAGAATTTAAAATTTTAATTCACCATAAAATTGAAGGAAAATTTACCAATAAATCCTATTTTTTGAACTTATGATCCAAATAGTCCCAGAATTTTTTTTAATGTTCCGTTTGCTCCTTTCGTTTGTGAAAAGACAGTAGTGCCATCTAGTATGGGTTTTTGGTGTAAGCGTGGCAGATGTAATTGATTACGCGCGTGTGTTACATGGTTATTGGGTTTGAGTGATGGGCACGTGCATACCAGGTGGGTGTCACACAACATAAGAGCGCACTAAGGGTTTTTTTTGCTTTAGTGGTTATGTGGGTCAATTGGCACGTGCCACACAACACCAACTCGCACACACTATTCGCCATATCATCAAATTGGAATAGGGCTTGCAAACTGATAGCAACGTTGGTATTGCCATAACAACAAATCAATATTACATGTGTCTCCATACCACCCTGTCATGGGAAAAACAATTTGAGAAAATCACATTTACAATGCAATACACATCGATACACACACCCACACACCCAGGAAAATGCACTTGTCACCAAACCGCAGTAACATGACGCCCACCCAAAAACAGAACACACAATCAACCCTGCTCCACATACCCCTCACAGTCACACAACCCCCCATACTAGGGGACATAAAACAAGCAATAACACACATCCACAGGAAGCAAAACCCATCGACAACAGCAACGATGTTAAACAAAAAATAAAGAAATGTAACATGGAAAAAATTTACAACTCGAAAACCATTGCAAATAAACCATGGCACACATGCAAACAAACGGAGGTGTCGATGTCTGAACTGCTACGTATGTGACACCGGCACACCACCGACGGCTGAAATAGTACATATGTCACACCGTCACACCACCACCTTTGAGCCCACTGCACAGCCAGTCTGAAACCCTAACGGCAATGGCAGAGTCATCTGCTGAAGTAACATTCAGGTTACCCAAAATACTATCCAACATAATAAAAAAGAAAACGTATTCCCACGAATCACGTACAATCAAAAAAATGAAGGGTATAACCGTCCACACCACAACGACATACATGGAAAAATATGCTGAAAAGGACCAAATCTCTCTACTAGTAGGACTTATCGGATCAAAAGTTTAAAGTTGGGACTGATTGGTATAATTGATTGTGGAATGAGATTTACTAATAAATAATCCAAAATTGAATTCTATCATATATTGAGTTATCTTAACCTATTTAATACTAAATCAGATTTTGTAAATTTATTATTTTTTATGAACTTTATTTGTGTAAAAAAATAATAATAAATAAATAAACAAACAAACAAACAAATTGTCGATATAATATCGAGTAAATTACATTTTGCTCATTTTTTCATTTTGATTTTAAAAAAAATTTAAACATGAATTTGACAACAATTTGGTAAGTAATAATATGAACTAATGTTTTTGTAAGTACCATCAAGAAAGAACGAAGGTTCTGTGCCTTTACGCGATTTTAATATCCATTGGAAAGACACTATGGTGGCTCTTTGTTAGTCACTTATGTGACCCTTTGTTAGTCACTTATGTGCCCTTTATAGTGGAGCAAAGTGTTATGTGGAGAACTACTGTGGGAGCCCCTACACCACATGAATCCATATATTTGTTTAGTCGTGGATTCATTGACCATCTGTTCTGATTTTTGTTTCAGTGACTCTTTGTTTTATTTTGTATTGTGGTTATAGTAGCATGCTCTATATGTATTAGCAAAAATTCGGTTTAGGCCTAATTGATAGTGATTGAACGATAGACTTCAATTGATTTTAAATAAATACAAAAAGATCAGAGTTTGTGGTTGAATCTGATGTCTTAAACATATTAAGGACTTCTCTAGAGGTAATTATAAAGAAGAAATAGAACAAAATAGAATATGTATTAATTCGAATAAATTGTCAATTGTCACTAGTTACAAGAACTTAAACAATAACAAGAAATTGAATAATTATAGCAATCGACAGAAAAAGGAGAAATGGAGGGCTGGAAAAACTACTAATTTAATCTACTCATAAAAATGGCTAACTTAAACTATTCCTAAATACTTCTTCAGGAATTGTGAGTGGTTGACGAGATTCTTTACTCTCCATATCTCTATTGGCCTATTTATAGGCTCAGCCATATGAGTGAATGAGATAATCTAAGCTCACGATTTCCCCAACAAACCCATGATTTACTCAACATTATCCATATCTCATGTTTGATAGGAACCATTTGCAGACTTGGTGATTGATTTGATCTTGGTTCCTTGATCTCAGCAACTAACTTTCAAATTGCTGCAATGGCTAACTTTTTGGCCCTCCATTGAAAATTTCATCATTCCACGTTTCGAACACAACTGTCATGCCACATTAGTATGCCTGTCGACATAAATAATAATAATAAAAACAAATGTCATCAAGATTATTCTTTAAAATAGTTATGATTTCAATCAATAGACCATAATCGAGCTTGGCCAAAATTAATAGGCCACAATCGACAGAAAAATAAAATATGGTGCGAAATCCAATTAAATGATATATAAGGCGATTTATTACAATCGACCGAAAATATTTTATGGCGCAAACAATTCAAATTCTTTAAGAGTTATATTATATCCATAGTAATTTTTAATCTATTGTTGTCAATTTGTGAACATTCCATCTTTGGCTTTGTCCATTGACATAATAAAGAACTACATCCCTTATTTTTAAAATAAAACAAGTCTCGATTAGCCACATTTTGGCTAATTAAAGAAAATTCACTACATATAGCAATTTTCAACCATTGTTGTTTTTTAAACTATGTTATGAAAATTAATTTTTGGTGTGATCCACAAATCCAAAGTGAATGTTGGATCCCAAAACTCGCATAATTGAATGTTATGAAAAATTCATAAATTTTGACACTTTGAACAATGTCAAAAAATTCACATTTAATAAATGTGGGTTCATAATTTTCTACCATCTTTGGCTTAAAATCATGCCCTCCACATTCAAAATTTTCAGCCATCTTTAACTTAAAATCGTGTCCCCCAAGTTTCATGATCATTTTGTGATAATTTTTTAACATTTTTTGAGAGAAGGAATTGTTCTTCTTTTTTAGCCATTAATGGTTCGTCACTTTTTGCCACGTTTGGCAAAACATTACGGCCCCCCCCCCCAAAAAAAAATGAATCTTTTGCATCAAAATTCTCAATATTTCTTGAGAGAAGGGGTTATTTTTTAATTTTAGCCATTAATGGCCAATGAAAATTCTCCGAAGTCATATTATTTTCATGACTTGGTGTGCTAACCCTTCAAGCCATATACCTTGGCTCTTGATGAATGATTGGCTCTTCAAAAATGTGTGTATTAACCATATGAGCCACATTATTATCATATCTTAATTTTTCATTCGCCATTATGCCTTCTAATTTTTGCTTGCAATATAGAATTTCTTCATCAATTAGAAAAATTTGGGCTTTAAGTCGATAAATTTTTGCATCACAGTAATTTGAATCTCTTTGCGTCAAATAATATAGAGATGATGAAATTATTTGAAATATTTTCCTATAAAGAGAATTAATCTCTTCTCTTAGGGCTAAAATTTCACTTTCGCACCAATAAATTTCATCATCATAATGTCAAATCATTCTTTTCACATCATTTTTCATGGTATTATGTTGGCCATAAACGATAGAACTACCACCATAACACTGACAATTTCCAAAATATGAGGCATTCCGTTGATAATCTGTATCCATGGGAACACTATCACTCCATTGGCGATTTGCATCCATGGGTTCACAAGATGTAAACATGCCACTTGTGGACATGATTTCATATGTGTTTGTCTCCTTCTTTGTTGCCATTTCTCCTTCTTTATTGCCATTACTCCAAGTTAGAATGGTCCCACCGAGCATGCCAATTTATGTTAGAAAAAATTCAGTTTAGGCCCAATCGATAGGCATCAACTGATTTTAAATAAACACAAAAAGATCAGGCTTATGGTTGAATCCTATGCCTTAAACTGATTAAAGACTTCCTTGGAGGTAATTAAGTAAAAAAGAAATGGAACAGAATAGAATACTTATTAATTCGAATAAATTGTCACTTGTCACTAGTTACAAGAACTTAAATAAGAACAAAAAATTGAATAAATACAGCAATCGACAGAAAAAAGAGAAATGGGGGGTTGGAAAAACTACTAGTTTAATCTACTCTTAAAAATGGCTAACTTAAACTATTCCTGAATACTTCTTCACGAATTATGAGCAGTTAATGAGATTCTTTGCTCTTTGTATCTCTATTGGCCTATTTATAGGCTTAGCCATATAAGAGAAAGAGATAATCTAAGCCCACGATTTCCCCAACAAGCCCATGATTTGCTTAACATTATCTATATCCCATGTTTGATAGGAACCACTTTGCAGACTTAGTGCTTGATTTGATCTTGGCTCCTTGATGTCAGCAACTAACTTTCAAATTACTACAATGGCTAACTTTTTGGCCCTTCATTGACAATGTCATCGTTCCATGTCCTTAAGACATCTATCATGCCACGTTAGATTGCCTGTCGATAGAAATAATAATAATAAAAACAAATGTAGTCAAGATTATTCTTTAAAAATAGTTATGATTTCAATCGACAGACCATAATCAAACTTGGCCATAATTAATAAGTCACAATCGATAGAAAAATAAAATATGGTACGAACAATATGATATCGTATATATTTGATTTTCGGTACAAAACTTTATTATGATAAATGAATATGAAAAATTTATCTGTTTTGATTGAAATCCTTTGTATATGATCATATTTAATTTAAATATTTATCTATGGTGATTTCATGATCCTTATTGTCACATCCGAAATTTCCAAAATCTGACCCATGTGAATAACCCAATTAAACAATAAATTAAAGACATTGAGTAATAGTAATAAAGGATAAACTCTCATATATGCTTATATTAATATCATTCACATCATTAGGAATTTCTAATTCATGCATAATATGTATGTAAAGCAAAAAAAATGCCACAAGGCTTACAAGACAATGGTGTAACCCTTCACAAAAAGGGCAACCTGCCAACACAAAAGAAAGGCCCAAGGTCAGAAAGTCAAATGAATTCTTCTAACTCAAGCACGTATCTTGGCGCCATGCCTCAAGATCAAGGCACGCTATTGTAGACACCTCATTTTTTACTGCCCTTAAGACTTGAGCGCCACTGATTGATCACTCGATAATGAAAGTTGTGCTGTGCAAATGTTCGATTTCTTTAGCAAGAAGAGCTTCTAAATCCCAACCTTACACCCCATTTTGGACCAAAACTATTTGGACCAAAACTATTTTGAGCAAAATTATTTTAGACTTAAAAACCCTCTCTTTCAAAATACTTATGAAAATATTTCTATGATGTTTCAAGGCTCGCATTTTGTTAAAAATTACATTTTTCAGTAAACCAAGTAAGGACAAAGTGGAAATAAAAGAAAGGGAGGTGAACTTTTTTAAAAATCTTTAAAAACTTCTTATTTAAACATTTGGAGTTAAAGAAAATAGGAGAGAAGGGAAGAAACCTAGTTGGGGGAGAAATTAGGCATCAATCCGTTAAGGCAAAACTGGGTAGCCTTCACTAAATCAAGCCTATCCTTTTGTACACTTGGACTTTAGTTATGAGGCCACAACCATTAGAAATTGGACTTCTGAGGCTTTAATTTAGACCTAAGAATCTCCTAAAGTTGAATCCGGATGAAGGAGATATGGCTGTTTGAAGTTAGGCATCAATCCGGTTAAGATAGAAATGAGTAACCTTCACCAAGATAGGAATATCTCTTTGCACACTTAGACTTTAGATGTGAGGCTTCCACCATTGGAAATTAGACTTCTGGGGCTTCAATTTAGACTAAAGAATGACCTAAAACTGAGTCCGGATGAGAAAGATATACCAATTTGAAATCGGGCCTAGAAGCAGAATTTTTGTGGCCAGCAGCCACCATTTGTGGATGGCCGACCACCATTTCTAGCCAGCCGGCCACTAGTGTAAAACCCAAATATTTTTGCCAGCTGTTTCCACAAAGCTCCAACTGTCCCTTTTTTGATATTTTCGACTGAGGCTCATCTGTTTCTATATATAGATGACATTTTTTCATTGATAAGGGGTTAAAACATTAAGGAGTGAGGAAATAATTTTGGAAAATTCCTCTCTCTCTACAATTCTCTCTCTCCCTTTCTACTTGCATAGCCTTTGCCAAAACACTCAAAACCAAACCTAGAGAGCTTCTTGTTGAGGTGATTTGAACTTGAATTTGAGCTATTAAAACACTTGAGAGTGTGAAATTAGTGGTTTATAACTCAAAGAAGCATTCTTCTTCAAGAGGTATACTTTCTCTTACTTTTGTACCATCTCTACACCACTTGTTTTCCATCTTTTCTTACTGTTTTTAAGCGCTTTAAAACCTGTATTTTTGGGCTGAAACTTGTGGTTTAAGACCATTAAAGGTAGAGGGGTTGATAGCCCTTCTTTACACCTTGCTTCTAAGGCCTTTGCCCTTCTGTTTCCCACTTTGTTGTCAACACTTTTTGAGCTTTTTAATACTGAATTTCAGAGTTATTTCAGTGGCTAAAATCATGTTTTGAAGTCCAAAAATGGAGGGGGTAGCCTCCCCTGCTTATACTTTGTTTACTAGCATAACATGCTTCATGTTTTAGCTTATTTTTCTGGCCATTGGTAGCTCAATTCCAACATGTTTTAGGACTATTTTAGACCTATTTTAGGATAGTTATTAGCCGTTTGTTGTATTTGAGCTTTGTAATGCATGCTTGTAGTGTAATTGTCCTCATAGGTTTGGTGGTTTAGGCCTTAGCCACCATCCTATTTGAGTTGATAGCATTTATTTCATGGTTTCATTACTTGTGATCACCTCTAATCACCTCTGCAACCTCCCCCCTTTCTTGGATTTTGTTTTGCTTTGAAAGTGGTTTCAAACTACTTGTGTGTTTAAGCATGAGATTGAGGTGTCATGCTTAATGGTTTAATCCCTTTGGGGGTTCATTACTAGCGGTATGATGTCTCTTTCATGTCTAAAGCAACACTTGGTTTGAGCTCTCTTTCCATTAGAGGACTTTAAATTTACCTTTTGGACTTAATTGATTAAAGAATGGATGGTAATCTAAAATGGAGTAATTAAAACTTGGAATTAAAAGTGAGGAAGATAATAACTTGTTTGGGTTCAATCGGACGTTAATTGAACCCTTAAGTCTTGAATCGTTTCATACTCATTAGTGATGTAAACGGTTCAAGATTCATTGTCAACTACTTCCCTTGATTTTTCATGATAGGGAGGTGGTTTTGAGAGTCTTTGTTTTGTTGTATTTATTAAACTTGCACACTTTAGCTTATAAGTCATCATGCAATGAAATTGCTTGAGTTGGTGGTTTGTGAACCAAGCTTACTACTCCTTTGATCTGTCATTGATAAGAAGGGGTGAGTTGTGCAGACAACCATTGAAAATACCCTGTGCATGCTCTATTTGTTCTCTGTTGCAGCAAGATGAACCTTACAGCAGTGGCCGGTAGGCCATCATTGGTGGACGGTAGGCCCTCACTCCTGGCCGGCCGGCCACTAATACAAAATCCAACAGTGTGTTTTTTGAGCAGAGCAGAGCTATTCTGGAGGTGGAAAAAAGTGTAAGTGTTCTACAGTGCAACAGAGACCTTCTGGAAGCAAAACAGTGGCCTTTTCGGGTGGAAACCATGCACGTGCATAAGCATTCCACGTGTATCGAGCCTAATTAGTTTAAATACTTAACTTGGCTATTTGTTGTAATTAATTAATTGTAGCTAGTTAATTTTGTAAAGTGATGTAATTATTTTAATTAGCTAGATTAGTTAATTAATTAGTAATTAATTAGCTTAGCTTTAATTAATTAGCTAGTTTATTCATTCGGACTCTCTTTCGTGAGGGCACAATGTTATAATATTGTGTATGTCTTCCAACCCCACGTCTTTCTCCCTTTTATTTACTAGTTTATGATGGTTAGTTTAGGGACATCGCGTTTTGTTTAGCATACTTCATGTTTCCATTCACTTGTTATTGCGTACACCAAGGCTCAGTTCATCATTCTAACTTGCATTGTTAATTTCAATACTTCTTTGAATACGTGTTTAGACCGCATGCTATTAAATTCATTCATATGCCATATTAGTAGCCAAGCCTAGTAATTGCATATCGCATGTGTTGCATTAGTCATATCGCATAGTTAGAGATCATACATTTTTTTAACTCATTTTTCTTTTGGCTTGGAGTACTAGGTAAGTCTTTATTTGCTTTAGCATATCACATGTGTGTGATTGTTGTCATGTCTAGCATGCTTTCCATGAGGCTAATTGCTTAATCGATATAGTTGCTTGAATGAATGTAGATGAAGGCTAAGTGGTTGAATAGGAATAATTTGAGTAATGTTTATATGCGATCACTTTTTAAAGTGGTACATATTCGAAACAATTTTCAAAACAAACATGAATCAAATGTTCTAATTCTTGCAAGTTATTCTATACTTGTGTGTGTGCACATCACATAGTAATGCTAGCCTAATAAACCGGAACAAGAGCATATAATGTAAATAAGATTCATATCATGATTAGTAGAGGCCGATCTTTAATCGGGAGAGTGGGGGTGCTCAATTCATTGCCTTCTCCTCGCGTACCCAAGTTCCCGAGCCGAGACAATCTTGGTGATGACGGACACGTGGCCTTTAGCACCAGTCATGGGTTTCCTAAATTTTCTAAAAATATTTAGGTGGCGACTCTGTATCTGGTAAAGCAGTCCATTTTTGGTAATTTGATTCAAAATCGATTTTCCAAAAGATTTGCCGGATTGTGACTTTTTGGTGATTATCCATTTCAAGAAGTACTTGCCAATCCTACTAAAACCCTAAGGTGATAGTAAAGGCGCATACATATTCTCTTATAGCACATTACCCCCCTCATGTGATGAGTGGGCCAGTCAGGTATTTGGGCCCCCACCTTCCATGGGAATTTGCCACCCTTAATCCCAAGGGGAATATTACCCTAGTGAGACTCGAACCCCTGACCATAACTGGCTCTGATACCATTTCAAGAAGTACTTGCCAATCCTACTAAAACCCTAAGGTGATAGTAGAAGCGCATACATATTCTCTTATAGCAACCGCAGGAATCCGATATTGTAGGGCTTATTCGACTTCTGAAAGAGGGCACGAAAAAGTCGAAATACAATTTCTGGCGACTCCACTGGAGAATTTAGAGAACTTGACTTGAAATTCATGATATGAAATTTTATCTACACTTATATGTTCTTTGCATTTGTATTGATGCGCCTAAGTCACTGTGTTTTCCATCTGTTATTCCTGGACGGTTTGCCGGAGGCTTGCTTGAAAAGCTTGCCAAAAGGCTGACCGGTCATGGGCTCTGCCATGTTGGGAACACAACCCTTGGATCTGGACAACCGTTGTACCATTTGATCCTTTTTTTCACTTCTTGGTGTTAAGTGTGAGAGGTATATTAGGTAGTCTTGCTGAGGTACCCTCTTTGACCATTTAGCCTAGCTGCATATGGTAAAGCCATAGTGACTATTCCAACTTAGGACAGGATACTCTTCCATATGCAAGATGATGTGATACCGCTTGTTTGAATAGTAAAGCCGTAGATCACTCCAAAGCTAGGACAGGGAAACCCTAAACCTCTCATAGGGGTGTTTTGAATGCTTTTGTGCAAAATGTGAAAATCTTTGGAAATGCATGATGTAATCCTCGGAAAGTCTTAATATTGAGGTGATTACTTTCAAATTTGAGGGTCATATCAAAATCAGAATTTGGGTCAAAATCTATGGGTTTGTTTTTGATATGGGTGAATTGTCAGCAAAACCATAACTAGGGCCAAATTGTATCTTGCTTTGTTTTGAGCAACACACCCGGTATCCCGATCTGATAGAGCATTTTGTTTTTAAATGCCAAGTTTGCCTGAGCCAGAGAAAGAGCAGTAACCAACTCAGCAAAGACCAAGCCCAATCCAACCTGAAAAGCCTTAACCCATCACAGTCCATCCAATCTCAGAAAAAACCCCACTCAGTAAAAGGTCCAGTCCATCTGATCCCCAAAAGCCAAACTCAGAAAAGATCTAGCCAATGCCAAAAGACCCACTCTAAAAAAGCCCAATCCAGTCAACCCCGTTTAGACTAATCCAGTTCAGATACATCAAATATAACCGGGTTGAAATCCTTGTTAGTCAGCTCTCAGCTTACACCCATCCATTTCCCTGATTACCAAACACAACAGACCCGTGATAACAAAGAGTCCAGAAGAAGTTGTGGCCATGATAGTAGCGTTAAACCAAGGAATTGCCATGCAAGATAAGACCAATGCTAAAATGCAATGCCCATATGGGGCATCTACCACACATCCAGTCTCGGGCCCTCAGCCAAACTTTGATCCACTTCTGCCAACTGAATAGATCCCCGAGAACGGTTGGCTCAAACTTGAGTTTTCAAACCCTTGATACAGCTTAATGAGGGGCTTTATCCCCTTGATACTAATGATCTCGACCCGACCTTGGTAAAACTTGCTAACCTTGAGAAGCAATTCAAAAAGGCACAGAGAATTAGCTTCATTCCCAATATTGAGGATGGGTACATGGATGCTACAGTAAGGCTCCCAGACAGATTCAAAATGCCACACATTGACCATCTTGACGGGTCTGGAGATCCTATGGTATATATCCGGCTTTTCTTGGACGTCCTGAAACTGATGGGTCTGACTAAGCCCCAGAAACTCTCTCTGTATGGAAGAACCCTGTCGGGTATAGCAGCCACTTGGTACGCTAAGTTGGAGGATACAATGAAGCAGAACTGGAAAGATTTGGCTGAGGCGTTTGTCAATCAATATTCTTACAATGCCCAAATTGAAATGACCACCCAAGACCTTGAAGCAACCCACTAGAATCCTGAAGAGCCTTTTGTGGAATTTGTTGCAAGGTGAAGAGCAAAGGCAACACAAATGACAGATCGCCCTTCTGAGAGGGACCAAGTGCGGATAGTGGTGCAGAACCTTGAGCCTGATATGTTGCAAAAATTGATAGTTGCGCCACTGTTCACTTTCAAAAATTTGCATGAATCAGGGGTTCAGATTGAGAGTGAATTCAACAAAGGGATTATTCCCAAAATAAGCGAACCAACAAGGAGACTGTTTTCCAGGAGTACCAATGCTAGCAGTAGCATTATTCCCAAACCCACTGAAATCAATACAGTCGCCACTACCGACCCTTTTGCCAATACCAACCCATAAATAGCTGGCCCAACCCAAGCTCAAGGCAGAACTTGCACCCCCCTCTATATGAGCCTAACCAGCGCACTAAAAGTCTTGAAAGAAAAAGGGTATCTCAAAGCCCTTGATCCCCAACCTCTTCCTTACCCACTCCTTACTAGACATAACCCTACCAAATACTGTGCATACCATCAACAACGCGGTCATGGCACCGATCATTGCTACCGTCTTTGTCATGAGGTTCAAAATCTCATCGACAACCTGACGATAGCTCCACCTCAAGATCCCAATATTACTACCAACCCACTTCACATCCATGACCAAGTATTTCCTCTCCACCTTAACCTCATCCATACACTACTTCTTCCTTTCAACCCAAGCATATATATCACCTCAGCCCATTTACCCAAGCCTGAGGTGTTCATTCTAGAAAGTAATGATTTGTACATGATGGATGCACCCAATTCGGTTCGGATACGCCAAGAGCACCAAACGACCAAACCAACTACTGCTGAGATATTGCGAATGATTGAAGACCTTCAAGGAACGGTGGCAGATTTAACATTTGGGGTTCCGATCCCGTCAAAAAGCTCCCCAATCTTAGGGCGAGCTGTTGTTGAAAAGGGCCAACCCCAAACTATCTCAAGTCTGGGTGATGATAAATCAACAACAAATGGGCCTCGCTTCAATATAGCCACCCAATCCCTTGGCCAAGCAGAAGCAAGTGACAAGAACAAAGCCAGGACAAGTATTGATCACTATGCACAACTTCGGTGGGCTATTAAGGCTTTGAAGGTCAAAGGGTTGAATAAGCAGCAAGTGCTTGAAGTTGTTGCAAAGACTGTAGATGACATTTTTATTGCTTAAGTTGAGAGCATTTTGAATCAGGGGGCAAACAATGAAAATGGATGCTTTACTAAGAACAGTCATCCTAATTCCAATCCCAAGCCCAGGAATACTCGACCAACACCTGCCGACCCATTTGCAAATGTTTCTAAACCTAATGCTTCCTCCTCCAAAAAACGAACCTTCACCCAACTCCATATGAGCCTAACCTGTGCATTGAAGGTATTGATGGAGAAAAGGTATCTCAAACCGTTCAATCCTCGACATCTCTGTAATCCTCTCCCACCTACACATGACTCTACCCAATATTGTACATTCCATCAGCAGTACGGTCACCATACTGACCCTTGCTTTTGCCTTCGCCATGAAATTCAAGACTTGATTGACAACAAAGTCATCACCCCACCTGAAAATCCCAAAGCTGTCAATAACCCTCTCTCTGACCACAATAGATTGCCACTTCATAACATAAAACCCGCCCACAGCTTGCCACCAACCAACCAACCAACCATTACCCTAGCCATCACATCATACCCGCCAATGAGCTCAAACCTATCTTGTTCATTCCTGAATCCGATCTGAGCAAAAGAAACAAAATCTTTGAAGAGATGGAAAGTTTACTCGATCTTGGTGAGTTCAAGCTTGATGAAGCAGTGATGCCAGCATTGGTGGTTGGAATGATGAATCTTAGTCTCATCTAGGGTAATTATTGAAAGCACTTGGGAAGGACCTTCTAAACTAGGGGCATAGTGTGAAACAGCAATTGTTTCGATCAAGAAGATGTGTGGGGACAACGTAATTGTGAGATTCAATCTATGAGGCCCGATTTGAAAGTCAAAAATCAATCCTTCTGGGTGTGGATGTGTATTACTAAATTGAAGGCAGGTCTGGACCTTCCTATGGGCTACTTGAAATTGTTTTTGAAATTCTACAGATGGACTTACAGAAGGGAAACCCCCATTTGTCTCAGAAATGCTTATTTTGTTTTGAGTCATGTCTTGTAAATAGTTGTGTTGTGAGTTTATTTTTTGTCCTTTCTTGCGTTGTTACATCAGTTGAGTCTTTTCCTTTGAGTCGCTCTCGTGTACCCTTAGATCTTCATCTTTATAAGAAAGTGACAGTCAAGTTTCTGATAATTTTATTGTGCCTATAGTGATACATGTGTGACCTTTTACATATAGAAAAAGGCTTTGAATTTGTTTTTGAATTTATGCTTTTGAATGAGATTCTGTTAATAAACTCGAGCATTGAGAATGATCCCCTGAATGATTTGAGTGAATTCTGGATTTATCGGCGCAAAGTCATTCATAATTTCAAAAATTTTAAGTTGTTTCTTTTGCAAAACTTGCAAAGATAGGTTCAGAATTGCGCATGGTATTTTACATTGTCCTGGGGATTCTCTTCGCCGTTAGGCGATCATTTTGGCAAGCACAAGGCGGCTTTCAAATCTCACAATCATAGAATTTCTCCCCCTAGTGTTTTCATTATTTCAGAAAGAAATAGATAAGCGAAGCCAAAAAATAAAAGAAAAAAAGAAAAGAAAGAGAAAAGGAAAAGAACAAAGAAAAAAAAAAGAAAAGAAAAAGAACAAAGAAAAAAAATAAAGAAATCAACCATCAAGCCAGGGGCATCCATTGGAATGAAATCCAAGCAACTATGAGGAAGGAAACTACTGTCTGAATTTGGAGAAGCCAATGCAAAAAGGTACCACATTACGAGAAGAACTAACTTTGAAAATGGAGCGGAAAGAAAGGAAGAAGGCATGCATAAGGGAATGGAGAACCAAGCTCAAATCAAGGCGAAGCCAGTTCCAATGTTAAAGTAAGGATGACTATTGATCAAATTCGCTGCAAGTGTTGTAATGCTATCCTTGAGAGGCTCGTTAGGCTGAAAACCTGAAAGAGCGACCTAAGTAAAAGTTAGAGCATGAAAAATGAGAAATCCAAAAAAAATAGCTCGCAAGGTTAAAAACCCCGAAAGGGCGACTTTGGCAAAAGTTAGAGTGCTAAAAGGAGAGTGTCAACACCCGAGTGAACCTTTGCCATGAACTATGTTGACCTGATTCCCATTCTTGGGATACGTAGGCAACTTCATCCTGAAGTTCGGTCTCAACCATATCTATCTCATTCATCTCAATCCAATTATCTTGCCCAATTCACGTTGTCAACTTCACATTAACCCATGAGCTACACCGACTACTGTGTATATCATATACGTGCACTGGATAAGAAAGAACGAACTTGACTAAACAAGTGGAGAAATTTTCAATATTTGAACTTATTAGTGGAATCTTTATCTTGAGCAAAAAAAATAATCAAAACTCCAGTTTTGCGAAATTGATTTCTAAAGGGAGCATAAGTAATACTAGGGGCACTATGAATGATCAGTTACCTTGAGTCTTTTTCTCCTTTTGGGTCAATTGTAAGTTCTGTTGTGTCATGCTTGGTGTTTGTTTTAGTCTGCGCTCTTCATCGAGTCACCATAGTGTGTTTGTCGCTTAAAAACACTCTTCATCGAATCCGCAGCAAGTATGTTGCTCCAAAAGTTCAACAGAATGGCATGGTCAAAATTCCATACACGAATGTTCACTCTAAACTCAAAAACAAGTCCATGTGTGGAATTTATAAACGAGCTAAAAATGCCCATACAAGGGGCATCGCATTCATGATCATTGCAAGGTGTATATGAGGAATCTGTCACTGTTTCGAAGGGGACTGAAGTAAGTGCTCAATATGTCATAAGAGAAACATGAGTCTGATTGGTTGGCAACTATTCCAGGATCTGAAGATCCCCATCATGCGTGCCTGCATAATGTTGAAAATAGTGGCTAGTGGCTGGACACTAGGGGCAATTTTCAGTACATCTGGTTGGGCCATCCATCGAACAAGGGGCATGAACCCAAACAGTGGCCAATGACTGGACACTAGGGGCAATTTTCTGTGTATCTGATCAGGTCATCATTTGAACAAGAGGCATGAACCTAACCTTTCTCTCCATCTGCCCAAAGCCATTTGTTGAGCCCTTTTCCCCTGGATTAGGGTAGTTTGCCCCTATGTTGATTATGATATGATTTAGCTTTCGAAAGTTGTCTCTGACCATTTCAAAACTCTCTTGGGATTGCCATCTTCCCTTTGATTAATACATGTGCTTTGGATTATGTCTGCATGCTTATACACTCTGGTTGAGTTGAACTGCATGATTGGTTGCTCTTGCTTTGGACTTTGTTCTACACTTAACATAGCTTTTTCAAGTTGCCTCTTTTTGTATTACACTTCAAATGAGTTGTGGCAAGTTGCCCTGCACTCATTTCATGATATACATGATGCACTACTCTATGTATTGCTCATTTCCCTCTGCATACCATTCAAACTTGCATCGCACTGTTTTTTGCACCCTGTATTGCACTGTCCTGTGTACTTTGTATCGCACTATCTTGTGCATTCTACCTTGTATCGCACTGTTTTATGCCCCTTGCATCGCACTATCTTGTGCATTTCACCTTGTATCACACTGTCTTGTACAAACTTGCATCGCACTATTTTGTGCATTTAACCCATATTGCACCTTCCACAGCACTATCTTTTGCTTTCACTTGCATTGCACTATCTTGTGCACCTCGTATCGCACTGTCTTGTGCATTTTCATTTCGTGCATTCCTCTCTATCGCACTATTTTGTGCACCTTGCATCGCACTGTCTTGTGCATTCATATTTCACTTTCTTGTGCACCTGCATCGCACTATCATGTGTATTCACCCTCACTCACACTGTCTTGTGCACCTATATAGTATTGTTTTGTGCATTCACTCTGCATCGCATTGTCTTGTGCACTCTCTTAGTCTAAGAGACCTTAAATCCCCTAAATGTGCAATTTCTTTGGTGTCTGTCGTGCTCGAACGACTTCCGGTGGTCTGGTATAGCCACTTGCCTGTATTTGCGGTGAGTTCTTAGGAGGTCAACTGAGATGGTGGAAACTAGAGTTTGAGTGGCCAAGGCCTAGAATGTAAAGGTTCGGAATTTCTGAGACTAAAGTCTGGTTTAAATACCTAGGGGTGTATCCTCAACTTGAAATTTGTATAGCAGCCCCATAGGTTGAGATAGCGTGTATGCGCCTCAATTTTGGATACTGAACTAACCTAGTCTATCACCCTGTTGGAGAATAGGGAAAGTTGCAAACATAGCTAGGAAGAAAAGTAGTACCTGTGGTTCAACCAAGAAGAAGAGGAAGATCCCCAACAGCATGAGGTGAGTCATCGCCAATTGTCCCTATAAAGGTACTTTCACTTCCCAGCTAACTGTTTATTACATTGCATATAGCATTTATTGCATGCATCTACTACACTATCCATTACATCGTACCATTTTATTACCTACATCCTTTCCATGTTAAGCTTAGTTTGGCATATGCTCATACCTTTCTCTCGTTGAAACATGGATCTGTCATGTGTAAGTACCTATGTTGGGCTGAGACTAGTATTGAGGGTGTCAACACCTTTTCTGTGTTAGACATGGTCTGTTTTGGGTCCATACCTTTTCTAAGTAAAATATGGTTCGGCCTACGCCTTATTCGCTATATCCATTGAATCCATTGCATTATACTTTGTTTTGTTGTATTCATCATTTAGGATCATTATCTTTCCCCAGTAGATGATTCCTCACTTATATCATACCATCCAATTACTTGTACTCTTTCTCTTTTTGCAAAAAACATAGTTTTGCATGTGCTCGCACCCCTTTCGCATTAAAGCATGGTTCTGTTATGTATAAGCATCTATGCTGCGTTGAGGCCAGTATTAAGAGTGTAGGCACTTAGCTTGTGTTAAGCGTCGTAGTTTGATTTTGCATCTCCATCCATTTATGGTATTTGTGTGATTTTGCACTGCTTGTGGTTTGATTATTTTTGTTACATTGTATATCATTTATATTGTTTTGTTGTGTATCATTGGCATTCTGCCCTTGAACTACGCTGGTTTGATTCCTTACAAGGGGATACGTAGGTAACCCTCGGGGTTCAACCAACTGCATTTGCATTTTGTTTGTTTGTTTGCCCAAGTCTTACGGCCTTGTCAAAATGGGTTGTCCTCGGGATGTGACATTCACTCATGCCATTTGATGACTTTGAGCTTTGTCAAAGAGGGGCAACTATAGACACTCCATTTTTGACTGCCCTTAAGACTTGGGCGCCACTGATTGATCACTCGATGATGAAAGTTGTGCCGTGCAAATATTCGATTTCTTCAGCAAGAAGAGCTTCTAAATTCCAACCTTACACCCCATTTTGGACCAAAACTATTTTGACCAAAATTATTTTAGACCTCAAAACCCTCTCTTTCAAAATACTTTTGAAATTATTTCTACGATGTTCCGAGGCTTGCATTTCGTAAAAAATTAAATTTTTCGGTAAACTGAGTAAGGACAAAGTGGAAATAACTAAAAGGGAGGTGAACTCTTTTAAAAATCTTTAAAAACATCTTAGTTAAAGGTTTGGAGTTGAAGAAAATAGGAGGGGAGGGAAGAAACCTAGTTGGGGGAGAAGTTAGGCATCAATCCGTTAGGGCAAAACTGGGCAGCCTTCACTAAATTAGGCCTATCCTTTTGTACACTTGGACTTTAGTTATGAGGCCACCACCATTGCAAATTAAACTTTTGGGGCTTCAATTTAGACTCAGGAATCTCCTAAAGCCGAGTCCGAATGAGGGAGATATGGCCGTTTGAAGTAAGGCATCAATCCGGTTAAGATAGAAATAAGCAACCTTCACTAAAATAGGCATATCTCTTTGCACACTTAACATTTAGATATGAGTCTGCACCATTGGCTAGTCGACTTTCGGGGCTTCAATTTAGACTCAAGAATGACCTAAAACCAAGTCTGGATGAGAGAGATATGCCCATTTGAAGTCGAGCCCGGAAGTAGATTTTTTGTGGCCAGCAAGTGGCCGGCAGCCACCATTTGTGGACAGCCGGCCACCATTTATGGCCTGCCGGCCACCACTGCTGGCCTGTCGGCCATTAGTGTAAAACCCAGGTATTTTTGCTAGTTGTTTCCACAAAGCTTCAGCTGTCATTTTTTTGATATTTTCGACTGAGGCTCATTTGTTTTTATATATAGATGACCTTCCTTCATTGTTAAAGGGTTAAAAACATTTAGGAGTGAGGAAATAATTTTAAAAAATTCCTCTCTCTACAATTCTATCTCTCCCTTTATACTTACAAAGCCTTTGCCTAAACATACTAAACAAAACCTAGAGAGCTTCTTGCTGAGGTGATTTGAGCTTGAATTTGAGCTATTGAAACACTTGAGAGTGTGAAATTAGTGGTTTATAACTCAAAAAAGCATTCCTCTTCAAGAGGTATAGTTTCTCTTGCTTTTGTACCATCTCTACACCACTTGTTTTCCATCTTTTCTTGCTATTTTTAAGCTTTTTAAAACCTGTGTTTTTGGGCTGAAACTTGTGGTTTAAGGCCATTAAAGGTAGAGGGGTTGATAGCCTTTCTTTACACCTTGCTTCTAAGGCCTTTGCCCTTCTGTTTCCCACTTTGTTGTCAACACTTTTTGAGCTTTTTAATACTGAATTTCAGAGTTATTTCAGTGGCTAAAATCATGTTTTGAAGTCCAAAAATGGAGGGGGTAGCCTCCCCTTCTTATACTTTGTTTACTAGCATAACATGCTTCATGTTTTAGCTTATTTTTCTGGCCATTGGTAGCTCAATTCCAACATGTTTTAGGACTATTTTAGACCTATTTTAGGATAGTTATTAGCCGTTTGTTGTATTTGAGCTTTGTAATGCATGCTTGTAGTGTAATTGTCCTCATAGGTTTGGTGGTTTAGGCCTTAGCCACCATCCTATTTGAGTTGATAGCATTTATTTCATGGTTTCATTACTTGTGATCACCTCTAATCACCTCTGCAACCTCACCCCTTTCTTGGATTTTGTTTTGCTTTGAAAGTGGTTTCAAATTACTTGTTTGTTTAAGCATGAGATTGAGGTGTCATGCTTAATGGTTTAATCCCTTTGGGGGTTCATTACCGATGGTATGATATCTCTTTCATGCCTAAAGCAACTCTTGGTTTGAGCTCTCTTTCCATTAGAGGACTTAAATTCACCTTTTGGAATTAATTGATTAAAGAATGGATGGTAATCTAAAATGGAGTAATTAAAACTTAGAATTAAAAGTGAGGAAGATAATCCATTTCCGTTGTAACCCAAAAAAAAAAAAAAAAAAAAAAGTGAGGAAGATAATAACTTGTTTGGGTTTAATCGGATGTTAATTTAACCCTGGAGTCTTGAGTTGTTTCATACTCATTAGCGATGTAAATGGTTCAAGATTCATTGTCAACTACTTCCCTTGATTTTTCATGATAGGGAGGTGGTTTTAAGAGTCTTGTTTTGTTGCATTTATTAAACTTGCACACTTTGGCTCATAAGCCATCATGCAATGAAATTGCTTGAGTTAGTGGTTTGTGAACCAAGCTCACTACTCCTTTGATCTGTCAATGATAAAGAGGCGTGAGTTGTGCAGACAACCCTTGAGACTACCCTGTGCATGCTCTGTTTGTTCTCTATTGCAGTAAGATGAACCCTGCAGTAGTGGCCGGCAGGCCCTCACTTATGGTCGGTTGGCCACCAATGCAAAATTCAGCAGTGTGTTTTTTGAGCAGAACAAAGCTATTCTAGAGGTGGACAAAAGTGTAAGTGTTCTACTGTGCAACAGAGACCTTCTGGAAGCAAAACAGTTGCCTTTTCGAGTGGAAACCGAGCACGTGCATGAGCATTCGTCGTGTATCGAGCCTGTTTAGTTTAAATACTTAGCTTGGCTACTTGTTGTAATTAATTAGTTGTAGCTAGTTAAGTGATGTAATTATTTTAATTAGCTAGATTAGTTAATTAATTTGTAATTAATTAGCTTAGCTTTAATTAGTTAGCTAGTTTATTTATTCGGACTCTCCTTCGTGAGGTCGCAATGTTGTAATAATGTATATGTCTTCCAACCCCACGTCTTTCTTCATTTTATTTAGTAGCTTATGATTGTTAGTTTAGGGATATCACGTTTTGTTTAGCATACTTCATGTTTGCATCCACTTGTATTGCATGCACCGAGGCTCGGTTCATTATTCTAACTTGTATTGTTAATTTAAATACTTCTTTGAATACGTGATTAGACCGCATGCTATTAAATTGATTCATATGCCATATTTGTAGCCAAACCCAGTAATCGCATATCTCATGTGTTGCATTAGTCATATCGTATAGTTAGGGATAGTACATTTTTCTAACTCATTTTTCTTTTGGCTTGGAGTACTAGGTAAGCCTTTACTCGGTTTAGCATATCGCATGTGTGTGATTGTTACCATGTCTAGCATGCTTTCTATGAGGCTAATTGCTTAAATAATTATTGATGAAGGCTAAGTGGTTGAATAGGAATAATTTGAGTAATGTTTATATGCAATTACTTTTAAAGTGGTACATATTCAAAACAATTTTCAAAACAAACATAAATCAAATATTTCAATTCTTGCAAGTTAGTCTATACTTGTGTGTGTGTGCATCACATAATAATGCTAGCCTAATAAACCAGAACAAGAGCATATAATATAAATAAGATTCGTATCATGATTGGTAGAGGCTGATCTTTGATCGGGCGAGCGGGGGTGCTCAATTCATGACCTTCTCCTCTCGTACCCAAGTTCCCAAGCCAAGGCAATCTTGGTGATGACGGATACATGGCCTTTAGCACCGATCATGGATTTCCTAAATTTCTCAAAAATATTTAGGTGGCAACTCTGTATCTGGCAAAGCAGTCCATTTTTAAAAATTTGATTCAAAATCGATTTTCGAAAAGATTTGTCGGATTAGGACTTTTTGGTGATTATTTATTTCACATTGCACTTGTGGAATCGGATTCAAAACCGCAGGACTTCGACACTGTAGGATTTATTCAACTTTCGAACGGGGGCACGAAAAAGTCGAGCTACAGCTATAAACACTTGAAAAAGATTTTAACCACGTGGGGTGAACATATAGTTCAGTATGGAACATTTCAGAAACCAATGCAATATCACAAGTATAGATGATCATGATGTCATATATATATAACATACTCAAAACGTTTTTATTTAAAATGACCATTTTCCAACATCAATGCTAAGACCCAATGAATCCTCTCAAGTACATGTACTTGCCAATAATCATTGCTAAGCACCACTTAAACTAGTGCACTATAAGAAGCTACACTCTGTTAGTAACCATTGCTAAGCCTTACCTAATCCACCAAATTTACCAGTTGCTAACCACGCGGATTTTCAGTCTTTTACCATGAACTATAGAGCCAAATTAAACCATTCTCAATCTCAACTACACATGACCTGGATTCACCCTAAACGTTCAATTAAAACCATGGTGTTTTAATGTAATCAGTACAACAATGCTACATTCAATTCTTGACAAAACGTGCTCCGTACACTTCCGTTCAACAACAAGTTTTCATTCTCAACAAACAACCCAAAGACTCAATTTTCATAGATAACCCAACAATCATGCCTAAGCAACAATATATAATTTTCAAATTATATTCCAAAATTTTCAAGTTCAATATATCATTTCAAATTTTTATTTTAACATCATAGACACCGACACAGCTCCATCAATTTCAATATTCCAACAACAATTTCTCAAGAAGGCTATTACTAACACCTAGCTTGTTTCTTTGAACCCCCCATTTCCTTAAACCCCTACCCTAAACTCTAAATTTTAATAAAATTTCTTTTAACAACCCACTTAATACCAATTTTATCCTTATTCATAATATCATCACACCCAAGTGCACACCTACCTAATTTGCACACCCTTTCCTGTTAAAGAACGACGAGTCGACGACAATCCCTCTCTTGTTAAAGAACAACGATGATCCTTCTCCTGTTGAAGAACGACAACGTTCTTCTCTTTCTCTTTGATTTATTCAAAGCCACTGTCAGTGAATGACGTCATCTTAGGTATCCTCTCAATTGACTTGTCAAAAATCTTTTCAACTCATTGAAAATCTCTTCTTAGGTAACCTCTAACTCCCCATCACATTTTCATTTTTTGGTTTATTTATGTATTAAACCCTCAATATAGGGGGTTTTATGGGGAAAACCCCTACAAAATTGAACCATTTGGCATACCAGTGCCGATTAGATACAGTACTATTTGGAACCCATCTTCCGAACTAAATATTTATGTTCAGTACTGTGGTATTGAACAAAACCTTAATATTCAGCAAACCAGTACTAATCAAGCTCAAACAAAATAGCAACAATCGAAAATTGACCAAGAATCGTTAATGCTAGATAAATGAACTTATCAATGCAACGCTAATCTCATCAGAGTTGTTGTCATTATCCTCCATTGCTTTATAAGTATCAACGAATAGTGAAATCTTAAACTGACATGTGGTATGAATAGTGTAACGATTTAAAATGACTTGAATGTGCAATATTGAATGACTTGAACAATGAAGAGGAATACGTTTAGGGTAGAGGTTGGTGATAAAGATGGACTTCAGCCACTGTCGAATGGTTTGTTAGGGTTGGAAGTGGGTGTACAATATTGTAGAGTGTCATTCTAATGGTCTTTATTTGGTGGGTGGGTGTTCCATTAATGGTTGTCGTTTAATGTAATTTTACTTTAAGGTATAATTATAATTAAAAAAAGTGAGAATTGGGGTGTCCAAAGAAATAATGTAGGTGTTAATAGCAACCCTCTTTCTCAATTCCCAAAATCTCAAGTTTTAAGGTTTTTTCACAAATTAGGACTTTCTTAAAATAAGTTTCCTCCTGTAATTTAACAGAGTAAAAATAGATTTGATAAGAAATAATAGAAAAAAAAAAAACACACCCAAATCACCAAACCTAACCATCCTATCATGTTTTTCCAAAATCAATAACAATAACATGTTAGTTTTGTACCAAAAATACCACAAATATGCTAATGAAGTGATACTAAGTCCATGAAATAGAACCCTACTTCTTATAGAGAAGAAGAGGTGATAACTCTCAAGAGAATGACGAAAGCAACTTTTTGCTGAGATTATATTAAAACCCTCGTCAAGCTCTATAATAACTGTGTGGTCGGAGATCAATCCAGCTTTAAAGTGATAAAATCCAAGCTTTAATGGAGGTTTGATGGTAGAGAGAGAAAGTTTAGAGAGAAGACAAAGATAGAGAGAGAAAATGTGTGGCGTATAATGGTTGAAGTCCATATATTTAGTGAAGGCACAAAAGTTACCTTGGATCCCACAAATTTGACCAAAAAAAGTGGCTTTCATGCACTCAAGTCGAACAGACCGATCGAGCGGTCAAACGTACGCTCAAGTGGTGAAATCGTGCTCCCAATAATGCTCAAGTGGTAAAAGGTGCGCTTGAGCAGTGATTTGATGCATCCAGTATCTAAGTTTTTGAATTTCAAAGCTGCAGGGATCCACGGACAGCTCAATTGGTGGACTTTGTTCTCGAGCGCACTATATTGGCAACTCAGGTTGCCCAACTTCGAACATGCATTGCTCTCTTGTCAAAATTCTGTTTCAGATCATTCTTCTGTCTAAGTCAAAGATCCAGAAATAAACTTTCCAATGGTTCTAGTCTCACATTAAGATTCAAAGTGTGGAAAGAGAAAATAACAAAAAAGTGAAGACTACTTAAAAATAAAAGTCCGAATTTGAAGTGTTTGGTCCAATCTTGCCAAGCCACCGTGCTACTACCTCAATCAAGGTTCTAAACATCTTGAAGAATGTCCCAATTATAATAATTAGGGCACTTGGTTCAAAAGTACAAAATTGTATTTTCTTTGTTTAAAAGTCTAGGTGCTAAAACATTATGTCCATAAAGATAAGGTTCTGCTAAATGATCAAACTACTTTGTATATATATATATTATATCTGCATATTCCGAAACCAAACCTACCACTCTCATTCTCTCTCTCTCTCTCTCTCTTTCTCTTAATCTCCTCACTTCACCACTGCCTCCTCTACAGTTGCTTGTCCCCTTTTCCGCCGCTGTCACTTCCTCATGATCTCCCCACCACACTCAAAACAGCAGTTCTCAAATCTCTGTCTCTCACTAGAGCAGATCTGGGGTTCCAATCTCTCACTTTGCTGACTGACACCACCCACCTCCATTGCTGTCATTGTCTCTTTCTTCTCTTCCTCTTCTCTCGTAAACCCAGAATCACGATCTCTCTCTCTCTCTCTCTCTCTCTCTCTCTCTCTCTCTCTCTCTCTCTCTCTCTGTCCCCTATAGATCTTCATGCGAAGAAGCTTCCACAGCTTTGCCAGACCACTCGCAGTACAGTAAATCCAGATCTCCGTTCACCACCGCCTCCAAAGGCAAAGGTTCGCTAAAGACCTTCATCAACAGCCAATGAGATCAAACCATGGGTAAATTAGGCGAATTTGCAACCTAAGAGTCGAATTCAAATCATGTTGATGAGATAGCTAAGATTCATTATATGTTTAGTTTATTTGATAGAACAATTAGAACAAAACCTTGATTGAACAGTACATATAAGACTATTATCATAAAAGTGTAAAGCATACAAAGTATAAGAACCATGTGTAACAGGGAAATATTGAGAGTAGAAAACTATTTTCGTTTTTTTTCTTCTTTTTCTTTAGATTCAATGCCTTTTAGATTGCTAGAAAAGTTGTGCAATGATATATATATATATATATATATTTGTAGTTATTGATGATGATGAAACATATTGTTGTTATTGTTGTTAATGATGATTGCAACATGAGAGGGGAATTTCTACCAAACAAAAATGGCCGAGCTATCTTTATAATGGGCCAAGCTAAGTCCATTATTTTGTGGTCAGTTGGGCCAAACTAAGAAAGGGTTTAAGTAGGTCGTCCGATTTAACCTTCAAACATAGGCTGAGCCATTCTCATAGTGGGTTGAGCTAAGTCCTGCGTGTCTCTGACCAAGCTAATAGGCAGCAACATAACTATGGATTCGTTGGTGAGGTTCATGAGCTAGACTAGGCTGTAGTTGGCTTGGCCAAGAATGGCTTGGTTGAGTGTTGTTCTCACCCCGATGGTACGTGGGCGACAGACTTTGACTAGCCCAAGTTATTCCTTAGTGTCATCTTGTCAACTTCTGGCACGTGCATGTGTGCAAAGGAATAAGAGAACAGAATATCCACGTCTCATGATCCTTGGGAGTGGTGCACACTACGTGGAAAATAGGGATATTTGCTTGTATAAAAGCCCTAGACTTCATGGTGGAAGGTAAGCAATCTTGAGCTAGAAAATTCTCTCATTCTTCTATATTCTCTGAGGGTGCTAACTAGATAGGTGGAGGGGTTTTCTGGCAAGACATCCGTCGGGTAGCTCACCTTCATTGTGTTTGTAGGAGACGCGACACCGTTTGGAGTGAAACGAATAATGAGGCAAGAAGTACAGAAGTGAAGAATATTTACTCCCCGTACAATTAGCGCCGTTTGTAGGAATTTCTTGGCAAACAAAACCTTGTCATCCGAAATTCTTTGTTCTATTGAGATGGTGAACAATGATCACCTTTCAATGTTAGTCATCGACGGTTTAACACCAGAATACGTTAGGTGGTGAGATGGTTTGCCCTCCATCCCAACGATGGCGAATCTGGGCACCCCCCGTAGGCAGATTGACCAGCAAGGCACAAGATAAATGCGTAAGGAGCCCAAAACGCTCAAGGGTCTTGAAGTATGGCAGTAGAGATGGAGACCATGAAGCAGCAATTAAAGGGAAAGAGCATAACTAGAGTGGGAAACCATAGTAAGCACACCTATTCTCTTCATTCAGATGATTGGAGGAGTGGAGAAACACGTACGTTCTCTATAACTAGAAGCTTCAAAAAAGATGGCTCTCTCTCACCAACGGAGAGGTCCTATGCTGAGAATAGTAACTATCGCCCATCATATCCTACTAGGACATCTAGGTAGACCTACTCTGCTTCGCTCCGAGAACCTGAGAGATGTCCTAGAGCGGAGAGCAAAATAGAGGGAGACCCAAAGGATGCCAACATTGCAAAGGTTAACGCAGAGATTCCATGAGAGCATAGCAGCTGTTATATTGCCACCACACGCCGCCGCACGCACACTTGTAAATAGGGGCTTGGCAAGGCTGAACGTTACCTCTTTCTCTTCAAAAATTGAGAATACGCCACTCCCCGCAGGCTTCCACCAGCCCAAGTTCAACCTTTATGATGGGAGGACTAACCTTTACTTACACATTAGACATTTTTGCCATGTCATGGCTGTTCATAGGTGTAACGATGCCCTGATGTGTATGTTGTTTCTATCAAGTTTAGGTGAGCTAGGCCTAAAATGGTTCGAAGGACTGTCGGACAAGAGCATTCAAAGTTGGCAACAGTTGGCTAGAGCATTGGTCACAAGGTTTGAGACAAATACAACAGCACTGAAGGAGGTCGACCATCTCCTAGGCGTGAGCATAGGGCCATGAGAAGCGTTGAAGGTGTACAACGCTAGGTACTAGGAGCCGTTCATGAGATCCATGATTGCCCAACCAACCTAGCTATCACTTAGTATAGACGAGGTCTACCAGTTGGACATAAACTAAGATACTTGCTCACGATGACTCAATCTCCAATGTTGGAGGTATTGATACAAAGGATCAACGAGCATATAAAGGTTGAAGATGACATGACCATAGCTATCGCAAAGACAAATCCGGTAGTAGCTAACAAAAAGACTATAGGGAAAGTTCATGCTGTTGGGTAGGAGGAAAACCATTCGAACAACTGCAAGAGAGAGCGAAGCCAAGGTCCTAACCATGACAGAAGTTACTATGACAATGAAGCTAACAACCATTGAGACGAGGAGGAAGAGGCCAAGCGAAGATTGAAAGCCCAAATTGGTATCATCACAGTCTTTAAAATACCAATCTACCGCATCTTAAGAGAAATCTGTGACGAGGCATACATCCGATGGCCAGCTCAGCTAGGCAATACTCAACGGAGGTTCAATTTGAGATACCGTTGTACCTACCATGGTGAGAGGGGGCATCGCATAAAAGACTGTGTGCCTCTAAAACAACATTCAGAGGGATTGGTTGCCAGGGGACGTCTTGACAAATACATTGATGAATGTGTTAGGATGGTACCTTAGGGAAAAGCCGAGCCTGATGGTTTGGTCGCCATGGACGCTCCACCGTAGGGAGTCATTAATGTGATTTACGGCATTGCTGAGCTAGCTTGGGTATGCGAGCTTAAAAGGATGATTAAAAAAGCGGAACACATAAGGGAAGTGTTGTTTGTTCAACCTATGGTCAAAAAGGAAAGAGCTAAAGTAAAGGGCGTCGTGACCTTCTCGAGCGGGGATTTGGGGAGAATCCAAACCCCCCATAATGATGCGCTAGTCGTACTCTGCGCTTCAAGGACTTTGACATCAGAAGGATCTTGATCGACCAAGGTATTTTGGTCAAAATCATGTATTATGATGCCTTGAAATAGTTAAAGATGGAGGACAAAGACTTAGCGCTAGTGACTTCTCCCCTTAGTCGGCTTCAATTCGCAATCGTAATGGCCTTTGGGCAAGATTATATTGCCGATCAAAGCAGGGATGGTCACCAAAAAAGTCATGTTCTGGGTGCTAAAGGTTCCTTCTACCTACAACTTGATCTTAGAGTGCGGATGGTTACACGCCACGAAAGCAGTGGCATCAACCTAGCACCAAGTGTTCTGCTGAGGAGTAATCGAAGAAGTCTAGGGGGACCAAGTGATGTCCAAACAATGCTTTATGGTAGTAAAGGATAGCTGTGTTGCCAAAGGCTTTGTCCAGATAGTGGAAGGATGAGAAGACCAGGAAGTCCTGGACGACGTTAGGAAGTGGGCTGAGGAGAAAGCTATAAAGGATTTGGTGGAAGTTTGGATTGACAACGACGACCCAAGCAATTTCTTTCTGCTGGGCTCATCCTTGCCCAGTGGAGAGCGGCAGGAAATTATAGATTTTCTGGTTGCTAATATAAAAGTGTTCGCTTGGACGCCTTACGACATGCCTGGCATAGATCTAGGCTTCATTTGCCATCAGTTGAATGCTTTTTCGAACGCCCATCTTGTTATGCAACAAGCTCGGCGATCGACCTTCCACCACGCTGAAATTGTCGCGAATGAGGTAGAAAGTTTGTTGGAAGCAATGGCAATTCGAGAAATACACTACCTTAAATGAGTCTCCAACATGGTGGTGGTGCCAAAGAAATGGGAGAAGTGGCAAGTGCGTGTCGACTACAAGACAGTCAACAAAGCTTGCCCTAAAGATCGCTTCTTACTGCCAAGAATAGACTAGCTAGTAGACCTCACGGCCGGTCACACAAGATTCAACTACTTGGATGCGTACTGCGGATATCACCAAATTGCAATGTATAAGCCGGATAGAGATATTACCTCTTTCACAACCTCGAGAGGACTATACTGCTACCAGGTCATGCTATTCGGATTAAAGAATACAGAGGCAACCTTTCAGCATATAGTCACTAAAATGTTCGCCACTTTGCTTGGTCGAATAATAGAGGCCTACATCGACGATATGGTGGTTAAAAACAAAGGTTATTTTAACCATTTGGGTGGCCTCGCCAAAGTGCTCAAAGTTCTTAAGCATCACAAGCTGTGCCTGAACACTTCTAAATGCACATTCGGCATAGGATTAGGGAAATTCTTGGGCTTCTTGATGACCAATCGAGGAATAGAGGCAGATCAATACAAGAGCTAGAGCTGCCAAATTCAATGAAAGATGTGCAACATCTCATCGGGATGGCAGCCGCACTACATATATTTATTAGCAGGTCGTCAGATCGCTGCAGGCAATTCTTTCTATTTTTGAAGACCAAATTCTTTTGTGATAAGGAATGTGGTCAAGCTTTAGCAGACTTGAAGGCGTACCTATCCTCTCATCTCTTAGTGACTCCAAAGCCTGGGGAGGAGCTTTTCCTTTACTTGGCCATTTCATAACACGCCATTAGCACAATACTCGTTCGGATAGAAGAAATACAGTATATGCCGATCTTTTATGTGAGCAAAACTCTGCTTCCTACAGAAACAAGGTACTTGTCCTTGGAAAAACTCACCCTGGCACTTATGATGGCATCCAAGAAACTGGCACACTATTTCCACGCCCACACTATAGTTGTGTTAACAAAATTTCCTCTGAAGTATTGTTCGAAATGGAAGATTTTTCTAGTCAGATTTTGAGATGGGCGGTTGAACTAGGATAGTGTGACATAAAATTCTAGCCAAGGACCACAATCAAAGTTCAAGCCCTAGCAGACTTTGTGGCCGAATTCTCTCCTGGGACTTGCTCGGTTTGCCTCGTCGACTTGACTCGAGTACCCACTCAAGAACGATTGGCCGATATGAAAATAGCACGTCCAAAAGAAATCCCACACCAAATGGAACCACTACTACCTTCAACTTGCCCTGGTAGCCGACCCTTGGAAACAACAATGAAATTCGTTGTACCCAATGCCATGCTGTAGGGAGGAGAGGGAGTCGCACTTGGAGAAGGACAAAGTAGCAATGGGTATCCTAAGGAAGGTATAGAAGGATAACCAACTAATGACTTGATGAAGATGTACAAAGAAATAATCTTGGCTTCAGAAATGAACTCTCAAGATCCAGCAGACTATTGGAAATTATTCATTAGGGAGATATGGAAACTTTTTGTCGACGGAGTGTCAAACCGTTATAGAGCCGAACTGGCAGTTGTCCTTATCTCTCCAAAGGGCCTTGTAATTGAGCAAGTCCTCATCTCTCCAAAGGGCTGATTTTGGGCCATCATGGATGGATCCAATTATCACCTTATTGAAAAATAGAACCTTACTTGTTGAAAAAAAGGAAGCAAACAAG
The DNA here is from genome assembly GCF_055761805.1 of Camellia sinensis. NCBI lineage: Eukaryota > Viridiplantae > Streptophyta > Magnoliopsida > Ericales > Theaceae > Camellia > Camellia sinensis. The sequence continues at coordinate 95,201,559 of NC_138962.1, forward strand.
ATTAGGGATAAATTCGAGCGATTTTGGCTCTCGCTAACTGGCGCGTTATACAAAAAGTTTTTCATGGGGCCATACCTGAAATGTGTTCATTCTAGCTAGGTGGAAGTTTTCCTCTATGAAATTCATGATGGTATATGTGGAAGCCACATCGAGGGGAGTTCTTTAGCATACCAAGCCATTTTCCAAGGGTATTGGTGGCCATGCATGCAAGCAGACATTCAGAAGTATGTACATAGATGCGAGAAATGTCAGAAGTTTGCTCATCAAATCCATCAGCCTGCTAGGGAACTCCTACATCTTTTAAGCCCTTAGCTATTTGCTTTGTGGGGGTTGGACATTGTTAGGCCATTGCCCACCACTTGTTAGGCCGTTGGCTTATGGTATGGAAGTAGTCATCCCGCTAGAAATTAGTATGCCAACTATAAGAAGCGAGAATTTTGATCCGGACTTGAATGGTGAAGCAATTGCCTTGGAATTGGACCTTGCTGAAGAAAGAAGAGAAAAAGCACTAATCCACATTGTGGCTTACCAGCAAGAGTTGTCAAAAAAATACAACAAGACGGTGCACCCATGATTGTTCAAGATAGGGGATTGGGTGCTGCGTAAAGCTATGGGTAACACTCTCGTACCCAGTAAAGGAAAAATGGGGGCAAATTGGGAAGGACCATATACAATCACCAGTTTAGTCGGAAAATAGGCATATCACTTGGAAGATGTAGATGATAAGGCCATCCCCAAACCATGGAATGTCGCCAACCTGAAGGCATATTACTTTTAAATGTAACCCTAGTTGGCCCCGGATGTAGCTTTTTCCATTTACATTGGAAATAGAATGCGCATTTTGGTAATGGAAATTGTTGTATTTTTCAACTTTATGCGCGGTTTTTAGCCAAAAATTCTATTGAGAAAATATAGCATGGGTTAATTTCAGAATTCCTTGCCAAAGTAGATTTTAGCTCGACAAAAAGGAGGGTTGGTGATTTGTCCAACTATTGAATTCCTTGCCAGAGCAGATTTTAGCTTGGCAAGAAGAAGGGTTAGTGATTTTTCCAACTTTTAAATTCCTTGCTAGAGCAGATTTTAGCTCGGCAAGACAGAGATTTGGTAATTTGTACAACTATTGGATTCCTTGCCAGAGCAGATTTTAGCTCGGAAAAAAAGAGGGTTGGTGATTTGTCCAACTATTGAATTCCTTACCAGAGCAGATTTTAGCTTGGTAAGGAGAGTTAGTGATTTGTCTAACTGTTGGATTCATTGCCGAAGTAGATTTTAGCTCGGCAAGAAGGAGAGTTGGTTATTTGTCCAACTATTGGATTCCTTGCCGAAGCAGATTTTAGCTTGGCAAGGAGGGTTGGTGATTTGTCCAACTATTGAATTCCTTGCCAAAGTAGATTTTAGCTCGGCAAGAAGGAGAGTTGGTGATTTGTCTAATTATTGGATTCCTTGTCGAAGTAGATTTCAGCTCAGCAAGAAGGAGAGTTGGTGATTTGTCAAACTATTGGATTGCTTGCCGAAGAAGATTTTAGTTCGGCAAAATGAAGAGCTAATGTTTTGTCCAACTAGGTAAATTCATTAACAAAGCAGATTTAACTCGGCCAGATAAAGGTTGGAAATCTGTCAAATTTTGCATACCATGATTGATTTAGCTTGACACAAAAAAGAAAAAAAAAAGTGTTCCTGAGCTTTGGAAACTAGAGCGGAACAAGACTTGCAAAAAAGTTCAATTTCCATTGAATCAAAAGGTGGTTACAAAAAAAGGGGCTTTCAGCCCGGTTACAGTAACAGTAACAGCAAAAAAAAAAAAAAAAAAGAGTTAAACGACCAGGTTGGTGGTCACTTTGGTTACAGCATCCTCCACCTCGAGGGTCAGATCGGTGATGTCTTTCTCCACATTTCTTTCAAGTTGTGAGGTGCTGGTCCCTACAACCAGAGAGGGAGATTGCTCTATCGCAGTTTCTATTGGGAGAGGCTCCAATAGTTTCTTCTCCACGGCCGTGGCATATGCTTCCATGGAGGGAGGAATGAAGTGGAGAGGGAAATTCTTGAAAAAATCACCATCTTCAACTTGACCGAGCTTTTTAGCCTTAGCTTTCCAGCCGCACTGAAAGAAGATGTCTTTCGTTACTTCCACTTGGCAGGCGTAGATTCGCTCCCCCTCTGCAAAGCTTGCATCTTCAGCATCATCAATCTTCTTCTTTAGCTCGGCCCTGAGTTTTTGTAGCTCAGCCAGGTATCTCTTCTTCTTGTTATCCATGAACTTGGCCTTCTCTTCATCATCCTTGACCAACTTTTCAACCAGCTAGTCTTTCTTAGTGGATAAGTTGGCAAAAGCGTCCTTGAAAGTGGCCAACTCGACTACTTTCTCCTTGTTCTCCTGCATGGCATTGCGAAGGCTTTGTTTTAGACAGACCATGCGCTCATGGACAACGTAGTTTTTTTACGCGGCCTGCAAAAATCAAACAAGTGAGACTTGAATAACCGAGCAAACAGTTAGGGTGAAGGATTAAAGAGAAAGACTTACAAGAACCAAAGATTTGGTTACAGATTTGACTTTCTTCGAATCGGACAATTGTTGATGCCTCTCCATATTAGCTGGCAAGCAAAGGGCCCTAGCCAAATTAAAACCGAGCTAATCGTCCTTGTCAGCATAGACAAAGTCCTTCTCATGCATAGCACGACCTTTGGACTTCAAAGAAGGCGTCCATACTAGGGAAGAGGGTGAAGGGTTCGCAACAACGTTAGCTTCAGCTAGCTCGGCAGCCTCTGGTTGCTCGGTTGCATGGGGCTCCTCTATGTCCTCATCAACTAGAGTTTGCTTGGCCCTTGAAGCCCTCGACCTTTTTCTTGGCCAAGACAAAGCAGCAAGCGCCCCGGTTGAAGCCAAAGCTAGGACCGTACCAACATTTAGCGCGACATCTTGACCTTCAAGCTCTGTGTTTTGTGTGACGGAGGAGCTCGTTCCTGTAATCGTAGATTTGATAGCTCGGATCTTGGCCATTTCTTGTTTGTGGTTAAGGGGATCAAGGTAATCTCTAGAAGATTTGGGTCTGGTTCTGGGGTTGGCTCGTACAATAAATCAGTGACTTTACTTTTGCGTGGTGCATTGTATTGGTAGCTTGGTTAGTAGGCAAGCAATTCATGGCAAAGTCGGCCAGGACATCTCAGTGCGGCCCTTATTGCCTCTTGATTAGCTCGGTGATAATTTGCTGCCAAGTGAGTATAATCTATAAACAAGAGACAAACGTTAGATCGGCAAAGATTGTCCACATGAAAAGTAAAACGAGCTACATCAGCTTACCAGCACTCCCCTTATCCTTGTTTATATACTAGCTCGGTATGTTTGCTTCAGTGTCCTCATAATTTTCAAAAACCCACGTAAAGTTATCGTTGTTCATTTCTTTGTCAGTGGTTCCTTCTATAAGTTGTGGTTGGCCCTTCCTCACTTTAAGATACCAGTAGAAGCCACCTTTATTTTTGCTAGGTGTGTATTGGTGGAATATCTCGACCAGACCTAGGTTTAGATTGGATTGACAGTTCAGCTCGACCACACTATTAATTATTTTAAAGGTGTTAGTCGAGGCCTGGGTTGGGCACAACCTAGTTTTCTTAAGGAACTCACAAACTAAGGGTTGCACTGGGAAGCGAAGCCCCCACTCTATTATTGACACCAAAGTAAAGGGGCACGAATCAAGTCGACCCCAAGGCACTACTCCCTCACTGGCTAGTTCAAATTGAACATCATTTGGGATTCCAAATTTCTCATGAAAATCAGCAATTGCTCTTGGTGAGCTCACTTTGAAACAATATTTGCCCATGGAGCTCGGTTCTGTTTTGCACAGGAAATAACCCAGTTGATCGGTTGAAGAACGTCACTTGATGGCAGTGGTGAGGTGTGCCTGGTCAGTCCTAGTTTAGTTTGTAAGGTGAAAAAATAAAGCGCATCAAGGTCAAGTCTTAACACGGCAACAATACTCGTTATAGCTTGATTTTTGGGCGAGAGGCCTGTCTAGTGGTTCAGCTCGGACAAAGACAGGGGCCTGGCCGTTGCTCAGTTTTAGAGTAGGAGCTATATAGCTCAGTTTTCAGGATTAGTGAGCTAAATCTCTAGCTTGGCTTAGAGGAAGGTAAACAGACCAAGAACCGTGGTCTCGATTTTAGCTCAGCCTAGGAAGCTATGTTGACAATTTAGCTTAGTTTTAGAGCATTATCGGTTCCAAAGCTAAGAAACTAGTTTTAGCTCGGTGCTTATAGATTTTTAGATTAAAAGTGGGATTTTAGCTCGGTCCAACCTAGGGTTCTTGAAGTTCATATCAAAACCAAGGCTAGAAGAACTCCAAATATAGGTTTATGCCCAAAATAAGCCTAAGTGCTCATTGACCCACACTATTGGGTGTTTTAAGGTCATAATTGGCAGTTATGGGTTCAGAATCCCAATTTGTAGCAAATAAAACGCATGAAAGAGAAAATACAATGAAGAACATGAAGAACAACAATGAAGAGTTGACGAAGGTTCTGAATAGCTTACTGATTTGAGCCTTTGACGATGATCCAATCGGTGAACACGTTCTAAAGTAGAGTACAATGGGAAAAATGCAAGAATAACGGCATGATTTGGGCATGAAGAATGCAGAAAAGTTGGGAGAATGACCGTCTTCTAGGGTTGGCATGAGACAGAGAATGAACAGTAAAGAAGCAGTGTGGAGGTGTATTGCCTATGTAGATGGCAGATGAAAATGCATGCCGATTCAAGATTTGGTGAACAGTGCAACCCAGCTGGGGTGGCCATACGAAACCATTGAAGGGATGCCACGTGGTCCAAATGAGATCTGTTGTTAGAGAGACTAATTAGAAGGCAAAATGGGAGTCAGAGACAGTTTTAAGCTAAACTAAAGGTGTAGCTCAGCTAAAACGAATTGGAATCGAGCTACCTTAATGTAAACACTAAACCGAGCTGAAATGGAGTTATAAGAGAGTCAAGTAATCCCAATTATGCCGCAATAGATGGGATTAAGGGGCAATTGAGAGGGAAATTTGTATTGAACAAAAAAGGCCGAGCTATCCATATAATGGACCGAGCTAAGTCTACTGTTTTGTGGTCAGCTAAGCCAAACTAAAAAAGGGTTTGAGTACGTCGACCAAGCTATCCTTCAAACATGGGCCGAGCCATTCTCATAGTGGGCCGATCTAAGTCCTGCATATCTCTGACTGAGTTGATAGGCAGCAACACGGTTATGGATTCGTGGGTGAGGTTCACGAGCTAGACCGGGTTGTAGTTGGCTCGGCTAAGAATGGCTCAGTTGAGTGCTACTCTCGACCTGATGGTACGTAGGGGACAGACTTTGACTTGCCCAAGTTATTGCTGAGTGTCATATTGTCTACTTCTGACAAGTGCATGCACGCGAGAGAATAAGATAACAGAATATCCACGTCCCAAAATCCTTAGTAGTGGTGTGCACTACGTGGAGAAGAAGGATATTTGCTTGTATAAAAGCCCTAGACTTCATAGTGGAAGATAAACAATCTTGAGCTAGAAAATTCTCTCATTCTCCTATATTCTCCGAGGGTGCTAACTAGACCGTCAGAGGGGTTTTTCAGTGAGACACTCGCCGGGTGGCTCTCTTTCATTGTGTTTGCAGGAGACATGACGCTGTTTGGGGTGAAACAAATAAGGAGGCAAGGACTACGGAAGTGAAGAATATTTACTCCCAATACACAACAGATGGATAAAGTAAGTCTGGTTTGATTGCTTTGCAAAATTTGTATAGATAACAATTATACAGATATGAAAAATTATACATATAAAAATATTGAACAGATAAAAAATTAGACAGGTGGAAAATTTACACAAATAAAATTTGGATAAATAGAAAATTTACACATAAAAAATTTGAACAGATAGATATAAAATTTGAACAGATAAGTCAACAGATAAATTAATGAGTAAAATTAGAAACAAAATATCTTTAAAAATAAACAAAAGGATTTCTCACCAAATTATTTCACAAATGATGGACCTTTCACTAACAAAAAATATTCATTGAACTTAATGTCTTATACCTTCTTTAGTTTGAACTTTTCAACAATTATCTCTAATAATTAAAAGTCAAATGCAAATATATCATTACCATGAGTCCGGAACAATACAAACACTAAGTAATGAGTACCAATTAACATAACAAGTCGTGTTTAAGACCTGGGATGCTCTCGGTATAATACTCCTCATTTTGCGATATACTTATAAATTGTTTATTAATTTTCAAAAAAAAATCGATTAAAGAGTGAAGTATACAACTTGTTTTTGGAACGAGGCTATGGAGTAGACGTACAATGTACTTTTGTAATATTTACAAATTTATTTACACAAGCTTAATTTATTATTTTGCGAATTTCGGTCTAATGATCTTTTTGCTATAAATAAATAAAAATTCTAATATATATTTTGATATCTTTATTTAAATAATTATTTTCATTTGTGTTTATTAATCTATTTAATTCTAGAATTGGCCTTGAGTAACCATAGATGCCGAGATCGGGTCGTGAAATTACATCCCCGAACCTACACACATAAATAAGGGCACAAAAAGTTTTGTTGAAAATGCGAAAAAGGAAATGAATTGTCTCTAGCCCACTAATTAAATTAGACAGTTTTGTTCAACCATATGAGTTCATCACGGATCCTGTTTCGTTTATTCGAGTTGTACATGTTTTACATCACTTTGGCTAGATCATCTATACAAAAAATTAAATCAATTTAATTTTCATAAATATATAGTTTTATCACATTTGTTTTCAAAAAAATATATGATTTATTTTTAAAATCATTCTCGTCATTTATTTTTCATGGACAAATATAATAAAATTATATAACTGCATATATTAGATCAACTTGGTTCATTGTATGGATGATCTACACAGAACGATCTAAAAAATAATAACTTGAATGATCAAAATGGAACCTATAGTAAGTCCCACATGCCTAAACAACCCAGTAGCATGAATAATTTTTGCTAAACATGAAGTGAATCCATACTACCCTAATCGAATTTCAAGAAGCAACAAAATTAAAGCATGATCTTGAGAGAGAGAGAGAGAGAGAGCAGGACCCAGATCAATGCAGTGTCGATCCCATTGCCTGAGAGAGAGGAGGACCCAGATCGATGCAGTGTTGTTCCCATTGTCTAAGCTCCTCCACCACAGATCCTAACACAGCAAACACTAGTTTGAACAAGAATCAACGGCAAACAAGTCATCCAAAATCAACAAGACAAGACATCCAAAACCATTCCAAGCAAGAATTCTTAAACCCTGACAAAATTCGATTAGAGCACACCCAAAAACAATAACACACTTTTCAAGAACGGTATAAATCAAGAGAAATTATTTACAATGAAGTTGGTCATCCGTGGAGTGAATTCAAGTCTGCGAGTAGCTGTTATTTACACATGAAGTTAATCCAACGCATATAGGATTGGAAGATGAACGGTAATCACTGGGCTAGGGTAATTAATCTTCTGTTAGTGCATCCTATAAAGTCATTTAAGGCTGAGGCTGCTTGAAGACTGACCATGAATGAGAATTTGTTCCCAGTGGCATAAATGGCCTGGCATGAAAATTAGGAGCAGAATCAAAGTGGAAACCGGTTGAACTGAATGGCGAGAAGCCCCAATTAGAAGGGGTACGAGATCCCTGTTGTGACATTGAATGGCTCGTATGCAAGGGAATGGCAGTGGAGCCCCTTGACCAATACTGACAAGGTGCAGTACCTGCAGCAAATACAGATGGTGGGTGCTGAATGGGAGAAGCATTACCAACAACAGGAGGATTTGGCGGCGCTGTTCCTGCTGATATAGCTGTCCGACAAAGCTTCTTTTTCGCATGATGCTGTTGAGATTGAGTATTAGAGGCATGGTCAGGGATGGGGGCAATACGTTTCTTCACATTCTGCTCTTGTGTTTGAGAATTGGAGGCAGGGGATTCTACAACACTTGTCCGGTCCTCTTTCTGCCTTATCAGCTGCTCAATGCGAGCTTTAAGGTCCTCAGTCGAGTATTCTGATTCAAGCTTGAGCACCCCGATGTGTTGGATTACCGCTTTAAGAGCATTTATTTCTTTACCTGTGGCCATGTTCTGTGAACAGGTTTTATAAACAATATAAACTTGATGGATCAAAGGCTAGGAAGTAACGATTTAATGAACAAAATGAGAGGGACAAAAATACCTGTGCTTGAAGAGAGTTGTGTCCCTTCTTGAGTATTTTATTGGCAGACTCTTCTGCGCAAGTCAAGTGGCCTTTCAGGAGAGGTATTGGTGGGAATTTGTCGACAAGATTAAATGCGAAAATAAATCTAATAGCCTCCAGGTGCAGCTGTCTTTCAATAAGATTTCTGACAAAAACTACAAACCAAAGATGCACACTCCATCAGAATGTTCAAAGGCTCGTAATTGCTCAGTATAATTACATTCTAAAGGAAAGTGACATCAGTAAATACAAGGAAAAAGAAAACCCACTAGAAATTGCAATAACTTAGAATGAACCATATGATGCCAGGACTCTAATTACAAATAAAAAAAAAATGCTAAATACAAGCAGAAACTTGAGCAAGTGCTCTTCCCCCTTGTGAGGAAAATTGTTCCCGAGGGATATATACCTTTCCCAAATCAATCAACAAATTAAGCAGCCTTAACTTCCATCTAAAAATATACCAAATACTTCAACAGAAAAATTTAGAACCTATGCGTCTGTTTGATTAGAAAGAAATAAATGATGGAAACAAAATCCGAAAATATGTGTCAGCAACCAGCAAATTTTACTAACATATTAAGAAAGAAGTACATACGAAAATGGGGGACAAGAAATACACCAAAAAATATATATAAAAGACCAAAATTACATGTCACACACAGCTTGCCAATCTCTACTAATAAAAAATGATGGAATCCTCTTAAAAGGAGATGAAATTGAAGCCTAAAAAGAAGATACATAACATATCTTATCCCACATCCCCTCTTCATCATCAAACCTATCACGAAAAACCATAGCATTCCTTTCCAACCAAATCTCCCAAAACATAGCACAGGTCACACAATTCCAAAGCAATCAAAGTTTCTTGATGGTAACATAACCCCTAAAAAGACAAGTAGCATTCGGATGCAACCAAAATTTTCAGAGGCAAATGCATAACCAGAGGAGTTTTACCCCTCATGAGGCTAAGCATAAGTCTCAAGGCTTCGAGGCATAAAAATTTCAAAATTTGAATTTTTGTATTTAGTAAATAAATACAATATTTTGAAATAGTAAAAATTTGTTAAAAATGTAGTTTTTAATCCTAATCATGTTTCATTGTAATATATTTTGGCAATTCCATTCCAAAGTTTTCTTTCTCTTATTTTGGTTATTCTTCACAATACTGCCTTATGGATCTTGTTCATTATCTTCTTGATTTTATAAATTAACATGATTCATGATGGTTGTAAAGTGCTTGTCAGATTTTGTGAAGGATTGGTTGGAAGAAAAAAAAGTTTTTGTGGCTGTCGAGTGGCTCAAGAAATGTCAAGAGATATTGTGCAAATCCATTTGGTGAATCTTGTTGGCAGATTGTTATGACAAGCTTGTGCGAAAAATTGGACTTAGGGTGGCTGTTTGTCTGCTGCAGAAGGAAAAAGGGGACTGCTCGTCTTTGAAAAGATTGGCAAAAGATGGGGTTAAAAGTCTTGATGGAGTGTATTGAAAAAGTCTGCAAAAGATAGAGGATTGATTGGAAAAGAATGGACCGAAATAGTTAACAAAAACAGAGTAAAAAGGTTGCAAGTATCAGCTGGTCATTATGACCATCGTGCCTGCAAACAATAGAATCACGCCCGCGATGACCATGGATGGCGCTTGCATCCAGGCCACGACCAAAATGAGCTCCCAGTACTTTTGTCTGCAGCCCGCGAAGATAGAGTCGCGCCTGCGACCATACTAACCACTCCAGCAATGGTGCTCTACCTCAGGCCTATTTAAAGTGTGCATTCCTGATTTGTTTTGCAACATGTTCTGGATCACTCCACATTTCTCTAGAACTCATTTTTCTTATTGTGGATTTCAATCGTGATTATTTCACATAAAAACTCTTGGTGTTGTGGTTGTGTTTTACTTTACTCTCTCTATATTGGTCATGGTTGCATAATTTTTATTGGATTGCCTAAGTCAATAATCACATTATCACGGGGACAATCTAGATTTTTCCAAAAATTATAAATATAAGTGTCAATATTTTTCTCCTTAAGGCATCGGACATTTATAAAAGTATGTCAACCAATAAAGACGAAGAAATAAATTATCAAACAAATCATCACCAATCCAAATCCTCCCAAAACCAAATAAGCTCCCCATTCCCAACCCAAAAATGAATGAAAGGTGAGAATCAATCAAGTATCTAGCAAATGCACTTTCATGGAGATCTAGAATTTCTTTTAAACCACATGAGAATCTCATCCATTGGGATGTAACCTATACTTGTATTCATTTATTTATTTATTTTTGGTAAATAAAGGAATAGTATTATTAAAAAAGCATCAAGATGATGCAAAGAACCGAAGAACTACAATCAATGACGGAATAAAGACTCAATAAAATCCAAAAAAGAAAAAATTTGGATCCACAGTACCAGACACCCATCTATTAAAACAACCAACAACTTATTTTTCAAACAAGGAACTGAAGCCACTAACCCCTCGAACGTCTGACGATTCCGCTCCAACCACACCAACCACATTAAGCATAAAGAAACCAACAACCAAGCCTTCTGATAACTCTTCCCAACCCTCCCTCCTCTCCAACTAGCCAACACCTCTTTCATTGTCCCTTGTTGCACCCAAACCAAATTAAACACACCAAATACCAACCCCCATAATTGAAATGTCACTAGACAATGAAAAAGAAGATGCAACACATACTCCGCATCATGACAACATGCACAGCAGCAATTTGTCAAAACATGCCCATGACAATCAAACTATCCAAAGTCAAAATCCAACCATGCACAGCTGACCAAACAAAGAAATCCACTTTAGATGGCACCCCAGGTATCCAAACCCCTCGCCAAGCCCAACCCCCAACTATTCCCGATAAAACGAAGACACCAAAAACACCCCTTTAGTCCCCCTCACACCTCCACCTCAAACGTCCTCACCCACCCCAACATCCCGCAACCCATACAACTCTGTCAAAAGATCCACCAATTGATCAGCCTCCCAATCAAACACTGGTCTACGAAACTTTACATCACGTACCATCCTGCCATCCACAATAGACAAGCAAGAAGCAACTACCACATCTTGACGATCTGCAATCTGGAACACCAAAGGAAACTGGCAAGCCAAACTCCCCTTACCACACCACCAATTTGTCCAAAACCTCACCCGAGCACCACAACCCACACTAAAACTAACCCACCTCCAAAACTCCACTCCCCCAAGCCAAACACCTTTCCACAAACCCCTCGCATGAGATCTCCTCACCTCCCCAGAACACCAACCCCCCCACCCAAGACCATATTTAGCCACCACCAACCTCTGCCACAGCGGGTCCACTTCCCTCACAAAACGCCACAACCACTTCCCCAACAAGGCCCTATTAAACATTACTAAACTCCGAAACCCCAACCCCCCTTCTCCTTGGGCCTACACACCACCTTCTAATACACTAAATGATACTTAAAACCCCCACCCCACCCCACCCCACCCCACCCCAACCCAACCCAACCCAACCCAAAGAAAATTCCTTTGCAATTTCTCCAACTGACGCGCCACCCAAAGAAAATTCCTTTGCAATTTCTCCAATTGACGCACCACCGAAACATGAATAACATGTTGCCTGATGTACTCTTAACCAACGTCAACCTCCCTCCTTTGGACAAGTATTGGCCCTTCCACCCCGCTAACCACCCTTGAACCCTTTCCACCACCCCATCCCACACCGAAATTGCCTTAAAAGTCGACCCCAAAGGCAATCCCAAATAGGCCACTGGCAACATCGTCACTTTACACCCCAAAATAGCCGCCAATCCATTCACATCCTCCACCTCAACCTATACTTGTAATTACAGCATACCTTAAAGCAACTTGCTCCAACGGGAACCTCCATAACCATTTTCTTAATAATGTCTTGTTCTTATCTATGATATTCCCAATTGCATGAACCCTCACTGTTCTTTAAAAATGCAACCAAATCCCACCTAATCAAGTGATCTTTCTTCCTCTCATCACACCCGTCACTAAAAATTCCTCATAGTGCTTTCAATTCTATTAACCACACAAACCAATACTTCAAATAAAGATTAAAAAAATAATAATAATAAAAATAAATAAATAGGAACACTAGATTCACTCCTAGGAAAATTAATCCTAAGTACTTAAAGGACAAAGACTCAATGGAAAACCCTAATAAACCCGTCAACCTATTCAACGTATCCGAAGGAAAATTAATTCTTAGAATGGCACTCTTGGACTAATTCACCATGAATCCAGAAACCATCTAAAATATACTTCAAATGGAAAGCAAATTAACAATTTTATTTTTTTCACCAAGGACCAAAAGGGGGGGGGGGGGTTTGGTTAAAATCTGCAAACTGTAAATGAGACACACAAATACTCTTTTCCAATCAAAAGGTCAACCACCAAACCTAAAACTTTAGCCTTATCAACCATTCTATCAAAACATCCACCACTAATGTAAACTAAAAAATGAGATAATAAATTCCCCAGCCAAAGACCGCCTAGAAGCCCTGAAAGTGGTACCAACCTTTTCATTAACTATGACAAACAAATAGCATGAGGACAAACAACTTGGATCCACTTTCTCTACCTAATCCTGAAACCTTTCTTTTGCAATACAAAATCCAAAAATCTCTATTCCACATAATCATAGGCCTTCTCAAAATCTGCCTTAAAGGTAACACCCTCCTTACAATCACATCTATAATCCTCCACTGCCTCATTTGCAGCCAAACCACATCCAAAATTTGATGCCCTTATACAAAAGCTCCTTGAGAAAAAGAGAGAGTATCCCCCTAAATTTTTTTCAATCTCCTAAATAACACTTTACTGAAAATTTTATAAACAGATGTGATGGGGCTAATTGGCCTAAATCCCCGATTCTCAAAGAGTTATCCTCCTTAGGTATCAAAAAAGGAAAAAAAAGGACCATTTGTTAATCATACTTTCAATGTTTCATGTTATTTAGATATGGGGGGGAATACTTCTGGCTATCTTATATGGTACACCACATCACCACCACATGTTTGCCACATCATCATCTCAATAAGTTTGCTTCCATGTGTCAGCCTCACAAAATGACATGTGGACCAATCATACATCACATACTCCCCTCCGAAGTCAAGACGTGCCAAATGAGGATGGTGCACACAGTGCGTAGCCTCAAGCCTAGGCACAAAAAAGGACCACACAATGGCATCTCCCAATTACATCATCGTTAGAATTCAAAAGCAACTGTAAGAAAAACAAGGTAAAAATTGTATTCTTTGAAAATTTTAAAATAGACAACCTAAACACTAATGTATAACCAAAAGTAAATATCAACAAACTGAAATTACTAGCATATTTGCAGGCCAAAGGGCAATGAAGCCCGCCAAGCCACCATATTACCATATCTTAACATGAAAGGGCAGCAAATCGTAATGGTCCCACCTATAACTTCTGGGAGACTAAAAGCCACCGAATCTTCCTGGTCAATCCACATCAGAGAATACGAACAGTGTAAAAAACCACAAGCCAATGCCCTTGTGGCAAGTTGGCTTGTAGCTGCACCTTAGGGTGCAGTGAGGAAAGGTCAAGGGCTCTAGCTGATAGACAAGCGGAGGCCCTTTTAAGTGGTACACTTTTGTACACTAACTTTACTAACAAACTAACAACCTTATAACTTCCTAGAATGTTAACAAAAAAAAGAAAGAAAGACAACCGAAAAAAAACAAAGAAATCTAAACAGAACACTGAACAAAAAAGTAGATCAATATTACAAAAAAAAAAAAAAAAAAAAAAAAGAAAGGCTGCAAACCACAGAAAACAACAAAAGTTGGCAGGGTATAGAGCTTAAATTGGTGATCATGAGAGGGAGAAAGAGAGAGCACTTACTAGGGACTTCATATGCCAGTCCAAGGGTGGAGAATAAATAAATTGCCTCCATGCGGTCACAAACAATCTCCATAAAGCCAAGAAGCTCATTCGTATTATAAAAGGAGGCCAATTTGTAGGTGGCTAAAAACAGCAAAAAACACCAGACCACTGAATGATTCCGACTCTCTTTTATCACTTCTGCTTTCCAATTAGCTGCGAACTTCAATGCTTCCTCTTTGACATGGGATTTAACCTCTAGTGAGACTCCTAATAACTGCCTTAGCCAGGGAATGAACCTCTTCATGACGTTCAACTTGGAGCTTTTCACTCCCTCCAAGTTTGAGTGATAACAACCTTGCATTGCATCCAAGATAAGCTTTGCTGGATCTGACGCAAATCGAATAGATTCAGGAACTTCACCGGGCATTGAATGCCCAGGACCCACATATGAAGACTGTACTGTGTTATTCAATTGTAAATTTCCTGACGCAGATTGGTCAATATTCTTTTGGGAATGAACGATGTTTCTCACTAAAGAGAAGCAGTAAAGCAACCATCAAGCAATTAATATGTATACAAGTAAAAACATCAAAGAATATAAGAAATGATGTTGCTCACTGAAAAGGTGGGATACATAAGCACTCATTAAATAATAAATGAAGTTAGCAACTAAGTTACAAGCATCAAATTCATTATTCCATTAGCTAAGGGCATCTATAACCATTGGATTTTCATGTTCATTAAGAATAGAAACAGAAGGTCAATTTCCTAGTTCACTAGGAAACCAAATGGAAAAGTGACCAACTTCACCAAAATAGTGCTAAACATTCCAAAGTTAAAATAAGTTTAGTAAATGCATAGCAAAAAGAACAGCTTTGAATTATTACTGCACACTAATGATCTAATAAACAGACAATGAAAATAAGATGGAACAGAGAATAGGATAGCATGTCATCAATTAATTTTTTATGTCAAATAGTTTCGTTTGCCAAGCAGGCTAGGTCCCTCAAAATAATTTCTTGACTTCATCTCTATGGCATACATCTAAAAACAAAAGTAATGACATCAAATATCATAGGGAGGGGGAGAGAGAGAGAGGAATATCAAAATTTTCATAGGCCAACCACATACCATAGTTATCCTTTTCTTTTCCCCCAACAAGAACCTTATTGTGTATATCAAACTTGTATTGTATTTTATGTATGCCTAAGCAATGTGCACGTGTTTTCCAAGTGTCTAAAGCTTTTCCGAGGCTAGAAAATTCTAAAAAAATGGTAGGATATGTTTTGAGGTGTGTATAGCGAGGGTTGATAAGTGTCCCATGAGTATCGTGTCGGACATGGTGTTTGACATGACCCACTACCTTATTAGAAGTGTCTATGTTTCTTATGTGTATAACAAAATTATTTATTTTAGCTTTGACTAGAATTTATAAGGTCCACCCCCCACCCCCCCCCAACAAAAAGAAAAAAAAAAAAAATACACACAGACACAGACACAAAGAAGGAAAAAGGAAAAAGAAAAAAAACAATTGTATCCCAGCAGGTCACATTCCTTACACAATTTCTTGTTTTGTTCCCTATGACATACCCCAAGAATTGGAGTGGAATAGAATGCAAATGAAGAGTGATGGAGGGAGGGAGGGAGGGTTTAGTGCAAGACATTAGTTATGTAGAACGGTGTTGTAGAAGAGAGAGAAGAACACACAAATTGGCCACAACTTGAACACTCACAATATTATTAATCAAACTATGAACAATTTTAATACAAAGCCTAACATTTATAGGCCAATAACCCTAAACAAATTTTGAAACCAAATTCTAAAAGTGTTTGAAAACATAATAAAAAATAATCAAACTAATAATTATTTAACACCTAACAAAGTAATACATTAATAATAATAAAAACTACAAATTACATTTATTGGACCAAAAAGTTCAGTCCACAGAACGGACCCATGGACTTCACCCTAGACTTCCAAAATGGATAACAGGCATCCGACTCCAAGCAGTTAAGGGTTGCACCATCAATTCTCCTATGTTGAAAAGAACTCACCTCTAACAAATTATGATCACGGCCAACAATTCCATTGGAAGGAGCAACACACCCAATCTTCCTCAATTTGATAGCTTTCGAACCAATAGCACAAGTAAGAGTGTATTTCGTTGAGCCATTAATAAAAGAGTAAGTGTTGGCACATCCAACACGTACAACATCATGATCCCAAATTCATGTACGGCCCAAAAGAATGTGATAGAGCATAAGAGGCAAAATCATGATCCCAAATTCTTGTACGACCCAAATTCACCCTCGTATGAAAAACCTTTCGTCTTTGTAGCTTTTCGGTTTCCTTTATGTCATGTTTAGTAGAAGCCAACAAAGGTTGAATAATACAAATCGCATCAAATAATATGCCAAATACACTCCTCCACTTAAGCCAACATACTTCGATTATATGAATCATCTCCAACCTCGCCAACCTTACTCATAATCAAACCTAATTAACAAAAATGTTCAGTATTTATTATCTCTTGACTTTCAATCTTCATTTCTCATTATTTCCACTTCTATAGTTGCTAAATTTACATTTCATATATTCAGTTTTATTTCTACTAATTTTAAACCCTATGATTAGTGCTTCTCTCTAGATTTCTAATTTAGTGGTGTTCCTTCCTTAGTTTCATCTATTAGAACCATATCGTCAACAAACAACATACATCATGGGATATCATACTGAATGTGTATAATTAATTCATCCATGACTAAGGCAAATAGGTAAAGACTTAAAGCTGACCATTGATGCAACCCTACAATGATTGAAAATTCACTAGTTTATCGCATCAATATATCCTTTGGTAACACATTTTTTCTCCAGTACCTAACATATTATATCTCTAAGAACCCTATCATAAGCTTTTTCCAAATCTATAAAAATCATATGTAGATTACTCCTCTTTGTACTTTTCTATTAATCTTCTTAGTAATACGAATCACTTCCATAGTTAACTTAACCGGCAAAAATTCAAACTAATTCTCTAACACAGTTGGTGTTACTCTTAAGTGATGTTTAATCACATTCTCCCATAATTTCATTGCATGACTCATTAACTTAAGGCCTATGTAGTTGCAAAATAATTTTTCTCCACTCCTCAAGCATTTTTCTAGTCAATATCTTATTAAAGAATTTTGTTAACCAAGACAACACCTCCTTACTTAAGAATTTCCAAACCTCAATAGGGATGCAATCTAATCTTAATGCTTTATCTCATTTCATCATTTCCAGTGCAAATTTCACCTCGAACTTCCTCAATCAACGATAAAACCTATATTCTCTAGTTCTATCAACGCTATCACGTTCCTCTCCTCCCAAATTTTCTAAATATTTTTCATTTAACAATTTCTTAAAATAACTTTTTCAATTTTTCCTAATCTCCTCATCTTTGACTAATACCCTTACATCCTCACTTTTTATACACTTAACCTGATTAAAGTCTCTTATTTTCTTCTCTTAATTTACCAAGCTTGTAAATATATATATATATTTTTTTTTTTGACCAACTGGCTGGGCCAACTTAGGTATACCTCGACTAATCCCGGGACCCATGCAAAACGCCCCCACCACGTGGATTGGAAAAATCTCAGCTAGAGCTCGTGGGCGTAGTCCCAAAGAATTGATAGCACCTAGTGAGAGTTGAACATGAGACCAGGAGCACAACCCTAAGCCTCAACCTACACCCACTAGACCAAACCCTTGGGGTTTGTAAATATTCTTTTCTCCAACTTTACTATCTAATTTAGTATAAAAATCATTGAAGAGATGCGATACAGTGACGATAGATAGAAGTGTTAGGGGAAGGGATAGACCTAAATTGACATGAGCTAACGCATTAAATAGATATATGAATCTCCTTAATTTGACTAACTAAATGGTTGTTGATAGAGTTGAGTGAGAAGAATGATTCATGTAGTCAACCCCATTTGATGAGACTTAAGGCTTGGTTTGGTTGGTTGTACCACATCCCATGTCAACTTAATCATATCACTCTTCCTTACCATTACATCTATATGACCAAACTCATTCATCTCTCTCTCTCTCTCTCTCTTGCACGCACGTTGCATAATAGACTATTCGATTGTTTTGTTTTTCTTTTTTTCTTTCTCTTTTGATAGAAGGAGCTAACAACTGCCCGATAGAAGATTCCATTGCACATTTTACATATTGTCATACACTTCTATATATTTCTATACACTTTTTCACATATTCAATACACTTTTATACATATAACAATATTAACCATAGGCTAATTAGCATGTTCCTTTGATAAAAAAGTCTATAATCTATTTATTTATTAGATCCTCTTTGTTTTGGTTTCTTGGAGAATTCTTTTTCTTTTATTTTGCTTTTGTGTTTTTTCTTTCCTCCTTTTTATTGCAATTATACACTAAAATATGATACTATTTTTCAACCAATTTTCTATTTCTTTTCTTGTTCATTTTTCCATTATACAACTATCCTCCTTTTGTTCGTTCTCTTTTAACGTGTCCAATGTTGTCCTTTATTTTATTTATTTCCACTACACAATGAAACTACGTCTTTAATTCATGACACATGTAAAGTTGTCTTTTTGTTTAATTAATCTCTTTTGAATTTTCAATTTATTTTTAAATCCAACTTTGTCAATATTTTATTTTCCTTTTATGCACTTTTGTAGAATGCAAACCACTATACTCTAGAACTCTTCTTCCCCATCTCTTTTGATGAAATGCAAAACATTTACTATCAAGTTTATATTGTATAATATTGTATTTATATTTTACATGGAGCATTATATTTTTCACAATATTTTCACTTGTTCTTAATATAATTTAGGATTATTTTCTATATACTTTCTAAGAAATGTTAATTCAAATTAAATTATTTTGCAATTTTTCTTTAGGATCTTACGATCATCAATCCAATTTTAGGCTCCAGTCCTATAAACCACCCCTCAAACAGTCTAATGTAAATCTTGACTTGACAAACTTCAAAAGGCACATTAACTCTAGGCTATGATGCACAGACACGGACATGAATATGGACACGGGACACGACACACAAACAAGCAAATTTTCAGAAAATGAGCGACATGACACGCTGGGGACACACTCAAAATATATAATTTTAATTATTTTTTATATATCATAAAAAAAATAAGAAACAAAAATAAACATTAGAGTGGACTTCATTATTAAATATAGAATTTAATAAGTGTTGGGTATTGAAAGAGAGAACATTAACAAAAGAGAGTAGGTATTTTATTGTCTAATATATTTATTATTCAAGCTTAATGGAAGATAACATAATCCCACTTGAGCCTCTCACTTTTCTTGGAAGACTAAACGAAAAAGAAAAGAGAATGGCTCTTTCTCTCTCTCTCTCTCTCTCTCTCTCTCTCTCCCTCTCTCCATTGCCGGCTCTCTATCTCCATCTCAGGCTCTCTCCATCGCAGGTTCTCTCTCTCCATCCCTCTACATCGCAGGCTCTCTTGCTCTATCTCTCTCCATTGCAGGTTCTCTCTCTCTTAAAAACATCTGGATCGCAGCTTTGAATCGAACCCTAGGGTCGTTTTCTGGGTGGAATCAACTTCGCGAAATTGGGTTTCAGCTCTCCTTCGATTCAGTCCAGCTTGAGACTAGGGTTCGAGTTTCGATCTTGCTTTGCGAAGTTGGATTTAGCGCTCTCTCTCTCTCTCTCTCACTCTCTCCATCGCAAGCTTTCGAACAATCTTAATGTGTCCAAGAGGAGGGGGAAAAAAACACATCAGACTGCGTGTCAGACACATGTCCACTGCGTGTCGAACACTTGTCAATGTCTGACACGTGTCCGACGCTAGTATGCAGCCCTTGGAAACGTGTCGCTACTTGATAGACTCTAGGTGAAGGGCAATCTTGAGCATGATTTCCAAAACCTTGACAATTAAAACACTTAGATCTAGTATTACCGTCATACCAAAAATGAGTAGGGATAGCATGAAAGGACCTATAAAGGAATTTGCCACAGTTGGTATGTAAGACATCATGTGCCTAACATGTGATTAGTTAGTGGGTAGTTAATTGATAGCCTATATCTAGAGAAGTAGTGACCATTTTGTAACCAACTTTGATATATGATAATTGATCGATTAGAGATATTTTCTCTCTAGAACCTTAGGTTTCCTCTCTCTCTAAATTTCTCTCTTGTTCTTGATTGGCCCATCATTTTGGTATCAGAGCATAGGGATTTGGACTTGTCTTTCCATTATTTCTCCCGATTTTTGAGTTGAATCATCATCTAGAAACTAACCTGGTTCAATTTCTATCACAACAAACAGTTGGAGCCTCAATTGAAGCACCTGGGTCAGGCGATTGAGATCGTAACCCACAATGTGACTTATGTTGCTATTTGAAGCCTTCGTTTGAGTTCAGATTTCCAGTTTGAAGCCTTCATTCGAGTTTAGAATTCCAGTTCCAAGCCCTTCATGTGTTCAAATCTGTCAGGAAACCAAGGGATAACCATCACGACCTGATCTCTTTCTAAAGTCGAAGTTGAAATCGTGATCTAACCAGATTGCTTCATCGACTCCATTGGACGAAAGTGATAATATTTGCTTGTTCTGGATCATAGCACCTGGGTTTTCTTCGAAGTTTAGTTCAAAGATTGAAATTCTGGGTTTTCGATTGGTGATTGTTGCGATTGGAAGATTGTGAACTGATTTGTTCGTGATTGGGTTCTCATTCGAGTTTTTGCACTACAGTTGTGAACAGATTTGTTCGTGATTGGGTTCTCATTCGAGTTTTTGCACTACAGTCGATGCTGGTTCCATCTGGTTTGCATTTGATCAACTTGAGATTCTTCATCATCATTAGCTTGAGTTTCGACCTGTTCTTGCAATCTAGACATACGATTTATAAGACTTGTTCTTGAGGCTTATTTTGATTACTACTTCCATTGTTCATTTCTTAGGTTGTCTCAGATGCCTTGTATGGAACAATATTGTATTCCATTTTTATTGCTATTGCTTTAAATCTTGATTCTTAATTCTTAATTCTTGAACTGGTTGGTCAAATTGGGTTGGGGTAACTTTGAAAATTGGACTGTTTGTGTCAATGGCTCAACGGGGTCGAGGCCGTAGGGGTGGTCGTGGTAGGGCTTATGCCCTGAATTTCGATGATGATGCCGAGGTTAATCCTCTGGTTGGAAGGGATAATGGAGTTCCATATCAAAGAGATGAAATGGCTGAGATGAGACAGCAAATTGTTGCTTTAACCAAGACGGTCCTACCGAAGGTAGTAATGGTTCCAAGGATAATCAACTGGATGATTCCTTCGATGCTCCACATAGATGTAAAGCATATTCACAAGGGTTTGATTCTACTTGGAATGACAATGCAAAGAATTTAGAGTTTTCCGAATTCCATGGAAATTACATTCTGGATGTGTTCGAAGAATGGTTGAATACTGCGGAGAAGTGGTCTGGAAATACTCTTTGGATCCAATGGGACGCTCGAGATCCTTCGCTAGTCACTTGAAAAGGAATGAACACTCCGGCCGAGGGTGCCGGAATTAGCACTCCGACGGACAAGTTAGTGTATACTCTCTTGGTTGCTTATATCTCAAGTTTAGACTTTTTCTCACATACCTTTCTTTGGCTGATGCTCCTCTATTTATATTTTTCTTTTGGGCCTCAGGGTCGGGCCCACCCTCAATCCATTGCACGTTCATGTATTCAGCCTTAGTTTGACTTGTTCCTCGGCTGATTTATCTGCTCGGCTTCGGCTTCATCCAGGATGAAACTGAGTACAAGTTTCATCCGTGGCCGTCCTCATGCTTTTATTCGGCTTTATTGCCCCCATAATTTCCGGCCCCCACAAATACAATTGAGAGTCATTTCAAGTGTTATGATGTGCCGGAAGCAAGAAAGGTGAAATTGGTCTCTCAAAACCTCAAAGGTCATGCCTCCGATAGATGGAAACAATTACAAATTGGCAGGCAATGAAAAAGCCAAGAAAAAGTTAGCGTAGGGGAACATAAGGAAAAACTTCAAGGAGCAATTCTTGCCTTCTAATCACGTAAAGAAGGGCATTTTAAGTTTCAAACATCAATACCAAAATGGCTTTGCAATCAGACAACCATCGTATGACTATGTCCAAGTTGGTTACTCAACTAGTGTTGGAATAAAAGAGACTTTGTATGATGGATGTCATCATGAGATGCTCTTTAGTGACGAGGTGGTTGAACCAAGATATGACGTAGAAGAAGCTTCTATCTTTGGTGAAGAAGACATGGAGGAAAATTGTGGCAAAAAACAAGATTGTGGTCAAGCTCCTTCCATTTGTGATGAAGATTTTCCCATCTTTGATCAAGATGAGGAACAAGACTATGATCCAGATGTTGCCATCATTGAGGACGGTTGTGAGGTGTTGGCTTATGAGAAAGTTGATGTTTGTGAATATGAAGAAGAGGTTAATTTTTGTGAATATGAAGAACAGGTTGATGTTTGTGACGACTATGATGATGAAGATGACTTTCTTATAGATAGTGAAAGTGTCCTTGAAGATGTAGAAAGTTTTGTGGACGAAGCAAGTTTTGCTCTTACATTGCTTCCCATAAAGGAAGTGGTTGCAATTCCACCTTCTATTCCTTTTCTAGATTCCACGGAAGTCGTGGTAGAGAGTCATGAGATTGAAGTTTCATGGGTGTTAAACGATCTTGCTTTTGAGAAATGCCTCTTATGTTAGCTTCAATGCCATTTGTTCCACTTTGTGTTGATTTGATACATGGCCCGGCTTCATGGAAGATGGATGGGTTTATTCTTGGGCCATGCGAGAAGCGTTATTTAGTTGACATCTTGCTTCCAAAATGGCATGCTACATGGGTGGCCTATTCACACCTCAACATGGCTTCGGTTGATGTGCATAAACGAGAACTCATTTTGATGGAGGAATATTTGCTAGGTTGATCTTGAATAAGGACTTGGAACTACTTAGTCGAACATGTTCAATGTCCCTTAATTGCCGGATTCTTCTTGCACCGACACCACTTCCCTTATTGTAGACTAGCTTCCTTATGGGATTCGTTTGTATTGTACTTGTCTAGTCTTGTTTTCATTTCTTATGCATTGGTTGTACTTTGTTTTTGTCTTTACTTTGAACAAGTTCTTTCGAGTGGAAGAGTATAATATAAGACATCATGTGCCTTACATGTGATTAGTTAGTGGGTAGTTAATTGATAGCCTATATCTAGAGAAGTAGTGACCATTGTGTAACTGACTTTGATATATGATAATTGTATGATTAGAGATAATTTCTCTCTAGAACCTTAGGATTCCTCTCTCTCTCTCTCTCTAAATTTCTCTGTTGTTCCTGATTGGCCCCTTCAGTTGGGATCCACAATATTTTTTATTCCTTCTAAAGGTGTCCACTAGAGTACACAGAACATTCTTTATTTCTTCCTCCATTTGAAGGGCTACATGCATTGCATCTGCCATAAGGTAGAGGTAGCGAGCTGCTAATCCATGAGAAAACTGTGGATTTAATTCCCTTAGAGTTACTGTCTCATCTGCATCTGTTGTTGTGTTTCTTCCATATTTCATCTGCATTTATTGTTATGATTTCTTCAATTCTTGCTCATCTTGGCATAGGGTATCAAATTTTGAAACTAACTCGATGATAGTCACCATGGTTAAAGGGCAAAAGGAATTTTTTTAATACCTAAGCTACTTTCGGAAAGAGAGGTCAGGCTGGACTTTTTTTATTTTTTTAAAAATTGTTGGGTTGGGCTAGGCTCTAAGGTGGACTAAGCTTTTAGTTGGGCTAGGTTTGGGCTACTGGTTTGGGTTGGAGATTGGATTCATCATGCAGTAGTTGTTATGTGGAAAAGATGGATTCGTTTGGGTTAATAGGTTTGGTAAAAAGACTTGGGCCAGGTTAAGGGTTATCCTAACCTTGTTTTGTAGCACAGCATCTTCCCAAACGGAACAGAAGACTATGATCATCTAGCAAACCACAAAGCTTGATTGACGATTGCAATAGCCTAGTGGCGGCAATGCAATGAACTAATTGCCGATGAGAGAGAGAGAGAGAGAGGAAAAAGGTTGCAATTTGTCAATGACTCCTAGTGCGGCAATCCAAGACAGAAACTTGAGGAAAGGGGTCACGATGATGACTGCCTTGTGACATAGGGAGAAGGTGTGTTCTGCCTCAACTCTAGGCTTCCAAAGAAGATAAAGGGCCTCCAACCAAGTAAGGTTTGCGCCATCAATTAGTTTACTAGTTACTAACAATTAAAGGCTATGTTAGATGGACTCATAAAAAAAATCAAACACTTGTGTCGGACGCCTGACACTTGGACAAGTGTGTGGGATATGTGTCCGATACTTCACATCAGACGCTTATTATATATTTGTATTTAACATTATCAGTATTATATTGTTGTATAATTGTTTTTGCTATAAAATGATTAAAATTCCTTTTTGACACTGTATATTACATATAACACAATTTTATCACATAATATATGAAAAATATGACCATTTTTTACCAAGTCCATGTACCCTTAAATTGAGATTTGAAGGGTTTGACCTGTAGATGTACCTACACCCAACATCCGTACCCAAGTCCATGCAACATGGATTAAGGTCTGACTCTCCCAGACCTCGCAGTAGTGAGAGCCTCGTGCACTAGGACTAAACCTCTCTCTCTCTCTCTCTCCATATAATATATATATATATATAATCATGCAGTTACAATGTCCAACATGTAAGTGATGAGCTTTACTGTAATATACATGTCTAGCCAACAAAAGTTACAAAATAGAAAAGAAGTGTAATTGTGCATAAACATAACATCCAGAAATCAGTAAGCGTGAAGGTTTAAAATAATTGAATGATTGATATTAGAAGAAAGCTTCAAATATAGAGAGAAAAGGGAAAAAAAAAGAAGAAGATTGTTTGGTTTGGTTTTGAAATCAATTTTAAAAGATAAATTTTTAAAAAGAACTTTCAAAATTTGAAAATTTGTTTTGTTGTATATTTTGAAAATAGTTTTTACAACATTAGAGTTTTGTAGTTTGGAATGATTTGTAATTTTTTTGTAGTTGAATAAATAGATGTGAGGGAAAAAATGACTGATTGATGTGTAGGATGTGAGAGAATGAGAGAGGAGAGAAAAAAATAGTTGATTGGCGTGTAGAATGTGAGAGAATGAGAGAGGGGAGAGAGAAAAAAATAGTTGATTGATGTGTAGGATGTGAGAGAAGGAGAGAGGAGATAGAAAAAGTGATCAAAAAATTTGTTGAGAAAATTGTAAACCAAACAAATTTTGGATTTTAAGCTCTCAAAAATTGATTTCAAAATCAAACCAAAATATCTATATATATTTAAAATTCCGAATCCATAGAATGGGCAACCTTTCATGCGACATAATGTAGGTGTTTGGAAAGTTGGATTTTTTAGTAGGCTATTTTAGATTCTGCCTATTTTAGTAGGCTAAAATAATTATGTTTGGAAAGTTTGTTGGATTTTTTTATAGTTGGATATGATGTTTGTGTCAGAAAGGATAAAATGATTATAGGTTTGATGTGACATTTTGTCTTGTTGGTTATTTTAGCGTATTAATGTTATTTTAGCCCAAAAAACCTAAAAAAATCTCTTCCTAAACACCCCCAGAAAATCTAATTTACCTGTGTGTCACACATACACACACACAGGCATCTTATGATAGATAATTAGAGAGGGAGCTAAAACAAAGCTGATTTTCTGCCAACTCACCAAAAATATTTTCTGAGAAACCAAGGGCTTGAGATAATTCAGGGGCATGTCTATACTCTGCAACATTCTGAAAAAGATTACGAAGTTCATCTGCATCAAAAGCAGAGGCCAATTCATAGGAACCTACAAGTAACAAAAAACCCAAGATCACCCATGGATTTTTTGTGTTCAGTACTGCATTTGCTTTCCATTCAACTGCAAGTTTCAATGCTGCTTCTTTCACTTGAGGTTTAATCTGCGGTGAGAGTCTCATCAACAGCTCTAATAAAAAAATGCAACTCCTAATAGCACTTGCTTCAATGTTGATGCCTCCCTTGTTTGAATGTGGAGGATAAAACCCTTGCATTGCATCCAGAACAAGCTTTCCTGAGTCAAACGACTTTTCAAGAGCATCAGAAACTTGCTTGTACATCATGTCATGCTCTTCCAAATGTTCAATTAAGAAAAGTTGCAAATTCTTTCCATCCATGTTGGTAAGAATGCTAGCCAAAGTAGGGGAATTAGAGTTGATTTTGGGGGCAGAAGCTTTGGGGCGCACAGGAGCAGTAGTGGATGACATAAATTTATTATGACTGTACTGTTGTGCTCGAGTCTTGATAGGATAGGCTTGCTTAATCTGTTTGTTACTTTCCTTCTGCAATAAAAGCTGTTCACTGAATTTTTTAAGGCTTTTACAGTCAAATTTAGATTCAAGCTTGTGGTCGACAATGCATTTAATAACAGCTCTAATAGAAGCTACTCTTTCATCTATTGCCTTATCCTGCAATCAGAGTTCAGATCAGATATTCACATGATGGCATTTAGAGATTATCTAAGAAGTGATAAACTATCATAGAGAAACAAGCAGTACATGCCTGTGCTTCACGTGAGTAGCTTCGCATACGACATATCTTCCTGGCAACCTTCTTGGAGTATTTTAAGTACTTTTTCAGGAGGGGTACTGGTGGGAACTTGTCAACAAGCTTGAATGCAAAAATAAATCCAACAGCCACAAGATGTAGTTTCTTATTGACAAAAATTTCAATGAGATCTGTCACACATAAGCAAGAAATTGTAGGTTTTCATCAAGCTGCTTCCAGGACTGAAAGACAAATTACTTAAATATAGACATCTCCAAATTTTAGGAGTAGTGATACAAGTAGATGCAGCACAAAAACTTGCCCGCCAGAAATAGGGAAAGGAAGGGTAAGAATATGTGAAGAACTCATCAAGAGAAACTCCGAGATATATTATGCAGAGAGTTCAGAAAATAGCATTCAGACACAAAACTACTTCTACAAACCACCAATACTTAGCAATTTTCAGAACAAAAGAAACTAAGATAAAAGCATAATTGGCATGGTAGAATTTATAATCACATCATGGTAGTAAAACATTGTAGCCAATCACCATTCATGAGTAGTTTGCATAATGTTAGTTTGGATTAAGTGCATGGATCAACTGTTATGTAAAATTCTATGTGGAATAAATAAAAAAGAATTATACTAATATTTCTATCTGTTAACTTCAAAATTAGGGCATAGGTTGAAAAAATATGGCCAACTAATAAAAACCACCAAAATTGTGGTGCTGAGCTGATAACATCTGTGACTCACTGTCATATGATTCATACCCACAAGAAAAACTGTTCTTTCTTGGCACACACCCCAAATATTGATTTAATTGTTGACCCAGTTAAAATGAATGAATCATCCTTCTCCCAACCCGCCCACCCATACACATGCAAATTTGGGAAGAACAAGACTGCATGAAAAAGTGGATAATAAGGGTTAGATGAATGGTGAGGGCTGCTAATTTGTAATGAATAACTATCACTCAGATACTGGTTCAATTGATAACCCACTTAAAATGTAACATATTAATAATCCCAAGTGAGGGTAGTCTTTTAAATTGGCTTTTGAGATAATTACCAGGAACCTTATCTGCGAGACCAAGGACCCAACATAATTCAGGTGCTTGTTCATGCTCAGCAACAACCTCAAAAAGTTTTAAAAGCTCATCTGTATCAAAACCAAAAGCCAACTTGTATGAAGCTAAAAGATGCAGGAAACCCAAAACCTCCAAAGAGTTACTGGGCACCGCTATCATTTTCACCTTCCACTCGCGAGCAAGTTTCAATGCCTCTTCTTTCACATGAGGTTGAATCTGCGGAGAGATTTTCATTAACTGCTCTAGTAAAAGAATGCAACTCCTTCTTACTACGCCCTCTTCGAATTCGACATCTCCCTTCTTCAAATGGGGAGGGTAAAACCCTTCCATTGCATCCAGGACTAGCTTTGCAGGGTCCAATGACAATTGAAGAGCTCTACAAACTTCAAAAACCATTGACTCATGATCCTTCGAACGCTCATTTAGGAACATCTGCAAATTCCTCCCATCCATTCTGACTACAAATTCATCATCTGCAGACAAACAATTACTTACATTTTCATCTGACACACATTCCACTTGCTCAACCTGTACATGGGAATGAAGGGCATTATCAAATTGCTTCTCTTTCAAATCAATTTTTTTAGACCGTTCTTCAAGTTGCTTCTCTTTCAATTCAAGTTCCTTACTGAGCTCTTCAAACAGTTTTTGGTCCAATTTGAGTTGCTTGTTTTTTGAATGAAAATCCTTAAAGCATTGATTGACATATTTTTTAACAGAATTCAGTTGCTTCTCTTTCGAATCAAGATTCTCAGCCCTTTCTTCATTCAATTTTTGAACAGAATCAAGTTCCTTCTCTTTTAATTCAAGTTCCTTGCAACGTTCTTCATTCAAATTTTGCATCAACTCAAGTTCTTTGGACCTCTCTTCAACATGTGCCTCTTTCGTATCAAGTTCTTTGACGCGCCTCTCTATCCAACGTTGAATTGAATCAATTTCTTTAGAACGATCCGCAAAAAACTTGTCTTTGAAAGTGACTTCCTCGAGCTGTTGATCGATCGATTTTTGGATTTCTTCAAAATGCTTCTTCTCCACCTCAAGCTTCTCACTGAGCCTTTCCTCTCTCAACTCAACATCTTCGATTCGTTCCTCGGTCCACCTTCGAATTACATTGACTTGTTTCTCTTTCAACTTCAAATCTTCGATCTGTTCTTGTTGGAAAGCATGAAAACTCTTCTCTTTACTCTCAAGTTCTTGAACGCGTGACTCGATCGATTTCCGAATCAAATCAAGCTCTTCGTTGCTTTCGATTACTGATTCACGAATAGACTCCAAATTCTTCTCTCTCGATTCGAGTTCAGTGACGCAACCCTCCAAACATTTCTCGGTCGAATCCAAGTGGCCATCGAGATCCTTCC
The DNA here is from genome assembly GCF_055761805.1 of Camellia sinensis. Lineage (NCBI taxonomy): Eukaryota > Viridiplantae > Streptophyta > Magnoliopsida > Ericales > Theaceae > Camellia > Camellia sinensis. The sequence continues at coordinate 95,230,746 of NC_138962.1, forward strand.
ATTCGAGAGCTAGCAGAAGAATTGCCTTCTGTATGCGGTTTTTCTTCGAATCAATGAGCTTCAGATTCGCTGATATTCTCTCTGATGAAGTCATCTTTGTCTCCTACTTACAGATATACACAATTTATGTTTACCATATATATTCACACTCAAAATCCTAATGTAAGATGGATTTAAATTATCGACTAACCGAAGAAGAAAGACTTGATGGGTTTGCAAATTCTAGAGCATAAACAATGCAAGTGGGGAGAGAGAGAGAGAGAGAGAGTAAAGCGAATTGGATTGGAAGAGAGACAGAGCGAAAGGCACAGGGCGAAAGGCAACACCGATCATGGATTGTTGGTCCGCTAAAGGCGCAGCGCATCAGCCTGTTCTGCCTAGTGACGACACATCATGGGCCAAAAAATAGGACAAAGGTGGGAGAAGTAATTAGTTAGATCATCTCTAACGATTCACCAAAATTGATATCAAATTTAAATTTTAATAAAAAAATTACTGTTTATTATTTTAACGGTTGCACCAAATTAATATCAGATTGAAATTTCATCAAACAATTCATCAAACTGAGGACAAGATACTGATTTCACCAAAACACTATTTGTGATCGTTGGAGGGAGGACTCGGTCGACCAACCGGTTGCCCGGCCGGTTGACCAACCGGTCGACCGAATTCCTTTCAAATAGGTTGGTTCAAACCGGTCAAAAAAAGTTTAAACAGGTAAAAAAAAAAAAAATTACATTTTCCTTTACCGGCAACCAACCGGTCAACCCACCAAAACCAAAACAGAGATGAAGCTGTTCTGATTACATACCAAGTTCTTGATGAAGATGATGAAGCTGTATGTTAACAATTACATACCAAAACCAAGCTGTATGTTAACAATTACATACCAAAACAATCAATCAAGTTCTTGTTTTGAATCAAAAACCCATTTCGATTCTGGTCTTGTTTGCGTATATGATGGGCACAGTTGTATCCAGATAATTTTGGGTTTCCTTTGGGTGTTTCACAGAATTTGATGGAGAGTGGTTATGGAATCAATGAGCTCTGTTTCAATTTTCCTCAGAATTTGATGGAGAGTGGTTATCGAGAGTGGTTACGAAAATGTTTCAAGCTGCAAAAAAAATATATATATATATTTACGCTTACCGGTCAACCCACCGGTCGACCAACCGGTTAACCTACGGTATTTGATGCTGGATTTGATGCACCGTTGGAGTTACTGATATCAGATTTGGTGAAATGAGTTATTTTTTACTCAGATTTGATGAAAAAATAAGTTCACCGTTGGAGATGCTCTTAGACCATCTCCAATGTTGCATCAGACTCAGCATCAAATTTGAATTTGATGAAAAAGTTACATTTTTCTTCTTTAATGGTTTCATCAAACTGATATCAAATTGAGAATCAAGCAAAAATTTCATCAAACTGAGAATACGCGTAAGGTTTCACCATTTTACTGTGCAAGAACGTTGGAGGTGGGGCCACCAGTCAACCGGCCAGTCGACCGGCCGGTTGACCCACCGGTCGACTGGCTCCTTTCAAATAAGTAGGTTCAAACAGGGTCCAAAAGGTTCAAACAAGTTAAAAAAAAAATTCTTTGCCTTACCGATCGACCGGCCAGTCGTCCCACCGATTGTCCCCAGCCAGTATTATTTTGATGCAACCGTTGGAGGAGGTAACACCACATTGAGAAAATTACCATTTTTTTCATCAGATTTGATGAAAAAAAAGGTTCACCATTGGAGATGCTCTTAGTTCACACGATTAGCTGTTGTCTTGAGATTGGTGAATGAGTTACGATTTTGTGTTGGGTTATTGATAAATGACAAGTGACATAGGTCTCGTTTGAAAAGTTAATTATATTTTAAGTTATTTTTAGTAAGTTAAGATATTTGTGTTTGAAAATTTGATGATTTTTTTTGTAATTAGATTTAATATTTGTGAGATAAAAGATAAATTAATTATAAATTTGATGTGATATTTTGTTTTATTAATTATTTTAGCCTATGTCTTTTTTGGATTTTAGTCCAAAAAAAAAAGAGCCAATTTTTGGCTTCCTAAACTGTAACAACTTGAAAATTTAAGTTGTCTATTAAATTTTATATTAGTATTATTTAATTATAAATGACAAAAATCCAAAATAAAATATTGAATGTTATGGGTGTATGAGATAAAATATAATTAAATTATGGAATATATATTATCAAAAAAAAAAAGGAAGGTATATAATTTGTTTAAGATTTGGGCCCAAGTATAAATAAGCAACTAATCTAAATTTATTCATTTAAGGGATAAGCTTCAAGCCTAGAGCATGATGATAGCTACAAAATAGAGAGGCTACGTGTCACCCAAACCATATTGAGCAAGTATTAAACTTGGTATAAAAGGGGTGGTGTTGTGAATGGAACAAGGAAAACAAGCTAAGAAAAGGGGGAAAAAATACTACAAGTCAAGAAGGTCTTTGATAGTGAAAAGAAAGAGTGAGGTATTAATTTTAAGGTGAGTTATATTATACCTCGACTCACCATAATATACTTTACGTATGTTTTGAGTTACCATAATTTATTTTACGCAACTTGTGTTTTATAAATTATATTAATATTTCAATTACGTTGATTATTTTTTGAGCTTTATTTGCTTAAAATGAAACTCATGGATATGTTTGTTTAAATTTTAAAAATTATTTGACAATGATTTTATAAATAATTATATTTTGTAAGTACCACCACGAAAGCACCATGCCTTTGGGGACTTAAATAAACCATTGATTTCTGATTGGTCACCCTACAGCCCTCTGTTGTCATAGATTTATTGACCTCTGTTCTGTGCGGAGATAAGTGCTACACTATTATGGGAGTCACCTCTATAATCCGTAAAAAGCCACATCTTCAATCCGTACCTCTGTATTGTCATAAATCCATTGACCTCTGTTCTGTTCTATAACGTGGTTATGGTTATATATTTTTGTATAATATCATATGATTTCTGAAACGGATTTCTAATATAAAAGTGTAATATTTCTCACTCTACCATGTGCTTATAGCTATTTACCAATTTTCAGGAAACAATGCAATTCAGAAATAGTTTTTGGAGAGTCTTAGCAGGGCTACAGAATAGACACACATAGCACTTTTATAGTATTTATAATTCTATTCTTCATATGTAAATATCAGCATTTTTTGTCAATAAATTTTGTTATAAAAATAGAAGCTCCGATAATTATTTTGGTACCCTCACTTAAATATTATTTCCGCTCGCGTTTATTAATTTGTGTAAGAATTGGCTGAAGGTAACTTCAACTACTGACCATCGCGATACTTAACCATTGGGTATAGGGAGCGGGTTGTGACAAAAACACCCCCATAATCTATTATGATTAGTAAGTAGTATCGTCACGTGGTGTCCTAGAAATATCAAATAATTTTTCTATAACAATAATTGATAATAGATTGATCAGAAACAATTGATAAGAATACTCTGAAACGATCCAATTCTTTTTCTAAATCAGATATATATTGCAAACTATTATTAATTTCAGTACGAATATCAGAAATTAAAAGCATAATAAAAATAAACGTCACACTTATATCACATATTTCATATATCAGTTAAGTATATTGGTTATGAAGAATTTGTCCATTATGTTTTGCACGAACTCTAGTCTTGACTTTTTCAACGAAAAGTGTTGGGAGACCAGTAATAAATCATTCTTTCCAAAAATCTTGGTTAGCATCATGTCATTGATATGATTTTGAAAGAAAAATATTTTTATACTATCAAAAATGGGTAAGAGTTAGAGAACGTAAATTAATTAAGAGTTCTTTGGAGCGTTCGAGAACAATTTGAGTATTGCCTATAAAATGTTGAGTAATGGCAGTCACAAGAGTGGTGACAACGTCACTAATTGGCTGACAAGTGGTTAGGTCTAAAATTGAAGTGTCTGTTTGGTCTCGGTTGACAGCAGTTAAAATTGCTTGTCATTGTTCTGTATTGAGATAATTATCTCACTAGCCTTTTGATTGACCGGTAAATCCAGAGATAAGCATGCGAGCAATGGTAGAATCATCGTTGTTAAATGGGTGTTTGGCAAGGGTAGCATTAATAGCCATGACCATATATTGGCCAAGATTGAGGATTTGATAATCAGATTTTCCATCTATATTCCATTCTCGGAGAACACTACTAGAGTATGAAAAAGGTGTATCAAAATGTCGTTCTTCTAGTTGAAGATCGACTGGGGTTGGTCTAGGGTAATAATTGGGAATTGGTGGTTGAGTAGAGATCATGGAAGTTTCATTAATTTGGGTAGGAGAATTGGATATGAATTGTTCATATAATTGCGTAATAAACTATCATCTTGTAAAACATTAATTGTGCCACTATGTTCGGCTCGCTCTTTTCCTTCTCTTTTGGGAGTAGATGGAGTAGTGGTGTCAATGATAGGATAAGTGATTGGATCATTATTATCAAGGACTTTGGTAAGAGTGGCTTTTCTCTTGTTTAATTCGGCAAGGAATTCATTAGAGGGACTCGTAAAAGAGTATGCGGAATAAGGCAAATTTTGAATCAAATGAAGTTAGTAGATTTGATCAAGAGGTACATAAATATATAATTTATTAACTCGTTCTTCGATCAGGATAGTTTGTGATAATGGTTTGAAGATGCATAGTAGTAAAATTTAATTATTCATAAACTTATCCGACATCAAAACTAGTGGAAGGTGTAGTTTTTGATGATTGAGTGCCTTCCATAGGAGGTCAATTGTGACAACCTTCACCACTGTTTACTGCTAAACTGAGACTAAGCATGTTAATTGACTGATTGACTGAAAGTCTGAACTGATTGATTGAGTATATGAGTTTAATTGCATTTCTCTCTGTTTGACTGGTAAATTATCTGTTCATGTTCTGTGTTTAAACTACGAATTGAAGGCCTTATCGGCAGCCGAATCAGAAATTGATTAATGTTTTATGATCATTAGAAATTATGTGATTTAATGGTATATTCATTTAAAATGCGATTTGGTATGATTAAATTAGATTAAAATACGCTAGATTACAAGAGTTGGCCCTATTTACCAATTTGCCACCTAGTGGATTAATCTAGGCAACTCCTCTCCACTTCATACACTCTTGACTAAACATTTCATCAGCCCATTTTGAGAGTCACAACCAACTAGAGAAAGAGAGGGTAGGAGAAAATCTTGAGTTCTTGAGAATTGGCTTGGAGATTGAGAGAAATTGAATGGATTCTTGCATATTTGTGCTTCTACACTTGAATTGAAGACATAAGGTAGAGAAATCACTCTCTTAATTGTGTATCTAAGTTGTATCTAGCATGGATCACGGTAGTTTAGAGAGCTAAGTCTAGAATTGGCTCTAGTATGTTGTATTGTAGCTCAAATCATGCATGCATGTTTACATTGTTGAGTTTGGAGGTTGGATTTCATGGGAATCTTGCATGCATGTTCATGTTTGTGTTAAAATCCATGAATTCATCTTGTCTTTGAAGAAATTGACTCACTTGAGCATGTATTTGAAGCTTTAAAGTTGATTTAACTTATGCATGTTGTATTGAGGTCATGTTCATGAAATTTGGTTTGAAATTGGGTTTAATTGAACTACCTTTGGGCTTCAATTTCTCAAATGGATCTTTGAAACATGTAATGTTATGAGTTTTGAAGTGTTTTCCAGAAAATTAGCCCAAAAGGATCGAATTTGATACATTTGAAGTTGATTTTGTGCTTGAGGTTCAAATCTGGGAATTCCAGATTTTGGACTCACGCTCGAGCGGGGTGACTGGCGCTCGAGCGTGAAATTCGTGCATCCAGCACTTTAGTTGTGTTTGCAGTCCGCTCGAGCGGGGTATTAGACGCTCGAACGGGATCTTGTGTCTCACGCTCGAGCGGGTGTAGAGCGCCTATCGAGTGTGATTTTCACACATCCAGCACTTTTGACTGTTTTACAGTCCGCTCGAGCGGAGAAGTATACGCTCGAGCGGAACCCTTTTGTTGCATGTCTGCTCGAGCAGAGATAGTCACGCTCAAGCGGGACCTCTGTTTTCTGAAAATTCTGAAAATATTTTTAAAGCGCATCTTTGCATCCACATTTCATTCTAAGCATTCCTAGGCCTAGTTTAAGGCATCTCAATGAGGATATTGATGTAGAACCACACTGAGGCAAATTAGGAATTAAGTTATTATTTTTCCCAACTGTGTAGCTTCGTGTGTGTTCAATCTGTAATTGTGTAGGGTTGGCATCCGGAGACGCTCTAGCTTATCTGTAGCCCAGAACTCTGTGAGTAACAATGTTGTAAAGATATGTTCAATAATGATTATCTTCTGAACAATTGAACTGTACTGTTTTCTGAAATGATACTATTACTGAATGAATGATGTCCTATTTGTGAACTGTATTCGTGGCATCCATAGCAACCTACTGTCGCTGTACTGTACTCCTACTGTCACAGAGATCTCTGTCTGTTCCCATGTTGGAACCACTACTGTTTACTGATATGATGGCCATCAACTGACTGTTCGGTCTATAAGAACTACTGTACTATTTTGCTATTGGATGTATCACATATGACTATTATAGTTTCTGAATGACTGTTGGCATGAAATATGAGCCATAAACTGAATGACTGATTTACTGTTTAATTGACTGTATTCAATACTGAAAGGACATTCATTCTTAACCTCTTTACGCATATGTTATTCGCTGGGCTTTAGCTTACTGCTCATATATATATGTAGGTGTTCAGGCACCGGACCGTTGCTAGAGAAGTCAGACAGGCTCTTGTTTTGTCAGCTAACCATTGTGCCTCATTGCGAGGTTCCAAGTGTGATCAAGCTTAGGCTGCTTTTGAGGTGTCTTAGTTTCACCCAACTGTCATTGTTTTGTAATACTGTATAGACTGAATGTTTTTGAACTGTACTGTTTACATAGGGATTAAGTCCCTGTCCTGAAAGATTGTAAATATTGTGCGTACTGTTTGGTACTGACTGTATACATGTATGAAAAGTCTTTTGCTTACAGACTGTCACAGCTCATTGGACAACTTTAATTATTGTATTGGCTTCCGCCAGCCCCTGCACTCTGTATTACTGTTCTATTGTTAAGCAGGCTGGGCGGGTTTCGGTCGTGACATCAATTGTATGGTTTAGCATAGAAGGTAAATCGAGCACTGCATAATGTACAAGTCTTACTAGGAGGATGGACGGATTGGACAGTTTCACCGTTAAGAACAGGCCAATTTTTTTGTGCAACATTTAAATAGGCATTGAGTAAAGTAGTTGGGACTTGTATATAATGGAGAGAACAGTCGGTATGCCAGTGGAAAAATGGCACATGAGTTTTTAGTGTTTGTAGCATAAGAAAGTGTACGAGCAAGATATATTCTTTCTCGTATAATCTTGTTGATCAAGTCTGCACTCCTCCGTACAACGTTGCTTTACTCCCTGAAAACACAAACGTGAGCTAGCCGGCGAGTGTGTGCCGGATACCTCTCCGATGCCTAAGTCAGCGCAATAGATAAATAGACAAAAAGCTCTATGTATTCGAGAATCAAAGTTGAGTTACCTCTCCATAGGTGATATTATGAGCTTTTATAGGTTCCGTGTGGCACAATCCTAGTAGGACTCTACTCCTCCATGTAGAGTCCTCCTAGGAATCACATTCCTGAAAGATAATGCTTATCCTTCAACACCCCCCTTACTGCTTAAACTAAGTGAGATGGTTTTACCATGGTTGGACATCAATACGACCGAGATAACATGGCCACGCTAAAGCCGCAGACTAGACCGAGCTCCAACTAGCTCAGTTCTTCCTTTCACTACGTGTGTACCTCGGTTGACATATTCCAACTGGGTTGCCTGAAACTGGACTGATCACATTGAGCTTGGACCGAGCTAACCAATAGTAAGGTTCTGAAGAAAGCTCAATATACTTCGGCCTAACATAGTATGACCGAGCTAACTGTCACCGCGCCAACCGTGGTAACCGAGCTAACCACCAAGCTCCTTCGGACCGGACTATCTACAAGGCTCTTCTGGACTGGACTAATTACAAGGCCCTTTTACTCAGCCCTTCTTACCGTGGCCCACAGAATGGCCCATTTACCCAGCGCGGCCCAATTTATATATAAATTACCTTCTCAATTGCCCCTTAATTCCATCTATGCAGCATGATAGGAATTACCTGTTACCAGCCGAGCTAAAAAACACTTTAGCCTTCCAACCGAACTAAAAAACTTTAGCCTTCCAACCGAGCTAAATTTACATCGTGCTACCAATCTGTCCGGTCAAAAACGTCTCTTCAGTCGTACTAAAACTGAATTGTTTCCCATTCCACCGACACATGGCATACTATTATTAGCCCAATGCAGCTGTCACGCCGTCTTCGTATTTCGCATAATTTGAACAGTCCCGCCCAATTTCCCCTTCTTCACACAAAAAACCACTCATTTTGAATCTAACACGTTCTGCTAATCATCTTCTCTCTTTCTTGCTGGAACCTCCATTGCTGCCACTTTTGCCCTTGCGAAGCTTGTATCTTCAACATCACCTTCGTGGTTTCAGACCTACATCCTTTTGTAGACGTCCCCGAACGCCCCGGGAGGGATGAGTCCCGTTCTGTTCATTTGGGGTTCACTACAGTTCAGGACTCTAAAATTGTCACGGTTCTAAATCTGAACCAAAGAGTCCAAATCCGGCAAATCGTTTTGAGAAAACAGATTTTGAAAGAAGTGCCAAACATGGACTGCTTTGCCAGATACAGAGTCGCCACCTAAATATTTTATTTTGGAAAAATTTAGGAAACCCTGACTCGTTTGCCTAAGGCCATGTGTCCGTCATCACCAAAGTTGCCTCGGCTCGGGAACTTGGGTACGATTGGGAAAGGTCACTTCGTGAGCACCCCCGCTTGCCCGATCAAAGATCGGCCTCTACTAACCATGATATCTATTTTTGAAAACATTATGCGTTCTTATTTCGGTTATTAGCCTAGATTTACTATGTGATGCGCACAGCATACAAGTATAGACTGGATCGCCTGAATTGGAACAAAACATTTCATGTTTGTTTATTTGAAAATGGTTTGATGGTGCTACCCGCAAGTAGGCTAAGACGTGGATTTGCCACCCTCGGGTGGGCTTAGAAAATATGATTTTGCCACTATCTGGTGGGCTTAAAACACACATTTGATGAATTGTTCCAATCCAAATAACCCAACCTTCACCCACAGGCATTCAGGCAGTTATATCATATAAGCACATAGCCTCATGGTAAGCATGCTATTCATGGCAGTCACTCACACGCATGCAAGGATGCTAAAGCATAAAACTTACTGAGTACTCCAAGCCAAAACAGAAGCTAGGTTAGAAATCCATGCATGATCCTAACTATACAGAAATGCCTAATGCAACACATGCAAAAATGCAACTATAGCAGGCTCGGCTATTCTAAACATGGCATATGAAATGCTACAGCTAACATGTATTCAACTTGGAACTGAAAATACAATGCAGTTAGCATGATGCGCCGAGCCCGGTGCATGCAAAACAGATAAATGAATGCAAACATGCTATCATACTGTATGCTAATTTAAACATGCCCTAATCTAACCATCATAAGCGGGTAAATAAAAGGGAGAAAGACGTGGGGTTGGAAGACATACATCACACACACGCACACTTATTACAACATTGCCCTCGCGCAGAGGGTCCGAATAAATAATATACAGTCCCAAATGAATAATATAGTCCAAATAAATACAGAATTCTAATTAATTAACAAATTAATCTAAGAAAGCTATAAACTAGCATGCAAGCTAGGGACTGCCTCGACTCCGCTCCGGATGATGAATGATGCATGCTCGGGTTGCTTGGCACGAAAATCAACTGCGATGCCCCAATTAGCCTCTGTTCTCAATTGACGCCGGAATGCTGTGCAAGGCTTTTGAAAGCTGCTGATTTTGATTTGCTGCAACAGAGAGCAAGAAAGGGGCATGGCAATGTATTTTTACATATGTATGCATGCCTCAATCCTCGCGCCACCAATCACGCATATCGATGCATGATGGCCGAGGAGTCGAATTGCACGACTCAATATGAAATGAATGCACATATAAACACAACAGAACCTAAATTCCATCATGGATAACCCGGAGTGTCGGTGACTGGAAATTGAGACACGTTCCGTCACTCGAAGTACGAAACGTCCCTCGTTTCCCGTGCTCGGGCTAACTCCTATCCCAAGCACAATGCAGTATGCATGACATGCATGAATGCAACTAAGATACAACCTAACATGCACAATGCTATGAAATGGCATACACGATGCACGAGGTAACATGGCATACACAATGCGCTAACATACAACCTAGCATACACAATGCTATGAAATAAAATGGCATACACAATGCACAATGGACTTACACCAACATGATTGGACCTCGGCCACACTCACATAGGAGGCCATGAGATGAAAATGAGACACTTGAGATGCGTGCACGCATGCACGCAAACCGATGACCGATCCTAAGGCACAAATGCCACTCTAACAAGACATGGCAAGGCACGAAATATGGCATACAAACATGCAAGTTTCAGCACTGAAATGTGATGCAAAATGATCCCAAAACATGGAAACATGGCACCCGATGCATGAAATGAGACCCGAAACATGAAACTAGGCATGCGCAATGACCTATAGCTATACAAAACATGCACTATTTGAACATGAAGTGTGAAGACAGAATCAAGACAGTCCCAAAACAAGAATATTTACAGTTTTAATAAAGGCCAAACAATGGACACAAATAGGACTAAATTAGCATGCAAAAATGGCCCCGTAAGAGAGGTAATGAAGCAAGTGGCAGCTGCTGGCCTCAAACAATGAAGATCCCTTCAACAAAGTTGAATAGGGGCTCAAAAAAAGGTATTTTACAGTTTATGGACGAACCCAAAACAGTGCACATGCAAGCCTAAAATACTATGTAAAATAAGGCCTAAAAAGAGGTTTAAACACAAAGAGAAAAAAGGGAACCTCAAACAGCAAAAGACCCTTGATCAAACATGAATATGGGGTCAAAATGAGGCCATTTACAGTTCAGACCAGAGCCCAAAAATATAAGCACAAGAGGCTAACAAAACATGCAAAAATAAGGCCAAAAGTGGGATAAAGAGGCAAGTGACAGATGGAGGCCTCAAACAGTGAAGATCCCTTCAACAATGTTGAATAAGGGCTCAAAATAAGCCACTTTATAGTTTACAATATGCCTCAAAACAGTTTACAAATAGGCCTAAAATACCATGCAAAAAAGAGGCATACAAGAGGGGTAAAGAAGCAAGTGGTAGCTGGAGCCCTTAAACAGGGAAGGACCCTTAATCAAACATGAAAAATACCTCAAAAAATGACTATTTTCAGTTAGGGTCGGAACCCAAAAATGTAAGCAAGTAAAGCTTAGATATAGAGCAAAATAAAGCACAAAAGAGGGAAAATGGGACTCACCCTTGTAGCCTATATCTTTGACAACTCTTGAACCAAGGAAAGGTGCTCTTTGCTCCTAGAAATGGCCTCCAAGCTGCTGGTATGGAGTGAGGAGGAGTGGTGCTATGAGCTGTAGTGTAAAATGGTGTAGGATTTGAAAGATTTTGGTGCTTGGAGTAGAGAGGGAGGGAGATACAATGTGGGAGCCTCAAAGAAAATTTTTATAACCCTCAGATGGGAGCTGGGGCTGCTGTTATATAGGCAAAAGAGGGGGAGAAAATGGGGGAAAAATGGGGGGGGAAATGGATTCAAGTTTCCCCCCAAAAGTGCAGCCCCCCGGATACAAAATCTGGGGGGAAACAGAATGTATATCTGTAATGTACCAGAAGAGGGGATCATGGCCGGCCGGTTATTGAAGTTGCAGGTGGCCGGCCGGCTCTCCCCATGGCCAGCCGGCCAAGGGTCAAAAGGGTCAATCAAGATTAGTGGCCGGCCACCCCAGATTGGTGGCCTCCCATGTGTGAACAACACAACCATGTAGTAAAAAACTGGAGAAAGTGAACCAGGAGAGAGAAAATGCCACTTTTAGGAGGGGTTCAAAAAGGTCACACAGAATTACTGGCCGGCCATGTGATATTGGTGGCCTCCCAGGTGTGTACAACATAAATATGTGGTTTGGGGCAAGAAAAAGTGGCCTTAGGGTGGTCAACATTGGCTTTCAAGTGGGAAAAACGGGCGACGGAGGGCGATGGAGGAATAAAACTGGTTGTCAGAACAATTACTGGCCTCCCACCCTTCTATGACCTTCCCAACAATGAAACAGAGGTCCCTGCCAAAAATGAACCCAAACCAATGCAAAATGAAGGTTCGGGGGCCGAAACGCGCAACCCGAGGCCCCGAAAACTGACTGTTAGGCACCGGAAGTGGTGTTCGACCACGAAGTTTGTTTTTCGAGCCACAGTGTCCCTCAAAAGGGAGCAAATAAGATGCATGCCAAAAACCGGAGCAAACGGAAGTGGTTAAGCGATCCCGAACCGAGGCACACGGCCAACGGCTTCGAAAAACTAGAAACCGGACTCCAAACGGGCAAAATGGCCTACGACCATGAAACGTAGCCTACGGCCACTGAGAGATGATCTATGAGACCTCTCCCTCCCTTTGGGAAGTGAAAACAGAGAACACAGAGCCTGGTTCGCAAACCGAGGCAAAGCATGAAAGAGTCCGGAAGTCCACAGGCAAGGTTCGCAACCGAGACTCTGAAACTTCTGAACGAGCACAATATACAATATCACCAAGCACTCAATCAGTGACGTCTGAATCTTAAGGTCGGTCAAAAATGGGGTGTCTACAGTTGCCCCTCTTTGACAGAACTCGGAAGTCATGAGTGACGGGAGTGAATGTCAAAGCTCAGAGACGACCCATTTTTGACAAGGCCGAAGACTTAGACAAACAGGTGAGATAAACAGAGATGCGCCCACAGGCGTGCCCGCAGGCAGGGGCAAAATGCAACCGAAAATGCAAGAAGCCGAAGGTACTCAATGATCATGCAAATGCAGCAAGCATATACAAATCTAACTACATTTCATGTAGTAAGGATCATGTAAATAAAGCTGTAACGAAGCAAATATTCACAATAAATGCGACAGTTTTAAGCGGGAAGGCAAATCAAACTACATTTCATGCAGTTATGATGAAATCTTAGCGAGCATGTGTGATAGATACACAAAAGTGAAGAGAGTGTGATGGATGCACTATATGAATAAAGTATGATGGATATACAAAAAGTGAACGCATAGTGTGATAGATGCACTATGTGAACAAAGTGTGATTGATACACTAAAAGTGAACGCGTGATAGATACACAAAATGAGCATAATGTGAAGCAAGTGTGATGGATACACTATATGAAGCAAAGTGTGATAGATGCACTAAGTGAACAGAGTGTGATTGATACACTGAAGGTGAACACAAAGTGTGATAGATGCACTATGTGAACAAAGTGTGATTGATACACTAAAAGTGAACACAAAGTGTGATAGATGCACTATGTGAACAGAGTATGATAGATACACTAAAAGCGAACACAAAGTGTGATAGATGCACAATGTGAGTAGAGTGTGGTTGATACACTAAAAAGCGAACACAAAGTGTGATAGATGCACTAAGTGAACAGAGTGTGATTGATACACTGAAGGTGAACACAAAGTGTGATAGATGCACTATGTGAACAAAGTGTGATTGATACACTAAAAGTGAACACAAAGTGTGATAGATGCACTATGTGAACAGAGTATGATAGATACACTAAAAGCAAACACAAAGTGTGATAGATGCACAATGTGAGTAGAGTGTGGTTGATACACTAAAAAGCGAACACAAAGTGTGATAGATGCACTTAGTGAACAAGTGTGATGGATACACAAAAGGTGAACACAAAGTGTGATAGATGCACTTAGTGAACAAAGTGTGATGGATACACAAAAGGTGAACACGAAGTGTGATAGATACACTTAGTGAACAAGTGTGATGGATACACAAAAGGTTAACACAAAGTGTGATAGATGCACTATGCGAACGAGTGTGATGGATACACTAAAGGTGAACACGAAGTGTGATAGATGCACTATGAGAACAAGTGTGATGGATACATAAAAGGTTAACACAAAGTGTGATAGATGTACTATACGAACGAGTGTGATAGATACACTAAAGATGAACACAAAGTGTGATAGATGCACTATGTGAACAAAGTATGATTGATATACTAAATGAATGAAGTGTGATTGATACACTAAATGTGAACACGAAGTGTGACAGATGCACTTAGTGAATAAAGTATGATAGATATACTGAAAATGAACACAAAGTGTGATAGATGCACAATGTGAGCAGAGTATGATAGATATACTGAAAATGAACACAAAGTGTGATAAATGCACAATGTGAGCAGAGTATGATTGATATACTAAATGTGAACACGAAGTGTGATAGATGCACTTAGTGAACAGAGTATGATTGATGTACTGAAAATGAACACAAAGTGTGATAGATGCACAATGTGAACAGAGTATGATTGATATACTAAATGTGAACACGAAGTGTGATAGATGCACTTAGTGAACGAGCGTGATGGATACACTAAAAGTGGGTGTGTGTGATAGATACAGAAAATGAGAATATGTGTGATAGATACAGAAAATGAGAATGTATGTGATAGATACAGAAAATGAGAATGTGTGTGATAGATACAGAAAATGAGGATGTGTGTGATAGATACACAAAATGAGATGTGATTGATACACTAAATAAATGATCTTAAACAGAACTTCTTTGGATGAACCGTACATATAATATCGTGCATGAATGAGAAAGAAACTTGATAGGTACAATGCAATACAATGCATGATGTTTAAGGAATGCAATAAACAAGCGTAGCGGCGCTTTAGAAAGCACCTCATGAGGTGAGTGGCGGTGAACCGCTCTTCTCCGACGGGGATCTCCCCTTGTGCTCTTCGAACACTTACCTTCAACTTACAGTACAAAGGCTCTGAAATACTGACAAGGGTTCTTCATGTAGAACACTTTGGACGTTGCCTTTCTTTCTGATCATATTCACAACTTTCCCTATTCTCCAATGGGGTGACAGACTAGGTTAGTTCGGTATCCAGAATTGAGGTGCATACACGCTATCTCAACCTATGGGGCTTCCATACAGATTTCAAGCCGAGGACACGCCTCTGGGTATTTAAACCAGACTTTAGTCCCGGAAATCCCGAACCTTTACGTTCTAGGCATCAGCCATTCGAACTCTAGTTTCCACCTTCGCAGTTGGTCTCTTAGGAACTCATTACGAACACAGCCAAGATGCCTCTGGCAGGGAATGGCACTCAGGGAGAGTACTTTTGATCGCCATTCTGGCTTGAAGCAGACTTGATCTTGAGCTTGAGGTAGAGGCACACTCGTACTTCAGAGCAAGATCAAGACTTGAAGAGGTACACACGGAATGTAGTCTCGGAACTTACTGAAGTTGAAACAAACTCAGATACCCGACATTTCCTCTTTTCTTTTGCTTTGCAGTCTGGAACCCATAGAGCTTCAGATAGGTCCTGGTTTTATTGTTCCCACATGACCTGGGTTGAACCCTGTGATTTTTATGAAAGAACAAATCCTGTTTTGCACAGATGTGGAGAACGGCACGGCACTCTGAGCACAAAACGATTCATTTTTGAATTTGAGAGATGAGTTTTCGACCAAGTATTGAGCCTACAACTGAACACAGCAAAACGACTCAACAAGGAAATAAAAGGCACACAACCTAGACACATCGAGTAACACTCGAAACGACTCAAAACAAGAATCGAGATAAAACAAAAAGACACGACACTCAGACGTGCACAGGGAGCCTGTTTCACCGGGTAGTGTTTCCCACCATTTCTCATTTGTGGTTCTCACATCACTCGGCCCTCAAGCTCTGTTTTTCTGAAAAAGCCCTCTTCTCACTTTTCCTCTCATCGTACATCTCTCTATTCTTCAATCTCTCATTTTTCATCCCTCCCCCGGGTGGTTGATGGATAAACAGCAAATTGTGGGCTCGTGCCCCTAGCATTCTGCTAGATTCTCTTTCTTCCGCTCATAGCTAGTGAATTCCTCCCACGGAAAGGTTGCGCTACAACTGGGTGTGTAGCAAATCTGCAGCTAACATCGGTTGATGATGCTTTGCTGGGGAGTTTGGGCGTGATAAGATTTGTCCAGATGATGGAGTGGAATATCTTGCCCCATTCTAGTTCGTGCTTCGCACTTTGCTTGATACCTCGTTGATTGGAGGATGTGAGAGCTTTCTGCCCTTTGTGGTGCCCTTTTCTGGCGAATATGGTGCCCTTTCTGACAAGTAGAGTGCCCTTTCTGGCAAGTATTTTGACAAAGGGGAAAAGACAGAACACCTGACCCAACTGTGCCCCTAATTCATCATTTTGACCATTTTTTGTTTTTGCTTTCTACTAAAACAGTTTTGACCAACATGAGAGTTAGATTAACGCGCTTGTTCGATTTTCTGATTTAAAATCATGCAAGTTAGGCTATGAGCACTGAGAGTTTTCCTTTTTTGGGTCCAAGAAATGGTCTAGTTTTGAAAAATGGAGTACTTTTCGAGAAGATTATGATTTTGAGTTGCACTATCACCCGGGAAAGGCCAATGTTGTGGCCGATGCCCTTAGTAGGAAATCCATTAGTGATATAGCTTGTATAGCCATCCGGGAATGGGAGATGTTGGGTACACTTGTTGAGTTTGATTTGCTACTGGGCGAATCTGTTGAAGCTACGGCCTTGTTTTCCGTTGTCGCGTAGCCTACACTTGTGATTAGAGTGTTAGAGGCACAGAGAGGTGACCTTGAGGTAGAATCCCTCCGAGAGAAGATCTCCAGTGGGAAAGTTAAGAAGGGTCTGACGGTGTATCCCGACCTGAGTGTGAGATACCGAGACCATTTGTTTGTACCGGAGTCTTGCCGAGAGGAGGTACTCCGAGAGTTTCATCATTCGCGCCTTGCGGTGCATCCGGGAGGTACTAAGATGTATCAGGATTTGGGTCGCCAGTTTTGGTGGCGGGGTATGAAGAGAGATGTAGCAGCCTTCGTATCGAAGTGCCTTACTTGCCAGCAAGTGAAGGCCGAGCTTCAGAGGCCAGCGGGTTTGTTGCAACCCTTGCCTATTGCTGAGTGGAAGTGAGAGCATGTCACTATGGACTTCCTTGTAGGTCTTCCGAGGACTCAGCGGGGTAGTGATGCTATTTGGGTGGTTGTAGACCGGTTGACTAAGTCGGCGCACTTCATTCCTATGCGCATGAGAGATTCGGTAGATCATCTTGCCGACTTGTATGTTCGGGACATAGTGAGATTGCACGGGGTCCCAGTGACGATCGTCTCAGATGGAGATCCTCGTTTTACTGCTAGGCTGTGGCAGAGTTTGCAGAGTGCCTTGGGCACTAAGTTGACCTTTAGTACGGCTTATCACCCTCAGACTGACGGGCAGTCCGAGCGTACTATTCAAATCCTTGAAGATATGCTTCGGGGTTGTGTCCTGGACTTCAGTGGGACGTGGGAGAGACACTTACCCTTGGTAGAGTTTGCCTACAACAACAGTTTTCAGTCTAGCATCGGTATGGCACCGTTTGAGGCCTTGTATGGCCGACCGTGTAGGTCTCCAGTTTGTTGGGCCAAGGTGGGTGATGCACCTTTGTTGGGTCCGGAGTTGGTTAGGGAGACGACGGAGAAAGTTGAGCTTATCCGTAGGAGGCTTGTTACAGCCCAGAGTCGCCAAAAGAGTTATGCCAACCGTAGGAGGAGGCCTTTGGCGTTTGAGGTAGGTGATCATGTCTTTCTGAAGATATCACCTAGGCGAGGTTTGATGAGGTTTGGGAAGAGTGGGAAGTTATCCCCTCAGTTTATTGGTCCTTTCGAGGTCCTTGAGAGGATTGGCGAGGTTGCTTATCGGTTAGTTTTACCGCCGCAGTTGTCCGGAGTTCATGACGTGTTTCATGTGAGTATGCTTCGGAAGTATGAGCCAGATCCATCACATGTGTTGGATTGGACCGATTTAGAGGTAGATGAGGATGCCTCGTATGAGGAGAGACCGATTCGGATCTTGGATAGGCGGGATCAGGTCCTGCGTGGCAAGACCATTCCTTTGGTGAAAGTCTTGTGGAAACATCACGGAGTGGAGGAAGCCACTTGGGAACGTGAGTTGGAGGTCCGTGAAAAATATCCGGACTTGTTTGTTGTTGTATAATCTTGTATGTAATCTCGTATTTAGATTTTGTAATATTGTTGGACTTAAGAGCTTTATATATGTCTTAAGTTGTGAAACATTGAAAATGTTTTGGTTTATTGGAAGTATGTTTTGGAACTTGCCTCATATGGAAGTTGAATGTAACATTATATATGTTGAATATATTGTTGAAATTGGAAAGGAAATGCGTAATGTTGCATGTTGATAGTACATATGTTGTTTACATATTGTGAAATGCCTCTTGATAAGAGATGGGATGACCGGTAATGGGTCGAGTTTTTGAATGTTAAAATGTAACATTGTTAAAAATGGAGGAAAACCTGTTTTTGAAACTTATGCTTAATTTCGGGGACGAAATTCTTTAAGGGGGGGAGGTTATAGCGATCCCGGTTGTCCCTTTACCGTTCTGTTGTATTCCGGACTCGGTTCCGTGATGTTGGTAGTGGTATCTATCTTGTTGTCGTCCTTTAATTCCACTTGATTGAGTTTTAGGATGTTTTGGGAAGGGTTGTTACAGGTTGGTTAGGCCTTGGTTTCAATTCCTTGTTGCCCAGTTTTTAGGCGTTCCGCTCGAGCGGGTCTTCTTGCGCTCGAGCGGGGATTGCACACTTCCAGTATTTTCGTGTTCCTGCAAAACTTCTGCGGATGTGATTTTTACGCTCAAGCGGGTTTGTTTACGCTCGAGCGGCAGCGCTCGAGCGGGTCTGTTGGCGCTCGAGCGGGTAGTACTTCCAGAGTATAAGTTCTGGGAGGGGGAAATCTACGCTCGAGCGGACTGGTTTTCGCGCTTGAGCGGAAGTGCTTTATTCTTGTGTCTTAGCGCTCGAGCGGGCCTTATCGCGCTCGAGCGTGTCCAGATTTTTGTTCTTGATGCTCGAGGGTCGTGTTCTCCGCTCGAGCAGGTCATACGTATATGAGTTATCCGCTGGGTGATTTTAAATCACTTTTTGCTTTTCTTTCTCTCTCCTACTTTTTCTAAAACCCATTTTGAGAGCCTCTCTCTCTAGAAACTACCTTCTCTCTAGGTTTTGATCTAGTAGGAGTGCTTTGCTCATCTTTGGCCTTTACAAAATAGTTGTTGATCGTCGAGGGGTACATTTTAATCTGAAAATTTCAGAATTTGGAGCATTTTGGTTTTGGTCTTCATCTCCATTGGAGCTCAAACTTTGAGGTAGGGATATCCTACTCCTCTCTATGGATTTTGTCTTTAAATTTTAGTATTTTGAGATGTTGGGGTTGGTTTGGTAATTTTGTGAAAGTTTGGGACTTTTGTGTAATTTGACAAAAGTTGGGGTTCTATTTATAATAAACCTAGATGCATGTTGGGCATAGAGAAATGGAATAAATGTTGAATCATTGATGAAAATGGAACCTAAGGGTTGTAATGTTAATTATGGAAAATGACCTAATTACATTGTTTGATTAATTGGGATAATTAATTGTGAGAAATGAGGAAATGAAATGGAAGTATTGAGATTGGGAATGCATGGGGTTAAAGGGTGTAGTCGAATTATTTATCACTCACCGAAATGAAATGTTGATTGAATATCCATTTGTGCATTTATTTTCTGTTTAGAAATAACTGCTTTGGGCTATCGGTGGAGGATAGTCGTGATTGTTGTAAACAATGCATGATGATTAGGCAAACGAAAACTAATCAATGGAACGTGTCATGGAATTTGACGGTTGATAGAATACATTAACTGTATGTATTGAATGATGGTATATAGAACCAATGTGTTTGTATACGTTATGTGTAGAGGAGGAGATGGGGGATGTACTCCGCGGTTTAGGGGAAGATAGGGGATGTACCTCTAAACCGGATAGCGTTGAGAGGAGATGGGGGATGAACTCCGTAGATACAGCTCATATGCTTGTCTAGAAAAGTGAAGATAGAGCTCATATGCTTATCTTTGAGAAGTGTAGATACAGCTCATATGCTTGTCTAGAGAAGTGAAGATAGGGCTAACATGCTTATCTTTGTGAAATGTGGATGTAGCTTATATGCTTATCTGTGAATGTGGGATATAGTTCTTATACGTATCTGTTGTGATGATGATGGAGCTAATAAGCTTATCTGTTGAAAAAGGGAAAATGAAAAATAACTTGGACTCATAAGTCGTATGACATAAAAATGTGATTTATGTGGATGTATCAGTGTTGGCCATCTATCAATTGCTAATCTTTTAGTCATTGTTCATGGTTGGTTTAGTGTATTTCTACTGGGCTGTGGCTCACCCTATATGGGAATATCATTTTCAGGTACAGGTAGCATGCCACCTCCAAGGACATAGCTTGGGAGGCTAGTTGCGAGCTGATTTTTGGTGTTCAGTTTCTTTTGATGTATTACATGTATATTCAAGCCGAGGGCTTAATGTGTAGATGAGTTAGCACTCTTTTGTTGTAACCAAGTATTAACTTGGAAAGCTGTAAGGGCATTTTGCTTTTGTCGTTAACATGTAATACTTTTGTAATGAAACTCTGATTAATAGAAGAATGTGGATATTTTGTATGTCAATGAATGTCTTAATTGATGGTTTAATGTTATTATTTTGAGGGCGTTACACCCCAAACCTGCAAAAGCCAAAAAAATTTCATCACTACCCAAGCGAACACAATTTCTCCAAGGAAAATCCAAACAATTAGCATTTGCCTTATTCCCACACCAACTTCTCACATGGGTTCATGAGAAACCTAATTAGCATCCTCCACCTAAGTGTTTAAGATAAAAAGGCAGTGAGGTCACAGTCACATACCCCAAACAAACTGAAACCATCAATATGCTACGCGTAAGTTCAAAAAGCAGGAATTCATTAAGTGACCGAGGCCATTTAGAAATAATCACAACCATCTCCGATATAATTTGAAATGGCAATACAACCATTCTCTTCAATAATGTTATCTCATTTAATGCTACATGATTTTAGAATAACCAGCCAGTGTAGTCACGTTCACTTGAATCTTATTCAGACTAGATTCCAATGCCATGCTATTCAACAAAATTGACGGATTTTTAAATCTTACAACTAATAATGCAAAATATACATATAATTGGAATTATATAATTTCATATCTATTGCAAAACAGACAAAAACAAGAGGAAATTATATATCTCATAATCTCACTAATTCAACTAAATAACCAATCCTACACTAATCTCATTGATTGTTAATCCCCTCACTATTAATCCGGCTAATCAAACACACTCTTCTTCTTGTACATTCCAAAGTCAAGAGTTCGTTACAATGGCCAGGATAATCTACAAAAATCACAGCCGTCTCAAATATGATGATAATTTGAAATACAATAGAACCGTCATCTTTAATGGAGTCTAATCAAATGCTATAAAAACACACAAAAAATAATAGAAATGTTAATAAAGAGCATCCAAAAACACTCCATGAAACAATATGTTGGGTAATTAGCTATCACTGTATTTCTTCAGTTGCATATCTCCATATCACTTCTGTTTCAAAAGCTAATTTTTTTTTTTTTTTGATAAGACAAATTATCTCAAAATGGGTTCACTCTATAGACCTATTAGTAGCATTTAACACTCTGGTAGGTAACTGAGAAAACAATGGACGAACAGAAACTAGATTCTAGACAACAAATTAACCAAACAAAGCACAAAGACAACACATAGCTTTCATGAGATTAAAAAACAGAGTTGAATAAAGACAAAATATTTAACCAAACACAAACTTGCCTGGAACACCATATATTTGTGGGATTTGAAAGAGGGACCGATGAGAGAGGGTATTGAAAGGGGTTTCAGATCTGGGGCTGAAGACCCGAATAGCTCGATCAAACAACCCTGGGCGGCCCGAGAATCGCAGCATGGATCGGTGACCGATCATGGTTCAATGGTTTTCAGATTCAGACTACGCTGCTTTATCACAGAGAGAGAGAAAGAGAGAGAGAGAGAGAGACGAGGGTACTTTTGGGGCTGACGGTGGTGGTGATGATGTGTGAGTAGTGGGGAAGGTTCAGTGTTCCATTCTTTCTAGCAGCACAATGTTCATTGTATATATGTGGTAAAATCTTCAAAAATACAAAATAACATTGCAGGGTGCTCGCGGATCGGTTTTGTGCGGTTTGTGGTTTGGTTTTGACCCGCTTGCATTTATGCGGTTTGGGAAACTGTCAATTTGCAACCGCCCGCAGTGCGGTTTGCGGTTTGTGCGCATAGAATTTGCAGATGTGCGGGCGATTGCGAACGATTTGCGGTTTACACTTGTTTCTTTAAAAATTAATTTTTGAGTTTCTTTTTTCCTATCGAATTTAGGCATCAGATTCATTTTATATATTTGTGATGAGTTTACAAATAAAAATTGAATATCAATGCATTAAATGAAAGTACCCAAAATAAAAAGACTCTACACTAGTATTTTTACCATGAAAAAAATGCATATCAATGCATTAAAGGTCGTACTCAATTAGAATTGCCAGTTCAGTAATCAATAATCAAACTAGAAGTTCCATCGACCACTAGAAGGAAAATTTTATTAGGAAAAAGTGGATGAGTCACCAATGAAAATCATATAAGAAACCAAGTTTATGACTTGATAATTCTACCGCATTAAGAAAGTTGAGAAATACTTTAAAATAAGGATCCTAGCGTCATAGAGAACATAATGGTGCTCCGCTTAAAGTTACAAAGTTGGTATATAAAAAATAAAAATAATAATAATTAAAGTGCGGGCGATTTTTGCAGGTTGCGGGTTTAACCCGTAACCCGCCCGCAACTCGCAAATTTGTCATATTTCAAACCGCATCTGCCCGCATTATATAACAACCCCGACCCATGATTAACATTAATCCATGATTAATTATGCCTAACAGTAATTAACGAGGAATTCTGAATTAATTTGCATGCGCGTGTTGCATTAATTTGCATGCCTAGAATCAGGAAGTCCCGTCAAATGCTAAGCCTTAGCAGCCTGTAGCAGTTTCTTCCATGATGCAGTACAATAAAAATCAAGAAAATTTCCCATTGCATTCAACCAACTCCCACAGTGGGTTAAAACGAAGTGGATACTGAGATGAGAAAATGATTTTCAAAACAGGCATACAAAATTCTAAATTTACTAACTTAGCTGAAAATAAACATCACAATGAGTTCAAATAGACCATGCTAAGTAGCCCCTCAGTGTCTCTTACCACAATTCTTGCTTTCCAATCAAAACAACTACACCAGCAACCTATAACAATTTAAAACCACTTATTTGCTCCATTTAACTAAAGCATCACTATTTCAAGAAAAAGTGATTGATTGATGTGTAAGAGAGAGAAAGTAATTTTGGAAATTTTTTGAGAAAAATCTCAAGCCAAACAATTTTTTGAATTTTTTTTTCTAAAACTCATCTCTAAAACTCAAACCAAACGTACCCGCAGTATTCTCCTCATTTGGGGGATGCATGGCTATCTGATGGTATCCTCTGTAGGCATCCAGGAAGCTCATCCTTCCATGCCCTGAAGTGGCGTCTACCAGCTGGTCAATCTTGGGTAGAGAAAAACTGTCTTTGGGACAAGCCTTGTTCAGGCTGGTTAAGTCCACGCAGACCCTCCATTTACCATTCTTTTTCTTTACCACCACTGTATTTGATAGCCATGTCGGGTAACTTACCTCTCGAATGGCCCTGGCCTCCAGAAGTCTGTCTACTTCCTCTTCCACTACTTCGACGTGCATCAACGTCGGTCTTCTTGCTCGTTGGATTACAGGTTTGGCTGACCTGTCAACGTTCAGTTTATGGCAAGTGACCTCGGGGTCAATGCCAGGCATTTCGTAAGGCGTCCAAGCAAACACCTCAATGTTTGCTCTCAGGAACGCCTCCAACTCTTTTTCCTCTTCTTCGGCTAAGCCCGACCCGAGAAGAAAGAAGCGTTCTTCATCCCCCTCCTGGACGAGGATTTTCTTTAGTACTTCTTCACTGTTCTCGGCTGGCTCTTTGTTGACATCCTCTAGGACTTCCACGTCCTCGTTTTTGATCTCTGCCTTCTCTGGTTCTCGTATGCTGCAAGTGGATTTCATTGCTGTCACGGAGTAGTTCTTTGCCTGCAGTTGATCTCCTCTAACCTCCTCTATCCCATGCTCTGTTGGAAACCGCAATAGTTGATGCAGTGTTGAGGGAACAGCCCCATTGCGTGCAACCATGGCCTTCCCAAGATAATGTTGTAAGGGGAGGGTGTGTCGATTACGGTGAACTCTGTTGTTACCTTGTTCGTGCCAGCCTGCACATCTAAGCTTACTGCTCCCAGTGGCCATGTCGGCGTTCCATTGAACCCGACCATTGGGCCATTAAATTGTTCCATGTCGTCTCGGTGAAGGCCCAGCTCCTTGTAACATCTAACGTACATGATGTCGCAAG
This sequence comes from Camellia sinensis, assembly GCF_055761805.1. Lineage (NCBI taxonomy): Eukaryota > Viridiplantae > Streptophyta > Magnoliopsida > Ericales > Theaceae > Camellia > Camellia sinensis. Next base: position 95,255,388 of record NC_138962.1, read on the forward strand.
AGCTGCCTTAGTCAATCAGGATGCGCTTCACTTGGCACTCCCCAACTTGGAGGGATACTACAAAGGCGTCGTTGTGCGAATGTTGTACCATCTCAAGGTTGGCTTCAGTAAAGGACACTACTGGTCCTTGGCACGCCTCTGCCCGATGTCTCTTCTCCCCGATTTGGTAGACACGCTGTAGGTGCTTTAGCTTTTGGTCTCCCCCCGAATTTCATTTTTGTTGACTTTCGAGTGAATTACATTAATTACCCGAGGTCCTACTGCCTGAGGTTGCTGTGCTGGGGGAGGCGAAGCTGTTGGTGCCTGAGGCAGTCTTGCCTGTTCTTCCCTTGTCCTGGCCTCATTGACAAGGTCTCTCAGATGGCCTTGCCTCACCAGGTCTTCTAAGTGTGTTTTCAGGGCTCTACAACCCTGAGTCATGTGCCCATCTTCATTATGGTAAGCACAATACTTGCCAAGGTTTCTTCCCACAAACTCTCTTGGTGCCCTCGCTAGTGCTCTGAAATAGGGTTGGCTCCGAATTTTATCCAGGACTTTGTGAATCGGGATTCGGAACACAGTTGTAACTGCCTGTGTAGCCCTCAGTCCTATCTCGTGCTTGCTAGATCCATTGTTACATCGACCTCGCTTCGGTGAGCCATTTCCTTTTTCTTGCTTTGTCTCATTCATCCCCGACGTATCTTCCTCAGCTCTGGCATACTTCTCAATTCTAGCCATAAGCTCTTCCATACTCTTTGGCAATGTCTTTGCCAAAGACTTTCGTAGTGGATAATCATCTTTTAGGCCATTCTTGAAAGATACGACCGCCACCTCTTGATTACACTAGGGTATTCGGTTGAACACCTCATAGTACCTTTTTGCATAGGCCCTAAGGCCTTCATCCTTACTGATTCTCAGAGCCATCAATGCGTCCACCCTTAATGGCTGTAATGTCACGAACCTGGTCACAAACATCTCGACCAGGCCTTCCCAGGTCTTCACACTTCTCTTTGGTAGTTTGTGAAACCAATCTGATGCAATCTCCCCGAAGGATGAGGGGAACACTTTGCAGAGCAACGGCTCGTTCCCACTATACAATGCCACTGAGTTCAAGTATAATCTAAAGTGGAAGTTGCGGTCTGACTTACCATCGTATATTCGGAACCTCGGCATACTGAATCTCTTCCGCACCTCAAATTTGTCCAACTCTACTGAGAATGGTGTTTTCGGCTTATCTGGGGAACTTACCTCGGCATCAGCATTTTGTTGCTTCCTCTTGAGGTAATCCCTCAAGTCCTCCTTTGTCGCCCAGGAGCTCGGCTATCTCCCGACTTTAGTCTTTTCGGCGCACTACTCTCTGCTTCGTTGTGGGCCCTTTTTGACCTTTCTCCATGAGTTGTGTCGAAGCACAGCTCTTGTCTTTGAACATGCCGATGTTCTCTGGGGTCTGCTTCTTTAGTGCGATGTGTCTTTCGTGACTCTTCCCTTTTCGACTCCCCTCGTCCGACCTCCCTTGAAGGCCGGTGAGAGTGTTTTTCACTCCTAGTGTGCTGGGGGCCTATTAGGATTGGTTTCTGCCCCCCCTTCTGGGCATTGGCCACTGGAATCGGCGTGTCCTGCAGTGGGAATGGTGGCTGCATGACATTATTTTGCATCATGAAATTGACGACCGATTGCAGGTCCGCCAATTTGTTCACCATCTCTTTTACTTCTTCGTCCCTCCGCAGGCATCTATCCTTCCATACCTGGAGGTTGTCCTCATTATAGTACCCACTTTGATCTGGTTTTTTCGGTACGTCACCATCCTAACCGACGTCTTTTCTGCTGTGATTCTGGTTCTGGGTCTCCTCATTGCAACCGTCTTCCTCCATGTTAGGGTCAACATGTTTACCGTTCCCAGTAGGGGTTTCGTCCCCAACCTTATCCTTCTGCCTGTCACTGGTCATCTATTCTCCTTTCTTTCCCACAGACGGCGCCAAATTGTGTGAGTGAATTTCCGATCACACTGCCAACTTAGTATTCAGCTGGAGAGTACTGGCAGAATAGATGACACCTGGCTGACCTGCAACAGAAAGAGAAGATTCCGGCGGTGGTTTGTTCACCCGGGGGCACTCCGACGATCAAGTCAATATATTTCTCAAAGATAATCAATTGCTAAACTCACTGTTCTGAGTATAAATTGCGTACCTTAGACCCATCGGGGGTGCTTTTCTTTTATAGTTAACTCAATCCTAGTCCCCATAGAAGCCTAGCTTCAATGGACTTTAGCTCACTGCTTATCCTGGACTCTTCAATAGATAGAAATAAACTCCTTAAGAGTGTTATCCTTATCCATGCTGAAGTCCTTCCTCATTCTAGGACTCTTGTGCCTTATCCGCTCATCTCGGATTCTGATATCTTCGGAGATAACCTCGGCCTAGCTGAGATCACCTCGGCGTCATGACCTGGACACGTGGCACCTTGGCTGACACGTCGGCATCACCTTAGCCATGTGTTGGTACTTTGAAAATGTATCCCCACATTTGTAATAAAACTTAATACATAATATACGAAGTCACTAATTTACTAAATACTCGTACGGGCATGAAAACAACATAACTGAAGTTGCAAATGTAACAGTTTTCAGTTACATAGGTAGTACAGACATAAGTCTCTCGCAAAAATACATTCTGGACACCATGAATTGAACACACAAGACATACATCCTGGACACCCTGAACTGAACACGCAATACATAAACATAACAGTTAGATAGACAAATATTAGGCAGAAAATCTGACAAACTCATTACGGAAACACTTAGTCTAACACACACATTACATATTAATGCATAACCTAATATTGCCGAAGTATAGACATAAACACTTAATTCGCGCTTAAATCGGCAATCTCAGAGTCTGAATAATCCAAAAGCTCAGGGTCAGAGACAAGTTCAGGATCCTCCATGATACCCTTCATAGCCGCAACATTTGGTTCTGTTCTGTTCTTCTGGGCATCCTTCTTAACTATGTATAGTTGCATATCGCGGGCTAACCTACGGCACATTTAAGAAGTCCCACGTTGTAATCTTTCACATAGTCGATCAACATTATCAGGATCTTTCTTTTGGATCTCAACAAAACGTGCTTTTGGCACCTTAAGTTGATTTTCCTGACTTAAGGTTTCCAGTTGTACCCGCTCTATAAATAGTGCGGGCCACTTCAGACGAGCAGCGTCAGATAAACCATATCCTGTTTGATTGTCAGATGGCTCCATACATGAACCTCCTTGAACTCGATAATACTTGGGCATCAAAAAATTTCGCTTCCCAAACCTATCACAATAACCACAAGCATAATCTAAAACAAGTATTATTGTTCGTCTTCAGCATCGCCACGTCCCATTCCCCCTTCTCATCGTGAACTGTCACCCCTTTGCAAGTTCCTACCACCTCTGCGATTCGCACTCCCTCCCATGAATGTGTATTGTCAGGGGATTGTGATTGTGTCAACATTTGAGTGAATGTCCCGCCCACCGGAATTGGCATCTCTATGCCACCAAAATTGCTCCCCTTCTCCTCATAGATTTCCAAAAAATAATCAGGGCCTAATTTATGTGGGAGCTCTAAGACATTACTTAAGGTCTCATTATCTTTGATTAGCAGCAACCTATACTTCCCCTGACATGGGAGTCTACATTTAAACTCTAATCGCATTATTTCCCCATGTGTACCAACCTTCGGCACCATCATAGCCTCCAATTCGCCCGATGTTATCCCCCTGTGCACATTATACAACCCCTGAGGTTCGGTGTCGTACGACACACCTTCATCGCGATTGCGCAAAATCTTTCCACCCCAATAGAACATAATGCTCACAACTTCCATACCTAAACTTTGCATTCAAAGTAACTCAATTATTTCAAAATAATAAAGTAAGCACATTTGCGCGCAAACACCACATGTATTACACAGGAGTGCCTTTAGGCATGGGTCTTTTGGCATTACAAAATATTTAAGTGGCATATCGACGTGAACATGGAAATGAAAGTTATTTGCTCCATATATAATAGCATCCTATATGACTTATATTTTTTGTATTATTTAGAAGGATTATCTATTTGTACATTTAAACAAAAGATCATGTGTGGGATCATTTCTCCAATTATCATAAATTAACATTTGAATTCTTTTGTTGTGATTTGTTATGATTTCTTCATCCATTCTTACGAGCTTATGTTTTCCTTTACTCTTTGTTTTATGTTGTTATGCTTTCCCTTCGGTATTATTATTATTTTTTAAAATAATTTTTTCAATTAAAACTCTCTTTTTTGGGTTTTCATGGGTGGGTGTTTTCAAATGCTTTGAAAAAACCTTTTCCATATCTTTAATTGACATTTTGTTCAGGTTTATCAAACCCATTTTCGTCATGTGTTTTGTGTGTAGTTGCTTTCATACTTTGATTTTTTTAATTTCACACTCTATGAAATAGCATGCATATACTGTAAAAACTCTTCCCACAACCTCACTGTGCGCGCCATAATTTCTCATTTCATCTTCATGTATTGAACCATCCATGTATGACATTATAACCAATAGGCCTTTGACATAGAAAAACTCTACTAAACTAATTCGTCATACTATAAGAACCTAATTTTACAAGCCCTAATTTTTCATACTATAACAACCTAAGAACTTCCAGCAGGAAAATCCTAAATTGTTCACAAGTTCAAACTCTAAACTACCATGGCCACAATTGTTCACTTTGAAACAATAGTATAAAATATTGAAATTTCAACTTTCCATGAAGACTAAAAAGTATCTTGCCTTCTAAAAACAAAAACACATTAAGTTTTTGGGTTAATCGCTAATCTAATAGATTCATGTAGCTACAGATAATCAATTCACGCATGGAGTTACAACACCTCAGTTTAGAAGAAGCTCTGAGGATTGTTGAATAAACATTTGTTTTCTTAACTCCGTTTGATTGGGCTAATTACATTGATAAAGAGGTTATCTTTGCAACTTAGTAAAGTAAATGCCAGTCAAACAGATGCCAAATCAAGTGCAAATCAATGACACATAGACCCTTTGAACTTCTTTTGACTAAAAATCACCATAAGAATTAAGACCAACCAAAAAAGATTTTTTGAGGCTTTATTGTGCTCGTAGTCTAGAAAACATTAAGGAGCAATGCACCAATTGTTTATTTTTCCATGCCTACTGTCACAAGAATTTCGCAATTTCTTTTAATATATTTTTCTTAAAATGGCAAACCCCTTTATCCAACTAAGCATTCATAACACTCAACATGTTCAAGTAATTAACTATTGGGAATTTATTAACATCAATAAAAGTTTTTGTTTTTTTTTTTTCCAAATATTTTCATACACTTTCAAATCCTTTTGTTATTTCTCATGTTTTCAAAACGTTTGAAAAAGTTTCCAATTCTATTTTCATTTCCAACCTAACCAAAAGAACGCACGGAAACGAAAATTTGATCCTATTAGAGAAGACGGGAAAATTATCACATTTTAATAACAACATTTGATTTCTTTAACATCAATTTATAACCCAAGTTTGACATCACATATGCACACCCATACAGTACCACTGAACAAAGTACTAGCCAAAATTAACAAAAAACAAAAATTAATGGACAAAAAAAAAAAAACCTGATCATAACAATTATATGATAAACAAAAAAGGAGTGAACAGAGATATAGAAAAATTGAACTGAGATACAGAAAATCATAAACTATATCTTACGAATAACAAAATTTGTACCTTTTCAATACCCTAGTTTCAGCAATCCCTAATTTCGAAATTTAAAATCCCAAATCTAAAATGAAAACCCTCATTTATGCGATACAAACCTGAATGTGGGTGTTTGCTGAAGGTGTTCCTCGTTTTGCCGGTGGTGTACTGTTGGCCATTGTTCGTTTGCTTCCTCTTCTTCGTCGGTCTTCCCTTCGGAGTTCGGCTGAGTGAGAATCGCAACTGTGTTGTGTTGGATATCAAAAATGGCTTTCCTAAGTTCGAAGGGAGAACGAGATAGGTTTTGTTAATAATGAAACGGCTTTTCGAAAACCGTTTTGTATTTATGATAAAATTATTATTTTAGACAAATTTGCCAAAAGTACCCTCGTCACTCTCTCTCTCTCTCTCTGTGATAAAGCAGCGTAGTCTGAATCTGAAAACCATTGAACCATGATCGGTCACCGATCTATGCTGCGATTCTCGGGCCGCCCAGGGTTGTTTGATCGAGCTATTCGGGTCTTCAGCCCCAGATCTGAAACCCCTTTTAATACCCTCTCTCATCGATCCCTCTTTCAAATCCCACAAATATATGGTGTTCCAGGCAAGTCTGTGTTTGGTTAAATATTTTGTCTTTATTCAACTCTGTTTTTTAATCTCATGAAAGCTATGTGTTGTCTTTGTGCTTTGTTTGGTTAATTTGTTGTCTAGAATCTAGTTTATGTTCGTCCATTGTTTTCTCAGTTACCTACCAGAGTGTTAAATGCTGCCAATAGGTCTATAGAGTGAACCCATTTTGAGATAATTTGTCTTATCAAAAAAAAAAAATAAAAATAAAAAATTAGCTTTTGAAACAGAAGTAATATGGAGATATGCAACTGAAGAAATACAGTGATAGCTAATTACCCAACATATTGTTTCATGGGGTGTTTTTGGATGCTCTTTATTAACATTTCTATTGTTTTTTGTGTGTTTTTATAGCATTTGATTAGACTCCATTAAAGATGACGGTTCTATTGTATTTCAAATTATCATCATATTTGAGACGGCTGTGATTTTTGTAGATTATCCTGGCCATTGTAATGAACTCTTGACTTTGGAATGTACAAGAAGAAGAGTGTGTTTGATTAGCTGGATTAATAGTGAGGGGATTAACAATCAATGAGATTAGTGTAGGATTGGTTATTTAGTTGAATTAGTGAGATTATGAGATATATAATTTCCTCTTGTTTTTGTCTGTTTTGCAATAGATATGAAATTACATAATTCCAATTATATGTATATTTTGCATTATTAGTTGTAAGATTTAAAAATCCGTCAATTTTGTTGAATAGCATAGCCTTGGAATCTAGTCTGAATAAGATTCAAGTGAATGTGACTACACTGGCTGGTTATTCGAAAATCATGTAGCATTAAATGAGATAACATTATTGAAGAGAATGGTTGTATTGCCATTTCAAATTATATCGGAGATGGTTGTGATTATTTCTAAATGGCCTCGGTCACTTAATGAATTCCTGCTTTTTGAACTTACGCGTAGCATATTGATGGTTTCAGTTTGTTTGGGGTATGTGACTATGACCTCACTGCCTTTTTATCTTAAACACTTAGGTGGAGGATGCTAATTAGGTTTCTCATGAACCCATGTGAGAAGTTGGTGTGGGAATAAGGCAAATGCTAATTGTTTGGATTTTCCTTGGAGAAATTGTGTTCGCTTGGGTAGTGATGAAATTTTTTTGGCTTTTGCAAGTTTGGGGGATTTGAAATGTAGGTCTTATCTCCATAGCGATGTTTCAGCTGCAGCTAATCACAATGCTGTACCTCAAATCTTGGGAGCAAGTTTTAGGCATTTCATACATTCTTCAAGTCATAAGGAGTTTGAGACAGCAAGGAACTCTAGATCCATGAATTTTGTGAGGGGAATAATAGAGGAAGAAGGAAAGGGCGTTATGGGCAGTTCTCAACTTTCTCGGTATGTTGTTGAGAACAATGCAGATATTGTCCATATAAAGCTGCTTCGCAACAATACCTTTGTCACTGTGACAGATTCCAAGGGGAACAAAAAAATTGGGGCTTCCTCGGGATGTTTGTCAGAAATGAAAGGAGGGCCTAAACTTTCTCGATATGCTGCTGAAGCAACTGCAGAACATGTTGGTCGGCTAGCAAGGAATTTGGGACTGAAGTCTGTCGTAATGAAAGTGAACGGATTCACTTATTTCAAGAAAAAGTAGCAAGCAATCGTGAGCTTCAGAGAGGGCTTTATCTTTTCTCGAGGTGATCAAAATCCCATAGTGTGCATTGAGGACACAACTCGAAAACCCCACAACGGATGCCGACTCCGAAAGAGACGACGCGTATAAACTGAAAGCTTGATGGTGCTCATTTGTATGAGGCTTATAGTGATGCTTTAGTTAAATGGAGCAAATAAGTGGTTTTAAATTGTTATAGGTTGCTGGTGTAGTTGTTTTGATTGGAAAGCAAGAATTGTGGTGAGAGACACTGAGGGGCTACTTAGCATGGTCTATTTGAACTCATTGTGATGTTTATTTTCAGCTAAGTTAGTAAATTTAGAATTTTGTATGCCTGTTTTGAAAATCATTTTCTCATCTCAGTATCCACTTCGTTTTAACCCACTGTGGGAGTTGGTTGAATGCAATGGGAAATTTTCTTGATTTTTATTGTACTGCATCATGGAAGAAACTGCTACAGGCTGCTAAGGCTTAGCATTTGATGGGACTTCCTGATTCTAGGCATGCAAATTAATGCAACACGCGCATGCAAATTAATTCAGAATTCCTCGTTAATTACTGTTAGGCATAATTAATCATGGATTAATGTTAATCATGGGTCGGGGTTGTTATATAATGAGGGTAGATGCGGTTTGAAATATGACAAATTTGTGAGTTGCGGGCGGGTTACAGGTTAAACCCGCAACCTGCAAAAATCGCCCGCACTTTAATTATTATTATTTTTATTTTTTATATACCAACTTTGTAACTTTAACCGGAGCACCATTATGTTCTCTATGAGGCTAGGATCTTTATTTTAAAGTATTTCTCAACTTTCTTAATGCGGTAGAATTATCAAGTCATAAACTTGGTTTCTTATATGATTTTCATTGGTGATTCATCCACTTTTTCCTAATAAAATTTTCCTTCTAGCGGTCGATGGAACTTCTAGTTTGATTATTGATTACTGAACTGGCAATTCTAATTGAGTACGACCTTTAATGCATTGATATGTATTTTTTTCATGGTAAAAATACTAGTGTAGATTCTTTTTATTTTGGGTACTTTCATTTAATGCATTGATATTCAATTTTTATTTGTAAACTCATCACAAATATATAAAATGAATCTGATGCCTAAATTCGATGGGAAAAAAGAAACTCAAAAATTAATTTTTAAAGAAAAAAGTGTAAACCGCAAATCGTTCGCAATCGTCCGCACATCTGCAAATTCTATGTGCACAAACCGCAAACCGCACTGCGGGCGGTTGCAAATTGACAGTTTCCCAAACCGCATAAATGCAAGCGGGTCAAAACCAAACCATAAACCGCACAAAACCGATCCACGAGCACCCTGCAATGTTATTTTGTATTTTTGAAGATTTTACCACATATATACAATGAACATTGTGCTGCTAGAAAGAATGGAACACTGAACCTTCCCCACTACTCTCACATCATCACCACCGCCCAATTTCCCTCTTTGTGCCGTTTTGAACATTTTAATCCCATTTTAGGGTGTGTTTTTATCTTTATTCCCACAATAGGGTAAAACGGTTTTTCTAATGCCGTTCTTCAGAAAACGGTTTTTACAAAACCGTATTCATCAATTAAAATAATAATAAAATTTGAAAATAGAAATCGGCTTTTCTAAAGCCGTTTTTAATTAAGTTTTTAATTATTCTGAATTAATTAAAAACGATTTTCGTAAAACCGTTTTCCCATTAATTTTTTTTTAATTTATATTTTAAACATAAATATTTTTTGTTCAAATTTTTTTTTAATGAAAACCGGTGTTAGAAAAGCCGTTTTTCAACATTATTATTTTTTTTAATTTATATTTTCAACATAAATATTTTTTGTTGAATTTTTTTTTTAATGAAAACCGGTTTTAGGAAAGCCGTTTTCAACATTAATTTTTTTATTTATTTATATTTTCAACATAAATATTTTTTGTTCAAAATATTTTTTTAATGAAAACCGGTTTTAGAAAAGCCGTTTTCAACATTAATTTTTTTTTTTTTTATATTTTCAACATAAATATTTTTTGTTCAAAATTTTTTTTTTAATGAAAACCGGTTTTGGAAAAGCTGTTTTTCAACATTAATTTTTTTTTTATTTATATTTTCAACATAAATATTTTTTGTTCAAATTTTTTTTTAATAAAAACCGGTTTTAGAAAAGCCGTTTTTCAACATTAATTTTTTTTTTAATTTATATTTTCAAATAAATATTTTTTGTTCAAAATTTTTTTTTAATAAAAACCGCTTTTAGAAAAGCCGTTTTTACATTAATTTTTTTTAAATAAATATGTTATGAGCAAAAATATTTTTTAATAAAAAACTGTTTTAGAAAAACTGGTTTCACATTAATTTTTAATTTTTTAAAATTTATATTTTCAACTTAAATATGAAAACTACCAAATTTTTTTTTTAATAAAAAGTGGTTTTAAAATATAAAGTTTTTACATTAATTTTTTTAAATTTATATTTTCAACATAAATATTTTTTGACGACAAATATTTTTAATAAAAAATGGTTTTAGAAATTTTTTTTTTTTAATTATGTTTTCTCATGTGGGAAGGTTGGACTTGGGAATGAAAAGATGAGTAAGAGAGCAGCAATTTCAATGCATTCAAAGATGGGTTTCTTTAGAAAATTACAGCACAAATAAAAATAAAAATTAAAACGTAATGCTTGCTTTGAGTTTTCTAAAACATTTTTTAGAAAATTTTATTTTCTTATTTTTCATATTTTTTTGTTTTTGTTGAATTTTTTAATATTTTAAGTTTTTAAACATACCTAGCATAAATACACTAAATGCCAAAAATACAAACAAACAGAAAAAATGAATTTTTGTAGTTCAAATTTTTTGAAAAAAAAATTCCAAAATCACTTTTAAAAAATTTTCAAAATTTCAAAGTGTTTACAAAACCCACCCTGGAGTGGGAATAAATATTTTATGTTTTAAATATTTATTTATTTTTTTAATGTGCACTATATTTCGGGGCTTTTCTCATATTAAGCCAAATTATCATCTTAATTCCCAAACTAGGCCTAGTTTGGACGGAATTTCCAAATTAGGCTAAAGCGCTATTACAAAACACGCTTTCTCTGTTTGGGGCCGAAAATTTGATGGACATTGAAAGCTTAATACAAATAAAAGTGTATTTCTCCACAAATAAATTTTGTCAACATTTTTGTACAAATAAAAGTGTATTTCTCCACTTAAAAAAATTAATGCAAAAACGACTTTTCTAAAACCGGTTTTCATTAAAAAAAAATTTTGAACAAAAATATTTATGTTGAAAATATAAATTAAAAAAAAATTAATGTTGAAAAACGGCTTTTCTAAAACCGATTTTCATTAAAAAAAAATTTTGAACAAAAAATATTTATGTTGAAATATAAATTAAAAAAAAATTAATTGAAAAACGATTTTACGAAAAGTCGGTTTCTATTTTTAAATTTTATTATTATTTTAATCGATGAATACGATTTTATGAAAACCGTTTTCTGAAAAACGGCATTAAAAAAATCATTTTACCCTATTACGAGAATAAAGATAAAAACGCACCTTAAAATAGGACTAAAAGAGGGAAATTGGCCCATCACCACCACCGTCAGCCCCAAAAGTACCCTCGTCTCTCTCTCTCTCTCTCTGATAAAGCAGCGTAGTCTGAATCTGAAAACCATTGAACCATGATCGGTCACCGATCCATGCTGCGATTCTCGGGCCGCCCAGGGTTGTTTGATCAAGCTATTCGGGTCTTCAGCCCCAGATCTGAAACCCCTTTCAAAACCCTCTCTCATCGGTCCCTCTTTCAAATCCCACAAATATATGGTGTTCCAGGCAAGTCTGTGTTTGGTTAAATATTTTGTCTTTATTCAACTCTGTTTTTTAATCTCATGAAAGCTATGTGTTGTCTTTGTGCTTTGTTTGGTTAATTTGTTGTCTAGAATCTAGTTTATGTTCGTCCATTGTTTTCTCAGTTACCTACCAGAGTGTTAAATGCTGCCAATAGGTCTATAGAGTGAACCCATTTTGAGATAATTTGTCTTATCAAAAAATAAAAAAAAATAAAAAATTAGCTTTTGAAACAGAAGTAATATGGAGATATGCAACTGAAGAAATACAGTGATAGCTAATTACCCAAAATATTGTTTCATGGGGTGTTTTTGGATGCTCTTTATTAACATTTCTATTGTTTTTTGTGTGTTTTTATAGCATTTGATTAGACTCCATTAAAATGACGGTTCTATTGTATTTCAAATTATCATCATATTTGAGACGGCTGTGATTTTTGTAGATTATCCTGGCCATTGTAATGAACTCTTGACTTTGGAATGTACAAGAAGAGTGTGTTTGATTAGCTGGATTAATAGTGAGGGGATTAACAATCAATGAGATTAGTGTAGGATTGGTTATTTAGTTGAATTAGTGAGATTATGAGATATATATTTTCCTCTTGTTTTTGTCTGTTTTGCAATAGATATGAAATTATATAATTCCAATTATATGTATATTTTGCATTATTAGTTGTAAGATTTAAAAATCCGTCAATTTTGTTGAATAACATGGCCTTGGAATCTAGTTTGAATAAGATTCAAGTGAATGTGACTATACTGGCTGGTTATTCGAAAATCATGTAGCATTAAATGAGATGACATTATTGAAGAGAATGGTTGTATTGCCATTTCAAATTATATCGGAGACGGTTGTGATTATTTCTAAATGGCCTCGGTCACTTAATGAATTCCTGCTTTTTGAACTTACGCGTAGCATATTGATGGTTTCAGTTTGTTTGGGGTATGTGACTGTGACCTCACTGCCTTTTTATCTTAAACACTTAGGTTTCTCATGAACCCATGTGAGAAGTTGGTGTGGGAATAAGGAAAATGCTAATTGTTTGGATTTTCCTTGGAGAAATTGTGTTCGCTTGGGTAGTGATGAAATTTTTTTGGCTTTTGCAGGTTTGGGAGATTTGAAATGCAGGTCTTATCTCCATAGCGATGTTTCAGCTGCAGCTAATCACAATGCTGTACCTCAAATCTTGGGAGCAAGTTTCAGGCATTTCATACATTCTTCAAGTCATAAGGAGTTTGAGACAGCAAGGAACTCTAGATCCATGAATTTTGTGAGGGGAATAATAGAGGAAGAAGGAAAGGGCGTTATGGGCAGTTCTCAACTTTCTCGGTATGTTGTTGAGAACAATGCAGATATTGTCCATATAAAGCTGCTTCGTAACAATACCTTTGTCACTGTGACAGATTCCAAGGGGAACAAAAAAATTGGGGCTTCCTCGGGATGTTTGTCAGAAATGAAAGGAGGGCCTAAACTTTCTCGATATGCTGCTGAAGCAACTGCAGAACATGTTGGTCGGCTAGCAAGGAATTTGGGACTGAAGTCTGTCGTAATGAAAGTGAACGGATTCACTTATTTCAAGAAAAAGAAGCAAGCAATCGTGAGCTTCAGAGAGGGCTTTACCTTTTCTCGAGGTGATCAAAATCCCATAGTGTACATTGAGGACACAACTCGAAAACCCCACAACGGATGCCGACTCCGAAAGAGACGACGCGTATAAACTGAAAGCTTGATGATGCTCATTTGTATGAGGCTTATAGTGATGCTTTAGTTAAATGGAGCAAATAAGTGGTTTTAAATTGTTTTAGGTTGCTGGTGTAGTTGTTTTGATTGGAAAGCAAGAATTGTGGTGAGAGACACTGAGGGGCTACTTAGCATGGCCTATTTGAACTCATTGTGATGTTTATTTTCAGCTAAGTTAGTAAATTTAGAATTTTGTATGCCTGTTTTGAAAATCATTTTCTCATCTCAGTATCCACTTCGTTTTAACCCACTGTGGGAGTTGGTTGAATGCAATGGGAAATTTTCTTGATTTTTATTGTACTTCATCATGGAAGAAACTACTACAGGCTGCTAAGGCTTAGCATTTGATGGGACTTCCTGATTCTAAATTATTCTGTTGGCAATTGTTCGACTTTTAGTTCATAACATGCATGAATTGCATTAGTGAATTTGAAGTAAAGATAATGGACATGAATTGTTTTAAACATTTTCTTTGTTATTGCCATCTCTTGTCTTTGGTGAATAATGAGGCACTTTGGCATCTTTACATTAACATATTTTTTTTTTTATCTTTTTTGAGTTACATTAGTTATTTATTTTTGTACATATTTTTTTATAAAAAATTTAAAAATATATTTATTTAGATTATCTCAAACATTCTCTAATATTACTAGGAAAATGAAGATGAAAGGGCCCACGTAGTTTCCTCGAACCCCTCGATCAGCCACTACCCTCATCCCATGTGTTCACTGTATTTGTGAAGTCTTTATCAAACGGAAGACGAGTATGATTAGTCAATTTCACATTGTTTGTGAGGCCGTTACATTGATTTAATTAATGGAAGACTCTCGTTAGTCAATCTCACATTATTATGGAACCACTCCATTGATTCAATTAAAAAAAGAATGTATTTTGTTGACATTGTGTGAATAAATTTATATTCACACGGGAAGGCATGTAAACGATGTATATGAGTAAGTTCCTAACAAAGGCAATTGTTTTTCCAAAGTATTCGGCCAAGTTGTCTACTTTCACAATTAATTATTGTATTATGAAACCTTTCTTTTCTTGATACATCACCTCTCTGGTCATTCTCATCACTTTTTTTTGCAAGGCATCTGCAATTTTTAGAGCTTACCTTTGAATTGAATTCAGATATCTAGCTAGCAGGTGACCGTGACTGCCTCATTTCTTCCTTTCGTGCTTCAGAATCTCAACTCCTTGATCCAAAAGGAAGTGGGCTTGATTTGTGGGGTTGAAAAGGAGATGAAAAAGCTTTCAAGCACTCTCTCCACGATCCAGGCTGTCCTCGAAGATGCTGACCAAAAGCAACACCAAAACAAAGCAATACAGGATTGGTTGAGAAAGCTCAGTGATGCAGCCTACGAGGTTGACGACATCTTGGATGAGTGCTCAACTGAAGCTCTCCGATGGAGATCTAATGACCAGAATTCTGTTTCTCTGAGGAAGGTAAGCACTTCTTTGTTCACTTGTTATCCTGTTGAGAACATCGTGTTCCGTCACAAGATAGGGAATAAGATAAAATATGTCACAGAGAACTTAAATGCAATTGTCGAAGAGCGAAAGAATTTTCATTTAACTGAGGTGGTTGTAGAGCAGCGAGTTGAATTTGCTGAAATACACGAAACCTGCTCTGCTTTAACTCAACCACAGCTTTATGGAAGAGAAGAAGATAAAGAAAAGATTGTCCAAATATTGGTTGAGCAAGTATGTGTTGCCAAGATGTTTCTGTCTACCCTATGGTTGGTATGGGGGGGGGGGGGGGGGGCGCCTGGCAAGACAACACTTGCCCAAATGGCCTTCAACGATGAGAGGGTAAAACGGCATTTTGAGCTTAAAATTTGGGTTTATGTTTCTCAGGATTTCAATGTGAAAAGTGTGATAAAAACAATAATAGGATCCATATCTGGGAAAGCATGTGAAACCTTGGACCTAGATTCTCTGCAGAAAAACCTTCGCGAGATGTTGGATGGAAAAAGATATTTGCTTGTGTTAGATGATGCGTGGGACGAAGATCAAGAGAAGTGGGATGGGTTGAAATATTTACTAGCATGTGGATCAAAAGGCACTTCCATTATCGTCACTACTCATCTTGAAAAGGTTGCATCAATCATGGGAACTATCCCACCCCATCACTTGCCATGTTTATCTGAAGATGATTGTTGGATGTTGTTCAGGCAACGAGCATTTGGACTCAGGAATGAAGAGCGTCCAAACCTTGTGGCCATTGGGAAGGAGATAGTGAAGAAGTGTGGGGGTGTGCCTTTGGCTGCAAAGGCCCTTAGAGGGCTAATGCGCTTCAAAAGTGAGGAAAAAGAATGGCTTTCTGTTAAGGAAAGTGAAATTTGGAACTTGCACCACAAGGAAAATACCATATTGCCTGCCTTGAGATTAAGTTACTGCAATCCTCCATTGGAATTGAGACGATGTTTTGCTTATTGTGCCATTTTTCTAAAGGGCTCTAGAATTGGAAAGGAAAATTTAATTGATCTTTCGATGGCTAATGGCTTTATTTCGTCCAATGGACAATTGGAGTTGGAAGATATTGGAAACGTTATATGGAATGAGTTACACTGGAGATCTTTCTTTCAAGATTTGAACAAAGATCAAGTTAACACCATTACTTGCAAAATGCATGATCTTATGCATGACCTTGCCCAATCTGTTACGGAACATGAATGTCATGTGATGGAGGATAAAAGCTCAAGTAATATATCAAAGCAAAGAATTCATCATATTACATTGGTTAGTGAGTCGATGAAGACAGGTGTTTTTCCTGAAGCATTGCATGGAGTTGAATCCTTACGAACAATTTTTCAACAATGCAGACATCCAATTCTAAACATGAGATGTGATGGTATTGTACCTTTTTCTTCTGACTTTAAAAATTTTGGTTCTCTACGAGTGTTCAATGCAAATGCCATTAACATGGTGCAATCATCATCTTCTATTGGCAATTCAAAACATCTAAGATACTTGAACCTTTCTTATACTTCCATTCTAACACTTCCAAAGTCAATTTGTAGCCTCCACAATTTGCAAACTTTAAACCTAAATCATTGTTATGAGCTTCAGAGTCTGCCCAAGAACATGAAGTACCTAAGGAGCCTCCGAAATCTTTATTTAAAATATTGTTGGAAAATACAGGACATGCCTCCAAAGCTTGGGCAGCTAACTCTCCTGAAGAGATTAAGTCTTTTTGTTGTGGGTAAGAGTAGAGGTTGTCGGGCTGCTGAATTGCAATGCTTAGATCTTGGAGGAGAACTGCATATCTTGCACCTTGAGAGAGTGAGAAACCCAACAGATGCTAAAGAAGCCAATTTGATAGGAAAACAGAATCTTCGCATCATCAAGTTGTCGTGGGGAGATAACAGTGAATCTGAATCGCAAGCAAACATTGAACAAATACTTGAAGCCCTGGAACCTCACCCAAATGTTGAAGAGTTGATCATTGACAAATACAGAGGTGCCCACTTCCCACTTTGGATGGGGGATTCAATTCTTACAAATATGGTTTCTATTGCATTACTTGATTGTAGAAAATTGCTAATACTTCCAGCGTTCGGGCAGTTGGCTTCCTTGCAAAAACTTATGATACATAGAATGGATTATGTGGAGTACATTGATAATGACTTCCCTGGCGAAGGCCGGCTAGAAGATTCCCGTCTTTGGAAGACCTCAGTATTGTGGATTTGCCGAATTTGAAAGGGTTGTCAAGGGAGGAGGGAAGAGAGCTACTCCCTCGTCATCGCAAAATAAGCATCAAGAATTGCCCTAAATTGACCTTGCCTCATCTTTCATCACCTGAAAGTTTGTATGTCTCAAGATGCAGCAACGTGACGCTAAGTTCAATCTCAAATCTTATTTGTCACACTTCACTTACAGTTTGTCACGACGACAAGGTGATTTCTTTTCCAGAAGAGATGTTTCAAAACCTAAATGCTCTTGAATCTCTATACATTGAAAGGTTTAGCAAATTGAAAGTGCTGCCTACAAACCTGGAAAGCCTTGTATCTTTGAAGTCATTGTGTATCCATTCGTGTCATGGGCTTGAGTCTTTGCCAGAACATGGGCTACGAAGCTTAAAGTCTCTCCAACATCTGGAGATTAATCGCTGCAATAATTTGAGTTCTTTATCGGAGAGTTTGGGACACCTCACTGCCCTGGAGAAATTGGAAGTTTATGGGTGTCCGGAGCTAGTGACTTTGCCAGAGAGCATTAAACATCTTATTTCCCTACGACACCTAATCATTAAAGGTACGCCCAAATACTCCCAACCGTTTGATGTTCGTTGTGAAAAGTTGAAGACTTTGCCAGAGTCATTGCAACATATCCCCCTACTGCAATCTCTATCCATCTCTCAGTATCCAGAGTTCACATCACTGCCTGAATGGTTAGGAAACCTTACATCACTTCAATCATTGCACATTGAGTTCTGCTGCAAGATTTCATCACTGCCACATAGCTTTCAAAGCCTATCCAAACTCCAAAATTTGGACTTTTTTTTTTGCGGTCCTGAATTGAAAAGGCGACGTCAAAAGGGAGAGGGGGAAGATTGGCATAAGATAGTACACATTCCAAAAGTTGATGTAAAATAACCAGCTCTTGCAGCAAACAGAATAGTAAACATGGAATCTATTCTTTGATCATGTGGGAGTGAAGTGAGGAAACGGATATCAGATCAAAATGGAAAGGAATGTGCAGAAAACATGTGGACATTCCATATAGATCAAGGTAAATTCTCTTTTACTCATTCTAATGTTTTATGATATGCTTGTTAACTATAGCATGCGTGCTACACATCAGATTTAATGTGTAGATTTCATTGATTCTTTGATTATTTGAATAGAAATATTGACACCCTTTTATTAAATCCAATATATCTTTCTGTATGTTTCTTAAAATGATTCTTCCATATCTGCTAGTTGGTTTGCTAGTTGGTCAAATTAGTAGTAGAATGATATTAAACAACAAAGGGTAAATTACACTTAGTACCCCCACACTTCCACCAAAAATCTTACTTTAGTCCATTCACTTTCAATTATAACAGTCAACCCTTTACATTTTAAGTCAAGTTACAATCTCACCCTTTCATCCATCTACTATTAACAAAATTGATGAAATTTGTCATTTGAATTGTCTCATTAGCACCCTTGCACTTCTATTAAAATCTCACTTGAGTCCTCTCACTTTCACGAAAATCTCAATTTAACCCCTCCACTTTCAATTTCCTTAGCTTTATTAACAGTAGATGGGCAGAAGGGTGAAATTGGAACTTGAAAGTGTAAGGGGTTGGCTGTTACAATTGAAAGTAAAGTGACCAAAATGAGATTTGGTAAAAGTGCAAGGGTTAACTTACCCTGAAAGAAAATGTGTTTCTATACTCCGGAAGCATCTGTTCATTGTAAAATTTTTAGAAATTCTTCGTAACATGCTATGCTCTAAAATATCACATTCATGTTTGGTTTGTTATATTTGTACACTCACAAACAAAGGGAAAAAAAATTAATAAATAGAGTTTAGTTCACAGCAATGAATTGATTAACCTCGGGGGCAATCAACTCATAAACATGTTAAACAAAAATGTCTTCAAGTTTTAAACCTTTGACTAAACATGTACTTCATATTTCTTAAAGTCTACATACTTTTGTATATTATACAATCAAAGATTTTCAAAATTTTCTCCCACGGTAGAACCATTGGACTGATTCATCTCACTTGGATTAAGATTCCGAAACTAAGAGTTGCAATCATTCACCAGAACATGTTTATGGATTAGCTATCTCTTATAACAGGGACTAGCGGCAAATGTGAATAGTTTTGAAGTGTTTCATGTCATACATGATTTTTGGAGTTCAATGGCCATTATCATTTATCATTATTGGAGAAATAATCTTTGTTAGCTGAACTTCTTTTAGCTGTCTTTGTTGTAAATTATTGATGTTCATTTTAGAACTTGAATGATCTCTGACAGAAAGGCTTGTACTACTTAAGAATTGTCAAATTTGAAATGTATCAAAAACCTTTTGATGGAATAAGTATACAGAACAAAGTTCCAAAATCTCCCAAGTTGTGGATATAAATCAGTAGCTTTTTTACTAATAGAATGTTTGTCATTTATTGTAGTTATTCATTTCTGCTCATCTTCACAAGTTTGTCTTTTTGTGTGTGTTATTAAAGACTATTACTACAATTGTTCTAATATATGTTTACATTTCTGTTTTATGATGGTTGGTGCTGCCAATCTTTAAAATCTCAATTGCAACACAATAGCTGCAAGTTCTGAAGTGGCTGTGAGATGGGCTGTATTGCTGGTAGAATGTTTTTGGGCTGATCAGAGGCTAGTGGGAAGAGTTTTCAGTCAGCTGTTGTATTCTCTGACTCCACTGTGTCAGTGCACGGCCTCTCGGTGCTACAGATTTTATGGCTAGTTTCTATAGTGCTGAGTTGTCTTTATTCTTGTGGTTTTGTAGCAATTGACATGATTGAAGTACCTGAAAATTGTTTGATTTGCCTTTTATTTCCTGCTGAAGTATGAAATACCAGAAGAGTTGTTCATAACTAACCTATTATTGCAATTTTTAAGTGAAAAAACACACACATTCTGATAACTTAAATGCTAGAGCAGTTGACTTTACAAGGGATGGGTACTGAGATAATATGACGACACAGTAGAAACATTATTGCTTTGTTAGCTACAGCAATTCCATCTTTGAGGAGGTTGATTGGAAGGCTTGTCCAGAGCCCTTTATGTAACACTATTATGGGTGATCACTAGTATATCTTAAAATTCAAAAATAGATGAGATGAGAGTAGAAACTATGAGAAAAATTGAGGTCTACTTTTCTGTCATCCTGAAACCATTTGTGCAGTCCATGATCCTATTTATGTCATACCCTTTATTCATCGTTGTTAGAGTGTATAACTCCGTGGAGGGAAAAGTGCTGCACAATGTCTTAGTGATCATTTTTATGGACAAATCATAATGGTCAAAAAAATGCATGTTCTTACTCAATTTGAGACTATTGGAGAAGTCGTGGCTAAAAGTAATATTTAGTGACAAATTTTGGCTTGTCATAAAACATTTGTCACTGAAACAGATTTGCTGTAATGTGGAGACATAAACAGTCTGACTCTGCAAAGATTTGAACCCTTGACCCCAACAGCCAAGCTAATTCATCAACTGAGTTTTAATAATACCACATTCGATAGTGAATGAATTAAAGAAAAAAATTTGTGTGCTCAATGTGATCTTTGAAGGACTTCTTGCCCTTTCCCTTTGGTATCTTCCATTCTCTTTAGTGTAGTTGTTTTATTATAAAAGAACCGATGAGTTGAGTTCTTACTAAAACACGCTGCCAACACTTCGCAGTAGTTATTGGGGCATTTTCTATTACTTCATTGAGTTGCTTTATTCTTTGTTGGTTTGATTTGTCTTTCTTTGTCTTCTCAGAAAAGACTCCTTTGTCCATCTATATTACTTGGTTAAGATCAAGCCACTAGCTAACTTAAAATGCCAATTGCTTGTTTCTTCTTTGCTTTATTGGATTCATGTCTTACTCGTATCTTGAAGACTTTAAAAATTTTGATGATCCCAGAGATGCTTCTCGCGCATTTGTCTCAGGGAATTTTACAGGTAAAATTGGTTGAGTGTTTATTTATTTCTTTGCTTCTAATGATGAATTCATGGAAATTTCAAGTTTTATCCCAATATAAATATCTTGTGCGGTGCTATTTCTTATGTCTAGTTTCCATGTCTTCCCTCAATCTAGATAATAAATAAATAAATAGAAATGGTTTTTAAAAATAATAAATAAATACATAAAAGAGAAAATAAATAATGAAGGGAATAAGAGTCAAAAAAATTCTCAAGAGGATTGAAAGAACAAAGTGGAGGGATAAAAAGGAGAAAAGGTTTTTAATATGTAATACAGAAACTTGAGTCTATCTTTGAGACATACAGTGTGAAACTGTATAAAGGTATATGGAAATTGTTTTGAGTTCTTCAACTCTGATACGAAGTATAGAAGGTATACATGTAAAAAAAACATAAAGTTCTTTGAGAAAGACAGATTTTATACAATAGCCATTTATGACAATGGTAAAATCAACAATGTGAAAAAATTAAACATAGAGATATTGACTTGATCACCATGAAGGAATGGGCTTTGGCCCTTCAGATGAAGATAAACCATCATGTTTCCCAAAAGTTTTTGCTTTTCTGAAATCATCTTTTTTGTTTGAATTTAGATTTCAATGGAAAGATTATGACGAAAAAAAGAAAAGCACAAACTAGATAATCTTGTTGGACAAAGTGCTTCCTCTTTCACCTTGATTACTAATTAGTAATTATCATTTCTAAGGCTTATGCAGCCTTCCAAGATAATAGTGTAAAAAAGTACTCTAGTTGTTTATGAACAAGAAATAACTTCTGTTCAAGAGCAGTTGTTGCTATAGTCACATATTTCAACTCTCATTTTTCATATTTTCTTATATATCTTTCATATCATCCTTCTTTCATTTTATGAATACAGGAGATGGACTCACTGACTCAATGCATGGTTTGTCCAGCACTGAGGTAATCAATGTGGTTTGCTCTTTCTAATAATCATATTTTATTATTTTACACACACAACATTGTTGCATAATGCCCTTTTTTCTTTTTCTTTTTCTTTTTTGTCTGGAAAATATTATGGTCTAGCTCACCCTTGAATCACTCCACATGTTCAAACTCTTCCAAACATAATAATTTCCATTGATTAATTCATGGTTTTTATTCAATTTGACATTGGAAATTGGTGAAAGTAGGACTACTTTGTGTCAAGTAGTAGCTGCCATTGGTTATGCACTTTTTATAATACAACATTCTTTTAGTTACCTTTCTTCCCAGCCACTAGGCTTGGTGTCTTAGCTTTGGTGTTGGAACAGCCTCGTCTATACTATTTGGAATTGCCTGGCCAAGTGTTGGTTTCCAGGCACCTTCTGTAACTCTGAAAGTTTAACATAGAGTGATTATGTCTGCAGGTGAAGAGTGTCGTTGACTGGCGAGATTTTTACTTCAAAACGTACATGTGAGTTATACATTGTTCGGCTATATGTTTATTCAATTACTCTAATAGTTGGAAGTAAATTGAAAAGACAAATGTTAACAGGACAGGAAGGGAAAAATGCAGTCTTTGCGAAAACTTTTTATAAAAAAAACCAACTTTTTCATCCTCCTTTTCGAAACTTTTGGGGAACTTTATAAACTTTCATATGCATACTATGAAGCAGATTTTCCATGAAGTAGAAAGTAATTATGTGCATATATTTTATGACATATATTTTCCACTAAGGATTCTAGTTTCAAAAAACAAAAAAGAAAAAGTACCTCTCTTCTAACTCTATCTTGCCCTTTAATTTTTCAATCTACCTATAATAAACAACTCTCCTGTATTTTTATGAAATAAAACCTTAAATCCTTTCATTTGAAATCCATCTATCCAAACGGAGCCTTAAGGGTCATCAATCATGAAAATAAATGTGCATCTTAAATATGATGACAAAACACATATTCAAATGTTGGTAGTTGATTGTTGGAGTTGTATCATTTTTTTTCTTATATGGTGTCATTACCCCATACCCCGTGCTTTAGCGGGAATCTTGTGCATTGGGTCACCGATGGGCCTTTGGAAAGTTGGTTAAAAACTGGCTTTTTGGCTTTATTTGGTTTTTTTTTTTTTTTTTTAAATCGTGTAAAAAAGTAGAGAGAGAAGATGTGACCCAAAAAAATCAAAAAGTCAAAAAGCTGGCTTTTAACCAGTTAGCCAAAATAGATTGTGCGGGTATGTATGGATGCATCTTGAATACCCTTAAAAGCTTTCCCATTTTCAGTTTTTTTGCTTGCAAGTATTTGAGGCTTGCATTGCATACTGGTTTATATCATGCTGGACTTAAGATTTGAAGACATCCATACAAAAATAATGGGCAAATTGCTTGACATTTGTACAGTCTTGATTGATGATTGTTAGATTTGTTGGCAAGCTAGTGGGTCGTTACTATGATAGCGAAGGGAATCCCACAAAATATTTGAAAGGGGTCGAAGCAAAGGCTGCTAGAGGTGCACAACTGATGGAGAAACAGAAAAATGAAGAAGCTAAACTACCTAGCTGCAATTCAAGGTGGAGTCAGGACACGGGTTCAGAGGTACAAACTTTAATCTAGTGTTAACAATACAGTCTGGTCATTAATCACTTGTGGAGGACAGTGCCGGTTTTCTACTTTTCTCCAAAATTCTTTCTCGCGTTGCCTTGTCCACTGTAGTAGAACTTGCATCGAATTTGTGTTTTTGGAGTTTCTGTTGTGAAAGTTTGTATGCCACTGCCAATCCATGGTGGGTATTGAGTCATGAATCCATTTTATAAGGTTTTCAAAACCTTACGCATAAACTAGTAGATAATTCCAACTCACCATGAATTTGGCAAGCTTCTATGTTGTTGAGTTGTTTCTTAGCTAACAACTATTTTGGTCAGGTTTGGTGCCATAATGGTTATCCAAGGTTAATTCAAAAACCACTAGAAATGGCTATAACTGGGAAAGTGAGCAAGCGCTGTGCTTGCTTCATTGAAGAGGAACTAAACCAGCCCGGATTGGAAGTCTACAGTGGATGTGATCATTTTGCAAAGCTCTGTCGACTTTAGGCAGTGCGAAATTGTTTTTCGTAAATAATTAGTTGATTTCATGAAGGGAAAGGGAGAGTTAAGTAATACACAAGTAGAAGAATATGATGAAGCAGAAGGAAAAAGGCTAATAGAAGCGATGATATGGTTTGAAATATTTATATTTATGTAACTCATGATAAAAGCACTACAAGATTGTTTCTGTTTGTTTTATTTCTTTTGGTTACTAGTTTTAGATTATCTTTTTTTAATAGATTTTGATGTTTAAATAACTCATGATAAAAAAACACTACTAGATTGTTTCTGTTTATTGATAGAGTTGCTTGTCACGGATTACTCTCTTCATATTATGAGTCATTTCAGACTATCCTTCTTTTGTTGGGGCAAATTGTTCTCAAAAATTATTATGACACAATATGGTTCGCCCAATTCAATATGATCATCAACCACATTGTCATAATCCAACTAATTTTTAGTCATAAATTCAATCACAGCCACTTTTGAGGATGCACATCATGGGTTCAATATCAAGAGAATTTGACGTTACAAACTTTTTGGTACCAACAAACTCAGCAATGCATAAAATTCTCCAAAGATTGCAATTTATATTGAGGCAAAATCCTTATCCTCATTCCATTAATCCTGTTCAAATAAAACTTTCTTTTTCTTTTACAACTTTTGAACAATGCTCCTTGACAATTGTATCCTCAAAACCATTTGCTATTTTCTTTCTAGATACAAAAATAGAAAAAGAAATCAGAAAGAAACAAGAACAAGAGGGAATAATTCCTCACAAAAGAAACTCCTAGCATGTTTGGCAGGTGCGAGCACTAATACACTCGGGAGGTCTCTTCAGGACAACCAGATGTTTGGGTTGATCCACCTCTAAATTCATCATAGCATCAACACGTGTTGCCTTTTAAATGGGCAATGGAGCAATTGTGTCTTCCGAGAAGAAATCTTGAATCCTCCACCAAATCTCTGCAAGGGAAATTCTAGTTGGCTCGTTCACAGATCAGGGTGATCACCATCTCAGAATCAAATTCAATCCACTTTGTTTAAGCCTTTTTGCAAAATGATAGTTAGACCCCTGTAAACAACCCATAAGCCTAGTGCCGTTGCCCAAGTTTGCATAGTAGCCACATATCCAGCTGCCAACTTTATCTCTGAAGACTCCATCATAGCCTGCCTGTCCAGGATCACCTTGCAAACAAAGCACCCAACAGTATTGAGTTTGATAGTATTATTGACCCTTTCACTCGCTATAATACTCCACTATAAAACAAAACAATTATATATACTGTTTGTTAGATAAATCACAGAGTCTAGGTCTTGTTAGTCCCATATGATGATATATGCCAATGTCACCTTGAAATTGAGCACAATCATTTCCTCCCCCCCCCCCCCCCCCCCCCCAAAAAAAAAAAAAACAATGGCAGCAAAGCACAGACAACTCTTCTGATTCGTTTATGTATATCTGCTTACAAGATGGTTCTGCAGATTTTTTGACACAAGGATAATACATGAAGGTCATGTTTGATTCAAAAGACTAATAGTGAAGTATTAATAATCCTATTAAATTAGTGTAGGATTCACTATTCAATTGGATTAATATCCATTGGATTAATAATCCCACCCCTACCCCATTACTAATAATCCTACAAATTTGTTGGATTAATTATCCATTGGATTAATAATCCTAAACCAAAATGTTAAAACAAACATGAGATAATTGGGCCCACGGATTAATAATCCTAATCCCATGCTCTAATCCACCCAATCAAACATGCCCGAAAGGTACAGTTTCTCCAAAAGTACCTGCTTCAAGAGCCCAGAAGTGTGCAGAAGCTCATGTCAATCCTCCTTGCAAAATTTCTCCCAGTCCAAACCACTCAACATGTATTGCATATTCTCTCTCCCCTCTACTCCTGTGCCACCTAATCTTTTTACTCTTCTACACGCTGTCTCACATCCAACAGCCAATTTATACAAGAATTCCTGTCATCCAACTAAGTGTGTATGTCAGTTGAGCAGAGAATCCCCAGTCCCAAAAGCCCTCTATCCCAATTTACTCATAGACATTAGATCATGCCTCAAGGTTCTCATACCATGAGTTTATAGCATGATCCAGTAACTGTGAATAATTTGGAACAAAATGAGAGAACTTTTGGAAAAGAGGATCCTGACGGTAGTAACTTCATAAAGAATCAAGCATTCAAACATAAGATAGTATAACAAAATCAAAAACCAAAATATCAGGAACTTTTGAGGACATCACAGGTATGCATAGTCCATGAGATCATGGTTGCCTCAACTATCTTCAGCTTGCAAAATAATGAAATCATGCCAAATCTACAAATTAACAATACAAGGAATAACTCGGTCCTAAGCAGTATGTAAGTTTCTGAAAACACCTCAACTAAGAACTTTTTAGCTAACAGAAGCATCGCATAAGTACATCATGCCAACCAACCATCCCAAAATATCTGCAAGTCAAAAAAATATATCCAAATTGAAAGATGTTAATTTCCCTCCATGAGAACATCAAATAACAAACAATAATGCTTTGAACAAGATCATCCCCTAAAGTTTATCTTCCTCATGACATACCTCTCTATACGGATTTCTATTTCACATTTGCAATGCAATAGCAGCAACACCTGAATATGATTCATTGAATATTCAAATAAGAATCAGAGAGACGCTATTAGACCTTGGCAAGTTGGTTACACAAGTAGATGTCTCGACCAATTCTGCCTTTTTCATCTTCAACACAAATGTTCCAGCAACAAAGTTAAAAATTTATTGTACAAAACACACCTTTAAGTCAGTTATTAGCATGTTGAAATCAATCTTCTCATTATAAGCTAGTGAAATGCAGAGACATGCAAATAGTAATTTTTTGAAGATTATCATATCAGAAGTGAGATAGTGTAACTGGAGTAAAAATGTGAGTCTGAATCCATCTCAAAGGTAGGCCACACTAGAGGGCTAACTATATACAAACACAAAAAGACTTAAAACCTACAAAGTCCTACTGGTAGTCCAGTAATAGCATATTGAATATTCAGAAGAAACTATAACTCAAGTAACTTAGTAAATGTGACCACTATTTAACACTTAATGCTGTATTCCCCCAAGGATATGGTCTACAGCGCTAATTTACAGATTGAATTATATAGAGTATTTTCAACTCAACACAAGAGCACTCTCCATAACAACTGGGATACTTATCACCCTCTTTGTCCCATGCACCCTCTTGTTGTAAATGACGATGCAACAAGAAGAGAAAACATGGGAAAGAGGATGAGGTATAAGGAGAGAGAAAGAGGATCAAACGCACTACAAACACCGATTTCAATAGATGCACTTGCATATGCATGCTTTAAATGCATATCTGTGGTTGTGCAAGATTACAAGATGTCTAGAAGTCTAGATACAAGTACTTGTGTTCAAAAATCAAAAGTTACAACTAAATCATTGCTCCCTCCAAAAGTAACATTTTATTCAATTTTGAAAAAGCACAATAATTTACAAACATGCATTAAATGCATTACCATCTATTTACTACATTGTGATGTTTCCTTTCCCCCCCCCCCCCCTGATCTTTTTCTTCCTTTTCTTCTTCTTCTTCTACTTGTGGTCATGTTGCAACTTATTGCATAACAAAAGAGTATAGTAAAAAACTGAGCAATAACCACTCGCTTTCAACATAGACAATTTATTAGAACATCTAAAAATGAAAATATGGATTCTAACTCATGTTCTGTCAGAAAGTAGTCCAAATTTCCTTATGTGGATGTCCCAAAATTATTGATCACATTGAAATAGCATATGAGTATTTTTCATTTGAATTTCTCACCATACCGTTTTTATAATATTAATTACAAATTTCTCCTCCGAAATAGTCAACAATATATGGCAAAAGAATAGTACACTGCAAATGAAAGCCTTCAATGCCATCTTATAAAGGGTAAAAATTTAGTGGTCTGGAACCACCACGTCAATTTTGGTCCCGAACACTCAGGATCGGTCACATGAATACAATGAGGCCTAAGATCCCATCTTTCCACCTTCTCGAGGAGGTGAGTCCTAATAAAGTGGGATCTCAAGACTTACCTCTTCGAAAAAGTGAAAAAGTGAGACCTCAAACCCCACTTTTTCCTATGTGGTATGATTTGGAATCAAAGTTGACATGATGGTCTTAGATCACGAAATAATTACTCCCAAATAAGATTTTAAATCTTCAAAGTGGACAAATTCTCAAGGATAGTGCAAATATATTTTTATTTATATGGAAAAAGCCCAAACAATGGTTAACTAGCTTTAAAATTGGTTTTACATTCCTTGTAGAAGTGGGTAGTTAAGAAACGTACAACCATTAAATGCGTTGTAAACCAAAGCCCATGGGCACTTGCTAGCAATACCTTATTTATATAACAAGAAATGCCAATAAGTATAAATGTCCAACACTCGCGTTTAAACTTTGACCATATCAAGAATGTAGTGATGCACATGTGATAAACATGGTGCAAGGACACCATTTTCCCCATCACAACTTTTAACACCATACAAAATTATCAAATCTTATCTTAGAAACCAATACAATAATATTGTTAGGGTCCTAACAAGAAATTTTGCATTTTCTTAATTTAATAAATGGTTGTATACTATGATTAAAGTGGTCCTCTGCAAACTCAAACTCCTTTCACAATACCCAAGCTTCATTGCCCAAGTGATATGTCTATTTTATTTTGTTAATCGAAGTGCTATCACATAACGAACATAGATGTGATCCAAATCCCTACGAACACCAACCTTAATAGATGCACTTCTAGACAAGCATGTTTTAAATGTATATCTACGGTTGTACAAATTTACACGATGTCTAAAAGTCCAAACACAAGTATTTTTTTCAAAAACCAAATGTTACAACTAAATCATTGGTCCCTCCAACAACAAAACATTGTTCACTTTGAAAATGCACAATAATTTAAGAATGTTCGTTAAAATGCATTCCCATGCATTTACTACGTTGTAAGATGTCATTTATCCCCATCAAACGATTGATACTTTTTCTTTTTTGGGGGGGTCAAGTCGCAACTAATTGCATGAAAAAAGGGTATGGTAAAAAATGAGAAATAACTACTCACTTTTTAACATAGATATTTTTAGAACATCTAAACATGAAAATATAAATTTTGAATCATGTCGTGAAAAAGTAGACCAAATTTCCTTATTTCAATGTCCCAAAATCATTGTCCACGTTAAAATAGTAAATGAATATTTTTCATTGAATTTAATTGCGAGCTTCTTCATTTTTAATTAGTCAAACATACATGGCAGAATAGTATACTATAAAGTATAAATGAATGCCTTTAATGCTACTAAGGGAGAAATATTCAATGGTTTAGGACCACCACGTCAATTTTGGTCCCAACTAGATCGGGCTACAAAGAAAAAGTGGGGCCTAATGTCCCACCTTTCCACTTTCTTGAAGAGGTGAGTCCCGACAAAACAAAACCATGAGCCCCACTTTATCGGGACTCAACTCCTCGAAAAAGTGAAATGACGGAACTTGGATCCCATTTTTTACTATGTGAATGACCATGAACGGTTTGAGACCAAATGTGCCGTGATGATCCAAAAAAACCGAATAATTACTCCCAATTAAATTGTACATATTTTCAAAGTGAACAAATTCTCAAGGATAGTCGCCATGAATACTGGCACGAGTATCAATGGACAAAATGTTATTTTCACCCATAATTGAAGGAATTATAGGTTTTGCAACTCCAAAATAATGACCATGCAATGCATCCTCCGATCAAAGCTCAAGAGCCATTTAAAAAGTATTTGTATTGGTGTCGACTCTCTTGACTCCAACACATATCAAGCAAGTGAATGTCTTTTAACTTTTCCAATCTTCTTCACAAGACTATAATATGTACGTTCCATAACATTGCATTCATGACTTAAACAATAGAATGCCTTATTACTAAGGTACAAATCCAAGACTCAATTCGTTCACCTCCACTTCAATGCCACTTCCTAATGGAAAAATATCCAGTGGTTCAAGACCACCACGTCAGCTTGGTCTCAACTACTCATGATCGGCCACATAAAAAAAGATAAGACAAAAAGTCCAACATTTCCACCTTTCCAGGGAGGTGGCTCCTAACAAGGTAAGACCTTTAATCCCACTTTTTCCTATGTGACTGACCACAAATGATTTGAGATCAAAGTTGATGTGATGGTCCAAGACCACCAAATAATTACTCAGATGTAAAATTGTACATCTTCAAAATGAACAAATTTGTAAGGATAGTGTGAGTATATTATTTATATGGCAAACGCTAACTAGTGCTAACTAGCTTTAAAATGGTTGTGCATTCCTTGCAGAAATGGGTAGGTAAAAAATGGTTGTACAGTCTACTCAACTAAAAGTAAGGCCAAGTTTGAGAACTTGTAAAAAGTCAAAAAGTCAAAAAGTTACTCAAAAAGTTAAAAAGTTAACACTATTCACCAAAAGTCAACAATTACGGCTGCACAACTCCCAATTCGAATTTTTCCCTACAAATCAATTTTTACAATTTTTTATTACACATTTTTTCATAAAAAGTCAAAAAGTTAACCCAAACATCCATATTTTCAACCTCAATTTTTTAGTCTAAAAAGATAAAAAGTGCACTTATTTAGGACACCCCAAACAACCCCTAAATATGACCATTACTTAACACTTAAAAATTGTATTCCTTCCCCCAAGGATATTGTCCACAACATTAACTTATGGATTGAATTATGTCAAGAATTTTCAAGTCACTCACATAATTTGCCATGAGTGTTGCCATGGGATTGGGCCTCATACCATAACACTTCCAAATGGCGAAAAATCTACAGTTAGATTGGTCAGTTGCATTGTCTCCGGAGCAGAAATTTTTGTTATAAATTATACTGGCAAAGGACAGTCTATAAACATACTGAAAGAACATAACATTACTTACACCTGGAAAATTGATAATTTCTCATCTCTAGATTTTGGAGTTCATTGCTCTGATGTCTTCACTTTTGGAAATCGAAACCGGTATGCAATGTTTGAGTTTGCTGTCAATTACTATATGCAAATTGACAATTTGACAATTTACTGCTTTTTATGCCTTCCTCTAACAAAAATAGGAGATTACGGCTATATCCCAAAGGATATTCAACTGCAAAGGATACATGCCTGTCCCTCTTTTTAGGGTTACATGATTTGAAAACCTTTCCTTCTGAACGAAAAACATATACAAAATATAAGATGCGCATAAGGAACCAATACCATGGCAAGCATATGGAAACTGAAGGTGAGATATAACAGAGGTGTCAGAGAATCAATTTGGGTTTATGTCTGGTAGGTCAACAATGAAAGCGATCTATCTTTTGAGGAGAGTAATAGAAAAGTCTAAAGAAAAGAAAAGAGACATTCATATGGTGTTTATCGACCTTGAGAAAGCATATGACAGAGTGTCCCGGGATATAATATGGTGGGTGTTAGAGAAGAAAGGGGTGACAAAAGGTTACATTGACGTGATTAGGGACATGTATGAAGGAGTGATGACCACCATTAGATCGGCAGTTGGAGAGACAAATGAATTTCCTATCACTGTAGGGTTACACCAAGAATCTACCTTAAGTCCTTATCTTTTTGCTTTAGTTATGGACGAGTTGACGATAAATATTCAGGATGACGTGCCATGGTGCATGCTTTTTGCAGACGATATTGTGCTAGTGGATGAGACTAGAGAAGGAGTTAACACAAAGTTAGAGATTTGGAGAAAAGCTCTTGAATCTAAAGGAAGCAGAACTAAGACAAAATACATGGAGTGTAAATTTAGTAACAGTAACAATGAAAGCAGAGGAGAAGTGAAGATTGAGAACCAAGAATTACCTAAGAGTGAACATTTTCGTTATCTAAGGTCGATTATCATAACAGCGGGAGAGATTGATGCAGATGTGGCCCATAGGATTAAGGCGGGATGGTGTAAGTGGAGAAGTGCGTCTGGGGTATTGTGCGATAAACGAATACCCACTAGACTAAAAGGTAAGTTTTATAGAACGGCTATTAGACCAGCTATGTTGTATGGGACGGAGTGTTGGGCAACCAAGAAACAATATGTAGATAAGATGAGTGTGGCTGAGATGAGGATGCTAAGGTGGATGTGTGGTAAGACTACACAAGACAGGATTAGGAATGAATGTATTCGGGAATGGGTAGGAGTAGCACCGATAGAAGATAAGTTGAGAGAGAATCGTTTGAGATGGTTTGGTCATATTCAACGGAGACCAACAGAGGCAGTAGTGAAGAGATGCAATACTGTAATGGTAGATGAAAGTGTTAGGGGACGGGGTAGGCCTAGATTAACGTTGACTAGCGTTTTAAATAGAGATATGAATCTACTTAATTTGACTAATGAAATTTGCCTTTGATAGGGCCGCGTGGAGAAGAAGGATTCATGTAGCCGACCCCATTTGATGGGACTTAAGGCTTGGTTTGGTTTGGTTTGGTTATTCTTTTCCCTCTACAATTCCAAAAAAAGAACACAGCTTTTAAGTGCAAAATAAGTATGAATACAGTCCGAAGAAATCATATCATGGGACACTGCTTGTCTCATTTGCAAATTATGAAGAGTTTTTCATTTATGTAGATCTTTTGGGTAGTTAAATAACAATTGCCAATTCTCTTGCAGGTTCCAAATGTTTTACTTCAGGCTCCACCTCATGGGGTAGACCTTCATTCTTGTCGTTAACTGACCTCCATGATGCTTCTAAGGGCTTCATTGTAAAGGATACTTTAATTGTTGAAGCCGAAGTTCGCATCATATCCACAGTGAAGAATTTCTGTGTAAATATGCACGAGGCTTTTATCCCAGTAATACAAGGAAGTTAGTAGTATCCTTGTCCTTTAATCTGTTAAATATCATCTTGTGCATGGACAGCAACTTATGAGTTAGAGACTTTTATGCTTGGTAAGACTTCTTATCATGTGCAAGTTGTTATTTAACTGTGTGATTCGTGACTGTGACTTGTTTAGATTGAATTAAAATCATGGAGATAGTCTAAAGATCCAACTCCATTTGAGAAATATACTTCTAGCAGTTGCAAATGGTGATATTGTCATATAAATTAAAATTGAATTTGACACAAAAATAGTTATTGTACATGATTTATATTTAAAGGATCGTGACATTAGCGAATTTTTTGCTTATGTGTTCAAATGATTATTATAGATTACGGAAGGCTAATATTCTTAGGGAAGCAAAACATTGTTGTACTGTTCTATTTTTTCTTTCTAGGGTTTTAACAATGCTCATTGTTAATGTACATTGTATAATTTACCATCACCTACCACACACTTACCATCACCTACCACACACTCACCTACTACACTCACCTACCACCACCATCCACTACACCTACATCTATATAAGGAACCATTTGTAATAGACAGAAAATCATCAAAACATCAATCAATCATCAATACATAATTCATTCTCTCTCTTTCTCTATCAATTTATCTTACATGGTATCAGAGCAAGGTTGAGAAGCTAATAATTCTGCTTCACCGGCGGGCGGCAGTCTTGCCTTGGCCGCCCGCCGGACCTCTACACTTACCTTCACTTCGCTGCCACAAATTCCATAACTGAACTGAAACTCTTCCTCTCTCTTACTTCTCGGCTCTCTCAGACCATGACTGTCTGAAGGTGGGTTCCAGGAATTCAAGTTGCTAGAGCGACTCGGGGAAGGGAAGAAGCCAACAGCCATCATTGCTTTGTCGTCTTCTAGTCCAACTCCACCTCCTCTCACTCCATCCACTGGTGTTCTCTCTCCTGTTCTGTCCATTCAAAGCTCAGAAGCGCCGGAAAACCCCTCCGGCATACCACCGCCACAACCGGTGTCGGCCAACTTAACCATCACAACAGCCAGCGGTTCCTCCAGCGTCATCAGCCCCACCACTAGAAAGTGTTGCCAAAGAAATGGGGCCAATTGTCTGATTAAGACCATACTCAGCCACTGCCTTGTAGGCCATGTCTGTTGCTCGCCGTATATCATCAAGTGCACCTGTTGACACACGGCCTGCATAAACAACTTCTTCAGCTGCACGTCCTCCAAGAAGAGTAACCAAGCGTCCATGTAACTCATCAACAAAGAGCAAATATCTATCCTCAATGGTGGGAGGAGTGTAAGTAAACCCCAATAATTTTCACTTCCCTGCAACTGCAGCCTTCTCACTTCCCTGCAACTTGGCAGTTTTCTTTTCAATCCCAGCTATCGATCGCTCCACCGCTTGAATAAAGTCAATTCTCTCCAACAACAATCCCACTAACCAATGCCCTTTACTCTCTCTCTGACCCAT
The DNA here is from genome assembly GCF_055761805.1 of Camellia sinensis. Lineage (NCBI taxonomy): Eukaryota > Viridiplantae > Streptophyta > Magnoliopsida > Ericales > Theaceae > Camellia > Camellia sinensis. Next base: position 95,289,986 of record NC_138962.1, read on the forward strand.
CCACCGCCCAATTTTATTTTTTTATTATAAAACTTAGTTGGTGCTCTCCCCACTCCATCCTTTGCTTTCCATTACGTTATTATTTATTTCTTTATTTTTCTCTCTCTCGCCATTTTCTCCCCATCAGCCCACTTTAATCATATCCATCATATTTTATTAAATCACCATCCACACAATTTGTTTTTGTTTAACAATATATATATCTAAAAAAAAAACCAAAACAATTTATAAATTTGCACAACACCCATATTTTATTCATCTCAGGGATCAACCCCGATCATAATTTTACACAAAAAAAAAACAACAACAACACCAACAACAACAACAACAACAACACCACAACCACACCCACCGTGGGATTTTTTCTTCTCTACTCTGCCGCCGGTCTTTTCTTCTTGCCTCCGTCCTGGGCAGCCCTTGCCGGTGCTGCCTCCGTGTTTTCCACGCCGCCGAGTACGTTCACTCCCACATACTCCTCCACTGCAGCATATGGCGGCCCTCCAAATCGGAACATCACGGTGGCCTTCCGCTTCAGCTCCTTGTTTTCTGCCCTTAGCACGCTTATCTCTGCTCGCGCATCCTTATACATGCGTTGGAGCAGCGCCAGCTGGGAGTTTAACTGCTGCACCTCATTTGCCCTACTCTGCAGCCGGTTCGACAAGTTTGTCACCGCAGTCATGGTTTCCACACATGACTTCAATGTATACTGATTGACTTCCACATCCGACTGCACTGCCATTCTTTGCTCCACAGACCGCATCGGAAAGTTCAACGGAGCAAACCCTGGGGCGCCTGGTTGAGGTTTAGGGGCCACCGCACCCGTTATCTCTCTTGTTGACTCGTTGAGGTCGGGAAAGAGAGTAAGCAGACCACGGGACGACGAAGCCATTTTCTGGGCAACAGAGTGTTACAGAGTCTCTCTCTCAGAAACGGCAGAATTTTTCGGAGGATTTCGCAGGTTTTTTGCCTCTGCCTTGGCCTCAGGCTTCGCCTTGGTTAAATAGCCGAGGCAGCCACGCGCATCGCGCGCCTCTTGACGCCCGACAAATTGGCACGCCTTTTCATGGCACATCTTTTGATAAAGTGGGCACGCCTTTTGAGGGCACGACTTTTGAGGGCTCGATATATATCTACATGTATATTTTTTGGGCAGCCTATCTACACACTCATACAGTGTCTTCTACACTGGTCAGCTTTATCAATCCCTTTGTTTCAACCTCAAATAGGTTTCTATCTTCACACCTATTTGAGTTTGAGGGGGGGGGGTTATACACAGTATCATGTATAAGTCGCTCATGGCGCACTGTGCATCACCACAACCTCTGCTACAACGGTCCGACATGACCCCGTAAACTGTCTGCTACAACGGTCCGACATGACCCCGTAAACTGTCCTGCTACATCGGTCCGACATGACCCCGTAAACTGTCTTCTACAACGGTCCGACATGACCCCGTAAACTGTCCTGCTACAACGGTCCGACATGACCCCGTAAACTGTCTTCTACATCGGTCTGACACGACCACACAGTGTCTGCTACAACGGTCCGACATGACCCCGTAAACTGTCTGCTACAACGGTCCGACACGACCATACCGTGTCTTCTACAACGGTCTGACACAACCATACAGTGTCTCCTATCCCATTTTTAATTTTATTTGTCAGCTTATTTTTCTGTTTTGTTACTCTCTCCAAACTCAAGTTGGCTAGTACCTATCCTCCTTGAGTTTGAGGGGGGCTGTTAATGTACATTGTATAATTTACCATCACCTACCACACACTTACCATCACCTACCACACACTCACCTACTACACTCACCTACCACCACCATCCACTACACCTACATCTATATAAGGAACCATTTGTAATAGACAGAAAATCATCAAAACATCAATCAATCATCAATACATAATTCATTCTCTCTCTTTCTCTATCAATTTATCTTACACTCATTATAATATTCCAGTGAAACAATGATTGAACCAAGTTGACACAATCCATATCCACCCAATCTTCTCAACTAGAGGCCCTTGTAATATTTCTCATATCTTCTTGTCAAACTCTATTTTGAATTTTATGGTTTCATGAAATTTGAATCCAAGCTAAATCATATAAATATTGAACTCACATGAGACCAAACAATTAACGAGGTTAGATTTAGTTTGAAATTACGATTTTAAAAGCTTATCATCATTGATCACAATCTACTAAACCAACAAATAATTAGTCTTCATTTTTTGAAGTAAAAATTGTTTAAAATATTTAAGAATTAGTTTTAGCACTCTACAAGAACACTTTCTATTATTATTTTACTTAGCCCTATTTTATACTTGAATGAATTCCAAAATCCACTATTTTAAAAGCACTCTGTCTAGAAGTTCAAAATTAAAAATTTTGGAATAATTATCTCAAATTCTATTTTTTTGGGCCATAAGGACAACAATATTTTGAAAGACCATATTACAACCATCGATCTATTCACCTGTCTACCTATCTATTCATATTACCACCGGCCTCTAATGCTGACGAATTTTTCAGCCACTTTTTGATAAATATTCCGGCTAGGGATGTAATCAATTCGGGACAGTTGTTGTTTAGGTGAAAGTTTACACCAAACTGATAATGTCGGTTCTATTATATTGAGAACCAATACAGACCGGATTTTTCACTAAACTGCATCAAACCACACTAATTCAAACGGTTCGGCTCGGTGAGGTTTTTGGCTTATGACTTTTAAAATTTGAATTACTTCTTAAATTTGTAACATAGTAAATACTTTATAGAAAAATATTGAATTAGCCATTTGTACATTACTTCAATATCAAATCCATCCATTCACAAAAATACAAACAAAAGAATTAATAAATACCAAGGTAGCGTTTGGTAACGTTTACATTTTTTGTTTATGTTTACAAAAAATTTATATACCGGTTTTTGTTTATTTTTAGAAAAACATAAATTATAAACGCGTTTGGTTTGAACAAAATATTTAAAAAAATTTAAAAACATAAACTAAAAAATATGTTTGTTCAAACCTAAAATATTTATATTTATATTTATTATTTATGACAATGGGATCACACACATTATAATTGAAAAAAATTAATTAAAAAAATAATTGAAAAAAAATTTAATTGGGAAAAAAATTTAATTGAAAAAAAAATTAATTGAAAAAAAAATTATTTGAAAAAAATTTATTGAAAACTAAAAGTGTAAACTCATTTTTTGAGTTTACGTTTTTTTCCTCAAATTTATAAACTGAGACAACCATTTATAAATCAAAAAAGTTATCAAACAAGTTTTTATGATAGTTTTTTTAATTTTTGTAAATATAAACTAAAAACTGAAAACGGAATAGTTACCAAACAGACCCAGTGTTTAAACTTTTATTGAAGTAGAATTAAAAACAAAATATAATCTGAAAACCAAAGTCTTGACACTAAGCAAAACTAAAATTTAAAACCATCATCCCAAAAGACTAAATCACAAGTCTATCAATTAGAGTTATAACAAAAAATTGAAAATGACATAAACATCACATAACTACATAGGCATAGTAGTAGCAAAACTTGACTCAAACACACATTAGTAGCAAAATAACAACTTATTGCTACTGTCAAACCTAGAATATTGAAGAAAAAATAAACAATTAAATGAATCAACTGAACTTTGTACTCAACCAACTTCATTATATATATATATATATATATTATGTTTAATATATGAAACTTTCGGTCAATTTCGGTTTAATTCGGTACACAAGGTGCCTAAATCGGTACTGAACTGAGTACCAAAAAAAATTAATTTTAAAAACCGCATAGATCAATTCATATTAAAAAAATTGACCAAATATAGTCGGTTTGATCTTGTTCAGTTCAACCGGTTTGATCAATTTTTTCGATTTTTCTTACATTCCTAATTCCGATGATGACAAGTTTCCTCACAATGAGCCCACTAGTGTCCGGCGGTCGACAATGGTCAGTGATGATAATAGTATGTGAGTAGGAATAGAACTAGGATTTTATTATTGGCGGGCCAGAAGAAAAATATTTTTTTTTACCATACATAAAATATATGTATGTACAATATGATATATAAATAATATGTACATAAGAAAAAATTTAAAAATCATAGAAGCAATTTTTAGTAAGATGAAGAAGTTTTTTTTGTGCAAAATAGAAAGAGAATACAAGATGGAAGAGAAATAAGATATGTATTTTTTTTTTTATTTTGGGAGGCCATTTTATGTATAAAATGCTATATATATATATATATATATATATTTAAAGTGCTATGGCAAATAGTATTTTTTACAAAATCAAAAGGAACATGACCCCTCACACTCTTTTCCTAGTTCCGTCCCTATGTATGAGAGTGCAACAATACAAGGATAAAATAAAATAAAATAAAAAAAATAATTTTTACTTCTTACTAGGGGTTGTTTGGGGTGTCCTAAATAAGTACACTTTTTGTCTTTTTAGACTAAAAAGTTGAGGTTGAAAATATGAATGTTTGGGTTAACTTTTTGACTTTTTATGGAAAAATATGTATTAAAAAATTATATAAATTAATGTGTATGAGAAAATTAGTATTAGGAGTTGTGCAGCCGTAATTGTTGACTTTTGGTGAATAGTGATAACTTTTTAACTTTTTGAGTAATTTTTTGACTTTTTAACTTTTTTGAGACTTCCCAAACTTGGCCTAATATATTTCATTAAGCATGTCTTTAATACCAAACAGAGCAGTCACAAAACTTATGTCATATATATGGGTGCTGTTATGGTGTGCAACCCCTTAAGGTTGCACACCATATGCAACCATCACAAAAGGTATAAGTGGAAGGTATAAACATAAAACAGGACAGCAAACAGATAGGCGTAAGTGTAAGGTGTAAGTTGCACACTTAAGAAAAGTCCCATATATATATACCCAACGAAAAGTGGATTCATCACCAATTTTTTCGTATTTAAATGGCAAAAAGTTCAAGACTATTTTGAGAACATAAAATTTTAGTTAAAAAATCATAAAGATGCAACAAAATGTTAGCTCTTTCCTATAGTTTTTTTACCAATCTTTTTTGTCAAATGCCAAAAAAAATTACTAGAAAAATCAATTTCCAAAATAGGCTTTAGTAGGTGTTTTGAAAAACTCATACTTAGATTTCAACCGACTTTTAATGATTTTTAAAAAATAGTTTAACCAATTTTTGTTACTTTTTTGATCCACTTAATCTTGATAAAATTTGTATATATATTTTTTTAAAAACTCATTGAATATAATAAAATATGAAGAATCTTCATATATTTTTGTATTTGGTGATTTTTTATATAAAAAAATATAAATATTATACTTTTTGAGTGTATCTAAATTAAGTGTATTTAAAAAATAAAAAAATTGCGCAAAGTATTTGTTAAAATTTCACTAAAAATAAAAATATAAAAAAACTATCAATTTTTCAAAAAAAATAAAAGAAAATGAAAAAACCGATAACCAAACAAAATTTTGTCTTTACGCGCGTCCCCAGATTACCAATAAAAGCTTGGCTTTGGAGTATCGAGACTCATGAGTATTTATTACTGAACTCTTTCCCGTAGAAAAAGCAGAGAAGATGGAAGAGAATGGCAACTCTGGTGCCCCTCTGTCTCTCACTAGGATTTTATTTTATTTTATTTTTTAAACTATTATCAGTTTTTCTTTGTTCGCCTAAACTTTTAATTTTATCTGCTAGTTCTTAAAATTTTTTATTTCAGTTTTATATAGTTGAATTAGAGATGATTGTACAAATCATTCCCATGAAGTTTTTGATCAAATTTTAACCACAAAAAAATTAGATTTTAGGGTTAAATACATCAAATTGGTAGTCCAGTGTGAAACATAAGAAATGGTTACCAAAATGGTGTGAGGGATAAAAAGTAAAATTAACCCTTATTGTATTTATAAGAGGGTCCGTCTGTTGTTGGGTGTTTATGGTCAGGATTATATAAATAATGAGAGAGAAACAAGAGCACCACCCATGTTGATTACAATAAATATATATATATATATATATATATATATATATATATTAGATGGATGTGTCATGAAAATCAACAGTTGAATGCAGAAGGAGAAGAAAATAATTTGAAAAGTTATCAATTTTTTTTTTTAGAAAGGTGAAAAGTTATCAAAATTTAAATGTGAAAATCAAAATATAAAGTAGTTATATACAAGGTTGATAGAATCAGGATGCTTGGTAGGATTATTAGTAAGGACTTGCGGATCGGATCATAAAATCATAAGATTTTACTTTTAGTGTAAAATAAAATAAAAAATTATCTATAATGATAATGTATGTTAAATAATTTTAAAATTATTAAAAAAATGATAAATTTGATGTAATGCATCTTTTACGTTAATATAAATTAGAAGAAATGTTTGGAGAAAGAATTTATAGTAAAATTTTTATATAGATATACACATATACATACATATATAAGAATTAAATAATAAGATTTTTTTTTTTTGGTAGGATCAGGATTGTAGTAGAATCGGGATTATAGTACAATTCTATACGATTTTATGACTAAGATTGTAGTCACTTTAAAATCCTAATGAATTTAATCTAGCACGATCCGAATCGTTTGCCCAACTAGACAATTCAGTTCGGGATTCTGGTAACTATGGTTATATAGAGATAGTTGTATAGGGACAATTTGAGAAAGGCAAAAGTGTGTTTACTTTATATAATAATATAAATAAATTGTATAGATAGATAACGTATATGTATATATATGCATGTGCATAAAGAGAGAGACAGAGGATGCCGGTTTTGCGTCGACTTCGTGACTCTGCGTTTTGAGTCGGGTTAAGTAGGTGGTTTTTAAAGTTTGATTTGAAATTTAATGACATTATATATATATATATATATATATATAATTTTACTTGTTTAACTTTTGAACTTTTAATTGAGTTAAACTTGAGTAGTTTTTTTTAAAATTGTATATATAATTTCTAAAATTATAATAGGTAATTTATATTTTAAATAAATTTTAAAAAATGTGTTTATAATTTATTTTATTATTATAAAATTAATATATTACTTGGGAATTATGCTTGCAGCTTTGCCGTGTTTGGTACTCGTACTAGTACCTAAAAATAAAATAAAAATTCGATAATATCAATTAAGCAGTATACTTAACAAATAAAGCTGTGTTTGTTTGACAAATTAGGTTAGATGAGATTGTTAGCGAGAAGATAGTTAGTGAATAGATTATTAATGAGAGGATTGATAGTGAGAAAATGATTGTTTGTGATGTACTATATAGTGGTCGGCAAATATATATATAAGTGCACTTTTTGGCTAAAAAAGTAGAGAAAAAAAAATATATATTTGGGATAACTTTTTGACTTTTTATAAAAAAATGTGTAATAAAATATTGTTATAAAATCAAAATGACTATTCTACCTTTGTTGACTTTTTGATTTTTGGATAATTAAATTCAAATAGCAAAATAATAATTTTACCCTCTAGACTTCCCCCACAAGCTTCTCTCAAATAGTATAGACTTTTTTGATTTTTTAGTAATTTTTTGACTTTTTAACTTTTGTATTAAAAAAATTAAAACAAACAGGTGCACTTCGTAAAAAAATAATTTTTTTATATAAAATAGACTCAATTCTCTCATTATTTTCTTAATTTTATCCAAAACTCAGCCAAGCTAATCCCTTTACTGAAGGAGATTACTAAGCCCCTTGGACTATCAATTTGCCCCTCTCATTTCACTACCAAACATATTATAAAGAGGGCTGCTATTAGCACTTTCCTTTCTTCTTTAGACTCTCCAATTCTTTGAACCCCCACCCAACTAAATGAGGCCCCTCAATTTTCTTATTGAACCCCCACCTTAATTCCAATTATACCCTCACTCTAACCCACCTTCCCAACCCAACCATTGCCAGCTCCGGCCACAACCTTCACCGCTGGCACCACTCTCCGGTTAACTCCAATCCAAAGCCACTTTTCGATCAACTTCATCGCGGCCCCCACAGTCAACCACCCCCAGCAGTTTCAGATAACCTCAATCCAAAGCCACTGTCGTGAGCCATCGTCCCGAGCCCCTCACTCTCTCTCTCTCTCTCTCTCTCCACCATCACCTGCCTACCATTGTCGGTCACTGCTCATCCCAACTCAAAATCGTGAAGGCAAAGAAGGCGACTAGGGTTTGAGGTCACAAATCACGACGGCGGCTAAGGTTGATATCTCAGATCACGACGGCGATGGAGGTGGCTAGGGTTAAAGGTCACAAATCGTCGTCCCCGTCGCCATTGCGCCTCCAAACCCTATCAAGCCAACTATGCGCAGAGAGAGAGAGAGAGAGAGAGAGAGAGAGAGATTCCAGCAGCGGTGGGTTCGTGATTGGTAGGGGTGGAGATTGCGATTGCAGTGGAGATCGCAATTTTAGAAAAAGAAAAAGAAGAGGGAGACGGATGTGGCAATTGGCGATGAGGGGCTGGTCGGTGGGCGATGGAGGTGGTAGTTGGAGTAGAGAGGGGTTAGTGTTAGGGTTAGGGTTTGGAAAATTAAGGTTAGAAGATGAGAAATAAGGGTAAAAGTGAAATTTTATGTTGGGATAAAATTGGAAATAAAAAAAATTTGAAAGAGGTAGAGGTCCAAAGGAAAAAGGTACGTGCCAATAACACCACTCATTATAAATGAAATCCACAACCATAATAGTCCAATCCAACCACTCAAATCGCGAAACAAACCTGGCCTAAAAGTTTAACCCCACTTTCTACGAGTTTTTTTTTTTTAAATATTCTAAAAAAAATAATTTAGAGAATTGACCAACTTTTCAAACTATTTGAAAAACTAATCTGCTTTTTAAAATCACATTTTGTAAATGTAATTTTAAATTAAAATTGCATTTGTAACATGCAATTTCACTAAGAATATTAAAAATGTAATTTATGATGATATAGACTTCACTAAGATAAATTATATTTTCAATATGCGATTTCAAGGTAAAATTGGTCAATTCTCTAAATTATTATTTTAAAAAAAATATATTAAAAATAAAATTCCACTTTCTACGCGGTACAAAGTTTCTTTTCTTTTCTGCATTTTTTTTTCCCCTTCATATGAATGGGTTTGCTTTTGCAGTTTTGCCGCCCATTCGGCAAATGGTTTTATAAAAGCTTGGCTTCGGTGCAGAGACAGTAGACTTTAGCAATGGAGTGTTCTCCCAAATCCTGTGGAGAGGCTGCAGATAACATGGAAGAAGGGAAATCATGCCATCCTATCCCTCCTCTTCACAATGCCAACTCTGGTACCTCTCTCTTCCCTAATTTTTTGCTCATGTGTTCAAATGATTATTATAGATTACTGAAGGCTAATATTCTTAGGGAAGCAAAACATTGTTGTACCGTTCTATTTTTTCTTTCTAGGGTTTTAACAATGCTCATTATAATATTCCAGTGAAACAATGACTGAACCAAGTTGACGCGATCCATATCCACTGTAACGCCCTCAAAATAACAACAATAAACCCATCAGATAAGACATACATTTATAAGTAAACTAATCACCTTCTTTCATTCATTAGAGTTCCATTACGTAAGTATTACATGCCAACATCATAACAAAATGCCCTACGGGCTTACAGCTTTCCAAGTTAACACTTGGTTACAACAAAAGAGTACTAACTCGTTTACACAATAAGCCCTAGGCTTGAAGTTACATGTAATACATCAAAAGTTAAGCGACAAAAGTATGTCCGCCACTAGCCTCCCAGCTATGTCCTTGGAGGTGGCATGCTTCCTGCACCTGAAAATGATATTCCCATATAGGGTGAGCCACAGCCCAGTAGAAATACACTAAACCAACCATGGACAATGACTAAAATATTAGCAATTGATAGATGGTCAACACTAATACAATCACATAAATCACATATTTATGTCTTACAACTTATGAGTCTAAGTTACCTTTCATTTTCCCTTTTTTTCAACAGATAAGCATGCTAGCTCTATCAACATTTCCACAGATATGTATAAAAACTATATCTCACATTCAGATAAGCATACAAGCTATATCCACATTCTCAACAGATATGTATAACAACAATATCCCACATTCACAGATAAGCATATAAGCTCTATCCACACTTCACAAAGATAAGCATATGAGCTCTATCTTCACTTCTCTAGACAAGCATATGAGCTGTGTCTACGGAGTTCATCCCCTATCTCCTCCCAATACCTATCCGGTTTAGAGGTACATCCCCTATCTTCCCCTAAACCGCGGAGTACATCCCCTATCTCCTCCTCTACACATAACGTATACAAACACAATGGTTCTATATACAATCACCCAATACATACAAATAATGTATTCTATCAACCGTCAAGTTCCATGACACATTTCATTGATTAGTTTCAGTTTACCTAATCATCATGCATTGTCTACAACAATCACGACTATCCTCCACCGATAGCCTAAAGCAATTATTTCTAAAACAGAAAATAAATGCACAAATGGATATTCAATCAACATTTCATTTCTTCATTCTTCTCAATTAATTATCCCAATTAATTAAACAATGTAATTAGGCCATTTTTCCATAATTACTATTTCAACCCTTAGGTCCCTTTTTCATCAATGATTCAACAATCATTCCATTTTTTCTATGCCAAACATGCATCTAGGTTTATTATGAATAAAACCCCAACTTTTGTAAAATTACACAAAAGTCCCAAACTTTCACAAAATTACCAAACCAAGCCCAACATCTCAAAATACCAAAATTTAAAGACAAAACCCATAGAGAGGAGTAGGATATCCCTACCTCAAATTCGGAGTCCCAAAGAAGAAGACGACAAAACCCAACGTGCTCCAAAACCCGAGATTTTCAGATTAAAATGAAGCCCTCGACGATCAACAACTTTTTTGTAAAGGCCAAAGGTGAGCAAATCACTCCTACTAGATCAAAACCTAGAGAGAAGGTAGAGTCTAGAGTGAGAGGCTCAACAATGGTGATTTTGGAAAAGTAAGAGAGAGAAGAGAAAGTGAAAAAGTGATTTGAAGAGTCACAAATTCGAAACTTAAACCCAGTCGTCCGCTCGAGCGTAAAACACCCCGCTCGAGCGTCACTCACAGACACCCGCTCGAGCGTCCAAACTTACGCTCGAGCTCCGGATGCACTCTCCCAGCACTTTAGCAGAACCAGGCCTCCGCTCGAGCTTCCAACTCTACGCTCGAGCGGCCACTCACACAGATCCGCTCGAGCGGCCAACTCTACGCTCGAGCGTACAACACTGTACAACAACTACTGGATGGGTGTATTACCCGCTCGAGCGCCATCACCTCCGCTCGAGCGTACAGGCCAAAAATCTGGGCAACTAGTTTTGGTTTCTAAACTCAACCAACCTGAAACAAATCCGTCCAACACATCCTATAACTCAAATACGAAGTAAAAGGATGTAAACAAAATAATAATTAACTACCAACATCCACGGACACATGTCCGGATCACTGTACAACAAGGGTAAACCCGGGATCGCTATATCCACCCAATCTTCTCAACTAGAGGCCCTTGTAATATTTCTCATATCTTCCTGTCAAACTCCATTTTGAATATATATATATATATATATATATATATATTATGTTTAATATATGAAACTTTCGGTTAGTTTCGGTACACAAGGTGCCTAAATCAGAACCGAACTGAATACCGAAAAACATTAATTTTAAAAACTGTATAGACCGATTCATATTAAAAAATTGACCAAATATAGCCGGTTTGGTTTGGTTTGGCTCAACCGGTTTGATCGATTTTTTCGATTTTTCTTACATTCCTACTTTCGATGACAACAAGTTTCCCGACAATGAGCCTGCTAGCGTCCGGCAGTCAACAATGGTTAGTGATGATAATAGTGTGGGAGTAGGAACGGAATTAGGATTTTATTATTGGAGGGCCAGAAGAAAAATATTTTTTTTTAGCACACACATAAAATACATGTACAATATGATATATAAATAATATATACATAAGAAAAAATTTAAAAATCATAGAAGCAATTTTTAATAAGATGATGAAGTTTTTTTTGTGCAAAATAGAAAGAGAATACAAGATGGGAGAAAAATAAAATATGTATTTTTTTTTTTGGAGGGGGCCATTTTATGTATAAAATGCTAATTCTGTCCCTATGTGTGAGGATGTAACAATACAAGGATAAAATAAAATAAAAAATAATTTTTACTTCTTACTAATATATTTCATTAAGCATGTCTTTAATACCAAAACAGAGCAGTCACAAAACTTTTGTCATATATATATACCCAATGAAAAGTGGATTCATCACCAATTTTTTCCGTATTTAAATGGCAAAAAGTTCAGGACTATTTTGAGAACATATAATTTTAGTTAAAAAATCAGAAAGACGCAACAAAATGTTAACTCTTTCCTATAGTTTTTTTACCAATCTTTTTTGTCAAATGCCAAAAAAATTACTAGAAAAATCAATTTCCAAAATAGGCTTTAGTAGATGTTTTGAAAAATTCAACTTTAATGATTTTTTAAAAATAGTTTAATCAATTTTTGTTACTTTGTTGATCCACTTAATCTTGATAAAATTTGTATAATTTTTTTTAAAAAACTCATTGAATATAATAAAATATGAAAAAGTACTGAATCTTCATTTTTTTGTAATTGGTGATTTTTTATATAAAAAAAAATACAAATATTATACTTTTTGAGTGTATCTAAATTAAGTGTATTTAAAAAATAAAAAAATTGCACAAAATGCTTTTAAAAATTAACCAAAAATAAAAATAAAAATATGGAAAAAATCTCAATTTTTCAAAAAAAAATAAGAAAAAACAGATAACCATACAAGGTATTGTCTTTACGCGCGTCTCCAGATTACCAATAAAAGCTTGGCTTCGGAGTATCAAGACTCATGAGTATTTACTACCGAACTCTTTCCCGTAGAGAAAGCAGAGAAGATGGAAGAGAATGACAACTCTGGTGCCTCTCTCTCTTGCTAGGATTAATTTTTTTAAATTTTTTAAACTATTATTATTTTTTCTTTGTTCGCTTAAACTTTTAATTATATCTGCTGGTTCTTAAAATTTTTTATTTCAGTTTTATATAGTTGAATTAGAGATGATTGTACAAATCATTCCCATGAAGTTTGTGATCAAATTTTAACCATAAAAAATTAGACTTTAGGGTTAAATAGATCAAATTGGTAGTCCAGTGTGAAACATAATAAATAGTTACTAAAATAGTGTGAGGGATAAAAAGTAAAATTAACCCTTATTGTATTTATAAGAGTGTCCATCTGTTGGGTGTTTATGGTTAGGATTATATAAATAATGAGAGAGAAACAAGAGCCACATCCGATTACAATAAATAAATAAATATATATATATATATATTAGACGGTGTCCACGCTGGATGAGTGTGTCATGAAAATTAACAGTTGAATGTAGAAGGAGAAGAAAATAATTTGAAAAGTTATCAATTTTTTTTTTTAGAAAGGTGAAAAGTTATGAAAATTTAAATGTGATAATCAAAACATAAAGTAGTTATATATAAGGTTGATAGAATCAGGATGCTTGGTAGGACTATTAGTAAGGACTTGCAGATCGGATCATAAAATCATAAGATTTTACTTTTAGTGTAAAATAAAATAAAAAATTATCTATAATGATAATGTATGTTAAATAATTTTAAAATTATTAAAAAAAATGATAGATTTGATATAATGCATTAATATAAATTAAAAGAAATGTTTGGAGAAAGAGTTTATAGTAAAAACTTTATATAGATATAGGCATATCCATACATATATAAGAATGAAATAATAACAATTTTTTTTGGTAGGATCGGGATTGTACATTACAAAAAATTAAGATTTTGGGGACCAAAATTTAGGGATAAAATTATTTTTTAGGGATCAAATATTTTTATTGCAAAAAATATCGTTATTATATTTTTAGCAACAAAAATTAGACATTAGTGATGAATTATTATCTATTTGAGACCAAATTTTTTGTCTAAAAAAATAAACCATTTTGAGACCAAATTATTTTGTCCCTAAAATTAGTGATATTTTTAAAATTTTGTTGCTAAAAGTCTTATTTTTGATTTTTTGGAACGACCTTTTAGCGACTATCTTCACAATGATAGAAATTGATCCCTAAATGTCTTTTGTAACAAAATTTTCACTTTTAGAGACTAAAACATTTGGTGTCTAAAAAACTCTTATATGTTGTAGTGATAATAAAATCAAGATTGTAGTACGATTCTATACGATTTTATGATTAAGATTGTAGTCACTTTGAATTCCTAATGAATTTAGCCTGTGTTTGGCAAGTGAGTTTGCAGGCTTTTTTGGCTATTTTAGCCACAAAAAATAAAATAGGCTATTTTAGCCATAACAAACAAAACATCACATCCAACCCATAATCATTACATTCTTCTCTCACAAAAAAACTCAAAAAAGCCAAAAAGCCAAAAAGCCCTTCCCAAACCAAGCTTTTAAGCCCAGGCTAAAATAGCCAAAAAAGTCAAAAAGTCAAAAAGCCAACCCACTTTCCAAACCAAGCCTTAATCTAGTACGATCCGAATTGTTTGCCCAACTAGACAATCTAGATCGGGATCCTGGTAACTATGGTTATATAGAGATAGCTGGATAGGGACAATTTGGGAAAGGGAAAAGTGTGACAATTCACACCAATAGAGGTGTTTACTTTATATAATAGTATAAATAAATGGGTACTTACGTGTAGTTCTTAATAAGTTGAGTTATTATCTAATAGGTCCTATGAGAAAAATTTGTCATAAAAAAAGCCACTAATTGTAAGTTTTAGCGATAATTTATAAAAATCATGACTAAAAAAAGTCACTAATTGTCAATTTTTAGCAATATATATAAAAAATTGTCACAAAAAAATTATTTTTAATGACAATTTTACCAAGACTTATTTTCAATAGGACTTGATGGGAATTAAATCCAACTATTATGACCTATTAGTAGTTTACCATCAAGTCCTAATAATTGAACTTAATTCCCAATAGGTCTTAATAGTTAGACTTATTTTCACTAATTGTCAATAGGACTTGTTTAACTTTTGAACTTTTATTTGAGTTAAACTTAAGTAGTATTTTTTTTTTAAATAAAAAAATATTTATAATTTCTAAAATTATAATATACAATTTATATTTTAAACAAATTTAAAAAAATGTGTTTATAATTTATTTTATTATTCTAAAATTAAAATATTACTTGGGAATTATGCATGGCTAAACTACCAATAGGTCTTAATACTTAACAAATAAGGTCATCGTTGTTTGACGGATTAGGTTAGATGAGATTGTTAGTGAGAATATGGTTAGTGAAGAGATTATTAATGTGAGAATTGTTAATGAGAAATGATTGTTTGTGATGTGCTATATAAATGCATTTTTTGGCTAAAAAGTAGAGAAAAATTATGTATGTTTGGAATAATTTTTTGACTTTTTACCAAAAAATATGTAATAAAATAAAAATGATCATTTTACTTTGTTGACTTTTTAACTTTTAACTTTTTGACTTTTGAGTAGTTGAATTCAAAGACTACCTTCACAATCTTCCCCCAAATAGTGATAAGGCACAGCAACCTGCAACAGATACAGAAGCTGCAACAGATACAGAAGCTACAGCAGTTGCATCACATGTGTAATATCCAGCTGTATAGTTTGTTATTTTTGTTATAGGTTGTTAGTTTGTTATAGAGTAACTGTCTAGCATTAACTGTGGTTAGGTAGTTATGGTTAAGAGTCAATTGCAGTGTATAAATATGACTTCATCCTGTACCAATGATATTAATTCAATAAACAATACATTCATTTTCTTTATGGTATCAGAGCTCTAGGCTCTTACGAGCAAGAAAGCTGCAAAGCTTCAGCTATGACTTCTTCAAACATCACACCTGCACCACCTGCAACAACTTCTGCAATTTCTTCATCAGTCTTACCTTCAAATCTCACTTTATTGATTTCTAATCTGAGTTCTTTTGTTTCTGCCAAGCTTGATTCATCCAATTACATAATTTGGAAGAATCAGTTACAAAACATCTTGAAAGCTACAAAACTTCTTGGCTATGTAGATGGATCAGAGGTATGTCCTCCTGCAATGATTCTAGATTCTTCTAATAATCTTGCAATTCCGAATCCAAATCATGAACTATGGACCACTATTGATGCTCATTTGTTAAGTTGCATCACTGCAACTTTGTCTCCATCCATCTTCACTACTGTTATTCAATGTAAAACTAGTCATGAAGTTTGGACTGTTCTTGCCAATCGATTTACTTCACTGTCTAGATCTCACATACATCAGTTGAAGATCAAGTTGAGTAAGATTGTTAAGAAAGGGACAACAATGGAAGAATACCTGAATCAATTCAAGGTATTGTCTGATCAACTTGCTCTTGCATCATCTCCTATTGATGATGAAGATTTAGTTCTGTTGATTTTAAATGGCTTGCCTGAGGAATATAATGCTACAAAAACTGCTATCCGCACAAGATCAGATCATATTTCTCTAGATCAGTTGTGTTCTTTACTCTGTTCAGAGTCTGTTCATGTGGAATCCTCTCTTAAGCATGCACATGCCTCAGATCTTCCCAGCTCCATTGCTTATACTGCACACAGAGGAAATTATTCTAATCGAGGCAGTACTAGAGGTTTTTATAGAAGTAGAGGTGGTTCTTACAGAGGTAGAGATGGAGGTAGGTCTAGAGGACAGATGAGAGGCTCACAGTATTCAAGAGGCAGATTCAACTCTGCTTATAGTCCTCAAGCTGGCAGATTCAGCTCTAACTACTCTTACAGTCCTCAAGCTGTTGCTGCTGCCAATACTAATTCTGCCAATGTGATCTGTCAAATTTGTGGCAAGCCAAATCACACTGCTCTAGACTGTTGGTGCAGATTAGACACAGCCTTTCAGCAGTCTGTCTCTACAGAGCCTCAGTCAAAAGCCTATGTTGCATCATCCTCAACTCAGTCACAACCTGTGAACTGGTATCTTGACTCCGGAGCCACTAGTCATATGATACCTGATCTAAGTCAGCTCTCTTTCCCTCAGCCATATTATGGTCAAGATCAAGTTGCAGTTGATGATGGTTCTACACATACCATTGCTCATACTGGACCAGGTCTTCTTCCTACTCATTCTTTTCCTTTTCATCTTACAAAGCTACTTCATGTACCTACACTTTCACCCAATTTGCTCTCTGTTCATCAGTTAGCCAGAGATAATCACTGCACTATCACTTTTGATGACAATTCTTTTGTTATTCAGGACAAGATTACTCAGAAAATCTTGTATAAAGGAAGCTACACAAATGGTCTTTATCCATTCAGTGCTTCTCCTTCTGGTGCATCCTCTCCTGCTGCATTTTCATCTGCTGCATCTTCCTCTTCTCAAGCTTGTTTCTCTTGTTCTTCATCACCTACAGGAACACCTAATTGGCATTTCAGACTTGGTCATCCTTCCTCTAAGAAGCTTCATCATATTCTTTCTCATAATAATCTAGGTTCTAATGTTTTGTCCAATAAAGGCTCTAGTTTGTGTGAACATTGTTGTGTTTCAAAGAGCCATCGGATGCCTTTTCATTTGTCTAATTCCACTGTAAATAAACCATTAGCTCTTATCCATACAGATGTTTGGGGCCCTTTTGCTTCTTCTGTTTCAGGTTATAAGTACTATGTGCTTTTCATTGATGACTTTAGCAAATTTACTTGGCTTTTTCCTTTGCATTATAAGAGTGAAGTTTTCACTAAATTTCTTGAATTTAAATCATTTGTTGAGACTCAATTTCAAACTAAACTTCAGATTCTTCGCAGTGATAATGGAGGGGAATATCTTAGTACATCATTTCAAAATTTTCTTAAAAATAAAGGCATTGACCATCAACTAACTTGTCCACATACACCTTCCCAAAATGGTGTAGCTGAAAGGAAACATAGGCATCGCATTGAAACTACTATTACCCTCATGCATCATTCTTCTCTACCTTTAATTTACTGGTTTGATGCTCTTGCAGCTGTTGTCTATTTGATTAATAGACATCCTACTCTCAAACTTAAAAATCTTACTTCCTATGAGGTCTTATTCAAACAGAAACCTAATTATATGTTCTTGAGATCCTTTGGCTGTAGATGCTATCCTTGGCTCAAACCATACACCACTAATAAACTTCAACCTAGATCTCTTCCTTGTGTTTTTCTTGGTTATCAACCTTCCATCAAAGGTTATAGGTGTCTTGATCCCATCACAGGCAAAGTCTATATCTCCAGACATGTACTATTTGATGAGTCTTTCTTTCCTTTTCAGACTGCTTCCAAACAGTCTTCCTCTGCCTCTGCTGTCTCTCTCCAGTAGTTTTTCTGGTCTTCACCTCTATCTTCCTCTCACACTGCATCTCCTCCAGCAGCTCTTCCACTTCCAACAGCTGCAACTACTCCAGCTCCAGCAATTCCAACAGTATCAGCAACTCCACCTACTTCACCAGTCCACCCAATTCCTGCAAATCCAGCAGTTGCCACTACTCCAGCAGCCTACTCTAATCCAGCAGCTCCCACTGTTTTCTCAATTCCAGCAGTACCAGTCTCTTCCAACCCAATTCCTGCAAATCCAGCAGCTGCCACTACTCCAGCAGCCTACTCTAATCCAGCAGCTCCCACTGTTTTCTCAAGTCCAGCAGTACCAGTCTCTTCCACTTCTGTTCCTCTTCTATCTCCTGTCCCTTCTGATCCGATTGCTATTTCCAAAATCTCTATTGATCTTCCCTCTCTTTCTTCTAATATTCATCCCATAATTACCAGATCCAAATCAACCTCTTCTCATACTGCTTGTCTTTCTTCTTTCTCTCCTCAATCTGAACCACAAACTTTTCAGCAAGCAGCTTCTTCTTCTGTTTGGCAATCTGCTATGCTTGAAGAATTTCAAGCCTTACAAAAACAAGGTACTTGGTCTTTAGTTGATCTTCCACCTGGCAAACAAGCAATAGGCTGCAAATGGGTTTATAGAATTAAGAAAAATTCAGATGGTTCTATAGCCAGATATAAGGCACGGTTAGTTGCCAAGGGCTTTCTTCAGACTGAAGGGGTGGACTATCATGAGACCTTTAGTCCTGTGGCTAAGCAACCTACTATTAGAATTCTGTTATGTCTGGCCCTACATTTTGATTGGCCCATCAAGCAGCTTGACATATCTAATGCATTTCTCCATGGTGTTCTTGAAGAAGAAGTTTATATGGTTCAGCCTCCAGGCTTTGTTCAACCAAATCAATCTCAGCTTGTTTGCAAGTTACACAAGGCTCTCTATGGTTTAAAGCAAGCTCCTAGAGCTTGGTTCTCTACCTTCTCCAATTTTCTTCTCACTCATCAATTTGTTCAAAGCCATTGTGACTCGTCTCTTTTTATTAAGAAGACTTCTACTGCTATTACCATTCTTCTCATCTATGTAGATGACATTCTCCTCACAGGAAGTGATCCTCTCTATATTACCTCTCTCATTACACATATGCATACCACCTTTTCTATGAAGGAGCTTGGCTTTGTTAATTACTTCTTGGGTATCTCTGTCATAAAACATGCTTCTGGTTATGTGCTTTCTCAGCAAAAATATGCCTCAGATTTATTGACCAAGGCTGGTATGAGTGACTGCAAAGCTTACTCTTCTCCCATGGCTACTAAGTCTTCTTCCAGTGCTCTTACTGCAGCAGAAGATTCTCTCTTTTCTCAGCCAGCTTTGTACCGCAGTTTGGTTGGAGCACTGCAATATCTTACTCTTACTAGACCAGATTTAGCCTTTGTGGTTAATCATCTTTGTCAATTCATGCACTCTCCTCTGACTAGCCACTTTACCTCAGTTAAAAGATTGCTACGATATCTCAAAGGCACCTTATCTTATGGTCTTCATTTCACTTCTGGTCCTCTTCTTCTCAATGCATATTCAGATTCAGATTGGGCAGGTAATATCCTTGATCGCAGGTCCACCACTGGTTACTGTATCTATCTTGGTCCTAATCTTATCTCTTGGTCTGCCAAGAAGCAACCAACTGTGTCTCGATCATCTTCGGAGGCTGAATATAGAGCTTTAGCCCAAACCTCGGCTGAACTTAGTTGGATTGGAATGTTGCTTGCTGACCTTCATGTTTTTGTTCCTGTGCCTACCCTATGGTGTGACAACTTATCTGCCATAGCTATGAGTAACAATCCTGTGTTTCATGCTCGTACTAAACATATTGAGGTGGATTATCATTTTGTTCGCGAAAGGGTTGCATCCAAGAAGCTTCATATCTGTCATATTCCCACTTCAGATCAAGTTGCTGATATCTTTACTAAACCTCTATCTGTTGCTCGGTTTCAATATCTTCAGCTCAAACTCAATGTCCTTCCTAGTCCCTTGAGCTTGCAGGGGTATGATAAGGCACAGCAACCTGCAACAGATACAGAAGCTACAGCAGTTGCATCACATGTGTAATATCCAGCTGTATAGTTTGTTATTTTTGTTATACGTTGTTAGTTTGTTATAGAGTAACTGTCCAGCATTAACTGTGGTTAGGTAGTTATGGTTAAGAGTCAATTGCAGTGTATAAATATGACTTCATCCTGTACCAATGATATTAATTCAATAAACAATACATTCATTTTCTTTAAATAGTTTGTTTTTTTAGTAATTTTTTAACTTTTTAGTTTTTGTATTAAAAAAATTAAAACAAACAGGTGTACTTAGTAAAAAAATAAATTTTTTATATACAATAGACTCAATTCTCTCATTACTTTCTCAATCTCACTCAAAACTTAGCCAAGTTAATCCTCCTACTGAAGGAGATTAATAAGTCCTTTGGACTATCAATTTGTCCTTCCATTCCACTACCAAACATATTATAAATGAAATCCACAACGATCATAGTCCAATCCAACCACCCAAGCCACAAAATAAACTTGGCCTAAAAGTTTAACCCCACTTTCTACGATTTTTTTTTTCCAAATATTCTAATTTTTTTTTTTTTAGAGAATTGACCAAATTCTCAAACTATTTGGAAAACTAATCTGTTTTTTAAAATCGTATTTTGAAAATATAATTTTAAATTGAAATTATATTTTTAACATGTAATTTCACTAAGAATATTGAAATCGCATGTTAAAAATATAATTTATGATGACATAAATTTGACTATGATAAATTACTTTTTCAACATGCAATTTCAAGGTGAAATTGAAATCGGTTGATTCTCAAAATTATTAATATATTTTTTAAGAATATTAAAAAAAAAAAACTCCACTTTCTACGCGGTGCAAAGTTTATTATTCCGCAAATGGTTTTATAAAAGCTTGGCTTCAGTGCAGAGACTATGCAGTAGACTTTAGCAATGGAGGGTTCTCCCAAATCCTGTGGAGAGGCTGCAGACAACATGGAAGAAGGGAAATCATGCCATCCTATCCCTCATCTTCACAATGCCAACTCTGGTACCTCTCTCTCTATCTCTCTCTCTCTCTCTCTCTCCATATACATATATATAGTGTTGTATCTGTGTCTGGAGATTGAGTTCTATACGGATGATCCGTAAAAACCATATTTTACAGGCCACCAATCAGTGGTTGAGCCAAGAAAATGGACAAAGCCCCATTTTGTTGTCATCGTCTCCTCTCCTGCATTCCTTTCCTCTGAACGTTGTTGTGCCTTCCTCAAACGATTAGGGTGTTAGGATCAAACACACCCAGAAAAATATCTCACACACACAGAGAACACAATATTTACGTGGTTCGGCCCAATGCCTACATCCACGGACAGAGAAGAGAATTATCACTAAAATGGAGCAAAAATACAATTACAGAGGAGGAGATGAAACTCACTCAACTCACAGCTCTCACTCTCAATTTCTGATGATACAAACCTCTCCTCACTCATCTCAATTTATAACCAAGAGAGGAGGAGTAGGTGAAGTGCTAGCCATAATTGGCCAAGGTAGTGCCACCCTCACTATCTTCCTTTAGTGAGTTGGTGTAGCCCTCCACCACCTTCTTTTACAACATGGTGCTACCTACACTATGTGAATGGTGGGTTCATTACCATGTGGGTAGTGGATGGAGCCAACAATTCTCCCCCTCCACGCCCACATGGACAACTGACTTCTCAGCTTGGACTGCCAAGACACAGCTCCCCCTGATTGGATGCCCTGTACCCCCTGCTCGGGATACCCTTGCATTACCGTGCAACTCCTTGCATGATGAACACGGGAGCAACTAGAAAACTTCAGAGTGTGACACATCAACATCCTCAATTTTCCTTGCTCGGAGCTTATTTCTGAACAACCAGCCTTTGCTTTCTGCACTTTAGAACAACTTCCCAGCGATCTCATACGCCCGTTGTCTGTGCTGCAATCCCTGATGTTCGGTTCAGTCTCACTTGTACGTCCGTACTGATGTTTGATAGTTAGCCCTTCTGCCAAGACAACTTCCATCGGTCTGTACAAGTTATCACTATGCAACTCCGTGCATAGTGCTCGCACCCCCTTATTGGAGTGCATTGCAACGCTCACTTTGCGACTCGAGATTGCATCCCTCCTTTCCATGCATCTTTTGAGAGGTTGCAAAATGTCTCTAACACGGAAGCAAAAGAAACTCTCTTCTTCACCGGCATAGTCTCTACAGACTTGGTTTCTTTGCTCTGAACTTTCTTCAAGATTGGCTTCACTGGCTCAGCTCTGTGCACCTTTGAACTGCCTCCTTGCGTTCCTGTGCACCGTTTTCGCCATTCCTGATGAAAGCCTTGCTCAATCATACGCTTTGGTTGTGTATGTTCTCTCTTTGTACCCTTCGACTGGCATTTGACAACACTCATCTTTGTCAAAACTTCTCCTTCCAGTCTGTACAATTTGTTGCACAATTTGCCTTGCAACAATTCTTTATCACCTCTGTGTACATGAAGAACCCCGCCACTAGATGAGAAACAATTTCCTTTTAGATCTAGCATACTCAGGGAGATTAGATTCCTCCGTACTCCTGGCACATGTCGGACCTCAGATAAAATTACTTTTCTTCCATCCTTAGTAAGGAATCGCACTGTCCCTATGCCGACAACTCTGTTCACTGTGTTGTTGGCCATCCGGATAATGCTACCGCTGACTCTTCGGTAAGTGGAGAAAAGCTTCCTATCCGCACATATGTGGAACGTACACCCTGAATCCAAAATCCAGCCGGGTGTTTCCAACTCTGACGAGATTGTAAGCATCACCTCTTCATCGTCAGAGGAATGCACTGCAACTGCTGTAGTTGAGGGACCTCCGTGTCCCTTAGCCTTCTCTTTGGCTTGTCTGTCCGCCTTCTTCTCTGGGCAATCTCTTATTACGTGATCCTCTTGATCACAGTAAAAACACCTCCTCGTGTTGTCCTGTCTGGACTGTGAACGCCCTCTGCTTTTACTTCTTCCTCTACCTCTGCCCCTTTCTCTATCTCTGCCTCTACTTTCTGTGACAAGGGCATGTGACTGCTCTCCTTCCATCTCTTTCTTCCTTGCCTCCTCGTTGAATAAGGCGTCTGTGACCATCCCCATGGTCAGCTTCCCTTCGGGTGCAGAAATACTGAGAGAAACCACCAACGTCTCCCAGCTGTCTGGTAAGGAACTGAGTAATAATAATGCTTGCATCTCATCCTCCAACTCCATTTTGATTGATGCAAGCTGGTTCACAAGGCTGTGGAATTCACTGGTGTGTTCAGCAACAGACACACCATTCTTCAGCTTCAGGTTTATAAGCTTTCTCATTATCAAGGCTTTGTTCCGTGCGGTCTTGGACTGGTACATGCCCTCCAATTTCATCCATAGGGCATAGGCGTCTGTCTCTTGGGCAACATGGTGGAACACACTGTGGTCAATCCACTGTCTGATTTGACCGACAGTCTTTCGGTTGGTTTTTATCTAGTCCCCATCCTTGTCTCCATCTGGTTTGACCCCCTTTAGCGCTATAGGGTCAAACAAATCTCTACAATACAGGACGTCCTCCATCCGCGGCTTCCATATCGCATAATTAGAAGCGTTCAACCGAATCATCGGCCCTAAAACTGAGGTGGATTCCTCCATCATCCAGAAAATAATCTCTGTTTGAAAAATAGGCTTTGCTGTGAAGTCCGGCCTGCTCAAATTAGCCGGAAAAGCAATTCGGATTGCCAAAATAAAAACTGTAAATTTTTTTGAAAGCTTATTTGTAAAATCTGACTGTACGGATGTGTCCGAAATATTCCAAATAGTTTGAAAACACTATTGGCTCACCCAAATCGGACCTCAAATGGCTTAGATCAAGCCAAAACAATTTTAACGGTTCAGATCGGCAGAATCTGGTGCGCCTGAGAAGCACCAGATTATTTCTCCGGATCGGCTGGCGTCGGGCTGACGTCAGCGGCTCAGTCAGCGGCTCGGTCAGCGGCTGAAGACTCGGCTTGGCTGAAGACTCGGCTGGCGCGCGCGCGTGTTGATGGCGCGTGTATGGCACGCGCTACTCCCTCAGTCGTCGTCCTCCTTTCGCCGCGCGTGGGGCGCGTGGGAGAGATTGGTACCACGCGCCGGTGGCCTGAACGGCGCGTGTGGGCGTGTGTCGAGACTGGGACTCACGCGCCAACTTCCAGGGGCATGTGAGGGAGCGTCCGGCCTCCGTTAGGTGTCTTCTTTATATTTCTGGACTCCTCTCGTCGAGCCCTTGCTTCTGGTATGCTCAAAATCTGATTTCGAGCAATACGATTTCTGGACAGTTTCGAAACAACACTCTGTTTTTCCGAAAAACGTACAACTTGGCTTTGATACCACTTTGTTAGGATCAAACACACCCAGAAAAATATCTCACACACACAGAGAACACAATATTTACGTGGTTCGGCCCAATGCCTACATCCACGGACAGAAAAGAGAATTATCACTAAAATGGAGCAAAAATACAATTACAGAGGAGGAGATGAAACTCACTCAACTCACAGCTCTCACTCTCAATTTCTGATGATACAAACCTCTCCTCACTCATCTCAATTTATAACCAAGAGAGGAGGAGTAGGTGAAGTGCTAGCCATAATTGGCCAAGGTAGTGCCACCCTCACTATCTTCCTTTAGTGAGTTGGTGTAGCCCTCCACCACCTTCTTTTACAACATGGTGCTACCTACACTATGTGAATGGTGGGTTCATTACCATGTGGGTAGTGGATGGAGCCAACATAGGGTTTTGTGTTTTGGGTTCAATGGGTTTTGTTGGAAATTTTGAGCTATCAGTGATGTTGGAAAATGGAAATCTTGAGCTATTAGGTGGGTAAGAGCATCTCCAACTCTTCATCAAATTTTTCGTTTAATTCTAAAGTTAAGTAAAAAAAAGTTTGATTTGATATGAGTTACTCCATTGTTCTCATCAAATTTATAAATAAATAAAAAAATCCTCATATCCCAAATTTTCCTTTTCATAAAATTTGAAATCCATCTTCAATGCTTTAATTTTAATTTTATTTATTTTAATTTTTTATTTTTTAAAATTTTTACCAAATTCAAATTTGACGAAGGATGTGACGAGTTTTCAATATGATGAAAATATTAATTCTCCCTTGATTTGATCCAGGAGTGGAATCTTGGTCAGGAAAATTTGATGAAAGTGTTAGAGAAGTTCATATCAAATCAAGCTTTTTACTCAAATTTATAATCAAATTAAATGAAAAAAAATTGATGAAGGGCTAAAGGATTGAGATGATTTTCTTCAATAAAAATGGTTAAAACACTTCTTAGGGTAAGTTTCGGATTGGAGTGTTGCATACCAGATCAAGCTTTTAACCAAATTTTCACTCAAATTTGATGAAACAGAAAGAGTAAAGATTGGAGATGCTCTAACGTCATAGCTTTAAAATTGCTGCATCAAGTAGTGAAGCAGCTTTGTTTTTCTTTGAAATATTGAGCTGGGTTTCACGATTTACCAACTCGTAGCTCAGATTTTTGTTTTTTTTTTAGAGCTAGATCTGTGATTATTTAAGAGTCTTGCTATGGGCTGTTTCATCTGTACTAGTTTTTGTGGT
This sequence comes from Camellia sinensis, assembly GCF_055761805.1. Lineage (NCBI taxonomy): Eukaryota > Viridiplantae > Streptophyta > Magnoliopsida > Ericales > Theaceae > Camellia > Camellia sinensis. The sequence goes on from NC_138962.1 coordinate 95,316,064, forward strand.
AAAATCTTTGCCAGAGAAGATGGTTGCCTTGGTAAGGGAGGAGAGCAGTAGGGCTTACATGTTTTGTAACTTTGGATGATGTGTCTGAAAAATCTAGATTTATGCGGAAAATATTTTTAGAAAATCTAAGTGCGTCCTGTTTATCGTGATTATTGATATAGGCAATCCAATTAAAAATTTACGCAACCATGATCAATGTAAAATAGAGAGAGTAAAAGAAAATCAAACATCCACAGCACAAAATATTTTTTCCCATGAAAAATCACAATTGGAATCCACCAACTTGCGATAAAAAACCATGGGCCCTTGGCTAGACAAAATATCTACTATGAAATAAAAGAGTACAAGAGATATCTTACGAAGGCCACTCTGGGCTCACGTGTTTGCTCAACCTATGAGTCACTCTTCTTCCTCTACTAGATCTCCGCCACAAATGTCGAATCACCATGACGCCAATGACCTCGGAATCTACCGAAGTCTACAATCTTGGAATCGACCAAAAAGGTTCACTTTTGTAAGATGTGAAGAACTTATACAAAAGCTTGATGATTAGCTTTGAGCTCCTATGCCTGATATATCATCAAGTAGATGCGAGTTACAAATAATCCTCACTACAAGATCACTCTCAAATAATAAATCTCTTACAAAGTAAACTCTCACAAAAATGTATTTCACTCATAAAAATGATCTCTCAAAAGATAAAAAATACTTAGAGCTTAGGAGAGAGTGCTTAGAAAATGGGTCAAAGAGATACAAAATAAATCAACCAAGCATGCCTTAAATAGACCGGGACCAAAAAAAAACCTTTGCGGCCACGGTCATGAGGTTCATTGGCGCGACTGCCCTTCGCAAGTTACAGAAAAAACTTCTGAGAGTTGAATTTTTGGACTTGCCAAATCGCAGGCGCGGTCATTTCCTCGCGGGTGCGATGACACAAACATTGATAGCAGCTTTTGAGGACTTTGCTCACTTTGTCCAGAATTCTCCATTCTTTTAGCAAGCTTTTCCCTCAAATCAAGGAGGCCTATTTTTACGCTTGTCTCCCACATGCAGAAGTATCCACAAAGTCTGTCCACTTTAGACTTAAAAATTGAATCAAAATGTAGCCTACTCTCTTTGACAATTTTGCCACCCAATCTTTTGAGCCACCGAATATTGCATCTTTTTGAAACTTACAACATTTACCCTTCAATACAATCTGACTAAACTAATTGTAAAAACAAATCAAACGCAATAAAATAAATCAAACACAATTGATTTAGAAAATTAGGAGTAAGATAAGACAAAATAAAATAATAAAATCAAAACAACTGAGATCAATTAGTGAGAATGAGTTTTGTCAAAAGAGGTATTGCCAAAACGTAAATCATTAATTTCTTTAGGATCAAAATCCTAACAATCTCCTCCTTTCGCAATACCGGGACAAAACTTTATAAATCATTCCTGCACAAGATTCAAGCAACAAAGACCAATCCAAAAATGAATAAGTAGAAAATCGCAATTTTGTCTTTAGAACGGGATTGCCAGCTTGCATTGTGATGCACACAATTAGGATTGAAAATCCTAACAGTGTCAACTAACGATTGGTTGACCATTAAAGATCATATGTATGGTTCGACCATAAATATCTCCTGTCTCTGTGAGTTCCACATCATTTGTTTTTGAAGTGATGGCAGTCAGACCATCCATGTTTATGTAGTGTCATTAGTGATTTAACTCTTTTACAAATTTCATTGATTTTTTGTTTATTTTTTTCAATTGGTACAAGATAATTTAGAAATTTTACTCCTTTACAAACTCATTGGTGATTTTTTTTTATTTAATTATTGATAACATATATGCTTATAGATAAATTACATGCACAAAAATATTTATAAGTTGGTGAAAATACATTATGTTGTAATTTGAATTTTCCATTTTTAAAGGACATCTGACAAAATATCTAGTACCTGGAATTTTTAGTCGAGTTGAGTTGAATGTATGGAAACAAAGCAAACTGGATCTTTCAAAGTAATTTCACATTTTCTCTCTTCAACATTTGGCAGAAGTAACAAGATCTCTAAGAGAAATACCACCAGCTCACTTCATTTTCAAGATCGAGTCATTCTCACAACTCTCACAACTATTGTCAGATGCTGAAGTTCAAAATTATGAATCAGACATTTTTGAAGCCAGTGGCTACTAATGGTTGAGTTTGTATACTATTTACTTATGCTTCCCCCCCTTTTCCTGTTGAGATACATACCCATAATCTGATTCTTATAGTTCTTTTGTGTTCTACTTGAAGGAAATTATCTTTCTACCCAAACGGTGATAAAAAAAGAAAAGGGGAAGGACACATCTCTTTGTACTTGGTAATCGCAGAAACTAGTAATTTACCTCTTGGTTGGGAGGTCAGTGTGAACTTCAAATTGTTTGTGTATGATCAAATTCAAGACAAGTACATGACCATCCAAGGTAGGTAGTTTTTTTAGTAACCAATCAATTTCCTTTATGATTGTTTGTGGTTTTTAAATTTTCTTCCTCATGCATATTTTGCATACATTAATTACTCTACACACTTGATTTTTCTTCTTTTTTTCAATGCCCAGATGCCAATGGGAAGGTAAGATGCTTTCACGGGATGAAAACAGAGTGGGGTTTTGCCCAATTACTCCCGCTCAGTACTTTCAATGATGCTGATGACGGGTACCTCATCTGTGACACATGTGTTTTTGGAGCAGAAGTTTTTGTTATAAATTATCCTGGCAGAGGACAGTCTATAAACATACTGAAGGAACTTGACTGTACTTACACCTGGAAGATTGATAATTTCTCGTCTCCAGATGGTCAAATTCATTACTCTAATGTCTTCACTTTTGGAAATCGAAAGTGGTATGCAATGGTTGGGTTTGCACTCAATTACTATATGCAAATTGAAAATTTGACAATTTACTGCTGTTTATGCCTTCCTACAATACCAGGAATTTACGGCTATATCCCAAAGGAGATTTAACTGCAAAGGATAAATGCCTGTCCCTCTTTTTAGGGTTAGATGATTTGAAAACCTTTCCTTCTGAACGGAAAACATATGCAAAATACAAGATGCGCATAAGGAACCAATACCATGGCGAGCATATGGAAATTGAAGGTGATATTCTGTATTCTTCTCTTAGTTGCAGGAATCGTGCAATCAGGTGACGATTTGGAGTAGGAATCGCGATTCCGCGCTTCCTAGAAAGAAACGTGTAGGAATCGCGTTTCTGTGGAGAGAGAAACGCGATCCAATCCAAGATGGGATCGCAAGGGGGAGAGAGAGAGAGAGAGAGAAACCTGAACTCGCTGTCGCCTTCTCCTTCGACATCACCTTCTCCTCCGATCTGCTCCTGGACCTTCGATCTGCTCTCGCCTTCGATCTTCTCCACATCGCCATCGCCATCGCCAGCGCCAGCCGTCTTCGATCTGCTTCTTCACCTCTGTAGACACCCCATTTTTGACCGACCTTAAGACTCAGACGTCACCGATTGAGCGCTAGGTGATGTTGCATAATGTGCTCGTTCAGAAGTTTCAGAGTTGCGGCCATGAGCCCCACCTCCAGACTTCCGAACCCTTTTCTGTGCCTTGTCTCGGTTTGCGAGCCAGACTCGGTTTTCTCTGTTTCTTTTCCCGAGGGAAGGGAGAGGTCCCGTAGACCGTCTCTCAAATGTCCGTAGGCTACATTTGGTGGCCGTAGGCCATTTTGCCCATTTCGGAGTCCGGTTCCCGGTTTTCGGAGCCGTCAGGCCGTGTGCCTCGGTTCGGGACCGCTTAACCATCTCCTATTGCTCTGATTTTTGGCATACATCTTATTTCATCCCTTTTGAGGGACACTGGGGGTTGAGAAACCCACTTCGAGGTCAAATACCATTTTCGGTGCTTAACAGCCCATTTTCGGGACCCCGAACTGCGTGTTTTGGCCCCGGAACGTTCGTTTTGCAACGGTTTTCGTTCATTTTTGGCAGGTACCTCTGTTTTATCACAAGGAAGGTCACTGAAGGGTGGGAGGCCAGCAATTGTTGCAACAACCAGTTATCTCTCTTCCGGAGCCTCCCGGCGCCCGTTTTTCGCACTTCCGGGCTAATGTTGAATACCTTGGAGCTAGTGTTGCCAACTTTCAACCACATATCTGTGATCTACACATCTGAGAGGCCCCTAAAAGTTGGTGGCCGGCCATTAAGGTCACCTGACCCTTTTGACCCCTTTCTTCCGGGCTAATGTTGAACCCCTTGGACCCTTTTTCTTGAACTTTGAACCACATATCTGTGATCTACACATCTGAGAGGCCCCTAAAATTTCATGGCCGGCCATTAAGTCAACTTGACCCTTTTGACCCCCTCTTTCCGAGCCATTGTTGAACCCCTTGGGCCCACTTTCTTGGAATTTCAACTACATGGTTGTGTTGTACACACATAGGGGTACCTCCCCAGTAGCTGGCCGGCCAGAAAATCACATTGACCCTTTTGACCCCTAGCCGGCCGGCTAGGGGGTGTGGCCGGCCGGCCACCTCCAGCAAAAGTGAGAGGCCGGCCGTGTTCCTCCCACTGTGCACTTTACAGCTGTGGGGCAATATCCCCCAGATATTTTCTGTATCCGGGGGATATTTTGTGGGGGAGTTTTGCTCTCCTTCTCCCCCACCTTTACACCCCCTTTTTGATCCTTATAACCAGCTGGTGGCCTCCTTTGCAAGGGTTAGAGAAACTCTCCTTCAAGCTTCCATAGCCAACTCCATCTTCTTCCTTCTCAACTCTTGAAAAAACCCTAAGTCCCTAACCATTATTCCTTCTACACCACCAAGCTCTACCACCACCATCTCATTTCCAGCAACAAGGAAGGATTCTTGAAGGCTAAAGAAGCTGCAAATCCATCCAAAAAGCAACAAAAGTTCGATTCTTCAAGGGTAAGTAATACTTTTACCCTTTTGAACCTTTTTCTTGATCCATTTCTAAGCCCCACTTCTTTTTGGTTTCAAGCTCCGGCCCTAACTGAAAAGGGCCATATTTTGAGCTCATCTTCACTTCTCATTAAGGGCTCAACCCTGTTTGAGCCCTCCGTAATACACTTGCTTCATTGATCATCTTGTATGTCATAGTTTTGCATGCTGTTTTTGACCCATGAGCAATTTATTTTCGAGCATGTGGTAAACTGATATAAGGCTTATTTTGAGACCCTCTTCAACATTGGAGAAGGGCTCAACATTGTTTGGTGCTTCCATGTGTCACTTGTAGTTATATCCCCTATTTGGCCCCATTTTTGCATAAATTGGCAACCCTCTTTGCTTCTGTTTTTGGACCTTGGTCCGAACTGAAAGTGGTCTTATTTTGGCCTATACTTCATGTTTCATTCACACTTTTTTTCTGTTTGGTGAATATTTTGTATACTTCATGTTATAGCCATTGTTGAGCCTTATTTTGCATCACATTTCTATCATGTTTGTATACTGATTTTGAGGCTTCCATATACTGTAAATATTCATATTTTTGGTCCCTCTTCAATGTTGTAGAAGGAAATTTTTCAGTTTGGGTTTTGCTTATACCACTTGCTTCATTACCCCTCTTTTGGCCCCTATTCTTGCATGCCATTTTTGCCATACCTATGCTTTCTGTTTGGCCATGTTTATAACTGTGAAAGTGCATCTTTTGGGACTGTCTAGCTTCTGTCTTTGCATTGCACGTCCATATTGTGCATGTTTGGCATAGCTATGGGCCATTTCGGGTGCCTAGATTCGCATTTCGGGACAATTCCATGCATTTCATGTCATTTCGCCTCATTTCGGGGCTGTTTTCCCCCATATTTTACTGCTGAAATTCCATTAGAATGATTGCTATCATTTTCATGCCATTTCATCGCATTTATGCATCGCCTCGGTTTGCGTGCCCGTGTGCACGCATTTCGAGGCGCCTCATTTTCTGCCATCGGCATCTTATGTGAGTACGGCTGAGGCTCTCTCATGTTAGTATAAGTCCATATTGCATTCTGTATGTCATTTGCATTGCGTATGCATCGCCTCGGTTTGCGTGCCCGTGTGTACGCATTTCGAGGCACCTCATTTTCTGTCATCGGCATCTTATGTGAGTGCGGCTGAGGCTATATCATGTTAGTATAAGTCCATATTGCATTCTGTATGTCATTTGCATTGCGTATGCATCGCCTCGGTTTGCGTGCCCGTGTGCACGCATTTCGAGGCACCTCATTTTCTGCCATCGACATCTTATGTGAGTGCGGCTGAGGCTCTCTCATGTTAGTATAAGTCCATATTGCATTCTGTATGTCATTTGCATTGCGTATGCATCGCCTCGGTTTGCGTGCCCGTGTGCACGCATTTCGAGGCACCTCATTTTCTGCCATCGGCATCTTATGTGAGTGCGGCTGAGGCTCTCTCATGTTAGTATAAGTCCATATTACATTCTGTATGTCATTTCATTGCATTCTGTCACCGCCTCGATTTGCGTGCCCATGTGCACGCATTTCGAGGCACTCCATTTTTATCCGCAGGCATCCTATGTGAGTGTGGCTGAGGCTCACTCATGTTGGTGTAAGCCCATTTGTCATTTCCATGTCATTTCATTGCATTCTGTCACCGCCTCGGTTTGCGTGCCCGTGTGCACGCATTTCGAGGTACTCTATTTTTATCCGCAGGCATCCTATGTGAGTGTGGCTGAGGCTCACTCATGTTGGTATAAGCCCATTTGTCATTTCCATGTCATTTCATCATATCATATCATAGCCTCGGTTTGCGTGCCCGTGTGCACGCATTTCGAGGCACTCCATTTTTATCCGTAGGCATCCTATGTGAGTGTGGCTGAGGCTCACTCATGTTGGTATAAGCCCATTTGTCATTTCCATGTCATTTCATCATATCATATCATAGCCTCGGTTTGCGTGCCCGCGTGCACGTATTTCGAGACACATATCATCGCCTCGGTTTGCGTGCCCGCGTGTACGTATTTCGAGACATGTCATTTTCTCAGTTTGCGTGCCCGTGTGCACGCATTTGGAGGCATCTCATTTTTATCATATTCTGTATTTTCTCAGTTTGCGTGCCTGTGTGCACGCATTGTGAGGCATCTCGGTTTGCGTGCCCGTGTGCACGCATTTCGAGACATCTCATTTTCATAGCATAGTGCATACTAGGTTGTATCTTAGATCGCATTCTGTCATTTTCTCGGTTTGCGCGCCCGTGTGCACGTATTTCGAGGCATGTCATTTCCATAGCATTGTGTATGTTAGGATTGTATCTTAGTTGCATTTCATGCATGTCATGCATATCGCATCGTATCCGGGATAGGAGTTAGCCCGGGCACGGGAAACGAGGTACATTTCGTACTCCGAGTGACGGAATGTGTCTCAATTCCCCAGTCACCGACACTCCGGATTATCCATGATGGAGTTAGGTTTTAGCTGTAGTTTCATGTGCATTCATCCTATATTGAGTTGTGCATTTCGACTCCTCGGCCATCATGCCTCGGTATGCGTGATTGGTGGCACGAGGATCGAGACATGCATATATCTGTGCAAATACATTGCTATGCCCCTTTCCTGCTCTCTGTTGCAGCAAAATGAAGAATCAGCAACCTTTGGGGGGGGGGCTTGGCACGCATTCCAAGAACAGGTGTAAACAGAGGCTAATTGGGGCATTCCGGTGGATTTCCGCGCAAGACAGTCCGGACATGCATCATCCACCAGAAGCAAGGCAGTCCCTGGCTTGCACGCCAGTTTTATTTGCTTTCTTAGTTAATTTGTTAATTAATTAGGATTTTGTAATATTTTGGACTGTAATATTCTTTATTCGGGACTGTAATATTTGGACTGTATATTTATTCGGACCCTCTGCGCGAGGGCAATGTTGTAATAAGTGTGCGTGAGTGTGTTGTATGTCTTCCAACCCCACGTCTTTCTCCCTTTTATTTATCCGCTTTTGATGGTTAGATTAGGGCATGTTTAAATTAGCATACAGTATGACAGCATGTCTGCATCATTCATATGTATTGCATGCACCGGGCTCGGCGCATCATACTAACTGCATTGTACTTTCAATTCCAAATTGAATACATGTTTGCTGTAGCATTTCATATGCCATGTTTAGAATAGCCGAGCCTGCTATAGTTGCATTTTGCATGTGTTGCATTAGGCATTTTTGTATACTTAGGATCATGCATGATTTCTAATGTAATTTCCATTTTGGCTTGGAGTACTCGGTAAGTTTTATGCTTTAGCATCCTTGCATGCGTGTGAGTGACTGCCATGAATAGCATGCTTACCATGAGGCTATATGCTTATGTGATATAACTGCCTGAATGCCTGTGGGTGAAGGTTGGGTTATTTGAATTGGAATAATTCATTAAATGTGTGTTTTAAGCCCACTAGATAGTGGCAAAATCATGTTTTCTAAGCCCACCTGAGGGTGGCAAATCCACGTCTTAGCCTACTTGCGAGTAGCATCATCAAACCATTTTCAAATATACAAGCATGAAATGTTTTGTTCCAATTCGGACGACCCAGTCTATACTTATATGCTGTGTGCATCACATAGTAACCTAGGCTAATAACCGGAATAAGGACACACAATGTTTTCAAAAATTGATATCATGGTTAGTAGAGGCCGGTCTATGACCGGGCGAGCGGGGGTGCTCACGAAGTGACCTTCCCCAATCGTACCCAAGTTCCCGAGCCGAGGCAACTTTGGTGATGACGGACACGTGGCCTTTTGGCACCGAGTCAGGGTTTCCTAAATTTCCCAAAATAAAATATTTAGGTGGCGACTCTGTATCTGGCAAAGCAGTCCATGTTTGGCACTACTTTTTCAAAAAATCAGTTGCTCAAAACAATGTGCCGGATTTGGACTCTTTGGTTCAGATTAGGAACCGTGACATTTTAAGAGTCTGAGCTGTAGTAACCCAAAATGAACAGAACGGGAACTAACCCTCCCGGGGCGTTCGGGGACGTCTACAACCTCCTTCTTCTTCTCTCTCTCTCTCTCTCTCTCTCTCTCTCTCTCTCTCTCTCTCTCTCGTCGATTTATGTTATGTTCTGCCTCCCCCTCCCATTTTGTAACATATAATAAATATAATAAATAATATAATTTGTTATAATAAATAATATAATTTATTATATAAGAATAAATCTAATTAAATCAAATATAATAAAAAAATGTCAAATTGAATCTATAAAATAAATATCCAATTTTTAACTTTTATTTACTTTAACATATTTTATTATTCTTTATTTGTTATATTTTTTATTTATAATATGCACCAATTAAAAATAAAAATAATTATATAAACAAATTAAAAATATTATCAATAAAAATAATACCAACATAAAAATAATAAATATATTTAAAAATCACTATTTAAATCACCTTTATATAATAAACATATTTTAAAAATAACTATTAAAATATATATATATATATATATATTACCGTTCCCCGAGGCGCTCCCAACCTAAGAAACTTCTATCGGCTCACGCTCCCCTGCTCCCGCTCCCGCTCCCTCTTCCGCCCCCGCTCCCGCTCCCGCTTCGTGCAACTATGATTCTTCTATTTTTTGTTCATATCTTAGGTGCCACTGACAACATGAACATAAATTTACCCTTCTTTTCCCTCTAAAAATCCAACAAATGAACATAAAAGTGTAAAATAAGTATGAATACGGTCCTAAGAAATCATATCCATGGGACACTGCTTGTCTCATTTGCAAATTATGAAGAGCTTTTCATTTATGTGGATCTTTTGGGTAGTCAAATAACAATTGTCCAATTCTCTTGCAAGTTCCGATTGTTTTACTTCAAGCTCCATCTCCTGGGGTACATCTTCATTGTTGTCGTTAACTGACCTCCATGATGCTTCTAAGGGCTTCCTCGTGAATGATACTTTAATTGTTGAAGCCGAAGTTAGTGGCATATCCACAGTGAAGAATTTCTCCGTGTAAATATGCGTGAGGCTTTTATCCCAGTAATACAAGGATGTTAGTAGTATCCTTGTCCTTTTAATCTGTTAATATCATCTTGTGCATGGACACCAACTTATGAGTTCGAGACTTTTATGCTATGTAAGGCTTCTTATCATGTGCGAGTTGTTTTTAACTGTTTGTGATTCTTGACTGTGTCTTGTTTACATTGAATTAAAATCATGGAGATAGTCTAAAGATCCAACTCCATTTGAGAAATATACTTCTAGCAGTTGCGAATGTTGATATTGTCATCAAAAGTAATATTGAATTTGACACAAAAATAGCTATTGTACATGATTTATATTTTAAGGATCACGACACAAGTGAGTTATTAGCTCATGTGTTTAAATGATTATTATAGATTACTGAAGGCAAATCAAATACTGACAGTATTCTTAGGGAAGCAAAACATTGTTGTACTGTTCTATTTTTTTTTCTTTCTAGGGTTTTAACAATGTTCACTATAAAATTCCAGTGAAACACAATCCATATACACCCAACCTTCTCAACTAGAGGCCCTGATAATATTTCACATATCTTCCTGTAAAACTCTATTTTGAATTTTCCTGTCTTGTCAAAATGAGTAGTGCTATGCAAACCAGACAAAATTTACAATTTGATACTGCACTCATCTTATTAGTAAGCTGAGTCACATTTCACATACAAAGTTTTATTTTTCTAAATTATGAACCAGTGTTAGCAAAAACAAACGCCAAGCCTAGATCGACAGGGACTTTGCCTTATTATTTTTTACCAATCAATCAATAATCAGACGACTGTGTGTGTTTCTAATGCCTTGAAGATTCAAAGATTTTTTTGGAATGAACAATGAATGAAAAATGAGACAAATGATTGAAGAATAATAATATAAGGAAGGATATTTTATTATTTTTCAAAGAAGAATACAAACACACTAATTATACAATGTTTTAACTATGAAAGGAAAATTCAATCTAGCAACTATTGTAAACAAAAATATGATAAGAAAATAATCATTGGGTAGACCACGGTGAGAGAACTTAATTTTTTGACAGCTTCGGGTACCAAAGCTAAATGCTTAAGTTATTAGAGAGCAAGTAATTAAAATAATTAAATTAATTATTTTCTAAAAACTTACCTATGTCTATCTATCTATCTATATCTATCTATATTTATACTATATATTAAGCAAAAAGCGGTTTTTAATCCCAAGCTTTATGGGAGCTCCAATCCCCTAATCTAAATTTCCTAATTTTTTGATTTAAAAAAAAAAAATCTTAGCATTTATTAACATCTCCCAACTCCTAAGTCTTACCCTCATAATAACACTTTAATGCATTAAGAACAAGCATTAAAAAAATTCTTTGAAATCCAACACATACGAATTCCTTGAAAAGTCCCAACACATATAATTATTATTCCTCATAATAACACTATAATACATTAAGAACAAATATAACAAAAATTTCTTGAAAAGTCCAACACATATGATTATTATCAAAATATTAAACTTTAATATAATATAAAAAAAGAAAAAAATAAGACATTTAAAAATCACAATTCACACACACACACACACACACATATATATATATATATAAAATTGTAAACACAATAAAATAGGAGGGCATTCATGTCTACATTTTTTTTTATAAGATCTCCTCCATTATAATAAGATAGCACTTTATTTCTCTCATCTTATAATCTATATATATATATATTATATTATATATTATTTTCTATACTATATATTAAGCAAAATGAGGTTATTAACCCCAAGCCTTGTAGGAGCTCTAATCTCCCAATCTAAATTTCCTGATCTTTTGATTTAAAAAAAAAAATCTTAGCATTTATTAACATCTCCCAACTCCCAAGTCTTACTCTCATAATAACACTTTAATGCATTAAGAACAAATATAAAAAAAAAAATTCTCGGAAAGTCCAACACATATGATTATTATCAAAATATTAAACTTTAATATAATATAATAAAAAAAAACATTTAATTCCTTGAAAAGTCCAATACATATGATTATTATCAAAATATTAAACTTTAATATAATATAAAAAAAGAAAAAAAAGAAGACATTTAAAAAAAAAATTTAAAAATCACAATTCACACACACACATACACACACACACACACACACACACACATATATATATATATATATAAAATTGTAAACACAATAAAATAGGAAGGCATTTATGTCTACACGTTTTTTTATAAGATCTCCTCAATTATAATAAGATAGCATTTTATTTCTCTCATCTTATAATCTATATATATATATATATATATATATTTATTATTATTATCTATCTATCTATACTATATATTAAACAAAAGAAGGTTTCTAACCCCCAAGGCCTGTGTGAGCTCCAATATGTCAATCTTAAATTTCTAATTTTTTGTTTTTAAAAAAAAAAAATTAACCTTAGCATTTATTAACTTCTCTCAACCCACAAGACTTTTTGACTTCTCTCATAATTACTGTAGTACCTTTTCCAAAACAAATAATTTGTATATTAAAAAAAATTTAAAACAAATAGAAATATTTATATCTATATCTATCTATTTATTTATATATGTCTCTAACTCACAAGTTTTGTGGGAATTCCAATAGCTAAATCTTAATTTCTTAATTTTTTTGATAAAAAAAAACTTAGCACTTATTAAATTCTTCCAAGTCTTTTAACTTCTCCAATACACACTAAACCCTAAACTCTAAACATAAACACCCACAAAGAAAAAAATGTGATTGTAATGTGATGTGATTGTAGTTTGTTTAATGGCACTTTTTTTTTAATATGATTGTTGTAGTTAGTTCAATGGTTTTTTTTTTAATGTTATTTAATCTTTTTATTTAGTATTTTAATTTTCTTTTTAATATGATTGAAATAAGATAAACATAAACACTCACAAAGAAAGAAAATGTGATTGTGGGAGCTTCAATATGTCAATCCTAATTTTCTAATTTTTTGTTTTTTAAAAAAGAAATTAACCTCAGCATTTATTAATTCTCTCAACCCATAAGACTTTTTGACTTCTCTCATAATTACTGCAGTACCTTTTCCAAAACAAATAATTTGTATATTAAAAAAAATTAAAAAAAATATAAATATCTATATCTATATCTATCTATTTATTTATATCTGTCTCTAACCCACAAGTTTTGTGGGAGTTCCAATATTTGAACCTTAATTTCTTAATTTTTTTAATTTTTTTTTTTTAAAAAAAACTTAGCACTTATTAAATTCTTCCAAGTTTTTTAACTTCTCCAATACACACTAAACCCTAAACCCTAAACATAAACACTCACAAAGAAAAAAATGTGATTGTAATGTGATGTGATTGTAGTTTGTTCAATGGCTCTTTTTTTTAATATGATTGTTGTAGTTAGTTCAATGGTTTTTTTTAATGTTATTTAATCTTTTTATTTACTATTTTAATTTTATTTTTAATATGATTGAAGTTAGATAAACATAAACACTCACAAAGAAAAAAAATGCGATTGTAGTTAGTTCAATGGTTCTTTTTTTTTAATGTGATTGTAGTTAGTCAATGGTTCTTTTTTTCATTTATTTATTTATTTATTTATTTTATTATGGGAAAAATGTGATGTGATTGTAGTTTATTCAATGGTTCTTTTTTTTAATGTGATTTAATCTTTTATTTACTATTTTAATTATTTTTCTTTACAATTATTTACGAAAAAAATATGATTGTAGTTAGATAGCATAAAAATATTTGTGATTTGATTTGATTTTTTTCTGATTTGATTTTTAAAGTACCAATTATTGATAATGATTAGATTGTATTTTGAAAAAAAATTGTAATTGATTTTTTTAACTCACTGTGTTTTTTGAAAAAAAAAATTATTGTGTTTTTTTAACTATCAATTCACTTAATTTGTTATTTGATTTTTAACTCACTGTGTTTTTTGAAAAACAAAATGGATTGTACTCATTAGGGTCACATAATGTATCAATTATTGATGATGATTAGATTGTATTTTGACAAAAAAAAAAAATTGTAATTGATCTTTTTAACTCACTATGTTTTTTGAAAAATAAATTATTGTGTTTTTTAATTATCAATTGACTTAATTTGTGATTGATTTTTTTAATTATTGATGATGATTAGATACCATTAAAAAAATTGTGATTTGTATGATTGAAGTTATCTCCTTTTGTTTATAATTTTATTTTTTAATATGATTGAAGTTAGATAAACATAAACACTCATAAAAAGAAAAATGTGATTGTAGTTTGTTCAATGGTTCTAAATAATCTTTTTTATTTACTATTTTAATGGTTATTTTTTTTATTAAGAGAAAAATGTCATTGTAGTTAGATAGCATTAAAAAAATTGTGATTTGTATGATTGAAGTTATCTCATTTTGTTTATAATTTAATTTTTTAATATGATTGAAATTAACTCACAAAAAGAAAAATGTGATTGTAGTTTGTTCAATGGCTCTAAATAATCTATCTATCTATACTATATATTAAGCAAAAGGGGGTTTTTAACCCCAAGGCCTGTGGGAGCTCCAATCTCCTAATCCTAATTTTCTAATTTTTTGATTTAAAAAAAAAAAACCTCAGCATTTATTAACTTCTCCTAACCCACAATCTCTTTTGACTTCTCTCATAATTATTGCAACACCCTTTTTCAATTTCTCCTATATATTATGGTTACACACAAAAATAAAAAATAAAAAGATAAGAATTTAGCTATAGATCTCAAAAAGATATAACATCTAAATTTGAATTATGATTTAATAATATAATTATATATATATTTTTATGTATATCTATCAAAATTTTAAATCACTTAATGAGACAAATTAATCAATTTTTCAAAATTATTGATTTTTAATTTACAAAATAGATTAAAAAAACTATTGACTGATTTATTTATTTAATAACAAAAACATTTCATAATCTCTCACTCCTAATCTCTCTCACAAATTTTCAAAAAAAAATATTAAAACTTGCATTCATTTTCTCTTCCCCAAAAATCAGATAATATTTTCTATTAAAGTTGTAAATATCTACCTATATTTTATATATTATATTATAACATAACAAAAAAAACTAAAAAACTAAAAAAAAAATCTTTAAAGTTTATCTAAATAAATTTTAAATCAATAAAACTCACATGTCTATCACATATCTAACTCACATCATAACTTACCTAAATAATAATAATTAAAAACAAATGGAAATCATAGATAAATTAAATTTTAAAAAAAAGATTCCCGCAACTCCATCTTAAAGAAATTGAAAAAAAAAATACCCGAATAGAAACCACACAAAAATAAAAATAAAAAGAAAAGATATTTATATCTATCTATCTATCTATATATTAAGCAAAATGGAGTTTTTAACCCCCAAGACCTATGGAAGCTTCAATATCCCAATCTGAATTTTTAAAAATTTTTATTTAAAAAAAAAAACTCAGCATTTATTGATTTGGTCAAAATCTTCTGATTAGTATTTATTAACTTTTTTCAATCCATATATCTTTCCACATGCCTGCAATTATTGATTTGGTCAAAATTTCCTGATCAGCATTTAAAATCCCCTCATACAAATAATTATAGATACAATTTGTGTATACTTACTGCAATACCTTTTTCAACTTCTCCCATACATTATGGTTAGTGATAAGAAAAAAATCTTAAAAACCATAATTTATATATTAAAAAAAAAATCTAAAACAAATATAAATATTTATAATTATCCCGTGCATAGCACGGGTGATAGACTAGTACTATATATTAAGCAAAAGGGGGTTTCTAACCCCCAAGGCCTGTGGGAGCTCCAATATGGTAATCCTAATTTTCTAATTTTTTGTTTTTTTTTTAAAAAAAAATTAACTTCAGCATTTATTAACTTCTCTCAACCCACAAGATTTTTTGACTTATCTCATAATTACTGCACTACCTTTTCCAAAACAAATAATTTGTATATTAAAAAAAATTTAAAAATATAAATATCTATATCTATATCTATCTCTAACCCACAAGTTTTGTGTGAGTTCTAATATCTGAACCTTAATTTCTTAATTTTTTTTGATTTTTTTTGAAAAAAAAACTTAGCACTTATTAAATTCTTCAAAGTCTTTTTAACTTCTCTAATACACACACTCTTTTTAACTTTCATATACCTATTGCAAACAGTGAGTATTCTTTTTGTTTTCTCCTGCTTGACTTCTCACTTCTACACTTTCAACTTCAGCGACCATGTATGCAAACAGTAAGTCTTCTTTTTGTTTTCTCCTTCTTGACTTTTCCTTTTATTTACTGTTTTAATATTGTAGATCGATAGCGCATAAAAATATTTGTGATTTGTCTAGCGAATAAAAAATTATAATTTGATTTTTGTAATATGATTGAAGTTAGATAAATATAAACCCTTACAAAGAGAAAAATGTGATTATAATTAGTTCAATGATCATTTTTTTTTTAATGTTATTGTAGTGAGTTTAATAGTTCTTTTTTTTTTTCATTTATTTATTTTATTATGGAAAAAATGTGATGTGATTGTAGTTTGTTCAATGATTTTTTTTTTAATATGATTGTTGTAGTTAGTTCAATGGTTTTTTTTAATGTTATTTAATATTTTTATTTACTATTTTAATTTTATTTTTAATATGATTGAAGTTAAATAAACATAAACACTCACAAAGAAAAAAATGTGATTGTAATGTGATGTGATTGTAGTTTGTTTAATGACTCTTTTTTTTAATATGATTGTTGTAGTTAGTTCAATGATTTTTTTTAATGTTATTTAATCTTTTTATTTACTATTTTAAGTTTATTTTTAATATGATTGAAGTTAGATAAATATAAACACTCACAAAGGAAAAAAATGTGATTATAGTTAGTTCAATGGTTTTTTTTTTTTTTTTTTAAATGTGTTTATAGTTAGTCAATGGTTCTTTTTTTCATTTATTTATTTTTTTTATTATGGAAAAAATGTGATGTGATTGTAGTTTGTTCAATGGTTCTTTTTTTTTAATGTGATTTAATCTTTTATTTACTGTTTTAATGGTTTTTCTTTACAATTATTTATGAAAAAAATATGATTGTAGTTAGATAGCATAAAAATATTTCGGGCAAATTACAAATATCCCCCTCGAAATTTGGTAAAAATACAGATTTCCCCCTGAGATTTGAGAAATTACAAATTGCCCCATGTGGGTCAAATTTTCATAACAAATTAGGGGGGAATCTGTATGAAAATAAAAACTTCAGGGGGGCAATTTGTTATGAAAATATAAATCTTAGGGGACGGGATGTAATTTCTCAAACCTCATGGGAGAATCTGTATTTTCACCAAATCTCGAGGGGGGTGTTTGTAATTTGCCCAAATATTTGTGATTTGATTTGATTTTTTTCTGATTTGATTTTTAAAGTACCAATTATTGATAATGATTAGATTGTATTTTGAAAAAAAAAATTGTAATTGATTTTTTTAACTCACTGTGTTTTTTTAAAAAAAATTATTGTGTTTTTTTAACTATCAATTCACTTAATTTGTGATTTAATTTTTAACTCACTGTGTTTTTTGAAAAACAAAATGGATTGTACTCATTAGAGTCGCATAATGTACCAATTATTGATGATGATTAGATTATATTTTGACCAAAAAAAAAATTGTAATTGATCTTTTTAACTCACTATGTTTTTTGAAAAATAAATTGTTATGTTTTTTTAATTATTGATGATGATTAAATAGTATTAAAAAAATTGTGATTTGTATGATTGAAGTTATCTCTTTTTGTTTATAATTTTTTTTTTAATATGATTGAAGTTAGATAAACATAAACACTCACAAAAAGAAAAATGTGATTGTAGTTTGTTCAATGGTTCTGAATAATCTTTTTTATTTACTATTTTAATGGTTATTTTTTTCAATTATTTTTTTTATTATGAGAAAAATGTCATTGTAGTTAGATAACATTAAAAAAGTTGTGATTTGTATGATTGAAGTTATCTTCTTTTGTTTATAATTTGATTTTTTAATATGATTGAAGTTAACTCACAAAAAGAAAAATGTGATTGTAGTTTGTTCAATGGCTCTAAATAATCTCAATCTGAATTTTTTAAATTTTTTATTAAAAAAAAAAAACATTCAACATTTATTGATTTGGTCAATATCCCTTGATCATCATTTATTAACTTTTTTCAATCCACATGTCTTTCCACATGTCTGCATTTATTAATTTGGTCAAAATCCCTTGATCAACATTTAAATCCTCTCATACAGATACAATTTGTGTATAGTTACTGCAGTGCCCTTTTCAATTTCTCTCATACACTATGATTAGTGATAAGATTGTTAAATTATTTTTATAAAAAATCTTAAAAAAACATAATTTATATATTAAAAAAAATCTAAAACAAATATAAATATTTATAATTATCTTGTGCATAGCACGAGTGATAGGCTAGTCTATACTATATATTAACCAAAAGAGGGTTTTAAACCTCAAGCCTTGTGGGAGCTCCAATCTTCTAATCTAAATTTCTTGATTTTTTGATTTAAAAAAAAAAAAACTTTAGCATTTATTAACTTCTCCCAACCCCCAAGTCTTACCCTCATAATAACACTTTAATACATTAAGAACAAGTATAAAAAAAATTCTTTGAAATCCAGCATATATGAATTTCTTGAAAAGTCTCAACACATATGATTATTATCTCTCATAGTAACACTTTAATGCATTAAGAACAAACATAAAAAAAATTTCTTGAAAAGTTCAACACATATGATTATTATCAAAATATTAAACTTTAATATAATATAATATAATAATAAAAAAAAGACATTAATTCCTCGAAAAGTCCAACACATATGATTATTATCAAAATATTGAACTTTAATATAATATAAAAAAGGAAAAAAAGAAGACATTTAAAAAAAATATTTAAAAATCACAATTCATATATATAGATAATTGTAAACACAACCCGAAGCCTTGTGGGAGCTTCAATATCTCAATCTGAATTTTCTAAATTTTTTATTTTTTTTAAAAAAAACTGAGCATTTATTGATTTGATCAAAACTCTCTGATCAGCATTTATTAACTTATTTTAATCCACATGTCTTTTTACATGCCTGCATTTATTGATTTGGTCAAAATCCACTGATCAGCATTTAAAATCCCCTCAAACAAATAATTATAGATACAATCCGTATATAGGTACTGCAGTACCCTTTTCAATGTCTCCTATACATTATAGTTAGTGATAAGATTGCTAAATTATTTTTATAAAAAATCTTAAAAAACATAATTTATATAATAAAAAAAATCTAAAACAAATATAAATATCTATAATTATCCCGTGCATAGCACGGGTGACAGGTTAGTATGAATTCTTGAAAAGTCCCAACACATATGATTATTATCGCTCATAATAACACTTTAATGCATTAAGAACAAGCATAAAAAAAATTTCTTGAAAAGTCCAATACATCTATCTATACTATATATTAAGCAAAAAGGAATTTTAAACCCCAAGCCTTGTGGGAGCTCCAATCTCCCAATCTAAATTTCTTGATTTTTTGATTTAAAAAAAAAAAAACTTTAGCATTTATTAACTTCTCCCAACTCCCAAGTCTTACCCTCATAATAACACTTTAATGCATTAAGAACAAGCATAAAAAAAATTCTTTGAAATCCAACACATATGAATTCCTTAAAAAGTCCCAACACATATGATTATTATCCCTCATAATAACACTTTAATACATTAAGAACAAGCATAAAAGAAATTTCTTGAAAAGTCCAATACATATGATTATTATCAAAATATTAAACTTTAATATAATATAATAATAAAAAAATTTAATTCCTTGAAAAGCCTAACACATATGATTATTATCAAAATATTGAACATTAATATAATATAAAAAGGAAAAAAAGAAGGCATTTAAAAAAAAAAAACATTTAAAAATCACAATTTACATATATAGATAATTGTAAACACAATCCGTGCATAGCACGAGTGATATGCTAGTATTATATAACGAAAAGGGGATTTTGGTGAGAAGAGCTAAGAGAGCTCGAAGGGCTCAATCCAAATTTCTTGATTTTTCAATTTTAAAAAATAATTAATAAATCCCACACTAACATCTTCTTTTTTAAACAAAGAATGTATTTTTTATTCCTAAAATCATTTCTTCTTTACCATTAAATAAGGAGTTTTCTAATTAAGAAAAAATAATTAATAAATCATACACTCAAAAAAGGAGTTTTCCAATTAAAAAAAATTAATAAATCATACACTCAAAAATATTTCATCGTAAAATATTTTCTATTGAAATATTTTAAATTTTTCACCATAAAGTATAAAATAATTTATATGATTAAAATTTCGTAAAATGTGTATTTTTCCTCCCACTATGACCATTACTACTCAATGTGTATATCAAATCTTATTATTTTCATAAACAGTAAACGTTAATAGGGTTTCTTTAAGGTTAAAACTCTCATCTCATTTTTTTTTTTAATAATGAAAATGCGAAGTGTCATTATGTGTTGTATTTTAATTAGTTCATAATTAAATTCATGGAGTTTTATATTAAACTTAAATTGTACTACCATAATTACCATTTCAAATTACTTCTTCATTTATGTTCACCACACAAAATTTATTTTCAAAATTGCTTCCCTAAGATTGCATTAATGCATGATTTTGATACATTCATACATATACATATGAAAATAATTAATTCTTTAACTTAAAATTTAAACATTATTGATTCTTTAACATGGCATGGACTTCTCATCAGTCCTCCATCGAATTGGAGAGGTGTTGTTGGGCCTTGTGGACTCACTTTTGGGCCCCACTTTGATAATATAAACCATTCATATTTTTAGTATTCATCGAGTACATCATCCCTGTAAATAATCAAGTTGATCAGATAACGGCAACCATGTGTTTGTATCAATTTTGTATGAAAAAAATGGATGGTGAGAAAATAGACGATTTATACATAATTGATCAAACATGTACTTTCCATATCTAATTGACTTGATTTTTTGCGGGGATGATGTATTCGACGAACCCTAAATTGTGAACAGTTCGGATCATCAAAACGGGATCCAAAAATTGGCCCATTGAATGTTTAATCCAATATTAGAATCCCCAAACTAACTCATACCGGTCACAAATCGACAAATTATGATATAATTTATACATACTATTTAAATTTATTATTATCAAATATTTTTACTAAGATTAAAGTTAAAATATGACATAATTTAGGACGGCTCTATCTTAGATAAATTTTTAATATATGAATATATGTAACTATTTATTTCATAGTGTTAACATAAATATAGAATTGTTTTACCTAAGTTCAAATTTTGTTTATAGCTATGCATAAAACATGTCCATATTTCTTATTTAAAAAATAAAAAATACTTATAAATATTTATTTACCAATTTAATAAATAAATAAATAGGTCAAATGATTCTTGGGCATAGATCAAGAAATTTTTTAATGATTATGTGAAGGTCACGCTGGCAAAAATAGACAAGTCATTTATGTGTTAACTCTGATAAAAATAAATAAAATTTAATTGATTATAAATCATTTTTACTACATATTTTAGATAAATTTTATATTATTATTTAATTTTAAAACTAATTTTAGATTATTTATTGATTTTCGTGCATAACATTACTAAGGCCACTTTGCCGGCTCTTAATACAAAGTGAAAATAAAACTAACTAAGATTTTAAAAAGAAAAGTGATTTTTTTTTTATTAAGTAGTTTCAGAATACAAAAATTGTTAAAATTTACAGGTTATTGACACAAAACAAAATTAAAATGAAACTAACTAAGATTTAAAAAAGAAAAAAAGAAAAAAAAGAAGTAATGCTATTTTTTTTTTTTAGTAGTTTCAGAATACAAAAGTTGTTGAAATTTATAAGTTATTGACACAAAGCAAAATTAAGAAATAAAATGGTGATCCCTTGATTTTTTTTTTTTTAATTAAGTAGCATTAGAGTACAAAAATTGTAAAAAATTATTAGTAGCAGACACAAAATAGAGTTAATATTTGTATAATAAGATATCATAAACACTTATTTATTAACTACAGAAAATTTAAATTTTAAAAAATTATAGTTGTCATTTAACTCTTATCTAATTTTTAACTTACTAAACCTCAATTCTTATTTTTGAGGTTTTTTTTTTTTTTTTTTTTTTTTACAAATTTTAAAAAATTATAGGTGATATTTCACTCTTGTCCAATACTACCTGCTTCTGTTCTTCTATTATTACAGTTATATTAGATTTTTTTAAGGTTTATTTTTGAATTTTTAAATTTCAACTTGATTTTTTTTTTAATCTTCATTTGATGCTTACTGAATTTCTCTCTATGTCATTTTTTCTAAAATTTATTTAATTTTCTCTTTCTATATTCTTTTAGTTCATCCTCAAATTTAAACTTGATTTTTTTTATCTTTATCTTATATTTACAAAATCCACTCTCGCTCTTGATTTTCAGTTAAGTTTATTATTTTTTGAAAATTTATCTAATATTTTCTTTCTATATTCGTCTTCAAATTTAAACTTAATTCCTTTAATCTTTATCTTATAATTATAGAATTCAATCTTACTCTTCCTTTTCAATTGAGTTTATTTGATTGAGTGTATTTCAAAAAAAATAATTGGTCTTGCATATTTATATAAACATATATTATTTGAATACATATCTAAATTAATATCATAGTATTTAGTTAATTTTTAATATGTTTAGTATTGTTTTTCACATTTTGTTACTTGCCCGTGCATAGCACGGGTAAAAACATTGATTGTGAGAGCTCTAAACTCTCAAACTAATTTTGTTAATTTATTAATTTTTAAAGAAATTAAAAAAAAATCTATTGGTTAGTTCCTTAAGTCAAAAAGTTAAAAAATCAAAATAATAATAATAATAATAAAATAAAAGAAGCTCTAATTATCTATGATTTTTAATTTTAGAATTCAAAACAATATGGTAAGTCACCCTCACCCTTTCCAAAAATAATGTTGATCAAAACAATTCAAATAAAGAAATAACTAGCATAATTACCTGTGCTATGCACGAGTATAAATAAATAATCAAAAAATAGTTTTTTAAATTAAATAATAACCTAAAAAATTTATCTACAATATTTAGCAAAAATGTTTTAGAATCAATTAAATTTTATTCATTTTTATCACATTTACATATAAGAGATTTTTTTATTTATTTATATTCTTATGTCATTAATTGTGTGCTTTAAGTTCTTAATAACAAATATATGTCATAATTTAAGTGGTAAAAATTAAAAAATAAATCACAAAAAATTATATTTATGATAAAATATAAATACATTTCATCTTATGAGTTTTGTAAATTTAATTTATCATATGATAGTGGTAAATCACATTTGTCAATATAGTAATTTTTTTCATGTTTTGTGAAGTCTAAAAATTATAATTTGTCTTTATGTTATAAAATTTACGTAAAAATGAATTAGGATTCACTTGTGATATTAAATTTGGGCTTAACATTTGATTTACGCCCACTTGTCCTTCACCAACTCATTAAAAATTGTCTTGTTTTGTTCCCAACTTATATGAATCATTTGACCTATCTATTTATTAAATTAGTAAGTAAATATTTGTAAATATTTTTTATAATAAAAATAAGAATGTAACGCCCTCAAAATAGACTCATTATATATTTGTCACTGACATGCAATATTTAAAGTAAACAATTCATTATCTCATTCATCAGAGTATTTCTAAATAAAAGCATTACATGTAACAGCAAATTAAATGCCCTACGGGCTTACATCTTTCAAAGCCAACACTTGGACACAAAAATATGAGTTCTAACTCAAATACAAGTAAAGCCCTAGGCTTGAATGTTTACATGTACTATTAAATCAAAACAACTAACTGAAGATAGCCTTCAAAATCGAAAAGTCAAATCCTTCCAAGCTAAGTCCTTGGAGGTAGCTTATCACCTGAACCTGAAAATGATGTTCCCATAAAGGGTGAGCCACAGCCCAGTAGAAAAATACTAAACCAAATATAAGCATTGAATAAAGCTATAGCATTCAATAGATGGTTAACCAAGATAATTAATTGTATCATTATACAGTCTCATGACACTAATGTCTAAGACACATTTCACTTTCCATTATTATCAACATGGCTCAGAACCTGGCCAAACTTACAACAGTGAACTATATATCATATTCACATTACTTTCAATATCAACAAAACAAATGAGACTCAGGCTCATATCAAAACACTTTATACTTCCCGTTTGATACACATTGTAGTGCTGTATCAATAACATGTAAAAACACTTCAATATAATAAGCACACATAATAGTGATGCTAATGGAGTCCATCCCCTATCTTCTCCCAAACAAAATCCGGTTTAGAGGTCCATCCCCTATCTTCCCCTAAACCGTGGAGTACATCCCCTATCTCCTCCCAAACAATATGCATATGCAATGCTCAATCAATACATGTAATTTCTGTATTAATTCAATAGTCTAAATTTATGACTTAAACAAATTGATTAGTTTCAATTTTCCCTAATCCACATGCAATGTCTACAACAAACACGACTATCCTCCACCGATAGCCCAAAACAGTTATTTCTAGACTGGAAATAAATATATCAACAATTCAATAAGCGAGTGATTTTAATTATCCAACTACACCATTTAATCAATGAATTCCTCAATTTCATGCATTTAACCAATTTCCCCAATTTCCTTAAATTAATTATACAAATTAATTTATTAATACAACTAGGGTTTTTCCCAAAATTATCAAAGTACTCCCAACATATCAAAATACTAAAACTTAGATCAAAACTTATAGGATGGAGTAGGAAATCCCTACCTCGAAGAAAATAACCCGAATGGAG
Organism: Camellia sinensis; assembly: GCF_055761805.1. Taxonomy (NCBI): domain Eukaryota; kingdom Viridiplantae; phylum Streptophyta; class Magnoliopsida; order Ericales; family Theaceae; genus Camellia; species Camellia sinensis. The sequence continues at coordinate 95,340,955 of NC_138962.1, forward strand.
AAGACGAAGATGAAGACCTAAATTCCAAAGTGCTCCAAACCACCAAACGTTCAGATTAAATGGAAGCCCTTGACTCACTCTATCTTTTTAATAAAGGACTAAGGTTAGATACTCACCCTAGGTAGATCAATTCTTAGAGAGAAGGCAGGTTTAGAGAGAGAGAGACTCTCAAGGGACGGTTTTTAAAAGTTAGGAAAGAAAAGTAGGTCAAAAAGTGATCCAAAAAGTGAAATCACGGACTGATGTAGTCGACTCCCCGATTGAGCGTCCAAACTCCCGCTCGAGCGTCGAATACGCACTCCCAGTACTTTTGCAGAACCAGGTCCCCGCTCGAGCGTCCAACTCCACGCTCGAGCGGCACTCACACATTTCCGCTCGAGCGTTCAATCCCACGCTCGAGCGTCCAACACTGCACAGGAAATACTGGATGGGTGATAATCCCGCTCGAGCACCAAAACCCCCGCTCGAGCGGACAAGCAACAAAAAAAAAACCCCGCTCGAGCGTCAAACTCCCGCTCGAGCGGACAGGTCAAAATCTGGGCAACTAGTTTTGGCATCTAAACTCAACCGACTTGTAACAGACCCGCCCAACACATCCTATAACTCAAATACAAAGAGATTAAAGGACGACAACAACCAATATATACTGACCGGATCCATGGAACCTAAGTCCGGATACAATAATCTAAAGGAAAAAGACCGGGGTCGCTATAACCTCCCCTCCTTAAAAGAATTTCGTCCCCGAAATTAAGCATAAGGTTTCGAAAACAAGTTTTTCTCAAATTCCAACAATATGATAACTCAAAATAAACAACTTGACCCAACACCAGCCATTTCATCTCTTAACAAGAGGCATTTCTCAATATGTAAAATAACATATATTTCCACCTGCATTAACACTATGCAATTTTCTTTCAATTTCAACAATTTTCAATATATTCAACATATGCAATGTTCTATTAAACTTCCATTTCGAGACAAGTTCCAAAATATTTCCATTAACCAAAACATTTTCAATGTTTTACAGCTTAAGACATATATAAAGCTCTAAAGTTCAACAATATTTCAAAATCTAAATACAAGATTACAAATCGATAAACATGTCTGGATATTTCTCGCGGACTTCCAACTCACGTTCCCAAGTGGCTTCCTCCACCCCGTGATATTTCCACAAAACTTTTACCAAAGGAATGGTCTTGCCTCGCAAGACTTGATCCCGCCTATCCAAGACCCGGACCGGTCTCTCCTCATACGAGGCATCCTCATCTACCTCTAAATCGGTCCAGTCCAACACATGTGATGGATCCGGCTCATACTTCCGAAGCATACTCACATGAAACACGTCATGAACTCCGGACAACTGCGGCGGTAAAGCTAACCGATAAGCAACCTTGCCAATTCTCTCAAGGATCTCAAAAGGACCAATAAACCGAGGGGATAACTTCCCACTCTTCCCAAACCTCATCAAGCCTCGCCTAGGTGATATCTTCAAAAAGACATGATCACCTACCTCAAACGCTAAAGGCCTCCTCCTACGGTCGGCATAACTCCTTTGGCGACTCTGGGCTGTAATAAGCCTCCTACGGATAAGCTCAACCTTCTTCGTCGTCTCCCTAACCAACTCCGGACCCAACAAAGGTGCATCACCCACCTCGGCCCAACAAACTGGAGACCTACACGGTCGGCCATACAAGGCCTCAAACGGTGCCATACCGATACTAGACTGAAAGCTATTGTTGTAGGAAAACCCCACCAATGGTAAGTGCCTCTCCCACGTCCCACTAAAGTCAAGGACACAACCCCGAAGCATATCCTCAAGGATTGAATAGTACGCTCGGACTGCCCATCAGTCTGCGGATGATAAGCCGTACTAAAGGTCAACTTAGTGCCCAAGGCACTCTGCAAACTCTGCCACAACCTAGCAGTAAAACGAGGATCTCTATCCGAGACGATCGTAACTGGGACCCCGTGCAATCTCACTATGTCCCGAATATACAAGTCGGCAAGATGGTCTACCAAATCTCTCATGCGCATAGGAATGAAGTGCGCCGACTTAGTCAACCGGTCTACAACCACCCAAATGGCGTCACTACCCCGCTGAGTCCTCGGAAGGCCTACAACGAAGTCCATAGTGACATGCTCCCACTTCCACTCGGCAATAGGCAAGGGTTGTAACAAACCCGCTGGCCTTTGATGCTCGGCCTTCACTTGCTGACAAGTAAGGCACTTAGACACGAAAGCTGCCACATCTCTCTTCATACCCCGCCACCAAAACTGGCGACCCAAATCCCGGTACATCTTAGTGCCTCCCGGATGCACCGCAAGGCGTGAATGATGAAACTCTCGGAGTACCTCTTCTCGACAAGACTCCGACACAAACAGACGGTCTCGGTATCTCACACTCAGGTCGGGATACATCGTCAAACCCTTCTCAACCTTCCCACCGGAAATCTTCTCACGGAGGGATTCTACCTCAAGGTCACCCCTCTGAGCCTCTAACACTCGAGTCACAAGTGTAGGCTGAGCAACAATAGAAAACAAGGCCGCAGCCTCAACGGATTCGCCCAGAAGCAAATCAAACTCCCCAAGTGCACCCAACATCTCCCATTCCCGGATGGCTATACTAGCTATGTCACCAATAGATTTCCTGCTAAGGGCATCGGCCACCACATTGGCCTTCCCCGGATGATAATGCAACTCGAAGTCATAATCCTCAATAAACTCCATCCACCTCCTCTGCCTCAAGTTCAAGTCTTTCTGTGTAAATAGGTATTTCAGACTCTTATGATCCGAGAATACCTCGAACCTCTCACCATAAAGATAGTGCCTCCAAATCTTCAAGGCAAATATCACAGCTGCTAACTCTAAATCATGCGTAGGGTAATTCTTCCCGTGAATTTTCAACTGACGTAAGCCATAGGCAACTACTTTCCCTTCTTGCATCAACACACAACCTAGACCCTCTCGTGAGGCGTCACAATAAACTGCATAACCCAACCCCCTCTCCGGAATAATCAAGACTGGAGCAGTGGTCAGTCTAACTTTCAACTCCTGGAACGACTTTTCACAAGTCTCACTCCATACAAACTTGACTCCCTTCCGAGTCAAACTAGTCAAAGGTGAAGTTAACCTGGAGAAATCCTTCACAAACCGGCGATAATACCCAGCTAACCCCAGAAAACTGCGGATCTCAAACACACTCTTAGGCAGTGCCCAATCTTGCACTGCCTCAGTCTTGGATGTATCAACAGACACTCCTTCCCGAGAAACTACATGGCCTAAGAACTTGACCTCTTCTAGCCAGAACTCACACTTCCCAAACTTAGCATAAAGCTTATGGGCTCTAAGTAACTTAAGCACCACTCTCAAGTGTTCCTTGTGCTTCTCCTCAGAAGGTGAATAGATAAAGATGTCGTCCACGAAGATGACTACAAAACGATCTAAAAATTTCTGGAATATCCGGTTCATCAAATCCATAAATACTGCCGGTGCATTGGTGAGCCCAAATGGCATCACCAAAAACTCATAGTGGCCATACTGCGTACGGAATGCCGTCTTCGGAATATCCTCCTCCCTGACTCTCAACTGATGATAACCCAATCTCAAGTCTATCTTCGAGAAACAACGGGAACCCTTCAACTGATTGAACAGATCATCTATACGAGGCATAGGGTACTTATTCTTAACTGTAGCCCGATTCAATTTCCGGTAATCTATACAAAGTCTCAAAGCACCACCTTTCTTTTTAACAAAGAGGGCCGGTGCTCCCCATGGCGAAACACTAGGACGTATAAAGCCCTTATCTAGCAACTCCTGGAGTTGGATCTTCAACTCAACTAACTCAGCTGGGGCAAAACGATAAGGTGCCATAGAAATCGGCGCCGTGCCGGGCACTAAGTCAATAGAGAACTCAATCTCTCTGTGAGGTGGCAAACTAACAAGGTCCTCGGGAAAGATGTCCGAGTACTCACAAACCACTCTTGGCAACACAGTTTGGGTCTCATTACACTCACCACTTTCAAAGCTAGCAAGTAGACCACTAAGCTCACTTCGCCCTCGCGAATCATACCCCGGTGGCAAAACACTACCAACCCGGTCTCCCAGAAAATGAAAACATTCCCCGCTCACGGTACAACAAGTGACCCGCTGGCGGTAGCAATCAATTACTGCCCGGTATGATGATAACCAGTCCATACCCAAAATAACATCAAAGCCCTTCATGGGCATAACTACAAAAGGAAACGGAAGTCTATGATCGGCGACCTCTATATCACAACCCCTGACACCTTGTTTCAAGATTAATTCACCCCCAAGAGGTGGCGCTACACAAATAGGGGATGCTAACTGCGCTAACTCCAACTCCAAAATAGATGCAAATGCAGCAGACACAAAGGAATGAGATGCACCCGTATCAATCAAAACACTAGCAACCGAGTTACAAAACAAGAAGGTACCTCTCACAACTGATGGTGCTGGCACAAGATCCTGCGCGGTAACAGCGTACACGCGCCCAGAAGACTTTGATCAACCTGCTCACCCCTAGGAGCATAAGATTGCTGCACCGACTGGGACGATGAAGCCCCCTGATTGGCCCTCGAGGCTTGACCCGACTGAGCTGGCTGCTGACCCTGAATCTGCCTCAAACCAGATGCACCAGGTGTGCCACCCAACTGCGGGCAATACCTCTCTATATGCCCTGGCTGACCACATTGATAACACGAGAGTGGCTGGCCTCTACCCTGACTCTGGCTCTGAGATCGAGCCGAAGATGATGCTGCTCTCTGCACTCCTCCCCTCTGAGGACAAACTGGAGACTTGTGGCCCAGCTGGCCACACTTGAAACAGGTAATGTCTCCCTGACTGCCTTTCCCCGAACTAGCGCTCGGCACAGGAAAAGTTGATCTAGAAAAGCTACCCTGAGACTGCTGAGGATTAAAACCCTTCTGTCTCCTACCATCACTCTGACCATCTTGACTCCTCTTGGAGCCCTTCTGTCCTTCCTCCTCCTCCTGCATCATGATTTCCATGTGGGCTGCAGCATCGACCATACGCCCATAATCCCGAATCATAGTTCCCCCAACTCGCAGTTTGAGGCCACGCCTCAACTTCTTCTCAAACTCGATACAACGGCGTTCCTTAGACGCCACCAACTCAGGTGCAAACCTGGACAAGCTAGTAAATGCAGCCTCAAACTCGGCCACTGAAGAACTCGACTGCTTAAGCTTGCAGAACTGGTCTCTCAGCTTCTCCCTAACTGCTGGAGATAAGAACCTCTCCTGGAAAGCATTCATAAAAGCCTCCCATGTACCTCCTATACGACCTTTCGTGAACTTCCACCACTGACCCGTATCCCCCTTCAGCTGGAAAGATGCCAAGGTCACTTTCAACCCCTCGTCTTCGATGCCAAGCATCTCAAACGTCTTCGTTGTCTGTTCGAGCCATTTATCTGCCTTAAGTGGCTCTTTAGGATCACCCACAAATTCATCCGGGTTAGACCGGAAGAACTCCCTCTTCAGAAAGGAAAGTCCTGCATCCTCAACAACAACCCGCGCTTGATTCTCAGCTCTGAGAATGCCTACTGACTCCCTGAATTCCCCTGCTATCTCTCGGGCTAGAGCGCCCATAGCCTGCTGGCCTACTGGCTCGGCCACATTGGCCTGGCCAACTCCCTCCTGTACTGCCGGAACCTCCTCTGGCACAGGCACCTCCTGCCTACCTGGCCTACCACGCCTACCGCGCCCTCATCCTCGTCCTGACATCCTAATAAAGAAAACAAAGACGTTAGCACATTAATAAATGTGCCGAAGCTAAACACTTGCGTCCTAATGCATTGAATAACAATAATTCATTCCACATAAGCACATAATCACATAAGCACCTATGAATTTCATTCCTGGATGATACTAGTCCCGAAGCGTCACTATAGTTCCGGTTGGAAGCAGCATTGATCAAGTGCCTTTCCAACAAGACTACTAGAAACTCAAGGGTCCAATTAACATCCTAGAAACTACGTTCCATACCCACATAATCACATAAACATGTTATCATATAAGCATATAACATTTCACTAAGTCTCTATCAAACGAGACGAACCCATTGTGATACTAATCACTTCCCACGTACCCAAATTATTCAACCCCGGTACGCTCTGATACCAAGTTGTAACGCCCTCAAAATAGACTCATTATATATTTGTCACTGACATGAAATATTTAAAGTAAACAATTCATTATCTCATTCATCAGAGTATTTCTAAATAAAAGCATTACATGTAACAGCAAATTAAATGCCTTACGGGCTTACATCTTTCCAAGCCAACACTTGGACACAAAAATATGAGTTCTAACTCAAATACAAGTAAAGCCCTAGGCTTGAATGTTTACATGTACTATCAAATCAAAACAACTAACTGAAGATAATCTTTAAAATCGAAAAGTCAAATCCTTCCAAGCTAAGTCCTTGGAGGTAGCTTATCACCTAAACCTGAAAATGATGTTCCCATAAAGGGTGAGCCACAGCCCAGTAGAAAAATACTAAACCAAATATAAGCATTGAATAAAGCTATAGCATTCAATAGATGGTTAACCAAGATAATCAATTGTATCATTATACAGTCTCATGACACTAATGTCTAAGACACATTTCACTTTCCATTATTATCAACATGGCTCAGAACCTGGCCAAACTTACAACAGTGAACTATATATCATATTCACATTACTTTCAATATCAACAAAACAAATGAGACTCAGGCTCATATCAAAACACTTCATACTTCCCGTTTGATACACATTGTAGTGCTGTATCAATAACATGTAAAAACACTTCAATATAATAAGCACACATAATAGTGATGCTAATGGAGTCCATCCCCTATCTCCTCCCAAACAAAATCCGGTTTAGAGGTCCATCCCCTATCTTCCCCTAAACCGTGGAGTACATCCCCTATCTCCTCCCAAACAATATGCATATGCAATGCTCAATCAATATATGTAATTTCTGTATTAATTCAATAGTCTAAATTTATGACTTAAACAAATTGATTAGTTTCAATTTTCCCTAATCCACATGCAATGTCTACAACAAACACGACTATCCTCCACCGATAGCCCAAAACAGTTATTTCTAGACTGGAAATAAATATATCAACAATTCAATAGGCGAGTGATTTTAATTATCCAACTACACCATTTAATCAATGAATTCCTCAATTTCATGCATTTAACCAATTTCCCCAATTTCCTTAAATTAATTATACAAATTAATTTATTAATACAACTAGGGTTTTTCCCAAAATTACCAAAGTACTCCCAACATATCAAAATACTAAAACTTAGATCAAAACTTATAGGATGGAGTAGGAAATCCCTACCTCGAAGAAAATAACCCGAATGGAGAAGACGAAGATGAAGACCTAAATTTCAAAGTGCTCCAAACCACCAAACGTTCAGATTAAATGGAAGCCCTTGACTCACTCTATCTTTTTAATAATCAATTCTTAGAGAGAAGGCAGGTTTAGAGAGAGAGAGACTCTCAAGGGGCGGTTTTTAAAAGTTAGGAAAGAAAAGTAGGTCAAAAAGTGATCCAAAAAGTGAAATCACGGACTGATGTAGTCGACTCCCCGCTCGAGCGTCCAAACTCCCGCTCGAGTGTCGAATACGCACTCCCAGTACTTTTGCAGAACCAGGTCCCCGCTCGAGCGTCCAACTCCACGCTCGAGCGGCACTCACACATTTCCGCTCGAGCGTCCAATCCCACGCTCGAGCGTCCAACACTGCACAGGAAATACTGGATGGGTGATAATCCCGCTCGAACACCAAAACCCCTGCTCGAGCGGACAAGCAACAAAAAAAAAACCCCGCTCGAGCGTCAAACTCCCGCTCGAGCGGACAGGTCAAAATCTGGGCAACTAGTTTTGGCATCTAAACTCAACCGACTTGTAACAGACCCGCCCAACACATCCTATAACTCAAATACAAAGAGATTAAAGGACAACAACAACCAATATATACTGACCGGATCCACGGAACCTAAGTCCGGATACAATAATCTAAAGGAAAAAGACCGGGGTCGCTATAAAGAAATATGGACTTATTTTATGCATACTTATTAAAGAGTTTGAACTATAGTTTAAAAAAAAAAAAACTATATATTTATGTTTAAAACAATTAAATGAATAGTTATATATATTTATGTATAAAAATTATTTAAGATAAAGTCCCCCTAAATTGTAGGTCTTATTCTAGTCCTAATAAATTTAAGTTTTATATTTAAATTATATCATAGTTTATTAGCTCGTGACTGATATGAGCTAATTTGGGGGTTTTTAATATTGGATTAAATACTAAAAAGTAGTCAAGAAAATTTAGCTCCAGTCGATTTTTTTCGCCAATAATTCTTGATTTAAGTCTAGTCCTTAAAAAATTGTCTAGTTCATGTCCAATCCATGAGTTAGTAGACCTACCTATTTATTTAATTTTTAATTAGTAAATATATTTTTTTAAAAAAAATTATAACAAAAATAGAAAATATGTACATGTTTGGTATATTTATTAACAATTTCAAAATTAATTAAAACATTATGTACTTATTCATTATTTGATCCCTATATTTTAACTCTTGTGTTATCTTTGTCCTTGCAATTTTAATTTACTCAATTTTGACCCTAAATTTATAATTTTGTCTCAATTTGATCCAATTGTTATAATTGCTAGTTTTTTTTATTTTTATTTATTTATTGAAAATACACACATGAGTAGCATCTGTTATACTTTTATAGACAAAATTATAAACTTGTTCAACCCAATAAGTTAATCTCAACCAACTCAGTAACTATTTTCTTTCAAAAATCTTATCCGACATTATCAATTGGACTAAATTAATATAAAATCTAAAATTAGGGGTAAAAATCAAATTAATTGAAATTGCAGAGACCAAATTGACACAAGAGATAAAATGCTGGGACTATCGATATAATTTACCCTTCTTAAAATATGTCTAATGTTAATTGCATCAATATTAGGATATATTTATATCTAAAAAACTATTTAAGACCAGATCATGCTAGAACCTGAATAAAAAATTAAAGGCTTATTAAAAATATTTAATAATTATAAATTCAAATTTGATCAATTTTTCATTTAAAATTTCTTATAGAATTAGGTTGTTTGATAATTTTAATTTATAGTTCCAATTTTTCCTTGTATTTTTTTAAAAAATATTTTAAAATTATATATAATTATAATTTCTTTTGAAATTTCCTTTTCAATCTCAAATTAGTTATAACTTGAATTTGGTTAAAATTTATTTTTGACTTCTCATCTACAAAAACTAACAATAAACATAAATTAGTTTTTTGAACTCTGTAAAAAGGTAAATAAAGAAATATATTACCAATAATAATAATAACAAAACATATTTTTATTTATCATGTGGCGTCTCACCACTTCATTGATAATAGACATTAATAATAAAATTCATTACGATAATACAACGATAATATATCAAATGATAAGTAACATGTGATCATAATAATTTTTGATAATTATACAAAAGTACCCAAAATTATATATAAAAAACAATATATGATCCATATTCAATTTTTATATGGTAAAATTCACACTTCATCTCAACCACACATTAGTTTTCTAAATCAATTCATCACCCAAACTATCTACTATTCTTTTAATATTCACCTTTTGAAAATCTACCTAAACAATGCTCTGGCCGAACTCATCGTCACCCTCGTTGTTGCCATGCTCACCACCTCCACTAACTATTATGCAACTTTGGTCTAGTTTTTTTTTTAATTTTTTTATTTTATCTTTGTAAATATAAAAAGACAATGTTGTGGAAATAAAAAAGTACCGTTAAAGTTTTACAGAGTTAAAAATAAAAAATAAAACAATGCGTGATTTTGGGTTTTCTTATTCCATATATGGGTGTTAATGTTTTTTGGATAGGTAGACAAAACAATGTATTGCATCGTAACCATAAACACGCCTCAGTGGGGAAAAGATGAGTGAGTTCATGCAGCAGCACCCCCAAGACCCACACGCCACATAAGTATGACGTTCATCTCACCCTCACTGTATTAACGACCCCCGATTTGGAACGTGACACAATGGCCAAAACTCCCATGTATGAACCAACAAAGCCCCAATAATAGCATCAGCACGTCGTTCCCAACAGAGAATCAATGCCGGCAACCAATTACACCCCAGGAGATGTACTCACCACCAGTAAACATGAAGAGCCATGCTTCATCTTCATCCACCTAAACACAACCAGCCATGCTCGGCGAACCCCCAGAATAGGGGAAAAAAAAACCTTTGAGCTGAGCCACACCCATGCCTCTCTGTGGTTGTTTCTTCTTCTGTCGGACATCTTTGGAGTGGCCGACGAAGCGGCAAGTAGTGATGCCGGTGGAGAGGTCCCAGAGATGGAGCTTGGAGTCCCAGCTGCTGGAGAGAGAGAGACGAAATAGATAAGGTAGAGAGAGAGAAATGCTTTTAATTTGGGAGAGTTAAATTTTTCTATGATATATGGGAAGGGATCTTAAACATCATAAAAAAATATTGTGGATCTCTTCCATTACCAAAAATGAGAGAGGGACCTTAGACTAATTTTTCCTATAAAAAATACACAAACATCCACAAATAAAAAATAAAAAATAAAATCAACTCCCAAAACAAAGATAGTTAATAGATATATATTTATTATCAATTTAGTTGGAAAAAAATACATTGGAAAAAAAATGTCATTAGAGGGGGGGGGGGGGAATACTCACACGAAAATATAAATTTACAAAAAAAAAAAAAAATTCACAAACAAACAAACTTGAAATAAGTTTGGACTATTGGCAAAAAGAGAGAATAACCATTGCATCATTACATTTGGAGAGGAGTTGGCTGGGCTGGAAAAAAGATCAAATATTGAGTATTTTAAAGAGAGAATTTTATTGAATTTTTAAAATTTTGGATTTATATTATTTTCAGAAAAGGTGAGAGTGGGATGAAGGTTGCTTACCATATTATTTTGAATTTTGAAATTCAAAATTATAGATAATTAGCGTCTTTATTTTTTTTATTTGAATTGATTTGAACAACATTATTTTTGGAAAGAGTGAGGGTGACTTATCATAGTGTTTTGAATTTTAAAATTCAAAATTGTAAATAATTAGAACTTTCTGTTTTTTTTGGACTTTTGACTTAGGGAACTAACCAATAGATTTTTTTTTATTTCTTTAAAAATTAACAAATTAACAAAATTAGTTTGGGAGTTTAGAGCTTTCACAATCATTGTTCTTAAAAAGACTTTTTTTTTCCATATATATATATATATATAGATAAATGCACTAATTATCTATGATTTTAAATTTCAAAATTCAAAATAATATGGGAAATCACCATCACCCCACTCTCACCCTTTCTAAAAATAATATAAAACCTAAAACTTTATAACCCCAACCAAATTAAAAATTCAATACAATTTTCTCTTTAAAATATTCAGTATTTGATCTCTTTTTTTTCCCAGTCCGGCCAACTCTGCTCCAAATATAATGGTGCAAAGGTTAGTCTCTCTCTTTGCCAATAGTCCAAATTTATTTCAAGTTTGTTTGTTTATTTTGTGTGTGTGTGTGTGTAGATTTCTATTTTCATGTAAGTATTTTTTTTCTTCTCTATATGACTTTTTTTCAATGTATTTTTTTCAACTAAATTGATAATAATGATATCTGTTTAGCTATCTTTGTTTTGGGAGTTGATTTCAAGTTTTGTTTTATTTTTTTTGGGGGGATGTTTGTGTATTTTTTTATATGTCTGTACGACTTTTATTTTATTTTTTTATTGTTTATATTGTTGTTATTATTTCTTTTGATATATGTAAATTCATAATACAAATATGAGTTTTTCACAAAATAGGGCGTCTTACATTGTTCCTTATGATTTGGCTATGTTTTTTTTAATTTCTTAAACAAAAATTTCAATTTTTTTATTTGTAAAAAATTTAAAATGCTTAATTGACTAGCCCATCAGTAATTTTTTTTTAAATAATGAACACTGTTCCATAATTTATGGATTTAAAAAAAAAATTTATCACCCATATATGGAATTAGAAAACCTAAAAAAATTAATTTTTGATTATTTATTTATACTCGTGCATAGTATGGTTAATTATGCTAGACTGGAGCTGTATAGCAGTTAGTGGAGGTGGTGAGCATGGAAACAATAAGGAAGAGTATTGTTCGAGCGTATTTTGAAAAGGTGAATATTACTTAAAAAAATAGTAGATAGTTTGGGTGATGAATTGATTTAAAAAACTAATATGTGGTTGAGCTTAATAAGTTTGCTATAAAAAAAATTGAATATGAATCATATATTGTTTTTTTATATATAATTTTGGGTACTTTTGTGTAACTCTCAGAAATTATTGTAATCATATGTTACTTATCATCTGATGTATTATCGCTGTATTGTTGTAATGAGTTTCATTATTAATGTCTATTATTAATATAGTGGTGAGACATCACATAATAAATAAAAATATGTTTTGTTATTATTCTTATTGATAATATATTTGTTTATTTATTTTTTATAATGTTCAAAAAACAATTTAGGTTCATTGTAAGTTTTTGTAGATGAGAAGTCAAAAATAAATTTTAATCAAATTCAAGTTACATCTAATTTGATATTTAAAAAGAAAGTTCAAAAGAAATTATATAATATTAAAATATAAATTTTCAAAAGGACAAGTTGGAATAAATCTAATGTTAACCTCAAATCTAATATCACAAGTTAATCTTAATTCATTTTTATGTAAATCTTAAAACATATGACAAATTATAATTTTGATACTAGACAAATTTTTAGACTTTACAAAATATAAATAAAAAAAAATAATATATTGGAAAATGTAATTTACTACTATCATATGATAAATTGAAAATGTGAAACTCATAAGACGAAAAATATTTATATTTTATCATAAATATAATTTTTGTGATTTATTTTTTAATTTTTACCAATTAAATTATGGTATATATTTGTTATTAAGAACTTAGAGTACAAAATTAATGACATAAGAATAAAAAAAAATCTGTTATATATAACTGTGATAAAAATGAATAAAATTTAATTTATTCTAAATCATTTTTGCTACATATTCTAGATAAATTTTATAGAATATTATTTAATTTTAAAAATTAATTTTTGATTATTTATTTATACCCATGCATAGCACGGGTAATTATACACTAGTTTATATTATATTCCTAAACCAAACCAAACTAAACTCATCCATCAATCATATAGTGATCCCGGTATTCCCTGTTGTTGTTTAACTGTAATCCGGACTCGGTTCTGTAGATTTGTTATTGTCTTATCCTCATTTCTATCCCTTACTCTTTCTTTTAGAGTTTTGCGTTGTGTTGGGCAAGTTGGAAATAAGTTGGTTGTGTTTTAAAACTTAGAATTTTGCCTAGGTTTTGGTCTATCCGCTCGAACGGCTCGTTGACGCTCGAGCGGGCATTTGTTGTTGCCTCTCCGCTCGAGCGGTAGTTTGGATGCTCGAGTGTGAATTTCCTTCTCTCAACATTTTGGTCGCCTGCAGAAAATTCTAGGAGGGTACATCCAGCGCTCGAGCGAATCTTTGGACGCTCGAGCGTGAACCTGTGTCTGACGCTCGAGCGGGGTGTTGTACGCTCGAGCGGACCTGTTTTATATTAGTCCATGAAATCACTTTTTAAATCACTTTTCACTTTTCTTTTCTCTCTCTTACTTTCCCAAAACCGATTTTTGAGAGCTCCTTACTCTAAAACCTAACTTCTCTCTAGGGTTTGATCTAGTAGGAGTGTTTTCCTCACATTGGGCCTTTGTAAAAAGTGTGTTGATCGTCGAGGGCTTCGTTTTGATCCAAGAAATTTAAGATTTGGAGCACTTCTGAGTTTTGCTCTTCTTCTCCTTGGGTTCTACATTTGAGGTAGGGATTTCCTTGTTCTTTTTCAATACTTCGTCTATAGATAGACATGTGGTAGTTTTGTATTGCATGAAAATCATATCCACGTTGGATTTGTTTGAAATCATGAGAAGGAACCTAGGGTTGGTTGCTTGAAAATGGTTATTTTATCATTGATGGTTGTTTTGGGCTAATTGGAGTGTAAATTAGCATGTTATAGTTGAAAGAAGAAAAAGTCCTAAATTATATTTTGATTTGGTAAATTAAAATGGAGGGTAGTTAACCTATGTTGTAAATCTCTATTGTTAATGTGAGTTGGGTGAAGGTGTTAATGCCTAAGGGGTTAACTTTGGCTTTGGAATGGTTTTGAAATGAATGTAGTGGACTAATGTGAGTTATGGCTTTATTATCAACGGAATTGGTTTTGTAAAACAAACGGAATGGAATTGGTTTTGTGGAAACAAAAGGGATGGAGTTGGTTTTGTGAAAACAAAAGGAAATGGAATTTGTTTTGTGAAATGAGAAAAGTCTCTTTGATATAAGTATGAAAATTGGATTGTTGTTTCTTGAGTGTTAAATACACACACGTGGGGGTTGTATCTTTAACTACGGTGTTAGTGTTGTTGTTGGGTTTGTGGTCTCATAGTAATTGAGTCTTTAATAGATGTACTAAATACTTGCATCTAGAGGTTTTGTCCTTGGTCATCGGTGGAGGATGACATGGTTGTGTTGAATTGTTGCGTTTGCATTATACCATTGTTGATTGAACATTGTATGTGAGGAAGTGCTGAGATACATTATATATGTATACTTGCCGGGGGGGGGAATTAATTATGTGTTCATATACTTTAACACATTGCTTGTATCTTGATGGTTCATGTATATGTGTTATACATGTTAGTTATGCCCTGTTGTATTTTGGTTGGTGGTTTTATGCCTTGCGCTAAAAATCAGAGGTGCCGTGACCTTCCAGCTAGCGCCTGGAGAACTGACTGCGCTGAGAATCTAAGGCACCACACCCTTCCAGCTAGCGCCTGGTAAACTGGTATGTTGTTGTGAGAGGTGTATCTTTGGCTTACTACGCACATAGCTGGTAGAGCAAAGTTTTGTTGTTGTTGTTCCATTGTATCTGAGGATATCATGGATTTGGTTGGTTACAGTTCGGAGGGCCAGGTTACCTCATTGGTTGATTATATACATGTTAGTGAGTTGTTATCTCCCTTTTTATAAAGGTATGCATGTATAGTTATGATTGTATTGGGAACGAACCAAAATGTCATTTTGTCATTTGAAAAGTGTGAAGGAGATCGAACATTTAAAAAAAAAAAAATTTTTTTGAAAAGGCACATCTGTTGTACGTATGGAAAATGGAAGAGAGTAATGGGCTTAGTGAGATTATTTCCTAAGTAATTGTTAATGTTATGAAAGATTGGGGTTAATGAAAGAAAAAGGAAAGATGAATCGCTTATAGCAGTGAATGAAATGGCTGTTTTCGAGAAAGTTCATACGTATGTATATTTTGTATAAACTGTCACAATACTATTCTAGTATGAGATTGGGCATTCATGATCATAGCTATCTGTAAGTTGTTATTGTTGAGGGCCATGTTGAGATCCCTACTGGACTATATGTTCATCCTACGCTGTTGAATCTTTTTTTTCAGGTGTTGAGCAGGATGTGCTACAAGATTTGGATCTTCTTAATTGTTGGCCATGGGGCCTCTTTTATGTTGGCGGAATGCCATATATGTAAAAGGGTTACACCCTTCTTCTTGACTCTTTAATGCTGTAAGCCCAAGGGCAATTTGTTTAGCATGCTCATGTTGTATTTACATTGCATACGAATAAGAGTGTTGTTATTCACTTCTACGAGTTGAATATATGAGTTTATTTCCGCATGTTATCTCTGAGACGGAATTAAGTTAATGAATTTGATAATACTTCGAGTATTAAAAAGTGGGGCGTGACAAATCAAGTGTCATAAATTTGTTGAAGGAGTAAGATTTTTATTTTGACAGATTTTACTTGAACAAAACCCTAAATAAAATTCATACAATTTCAACACAGTATATTTTTTCTAAACTAAACTTTGATTTTTTTTTTCATGGTTTAAGGGAATGAATTCCAAAAGCCATTCACTCATCAAGAAATACAGTAAATTTGATTAGGGGATTTAAGGAGGAATTTGGAAAGGGAATAGGAAAATGTATGTGAAATTAGATGAAATGTTGGTATATTTTATTTCACATTTCACCTACCTTTTCAATTTCTCTTTTCAAATCTCTCTTCAAATCCCCCAAACAAACACAGCATAGATGTTTTGGAAAATTATAAATTAGCCTTCCAAAACAACCTTTAATTGCATTGCATTTACGAGCTTCCCAAGCTTAACAGTCAGTCACTCCCATTCCGCAATGATACATTCCTTTGTATATAAAAGCTTGTCTTCGTTGCTTTAGCCTTCTAAAAGTCTTTGTCCAAATTCGGTGAAGAGGCAGAGAACATGGAAGAGAATGGCAGCTCTGGTACCTCTGTCTCTCGCTCTGAGTTGAGTTGAGTGTTTTAATTAGTACTTAATTTCACATTTTCTCTCTTCTAACATTACACATAAGTGACAAGATCATTAAGGGACATACTGTAAGACAATCTTCACTGTATTTAAATAAATTAAATTCTGTTGTGTACTAAACAACAACCAGAATATAAAGAAATAAAGGAAATGAGAGAATTTGTTTGATTACAAAAATCAAACTCGAAATAAAAATAAATAAATAAAAATAGATTTTATTTTGTTACAAAAATAAAATTAAAATCTGATTTAAATAAATAATAATAACACTGAAAATAAATTAAATAACTGACTTGATTTAATTTCTTCAAATTATAATATGATCAAGTTCAGTGTTTGACACTATGTCCTTAAGACAGATTCGTCCTCTCCACGGTGCTTTCAGAATTTGGACGTCTATCTCCCAGGATAAAATGATCTACTACAAACAATAGCAGTACTACAAATTGTTTGCCTAACGAACACACTAAGTGGTTATACTCTCTCTGACAAGAAAATAATGCAGCAAAATGAAGAGGA
Organism: Camellia sinensis; assembly: GCF_055761805.1. NCBI lineage: Eukaryota > Viridiplantae > Streptophyta > Magnoliopsida > Ericales > Theaceae > Camellia > Camellia sinensis. The sequence goes on from NC_138962.1 coordinate 95,357,995, forward strand.
TGTTTGCAAAATTATGAAGGACGAAAAATTAGAGTTATTAAATCCAAATGAGGGCTGTCCTATTTACATATATAATGGTGGCTGTAGGTTTTGAATTGAACAGGTATGAAACCTGTTGGTTTTGAATTCAAACAGATTTGAATCTGTTGGATTACAATTCAAACAGATAACAAAAATGGGAAGGGCCCTGTTTGGGTGTACAGTAAATCCGGACCAGTTTAATTTCGGTTTAAAAATGGGAAGGGCCCTGTTTGGATGTACAGTAAAACCAAACCAGTTTAATTTTGAATTCTGGATTTTATTTTACCAAAAAAAAATTAAATTCAAATGTTTTTGGCCCAAAAAGATTAATATTAGGCCGAACAAGCCCAACCCAACCACGTACCCGCGCCCAAGCCCAGGCCCAGGCCAGCCCGCCCGGACGGGGACGGCGGCGCGCGTGCGGTGATTTTTGGGTCCAATGGGTCTAGCCCATTTTGCCCATAACCTCTCCCTCTAAAACGCTTGGGTACTCCTTGGGGCACACCCCAAGTACCAAACCCATGCCTTATAAACCCATTCAAAACTTCCCACCAAATCAATGTGGGACAAGCCATTTTACAACCTTAAGGAATTTCCACCAAAACTCCATTTCCATGGAGCACACTTTGGCTTCAATTTTCCATTCACTCGGTAATGGTTTTGAGCAACCAAATATACCACGTGAATCACAACGCGGCATAGAACGCGTTACCACTTTGACCCGTGAAAATCAACGCACGGGGCCCACCTAAAAAATAGACCAAACTTAGGAAAAAATTCTGGTTTTATCCAGAATTTTTTAACCATTTCCAACATTCCCCCACATGAATGGAATTTGATGACAACGGAAATGCAACAATATGCAGACTTTATCGAAAGAGTATAAGTTGAAAATATCTTGCACCAGGATAGGTAGCTTTCGGCCTTGAACCTTCCCTAGTGATAACCTATCGGACTTACTGGCTAACCAATGGACGCGATGCCTTGAATTGTTCAGCCGTTTGTGTAAGCCAAGACAATAGATTTCACACAAAATATCTTCTAACACATCGTGGTTCTCACTGTTGTTTCATTTTGGCCTTAAACGCGCCTGGTTTTCATAAGTGTTTCTAGAGAATTTAGCCTTTTCATTCTCATAGAACCAGCCCCAGTTCAACACTCATATAGGGGATTCTTATTGTGAGTATCTCTTTATACTCATCTTGATTTTATGCCTTAATCAAGATATAAGTAATCATTAAAAGCAAAGCTTATCCTTATACCTCTGTAGACAACATATGTTGCAGATATCACTCTCACCATAGGAATGGGTAGGAATTTTAATCCCTTGGTGATTTCTGGCGAGCCATACATAACTTAGTTGTCCCTTTGAACTTAGTTCTTGGGATCTCCAGTCATATAAGTAGGGTTACCATTATGACGACTCTTATGTAATAGGCTTTAATTCCATCCCCTTCGATGAATTATACACTAGCTCTTTTGTCAAACCTTTTGTTAACGGATCCGCAATATTCTCTTTAGATTTTATATAATCTATAGAGATTATTCCATTTGACAACAACTGCCTACAGTATTATGTCGATGATGAATATGTCGTGACTTATCGTTATACATATGATTCTGTGCCCTGCCTATTGCAGATTGACTATCACAATGAATGCAAATAGCTGGCACATGTTTTGGCCACATTGGAATGTCTTCTAAGAAGTGACGAAGCCATTCGGCTTCTTCTCCTGCTTTGTCCAAAGCAATGAACTCGGATTCCATTGTGGATCATGCGATGCATGTTTGTTTCGTGGATTTCCAAGAAACAGCAGCGCCTCCCAGAGTAAAGACATATTCACTTGTGGATTTTGAATCTTTAGTATCCGATATCCAATTGGCATCACAATAACCTTCAAGTACTGCTAGATATCGAGTAAAGTTCAAACCATGATCACGAGTAAATCTTAGATATCTAAGAACCCGAATGATCTCTTTCCAATGGTCTTCTCCGAGGTTACTAGTGTACCTACTCAATTTACTGATAGCATAAGCTATATCAGGATGAGTACAATTCATTAGGTACATTAGGATTCCAATAATTTGGGAGTATTTTAACTGAGACACTGCATCACCTTTATTTTTTGATAAATAAAGATTGACGTCTACAGGTGTTCTGGCTAAATTCATATCATCCTTGATAAATTTACCAAGAATTTTCTCAATATAATGTGATTGAGATAATGCATATCCGTCAGATGTTTTAGTAATTCTCATTCCTAATATTATATCTGCGATCCCCATATCTTTCATATAAAATCTTTTGTTAAGCATCTGCTTAGTTGATTTGATCATGTTTTGACTGCTTCCAATGATAAGCATGTCATCCACATAAAGACAAACTATGACATATCCTTGGTCAGTGTTTTTAACATAGACGCATTTGTCACATTCGTTTATCTTAAACCCATTAGTAAGCATTGCATGATCAAATTTTTCATGCCATTGCTTAGGTGCTTGTTTTAATCCATAAAGGGATTTTACAAGTCGACAAACTTTCTTTTTTTGCCCTGATACTACAAACCCTTCGAGTTGCTCCATATAGATCACTGCATTTAGATCACCATTTAAGAAAGCTGTCTTAACATCCATTTGATGTATTTCTAAATTAAACAACGCTGCTATAGAAATAAGCATGCGAATGGATGTTATTCTTGTTACAGGGGAATATGTGTCAAAATAGTCCAGACCTTCCTTTTGTCTGTAACCTTTAACTACAAGTCGTACTTTATACTTGTCAATTGAACCATTTGCTTTCATTTTTCTCTTGAATATCCATTTATATCCAAGAGGTTTAGAACCTGGTGAAAGATCCACCAATTCCCAAGTATGATTTTGCATAATGGATTCAATTTCATTATTAACAGCCTCATTCCACAAAGGTGCTTCAGGACCTGTCATTGCTGCCTTAAAGCTTTGAGGTTCATTTTCTAACAGGTATGTCAGAAAATCTGGACCAAAGCATTTTGATGTTCTCGCTCTCTTACTTCGTCTTGGTTCATCATCAGTTAAATCCTATTGGTTGAGACTATTACTAGTCTCTTATGTTTGATTGTCATTAGTCTCTTGACTTTGTGTACAATCATAAGTTCTTTTCTGCGAATTTAATTCCTGTCCTTTCTTGTAAGGAAAGACATGTTCAAAAAACACAGCATTCCTTGACTCTATAATAGTGTTCACATTTATATCAGGTATTTCTGATTTATAAGTCAGAAACCGATATGCACTACTATTCTGAGCATAACCAATAAACACATAATCTACTGTTTTTGGTCCAATCTTAGTCTTTTTAGGAACAGGAACTTCAACTTTTGCCAAACACCCCCACACTTTTAAGTATTGGTAGGAAGGCGGTCGACCTTTCCACAATTCATAAGGAGTGCTATTTGTTTTCTTGTGGGGTATTCTGTTAAGAACATAATGAACAGACAATATTGCTTCCCCCCACAAGTTCTGTGGTAAGCCTGAACTTAGTAATATTGCATTCATCATTTCTTTTAGGGTTCTATTCTTCCTTTCAGCAATTCCATTTTGCTGTGGAGAATAAGGGGCTGTAGTTTGGTGAATAATGCCATGTTGTGCACAAAATTCATCTAATGGTGCATCATATTCACCACCCCTATTACTTCTGATATAAATCAATGAATTTCAAAACAAATTCAAGAAAAAACCAAAATAATTATGACTACTCAAGTCAGAATTAATGTTTTGACAAAATCATATCATCATAAAAAATTTTGCCTAAGAATCAAACAATTTAAAAACCCATTTGATTGTATACATTCTTGGAACTCAATAACAAATAAATGTCACTGTCATAAAAATATTTGTGACAGAAGAAAATTAAATTATCTCAACTAATGCAAGAGATACACCCCCATATTAATAAAATGGTTCATGGTTTAACAAATTCTACTACGCAAGTAAAATAATTATTAATGACATCTCATGTCACATAATTCAAAATAAACTAAAAATTAACATAAAAGATTTCTTAAATTTACTTTCCAATTAAATGGAACGATATAACTACATACATCTTCATGTTTAAATTTCTCTGGTGTTTAAACACCCATTCAAAATTGATTGGAAAAACTCAAATTAATCAACATATCAATTTAACATTCCAAATCACATGAAATTTTTGTTAAGAAATAACTTGAGTTGACATCATACATGCATATCAAACGCATCAACTAAAAATAATGAATTAACAAAATAAATTAATCATGCATGATCCCAAAATTTGCATCATGAAATAAAAAGATTCTCAACTCATAAATAAAATTCAATGCGTTTTGAATTTTAAACTCCAAAATGACAAAACACACCTTCATTTAATAAGTTTGATTTGTACATAAATAAACTAATTAAATATGCATGCAAAAGTCCTTGTGAATATATATATATATATATATATTATTCCGACTCATATGCAGAAACTATTCACGACTATAGATCCACACACAAAAATTTAAAAATGATTCAAAAAACCAATAAGGAAACTAAACTTGCCACAAAGGTTTCTTTGTAATAAAAATGAAATTTGCTTGTAAATTAATATTTTACTCCAGAAACAAATTCTCCCATGTACAACGATAAAGTCAAAAGAACTATGATAAATTAATAAAATTAATTTTCTGGTTACTAAAACCAGAAAATAAATTATAACATAAAATAAATTTATTTTCCTTGTTGTTTAAACTAGTAAAATAAAATACCGAAATAATATCTGATTACAAAAAATCAGAAAACCAAACCACAAATTAATTTTCTAGTTACTAAAACCAGAAAATAAATTATAACACAAAATCATTTTATTTTTCTTTGTTACTAAAACTAGAAAATACTGTAATTTTATTTTCCTTGTTACTGAAATTAGAAAATAAAATACTACAAAACTATCTGATTACAAAAATCAGAAAAAACACAAAATAATTTTCTAGTTACCAAAACCAGAAAATAAATTAAAACACAAAATAATTTTATTTTCTTTGTTACTAAAACTAGAAAATAATATAATTTTATTTTCCTTGTTACTAAAACTAAAAAAATAAAATACCAAAATAATTTTCTGTAACACCAAATAATATTCTGCAATTGTTAATGACACCAATATATTACTACTAGTTGTCAAAGAAAAGAGACAATATATTACTACTATCTGTCAAATAGCATAAATCACTATTTGTTTTTCCAACCAGAATATTACTTTGAAAACACAGAAAATTAATACAATGAAGATACCAAAAACAAAAGAAGGGTCTGTCTTAAGATTGTAAGAAAATCTTCACTATATTTAAATAAATTAAATTCTGTTGTGTACTAAACAACAACTAGAATATAAAGAAATAAAGGAAATGAGAGAATTTGTTTGATTACAAAAATGAATTTTTTTACATAAGAACTTTGAACAATGAACATATGTGTGGTGTGACGGTTCGTACTAGTAAACATGGCAGGATGACTTCCAGCTTAGTTTCTAGGCTGATACTTGAAGAGGTAAGTACAAAACCTTTAACTCGTCCAGTGGATGTTGTCAAAGAAATGAAAGACAAGTATGGGGTCTCAATCAGTTATAACTGTGGTTGGTTAAAAAGCAAAAGGTAGTACATATGGGACTTTTGTTTGTCATTCGATCAATTACGGTGTGTAGACACCCCATTTTTGACCGTCCTCAAGACTTGGACGTCACCGTTTGAACACTCGGTGATTATCCATGTTTGTGTTCGTTTGGAGTTCCCGGAGGTCTCGGCTCGCGTGCCTTGCCTCAGGATCCCCGAACTCAACCGTTTAGTGTCTGGTTTTGCACCAAACACTTGCATCTTGCCTTTGAGAGGCAGGGTGAGGCTTGTAGACCATCCCCACCCACCACCGGCAGTGGCTAGAGGCCACCGGCTGGTGTTTAGTGACACCAGCAATGTAGTTTGCCGGCCGGCACTATTTATTGCCGGTCAGCACTATTTTGTGCCGTTCGGCACTCTTTTTGGCCAAGATGGCATTTTTGGCCGGCCGATTGCTGTTCATCTGCTTTTGCAGATATTTTTAGACAGCTGTCTTGCTTTTGCTCTCCTCCATACACGTGTATGGAGGGATCTCCCTCTTGTAAAGCTTGTCTTGTAAGCTTTACAAGAGATATAGAGAGAGGCTCTCTCTAAAAACAAGAAGAGAGGACTTAGGTTAAAAAAAGAGAGATTTTGGGAGCAAAAGACAACCATTTTTGAGCTCTTGTTCTAGGGTTTGGGTGAGATACATTTTCTATCTCTCTTTCCCTCCCATTTGTTCACTAGGTGCTTTGTGTCTTACTATTGCACACAAACACCTAGTGTTTCACCTTCCTCTTGAAACTAGGGTTCTAAGGGCTTGTTCTTGAGTTTCTTGACTGGTTTGGAGCCAAAGGAGGCCATTGGAGCATCATTTGTGAAGGAGGCTTCAAGGGTGAGAATCTAGTCCCATTTTCCCCCTTTTTTGCATTGATTTTATACCCATCTTAGAGCTGTTTTTGTGCTTATTGTATAACATAAAAAAGTTCTGTTTTTAGACCCTCTTTGTTGTTTATTAAGAGTGTTTTGTTGTTTGAGGGTTGTTGACCACCCTTAGGCCTTGAAAGGCCTCATTTTAGGCCATTTTGTGCTAGCTCCGGGATTTTGGTGTTGGGGTCTCTTCACCACTGAAATCTTGAGGGATTTCAGTGGTGAAGATGATGCCTTGAAGTCTCAAGAAGGAGAGGGCCACCCCCTCTCCTTGTTGTCCTTGAAAAGGGCATATTTTGGCCTCTTGAGAGAGCATTATGCTTGAGTGTGTGTTGAGCATGTTTGGTCTGTTTTTCATGCTTATATATCCATAATATAACATGATTTTAAGTTGGTTTTGGTATTCCATGCATGTTTAGCATAATTGCCTTGTAATGCCATGATTATGCCTTAATGTGCCTTAGGTTGTTAGCCTTTGTTGGAGCATGTTTTAGGCTTGGTCTTGTGAAGATTTTGTGCATGTTTTGCCATGTTCTAGGTCTGTCCTAGGTTGTTTGGGTCGAATTTGGCATGCTTGATATAGCTCCTTTGTATTTGGGCTTGTTGGCCTTGAGTATGTGCATGTGTAGCATGACATCTTTGCATCGATTTGGTGATTTGGGGTCCCCCCACATGTTATTTCAGTCCCATTTCCATGCTTTTTTGATTGCCTTGCATGCCTCTTTAATGCTTTGGAAGCTTGTGTAGCAATGCTCCATGTTTTGGTGCTTATTCATGCTTTTGTTTTGAGTCATTTGAATGCCATTTAAGTGATTCTTGAGGTTTGTTTTAGCATGATTTTAGAGCTCATGTTGCATGTTAATTGTTCATGATTGCCCCTTTCAAGTGTGCTTGAGGGTTGTGCAATTTGTGCTTAAGTGTTGGCCTTCAATTAGGTGCATGTGTGCATGTATATTTGGCCCCTCATTTTAGCATTAATGGCTACTGTTTTAGGCCTATTTGGAGCTGCCTAATTCATGCATAAGTCCATCTTTGCATCCATTTGCATGCCCCTATGTTTGCTTGTATGCTTGCATAAGTTAGTTGTCATGCCATGTTGCATCCTTAGCTTGTATGCTTAGGTTGCATTGCATCTTGCATGCATGCCTTGTTCCTTGACTTGATGATAGGAATTGGGCCTTTTTTGGTTTGATTGGTTTGCATTGCATTTGAAATCAAAGTTGCATACTTGGTTCTTTGGGCCATCATGCATGAAAATGCGTGATTGGTGGTCCGAGAATCGAGGCACATGCCCCTTTGAGTCATTATCATGATAAGGGACATGGTTGGTGCATACATGCCTTGAAATGTGCTGCCATGCTTTGCCTTGTCCTCTGTTGCTGTGGGTTGCAGGTTCTGCAGGAACACTCTGCCGACCGGCAGTGTAAGGTGCCGGCCGGCAACAAATTCTCTGCCGACAGCTTCATTTGGTGCCGATGATCATACACCATTGCCGGTGGTAATTCCATCTAGCCGGTGGTGATCCCCTCTGTCCAAGGATGCAGTCCTGAGGTTTTGACAGTCTCCAGAGGAGTGAAGGAAAGAAAACAGAGGCAGCCTATGCATGGCGGCGCGTTTCCCGAGGCATTTTACTGCTTTCTCTTAATTTATTTAATTTGTTAATTAAATTAATTAATTTGTAATATTAATTAGCTTGCGTAGTTAATTAATTTGTAATAATTATTCAGTCTCTCCGAGTGAGGGCAAATCTGTAATAAGTGTGGGTGAGTGTGTGAATGTCTTCCAACCACCACTTCTTTCTTCCCTTTTACTTACTCGCTTTAATGGTTAGTATTAGGACACGTTTAAATTAGCATACCTTATGCTATGCATGCGTGCATTCATGCATTTGTATTACATGCATTGAGCTCGGTACATCATGCTAACTACATTTGTATTTCAAATTCCAAACTGAATATGTGATAATTGTGCATTTTCACATGACATGTCTAGGTTAGCCGAGCCTATCTTAGCAACATTTTGTATGCGATGCATTAGGCACTTAACATGGACTTGGATCATGCATGTTTGCTAACAAGTTCTTTGTTTTGGCATGGAGTATTATATAAGTATTTTAATGCTTTAGCACGTCGCATGTGTGTGAATGCTACCATGACAGTATGTTTACCATGTGGCTAGATGCTTATGTGTTAAACTGTTTGAATGCCTGTGGGTGGAGGCTGGGTTGTTTGAGTTGGAAAGACTCGTTGAAATCCGCATTTTAGCCTACTTGCGAGTAGCAAATTCCAAAGCATTTTCAAAATGAACGGATATGCAATGCTTACTTCCAAATTAGGCAATCTAGTCTATACTTGTTTGCTGCGCGCATAACATAGTAATTCTATGCTAATAATTGGTTTAAGAACACATAAAGTTTTCAAAAACGGATATCACGGTTAGTAGAGGCGGTCTTCGGACCGGGCGAAAGGGGGTGCTCATAGCTGACCTTCCCCGATCGTACCCAAGCTCCCGAGCCGAGACAACTCCGGTGATGACGGACATGTGGCCTTCGGCACCGAGTCAGGGTTTCCTAAATTTCCCATTTTAAAAAAATATTTAGGTGGCGACTCTGTATCTGGCAAAGCAGTCCATGTTTGGCACTACTTTTTCAAAATATCTGTTTCTCAAAACGATTTGCCAGATTTGGACTCTTTGGTTCAAGATTAAGAACCGCGACACAAAATCGAGAGTCCGAACTGTAGCGAGGTCCCCCCCCCTCCGGCAGGCTTGTTACACGGTGGTATTTTGATGAGGCATGGAAGAACAATCCATGTAGTCATTTTGAGTTAGATTTTGAAGATAACAAATGTTTCAAAAGAGTATTTATGGCTTTTCATTCATGCATTGCTGATTTAAAATATTGTCGATCATTGTTGTTTCTTGATGGAACATTTTTAAAAGGACGATACAAAGGAGTTATGCTTGCTACAACGAGGAAAGATGAGAATGAAGGTAGTTGTAAATATATCTAATTTTTTCTTAGTATGTGAATTTTCTATACATATGGGAATTGAGTAAATTTTTTATTTTTGTTGTTATGTTTTGTGAATTTTTGACACTTTGAATTTCCTCTGGAGGTGGCCACTGTGTGAATTTTCTCTAGAGGTGGCCACTATGTGAATTTTATCTAGATTTGGTTAATGTGAATTTTCTCTGGATGTTGGCACTGTGAATTTTCTTTGGATGTTGGCACTGTGCTAATTTTCTCTGGATTTGGTCACTAAATAAATTTTCTCTGGATGTTACCATTGTGTGAATTTTCTTTAGATTTGGCCACTGTGTAAAGTTTCTTTGGATTTTGGCAGTGTGAAATTTCTCTGGTTGTTTATTGTTCTAATTTTCTCTGCATGTGTATATCTAATATGCTTGTTCCTATTTGTTTTGTAGTTTTTTTTTCCTATAGCTTTTGCTGTTGTTGATGCTGAGAATAAAGATAATTGGTGTTGATTCCTTGAACATTTATGTGAATTATTGGGATCAAAGAGGGTGATAAGTTTCATATCAGATTGACATTGTGGTATTGTAGAAGGAATTGCTAGGTTTTTCCCTAATTGTTATCATGGATTTTGTCTTGAACATCTAAAGAGAAATTTGAGGGATAGATTATCATGTGGAAACACAAATTTGGTTAGGGAGATGATTGTGTCCAAGTTTTCAAAATGTGCATATGCGCCAATAAAGGCATCATTCCATTTCAAGTTAAATGAATTAAAAAGTGAGGAGGGAGTCATTGTGACTGTTTTCTCGAGAAGTTTACTATATGAAAATTGGAGTGATGCATATTTTGAGGGGAAACTTTATGGTGAAATGTATTCAAATGCTACTGAGTCATTCAATTCATGGATACAAGAAGCTCAGCACTTGCCAATAACAAATTTGGTGGATATGATACAGTTACAAATCATAAATATGAGGTCTGATAGGAGGGCTGCTTTCTAGCAAATGGAATAAAGTTCTCTGTCCTCGTATGGATAGTGTATGGATGGGAGGACATGGAATGTGAGTTTATCATCTGATAATGTGTTTGAAGTGCATTGTTTTCCTTCAGTCTTGGGTTGAAAACTTGCTCATGTCGAAAATGGAAAATAAATGGGTATCCATGTCAACATGTTGTTGCTACAATTTTCAGGAGTGGAAAGAATTTGAATTCATTTGTTGAATCATTTTTTCATTATGATATGTATCATCAAGCATACTCATTTTCAATTGGCCCAGTTTCAACTGTTGAAAAACCTGTGTGTAGTATTGATGATGCTATAAGAGACTAGTTGGAAGGCCAAAGAATAACATAATTGTTTCTACTGGAGAGTTTAAAAGGGTGATGAAGTGTAGTCTTTGTGAGAGTATTGGTCGCCATGATAAGAAGACATGTAAGGATCCTTTGTTAAATAGTTCACTACAACAAAAATAGTTTTTAGAGACGAAAACTAATGACGAAAATAAATTTTGTCATGAAATACGTATCTTTTAATGACGAAAATAATATTTTATCTCCAAATATACCATTTTTAGAGACAAAAATAAAATTTCGTCACCAATCTAAATCATAATAAAAAAATTAGATGACGAAATTATTTTTCATCATTATTTATATTTTTTTTGTCACTGAAAAATTTCTCGCTAATTTTTTCGGAGGGTACCAAAATTTTGAGACTTTTGGTGACGAAAAAATTGGTCACCAATTATTAAATTATTAATGACGAATATATTTTTGTCACCAATAATTTTTAATATTTTAATATCATTTAGTGACAAAATTTTTTTTGTGGCCAATATTTTTATCTTTGGTGAAGAAATAATTTTGTCACCAATAAATGATTTAGTTGCTAAATATTTTAGGGGGAAATAAAAATGTATTGGCGCCTATAGAAGCAGATAGACAGCAATCGGTTCTTCTTCTTCTCAAACACACACAATAATTTCTCCATCAAAATTGATTTCACACACATACAACTTATATTCATTCACACACACAGTTTCCTCACCGCCGCTGCTATCATTTCATCAATTCACACACATTGCCGCTGTGCCGATCGGCTCACCACCGACAGCCTTTTCTCACCGCCGCCGTTGGTTTCTCCTTCCCTTGCTGCCGATCGTTAGCCCTTCCTTTCCTTACTGCCGCTGCTGTGCCGATCGGCTCACTACCACTGCTATTAGTCTCTTTCTTTCTCTCTCTCTCTCTCTCTAATATTTTCTTTATCTGATGTATATGCTCTGTATACATAATATATATATATATATATAACTTCAGCAGCCGATGTTCCTCTTTCGTTGTTTGTGAATTTTGTTATTACTGAATAATGTGAACCTTGTGGGTGAATTTGACCATGTTATGTATATTAACTTATGTCATCAGTGGCTGGTGATGGTCTGTTGGTGGTTGATTTGTTTTATTAGAATGTTATGTTCAGAAGTGGCTATCATTTTTGGTTTCATTTTTGTGGGATTTCTGTTCTGGTTAGAAGGGGCCTGGGTTAGTAGGTGCAACATCAGTAGCCTTCAATGTGGGAGTTTTGCTACTGGAGTATTTTGGTGTTAGAATGGTGGAGTATTTTGCTTTTGTATTGCAGTAGGAATGATGTTAGAATGGTGGTGTTAGAATGTTAAAATCTATAATGACCATTTTTGTTAGTTTTTATTCCTTACTTGCATATAACCTTAGAACTTGTATAAGAATCTTCATTAAAGATCTGGACATATATTTGGTGAAGTTCTTATTGAATTTTTCAATTTAATTAGTTCATAAATACACAAGTCTACATTATACTATATTGTTCCTAATCTTTCATTTGTGATTAGACATGGAAAAAGTTGGATTACCCTAGGTAGGACGGCTGATGGAAGGATGAGTAAACCATATAATGATGGGGTCAAGTTATTTCTTCAATTTGCAATGGGGGTTTTAGACCAGAATGGTAATCTGTTGTGCCCATGTATAAAGTGTGTGAATGTTTATAGACAAAATCTTCAAAATGTGGAAATTCATTTGCTCTAATATGGGATTATGCAAACTTACACTATATGGCACCATCACGGTGTAGATCGCCCGAATTCTGCTCTGCGCGTGAGGGCGCGAATTGTAGTTCTAGCTACTACAGTTCAGACTCTTGTCACGGTTTTCAATCTAATCTCACAAAGTGCAATGTAAGACCGATAAATCACCAAAGAGTCCAAATCTGGCAAATCGTTTTGGAAAATTGATTTTAATAAAAAAGTGCCAAACATGGACTGTTTTGCCAAATTTCAGAGTCGCCACCTAAATATTTTGTTTTGGGAAAATTTAGGAAACCTTGACTTGTGCCTAAGGCACGTATCCGTCATCACCAAAGTTGCCTCGGCTCGAGAACTTGGGTATGAGAGGGGAAGGTCCTGAAATGAGCACCCCACTCGCCAGATCAAAGATCAGCCTCTACTAACATGATATGTTGTTTTAGAAAACACATGTGTTCTTATTCCGGTTTATTAGCTAGCTCACTATGTGATGCGCACAGCATACAAGTATAGACTGAATCGCTCAATTTGGAACAAAACATCTCATGTTTATTTTTTGAAAATGGTTTGAAAGTGCTACTCACAAGTAGGCTAAGACGCGGATTTGCCACCTTCAAGTGGGCTTAGAAAACATGGTGATTTGCCACTTCAAGTGGGCTTAAAACGCACATTTTGATGAATTGTTCCAATTCAAGTAATGAAGCCTTCATCCACAGGCATTCATGCAGTTAATCAATTAAGAGATTAGCCTCATGGCAAGCATGCTATCATGGCAGTCAATTACACACATGCAAGGATGCTAAAGCATAAGCACTCACAGTGTACTCCGAGCCAAAACAAAAGCTATGTTAGAAATCATGAATGATCCTAGCTTATGTTAAGATGCCTAATGCAACACATGTAATAATGCAACTAAAATAGGCTCGGCTATCTAAGATGGCATATGAAATGCAACAATTGATACACGTATTCAAATTGGTATTGAAATACAATGCGGTTTGAGTGATGCGCCAAGCCTGGTGCATGCAATACAAATGAATGAATGCACACATGCAAGTCATAAAGTATGCTAATTGAAACATGCCCTAAACTAACCATCAAACGCTGATAAGTAAAAGGAAGAAAGAAGTGGGGGTTGGAAGACATGCATCACACACACACACACTTATTACAACATTTGCCCTCTCGCAGGAGGGTCCAAATAAATGATACAAGCCAGCTACGCTAAGCTAAGCTACTTAACTAATCTAATAATCTAATTAGACTAATTATTACACAACACAAATTGAATTTGAACAACTAGCTAATCTAAGCTAATTAGAATATTACAAAGGTGAAATAAATTAGCTAAATACATTAACTAATTAATTACAAAATCAGCAAATTAACTAGCTAAACAAAGCAGTTAAAATGGCCTCGAGGGAAGGGAGGTATGCATGCTCGATCGGCTTCCTCCTGGAAATTCACTACTGTGCCTCGTGATACCTCTATTTGCACTCTTTTGGACATCTGAAAATTATGACAACTTCCAGAATGCTTCTGACCCACCCTAGGAACATGCTGAGGGATGGTCGGCCAAGTGGGATGGCCATCGGCCACTTCTGATAGTCGATCGGTAATCTTGGTGGCCGGTCGACAGTCTTGGTGGCCGGTCGGCAGTTTTGATGGCCGGTCGGCCACTGCTTCCTACAATTTCTTCTTTTGCTGCAACAGAGCACAAATAGAGGCATGGCAGTGTATTTGCAAGGAAATGTGTGTACCACCACATGCCTTATCATATCTCAAGCTCAAAGGAGTATGGTACTCAACTCTCTGGCCACCAATCGAGCATCACAATGCATGATGGCCGAGAAGCCAAATTTGTACAAGTTGATGAATGCATAAACAAGACTCGATGAACCTCCACCCTATCATGCACGATCAAGGGTGTCGGTGACTAAGAAATGAGGCACGTTTCATCACTTCAAGTATGAAACGTCTCTCATTTCTTGTGTTTGGATTAACGTCCGATCCAAACACATGCAATGCAACACAAACATGTTATCTTGACATGTTTTACTTTGATTCATTTTGTTTACTCATTTTAGATTACCAATAAGTCCTTTAACCGGTTAAATCCAAAAATGAGAGTGCTCTAATTTTGAAAGAGGATCTAAGCCACAAGCACCTTGAGCGTGAAAGAAGCATCATGCTTTTGGTTAGTAGAAACCCTTAAGAGAAGGCTAAAACCATTAGGCATGAGAGCCTCAATTCCATGCTCAAGCCAACAAGGGGCTTAAGACCACTTTCAAAGCACATAAAAGAGCGAATTAATGGAGTGCAATGGCATACATTCCAGCATTGAAATGACATGCTAAACAACATTAAATCATGCAAACAATGCATGCAAGACATGCTAGAAGACTTAAGCATCAAAGCTAATGAAGTACACAACATTAGGACTATGTAATACATCTCTCAATGGACTAAACCAGCCCTAAACAGACCTCATGCATGCCAAAACAGTGGCCAAAATGATCTGAAATGATACCATGAAAGACAAGAAATGCATGCTCATGCATTCACCCATAAACAAGGCATAAAGGTGCAACTCTCAAGAGCACTTAAAGAGTGAAAAGCATGGAAGTATGACAACACTAAATGCTCTGAAATAACATGCCAAATGATGCCAAAACATGCAAAAGCCTCAAGTCAAGCATGCAAGATACCTCAAAACTCAAAGCTATTCAAGGCTATTTCACTAAGTAATGCTCAAATGGCCTCAACCATTCAAAACAGACCTAAGGCAGGTCAAAATAATAGCAAAAACATGCTAGACTCATAGCATAGATGGAAAGAAAGATATGCTCATGTATTAGCTCACAAACAAAGCATAATGGCACAACTCTTAAACACAATTAAAGAGTGACAAGCATGAGAGTATGGAAAAGATATAAGCTCTAAAATACCATGCCAAATGATGCCAAGGCATGCAAACATCATGAGTATAGCATGGTAGTGGCCTCAAAACTCAAGATTAGTGAAGCCATTTACACTATAGCTATACAAAGCAAGCCCCAAAAGGCCAAGAACACCCAAAACAGTCCTAAAGCATGTCAAAATAATGCTAAAACATGTATGGAGTATAGCCAAGACAAGCTAGCATGAAGGGCCAAAACACCAATTACACTAGGCTAATTGGCAAGATTGCACTACAAGTACATGAAGCATGCAAGAGGTGACCAAACCAGCCCAAAAAAGAGTTATACCATGTCCTAAAATTCACAAAAACATGCTTGAAAAGAGCTAGCATAAGCCACAAAAAGATGCTACTTTATAGTGCTAACAAGGCATGGCATGGAGAGACAAGGAGGGGACGCTATCCCCTCCCATTTGGGACCTCAAAACAAGCTTTTTGTTACTAAAAATCCCCTGGATTTCAATGGTTAAAAGGCCAAAAAGAGGTTGTTTTGAAAGGCCTTGAAAAATAGCTCAAAAGGCTTTACAAGCCAAGGAGCAAAAGGGAGAGACAACCCCCTAGCCAAACAAGGCTTAAACCACCACTTTGAGGACTGAAAAATAGAGCTTTTTTCAGTTCCAAAACACCCCCAAAACAGCCCCAAACTAGTTGAAGAAGATGGAAAAACAAGCTATGCAAAACAAGTTTAAAGGGTAGAGTTTATACCTCTTGAAGCCAAGCACCAAAACAGGCAAAAATCTGAGCTCAAATCACCTTTTGGAGCTCAAACAGAGTCCCAAGTAAGCTTCAAGCAACCTCCTCCCAAAGATAAGTGTAGACAGCACCCGCGGGCCTCATGCTACAGTTCGGACTCGATTTGTGTCACGGTTCTTAATCTTGAACCAAAGAGTCCAAATCTGGCAAATCGTTTTGAGAAACAGATTTTTTTGAAAAGAAGTGCCAAACATGGACTGCTTTGCCAGATACAGAGTCGCCACCTAAATATTTTAAAATGGGGAAATTTAGGAAACCCTGACTCGGTGCCGAAGGCCACACGTCCGTCATCACCGGAGTTGTCTCGGCTCGGGAGCTTGGGTACGATCGGGGAAGGTCAGCTATGAGCACCCCCTTTCGCCCGGTCCGAAGACCGGCCTCTACTAACCGTGATATCCGTTTTTGAAAACTTTACGTGTTCTTATTCCATTTATTAGCCTAGAATTACTATGTTATGCGCACAGCAAACAAGTATAGACCAAATCACCCAAATTGGAACAAAACATTTCACGTTCGTTTTGAAAATGGTTTGCTACTCGTAAGTAGGCTAAAATGCAGGTTTTGCCACCCTCAAGTGGGCTTTTAGAGAAGATGATTTTGCCACTATCTAGTGGGCTTAAAACTCACAGTTTTAATGCATTATTCCAATTTAGGCAATTCGACCTTCACCCACAGGCATTCAAGCAGTTTATCTCATGTAAGCACTTAGCCGCATGGCAAGCATACTGTCATGGCAACACTCACACGCATGCTGGATGCTAAAGCAAAAATACTTACATCGTACTCCGTGCCAAAACAGTAAACTAGTTAGCAAACATGCATGTCCTAGTTCATGTTAAAAGTGGCTAATGCATCACATGCAAAATGCGATCTAGGCAGGCTCGGCTAACCTAAGCATGGCATATGAAATGCGATCAACTATCACATAGTCAATTTTTGAATTGAAGTACGAATGCAGTTAGCGTGATGTACCGAGCCTAATGCATGCAGTACAAATGTATGGATGCACGCATGCATAGCATAAGTTATGCTAAAATAAATGTGCCCTAATCTACCATCATAAGCAGGTAAATAAAAGGGAAGAAAGAAGTGGAGGTTGGAAGACATGCACACCACGCACCCACACTTATTACACAATTGCCCTCACTCGGAGGGTCCAAATAAATATTACAAATTAACTAACTACGCAAGCTAATTAATATTACAAATTAACTAATTTAATTATTCTAAGAAAACAGTAAACCGCCTCGAGAAGCGCGCCGCCATGCGTAGGCTGCCTTTGTTTTCTTTCCTGTGCTCCTCTGGAGGCTGCCAAAATTTCAGGACTGCTTCCTTAGGCACTGGGGAGTACCACCGGCTGAGTGGAATCACCACCGGCACTGGTATATGTCCATCGGCACAAAATTGAATCTGTCGGCAGAGAAAAGGTTGCCGGCCGGCACCTTACACTGCCGGTCGGCAAAGAAAGTCTGCTGGACCTGCAATTCACAGCAACAGAGGGCAAAACGAGGCATGGCAGCGCAATTCAAGGCATGTATGCATCGACCATATCCCTTATCATTGTAACGACTCAAAGGGACATGTGCCTCGGTTCCCGGACCACCAATCACGCATTTCCATGCATGATGGCCCAAAGAACCAAGTATGCAACTTTGATTTCAAATGTATGCAAACCAATCAAACAAAACTCCCAATCCCTATCACCCAAGTCAAGGGACAAGGAATGCATGCAAGATGCAATGCAACCTAGGCATACAAGCTAAGAATGCAACATGGCATGGCAAGGCACTTATGCAAGCATACAAGCATACATATGGCAATGCAAATAGATGAAAGATGGACTTATACATGAATTAGGCAGCTCTAGTTAGGCCCAAAACAGTGGCCAATGGAAGAAAATGAAGTGCCTCGAAATGCGTGCGCACGGGCACGCAAACCAAGGCAAAGGCATATGCAATGCAATGGCTAAAATGGCATATAGAATGCAACATGGACTTATACTAACATGAGAGAGCCTCAGCCACACTCACATAAGAGGCCGATGAATGAAAATGAAGTGCCTCGAAATGCGTGCACACGGGCACGCAAACCGAGACAATGGCATATGCAATGCAATGGCATGGAAATTATATGCAAACATGCCAATGGGATTTCTGCAGCAAAATGAGGGGCAAAACAGCCCCGAAATGAGGCGAAAGTACGCCCGATGCATGGAATTCCTCCCGAAATGCGAAATTAGGCACCCGAAATGGCTTACAGCTATACAAAGCATGCATAATATGGACATGGAGCATGAAGACAGAAGCAAGACAGCTCTAAGACAAGCATTTTTACAGTTTATGACATGGCCAATCAGCAAGCAAAGATGGGGCTAAAATGGCATACAAAAACGGCCCTAAACATGCGATTATGAAGCAACTCACAGCTGCTGTCCCCAAACATGTTAGGGCCCTTCAACAACATTGAAGAGGGGCCCAAAATATGCACATTTACAGTTCATGGCAAGGCTCAAAAACAGATACAAGCATGGAAAACAATTTATGCAAGATTAAGGCCACAAAAGGGCTATAACATGAAGTACACAAAATATTCATCAAATAGCCAAAGACCCTTAATTAAACATGACAAGGGGATCAAAATATGGCCACTTTAAGTTCGGACCAAGCCACAAAAACAGCAACATCAGGGGCTGCCAAGACATACAAAAATGGGACCAAAAAGAGGATATAAAGGGAAGTACAACATGGAAGTCCCAAACAGTGTTGAGCCCTTCTTCAATGTTGAAGAAGGGCTCAAAATAAGCATATCTACAATTTACTACATCCCCAAAAACAGATTACACATAGGCCAAAAATAACATGCAAGATTAGGGCCTAAAGGAGAGATAAAGAAGGAAGTGCTAGCTACTATCCTCAAAAAGCAAGAGGTCCTCAATCAAACATGAAGAGGACCTCAAAATATGATGATTTGAAGTTTAGGTCGGAGCCCAAAAGTGCAAGCAACTATGGCTTAGATATAGGCCAAAAAAATGCGCAAAAGAGGGAAAATGAGACTCACCCTTGTAGAACCAAACTTTAGCAACCTTTTGGACCAAGTTTGGGAGCTTTTAACCTCTGGAGGACAGCCTCAAGCTGCTGGAATAGGCGTTGGATGCCTTGTGCTATGAGTTGGTGAAGAAAAGGCCCAAGAATAAGGGTGTTTGATGGTTGAATGAGAGAGATATGGAGAGAGATGGAGGGTTGTATGTATGTATATCAGATATATGTATAATATCTCTGGTTTTTTGCTTCAAAGAATCCAACCTAAACAAAGGAGGAGGAGAGGTGCTTATATAAGCAATGCTAAGCTTCTAAGACAAGCTTCAAAGGGTCAAAGGAGTTCAAGGCTTATTGGAGAAGCTTGGACAGCTGGTAGGCTTCTTGAGGAAGCCAAGAAAAGGGGTCAAGGCTTCCTCAAGAAGCCTTGAGCAAAGGGTGCAAGAAAAGGGGCCAAAGGTGTGCAAAGGGTGCAAAACAAGCACACATGCACGTGGGGGATCAATTCTGTGCATTCCAGCTGGCACAGCTGGAATCCACTTAATCTGCAGAATGCTCCGGAAGGTCGTCGGCTAGCAAAAATTGCCGGTCAGCAAAATAAAGTGCCGGTCGGCACAATAAATGGCCGGTCGGCACAAACAGAGTGCCGATGGGTGGCCGGTGAGGTCAAAAGAGTGCCGGTGGATGTCCAGATTGAAGCCCCGGAAGTTAGCTTTCCAATGGCGCAAACCTTGCATCAAAATTCCTCCTGTGCAAGAAGTTATGCCCTTTTCCGTGAAGCCGCGCAGATTCGATCCAACCGGGATGATGCCCGACTTCAACTGATCATATCTCCCCCACCCGGACTTGGCTCTAGGAGATTCTTGAGTGCAAAATGAAGCCCCGGAAGTAAGCTTTCCGACGGTGGTGGCCCCATAGCTAAACTCCAAGTGTACAGACAGATAAGCCCGATTCAGCGAGGGCTGCTCGACTCGCTTCTATCCGGATTCATGCCGAACTTCTCCCAAGCTAGTTTTCTCCTCTCCTTTCCTCTTTTCTTCAACTCCAAAACCCTAAACAAAGTGTTTTGAAAGATTTGCCTCTCTTCTTGCCGAAGAAACTGATTCTTTGCCCTGCACATCTCTCAACACCGAGCAAACCATCAGTAGTGCCCAAGTCTTAAGGGCGGTCAAAAATGGGGTGTCTACAATAAGAAACTTTGATCAAGGATGCATAGGCAAACTAGGTATGTTTCTCTACTTCTATGCACAAAAGGGCAAGAGAGAGAGCAAACTAGAGAGAGAGGCAGAGATTTAGCTCTGAAAATTGTAGAGAGAGATATTTTAGTGTGAGAAGCTCTCGAACTTGCCAAAATGTTCTAACCTCCTAAAACAAGAGATATGGCTTCTATATATAGCAAAAACAAGAGCTTTGGTTGAAATATCTGAGTTAGGACAGCTAGCACAAGCTGGAAACAGCTGGAGGAGAAATATCTACAAAAAATCTGAGTTTTGGACATTTCTGGATGACCGGCCATCTTGGAGGCCGACCGGACACCATTTGTGGCCGATAAGGTTCACTTTTGGCCGACCTATGGCCGATGAGCTCCAATTGTGGCCGATGCACTCCCATAGAGGCCGACGGCAAAAACTAACCCCAGTCCCCGACTTGCACCAGGCATAAATCCTTCATCTGGACTCTTTTTCAGGTCATTATTATGTCCAAATTGAATCCCTGGAAGTAAGTTTTCCAATGGTGGCAGCCTTGCTTCAAAATTCCAACTGTGCTAAGAGATATCCCTCTTTTAGTGAAGACTGCCCAGTTTCAGTCCAACCAGATTGATGCCCAACTTCAACCAACCATATCTCCCCCATCCGGACTCGGTTTTAGGAGATTCTTGAGTGTAAAATGAAGCCCCGGAAGTCTTATTTCCAACGGTGGTGGCCTTAGAGCTTAAATCCAAGTATACAAAAGGATAGGCCCAATTTAGCGAGGACTGCTCGTCTCTCTCTTAACGATTCATACCCAACTTCTTCCTCAACTAGGTTTCTTCCCTCCACTCCTCTTTTCTTCAACTTCAAACCCCCGAACAAGGTGTTTTGAAAGATTTTTCAAAGATTTCATCTCTCTTTCATTCATTTCCACTTTGTCCTCGCTCAGTTTATCGAAAAGCGCAACATTTAACGAAATGCGAGCCTCAGAACATCGTAGGAACTTTATTTCAAAAGATATTTTGAAAGAGAGGGTTTTAAGGTCTAAAAACCATCCAAAATAGCTTTGGTCCAAAATAGGGCATGAGGTTAGGATTTGATTCTCCTCTTGCTGAAGAAATCGAACATTTGCTCTGCACATCTTTCATCACAAAGTAAACCATCAGTAGCGCCCAAGTCTTAAGGGCTGTCAAAAATAGGGTGTCTACACACGGGGAACCCCGTGTTTCAAACGAGGCTTACCATGATGATGAGATGCGACTTGATAGTGATGAAATTGTAGGTGGTATTGAAGCCTTAGTGGAAGATCGAATAAGAGGGGAATCGACTGATACAACCCAAGGGGAGGAAGTGAGAACTTTTGATCAATTGTTGATTGATGCCAAGCGTGAGCTGTTTCCAAATTGTACAAATTATACTTTGTTGAAGTTTGTGATTGAGGTGCTTAATATGAAGGTAACAAATCATTGGAGCAATAAGTCAGTTGATATGATGCTAGAGTTTTTAAGTAGATTTTTACCGAAAGAAAATTTGGTTCCAAAGTCAACTTATGAAGCTAAGAAAATACTACGTGACTTGGGCTTGTCATATGAGCTCATTCATGCTTGCATAAATGATTGTGTATTATTTTGGAAAGAGAATGCAACACTAGATAAATGTCCGACTTGTAAGACATCTAGATACAAGATCAATCATGGAAGGGGTAAGAAGATCCCTCATAAAGCATTGCGGTACTTTCCTTTGACACCAAGGTTGAAAAGATTGCACATGTCAAGAAAGAGGGCTGAGGACATGAGATGGTGCAAAGACAGATGAGTGGACGACGAGATATTGAGGCATCCCACTGACACTGATGAGTGGAAGGAATTCGATGCACAACAACCCAAGTTTGCCTTGGATCCTTGAAATGTAAGGCTAGGGTTGGCCGTTGATGGGTTTAACCTTTTTGGGAACATGAACAACTCTTATAGTGTGTGGCCCGTCATACTCATTCCATATAACTTGCCACCTTGGTTGGTTATAAAGGATCCATTTTGTTTGATGTCATTACTTATTCTTGGAGAATCGCAACCAGGGATTGATATTGACGTCTACATGCGACCATTGGTGGATGAGTTGAATGATTTATGGATAAACGGTGCATTAACTTACGACGCCTCCACCAATGAGACTTTTCGAATGCATGCAGCTTTGTTGTGGACAATACATGATTGGCCTGCATTTGGTGACATATCTGGGTGGAGAACAAAGGGTCATTATTCTTGTTACGCTTGCAATGATGAACTATATTTTGAATCTTTGAGAAGTAAGACGGGGTACACTAACCATTGATGTTACTTGCCTGAGGACACCCAGAAAGGCGAAAGAGTAGGGCTTACAATGGTAAGATTGAGAAACGGAAAAGATCTTTGGAGTTGTCAGCTAAAAAGATACAAGACCAGTTGGACAATGTGACAGGTGTCATATATGGAAAGCATCCAAGTAATAGAAAAAGGCCCGTCAAGCACCTAATTAGACAAAGGTAAGCATCTTGTATGAGTTACCCTATTGGAAGAAGTGAAAACTTCGACACAACATTGATGTTGTGCATGTGGATAAAAATTTTAGTGAAAATGTTTTCAGAACTATGTTAGGCATTGATGGAAAGAACAAGGACACAGACAAGGCACGGTTAGACTTGGAAGATATGGGTATAAAGAAAGAGCTATGGCCAATACAATGACCTGATGGATCATATGTCAAGCCTCGAGCAAACTTTTCATTGACACCTGCAGAGATGGAGGGTTTCTTTGAATTTTTAAAAACTGTCAAGTATCTAGATGGGTATGCGGCAAACATATCCAAATCAGTGAATGCAAGAAATGGTAGACTAATAGGCCTAAAAAGCCACGACTGCCATGTACTGATACAAAGAATTCTTCCCATTGGAATGTGTGGTTACGTGGATAAAGAAATTAGCACAACACTTTTTGAGTTAGGCAATTTCTTCCAAGACCTATGCTCTAGGACACTAAGGCGGAGCGAACTGGAGAAATTAGAGGAATATATAATACACATTTTATGCAAGCTTGAAAAGATCTTTCCTCCAACCTTCTTCGATGTGATGATCCACTTAGCTGTTCATTTGCCTCGTGAGGCTATTCTTGAAGGACCCGTACAATATTGATGGATGTACCCAATTGAAAGGTATTTTTCACATTTATACTTGTAAATGAGATTTGCGTAAGTGTGTTGCATATGTAATTACTCCTAATTCATTCTCTCATGAAAGTTTCTTAGAGCATTAAAAAGATATGTGACCATCTGAGCTTGACCAGAAAGTTCAATTGTCGAGGCTTACATTGTCAAAGAGTGCATTACTTTTTGTTCAATGTATGTTGATGGGATTGAAACCGTGCATAATCGACCAGAACGAAATGAAGATCGTGGTGAACATCAATAAGGGTTGACAGTATTCACAGAAACTGCACGTCCATTTGGTCTAATCACACGAGATGTTGAAATGTCTCAAGAAATTCGTGATATTGCTCATTGGTTTGTGTTGTACAATAGCCCAGAGATAGAAAAGTATTTGGAGTATGTGTTTCATTGAATTATGTTCATGCTTAGCTTTTTTATTTTCAAAACTACGTAGTAATCACTTCTTTTTTTTTTTTGAGTAGGGAACACAAAAATCTATTACAAACTCGAGCTGGACATGACGTAACCCACATACAACGACAAGAATTTCCCAAGTGGTTCAAAGAGAGGGTAAAACATTTATAATTTTTCGACATTTACAACTTAAACAAAATTAAAGTTTTATAAAATGTCGTCATTCATAAATTATTTACTTATTGTTTGTTACATGTAATTGTAGATAAATAGATTGAGAATGGAAGAGTCATTAGAGGCAACTAATGAATTGTGGGCATTAGCAAATGGTTCGAATTTGCTAGTGAAAGAGTACTCAGGTTGCATAATCAATAGCAGCCAGTTCCATACTCGAGATCTAGACAACCGTCGTACGAGTCAGAATAGTGGTGTGCTTACACAAGGGGATCATGAAGGAACATTGCATAACTTCTACGGTCACTTGTGCAAGGTTTTGGAATTTGACTACATATGTGATAAAAAAGTTGTTTTGTTCCAGTGTGAATGGTACAACACCGGTAACACTGGTAGAAACAGAACAATACGATTTGATACATATTGCACAAGCATTGACGTGACAAGTTGGTGGTACCAATCTGACCCATTTATCCTACCTAGTCAAGCTAAGCAAGTCTTCTATCTGAATGATACCAAATTGGGTGAACCTTGGAATGTCGTACAAAGGGTGCAACATAGGGGCGTCTTTGATGTTCCAGACGCTAGTGATAGAGAATTATTGGATCCTTCAGAAAATAATGATGTGTTCCAACAAGAAAACGTTACTGATGTTGTTCCAATTGACATTGACCCAATTGTTTGATACTGTAGGGATGATGTTGAATTCAATGTTATTTCGGAGGTAGGGTCATTAGATGAGATAATGGAAGAGAATAGAGATGATGAAGGAGATGAAGAACATAACATTCCTGATGTTGATATGAATCCTGATATGGATTATGATATGTCATTTTTATTTTATACTTTATTTTCGAACAGATGTTACTAATTAATGTAATTTTTATTTTATATGTTTATGTTACTTCTTTTTCTTCTTTTATTTAATGGTGCATGATGACATTGTCTATATTTTTCAATTAAAGTTAAATTATGTTATATAGTTGTAGAAAATGGTCCAAGGCAAAAAACAATGGCTGAAACCAGGTGATTTGAGAACTAAGAAGCTAACAGAATACGAGAAACAAAGAAATAAGCGAATCAAGGAGAACTGTGAAATAATGAACAATCTTAGAGTGAAGAATATTACAAATTCTTTAGTGAGTGCGGTTCAGCACAAATGTGCAAATGCAAGGGAAAAAGGGAATTAGGGTTGAGGTAGATGATGATGTTGAGTATAACCCTTCAGAGAGTGAGGATGACAATGATGATGAGTCATTGGGTTCCTTTGACCGCGAGGTATTATACACATTATTTTATATTTGTGTGTGAACATGTCTTTTACTATTTACATTTGTTCTTCACATATCTTACACATCATATCATTTTTAAAATGTATTTTAATTGTTTTAAATATCATTTTTACTATTTGATTATGTTCTTTCAGGAACAAGAGATGGCACCAGGACTCCGTTTACAGTCTCATTCAAGGCCATTAACTCCCACCCCAAAGGAAAGGATGGATCCCCAAAGTCAGGAGGTCGGTACCCAACCCTTACCACCTCATAATGTGCAACCTGAGGACGAGGTGACTGCATCTAGCATCGTTGGTAAGTTTACAAAGTTGTTTTTAAGGTTTAACTTGCATTTGTTTACTTACTAACTCAATTAATATTATGTCCTTATAGCATCACATGACAGACGTGGTTGTGGCCTGACACCCGGCATACAGGCCCATCGCATTGTCGATAAGGATGGAAAGATGTTAGTTCCTATACTTGAACAGTTTCGTGCACCAGTAGGAGATAACACCTCTAAGCTAGTCTCCAAGATTGGTATAGAGGTTTGAACGCAGTTACCAGACCTGAGCGTTTGTAGGTGGAAGAAGGTGAATGATGCTGATAAGGAGCCGATGATCCAACGCTTAGCAGTAATTATTGACAAACTCGTTTCATGTTTAGGCTCTGGTTCTTTTTAATTTTAATTTTTATTTTGCAGGATCAGTTTGATCTACAAGGCAATTGGATAATGTAGCAAAGGCTTTAGACACACAGTTTGGTCGACGATTGGGTGATTTCACCTATAAGTTGCACAAACAATACAAGCAATTAAGGATGCAAGAGGGGAGGATTATGTGAGAAGCCACCAGCCTGCAAAAGTTATGCTCAATCAGTGGACAACTCTAATTGACAAGTGGAATAGTAAAAAATTCAAGGTAAAATGTTTTATATATGTTAATTATCAAAATTAAGTTTCTTCTTATTAATGTTATCTTTTCTTATTTTTATTGGTGTTTCAATTGTGTAGGAACAATCACTAGCTAATGTGAATGATAGGATGCAAATGAAAACAAAACATCGATGTGGATCAAAATCAATCCCGGTTAGGGTACACAGCTCGGTGCATTCTACTAATTTATTTTATTGGATTAGTATGCTTTGTTATTTAAATAATTGAAATAACATTGAAAACCAAATGAAGCAGATAATTGCAAGTGGCAAAATGCTCGATTTAGCAGAATTTTACAAGTCCATCCACTATAATTCGGACACGCATGAATGGATTTCATCGGAGAGCCAAGTTAATTATGTATGTACAAGGAATTGTCTTTCAATTTTGATAATATTATTTATTTTGTTGTGTAGGGTAAAATAACTAATACTTGTTTGATTTATTTCAAATTAATAGGACAACATGATACAAACGCAAGCAGAACATCTCTCGCAGCCTAGTGCGATCCCCTTGACCCTAGAGGAGTTGTCAGTCAAGGTGCTTAAGCCAAGGCCATGTTATGTGAAAGGACTCGGCATGAGGCCTTCTTCTTTTGTGAATACAACTGTTGCACCTATTGAAAATAGTGACTATGTTCAACACCTCGAGATGCAAATAGCACAACAAAAAGAACAAATTGAAAGGTTTGAAAAGTCAGAGAAGAAAAAAAGCAAGAAGATACAAAGTATCCTAGAGTGTTTGAGGCAGAAAGGTATGACGGGAAATTTTGAGAGTGGGGAAAGTTCAGATTCTGATGGACAAGCTTCTTGGTTAGTATATTATGTTTCTATGTTAATTTAGTAGAAATTTCTTCTTCAACTAAGATAGTGAAATATGCATGTAAAAGCTCGAGAAACATCACAAACACTGAAATATGCACGTGGCTCCCAATTAGAAAACAACTTTGAAATTTGCACTATTCTAACATGTAGGCATGAAACTAAGTCAAAAAATGAACTTTTCTAATGCTTAAGCTTGAAAATAGGCTATCGGAGGCCAAAATAGTGTAATAGCCATGAGATGGCCCGGAGAACACCTCAAACACCTCGGAAGGGACCAAAGTAAGCTGTGGAAACTTACAGAACTAGCACGGGGGTTCCGGTTCGAAAAGTAAGTCCAAAAATGTACTTTTTCACACTTAAGCGTGAAAAATAGGCCTTTGGGGGAAAAAATCATGCAACAGCCATGAGACATCCTGGGTGACACCTCAAATACCTCTGGAAGGACCAAAGTAATTTGTGGAAACTTACGAAACTAGCTAGGGCCTCCAGGTTTGAAAACTAAGTTCAAAAATGCACTTTTTCACATTTAAGCTTAAAAATAGGCCATCGCATGCTAAAATCGTGCAACAGCCACGAGACGGCCCGAGTGACACCTCAAATACCTCGGGAGGGACCAAAGTAAGTTGTTGAAACGTACGGAACTAGCATGGGACTCCCGGTTCGAAAACTAAGTCCAAAAACGCACTCTTTCACACTTAAGCTTGAAAATAAGCAGTCGGAGGCCAAAATCGGGCAACAACCATGAGATGGCCAGGCGAACACCTCAAACACCTCGGCAGGGACCAAAGTAAGATGTGAAAATTTACGGAACTAGCATAGGACTCTCGGTTTGAAAACTAAGTCTAAAAATGCACTGTTTCACACTTAAGCTTGAAAATAGGCCATCGGAGGCCAAAATCGTGCAGTAGCCATGAGACGGCCCGGGTAACACCTCAAACACCTCGGGAGGGACCAATGTGAGTCGTGGAAACATTTGGAACTAGCACGGGACTCCCAGTTGGAAAACTAAGTCCAAAAATGCACTTTTTCATACTTAAGCTTGAAAAACTGGCCATCGGAGGCGAAAATTATGCAACAGCAACGGGACAGCCCAGGTGACACCTCAAACACCTTGGGAGGGACCAAAGTAAGTTGTGAAAACTTA
Source organism: Camellia sinensis (assembly GCF_055761805.1). Taxonomy (NCBI): domain Eukaryota; kingdom Viridiplantae; phylum Streptophyta; class Magnoliopsida; order Ericales; family Theaceae; genus Camellia; species Camellia sinensis. The sequence goes on from NC_138962.1 coordinate 95,386,445, forward strand.
TGGAACTAGCACAGGACACCCGATTTGAAAACTAAGTCCAAAAATGCACTCTTTCACACTTAAGCTTGAAAATAGGCCAATGGAGGCCAAAATCGTGCAACAGCCACGAGACGGTCAAGGAAACACCTCAAACACCTCGGGAGGAACCAAAGTAAGTTGTGAAAACTTACGGAACTAGAACAGGACTCCCGGTTTGAAAACTAAGTGCAAAAATGCACTTTTCCACACTTAAGCATTAAAAATAGGCCTTCGGGGGCCAAAATCATGCAACAGCCACAAGACGGCCCGAGTAACGCCTCAAACACCCTGGGAGGGACCAAAGTAAGTTGTGGAAACTTACGGAACTAGCATGGGAGACTCGGTTGGAAAACTAAGTCCAAAAATGTACTTTTTCACACTTAAGCTTGAAAAATAGGCCTTCCGGGGCAAAAGTAAGTTGTGAAAACTTACGGAACTAGCACGAGACTCCCGATTCAAAAACCATGTCCAAAAATGCACTTTTTCACACTTAAGCTTGAAAATAGGGCATCGAAAGCCAAAATCATGCAACAGACACGAGACGGCCTAGATGGCACCTCAAACACTTCGGGAGGGACCAAAGAAGGTTGTGGAAACTTTCGGAACTAGCACGGGACACCTGGTTGGAAAACTAAGTCCAAAAATGCACTTTTTCACACTAAAGCTTGAAAAATAGGCCTTCAGGGGCCAAAATCATGTAACAGCCACGAGACGGCCCGGGTGGCACCTCAAACACCTTCGGAGGGACCAAAGTAAGTTGTGGAAACTTACGAAACTAGCACGGGACTCCCGGTTCGAAAACTAAGTCCAAAAATGCACTTTTTCACACATAAGCTTGAAAAATAGGCATTCGGGGGCAAAAATCGTGCAATAGCCACGAGACGGCCCGGGTGACACCTCAAACACCTCGGGAGGGCCAAAGTAAGTTGTGGAAACTTACAGAACTAGCATGGGGCTCCCGATTCGAAACTAAGTCCAAAAATGCATTTTTTCACACTTAAGCTTGAAAAATAGGCCTTCAGGGGCAAAAATCGTGCAACAGACACGAGACGGCCCGGGTGACACCTCAAACATCTCGGGAGGGACCAATGTAAGTTATGGAAACTTATGGAACTAGCACGGGACTCCTGATTTGAATACTAAGTCCCAAAATGCACTCTTTCACACTTAAGCTTGACAATAAGCCATCGGAGGCCAAAATTATGCAACAGCTACGAGACGGCCCATGTGACACCTCAAATACCTCGACAGGGACAAAAGTAAGTTGTGAAAACTTACGGAACTAGCACGGGACTCTCGGTTCGAAAACTAAGTCAAAAAATGCACTCCCTCACACTTAAGCTTGAAAATAGGCCATCGGAGGCCAAAATTGTGAAACAGCCACGAGACGGCCCGGGTAACACCTCAAACACCTTGAGAGGGACCAAAGTAAGTTGCGAAAACTTACGGAACTAGCATGGGGCTCCTAGTTCGAAAACTAAGTCCAAAAATTCACTTTTTCACACATATACTTGAAAATAGGCCATCGGAGGCCAAAATCGTGCAACAGCCACGAGACGGCCTGGGTAACACCTCAAACATATCGGGAGAGACCAATGTGAGTTTTGGAAACGTTGGGAACTAGCACGGGACTTCCAGTTGGAAAACTAAGTCCATACATGCACTTTTTCACACTTAAGCTTGAAAAATTGGCCATCGGAGGCCAAAACTGTGCAACAGCCACAAGACGGCCTGGGTAACACCTCAAACACCTCGGGAGGGACCAGTGTGAGTTTTGGAAACTTTGGGAACTAGCACGAGACTCCCGGTTGGAAAACTAAGTACATAAATACACTTTTTCACACTTAAGCTTGAAAAATAGGCCATCGGAGGCCAAAATTGTGCAACAGCCACGAGACGGCCTGGGTAACACCTCAACACCTCGGGAGGGACCAATGTGAGTTATGGAAACTTTTCGAACTAGCACGGGACTCCCGGTTGAAAAACTAAGTCCAAAAATGTACTTTTTCATACTTAAGCTTGAAAAATAGGCCTTCGGTGGCCAAAATCATGGAATAGCCACAAGACGGCCCGAGTAACACCTCAAACACTTTGAGAGGGACCAAAGTAAGTTGTGAAAACTTACGGAACTAGCTCGGGACTGCCGGTTCGAAAACTAAGTCAAAAAATGCTCTTTTTCACACTTAAGCTTGAAAAATAGGCCATCGGAGGCCAAAATCATGGAGTAGCCACAAGACGGTGCGGGTAACACCTCAAACACCTCGGGAGGAACCAAAGTAAGTTATGGAAACTTACGAAACAAGCTCGGGATTCCAGGTTCGAAAACCAAGTCCAAAAATGTACTTTTTCACACTTAAGCTTCAAAAATAGGCATTCAGGGGCAAAAATCGTGCAACAGCCACGAGACGGACCGGGTGACACCTCAAACATCTCGAGACGGACCAATGTAAGTTGTGGAAACTTACAGAACTAGCACGGGACTCCCGGTTCGAAAACTGAGTACAAAAATGCACTCCTTTACACTTAAGCTTGAAAATAAGCCATCAGAGGCCAAAATCGTGCAACAGCCACGATACGGCCCGTGTGACACCTCAAATACCTCGGCAGGGACCAAAGTAAGTTGTGGAAACTTACGGAACTAGCACGGGACTCTCGGTTCGAAAACTAAGTCGAAAAATGCACTCTTTTACACTTAAGGTTAAAAATAGGCCATCGGAGCCTAAAATCGTAAAACAGCCACAAGACGGCCCGGTAACACCTCAAACACCTCGAGAGGGACCAAAGTAAGTTGTGGAAACTTACAGAATTAGCACGAGGCTCCCGGTTTGAAAACTAAGTCCAAAAATTCACTTTTTCACACTTATACTTGAAAATAGGCCACCAGAGGCCAAAATCGTGCAACAGCCTCGAGACGACCTGGGTAACCCCTCAAACACCTCGGGAGGGACCAATGTGAGTTTTGGAAACTTTGGGAACTAGCACGGGACTCCCGTTTGGAAAACTAGGTCCATAACACTTAAGCTTGAAAAATAGGCCATCGGAGGCCAAAATCGTGCAACGGCCATGAGACGGCCCGGGTGACACCTCAAACACCTCGGGGGGGACCAAAGCAAGTTGTAGAAACTTACGAAACTAGCACGGGACTCCCACTTCGAAAACTAAGTCCAAAAATGCACTTTTCCACACGTAAGCTTGAAAAATAGCCATTCGGGGGCCAAAATCATGCAACAACCACAAGACGGCCCGGGTGACACCTCAAACACCTTGGGAGAGACCAAAGTAAGTTGTGGAAACTTTCGGAACTAGCACGGGACTCCCGGTTGGAAAACTAAGTCCAAAAATACACTTTTTCACACTTAAGCTTGAAAAATAGGCTTTTGAGGGCCAAAGTAAGTTGAGGAAACTTACGGAACTAAGACGGGACTCCCAGTTCGAAAACTAAGTCCAATAATGCACTTTTTCACACTTAAGCTTGAAAATAGGCCATCGGAGGCCAAAATCGTGCAACAGCCACGAGACGGCCCGGGTGACACCTCAAACATCTCGAGAGGGATCAAAGTAGGTTGTGGAAACTTTTGGAACTAGCACGGGACTCTCGGTTGGAAAACTAAGTGCAAAAATGCACCTTTTCAGACTTAAGCTTGAAAAATAAGCCTTCACGGGCCAAAATCGTGCAATAGCTACGAGATGGCCCGGGTGACTCCTCAAACACCTTCAGAGGGACCAAAGTAAGTTGTGGAAACTTACGGAACTATCACGGGACTCTCGGTTTAAAAACTAAGTCCAAAAATGCACTTGTTCACACTTAAGCTTGAAAAATAGGCCATCGGGGGCCAAAATCATGTAACAGCGATAAGACGATCGGGGTAACACCTTCAACACCTCAGGAGGGACCAAAGTAAGTTGTTGAAATTGATGGAACTAGCACGGGACCCCAGGTTCGAAAACTAAGTCTAAAAATGCATTTTTTCACACTTGAGCTTGAAAAATAGGCCATCGCAAGCCAAAATCATGGAACAGCTACGAGAGGGCCCGGGTAACACCTCAAACACCTCGGGAGGGACCAAAGTTAGTTGTGGAAACTTATGGAACTAACACGGGACTCCCGGTTTGAAAACTAAGTCCAAAAATAAACATTTTCACACTTAAGCTTGAAAATAGGCCATCGGAGGCCAAAATCGTGCAACATCCATGAGACGGCCGGTGTGACACCTCAAACACCTTGGAAGAGACCAAAGTAAGTTGTGGAAACTTACAGAACTCCCGATTCAAAAACTAAGTCCAAAAATGCACTCTTTCACACTTAAGCTTGAAAATAGGCCATCGGAGGCCAAAATCGTGCAACAACCATGAGACAGCCTGGGGAACACCTTAAACACCTCGAGAGGGACCAAAGTAAGTTGTGCAAACTTACGGAACTAGCACGAGACTCCCAGTTTTAAAACTAAGTCTAAAAATGCACTTTTTCACACTTAAGTTTGAAAATAGGCCATCGGAGACCAAATCGTGCAACAGCCACGAGACGGCTCGGGAAACACCTCAAACACCTCAGGAGAGACCAAAGTAAGTTGTGAACACTTACGGAATTAGCACGGGACTCCCGGTTGGAAAACTAAGTCCAAAAATACACTTTTTCACACTTAAGCTTGAAAAATAGGCCATCAGAGGCAAAAATCATGGAATAGCCACGAGACGGCTCGGGTAACACCTCAAACACCTCGGGAGGAACCAAAGTAAGTTGTAGAAACTTTCGGTACTAGCACGGGACTGCTGGTTCGAAAACTAAATCCAAAAATGCACTTTCTCGTACTTAAGCTTGAAAAATAGGCCTGCGGGGGCAAAAAATCGTGCAACTGCCATGAGACGGCCTTGATGACACCTTAAACACCTCATGAGGGACCAAAGTAAGTTGTGAAAACTTACGGAACTAGCTCGGGACTCCTAGTTCGAAAACTAACCCCAAAAATGCACTTTAAGTGTGAAAATAGGCCTTTGAGGGCCAAAATCGTGCAACAGCCATGAGACGGCCCGGGTGACACCTCAAACACCTTAGTTTGAAAACTAAGTCCAAAAATGTACTTTTTCACACTTAAGTTTGAAATTAGGCCATCAGAGGCCAAAATCGTGCAACAGCCATGAGACGGCCTGGGAACACCTCAAACACCTCAGGAGATACCAAAGTAAGTTGTGAAAACATACGGAACTAGCACAGGACTCCCGGTTGGAAAACTAGTCCGAAAATGCACTTTCTCACGCTTAAGCTTGAAAATAAGCCATCAGAGGCCAAAATCATGCAACAACGATGAGACGGCCTGGGTAACACCTCAAACACCTCGGGAGGGACCAATGTGAGTTGTGGAAACTTTTGAAACTAGCACGGGACCCCCAGTTGGAAAACTAAGTCCAAAAATGTACTTTTTCACACTTAAGTTTGAAAAATAGGCCATCGGAGGTCAAAATCGTGGAATAGCCACGAGACGGCCCGGGTAACACCTCAAACACCTCAGGAGGGACCAAATTAAGTTATGGAAACTTTTGGAACTAGCACGGGACTCCCGGTTGGAAAACTAAGTCCAAAAATGCACTTTTTCATACTTAAGCATGAAAAATAGGCCTTTGAGGGAAAAAATTGTGCAACAGCCACAAGACGGCGCCGGTGAGACCTCAAACACCTCGAGAGGGACGAAAGTAATTTTTGGAAACTTATGGAACTAGCTTAGGATTCCCAGTTTGAAAACTAAGCCCAAAACTGCACTTTTTCACACTTAAGCTTGAAAATAGGTCTTCGGGGGCCAAAATCGTGCAACAGCCACGAGATGGCCCAGGTGACACCTCAAACACCTCAAGAGGGGCCAAAGTAAGTTGTGGAAACTTACGGAACTAGCACGGGACTCCCGGTTCGAAAAGTAAGTCCAAAAATGCACTTTTTCACACTTAAGCTTGAAAAATAGGCCATCGGAGGCCAAAATCGTGTAATTGCCACGAGACGGCCTGGGTAACACCCTAAATATCTCAAGAGGGACCAAGTAAGTTGTGAAAACTTACGGAACTATCTTGGGAATCCCGGTTTGAAAACGAAGTCTAAAAATGCACTTTTTCACACTTAAACTTGAAAAATAGGCTTTCGGAAGCCAAAATCGTGGAATAGCCACGAGACGGCGCGGGTAAAACCTCAAAAACCTTGGGAGGGACCAATGTGAGTTTTGGAAACTTTCAGAATTAGCACGGGACTCCCGGTTGGAAAACTAAGTCCAAAGATGCACTTTTTCACATGTAAGCTTGAAAAATAGGCCATCGGAGGCCAAAATCATGGAATAGCCACATGACGGCACGGGTAACACCTCAAACACCTCGGGAGGGACCAAAGTAAGTAGTGGAAACTTATGGAACTAGCTCGGGACTCTCGGTTCGAAAACCAAGTCCAAAAATTCACTTTTCCACACTTAAGCTTGAAAAATAGGCATTCGGGGGCAAAAATCGTGCAACAGCCACGAGATGGCCCAGGTGACACCTCAAACACCTCGGGGGGCCAAAGTAAGTTTTGGAAACTTACGGAACTAGCACGGGGCTCCCGATTCAAAACTAAGTCCAAAAATTCACTTTTCACACTTAAGCTTGAAAAATAGGCCTTCGGGGGCAAAAATCGTGCAACAGCCACGAGACTGCCCGGGTGACACCTCAAACATCTCGGGAGGGACCAATGTAAGTTGTGGAAACTTACGGAACTAGCATGGGACTCCCGGTTCGAAAACTAAGTCCAAAAATGGACTATTTCACACTTAAGCTCGAAAATAAGCCATCGGAGGACAAAATCGTGCAACAGCCACAAGACGGCCCATGTGACACCTCAAATACCTCGGCAGGGACCAAAGTAAGTTGTGGAAACTTACGGAACTAGCACGGGACTCTCGATTCGAAAACTAAGTCAAAAAATGCACTTTTTCACACTTAAGCTTGAAAATAGGCCATCGGAGGCCAAAATTGTGAACCAGCCATGAGACGGGTCGGGTAACACCTCAAACACCTCGGGAGGGACCAAAGTAAGTTGTGGAAACTTTCGGAACTAGCACGGGACTCCCGATTGGAAAACTAAGTCCAAAAATGCACTTTTTCACACTTAAGCTTGAAAAATAGGCTTTTGAGGGCCAAAGTAAGTTGAGGAAACTTACGGAACCAAGATAGGACTCCCGGTTCGAAAACTAAGTCCAATAATGCACTTTTCACACTTAAGCTTGAAAATAGGCCATCGGAGGCCAAAATCGTGCAACAGTCATGAGACGGCCCGAGTGACACCTCAAACATCTCGGGAGGGATTAAAGTAGGTTGTGGAAACTTTCAGAACTAGCACGGGACTCTCGGTTGGAAAACTAAGTGCAAAAATGCACTTTTCACACTTAAGCTTGAAAAATAAGCCTTCGTGGGCCAAAATCGTGCAACAGCTACGAGATGGCCTGGGTGACTCCTCAAACACCTTTCGAGGGACCAAAGAAAGTTATGAAAACTTACGGAACTAGCACGGGACTCTCGGTTTGAAAACTAAGTCCAAAAATGCACTTTTTCACACTTAAGATTGAAAAATAGGCCATCAGAGGCCAAAATCATGTAACAGCCACGAGACAACCGGGGTAACACCTCAAACACCTTGAGATGGACCAAAGTAAGTTATTGAAATTGACGGAACTAGAACGAGACTCCCGGTTCGAAAACTAAGTCTAAAAATGCAATTTTGAGCTTAAAAATAGGCCATCGGAGACCAAAATCATGGAACAGCTACGAGAGGGCCCGGGTAACACCTCAAACACCTCGGGAAGGACCAAAGTCAGTTGTGGAAACTTATGGAACTAGCATGGGACTCCCAGCTCGAAAACTAAGTCCAAAAATAAACTTTTTCACACTTAAGTTTGAAAATAGGCCATCGGAGGCCAAAATCGTGCAACATCCATGAGACAGCTGGTGTGACACCTCAAACACCTTGGGAGAGACCAAAGTAAGTTGTGGAAACTTACGGAACTAGCACGGAACTCCCGGTTCTAAAACTAAGTCCAAAAATGCACTCTTTCACACTTAAGTTTGAAAATAGGCCATCAGAGGCCAAAATCGTGTAAGAACCACGAGACAGCCCGGGGAACACCTCAAACACCTCAAGAGGGACCAAAGTAAGTTGTGAAAACTTACGGAACTAGCATGGGACTCCCAGTTTTAAAACTAAGTCCAAAAATGAACTTTTTTACCCTTAAGTTTGAAAGTAGGCCATCGGTGAATAAAATCGTGCAACAGCTACGAGAAGGCCTGGGGAACACCCCAAACACCTCAGGAGAGACCAAAGTAAATTGTGAAAACATACGGAACTAGCACGGGACTCCCGGTTTGAGAAATAAGTCCAAAAATGAACTTTTCACACATAAGCTTGAAAATAGGCCATCGGAGACCAAAATCATGCAACAGCCACAAGACAGCCCGGGTAACACCTCAAACACCTCCAGAGGGACCAATGTGAGTTTTGGAAACTTTCGGAACTAGCACGGGACTCGCGGTTGGAAAACTAAGTCCAAAAATGCACTTTTTCGCACTTAAGCTTGAAAAATAGGTCATCGGAGGCCAAAATCGTAGAATAGCCACGAGACGGCCCAGGTAACACCTCAAACACCTCGGGAGGGACCAAAGTAAGTTGTGGAAACTTTCGAAAGTAGCACGGGACTCCCGGCTCAAAAACTAAGTCCAAAATTGCATTTTTTCGTACTTAAGCTTGAAAAATAGGCCATCGGGGGCAAAAATCGTGCAACTGCCACGAAACGGCCCTGGTGACACTCAAACACCTCAGGAGGGACCAAAGTAAGTAGTGGAAACTTACGGAACTAGCTCGGGACTTCCAGTTCGAAAACTAAGCCCAAAAATGCACTTTTTCACACGTAAGCGTGAAAATAGGCCTTCGGAGGCCAAAATCGTGCAACAGCCATGAGATGGCCCGGGTGACACTTCAAACACCTCAGGAGGGACCAAAGTAAGTTATGGAAACTTACGGAACTAGCACGGGACTTCCAGTTTGAAAACTAAGTCCAAAAATGCACTTTTTTACACTTGAGCTTGAAAAATAGGCTATAGGAGGCCAAAATCGTGCAACAGCCATGCGACGGCTTGGGGAACACCTCACGCACCTCAGGAGATACCAAAGTAAGTTTTGGAAAGTTACGAAACTAGCATGGGACTCCCGGTTGGAAAACTTAGTCCGAAAATGCACTTTTTCACACTTAAGCTTGAAAATAGGCCATCGGAGGCCAAAATCGTGCAACAGCCATGAGACGGCCCGGGTAACACCTCAAACACCTTGGGAGGGACCAATGTGAGCGGTGAAAACTTTCAAAACTAGCACGGGACTCCCAGTTGGAAAACTAAGTCCAAAAATGTACTTTTTCACACTTAAGCTTGAAAAATAGGCCATCGGAGGCCAAAATCGTGGAATAGCCACGAGACGGCCCGGGTAACACCTCAAACACCTCGGGAGGGGACAAATTAAGTTATGGAAACTTTCGGAACTAGCACGGGATTCCCGGTTGGAAAACTAAGTCCAAAAATGCATTTTTTCATACTTATGCTTGAAAAATAGGCCTTTGATGGAAAAAATTGTGCAACAGCCACGAGACGGCGCTGGTGAGATCTCAAACACCTTGGGAGGGACCAAAGTAATATGTGGAAACTTACGGAACTAGCTCAGGATTCCCAGTTTGAAAACTAAGCCCAAAACTACACTTTTTCACACTTAAGCTTGAAAATAGGCCTTCGAGGGCCAAAATTGTGCAATAGCCAGGAGACGGCCCAGGTGACACCTCAAACACCTCAGGAGGGACCAAAGTAAGTTGTGGAAACTTACGGAACTAGCACGGGACTCCCGGTTCGAAAAGTATGTCCAAAAATGCACTTTTTCACACTTAAGCTTGAAAAATAGGCCATCGAAGGCCAAAATCGTGTAACTGCCACGAGACGGCTTGGGTAACACCTTAAATACCTCGGGAGGGACCAAATTAAGTTGTGAAAAGTTACTGAACTAGCTTGGGAATCCCGGTTTGAAAACGAAGTCTAAAAATGCACTTTTTCACACTTAAACTTGAAAAATAAGCCTTTGGAGGCCAAAATCATTGAATAGCCACGAGACAGCCCGGGTAACACCGCGAACACCTCGGAAGGGACCAATGTGAGTTTTGGAAACTTTTGAAATTAGCACGGGACTCCCGGTTGGAAAACTAAGTCCAAAAATGTATTTTTCCACACTTAAGCTTGAAAAATAGGCCATCGGAGGCCAAAATCATGGAATAGCCACAAGACGGCCCAGGCAACAACTCAAACACCTCGGGAGGGACCAAAGTAAGTTGTGGAAAATTACGGAACTAGCTCGGGACTCCCGGTTCGAAAACCAAGTCCAAAAATGCACTTTTTCACACTTAAGGTTGAAAAATAGGCATTCGGGGCAAAAAATCGTGCAACAGCCATGAGACAGCCCGGGTGACACCTCAAACACCTCGGGGGGCCCAAAGTAAGTTGTGGAAACTTACGAAACTAGCACGGGGCTCCCGATTCGAAACTAAGTCCAAAAATGTACTTTTTCACACTTAAGCTTGAAAAATAGGCCTTCGGGGCAAAAATCGGGCAACAGCCACGAGACGGCCCGGGTGACACCTCAATCATCTCGGGAGGTACCAATGTAAGTTGAGGAAACTTACGGAACTAGCACGGGACTTCCGATTCAAAAACTAAGTCAAAAAATGCACTCTTTCACACTTAAGCTTGAAAATAGGCCATCGGAGGCCAAAATCCTAAAACAGCCATGAGATGGCCCAGTTAACACCTCAAACACCTCGGGAGGGACCAAAGTAAGTTATGAAAACTTATGGAACTAGCACGGGGCTCCCGGTTCAAAAACTAAGTCCAAAAATGTACTTTTTCACACTTAAGCTTTAAAAATAGGCCATTGGAGGCCAAAATCATGGAATAGCCACAAGACGGCCCAGGTAACACCTCAAACACCTCGGGAGGGACCAAAGTTAGTTGTGAAAAATTATGGAACTAGCTCAGGACTCCCTATTCGAATAACAAGTCCAAAAATGCACTTTTTCACACTTAAGCTTGAAAAATAGGCATTCGGGGGCAAAAATCATGCAACAGCCATGAGACGGCCCGGGTGACACCTTAAACACCTCGGGGAGCTCAAAGTAAGTTGTGAAAACTTACTGCACTATCATGGGGCTCCCAATTCGAAACTAAGTCCAAAAATGTACTTTTTCACACTTAAGCTTGAAAAATAGGCCTTCGGATGCAAAAATCGTGCAACAGCCATGAGACGGCCTGGGTGACACCTTAAACATCTCGGGAGGGACCAATGTAAGTTGCGGAAACTTACAGAACTAGCACGGGACTCCCAGTTCGAAAACTAAGTCAAAAAATGCACTCTTTCACACTTAAGGTTGAAAATAGGCCACCGGAGGCCAAAATCGTGAAACAGCCACGAGACGGCTCGATTAACACCTCAAACACCTCGGGAGGGACCAAAGTAAGTTGTGGAAACTTACGGAAATAGCACGGGGCTCCCGGTTCGAAAACTAAGTCCAAAAATAAACTTTTTCACACATATACTTGAAAATAGGCCATCGGAGGCCAAAATCGTGCAACGGCCACGAAACGGCCTGGGTAACACCTCAAACACCTCGGGAGGGACCAATGTGAGTTTTGGAAACTTTGGGAACTAGCACGGGACTCCCGGTTGGAAAACTAAGCCCATAAATGCACTTTTTCACACTTAAGCTTGAAAAATAGACCATCGGAGGCCAAAATCGTGCAACAGCCATGAGACGGCCCGGGTGACACCTCAAACACCTCGCGAGGGACAAAAGTAAGTTGTAGAAACTTACAGAACTAGCATGGGACTCCCGGTTCGTAAACTAGTTTCAAAAATGCACTTTTCCACACTTAAGCTTGAAAAATAGGCCTTCGGGGGCCAAAATCATGCAACAGCCACAAGACGGCCCGGGTGACACCTCAAACACCTTGGGAGGGACCAAAGTAAGTTGTGGAAACTTTCGAAGCTAGCACGGGACTCCCGGTTGGAAAACTAAGTCCAAAAATGCACTTTTTCACACTTAAGCTTGAAAAATAGGCTTTTGAGGGCCAAAGTAAGTTGAGGAAACTTACGGAACTAAGACAGGACTCCCGGTTCGAAAACTTAGTCCAATAATGAACTTTTTCACACTCAAGCTTGAAAATAGGCCATTGGAGGCCAAAATTGTGCAACAGCCACGAGGGGGCCCCAGTGACACCTCAAACATCTCGGGAGGGATCAAAGTAGGTTGTGAAAACTTTCGGAAAGCACGAGACTCTCAGTTGGAAAACTATGTCCAAGAATGCACCTTTTCACACTTAAGTTTGAAAAATAAGCCTTTGCGGGCCAAAATCATGCAATAACTATGAGATGGGCCGAGTGACTTCTCAAACACCTTCAGAGGGACCAAAGTAAGTTGGGGAAATATGCGGAACTAGAACGGGACTCTTGGTTTGAAAACTAAGTCAAAAAATGCACTTTTTCACACTTAAGCTTGAAAAATAGGCCATCGGAGGCCAAAATCGTGTAACAGCCACGAGACGACCGGGGTAACACCTTAAACACCTCGGGAGGGACCAAAGTAAATTGTTGAAATTGACGGAACTAGCACGGGACTCCCAGTTCGAAAACGAAGTGTAAAAATGCACTTTTTCACACTTGAGCTTGAAAAATAGGCCATTAGAAGCCAAAATCATGGAATAGCTACGAGACGGACCGGGTAATACGTCAAACACCTCGGTAGGGACCAAAGTCAGTTGTGGAAACTTATGGAACAAGCACGGGACTCCCGATGCGAAAACTAAGTCCAAAAAAATACTTTTTCACACTTAAGTTTGAAAATAGGCCATCGGAGGCCAAAATCGTGCAAGATCCATGAGACGGCTGGTGTGACACCTCAAACACCTTGGGAGAGACCAAAGTAAGTTGTGGAAACTTATGGAACTAGCACGGAACTCCCGGTTTGAAAACTAAGTCCAAAAATGCACTCTTTCACACTTAAGCTTGAAAATAGGCCATCGGAGGCCAAAATCGTGCAACAATCACGAGACAGCCCGGGGAACACCTCAAACACCTCGAGAGGGACCAAAGTAAGTTGTGGAAACTTACGGAACTAGCACGGAACTCCCAATTTTAAAACTAAGTCCAGAAATACACTTTTTCACACATAAGTTTGAAAATAGGCCATCGGAGACCAAAATCGTGCAACAGCCACGAGACGGCCCAGGGAACACCTCAAACACCTCAGGAGAGACCAAAGTAAATTGTGAAAACATACGGAACTAGCACGGGACTCCCGGTTGGAAAACTAAGTCCAAAAATGCACTTTTTCACACTTAAGCTTGAAAATAGGCTATCAGAGGCCAAAATCGTGCAACAGCCACAAGACAACCCAGGTAACACCTCAAACAACTCTGGAGGGACCAATGTGAGTTTTGAAAACTTTCGGAACTAGCACGGGACTCGCAGTTGGAAAACTAAGTCCAAAAATACACTTTTTCACACTTAAGCATGAAAAATAGGCCATCGGAGTCTAAAATCGTGGAATAGCCACGAGATGGCCCGGGTAACACCTCAAACACCTCTGGAGGGACCAAAGTAAGTTGTGGAAACTTTCGGAACTAGCACGAGACTCCCGGTTCGAAAACTAAGTCCAAAAATGCACTTTTTCGTACTTAAACTTGAAAAATAGGCCTTCAGGGGCTAAAATCGTGCAACTGCCATGAGACTGCCCTGGCGACACCTCAAACACCTCAGGAGCGATCAAAGTAAGTTGTGGAAACTTACGGAACTAGCTTGGGACTCCCAGTTCGAAAAACTACGCCCAAAAATGCACTTTTTCACATTTAAGCGTGAAAATAGGCCTTCGGGGGCCAAAATAGTGCAACAGCCATGAGACGGCCCAGGTGACACCTCAAACATCTCAGGAGGGACCAAAGTAAGTTATGAAAACTTACGGAACTAGCACGGGGACTTTCAATTTGAAAACTAAGTCTAAAAATGTACTTTTTCACACTTAAGCTTGAAAATCGGCCATCGGAGGCCAAAATCGTGCAACAGCCATGAGACGGCCTGGGGAACACCACAAACACCTCAGGAGATACCAAAGTAAGTTGTAAAAACTTACAGAGCTAGCACGGTATTCCCGGTTGGAAAACTAAGTCCGAAAATGCACTTTTTCACACTTAAGCTTGAAAATAGGCCATCGGAGGCCAAAATCGTGCAACAGCCATGAGACGGCCTGGGTAACACCTTAAACACCTCAAGAGGGACCAATGTGAGTTGTGGAAACTTTCAGAACTAGCACGGGACTCCCAATTGGAAAACTAAGTCCAAAAATGCACTTTTTCACACTTATGCTTGAAAAATAGGCCATCGGAGGCCAAAATCGTGGAATAGCCACGAGACGGCCCGGGTAACACCTCAAACACCTCGGGACGGACCAAATTAAGTTATGAAAACTTTCGGAACTAGCACGGGACTCCCGGTTGGAAAACTAAGTCCAAAAATGCGCTTTTTCATACTTAAGCTTGAAAAATAGGCATTCGAGGGAAAAAATCATGCAACAGCCACAAGACGATGCTGGTGAGACCTCAAACACCATGGGGGGGACCATAGTAATTTGTGGAAACTTATGGAACTAGCTCAGGATTCCCAGTTTGAAAACTAAGCCCAAAACTGCACTTTTTCACACTTAAGCTTGAAAATAGGCCATCGGGGGCCAAAATCGTGCAACAACCACGAGACGGCCTAGGTGACACCTCAAACACCTCAGGAGGGACCAAAGTAAGTTGTGGAAACTTACGGAACTAGCACGGGACTCCCGGTTCGAAAAGGAAGTCCAAAAATGCACTTTTTCACACTTAAGCTTGAAAAATAAGCCATCGGAGGCCAAAATCGTGTAACTGCCATGAGACGGCCTGGGTAACACCTTAAATACCTCGGGAGGGACCAAACTAAGTTGTGGAAACTTACGAAACTAGCTGGGGAATCCCGATTTGAAAACAAAGTCTAAAAATGCACTTTTTCACACTTAAACTTGAAAAATAGGCATTCGGAGGCCAAAATCGTGGAATAGCCACGAGAGGGCCCGAGTAACACCTCAAACACCTCGGGAGGGATCAATGTGAGTTTTGAAAACTTTCGGAATTAGCACAGGACTCCCAGTTGGAAAACTAAGTCCAAAAATGCACTTTTTTACACTTAAGCTTGAAAAATAGGCCATCGGAGGCCAAAATCATGGAATAGCCACAAGACGGCGCGGTTAAAACCTCAAACACCTCGGGGGGGACCAAATTAAGTTTTGGAAACTTATGGAACTAGCTCAGGACTCCAGGTTCAAAAACCAAGTCCAAAAATGCATTTTTTCACACTAAAGCTTCAAAAATAGGCATTCGGGGGCAAAAATCATGCAATGGCCACGAGACGTTCCCGGGTGACACCTCAAACATCTCGGGATGAACCAATGTAAGTTGTGGAAACTTACAGAACTAGCACGGGACTCCCGGTTCGAAAATTGAGTACAAAAATGCACTCTTTCACACTTAAGCTTGAAAATAAGCAATCGGACGCCAAAATCGTGCAACAGCCACGATACGGCCAGTGTGACACCTCAAATACCTCGGCAGGGACCAAAGTAAGTTGTGAAAATTTACGGAACTAGCATGGGACTCTCAGTTCAAAAACTAAGTCAAAAAACGCACTCTTTCACACTTAAGCTTGAAAATAGGCCATCGGAGGCTAAAATCGTGAAACAGCCACGAGACGGCCTGGGTAACACCTCAAACATCTCAGGAGGGACCAAAATAAATTGTGGAAACTTACGGAACTATCACGGGGCTCCCGGTTCGAAAAGTAAGTCCAAAAATCCACTTTTTCACACTTATACTTGAAAATTGGCCATCGGAGGCCAAAATCGTGCAACAGCCACGAGACGGTCTGGGTAACACCTCAAACACCTCGAGAGGGGCCAATGTAAGTTTTGGAAACTTTGGGAACTAGCACGGGACTCCCGGTTGGAAAACTAAGTCCATAAATGCACTTTTTCACACTTAAGCTTGAAAAATAGGCCATCAGAGGCCAAAATCGGGTAACAGCCACGAGACGACCTGGGTGAGACCTCAAACACCTCGGGAGGGACCAAAGTAAGTTGTAAAAACTTACAGAATTAGCATGGGACTCCCGATTTGAAAACTAAGTCCAAAAATGAACTTTTTCATATTTAAGCTTAAAAATACGCCTTCGGGGGCCAAAATCATGGAATAGACACAAGACGGCTCGGGTGACACCTCAAACACCTTGGGAGGGACCAAAGTAAGTTGTAGAAACTTTCGGAACTAGTACGGGACTCCCGGTTGGAAAACTAACTCCAAAAATGCACTTTTTCACACTTAAGCTTGAAAAATAGGCTTTTGAGGGCCAAAGTAAGTTGAGGAAACTTACGGAGCTAAGACGGACTCCCGGTTCGAAAACTAAGTCCAATAATGCACTTTTTCACACTTAACCTTGAAAATAGGCCATCGGAGGCCAAAATCGTGCAACAGCCACGAGACGGCTCAGGTGACACCTCAAACATCTCGGGAGGGATCAAAGTAGGTTACGTAAACTTTCGGAACTAGCACGAGACTCTCGGTTGGAAAACTAAGTCAAAAAAATGCACCTTTTCACACTTATGCTTGAAAAATAAGCCTTCGCGGGCCAAAATCGTGCAACAACTACGAGATGGCCTGGGTGACACCTCAAACACCTTCAGAGGGACCAAAGTAAGTTGTGGAAACTTACAGAACTAGCACAGGACTCTCAGTTTGAAAACTAAGTCCAAAAATGCACTTTTTCACACTTAAGCTTGAAAAATAGGCCATTGGAGGCCAAAATCGTGTAACAGCCACGAGACGACCGGCGTAACACCTCAAACACCTCGGAAGGGACCAAAGTAAGTTGTTGAAATTAACGGAACTAGCACGAGACTCCCGGTTCGAAAACTAAGTCTAAAAATGCACTTTTTCACACTTGAGCTTGAAAAATAGGCCATCGGAGGCCAAAATCATGGAACAGCTACGAGACGGACCGGGTAACACCTTAAACACCTCGGGAGGGACCAAAGTCAGTTGTGGAAACTTATGGAACTAGCACGGGACTTCCGGTTCGAAAACTAAGTCCAAAAATAAACTTTTTCACACTCAAGTTCGAAAATAGGCCATCGAAGGCCAAAATCGTGCAACATCCATGAGACGGCCGGTGTGACACCTCAAATATCTCGGGAGAGACCAAAGTAAGTTGTGGAAACTTACAGAACAAACACAGAACTCCCGGTTCGAAAACTAAGTCCAAAAATACACTCTTTCACACTTTAGCTTTAAAATAGGCCATCAGAGGTGAAAATCGTGCAACAACCACGAGACAGCCCGAGGAACACCTCAAACACCTCAAGAGGGACCAAAGTAAGTTGTGGAAACTTACGGAATTAGCCCGGGACTCCCATTTTTAAAACTAAGTCCAAAAATGTACTTTTTCACACTTAAGTTTGAAAATAGGCCATTGGAGAGCAAAATCGGGCAACAACCATGAGACGGCCCGAGGAACACCTCAAACATCTTAGGAGAGACCAAAGTAAGTTGTGAAAACTTACGGAAGTAGCACGGGACTCCCGGTTGAAAAACTAAGTCCTAAAATACACTTTTTCACACTTAAGCTTGAAAATAGGCCATCGGAGGCCAAAATCGTGCAACAGCAACAAGACAGCTCGGGTAACACCTCAAACACCTTTGGAGGGACCAATGTGAGTTTTGGAAACTTTCAGAACTAGCACGGGACTCGCGGTTGGAAAACTAAGTCCAAAAATGCACTTTTTTACACTTAAGCTTTAAAAATAGGCCATCGGAGGCCAAAATCGTGGAATAGCCACGGGACAGCCTGGGTAACACGTCAAACACCTTGAGAGGGACCAAAGTATGTTGTGGAAACTTTCGGAACTAGCACGGGACTCCTGGTTCGAAAACTAAGTCCAAATATGCACTTTTTCATACTTAAGCTTGAAAAATAGGCCTTCGGGGGCAAAAATCGTGCAACTGCCACGAGACTGCCCTGGTGACACCTCAAACACCTTAGGAGGGACCAAAGTAAGTTGTGGAAACATACGGAACTAGCTCGGACTCCCAGTTCGAAAACTAAGCCCAAAAATGTACTTTTTCACACTTAAGCGTGAAAATAGGCCTTCGGGGGCCAAACTCGTGCAACAGCCATGAGACGGCCCGGGTGACACCTCAAACACCTCAGGAGGGACTAAAGTAAGTTATGGAAACTTACGGAACTAGCACGGGACTTCCAGTTTGAAAACTAAATCCAAAAATGCACTTTTTCACACTTAAGCTTGAAAATAAGCCATCGGAGGCCAAAATCGTGCAACAACCATGAGACGGCCTGGGGAACACCTCAAACACCTCAGAAGATACCAAAGTAAGTTGTGGAAAGTTATGAAACTAGCACGGGACTCCCGGTTGGAAAACTAAGTCCGAAAATGCACTTTTTCACACTTAAGCTTGAAAATAGGCCATCGGAGGCCAAAATCGTGCAACAGCCATGAGACGGCCCGGGTAACACCTCAAACACCTCGGGAGGGACCAATGTGAGTTGTGAAAACTTTTGGAACTAGCACGGGACTCCCAGTTGGAAAACTAAGTCCAAAAATGTACTTTTTCACACTTAAGCTTGAAAATAGGCCATCGGAGGCCAAAATCGTGGAATAGCCACGAGACGGCCTGGGTAACACCTCAAACACCTCGGGAGGGACCAAATTAAATTATGGAAACTTTTGGAACTAGCACGGGACTCCCGGTTGGAAAACTAAGTCCAAAAATGCACTTTTTCATACTTAAGCTTGAAAAATAGGCCTTCGAGGGAAAAAATCGTGCAACAGCCACGAGACGGCGCTGGTAAGACCTCAAACACCTCGGAGGGGACCATAATAATTTGTGAAAACTTACGGAACTAGCTCAGGATTCCCAGTTTGAAAACTAAGCCCAAAACTGCACTTTTTCACACTTAAGCTTGAAAATAGGCCTTCGAGGGCCAAAATCGTGCAACAGCCACGAGACGGCCTAGATGACACCTCAAACACCTCAGGAGGGACCAAAGTAGGTTATGAAAACTTACGGAACTAGCACGGGACTCCCGGTTCGAAAAGTAAGTTCAAAAATGCACTTTTTCACACTTAAGCTTCAAAAATAGGCCATCGAAGGCCAAAATCGTGTAACTGCCATGAGAGGGCCTGGGTAACACCCTAAATAACTTGGGAGGGACCAAAGTAAGTTGTGGAAACTTACGGAACTAGCTTGGGAATCCCGGTTTGAAAACGAAGTCTTAAAATGTACTTTTTGACACTTAAACTTGAAAAATAGGCCTTCGGAGGCCAAAATCGTGGAGTAGCCACGAGACGGCCTGGGTAACACCTCAAACACCTCGGGAGGGACTAATGTGGGTTTTGGAAACTTTCGGAATTAGCACGGGACTCCCGGTTGGAAAACTAAGTCCAAAAATACACTTTTTCACACTTAAGCTTGAAAAATAGGCAATCGGAGGCCAAAATCATGGAATAGCCACAAGACGGCCTAGGTAACACCTCAAACACCTCGGGAGGAACCAAAGTAAGTTTTAGAAACTTACGGAACTAGCTCAGGACTCCTGGTTCGAAAACTAAGTCCAAAAATGCACTTTTTCACACTTAAGCTTAAAAAATAGGCCATCGGAGGCCAAAGTCGTGCAACAGCCACGAGACGGCCCGGGGAACACCTCAAACACCTCAGGAGAGGCCAAATTAAGTTTTGGAAACTTACGAAACTAGCATTAGACTCCTGGTTTGAAAACTAAGTCCAAAAATGTATTTTTTTACACTTAAGCCTGAAAATAGGCCTTCGGGGGGTCAAAATCGTACAAAAGCCACGAGACGGCCCAGGAAACACCTCAAACACCTCGAGTGGGTCCAATGTGAGTTGTGAAAACTTACGGAATTTGCACGGGACTCCCAGTTTGAAAACTAACTCTAAAAATGCATTTTTTTCCAACTCTTAAGCTTGAAAATAGGCCATCAGGGACCAAAATCATTAAACAACCCTGAGAAGGCCCGGGGAACACCTCAATCACCTCGGAAGAAACCGTTGTAACTTGTGTAAACTTACGGAACTAGCACGGGATTCCCGTTTTGAAAACTAAGTCCAAAAATGAATTTTTCCAACACTTAAGCTTGTAAATAGGCCATCGGGGGTCAAAATTGTGTAACAGGCATGAGAACGCCCGCGGAACACCTCAAACACTTCGTGAGGGACCAATGTAAGTTGTGGAAACTTACGGAACTAGCGCCGGACTCCTGATTTGAAAACTAAGTTGAAAAATGCATGTTAAATTGTATATTTAATTGATAAGATAATAATTGTCTAACTTGCATTCTTTTTTTTTTTTTTTGTGTGTTTCATTTTTTTGCAGATTGGAGATTTGATATGGACATGTTTGGTAATTTGGAGAGCAGAAGCTAGCTCATTTTGTGTTTTTGTTCTTATTACCTTACATATATTTTGGTTGCGTTGTAAATTTTATATTTTTGTTTGGTAATCCGCACTTGATATTTTATTTTTGTTAATATTAGTAGACATGTTTTTTGTGGATATTGTGAGACATGTTTGGTAATCCGCATGCGGTTGATATTATATTTTTGTGGATATTAGTAGACATGTTTTTTGTGGATATTAGAAGACATGTTTATAATCCACATGCAGTTCATATTGTATTTTTGTGGATAGTGCTGAAATTCAATTGTGATGTTTATGGAAATGAACAGATTTTTATATTGATTTGTAATAGATATTTTATTGAACATGTTATTGAATAGGCCATCGGACAGGTTATTGCATAGGTTATTGAACAGGTTATTCAAATGTGCAGGAAATTTTTACTGAAAAGAAAAAATTTAATTTGAAAATAGTACCCCCCCTTTTAAATTTTTTTAATTTTTATTAGCGACGAAATGAAAAATGTCGCTATTAGTTTTCAAAAAATATGACGAATAATTTTGTCACTAATGATATAGTACGAAACAAATAATTTTGCCACATTTGTTGAATATTTCGTCGCTAAATTGAAATATTTGGTGACAAAATGTTTTTTGTCATTGAATAATTTTCTTTTCTGCTCATTTAAGTGATGAATTTTTTTGTTACCTTAACCCATATCATTGGTGAGGAAAACTTTTATCACTAAAATCTATTTGGTGACGAAATATTTTGTCGCCAAAAATAATTAAAATAAAATATTATTTAGTTTTGGTGACGAAATTGATGTTTTAGGGGACGAAAAATGCAACATTTGGAGATGACACATTTCGTCGCCAAAAATGAAAAATAGGCGACGAAACTGTTTTTCGTCACCAGGTACTTTTAGCGACAACCTATAGGCCACAAACGTGGTAACAAATTTTTTTTGTCGCAGATCACTTTAGTGATGAAAATTTGATGTTTGGAGACAAAATCAGTCTGTCACCAAAGGCTTTTTTTGTTGTAGTGGTTGAGGATAATACATTTTATTGATTGAATAATACATTTGAGGATGTTAGAGGAATTTATGTTGCATTTTTCGATGTTGGTTAACAGAGAGAAATTTGTATGGGTATGGATCTTATTACAAAAATGACGTGTCTGTAGTGCGTTGTGTTTAGTATTTTCTCTAAAAAAAATTTCTGTAATTTCTGGATCAATACACTTGTGTTTTTGAAACATACTTGGGCTTGTGTGTTTATAATACCAGTCAAATTAATCTAGAGAAATTTGCCAGTAGCAGAGAAAATTACTTTGTGTATTTTGCTTTTTGAAATGTACTTTTTTGGACAGTGTGTGTATAATACTAATCAAATTCATCTAGAGAAATTTTCCAATAGTAGAGAAAATTACTTTTTGTATCGTGTTTTTTGAAACATACTTTGGGAGCGCCTTTATAATACCATTGAAATTCATCTAGAGAAATTTGCCAATAGTAGAGAAAATTACTATGTGCATTGTGTTTGTTGAAACATACCATAGGCAATGTGTTTATAATACCAGTTGAATTCATCCAGAAAAATTTGCCACTAGCAAAGAAAATTACTCTGTGCATTGTGTTTTGTGAAGTCAAATTATCCAGAGAAATTTGCCAATAGTAGAGAAAATTACTATGTGCATTGTGTTTTTTGAATTTGATGGTGGTGAATTACTTTGTGCATTGTTTTGTACCAACACAGTCTCATATAGGCACCCTCTTGGCATGATACGGGATAAATTTCTTTGTGAAATTCTAGTAACTTTAAACCAGAGAAATTTCTTCAGACATAATTTTCTTTGTGTGGATTGTGTTGACAATTACCACTAAGCATGCATTATAAATATATATACATATATATTTTTAACCACTGATAGCTATGAAATTTTGAAGTTTACATTAGTCAAAAAAAGATATATACATATATGTCAAACATCATCATTCATTCAATGTATGAAAAAAAAATAAAAATTAAAGGGTTATTCCTAATTACATTGTGTGCATTGTCTTCCTTTCACTAGTGTGCTTTCACTATTATGCTTTTGGTTCTTCTTCTAGTGGTATTGGAATTGGTTCTATCCATGATCGGCCAACTTCGGTCGCAAATCTCTCTATGATTTCTGTCATTATCAACCTTACGTCTTGTGTTGACAATGTCGAGCTGATAGGTTCATGGTTGATATATTGTCTCATTATGTAGCATACAAAGAGGCCACAATCCATACTGCATACAAATTATAAGTATAGTTAGTTTTGAGAAACATTCAAATTAGATTATCTTATTTATAGATGTTGTATGAAACTTACAAATCACTGGCTTGTTGTGGAGCCTTGTCGACATATTGAAAGTCATAATTTGTGTTTTGTAAAACTATCAATTTGAAAGAGGGTTGTGATTGTGCCTCTCTTTCAAGGCAAGTTTTCAAAAAATTCTCCATATAATCTTGTTGCAAGAAAAATAATTTTTAAATAATAGAAAATTTTACACACAAGGACACAAAGATACAAATTAATGGGATTCTATGAAAATTATCATCACATAAACATTATCATGGATCAGAGAAATTTGCACTCGTTACCAATTATTTTGTATCTTTGAGATATTTGTCGTGTGCATCATCTTCCTTGGCCTTAGTGAGTTGTAGTACCTCCATAAATTGTTTTGATTGTCCAAGACAAGCAAGGTCCAGTTATTTCTATTAGTTGACTTCTCATTGCCCCCGCTATTTATTGGGAAATAGAGGAACCTGCAGTTCCTCCATGCGGTTTCAAGATGCTTGTCAAACAATGAGACTTGAAAAGTTTGATTTTCTATCATCTTGATGAAGTTTTGCTGTCAAAGAAAATCAAAAAATGGTTATGAGAAACTTGAAATAACAGGAATTTCAGAAATATACACACAAAGAAATTTTAAATGCACACAACTAGCTAGAAAAAATTAGACAAGGGACACAACTGGCTTCAAGAAGTATCTTAACAAGAGAAAGTAGTAAGTAAATTCTAGAGAAAATCAAATAAAAGAGTAGTAACATACCAAGCTCATGAATGTGAAAAAAAGTAAAGTTTCTTGTTGTCTTTTTCTCCTTTGGTCGGCAAATAGTATCTCTACATAACCATCAATGACCTGAAAAATATCATTTATAATTGTAACATTGGTTTATAAAGGCTGATGGAACATTGCAGAGAAATTTGATGAAAGACTTACATTGTTGGCAATTTCTTTTTCCTTTATTAGGTTTTTAATATCTTCAAAAGTAATGAAATCCAACTCACTTGTCCAGAAGAAAGCCTTACAAGATGACAAAGAAGGGATTTAATAGTTATTAATGCAATATAAGTTAGTAAATTGTTGTTTGTTATCTTCTATTTTATTTGTTGTACCTACTTTAGTCCAGACACATTTGATATGTGTTGCAAGATATCTTTGACATGTTCTTTTACCAATTTTGCAACCAGTAGACTTTGTGGAAAAACCCAAGATTTTCTGATGCTTATTGGTTGAGGCAAGACATAGTCATCGGCATCAAGTACTTCTTTGTCTTTGGTGGTTTGCTCTATTGGCTTTGCAGCTTGCTTTGAACCTCTAGTGATCTTCACAATTATGGGATATTGAAAGTCTGAATCTTGCTTTTCTTTCCTTTCTTTTGTATATAGATTCTTTATCATTGATGTAGGATCTTTTTCACTGTAGACAGTGAAAATATTAATAAAAGTTAAATTTCTTTGAAGTAACAGATCATATTTCAATATGTAAATTTATTTGATTCAATATTTTCCAGTTACTATAGACTTTTGTCTTTTGTTTTGGTTGCTGTTTGTGTGCCACTTTTTCTTGTTGGGTTATTTTTTGTTGTTCCACTTGCATTCCAACTATACACAGTTAAAATCAAACAAGCCCCAAAAATCAACGTGATCAAAGAGGTTACAAAATCTAGAGAAAATTACACACATGGAAGCAAATAGACAAAGAAAATCAAATAAGTAGCAGAAATCAAACTGGCCAAACTAATGTGGTCAGAGAAATTTAAATTCCAGAGAAAATTACTATTGACAAAGAAAATTTTAGTAAATAAAAATTTCTCTGAGTCATGTTGATTGAAGAACATAAGTTTTTGTGGTTTAAGATTTTCACTGACCTTGGGGTTGAACTTGTGTTGGTGTTTGGTAAGGTTGTGTTGCTAGTTGGACGAATAGTTCTTGAATTTGCTCATGCAATCTAGCATTTTCAGTTTCAAGCTCTGAAATTGAATGTCTCAACTGTTGAATTGTTTTTTTTATCATCATCTTTTTGAACCTCCATCATCCTTGGTTTCATTTAGTTTGTGATGTCTCTTTCTTGAAGTTTTGAATTATTTGATGTCAAGGTTCTTATTGCAATGTCCATTTCTTCAAGTAATTGATTCCAATTTTTCTCTTCTTCTATTTTGGATTTAGAAAGTGCCTTTAGTCTTTCATGCAGATTAGTAATTTGAGCATCTTTTGATTCCTAAGATTCTTGAGGTTTTTGCATTGTTGAGCCACAAATGCTATCATGATGTTGGTTCATCCGCTCATTATTTTCTTCTTCATCCATTTCCTCATTGTTTTCTTTTTCCTCTTCAGATTTAGTGCTTTCATCTTTTTCTTCGTTGTCTTCTTCTTCTTCTTCTTCTTCTTCCCCTTCATATTCTTCTTTGTGTTCTACTTCTTCATTTTCTTCTTTGGCTTCCTCTTCTACACTGCTTCCTTGATCTTCTTCTCCATTGCTTGCTTTTTGCTTTGTTGCCTTCTCCTTCTTTATTCCCTCATTTTTCTTCAAATGAATCTTCAAATGTCTGCTTCAATTTGGCCAATGCCTTTTTTGCTTCTTTCTTTCTGTTTTAATCAAGACAAAACTCTTCTTATGGGTTGTTAACTAGCTCTTCCTTATCTATCTGTAACATCATACATAATTTTATGGGTCAGAGAAAATTATGAAACAAGCAACATAATGTTATGGGTTAGAGAAAATTCAGATATCAAAGAAAATCAATCAAGGCATATAAGTTAATGTTATTATAATTGTGGTCAGAGAAATTTGGATTCCAGAAAAATTCTTTATGAGGGCAGAAATAAACCAGTGTTAATCAAACAAGCAACATAAATTGAAATTTAAGAGAAAATTAATCTCAATTAGTCAAGCCACATAAGTTATTCCATATAAGTTACTGCATTGTAGAGAAAATTGCAGATAAATTTTGATTAACACTGGTTTATAAATTTTGATGACAATGAGGGAAACAAACCAGTGGTCAGAGAATTTTTGGAATTTCTCTAAGACTTGAGTGGTGATAGAAATCTAATCTGTCGAGGTGCAAGAGATTCGATTGGTGTCTTCTGCAACTGTTTGGTCAAGCTTTGCAGGTTCCACTAGGCACATCTAGGGAATTCTGATGTGTTACTGTCTTTCGAGTCAATGATAGTTGCATGTTTGCATAGCAAATACTGTGATGGAAATTGAAGTATTTAAATTTACTAAACACACAAATTTGTAAGTATCATAACTGTAAATGGAAATGGAAATGGAAATTCTACTTACCAGTAATGCAATGACACACCCTGTAACTTTCTCTGGCGTTTTATGCAATGATGTTATAGAATTGATCAATGTTGTTGTTATTCCTTCTGGCCAATCATACTTCTTCATTGACTCAAGCGGTTCCACGTACTTGATAAAAACCCACCCTATTGAATTCCCACTTGTTGCAAAAAATAGGGTGAGACAGAAGTACAAGGCAACAATGATTGCTACATCTTTGAAGGCATGTGGTTGCTTCCCTTTAATTGCTTTGATCAATGCCTTTTTTAAAATAGGACCAGTGAGCCTTGTTTCCTTTGGGAATCTTCGCCTTAGGAATGGGGTGTTTGGCTTCTTTGAATATCTTAATGACATAGCGCCTTGTCCACCTTCCAAACCAAAAATCAAGGTCATGTCATTGGTTGTAAAGGTCAAGCTCTTCTTACTAATTGTGAATGCTTTTGTTTTTTCATTGTATCTTTGGATGATTGCAACTACATTATCATCTGATTTTCTACACTTCCTTGGATCCATCCTTCCCGTTGTTAGAGCTTGGATCAAATACCAGAATGGGGTCTTTTGAAGCTCTACAACTTGGTTTGAATTGAATTTAAGTGTTTGAAAAAAGGAGACAACATATGATAGGTTTGATCGGAATTGAATGTTGTAATTAGTTCTTTTCCTTTGGAGTTTAACATGTTTTTTCCCATTTGAGCTTGAGTCGTTTGAAATTGGCGTATTCATCTTTATGCTTGTTGTTTCTTCAACTTGGACTTCTATTTTTTGGCAAGGAGTTTGTGGTGTTTTGCTACCTTTTGATCTAAGATCATAATTTCCAAACTCAGAGAGTTTCTGTTTCTTCGTTGGCGTTTCTGGTGTTTTGCTGTTTTTGTGTTTTTCTATTTCTAGATAATGAAAACATAAAGATGTCAATATTAAATCCCAGAGAAAATTAAACATGTTAGAGAAAATTACTCATATGGGAGAAAACTAAGGTGGTCAAAGAAAATTATAAATGTTAGAGAAAATTAGACACAGAAAATTAGATGTTAGAGAAAATAAACAAAGCAACATAAATGTAATGACCCTCATCCTCGTTTTAGCCATGTTCATGTGCATCTGCATGATTTTGTTTTGTTAAGCTTGCATTTGTAGATTTTGACTTGTTTTGCCTAAAGTAAAGGTCCCTGTCTTGTTTTGTACTCATGTGATTTGCTTGAGTATTGCATGTATGCTTTGTTCCTTGCTTGGTGCGCTAAGCCTAGGTCACTCCTTTAAACCTTTTACACCTAGGACCATCTTGGAACCACTTCGGTTGACCTCCACTTTCACCCTGGCATATTGGCCGAGATGTCATCATCTAGGCCGAGGTGTGCATCACCTAGGCCGAGATGTGTATCATCTAGGCCGAGATGTTACCATCTAGGCATCCAACATTCTTGATCCTTGCACCTAGTGATCTTATTCCTGGACTGGTATGACCTAGACCGAGGTGTGGCACAGCTAGGCCGAGTGTTATCCTTCCTAGCCGAGATCATTGAAACCTTCTTGCTCGAAGCCTATGTCCTAATCCGAGGTCATTGCCTTGTCAGAGTGCCCTTGTCACCTTACTTGTTGTACACCCTTTGTCATGCTCATGTCTTATCATTCAATCACTTTTTGAAGAAACCCAACCAGACGTTGCCACGTGTCCAAGTAGAGGGTTAAGTCAGCTGGCAATTGAGAAAACATATCATTTGCTATATATCTTTGCCCTAGAAGAGAGAGAAGCTCTAGGAAGAGGAAGAAGGAGTCCTTAAGAGAGAAGTAGATTTCCAAGCTTGATTCTTAGAGTTTGAACCGTTTGATCCGTGTTTTGAGGTTAGAATCTTGATATTCTCTGGCTGTTCTTTGTATATATATGATCGCATTGCATGATCCAGCATGATTCATGAGCCATGCATTGATTTAAAGTTGTTTTAGAAAGAGAAAATGATGTTCTTGTGGTCTTCAAGAAAAACCCACGTTTTGATCCAAAAGTTTATAACAAGTTCAATGTTTTTGTGTTTGTTTTCATGGAATCTTCAAGTATGGGTACCCAGGTCTATGTTTTTGAACTCATATCATGAAATCTCAAATTTTGAATAAAGAAATTATGATTTTTTGCATTCATGTTCTTCATGTTCTTCAAAAGGAAACCCAGATTTTCCAGGCTCCATTTCCCTGAATGTGGTCACCGGGACCACACCTCGGCCAAGAGGTATGGGACCTCGGCCAAGACTTGGTTGGTACCCAGCATGTTTTTCTAAGATGAAAAACAACGTTTTAACTCCCAACACATGTTTTGCTTTGTCTTGACTTAGTTTTGAAAGAAATGCCGGGATCGTTTACTCTCATGTAAAGCTTGTTTTAGGGATGCATTGCATAGCCATCTTTTGAGCATTTCTTCTTGTCTTCTTGAAATACATTCAGTGGACCTTGCCATGTATTTGTACGTCTTGGATTCTTTCCTCAAGCCCTACACCCGAAGAGCTATGTGAGTGGTATTTTTAATAAAGCTATGTTCTAATGTTTTGATAAAAGCTTTGCTTGTTTCGTTTTGGAAAAGTGTTTGTTCAAGTATGAATGATTATTCCTAATTTTGTATCAAGTACTATCTTGTTTTGATGACATTTTTGTAATGTCCTTAGTGCTAGGAGACTATAATGCAACTAGTACCCTTGTTTAATATATCTCCCTTGCCACCGGCGGCCTTGTGTGGGTGGGTTTGTCTAATCGATTTCGGGTCGATTATTCCCTTGTTTTGTCAGGAATGTCATCCCTTGTATTATATTGATGCTAGTAAGCATCCCTTGAAGCTTTGAAAGACTTAATAGATGAACTTGGTTCATCCCTTGATTTTGTACAAGATATGCTATGTATTGTTTTGATAAAGATCTCGAATATCAATCATTCAAACCTTTATTACTAATATCATTCACTGAGTATCCAAGCTCACCCTCTCCTTATATATATGTAGGTGACAAGCAAGAAGGCAGTGATGCCTAGATGTTATTTGCAAGTTGTTTTGGAATCATGTTTTGCTAGCATCTTGAAGATTATGCTTCTTAGTTTGTAATTCATGTCTTTTGTATATTTCGGCTTGAGAAGCCTTTTGATCAAGATGTAACATGCACTTTACTTTATTTGTATTCAAGCTGTAAACTATATCATGATGTATGTCATTTCATTTGATTTATGCACAACTCTTATGGACGAATTAGATTTAAATTTATTGCTTCCGCACATGTGAGCCCCATATGTATACTCTGATTGTGTGTGACTTTGTAAGTTGACATTTGGTAATCTCGGATTACTGGCCATCAAGGCACCATTCTACTAGGGACGGAATGGGGTCGTGACAATAAACATGCTAGAGAAATTTTTAATAATTTCTAAAATTATATGTAGAAGTAAAATATAGCCAGAGAAAATTCAAAAAAGAAACATAAATGTAGCAAGCCACAGAAAATTAAAATGCCAGAGAACATTACACATGCCAGAGAAAATTAAACATGGCAAGACAGAGAAAATTTCCATTCCACAATTAGCAAGAGAAAACAAACAAAGCAACATAAACATGCCACAAAAAATTACACAACAGAGAATTTTGGAGGAAACCAAGAATTGAACAAAATAAACATAACAGAGAAATTTTCAAAAAAGAAACATAAATCTAGCAAGCCACAGAATATTAAAATACTAGACAAATTTACAGACAACCAGAGAAAATTAAACATGGCAGACACACAGAAGAGAGAAAATTAATGTGGCTAGAGAAAATTATAAATGCCAGAGAAAATTAGACATAGACAAGAGAAAATTTCCATTCCTAGATAAATTCATCTCAGCAATATAAACATGACAGAGAAATTTGGAGGAAAACAAGAATTGAACAAAATAAACATGACAAACAAATTTGCCAAAAAGAAACATAAATCTAGCAAGTCACAAAATATTAAAATGTTAGAGAAATTTACAGACAACCAAAGAAAATTAAACATGGCAGACACACCGAAAGGAGAAAAGTAATGTGGCCAAAAAAATTAGACATAGACAAGAGAAAATTTACATTTTCAGAGAAATTCACACAACCAGAGAAATTTGAATGAATTGAACTTCAAAATTACACAATGAAATACAGAGAAATTAACAATGCTAGAGAAAATGGGGGAATAAACAAAAACAAATGGGGGAATAAACATGCCAGATAAAATTCAAAGGAGAAATTTAGATCAAGCAAATGCCAGAGAAATTTACAAACAAAATCACATTTTTCAAAATCACACAACAATCTTCAATAATATGTTCAAAATGCAGAGAAATAACAATTTTTAAATTCATGTAGCTTTTATTAAGAAAGTGAAACCCTAATTAATGGAAGGCTAATATAAAATGCAATTAACTGTGTTTCTAGAGAAAAACTCATTAGATTGTAGAAAAACTTACCAGAGTGAGGATAAAACCGAAATTACGAACTGATATGCCTTGAGGTGAAGATACACTATGATGACGATAAACTGAGATGACGATGAACAGTGAAAACGGGTTAGAGAAATTTGTGAGGAAAGAATGAAAAAGATTTTCACAAAAGGTAATGAAACCCTAATGTCGTAGTGAAGATGATTGTGAAATCCTAATTCTGCTCTTCTTTTGCTCATGAAGATGGTTGGATATCAAGACTGGAACTGAGTCGTCGGAATGTAGTTCAGTTTCTCGATTGATTGTGAAGGGTATGTTGGTCCAAGAAGAAAATAAAAAGCGCGCGTTCTTAGTTAAGGGACCTAGGGAATCATCCCTTCTTTTTTTTTTTTTTTTTGTATCCTTTATCATCTAAATTACTATTATTAGGGACCTTAAAAAAAATTTTCCATAGTAAATTATCAAAATTGTTAATTGAAATATATTTCTGACATCATTCAAAATTATTAAATAAAAAATTGATAATAAAATATTTATAATTTCTAAAACTATAATGGACAATTTATATTTTAAATAAACTTTAAAAGATGTGTTTATAATTTATTTTATTATTATAAAATTAAAGGAAAAATTATTGATAAATCCCATTTAGAAGTGTTTTAACCCAAGAAGTCCATAAAGGAATTTTTTAACCCATTTAGCCCCATGTATGTATAGTTTTATTCCATAAAGTCCTTTTTCTTGATTTACACTATTTTCTTGGACACTTATGCCCTTATATTTAATTTTGATACTCTTATAAATATTTTTTGAACAGTTAGCAATTTTATGATGTGAGCATTCATATTTTAAAATTCACATTGGTAGGAATGTAAAATTGGCCCGTGGGCGGCCCGAAACCCGTCTGCGAGCCAGGGCAGGCCCGGCCCGTTGACAATGTGAATATTCACATTGACATGTTAACATTCACATTAATAGGAATGTAAAATTGGCCCGCGTCCCGTGGCTGCGCGAAACCCGCCCACGGCCCATGGGCGGCCCGGGGCGGGCCCAATCCAGGCCGTTGACAATGTGAATATTCACGTTGACATGTTAACATTCACATTGATAAGAGTATAAAATTGGTTCGCGGCCCATGGGCGGCCAAAAGCCCGCCCGCGGCTCGGGGCGGGCCCTGCCTGGCCCGTTGACAATGTGAATATTCACATTAACATGTTAACATTTAGATTGATAAGAGTATAAAATTGGCCAGCGTCCCGTGGGCAGCCAAAAGCCCGCCCGCGGCCTAGGACGGGCCCGGCCTGGCCGGTTGACAACGTGAATATTCACATTGACATGTTAACATTCACATTGATAGGAGTGTAAAATTAGCCCGCGCCCCGTGGCTGTCCGAAACTTGTCCACAGCCCGTGGGCGGCCCGGGGCGGGCCCGGCCCGTTGACACTGTGAATATTCACATTGACATGTTAATATTCACATTGATAAAAGTAAAAAATTGGCCCACGCCCCGTGGCTGTCCAAAACCCGCCACAGCCCGTAGGCAGCCCGGGGCGGGCTCGACCCGGCCTGTTGACAATGTGAATATTCACATTGACATGTTAACATTCACATTGATAAGAGTATAAAATTGGCCCGTGCCCTGTGGCTGCCCGAAACCCGCCCACAACCCGTGTGCGGCCCGGGGCTAGCCCAGCCCGGCCTGTTGACAATGTGAATATTCACATTGACATGTTAACATTCACATTGATAAGAGTGTAAAATTGGCCCGCGGCCCATGGACGGCCCGAAGCCTGATCGCAGCCCGAGGCGGGCTTGGCCGGACCCGTGACAATGTGAATATTCACATTGACATGTTAACATTAACATTGATAGCAGTATAAAATTTGCCCGCGGCCCGGGGTAGGCCCGGCTCGGCCCGTTGACAATGTGAATATTCACATTGACATGTTAACATGCACATTGATAGGAATGTAGAATTGGACCGCCGCCCGTGGGCTGCTCGAAGCCCGCCCATGGCCCAGGGCAGGCTCGTTTGGGTCCGGGCCCGAGCATGTCCGAGACCCTAGGCTAGAGCCTAGGCCATCACTTTGAAGCCCGGCCCAGCCCATCGGCCCGCTTAAGGCCCATTCAAGGCTAGGTCCGAGGCCTAGCCAGCCTGAGGCATAATGTCTTTTTTTGTGGAAAATAATAAAATTTTGGTAGAAAAAATTAAAAAGAATTAAAAAAAAAATGGCCAGGCCTGCCCAAGCCCGGCCTAAGCTTGTCACGGGCCGGACCGGGCTCGCCCCGGGCCGCGGGCTAATTTTACACTCATATCAATGTGAATGTTAACATGTCAATGTGAATATTCACATTGCACATGGGTCGGCCCCTACACATTGACGATATGAACATTCACATTGACGATATGAACATTCACATTAAGGGTATTTTGGTAATTATGCCACCCATTGGACTTATTGAAACATAATAAAATAATATGAACTAAATAGAACATAAGTAGATGAAAAGAGCATTTTTGTGTTCTTATCTCAAATAAGACCTAATGGAATAATAAAAAAGAATATGAATTGAATGGAACATAAGTAATTAAAAATAAATTTATGAAAAAAGCTCCCAAAATTAAAATATTACTTAGGAATTAAGCTTGCAGCTCTGCCGTGTTTGGAACTACCACCTAAAAATAAAATAAAAATTCAGTGATTTAAGCATAATCGCTAACAAATAAAAGTTAAACAACCCCACGTTCTACGTGGTGCAATTTTTTATTTTTATTTTTTCATATGAATGGGTTTGCTTTTTTGTTTGCTTTTTTGCCACCCACCCGGCAAATGGTTTTTATAAAAGCTTGGCTTCGGTGCGGAGACTATGCAGTAGACTTTAGCAGTGAAGTGTTCTCCCAAATCCTGTTGAGAGGCTGCAGACAACATGGAAGAAGAGAAATCATGCCATCCTATTCCTCCTCTTCACAATGCCAACTCTGGTACGTCTCTCTCTCTCTCTCTCTCTCTCTCTCTCTACATATACATTTATATATATATATATATATATAGTGTTGTATCTGTGTCTGGAGATTAAGTTCTATACGGATGATCCGTAAAAGCCATCTTTTACAGGCCACCAATCAGTGGTTGAGCCAAGAAAATGGAAAAAAGCCCCCATTTTGTTGTCATCGTCTCCTCCCCTGCATTCCTTTCCTCTGAACATTGTTGTGCCTTCCTCAAACGACTAGGGTTTTGTGTTTTGGGTTCAATGGGTTTTATAAAAATTTCACTGATTGTCATTGTTAGTATATTATTATACTTTAGCATTGTTTATTATTCTTTAAGCATTGTATACGTTAGTTGTTATTATTATGTTTGTTAGCTTTATGCTTTCGGCTAGCTTTAGCCTTTCGGTGCCTCGCGTCTCGCATGCCTCGCATCCAATGACAGGCTATAAATGAGAGCTAAGCTCCCTTTGTAATTGTACAACATATATCAATATATACATACAATTTATTCTCTCTCTATCAATTTATCTTACATGGTATCAGAGCTAGGTTAACAACCTAATCATTCTGCTTCACCGGCGGGCGGCAGCCTCGCCTTGGCCGCCCGCCGGACCTCTACACGTACATTCACTCCGTTGCCGCAAATTATTTGATCTTCTTCTTCTTCTTTTCTCTGTGTCTATCTCTCTACAGTGGTGGTTGTTATGGAGCCAAATTCACCGGAGCTAGAGCTGGACAACCTGAGAGCAATCAAAATACTCGGAAAAGGCGCCATGGGCACTGTATTGCTTGTCCATGACCAGTCCCGTGCCCCCTCTGCCCTCTCCCCCTTCGCCCTCACAGTTGTCGGGAAATGCTCTCTCTACTCCAAGCTCGACGCTGACCGCCGTGCCCGCTGGGATGTCTCCGTCCTGGCCCGCTTATCCAACCCGACCCACCCCTTCCTCCCCACCCTTCTCGGATCCTTCGTGACCCACCGGTTGTTGGGTTGGTCCGTCCCCTACTGCCCCGGCGGCGACCTCACTGTTCTCCGCTACCGTCAGCCCGACCACGTCTTCTCTCCTTCCGTCATTCGGTTCTACCTCGCTGCGATCGTCTGCGCTCTCGAACACCTCCATAGCATGGGCATCGTGTACCGCGACCTCCAGCCCGAGCACGTTTTGATCCAACCGTCTGGTCACGTGACTCTCAGGGACATCACCCTCTTCTCTCTCGGCTGTTTTGAGTGTTGCAACATGTCAAGAGATCCACATACACACACAGACCCAGCAAGAGCTCCGCCAAAGCGATACAGATGCATGCCCTCTCTATCTATCCCCTTCTCTCTCTCCACAGGGGCAAAACCCAGCTTGCCCATGGCTGCCACTCCAGGTGCCGTCGTTGTCACCGGCGACCAACACCACCGGTAGCCTCATCTCCGAAGCTCTCTCTCTCTCTCTATGCACCGAGCCACCACCGTTACTGCACCGTCGTCGACTGTTGTGAACCACCGTCGGCCACCAAAAAATTCTCTCTCTCGGCATCTCTCGGAACCACCCACACAGCTCACTCTCTCTGCCACTCTCTAGCTGGGTCTCTCAATCTACAACGCACATGGGTTTCTCTCTCTGTCTTTGAGGGGCCACCCAGTCCACCGACTCCCTCCTTTATTTTATTCATCACCATATCCTCCACCACCTCCCTTTCTTTTTTTTTTCTAAACAATATTTTTGACCAAACAAACCCACAAACCATGGGCTGGTTTTACCCAACTCAATGGGCCACCCTACACCCAAATCAATGTCTCTTTCATATTTTATTAATTTAATGACTGGCACCATCATGGGTTGGTTTGAACAAAACCACCGTGGGCTCCATTTTCACTTTCTTTTATTTTATTTTATCTTTTTTTTTTAAATGAAAAAAAAAAGTTTCTAAAAAAAAAAGTTTCTAAACAACAAACCCTGTTTCAACCTCAAATAAGTTTCTATCTTCACACCTATTTGAGTTTGAGGGGGGGTTATACATATATCATGGTGAGCATGGTTACACACCATGCGAACCACTCAAGCTGGTAAGCATGGTTATACACCATGGGAACCACCCAAGCCACCCCATGGCGCACTCCCTAAGTCGCCCCCTTGGTGCACCACCACAATCTTCTACATCGGTCCGACATGACCCCGTAAACTGTCCGACATTGATTCCGGTCAGCTTCTACAACAACGGTCTGACACGACCACACAGTGTCTGCTACATCGGTCCGGCATGACCTCGTAAACTGTCCTGCTACAACGGTCCGACACGACCATACCGTGTCTTCAACAACGGTTCGACACGACCATACAGTGTCTCCTATCCTATTTTATTTTCTTGTTTTGTTACTCTTTCTTGTTTCCAAACTCAACTTGGTTGATGCTTTCCCTCCTTGAGTTTGCGGGGGGATGTTAGTATATTATTATACTTTAGCATTGTTTATTATTCTTTAAGCATTGTATACGTTAGTTGTTATTATTATGTTTGTTAGCTTTATGCTTTCGGCTAGCTTTAGCCTTTCGGTGCCTCGCGTCTCGCATGCCTCGCATCCAATGACAGGCTATAAATGAGAGCTAAGCTCCCTTTGTAATTGTACAACATATATCAATATATACATACAATTTATTCTCTCTCTATCAATTTATCTTACAGTCATGCTGAAATTATGAAGCTAATCAACAAATTGTTTGGTGATTGAGAATGAGAAGTATTCAAGAGACTCTTTGATTTTATATAGGGTAATACCCAAATTTTTACTAGTACTGTTAACAACATTTATACTGTAAATACATACATACATACATACATACATACTGTTGGTGCATATTTTATGCACAAGATATTTTAATATTCAAAAATTATACTTTGTAAATATAACTTATTTAATATATGTTGTGAAATTTATTTAATAATAATAAAAACATATGGAAGGAGTTAGAACTCCTCCACTGCCTCTTGTATTTGGTAAAAGACAAATGGTAATTAGTAGAAGCATGGAGAAGAATTGAAAAACATGATGAGATGAAATGGCTTTAAAGTTTTTATAAAAAAAAATGTTTCTTGTTCTTTGCTGACTTTGTCGAGTCGGTTATGAGCTTCTATATATATATATATATATATATATATATGTTTGTGTTGAAGAGGCTAAGTGTAAGGTGTGATCAAGAAAGAATAAAGTCTCTACTCTTATGACTTTATATTTGTTATTATTTTATGTTGTGTTTTTCCCATTATGCAAACAGTGAGATTCTTTAATTATTATTGCCATGGAAAAAGATGACTTCTTTTGGCAATTTATTCAAGTAGAACCTTTATGACGTCATGTGTGTGACACGAGTATTTCATATATTTAAAAGAACCCATGCATCATAGGCTGAATTATACAAATACAGAACAAATTAGTTTTCTTTTAACATTTTGCAGATGTAGCAAGATCGTTGAGAGATATACCGCCAACTCACTACACTCTTAAGATTGAGTCATTCTCAGAACTCGCACAGTTATTGTTGGATGCTGAAGTGCAGAATTATGAATCAGATATTTTTGAAGCCGTTGGCTACAAATGGTTGACTACTTAATAAAATATTTTTTGTGTAGTTTTTCTTTTCATTCCAATTAAGACATATATATAGTTTTTCTTTTCATTCCAATTAAGACATATATATATATATATATATATATATGTATATAAGCTGACTCTTCCTTCGTGTCACCCAAATGGTGATAAAGAAACAAATGGGGAAGGACACATCTCTCTATACTTGGTAATCGCTGAGACTAGTGATTTAACTCTTGGTTGGGAGGTCAATGTGAACTTCAAATTGTTTGTGTGTGAACTTCAAATTGTTTGTGTATGATCAGATTCAAGACAAGTACATGACCATCCAAGGTAGTTAGATTCTTTAGTAACTATTTAATCTCATTTGAACATGGGTAAGGCTTTTAAATTTTCGTCCTCGTGCATTACTCTACACCCCTGATTTTATTCCATTCCAATGCTCAGATGCCAATGGGAAGGTTAGACGCTTTCATAGGATGAAAACCAAGTGGGGTTTTGCCCAATTACTCCCACTTGGTACTTTTAATGATGCTGCCAATGGATACCTCATCCACGACACTTGCGTGTTTGGGGCTGAAGTTCTTGTTATAAGTTATAATGGCAGAGGAGAGTGTCTAACTGTATTGAAGGGACTTGACAATACGTACACTTGGAAGATTGATAACTTCTCATCTCTAGATGGCGAAACTCATTATTCTGAAGTCTTCACTATTGGAAATCGGAAGTGGTATGCAATCATTAACTTCGCTCCTCTCAATGACAATAAGCAGATTGATAATCTAACAATTAACTACTTTTTACGACTTCGTATAACAAAACCAGGAAGTTAGACCTCCATCCCAAAGGAGATTCAAGGGCAAACGACAAATGCTTGTCCCTCTTTTTGTGGTTATATGATTGGGAAACATTTCCTTCTGATCGAAAAACATATGCAAAATACAAGCTGCTCATAAGGAACCAATGTCAAGGCCAACATGTTGAAACTACAGGTGAAAGTTACATTTCCACCATTTTTCTGTTCATCTGGTGATCTTGGTGCCACTGATGACATGATCATTACTAATTTATGTTTTTAAATACAAAATATTCATGACTCCAGTCTGAAGCTAACCTCACCAAACCCAAAAATAAAAAAATCATATTCACGGGATTCCATTTGTTTTCTGGAGATGATGATTTTTGCATTTATGGTGATCCTTTGGGTTATCAAACAATAATTGTCCATCTACTCTCTTGCAGATACAGCATGCTTTGTTCCAACCGTTGGCTGGGGCCGCAGTTCATTTTTGTCGTTAACTGACCTCCATGATGCTTCTAAGGGATTCCTTGTGAAGGATACTTTAATTGTTGAGGCCGAAGTTAGCGTCTTATCCACATTAAAGAATTTCTCAGAGTAAATATAGATTAGGCTTTTATCTTAGTAATAGAAGGATGTTAGTGAGCTTGTCCTGTTAATCTGCTTTTATCATCTTGTGGACCAACTTATGAGCTAGAATCTTGTATACAATCTCAGACTTCTTGTTATGATTGAATTTTGTCTGTGATATTTGCCGTGGAATAGTACTTAGCTTACGAATCAAAATTGGTATTGAAAAAAAGAAAAGAAAAAAAAAGATGGTGATATTATGTAGTTTATATATCAAGTATCCCAATATCAGTGGTTATTTCTTTTGCAGAAGGTGTTTCTTTTGTATTTGTACTGTTTTACATCTTCCATCTAAGGGTTAAAAATGTCCATTGGAATATTCATGTGAAACAATGATTGAGCCACTTAGCAGAGATTTTATGAACCCCATGAGTTTCATCATCAATGTGTGTTGTTCAGCAGTGCCTTAATGACTAATTATCACTTGAGTTGAGAACATTGGGAATCCTTCGGGAAGAGCATTTATACTTCGAAACTAGAAATAAATTTTCAACAAGCTCTGGACTTGGATTGGGGGATTCTCTCTCTCTCTCTCTCTCTCTCATATTATTGTATAAATTCGGAACAACCATGCTACTAATACAAAAATAAATCATTGCACACATGTACAATCTCATATTATATGAGATCTATAAGCAGATGTGAGTGTGTGTATTACATTTTGTGATTTATTTATATACTAGTGCATGTCCGTACTTTCAGGCACGGTATAAATAAAAATAAGTGAACAAAAAGGAAAAAATAAAAAATAGAGAGAAAAATAAAAAATGGAAAAAAATAAAAAAATAAAAAAAAAGAAAAGAGGGAGGGAGGGAGGAAGGTGGAATCATTCATAGAATTATTCATGAGATCATGGAAGGATGGATAAGAAAAGAAAAAAGTAAGAGAGAGAAGTAGGAAAGTAAAAAATGTATATGTAGGATATTTTTTAAAAAATACATCTCAACTATTATTTTGTAATTTGAATAGTTTTGAGCCGTCCAAATATCCTAATAGGACAAAAATAAGTTGAAAATTCAAAAAATTTTCTGCTTTATTATATAGATTAGTAAATGGAATATGAATGATCACAATGTGGTGAGAAAGTTGACCTTAATAAAAGTTTATCTTAAAATTATATTTGGTTTTAATTTTCTGGATTTAATTTTTTGAAAATTAAATTTTTTGTTTTTCATGTATTTTTTAGTGAATATTTTTAAAAGTTTAAGCAAATTTTTTTTATTTTTTTAGATGCATCTTACTTAAATGTATCTAAAAAGTTAGGGTTGCACAAAAATATATTTAAAAATAATAATAATAAATCTATTTGGTCTAGACTTTGATTTGGTTTACTTAATATTTGGTTTGGTCTAAATCCCAATTCATGATTTTGATTCACAATTTTCTAATCATAGTTCTGGTTTATAATCAAATTGTACCATTCTGATATA
Source organism: Camellia sinensis (assembly GCF_055761805.1). Lineage (NCBI taxonomy): Eukaryota > Viridiplantae > Streptophyta > Magnoliopsida > Ericales > Theaceae > Camellia > Camellia sinensis. Next base: position 95,426,505 of record NC_138962.1, read on the forward strand.
TAAACATAGATAAATTCTTACCATACACTTGAATACATAATAAGAACCTTTATTTATATTACCTAATCTTGTAACCCTAATCTCATATATAACTTGTTGCTTCTTATTTGAAAAATGATAAAATGTTGCATTTTTTGAAAACATCAATGTGGCATGTCATTTAACGTTTGAAATAAATTGTGTTTTGCTTGATATTTGATATATTGAACAATATTTTGTGATAAATTGTGTTTTGCTTGATATTTGATATATTGAACAATATTTTGTGAGTAGGTTATGAATGATGCCAAGTTAGAAACTGTGGTTTCAATCTAAACTAAATTGCATCTCAAATGGTTTGAACTAGTTTGATGTTTTATTGTTTGATTTTGTTTTAAATTTTATGAAATTGTATATAGCGATTAAGTCATACATTTTCTCCTAAATCAAACCAAACCGAACCATAATATGATTTGATTCTTGGTGGGTAAACCTAAAGATCCCCAAAATGGTTGGACTGCCACTAGGCTATTTCACTAAGTAAAAAAATGAGTCGCATGATACAACAGCGTTGACGCTCATAATAGTTTATCGTAAAACTATTGACTGTAAAAAAGTGACTCTGTGGGAATTTATTCAAATAGAACCTTTCATGTGTTTGATGTGAGTACTTCATATATATTTAAAAGAACTAATGCTTCATAAGTAGGATTATACAAACAGAACAAATTAGATCTCTTTAACATTTTGCAAATGTAGCAAGATCGTTAAGAGATATACCACCAGCTCACAACACTCTTAAGATAGAGTCATTTGCACAACTCACACAATTATTGTCAGATGCTACAGTGCAGAATTGCGAATTAGGCATTTTTGAAGCCAGTGACTACAAATGGTTAGAGTACTTGAGTTAATAATAAACTCTTGTTTTTGTAGTTTTCCTTTTCATTCCAATTAAAGACATATGGGCTAACTCTTTGTTCTTTTGGGCTAAAGGAAATTGTGTCTCTACCCAAATGGCGATAAAGAAAGAAACGGGGAAGGACACATCTCTCTATACTTGGTAATTGCAGAGACAAGTAAATTCCCTCTTGGTTGGGAGGTCAATGTGAGATTCACATTGTTTGAGTATGATCATATTCAAGACAAGTACATGACCTTCCAAGGTAGTTATTAAAACTGTTGGACAATCTTCACTGTATTTGAAGAATTAAAGAAATGAGAGAAATTGTTTGATTACAAAAATCAAAACAGCATATAAAATAAAATAAAACAACAGATTTTTATTTTGTTACAAAAACAAAATCAGAATCTGATAAAAATAAATAAAACAGAAAGTAAATTAATTATTTACTTTATTAATTTGTCGAACAAATTTTTGATCAAGTCCAGTGTTTAACACTATGTACTTAAGACAGATTTGTCCTCTCCATAGTGCTTTAAGATTGTGGACATCTATCTCCTAAGATAAAATGATCAACAACGAATAGTAGCAGCACTACAAACTATTCGCACAATGAATACACTTTGTGTTTACACTCGTTCTCACAGGAAAATAATGCAGCAAAATGCAGAGAGAGCAATGGTAGAATTGAGAACGAAAATTAAGTGAAAAATCCAAATGAGGGACTGCCTATTTATAGATGGAATCGTGGTTGTTCGGTTTGAATCCAACATGTAGCAGACTTGTTTGAACAAGTACAAGACTTGTTCGGTTTTGAATGGACAGATACAAACCTGTTCGGTTTGAATTTTGAACAAATAAGAAACTGTTTGGGTTTGAAAATGAACAGATATGAATTTGTTCGGTCAGATTAAAATCTGTACATAAAGGTGCAAGCCAAATTTGAATTTTTCTAACCGAAATTTGAATTCAAACGATCAGAATTTATTTTTCAAAAATAAAAAATAAAAAATTCAAATGTTTTCGGCCAAAAAAGAATTAGTATTGGGCCGATCAAGCCCAACCCAACCTTACACCAGCCCGCCCGACCAATTGAATGGACGGCGGTGCGCTCGCGTGTTTATTTTGGATCCAATGGATCTAGCCCACTTTACCCATAACCTCTCTCTCTACAAAACTTGAGTGCCCCTTGGGGCCTACCCCAAGTTTCAAACCCAAGCTTTATAAACCTACACAAAGTTTGCTCACCAAACTAATGTGGGACAAGCTTTAATTCAACCTTTATGGAAATTTCACCAAGAACATATCATTTCCATGGAGCTCACATTGACTTCAATTTCCCATTCACTCGATAATGGTTTTGAGCAACCAAATATACTACGTGAATCACAATGTGGCATAGAACCTGTTATCACTTAGACCCTGCTAACTTTGGCGTATGAGTCCCACCTAAAAATTAGACCAAAGTTGAGGAAAAATCTAATTTTTCCAAAACCATTTCTAATAATCCCCCACATGAATGAAATTTGATGACAATAGAAATACAACAATATGCAGAATTTGTCGAAAGAGTATAAATCGAAAATTTCTTGCATCAGGATAGGTAGCTTTCAGCCTTGAACCTTCCCTAGTGATAACCTATCGGACTTGCTAGCTAACCAATGAACGCGATGCCTTGAACTGTTCAGCCGTTTGTGTAAGCCAAGACAATAGATTTCACACAAATTATCTTCTGACACATCGTGGTTCTTACGGTTGTGTTCATTTTGGCCTTGAACGCTCTTGATTGTTCATGAGTGCTTCTAGAGAATTTAATCTCTTCATTCTCACAGAACCGGCCCCAGTTCGACACTCATATAGGTGATTCTTATTGTGAGTATCTCTTATACTCATCTTGATTTTTGTGCCTAAATCAAGATATAAGTAATTATTAAAAGCAAAGCTTATCCTTAAACCCCTGTATACAACACATATTGCAGATATCACTCTTACTATAGGAATGGGTAGGGAATTTTAATCCCTTGGTGATTTATGGCGAGCCACACATAGCTTAGTTGTCCATTTGAACTTAGTTCTTGGGCTCTTCAGTTATTTAAGTAAGGTTATCATTATGATGACTCTTATGTAATAGGCTTTAATCCCATTCCCTTCGATGAACTATACACTTGCTCTTTTGACAAACCTTTTGTTAAAGGATCTGCAATATTCTCTTTAGATTTTATATAATCTATTGAGATTATTTCATTTGAGAGCAATTGCCTTACGGTATTATGTTGGCGACGAATATGTCGTGACTTACCATTATACATATGACTCTATGCCCTGCCTATTGCAGATTGACTATCACAATGAATGCAAATAGCTCGCACAGGTTTTGGCCACATTAGAATGTCTTCTAAGAAGTGGCGAAGCCATTCTACTTCTTCTCCTGCTTTGTCTAAAGCAATGAACTCAGATTCCATTGTGGATCGTGCGATGCATGTTTGTTTTGTGGATTTCCAAGAAACAACAGTGCCTCCCAGAGTAAAGACATATCCACTAGTGGATTTTTAATCTTTAGTATCGGATATCCAATTGGCATCACAATAACCTTCCAGTACTGCAGGATATTGAGTAAAGTTCAAACCATGATCACGGGTAAACCTTAAATTCTAAGAACCTGAATGATTGCTTTCTAATAGTCTTCTCCGAGGTTACTAGTGTACCTACTCAATTTACTGACAGCATAAGCTATATCAAGATGAGTGCAATTCATTAGGTACATTAGGCTTCTAATGATTTTGGAGTATTTAAGCTGAAACACAGCATCACCTTTATTTTTCGATAAATAAAAAGTAATGTCTACAGGTGTTCTTGCTACATTCATATCATCCTTGATATATTTACCAAGAATTTTCTCAATATAATGAGATTGAGATAATGTATATCTATCAGATGTTTTAGTAATTTTTATTCATAATATTACATCTGCAACTCCCATATATTTCATATCAAATCTTTTATTTAGCATTTGCTTGGTTGATTTGATCATGTTTTGCTTGTTTCCAATGATAAGCATGTCATCCACATAAAGACAAACGATGACATAACTTTTGTCTGTGTTTTTAACATAGACGCGTTTGTCACATTCGTTTATCTTGAAACCAGTAGTTAGCATAGCATAATCAAATTTTTCATGCTATTGCTTAGGAGCTTGTTTTAATTCATAAAGAGATTTTACAAGCCGATAAACTTTCTTTTCTTGCCCTGGCACTACAATCCCTTCAGGGTTGCTCCATATAGATCTCTTCATTTAGATCACCGTTTAAGAAAGCCGTCTTAACATCCATTTGATGTATCTCTAAATTATACAACGCTGCTATAGCAATAAACATGCGGATGGATGTTATTTTTATCACAGGGGAATATGTGTCCAAATAATCTAGACCTTCCTTTTGTCTGTAACCTTTTACCATAAGTCTTGCTTTATATTTGTCTATTAAACCATCTACTTTCATTTTTGTCTTAAATATCCATTTATATCCAAGTGGTTTAGATCCAGGTGGAAGATCCACCAATTCCCAAGTATGATTTTGCATAATGGATTCAATTTCATTATTAACAGTGTTTTTCCACAAAGGTGCTTCAGGGCCTGTCATTGATTCCTTAAAGCTTTGAGGTTCATTATCTAACAAGTATGTTAGAAAATCTAGACCAAAGGATTTTGATGTTCTCGCTCTCTTACTTCATCTTGGTTCATCATCAGTTAAATCTTGTTGGTCGAGACCATTACTAGTCTCTTGTGTTTGATTGTCATTAGTTTCTTAACTTCGTGTACAATCATAAGTTCTTTTTTGTGAACTTAATTCCTGTCCTTTCTTGTAAGAAAAAAACATGTTCAGAAAACACAGTATTCATTGACTCTATAATAGTGTTCACATTTATATCAGGTATTTCTAATTTATAAGTCAGAAACTAATATGCACTACTTTTCTGAGCATAACCAATAAACACACAATCCACTATTTTTGGTCCTATTTTAGTCTTTTTCGGAACATGCACTTCTATTTTTGTCAAACACCCCTATACTTTTAAGTATTTGTAGGAAGGTGGTCGACCTTTCCACAATTCATAAAGAGTGCTATTCATTTTTTTTGTGAGGTATTTTATTAAGAACATAATTAGCAGACAATATTGCTTCCCCCCCCACAAGTTTTGTGGTAAGCCTGAACTTAGTAACATGGCATTCATCATTTCTTTAAGGGTTCTATTCTTCCTTTCAGTAATTCTATTTTGCTGTAGAGAATAGGGTGCTGTAGTTTGGTGAATAATGTCATGTTGTGCACAAAATTCATTTAAAGGTGCATCATATTCACCATCCCTATCACTTCTAACCATTTTAATGGTTTTACCAAGTTGATTTTCAACTTTAGTTTTGTAGAGTTTAAACATTTCTAAGGCTTCATCTTTACTTCTAAATAAATATACATAATAATATCTTGTGCAATCATCGATAAATATTATGAAATACTTTTTGCCTCCTCTAGTTTGAACAAATTTAAGATCACATACGTCAATATGAATTAATTATAGAGGTTCGGTTTTTCTTTCAACTGATTTAAATAGAGCCTTAGTTAGTTTCACTTCTACACAGATCTCACATTTGTGATTAGGATCAATTTCAAACTTTGGTATATAATCCAAACTAATTAATCTACGCAAAGCATCAAGATTTACATGTCCTAATCTACCATGCCATAAATTTGACTCAAGAATATAAGCAAAAGATGTGTTATTCTTATTACTAGCAGCTTTTGGTACAACAGTCATTACATTCAATTTAAAGAGACCATTGCTCATGTATCCCTTACTAACATACATACCACTCTTTGTTAATACAAATTTATCAGACTCAAATGCAAGCCTAAAAAACCATTCTTACTTAACAAAGAACCAGAAACCAAATTCTTCCCGATGTCTGATACATGTAATACGTTATTGAGGGTAAGTTCCTTCCCCGATGTCATCTTCAAGATCACTTTTCCTTGTCTAGCCACAGTAGAAGTAGAAAAATTTTCTATGAAAAGTTGTTCACTATTTGCAGCATCATTATATGTAGTGAACATCTTCTTGTCCGCACAAACGTGACGAGTTGCCCCAGTACCAACTCACCATTCATTGGGATTTCCAACCAAATTAGCCTCAGACACCACGCAGAGATATTGATATAATTTACCCCGTTAGAGATGTAATCTAATTCTGTCACATTAGCTTAATTGATGGTCTTCTTGCTTGTACTTCTGCGATCCTCCTTAGGGCGGCGGCAATCAGAAGCACGATGTCCAGTCTTGCCACAGTTATATCATTTGCCTTTGAACTTTTTACTGCCATTCTTGTCACCTTGTTTAGGACCATCTCTAGCAAACTTCTTGTTTTTGTTATGTGGTTTGGGCACTTGTTCAACCACATTAGCTTTGGACTCAATGAGATTCTTACCATTCCTCTTTTCAGCCTTACTGTTATCTTCCTCAATTCTTAGTCTTACAATAAGTTCATCCATGGTCATCTCTTTGCGTTTATGTTTTAAATAATTTTTAAAATCTTTCCAAGCTAATGGTATTTTTTCCACTAAAGCAGCAACTTGGAACGACTCACTAAGAGACATACCTTCAGTATGAATGTCATGCAAAATTAATTGAGAACTTTGAACTTGAGAAATTACCGTTTGGGATCTACCATAATAAAATCCAAAAATTTACCAACAACAAATTTCTTTATGCTGGCATTCTCTGTCTTATATTTTTTCTTCAAAGAATCTCACAATTCTTTTGCTATTTTCAGAGGACTATAAACATTATACAGCATATTGTCAAGGCTATTGAGGATGTAGTTTCTGCACAAAAAATCAAAATATTTCCAAGCGTCTACAGCGGCAACAACTTGCCGATCATTTTCATCCTGTTAAGTACTCGAGCCTCTTCACTGAGAAACCGGGTCAGATTTAGAGTTGTAAGATAGAACAACATTTTCTGTTGTCATCTTTTAAACTCGGTGCCATTAAAATTTTCCCCTTTTTCTCCATGATTTATTGGAACTTGAACATGGTTCTAGATAGGGATCAGAGTCGTTGTAACAATTGGATTTGAAGTACTACTTTCAGTAGCCATAATATCTGATTACAAAAAATCATAAAAAACCCAAAACCAAAACACAAATTAATTTTCTAGTTACTCAAACCAGAAAATAAATTATAACAAAAAATAATTTTACTTTTCTAGTTACTAAAATAAAAAAAATAAAATACTACACAATAATTTTCTGTAACACTACGACATAAATAAATATTTATGAAATTGTTAATGATAAACGGTATATTACTATTGCGAGGGAGATTTGCGCCGGTCAATACGGCCAAGCTACGGTAACGTAGGATATGACGATGGGCTTTGCAAGAACTGGACCATGTCTGATCGAACTAAATCGACATGGTTTCCCGGCCCATCACGTTAGGCTGAGCAAGATTGTCGGCCAGAGTGTAGAGACATGGATGCGCCCAACCGAGCTGACTCGGCTTGATATTCGATTAGATCTGTAGTAATGCGTTGGGACCGAGTCGAGTGTAGTCCGGTATGAATTCGGGCTGAGATGAAGAACGGCAGGCCTCACGATCGGCTGGTTCAGACAAATCGACTCATCATAGGTCGGCCGTATCAATCATGGTGTCATTTTCCCCAAGGGATAGGTCGGTTGTGATAGAACGATTGAGTGTGCCATCTGAACCAATGATGTGATGAGGGGGAGATCGACTCCTGGTACGCGTTAATACCGTTTGGCAGTTCGACAAACGCTGTTTGGAGGTTTTGGCCTCTACACGTGTAAGGAAGCTAGAGGGGAGCACAACCACTTGTCTAGGAAATGACAGTAGAGGTAGTGCGCCCATAATCTCTGAGGTTATATGGCCAACCTAGAAGAAAGAGTGAGGAAGGAACATTGAGGGTAAGCAATCTGAGGAATTCCTAACTCTCTCTCTCTCTAAAAAGTGCTTTTTTCTCATTCTTCTTCTTCTTCTCCAAGTGTGCTGACTCGATTGTTGGAAGGTTTATCAGGCAGCATACCGCCAAACAGCTCACCGTCTTTCTGTTTTCAGGTCAAGCAACGTTACGTGAAGCTCAAGTGCAAGGATTACGGAGGATGGAGGATATTTCACCCCCGTACAATTGGCGTCGTTTGTGGAAAAAACTTTGACAGACAAACCTTGCTCTTCAAGCTTTTTCGACCATTTCCATGGCTAACAATGATGAAACTCCACTGTTCGTTGTCGATGGTGTGATGCCAGAGTCTGTCCGACGGAGAGACGGCCCCCCTGCTATTCCGACCATGGTGGGCCTAGGGACCTCTTCCAGAGGTGCGCGAGACAAACGCGCAAGGAGTACTGAGCACTCGAAGAGTCCATAGGGCTGTCGACGACAGAGAGAATCGCATGCTCAGCGCCTGGAGCACAAACTCAAAGACCAGGACGCCCTTATTTGCAAGATGGCGGCTAAGATGGAGGCGCTGAAGCGCCAGATCAAGGGAAAGGGTATTGCTGGAGGGGGCAATCACAGTGAGCGCACCCTGCTTCCTCGCTCTGGCAGCCACCGCCAAGAGAGGATGCCCTCTCTCTTAATCACCAGAAGTTATGGGGTTGGGGACTCCGACCCGCAGATGGGCAGATCTTATACCTGCGACAGCAGCTACCGTCCCTCACATCTGTCGATGACGTTGAAATACTCTTTCTCCGCCCGTTCGGGAGACTTGAGAGATATGTTGGAGGAAAGGGCTTGCCGTAGAGAGACCTAGAGATTGCTGACATTACAAAGGCTGAGTCCCCAAATCTGTTGTAGTGAGGAAGTGGCGATGTTAGCACCTAGAGTGATGGCACCAGCACCAGCGGATAGGGAGCTAGCGAGACTTACCGCTACCTTGTTGTCCCCAGAAATTGAGAGCATGCCGCTTCCTGCCGAATTCCACATGCCTATGTTCACGTTGTATGACAGCAAGACGGATCCGTATATGCACGTGAGTCATTACTGGCAAGTAATGGCTGGACACCGGCACAACGACGCCTTGATGTGCCTCATATTCCCAGCAAGCTTGGGAGAACTGGGCCTGAAATGGTTCGAAAGGCTTCCGGAATGGAGCATCGAGGGATGGCAACAACTGGTAGAGCCCTTTGTCACCAGATTCAAAACCAACACTCGAAACACCGAAGGAGGTCGACCATCTCCTGAGCGTCAAGATGGAATCTGAAGGCACTTTGAAGGCATACAATGCCAAGTACTGGAAAACCTACAATGAGATCCTCAACTGCCCCACCAATCTGGCGATCACCCAATACAAGTAGGGTCTTCCAGTCGAACATAGACTGCGAGATTCGCTTACGATGCACCAGCCCACAACCATGAAATCTTTTACGAACACATCCGAGTAGAGGATGATGCCGCTGTTGTAACCGAGAAGGCAAATTCGGCCACGGAAGACAGAAGAGTGGCGGGGATGGTTCACTCGGTAGGGCAGGAGGACAACCGCCCAAATGACCGATCTAAAGATCAACATCGTGGCTTAAACCGCGATGATAGGAACAAAAATCGCAGAAATGACTGAGCTAGCGCTCCTCGTAGTGAAGGGAAAGATGCCAAGAGAAAGTTGAAAGCGCGAACTGGCATCACCACTGTCTTTAAAATCCCTATTTACCGTATCCTGAGCGAAATCTGAGGTGAACCTTACGTCCGTTGGCCGACCAAGTTGGGAAACACGCAGAGAGGCTTCAACTCAAAATATTGCTGCACCTTTCATGAAGAACGAGGGCACCGAACGGAGGACTTGTGCCGCTCAAATGACATTTGGAGGAGCTGGTGGCGGCAGGGCATTTGGACCAGTACATAGATGGCGGTATGAGAGCCGCTCCCCAGGGACAGGCCGAGCCAAACGGCCTTGCCGTCTTGGATGCAGCGCCGCAAGGCGTAATCAATGTCATCCATGGCATTATTGAGCCGACAAGGGTCTGCGAGCTAAGAGGGATGATCAAGAAAGCCGAGCACATGAGGGAGGTGCTCTCCGTTCAGCCCGTCGTGAAGAAAGGAAAAACCGAGGTAAAAGATGTCTTGACCTTTTCAAGCAAAGACTTGGTGAGAATTCAAGTGCCTCATAATGACGCCTTGGTGGTGACCCTCCGCGTAAAAGACTTCGACATCAAAGAATTCTTATTGACTAGGGGAGCTCGGTCGAGATCATGTATTATGACGCATTCAAACAAATGAAGTTGGCGGACAAGGACTTAACCCCTGCAACGTCTCCTCTGGTGGGCTTCAACTCTCAGCCAGAATGGTCGATCAGAAAGATCATATTTCCAGTCAAAGTGGGATCGGTCACGAAGCAAGTGGAATTTTGGGTGTTTAAGGTCCCATTAACCTACAACTTAATTTTGGGCAGGGGCTGGTTGCATGCCATGCAAGCAGTAGCGTCATCAGGTCCTGCGCTTTCCAGCATCAACCGGACGGGTAGAAGAGGTTTGGAGAAACCAAGTGATGGCAAAACAGTGTTTCATTGCAGTAAATGGCAGCCGAGCTGCCAAAGGCTTTGTGAAAATGATAGAGGGTCCGGAAGGAAAGGAAGTCCTGGAAGACGTAGGATGAAAGGCCGAGGAGAAATCGGTCAAAGATTTGGTGAAAGTACGCGTCGATGAGAATGATCCGAATAACTTCTTTCTTTTGGGCTCATCTCTGTCCAGCGCTGAGCGGCTTGATTATGTTGACTTTTTGGTTTCCAACATGGAGGCCTTTGCATGGACGCCTTACGATATGCCTGGCGTCGACTCTGGCTTCATTAGCCACCAGTTGAATGTCTTTCCGAATGCATGGCCGGTCATCCAGAGGACGCGGCACTCGGCCTTGCACCATGCCGAGATAGTGGCGGAAGAGGTCAAGAACTTGTTAGAAGTGGGGGCAATAGAGGAAGTACACTACCCTAGGTGGATCTCTGACACGGTGGTAGTGCCAAAAAAGAACGGTAAATGGCGGGTGTGCGTTGATTATAAAACGGTCAACCGTGCATGCCCAAAGGATAGCTTCCCCCTTCCAAGAATCGACCAGCTGGTAGATCTAACCACTGGCCATCAGAGGTTTTGCTTCCTGGATGCATATTGTGGCTACCACCAGATAGCCATATATGAACGAGACCTAGAGATCACTTTGTTCACCACTCCACGGGGCCTGTACTGCTACAAGGTCATGTCATTCGGACTAAAAAATGTCGGGGCAACTTTTCAAAGGATGGTAACCAAGATGTTCGCTCCCCTTCTTGGCCGTACAATGGAGGCTTATATCGATGATATGGTGGTAAAGAGTAAGGAAAAGTCTCAACACCTTGCCAACTTACCAGAGATGTTTGCCATACTTAAACATCACAAGTTGCGTCTGAATGTTTCCAAATGCGCCTTCAGAGTTGGCACCGAAAAATTTCTAGGTTTTTTGGTCATGAACAGGAATTGAAGCCGACCCTTCCCAGATCAAGGCGATACAAGAACTGGAGTGTCCAAACTCCACGAAAGACGTGCAACATCTCGCCGGGATGGCAGCCGCGCTGAACTGATTTATCAGCTGGTCTTCAGATCGTTGCCGGCCCTTCTTCAAAACTTTGAAGGCCAAGTTCTTCTGGGATGACGAATGCGACCGTGCATTGGCGGATCTAAAAATGTACCTTTCCTCAGCCCCTGTCCTGGTCACACCAAAACCGGGCAAAGAACTGTATCTCTATTTGGCAGTCTCTTAACATGCGGTAAGCACCGTCCTCGTCCGTGCTGAAGGTACCCAGCACCTCCCCATCTTCTACGTAAGCAAGACCCTGCTCCCGGCTGAATCAAGGTATTTGCCGCTAGAAAAATTGGCTCTGGCCCTGATGATGGCTTCTAGAAAGCTAGCGCACTATTTTCATGCCCATACAATAGTTGTGCTAACCGAATTTCCACTCAAGGTGCTCTTTGAAAATGCGGACTTTACCCGGAGAATTCTGAAGTGGGTCGTGGAATTGGGGTAATACGATATCAAGTTCCAACTGCGCACCGCCATTAAAGCTCAAGCTCTAGCCGACTTTGTGGCTGAATTTGCCCCAAGAGCACACCTTGTTTGCCCTGTCGATTTGGCCAGTGCGGATTTGGCGCAACCCATGGCTCAGACAACAGAGGAATATGGTGGACAACAAGTGGCAGAAGGGCAAAAGAAACCCAAACAAGAAATGAAGGAACCGGACAACCTTCCAAAACACGAGCTCGATCAGGACATAGAAAGAGACGAGACTGAACCAACCAGTACCTCGGAGTTGAGGAGCTCCCAAAATCCCTCAGACTGTTGGAAGTTGTTCATTTGTGAGATGTGGAAACTCTTCGTCGATGGGGCCTCCAACAGACATGGCGTCGGGCTGGAGATCGTGTTGACCTCTCCAGACGGGCTGACCATCGAGCACGCGATCACACTCGGTTTCCCAACATCCAACAATGAGGCAGAATATGAAGCCCTCCTCGCCGGATTGAAAAGTGCATTGAGATTGAAAGCGTTGGAACTTATGGTATTCAGCAACTCCAAGCTGGTGGTTAATCAGGTCTCCGGGGAGTATGAGGCTAGGGATGAAGGGATGGCCAAATATTAGGCGCTGGTACGTGTAGAAATCAAAAAGTTCGCTGCAATAAGAATGGAACAAATTAACCGCGAGGAAAATAACGTAGCTGACGAACTGGCCGACCTGACATCCATGCAAACAAATTTTCCCAATCCTTTGATGATAGAATTCTTACCTCGGCTAAGCATTGAGGAACCAGAGGTGCCCGAAGTACTCTGCGTCGACTTGGGACCGTCCTAGATGGACCCCATCGTTGCCTTCCTAAAGGATGGAATTCTACCCATGGAAAAGAAAAAGACCAACAAGGTCAGGGCCAAATCAGAGTGGTTTTGGCTCTCTCCATCTGGCACTTTATACAAGAAGTCTTTCACTGGGCCATACCTGAAATGCGTCCACCCCAACAAGGTAGAAGTTTTCCTCTTCGAGATTCATGAAGGCATCTGCAGGAGTCATATTGGGGGTATGTCTTTGGCCTACTGAGCAATTTTCCAAGGTTACTAGTGGCTATGCATGCAGGCAGACGCACAAAAATACGTTCGCCAGTGTGAAAAATGTCAAAAATTTGCACATCGAATCCACCAGCCGGCCAGAGAGTTGCTCTCCCTTACAAGTCCTTGGACATTCACGCTTTGGGGACTGGATATTGTGGGACCACTTCCGACAGCTCTGGGCAACTGCAAGTTTTTCATCGCTGCTACCGACTACTTCACTAAGTGGGTTGAGGCCGAGCCGTTGGCAACCATAAAGGAGAAAGATGTAAAAAAGTTCGTGTAACAACCCTCGTCACTGTTTACCGATTAACCACTGATTACTGCTAAACTGAGACTGATTGTGTTTGGTAACTGAATTGATTGAAGTACTGAACTGATCGACTGAAATCTGGAACTGAATTGACTAAGTATATCTGTTTAATTGTATGTCTATCTGTTGACTATTTAATTATCTGTTCAGTTTTTATGTTTAAACTGTTAATTGAAGGCCTTATCGGCGTCCGAATCCGAAATTGATTGATGTTTTGTGTTAATTAGACTTTATATGATTTTATGGTATATTTATCTAAAATGTGATTGATATGATTAAATTAGATTGAATTGAGCTAAATTGCAATAGTTGGCTTAATTACTGTAATGCCATGTTAGTGGACAATGCTAGGACTTATTGAATCACATGTACAACACTTGACCAACACTTTTCCTTAGCCATTTCTTGAGTTCTCACCGAAAAATAGAGAGAGAGAGAGAGATTTAAGAGAGAATTTGGCTTCATCTTGTGAATTGTTTGGGGACTTGAAGAAATTGAAGAAGAAATTGCATATTTGAGCTTCCCTTCCTTGAATTGGAGACTTAAGGTAGAAATTCATCTTCTCATTCTTGTGTTTAAATTGTTTCTTGCATGGTTTAGACCTAAGTTGAAGACTAGAGCCAACTTATGGCTCAAATTGTTGTGTTGAAGCTTAATTGTTGCATGCATGTATATATATTGAAGTTTTGAGGTTGTAGTTCATAATTCCTCACATGCATGTCCATGTTTTAAGAGTAGTCCATGATTTCATCATGTTTTTAGAAAGAATTGGCTTAATTGAGCTAGCATTTGAAGCTTTGAAGTGTTTAAATTCATGCATGTTCCATGTTCGTCTTGTTCATGAAATGTTGTTTGAAATTGAATTTATTTGAACTACCTTTGGGCCTTGATTTTACAATTGAGCTTTGGAATCATGTTAAACTATGAGTTTTGGGATATTTTTTGGAAAATTGGCCCAAGAGGATCGAAATTTATGTTTTAAAACTTGGTCTTGAGCTTGAGGTTCAAATATGGAATTTCCAGAATTTGGACTCACGCTCGAGCACGGTGACTGGCGCTCGAGCGTAGAAATCGTGCTCCCAGCATTTTGTTCTGTTTTGAAGTCTGCTCGAGCGGAATAATTGACGCTCGAGTGGGACATTGTGTCACATGCTCGAGCGGGTGTCGAGCGCCTAATCGAGTGCGATTTTCACCTATCTAGTACTTTTGACTGTTTTGCAGAACGCTCGAGCAGGTAATTATACACTCGAGCGGAAACCTTTGTCTGCATGTCCGCTCGAGCGGAGAAACCTACGCTCGAGCGTGACCCCTATTTTCTGAAAATTCTGAAAATGCTTTTAAAGTGCATCTTTTCATCCTCATCCCATCCTAGGCATTCTTAGGCCTAGTTTAAGGCATCTTAATAAGGATATAGATGTAGAACCACACCGAGGCAAATTAGGGATTAAGTTATTATTTTTCCAACTGTGTAGCTTAGTGTGTGTTCAATCTGTAACTGTGTAGGGTTGGCGACTGGGGACATACTCTAGCTTTACTGTAGCCCAGAACTCTGTGAGTAACAACTGTGTAAAGATATGTTCAAAATGATTATCTTCTGAACAATTGAACTGTACTGTTTTCTGAACTGATACTGTTGATTGAATGAATGTGTGTCCTATATTCTGAACTGTATTGTGGCATCCTTAGCAACTACTGTTTACTGCTATTGTTACAGAGATCTCTGTCGGTTCCCTTGTTGGAACCACTACTGTTTACTGATTGATGGCCATCATTTACTGTTCGGTCTTTTAAGACCTACTGTTCACTGTACTGTTATGCTAATGGATGTACCACATATGACTGAATGACTGATATACTGAATTAATGAACTGTTTTCATTACTGTAAGGACATTCATTCTTAACCTCTTTACACATTACGTTATTCACTAGGCTTTAGCTCACTGCTCATATATATATGTAGGTGTACAGGTACCAGACCGCAGCTAGAAGCGTCGGGGTTAAGCTCCAGTTTTGTCAAGCCAACCACTGTGCCTCACTGCGAGGTTCCGAGCCTGTCAAGTTATGGCTTAGGGGTGTTTTTAATTTCCCCGTCTGTCTCTATATCTGTTTTGTATGACTGTATAGACTGTTACGGTACTGTTTGATAGGGATTAGGTCCCTGAACTGAATGATTGTATATATGTACATACTATTCTTTCTCTGACTGCATGAATGTATGAAAAGTCTTTTTGGCATACAGACTGTCACAGCTCATTGGACATTGTTTATTTATTGTATTGGCTTCCGCCAGCCCCTGTACTCTGTATTACTGTATTACTGTTAAGCAGGCCTTCGGTAATCTCGGATTACTGACCGGTTACGGTGCTAAACCCATAGGGGCGGGTTTGGGTCGTGACAGTTCGTTTGGCAGAATGTCATCACTCGCTTCGGTATCCCGAAGGCCCTCATTTCGGATAATGGCACTCAGTTCGATGGGAAACTCTTTCACGGGTTCTGTGAAGAGTTAAAGATTGAGTTTTACAACTTAACACCGGCCTACCCTCAGTCAAATAGTCAAGCAGAAGCTTCAAACAAGACCATCCTGGATGGGCTGGAAAAGCGACTGGAGAAAGCCAAAGGGAAGTGGGCTGAAGAACTCCCCAATATGCTCTGGGCATACCGTACCACGCCGAGACGCTCGACCGGGGAACTCCATTTGCCTTGGCATATGACATGGAGACTGTCATCCCGTTGGAAATCGGCATGCCAACCATCCGATTTGAAAGTTTTCAGCCAGACTTGAACAATGAAGCTGTGGCCCTGGAACTTGACCTAGTTGAAGAAAGAAGGGATCGGGCCCTAATCCACATAGCAACCTACCAGCAACAGCTCTCCAGAAAATACAAGAAGGTTGTGCATCCTAGGCTATTCAGGATCGGGGACTGGGTCTTAAGGAAGGTAATGGGCAACACAGTGATCCCCGACGAAGGCAAACTAGGAGCAAATTGGGAGGGGCTATACAAGATAACGGGCCTTGCAGGCATAGGCACTTACCATCTGGAAGACTTAGATGGTAAAGCTGTCCCCAGATCGTGGAATGCAGCTAATCTTAAGTTATTTTACTTTTGAAATGTAACCTTTTTTTTTTCCTTCTTTGCGTTTGGAAACTTGGCCTTTTGGCATTTGATGTAAATCAATGACATGTAATGAAAGATAGCCCTACCTTTTCCCCTACCTTTTTCCTTACCTTTTTCTTATACTATGTGTTTTTGTACAAAGATGTTATAAGAATACTGAGCTACTATGAATACTAGGGGCAAAAAGCCAACAACGGTTGGACTGAGGCCATACAGGCAGTTGGCGTTTTGCCCAACTAGGGCTGGGGCCGAGCAGATATTGTCCGCCCGTGCAGAAAATGGCGTTTTGCCCGACTTGCACTAAGGCTGAGCTGACATTGCTCGCCTGTACAAATAGTTAGTGTTTTGCCCAACTAGAACAAGGGCCGAGCAGATATTGCCCACCCGTGCAGAAAGTGGAGTTTTACCCAACTTGCATTAGAGCCGAGCTGACATTGCTCGCCCGTAAGAACAGTTGGTGTTTTACCCAGCTTGCATTAGGGCCGAGCTGATTTTTCTCGCCAGTGCAAACAGTTGGTGCTTTGCCCAAACTGTTCCACGGCCGAGCTAATAAAGCTCGGCCGTGCGGTCAGTTTTGCCAAATTACACGTGAAGTTGACCAATTTTGCTCGGATCATGAGGCTGATTGGTCATTATTGCCCGAGCTATAAATTTGGCTCGTCGTGAACCGAGCTATTGCTTGCTCAAAAATGTGGAACTGATCTTGTTCTCCTATTTAAGATGTTGATGTTACATCCAACAAATATTTCAAAGCCATGAAAGTTTGCTCATTAGACCGAAGAAATGACAACCGCACAAGGCAAATGAAGAAAAATATTCGCATTACATGGCGAGCAGAAAGTTAAACTTTTCATTGATTGTAAAGAGAGATTACAAAAGTGGGGCGAAGCCCGGTTACATCAAAACCCAAATATATATATATATATATATAGAAGAGGGAGATCAATCTAAATCTACAGTGTTAGCCTGTTCGGTCACCCTTGCCTCGGCGTCACCGACTTGAGCACTGACCACCGCATCAACCTCCTGCTCGGTCTCTCGATCTTGGGCCCCTTCCTCAGAAGCTTCAGATGAAAGTTTTTGCTCCGCCAGCTATGCGGTGGTAACTTTTGCTTCAGCTGCTTACTTCGCCTCTTCAATTAGCCTCTTCTGCGTGGCGCTGGCGTAAGCTTGTATGTGGGTCGCGATGAAGGCGGCAAACGGGTTGTGAAACATGTCAGAGTCCTGACCAAGGCCAAGTTTTTCCACGGCGGCTTTCCAATTGCACTGGAAAAAAATGTCCTTGGTCCCCTAGACCTGCCGTTCATAAGCTCTCTCACTCTCTGCATAACCGCGGTCTTCAGCGTCGTTGACTAGCTTGTCCAGCTTGGCTTTGTGGGCATCGCGGAGTTTGTGCAGCTTGGCGATATAGCGGGCCTTGGTCACTTGGAGGGAGTTCTGCTTATCTTCTTCCACTTAGGCCAACCGCTCGGCAAGTCTGTCACGCTCGGCTGCTGCCTCTTCTTACGCGGCCTTTAGTTTTGCCAGCTCGGCGGTCTTTGTCTTGTTATCGGCAATGGCCTCCCGCAGACTCTTCCGCACGGCGATCATTCGCTCGTGGGCGAGGTAGTTTTTCTGCGCGACCTGTAAGCAAAAAAGAAATGTCAGAATGCCGTAACCGAGCAGCAACTAAACAACATGAGAGCTTTCAAACTTACCAACACTATTGACTTTACTGCTGAGCAGAGAACCTTTAGGTCGGACAGCTCCTCATGCTTTTTCATGTCGGTAAGGAGGAGTAGCCCTTTGTTCATGTTGAAGTCGAGAGAGTAGTCCTTGTCCGCGAAGACTGAATCGGTAGTGGAGATAGCCCGGCCTTTATATGTTACCTCGGGCGACCAGACTGGGGGTGCATTGGATCGAACGGATGACTCAGTGATCGGTTGTTCAGTCTAGTCCCCCAAGTCGGCAGAGGCATGCTCGGTAGACTCTTCGTCCCCCAAATGTTGTTCGGCTGTGTTTCTTCTACGCCTTTTCTTCGACTGACCTGCAGCTTACTCACTGGCGAGGGCCAGCACAGCCCCCTTATCTTGCACGGTCGACATCAAAGAAGTTCCCCCAGCTGCCTCCGGTGGCTGAGAGTCGCTCGGTTCACCGGTGATCATTGACTTGGTAGCCCGAATTTTGGCCATCTCTTGTTCGGCTGTCAAAGGGACCAGTTTGATTGGTGGAAGGCTGGGATCTAGTTCTGGAGAAGGTGCCCGAAGGAAGTCGGTCACCTTGCTTCTGCGCGGCGCCGTATAGCGGTAGCTCGGTTCGAAGCAAAGCAGCTTGTGGGATTCTCGCTCCCTGGCCGGATGACGCAACGCGACCCTTATGGCCTCCTGGTTTGTGCGGGAGTAATCCTCTACCAAGAGTTTATAGTCTACAACACGAAGACAAGTGTTAGATCGGCAGTAAAGAAAAACAATTCCAAAAAAAAAACGACGCCGAGATGCACAGCACTCCTAAAGTCTTTTCTTATGTACCAGCCCGATATGGGCGCTTTGGTGTCTTTATATTTACCGGACACCCACAAAAAATCATCGTCGTTGGTCTCTTTGTCCGGGTTACCTTCGATGAGTTTTTCTCGGCTTTTCCTGACCTTGAGATACCAACAAAACCCACCTTTATTTTTCCTAAGTGTATATTGATGAAATATCTCGGCGAGGCCGAGATTCAGACCGAGTATCCTATTTAGCTCAGCCACGCCGTTTATTATTTTGTATGTATTGTTGGAGACTTTGGTCGGGCACAACCTAGTCTGCCTTAAAAACTCACAGATCAGGGGTTGGACTGGGAAGCGCAGGCCTCCTTCTACAATGGACACTACCGTGAGGGGTATTTGTCCAGCTCGCCCCATGAAGTGTCTCCTTTCTTGGCCAGTTCCAAGGGGACATCGTCTGGAATATGGTACTCTCTATGGAACTCGGCCAGCGCCCCAGGAGAATTGACCATGAACCAGTACATCCCCATCTTTCCCAGTTTTATTTAGTTGGGTAATTTTGGTCGTATCTCGGAAAGTATTTGGTGATTGATTGATCGGACTTAGAGCCTCACCGATTGTAATGCTGAATGGACCTAGTCAGTCCTAGTTTGTTCTGCATTATTAAGAAATAAGTCCAAGTATTAGCGCGGCATAAATTGCACGGCTCTTAGGAGGAAGTTTTCTACCTCAGCCAAGGTTCCTAGGGCGTTTGATCGGTTCATTCTTCTTATCTCGGTTCTACTATCCGGCCGACTTGGCCTTCCTAGATCGGTTTTAGCCTGCTACTTGCAGCTTGGTCTCGGCCTCAAGACCAGACCACAAACCAGTTTTTGCTTGGCTAAATCCTATTTATGGATCTAAAAGTTGGATTTTGCTCGGTCTTACCTAGGGGTCATTCATCCTAAATGTGAAGTTTGTGCGTTAAATCTAAGGGAAACGAGGGGCACGGAGGCCCCATCCGCTTCTTCAATTCCCGTTTTTCCTAATGTGTACCAATGTTACCCCAAAGAGGGGGCACTGGTAGGATACCGACAGTCCCAGGTAAGAACTTGAAGAACGTAAATGGAGAGTGCAAAGAAAGGGCAGATAAACTTACTAATATGGACGCCAAGCAAAGACCAGTCGCGACGGCCTTGTCTACAGCCTTTGTGAAGACGAAGATGGTCGAAGACAATTCGAAGGGCAGTGATGGCAGTGGTGGCAGAAGCTTGGCGACCTGAAGGCTAGGATTTGGCTCGAGTGGGAAGATGAACAGTAGGGGCATATGTGGCCCCTCGCGTGGGTGTAAAAAGGGGGGGGGGAAGCCAAGGGCGGCAACCTTTTGAAATTTGTGCGTGATGAAGACAGCTGTGGGGTTGCACGGGACCAATGGCGTGAGGCCACGTGGCATCGAAAAGATGGCTTGTCAGTATGGCTTAAGGATCGTTGATGAGACTACTGGCGTAATCCTAGATGACTGACCAAATCAGATAGCTTGGTCAGAACAATAATCCCAATCACACTCAGCTCAGATGGGATTAAGGGGCAATTGAGAGAGAGATTTGCGCCGGTCAATATGGTCGAACTACGGTAACGCGAGATATGACGATGGGCTTTGCGAGAATCGGACCGTGTCTGACCGAACTAAATTGACACGGTTCCCCGACCCATCACGTTAGGCCGAGCAAGATTGTCGACCAGAGTGTAGAGACAAGGATACGCCCAACTGAGCTGACTCGGCCTGATATTCGGTTGGATCCGCGGTAATGCATTGGGACCGAGCAGAGTGCAGTCCAGAATGAATTTGGGCCGAGATGAAGAACGGCACGCCTCACAGTCAGCCAGTTCAGACGAACCGACTTATCATAGGTCGGCCGTTTCAGCCATGGTGTCATTTTTCCCAAGGGATAGATCGGTTGTGATAGACCGGTTGAGTGTGCCATCTGGACCAATGATGTGATGAGGGGGAGATCGACTCATGGTACGCATCAATACCGTTTGGCAGTTCAACAAACGCTATTTGGAGGTTTTGGCCTCTACACGTGTAAGGAAACTAGAGGGGAACACAGCCACCTGTCCAGGGAAGGACAACCGAGGTAGTGTGCCCATAATCCCTGAGGCTGCATGGCCAACCTAGAAAAATGCGTGAGGAAGGAACGTTGAGGGTAAGCAATCTGAGGAATTCCCAACTCTCTCTCTCTCTCTCAAAAGTGCTTTCTTCTCATTCTTCTTATTCTCCAAGTGTGCTGACTTGATCGTCGGAGGGTTTATCCGGCAGCACATCGTCAGGCAGTTCACAGTTTTTTTGTTTTCAGGTCAAGCGACGTTACATGAAGCTCAAGTGCAAGGGGTACGGAGGACGGATGATATTTCACCCCCGTACAACTACTGTTTGTCAAAGAAAATAAACATTATATACTAGTATTTATCAAACAATATATGACTACTATTTGTATTTTTCAACCAGAATATCACTTTGCAAAAGCGTAGAAAATAAATACAATGATGACATCAAAAATAATTTGTCTTAAGATTGTTGGACAATTTTTACTGCATTCGAAGAATTAAAGAAATGAGAGAAACTGTTTGATTACAAAAATCAAAACAATATATAAAATAAAATAAAATAACAAATTCTTATTTCGTTACAAAAACAAAATCAAAATCTGATAAAAATAAATAAAACATAAAGTAAATTAATTACTTACCCTATTAATTTGTTAAACAAATTTTTGATCAAGTTTAGTGTTTAACACTATGTCCTTAAGACAGATTCGTCCTCTCCACGGTGCTTTAAGATTGTGGATGTCTATCTCTTGGGATAAAATGATCAACAACGAATAGTAACAGCACTACAAACTATTGGCACAACGAACACACTTTGTGTTTACACTCTTTCTCACAGGAAAATAATGCAGCAAAATGCAGAGAAAGCAATGGCAAAATTGAGGACAAAAATTAAGTGAAAAATCCAAATGAGGGATTGCCTATTTATAGATGGAATAGTGGTTGTTCGATTTGAATCCAACAGGTAGCAAACCTGTTTGAACAAGTACAAGACCTGCTCGGTTTTGAATGAACAGATACAAACCTGTTCGGTTTGAATTTTGAACAGATAAGAAACTGTTTGGGTTTGAAAATGAACAGATATGAATCTGTTTGGTCAGATTAAAATATGTCCAGAAATGTGCAAGCCAAATTTGAATTTTTCCAACCGAAATTTGAATTCAAACGGTCAGAATTTATTTTTGAAAAATAAAAAATAAAAAATTCAAATGTTTTTTGGCCCAAAAAGAATTATTATTGGGCCGGATAAGCCCAACCCAACCTTACACCCACACCCAGCCCGTCCGATGAGATAGACGGTAGCAGCGAGCGCATATGTTTATTTTAGTTCCAATGGGTCTAGCCCACTTTGCCCACAACCTCTCTTTCTACAAAACTTGAGTGCCCCTTGGGGCCTACCCAAAGTTCCAAACCTAAGTGTTATAAACTCACACAAAGTTTGCCCACCAAACTAATGTGAGACAAGCTTTAATTCAACCTTTATGGAAATTTCACCAAGAACACCATTTCCATAGATCTCATTTTGGCTTCAATTTCCTATTCACTCGATAATGGTTTTGAGCAATCAAATATACTACGTGAATCACAACGCAGCATAGAATGCGTTACCACTTAAACCCGTCAACTTTAGCGCATGGGTCCCACCTAAAAATTAGACCGAAGTTAAGGAAAAATCTGATTTTTCTAAAACCATTTCTAACAAAAACTTCAATATCTTTACACTTGTTGATTTTATTTCTATTTCAATGCTCCAATGCCAATGGCAAGGTAAGAAGCTTTCATAGAATGGGAACTGAGTCGGGTTTTGCCCAATTACTACCACTTACTACGTTCAATGATTCTGCTAATGGATACCTCATCCGTGACACGTGCGTGTTTGGAGCAAAAGTTTTTGTTATAAACTATACTGGCAGAGGAGAGTGTCTAACCGTGCTGAAGGGATTTGTTACTACTCGCACTTTGGAAGATTGACAAATTCTCGTCTCTAGATGACAAAGTTCATTACTCTGATGTTTTCACCATTGAAATCTGAAGTGGTATGCAATGTTAACATCTTCAGTCCTTGTGATTATGATGAGCAGATTGATAATCTGACAGTAATAACTTCTTTTTCTGTCTTTTTCTAATTAAGCCAGGAGGATATGGCTCTGTCCCACGGGAGATTCAAGAGAAAGGGCCAAAAGCCTGTCCCTCTTTTTGGAGTTAGATGATATGAGAACCTTTCCAACTGAACGAAAAATATACGTAAATTACACCCTGCTTTTAGGGAACCAATACACTGGCCAGCATGTGGAACAAACAGGTGATGTTACATTTTCACAATTTTTTTTTTTTGGTTTTTGGCTGAAGATAATGGAGACCTTTGTATTTACATTTTATCTTCACGGTAATAAAAAATAATTGTCAAATTGTTCTCTTGCAGCTGCGAGATGCTTCTCTGCTTCAATCTTCGCCTGGGGTAGATCTTCCTTCTTGTCATTAACCGACCTCCATGATGCTTCTAAGGGCATCCTTGTGAATGATACTTTGATTGTTGAAGCCAAAGTTAATGCCATTTCCACAGTGAAGAATTTTTCCTAGTAAATATACCCTGATGCTTTTATTTAAGTAATACAGGGATGTTCGTGTCCTTGTCGTTCCCTTGTTAATCTGCTAATATCATCTTGAATCTTTTCTTTTTCTTTTTCCTTTTTGGTTTCTTGATCGGCAATGGAGCTAGAGTCTTGTCTTGTATGCAATTTGAGACTTTTTAAGTATTGAAACACTAGTGGTTATTTGTTTAGATGAGGGGATTGTTTAAAATAAGATTGTTTATTAGGGGATTGTTTAAAATCTGCTGAAATCACACAGTCGGCGTGACATAATTTTCCTGATTATTTTTACGCCTATAGTTTAATTCAATTCGCTGGATCTTCATCCTTCTTGTACCTCTTCTTGGCATAGACTTCACAGGGATTGTATGAATGAACGAGTACCTGCATCAGATTGTGTTGACTCGAGCGAACGTTATCACCAGAGGCAGATCAAGTTTGTTCGAGGCCTAAGGCTATAAATACTTAAATGAAACCTTCTTAAAAAATTTATTGAAGTATATTTTTCATTTTTATGTTGAAATCTAAAATTACTAATTATGTTCAAGTTTAAAAACTATAAATTCCCAAAACAAATTTAAACCTTCATGATGAAGATAGCTCTCCTTACAGTGCAGTTGCAAAGTTATATTTATGATATTAAAATACATAAAAGTGAGGCCTCTTACTGTACGAGGCCGTGGGCAAAAGTCTTATTTGCATAGCACTCGATCCGTTTTTGTTTATCACTTGAGTGGAGAACATTATTGAGAACCCGGCAGAAGGAGATTGAACGAGGAAACTGTTTGATAGGTCAAAATTTTGTGGCTCAAATGGTTCAAATCTATTAAAACGATGTCGTTTTGAGTGATTTGAGTAATTTGAACCATAAAATTATGAGCTACCTAATATTGTTGATTGAACAAATACATAAATTGAAATTCTTTTTAATTCCTAGTTTATGTACATAAATGTAATCAATTAATAAGAAGTCAAAAAGTCTGTAACGCCCTTAAAATAATAACATTAAACCCATCAATATAGACATGCATTGATATATAAAAGTTTCACATTCTTCTATTCATCAGAGTTTCATTACAATAATATTACATGTTAACAACAAAAGCAAAATGCCCCACGGGCTTACAGCTTTCCAAGTTAACACTTGGTTACAACAAAAGAGTACTAACTCATCTACACATTAAGCCCTCGCCTTGAATATACATGTAATACATCAAAAAGGAACTAAACACCAACAATCAACTCGCATCTAGCCTCCCAAGCTATGTCCTTGGAGGTGACATGCTACTTGTACCTGAAAATGATATTCCCATATAGGGTGAGCCACAGCCCAGTAGAAATATACTAAACCAACCATGGACAATGACTAAAAGATTATCAATTGATAGATGGCCAACACTGATACATCCACATAAATCACATTTTTATGTCATACGACTTATGAGTCCAAGTTACTTTTTATTTTCCCTTTTTCAACAGATAAGCATATTAGCTCTATCATCGTTTCAACAGATATGTATAACAACTATATCCCACCTTTACAGATAAGCATATAAGCTATATCCACATTCCCAACATATATGTATAACAACTATATCCCACATTCACAGATAAGCATATAAACTGTATCTATACTTCACAAAGATAAGCATATGAGCTCTATCTTCACTTCTCTAGACAAGCATATGAGCTGTATTTACGGAGTTCATCCCCTATCTTCTCCCAACACTAACCGGTTTAGAGGTACATCCCCCATCTTCCCTTAAACCGCGGAGTACATCCCCCATCTCCTCCTCTACACATAACGTATACAAACACATTGGTTCTATATACAATCACTCTATACATACAGTTAATGTATTCTATCAACCGTCAATTTCCATGACACATTCCATTGATTAGTTTTCATTTGCCTAATCATCATGCATTGTCTACAACAATCACGACTATCCTCCACCGATAGTCCAAAGTAGTTATTTCTAAACAGAAAATAAATGCACAAATGGATATTTAATCAACATTTCATTTCGGTGAGTGATAGATAATTCAACTACACCCTTTAACCCCATACATTCCCAATCTCAACATTTCTATTCCATAACCTCATTTCTCGCGATTAATTAACCCAATTAATCAAACAATGTAATTAGGGCATTTTCCATAATTAACATTACAACCCTGAGGGTCCCATTTTCATCAATGATTCAACAATTATTCCATTTCTCTATGCCAAACATGCATCTAGGTTTATTACGAATAAAACCCCAACTTTTGTAAAATTACACAAAAGCCCCAAACTTTCACAAAATTACCAAACCAACCCCAACATCTCAAAATACTAAAATTTAAAGATAAAATCCATAGAGAGGAGTAGGATATCCCTACCTCAAAGTTTGAGCTCCAATGGAGAAGATGACAAAACCCAACATGCTCCAAAGGCCAAGATCCTCGGATCAAAACGACACCCTCGACGATCCACACAACTTTTACAAAGGCCGAAGAGAAGGAGGACACTCTAACTAGATCAAACCCTAAAGAGAAGGGAGTTTCTAGAGAGAGAGACTCTCAAAAAAGGGTTTTAGAAAAAGTAGGAGATAGAAAGAAAAGCAAGAAGTGATTTAAAATCACCCAGCGGATAACTCATATGCGTATGACCCGCTCGAGCGGAGAACACGACGCTCGAGCGCCAAGAACAAAATCTGGACACGCTCGAACGCAATAAGGCCCGCTCGAGCGCCAAGACACAAGAATAAAGCACATCCGCTTGAGCGCGAAAACTAGACCGCTCGAGCGCAAATTTCCATCTCTTAGAACTTACACTCAGACAGCACTACCCGCTCGAGCGTCAACAATCCCGCTCGAGCGCAACCTGCTCGAGCGCATAAAACCCGCTCGAGCGTAGAAAACCCCTCTGCAGAAGTTTTGCAGGGACACGAAAAACTGGGAGTGTGCAATCTCCGCTCGAGCGCCAGAACACCCGCTCGAGCGCTAGACTAGAAACCAAACTCCGCTCGAGCGCAGAATGACCCGCTCGAGCGTAACACCAAAAACCTGGACAACAAGGATATAGACCAAGGCTTAACCCACCTGTTCGACACAAGCCCACAAACATCCTAAAACTCAATCAAGCGGAATTAAAGGACGACAACAAGGCAGATACTACCACCACTTCACGGAACCGAGTCCGGAATACAACAGAACAGTAAAGGGACAACCGGGATCGCTATAACCTTCCCCTCTTAAAGAATTTCGTCCCCGAAATTAAGCATAAGTTTCAAAAACAGGTTTTCCTCCATTTTTAACAATGTTACATTTTAACATTCAAAAACTCGACCCATTACCGGTCATCCCATCTCTTATCAAGAGGCATTTCACAATATGTAAACAACATATGTACTTTCAACATGCATCAACATTACGCATTTCTTTCCCAATTCCAACAATATATATCAACATATATAACGTTACATCCAACTTCCATATGAGGCAAGTTCCAAAACTTACTTCCAATAAACCAAAACATTTTCAATGTTTCACGACTTAAGACATATATAAAGCTCTTAAGTCCAGCAATATTACAAAATCTAAATACAAGATTACATACAAGATTATACAACAACAAACAAGTCCGGATATTTTTCACGGACCTCCAACTCACGTTCCCAAGTGGCTTCCTCCACTCCGTGATGTTTCCACAAGACTTTCACCAAAGGAATGGTCTTGCCATGCAGGACCTGATCCCACCTATCCAAGACCCGAATCGGTCTCTCATCATACGAGGCATCCTCATCTACCTCTAAATCGGTCCAATCCAACACATGTGATGGATCTGGCTCATACTTCCGAAGCATGCTCACATGAAACACGTCATGAACTCCGGACAACTGCGGCGGTAAAGCTAACCGATAAGCAACCTCGCCAATCCTCTCAAGGATCTCGAAGGACCAATAAACCGAGGGGATAACTTCCCACTCTTCCCAAACCTCATCAAACCTCGCCTAGGTGATATCTTCAGAAAGACATGATCACCTACCTCGAACGCCAAAGGCCTCCTCCTACGGTCGGCATAACTCTTTTGGCGACTCTGGGCTGTAACAAGTCTCTTACGGATAAACTCAACCTTCTCCGTCGTCTTCCTAACCAACTCCGGACCCAACAAAGGTGCATCACCCACCTCGGCCCAACAAACTGGAGACCTACACGGTCAGCCATACAAGGCCTCAAACGGTGCCATACCGATACTAGACTGAAAACTGTTGTTGTAGCAAACTCTACCAAGGGTAAGTGCCTCTCCCACGTCCCACTGAAGTCCAGGACACAACCCCGAAGCATATCCTCGAGGATCTGAATAGTACGCTCGGACTGCCCATCAGTCTGAGGATGATAAGCCGTACTCAAGGTCAACTTAGTGCCCAAGGCACTCTGCAAACTCTGCCACGGCCTGGCAGTAAAACGAGGGTCTCTATCTAAGACAATCGTCACTGGGACCCCGTGCAACCTCACTATGTCCCTAACATACAAGTCG
Organism: Camellia sinensis; assembly: GCF_055761805.1. Lineage (NCBI taxonomy): Eukaryota > Viridiplantae > Streptophyta > Magnoliopsida > Ericales > Theaceae > Camellia > Camellia sinensis. The sequence goes on from NC_138962.1 coordinate 95,454,605, forward strand.
GTAAGATGATCTACCGAATCTCTCATGCGCATAGGAATGAAGTGCGCCGACTTAGTCAACCGGTCTACAACCACCCAAATAGCATCACTACCCCGCTGAGTCCTCGGAAGACCTACAACGAAGTCCATAGTGATATGCTCCCACTTCCACTCGGCAATAGGCAAGGGTTGCAACAAATCCGCTGGCCTCTGATGCTCGGCCTTCACTTGCTGACAAGTAAGGCACTTAGACACGAAGATTGCCACATCTCTCTTCATGCCCCGCCACCAAAACTGGCGACCTAAATCCCGATACATCTTAGTACCTCCCGGATGCACCGCAAGGCGCGAATGATGAAACTCTCGGAGTACCTCCTCTCGGCAAGACTCCGGCACGAACAAACGGTCTCGGTATCTCACACTCAGGTCGGGATACACCGTCAAACCCTTCTCAACTTTCCCACTAGAGATCCTCTCTCGGAAGGACTCTACCTCAAGGTCACCTCTCTGCGCCTCTAACACTCGTGTCACAAGTGTAGGCTGCGCAACAACAGAAAACAAGGCCGCAGCCTCAACGGATTCACTCAGAAGTAAATCAAACTCCCCAAGTGCACCCAACATCTCCCATTCTCGGATGGCAATACAAGCTACATCGCTAATGGATTTCCTACTAAGGGCATCGGCCACAACATTGGCCTTTCCCGGGTGATAGTGCAACTCAAAGTCGTAGTCCTCAATGAACTCCATCCACCTCCTCTGCCTCAAATTCAAGTCCCTCTGTGTAAACAGATACTTCAAACTCTTGTGGTCCGAGAACACCTCGAACCTCTCACCGTAAAGGTAATGCCTCCAAATTTTCAAGGCAAAGATCACTGCTGCTAACTCTAGATCATGTGTAGGGTAATTCTTCTCGTGAATTTTCAATTGACGTGAGCCATAAGCTACCACTTTTCCCTCTTGCATCAACACACAACCCAAACCCTCTCGCGAGGCATCACAATAAACCGTATAACCCAACCCTCTCTCCGGAATAATCAACACCGGAGCGGTGGTCAATCTAACTTTCAGCTCTTGGAACGACTTTTCACAAGTCTCACCCCACACAAACTTGACTCCCTTCCGAGTCAGCCTAGTCAACGGTGACGCTAACCTGGAGAAATCTTTCACAAACCGGCGGTAATACCCAGCTAATCCCAGAAAACTGTGGATCTCAAACACACTCTTAGGCTGTGCCCAATCTTGCACTGCCTCAATCTTGGATGTATCTACAGACACCCCTTCCCCGGAAACCACATGGCCTAAGAATTTCACCTCTCCTAGCCAGAACTCACACTTCCCAAACTTGTCATACAGCCTATGGGCTCTAAGCAACTCAAGCACCACTCTCAAGTGTTCCTCGTGCTCCTCCTCAGAAGGCGAATAGATAAGAATGTCGTCCACGAAGACGACCACAAAACGATCCAAGAATTCCCGGAAAATCCGGTTCATCAAGTCCATAAAGACTGCCGGTGCATTGGTAAGCCCAAATGGCATCACCAGAAACTCATAATGGCCATACCGCGTACGGAATGCCATCTTCGGAATATCCTCTTCCCTGACCCTCAACTGGTGGTAACCCGATCTCAAGTCTATCTTAGAGAAACAACGGGAACCCTTCAACTGGTCAAACAAATCATCTATACGGGGCATAGGGTACTTATTCTTAACCGTAGCCCGATTCAACTTCCGATAATCAATACACAACCTCAATGCACCATCTTTCTTTTTAGCAAAGAGGGTCGGTGCTCCCCACGGCGAAACACTAGGGCGAATAAAACCCTTATTTAACAATTCCTGGAGCTGAACTTTCAACTCAACCAACTCTGCTGGAGCAAAACGGTAAGGTGCCATAGAAATCGGCGCCGTGCCGGGCACTAAATCAATAGAGAACTCGATCTCCCGATGAGGTGGCAAACTAACGAGATCCTCGGGAAAGACGTTCGAGTACTCACAAACTACCCTCGGCAACACAACCTGGGTCTCATCACACTCACCACTCTCAAAGCTAGCAAGTAAACCACTAAGCTCACTTCGCCCTCACGGATCATACATCGGTGGCAACACACTACCAACCCGATCTCCCAAGAAATGGAAACACTCCCTGCTCAAGGTACAAACTGTGACCCTCTGGCGGTAGCAATCAATAACAGCCCGGTATGACGATAGCCAGTCCATACCCAAAATAACATCAAAACCCTTCATGGGCATGACAACAAAAGGAAAAGGAAGCCTATGGTCGGTGACCTCTATATCACAACCTCTAACACCCTGTTTCAAAATCATCTCACCCCCAACAAGCGACACAACACAAATAGGAGATGCTAATAGCGCTAACTCCAATTCCAACACAGATGCAAATGCAGCAGATACAAAAGAATGAGATGCACCCGTGTCTATCAACACACTAGCAACCGAGTTGCAAAACAGAAAAGTACCTCTCACAATTGATGGAGCCGGTACTAGGTCCTGCGCAGTAACAGCATACACGCGCCCTGTAGGCCCCTGATCCACCTGCTCACCTCTAGGAGCATACGACTGCTGCACTGACTGGGACGACGAAGCCCCCGGATTGGCCCTCGAGGCCTGCACAGACTAAGCTGGCTGAAATCCCTACGTCTGTCTAAAACCAGACGCTCTTGAAGTGGCACTCAACTGTGGGCAAAACCTCTTCAGGTGCCCAGGCTGTCCACACTGATAACAAGACAAGGGCTGCCCCCTGCCCAAACTCTGACTCTGCGGTCTAGCTGAAGAAGAGGCAGCTCTCTGACCTCCACCCTTCTGCAGGCAAACTGAAACCTTGTGACCTAGCTGGCCACACTTGTAACAAGCAAACTCCCCCTGATTGCCTCTCCCGGAGCCTACGCTCAGCACTGGAAAGGTCGATCTAGCAATACCACCCTGCGACTGCTGAGGGTTAGAACCCCTCTGCCTCCTGCCATCACCCTGGCCATCTTGGCTCCTCTTGGAGCCTCTCTGCCCCTCATCCTCCTCCTGCATCAAGAGCTCCATATGAGCTGCAGCATCCACTAGGTGTCTATACTCTCGGATGTAAGACCCACCAACCCTCAACTTGAGGCCCCGCCTCAACTTCCGCTCAAACTCATAGCAACGACGTTCTTCGGACGCCACTAACTCGGGTGCAAACCTGGACAAACTAGTGAAAGTGGCCTCAAACTCCGCCACGGACATGCCCTGCTGATTTAGCCAGCTGAACTGATCCCTCAGCTTCTCCCTAGCTGCTGCAGACAAAAACCTCTCCTGGAAAGCATTTACAAACGCCTCCCAAGTACCCCCAACACGAGCCTTCTCGTACTTCCACCATTGACCCGCATCTCCCTTCAGCTGGAAGGATGCCAAGGTCACTTTCAGTGCTCCGTCCTCGATGCCAAGCATCTCGAACGTCTTACTCATTTGCTCTAGCCACTCATCAGCCTTCAGTGGCTCCTTCGGATCCCCGATAAACTCATCCGGATTAGACCGGAAAAACTCCCTCTTCAAGAAAGAAGGCCCTGCCTCAGCTGCCTGATTCCCTGCTCTAAGAACACCCAAAGCTCCTGCTATCTCTCTGGCCAAGGCACCCATTGCTTGTTGACCCGCTGGCTTGGCCACATTGGCCTGACCAACTCCCTCCTATACTGCCGGAACGTCATCCGGTACAGGTACCTCCTGCCTCGCAGGTCTACCACGCCTAGCACCTCTTCCTCGTCCTGACATCCTAATAAAGGTAGCACAGACGTTAGCACATTCATAAATGTGCCGGAACTAAACACTCACGTCCTAATGCATGGACAACTGTAATTCACTCCACGTAAGCACATAAACACATAAGCACTTACGAATTTCATTTCCGGATAATGATAGTCCCGAGGCGTTACTAGAGTTCCGGTCAGAAACGGCATTGATCAAGTGCCTTTCCAACGAGACTCCCAGAAACCCAAGGATCCAATCAACATCCTAGAAATTAAATCCCATACCCAAATAAACACATAAGCATGTTATTAATTAAACACATAGCATATGACACTACATCTAAGTCTCTACCAAGCGAGACAAACCCATTGTGATACTAATCACTTCCCACGTACCCAAAGTATTCGAACCCGGTACGCTCTGATACCAAGTTGTAACGCCCTCAAAATAATAACATTAAACCCATCAATATAGACATGCATTGATATATAAAAGTTCCACATTCTTCTATTCATCAGAGTTTCATTACAAGAATATTACATGTTAACAACAAAACCAAAATGCCCCACGGGCTTACAGCTTTCCAAGTTAACACTTGGTTACAACAAAAGAGTGCTAACTCATCTACACATTAAGCCCTCGGCTTGAATATACATGTAATACATCAAAAAGGAACTAAACACCAACAATCAACTCGCATCTAGCCTCCCAAGCTATGTCCTTGGAGGTGGCATGCTACCTGTACCTGAAAATGATATTCCCATATAGGGTGAGCCACAGCCCAGTAGAAATATACTAAACCAACCATGGACAATGACTAAAAGATTAGCAATTGATAGATGGCCAACACTGATACATCCACATAAATCACATTTTTATGTCATACGACTTATGAGTCCAAGTTACTTTTCATTTTCCCTTTTTCAATAGATAAGCATATTAGCTCTATCATCGTTTCAACAGATATGTATAACAACTATATCCCACCTTTACAGATAAGCATATAAGCTATATCCACATTCCCAACAGATATGTATAACAACTATATCCCACATTCATAGATAAGCATATAAGCTGTATCTATACTTCACAAAGATAAGCATATGAGCTCTATCTTCACTTCTCTAGACAAGCATATGAGCTGTATCTACGGAGTTCATCCCCTATCTTCTCCCAACACTAACCGGTTTAGAGGTACATCCCCCATCTTCCCCTAAACCGCGGAGTACATCCCCCATCTCCTCCTCTACACATAACGTATACAAACACATTGGTTCTATATACAATCACTCAATACATACAGTTAATGTATTCTATCAACCACCAATTTTCATGACACATTCCATTGATTAGTTTTCATTTGCCTAATCATCATGCATTGTCTACAACAATCACGACTATCCTCCACCGATAGTCCAAAGCAGTTATTTCTAAACAGAAAATAAATGCACAAATGGATATTTAATCAACATTTCATTTCGGTGAGTGATAGATAATTCAACTACACCCTTTAACTCCATACATTCCCAATCTCAACATTTCTATTCCATAACCTCATTTCTCACGATTAATTAACCCAATTAATCAAACAATTTAATTAGGGCATTTTCCATAATTAACATTACAACCCTGAAGGTCCCATTTTCATCAATGATTCAACAATTATTCCATTTCTCTATGCCAAACATGCATCTAGGTTTATTACGAATAAAACCCCAACTTTTGTAAAATTACACAAAAGCCCCAAACTTTCACAAAATTACCAAACCAACCCCAACATCTCAAAATACTAAAATTTAAAGACAAAATCCATAGAGAGGAGTAGGATATCCCTACCTCAAAGTTTGAGCTCCAATGGAGAAGATGACAAAACCCAACGTGCTCCAAAGACCAAGATCCTCGGATCAAAACGACGCCCTCGACGATCCACACAACTTTTACAAAGGCCGAAGAGAAGGAGGACACTCTAACTAGATCAAACCCTAGAGAGAAGGGAGTTTCTAGAGAGAGAGACTCTCAAAAAAAGGGTTTTAGAAAAAGTAGGAGACAGAAAGAAAAGCAATAAGTGATTTAAAATCACTCAGCGGATAACTCATATACGTATGACCCGCTCGAGCGGAGAACACGACGCTCGAGCGCCAAGAACAAAATCTGGACACGCTCGAGCGCAATAAGGCCCGTTCGAGCGCCAAGACACAAGAATAAAGCACATCCGCTCGAGCGTAAATTTCCATCTCCCAGAACTTACACCCAGACAGCACTACCTGCTCGAGCGCAACCCGCTCGAGCGCATAAAACCCGCTCGAGCGTAGAAAACCCCTCTGCAGAAGTTTTGCAGGGACACGAAAAACTGGGAGTGTGCAATCTCCGTTCGAGCGCCAGAATACCCGCTCGAGCGCTAGACTAGAAACCAAACTCCGCTCGAGCGCAGAATGACCCGCTTGAGCGTAACACCAAAAACTTGGACAACAAGGATATAGACCAAGGCTTAACCCACCTGTTCGACACAAGCCCACAAACATCCTAAAACTCAATCAAGCGGAATTAAAGGACGACAACAAGGCAGATACTACCACCACTTCACAGAACCGAGTCCGGAATACAACAGAATAGTAAAGGGACAACCGGGATCGCTATAAAGTCAATGGGCAATTATTGGTTACTCTGAAGCACTATGGGGCAATGTTTGTGTGGTAATCTAAAGGGGAAAATAATATAAACGGGTGTGCTCCAGAACCCCCACACCCCCACAACATTTGTGAGAGAGGGGAAAAAAAAAAACCAAAAACAGAATGAGTGGTCACAAATTAATTGAGAGTTATGGGGGGTCACCAAAAATGACGTCTCAAGCATTTTTCTATTATAAATAAGTAGTAAATTTTATAAATATTAATAATAAATATGTAATAATTTGGTAAAATTATATTTTAATAGTAATATTTCTTAATCTAAACTAATGGCATCGTTGAAAATCTTACAAAAGAATACAGTGACTCACTTTCATTAAGTAATTAGAAAAAAAGATACAACGATTAAAGTGTAGATTGCAATTTTTTATTGGTTGACAACACTACTTTTTCCATTTTTTAGATAGAGACGACCCCACTTAGACAACGTGTTCCATACTATTTAATAATTTTTCAAAGCAAATTTACTCATTGTATCTTCATCTAATTTTAGATGATATTTAATTGAAAATAACAAATCACTTTTCCAACAATGAATGTAATTTATCCTTCTATTTTTTTTAATCTTTTCTAAAAATAAAATTGTGTCCACGGGTTTAAAATAAGGGAGAATTTTAGTTAACAGTGTGAGAAGCAAAAAATAATTACAAAAAGTGGGGTGTAACAGAAACTCTTTGTAATTATCTTTGATCTTCTATGTTGAATGTTAATCCCCCCCCCCCCCCTTAAAATAAGGGCATAGAAAAAGAGTCCCCTGCTTTAGATATATACAATAGAAGTTGCTCATCCAAAAACGTCTGTGGAGAAGGCATCAAATGTAATGCCCCACTCCCGGGTCGTTAAATACATTAAAATAGTCTAAAAAAAAATACAAGTTTTGCTCCAAAAAATAATAACTACAAAATCGTCTCCAAATGGTACAATATCCTCCAAATATTCTATAGCACAATTACCTCCAAAATAAACAATATTACAACTATCTCCAAATTTAATAATTATAATGGTGGGTCCCAAATCTCTATATTAATAAATCTTTCTAATCTCAATTTTGAGCTCCGCTAAAATTTGCTCTGCACCTGAAAAATAAATTAATTTGGGAGGTATACAATACGACAGAAATACAAGGCTTGGATAAAGAATAAATTAACAAGAATCCAGCAATTTATGACATTAAATCAACGATGCGATAATCAAGCAATTTATCAAATTACACAACAAATCAACCATAATTTATCTGGACCAAATACCCAGTCCTACTCAATACCCAAATACCCAAGCTCCACGCTTATCTGGGCATATTGGTGTAAACAATTAATAAGATTGACTCGATCCATGTACAGAGTATTTCCATGTCTTTCAGTCAAACAAATCACTATTTTAACATAGAAATATTTGTAGGAAATTTTACCAAATGATCAGAATATCAACGATTTGACTATGAGATCATTTTACACAATCTATTAATAACCACAATAATCAAGTGGATTACAAATTGAGAATAATTAAAAATAGAGAACTTTTTGCAAAGAGATTTAAATAAGGCATATTGAATACTACCCGAATTTACCTCAAAATAATTAACTCCGTCACCATAAATCTGAAATTGCTCCATAGATATCCAAAAATAGCTTTGATCAAACTTCTAAGACATAAAGTATGTATAATTTAATAAAATCTACAACTCTCAATTTATTTATTTATTTTATAAAATACTCATTTCCACTTTAAACACTCTCATATCTAAACTTAGTATTTCTACTCTACACAATTTATGAGAAGAGAAGAACAGATGCAGAGAATGAATGAAGAATAAGAAGGGAATGTGAGGAGCCCCCTCACTCTGTTCGTTTATAGAGGAAATAATGGGGAGAGAGAAGATTAAAAAATTAAAATAAATGAAAAGATGAAATGCTGGAATGGTGGGTTTGGGGATACTGTGGGTGTTACCCACGGTTTGTTGTTGTTGTAGTTTTTTTTTTTTTTTTTTTTTTTTTTTTTTCCATGTGATGGGGAATGGTAAGATTTATTATTAAATGAGAATAAATAAAAATATGATAGATATAAAAGAAATGAGATAAATACAAATAAATAATTTAAAATTAAGTTCTTATCTAAAAATCTCACTACTAAATTATTATAATAAACCACCAATACCACTCACTAAATATTAATACCTCAAAATACGGGGTGTTACATCAAACATGGAAGAGAGAACATGCCATCCCATTCCTCATCATAATGAAAACTTTGGTAGTCTCTCTCTAGCAAGTTTAGTTCTCTCTATATATATGTATATATGTGCACTATATATGATTTTGTGTGACCACCTAGGAGTCTAGGAGTTTTGACAAGATATGGTGTGTCTGGTGTTCTAAACCATCTACTTTTAAGTTAAAAGTTAGTTGCACAAAAACATTTATAAAAAAAAAGTCTTAAATCAATTCGGTCCAGACTTTCTTTTGTTTATTTAATATTCATTTTGATTGTAGTTTGCAAAATAGGTAAATCACAATTCACGATTTGATTCACAAATTTCTAGTCATAGTTTGATTTAGAATCAAACTTGTTAGGTTTTTATTCTTGGCAATCTCGTTTGACAAAACTCCTTTGAGTTGTAATTTTATTCGCACTTGTATTTAAGTGAGGCTATGAGTTTTTAGATGCGAATCCAACCTGAATCGTGCCTTGCAGAGAAGTTTGTGATGTTAATACTTTCAAGATTGCCACTTCGCTGATTATAATGGAGATCGAGCTGCCCGGTCAGCTCGCGGGGGTCCAGAGGGCAACGCCCCTTGGCGGGTTCAGGGCAGCGCCCAGGCGGGGTCGAGGGGCAGCGCCCCCAAAGCAAAATGCAAAATTGCATTCAAAGTTGCCTGTCAACCCTTGCTTGCTTGAGCGAAGGTTGCGTCTGTGTAAAAACCTGAAAGAGATGAATGTATGCTCGAGCGAAGGGTGCGTGGCTCGAGCGAATCCACTTATAGAAAACACGTGTTTTTGGTTCCTCGCTCGAGCGAGAGAGTCTTCGCTCGAGCGAGCTTCGCAGTCCCAGATTTCTATAAGTATTTGTTTTAGTCCAAAACTAGGATTACTTCTCCAGATCTTCTTTTTGGATATTAAGGTTTATATATGGGGATATTTTGCTAGTTTTCTTTGATGTTTAATTGAGTGTTCAACTCATGGTTTAAAAAGTATACATCAAAGGATTGTTTGTTTATTCTAAAAAGAGAGAGAGTTGTTCTTCGGTGGATTCTGAAGAATTTGAGCCTGAAGCTTTGGTGGATTCTGGAGTGGCTCGTCGTCAAGACAATTCCAAGGTGAAGACGGGGTTGGAAGAGGCACATAGGGGTTGGTTCAATTCGGGCGTGGATTCGCTAGGTAATTGAGAGTATACCTGTATAATTCCATTAAATCTTCTTAGTGGATTGTTTTGTGGCTGTTGCCCGTGGTTTTTTTTTTTATCACAATTGGAGGTGTTCTGATTGTGGTTTTTCAACGTTAAAATCGTTGTGTCGATTTATCTTGACTGTTTGATTGGGAATGTTTTATTGCTTTAAATTGATACATAATCACAAATCAATATCTAGCGGATTTCTAGATTTTTCAAAATTGTACCATTTTGATATATGGACATAAATAACTTATTAATATCATACACTTTAAGAACCCTTATTTATATTATTACCTAATATCGTTGCTTCTTGTTTGAAAAATGATGAAGGTTATCAATGATGACATATTGTTTAATGTTTGAAAAAAAATTTATTTTGCTTGATGTTTGATGTATTGAACAATATTTTGTGAACAAATTATGAATGATGCTAAGTTATTAGAAACCGTGGTTTCAAACATAACTAACGGGCATCTCAAGATTTGATTATGTTCTAAAAATTATGAAATCATAAATAACGATTTGGTCCTAGATTTTCCCTTAAATCAAACTAAACCAAACCCTAATATGGTTTGATCCTTGGTGGGTAGATTTTCTCCTAGCTTACTGTTTGTTCTAGGGAAGACTGTTCATTAATGGTTGCAAAAAAAATTCCATAAAGACAGCTATATAATAAATAGAGCATTGGACCGTCAAGATGAGTTGAATTGAATCTGTATATGCAAAGCAAATTAGATCTTTCATAGTAATTTCACATTTTTATCTCTCCATTCTGCAGAAGTAACAAGATCACTAAGAGATATACCACCGGCTCACTACCTTCTCAAGATTGAGTCATTCTCACTACTCTCGCAATTACTCTTAGATGTTGGAATGAAGAATTATGAATCAGACATTTTTGAAGCCAGTGGCTACAAATGGTTTGAGTTTTATATCCTTTATTTGTAAGCATTTGTTTTGTATCTCAAGATACAATTAAATTGATTCTTGTTTTGATCTTTTTTGTGTTGAAATTTAAGGAAATTGTCACTCTACCCAAGTGGCGATAAACAAAGAAAAGGGAAAGGACACATCTCTCTTTACTTGCTAATTGCAGAGACAAGTAATTTACCTGTTGGTTTGTGTATAATCATATTCAAGACAAGTACTTGACCTTCCAAGGTAAGTAGTTTGTTGAGTAACTATTCAATCTCATTTCAATTTATATAAGGTTCCTTAAAAAAATTGTGATTCTATTCCAATGCTTAGATGATGTTTTTTTTTGGGTGAATAATGCTTAGATGACCATAATGGGAAGGTAAAATGCTTTCATTTGATGAAAACTGAATTCGGTTTTCCCCAATTACTCCCATTTGGTACTTTCAACGATGCTGCTAATGGATACCTCATCAGAGACACGTGCTTGTTTGGAGCAGAAGTTGTTATGAATTGCACTGGCAGAGGAGAGTGTCTAACTTTATTGAAAAAAGGACTCGACATTACTTACACTTGGAAGATTGATAAGTTCTCATCTCTAGTTTCCAAAATTCATTATTCTGATGTCTTCACTATTGGAAATCAGGAGTGGTATATGCTATGTTTTAATTTTCTTTTCTTTCAAATTACAATATATGTATCAAAATAACGGCTCTATCCGAAAGGACTGGCAACATGAAAGGGTAAATGTTTGTCCCTCTATTTAGAGTTAGATGATTCGAAAAGCTTTCCTTCTGAATGGAAAACATATGCAAAATACAAGTTGCGCATAAGGAACCAAATCCACCAACTTGTGATAAAAAACCACGGGCCCTTGGCTAGACGAAATATCCACTATGAAAAGAAAAAGAGTATAAGAGATATCGTATAAAGGCCATTCTGGGCTCACATGTTTGCTCAACCTACGAGTCACTCTTCTTCCCCTATTAGATCTCCGCCACAGATATCGAATCACCACGACGCCAATAACGTCAGAATCTACCAAAGTCTATAGTCTTGGAATCGACCAAGAAGGTTCACTTTTGTAAGATGTGAAGAACTTATAGAAAAGCTTGATGATTAGCTTTGAGCTCCTATGGCTAATGTATCATCAAGTAGATGAGAGTTACAAATAATCCTCACTACAAGATCACTCTCAAATAATAAATCTCTTACAAAATAAACTCTCACAAAAATGTATTTCACTCATAAAAATGATCTCTCAAAAGATAAAAATACTCAAAGGAGCTTAGGAGAGAGTGCTCAGAAAGTGGGTGAAAGAGATACAAAATAAATTAGCCGAGCATGCCTTAAATAGATCGGGACCAAAAAAAACCTTCGCGGGCACGCACACCTCTGTCGCAGCCACGGTCATGGGGTTCATTGGCGCGACCGCCCTTCACGAGTTACAGAAAAAAACTTCTGAGAGTTGAATTTTTGGACTGGCCAAATCGCGGGCGCGGTCATTTCCTCGCATGTGTGATGACACAAACACTGATAGCAGCTTTTGAGGACTTTGCTCACTTTGCCCAAAATTTCTCCATTCTTTTAGCAAGCTTTTCCCTCAAATCAAGGAGCCCTATTTTTAGGCTTGTCTCCCACATGCAAAAGCATCCACAAAGTTTGTCCACTTTAGACTTAAAAATTGAATCAAAATGTAGCCTACTCTCTTTGACAATTTTGCCACCCAACTTCTTTTGAGCCACCAAATATTGCATATTTTTGAAACTTGCAACGTTTACCCTTTAATACAATTTGACTAGACTAATTATAAAAACAAATCAAACACAACTCATTTAGAAAATTAGGAGTAAGATAAGATAAAACAAAATAATAAAATCCAAACAACTGAGATCAATTAGTAAGAATGAGTTTTGTCAAAAGAGGTATTGCCAAAACATGAATCATTAATTTCTTTAGGATCAAAATCCTAACAATCTCTCCCTTTCACAATACCGGGACAAAACTTTATAAATCATTCCTGCACAAGATTCGAGCAACAAAGACCAAAACTAAATAAGTAGAAAATCACAATTTTGTCTTTAGAATGAGATTGCCAACTTGCATTGCGATGCACACAATTAGGATTGAAAATCCTAACAGTGTCAACTAAAGATTGGTTGACCGTTAAAGATCATATGTACGGTTCGACCATAAATATCTCCCGTTTCTGTGTGTTCCACATCATTTGTTTTTGAAGTGATGGCAATCAAACCATCCATGTTTATGTAGTGTCATTAGTGATTTAACTCTTTTACAAATTTCATTATTTTTTGTTTATTTTTTTCAATTGATACAAGATTATTTAGAAATTTTACTCCTTTACAAACTCATTGGTGATTTTGTTTATTTAATTATTGATAACATATATATGCTTATAGATAAATACATGCACAAAAATACTTATAAGTTGGTGAAAATACATTATGTTATAATTTGAATTTTCCATTTTTAAAGGACATCTGATAAAATACGTAATACATGGAATTTTTAGTCGAGTTAAGTTGAATGTATGGAAACAAAGCAAACTAGATCTTTCAAAGTAATTTCACATTTTATCTCTTCAACATTTCGTAGAAGTAACAAGATCTCTAAGAGAAATACCACCAGCTCACTTCATTTTCAAGATTGAGTCATTCTCACAACTCTCACAACTACTGTCAGATGCTGAAGTTCAAAATTATGAATCGAACATTTTTGAAGCCAGTGGCTACAAATGGTTGAGTTTGTATACTATTTACTTTTTTTTTTTGTCCTTTCCTATTGAGATACATACCCATATTCTGATTCTTATAGTTCTTTTGTGTTCAACTTGAAGGAAATTATCTTTTTACCCAAATGGTGATAAAACAAGAAAAGGGAAAGGACACATCTCTTTGTACTTGGTAATCGCAGAAACTAGTAATTTACCTATTGGTTGGGAGGTCAATGTGAACTTCAAATTGTTTGTGTATGATCAAATTCAAGACAAGTACATGCCCATCCAAGGTAGGTAGTTTTTTTAGAACCAATCAATTTCCTTTATGATTGTTTGAGGTTTTTAAATTTTCATCCTCATGCATATTTTGCATACATTAATTATTCTACACACTTGATTTTTCTTCTTTATTTCAATACCCAGATGCCAATGGGAAGTGAAAAATCTAGAAATCCCCTAGATGTTGATTTGTGATTATGTATCAATTTTAAGTAGAATATAACAATCCCAATCAAACAATCAAGACAAAGAGACACAGCGATTTAACGTGGAAAAAACCACAATTGGACACCTCCAACTGTGATCAAAAAACCACGGGCAACAGCCACAAGAACAATCCACTAAGAAGAATTAAAGGAATTACACAAGTATACTCTCAATTACCTAGCGAATCCACAACGCCTAATTGAACCAACCTCTATGTGCCTCTTCCAACCCCATCTTCACCACGGAATTGTCTTTCTGATGAGCCACTCCGGATTCCACCAAAGCTTCAGGCTCGAATTCTTCAGAATCCACAACTGAAGAATAACTCTCTCTTTTGTAGAACAAAACACAACCTTTGATGTACTCTCTTTAGAACATGAGTTGAATACTCAATAAAACATCAAAGAAAACTCATAAAATATCCCCAGATATAAACCCTAGAAACCAAAAAGAAGATCTGGAGAAGTTATCCTAAAATCTGACCCAACACGCGAATTTATAGAATCTGTCCCGCGATCTCCGCTCGAGCTCAACACAGCCCGCTCGAGCGGACTGACCAAAAACTGCGTGCGAATAAACTGAGATGCGCTCGAGCGTAGGAGAATCTTCTCGAGCGTAAAATCACACCTTCCAGTATTTTTACAGGCGACTGCAGAGATGCTGAGAGCTTCCAATCCGCGCTCGAGCGTCCCTTTCCCCGCTCAAGCGGGAAGGCCAAAAATGGAAAAACTGGAAAAAAATAACATGATCGGACAGGCAACTTTGAATGCATTTTTGCATTTTGCTTCGGGGGTGCTGCCCCTCGACCCCGCCGTGGCGCTGCCCCGGACCCGCCAAGGGGCGCTGCCCCCTGGACCCCCGCGAGCTGACCGGGCAGCTCGATCCCCGTCATAATCAGCAAAGTGGCAATCTTGAAAGCTTTATCATCACAAACTTCTCTGAAATGCTTGATTCGGGTTGGATTCGCATCTAACAACTCATAGCCTCACTGAAATAAAAATGCGAATAAAATTACAACTCAAAGGAGTTTTGTCAAACGGGATTGCCAAGAAATAAAACCTAACAATCTCCCCCTTTGGCAATGCCGTGACAAAACACACCTAACAAATAAAATCCTAAACACCCCAACCCATTACAGCCAACAAAAGCCAACTTGTTTTTTCAAGGTCTTGATCTGCAAAATAGTTATTAGTGCCACAATCTCCAAAACAACTATTAGTTCTACAATAGTATATGAAAAAGCAATAGACATATGACACGATTATCTTGAAACATGAGATGGAAAACATGAATAGATGAAAACTAAGACTCATGAACAACAACTCTCAAACAACAAAAGCAAGATCATAAACCCCACAAGCAATGATATGACGATGTAAAAACCATGAACATACAAGAAGGGCAAATAGTGTATAGCAACATGCAAAACATATAGCCAATCTCCCTTATCAGACATAACAAAGTGTTCATGCTAAACAACTCTTGCAATGAAAAACCAAACTCACTTACACACCCAAATCAAGATGAACCAAACTCCCCCTCACTAAAAGCAACCACAAACACTGAAAAACAGTGAACAAGAAGAGAATGATAAAAATAATATGGTGGAGCAAGTAAGGAATTTCAGATTAGTACCTTAAAACACATAAGATTATCCAGGAAGCACCATTACAAGAAAACACAATGTGCACAGTCTGTAGAAGATTCCTCATGCAAGAAAGTGATGCATTATGTGAAAAGCATAGATCCCATGATAAAAAGTGTGTGTGTGACGCTTGGAGTTCGACAAACACTAGATTCAATCCTGGTAGTGATATGAAAGCCGGACCTCCGACAAGAGAATCTTAAGCACGACAAAGGAAAGTCAAACCACTAGGAATCAAGGGGTATTTGGTGAGTAAAGGCGGAGGCTCCCCCTCAATCAATGAATCTTTTTTTCTTTTTCTTTTTTTTTTCTTTCTTTTCCACATTTTTTTCTTTCTTTTGTATATTTTGTCTTCTTCTCTTTCTTTTTCTTTTTCTTTTGCACAATCATTGGTGGCTGACACGCTCAAGAGTATGGAAACCGAACCAGAGAAGCATGGATATAATAATGATGGCCTGGTTGGTGACTCTGAGGTGGCCTTTTCCTCATGGCTGGACTGCAAAGAATAGAGGGGAAAGCCATGGAGGTGCAAAAAAGATGGTAGGCGGTTAAGAGACTCAACATCACCCATGATATGCTAGTATAGGTCAATTCCTCTAGAAACACAAAAGATCAATGACAGAAGTCCATAGAAAAAAATAATCACTAGGGCGGAAGACTCCAGAATTTGCTAATCCAAGAATGTGTACAGAATGAGACATACTAATCAAAGAACACACACTCCAAAATGAGTAATGACCACAGAAAGCACACACATATTAACATGTAATGGATTTTCTCATCAATTCCAATATGTACCAAGGACCACTCAAAAATTTCAAGCTTGCAAAACCATACTAAGAAAATCTGTTTGGATTTTTTTTTTTTCAATTTTTTTTTTCTTAACCAAAGCAAGACAAAAAAACAAACAAGCACACATTAAAAGACCCAAAAAAAAAACACACAAAAACCTATAAACTAAAACGACCAAACAAATTAACACAAGTCAACTTTTCTCACCCAAATCTTTTTGATCTTAACAAAATTAGGTCTAGCGGTCTTGGTAAATGTCATGGCATTGTGAACACCCTCATGAATCTTGGTATTCTGCCTGGACATGTAAGGTTGTCTCCTAATCCAAAAAGTATTCGAATTCCTACCCTTCTGAGACACTCTCCCATGCAATTTATAACAATAAGATCGAATATGACCATGCATACCACAATGATGACAAATAAAAACAGGGTGTCCAGGATGTACCTTCTTTTCTTTTACCTTACCAACTCTAGGAAGTTTGAGAAGTCCATCCTTTTGTTGGATTTTTTGTTCTCCCTTTCCTTGAGTTCTTGTATCATGAGATGTTGAAGCACTCTGTTTTTGCTCTTTCTTACCACCAAAGCCAATGCCACTCTTGTCACAACTCATTTGTTGAGACCCAATGATATCCTCCAAAGTCTTTGATCCTTTGTTCCAAAGACCAATGGTAGCCATAGCACACTTGAGCTCTTTCTCTTTCTTGATCATTAGTTCTTCCAAAGCAACTTGTGACATCTCGAGAGATTCAATCTTTTCTTTATACATGGCATGGGTTTGCAACAGCTCATTCCTCTCTGTCTCACAAGTCAACAATTTTGCACAAAGAACTTGTTGATCATCAGCTATCTTGATGGCATTGATCCTAGCCTCGGAAATCTCCTCCTTAAGTTTGACATTCTCACATTCACATGCTTTGAGTTTCTTTGTGAGTTTGTCATTCAATTTGAATAACTTAAGAGACTCCTGATACAACTTTTCATAAGCTTGCTCAAGCTCTTCATGATCACTTTCTGAGGATTCATCATCAGTGATATTCTCAACCGACATCTTCGGAGAATCTGTTTGTCCTTCAGCTTCGGAAGCCGCCATGAAAGCCAGAAATTGTTTATGACCCTCTTCACTGTGATCTTCATTGTCACTTTCATCTTTATCAGATTCTGATTCATCATCCCAAGTGATAGCGAGGGCTTTCTTCTTCCTCAAACGAGTAGGGCATTCTGAAGCAAAGTGGCCAAATCCTTGGCATTCATAGCATTGGAGTCTTTCAGAGTTCTCTTGTATCTTTCCTTTCTCCTTCTTGGCTATAGGATTAATTTTGAGTTTATCTTTGCCTTTAGATTTATGAGAATGAGTAGATTCCAAAAGATTAGGATTCTTTTTCAAAAAAGATTTTTTAAATTGTTTAACAAAAGCAGCCATAATCTTGGAATCTCTATCACAATCCTCATCAGAATCCTCTCTAACTTTATGAGTACTACTAAAAGCAATATCTTTTTTTCTGTTTGAAATTCCTGTGTGCCTCATAAGTTTGGAGATTTCCAACCAACTGATCCAGCTTGAGGTTGTCAACATCTTGAGCCTCCTCAATAGCCGTAACTTTTGGTTGGAACCGATCGGGCAAGGATCTCAAAATTTTTCCCACAACTTTGGATTCTGGAATTTTTTCACCTAAATTGAAGCTGGAATTTACAATGTCACTCAACTTCGCATAAAATTCATCAAAGGTCTCACTATCTTTCATTGAAAGGTTTTCGAAACTAGATGTGAGCCTTTGAAGTTTTGAACGTTTCACAGAAGGAGTGCCCTCATGAATAGTTTGTAAGATATCCCAAGCCTCTTTTGCGACTTCACAATTACAAATACGACTAAATTCTTCAGGTGTGACAGCGCAAAAGAGAGAATTGATAGCTTTACTATTCCAGCTACTATTTTGGTAATCAGTTGTGTCCCACTTATCAATTGGTTTGGGGATTGTAACTCCATCAACGATAATTGTTGGTTCAGTCCACCCATTCATGACGGATTGCCAAACTTTTTCATCAATAGATTTTAAAAAAGATCTCATCCGAGCTTTCCAAAAAGAATAATTGGATCCGTCAAGTAGGGGTGGTCGAACCATAGAGTTTCCTTCACGAATTGTATCCATTATCACAAATCAAACAAGATCTCATTCTAAAAGATATATTTTTTTTAAAAAAAAAAAAAAATAGAACGACCTGCTCTGATACCAATTGAAAAATCTAGAAATCCCCTAGATGTTGATTTGTGATTATGTATCAATTTTAAGCAGAATATAACAATCCCAATCAAACAATCAAGACAAAGAGACACAGCGATTTAACGTGGAAAAAACCACAATTGGACACCTCCAACTGTGATCAAAAAACCACGGGCAATAGCCGCAAGAACAATCCACTAAGAAGAATTAAAGGAATTACACAGGTATACTCTCAATTACCTAGCGAATCCACAACGCCTAATTGAACCAACCTCTATGTGCCTCTTCCAACCCCATCTTCACCACGGAATTGTCTTTCTGATGAGCCACTCCGGATTCCACCAAAGCTTCAGGCTCGAATTCTTCAGAATCCACAACTGAAGAATAACTCTCTCTTTTGTAGAACAAAACACAACCTTTGATGTACTCTCTTTAGAACATGAGTTGAATACTCAATAAAACATCAAAGAAAACTCACAAAATATCCCCAGATATAAACCCTAGAAACCAAAAAGAAGATCTGGAGAAGTTATCCTAAAATCTGACCCAACACGCGAATTTATAGAATCTGTCCCGCGATCTCCGCTCGAGCTCAACACAGCCCGCTCGAGCGGACTGACCAAAAACTGCGTGCGAATAAACTGAGATGCGCTCGAGCGTAGGAGAATCCGCTCGAGCATAAAATCACACCTTCAAGTATTTTTACAGGCGACTGCAGAGATGCTGAGAGCTTCCAATCCGCGCTCGAGCGTCCCTTTCCCCGCTCGAGCGGGAAGGCCAAAAATGGAAAAACTGGAAAAAAATAACATGATCGGACAGGCAAGTTTGAATGCATTTTTGCATTTTGCTTCGGGGGTGCTGCCCCTCGACCCCGCCGTGGCGCTGCCCCGGACCCGCCAAGGGGCGCTGCCCCCTGGACCCCCGCGAGCTGACCGGGCAGCTTGATCCCCGTCATAATCAGCGAAGTGGCAATCTTGAAAGCTTTATCATCACAAACTTCTCTGAAATGCTTGATTCGGGTTGGATTCGCATCTAACAACTCATAGCCTCACTGAAATAAAAATGCGAATAAAATTACAACTCAAAGGAGTTTTGTCAAACGGGATTGCCAAGAAATAAAACCTAACAGGAAGGTCAGACGCTTTCACGGGATGAAAACAGAGTGCGGTTTTGCCCAATTACTCCCACTCAATACTTTCAATGATGCTGATAACAGATACCTCATTTGTGACACATGCATTTTTGGAGCAGAAGTTTTTGTTATAAATTATACTGGCAGAGGACAGTCTATAAACATACTGAAGGAACTAGACTGTACTTACACCTGGAAGATTGATAATTTCTCGTCTCTAGACGGTCAAATTCATTACTCTGATGTCTTCACTTTTGGAAATCGAAAGTGGTATGCAATGTTTGAGTTTGCACTCAATTACTAAATGCAAATTGAAAATTTGACAATTTACTGTTTTTTATGCCTTCCTACAAAACCAGGAATTTATAGATATATCCTAAAGGAGATTTAACTGCAAAGGATAAATGCATGTCCCTCTTTTTAGGGTTAGATGATTTGAAAACCTTTCCTTCTGAACGGCAAACATATACAAAATACAAGATGCGCATAAGGAACCAATACCATGGCGAGCATATAGAGATTGAAGGTGATATTTTGTATTCTTCTATTTTTTGTTCATATCTTAGGTGCCATTGACAACATGAACATAAATTTACCCTTCTTTTCCCTCTAAAAATCCAACAAATGAACATAAAAGTATAAAATAAGTATGAATACAGTCCGAAGAAATCATATCCATGGACACTGCTTGTCTCATTTGCAAATTATGAAGAGCTTTTCATTTATCACTACAAGAATTTTCACTTTTGGCGATTAAATTTTTAGTCGCCAAAAGTTAATTTTTAGTCACCGAAGGGTTTCAGCGACTAAATTATTTGGTCGCAGAAGTAGTCGTGGAATAATTGTCGGTAAAGATAATTAACGACTAAAATTATTTTAGTCGCCAAATGTATTAAATTATTTTAGTCACCAAAAGGTTGGACATAAAATTAAATTAGTACATTTTCGGCGACCAAACTTTTAGTCGCCTAAAGTCCCACATTTTTAGCTACTAAAATTTTAGTCGGCAAAGAGTTCTTGTTTTGGCTACTAAATATTTGGTCGCCTAAAGTCCCACATTGTTTGCTACTAAAATTTTAGTCTGCAAAGAGTTCTTGTTTTGGCTACTAACTATTTGGTCGCCTAAAGTCCCACATTTTTTGCTACTAAAATTTTAGTCGGCAAAGAGTTCTTATTTTGGCTACTAAATTTTTGGTCGCCTAAAGTCCCACATTTTTTGTTACTAAATTTTTAGTCGGCAAAAGTGTTTTTATTCTTTAGCTTTTGTTTTTAGCTACGAAATATTTTAGTCGCCAAATCTTTGCTTTTCTTTAGGCTACAAAACTTTTAAACGCTAGAATTTTTTTTTTTTGCTACAAAACTTTTAGTCACCAAATGTCTATTTTTTTATTTTTTTTTGGCTACAAAATTTTAGCCGCCCAAGCTATTTTCCCAATTTCTTTTTAGCTACTAATTGTTTAATCGCCAAAAACATGATATTATGTTTTATTGCAAAATTATAATTTCTCCACAACCTTTCCATATTCCATGCAACTTGTAATACGTACATAAACAAAATGATACATATACTATCAATCATTCCACAATCTTCATCCATATACAAAAAATAAATAACTTTAAATGTCAAAGTCCATACAAACCAACTATTGTCCAAACTAAAATAATAATTTCATACAAAATATAGAATCATACAAAAATCAAAGCCCTCCATATACAAAAAATACATTTATTACCAAGCGAAATTACCATTTGGCATGGTACAAATTACCATCATAATCTATACCACGACAAAAGGTGATATATGTACCATGACAAAAGTTTTTCTATAGACCATGACAAAAGGTCATATATGTACGCCGACAAATGGTCATATATGTACCACGACAAAAGTTTTTCTATAGACCATGACAAAAGGTCATATATGTATGCCAACAAATGGTCATATATGTACCACGACAGAAGGTGATCTTTGTACCATGACAGTCATTATCTGTTGATTGCCAAAAGTTTTTAATAGTGAACTACACAAAAGCTAAGGACGACAAAAGTATTATATTAGTTCTATACAGAAGTGAAATTTCTTCTCCATACACCAAAATGGATTATCCACAAGTCCATGCAACAAAGCCATCTACAAATGGAAAACTTAAGTTTTGGGAATGCACATGTATGCTTAAATGGATGGTGCTCCTTTTGTTGTTTTCGATTTTATAATTTATGCTTCTAGTGTTTCTTTTATCACTGGTGTTCAGTAGTGAGATTCTATATTCAAGAGGTAAAAAGAGACATCTCTATGAACTAGGACCAGGACCAGAGTAGGTTTCTAAGCATATCTCATCAAACTAGTTTCCCTAGTGAAGCACAAAAATGGTTTGATTTCACACAACGTTGAACCATAATTAGTTTCAAGGTGTTGATTTAGAAATTCATCGAATAATAATATTCTAAAGTTGAGGCATAAGGGAAATTTGTAGGGTGACGGTTGACAATAGGATTTTAAATTCATCTCCTTGTACCACCTTCCCTATTCAAGCACAATTTGAAATGGACTTGATGCAATAGTGGGACATACTGGGCTTCATGTTGTAGCTCACTATGATTTTATACAATAGTGGAAGTTTAAAGCTCGTATGATGATTGAGCCAAAACAGAAGTAACTCTTATGATGGGCTTTTCTTCAAACCATTTGATGAGGAAAACAAAAAACCTTTGCCTGAAGGGTTTTTTTTTTTTTTTTTTTTTTCCCTTCATGTTTTAATAAATATTATTAAAACACAATAATACCCACTTCATAAAAAATTTCAGGATACAAACTCAGTACCTTATGTAGTGTAGGTTGAATGATCCAGCTGCTGTTGAGTGACAATAATTGTAGTGATTGAATCACCTGCATATGTAGACAGAGCATTATATATACACACATTAAATTAGGGCCATATACATTATATATTAAACATCTGCATATATCCACACAACATTATATATACACACATTCACCTGTATATATTACACATCATCTTTGAAATTTATCATAAATTACAGCCACAAACATTAAATTTTGAATAAACCCTAAAGCAACAATGTGAGAAAATGGGGAAACAAAGCAAGGGGGATAGAGAGAGAGAGAGACAGAGACAGAGACGGAGAGAGAGAGAGAAAGAGAGAGACAGACAGAGACTGTGCGTAAGAGAGCTCAAGCGAGAGAGAGAGAGAGAGAGAGAGAGAGAGACACCTACAATATGTGTACAAAGCATTTTATATATACACACACACACACATATATTAAACATCATCTTTGAAATTTTTAATAAATTAAAGGCACATACATTCAAATTTGAATAAACCCTAAACTAACAATGTCAGAAGAGAGGAAAGCAGAGTAAAGAAGAGAAAGAGAGAGACAGAGTGTCACAACCCCATTCCGCCCCTAGTAGAATGGTACCGTGATGGCCAGTAATCCAAGATTACCGAAGGCCAACTTACAAAGATTCACACACAATCAGAGTATACATATGGGGCTTACATGTGCGGAAGCAATAAATTTAAATCTAATTAGTCCATAAGAGCTGTGCATAGATCAAATGAAATGACATACACTTTAACATGGTTTTACAACTTGAATACAAATAAAATAAAGTACATGTTACATCCTGATCAAGAGGCTTCTCAAGTCGACATATACAAAAGAGTTGAAATATAAAGCCAAGAAGCATAATCTTCAAGATGCAAGCAAAAGTATGAATCCAAAACATCATGCAAAACACATCTAGGCGTCACCACCGTCTTGCTCGTCACCTACATATATATAAGGAGAGGGTGAGCTTGGATACTCAATGAATGATATTAGAAATAAAGGTTTGCATGACTGATATTTAAGATCTTTATCAAACAATACATAGCATATCTTGTACAAAATCAAAGGATGAACCAAGTTCATCTGTCAAATCTTTCAAAGCTTCAAGGGATGCTTACTAGCATCTACATAATACAAAGGATGGCATTTCGGACAAACCCACGCGGTAAACCATCTGTGGCAAGGCAAATGAGATCTCAAACAAGGGTACTAGTTGCATTATAGTCCCCTAGCATTAAGGACTTTCAAAACAAGGGTACTATTTGCATTATAGTCCCCTAGCACTAAGGACTTTCTAAGAATGTCATCAAAACAATTATAATACTTGTTACAACTAGTAATAATCATTCATGCTTGATCAAATACTTTTCCAAAACAAAGCAAAGCTTTATCAAAACTTTATAATATAGCTTTATTAAAAATACCACTCACATAGCTCTTCGGGTGTAGGGATTAAGGCAAGAATCCAAGACCTACAAATACATGGCAAAGTCTACTGAATGCATTTCAAGAAGACAAGTAGGAATGCTCAAAGATGGTTATGAAATGCATTTCTCAAAACAAGCTTTACATGAGTGTAAATGATCCCGGCATTTCTTTCTAAAACCAAGTCAAAACAAACAATCATATGCTGGGAGTCAAACACTATTTTTCATCTCGAGAAACATGCTAGGTACCAACCAGGTCTTGGCCGAGGTCCCACACCTCTTGGCCGAGGTATGGTCCCGACGACCACATTCACGGAAATGAAGTCTAGGAAAAATATGGGTTTCCTTTGAAGAACATGAAGAATATGAACATGGAGAACATGAATGCTAAAATCATAGCTTCTTTATTCAAAATCAAAGATTTCATGAGATGAGTTCGAAAACATGGACATGGGTACCCATACTTGGATATTTCATGAAAACAAACACAAAAAATATGGAACTTGACACAAACTTTCGGATCAAAACAAGGTTTTTCTTCAAGAACACATGAACATCATTTTCTCTTTCTAAAACCAAACTTTAAATCAATGCATGGCTCCTAAATCATGCTAGATCATGCAATGTAGTTAGATGAACATAAAGAACAACGAGAGCAAATCAAGATTCTATCCTCAAAACTCGGATCTAACGGTTCAAGGTGTGAAGATCAAGCTTGGAATTCTACTCACTCTAATAACTCCTTCTTCCTCTCCCTAAAGCTTCTCTCTCAACCATGCAAAATATGACACACAATGATATGTTTTCTCCTACTGCCGGCTGACTTAACCCTCTACTGGGACACGTGGCACTACCGGATTGGATTTCCTCAAAAGGTGACTGAATGACAAGACAAGAGCATGACAAAGGATGTTCAACAAGTAAGGTGACATGGGCACTCCGGCAGGTAAGGACCTCGGATTAGGACAAGGCTTCTGCAAGTAAGGTCTCAATGATCTCAGCTAGGAAGGTTGACACCTGGCCTAGCTGTGCCACACCTTGGCCTAGATATGCCACACCTCAGTCTAGGTCATACCGGTCCAGAAACAAGATCACCAGGTGCAGGGATCAAAGATCTAAAATATTTAAAGGATAACATCTCGGCTTAGATGATACATATCTCAGCCTTGGTGATGCACACCTCGGCCTAGATGATGACATCTCGGCCAATATGCCAGGGTGAAGGTGGAGGTCAACCAAAGTGGTTCCAAGATAGTCCTAGGTGTTAAAGGTCCAAAGGTGTGACCTAGGCTTTAGGTGACCTCGGCTACACACACCAAGCAAGGGACAACACATACAAACAATACTCAAGCCAAAACACGTAGGTACAAAACAAGACGGAAACCTTACTTTAGGCAAAACAAATCAGAACCACAAATGCAAGCTTAACAAAAACAAAACATGCAGATGCACATGAACATGACTAAGACGAGGATGAGGGTCACTACACAGAGGGAGAGAGAGACTGTGTGAGAGAGCTCAAGAGACACAGAGAGAGAGATGCACGGATAGACCGTGAGCGAAAGCAAGAGTGTGAGAGAGAGAGAGAGAGAGAGAGAGAGAGAGAGAGAACCTGCGATGTGCGGCTATGACAGTGGTGATTTGTGACGGTGGTGATTTGTGTGGAGGCGGTGGTCGTCGTAATGTCAACCGTACGGTAGGCTATGGTGAGGGGGATTCTTTTTGTGAGGCTTGGTGAAGGACAGTGTGTGTGTGTTATAAAGTGTGAAGTTGCGTTGTATAATAGAGATAAGGGCGCGCGCGAAAAATAAAGGAATTGGCCGGTTGAAAATTGAACCTTTAGCGACTAAGGCCCCGTTTGTTTTGGGTGAAAGAGAGGGTATTGGGATTGCTAATACCAAGGTATTAGTAATAGCCTTGTTTGTTTTGGGGGAAGGCCTTGGGACTATTAGTCCCTTGGTATTACTAATACCCTTGGAGAGGGGATTGGTAAGGAGGAGGTAGAGATGGTATTAGAAAAATAGTGAGGGGATTAGAAATTTTTTTATTTTTTATATATGGGAAATTTTTTTTAAAATATAATTTTTAATTTTTTATATTTTTTTATTTGTTTTATTATTTTATATAAAAATAATTTAACAATTCCTCACTACTAATCCCCTCACTATCAATCCCTTCACTAATAATCCCCTCACTATTAATCCCCTCACTATCAATCCCCTCCATTCTATCTCCCAAAACAAACGGGGCCTAATTTCTCTATTTGTCGGCAAAGGAATATATATGTCGAGTAAATTTTTTTGTAGCCAAACGGTGACTGAACAGCAACGAAAATATTAGTCGCCAAAAGTCCTATTTGGCTACTAATTTTAATTTTAGTTGGGAAAAACCAATATTGCTGATTAATTTATTTTTTGGGGGCCTAAAATGTGGACTAACAACGACCAATCTCCTTTTTAGTCGCTAAAAGTGGAGTTTTTACCGACTAAATTTAAATTTTGTCGCCAATAAGTAATATTTATTGACGAAAATATTTTAGTAGCGATATCTTGAACCAACGCTGACAAAATTAATTTTAGTCACCAAAAAATGTACTTTCGGCGACTAAAAATTGTTTAGTTGCCAAAAATGGTCGCCTGAGGTGCAATTTCTTGTAGTGTATGTAGATCTTTTGGGTAGTTAAATAACAATTGTCCAATTCTCTTGCAGGTTCCGATTGTTTTACTTCAAGTTCCATCTCCTGGGGTACATCTTCGTTGTTGTCGTTAAGTGACCTCCATGATGCTTCTAAGGGCTTCCTCGTGAATGATACTTTAATTGTTGAAGCCGAAGTTAGCGCCATATCCACAGTGAAGAATTTCTCTGTGTAAATATGCGCGAGGCTTTTATCCCAGTAATACAAGGAAGTTAGTAGTATCCTTGTCCTTTTAATCTGTTAATATCATCTTGTGCATGGACACCACCTTATGAGTTAAAGACTTTTATGCTATGTAAGACTTCTTATCATGTGCGAGTTGTTTTTTAACTGTTTGTGATTCTTGACTGTGACTTGTTTACATTTAATTAAAATCATGGAGATAGTCTAAAGATCCAACTCCTTTTGAGAAATATACTTCTTGCAGGTATGAATGTTGATATTGTCATCACAATTAATATTGAATTTGACACAAAACTAGCCATTGTACATGATTTATATTTTAAGGATCACGACACAAGTGAGTTATTAGCTCATGTGTTTAAATCATTATTATAGATTACTGAAGGCAAATCAAATAGGCTGACAGTATTCTTAGGGAAACAAAACATTGTTGTACTGTTCTTTTTTTTTTTTTTTTTTCTTTCTAGGGTTTCAACAATGTTCGTTATAAAATTTCGGTGAAACATAATCCATATCCACCCAACCTTCTCAACTAGAGGCCCTTATAATATTTCACATATCTTCCTTTCAAACTCTATTTTGAATTTTCCTATCAAAATGAGTAGTGCTCTACAAAGCAGACAAAATTTACAATTTGATACAGCACTCATCTTATTAGTAAGCTGAGTCACATTTCACATACAAAGTTTTATTTTTCTAAATTATGAGCCAGTGTTAGCAACAATAACGCCAAGCCTAGATTGATAGGGACTTTGCCTTGTTATTTTTTACCAATCAATCAATAATTAGACGATTGTGTGTGTTTCTAATGCCTTGAATATTCAAGGACTTTTTTGGAATGAACAATGAATGAAAAATGAGACAAAGGATTGAAGAATAATAATATAAGGAAGGATATTATATTATTTTTCAAAGAAGAATACAAATACACTGATTATACAATGTTTTAACTATGAAAGGAAAATTCAATCTAGCAACTATTGTAAACAAAAATACGATAAGAAATAATCATTGGATTGACCATGGTGAGAGAACTTAATTTTTTGACAACTTCGGGTACCAAAGCTAAATGCTTAAGTTGTTAGAGAGCAAGTAATTAAAATAATAAAATTAATTATTTTCTAAAAACTTATCTATATCTATCTATCTATCTATCTATCTATCTATCTATCTATCTATATATATTATATAACGAAAAGGGGATTTTAGTGAGAAGAGCTAAGAGAGCTCTAAGGGCTCAATCCAAATTTCTTGATTTTTCAATTTTAAAAAATAATTAATAAATCACACACTTTTTTTTTTTGATAAGCAAAGAAAATTTTATTGATGAAATGTAACATACAAAGTATGTGGATACATCAATAAAGGGGAGAGGACAGAGCTAACTACAGCATAGAGCTAGTAACTTGATTCCCACACAGTGGACATCAAGAAAGGACCCGAACTGAAGCTAGCAACCACCCCAACAGTTGGCAAAAAACCAACCAGGGAAAAGACCAAAGCAAAAGAAACACACAACCATACCACCTCTGCACAATAGAAATATCACAAAGTTAACCTGATCTGGTGGAGATTGGATACAATGTCATAAACTGAATAATCCACTTTCAAATGCCATTTGGACCACAAAGCAATCTGCACTTTAATCTTTTCGCATAGAACTTGAATATCAGGATGAGCACCCTTAAACAAACATTCATTCCGCAACTTCCAGATAGACCAAAAAACAACAAAGGGGATAATCTGCCAGACTTTACCAATCCATGACTTGAACTTACCACCAAACCACCAATGCAGCAAGCTTGCAACTAAACCTTGTATAGCCTAGACTTGACCCCACCAAAATACCATGTGGGACCAACACTTCCAAACCAGAGGACAGTGCAGGAGCACATGATCAACAAACTCCTCCATAGTTTGACAGAACACACGCAGGTTATTAACACTCACATCAAGGACCCCAATCCTTTGGAGGAAGGTTGAGGTTTTGACCCTACCACGCCAAACCAACCAACAAAAAAACTGCATTTTTGGAGGAGCTAAGTTCATCCACACCCCTGGTGGTACTGCCATACCTGGCCCTGTAGCTAGATCCCACCGCCTCCTCACAAAAAAGACTGTGAACTGCCCTGACCTCTCTACTGCCCAAGAACAAGAGTCCTCAATACCAATTCTAAGGATTGGGGATAACACCAGCATTCCAATCAGCCTCTGCAGCTCCTCTTCTTCCCAAGCTAATAGATTTTTTCTAAATTAGAGCTGTCACCCCCTTGATAGACTTTTCTTCATACTGATTTGGTGCAGAGTCTCCTCCTTCTCTGTGGATAGGCTAAATAATCCAGGAAATTCAGTTTTCAAGCCTCTAGTACTTAACCAAGAATCATGCCAGAACCGAATTCTCCTCCCATTGCCAACAATGATTTTAATCTGACCTCCAAAAAATTCACCCAATTACTGATTATTCTCAGTTATCTGTGTAATATCCTTCCAAACCATGGAAGCCCTTGCTAACTAATTCACTGAAGGAATCCAAGCCCCATCAATTCTGCTATACTTAGAACACACCATTGATTTCCATAGAGCCTTATCCTCACTGCAAAACCTCCACCACCACTTTAGTAACAAACATGCATTAACTTGACCTAAGTTCCTCACACCCAAACCTCCTTGACTCTTATTATTAGTACCTCCTTCCATTTGACCAGATGTATTTTCCTGTTAATTTCATTCCCTCCCCACAAAAAGTTGGACTGAAGCTTAGTTATAATCTTAATAACCCCCTTTGGCATTTTAAAAATATAAAGAAAATAGATTGGTAAATTGGCCAAGGTTGATTTGATAAGTGTCAATCTTCCAGCAAAAGACAACAACTTTCTCTTCCAAGAAGAGAGCTTTTTCTGGACCTTGACCACAACTGGGAGCCATGTACTCTTCCTTCTGGGATCGACCCCTAAAGGTAAGCCTAAAAAATTAAATGGCAACTTCTTTGAAAGACAATTCAAAACCTTAGCCAAGTCCGTAGTTTGGTCTTCATTATACCCTGCCCCACAGACAAAGCTTTTGTGGAAGTTGATCTTTAATCCAAACATCACCTCAAAGCACCTTAATGCTCTCTTTATGTTCAGAACTTCCTCCTTAGCACCTTCACAAAAAATGATAGTGTCATCTACAAATTGAAAATGTAAAATTCCCAAGAGATGTGAGCCAACAGTGGCACCTTTAATCAAACCCTTCTCTATAGCCCTCTTCAATAACAGATTAAGACCTTCAGCTGCTATAATAAACAAAAAAGAAGATAAAGGGTCCCCCTACCTCAACCCCTTTTGTGGTTGAAACTCTTCAGTGGGAGCACCATTGACCAAAATAGACACCTTAGCTATAGTAATACAAGACTTTATCCACCTTACCCATCTTGCCCCAAAACTAAACTTATCCAACATTGATAGCAAAAACTCCCAATTTAATGAATAATAGGCTTTCTCAAAATCTAATTTCAAGATTATACCTTTCTTCTTAGCACTGTGCCACCCATGTACAACTTCATTGGCTATCAACACACCATCTAGGATGTGCCTACCACTGACAAATGTTGATTGCACCTCACTAATCACTTCTGGAAGCACCTGCTTCAATCTTCTGGATAATACCTTGGCCAAGATCTTATAGATGGAGCTAACCAAGCTAATTGGCCTATAATCACCCAAACCTAAAGGATTATCCTTATTGGGTACAAGCACAATGAAAGAGCTATTTACCCCACTGGATAGTTTCGTATTTGCATAGAATTCTTGAAGCATTTGAATTATCTCACCTTTCATTACTGGCCAACACTTCCGGATACAGGCAAGATTAAAACCATCTAGTCCTGGGGCTATGTTCCCATCACAATCTTGAAGAGCTGACCAAATCTCATCTTCAATAAACATTACTTTTAGATTCACTGTTGCCTCCGAGCTAATGACAGCAAAAGGACCTGAGATCATAGGCCTAATAGTCCAATTCTCTGAGAACTGCTACCTAAAATGACTAACCACAGCTTGTTTAACCTGATTAGGATTTTCAAGGCTCACCCCCTCCACAAGGACTGAATCTAACATATTTTTTCTATGCCTCCTACTAGCCATGATATGGAAGAATCTAGTGTTTTTATCACCATTACAAGCCCATAGCATTCTGGACTTTTGATGCCACAACCTCTCCTTATCTCTACTTATTTTCCACACCAGACTTGTAGCTTCCCTTCTCTTTTTAAGTTCCTCATTAGCTAAAGGCCTAGTTTCTGCCTTCAAATCCCACTCATGCATGTCCTCTTCAGCTGACTTTAGGAAAGAATCAATATTACCAAACACCTCCTTGTTCCACACGCTTAGATGAGTTCTTAAGACTTTTAATTTTCTCCATAGTCTATACCCTGCCCATCCTGACACTTGTGTATTTTCCCAAATATGTTTAACTTCAGGTATGAAGGTAGGATGTGAAAGTCAAGGATTTAAGAACTTAAAAGGTTTAGGTCCCCAATCCCTATCATCTTCTTTCAAGAAAATTAGGCAATGATCTGATATAGTTCTAGGTAAACCCCATAGCTTGAAAGAAAATTTTGCCAGCCACCTTGAATCCAACAGAAATCTATCTATCCTACTCCATCTATCCCCATCCACTTCATTACACCAAGTAAACTGCCTACCTAGCATAGGCAAATCAGACAACTCCAACTTATCAATAAACTTGTTAAAGTCCTTCATACCCTTGTCTCTTCTTGAGCATCATTTCCTCTCACACATGAGCCTAATTTCATTGAAATCCCTACCCATAAACCAAGGGTTTGGATAATGATGATAAACATCGACCAAAGCTTCCCAAAACTGTCTCCTTTTCAGAACCTCATTAGGTGCATAAATGTTGACAATGGCACATTCAAAAGAAGAGCGTGAGGAACCTGATAGTATAATGAAATTCCTGCTACAAAATAGTGTAGCGATCCCAGTTTTGCCACTTCGCTGAGTATGTCAGGGGTCGAGCTGCTTGGTCAGCTCGCGGGGGTCCAGGGGGCAGCGCCCCTTGGCAGGTCCAAGGATAGCGCCCTGGCGAGGGTCGAGCTGCCCGGTTAGCTCGCGGGGGTCCAGGGTTCAGCGCTCCTTGGCGGGTCCTAGGGCAGTGCCCTAACGAGATTGAGGAGCAGCACCCCCAAAACAAAAATGAAAAAGGCATTCGAAGTTGCTTGTCCGCTCGAGCGGGAGAGCAAGCCGCACGTGCGGATTTTAGGGGAGAGCAGCTTGCACACTGCTAAAAAGGCAGGTACGGGAGTGAGGTGCGGTGGATTGGCGAGATTCAAAATTTTTTCCCTTTTCTTCTCTCTTTGGACTGAAGTTGAATCACTTTTGTATATCTCTCTCTCTCTAAGAACATTTCCTCTCCCTTCTCTCTACATTTCCTACCAAAATCCTCACAAGATCTTTGATTTCTTCAAATCCTTTGGGATTTGCACCTAAGTTCTTCATCAAAGTTGGTTAGCTCCTCAAGGGCTTCGTTGTGTGCGGTGAAGATCGAGTTTGGACACCATTGATTTTGGGGTTTCATCTCATTTCTTCTTCAAAACTTGAGGTAGGAATTTTCTTAGAGTTATATATATATTTTTGCAAGATCTAGATGGTTTTCGAAATCATCATTCCATAGTTTTGAAAATTGATTGTTAATTCAAGAAGTTGAGCGATTTTGAAAGTGGGTTTGTCTCTTGTTCTTTTAAAATGATCTTATGGGTTTTGATCTTCGTTGATTGAAGAAAAGATGATTTTGGGAAGTTTTCTTTCAAAAGATTTGAGTTGTATAGTTTTGGTGAGAAAACCTAGAATTTAGGGATTTTCTTAAAGAGACTGAAAATTCATGATGATATTGTTATATTTATTTTGTGTGTTAAAATAAATGGATGTTTGGAAATTTTCTTATTTATATTTATATAAATGATGAATTTTAGGGAATATGAGAATTGTTGTTCATTTTGAAAATTATTGTTCAAAACGTTGAAATAGTCTTGAAATGACTAATTGTTAAGGAAACTTGAGAAGAGGGAATTGTGTTATTCCTTGGATGATGAATTGGAATAAAAGTATTTATATTCATCTTGTGTTATTGGCATATCAATTCATTTGATTACATTAAACTTTGAAAGTTGATTTGAAAACTTGCATTGAGAAAAGAATGTTGAGAAACAAGTTTTCATGGAATGATTTTGGGGTAAATACGTTGGTAAGCCTTGATAGGTGGTGTAGATGATATTGAATAAGTTGGCCTGAGAGTCCAGGGTGAAAGACCGAAAACCCGCGCAGATAGGTGTCGAGTCCTCCGGTTAATACCGATAAAAATGACAAATTGGTAGTACCTGTATAGTCTACTTGCAGACATTGACCTAGGGATTACCAGAGTCGTATTTACCGCCCTTGAAATAAATTGTTAAGTTTTGAACAATTAAAATTGCATGATATCATTGAGCATGATGGTTTTCAAAAGGTGAAAATGTGATTTATCTTCAAAAATGGCATAGCATGGCATGTGCATCTCATCTCTTGAGACTTGTATAAAATGTATATACTTTGTTAAGAATTTCCTACTGGGCTTTATGCTCACCCTATGGGATTTTTGTGTAGGAAAAGATGTGGTGATCCCACCGAACTAGAGGCGTGGAAATATGTGTGTTGGGAGTACAATGCTCTCATTTTGCTATGACTCTGTGTGTAAGCCAAGGACTGTGTTTGTGTGGGTTTGAATAACCGTTTTGTGTAACCAGGCTCAAGCCTTGGAAACTTGTAAACCCCTTGGGGGTATTTATTTGTTTATTTACTTGTTGTTGGATTAATGTATTGTTGCATGAAGAACTATTGTATCATGTAATGTAAGTTTGGATGTTTTCCTTGAAAGAGCCATAATTGTTGTATTGTCATTTGGGCTAGAATTTGGGGCGTTACAAACAGTCTTTGAGTATGAAAACATTCGTCTTCCAAATGCACAGAAGTCCACCTGCACTACCTTCTAAATCTACCCCCAAGAAATCCATCTCTTCATAAGGCCAAATAGATCTCACAAATCCTTCATCCATGGAACTTCTTTTTGTTTCTTGTAATAATAAGACATCCCCACTCGTACCCTTCACCAGATGCTTGATCATCCTCCTTTTTTTTGGCCTCCTCAGCCCTCAGACATTCCAAGATAAAATCTTCATAAATAAACTAAAATTTAACCCCAGTGCCCCTGATGACAAGCATTTAAAGTTTGCTTGCCCCCTCTGCATCTGCAAGCCTTGCCAAGTCATTCTCTTCTAGTTCCACTATCTTACTCACTCCCTCCTCTTCTTTTCCATGAAACTGCAGACCCAGAATTGTTCCCACATTCAGTGTTGTTTGTGCTTCTTCTATTAGATTTCTTCTTCAACTTCTTGATAGACTCTGAGAAGATGACAAGGAAGAAGCTACTGCTGCTGTTGCAACTCTAAAAATGGCTCCTCTTTGGAAGCTAAGACTGCCAACTACACCTTTTGTTTGTTAAGATTGGGTCTTTCACCCTCTGTGCTACTCAACTCCCTTAAAAGCCCTAAGTTACCTACATCCCTATTCAGAGTTTGAATTTCACTCATCATTGTCTTTTGTGAGTTGACTACCTGAAATGGGCCTTCCTCCTTGGAACATGCATCTATAATTCCATTCCCCATGCAACCCTGTTTAGCAACTCTAACTGGTGCATGATTCCCATCATTTCCCCTTCCCAGCACATCTGATCTGACTAGCCCTGTCTCCAAAACCTTGCTAACTCCGTCAGAGCCTCATCATAACTCCTCATCTCTTGCTGAAGTAGCTTGCCGCACACACCTTCGAAAACCTCCATTTCCAGAAAGCTGATCCACCTCTTCTTTGTCTCTAGATTGACTATGACTATATTTCTTACCATTGCTAGTGCTGGAGCTAGGACATAAACATGTTGGAAACTCCTCATAGACTCTTATTGGAATGATCTTGCCTCTACACTCCAAATAAACAGTGGAATTAATCATGTCCATACTCCTAGTAAAAACTCGAACTCTACCTTGCTAAAAGGTTTGAGGGTTATTAATATCATCCTCAAATTGAACCGCCAACCCCCAATGGCCTACTATACTTCGAAAGGTTATTACACTCCATAGATTGATTGGAATACCAAAACAATATAACCATACACATCTCTCTTGCTCTACAAACTGGCCATCATTTCATTCTTCAACTGAGTCACACCACTTCAAGCCCTAGTTTTGAAGCTGCAGCTTCCCTTCCTTCATATGCTGGACTGAGCTGAAAGATAGCAGCACTATTCTACCTCCACACTCCCTAACAATCACATCCTTCATCCCCCTTTTACATAGCTCAGCTCGGAAGTCCTTGAAAGCTAAAAAACTGCTCAGTCTCACTACTAAGCTTTCATATTGCCATCCATTACCTTCCTCGTAAGCCTTGATCACCACTTTCTCACTAGCACTGGATCCACTATTCACTAATACCTCTGCATACGACTTCTTATCTCCATGGCTCTGCCTCTGTTGCAAATAAAACCTCTGATTTGTTCTCTTCCCAACCTCACCTCTACATAGCCCCTATGCTCCATTAGGTCAAACCTGTGAAATTTTTGACACTAAGCTCTTTTCACCATCAATGCCTTATTATCACACCATAGACCATCTGCCTTCTGAATCGCCATAGCTGCAGCCACTTCACAATCATATCTAACAAATCCGAATCTAGATCTTGTTGCTTGCCTTTGCTTCCCTGGAATAAACACATCCTTGACTATGCCGAACTTACTAAAGAGATTGAACAACCCCTTAGGATCCAAGGAATCTGGAATGTTATCCACAAAAATGGTGACCAGCCTTACCTCCTTCCGAAATCCTCTCTGCCATCCCCACCTTCTCCTGTGAACCACTGGGTTCCAACCACCTTGCTCCATTAACATTTTCTTTTTTAAACAAAGAATGTATTTTTTATTCCTAAAATCATTTCTTCTTTACCATCAAATAAGGAAGGACTTTTCTAATTAAGAAAAAATAATTAATAAATCATACACTCAAAAAAGGAGTTTTCCAATTAAAAAAAATTAATAAATCATACACTCAAAAATATTTCATCGTAAAATATTTTCTATTAAAATATTTAAAACTTTTCACCATAAAGTATAAAATAATTTATATGATTAAAATTTCATAACATGTGTTTTTTTTCTCCCACCATGACCATTACTACTCAACGTGTATATCAAATCTTATTATTTTCATAAATAGTAAACGTTAATAGGGTTTCTTTTAATTAAACCTTTAAATTATACTACCATAATTACCATTTCAAATTACTTCTTCATTTATGTTTACCATACAAAATTTATTTTCAAAATTGCTTCCCTAAGATTGCATTAATACATGATTTTGATACATTCATACATATACATATGAAAAATAATTAATTCTTTAACTTAAAATTTAAACATTATTGATTCTTTAACATGGCATGGACTTCTCTCTAGTCCTCCATCGGATTGGAGAGGTGTTGTTGGGCCTTGTGGACTCACTTTTTGGCCCCATTTTGATAATATAAAACCATTAATATTTTTAGTATTCATCGAGTACATCATCCCTGTAAAGAATCAAGTTGATCAGATAACGGTAACCATGTGTTTGTATCAATTTTGTATGAAAAAAATGGATGGTGAGAAAATAGACGATTTATACTAAATTGATCAAACACGTGATTTCCATATCTGATTGACCTGATTTTTTTGCAAGGATGATGTACTCAACGAACTCTAAATTGTGAACAGTTTGAATCATCAAAACGGGATCCAAAATTTGGCCCATTGAATGTTTAATCCAATATTAGAACCCCCAAACTAACTTGTACTGGTCACAAATCAATAAATTATGATATAATTTATACATAATGTTTAAATTTATTATTATCAAATATTTTTACTAAGATTAAAGTTAAAATATGACATAATTTAGGGCGGCTCTATCTTAGATAAATTTTTAATATATGAATATATGTAACTATTTATTTCATAGTGTTAACATAAATATATAATTGTTTTACCCAAGTTCAAATTTTTTTAATAGATATGCATAAAATATGTTCATATTTCTTATTTAAAAAATAAAAAATACTTATAAATATTTATTTACCAATTTAATAAATAAATAAATAGGTCAAATGATTCTTGGGCATAGATCAAGAAAATTTTTAATGATTATGTGAAGGTCACATTGACAAAAATAGACAAGTCATTTATGTGTTAACTTTGATAAAAATAAATAAAATTTAATTGATTATAAATCATTTTTATTACATATTTTAGATAAATTTTATATTATTATTTAATTTTAAACCTAATTTTGGATTATTTATTAATACTCGTGCATAACACTACTAAGGCCACTTTGTCGGCTCTTAACACCACGTAAAAATAAAACTAACTAAGATTTTAAAAAGAAAAGTGATTTTTTTTTTATTAAGTAGTTTCAGAATACAAAAATTGCTAAAATTTATAGGTTATTCACACAAAACAAAATTAAAATGAAACTAACTAAGATTTTAAAAAAAAAGTAATGCTATTTTTTTTTTTTATTTAGTAGTTTCAGAATACAAAAGTTGTTGAAATTTATAAGTTATTGACACAAAACAAAATTAAGAAATACAAAGGTTATCACTTGATTTTTTATTTTTTTATTTTTAATTAAGTAGCTTTAGAATACAAAAATTGTTAAAAATTATTAGTAGTAGACACAAAATAGATTTGTATAATAAGATATCATAAATGCTTATTTATTAATTACACAAAATTTAAATTTTAAAAAAATTACAGTTGTCATTTAACTCTTATCTAATTTTTAACTGACTGCACCTCAATTCTTACTTTTGAGGTTTTTTTTTTTTTTTTTTTTTTTTTTTTTTTTACAAATTTTAAAAAATTATAGGTGACATTTCACTCTTATCCAATACTACCTGCTTCTGTTCTTCTATTATTACAGTTACATTAAATTTTTTTTAAGGTTTATTTTATTTTATTTTTGAATTTTTAAATTTCAACTTGATTTTTTTTTTCAATCTTCATTTGATGCTTACTGAATTTCTCTCTATATCATTTTTCAAAAATTTATTTAATTTTCTCTTTCTATATTCTTAAAGTTCATCCTCAAATTTAAACTTGATTTTTTTATCTTTATCTTATATTTACAGAATCCACTCTCGCTCTTGATTTTCAGTTACTAAAAAAAACACTTTCCGTGACGAACATGTTTGGTCGCGAAAAGTACCATATTTGGTCGCTAAAACCTTTTCGTGACCAAAATATGTTGGTCGCGAGTTGGTCGCTAAAGCCTCGTCACAGATAGTTTTTTGCGACCAAAAAAGCCTTTGGTCGCTAAAAGTGACCATTCGCGACCAACTTTTTTGGTCGCGAAAAGTCCAATTCATATTAACCAAAAGTAAACTTTTAGCGACCAAAGATAAGTTGGTCGCCAAAAGTCAGCGCCTTGACCAAAAAAAAATAATTCTTTTGTGCTCCCTAGGACTTGAACTCCTGACCAAGGAGTCACCATGCACCCAATCCACTCTGCCAATAACATACTTCTTGTTCATATTTGACAAAAAAAATATATAACCCATAAAAATTGGGTTATATATTATTTTATAAAACTTTTAATGCCTAAATAGAAAAATAGCATGTAATTATTGTAGTATCATTTTTTTTTAAAATTTATCCCGCCACAACTTTCCGCGACCAACTTTTTTTTTTGGTCGCCAAAGGGTAATCTTCCGCGACAAAAAAAGCCTCTGGTCGCCAATAGTAGACTTTTCGCAACCAACTTTTTTTTTTGGTCGCCAAAAGGTGATCTTCCGCGACCAAAAAAGCCTTTGGTCGCCAATAGCATACTTTCCGTGACCAACTTTTTTTTTTGGTCGCCAAAGGGTAATCTTCCGCGACCAAAAAAACCTTTGGTCGCCAATAGTATACTTTCCGCGACCAACTTTTTTTTTGGTCGCCAAAGGGTATACTTTCCGCGACCAACTTTTTTTTTGGTCGCCAAAAGGTGATCTTCCGCGACCAAAAAAGCCTTTGGTCGCCAATAGTATACTTTCCGCGACCAACTTTTTTTTTTGGTCGCCAAAAGGTGATTTTCCGCGATCAAAAAATTGTGGTCGCCAAAAGTTAAATTTTAGTCGCAGAAAGTGGACTATTTGCGACCAAAAAAAATAGGTGGTCGCCAAAAGTGTTTTTTCTTGTAGTGTAAGTTTATTATTTTTTGAAAATTTATCTAATATTCTCTTTCTATATTCATCTTCAAATTTAAACTTAATTCCTTTAATCTATATCTTATAATTATAGAATTTCAATCTTACTCTTCCTTTTCAATTGAGTTTATTCGATTGAGTGTATTTCAAAAAAATTATTACTTAGTCTTGCATATTTATATAAACATATATTATTTGAATACATATCTAAATTAATATCATAGTATTTAGTTAATTTTTAATATGTTTAGTATTATTTATCACATTTTGTTACTTGCCCATGCATAGCACGGGTTTTACGCTAGTATTATATAAGCAAAAGAGAGTTTTTAATAACATTGATTGTGGGAGCTCTAAACTCTTAAACTAATTTTGTTAATTTATTTATTTTTAAAGAAATTAAAAATAAAAATCTATTGGTTAGTTCCTTAAGTCAGAAGTTAAAAAATCAAAAAAAAAAAAAGCTCTAATTATCTATGATTTTTAATTTTAAAATTCAAAATAATATGGTAAGTCACCCTCATCTTTTCCAAAAATAATGTTGATCAAAACAATTCAAATAAAGAAATAACTAGCATAATTACCTGTGCTATGCACGGGTATAAATAAATAATCAAAAATTAATTTTTAAAATTAAATAATAATCTAAAAAATTTATCTACAATATTTAGCAAAAATGTTTTAGAATCAATTAAATTTTATTCATTTTTATCACAGTTACATATAAGAGATTTTTTTATTTATTTATTCTTATGTCATTAATTGTGTGCTCTAAGTTCTTAATAACAAATATATGTCATAATTTAAGTGGTCAAAATTAAAAAATAAATCACAAAAATTATATTTATGATAAAATATAAATACATTTTGTCTTATGAGTTTCGTAAATTTAATTTAT
Source organism: Camellia sinensis (assembly GCF_055761805.1). Lineage (NCBI taxonomy): Eukaryota > Viridiplantae > Streptophyta > Magnoliopsida > Ericales > Theaceae > Camellia > Camellia sinensis. The sequence continues at coordinate 95,494,671 of NC_138962.1, forward strand.
CATATGATAGTGGTAAATTACATTTGTCAATATAGTAATTTTTTTATGTTTTGTGAAGTCTAAAAATTATAATTTGTCTTTATGTTATAAGATTTACGTAAAAATGAATTAGGATTCACTTGTGATATTAAATTTGGGATTTGATTTACGCCCACTTGTCCTTCACCTAATCATTAAAAATTGTCTTGTTTTGTTCCCAACTTATATGAATCATTTGACCTATCTATTTATTAAATTAGTAAATAAATATTTGTAAATATTTTTTTATAATAAAAATAAGAAATATGGACTTATTTTATGCATACTTATTAAACAGTTTGAACTATAGTTTTTTTTTTTTTTTTAAAAAAAAACTATATATTTGTAGCACTTGTACCCTTTTTAAACTTTTGAAAAGTGTATTTGAATCATTTATTATGTTTTGGGAATCTTTAGTGTTGTTGTATCTTGGTTTTGGCTGAGTGAAAATTTATTTAAACTTGTTGGGATTGCTCGTTCACGCTTGTTCCCGTTGAAAAGTTGTTTGGAAGCTTGAAAATCTTGTTCTGGGGTTGATACCGGTCTTGGTGGTGTCGACACCTTCTTCTTTAGTTGGCCACAAGGGTTGACACCAATCTGGGAAGGGTTGACCCTTGTTCTGAAATTGCTCACTGCATTTTGGTGTCGACACCAGTCTTGGAAGGGTTGACACCTTGCATGTTGCACTCTTTGCCTTTTTGCCTGAAGGGTCGACACCTCTGCTGTAAAGGTCGACACCTGTGTTGCTGTCAAACAAAATGTTCCAGCTTTTCTTCATAAGGGTCGACACCTGCGACTTTTTTCAGAATTTTCAGTCGGTTTGGGGGTCCACTTTTGGGGGATTTTGACTTGATATTTTAGGCTGACTTTGGGGCTTATTTCTATTTTGACCTAGTACTATAAATAGGTTCCCACTTAACCCTTTTCTTTATTTCTTCTTCTCTTTTCTCCCTCTAAACCGTATCACTCTCTCTCTCTCTACAAAATCACTTTTTGCTCTAAGATCTCTAGATCTACTCACCTAGATTGATCTTTTCACCATGGTCCTTTGAGATGGATTGTAGATCTCGTCAAGGGCTTCCTTTTGGTCCGAGTGGTTCGTGGTTTCAGCGTCGGTGATTTTTGGGTGGTTTTCTCTCCTAAGCTTGAGGTAGGGATTTCTTTACTCCTTTCCAATACTTCATCTATGGATAGTGTAACAACCCTCACCTTACTCTTGTCATACTTGCATACATTCATGAATGATCTTGTCTTGTTATGTAGTTTTGCAAGTTTTGCCTTGCCTTGTTTTGTTTGAGTATTGCTTGCATGATTTTGTTCCTTGCTTGGTGTGTAGCCGAGGTCATCTTGAGCTTAGTTCACCTCTGAACCTTTGTACTTAGAACTATTTTGGAACCACTTAGTCGACCCCCATCTTCACCACGGGCATGTTTGCCGAGATGTTTTGCACTTAGTGATCCTTGTCCTTGGGCAGGTATGGCCTAGGCCGAGGTGTGGCACACCCAGGCCAAGGTGTGGCACAGCTTAGTCAAGTGTCGTCCTCCCTAGCCGATGTCTTTGTTACCCTGTTGCCGAAGCTTTTACTTTAGCCGATGTCATTATTTGCCGATGTGTCTTGCCTTAGCTTGCTGCATACGCTTTGTCATAGACTTGTCTTATCGATCAATCACCTTTTGAGTTGAACCAACCCGGTAGCGCCACGTGTCCGAGCTGATTGTTAAGACAGCCGGCAGACCTAGAAACAAATCATTCTGTCTCAAATCTTTGCCTTTAGAGAGAGAAGCTCTAGAGAAAGGAGGAGAAGTTCTTGTGTAAGAATAGATCTTAAAAGCTTGATCTTCGAGGATTGAACCGTTGGATTCGAGTTTTCAGGTTAGAATCCTAACCTACTCTTGTTGTTCTTATTGATCATCTAGCTGCATTGCATGATCGAATTTGTTTTGCATATCATGCATCGATTTGAAGTTGGTTTCGGAAGAGAAAGATAGTATTCGTGTGTTCTTGAAGAAAGTCTCGTTTTGATTCGAAAGTTTGGAACAATGAGGAAGATGAATGCAAGATCATAACTTGTTATAAAAATCATGAGGAAGATGAATGCAAGATCATAACATGTTTTGTGTTTGTTCTTGCATGACCTTCTTGTATGGGTACCCAGGTCCATGTTTTGAACTCATGGCATGAAACCTCAGATTTTTATAACAAGTTATGATCTTGCATTCATCTTCCTCATGATCATGTTTATCATGTTCTTCATGTTCTTCAAAGGGAAACCCAGGTTTTCCCGACTTTGCTTTTGAATGAGGTCATCGGGACCACACCTCGGCAAGGAGGTGTAGGACCTCGGCAAAGACCTGGTTGGTACCCAGTGTGTTTTCGTGAGACGGAAGCAGTGTTTAAACTCCGAGCATGTTTTGCTTTGTTATAGACTTGGATCTGGTGAGAATGCCGGGATCATCTGCATGCATATAAAGCTTGTTTTGAGAATGTGATTGCCATGTGATTGTAGGTCCTTGATCTTTGCTTTGAGCCTACACCCGAGGAGATCTAAGTGAGTGGTATTTTTAATAAAGCTATGTTATACTGTTTTGATAAATATTGCTTTGCTTTGTTTTGACGAAAGTATTTGTTAAGCATGAATGAATAGCTCTGTTTTGATGTATCAAGTATAAGCTTTGTTTTTGATGTCATCCTTGACAAGTCCCTTGTGCTGGAGGACTCTAAACTTTCGCAGCACTAAGTATGAAAGGATACGGTCCTTTCTTGGAAAGACTATCGTGTTAAAGCGGGCTACGGGCCTAAGTAACACAAAACTATCGTGTTAAATCGGGCTACGGGCCTAAGTAACACAAGACCATCGTGTTAAAAGGAGCTACGGGCTTAAGTAACACAAGTCCCTTGTGCTGGAGGACTATAAACTTTCGCAGTACCTTTGACTAATCGATTACGGATCGTGCAGTCCTTGTTTTGCCACTGACGGTTTACCGCGTGGACTTGTTTGTTCGGAAAGCTTGATTTGTGTTTTGCCGATGCCAGTAAGCATCCCTTGAGACTCGTAAGACTTGATATATGAATACGGTTCATCTCTTGTTTTGATAAAGTTTTGATGTGTTTTGCTCTGGAAGGATCTCGGCTAATATTCGTATGATCTTGGCATGTTTTGTTTGGAAAAGACTTCGGCTATATTCATGCAAAACCTTTATTACTAGTACCATTCACTGAGTATCCAAGCTCACCCTCTCTATATATATGTAGGTGATGAGCAGGACGTCGGCGACACCTACAATGTGTTTTTGAAAGCTTGTTTTGGATCCATGGTTTTGTCGGCTTTGTTTTGTATTCACGTCGGCGATGTCATTTCTTTTATGTCGGCGAATCTTGAAAATCATGCTTATTGGCTTGTATTCACTGTATTTTGTATATGTCGGCTCGAGAAGCCTTTTGATCAAGATGTAATATGTATTTTACTTGGTGGTATTCAAGTTGTAAAGATGTATGCCATTTCATTTGATCTATGCACAGCTCTTATGGACCACTTGTATTTTGATTTGTTTCTTCCGCATTTGTGAGCCCCGTTATTTATACTTTGATTGTGTTAAGCTTTCGAAAGTTGGCCTTCGGTAATCTCGGATTACTGGCCATCACGGCACCAAACTACTAGGGGCGGTTTGGGGTCATGACAGAATGGTATCAGAGCACAAGTTCCTCAGTATACGTTATTCACACACTTTGAGTCCTAAAGAGCATAGGATTTCCCTTAGAAAGATGTTAGGATTGCATCATGGTGCTTACTATTTGAACGAGGTGTACATTGTCTTGATATGCCTACTTGTTACTTGCCTACGTGGTTATTTGCTTATTTGTTTTAAAGTCACACTTTGCATGCTCATAGCATCATGAGGAGAGGTAGACCTCCAATTGGCCGGGATCAGCCCGAAGACAGATTGGACAGACTGGAAAGATTAGTTGAAGGTTTGGCTCGCGAGTTGAGGCAAACAAGACAGCAGTACACTAGTGCTACGTCGACTCAGGCCGAGCAGACCAACGGCCGAAATGTAGTTCCGCCTCCACCTCCTCCAGTGCCGTAAGTTCCTCCACAGCCAGCCTTATATGGGGATGGCACGATAGCTTTGATCAGGGAGTTCAAGAAAATGAAACCACCGAGATTCTCTGGGGGTATAGAGCCAATGAAGGCTGAGGCGTGGGTTTTGGAAATGGAAAAGTTGTTCGAGATCTTTCCTAGCACCAACGCTCAGAAGGTGACGTTGGCAGCATTCACGTTAGATGATGACGCTCGCAGATGGTGGATGATGGTTTGAGAAAGCAATCCAGATCTGACCTGGACCCGATTCTTAGAGTTGTTCTACAACAAACACTTTTCCCTGAGTGTTCGAAACCGCAAGGCTGCCGAATTTCAGACTTTGACGCAAGGCAACCGAATAGTGGCGGAATACGACCGCGCTTTTACTGAATTGGCGAGGTTTGCACCTCACATGGCCAACGATGAATACATGAAGGCCAGGAAGTTCGAGAGTGGGCTTCGCGGACCGATTCAAGACCGGGTTAACTTGCACAATATGCCGACTTACGCCGAAGTGTTAGACAAAGCCATTCAGGCCGAAGCTAACCTGAATCGATACCAGAGCTCAGGAAAGAACCAACGAAAGAGACAGAACTATGACAGTCGCCGAGCACAGCTGGGCACCAAGAAGAAGACGAACATGGGCAGTGCTGGTAACCTAAGGCAGGAAAGTAATGCTAAATCGACGTGTTCGGATTGTGGGAAGCAACATTTTGGGGTCTGTTGTCGGACGTCTGGAGCTTGTTATGAATGTGGCAAAATGGGTCATTATGTGAAAGATTGCCCTAAGACAAAGGCTGATAACAACAAGAAAGGTGAGAATACCTCGGGTTCCGTCCAGAAGGGTAATATTAGAAAAAGACAGATGAGACAGGGCAGAGTATTTGCGCTAGTACCAGGGGACACTCAGAATGCTGAGACAGTGGTGTCAGGTATACTCCTAATTTGCTCCCAAGATGCCTATGTGTTGATTGATTCGGGTTCTACGCATTCGTTTGTATCTACTAAGTTTGCCGAGAAAATTAATAGAGAACTAGAACCCCTTGATTATGTACTATCTGTGTCTACTCCATCTGGGAGATCTATGATTGTTGCATCCGTTTATAGAGCATGTGTTGTTGTGATTGAGAATGTTGAATTGTTGTAGATTTAATGCCTCTAGACATAGCTCATTTTGATGTTATACTGGGAATGGATTGGTTAGTCGCAAATCATGCATCTATTAATTGTGTTTCGAAAAGTGTCACACTGAGACCCCCAAACCTAGCCGAGGTTATTTTTCAAGGTAAAGGGATAGTGCCCCCACCTTACTTGATTTCGTCCATTAAGGCCTATAAGTTAATTCAGAAAGGGTGTCGAGGCTACTTGTGTAGTATACTGGGTGATCAGAATGGAAATGTTAATTTAGCCGACATCCCAGTTGTTAATGAATTCCCCGACGTCTTCCCGAACGAATTGCCTGGCCACTTAGCCGATCGAGAGATTGAGTTTACTGTTGATATCATGCCGGGAACCCAGCCGATCTCCAAAACACCCTACAGGATGGCCCTAGCTAAACTTAGGGAATTGAAACTGCAATTACAAGAATTGTTGGATAAGGGATTTATTAGGCCGAGCACTTCACCATGGGGAGCACCTGTTTTATTTGTTAAGGAAAAGGATGGCACACTCCGTCTTTGTATCGATTACAGAGAACTTAATAAGGTCACCATTAAGAACAAGTACCCATTACCTAGGATTGATGATTTACTTGACCAATTACAAGGAGCACGAGTCTTTTCTAAGATTGACCTTAGGTCTGGTTATCACCAGCTTAAAGTTAAAGCCGAAGATGTTAAGAAGACTGCTTTTCGGACAAGATATGGTCACTACGAGTTTTTAGTAATGCCTTTTGGAGTGACCAATGCCCCTGCTGTATTTATGGATTTAATGAACAGAGTCTTCAAGCCATATTTAGATGAGTTTGTAGTTGACTTCATTAATGATATATTGATCTATTCCAAGAGTAAAGCTGAACATGAAAATCATTTGAGACTTGCCTTACAGATTTTGAGAAAATGGAAATTGTATGCTAAATTTAACAAGTGTGAGTTTTGGCTTCCTACTATCTCATTCTTGGGTCATGTGATTAATGAAGAGGGTATCTCGGTTGATCCTAGCAAAATTGAAGCCGTAGTAAATTGGCTGAGGCCGACTAATGTGTCCGAGATTCGTAGTTTTCTGGGTTTGGCAGGTTATTACAGGAAGTTTGTGAAGGATTTCTCAAGGATTGCAATTCCATTGACGCAATTGACTAAGAAGGGAACACTGTATGAATGGACTAAAGATCGAGAGTAAGCTTTCCAGGAACTGAAGACGAGGTTAGTTACAGCACCAGTACTCGTACTTCCATCAGGTAATGAAAAGTTTCATATCTATAGTGATGCATCGCATAAGGGTTTGGGTTGTGTATTGATGCAAAAGGGTAAAGTCATAGCATATGCATCTCGTCAGTTAAAACCACATGAAAAGAACTATCCTACCCATGATTTGGAGCTAGCAGCCGTCGTATTTGCTTTAAAGATTTGGCGTCACTATTTGTATGGAGCTTCTTGTTAGGTTTTTACAGATCATAAGAGTTTAAAGTACCTGGTCACTCAGAAGGAATTGAATTTGAGACAGAGAAGGTGGCTTGAGTTGTTGAAAGACTATGATATGCAAATTCAGTATCACCCAGGTAAAGCTAACAGCGAGGCCGACGCTTTGAGCAGGAAGTCAGATGGAAATTTGGCGTGTTTGACCATGATAGCAGTGGAGCCGACTATTGTTGATGAGGTAAAGACAAGACAAATGGAGGATAAATTCTTCAAGAAAATAGCCGAGGAGATTGTCATAAAGCCGAGATCAGGATACACCATCGAAAATCAAGTGCTCAAGTTTGAAAGAAGGTTATGCGTGGCCGACATCCCAGAGTTAAGAAGGAAGATTTTGCAAGAAGCCCATAATTTCAAATTTGCCGTTCATCCAGGAAGCACCAAGATGTATCAAGATGTGAAGCGGACCTTCTAGTGGCCAAATATGAAAAGAGAAATAGCTGAGTTCGTATTCTAGTGTCTGTGTTGTCAGCAAGTGAAGGCAGAACACCAGAGACCAGCAGGACTTTTACAACCCTTGCCAATTCCTGAGTGGAAGTGGGAACATATCTCCATGGATTTTGTGGTGGGTTTGCCGAGGACGCAAAGAAGCATGGATTCAATTTGGGTTATCGTTGACAGGTTAACTAAGTCAGCACACTTCTTGCCAGTTAAAACTACGTTCAATGCCGACCGACTTGCCAAACTGTATATGAATGAGATTATTAGACTTCACGGTGTGCCGGTGTCCATTGTATCAGACCGAGATCCGAAATTCGTTTCTAGATTTTGGCAGAGCCTGCAAGGAGCCTTGGGGACTGAGTTGAGGTTTAGCACAACTTTTCACCCCCAGACTGATGGGCAAACGGAAAGAACCATTCAGACACTTGAGGATATGCTCAGAATGTGTGTATTGGATTTCAAAGGAAGTTGGGAATCGCATCTGCCATTAGTAGAATTCGCATACAACAACAGTTATCAATCCAGCATTAGAATGGCGCCGTACGAAGCTTTGTATGGAAGGAAGTGCAGGTCGCCGATATGTTGGACCGAGGTGGGAGATACAGCTATGATTGGCCCCGAGTTAGTTCAAGGAACGACCGAAAAGATTAAGCTCATTCAGCAGAGGATTAGAACTGCACAGAGTCGACAGAAGAGTTATGCCGACCAGAGGAGAAGGGAGCTAGAATTCGAGGTTGGGGATCATGTATTTTTGAGGATCTCGCCGATGACAGGAGTTTCAAGATTTGGAAAGAAAGGTAAATTAGCACCCCGATATATTGGACCGTTTGAAATTCTTGAGAGAATTAACCCCGTTGCCTACAGACTTGCTTTGCCGCCAGATTTAAGCCAAGTCCACGATGTGTTTCATGTTTCGATGTTGAGAAGGTATATCCGAGATCCACTACATATAATTGATCATTCTGGGATTACGGTTAATGAGGATTTGGGCTACGAGGAGAAACCAATGAGGATTATTGACAGGCAAGTGAGGCAGTTGAGAAACAAATCAATACCAAAGGTAAAAGTCGAATGGAAGGAGCATTATGGCACAGAAGCCACGTGGGAAAGTGAAGAGGATGTGAGAATCCGTTATCTGGAGTTATGTATAGAGCAAGGTAATTTAAGTTTGGGGACCAAACTTCTTTAAGGGGGGTAGACTGTAACAACCCTCACCTTACTCTTGTCATACTTGCATACATTCATGCATGATCTTGTCTTGTTATGTAGTTTTGCAAGTTTTGCCTTGCCTTGTTCTGTTTGAGTATTGCTTGCATGATTTTGTTCCTTGCTTGGTGTGTAGCCGAGGTCATCTTGAGCTTAGTTCACCTCTGAACCTTTGTACTTAGAACTATTTTGGAACCACTTGGTCGACCCCCATCTTCACCACGGGCATGTTTGCCGAGATGTTTTGCACTTAGTGATCCTTGTCCTTGGGCAGGTATGGCCTAGACCGAGGTGTGGCACACCCAGGCCAAGGTGTGGCACAGCTTAGTCAAGTGTCATCCTCCCTAGCCGATGTCTTTGTTACCCTGTTGCCGAAGCTTTTACTTTAGCCGATGTCATTATTTGCTGATATGTCTTGCCTTAGCTTGCTGCATACGCTTTGTCATAGACTTGTCTTATCGATCAATCACCTTTTGAGTTGAACCAACCCCGTAGCGCCACGTGTCCGAGCTGATTGTTAAGACAGCCGGCAGACCTAGAAACAAATCATTTTGTCTCAAATCTTTGCCTTTAGAGAGAGAAGCTCTAGAGAAAGGAGGAGAAGTTCTTGAGTAAGAATAGATCTTCCAAGCTTGATCTTCGAGGTTTGAACCGTTGGATTCGAGTTTTGAGGTTAGAATCTTAACCTACTCTTGTTGTTCTTATTGATCATCTAGCTGCATTGCATGATCAAATTTGTTTTGCATATCATGCATCGATTTGAAGTTGGTTTCGGAAGAGAAAGATAGTATTCGTGTGTTCTTGAAGAAAGTCTCGTTTTGATCCGAAAGTTTGGAACAAGAACCATGTTTTGTGTTTGTTCTTGCATGACCTTCTTGTATGGGTACCCAAGTCCATGTTTTGAACTCATGGCATGAAACCTTAGATTTTTGTAACAAGTTATAATCTTGCATTAATCTTCCTCATGATCATGTTTATCATGTTCTTCATGTTCTTCAAAGGGAAACCCAGGTTTTCCCGACTTTGCTTTTGAATGAGGCCATTGGGACCACACCTCGGCAAGGAGGTGTAGGACCTCGGCAAAGACCTGGTTGGTACCCAGTGTGTTTTCGTGAGACGGAAGCAGTGTTTAAACTCCCAGCATGTTTTGCTTTGTTATAGACTTGGATCTGGTGAGAATGCCGGGATCATCTGCATGCATATAAAGCTTGTTTTGAGAATGTGATTGCTATGTGATTGTAGGTCCTTGATCTTTGCTTTGAGCCTACACCCGAGGAGATCTAAGTGAGTGGTATTTTTAATAAAGCTATGTTATACTGTTTTGATAAATCTTGCTTTGCTTTGTTTTGACGAAAGTATTTGTTAAGCATGAATGAATAGCTCTGTTTTGATGTATCAAGTATAAGCTTTGTTTTTGATGTCATCCTTGACAAGTCCCTTGTGCTGGAGGACTCTAAACTTTCGCAGCACTAAGTATGAAAGGATACGGTCCTTTCTTGGAAAGACTATCGTGTTAAAGCGGGCTACGGGCCTAAGTAACACAAAACTATCGTGTTAAATCGGGCTACGGGCCTAAGTAACACAAGACCATCGTGTTAAAAGGAGCTACGGGCTTAAGTAACACAAGTCCCTTGCGCTGGAGGACTATAAACTTTCGTAGTACCTTTGACTAATCGATTACGGATCGTGCAGTCCTTGTTTTGCCACTGACGGTTTACCGCATGGACTTGTTTGTTCGGAAAGCTTGATTTGTGTTTTGCCGATGCCAGTAAGCATCCCTTGAGACTCGTAAGACTTGATATATGAATACGGTTCATCTCTTGTTTTGATAAAGTTTTGATGTGTTTTGCTCTGGAAGGATCTCGGCTAATATTCGTAAGATCTTGGCATGTTTTGTTTGGAAAAGACTTCGGCTATATTCATGCAAAACCTTTATTACTAGTACCATTCACTGAGTATCCAAGCTCACCCTCTCTATATATATGTAGGTGATGAGCAGGACGTCGGCGACGCCTAGAATGTGTTTTTGAAAGCTTGTTTTGGATCCATGGTTTTGTCGGCTTTGTTTTGTATTCACGTCGGCGATGTCATTTCTTTTATGTCGGAGAATCTTGAAAATCATGCTTCTTGGCTTGTATTCACTGTATTTTGTATATGTCGGCTCGAGAAGCCTTTTGATCAAGATGTAATACATATTTTACTTGGTTGTATTCAAGTTGTAAAGATGAATGCCATTTCATTTGATCTATGCACAGCTCTTATGGACCACTTGTATTTTGATTTGTTTCTTCCGCATTTGTGAGCCCCGTTATTTATACTCTGATTGTGTTAAGCTTTTGAAAGTTGGCCTTTGGTAATCTCGGATTACTGGCCATCACGGCACCAAACTACTAGAGGCGGTATGGGGTCGTGACAGATAGACATGTGGTAGTTTTATTGCATAAAAACCATATTCATTATGGGTTTTTCTTGAAAAACATGAAAGGGGATCTTGGGTTTGATACTCATGATTGGTATTGTTAAGTTGTTTGTTGTTGAGTTATTTTGGAAATGATTTACTATGTTTATGAAGAAATGGAGGAAGGCCCTAGTTTGTTATTACTGATATAATGGATTTAAAAAGGGAGGGAGTTGAATAATCTTTATATTTTGCTAATATGGGTTGGTTAATTGTGTTCATATCAAAAGAAAACAAAAGAGAAGTAACCACGGTGTTGGTATTATTTCAGACTAATCACGTGATGTTGAGTTGAATTATGGTTTTGGTACTATGGAATTGATTTTGTAAAGAATAATGCTTGGGACCCCCTTTTGGGGGTCACCCCCTCACCCCCCTTTGCCACGTGGCGGGTGGTGATTGGAGGAGCAGGAAAAAAAAGAAAAAGAAAAAGAAAAAGTAACCAATGAGAGAGAGAGGGGGTCAAAGGGGGTGGGGGAAAAAGGGGGGATGAATCATTGTTGTTTTGTTAAATAAAGGTTATGGATTTGGTTTTGGTGTTGTAAAATGACGAGAATGAATTTTTAGAAAATGGTTGGGGTTGTGTGGTTCGGAAAATAACGGAAAGTGGTCTTTTGAAGGAAAATGAAATCATCACCCTTTGTAAATCGATAATGAACTTGAGGTTGGATTTTGAAATTCCTTCACATATTATTTTTACTATTGGACTGAAAGTCTAGTGAGAATTGGGTTTGTTTTCCTTTCGTGTGAAATGTAGATATGGATGGATATGACTTTAAATGGTGGGGTTGGATATTTGAAATCTCTTACCTATGAAAGTATGGATAGTTTATCTATTTGGAAATTATATATATATGTTTAGAAATATATGCTTTGGGCTATCGGTGGAGGATAGTCATGATTGTTGTAGAAACTGCATGATAATTAGGTGAATTGAAACTAATCATTTGGAATATGTCATTGTATATGACGGTTGGATGTAAACATTGTATATGTGCTTTAGTTGGTCATTGTATATGGCAACGTGTTAAATACATTGTATATGTATCTTGCTTGGGAGGAGATAAGGGGTGTACTCCATTGTTTGGGAGGAGATAGGGGATGTACTCTATTGTTTGGGAGGAGAAAGGAGATGGACTCCATTTATAATTAAGTTGGCCGGAGTGTCCTAGGTGAAAGTCCCGAAACCTTGCACATATGGGTGCCGATCTCTCGGATGAAAGTTCCGTAAAATGGCAAAGAAATGGAAGTGTATGAGTAAATGTTTATGAATGAAGTGTTAATAAATGAGTTGTAGTCTCATTTTGAAATGTTTAGATGATGATGAACTATATCCTTGAATTGAAATTTTGTTATGAAAAGGTGTATCCTTGATTTGGCATATTGTTATGAAAAGGTGTATCATTGACTTACCGTGCTTAAGGCAGGTAGAGCAGAATTTATTTGTCACTATTGTCTCAGTGTATCTGGGTATATCATGGGAGGTATTGTTCTAGGAGGCCGTGTTACCTCAATTGTTGAAGTAGATAGTTATTGATGGCTTGATGTTTTCCTTTTGTGTTAAAGGCATACTTGTATAGTTATGAATGCATTGAAAATGGACATAAGTATTGTGTTGAGATTGTGAAATATGTGAAAGACTTTGAATACTTGTGAATATGTTTTGAAAAGGCAAATAGGTGTAAGTCTAGAAAGTGAAAGAAAACGTAATGGGTTTGGTGAAATTGTTTTCTTCTGAAATTTGTTATAATCATACGATTTTTTGGAAAAAGGCAACAAGAAGAAAGAAAAGTGAATTGCTTATATTATCGAGTGAAATGAACGATTTTAAGAAACGTTCTTATATTCGTATATTTCTGTATAAATCGTCACATTACTTATACAGTATGAGACTAAGCATTCATGATCATAGCTATCTGTAAGTTGCTATTGTTTAGGATCATGTTGAGATCCCTACTGGACTTTATGTTCATCCCACGTTGCTAATTCTTTTTCAGGTGAATAGTGAGAAGTGTTTCAAGATCGAGGATCTTCTTTACTGGTTGGCCACGGGGCCTTTTATTTGTAGGCGGAATGCCATTGATGTAAAAGGGTTAAACCCTTTCTTTTATTGTTAAAGATGTAAGCCTGCGGGCAATTTATTTAGTTATGTGCATGTTGCATTTTCGGATGAGAGGATCTTTATTTATCCTTACAATTGATGTAAAGAGTTTCCGCGTGTTATCTCTGAAATTGAATAAACTTAATAAATTTGGTAATGGGGTCCGAGTAATAAAAATGTGGCCGTGTCAATATTTATGTTTAAAACAATTAAATGAATAGTTGTATATATATATGTATAAAAAAATTATTTAAGATAAAGCCAAATTGTAGGTCATATTCTAGTCCTAATAAATTTAAATTTTATATTTAAATTATATCATAGTTTATCAGTTCGTAATTGATATAAGCTAATTTGGGGGTTCTAATATTGGATTAAACACTAAAAAGTAGCCAAGAAAATTTAGTTCAAGTCGATTTTTTTTGCCAATAATTCTTGATTTACGCCTAGTCCTTAGAGAATCGTCTAGTTCATATCCAATCCCTGAGTTAGTAGGCCTGCCTATTTATTTAATTTTTAATTAGTAAATATATTTTTAAAAAAATTGTAAGAAAAATAGGAAATATGTACATATTTGTTTGGTATATTTATTAACAATTTCAAAATTAATTAAGAAATTATGTACTTATTCTTAAAAGGATAAATTACATTGGTAACCCCTATATTTTAACTCTTGTGTTATTTTTGTCCTTGCAATTTTAATTTGCTCAATTTTGACCCTAAATTTATAATTTTTGTCTCAATTTGGTCCAATTATTATAATTGCTAGTTTTTTTTTTATTGAAAATACACACATGAGTAGCATATAGCGATCCCGGTTGTCCCTTTACTGTTCTGTTGTATTCCGGACTCGGTTCCGTGAAGTTGGTAGTTGTATCTATCTTGTTGTCGTCCTTTAATTCCGCTTGATTGAGTTTTAGGATGTTTTGGGCAGAGTTGTTACAGGTTGGTTAGGCCTTGGTTTCAATTCCTTGTTGCCCAGTTTTTAGGCGGTCCGCTCGAGCGGGTCTTCTTGTGCTCGAGCGGGTATTGCACACCCCCAGTATTTCGTGTTCCTGCAAAACTTCTGCAGGTGTGATTTTTATGCTCGAGCGGGTTTCTTTACGCTCGAGCGATAGCGCTCGAGCGGGTTTGTTGGCGCTCGAGCGGGTAGCACTTTCTGGGTATAAGTTCTGGGAGGGGGAAATCTACGCTCGAGCAAACTGGTTTTCGCGCTCGAGCGGATGTGCTTTATTCTTGTGTCTTGGCGCTCGAGCGGGCCTTCTTGCGCTCGAGCATGTCCAGATTTTTGTTCTTGACGCTCGAGCGTTGTGTTCTCCGCTCGAGCGGGAATGTCGTATATCAGTTGGCAGCTGGGCTTTTTAAAATCACTTTTTGCATTCTCTCTCTCTCTCTCTCTCTCTCTCTCTTACTTTCTAAAAAGCCATTTGAGAGCTTCTCTCTCTAGAACCTTGCCCTCTCTTTAGGTATTGATCTAGCAAGAGTTGTTTTCTCACCTTTGGCCTTTACAAAAAAGTTGTTGATCGTCGAGGGCTATCTTTCGATCCGAGAAACTCGTGGTTTGGAGCAAGTTCGTTTCCACCATCTTCTTCATTGGGTGTCATCTCTTGAGGTAGGGATTCCTACTCACAACTATGGGTTTTGACCTAGATATTTGGGTATTTTGTTAAATGGTTGATTTTGGGAAGTCATAGCTTGAAAATGTTAAAAAGGGGTTTCGTTATTTTGATTCAAAAGTATGTAATTTGGGTTCCAAAATAATGAGATTGTTGTTAGTTATGGATATATAGGCCTTTGGGTCAATATTGGGAAATAGGGTAGAAAACCCTAATTTGTGGAATAAATTAATTAGTATAATTAATTTGGGAAAATTGTAGCTATATGGAATTGAGTTGGAAATAATGAAATTGGTTCATTATATGGTTGAATTGTGGAGTTAGATTTATTAATCGCTCACTTTTGAAAACATTGATATTTTATCTGTTGGAGCTTTTATTATCTGTTTAGAAATAATTGCTTGGGCTACCGGTGGAGGGTAGTTTTGATTGTTGTAGGCAATGCATAATGATTAGGCAGACTAAAACTAATCAATTGGATATGTCATAGAGTATGCCGGTTGATAGAATACATTAACGTTATGTATTGATTGATTGCGTATATGACCTTTGTGTATATATTTTGTGTGTGTGGGAGGAGATAGGGGATGTACTCCACGGTTTAGGGGAAGATAGGGGATGGACCTCTAAACCAGATGTCGTGTAGGAGGAGATAGGGGATGGACTCCACTGATACAGCTCATATGCTTGTCAGATAAAGTGTTGATATAGCTCATATGCTTATCTTTGGAAGTGTTGACATAGCTCATATACTTGTCATTGGAAGTGTTGATATAACTAATATGCATATCTGTTGAAATGTGGATATAGCTTGTATGCGTATCTGTTGAGATGTTAATATAACCAATGTGTTTATCTATTGTATAAGGGGAAATGTTTAATATGAGTCATTGTCTCGTATAAGTGGTTGGCCAGGTTCTGAGCCGTTGATATAAATTGTGAAATTGATAAGTAATGGAAAGTGGAATGGAATGGAAATGGGTTATGAATCGGGTTATGGAAATTGAACATTTATCAATTGCTAATGTCTTAGTCATTGCTCATACTGTGTTTAGCATATCTCTTCTGGGCTGTGGCTCACCCTTTATGGGAGATTATTTCCAGGTACAGGTAATATGCCACCCCCAAGGACATAACTTGGATGATGATGAGAGTTGAAGACTCTTCCTTTTGTTTATTTTGATGTATTACATGTAAATTCAAGCCAAGGGCTTAATATGTATTGAGTTAGTACTCTTCTTTTGTAACCAAGTGTTAACTTGGAAAGGTGTAAGCCCGTAGGGCATTTGCTTTTGTTGTTAACATGTAATACAGTTGTAAGAATTACTCTGATGAATAGAAATGGTCAGTTTCTTTTATATCAATGCATGTCTAAAATGATGGATTTTATGTATTATTTTGAGGGCGTTACAAGCATTTGTTATACTTTTATAGACAAAATTATAAACTTGTTCAATTCAATAAGTTAATCTCAACCAACTCAATAACTGTTTTCTTTCAAAAATCTTAACTGGCATTATCAATTGGACCAAATTAATATTGTAACGCCCTCACAAAAAAACCATAAATCATGCATTCATTACATCCATAAACTTAAGAGAGTAAAACATAATACCATTCATCAGAGTATTTTTACAGAAGATATTACATGTTGACAACAAAAGTAAATGTCCTATAGGCTTAAAACTTTCCAAGTCAACACTTGGGTTCAACAAAAGTAGAGTTCTAACTCTTTACACAAAATAACCCCATGGCTTGATATACATGTAATATACAAAAGAGACAACAAAAAGAACTATCAGCCTCAAGCCTCCCAAGCCACTTCCTTGAAGGTAGCATATCACCTGAACCTGAAAATGATGTCTCATATAGGGTGAGCCAACTCCCAGTAGAGATATGCTAAACATAATATGAGCAATAACTAAAACATTAGCATTTGATAAATGTTTAACCAATATAAACCAACATACGGCACTACCCAATTTCATAACAGGTATGTCCATGTTTCATTCCATTTTTCCTTTACTTAACAATTTCAATTTATAAACATGGCTCAGAACCTGGCCAAACAATTCCCATGAGACTACGACTCATGTTAAAAAAAACCTTTCCAGTATCAACAATTTAAATGAGATTATAACTCATAATAAAACACTTCCATAATTCACAATAGATACACATATTTGCTGTATCAATGTCATATTAAAACACTTCCATACTTCATAAATGATACACAGATTTGTTGTATCAATGGAGTCCATCCCCTATCTCCTCCCAAATAACATCCGGTTTAGGAGTCCATCCCCTATCTCCTCCCAAACCGTGGAGTACATCCCATATCTCCTCTCACACAATACAATGTATATAAACAATTATCATATACACGATCAATCGATACACAAATTCGATGTATTATTCCAACCGTCATATTCAATGACATATTCAACTGATTAGTTTTAATTCACCTAATCATTATGCAATATCTACAACAATCAAGACTATCCTTCACCGATAGCCCAAAGCAATTATTTCTAAATAGATAATAAATGCCTCAACAGATAAATTACCAACATTTTCATAGGTGAGTGATTAATAAATCCAACTCCACCATTCAATCTCATAATAAGCCAATTTCATTATTTCCAACTCAAATTCATATTTCCATGACTTTCCAAATTAATTATGCAAATTAATTCATATCATAAAATTAGGGCTTTCCTCCATATTTTCTGAATATTGACCCAAAGGCTCAAATATTAACAACAACATCAATAAGCTCATTTTAAGACCTAAGATATACATATATTGGTCAAAATAGCAAAACCCCTCTTTATTCATGTTGAAACCCTAACACCCAAAATCACCCAACTTCAACATTAAATCAAAATGATCAAAAGTTTATGTCAAAGATCATAAAAAAATGAGTAGTTATCCCTACCTCAAGGGCCCGCTCGAGCGTGAAGGCCAAAATCTGGGCATCAACTTTTGGTTTCAAAACACAACCAACCTGTTCCAATCCTGCCCAACACAACCCAAGACTCAAATATAAAGAGTAAATGATAGAAATGAGAATATGACAACCACACACTCACGGAACCAAGTCCGGAGTACAATAAACAAAGAAGGGAAAACTGGGATCGCTATAACCTCCCCCCCTCCCTTAAGGAATTTTGTCCCCGAAATTAGGTAAATAAGTTTCAACAATATGATTTCTCAATTCTCAACAATATTACAATTCAATATACATCAACCTGACCAATTACCGGTCATTCCATCCATTCTCAAGGGGCCAATTACAACATATTCTCCAATATGCACTATTAACATGCATTCCTTTGAAATTTACCAATTTCAACACATATTCCACCATTCAATTACATATTCAATGCCAATCAATATATTTGTATTTCTAAAATCGAATTAACATATGCAATGTTAAAATAAACTTCCATTTCAAGGCAAGTTCCATAATATTTCCATAAACTAAAACATATTCAATGTTTTACAACCTAAGACATATTCAATACTCTTAAAGTTTATCAATACAACAAAATTCCCAATACATGGTTAAACATTAACAAACAAGTCCGGATATTTCTCACGGACCTCCAACTCACGTTCCCAAGTGGCTTCTTCCACTCCGTGATGCTTCCACAAAACTTTCACCAAAGGTATCGTCTTGCCTCGCAAGACCTGATCTTGCCTATCCAAGACCAGTACCAGTCTCTCCTCATACGAGGTATCCTCATCTACCTCTAAGTCAGTCCAATCCAATACATGCGATGGATCCGACTCGTACTTCCAAAGCATACTAACATGAAACACGTCATGTACTCCAGACAACTGTGGCGGTAAGGCTAAACGGTATGCAACCTCCCCAAATCCTCTCAAGAATCTCAAAGGGACCAATAAATCGACGGGACAACTTCCCACTCTTTCCAAGCCTTATCAAACCCCGCCTAGGTGATATTTTCAGAAAGACGTGATCACCCACCTCAAATGCCAAAGACCTCCTCCTACGGTCGGCATAACTCTTTTGGCGACTCTGGGCTGTAACAAGCCTCCTACGGATAAGCTCAACTTTCTCCGTTATCTCCCGAACCATCTCCGGGCCCAACAAAGATGCATCACCCACCTCGGCCCAACACACTGGAGACCTACAAGGTCGGCCATACAAGGCCTCAAACTGTGCCATACCGATACTCGACTGGAAACTGTTGTTGTAGGCAAACTCCACTAAGGGCAAGTGTCTCTCCCACGACCCACTAAAGTCAAGAACACAACTTCGAAGCATATCCTCAAGGATCTGAATAGTACGCTCAGACTGCCCGTTAGTCTAAGGATGGTAAGCCGTGCTAAAGGTCAATCTAGTGCCCAAGGCATTCTGCAAACTCTGCCACAATCTAGCAGTAAAACGAGGGTCTCTATCTGAGACGATCGACACTAGGACCCCGTGCAACCTCACTATGTCCCGAACATACAAGTCGGCAAGATGATCTACCGAATCTCTCACGCGCATAGGGATAAAGTATGCCGACTTAGTCAACCGGTCTACAATCACCCAAATAGCATCACTACCCTGTTGAGTCCTCGGAAGACCTACAACGAAGTCCATAGTGACATGCTCCCACTTCCACTCGGCAATAGGCAAGAGTTGTAACAAACTCGCTGGCCTCTGATGCTCGATCTTCACTTGCTGACAAGTAAGGCACTTCGACACAAACACTGCCACATTTTTCTTCATCCCCTGCCACCAAAACTAGCGACCCAAATCACGGTACATCTTAGTGCCTCTCGGATGCACCACAAGGCGTGAATGGTGAAACTCTCGGAGTACCTTCTCTCGGCAAGACTCCGGCACAAACGAACGGTCTCGGTATCTCACACTCAGGTCGGGATACACAGTCAAACCCTTCTCAGCCTTTCCGCTGGAGATCTTCTCTCGGAGGGATTCTACCTCAAGGTCACCTCTCTGTGCCTCTAACACTCGATTCACAAGTGTAGGCTGCGTAACTACAGAAAACAAGGCCGCAGCCTCAACGAATTCGCCCAGAAGCAAATCGAACTCGCCAAGTGTACCTAACATCTCCCACTCCCAGATGGCTATACAAGCTACATCACTAATGGATTTCCTACTAAGGGCATCGGCCACAACATTAGCCTTTCCTAGATGATAATGCAACTCGAAGTCGTAATCCTCAATAAACTCCATCCATCTTCTCTACCTCAAATTCAAGTCTCTCTGTGTAAACAGATACTTTATGATCCAAGAACACCTCGAACCTCACACCATAAAGGTAGTGCCTCCAAATCTTCAAGGTAAAAATCACAGCTGCTAACTCTAGGTCATGTGTAGGGTAATTCCTCTCGTGTATTTTCAACTACTGCGAGCCATAGGCTACCACTTTCCCCTCTTGCATCAACACACAACCCAAACCCTCTCGTGAGGCATCACAATATACTGCATAACCCAAACCTCTCTCCGAAATAATCAACACTGGAGCGGTAGTAAGTCTAACCTTAAGTTCCTGGAACAAATTTTCGCAAGTCTCACTCCATACAAACTTGACCCCTTTCCGCGTCAATCTAGTCAATGGCGATGCTAGCCTGGAGAAATCTTTCACAAACCGGCGGTAATACCCAGCTAATCCCAGAAAACTGCGGATCTCAAAAACACTCTTAGGCTGTGCCCAATCCTGCACTGCCTCTATCTTGGATGTATAATAGACACCCCTTCCCCCGAGACTACATGGCCTAAGAATTTAACCTCTCTTAGCCAGAACTCACACTTCCCAAACTTGGCATACAGCTTATGGGCTTTAAGCAACTCAAGCACCACTCTCAAGTGTTCCTCGTGCTCCTCCTCAGAAGGTGAAAAAATCATAATGTCGTCTACGAAAACGACTACAAAACGATTTAAGAATTTTCAGGATATCCAGTTCATCAAATCCATAAACACTGCCAGTGCATTGGTGAGCCCAAAAGGCATCACTAGAAACTCATAGTGGCCATACCGCGCACGGAATGCCATCTTCGGGATATCTTCCTCCATGACCCTCAACTGGTGGTAACCCGATCTCAGGTCTATCTTAGAGAAACAATGGGACCCTTTTAACTGGTCAAATAGATAATCTATACGGGGCATAGGGTACTTATTCTTAACCGCAGCCCGATTCAATTTCTGGTAATCGATACAAAGTCTCAAGGCACCATCATTCTTTTTAGCAAAAAGGGTCGGTGCTCCCCACGGCGAAGTACTAGGGCGAATAAAGCCCTTATCTAGTAATTCCTGGAGCTGAATCTTCAACTCACTCAACTTGGCTGGGGCAAAACGATAAGGTGCCATGGAAATCGGTGCCGTGTTGGGCACTAAATCAATGGAAAACTCCACCTCTCGATGTGGTGGCAAACTAACAAGATCCTCGGGAAAGACATCCAAGTACTCACAAACCACTCTCGGCAATACAGTCTGGGTCTTATCACACTCACTACTCATACAGCTAGCGAGAAGAAAACTAAGCTCACTCCGTCCTCGCGGATCATACACAGGTGGCAACACACTACCAACCCGATCTCCCAAGAAATGGAAACAATCCCCGCTCAAGGTACATACAGTGACCCTCTGGCGGTAACAATCAATAACAGCCCGGTATGACGATAGCCAGTCCATACCCAAAATCACATCAAAACCCAACAAAGCTATTACTGCAAAAGAAAATGGAAGCCGGTGGTCGGCGACCTCTATAACACAACCCCGACACCCTTGTTTCAAAATTAACTCACGCCTAACAGGTGATACAACACAAATAGGAGATGCTAACTGCACCAACTCCAACCCCAAAATAGATGCAAATGCAACAGATATAAAGGAATGAGATGCACCCATATCAATCAACACATTAGCAACCGAGTTGCAAAACAAAAAGGTACCTCTCACAACAGATGGAGCCGGTACAAGATCCTGCGCGGTAACATCATACACACACCCTGAAGGCCCCTGATCTACCTGTTCACCTCTTGAAGCAAAAGACTACTGCACCGACTGAGACAATGAGGCACCCTGATTGGCCCTCAAGGCCTGAACTGACTGTGTTGGCTGAAACCTCTGCGTCTGTCTCGAACCAGACACACCAGATGTGCCACTCAACTGCGGGCAAAACCTCTTCAGGTGCCCCATCTGACCACACTGGTAACAAGAGAGCGGCTGGTCTCTACCCTGACTCTGGCTCTGAGGACAAGCCGAAGATGAAGCTGCTCTCTGCCCTCCGCCCTTCTGCGGGCAAGCTGGAGACTTGTGGCCCAGCTGACCACATTTGTAACAAGTAATGTCTCCCTAGCTGCCTCTTCCAGAACCTGCACTCGGCACTGGAAAGGTCGACCTCACAAAAGCTCCCTAGGACTGCTGAGGGTTGGAACTCCTCTGCCTCTTATCATCCCCCTGGCCATCCTGACTCCTCTTGGAGCCCTCATCTTCTCCTCCTCCTTGTGCATCATAATCTCCATATGGGTCGCGGCATTGTAGACACCCCATTTTTGACCGCCCTCAAGACTTGGACGTCACCGTTTGAACACTCGGTGATCATCCATGTTTGTGTTCGTTTGGAGTTCCCGGAGGTCTCGGCTCGCGTGCCCTGCCTCAGGATCTCCGAACTTGACCGTTTAGTGTCTGGTTTTGCACCGAACACTCATGCTTTGCGTTGGAGGGGCAGGGAATGCCTTGTGAGACATCCCCACACACCACCGGCAGTGGCTAGAGGCCACCGGTTGGTTTTTTGATGCCATCGGCACTTTTGTTTGCCGGTCGGCATATTTTATTGCCGGTCGGCATAGTTTGTTGCCGGTCGGCACTGTTTTTTGTCGAAATGACATTTTTGGGCAGCCGACCACTGTTCATCCACTTTATGGAGATATTTTGTGCCAGCTGTGATAGCTGGCACCAACTCTTCTCCCCTCCATACACGTGTATGGAGAGATCTCCCTCTAGCCAAGCTTGTTGTATAAGCTTTGCAAGAGGGAGTCCTATAAGAGAGGGGCTTTCCTCTTGGATCTAGGTTAGAATTTTGCAACCAAAAACCAGAGCTTTGAGATATAGATACACTCTATCTCTATATCTCCCTCTCTCCCCTCCTTTGTGTGTGTTTCCTTGGCCCAAAGGTGGTTTTTACCTTACTTTTGCACCATTACACACACTATTACACCTTACTCCGAGATTGAGGGACTTGGAGGGTTGATTCTTGAGTTTTTGGACTGGTTTTGATCAAAAGAAGAGGGCTAGACCATTTGTTCTTCAAGGGTTCTTCAAGGGTGAGCATCTTGCTTTTTTATTCCCCAAACTTGCAATAGTTTTCTACCTATCTTGCTTGCTGTTTTAGCTCTTGTGTATAACATGAAAGAGGCTTATATTTTCATGCTTTAGAACTTTCATTAAGGTCATTTTGTGGTTTGAGTACAAACTCACCCTTCTAGGCCTTGTTTGGTCCATTTTGGTGCCTCTTTAGTAAGGCTTTGTTCACTTCAGTGTTTTGGTCCTTTGACCACTAAAAACCAGTTGATTTTCAGTGTTAAAAAAGGTGGTTTAAAGTCTTGCATAGGGGAGGGACACCCCTCTCCCTTCTTTGTTTTGTTTCCTTGCTTTTTGGCTTAAAAGGATAGCATGTGTGCTTGATCATTCTTGGCCTCATTTCAGAAGTTTTTTAGGTGTTTTAGGTCATGTGTAACCTTTGTTTTTGGCTGGATTTGTGCCTCCTTGTATGCTTGTAATACTTGCTTTGTATTGCTCCATTTTGCTTAGAAGTGTATCTCATGATTAGGCCATGATTCTTGTGTGTGTTGGCTTAGTTCCATGAAGCTTTTGGTATTGTTTTTCCATGCTTAAAGTCTGTTGGTTATCCATTTGGTCATGCTTGGCATGTTTGTCATAGGTGCTATGTATTTCGGCTTGAAAGCTTTGAGCATTTTGACCTCTAACATGCATGGTTGTGATTACCTCATGATTTAACATCATCTAGGACCACATTTTAATCCAAGAATCATGTTTGTATATGTGCATGCATGACCTCTTTTATGCCTTGAGGGTGTACCCTCTTATGCCTAGGAATGAGCCTTGGTGCATATGCCTCTTGGGAGTCACCTTAGCTGCCATTTTAGGAGGGTTTGGAGTCCTATCTTGGTCTGCAAAATTATGTTTTTACTTGTTTTAATCATTCCATGAGAGGTCATGTTGGTGGGGGTAAGTTGTCTCCTTTTTGTGCCTTAATCTTGGGACCATAACTTTGCTTGTTAACATGAGATGTTGCCCATCATTTTGAGCATTTTTTGGTGCTGTTTTGGGGTGGACTAAGGTCTGTCCCTTTATGGTTCAAGGCCCCCATTGCATGCTTGCTTCATGTTTGTTGTATGGTTGTTCCATTAAGCCTCGTAGCATGTGAATCCCATTCCCAAATTGGTCCATATTTGCATCATATTTGCATCTTGTATGCTTGGCATTATACATTTGTCATGTTGGTTGCATAATACTTGTTGTGCCTTGCATCTTGGTATCATGTTGCATGTTGAGCCATGTTTGCATAACATGCATTGCATTTACTTGGTTTGGGGTGTCAAACCAAGTGTGGGAATCAAGGAACATTCATACTTCAAGTGATGTAATGTGCCTCGATTCCCGGTCACCGGGGCCTTTGATTCCAACTTGATAAGGCTTCGGTTTTCATTTTGTTTGTTGCATGCATCTTTATATCAAATGGAAAATTTGATTCCTTGAGCCACCATGCACCATTGGTGGCTCGAAGATCGAAGGACATGTTTCCTTGAGTTCAAAACATGATAGGAAGTATGGCCATGCTTACATATGCCTGAAAACCCCATGCCATGCACTGTCTATTCTCTGTTTGCTGTCAAACTGTCTTCTGCAGGAAGTTTCTGCCGACCGGCAGAATTTAGTGCCGACCGGCAATCTTTTAAGTGCCGATGAATCCAAGAACAGCCGATGAAAATTGTAGAGGGCCGGTGGAAATTCTGTCTGGCCGGTGGTGCTCTGCAGTGTGTAAGGAACCTGCTCCAGGACTTGGGCAATTTTCAGAGAGACAAGGCAGTACAAACAGAGGTGGCAGGGGTACGGTACGGGTTTTTCGGGCGAGCCAATTTTCGATCATGCATCATCTGCGCACTCCGAGGCAGAGGCTGTGGCCACCCTCCTTTTCTTTTGCATCCTTCCTTTTAATTAATTAGAAAATTCTGTAATAATTTTATTTGTTTATTATTTGGGACTGTAATATTTATTTGGGCCCTCCGAGTGAGGCAAATCTGTAATAAGTGTGTGTGGGTGGTGTGTATGTCTTCCAACCCCACTTCTTTCTTCCCTTTTATTTACCTGCTTACGATGGTAGATTAGGGCATGTTCCAATTCAGCATACCTTATGCTATGCATGCGTGCATTCATGCATTTGTACTGCATGTATTGGGCTCGGTACATCACGCTAATTGCATTTGTACTTCAATTTACAAATCGAATATGTGATAATTGATCGCATTACATATGCCATGTTTAGGTTAACCGAGCCTATCTAAATTGCATCCTGTATGTGTTGCATTAGGCAATTTAACATGAACTAGGACACGCACATTTTGCTAACTAGTTTACTGTTTTGGCACGGAGTACTAGGTAAGCTTTTATGCTTTAGCATATCGCATGCGTGTGAATGTTACCATAAAAGCATGATTACCATAAGGCTAGTTGCTTATGTGATATAACTGCTTGAATGCCTGTGGATGGAGGTTGAATTACCTAAATTGGAATAATGCATTAAAACTGTGAGTTTTTAAGCCCACTAGATAGTGGCAAAATCATCTTTTCTAAAAAAACCCACTTAAGGGTGGCAAAATCCGCATTTTAGCCTACTTGCGAGTAGCAAACCGATTTCAAAACAAACATGAAATGTTTTATTCCAATTTGGGTGATTTGGTCTATACTTGTTTGCTGCGTGCACAACATAGTAATTCTAGGCTAACAATTGGTTTAAGAACACATAAAGTTTTCAAAAACGGATATCACGGTTAGTAGAGGCCGGTCTTCGTACCGGGCGAAAGGGGGTGCTCATAGCTGACCTTCCCCGATCGTACCTAAGCTCCCGAGCCGAGACAACTCCGGTGATGACAGACATGTGGCCTTCGACACCGAGTCAGGGTTTCCTAAATTCTCCCATAAAAAAATATTTAGGTGGCGACTCTGTATCTGGCAAAGCAGTCCATGTTTGGCATTACTTTTTCAAAAATCTGTTTCTCAAAACGATTTGTCAGATTTGGACTCTTTGGTTCAGATTAAGAACCGTGACACAAAATCGAGTCCGAACTGTAGCGTGAGGCCCACGGGCGCGTCTACAGGCATCCACAAGGCGCCTATACTTCCGGGTCATGGATCCTCCAACTCTGGTTTTGAGTCCGTGTCTCAATTTCCTCTCAAATTTCAGATAATGACGTTCCTCAGACGCCACAAGCTCAGGTGTAAACCTGGATAAACTGGTAAATGCGGCCTCAAACTCAGCCACTGTCATACTCAGCAGCTTGAGCTGACAGAACTGGTCCCTCAACTTCTCCCTAACAGCTGGAGACAAAAACTTCTCCTGGAAAGCATCTACAAAGGCCTCCCATGTACCACCAACACGACCCCTCATGAACTTCCACCACTGACCCGCATCTCCCTTTAATTGGAAAGACGCCAAGGTCACCTTCAAAGCCCCGTCTTCGATGTCAAACATCTCAAACGTCTTCGTCATCTGCTCAAGCCACTCATCAGCCTTCAGTGGCTCTTTCAGATCCCCTACAAACTCGTCTGGATTAGACCGAAAAAACTCCCTCTTCAGAAAAAACATTAGCATTTGATAAATGTTTAACCAATATAAACCAACATACAGCACTACCCAATTTCATAACAGGTATGTCCATGTTTCGTTCCATTTTTCCGTTACTTAACAATTTCGATTTATAAACATGGCTCAGAACCTGGCCAAACAATTCCCATGAGACTACGGCTCATGTTAAAAAAACCTTTCCAATATCAACAATTTAAATGAGATTATAACTCATAATAAAACACTTCCATAATTCACAATAGATACACATATTTGCTGTATCAATGTCATATTAAAACACTTTCATACTTCATAAATGATACACAGATTTGTTGTATCAATGGAGTCCATCCCCTATCTCCTCCCAAATAACATCCGGTTTAGGAGTCCACCCCCTATCTCCTCCCAAACCGTGGAGTACATCCCCTATCTCCACTCACACAATACAATGTATATAAACAATTATCATATACACGATCAATCAATACACAAATTCGATGTATTATTCCAACCGTCATATTCAATGACATATTCAACCGATTAGTTTTAATTCACCTAATCATCATGCAGTGTCTACAATAATCAAGATTATCCTCCACCGATAGCCCAAAGCAATTATTTCTAAACAGATAATAAATGCCTCAACAAATAAATTACCAACATTTTCATAGGTGTATGATTAATAAATCCAACTCCACCATTCAATCTCATAATAAGCCAATTTCATTATTTTCAACTCAAATTCATATTTCCATGACTTTCCAAATTAATTATGCAAATTAATTCATATCATAAAATTAGGGCTTTCCTCCATATTTTCTGAATATTGACCCAAAAGCTCAAATATTAACAACAACATCAATAAGTTCATTTTAAGACCCAAGATATACATATATTGGTCAAAATAGCAAAATCCCTCTTTATTCATGTTGAAACCCTAACACCAAAATCACCCAACTTCAACATTAAATCAAAATGACCAAAAGTTTATGTCAAAGATCATAAAAAAATGAGTAGTTATCCCTACCTCAAAAGATGAGACCAAATGGAGAAGATGAAGAATTTCGAAATGCTCCAAAACCCAAGATTTTTGGATGGAAATGTAGCCCAAGCCAAGCTCTACACTTTTTACAAAGACACTAAGGTAGAAGATCACTCAAACTAGATCAAACCCTAGATAGAAGTTGAAGTTTTGGAGTGAGGAGCTCCCCAATGGAGGTTTTGAAAATTTAGAGAGACAAAAGGTCAAAGAAAAGTGATCCAAAAAGTCACTTTTCAGACTGATATAAAAGTCGCCCCGCTCGAGCGTGGAACTCCCCGCTTGAGCGTCAGACACAGACTCACGCTCGAGCGTCAAAAGTGCCGCTCGAGCGCCGGATGCACACTTCCAGAAGTTTTGCAGTCGATGGTCCCTGCTCGAGCGTGAAAGTGGACGCTCGAACGTCCAACGACCTGCAGAACAAAATACTGAGAGAGGAAAAATCACGCTCGAGCGTCAAAACACCCGCTCAAGCGGAGAAGCAACAACAAGGGCCCGCTCGAGCGTGAAGGCCAAAATCTGGGCATCAACTTTTGGTTTCAAAACACAACCAACCTGTTCCAATCCTGCCCAACACAACCCAAGACTCAAATATAAAGAGTAAAGGATATAAATGAGAATATGATAACCACACACTCACAGAACCAAGTCCGGAGTACAATAAACAAAGAAGGGAAAACCGGGATCGCTATAAATTCAAAATCTAAAATGAGGGGTAAAAATCAAACTAATTGAAATTACAAAGACCAAATTGACACAAGAAACAAAATGCGGGGACTATCGATATAATTTACGCTTCTTATATAGCAATCCCGGTTTTACCCCGACCTTTATTGTGTTCCGGACTCGAGTTCTGTGATTGTATGTTATTGTCTATGTCTTGTTTCCTCCCTTTAATTCTTTGAATTTGGGTTTTGGGACTTGTTGGGCGAGTTTGGAACAGGTTGGTTGTCTTTTGGTACAAATGGTTGTTGCCCAGATTTTGGCCTCTTCGCTCAAGCAAGGCTTCTTGCGCTCGAGCGAGCCTTGTATAGTTTGCTTCTTCACTCGAATGAGATTTCTTGCGCTCGAGCGAGAAATGAGGGTCTTCAGGTTTTCTCCCAGACGCAGCTTTTCTGGGAAGGTGAAAGTGCATCGCTCGAGCGAGGCTTCCTGCGCTCAAGTGAGCCTTGTGAAATTGATTCTTCGCTCGAGCAAGACTTCTTGTGCTCGAGTGTGCATCTGCGTCCATAGAAAACCTGAAGCTTTGCATTCTACGCTCGAGCAACGTTTCTTGTGCTCGAGCGAGGTCACTGTTGTGTCTGGTCACTTGAGTAACGACACCTTCACTCGAGCGAGCCTCGCATATATCAATTCGCAGCAGTGTGATTTTATATCACTTTTGATCTCTTCTTCACTCAAAACCCTAGATCGACTGCCTCTCTTTCTAAAACACACTGTCTCTACAAATACTCCTTGATCTAGAGTCCTTCTACCCTACTTCCTTTATAAAAAAGGATAGAGTATCGCGTGGGCTTCCTTTTAATCCGAAAAAGTTCAAGTTTGGAGCATCTTCAAGTTTCTCCTTCTTCCTCTTTGAGATTTTCAACTTGAGGTAGGGATATTCTACTCTTTAATATGAGCTTTAACCTAAATATTTGTCATTTTGTATAAATGGTGGGATTTGGGAAGGTTTTGGTAAAAATTAAGGTTTGGGCCCTACCCTAAAGGGGGGTTTTCATGTTGATTTACAAAGTAACCTTGGGGGTTTATGTATGAGGTTCTTTATTTTTGAAATTGTGAGATTTAAACCCATGGGTTGATATTTTTTGAAAAGGGGGAAATTTTGCCCTAAGTTGAGTTGGAATAACTATTTATGTAAATTAATAAATTGGTTTGGGAATCATGAAATTGGGGAAATATGTGATTAAATAATGTAGTTTGGTTTGATAAATCACACACCTATGGGATTTGATAATTTATCTATTGATAGATTTATTTGTCTATTTAGATATATTTGCTTTGGGCTATCGGTGAAGGATAGTTATGATTGTTGTAGAAACTGGATAAGAATTAGGATAATTGAAACTAATCGATTGAATTATGTCATTGAATATGACGGTTTGATGAAACCATTGAATATGTGTTTTGATTAGTCATTATATATAACAAAGTGTTTAAATACATTGTATATGTATCACTGTTTGGGAGGAGATAGAGGATGTACTCCATTGTTTGGGAGGAGATAGGGGTTGGACTCCATTGATAATTAAGTTGGCTGGAGTGTCTAGGGTGAAAGTCCCAAAATCTCATATATTCATGGGTGCCGGTTCCCTCGAATGTGGTTCCGTAAAATGGCAAGGAAATAGCAGTGTTGCATTGATGAATGTAATGAATCGTGAACCATTGAGTTGTAGTCTCATATTGGTTGCTTGATAATAGTGAAATTGGTTAATTGATTTGCCCGAAATGGAAGAATGGAAATGAATTAAGTTATTGGCTACTTATATTGAATGACCTTGAAAAGAATATGTGTTGGTTAAGAATGTTGCACATTTATTTGATGCTCATAGTTTAGTTAATTCTCATATATTGTTTAGCATATCTCTACTGAGCTTTGGCTCACCCTACTTGGGACACCATTTTCAGGTGCAGGTGACATGCCGCCTCCAAGGACATAGCTTGGGAGGTCTAGGGGCTAAAGGCTCCATTTTGCTATTTTGTTTTGTGTTAAGTGTAAATTCAAGTCGAGGGCTTTATATGTAAAAGAGTTAGGACTCTTCTTTTGTTGTAACCAAGTGATAACTTGGAAGGCTGTAAGCCCGTAAGGCATTTACTTTGTTGTTATCAGTTAGAACTACATACTATAGTTTCAGGATGTATATTTATGAAAGTGCAATTCGTGTAATACATTTTGTAAAGAAGACTCTGATGAATGAAAATATAATATTTCTTTTATGCGTATGGATCTTATGTATGATTAATTTATGTAATATTTTGAGGGCGTTACATCTTGAAATATGTCTAATATTGATTGTATTAATATTAAGATATATTTATATCTGAAAAAACTATTTAAGACCAGATCAGGCTAGAACCTGAATAAAAAATTAATGGCTTATTAAAAATATTTAATAATTACAAATTCAAATTTGATCAATTTTTCATTTAAATTTTTTCATAGAATTAGGTTGTTTGATAATTTTAATTTATAATTCCAATTTTTCCTTGTATTTTTTTAAAAATATTTTAAAATTATATATAATTATAATTTCTTTTGAAATTTCCTTTTCAATCTCAAATTAGTTATACCTTGAATTTGGTTAAAATTTATTTTTGACTTCTCATCTACAAAAACTAACAATAAACATAAATTAATTTTTGGAACGTTGTAAAAAGGTAAAGAAAGAATATATTATCAATAATAATAATAATAACAAAACATATTTTTATTTATCATGTGACGTCTCACCACTGTATTGATAATAGACATTAATAATAAAATTCATTACGATAAGACAACTACAATATATCAAATTATAAGTAACTTATGATCACAATAATTTTTTATAATAATTTTTGATAGTTATACAAAAGTACCCAAAATTATATATAAAAAACAATATATGATCCATATTCAATTTTTATACAGTAAAATTCACACTTCATCTCAACCACACATTAGTTTTCTAAATTAATTCATCACCCAAAACTATCTACTATTCTTTTAATATTCACCTTTTCAAAATCCATCCAAATAATGCTCTGGCCAAGCGCATCATCACCCTTGTTGTTGCCATGCTCACCACCTCCACTAACCATTATGCAACTCCGGCCTATCTTTGTAAATATAAAAAGACAATGTTGTGAAAATAAAAAAGTACCGTTAAAGTTTTAAACAGTTAAAAATTAAAAATAAAAAAATGCGTGATTTTAGATTTTCTTATTCCATATATGGGTGTTAATTTTTTTTAAATCCATAAATTATGGAATAATGTTCATTATTTAAAATTTTATTTATTGATGGGCAAGTCAATTAAATGTTTTTAATTTTTTACAAAAAAAAAAAATTTAAAATTTTTTTTTAAGAAATTTAAAAAATGGCCAAATCATAAAGAACAATATAAGAAGTCTTATTCTAAAAAATAAAAATATATAAAAAACAAAAACTCATAACTATATGAACAATTCACATATATCAAAAGAAATAATAACAACAATATAAAAAATACACAAACATCCACCAAAAAAAAAAAAACTTCAAATCAACTCCCAAAATAAAAATAGTTAACAGATATATATTTATTATCAATTTAGTTGGAAAAAAATACATTGGAAAAAAAAAAGTCATATAGAGCAAAAAAAAAAAAAAAATACTCACACGAAAATATAAATTTACAAAAAAAAAAAACACAAACACAAACAAACAAACTTGAAATGGCAAAGATAGAGAATAACCATTGCATCATTACATTTGTAGAGGAGTTGGCCGGGCTGGAAAAAAGATCAAATATTAAGTATTTTAAAAAGAAAATTGTTTTGAATTTTTAATTTGATTGGGTTTTTAAAATTCTGGATTTATATTATTTTCAGAAAAAGTGAGAGTGGAATGAAGGTGGCTTACCATATTATTTTGAATTTTGAAATTCAAAATCATAGATAATTAGTGTCTTTATTTTTTTTTTTATTTGAATTGTTTTGATTAACATTATTTTTGGAAAGAGTGATGGTGACTTATCATATTTTTTTGAATTTTAAAATTCAAAATTGTAGATAATTAGAATTTTTTTTTTTTTTTTTTTTTGGACTTTTGACTTAGGGAACTAACCAATAGATTTTTTTTTATTTCTTTAAAAATTAACAAATTAACAAAATTAGTTTGGGAGTTTGGAGCTTTCACAATCATTGTTCTTAAAAAAACCTTTTTCCTTATATATATAGATAAATGCACTAATTATCTATGATTTTGAATTTCAAAATTCAAAATAATATGGTAAATCACCATCACCCCACTCTCACCCTTCTAAAAATAATATAAAACCTAAAACTTTAAAAACCCAACCAAATTAAAAATTCAATACAATTTTCTTTTTAAAATATTCAGTATTTGATCTTTTTTTCAGTCCGGCCAACTCCGCTCCAAATATAATGGTGCAAAGGTTAGTCTCTCTCTTTGCCAATAGTCCAAATTTATTTCAAGTTTGTTTGTTTATTTGTGTTTGTGTTTGTTTGTTTGGTTTGTGTGTGTGTGTGTGTGTGTGTGTGTGCGCATGTAGATTTCTATTTTCATGTGAGTATTTTTTTTTTCTCTATATGACTCTTTTTCAATGTATTTTTTTCAAATAAATTGATAATAAAGATATCTGTTTAGCTATCTTTGTTTTGGGAGTTGATTTCAAGTTTTGTTTTGTTTTGTTTTGTTTTTTTTTTGGGGGGGGGGGAATGTTTGTGTATTTTTTTATATGTCTATAGGACTTTTATTTTATTTTTTTATTGTTTATATTGTTGTTATTATTTCTTTTGATAAATGTAAATTCATAATACAATTATGAGTTTTTCACAAAACAGAGCGTCTTACATTGTTCCTTACGATTTGGCTTCTTTTTTTAAAAATTTCTTAAACAAAATTTTGAATTTTTTTATTTGTAAAAAAAATTAAAATGTTTAATTGACTTGCCCATCAATAAAAATAAAATAAAAAAAATTAAACAATGAACAATGTTCCATAATTTGTGGATTTTAAAAAAAAAAAATTATCACCCATGTATATATGGAATAAGAAAACCTTAAAAAAAATAATTTTTGATTATTTATTTATACCCCGTGCATAGTACGGTTAATTATGCTAGATTGGAGCTGCATAGTGGTTAGTGGAGGTGGTGAGTATGGAAACAATAAGGAAGAGTGTTGTTTGAGCGCATCTTGAAAAGGTGAATATTACTTAAAAAAATAGTAGATAGTTTGGGTGATGAATTGATTAATATGTGGTTGAGCTTAATAAGTTTACTATAAAAAAAAATTGAATATGAATCATGAAAAATCTAGAAATCCCCTAGATGTTGATTTGTGATTATGCATCAATTTTAAGCAGAATATAACAATCCCAATCAAACAATCAAACAATCAAGACAAAGAGACACAACGATTTAACGTGGAAAAAACCACAATTGGACACCTCCAACTGTGATCAAAAAACCACGGGCAACAGCCACAAGACAATCCACTAAGAAGAATTAAAGGAATTACACAGGTATACTCTCAATTACCTAGCGAATCCACAACGCCTAATTGAACCAACCTTTATGTGCCTCTTCCAACCCCATCTTCACCACGGAATTGTCTTTCTGATGAGCCACTCTGGATTCCACCAAAGCTTCAGGCTCGAATTCTTCAGAATCCACCGAAGAACAACTTTCTCTCTTTTGTGTATATCAAACCAAACCTTTGATGTACTCTTTTTAAACCATGAGTTGAATACTCAATAAAAACATCAAAGAAACTAACAAAATCTCTCCAGATATAAACCTTAAGATCCAAAAATAAGATCTGGAGAAGTTTAAAAAAATCACTTAGTTTTGGGAGAAAACCAAGTATTTATAGAGAACCAAAGCAATCCTAATTTCAGAAGAAAACCAACTCTTTAATCAAATCTGGAAATCTGGGATCGCGCGGTCCGCTCGAGCGCCCTTTTCCCCGCTCGAGCGGAGACTTCAAATTCTGTGATTTCATACATGCTCCACGCTCGAGCGTCGGTTTTGCCGCTCGAGCGGCAAATCACACTATCCAGTATTTTTACAGGCGACTGCAGAGATGCTGAGAGCTTCCATTCCACGCTCGAGCGTCCCTTTCCCCGCTCGAGCGGGAAGGCCAAAACTAGAAAAACTGGAAAAATATAACATGATCGGACAGGCAACTTTGAATGCATTTTTGCATTTTGCTTCGGGCCGCGAGCTGACCGGGCAGCTCGACCCCCGTAATAATCAGCGAAGTGGCAATCTTGAAAATATTTGCATCACAAACTTCTCTGAAAGGCTCAATTCGGGTTGGATTCGCATCTAACAACTCATAGCCTCACTGAAATAAAAATGCGAATAAAATTACAACTCAAAGGAGTTTTGTCAAACGGGAATGCCAAGAAATAAAACCTAACAAATCACATATTGTTTTTTTATATATAATTTTAGGTACTTTTGTATAACTATCAGAAATTATTGTAATCATATGTTACTTATCATCTGATGTATTATTGTTGTATTATTATAATGAGTTTTATTATTAATGTCTATTATTAATATAGTGGTGAGACATCACATAATAAATAAAAATATGTTTTGTTATTATTCTTATTGATAATATATGTCTTTATTTATTTTTTATAATGTTCAAAAAACAATTTAGGTTCATTGTAAGTTTTTGTAGATGAGAAGTCAAAAATAAATTTTAATCAAATTCAAGTTACATCTAATTTGATATTTAAAAGAAAGTTCAAAAGAAATTATATAATATTAAAATATTAATTTTCAAAAGGACAAGTTGGAATAAATCTAATTTTAAGCTCAAATCTAATATCACAAGTTAATCTTAATTCATTTTTATGTAAATCTTAAAACATAAGACAAATTATAATTTTGATACTAGACAAATTTTTAGACTTTATAAAATATAAAAAAAGTTAATATATTGGCAAATGTAATTTACTATCATATGATAAATTGAAAATGTGTAACGCCCTCATAATATTATACAAATCAACCATTTATAAGATCTAGAGACATAATAGAAATGTTATATTTTCATTCATCAGAGTTAATATTACAAAAGATATCACATGCATTACACTTTCATAAATGTTCAACTTGAAACTATAGCATGTAACTCTAGTTTAGAACAACAAAATAAATGTCCTAAGGGTTTACATCTTTCCAAGACTTCGCTTGGTTACAACATTTCTATTATCAAACCAAACTACACCATTCAATCACATTTCCCCCAATTTCATAATTCCCAAACCAATTTTCATTATTTGCATAAATAGTTATTTCAACTCAACTTAGGGCAAAATTTCCCCTTTTTCCAAAATATCAACCCATAGGTCCAAATCTCACCCCTTCAACAGTAAAGAACCTCATACACAAACCCTCAAGGTTACTTTGTAAATCAACATGAAAAACCCCCTTTAGTTTAGAACCCAAACCTTAACTTTTACCAAAATCTTCCCAAATCCCACTATTTATACAAAATGACAAATATCTAGGTTAAAGCTCATATTAAAGAGTAGAATATCCCTACCTCAAGCTTAGATGAGAGAGAATAGAGAAAGCTTAAAAGTTGATGGGGACGAAACCACGTTTTGCCCCGATCAAAACAAAGCCCTTGACAAGCTCTACACTTTTTCTCAAAGGAGCAAGGTGAAAAGATCACTCTAGGTGAGTAGATCTAGAGATTTAAGTGAAAAAAGTTTGGGTTTTAGAGAGAGAATAGAGAAATCACGATTTAAGAAGAAAAAGGGAAGGAAAATCATGAGAGAAAGATGGTTTGGGCCTATTTATAGTAGTGAGGAAAAGCCCTAAGGTCAAATAAAATAATAGGCCCAAAAACCCCCTTAGATAGGGCCCATTCGGACCTCAAAAATCTGAAAAAAAACACACAGGGGTCTACTCCTAGACAGGAGGGGGTCAACCCTATTTTCCAGCAACTAACACACAGACATAAGAGGGTCGACCCTCTCCAGTCTGGTATCTACCCTATCTTCCAACAACTAATACACAGACATAAGAGGGTCGGCCCTCTCCAATCTGGTGTCTACCCTATCTTCCAGCAACACTTCCAGAAACTTCACCAACAGGTAAGGGTCGACCCTTAGGAAGGCTGGTGTCGATCCTAGAATAGAATTTCTAAGTCTCCAAGGAACTTTTGACAAGAATCAGTGTGAACAACCAAACTCAACAAGTTTAAATCGGATTATACTCCTTCAAAACCAACATACAACAACACCAAAGATTTCCAAAATAAAAAAAAATAATTCGAACACACTTCCCCAAAAGCTTTGAAAGATACAAGTGCTACAAAATGTGAAACTCATAAGACGAAAAATATTTATATTTTATCATAAATATAATTTTTGTGATTTATTTTTTAATTTTTACCAATTAAATTATGGTATATATTTGTTATTAAGAACTTAGAGTACAAAATCAATGACATAAGAATAAAAAAAAAAATTCTCTTATATGTAACTGTGATAAAAATGAATAAAATTTAGTTTATTCTAAATTATTTTTGCTACATATTCTAGATAAATTTTATAAAATATTATTTAATTTTAAAAATTAATTTTGATTATTTATTTATATCTGTGCATAGCACGGGTAAATATATGCTAGTTTATATTATATTCCTAAACCAAACCAAACCCATCCATCAATTAATCCAGTGTCATAAATTTGTTGAAGGAGTACGGTTTTTATTTAGACAGATTTTACTTGAACAAAACCCTAAATAAAATTCATACAATTTCAACACAATATATTTTTTCTAAACTAAACTTTGATTATTTTTTTTTCATGGTTTAAGGGAATGAATTCCAAAAGCCATTCACTCATCAAGAAATACACTATATGTTTTGGAAAATTACAAATTAGCTTTCCAAAACAACCTTTAATTGCATTGCATTTACGAGCTTCCCAAGCTTAACAGTCTATCACTCCCATTCTACAATGATACATTCCTTTGTATATAAAAGCTCGTCTTCATTGCTTTAGCCTTCTACAAGTCTTTGTCCAAATTCGGTGAAGAGGCAGAGAACATGGAAGAGAATGGCAGCTCTAGTACCTCTCTCTCTCTCTCTCTCTCTCTCTCTCTGAGTTGAGTTGAGTGTTTTAATTAGTACTTAATTTCACATTTTCTCTCTTCTAACATTACACAGAAGTGACAAGATCATTAAGGGACATACCACCATCTCACTACATTTTCAAGATTGAGCCATTCTCACAACTCTCAAAAGCATTGTTAGATACTGAAGTTCAGAGTTATGAATCAGACATCTTTCAAGCCAGTGACTGCAAATGGTAAGTTTTCTTACAATTTTTATTGTTGAAATTTTCTTCTACATTTCAGTTAAAGTTGTGCATAAGCCGAGGAGTCGAATTGCACGACTCAATATGAAATGAATGCACATATAAACACAACAGAACCTAAACTCCATCATGGATAATCCGGAGTGTCGGTGACTGGGAATTGAGACACGTTCCGTCACTTGAAGTACGAAACGTCCCTCGTTTCCCGTGCTCGGGCTAACTCCTATCCCAAGCACAATGCAGTATGCATGACATGCATGAATGCAACTAAGATACAACCTAACATGCACAATGCTATAAAATGGCATACACGATGCACGAGGTAACATGGCATACACAATGCGCTTACATACAACCTAGCATACACAATGCTATGAAATGAAATGGCATACACAATGCACAATGGACTTACACCAACATGAGTGGACCTCGGCCACACTCACATAGGAGGCCATGAGATGAAAATGAGACACTCGAGATGCGTGCATGCATGCATGCAAACCGAGGACCGATCCTAAGGCACAAATGCCACTCTAACAAGACATGGCAAGGCACGAAATATGGCATACAAACATGCAAGTTTCAACACTGAAATGTGATGCAAAATGATCCCAAAACATGGAAACATGGCACCCGATGCATGAAATGAGACCCGAAACATGAAACTAGGCATGCGCAATGACCTATAGCTATACAAAACATGCACTATTTGAACATGAAGTGTGAAGATAGAATCAAGACAGTCCCAAAACAAGAATATTTACAGTTTTAAGTAAGGCCAAACAATGGACACAAATAGGACTAAGTTAGCATGCAAAAATGGCCCCGTAAGAGAGGTAATGAAGCAAGTGGAAGCTGCTGGCCTCAAACAATGAAGAGACCTTCAACAAAGTTTAAGAGGGGATCAAGAAAAGGTATTTTACAGTTTATGGACGAAACCAAAACAGTGCACATGCAAGCCTAAAATACTATGCAAAATAAGGCCTAAAAAGAGGTTTAAACACAAAGAGCAAAAAGGGAACCTCAAACAGCAAAAGACTCTTGATCAAACATGAAGAAAGGGTCAAAATGAGGCCATTTACAGTTTGGACCAGAGCCCAAAAATATAAGCACAAGGGGCTAACAAAACATGCAAAAATAAGGCCAAAAGTGGGATAAAGAGGAAAGTGACAGATGGAGGCCTCAAACAGTAAAGAGCCCCTCAACAATGTTGAAGAACGGCTCAAAATAAGCCACTTTACAGTTTACAACATGCCTCAAAACAGGTTAGAAATAGGCCTAAAATACCATGCAAGAAATAGGCATACAAGAGGGGTAAAGAAGCAAGTGGTATCTGGAGCCCTTAAACAGGGAAGGACCCTCAATCAAACATGAAAAATACCTCAAAACATGACTATTTTCAGTTAGGGTCGGAGACCAAAAATGTAAGCAAGTAAAGTTTAGATATAGAGCAAGATAAAGCACAAAAGAGGGAAAATGGGACTCACCCTTGTAGCCTATATCTTTGACAACTCTTGAACCAAGGAAAGGTGCCCTTTGCTCCTGGAAATGGCCTCCAAGATGTTGGTTTGGAGTGAGGAGGAGTGGTGCTATGAGGTGTAGTGTAAAATGGTGTAGGATTTGAAAGATTTTGGTGCTTGGAGTAGAGAGGGAGGGAGATACAATGTGGGAGACTCAAAGAAAATTTTTGTAACCCTCAGATGGGAGCTGGGGCTGCTGTTATATAGGCAAAAGAGGGGGAGAAAATGGTGGAAAAATGGGGGGGAAATGGATTCAAGTTTCCCCCCAAAAGTGCAGCCCCCCGGATACAAAATCTGGGGGGAAACAGAATGTATATCTGTAATGTACCAGAAGAGGGGATCATGGCCGGCCGGTTATTGAACTTGCAGGTGGC
The DNA here is from genome assembly GCF_055761805.1 of Camellia sinensis. NCBI lineage: Eukaryota > Viridiplantae > Streptophyta > Magnoliopsida > Ericales > Theaceae > Camellia > Camellia sinensis. Next base: position 95,534,056 of record NC_138962.1, read on the forward strand.
CGGCCGACTCTCCCCATGGCCGGCCGGCCAAGGGTCAAAAGGGTCAATCAAGATTAGTGGCCGGCCACCCCAGATTGGTGGCCTCCCATGTGTGCACAACACAACCATGTAGTAAAAAACTTGAGAAAGTGAACCAGGAGAGAGAAAAGGCCACTTTTAGGAGGGGTTCAAAAAGGTCACATAGAATTACTGGTCGGCCATGTGATTTTGGTGGCCTCCCAGGTGTGTACAACACAAATATGTGGTTTGGGGCAAGAAAAAGTGGCCTTAGGGTGGTCAACATTGGCTTTCAAGTGGGAAAAACGGGCGACGGAGGGCGATGGAGGAATAAAACTGGTTTTCAGAACAATTACTGGCCTTCCACCCTTCTATGACCTTCCCAACAATGAAACAGAGGTCCCTGCCAAAAATGAACCCAAACCGATGCAAAATGAAGGTTCGGGGGCCGAAACGCGCAGCCCGAGGCCCCGAAAACTGACTGTTAGGCACCGGAAGTGGTGTTCAACCACGAAGTTGGTTTTTCGAGCAACAGTGTCCCTCAAAAGGGAGCAAATAAGATGCATGCCAAAAACCGGAGCAAACGGAGGTGGTTAAGCGGTCCCAAACCGAGGCACACGGCCAACGGCTTCGAAAAACTGGAAACCGGACTCCAAACGGGCAAAATGGCCTACGACCACGAAACGTAGCCTACGGCCACTGAGAGATGATCTACGAGACCTCTCCCTCCCTTTGGGAAGAGAAAACAGAGCCTGGTTCGCAAACCGAGGCAAAGCATGAAAGAGTCCGGAAGTCCACAGGCAAGGCTCGCAGCCGAGACTCTGAAACTTCTGAACGAGCACAATATACAATATCACCGAGCGCTCAATCAGTGACGTCTGAGTCTTAAGGTCGGTCAAAAATGGGGTGTCTACAGTTGCCCCTCTTTGACAGAACTCGGAAGTCATGAGTGACGGGAGTGAATGTCAAAGCTCAGAGACGACCCATTTTTGACAAGGCCGAAGACTTAGACAAACAGGTGAGATAAACAGAGATGCGCCCGCAGGCGTGCCCGCAGGCAGGGGCAAAATGCAACCGACAATGCAAGAAGCCGAAGGTACTCAATGATCATGCAAATGCAGCAAGCATATACAAATCTAACTACATTTCATGTAGTAAGGATCATGTAAATAAAGCTGTAACGAAGCAAATATTCACAATAAATGCGATAGTTTTAAGTGGGAAGGCAAATCAAACTACATTTCATGCAGTTATGATGCAATCTTAGCGAGCATGTGTGATAGATACACAAAAGTGAAGAGAGTGTGATGTATACACTATATGAATAAAGTATGATGGATATACAAAAAGTGAACGCAAAGTGTGATAGATGCACTATGTGAACAAAGTGTGATTGATACACTAAAAGTGAACGCGTGATAGATACACAAAATGAGCATAATGTGAAGCAAGTGTGATGGATACACTATATGAAGCAAAGTGTGATAGATGCACTAAGTGTGATTGATACACTGAAGGTGAACACAAAGTGTGATAGATGCACTATGTGAACAAAGTGTGATTGATACACTAAAAGTGAACACAAAGTGTGATAGATGCACTATGTGAACAGAGTATGATAGATACACTAAAAGCGAACACAAAGTGTGATAGATGCACAATGTGAGTAGAGTGTGGTTGATACACTAAAAAGCGAACACAAAGTGTGATGGATACACAAAAGGTGAACACAAAGTGTGATAGATGCACTTAGTGAACAAAGTGTGATGGATACACAAAAGGTGAACACGAAGTGTGATAGATGCACATAGTGAACAAGTGTGATGGATACACAAAAGGTTAACACAAAGTGTGATAGATGCACTATGCGAACGAGTGTGATGGATACACTAAAGGTGAACACAAAGTGTGATAGATGCACTATGTGAACAAGTGTGATGGATACACAAAAGGTTAACACAAAGTGTGATAGATGTACTATGCGAACGAGTGTGATGGATACACTAAAGGTGAACACAAAGTGTGATAGATGCACTATGTGAACAAAGTATGATTGATATACTAAATGAATGAAGTGTGATTGATACACTAAATGTGAACACAAAGTGTGACAGATGCACTTAGTGAATAGAGTATGATAGATATACTGAAAATGAACACAAAGTGTGATAGATGCACAATGTGAGCAGAGTATGATAGATATACTGAAAATGAACACAAAGTGTGATAGATGCACAATGTGAGCAGAGTATGATTGATATACTAAATGTGAACACGAAGTGTGATAGATGCACTTAGTGAACAGAGTATGATTGATGTACTGAAAATGAACACAAAGTGTGATAGATGCACAATGTGAACAGAGTATGATTGATATACTAAATGTGAACACGAAGTGTGATAGATGCACTTAGTGAACAAGCGTGATGGATACACTAAAAGTGGGTGTGTGAGATAGATACAGAAAATGAGAATATGTGTGATAGATACAGAAAATGAGAATGTATGTGATAGATACAGAAAATGAGAATGTATGTGATAGATACAGAAAATGAGAATGTGTGTGATAGATACACAAAATAAGGATGTGTGTGATTGATACACTAAATAAATGATCTTAAACAGAACTTCTTTGGATGAACCGTACATACAATATCGTGCATGAATGAGAAAGAAACTTGATAGGTACAATGCAATACAATGCATGATGTTTAAGGAATGCAATAAACAAGCGTAGCGGCGCTTTAGAAAGCACCTCATGAGGTGAGTGGCGGTGAACCGCTCTTCTCCGACAGGGATCTCCCCTTGTGCTCTTCAAACACTTACCTTCAACTTACAGTACAAAGGCTCTGAAATACTGACAAGGGTTCTTCATGTAGAACACTTTGGACGTTGCCTTTCTTTCTGATCATATTCACAACTTTCCCTATTCTCCAACGGGGTGACAGACCAGGTTGGTTCGGTATCCAGAATTGAGGTGCATACACGCTATCTCAACCTATGGGGCTTCCATACAGATTTCAATCCGAGGACACGCCTCTGGGTATTTAAACCAGACTTTAGTCCCGGAAATCCCGAACCTTTACGTTCTAGGCATCAGCCATTCGAACTCTAGTTTCCACCTTCGCAGTTGGTCTCTTAGGAACTCATTACGAACACAGCCAAGATGCCTCTGGCAGGGAATGGCACTCAGGGAGAGTACTTTTGATCGCCATTCTGGCTTGAAGCAGACTTGATCTTGAGCTTGAGGTAGAGAAACACTCGTACTTCAGAGCAAGATCAAGACTTGAAGAGGTACACACGGAATGTAGTCTCGGAACTTACTGAAGTTGGAACAAACTCAGATACCCGACATTTCCTCTTTTCTTTTGCTTTGCAGTCTGGAACCCATATAGCTTCAGATAGGTCCTGGTTTAATTGTTCCCACATGACCTGGGTTGAACCCTGCGATTTTTATGAAAGAACAAATCCTGTTTTGCACAGATGTGGAGAACGGCACGGCACTCTGAGCACAAAACGATTCATTTTTGAATTTGAGAGATGAGTTTTCGACCAAATATTGAGCCTACGACTGAACACAGCAAAATGACTCAACAAGGAAATAAAAGGCACACAACCTAGACACATCGAGTAACACTCGAAACGACTCAAAACAAGAATCGAGATAAAACAAAAAGACACGACACTCAGACGTGCACAGGGAGCCTGCTTCACCGGGTAGTGTTTCCCACCCTTTCTCATTTGTGGTTCTCACATCACTCGGCCCTCAAGCTCTGTTTTTCTGAAAAAGCCCTCTTCTCACTTTTCCTCTCATCGCACATCTCTCTATTCTTCAATCTCTCATTTTTCATCCCTCCCCCGGGTGGTTGATGGATAAACAGCAAATTGTGGGCTCATGCCCCTAGCATTCTGCTAGATTCTCTTTCTTCCGCTCACAGCTAGTGAATTCCTCCCACGGAAAGGTTGCGCTACAACTGGGTGTGTAGCAAATCTGCAGCTAACATCGGTTGATGATGCTTTGCTGGGGAGTTTGGGCGTGATAAGATCTGTCCAGATGATGGAGTGGAATATCTTGCCCCATTCTAGTTCGTGCTTCGCACTTTGCTTGATACCTCGTTGCTTGGAGGATGTGAGAGCTTTCTGCGCTTTGTGGTGCCCTTTTCTGGCGAATACGGTGTCCTTTTTGACAAGTAGAGTGCCCTTTCTGGCAAGTATTTTGACAAAGGGGAAAAGACAGAACACCTGACCCAACTGTGCCCCTAATTCATCATTTTGACCATTTTTTGTTTTTGCTTTCTACTAAAACAGTTTTGACCAACATGAGAGTTAGATTAACGCGCTTGTTCGATTTCTGATTTAAAATCATGCAAGTTAGGCTATGAGCACTGAGAGTTTTCCTTTTTTAGGTCCAAGAAATGGTCTAGTTTTGAAAAATGGAGTACTTTTCGAGAAGATTAGTCAACCTCAGTAAAAATTCTCAAAAACTATTTTTGCAAACGACCACTGCTCAACGAACATGGAACCTACTCTTGAGATGCACAACCTCGGACCCATAGTAATGGAAAATTGCCCCTTGTCTGAAAGACACTGCATGGCAACGGAAAGTTGCCCCTTGTTTGAAATGACACTGTGGCGTTTTGAATGGCAACGGAAAGTTTCCCCTTGTTTGGATAGCACCGCAGCGCATTGTAGTCAGTCCTTAGAGCGACGAACACAACCAGACCTTCAGATACAGAGAAGACAAAGATGACCAAAACCATCGCATGGACACAATCGAATTTGAAGTGTTTCACGGCTGGACTTCAGAATGAAGTTGCCTACGTATCCCAAAGATAGGAATCAAGTCTCACGTAGTTCGGAGTTAAGGTACACTCAGGTATTAACCTCTCCTTTTTAGGCTCTAACTTTTGCCAAGGCGCCCGTTGTGGGTTTTCGACCTTGCGAGCTTTGTTCTTCTTTTTTTTCAATTTTTGTATCTTTTCATTCTTTTTCATTTCTCTTTTTTGATTTTCTTTTTTTTGTTATTTTCTTTGCATCTTTCTTTTTGTCCTTTTTTTTTCTCTTTTTTGTTCTTTTTCTTCTTTTCATGCTCTAACTTTTGCCTGGGCCGCCCTTTCGGGTTTTCGGCCCAGCGAGCCTCTCAAAGGGTAGAAGTGTAACAAGTCCATGCTAAATGGTTTTAGGGTTTTGCAGCCATCCGTATCCAGGAGAGTGGCCGTTGCATTGATTTACTGAAGGATCCATCTTCGGCTCTTTGAGCATATTGGACATTTTTGCCCCTAGTTCGAGGGGTGTTTTTGTTCTAGCTTCGCAAGCCGCTTCTGAGAAATCTGATCTTCTTGCTCTGACTTTCTTGCCTCTTGTTCGAGGGCTGCTTTGAATCTGGCCACACAGGCCTCACATGGCGGTTGACCGTTGAACGTTCTGAATCCAAGGTCAAGGTTTGAAAGCAAGGGCTCAAGTCTCGAGGCTGAGAGCGATCCTAAGCTGCACAATCTCAAGAGCGATTCCACACAAGTCTTCGCAGGACCGCGCAAAACATTTTGTTTTTGAAAATTTTTAAGAAAGCGACAAATCGCTCGCGCTGAAGATAGTGTGAAACCAGTCTGGATCAAGCCAGGGTCCTTCTCAGTACTCACGCTAACAAGCATGATTTCATTCATAAAGGGGCTTAGCACGCCTCTCTTTCTCTCAATTGATCAAGTTTTGCAAAAACCCGAGGAATTCCTTCCTCTTTGTTTTTCTCACAATGTTTCGAAAAAAGTTTTGGAAAACTTAGGTCGATGCAATGAATTCAAGGCACAGAAAAGACACAGCTTCTAGTCAAATACTGCCATCTCATTTAGAATTTCTGGCACACCTGGCACACGGCAGAAGCAAACACAAGAGTGTGAAAATCACTGCTGTCCCATTCAAATCTGTTGGCACAACTGGCTCCCCGGCAGAAACAGACTCAAAGGAAAGCAAAAGGACAAACGCAAAACAAGCAAGTGATATCCAAGGTAACACCCCCGAAATCACCTGACTCTAACAAAACAGGACTGACTCGATACAATAAGATAGACCCGACTAACTCAGTATGAAAGGACTGACTCAAAACAAAGAGATTGACTCAAAACAACACAACAAGACTGACCCAATACCCAAGTCAGAATGTACAAAACTAGCATTCCCAAATGCTCAAAACAGTGCGTGCCATACGCCATATCTGGAGTAAACTGAGTGCTGCCAGCAGGTGGTTCATCCCTCGATCACATTATCCCCCATAGGTTCACTGGTCGAGTGCCGATAGACTTTGCTGGACTGGCGCAGGGATGACCCTGTTGTCAAACAGATCTTGTACATCATGGCGCAGACGAAAGCAACTGTCAGTGTCATGACCGGTTTGTTGATGGTACGCACAGTACCTAGTACGGTCATGCTTTGGAGGGAGAGGATCAGGTAAAGGCCGTTGTTCCAATGGTTTCAGATGTCCTTTTCGGATTAAGACCTCTAGAGCCTTTGACAAAGGCATATGAAGTGGGGTGAAAACCCTCTTGACTCGAGGTGGGTATTTGGTTCCTTGTGAGCTACTTCCGGACGCACCGGTGAATGGGGTAGCTGTTTTTGATATGGTGGTGGTAACCATGCCCACATCAGGAGATCTTGCAGCCGCATCACCACTGGTGGTCGCATTCGAACTGCGGGAAAATGCCCTCCTGGGCTGCTCCTTCTCCTGGTCAAGAAGGCCCTGCTTCATAGCGTCCTCGATCTGTACTCCCATCTCATGTAAGTCTGAAAAGCTGGGGAAAGGGAGAACGATCATTTTCTGCATAAGCTTGGGCTGGAGATTGCGCACAATCATCCGAATTTGATCTTTGTCAGTGGGCCTAAGGGTCATCATCGAAGCCTTGGCCCTCCAGCGGGCTACGAAATCAGAAAAACTCTCCTTAGGCTCTTGCCTTGTTGTCTCAAGATCATGGGTTGTGACCTCGATTTGCGTGTTATAGGAGTACTGCGCAACGAAGGCCTCGGCCATCTCATCCCAGTTCCGTTTCACTGAATCCTCCAATTTGGCGTACCAGATGGCCGCAATACCCGACAGGGTCCTGCCAAAAAGGGAAAGCTTCTGCAATCTTGTCAAGCCCATCGGGCGCAGAACATTTGAAAACAAACTCTGGTGGACCATGGGATCTCCTGACCCGTCAAAACGGTCGATGTGAGGCATCTTGAACCTGTCCGGCAGTGTCACCGCTGCGTCGGTGTACCCGTCCTCAATGTCCAGGATGGACTTGACGCCCTGAGATTTCTTGAACAGCTTTTCGAGCTTGCTCACCTTCAATGCTGTGGGGTCTAACCCGAACTCAAAGAGTGAATCCGGCAGGTTGATCGGTGCTTTAGACAGCTGGGGTAAGATTGGGGGCAGAGCCGGTCCTGTCGGAATATTCGTATCTCCCTGGACATTTGGTGCCTCCTCGGGTGCTGGAACTTCTAGCGGGGGAGGAGCAGATGCTCCTGTTTGCTGCTGCAGCCGGGCAATTAAGTATGCCTGTTGAGCCATGATCTCAGCCTGCTGTTTGGCAAATTCTGCTTGACGAGCAGCCTCTTGCTGTATGGTTTTCATGCTCTCTTGGAGTTGACACATCATTTCCTCCATTCCTGCCATGTTCTGCTGTTTCGACTGACTGACTGGTGGGGTGACTAAAAACTGATAAAAACTGAGGCCTCAGCTTGGCTATTCACTAGTGGGGTGGATAAGGGTCACTGAGCTGGTAACTGCTGAACCGGTGATCTGTGCCTAACTGGCCCCTTTTACCCTGCCTTTGGCAAAGGAACACTGATTTGCCTTTGAACTGAATCTTTGACCTGACAAAGTCTATCAACACAAGTCCGATGAACCTCGGGGCATGTCGGAGCCTTCTGAAGCTATGGTTCCTAGACTACCCTAGCAAAAGAGAAAACATGCAGCATCTCAGCCTAACTTTACCAAAACAGATACGAGCATAGTAGGATGACTGTGCCCTCTACTGAATTCTGCCCCCAAAATTCTACCAGTGAACTGATACCCTCAGGTAAAACTGATTCCCAGAGTACTGAACTGGTGCCCGCAGGCCTGATGCCCAAACTTGTAGACTGATACATGCATTCCTGTAGAGACGCACTCTAAAAGCACATAATAGATAAGTGAGAGCCAAAACACCCCTATGTTGGGATAGGGTTTCCCTGTCCTATTTTGTCAGGAGCTAGGGTTTCACTACGCACGCAGCGGTTTTAAACAACCTAAATCGGGTAAGTAACCTGTCCTAGCTTGGAATGGTCACTATGGATTCCGAATATGCACTAGGTCGAATGGTCAAAAGGGTGCCCCGGTAAAATCGGGGTTTGTGTTCCCATACTGGTAGAGCCCACAACCGGTCAGCCTTATGGCCATGTCTTGACAAGACAAGCCTCCGGCAAACCGTTCAGGAATAGCATATGGCAAACACGGTGTCCTAGGCGCACCAATGCAAATGCAATGCAAAGAAACACACAAGTGTAATAAAAAATAGATATCATGAGTTCGAGTCAAGTTTTCTAAATCCCCAGCAGAGTCACCAGAAACTGTAGACGTCCCCGAACGCCCCGGGAGGGATGAGTCCCGTTCTGTTCATTTGGGGTTCACTACAGTTCAGGACTCTAAAATTGTCACGGTTCTAAATCTGAACCAAAGAGTCCAAATCCGGCAAATCATTTTGAGAAAACAGATTTTGAAAGAAGTGCCAAACATGGACTGTTTTGCCAGATACAGAGTCGCCACCTAAATATTTTATTTTGGGGAAATTTAGGAAACCCTGACTCGTTTGCCTAAGGCCACGTGTCCGTCATCACCAAAGTTGCCTCGGCTCAGGAACTTGGGTACGATTGGGGAAGGTCACTTCGTGAGCACCCCCGCTTGCCCGATCAAAGATCGGCCTCTACTAACCATGATATCTATTTTTGAAAACATTATGCGTTCTTATTCCGGTTATTAGCCTAGATTTACTATGTGATGCGCACAGCATACAAGTATAGACTGGATCGCCTGAATTGGAACAAAACATTTCATGTTTGTTTATTTGAAAATGGTTTGATGGTGCTACCTGCAAGTAGGCTAAGACGTGGATTTGCCACCCTCGGGTGGGCTTAGAAAATATGATTTTGCCACTATCTGGTGTGCTTAAAACACACATTTGATGAATTATTCCAATCCAAAAAACCCAACCTTCACCCACAGGCATTCAGACAGTTATATCATATAAGCACATAGCCTCATGGTAAGCATGCTATTCATGGCAGTCACTCACACGCATGCAAGGATGCTAAAGCATAAAACTTACCGAGTACTCCAAGCCAAAACAGAAGCTAGGTTAGAAATCCATGCATGATCCTAACTATACAGAAATGCCTAATGCAACACATGCAAAAATGCAACTATAGCAGGCTCGGCTATTCTAAACATGGCATATGAAATGCTACAGCTAACATGTATTCAACTTGGAATTGAAAATACAATGCAGTTAGTATGATGTGCCGAGCCCGGTGCATGCAAAACAGATGAATGAATGCAAACATGCTATCATACTGTATGCTAATTTAAACATGCCCTAATCTAACCATCATAAGCGGGTAAATAAAAGGGAGAAAGACGTGGGGTTGGAAGACATACATCATACACACGCACACTTATTACAACATTGCCCTCGCGCAGAGGGTCCGAATAAATAATATACAGTCCCAAATGAATAATACAGTCCAAATAAATACAGAATTCTAATTAATTAACAAATTAATCTAAGAAAGCTATAAACTAGCATGCAAGCTAGGGACTGCCTCGACTCCGTTCCGGATGATGAATGATGCATGCTCGGGTTGCTTGGCACGGAAATCCACTGCGATGCCCCAATTAGCCTCTGTTCGCAATTGACGCCGGAATGCTGTGCAAGGCTTTTGAAAGCTGCTGATTTTGATTTGCTGCAACAGAGAGCAAGAAAGGGGCATGGCAATGTATTTTTACATATGTATGCATGCCTCGATCCTCGTGCCACCAATCATGCATATCGATGCATGATGGCCGAGGAGTCGAATTGCACGACTCAATATGAAATGAATGCACATATAAACACAACAGAACCTAAACTCCATCATGGATAATCCGGAGTGTCGGTGACTGGGAATTGAGACACATTCCGTCACTCGAACTACGAAACGTCCCTCGTTTCCCATGCTCGGGCTAACTCCTATCCCAAGCACAATGCAGTATGCATGACATGCATGAATGCAACTAAGATACAACCTAACATGCACAATACTATGAAATGGCATACACGATGCACGAGGTAACATGGCATACACAATGCGCTAACATACAACCTAACATACACAATGCTATGAAATAAAATGGCATACACAATGCACAATGGACTTACACCAACATGATTGGACCTCGGCCACACTCACATAGGAGGCCATGAGATGAAAATGAGACACTCGAGATGCGTGCACGCATGCACGCAAACCAATGACCGATCCTAAGGCACAAATGCCACTCTAACAAGACATGGCAAGGCACGAAATATGGCATACAAACATGCAAGTTTCAGCACTGAAATGTGATGCAAAATGATCCCAAAACATGGAAACATGGCGCCCGATGCATGAAATGAGACCCGAAACATGAAACTAGGCATGCGCAATGACCTATAGCTATACAAAACATGCACTATTTGAACATGAAGTGTGAAGACAGAATCAAGACAGTCCCAAAACAAGAATATTTACAGTTTTAAGTAAGGCCAAACAATGGACACAAATAGGACTAAGTTAGCATGCAAAAATGGCCCCGTAAGAGAGGTAATGAAGCAAGTGGCAGCTTATGGCCTCAAACAATGAAGAACCCTCCAAAAAATTTGAATAGGGGCTCAAAAAAAGGTATTTTACAGTTTATGGCCGAACCCAAAACAGTGCACATGCAAGCCTAAAATACTATGCAAAATAAGGCCTAAAAAGAGGTTTAAACACAAAGAGAAAAAAGGGAAGCTCAAACAGAAAAATACCCTTGACCAAACATGAAGAGGAGGTCAAAATGAGGCCATTTACAGTTCGTACCAGAGCCCAAAAATATAAGCACAAGGGGCTAACAAAACATGCAAAAATAAGGCCAAAAGTGGGATAAAGAGGCAAGTGACAGATGGAGGCCTCAAACAGTGAAGAGCCCTTCAACAATGTTGAAGAAAGGCTCAAAATAAGCCACTTTACAGTTTACAACATGCCTCAAAACAGTTTAAAAATAGGCCTAAAATATCATGCAAGAAAGAGGCATACAAGAGGGGTAAAGAAGCAAGTGGTATCTGGAGCCCTTAAATAGGGAAGGACCCTTAATCAAATATGAAAAATACCGCAAAAAATGACTATTTTCAGTTAGGGTCGGAGCCCAAAAATGTAAGCAAGTAAAGCTTAGATATAGAGCAAAATAAAGCACAAAAGAGGGAAAATGGGACTCACCCTTGTAGCCTATATCTTTGACAACTCTTGAACCAAGGAAAGGTGCTCTTTGCTCCTGGAAATGGCCTCTGAGCTACTAGTATGGAGTGAGGAGGAGTGGTGCTATGAGGTGTAGTGTAAAATGGTGTAGGATTTGAAGGATTTTGGTGCTTGGAGTAGAGAGGGAGGGAGATACAATGTGGGAGCCTCAAAGAAAATTTTTGTAATCCTCAGATGGGAGTTGGGGCTGCTGTTATATAGGCAAAAGAGGGGAAGAAGAGGGGGGAAAATGGGGGGGAAATGGATTCAAGTTTCCCCCCAAAAGTGCAGCCCCCCGGAAACAAAATCTGGGGGGAAACAGAATGTATATCTGTAATGTACCAGAAGAGGGGATCATGGCCGGCTGGTTATTGAAGTTGCAGGTGGCCGGCTGGCTCTCCCCATGGCCGGCCGGCCAAGGGTCAAAAGGGTCAATCAAGATTAGTGGCCGGCCACCCCAGATTGGTGCCCTCCCATGTGTGCACAACACAACCATGTAGTCAAAAACTGGAGAAAGTGAACCAGGAGAGATAAAATGCCACTTTTAGGAGGGGTTCAAAAAGGTCACATAGAATTACTGGCCAACCATGTGATATTGGTGGCCTCCCAGGTGTGTACAACACAAATATGTGGTTTGGGGCAAGAAAAAGTGGCCTTAGGGTGGTCAACATTGGCTTTCAAGTGGAAAAAACGGGCGACGGAGGGCGATGGAGGAATAAAACTGGTTGTCAGAACAATTATTGGCCTCCCACCCTTCTATGACCTTCCCAACAATGAAACAGAGGTCCCTGCCAAAAATGAACCCAAACCGATGCAAAATGAAGGTTCGGGGGCCGAAACGCGCAGCCCGAGGCCCCAAAAACTGACTGTTAGGCACCGGAAGTGGTGTTCGACCACAAAGTTGGTTTTTCGAGCCACAGTGTCCCTCAAAAGGGAGCAAATAAGATGCATGCCAAAAATCGGAAGAAACGGAGGTGGTTAAGCGGTCCCGAACCAAGGCACACGGCCAACGGCTTCGAAAAACTAGAAACTGGACTCCAAACGGGCAAAATGGCCTACGACCACGAAACGTAGCTTGCGGCCACTGAGAGATGATCTATGAGACCTCTCCCTCCCTTCGAGAAGAGAAAACAGAGAACACAGAGCCTGGTTCGCAAATCGAGGCAAAGCATGAAAGAGTCCAGAAGTCCATAGGCAAGGCTCGCAGCCGAGACTCTGAAACTTCTGAACGAGCACAATATGCAATATCACCGAGCGCTCAATCAGTGACGTCTGAGTCTTAAGGTCGGTCAAAAATGGGGTGTCTACACCTTCCTTCTCCAATCTGTAAGTAATTCCTCAATCCTTTTTTTTGCTTTCCGTTTGACTGGTTATATGTACTATTTGTATATACGTGTTTTCTCACAACACTTCTCAAAGTTGTTTTCTCTGTAACTAGTAAGAACAACTTGAATAGTACCCATCACTACTATTTTTGCAAAAAAACTGAACTAGGACATCTTAGATCCGAAATCATACTCCAACCGGACTAGGAAATAGTTTGTAGTAGGTGTAAGTCCTAGCAAAACTAAACAGCCGGGCTAAGACTTTATGAACACTTGTTGTTTCAAGTAGGTTTAAGAACCTTTTGCTTTATTTACCCGAGCTAGCGAATTAGATTAGGTTTGCACAATGTCGTACTAGAAAGCCTCAACCACCGACCGAGCTAAATCTTGGGGCTAAACCAGCTCCGTTAGTTCAAACCGAACTAAGATTGCTGCCCCAATGGCTCGACCGGGCTAAAGCCCCTTGCTTAAATGGAGCTAGGACTGGATAGCATTCCCTGTAACCGAGCTAGGACTTCATTTATCTTGCCTATATTTCTTGTAGCACGGTCCCACGATCTGTGCTTAACACCTTTCTTTTTCACTTTGCAGACTCTGACTAGGTTGCCCAGTCACTCCTTTGCACGTCCAGCCGAGATACCCATTATCCGTTTGGCGCCGAGCTAATTCTCCAGGCTGACTTATACATAATTTAAATCCTTATGGGTAAATATAGGTTTTTAGTGAACTCACCAGGTGCTATGGCTGAGTTCCGAAGGGACTACCATATCCCTGATGATGTTCATCTCACTTTAGCCAAATAAGATACCATACCCTGGGGAAACCCTGGCTTTGTTCCTTTTACTCTTCTTTCCATTGTAGAAACCGGTTAAGATTCCCTGTATAACCCCTTCTATGCGAGTTCCTCAGACAAATCAACCTCTGCCCTACCCAACTTTCTACAAATTCATACCGCATAATAAATGGCATCGCTGAGCTAAATCGCCGGGTTGGCCTTAACCTCGGTTTAGCCGAGCTTTTCCACCAATACTCCATAGGATCAAATGAAGATGGCTGGGTTTACTATTTAAGAATAAGACGCCGACGTGAAAAGATAATAAAAAATACCCCGGATAAGGATGTTAACGATGATGATTTCCTCTGGGTATCTGGGAATTTTGAGAACCAACAAGCCCAGATCCCAAGCGACAGAACAAACTGGAACACGGGTGAAGCCGGTAGGATTACCTTGGCTCAATTCCATGCTTTCTTTTACTTCGGTTTTCTTATGTTGAACTGCACTGACTGCTTTGCTTTTCTTCATGCAGATTTGAACTTTCTTAAGTCCCAGTACAACTACCCCAACTTAAACACACTTCGCACCACGCTGCGATATCCCAATAGAGGTTGGGCCGATGTAACAACCCTCACCACTGTCTACTGATAAACTACCGATTACTTCTAAACTGAGACTGATTATGAAAAGTAATTGAACTGATTGAAATACTGAACTGACTGACTGAAATCTGAAACTGATTGATTGACTGTATCTGTTTAAATGCATTATCTATCTATTTGACTGTTTGATTATCTATTCATGTTTTATGTTTAAATTGCCAAACTGAAGGCCTTGTCGGCGGCCGAACCAGAAATTGATTGATGTTTTAAGGTCTTTGGAATTTATATGATTTTATGGCATATTTATCTGAAATGTGTTTTGGTATGATTAAATTAGTTAAAATAAAGCTAAATTACATGAATTAGACTTAATTACATTGGTGCCACTTAGTGGCCCACTACATTGAACACATGTGAGCCTTATTATACATTTAAACAAAACTTTTCATCAGCCAAACTCCTTGTTCTTGCCGACTAAGAGAGAGAGGGAGAGAAATTGAGTTCCTTCTTGTGATTGCTTTGAGAACCTAAAGAATTTGAAGGTTGATTTCAAAATTGTGCTTCCATTCTTGAACTACAAGACCTAAGGTAGTGTGATTACCCTCTTGTTTATGAATTGAGCTTGTTCTTACATGATTCATGTCGAAGTTAGTGGATTGAGTCTTGAAATAGCTTCATATGTCGATTTGAGTTAGAAGTCATGCATGCATGTGTTTATCCTTGCATTGTGAGGTTTGATTTCATGGAAATCTTGCATGCATGTTCATATATTTACAGTGGACAATGTTTTCATCTTGTCTTTGAAGATATTAGCTCAATAGAGCATGTATTTGAGGCTTGTAAGTTGTTTAACTTCGTGCATGTTGCATGTTCATCTTATTCATGAAAATTAGTTTGAAATTGGGTTTAATTCCCTCACCTTTGGGCCTTGATTTTACAAATTGAGTTTTGAATCATGTTAAACTATGAGTTTTGAAGTGTTTTCCAGGAAATGGGCCCGAAGGAATCGAATTTGATACATTTGAAGTTGAATTTGAGCTTGAGGTTCAAATCTAGGAATTCTAGATTTTGGACTTACGCTCGAGCGGGGTGACTGGCGCTCGAGCGTGAAATTCGTGCTCCGAGTATTTTGCACTGTTTTGATGTCCGCTCGAGCGGGGTAATTGACGCTCGAGCGGTAACTTGTGTCTTACTCTCGAGCGGATGTCGAACGCCCAATCGAGCGTGATTTTCATCTATCCAGCACTTTTGACTGTTTTGCAGTACGCTCGAGCGTCTAAGTCTGCACTCGGGCGGAAACCTTTGTCTGCATTTCCGCTCGAGCGGAGTAATCGACGCTCGAGCTGGAACCCTATTTTCTGAAAATTCTGAAAATGCTTTTAAAGTGTATCTTTGCATCCTCATTTCATCCTAGGCATTCTTAGGCCTAGTTTAAGGCATCTTAATGAGGATATAGATGTAGAACCACACCGAGTCAAGATAGGGATTAAATTATTATCTTTCCCAACTATATAGCTTAGTGTGTGTTCAATCTGTAAACTGTGTAGGGTTGGCGACTGGGGACGCGCTCTAGCCTAACTGTAGCTCAGAACTCTGTGAGTAACAACTGTGTAAAGATATGTTCAAAAATGATTATCCTCTGAACAATTGAACTGTACTGTTTCTGAATTGATACTGTTAATAGAATGAATGTATGTCCTCTATTCTGAACTGTATTGTGGCATCCTTAGCAACTGTTGTTACTGTTATAGAGATCTCTGTCGGTTTCCTTGTTGGAACCACTACTGTTTACTGATTGATGGCCATCATTGCCTGTTCGGTCTTTCAAGACCTACTGTTTACTGTACTGTTATGCTAATGGATGTACCACATATGATTGTACTGACTGAACGACTGAAATACTGATTTAATGATTTGTTTTCATTACTGTAAGGACATTCATTCTAAACCTCTTTACGCATTATGTTATTCACTGGGTTTTAGCTCACTGCTCATATATATATGTAGGTGTACAGGCACCAGACCGTGGCTAGAAGCGTCGGGGTAAGCTCCAGTTTTGTCAAGCCAACCACTGTGCCTCACTGCGAGGTTCCGAGTCTGTCAAGCAATGGCTTAGGGGTGTTTTAATTTCCCCCCATCTATCTCTGTAACTGTTTTGTTAACTGTATAGACTGTATAGACTGTTACTGTACTGTTTATCAGGGATTAGGTCCCCTGCTCTGAATGATTATAAATGTCGTACATACTGTTCTGCACTGTATATATATATATATATATATATGAAAAGTCTTTTTGGCATATAGACTGTCACAGCTCATTGGACATTGTTTATTTACTGTATTGGCTTCCGCTAGGCCCTTGTACTCTGTTTTACTATATTACTATTGAGCAGGCCTTCGGTAATCTCGGATTACTGGCTGGTTACGGTGCTAAACCCATAGGGGCGAGTTTGGGCCGTGACAGCTGAACTACTGGATTTTGAACCGACGTACAGACACAGTAGTAAGCAAAAGACCAGGGTGACTGACTTTTTGTTGAAAGCCTCTCCCGAACTGGACCCAACCTTGCCCCAAATCAATTTGATCCCTCTAACTGTTGAGCAAGAGATGGCCAAGAAACGAGCTGTAAGGGCACTCCTGACCGAAACAAACCAGCCCGAGGTACCACCAGCCGGTCAGACACAGGAGACCGTGATGGCCCTTCCATTCCATCAACCCTCATCATCTCGTCCAAGCAAGCGTGCTCGGACTTCCATAACCGAGCCACGCCTTGTCAACGAGGATGAAACCGTGGTGCCTCGAACCACTTCACCAAGCCCCCCACCTGAGCGCTTAGACTGAGCTAGCTCCTCAAAGTGGGTACCAAAGATCACATTTCAGAACCGCGCTATCACGGATTCTGACTCAGTGGTCACAGAAAAAGACCACTTGATGGCCTTCAACCTTGCTAAAAGCGTTTGCCTTCCAGCCAACATGAGGCACCACGACCACCTAACCGAGTTGAAGGCCCTTCGCTCATCCACAAAATCAATGGTGCTGGTAAGTTGCTCCTTCGCTTATTTTTCAGAAATTCTTACGACTTTTGGCTCGGTTTTACTGAAAATTGTCTTACCATCCTTTTGCAGGCCATATAGAAAAACCACATTGCTCACAAACGAGTGTTGGAACTTTAAAAAACCACCAGGCAGGCCATGGCCGAGGCTAATGAAAAGGCGGCCGAGCTAAAAGAGTCCCAACAGAAGATGGCCGAGCTAGAGGCCGAGGTGGCTTGACTCACCGGGCTAGTTACCTCGGCTGATGCTGATAAACAAAAGGCCCTAGCCGTGATGAAAGATAAATACTTGCGCGAGCTGGCCAAGATCGATGGCAAGAAGAGCACGGAGATTGCCGAGCTGAAGAAGAAGGTAGAAGATGCGGAGGACCGGGGTTACAAGGAGGGGGAGACCACTTATATTAAGCAATGCGAGGCGGCCAAAGACCTATTTTTCAAATGTGGATGGAGGGCGGCCGTGGCGCAGCTCGGTCATGGCCCCGAGACCGAGGTCTTCAACATTCCTTCTTATTTCATACCGAACTCGATGGTGGAGTATGTTGCTGCTATTCAGCAATAATTTCTGGAGGAGGAGGATGAAGATGAAGCTCCAGAAGACAACACTCAATTCGGTCGCCAGTCTATCTCCCTAACTCCAGAGGTCTCTATCCCACCTTTGCCAGTTGTGTCCGATGCTGTGCTTCCAACCGAGCTTAACTAGAGTGTGGTTGCCACAACCGAGCTACCTTTGCGTGAAGACCGGGTGGTTTTAGATGCTGACTTAGATGACCTATTTGCTTGACTATGTACTTTTCTTCTTTTTTGCCTTTTGGAAAGAGAGACTGTAACTGGGCTGAAGTCTCCCCCTTTTGTATGATCAATGAAATCTCTTTTGTTCCTTCAACTGTCTATTCGGTTTACTTCTGTGATATAATTTGAATGAAGTAAATTCTCTGGTCGAGATATTTTATCCCGGTCTTATCTTTGCAATCTAGCTATCCATACCTGTCAACCTCTTCAGCCTAGATTCTTATCTCGGTTGAAGAACAACAAGTGTTGGTTTTTCCAGCCAACCTCTTCAGCCGAGATCCTTATCTCGATTGAAGAATAACAAGTGTTGGTTTTTTCAGCCAACCTCTTCAGCCTAGATCCTTATCTCGGTTGAAGAATAATAAATGTTGGTTTTTCCAGCCAACCTAGAGTAAAGTGTTTGGTTATTTCGACCAAATGTCCTGCAGCCTGGATCCTTATCCTGAGCTTACGAAGGGTGTTAGTTTTTCCAGCCAACCTCTAAGTTGGTTATTCCTGCCAACCTAGAGTAAAGTGTTTGGTTATTCCGACCAAACGTCCAGCAGCATGGATCCTTATCCTGGGCTTAGGAGGGGTGTTGGTTTTTCCAGCCAACCTCTAAGTTGGTTGTTCCTGCCAACCTAGAGTAAAGTGTTTGCTTATTCCAACCAAACGTTTTACAGCTTGGATCCTTATCCTGGGCTTAGCTGAAGAGAGTGCAAAGTTGGTTATTCCGGCCAACTATGCTTACAATGCGCCTAACTCACTAAAACACTCTTTTACAGAAGGAAACAACTATACTGAAAAGAAACTACTTGTTTTATTGAGAAAGAAAAAATTACAAATACTTGAAAGAATAAGCTAAAAATAAAATAGTTTGAGATTGGCAGTGTTCCATAGCTTGAGAATGGTTTTGTCATCCTCGTCTTCCAAGTGGTATGCCCATTTTCTTGCTAATCCAACCACCTTGTAAGGTCCTTCCCAATTAGGCCCTAACTTGCCATCTCCGGGTATCAGGGTGTTCCCCATTACTTTGCGCAGTACCCAATCTCCGATCTTGAATTGCCTTGGATGTACGGTCTTGTTGTATTTCTTGGATAACTCCTGTTGGTATGAGGCGATATGAACCAGTGCTCTTTCTCTTCTTTCTTTTGCAAGGTCGAGCTCTAATGCGATGGCTTCTCCATTTAAGTCTAGATCAAAATTTTTGCTTCGAATGGTGGGGAGGCCAACTTCTAGTGGGATTACTGGTTCCATGCCGTAGGCTAAGAAGAATGGTGTTTCTCCCGTTGATCGTCGAGGTGTGGTACAGTAAGCCCATCAAACATGAGGAAGCTCCTCTGTCCACTTTCCTTTTACTTTCTCTAACCTTTTTTTCAATCCATCCAAGACAACTTTGTTTGATGCTTCTGCCTGGCCATTTGCTTGGGGGTATGCCGGTGTAGAATTGTAGAATTCTATCTTGTATTCCTCACAAAAGCCTCTAAAAATTTTATCGTCGAATTGAGTGCCGTTGTCTGATATTAGCGCCTTGGGTATGCCGAACTGAGTGATGATATTCTGCCAGACAAACTTTTTCACATCTTTCTCCTTTATTGATGCTAGTGTTTCTACTTCCACCCACTTTGTGAAGTAGTCTGTTGCTGCAAGGAAGAACTTTATGTTGCCGGGTGCTGTTGGAAGTGGTCCTACTACGTCCAAGCCTCACATTGCAAAGGGCCATGGGTTAGTTAAAGGTAGAAGCTCTCTGGCTGGCTGATGAATTTGGTGTGCGAACTTCTGGCATTTCTCGCACTTCTTGACATACTTCTCTGAATCTGCTTGCATGTAAGGCCACCAATATCCTTGCGAAATTGCTCTGTAAGCCAATGATCTCCCTCCTTGGTGGCTTCCGCATACGCCTTCGTGAATCTCGAACAGGAATGCTTCGACCTTGCTGGGATGGACGCACTTCAAGTAAGGTCCTGTGAAGAATTTCTTGTACAAGGCCATTGATAGGGAGAGCCAAAATCGTTGTGACTTTGCTCTAATCTTGTTGGTCTCCTTCTTCTCTTCGGGCAAAGTGCCGTCTTTTAGGAACGTTATAATGGGATCCATCCATGAAGGGCCTAGTTCGGCGTAACATACTTCTTCTACTTCAGGTTCTTCAATGCTTGGTCTGGGTAAGAAGTCGATCAGTAGTGGATGTGGGATGGATGTATCTGTCATTGGAGCAAAGCCTGCTAGTTCATCTGCTCTGTTGTTTTCTTCCCTACCAATCTGCTCTATCCGCACTGCTTCGAACTTCATGATCTCTTTTCTGACTAACTCTTGGTACTTAGCCATCCTTTCATCCTTTGCTTCGTAGTCGCCTAAAATTTGGTTTACCACCAGCTATGAGTCACTGTAAACCATTAGCTCGATAGCCTCCATGTAGAGTGCTGATTTTAGTCCTGCCAAAAGCGCTTCATACTCCGCTTCGTTGTTTGATACTGGGAAGCCAAGGTTGACTACCTGTTCCACTACTAGGCCATCTGGTGAGATGAAGACTATGCCGAGTCTTGCTCTATGCGTATTGGATGCTCCATCTACAAAGGGCTTCTACATCTCTCCTACGAATAGCTTCTAGCAGGTAGAGGGATCGGATGATGCCTTGGGGTCCTGAGTGTTGCTAGTGTTTTCTTCAAAGGCCACACTTACTGTTTGCCCCTTGCTATCTGATTGTACCAAGTCTTTATTTGTTGATGAGTCTTTGCTTGGTGTAGCATGGTTTGTTTCTCCCTCCTTTTGTTCACACTGGTCTGTCTTGGGATGTGGCTGGGTATCCTGTATTAGGGGTTGCGCTATTCTGGCGCCACTTTCCATCCCTATTTCGGTTGTACCCGTTAAGTCAACTGGGTAGACGTGATGACTTCCTGGTGTGAATTATACGACAAAGTTTGCCAAAGCTTGGGCTTTTATCGTGGTTCTGGGTTGAAAATTGATGTCAAATTGTCCCAACTCTACTGCCCACTTCAAGATTCGCCCAGAAAAGTTCGCCCTCTCAAACAAAGCTTTTAATGGAAAAGTTGTGAGGACGATTATGGTGTGGGCGTGAAAGTACTACGACAACTTTCTTGAGGCCATCATCAAGGCTAGGGCCAGTTTTTCCAGTGGTAAGTACCTTGTTTCTGCGCCCAGCAATGTCTTGCTGACATAAAAGATAGGCAGATGTTGGATTCCTTCCGCTCGGACCAACACTGCACTAATTGCGTGCTGTGAGACTGCCAGGTACAAAAATAGTTTTTCTTCAGGTATTGGGGTCACTAGCAGCGGTGGAGAAGATATGTATTCCTTCAAACTTTCTAGGGCGTGGTCGCATTCTTCATCCCACTCAAACTTGGCCTTTAATGTTTGAAAAAATGGTCGACATCTGTCTGACGACCGACTTATGAACCGGTTTGGCGCGGCTGCCATATCGGTGAGATGCTATGCTTCTTTTATTGAGTTAAACCTCTCTAGATCCTGGATTGCTTTGATCTGAGAAGGGTCTGCTTCTATGCCTCGGTTGGTCACCAGGAAGCCTAGGAATTTGCCAGACCCTACGCCGAACGCACACTTGGATGCATTAAGGTGCAACTTGTGCTTCTTTAGAATCTGAAACATCTCGCCTTGGTCCTTGAGATGGTCATTCTTATCCTTGCTCTTGACCACCATGTCGTCGATGTAGGCTTTCATTGTTCTGCCTAACAATGGTTCGAACATCTTGGTGGCCATCCGTTGGAATATTGCCCCTGCGTTCTTAAGGCCAAAGGGCATGACCTTGTAACAATACAGTCCTCTTAGCGTTGTAAAGGATGTGACCTCCTGGTCTGGCTCATACATAGTGATCTGATGGTAACCTCTGTAGGCATCAAGAAAGCTAAGATGGTTGTGTCCTGCCGTCAGATCTACCAGTTGGTCTATCCGTGGTAGAGGAAAGTTGTCCTTTGGGCATGCCTTGTTGATTGTTTTGTAGTCTACACAGACACATCATTTTTCATTCTTCTTAGGCACCACTACTGTATTGGAGATCCATCTAGGGTAGTGCACCTCTCTGATAGCTCCTGCTTCTAGCAGGTTTTCTACTTCTTCCGCCACTATCTCGGCATGGTGGAGTGTCGATCTGTGAGTGCGCTGTATAATTGGTCTGGCAGTTGGGTGGACATTCAATTGGTGACAAATGAAGCTTGGGTCAATGCCAGGCATGTCATACGGCGTCCAAGCAAACACTTCGATGTTAGAGGTCAAGAATTCCATGACCTCTATTCTCTTAGTGCTGGACATAGATGAGCCAAGCAAAAAGAACTTATCCGGGTTCTTTTCATCTATTCTTAAATGTAGCAAGTTTTCCACTGCCTTCTGTTTAGTGGCTTTGCCAACATCCGCAAACAATTCATTACTCTCGGGCTCTTCCACTATCTGAACAAATCCCTTGGCAGCTCGGCTGCCATTTACTATGATGAAGCATTGCTTGGACATAATTTGGTCTCCATAGACCTCTTCAATTACTCCGGCTTCGTTGGGGAACCGCATTACTTGATGGTAGGTTGACGCTACCGCTCTCATGGCATGCAGCCCTGTCCTTCCCAAGATTATGTTATAAGTAGAGGGCACTTTCAATACCCAGAACTCCACTTGTTTAGTCATGCTTCCTGCTCTGACTAGGAACATTATCTTGCCGACTGGCCACTCTGGAATTGAGTTGAACCTGATCAGGGGAGATACGGCAGGTGCCAAGTCTTTGTCCTTCAGTTTCAGTTGTTTGAAGGTTTCGTAATACATTATCTCGCACAAGCTTCCTTGGTCGATCAAAATCCGTTTGATGTCGTAATCCATGATGCGGAGTGTGACGACCAGTGCATCATTGTAAGGGTAATATATCCTTGCCAAGTCTCTGTCTGAGAAGGATATGACGTTCGTGGCTTCTGTTTTCCTCTTTTTGATGGTAGGTTGCACACTCAATACCTCCCTTAAGTGTTCAGCCTTCTTGATCGTTTCCTTGAGCTCACATACTCGCTCAGGTTCGAATACCTCATGTATTACATTAATCACGCCTTGAGGTGGGGCGTCGATCGGCATTCCGTCTGGGTGATCGTGGTTCTAAGAGTCTGGATGCGTCCCTCCTTCTATGTACCGGTCCAGGTGACCAGCTGCCACTAACTCCTCCAGATGCTGTCTCAACAGTGTGTAATTTTCAGTGCAGTGCCCCTTTTCCTTATGGAAGGTGCACCGGGATCTTTCGTCGTAGTCTTTTTGCGCTTCTCCCAGCTTAGCTGGCCATCTGACGAAAGGTTCATCACGTATCTCACTGAGAACTCGGTAGATTGGTTTCTTGAATACCGTGGTAATAGCAGTGCGGACTCTCAACCATCTTTTATCTCGGTCCTCTTCGTTGTCTCGCCTGCTTCGTCCATTCTTGCTTGGATGTTCTACCGTGTTCACTTTTGCCGTAGTCTTCTTATCTGGCGATGCTGTTGCACCAGATTTTGCCTTAGCATGGGCGCCATCCTCCTCCACCCGAATATGTTGGTGCACCCTCTCCATCAAGGCTTCCATCGTGAGGGGTGGCATCATAGTAATTGAATCCCTCAACCTATTTCCGACTGGAAGTCCTCTTTTGTATTGTGCGATGGCGAGATTTGTGGGACAATCTCCTATCTGGTTGAAGGTCTCCCAATAACGACTGTTGTAGGATCTCAACGTCTCCTTGTCACCCATGTCAATGAAGAGTAGCTGATCGATCTCCACTGGCGTCTTGGTGTTCGTTCTGAATCTTGTCACGAACGTCTCTGCTAACTGCGCCCAGGAGGCTATGCTGCCTTCTGGTAGCCTTTCGAACCAGGTTAAACCTAGGTCACCAAGGCTGGATGGAAATAGGATGCACATCAAAGCCTCGTTCCACCGGTATACTGCCATGACCTGGCGAAAGTGGCTTAGGTGCATGTAAGGGTCTGTCTTTCCCTCGTAAGTCGTAAATTTAGGCTGGACGAAGCCGGAAGGTAAGGGTGCGTTTTCAATCGCCGGAACGAACGGTGAGCTATGTAGCCTTGCTAATGCTTTATCTGTTGGTTCGTATACAAGGTGCGGTATTGGCATTCCAACCTCGACGCTTCCATGCGTCCGAGGAGCCAACCGCTGAAGGGCTGAAACTCTGTGCGGGTTGCGTGCCCTGCCATCCTCCTTCCGTCATGCCTTTTCTTCAAGCACGGTCTGTAAGTCGGACGACCTAGGCAACTCTGTTTGCCTGGATAATGTCTGGTGAGTATGAGAGGGTCGATAGGTGCTTCCCTCAGTGTAAGACCTCAATGATCTCGTTCTCTCAGACCTGGAGTAACGAGTTCTAGAAGTCCTTGATTGAGTGTCACCTATTCTGAGGCTCCTATTTTCTGCTTGTGATGGCGTGGTATGCCTACCACGATCTTCTGAGTGGCGAGGAGGCGTATTGTTTTTGCGCCCCTCTCCTGTTGCCACCCCTTTCCCTTTTAGCTGGCACTTCATCAATTCCATGTCCGCCGCCATCTTCCTGATTATCTCGTCCTGCTCCTTTACCCGATCCTCCAAAACTTGAGGGTCGATCCTTCGCCTCTGCTTATCGGGACTTGATGAGCGGCGGGGGCTATTACCCCGCCTCCCCCTTGCATCCCTCTGGGGATTCTGTCGCTGAGGCTCTAAGTCCGCCATGGAAAGGATAGAAGGCAAACCTTCGCGCCTCCCACCTCCTTCTGGGGTTTGTCCGTCAATGGCGGACTGCGACAACTCTTTATTGTGTGCCATTACTTCCGATTAGCGAGAATAACTTGATTAAGAGGTTTGTTTTTTCTGTTTATTCCCACAGACGGCGCCAATTGTACGAGCAAGAAATATTCTTTCTCGTATAATCCTGTTGATCAAGTCTGCGCTCCTCCGTACGACGTTGCTCTACTCCCTGAAAACACAAACGTGTGCTAGTCGGCGGGTGTGTGCCGGATACCTCTCCGATGCCTAAGTCAGCAAAATAGACAAATAGACAAAAAGCTCTATGTATTCGGGAATCAAAGTTGAGTTACCTCTCCATAGGTGATGTTATAAGCTTTTATAGGTTCCGTATGGCACAATTCTAGTAGGACTGTTACTCCTCCATGTAGAGTCCTCCTAGGAATCACATTCCTGAAAGATAATGCTTATCCTTCAACACCCCCCTCACTGCTTAAACCAAATGATATGGTTTTACCATGGTTGGACGTCAATACGACCGAGATAACATGGCCACGCTAAATCCGCAGACTAGATCGAGCTCCAACTAGCTCGGTTCTTCCTTTCATTGCGCGTGTACCTCGGTTGACATATTCCAACTGGCTTGTCTGAAACCGGACTGATCACATTGAGCTTGGACCGAGCTAACCAATAGCAAGGTTTTGAGGAAAGCTCAACATACTTCGGCCCAACATAGTTTGACCGAGCTAACTGTCACCGCGCCAACCGTGGTGACCGAGCTAACCACCAAGCTCCTTCGGACCGAACTATCTGCAAGGCTCTTCTGGACCGTACAAATTACAAGGCCCTTTTACTCAGCCCTTCTTACCGTGGCTCACAGAATGGCCCATTTACCCAGCTCGGCCCAATTTATATATAAATTACCCTCTCAGAAAGTATTTAGATCTAATTGTTTATTGTTGTGATAGATTGTGGTGTTGTTTGAAAATAAATGCGAGTAATAAAAAATGTTGTTAGCAACATTTAAAAATATATATTATTAGCAATTTATACACCGTTTATTTAATTTTAAATTAGAAAAACGTAAAAAGATTAGAGGATTAAATGATGGAATATTGTTGATAGGATTAAAAGCTCACTGGATTGTTACAACTCCTATATTCAAATTCCACAAAATTATTAAAAATTACATACACAAAATTAAACAAATAAAATAGAAAATATGTGAGTGAAATTATTCAAAATAATACTGTAAATTGAAAATAGAAAATATGGCCTGTGAGCAACTAACATGCGTGTAGTAATTGTTTTAAAGGTATCACTAATCACAAAAAAAAAGGGACAAACAAAGTTGTAGACATCAAAATTTTAAGATGATTTAATCACCATTTGATTATTTATCAAGACAAATTAAATTATTTTGATTGATCAAAATTAAAATGGTCAAAATATTCAAAGTAATGCAGGTCCTACCAAAATCATTAAAGTTTATCCATTTAAATTATAGGTCAAATCTAAATCAAATGGTCAACCTATTTTGACAATTGGATCAAATGATTGGATCAACCCAAGATGCGGATCCCATAGAGATATTTGTCAAAATCTCCCAATAAATTATAAATTGTGGAGTATCTAAGTTCAAATTCAAAATCAAATCATTTCTATAAGATAGGAGATAAATTTCTCTCATTTTTAGAAATTAAAATACATTAAATATTGATTGAAAGGGGTTTCTAAAACAACCACCCCATCCTTTGAGCCTATAAATAGAGACTTTCATTCATGAAAAAAGGGGACTCTTGGATTAAAGACTCTGTAAAAGTTTTGGAGCATTCTTCACAAGCCCTCAAGCTTTCAAGCATTTTCAAGAGGCGTAGAAGATCATCACGCAAATCGACGACGTGCCGCATCTCCTACGTGTTCAAGCATCAAGCCCCGCCAAAAGATTGATTCGTTTTTGTTCAAGATCAAGTCATTCAAGCCCTCGATCAAGCTTCATTCCTCAAACTTCTTCGTGTGAAGACTTGAAGAAAGGCATTAACTCGTTCGATTCAACAAGAAGCTTATATAGCCATTGGATTGCAACTATATAAGGAGATTGAATTAGAGGATCACCATTTTTATTAGTGTAACTCATAGAGAATTGTACCCATTTTATTTAAATAAATAAAATTGATTATTTGTGCATTTATTTCTCATCTTAATTACAGGATACAAAATTTACAAATTTGGCATGCCTAGTGAGACCTCTCTGCCTCTCATCTCTTTCTCTTAAATTAACTTCCCAAAATTGTTTGAACAAGTGCAATAGTGTCCAAGAAGGTTCAGACTACTTCGATCAACAAGAACGCCGTCATTGCTACAAGCAACAACATCACATCTACGAGTCTGATCACTCATAGCAAGACCAAGGTTACCAGTGCTTTTGCAACTAATAGGGCTATACCAATCGCCAATACAACAAAGCAAGTGCATGACAAATCTCACAAATCCGTTGTTATTTCCACATCTAATGCAGAGAAAAACAAAGTAGGAAGCTCCAAAACACTCGCTTCTGTCTCAAAAGATTCACTGCCAGAAGGTTTCTCTTTATATTTAACTCCATTAGCTCTTGACACAAACTCAAACATGGGTTCACACTCAAGGTCATCTACTGCTAGTCCGAAGAATTTAGTCTTGCCAAGTCACTCTCTTTTATCATGTTCAGTGGCTATATAAGTCATGACTATCGGCACTATTTCGGTGAAGGAACAACTCGAAACAATGGCTTGTGCTATTGAAAAACTCACCAAGATTGTTGAAAAAAAGGATCTCCAAATCACTTTGTTAATGAACAAGTTTGAAGTACAAAATGTTGGCCAAACAAGTTAAGACAATTCTCATCGGCTTGGCTTTACACCGCAAGCCACACTTATTGCAAAGGTGGACCTCGCATCAAACTCCAAACAAGTCGTTGGTGATGAGACTCACCATACATCTGCTGCAAATCAAGCAAATGGTCCAAGTGTGCAACCAGTTTCTATTCCTTCACTGTCTGTCTAACAACTCCAAGACATGATAGCAAACATAATCAGAGCCCAATATGGTGGTGCCCCTCAAAGCACTCTCATGTACTCTAAGCCTAACACAAGGCGGGTGGATAGTCTCAAAATGCTAATTTGTTATCAACCTCCTAAGTTCATGTTGTTTGATGGAAAAGGTAATCCAACTAACTCACTTTGTTGAAACATGTTGTCAATGAGTTTGTTCAATCCCTCAAAGAAAATGCCTTTGATTGGTACACTGACTTGGAGCATGAGTCAATTGATACTTGGGAACAGTTGGAATGAGATTCTTAAATCGATTTTACAACTCCCACCAAGCTGTGAGTGTGGTGGAGTTAACTGACACTAGGCAATGAAAAAATGAGTTTGTGGTGGATTATATCAATCGCTGGAACACTTTAAGCTTGGGCTGCAAACATTATCTCTCTAAGGTCTTCGTCGTTAAGATGTGCATGCAAGGTATGCACCGGGGAATGCTCTACATCCTTCAAGGCATTCGACTGCGTATATTTGAGGAATTGGCTACACATGCTCATGACATGGAAATCAACATAGCCAACCACAGTGGCAAAAACCCTCCTATCCTCGAGTAACAAAAAAACAAGGATGATAAGAAAAGAGGTTAGTCTTTTGGCCATGCAACTGAGGAGTCAATGGTAATGGTCATCACAATGGCCCCAAGCCAAGGCATTCAACAAAGATAAGAAATCGTCAAGAAGGAAGATCATTCCCAAATAATGGAAAAACAACTGAGTCTTAAAAAGCTACAAGAAAAAAAGTACCCTTTCCTGACTTTGAGATACCTAACATGTTGATGGATCTACTCAAGAAAAAGGTCATCCAACTACCAGAATGCAAGCGTCCAGAAGAGATGGGTCGTCTCAATGTGCCAAGGTACTGTTGCTACCATTGGATTACTGGTCATTCCACCTAGAAGTGTTTTGTGCTAAGGGAGTTGTTAATGGATCTAGCAAAGAAGAATAAGATCCAACTGGACCTTGAGGAAGTTATGAAGTCCAACCATACAGCTGTTATTGTTAGGTCCCCAAGTTCAACAACTTCAAACTCTAAGGTGAAAATATTACAGCCCTTAACAATGGTACTGGGGGCAATCTCCAAAACCATTCAGTTTGGCTCATTTGAACCTATAACAAGTCCCAAGCCAAGATCTACGTGTCCACACCAGCATTGAAGAAGTTCCAACTATAAAAAGTGATAAGGATTGAATTTTTGTGGCACCAAATAAGTCAAAAGGTAAACTAAATACTCAATCCCTCAAATAAAGAAAAAGAATTCTCATCGGTGACCCATATGGAATATGGCAAAAAGAAAGGATAGGGGAATGCTTCAAGTAAATGAGGTGCTTGAGCAAAACTCACCCGCACTAGTCATCCTCGAAAACTTCTTTCCAAAAGACTACTTCAATAAGGACGTAGTTGAGACAATTGACATGATTTCAACTAATGAAAAAAATAGAAGGTGACCAAAGTTAGAATCCTATCACTCGAGTCTCGGTCTTTAATCGCATTGAAGTACCCTTTACCTCACGCTTCAATTTTCAATAGGTTAAGCATTGCTAACAAAGATGAGAACAAAGCAACATTTTGGCCACGTAGGACAGTCTTTTCTCGACTTCAAAGGACAAGTGCAAAATCCAAAATAGAAGAGCAAAATATAAAGGCAAGGAAAGTTAGAGCCATTTCTACCAAAAATGATGAAGAAACGCAAAGCTTGATTCCTTCTCAGATGAAGCGCGTGACAATAATTGAAGTTAGTAACGATGGTCAACTTAAAGCCAAGCAGCGCACTGTTGTATTGAGTGAACAAGGCAAAGACCAAGTGAAAGATAACGAAGAAGCCGTACATGTCGCCTCTGAAAGTCAACAAAAGTCCAAGAAACTCCTTGACACGAGTCTAAATTGTGTAGCA
Organism: Camellia sinensis; assembly: GCF_055761805.1. Taxonomy (NCBI): domain Eukaryota; kingdom Viridiplantae; phylum Streptophyta; class Magnoliopsida; order Ericales; family Theaceae; genus Camellia; species Camellia sinensis. The sequence continues at coordinate 95,563,757 of NC_138962.1, forward strand.
AAATAAATAAATAAATAAATTATTCCGTAAATTATGTTTTGACTTGATCTCTTTCAAAGGATACATAAGCAGCTTGGGACACATCTCAAATTCAATCAACCAACCAAAAAAAACAAAAAAATCGTTGTCAAAATAAACAAAAAAATAAAATAAAATAAAATTGAAGGATACAGTTGATAAAGCTTGAAGTCAACCCACAAAACTTGATGATGATGATACAAGAGCTTGAAATAAACAATGTTGACTTTGATTGTCGAAACTTTCCAGGATGACAAGACATGGAGTTGAGGCAGCATTGGGATGGCATGTAAATGCAGTGAGTCTCTCACCGTTTAAACATTGGGATAGCATGCAAAGTGCAGTGGTTCTCCTGCAGTCAAAAGACATTGGGACGTCATGTAAGTGTAGCGGCTCCCTCATCGTTTAAACATTGGGATGGCATGCAAGTGCAGCGACTCTCCCGCAGTTAAAAGACATTGGGACGGCATGGAAGTAAAGCGGTTCTCCCGCTGTTTCTACATTAGGACGACATACAAGTGCAACGGCTCTCCCGTAGTCAAAAGACATTGGGACGACATGCAAGTGTAGTGGCTCTCCCGTCGTTTCAACATTCGGACAACATGCAGGTGCAACGGCTCTCCCACCATTCAAACATTGGGACGACATATAAGTGCAAAGGCTCTCCCGCAGTCAAAAGACATTGGGACGACATTCAAGTGTAGCGGCTCTGTTGCGGATCGGGGGCACACCAGGGAACTCAAACAACCAATAACACATAAGATTTAACGTGGTTCGGCAAGTCGCCTACGTCCACGGGCAGCGGATTCACTATATTGAACAAAATGGTAAGAATTACAACACTCTCTGTAATTCTCTCTCTCTCTTTGCTCTCTAAGCTCACACCTCTCTGTTATCTCAGCTGTACATCTCAACTCTCCTTAGCTTCTCTATATATAGAGATTACAAATGCAAGAGCTGGCTGCCAGCCCATTGTTGTGCTTTCAGTGACTTTCCAGATTGATGCTTCACATGGCTTCTCATGGCCTCATGGCCAACTCACATGGCCTCATGGCTTCCCCACCATGTAGCTGGCTGCCACTTTCCATCACATGGCCAGAATCTGTAGCCAATATTCAACAAATCTCCACCTTGGCGAGGATTCTCTTATCCAACATAGTGATCGATCAACACTGCCATGCACCCGAAGGTGCTCAGTTCCGAGAGATGTTGACCAAGTCCAAACAATGTTGGAACTTGATCCCAGAAACTACCTTTGTGAGCATATCGACCGGATTATCTGTAGTACCAATCTTTTGAAGCAGAATATCCCCTTCATGCACAATTTCTCGGATGAAATGGAAACGGACATCAATGTGCTTGGTGCGGGCATGATGAACCTGGTTCTTTGCCAAACAAATGGCACTCTGACTGTCACAAAACACCTCAACGTGCTTCTGAACAATTCCCAAGTCTTCAATCAACCCATGTAGCCAAATAGCTTCCTTAAAGGCTTCCGTCACTACCATGTACTCTGCCTCTGTAGTAGACAAAGCCACCGTTGACTGAAGCGTTGACCTCCAACTTACCGGCCCTTTAGCAAGCATAAATAAATACCCTGTTGTTGACCGGCGTTTGTCTAAGTCACCAGCATAATCTGAGTCCACATATCCTTCCAAATTCTGCCCGAGTCGGTTATCTCTCTCGAACTTCAATCCCAGATTGATCGTGCCATGTATGTACCTTAGGATCCATTTCACTGCCTGCCAGTGATCTTTTCCTGGATCATGCATATACCTGCTTACCATACTCGCAGCATGCGAGATGTCAGGCCGTGTACAAACCATAGCATACATTAATGCACCAACTGCATTTACATATGGAACCTGTGCCATATGCTTCCGTTCTTCTTCTGTGCGTGGAGACAACGAAGCACTAAGCTTGAAATGAGGGGCCAATGGTGTACTTACAGCTTTGGTTTTCCCATTGATGCCAAATCTGTCTAACACCTTTTTCAGATACTGGGTTTGTGTCAAACAAACCGTGCCCTTCTTCCTGTCTCTCTTGATCTCCATGCCAAGAACTTTCTTTGCTTCTCCCAAATCCTTCATTTCAAACTCCCTTGCTAACTGTGCCTTGAGTTTGTCAATCTCTACCTTGCTCGTAGATGCAATCATCATATCATCTACATATAAGAGCAAATAGATGAAGGAACCGTCGGGAAGCTTACGGAAATATACACAATGATCAAATTGACTTCTTGTGTATTCTGTCTCCATCATGAACCGATCAAATCGCTTGTACCACTGTCTCGGGGATTGCTTCAATCCGTACAACGATTTGTTCAGCTTACAGGCCCAATTCTCTTTTCCAGCAATTTTGAAACCATCTGGCTGGGACATGTATATCTCCTCTTCAAGATCTCCATGTAAGAAGGCAGTTTTGACGTCGAGTTGGGCGAGCTCGAGATCAAACTGTGTAACCAAAGCTAACAAGATGCGAATAGACGTGTGCTTCACAACAGGTGAGAATACCTCATTGTAGTCTATTCCTTCCTTCTGAGCATAGCCTTTAGCTACCAATCTAGCTTTGAATCTGATGTTGTCTCTGCCTGGAATGCCTTCCTTCTTGGTGTAAACCCACTTACACCCAATTGCTTTCTTGCCTTTTGGAAGTTGCACCAACTCCCAAGTCTGGTTCTTGTGAAGTGACCCGATCTCTTCATCCATAGCCTCCTTCCATTTGACACTTTCTGCATTATGCACGGCTTCTTTGAAAGTGCAAGGAACATTGTCTTCAATGATTGGAAGTGCATAGGCTACCATATCGGTCATCCAACTGGGTTGCTTAGTAACCCTTTTTCCTTTCCTGATTGCAATGGGTTCTGATTGTTGCGGAGCCTCTGGATCTTCATTTTCATCTGAACTCTCTTCAGAGCTATCCTCTGAAACTTCTTCAGGATGGTTGATTGGCTGACTAGTCTTTGCTGGAGTCTCAAACTCCACCTGCACTGACTTCTTCAATGCTTCCTCATTCTATTGAGGATCTGGTTGCTTCAGCATTGCAGACTCATCAAAGGTAACGTCTCTTCTGATGAGAACTTTCTTTGATTCAGGGCACCACAATCTGTATCCCTTGACACCGTCACCGAAGCCCAAGAAGATGGCTTTCTTGGCTCTTGGATCCAACTTAGATTCTGTAACATGAAAATATGCTGGACATCCAAAGATACGTAACTGATCATAATCAGTAACTGGGACTCCTGACCATACCTCCATGGGAGTCTTCCCATCTAATGCTGCAGTAGGTAGTCTGTTGACAAGATGACAAGCATAGTTCAATGCCTCGCCCCAAAATGCCTTGCTCAATCCAGACTGTGACAGCATACACCGGACTTTCTCCACCAAAGTGCGGTTCATGCGTTCTGCAACTCCATTCTGCTGCGGTGTTCCAGGAACTGTGAAATGTCTCACTATCCCTGCATTCTGGCAAACCTCAAAGAAGGGATCTGATGTATATTCTCCACCATTGTCAGATCTGAGCTTCTTGATCCGTCTGCCTGTCTGGGTCTCAATCATCTTCTTCCACGTAAGAAAGATGTCTAAGACTTCATCTTTGTGTTTCATTGTATAAATCCAAACTCTTCTAGAGAAATCATCAATGAACGACACAAAGTAGTGTTTACCTCCCAACGAAGCATTCTTGGAAGGACCCCATACGTCGGTGTGGACGTAGGCTAGAATCCCTTTGGTACGGTGAATTGCAGTACCAAACTTGATTCTTGTTTGCTTTCCCAATACACAATGCTCGCAGAACTCAAGCTTCCCCGTCTTGGCGCCTTTCAACAGGCCTTGCTTTACCAACCCTTGTAAAGCCTTCTCACCGACATGCCCTAGGCGCATGTGCTAAAGTTTGGAAGTGTCTGATGCATCATCTTCTGAGCTGGAACTGGTGGAGACAGCCACTCTCCCTGTGACTGTAGAGCCATCTAGGAAATATAAATTTCCTTGTCGAGTACCCTTCATTGCAACCAATGCTCCTCGAACAACTTTAAGGACTCCACCTTCCATGGTTACTCTGTAACCTTTGGAGTCTAAAACTCCCACTGAGATGAGATTCTTGTTTAGATCTGGTACATACCGTACATCTTCAAGAATTCTGATTGTTCCATCATGGATCTTCAGTTTAATTGTTTCAATCCCCTTTGTCTGGCAAGCTTGGTCGTTGCCCATCAGCACAACTCCTCCATCGAACTCTCGTAAGCTCGAGAACCACTATTTGTTAGGACACATATGGAATGAACATCCGGAATCTATTATCCATTCATCAGACTGGCCATATGATGAAACTGTGAAGGCTCCTCCTTCATCGTTATCTCCATCTCGTGCAATATTTACCTTCTCTTATGTCTTGTCTTTATTTGGACAATCTTTTGCCCAATGCCCCTTCTGGCGACAAGCTGCACACTCGTCTTTTGCAAGACGTCTTTTGTCTGAAGGATTTTGAGCAAGACTTTCCTCGCCCTGTATTTCTTCTGTTATTTGTTCTGCCTCTGACTGTTAATGCCTCGGATGTTGAGTCCCTGTTTGCAGACTTATCTTTCCTTCTGAACTCATTGTTCACCAAGGCGTTTGCAACATCAATATACTTGATCTTCTCTTTACCGTACAGTAAAGTAGTAGTGAGATGATCATACGAGTCAGGCAAGGAATTTAACAATAACAGTGCTTTGTCTTCATCACCAACTTGATCATCCAAATTCTTCAAATCCGTAATAATTTTGTTGAAGTTATTTAGGTGTTCGTTCATCGAAATACCTTTAATGTAGTCGAAACGAAACAACCTCTTCCTCAAGTAGAGCCGGTTCTCAATGCTCTTTGTCATGAACTTATCTTCCAGCGCCTTCCAAAGCTTCTTCGCAATATCATATTCTGTAAAGGCATACTTCTCCTCTTTTGCAAGGCAAAGTTGGATGGAACTGCAGGCCAGGAGATTCACCCTCTCCCATTCTATCTCGTCCAGGTCATCTGGTTTGTCTCCCAGAGTGAAGTGCAGGTTCATTTGGACAAGCATATCCTTAACTTCGCATCTCCACATGCCGAAGTTGCTGCTTCCATCGAACTTCTCTACCTCAAACTTGGCATGGGACACCGGGGTCCAATGCCTAGAAGTGCTTTTACTGGCTGAATTACTTACGGGCTCGGTTGATCTAGATTCTGCCATTTTTTAGAAACTTCAATTCAAAAAACTGACCGTACAGATGTGTCCGGAATACTCCAAATAGTTGGAAAGCACTATTGGATCGTCAAAAACGGACTCCGAATGGCTCCGATCTGGCAAAAACACTTTGTACGCCTCAGATCTGCGGCTGCACCATAGCTGCGTCGCATCGAATTTTTCCTCATAGTGATGATGTGGCGATGACGTGTCCGCCACGCGGCGATGACGTGTCTGCCACGTGTCGATGATTGGACGCTGACGTGGCGACCACGTGGCAGCCCCTGGCTGACAACTGTGCCACGTGGTGATGACGTGGCGAGATGACGTGGCGCGCGTGTTGATGGCGCGTGTATGGAACGCGCTGTTCCCTCAGTCGTCGTCCTCCTTGAATCGTGCGTGGGGGCGCGTAGATGCGATTGGGATCACGCGTCGGGTGCCTGCACGCGCGTGTGGGCGCGTGCCGCGACTGGGACTCATGCGCCAACTTCCAGGGGCGCGTGAGGGCGCGTCCGGCCTCCGTGGGTGTCTGCTTTATATTTCTGGACTCCTCTCGGGGAGTTCTTCCTCCTGGTATGGTTAAAAGTAGATTTTGAGCACTTCGAAATCTGGGCACTTTCGGAAAAAAATTGATTTTTCGCAACCCGAGCTCTGATACCAATTGTTGCGGATCGGGGGCACACCAGGGAACTCAAACAACCAATAACACATAAGATTTAACGTGGTTCGGCAAGTCGCCTACGTCCACGGGCAGCGGATTCACTATATTGAACAAAATGGTAAGAATTACAACACTCTCTGTAATTCTCTCTCTCTCTTTGCTCTCTAAGCTCACACCTCTCTGTTATCTCAGCTGTACATCTCAACTCTCCTTAGCTTCTCTATATATAGAGATTACAAATGCAAGAGCTGGCTGCCAGCCCATTGTTGTGCTTTCGGTGACTTTCCAGATTGATGCTTCACATGGCTTCTCATGGCCTCATGGCCAACTCACATGGCCTCATGGCTTCCCCACCATGTAGCTGGCTGCCACTTTCCATCACATGGCCAGAATCTGTAGCCAATATTCAACAGGCTCTCCCGCCATTCAAACACTAGGACAACATACATGTGCAGGCTCTCCCGTAGTCACAAGACATTGGGACGACATGCAAAGTGTAACGGCTCTCCCACCGTTTAAACTTTGGGACAACATGTAAGTGCAGCAGCTCTTCCGGCGTTTATAAATCTTAACGCGACGCTAAATCTTCACTAGGGATAGTATATGTGCACAAAGTGTAGAGATTCTCCCACCATTTTTTGAGTTAATCACATGGGATTTCTTGATTCCTGAAATAAGAGTGAAAAAGAAAAGAACTAGATAAATAATAAAGGATATGTTTGCTTGTAAAAGATATATTCTCCCATCATTTTTTTCTTTTGCTACTACTGTATTGCTCCAAACATGTTCATTGTGGTAACATATGTGGCGCAGGGGTTCAATCCTGATGATGCACCATTACCTGAAAAAAAGAAAAAAAAATATGAGACCTATCCCACAAGAAGATGGCACAACAAAAATGTTTAAGGTTTTGACGGAGTCGCTTCGTTGGCCATTCATTATATAATAGGATTTTGTGTATTTGTTGTAGAAAACGGAGCTTGGTTCAGTAAATTTCTTTGGCAAAGCAGAATTGGCTATGGAGATAAGGAAAGAATATATTCTAGAATCAAGTCAAATTCTCTTTTTCTTGAACCAAATAAATAAATAAATAAACATTTTTAACAGGCTCATGACAACGCTTATATGCTGATAAGGCATGCATCATGAACACAAATTGCTCCACCTCAATAGAAGGAAAGGACAAAAAGATTTGAACAACCAAATCATACCAACCCATGAGTGTTACTGTGTGCTACTTGGACAATACCATACCCATGAACACAAACAAATCGACCAAAAAAAATGAAAAAATAGCTGTGTTTGGTTAGAAAAGTATTTCAAGTCTTGACTTTATTGCTAGCAAGCAACATGCAGTCTAACTCTTGAAGCCGGGCAATTTGTAGATATTAAGATTTGAAGATAGTTTAATCATCGTTTGATTATTTATTAAGATAAATTAAATTATTTTGATTGATCAAAATAGTCAAAGTAATGTGGGTCCTACTAAAATTTCATGAGAGTTAACCCATTTAAATTATGGGTCATATCCAAATCAAATAGTCAACAAACTTTAATAATTGGATCAAGTGATTGGGTCAACCCAAGATGCAAGTCCGATAGAGATATTTGTCAAAATCTCCTAATAAATAATAAATTGTGGAGTATCTAAATTCAAATTTAAAATCAAATCATTTCTATAAAATAGGAGACAAACTTCTCTCATTTTTAGAAATTAAAATCCATTAAATATTGATTGAAGGAGGTTTCCAAAAGAACTACGGCATCCTTTGAGCCTATAAATAGAGGCTTTCATTCATGGAAAAGGGGGACTCTTGGACTGAAGACTCTGCAGAAGCTCTGGAGCATTCTTTATGAGCCCTCAAGCTTTCAAGCATTTTCAAGAGGCGTAGAAGATCATCAAGCACATTGACGATGTGCCATATCTCCTACGTGTTCAAGCATCAAGCCCCGCTAAAAGATTGATTCATTGTTTGTCCGAGATCAAGTCGTTCAAGCTTTCGATCAAATTTCATTCCTCAAGCTTCTTCGTGTAAAAACTTGAAAAAGCCATTAACTTGTTTGATTCAATAACAAACTTCAACAACCGTTGGATTGCAACTATATAAGGAGATTGAATCAGAAGATCACCATTGTAATTAGTGTAACTTACAGAGAATTGTACCCATTTTATTTAAATTAATAAAATTAATTATTTGTACATTTATTTCTTATCTTAATTACGGGATACGAAATTTGTGTTTACAAAAGTCTAACAATTTTAAAATATAACCTATCACTACAAGAAAAAACACATTCGGCGACCAAATTTTCAGACTAAAAAGAATTTGGTCGCTGAAAGTATAGCTTTCAGCGACTAAAAAAGAATTAGTAGCCAATTGTGAAGCTTTTTGGCGACTAAACAAATTTAGTAGCCAAAAGTCCACAATTGGCGACTAAAAATAAGTATGGTCGCCAATTATATGGGTTTTACCAACTAAAACATTTTTAGTAGCCAAAAGTATAGTTTTCGCCGACTAAAAAAATTTAGTAGCCAAAAAGTCAACAATTGCCGACTAATTATAATTTTGGTCACCAATTATGTGGGTTTTACCGATTAAAACATTTTTAGTAGCCAAAAGTACAGTTTTTGCCAACTAAAAAAAAATTAGTAGCCAAAAAGTCTACAATTGGCGACTAATTCTAAGTTTGGTCGCCAATTATGTGGGTTTTACCGACTAAAACATTTTTTAGTAGCCAAAAGTAAGTTTTTTGGCGACGAAAAAAAAAATTAGTAGCCAAAAAGTCTACAATTGGCGACTAAAAATATGTTTAGTAGCGAAAAGTGGTCTTTTTAAGCGCGAAAGTCTCTTCGCCGACCAAAAATATTTTGGTTGCTAAAAGTTAAATTTTTATTTTTATTTTGCTACTAAATAATTTATTTTTACATAAATTATGTCAATAAAAATAATTATGTATATTATATATATATATATAAATAATATATATTACATATATAATCATGTGGTGTTACGCTGGCGTAGTGGGAAGTGTGTGGTGCATAAGGCTTATGCTGTGGGAGGTCAGTGGTTCGAGTCTTTATAAGAGCGGATGCAAATCTTAACAATGAATTTTTTTTTTTCACGGATGAAGCTTTTGGCGACTAAAAATGTTGGTCGCTGTCTAGTAGCTTCTGGTGACTAAAGATTTTGGTCGGCGATTCCTTGACTATTGACAACTGAAACATTGGTCGGTGAATGTATGATTTTAAAGAAATATAATTGACTATTGGCGACCAAAATTTTGGTCGCTAAAGACTTGCTTTTTGCCGACCAAAGGTTTTTTAGTCAGCAAAACCTTTCCCGACAGGTTTTTGGGGACAAATGTAGCGACCAAATTTTTTTGTCGCAGAATGGCTTTGGCGACCAAAAAACAGACAATTGGCGACCAATATTTTAGTAGCTAAAAGTGACTTTTTTTTGTAGTGTATGTACTCATAAGCCTTTTTTATAAAATATTCATGTGGATTAGAATGAAATGAAATGGACGAATCATGAACCAAATTACATAAAAAATCAATTAAACTTTTTGATTACTCTTAATATAATTGTGAATTTAAATTGTGCATTTGTAAGGAAACACTATGGTATACACCCTTCAAAAAGTGTGTACCATATATATCTTATAATTAAAGAAGAAAATGATGTAACTTCATATTTTCTAAGTCATACCTTAGAAAAAAAAAATGTCATAACCAAATATAACATGAGGTATAACTACAAAATTCATGAGTTATAACTAAAATAATATCATAACAAAAAAAAAAGAAATTAATCTTAATTAAAAAAGAAAATATCATAACTAAATATATATATGATACATCCATTTCAAAGGTATGCATGTTAAAATTTCTAAACAATAAATGCACTTGTTGTGTTTTATAGTTTCATATTTTCACCAATTAACACCAGTATATCTTTAGTGTAAGAATATTAACAAAGAAATAAAATCTCTTTAATGCTACCATAAAAATTAAAAATGTGGGAACATAATTTTGAGTTATCCACACGACTTGAGTGGTTAGTTGAGTTGCTATATGGGTGATTCTAATTAGTTGAGGTGTGGTCAGACCACATCTGAATCCTAGATATTCGGGTAAGAGACTAGAGTCCTAGATGATGACAGATTCTCTGTTTCGATAGGTTAGGAAATCATATTCCAAATTGGAGATCTTAATAAGTGAAATCATTAAAAACGATAAGAGTCCTATATAGTAAGACTTTTAGGGGACGAGGACATTGTTCATTATATAAAGAAGACACTCCATAGGTTTAAGAGATATGGAGTTATTTGTTCATTATATAAAGAAGACACTCCATAGGTTTAAGAGGACATTGTTCATTATATAAAGAGGACATTGTTCCTATATAGTTATTTGTTTAGTTGATGAGAAATAAAATACTGACTTGATTGTTAGAGTGCCCCTAGGTGGACGAGCCACCGGTCTTGTTATTTTCTGTGTGCAGGTGTTGGACTTCTCTATTCTTTTACATGCTCTACGACTTAGTTCCCAAAATCTCAATAAGGAGATCTGATTTGGTTGAGGTCAAAATTCAACACCTACAAAAAATACTATATGTTAATTCATATAATAAATAGTAATTATGTGCAATATTTATTTGTTATAAAATTTGTAACTGAATATATTGAATTTATAAATTTTAATTTTATTAAAAAATTCCAACAATAGACACTTCTTTTTTTATATTTAGTGATTTTTTTTACAAAAATTTATGTCAATTTTTTATATTTTATTTTACTTTTCAAATACAGCAACCATAGAAAGGTTTAAAAAAGTAACTTTTTTAAATAAAAAAAAGTTCACTAATAACCAAAAAAAAAAAAATTAACAACATAATCTTTTGTTCGTTTGTTTGTGAATTTTTTTCTAAATTATTTTATTTTACTTTTACTATTAGAGTCTGCCTAACCAAGTAGATCTTTAAGTATAAAATTTTTAATTTTTTTTAATAAAAATATTCATTAATGACATAAGAAAATCAATAAAAATGCTATTAAAAAAAAGTAGGATTAGTTTGTGATAAGTCAATTTTAATGTGGGAAATGGCATTTGGTGAGAAAAACAAATTATTGTCGAAAAATTCGTTGTCACCAAAAAAATTGTTCAAAAAATGATCGAAAAAGTCACAACAATAGCGACCAATGGTGGTAATTATATGGACAAATAGACAAATTAAGTGGACATATAGTTGACACATGAACAAATAGAAGATGACACGTGGACAAATGGAGGACATTTGGACAACTAAGTGACATGAACAAATAGACAAATAAATAGTGATAATGATCTTTTTTTGAACTCTTTTTGTTTATAGTAATATTTTCTTTTAATTATGTTAATTTTTTACTTTTTCTGTCCATCTGATGTAAATGAATCTATAACTAACTAGCTAAATATGCCTACTTTACTTGACCACTATGACTTCTCCAAGAGAGATTATGGGTTCAATTCTCCCTAAGGGTTGCAAGTGTAGAGGGACTAACTCCCGTAAATGATAATCTAATAATTAACAACTGACTTTCATCAATTAAAAAAAGAGTAAAAAAAAATATTGAAAGTTTTTGAAAAAAAATTAAAAAATTCAAAATAATGAAAAACATATATATTATTTTTTGCTTATTTTGTCATTTTTGAATTTTTAAAAAAATTTCCCAATCCGTTGACTGAAATTTAAAAACTTACACTACAAGAGAATGCACCTTTGCTGACTAATTTTGGCAACTAAAACATTTTTAGTCGCCAAAAGTATAATTTTTGGCAACTAAAATTTAATTTGGTCGGCATTGGTTCCATATTTACCTACTAAAATATTTTAGTCGGTAAATATTTGTAATTAGCTACTAAATTTAAAATTAGTTGGCAAAAGTTAAACTTTTCAGCGACTAAATAGGATATTAGTTGCTGTTGGTGTACAATTTAGGCTAAAAAAAAAATTAATCTGTAATATTTACTTTTTCCCGACTAAAATAGTGCTTAGTTGCCAAATGGGACTTTTAGCGATCAAAAATTTCGTCACTAAGGCCTGATAATTCATTCATTTCTGACTAATCACAAAATAGTCGGTAAAAGTTGAAATTTCAACTCGCGCCACTTCATTAATTAATGCGTGCTCGTTGATGTATAGGCAACAATATCACACGTTGAACAACAGTGTATCACACATACCTCACCAAATCTCACAGAACTCAGCCCCCCTCACCATATTCTACTGTACGGGCGACGCACAGACGGCCACCGCCACTACCACCGGTGCCAATCACCACCGTCGCAGCCCTGTTCTCTCTCACTCTCTCTCTCTCTCTCTCTCTCTCTCTCTCTCTCTCTCTCTCTCTCGCTCTCTCTCTCTTTCTGTCTCTGTCTCTCTCGCTTTCGCACTCTGCTTCTCAGTCCGTCTGTGCGTCTCTCGCTTTCTCGTTCTCTCGCTCTCTCGCTTGAGCTCTCTGACACAGTGTATCTATGTATTTGTCTGTCTCTGTGTCTCTCTATCTCTTTCTCTCTCTCTGTCTCCCCTTTTCTGTGTTTCCCCAATTTCAAACATTGTTGTTGTTTAATGTGTGTGAATGATGTTTAATGTGTGTGAATGATATTTGAATGAACAATCTGAAATCAATTTTTAAGCAATTTTTAATCATTCATATATGTAATTTGAAAATTGATTAAAAATTTTCAACATAATGTTTAATGTGTGTGAAACTAACCTTGCAATAAGGTGATGAAAACAATACTGGGTTTCATTAATTTGGGATTGCAATAGCTCATATCTGTCTGTCTCTGTCTCTGTCTATCTCTCTCTCTGTCTCCCCCTTTCTGTGTTTCCCCATTTCTAACATTGTTGTTGTTTCATGTGTGTGAATGATGTTTAATGTGTATGAATGATATTTGAATGAACAATCCCAAATCAATTTTTAATCATTCAAATATGTAATTCGGAAATTGATTAAAAATTTCTAACATGATGTTTAATGTGTGTGAAACTAACCTTGCAATAAGGTGATGAAAACAATATTGGTTTCATTAATTTGGGATTGCAAAAGCTCATATTATACTGGGCATTATCTTATGAAATTTAGGTCAATTTGAGTCTTATTATCTTTCTTCTAAGTTAAGATGTTGCTGGACATATTTATTTATACTTCATTAGGTTAAGCAGTCAAAGGGTAGTTTGGTAATCTTTGGATTAGCTAGACATGGACTTTGGTATGAGTTCATGGGTCGTATTATGGGACTTAACTACTCAATCTTCATTTCCAATATAGCTTCACCGAGCATCAAGTTGGATGCAATGGAAATTTCCCAACAGCAACATAAGGTTAGGTGAGCCTAAGGGAAAACCAGTTGTTACCAGTTGTTGATTAGTGGAGTTTACTCTGGTAAGGTAGGCCAAGAGTAGATAAGTACTCACAAATGTGTGTGCAATCAAATTCACTTAGCATGAGCAGTATAACAGCCTACAAAGGTTTTTATTCTATCTCCACTTTAAGATGGATCTTTCTCCAAAACACCCATACACATACACACAAAAAGGAGGCACTAACCTCGAAAAATAGTGAGTTCTCAATCATAGGCTCCACAAGCAAGAACCACGTCGCATAAATGAAGTTGAAAACACATCTAAGAAATGACAGATATCAAGATGTAAAAAGTTTAGAATACAAGAACAATCGTTTAGAAAAATCTCCAAATAAAATAGTCTTCTACATACAAAATTAAATCACAAAAAAAATCAGGAAAGTATATCTCAGCTTCATGGGGCCACTAAAGATACCTTCACTATTTTCACCAGAGGTTGGCCCCATTGTGCTAACATATACATTCTTGGTATTTTTCTGTTGTTTAATTCTGTGTGTGTAAATTTAATCAATAAGATATCAAGGAAGACAATTCCAATGATAGCCTCCTTATTCAATTAGGAAATGCCATGTTTATCTAATATATGGTAGCAGAAATTTCTAATGGCAATTGTATAATCATTTTGTTTAATTAAAGAAGTGATAACCAACATCATTCATGATAGGTCTAACTATTTCTTCTTGGTTTGTATAGCATAGCTCAGGATTGAAGGTAAATTCTTATGTTGCTTGTTGACCTGTTCATGTACTAGATTATGGAAGTCCTTTTTAATTCCTTCAAAAAGGGCATACCATGATAAGATATATAATTCTCTAATAGTCTGAATGTTCAAATCTATAAAAGAGGAGATGTAGAAATTCAATCCTACCATATCACCAAGAAGTTGAGAACTTAATGGTATCCTCGCCCAGCTATCTCCGGAATTAGAAGCGTGCAATAGAATCGCAGGTTTTCTGACAATCCATTCTTCCTTCCCTTTGAAGATGATGGAGTTAAACCTGTAATTGAAATCTTCGTCTTCTACAGAGGGTATTGACCGTGGAACCCAAGTGTTCCCCTCCATCTTTTGTTTCTAAAATATTTTTGTAGCACTTGTACCCTTTTAAAACTTTTGGGAAGTGTATTTGAATCATTTATTATGTTTTGAAAATCTTTGGTGTTGTTGTATCTTGGTTTTGGATGAGTGAAAATTGATTTAAACTCATTGGGATTGTTCGTTCATGCTTGTTTATGTTGAAAAGTTGTTTGGAAGCTTAAAAATCTTGTTTTGGGGTCGACATCGGTCTTGGAGGTGTCGACACCTTCCTTTTGTTATTGGCCACAAGGGTCGACACCAGTCTGGGAAGGGTCGACCCTTGTCCAGAATTTGCCCACTACATTTTGGTGTCGACACCAGATTTTTTGGGAGGGGAGGTCGACACATGTGTTGCTGTCAAACAAAGTGTTCCAGTTTTCTTCTTGGGGATTGACACTTGCGTATTTTTCTCAGATTTTTCAGTCCAGTTTTGGGCCTACTTTTTGGGAATTTTGACTTGATCTTTTGGGTTGACTTTGGGACTTCATTTTACTTTGACCTAGCACTATAAATAAGTCTCTCACTTAACATTTTCTTTACTTTTTCCCCTCTTTTTCCCCTCTTTTTCCTTCTCTAAGCCGTGAAGCTCTTCCATCCTCTCCAAAATCACTTTTTACTCAAAGATCTTTAGATCTACTCTCTTGGAAATATCTCCTTGCCTTGCTCCTTTGAGATTAAGTGTAGAGTTTGTCAAGAACTTCGTTTTGATCCAAGTAGAAGGTGGTTTCAACATCTCTGGAGTTTCAACCTTGTTTTGCTGGTCTTCTCTTCTAAGTTTGAGATAGGGACATTCTTGAGTTATATATATATATATATATGTTTTGCAAGATATATGTTGATTTTATTGCTTCTCTTGAATTTATTTTGAGGGTTTGGTTCTTGGCTCAAGGATGATGAGATTTCTCAAAATGAGGGTTTAAACTTTAAATGTTCTAAGTTGATCCTTGAAGCCTTTTATATATGATTTAAGAAAAATGATTTTGATGAGCTTTCACATGAAAATGAGAGGCATTTTGGCTTTGAGAAAGAACCCTAGAAATTGGGGGTTTTTAGAAAACATGAGAAAAACTATGAAATTCTCCTTTTCTTATGTTTAAATGAGTCAATGAGTGTGGATTTCACAATGTGATATAAAGAAATGATAATTTTCTTGATATAAGAGAGTGAAGGACTTATTTTTAAAACTGTTGTTGAATGCATGGAAATATTTAAGTGTAAGATGATAATTGTTGTGCACTATGGATTTGTGAGAATTATAAACATGGCAAATTAATGTTTGAAAAACACTACCTGTGGTCTTGAAGAGATTAGATTATTAAGACTTGTGAATGTAAAATGGTAACTTTGTGTTGATGGCACATGGTTTTCTTGTGAAAGAACAATGAAGAAAGGAAATGGGAATTGTGATTGTAGGCATTATTGTGGAAACCTTTGAACTTGGATAAATGTTATAAGTCATGGAACCATCATGGCATTGCATATTTATTCAATTATTATTTTTGCATTTTGAATTTCGATTGAAGATGTTCATTTCATGAAAGAAAATGATGTTGTAATAACAACTATGGAATTGTGGCATGGGGTAAATACGTGGTAAGTCCGGATAAGGGGTGTAGTTAATTTGATAAGTTGGCCTGAGTGTCCATGGTGAAAGACCAGAAAACCGCGCGGATAGGTGTCAAGCATTCTGGTTAATACTGGTAAAAATGACAGTTTGGTAGTACTTGTAGCGTCTACTTGCAGACACCAGCTTAGGGATTACCAGTGTCGTATTTACCGCCACTATTGATTTAAAATTGGAAGTTTTGAAATGTGTTGAGATTGCAAGTTTTTATTGAAAAATGGAAATCTTCAAGTAGAGCATGAAATGAAATTTCCTAGAAAGGAGCATGGCATGGCATTAGCATTTGCATTTTGTTTGAGAGTTTGCATAACTGTATATACTTTGTAAGAATTCTCTACTGGGCTTTATGCTCACCCCTATGGGATTTGTGCAGGTAAAGATGTGGTGATCTCGCCGAACTGAGGGCGTAGATATTTTTGTGAAGAGTAAATAGCTTTTTTATTTTTGTTGTAAATTTTGTAAAGCCAAGGGCTAAATATGTATGGGTCCGAGAGACCATTTTGTGTAATCGGACTATTTCCTTGGAAGATGTAAGCTCTTAAGGGCATTTTATTGTTTTGAGACTAGATCCTTCACATGCTATAGATTCATGTGTTCTTTTATCGTTGAATGTTATAGACACCCAATTTTTGACCGCCCTTAAGACTTGGGCACTACTGATGGCTTACTTAGTGATGCAAGCTATGCTATACAAAGGGTCGATTTCTTTGGCAATGAGAGCGTCAAACCCAAACCTCACACCCCTTTTTTGGACCAAAACTATTTTGAATGGTTTTTAGACCTTAAAACCCTCTCTTTCAAAATATTTTTGAAACCAAGTTCCTATGATGTTCCGATGCTCGCATTTTGTTAAATGTCGTGCTTTTCTGTAAACCGAGCAAAGGACAAAGTGGAAATGAATGAAAGAGAGATGAAATCTTTGAAAAATATTTCGAAACACCTTGTCTAGGGGTTTGGAGTTGAAGAAAAGAAAAGGAGAGAGTGGAAACCAAGCTGGAGAAGAAGATGGGCATGAATCGCTAAGAGAGAGTCGAGCAGCCCTCGCTAAATCAGGCCTATCCATTTGCAAACTTGGATTTCAGCTATGAGGCCACCAACATTGGAAAGAAGACTTCCGGGGCTTCATTTTTCACTCAAGAATCTCCTCAATCCGAGTCCGGATGGGAGAGATATGGTTGGTTGAAGTAGGGCATCAATTTGGTTGGACCGAAACTGAGCAGTCATCACTAAAAGAGGGATATCTCTTAGCACAGTTGGCATTTTGATGTGAGGCTGACACCATTGTAAAGCTTACTTATGGGGCTTCAATTTTCACACAAGAATGACCTGAAAAGACATCCAGATGAAGGAGTTAGGCTTGCTTCAAGTCGGGAACCAGGACTGATTTTTGCTGCAGACCACTAAGGGAGTGTGCCGACCACAAATGGAGCATGCCAACTAGAAATGATCCTTGCAGACTAGAAAAAGTAGCTAACCAACTAGTTAGGGCGGTCGGTCGGCCAAAAATTCCCAGAAAGCCCAGAATCTGCAGATATTTTGCTCTAACTATTCCAGGCTGTCCTAGATATTCCTGAATTAAGATATTTCGACCAATGCTCATATATTGCTATATATTAAGCTATATCTCATATATTGAAGGGTTAGCAAGTTTTGGGGAGTCTCTCACTCTAAAGTCTCTCTCTCTCTATAATTTTGTGAGCAAAATTCCAGCCCCTCCCTCTAGAAGCCTCATTCTCCTCTTGTTTTTTAGCCTTAATCTTAGAATTCTCTACACTTTTGCAGTGAGACCCTTAACCAAAGTTGATCACCATTGGGCTAAGGTCCCTTGGAACCTATTTTTGGGCTGTTGGAAGGTTGTTGGCTCAGAAAAGAGGCTATTTTGCAGCTGTACTTCAAGGGTAAGCATCTCCCTCTTTTAAGCTCATTTTTGTACACTATCTTGGCCACCTTTGCATGCTTGTTTTGCCACCCTTTCAAACTATTTTTGGCTTGGTTTTGAACTGAAGAAAACTCTATTTTTCAGTCGTAAAAGTGTTGGTTTGTGCCTTGTTTGGCTAGGGGGTTGTTCTCCCTTTTTGTTCCTTGGCTTGTGAGGCATTTTGTGCATCTTTCACCATCTTTCAAACCAAATCTTTTTGGAATTTAAACCATTGAATTCCAGAGAAATTTCAGTGGTGAAAAGGTGGTTTTGAGGCCCCAAATAGGAGGGGGTTGTCCCCCCTCCTCGTCTCTTGTTTGCTTGTGTTGGTGGCTCCACAAAAGAGCATGTATTTCTATCTTCTTGAGGCTTTGTTTGAGCACTTTTTTGTGACTTTTCAAACCTGTCATGACTCTGTTTTTGGCTGTCTTGGTCACCTCTTGCATGCATCTTGTACTTGTAGTATAATCCTACTTGTGGCTCATCAAAGTAGCATGTCTTTCTAGCATATTGAGGCTCTATCTTAGCCTGTTTTTGTGACTTTTGTAACATGTTATAACTCTGTTTTGGGTTGGTTTGATCACTTGTTGCATGCGCCTTGCACTTGTAGTGCAATTCCACTTACTAGACTAACATGTATCATGCTTTGGACCAACATTCTAGCATGTTTTTGGCTCCACTCCAGCAAGCTTTTGCTCATGTTTTTCCATGCTTAAGTTCTGTTTTAAGTGATTTTGGTCATGCATGCCTTGCTTTGTATAGCCATAGTGCAATCTTGCTCACTAGCTTTGTGTTTTGAGTCCACTAGCATGCATTGTTCTGGCTATTTGCATGATTTAGCATCATTTGATACATGATTTCAGAGCATGTTTCATTGTCATACACTCACATGCATCACTCTTTCAATGCTTTTGGAGGGTTGTGCTTTATGCCTTAAACATGAGCTAATATGTATGCCATCTTGCCTAAGCTTTTGGGCCACCATCTCAGTGTGTTTTTGGTGTTATTTTTCCATGATACAACTTTGATTTTTGCTGGTGAAGTCATCTCATGCTTGGTTTTGGTAGGTGTAGAGTAATCATGCTCATTAGCGTCGCATGCTCCATGCCTCATGGCTCTAATTCTAACATGTGTTGGCTATATATGTTCAAGCATGTTTCTAGCTTTGTTTTGGCATGCTCTAGGACTGGTTTGGGTTGTCTTGGCCATATGGTTCATGTATTGCATAGCTGTAGTGCAATGGGCTTGACTAGCCTTGTGTTTTGATGCCTCTAGCATGCTTTGTTTGTGATAGTTGCATGTCATGGCATCATTTAACATATTGTATTGCCATGTTCTTACTTCTTTCACTCTTTGAGTGCTTTTAAGAGTTGTGCATTTGTGCCTCGCTTATGGCCTAACTTGTATGTATGCATGCCTAGACTTTTGAGCTCCCATCTCAGCATGTTTTGGTCTTTGTTTTGACCTAATTGAGCTTTGTCTATGGTTGGCTCAATCATTTGTGCCATGTATTGCATGCCTCTTGTGTAGTCCCTTTTGGTAGCCTTGTGCCTTAGGCCTTCTAGCATGCTATGCTTGTGTTGTTTGGATGATTTGGCATCATTTCACACATGATTTTAGAGCATATAGTGTTGTCACACTTCCATGTTTGTCACTTTTTGATCATGTTTGAGAGTTGTGCTCTTATGTTTAGTTGATGGGCCAATGCATGAGCATGCATTATCTTGCTTTTCATGCCATCATTTCGGAGTACTTTGGCCACTGCTTTGGCATGCATGAGGTTTGTTTAGGGTTTGTTTCATTCGTTGAGCATTGCATTACATAGCCCTTGTGTTGCATCCTTCACTAGCTTTTATGCTTAAGGACTCTAAACTTGGCATGCTTATGTTATTTGCATGTTGTATGCGTTCTATTGTGTTTGGATCGGGCGTTGATCCAAACACGAGAAACAAGGGGTGTTTCATACTTGAAGTGATGAAATGTGCCTCATTTCTTGGTCGCCGACCCTCTTGATCATGCATGATAGAGGATAAGACACTTATGTGTTATTTGTGCATTCATTGAAATTGAATTGTGCAAACTTGGCTTCTCGGCCATCGTGCATTGCGATGCTCGGTTGGTGGCCCGAGAGTCGAGAACCGCACTTCCCTTGAACTTGAAAAATAATAGGGAGGGTGGTTGTGCACACATACCTTGCAAATACATTGCAGTGCCCCTTCTTGTTCTTTGTTGCAGCAAATTGGAGCTTGGCACAATTTTCTGGTCGGTAGACCAGAAAAAGTAGCTAGCCGACCACTTTTTTTGGTCTGCAGCATGTTTAGGTGGTCTACAGGTGGTCTACAGCACCATTTTCTGGTCGGCAGCCCTCCTGGAGGTCTCCATGTTGGAGTAGAAGCTATCTGGAGGTTTGTACAGTGTTCTGAGATCAAATGCAAACAAAGACAAGTCTGGGCATGGTAATGGATTTGTGAGCGATGTTGAGCATACATGCATCCCTCGTCCTGAGGCCATTTCAGTGCTTTTGTTAACTTAGAATAAGTTGCTATCTTAGTTAGCATTCGTCGATTTTGTAATTAATTAGTTAATGCGTTTAATTAATTAATTCATTTTGTGCTTAGATTAGTGCTTTAATTAGCTTAGATTAGCTAATTGTTCAAATTCATTTGAGTTGTAATATTTAGTTAACTTGTTAGTTAATTAGTTTTGTTTTGTAACAATTAGTTTAATTAGCGTAGCTAGTTAGCTTATTATTCGGACCCTCCATCGAGAGAGCGTATTGTTGTAATAAGTGTGCGTGTGTGTGATGCATCTCTTTCAACCCCATTTCTTTCTCCCTTTTACTTACTTTCTTTCAATGGTTAGTTTTAGTGCATGTTGCAATTAGCATACTTATGCTTTGCATACGTGCATCATTCATCTGTCTTGCATGCACCGGGCTCGGCGCATCATACAAACTGCATTGTATTTCAATACCAATTTGAATACATGTTATCTAGTTGCATTCACATGACATCTTAGAATAGCCGAGCCTGTCTTAGTTGCATTTTGCATGTGTTGCATTAGGCATCTTAACATAGCTAGGATCATGCATGATTTCTAACTAGCTTCTGTTTTGGCTTGGAGTACACTGTGAGTGTTTACGCTTTAGCATCCTTGCATGTGTGTAAGTGACTGCCATGATAGCTTGCTTGCCATGAGGCTATGTGCTATGTGCTTATGTGTTTAAACACATGAATGTCTGTGGGTGAAGGTTTGATTGCCTGAATTGGAACAACTTGATGATTGTGAGTTTTAAGCTCACTTGAAGTGGCAAAATCATGTTTTTCTAAGCCCACTTGAGGGTGGCAAATCTGCGTTTTAGCCTACTTGCGAGTAGCACTTTCAAACCATTTTTGAAAAACAAACATGAGTTGTTTTGTTCCAATCCGCGTGATTGAGTCTATACTTGTTTAATGTGCGCATCACATAGCAAAGGTTAGCTAATAAACCGGAATAAGAATACATGTGTTTTCAAAAACAACATATCATGTTAGTAGAGGCCGATCTTTGATCGGGCGAGTAGGGGGGCTCATTTTAGGACCTTCCCCTCTCGTACCCAAGTTCCCGAGCCGAGGCAAATTTGGTGATGACGGACACGTGGCCTTAGGCACGAGTCAGGGTTTCCTAAATTTTCCCAAAATAAAATATTTAGGTGGCGACTCCGAAATCTGGCAAAGCAGTCCATGTTTAGCGCTTTTTGATTAAAATCGATTTTCCAAAATGATTTTTCAAATTTGGACTCTTTGGTGATTTATTAGTCTTACATTGCACTTTGTGAGATTAGATTCAGAACCGTGACAGGAGTCTAAACTGTAGTAGCTAGAACCCAATTCGCGCACTCGCGCGCGGAGCGAAGTTCGAGGCTGTCTACAAATGTATATTCGCATGTGAAAATTTTGTATAAACTCTTTTATTTACTAGGTAAAGATGGATGGATTATTGTCCTGGGTTAGTGAATGCTAATTAGTGTGGGTAGTTCATGTTGAATTATTTCGGGGCGTGACAGTTTTTTTGATTAATTTGTTTTGTTAGCTGAGAAGAATGGGAAAATAAAAAAAATAAAAAAATAAACTACACAAAGAATAAAGGACTAACTTCATTTTCTTAGAAGTGTCAGTGAATCGGATTGGGTTGCATGGCCTCCCAAGCACCATCCATCCGAACTTAGGTGAATTGAAAAAAAATGCATCCGCATTTGTTCACTCAGACTATTGAAACCATCTTCCCCATGCTGTGTCAAAACAGCCGTGTGGCTGACACGAACAGCTTCCCCATGTCAAATAGGACTTGTGAAAACTGACAGAATGTTATTCGGACTCGTAGGTTAGGATTTAGAGATGAATATGCCCAAAACTTAGTCAAAAAAGGGTGTTTCGGGGGCAAAAATTCAAAACAGCCCCCGAACCGCCGTGTGGCTAACACCGGCAACTTCCCCATGCCAAATATGACTTGTGACAACTGACGGAATGTTATTCAGACCCGTAGGTTGGGATTTAAAGCCGAATACGCCCAAAACTTAGTCGAAAAATGGCGTTTCGGGGGCAAAAATTCAAAACAGCCCCTGAACCACCGTGTGGCCGACACGAACAGCTTTCCCAAGCCAAATAGGACTTTTGACAACTGACATAATGTTATTCGGACCCGTAGGTTGGGATTTAGAGACGAATACGCCCAAAACTTAGTCGAAAAAGGACGTTTCGAGGGCGAAAATTCAAAACAGCCTTCGAACCTCCGTGTGACTCTCACGGGAAGCTTCCCCATTACAAATAGGACTTTTGACAACTAACGGAATATTATTCGGACCTGTAGGTTGGGATTTAGAGTCGAATACGCCCAAACTTAGTCGAAAAAGGACATTTCGGGGCAAAAATTCAAAACGGCCCTCGAACCACTGTGTGGTCGACACATGCAGCTTCCCAATGCCAAATATGACTTGTGACAACTGACGGAATGTTATTAGGACCCATAAGTTGGGATTTAGAGCGGAATACGCCAAAAACTTAGTCAAAAAAAGGCGTTTCGGGGGGCCAAAATTCAAAACAGCCCCCGAACCGCTACGTGGCTGATATGGGCAGCTTCCCCATGCCAAATATGACTTCTGCCAACTGACAGAATGTTATTCAGACCCATAGGTTGGGATTTAGAGCCGAATACGCCCAAAACTTAGTTGAAAAAGGGCATTTCGGGGGCAAAACTTCAAAATAGCCCCCGAACCATCGTATGGCCGACATGAACAGGTTCCCCATGCTAAATATGACCTGTGACAACTAACGAAATGTTATTCGGACCCGTTGGTTGGGATTTAGAGACGAATACGCTCAAAACTTAGTCGAAAAAGGGCGTTTCAAGAGCGAAAATTCAAAACAACCCTTGAACCGCCGTGTGGCCGACACGAACAGCTTCCTCATGCCAAATAGGACTTGTGACAACTGACGGAATGTTATTTGGACCTGTAGGTTGGGATTTAGAGTTGAATACACCAAAAACTTAGTCAAAAAAAGGCGTTTCAGGGGCGAAAATTCAAAACAGCCCCCGAACCGCCGTGTGACTGATACCGGCAGCTTTCCCATGCCAAATATGACTTGTGACAACTGACAGAATGTTATTCGGACCCATAGGTTGGGATTTAGAGCCGAATACGCCCAAAACTTAATCGAAAAAGGGCGTTTCGGGGGTAAAACTTTAAAACAGCCCCCGAACCCTCCATCTAACTCTCACGGGCAGCTTTCCCATTACAAATAGGACTTGTGACAACTGACGGAATGTATTGGAGATGTATAATAATGGAAAATTATGGGAAAAATATTCAGAAACCAATATGAACTTAGTTTACGACTTGTTATATTATATTAATTTCTTGAATGTACACATGTGTATTATATTATATTTAAGCTTTCATACAAGTATCAAACATGCTCATGGTGTTTCTGAGGCCATGTGCTTCATGAGATATCAAGTATTCTTTCTTTGATGAACCATTTATAGGTGTCTTAACATACATTTCTACATATTTCCTTTTATGATTGAAATTTATTTTTGTTATTATTTTTCTCACATGTTCTAATATCCTGAATGAAATGGCACTGTCATACATTAATAAGTAGGGATGGTTTTATATCCAATCTAATGATTCAAGTGCCTTTTGCAAACAAATAATGAGGAAGTTGGTAAAAAGAATACTTTCTATTCACATTGGGCTCTGATATTGGTTTAGCCACAGAATTTGGATACATGTTGCATACAAATAGAAAATTGTTACATTAGCTTTATGTTACTAATGAAAGATGTAATGATTGTTCTACATTTAACAATGTTCCTTATAACAAAAGACTTTAGAAAGATTGTAGAATGACTGTAGAAAGACTGATAATTGATTCATCATGGAAGGTTGTTTCTCACTTATTTTTATTTGTCACTTGTTGCTAAATTCATTCATGAAGTTGGGCATTTTTTAGTCCAATTCTAATGTTTTTTATTTTTTATTTTTTGCAGATGACCTTGTTGCGTGAACTTCCAGAGATATTTTGGTGTATGGAGAAGAAATTGTACTTTTGTATAAAAGTAATATAATACTTTTGTTGTCTCCGGCTTTTGTACAGTTAACTATTACTGATACAGAAACTTTTGGTAGCCAACAGATAATTACTGGCATGGTAGATAGATCACATTTTGTCACCGTACATATATATGATTTTTTGTCGTGGTACATAGATGTACTTTTATCTTGGTACATATATCACCTTTTGTCGTGGTACAAATTACGATGGTAATTTGTACCATGCCAAATGGTCATTTCACATGGTAATAAATGTAATTTTGTATATGGAGGGTTTACTTTTTGTATGATTCTATATTTTGTATGTAATTATTATTTTAGTTTGGACAATAGTTGGTTTGTATGTACTTGGACAGTAATTTATTTTTTGTATACGGATGTAGATTGTGGAATGATTGATAGTTTATGTATCATTTCATTTATATACGTATTATATGTTGCAAGGAATATAGATAGGTTATGGACACATTATAATATTTGCAATAAAACATAATATCATGTTTTTGCCAACTAAACGTTTTCTAGCCAAAAAAAAAACAAAAAAAAAAAACAAATAAACATTTGGCTACTAAAAGTTTTGTAACCAAAAGAAAATCAAATATTTGGCGACTAAATGTTTCGTAGCCAAAAGAAAATCAAACCTTTGACTTCTAAAAGTTTTGTAGCCAAAAGAAAATCAAACATTTGGCGACTAAAATATTTCGTAGCTAAAAACAAAAGCTGAAGAATAAAAATACTTTTGCCGACTAAAAATTTAGTAGCCAAAAATGTGGGAGTTTAGGCAACTAAATTTTTAGTAGCAAAAAATGTGGAAGTTTAGGCTACTAAATTTTTAGTAGCCAAAACAAATACTATTTGCCGACTAAAATTTTAGTAGCCAAAAAATTTTGACTTTAGGCGACTAAAATTTTAGTAGCCAAAACACTAGTATTTGCTTTAGGCGACTAAAAAATTTAGTAGCTAAAAATTTTTCCACGACTAAATCATTGGTCGTTAACAATAATTGAGGCTTTTGGCGACAAAAAAATAGGTCGGTGAAAATGTATTATTTAATTAATTTTCCAACCTTTTGGCGACTAAATATTTAGTTGACAAATGAATACATTTGGCGACTAAAATAAGTTTAGTTGCCAATTAGGGTTCCCGACTACTCTTCAACTACTAATTTTGCAACAAAAAAATTTAGTCGCTAAAGCCTATCGGCGACTAAAAAATGACGCCAAAAGTGAAAATTCTTGTAGTGTTATAGTTTTTTGATTTTTTTAAAAAATTACTAAAAATAAAAATAAATGAACAAAAAAATTACTAAAAAAAGGGGGACCTTTTTATTCATCTCCCTTGAAAATATTTTGTATTAGTTTAAGAATAATTAAAATATACTTGTTAGTTCAAGGAAATTATTTTTTTTTTGGATGAAACTACCCTTAATTTAAATTCATTATTTCATCACATTCTACTGCCACAACCATTTCTCTCCACCATCTTTGGTCTCCAGTGACCACCATTGGTTGCTAGCGGTATTTCTCTGGCAACTCTCCGGCAAATTGAAATTTCACTCTACTAAGTCAATAAAATTCCGCTGATTTTCAAAATAATAAATAGTTAAAAGAATAGTGATTTTTTTGAGTTAACATAGTTATACAAAAAAAAATTCACAATTTTCAATGTAAGAAAATTTGCAATTAATTGTAAAAAGTTATAAATTTGAAAGAGTATTAAAGTTTGAATATCTTAGTTAGCGAAAATTTATTACGTTTTTAGTCTGAATCCAATAAGATTGCATGAGGTCAGAGAAATTTCACTACCCATTGACTTTTACTCTGGGTCAAGGTTAGTGAAATTTCGTTGACCATTGACTTCGACAATTTCACTTATTTTATCTAAGAAAAGTAATACAATAGATTTTTTATATGTTTTTTCAAAATTCACCCATGTCATTATCTACTCTAAACACTAATTGTTCTTGATTGGAGTGATGGTATCTTATACGTCATTATTCAATGGTAGTGAACAATCTATATAGCGACTCAGGTTAAGACCCGACCCTTTTGTATTCTTTGAACCAAAACCCGGTATTCATTATTACTGTTTAGATTTGTTGAGATCTTGTTGTTAATTAAGATTAGTCGATTGGAGTTGTTGGTTGTATTTTGAACAGGTTAGGAGTTAGTTTTTCAAAAGAGTTTGTTTGTTTCTCTTCAGGTTTGCTCGAGCGGTATTTCTACCGCTCAAGCAGTCTTTGGTTTCTTCCAGTATCTATGTTTGCAGTCTGAACTTCTAGGAGTGGGGTGTTCTTCGCTCGAGCCATGGGTTAGTCGCTCGAGCGATATTCTGTGTCTGACGCTTTAGCGGTCTTTATTTCGCTCGAACAGTATCTTTGTAGGTCTGATCTATTGGGAGGGGATCGTTGTGCACTCGAGCCATGATTTGTTCGCTTGAGTAGTTCCTTGTGTCCAACGCTCGAGCAACATTTTGGTTGCTCAAGAGGTCTGTGTATATATCAGTACGAAAAAATATATTTTCTTTCATTTTTTGATCTCTCTCTCTCTAAAAAGTAACTTTACGATTTCTCCACTCTCTAGTTCTTGTCTAAACCCCCTCTTACACTTAAATCCATTGGTTTCGCTACCATAGTGCTTTGGAGAAAAGTGTAGAGCTCGTAGAGGTGAACCTTCTAATCGATTTTTTTTTTTTTTTTTGGCTCCGTCAAACTTTGGGTCTTATTCTTCTCTCCTTCTAATCTTGAGAAAGGGATTTCTTCAACCTCTTTTTATGATTCTTAGCCTCATTATGTGTTCCTTGAAAAGTGTAGTGATTTGGGAGTAGTGGGTTTGATTTGGGGTTTGTTTTAGGAATATAAAATAGGGGTTTTCAAATGGGTTCATGGGAAATTTTATGGAGATTAGTACATTGTTAAGTTGGGTTGAAATCTTGAAAGTTTCTCCTTTAAATGTATTTTTTTGAAAGGAATAGATGTTTTGTTGGAAATCTTGGATAATGTATGTGCTTGGTTTGAGTTTTTTGAATTAAGTTTTTTGAAAATTGAGTTTTTTTGTTTTTCGTATTTTTTTGTTTTTAGTGAATATTTTTAAAATTTTAAGAATTTTTTTTTTACTTTTTTAGATGCACCTTACTTAGATGTATCTAAAAAGTTTTAAAAAAAAAATTGTGAAAAGATATTTTAAAAAATTAATAAATAAGAAAAATGGGAACTTTTTTGATAAATCCATTTTCTAAGAGTTTTATTCCATCCAACCCATATTCTTTTTGACTATTCCATTAGGTCCAATTTGAGATAAGAAGACCAAAATACCCTTTTCATCTACTTATGTTCCATTTAGTTCACATTATTTTCTTATGTTTTAATAAGTCCTATGGGTGACATAATTACCAAAATACCCTTATTATGAATGTTCACACCGTCAATGTAAATATTCATATCGTCAATGTGTAGGGGCCCGGCCCATGTCGATTCTCGTGGGTGCCCGGAAAAATTCGAGTCCGGCCGAGCCGGCCCACAGGCCAAATAATATGCCCGGCCCGTTGATAATATGAATATTCACATTGACAAGTTAACATTCACATTGATAGGAGTGTAAAATTAGCCTGCGGCTCGTGGGCGGCCCGAAACCAGGCCGCCGCCCGGGGTGGGCCCGGGCCGGCCCGTTCACAATGTGAATATTCACATTGACATATTAACATTAATATTAACATTGACAATAGTGTAAAATTGGCCCGTGACACGTGGGCAGCCCGAAACCCTGGCCCGGGTCGGGGCGGGCCCGGCCCTGCCCGTTGACAATGTGAATATTCACATTGACATGTTAACATTCACATTGATAGGAGTGTAAAATTAGTCCGCGGCCTGTGGCCGACCTGAAACCCGCCCGCGACTCGTGGGCTGCCCTGGGCGGGCCCGGCCCGACCCGTTGATAATGTGAATATTCACATTGACATGTTAACATTCACATTGATAAGAGTATAAAATTAGCCCGCGCCTCGTGGCTGCCCGAAACTAGCCCACGGCCCATGGGCAGCCCGGGGCGAGCCCGGCCCAGCCTGTTGACAATGTGAATATTCACATTGATATGTTAACATTCACATTGATAAGAGTGTAAAATTGACTCGCGTCTCATGGGCGACCCGAAGCCCGTGGGCGGCCCGGGGCGAGCCCGGTCCGGCCCATTGACAATGTGAATATTCACATTGACATATTAACATTCACATTGATAGGAGTGTAAAATTGGCCCGTGCCCCGTGGGCGGCCCGAAGCCCGCCCGCTGCCCAGGGCGGGCCCGGTCCGACTCGTTGACAATGTAAATATTCACATTGACATATTAACATTAACATTGATAAGAGTGTAAAATTGGCCCGTGACCCGTGGGCAGCCCGAAGCCCGGCCCGTTGACAACGTGAATATTCACATTGACATGTTAACATTCACATTGATAAAAGTGTAACATTAGCCCGTGCCTCGTGACTGCCCGAAACACGCCCACGGCCCGTGGACGGCATGAGGCGAGCCCGGCCCGGCCTGTTGACAATGTGAATATTCACATCGACATGTTAACATTCACATTGATAAGAGTATAAAATTGACTCGCATCCCATGGGCGGCCCGAAGCCCGTGGGCTGCCCGGGGCGGCCCGGGTTTGGGTCCCGGCCTACCCCGGGCCGCGGGCGAGCTTCGGGCAGCGGACAAATTTTACACTCCTATTAATGTTAATGTTAACATGTCAATGTGAATATTCACATTGTCACGGGTCGGGCCAAGCCCGCCTCGGGCTGCGGTCAAGCTTCGGGCCGCCCACGGGCTGCGGGCCAATTTTACGCTCCTATCAATGTGAATGTTAACATGTCAATGTGAATATTCACATTGCCAACAGGCCGGGCCGGGCCCGCCCCGGGCCACCAACGGGCTGTGGGTGGGTTTTGGGCAGCCACGGGGCGCGGGCTAATTTTACACTCCTATCAATGTGCATGTTAACATGTCAATGTGAATATTCACATTGTCACGGATCGGGCCAAGCCCGCCTCGGGCTGCGGTCGGGCTTCGGGCCGCCCACGGGCTGCGAGCCACCCACGGGCTGCGAGCCAATTTTACACTCTTATCAATTTGAATGTTAACATGTCAATGTGAATATTCACATTGTTAACGGGACGGGCCGAGCCGGGCCCGCCCCGTGCTGCGGGCGGGCTTTTGGCAGTCCATGGGCCGTGGACCAATTTTATACTCTTATCAATGTGAATGTTAACATGTCAATGTGAATATTCACATTGTCAACGGGCCGGACCGGGCCCGCCCTGGGCCGCCCATGGGCCACGGGTGGGTTTCGCGCCGCCACGGGACGGGGGTCAATTTTACGCTCCTATTAATGTGAATGTTAACATGTCAATGTGAATATTCACATTGTTAGCGGGCCGGGCCAGGCCGGGCCCGCCCTGGGCTGCTATCCAGTTTTATACTCTTATCAATGTGAATATTAACATGTCAATGTGAACATTCACATTGTCAACAGGCCGGGCCGGGCCCGCCCACGGGCCGTGGGCGGGTTTCGGGCAGCCACGAGGCGCGGGCTAATTTTACACTCCTATCAATGTGAATGTTAACATGCCAATGTGAATATTCACATTGTCAACAGGTCGGGCCGGGCCCGCCCCGAGCTGCGGGCAGGCTTTTGGCCGCCCATGGGCCGCGGCCCAATTTTATACTCTTATCAATGTGAATGTTAACATGTCAATGTGAATATTCACATTGTCAATGGGCCGGACCGGGCCTGCCCCGAGCCGCCCATGGGCTGCGGGCGGGTTTCGCGCAGCCACGGGATGGGGGCCAATTTTACACTCCTATTAATGTGAATGTTAGCATGTCAATGTGAATATTCACATTGTCAACGGGCCGGGCCCGCCCCGGCTCGCGGGCGGGTTTCAGGCCGCCCACGGGCCAATTTTACATTCCTACCAATGTGAATTTTAAAATATGAATGTTCACATTATTAAATTGCTAATCTTTCAAAAAAATATTCATAAGGGTATCAAAATTAAATATAAGGGCATAAGTGTCCAAGAAAATAGTGTAAGTCAAGAAAATGGACTTTATGGAATAAAACTATACATACATGGGACTAAATGGATTAAAAAATTCCTTCATGGACTTCTTGGGTTAAAACACTTCTAAATTGGACTTATCAATAAAAATCCCAAGAAAAATATATTGAATTCTCATTTTTTTTTTTTTTGTATTTTTGGTATTTAGTGAATTTTTAAAAGATTTTTTTCACAAAAATTATAATTTTTATGTGTATTTATGTTAGGTGTGTCTAAAAATTAAAAAAAAAAATTACTTAAAATATGAAAAAATTCAGTAAAAAAAAAAGAAAAAAAACTAAAAACAAGAAAGTATGATTTTCTTAAAAGTAGTTTTGGAAAACCAAAAACAAACAAAGTGATTAGTTTTTTGAATTAAGGAAAAAATGAAAGATGTTGAGCTTTTGGGAATGATAATATGAATATGTTTATTAATGATAAGAGTTGCGTTGAATATGTATTATCACTACTATATTGAGATTGTGGAATTATACATGTTGTTTGGAGATTTATCTTTTGTATAGAGATATCTGTTTGGGTTATTAATGAAGGATAGCTTTAATTGTTGTAAAAATTGCAGGAGGATTAGGTTAATTGAAAATAATTACTCATACATCTTGCATTGAACATTGTTTCATATTTATACATTGAAAATGTATCGTTTTGAGAAAAAATGGTGAATACCTTAATGAATCTGGTTAGAGGGTGTGGTTGTGGTATTATCTATGTTGGCATGTGTGTCCTTAGTGAAAGTCCAGAAACCCACGCAATTAGTTACCGTTCCTTCAAATTAGTACCAGCAAAATGGCTTTGATAGTGTTTGTATAGCCTACTGACAAATATGTACCTAGAGATTTCTAGTGTTGTGTACGCACTGTCCTATTTTTTAATTTAAAAAGTATTGTTTTACAAATTGATTTATAATCATGGCATTGCATTGATTTGAAAGAGAAAGTGTAACGTTTCAGTAAATGGCATGCATATGCATTCACCGTATGACTTTGTTAAACATCATACAGTGTGTTAAGGCATTATCTACTGGGCTTCAGTTCACCCTATGTAGAAACCAACATTCAGGTACTGATGGTATGCCTTCGCCAAGTACTTAGCTTGGGAGAATTATGGAGCTGAAGGCTCATTCTGTTATTCTTTTATTGTAAATATCTTTTATACAAGCCTCGAGCTTTTTATTTGTTTTAGGCTTGCCTCATTTTGTAGTAACCAAGTATCATCTTAGAATTATATACCCACTAAGGCATGAATGTAACATCTGCATCCTTTAATCCATTGGAGAGTGTATTTAATTCCCTTATTTTCATTTTTGGGAGTCTTTGAAGTTGTTGAATGTTGGTTTTGGAGGAGTATGATCTGATTTAAACTCGTTGGGTTTGTTTTTTTGCGCTTGTTCTTGTCAAAAAATTCCTTGGAAACTTAGAAATTCTATTCTGGGGTCGACACCAGCCTTTTTAAGGGTCGACCCTTACCTGTTGGTGAAGTTTCTGGAAGTGTTGCTAGAATTTAGGGTCGACACCAGCCTCTTGTTGCTGTCCACAAGGGTCGACACCATTCTAGGAAGGGTCAATCTTTGTATATTGCAGAATCTGCATATTAGTTGCTGGAATTTAGGGTCGACCTTTCTTGTCCAAGGGTCGACACCTTTCTTACTGCCAGCATTGTCTTTTCTTGTTGAAAGGTCGACACCACCATAGTAGGGGTCGACCCTTGCGTGTTTATTTTCAGATTTGTGGATCCGAATGGGCCCTACCTTTAGGGGGTTTTGGGCCTATTATTTTATTGACCTTATGACTACTTTTTTACTACTATAAATAGACCCTAACCACTTCTCTCTCATTATTTTTCCTCTCTTTTCTCCTCAAGGCTGTGAGTTCTTTTTTCTCTCTCTAAAACTCAAACTTTTTCACTTAGATCTTTAGATATACTTACCTAGAGTGATCTTTTCATCTTGGTCCTTTGAGAAAGATTGTAGATCTCGTAAAGGTCTTTATTTGGTCTGATTAGTTCGTGGTTTCGTCGCCACTGATTTTTGGGTCGTCATCTCTTTGCTTCAAGAGGTAAGAGTTTCTAGTTCTCTTTCAATACTCTCCTATATAGATAGATTTGTGATATTTTCTTTATATAAATACCAAAGTGTATATTTTTATACATATTGTGATTAATCATGAGATTGGGGGTTAGGGTTTGAAGAGTTGGGATTTACTTGTTGGGCTATGGTTTGGGTCATGAGTTTGGGTGTAAAAGTAATAAAAATGTTGGAATAAAATGTGTTTTTGTGAAATACTTTAACTTCTCTTAAAAACCCTAGTTTAGCTCATGAAGATGGTTAATGGTTTTGCTTCAATTGATAGTAGAATCATAAAATTGAGGTGTTAAATTATACATGTACAAGTTTAATTGAAATTTTAAAGAGTTTGCAAATTTATACAAAAGCTGCGATTGAACCCTCAATGTTGATGTTTTAAATTATGTTATAATATGAAACGAAACATGGTGGAAAAAGAAATCACTAATGGTATGAATGATATGAGCTTTGTGTTGAAATGGTTGTGTTGAATTTTGTTGTGTGTTATGTGAATTGTATTGGGTTATGTTGTGTTGAGTTGGTTGAGTTGTATTGTGTGGAGTTGTGTTGGGTTGAGTTGAGTTGTGTTGTGGTTGGTATCCGCGTGGGGAGTTGAAAAATGATTTTTTGGTGCCCACGACCGTCCGTATAATAGCCAGTAAATGTGGGGGATGGTTTTAAAAATCGAAAAATGGTTTTTCGATGCCCACGACCATCCGTATAATAACCAATAAATGTGGGGGTGGTTTGAATTCAAGGTGCCCAATTTCCTTGTCTAGGCTTATTGCTGGACGAATGTGAAAAAAATGTTTTTGGGTGTCCACACAGTCTTGCCATATAATAGACGGCAAAAATGGAAGAATGATTTTTGGGTGTCCACACAGTCCTGCCATTTAATAGCCGGCAAAAGTGGAAAAACGGATGGTTTTCGAAAATGTTTTGGATGCCCACGTCCTACTATATAATAGCCGGCAAATGTGGGGGATGATTTTAAAAAGTTGAACAATGGTTTTTGGAAAAATGTAATTTTTAGAAGAAAATGTCTTTTGAGAAAATGGTTTTTGGGAGTTCACTTCCCGCCGTATAATAGCCAGCAAAAGGTGGAATGTGTCGAGAAATGTGTTGAGTCGATGATAATATGTGTAAATTGAGATGAACTTATGAAATTACAATTGATGTGTAATTTGGCATGGAAAGGGAATGCATATAAAAATTATTTGAAGAAATTGAATTAAAAAGGGGTTTATTATCCTTGTGATATGTTGAATTATGATTGATAACACATATGTGGACATGATGTAGTTGTAATAAATTGAATTATAGTTGCTAATGCAAGCGTGGATGTGATGTAGTTGTTAAATGTGTAGTAGTTGAGTGTAGGATAATAATTATTGAATATAAAAGAGATTTGGATTTCTACATTGAGGAGTTACATCAAATATGAATAGATTGGTGGGAATAGCATGTATGTGGGATGTTTTGGAGTATTAAGGGAACTTGAACTTGAGGTTATGAAGTTATAATAAATGTAACTAGTAAAAGGGGAGAATATGAATAAAAAGAGGAATGTTAAGATAGGAATTTAATAAGGAATATTTTGGAATGAGTTAATAAATATAAAATGATGTGGTTCCTTAAACATATTTGTTTCCAAAAAGGATTTATGATTTTCTGATAAAAATGATAGTTTTGATGGTCGAAGGTTTTCCTAAATGTTCAAATAAATTTTGAGAAAAAGATGCTCTACGTATAATATTTTGAAATTACAAAACGTCACTTACTATATGGTATCACCCTGCATGCATGATCATTTCTATCCATAGGATGGTTACTGTTTTAGAACTATGAGATTCCTACTGGGCAATTGTGCTCACCCCTTGTTGTTTCATTTTTTTTTTATAGAAAGAGAATTCGAATTGATTGGTTGAAGGATTAGGAAGTTCATGTATCTCTTGTGTGTAATCTCATTGTACTTTAATGTTTGTAATTATTTAATTGTAACTCTGTAGCGGGAGCTTGGCATGTATTATTATTATGGTTGTATTCATCATGAGAGAGACATGTACTATTATGTTTCTATTGCTCAAGGGTAATAGATAATTGTTTATAAATAAAAAAAAAAAAAACAGGGACCTAAATTTCAGGCTCTTGATAATGTTTCTGAGTAATTAAAATTCGGGGCGTGACAATGAACTTGTTCGAATTTTCTTTTATTTCTTGTATATTGCCTTGTGTCACATGCTATAGATTCAGAATCTAGGGTTTGTGAATGTATAATGCATGTGGTACATTTTGTAAGGATTATCAAACAAGATAATGAAAGAAAGAAATATTATTAGTTTCTACATATTTAGCTTATTTTATGAGATTATCGGTTGTTATTATTTGAGGCGTTACAACTTGGTATCAGAGTTTATCAAGTTTGAATACCTTTAACTCGTAGGAGGTGATTATTGTCATAATGGGTTTGTCTTGCTAGATAATAATAGACGTATACTTGGTATGCTATGTGATAACATGATTATGTAATTAGGTGAATATAGAATTTAGTTTCTAAGATATTGGTTGTGTCTATGAATTCTTAGAAGTCCCGTTAGGAGAGCACTTGATAATTGCTAATTCTAACAAGAACTTTTGCAATGTCGTGGAATGATCATTATCTAGAAAAGAAATCCGTTTGTGAATATGTGATTCAAAACTTATGTGGAGTGAAGTTATTAATTGGTCCACTGTTTTAGGACATGTCTGAATTAGTTATGGCACATTGTGAATGTGCTAAATCTTATGTTGCTTTATTAGTATTTCAAGATGCGGACATGGTGATGGTAGGCGTGGCAGGCCTAGACGGCAGGAAGTACCGATTCCAAATGAAATTTCAGCATAGGCAGAGGGAGTTGGTCAGGTAAACATGGCCGACCCAACAGGTCAGCAAACCATGGGCACTTTAGCTCGTGAAATGGCAGGCAAATTGTGAGTATCCATGGACATTCTTAGAGCTGAGAATCAAGTCTAAACCCATGTTGTGGAGACGGGGCCATTTTATCTAAAGAGAGAGTTCTT
Source organism: Camellia sinensis (assembly GCF_055761805.1). Lineage (NCBI taxonomy): Eukaryota > Viridiplantae > Streptophyta > Magnoliopsida > Ericales > Theaceae > Camellia > Camellia sinensis. Next base: position 95,599,482 of record NC_138962.1, read on the forward strand.
CTAGTCGAATTCGGATAAGTTTATTGGGGGTCTAAAGGAGCCGCTAAAGGCCGATAAATGGCTTGAGTAGATAGTGAGGACGTTTAAGATGCTTGGCATTGAGGGCAATGTTTGGGGGTGACCTTGGCAGTCTTTCAACTGAACGGTGACGCAGGTCAATAGTGGAAGTTTACGAGGGACAGTATTAGGGTGACTTGGGAGGCTTTCGTTACTACCTTCCAAGATAAATTTTTACCACCCACAATAAGAGAGAAGTTGAGAGAGTAGTTTTTGAAACTCAAGCAATTGAGCACCCTAGTGGTCGAGTTTGAAACGGCTTTCACTAGCCTTTCGAGGTTTGCACTGGAATTTGTGACAATGAAAGAAAGCCATTGTATCAACTTTGAGAAGAGACTGAGGACTAGACTCCTTTTAAAAGTGGCCGGGTGTATGATTCAGGACTATGGGCGTCTTATTGAATCAGCGGCCCATTTAGAGGTGGTGATTCAGGCGGAGGAGGAATGGATGAAAGGCTCCAAGTAGAGAGGATATGAGTCTCAAGGGGATGCAAGGGACAACAAAAGAGAGAGGGGTTCCACTTTATACCAATGCGCATGAGTGACTCAGTAAACTATCTTGTTGATCTGTTAGAGACATAGTACAACTTCATGGGGTCCCGATGACTATCGCCTCGGATAGGATCTCCGTTTTATGGCTTCGTTCTGGCAGAGCCTATAGAGTGCCTTGGGCACTAAGTTGACTTTTAATACCGCGTATTATCCTCAGACTGATGGACAAGCCAAGCGCACCATTCAGATTCTAGAGGACATGTTTCGGGCTTACGTTCTCAATTTTAAAGGGTCATGGGAGAAGCATTTGCCTTTGGTAGAATTCGCCTATAATAATAACTTTCAAGCGAGCATTGAAATAGCACCTTTTGAGGCCCTGTATGGCCGACCATGTAGATCTCCTATGTATTAGGCTGAGGTCGGTGACACACCTACGTTAGGTTCGAAATCAGTCTGAAAAACGACAGACAAGGTTACACTTTGCCATAAGAGATTGGTTTCAACTTGGAGTCGTCAGAAAAGTTATGACGACCGAAGAAGGAGATCCTTGTCTTTTGAGGTGAGGGATCACGTGTTTCTTAAAATCTAGCCAAGACGAGGTTTGATGAGATTTTAGAAGAGTGAGAAATTGTCTCCGAGATTTATTAGGCCCTTTGAGATTTTGGAGTGGATTGAGGAAGTAGTTTATTGTTTGGCCTTGCCGCTTCAACTTTCCGGGGTTCATGACTTGTTTCATATTTGTATGCTCCGAAAGTACGAGCCTGATCCTTCACACGTATTGGATTGGACCGATTTAGAGGTAGATGAAGATGCCTCATGTGAAGAAAGACTGGTTCAGGTGTTATATATTCGGGATCAAGTCTTGAGGAGCAAGACTATTCCATTGGTTTAGGTGTTGTGGCAACACCATGGAGTTGAAAAAATAACTAGGAAGCGTGAGGTTGAAGTCCGTGAGAAGTATCCGAACCTGTTTATTGATATTTGAATCCTTTATACTAAATTTTATTTGTGTTGTAATGAGCAAACATTAGGAATGTTTTGGAGAATTGCAATAATTGTATTTTGGAGATGGATTGCTATGTTTATCTATTATTTGTTAACATGAGTTATTGTTGTTGTTAATGATTTATTGTGTTATTGTTGTATTGGTTAAATCTTGAGGACGAAATTTCATAAAGGGAGAAGATTATAGCGACTCAGGTAAAGACCCACCCTTTTGTATTCTTTGAACTGGAACCCAGTACTCATTATTATTGTTTAGACTTCTTGAGGTCTTATTATTAATCGGGATTAGTGTATTGGAGTTGTTGGTTGTGTTTTGAATAGATTGGGGTTAGTTTTTCAAAAGAGTTTATGTTTGTTTCTCTTCAAGTTCACTCGAGCAGTATTTCTGTCACTCAGTAGTCTTTGGTTCCTTCTAGTATCTGTGCTTGTAGTCTGAACTTCTGGAAGTGGGGTGTTTTTCGCTCGAGCCATGGGTTGGTTGCTCAAGCGGTATTCTGTATCTAACACTCGAGAAGTCTTTATTTTACTCAAGCGGTATCTTTGCAGGTCTAATCTACTGGGAGTGGGTCGTTGTGTGCTCAAGCCATGATTTCTTCGCTTGAGTGGTTCCTTGTGCCTGACACTTGAGCAGTGTTTTAGTCACTCGAGCGGTCTATGTATATATTAATACAGGAAAAATATCTTTTCTTTCACTTTTTGATCTCTCTCTCTCTCTCTTTCTAAGAAGTAACTTTACCAAATTTCTTCACACACTCTCTCTAGTTCTTGTTTAAACCCCCGCTATACACTCAAATCCATTGGTCTCGCCGTTGTAGTGCGGAGAAAAGTGTAGAGCTCGTAGAGGTAAACATTCTAATCGGAAAAGTTTTCATTTTCAGCTTTGCCAAACTTTGAGTCTTGTTCTTCTCTCTTTCTAATCTTGAGGTAGGGATTTCTTCAACCATTTTGTATTATTCTTAGCCTCATTATATATTCCTTGAAAAGTGTAGTGATTTGGGAATAGTGGGTTTGGTTTTTGGAATATAAAAGAGGGGTTTTCAAATGGGTTTATGGGAAATATTATGGAGTTGAGTACATTGTCAAGTTGGGTTGAAATCTTGAAATTTTTTCCTTTAAATGTATTTTTTTGAAAGGAATAGATGTTTTGTTGAAAATCTTGAAAATCATGGTTTTTGAACTAAGGAAAATGGGAAAGCTTTTGGGAATAATAATATGAATATATCTGTTAATGATGAGAGTGACATTGAATATGTATTGTCACTACTATATTGAGATTATGGAATTACAACTGTTGTTTGGAGAGTTATCTTTTGTATAGAGATATCTATTTGGGCTATCGGTGGAGGATAGTTTTGATTGTTGTAAAAATTACATAAGGATTGGGTTAATTGAAACTAATTACTCATATATCTTGCATTGAACATTTATTATATTTATACATCGAAAATGTATCATTTTAAGAAAAAAATAGTGAATATCTTGGTGAATCTGGTTAGGAGGTGTGGTTGTGGTATTATTTATGTTGGCCTGTGTGTCCTTGGTGAAAGTTCAGAAACTCGTGTGGTTAGATGCTGATCTTTTCGATTAGTACCGGTAAAATGGCTTTGGTATATAGCCTATTGGCAGACACATATCTAGAGATTCCTAATATTGTGTACCCACTATCTTATTTTCTAATTTAAAAGTATTGTTTTACAAATCGATTTATAATTATGGCATTGCATTGATTTGAAAGAGAAAGTGTAACGTTTTGGTAAATGGCATGCATATGCATTTACCATATGACTTTGTTAACCATCATACAGTGTGTTAACGCATTTTCTACTGGGCTTTAACTCACCCTATGTGGAAACCAACTTTCAAGTGCTGATGGTATTTTTTCGTCAAGGACTTAGCTTGAGAGAATTGTGGAGCTTAAAGCTCATTTTGTTTTTCTTTTGTTTTAAATATCTTTTGTACAAGCCTCGGACTTTTTATTTGTTTTGGGCTTGACCCACTTTGTTGTAACTAAGTATCATCTTAGAAATATGTAACCACTAAGACATGAACTTCTTCAAATTTTCTTTTATTTATTGTAAATTGCCTTGTGTCACATGCAATAGATTCATAATCTAAGGTTTGTGAATGTATAATGCATGCGGTACCTTTTGTAAGAATTATCAAATGAATTAATGAAAGAATGAAATATTATTAGCTTTTGCATATTTAGCATACTTTATGGGATTATCGGTTGTTGTTATTTGGGGCATTACAATCCAAGGATATGATTAGATCGGATGATAAACTGTCTCATTGGTTCTTACGAGCGGATCCGATAAAAGCGTTACAAAGATAGAGATATAGAAAGGATAATTGTATACACAAGAAAAGAGAGATAGAGATAAAGAGATCTAAAAACGATATAGAGAACGACAATTGTAGCGGTTGACACAATGGTTGCAGTAACGGCGAATTTTAGTAGATATGGTGATCATCGATGAGAGAGAGAGAGAGAAAGAGAGAGTGAGTGTGTGTCACGACCCAAACCTGCCCTTATAAGTTTAGCATCATGATCGACCAGTAATCCTAAGATTGCCGAAAGCCTCTTAAACAGGTACATAAGATTAGGGGCTAGCGGAAGCAAAATACAAACATATATCGTCCATTGAGCTATGTAGACTTACATGAGATAGATAATATTTAAACTTTTCTTTTTATTATTTTTTTTATATACATATATTATCACATCATTCCTACATCATCATATATATACTGATAAGACAAAAAGGGACTTAGCCTTATATACAGAATAAACAAAAACTTAAACTTTAATCACATAGCCTTGGCACTTGACATATTTGGAACATCTATGGGAGACACATAGGTTGGCAGACAAAAACAGATTCCAGGCCAACACCTCTAAGCCTGGTCACATACTTGATCACCTACATACATATATAAAAACATGAGCGAGAGCCAAATGAATAACAATGTAAAGAGGTTATGAATAATGTCATTACTGTAATCCAAATCGGTCAATTATAGCAATAAACAGAAAATCAGAATCAATTGCTTAGCATATCCATATTTCATACAGAAAAAATAGCAGTCATACGTGGTACATCCAATAGCAGAACAGTACAGACGATCATGAAGACCGAACAGACGGTCATAAAGACCGAATAGTCACATATAACGGCCATCAATACAGCAAACAGAAGTTCCAAGAATCGGAATTGACAGAGATCTCTATAACAGTAGCAGTAACAGATGCTAAGGATGTCACGAATACAGTTCATAAAATAGGACAATCATTCAATCAGTTATAAAATAGCATTTCGGAAACAGAGCATTTTCTAAGTCATAGAATATCTTTACAAGATTGTTACTCATAAATAGCTCCAGAGATAGATCAGACGGACCGTAGCGCGTGACCTACACAAACATATAACAGATACACATTGAAACACAATATCACTTCCTTAATCAAACTTGACTTTTCTTGTCTTTTTGCTATTTAAGTGATCCGAAGTTCTACTACGCTTGATCTTTATTTCTTCAAATGAATCGGATACTCATTTCACATATTCTTTCATTACCAAATCCTTCTTTTCTAGATAGACTGATTTCTTACTTGGCTTCTTAATCAATTAGTACTAAATCAATGATTTATTCTTTAACCAACTAATTTATGTTGATTGTTAACTTTTTAATCTTTATTGAGTCATAATTTGTGCTTAGAAATGTTTGGGAGGAGATGGAATGAAAATATGAACACATGATTCAAAAACCTTCTTAATTTGTCCAAATTTAAATTTAATTCATTTCCTTCATATCAAACCCAACTTCAAACTTATAAGATTTGATATATGAATTAAGTTTTCAAAATATAATTCCAAAACTTATATACAAACTCTTAAATAATTAAGAAAACTTGATCATCTTTAAACCATTTACATTAAAACTCCTTTAATATAAAAATTAAGCTCATTCTTTATAGACTCATAATTTTTCCAAAAATTTAGTTTTTGTTTCATCAAGAAATGGAATCAAATGTTCAAACAATAATAGTTATCAAAATTGAACCCAAACTTAACAAATTTAAAGAATCATAACCCATATTCTTCCACATAACTTAATAAAACCCAACTTCTATCAATTTATAACATTAATCTCCAAATTACTTCATCCTTTCATTATTTCTTTCCAATTACATGAAATTGAACCCAATTTGTTCTTAATTTCAGCTTTTAGCTAAATTATTTATAATATCTAAGTCACAATTTCTTACTCAAAATCCAATTTCTTACAAAATTCATAAGATTAATTTCATAACTTTCTCAATTTCAAGTTCAATTCCTCAATTCATCCAAATTATTTACAATTGAACCTCTTTTCTTTCTAATTCCTTGAATAATCTCAAACCCCTCTCAATCTCAAATATTATAAGATGATTCTACAAAATCAAACCAAAAATAATTAATTTCTAAGTTTGTTTCCATAAACCATGAACCTAGCTTCATTTTCTCCTTCAAACCCATTTCCTTACAAATTCCATAAAATTGATTCCATAACTTTCTTGATTTCAAGTATTATCTGAAGATTCTACACAAATTGAACATAAATTCCATACCTTAAGCTTTAATTGACTGAAATTCTTGAGTTTTATTTCCTTCCTTTGTTATTCTACTTGAGTTCTTCAATTTCTTCTACCCCCTTTTTCGTTATCGAGCAGCTCAGTCCTCCCCTCTTTCTTTCCTTCAGATTTTCTTTCCTTCTTTTAGTTCTTCTCCAGCGCACATAAATATCCAATTTCTTCTACCCCCTTTTTCGTTGTCGAGCAGCTCTCTCTCTCAGTCCTCCCCTTTTTCTTTCCTTCAGATTTTCTTTCCTTCTTTTAGTTCTTCTCCAGCACACATAAATACACATATGTACTTGTTGCCTCTAAGGTTCCAGAGGATTCCAATACTTCACTTGTATTATGATTTGATTAAGAATAACTTAGCATATTGATTACATCTTAATTTAATTAAACATCATTTAATCTTATTTAGCTCATAATTAAATTAATTATAACTAATCATAAATTTCATATAATTTAATTAGTCTAATTTAACTTCAATTAAGGCCCATTAATTATATTTAAATTTATCAATTGGAATCAGATATTTAATCAAACTCCCAAAAGGCTCAAAACATCAAATTAAACTTATTACCATTATCAATTTTGGTTTTCCAAATCATTTAGGCCTTCAATTTCTGATCAGACTCAAATTTCCGTCGATAAATTCATATTCAAATTGGGTACCTCATAAGTAAATTTAATTTAGAATAACTACAGTTCCTAATCCTCATAATTTAATTAACTCCAACTTAGACCCGATTAACCAAATCTTAATTTCACTAAACTGAATCGAATATTTAATTAAACTCACATATGGTCCAATACTCAAAATTAAACTAATTTAACTCATCAAGTTTGCCTTCTTAAGCCATTTAGGCTTTCGATTTCTAATTCCAAAATAACTCTTCTATAAAATCATATACGAATCAAACTCAACAATGTTCATCAATTCCATAATTAAATCAGAATAATAACTAATTAAAATCCAAATCACCTTGATAAACTAAATGTAAAATATTACACGTGGCAAGGTCATCAAAGAGAGAGAGAGAAAAAAAAAACAATAGAGAGAGAGAAATAGAGACACAGTATAAAGATATCCACGTTTTTTCTTTTCTTTTTTTGGTTTTTTTGTTTTTTTATTTTTTTTTGGGATTGCTTGAACGGTTCGAATCATCGATATGGGCTCTTTAGTGAGCCCACAGAGATCTAACAACACCCTCCATTTGGTTTTTCCAACTAATGAAAAGTTTTTTCCTTTTGTTTTTGTTAATATCTATAGGGATAGTTTGGTCTATTTATGTCAATTTTTTTTACTTATTCTTCTACAATTTAAAAATCTTAAGAATTTTAATTAACAAACAAATTTTTTTTTTTTGTTATGAGTTTTGAAAAGAGTTTTGAAACTAGTTTTTTAATTGTATATTTTGAAAACTTGTTTAATTATGAGTTTTGAACAAATTTTATTTATTTAATTTATTTTTTTGAATTGTTTGAATTTTTATTTTTTGTTAAAAAATATTTAATTATTTAATTTTTTTTTGAACAAAATAATTTTTTTTATTTTTTTAAATTATTTTAAAAAATTTAGACAAAAGTTATTTTAAACAAATTTTGAATATATGCTTTAAATATTGTAAATATTTAAAAAAATTATTTTTTATTTAAATAGTTTAAATATTTTTAAAAAATATTTTAAATATATTTTTTTATTTTTTTAGATAGTTAATTTTTTTTTTTAATTTTATAAATTTAAATTTTTTTTGAATCGCCCATATATATTTAAATCATAACAAATTATTCGGTCAATATTTTAAAAAAATGACAAAATATTTTTTTTTTAAAATTAAAAGTTAAAAAATATTTTTTTCAAAAATAAAAATAAAAATAATATTTTTTGAAAAAAAAATTATACATGGTATTCTAGGATATTTATACATGATATTCTTCAAAAACTATTTATACGAATGGTATCAGAGCCACTTATTGATGAGTTATTTTTTATTAAACTGTCTCTTTTTTAACTTCTATACATTTATCCGGATCTCTACTTCTTATGTTTCTTGTCTAACGTTTTCTGTCTTGTCACTAGCCATCCAAACTTAGTCCTATATTCTGTATAAGTCCTCAAGTGTAGGTGGTTTAAGGATAGAGTTTCCAGTTGGGTATGAGTGAACACAAGGTACGTGAAAACATGATTAAGTCTTGAAGAATTCAGCTATTTTAGGATCAGTGTATAAATCTTAGAATCATGAGTCGATTATTCAGAAGTAATTCTTCAATCTAGATCTACAACATTAGCTCATATACCTAATACAATAGTAAATGAAGCAGAACATGAATTTCAAGATTTAAAAATAGATTTTGGATGGAACATACCAAAAGTACCAATCAAAGAAATTTATAAAAACAAGTTTTCTTAAATCCTCTTCCAATATTGATTTATAAGTAAAAACTATCGAAAAGGTTTATGCCTTAACAAAAGTACATGAAACATGTCAAATATTAACCAAAGAATCTATTAAAAAACATAGATCATCCGATCACAATTTTATTCATATAAGATTAGTACAAGTTGCAGTCAAACCAACATCTATAAAAGGAATAAATTCATCAATATTATTATGTCTTAGGGATGCTAGATTCAGAAAATACCACACCTATAACGATTTCGGCTTTAACCCGACCCATTTGATATTTCAGACTCGAATTTTATAGTTTCTGAATGTTGTCATTATCGTTTTCCCCTTATTCTTACTTGAGTTTGGCTATGGGTTTGTTGTGGTTGCGTTTGGAACATGTTGGTTACTTAGTTTCTAAACTCTTGTTGCCTAGAATTTTGCTCCTCCGCTCAAGCGGCACTTGTTGCGCTCGAGCGAGTTTTGTAAACTCTCAGTACTTTTGTAAGTCTACAAAACTACAGGGAGAGTGTAGTCTACGCTCGAGCGGTCCTTTCTGTGCTCGAGTGGGTTCAGCTCAAGCGTCTATTCTTGCGCTCGAACGATTGGTCTGTTGTCTGCAAAACTACTGGGAATATGAATTCTACCCTAGAGCGTCACTTCTTGCGCTCGAGCAGAACAACTTATTGTGTCTGACGTTTGAGCATCAACTCTTGCGCTCGATCGGCCTGTGCATATATTAGTTCATAACAGTCATTTTTTACATCACTTTTTCATATATTTCTCTCTCTAAAACTCACCAAAACCCTAGATCTTGAGTTTCTCTCTCTAAAACTCTCACTCTCTCTACATTTTCACCTAGATCTAGTGGTTTCTCCACCCTACTTCCTTTATTAAAAAGGTAGAGCATCTCAAGGGCTACATTTCTATCCGAATAGAGTTGTGCTTGAGCCTCTTTGAAGTTTCCATCTTGTTTACTCGATTTTTAACTTTGATGTAGGGACTTTCTACACTCTTTTATGAGTTTTAGCTTAGTTATTTGTTGATGTGTGAGAAAAATTGGGATTTGAGGTGATTTTGAACAAACCTAGGATTTTGGTTTAAAATCAAAAAATGAGTTTTTGAATGAATGTATTGGAAATGGTTATGGGAGTAAATATGGGCTTATGTTGTGTCAAAATGGTTGATTTCGGTGTTTGGGATGAAATTGGGAAAAATGGGGTTTTGCCCTAAAACGTCTCGAATAACTATTTTGTATAAATAATGGAATTGGTGTTGGAAATATAAAATTGGATGGATGTTTGTAAAAATGGTAGAGTTAGGTTTGTATTACCTCGCACCTATGGAAATTTGGATGATCTATCTTTTGTAAAGATTACATATCTATTTAGAAATATTTGTTTTAGGCTATTCGATGGAGGATAGTCATGATTGTTGTAGAAATTGTATGAGGATTAAGCGAATTGAAACAAAACTCTTAGCCGTTATCATTGAATATGATTATGATTTGTATACATTGTATATATATGATATTTGGGAGAAGAAAGGGGATGTAAACCATGTTTGGGAAAAGAAAATGGATGGACTCCACTAAATTAAGTTGGCCTGTGTGTCTAGGGTAAAAGTCTTGAAAACCACGCGTCTAAATAGGTGCCGATTCCGTGAATGAAATTTTTGTAAAATGGCAAGTGAATGTATTTCGTATGATAATTATGTTTGGTTAGAGGCCTACGGGGTGTATCCTTGGTTTGGTTGACTAAATGAAGTGGGTATAACTAATGGTTTGAGATGCAAGTTTGACATAACATGGTTTTGAAAAAGGTTGCGAAAGAATTGTCATTTGGGAACCGAGCATGTGCATCTTATGTATATCTTTGTTAATATTCATCTATTGTATTGGAGTGTTTCTACTGGTTTTTGGCTCACCCTACTTGGGAAACCATTTTCAGGCGCTGGTGACATGCCTCCTCCAAAGACTTAGCTTGGGAGGACCAGGGAGCTGAAGGCTATGTTTTGTCATTTTGTATTTAATATTTGTACAAGCTTGGGGCTTTGTATGTTTGAAGCTTAAGACTCTTTATTTTGTTGTAACCAAGTATAGTCTTGGAATGATGTAAGCTTGTAGGATATTTATTTTGTTAATCATTAAGTTGGTATCACATGCTATAGATTCAAAGTAGAGCTTTTGAATGTATATCGCATGTGTCCCTTTTTGTAAATTAACTCTGATTAGTGAAAGATTACCACTTTGTTTATGTCATTGTGTATATGTTGTTGGGGCCCGATTTGTGGCATTTTTTACAGAGCGTTACAACTTGGTATTAGAGCATACCGGGTTTGAATACTTTGGATATGTGGGAAGTGGTTAGTACCACAATGGGTTTGTCTCACTTAATAAACACTTTAGTATGAACGATGTGTGCTTATATTGTCACGATCCAAACTCGCCCCTATAGGTTTAGCATCATAACCGACCAGTAATCCTGGGATTACCGAAGGCCTCTGAACAGATTAAACAAAATTAAGGGGCTAGCGGAAGCAAAAACATAAATATAATTATCCAATGAGCTGTGCTGACTTATATGGAACATAATATTAAAACTTTATATACATACCCAAAAGTCATTCTTACATTATACCCACACACATTAAAGTATCTTAAATACAGCCAACAAAACAAACAAGTCCCATGTACAGAAATAGCCAGAACTTAAAACACGTGACATTTCAGGAACCTCCACGTGAGGCATAATGGTTGGCTAACAACAGAACACAAATCCAGACAAAAATTTTCAGGCTTGATCTCCAGAACGCTCACCTATACATATATATACACACAGTGAGCTAAAACCTAGTGAATAACATTAAGGTAAAGGGGTTAGTGAACAAATTCCGAACATATCATGATTATAGAACATAACATAACATAATCATTCTCATATCTGAACATAATACTGGTACATCCCATAGAACACATCACATATTGTCTTCCGACTAGAGTAATCGGTTCCGGATACCGATTAAACACATATCACCACAATGAAGTGGCTAACGAGATCTCGTAATCACATATATGTCATGGATCCGTATTAACATGCCGTCCCCCATGACTTGGGACTATCTATGGATGCCATAATAGATTTCAGACATAAGACGTTCGTTCACGTAAATAATCATCATTTCAGAAATCATAAGTTATCAAATCACATTTGGAACATAATTCGTATGAATAATGTTACTCACAGTGGGCTTCTAGAAACGGTTGGTCAATCTTCAAGTCTTGACCTACAAATACAAAAGTACATAACACAAACATATCTTATCATTATACATGTACTTGGCCATTACGGCTTAGTTCTCTTTATATAGGTTTCTTGTTCTTGCTTAATGCATAGGTCAAAACACACAATTGCAATCTCTTAACTTAGTATATTCCGTACTTAGTGTGTCTCTAATTCATATCCTCAATACTATGGCCTAATTAAGGCTTAGGAATGTCTAAGATTCGATGAGGATGCCAAAACATGAGTTGAAATACTTGGTCTATTCTCTAAAAACAGGGTCCTCGCTCGAGCGTAGCTTTTCTCGCTCGAGCGGACACGCAGAACGTGAGTGGTTGCTCGAGCTCAACTTCCTTCACTTGAGCGATTTGCAAAGACATGAAACTTCTGGGAGGTTGCATTTCACGCTCGAGCGAACTTCTGGTCGCTCGAGCGGAAGTGCAAGGACATAGAGCGGTCGCTCGAGCGGGGAAGGAAAATCTGGGATTTCTAGATTGCACTTCCAAGTTCAAAACTTGAATTCAACTCTCCAAAACTCAACTCTTGGGCCCCAAAACTTGAGATAACATTTGTAAACTTGCAAAATATGATGAATTAAGGATTATTTCATGAAATCACAGCCCAAGAGCTTGCCAATAGCTCAAGATTCATCTTGAAACTTAAGAAATAAAGCATACATGTAAAACCTTTCAAACTCTTTCCTCTAAAACTCATGAAGTTAGCAAATTGAGTTCATAAGCTCCATATATGAAAGAAATTCGTTTTTAAAACATGAAATCAAGATTCAAAACATGATAATTCAAACATGCATGTACCAATCAATTCATAATAACACTTTAAATGCTCAAGCTCAACTCAAAATGGTAAAACTCTATATATTCATGTATGCATGTGGACTTCTCTTCCAAATTCTTTTTCAAGACTTCGAAAACATGGAATTGACTTACAAAACTTGGTGAAATATGCATGCATGTTAATTTCATGGTCTCAATTCATCATAATAATAAAGCTTATGATCAAAATGATGATGTAACACTCATAGTTCTATGCATGTAAGATTTATAAGCAAATTCTTCATCCTCTTGACAAACTTATGTGAAATATATGCAAATGATCATAACAATTCCATGAATTCATCTCTACAACACATAATCTTCTTGAATTAATAGTCAAAAGCTTACCTAGAGCCTCAAATTACTCTTGTTCTAACTTAATCTTGATGGATTCTAGCCAAGATCTTCAATTCTCCTTCAATCTCTTCTTATCTCTCTCTAGAATTGCACTCACTCTCTCTCTCTCTCTCTAAAATATGATTTCAGAATTTTCCACTCAAATGAAACATGCTTGAGCTCAAGAATGAGCCTAAGAGCTCATATATATAGTTATGATGCCATAATACATTAATTAGAACATTAGGCTTGCCAAACGCAACTTAATTATTTAGACTGAATCAATTTTTAATAACAATTTCCATATGGTTCTAAAAATTCCAAATAACATATTAATGTAATCAATTTCAGTTTCGGATATCGATAAGGCTTTTAATTTTCAAATCAAAACACAATTCCTGACAAATATCACTACGAGTAACAGATAGAAATCCAAATAACATACAAAATACATAATAAACACATAATTTATTTTAATCACTTAATTAACATCCTTAATTATGGATTAACACTTAATTACAGATTCGGGTTGTTACATATATGATACCATGCTTATGTGATTATATGTGTATGGAATTTAATTTCTAGGATGTTGATTAAGTCTACGGGTTTAGGGAAGTCCTATTAGAAGAGCACTTGATCACTGCAGTTTCTAATTGGAACTCTGACAACGCCACGGGACGATCATTATCTGGAAATGAAATTCATATGTGTTTACGTGACTATGTGCTTATGTGGAGTGAATTATAATTGTCCACTACATTAGGGCACGAGTGAGTTAGCTTCGGTACATTTGTAAATGTGCTAATCCTTTCTGTTACCTTCATTAAGATGTCAGGATGTGGACGTATTGGTGGTAGGTGTGGTAGGCCTAAAAGGCATGAGGTGCCTATACCAGATGACATTCTGGCACAAGAAGAAGGGGTTGGTCAGGCCAATGTGGCTGAACGAGTTAGTCAACAAGCCATGGGTGCCTTAGCCCACGAAAAGGCCAGAGCATTGCGGGAATCCATGAACATTCTCAGGGTTGAGAATCAAGTCCAGGCCTAAGTAACTGAGGCAGGACCATCGTTTCTGAAACGAGAGTTTTTCCGGTTGAATCTGGATGAGTTTGTGGAGGATCCCAAGGAGCCACTGAAGGTAGATGAGTGGCTGGAGCAGATAGTAAAAATGTTCGAGATGCTTGGCATCAAGGATAAGCAGTTACGAGTAATCTTGGCATTCTTTAAGCTGAAAGGAGATGCCGGTCAGTGGTAGAAGTATGCACGTGGGCGCATTAGGGTGACTTGGGAGGCATTTGTCAATGCCTTTCAAGACAAGTTTTTGCCTCCCACTGTTAGGGAGAAGTTGAAGGATTAGTTTGCTCAACTCAAGCAGTTGAACACACCAGTGGCCGAGTTTGAGGCAGCCTTTACTAGCCTCTCTATGTTTGCACCAGAGGTAGTGGCGACAGAGGAGTGTCGTTGCTTGGAGTTTGAGAAGAGGTTAAGGACCGGGCTTCTTTTCAAGGTAGCCGGTTGGATGATTAGAGATTACGGGTGACTCGTAGAGTCGGCAGCTCATCTGGAGATCGTGATGTAAATGGAAGAGGAGAGGATGAGGGGCTCTAGGAGGAGTCAGGATGTTTAGGGGGACAGTATGAGGCAGAGGGGTTCTAACCCATAGCTGTCCCAGGGAGCTCAGTCGAGGTCCACTTTTCCAGTGCCAAGTTTAGGTTCTGGAAGGCGTGGTTAAGAAGACATTACTTGTTTCAAATGTGTTCAGTTGGGCCACAAGTCTTCGGCTTGCCCCCAGAGAGAAGGAAGGTAGCATTCTGTATCTTCTTCGGCTCGTTCTCAGAGCTAGAGTCAAGGAAGAGGGCAGTTGCTCACTTGTTATCAGTGTGGGCAGGCGGGGCACTTGAAAAGATTTTGCCGTCAGTTTGGTGGCACATCCGGTGTGTCTGGTTCGAGAAAAACACTGAGCCACTAGCCGGCACAATCAGCACAAGCCTTAAGGGCCAATCAAGGAGCCTCTTCGGCTCAGTTAGTGCATCAGGCTTATGCTCCGAGCGGTGAGCAAGTTGAGTAGAGACCTACAGGGCGTGTGTATGTTGTTATCGCGCCAGATTTAGTAGCAGCACTTTCGGTAGTGAGTGGTACCTTCTTGTTTTATAATTCAGTTGCTAATGTGTTGATTGATAGGGTGCATCACATTTATTTATCTTGTCTGTATTTGCATCGATTTTGGGGTTAGAGTTGGCTCAGTTAGCATCTTCTCTTTGCGTATAGTCACTTATTGGTGGTGTGATTGTTTTGAAACAGGGGTATCGGGGTTGTGACATAGAGGTTGCCGGTCGCTGACTCCCATTTGCATTTATATTGATTGATATGTCTAGCTTTGACGTTATATTGGGTGTGGATTAGTTGTCATCCTATTGGGCTATTATAGATTGCTACCGTTAGAGGGTTACTGTATGTACCTTGAGCGGTGATTGTTTTTATTTCTTGGGAGACCAGGTTGATAGAGTTTTATCACCAGTATATGATCTGCGTTGGCAGAGTAAACTTAGTTGCCTTCTTGCCAACTTCTTGAGTACGGAGTGTGATGAAGTCTAAGTTGAGTTGCCAAGGGTAGTTTGTGAATACCCGGATGTTTTTTCGGATGATCTTACTAGTTTACCACCTCATTGAAAGATCAAGTTCTCTATCGATTTAGTGCCTGGCACGACATCGATTTCTTCGGCACCGTATAGATTTGCACCTGCTGAGTTGAGTGAGTTGAAGATTTAGCTCCAGGAATTATTAGATAAGGGTTTTATTTGCCTTAGTACTTCACCTTGGGGAGCACCAACTCTTTTTGCCAAAAAGAAAGATGGTGCGCTGCGACTTTGTATAGATTACCGGAAGTTGGATCGGGTAACTGTTAAGAACAAGTGCCCAATGCCTCGTATAGATGATTTGTTTGATCAGTTGAAAAGGTCTTGTTGCTTTTCTAAGATAAACCTACGATCGGGTTATCACCAGTTGAGAGTAAGGGAGGAGGACATCCCGAAGATGGCATTCTGTATGCGGTATAGCCATTATGAGTTCCTAGTGATGCCCTTTGGGCTAACCAATGCACTAGTCGTGTTTATAGATTTGATGAACCGGATCTTCCGTGAGTTCGTAGACCATTTTTGTGGTCGTCTTTGTAGACGATATCTTGATTTACTCACCCTTTGGTGAGGAGCACGAGGAACACTTGTGGATAGTATTTGAGTTACTTAGAGCCCACAAACTATATGCCAAGTTTGGGAAATGCAAATTCTAGCTGAAAGAGGTTAAGTTCTTAGGCCATGTGGTATCTGGGGAAGGGGTGACTGTAAATTCATCCAAGATAGAGGCAGTACAAGATTGGGCGCAACCTAAGAATGTTTTGAGATCCATAGTTTCTTGGGGTTGGCCAGGTATTACTATCGGTTCGTGAAGGATTTCTCTAGATTAGCCTTACCGTTAACTAGACTGACGAGAAAGAGAGTTAAGTTTGCATGAGATGAGACTTATGAGAAGTCGTTCCAGGAGCTTAAAGTTAGACTTACCACTGCTCCAGTATTGATTATCTCGGAGAGGGGTTTGGGCTATTCAGTGTATTGTGATGCCTCATGGAAAAGTTTGGGTTGTGTCTTGATGCAAGAAGGAAAGGTAGTAGCCTATGGCTCGCGACAGTTGAAAACTCATAAGAAAAACTACCCTACTCATGACTTAGAGTTAGCAACGGTGATTTTTGCCTTAAAGATTTAGAGGCATTACCTGTATGGTGAGAAGTTTGAAGTGTTTTCTGATTATAAGAGTCTGAAATATCTTTTTACCTAGAACGACTTGAATTTGAGGCAGAGGAGGTGGATGAAGTTTATAGAGGATTATGATTTCGAGCTACATTATCATCTAGGAAAGGCCAATGTTGTGGCCGATGCCTTGAGTAGGAAATCCATTAGTAGTGTGGCTTGTAAAGCCATCTGGGAATAGGAGATGTTGGGTGCTATTGGGGAGTTTGACTTGCATGTTGGTGAGTCCGTTGAGTCTGCATTCTTATTTTCAGTAGTTGTATAACCTACACTTGTGAATCAAGTGATAGAAGCACAGAAGGGTGACCTTGATATAGAATCCCTCCGGGAGAAGATTTCCAGTGGGAAGGTAGAGAGGGGCTTGAATGTGTATCCCGACCTGAGTGTGAGATACCGTGACTGTTTGTTCGAGCTGGAGTCTTGCCGATAGGAAGTACTCTGAGAGTTTCACCATTTACGTCTTGCGGCACATCCGGGAGGCACAAAAATGTATCACAATCTTAGTCGCTAGTTTTGGTGAAGAGATATGAAAAAGGATGTAGCCGTGTGCCTTACTTGTCAACAAGTAAAGGCCAAGCATCAAAGGCCAACGAGTTTGTTACAACCCTTGCCTATACCCGAGTGGAAGTGGGAGCATGTCACGATGGATTTTGTTGTGGGCTTTCTGAGGACTCAACGAGGTAGTGATGCCATTTGGGTGGTAGTTGGCCGGTTGACTAAGTCGGCACACTTTATACTTATGCGAGGTAAGTGACTCGGTAGATTATTTTGCCGACATTTACATTAGGGACATAGTGAGGTTGCACGGGGTCCTAGTGACGATCTTTTCGAATAGAGATTCGTGCTTTACAGCTCGATTGTGGTAGAGCTTGCAGAGTGCCTTGGGCACTAGGTTGACTTTTAGCACCGCATATCATTCTCAGGCTGACGAGCAGTCAAAGCGCACTATTCAGATTCTAGAGAATATGCTTCGGGGTTCTATCCTTGACTTTAAGGGTTCTTGGGAGAGGCACTTGCCTTTAATAGAATTTGCCTATAACAATAGCTTCCAGACGAGTATTGGTATAGCACCGTTTGAGACCTAGTATGGTCGACTATGTAGATCTCCTGTGTATTGGGCTGAGGTGGGTGATGCAGCTATGTTGGGTCCAAAACTAGTCCGGGAAACGACGAAGAAAGTTACACTTATTCGTAAGGGGTTAGTTACAGCACAGAGTCACCAGAAAAGTTATGCTAACCGTAGAAGGAGACCTTTGTCTTTTGAGGTGGGAGACCATGTGTTCTTGAAAATATCACCTACGAGGGGTTTGATGAGGTTTGGAAAGAGTGAGAAGTTGTCTCCTCGATTCATTGGGGCTTTTGATATCTTTGAGCAGATAGGAGAGGCAGAATATCGTTTAGCCTTACCGCTACAACTTTCCAGGGTTCATGATGTGTTCCCGATTAGCATGCTTTGGAAGTATGAGCCGGATCCATTGCATGTGTTGGATTGGACCCACTTAGAGATAGATAAGGATGTCTCGTATGAGGAGAGACCGGTGAGAGTCTTGGATACTCGGGATCAAGTCTTGTGAGGCAAGACCATTTCCTTGGTTAAAGTATTATGGAAACATCACAGAGTTGAGGAAGTGATGTGGAAACGTGAGTTGGAAGTCCGTGACAAATATTTAGATTTATTTGTGGATGCTTGATCTTGTATTGAAATTTGTTATGTTAACGAAGTATGAAAACATTGTATACGTTTTGGAGCTATAAAAAAAAACAAAAAAAATAAAAAAAAACAAAAAAAAAAACATTGTATGTGTTGTTTATGATATGGAAATGTGAGTTTATTATAAACATTGTATATGTTTTGAGAAATATAGATTTTACTTTCAATATTAGAACTTGTGTATCAAGTCGATGAAAATGGATGACTGGAGAATGGGTCATGGTATTGGAATTGATTAACTATCGTTATTGTGTTTGGTTTAATCATAGCTGTAAAACTTGATTCAAAATTTCAGGGACGAAATTCTTTAAAGGGGGGAGGTTATAGCGATTTCGATTTTGACCCGACCCATTTGATATTCCGGACTCGAGTTTTATGGTTTCTGAATGCTTTCATTGTCATTTTCCCCTTATTTTTACTTGAGTTTGGCCATGGGTTTGTTGTGGTTGTGTTTGTAATAGGTTGGTTGCTTAGTTTCCAAACTCTTGTTGCCTAAAATTTTGCACCTCCGCTCGAGCGGCACTTCTTGCGCTTGAGCGGACTTTGTAAACTCTCAGTACTTTTGCAGGTCTGTAAAACTACTGGAAGAGTGTAATCTACACTCGAGCGGTCTTTTCTGCGCTCGAGCAAGTTCAGCTTGAGTGTCCATTCTTGCGTTCGAGCGATTGGTCTGTTGTTTGTAAAACTACCAAGAGTATGCATTCTGCACTTGAGCGTCACTTCTTGCACTTTAGCGGAACAACTTATTGTGTCTGACGCTCGAGCGTCAACTCTTGCGCTCAAGTGGCCTGTGCATATATCAGTTTGTAATAGCCACTTTTTACATCACTTTTTCATATCTTTCTCTCTCTAAAACTCACCAAAATCCTAGATCTTGAATTTCTCTCTCTAAAACTCTTACTCTCTCTATATTTTTACCTAGATCTAGTGGTTTCTCCACCTTACTTCCTTTATTAAAAAGGTAGAGCATCTCAAGGGCTACATTTTTATTCGAATAGAGTTGTGTTTGAGCATCTTTGAAGTTTCAATCTTGTTTGCTCAACTTCTAACTTTGAGGAATGGACTTTTTACACTATTCTATGAGTTTTAGCTTAGTTATTTGTTGATGTGTGAAAATATTGGGATTTGAGGTGATTTTGAACAAACCTAGGATTTTGGTTTAAAATCAAAATAGGGGTTTTCGAATGAATGTATTGGAAATGGTTATGGGAGTAAATATGGGCTTGTGTTGTATCAAAATGGTTGATTTTGGTGTTTGAGATGAAATTGGGAAAAATAGGGTTTTGCCCTAAAATGTCTCGAATAACTATTTTGTATAAATAATGGAATTGGTGTTGGAAATATGAAATTGGATGGATGTTTGTATAAATGGTAGAGTTAGATATGTATTACCTCGCACCTATAGAAATTTGGATAATTTATCTGTTGTAAAGATTGTATATTTATTTAGAAATATCTGTTTTGGGCTATCGGTGGAGGATAGCCATATTATTATAGAAATTGTATGAGGATTAGGCGAATTGAAACAAATCTCTTAGTCATTATCATTGAATATGATTATGATTTGTATACATTATATATGAATGATATTTGAGAGAAGAAAGGGAATGTACTCTATGTTTGGGAAAAGAAATGGGATGGAGTCCGCTAAATTAAGTTAGCCTATGTGTCCAGGGCGAAGGCCCAGAAAACCACGCGTATACATGGTTTCCGATTCCCACGAATGAAATTTCCATAAAATGGCAAGTGAATATATTTCGTATGATAATTATGTTTGGTTGGAGGCTTACTGGGTGTATCCTCGGTTTGGTTGACTAAATGAAGTGGGTATAACTAATGGTTTGAGATGTAAGTTTGACATAACATGGTTTTGAAAAAGGTTGTAAAAGAATTGGCATTTGGGAATCGAGCATGTGCATCTTACGTATATCTTTGTTAATATTCATATATTGTGTTGGATTGTTTCTACTGGGTTTTGGCTCACCTTACTTGGAAAACCATTTTCAGGTGCTGGTGACATGCCTCCTCCAAGGACTTAGCTTGGGAGGACCGGGCAGCTAAAGGCTCTGTGTTTGTCATTTTGTATTTAATATTTGTACAAGCCTCGGGCTTTATATGTATGGAGCTTAAGACTCTCTATTTTGTTGTAACCAAGTATAGTCTTGGAAAAATGTATGCCTGTAGGGCATTTATTTTGTTGATTATTAAATTGGTATCACATGCTATAGATTCAGGGTAGAGCTTGTGAATGTGTATCGCATGTGTCCATTTTTGTAAATTAACTCTGATTAATGAAATATTATTTCTTTGTTTATGTCATTGTGTATATGTTGTTGGGGGGTGATTTGTGGCATTTTTTACTGGGCGTTACAACACCAGTATGCTAGGTATGATAAAATTTGGTCTTTATCAAGGTCCAGTTCATTTTAATTGCTTTCTTGATTTCACTTTGAGACTTAGTAATCCACACATTTGAAAAGTTGTAGAGGCATGACCTTCATAATGACTGATTGGGAATCCGAATATATTCAGAAGTAGTTTTTCTTAAAAAGAGAATATTGATTGAAGCTTTTGAATATATTTGGTATCCAATGTTGATGACTGAGTTAAGAATATGGGCCCTAAGCGTCTTGGTATTGGGAGCCATATAGATCATGACTAGTAGAGACTTCAGAAGAGGCTGATCCATCTGAAGTATTGTCTTTATCTTGTGACTTGGCTTGGGCCAATATTAATTTTGCAATCTGGATGAGTTCTTCATTGCTTGTTTTTGACTTGGTCTTTGTTTTGGGCTTTGAATTGAATGACTTTGATTTGGGAGGTCTAGAGCTGGCTGTTGGGCTTCAAAGTCTGACTGTTGTGAAAGGCAATGGGCTTCCTTGAGTGACTAAAGCAGTTGGGCTCTGCTGGGAAGACTTGATTATTGCTGGAGTAGGAGCATAAATATTGACTGAAAATTCTTTTTGGACTTGATTAATAATGCGATGGGCTTTAAATGCATCTCACAATTTGACAAAATGTTGTCTAATGACTATGTTATCTTCAATATGATATTGCCATTTGAATATCCAAGGAACTTTATATTTGGACATGAAATGAGCAATATTGGAAATTGACTCTTGTGTTTACTCAATTTGTAGACTGTGGAGAAATGGGTGACAGATCCATGAGGTTTGAAGGGATGATTTCTGGGTTGGCACCATGTTGAAACCATCATCTCAGAAACTAAGAAGGAAATTCTGACTTGAATTGATGATCAAAGGAGAAAAAACCAAGAGTGACTGTATGTTTCATTTTGATGGAAGAGAACTTTGAACCATGCATCAATATAATCAAAATAACTATATTGTATCGTATGGTTAGGAAGTTCTCGCAACAAGAAAGGGAGGCCCCATTCATCAAGGGATACAACGTTGTGTATATACAAAGAATGATAAATGATTTTACTGGTATTGACTCTGTCATAAATGGGTTTAATGACTATGGACTTATGATGGAAGAGGATATCTTTGTAGAGGGTAATTGACTTGTCTGGATGAGATGGAATGAAATGCCAATTAGGAGGGAAATAGGTTTCGACTAAGTCAATGACATTACGACTGTTTTTTTGGGACTGGTTTTTTGTAAAAAAATGTTTGGGTGATTGAGTTTTAATAAGATAATCTGTTCTTGATGTTAACCGGTTTGGATAATTAAGAGGCATAAGTATAATTGACTGGGAAACAAACGGGTCAGTGGTAAGAGCAGAGGTGTAACTAGGTTTAAAAATAGTACCAAGAATTTGGTCTCTGTTGACTAGAATAATTGGGGGTGCAACAATGGGTTGACTAGTTGGAATAATAACATGTGGTTTAGAGGAAGACTTCTGACTTGACATCTGTAATTAAGAAATTAAGAAAAAGAAAATATGTTAGCATCCACTGATGACATCTAGCCTATCTGTATGGAAATTGAGAAGATTTGTGTAATAAGCAATTAAATTGCGTCGACTAACAATTTGGTGAAATTGGAGGTAGGGATCTTGGTCAATTGACTTTAAGTAGGCTATTTCAAAGGCATAATGGTAAATAATTTTGCGATTACGGGTGATTTGTAGTCTGTGGGTAGAACAATATGGAGTGGGCATTTTTTCTATGAAATTCATAATATAAATATACGTATGACTTTCTCTATCCACCTTGTAAAAATTCACGGGTAAGAAAATCAGAGATAGAGTTTTGATTACCAGGAATATATTTAATATCAAAATCAAATATACTTAAAATAGATTGCCAACGGGCAAAAATGTGCTTACTAGTAATGTTTTGAACATCTTTTTCTAAAACATATTTTGCACTTTTACAATCAACACGTACTAGAAATTATTGATTTAAAATATCATCTTGAAATTTACTAATACATAATGCGATAGATAAAATTTCTTTTTTAAATGTACTATAATTTTTTTGTGCTTTGTTTCAGATATCAGAGTAAAAACGAATAATTTGTTCAGATGACTTGGGATGGACTTGCTGAAGGAGGATGCTATCATAACCAATGTCAGAGACATCAGTTTGAATAATTTTGAATGAATCTTTAATAGGAATACCAAGACAAGATAAATTCTTGACATATTTTTTGACTTGTTGAACAATAACCAAGGAGGAGGATCATCTCTCAAATGATCAAAAAGAGGTTGACAAGTTTTTCTAAGGTCTTTATGAAATTCAGTAATGTAATTAAGGGATCCTAAAAATCTTTGTAATTGGGGTTTGTCTAAGATTTTATCAGGAAACTTAGAAACAAACTCAATAGATCGACTTATAGAAAGAATAATACTTTGGTAAACTTCATAACCTAAAAATCTGACTTTAGTTTGGAGCAATTTAATTTTTGGGGCAGAAATAACTAGGCCATTATATTGGATGGTTTAGATGAATGATTGGAGATGTTTTTAATGTTCTTCAATTGATTTGGAAAAAATGAAAATATCATCTATGTAGACTATAAAAAAATGACAAAGGGGATTGAATATTTTATTCATTATATTTTGAAATTCATTAGGTGCATTTTTTAAATCAAAATGCATTACATCCATTCGTAATGGCCAAAAAGTATAGTGAAAGTAGTTTTGTAGCAATCATTAGGATGGATTTGGATTTGCCAAAATTCACTTTTAAGATCGAATTTACTAAAGATGACTGCTTGATTAAGTCTTTTAATTAAATCTTTTTTATTAGGAATTGGATATCTCATCCATTCTAAAACTTTATTTAGTGGTTTTATAATTTATGATTAAACGTGGAACACCACATTCAAGTTCAGCATTTTTGTTAACATAAAAAGTTAGACATGACCATGCTGATTTACTTTTACTAATGATTTTATTTTTAAACAAATCATTGATTTCTTTTTTACACAGTTCTATTAATTCAATATTCATTTGAATTGGTCTAGATTTAATAGGAATTTGTCGTTCATTAAAATTTTTAATATAAGGGAGTAAGACTACATGTTTTTTTCCTATGCTAGAAAGCACTAGGAAGAGTAGAACAGACTGTTTGTTCTAATTGACTTTCAAATTTTTTAATTTTTGAAATAAGAATTGGGTTAGTTAATTGAGATTCAATTATTCTATATTTTATTTCTTCTTTGAGGAATTTTAATTGTTTAGTTAATCTATTAAGTGATTGAGATGTGGAATAGTCTTTTAATTTATTTAACTCTTTAATTTCAAGAGAAGTTAGGAACTTGAAAGTTACTATTTGACCAAAAGGTTGAGTTGTCGTGCCATGATTATTAGTGGTGAGTGGGTATAGTAAAAAGATAAATTGAGTTTCTAAAATGACTTTATTTGTCATGTTTCTAACCAGAACAAATAATGTTTTTAAACAAATATTGCTTTGACAAATATGAACTTTGGGTAATTTGTATTTAATATGCATTTAACTTCCATTAGCAGAACTTAGTTGTTCATTAGTTTTATGATAATATTTAGTAAGGATCAAACTTTCTTGAATATAATTAAGGTATACGCCCGTATCAATTAAGGCGATGATTTCTATTTCATAATCATTAACAATTAGTTTGACTTTTGAATGCCATTTTTGGATATTAATTTTGTTAATTATATTTAATCGGTTACTTTCTTTCTCATCATCTTCACTATTAGATTTATTAGATCTGTTATCAAAGATGACACGGTTTGGATTATGACTACTACTAGATTCATCAGAGGACGTGTCATTATTATTTTAAAAATCATTAAGATTCTTATTAATTTTTAATATTGTAATTTCTTCTTCTAAGGATTATCTTTGTTTTTTAATTCTTTAATAGTTAGTTTGATTTGGTTAATTTCTTTTTGTAAATCTTGTCAAATTATTTCTTTATGTTTATCTTTTTTAAATCTTTCTAAAATAGCAGTTAAAGTAATAATTGGGTTATCTTGATGAGGTTTATTATCTTTGTTGATTAATAAAAATTTTAATTTGTTAGTATCAGAGCCACTTAGGAAAAATTTCTTTTTTTAAAAAAAAATAACAAATAAAAAATAATTTTAAAGAACAAAATAGAATATTTTTTTTGCGTGTTTTTTTTTTACAAAAAAAATTGAATTTAAAAAAAATTGAATTTTTTTTGAGAACTTGGTTATTGATTTTGAATTTTATTTTTATTTTTTTATTTTATTTGAATCATGACTCAAGAACAAAATCAAACGCTAACTAAATCCCAAACCCCGAACTATGATAATGTTGGACCATCCTATTAATTTGCCATTAATGTAGCACCAACAAAAACCCCAACTGCGAGGTATACATTGGACCATCCTATTAGTAGCACGTCCATCGAACATATCCCCACCTCGGACCCCATCTCGGAGTCGCGTGATGGGCGTGTCGAGCTAGGGAAAAAAAAAAAAATTGGGATAAATTTAACTTTTTTTTTTTATAGTATAATTATTACATTTTAAAAAAATTAATTTTTTAACATTACATTTTAATAGTATATATTTTAAGAAATATTAATATCATAATTATATTTTTTATATTATTAATTAATTTAAAAAGAATGATAAAATAGAAAATTTATATTATTTTTATATTTGATTACTTTATCTGTTGTTAATTAATTTAAAAAGAAGGATAAAATAACAAATTTGTATTATTTTTATGCTTAATTTTTAAAAATAAATTAATATTTTAAAATAATAAAAAATATAAAAAAAATAAATATTTTAAGACGGAAAAAATAAATTAAATAATAAAACAGTTGTACTTATGACCATTCTATTAGTATTAGTACCACGTCCATCGAATATATCCCATCTTGGTGTCGCGTGACCGGCATGTCGAACTAGGAAAAAAAGTTAAATCAAATAATAAAGCAATTGTACTTGTAAAAAAATTATTAAATGTAAGTTTAACATTCATGGAAAAATTAAAAGTTGAGGTTGTGTTTGTTTAGAAAATTTAAAAATGTATTTTTTTTTAAAAAGAGAAAAATATATAAAATTAGATGAAATATAAATATATTTTACTTACATTTTACTTTTTTTTTTTTTCTTTTTCTTTCTAAATTCCTTACCAAATTCCAGACAAACACAAGGCAAAAATATTTTTTAACAAAAAAACTCCAAACCACCACTTAAATAAGCGAGACACCAAACAACCACAATTTCATTAAGGTTGGTATTTGTATAATATCTTGCTAACTAGAATTTTAGGAGATTATATTATAAATTTACGTTTTAAGTCTCATAATTTATAGGGACTTGAACCTTATATAGGGACTATTTGTTATAGTTTTTAGGAGTGATTATAACTTATTTTAATTTGAGAATTTATATAAGACAATTTAGTATGACTTCTACTTATAATTTATTAGATAAAAATAACTTAAATAAATTGATTATTTGGAAGTTAGAAAAGGAACCCTTTTAACTTCTATTTTTTTATTATTAGCTTTTTAGTTTTAAAAAGACTCCACCACAGAAGACCATAATTGAATTTACAATAAATTCAAAACTCAATTATAACGTGCAATGTTATCGTGGGTATACTCGTGGAACTTGAACCGTCGGCAATCTTTTTTCTTGTCGGTATTATTGTGGAACTTAAACTGTTGACCTTAACACCATTGGGGGTTATGACCTAGTGGAGAATACGTATTTTTTCATAAGCATTTTTGGAGAGAACAAAATGATGGGCCATTCCGGTGATTTTTTAGGGGAGATCTTACTCAGTATTTCGATTGTATTCTAAACTTGTTTGTGGTGTGTGATTGAGCTCTGTTGGTGCCTCGGTAGTGGATTCCTTCCTATAGATTAGGTTAAATCAGGTTAGTAACCGATTACCTCGGGATCTGGACCCATGGATGCCGTAATAATGACACCTCAAAGTATCATTTTTTTTGGTTCCAAAAAAAAAAAAAATGTTGACCTTAATATTTATATATATTATACAAAATAATAGTCACTATTTTAGTAATTAAATTATAACATAGACTAACGTCTTTTGATAGGGTCGAACTTGAAATCTCACTCACCTTAACTCCTAAATATTCTTTCCGTAACTACTTGAGCAACTGTCGGGATCATTATATAATTACATTTAATGTACTTTTATTTTTAGTTTTTTTTGGCAAAATACTCCTATTTTGGGTTCGTTTGGGATGTGAGTTGGTTTTTTTAGTTTTTTGACTATTTTAGCCTATGGCTAAAATTTTTTGTTTCTGATAGACTTTTTAGTTTTTTATTTTTGTGAGAGAAAAAAATGATATGATTATGATTTGAATGTGATATTTTGGGGTAATTCTATTTCCACACACCATTTATACTTTGTGCACATCATTTCTTAATTCACACATTTATTAGTTATATTATGTTTTTCTCATTTCACGCATCAAATGTTCTAAATATGTCCCTACCTCATAATTTAAACACGCACCACACAAAACACATTTACACACATTACAATTGTAACTCCGGCATATCAAACAATCCACTAACATATTTTCAGCAGTTCTTTAGAGCCAACCAACAATGAAATGATGAAAAGATTGTAGGAAGTTAATGAAAACTTTTTTTTTTTTTTGGGTTCGTGATCAACAATGATAGTAAGTTTTCATCCCAATCTTGAAACAAATCATGTGAAAAGTTTTTCATCATTATTTTATTTATTTTTTTTAAAATTTTTTTTTTTTGCAATCCTATAGAAGTTGAATTTACAAAATAATAGCAATTCTCTTACTCGCAAAAAAATAAAAAAAATTTAATAAACCACTTCCACACGTAAAAGATCACCTTTTCATCGTTGCATTGGTTGTAAAGTCATATTCTTCTCTAAATTTAAATTTATATGATTTTGTAAATCTTTCATCACACAAGTCAAGAATGATGAGAATAAAATAGAGTGCAACAATGGTGAGAGTGAAAAACAATAAAAGAACAATGTAAGCCTTAGCGTGATTTTTTTATTATTCATTTTTTTTCGAAAGATGTGCACTGAGAATCGTTATTCCCAAAGATGTATACGGAGAAAATTTAGTTTTAAGATTTGTTGTGTATTGATCTCTATAGTGGTCATTTCGTTTAATGGTAAAATTATAATAAAAATTTAATTCATTAAGTGTGTACACAGAGAGTAAATAATGTGTGGAAATAGAATTACCAGACATTTTGTCTTATTGACTTTTTTACATATTTTGTCTTTTTATAACTAGTTTAACCCTATAACCTTATGCCAAAAGCATGCTTTATTTGGTGTGCCTCCTTTAGGCTCACAACAATGATTTAAGCCGTTTATCTCGTAAAACTCGCAATAAAAATTAGTCTGGGCTAAAAATCAGTTTTATCGAATATCAATAAATAAATGAATAAATCATATTTTATTTTATAAAACAAATGATTTAATTTTAAATTGATAATTATCATCCATTTTACAAAACAAAATATAATTTGTTAAGGTGTCTACTACTATCTAATAGAATTGATTTTCTTGCATAACTCATCTATTTCTCAAAAAATAAATAAATAAAAACAATTCTACCATGTTGAATTTAATATTATAAATTATATTTAAAAATAATAATTATCAATAATTATAATATGTTTAATCCAAATTACATTAAATTGTGTGTACTTATACATATATATATATATATATATATATTTGAATGAGGTTCCTATTGTTTGTAAATGCTTCCTTCATCCTACTATCAGTCATTCTCTCTCCGAACTCCATTTGGTGGGTTCTATTCGGAGCTCCCAATTGTCAGTTGAACTATTCATTTTGTAAGTTATCTCACTAATTTTTTTGTTATGAATTTATATTACTATTTATGTGGTTATTTGTAATTGATTCTCTTATTTGAAGATAATTATTAAGCTAATAATCAAAGCAAATAAAATTTTCATGCCCATGATTTGAAATAGTAAAAAAATAAAATAAGTGATGTATAGTAGTCCTCAAATGATTTGGTCTAATTAAGGTGCCCATTAGACTTAATAATTTAGTAATCACATCATAGGATGGGGTTAGTGGAGGTTAAAGATTCAAGTTAATAAAACTGTAGTGAACCTTTTTAATTGTAATCTAATTATATTAATATACTAATACTATCTTTGTCCCTCAAAAATATATATATATATATATACATATATATATATTGATTTCTATTATTATTTTTCTTTTTAAGTGTAAATCTTGTTAATTAGGAATTTATTGATACTTTATTGCATGCATTTCACGAAGAAGAATGTACAATTTCTTAAATTTCTTAACATATATAGTAAAGGGAAATTTTAATATACACCCTTATAAAAAAAAAAAAAGGTATACTATATACTCCTAGTTGTATACTTTTTTTCTTTAATTATGATAAATTTTTTTCTTTAATTATGGCATTAATTTAGTTATGACTCATGCCTTCTTTAATTATGTCTCATGTTATATTTAATTGTAATATTTTGTTTTTAGTTATGACTCAAAAAATCAAAATTATGTCACTTTTCTTTTTAGTTATAAGGTGCATATTGTGCACACTCTTTAAAGAGCGTATACTATAGTGTTTTCTTATAGTAAAACACATGTTGAAAGAATCATTTCAGTATTTATCATCATTAAAAATTAAACTTTTTTAAAAATAATTTTTTGAGTTTTCAATTTGTATTTTTATATTTCTAATGATTTTTTAAATGTTTAATGATTTTTTAATTTTTAGATCTACTTAATATTAATATACTTAAAAAGTAAACAAATTGTACAAAAATATTTTTAAAAAATTCATTGAATGAAATAAAATACGAAAATGTATTGAATTTTTGTATTTTTTTAAATATTTTTTGTATTTGGTAAATTTTTTTAAAAAAAAAATTTCACAAACATTATATTTTTAAGTGTATTTAGATTAGGTGTATCTAAAAAATAAAATTTTTTGCTTAAAATATTAAAAAAGATCATTAAAAAAAATACAAAAAACAAAAAAACTCAAATTTCTAAAAAATAAATTTAATTTTCTGGACCAAGGTGAATAATTGCCACAATAATTACAAGAGATTGGGGAATGATTAAGAAAAATAAGATATTAATCACTAATTTTTTGTTATATAATAAATAAATAATTATACTTTAACTATTGTCTTCTCATTAGTTTTTACCTATGTTTATAAATTGTATTCAAAGATATAAAAAAAATAAAAGAAAATTAGTGAAAAATCTAATTTAAAAATGGTGTAAGGCATTAGATCCGTTAGGCATTTTTTTTGGGTGAGAAATACACTCTGTGAAATATTGTGGTAAAAAGTGCATTTTGTTATTTTGGAGGACATTGTGTTTCCAGTTTTGCCCTTTTAATTTTTATTAACACCTATCTGTTGAAATTTTTAATTCTATCCGTTGAGAATCTAGCTATGTGAACTTCTATCTGTTGAATTTTTATCCTTGTAAAATTCTATCTGTTCAATTTTTTAGAACCTATCTCAACCTATTTGTTTAATTTTTTGAATAGATATGAGCCTTTATAGTGATCTGTTCAAAAAGAAATTTTAATCTATTTAAATCTAACAGATATGAGCCTTTCGGATGGAGGAGAGAGTGATCTGTTTAAATTTTCTTTCTTTTTTTAGCTGTTTAAATCCAATACAAATTTGAGCATTTTTCTATCTGTTCAAATGATCACTGATCTGTAATAGCTTACTCATCTCATCAGTTCCTGCTCTCTTCTCCACAACCAACGTTGTCTTTTCTTTTAATTCTTAAAAATAATTTTCACCTTGAGATCTTCACCCTCTTCTACATCAGAAGCTACCTAAGATCTTCACACTTTTCTCCATTTGATACTTTTAGTTGATAGTGACATTTTTTGATCGAGTTAGGACTGAGATAATTTGAACATGAACCAGAAATGACACAACACAAACACTACGTTCACCCCTAGCTGCCTCTAAACTTTCACCACCAACCCCCCCCCAAAAAAAAAAAAAAAAAAACTTTAATCCTCCCTTCGTTTCCACAGTTTCCACTCACTTTCTCAATCCCCATTTTCTCTCTTTACAAATAAGAAAAATATTAGGAACCCCAAATGTTTTACTAATATTGTTATCAAATGTTTCCTCTAAACTTTCACCACCAACCCCCCCCCCCCCAAAAAAAAAAAAAAAAAACTTTAATCCTCCCTTCGTTTCCACAGTTTCCACTCACTTTCTCAATCCCCATTTTCTCTCTTTACAAATAAGAAAAATATTAGGAACCCCAAATGTTTTACTAATATTGTTATCAAATGTTTCACATGAACGTGGGACTCACATAGTATAAATCTCATACATTTGTGAAACATTTGATAAAAATATTGGTAAAACATGATGCCTAATATTTCTCTAGAAATAAAGCCATGAGAGCTTCTGCAGCTATCTCAGAAAGGTGAAGAGTTAATTAACGGCTTTGAAGCTTAAATTTCTTTATGCCTATTTATTTATTTTTTTTTTATGCATGTATCAGTTTTTTTTAGCCTATCTGTCTCTCTCTGCATTCTCTGAAACCTCTCTTAATTGCTCTTTATTTCCTTCTCTTTTACACTACATTGTGTTACTGAATCTAATTACTTTGAATTCATAGTGATTCGACTTTCTACAAGTTAATGAAAAGCGGTTGTACGAGGTGGTTTTCACGGGACAAACCGTATGGCCTGCCACAACGAGTCCGACGATCTGTACGGCTGCAGCGATACATTCTCCGACGACTCAGATCTTAGTACCAGATTTTCAAAGGACAATCCGCGGAGGTAAAGGAAGTTTTAGAAAGAGAAAGTTGGGGAAGTGGAGAGAGATAGAGAGGAGAGAGAGAGAGAGAGAGAGAGAATAGGTTTGGAGAATTGTGATTTTAAATAGATAGAGGAGTGGTTCCGAACAATTAAAAATGTGCGTGAACTTTTTTGAGCAAAAGAAATATGGGTGGTTTGGTGATTTTCAAAATTATGTCCTTATAAATATACCATTTTTGCACATAGACTTTTGGGTATATGTTTATGTTTTTGCTTTATTTTCTCTTTGATTTTCTTTGTGCTTTGCTCTGTTTGTTTGGTTGGTTCCCACTATGGGCTATTTTGAGAAGTGAGTTAAAAGTTACTTCTTAACTTTTAATCCACTTTTCTCTGTCACAAAAAAAAAAAAAGGTCAAAAAGTAACTTTTAACCATTTTTTCAAAATAAGCCTATGTGGTTGGGAGCTATGATTTATTTTAGACATACTCTATTATTAACTCTTTGATTGGTTCTGCTTCGCAGTATGAGCACGAGTACAAGATGTGCGTCTAAATATTTTCTTCTCTCCTTTGTAATTCTTGCAAAATTTTTACTTTCTTTGGTGAAAGTTTTGATTTGGATGGACTCTTGTAAGTGTCATTTAGCCTTCTTTAATGATACTTTCTACTGTTGAAAAAAAAAAAGAAAAAGAAAAAAAAAAGACTATTGGGTAAAAGGAATTTAAATTTGAATTTATGATTTGAACACCTAAAAATATGTATTAAAATTATAAAATTTTAATATTATTGAATTTAAATCAATGCTCATTAAACGTTGATTAACATCACCATATTTGTAATTTTAAGAGATTCAAAAAGAAAGAAAAATGAATGAGTTAAAGAAATTGTAGCAAAGATCTCGGTATTTGGGTTTTTTTGGGTGTAGCATATCTGATTTTCTTATAGTTCATTTATTTGTATTACTTTTTAGAGTCTATCTCAGATAGATTATTGTATGCTGAATGAAGTCTGTGTCAAAAATAATTTAAATAAATTTTTTAAAAAAGGATAAATACTTGGAGGCCGAAGCGAAAGTGTTTTTACATTTTACATTTTAATTATTGATTTTTTTATTTACAGCAAACTGTACGAAACAGATCCATTATATATGAATTTTTATGGTTGTTCTTAAAATATTAAAATGTCTTCTGTGGGGACATATTTTGTGAATGACAGCACATGGCTAAGGTGACGTCGAAGGGTCAGCCGAGGTACCACGTGGTCTGATCATGCTGTCGAGATGATCTCAATTAAGTGGAGGTTATCTGCGGAGATACCGAAATCCAAGATAAGCGGATAAGGGAATCAGGTCACTACTAGTTTATAAAGTGAGACACCATCGTGGGTCTAAGGTGAGTTCTTTCTTGTAAGCTGAAGCACAATTTGTTATCTTTGAAAGATACTGATTATTGACTTGATCATCGGAGTGCCCCCGGGTGGACGAACTACCGCCAGATTCTTATCTTTTTGTGACAGGTTGTTCGGGCTTAATCTATTCTGCCAGTGCTCTCTAGCTGAGTTCTCTATTTAGTTGTGTGGTCAGAAATCAACACCCACAATTTGGCGCCATCTGTGGGAACGTAAAGAGAATAGATGGCCAACGACGGCAGAAAGAAAAGATCGGGAACGGCATCCCATATGGGAGTGGTAAACATGCCGATCCTAACACCGAGGAAGAAAACCATAATGAAGGAGCACGAGATCAGAATCTCGGAGATAACGACGTTAGCAAGGAGGCAGACCCCCCAAAAAAATCAGGCCAAGATGAGTATTATAACGAAAATGACCTCCAGGCATGGAAAGATAGATGCCTAAGGAGAGACGACGAGATGAAAGGAATGGCAAACAAGTAGGCAGATCAACAGTCGATTGTCAATTTCATGATGCAGAACAACGTCATGCAACTACCGTTTTCGTTGCAAGACACGCCGATGTCAGGGGCCAAGATTGATCCCCAGAAAGGAGGGCAGTAAACAATCCCAGCAGTTCCATAGCGTGTAAGGGTAAAGGAGCCCTCATATCGGCCCTCACGGGATATCGGGCAATGAGAGTCAGTCAAAGGTGACTCGTAGAGGACACCTCGTACTAGGGGAACATATGTCGAAGAACCCGGGAATATCCAGGGGAAGGCCTTGTGTTTTAACACGGTGAATGAAGAGAAGTCTAAGAGGACACATAATAACACTGGGAGTAGTGCACCAAAAAGACTGAAGTCCGTTGACAGGCGAGCTCCTGGTCAGACTAAGGAGGATTTGAGGGACTACTTCCAGAGGAAACGGCAGAATGCCGAGGTCACATCCCCTGTCAAGCCGAGAACGTCGTTCTTAGTTGAGTTGGACAGGTTTGAAGCCCCAAAAAGGTTCCATATGCCGAGGTTCCAAATTTATGACAGTAAGTCCGATCCAAACTTTCACATCGGATTATATCTAAATTCGATGGCTTTGTATACCGGGAACGAACCATTGCTGTGCAAGGTGTTCTCACAATCCCTTGGACAAATTGCTTCGGATTGGTTGCACAAGTTGCCGAAAGGAACTGTGAAGAGTTAGGAAGGCCTGGCCGAGATGCTGGTAGCCAGGTTTGTTACAAACAAGTTGCAGCCATAGAGGGTAGACTCCCTGATGGCTCTGAAAATTGGCGAGGGTGAAAGTCTCAGGATGTGATAATCCTGTTCCGTATTATGCTAATTGATCTTTATTATGAATATGATTATGTGTTTGATATGATTTTTGAGTACCATTTATATGCATATATGTGGTTTTGAATTTCTATCTGTTCACCGTAGAAAAATCTGTTTGATTATCTACTTTGGAATTTAAATTGAAGGCCTTATCGGCTATAGAAGCCAAAATTGACTATGCCATTGTGATTAGTGTACTTTTTAGAGCTTACGGTGAAATTTAATTGAAAATTGATTCGGATCAAATTAAATTGATGAGTTAGTGCTCAATTAATTAGCATTAACACAATGTGATTAGAGGAGCTTATATAAAGGGCCAATTTACACTCTCATTTGGTTATTTGGAGCTCAACATCTGAAATTATACTCTAAGAGAGAGAGATGGGCCGGATTTAGAGAGAGAGAGAAGGAGCTCAAGATAGAGATTTGATTAAGGAACTTGGTGATCTTGAAGCTACACTCAAGAACTAACCATAATTTGGAAGATTTGGGCCTCTAGGTGAGTAAATTCATGGATTTTAGTTTGTAACCTTGTGAATTCAAAGTTGAATGATGATCAAGAACATGAATTGAAGTTAATATGTTCATGCATGCATAGAATTATCAGGAATTGGCAAGAATTGTATAATCTATCATGTAGCTTGTTAATTATGAAAAATTGAGTTGTTGGATCATACATGCAAGCATGATTTGGATGAATTTTATGTGTGTAAGCATCACTTGAGCCGTTTGAAATGGAATTGGAGTTAAAAGATTGCATGCATGTTTGATGAATGAAGACATGGAGTTAATATGAAATTGAATACACATGTTTTGAAACTATGAAGAGAGATGTTGGTTAATTTGAGAATTTAATCATGGTTTTGAATAATTGGTCCCAAATCTCCTATGCTCTCATGCTATGTATGCATTTCTCATGTTTTTGGTACCTAAATTCGAGCTTTGGAGCCTTTGAATATCAAGTTGGAGCCCCAAGAACAATTCTGGATTTTCCAGAATTTGGCATGTCCGCTCGAGCGGGGAAAGCGCCGCTCGAGCGGGAAATATGACTTTTTGCAGACATGGATATCCGCTCGAGCGGGGAAGTTTACGCTCGAGCGGGGAGCCATGTAGTGTGACCTTCAGCTCGAGCATCTGAATTCATGCTCGAGCGTAAAAATGAGGTAACCAGTATTTTTGCAGACCATGAGGGTCCGCTCGAGCGGCGGAACCCACGCTCGAGCGGGGACCCCTGTTTTAGAAATTTTGTAAAAGTGTTCAGTGTTCCATTTTCCGTTCTCTTTCATTTCTAAGCACTCTTAGGCATGCATTGAGCATCATAAATGAGTTAAAAGGAAAATAAAGAAGCCTAAGAGAGATGTATGAATTAAGAACGGATTAAATTGCTTGTGACCCATTGTGTTCATGAAATGTGTAGGGTCGAGTTTCAGGGCAAATCCGCCGGCAGAACACTATGAGTAATATCTTAATAAAGATATTTTGAAGTATGTTATTTGTCCAATTACTTATTTCCCTATAAGTCTTATAAGTTTGTTAATTTGAATTGTGGACAAATGTTTGCTATGCCATATAGTTGGGCCTAAGGCCATCTGACATGAATGATAGTCTGACATTAATGATAGTCTGACTCGAATGATAGTCTGACATGAATGATAGTCTGACTCGAATGATAGTCTGACTCGAATGATAGTCTGACATGAATGATAGTCTGACATATCAATGAATGGGCCAGAGGCCGTTGGATATGAATGAATGGGCCAGAGGCCGTTGGATATGAATGAATGGGCCAGAGGCAGTATGACATGAATGAATGGGCCAGAGGCCGTATGACACGAAAGAATGGGCCGAAGGCCGTTTGACACGAATGATTGGGCCAAAGGCCGTCGGACAGGAACGATTAGGCCCAAGGCCGTCTGTTGTACATTGTTATAGTGTATCTTCTTTATTCGATATTATTCACTGGGCTTTCGCTCACACTCATTCATGTGTATGTAGGTGAGCCAAGGGATGTACAAACCCAGCCTCGATGAAATATGTGGGAAATAGTCAAGGTTTTGAAGAGTCAGCCCAACGTCTCACGCACGAGACTTGTCTTCGCCTCTTTTGTTCTTTTGTTATAGTTTTGTTATGTTGGCGAAAATATTGGATCACTTTTGTATATAAACTTTGGGTTTGACTGACTTAGACTTGAATGATCCTGTATGTACAGTTTATATGTTAACTTCCCTTTGATGTGAGTTATTAACGAATACTTATGTGAAATGTTATGATGTGCATATAAGCACAGCTCTATGGACAAAGTTTTAAATTTTTGCTTCCGTTTGGCCCCTTTACTCTGATGAGTTATGTCTTATATGGTTTGAGGTCGTAGGTAATCTCTTGATTACTGGCCGGTTATGCCCTTAACCCATAGTAGCGGGTTCGGGTCATGACATAGGGCTTATGCCAAAAGGTATTATGAGGTGTTCAACCGAATACCAGGATACAACCAGGAGCTGGTAATCGTGTCCTTTAAAAACAGCCTGGAGTATGATTGCACACTTCAGAAGTCGCTCATAAAGACTCTACCCAAAAGTATGAAGCAACTCATGGCAAGGATCGAGAAATATGTTAGAGCATAAGAGGATACACCGGGAACGAAGACGCAGAAGTAGGAGAAGATAAACAGCTCGTCGAAGCGAAGCTGAGGTAATATTGGATTTAACAGGCAAGAAATAGGGTCAAGGCTGCACAGGCAGTCACCACTGTGTTCCAGATCCCAGTTTATAAAGTTCTAGAAAGGATCAGGAACCAGCCATATTATAGAGCGTCGGAGAAGATTCCTTGCGAATTTATAGGGAGAAGCCTTGGGAAGCACTGTACCTACCACAATCAGGATGGACATCTAACTCAGGGGTGCATAGCCTTAAAGACGCATTTGGAAGACCTGGTCAGATAGGGTCACTTGAGGGACCTGCTAGATGAGGCCAGAACGAGGGAAGAGCAGGCGAGGCTGCCCTAGGCACCGGTAGAACCACCTCTACTGTCACTACAACAGCAAGCAGATGGACCTCGAATGATTAATGTGATTCACTCGAGGGTCAATGAGAACGAGGTGCGTGGAGAGACTCAGAGGGCGAGGCATTTACAACATGTGTATCAGGTCCAGCAAAAGAGGCCTAGAACAAGCGAGTGCCAGGGACCAATGGTGTCTTTTACTGAAGTAGACCTAGACATGGTACAACATTCATACAAAGATGCTCTGGTAGTGACCCTCAAGATTAGAGAATGCCAGGTAAGGCGCATTTTGATCGACCAAGGCAGCTCTTATGACATCATGTATGTTAGATGTTACAAGGAGATCGGCCTTCACCGAGATGATTTAGAGCAGTCTGACAGCCCAATGGTCGGGTTCAATAGAACACCAACATGGCCTCTAGGAGCAATAAATTTGAAGCTATAGGCAGGCACCAAGAAGGTAAGCACAGAGTTCACAATAATTGACACCCCCTCGCCTTACAATATTATCTTGGGAAGGCCATGGTTACATGCAATGAGGGCTGTTCCATCGACATTGCACTAGCTGTTGCGGTTCCCAACGAAGCATGGAATTGAGGAGGTCAAAGGAGATCAGGTGCAAGCAAAAAATTGCTCCATGGCAGTAATGAAATCCATTTGCAACATACAAGAGGTAGAAACAGTTGAAATTGAAGACGAAGACATAGAGGTCCTGGATGACGTCGACAAAGAGTCGGCCGACAAAAACGAGGAAGCCTTGAAGAAAATTGTAGTCCAACAAGGGGATGAAGAGTGTTTCTTCCTTCTTGGCTCAGGTTTGGTCGAGGAGGAGGAAAGGGAGTTAGATGCATTCTCGGGTGCAAACATAGAGGTCTTTGCCTGGACACCATACGAGATGCCTGGCATTGACCTCGAGGTACTTGCTATAGACTAAATGTGGACATGTCGGCTAAACTTGTCATTCAGCGGGCAAGGAGGCCGACGTTGGTTCATATGGAAGCAGTAGAGGAGGAAGTGGACAAGCTATTGGAAGCCAAGGCAATTTAGGAGGTGAACTACCCAACCTGGCTGTCCAATACAGTAGTTGTGAAAAAGAAGAATAGGAAATGGAGGCTCTACGTGGACTTCACCAGCCTGAATAAGGCTTGTCCCAAAGACAGTTTCCCACTGCCCAAGATTGATCAGTTAGTAGATGAAACTTTAGGGCATGGAAGGATGAGCTTCCTAGATGCTTATAGGGGATACCACCAGATAGCGATGTACCCCCCCTAACGAGGAGAAGACTGCATTTATCACCCTAAAAGGGCTGTACTGTGATAGAGTGATGCCTTTCGGGCTGAAAAATGCTAAAGCAACCTACCAGAGGTTGGTAACCAAGATGTTCAGACATCTAATCGGCAAAACAATAGACATGTACATTGATAACATAGTCGTGAAGACCAAAGAACCTGAGAATCATCTGGCCAACTTGAAGGCAGTTTTTGATATCCTGAGAACATATCGACTCTGACTCAATGCTTCGAAATGCGCATTTGGAGTCGGGTCTGGTAAGTTCCTGGGATACTTGGTTACTAGAAGAGGCATTGAAACAAGCCTAGATCAAATCAAGGCCATCCTTGACTTGAAAAGCCCGACATCGGCAAAACAAGTGCAGATGCTGACTGGGAGGGCTGCAGCCTTGAACAGGTTTATAAGCAGAAGTTTAGACATGTGTAAACCATTTTTTAATTTGTTAAAGATGGCCATAGATTTTTTGTGGACGAAAGAGTGCGAAATCGCCTTGGCTGACTTAAAAAAGTACTTGATAACAGCTCAAGTTCTGTTAAATCCAAAACTTGGAGAGGAACTATTCTTATACTTGGCAGTTTCAAAGCACACAGTGAGTGCAGTGGTAATCAGAGAAGAGAAATGAGAACAAAGGATAGTATACTATGTGAGTAAAACCCTAGCAAGCGCAGAGACCAGGTATTTACCCCTAGAAAGATTGACACTAGCTTTGGTAATGGCTTCGAAGAAACTGAATCATTACTTCCAAGCCCACAAGATCGTGATACTGACTGAGTATCCTTTGAAATCCCTGTTGCAGCAAGGAGATTTGACAAGCAGGGTAGCCAGATGGGCAGTAGTGTTGGGCCAATATGACCTGGAATTTAGGCCTAGAATAGTAATTAAGGGCCAGGTTTTAGCCAACTTTGTGGCCAAATTCACAACTCGTGCCATCCCACGTTGGACTCCGGTGAGCCGCGGCTTGGAGTGCCCAAGAGAGCGAGAAGAAACCCAGTTAGGGCCAAAGAACCCCACTCAAGCAAAACAGAAGAAAGAAGAGAAACCAAAGCCCTGCGGCATCTACATCGGCAACTCCTTCCGCCTGTTTGTTGATAGAAGTTCAAACCGTCAAGGAGTGGGAGCAAGAGTAGTGTTAGTATCG
This sequence comes from Camellia sinensis, assembly GCF_055761805.1. Lineage (NCBI taxonomy): Eukaryota > Viridiplantae > Streptophyta > Magnoliopsida > Ericales > Theaceae > Camellia > Camellia sinensis. The sequence continues at coordinate 95,639,385 of NC_138962.1, forward strand.
CCAGATGGGCAAATGTTAGAGCAGTCTATACATTTGGGGTTCAAGGCTTCAAACAATAAAACAGAGTATGAGGCACTAATCGTACGGTTGAAGTTGGCAGCAACAATGGAAGTCGATGAGGTGGTAGTCTTCTGTGACTTCCAACTTATTGTGAATTAGGCAACAAGCAAGTATGCATCTCCAGATGAAAGAATGATAGCCTATGTCAAAGAAGTTGTTAGACTACTAGCATTATTCCAGGATTGCCGACTACAGCATGTTAGCCTAGATGATAACAGTCAAGTCAATGCCTTGGCTAACCTGGCTAGTGCAATGAAATCAGGGGAGGCAAGGACAATAATGGTTGATTATCTGTCAGGCCCACGTGTGGAACCACTGATCACAGAGTATAAAGCAATGTGTGTAAAGATGGGTCCAAGTTGGATGGTGTAGATACCCCATTTTTGACCGACCTTGAGACTCAGACGTCACCAGTTGAGCGCTCGGTGATATTGCATATTGTGCTCGTTCAGAAGTTTCAGAGTCTCGGCTGTGAGCCTTGCCTCCTTGCTTCCGGACTCTTTTGTGCTTTGCCTCGGGTTGCGAACCAGGCGCGATTTTCTCTGTTTTCTCTTCGCGAAGAGAGGGAGAGGTCACGTAGATCATCTCTCAGTGGCCGTAGGCTACGTTTTGTGGTCGTAGGCCATTTTGCCCGTTTGGAGTCTGGTTTCCGATTTTTCGGAGCCGTTGGCCGTGTGCCTCTGTTCGGGACCGCTTAAACACCTCCATTTGCTTCGGTTTTTGGCATACTTCTTATTTGCTCCATTTTGAGGGACACTGTGGTCCCAGAGACCGACTTCGTGGTCGAACACCACTCCCGGTGCTTAACAGCCCGTTTTCGGGGCCCCGAACTGCGTGTTTCGGCCCCCGAACCTTCGTTCTGCATTGGTTTTGGTTCATTTTTGGCGGGGACCTCTGTTTCATTGGTAGGTAGGCCGTAGAAGGGTGGGAGGCCAGTAATTGTTATGTCAGCCAACTTTATCCCTTCATCGCCCTCCGTCGCCTGTTTTTCTTTACTTCAGAGCCAATGTTGAACACCCTTGGACCATTTTCTTGCACCCAAAATCACATATTTGTGATGTACACACCTGAGAGGCCACCAATATTTGGTGGCCGGCCAGTATTTGTTGTTGACCCTTTTGAACCCCTTTGAAAAGTGGGTTGTTCTCTCTCCTGGTTCATTTTTTCCAGTGTTCAACCACAAGGTTGTGTTGTGCACACATCAGAGGCTCTCTTTCTGTGGTGGCCGGCCATTAATTCTCATTGACCCTTTTGACCCTTGGCCGGCCGGCCATGGGATGTAGCCGGCCGGCCACCTGTAACCAAGATAAGCAGCCGGCCATGATCCTCACATCATCTACAGTGCAGCAGCGCATTCATTTTCCCCACAGATTCTATATCCAGGGGGCTGCATTTTGGAGGGAAACTTGGCATGTTTTCCCTCCATTTTTTCCCCCCTTTCCCCCCCCCCCATTTTTGCCTATATATCAGAGGCTCCAGCTCTGATATTAGGGTTACAAAATTTCCCTCTAAGGCCCTTGCATTATATCTCTCTCCCTCTATATTTTCCAAGCTAAAACACCCTTAGCCCTACACCATTTCTTCACCAACCCATAGCCCTACCCTTCCATCCTCCATTCCAGCAGTTTGAGGGTGTTCTCCAGAGCTTAGGAGTGTTGCATTTTGGTCCAAGAAGCTACCAAAGTTTGGTCTTCAAGGGTGAGTACCATTCCTACTCATTTGAGCTTATTCTTGTATCATTTCTTAGCCATACATGCTTACTGTTTTGAGCCCCGGCCCTAATTGAAAGTGGCATTTTTTTGAGCTCCTTTTCACTTTTTTTTAAGGGCCCCTCACTGTTTGAGGCCCCCTTGATGCACTTGCTTCATTATCCTTCTTATATGCCATTATTTTGTGTAGTATGTTTGGCCTAGGTACAATCTGTTTTGAGGCATGTCATAAACTGTAAAGGGGCTTATTTTGAGCCCTTCTTAAATGTTGTTGAAGGGCTCAATGATGTTTGAGGCTTCTATCTTTCACTTGCCTTTATATCTCCATTTTGGCTCCATTTTTGCATGATTTGTTAGCCTATTGTGCTTCTGTTTTTGGGCTCTTTTCAGAACTGAGAATAGTCTTATTTTGACCCATTATTCATGTTTTATTAAGGGTCTTTCATGGTTTGAGGCATCTTTTATATACTTTGTGTTATATCTCTCTTTTTGGTCTCATTTTGCATAGCATTTTGGACATATTAGCATACTGTTTTGGGTCCGGCCATCAACTGTAAAGTGCATCATTTTTGGTCCCTCTTCAACATTGTTGAAGGGCCCCTTTGTGTTTAAGGCCAGAAACCACTACTTGCTCCTTTGTCCACCTTTTGCCCCTTTTCTTGCATGAGATCTTAGCCATACCTGTGCTGGTTTTGGGGTTTGTTGTAAACTGTAAAACATCATATTTTGGGCCCCTCTTAAATATTGTTGAAGGGCCCTAACCTTTTTGGGGTCAGCAGCTGTGAGTTGCTTCTTTATCTCACATTTAGGGCCATTTTTGCATGCTAGTTTTTCCCTATTTGTGTTTGCTGTTTGGTCTTGCTTAGAACTGTAAACATGCTTATTTTGGGGCTGCCTTGAATCTTTCTTTACATGTCATGAGCAAATAATGCATGCTTGAGGTAGCTACAAGCCATTTCATATGCTTAATCTTGCATTTCGGGACCATTTTCATGCATCGGGTGCCATGTGTTTATGATTCGGGGCTGTTTTGGGTCGGGTTTTGCTGCTGAAACTTGTATATTTATATGCCATATTTCATGCCTCGCCTTGTCTTGATAGAATGGCACTTTGTGCCTTAGGGACGGTCCTCGGTTTGCGTGCATGCGTGCACGCATCTCGAGTGTCTCGTTTTCATCTTATGGCCTCTTATGTGAGTGTGGCTGAGGTCCACTCATGTTGGTGTAAGCCCATATTGCATTGTGTATGCCATTTCATTTCATAGCATTGTGTATGCTAGGATGTCTGTTAGCGCGTTGTGTATGCCATGTTACCTCGTGCATTGTGTATGCCATTTCATAGCATTGTGTATGCTAGGTTGTATATTAGTTGCATTTCATGCATATCATGCATATTGCATCGTGCTTGGGATAGGAGTTAGCCCGAGCACGGAAAATGAGGTACGTTTCGTACTCCGAGTGACGGAACGTGTCTCAATTTCCCAATCACCGACACTCTAGATTATCCGTGATGGAGTTAGGTTTTTGTTTTGTTTTCATGCGCATTCATTCCATATCGAGTTGTGCAATTCGACTCCTCGGCCATCATGCATCGATATGCGTGATTGGTGGCACGAGGATCGAGGCATGCATACATTTGTGAAAATACATTGCTATGTCCCTTTCCTGCTCTCTGTTGCAGCAAATCAAGAATTAGCGACCTTCCGGAGCTTGGCGCGTTTTCCAAGAAAAATTACAAAACAGAGGCTAATTGGGGCATCCCAGTGGATTTTCGCGCAAGGCAGCCCAGACATGCATCATTCATCAGAGTCAAGGCAGTCCCTGGCTTGCATGCCAGTTTACAGCTTCCTTAGTTAATTTGTAAATTAATTAGGATTTTTGTATATATTCAGACTGTACTATTTATTCGGACCCTCTGCGCGAGGGCACAACTGTAATAAGTGTGCGTGTGTGTGATGTATGTCTTCCAACCCCACGTCTTTCTCCCTTTTATTTACCTGCTTATGATGGTTAGATTAGGGCATGTTTCAATTAGCATACAGTATGACAGCATGTTTGCATCATTCATCTGTTTTGCATGCACCGGGCTCGGCGCATCATACTAGTTGCATTTGTATTTCAATTTCAAAATTGAATACTTGTTAGCTGTTGCATCTCATATGCCATGTTTAGAATAGCCGAGCCTGCTATAGTTGCATTTTGCATGTGTTGCATTAGGCATTTCTGTATAGTTAGGATCATGCATGGATTTCTAACATAGCTTCTGTTTTGGCTTGGAGTACTCTGTAAGTTTTTATGCTTTAGCATCCTTGCATGCGTGTGAGTGATTACCATGAATAGCATGCTTACCATGAGGCTATTTGCTTATGTGATATAACTGCCTGAATGCCTGTGGGTGAAGGTTGGGTTATCTGGATTGGAACAAATCATTAACTGTGAGTTTTAAGCCCACTAGATAGTGGTAAAACCATCTTTTCTTAAGCCCACCTGAGGGTGGCAAAATCTGCATCTTTAAGCCTACTTGCGAGTAGCAAACCATCTTTCAAAAACAAACATGAAATGTTTTATTCCAATTCAGGCGATCCAGTCTATACTTGTATACTGTGCGCATCACATAGTAAATCTAGGCTAATAACCAGAATAAGAACACACAATGTTTTCAAAACTAGATATCATGGTTAGTAGAGGCCGATCTTTGATCAGGTGAGCGTGGGTGCTCACGAAGTGACCTTCCCCAATCGTACCCAAGTTCCCGAGCCGAGGCAACTTTGGTGATGACGGACACGTGGCCTTAGGCAAACGAGTCAGGGTTTCCTAAATTTCCCCCAAAATAAAATATTTAGGTGGCGACCCTGTATCTGGCAAAGCAGTCCATGTTTGGCACTTCTTTCAAAAATCTGTTTTCTCAAAACGATTTGTCGAATTTGGACTCTTTGGTTCAGATTAAGAACCGTGACAATTTTAGAGTCCTGAGCTGTAGTGACCCCAAAATGAATGGAAAGGGAGCTCGTCCCTCCCGGGGCGTTCGGGGGACGTCTACAGTTTCTGGCGACTCCGCTGGGGATTTAGAGAACTTGACTCAAACTCATGATATCTGTTTTTTACTACACTTGTGTGTTTCTTTGCATTGCATTTGCATTGGTGCGCCTAGGACACCGTGTTTGCCATTTGCTATTCCTGAACGGTTTGCCGGAGGCTTGTCTTGTCAAGGCATGACCATAAGGCTGACCGGTTGTGGGCTCTGCCAGTATGGGAACACAAATCCCGGTTTTACCAGGGCACCCTCTTTGACCATTCGACCTAGTGCATATTCGGATCCGTAGTGACCATTCCAAACTAGGACAGGTTGCTTACCCGTTTATAGGTTGTTTGAAACCGCTGCATGCGTAGTGAAACTCTAGCTCTTGACAAAATTGGACAGGGAAACCCTACCCCAATATAGGGGTGTTTTGGCTCTCATTTACTTGTTATGTGCTTTGGGGTGCGTCTCCATACGAATACATGTATCAGTTTACAGGGTTTGGGCATCAGGCTTGCGAGCATCAGTTCAGTATTGTGGGTATCAGGCCTGCGGGTATCAGTCAGTATTTGAGAATCAGTTATCTGCGGGTATCAAATTCAGTTTTGGGGACAGTGATTCAGGGATAATAATCAGTGTTGGAGGACAGTGTGTATTCAGCTTATCAACTGTGTGTTGTTATGCCCGGCTGTGTGTCATGCATTTATTTTAAGCTGTTATGCTGTCCGTTTATCTGTTTATTTATTTCCTTTTCACTTTATTTATCTTTTGCTAGGGCAGTTCTAGCACAATTGCTTCCAACCCAGCAGACATTCCCCAAGCACTTTGGACACGAGGTCGTCGACTCAATCGATCTGAGGATCTAATTGAAAGACAGCCAGTGTTCCATTCTCTACCCCCGGTTATCAGGCAATGATCGAGGATGCGCAGTGTATCCGAGCAGAGGGCTACCCCGTCAGTGGACAGTCAGATTGGGATCCCAATTACCGCTATAGAAATAGACTTGCCAATAGTTCGGACAAACCAGGGCAGTATGGCAACACCGACAGAAGTCGAGGAAATGATGTGTCAGATGCAAGAAACCATGAGAGCCATGCAACAGGATGCCATTCGCCGGGATGAGTTTGCCAAACAACAGGCCGAGATCATAGCCCAGCAGGCTGAGCTAATTACCAGACTGCAACACCAGAATGCGGCATCTGCTTCACATCAAGTTCCTCCTCCGCCAGGGGCTCCCTTACCCGAGTAGGCACCTACTATTCAGAACGCTCTGCCAAACACCCAAAACACCGTGCCAAATATCCAGAACCTACAAGAGGACACGAACCTTCCAACGGGGCCAGCTCCGCCCCCGCTTCCGCCTCAACTATCCAAGACCCATACACCCAACCACCCGGACTCTCCCTTCGAGTTGGAGATTGACCATACAGCTCTGAAACTGAGCAAGCTTGAGAAGCTCTTCAAGAAATCGCAAGGGGTAAAGGCTATTCCAGATATCGAGGATGGATATACCGATGTGGCTGTGACATTGCCCGATAGGTTCAAGATGCTGTAAATTGACCGTTTCGACGGATCTGAAGATCCCATGGTCCATCTTCGGCTATTCTCAGACATCCTGCGGCCAATGGGCCTAACCCGACCACAAAAGCTTTCATTGTTCGGCCGAACCCTGTCGGGTGTGGCCGCCATCTGGTATGCGAAGTTAGAGGATGAGGTCAAAAGAAATTGGGATGAAATGGCTGAGGCCTTTGTCGCACAATATTCGTACAACACCCAGATCGAGATTACAACTCGTGATCTCGAAACGACAAGGCAAGAGCCCAAGGAAACTTTCTCAGACTTTGTAACCCGGTGGAGGGAAAAAGCGTCAATGATGACTTTGAGGCCCACTGATAAGGACCAAATCCGGATGATTGTGCGCAATCTCCAACCGAAGTTGACGCAGAGAATAATTGTACTCCCCTTTCCTACTTTCTCAGATTTACACGAGATGGGGGTACAAATCGAAGACGCGATGAAACAAGGTCTGATTGACCAGGATATGGAGCAACCCCAGAGAACATTCAACCGTAACAACAATGCAGGCCCGAGTGGCGCTGCAACCGCCAGAGCTTCGGAGGTTAGCATGGTCGCCACCATTCCCCCTCCCCTTCCAAGGCGCATGGCAGCCACACCCTCCTCCGGTGCATCCGGAAGCAATACTCAAGCCTCTAAATACCCGCCCAGAGGCCAAAGAAACTTCACCCCACTATACATGCCTTTGTCTAAGGCTCTGGGGGTCTTGATCAGAAAGGGACATCTAAAACCCCTAGAGCCGAGGCCATTGCCGAATCCATTCCCTCCCTCTCACAACCCAGCCAAGTACTGTGCATATCACTAGCAGCACGGCCATGATACTGACCAATGTTTCAGGCTGCGTCACGAGATTCAAGACCTCGTTGATAAAAATGTGATTTTGCCACCAGAAAAACCCAACGTCACAACCAACCCCCTCCCTACACACAACCAAACTCGACCTCCCAAAAGAGTCAACCTTATCCAGACTGGGGTCATGTCTTACGATCCCAGCATCTATATTACTCCTACCCACCTACCGAAGCCGAAGGTGTTCCTCCCCGACTGCACTGACTTCTTGTGCATGTTGGACATCTCCACAACCCAACCAGAGCCGACGGTGGTGACCATCAAAGATGGGGAAGGGCAGACTTCAGGAGAGGACGGGATTGTTGAGTCTGGGATTGAACAGAGTTTTGCTAGGGGAGCCTATGATCCAAGTGAGTACATCTTATCAACAAGCCAGATTGGGCTGGGTATAGAATTGCCAGAGATAGGAGAGCTGTGTGTGATCCGGGGGGATGGATTTAGGCAAGGGGCAGATGATCTGACAGCTGTAGAGGAGGACTTTGCCAACCTGCAATTTTTCGATGACCAGGAACCAGGGGATGCGGCAATCAACTGGTTTGACTATGAGGAATCGGCAGAGGCCACTGGATGGCTCGATGATCAACCAGATGTAGTGGGAGAATCCCAACCAGAACAGGGCCCGGCAGGGGCGAGAGTATCAGCTGTGGCCGGAAGGGCCAGAAGTCAAGTTACATTGCCGGAGAGCGCCGGTACAAAGAATTTCGCTCAGGATGGAAGCATTATGAAGGTTGAACAACAAAATGCACTGCCGCAGATGGAACAAAAGGGTTCTGAGAGAACCGGAAAAGCCAAGATCCATGAAGGGATCGAAAGTGCTGCAGGCACAGGAACAGAGGATGCTGTGAGCATGCGGGCTGAAAGTGCTGTGAGTACGAACATGCCCGAACCAGACAGGTGCCTTTTGAATGCCAGTGGAATGTGGTGGGAAGACGATGACTTATGTCTTGCCCACACAGACGAAGACTGGGGAAGTAGTCAACCGGATGACACTTGGCACCTCGATGAGGTTGATCACATGACGAGAAGTGGGCGGTACTTCAAGCCCCCGCACCTAGACCAACATGAGGCATCCGGGAAGGATAGAGAAGCTGAGAAACAGAAGGAGAAGCAGATCGAAGAGGAAGCTATGCTGAAACAGCTAAAGAAGATACAAGCAGACATCTCCATCTGGGGACTGCTTATGGCATCGCGAGTACATAGGCAAGCTGTCCTATCTGCTATGGACAAGTCCAAACTCTCCATAGATACTACACCAGAACAGCTGGTTGGGCTGGTTTTTCCGGGAGGAGGTTCCCCGGCCTTAACCTTTTCAGACAAAGAACTACCGCCTGAGGGCACAAATCACAACAAACCCCTCTACATTTTCGTGGAATGTAGAGACAAGTGGATACCGGTGGTACTTGTTGATACCGGGTCCGCTATCAATGTCTGCCCGACCAGGACAGCGTATGCAATCGGGTTGAAGCCCGCAGACTTCGTCCCAACTACTCAGGTAATCAGAGCATACGATAACACTAGCAGGGAAGTGATGGGGACTGTCAAAATTCAAACCAAGGTTGGTCCAGGACAACACAACATTGAATTCCATGTCTTGGACGTTCCCGCAACCTTTAACCTACTTTTGGGGCGACCGTGGTTGCACCAGGTCAAGGCAGTCTCTTCCACTCTACATCAGATGCTGAAGTACCCTCACGGGAAGGGGGTAGCGATTGTTTTTGGGAATTCATCAATCCATCCGCCGCCGGAAGTGTCCACACCAGTCTTGGAAATCGAGCACGGCACGGAGGATGTGTTCTTATCGGGGTTCACTTTGGCTGAGGCTCGAGTGGTACAGAATGTTATAGCTGTGAATGAGGAGGTGTACGTCAGTGCTCAATCCGTCTACCTCATGAACAAGTTACAGCACATCCCCGGAATGGGATTGGGAAGGAGCGGCCGGAAGGGCGTCGCAGCATTGGCCGAAGTGCCACACAACCCTCACACCTTTGGATTGGGTTATCTGCCCACCAAAGAGGACTGGGTGAGGAAGGGTAAAGAGTTGGCCGGAAGAGCCAGAGCAAAGAAGGCTGGGAAGCCTTTCGAATTGATGCATAGGCCCATTTGGGGTACCCTAAACGGACGCTTCGTCCGGGAGGGGGAGGACTTTCCATTTTGCGGCTTCCCAGAACCATGGCTGAACGCGGAGAGGAAGCGCGTGCCTGGTTTCGAGATCTTCTTTGACTTACAAATTCCCGGGGATGACGTTGCCGAAGAGCAGACAGACCCATCAGCTGAGGTTGAGCAGTGTAAGACAGTGGATTCTGAGAGCACCGAACTTGAGATGGGGATAGCGCTGGCATGTCTACTTTCAGATCCTTCAATCGACCAAAAGTGCTTGGGGGACAACTCCTCGGTTTCCATGATTGGAGATGAAACAGTTGCGGGCCTTCCAGCGACCATCTTGGATGCATCTATCGCACCCTCTCTCACTTGGCAGTACGAGGAGGGATTTTTGTCCAGCAACACCGGGTCAGGTAGTGAGCCGGAATCTAATTCCACCGAGTCCTGTGAGTCGGAATCAGGTTCCAGCTCGACAGAGTCTGAGTCTGGTAATCCTGGGGATGATAACCCGGATGCCACAGTTATGTCCAGGTCGTCTTTTTCTTTCTCATTTGAGTCTGTTGTAACCGAGATTTTGGACGATTTGGATGAGCTTAATGAGAATCAAGTAACTGTGGTTTCTGAGTACTTTTCTGTGCCCTTAATTTATTGCATAAATTCAGACTTTCAAAATTTTGATAAAAACGACGAGGACGAAATTCCTCCGGTTTTGCAACGTTTAATTGAGCAGGAGCAAGAGAGATTTGTCAAACCCTTAACGGATGAAATCATCACTGTGAACATTGGTACTGAGGAGGACCCGCGGCTGGTCCAGATCGGGTCCACGTTGTCTTTAGAGGAACGCGAGCGCTTAGTCACTTTACTAAAAGATTTCAAAGATGTTTTCGCGTGGTCCTACGAAGACATGCCTGGGATCGATCCTGAGATTGTATAGCACCGGATCCCCCTTGACCCCGAAGCCCGACCTGTCAAGCAAAAACTCCGAAGGATCCGCCCCGACTGGGCTCTCAAGATTAAGGAAGAGGTCACCAAGCAGATCGATGCAGGCTTCCTGCTGGTATCCGAATACCCAACTTGGTTGGCCAACATCGTTCCAGTGCCGAAGAAGGATGGCAGGATCTGGGTATGCGTGGATTTCAGGGATTTGAACAGAGCTAGTCTGAAGGATGACTTTCCCTTACCGCATATTGATGAGTTGGTAGATTTCACAGCAGGGCATGCTTTGCTCTCATTCATGGATGGCTTCTCAGGGTACAATCAGATAGTGATGGCACTAGAAGACAGAGAAAATACTGCATTCACCACCCCGTGGGGAACATACTGCTACAGAGTAATGCTGTTTGGGTTGAAGAATGCCGGAGCTACTTATCAACGGACCGCGACCACAATATTGCACGACATGATCCACAAAGAGGTTGAGGTGTACGTGGACGACATGATTGTCAAGTCCAAGGAAAGAGAAGGCCACTACACCGCCTTGCAAAAATTCTTTCAAAGGATCAGGGAATTTCAGTTGCGGCTAAATCCTCAGAAGTGTACGTTTGGTGTTACAGCGGGAAAAATGCTGGGGTTTCTGATTACACAAAGGGGCATAGAGGTCGACCTTTCAAAAATCAAGGCCATCTTAGAAATGCCACCACCAAGGACTGAAAAGGAGGTGCGAGGCTTTCTAGATAAAGTGCAATTCATAAGACGGTTTATCTCAAAATTAACCTTGACTTGTGAACCACTTTTTGGTCTCCTGAAGAAAGGCAAGAAGTTCCAATGGGACGGCCAATGTCAAGCTGCTTTTGAACAGATCAAAGAATATTTGCAGAACCCGCCCGTGTTATCGCCACCAGAGCCGGGGAAACCGTTGATATTGTACCTTTCAGTGACTGAGACTACAATGGGCTGTATGCTCGCACAAGAATCGGAGGATAAGGTGGAGAGGGCCATCTACTATCTAAGCAAGAAGATGTTGGACTACGAGACTCGCTACACTTCGCTCGAGAAGGCTTGCTTAGCTTTGGTATGGGCTACCAGGAAGCTGCGGCACTACTTGTTAGCTCACTCCGTAATGTTGGTTTCACGACTAGATCACATCAAATACCTTTTCGAGAAACAGGCACTTACAGGTAGGCTAGCTCGTTGGCTGCTGTTGCTCTCTGAATTCGAACTGAAATATGTGACACGCAAGTCGGTCAAAGGAAGAGCAGTAGCAGAGTTCTTGGCCGATCATCCAGTCGAAGAAGGTGAAGCAGCGGAGTACTTGTTCCCAGATGAAGCCATTTTGCACATCGACGACGAATATTGGATGATGTACTTTGACGGAGCATCAAATCAGTGCGGATATGGGATAGGGGTGTTGCTAATAGCACCCGACAATTCTCGTATCCCTCTAGCCTTCAAACTTCGTTTCAAAGTCTCGAACAACGAAGCAGAATATGAGGCGTGCATTGCCGACCTAGAAGCGGCCTTGGAACTAGGGGCAAGACGTTTGGACGTCATCGGGGATTCAAACCTTGTTGTATCTCAGGCAAACGGAGATCGGAGAGTCAAAGAAGAAAAGATGATAATGTACCACCAGACCTTGGACTTGCTAATCCCTCGGTTTGAAAAGCTAAACTTTGCTCATCTTCCAAGAGAGAACAACAGGTTTGCAGATTCTTTAGCAACTCTATCTTCCATGATAGACATCCCATTTGGAATCCGGATGCGTCCAGTCGTCATTGACCAGAAATTTGCGCCAGCCTATGAGTCGATTGCTGCTATAGATGAGGTTCAGGACCAAAACCCCTGGTATTATGACATTTGGAATTTCTTGGAAAAGGAAGCATACCCGCCAGGGGTAAATGCCAAGGATAAGAGGGCAATCAGAAGAATGGCCGTCCAGTCCATCATCTGTGGGGGTAAGCTGTACAAGAGAGGTCATCTGGGAATGCACAAGCTGTGTGTTGAAGCCGAGGAATCAAAGCGCCTGATGGAGGCCATCCATGGAGGAGAATGCGGTGCGCATATGAACGGAGTAATGCTAGCACGGAAAATCCTCAGACAGGGTTACTACTGGTCCACCATGGAGGAGGATTGTATTAGTTTTGTTCGGCGATGCCATAAGTGTCAGATTCATGCAAATCGCATGAACATCCCGCCGTCGAAGCTGTACAACATGACTTCGCCATGGCCATTTTCAGTTTGGGGAATCGATGTGATCGGGGCTGTCACTCCGAAGGGGTCGAATGGGCATGAGTTCATCCTTGTTGCGATAGATTATTTCACGAAGTGGGTCGAGGCCCAATCGTATGCGGTGTTGAAGGCGTCACACGTTGCAAAGTTTATCAGAAACAACATCATTTGTCACTATGGGGTCCCGAACGAGATCGTTTCAGATAATGGTTCCCACTTCAAGAAGGAAGTGATTGACTTGTTGGAGAAATACAACGTGGCTTTTCATAAGTCATCAACATACCGGCCGCAAACCAATGGAGCAGTCGAGGCCGCCAACAAGAATATCAAACACATACTGCAGAAGATGGTGAAAACCTACCGGGATTGGCCAGATAAGCTGCCATTTGCTCTGTGGGGTTACAGGACTTCAATCAGAACTTCTACCGGAGCGACTCCGTATTCATTGGTTTATGGGATGGAGGCCGTTCTACCTATCGAGATTGAGGTTCCGTCATTACGAGTATTGGCCGAGTGTTAAATAGCCGAGGCAGATTGACAGCAGAGTAGATTTGAGGAACTCATGCTTTTTGACGAGAGAAGACTGAAAGCACTGTACCACATTCAAGGCTATCAGCGCAGAATTGCCCGGGCTTTCAACAAGAAAGTTAAGTCCAGGAATCTAAAAGAAGGAGATTTGGTGCTCAAGGACAACCGAGCTCCCATCCACGACCCAAGGGGCAAGTTCATACCCAATTGGACTGGTCCCTACATCATCAAAGCTATCTGGTCAGGTGGAGCTATGGTTCTGATGGATCTAGATGGCGTAGAGTTTTCCCAACCGATCAACATGGACAAGTTGAAGAAATATTACCCTTGAGAGGCTCGCTAGGCCGAAAACCCGAAAGGGCGGCCTAGGCAAAAGTTAGAGCACAAAAAATTGGAAAATATAAAAACTGAGCTTGCAAGGTTGAAAACCCGCAAAGGGCGACCTTGGCAAAAGTTAGAGCATAAAAGGAGAGTGAAAAATACCCGAGCGAACCTAAGCCTGAACTACGTAAGGCTTGATTCCCATCTTTGGGATACGTAGGCAACTTCACCCTGAAGTTCAGCCATAAACTTTTCCGCGATCAACTTTGTCCATTTTGACCATCTCGGTCATCTTTATCCATTAGCATTTATCGCGATCTCTGGTACAGTGCTATTCAGACTAGGGGCAACTTTCCGTTGCCGCGACGGTGCAGAGCTATTCAGACTAGGGGCAACTTTCCGTTGCCATGCAGTGCCGCGGTACTCTTCAAACTAGGGGCAACTTTCCAGTTGCAGGGATCTGGGGTTGTGCATCTCAGTGACAGATCTTAGGCGTGTCCAGTTCTGATCCATATCGAAAACGGTTTTGAAAAGTTTTAATAAAAGTTGACTTTGTTCGAATTAATCTCTTTACAACTAAGACCATTTTTGGACCAAAGCGGAAAATTTTCAGTACCACAACCTTCAATTTCATCAATTTCAAAACAGAGTTCTCCTGCTCTTGTATACAATCGAAGTTGCTTTTTATTACATTCATAAAGAAAACTTGAAAGTACTAGTAAAGCAATAAATACGGGGCATAGTCAAGTCAAGTATCCCTGCGCCCCCTCCCAGAGCTGGTCGAAGCCTCTGACGCCAAGCTAGGCCCAACATGTGCCTCATCGTTAAGCCAATCCAAGCACTCGTCAGACAAAGTGCAATTGAAAGTGGGAGCAGGAGCCAGGAGCTCTCTAATCCTCCATGCTGTGGCATATCGGGCAAGCTGTGCACCTCGGATCGGGAAAGCAGCCGGGTACTCAATCCCCTCTGGTGGGCAAATATGATCATGACCGAACTGGCACAGGAACCGGAACGGAAAGTAGAACACACAGTGGGTTAGACTAATCAACTGGATCCCGATCAGCCGGGACATGCTATAGCTCATTGCCGGGAGGTTGAGCCAAGGACAACGCCAATCAATGCGATCTGCGGACAAATTGCACATCCAGTCGAGCCACCACCTTTCATCAGGAGCGTCGACTAGGCGCTGTCGAAAGAAATAGCCTCGAGCTGAGTAGGCCGAGTAAGAGTCCACAACCTGCAATTTGTCCATTAACCATACTTGGGGAGGGATGAAAAATGAGAGAATAAATAATAGAGAGATGTACGTTGAGAGAAAAGCGAGAAAAGGGTTTTGTGAGAAAAACCGAGCCTAAGGGCCGAGTGATGTGAGCAAACACATATGTAAGATTGGGTGGGAAACATTACCTGCAGCAGCAGTGAACTCCTAGCAAATCTAGTTGTCTCCCGACGATAGACAGAATCCAAGCCCATCAGCGTCTCGGCCAAGGTCATGACGATGCAGCTCTTTCCTTCTTTCAAGCCTTGAGCAACTTCAATAAGACGAATGCTACATCCGCCAAAGCCCGGGGAAAGCAGAAAGTGAGACAGCAGGCACAAGCAAAGGGCGTGTTGCCGGAAACCTTGCCAATAATGGTTGCTGCGATCACCGGCGTTAGAAAAGTGATGAATCAAACCAAGGGTATCCAGTTCCCCATTACAGATCAGAGACCGGGCATCATGCGCGGTGAGCCCACACATCTGCCCTAAAGCTTGGGCGTGACCAAAGCGGAACTGGGGCAAGATCTCTTCATGACTTTCAGATTCCATCAAAACTTGAAAATCTTCAAAAGTTGGACATACCTCTTGACCGCCGAAGCTAAAGACGTGCGTCGCTGGGTTCCAAAACCTCGCCGCGGCATGGAGGAAAGGGAGATGTAGCGGAGTGCGACTCAGCGTGAATAGTGCATTCAAGCCGAAACCCCGAAAGTTTAACTTTTCCGAGCCATCCAGAGAAGCGATCCAAGCTGTAAGATTTTCAACGAGAAACGCCTCCATTTTTGTGCAAAACTAAGATGAATTGAATCAAAGCACGGAGCTAAGGCTTTTAAAGAGGGAAAAACACTATTCAGGAGGACAAGTGTCAAAAATTGGGCGGCTGCAGAGTTAAGTGGCCGGCTGGCCACTTTTTCTGGCAGGCAGGCCACTTCTTGTTACAAAAATGGCCGGTGGCCCCCTCTCTGCAAAAAAACTGGCCGGCCGGCTCCCAAAAGTGGTCGACCATGCTCCAATGTATGCCTTTGGCCCTGTTCTACCCTCCGAGGGAAAGTTTCAAGCATTTCCATGCAACGGATGTGCCGAAGACCTTTATTTCTCTCTGTTTCGGATGCGTTCCGTGGCCCAGATCGTCCGAAGAACACTTCGTTTTGTTAAGTCTTGTTTATCGAGTTGTTGTTTTGTTTATCGAGTTGTCGTTTTGCTTATCGAGTTGTTTGTCGAGCTGTCGTGTTTCGTGTTGAGTTGTTACTCTTTGTTTAAGCTTTTTGTTTAAGTCTTGTTTATCGAGTTGTCAACATTATTGTATTTTGTTTATCGAGTTGTAAACTTGCTAAGGTTCTGTTATATCTTAGAAAGTTAAGTTGTTGCGTCAGTTCACTACCTAACTGGGCAAGATGCACAACACACATTTCCATTCAATCTCATTATGATGCAGAATGATGCAATATGATGCTAAATGTTTAAAATACAATACTTTTTTCAAAAGCTGTTTCATCCCATCATGTCTCGCTTGTTACAACATTTTACAGACTAAGGCACAAGTTTTACAGAAAAATAAAACTGCCTGATAATGTACAATGTGCTACAACTACTAGCAAAAAGATAAATAAAACAAGGGAAACAGCTGCATCTGTGCTCTCAAGAGCAGGAATAAGAGGCCCTCTTCGTCCTCTTTTGCGGAACAGACTCTCCGCCACCATCGCCATCGCCATCATCTGAATCAGAGCCATCATCCTCGGGATCCCCCTCGGCCTCGCCTCCACTCCTGGAACGAAGCCCGGAGCCGTCATCTCCATCAGCAGATGTCTCTGACTGACGGTCTATAACCTCCTCCTCCTCATCCTCGTCGGGCTCCTCCTCCACGACATGTGCCCTACACCTGCGAGACGACCCCTCCCCCCGAGAAGGCCTGGATGGCCCAGCTCCTCGGGAAGGCCTGGATGGCCCAGCTCCGTGAAAAGGCCCGGATGGCCCAGCTCCGTAAAAAGGCCCAGATGGCCCAGCTCCCTGAGAAGGCCCAGGTGGCCCGGCCTGCGGCTGAGCATATACCGGAGGTATCTAAGAACAAAGAGTTCAAATTAAATACATCAGTGGGTGCAAATATGTACATCGGATGCAGATGCAAGCAAAAACTACATGAAGTGGGTGCATGTAAATACAGTGTACAAGTGGGGCGTGTGTCCGATGTGCTCTACACAAGCAGTCTATCAATGCAGTAGGAGTCAGCATGTCATCAGAAGTATGATAAATGCCAGAAAACTGAAGGGTACCTGGAAGCCCATGATAGACAACTGTGCCTCCCTCCGCAAGACCATGCCCTCAAGTGAGGCCACCAATCCGATCACCTCCTCCATGTACTCTCTGGGTGGCTGCAGATACAAGCTCAAATCATCAACGAATAAAGGAGTGTCTAAGCATTTGAATGATAGATGAAAAGCAGTAGAACATACCGGCGGTGAGTCGGGATCAATGACATATCGATGACCGGGCATCGGAGGCTCTATCGGAATCGGAATCGGAGAGGTAGTCCCAAACTGCCACCCCATCAGCTCAGTCGGCATGTCTAGCCACCCAGGATGAGGAAGAGTTAGAGGAATCGGGGGAACCGACCCACCCCCACCTCTAGATGTACCAGCCCTGCTGGTGGAAGGAGCGTCTGCAGCCCGAGCCTGGGGCTGGCTCAAAGATGGCATACCAGCAGGCCTCATCATCGGAGTGCAAACTCTCGTCAATGGAGGCATCAGGTATGTGTGACAGTAAGTGGCGTAGTCCCCCTCCTCAATATATAGCAAAGCATCAGTGCCCAGCATAGCATTAACGACATCCCGGGAAATGAGTATATCAGCAATCCACATGTCGGCTGGAGGTGCTGAAGGAGGGTCCTGAGAAGTGTACCCCCAAACCTGGCGCAAGAAACGCTCCCCCAGAAAAAAGGCCCTACCAACCGGCCCTTCGAATAGAAGTCTGTACTGGGAGGCACCCCACCCTCCGGCGAACTGGAAACGGAGACCCTCACCTAAAGGCGCCCAAGGCTGCCAGGTAATCTGCAGATAACAGGTGCATAAACCAATCAGAAATTGAAGATCTACAAGACAAATCAAAGATGAAAACAGAAAGAACTGAGAGTTCTGAAGTACCTCCGATGAGCGCACTGTGTCAAAATACTGTCACAGGTAGAGAAGAGACTCTCGAGGTCTTGGCCGGTGCCGGCCTTCAAACACAAGTGAGTACGGGGTCATGAGAGGTCCCGCTACCATCATCTCTGGGGCCAATGTCAGGAAATATGCATAGACCCACAACTGTAGAAAACAAAGCAGAATGTGAAATGCTGAGGGCAAAATGCACGATACAGAGTATAAAGTGCGCCGTGTGTGCAATGTGCAAGTAATGAGGAGCAGAAATGTAAATCAAAAGGGCAGAAAGTACCTCCCAGGCTCTCCAGTAGCCGCCAAGTAAATCCCCCCGTCCGCGGGAAGTCACGCTCATGTTGCAATAAAGGGTAGCCAAGCCGGCACCACCCCAGTCATATCGCCTGACCTGTGACAGGTCCACCAAGGCACTCAGCAGATAGAGCCCAACAGTGTTCCCTCTATCAGCAAACAGAGTGGTCCCGAAGAGGAACATCAGGAAGCCGCGGGCATACTGTGCCACCTCATCAGGAGTCCCGGGCTCCATCTCCACCCGCCGAAAATGGGAAGAGAACCAGGTATATCGGACTCTCCCCGAAGCTCTGTCAACAGGCGGGCGAGTCCCCAGCAGATATATCCAAGCGGCCTCCCACTCGCCCATGTCATCATCATATGGGATCGCCCAGCCTCCCACATCAAGACCGGTCAATACAGCGAAGTCGAAAGGGGTTCATGTCCCCAGTAGCAGAGAAATGGAAAGAGTTGGTGGTGTCCCACCATCTCTCCACCAGGGCGGCCATCAGCGTCCTCCTGGCAGGACAACGAGATAGCCCAGGACAGAAGGGCCCGAACCCCGCTAAGTCAACCAAATCCCGAACGGCCTCCGGGAGCACGGCATACCAGTCTCTAGCCGCGATGGAGCCATACCCTCGCACGTTGCGAGAAGTCACCTGCATTCAGAATGAACATATGTTTCGGCATGAAATGAGTAAAGCTGCGTGCGAATAAAATGAATAGGCTACGTGCAAAGTAAAGTAAGTGGGCTGTGTGTTTACCATCAGTTGGGTTGTGCGCTCATAATATCAGTGTTTTGGGCTGCGTGTTCAAATCTCAATTAGTGTGAGCTGTGTGTTCATCATCAATTTTAGTTGTGTGTTCAGAGAATCAATCTGGGCTGTGTGTTCAGAAAAATCAACTTGGGCTGGTTGTTCAAAAGATCGATGTTTGGGCAGCGTGTTCAACCCTCAATTAGTGTGTGCTGTGTATTCACCTTCAATCTGGGCTGTGTGTTCAGAAAATCAACTTGAGCTGTGTGTTCAGAAAATCAGTGTTTGGGCTGCGTGTTCACCTTCAATTTGGGCTGTGTGTCCTAAAAAATCAATGTTTTGGGCTGCATGTTCAAATCTCAATCAGTGTGGGCTGCGTGTTCACCTTCAATTTGGGCTGTGTGTCCTAAAAAATCAATGTTTTGGGCTGCGTGTTCAAATCTCAATCAGTGTGTGATGCGTGTTCACCTTCAATTTGGGCTGTGTGTTCAGATAATCAATTTGGGCTGTGTGTTCAGATAATCAATCTGGGCTGTGTGTTCAGAAAATCCATCTGGGCTGTGTGTTTAGAAAATCAATCTGAGCTGTGTGTTCAGAAAATTGATTTGAGCTGTGTGTTCAGAAAATCGATCTGGGCTGTGTGTTCAGAATATCAATTTGGGCTGTGTGTTCAGAATATCAATTTGAGCTGTGTGTTCACCTTCAATCTGGGCTGTGTGTTCAGAAAATCAACTTGAGCTGTGTGTTCAGAAAATCAATGTTTGGGCTGCGTGTTCAACTCTCAATCAGTGTGGGCTGCGTGTTCACCTTCAACTTGGGCTGTGTGTCCTAAAAAATCAGTGTTTGGGCTGCGTGTTCAAATCTCAATCAATCTGGGCTGTATGTTTAGAAAATCAGTCTGGGCTGTGTGTTTAGAAAATCAATCTGGGCTGTGTGTTCAGAAAATCAATTTGAGCTGTGTGTTCAGAAAATCAATCTGGGCTGTGTGTTCAGAAAATCAATTTGGGCTGCGTGTTCAAATCTCAATCAATCTGGGCTGTGTGTTCAAAAAATCAGTCTGGGCTGTGTGTTCAGAAAATCAATCTGGGTTGTGTGTTCAGAAAATCAATTTGGGCTGCGTGTTCAAATCTCAATCAATCTGGGCTGTGTGTTCAAAAAATCAATTTGAGCTGTGTGTTCAGAAAATCAATCTGGGCTGTGTGTTTAGAAAATCAATTTGAGCTGTGTGTTCAGAAAATCAGTTTGGGCTGTGTGTTCAGAAAATCAATCTGGGCTGTGTGTTCAGAAAATCAATCTGGGCTGTGTGCTCAGAAAATCAATTTGAGCTGTGTGTTCAGAAAATCAATCTGGGCTGTGTGTTCCGAAAATCAATTTGAGCTGTGTGTTCAGAAAATCAGTCTGGGCTGTGCGTTCAGAAAATCAATCTGGGCTGTGTGTTCAGAAAATCAATCTGGGCTGTGTGTTTAGAAAATCAATCTGGGCTGTGTGTTCAAAAAATCAGTCTGGGCTGTGTGTTCAGAAAATCAATTTGGGCTGCGTGTTCAACTCTCAATCAGTGTGTGCTGCGTCTTCACCGTCAATTTGGGTTGTGCGCTCAGAATATGAGTGTTTGGGCTGCGTGTTCAAAACTCGATCAGTGTGTGTGTGTGTGTGTTCACAATCAATTTATAGGCTGAGTGCTCAGGAATTCTAGTGATTAGACCGTGTGTTCAAAATGCAAGCAGAATGCAAGAAAAATTCGTAATGCGTTACAGAAAAGGTAGGAATGAAGTAAATACCTCTCGTGCCTCATGGGAGAGATGATACTCGGGCTCCCGCAGGAGGAGATCCCCGGGTGCTCGCCCGTCGAACTCGATGAAACGATGAAAAACAGTCCGTGGAAGAACGTGTACTGGTGGATCATACCTCTCGGGTATGAAGGGGCGGACCCTCGGAGGCAGAGACATGATGTCAGGCTCGCCCTCAGCGCCTGGAGAACCTCCACCGTGGGGAAATTGATCCGCCATTTCAAGAAATCTGCAAAAAGGGGCAAAAATGAGCAAAAATTGAAAAAGTCAACAAAAGTCAACCCTCGGGAAGTGAAAAAGTCAACAAAAGTCAACTCCCGAGAAAATCTTCCAAATATTGAGACAAACTCACCTCAAGTGGCGAAAATGAGAAAAGAAGCCCCGAAACCAAAATTTAATCGGTTCAAAGTGCTTGAAACTAAAAGATTTCGCGAAAACAACTTGCGTGGGGCATTGGAAAACGCGTATAGAGCCCGGATCTGAGGGAGAAAATGGTTTGGGAAGGAGGAGAGGAAGATTTCGGAGCTACAAAAGTGAGCTCAAAGTGTTTGGGTGGATGTATTTAAAGAAAAGAGGCTAAAAGGACAAAATTGCCCCCGGATTAGGGTAAGTGGTCGCCCGGCCACTTTTTCTAGCTGGCCGGCCATTTACTTTTCAATAACTAGCCGGTCACATCCTTCTTCCAATAAAACTGGCCGGCCATGTTCCCCACATGCCCTCCAAGGTCCCTGCAAATTTTGAGGAAGATTAGAGTCCCCGAGACCCGAAAAAGTACAAGGGAAGTGCACTTTCTGTCGCGAAATCGCTCCGCCGGAACTTCAGCTTCAACTTTCAATGCATGTCTCATCGTTTACTCATCAAAAGTGAGATGTATCCTTTTGAACATGTTGTAACCTCTCCGGGAGGTGGATTGGAGGCTGCGATCAAGTCACCCTCGCCGAAACGCGCGTTTCTTCTCGCATTGCGATGCACCTTTCTATCAACACCATGATTGTCTGTATTTCGATATCACATTGAACAATATGCTGTTAGATATGTTGTGCTTGTTGAGTTTCTTTATTTTGCAGGAACGATATTGTATGTACGGTTCATTTGAGGCTGGTGCGACCAGACGAATCGCGCAGGTATCGTATCTTCTCCGTGTGAGACGCGACGAGAATCGAATGATTCTCTGCACCCTTAACTGCATGAAATGTAGTTGTTGCTTTGCATTCTTGCTTAAAACTGTTGCATCTGTTTGCGAATACTTGCTTCATTATAGCTTGCTGCATTTGCACGTTCATCAAGTTACCTTCGGCTTCTTGCATTGTCAGTTGCATTTTGCCCCTGCCTGCGGGCACATTTGTGTTATTTTGTTTGTTTGTCTCAGTCTTCGGCCTTGTCAAAAATGGGTCGTCTCTAGGCTTTGACATTCACTCCCGTCACTTATAACTTTCGAGTTCTGTCAAAGAGGGGCAACTGTAGACACCCCATTTTTGACCGACCTTGAGACTCAGATGTCACCGTTGAGTGCTCGGTGATATTGCATATTGTGCTCGTTCAGAAGTTTCAGAGTCTCGGCTGTGAGCCATGCCTCCGAGCTTCCGGACTCTTTTGTGCTTTGCCTCGGTTTGCGAACCAGGCTCGGTTTTCTCTTCGCGAAGAGAGGGAGAGGTCTCGTAGATCATCTCTCAGTGGCCGTAGGCTACGTTTTGTGGTCGTAAGCCATTTTGCCCGTTTGGAGTCCGATTTCCGATTTTTCGGAGCCGTTGGCCGTGTGCCTCTGTTCGGGACCGCTTAACCACCTCCATTTGCTTCGGTTTTTGGCATACTTCTTATTTGCTCCCTTTTCAGGGACACTGTGGTCCGAGAGACTGACTTCGTGGTCGAACACCACTCCCGGTGCTTAACAGCCCGTTTTCGGGGCCCCGAACTGCGTGTTTCGGCCCCCGAACCTTCGTTCTGCATTAGTTTTGGTTCATTTTTGGCGGGGACCTTTGTTTCATTGGTAGGAAGGCTGTAGAAGGGTGGGAGGCCAGTAATTGTTCTGTCAGCCAACTTTATCCCTTCATCGCCCGTTTTTTTTCACATCAGAGCCAATATTGAACACCCTTGGACCATTTTCCTGCACCCAAAATCACATATTTGTGATGTACACACCTAGGAGGCCACCAATATTTGGTGGCCGGCCAGTATTTGTTGTTGACCCTTTTGAACCCCTTTGAAAAGTGGGTTGTTCTCTCTCCTGGTTCACTTTTTCCAGTATTCAACCACAAGGTTGTGTTGTGCACACATCAGAGGCTCTCTTTCTGTGGTAGCCGGCCATTAATTCTCATTGGCCCTTTTGACCCTTGGCCGGCCAGCCATGGGAAGTAGCCGGGCGGCCACCTGCAACCAAGATAAGCAGCCGGCCATGATCCTCACATCATCTACAGTGCAGCAGTGCATTCATTTTCCCCCCAGATTCTATATCCGGGGGGCTGCATTTTGGAGGGAAACTTGGCATGTTTTCCCTCCATTTTTTTCCCCCCTTTCCCCCCCCCCCATTTTTGCCTATATATCAGAGGCTCCAGCTCTGATATTAGGGTTACAAAATTTCCCTCTAAGGCCCTTACATTATATCTCTCTCCCTCTATATTTTCCAAGCTAAAACACCCTTAGCCCTACACCATTTCTTCACCAACCCATAGCCCTACCCTTCCATCCTCCATTCCAGCAGTTTGAGGGTGTTCTCCAGAGCTTAGGAGTGTTGCATTTTGGTCCAAGAAGCTACCAAAGTTTGGTCTTCAAGGGTGAGTACCATTCCTACTCTTTTGAGCTTATTCTTGTATCATTTCTTAGCCATACATTCTTACTGTTTTGAGCCCCGACCCTAATTGAAAGTGGCATTTTTTTGAGCTCCTTTTCACTTTTTTTAAGGGCCCCTCACTGTTTGAGGCCCCCTTGATGCACTTGCTTCATTATCCTTCTTATATGCCATTATCTTGTGTAGTATTTTTGGCCTAGGTACAATCTGTTTTGAGGCATGTCATAAACTGTAAAGGGCCTTATTTTGAGCCCTTCTTCAATGTTGTTGAAGGGCTCAATGATGTTTGAGGCTTATATCTTCCACTTGCCTTTATATCTCCATTTGGCTCCATTTTTGCATGATTTGTTAGCCTATTGTGCTTCTATTTTTGGGCTCTTTTAAGAACTTAGAACAGTCTTATTTTGACCCATTCTTCATGTTTCATTAAGGGTCTTTTATGGTTTGAGGCATCTTTTATATACTTTGTGTTATATCTTTCTTTTTGGCCTCATTTTGCATAGCATTTTGGACATATTTGCATACTGTTTTGGGTCCGCCATCAACTGTAAAGTGCATCATTTTTGGCCCCTCTTCAACATTGTTGAAGGGCCCCTTTGTGTTTAAGGCCAGCAACTACTACTTGCCCCTTTGTCTACCTTTTGGCCCTTTTCTTGCATGAGATCTTAGCCATACCTGTGCTGGTTTTTGAGGTTTGTTGTAAACTGTAAAACATCATATTTTGGGCCTATCTTCAACATTGTTGAAGGGCCCTAACCTGTTTGGGGTCAGCAGCTGTGAGTTGCTTCTTTATCTCACATTTAGGGCCATTTTTGCATGCTAGTTTTTCCCTATTTGTGTTTGCTGTTTGGTCTTGCTTAGAACTGTAAACATGCTTATTTTGGGGCTTCCTTGAATCTTCCTTTACATGTCATGAGCAAATAATGCATGCTTGAGGTAGCTACAAGTCATTTCATATGCTTAATCTTGCATTTCGGGACCATGTTCATGCATCGGGTGCCATGTGTTTATGATTCCGGGCTGTTTTGGGTCGGGTTTTGCTGCTAAAACTTGTATATTTATATGCCATATTTTATGCCTCGCCTTGTCTTGATAGAATGGCACTTTGTGCCTTAGGGATGGTCCTCGGTTTGCGTGCATGCGTGCACGCATCTCGAGTGTCTCATTTTCATCTTATGGTCTCTTATGTGAGTGTGGCTGAGGTCCACTCATGTTGGTGTAAGCCCATATTGCATTGTGTATGCCATTTCATTTCATAGCATTGTGTATGCTAGGATGTCTGTTAGCGCATTGTGTATGCCATGTTACCTCGTGCATTGTGTATGCCATTTCATAGCATTATGTATGCTAGGTTGTATATTAGTATCATTTCATGCATATCATGCATATTGCATCGTGCTTGGGATAGGAGTTAGCCCGAGCACGGAAAACGAGGTACGTTTCGTACTCCGAGTGACGGAACGTGTCTCAATTCCCCAGTCACCGACACTCCGGATTATCCATGATGGAGTTAGGTTTTTGTTTTGTTTTCATGCGCATTCATTTCATATTGAGTTGTGCAATTCGACTCCTCGGCCATCATGCATCGATATGCGTGATTGGTGGCACGAGGATCGAGGCATGCTTACATTTGTGAAAATACATTGCTATGCCCCTTTCCTGCTCTCTGTTGCAGCAAATCAAGAATTAGCGACCTTCCGGAGCTTGGCGCGTTTTCCAAGAAAAATTACAAAACAGAGGCTAACTGGGGCATCCCAGTGGATTTCCGCGCAAGGCAACCCAGACATGCATCATTCATCAGAGTCAAGGCAGTTCTTGGCTTGCATGCCAGTTTATAGCTTCCTTAGTTAATTTGTAAATTAATTTGGATTTTTGTATATATTCGGACTGTATTATTTGGACTGTATTATTCAGACTGTACTATTTATTCGGACCCTCTGCGCGAGGGCACAACTGTAATAAGTGTGCGTGTGTGTGATGTATGTCTTCCAACCCCACGTCTTTCTCCCTTTTATTTACCTGCTTATGGTGGTTAGATTAGGGCATGTTTCAATTAGCATACAGTATGACAGCATGTTTGCATCATTCATCTGTTTTGCATGCACCGGGCTCGGCACATCATACTAACTGCATTTGTATTTCAATTTCAAAATTGAATACTTGTTAGCTGTTGCATCTCATATGCCATGTTTAGAATAGCCGAGCCTTCTATAGTTGCATTTTGCATGTGTTGCATTAGGCATTTCTATATAGTTAGGATCATGCATGGATTTCTAACGTAGCTTCTGTTTTGGCTTGGAGTACTCGGTAAGTTTTTATGCTTTAGCATCCTTGCATGCGTGTGAGTGATTACCATGAATAGCATGCTTACCATGAGGCTATTTGCTTATGTGATATAACTGCCTGAATGCCTGTGGGTGAAGGTTGGGTTATCTGGATTGGAACAAATCATTAACTATGAGTTTTAAGCCCACTAGATAGTGGCAAAACCATCTTTTCTTAAGCCTACCTGAGGGTGGCAAAATCTGCATCTTTAAGCCTACTTACGAGTAGCAAACCATCTTTGTTCCAATTCAGGCGATCCAGTCTATATTTGTATGCTGTGCGCATCACATAGTAAATCTAGGCTAATAACCGGAATAAGAACACACAATGTTTTCAAACCTAGATATCATGGTTAGTAGAGGCCGATCTTTGATCGGGCGAGCGGGGGTGCTCACGAAGTGACCTTCCCCAATCGTACCCAAGTTCCCGAGCCGAGGCAACTTTGGTGATGACGGACACGTGGCCTTAGGCAAACGAGTCAGGGTTTCCTAAATTTCCCCCAAAATAAAATATTTAGGTGGCGACTCTGTATCTGGCAAAGCAGTCCATGTTTGGCACTTCTTTCAAAAATTTGTTTTCTCAAAACGATTTGCCAGATTTGGACTCTTTGGTTCAGATTAAGAACCGTGACAATTTTAGAGTCCTGAGC
Source organism: Camellia sinensis (assembly GCF_055761805.1). Taxonomy (NCBI): domain Eukaryota; kingdom Viridiplantae; phylum Streptophyta; class Magnoliopsida; order Ericales; family Theaceae; genus Camellia; species Camellia sinensis. The sequence goes on from NC_138962.1 coordinate 95,665,687, forward strand.
TGTAGTGACCCCAAAATGAACGGAACGGGAGCTCTTCCCTCCCGAGGCGTTCGGGGGATGTCTACAGATGGATGCAATAATGATGTTCCTTAGGGATGACAAGCTGCCAAACGACCGAAAGAGGCACATAAGACCAAATTGAAGTCAACCAGGTTCAGCCTAACAGCAGATAGCCATTTCTACAGGAGATCATTCACTGGTCCCTTTTTGAGATATGTGCATCTCTCCTAGGTTAAAGACTTGTTGTATGAAATACACGAAAGGATATATGGAAGCCATGCTGGGGGCAGATCACTTGCTCATAGGGCCATTAGTCAGGGGTACTGGTGGCCCTATATGCAGAAGGATGCTGAAGCCTACGTCAGAAAGTGCGAAAAGTGTCAAAGGTTTGCACCTTTGATACATCAACCAATAGCAAATTTGAACCCAGTATCCAACCCTTGGCCATTTGCACAGTGGGGCATGAATCTTATTGGACAACTGCCCCAAACAACCAAATGCAGTTTCTACTGGTAGCAACTGATTACTTCACAAAACGGGTAGAAGCTGAACCCCTTGCGAAGATTCGGAATATTGATGTGAAAAACTTCATATAGAAGAACATCATCACCAGGTTTGGGATCCCAAGGGCAATAATAGCAGACAATGGTACATAATTTGACAGTAAGCTAATCAAAAACTTCTGTGCAAAGTACAAAATCAAGAACTACTATTCTACTACAAGTTTCCTTCAAAGCATTGGTCAGGCAGAAGCATCAAATAAGACTATCTTGGATGTGATCAAAAAGAGGTTGGAAGCATCAAAAGGAAATGGGTGGAAGAGTTGCCCATTATACTCTGGGCATATCGGACTACGCCGAGAAGATCAACTGGGGAGTCTCCATTTGCCATGGCTTATGGCACTGAAGGAATTATCCCACTGGAAGTCGGTATCCCTGGGATTAGAACCCAAGGATTAAAGAATGGGACTAATAAGGCATTCCTGGCTCGAGATTTGGACCTACTAGAGAAGAAAAAAGAGAGAGCAGCAATTCGACTGGGGCATACCAGCAACAACTTGCTAGGGCTTACAACAAGAAGGTCAACCCAAGAGAGTTTAAGGTTGGGGACCTCGTCCTAAGAATGATCGCCGGCAACAAGATGGATCCCAGAGAGGGAAAACTTGGCCCAAACTGGGAGGGGCCTTATAGAATCATCTCAGTTGCCGGCAATGGGGCATATCGGCTTGAAGACACTGAGGGCAAAGAGTTGCCAAGACCTTGGAACACTTGTAACTTGAAGTTTTTTTATCATTAGTTTTTTGTTTTTCGAAGTTTATGTCGTAATTATATTAGCCGAAATAATAATAACATACTAGTTTGATTTTTAAGATTTTTAAATTTGTGCGATAGGACTGACCAGTCCTATGACGATGTTTCTAAATGAAACATGACGGATAACTTAAATTTATTATATGGAAGAGTTGAATTATACTTGCATATAATAGATTTGAACTAAGTTGGCGATATTTCTGAATGAAGCATGACGAATAACATAGACTTATTATATGGCAGAGCTGAATTATACTTGCATATAATAGAGTTGAATTAAGTTGGCGATGTTTCTGAATGAAGCATAATGAATATCTTAGACTTATTATATGGCAGAGCTAAATTATACTTTCATATAATAGAGTTGAACTAAGTTGAATTAACCTAGGCTTGCCATGTCGGTAGAGTGGAACTAAAGTCGACTAACAGATAAACCAAGGTGTAGACGTCCCCGAACGCCCCGGGAGGAACGATCTCCCGTTCTGTTCATTTGGGGTCACTACAGCTTAGGACTCTCAAATTGTCACGGTTCTAAGTCTGAACCAAAGAGTCCAAATCCGGCAAATCGTTTTGAGAAAAACAGATTTTTGAAAGAAGTGCCAAACATGGACTGCTTTGCCAGATACAGAGTCGCCACCTAAATATTTTATTTTTGGGGAAATTTAGGAAACCCTGACTCGTTTTCCTAAGGCCACGTGTCCGTCATCACCAAAGTTGCCTCGGCTCGGGAACTTGGGTACGATTGGGGAAGGTCACTTCGTGAGCACCCCCGCTCGCCCGATCAAAGATTGGCCTCTACTAACCATGATATCTATTTTTGAAAATATTGTATGTTCTTATTCCGGTTATTAGCCTAGTTTTACTATGTGATGCGCACAGCATACAAGTATAGACCGGGTCGCCTGAATTGGAACAAAACATTTCATGCTTGTTTATTTGAAAGATGGTTTGCTACTCGCAAGTAGGCTTAAAATGCAGATTTGCCACCCGCAGGTGGGCTTAGAAAAGATGGTTTTGCCACTATCTAGTGGGCTTAAAACAAACATTTGATGAACTGTCCCAATCCAAATAACCCAACCTTCACCCACAGGCATTCAGGTAGTTATATCACATAAGCAATTAGCCTCATGGTAAGCATGCTATTCAAGGCAGTCACTCACACGCATGCAAGGATGCTAAAGCATAAAACTCACCGAGTACTCCAAGCCAAAACAAAAACTCATTAGAAATCATGCATGAATCCTAAGTATACAGAAATGCCTAATGCAACACATGCAAAAATGCAAACTATAGCAGGCTCGGCTATTCTAAACATGGCATATGGAATGCTACAGCTAACATGTATTCAATTTGGAATTGAAAATACAATGCAGTTAGTATGATGCGCCGAACCCGGTGCATGCAAAACAGATGAATGATGCAAACATGCTGTCATACTGTATGCTAATTGAAATATGCCCTAATCTAACCATCATAAGCAGGTAAATAAAAGGGAAGAAAGACATGGGGTTGGAAGACATACAACACACATGCGCACACTTATTACAGTTACACCCTCGCGCAGAGGGTCCGAATAAATAATACAGTCCCGAATAAAAGAATATTACAGTCCAAATAAATAATACAGTCCAAATATGTACAAATTTCTAATTAATTAACAAATTAACTAAGAAAGCTGTATACTGGCATGCAAGCCAGGGACTGCCTTGATTCCTTTTCGGATGATGAATGATGCATGCCCGGGTTGCCTTTGCGCGGAAATCCATGACGATGCCCCAATTAGCCTCTGTTTACACCTTTTCTTGAAATGCGCGCCGAGCTCCAAAAAGTTGCTGATTCTTCATTTTGCTGCAACAGAGAGCAGGAAAGGGGCATGGCAATGTATTTTCATAGATATATGCATGCCTCGATCCTCGTGCCACCAATCACGCATATCGATGCATGATGGCCGAGTAGTCGAAATGTGCAACTCAATATAGAATGAATGCACGTGTAAACACAACAAGAACCTAACTCCATCATGGATGATCCGGAGTGTCGGTGACTTGGAATTGAGACACGTTTCGTCACTCGGAGTACGAAACGTACCTCGTTTCCCGTGCCCGGGCTAACTCCTATCCCGAAAATGATGCAATATGCATGACATGCGTGAAATGCAACTAAGATACAATCCTAACATACACAATATTATGGAATGGCATACACGCTGCATGAGGTAATACACAACCGAGCATGCACAATGCTATGGATGAAATGGCATACGCAATGCAATAATGGGCTTACACCAACATGAGAGAGCCTCAGCCACACTCACATAGGAGGCCATCAGATGAAAACAAGACAACTCGAAATGCGTGCACGCGTGCACGTAAACCGAGGACCGACCCTCAGGCACCGAAATGCCACTCTAATGAGACATGGCAAAGACATGGAATATGATATGCAACCATGCAAAAATCAGTAGCAAAACGAGGGGGAAAACAGCCCCAAAACAAAGCGAAATGATACCCGATGCATGGAACAAGTCCCGAAACATGAATTTTGGCGCATGAAATGGCCTATAGCTATGCAATGCATGCACAATTTGAACATGAGATGAAAAGACAGAAGAAAGGAAGCCCCTAGATAAGCATTTTTACAGTTCAAAGCATGGCCAAACAACAAACACAAATAGGGAAAAAATAGCATGCAAAAATGGCCCTAAATGTGAGATAATGAAACAACTCACAGCTGCTGACCCCAAACAGATTAAGGCCCTTCGGTAAAGTTGAAGAGGGGCCAAAAATATGATCTTTTACAGTTTATGGAAAACCACAAAAACCAGCACAGGTATGGCTAAACTCTCATGCAAGAAATGGGCCAAAAGATGGCCAAAGAAGCAAGTAGTGGTTGCTGGCCTTAAAACACAAATGGGCCTTTCAACAATGTTGAAGAGGGGCTAAAAATAAAGCATTTTACAGTTGATGGTCGAACCCAAAACAGTATGAAAATATGTCCAAGATGCTATGCAAAAATGAGGCCAAAAGGGAGATATAACACAAAGTATATAAAATATGCCTCAAACCATGAAAGGCCCTTAATAAAACATGAATAATGGGCCAAAATAAGACTGTTTTCAGTTCTGAAAAGAGCCTAAAAATAGAAGCATAATGGGCTAATAAATCATGCAAAAATGGGGACCAAAGAGGGATATAACGACAAGTGGCACATGGAGGTCCCAAACAGTGATGAGCCCTTCTTCAATGTTGAATAAGGGCTCAAAATAATCCTATCTACAGTTTACATCATGCTCCAAAACAGATCACACATAGGCTAAAAATACTATGCAAGATAACGGTATATAAGAAGGATAATGAAGCAAGTGCAAGATAGGGACCTCAAATGCCAAAATTCCCTTAATGAAACATGAAATGGAGCTCAAATAAAGGGTACTTTCAGTTTTGGTCGGAGCTCAAAATAACAAGCAAAATAGCTAAAAAAATATTGCAAAATTAAGCTCAAAAAGAGGGAATTGGTACTTACCCTTGGAGACAAGTCTTTAGCAACTCTTGGCTTGAGTTTGCAGCACCCCTAAGCTCTGGAGAACACCCTCAAACTGCTGGAGTGGAGGATGGAAGGGTAGGGCTTGGTGGTGTAGTGTAAAATGGTATAGGGTTTGAAGAATGGAAGCTTGGAGATGGAGAGGGAGAGAGATGTAATGCTAAGAGCTTGAAGGGAAATTTTCTAACCCTTTTTTCAGACCTGGCCAGCCAAGTATATACACCAAATAGGGGGAGAAAAGGAGGGAAAAAGTGGGGGGAAAACAAGCCAAGTTTCCCCCCAAAAGTTGTCCCCCCGGATACAGGTTTTTTGGGGGAAAAAAGTGTACAGCTGTAATGTACACATTGCAAGGATCATGGCCGGCTAGTTTTTGGAGCTTCAGGTGGCCGGCCGGCCACCCCCCATGGTTGGCCGGCCAAGGGTCAAGAAGATTAATGGCTGGCCACCACAAATTGGTGTCCTCCCAGGTGTCCTCAACACAACCCTGTGGTTCAAAATTGTCAACTGTAAAACAGGAGAGAGAATAGGCCATTTTTAGGAAGGGTTCAAAAGGGTCAGGTGGAATTACTGGCCGGCCACCAACTTTTGGTGTCCTCCCTTGTGTGTACATCACAAATATGTGGTTAAAAGTTCAAGAAAATGGCCCAAGGGTGTTCAACATTGGCTTGGAAGTGAGAAAAAGCGGGCATCGGAGGGCGCCGGAGGATATATAACTGGTTGCTGAAACAATTGTTGGCCTCCCACCCTTCTACGGCCTTCCTGGTGATGAAACAGAGGTACCTGCCAAAAATGAACAAAAACCGATGCAAAACAAATGTTCGGGGGCCAGAACGCGCAGTTCGGGGCCCCGAAAACTGCCTGTTAAGCACCGAAAGTGGCATTCGACCACGAAGTGGGTCTCTCAGACCTCAGTGTCCCTCAAAAGGGAGTAAATAGGAAGTACGCCAAAAACCGGAGCAATAGGAGATGGTTAAGCGGTCCTGAACCGAGGCACACGGCCTGACGGCTCCGAAAATCGGGAACCGGGTTCTGAAATGGGCAAAATGACCTACAGCCACAAAATGTAGCCCACGGCCACTGAGAGATGGTCTACGGGACCTCTCCCTCCCCTCAGGAAAAGAAACAGAGAAAACCGAATCTGGTTCGCAAACCGAGGCAAGGCACAGAAGAGGGTTCGGAAGTCCGGAGGCAGGGCTCACGGCCAAGACTCTGAAACTTCTGAACGAGCACATTATGCAATATCACCAAGCGCTCAACTGGTGACGTCTGAGTCTCAAGATCGGTCAAAAATGGGGTGTCTACAGTTGCCCCTCTTTGACAGAACTCGGAAGTCACAAGTGACGGGAGTGAATGTCAAAGCCCAGAGACAACCCATTTTTGACAAGGCCGAAGACTTAGACAAACGTACAAGATAAACAGAGATGTGCCCGCAGATGTGCCCGCAGGCATGCCCGCAGGCAAAGGGGCAAAATGCAAAGCGATATGCACAGAGCCGGAGGTAACTCAATGATCATGCAAATGCAGCAAGCTGTAATGAAGCAAGTATTCGCAAATAGATGCAACAGTTTTAAGCAAGAATGCAAAGCAACAACTACATTTCATGCAGTTAAGAATGCGGAGAATTGTTCAATTCTCGTCGCGTCTCACACGGAGAAGATACGATACCTGTGCGATTCGTCTGGTCGCACCAGCCTCAAATGAACCATACATACAATATCGTGCCTGCAAGAGAGAGAAATTCAACAAGCACAATATGCTAACAACATATATTCAGTGTGATTTTGAAAGTTTGACACACGCAGTGCCGGCGAGTGAATGCATCGCGATGCGAGAAAGGAACGTGCGTGACAACGCATGCTCAAGCACAGAGGTATGGCAATATCGAGAAATGTGCATAATAATGCAAGTATGTTCATGAGAATCCAAGTTATGTGTATGATAGTGTAAAACGAGTATAAATTAAGGTGCCCGTTTGTTACGAAATAACGAGCAAGGAAACGCGTGTTTCGGCGAAGGAGACTCGATCACGGCCTCCGATTCACTTCCTGGAAAGGCTACAACACATTCAAAAAGGATACATCTTGATTTCGATGAATAATGATGAGACACATGTTAGAACTTGAAGCTAGGGTTCTGGCGGAGCAATTTCGCGACCGAAAGTGCACTTTTCTTGAACTTTTTCAGGTCCCGGGAACTCCAATCTTCCTCAAAATTTGCAGAGAGCTAGGTGAACATGTGGGAGATACGGCCGGCCAGTTATTTTCCCAAGGGGAGGCCACCGGCCATTTTTTCAAAAAGAGAACAGCCGGCCGGCTAGAAAAGGTGGCCGGCCGGCCACCTGCCCAAATCCGCGGGCAATTTGGTCTTTTCACCTTCTTCTATATATATTCTCTCACCCAAACACTTTGAGCTCATAACACCAGCCACGAAATCTTCTCCTCTTGCTTCCCAAGCCATTTTCTCCTTCAGATCCGGGTTCTATACGCGTTTTCCAACGCCCTACGCAAGTTGTTTTCGCGAAAACATTCAGTTTCAAGCACTTTGAACTGATTAAATTTTGATTTCGGGGCTTCTTTTCTCATTTTCGCCACTTGAGGTGAGTTTGTCTCAACATTTGGAAGATTTTCTCGGGAGTTGACTTTTGTTGACTTTTTCATTTCCCGAGAGTTGACTTTTGTTGACTTTTTCCAATTTTTGCTCATTTTGGCTCATTTTTGCCCCTTTTGCAGATTTTCCGAAATGGCGGGTGATTTTCCTCATGGTGGAGGCTCTCCGGGTGCCGGGGATGATTTTGATGTCATGACTTTGCCTCCGAGGGTTCGACCCTTTATTCTTGAGAGGTACGCCCCGCCGGCATATGTTCTTCCCCGGGCCACTTTTCGTCACTTTACTGATTTTGATGATCGAGCACCTGGAGATCTACTTCTGCGAGAGCCAGAGTATCACCTCTCCTATGAGGCACGAGAGGTATTTACTTTATTTTCTGCATTTTTCATGCATTTTGTGCCTTTGCCATGCTAGAACACACAGTTTAGCCTATGACATAGTACTTTGTTTGCATCTTGAACATGTAGGTTAAACACTTGAATTTCTGAACACTCGGCTCATTAATTGATTGCGAACGCACGGTACACATTAGTTAAGAAGTGAACACACGGCTCAAACACTGATTTGTCGAACACACAGCCCGAATTTGAAGGTGAACACACAGCACACACTGACTAAGAGTAGAACACGCAGCCTAAACTCTAATTTTCTGAACACGTAGCCCAAGTTGAAGGTGGACACACAGCCCACACTGATTGAGAGTAGAACACACAGCCCAAACTCTGATTTTCTGAACACGCAGCCCAAGTTGATGGTGAACGCACAGCCCACACTGATTGAGAGTAGAACACATAGCCCAAACTCTGATTTTCTGAACACGCAGCCCAAGTTTGAAGGTGAGCACACAGCCCACACTGATTAAGACTAGAACACACAGCCCAAACTCTGATTTTCTGAACACGCAACCCAAGTTGAAGGTGAACACACAGCCCACACTGATTAAGAGTATAACACACAGCCCAAACTCTGATTTTCTGAACACGCAGCCCAAATTGATGGTGAACACACAACCCATACTGATTTTCTGAACACGCAGCCCAAATTGATGGTGAACACACAGCTCACACTGATTGAGAGTAGAACACACAGCCCAAACTCTGATTTTCTGAACACGCAGCCCAAATTGATGGTGAACACACTGCCCACACTGATTGAGAGTAGAACACACAGCCCAAACTCTGATTTTCTGAACACACAGCCCAAATTCATGGTGAACACACAGCCCACACTGATTGAGAGTAGAACACACAGCCCAAACTCTGATTTTCTGAACACGCAGCCCAAATTGATGGTGAACACACAGCCCAAACTCTGATTTTTTGAACACGCAGCCCAAGTTGAAGGTGAACACACAGCCCAAGTTTACTTGCACACAGCTTATTCATTTCATTAGCACACAGCTCATTAATTTCATTGGCACGCAGCTCATTCATTTCATTGGCACACAGCTCATTCATTTCATTGGCACACAGCTCATTCATTTCATTGGCACACAGCTCATTCATTTTTATACTGACACATGTATTCATTCTGAATGCAGGTTGGTGCTCGCAATGTGCGGGGATACGGCTCCACCGCTGCGAGAGATTGGTATACTGAGCTCCCGGAGGCTGTCCGGGATTTAGTAGACCTGGCAGGGTTCGGGACCTTCTGCATGGGATTATCGCGTTGTCCTGCCAGGAGGACACTGATGGCAGCCTTGGTGGAGAGATGGTGGGACACCACCAACTCCTTTCATTTTTCTGCCACTGGGGATTTGACTATGACCCCGCTGGACTTCGCTGTATTGACTGGCCTGGACATAGGAAGTTGGTCCATTCCTTATGACGAGGACATGGGCGAGTGGGAGGCCGCTTGGATACATTTACTGGGGGCCCGCCCTCCTGTTGACAGGGCTTCCGGGAGAGTCCGAGATGGAGCCCGGGACTCCTGAGGAGACAGAGCAGTATGCCCGTGGTTTTCTTATGTTCCTCTTCGGGACTACTCTGTTCGCCGATAGAGGGAACACGGTTGGGCTGTATCTATTGAGCGCCCTGGTTGACCTATCACAGGTCAGTCGGTACGACTGGGGTGGCGCCGGCCTGGCTACCCTTTACTGCTACATGAGCGCCACCTCCCGCGGGCAGGGAGACTTACTTGGAGGTTATTGGAGAGCCTGGGAGGTACTTTCTATCCTCTTGATTTACATTTCTGCTCCTCATTACTTGTACATTGTACACACAACGCACTTCATAGTCTGTATTTTGCCCTCAGCACTTTGTATTTACATTCTGCACTGCTTGTCTCAGTTATGGGTCTATGTATATTTCCCGACATTAGCCCCAGAGTTGGAGGTAGCAGGGCCTCTCATGACCCCGTACTCACTGGTGTTCGAGGGCCAGCACCGGCCGAGACCCCGAGTGACTCTCCTTCATTTGCGGCAGTATTTTGACACTGCGCGCCCATCGGAGGTACTTCAGAACTCTCAGTCCCTTCCATTTTCATCTTTGATTTGCCACGCATATTCTCGATTTCTGATTGGTTTATGCACTTGTTATCCGCAGATCACATGGCAACCCTGGGCACCCTTGGGTGATGGTCTCCGATTTCAGTATGTCGGAGGACCGGGCACCTCTCAGTACAGGCTCCTGCTCGATGGACCGGTTGGTAGAGCATGGTTTCTAGGGGAACGCTTTTTACGTCAGGTGTGGGGGTACCTTTCTCAGGACCCTCCCGCAGCACCTCCAGTCAGTATGCGGACTGCTGATAGGTTCTCTTCTCAGGATGTAGTCAGTGCTAGGCTGGGTACTGATGCTTTGCTGCATCTCGAGGAGGGGGACTACGCCACTTACCGTCATACATACCTGATGCCTCCATTGACGGGAGTTCGCACCCCGATGATGAGGTCTGCTGGTATGCCATCCTCGAGCCAGGCCCAGGCTCGGGCTGCAGACGCCCCTTCCACTAGTAGGGCTAGCACATCTAGAGGTGGGGGTAGACCGGTTCCCCCGATTCCTCCGACTCTTCCTCATCCTGGGTGGTCGGATATGCCGACTGAGCTGATGGGGTGGCAGTTTGGGGCTACCTCTCCGACCTCGATCCCGATTGAGCCTCCGATGCCGGGTCATCGATATGCCATTGATCCTGACTCACCGTTGGTATGTTCTACTGCTTTTCATCTATCATTCAAATGCTTTAGACACTCCTTTATTTGTTGATGATTTGAGCTTGTATTTGCAGCCACCCAGAGGGTACATGGAGGAGGTGGTCGGATTGGTAGCCTCACTCGAGGGCATGGTCTTGCGGAGGGAGGCACAATTGTCTATCATGGGCTTTCAGGTACCCTTCAGTTTTCTGGCATTTATCATACTTCTGATGACATGCTGATTTCTACTGCGTTGATAGGCTATTTGTGTAGAGCACATCTGACACACACCCCACTTGTACACTGTGTTTTCATGCACCCACTTTGTGTAGTTTTTGCTTGCATCTGCATCTGATGTACATGTTTGGACTGATGCATTTAATTTGAACTCTTTGTTCTCAGATGCCTCCGGTATATGCTCAGTCGCGGGCCGGGCCACCTGGGCCTTCTTGGGGAGCTGGGCCATCTGGGCCTTTTCAGGGAGCTGGGCCGTCCAGGCCTTTTCAGGGAGCTGGGCCATCCAGGCCTTTCCGAGGAGCTCGAGGAGGGTCCTCCCGCAGACGCAGGGCACATGTTGTAGAGGCGAAGCCCGATGAGGAGGAGGAGGAGGAGGTTACAGACCGTCAGTCAGAGACATCTGCTGAGGAGGGGGACTCCGGTCTTGGTTCCGGGAGCGGAGGCGAGGCTGAGGGGGATCCTGAGGACGACAGCTCCGACCCGGATGATGATGATGGTGCAGCGGTTGTCCCGCAGAAGATGATGAGGAGTGCCTCTCATTCCCGCTCCCGAGGGCATTGATGTTGCTGTTTCGTGCTTTATTTTCCTTTTTGCTAGTAGTTTGTAGCACTTTGCATATTGTTAGGCAGTTTTATTTTCTGTAAAACTTATGCCTTTGTTTGTTGTAAAACATGATGGAATGAAACAGCTTTTGAAAAGGTGTTTGTATTTTAAACTTTTAGCATCGTATCGCATCATTTTATTTTGCACAAAAATGAAATTGAATGGGAATGTGCATTGTGTAATCACCAAGTCAGGTAGTGAACCAACGCAACAAACTAAGCAATTCAACTTACTAAGATATAACAGAACCCTAGCAAGTTTACAACTCGATAAACAAAATGCAATAATGTTGACAATTCAATAAACAAGACTTAAACAAAAAGCTTAAACAAAGAGTAACAACTCAAAAACACGAAATACGACAGCTCAACAAACAACTCGATAAGCAAAACGACAACTCGATAAACAAGACTTAACAAAGCGAGGTGTACTTCGGACGATCTGGGCACCGGAACGTATCCGAGACAGAGGGAAATAGAGGCTTTTGACACATCCGTTGCGCTGAAATGCTTGAAACTTTCCCTCGGAGGGTAAAACAGGGCCAAAGGCATACACTGAGCATGGCCGGCCACTTTTATTGTAGATAGGGGGGCCACCGGCCAGTTTTTTGTGTTGGAAAGGAGAAATGTGGCCGGCCAGCTAGAAAAGGTGGCCGGCCGGCCACTTATCCCTGCAGCCGTCCAATTTTCGACACGTGTACTCCTGAATAGTGTTTTTCCCTCTATAAAAGCCTCAACTTCGGGAACATTCATTTCATCACTGCTTTGCACAAGAAATGGAGGCGTTTCTTATAGAAAATCTCACATCTTGGATCTCTTCTCTAGACGGCTCGAAAAAGCTGAACTTCCGGGGTTTCGGCTTGAATGCACTATTCACGCTGAGCCGTACTCGGCTACATCTCCCTTTTCTCCATGCCGCGGCGAGGTTTTGGAACCCAGTGACGCACGTCTTTAGCTTTGGTGGTCAAGAGGTATGTCCAACTTTCGAAGATTTTCAGGTTTTGATGGAGTCTGAATGTCATAAAGAGATCTTGCCCCAGCTCCGCTTTGGCCATGCCCAGGCTTTAGGGCGGATGTGTGGACTCACCGCTCATGATGCTCGATCTCTGATCTGTAATGGTGAACTGGACATCCTTGGTTTGGTTCATCGCTTTTCTGACGCCGGTGACCGCAGCAACCATTATTGGCAAGGTTTCCGGCAACACGCCCTTTGCTTGTGCTTGCTATCTCACTTTCTGCTTTCCTCGGGCTTCGGCGGAGCTAGCATTCGTCTGATTGAAGTTGCCCAAGGTTTGAGAGAAGGAAAGAGCTGCATCGCCATGACCTTGGTCGAGACGCTGATGGGTTTGGATTCTGTCTATTGCCGGGAGACGACTAGATTTGCTGGGAGTCCACTGCTGCTGCAGGTAATGTTTCCCACCCAATCTCACATATGTATTTGCTCACATCACACGGCCCTCAGGCTCGATTTTTCTCACAAAACCCTTGTCTCACTTTTCTCTCATCGTATACCTCTCTATTCTTTATTCTCTCATTTTTCATCCCTCCCCCAGGTATGGTTAATGGACAAATTGCAGGTTGTGGACTCTTGCCCGGCCTACTCGGCTCGAGGCTATTTCTTTCGACAGTGCCTAGTCGATGCCCTTGACGAAGGGTGGTGGTTTGACTGGATGTGCAACTTGTCCGCAGATCGTATTACTTGGCGTTGTCCTTGGCTCAATCTCCCGGCAATGAGCTATAGCATGTCCCGGCTGATCGGGATCCAGTTGATTGGTCTAACCCACTGTGTATTCTACTTTTTGTTCCGATTTCTGCGCCAGTTCGGTCATGATCAGATCTGCCCACCAGAGGGGATTGAGTACCCAGCTGCTTTCCCGGTCCGAGGTGCACAGCTTGCTCGATATGCCACAACATGGAGGACTAGAGAGCTCTTGGCTCCTGCTCCCATTTCCAGTTGCACTTTGTCTGACGAATGCTTGGATTGGCTCAACGAGAAGGCACAGGTTGGGCCTCGCTTGGCATCAGAGGCTTCGACCAGCTCTGGGAAGGGGCACAGGGATACTTGACTTGACTATGCCTCGAATTTATTGCTTTATTAGTACTTTCAAGTTTTCTTTATGAATGTAATAAAAAGCAACTTCGATTGTATGCAAGAGCAGGAGAACTCTGTTGAAATCAATGAAATTGAAAGTTGTGTTACTGAAAATTTTCCGCTTTGGTCCAAAAATGGTCTTAGTTGTAAAAAGATTAATTTGAACAAAGTCAACTTTTATTAAAACTTTTCAAAACCATTTTCGATATGGATCAGAACTGGACACGCCGAAGATCTGTCACTGAGATGTACAACCCCAGATCCCTGCAACTGGAAAGTTGCCCCTAGTTTGAAGAGTACCGCGGCACTGCATGGCAACGGAAAGTTACCCCTAGTCTGAATAGCTTTTGCACCGTCACGGCAACGGAAAGTTACCCCTAGTTTGAATAGCACTGTACCGGAGATCGCGATAAATGCTGATGGATAAAGATGACCGAGATGATCAAAATGGACAAAGTTGATCGGGGAAAAGTTTATGGCTGAACTTCAAAAGGGTGAAGTTACCTACGTATCCCAAAGATGGGAATCAAGCCTTACGTAGTTCAGGCTTAGGTTCACTCGGGTATTTTCACTCTCCTTTTACGCTCTAACTTTTGCCAAGGTCGCCCTTTGCGGGTTTTCAACCTTGCGAGCTCAGTTTTTATATTTTCCAATTTTTTTTGTGCTCTAACTTTTGCCTAGGTCACCCTTTCGGGTTTTCGGCCTAGCGAGCCTCTCAAGGGTAATATTTCTTCAACTTGTCCATGTTGATCGGTTGTGAAAACTCTAGGCCATCTAGATCCATCAGAACCACAGCTCCGCCTGACCAGATAGCTTTGATGATGTAAGGACCAGTCCAATTGGGTTTGAACTTGCCCCTTGGGTCGTGGATGGGAGCTCGGTTGTCCTTGAGCACCAAATCTCCTTCCTTTAGATTCCTGGACTTAACCTTCTTGTTGAAAGCCCGGGCAATTCTGCGCTGATAGCCTTGAATATGGTACAGTGCTTTCAGTCTTCTTTCGTCAAATAGCATGAGTTCCTCAAATCTGCTCTGCTGCCAATCTGCCTCGGCTATTTGACACTCAGCCAATACTCGTAATGACGGAACCTCAATCTCGATAGGTAGAACGGCCTCCATCCCATAAACTAATGAATACGGAGTCGCTCCGGTAGAAGTTCTGATTGAAGTCCTGTAGCCCCACAGAGCAAACGACAGCTTATCTGGCCAATCCCGATAGGTTTCCACCATCTTCTGCAGTATGTGTTTGATATTCTTGTTGGCAGCCTCGACCGCTCCATTGGTTTGCGGCCGGTATGTAGATGACTTATGAAAAGCCACGTTGTATTTCTCCAACAAGTCTATCACTTCCTTCTTGAAGTGGGAACCATTATCTGAAATTATCTCGTTTGGGACCCCATAGCGACAAATGATGTTGTTTCTGATAAACTTTGCAACGTGTGACGCCTTCAACACCGCATACGATTGGGCCTCGACCCACTTCGTGAAATAATCTATCGCAACCAGGATGAACTCATGCCCATTTGACCCCTTCGGAGTGACAGCCCAGATCACATCGATTCCCCAAACTGAAAATGGCCATGGCGAAGTCATGTTGTACAGCTTCGATGGCGGGATGTTCATGCGGTTTGCATGAATCTGACACTTGTGGCATCGCCGAACAAAACTAATACAATCCTCCTCCAGGGTGGACCAGTAATAACCCTGTCTGAGGATCTTCCGTGCTAGCATTACTCCGTTCATATGCGCACCGCATTCTCCTCCATGGATGGCCTCCATCAGGCGCTTCGATTCCTCGGCTTCAACACATAGTTTATGCATTCCCAGATGACCTCTCTTATACAGTTTACCCCCACAGATGATGAACTGGACGGCCATTCTTCTGATTGTCCTTTTGTCCTTAGCATTTACCCCTGGTGGGTATGCTTCATTTTCCAGGAAATTCCAAATGTCATAATACTAGGGGTTTTCGTCCTGAACCTCGTCTATAGCAGCAATCGACTCATAGGCTGGCGCAAATTTCTGATCAATGACGACTGGACGCATCCGGATTCCAAATGGGATGTCTATCATAGAAGATAGAGTTGCTAGAGAATCTGCGAACCTGTTGTTCTCTCTTGGAAGATGAGTAAAGTTTAGCTTTTCAAATCGAGGAATTAACAAGTCCAAGGCCTGATGGTACATCATCATCTTTTCTTCTTTGACTTTCCTGTCTCCGTTTGCCTGAGATACAACAAGGTTTGAATCCCCAATGACATCCAAATGTCTTGCCCCTAGTTCCAAGGCCGCTTCTAGGCCGGCAATGCACGCCTCGTATTCTGCTTCATTGTTCGAGACTTTGAATCGGAGTTTGAAGGCTAGAGGGATATGGGAATTGTCAGGTGCTATCAGCAACACTCCTATCCCATACCCATACTGATTTGACGCTCCGTCAAAGTACATCGTCCAATATTCGTCGTCGATGTGCAAAATGGCTTCATCTGGGAATAAATACTCAACCGCTTCATCCCCCTCAACCGGGTGGTCGGCAAGGAACTCTGCTACTGCTCTTCCTTTGACTGACTTGCGTGTTACACACTTCAGGTCGAATTCGGAGAGCAACAGCAGCCAACGAGCTAGCCTACCCGTAAGTGCCGGTTTCTCGAAAAGGTACTTGATGGGATCCAACTGTGAAACCAACATTACGGAGTGAGCTAACAAGTAGTGCCGCAGCTTCCTGGTAGCCCATACCAAAGCTAAGCAAGCCTTCTCGAGCGGAGTGTAGCAGGTCTCGTAGTCTAACATCTTCTTACTTAGATAGTAGATGGCCCTCTCCACCTTATCCTCCGATTCTTGTGCGAGCATGCAGCCCATTGTAGTCTCAGTCACCGAAAGGTACAAAATCAATGGTTTCCCCGGCTCTGGTGGCGACAACACGGGTGGGTTCTGCAAGTATTCTTTGATCTGTTCAAACGCAGCTTGACATCGGCCGTCCCATTGGAATTTCTTGCCTTTCTTCAGGAGACCAAAAAGTGGTTCACAAGTCAAGGTTAATTTAGAGATAAACCGTCTTATGAATTGCACTTTACCCAGAAAGCCTCGCACCTCCTTTTCAGTCCTTGGTGGTGGCATTTCTAAGATGGCCTTGATCTTTGAAGGGTCGACCTCGATGCCCCTTTGTGTAATCAGAAACCCAAGCATTTTTCCCGCTGTAACACCGAAAGTACATTTCTGAGGATTTAGCCGCAACCGGAATTCCCTGATCTTTTGAAAGAACTTTTGCAAGGCGGTGTAGTGGCCTTCTCTTTCTTTGGACTTAACAATCATGTCGTCCACGTACACCTCAACCTCTTTGTGGATCATGTCGTGTAATATCGTGGTCGCGGCCCGTTGATAAGTAGCTCCGGCATTCTTCAACCCGAACGGCATTACCCTGTAGCAGTAAGTCCCCCACGGGGTGGTGAATGCAGTCTTTTCTCTGTCTTCTGGTGCCATTACTATCTAATTGTACCCTGAGAAGCCATCCATGAATGAAAGTAAAGCATGCCCTGCTGTAAAATCCACCAACTCATCAATATGCGGTAAGGAAAAGTCGTCCTTCGGACTAGCTCTATTCAAATCCCTGAAATCCACGCATACCCGGATCCTGCCATCCTTCTTCGGCACTGGAACGATGTTGGCCAACCAAGTCGAGTATTCGGATACCAACAGGAAGCCTGCGTCGATTTGCTTGGTGATCTCTTCTTTGATCTTGAGAGCCCAGTCGGGACGGATCCTTCGGAGTGTCTGTTTAACAGGTCGGGCTTCGGGATCAAGGGGGATCCGGTGCTGTACAATCTCAGGATCGATCCCAGGCATGTCTTCGTAGGACCACGCGAAAACATCTTTGAAATCTTTTAATAAAGCAACTAAGCGCTCGCGCTCCTCTGAAGACAGCGTGGACCCGATCTGGACCAGCCGTGGGTCCTCCTCAGTACCAATGTTCACGGTAATGATTTCATCTGTTAAGGGTTTGAGAAATCTCTCCTGCTTCTGCTCAATTAGACGTTGCAAAACCGGAGGAATTTCGTCCTCGTCGTTTTCATCAAAATTTTGAAAGTCTGAATTTATGCAATAAATTAAGGGCACAGAAAAGTACTCAGAAACCACAGTCACTTGATTCTCATTAAGCTCATCCAAATCGTCCGAATTCTCGGTTACAACAGACTCAAATGAGAAAGAAAAAGACGACCTAGACATAACTGTGGTATCCGGGTTATCATCCCCAAGATTACCAGACTCAGACTCAGTCGAGCTGGAACTTGATTCCGACTCACAGGACTCGGTGGAATCAGATTCCGGCTCACTACCTGACCTGGTGTTGCTGGACAAAAATCCCTCCTCGTACTGCCAAGTGAGAGAGGGTGCGATAGATGCATCCAAGATAGTCGCTGGAAAGCCCGCAGCTATTTCATCTCCAATCATGGAAACCGAGGAGTTATCCCCCAAGCACTTTCGGTCGATCGAAGGATCTGAAAGTAGACACGCCAGCGCTACCCCCATCTCAAGTTCGGTGCTCTCAGAATCCACTGCTTTACACTGCTCAACCTCAGCTGATGGGTCTGTTTGCTCTTCGGCAACGTCATCCCCAGGTAGTTGCAAGTCGAAGAAGATCTCGAAACCAGGCACGCGCTTCCTCTCCGCGTTCAGCCATGGTTTTGGGAAGCCGCAAAATGGAAAGTCTCCCCCCTCCCGGACGAAGCGTCCGTTTAGGGTACCCCAAATGGGCCTATGCATTAACTCGAAAGGCTTCCCAGCCTTCTTTGCTCTGGCTCTTCCGGCCATCTCTTTACCCTTCCTCACCCAGTCCTCTTTGGTGGGCAGATAACCCAATCCAAAGGTGTGAGGGTTGTGTGGCACTTCGGCCAATGCCGCGACGCCTTTCCGGCCGCTTTTTCCCAATCCCATTCCGGGGATGTGTTGTAGCTTGTTCATGAGGTAGACGGATTGAGCACTGACGTACACCCCCTCATTCACAGCCATGACATTCTGTACCACTCGAGCCTCAGCCAAAGTGAACCCCGATAAAAACACATCCTCCGTGTCGTGCTCGATCTCCAAGACAGGCGTGGACACTTCCGGCGGCGGATGGATTGATGAATTCCCAAAAACAATTGCTACCCCCCTTCCCGTGAGGGTATTTCAGCATTTGATGTAGAGTGGAAGAGACTGCCTTGACCTGGTGCAACCACGGTCGCCCCAAAAGTAAGTTAAAGGTTGCGGGAACGTCCAAGACATGAAATTCAATGTTGTGTTGTCCTGGACCAACCTTGGTTTGAATTTTGACAGTCCCCATCACTTCCCTGCTGGTATTGTCATATGCTCTGATCACTTGAGTAGTTGGGACGAAGTCCGCGGGCTTCAACCCGATTGCATACACTGTCCTGGTTGGGCAGACATTAATAGCAGACCCGGTATCCACAAGTACCACCGGTATCCACTTATCTCTACATTCCACAGAAATGTAGAGGGGTTTGTTATGATTTGTGCCCTCAGGCGGTAGTTCCTTGTCTAAAAAGGTCAAGGCCGGGGAACCTCCTCCCGGAAAAACCAGCTCGACCAGCTGTTCAGGCGTAGTATCTATGGAGAGTTTGGACTTGTCCATAGCAGATAGGACAGCTTGCCTATGTACCCGCGATGCCATAAGCAGTCCCCAGATGGAGATGTCTGCTTGTATCTTCTTTAACTGTTTTA
Organism: Camellia sinensis; assembly: GCF_055761805.1. Classification (NCBI taxonomy): domain Eukaryota; kingdom Viridiplantae; phylum Streptophyta; class Magnoliopsida; order Ericales; family Theaceae; genus Camellia; species Camellia sinensis. The sequence continues at coordinate 95,684,909 of NC_138962.1, forward strand.
GCACAGCTTCCTCTTCAATCTGCTTCTCCTTCTACTTCTCCACCTCTCTATCCTTCCCGGATGCCTTGGGTTGGTCTAGGTGCGGGGGCTTGAAGTACCGCCCGCTTCTCGTCATGTGATCCACCTCATCGAGGTACCAAGTGTCATCCGGTTGATTACTTCCCCAATCTTCATCCGTGTGGGCAAGACATAAGTCATCATCTTCCCACCACATTCCGCTAGCGTTCAAAAGGCACCCGTCCGGTTCGGGCATGTTCGTGCTCACAACACTTTCAGTCTGTATGCCCACAGCATTCTCCGTTCTTGTGCCCGCAGCACTTTCGATCCCTTCATGGATCTTAGCTTTTCCGGTTCTCTCAGAACCTTGTTGTTTTATCTGCACTGGTGCAGCTTGTTGTTCAGCCTTTCTTGCATCTACAATGCTTCCGTCCAGAGCAAAATTCTTCGTACCGGCGCTCTCCGGCAATATAACTTGACTTCTGGCCCTTCCGGCCACAACTGATATTCTCGCCCCTGCCGGGCCCTGTTCTGGTTGGCATTCTCCCACTACATCTGGTTGATCATCGAGCCATCCAGTGGCCTCTGCCGATTCCTCATAGTCGAACCAGTTGATTGCTGCATCCCCTGATTCTTGATCATCGAAAAATTGCAGGTTGGCAAAGTCCTCCTCTACGGCTGTCAGATCATCTGCCCCTAGCCCAGATCCATCCCCCTGGATCATGCACAGCTCTCCTGTCTCTGGAAATTCTATACCCAGCCCAATCTGGCTTGTTGATAGGATGTACTCGCTTGGATCATAGGCTCCCCCGGCAAAACTTTGTCCAATCCCAGATTCAACAACCCCATTCTCTCCTGAAGTTTGCCCTTCCCCATCTTCGATGGCCACCACCGTCGGCTCTGGTTGGGTTGTGGAGATGTCCAACATGCACAAAAAGTCAGTGCAGTCGGGGAGGAATACCTCTAGCTTAGGTAGGTGGGTGGGAGTAATATAGATGCTAGGATCGTAAGACACGACCTAGTCTGGATAAAGTTGACTCTTTTGGGAGGTGGATTTTGGTTGTGTGTAGGGAGGGGGTTGGTTGTGACGTTGGGTTTTTCTGGCGACAAAATCACATTTTTGTCAACGAGGTCTTGAATCTCGTGACGCAGCCTATAACATTGATCAGTATCATGGCCATGCTGCTGGTGATATGCGCAGTACTTGGCCGGGTTGTGAGAGGGAGGGAGTGGATTCGGCAATGGCCCCGGCTCTAAGGGCTTGAGATGTCCCTTTCGGATCAAGACCCTCAGAGCCTTGGATAAAGGCATGTATAGTGGGGTGAAGGTTCTTTGGCCTCTGGGGGGGTATTTGGAGGTTTGAGTATTGCTTCCGGATGCACCGGAGAAGGGTGTGGCTGCCATGGGCCTTGGAAGGGGAGGGGGAATGGTGGCGACCATACTGACTTCCGAGGCTCTTGCGTTTGCAGCGCCACTCGGGCCTGCATTGTTATTTCGGTTGAAAGTCCTCCTCGGTTGCTCCCTATCCTTGTCAAACAAACCTTGCTTCATTGCATCTTCGATTTGTACCCCCATCTCGTGTAAATCTGAGAAAGTGGGAAAGGGGATTACAATCATTCTCTGCATCAACTTTGGTTGGAGATTGCGCACAATCATCCGGATTTGGTCCTTATCCGTAGGCCTCAAAGTCATCAGTGACGCCTTTGCCCTCCATCGGATTACAAAGTCTGAGAAAGCTTCCTTGGGTTCTTGCCTTGTCGTTTTGAGATCACGAGTTGTAATCTCGATCTGAGTGTTGTAAGAATATTGCGCGACAAAGGCCTCTGCCATTTCATCCCAACTCTTCTTCACTTCATCCTCTAACTTCGCGTACCAGTGGGCGGCCACACTCGACAGGGTTTGGCCGAACAGTGAAAGCTTCTGTGGTCGAGTTAGGCCCATTGGCCGCAGGATGTATGAGAATAGCCGAAGATGGACCATGGGGTCGCCGGACCCGTCGAAACGGTCAATTTGCGGCATTTTGAACCTATCGGGCAATGTCACGGCCACGTCGGTGTACCCGTCCTCAATGTCGGGGATGGACTTTACCCCCTGGGATTTCTTGAAGAGCTTCTCAAGCTTGCTCAATTTCAGAGCTGTATGATCAATCTCGAACTCGAAGGGAGAGTCCGGGTGATTAGGTGTATGGGTCTTGGACAGTTGTAGCGGAAGCGAGGGCGGAGCTGGCCCCGTTGGAAGATTCGTGTCCTCTTGTAAGTTTTGGAGATTTGGCACAGCGTTCTGGGTGTTAGGCAGAGTGTTCTGAACAGTAGGTGCCTGCTCGGGTAATGGAGCCCCTGGCGGAGGAGGGACCTGGTGTGAAGCAGATGCCGCATTCTGCTGTTGCAGTCTGGTAATCAGTTCGGCCTGCTGGGCCATGATCTCGGCCTGCTGTTTGACAAACTCATCCCGGCGAATGGCGTCCTGTTGCATGGCTCTCATGGTTTCTTGCATCTGACGCATCTTTTCCTCGACTCCTGTCGGTGTTGCCATGCTGCCTTGGTTCGTCTGAACTATTGGCAAGTCTATTTCTATAGCAGTAATTGGGATCCCAACCTGACTGTCCACTGACGGGGTAGTCCTCTGCTCGGATACACTGCGCTTCCTCGGTCTCTGCCTGATAACCGGGGGTAGAGAATGGAACACTGGCTGTCCGTCAATTAGATCCTCGGATCGATTGAGTCGACGACCTCGTGTCCAAAGTGCTTGGGGAATGTCTGCTGGGTCGGAAGCAATTGTGCTGGAACTACCCTAGCAAAAGATAAATAAAGCGAAAAGGAAATAAATAAACAAATAAACGGACAGCATAGCAGCTTAAAATAAATGCATGACACATAGCCGAGCATAACAACACACAGTTGACAAGCTGAATAGACACTGTCCTCCAACACTGATTATTATCCCTGAATCTCTGTCCTCAATCACTGTACTCAAATCTGAATCTGATACCCGCAGATAACTGATTCTCAAATACTGATTGATGCCCGTAGGCCTGATACCCACAATACTGAACTGACGCCCGCAGGCCTGATGCCCAAACCCTGTAAACTGATACATGCATTTGTATGGAGACGCACCCCAAAAGCACATAACAAGTAAGATGAGAGCCAAAACACCCCTATGTTGGGGTAGGGTTTCCCTGTCCTATTTTGTCAGGAGCTAGGGTTTCACTACACACACAGCGGTTTTCAAACAACCTATAAACGGGTAAGCAACCTGTCCTAGTTTGGAATGGTCACTATGGATCCGAATATGCACTAGGTCGAATGGTCAAAGAGGGTGCCCCGGTAAAACCGGGGTTTGTGTTCCCATACTGGCAGAGCCCACAACCGGTCAGCCTTATGGTCATGCCTTGACAAGACAAGCCTCCGGCAAACCGTTCAGGAATAGCAGATGGAAAATACGGTGTCCTAGGCGCACCAATGCAAATGCAATGCAAAGAAACACACAAGTGTAGTCAAAAACAGATATCACGAGTTCGAGTCAAGTTCTCTAAATCCCCAGCAGAGTCGCCAGAAACTGTAGACGTCCCCGAACACCCCGGGAGGAATGAGCTCCCGTTCTGTTCATTTGGGGTCACTACAGCTCAGGACTCTCAAATTGTCACGATTCTAAGTCTGAACCAAAGAGTCCAAATCCGGCAAATCGTTTTGAGAAAAACAGATTTTTGAAAGAAGTGCCAAACATGGACTGCTTTGCCAGATACAGAGTTGCCACCTAAATATTTTATTTTTGGAGAAATTTAGGAAACCCTAACTCGTTTGCCTAAGGCCACGTGTCCGTCATCACCAAAGTTGCCTCGGCTCGGGAACTTGGGTACGATTGGGGAAGTCACTTCGTGAGCACCCCGCTCGCCCGATCAAAGATTGGCCTCTACTAACCATAATATCTATTTTTGAAAATATTGTATGTTCTTATTCCGGTTATTAGCCTAGTTTTACTATGTGATGCGCACAGCATACAAGTATAGACCGGGTCGCCTGAATTGGAACAAAACATTTCATGCTTGTTTATTTGAAAGATGGTTTGCTACTCGCAAGTAGGCTTAAAATGCAGATTTTGCCACCCGCAGGTGGGCTTAGAAAAGATGGTTTTGCCACTATCTAGTGGGCTTAAAATAAACATTTGATGAATTGTCCCAATCCAAATAACCCTACCTTCACCCACAGGCATTCAGGCAGTTATATCACATAAGCAATTAGCCTCATGGTAAGCATGCTATTCATGGCAGTCACTCACACGCATGCAAGGATGCTAAAGCATAAAACTCACCGAGTACTCCAAGCCAAAACAAAAACTCATTAGAAATCATGCATGAATCCTAAGTATATAGAAATGCCTAATGCAACACATGCAAAAATGCAAACTATAGCAGGCTCGGCTATTCTAAACATGGCATATGGAATGCTACAGCTAACATGTATTCAATTTGGAATTGAAAATACAATGCAGTTAGTATGATGCACCGAGCCCGGTGCATGCAAAATAGATGAATGATACAAACATGCTGTCATACTGTATGCGAATTGAAATATGCCCTAATCTAACCATCATAAGCAGGTATTGGAAGACATACAACACACACACGCACACTTATTACAGTTATACCCTCGCGCAGGGGGTCCGAATAAATAATACAGTCCCGAATAAAAGAATATTACAGTCCAAATAAATATTACAGTCCAAATATGTACAAATTCCTAATTAATTAACAAATTAACTAAGAAAGCTGTAAACTGGCATGCAAGCCAGGGACTGCCTTGATTCCTTTCCGGATGATGAATGATGCATGCCCGGGTTGCCTTTGCGCGGAAATCCATGACGATGCCCCAATTAGCCTCTGTTTACACCTTTTCTTGAAATGCGCGTCGAGCTCCAAAAAGTTGCTGATTCTTCATTTTGCTGCAACAGAGACCAGGAAAGGGGCATGGCAATGTATTTTCACAGATATATGCATGCCTCGATCCTCGTGCCACCAATCACGCATATCGATGCATGATGGCCGAGGAGTCGAAATGTGCAACTCAATATAGAATGAATGCACGCGTAAACACAACAAGAACCTAACTCCATCATGGATGATCCAGAGTGTCGGTGACTTGGAATTGAGACACGTTCCGTCACTCGGAGTACGAAACGTACCTCGTTTCCCATGCCCGGGCTAACTCCTATCCCGAACACGATGCAATATGCATGACATGCATGAAATGCAACTAAGATACAATCCTAACATACACAATGTTATGGAATGGCATACACGCTGCACGAGGTAATACACAACCGAGCATGCACAATGCTATGGATGAAATGGCATACGCAATGCAATAATGGGCTTACACCAACATGAGAGAGCCCCAGCCACACTCACATAGGAGGCCATCAGATGAAAACAAGACAACTCGAAATGCGTGCACGCGTGCACGCAAACCGAGGACCGACCCTCAGGCACCGAAATGCCACTCTAATGAGACATGGCAAAGACATGGAATATGATATGCAACCATGCAAAAATCTGTAGCAAAACGAGGGGGAAAACAACCCCGAAACAAAGCGAAATTATACCCGATGCATGGAACAAGTCCCGAAACATGAATTTGGCGCATGAAATGGCCTATAGCTATGCAATGCATGCAAAATTTGAACATGAGATGAAAAGACAGAAGCAAGGCAGCCCCTAGATAAGCATTTTTACAGTTCAAAGCATGGCCAAACAGCAAACACAAATTGGGCAAAAATAGCATGCAAAAATGGCCCTAAATGTGAGATAATGAAACAACTCACAGCTTCTGACCCCAAACAGATTAAGGCCCTTCAACAAAGTTGAAGAGGGGCCCAAAATATGATCTTTTACAGTTTATGGAAAACCACAAAAACCAGCACAGGTATGGCGAAACTCTCATGCAAGAAATGGGCCAAAAGATGGCCAAAGAAGCAAGTAGTGGTTGCTGGCCTTAAACACAAATGGGCCCTTCAACAATGTTGAATAGGGGCCAAAAATAAAGCATTTTACAGTTGATGGTCGGACCCAAAACAGTATGAAAATATGTCCAAGATGCTATGCAAAAATGAGGCCAAAAGGGAGATATAACACAAAGTATATAAAATATGCCTCAAACCATGAAAGGCCCTTAATAAAACATGAAGAATGGGCCAAAATAAGACTGTTTTCAGTTCTGAAAAGATCCTAAAAATAGAAGCATAATGGGCTAATAAATCATGCAAAAATGGGGACCAAAGAGGGATATAATGACAAGTGGCACATGGAGGTCCCAAATAGTGATGAGCCCTTCTTCAATGTTGAATAAGGGCTCAAAATAAGCCTATCTACAGTTTACATCATGCTCCAAAACAGATCACACATAGGCTAAAAATACTATGCAAGATAGCGGTATATAAGAAGGATAATGAAGCAAGTGCAAGATAGGGATCTCAAATGCCAAAATTCCCTTAATGAAACATGAAATGGAGCTCAAATAAAGGGTACTTTCAGTTTTGGTCGGAGCTCAAAACAACAGGCAAAATAGCTAAAAAAATATTACAAAATTAAGCTCAAAAAGAGGGAATTGGTACTTACCCTTGGAGACAAGTCTTTAGCAACTCTTGGCTTGAGTTTGCAGCACCCCTAAGCTCTGGAGAACACCCTCAAACTGCTGGAGTGGAGGATGGAAGGGTAGGGCTTGGTGGTGTAGTGTAAAATGGTGTAGGGTTTGAAGAATGGAAGCTTAGAGATGGAGAGGGAGAGAGATGTAATGCTAAGAGCTTGAAGGGAAATTTTCTAACCCTTTTTTCAGACCTGGCCAGCCAAGTATATACACCAAATAGGGGGAGAAAAGGAGGGAAAAAGTGGGGGGAAAACAAGCCAAGTTTCCCCCCAAAAGTTGTCCCCCCGGATACAGGTTTTTTGGGGGGAAAAAGTGTACAGCTGTAATGTACACATTGCAAGGATCATGGCCGGCTAGTTTTTGGAGCTTCAGGTGGCCGGCCGGCCACCCCCCATGGCCGGCCGGCCAAGGGTCAAGAAGATTAATGGCCGGCCACCACAAATTGGTGTCCTCCCAGGTGTCCTCAACACAACCCTGTGGTTCAAAATTGTCAACTGTAAAACAGGAGAGAGAATAGGCCATTTTTAGGAAGGGTTCAAAAGCGTCAGGTGGAATTACTGGCTGGCCACCAACTTTTGGTGTCCTCCCATGTGTGTACATCACAAATATGTGGTTAAAAGTTCAAGAAAATGGCCCAAGGGTGTTCAACATTGGCTCGGAAGTGAGAAAAAGCGGGCGTCGGAGGGCGCCGGAGGATATATAACTGGTTGCTGAAACAATTGCTGGCCTCCCACCCTTCTACGGCCTTCCTGGTGATGAAACAGAGGTACCTGCCAAAAATGAACGAAAACCGATGCAAAACGAATGTTCGGGGGCCAGAACGCGCAGTTCGGGGCCCCGAAAACTGCCTGTTAAGCACCGAAAGTGGCATTCGACCACGAAATGGGTCTCTCAGACCTCAGTGTCCCTCAAAAGGGAGTAAATAGGAAGTACGCCAAAAACCGGAGGAATAGGAGATGGTTAAGCGGTCTCGAACCGAGGCACACGGCCTGACGGCTCCGAAAATTGGGAACCGGGTTCCGAAATGGGCAAAATGACCTATAGCCACAAAATGTAGCCCACGGCCACTGAGAGATGGTCTACGGGACCTCTCCCTCCCCTCAGGAAAAGAAACAGAGAAAACCGAATCTGGTTCGCAAACCGAGGCAAGGCACAGAAGAGGGTTCGGAAGTCCAGAGGCAGGGCTCACGGCCAAGACTCTGAAACTTCTGAACGAGCACATTATGCAATATCACCAAACGCTCAACTGGTGACGTCTGAGTCTCGAGGTCGGTCAAAAATGGGGTGTCTACACAAGGTTGGACCTCGGCTAGTCTTTGTTTGAATATGACTTTGGCAAAAGATCATAAACATATAATGTGAACTCTAGTGGAACTCAGGTTCACATTAGGGGTAGAGAGCAGGAATGATAAATAAACTTAAGAGCTTGGGGCTTGTTAAAATTTTTTAGAAAAATTTATAAGCTAAAATTGGCTTAACACTTGTTGGAATTTCAGAGAAATTTACAAGTTGGAGTTAGCCGAGATAATTATGAAAGAAGTATCCGAGGTATATATTACTCGAGATGACCAACTAGGTTGCCAAGCTTGGAAATGTTGAGGTCTTGACAGAAGATATCAAGTAGAAGTAAAGAAACAATACTTGACTGAATAAGTTTAAAGAAGTAACACTTGTAAAAAATATTTTGAAATATTTTTAAGTGTTAGCTTAGGTGTTTTAAGTGTAAAACGAGACAAACAGTTAATATTTATCCAATGTACTTTACCCCGAAGTGATTGCACAAGTTAAGGTGTACTTTGAAGAGATGCAAAAAATATTCTAAGTATGACAGCATGAAAGGGATAGAAGCAGTAAGCATACATGAAGCAAATCATTCAACACTTAGGAAAGAAGAAAGAAGGCAAGCATGCATTCAAGAAAAACTTGTTCAAAAATAGAAAGGCACTTCGGCTTGGCAAAAGAGATTACTTGTCCAAAAGCTACAGAAAATTACAAATTGTTCAAAAGTAAAGCTCAATGCAAAAATTCCTTAGTGTTGGAATTGTGGGCATCGGTCTTAGATTGCTCAACCTCGGCTGTTAGCGTTGTGTCAGCCTCGATTGACAATGTGGCTTTCTTCTCCGTCGCCATCTCGGCGTCAATTTCCAGAAGGGTTTGGTCTAAGCTTTTCTCGGCTAAACGAAACTCGGCCTCAGAAGTTGTTTGTTTGAGAGAGGCATCCTTGGAGACCAAGTCTTCTTCCTCATTATGAGTCAAGTCCATGACTTGATCATTCAATGTTGGGGACTTGGCCCCCTTAGCAACCTCCTCCTCTTTTTTAGCGTCGTCGGACTCAACCTCCTCTTCATTGGCCTCACCGCCTGATCCTTTGGAAGGCGAAGGGAAAGGCACTTGGAGTTTGCTGATATCTCGGAGGTCGGAGTCCATAAGGACAGATATTTTGTTTAGAGCTGTGGTCTAGCTCAGGTAGAAGCCTCGGTTACAGGTTTGGTTGACTTGTTCTTTGTACGCGTCACAGATGACAGCCTGCCCCTCTGACACTACAACAAAAAACATTTTTGGCAACGCTTTTTAGCAACCAAACAAAAATTTAGTTGCCAAAGATACATCATTGGTGATTGAATGGTTTTGGTCACTAAAAACTAAACTTTTGGTGACAAATTTAAAATTTTGGTCACTATTGAGTTTGGCGCCAAGTGATTTTTTTGCGCGGGAGAGCTAAAAATAATTTGGCGACCAAATTAATTTTTAGCGACGAAAATTTTTGTCGCCAATTATATGTCTTTGGTGACAAGCATGACTTGGTCACCGAAAATTTGAATAATATTTATGGCAACCAAATTTATTTGGTTGCCAATAATTTATTTGCCTTTACCCTAATTTTTTATTGCCAAAAGTAATTAACTGATGAGTGACCATCACTTTTGTTCTCCCTTTCTCACTCCATCTGAAACGGCACACACAAGTTGCTCCAAGTAATGTCTTCTTCTTCTTCTCTTCTTCTTCTTCTTCTTCTTCTCTTCTTCTTCTTCTCTCTCCCTCTCCCTTTCCCTCTCCCTCTGCTGCATCGCCGAATCTGAAAGGCACCGAAGCTGTACGGCGGCAGATCGCACCTTGTTTTTGGGTCGATCCCCTCTTCTCTTCTCTATCTCTGATATATGTTGAATGTAGTCCCTCTCCCTCTTAATTTCTCGAGCCGTCGAATGCCAATGGCACAACACCGCTAGGCAGCAGTAGCAGCAGCGCTGGGCAGCAGTAGCAACAGCGCTGGGCAGCAGCAGCGCTGTTTGGCAGATCGATGTTCTCTTCTCTGGGCCAAATGATATTCTGAATGTATTTTCTTAAACCAATTTTTTAAGTTATAGAGGTGAAATAAACTAATTTTTATTTTATTTTTGATATGTATGATATCTATTGTGTGACCTAGATGAACTATATATCTGGCGTGTCTTCAGGGATTGGACTGAAATCTAACCCACTGCTGTATAATAAATTGTTCTTTGAAATTAATATGCATTTATTTATTTGATATTTGCAAGTTTTTTTTTCTTTTTTGTTCAACTACCACAGATTGCCCATTTGATATTATGACTAACAAGTAATACACCATTGTTTTCAAACATGGCATGATTCAAGATTACCTTCATTGTTTTCATTACCTTCATTTTTTTTCCTCATGGTGCATGAAACTGAATGATTCATGGATGCTGCTGCCATTCTTCTTGTGATTTTTGTTAATACATTGATTTTCATTCAATATATATATATATATATATATATATATATATATATATATATATATATATATATATATATATATATATATATATGTATTCGAGAACTGCTTTTATTGATTGTAGTTTGTCAGAAAATATATATTATTTTTTTTTGTTTTTTGCCATGTGACAAAAAATATTTATGTTCTCCCATATATATGTTCTCCCATATTTATGTTCTCCCATATATTGATTGTAGTTTGTCAGAAAATATTTTTGTTTTTTACTGATTTACCTGCTGAACTTAGAGGATTTAAAAGATTGATTTGGATTGATCACAAAGTTAATTCTATCTGGATGAATCTATCCGAGGCTTTTAATTGTACAATTGATCTACCATGTGATGAAGCCCAGTAGACAAGCCAACCAACCAAGACAGTGAAGGTGGAACCAAGTAACACTTTCACTTAATTGATAACTTGCTATCTACAATTTTCTGAAAGACATACTCAATTGGGAAGATAAAGGAAAAGGTGGTCTGATTCTTCGTTCTTGGGATATTCTTTTGCTATCAGCAACAAACTACTTCACTAAACTTATGGAATGTAACTTATAAATTAGTTAAATTTCTTCCTTAAGTGGATCCTTTTCTGTTGCTGGCTTGTCGTGCTGTTTAATGTGCTTCAGTGTGACACACATGCCTTCTTATATTAAATTATTGAGACATGTTTGACAAAATCACCATCTCAAGGGAAATTTACCAACTGTTTGCAAGCTTTTAGGCCCATGATAGAGCTTGAGAAATTCTTAAATGGCCATCATTTTCAGGGACAACACATCGTTGTATCCCTCTCCTATGAAAAATAAATAAATGAATGAACACCAGGTAGGAAGTATCTGGTACATCCTCTTCTGTTATTTCTCATCTGAGAGACAATCATGCTAAATTTTGGATCTGTGCTGCTAATTTATGGGGTTCGTGCCTGCATTGACTCTTTGATTCTATGAATTACAGAATATTAAATTGAAGAAATTTAGTAGGACAAATAAGGTAGAAAATTAAAAAAAAAAAAAATTGAAGACAGGACATGAGTATCCTTATATGTTATTTGACATTCATTTCATGCTCATAACTCTCCATTAATTTCGTGTATAGTGCGATTTTAATTTAAACTTTGATTTATAGGCTATCGGTTAATGCATAGAGATAAAAAAGCTGCACTTGTTCGTTGGGGGCAATTACTACATCAGGTAATATTTGACTATTTGTTAAGGCTTTTTTAATTTATTTGGAGAATTTTGACATTTTTTTTATATTAAATTTGTAGCTATTAGAGAATTCACTTGTTGTATTATTAGTTTCTTTTTACTACTGTGAACGTATCATAACACATACGTACATAAAAATATGGAATCCTAATGTTTTGAGCATTCATGATATGACAAACAATTAGATGATCCAAGAAACTATGTGATATATAAATAAGATAAGACCAAATATGCTAATTAGGGGGTGGTTGTGTTTTGCTTAAAAATCTCAAGTCCATGTCTAATTCAAATAAATAAGTCAAATTGCTAAAATCACATCTATTAAAGAAATTGATTGAATTTGATTAGTTTTGTTTTTTTTTTAACATGCTTTATAAAAAAAAATAAAAAACTAGATGTGATTTCTATTCAATTTTTTCCCATCTAATCCATTCAACTAATCAATACTTTTTCACAGTGGAGGATTTCTTTTTTCTATTTTTTAATTGTGAAACGAAATAGTTGGCTTTGTAGGTGACCAAATATGGACAAGAGTTGGATGTTACTTAAGAATAGGATGAGTTCCCAGTATCGAGATGGGGTGAAGGCTTTTGTTCACTTCACAATGTCAAATGTAAGGCCAAATGATAAGATTCGTTGTCCTTGTATGGACTGTTTGAATTGTGAACAACACACCAGTAAAATTGTGGAGTATCATTTGGTCGCGAAAGGTATGTCCCCTTCTTATAAGACTTGGGTGCATCCCGGGGAATCTGTTCCCATTAATCAATCTCATGTATTGAATCATGACAACCACAATGACTATGGAAGTGTTGGGGATAGAATGGAAGAAGATACAGATGCAGATCAAGATGAATTCCTAAATTTGTTAGAAGATGTTTACATGGGGACTATCATGAATGATAATGAAAATGACGGGAATGAAGAGGACGATGACGATGATGTGGATAATAATGTTGAAGAAGAGGATGTGCGCACCTTTGATAAATTATTGAATGATGCTCAAAGAGAGTTGTACCCTGGGTGTCGTAAGTTTTCTGTTTTATCATTTGTTGTTAGGATGCTTCATGTGAAGGTGTTGAACAAGTGGAGCAATAAATCATCCAACATGTTGTTGGGGATATTAAAAGACCTTTTACCGGTAAGTGATCAAGTGATTCCATGGACCCTTTATGAAGCCAAAAAATTCTTGCGTGACTTAGGCTTAGGATATGTGACGATTCATGCATGTAAGTATGATTGTGCACTTTTCTGGAAGGAGAATGCAAATTTGGAAAATTGTCCAATTTGTCAGGAGTCCAGATACAAGTTGAATGATGGAAAAGGTAAGAAAATTCCTCATAAGATCTTAAGATACTTCCCGTTGACACCGAGGTTGTAGAGATTATATATGTCGAGAAAAACAGCTATAGATATGAGATGGCACAAAGAAAAGCGAGTAGATGATGGGATATTGAGACACCCGGCTGACGGTGAGGCATGGAAGGATTTTGATAGGAAACATCCTGTGTTTTCCCAAGAGGCTCGAAATGTGAGGTTAGGGTTGGCTACTGATGGTTTTAATCCTTTTGGAAACATGAGCAACTCATATAGTATGTGGCCTGTGATTGTTGTGCCTTACAACTTGCCTCCTTGGAAATGTATGAAACAACCATTTAGTATGTTGTCATTGCTTATCCCTGGACCACAAGCACCAGGTAGGGATATCGATGTTTACATGCAACCATTAGTTGATGAGCTGAAGGAGTTGTGGGAAGATGGTGTGCTTACATATGATGCCTCAACTGAATTAACTTTTCGAATGCATGTAGCTGTTATGTGGACAATTAATGACTTTCCTGCATATGGAAACTTGTCTGGATGGAGCACGAAAGGTTATTTGGCTTGTCCTACATGTAACAAGAATGCATCTTCACAACGGTTGAGAGGTAAAATAGGGTACACAGGCACTCGCCGTTACTTGCATGATGACCACCCTTGGCGTAGGAGTCGACTTTATAACAGTAAGGCTGAGTTTGTGTCAAGACCTTTGGAGTTATCAGGGGAACAAATCTTAGAACAATTGGATTCAGGGACATACAGACCATTTGGAAAGCATCCAGCCAATAAGAAAAGAAAAAGGGGAAATCCAGTATTAAATTGGACCAAAAAAAGCATCTTCTTTGAGTTGCCATATTGGAAAACACTTAAACTCAGACATAACCTAGATGTTATGCACATAGAAAAGAATATATGTGATAGTTTGCTTGGAACATTATTGAGTATAGATGGAAAGAACAAAGACACAGAAAAAGCACGCATGGATTTGGAAGATATGAAAATAAGGAAGGAGTTGCACCTGAAGAGGCGTGCCGATGGATCATTTGAAAAGCCCCCAGCATTGTACAGCTTGTCCTCAGATAAAAGACATGGTTTCTGTGAGTTTTTGAAGTCAATTAAGTATCCTGATGGTTATGCGGCAAACATCTCAAAGTGTGTAAGCACAAAAGGTGATAAGTTAACAGGCCTAAAAAGTCATGTGTCATATCCTTCTACAACAACTTCTTCCCATTGGAATGCGTGGATATCTTCACAATGATATATGTGTCGCATTATTTGAGTTGGGAAATTTCTTTCAAGAGCTTTGCTCAAAGACATTGAAGGTGAAGGATTTGAAAAACTTAGAGGATCGCATAGTACTCATATTATGCAAGCTGGAGAAAATTTTCCTACCAGCGTTCTTTGATGTGATGGTCCATTTGGCTATTCATTTGCCTCGCGAAGCCATTCTTGGTGGGCCTGTGCAATATCGGTGGATGTATCCCATTGAAAGGTACTTACTAACTTCTTAATACACTAGAATAGTTAAATTGTAGCACAAACTATATACATATATATATTTATAAAAATGTGAGTATGTGTAATAAAAGTATTCTATTGTTTGTTTCATAGGCTACTTGAGGGTATGTTGCAAATCGAGCTCGTCCAGAAGGTTCGATCGCAGAAGCTTATATTGTCAAGGAGTGTCTCACATTTTGCTCAATGTATCTGGGTGGGGTTGAAACTGTATTTAATCGAGAGGAACGAAATGTCGATGTTGGTGTGCATGAGTCGGGGTTAGAGGTCTTTACGCAAGATGTTCGTCCTTTTAGGCTAATGATAAGGGCTTCTGATGTGTCTCAGAAAGAACGTGAAATGGCTCATTGGTTTGTCTTGAATAATAGCCTTGAGTTGGACCATTATCTAGAGTAAGTTTTTATCTTGTTTTTTTATTTATTTTTATTTTTTTATGTGAAATTATGTTTTCAATATAATATGTTACTTATCAACTATATGTTTGTAAATAGGCAACATAAAAATCTTTTAGAAAATCAAGGTGCTCGTGACATCACAAAGAGACAAAAAGAGGAATTCCCCAAGTGGTTCAAAGAACATGTAAGATATAAGCGTAAACTTTATTGACTTATACTTACATGAATACTAATATAATGATTGAAATTGATTATGTCCTTATGTAGATGAACCAGTTACGAGCTCAAGGATTACCAGAAGCAATTGATGAATTGTGGTCATTAGCAAATGGTCCTAGTAGCATAGTTAATTTGTATTCAGCTTGCATTTCCAATGGTGTTCGATTTCATAGTAACGATCGTGACAATCGTCGTAAATGCCAAAATAGTGGGTTGGTTGTGGAAGGGGAGCATGAGGGACAAACAATTGACTTTTATGGGTACTTGAATAGAGTGTGGGAGATGCATTATATACTTGGACATCGAGTTGTTTTATTCCAATGCGAATGGTTCAACACCGGTAGCAATAGAACATTACACATTGATGCACATTTCACAAGTATTGATGTCAAAAGTCGATGGTATAAAGATGATCCATTTGTCTTACCAAGTCATGTGAAGCAAGTTTTCTACGTTGATGATACAAAGTTAGGTGGACATTGGAAAGTTGTACAAGGACTACAACATCGAGGAATATGGGATGTACCAGAATAGGATGACGTTGAACCTGATGATGTATTCCAACAGAATGAAACGACTAATGTTGTCCCAATCAGTGTTGAAGACCCCGTCACAATCTCACTTCATAGGAATGACATTGATCCTCAGATTATCCCAAGTGAGGTGGTTTTAGAAACAGTCAGTCGAGGAAACGACGATGATGTTGATGATGAAGAGACATGCGATAATGAAGATGATTACTAAGAGCATTGTCACTATCCGAGAAGATGAGCTATATAGTCATTTTGATTGTAATATGGATTTTGACATGGAACTTTAAATTTTTATGTTTTGTGTGACACTATTGTTTAAGTGCCTTTCTTGTTTCAGTTTGAGCGTAATGATTATCCAAGAATATGTTTCAATGCATCTGTGTTTGTGTGTGGCCCTCTCTCTTTCTCTTTCTTAATTTTTTTTTTTGTCTCTTATGCCATGTTATTGTTTAGTTATCACTTATGTATTGATTTTATCATACGTCCATTGATATTAATGTAATTGCTTATTTTATATATGCTTCACACATGTAATAATTGAGTTGTTGTATAGATGGCAGGGCCTGGTAAAGTTAGAAGTGCAGCATCATCTAAAGTTGCTCTACTTACCCAGCAAGCTCCAGCTAGAGTTGCTGCCCCTACTCAACATACACCATCTAACTTAACTCCATCTGCTCAAAGTGTACCATCTACAAATGCTCTATGTATCCAGGCTGCACCATCTACAAATGCAACTACTACTCAGGCTGTACCATCTACAAATGCAACTACTACACAGGTTGCACCATCTACAAATGAAGCTACGACCCAAGCTGCACTATCTACAATTAGTTCGCGTACCCGTTCTACACAGGTAAGGGGTCAGACTCGAGGGAAGAACATAGCGCATCTCATAGCAAAAAATGGTGGCAAAAAACTTCCTGTTTGGGTCCCTGCAGATGCCAAGGTGCCAGTAGGGCCTTATGCCACTCCATTTGCAAATGAAGTTGGGTTACAAATAAGGATGGCTGCACCTATCATTGGCGTAAGTAAGTGGGATAAGATTGACGAGATTCATAAAGCCCCAATCATTCAGGTAGTTCGGGTACTTGTATTTGTTGATTTGTAAATTGTTAGATTATCACCATTACTTACAGTTTAATATTAATAAAAGTATTCATATATTTGCAGGATAAATTTGAGATTGTTGATTATGATGAGGATGAAGAGGTTCGGAAAGCTATCAACAAGAAGTGTAAAACCCTTTACAAAAGTTGGCGTAACAAGATGAAAACACATTACTCGAAGTTGGTAGAAGCTGGTGTTGACCCTTACACTAAGCCTTACAAAGGGGTCGACCATGAGGCTTGGGTACACATGATTAATCATGTGTGGCTTAATAGTGATCATCAGGTAAAACTTCATAAGTTAAAGAATCATGTTTCAATTTCAATTTAATTTTACTAATCAATTACTTTTGTAGGAATTGGCTGAAAAAGGGAGGAATAGTCGATCGAAGTTACCATATAATCATACAATGGGCTCTAAGTCATTTAAAGCTGCAATGTATAGAGAGGTGATGCATTTAATATATTTAAAAGTGTGATTGAGTTAAATTTAATTATGTATACTTACTTTTAAATTAATATATTTAAAAGTGTGATTGAGTTAAATTTAATTATGTATACTTACTTTAAATTGACGGAATTAGGGTACCGCAAAGGTTGACATTGTAGATTTCCACAAAGATTCCCATTGGAGCAAGAGAAAGGCGGATTGGATAGCCCCAATATGTGGTGAATTACATGTAAGTATGCCAATTAATATAGTTACATATTTCTGTAATTGGTTCTATTTGTTAAAGTTGTTTACAAATTGATAGGAAGCTTTGAAAAAGCGACATGAAGAATCTTTGGAGCCTGGGGCAGTACCTTTAACTCAGGAGCAACTGTCAATTGAGGTTCTTGGAATGAGTAAATCGGGATACATAAAGGGCTTTGGAGTTGGTCGAAATCCATCCTCATCCAAATCTTCTGTTAGTACACAAGCACATGTTGAGGTGGTTTCGAGCCTGGAAAAACAAATAGAGTCATTGAAGAATTTGGCTGAGGTCCAGCAACAACAAATTGCAGCCCAGAACCTGGTAACACAAGAGCAAGCTAGAAAGATTGAAATGCAAAACAAAAGGTTTGAAGAGATTGAAAATTTTATGAGGATGTACAAGGATCGGGCAAACATGCAAGTTGGTCAAGAGGATTGTTCATCAGAGGAATTTTATTGATAGCTTGCTCTGTAAGTATACTTTTCAGAATTTAATTTTCATATCACTAAAAACACTTCACTTAATATGTTGGTTGATCCCTCTTCTTGATTGTTGCTAGTTGATTATATTTTTAGAAATTGAAAATTGTGAGTTAGATGAATCCAAGTATTATTCACCTATTATGACACACTACACTAGTATGTGGGTTGATACTAAATTCTAATTTTTCTTCTTCTAAGTTCTAACCAATTTCCTCCTTTCTCAGCTACCTACCTATTGTCAAATCCCATAACAAGTAGCATTTTAAAATATGTTGAGAGGCCAAGTAAACCAAATTTAGATTCGGATTATGCTAAAACCAGTCTGAATTCAATCTGTTGAGAGGCCTATATGCTAAATAAAGAAAATGAGATGTGTGGATGAAATATAGTTCGGGGAGGATGTGTGGGTTTAGAGAGGAACTAGAGAAAAGAAAATAAGAGTTCAAGAAGGAGACTAGTAGAGTTTAGGAAGGAACTAGAGTTTAGGAATGAGAGTTTGAAGAAACGCCCAATGCGATTCATGAGTTGACATTAGCAAGTAACTTGCTTGACTTCGCCTATAAGATAATTGTGTTCCCTTTTTTTTATGTGTATTGCTATTGTTCATAAACCTATTCATATGTTGATTCCAATGATTAATATCTTGCTTGAATGTGTTTTCTTGTGCAAGTCTAAGACACGGACAGAGAGACCCATTTATTGGTATCCATCTTTGCTGGTTTTTGACTTTCATCTTGTTGCATTGTTAGCTTTGCCAATGAGCTACTAGTCGTTTTTGTTCTTTTCTATATCATGTGTATAGTAAATTGAGAATTGCCTGAAGCAACAAAATGGCCAAACTGGTGAGGCTGAATTTTCATGAATTTCCATTGCAGTAGTAGTTTTTTTTGTTGTTGTTGTTGGAGTGTCAGTTAACTTATGTTGCATTCGGTGGATTTGGGTGCCAAAACTTTGAATGAGTGCAAAGCATTCAAACACAATTCTGAAATCTCCTTTTGGGGAGTGATTGTAGATGCATGTGATAGATTAAAACTAACTTTATGAATTAGTTCATATATACCAAGTTTAACTAGTGAATCATGTGTTACTTTTTGATTTTGGTATTTTGAAATTTTGTAATTCACCGTAGGAAAATTTGCTCTCAATTTGTTCATCTGTAATGTGAAACTAATGTTTTTAGACCAGGACCTTTATTATTAACATTTTAACATTATAATTTTTTTTTTCATATGTTTGACAGATTGGCAATGGATGGAATATAGTTAGGGGAGCATCAAAGGATTACATTTTGAATTTTTGGATATGTTTTGTCATAGGTTTTTGTTATAAATTTGCAAGCTTGGAAGGTTTTTTGGAATTACATGTTTGAAGTTTTTTTCATATGTTTGATAGATTGGCATATGGATGAAATATAGTTCGGGGAGCATCAAAGGATTACATTTTGAATTTTTGAATATATTTTGTTATAGATTTTTGTTATGAATTTGCAAGCTTAGAAGGTTTTTGGGAATTACATGTTTCAAGTTTGGGATTGTAAGAGATTTGTACTTAAATTGGATGTTTTGGATTTGATATGTTGTTTATATTTAATATGGTACTACTTTTGAATTAAGTTTATATTTTGAATGCTTTGCACAAGTGTGTTAATTTGAATTATATTTTGCTTATGTTTATAGGTTTATGAATTATGTATTGAACAAGGAAATTGTTAAAAAAAAATTATAAATAATGAATTTTTGGTGACAGGTTTTTTTAGTTGTAAATTTACTTTTGGTGACATTTTATTTATGTTGCTGAAAGTATGTGTCCATAAATTTTTAGCAACCCAAAACTTGATTGGTCGCCAAAAGTTTTAACATTCAACAACCAATTCTTTTAGTCACTGAAAGATATTTTTAGCGACGCATTAATATGTCGCTGAAACTTAACATGTCACCAGCTGAAGGCTAATTTTAGTGACTAAATGTTAATTAATGGCGACGAAATTTTAGTCTTTTGGCGACGAAAATGTTTGGTCGCCAATTTATTTATAAAGGCAACCAAAATTGATTTGGTCGCTGAAGCACTTAGTGACAGGGCTTCAGCGACCAATTTTGTTCATGTCGCGGATACTTTCAGCAACCAAAATTACACTTTTGGTGACTAAAAAATAGGTCGCTAAAAGTGTTTTTTGTTGTAGTGTGAGAATGCTTTCTCGTCGGTCACCTTGATCTCGGCCTCCTTCGTAGCCAGTGCTTTTTGGAGTTCTTCCTTGACCTCAGTAGTCTTGGCCTCGACATCCTTGATCTCAGATTTTAGTACTTCACCTACAGCCTCGGCCGCCTCAGCTTTTTCCTCGGCCTGGTCTTGGGCTCGTTTGGCTGCCTTGGCCTGATCCAACAAAACTTTGATCTTGGTCTCAGCGTTGTTCAGAGAGGAGAAGGAGCCAGCAATTTCCTTGGTTTTGTGCACTAACTCTTCTTTGAAAGCCTCGACTTTCGTAGCGAAAGAATGGGCACGCTTGATGGCCTAGAAAGAAAGAAACAAACAAGTTAATATGAAGAACTTAAAATACAAGCCAAAAAATACCATGTGTTGGGAACTTACCAAGACGGAATGTTGCATTATTAGAGCAAAATTTTCATATTCATTGATCTCGGCCATATGATTGAGATCAGTTAGAAGGAACACGACTGTGGAGAGAGCGATGCCGACCTTGATACTATCGATGGCGCTGTCATCGGCCTTCATTAGCTTATCACCAATCATAATTGTAGGGGCCCAAGGCTCATTGGCTTTGAAAGCACTTGGGCTTGCGACAGGTTTTGACCTCGGCTTCTTCGACCGAAGGGCATCAGATGGCTCAGCCTCGGCAGGCCTCTTCTCGGCGTTGGAGGCACTTTTCTCAATCTCTGCCAATCTTAAGATTGGCACGATGTCTTCGGTGTCAATTTGAGTCACACTAGTTTTTGCCTTGGCACGCTTCACCTTTTTTGCTTTAAACTTGGGCTGGGACTCTGATAGGGAATAGGTGACAGTAACCACTCCTGGCAGGTTGGCCAGGAGGTCTTCCATAACTGCTTTTCGGCTCATATCGTCGGTAGCTGCAGCAAGGGTAACTTTGGTGCCACAGTGAATTGTTAGAAATGCAATGGGTGGGTTTGCTGGATCGTAAGCCGACGCCTCAGAGTCTTGACATTTGTGGCTATGAGTTCTTCCTGCTGGTATGTTTGCTGGGGCACAATGACGGCGTTGGCGCTGGGATATTGGGATAAGTTGGGAGGCAGAAGCTGACGGCAACTCAACTGGATCAGAAGAGGAAGCCTGATCAGCTCTTGGCAAAGAAGTGACTGGAGGGGTTGAGGTAGATGATAGAGTTTGACTTTTCTAAGGGACGTTGGGCAAAGCCGATTTGTATGTTGGTATGTAATTCATCAGAAGAGGGGCCTTGCGCCTTTGCATAGGGAGTTCTAAGAGCTTCTTTAGATCTCAACTGGGGACGTATGATTATCGAAATCCATTGGCTGGCTGAGGAAGAACTACAAAAAAACAAAGAGCAAACATTAGTAGAGATGAATGAGTTAGCAAGCCTTAACCAAAATGGAATTACAGTAAGATGACTAAGTCTTACCACCACCCTCTTTAAAAACTGCTCAGCGCAGAGGATAGAGATGAAGATCGTCATCAGGAGCAAACTCCCAGTTGTTTGAGACGATGCAGTAATCATCTCCAGCACCCTTGTTGGAGTTTGGAAGGTCAGCTATTAGTTTGAAGGCGGTGGATCTAGGCTTAAAAGTAGTATATGTAGCCTTTTTCAGACTTGAGGCCATACATGGCATAGCAGAATTGGATATCAGCTAATGTGATCCTAGCATTTTCTCGGTGTCCTAGTTCGATTATGCCATTGATAACCCTATATGAGTTTATGGAAAGCTGCATGGGTTTGAGTTTGTAATAGTGAAGGATTTCTCGAAAGAGAGTATCTAGAGGAAACCGAAGTCCGCATTCAATAAATGAAACAATAGAGAAGGGCATGAAGTCTCCATCAAGTATGATAGAGTCCTCCTCCCTAGCTAACCTCAAATGGACGTCGGCTGGGATAGAGAACTCCCGCCTAAAATGCTCTAATTTTTCTGGGGTGTCTACCCTCCACCTAAACATGCCCATTATCTCGGTAAGAGAGGGTTGGGCAACAGAATGATTGATATAGGTTTAAAAACCTCGGCTAAAACATAAATAGGAACTGGTGCAAGGGTTTTTGAAGATCTAAGGGGAATTCGTTTCGATTTTCCTAAGGAACAAGGTTCTAAAGCAAATCCCAAATCTAGGAACTACAGAAACAGGAAGTGAAGGCAAAAATCTAGAAATACAACAAGAAAAGCAGAAAAAGAGCATGATTCAGAAATGAAGAAAGCAACTGAGATTCAAAAATTAAAAAAAAAAATCATAAATTTTTAGAACAATAAGTGAGTGCGTGCAAGGCAGTGTGCAAAAACTAGGAGCAATAAGCACACTCTCGAATTCAGGAACAGATTATGTTACATGAAACAGATTCAAGAAACAAGAAATGATGACCAGAGCGCGAAGATAGAAATAAAGAACAACTACAAATGCATATACAGATTCCACAAAAGCAGGCGTGAAGTGAAACGCATAGCAAAATTCAAAAGGAGGTTGTATGAGCATGGCCAAGGAGAGTAAACAACAGTGGAGAATTAAAGTTAAAATAAAAAGAAATCGGAGGAATTACCGATTGAAGCCGGAGTGAGATACGTCGGAGTCAGACAAGTTGAACGATCAAAGTCAAAATGATGAGTGGTGTGCCGACGGTAACGAAAATGCAGTTGTAGAGAGCTCGTGAACACAACAATGGAAGATTTGAAAATGTTAGAGAAAGAGAGTCTAAGAGACAAGGGAAAATTGTGAATTGTAAAAGTGAAAAGACAGCGAGAGAACGAAGAGTTTTGTCAAAAACGCGAAAAGGCGGCAAGCCATAATAAAATGCTTTGGACGACGTGTTTGTCAGGCGGCGTGTGCAGAAACAACACAACCTGATAGCACGTGTCAGGTACGAACCAATGAGAAAGAGACGCATGGTGGAAACGGTTTAGAAAACCGTGCATGACAGCTCATGCGCAGAAAAAACTCTTGGAGTTCTTGATTTAATGAATCGAAAACCTAGGCTAGGGGAACGATCTCGGTTAAGGAACTTGAGGAACTTGGTTCTTGGTCATTAATGGAGATGGATAGTTGAGTCCTGAGTACTTGAAACTGACGAGTCATGATCTTGGTTGAAAGAAAGAATGAATTTTTAGCTAACGTTCTAAAGGAAGAAACAATGTAGATTCCATCACCTCAGGTTGCCGAGGTAATAGAACCTAGGGGGCAGTTGTGGGGACATATTTTGTGAATAACAGCACGTGGCTAAGGTGACGCCAAAGTGTCAGCCGAGGTGCCATGTGGCCTGGTCATGTTGCCGAGATAATCTCAACTAGGCCGAGGTTATCTGCGGAAATACTGAAATCCGAGATAAGCGGATAAAGGGACAAGAGTCCTAGAATAGGAGAGGGTCTCAGTTAGGATAAGGATAAGGCTCATGAAGAGTTTATCCCTATCTAGCCGAGTGTCCAGGATGAGCATTGAGCCCGAGTCTACTGAAGTGAGACTTCTAAAGGAATCAGGTCACTGCTGGTTATAAAAGTGAGGCACCCTCGTGGGTCTAAGGTGAGTTCTTTCTTGTGAGTTGAAGCACAATTTGCTATCTTTGAGAGATATTGATTACTGACTTGATCGTCGGAATGCCCCCCAGGTGGACAAACCACTGCTGGATTCTTATCTTTCGGTGACAAGTTGTTCGGGCTTAATCTATTCTGCTGGTACTCTCCAGCTAAGTTCCCTGTTTGGTTGTGTGGTCAGAAATCAACACCCACATCTTCAAACAAACACTAAAGTTTATGTCCATGTACAATACACATCGGCGTTTACTATGTAAGTTATGACGTTTATGATATTGATATTATAAATGTTATAATCAAAACACCTTAAGTTATAATTAAAAATATATATATAATAGATCACAATCAAATATCACATGAACATAACTAAACTACATCGTTTTGACTATTTCTTTTCAATTCAAACAATTTTCAAACAAACTTAATTAGTAAAAGATAATAATAAAGTAAAAACACTCATTGATTTCATATAATTTTATATTTTTTTGAAGGTGAACAAAATATAAAGACATAAAAACACTCATTTTATATTTTTTATAATGGTTCCCAAATTTGGCGGAAGGACGGTGAAGCGAAGACGGAAAACTCTGTTTAATTAGTTTGAGAAAAGACAAAAACGTATATTGTTTAGCTTCTTGTTTTAATAAATAGGGATTTAATTGAAGATGCAAAATCATATAGTTTTGTTATAATAAATTAGGAATTAATGTAAACCCTAAAAACAAAATTTATTGTATGTTAATTTCATATGTCCATGTTTTACTATTTTGTTCTAGTAATTTTGTTTTATTCGGAATCTATAATATGTTCTTGTAATTTTGTTAATCCGAAATTCATCTTGTAATCTGCGGGAGCCGAGTAATTGGATTTACTATTTGGCAAACATGGCATATCCAAGCTCATCTAAGATGGGCCAAACTTAGTAAGATCCACTGGCCTCAAATGATTCATTGCTGAGTAAATCTAAATGGTGTCCGAAGTGCAATTCGAATACAAAATGCAGTGCGTTGAAGCCGAATAAGTAAGGGAACTCGGCATAATGATCCACTTGAGTAGGCCCAAGTTGTCCCTTTCCCGATAAGGGGTAGGGGGATGGGTTTTGACATGGTAATGATCAGAAGTTACAGGAAGAGATATCAAGTAAAATGTCTATAAAAGGAGGTGAATGGTGAAAGGAAAATGTATGTTCTAATAACTTGCACTTTAAGAAATATAGGGACTTCTTCCTCTCTTGAAAAAAGACTAACTTACTCGTTGGAGTGCTAATTCCGACATCTCAGACCGGAGTATTTTTCCTGTTTTAGACAGTAGAACAAGGATCTTTCAAAAACTTGTTTGAAGTGAAGAAGTAATGCAAAACTACCCCTCACATAATCTATATTCCATGTAATTTATTTTCAAGTTTTATATCTCTTTTAAGAATTAAAAACAAGATTGTTTTATATTCTCTATTTTATTTTATCTAATTTATTTTTCAATTATTATGAAAAATTACTAACAATTTTTTCTGTGAATTTTTTAAGTACATGAAGAGAGTTGCACCCCATGTTTTGTGTAATTAATTTTGGTCATTTGAATAGATTTGTAATTCCCCCCAAAAAAGAGATAAAAAGGTGGAGATAGAAAAAAAGAAAACAAAAAGTGTAAATGGGAGAGAGAGAGAGAGAGAGAGAGAGAAAAATAAAATAAAATAACAAGAGAGGGGGTGGTCCATGTGTTAGTGCTCTGTTAACATTTGATTAGTTAATGGTTCGAGGAATGCATAATAATTTTCCCTTAATATGGGATTCCATTAGCACAAGCCTAATCAATAGAAATGGGTAAGTGCACAATGTGGTGGACCAAAGTATAATGAGTAATATTAGGAGATTTTAAATATTTTATTAATGTTATGTTGTTATATGTTATTGTCATGTTAGTTGTCATGTTTGAGTGTAATTTCTCTTTTGTGATTCATTCTAAAATAATTTCTCCAAGAATGTGATAGTGAAAGGGACTTCAAACTCGCAAAGTATTTGTTATATGTTATGTTGTTCATGTAAGCCTTTGTGTTAATTAGGAAGAAAAATAAGCTGTTATTATATGTCCATCTGTGTTTGTTGATGATAGATTTATGTAAAAAGGCATAAATTATTACGTGGGTTTAGAATATTGACCATGTGTTCAACTAATGATATTTCATAATTTGTTCATATTATCTTTTGCTTCTGTTATTATTATTTTTTTTTTTTTGTCGGCTGTAATAAGCATATAGTCTTATTATTGGACATGTGCATAACTAGCATAGTATTTAGAAAAGACAGAATAATTACTTATAAAAATGAAAATTTCAGAACACGAGACTCTTGTTGCTATAGAATTTAAGAGGATTAGATGTACATAGCCCTAATCCAGTATGCAAAAAAACTCAACTATTTTTTTGTAATTATTAAAATATTTGTTAACAAAAAGGAAAAAGAACGAAGATCCATTAGAACTTCTGAGCATAAGTTAACATGAATGTATGGTTTCCTTTTTGAAATGATTAACCACTTTATATATTTATGACGTTTATTACACTGCTGGAAATCGCACTTTTAGCGGCGTTTAAAAAACGCCGCCATATGTATCAAAAACGCCCCTAATTCCTTTTGTGGCGTTTAGTACCAAACGTCGAAGCTGCGGCCGTCGCTGTAGCTTTGCGACGTTTTAAAAACGTCGTGATATTAGTACAGGCGGCGTTTTTTAAAACGCCGCCAAATGTCCCACCACACGCACGCTGACGTCACCAACAATATTTAGCGACGTTTTTGAAACGCCGTCGTATCTGTTTTAAAAATATTACCGTTACTGTTGAGGGATTAGGAGGCGTTTGTAGAAACGCCGTCATATCTTCCTTTTTTTTTTTTTTTTTTTTTTGGGATATTATGCTAATTTTATTTGATTAAATTAAAAAGAATACCTGTAAAAAATATTGAATTTAGTTTCTCATTCAATTAATAAAAAAATACCTATAATAAAACTAACATACAAAATATTAACTCCTATTCAAATATCTGTAATAAAACTAACATTTAAAATAATAACTCCCATTCAAATAACAAATGAAGCATTAATTCAATTTCACATTAAAAAAAAACTAACATTTAAAATAATAACTCTCATTCAAATAACAAATGAAGCATTAATTCAATTTCTTATTCAAAAAAAAACTAACAAACCGTGTTTAAGTAAGAGACTACAATTTGTAAAATTTTGATTCCAGATCTGCTAAAATGAAAAAATCCATCCATCTTGTCATAAAACATAACCCACCAAACTCAAATCTTGTCTCAAACTGCTGCTGAGCTACAGTTGCATGTTCAATCATTCCTTTCTGGAAGGTAGCATCAACTTGCTCAAACATGGCTTTGCATGACATCTCAAAGGCAGGAATAACGGAAGCTTCCAAACTAGACTTCAATGCATCCTGCATATTGAATCGCTCAAACAGTCAGATCAAGATTTCCAGATTCATTTAGTAAGGCATACAATCTCCTCAGGTCAGATACTGCTAGAGAGAGAGAGAGACCCATAAAAATTTTGAAGTTATTTAACAACAATTACAAAACATCAATTAATCCCATATACATGCATAACATACTCAAGAAGAACTAGAGCCAGACACTACATTTGAAAAGTTGAGAGATAATGGACTGTCCACCCAAGATGAGTTTATGTCTCTGCAGGAATGCTGCTTTGACAAAATAAAAATGATAATTTAAAATATGACATTCACCAAGTGTCTCATGCACATCACATTAAGAGAGAGAGACAGAGAGAGAGACCTTAATATCTAAAGATTACAAGAAAAAGGGCTCT
Organism: Camellia sinensis; assembly: GCF_055761805.1. Classification (NCBI taxonomy): domain Eukaryota; kingdom Viridiplantae; phylum Streptophyta; class Magnoliopsida; order Ericales; family Theaceae; genus Camellia; species Camellia sinensis. The sequence continues at coordinate 95,712,351 of NC_138962.1, forward strand.
GAGAATCAACAAAGTCTCAAACGAACCAAAATCCCTCAATAACCTTTAAGATAGTTAATGATATAGCAAGAAGTGAATAACAGATCATTCAGCATAAAAATGAAATCCAGAATTTGTAAGGTCATAATAACATAATAGAAAGAATCACTTCAGCGTCAATAATGCTCTCCATACTGCTCCATAATGTCATCTAAAATACATCCACACTCAATCAGTAAAATCCTAGCACTATAAACTTATGCATACCTGAAGAGCTTGCTTGCCAGAAGTTTGAAATTGTGCTTGGATCTGCCTAGCAACAGTAGCTTCAAGTTTTGAATTAACTGATTTCTCCAGTTGATTCACTGCCTTATCACCAACTCCTCTCTGCACCACATGGGCATCAATTAGTTCTCAACAAGACTACATCCCTAGTATAAGACTTGGATCTTTTAGAATATCAACCTGAAAAGCCTCTGTAATAGCCGTAGATATTGTTTTTTCAATGGCCGGAGAAATTGCACGAGCTACAGCTGGTCCAACTGCAGCCAATTCCTTCTTCACTGTTTTCTCCACCATAGCTGGCAAGTCCTTATTTATGCAGTTAGTGATCAAACTTGTTATTTGCTGTGTACGCTCTCTAACTAATTTCTCTTGTTTCGCATTCTCTTCCTGAAAATGAGCCCATAACGCATCAGTATTGGCCTTGACAGCTTTTTCCATGCTCCTCCCTAGGGCAGTCTCCAGCCTTTTACCTTCTTTAGTGACTAGGACAGTAACCATCACCGACATCTGCTTCTGCATTTCTTTTTGCATATAAGATATAAGAACTGAGCTAACCATGAAGGCTTTTTGAAACCGACCATAATCATTCGGTTTGGTCCAAATTGGTCGGCTTTTTGAAACCGACCATAATCATTCGGTTTGGTCCAAATTATTCTAAACCGAGGAATAAGTCATCCACATGGATAGAGGAACCTATATAAGTTACCCATGGGTGGTCTAGCTTATCAGAGACAAGATAATTTTGTCCACACAAAAACTTCCTATGAAAACAATCCAACTTGACAGAACAACTTCAACCCCAAGGGAGCAACATTAGTACATTACTAAAATGCAATGAAGAATGAAATGAAGAATAAGGAAGTTTTAGGGAAGTAATAATGCACTGATTTGAGTGCATCCAAAGTTGATTTTTGAGTTATCTCTTCCAGACTACAAAATTAAAAGACTCAGATTTTAGCCTTCTAGTATATATTGGAAAACAAACTCGCAAAGAGAAAAAAAAAAATTAATAGAAACATAATATCCATGTCATGACTGATCTCCATATTAGTGTCTTATTTTTGGGTCTTCAGGATATAAGAAAAACAAACTAGATTAACCCCTTGAAGCAATCTACAGGCAACACTTGAAGGACTTCTATCTCAATACTGGATTGTATTACCATTCCCATATTATTGTTTTGATTCTAGGGCATTCAGCATCAGATCCTATGCATCTATGCAGGATAGCAACACTCTATGGACCTTGACTCTCAGGTACAAAAGGCAACACAGCAATCCACGATAAAAATCTTTCAAAATTGAGGTTAAAAAAACAAAAAATGTGTAGCCTCTGCACCTTAATGCAAAGGTGCCAAATACAACACACACACAAGACAATGAAACTCTTGGCCTCACAAAAAGCTTCACTTACCTGAACAGTCTGCTCATTGGTCTTGGAATGGGTATCAAATCGTTGCAGTGTCAAGCCATCAGTCCACTTCTTCTTGTGCAGGTTCAGTAGCATTTTCTCCTCAAGTTCATTCTTCCTGTAATTAATGGCTATTGAGTAATAATGCCTATTCAGCCCATGGATCAATGCCTGCAAAACAAATTGCCATTAGAGGATAAAACTCAGGGGTGACACCTCAGCTATCAGAAACACAAAGGCACCACTCATTCAGCACTCACTTGAATGGATGCCTTCCTATGGGACTGACCAGTATAGAAATTTCTTCATATCTTCAGACATAACATTCAAAATTATTTACTCCACATTGAATGCAAAAGGTAAACTGCCCAAGAATTTCTTGCAAGTATAACTTGAGAAGGAAACAAATCAACAACAGAAAACGCAGAATAGGAGAAAAAAAAATTGCTCATACAAAATGGAAAATTACAAGTTAAATTTGGCAAAGAAAAAGCAAAAATGTTTCTTTTATACAACCAAAAAAGGTCATAGGAAAATGCCATCATAGAATAATGATACTAACGATAACGAACACATAAAAACATAATAGAAGAATAAAGTACCATGCAAAAATCGCTATATAAATTAATAGTAGTAAAACAACTACATAATTGTACCACTACTACCATCAACAACAACAAAAGAAGATAGAATACAACCTGTTGAGTATTGATGTCCACACCAGAGAGCCAACAGCCAAATCCAGGATGTGAATGATACCATCCTACCACCATTTCCGGCCTGCAATTCCAAGCAAAACAACAAGCTGACTAAAACATCTACGAAAATGTTCAAAACTATTCAAATAGTAGATAACTATTCAAATTAAGTTCAAAACCTGCCCTAATTCAGTAGCTGATGGTAACTATTCAAAGATTGGGTGAAGTTTGTCAACTGGTCATGGAAAATAAATTATGCTTTCTTAGTTGTCTTATAGATAACCAATGAAGCGGAAAATGGTGACCAGTAACAAAGAAGATGAAGGGGGAGGGGGTAGCAGAAGAACATAGCAACAGGGGAAGCATTCAAAATATCCAGTTATGATAAATACATGCAAGAAAATATATAAACATTGAAGTTAACAACAAGAATTGACTTCAGAAAAAAGGAAGGAAAAAGAAAAAAATAATAAACATTGGCTCCCAATCTGAAACCTGCAATACCGCTTCCTCCACAAATGGTTTTACATTTCTCTGTCGGACTGATTCCTCTACGTCCCTTTGCCAAAACTCTTTAAACATTGGCTCCTCTATCAAAGCTCTATCCTAAATCAACATTATAATGAACATCAATCAATCCTTAAGTACATCGCAATCTGAATCATAAATAGCCAAAAATCTAAATTTTAAAGAAAATATTTGAGATCAAAGCAGGAATAGTGATTGACTGGCATTTGGCAACATGACTTGCCCTATTTCCTAGCGATAATGATAGCCACTTATCTATCTGACCATGATTTCCAGACAAGAAGCTTCGCCAGTAGAAGTAAGCAAGAAAACTAGGAAATCTCCGAGCTAAAAAGTACATTAGTTTCCTTCGTGGTGTCCAATTTCCCCAGCTTCTATATCTTTCTTTCTTTGTCATGCTTGGTTCAAATGGATTAACCATTGGAGCAACCATGACTGCACCTGCAAATTCAGCCAAGGATGGATCAGAGATAAAAAGCATCAACAGAACAAAAATATTCACCTCTTTATTTATTATGTGGGTGACACTGAAGCATCACAATACTTTCTGAAACATATCATAAGTATTTCAGTGGCAAATAATGGTCGTGCAGTTGCACAATGTCATGTATGTTCATAGATATTTGAATCTCAGTATAAAGGAATAACATATTATTACCATTTGATATGTGGTCATATCAGATTGTTTGAAAACAGCTAGTTAACAGTCCAATTCCTCGAGGATTTATTAGTTTCAGCTCCTCCTAATTCCAAAGTGACTATTACAGACCAATGTTCAACATAATCAAGACATGAACATGAATTACTCACAATGAAGAAAATGCAGATAAAAAACCAACATAACCCCCAGGGGTAGAACATTTAGTCAGAATACAGCCTTCTAAATTGCAAGTCATGGGTCCCTAAAGGCTAACATCTTATTTAGAGAAATTTACTAATTAAAAAATAAAATAAAATAAGCGAGAGAGAGAGAGAGAGAGAGAGAGAGAGACCAATATACCTATTACTCTGTCAGGAATGTATCTGAGAGTACAGCCCAAGCATGCATGCTCTCTCCTGAGTATCCTACCACCCAGAACTTGTCAGTGACCCCCACAGCATATGATAACTGTAACATATCCATAGCTGATGACTCAAGATTCCTGTTGGGATGGGGATCACTTAACCCAAAACCTGGAAGATCATAAGTTACCAGGCGAATGCCAATTCTTGCAGTAGTGAAGCCCTAAGCCCGGGTATTCTTATTTGCACAAAACAAATAAATGTGTGCAAAACATCAGCATGAATAGTTATTACTCATTAAGTTCCCCTATTTAGTTACTTTTCCAGAAGATTTGAGAATGAGATTATTGTACCTGCAGGTCGGGATGAAAGAAAAGGATGTGTACTGATGATAGAAAATCTAGCTCTGTCGCCCGGAACACCTTGGTCCTAATAGGCCAAGTGTCTACCATCCGGTAGTAATACACGACTAGCATCAGGAGGATGTATATACAATCTCTTTAACAATGAACTGCTAGTCTTATGTCCAATATTTACACTCAGTGCTGCAGATTCAAGAGCTGTGTCAGTGTTACAATTAAAAAAACGCATTGCATGTGTAGACAATTGTTCATTTATTTTCCAATTGGAACTCTTGCAGATAATATGGAACACTTAAACACCATACAAATACTATATGAAGAAAAAAATAAACACTGGAAAATTATTTTCTTGACATTTTGTAGCTCCACTTCTTTTGTAAATCGGATCAAGAAATAATGGTCTCTAGATATGCATATATTAACCAAACAAACTACTTATTCTACATTGTATATTACCATATGTCAATTTCAGGTTACTATGTTGGTCTCCACTGAATTGGCATCCACTTTTAGTCCTTCAATTCTATTCAGTCCTTCTGAAAACCAAATTTATAAAAATGTAAAAGAGAAACATCAGCCAAAATAACACATGAATTTATGGGACAACTAAATTATGAAATCAACCAAAAGAAACACATATATATACTAATATATAAAGGCAGCAATCCAATTTGATGTAGACCTCATTTTGAAGCTATGTCATGCTAAAAATGAATCCATATTAATTACTTTGGAAAAATTAACATCATCCTGAAAACTACACCCACCCCACCCATAAATCTCTAATGTCTCATATAACTCCTTCCAATTACACTGTCCAAAAAAATAAAAATAAAAAACTCCTTTCAGTTATAACTTCATCAATCCAAACTGATGCTAATTTAGGGTAATAAAAAAACAGAGATTAAAATTCAACATGCTAATTTAGGGAAAAAAAACAAGAGAATCTGAAGCGATGGTGCTCACCTTGGTAGATGATGGTGCTCACTTTCCTCACTGAACGAATCTGAGATTGAATCACCGAGCTTTGAAATCGAGAGAGAACTTCGAAATCGCCGAACGAATCTGAGATTGAATCACCGAGCTGAAGAAGGTTGAACTTCGAAATCACGTTCAATCAATCAATAGATCTTCAATCGATCGATCTGATCTAGATAAAACCTAGCAAACCTGAATCGAATGATTCCATCAGTAAGTATCATCTTCAATCGAGCTTGACTGTGAGAAGATAGAGATAAGACTGATCAACACTTACCATGAAGAAAGACCTGCGAACTCGAACATGAACTAGAGATAGAGATAAGACTGATCTGCGAATCGAGAGAAACGAAAGGGTTTGAAGCAAGAGAGAGTGATTTAAGCTTCGATGGATCTGAATCAGGTTTTGTTCAGATCGGGGCTTCGATCTGAATCTTTTTTTATTTAAGCTTCGATGGAGAGGGTTGAGAGAGAGAGATCTGTGCGCATGTGTTAAGGGTTGAGAGCTCTGATTCAAAATAAGGTTTTCACAGAAAGGGGCGCGTGTGGGTCACCACATTCGGAGGCGTTTTTAAACGCCTCCCATTATAAAACGGTGTCGTTTTGTTTAATAGAATATGCAGCGTTTTTAAAACGCCGTTAAATACTAATAATTGTGACGTTTACAGAAACGTCGTTAAAAAAACGCCATCAAATCACCCTTTTCCTGTAGTGTTAGCTGATGACACAAGATGTGTTATCCTTACACTCATATTTGGGAACTCTAACATTTTCCATCATATATTGTACTAACCCATTTTTAGCAAGTCCTTAATTTGGTAACCCAAATCCCATCATTTATTACCCAGTTTAGTAGAACTTTTTTTTTAACCTAAAACGTGATAATTAGAAATAGAAAATAAAAGTACTCCACTTCAGTTTTTAAATACGTATATCTATATGTGTGTGTGTGATTGTGTGAGGGGTTACTAATGAATTCAAATGAGGCTTTATTAACTCATCAAACATACTCTTGTTTATGGTCTTAATTTCCAAGTCAACTAGTGGGTCAGCCCAGAAGAATGCAAGGAAGGTTCAATGACTTTGAAATTTCACTTTCAACAACATTCAATTTCAATTTCAATTATAAAAAGGCAAACAAATTGTCAATTCAACTTCACCAATTTCGTTTCAACATTTTGTCAAACACATGGTGAGCAAGAGGGTGGAAAATAACAACAATAAAAAACATAGCCCAAACAACAGCAACAAATAAACTACCAACAACAACAATAGCAACATTATCACACACAAACTAATTAATTAAAAGAAAATTAGAATTGAATAAAAGTATGATTAAGAATCATTATGTAGGATAATAAAAGAATCAATTGGATTTAACAGGGTGTGCTCCAATGGTTGTGAAAGAAAGAGAGAGGGAGGAAGGAGAAGAAGAAGGGGAAATACCAGGGTGTGCTCCAATGGTTGTTGCCAGCGAGAAATAGAGAGAAAAAACCACTGCTCTTGCGAGAAATAGATAGAAGAGAAGCTCCAACTCTCTGATTTATAACCAAAAAAAAAAAAAAAAAGCAAAACAAAACAAAAAAACAAATTCTTTGTTATAAAACCCTAGAAATTGGGTGAAGATATATATATATATATATATAAAGAGAGAGAGAGGCCGGAAATACTTGGTGTGCGCTGGAGGAGACACAAATCAAAGTAGCTACTGTTGTCCATCGCTGGTAGGGAGATGGGTGGTACTGTCGCTGGTAGGGAGGTGGGTCATACCGTCGCCGGTGAGGAAGTGGGTGCCCGTGTTCAACAATGGTGGACGGTGGCTGGTAGGAGGGTCGCTTGCGATGGAGTGAGAGAAAGAGAAAGAGAGAGAGAGAGAAGAGGGATGATGAGAAAGTGAAATGGGAGAGGACTGACAGAGTAGTCTTAGATAAAATTTGATCAATGCCGACTAAAATTTTTTTAGTAGCCAAAACCTTAATTAACAGCGACTAAATATTATTTTAGTCGCTAAAAGTAGTAATTTGGCAACTAAAAATTTTGGTCGCTAATTAATTTTATAAATCCCTTCAAAATTCGAAATTTTCCCTCCAAATATTTTAATTCTTTGGCGACTAAAATGTTTTTTAGTCGGTAAAAATAAATTTTTGGCCACCAAAATTTGGTCGCCAAAAGTCTGAAAGTAATATTTTTTTCTTCATTCGCAGACTAAAAAATTTAGTAGCCAAAACCATATATACAGCGACTAAAACATTTTTTAGTCACCAATTGTGCCATGTTTAGCGGCTAAAATTTTTTTTAGTCACCAATAATCAATATTTTCGACAAAAAATAATTAGTAGCTAAATGTTGTACTTTTGCCGACTAAAAAAAATTTTAGTCGCCAATTGCCCAAGTTTTGGCGACTAATTTTTTTTTAATCGCCAAATTTTGTCGCCAAAAGTACATTTTCTTGTAGTGATATTAATGCTATTTTTGTACCCAATATATATATATATATATATATATATATATATATATATATATATATATATATATTTGGTTTCTATATATTATTTTTCTTTTTAAGTGTAAATCTTGTTAATTAGGCATTTATTGATACTTTATTGCATGCATTTCACGAAAAAGAATGTACAATTTCTTAAATTTCTTAACATACTAAAGGGAAATTTTAATATACACCCTTATAAAAAAAAAAAAAAGGTATACTATATACTTCTAGTTATATAATTTTTTCTTTCGTTATGATTGATTTTCTTATTTAATTATGATATTAATTTAGTTATGATTTATACATTCTTTAATTATATCTCATATTGTATTTAATTATAGTTCGTAAGGGTAGCCTATTTGTTTAGGAATTTTAAATATTTTATTAATATTTTTATTAAATATCTTATATGGGTGTGAGGTTCAGATAAGACTCATATGATGTGGGTCTCATACCTATATGGGACATTTGGTAGAAATACTAGTAAAATGTTTGGGATTCCTAATATTTTTCAAGTATAAGTTCCCCTGTTGAGTCACAATGGTTAGCAGCAAAACTATGCCGCGTAAAGTATCTTCAATGGTGTAGTTAAAAAGTAATAAAAATGAAATTCATTTGTACATGTTAGTGTTTATTAATTTAAAATCTAATAGTATATTCCAATAGTATAATTTGATATTTGTTAACGTATGTATTATGTAGTAATAGGATCCACTAATAGACATATATATAATAAAAAGTAAAAAAAAGGGCAATAATTGAGGATAAGGCTTATTTCTAGTCTGGTTTTAAACTAGACCGTATTATTAGACCTATGTGGGTGCACCATGAAGCTCACATTGATAATTTGAATAATTCAATGTATATGATTTGTCGAGTACTTCATTCCTGCAAAAAATGACTTTTATCGGATATCGACTACTACTTAATCATATCACATTTTTGTTAATAAATTTAAAAAAAAAAAAATCATACTGAATGTTGATAGAAATATGATCTGATTAAGTAACTGTCAATATCTGATTGACGTGATTTTTTGTAAGAATGAAGTAATCATCGAGTCCTACACACTAAACCGTTCGGATTATCGATACGGGTTCTATAGTGGGCCCATGTGGTCCAATAGTATGATCTAGTCTGATTACGGACTGGATACAAGCCGCACTCATAATTAAAGCCTTATCTGTAATGGATATGCTTCATTATATTATCAAATGGTTAGTTTAATAATCATTTTAAATTTAAAATAATTATAAATTTACATTTTTAATTTATTTCCATTAGATATGTAATCGAAATTTTCCATTACATACACGAAATAGAGACGATCAAAATCCTCTTTTCCTCCTTCTCCGTCTCTTTCCCTCTTTAAGTGCCTCGCCAACAAGAAAAATGATATATAACTAAAGAAATGATTTTTTAAAAATGATTTTTAAGTGAAATGATGTGTTAATAACTAAAGGAAACATGAAAAAAAATAAAAAATAAATATCACATGAGAGTGATGGATTATTTAATCATTTGATTTGAAAAGTAAATCTAATTTTTGAGTCAATACAACCCTACTCATTTAAATTTGTAAGAAAAATGATATATAAGTCTATTTTTTAGATTCATTTTCTAGACTTAACGATGTATAAGTAATATAATTAGTTAATGATTAGGAAAATATGAAAGAGAGTGTTACCTTATATATCTTAATTGATTATCACATCATTAAATTTAAAAATTGAGTCTAATTTATGAACTTTTATAGTAATGCCCAATTTGTAATTGAATAGAGTCTGACTTATATAAATTGTGTTTGATAAAAAATTAGACAAAACTCTTAAAAATTTTGAAGTTTCAAATATTTAAAAACTCTAATAAAATTATCAATTTTTTTTTATTAAACACTCACATTCATACGAGACACACATGAGTGTAATGTGGACCAGACATCTTTATGAATGGGTCATGCTCCGGAACTCTAATTAGAGCTGCAAAAGGACAGCTCTAATGAGCTGTCAACCAATAATAAAAAAAAAACAGTGAAGTAAAAGACAAAAAAGATGGAAGAAAAAGATAAATTAATGCTCTATTAGAGCTCTTCTTTTAAAGATCTAAATCATTTTTTGCTTTATGAATATTTGACAAAAAAACATTTGGTAGTTAGCATTGCTCTTTCTATAAACATAGGTATAGGCGAGCATGCATCAAAAGTAAAACAACTCACACCAGCACCATTGTTAATTGCAGAATTCTTGGTGGTGGTTCTCTTACTACTAGCAATGTCAGATTCCACAGCCAAAGTTTTCGCCTACTTCCCAATCGTCCTCAACCAGGACGGAACCACCAAGCGCCTTTTCGAATTCCCAACCCTCCCTTCTGACCCAAACCCTTCTTCTCCCTCTCCTGTCCTCTCCAAAGACCTCCCTCTCAACTCTCTCCTCAACACCTCCTTACGCATTTTCCTTCCCCGTTGCCGCCACCACCACCACGAACCACCGGTCGCCACCACTCCCAAACCAAAGCTACCTCTCATTATCTACTTCCACGGCGGTGGTTTCGTCACCTGCAGCAAAGCCACCACCGGCTTCCACAAATTCTGCGTGGAAATGGCATTCCAAGTTGGAGTAATCATTCTCTCCGTCGACTACCGTCTCGCTCCCGAACACCGCCTTCCTGCTGCCTACGAAGACGCCGTGGAGGCCTTGCGTTGGGTTCGGCACCGCTGCGACGATCCATGGATCGTCGACTGTGCCGATTTCTCAAACTGCTTTCTCATGGGTACGAGTGCCGGCGGCAACATTGCTTTCCATGCGGGTCTACGTGCAGCTGCGGAAGCTGATGATCTCGTGCCGTTGAAGATCAAAGGGCTGGTATTGCATCATCCTTACTTTGGTGGGGTGAAGCGGACTGGATCGGAGCTGAGGTTGATCAACGACTCACAAGTGCCGTTGTATGTCAACGATCTTCAGTGGAAGCTGTCGTTACCGGTTGGAGCTGACCGTGATCACGAGTATTGTAATCCAACGGTGGCTGGTGAGTCTCCCTCATTGGAGGTGGTTAGTCGGCTGAGATGGAAAGTTATGGTGACGGGCGGTGAGGAAGACCCATTGGTTGATAGTCAGAAGGAGTTGGTGAAGGTGTTGGAGAAGAAGGGTGTGGAAGTGAGGGCTAAGTTTGGGGAGGGAGATCATCACACAGTGGAGTTGATGGACCCCACAAAGGCCAATGCATTCTTTGTGATTCTAAGAGATTTCATCTTCAAAACTTGCTCTGCCTCAGTGACTGTGAGTAGGTTGTGAGTTCATCCTTGCGCTAATCCTTTGTCTTCCATGGCTCCTTTTCTTTGCTGATAAAACAAAAAAAAAAAAAAGTTGTGATTTCATCTCCAATAATGGAAATGCCGATGAACGTGAAAAGCATGATGATTATGACAGGCAGATATCCTTTCTTTTGAGTACTTTTTAAAATAATCAGTAAAAAATAATTAGTGGACGTGCACGTGTTTTGCACGTGGTACTTTTTTTCATATTTCTTTTTGTGGTTTTTTTTTTTTTTTTTTTTGCTGTGATTTTTAGGTTTTGTAATAGTTTTATTTTTTTGAATCATTTTGTTATTTATTTTGTTAATGTTTAATGTTTAGTTTAAAAGTCAAAGTGTTTGAATTTTTGAATATTTGATGGGTGATATATTTGTTCGTCCATTAATATAAGTTTTTATATTGTTTCTGATATTTTTGAAGTATTATAATGTTCAATGATCCATCTTTTAAGAATAATTATTTTTATTGTACAGTCTCTGTCAAAATGTTGAAGTTCATTGATAAGGATAAAATCTTTTGAATCAATTTCATTTCTTGCATTACTCCTACAAAACAATTTGAGATATGATGAATAACAATTTGAGATATGATGAATTGCTATTGATTTTTAAGTTGAAAGAATTTTCAAATACAATGATTTTTTTTTTTAAACCTTGCAATTGAGATGAATCCTCATTGATTGTCTCTTTCATTGTTTCAGTATTATTAGCAGGAATATCATCATCTATAATGGTAAACTTTGCAATATTGCTCTTTCTTCCCATATTTTACTTGAGTTATGGAATGAATGGTGTTTATAATTTTCAATTGTGTGTTGTGTACACAGGAAATATGATTTACATAAGGACTAAGCATGTTTGTATTTAGTCACATAATAATACAGAAAACAAAGGTATGAATCTCTATAAAGAATTGTGGAGACACTGACGTATGAAAAAACGGTTGTTAAGCAAAATTTAGTGAGACTGAAATTTTTTTTAACAATGAATTATAACATAATTAAATGGATGAGTTAGTTGTTAAATTTTATATATAAATATTTTTTTTTAATTTTTTATTATTGACAAACATATATGAAATAGAAATTTTGCAAAAGTTGAGCCTTGAAATTGGCTCATTTAATAAGTTCATAACACCTTTTTTTTTTTTTTTTTTTTCCTCTTGTGATTATTTTATTTTATTTTTTGAGGCAACGAATTGCGTAACCTCTTTCTCTTAAAAAAAATGTCTAAAAAATTAAATAAATGTAGAATAGGCCACAAGGGTTAGTGTTGAGTTTTCTCTCTGCAGGACACCGTTTTAATAAAAATAAAATCAAATTACACAAAACCGAACAAGACAGAAACACTCATTTTATATTTTTTTGAAGGTGAAAAAAATATAAAGACAAAAAAAACACTCATTTTATATTTTTTATGATGGTTCCCAAATTTGGCGGAAGGACGGTGACGCGAAGACAGAAAACTCCATTCAATTAGTTTGAGAAAAGGCAAAAACATATACTGTTTAACTCCTTGTTTTAATAAATAGGGATTTAATTGAAGATGCAAAATGACAGAGTTTTGTTATAATAAATAAGGAATTAATGTAAACCCCAAAAACTAATTTCTTGCATGTTAATTTCACATGTCCATGTTTTACTATTTTGTTCTAGTAGTTTTGTTTAGGGCTGTTTAAAAATCCGTTCGATCCGGTAATTCAGACCGAACCAGACCGAATCATACGGTTTGGTTCGGTTCTATTAAGAATTGGTTCGGTTTCGGATTAAGAAATATGAGAACCGTAAAAACGGTTTGGTTAATGGATTTTATGAAAAAATCGCGGCTCGAACCGAACCGAATTTTAAAACATATATATATAATATCAAGTTTTATTTTTTATTAATTGGTTTTTTATAATTTTAATGATATTATGATGATATAGATATGTAATATTAAGTAATGCCTTAATATTATTAATTTTTATCATGAGTTAAATGTAATTAGTTTGAGTAATTATTTTGCTAATATTAATAATTTATTTTTGTAAATAGAAATTTTTGGAACCGTAAACCAAACCGAAACCGAACTGTTTTTTCGGTTTGGTTCTGGTCCGGTTTTACAAGTGTAACGGTCTGGTCTGGTTCTCAAAATCACAGAACCGTTAGGATCGGTTCGGTTCTTGGATTTTCTCATAACCGAACCAATCCGGACCGTGTACACCCCTAGTTTTGTTTTATTCGAAATCTATAATACACTACAAGAAATGTCACTTTTGGCTACTAAATTATTGGTCGGCAAAAGGCATAAATTTGGTCACTAAAACGATTTACCGACCAAATATTTTTGTCGCCAAGTTCGTCGCTCATACCCTGTCAGCGATAGTATTGGCGACTAAACTTCATTTGGTCGCCAAAAAATGAAACTTTTCCCTACTAAATTTCTTTTAGTAGGCAAATGGTATCTTTTCGCCACTAAAACCGTTAGTCACCGAAAGTGAACATTTAGCTACTAATCCTTTTTTAAGTCGGCAAACGTGACCTTTCCGCAACTAAATTTTTAGTCACTAAAAGTTCTACCTTAGGCTCGGTGACTTTTGCCAACTAAAACTATTCGTAGCCAAAAACCTATTAAGATTTATTTCTTTACTTTTTGCCACCAAAAGTTTTAGTCGCCAAATGATACCCTTTTTTTCGTGACTAAAAAGTTTAGTGGCCAATAGTTTATTTCTCTCATTCTCAAATTTTTTAGCTACTAATTATTTGGTGGCAAAAACGTTTTGGGTTATGTTTTTGCTACTAAATTATTAGTAGCCAAAACTTTTGATTACCTATTTGGCTACCAAAACATTTGGTGGCCAAATAATTTTCTGTTTTTTTTTTAAAAAAAAAAAATTTGTAAACAACCTGTATTCATTTATATTACAACATGTACCCTGTATAAACAATATAATCCATCAACATTAAAATATATTATCAACCATTAAAGCATTCAACAACGTGCACACATTTCAGTTCCAAGCATCCAAAAAATTAATCCAAAAACGTCCAATTCTATATATAATACAAATTCCATACACTCCAAGTCTAATCCAACGTCAATAATTTAAATCCATACATAATACATGAATAACCAAATTAATTTGTTCGAACCACTATATATACGGATAGAGGTATAAAAACAATGCCCTCTCGTAATTGTCAAAAAATTATATATCCATGGATATATAGCTATAAAACCATCTGCAAAAAAAAAAAAAAAAAAAATTTCATTAGTTTGGTGTCAAAAAATTATATCACTATAAAATGTTAAGGCTTAAAAGCTTCCCTGTTAATGACATAGATATTCTGACATATAAAATGGCAAGTAGCTTGTGCAGTTCCAGCATGAGAGCTCTCAATGTTTGAGCTAATGTCATCTGAAGGAAGATAAAACGGAGATCTTGTAAAAGTAAAGTGTCAATGTGTACAAAAAGAAGATTTTTTTATAAAATAAATTTAAAGAAGAAGAAGAAAAAAAATTTAAAAAAAATATCTTACCAATCATAACTCCTTGCTCATGAACTAGCACAGCCAGATCCTTAAAAATCTCATTCACCTCACCAATTTGCTGTTGAATTTCTTTGATCCCCTGTTCTCTTTCCTCAATAATGTATTCATTGAAAACAATATCATTCTCCAACATTGCCACCTCCTGTCTGCACTAAATTACATTGCTCCAGAGGAGCTTATTATATATAATAATAAAAATTCACACATGATACAATGAATCATTTACAAAAAAGATAACCATTATAGTAGTCTCCATATAATTGCTACATAGTCAAGCCTAAAGTTTCTAGCTAAGTTCAGTTATTCACCTTTTAGATTGCACAAGAAGAGCTAACTGTTCATGACTCTTCGCTGAATCGATCTTCAGCTCATTGCCATTATTGCTGCACAAAATTTTATCAAGGACATTAGATGAAATATTCCAAGTCAATCAGCGGCAAATATGTGTGAGACATCAACTAATTACTCCTTAGAATTTAGCAAGTAGCAAAATGAATAACAGAGTCAAGACTTGGTCAAATTTCAACCAATACTGATAATATTGGCCAACTCATCTCAATATTTAGTGAAGAAACTAAGACCCTTTATCACAAATCTAGCCAACGCACCTAGGCAGAAGAACTTCCTTAGGAACAAAAGGAGCATATGTTGTTTCCCTCTTAGCAGCAAGCCGTTGAGCCTTTTGAAATTCTCTAAGAACTGCCTGGAAATCTTTTGCCAGCTTAGCATCAGCAATCTTCTTGCTGGCCTGGAGTAGAACGAAAAGATTTCAAGGTATTAGAAGATAATTTTTTTCCAAATCACGCAAATACAAATTCAACAGAGGGTAGGAAATTTTCTCACAAACAATATGAGGCTTAAAAAATGCAAGTGTTAGCGAGTGCAAATAGAGGAAACAAAAAAAGTAGGATGCTAACTATGTATAGCATAAAAATGGCTAATTGAGAATGCCAATCACATGTGAACTCACACTGACTTCAGTACACTGATCTATTTGAGTAGCTTGCTTAAGCTTAGTTGATGTCTCTTTCACCAGTTGTCCAATATGGTACCTAGTCTTGTGCTTGCCAGTGAATTCAATCCAATGTAAGAAGTACAAATCACAAATTAAGGACCGATAATGTGGCAACCAATCCATCTATATTACCTCAATTGCACATTCGCAACCCTTATTTCTAGTTCTGGGAGGGTAGGGAAAAAGGGTGAGCCTCTCTTTCTCTCTCCCTCCATATATATATATATATATATAAGATATATAAAAGTTGTGTTGTTATCGGAAGGTGAAGCTGATCAAGTTCCCAATCTTAAGGTTTGGTTGCCTTGTTTTAATTGTGGTTTGCTTCAAATTTTTGTTATGTGATCTTGTAGACGTCCCCGAACGTCCCGGGAGGGTGAGTCCCCCTGTTCTGTTTGTATTGTGCTCACTACAGTTCAGGACTCTCAAATTGTCGCGGTTCTAAATCTGAACCAAAGAGTTCAAATCCGGCAAATCGTTTTGAAAAAACAAATTTTGAAAGAAGTGCCAAACATGGACTGCTTTGCCAGATACAGAGTCGCCACCTAAATGTTTTATTTTAGAAAAATTTAGGAAACCCTGACTCGTTTGCCTAAGCCCACGTGTTCGTCATCACCAAAGTTGCCTCGGTTCGGGAACTTGGATACGATTGGGGAAGGTCACTTTGTGAGCACCCCCGCTCGCCCGATCAAAGATCGGCCTCTACTAACCATGATATCTATTTTTGAAAACATTATGCGTTCTTATTCCGGTTATTAGCCTAGATTTACTATGTGATGCTCACAGCATACAAGTATAGACTGGATCGCCTGAATTAGAACAAAACATTTCATGTTTGTTTATTTTGAAAATGGTTTGATGGTGCTACCCGCAAGTAGGCTAAGACGTGGATTTGCCACCCTCGGGTGGGCTTAGAAAACATGATTTTGCCACTATCTAGTGGGCTTAAAACACACATTTGATGAATTGTTCCAATCTAAATAACCCAACCTTCACCCACAGGCATTCAGGCAGTTATATCACATAAGCTATTAGCCTCATGGTAAGCATGCTATCATGGCAGTCACTCACACGCATGCAAGGATGCTAAAGCATAAAACTTACCGAGTACTCCAAGCCAAAACAGAAGCTAATTAGAAATCCATGCATGATCCTAATTATACAGAAATGTCTAATGCAACACATGCAAAAGTGCAACTATAGCAGGCTCGGCTATTCTAGACATGGCATATGACATGCTACAGCTAACATGTATTCAACTTGAAATTGAAAATACAATGCAGCTAGTATGATGCGCCGAGCCCGGTGCATGCAAAACAGATAAATGAATACAAACATGCTATTATACTGTATGCTAATTGAAACATGCCCTAATCTAACCATCATAAGCGGGTAAATAAAAGGGAGAAAGACATGGGGTTGGAAGACATACATCACACACACGTACACTTATTACAACATTGCCCTCGCGCAGAGGGTCCGAATAAATAATATACAGTCCCAAATGAATAATTACAGTCCAAATATGCACAAAACCCTAATTAATTAGCAAATTAAATTAGAAAAGCAATAAATTGGCATGCAAGCCAAGGACTGCCTCAAATCTGCTCCAGATGATGAATGATGCATGCTCCGGTTGCCTTTGTCGAAAAATCCCTTGTGATGCCCCGGTTCGCCTCTGTTTGCAATTGTTCTTGGAATGCATGCCAAGCTCCGGAAGGCTGTCGATTTCTGATTTGCTACAACAGAGAGCAACAAAGGGGCATGGCAAAGTATTTTCACATATGTATACACGACTACTCTTTGGGGAGTATAGTCCTCGATCCTCGTGCCACCAATCACGCATATCGATGCATGATGACCGAGGAGTCGAATTGCACGACTCAATATGAAATGAATGCTCATATAAACACGACAAGACCTAAACTCCATCATGGATAATCCGAAGTGTCGGTGACTGGGAATTGAGACACGTTCCGTCACTTGAAGTACGAAACGTCCCTCGTTTCCCGTGCTCGGGCTAACTCCTATCCCAAACACAACGCAATATGCATGACATGCATGAATGCAATCCTAACATGCAACCTAGCATACACAATGCTATGAAATGGCATACACGATGCACGAGGTAACAAGGCATACACAATGCTCTAACATACAACCTAGCATACGCAATGCTAAGAAATGAAATGGCATACACAATGCACGATGGACTTACACCAACATGAGTGGACCTCAGCCACACTCACATCAGTAGCCATGAGATGAAAATGAGACACTCGAAATGCGTGCACACATGCACGCAAACCGAGGACCAAGCCTAAGGCACGAATGCCACTCTAACAAGGCATGGCAAGGTATGAAATATGACATACAAACATGCAAGTTCCAGCACTGAAATGTGATTTAAAATGATCCCAAAACATGGAAGCATGGCACCCGATGCATGGAATGGTCCCGAAACTCGAAACTAGGCACATGGAATGACTTACAGCTATACAAAGCATGCATTATTTGATCATGAAGGATGAAGACAGATGCAAGAAAGTCCCAAAACATGCATATTTTCAATTTATAACAAGCCTCAAAAATGAACACAAATAGGGCTAATCTATCATGCAAAAATGGCCCTAAATGAGAGATTAAACACAAAGGGACAGCACCTGGCCCCAAATGGCAAAGATCCCTTCAACAAAGTTGAAGAGGGGCTCCAAAAAAGGAACTTTACAATTTACATCAAGCCACGAAAATAATCACAAATAAGGCCAAACTATCATGCAAGAAAAGGCCTAAAAGAGGGGTAAAGAGACAAGTGGTAGCTGCTGTTCTCAAACAGAGGAGAGCCCTTCAACAAAGTTGAATAGGGGCTCAAAACAAGATATTTCACAATTTATGGAAAAGTCCAAAACAACTCACAAATAAGCCTAAAATACTATGCAAAAATAGGCCTAAAAAAGAGTTAAAGAGGCAAGTGATAGTTTCTGGCCTCAAACAGAGGAGAGCCCTTCAACAATATTGAAGACGGGCTCAAAACAAGATATTTCACAGTTTATGGAAAAGTCCAAAACAGCTCACGAATAAGCCTAAAATACTATGCAAAAATTGGCCTAAAAGAGAGATAAAGAGGCAAGTGGTAGTAGGAGACCTCAAACAGCAGGAGGTCCTTGATCAAACATGAAAAGGGGCTCAAAATATGACTATTTACAGTTTGGTTTGGAGCCCAAAAAAGCTTGTAAGTATGCCTTAGATAGAAAGCAAAATAAGGCAAGAAAGAGGGAAAATGGGACTCACCCTTGTAGACCAATGAACCAGCAGCTTTTGGACCAATTTTTTGAGCCTTTAACCTCTTCAAAACAGTCCCAAAGTGCTAGAATGAGGGATGGAGGCCTTGTGCTATGAGGTGTAGGGTAAATGGTGTAGGACTTAAGGGATTTTGGTACTTGGAGTAGAGAGAGAGAGGAGAGAGAGAGAGAGAGAGATAGAGATTGAATGCAAGAGCTCAAAACCAATTTTTGTAACCCCCAAACAAGGAGCTGAGGGGCTGGTTTTATAGAGGAGAGGAGAGGAGAAAAGGGGGGAAAATGAAATTCAAATTTTCCCCCCAAAAGACCTCCCCTTGGATACAAGATCTGGGGGGAAACAGAGGGTGCAGCTGTAAGGAACCAGGTGAGAGGGTCATGGCTGGCCAGGTTCAGAAGGTTCAGGGGGTCGGCCGACCACCTCCCATGGCCGGCCGACCAAGGGTCTAAAGGGTCAATGACAATTGCTAGTCGGCCACCTGAAAAAGGTAGCCTCCCATGTGTGCACAACACAACTATGTAGTCAAAACCCAGAAAAAGTGAACTAGGAGAGAGAAAATACCAATTTTTAGAGGGGCTCAAAAGGGTTAGGCACTATTACTGGTCGGCCACCAAATATTGGTGGCGTCCCAGGTGTGTACAACACAAATATAGGGTTTAGGGTTCAAGAAAGTGGCCCCGGGGTGGTCAACATTGGCTTTTAAGTGAGGAAAACGGGCGTCAGAGAGTGATGAAGAAATAAAGCTGGCTTTTCAGAACAATTGTTGGTCTATCACCCTCCTACAAGCTTCCTAACTATGAAAATAAGGTCTCCACCAAAAATGTACCAAAACGGATGCAAAATGGAGGTTGTTAGGTGGTCCCGAACCGAGGCACACGGCCGTCGGCTCCGAAAAATAGGAAACCGGGCTCCAAAATGGGAAAAATGGCCTACGACCACGAAACGTAGCCTACGGCCACTGAGAGATGATCTACGAGACCTCTCTCTTCTTTCGGGAAGAGAAAACAGAGCCTAGTTCGCAAACCGAGGCAAGGCACGAAAGAGTCCGGAAGTCCAGAGGCAAGGTTTGCAGCCGAGACTCTGAAACTTTTGAACGAGCACAATATGCAATATCATCGAGCGCTCAACTGGTGACGTCTGAGTCTTAAGGTCGGTCAAAAATGGGGTGTCTACAGTTGCCCCTCTTTGACAAAACTCGGAAGTCATAAGTGACGAGAGTGAATGTCAAAGCCCAGAGACAACCCATTTTTGACAAGGCCGAAGACTTACACAAACAGGCGAGATAAACAGAGATGTGCCCGCAGGCGTGCCCGCAGGCAGGGGCAAAATGCAACCGACAATGCAAGAAGCCGAAGGTACTCAATGATCATGCAAATGCAGCAAGCTGTAATGAAGCACATATTCACAATAGATGCAACAGTTTTAAGCAAGAATGCAAAGCAACAACTACATTTCACGCAGTTAAGAATGCGGAGAATTATTCAATTCTCGCCACGTCTCACACGAAGAAGATACAATACCTGCGCGGTTTTTCTGGTCGCACCAGCCTCAAATGAACTGTACATACAATATCGTGCCTGCAAAAGAAAGAAACTCGACAAGCACAACATAATCAGCAACACATGTTCAAAGCGATATTGAATGCAGACAATCGCGGTGTCGATAGAAAGGTGCATCGCAATGCGAGAAGTAACGCGCGTGACAACGCGAGTTAAGCACGAGGATTTGACAACACCTGTGAAACGTGCACAATAGTGTGAGTGGTGTGCATGAGAATGCAAGTGACGTGCATAACAATGCAGAATAAATGTGAATTCGAATGCGAATTTGTCGTAAAACGACGAGCAAAGAAATGCGAGTTTTCGATGAGGGTGACTCAATTGCGACCTCCGGTTTACCTCCCGGAGGGATCGCAACATGTTCAAAAAGGATACATCTCACTTTTGATGAGTAACGATGAAAAACGCATCGAAAGTTGGAGTTGATGTTCCGGAAGAGCGATTTCGCGACGGAAAGTGCACTTCTCTTGTATTTTTTCAGGTATCGAGGACTCCAATCCTTCCCAAAATTTGCAGAGAGCTTGGTGGGCACTTGGGAAACACCACCGACTAGATCTCATCCCTGGGAGAGGCCACCGACCATCATTTTGCAAAGGGGGTGGTCGGCCCGCCATAAAAGGTGGTCGGCCAACCCCCTAGCCCAAATCCGGGGCAGTTCGGTCATTTTGCTCTCATTTCTTTAAATACACTCGGCCAAAGCCTCATTCCTCACAACTTCAGCTCCGAAAACACCTTCTCTACCTTCCTAGACCATTTTCCCCTTCAGATCTGAGCTCTATACGTGTTTTCCAACGCCCCACGCAAGTTGTTTTCGTGAAATCTTTCAGTTTTCATCACTTTGGACCGATTAAATTTTGATTTCGGTGCTTCTTTTCTCATTTTCACCACTTGAGGTAAGTTTATCTCAACATTTGGAAGATTTCCTCAGGGGTTGACTTTTGTTGACTTTTCATTTCCTGAGAGTTGACTTTTGTTGACTTTTTCCAATTTTGGCTCATTTTGCTCATTTTTGCTCCTTTTTGCAGATTTTCTGAAATGGCCGGTCATTTCCCTCACGGTGGAGGTCCTCCGGGCGCCGAGGATGATCCCGATATTATGGCTTTGCCTCTGAGGGTTCGACCCTTCGTACCCGAGAGGTACGCCCCTCGAACACATATCCTTCCGCGGGCTATTTTTTATCACTTCACTGATTTTGATGATCGAGCGCCTAGGGATCTACTTTTGCGAGAGCCGGAGTCTCACCTTTCTCATGAGGCACGAGAGGTATTTATTTCGCCTTTTTTGCATTTCTGCAATGTATTCCACATTTTTGTACGTTTCATGCCTCTTGCTATGCATATATACTCATTTTTAGCACATAGCTTGTTCTGACGCTTAGCCCATGATACAATATTCTGTTTGCGTTTTGAACGCTTGAATTTCTGATCACGTAGCCCATAACCTAATGGTGAACACACAGCACGCATATATGTTGACAGTTGAACACACAGCCCACACTCTGAATTTCTGAACACGCAGTCCAAGTTGAAGGTGAGCACACAGCACACACTTGTTGAGAGTAGAACACACAGCCCAAACTCTGAATTTCTGAACACGCAGCCCAAGTTGAAGGCGAACACACAGCCCACACTTGTTAAGAGTAGAACACACAGCCCAAACTCTAAATTTCTGAACACGCAGCCCAAGTTGAAGGTGAGCACACAACACACACTTGTTGAGAGTAGAACACACAGCCCAAACTCTGAATTTCTGAACACACAGCCCAAGTTGAAGGTGAACACACAGCCCAAACTCTGAATTTCTGAACACGCAGCCCAAGTTGAAGGTGAACACATAGCCCACACTTGTTGAGAGTAGAACACACAGCCCAAACTCTGAATTTCTGAACACGCAACCCAAGTTGAAGGTGAGCACACAGCACACACTTGTTGAGAGTAGGACACATAGCCCAAACTCTGAATTTCTGAACACGCAGCTCAAGTTGAAGGTGAGCACACAGCACACACTTGTTGAGAGTAGAACACACAACCCAAACTCTGAATTTCTGAACACGCAGCCCAAGTTGAAGGTGAACACACAGCCCACACTTGTTGAGAGTAGAACACACAGCCCAAACTCTGAATTTCTGAACACGCAGCCCAAGTTGAAGGTGAGCACACAACACACACTTGTTGAGAGTAGAACACACAGCCCAAACTCTGAATTTCTGAACACGCAGCCCAAGTTGAAGGTGAGCACACAGCACACACTTGTTGAGAGTAGGACACACAGCCCAAACTCTGAATTTCTGAACACGCAGCTCAAGTTGAAGGTGAGCACACAGCACACACTTGTTGAGAGTAGAACACACAACCCAAACTCTGAATTTCTGAACACGCAGCCTAAGTTGAAGGTGAACACACAGCCCACACTTGTTGAGAGTAGAACACACAGCCCAAACTCTGAATTTATGAACACGCAGCCCAAGTTGAAGGTGAGCACACAACACACACTTGTTGAGAGTAAAACACACAGCCCAAACTCTGAATTTCTGAACACGCAGCCCAAGTTGAAGGTGAACACACAGCCCACACTTGTTGAGAGTAGAACACACAGCCCAAACTCTAAATTTCTGAACACGCAGCCCAAGTTGAAGGTGAACACACAGCCCACACTTGTTGAGAGTAGAACACACAGCCCAAACTCTGAATTTCTGAACACGCAGCCCAAGTTGAAGGTGAGCACACAGCACACACTTGTTGAGAGTAGGACACACAGCCCAAACTCCGAATTTCTGATTTGATTTTGCATATAGCTTATACATTTCATTTGCACGCAGCATGTATATCTCATTTGCACGCAGCTTGTTTATTTCATTCTGAAACTGAATATATGTATTCACCGTGAATGCAGGTGTCCTCCCGTGTTACACGAGGATACGGCTCCATTGTTGCGAGAGATTGGTACGCGGAGCTCCCAGAGGCTGTCCGCGATTAGGTTGATCTAGTAGGATTCGGGCCCTTTTGTGCCGGGATATCTCGTTATCCAGCTGGTAGGACGTTGATGGGCGCCCTAGTGGAGAGGTGGTGGGACACCACCAACTCTTTTCATTTCTCATCTGCTGGGGATATGACCATGACCCCATTCGACTTTGCCGTATTGACCGGCCTTAACGTGGGAGGCTGGGCGATCCCATATGACGAGGACATGGGCCAGTGGGAGGCCGCTTGGATCTACTTACTGAGAGCTCGTCCACCGGTTGACTGATCCTCAGGCCGAGTCCGGTACACTTGGTTTTCTTCACATTTTAGGCATACTGAGCCCGAGACTCTGGAGGAGATTACACAGTACGCCCACGGGTTTCTGATGTTCCTCTTCGGGACCACTCTGCTCTCCGACAGGGGGAACACCGTTGGGCTATATCTGCTGGGTGCCTTGACAGACCTCACACAGGTTAGTCGGTATGATTGGGGTGGCGCCAGCTTGGCTACACTTTATTGCTATATGAGCGCGACCTCCCGCGGACGGGGGAACATAGTTGACGGCTACTGGAGAGCCTGGGAGGTACCTTCTGCCCTCTTGATTTACATTTCTGCTTTTCAATGCATGTATATTGCACACACAGCACACTTTATACTCTGTCCTGACATCCTGCACTCAGTATTCTGTATTCTGATGGCTTCCGCCCCGTTTTCCGCAGTTATGGGTTTTCGCATATTTTCCCATACTAGCGCCAAAGCTGGAGGTGGAGGCGCCCTTTGTGACCCCTTACTCGCTTGTTTTCGAGGGCCAGTACCGGCCGCGGCCTCGGGAGACTCTTCTCTACCTACGGCAGTACTTCAACACGGTGCGGCCGTCAGAGGTAATCCAAAACTCCCAATTCCCAATGTTTTCATCTTTGGTTTATTCCGTGCATCTACGATTTCTGATCATCCTATGCATTGGTTACCCGCAGATTACCTGGCAGCCCTGGTTGCCTTTGGGTGGGGACGTTCGATTTCAGTTTGCTGGAGGATGAGGCTCTTCCTGGTATAGGATCTTGTTTAAGGGGCCAGTTGGTAGGGCCTGGTTCCTGGGGGAACGCTTCCTTTGTCAGACTATGGGCTTTCCTGAGCCGAGTGTTCCCTCAGCACCTCCAGACGATATGCGACTCGCTGATAGTTACTCCCAGGGTGCCATTAACGCTAGACTGGGCACTGATGCACTGCTGCATATAGAGGACGGGGAGTACGCGACCTACCGTCACACCGACTTGATGCCTCCGTTGACAGGTGTCCGTACTCCCTCGAGGAGGTCTACTGACATGCCGTCTTTGAGTCGAGCTTGGGCTGCAGGCGCCCCTTCTACTAGCAGGGCTGGCACATCGAGAGGAGGGTTTGGACTGGTCCCCCCGATTCCTCTGACTCATCATCATGCCGAATGGCCAGACATGCCGACCGAGTTGACAGGATGGCGATACGAGACCTCCTACCCGATGCCGATAGAGCCTCCCATGCCTGATCATCGATATGTCATTGATCCCGACTCACTGCCGGTTTGCCCCACTGCTTTTCATCTATCACTCAAATACTTAGACATTCCTTTATTCCTTGATGATTTGAGCTTGTATCTGTAGCCACCCAGAGAGTACATGGAGGGGGTGATCGGATTGGTGGCGTCACTCGAGGGCATGGTCTTGCGGAGAGAGGCGCAGCTGTCCATCATGGGTTTCCAGGTACTCTTTAGTTTTCTCACATTTATCGTACTTCTGACGACATGTTGACCTTGAACATTTTACTACTTTGATTAATTGTATGTGTAGAGCACATCTGACACACCATATTCATATACTGTATCTGCATGCACCCTCATTTCATGTAGTTTGCTTGCATCTGTATCTGATACACACATTTTGAGCTGATGTATTCAAATTGCACTTTTTATTTTCAGATGCCTCCAGTATATCCGCCACAGACCGGGCCATCTCGACCTTCTTGGGGAGCCGGGCCATCTCGACCTTCTTGCGAGGCCGGGAGAGGGGAGTCGTCCCGCAGACGCAGGGCACACATCGTAGAGGAGGAGCACGATGAGAACGAGGAGGAGGAGGAGGCTACAGATCGTCAGTCAGAGACCTCTGCTGACAGAGAGGAGGGTTCCGACCCTGGTTCCGTGAGTGGAGAGGAGGCCGAGGAGGATCCTGAGGATGACAGTTCCAACTCAGATGGTGCCGGTGGTGCAGAGCCTGTTCCGCAGAAGAGGACGAAGAGGGCCTCTTATTCCTGCTCTTGAGAGCATTGGTGCAGCTGTTTCCTGCTTTATTTATCTTTTTTACTAGTAGTTGTAGCACATTGTACATTATTAGGTAGTTTTATTTTCTGTAAAACTTGTACCTTTGCTGTAAGATGTTGTAACAAAGGAAGCATGATGGAATGAAACACCTTTTTTTGAAAAAGTGTTGTACTTTATGTTCTCAGCATCGCATCGCATCATTTTGCAAGTAAAGAGATTGAACGGTAAATGTGCATTATGTATGTGCCAAGTCAGGTAGCGAACCGACACGACAAACTAAACAACCTAATCTTACTGAGAAACAACAACAAAAACCTCAGCAAGTTTACAACTCGATAAGCAAAACACAACAAAATTGATAAACAAAGAGTAATAACTCAAATGCACAAGACTCGGCAACTCGATTAAACAAGACTCGGTAAACGAAACAGCTCGACCAACAAAACAACAACTCGATAAGCAAAACAACAACTCGATAAACAAGATTTAACAACAACTCTATAAACAAAGTGTATTTCGGACGATTTGGGCGACGAAACGTATCCGAAACAGAGAGAAATGGAGGCTTTTGACATTCCCGATGCGTGGAAATGCTAAGAACTTTCTTTTAGAGAGTAAAACAGGGCCAAATACGCAGATTGCAACATGGTCGGCCACTTTTGGGAGCTGGCCGACCAGCTTTTTGCATTTGAGAGGAGGAAAGGTGGCCGGCCTGCTAGAAAAGGTGGTCGGCCGGCCACTTAGCCCAGCCACCACCAAATTTTCGACACGTGTCCCCCCGAATAGTGCCTTATCCTCTTTAAAATTCCTAGCTCCGTGGCTCATTCATTTCATCTCAGTTCTACACCAAAATGGAAGCGTTTCACATCGAAAATCTCACAGCTTGGATTGCTTCTTTAGACGGCTCGGAAAAGTTGAACTTCCGGGGCTTTGGCTTGAATGCACTATTCACGCTGAGCCGTACTCCGCTACACCTTCCCTTCCTTCATGCCGCGGCAAGGTTTTGGAACCCAGTAACACATGTCTTTAGCTTCGGTGGGCAAGAGGTATGTCCAACTTTTGAAGACTTTCAGGCTTTGATGGAATCCAAAAGTTGTGAAGAGATCTTGCCTCAGTTTCGCTTTGGCCACGCCTAAGCTTTAGGGCGGATGTGTGGACTCACCACGCATGACGCTCGGTCTCTGACCTGTAATGGGGAACTGGACATCCTCGGATTGATTTATCGCTTTTCTGACGCCGGTGACCATGGCGACCATCATTGGCAAGGTTTCCGACAACATGTCATTTGCTTGTGTATGCTATCTCACTTTCTGCTTGTGTCGGGCTTTAGTGGATCTAGCATTCGCCTGATTGAAGTTGCTCAAGGCTTGAATGATGGAAAGAGTTGTATTGCGATGACACTGGCTGAGACGCTGATGGGCTTGGATGCTTTCCATCGCCGGGAGACGACCAGATTTGCGGGGAGTCCACTACTGCTGCAGGTAATGTTTCCCACCCAATCTCACATATGTAATGATCATATCACTCGACCCTCAGGCTCGGTTTTTCTCACAAAACCCTTGTCTTACTTTTCTCTCATCGTACATCTCTCTATTCTTTATTCTCTCATTTTTCATCACTCCCCAAGTATGGTTGATGGATAAATTGCAAGTTGTGGACTCTTGCCCAGCCTACTCAGCTCGCGGCTACTTCTTTCGACAACGCCTAGTCGATGCCTTTGATGAGGGATGGTGGTTCGACTGGATGTGCAATTTGTCTGCAGATCGCATCGCCTGGCGCTGCCCTTGGCTCAATCTCCCGGCAATGAGCTATAGTATGTTCCGGCAGACCGGGATCCAGTTGGTTGGTCTGACTCACTGTGTATTCTACTTTCTGTTTCGGTTCCAACACCAGTTTGGTCATGATCAGACTTGCCCACCAGAGGGGATAGAGTATCCGGCTGCCTTCCCAGTTCGAGGTGCACAGCTTGCCCGATATGCCACAGCATGGAGGACGAGAGAACTCCTGGTCCCCCGCTCCCACTTTCAGTTATACTTTGTCTGACGAGTGCTTGGATTGGCTCAATGAAGAGGCACAGATTGGGCCTAGCTCGGTATCAGAAGCTTCGACCAGCCCTGGGAGGGGGCGCAAGGACACCTGACTTGACTATGCCCCGGATTTATTGCTTTATTAGTACTTTCAAGTTTTCTTTATGAATGTAATAAAAAGAAATTTCGATTGTATGCAAGAACAGGAGAACTCTGTATTGAAATCAATGAAATTGAAGGTTGTGGTACTGAAAATTTTCCGCTTTGGTCCAAAAATGGTCTTAGTTGTAAAAAGATTAATTTGAACAAAGTCAACTTTTATTAAAACTTTTCAAAACCATTTTCGATATGGATCAAAACTGGACACGCCTGAGATCCGTCACTGAGATGCATAACCTCGGATCCCTGCAACTGGAAAGTTGCCCCTAGTCTGAAGAGTACCGCAGCACTGCATGGCAACAGAAAGTTGCCCCTAGTCTGAATAGCACTGCACCGGAGATTCCAATGGAAGCCCTTAAATGCTGATAGACAAAGATGACTGAGATGATCAAATGGACAAAGTTGATTAGGGAAAAGTTTATGGCTGAACTTCAGGATGAAGTTGCCTACGTATCTCGAAGATGGGAATCAAGCCTTACGTAGTTCAGGCTTAGGTTCACTCGAGTATTTTCACTCTCCTTTTATGCTCTAACTTTTGCCAAGGCCGCCCTTTGCGGGTTTTCAACCTTGCGAGCTCAGTTTTTATGTTTTCCAATTTTTTTATGCTCTAACTTTTGCCTAGGTCGCCCTTTCGGGTTTTCGGCCTAGCGAGCCTCTCAGGGGTAATATTTCTTCAACTTGTCCATGTTGATCGGTTGGGAAAATTCCAGGCCATCTAGATCCATCAGAACCACAGCTCCACCTGACCAGATAGCTTTAATGATGTAGGGACCAGTCCAATTAGGTCTGAACTTGCCCCTTGGGTCGTAGATGGGAGCTCGGTTGTCCTTGAGTACCAAATCTCCTTCCTTTAGATTCCTGGACTTAACTTTCTTGTTGAAAGCCCGGGCAATTCTACGCTGATAGCCTTGAACATGGTACAGTGCTTTCAGTCTTCTCTCATCAAAAAGCACAAGTTCCTCAAACCTGGTCTGCTGCCAATCTGCTTCGGCTATTTGACATTCAGCCAACACTCGCAATGACGGAACCTCAATCTCGATAGGTAGAACGGCCTCCATCCCATAAACCAATGAATACGGAGTCGCTCCGGTAGAAGTTCTAATTGAAGTCCTGTAGCCTCACAGAGCAAATGGCAGCTTATCTGGCCAATCCCGGTAGGTTTCCACCATCTTCTGCAGTATGTGTTTGATATTCTTGTTGGCGGCCTCGACCGCTCCGTTGGTTTGCAGTCGGTATATGGATGACTTACGGAAAGCCACATTGTATTTTTCCAACAAGTCAATCACTTCCTTCTTGAAGTAGGAACCGTTACTCGAAATGACCTCGTTTGGGACCCCGTAGCGGCAGATGATGTTGTTTCTGATAAATTTTGCAATGTGCGACGCCTTCAACACCGCATACGATTGGGCCTTGACCCACTTCGTAAAGTAATCTATCGCGACCAGGATGAACTTGTGCCCATTCGACCCCTTCAGAGTAACAGCCCCGATCACGTCAATTCCCCAAGCTGAAAATGGCCATGGTGAAGTCATGTTGTACAGCTTCGACGGCGGGATATTCATGCGGTTTCCGTGGATCTGACACTTATGGCATCGCCGAACAAAACCGATACAATCCTCCTCCATGGTGGACCAATAGTAACCCTGTCTGAGGATCTTCCGTACTAACATTACTCTGTTCATGTGTGCACCGCATTCTCCTCCATGGATGGCCTCCATCAGGCGCTTCGATTCCTCGGCTTCAACACACAGCTTATGCATTCCCAGATGACCTCTCTTATACAGTTTACCCCCACAGATGATGAACTGAACGGCCATTCTTCTGATCGCCCTTTTATCCTTGGCATTTACCCCTAGCGGATATGCTTTCTTCTCCAAGAAATTCCAAATGTCATAATACCAGGGGTTTTCGTCCTGAACCTCATCTATAGCAGCGACCGACTCATAGGCTGGCACAAATTTCTGGTCAATGATGACTGGACGCATCCGAATTCCGAACGGGATGTCTATCATGGAAGATAGAGTTGCTAAAGAATCTGCGAACCTGTTGTTCTCTCTTGGAAGATGAGCAAAGTTTAGTTTTTCAAACCTAGGAATTAACAAGTCTAAGGTCTGGTGATACATCATCATTTTTTCTTCTTTGACTTTCCAGTCTCCTTTTGCTTGAGACACAACAAGGTTTGAATCCCCGATGACGTCCAACCGTCTTGCTCCTGATTCCAGGGCTGCTTCTAGACCGGCAATGCATGCCTCATATTCTGCTTCGTTGTTCGAGACTCTGAACCGGAGTTTAAAGGCTAGAGGGATACGAGAATTATCAGGTGCTATCAACAACACTCCTATCCCATACCCGTACTAATTTGACGCTCCGTCAAAGTACATCGTCCAATACTCGTCGTCGATGTGCAAAATGGCTTCATCTGGGAATAAGTATTCAACTGCTTCACCTCCTTCCACTGGATGATCGGCTAAGAATTCTGCTACTGCTCTTCCCTTGACTGACTTGCGTGTCACATATTTCAGGTCGAATTCGGAGAGCAATAACAACCAACGAGCTAGCCTACCCGTAAGTGCCGGTTTCTCGAAAAGATATTTGATGGGATCGAGTCGTGAAACCAACATTACAGAGTAAGCTAACAGGTAGTGCCGCAGCTTCCTAGTAGCCCATACCAAAGCTAAGCAAGCCTTCTCCAACGGCGTATAGCGAGTCTCATACTCTAGTGTAGACGTCCCCGAACGCCCCGGGAGGAACGAGTCCCCCGTTCCGTTCGATATCGGGCTCACTACAGTTCGGACTCTCAAATTGCCACGGTTCTAAATCTGAACCAAACAGTCCAAATCTGGCAAATCGCTTTGAGAAAACAGATTTTGAAAGAAGTGCCAAACATGGACTGCTTTTCCAGATACAGAGTCGCCACCTAAATGTTTTATTTTAGGAAATTTAAGAAACCCTGACTCGTTGCCTAAGGCCACGTGTCCGTCATCACCAAAGTTGCCTCGGCTCGGGAACTTGGGTACGATTGGGGAAGGTCACTTCGTGAGCACCCCCGCTCGCCCGATCAAAGATCGGCCTCTACTAACCATGATATCTATTTTTGAAAACATTATGCGTTTTTATTCCGGTTATTAGCCTAGATTTACTATGTGGTGCACACAGCATACAAGTATAGACTGGATCGCCTGAATTGGAACAAAACATTTCATGTTTGTTTGTTTGAAAATGGTTTGATGGTGCTACTCGCAAGTAGGCTAAGACGTGGATTTGCCACCCTCAGGTGGGCTTAAAAAACATGATTTTGCCACTATCTAGTGGGCTTAAAACTCACAATTAATGAATTGTTCCAATTCAAATAACCCAACCTTCACCCACAGGCATTCAGGCAGTTTATATCACATAAGCACATAGTCTCATGGTAAGCATGCTATCATGGCATTCACTCAAACGCAGGCAAGGATGCTAAAGCGTAAAACTTACCGAGTACTCCAAGCCAAAACAGAAGCTAGGTTAGAAATCCATGCATGATCCTAACTATACAGAAATGTCTAATGCAACACATGTAAAAATGCAACTATAGTAGGCTCGGCTATTCTAAACATGGCATATAAAATGCTACAGCTAACATGTATTCAACTTGAAATTGAAAATACAATGCAATTAGTATGATTCGCCGAGCCCGGTGCATGCAAAACAGATGAGTGAATGCAAACATGCTATCATACTGTATGCTAATTGAAATATGCCCTAATCTAACCATCATAAGCTGGTAAATAAAAGGGAGAAAGACGTGGGGTTGGAAGACATACATCACACACACGCACACTTATTACAATATTGCCCTCACGTGAAGGGTCCGAATAAATAATACAGTCCCGAATAAATAATTACAGTCCCGAATAAATATTACAGTCCAAATAATTACAAAATCCTAATTAATTTACGAATTAACTAGGTAAGCTGTAAACTAGCATGCAAGCTAAGGACTGCCTTGACGCTGCTTCGGATGATGAATGATGCATGCTCGGGTTGCCTTGTGCGGAGAATCCCTCGCGATGCCCCAATTAGCCTCTGTTTGTAATTATTCTCGGGATGCGTGCCAAGCTTCAGAAGGCTGCTGATTTCTGATTTGCTGCAACAGAGAGCAACAAAGGGGCATGGCAAAGTATTTTCACATATGTATGCATAACTACTCTTCAGGGAGTGTAGTTCTTGATCCTCGTGCCACCAATCACGCATCTCGATGCATGATGGCCGAGGAGTCGAATTGCACGACTCAATATGAAATGAATGCACATATGGGCACAATAAGGCCTAGACTCCATCATGGATAATCCGGAGTGTCGGCGACCGAGGAATTGAGACACGTTCCGTCACTCGGAGTACGAAACGTCCCTCGTTTCCCGTGCTCGGGCTAACTCCTATCCCAAGCACAATGCAATATGCATGACATGCATGAATGCAACTAATATACAACCTAGCATGCACAATGCTATGAGATGGCATACACAATGCGCGAGATAACATGGCATACACAATGCGCTAACATACGACCTAGCATACGCAATGCTATGAAATGAAATGGCATACACAATGCATAATGGACTTACACCAACATGAGTGGACCTCAGCCACACTCACATTAGTAGCCATGAGATGGAAATGAAACACTCGAAATGCGTGCACACATGCACGCAAACCGAGGACCGAACCTAAGGCACGAATGCTACTCTACCAAAGCATGGCAAGGCATGGAACATGACATATAAAAATGAAAATTTCAGTGCTAAAATATGACACAAAACAGCCCCGAATCATAGAAACATGGCACCCGATGCATGAAATGAATCCCGAAACATGAAATGAGGTACATGGAATGACCTATGGCTATGCAAAGCATGCATTATTTGAACATTAAGTATGAAGAAAGAATCAAGAAATTCCCGAAACAAGCGTATTTACAGTTTCAAGCAAGGCCAAAAAGTGAACACAAATAGGGCTAAGTTAGCATGCAAAAATGGCCCCGTAAGAGAGATAATGAAGCAAGTAGCATCTTCTGGCCCTAAATGGCCAAGATCCCTTCAACAAAGTTGAAGAGGGGCTCAAAATGAAGCACTTTACAGTTTACAACAAGCCACGAAAACAAACACAAGTATGGCTCAACTATTGTGCAAGAAATGGGCCAAAATGGAGACAAAGAGGCAAGTGACGGTTTCTGGCCTCAAACAGAGGAGGGCCCTTCAACAAAGTTGAAGAGGGGCCTAAAAAATGGTATTTTACAGTTAGTGACCAAACCCAAAACAGTGCACATGCAAGCTTAAAATACTATGCAAAATAGGGCCTAAAAAGAGATTTAAACACAAAGAGCAAAAAGGGAGCTTCAAACAGCAAAATTCCCTGGATCAAACATGAAGAGGGGGTCAAAATAAGACTATTTACAGTTCAGATCAGAGCCCAAAAATACAAGCACAAGGGGCTAACAAAACATGCAAAAATAAGGCCAAAAGAGGGATAAAGAGGCAAGTGACAAAAGGAAGTCTCAAACAGTGAAGAGCCCTTCAACAATGTTGAAGACGGGCTCAAAATAATCCACTTTTCAGTTTATAACCAAGCTCAAAACAGTTTACAAATAGGCCTAAAATACTATGCAAGAAAGAGGCGTACAAGAGAGGTAAAGAAGCAAGTGGTAGCTAGGGACCTTAAACATAGAAGGACCCTAAAACAAACATGAAAAAGACCTCAAAATAATGCTATTTTTAGTTAGGGTTGGAGCCCAAATATGCAAGAAAGTATGGCTAATATATTGAGCAAAATAAGGCAAGAAAGAGGGAGGATGAGACTTACCCTTGAAGACCAAATCTTTGACAACTCTTGGACCAAGTTTGGTGGCTCCTTAGCTCTGGAAAACAGCTCCAAGTGGCTGAAATGGATGGTGGTGGCAAGGTGCTAGGTGGTGGTGTAGAAATAGTGTAGGGTTTGGGAGGTTTTGAGGGTTGGAATGTAGAGAGAGAGAGATACAATGTAGGAGCTCCAAACCAAAATTTCTAACCCTTTCTAATGCAGCTGGAGGTGCTGTTATATAGGCAAAAGAGGGGGGAAAAGAGGGGAAAAAAGGGGGGGAATGGAATTCAAGTTTCTCCCCAAAAGTTGGCCCCCCCGGATACACAATCTGGGAGGAAACAGAATACACTTCTGTAAAGTACCTAGAGAGAGGATCATGGCCGGCCAGTTTCCTAGGGTTTAGGTGGCCGGTCGGCCTTCCCCATGGGCGGTCAGCCAAGGGTCAAAAGGGTCAATGAAGATTAATGGCCGGTCGTGCCAAAAAGAGGGCCTCTCATGTGTACACAACACAACCATGTGGTTAAAAACTGGAGAGAATGAACCAGGAGAGAGAAAAGGCCACTTTTAGGAGGGGTTCAAAAGGGTCACACACAATTACTAGCCGGCCATGTGATATTGGTGGGTGTGTACAACACAAATATGTGGTTTGGGGCAAGAAAAAGTGGCCCTAGGGTGGTCAGCATTGGATTTCAAGTGAGAAAAACGGGCGACGGAGGGCGGTGGAGGAATAAAACTGGTTGTCAGAACAATTACTGGCCTCCCACCCTTCTACGACCTTCTTAACAATGAAACAGAGGTCCCTGCCAAAAATGAACCCAAACCGATGCAAAATGAAGGTTCGGTGAAGGTTCGGGGGCCGAAGCGCGCAGCGCGAAGCCCCGAAAACTGACTATTAGGCACCGGAAGTGGTGTTCGACCACAAAGTTGGTCTCTCGAGCCACAATGTCCCTCAAAAGGGAGCAAATAAGATGTATGCCAAAAACCAGAGCAAACGGAGGCGGTTAAGCGGTCCCGAACCGAGGCACACGGCCAACGGCTCTAAAAAATCGGAAACCGGACTCCAAACGGGCAAAATGGCCTACGACCACAAAACATAGCCTACGGCCACTGAGAGATGATCTACGAGACCTATCCCTCCCTTCGGGAAGAGAAAACAGAGCCTGGTTCGCAAACCGAGGCAAAACATGAAAGAGTCTGGAAGTCCGGAGGCAAGGCTCGCAGCCGAGACTCTGAAACCTCTGAACGAGCACAATATGCAACATCACCAAGCGCTCAATCGGTGACGTCTGAGTCTTAAGGTCGGTCAAAAATGGGGTGTCTACAGTTGCCCCTCTTTAACAGAACTCGAAAGTCATAAGTGACGGGAGTGAATGTCAAAACCCAGAGACGACCCATTTTTGACAAGGCTGAAGACTTTGGACAAACAAACAAAGTACAGACAAATAAATGGTTGCGCCCGTAGGCTGCCTACGTACCCCTTTGCAAGGAATCAAACCAGTGTAGTTCAGGGGCAGGATGCAAAATGATATGCAGAAATATTTTGAAGATTGGACTTATACGCTACGCGAAGCCGGTTTGATAATTGGACTTATACGCTATGCGAAGCCGGACATCACTCATGATCATGCAAAGAGAGCTGTAATGAAGCAATTATGCGAAATAAATGCAACATTTTAAGCGAATGC
Source organism: Camellia sinensis (assembly GCF_055761805.1). Lineage (NCBI taxonomy): Eukaryota > Viridiplantae > Streptophyta > Magnoliopsida > Ericales > Theaceae > Camellia > Camellia sinensis. Next base: position 95,747,747 of record NC_138962.1, read on the forward strand.
TAGGCAAGCAAGTAAACTCGAGCCAAACTACACCTCGTGCAGAAAGGATGTAAGAAAATTATGGAATTCTCACTGCGAATACAGTGTGCATGTGTGATAGATACACAGAGCGAACATGTGATTGATACACAAAAAGGTGAGCACAAAGTGTGATAGATGCACTAAGTGAACAAGTATGATAGATACACAAAGCGAGAGTGTGTGATTGATACACAGTGCGAATGCGTGTGATTGATACACAAAAAAGGTGAGCACAAAGTGTGATAGATGCACTAAGTGAACAAGTATGATAGATACACTAAGCGGGAGTGTGTGATTGATACACAGAGCGAACACGTGTAATTGATACACAAAAAAGGTGAGCACAAAGTGTGATAGATGCACTAAGTGAACGAGTATGATAGATACACTAAGCGGGAGTGTGTGATTAATACACAGAGCAAACACATGTGATTGATACACAAAGTAGGCATAGTGTGAGCGTGTGTGATTGATACACAAAGTGGGCAAAGCGAGTGTGTGATAGATACACTATTTGAGCAAAGTGTAATTGATATACAAAGGGTGAAGTGAGCAAAGTGTGATGGATACACTAAAGGTGAACACAAAGTGTGACAGATGCACTTAGTGAACAAAGTATGATTGATATACTAAATGTGAACACGAAGTGTGATAGATGCACTTAGTGAACAAGTATGATGGATATACTAAAAGGGAACACGAAGTGTGATAGATGCACTTAGTGAACAAGTATGATGGATATACTAAAAGCTAACATAAAGTGTGATAGATGCACTATGTGAACAGAGTGTGATTGATACACTAAAAGCGAACACAAAGTGTGATAGATGCACTATGTGAACAGAGTGTGATTGATACACTAAATGTGAACACGAAGTGTGATTGATACACTAAAAGTGAACACAAAGTGTGATAGGTGCACTATGTGAACAACGTGTGATTGATACACTAAAAGCGAACACAAAGTGTGATAGATGCACTAAGTGAACGGAGTGTGATTGATACACTAAAAGCGAACACAGAGTGTGATAGATGCACTAAGTGAACAGAGTGTGATTGATACACTAAAAGTGAACACAAAGTGTGATAGATGCACTTAGTGAACAAAGTATGATTGATATACTAAAAGTGAACACAAAGTATGATAGATGCACTATGTGAACAGAGTATGATAGATACACTAAAAGCGAACACAAAGTGTGATAGATGCACTATGTGAACAGGTGTGATGGATACACTAAAAGCGAACACAAAGTGTGATAGATGCACTTAGTGAACAAGTATGATGGATATACTAAAAGCGAACACAAAGTGTGATAGATGCACTATGTGAACAGAGTGTGATAGATACACTAAAAGTGAACACAGAGTGTGATAGATGCACTATGTGAACATGTGTGATGGATACACTAAAAGCGAACACAAAGTGTGATAGATACACTAAGTGAGCAGAGTGTGATTGATACACTAAAAGTGAACACAAAGTGTGATAGATGCACTATGTGAACAGAGTGTGATTGATACACTGAAAGTGAACACAAAGTGTGATAGATGCACTATGTGAACAGAGTGTGATTGATACACTAAAAGGGAACACAAAGTGTGATAGATGCACTATGTGAACAGAGTGTGATTGATACACTAAAAGCGAACACAAAGTGTGATAGATGCACTATGTGAACAGAGTGTGATTGATACACTAAAAGTGAAAAGTGTGATTGATACACTAGATGAATGAAGTGTGATTGATACACTAAATGTGAACACAAAGTGTGATAGATGCACTATGTGAACAGAGTATGATTGATATACTAAAAATGAACACAAAGTGTGATAGATGCACTATGTGAACAGAGTATGATTGATATACTAAATGAATGAAGTGTGATTGATACACTAAATGAATGAAGTGTGATTGATACACTAAACGAGAATATATGTGATAGATACACTAAAGTGAATATGTGCATGGTAGATACACAAAATGAGAATGTGTGTGATAGATACACAAAAGTGAATGAAGTGTGATTGATACACTAAGTGAAGAGAGTGTGATTGATACACTAAATAAATGAAGTGTGATTGATACACTAAGCGAACGAAGAAAGTGTGATAGATACACTAAGGGTGAATAAGGTGTGATTGATACACTAAAGAAATGAAGTGTGATTGATACACTAACTGAATGAAGTGTGATTGATACACTAAATGAGTGAAGTGTGATTGATACACTAAATGAATGATCTTACACGGAACTTCTTTGAATGAACCGTACATACAATATCATGCATGAATGAGAAAGAAACTTGATAGGTACAATGCATTACAATGCATGATGCTTAAGGAAAGCAATAAATGGACAAAAAAACGCTTTAGAAAGCACCTCATGAGGTGAGTGGCGGTGAACCGCTCTGCTCCGATGGGGATCTTTCCCTCGTGCTCTTCGAACACTTACCTTCAACTTACAGTGCAAAGGCTCTGAAATACTGACAAGGGTTCTTCATGTAGAACACTTGGGATGCCACTTTTCTTCTTGATCCTATTCACAGCTTTCCCTATTCTCCAACGGGGTGACAGACTAGGTTGGTTCAGTATCCAGAATTGAGGTGCATACACGCTATCTCAACCTATGGGGCTTCCATACAGATTTCAAGCTGAGGACACGCCTCTGGGTATTTAAACCAGGCTTTAGTCCCAGAAATCCCGAACCCTTACGTTCTAGGCATCAGCCACTCGAACTCTAGTTTCCACTTTCGCAGTTGGCCTCTTAGGAACTCATTGCGAACACAGCCAAGATGCCCCTGGCAGGGAATGGTACTCAGGGAGAGCACTTTTGATCGCCCTTCTGGCTTGAAGCAGACTTGATCTTGAGCTTGAGGTAGAGGCACACTCGTACTTCAGAGCAATGGCAAGACCCGAAGAGGTACACAGGGAATGTAGTTTCGGAACTTACTGAAGTTGAAACAAACTTGGATACTCGACATTTCCTCTTTTCTTTTGCTTTGCAATCTGGAACCCATATAGCTTCAGATAGGTCCTGGTTTTACTGTTCTGACATGACCTGGGTTGAACCCTGCGGTTTTATGAAAGAACGAATCTTGTTTTGTACAAATGTGGAGAACGGCACGGCACTCGGAGCACAAAACGATTTTATTTTTGAAATTGAGAGATGAGTTTTCGACCAAGTATTGAGCCTACGACTGAACACAGCAAAACGACTCAACAAGGAAATAAAAGGTACACAACCTAGACATATCGAGTAACACTCAAAACGACTCAAAACAAGAATCAAGATAAAACAAAAAGACACGACACTCAGACGTGCACAGGGAGCCTGTTTCACCTGGTAGTGTTTCCCACCCTTTCTCATTTGTGGTTCTCACATCGCTCGACCCTCAAGCTCTGTTTTTCTGAAAAAGCCCTCTTCTCACTTTTCCTCTCATCGCACATCTCTCTATTCTTCAATCTCTCATTTTTCATCCCTCCCCTGGGTGGTTGATGGATAAACAGCAAATTGTGGGCTCGTGCCCCTAGCATTCTGCTAGATTCTCTTTCTTCCGCTCACAGCTAGTGAATTCCTCCCACGGAAAGGTTGCGCTACAACTGGGTGTGTAGCAAATCTGCAGCTAACATCAGTTGATGATGCTTTGCTGGGGAGTTTGGACGTGATAAGATCTGTCCAGATGATGGAGTGGAATATCTTGCCCCATTCTAGTTCATGCTTCGCACTTTGCTTGATACCTCGTTGCTTGGAGGATGTGAGAGCTTTCTGCCCTTTGTTGTGCCCTTTTCTGGCGAATACGGTGCCCTTTCCGACAAGTAGAGTGCCCTTTCTGGCAAGTATTTTGACAAAGGGGAAAAGACAGAATACCTGACTCAACTGTGCCCCTAGTTCATCATTTCGACCATTTTTTTTGTTTTTGGCTTTCTACTAAGACAATTTTGACCAACATGAGAGTTTGATTAACATGCTTGTTCAATTTTCTGATTTAAAATCATGCAAGTCAGGCTATGAGCACTGAGAGTTTTCCTTTTTTGGGTCCAAGAAATGGTCCAGTTTTGAAAAATGGAGTACTTTTCGAGAAGATTAGTCAACCTCAGTAAAAATTCTCAAAAACTATTTTTGCAAATGACCACTGTTCAACGAGCACGGAACCTACTCTTGAGATGCACAACCTCAGGCCCATAGCAATGGAAAATTGCCCCTTGTCTGAAGGACATTGCATGGCAACGGAAAGTTGCCCCTTATTTGAAATGAAACTGCGGCGTTTTGAATGGCAATGGAAAGTTGCCCCTTGTTTGGATAGCACCGCAGTGCATTGTAGTCGGTCCTCAGAGTGACGAACACAACCAAATTTTCGGATTCAGAGAAAGCAAAGATGATCAAAACCATTACATGGACACAGTGTTTTACGGCTGGACTTCAGAATGAAGTTGCCTACGTATCCCAAAGACGGGAATCAAGCCTTACATAGTTCGGGGTTAAGGTACACTCGGGTATTTAACCTCTCCTTTTGTGCTCTAACTTTTGCCAAGGCCGCCCTTCCGGGTTTTCAACCTTGCGAGCTATGTTCTTCTTTTCTTTTCAATTCTTTTCATTTCTTTTCTATTTTGTTCATTCTTTTTCAGAATTTTTCATTTCTTTTTCTTCATTTCTTTTTTTTGTTCTTTGCATTTTCCTTCTTTTTTTATTCTTTTTCTTGCTCTAACTTTTGCCTGGGTCGCCCTTTCGGGTTTTCGGCCCAGCGAGCCTCTCAAGGGTAAAAGTGTAGCTTGGTCTATGTCAAATGGTTCTGAGATCTTGAATCCGTCTGAATCCAAGAGAGTGGCTGTTGTTCGCTGACGATGCAGGAGTCCATCCCGTGGAGGCTGAATTTGCCCCTAGTGTTGTAGATCAGAACTCAGTTTTTCTTCAACAATACTTTCTTCTTTCTTCCCCTCTGGGATTTGGCATTATTTCCAATCTTTGTTAGCTTGAGAAACATCCCAATTTTTTTGACTCTTCGAGCACATCTGACAGTTTTGCCCCTAGTTTGAGGGCTTTTGATCTAGCTTCGCAAGCTTCCTTTGAAAACACTTGATCTTCTTGATCTGACTTTTCTTGCCCCTAGTTCGAGGGCTGCTCCGAATCTGGCCACGCAAGCCTCACATTATGGTTGACCTTTGAACTTTCTGAGTCCGAGTTCGAGGTTTGAAAGCAAGGGGTCAAGTCTCGAGGCTGAGAGTGATCCTAGGCTGCACAATCTCAAGAGCGATTCTACACAGGTCTTCGCAGGACCGCGCAAAACATTTTTTGAAATCTTTTAAGAAAGCGACTAGTCGCTTGCGCTGAAGACAATGTAGAACCAATTTGGATTAAGCCAGGATCCTTCTCAGTGCTCATATTAACAAGCATGATCTCGATCGTTAAAGGCTTAGCATGCCTCTCTTTCTCTCATTTGAAATTTTTTTTTTCAAATCCCGAGGAATTCCTTCCTCTTTGTTTTCACCGTAGTGTTCAAAAAGTTTTGGAAAACTTAGGTCAATGCAATGAATTCAAGGCACAGAAAAGTAGGTGAAAAGTACTGCCGTTCGATTCAAATTTTCTGGCACAACTGGCGCACGGCCGAAGCAAATACAAGAGTGTGAATATCACTGCTGTTTCATTGAGATCTGTTGGCACAACTGGCTCCTCGGTAGAAACAGACTCAAAGAAAGCAAAAAGACAAACACGAAACAAAACAGTGATGTCCGAGGTAACGCCCCCGGGATCACCCGACTCCTATACAACAGGACTGACTCGATACAACAAGACAGACCTCAACTGACTCAGTATGAAAAGACTAACTCAAAACAAAAGGACAGACTCAAAACAAAACAACAAGACTGACTCAATACCCAAGTCAGAATGTAACATTCGCCAAATGCTCAAAACGGTGCGTGCCATACGCCATATCTGGAGTAAATCGAGTGCTATCCGCAGGTGGTTCATCCCTTGATCACATCACATTATCCCCCACAAGTTCACTAATCAAGTGCTGATAGACTTTGCAGGACCTGGTGCAGCAATGACCCCGTTGTCAAACAGATCTTGTACATCATGGCGCAGACGAAAGCAACTGTCGGTGTCATGACCGGTTTGTTGATGGTAGGCACAGTATTTAGTCTGGTCATGCTTTGCAGGGATAGGATCGGGTAGGGGCCGTTGTTCCAACAGTTTCAGATGTCCTTTCTGGAGTAAGACCTCTAGAGCCTTTGATAAAGGCATATGAAGTGGAGTGAAAACCCTCTTGACTCGAGGTGGATATTTGGTTTTTTGTGAGCTACTTCCTGAAGCACCAGTGAATGGGGTAGCTGTTTTTGATGTGGTGGTGGTGACCATGCCCACTTCAGAAGATCTTGCGGCCGCATCACCACTGGTGGTCGCATTCGAATTGCGGGAAAATGCCCGCCTAGGCTGCTCCTTCTCCTGGTCAATAAGGCCTTGCTTCATGGCATCCTCGATCTGTACTCCCATCTCATGCAAATCTTAAAAGGTAGGGAAAGGGAGCACAATCATTTTCTGCATTAGTTTGGGCTGGAGGTTACGCACAACCATCCGTATTTGATCCTTGTCCGTTGGCCTAATGGTCATCATCGAAGCCTTGGCCCTCCATCTGGTCACGAATTCTGAGAAACTCTCTTTAGGCTCTTGCCTTGTTGTCTCGAGATCACAGGTTGTAATCTCGATTTGTGTATTGTATAAGTATTGCGTAATGAAGGCATCGGCCATCTCGTCCCAGTTTCTCTTGACATCATCTTCTAATTTGGCATACCATATGGTCGCCACACCCGACAGGGTTCGGCCGAACAGAGATAGCTTCTGAAGTCTGCTGAGGCCCATTGGCCTTAAGATGTCTGAAAATAGTCTCAGGTGCACCATGGGGTCCCCGGACCCATCAAATCGATCAATGTGCGGCATTTTGAATCTGTCAGGCAGCGTCACAGCTGCGTCGGTATATCCATCTTCGATGTCAGGGATGGTCTTGACTCCTTGGGATCTCTTGAACAGCTTTTCGAGCTTGCTCAACTTCAATGCTGTGGGGTCTGTCTCGAACTCAAAGGGAGAGTCCGGTAGGTTGATCGGTGCTTTAGATAGTTGGGATAGGATCGGGGGCGGAGGTGGCCCTGTTGGAATGTCCGTATCTTCCTGGACATTAGCTGTCTCCCCGGGGGTTGGAATTCCTGGCGGGAGAGGAGCAGATGCTCCTGTTTGCTGCTACAGCCGGGCAATTAAGTCTGCCTGTTGAGCCATGATCTCAACCTGCTGTTTGGCAAATTCTGCTTGACGAGCAGCCTCTTACTGCATGGTTTTCATTCTCTCTTGGAGTTGATGCATCATTTCCTCCATTCCTGCCATGTTCTGCTGTTCCGACTGACTGACTGGTGGGGTGACTAAAAACTGATAAAAACTGAGGCCTCAGCCTGGCTATTCACTGGTGGGGTGGATAAGGGCCATTGATCTGGTAACTGCTGAACCGGTGATCTGCGCCTAACTGACCCCTTTTACCCTGCCTCTGGCGGAGGAACACTGATTTGCCCTTGAACTGAATCTCTGACCTGACAAAGTCTATCAGCACAAGTCCGATGAACCTCGGGGGATATCGGAGCCTTCTGAAGCTATGGTTCCAAGACTACCCCCCTAGCAAAAGAGAAAACACGCAGCATCTCAGCCTGATTTCACCTGAACAGATATGAGCATAGTTGAATGAGTGTGCTCTCTACTGAATTCTGCCCAAAATTCTACCGGTGAACTGATACCCTCAGGTAAAACTGATTCCCAGATACTCATGCCCGCAGGCCTGATACCCAGACTTGCAAACTGTTACATGCATTTCTGTAGGGACACACCCTAAAAGCACATAGCAAGCAAGGAGAGCCAAAACACCCCTATGTTGGGGGTAGGGTTTCCCTATCCTATATTGTCAGGAGCTAGGGTTTCACTACGCACGCAGCGGTTTCAAACAACCTATAAACGGGTAAGCAACCTGTCCTAGTTTGGAATGGTCACTATCGATCCGAATATGCACTAGGTCAAATGGTCAAAAAGGGTGCCCCGGTAAAACCGGGGTTTGTGTTCCCATACTGGCAGAGCCCATAACCGGTCAGCCTTATGGTCATGCCTTGACAAGACAAGCCTCCGGCAAACCGTTCAGGAATAGCAGATGGCAAACACGGTGTCCTAGGCGCACCAATGCAAATGCAATGCAAATAAACACATAAGTGTAATCAAAACAAGATATCATGAGTTCGAGTCAAGTTCTCTAAGTCCCCAGCAGAGTCGCCAAAAACTGTAGACGTCCCCGAACACCCCGGGAGGAACGAGTCCCCCGTTCCATTCGATATTGGGCTCACTACAGTTCGGACTCTCAAATTGTCACGGTTCTAAATCTGAACCAAATAGTCCAAATCCGGCAAATCGTTTTGAGAAAACAGATTTTGAAAGAAGTGCCAAACATGGACTGCTTTGCCAGATACAGAGTCTCCATCTAAATGTTTTATTTTCGGAAATTTAGGAAACCCTGACTCGTTGCCTAAGGCCACGTATCCGTCATCACCAAAGTTGCCTCGACTCGGGAACTTGGGTACGATTGGAGAAGGTCACTTCGTGAGCACCCTCGCTCGCCCGATCAAAGATCGGCCTCTACTAACCATGATATCTATTTTTGAAAACATTATGCGTTCTTATTCCGGTTATTAGCCTAGATTTACTATGTGGTGCGCACAACATACAAGTATAGACTGGATCGCCTGAATTGGAACAAAACATTTCATGTTTGTTTGTTTGAAAATGGTTTGATGGTGATACTCGCAAGTAGGCTAAGACGTGGATTTGTCACCCTCAGGTGGGCTTAGAAAACATGATTTTGCCACTATCTAGTGGGCTTAAAACTCACAATTAATGAATTGTTCCAATTCGAATAACCCAACCTTCACCCACAGGCATTTAGGCAGTTTATATCACATAAGCACATAGCCTCATGGTAAGCATGCTATCATGGCATTCACTCACACGCATGCAAGGATGCTAAAGCGTAAAACTTACCGAGTACTCCAAGCCAAAACAGAAGCTAGGTTAGAAATCCATGCATGATCCTAACTATACAGAAATGTCTAATGCAACAGATGCAAAAATGCAACTATAGCAGGCTCGGCTATTCTAAACATGGCATATGAAATGCTACAGCTAACATGTATTCAACTTGAAATTGAAAATACAATGCAGTTAGTATGATGCGCCGAGCCCGGTGCATGCAAAACAGATGAATGAATGCAAACATGCTATCATACAGTATGCTAATTGAAATATGCCCTAATCTAACCATCATAAGCTGGTAAATAAAAGGGAGAAAGACGTGGGGTTGGAAGACATACATCACACACACGCACACTTATTACAATATTGCCCTCACGCAGAGGGTCCGAATAAATAATACAGTCCCGAATAAATAATTACAGTCCCGAACAAATATTACAGTCCAAATAATTACAAAATCCTAATTAATTTACGAATTAAACTAGGTAAGCTGTAAACTAGCATGCAAGCTAGGGACTGCCTTGACGCTGCTTCGGATGATGAATGATGCATGCTCGGGTTGCCTTGTGCGGAGAATCCCTCGCGATGCCCCAATTAGCCTCTGTTTGTAATTATTCTCGGGATGCGTGCCAAGCTTCAGAAGGCTGCTGATTTCTGATTTGCTGCAACAGAGAGCAACAAAGGGGCCTGGCAAAGTATTTTCACATATGTATGCATGACTACTCTTCAGGGAGTGTAGTACTCGATCCTCGTGCCACCAATCACGCATCTCGATGCATGATGGCCGAGGAGTCGAATTGCATGACTCAATATGAAATGAATGCACATATGGACACAACAAGGCCTAGACTCCATCATGGATAATCCGGAGTGTCGGCGACCGAGGAATTGAGACACGTTCCGTCACTCAGAGTACGAAACGTCCCTCGTTTCCTGTGCTCGGGCTAACTCCTATCCCAAGCACAATGCAATATGCATGACATGGATGAATGCAACTAATATATAACCTAGCATGCACAATGCTATGAGATGGCATACACAATGCGCGAGATAACATGGCATACACAATGCGCTAACATACGACCTAGCATACGCAATGCTATGAAATGAAATGGCATACACAATGCATAATGGACTTACATCGACATGAGTAGACCTCAGCCACACTCACATTAGTAGCCATGAGATGGAAATGAAACACTCGAAATGCGTGCACACATGCACGCAAACCGACGACCGAACCTGAGGCACGAATGCCACTCTACCAAAGCATGGCAAGGCATGGAACATGACATATAAACATGAAAATTTCAGTGCTAAAATATGACACAAAACAGCCCCGAATCATGGAAACATGGCACCCGATGCATGAAATGAATCCCGAAACATGAAATGAGGTACATGGAATGACCTATGGCTATGCAAAGCATGCATTATTTGAACATTAAGTATGAAGAAAGAATCAAGAAATTCCCGAAACAAGCGTATTTACAGTTTCAAGCAAGGCCAAAAAGTGAACACAAATAGGGCTAAGTTAGCATGCAAAAATGGCCCCGTAAGAGAGATAATGAAGCAAGTAGCATCTTCTGGCCCTAAATGGCCAAGATCCCTTCAACAAAGTTGAAGAGGGGCTCAAAATGAAGCACTTTACAGTTTACAACAAGCCACAAAAACAAACACAAGTATGGCTCAACTATTGTGCAAGAAATGGGCCAAAATGGAGACAAAGAGGCAAGTGACGGTTTCTGGCCTCAAACAGAGGAGGGCCCTTCAACAAAGTTGAAGAGGGGCCTAAAAAATGGTATTTTACAGTTAGTGACCAAACCCAAAACAGTGCACATGCAAGCTTAAAATACTATGCAAAATAGGGCCTAAAAAGTGATTTAAACACAAAGAGCAAAAAGGGAGCTTCAAACAGCAAAATTCCCTGGATCAAACATGAAGAGGGGGTCAAAATAAGACTATTTACAGTTCAGATCAGAGCCCAAAAATACAAGCACAAGGGGCTAACAAAACATGCAAAAATAAGGCCAAAAGAGGGATAAAGAGGCAAGTGACAAAAGAAAGTCTCAAACAGTGAAGAGCCCTTCAACAATGTTGAAGACGGGCTCAAAATAATCCACTTTTCAGTTTATAACCAAGCTCAAAACAGTTTACAAATAGGCCTAAAATACTATGCAAGAAAGAGGCGTACAAGAGAGGTAAAGAAACAAGTGGTAGCTAGGGACCTTATACATGGAGGGACCCTAAAACAAAAATGAAAAAGACCTCAAAATAATGCTATTTTCAGTTAGGGTCAGAGCCCAAATAGGCAAGAAAGTATGGCTAATATATTGAGCAAAATAAGGCAAGAAAGAGGGAGGAGGAGACTTACCCTTGAAGACCAAATCTTTGACAACTCTTGGACCAAGTTTGGTGGCTCCTTAGCTCTGGAAAATAGCTCCAAGTGGCTGAAATGGATGGTGGTGGCAAGGTGCTAGGTGGTGGTGTAGAAATAGTGTAGGGTTTGGGAGGTTTTGTGGGTTGGAATGTAGAGAGAGAGGGATACAATGTAGGAGCTCCAAACCAAAATTTCTAACCCTTTCTAATGCAGCTGGAGGTGCTGTTATATAGGCAAAAGAGGGGCGGAAAGAGGGGGAAAAAAGGGGGGGAATGGAATTCAAGTTTCCCTCCAAAAGTTGGCCCTCCCGGATACACAATCTGGGAGGAAACAGAATACACTTCTGTAAAGTACCTGGAAAGAGGATCATGGCCGGCCGGTTTCCTAGGGTTTAGGTGGCCGGTTGGCCTTCCCCATGGCCGGTCGGCCAAGGGTCAAAAGGGTCAATGAAGATTAATGGCCGGCCGTGCCAAAAAGAGGGCCTCTCATGTGTACACAACACAACCATGTGGTCAAAAACTGGAGAGAATGAACCAAGAGAGAGAAAAGGCCACTTTTAGGAGGGGTTCAAAAGGGTCACACACAATTACTGGCCAGCCATGTGATATTGGTGGCCTCCCGGGTGTGTACAACACAAATATGTGGTTTGGGGCAAGAAAAAGTGGCCCTAGGGTGGTCAACATTGGCTTTCAAGTGAGAAAAACGGGCGACGGAGGGCGGTGGAGGAATAAAACTGGTTGTCAGAACAATTACTGGCCTCCCACCCTTCTATGACCTTCTTAACAATGAAACAGAGGTCCTTGCCAAAAATGAACCCAAACCGATGCAAAATAAAGGTTCGGGGGCCGAAGCGCGCAGCCTGAGGCCCCGAAAACTGACTGTTAGGCACCGAAAGTGGTGTTCAACCACGAAGTTGGTCTCTCGAGCCACAGTGTCCCTCAAAAGGGAGCAAATAAGATGTATGCCAAAAATCGGAGCAAACGGAGGTGGTTAAGCGGTCCCGAACCGAGGCACACGGCCAACGGCTCCGAAAAATCGAAAACCGGACTCCAAACGGGCAAAATGGCCTACGACCACAAAACATAGCCTATGGCCACTGAGAGATGATCTACGAGATCTCTCCCTCCCTTTAGGAAGAGAAAACAGAGAAAACAGAGCCTGGTTCGCAAACCGAGGAGAAGCATGAAAGAGTCCGGAAGTCCGGAGGCAAGGCTCGCAGCCGAGACTCTGAAACCTCTGAACAAGCGCGATATGCAACATCACCAAGTGCTCAATCGGTGACGTCTGAGTCTTAAGGTCGGTCAAAAATAGGGTGTCTACATCTAGCATCTTCTTGCTCAGATAGTAGATGGCTCTCTCCACCTTGTCCTCTGACTCTTGTGCGAGCATACAGCCCATTGTGGTCTCGGTTACTGAAAGGTACAATGTCAACGGTCTCCCCGACTCTGGCGGTGACAACACGGGTGGGTTCTGTAAATATTCCTTGATCTATTCAAAAGAAGCTTGGCATCGGCCGTCCCATTGGAATTTCTTGCCTTTCTTCAGGAGACCAAAAAGTGGTTCACAAGTCAAGGTTAATTTGAGATAAACCGTCTTATGAATTGCACTTTACCCAGAAAGCCTCGCACCTCCTTTTCAGTCCTTGGTGGTGACATTTCTAAGATGGCCTTGATCTTTGAAGGGTCGACCTCGATGCCCCTTTGTGTAATCAGAAATCCCAGCATTTTTTCCACTGTAACACCGAACGTACACTTCTGAGGATTTAGCCGCAACCGAAATTCTCTGATCCTTTGAAAGAACTTTTGCAAGGTGGTGTAGTGGCCCTCTCTTTCTTTGGACTTGACAATCATGTCGTCCACGTACACCTCAACCTCTTTGTGGATCATATCATGCAATATTGTAGTCGCGGCCCATTGATATGTAGCCCCAGTATTCTTTAACCCAAACGGCATCACTCTGTAGCAGTAAGTCCCCCACGGGGTGGTGAAAGCAGTCTTTTCCCTGTCTTCTGGTGCCATCACTATCTGATTGTAACTTGAGAAGCCATCCATGAACGAAAGCAAAGCATGCCCCGCCGTGAAATCCACCAACTCGTCAATATGCAGCAAGGGAAAGTCGTCCTTCGGACTAGCTCTGTTCAAATCCCTAAAATCTACGCACACTCGGATCCTGCCATCCTTCTTCGGCACTGGGACGATGTTGGCCAACCAAGTCGAGTATTCGGATACCAACAGGAAGCCTGCGTCGATTTGCTTGGTGACCTCTTCCTTAATTTTGAGAGCCCAGTCGGGGCGGATCCTCCTGAGTTTCTGCTTGATGGGTCGGGCCTCGGGGTCAAGAGGGATCCGATGCTGTACAATCTCAGGATCGATTCCAGGCATGTCTTCGTAGGACCACGCGAAAACGTCTTTGAAATCTTTTAATAAAGCGACTAAGCGCTTGCGTTCCTCTGAAGACAACGTGGACCCGATCTGGACCAGCCGCGGGTCCTCCTCAGTACCAAGATTTACTGTAGTGATTTCATCAACCAAGGGTTTAACGAATCTTTCATGCTCTTGTTCAATTAAGCGTTGCAAAACCAGAGGAACTTCGTCCTCGTCGTTTTCATCAAAGTTTTGAAAGTCTGAGTTAATGCAATAAATTAAGGGCACAGAAAAGTACTCAGAAACCACAGCTACTTGATTCTCATTAAGCACATCCAAATCGTCTGATTTTTCGGTTACAACAGACTCAAAAGAGAAAGAAAAAGACGACCTGGACAAGATTGTGGCATCCGGGTTATCATCCCCAGGATTACCAGACTCAGACTCAGTCGAGCTGGAACCTGATTCCGACTCACAAGACTCGGTGGAATCAGATTCCGGCTCACTACCTGACTCGGTGCTGCTGGACAAAAATCCCTCTTCATACTGCCAAATGAGAGAGGGTGCGATAGATGCATCCAAAATAGTTGCTGGTGGACCCGCAGCCGTTTCATTCCTGATCACGCATACCGAGAAGTTATCCCCCAAGCACTCCTGGTCGATCGGAGGATCTGAAAGTAGACACACCAGTGCTACTCCCATTTCAAGTTCGGTGTCCTCATACTGCACTTTCTTACTCTGTTCAACCTCAGCTGATGGGTCTGTCTGCTCTTCGGCAACGTCATCCCCGGATAATTGCAGGTCGAAGAAGATCTCGAAACCTGGTACGCGCTTCCTCTCTACGTTTAGCCATGGCTCTAGGAAGCCACAAAATGGAAAATCTTCCCCTTCCCGGACGAAGCGTCCGTTTAGGGTACCCTGAATGGGCCTATGCATCAGCTCAAAAGGCTTCCCGGCCTGCTTTGCTCTGGCTCTTCCAGCCATTTCCTTTCCTTTCCTTACCCAGTCCTCTTTGGTGGGCAGATATCCCAAGCCGAAGGTATGAGGGTTATGTGGCACTTCGGCCAATGCTGCAACGCCCTTCCGGCCACTCCTTCCTAATCCCATCCTGGGGATGTGTTGTAGCTTGGTCATGAGGTATATAGATTGAGCACTGACATATACTCCCTCATTAATGGCCATGATATTCTGCACAACCCGGGCCTCAGCCAGAGTAAACCCTGATAAGAATATATCCTCCATGCCATGCTCGATTTCCAAGACTGGTGTAGACACTTCTGGTAGTGGATGGATTGATGAATTCCCGAAAACAATGGCCACCCCCTTCCCGTGAAGGTACTTCAGCATTTGATGCAAGGTGGAAGAGACTGCCTTCACTTGATGCAACCACGGCCGCCCCAAGAGTAGATTGAATGTTGCGGGAACGTCCAAGACATGGAATTCAATGTTGTGTTGTCCTGGACCAACTTGGGTCTGAATTTTGACAGTCCCCATCACCTCTCTGCTGGTGTTATCATAGGCTCTGATCACTTGAGTAGTCAGCACGAAGTTCGTGGGCTTCAACCCGATCGCATATGCCGTCTTTGACAGGCATACATTAATGGCGGATCCCGTGTCGATAAGAACCACTGGCACCCACTTGTCTCTACATTCCACGGAGATGTAAAGGGGTTTGTTATGATTTGTGCCCTCAGGTGGCAGTTCTTTATCTGAAAAGGTTAGTGTCGGGGAACCTCCTCCCAGAAAGACCAATCCAACCAGCTGCTCTGGTGTGGTATCTATAGAGAGTTTGGCCTTGTCCATGGCTGAAAGGACAGCCTGCCTGTGCACTCGTGAAGCCATAAGCAGTCTCCAGATAGAGATGTCTGCTTGTATCTTCTTTAACTGTTTGAGTACAACCTCCTCTTCAAGCTGTTTCTCCTTCTGTTTCTTAGCTTCTTTATCCTTCCCAGATGCCTCTGGCTGGTCCAGGTGCGGGGGCTTGAAATACCGCCCACTTCTCGTCATATGGTCGACCTCTCTGACATACCAGGTGTCGTCTGGCTGATGGTTTCCCCAATCTTCATCTATGTGGGCAAGACATAAATCATCGTCCTCCCACTACATTCCATTGGCCGCCGATAGACACCTGTCTGGTTCTGGTATGATCGTACTCGCAGTACTTTCAGCCTACATGCCCGCAGCATCTTCTGTCTTTGTGCACACAGCACTTTCGGTCCCCTCATGGACTTTGGCTTTTCGGATTCTCTCAGAATCCCAAATCTTTTCTTGTTCTACCTGCGTTAGCGCAGTTTGTTGTTCAGCTTTCCCTGCATTCACAATGCTCCTGTTCTGAGCGAAATTCTTCGTACCGGTGCTCTCCGGCAATGTAATCTGACTTCCGGCCCTTCCGGCCACAGCTAATATTCCTGCCCCTGCTGGGCTCTGTTCTAGTTGGGACTCTTCCACTACATCCGGTTGATCATCCAGCCATCCAGTGGCCTCTGTCGATTCCTCATAATCAAACTAGTTGACTGCCGCGCCCCCTGATTCTTGGTCATCGAAAAACTATAGGTTGGCAAAGTCCCCCTCCACAGCCGTCAAATCATTTGCCCCTTGCTCAAATCCATCCCCCTGGATCACACACAGCTCTTCCTTCTCTGGTAATTCTATACCCAGCCCAATCTGGCCTGTTGACAAGATGTACTTACTCGGATCATAGACTTCCGCAGCAAAACTCTCAGACTATTCAATCCCAGACTCAACAATTCCATTCTTTTCTAAAGTCTGCCCTGCCCCATCTTCGATGGTCACCACCGTCGGCTCTGGTTGGGTTGTAGAGATGTCCAACATGCACAAAGAGTCGGTGCAGTCAGGAAGGAGCACCTCCGGCTTGGGTAGGTGGGATGGGGTGATATAGATACTAGGATCGTAAGATGCGAGCCCAGTTTGGATAAAATTGATTCTATTGGGAGGGGGAGCTTGGTTATGCGGTGGGAGAGGATTGGTTGTGACATTGGGTTTGTCGGGAGGCGCAATCACCTGCTTGTCAATAAGATCCTGGATCTCGTGACGCAATCTAAAACAACGGTCGGTGTCGTGACCATGTTGTTGGTGATACGCGCAGTATTTTACTGGGTCATGGGAGGGAGGGAGTGGATTTGGTAGTGGCCTCGGCTCCAGGGGCTTCAAATGCTTTTTCCTGATTAATACCCTTAGAGCTTTGGACAGGGGCATGTATAAGGGTGTGAAGGTTCTTTGGCCTCTGGGTTGGTATTTGGTGGTCTGTGTGTTGCTTCCGGATGCACCGGAGAAGGGCGTGGCTGCCATGGGTCTTGGAAGGGGAGGGGGAATGGTGGTGACCATGCTCACCTCTGAAGCTCTTGCAGTTGCAGCGCCACTCGGGCCTGCATTGTTGTTACGGTTGAAAGTCCTCCTTGGTTGCTCCCTATCTTGGTCGATCAGACCCTGTTTCATTACATCTTCAATCTGTACCCCTATCTCGTGCAGATCTGAAAAAGTGGGGAAGGGGAGTACAATCATCTTTTGCATCAATTTTGGCTGGAGATTGCGCACAATCATCCTGATCTGGTCTTTATCGGTGGGCCTTAAAGTCATCATCAAGGCCTTCGCCCTCCACCGGGTTACGAAATCCGAGAAACTCTCCTTGGGCTCCTGCCTTGTTGTTTCGAGATCACGAGTTATAATCTCAATTTGGGTGTTGTAAGAGTATTGCGCAACAAAGGCTTCAGCCATTTCATCCCAACTCCGCTTGACATCATCCTCAAACTTTGCGTACCAGATGGCGGCTACACCCGACAGGGTCTGGCCAAATAGCGAAAGCTTCTGGGGTCTGGTGAGGCCCATTGGCCGTAATATATCTGAGAATAGCCGGAGGTGGACCATGGGATCCCCAGATCTGTCAAAGCGATCAATTTGCGGCATCTTGACCCTATCTGGTAGCGTCACAGCCACATCGGTATATCCGTCTTCGATATCTGGGATAGCCTTTACCCCCTGGGATTTTTTGAATAGCTTCTCGAGCTTGCTCAATTTCAGTGCTGTATGGTCTACCTCGAACTCGAAGGGAGAGTCCGGTTGATTGACAGGCATAGGTGCCTTAGATAGCTGTGGCAGAATTAGGGGCGGAGCTGGCCCTGTTGGTATGTCCGTATCTGCCTTGACATTAGGTGCCTCCTCGGGTGCTGGGATTCCCGATGGAGGAGGGACCGGGTGTGAAGCAGATGCTCCGTTTTGTTGTTGCAGCCTGGCAATTAATTCTGCTTGCTGGGCCATGATCTCAGCCTGTTGTTTGGCAAACTCATCCCGGCGAACAGCGTCCTGCTGCATGGCTCTTATGGTCTCTTGCATCTGACGCATCATTTCCTCAACTCCTGTCGGTACCGCCATACTGCCCTGATTTGTCTGAACTATTGGCAGGTCTATTTCTATAGCAACAATTTGGATCTCAATCTGACTGTCCACTGATGTGGTAATCCACTGCTCTGGCAACCTCTGCTCGGATACACTGCGTTTTCTTGGCCTCCGTCTGATAACTGGGGGTAGAGAGTGAAACACTGGCTGTCCGTCAACCAGATCCTCGGATTGATTGAGTCGGCGACCTCTTGTCCATGGTGCTTGGGGAATATCTACTTGGTCGGAAGCAATTGTGCTAAAACTGCCCCTAGTAAAAGATAAATAAAGCAATAAGGAAATAAATAAACAGATAAACGGACAGCATAACAGCTTAAAGTAAATGCACAACACACAGCCGGGCATAACAACACATGGTCGGTAAGCTCAACACACACTGTCCTCAATCACTGATCATTATCCCTAAATTTCTGTCCCCAAAGACTGAATCTGATATCCGCAAATAACTGATTCTCAAACACTGACTGACGTCCGCAGGCCTGATGTCCCAAACTCTCAAACTGATACATGCAACCCCTGTAGAGACACACTCTGACAGCACATAACAGATAATTGAGAGCCAAAACACCCCTATGTTGGGGGAGGGTTTCCCTGTCCTATTTTGTCAGGAGCTAGGGCTTCACTACACATGCAGCGGTTTCAAACAACCTATATCGGGTAAGTAACCTGTCCTAGTTTGGAATGATCACTATGGATCCGAATATGCACTAGGTCGAATGGTCAAAAGGGTCCCCCGGTAAAATCAGGATTTGTGTTCCCATACTGGCAGAGCCTATAACCGGTCAACCTTATGGTCATGCCTTGACAAGACAAGCCTCCGGCAAACCGTTCAGGAATAGCAGATGGAAAACACGGTGTCCTAGGCGCACCAATGCAAATGCAATGCAAAGAAACACACAAGTGTAGTCAAAATAAGATATCATGAGTTCAAGTCAAGTTCTCTAAGTTCCCCAGCAGAGTCGCCAGAAACTGTAGACGTCCCCGAACGCCCCGGGAGGGTGAGTCCCCCCGTTCTATTCGTGTTGGGCTCACTACAGTTCAAGACTCTCAAATTGTCACGGTTCTAAATCTGAACCAAAAAGTCCAAATCCGGCAAATCGTTTTGAGAAAACAGATTTTGAAAGAAGTGCCAAACATGGACTGCTTTGCCAGATACAGAGTCGCCACCTAAATGTTTTATTTTGGGGAAATTTAGGAAACCCTGACTCGTTTGCCTAAGCCCATGTGTCCGTCATCACCGAAGTTGCCTTGGCTCGGGAACTTGGGTACGATTAGGGAAGGTCACTTCGTGAGCACCCCCGCTCGCCCGATCAAAGATCGGCCTCTACTAACCATGATATCTATTTTTGAAAACATTATGCATTCTTATTCCGGTTATTAGCCTAGATTTACTATGTGATGCGCACAGCATACAAGTATAGACTGGATCGCCTGAATTGGAACAAAATATTTCATGTTCGTTTATTTTGAAAATGGTTTGATGGTGCTACCCGCAAGTAGGCTAAGATGTGGATTTGCCACCCTCGGGTGGGCTTACAAAACATAATTTTGCCACTATCTAGTGGGCTTAAAACACACATTTGATGAATTGTTCCAATCCAAATAACCCAACCTTCACCTACAGGCATTCAGGCAGTTATATCACATAAGCAATTAGCCTCTTGGTAAGCATGCTATCATGGCAGTCACTCACACGCATGCAAGGATGCTAAAGCATAAAACTTATCGAGTACTCCAAGCCAAAACAGAAGCTAATTAGAAATCCATGCATGATCCTAATTATACAGAAATGCCTAATGCAACACATGCAAAAGTGCAACTATAGCAGGCTCGGCTATTCTAAACATGGCATATGAAATGCTACAGCTAACATGTATTCAACTTGAAATTGAAAATACAATGCAGTTAGTATGATGCGCCGACTCCGGTGCATGCAAAACAGAAGAATGAATACAAACATGCTATCATACTGTATGCTAATTGAAACATGCCCTAATCTAACCATCATAAGTGGGTAAATAAAAGGGAGAAAGACGTGGGGTTGGAAGACATACATCATACACACGCACACTTATTACAACATTGCCCTCGCGCAGAGGGTCCGAATAAATAATATACAGTCCCAAATGAATAATTACAGTCCAAATATGTCCAAAACCCTAATTAATTAGCAAATTAAATTAGGAAAGCAATAAATTGGCATGCAAGCCAGGGACTGCCTCAAATTTGCTCCAGATGATGAATGATGCATGCTCTAGTTACCTTTGTCGGAAAATCCCTTGTGATGCCCCGGTTTGCCTCTGTTTGCAATTGTTCTTGGAATGCGTGCCAAGCTCCGGAAGGCTGTCGATTTCTGATTTGCTGCAACAGAGAGTAACAAAGGAGCATGGTAAAGTATTTTCACATATGTATGCACGACTACTCTTCGGGGAGTGTAGTCCTCGATCCTCATGCCACCAATCACACATATCGATGCATAATGGCCGAGGAGTCGAATTGCACGACTCAATATGAAATGAATGCACATATAAACACGACAAGACCTAAACTCCATCATAGATAATCCGGAGTGTCTGTGACTGAGAATTGAGACACGTTCCGTCACTCGAAGTACGAAACGTCCCTCGTTTCCCATGCTCGGGCTAACTCCTATCCCAAACATAATGCAATATGCATGACATGCATGAATGCAATCCTAACATGCAACCTAGCATACACAATGCTATGAAATGGCATACACGATGCACGAGGTAACAAGGCATACACAATGCTCTAACATACAACCTAGCATACGCAATGCTATGAAATGAAATGGCATACACAATGCACGATGGACTTACACCAACATGAGTGGACCTCAGCCACACTCACATCAGTAGCCATGAGATGAAAATGAGACACTCGAAATGCGTGCACACATGCACGCAAATCGAGGACCAAGCCTAAGGCACGAATGCCATTCTAACAAGGCATGGCAAGGTATGAAATATGGCATACAAACATGCAAGTTCCAGCACTGAAATGTGATGCAAAATGATCCCGAAACATGGAAGCATGGCACCCGATGCATGGAATGGTCCCGAAACTCGAAACTAGGCACATGGAATGACTTACAGCTATACAAAGTATGCATTATTTGATCATGAAGCATGAAGACAGATGTAATATAGTAATAAAACATGCATATTTCCAATTTATAACAAGCCTAAAAAATGAACCCAAATAGGGCTAATCTATCATGCAAAAATGGCCTTAAAGGAGAGATTAAACACAAAGGGGCAGCAGTTGGCCCCAAATGGAAAAGAGCCCTTCAACAAAGTTGAGCAGGGGCTCTAAAAAAGGCACTTTACAGTTTACATAAAGCCATGAAAATAATCACAAATAAGGCCAAACTATCATGCAAGAAAATGCCTAAAAGAGGGGTAAAGAGACAAGTGGTAGCTTCTGTTCTCAAACAAAGGAGAGCCATTCAACAAAGTTGAAGAGGGGCTCAAAAAAATATATTTCACAATTTATGGCAAAGTCCAAAACAACTCACCAATAAGCCTAAAATACTATGCAAAAATAGGCCTGAAAAAGAGTTAAAGAGGCAAGTGATAGCTGCTGGCCTCAAACAGAGGAGAGCCCTTCAACAATGTTGAATAGGGGCTCAAAAAAAGATATTTCACAGTTTATGGAAAAGTCCAAAACAGCTCACAAATAAGCCTAAAATACTATGCAAAAATTGGCCTAAAAGAGAGATAAAGAGGCAAGTGGTAGTATGAGACCTCAAACAGTAGGAGGTCCTTGATCAAACATGAAAAGGGGCTTAAAATATGACTATTTACAGTTTGGGTCGGAGCCTAAAAAAGCTTGCAAGTATGGCTTAGATAGAAAGCAAAACAAGGCAAGAAAGAGGGAAAATGGGACTCACCCTTGTAGACCAATGAACCAGCAGCTCTTGGACCAATTTTCTGAGCCTTTAACCTCTTCAAAACAGTCCCAAAGTGCTGGAATAAGGGATGGAGGCCTTGTGCTATGAGGTGTAGGGTAAATGGTGTAGGACTTAAGGGGTTTTGGTGCTTGGAGTAGAGAGAGAGAGAGAGAGAGAGAGAGATTGAATGCAAGAGCTCAAAACCAATTTTTGTAACCCCCAAACAAGGAGCTGAGGGGTTGGTTTTATAGAGGAGAGGAGAGGAGAGGAGAAAATGGGGAAAAATGAAATTCAAATTTTCCCCCAAAAGACCCCCCCTTGGATACAGGATCTGGGGGGAAACAGAGGGGGCAGCTGTAAGGAACCAGGTGAGAGGGTCATGGCCGGCCAGGTTCAGAAGGTTCAGGGGGCCGGCCGACCACCTTCCATGGCCGGCCGACCAAGGGTCAAAAGGGTCAATGACAATTGCTGGTCGGCCACCTGAAAAAGGTGGCCTCCCATGTGTGCACAACACAACTATGTACTCAAAACCCAGAAAAAGTGAACTAGGAGAGAGAAAAGACCATTTTTTAGAGGGGCTCAAAAGGGTCAGGCACAATTACTGGTCGGCCACCAAATATTGGTGGCCTCCCAGGTGTGTACAACACAAATATGGGGTTTAGGGTTCAAAAAAGTGGCCCCGGGGTGGTCAACATTGGCTTTTAAGTGAGGAAAACGGGCGTCGGAGAGCGATGAAGAAATAAAGCTGGCTTTTCAGAACAATTGCTGGCCTCTCACCCTCCTACAAGCTTCCTAACTATGAAAATAAGGTCTCCACCAAAAATGAACCAAAACGGATACAAAACAGAGGTTGTTACGTGGTCCCGAACCGAGGCACACGGTCGTCAGCTTCGAAAAACAGGAAACCGGGCTCCAAATGGAAAAAATGGCCTACGACCACGAAACGTAGCCTACGGCCACCGAGAGATGATCTACGAGACCTCTCCCTCCCTTCGGGAAGAGAAAACAGAGCCTGGTTCGCAAACCGAGGCAAGACACGAAAGAGTCCGGAAGTCCAGAGGCAAGGTTTGCAGCCGGGACTCTAAAACTTCTGAACGAGCACAATATGCAATATCACCGAGCGCTCAACTGGTGACGTCTGAGTCTTAAGGTCGGTCAAAAATGGGGTGTCTACAGATCTCTATGAAACTGTATTTATTTTATGCTAATTTCAGTACTTTTGTTCTCATATGTAACTATTTTTCATTGGTTGCATTGAATTATATAACTTAGGTTTTGGGTGAGATCAATTCTTCATAATATATCCAAATCTACTTTTGTTGGTCTTTTTCTTACAAATAGGTTACTGATTCAACTATTAAAATTTGCTCAATTAATCTTAAGAAGGTCGCTTTATACATAATGGGCCTGTTTGATTGAGGGATTATAGCATAGGATTGAGATTATTAATCTATAGGATTCACATTCCAATGTTTGGTTATAATTTGGAATTACATATTTTTATATTTATCGTTGCAAAATAAACACATCAGAATAGCACTCACTCAGCAAATAGACCAAGACAGCACCCAGAATTGTTTCAATTCGAATTAGTTTCAGACCAGAATAGAGCTAGAACAGAGAAGATTAAACAGCAGTAGAGGTTGTTCTCTCAATCCCTAGACTGTTGTGATGATTAGAAGAAGTTGTTGCTTCATGATCACCACCACCACCACCACCACCACCATGGTGAACTTGCCCAACCATCACTTGTCGCCGCCGCTGATGGTCGCCTATCAAATGCTCTCATGCATTTTGATTTTATGTACACTCTGCACAAATTGAACTCTTGTCTTAACTGCAAACCATAAGATTGAATAAAGAAAAATTAGCATTTCCACCCATTACAAAGCATCAAGAGCTTTCCTCTTTAATTCAACTCTCCCTGAGGAGAATTGAACCCATAACCTATCTATAGGGACTAAACCCTTAGGAAAGTTGTGGTGGCTAACTACGCTAAGCCTAATTGGTTAAAGGTGTTATTATGGTTAGATCACATAAAATACATAAATTCTTGTGCTAATAATAGACAAAAAAGTAGTCTCAGTTCAGTCCCATTGGATTAGGGCTTGAGGAGGATGAATTGAATACAGACCAAATATATGGTATAATTTGCACAAAATGACTTTGCACTAGTTTGAATTCACAATTTCAAGATTAGTAGACTGAGTTTTAAAACTTCCCTTCTATGATTTTTTTTTTTTTCTGTGTCCCTCCTGATATTACTTGGGTAGAATGAGAAAAACAGAAAGGAAAACCACCTATTCCCTTCTTTGAATTTAAAACTTCACCTATTTGGTCTTAGTTATGTAGTTTTCAAAGTTATCCATTTATAAGTGTATATGTATTCATTAATATCCTAAACCAAGAACATGCTCACAGACTAAATACCAGCATAGAAGAAAACACTACAATAAGCCCTAATTTACCAGAAATAATACTACATAGTAAAAATAAAAATAAAAGTTCACAAAAAAATTGTACAAAATGCTGTGTGACAGCACTGCATTCATCTAGGTAGAGCCTGAGCCCTATCTAGAATAAATACAGTCCAACAAACACAGCATTTTGCATAAAAAATTCCAGGTTTTTATCATTTTCCTTAGAAAAAAAGCTCTTATGGTATGCAACTATGCAAGTCACACGTACCAGTGGAATTGTAGTAATTGATGATGAAGGTTCTCCTTCAATGGCCCTATACTCATTCATCTTCCATTCAGTTTTTCTTCCGGAAGGAGCTCTTCCCTTGTAGAACACCATGGTTCTCTTCATACTAATGATTCGGTTCTGAGAAGAGAAGACGTAACCAGGAGAGCCAGTAGCTTTCCAATACCCTAAAGTTGTGAGCCGGTTTGGTCTTCCTTCATGGGCTTCATTCTCTTGTCTAAGAATGAAGAAAAACCACTGTTCGGGGTCTTTGCGACATAGCTCTCCTGCAAATTCTGGTTTAAAAATGGTAACAATTTAGCCAAAAAATCATAAACTATTTAAGTTTCATAACTTTAGAAGCTAGCTCTTGTAAATTAACTTGACTGTGCTTGAATTTTGATTTAGATGTATAGAAATGGAAGAAAAGAAAATTAAAACTCATCAAGATCTTACAAGCCAATCAGATTAAATAACTGTTGTAGGTTTCAAATTTTCATTTTCTTTATAATCTTCATATCTTTATGCAATTAACACAACATAAAATATAGAAATATAATTTCAAACTCAAAAAAAAAAAGGAAAAAGAAAGAAGTTTTATGTCATGAGAATGGATAAAGAAGAAACAATCTAATATTATTTCTTAAAAGAAGACAACGAATCTAAGGGAAGGACAAGGACCCAAGTGAAAACGGTATAATTTGTTGAAATCGAAGAAGTGTGTTTGAAAATGATCTACGGAACTGCTTTGCTTATTTAGGGTTTTGAGTAAATAATCGAATTTTTTCTTTTCTGATTAATAGTAACATTTTTGCTAAAGATAGGGCAGTTTCAAAGTTTCACACTGCAATAACTGAACATCCATGACACAAGAAAAGAAAAGAAAAGAAAAAAAAAAACCTTGTATATTATAAAATTGAACCATTTTTTGAAAACTCAATTCAAAAATTAAAAATTACAGGAAAAAAGAAAAAAGAAATGAATAAGATAGAAGAGAACAGACGAGGGAGATCCCATGGATTGAAATCGTAAATGTAGAGGTGGTTCCCCGGCGGCGATGTCCCTGGATTGAATCGCGTCGCGCATGGCTAGCCTCAGGTACTGGGGAATCGTAATCTTCTGCCTCAGTTCCTCCTTCAGAATCCGAGACCCGCCCATGGGGTCTTGCCCCAGAATCGTAATCTTCTGGCCAGCTCTGCTCTGCTATCATAACAGAGCATCCTCAAGTTAAGAAGCAAACCCTAGAGGCTGAATTTAGGGGAAGAGAGACTGAAAGATAGAGAGAGTGCAAAATAGAGATAGGACATACCTGGGGCAATGCTCCAATGGCGGATTGACGGTGGTGATCGTGTGCGATGGCGGTGATGCTCCCGTACCCGACGACGATGGAGACAAAGGCGAGAGAGAGAGCTGGAGGAGGGCAAAGGCGTGAGAGACTGAGAAAGAGAGAGAGAGAGAGAGAGAGAGAGAGAGAGAGAGAGAGAGTCACAGATCTGTATGAGAGTCTGAGCGTGTGGAAGTTTTTTTTTTAAACCTTTCTTTCCTGACCAATTTTTGTAGTCGTCAATGAAATTTCCCTCCGAAATCTGAAGCCCAATTTTCAAATTTTTTAATTATAATCGCCGACTAAAGTTTTTAGTAGCCAAATCTCTACCTACGGCGACTGAAATTGTTTTTCGTCACTGAAAATAAACTATTGGCGACTAATATTTTAGTCGCCAAAGGTAAAAAATAATTTTTTATTTTCCAATCGGCGACTAAATCTTTTAGTAGCCAAATCCCTACCTACGGCGACTGAAATTGTTTTTCGTCGCTGAAAATAAACTATTGGCGACCAAAATTTTGGTCGCCAAAGATAAAAAGATAAATTTTTAAAATTCATTCGGCTACTAAACAATTTAGTAGCTAAAAGTAGCTCTATGGCTACTAAAATTTCTTTTAGTCGCCAATTGTTATATGTTTACCTACTAAAAATTTTTTTAGTCGCCAATTGTAATATTTTTAGCTACTAAATTTTTTTTTTCGCCAATAATGAACATTTCCCTACTAAAAAAAATTAGTAGCTAAAAAGTTGACTTTTTCCGACTAATGTTATTTTTGGTAGCCAATTCCGTACTTTTTGGCGACTAAATTTTTTTTGGTAGCCAAAAAATGGTTGCCAAAAATGTATTTTCTTGTAGTGATATGCTTTTGTAATTTTGTTAATCCAAAATTCATCTTGTAATTTGTGGGAGCCGAGTAATTGGATTTACTATTCAGCAAATATGGCATATCCAAGCCCATCTAAGATGGGCCAAACTAAGCAAGGTCCACTGGCCTCAAATGATTCATTGCCAGGTAAATCTAAATGGTGTCCAAAGTGCAATCCGAATACAAGATACAATGTGTTGAAGCCGAATAAGTAAAGGACCTCGGCATAATGATTCACTTGAGTAGGCCCAAGCCGTCCCTTTCCCGAAAAGGGATAAGGGGATAGGTTCTGATATGATAATGATCAAAAGTTACAAGAAGAGATATCTAGTAAAATGTCTATAAAAGGAGGTGAATGGTGAAAGGAAAATGTATGTTCTAATAACTTGCACTTTAAGAAATATAGGGACTTTTTCCTCTCTTAAAAAAATAATAACTTGCTCGTCGGAATGCTAATTTCGGCATCTCAGAACGGAGTATTTTTCCAGTTTCAGGCAATAGAACAAGGATCTTTCAAAGGTTTGTTTGAAGTGAAGAAGTAATGCAAAACTACCCCTTACATAATCTATATTCCATGTAATTTATTTTCAAGTTTTGTATCTCTTTTAAGAATTAAAAACAAGATTGTTTTGTATTCTCTATTTTATTTTAACTTATTTATTTTTCAATTATTACGAAAAATTACTAGCAATTTTTCTGTGAATTTTTTAAGTACACAAAGAGAGTTGCACCTCATGTTTTGTGTAATTAATTTTGGTCACTTGAATTGAATTGTAATTCCCCCCAAAAAAAGAGATAAAAAGGTGGAGATAGAAAAAAAGAGAAAGAAAAAATGTAAATGGGAGAGGAAAAAAAAAACAAGACGGGCGGTGGTCCATGTGTTAGTGCTCTATTACAATTGAGTAATGCTAGAGACCCCAAATATTCTACCAAAAGTTTTACCAAATGTCTCACATGGGCGTGGGACTCACACAATGTGGGTCCCATGTGGGTCCCACACCCATGTGAGACATTTGGTAAAATTTTTAGTAAAATTTTTAGGACCTCTAAGCATTTTTTATTAACATTTTATTAGTTAATGGTTCGAGGAATGCATAATGATTTTCCCTTAATATGGGATTCCATTACCACGAGCTTTATCAATTGAAATGGGTAAGTGCACAGTGTGGTGGACCAAAGTATAATGAGTAATATTAGGGATTTTAAATATTTTATTAATATTTTTATTAAATATCTTATATGGGTATGGAGTTCAGATGAGATTCATATGGTGTGGATTCTATGTTCCTATAAGACATTTGGTAGAAATACTAATAAAATATTTTGAGTCCCAAATATTTTTCAAGTATAATTCACCCTATTGAGTCACAACGGTCAGCAGCAAAACCGTGTCAAGTAGAGTATCTTCAATGGTGTATTTAAAAAGTGATAAAAATGAAATTCATTTGTATGAGTTAGTGTTTATTAATTTAGAATGTAATAGTATAATGTAATAGTATATTCCAATAGTATAATTTGATATTTGTTAACGTATTATGTAGTAAGAGGATCCACTAAAATATGTGTATATATATATATATATATATTATATTTATAAAAAAATAAAAAGTAAAAAAAGGACAATAATTGAGAGTAAGACTTACTTCTAGTCTGGTTTTGAATTGGACTGTATTGTCGGATTTATGTGAGTCCACCACGAAACTCACATTGATAATTCGAACCGTTCAATGTATATGACTTGTCGAGTGCTTCATTCCCGCAAAAAATAAGATATTAATCACTAAGTTTTTGTTATATAATAAATAAATAATTATACTTTAACTATTGTCTTCTTGCTAGTTTTTACCTATGTTTATAAATTGTATTAAAAGATATTGGTAAAACATTTGAATATTTCTTTAGAAATAAAGCTATGAGAGCTACTGCAGCTATCTCGGAAAGGTGAAGAGTTAATGAAAAGCTTTGAAGCTTAAATTTCTTTATGCCTTTTTATTTATTTATTTATTTTTATGTAAGTATCAGTTTTTTGGAAAATGAGTGAGAGCACTAATTAGTGCTATCACTAATGATGTGGCAGTGAGCCCCACCAGGAATGATTTGATGTTTTGACCTTGGTGTTGTATTTTTTTTCTTTTTTTATTGAGTGTCATGTCATTAGTGGTCTTTTTAGAGTTTCAAAATTAGTGGTCTCTATCATTGTTGCAGTTTTTTTAGCCCATCTGTCTCTCTCTGCATTCTCTGAAACCTCTCTTAATTGCTCTTTATTTCCTTCTCTTTTACACTACATTGTGTTACTGAATCTAATTACTTTGAATTCATTCTGATTCGACTTTGTACAGGTTAATGAAAAGCGGTTGTACGAGGTGGTTTTCACTGGACAAACAGCAAGATCTGGTGGATAGCAGAGGAGATCTGGGAGACCATGTCCATCTGATGTTTTTCGATGAGGGTGTTTCTGTTCACGGAGTCGGAGAGGAAGCGTTGGATGGAGTTCATCCTCGCTCTGACGGTCGAGATTTTCAGTAGACGAACAGATCTGTCCACCCACCACTTTGAACTTCTTCTCCATCTCCGCCCTTTGAATATCCTTTTTCATGGGCAAAACGTCTCTGTCCACCATTTTCATGGCGTACCCTCCCGATTTGGCGTACGAGGCCCAAGTCCCTGAAATCCAGTCCCGCCTTCTGCCGCCAATCGTATGGCCTGCCACGATGAGTCCGACGATCTGTATGGCTGCAGCGACACATTCTCCGACGAATCGGATCTTAGTACCAGATTTTCAAAGGACAGTCGGCGGAGGTAAAGGAAGCTTTAGAGAGAGAAAGTTGGGGAAGTGGAGAGAGAGAGAGAGAAACTGGTTCGGAGAATTGTGATTTTAAACAGATAGATGAGTGGTTCCGAGAGAGAAAATGGATTTGGAGACTTGTTATTTTAAACAAATAGAGGATTGGTTCCGATCAATTAAAAATGCGCGTGAACTTTTTTGAGCAAAAGAAATATGGGTGGTTTGGTGATTTTACGAAATTATGTACTTATAAATATACTATTTTTGCACATAGACTTTTGGGTATATGTTTATGTTTTTGCTTTGTTTTTTCTTTGATTTCTTTTGTGTTTTGCTCCGTTTGTTTGGTTGGTTATATGGAGTTTGTTAGTGTCACTACAACATTTTCTTAGTTTAGTGACATTTGAAAGTGCCACAAAACTATTCTTCTAATGACATTTTTTAGTCTTGTGGCATTTTGAACAAGTGCCACTTCAATCGGTGCCACGGTAGATACGAGTGCCATGGTAGAAACTTGCAAGTGTCACTGCACCATCATGACTAAAAACTTTTAATGACATTTTAAAGTCATAGTAGATATTATTTGTGGCACTATCAAGTGCCATTAAAAAAAGAGTTAGTGACACTTACAAGTGTCAGTACACCATCAAGACTAAAACCTTTCAGTGACACTTTAATGTCATGGTAGACACTATTCGTGACGCTATCAAGTGCCATTAAAGAAGACTTACAATCTAAAAAATGCCACGATATGAATTTTTAATGACGCTTATTATGCCACAATTGATATTTATAACACCTTCATAAATGCCACTAAATCCAATTCATTTGTGCCATTAAATAGATATAAGTGTCATTGGAACTTATTTTAGTGACACTTTACAAAGCTACTATCACTACTATAAAATGTCACTTATATATTTTTTTCATTGACACTTTTAAAAGCTACAATTATGCATGCGTAAATACCAATAAAAATTGAATCAATTTTATAAACAATTAAATATTAATTGCCACATCATATATTAATTTGACGTCCATTCATCCTGTAATATTTTCATAATAATAAACAAATATTACCACCATAAGATCATCACATCAAAAAAAAAAAAAAAACCACAATCAATTATTCATTAAAATCTCAATCCAAAATTATTAAATATTCCACCACACTAACAAAGTTAAAACAAAAACAATTTAAAAGAAAATTATTCCGACCATAAGTTCTGAAAAGCCATAGTGATATGCATATTCCGGAGAGAAAAATTATCAAAAATAAAATTAGTTCCCAAATTCTCAACGTCACTTGTATAAATATTCTCGGCTAGCATCCATAACTTGTGAAATCTGCATCTAAAAGATAAACATATGAAGGTAATTGAAACTATATTAAGTTAATATAAGTTTGTTAATAAAATTAGTATTTACGAAAAAAATATACCACAAATGGAGCAGGCCAAGCAACATGAGCTCCAATAGCTTGTCCAATTGTTTTGACAAGTCCATATGATCGGATCAAGCTCTCATTAAGTTTGATTGGCACTTGAACATGTACCTCCCAATAGTCAGGTCCTAGTTCTTCCCCTTCTACTTCTTTAGATGCGTCTGTGCTTTTAAGTACTCCGATTGCAACTGTTTCTGTTGGCCTAATGATACTTTTTAGAATAACTATATTTCCACCTGTAAATCAAGATTTAACTACTTAAGTAATTGTATATTTAAAATTAATAAATAATTTTTTAAAAAAACTAGTACAAAATGCTAGAGTAAAGATGATCACAACTGAAAGTGATATGGATTTCTATATTAGATAAGCAAGCCAAATGCTTTAATCACTTAATTGGTTCACTACACTACAACAAATTATATAAAAGTAACAACCGTAAAACTTTAGACCATATCAAACAATAGCTTCAAAAATCAATAACAACCAAAAGCACCAATCAACGACAATCAAAACCATGTCCATTATCAATATCAGGATCACCTAACCTCAACGATGTAAATCAAATGTAATTGTGAAAAATGACAATCAACTAATTACTTTCAAGCAATATTTTGAGAGAATCAGAAAGAGGCCATGTGGTAATAAATGATGGAGAGATGTCTTGTTAAAGCTTTAGAAGAAAATTAAATTAATTTTTTTTAAAAAAAAATAGCACAAACTTTGTCATGTCGTGATTTAGACTATGTAGCACATATTGTCTAGATTTAAATAATGAAATTTATGTCTGCAATATTCATTCCTTGGTTAATTGTAAAATAAGTGTTGCATGGTATTCTATGTGTTCACCCCTGCACTTATTGTTAGCAATCTGTCCAGTACAATCAAAGAAACCGATATAGTTTCTTTGTGAGTATATTCTCTATTTACCTTCTTCTTCTTCTTCTTCTTCTTTTTTCTTTTTTTAAATTCCTCTTTATTTTGCTATTTAATTTTTGGGTTTAATGTGTAGGTGGTTCATGCCTCTGAATATCCTCCTCAAGTTATGTTTGTTATTTTTTTATACCCTTGTGTTGAAATGAACCTGTATGAGATATAAAATGACTATACATCACATAAGGATTTAGTTATAAGTGAACATATTCTAATTATATATTAGTCTGTATCTTAGTAAAATCATAGAAATGCATATAGAGATTAGTATCCAAACTAGGAAGTGAAAGATTGCGTCTAAGATCCTAAGCTTATAGAAGGGAGATGGAAAAGTTACCTTTGGTGTAACTCCTTGGATGTTATGTAAGGAGCTCAGGAGAAAGAGAGGAATGAGTCCCAAAAATAATAACTTGAGAGAAACAATGGTAAAGACAGTTCAATATTTCATTTTCTCATTAATTAACCTATGTTCCTTTCTCAAAATTATACAAACTTGCTCAATGGAGGTCGCAAAAATTAAAAGCTTTGTAAATTGTGTCGATGGTTTACCTCATTTCCCCCTAGCAGGCACCGACACTAAATCAGAATTACATCCATGTAAAATTGTACCATGTAGAAGCAACATAAAGATTTAAATCCCCATGATTTGATTTCAATTCTCAAAAGCCACAACTCAATTCCTTTTACAACTGTGAAGTTGAATATTTCTAGGGAAAGCTTTACCTTGTTTCAACTTCTGGAGATAATATGCTAGATGTGTCTACTCTCATATGAATGAGTACAAATGGTGTTACAGACAAAAGCACTGCTACATGCTTAAGAGACTATCATTCCCACTGATAGCTTTAGCCTGGGTTGGACAATAAGACTGTAGTAACAGAAAGAGATTCTGAAAGAGAAGAAAAATGCAGTTTCCAGTGTCCTAAATTCAATTATGAGAGAGCAAAGTGCAAGTACACCAACCCCATCCTGCAGTGCCTTCGGGAGGATTTATAAATCGATACAGAAACAAGATCGTTAGCACCAGCACTTGAAATATATATATCATTTGACCTTCATTATTGCGGGATTTTAGACCAAATTCCCTTCTCAGCTGGTTATCCTCCATTTTCAATTTAGCTAAAGATTCAAATGCTTCACTTACTTCTTTGAAGTTTTTTTTTCTTCCTGCTCAACCAAACAGCACAACCACCAAAACTAAACAAAACTATAAACAATAATCCAAATGTACCACTCTTTGATCCCCATAAGTTTATTGGTAGTGCAAATGTGCCATTCAAAATAAAAGATCTTGCATTGACTATGGCTCACAACAAACTTAATACTAATGAAATGATTCAAAAAAGAAAACCAAATTGCTATTTATATCTGCAATAGTGTGTCATGTGTAAAAGGGACAAGAAGAGTAATGATCACTTATTTTTTCATTGTCCCGCGGCATCGACACTACGGTGGAGAGTGCTAGATTTTGCGAAGGTATATGGGGTGGTACCTTATTGTGTACAGTTTTGCTTTGAATTTATGGGCATTGGTTCTAATATGAAGGCACAAGTTCTTTGGAGATGTGTAATTTGTGTGGCACTTTGAATGATATTTGTTAGAGAGGAACTTAAGAATCTCTGAGGATAGCTTATGGGATAAAATTTGCTATTTGGCTTCTTTTTGGGCTTTGATGTCTCGTAGGTTCCAAGGAATTCCTTTATTTTTTATTACTAGAGATTTGATAGCCATATGTGATGTGTAATTTATTGGTTTCACTCTTGTCCTTTTGGTGGACTTCTTATCCTCCATTCACGTTTTGTAACTCTCTATTTTATTAGCTTCAGTAGTCAGTCAGGTGAGCAGACATTAGCAGATCATCAAGTAGATGAATATAAATTGTGAAGCCTACAGAGCAACTGATAAGGTTGCCAAGGAAAGTTATTATGTTTACAATCAGAGAATTTGGCAGCTTGATCTATAAAACAATTTGAAGATGATGATGATGGTGAAACTCTTCTTGATCATGGCGATAGAAGATGAAAATATAAGGACATGATTTTAGGGAATTTTCCATCAAAATGTTGTTGGTTGATCAAAATCAGCTTTCAAAGTCTTCATTTTCTATGATATTGTTCTCTCTTATCCTAAGTGTCCTAACCACCCATTAGACAGAGAATATCTTTCTTTTTATTCATTATTCCAAATCAATTCATTAGGTAAATAATTTAAGTTTAAATATCTTTTGAAACTCGTTAATTAATTTGTTGAGCTCATATTTTACTTGGCTCAATAAATTTATATACACTACATTATATATATAAAAAAATAAACTGTTCAAACTAATCTTATTTGAAACTTGTTTGAGATCTTCTCGAATGCTAAACAAACATACTCATGAATATATTTTAAAACTCATACAAAAATTTAAATTAATCTAGAATAATCAAATATTAAACTTGCCCTCAGCTCGGTTAGAGTCTCTTTCCACTAGTTTTGCAATTAAACATCAGGTATTGTTCCTAGTAGAGTGTTTTTACATGCTAATTTTAAGGTATAGTTGTATTAGCCATATTTTGCCACAAAAGCCAACATTACTAATCAGTAGATACATAAATCAATTTGGCTTTTATTGGTGATACTGATGGTACATGATCATGACCACTCTGTGGAAACAAATTTGGGCCTGCTTGACAAGAACAACACTACATGCTTGTGTGTACTAGCACAATATATATATATGTGTGTGTGTGTGTTTGCATATACGATGACATGCGATGCATGGGAAGAATGCACATTTTCAGGGGTCCCACCAACCTCCATTGCTACATATGTATTATATAATCTAAACTTGAGGACAAAAACTTTTATTAGATAATACGGGATCTTTTGATATCAAAATTCATGTTCATCTAATTGAGTAATTTGTAAAAAAACAGAGCAACCTAATGCAAAATTCCAGTGAAGCATTTAAACAAACACTTAGAAGACATTATACACAATCACAACATAAATACAATAATAATAAATTACAACTAACCTTTTATATTAAAAGATGAAAATTAATAAATTCACGAGTTACAAAATTAGATTTTCAGATTGTATCAAGTTTTATGTCTAAAACAAGAAGATTATAAATAAGTGAGCAAGATAGAGGTACTGTGTGTGTTTGATGAGTGTGAGAAAGAGAGAATGAATACCTAATGAAGTCTGATAGTAGAAGATGAAAACACAGAGAATTTGTGGTGTAGATGATAGATAAGGATGGAATGAAAGATATAGAATGATAAACCCTTGCTTCATGATTTGGCTCCCTCCTCTTTGACCCGCCAAAATCAAATTTACTTCGCCAAAATCAAATTTACTTCACCAAATTCAGAATTTCTGGACTTCCTTCTCGGTCTCTAGGTCAATCTGGTATTGCGGATTTTGCTGCATCAGATTTGGTTTGTTTCTTCAGTTGCGTTATTTCCTTTGTTGTATAACATAAAAGGAAAAAAAAAAACTAGTGGAGAATGAGTTTGTTGATACTTTAAATATAAAAGTAAATATTAATATTGGTCCTTATATTTTTTATTAAATTAATTGCAACTTTAATTTTAAATTTTGTGTCAATTTAGTATAATTAATAATACCGTTAATATTTTTGATAAAAAAATAATTACTGAATTTGTTGAGGCTAACTCAACGAACTGAGCAAATTTATTATTTTATCTCTAAAAAAATGACATATGTCACTTAGTCATTAAAAATGCTAACAATTAGGGCTAATTACACTATTAGTCCCTATATTTTGGCTATTATGTGATTTTAGTCTTCGTAATTTCAATTGAATCGATTTTAACCTTGAATTTTTTATTTTATCTCAAATTAGTCCAATTGATAGCATTTTTTTATGACACATGAAACCTGTCATCGTTTTAGGAATGAAACAAAATACTTGGTCAATTCAGTGGCTTAATCTTAACCAATCTAATGAAAATTTTCTATCAAAGACCGTAAAGATTTTACATCAATTGGACTAATTTAGGTAAAATCTAAAATTAAGTGTCAAAATTTAGTCAATTAAAACTATATAGAACAACAAAATATAAGGATTATGGATGTAATTTACCCAATAATTATAAGCAATTGAAATAAATTTTGAAAATATATTGGCATTTTTTGTTTTTTCAAAAAAATGCCATTAGATAGGTTGGAAATTTTTTAGCTTAGTGGCATTTCTCAAAATGCTATAAAATATTGTTTATGAAACATTTCACCTAATGTCATAGAAAGTAGCTTGCACCTACCTAGTTTAGTGACATTTTTTTAAAAAATGTCATTGCTACTAAAGTTTAGTGGCATCTGTTGACAAATGTCACTAAAAAAATTTCTTGTGTCATTATTTTATAAAATGCCATAAAATTGACATGACATTTCTTTATTGAAATGCCACTAGAGCCTTATATGTTTGTGGTTTTGTGGCATTCATCTAAATGTGCCACCAAATATTATTTTTGTGGCATTTTCTAAAAACATGCCACTAGTATTTTGTTACTAAAGTGTGTTTTTGTTGTAGTTTTGTGACACTTGTTCATTGAAATGTCACTAGAGCCTTTTATGTTTGTCGTTTTGTGGCATTTTCCAAAAATGTGCCACTAAATATTATTTTTGTGGCATTTTCTAAAAATATGCCACTAGTGTAGTGCCACTAAAGTATGTTTTTGTTGTAGTTTTGTGACACTTGTTCATTGAAATGTCACTAGAGCTTTTTATATTTTTCGTTTTGTGGCATTTTTCAAAAATGTGCCACTAAATATCATTTTTTGTGACATTTTCTAAAAATATGCCACTAGTGTAGTGCCACTAAAGTATGTTTTTGTTGTAGTGTGTGTGAATGTTAAGCTTACTCACTAAGTGATTGGAATCTATGATTTACTTTAGACATGCTCTATTGTTCACTCTTTGATCGATTCTACTTTAGAGCATGAGTACGAGTACGAGATGTGCGTCTAAATATTTTCTTAGTTTCTCTCCTTTATGCCTCTTGCAAAATTTTTACTTTGTTTTGGTGTAAATTCTGGTTTGGCTAGGCTCTTGTAAATGCCATTTGGCCTTCTTTAATGATACTTTCTACTGTTCAAAAACAAAAAAAAAAAAGACTTTTGGGTAAAAGAAATTTAACTTTGAATTCCTTATTTGAACACCTAAAAAATATGTATTAAAATTATAAATTTTTAATATTAATGAATTTAAGTCAATTCTCATTAAACGGTGATTAACGTCACTATATTTGTAATTTTAAGAGATTCAAATATAAAGAAAAAAGGGGGGGGAAAAATGAATGAGTTAAAAGAAATTGTAGCAAAGATCTCGCTATTTGGGTTTTTTGGTGTAGCATATATGATTTACTTATAGTTTATTTATTTATATTATTTTTTAGAGTCTATCTCGGAGTCTTTTCCTATATTAAGCCAAATTTCTATCTTAATTCTTAAACTAGGCCTAGTTTGGACAAATTTCCCAAACTAGGTTAAAGCGCTATTACAAATCGCGCTTTCACTGTTTGAAGCAGAAAATTTGATGAATAGTGAAAGCGCTATTACAAAAAGCGCTTTTAATTAAGAAAACGCTATTACAAAAAGCGTTTTCACTGTGCATATGAAAAAAACACTATTACAAAAAGCGCTTTCACTGCATATCTCTCCCCTTCAGAAAATATTTAAAATATATTAAAATGTAATCAAAATTAATATTGAGTTCTCTGCAGCTCAAATGGTAGTGTATTGATTTTGTCACACTTCTGCACAGGTTCAAACCACATGCACACCAACTCCAAACAATTGCTATCTAAAATGAAATTCAACTTTTTTTTTTCTCCTTCCACTCACTCTATATTTTATATATTTATTATGTAATTTTTTTATCAAAAAAAATGTTTGTTTGGTTAAATATTTTAAAAAATTACAAATAAAAAATTTATTTACTTAAAAAATTAAATAAATAATTTATTTATTTTTAAAGAATTATATAAAGTAGTATACTATTTATACTATCATCACATCACACGTATAAATAGTATACTCACTTAGACGTATTATACTATCATCACATCGCACGTATACTACTTTTTATATTTTTAATAAATTATTTATTTTTATTATTACCCATTACTTTTAAAATATGTTTATTTTTAAAATATTTTAAAAAATTAAAAAATGTACACTTTTAAAATATTTTAGTACATTTTAAAAGCGCACATTTTGCTGAAAAAATATTTTTTAAGTACGCTTTCACTGTGCATATTTTTTTGGATACATTTTTCTGAAAAAATTAATATTTTGCTGAAAAAATGCTAAAAATAAAAAAATATTTTTTCAGTACATTTTTTGTATTTTTAATTTTTTAAAATATTTTTTCACAAATTTTTTATTTTTTAGATACATCTAACTAAGGTGCATCTAAAAAAGAAAAAAAAACAATGTTTAAAATTTTAAAAATATTCACTAAAAATAAAAAAATACGAAAATCAAAAAACTCAGTTTTCAAATAACTAAATCCAAAAAACTCAAATCAAATACATTGAATACTTTTTAAACAATTATGTTGACATTTTGAAAAAAATTGTATTTTATAGAAAAATTGTTTAGTTATTGTATTTTATTTATTTAAATTGTTTATTTTAAATAAATTGTTTATTTAATTTTTGAAATAAATAAATTGTACATTTTTAAAAAATATGCACAGTGAAAACGTACTCAAAAAATATTTTTTCAGCAAAATGTACGCTTTTAAAATGTACTAAAATATTTTAAAAGCGTACATTTTTCAATTTTTTAAAATATTTTAAAAATAAACATATTTTAAAAGTAATGGGTAATAATAAAAAGGGTCATGATTGAGACTCTCTCCAATTACCACCCCCATCACCCCCCCTCCCCACACACATGTGACGGGTGGTGATTGGAGGAGAAGGAAAAAAAAGAAAAAGAAAAAGAAAAACTGGCCAATCATATTAAGAGAGGGTCAAAGGAGGTGGGAGGGAAAGGGGGTCCGGAACATTATTGTAATAAAAATAAACAATTTATTAAAAATATAAAAAAGTAGTGTACGTGCGATGTGATGATAGTATAATACGTCTAAGTGAGTATACTATTTATACGTGTGATGTGATGATAGTATAAACAGTATACTACTTTATAATTCTTTAAAAATAAATAAATTGTTTATTTAATTTTTTAAATAAATAAATTTTTTATTTTTAATTTTTTAAAATATTTAACCAAACAAATATTTTTTTTTGATAAAAAAATTACATAATAAATATATAAAATATAGAGTGAGTGGAAGGAAAAAAAAAAAAAAAAAAACAAGTTGAATTTCATTTTAGATAGCAATTGTTTAGAGTTGGTGTGCATGTGGTTTGAACCTGTGCAGAGGTGTGGCAAAACCAATGCACTACCATTTGAGCTACAAAGAACTCAAGATTAATTTTGATTACATTTTAATATATTTTAAACGTTTTCTGAAGGGGAGACATATGCACAGTGAAAGCGCTTTTTGTAATAGCGTTTTTTTCATATGCACAGTGAAAACGCTTTTTGTAATAGCATTTTTTTAATTAAAAATGCTTTTTGTAATAGCGCTTTCACTATTCATCAAATTTTCTGTTTCAAACAATGAAAACACATTTTGTAATAACGCTTTAGCCTAATTTGAAAAATTCGTCCAAACTAGGCCTAATTTAGGAATTAAGAAAGAAATTTGACTTAATATGGAAAAAGCCCCACTTTCTCGGATAGTTTATCGTCAGTTGAACGAAGTCTGTGTCAAAAATAATTTAAATAAATTTTTAAAAAAGGAAAAATACTTGGAAGCAGAAGAGAAAGTGCTTTTACTTTTGACATTTCAATTAGTATTGATTTTTTTTATTATTATTTATTTACAGCAAACTGTACAAAATAGATCCATTATACATGAATTTTTATGGTTGTTCATAAAATATTAAAATGAATTCAATCAAACACAAAAGTTTTTGTCCATGTACAATACATATCCGTGTTTACTATGTAAGTTGGGGCGTTTATGATATTGATATTATAAATGTTATAATTAAAACATCTTAAGTCGTAATTAAAAAAATATATAATAGATCATAATCAAGTATCGGATGAAATATATAATAGATCATAATCAAGTATCGGATGAACATAACTAAATTACATTGTTTTGACTATTTCTTTTCAATTCAAACAATATTTTCAAATAGACTTAATTAGTAAAAAATAATAATAAAGTAAAAACACTCATTGATTTCATATAATTTTATATTTTTTGAAGGTGAAAAAAATATTGTAGACACCCTATTTTTGACCGACCTTAAAACTTAGACGTCACCAGTTGAACGCTCGGTGATGTTGCATGTTGTGCTCGTTGTGAGGTTTCAGAGTCTCGGCTACGAGCCTTACCTCCAAACTTCGGGGCTCTTTTTGTGCCTTGCCTCGGTTGGCGAACCGAGTCCTGTTTTCTCCGTTTTCTCTTCCCGAAGGGAGGGAGAGGTCTCGTAGACCATCTCTCAGTGGCCGTAGGCTACGTTTCGTGGTCGTAGGCCACTTTTCCCGTTTGGAGCCTGGTTTTCGATTTTTCGGAGCCGTCGGCCGTGTACCTCGGTTCGGGACTGCTTAACTACCTCCGTTTGCTCCGGTTTTTGGCACACATCTTATTTCCTCCCTTTAGAGGAACACTGTGGCCCTGGAGACCACCTTCGTGGTCATACGCCACTTTCGGTGCCTAACAGCCTGTTTTCAAGGCCCCGAACCGCGCGTTTTGGCCCCCGAACCTTCGTTTTGCATCCGTTTTGGTCCATTTTTTGTGGGAACCCTATTTTCACTATTAGGGAAGTGGTAGGATGGTGGCCGGCCACCTATTCCCCTGAAAAGCCAGTTTTCTCATTTTCTCTCTCCAAAAGCTGGTTTTTCTGATAGAAAGCTGATTTTTTCCACTTTTGAGCCACATTTTCTAGCTTTTCATACCACCATTGTGTTGTGCTCATCTGGGAGGACACCAATATGGGTAGGCCGACCAGTAATTCATTTTGACCCTTTTGAACCTTACTTAAAAGCTTGTTTTTCTCTCTCCTAGGTCACATTTTCTGGTTTTTCTCCACAGGGCTGTGTTCTACTCATCTGGGAGGCCACCTTTCTGGGTAGACCGACCAGCATTTGTTCTTGAACCTTTTGACCCCTGGTTGGCCGACCAGGGGGAGTGGCCGGCCGGCCACTTGAACTGGCCGACCTGCTTATTGTTTTTTCTCTCTTTGAGTGTAATCCAGTTGTGCCAGTTGGAGATCATTTGGTGCATCCTCCATACACATGTATGGATGATCTTTGAAGCTTCCAAGAGAAGCTTTGGCCTCTCTTCTCTATAAGAGAGGCCCTCCTCTTCATCTCAGCTGGTTAGACACTTTTGCTTAAGGCTCATCACCTCCCTCCTCCATTGTTACTACTCAAAGCTTCAAAACCTTAACTTTCTTGGTCCATTTACACTACAACCCATAGCACCACACCACCATCATCCATTCCAGCCTCTTGGAAGTCATTTGCAGAGGTTGAAAGCTCATTTCCTTGGAACAAAGGCTGCTGGAAAGTTGGGCTACAAAGGTAAGCTCCTATTCTCCTCATTTTTGCACTATTTTGTTCTATATCTTAGCCCCTTTTGCTTACATTTTTGGGCTTCGGCCTGAACTAAAAACAGTCTTATTTTGAGCTCATCTTCATGTTTGATTAAGGACTTTTCTCTGTTTGATGTCTTCTACTCCCCCTTTGTGCTTTATCCCTCTTTTGGGGCTTATTTTGCATGATATATTAGCCCTATTTTTGAGCATTTCTGGGTTTCGAGCCAAACTGAAAAAGTCCTTATTTTGAGCCCCTATTAAATTTTTTTGAAGGGCTCTTTACTGTTTGAGGCCATCTACTACCCCTTTCCCTTTATCTCTCTTTTAGGGCTATTTTTGCATCATATTTTAGCCTTACTTGTGAGCATATTCGAGATTTGCCATAAACTGCAAAGTATCTTGTTTTCAGCCCCTATTCAACTTTGTTGAAGGGCTTTTTGCTGTTTGAGGCCTTTCTCTGCCCTGTTTGTTCAATCTCTCTTTTAGGGCTATTTTTGCATGATATATTAGCCTTATTTGTGAGCCATTTTAGACCTCGACCTAAACTAAAAAAAATCTTGTTTTGATATCATCTTTATGTTTGATTAGGTTCTATTCTCTGTTTGGGGTCATCTTCCCCTATGCATGCTTCATTCCTTCATAATTAAAGGCTATGCATTAGAGCACTTGCATTGGCCATGGTTTGGCCTCTTAGCCACTGAAATTCAGTGAATTTTCAGTGGGTTTGACGCATTTTTGAGGGACAAAATTAGAGGGGGGTGATCCCCTCTCTCCTTGTCTTATTTGGGGATCTTTTAGGCCTTCCAAAGGGACCCTATTTTGCATGCATTGAAGTCACTTTCCAGGCCTCATTCTGAGGGTTTTGAGGTCTTCCTTGGCTCTGTCCGAGGCCCATTTCGCCATATTTTAGGTCTATGTTGCATGTGTAGACCAATCCCATTCAAGGCCCTTCAAAGAGGCCTTTCTTTGCATGTTCCCTAGACCAATTTCAGGGTCAATTTGGTGAGTCTTAGGGCTGTCATATTTGATTTCCAGAGTTGGTTGTGCCATGCTAAGTGTCCTTGATGCATGTGCTTAATTACCCCTTTGTATGCCCTTCCAAAGAAGCCCCTCATTTTTGCACATGTTGGCTGCATTTCAGTGATTATTTGGACATATTTTGGAATGTTTTATTCACTGATTTTTGCTGGTTTGGTGAGATTTCATATGCTTTATACGCATGCCATGTAAACCATGTTTGCTAGTCAAAGTTGCATGCTATTTTAGTCCATCATGCTAGCATCTTTTGGTCATGCTTTGAACTAGAAATATTCATGTTTTGGGACTGTCTTGGCTCTGTCTTTGTGCTTCATGGTCAAATAATACATGCTTTGTATAGCTACAAATCAATACATGTGCCTAGTTTTGAAGTTTCGGGGTTCATCTCATGCATCGGGTGCCATATATCCATGATTTGGGATCGTTTTACATCACATTTCAGTGCTAAAATTTACATGCTTGAATGTCATGTTGCATGCCTGGCCATGCCTTGTTAGAGTAGCACGTTGTGCCTTAGGTTCGGTTATCGGTTTGCGTGCATGTGTGCACGCATTTCGGCGGTCTCATTTTTATCTTATGGCCACTGATGTGAGTGTGGCTGAGGTCCACTCATGTTGGTATAAGTCCATCATGCACTGTGTATGCCGTTTCGTTTCATAGCATTGCGTATGCTAGATTACATGTTAGAGCATTATGTATGCCATGTTACATTGAGCATTGTGTATGCCATTTCATAGAATTGTGTATGCTAGGTTGTATGTTAGTCTCATTGTATATGCCATCTCATTTGCATTGTGTTTGGGATAGGAGTTAGCCCGAGCACGGGAAACGAGGTACGTTTCGTACTCCGAGTGACGGAACGTGTCTCAATTCCCTGTCACCGACACTCCGGATTACCCATGATAGAGTTTAGG
Organism: Camellia sinensis; assembly: GCF_055761805.1. Lineage (NCBI taxonomy): Eukaryota > Viridiplantae > Streptophyta > Magnoliopsida > Ericales > Theaceae > Camellia > Camellia sinensis. Next base: position 95,791,515 of record NC_138962.1, read on the forward strand.
TCTTATTGTGTTTTCATGTGCATTCATTTCATATTGAGTCGTGCAATTCGACTCCTCGGCCATCATGCATCGATATGCGTGATTGGTGACACGAGGATCGAAGACTACTCCCTAAAGAGTAGTCATGCATATATGTGTGAAATACTTTGCCATGCCCCTTTGTTGCTCTCTGTTGCAGTAAATCAGAAATCAGCGGCCTTCCGGAGCATTGCGCAATCTTCCGAAAACAATTGCAAACAGAGGCAAATCGGGGCATCGCAATAGATTTCTGCGCCAGGCAATTCAAGCATGCATCATTCCATCATTCGGAACAGAGCTGAGGCAGTCCATAGGCTTGCATGCTAATTTATCGCTTTCCTAGTTAATTTGTTAATTAATTAGGGTTTTGTAATATTTAATTATTCATTCTGGATTGTAATTATTCATTCGGACTGTATTATTCTTTCGGATCCTCCGAGCGAGGGCACAATTGTAATAAGTGTGCGTGAGTATGATGTATGTCTTCCAACCTCACGTCTTTCTCCCTTTTATTTACCAGTTTATAATGGTTAGATTAGGGCATATTTCAATTAGCATACAGTATGATAACATGTTTGCATCCATTCATCTGTCTTGCATGCACCGGGCTCGGCGCATCATACTAACTGCATTTGTATTTCAATTCCAAATTGAATATGTGCTAGCTGTAGCATCATCATATTCCATCTTTAGAATAGCCGAGCCTATCTTAGTTGTATTTTGCATGTGTTGCATTAGGCATTACTATATAGTTAGGACCATGCATGGATTTTTAATTAGCTTCTGTTTTGGCTTGGGTACTCGGTAAGTGTTTTTGCTTTAGCATCCTTGCATGTGTGTGAGTGACTGCAATGATAGCATGCTTACCATGAGGTTATGTACTTATATGATATACCTGCCTGAATACCTGTGGGTGAAAGTTGGGTTATTTGGATTGGAACAATTCATCAATTGTGAGTTTTAAGCCCACTAGATAGTAACAAATCACCTTGTTTTTCTAAGCCCACCTGAGGGTGGCAAAATCTGCATTTTAAGCCTACTTGCGAGTAGCAAACCACTTTCAAAACAAACATGAGATGTGTTGTTCCAATTCGGGCGATCCGGTCTATACTTGTATGCTGTGCGCATCACAGAGTAAATCTAGGCTAATAACCGAAATAAGAACGCATAATGTTTTCAAAACTAGATATCATGGTTAGTAGAGGCCGATCTTTGATCGGGCGAGCGGGGGTGCTCACGAAGTGGCCTTCCCCAATTGTACCCGAGTTTTCGAGCCGAGGCAACTTTGGTGATGACGGACACGTGGCCTTAGGCAACGAGTCAGGGTTTTCTAAATTTTTCAAAATAAAATATTTAGGTGGCGATTCTGTATCTGGCAAAGCAGTCCATGTTTGGCACTTCTTTAAAAAAAAAAAAAAAACTGTTTTCAAAAACGATTTGCCAGATTTGGACTCTCTGATGATTTCATCGGTCTTGCATTGCACTCTGCGAGATTAGATATAGGACCGTGACATTGAGTCCTGAACTGTAGTGAGCCCAATGAACAAAACCCGGGGGGGGGGGGGGGATCTCCCTCCCGGGACGTTCGGGGACGTCTACAAATATAAAGACACAAAAACACTCATTTTATATTTTTTTTATAATGGTTCCCAAATTTGGCAGAAGGACGGTGAAGCGAAGACCAAAAACTCAGTTCAATTAGTTTGAGAAAAGACAAAAACGTATACTGTTTAACTTCTTGTTTTAATAAATAGGGATTTAATTGAAGATGCAAAATGATATAGTTTTGTTATAATAAATTAGGAATTAATGTAAACCCTAAAAGCAAAATTTATTGTATGTTAATCCATGCTTTACTATTTTCTTCTAGTAGTTTTGTTTTATTCGGAATCTATAATATGTTCTTGTAATTTTGTTAATCCGGAATTTATCTTGTAATCTGCGAGAGTCAAGCAATTGGATTTACTATTCGACAAACATGGCGTATCCAAGCCCATCTAAGATGAGCCAAACTTAGCGAGGTCCACTAGCCTCAAATGATTCATTGCCGAGTAAATCTAAATGGTGTCCGAAGTGCAATCTAAATACAAGATGCAGTGTGTTGAAGTAGAATAAGTAAGGGACCTCGGCATAATGATCCACTTGAGTTGGCCTAAGCTGTCCCTTTCCCGAAAAGGGATAGAGGGATGGGTTCTGATACGATAATGATCAAAAGTTATAGGAAGAGATATCTAGTAAAATGTCTATAGAAGGAGGTGAATGGTGAAAGGAAAATGTATGTTCTGATAACTTGTACTTTAAGAAATATAGGGACTTCTTCCTCTCTTGAAAAAAGACTAACTTAATCGTCGGAGTGTTAATTCCGACACATCAAACCAGAGTATTTTTTCTGTTTCAGGCAGTAGAACAAACATCTTTCAAAGGCTTGTTTGAAGTGAAGAAGTAACGCAAAATTGCCCCTCACGTAATCTATATTCCATGTAATTTATTTTCAAGTTTTGTATCTCTTTTAAGAATTAAAAACAAGATTGTTTTATATTTTATATTTTATTTTTTCTAATTTATTTTTCAATTATTATGTAAAATTACTAACAATTTTTTCTGTGAATGTTTTAAGCACACAAAGGGAGTTGCACCCCATGTTTTGTGTAATTAATTTTGGTCATTTGAATTGAATTGTAATTCCCTCCAAAAAAAGAGATAAAAGGGTGGAGATAGAAAGAAAGAAAAAGAAAAAATGTAATTGGGAGAGACAAAAAAGAAAAAAGAAAAAAGAAAAAAGAAGAGATGGGAGGTTGGTCCATGTGTTAGTGCTCTATTAACATTTGATTAGTTAATGGTTCGAGGAATGCATAATAATTTTCCCTTAATATGGGATTCCATTAGCACGAGCTTAATCAATTGAAATGGGTAAGTGCATAATGTGGTGGACCAAAGTATAATGAGTAATATTAGAGATTTTAGATATTTTATTAAATATCTTATATGGGTGTAGAGTTCAAATAAGACTCATATGGTGTGAATCTCATGCCTATATAGTACATTTGCTAGAAATGCTATATTTGAAATCCCTAATATTTTCCAAGTACAAGTTCCCCTGTTGAGTCACAATGGTCAGCAACAAATCTGTGCCGAGTAAAGTATCTTCAATGGTGTAGTTAAAAAGTGATAAAGATGAAATTCATTTGTACGTGTTAGTGTTTATTAATTTAGAGCGTAATAGTATATTCCAATAGTATAATTTGATATTTGTTAACGTATGTATTATGGCTTCTTTTGGGAAGAAAATAAAAAGGTAGTTTTTAACTTTTTACTCATTTTTAGTCGTATCAGCTCTTACATTTTTTACTCACAAAAAGACAAAATAGATTAAAAAATTAACTTTTTACTAACTTCTCAAAATACTCCTATGTAGTAATAGGATCCACTAAAATGTATATATATAAAATAAAAAGTAAAAAAAGGACAATAATTGAGGATAAGGCTTAATTATATCTAATAGTAGGATCCACTAAAATGTATATATATATATATATATATATAAAATAAAACGTAAAAAAGACAATAATTGAGGGTAACTGTTAATTATTTCTAGTCTGATTTTGAACTGGACCGTATTGGGAGGCCTATGTGGGTTCACCACAAAACTCATATCGATAATTCGAATCGTTTAATGTGTATAACTTGTCAAGTATTTCATTTTTGAAAAAAAATGACGTTTATCAGATATTGACTATTACTTCATCATATCACATTTTTGTTAATAATTTTTTTTTAAAAAAAAAATCATACTGAACGTTGATAGAAATATGATCTGATTAAGTAACTATCACTATCCAATCGACGTAATTTTTTGTAAAGATGAAATACTCAACGAGTTCTACACACTGAACCGTTTGGATTATCGATACGAGTTCCATTGTGAGCCCATGTGGCCCAATAGTATGATCTAGTGGACTGGACACAAGCCACACACATAATTAAAGCCTTATCTGTAATGGATATGCTTCATTATATTATCAAATGGTTAGTTTAATAATCATTTTAAATTTAAAATAATTATAAATTTACATTTTTAATTTATTTCCATTAGATATGTAATCGAAATTTTCCATTACATACACGAAATGGAGACGATCAAAATCCTCTTTTCCTCCTTCTCCGTCTCCTTCCCTCTTTAAGTGCCTCACCAACAAGAAAAATGATGTATAACTAAAGAAATGATTTTTTAAAAATGATTTTTAAGTGAAATGATGTGTTAATAACTAAAGAAAACATGAAAAAAAAAAATAAATAAATATCACATGAGAGTGATGGATTATTTAATCATTTGATTTGAAAAGTAAATCTAATTTTTGAGTCAATACAACCCTACTCATTTAAATTTGTAAGAAAAATGATATATAAGTCTATTTTTTAGATTCATTTTCTAGACTTAACGATGTATAAGTAATATAATTAGTTAATGATTAGGAAAATATGAAAGAGAGTGTTACCTTATATATCTTAATTGATTATCACATCATTAAATTTAAAAATTGAGTCTAATTTATGAACTTTTATAGTAATGCCCAATTTGTAATTGAATAGAGTCCGACTTATATAAATTGTGTTTGATAAAAAATTAGACAAAACTCTTAAAAATTTTGAAGTTTCAAATATTTAAAAACTCTAATAAAATTATCAATTTTTTTTTATTAAACACTCACATTCATACGAGACACACATGAGTGTAATGTGGACCAGACATCTTTATGAATGGGTCATGCTCCGGAACTCTAATTAGAGCTGCAAAAGGACAGCTCTAATGAGCTGTCAACCAATAAAAAAAAAAAAAAAAAAAAAAAAAAAAAAAAGTGAAGTAAAAGACAAAAAAGATGGAAGAAAAAGACAAATTAATGCTCTATTAGAGCTCTTCTTTTAAAGGTCTAAATCATTTTTTTGCTTTATGAATATTTGACAAAAAAACATTTGGTAGTTAGCATTGCTCTTTCTATAAATATAGGTATAGGTGAGCATGCATCAAAAGTAAAACAACTCACACCAGCACCATTGTTCATTGCAGAATTCTTGGTGGTGGTTCTCTTACTACTAGCAATGTCAGATTCCACAGCCAAAGTTTTCGCCTACTTCCCAATCGTCCTCAACCAGGACGGAACCACCAAGCGCCTTTTCGAATTCCCAACCCTCCCTTCTGACCCAAACCCTTCTTCTCCCTCTCCTGTCCTCTCCAAAGACCTCCCTCTCAACTCTCTCCTCAACACCTCCTTACGCATTTTCCTTCCCCGTTGCCGCCACCACCACCACGAACCACCGGTCGCCACCACTCCCAAACCAAAGCTACCTCTCATTATCTACTTCCACGGTGGTGGTTTCGTCACCTGCAGCAAAGCCACCACCGGCTTCCACACATTCTGCGTGGAAATGGCATTCCAAGTTGGAGTAATCATTCTCTCCGTCGACTACCGTCTCGCTCCCGAACACCGCCTTCCTGCGGCCTACGAAGACGCCATGGAAGCCTTGCGTTGGGTTCGGCACCGCTGCGACGATCCATGGATCGCCGACTGTGCCGATTTCTCAAACTGCTTTCTCATGGGTACGAGTGCCGGCGGCAATATTGCCTTCCATGCGGGTCTACGTGCAGCCGCGGAAGCTGATGATCTGGTGCCGTTGAAGATCAAAGGGCTGGTGCTGCATCATCCTTACTTTGGTGGGGTGAAGCGGACTGGATCGGAGCTGAGGTTGATCAACGACTCACAATTGCCCTTGTCTATCAACGATCTTCAGTGGAAACTGTCGTTACCGGTTGGAGCTGACCGTGATCACGAGTATTGTAATCCAACGGTGGCTGGTGAGTCTCCCTCATTGGAGGTGGTTAGTCTGCTGAGATGGAAAGTTATGGTGACGGGCGGTGAGGAAGACCCATTGGTTGATAGTCAGAAGGAGTTGGTGAAGGTGTTGGAGAAGAAGGGTGTGGAAGTGAGGGCTAAGTTTGGGGAGGGAGATCATCACGCAGTGGAGTTGATGGACCCCGCAAAGGCCAGTGCAATCTTTGTGATTCTAAGAGATTTCATCTTCAAAACTTGCTCTGTCTCAGTGACTGTGAGCAGATTGTGATTTCATCTTCAATAATGGAACTGCTAATGAACGTGAAAAATAGGATGATTGTGATAGTTTTTTTTGATTATTTTTTAGAACAATTAGTGGAGGTGCACGTTGCGCGTGGTAATTTTATATTTGTGATTTTTATGTTGGGTAATAGTTTTACTTTTTGAATCATTTTATTATTTACTTTGTTAATGTTTAATCAACAATGATTCATTCCTCCTTTTTCCTCCATTCCTTTTGACCCCCTCTCTTTCTCATTGGTTACATTTTTTTTTTTTTTCTTACTCCTCCAATCACCATCCGCCACGTGACAAAGGGGGTGAGGAGGTGACCCCCAAAAAGAGATCCCAAGCATTATTCATGTTTAATATTTATGTTTAGTTTAAAAGTCAAAGTATTTGATCTTTTTGAATATTTGATCGGTGGTATATCATGTTCGTCCATTACTATAATTTTTCATGTTGTTTCTGTTCTTTTTAAAATGTTATAATGTTCAATGATCTATCTTATAAGGATAATTATTTTTATTGTACAATCTCTATCAAAAGGTTGGAGTTTATTAATGAGAATAAAACCTTTTAAATTAATTTCATTTTCTTCAGTGCCGGCCCGCATTGCCCAACAAGCCTGGCCCCCTCAAAATAGACCTAAAGAAGGGACCTTTTTTATTATGATATAATGTAATATATTAGGTATGTTTTAAGTTAAAAAAAAATTAAAAAATGCTCAAATTAACTTAAAATAAATTGACCCATTAAAAAATTAAAAGGCCCATTCAAAAAAATTAACATTGTAATTCATTGAAAACAGACCCAAAAAAGGGTCCTCATATTATAGTTTATTGAAATATATTAGGTATATTTTAAATCTAAAAAAAATTAAGGAAGACCCAAACTAACTTAAAATAAATTGACCCATTAAAAAATTAAAAGGCCCATTTAAAATAATTAGCATTGTTATTCATTGAAAATGATTTTGCAAAAAAATAGATTATGTAAGTATGATTAATTTATTTGCTTCTAAAAATGCAAGAAGAGCGAGGATCAAATGACACTAATTAATTGTTGTAATGTAATACTAAGTATTTTTTGTAATTTTGACACAAATTTTGTCTTTTATCTTAATTTTTTTTTTCATTCAATGAAAAAAAAAATGTGAAGGACCCAAAAAATTTATTAGTTGATTATTGGCTTTGGACCCCAGAAATCTCAGGGTCGGGCCTGATTTTCTTGCATTACTTCTACAAAACAAATTGAGATTTGATGAATTGCTATTGATTTTGAAGTTGAAGGAATTTTCAAATACAATGATTTTTTTTTTTTTTTTTAAACCTTGCAATTGAGATGAATCCTCATTTATTGTCTCTTTCATAGTTTCAGTATTATTAGGTGGAATATCATCATCTATTTTGCTCTTTCTTCCTATATTTTACTTGAGTTATGGAATGAATGGTGTTTATGTTTTTCAATTGTGTGTTGTGTACACAAGAAATATGATTTACATAAGGACTAAGTATATTTGTATTTAGTCACATAATAATATAGAAAACAAAGGTATGAATCTCTATAAAAAATTGTGGTGACATTAACATATGAAAAAGTGGTTGATAAGCAAAATTTAGCGATACTGAAATTTTTTTTAACAATGAATTATTACAGAATTAAATGGATGAGTTAGTGGTTAAATTTTTTTTTGTATAAATTTTATATATAAATAGTTTATTTATTTATTTTTTATTGTTGACAAACATATATGAAATAGAAATTTTGAAAGAGTTGAGCCTTGTAATTGGCTCATCCTCTAATAAGTTCATAACACCTTTTTTTTGCCTCCTGTGGTCATTTTATTTTATTTTTTGAGGCAACAAATTGCGTAACCTCTTTCTCGTAAAAAAAAATGTCTACAAAATTAAATAAATGTAGAATAGGCCACAAGGATTGAGGGTTAAGTTTTCTCTACAGGACACCGTTTTAATAAAAAAAAAAATCAAATTACACAAAACCGAACAAGACAAACACATTTGAGGCAACAAAATATTCAAGAAAAATTACAAAACAACCTCAGGGCTTGATTATTGTAATAAAATTAATCTTAAATTTTTATTTTTTTTCAATTTAAATCATAAATTTTTGATATTTTTTTTCAATTTGAACCATTTATCTATTTTTATTAAGTAAAAAAATAACAAAAAATGAGTACTTTAATCATTAATTGAATTTAATGATTAGAATACTATTTTTTTCGTTGATTTTGATTAACGAAAATAGTCAAATACTTTAAATTGAAAATAAATTAAAAGATTATAATTTAAATTAACAAATTTTTTATAATTACCCCAAATATTTATATGTTTATTATACATGAATGATGAAAACTTGAAAATTTAGAGAACTTGAAATTCTTTGTTTCAGTTTTATATATATATATATATATTTAATTTAGTTGCTATAGTTTTATTTATATACATTTGATAGTCACATATTATAAATTAATTATGTAGATTAGTTGAATCAGAAATTTCATGGAAACACCATGTGAAACTTCTTGCCTTTGGGAAGGGCAATAGTTTGACCGATTATTAAAGATAAGAGACTCAACTCAAAATTGTAGCTTCATCTAATTAAATTCATTTATATATATTTGAAATAATAATTTAATATAATAAATTGCATCTTATAAATCTAATAAAAATTTAATTTAATTTTATAAATCTTACCATCGTTGTATTTTTTTATTTTTCTTTATTTATAAATTATGTTATCTCCATTAAAAAATAAAAAAATATAAATCTTTCAATTTTTTTAGATTGATTTATACGCAACTTCATTACATTATAGTGATGTGATCATTTGCTAGCCCCAAAATTTTACTTTCTTGTGGTTCAAAATTGGAATACAAAATTTCTTTTAAACCATTATTATTGTAGAAATCTCAAAATTTTATTTCACGTGGTTCCAAAATCGTAAACTTCTTTCAAACTATCACTTTATACTTTTTAATATTTGATTGAAACATTTTTATATATTTTATACATCTTAATATTTTAATTTAAAATTTATTTTTTGATTTGTACGGAATATTAATAATTAGTTTTTTTATGCAATATTAACAATTTTGTAAATAAATTATTGAGTGAATTAATGATTTTTAATGATATGAGAAATATTTTTCAATAAATAATTTTGATAATTTTATTATTGTATTGGAGAGTAGTTAGATTTTTTTTTTTTCTGTTTGTTTAGTTAAATTAAAAATTAAACAAAGAGTAGCAATGATGGGAACTTTAAGTGTTTTTAACATTAAAAGCTCACATTCTTACAGATGAGTAGATTAATTGCAAAATTATTTATTTTATTTATATATTTTCATGAAACTCCGTTGGGATTGTTAACAACTTTGCCAGTACCAAGTCCGGGTTAAAGAGGAGGGTTGTGTGTTAGGTAGTCGACTACCAACACGTAAAAAGGCCGCTTGGATCCCCTATGACAATAAATCCTACTTTGAATCGTTTAAATGCTAGGTCGTTACCCTCAAGTGACGCATTGCGCCTGCCTCTGGATGTTTTGAAAAGTGAGCAAGAGGCGCCGCATTGACGCCTAGGTGCGGTGAAAAATAGGCAAAGCTTCTCGCGTTTTTCTGGATGAGTGCGGGTTAAGAAGCTAGTCCAAGACTATAGGTTTAGGGTAGCCACGTAGAATATAGGAACCTTAACTGGTAAGACGATAGAGTTGGTAAATGTTATGATTAGGAGGAGAGTTAGTATATCATGCGTATAAGAAACTAAGTGGACGTATGAGAAAGTTAGGAAAATTGAGGATATCGATTGTAAGTTGTATTATAGTGGTAAGGATAGACGCAGGAATGTAATAGGAATCTTAATCGCCAAGGGTCTTGTGGAAAATGTAGTGGCGGTCATTAGGAAATGGAATAGGATTATGTTAGTTAAACTAAGTATTTGAGGAAATATAGTCAATGTTATTAGTGCATACGCCCTTCAAGTAAGATTAGATGATCAGACTAAGAGGAATTTTTTAGAGCAAATGGATGAGATCTTATAGGAGATGCCTATAGGAGAGAATCTGGTTATAGGTGGAGATTTTAATGCTCATGTAGGCATAGATAAACTAGGCTATGAAATGGTGCATGGTGGATACGGTTTTGGTAACATAAATGAGGCTGGAGAGAGTATCTTAGATTTTGCGCTCGCTTCTAACGTGGTGGTGGCCAATACTGTGTATAAGAAAAGGGAGAAGCATTTGATAACCTTTAAGTGTGAGTCAGTTAAGAGCCAAATAGATTACTTCTTAGTGAGAAAAGTGGACTGCCTAAAATGCAATGATTGTAAGGTGATTCCTGGAGAGAGCCTAACCTCTCAACATAGGATTTTGGTACTAGATTTATGTTTTAGAGAGCAATACCAAGCTAGGAAGGATGGTGGACGTCATAGGACGAGATGGTGGGACTTAAAATGGGATAAATTAGAAATATTTAAGAATATAATGGATAAGGAAGGTACTTGGGACTTGAAAGATGATGCTAACACTATGTGGAACTCGATAGCCAATTGTATGAGGAGAATCTCAAGGGAAGTTCTTAGAGAGTCGAAAGGAGCGGGACCCAGCTCTAAGGAAACTTGGTGGTGAAGGGAAGATGTTCAAGCGGTAGTTAAGGAAAAAAAAAAGAGTGCTTTAAAAAGTGGCAAAAGGATAGAACTGAGGAAAACCTTAAGAGCTATAGATTAGCTAATAAGAAGGTCAAGAAAGTAGTAAGAGAGGTTAAGTTGAAAGCTTATGATGACCTATACACTAAACTAGATAGTAAGGAGGGAGAGAATAGGGTATACAAACATGCTAAGATACGAGAGAGGAAAATAAGAGATTTTAATCAGGTTAAGTGCAGCAAGAGTGAAGGTTCTAAGGTATTGGTGAGGGATGAAGAGATTAAAGAAAGATGGAAGAACTATTTTGAGAAACTGTTAAATAAGGAACATGGAGGTACGACAATAGGGGAAAAAATAGCCAGCAATATGATAAACCAAGACTATAGGTTCTATCACAGGATTAGGAACTTTGAAGTGGAGATTGCACTTAAGAAGATGAAATCAAATAAGGCTTTAAGACCAGATGATATCCCTATTGAAACTTAAAAATGTTTGGATAAAAAGGGGATTGCTTGGTTGACTAGGTTGTTTAGCAAAATTTTATTGACTAGGAACATACCAGATGAGTGGAGGAAGAGTATTTTAGTGCCAATCTATAAGAATAAAAGAGATGTCCAGAATTACAACAGCTATAGAGGAATCAAGTTAAAGTGTAATATAATGAAAGTGTGGGAGAGGGTGATAGAACACCAATTGCGAGATATAATAGAGGTGTCAGAGAATCAATTTGGGTTATGCCTAGCAAGTTAACAATCAAAGCGATCTATCTTTTGAGGAGAGCAATAGAAAAGTATAAAGAAAAGAAAAGAGACATTTATATGGTGTTTATCGACTTTGAGAAAGAATATGATAGAGTGCCTCGGGATATAATATAGTGGATGTTAGCAAAGAAATGGGTGACAAAATGTTACATTGATGTGATTAGAGACATGTATGAAGGGGTGGTGACCACTATTAGATCGCCTGCTGGAGAGACAAATGAATTTCCTATCATTGTAGGGTTACACGAAGGATCTACCTTAAGCCCTTATCTTTTTGCTTTAGTTATGGATGAGTTAACGAGAAATATCCAGGATGACGTGCTATGGTGTATGCTTTTTACAGACGATATAGTGTTAGTGGATGAGACTAAAGAATGAGTTAATACAAAGTTGGAGATTTGGAGAAAAACTCTTGAATCTAAAGAATTCCAGATAAGCAGAACTAAGACAGAGTACATGGAGTGTAAATTTAGTAACAGTAACAATGAAAGTAGAGGAGAAGTGAAGATTGAGAACCAAGAACTGCCTAAGAGTGAACATTTTCGTTATTTACGATCGATTATCACAATAGTGGGGGAGATTGATGCGGATGTGGCCCATAGAATTAAGGCGGGATGGTGTAAGTGGAGAAGTGCGTCTGGGGTACTGTGTGATAAACGAATACCCACCAACCTAAAAGGTAAGTTCTATAGAACGGCTATTAGACCAGCGATGTTGTATGGGACGTAGTGTTGGGCAACCAAGAAACAACATGTAGATGAGATGAGTGTGGCTAAGATGAAGATGCTTAGGTGGATCTGTGGCAAGACTAGACAAGACAGAATTAGGAATGAGTGTATTCGGGAATGAGTAGGAGTAGTACCGATAGAAAATAAGTTGAGAGAGAATCGATTGAGATGGTTTAGTCATACTCAACGGAGACCAACAGAGGCAGTAGTGAAGAGATGCGATGCTGTAACGGTAGATGAAAGTATTAGGGGACGGGGTAGGCCTAGATTAACGTTAGTTAGCTTTGTAAATAGAGATATGAATCTACTTAATTTGACTAATAAAATGGCCTTTGATAGGGCCGCGTGGAGAAGAAAAATTCATGTAGCCGACCCCATTTGATGGGACTTAAGGCTTGGTTTGGTTTGGTTTGGTATATATTTTCATGATTTTTCTTGTTTTGAATCTAACAAAATTTCTCTCCCTCATTGTTCATGAGAAGGTAGTGGATGAGACAAATATTAAACAGGTGATGGTAGTGAAATTATTAAAAAAATAATTATATTATGATATGTGAAGGAGTTTGCACTACAAGAAAATGGGGCTTAAAAGACGGAACTATTTGCGACGGTACACTTGCCGTCGCAAAAAGTGACTTTTTGCGACGGTAAAAAATACCGTCTCAAAAAATCAGAGTATTGGCGACGGTAAAAAATACCGTCTCAAAAAATAGAGTATTTGCGACGGTAAAAAATACCGTCGCAAAAAATCAGAGTATTTGCGACGGTAAAAAAATACCGTCTCAAAAAACAGAGTATTTGCGACGGTAAAAAAATACCGTCGCAAAAAAGGAGAGTATTTGCGACGGTATTTTCTGCCGTCGCAAATGCGCTCCTTTTTTGCGACGGTATTTTTTTACCGTCGCAAATACTCTGTTTTTTGAGACGGTATTTTTTTACCGTCGCAAATACTCACTTTTGTGGTTTTTTTTTTAAGTGAATATTTTTAAATTTTTAAATATTTTTTTTAGATGCACTTTACTTAAATGTATCTAAAAAAAAATTATGAAAAAATATTTTTAAAAATTAATAAATACATACAAATATAAAAAAAAATGTATTGAATTATTGTATTTCTTTTGTATTTTTGGTATTTAGTGAATTTTTAAAAAAAAAATTTACTTTTTAGGTGTATTTATGTTAGGTGTGTCTAAAAATTAAAAAAATTAAATATTAAAAAAATTCAATAAAAATAATATAACACGGAAAACAAGAAAGTATAATTTTCTCAAAAGAGTTTTTGGAAAACTCTAACCTAACATAGTGATTGTGGTTTTGAGACAGCTTCATATATATACAGTCACAAAATAGTTTGAATAAATTCAACGGTATTTTTCTGTCACAAAAAAAATAAAAAAAACGATGTCGTCTTACTATTTTAATATAACATCTCTTTTCATTCATTTTTTCATCTTCCTGTCTCTCTGTATTTATCTCTCTCTGTTCTCTTTATCTCTTTCACTCATCACTCTTCTTTCTCTGTCTGTCTGTGTATCTCTCCCATTTTCTCTCTGTGTCTCTCGCATATCTTTCTTCTCTCTATCTCTTATGTCTTCTCTCTTTATCTCTCTCGCTCATCTTTCTTCTCTCTATCTCTCTCATTTATTTTTATTTTTTTTCTCTCTCTTATTTATATCTCTTTCTATCTCTCTCGCCCATCTATCTTTTTCTGTGTCTCTCTCTCGCTCATCTCTTTTCGCTCTATTTCTCTCTTTTTGTCTATCTTTCGCTCATCTCTTGTTTCTCTCTCTTTTTCTATCTCTCATTCTCTCTCTCTCTCTCTGTCTCTTTTTCTGTTTATCTCTCTGTCTCTGTCTCTCTCTCACTCTCACTCTCACTCTCTCTCACTCATCACTCATCTCTCTCTCTGTATGCTTGTCTATTTGTGTATTTCTCCCTCATTATATTCGTCTTGCTCACTCTCTCCCTCTCATATTCTCTATTTATCGAGCTTCTCCTCGATTTATCTATCTTTTCTCTCATCTCTTTTCTCTCTCTGTCTCTTTCGTTCATCTCTCTTCTCTCTATCTCTCTCGTTCATCTCTTTTCTCTCTCTGTCTCTTTTTCTGTCTCTCACTCTCTATCTTTTTCTCTCTTTGTCTCTCTCTCTCTCTAACTCATCACTCTTTTCTGTTTGTTTGTCTGTCTGTCTGTCTCTGTCTCTCTCTTTCTCTCTTTCTCTCGTTGTCTCTCGCTCATATCTCTTCTCTCTATCTCTCTCATCTGTCTTCTCTCTCTGCCTCTCTCACTCATCTCTCTTCTCTTTATCTCTCTCGCTCATCTCTCTCTGTCTCTTTCTCATTTATCTCTTTTCGCTCTTTCTCTCTTTGTCTATATCTTTTCATCCATTTTTTCATCTTCCTTTCTCTCTTCTCTTTCTCTTTCTCACTCATCACTCTTCTCTCTCTGTCCGTTTGTCTATCTGTCTCTCTTCTCTCTATGTCTCTCTCTTTTTCTGTGTCTCTCTCTCGCTCATCTCTTTTCGCTTTATTTCTCTCTCTTTTTGTCTATCTTTCGCTCATCTCTTGTTTCTCTCTCTTTTTCTATCTCTCCTTCTATCTCTCTCTCTCTCTTTCTCTCTCTGTCTCTTTTTCTGTCTATCTCTCTCTCTTTGTCTCTCTTTCACTCTCACTCTCTCTCTCTTTCTCTCTGTCTCTATCTCTCTTCTTTTTCTCACTCTGACTCATCACTTTTCTCTATCTGTCTGTTTATCTCTATCTTTTTCTCTATGTCTCTCGTCCATCTCTCTTTTCTCTATCTCTTTCATATATCTTCTCTCTCTGTCTCTCTTCTCTCTCGCTTATTTTTTTCTCTCTCGCTCTCTCACTCATCTCTTTCTGTTTCTCTCTCTCTTATTTATCTATTTTCGCTCTTTTTTTTCTCTGTCTCTCTCTCTCTCTCTTTGTCTAGATCTTTTCACCCATTTTTCATCTTCTTCTCTCTCTTTTCTTTCTCTCTCTTATTCATCACTCTTCTCTCTCTCTCTATCTATTTGACTCTCTCTCTCTCTCTGTGTCTCTCATTCATTTATCTCTTCTCTCATCTATCTTCTCTCATCTATCTTCTCTCTTTTTCATTGACTACAAAAAATTAACTTTATTTTAATGGAAAATATTATTCCTACTTTTACCAAATAAAAAAATAATAATAATTTTTTATTCATTAAAACAAATATAAAATAAATATAAAACAAATAAATTTTTAACTTTATCAAATGGAAAAAAAAAATTCATCAACTATAAAAATTGTTTTAATAATTTTTTATTTTAATAAAAACTTCATTAACTATAACATTTGTGGGTGTGTGGGTGTGTGTAGGGTTTTGTGAGAGAACACACACACACACAACACAAACACAACCCAAACACAACAGAGCCGTCCCTCTCCTCCTGCTCGCTCTCTCTCTCTCCATCTAGGGTTTCGCCTTCCTCTCTCTCTCTTTCACACAACGACGGCGCCGATCATCCGTCACCGCCGATCCTCCCTCACTCCCGATCCTCCCTCACCGTCGCTCGTACCTCACTGTCGATCCTCCTCCCTTACCGCCGCTGCTGCCTCCCTCTCTCTCTCTGTCACAAACGACGTTGACGGTTGCTCGCCCCTCACCGCCACTCCTCCCTCACCGGCGATCTTCCCTCACCGCCGATTTCAAAGGGTATCTCTCTCTCTCGGTGTCGGGATTTCGGATATAGGGGGTTTTCATACACACACACACATATATATATATATATATATATACATCTGTGAGTGTATATAGGGGGGTTTTTGATCTGTTACATGTATGTTATCTGAAAATCCCACAACCAAAATGGAAGAGTACAACATTGCTATGAAGAAGATGATGAGAAACCCTTATGAGTATCACCACGATCTTGGTCTGTTTCTTTCTCACCCTCTAAATCTGTTCTTTTTTATTTTTTATATCTTCAATTCTATTTATTTGTTTTTATTGCGATGGTGAATTTGATTTATCAAGTGGGTTTCACTTCTCCAGTCCAAATTGATTTTGGGTTTTTGTCATTCTTGTTATGAGGTGAATTTCTTGAATAATCTATTCAGATTCATGTTCACTTACTTTGATTTATTTGCATCTTGGCTGTGTTCATCAAACTGGAAATAGACATATTTAGGTTTGGCCATTCCTATTTTGCGGATAAATGTATCTTTAATCTCCTCAAACTGCAAAGTTTTTGAAGCTGTACTACTAGTAGCCTGCTCCCTTTCTCCCTTCTCCCTGCCTGCCCTAATCCCTACGCTTGGTTGTCCCCAGATAAATAAAATTTTAGATTCTGATCAGCAAATCAATTCAAATTCGGAAGCTCAGGCTCAGGTGAACCACGCCTATAATGAGTATGTTGTATACTGTGCTAAGGGTTACCCCATCCCACCAACAAATTGCTATGCATTAAACAAGCAAATCGTTTCCAGAATTCTTTTATTGTCATTTTGTTTTTATACCATGTTCAAGTTGCATTTCTCTGCAGTAATCTCGCTGGGTATGGCCATGTTCAATTTGCATGCTATCTTGCTGCTAGTTTCCCTTTCTCCAAGATTTTTTTTTCCTTGTGCAGATAAACACCCAAATTTCAAATGGAGACAAAACATCATTGAGGAAAACAGTTACAGAAAAAATGTACTCTGTAAGCTTCTGCTTCTTATGATTGTATCTCTATTTGCTAATTCAGTTTTGCTGCGTTCTTTCTTTAGACACCTTACCAAAAATGTAACCTATTTTTTCTCCTCTCTCTCTGCTCTCTCTGTATGTGTGTGTATGTGTTTCATTCTCTTTCTTTCTTTCTGGTTCTCTAAGACAGGGCCTCAAGAATGAAATTAAACAAAGGGAATCCATGTGGAGTGCGGTTTACTGGGAACTGGTAGAACCAGTTGTGAAAATAAGAACTCTACGAGCTCGACTGGCAAGTATTTTTTGACAAAACTCATAGAATCTGTCTTTATGTTTTGCAAGTTAATCAAAATAGAAATACTAATGTCAGGATGAAAAGATGAAAAATGAACCATTGCCCTTCCCTTGCACATGGTATATATATATGCACTTCTTTTTTCACTACAATTGGTTAGATGGTATGTGTTAACATGCCATTTGGTGAGTCACTGATATGGTCTCGTTGAAATTTTGATTCAATTTTAGAAACATTATCTGATTGTTATTTCTCTCTCTCTCTCTCTCTCTCTCTCTCTCTCACCTTTTTGTCTTTTTGTTTTCGTTTTTCTGGCAGTTTTGTGTGTTTTGGTTTTATTTTTTATTTATTATTACCTTAAAAAAGTGTCATCTGGTTTTTGTAGAAGCCCTTAAACATCAAATAAATGCAATCATTTTCTTTTGCCTTTTTTATTTTGGGGAATTCGGTCGATGCCCCCTTGTAAAAAAAACTTTTATGCATTAAGGACAAGCATATATTTTTTTTCTTGAAACGTCCAATGCACATCACTATTACCAAAATATCCTCAGTGACTAATTTAATATTTTAAACTTTAAAATAATATGACTTTTGATCTATTTGTTGGTTTTTAATGAAATTGATATTTTAAAATCCTCGCATCAATATCTATTAAACAAGATCCATGTTAGCCATGAAATTCCTTTTAAAATAATATGACTTTTGATCTCTCTTGAAACTTGATTGTTTACTCCAGAACAAATAGGGGTAAGAGTGTCAGTTTGGGACTGCCTTCTAATCTAGGAATAGTTGCAGACATTTGTGAATAGTTCGTAGGTAGCATCTGATATCAGCCCATGAGACCACAAGTATTCAGCTCTTGAATTGAAATCAGTGTTGAATTCCAGAAGTGGATTTCCTATCTGCAAGCACCACAAAATCGGATTATTTTATTTGGAGTTGAAATTAATTCAAATAGAGAGGTCAATAGTCTGCTTTTTTATAAAACTTGTCTATATATGTGGTGTGGGACTGAAAACAGCTTTGGGGGCTTTATGACTTTGAGAGAGGTTAATGGTCGGCTTTTTACACCACCTTTTGTCTAGCAGAGAGCCAACTATAGCATAGAAGGCAAAAGTAATTTTGTGTTGGTTCTAGGTAGTCTTGCAGGGATAACTGTGGTTCTATCATTTCATATATTCCCTATCAAAATTTTCTTATATAACTCATGTCTTTGCTATCAATTTTTATTAGCCACCATTTCAGTTACTCTTAGAGGTCAATTCTTTAATTAACCTTTACATAAACTAGCATCGACATTAATTACGTAACCCAGTGGAAATTTGTGAAATAAGCTGCATGACGCTTGAGTGCGTAAAACATGACTGTAGGAATGAGATATTGTTAAGTATTGGAACCCAAAGGCAACGCATACTGAGCCCTTGCCCTTTTTTCAAGTTTTATGTACCTGGTAGTTAACAGTAGAGCCATAATTGTGTCCACACTGAAACCTTTTCTATGGAACTGATTTGGTGCTTATGCATTTTTCAACAGACTTGATGTTGGTTTTTCCGGGAAAAGCACTGCTGTTGTTTCTACTGGCTGTTCATCTAAAAGGTTTTTGTCTTCCTTCTTTAGAGGATGGGTCATGGGCGTTATATCTCAGTTAGAGGATGGCCATTTCTACTTGGAAGACGTCACTGGAGCAGTTGAAATCAATTTGTCTAATGCAATATCCTCTACATGTTTATATTTTTCCCTTTCGAAAGACTTATTATTTGTTTTGAATGCTTGGATTTGGGCTGCCCTATAATCTCCAAAAGCGAAAGTTCTCATTGTAGGCTTTTTTAAATAATGGTGAATTTTAGATTTTATTTTATTATTATTATTTTTTTTTAGATTTGGGTGAATTTTATAATTTAAATATGCTTTTATGAACATGTACAGTTTAATTATTCTTTGTAAAATATTGAATTTGATGGTTTGATCAATTTTTATTTTTATTTTATGTTATGATGTTTTTGTGAATGGAATGTAAATAATTAGCTCTTAGAGAGTGAGAGACGGCACCACCGTCGGAAAAAATAGAAAATTTTAATATTTTTATTAATTTTGTTATAGGTTTTACTTTTTGCGACGACATTATACTGTCACAAAAAATAGAAATTTTATTATTTAAAATAAAAATTTTATTATTTTTTAATATTTTTTGCGACGGCATTAACGGTCGCAAAAAATAGAAAATTTCATATTTTTTATACTTTCTGCGACGGTATACACCGTCGCAAAAAATAGTGTTTTTTTTATAAAAAAAAGACTATTAGCGACGGTATTTTTTGCCGTCTCAAATAACATTTTTAGCGACGGTAAAATAGGACCGTCGCAAAAAAGTTAAGAAATTTCAAACGTTATTAGCGACTGCACGGTGCCGTCGCAAAAGGTAAAAAATGCCGTCGCAAAAAATTAGCGACGGTACTTACCGTCGCAAAAACTCTTTTGCAACCCCTGCAGTTGCGACCCCCCTCTTACCGTCGCAAAAAGTCATTTTGCCGTCGCAAAAAGTATTAGCGACGGTATTAGGAGCATTAGCGACGGTATTTTACCGTCGCAAAAAGTCAATTTTTTTGTAGTGTTGATATTTGAATACTCACTGTTTATGAAAAGATAGTAGATGAAACAAAAAATTTGTTTGCACCCACAGCTAGTAATAATGTAAAATTTACTTGCATTGTTCTAATAAATCAGATAAAATCAATTGTTTTACAAGAATATATATATATATATATATATATATATATATATATTTGTATGATCAAAACTAAATAATGTATAAATAATTTTTTTTTAAAAAAAAGAAAAGACAGAAAGAAGAGGGTTTGAGAAAGAGACGAGAAAAAACAATACAACAATACATACTTCAACCTGATGCAAATTGAAGACCAAGTCATGACAAATCAAAAATTTCTAGAAGTAAGATGCATGATCTAACTCTAGTTTCATGCTTATTGTTGTTTAACTCTTCAAGGTGTTTGATTGATAGTATGATTGATAGTAGATTGTAATGTTTTAAGGTGTTATTTTAAGGAATTTGATATTTGAAGGTATTTGAATTTCAAATGATGTCTATAATTGTCTGTGATTTTATTGATACTAGAAAACAAGTTTGGAAGAGTATTTTTGGAATACATAAAAACTAGAAAACATGATAATTTTTCAGACTTTTATGATAGTAGTAGATTTAAAAATATATATATATATATATATAATAGTATTGATTAATAATCTTTGAAAATTAGATGTCATTAATAATAAAGGTCTAGCTAGTGACATAGCTGTCAATAAGAAGAAAAAATAAATGTTGAAAAATTTAATCTGTTTGATTTAGTTTTAAAAATTATGATTTGGGTGTAGAATTGTATTTTGAATTATGAATTTTGAAAAGAGAAAATTTGTTTAGTTATGAGTTTGAAAAGAGTTTTGAATTTTGAGTTATATTTTGAGTTTTGTGTTTTTGAGTAGTAGTATGAAAAAAAATTTATTTTTTTTTTAATATTTAAAATTTTTCTTAATTTTATTTTTTTGGGATAAATATTTATTTATTTTTTAATGTGCGTTGTATTTATTACATGTGTGTGCTATATTTTTTTAAAAATATTTTAAACATTTAAAAAATTAAAATGAGTTATATTTTTTTATATTAAATATATATTTTTTATTTTAAATATTTTTTAATTTTTTAATTTTTAATTTTGAATATTTTTTTATTATTTTAATATTTTTAATTTTTTTTTAAATTTGAAATTTTTTTGGATTGCCTATATATATCTAAATCATAACAAATTATTTTGCCAATACTTAAAAAAATAACAAAATATTTTTTTTGAAAAAATAAAAAATAAATTTTAATGAACAAAATAAAAAAAAAGATTTTTTTATTTTAAAAATAGAGTTTTGAAAAGAATTTGGTTATGAGTTTTGAATTTTTTTGATTGGAATCACGATTCCAAAACTAAACCAAACACTACCTTATATTCTCAAAACACTTTTCACATGTTTTGAAAGGAGGAAGATTTTGGATTGGAGGCGCCATTTAGGTTTATGCCGCTCACCATAAGTTTCGTTTTGATGCTTCGAACCATTGGTTTTGTTAGATATTACTTGTATTTCATTCACAAAAAAATAAAATAAAATTAGGTTGATCTAATGGCCGTAACTTGTCCAATTTACCGTATTTTTCACACAAAAAAAATGAAAGATAATTGTGTTTTTAAAAAATAAATCATACATTTTTTGATGACAGAAATAATAAATTGAACAAGTTATAATTATTGGATCAATCTAATTTTTTTTTATAAATGAAATACACAAAGTGTCAGACAAATGAATAGTTCAGATTATCGAAATAAGACCCGTAATGGGTCCTACGGACTCAAAGAGTCTCCTCCAATCCAAATTTTGGATTAGGGGAAATCCTCCTCCTTTTAAAATACTTTTACATATTTCAATATATTTCTATATATTTTTTCTATACTAAACAAAAGTTGTAAGGGTTGTTTCTAACATTTTTCTAATAATAATAATATTGGCATACTTAGGTTAAAATATATTGGGTTAAAATAATTTAGACATATAAATTAAAATATTGGGACTGTAACAACCCTCATACTGATTACTGATTAATGACTGATTGATTACCGATTACTGCTAAACGGGACTGATAACTGACTGATAATTGAACTGATTAAAGTACTGAACTGACTGACCGAACTTTAAACTGAATTAAATGAATACATCTGTTTGAATTGCATTCTATCTGTTTGACTGTATGATTATCTGTTCATGCTTATATGTTTAGACTGCTAATTGAAGGCCTTGTCGGCGGCCGAATCCGGAATCGATTGATGTTTAATGATCCTTAGAATTAATGTGATTTTATAGTATAATTATCTGAAAACTGATTAGGTACGATTAAATTAGATTAAATTAAGCTAATTGAGAGTTGGACTTAATTACCGTTTTGACCTTGAGTGGGCCACTACCTCTATACCTTGAGCTCATTATACTTGAGCCAAGAACATTTCATCAGCCATTTCTCATTGTGCCTAGCCGACCTTAGAGAGAGGGAGACTTGAGGAGTTGATTTCATCTCAATTTTGCTTGTAGAATTGCTTGGTAATTGAAGGAATTGTTGAAGTGATTGCATATTGAGCTCCCTTCTTGAACTACAAGACTAAAGGTAGCTCCATTGTCTTCTTGTCCATGTTTTGAGTTGATTGTTGCATGGTCCATGTTAGATGGTAGAGCTAAGTCATGATTTGGGTCATTAATGGTGAATTGAAGCTTAAGTGTTGCATGCATGTACATATATTGAAGTTTTGAGGTTGTGGTTCATCATACCTCACATGCATGTCCGTCTTTTGGTCATACTCCATGAGTTCATCCTATCTTTGAAGGTTTGAGCTCTTTTGAAACAGCATTGAAGCTTTGAAAATGATTTAAGATCATGCGTGTCATGTTTGAAGATTGTTCTTGAAAATGATTTGAAATTGAGTTTGAATTAAACACCCTTGGGCTTTGATTTCTTAAAAATTGAGCTTTGAAACATGATATCCTATGTGTGTTTAAGTGTTTTCCAGAAAATGGGCCCAAGAGGATTGGTTTTGATGCTTTTGAGCTTGGTTTTAGACCTGGAGATCGAATCTGGGATTTCCAGATTTCAGTAGTCCGCTCGAGCGGGGGAAGTTCCGCTCGAGCGGGAAAATCGAGCTTCCAGCATCTTGCACTGTTTTACAGTCCGCTCGAGCGGAGTATTGGGCGCTCGAGCGGAGTCATGTCTCAAGCTCGAGCGGGCGTCGAGCGGGGATTTCACCCATCCAGTACTTTTACAGTACGCTCGAGCGGGAAAGTTTGCGCTCGAGCGTGTACCTTTGTTTGCCTGTGTGCTCGAGCGGG
Source organism: Camellia sinensis (assembly GCF_055761805.1). NCBI lineage: Eukaryota > Viridiplantae > Streptophyta > Magnoliopsida > Ericales > Theaceae > Camellia > Camellia sinensis. The sequence goes on from NC_138962.1 coordinate 95,814,679, forward strand.
GAAACCTGAGCTCGAGCGGGACTCTGTTTCTCTGAAAATCCTGAAAATGCTTTTAAATGTGCATTTTTGCATCCTCATCCCATCCTAGGCATTCTTAGGCCTAGTTTAAGGCATTTAGATGAGGATATCGATGTAGAACACACCAAGGCAAATTAGGGATTAAGTTATGATATTGCCCAACTGTGTAGCTTAGTGTGTGTTCAACCTGTGAACTGTGTAGGGTTGGCAACTGGGGAGACACGCTCTAGCATACTGTAGCCCAGAACTCTGTGAGTAACAATTGTGTAAAGATATGTTCAACTGATTATCTTTTGAATACTGAACTGAACTGTTTACTGTTTACTGAACTGGTATTATTTACTGAATGAATGTATGTCCTTTATTTCTGAACTGTACTGTGGCATCCTTAGTACCCACTGTTTCCTGTTACTGTTACTGCGACAGAATTCTCTGTCGGTTCCCTCGTGGAACCACTACTGTTTACTGACTGATGGCCATCATTACTGTTCGGTCTTTTAAGACCTACTGTTACTGTTATGCTAAGGGATGTACCACATATGACTGTTTACTGTACTGAACAACTGAAATACTGATTGAATTGAACTGTTTTCATTACTGTAAGGACATTCATTCTAAACCCCTTTACGCTTTATGTTATTCACTGGGCTTTAGCTCACTGCTCATATATATATGTAGGTGTACAGGCACCAGAACGGAGCTAGGAGCGTCAGGGTAACTCCAGTTTTGTCAAGCCAGCCTTTGCGCCTCACTGCGAGGTTCCGAGCCTACTGTTAAGGCTTAGGGGTGTTTTAGAATTTCCCCCTTTTTGTACTGTTTCACTGTTTTGTATAGACTGACTGTTTACTGTACTGTTATACAGGGATTAGGTCCCTGTACTGTGTGACTGTTAATTTTGTATACTGTGTTGTACAGACGGAATGTTTTCTGTACTGTTGTGTGGGGTTGAGTCCCTAGTTAAATGGATGTGAATATTGTGTATACTGTTCCGTGCTGTTTTTGTATAATGTATGAAAAGCCTTTTTGCATACAGACTGTCACAGCTCAATGGACACTATTTATTTACTGTATTGGCTTCCGCCAGGCCCTGTACTCTGTTTTACTGTATTTCTGTTAAGCAGGCCCTCGGTAATCTCGGATTACTGGCCGGTTACGGTGCTAAACCCATAGGGCCGGGTTTGGGTCGTGACAGAGTGGTATCAGAGCGATACTTAACCACGAGTTATACCGCACACACGTGTCCAAATGAGCTATAGGGTGTCCTAGAAAAGTGATTAGGGCATTTCATGAACTTGAAAAGTGTGTGGTTATGTTATGACTGAATATCTGCTAATGTGTTAAACTGGTAAACAAATGACCGCTTATGTTTAAAACTGTTATAACTGCTTATAGTGAAATGGATAATGCAAATGAACCTGAGTCCTCATCTACTGAGGCAAGAATGGAAAGAATGGAAAGAATGATAGAACTGATAACTGCTAGACTTGAACAACAGAACCAACAGCCTCCTCCTCCTCCTCCGGTACAGCCGGAACTTAATGCGAATGTGAATGATGGGGACATAATTGCTTTGACCCAGAAGTTCAGCAAAATGAAACCGCCATCCTTTCAGGGAGGCCTTGAACCGTTAAAAGCTGAAGCTTGGGTTCTGGAAACAGAGAAATTATTTGAAGTGTTTCCGTGCTCGGAAGCGAACAAGGTATTGTTAGCTACCTTCACCCTTCAAGAAGAAACTAGAAGGTGGTGGATGTTGATTCGCGATACAAATGCTGTTATGACTTGGGCTCAGTTCAAGGAGTCCTTCTTTGAAAAGTACTTCCCACAATGTGTCAGGGATAGGAAAGTAACTGAGTTTGAACAACTGAAACAGGGCACCATGTCGGTTGCCGAATATGAAACGAAATTTACTGAACTTGCCCGTTATGCACCGCATATGGTGGATACTGAGTATAAGAAGGCCAGGAAATTTGAAGGTGGCCTTAATGTTGCAATTCTTGACCGAATAAATGTGTTGAAACTACCGACTTTTGTGGGTGTTCTCGACCGGGCATTGATGGCCGAGTCGAACATTGCAGCAGTAAAACAATCTGAAACACCAACAACCGAATGGCATGGTAAAAGGCAGGGTTTCAAATTTAAGAAAGGCAAACACAACCCGTTGAACAAAAAGCAAAACACAGGGTCAATGACTACTTCTAGTCAAGGAAACCGTACAATACCGCCCTGTTCTGAATGTGGGAAAAATCATAAGGGAGTTTGTTACAAACTATCTGGAGCTTGTTATAGGTGTGGCAAGGTGGGCCACATGGTTAAAGATTGTCCTTCTGCTCCTCAGGGCAACAGCAAAGCTGCAGCCAGCGGCGCAGCATCAAACGCTCCACCAAAACCGAACCCTAAAGCTACCGGGAAAGAGCCTATGAGGCAGGGCCGAGTGTTCGCCCTAGTACCAGGAGATGTGCAGAATACCGAGACCGTTGTGTCAGGTATTCTCTCTATTTGTACACAAAATGCATATGTATTGATTGATTCGGGGTCTACACATTCTTATGTATCGCATGCTTTTTCGCGTAAATTGAATAGACCCTTGGAACCCATGAACTATCTGTTAGCAGTGTCATCACCCGTAGGAGGATCTATGACCTGTGCATATATGTATCCTGCTTGTGAAATTATTGTTGAAGATGCACATCTGTTTATTGATTTACTGCCACTGAACATAGACCATTTTGATGTTATATTGGGGATGGACTGGTTAACGAAATATCATGCCACCATAGACTGTGTAACGAAACAAGTAGTTTTCCGTCCACCTGGTCTACCTGAATTTTTGTTTAATGGGGTTGGAGTAGTACCTCCCCCGTATCTGATTTCATCTGTAAAAGCTGTTAAACTGATTAGAAAGGGATGTAAAGGGTATCTGTGTTCTGTTTTGACCGTGTCTACTGATGATAATGCTAATATGAACTGTATTCCTATAGTCAGAGAATTCCCAGATGTATTTCCAGATAATCTTCCAGGGGATTTGACTGATAGAGAGATTGAATTTACCATTGAGGTAATTCCGGGCACACAGCCGATATCTAAAGCTCCTTACAGAATGGCTCCAACTGAGCTGAAGGAGTTGAAAGTGCAACTACAGGAACTACTGGATAAGAAGTTTATCAGGCCTAGCACTTCGCCATGGGGTGCACCGGTTTTGTTTGTAAAGAAGAAAGATGGCTCACTGAGACTGTGCATTGACTACCGTGAACTGAATAAGGTGACTATAAAGAATAAATACCCGTTACCGCGTATTGATGACCTGTTTGATCAGTTACAGGGTGCTAAAGTATTTTCCAAGATTGATCTTAGATCCGGATATCATCAACTGAAGGTTAAACCGGAAGACATTGATAAAACTGCTTTTAGAACGAGGTATGGACATTACGAATTTTTAGTTATGCCTTTTGGAGTCACGAATGCACCAGCTGCTTTTATGGACCTCATGAACAGAATTTTTAAACCATACCTTGATGACTTTATTGTTGTATTTATCGATGACATATTGATTTACTCCAAAAGTATAGAAGAACATGAACATCATCTGAGACTTGCCCTACAAACCTTAAGAGAACAGAAACTGTATGCTAAACTGTCTAAATGTGAATTTTGGCTTGACCATGTTATGTTTTTGGGGCATGTTGTTAGCAAAGATGGAATTTCTGTTGATCCGCAGAAAATTGAAGCTGTAGTGAACTGGCCTAGACCAACAAATGTGACTGAAGTCCGAAGCTTTTTGGGATTGGCTGGATATTACAGAAGATTTGTCAAAGATTTCTCCAAAATTGCCCTACCATTGACTCAGTTAACTCAGAAGGGGACATCATTTGACTGGACTGACCAAAGAGAATCTGCCTTCCAGGAGTTGAAAACTCGATTAGTGACTGCACCAGTTCTTACCTTACCTTCAGGTACGGATGGTTATACTGTATTTAGTGATGCTTCTCATAAGGGTTTGGGATGTGTTTTAATGCAGAATGGGAGAGTAATTGCCTATGCTTCCCGTCAACTGAGACCGCATGAAAAGAACTACCCGACCCATGATCTGGAACTTGCTGCAGTAGTATTTGCACTGAAAATCTGGCGTCACTATCTGTACGGGGTGACATGTGAAGTATACACCGACCATAAGAGTTTGAAATATTTCTTCACACAGAAAGAACTGAACATGAGACAGCGGAGATGGCTAGAACTGATTAAAGACTATGACCTACAGATATTGTACCATCCGGGAAAAGCCAATACCGTTGCCGATGCATTGAGCCGGAAATCGATTGGAAACTTAGCCTGTTTGCTTACAGGACAGAAAGAGTTGCTTTGTGACCTTGAAAAATCTGAAATAGAAATTGTTTTGAGAGAACAAGGTGGAACCTTAGCTGCTATTTCTGCTCAACCGGCGCTGATTGAAGAGATTAAAGAGAAACAGCAACTGGATGACTTCTTGAAGAAGATCATCGAAGAAAGAGAATCTAAACCGAGACTGGGATTCAAATTTGAGAATAATGTACTGAAATTTCAAGAAAGATTGTGTGTACCAAATGATACTGAACTGAAAAGAAGAGTTCTGCAAGAGGGCCACAACTCAAGATTGTCTATCCATCCGGGGAACACGAAAATGTACCAAGATCTGAAACAGAATTTCTGGTGGCCGGGAATGAAGAAAGAAATTGCTGATTTTGTATCCAAATGTCTTCATTGCCAACAGGTCAAAGCTGAACATCAGCGACCTGCCGGATTATTGCAACCCCTACCCATACCAGAGTGGAAATGGGAGCATATCACGATGGATTTTATCGTCGGATTACCTCGCTCCAGAAAAGGTATGGATTCCATTTGGGTTATTGTTGATAGACTAACCAAATCTGCTCACTTCTTACCTGTCAAGACGATTTATAATGCGGACAAATTGGCTGTTGTCTATATTGATGAAATTGTAAGACTGCATGGAGTGCCTGTGTCTATTGTTTCTGACAGGGATTCGAAGTTTACATCGAGGTTTTGGCAAAGCCTACAAACTGCACTGGGTACTGAACTGAGACTGAGTAGTGCCTATCATCCTCAGACAGATGGCCAATCAGAAAGGACCATCCAAACTCTGGAGGATTTATTGAGAATGTGTGTCCTTGATTTTCAGGGAGACTGGGAAAGTCATCTGCCACTAGCTGAATTCGCCTACAACAACAGCTACCATTCGAGTATTGGTATGGCGCCTTTTGAGGCATTGTATGGCAGAAAATGTAGATCTCCAATTTGCTGGGCAGAAGTTGGAGATGGGCCTTTGCTTGGGCCCGAGATTGTGTATGAAACAACTGAAAAAGTGAAACTGATACAGCAAAGACTGAAAACTGCACAGAGTAGACAGAAAAGTTATGCAGATATCAGAAGACGGGACAGAGAGTATGAAGTGGGTGATCACGTTTTTGTGAAAGTGACACCAATGAAAGGCCAGACTCGTTTTGGAGTCAAAGGCAAGTTAGCACCGAGATACGTCGGACCATATGAGATCATTGAGAAAATCAATCCGGTGGCGTATCAAGTTGCGCTTCCTCCTGAAATGGAGCATATGCATAACGTCTTCCACATTTCTATGTTAAGAGATTATCTCCGGGATCCCTTCCATGTAATAGAGCCTACCCACGTGGTGTTGAGTGATGACTACACTTACGAGGAACGGCCTATACAGATTGTAAACAGACGAATCAAGAAACTGAGGAACAAAGAGATCCCGTTAGTGAAAGTTGACTGGCAAAACCACGGTGGCGTGTATGCCACTTGGGAAAGGGAAGATGACATGGCCAAACGATATCCTGAACTGTTTCCACTGAATCCTGTTTTCTTCCAGAATGAAGGTAACTCGAGTTTAGAGGACTAAACTCTTTATAAGGAGGGGAGACTGTAACAACCCTCATACTGATTACTGATTAATGACTGATTGATTACCGATTACTGCTAAACGGGACTGATAACTGACTGATAATTGAACTGATTAAAGTACTGAACTGACTGACCGAACTTTAAACTGAATTAAATGAATACATCTGTTTGAATTGCATTCTATCTGTTTGACTGTATGATTATCTGTTCATGCTTATATGTTTAGACTGCTAATTGAAGGCCTTGTCGGCGGCCGAATCCGGAATCGATTGATGTTTAATGATCCTTAGAATTAATGTGATTTTATAGTATAATTATCTGAAAACTGATTAGGTACGATTAAATTAGATTAAATTAAGCTAATTGAGAGTTGGACTTAATTACCGTTTTGACCTTGAGTGGGCCACTACCTCTATACCTTGAGCTCATTATACTTGAGCCAAGAACATTTCATCAGCCATTTCTCATTGTGCCTAGCCGACCTTAGAGAGAGGGAGACTTGAGGAGTTGATTTCATCTCAATTTTGCTTGTAGAATTGCTTGGTAATTGAAGGAATTGTTGAAGTGATTGCATATTGAGCTCCCTTCTTGAACTACAAGACTAAAGGTAGCTCCATTGTCTTCTTGTCCATGTTTTGAGTTGATTGTTGCATGGTCCATGTTAGATGGTAGAGCTAAGTCATGATTTGGGTCATTAATGGTGAATTGAAGCTTAAGTGTTGCATGCATGTACATATATTGAAGTTTTGAGGTTGTGGTTCATCATACCTCACATGCATGTCCGTCTTTTGGTCATACTCCATGAGTTCATCCTATCTTTGAAGGTTTGAGCTCTTTTGAAACAGCATTGAAGCTTTGAAAATGATTTAAGATCATGCGTGTCATGTTTGAAGATTGTTCTTGAAAATGATTTGAAATTGAGTTTGAATTAAACACCCTTGGGCTTTGATTTCTTAAAAATTGAGCTTTGAAACATGATATCCTATGTGTGTTTAAGTGTTTTCCAGAAAATGGGCCCAAGAGGATTGGTTTTGATGCTTTTGAGCTTGGTTTTAGACCTGGAGATCGAATCTGGGATTTCCAGATTTCAGTAGTCCGCTCGAGCGGGGGAAGTTCCGCTCGAGCGGGAAAATCGAGCTTCCAGCATCTTGCACTGTTTTACAGTCCGCTCGAGCGGAGTATTGGGCGCTCGAGCGGAGTCATGTCTCAAGCTCGAGCGGGCGTCGAGCGGGGATTTCACCCATCCAGTACTTTTACAGTACGCTCGAGCGGGAAAGTTTGCGCTCGAGCGTGTACCTTTGTTTGCCTGTGCGCTCGAGCGGGGAAACCTGAGCTCGAGCGGGACTCTGTTTCTCTGAAAATCCTGAAAATGCTTTTAAATGTGCATTTTTGCATCCTCATCCCATCCTAGGCATTCTTAGGCCTAGTTTAAGGCATTTAGATGAGGATATCGATGTAGAACACACCAAGGCAAATTAGGGATTAAGTTATGATATTGCCCAACTGTGTAGCTTAGTGTGTGTTCAACCTGTGAACTGTGTAGGGTTGGCAACTGGGGAGACACGCTCTAGCATACTGTAGCCCAGAACTCTGTGAGTAACAATTGTGTAAAGATATGTTCAACTGATTATCTTTTGAATACTGAACTGAACTGTTTACTGTTTACTGAACTGGTATTATTTACTGAATGAATGTATGTCCTTTATTTCTGAACTGTACTGTGGCATCCTTAGTACCCACTGTTTCCTGTTACTGTTACTGCGACAGAATTCTCTGTCGGTTCCCTCGTGGAACCACTACTGTTTACTGACTGATGGCCATCATTACTGTTCGGTCTTTTAAGACCTACTGTTACTGTTATGCTAAGGGATGTACCACATATGACTGTTTACTGTACTGAACAACTGAAATACTGATTGAATTGAACTGTTTTCATTACTGTAAGGACATTCATTCTAAACCCCTTTACGCTTTATGTTATTCACTGGGCTTTAGCTCACTGCTCATATATATATGTAGGTGTACAGGCACCAGAACGGAGCTAGGAGCGTCAGGGTAACTCCAGTTTTGTCAAGCCAGCCTTTGCGCCTCACTGCGAGGTTCCGAGCCTACTGTTAAGGCTTAGGGGTGTTTTAGAATTTCCCCCTTTTTGTACTGTTTCACTGTTTTGTATAGACTGACTGTTTACTGTACTGTTATACAGGGATTAGGTCCCTGTACTGTGTGACTGTTAATTTTGTATACTGTGTTGTACAGACGGAATGTTTTCTGTACTGTTGTGTGGGGTTGAGTCCCTAGTTAAATGGATGTGAATATTGTGTATACTGTTCCGTGCTGTTTTTGTATAATGTATGAAAAGCCTTTTTGCATACAGACTGTCACAGCTCAATGGACACTATTTATTTACTGTATTGGCTTCCGCCAGGCCCTGTACTCTGTTTTACTGTATTTCTGTTAAGCAGGCCTTCGGTACTCTCGGATTACTGGCCGGTTACGGTGCTAAACCCATAGGGCCGGGTTTGGGTCGTGACAGAGTGGTATCAGAGCGATACTTAACCACGAGTTATACCGCACACACGTGTCCAAATGAGCTATAGGGTGTCCTAGAAAAGTGATTAGGGCATTTCATGAACTTGAAAAGTGTGTGGTTATGTTATGACTGAATATCTGCTAATGTGTTAAACTGGTAAACAAATGACCGCTTATGTTTAAAACTGTTATAACTGCTTATAGTGAAATGGATAATGCAAATGAACCTGAGTCCTCATCTACTGAGGCAAGAATGGAAAGAATGGAAAGAATGATAGAACTGATAACTGCTAGACTTGAACAACAGAACCAACAGCCTCCTCCTCCTCCTCCGGTACAGCCGGAACTTAATGCGAATGTGAATGATGGGGACATAATTGCTTTGACCCAGAAGTTCAGCAAAATGAAACCGCCATCCTTTCAGGGAGGCCTTGAACCGTTAAAAGCTGAAGCTTGGGTTCTGGAAACAGAGAAATTATTTGAAGTGTTTCCGTGCTCGGAAGCGAACAAGGTATTGTTAGCTACCTTCACCCTTCAAGAAGAAGCTAGAAGGTGGTGGATGTTGATTCGCGATACAAATGCTGTTATGACTTGGGCTCAGTTCAAGGAGTCCTTCTTTGAAAAGTACTTCCCACAATGTGTCAGGGATAGGAAAGTAACTGAGTTTGAACAACTGAAACAGGGCACCATGTCGGTTGCCGAATATGAAACGAAATTTACTGAACTTGCCCGTTATGCACCGCATATGGTGGATACTGAGTATAAGAAGGCCAGGAAATTTGAAGGTGGCCTTAATGTTGCAATTCTTGACCGAATAAATGTGTTGAAACTACCGACTTTTGTGGGTGTTCTCGACCGGGCATTGATGGCCGAGTCGAACATTGCAGCAGTAAAACAATCTGAAACACCAACAACCGAATGGCATGGTAAAAGGCAGGGTTTCAAATTTAAGAAAGGCAAACACAACCCGTTGAACAAAAAGCAAAACACAGGGTCAATGACTACTTCTAGTCAAGGAAACCGTACAATACCGCCCTGTTCTGAATGTGGGAAAAATCATAAGGGAGTTTGTTACAAACTATCTGGAGCTTGTTATAGGTGTGGCAAGGTGGGCCACATGGTTAAAGATTGTCCTTCTGCTCCTCAGGGCAACAGCAAAGCTGCAGCCAGCGGCGCAGCATCAAACGCTCCACCAAAACCGAACCCTAAAGCTACCGGGAAAGAGCCTATGAGGCAGGGCCGAGTGTTCGCCCTAGTACCAGGAGATGTGCAGAATACCGAGACCGTTGTGTCAGGTATTCTCTCTATTTGTACACAAAATGCATATGTATTGATTGATTCGGGGTCTACACATTCTTATGTATCGCATGCTTTTTCGCGTAAATTGAATAGACCCTTGGAACCCATGAACTATCTGTTAGCAGTGTCATCACCCGTAGGAGGATCTATGACCTGTGCATATATGTATCCTGCTTGTGAAATTATTGTTGAAGATGCACATCTGTTTATTGATTTACTGCCACTGAACATAGACCATTTTGATGTTATATTGGGGATGGACTGGTTAACGAAATATCATGCCACCATAGACTGTGTAACGAAACAAGTAGTTTTCCGTCCACCTGGTCTACCTGAATTTTTGTTTAATGGGGTTGGAGTAGTACCTCCCCCGTATCTGATTTCATCTGTAAAAGCTGTTAAACTGATTAGAAAGGGATGTAAAGGGTATCTGTGTTCTGTTTTGACCGTGTCTACTGATGATAATGCTAATATGAACTGTATTCCTATAGTCAGAGAATTCCCAGATGTATTTCCAGATAATCTTCCAGGGGATTTGACTGATAGAGAGATTGAATTTACCATTGAGGTAATTCCGGGCACACAGCCGATATCTAAAGCTCCTTACAGAATGGCTCCAACTGAGCTGAAGGAGTTGAAAGTGCAACTACAGGAACTACTGGATAAGAAGTTTATCAGGCCTAGCACTTCGCCATGGGGTGCACCGGTTTTGTTTGTAAAGAAGAAAGATGGCTCACTGAGACTGTGCATTGACTACCGTGAACTGAATAAGGTGACTGTAAAGAATAAATACCCGTTACCGCGTATTGATGACCTGTTTGATCAGTTACAGGGTGCTAAAGTATTTTCCAAGATTGATCTTAGATCCGGATATCATCAACTGAAGGTTAAACCGGAAGACATTGATAAAACTGCTTTTAGAACGAGGTATGGACATTACGAATTTTTAGTTATGCCTTTTGGAGTCACGAATGCACCAGCTGCTTTTATGGACCTCATGAACAGAATTTTTAAACCATACCTTGATGACTTTATTGTTGTATTTATCGATGACATATTGATTTACTCCAAAAGTATAGAAGAACATGAACATCATCTGAGACTTGCCCTACAAACCTTAAGAGAACAGAAACTGTATGCTAAACTGTCTAAATGTGAATTTTGGCTTGACCATGTTATGTTTTTGGGGCATGTTGTTAGCAAAGATGGAATTTCTGTTGATCCGCAGAAAATTGAAGCTGTAGTGAACTGGCCTAGACCAACAAATGTGACTGAAGTCCGAAGCTTTTTGGGATTGGCTGGATATTACAGAAGATTTGTCAAAGATTTCTCCAAAATTGCCCTACCATTGACTCAGTTAACTCAGAAGGGGACATCATTTGACTGGACTAACCAAAGAGAATCTGCCTTCCAGGAGTTGAAAACTCGATTAGTGACTGCACCAGTTCTTACCTTACCTTCAGGTACGGATGGTTATACTGTATTTAGTGATGCTTCTCATAAGGGTTTGGGATGTGTTTTAATGCAGAATGGGAGAGTAATTGCCTATGCTTCCCGTCAACTGAGACCGCATGAAAAGAACTACCCGACCCATGATCTGGAACTTGCTGCAGTAGTATTTGCACTGAAAATCTGGCGTCACTATCTGTACGGGGTGACATGTGAAGTATACACCGACCATAAGAGTTTGAAATATTTCTTCACACAGAAAGAACTGAACATGAGACAGCGGAGATGGCTAGAACTGATTAAAGACTATGACCTACAGATATTGTACCATCCGGGAAAAGCCAATACCGTTGCCGATGCATTGAGCCGGAAATCGATTGGAAACTTAGCCTGTTTGCTTACAGGACAGAAAGAGTTGCTTTGTGACCTTGAAAAATCTGAAATAGAAATTGTTTTGAGAGAACAAGGTGGAACCTTAGCTGCTATTTCTGCTCAACCGGCGCTGATTGAAGAGATTAAAGAGAAACAGCAACTGGATGACTTCTTGAAGAAGATCATCGAAGAAAGAGAATCTAAACCGAGACTGGGATTCAAATTTGAGAATAATGTACTGAAATTTCAAGAAAGATTGTGTGTACCAAATGATACTGAACTGAAAAGAAGAGTTCTGCAAGAGGGCCACAACTCAAGATTGTCTATCCATCCGGGGAACACGAAAATGTACCAAGATCTGAAACAGAATTTCTGGTGGCCGGGAATGAAGAAAGAAATTGCTGATTTTGTATCCAAATGTCTTCATTGCCAACAGGTCAAAGCTGAACATCAGCGACCTGCCGGATTATTGCAACCCCTACCCATACCAGAGTGGAAATGGGAGCATATCACGATGGATTTTATCGTCGGATTACCTCGCTCCAGAAAAGGTATGGATTCCATTTGGGTTATTGTTGATAGACTAACCAAATCTGCTCACTTCTTACCTGTCAAGACGATTTATAATGCGGACAAATTGGCTGTTGTCTATATTGATGAAATTGTAAGACTGCATGGAGTGCCTGTGTCTATTGTTTCTGACAGGGATTCGAAGTTTACATCGAGGTTTTGGCAAAGCCTACAAACTGCACTGGGTACTGAACTGAGACTGAGTAGTGCCTATCATCCTCAGACAGATGGCCAATCAGAAAGGACCATCCAAACTCTGGAGGATTTATTGAGAATGTGTGTCCTTGATTTTCAGGGAGACTGGGAAAGTCATCTGCCACTAGCTGAATTCGCCTACAACAACAGCTACCATTCGAGTATTGGTATGGCGCCTTTTGAGGCATTGTATGGCAGAAAATGTAGATCTCCAATTTGCTGGGCAGAAGTTGGAGATGGGCCTTTGCTTGGGCCCGAGATTGTGTATGAAACAACTGAAAAAGTGAAACTGATACAGCAAAGACTGAAAACTGCACAGAGTAGACAGAAAAGTTATGCAGATATCAGAAGACGGGACAGAGAGTATGAAGTGGGTGATCACGTTTTTGTGAAAGTGACACCAATGAAAGGCCAGACTCGTTTTGGAGTCAAAGGCAAGTTAGCACCGAGATACGTCGGACCATATGAGATCATTGAGAAAATCAATCCGGTGGCGTATCAAGTTGCGCTTCCTCCTGAAATGGAGCATATGCATAACGTCTTCCACATTTCTATGTTAAGAGATTATCTCCGGGATCCCTTCCATGTAATAGAGCCTACCCACGTGGTGTTGAGTGATGACTACACTTACGAGGAACGGCCTATACAGATTGTAAACAGACGAATCAAGAAACTGAGGAACAAAGAGATCCCGTTAGTGAAAGTTGACTGGCAAAACCACGGTGGCGTGTATGCCACTTGGGAAAGGGAAGATGACATGGCCAAACGATATCCTGAACTGTTTCCACTGAATCCTGTTTTCTTCCAGAATGAAGGTAACTCGAGTTTAGAGGACTAAACTCTTTATAAGGAGGGGAGACTGTAACAACCCTCATACTGATTACTGATTAATGACTGATTGATTACCGATTACTGCTAAACGGGACTGATAACTGACTGATAATTGAACTGATTAAAGTACTGAACTGACTGACCGAACTTTAAACTGAATTAAATGAATACATCTGTTTGAATTGCATTCTATCTGTTTGACTGTATGATTATCTGTTCATGCTTATATGTTTAGACTGCTAATTGAAGGCCTTGTCGGCGGCCGAATCCGGAATCGATTGATGTTTAATGATCCTTAGAATTAATGTGATTTTATAGTATAATTATCTGAAAACTGATTAGGTACGATTAAATTAGATTAAATTAAGCTAATTGAGAGTTGGACTTAATTACCGTTTTGACCTTGAGTGGGCCACTACCTCTATACCTTGAGCTCATTATACTTGAGCCAAGAACATTTCATCAGCCATTTCTCATTGTGCCTAGCCGACCTTAGAGAGAGGGAGACTTGAGGAGTTGATTTCATCTCAATTTTGCTTGTAGAATTGCTTGGTAATTGAAGGAATTGTTGAAGTGATTGCATATTGAGCTCCCTTCTTGAACTACAAGACTAAAGGTAGCTCCATTGTCTTCTTGTCCATGTTTTGAGTTGATTGTTGCATGGTCCATGTTAGATGGTAGAGCTAAGTCATGATTTGGGTCATTAATGGTGAATTGAAGCTTAAGTGTTGCATGCATGTACATATATTGAAGTTTTGAGGTTGTGGTTCATCATACCTCACATGCATGTCCGTCTTTTGGTCATACTCCATGAGTTCATCCTATCTTTGAAGGTTTGAGCTCTTTTGAAACAGCATTGAAGCTTTGAAAATGATTTAAGATCATGCGTGTCATGTTTGAAGATTGTTCTTGAAAATGATTTGAAATTGAGTTTGAATTAAACACCCTTGGGCTTTGATTTCTTAAAAATTGAGCTTTGAAACATGATATCCTATGTGTGTTTAAGTGTTTTCCAGAAAATGGGCCCAAGAGGATTGGTTTTGATGCTTTTGAGCTTGGTTTTAGACCTGGAGATCGAATCTGGGATTTCCAGATTTCAGTAGTCCGCTCGAGCGGGGGAAGTTCCGCTCGAGCGGGAAAATCGAGCTTCCAGCATCTTGCACTGTTTTACAGTCCGCTCGAGCGGAGTATTGGGCGCTCGAGCGGAGTCATGTCTCAAGCTCGAGCGGGCGTCGAGCGGGGATTTCACCCATCCAGTACTTTTACAGTACGCTCGAGCGGGAAAGTTTGCGCTCGAGCGTGTACCTTTGTTTGCCTGTGCGCTCGAGCGGGGAAACCTGAGCTCGAGCGGGACTCTGTTTCTCTGAAAATCCTGAAAATGCTTTTAAATGTGCATTTTTGCATCCTCATCCCATCCTAGGCATTCTTAGGCCTAGTTTAAGGCATTTAGATGAGGATATCGATGTAGAACACACCAAGGCAAATTAGGGATTAAGTTATGATATTGCCCAACTGTGTAGCTTAGTGTGTGTTCAACCTGTGAACTGTGTAGGGTTGGCAACTGGGGAGACACGCTCTAGCATACTGTAGCCCAGAACTCTGTGAGTAACAATTGTGTAAAGATATGTTCAACTGATTATCTTTTGAATACTGAACTGAACTGTTTACTGTTTACTGAACTGGTATTATTTACTGAATGAATGTATGTCCTTTATTTCTGAACTGTACTGTGGCATCCTTAGTACCCACTGTTTCCTGTTACTGTTACTGCGACAGAATTCTCTGTCGGTTCCCTCGTGGAACCACTACTGTTTACTGACTGATGGCCATCATTACTGTTCGGTCTTTTAAGACCTACTGTTACTGTTATGCTAAGGGATGTACCACATATGACTGTTTACTGTACTGAACAACTGAAATACTGATTGAATTGAACTGTTTTCATTACTGTAAGGACATTCATTCTAAACCCCTTTACGCTTTATGTTATTCACTGGGCTTTAGCTCACTGCTCATATATATATGTAGGTGTACAGGCACCAGAACGGAGCTAGGAGCGTCAGGGTAACTCCAGTTTTGTCAAGCCAGCCTTTGCGCCTCACTGCGAGGTTCCGAGCCTACTGTTAAGGCTTAGGGGTGTTTTAGAATTTCCCCCTTTTTGTACTGTTTCACTGTTTTGTATAGACTGACTGTTTACTGTACTGTTATACAGGGATTAGGTCCCTGTACTGTGTGACTGTTAATTTTGTATACTGTGTTGTACAGACGGAATGTTTTCTGTACTGTTGTGTGGGGTTGAGTCCCTAGTTAAATGGATGTGAATATTGTGTATACTGTTCCGTGCTGTTTTTGTATAATGTATGAAAAGCCTTTTTGCATACAGACTGTCACAGCTCAATGGACACTATTTATTTACTGTATTGGCTTCCGCCAGGCCCTGTACTCTGTTTTACTGTATTTCTGTTAAGCAGGCCTTCGGTACTCTCGGATTACTGGCCGGTTACGGTGCTAAACCCATAGGGCCGGGTTTGGGTCGTGACAGGGACAAACATGTTAAAATAATTTGGAAAGATAGGTTCAAATATGGGAATAGATACATTGAAAAAATTTGCATAGATAGCAAAAATATTGACATGGTTAAAATAATTTAAACATATAAGTTAAAATAATTTGGACATATAGTATAAAAATAAAGAAACATATAGGTTCAAAAAAATTTCATAGATAGGTAAAAATATTATACATGGATTAAAATAATTTGTATAGATAAGTTAAATAATTTGGACAAATAGATTAAAATTATTGGGACAAATATATTTAAATTATTTGCACAGATTAAAAATAGGGACAAATAAGTTCAAAAAATTTGCACACATAGGTAAAAATATTGACATATATAGGTTAAAATAATTTAGATAGATAGGTAAAATAATTTAAAATAATTTAGAATGGATAAAATTGATAGTGAGAGAATTAATAATGAAGGAATTGTTACTGAGGGGGATTGATAGTGAGAGCATTACATAAAATTGTGTTTGTTTTGATGATAATTGTTAGTATATGGATTGTTAAATTATTTTTATATAAAAGAAATATAAAATAATAAAACAAATGAAACTATAATTTTTACTTAACAAAAAATATAAAAACATTAAGCATTAATGTTTAAAAAAAATACCCAACATGTAAAAAAAAAAAAAAAAAAAAAAAAAAAAAAAAGAAGAAGAAGAAGATTAGCCAGAAGACTAACCAAGTCATTGGCCTCTATCTCAATCCCCACATCCAAGACCCATCTTAATCTGCAGGGTTTCTGAATCCCTTCTCCATATCTCAAAATAAACATAATGGACTTATTTGGTTTGTATTTGAGAAACATGTTTTGAGATAAAAAGTACTTCAATTTGTTTGGTTTGGTTTTTTTTCAAAAGATGTTTTGAAAAATTATTTTGAGAGAGAGTTTTGAAAAAGTGATTGATTTGATGTATGTGAGAGAGAGATTTGCTTGAAAAACTTGTAAACCAAACAAGTTTTGGAAAAAAAAATTTGGAAAAATTTGTTTGGTTTGATTACTTTTGAAAACTTATTTGTAGAGAATTTTTTTCAAAATTTTTTAAGAAACACAAACCAAACAAGGCCAATATTAGTGGGCCTCACCCCATCTCAATCCCATTCCTCCCTTCATCTCCCAAAACAAACGGACCCTTGTAGTGTTACAACTTTAACGAGTCATAACTTTACACTTGGTTGTTTGTTTTGGATGAACTTTTTTCGTATTCATGTATTTTTTTGAGATTTATCCATTTAAAATTGCTATAAGGTGTTTTGATAGGTTACTTTCACACAAAAAAAAAAAAATAAAAAAAAGAAAAAAAAACTATTTTTCTATTTTGATTAACAAAAAAAAATTTATATTCAATATTAATTTTATTTGAAAGAACTCGCAAAACATAAATCTACCAATTTCGATTTTGTTAAAAATAAAAGTGTAGAATTCAAGTCAGAAGATTTTAAATTTTTTTATACAAAATGCACGTATAGGGCGAGCAAGGATCCTCTAGAGTGATTTTTTCTTAAAGTTTCTTAGAGTGCTACATTGTGTGGTTGAAATTTACTGGCAAGTCACATCAATTTTTCTGATGTGACTTGCCAGTAAATCTCAACCACACAATGCAATACTCTAGGAAACTTTAGGAAAATTTCACTCTAAAAGATCCTTGGTGATATAGGGCAAGGATATCAAGAATTATCCTTGTCACAACATGTTTGGATTTGACATTTAGGAAGTGACGTGCTTGTGCTTTTATGACCAATAAAGATCAAAACCTGGAGCTCCTTTCTTACGCCTCGAATTTTACAAGATTTGACCCACATGAGAATGGTTCGGTGAATAATAAAAGAAGAGTGAACAATAATAAAAGAAAAGCACGATATTAACATAATTAATGAAACCCTTTCATGTTTGTATATATGCTAAGTGTATTTCTAACGCTTAACTTTTTTTTTCATTAAATTTGATAAAAAAAATGACGATTTTTTTAATTTGATGCGAGGCGCTCCAACGGTGAGCATCAAAGTAGAATTGGGGAAGTGATCGACCGGTTGGTCGACCGGTTTGGGCAATTTTTTTTTTTTTTTTACCTGTTTGAACCTTTTTTGACCGGTTTGAACCTAGTTATTTCAAAGGGAACCGGTTGACCGGTTGGTCAACCGGTCGGGCAACCAGTTGGTTGACCGGTGTACCACTTTCAACGGTCAGTAACAGTGATTTGGTAAAATCTGTGTCTTGGTCTCAGTTTGATGTTTTGTTTGCTGAATGCTCATTTTGATATGACTTTGGTGCAAGGGTTGGAGCTTGAAAAAGTAGATTTTTCATCAAAATTTGAATTTGATGCTGGGTTTGGTTTACCGTTGGAGACGGTCTAATGTCATTCATTACATGAAATGATTCAATTACATATATTCTATATTCAGGTCTTATTTGGCAAAAGGTGATTTTAGTTAAAAAGTCAAAAAAATTATTAAAAAAATTAACAATAATTTATGTTAAAAAGGTAAAGATTTTATTTTCTATCTATTTTTTACAAATCTTTTGGTAAAAAATCAAAAAGTCATCCCAAACATATTAGTTTTGTTTACATCATATTTTAGCAAAAAAATTAAAAAGTTACTAAAAAAATTCATTCCCAAACGAGGCCTCAACATCTACATGGAATGAATATACAGTATATAAAGCAAAAATAATGACAATGGATTCGTTTGGGATGTGGATTGGTTTTTTGGCTATTTTAGCTTGGGGTTAAAAAGTCTCGTTTGTGATGAACTTTTTGACTTTTGTAAGAGAAAAAATAAAATAATTCTGATTTGGATATGACATTTTGTTATATTGACTTTTTAATTTATTTTGTCTTTTATGACTAAAATAGCCCTAAACCATTATGCCAAACGAGTGCAATAGATATATGTAAATAAAAGGCCCTTAGGCTTACTGTTAGTAAAAATTATGCTTATTTCCAATTGATATGAATTAAACAACAATTCAAACCAAACTATCAAACAAGTAAAACCAGGCAACTCTATAATTGATTTAAATACCTCAAAGGAACGAGGACTTCTCTGAAACAACTAACAGTGACAAAGTAAACAAAGTAAGCAAAAAGTAATTTCAAAAGTGAAGCTACTGAAGTTCACAAAAGTTTACAAATTACAGTGATGAACTACTCCTATTTCGAAAAGGAAACAACTCCTAAGATAAAAACTAAATCTAAAGCTAAGTGTTTTTGAGTTGTTAATGTCTTTTCTTCTTGTAAATTTTTTGCTTTTATACTTTCTTCCTTCTTTCCTAGCCCATGATCGCACGATTTCCCTAAGTTTTGCAATTGCCACTGCTTAACTGTTGCAACTGCTCTCTCACTTCCAAACCTTCAAACTTTATTAAACCTTCACTTTCACTTATCAAACTGCCTTTCCTTCATGTTGCCACATGTCCCACAACCCTTTTAGCCTCTCATCAACAGAGCCAAGTCTTCATCTCACATTTGGTCCTTTCTGCAAGTGTGCCACTGAGTCCATGACTTAGCCTTACAACTGCTTCACCATCGGGGTCATTCCATGCACATATCTAACTCCTCCAATGCCCCTTGTCCCTTTGACTGATGGAAGACTTCTATTTTGACCTTGCCAAATGTCACCATCTAACTGATCCACTTGTCAATAGAAGTTTGACAAAAATAGGTGTAAATAATACCTCCTTTGTTTAAGTTAAATTAATACAATGATTTTAACTTAAACAAATCCCTTTCTAGGGCTCGAGTGAATATTTATTTAACTCATATAAACCAAGTAATGGACCCAACATAAACTACAAAAGCTT
The DNA here is from genome assembly GCF_055761805.1 of Camellia sinensis. Lineage (NCBI taxonomy): Eukaryota > Viridiplantae > Streptophyta > Magnoliopsida > Ericales > Theaceae > Camellia > Camellia sinensis. The sequence goes on from NC_138962.1 coordinate 95,834,225, forward strand.
CAACACTTCAATTTCAACTTAGTTCAATTCAATCCTCTCTTCTTTACAATTTTCGTATCAGAACTTACACACCTTAGAACCCTAACCAATGGCCTCCAAGAAATCAAAGGCTTCTAAGGAAGGTGAACCAAATAAAGAACTTCTTTGATTTCCAAATTCCATTAGGGAATTTATCACCCCTCTGAAATTAGACATAACTCTACTGCCAAGCATCACAATTGTCGCCAAAGCCACTCTAGGTCCTACATTTTTTACTTACTTCTCAGATGAACTATCTCCATACTACCCTTTTCCCAATGGTGAAAACCTACTCCTCAACCAACCTAAACTTAACTGGACCAACTGGGACAACAACAAGAACCCCCCCTCAGATCATGGAGACAACCTGACTCCACTTGGCAAAGTTGGGTTAAACGAATTGAAGCCCATGGCTCAAATGTATGGAAGCACCTGGGCATTAGCGAGGTAATTTGACTTTCAACCCTCAAATTTGACATGGATAAATGGTTAATTGCTGTTGCTACATGTTTTTGGTCCCAGTCTTGTAACTCTATGCTTTTAGAATTTGGGATGATTTCCTCTACTATCCTTGATGTTACCCACTTAACTGGACTCCTAATCTTAGAACCTCCATCAGTAACCTTCACCCTTAATACTAACATGAGTTACACTGAATTTACTAAGAAGTATAAAGGCAAGAACAATACCCTTGTCAATGATAGAGAAAGGCTTTCCTTCTATCTAGTTTAGCTTTGCCAATTCCTGTTCTGTATCCCTGGTTACAAGATTACCAAGGAATACCTTCCATTGGCCTTATGTATCCAAGATGGCCAAGCCATGGCCTTTGCCCCTTATCTTTTGGCGTCTTTTTACAAAGGCCTTTTTGCTTTTGTTGACAAAAAGATTTCCTCTAACTGTGGTAGGGTCTTTTGGCTTTTTCAAGCTTGGTTGTATGCCTACTTTCCTGAGGTACAACCCCCAATCCATACACTATGAGGCCCATTTATCATTCTTATGCAAAATATTTCCTTACCTTTGTTGACAAACCTATTTTTGGCTTCCCCCACTACCTCACTACCTTCTTCAATTTTCCTTTTGAAAGACGTCCTCTCATCCTAAGACCTTTTTAAGATTGCCACTTCTCCTTTTCTAGACTAAAATACCTTTCCATGGATCTTTCTGACCTAACAAATGACCAATTAGATCACAAGTTCAAATATGGAAGCACACCCTCACTTGCAGACTTATCTTGGTTGGCTATTCTATTTCATCTACCAAGATGTCTAGCTGCAGTTTTGAAACTTATTGCCCTAACTAATGGTCCATGCAATTTGGACTCACCCAAAGCATACCACATCCTTATTTCCACCTTACCATCCATGAAGAAATATGATCAAGAGTTGGTATTAAAGACGCTTCTCAAGCCAAGATGATTCAAATAGAGAATGAAAAACTTCTCAAGGCTTTTAGTACTAATTTTTTCAAACTTGTCTCTAATCTCACCAAAGGCTTTGAGCATTGGTGGACTCTCACGACTTCAGTTATCTTTTCTAAACCTCTTGAAGCCTGTCTCAAATCCATCAACAACCAAAGCTTTGAACTACCACTATCAAACCTCAAAACTACAGGTAAACCTTAGCTTTTAAGTTACCAAACTTATTCATATCATTTTCTTTCAATTAACTCCTTTCATTCTTAACTTATGTAACTTTTTTGTAGTAAAAACTACTTCTATGGTGCTTGCCACTGAGACCCTGATCAAAGATCAATACAAAGGCAAAGCATCAATGGATCCAATTACCATCCCAAATGTTCCTCTTCATGTGCCCAAGCTAATGGGAGACTATATCATAGCTTTTAAAGAACATGAACAAAGGAGAACAAGGGCCACTCAATCCCCCATAAGAAATGTGAGAACAAAGAAAAGGCAAGAACACCCTATTGTTTTTTTTCTAAAGAAGACCTCAATCCCTCATTTAGTGAATGGGGCGTCCCACTTAGCCAAATGCTTGGCCAACCAACTTAAAATCCTTCAAATCCTACCTATCAGGTATAATTCCCCACCATTGGGCTAAGTGGAAAAGAAGAAGGGTTCTTATCTCAACTAATGTTAAGGATGAAGAAAGCCTCATGCCATCTCCTAAAGAAACTTCTCAACCTCATCCCTACTTCTCAAGTAATAGCCAAGCACTCTAATCACTAACCAAATTACCTCACATACCAGTCTTGAACCACCCCTATTAATCTTGGGGATGTAACCCTTAAAGCCTTTCCCATGAAAATCCTCTATCCTAGAAAAAATGAGCCCATCAAATTCCCATCAGTTTTCTCCCAAAGTCTCTCTATATTTGATTCTATTGGTTCTCAAGATGAACAACCAGAAAGAATTGGCCTTGATCCATCCACCAATGGTCAATCAATTCCCAACACTCCTCACATTCCTTCTAAGGACTAATCAACCAGCCTTCCTCAAGCTCAAATTGAAACACCAATTACATATGGTAAGCCAACCTCTCAATGTTATTTTATTGCTATACCTTTTTTTAACTAATTCGATTAACTCTTTATTTCTCATCACAACAGCAGAAACAAAAATTGATGACATTCCTTCCATTGATCCTAATCCTGCAAATGAACCTAACCAGGCTCTTGAAATTGCACATAAAGAAGCAACTCCAACAATGGACAAGAACATTGAAAGCACTCATTTTCTTACAATCAATGAGCCTCATATCTCACCCACATTGAACAACTCCAACTCTCATCAGTTGAACACCCTCCAATTCGAGACACCACAATTCCACTTACCCACACATATATCGCAGCTTCCATTGATGTGTAGGTAACGATTCTCCCTTACATTTTGTTTTTAGTTAACATTTACCCTTGCTAATCCTTATGTAATTTTCGATCGACAGGTTTCAAGTTCCTGACACAGCTTTGAGCATAGGGCTGAGCAAGGAATCCGTGAAATCCGTAATCTGATCCAGTCAAGTCCAATCCAGTAGGTTTGGATTGATTTTTTGAATCCGTGGTTCGGTTTCGGATTGAAAAATTAAAAATCCGTAGTTCACGGATTGGTTTCGGATTGAATCCCACGGTTCCGGATTGGAACCGATCCGGACCGTATACAAATAGTCTATATTTTTATTATACACCCTCCTGTATAGTATCTTCTCTTATTTCATATAAAACTTAAATCCAAACCTAAACTTGCATAGTATCTTCTTTTATTACTTTTGTTTGCTAGTTTTTAGTGTTAATTTGTAATGGTCTAAATACTTATGGTGGAACTAGTTTCTTTATGGTTGTTTAAATTCTAGAATAGTTTGTCACTATTATGAAAAGACATATTGCTATTGTGAAACTAATATGGTGCTATATTTATCTTTTTATGAAAATAAAGTGTTATATATATTTTTTTGTTATTTAATTGTGGTCCTAAACCGATCCAATTCGTATTTAAATGGATTGGTTCGGATTGGTTCCACGATTTAAACGGATTGGATTGGTTCCAATTTTTTAGGATCCGTAGATAACGGATTGGTCCTGGTTTTACTCCAATCCGGACCATGCTCACTCCTATTTGAGCATATGGAATGAAATTGTTTCCTTCCAACAAAGCCTTGATCATATCTCACCACTTCCTCAAAGGCTTCGTCAATTGAACTCTGAGACTCAATAACTTCTGGCCTCATTCTTGAGCCTCATCAACTCTCCCTTAGAAGAAATAGCTTCTACACAACCTAATGAAGTTTTGGATTGCCTGACTGCCATCTACAACCTATCTCCCATCATTTCAATCCAAGCCAACTCAAGTACTTGGCCAGAATCATTGCTTGATGGCCAACCACTTTAGAGATGGTTCAGAGTTGTACTAAAGAAATCTAAGCCAAAAAAGATTTCTTAACTACTGCCCAAACTATCTCCAACTCCCTTATGCTTGCCCGCCAAAAGTCTTGTAACCTCTCTAATCAAGACAAGGCATTAGCTCTTGAAGAATCATGGCTTGAGACAGAGTTGGCCATGGTCAAACAAAAAAAGCTGGAGCTGTAACAACAAAAAGAACAATTTGGCCATGAAGCTAGGACTATGTTAGCAAAAGTAGAAAGTGGCTCATTCTTCATTCAAAGCATCAAGGCATAACTTGATCAGAGTCAAGCTATGCTTGCAGATGTCCAATCGGAATGGAGATTATAACGATTCTGGTTTAGATTTGACCCATTTTGTTACTTTTGGTTCCGAAGACCCATGTACTTAGCTGTTGTCCATCTCATTTCCATCTTGTTGTGTGTTGAGTTTGTCTATTGGGAGTTTAGGTTGCATTTGAAATAGGTTAGGAAGTTAGTTTTTCAAAGAGTTGTTGCCCAGATTTTGGCTTGTTCGCTCGAGCAGTCTTTTACAGTCTGCAAAACTATTGAGAGTTTGAATTCTTTGTTCGAGCGGTCCTTCTTGCACTTGAGCAAACTTTTACAAGCGTGAAACTACTAGGAGGGGGTCATTGTGTGCTCGAGTGGTGGTTTTGGTCACTCGAACGGTGTCTTCCTTTTGTGTCTGTCGCTCGAGCGATCTGTGCATATATCAGTTTGAGAGACAGCCTTTTTTAGTCACATTTGAATCTATAGCATATGACATGGATACAAGAGTATGAAGGAAATTAAAATCAAATAAAGAAATGCCCTAATAGCTTACAACTTTCGAAAACGATGCTTGGTTACAACAAAATGAGTTTTAACTCAATACAAGTAAAGCCCGAGGCTTGAACAAAATATTTACATCAAAAAAATAAAAGGGAAGCCTTAAGCTCCGAGTCCTCCCAAGCCATGTCCTTGGCGAAGGCATATCATTAACACCTAAAAGTTGTTTTCCATATAGGGTGAGCCAAAGCCCAGTAAGAATACTCTAACATAGTATATGAATCTTAGCAAAATCATAATGTAAATGCATGTCATTTTCCAAACACTTTCTCAAAACAATGCAATGCCAGATTATATATCAATTCATGAAAATAATCATTTTGTACAAAACAGGGCAGTGGATACAACACACTAGGAATCTCTAGGTACGTGTTTGCTAGTAGGCTATACAAGTACTACTAAAGCCATTTTACCGATACTAACCAGAAGGATCGGCACTTAATCGCGTCAGTTTTTGGACTTTCACCAAGGACACATAGGCCAACATAATAATCACAACCACACCTCGTAACCAGATTCACCAAGATATTCACCCATTTTTTTCAAAAACCAATAAATTTACAATATTCAATGTATATGATGCACAAAGCACAGTGGTTGAGAAATTAGTTTCAATTCAACCTAATCCTCATGCAATGTCTACAACAAACAAGATTATCCTCCACCGATAGCCCAAAATAGATATTTCTATTCAATAGATAAATTCCAATCAAAATATACATTTCCATCAATTACAATGGGAGTGATATTACATATCCAACTCCACCATCATCATCAATATAACTATTTTTCCAAATTCACAATATCCAACATCATTTTCCATATTTCTTTTTTACAATTTCAAATATCCAAAAGTAGGGCAAACCCCATTTTCTTTCAAAATCAATTTTGAGAAAAGGTTTCCACCATTTCAACACAACTCATCCACAACCATATTCCTACAACCATTTTCAAGAATCAATTTGGAAAACTCCCCTTTTGATTTCAAACCAAATCTTAGGTTTTACCAAAATTTCCTAAATAAACTACCCTTTTCAAAGAGTAAATAATTAATCTAAAAATCATATAAAAGAGTCGAATAAATTCCTACCTCAAAGTAGAAGACACAAAGAAAAGATGGGCAGAACTTGACGGTGTCAAAAACACTAGATGCTCCGATTAAAATGAAACTCCCGGCATGCTTAACGTTTTTCTCTAAGGGTTTAGGTGAGGAAACTCTCGAATTGAGAGTATTTGGAGCTAAAGAGAGAGAGAGAGAGTAAATCTAGGGTTTTGGGATGTTTAGAGAGAGAAAGGGATGGAAAAGTCATTTGTGTTTATGTGACTAGGTGCTTATGTGGAGTGAATTATCTGTTGTCCACCGCATTAGGACGTGAGTGAATTAGCTTCGGTATATTTGTAAATGTGTTAATTTGTTGTGTTACCTTTATTAAGATGTCAGGACATGGACATGGTGGTGGTAGGCGTGGTAGGCCTAGGCGGGAGGAGGTGCCGTTACCGAATGAAATTCCGACCCAAAAGAAAGGAGTTGGTCAGGCCAACGTGGCCGAGCCAGTCGGTCAGCAAGCCATGATCGCTTTGACCCGAGAGATGACTAGTGCTTTGAGGGAATCCGTGGAGACTCTCAAGGCTGAGAATCAAGTCCAGGCCCATGTTATTAAGATAGGGCCATTTTTTCTAAAGAGAGAGTTCTTCCGGTCGAATCTGGATGAGTTTTTGTGAGATTCGAAGGAGCCACTGAAGGCGGATGAGTGGCTAGAATAGATGGTGAAGGCATTCGAGATGCTTGGCATCGAAGATGCCTAAGAGCACGAGCGGCCCAACTCGGAAACCATTCTGCTTAAGTGCCACTAGAGCAGCCCAATTCCGCCGCTGGAGCGGCCCAATATTTACCGCACATGCAGCCCACATAGGCGCATGAACGGTCCATCTAAAAAAAATAAAAAAATTTGGGCGTACAAGCGATCTAGGCCCCAAACCATTTTGCTTCACAGCCATTGGAGCGGCCCAATTTCGCCGCTGGTATGGCTCATAATTCACTGCGCATGCGGCCCACATGGGCGCATGAGCGGTCTATTTAAAAAAAAGGATTTCGTGCAGATTTTATTTATTTATCTTAACTTATTTATTTTATTTCTCTTCCTACGAAAAAAAAATTCTTTAAACCAAACCCTAGCCCTTTTTGACTATCTTTTTCTTAGCACACTATCTCTCTACCTCTCATTATCTTATTTGTTCTCTCTCTCTCTCTGTCTCTAAACTCCACAAACCCACCAAAGCCCACTATCACCAACCCTTCTTCCTTCAACCTTCACTCATCCTTTTTCTCACCACCACCTTCCCACCAGAGTATCACCATCTTCTCTGACCGGCGACCTTCTAGCGGCCATTTTGTTCAACGAATCTTCCATCTTCTTTTGTTCATCCTTTTTCTTATACTTTTTCAAGATAACCACCTTCTTTTTGTTTAGATTTCTTAGCCCTCACTTGTAGTATAGTACTTTGGTTGTTTAATAGTGGTTTTCAGAGCATTGTTCATCATCATCATCCTAAAAAAAAAAATCCTGCTGGAACCCAAAAACCGACCACCGCACGTGCGGCCCTCTCCGGCGCACGTGCTGTCTACCAAAAAAAAAAAAAAAAGTGGTTGCCTATTTTTGTTTAATATAGTTGTTTAGTTAATGATTCTTATTTCTTTAACTTTAATTTAATTGTTAGTTTAATTGGTTAGTGGTTTAGTTTTTATTTTTGTTTTAATTTTTTGTATTTTTTTTAATTTAATTTTATTTTAGTTTCTTCTCTTTTCCTCTGCTAACTCATTTATTTATTCCTTGTATTTCATATTTCCGTTTGTCAATTTTTTTCTTGCTAACTTAGTCTAAGTTAATTTAGGGTAGTATTCAAGAAAAGGAAAAAAATTAAATCCGATAATGTGCTGACAATAAGGATTTGAGTGATTCGTGTATGCATGCGATATTTGATGATTTCTAATATATTAGTTCCACGTTTTTGGTTGTGTTGGTTGTATTATTTTGTGCAAGTATGGCTTTATCGTCCCGCCGAGCACCCAAATAGCCTTACAATGCCAACATAGCAGCTAAGGATATGCCAACTGCCATCTGGGCCAACAAACAAATTGCCTTTGACACACCCTTTGACGTGGCCTTCTTCCAACGCCACCTACCCACTATGTGGAGTGTGCAACAACTTGAAGATCGGGGTCTACTGGGCGTCTGCAACATCACTGAACCAGCATATCCTCGCATTGTGCAAGTATTTTATCAGAACATGTATATTAGTGACGAAACCCCAGGAGCCCTTTTTTCCATTATTGACGGGGTGGAGTTAGTGGTCACACCAGCTTCCATTGTTGAGGTTCAAAACTACTCAACGAACACTATCAATGCAGAGCGATTCCCGGTGTTTACTCGGGAACTCACAGTCCCAGCACTAGTGACTGAATTCTATGAGGGGCGGCAGGATGATGACAACCACACCAGCATTCGTTGGGCTAACTTACCACGTCGCCTCCTCTTCTTTGATGTGGTTCTTAAAAAGAATGCCATACCTCTCAGCCACAAGGAAGAGCGGCGATGGGACTTCCTTCGCACCTTGTATCGATTTGATTTCGAGTTTTGGGTCGACATCCCTTCATTGATCTTCAACCAAATGGCTCATATACTGAACGAAGTCAAATTGCGCAACACCCGAGGTTGTTCTACATGGGCCCTCCCATTCGCTAACCTCATTATAGTACTCATCAAAGGCCAAGGGACTTACCCACTCGACCCGAATGAGGTTCAATTTCAACCGCCAACGCTCTATGTTAAAACCCAATGATGCCAAACCACTACTTGCCTACTGCCTCTACTATTCATCCCTGATGGACTGGCCAATCCCAATGATGTTCCAGCAGAGCCCGCCGTCACGCCAACGTCGCCGCCATTCCACATGACGCACGTGCAATATCAAGCTATTTTGGATAATTTAGCCACCATTTAGCAATCTGTGGTTACTCTCCAAACAGACTATCAGGCATATCGAGATTACTCGCAGACGACATTTGACCAAGTTAATGCCTGTCTCAGTAGTCAGTTGCATCTTTGCAAATTGACTTTTACACGTACCAGGAGTTGAGCCAGCAACTTTTTGATCAGCTTAGTGCTAGGGTTCATGATGAGGCATTCGAGACTCGGACGTTGATACATGCCTTATTTGAGCAGTACTTTCCACCACTGCCAGATCCTAATCAGTGATACACCGATTATTTTCTTTGTTTTATTTCTTTATTTATTTTTGTTTTGTTTTATTTTATTTTATTTTATTTTTCTTTTCTTTTTCTACTGTACAGTCAAAAAAATACAAAATAAATAAATAAATAAATTGTGTGTGTGTTCGTTCGTCCCTGCCTCGCTAGATATGTGCTTACACCATATGGTATAATCATCTCTCTCTCTCTCTCTCTCTCTCTCTCTCTCTCTCTCGTGTTACTATCTACTTTACCGTTGCTTACATTGAGGACAATGTTGTATTCCAGTTGCGAGGTGAAGGTGTATTTATACTTACAATTCATGTTTGTATCTACTGCACTTGATTGCACCACTTCACTTGATGTTAGTTTTTTACTAATATGGTGGTGATATAAGCATATGTTAATTAGGGAACATAGTGGACTTGTATGGAAAGGGTTTATTGGGTAAATACTTGCATGTGATGTTTGCACTAGGAGAGTTGTTTGTGTTTGTGGTATTAGTACACTTGTCATGAGTTTGCCTTGATTCACATGAATGCACCATCATAACGGTGATCTCTCTATTATAATCATTAGTGTACATCATTAATAATTGCTAGTGTTGTATAAAAGAATAAATGAGTAGCCTTGATTCTCACTAAAAAAAAAAAAAAAAAAAAAAAAAACTTGACTTGTTTGGGTTGTAGCCTCTTTAACTTGAGTTGTTAAACTCATAGGGGTGTCTTTACACCTAGTGCCCTAAAATCGTCTAGTTTGGGAGTCATTGGCCTAATACTTGCTACATGGGTTAATTAAAAAGCTTAAGGGACCTAGACATTGCATGGTTAAGGAAAAATAATGAAAATGACTTGTTCGGATCCATAGCCTTTTCAGCTCGAGTTATTAAGCCCGTAGGGGTGTCTTCACACCTAGTTCCCTAAAACCGTTTGGTTTAAAAGTCATTGGCCCAATGCTTGCTATTGTAGACTGCCCCGAGAACTTCCCGGCTCCGCGCGCGAGGGCGCGGATTCATTTGTTCTCTAGCTACTACAAGTTCGGACTCGTGTCACGGTTCTGAATCTAATTTCATAAAGTGCAATGCAAGATCGATAAATCACCAAAGAGTTCAAATCCGGCAAATCGTTTTGGAAAACTGATTTTAATAAAGAAATGCCAAACATGAACTGCTTTGCCAGATACAGAGCTGCCACCTAAATATTTTATTTTGGGAAAATTTAGGAAACCCTGACTCGTGCCTAAGGTCACATGTCCGTCATCACCAAAGTTGCCTCGGCTCGGGAACTTGGGTACGAGAGGGGAAGGTCATGCAATGAGCACCCCCGCTCGCCCGATCAAAGATCGGCCTGTACTAAGCATGATATTCTGTTTTTGAAAACACATGTGTTCTTATTCCGGTTATTAACCTAGAATTATTATGTAATGCGCACAGCATACAAGTATAAACTAGATCGCCTAAGTTGGAACAAAACATTGCATGTTCGTTTGTGAAAGTGATTTGAAGTTTGTTACTCGCAAGCAGGCTAAGACCAGGATTTTGATGAATTGTTCTAATTCAAGTAATCCAACCTTCACCCACTCCAACCTTCACCCACAGGCATTCTGGCAGTTAAACACTGAAGCAGTTAGCCTCATGGCAAGCATGCTAAACATGGCAGCATACACATCTCATGCAGTATGCTAAAGCGTAAACACTCACAGTGTACTCCGAGCCAAAACAAAGAACTAGTTAGAAATCATGCATGATCCTAGTTCATGTTAAGATGGCTAATGCAACACATGCGAAAATGCAACTTAGATAGGCTCGGCCATTCTAAGATGTCATGTGAAATGCAACTTGATAACATGCTGTTGAACACGTATTTAAGTAAATGTATTGAAATACAATGCAGTTAGTATAATGCGCCGAGCCCGATGCATGCAATACAGATGAATGGATGCACGCATGTGAAGCATAAGGTATGCTAAACAAAATATGCCCTAAAACTAACCATCGTAAGCAGTTAAGTAAAAGGGAGAAAGAAATGGGGGTTGGAAGACATGCACCACACACACGCACGCTTATTACAACAGTTAGCCCTCTCGATGGAGGGTCCAAATAAGAAGCTAACTAGCTAATCTAAGCTAATTAAACTAATTATTACAAGAAAACTAATTAATTAACAAGCTAACTAATTATTACAACACAAATTGAATAGTTAAACGCATTAACTAATTAGGTACAGAACCAAAGCATAAACTAGCTAAGCAAATTAGCTAAGTAAAGCAGTAAAGCAATGTCCTCGGAGGGGGAAGAATGCACACATGCTTGGTCGCCTCGTTCGGAAATCCGTCGCGATACCCCACCTTGCCTCTATTTGCAATTGTTCTCAGAACCTTGCACCAAGCTCCAAAAAACTTCCAACTCACCTTGGGGACCTGTTGGAGGGCTGCCGACCACCTAGGGGTGTTTCCAGCCACTGGCCAACCACTTTCTATTGCTGTAAACCAGAAAAAGTGGTCGGCCAGCTAGTTTATCTGGTCGGTCGACCAGTTTTGCTGCACTTCTCCACTTTGCTGCAACAGAGAGCAAGAAATGGCATGGCAATGTATTTGCAACATATGTGTGCACAACCACCCTCCCTATCATTTCATAAGCTCAAGGGAGTGTGGTTCTCAACCCTCGGGCCACCAATCACGCATCTCAATCCATGATGGCCAAGAAACCAAGATTGCACGAATCAATGTAAATGAATGCACACATAAACACATAAAGCCTAGAATTCTATCATGGGTGATCAAGAGGGTCGGCAACCTAGAATTGAGGAACGTTTCATCACTTCAAGTATGAAATGTCCCTCGCTTCTCGTGTTCGGATTAACACTTAATCCAAACAAAATGCAACAACATGTAACATGCAAGCATGCAATGCAACTTGAGCATGCAAACATGCAATGTAACTTAAGCATGTAAACATGTAATGCAAGACATGCAAGACACAATGCAACTACATGGCATACACAATGCAAAGGAACATGGCATACACAATGCAATGAATATGGCATACACAACGCAATGTAAGATGAGCATGCACAATGCAAAGGACATGGCATACACAATGCGATGAACAACATAGCATATTCAATGCGATGTAAGATGAGCATGCACAATGCGAATAAGAACATGATCACCTTAACAAAGCTAATGACATGCAAAGAAGGCTAATGCATGCATACACAAAGCAAGGCAATATAAGCATGCAACAACATGACAATGTAAGCATGCAAATAACATGAAAGCAAACATGCTCAATGGACTTAAATCAAAATGGACAGACCTCAACCTTGCCTAAATCAGTGGCCATAATGATGAAACTAAGGAATGAAGATCAAGACAAGCAAGCTCATGTATTGGTCCATCCACTCGGCCTAAGAGCACAACTCTCAAGAGCGCTCAAGGAGTGATAAATATGGAAGTGTAACAATACTAAATACACTGAAATATGGTAAGAAATGATGCCAAAGCATTCAAACAACACAAGTATGGCATGCTAGGGTCCTAAAGCATTAAAGCTAGCAAAGAGGACTACAAAGGGGGCTTGCAATACATGGCACAAAGGCATGAACCAATCATGGATAGAGCTCAAATAGGTCTAAACAAAGACCAAAACATGCTAAGATGGGGGCTCAAAGGCCTAGGCATTCAAGCATACAAGCAAGGCCACAAACAAGGCAACAATGCACAACCCTTGAGGCATTGAAAACATGAAAGAAATGGGAAAATGACAGTCCTATATGCTCTGAAATGCCATGTTAAAGGATGCCAAATCATGTACACAACACAAATAAAGCATGCTATGGTACCCAAAGTTTGAAGCTAGCATAGGCACTTACACTATAGCTATGCAAAACATGAAACATATGGCAAGAGCAACCCAAAACAGTCCTAGAACATGTCAAAATGATACTAAAACATGTATGGAAGGAAGCCAAAATATGCTATCATGAAGGGCATGAAGCATGGAATATGCAAGGCAAATAAGGTGGATTACACTACACCTACCAAGACCAAGCATGGGATGACTTAACCAATAAAAATTAGAGTTATATCATGGCAAAATAACCCCAAAAACACATTGAAATGAAAGCTCGTAAGCTTAGGTATGAAGGCATACGCAATGGTTCATGTTAAGGCATAAAGGGCAAACCCTCCAACGCATTGAATGAGTGACAAATGCAAGTGCATGGCAACATTATATGGACTGAAATCACATTACAAATGATGCCAAAGCATTCAAATAGGCCAAACAATGCATGCTAGTAGACTTGATACACAAAGCTAACAAGCTATAATGAACCATAGCTATACAAAGCAATGCATGCATGACCAAAACAACAAAAATCAAAGCTTAAGCATGATAAAACATGGACAAAAGCTTCTTGAAGTTAAGCCAAAAGCATGCTTGAATGATAGCTAAAAGCAAGATGCATATTAGGCTAGTTCATGGAATTGCACTACAAGTGCATGGAGCATGCATAGGGCCATCAAACCAAACCAAAATAGACCTAAGGCATGGCAAAGAAACACTAAAAACATGCTAAAATGGACTCAAAATAAGCTAGAATGACATGCTACTTCATGAAGCATACAAGACTAGTTTATGAGGATTACACTACAAGTGTATTAAGCATGCATGATGTGCTCAAGACAACCAAAAGCAGTGGCATGCCATCTCAAAATTACCCCAAATACATGCTAAGAACAAGCCAACACAAGCTTAATAAACATGCTTAAACATGAGGCATATATGGAAAGTATACAAGATACATGGAGAGGGGATGACCCTATCCTATTTGGAACCCCAAAACCATCTTTCTACCACTGAAAATCCTTTGGATTTCAGTGGTAGAAAGGTCATGCAAAGGCTAGAACAAGAGCCAAAAGGGATGGCTCAAAACAAGGCCTAACAAGGCCTAAGAGGGGGTAGACCACCCCCAACAAAAAAGTGACCTTAAACAAACATTTTAAGGACTGAAAAATAGAACTTTTTGCAGTAGGAAGTTAAGCTTAAATCAGCAAGAAAATAGGGCTAAAAGCTTAAGCAAAACAAAGGGTTAAAGGGTTAGTTGACTCACCCTTGTAGAACCTCTTCAAGGCTACCACTCCAGCAGCTTTCTTGGATCAAATCCAGTCCAAAAACAACTTCAAGAAGCCTCAGCAACAAAACGAAGGTGTTTGAGTGTGTGTTTGTGTGTTAAAGTATGATAAAGCTACACTTTAAAGCACAAAAATAAAGAGCAAGAGCAAGATAGATACAAAGATGTGTATGTATAGCTCAAGGCACAAAATCTGAACCTAGAGGAGGGAGGAGCAGGTTCTCTCTTATAGAGAACCAATTCTCAAGCTTGTTGGACAAGCTTAGGGTTCAAGGCCTTCTAGCTGTGACAACTGGATGAAAATATCTCCAAAAAGGTGACAAAAAGCAGCCGACCACTTGAAGTGGTCGGCCAGCTACTTGAAGTGGTCGGCCGACCAACACAAGTGGTCTCCCAAGACAACAAGTGGTCGGCCATGGTGGGAGAAGGTCTAGAGCATGAAAACAATACAGTGGTGTGGTGGCCGACCAGAAAAGGTGGCCCAAAGACTAAGAAAACTAGTTGGCTGACCAGAAAACTGGCTGGCAGGAAGAAAAGTGGTCTCCAAGGAGAAGAACTGGTCTCCCACCCTTGTACCACCTTCCAAACAAGGAAAACAAGGTTTGTACCAAAAACAAACCAAAACGGATGCAAGACGAAAGTTTAGGAGGCAAAGCGCGCAGCCGAAAGCCTCGAAAACTAGTCTACCGGCCCCAAAAGTGGTCTGTGACCACAAAAGTGGTCTCCCGGACCACAGTGTCCCTCTAGGCAGAGGCAACAAGGTGTGGTTCAAAAACCACGCCAAACGGAGAACGTTAAGTGGTCTCGAGACAAGGCGCGCGACCGAAGACTCCGAAAATCGGAAACTGGTCTCCAAACAAGAAAAGTGGTCTACGACCACAAAGAGATGGTCTACAAGACATCTCCCTCCCTTCAGGGAAGAGAAACAAGGTTTGGTCCACAAACCGAGCCAAAGCACAAAGAGTTCAGAGGCCCGGAGGCAAGGCTCTCAGCCAAAACTCCGAAACCTCAAAACAAGCACGACATGCACTATCACCAAGCGCTTAATCGATGACGTCTGAGTCTTAAGGTCAGTCAAAAATAGGGTGTCTACAGCTATATGGGTTGATTAGAAAACTTAATGGATTAGGACATTGCACAGTCTAAAAAAAAAATGAGAATCCTAGTTGCAAAAGTTTAATCTTTTCTGTATGTGTTGGGTGTTATTATGAGTTGTATTGGGCTATTATTGTGGACAATTAACTAGTTATGGGGACTGCACTTTACACCAAAGACACTGATGATTTGTTTACTAACATTCGCATGTACAGGGCGCTTTAACTTTTGTAATACGAAATTGTGGTTCTTGCTTAATAGATTCATTCATGCTTGTCCACTGTGCCTTCAATGATTCATCATGTTTTAATATCACACTCTAGTTGGCACATAAGTTAATTGATAGTTGGAGTAGTGTGATTACTTATTGTTGAGTAAATGTGAATTTGTTGATGTTTGTGGGTGTTATTTCTGGAAACCCTCACAAGACTATACTCGTCAACTTGGGGTAACCATATGGTTTAAAGGCTTGTTGTATATGCTAAATGCAATCGTGATCCCTATGAAAGTGGCTTAAGAGTATTTTATTTTTCTTATTTCTATTGTTTTGCTCGAGGACTAGCAAAATGTAAATTAAGAGATGTGATGTAGGCCGAAAGATACTACATTGAGGCCACTTAAGTTACTTTATAGTCTTTGAATTTTGTTTATTTGGTGAAGATGATGTGTTTTGTGCACTTGTATAGATTTGGCAGGCAACACGCAAATTTAAGCAAAAAGTGGCGCAAAAGCAGACTCTCCGTGTGAGTAGTGAAAATTCCCAACCTGCCACCTCATCGCATGTGTGGCCGAGCTCCACCACACGTGCGGTCCACCACCGCTCGAGCGGAAAGTATGGGCGCTCGAGTGGCTCACCTAGGGTTACGTGCACAGAATTTCAAGTTTGTTCTACTGGGAATAAAAAATAAAAAAAAATAAAAAAAGGTTGCTCTTGGGGTTTCGAAAATTCCAAAAGAGATAAAGGGCTAGGATTTGAAAAAGGGGGGATTCTCAAGCTTGAAGATCAATTTTCATGGGGGTTTCTGCTTCTTTTATCTCTTCCTATTCCTCTATAAGTGGCTAGACTTCTATTTCTAGGGTTTTGATGAAACCCTAGCCAAATAAATAGGGTTTTCTTTTTGGTTTTCTTTTATGTAATGGTTTGAACAGTTGTATGGTATTCAAGGATTTTTCAAATATATTTTCCATTATTTCTTCAAGTATTTTACTTTCTGTGATTGTTGAATTCTTTTCATGCAATGATTTTATATTCTTCCATGTTCAAAGTACGAGACGATTCATACTACGAGGGACGAGTCGTGTTGCTACCTTAGCTTAGAGCAAACGACTCATACTACTTGAGATGGTTTGTGCCTATACATTGAATGTGTTAATTCTCTTGATTAATGCTTCGAGCTTGTAGTTGCAAAGTATTATTTGGTTTGAACATAACATAATTGATTTTCAAATTGAAATCTTATTTATGTAACTAGTGATGAATTCATTACCTTAGGTTTTTCCAACAATCGATAATCCCAATTTCATTTTTAATTGATAGTTTAATCTCGTAGTTTATTTTATTTATTATTTGATTAGTTTATGAATCAATCGTCTCTTCGATCAGAATTAATTTAGAAATTTAGAAATTTCCCTGTGGATCGATACCTAGACTTACCATTATTCTAAGGAATTTGGTATAGTTTAGTGTTTATTTTTGGTGTGTGTAACGACCTATCAAATTCCTAGTGTTTTGTATCCACTGCCCTATTTTCTGATATAAAAATGTATTTTCATGAATTGAAATATATTGATAAAGGTATTGTATTGTTTTGAGATAGAAAAATATAATATTTGACAAATGGCATGCATGTGCATTCACATCATAACTTTGCTAAGTTCCACACATCGTGTTAAAATATCTCTACTAGGCTTTGACTCACCCTATGTGGAACACAACTTTCAAGTGCTGATGATATGCCTCCATTAATGACTTAGCGTAGGAGGACCGTGGAGCTGAAGGTTTATTTTTGTTTCTTGTTGTAATTATTTTTGTACAAACCTTGGGCTTTAGCTGTATTGAGTTGAACTCACTGTAGTCGATTTCTCGCGCTCCTCGGAGGGGTTTAGCCTCCTCGGATGCGATCACCTTACAGTTCAAACTTTCGTGGTTCTGAATCTGGTTCCACAAGTGTAATGTGAAAAAGAAAAATAATGAATAACAAAGAAAAATAATGAATGAGAGTCCAAATCTAGCAAATCTTAGAAAATCTATTTAATCATCAGAGATGCCAAAAATGTACTGCATTGTTAAATTTTAGAGAAACCGCCTAAATATTTTTAGGAAATTTAGGAAACTCGTGACTAGTGCCAAAAGTCCACTTGTCCGTTGTAACTAAGATGTCTCGGTTCGGGAACTTACGAATGAGAGGGGAAAGGTCATGAATTGAGCACCCCAGTCACTCGATCAAAGATCAGCCTCTACTTAATCATGATGTGAATCTTATATACATTATATGTTCATATTCTGATTATTAATAAGCTAACATTACAATGTGATGCAAACAAGTATAGACCATATCACTCACTTTGGAAATGCCTTGATAATATGCAATTTTGAAGGAGTTTCAAATATGCACAACTCAAAGGAGAAAAATGAGCTCGTATATACAATGATCAAAGTTATTTCCAACGTACGCAAGATAGCCTCCATCCACAAGCATTTTAAAAAGTTATTTCAAGTAAGCATGTAGCCTCATGGTAGTAAGCTCATCGTGGTAACAAAACAACACATATGATATGCTAAAGCAAAAAAAAAAAAAAAAATGCTCACCTAGTACTCATCCGAGGCAAGCCAAAGAAAAGAAGATAGTTAGAAAAATGCATGATCCTAAAAAATGCACATAACTAATGCAGCATATACAAAATGCAACTAGTAGATTCGGTTATTTGACATGACATATGAATCAACCCAACGCATGTGGGAGTGCACATAATCAAGTAAGTAAGAAGTGATAATGATATCAAATATGATGAGTCGAACCTCAATGCATGCAAACATGGATACAAATCATGGAAATGATAAAGGAAAACATGATGCTATACAATTACGATAAGCGCGTAAATAAAATGGAGAAAGAAATGGAAGTTAGAAGACATACATCAAGTGTTACAAATTTACCCTCTTACAAGAAGGTCTGAATGTCCTAATTAACTAATTATTATGAACCCAAAAGAACTAATTAATCGATTATTACAAATCCGAATGAAAGCGATTAATTAATTACAAATATGAATCAAAGCGGCTAATCTAAAGGAATTAACTGAAAAGGCGGGGAATCGTATGCGCACGAGCAAGAACATCCTCCAGAAACCCCCTCTGCTCACTGCTAAAAGTTACTCTATTTACAATCTAAAATAACACTGTTTTGGGCCTAAAGATTTGTTCTGTTTCACTGGAAAGACACCATAGCCGTACAAACCAGATGGTCAGCCGGCCTAGAGAACTAGTGGCCATACAGAAGATTAGCCGGCCGACCATTGCTTCTAGAGAAGGTCCTGCTGCAACAGAACTAGAACAAAGCAAAATAGAGGGTTTCCAAAGGATGTTCATCTTTCTTGCTCCCTCCTGTCATGATGATGTTCAAGGAGAGAGCAGGTTTGTTTCACAAATCATCAAACATCTTGAGGGTATTTAGATGATAATTCATGAAGCAACGAGACAGAATATTCAATGAATACAAACTAGTGTTACTTAAGAAAGAAGCATTCAAAGAGACGACTGAAACCTATTATATCTCATGGAAAATAAGAGTAAGTGAGTACTCGAATTTAGAGAGAATAGGTTTATAGGAAGCTTTTTTTTTTTTTGAAAGAAAAGCTTATTAACAAGAGATTACATCATTGAGGAAAGCAATCGGGGACCCTTCTTCCTACTTATGGAACAAGGATTGAGTCTCCAATACTTTCGATGAAAGAGCTCTCATATTGCTTCAAAGCAAAATCAAAATGGGACTAAGTAAACGAATGAAAGCTATACAAAATTATTTAAAGCTATACAAACTAACTATTTAAAGCTTTAAAACACACATATATACGATCCATACACAAAATTGTCTAAAATAGTGCTGAAATTGAAAAAGAAGCAGCAAAAGCATGAAGAACACCAAGAGAATATCGTTAATGGATAAGCCTATGGAAGGGTGGCTAACCCTTTCACCTTTAAAAAGGTTTAAATCACATTTTTAGGCCTAAAATAACTCTGAAAACCAGTATTTAAATAGAGAATGAAGAACAAGAGAATAAAAGAATAGGTAATGAAAAGGGTTCAAGGATCAACCTCTTCAAAAGAGGAAGAGCTTTTTGATTCGTAAACTTCAATCTAAACACTCTCAACTATATGAAATCAACATCAAAACTTTAGCCAAAAAAACCTTAAAACTCAAGCTTCAATGGTGTATATATATTCAAGAGGTTAGAGAATGCTCTGTATGCCTTTGGAAAAGCTTTTTTCTAAAGTTTTCTAACCCTAAACTCTGAAAAGGAGGTACTGTATTTATAGAATTTTGGCGTCTCACGTCGAAAATATCTTTAAAAGAGGACAGCTAGCCACAGCCCGTACATGGGAGCAGCCTATGCTATAAGCACAGTAATTGTCGCTGAACATAACCGGCCGGCCAAGAGAATGTACAGCCGGCCCAATGAAAGAGGGGTTTTTGGTCGAAATGGGGTGCAAGGTTTGGGTTTAAAGCTTAAAATCGAATTCTTTTGCTGAAGATTTGAAGAATTGCACAGCGTAACATTTCATCATCGAGTGTTCAGAATGAAGCGCCCAAGTCTTAAGTGCAGTCAAAATGGGGTGTCTACACTCATTTTTGTTGTACGCAAGCATTGTCTTGGAAAGATGTAGCCATTAGGACGTTAACTTATCTGTATAACCTTTTATTTCAATTCACTCATATGTGGAATATGCTATAGATTCAAGATTTAGGATTTATAAATGCATACTCGCATATGTCATCTTTTGTACGGTGAATGAATATAAATGAAAGGTTATTATTTCGCATGTTATGTTTTATTTTGATTACCATGAGATAGGTTGACATTATTATTTTGGGGACGTTACAAAGGGTTGGTGAGTAACCAACCAAGACAAAAGTGAAAAACACCCCCAAGAACCATTAGCTACACAACACAAACAAGCTAACCACACACTAATTACACATAAACAACCACCTCATAGACATAGTCTGATTTGATCCACATTTTCCACAATATCATGTACTGAATAGGGGACAAAAACTAAATTAGATTTAACCTAGAACCCAATCCTCACCATCATTGTGTCACCAACCTCATCCATATTGGGCAGGTATCCATTAAAGACATAATCGTTTCTTAACCTCCAAAATTGACCATAACAATGCAACTAGTACAAGCCTCCAAATCTTCATCGCCAACTTTTTGAATTTTGTTCCCAACCACCAAAGTAGCACACCTTCTATTGTAGCAGGTTTAACCTAACATAATCCCCACCATTGCAACAATTTTGACCAAACCTTCCAAACCTCAGGGCACAACAAGAAGATGTGATCCACAGACTTTACTTTAGACTTACAAAAAAGGCACACATTTTCCACTGTACTACTTAACAACCCTAATCTCTATAGTAGATTAAGGATTTAAACCTATTTATTTTTTCCTTAGAGCAATTTCCTTGCACTTTACTTATCCCTCACATATTATTGTATCATGACTCTTGTTTCCTTCACAATTTGAAGCCTTTGTTCCATCAAATGGTCGTGAAAAGATAATAGTTATTGGAATCCTCTACAATATATAGTTGATATTGATTAATGATTTTATTCTTTAAAGGATTGTTTTAGTCCTATTCAGGTATGATATGTGACATTGTCTTAATTTATGTTGAAAATTTTGGGAGTTGCCATTATTTTGCTCTTTGTTTTGATAAGTAACTTCTAACCATGCTACTCCCCCCCCCCCCCCTTAAATACCTTTATCAAAATAAAATTTTCGAAAGCTAGGTATTCTTTGTTTTGTTTTATACTATGTTACTTAAACGTAAGAACTAGCTTTTAACTTCCTTTTCACCTTAGTAGCTCATCATCTATATGCATTAGCTATTACAGTATGATCTACTACATATTCACATCTGATTGGTCTAATTTAATTACCCTAATTAAGTTCTTTCCTTTTGTTTTGTGTGGTTCAAATGGTATCTCTGATTTTGGTTCCAACTTATCTTGCCATGACCAAATAATAGAACTTCCCAAAGATGCTTTTGGAACAGGAGAAATCATGATAGAGAAAACTGTAGGAACTGAGTCTCAAAAGAATCATAGTTATGTTTCACAGTCAGTAGTTACTTTATGTAGTTGAGTTATGCCTCCACCATGCATAAAGAATCCATACATAAAAGATGCTTCAAAAATTGAAATAGATCCTTTCAACAATAAAAGATGGGTTCTTTTACCATTTTCTCTGGCATTTTTGAAACCACTTTTTTCTTGAAACATCATTCCAAAACAACCATTATTTTCCAAAGTGCAGCAATAAATGCGTAATGTTACAATCAGAAGGAAGTGATGCATGTCCAAAGTCTTAGATCCATTTCTTTCCATTGACACGATTGTGAGGAAGGGTTTTGGCATGGTTTTGTCATTTGTGACTGTAACACCCACATTCGTAATTAACTGTTATTTTTGTGGCTTACCTTAATTATGTGTTTACATGTGACTTGCCTATCTTATATGCTTATATGCGTGTGTTAATCATGAGCCATATGCTATTTGCATTATGTTTTGATTGACAAATATGAGAATATATGAACTAGACCTGTCTAATTCGTTAAATTATAAGGTCAGAAATTAAATGTTGGCCTAGGTGGTTAGAGCCTAATTCACCTTAATTAGTTTAAGTTTGGGTTGAGTTAAATTAGGTTATAGTGAGAAATGACTTGATTTAAGTGATTGTAAGTTAAATTAAATTAAGCTTAAAATTTGATTAAGGAATTTGGGCTAGGTATGTTGTATGTTGGCACTCACTCATAATAAAAAGGAAAGAGAGTTAGAACTCTTGTAGAGAGAATTCTAGAAAGGAAAGAGAGAGGGCTCAAGAAAGGAGAAGAGAAGAGAATCTAGAGGATTAGAGTCAATCTTCCATAATTCCATAATCAAAGGTAAGAATTCTTGACTAAACCCTTGAGATTAAGTTATCTTGTACATGAGATTGTAGAGTTTGAGTTGAATTAGGAATTGGGTAGTGTAGTTTGTGTCAAGAACCCTAAATAAAGGAATCCATGTTCATGCATAGCATACATAGCATCATTCATGTTCAATTACTTGCTCTTTGCATGATTTTTGGTAGATGGAGGAAGAAATTCATGGATTTGAGGTGGAAGGTTACATTTTTATGGTTTTTGATTTTGCCCTTACACTCAAAGTCTTGATCTTTTCTTTTTCAATGCCAATGGGCTCGTTTTGAAGTTATGATTTTGATTTGAACTTAGAATTTGCTCATTCACCATGATTTAGTAAGTTTTGGGCCTTGATTTGTACAAAAATGGAGTTGGTTTTTGGAAAGATGGGAGTTCAAAAACATAGCAGATTTTTGGTTCTGAAACACCTAGAACCGCACGTGCGGCGAGGAGGACTGTACATGCAGAAAACAGAGCAGAGAAGGCAGTACATTCTGAAATAATTGCATATGTCGGCGCATGTGTGGTGAGAGTTCTGCATGTGCGGCCAAGGCACACCGCAAGTGCGATTTTCTGCCTGGCCCAGATTTGTTTTTCTAATTCATTTTTCTATCTTTTGGGCCTTTGTTAGCATGGTTTTCACATGTATTTTCCATTTATATGCATTGCACGGGCATTACGGGCATTAAAAAAGAATAAAGAACAATTAGACTAACCAAATAAATAAAAATCAAATTTATTAATTTTATTTGTTTGTATATTTGATTTTTAGTTTGGTTTATTTTATTTTTATTTTTATTTTTTTTTGTTATGCTATAATATAATATATAAGATATAGATAGACATCTACAACTTTCATAAAAAATATTATTTGATTTTTTTGGGAAGAGAGAAGGAAGGCAAGTTTTAATATTTATTTTTTGGAAATTGGTGAGAGAAATTAGGATGGAGAGATTGTGAAATGTTTTTGTTATTAAATAAATAAATCACTCAATAGTTTTTTAATCTATTTTATAAATTAAAAAATTAATAATTTTAGAAAATTGATTAATTTGTCTCATTAAGTGATTTAATAGTGTAGTATTGTGTATATTTTAATTCAAGATAGTTTAAATTTTAAAATTAAAATAACATTTAGGTTGGTCATGTGACCTAACCGATTAGGCTGAATCATTTTGGGTTTGACCGATTCGCCGGTTTAATCGCGATTTCTCATACATATTTTATTAATTTTAAACAATTAAAAAAAATTACATTAACTAACTTCCATTTAACCATATAAAAATAAAAGTCTAATTAGTTTATGATTTATTTTATAATCCCACATCGAAAGAAGAAGAAAAAAACAAAGCTTGTTTCAGTATCTATCTATCTATATATTATATAAGAAAAATGACCTTTTTAGGGAGAAACCTTCCAGGAGCTCCAAACCCTTATTCTAAAATTATTAAATTTTCTTAATTTTAAATAATTAAGAAAATTCCCGTTAGCTAGTTTCCATTGATCTTTTATTTTAAAATCCTACATCGAAAAAAGAAAGAAAGAGTGAATTGTTTCACTTACATAAATTCAATCTTATACTCCCATTTATATAAGCAAAATGAGACTTTTAGTGAGAAGCCATATGATCAGTATCTCATACTCATTTTTTTGATTTTCTTAATTTTGGCAAGCTTCCATTTAATTTTTATTTTACAATCTCACATAGACGTTTTGATTTTAAAAATAATATTGTATGAGATTTTGAAACTCTCATAATATTTAACTTTAAAATAATGACAATCCCACATGGAAAAAAAAAAAAGGTTGCTTCACTTATATAAAGTGTTACAATCTCATATTGGTAAAAGAAAGAAAAAGTGAGTTGTTTCATTTATATTATATAAAATGAATCTTATAAAGGGGGTTTTAAGAGAGAAGTCTTCTAGAAGCTCCAAACACTAAGATTTGTTTGATTTGGAATAAAATAATATTGACCTTATTAAAATTGAACGACTGAGATTACTTGATTATAAATAAACTTCTTGTCCAAAAAACTGTTAACTTTTGTTTTACAATCCCACATTAGGAAAATGAGGAAAAAATTAGTTGTTTCACTATATAAACCTTTGCCCCATTTAATATTGTAGTGTTGTGTATGTTTCAGTTCAAGACAGATTAAATTTTAAAATTAAAATAAAATTTAAAAGTCTTGATTTATTAATTTTTGTATAAGTTGGTTGGTCCTTTGACCTAGCCAATAGGGTGAACCGTTTTCGGTTTGACTGATTCGCTGGTTTAACTACGATTTTATCAGTTTTATCAAAATATATTAGTTAAATTTGTTCTGATTCAAAATAAATTAAAGATTGACCTAATTAAAGATTAAACGGCTAAAATTGCTTAATTCGAAATAAAACTTTCAACTCGAACAATTGTTAACTTTTAAACAATTAAGAAAATCCCCATTAGTTAGCTTTCATTTAACTTTTATTTTATAATCCCACATCGAGAAAAAAAAAAAAAGGAAAATTGAATTGTTTCATTTATATAAAGTGAATCTTATACTCCCATTTATATAAATAAAAAGAGATTTTTAGTGAGAAGCTATATGATCAATATCTCATACTAATTTTTTTAATTTTCTTAATTTTAAACAATTAAAAAAATCCTGATTGGTTAGTTTCCATTTAACTTTTATTTTACAAAATATATATAAAAAAATTAAATATAATTATCATATTTTTATTAAATAATATATTATTTTATCTCGTGCATAGCACAGGTGATATACTAGTGTATAGATAAGGAAAATGGTCCTTTTAGTGAGGAGCCTTGTTAGAGTTTTAATATCTCATACTAATTTTCTTGATTTTGTTAATTTTAAATAATTAAGAAAATCTCCATTGGCTAGTTTTTATTCGATAATCCCATATCGAAAAAAGAAAGAAAAAAATGAGTTGTTTTACTCATATTAAGAGAATCTTATACTCTCATCCCATGTAGTGAAGAGCCTTGTGAGAGTTTCAATATCTCATACTAATTTTCTTGATTTTCTTAATTTTAAACAATGAAGAAAATCTCCATTGGCTAACTTTTATTTTATAATCACACCTCGAAAAAATAGGAAAAAAATGAATTATTTTACTCATATAAAGTGAATCTTATAGTTCCATCCTATTTAATATTGTGGTGTTATGCATGTTTCAATTCAATATAGTTTAAAATTTAAAAATTTTAATTAATTAATTATGACCTAGTCGGTTAGGCTAAATTATTTTGATTTGATTGATTTGTTGGTTTAACCGTGATTTTAGCAGTTTTAGCAAAATATATTGATTAGATTTGTTTGATTTGAAATAAACTAAAGATTGATCTGATTAAAGATTGAAAGACTGAGATTACTTGATTAGAAATAAACTTTCCGTCCAAATAATTATTAACTTTTATTTTATAATCTCACATCAGAAAAAGAAAAAAAAAAGTGAGTTGTTTCACTTATATTTTTTAGCGATCCCGATTTTGACCCGACATTTATGGTAGTCCGATCTTGGATCTACGGTTTCTGTATGTTGTTCATTGTCTTTTCCTCTTTATTCCTCCCTAAATTTGGTTATTTGGATGTGTTGGGTGTGTTTAAAACAGGTTGGTTGCTTAGTTTTCAAAACTTGTGTTGCCCAAAATTTTGGTCCTCCGCTCGAGCAGCCCTTTCTGCGTTCGAGCGGGGTTTGCAAACTCCTAGTACTTTGCGCGTCTGCAAAAGTACTGGATGGATGTTTTTCACACTCGAGCAGCGTTTCCTACACTCGAGAAAATGGGCGCTCGGGCGGTCTTTATTGCACTCGAGCGGTTTGTCTGTTGTCTGCAAAAGTACTGGAGGTTTGTATTCTACGCTCACGCGAGACTTCTTGCGCTTGAGTGGAACAACTTTTTGTGTCTGACGCTCGAGCGTCAAATCTTGCGCTCGACCGAACTGTGCGTATATCAAATCGCGAAAACGACATTTTATATCACTTTTTCATTATTCTCTCTCTCTCTAAAACTTCCCAAAAACCTAGATCTTGACTTTCTCTCTCTATATTTTCGCCTAGATCCTTTGGGTTCTCTACCCTAGTGTCTTTGAGAAAGAGTTAGAGCATTCCAAGAGCTCCATTTTGATTCGATTGGAATTTGGTTTCGACGTTGTTGAGGATTCCACTTTGCTTTGCTTGATCTTCTCTTTTAAAGGTAAGGACTCTATGCACCTTAATATGAGTTTCAACTTGATTATAGGTTGTTGTGTGAAAATGGTGGGATTGGGCATGTTTTAGGCTAACCTAGGGTTTGGGTTCAAGTTTGAAAAGAGGGTTTTCTATGTGGGTTTTATATAAATGATTATGGGGTTTAGATATGAAATTATCATGTGTCAAAATGGTTGATTTTTGGCCTTTGGGATGATATTCGAAAAATGAGGGGTTTTGCCTTAAAATGTCTTGGATAATTATTTTGTACAAATAATGAAATTGGTATGGAGAATGTGAAATTGAGAGGATGTATACATGAATGGTGTTGTTGGATTTGTTTAATCATTCACCTATGGAAATTTGATGAATTATCTGTTGTAAAGGTTGCGTAACGGTTTAGAGATAACTGTTTTGGGCTATCGGTGGAGGATAGTCATGATTATTATAGGCATTGCATGTTGATTAGGCGAATTGAAACTAATCCTTTAACCATTATCATTGAATATGATTATGAATTATATACATTGTATATGTAT
This sequence comes from Camellia sinensis, assembly GCF_055761805.1. Classification (NCBI taxonomy): domain Eukaryota; kingdom Viridiplantae; phylum Streptophyta; class Magnoliopsida; order Ericales; family Theaceae; genus Camellia; species Camellia sinensis. Next base: position 95,861,331 of record NC_138962.1, read on the forward strand.
GATATTTCAGAGGAGAAATTGGATGTACTCCATGTTTTGAGGAGAAGAAAGGGGATGGACTCTATTGAACTAAGTTGGCCTGTGTGTTCAGGGTGGAAGTCTCGAAAACCATTTGTATACATGGGTGCCGATTCCCGCGGACAAAATTTTCGTTAAATGAAAAATAGAAGTGAATGTATTCCTCTATTGGGTGGATTAAATGTAGTGTATGTATCTATTGAACAAAAATGAATGGAATGGAATGTAAGTTTGGGCATACCATGGCTTCGAAAAAGTTATAAAGATTATGTTGTAGGACAATGAAAATGTGCATCATGCTTATATCTTGTTAATTCTCATATATTGTGTTACATTGTTTCTATTGGGTTTTGGTTCACCCTACTTGGAAAACCATTTTCAGGTACCGGTGACATGCTTCCCACAAGGACGTAACTTGGGAGGACCTAGGAGCTGGATGCTCTATTTTGTTGTTTTGTACTTAAATGTTTATTCAAGCCGAGGACTTTATATGTACAGAGCTTATGACTCTCTTTTGTTGTAACCAAGAAATGACTTGGAAAGATGTAAGCCCGTAGGGCGTTTATTTTATTGATCATTAACTGATGTTACATGCTATAGATTCAGGATATATATCTATGAATGTATACTGCATGTGTTATCTTTTGTAATACGAACTCTGATGAATGAAAGTATTATATTTCTGTTATTCTTCCGTTCATGAGTTGGATTTATTGAATTTTTTTGAGGGCGTTACAACTTGGTATCAGAGCGTACCGGATTTGAATACTTTGGGTACGTGGCAAGTGGTTAGTACCATAATGGGTTTGTCTCGCTTGCTAGAGACTTAAGTGTGAATGATATGGGTTTATATGATAACATGCTTATGTGATAATATGGGTATGGAATTAAATTCTTAGGATGTTGATTGGGTCCACGGGTTCCTAGAAGTCCTGTTAGAAGAGCACTTGATCACTGCTATTTCTAATTGGAACTCTGGTAACGCTGCGGGACGATCATTATCCGGAATTGAAATTCGTATCTGTTTCTGTGAATACATACTTACGTAGAGTGAATTACTGTTGTCCACCGTATTAGGACACGAGTGAGTTAGCTTTGGCACATTTGTAAATGTGCTAATTTCTTTTGTTACCTTTATTAGGATGTCAGGACGTGGACATGGTGGTAGGCGTAGAAGGCCTAGACGGTAAGAGATGCCGGTATCGGATGATATTCCGGCATAGGAGGAGGGTGTTGGTCAGGCCAACGTGGCCGAACTATTTGGACAGCAGGCCATGGATGCCTTAGCCCACGAAATGGACGGAGCTTTGCAGGAATCCATGGACATTCCTAGGACTGAGAATCAAGTCCAAGCCCAAGTAGCTGAGGCAGGGCCGTCTTTCTTGAACAGAGAATTTTTTCTATCAAGTCCGGATGAGTTTTTAGGTGATCCCAATGAGCCACTGAAGGCAGATAAGTGGCTAGAACAAATGGTGAAGATGTTTGAGATGCTCGGCATCTGTAGACGTCCCCGAACGTCCTGGGAGGGAAATCCCCCGTTCTGTTCATATGGGCTCACTACAGTTCAGGACTCAAATTGTCACGGTCCTGTATCTAATCTCGCAGAGTGCAATGCAAGACCGATGAATCATCAAAGTGTCCAAATCCAGCAAATCGTTTTTGAAAACAGATTTTTTTGAAAGAAGTGCCAAACATGGACTGCTTTGCCAGATACAGAGTCGCCACCTAAATATTTTATTTTGGGGAATTTAGGAAACCCTGAGTCGTTTGCCTAAGGCCACGTGTCCGTCATAACCAAAGTTGCCTCGACTCGGGAACTTGGGTACGATTGGGGAATATCACTTCATGAGCACCCCCGCTCGCCCGATCAAAGATCGGTCTCTACTAACCATGATATCGAGTTTTGAAATCATTATGTACTCTTATTCCGGTTGTTAGCCTAGATTTACTACGGGATGCGCACAGCATACAAGTATAGACCGGATCGCCTGAATTGGAACAAAACATTTCATGTTTGTTTTTGAAAGCGGTTTGCTACTCGCAAGTAGGCTTAAAATACAAATTTTGCCACCCTCGGGTGGGCTTAGAAAACATGGTTCTGCCACTATCTAGTGAGCTTAAAACTCATAGTCAATGCATTATTCCAATTCAAATAATCCAACCTTCACCCACAGGCATTCAGGCAGGTATATCACATAAGCAAATAGCCTCATGGCAAGCATGCTATCATGGCAGTCACTCACACGCATGTAAGGATGCTAAAGCATAAAACTTACCGAGTACTCCAAGCCAAAACAGAAGTTGATTAGAAATTATGCATGAATCCTAACTATGTTGGAATGCCTAATGCAACACATGCAAAATACAACTAAAATAGGCTCGGCTATTCTACAATGGCATGTGAAATACTACAACTAACACGTATTCAACTCCGAATTGACATACAATGCAGTTAGTATGATGCGCCGAGCCCGGTGCATGCAAGACAGATGAATGAATGCAAACATGCAAGCATAAGTATGCTAATTGAAACATGCCCTAATCTAACCATCATAAGCTGATAAATAAAAGGGAGAAAGACGTGGGGTTGGAAGACATACATCACACACACGCACACTTATTACAACATTGCCCCCCTCGAGGGGTTCGAATAAATAATACAGTCCGAATAAATAACAGCTATAGCTAATTATTACACAACATTAACTAATTAATAAACTAGCTAAGTAAGCATGTAAACTACATGAATGTGACTGCCTCAGCTCTGTTTGGGTGACGATGGATGCATGCATGCTCGAGTCGCCTCGTCGGGAAATTCCATCGCGATGCCTCGCCTCGCCTTTGTTTGCAACTGATTTTAGAAATTTATACAAGGCTCCAAGAAGCTGAAACTCCACCCTGGAAAGGCTTCCGACCAGATATTGGCTTAGGAGACACCTGCCGACCACCCTTTGTGGTGGGAACCAAAAAAGGTGGTCGGCCTGCCAGAAAACCTGGTCGGCCAACCACTTTCTGCCCCTGGATTCTGGTTTTTTTGCAACAAAGGCAAAAGAGAGAGAAGGCAATATATTTTCAACATATGTGTGCAAGATCACTCTCCCTGTCCTTGCACAAGCTCAAGGGGATGTAATCCTCGATCCTTGTGCCACCAATCACGCATCTCGATGCATGATGGCCGAGGAGTCGAATTGCACGACTCAATATGAATTGAATACACATATAAGCAAGTAAAGCCAACAACTCTATCATGGACAGTCAAAAGTGTCGGCGACCGAGAATCGAGGCACGTTTCGTCACTTGGAGTACGAAACGGCCCTCGTTTCCCGTGTTTGGACTAAACCCCACTCCAAACACAATGCAACAAATAAGGATGGCATGACATGCACAAATGCAACTAGCATGCAATCCTAATGTAATGCGACCTAATCATGCAAACATGCAAGGATGAGATGCAAACATGCTACTAGCATACACAATGCTATGAACCATATGGCTTACATAATGTGACTAACAACCTAGCATGCGCAATGCAAGGAAATGAGATGGCATACACAATGCCTAAAACAACATAACATGCACAACACATTGCAACATGGCATACACAATGCGCGATAGACTTATACCAAAATGGAGAGGCCTCAGCCGCGCCCAAATTAGTGGCCATATGATGGAAATGAGACAACCGAAATACATGCAAGCATTCACGGATGCAAAGGATCGACCCTAAGGCATAACATGCAACTCTAACTAAGCATGGCAAAGGATGAAGTATGGCATGCAAACACACATTTTCCAGCTCTGAAACATAATGTACAATGGTCCCGAATCATGCAAATATGTCACACAATGCATGCTAGATGGCTCGGGTACCGAAACTAGTGAAGCGGGTTACACTGGAGGTACACAAAGCAATGAACCAATGGAAAAACCAAACCCAAACAAACCCTAGACAGGTCTGAAATAGTGGGGAAATGGCCTAAAATGATGGCTCGGAATACAAAGAAATGGAGCTCATTCAATGGTTCGAAAACAAAGGATTCATGCACAACTCTCAAGCACACTTAAAGAGAAGAAAATATGAGGATATGGCATTCACATAGGCTCTGAAATATGATGCAAAATGACCCCAAAGCATGAAAACACCTCAGTATATGCATGCAATAGACCTCAAATCTCAAAGCTAGGCAAGTGTATTGAACTACAAGCATGCAAAACAAGCATCATTCGACCATGAGACCCAAAAACAGAGCTAGGGCAGTCCAAAATATGCATAAAATCAGTTTAAGGCATGGCCAAAAAGTGCTAAAATAAAGGGTCAACAAAGCATGCAAAGAAAGCTAGTGAACCATAAGTTGTACTACAACTATATGAAGCATATGAGAGCTCACCAAACCAGCCAAAAATAGAAGTATTCCATGCCACAATATGCCCAAAAACCCACTGAAACTCAATCAATGCATGCAAGAATGATAGGCTCCTTTGGAAGACCATGCAAGGGGTTATTCTACGCATGTATGATGGACACACAAAATGGAAAAATCACCTCTGTAAAGAGGTTATGAGGGTCCTAAAACCCACCAAAAAGGTCCTAAAATTAGTCTAGGAAGCATGCAAGTGAAAGCCCCTTTGAAAGGCCTTGAATAGGATTGTTCTACACATGCATAATAGACACTTTATATGGCAAAATGGGCTCTGAATAGAGCCTATGAAGATCTTAAAACTCACAAAATAGGGCCTGGAATATGGCTTTGAAACATGCAAGTAGGAGCCCCTTTGGAAGGCCAACAAAGCTAGTAAAGAGAACAAGGGGTGAGAGGGTCACCCCTCTCTGATTTTGAAGCTCAAAGACACATGTTAGCCACTAAAAATCTGCTGGATTTCAGTGTCTAAAAGGCCAAACCAAGGCCAACACAAATACTCTAATGCATAGCTCAAAACATGAGAAAATGAAGCATGCAAGGGGGTAGATGACCCCCAACACAAAAATGACCTTAAACAAACATGTTTATAAGTTCAAAAAAAAACTTTTTTCAGTTTATGATAAAACCCAAAGATGCTTGCAAATAGGGCTAAGATATGAAGCAAAAAGAGTGCTTGAAAGGGAAGAAATGTGTTACTCTTGTAGCACAGCAACTCCAGCAGCTCTGGACCAACAATGTGACTCCTTAGCTTCTGAAAACAAGCTCCAAAATGTTTAGATGGATGATGGGGAGGTGTGGTTGTGAGGTGGTAGGCAAAGGGGTCAAGAACTATGGAGTTTGAAGCTTGGAATAGAGGGATATGGAGGAGAGTGTATGTATGACTTAGCCAAAGTGTTCAACCTTTGCAAATGGAGAGGAGAGCCTCTTTTATAGAAGAAGAGGTCCAAGGCTTCTTGGAGAAGCCTCAAGCAAAGGGACCAAGCTTCTAAAAGAAGCTAAACCAAAAGGGTCAAGCTTCTTGAGGAAGCTAGACCAAAGGGGTCAAGCTTCCTCAAGAAGCTTGAAAAAAGGCCAAGATTTTCTTAGAAGCTAAGAAAAAAGGGGCAAAGCTTCCTTAAGAAGACAAACAAAAGGGTTAAATCTCGGAGGATGGGGCAAATGCCTCCCAACTGGCACAGCTGTATACAACTTAGGAAGGCCAAAAAGGAGATGGCTGGTTGACCAGTTCAAGTGGTCGGTCGACCACTTCCCCTGGTCGGCCGACCAGGGGTCAAAAGGGTCAACAAGAAAAGGTGGTCGACCATGCCAAACAGGTGGCCTCCCAGGTGAATGCAACACAGTGGTGGTATAGGAAACCAGAAATTATGGCTCAAAGTAAGGGAGACCAAGGGGTCAAAAGGGTCAAGCACCAAAGGTGGTCGGCCATACCAAATAGGTGGCCTCCCAGATGAACACAACACAATGGTGGTATGGGGAGATCAGAAATTATGGCCCAAAAGTGAGGGAGACTAGTTTCCCGACAAGAAAACTGGCTGGAAGAGAGAGAAAAGTGGTCTCCAAGGAGAAAGCTGGTCTCCAAGAAGAAAAGTTGGTCTCCCACCCTTGTACCACCTTCCTAACAATGAAACTAGGGTCCATGCCAAAAATAAACCCTAACCGATGCAAAACGAGGGTTCGGGGGCCAAAACGCTCAGTCGGGGCCCCGAAAACTGACTGCTAAGCGTCGAAAGTGGCGTGCGACCATGAAAGTGGTCTCCCGGGCCACAGTGTCCCTCTAGAGAGAGGAAACAAGGTGTGTGCCAAAAATCGGAGCAAACGGAAAAAGTTAAGCGGTCCCGAACCGAGGCGCGCGGCCGACGGCTCCGAAAAACAAAAACTGGTCTCCAAACGGGAAAAGTGGTCTACGACCACGAAACGTAGCCTACGGCCACTGAGAGATGGTCTACGAGACCTCTCCCTTCCTTCGGGAAGAGAAAACGGAGAAAGCAGGACCCAATTCGCAAACCGAGGTGAAGCACAAAAGAGCCCCAAAGTCCGGAGGCAAGGCTCTCAGCCGAGACTCTGAAACCTCAGAATGAGCACAACATGCGTCATCACCGAGCGCTCAATTAGTTATGTCTGAGTCTTAAGGTCGGTCAAAAATGGGGTGTCTACAACATCGAAGACAGAGATTTGAGAGTGACCTTGGCGTCCTTCCAGCTGAAGGGAGACGTGGGTCAATGGTGAAAGTATGCGTAGGGGCGCATTAGAGGGACTTGGGAGGCCTTCGTCAACACCTTCCAGGAGAAGTTTCTACCTCCCACAGTTAGGGAGAAGTTGAGAGATCAGTTTTCTAAGTTGGTGCAGCTGAACACACTTGTGGCAGAATTCGAAGCCACCTTTACCAGCTTGTCTAGGTTTGCACCCGAGCTAGTGGCGACTGAGGAGCACCGTTGCTTGGAGTTTGAGAAGAGGTTGAGGACCGGACTGATGTTTAATTGGATGGTTCGATGATTAGAGATTACGAACGCCTTGCAGAGGCGGTGGCTCATCTTGAGACTGTGATGCAGATAGAGGAAGAGAGGATGAGGGGCTTCAGGAAGAATCAGGATGCCCAATGGGACATCAAGAGGCAGAAGGACCCTAAACCCCAGCAGTCCCAGGGAGCAAAGTCGAGTTCTACCTTTTCGGTACCTAGTTCGGGTTCTGGGAGAGGTGGTCAGGGAGATTTTACTTGTTTCAAGTGTGGCCAATTGGGCCACAAGTCTCCAGCTTGCTCGCAGAGAGGAAGAGGGCAGCAATCTGCACAGTCTTCAGCTCGTTCTCAGAGCTAGAGTCAGGGGAGAGGCCTGTCGCTCACTTGTTATCAGTGTGGGCAGGCGGGGCACATGAAGAGGTTTTGCCTATAGTTAGGTGGCACACCTGGTGCATCTGGTTCGAGGCAAACACAGAGCTATCAGCCAGCACAGTTAGCACATGCCTCGAGGGCCAATCAGGGAGCCTTTTTCGGCTCAATCAGTGCATCAGTCTTATGCTCCGAGAGGTGAGCAGGTAGACTAGAGGCCTACAGGGCGTGTGTATGCTGTTACCGCGCCAAATCTTGTACCAGCGCCTTCTATTGTGAGAGGTACTTTCTTGTTTTGTAATTCAGTTGCTAGTGTGTTAATTGATATGGGTGCATCCCATTCATTTATATCATCTACATTTGCATCGGTTTTGGGGTTAGGGTTGGCTCAATTAACATCTCCTATTTGTGTAGAGTCACCGATCAGTGGTGAGGTTGTTTTGAAACAGGGATATCGGGGTTGTGACATAGAGGTTGCCGGTCGTCGACTTCCATTTGCGTTTGTATTGATTAACATGGCTAGTTTTGATGTTATTTTGGATATGGACTGGTTATTGTCATACCAAGCTATTATAGATTGCTACCGTCAGAGAGTTACTGTATGTACTCTAAGAGGTGATTGTTTTTATTTCTTGGGGGACCGGGTGGATAAAGTTTTATCACTGGTATATGATCCGCGTGGGCGGAATGAGCTTAGTTGCCTCCTTGCTAGCTTCTTGAATAGTGAATGTGATGAAATCCAGGTTGAGTTGCCAATGGTGGTTTGTGAATATCCCGATGTCTTTCCCGAGGACCTTACTAGTTTACCACCTCACCAAGAGATCGAGTTCTCTATTGATTTAGTGCCTGGAACGACACCAATTTCTATGGCACCGTACTGAGTTGAGTAAGTTGAAGGTTCAACTCCAGGAATTGTTAGACAAGAGTTTTATCCGTCCTAGTACTTTGGGAAGCACCGTCTCTGTTTGCTAAAAAGAAAGATGGAGCATTATGACTTTGTATTGATTATCGGAAGTTAAACCAGGTAACTATTAGGAACAAGTACCCAACGCCTCGTATAGATGATCGGTTTGATCAGTTGAAGGGATCTTGTTGTTTCTCTAAGATAGACTTGAGATCGGGTTATCATCAATTAAGGGTAAGGGAGGAGGATATCCCGAAGACGGCATTCCATACGCAGTATGGCCATTAAGAGTTTCTAGTGATGCCGTTTGGGCTGACCAATGCACCGGTTGTATTTATGGATTTGATGAATCAGATCTTCCGTGAGTTTTTAGACCGCTTTGTGGTCGTCTTTGTGGCTCTGTGGAGAAACACGAGGAACACTTGCGGGTAGTACTTGAGTTACTTAGAACCCACAAACTTTATGCTAAGTTTGGAAAATGTGAGTTCTGGTTGAAAGAAGTTAAGTTCTTAGGCCATGTAGTATTCGGGAAATGGGTAACTATAGACTCATCGAAGATAGAGGCAGTTCAAGATTGAGGGCAACCTAAGAATGCTTTTGAGATCCATAGTTTCTTGGGGTTGGCCAGGTATTACCGCCGATTTGTGAAGGATTTTTCCAAACTAGCCTCACATTTGACTAGATTAACGAGGAAAGGAGTTAAGTTTGTGTGGAGTGAGACCTGCAAGAAATCATTCCATGAACTTAAGGTTAGACTTACCACTACTCCAGTCTTTATTATTCTGGAGAGGGGTTTGGGCTATTCGATATATTGTGATGCCTTATGGGAAGGTTTGAGTTGTGTTTTGATGCAAGAGGGAAAGGTAGTGGCCTATGGCTCGCGGCAATTGAAAACACATGAGAGGAATTACCCTACTCACGACTTAGAGTTAGCGTCAGCGATCTTTGCCTTAAAGATTTGGAGGCATTACCTTTATGGTGAGAAGTTCGAGGTGTTTTCCGATCACAAGAGTCTAAAGTATCTATTTACACAGAAAGACTTGAATTTGAGACAAATGAGGCAGATAGAGTTCATAGAGGACTTTGATTTTGAGTTGCATTATCATCCGGAAAATGCCAATGTTGTGGCCGACACCTTGAGTAGGAAGTCAATTAGTAGTGTGGCTTGTATCGTAGTTTGAGAATGGGAGATGTTGGCTACTCTTGATGAGTTTGACTTGTATTTGGGCAAGTTTGTTGAGTCTGCAACCTTGTTTTTAGTGGTTGCATAACCTATACTTGTGAACCGAGTGTTAGAAGCACAGAAGGGTGACCTTGAGACGGAATCTCTCCGGGAGAAGATCTCCAATAGGAAGGTAGAGAAGGGCTTGAATATGTATCCCGACCAGAGTGTGAGATATTGTGACTGTTTGTTTGTGCCGGAGTCTTGCCGAGAGGAAGTACTCCGAGAGTTCCACCACTCGCACCTTGCGGTGCATCCGGGAGGCACAAAGATGTATCACGACCTTAATCGCCAGTTTTGGTAGGGAGGTATGAAGAAGGATGTGGCCGTGTTTATTGAGGTATCTTACTTGTTAGCAAGTGAATGCAGAACATCAGAGGCCAACGAGTTTGTTACAACCCTTGCCTATAGCCGAGTGGAAATGGGAGCATGTTACGATGGATTTTGTTGTGGGCCTTCTGAGGACTCAACAAGGTAGTGATGTCATTTGGGTAATAGTTGACCGGTTAACCAAGTCGGTGCACTTTATACCTATCCATGTGAGTGATTCAGTAGATTTCCTTGCCTATTTATATATTTGGGACATAGTGAGGTTGCACAGGGTCCCAATAACGATTATATTGAATAGAGATCCGCATTTTACAGCTCGGTTGTAGTAGAGCTTACAGGGTGCTATGGGCACTAGATTGACTTTTAGTACGATGTATCATCCTCAGACTAACGGGCAGTCAGAACGTACCATTCAAATTTTAGAAGATATGCTTCGAGGTTATGTCCTCGATTTTAAGGGTTCATGGGAGAAGCACTTGCCCTTGGTAGAGTTTGCCTATAACAATAGCTTCCAGTCGAGTATTGGCATGGCACCGTTTGAGGCCTTGTATGGCCGACCGTGTAGATCTCCAGTGTGTTGGGCCGAGGTGGGTGATGCACCTATGTTGGGCCTAGAGTTGGTTCGAGAAATGACGGAGAAAGTTGCACTTATTCGTAAGAGATTGATTACGGCCCAAAGTCGCCAAAAGAGTTATGTCGACCGTAGGAGGAGGCCCTTGTCTTTTGAGGTGGGGGATCATATGTTCTTCAAAATATCACCTAGGAGGGGTTCAAAGAGGTTCGGAAAGAGTGAAAAGTTGTCCCCTCGATTCATTAGGCCTTTTAAGATCCTTGAACGGGTCGGAGAGGTTGCTTACCGTTTGCCGTTGCCGCCACAGCTTTCTGGGATTCATGACGTGTTTCACATTAGTATGCTCCAGAAGTATGAGCCGGATCCATCGCACGTGTTGGATTGGACCGACTTAAAGGTGGATGAGGATGCCTCGTATGAAGAGAGACCGGTGAGAGTCTTGGATACCCGGGACCAAGTCTTGCGAGGCAAGATAATTCCTTTAGTAAAAGTATTGTGGAAACATCACGGGGTTGAGAAAACGACTTCGAAGCATGAATTGGAAGTCCAAGAGAAATATCCGGACTTGTTTGTTGATGCCTGAGCATGTATTGAGATTTTGATTATGTTAATGAAACGTAATAATATGTATATGTTTTAAATTATGAGAACATTGTATATGTTATGGGAGCTTGGAAACATGAATTCAGTACAGGCATTGTGTATGTTTTAAGAATATGGGATATTGTGTGTGTTGTATCACTTTTGGAAGCATTGTGTATGTATTAAGTTAAGAATGGATGACCGGTGAGTGGGTCATAATGTAGAATGGATGACAGGCATTGTAAATGTTTTGAGAATCGTAATTGGCATTCTTGATCCTAGAACTTGTGCATTGAGTTGGTAAGAATAGATGACCGGTGAGTGGGTCATAATGTAGAATTGGATATGCTAATGTTGTTGTGAATGGTTTAATAACGATTTTGAGCTTGATTTGAAATTTCGGGGACGAAATTCTTTAAATGGGAGAGGTTATAGCGATCCCGATTTTGACCCGACACTTATGGTAGTCCGGACTTGTATCTATCATTTCTGTATGTTGTTCATTGTCTTTTTCTCTTTATTCCTCCCTAATTTTTGTTATTTGGATGGGTTGAGTGCGTTTGAAACAGGTTGGTTGCTTAGTTTTCAAACCTTGTGTCCTCCGCTCGAGCGGCCCTTTCTGCATTCAAGCAAGATTTGCAAACTCTTAGACTTCCAATTCACGCTCCCAAGTCGCTTCCTCGACCCCGTGATGTTTCCACAACACTTTTACTAAAGGAATTGTCTTGTCTCGCAAGACTTGGTCCCATCTATCCAAGACTATCACTAGTCTCTCCTCATATGAGGCACCCTCATCTACCTCTAAGTCGGTCCAATCCAACACGTGCGATGGATCCAGCTCATACTTCCGAAGCATACTAATATGAAACATGTCATGAACCCCAGAAAGTTGTGGCGGCAATGCCAAACAATAAGCAACCTCCCCAATCCGCTCAAAGATCTCAAAAAGGCCAATAAACCAAGATGACAACTTTCCATTCTTTCCAAACCTCATCAAACCTCATCTAGGTGATATCTTCAAAAAGACATGATCTCACACCTCAAAAGACAAAGGTCTCCTCCTACAATCTGCATAATTTTTCTGACGACTATGAGTCGTAGCTAACCTTTTACAGATAAGTGTCACTTTCTCTGTCGTTTCCCGAACCAATTCTGGACCTAACAAATGTGCATCACCCACCTCGACCCAACACACAAGGGATCTACACGGTCGACCATACAAGGCCTCAAATGGTGCCATGTCAATACTCGATTGGAAGCTATTGTTATAGGCAAACTCCACTAAAGGCAAGTGCCTCTCCTACGAACCCTTAAAGTCAAAGACACAGCCTCGAAGCATATCCTTAAGGATCTGAATAATATGCTCAGACTGCCCGTCAGTCTGAGGATGATACATAATATTAAAGGTCAATTTAGTGCCCAAGGCACTCTGCAAACTCTGCCACAGTCGAGCTGTGAAACGCGGATCTCTATCCGAAACAATCGTCACAGGGACTCCGTGCAACCTTATTATGTCCCTAATGTACAGGTCGGCAAGATAATCTACTGAGTAACTTATGCGCATAGGAATAAAATGCGCCGACTTAGTCAGCCGATCGACGACCACCCAAATGGCATCACTACTCCGTTGAGTTCTCAGAAAGCCCACAACAAAATCCACCTTGACATGCTCCCACTTCCACTCAGCTATAGGCGAGGGTTGCAACAAACCCGCTGGCCTCTGATGTTCGGCCTTCACTTGTTGACAAGTAAGGCATTTCATACAAACACAGCTACATCCTTTTTCATATCTCTCCACCAAAACTGGCGACTAAGATCATGATACATCTTTGTGCCTCCTGGATGCACCACAAGGCGTGAATGATAAAACTCTCGAAGTACTTCCTATTGGCAAGACTCCGACACGAACAAATGGTCACGGTATCTCACATTTTGATCGGGATACACAGTCAAATCTCTTTCTACCTTCCCATTGCCAATCTTCTCTCGGAAGGATTCTACCTCAAAATCACCCCTCTACACTTCTAACACTCGGTTCATAAGTGTAGGTTGTGCAACTATTGAAAATAAGGCTGCAGACTCAACAAACTCACCTAGATGCAAGTCAAACTCACTAAGAGCACCCAACATTTCCCATTCTCAGATGGCGACAGAAGCTACACCACTAACTAACTTCTTGCTCAAAGCATCAGCCACAACATTGGCCATTTCCAAATGATAATGCAACTCGAAATCATAATCCTCTATGATAATGCAACTCGAAAAGTCAAAAAAAGCCTTCGCCATAAAATGTAATGAAAAGAAGGTGAAAAATTAAATATCAACTAACCTTTAAAATCTTGGAAAAAAGATAATGAAAGTGGTGGTTATTCTTTGGCATGATATAACTTCTTTAGGGTATGTAAGTTGTCTCTAAAGAAAAGTTTTATGGATTAGCCAATCAATAGGAGAGAGATAAGTTGAGAAGAGAGACAAAGAGTAAGAACGAAGTTTATGTATATATATATATATATACTTTGGAAAGAAAATAAAAATCAAGAGATTAGATTGAAAAGATATGAAATATTTTTTATCTTTCCTTTTGAAAATTATAAATTATGGAATTAATATTTTAAAAACTATATACTTTAATAGATTAGTCAATACTCCTTTCATTCCAAAATAATAGTTTCTTTTGAGAAATTTAATTTTTTTTAGTAGTACAACTATTGCACTTTAAAAAAATTAATTTTTCAAAATTACTCTTTGATAGTATATTTTTTAGAGAATATCAATTGTCATGATTGTACTTTATATGTTGTTAATGAATTTAAAAGAAAGACAAAATAGGAAATTCATATTATTTTTGTTCTTAATTTTTGAAAATAGACTAATATTTTGAGATAATAAAAAATAGAATAAGAGACTAATATTTTGATACGGAGAGAGTATTACTTTTTAAATTTATTTTTTAATTGAACAAATTCACAAATTGATTATAAGGTTTTAGAGTCCTTGCAACTTCACAAGGCTCTCACAAAAATATATTTTGTTAAAACATATTTTGTTATAATATATATAGCCTTCATTTGGGATGTGGGTTAGTTTTTTGACTTTTTGGCGATTTTAGCATGTGGTTAAAAAGTTTCGTTTGGGATAGGTTTTTTTGTCTTTTTTGACTTTTGTGAGAAAAAAATAAAATGATTATAATGTGACATTTTGTCATATTTGACTAAAATAACTAATTTTGTCCTATATGACTATATTAATCCAAATAAGCATGCGAAACATAATTATAGTATAGATTACGTAAAAATGTCTCAAAAGATCCAAAACTTTCAATTTTATCTACAATCTTATATATAATCTTGAGAAATTAAAATAGAATTGGTATATTGACTTCAAAAGCCTGTGAATTAAATGTGATATTTTGATAGAATAATTATTCAATAGATTATATGTGATAATGTTGTTTCTCATTCCAATCTAAAAAAATAATCACTTTGCTTGGTTCTCATTTTTTAAAAATAGTTTTCAGAAAATTTTACACTCTTATTTTTCATATTTTTTTGTTTTTACTGAATTTTTTAAATATTTTATGCAAATTTTTTACTTTTTAGACACACTTAACATAAATACACCTAAAAAGTAAAAAAATTGTAAAAAAAATCTTTTAAAAATTCACTAAATACAAAAATTACAAAAAAAAAATACAAGAATTTAGTACATTTTTTGTATTTTTATGTATTTCTTAATTTTTTTAAATATTTTTTCACAATTTTTTTACTTTTTAGACACATCTAAGTAAGGTGCATCTAAAAAAGTAAAAAAAAATGTTTAAAATTTTAAAAATATTCACTAAAAACAAAAAAAAATATATGAAAATCAAAAAACTCAGTTTTCAAAAAATTTAATCCAGAAAACTCAAACCAAACACAGTGAATGTTGTTTCTCGTTAGTTAAAAATACTATGAAATAAATGTTGCATAATATTCTAAAAATATCTAACAGTTTTTTCTAAAATACCAAGCTGAATATGCTTTGGTATTAATTTCTAATATTAATTAAGGAATTAAAGAACGGTAGTCCTACATGCACTCATTAATATATTAATTAGTGTACCAATATAACTGATATTATCAATTTAAAATTATAACGCCACCTATTATATAAATTATAAAAATTTAAAATTTTTAAAATTATGACATATCATCTATTTACACACAATATAAGAGCATGTAATAAATGTTTGGGCCTATTCCAAATTTGAAAGTGTGACTTGCACGATAGCCTAGTTGTAAGCCAGTGCTATATATTTGGGCAAAAACAAGTAGTCGATCAACGTTCTGGGGTCTTCTGGCTACATAAATCGGGAAGCTCCTTACCCATGGCTCAAGTCAACTGTAAACAATCTCTCTCTCTCTCTCTCTCTCTCTATGCAAGTTTTGCTTGTGAATTGTGATAATTTCTTTACTTGTCTAATTCAAGAAAAATACTTTTAAAAAAAATTATAAGATTTATTACTTTATGTATTTTTTTTTAAAGTTCAATTGTTTTTGCATGGAACTTCTTTTATTTACGTTTTTGTAGAAATGAAAACATTCAATTGAAGCACATTCACTCTATTTCGTTATGATTTTCAAGATTCCCGTTTCAAAAAATTAAATTTTTTTACTTTTCATATTTTTTTATTTTTATTGAATTTTTTAATTGTTCAAATAATTTTTTTATTTATAGATACACCTAATGTAAATACATTTAAAAAGTATAATATTTGTAAAAAAAAATCTTTAAAAAATTCACTAAATACCAAAAATATCAAAAAAATATAAAAATTCAGTATATTTTTCGTATTCTTGTATATTTATTAGTTTTTTAAATTATTTTTTTACAAATATTTTACTTTTTAGATACATCTAATTAAGGTGCATCTAAAAATATAAAAAATTGCTTACTAAAAACAAAAACAAAAAATACAAAAATACTCAATTTTTAAAAAATTGAATTTAGAAAATTAAAATCAAACACACTGATTAAAATTTTGAATTTTGAATTTAAGAAGGAAAATAAAAGGGGAAAAAATTATTTATATGTATTCATTCCTTTTATGATTAAAAAAGATCTTCAAAATTTAATGCTTACATAATTTAGTACCTTGTTTTAAGAGAAAAATATCTGTTAGTGTTATCTTCAAAACTTAATTACAAAATCAAGAAAAATATTATGATTTTGCATATTTATAAAGAATATCTTGAAAATACTTATGTACTCATACAATATGCAACAAAATCATTAACAGAGATTTACATACCTAAAAGACTTTAGTCACCTCCATATCCATTTATAGAACCCTAATATATGTATAATGATTTAATAGAAATATATGAAAATTGAATCATTCCAATTTTTTGCTACATAATTGTGTAGGTGATTTTCCGACCACACTGCCCACTTAGTAACCAGCTGGAGAGCACTGGCAGAATAGATGGCACCTGAGTGATCTGTAACAGAAATATAAGAATCCCGCGATGGTTTCGACCACCCGGGGGCACTCCAACGATCAAGTCAGTATATCTCTCAAAGATAAATCAAGTACTAAACTCACAAGCTTGAGTATCAAAAGCATACCTTAGACCCATGGGGGTGCCTCTCTTTTATAGCCAATACAATCCTAGTCCCAATAGGAGCCTGGCCCTAATGGACTTAGGATTACTGCTAATCTGGGACTCCCAGTGGGATTAGGATAAACTCTCTAAGAGTCTTATCTTTACCCAAACTGAAGTCTTCTCCCAATCTAGGACTCTTGTCCATATCTAGGTTGAGTTCCCTTTTTATTCTAGGACTCTTGTCCTTTATCCATTTATCTCGGATTCCGATATCTTCGGAGATAACCTTGGCTTTACCGAGATCACCTCGGCGTCACGACCAGGACACGTGGCACCTCGGCTGACACGTCGGCGTCACCTTGCCACGTGTTGGTACTCAGAAAATATATCTCCACAACTATTCCCTAGGTTCTATTACCTCGGCATTTTGAGGTGATGGAACCTACACTGTTCGTTCATCTGTGCCCCTCTGTCCGAGATCATACTCGCCGACCTCAAAGTTCCCTGGACCTTACTGTCCACTTCTGTCAAGTGTCAAGATTCATGCCTTCCAAGCTGCTTGAAATCGCACCTTCTAGCTGAGGTTCTGGTTCCATTAATTCGTAAACTCCAAGAGCTTATGCAACTGTTCCACTCACACTCTCTGGTGAGTTCCTAATTTCTAGTCATCTATTTGACTCCGGCAATTTTCATATCGGTGTTCATTTGGTAGGTTCATAAATTCTTACTTTTTATTAAGCTCAATCTTTCAAAACTCTTCTGATTTACTTTGAATCTGTTTATTTGCCATCTGTGGTCTTCTATTTTCGTCTGTCTTCAAGTTTTGAATTGTTTGAATGCCTGGCACTGTTCTTGTCATATCCGCTTTCTGTTGCTAGCATCATGTCTGGGTCATTACTTTCTTGTTCTTCATATACTTACTTAGTGCCTGTGCACTTGACTTTATTCTTGAACTTTGTCGTCTTCTTGACTATTTTTCTCTTTTTTCATTTAATCCTCTAGCTTCTTCTCTTTCTAGCTCTTTTGCTTAAATCCGTCATTTGTTCCAAGCTTTCAAGCTTCTGCAACTGTCTTCGTTTCTCTCCTCCGGTGAAGCTTTACGTCATTCTGCCATTGTCGTCAGACTTCGGCGATCCTCATTCGGGCTTCCCTCTTTCTGATAAGCCACTGTTCCTCCTGGTTTTATTTCTTGTTGCTTTCCAAGAAGCTCTGCTTCATTGTTAATCACCATTGCTTGTTTTACCCGTTATTTCCAAATCATCTTCTTGAATACACATTGTTCACACATCTGTTGATTTCTACCACTGTTCTTGGCTTGACATACTTGTGTAATCTTTTTGTCTTGATTTCTTGATAGCTTTATCATCATTCTTGATTACGAATTACATTCATGTTTCTGTTTTCTGTGTCTTTTTCCAGATTCTTGCTTTCAATCTTTGCCTTCAAACTCCGAGGTGCCAATCGCCGAGAAGAACCTTGATCAAACTCTTCAGGAGATCGAGACTGAGCTCAAGGCCGAGAAGGCTGCTGAGAAGTCTTCCCAACTGTCTTCTATATCCTGCCATTGATGCCGAGTAGTTTTGTTTTCAATTCTCTTTCTTCTTCTTCGGCTAAGCCTGAGCCGAGAAGAAAGAAGCGCTCTTCGTCACCCTCCTGGACGAGGATTTTCTTCATTGTCTCTTCACTCTTTTCGGCTGGCTCCTTGCCGACATCATCTAGTACCTTTTCGTTTTCAATCTCTGCCTTCTCTGGTTCTAGAATGCTGCTGGTGGATTTCATTGCTGCCATGGAGCAATTCTTTGCCTGCAGTTGGTCTCCTCTGACTTCTTCAATCCCATGTTCTGTAGGGAACCGCAATAGTTGATGCAACGTTGAGGGAACTGTCCCCATTGCATGCAACCATGGCCTTCCCAAGATGATTTTGTAAGGTGAAGGCGTGTCAATCACGACGAATTCTGTTTTGATCTTCTTCTAACTGCTCTTGCATGATTCTATACTTAGAATATTTTGTATGCCTTTCATACTTTGCCTCATTTGTGCAATCTTCTCGGGGTTACATACCTCGGGTATAATAGCTACAAAACTTTTACTTCGGCAAGATATTGACCTGCAAACTTTTCATAATTCTAACAAGTGTGAAATATATACTACTCAATGTTAACTTTGCAAACTTTTTCTCAAGTTTCAACAAGTGTTTAAACGGTGATCTCGGTCTAGCCTACTTGTAAATTGCTACAAATTTCAACAAGGATTAACATAACAAGTGTTAAACAATAATCTATTTGTAAATTGCTACGAATTTCAACACGTGTTTAAACAACATACTTAGCTTTTTCCTCAACCTGTAAATTGCTGCAAATTTCAACAGATGATCATATGTCGGCTTAACGTTATCATGTAAATTGCTACAAATTTCAACAAGTGTTAAGCATCTTCTTTGGTTTAACCAACCTGTAGATTGCTACAAGTGTTTAGCAATAACCTCGGCTTTGCTTCAACTCGTAAATTGCTACAAATTTCAACAAGTAAAGAGAAACAGTCATCTCGGCTTAACTTCAACTTGTAAATTGCTACAAATTTCAACAAGTGAAGATAAGGAACCAGCTTAACTCCAACTTGTAAATTGCTACAAATTTCAACAAGTGAATTAAGGAATAATCTCGGCTTAACTTCGACTTGTAAATTGCTACAAATTTCAACAAGTGAAGATAAGGAATCAGCTTAACTCCAACTTGTAAATTGCTACAAATTTCAACAAGTGAATTAAGGAATAATCTCGGCTTAACTTCAACTTGTAAATTGCTACAAATTTCAACAAATGAAGATAAGGAACCATCTCAGCTTACCTTCAACTTGTAAATTGCTACAAATTTCAACAAGTGAAGATAAGGAACCATCTCAGTTTAACTTCAGTTAAACATCATCTTCGGCTTAACTTCGGTTAAGCATCATCTCAGTTTAACTTCGGTTAAACATCATCTTTGGCTTAACTTCGGTTAAGCATCATCTCGGCTTAACTTCGGTTAAGCATCGTCTCGGTTTAACTTCGGTTAAACATCATCTGGGCTTAACTTCGGTTAAGCATTATCTCGGCTTAACTTCGGTTAAGCATCGTCTCGGTTTAACTTCGATTAAACATCATCTGGGCTTAACTTCGGTTAAGTATTATCTCGGCTTAACTTCGGTTAAGTATCATCTCGGTTTAACTTCGATTAAGCATCATATTGGTTTAACCAACTTGTAAATTGCTACAAATTTCAACAAGTGGTAAACGCATTCTTCTTCTCTCTGCCCCCCTAGTGTGAACTTAAAATCCACTTGGGTTCTCATCATACATGTAGCTTCGACCTTGTCGTCGAGGTTTAATTCAAGTCGAGGTTGTCGGCCTTGGTTTCTCTATTGATCTTACTTGGCTCCAACCTGAGTTTGATTTTCGGCTTCACATCGGCGAGCCGTTTCTCTTTCTTGTTCCGATGCCTTTGTTCCCGGTATGTCCTCCTCGGCCCTAGCATACTTCTCAATTCTGGCCAACTTTAGTCTGATCTTGTGTGTTTCCTTTTTATCTTCTGGGATCTGAGATCTGCTTATTGTGCTCTTCTCTTCTCGGACTTAGGTGCCGAGATCTTATCTTCTGGAATCTTGGATCTGCTCACTCAGGTTGAGCTCTTCTTTTCTCGGACCTACTCATCTAGGCCGAGATCATGTCTTCTGGGATCTGGGATCCGAGATTTGGGATCTGCTCACTCAGGATGAGTTCTTCTATACTTGAATGTTATCTTCTTGGGAGCGCTCATGCCCCCTATCTTTGTATCCCTTCTGGAAGGGTCTTCGTTCTTCCGCAGGTATCTATCCTTCCATACCTGGAGGTTATCTTCGTTGCTTCAATCTGTTGTCTTTGGTGCGTCACCTTCCTGGCCGGCGTCTTTCAATCCGTGACTCTGGTCACGAGTTTCTGTGTTGCGGTTGTCCCCTTCAACGTCAAGGTTGATAGATCTCCCATTCCCAGTAGGAACGTTGTCTCCAGTCTAATCCTTCTGTCCATCATTGGCCATCTATTCTTCTTTCTTTCCCATAGACGGCGCCAAATTGTGTGGGTGATTTTCTGACCACACTGCCCGCTTAGTAACCAGCTGGAGAGTACTGGTAGAATAGATGGCACCTGACTGACCTGTAACAGAAATATAAGAATCCCGCGGTAGTTTCGACCACCCGGGGGCACTCCGATGATCAAGTCAGTATATCTCTCAAAGATAAATCAAGTACTAAACTCACAAGCTTAAGTATCAAAAGCATACCTTAGACCCATGGGGGTGCCTCTCTTTTATAGCCAATACAATCCTAGTCCTAATAGGAGCCTGACCCTAATGGACTTAGGATTACTGCTAATCTGGGACTCCCAGTGGGATTAGGATAAACTCTCTAAGGCCCCGTTTGTTTTGGGTTATGGGGAGGGTATTGGGACTAGTAATACCAAGGTATTACTAAAGCCCCTGTTTGTTTGCAGAGAAAGCCTTGGGACTATTAGTCCCTTGGTATTGCTAATACCCTTGGAAGGGGGATTGGTAAGGAGGAGGTAGAGATGGTATTAGAAAATAGTGAGGGGATTAGAAATTTTTTTATTTTTTATATATTGGGAATCTTTTTTAAAATATAATGTTTAATTTTTTATATTTTTTTATTTGTTTTATTATTTTATATAAAAATAATTTAATAATTCCTCATTATTAATCCCCTCACTATCAATCCCCTCACTATTAATCCCCTCACTATCAATCCCCTCACTAACAATCCACTCACTATTAATCCCCTCATTATCAATCCCCTCCATTCTATCTCCCAAAACAAACGGGGCCTAAGAGTCTTATCTTTACCAAAACTGAAGTCTTCTCCCAATCTAGGACTCTTATCCATATCTAGGTTGAGTTCCCTTTTTATTCTAAGACTCTTGTCCTTTATCCATTATCTCGGATTCCGATATCTTCGGAGATAACCTTGGCTTTACCGAGATCACCTCAGAGTTACGACCAGGACACGTGGCACCTCGGCTGACACGTCGGCGTCACCTTGCTACGTGTTGGTACTCAGAAAATATATCCCCACAATAATCAAGTTTGTATATTTGAAGCAAAAAATTGGAATTAATTTTTGAAAATATGAATTATGTAAAAAACAAATTAAATTTACCAATCACACCCCTGAGAACCACCAAAACAACTCACTTATCTCTTCTCCAATACGATTAGCCTCCAATTCCTCGTCCACGGCGACTACCGTGTTGCTTCGGCGACTACTACCGATGAAAAACCTGTCGGAGCTGCGAAATGATACCGTGCGAGATGAAATCGCCACAAGTCGATCCACGTAGTCTCTCAGCTAGCATCGTCCAGCTACTTCAAAAGCTAAATTCTCTCCCGACGGCGCGTTCACCACGACCGGTACTCCGAGTCCTTGCTAATGGAAGTACAATCAGAGAGTCCTCGCTGATGTGTGGAATCTACGGAGACTTCGTAGCCTTTGTCGGACTAGCCAATTGAGTACGATCTTCAACCATCGCTGGAATCGAACCTACCTTATCGTCGACTCACGCTTCCGATCTCAATCCGAAAACTGTTCCCGCGATCTTCTGGAACTGTGGACGAAATGATTTTATTCAGTACATCTTCCTTAGTAGGATACACAGCGGACCTGCACAACAGACATGTTTGATTGGACAAAAGCCACACGTCAATGCAATTAGTATGAAAAGTATGAAACCGAAAGTGAAGAGAGGAAGAGAGTTGATCAAATCGTTGGAGGAGTTTCGCTGCTCGTATAAACACCGATCGTGATTTTATTCAGTACATCTTCGTTAGTAGGATACTCAGCGAACCTGCACAACAGACACGTTTGATTGGACAAAAGCCACACGTCAATGCAATAAGTATGGAAAGTATGACAACACAAAGGAAGTAACCATAGCTGATCGTTCCTATCGAACTTTGATAAACGCACAGCGCAGTCTCCGCTAACGATGTTTCCGATGGCAGAACCGAAAGTGAAGAGAGGAAGAGAGTTGATCAAATCATTGGAGGAGTTTCGCTGCTCGTATAAACACCGATCGTGATTTGAATCGTCGCGGTTGTTTCTGGAGGAGACAACGTCATCTACGGCGGCGAAGGAGCGGTTGTTGCAGTGGTGAGTGATAAAATGGAGGAGGAGGTAGAGAGAGGCAGTGACGATGATAAAGAAGGCGATGATGATGATTACTATAATTAGTGAAGAAAACGGAGACGAAGATGACAACGGCGAAGAAGAGTCGTTGTGGTTGATCTGAGGGATAGTGACGATGGTGGTACCTCCTTCGACGATGAGGAATGGCGGTGAATAAACATTGTCTACACGAGGCATGTTTAGAGAGAGAGAGAGGGGAGGGAAGGGGGGTTGATGGAAGGTTGGTGTATTTAAGTCACCGGTGGGAAAGAAACTGTTACGAGAAGGAAAGGCCGCTGAGAATTAGGAGGCACGTGAGGAGCACGTGGCAAGAGAACAGAGACACAGAGAGAGTATATTGGTAAGAGAAGCGTCTTTTCTATATATATATTGAAAATGTTTATGAAAATAATCATCAAATATTTTTGACCTTTAAATTACATATTATAATTTATTATATATGTAATCTAAGAATTTAGAATTTAAATTTTTTTATATTGAGATCTCAATATAAGAGAATTTAAGAGATTCGTATAGCGCATGATATATCCTGTTTTGATGATTTAATTTTTTAAGAATTGATAATTATTTTTAAAATTATATTTATTTTTTATTTTTTAAAAATAAATATGATTCAATTATATAATTATTGATATTTAATTATTTTGATTTTTTATATGAATATTTTATTTATTAAATTTAAAAAATAAATAATTGAAATTATTAAAATTAATTTTAAAATAAATTTACTAAGTCCAAACAATTCTGCACTGTGTGATTTTTCTCTCTCTAGAGTGGGCGTCGTACAGTGATATCGAATGCCAACGAATAAATGCTCTTATGGGTGGTTTTAGAGAGAGAAAAAGAGGGTGTGCGAGTGAAAGAGAGAGAATTTACGGCATTTGACTAGATGGACTTGGCCATTGTTGGAAAAATTATTAGTTGGCCTTTTGCATCATGTGATTATTTAACTTTCTAAATTTTAAAAAAAATTATTATAATTATCTTAAAGTAATTTAATATTTTATCTTATGGTATACATGAAATTTATAAGTTAACTTTTATGTTTATAACTTTTAAAATTATTAGTTTAAAAAAATTAATATATATATAGTACAATTTTGATAATTTGTATAAAAAAAGTTAAACCTAATTAAATGAGATTAACTGAATTATGACATATCTCTTCTTATTATGAAAATATACAAATTTAAAAATTATAATTAAAGCAAATATATAATTTTAATATTAAATATGAAGTGAAGTGATATTTAACAATAATTAATATGATATTTCTATTATTAATCTAATAATTTAAGTTACATCTCTTTTAATTTCAATTTCATAACTAAAAATACAATATGAATATAATCCACACACGAATTTCTAGTCTTTATGAATAAGAAGGTTTCAAAATATTTTTAAACTTTCATCATTTTCTTTTAATTTTTTTTTATCTAATTTGATTTTAAATTTGAATAAAAAATTTGATTTGATATGAATTACTTTAACTTTTTCATTAAATTTTTATCAATTTTTAAAAGAACTTTCATTCTTATCCCAATTTTTTTTTTCTTTTCACCAATTTTGATGGAAAATAAATAAATAAATTTCAACGTTTCATCTCTTTAAATTTTTATCAAATTATAATTCGATAAAAAATATATTAAGGGTTGAATATTCTCTTAATTGGAATTATAGTGAAATAACATCATGAAATAATCAAAATTTGAGTATGTGATTGGTTGAAATGTATAATTTAATTAATTCTCTTCTCATATTTGTATAAAAATTGACACTTATGACTACATCATTATAAGTTAGATTATGGAAAACATTTTGGCGTCAAACATTTTTCATTTGTAAATATGCTACATATTAAAAATGGAAGAAAAAACAAATTGTGTAACTTTTTTATATGTGTTTATCAATTTTGTTTTATAAACATAAACAATTGATGTTTCAATTTAAAAAATTAAAAACTAAAAAAAAAAATAGATTGGGTTTCTTAGACATAAAAGAAACCATCGAACTTTTTTATATACTATTAAGATGGACTATTTTAATCACATAAAAAAAATAGAAATTATACTTAGAGATTATCCCTATATATTATGCTATTATATATAACTATAGTTGTAACAAATTAACTATAATATATATGAAAAGTTATATTAAGTTTTCATTTTCAATTAATTGAATTATAATTAACAAACTAACAAATAGCAGTAATGGTCTAATAGGATAGAAAGAGGATAAAAATAAAAAAACACAATGATATTTAAAAGTTTTAAATTTACTGAATTATACAAAAATCTAATGTTATAGTAAAATCTTGAATTCTCAATAAATTTTCACATTTTTTATAAAATAAAATGACAATAAAAAATAAAAAATTTGATACCCATTTTTTTATTTCAATTTTATGGTCTTCACTGAAAAAAACAAAATTTGATCAAAATCCTTAGCATGGAACGGACATAGATACTTCGATTGCAACCATAATTACCAATAATTTTTGTCTACCATGGAAACTTCTAAACAAACACATAAACCTCAATAAAACTGAAACCAAAACCAAACCAACAGTGGAGAAAGAGAATCACACAAGGAAAAAATAAAATTAAAAAATAACTAAATATATAGAATGGGAGAATGTTACATCCAACAACTTAAACCTCACCTAACCCAATCCATTAGCTCCTCTGTTAGTGCCCGCGAAGTTTAGAAGTTGGGATAACTAATCAGATTATTCTTTAAATAAGACTTGAAAATTGATTAATTTGTCTCATTAAATGATTTAAAATTTTGTTATATATATATATATATATATACATCAGAAAAATAGATAATTATATTACTAAATCATAATTCAAATTTAGATATTGTCATTTTTTTTAGATCCATATCTAAATCTTTATCTTTTTTTATTTTTGTGTGGTTTCTATTCAGGTTTTTTGTTCTTTTTTTCAAGTTATTTGTGATGGAGTTGTAGGTTTCTATTTTTTTTTTTAAATTTAATTTATCTGTTGTTTCTATTTATTTTTAATTATTATTATTTAGGTAAGTTATGATGTGAGATAAATATGTGATAGACATGTGAGTTTTATTGACTTAAAATATAATGATGGGAGATATTTTCAAATTAGATTTGTTTAGAAAAACTTTAAAGATTTTTAAAATTTAAAAATGGATATTGAGATGCAAAAGAAAGATTTTAACTGAATAAATAAAAATCAAATTTATTAATTTTATCTGTTTGTATATTTGATTTTTAGTTTTTTTTTTTTTTTTGTTATGTTATAATATAATATATAAGATATAGATAGATATCTACAATTTTTATGAAAAATATTATCTGATTTTTTGGGGAAGAGTGAAGAAAGACAAGTTTTAATATTTCTTTTTGGAAATTGGTGAGAGAGATTAGGATGGAGAGATTGTGAAATACTTTTGTTATTAAATAAATAAATTAGTCAATAGTTTTTTTAATCTATTTTATAAATTAAAAAACTAATAATTTAGAAAATTAATTAATTTGTCTCATTAAGTGATTTAAAATTTTGATAGATATACATCAAAAAATAGATAATTGTATTACTAAATCATAATTCCAATTTAGATGTTGTTATATCTTTTTGAGATCCATAGCTAAATTCTTATGTTCTTTATTTTTGTGTGTAACCATAGTGTATTGGAGAAATTGAAAAGGGTGCTACAATAATTATGAAAGAAGTCAAAAAGGTTGGTGGGTTGGGAGAAGTCAATAAATGCTAAGTTTTTTTTTTAAATCAAAGAATTAAAAAATTATGATTAGGATATTGGAACTCTCACAAAGCCTGGAAATTAGAAACCTCCTTTTCCTTATATAATACTAACCTATCACCTGTGCTATACACGGGATAATTTTAGATATTTGTATTTGTTTTAGATTTTTTTTAATATATAAATTATGTTTTTTAAGACTTTTTATAAAAATAATTTAACAATCTTATCACTAACTATAGTGTATAGGAGAAGTTGAAAAGAATACTGCAGTAATTATACACGGATTGTATCTATAATTATTTGTATGAGGTGATTTTAAATATTGATCAGGAGTTTTTGACCAAATCAATAAAAGTAGGCATGTGAAAAGACATGTGGATTGAAAAAAGTTAATAAATGCTGATTAGAGAATTTTGACCAAATTAATAAATGCTGAGTTTTTTTTTCTAATAAAAAATTTAAAAAATTCAAATTGGGATATTGAAACTCCCACAGGCCTTGGGATTTAAAAATCCCCTTTTGCTTAATATATAGTACTAACATATCACTCGTGCTATGCACGGATTGTGTTTACAATTATCTATATATGTGAATTGCGATTTTTAAATGCTTTTTTTTTTTAAATGCCTTCTTTTTTTCTTTTTTTATATTATATTAAAGTTTAATATTTTGATAATAATCATATGTATTAGACTTTTCAAGGAATTAAACGACTTTTTTTTATTATTATATTATATTAAAGTTTAATATTTTGATAATAATCATATGTGTTAAATTTTTCAAAAATTTTTTTTTATGCTTGTTCTTAATGCATTAAAGTGTTATTATGAGGGATAATAATCATATGTATTGGGACTTTTCAAGAAATTCATATGTGTTGGATTTTAAAGAATTTTTTTTATGTTTGTTTTTAATACGTTAAAGTGTTATTGTGAGGGTAGGACTTGGGAGCTGGGAGAAGTTAATAAATGCTAAGGTTTTTTTTTTTAAATCAAAAAATCAGAAAAATTAGATTGGGAGATTGGAGCTCCCACAGGGCTTGGGGTTAAAAACCCCCTTTTGCTTAATATATAGTATAGATACTAGCATATCACCCGTGCTATGCACGGATTGTGTTTACAATTATCTATATATGTGAATTGTGATTTTTAAATGTTTTCATTTCTTTTTTTTAAAATTTCTTCTTTTTTTCCTTTTTTATATTATATTAAAATTTAATATTTTGATATTAATCATATGTGTTGGACTTTTCAAGGAATTAAATGTCTTTTTTTTTATTATATTACATTAAAGTTTAATATTTTGATAATAGTCATATGTGTTGAACTTTTCAAGAAAATTTTTTTATGCTTGTTCTTAATGCAATAAAGTGTTATTATGAGGGATAATAATCATATGTGTTGGGACTTTTCAAGGAATTCATATGTGTTGGATTGCAAAGAATTTTTTTATGCTTGTTCTTGATGCATTAAAGTGTTATTATGAGGGTAAGACTTGGGAGTTTGGAGAAGTTAATAAATGCTAAGATTTTTTTTTTTAAATCAAAAAATCAAGAAATTTAGATTGGGAGATCGGAGCTCCCACGAGGCTTGGGATTAAAAACCCCCTTTTGATTAATATATAATATAGACAGAAAGATATAGATTTCTAATATTAATTAAGGAATTAAAGAACGGTAGTCTTACATGCACTCATTAATATATTAATTAGTGTACCAATATAACTGATATTATCATTTTAAAATTATAACGCCACCTATTATATGAATTATAAAAATTTAAAATTTTAAAAATTATGACATATCATCTATTTACACACTATATAGGAGCATGCAATAATTGTTTGGGTCTATTCCAAATTTAAAAGCATAACTAGCACGATAGCCTGATTGTAAGCCAGTCTATATATTTGGGCAAAAACAAGTAGTCGATCAACGTTCTGGGGTTTTCCTAGCTACATAAATCGAGAAGCTCCTTACCCATGGTTTAAGTCAACTGTAAGCAATCTCTCTCTCTCTCTCTCTCTCTCTCTCTATATATATATATATATATGCAAGTTCTGCTTGTGAATTGTGATAGTTTCTTTGCTTGTCTAATTTAAGAAAAATATTTTTGAAAAAAATTATAAGATTTATTACTTTATGTATTTTTTTTTTTTAAATTCAATTATTTTTGTATGGAACTTCTTTTATTTATGATTTTCACTCTATTTCAAAAAATTCACTTTCTCTCTATTTCGTTATGATTTTATGGAACTTCTTAAATTCACTCTATTTAATTTAAATTTTTGTACCCATGGTATATTAATTTATTTATGATTTTCACTCTATTTCAATCAGGAACGATCATGGTTTAATTTATTTGTGAACTTCTTAATTTAACTTCATAAATAAATTAAACCATGGGTATTTAAATTAAATTTTTTGTATGGAACTTCTTAAATTCACTCTATTTCGTTATGATTTTCAAGATTCCCTTTTCAAAAAATTAAATTTTTTTACTTTTCATATTTTTTTTGTTTTACTTTTATTGAATTTTTTAATATTTTAGACAATTCTTTTAATTTATAGATACCCTTAATGTAAATACATTTAAAAAGCCAACTATGAGTAACAATCTTGTAAAGATATATTTGAATTATAAGTATTTTATGACTTATAAAATGCTCTGTTTCTGAAATGCTATTTTCTGACTAATTAAATGATTGTCTTGTTTTATAAACTGTATTCATGGCGTCCTTAGCATCTGTTACTGCTACTGTTATAGTGATCTCTATCAATTCGAATGCTTGGAACTTCTGTTTATTGTGTTGATGGCCATTATATACGTCTGTTCGGTCTTCATGACCGTATGTACTGTTCTGCTATTGGATGTACCACACATAACTATTATGCTTTTTGTATGGAATATGATTCTGATTCTCTGTTACGGTTAATTAATCAATTTGACTTACAAGAAGGACATCACTCATGACCTCTTTACACTGTTGTTATTCACTGGGCTCTAGCACATCTTTTAATTTATATATATGTATGTGATCAAGTGCAATAATGGCGTCGACCTTACCTCAGTTTTGTTGAGCTAGCTTTTGTGCCTCACTGTGAGGTTCCCATCTATCGAGGCTTTTTGGGTGGCCCCGGAGACACCCTTACAGCAGTCACTCATATGTTATGAACGGTTTTACTTTGATTATGTATCTGTTGATAATGGGAATATAATCCCTCTTTTGTTTGTGTTTTAGCAACCTTACTATGCTTTGATGTATATATGTGTGTATATATATAACAAGTTCATTTTGTCTCACGTAAGTCTTCACAACTCGTTAGATGTTTTATTTTCTTATGTATTAGCTTCCGCTAGCCCCGATTGTGTGATTTGTACAGGAAGACCTTTGGTAATCACAGATTATTAGCCGGTTACGGTGCTAGACTTATAAGGGCGGGTTTGGATCATGATAGTGCCAATCCTTATTTCATCAACTCATACATGTTAGAAGACAAACTCAATTTGAGTTTGAAGATGTTGAATTCCAGAGAAGAGAAGAAGCTGCCAAAGAATTCAAGAGTGAAGAAAAGGGGTCTAAAATGAAGAAAAAGATAAAAGCAGTTGGAAGCAGAAGAAGTTTCATAAAGAACCACAATCAAAAGCTTAAGGAAGCAGAAATACTGTAGCACACGATTTACACACAATTTGTTGAGTCAATAAATAGAGAGCTTGAATGTTCGTGTGAGATAAAGTAGGAGAAAAATATAATCTCCAAAGAGGAACATATCATCTCCAGATAAGGACAATTCTAAGAGAGTAGAGAATTTGAGAGTTTATAGAGAGATAACTTTGTCTTGTATAATTTGTTTGTGATTGAATAAAATGAGTGTTTATTCAATTAATTCCTCTCTTTCTATATCAACACAACCAGTATAGACCCCTCTCCCACTATTCAACAGTGGTATCAGAGCTAAAAGAGCCAATTTGGGCCACAAAAATTCCAAAACAGAGACGAAGAGAGGGTGTTTTCAAATTTGCCCAAATTTTGAAGTAGTCGAAATCCAAATTTGACTACACTAAGAAAAAAAATCGCACCGCAGTCCGAATCGAGTGTCCAACCCACTGACATCACCTAACGTCATTGTACGTAAATTAGAAGGATTGTTCCAGTGTGATGCGGTTGAGGTACAACCGTGATCTAAACCGTTCAATCTATTTTGGCTAAATCTAAGCCATTTGAAGTATGATTTTGACGATCCAATAGTGTTTTCCAACTATTTAGAGCATTCCAAACACACCATCTCTTATAATGTTCCAGACTCGAGTTTGCATTGTTTTGAACGGTGATTCATATCTTGTTTCCTTTGTCTTCCTCTTATCTCGGTTATTGGGTTGAAGTCGTGTGTTTGGAACAGGTTGGTTGCTTGTTTTTCCAAACCTTTGTTGCCTAGATTTTGGCTCTGCCGCTCGAGCGGGAATTCTTGCGCTCGAGCAGGCTTTACAAATTTTGCTCCTCCGCTCCAGCGGGCATTCTGGCGCTCGAGCGGGACTTGTCAGTTCTCAACACTTTTTGCAGACATGCAAAATACTGGGAAGGTGCATTCGACGCTCGAACAAAGCTTTTCATGCTCGAGCGGAAGTCCGTGTCTGACACTCAAGCGAAGTTTTCCCCGCTCAAGCGGACTGCATGTATAACAGTCCATGAGAAAGGCATTTCAGATTACTTTTTCATATCTCTCTCTCTCTCTAAAACTCTTAGAAATTCCAGATCTTGACTCTCTCTCTCTAAAATACACCTTATCTCTACATTTTCATCTAGATCCATGGGGATCTTCACCCTGGTGTCTTTGAGAGAAAGGTAGAGCACTTCAAGAGCTTTGTTTTAATCCAAGTAGAAGTGGGTTTCGACATTTTTGGAGTTTCAACCTTGCTTTGCTCGTCTTCTCTTTTTGAGGTATGGATTTTCTATACTCTCATATGGTTTTTAGCTTAGTTATTTGCTATTGCTTATAGATAATGGGATTTGGGTGTGAAATGAAAATAGGGCTTTTTGATAAATATGAGATAAATGAGTATGGGGTTTGAATATAAGGTCATGTTATGCCAAAATGGTTGATTTTGGTATTTGGGTTAATATTTGGAAGTAGGGGGATTTTGCCCTAATTTGGTGAAATTATTATTTTGTATAAATAATTGGAAATGGTATTGAAAATGTGAAATTGGATGATCATTGATATAGGTGGTGGGATTGGATATATATTATCTCACACCTTTGGAAGTTTTGAATAAACTATTTATCTTGAGATTGAATATCTGTTTAGATATAACTGTATTGAGCTATCTGTGAAGGATAACTATGGTTGTTGTAGAAATTACATGAGAATTAGGTGATTTAAAACTAATCCATTGTTGGTTGTCATTGAATATGACCGCGTTTTATATGCATTGTATATGTATGCTTATTTGGGAAGAGAAAGTGGATGTACTCCATATGTATGTTTGTTAGGAGGAGAAAGGGGATGTACTCCACATGAGATTATGTTTATAAGTACATTGTATATATACGTTTGTTGGGAGGAGAAAGGAGATGAACTCCAGGGAAAGTAAGTTGGCCAGAGTGTTCTGGATAAACGTCCTGAAGCCTTGTATATACATGGATGCCGATTTCTGCGGATGAAACATCCATAAAATGGTAGATTAGAGAAGTTATGTGTGTTTTGTATGGTTGGGAAAAACCATTGAGTTGTAGTCTCCATTTGGTTATTGAAAGATAATGAACTTAACTCATGAATTGAGAAGTATAGATGAACTGGAAATGAATTGAAAGATAATGAACTTAACTTGTGAATTGAGTAGTGTAAATGAGCTGGTAATGAATTGAAGGAAAATGGATTAAGGTTTGAGCAACTTAGAATGATATGAATATGCAAGTTTGTGGATGTTTTAGTACCGGCATTGTTTATGTACATGGTACTTATACTTTTGCTAAATCTCATATATTGTGTTAGATTATTTCTACTGGGTTGTGGCTCACCCTATATGGGAACATCATTTTCAGGTGCAGGTGATATACTTCCACCAAGGCAATAGCGTTGAGGGACTTTTGGGAAGCAATGGCTTCTTAATTATGTTTCATTATCTGTGTGTTTTTGTTATCTATAAAGCCAAGGGCTTAAGATGTAATGAGTGGGGCTTTCTTTTGTGTAACCAAGCAATGACTTGGGAAGATGTACACCTACAGGGCATATGTTAAACTTTTATAAACAAACTCTGATGAATGAAAGTACTTTATTTCTACTATGTCTTCCACATAGCAGGTGGATTTATTATGTTATTTTGAGGGCACTACATCTATACAGTTAGATTTTGTAAATTTTATACCAGCAATTTGCAGATTTTATTTGAAGAGATGAAGTGAAAGAAAATATTCTTTGCAACGGGAGTCGAAGAATCCAACAAAGAAGACATCACAGACAAGTGATCGAAGACATCCTAGATATCATGGACGAGACAAGAAACAGGTGGTTGCTCTGTGACATTGGTGAGAAATAAGTCAACATGTGGTTGTACAACGCAATAGACAACAGATGGTTGATCTGCAAGAGAGAAGAAGTCAACAGGTAGTTGCTTCGAGAGATAGAAGTCAACAAAGGGTTAATAGAAGAGGACAATAGAGGGTTTTTTCATGAGGAAGAGATCCTGACAGAGGACATGTACATTGCTATAATTGTAATACGTATGGCCACTACAAAAGTGAGTGCACAGAAGAGGTGCAATGCTACAACTGCAGAGGGTATGGGCACTATAGCCATGAGTGCTTGGAAAAGGAAGACCAAGTACATTTTGTAGAGAATAAATGAGGGATGTTGCTAATGGCACGCAATGATGTAATTAACAAATTGAGTTTGAGGGGGGATGTTGGAAGACAAACTCAATTTGAGTTTGAAGATAGTGAATTCCAGAGAAGAGAAGAAGTTGCTAAAGAATTCAAGAGTGAAGAAGAGGAGTCCAAAATGAAGAAGAAGATGGAAGCAACTGGAAGCAAAGGAAGTTTCATAAAGAACCTCGGTCAGAAGCTTAAGAAAGAAGAAATAATGTAGAACACAATTTACACACAGTTTGTTGAGTCTATAAATAGAGAGCTTGAATGTTTGTGTGAGATAGAGTGAGAGAAAAATGAAATCTCCAGGGAGAAACATAACATCTCTAGATAAGGAGAATTCTAAGAGAGCGGAGAATTTGAGAGTTTATAGAGAGATAGCTCTGTTTTGTATAATTTGTTTGTGATTGAATAAAAAGAGTGTTTATTTAATTAATTCCTCTCTTTGTATATCTACACAACTGGTATACACCCCTCTCCCACTACTCAACAATCCAACCTTAACCTCATGGAGGTTCACTTTGCATGTATTTTTTCCTACAACTATTGGTGGAGATGGCCTTTCCCGCTACCAGACAAATTTTCATGAAATTGAGGTACATTTCAATGTCCAAGCAATTGTTGGATTTCTGAATCAAAATAATCTACATTTTCAGGCTGATGTACTTTTTGTAATTAGTGGTTTATCTGTCTGTTTGTTTCTAGCAAATTGGTAATTAAAGTCTTGAAAAGAATTTATGGTTGCTTGTATGCAGTGAAAAAAGCACAAGGTTGTTATGGAAAGGTACATTCTTTATGCTTTAGTCATCTATTCTATACCATATCTCTGATTGGCTTTCTCATGCAACAATTCTTGCATGAGAAAAACTTTGATGGAGGTTTAAGAGCAACATTAGATTACATAAATATAATGTGTGAAACTTGTAGAAGTTTAACAATTCAATTTTTTTTTTTTCTTACCACGAGCATGGCTAATTGTGTGAAGCACGATGCATCAATGGCCTCTTTGAATGGGTTGTGTACGGGAAAGAAATAAATCTTCTCGTATGATCCTGTTGATCAAGTTTGCACTCCTCCAAACGTCATCGCTTTGCCACCTGAAAACACAAACGTGAGCTAACCGGTGGGTGTGTGCCGGAAACCCCTCCGATGCCTAAGTCAGCAACTAGACAATAGACAATAAGCTCTATGTATTCTAGAGTAAGAATTGAGATACCTATACAAAGGTCTGGTCATGAGCTTTTATAGACTTTGCTTTGGCACAATCCTAGTAGGATTCCAACTCTCCCTATGAGAGTCCCCCTAGGAATCACACACCCTACTCACTACCAATCAAGTGAGATGGTTTTGCACAATCCTAGTAGGACTATACTCTCCTTAGTCCCCCTAGGAGTCATACTCCTACTCACTACCAACCAAGTGAGATGATTTACACAATCCCAGTAGGACTCTAACTCTCCTTAGCAGAATCCTACTAGGAGTCTCATCACTGCAAGCCAAGTGAGATGGCTGAACTTTTTACCTCAGTTATACATTCTTGCCCAAACTGATTTATCTCAGTCCCCTGCCCTTTGGACCGTGTGATCGAAAGTCGATCTAACGAATGCCACCCTGCTGAGCTATACACAGCTCGGCCCTCGCCATTGATGCTACCTTCTTTTAATAAGCTGCTGCAATCACACCGAGCTAAGTTACCTCGGTCACACGCTTAAATAATGATGTAGATGGCACCCGGTCGAGTTATATCAAGACCGACCGAGCTATACCAAGCCCGACATCCTTTCTCACCAATACCTCGGCTAACCATCAGGCCCACTTATTTCGGCTGACATCTTTACCTCGGCTGACATTGCGGTCAACCAAGTTACTTCAGCTCTGTGATACTTTAAGCACTACTATCAGTCTTGACTTCGAGATGACGCTCTGTAGAGCTATCGTTTAGCTCGGTCCTCTTTCTACCGATACCTCGGTCCATAGTTCGGCCCAAACCCTAAAATATGAGATTTCTTGGCCTAAGACCGAGCTACACCAGCCCTTATCTCGGCCCATTACACGGTCCAACTCCCAAAGAAGACTCTTCCTAGCTCGGCCCAATTTGTTTACAAATTACCCTCTCAATTGCCCCTTAATTCCATCTGCGTAGCATGATTGGGATTATTTTTCCTCCAGCTGAGCTAAGAAGTTGTTCGGTTTAACGGCTTGTTCGGTCCCAATAAGCCTTGTCAGTTGCTTAGCATGTCCTTCCACTAATCTGGTACGACGTTATTCCCAAGATACATGGCGTGCCCCCAATATCCTTGTTCTCCTTGTTACCATCGTCATGCCAAAAATTTGAATAGCCCTGATTTTTGCCTTTAACGTATATATCCTTCGAGTTTGTATACGTCGAGTCGTTCTTTCTGTGTCTTGCCGAATAGACTAACTTGGTTTATACGAACCTTGCCAACCTGTTTTGGTCAAGGTAACCATCATCCCGATCAAAGAGTTCCAAAAATTTGTTAGTCAAACCTGCCAACCTGCTTTGGCCGAGGTAACCATCATCCCGGCCAAAGAGTTTCAAAAATTTTGTTGGACATATCTGCCAACTTCCTGCAGCCTAGATCCTTATCTCAGCTTAAGAGAAGTAAGTGTTGGTTTTTCCAGCCAATCTCTTCAGTTCAGATCCTTATCTTGGCTAAAGAGAGCTCAGTGTTGGTTATTCCGGCCAACTCTGAGTGAAGTGTTTGGTTATCCCTGCCAAACGTCCTGTAGCCTGGATCCTTATCCTGGGCTTAGGAGAAGTGTTGGTTTTTCCAGCCAACCTCTAAGTTGGTTATTCCGGCTAACCTAGAATAAAGTGTTTGGTTATTCCGACCAAACGTCCTGCAGCCTGGATCCTTATCTTGGGCTTAGGAGGGGTGTTGGTTTTTCCAGCCAACCTCTAAGTTGGTTATTCCGGCCAACCTAGATTAAAGTGTTTGGTTATTCCGACCAAACGTCCTGTAGCCTGGATCCTTATCCTGGGCTTAGGAGGGGTGCTGGTTTTTCCAGCCAACCTCTAAGTTGGTTATTCCGGCCAACCTAGAGTAAAGTGTTTGGTTATTCCGACCAAACGTCCTGCAGCCTGCATCCTTATCCTGGGCTCAGGAGAGCTAAATGTTGGTTATTCCGGCCAACATAGAGCTAAGCGTTTGGTTATTCCTGCCAAACTTCTTGATTGCCCCCCAAGTCGGCCAAAGACTTGTTGGTCCAACCTGCCAACTTCCTGCAGCCTAGATATCCTTATCTCGGCTTAGGAGAGCTAAATGTTGGTTATTCCGGCCAACAAAGAGCTAAGCGTTTGGTTATTCCTGCCAAACTTCTTGATTGCCCCCCAAGTCGGGCAAAGACTTGTTGCTCTTGGTTAGTCCTTCTTTCCAACCGTGCTAACTTTTGCCGAAGGTGTTCTATCCAATATCACTGTTTGTATCGAACTCTACCTTGGTGTGCATCCCATCTTCCTCTACCAAGATGTGTTGGTGCACTCGCTCCATCAGGGCTTCCATAGTAAGAGGTGGCGTCATTGTTATTGAATCTCTCAATTTATGACCCACTAACAGACCTTGCTTGTATTGTGCAATAGCTAGGTTTGTAGGATAATCTGTTACTTGGTTGAAGGTCTCCCAATACCGATTGTCGTAAGACTTCAATGTTTCCTTCTTGCCCATGCTGATAGAGAGAAGCTGGTCAATCTCCACCAGCGTCTTGGTGTTTGTTCTGAATCTGGTTACAAATGCCTCCGTTAGTTGCGCCCATGAGGCTATACTACCTTCTGGTAACCTTTCAAACCATGCTAAACCCATGTCGCCAAGGCTGGATGGAAACATGATACACATTAAGGGCTCGTTTCGTCGATACACGGCCATAACTTAGCGAAAGTGGCTTAAGTGTATGTAGGGGTCTGACTTCCCCTCATAAGTTATGAATTTAGGCTGATGGAAGCCTAAGGGTAATGGTGCGTCCTCAATTGTCGGGATGAACGGTGAGCTCTGCAACCTTGCTAATGCTTTGTCTGCTGGTTCATAGGCGAGACGTGGTTCTGGAATTCCAACCTCGACACTCCTATGTGTTCTAGGAGCCAATTGTTGTAGTGCGGAGACTCTGCGGGGGTCACGAGCCTGAGTGTCTTCTCTCCTTCGAGCCCTTTCAGTCTTCTTTCTCTCAGGTCTGGAGTAGCGTGTCCTGGAAGTCTTTGATTGTGTATTACCCGACCTGAGGCTTCTACTTTTAGTTTGTGATAGTGTGACTTGTCTGTCATGATCTTCTGAGTGGCAAGAGTGTGTGTTGCCTCTGCTCCCCTCTTTTGTTGCCACCCCTTTGCTTTTTATCTTGCTCTTCATAAACTCTATGTCAGCCGCTATTCTTCTTATTACTTCGTCTTGCTCCCTTACGCGATCTTCGAGAACCTGATGATCCATCTTCTGCCTCTGTCTATCAGGGCTCCGAGAGCGGTGTGGACTTGAGCCCTGTCTTCTTCTTGCTTCTCTCCGCGGATTCCTTCGCTGGGGATGTAATTCCGCCATGGGTGGGATAGAAGGTAAACCTTTGCGCCTCCCACCCCCTTCTGGAATTTGCCCATCTATAGCAGATTGTGGCAAGTCTTCATTGTGCGCCATTGCTTTCAACTAGAGAGGAAAACTTGATCAAGAGGTTTTGCTCCTTGTGCATTTCCCACAGACGGCGCCAATTGTACGAGCACGAAATAATTCTTCTCGTATGATCCTGTTGATCAAGTTTGCACTCCTCCAAACGTCGTCGCTTTGCCACCTGAAAACACAAACGTGAGCTAACCGGCGAGTATGTGCCGGAAACCGCTCCAATGCCTAAGTCAGCAACTAGACAATAGACAATAAGCTCTATGTATTCTAGAGTAAGAATTGAGATACCTGTACAAAGGTCTGGTCATGAGCTTTTATAGACTTTACTTTGGCACAATCCTAGTAGGATTCCAACTCTCCCTATGAGAGTCCTCTTAGGAATCACACACCCTACTCACTACCAATCAAGTGAGATGGTTTTGCACAATCCTAGTAGGACTATACTCTCCTTAGTCCCCCTAGGAGTCATATTCCTACTCACTACCAACCAAGTGAGATGATTTACACAATCCCTGTAGGACTCTAACTCTCCTTAGCAGAGTCCTACTAGGAGTCTCATCACTGCAAGCCAAGTGAGATGGCTGAACTTTTTACCTCGGTTATACATTCTTGCCCGAACTGATTTATCTCGGTCCCCTGCCCTTTGGACCGTGTGATCGAAAGTCGATCTAACGAATGCCACCCTACCGAGCTATACACAGCTCGGCCCTCGCCATTGATGCTACCTTCTTTTAATAAGCTGCTGCAATCACACCGAGCTAAGTTACCTCGGTCACACGCTTAAGTAATGATGTAGATGGCACCCGGCCGAGTTATATCAAGACCGACCGAGCTATACCAAGCCCGACATCCTTTCTCACCAATATCTCGGCTAACCACCAGGCCCACTTATTTCGGCTGACATCTTTACCTCGGCTAACATTGCGGTCAGCCAAGTTACTTCGGCTCTGTGATACTTTAAGCACTACTATCAGTCTTGACTTCGAGATGACGTTCTGTAAAGCTATCGTTTAGCTCGGTCCTCTTTCTACCGATACATCGATCCATAGTTCGGCCCAAACCCCAAAATATGAGATTTCTTGGCCTAAGACCGAGCTACACCAGCCCTTATCTCGGCCCATTACACAGTCCAACTCCCAAAGAAGACTCTTCCTAGCTCGGCCCAATTTGTTTACAAATTACCCTCTCAGGTTGTATTTTGTTTTGCCCAAATTACCCCTTCGATGGCAACAATTACATGTTTGTTAGGTCCTATGCAATTACGTGGCTTGCATAGCCAAAAGAGCCTTTTTCTTTTTTTTTTTTTAATTTCTTATTTTGCCCTTCCTTTGTTTTTCTTAATTTTTCATTTTGTCTTCTTTTTTTTTTTTTTTTGGTGGAGTTTTGAGGGTTATTTTGGAAAAATCAGCTTTCATAGAGGTATTATTTTGATTAATTCTATTTACACACAATATAAACTCTCCGTACACCTCACAAATAATTTTTGGATATAAATTTTTGAATAAAAGTCCAAAAAATTAGATGCATCCAAGTTAGATGCATTTATTAATAAAAAAATTTAAAATATAAAAAGATTCGATAAAAATAAAAACAAAATTCGAACAAAAATGCACAAAGGTTTTTTTTTTTCATTTACTTTTAGTGAATTTTTTAGGATGAATTACACTTTGCCTCCCTAAAGTTTCACCCCATTTTCCGCTTTGGCCCTTTAAATTTAATTTTTCTCACTTTGGCCCTTCATGTTTGCAATCTTTCTCACTTTAACCCTTTAAATGTAATTTTTCCCACTTTGACCATTTATGTTTGTAATCTATCCTACTTTGACCCTCCATATTGGCAATCTATCTCACTTTATTCGTAAACTAACTTCCATCTAAAAAACTAACATAATCTGCCACATCACTAACATATCAGCTCTATGTGTCATGTTAAAAATTCACTAAAGATGTGAAAAATAAATAATAGAAAACAAAAAAATTGAAATTCTTTTTTTAGTCTTTAGTGAATTTTTTTTCAAATTTATTCATAAACATTATTACATTATAGATGCGTCTAGATTAGATGCAGCTAAAAAAATTAAAACAAATTTAACTAAAAAAAGAAAAAAGTTACTAAAGACAAAAAAAAAATATGAAAATATACTGATTCAAACACCTATATTGTTAATTCTGAAATGAAAAATTTACTATCATTTTTTTCATCTTTAGTGAACTTTTTTCTTTTTTAAGTTAAATTTGTTTTTATTTTTTTACCTGCATCTAATTTAGATGCATCTATAATGTAATAATGTTTATGAATAAATTAGAAAAAAAAGTTCACCAAAAACTAAAAAAAAAAAATCAAATTTTTTTATTTTTTTGTTTTTTGCATCTTTAGTGAATTTTTTACATCACATATAGAGCTGATGTGTTAGTGATTTGACAAATTCTGTTACTTTTTTGGATGAAAGTTAGTCTAGGAGTAAAATGGGAAGGGTCGCAAACTGAAGGCCCAATGTGAGAAGGATTACAAACATGAAGGATCAAAGTAGAAAAAATCAAACTTAAAGTGCCAAAGTGGGAAGGATTGCAAATATGAAGGACCAAAGTGGGAAGGATTGTAAAAATAAAGGGCCAAAGTGGAAAAAAATCAAACTTAAAGGGCCAAAGTGAGAAATGGGTGAAACTTTAGGAGGCAAAGGTGTAATTTATCCAATTTTTTTAATATTTTAATTAATTAATTTTACTTTTTAGATGTAACTGGATTTGAATATTTCTCAAATAGATCATTTTTTTTCATAATTTAGTTTCTCTCTTTTTCTTAATATATATATATATATATATATATATATATAGATGCATCAAATTAAATACATTTATTAGTAAAAATAAATAAGAATATAAAAAGATTCAATAAAAATAAAAACAAAATTCGAACAAAAATGTATACAATTTTTTTTTTAAAAGATTTTCATTTATTTTTTGTAAAATTTTAATCAATTAATTTTACTTTTTAAATGTATCTGGATTTAAAACGTTTAAAAAAATAAAAAAATAAAAAAAACCATCACTGGCAAAGTATAAAATTTGATATAAGTTTGAGAAAAAAAAAATACAAAAAATGAATATATACAATTTTTTTTTTTAAAGATTTTCATTTATTTTTAGTAAAATTTTAATCAATTAATTTTACTTTTTAAATGTATCTGGATTTAAAAAGTTAAAAAACAAAAATAAAAAAACTATCACTGGCAAAGTATAAAATTTGATATAAGTTTGAGAAAAAAAAAATACA
Source organism: Camellia sinensis (assembly GCF_055761805.1). Classification (NCBI taxonomy): domain Eukaryota; kingdom Viridiplantae; phylum Streptophyta; class Magnoliopsida; order Ericales; family Theaceae; genus Camellia; species Camellia sinensis. The sequence goes on from NC_138962.1 coordinate 95,902,498, forward strand.
AAAAATGATATGACTTTTTTCATATAATTTTTTCACTGTACCGTTTGAAACTACCCCTTTCATGTCAACAAGCCAAAAGAGGTGGAGGGGGGGCAGAAATTATACTAACAATCTCTACAGTTTGAGATTTGTGTCACTTTGTTTCATAACTTTTTAATTATAATACATTTGATAAAGGATTTTGAATATTGTTCCAGATGATGATAATTAAATATATCATTGCTTAATTTTAAGGGCAAAATCATCAATTTGATAAAAATAAATGTCAAAAAAATATTTTTGAATTTTTAAAAATTATTTATACCCGCTAAAGATAAAATTATGTAAATTGATAAATCTTTTAAACATTTATTTATTTTTATTTTTTTTACAAAATTAATTTTAATTATGTGTTTAAATGATGAACATATAATGGGTGGTTTTTATTTTCATTAAATTAGCTTTTATTTTTTTCAAAAGTCAAATATGGCGATAATTTTGATATTATTATTAAACAAATCCATTAAATTAAAAAATCCAAAACTAAAAACATTTTATATATTAAATATATCGATTACACATTAAAATCTTAACAACCACCCATTACATGATCATCATCCAAACACATAATAAAAATTAATTTGGTAAAAAAAATAAATGTCTAAAATATTTATCAATTTTACATAATTTTATCTTTATTGAATAGAAATAATTTTTAAAATTTTAAAAATATTTTTTTGACATTTATTTTTATCAAATTAGTTTATATTTTATCAAATTGACGATTTTGCCATTGAAATTAAGCAATGGTATCTTCAATAGGTTGTCTAAAACTTGGGCTGATATTATTTACACTGTGGCTTCTAGGGCAGATCTGATGCAATTTTTTAGGAGTAATGCTGTGGTCAAGCTTGGGGATGGTAGAAGAATTAGATTTTGGTCTGATTGCTGGATAGAGGGTGTATGTCTTAGAGATGAGTTTCCTAGACTATATTCTCTATCAGTTGATAAAGAAGAGTCTGTATTCATGTTTCACAGCAATAGAGATGTATATGGGAATTGGGTGTTTAATTTTAGGAGGCCTCTTTTTGCTTGGGAGGAAGCAGAATTGAGTAGATTACTAGTACTTCTGAGTAGGCCTCCTTTGCTTAGAGCTAATGTGGCAGATTGTTTGACTTGGAATGCAAATACAGCTGGTTGTTTTAGTGTCTCATCTGTTTATCAGTGGTTTGAATTGGGCTTTGGGTCTAATAGTTTGATCTATACAGTTTTGTGGAAAGCTCCGGCTCCACCAAGAGCACAATTCTTTGGTTGGTTGGTGTGGAAGGGTAGAATCAAGTCTGCTAGTTATTTACGCAGACTTGGTATCCTAAATGCCAATGTTGATGTTTGTTGTGTGTTTTGCAAAGAAGAGGAGGAAACTATTAACCATGTGTTATTTCACTGCCCTCGTGTGTGGCTGATCTGGTCTTATTTTGTCAGAAGGTGGGGGTGGCAATGGGCTTCACCAGGTTCTGTTCAAAGTGTGATTCAGTGGTGGTCGGGTTGTAGCATGAGGAAACTGGAAAAGAAGCTGTGGAGTGTAATTCCATATGCTATTTTCTGGTCCATATGGAAACAGAGGAATGACTCGGTGTTCAATGGGGTGGAGCCTAATTTTCTAGCTTTGTGTGAATCTATTGAGGTTCGAATTGCTTTGTGGATTAAGTCTTATGTCCCAGCTCTGAACTTCACTGTCAATGACCTAGTGCATAATTTGCAACAGATCAGAAGATGCTTGGCTTAGGAGTTTCTGCAGCATATTGAATGGGATTTTGTGACTTTCTACAGCTCTGGTGGGGTAAAGCAGAGGAGGTTTCAATTGCCGGTGTGATGAAATGGTCTGTACTGGTTGATCTGTGTGGGAGAAAGAATAGTATGTTATGCTCTGAATGCAGTATGGCTGGAGTGCAGTTGGAGTTTTTGCTTCTGATGGTTAACACATATTAGGTGGTTTGAATTGGTGGTAGACAATGGTGTTGTAGTAGTGGGTAGCTGTTGACTGTGCACTGGTTTGCTGTGGACAGGAAAGGTGCTCTCCCCATCCTCTTCTGCCAGCTGCTGAAGTTAATTGATTCAGCTGGGGGCCAATCCATCTGAGGGTTGTGCTGTGTGGTGTAACTAGGCTTAGCAATTTTGGAAGTTTGTTGTTCTGCTATGGTGCCTTCTGGGGATGTGTTGTGGTGATCTATTGGTGTTTTGAATTTTGGTATGCTATGGATGAATTTTGGTCTGCTATAGTGGGAAGGCTGAAGGCAAAGGGTTCATGGGCTGTGTTGTTTGGGAAGCCTATCTCTGTTATGGGGCTCATCAGTTTCAGTGTTCTGGTTTTTGGCCTACTGTATGGTTGTTATTATCAGTTTGCCTTCTTAGCTCCCAGGTTGACTCTTGCTGGAATTTTGCAGTTTAATTCTGTTTCTGGGTTGGACTGTGCTGAGGAGGAAGATTCAAAATTGGTCTGCTGTTGGTAGCTGGGGGTAGGTGCATGCTGGTTATGAGATTTGGTACACATAGTGGGTCTGATGCTGTTATATACTCCAAGGAGAATATCATGTTTTGGCTGTTACCCCATCACATATTAATAGAGATGAGTGGGTTTGGTTTGCTATGTTTGAGCTGTGGGAATTCATTTTTGGTGATTGTAGTGCCTAAGCTATCTGTTTTTTCTGGTTTTTTCTTTGTTGTGTTTGCTCGTTGGTTTCTCACCAACTTGGAGGTTGGAGCTTGTTTTAGCTCCAAGTTCCACTTTATTGATGTAATTTTCCTTTCCATCAATAAAGTTTTCTTTTTGCCGATCAAAAAAAAAAAATTGTCCTTATTTGAAACAAGATTCAAAATGCAGGATCAAATGTGTCACAATTGAAAAATCAAGAACCAAAGTGACTTGAACCCCAAACTATAGGGACTGTCAATGTAATTCGCTCTTTTATTTTTTTTTTTCTTATTTTTCCCTTGCTTTATTTTTTAATTTTTAATTTTGCATTTTTTTTTAATAGAGTTTTGAGGTTATTTTGAGAAAATTAGTTGTCATAAAGGTATTATTTTTGAGTAATTCTATTTACACATAATATAAACTCTCAATACACTCCACAAATAGTATTCGAATATAAATATTTGAACAAAAGTCAAATGTTTGAATATAAATTTATGAATATAATGTAGTTGTTCGGATATAAATAATTGAATGGAATATATATATATATATATATATATATATATATATATATATTTGAATAATTTATTTTTATTCATAATTTTAAATTCAAACTTTTGATATTTGTTCGAAAGTTTATATCTAAAAACCATTTGTATATATATTGATAGTTTGTATGATGTACAAATAGACTCTCCCATAATTGTTTCTTGTATTATAAAAAAGATAATTTTTCCTTATTTTCTCCAATAGTTAGATAGAAAGACTTCTTAGTTTTTTGAATAGAAAGACTTCTTACTTTTTTAAAATAGCATCAAGTTCGATTTTGAGCAATTCAAAACATATCCAATTAATCAATTGAAATAAAATTATTCTTCTTTAACCTCTGTCGAATAATCATTCTATTAATTTTGTTTCAATTAAAGCAAACACTACCATAAAGTAAAAATAAATAAATTAAAAAAAATGTGCAAGTGGCATGGGCCTAATTAACTAGTATACATATTCTAATATAAAAAGTAAAGATCGTTGGTGGTGTTGACATTTTTTGTCTCATATTTTGAGTTTTTTCAAAATATTCTTATATTTGGAGTTTTTTCAAAGTTTATGCAAAGCAATGAGACTTGAACTTATGTCCATAAGTTTATTTAATAATGAAAACCTTACCACTTAAGCATCATCATAAGCAATATATGTAATTTTTTTTTTTGTGGTCATTATTCTTATAATCTTATTTATTTTCGAATTGCACATGTATTGAGTGCATAGACCGCTAGCATACCTATACTAATAAGTGGCACTTGCTATTTAGCATAGGTTGCTTTTTATCTTCCACAAGCACCCCGTCTTTGTAGAATCCGGATCCTTGCCCACACAAGCCTGCGGTCATCCCTGCAGCACCCCCAAAATGACGTCGTTTTGGGAGAAATTTCAATTTAAAAAAAAAAAAATAAGCAGAGCAAAAACTAAAGGGGAGGGGAAGACGAGAGAGAGGAAGGGAGAAAAAGGAAGAGGGCGCCGCGCAGTCGCCGGTGGTTTTTTTTTTTTATCTCTGCAACTACTCCATTCAATTAATCATTAAATCCCCATCTGAAGAAAAAAAACCCAGAAATCTATTACCTGAAAATTCAAAACCCATTTCATCAAAACTTCTCAAGAAGCCTCTCTGATCCTTGACAAAGCCTCTTACGTACTACTGTTCAAGTACACCACAAGACAAAGGAGAATAGATAAAGAGTTTTAGAGGGCTTGTTTGGCTTGAGAGAAGATGGAGTTATTTCCAACACAACAAGACCTTTCTCTGCAAATCAGGCCCCCAAACTCCAAACCCACATCAGGTTGGAGGAGGAATGGTACTAGTACTAAACAAGACATGGATTTTGGGTTCTGGAAGAGAGCTTTGGTTTCTGCTCTGCTTCTCCTGATTTCTCTCTCTTCTTCTCCCCTCTTATTCTCCCTTCCTCTCTCTCTTCTTCCCCTCTGGTTTCTGCTCTGCTTTTTTTTTTTTTAAACTGAAATTTCCCCCAAAACGATGTCATTTTGGAGGTGCCGCAAGGATGGCCGCAGGCTTGTGCGGCCAAGGATCCGGATTCGTCTTTGTATTCTAAATTACTAGCATATCACTCGTGCTATGCACGAATTCTGTTTACAATTATCTATATATGTAAATTGTAATTTTTAAATGTCTTCTTTTTTTCCTTTTTTATATTATATTAAAGTTTAATATTTTGATAATAATCATATGTGTTAGTTTTTTCAAGGAATTAAATGTCTTTTTTTTATTATATTATATTAAAGTTTAATATTTTGATAATAATCATATGTGTTGGACTTTTAAAGAAATTTTTTTTATTCTTGTTCTTAATGCATTAAAGTGTTATTATGAGGGATAATAATCATTTGTGTTGGGACTTTTCAAAGAATTCATATGTGTTAGATTTCAAAGAATTTTTTTTTGTGCTTGTTCTTAATGCATTAAAGTGTTATTATGAGGGACAATAATCATATGTATTGGGACTTTTCAATAAATTCATATGTGTTGGATTTCAAATAATTTTTTTTATGCTTGTTCTTAATGCATTAAAGTGTTATTATGAAGGTAAGACTTGAGGGTTGAGAGAAGTTAATAAATGCTAAGGTTTTTTTTTTTTAAATCAAGAAATTTAGATTGGGAGATTGGAGCTTCCACGAGGTTTGGAGTTAAAAATCCCTTTTTGCTTAATATATAGTACTAGCCTATCACCCGTGCTATGCACAGGATAATTATAGATATTTATATTTGTTTTAATTTTTTTTAATATATAAATTATGTTTTTTAAGATTTTTTATAAAAATAATTTAACAATCTTATCACTAATCATAGTGAACAGGAGAAATTAAAAAAGCTACTGCAGTAACTATGCGCGGGCTGTATCTATAATTATTTGTATGAGAGGATTTTAAATGCTAATCAGGAATTTTGACCAAACCAATAAATGCAGGTATGTGGATTGGAAAAAGTTAATAAATGTTGATCAGAGGATTTTGACCAAATCAATAAATGTTGAGGTTTTTTTTTTTTAAATCAAAAATTTTTAAAATTAAGATTGAGAGATTGGTGCTCCCACAAGATTTGGGGTTTAGAAACCCCATTTTCCTTAATATATTTACAGTTATCTATATATGTGAATTGCGATTTTTAAATGTCTTTTTGTTTTTTTTTTTTAATGTCTTCTTTTTTTCTTTTTTATATTATATTAAAGTTTAATATTTTGACAATAATCATATGTGTTGGACTTTTTAAGGAATTAAATGTCTTCTTTTTTTTATTATATTATATTAAAGTTTAATATTTTGATAATAATCATATGTGTTGGACTTTTCAAGATATTTTTTTTATACTTGTTCTTAGGATGCATTAAAGTGTTATTATGAGGGATAATAATCATATGTGTTGAGACTTTTCAATAAATTCATATGTGTTGGATTTCAAAGAATTTTTTTTGTACTTGTTCTTAATGCATTAAAATGTTATTATGAGGGTAAGACTTGAGGGTTGGGAGAAGTTAACAAATGTTAAGGTTTTTTTTTTTTAATGTCTTCTTTTTTTCTTTTTTATATTATATTAAAGTTTAATATTTTGACAATAATCATATGTGTTGGACTTTTTAAGGAATTAAATGTCTTCTTTTTTTTATTATATTATATTAAAGTTTAATATTTTGATAATAATCATATGTGTTGGACTTTTCAAGATATTTTTTTTATACTTGTTCTTAGGATGCATTAAAGTGTTATTATGAGGGATAATAATCATATGTGTTGAGACTTTTCAATAAATTCATACGTGTTGGATTTCAAAGAATTTTTTTTGTACTTGTTCTTAATGCATTAAAATGTTATTATGAGGGTAAGACTTGAGGGTTGGGAGAAGTTAACAAATGTTAAGGTTTTTTTTTTTTTTTAAATCAAAAAATCAGAAAATTTATATTGGGAGATTGGAGCTCCCACGAGACTTGGGGTTAAAAACCCCCTTTTGCTTAATATATAGTATAGATAGATGTACGGACCATAAATGCTCTTGTATTTTTTTTTTTTTTTTCCTTTCTAATTTGGCTTTTTTGCTTGGTTTTATTTACTAAGAGGATTGCTATTAGTACCTGCTTAAATTTTTTGAACCCTTCATTTTTTTGAGCCCTCACCCTAAACCTTAAATCTTAAATTTCAATAAAATTTCTTTGAACACTCTTATCTAATACCAAATTTATCCCTATTTCATAATATTATCACACCCAAGGACACATCCATTTAATTTTTCACACCCTTTCTCTTTCTCCTTTTGATGACTGTTCATCTCCTGTTGAAAAGAACGCCGGCAATCATTGCATCAATAAACACTATTGCCTCAATGAAGAACATTGCATCGATGGTCCATCGTTGAAATTTTTGTCAACTCTCAACAAAAGGAATAATCGACTCGATGGTGTGTCCAACGAATACCATCGAAAAACTCATCAAAAATTCATGTCTACCAGTGCAAAAAACTCGTCAAAAATTTCTCTCAGGTAAAACCCTCACGAAACACATAATCTGGTATTAAAGATACAAAAATCGAACCATTCAACACATCAGTACCGACTATCTGCGTTACCGTTCGAAACCCATATATTGAACTAAATGTTTGTGTCTAGTACTGTATTTAGTCAACAAACTAGTACCAAATGGCTCAAACAAAACAACAACGATTGAAAACAACAGAGAATGTTAATGCAAGACAAATAAACTTACCAATGGAACACCAGCCTCATCAAGATTGTTGTTATCATTTTCCATTGCTTTACAAGGTGAAACAACTAATGAAGAGCAATACGTTGGACTTGAAAAGAGCTTTCTAATTCAAGGTTTCTGGTTCATGAGGGTTTATGGTGGTGATAAAGAAGATACATTCAGGGTTTTAAGATAGTTATGAAGAGTAACAAGTTTAGGGTTAATGTTGGTTAGTTATTGAAGAGTAATAGGTTTATGGTTTAGAAAGGGGGAATACGTATAGCTGGAGATGGAGGTGGGGGTGGAAGTGGGGATGGGGGTGTGGGTGTGGGTGTGAGTGAGTGTACAATATTATAGAGTGTTAGTGCTTATTTGGTGGCTGGTTGTAGGGGTGTACACAGTCTGGATTGGTTCGGTTCTGAGAAAATCCAAGAACTGAACCGATCCTAACGGTTCTGTGATTTTGAGAACCAAACCAGACCAGACCGTTACACTTGTAAAATCGGACCAGAACCAAACCGAAAAAACAGTTCGGTTTCGGTTTGGTTTACGGTTCCAAAAATTTCTATTTACAATAATAAATTGTTAATATTAGCAAAATAATTACTCAAACTAATTACATTTAACTCATGATAAAAACTAATAATATTAAGGCATTACTTAATATTACATATATATACCATCGTAATATCATTAAAATTATAAAAAAAACTAATTAATGAAAATAAAACTTGATATTATATATATATCTTTTAAAATTCGGTTCGGTTCGAACCGCGGTTTTTTCATAAAATCCATTAACCGAACCGTTTTTACGGTTCTCATATTTTTTAATCCGAAACCGAACCAATTCTTAATAGAACCAAACCAAACCGTATGATTCGGTCTGGTTCGGTCCGGATTACCGGTTTGAACGGATTTTTGAACAACCCTAGCTGGTTGTTCCATTAAATAATGTCTTTTAATGTAATTTTACTTTAATGTATAATTGTAATAAAAAAAATTAAAATTGAGAAGTCCAAAAAATTTAAGCAGGTACTAATAGCAACACTCTTTACTAATGGTGGGTTGTACTTTAGTTTCCTCATTTTGTCCTTCTCTTTTGTATTATTTACCAATATTGGTAGGACTAATTTGGATGAAAGATTTTTCATAATTATGCAAAGAGTCTTGATCAATTATGAAATATGAATATTTTATTTTTGGATAAATTATAAATACACCTTTAAGATTTGTTTAAAATATGAATTGACCTTATAATTCAAACAATTACTAGTACCCCTTGTTATTTTTTTAATTTAACAGAAATTACATAGAAAATAAAAATTTTAAGTACTTTCTTATACAACAATAAAATTATCAAAATTATTTATTGAAAAATATGTCTCATATATCTCAAATAGATCATTTTTTCCCATATTTTAGTCTCTGTTTAAAAAATAAAAATAAAAATAATAAAAAAATAAAAAAAGGTGCATCAAAATTAGATACATTTTTAGTAAAAAAAATTTAAAATATAAAAAGATTCAGTAAAAATGAAAACAAAATTTGAACCAAAATGCACACATGTTTTTTTTTTAGAGTTTTATTTATTTTTAGTGAATTTTTTAAATAGTTTAATCAATTACTTTTACTTTTTAGATGTATTTGGATTTGAATGTTTCACAAATAGATCATTTTTTTTTTTCATATTTTAGTTTCTGTCTTTTTAAAATTAAAAAAAAATTAGATGGATCAGTATTAGATACATTTATTAGTAAAAATAAAATAAAAATATAAAAATAAAAATAAAAATAAAAATAAAAATAAAAATTCAAACAAAAATGTACACATATTGTTTTTAAAGTTTTTATTTATTTTTAGTGAATTTTTTAAATAATTTAATTAATTAATTTTTACTTTTTAAATGTATCTGGATTTAAAAAGTAAAAAGAAAATGATACCCATCACTGGCAAAGTAAAAAATTCTGATATAAGTTTTTTTAAAAAAATAAAGATAAAAATTCAAAAAAAAGATGCGACTTTTTTAGTCCATAAACCAACTTTCCCAACACTCACTTAAATTATATTTTTTTATACAATTTTTTCATTTTATCATTTGACCAGTACCTTACACAGTTAGGGATGGCAATCTGAAACCGGCCCGATGGGGACCCGACCCCCCGATTCCGAATATAACGGTTATTCCCCGAAAAGTATCCCCGACGGACCGGGGATGGTGATAAAAAAAAAATCCCCGATGATATTCGGGCCGGGGATGGGAACACACGTTTCAGTCCCGGCCTGCCCCGGCCCCGGCCGCGAGCCCCGCCTCGTTGGTCTCCCCGAATGATATATATATTATATATATTATATATCCCGGTCATCCTATCTTTTATTCATTTAGATATATATTTATTTATTTAGACTTTTTTTTTTATTTCATCTCCATCTACTCTCTCTCATAAAGTAGATCTAGTCTCTCTCTCTCTCCATTCCTCACATCTCTCCTCCTCCTCCACGGATCACATCGCCATCGTCTCTCTCTCCCTCACTCACGGCGGCTCCTCTCTCTCCTCGCAGAACCCCCGCAACCACAGCCCTAAGAATGGCCACGGTGGCTCTGTTCGGCCTCAGTCCGTCGATCCTCCACCACCACATCCTCTGCCGCAGATCTGAACAACACAACCTCTGCCCGTCCTCTGCCGCAGATTTCGACATCACTCCCTCCTCCGTCGCAGCACCACTTCTATCCGGCCTCAGTCGCAGCTCCGGTGTTTGACCTAGACGACGGCATACGGCTTAAGCACTCCCTCCTCCGTCGCAGCACCATTTCATCACTCAAATCTGTTTTTTGTTTTTTTTTTTCAAATTATTGTTGATCACCAGTTCATCATCACTCAGATCTGTTTATTTATTTATTTATTTTTCAAGTTGTTGGTGATGAAGATGATGATAGTTTTGTTTGTGTGTGTGTTTGTGTTTCAGATTATTTTTTTTTTAAGTTTTTTATTTTTAAGTGGATGATGATTGTTGATGATCATGAAGAAACAGATTTAAAAAAAAAAAATTGTTGTGTTTCTGTGTTGAACAAAATTAAAAAAAAAACAAAAACAAAAACAGGTCGGGGATTTTTCGGGGTCGGGGAAACCCGATCCCCGTTAGGGAGCGGGGGCGGGGGGGTTGATGGTGTCCCCGTCAGGGATCGGGGGCGGGGACGGGGATTTTCTGGTCTTCGGGGATCGGGGACGGGGAGGGTGATCCCCGGCCCCGGCCCGCCCCGCCCCGTTGCCATTCCTATACACAGCCATTTTCTACCTAATGTGTATATATATATATATATATATATATGTGTGTGTGTGTGTTTGGGGGGGGGGTCCAAATGTTGTGTACTATATGCATTCTTATTTTTGTGTATATATATATATATATATATATATTATTAGTACTTCATAAATTATTTTGAATCCCTTATTTCTTTGGGCTCCACATATAAATTTTAAAACCGTCAAAATTTCTTTTCCCCCCTAAAATAATACTAAAATTGTTATTGTAAAACTATTTTACCCATTGAATGCACACCCCCACACCCACACATTCCAAAAAAACCCCTCTTCCAGAAAACCTTAACAAAACCCATCAAGAAAAAGAAGAGCCAATGTGATTACTGTCTCTACTATCTCATCCACCATTATCACAGTTGGTATGCTTTCTCTCTCTATATATATACATAATTTCTCTTGTAGGAAAAAAATTGTAATAATTTGTTTGGTTGATTTTGTTGGTAGATATTATAAAATTGTGAGTTCAACAGAGAACTACGCAACAATAGTATCAAAGTTACGCGATGAAAATAACTTTTGAACCTGATAATGGATTTGGGTTACGTCTGATAACTTTTGCAAGTGTTAAAATATTTTACCATTTAATATGTTAAGAAATTTTCATGTTCGGGCCTACATTTCCTGAACATTACTTATTTGTTCGGGAATGCCTTCCCGAACTAATAAGTAATGTTCTGGCCTAAATTTCATAACTTTAAAAAATGAAAACTTCTGCAAGTATTAATAATTTTGACCGTTCAATGTGTTAAGAAATTTTCATGTACGAACTTGCATTCCCAAACAAATAATAAATGTTTGGTTACTAGTTCCCGAACACATAAACAATGTTCAGGTCTGCGTTCCCGAATTTCGGTCATATGTTCGGGAGTTTAGTCCCGAAAAAATAACGAACATATTTTATTATTTTTGTCATTTTTTTCAAAAAACTTACCCTTACAAGGCCAATCTCCTCTGAACTAAGAACAACATCAAAACTACAAAGCTTCTCTAAGGTTTTATTGTTGTACTCCTCTCATCTTATGGAGTTGTTGTTACCAAAAAAATTTCCATTCATTGTCATTGTTGAAGAAGTGTAAGTAGTCAAATGATTGTCATTGCTACCACCGAAATATTGTCACCAAAAGGTTTTCAAGATTTTAAGGATGGATAGGTTTTGAAGGTGTGATTTGGGGAAGATGAAATGGTGGTAATAGAGGTGGGCGTTCTCATAAACTCTAATTCATGATGTAGTAGGTATGTAGGTTTAATTGTGAGATAGGGTGTCCCAAAATTAATGATATCATTCTTAGTAATTTTATTTGAGGTTATTATTGTAATAAAAAAAAGTTAAAAATTGAGAGGTTCAGAATAATTTATGGAGTGCTAATAGCAGCACTCTATATATTTTTCTAGTATAATTACTATAATTTGTAGTTCATAAATTAAGTTACACATTTTTGTGGTAATATTACACTCTTTTTTTTTATTCAAATTTTTTCTAGCTACAAGATGTGTAACATTACCATAAAAAATATGTAACATTATCGCAAAAATGCTTGACTTCATTTTTGAACTACAAATTGTCGTAATTCTACTAAAAAATTACATAATGATTACCAAAGAAATACGTTATACTACAAAAATACATAATAAGGTACACATGAAACACAAGTATATAGAATTTTCCACACACACACACACAAAAAAGTCATGCAAGTTATAACACTTTGTGGTATTGATACCACAAAAGCATCATAACTAAATCAGTTTATGTCATAACTAGAAATTTTATTGATCATAACTAAAATTACAATCACAATAGATCATAATTGAGTCATAACTCACACCAAACACAACTTAAGATATAACCAAAAATTTCTTCAGTCGTAACCAAAATAATAATCATAATAGATTATAATTAAGTCATAACCAACACCTCAATGACACATAATCAAATGTCACACAAGTCATGACTATATCATATCAAGTTATATTTTAAGGGAGCCTCTATTTACACTACCAATTCTCTCATCCCATACCATTATTTAATTCACACAACACAATTTTTATCGTTCTTTTTTTCTTTTTTAATTCACACCATCAATTTCCTCAAATACATTTGTCATTTAGCCACTAATTCTAACCCTAAAATCACCATCCATTGTTGCTACCTCTACTCTTGGCACCGAAGACACCAATGCCACCGCCTCCCTTAGCAGTCGCTCCACTGCCTCCTTATCTCTCTTCCTTTTCTCGTCACACACCTTCATTGCCACTACCGTCACCATTGTTACCGTCGCCACCATCATTCTCATCGGCCATTCTTGCGATACATCTCCTTCTCAATCGCAATATGCTTTCTTTGTCGTCGAGCTACTACGGGATTGCTCTCTCTCTCTCTCTCAATCGTGATCTTCTCTCTCTTCATCTTAGGGTTGTGGCGACACTGCAAATGAGGGACAACAAGTTCAAGATTGCGAAGGGAAAACTAGGGAAGGTTGTGGGAAACGGTGATGCGATGGGATTAGAGAGTGAGTGGTGATAGGTGGTGGTTTTGAGAGAATAAAAAGGATAACAAGAGGAGGAAGCCGAGGAGAGAAGGTTGCTAGAGAAGCAACGAGGAAGGGTAAGGAAGGTGTTGCGAGGATTGGGGACTAGTAGATGGTGTTGTTGGCATCAACACTAGCTAGGGTTTGTAGCGCCAAAAATGGTACCTGGTGCCAGAGTGTTTGAATGGGTGTATTCTTGTCATCTTAAGTAATTTTCTTAAAATGCAAGATAGTAATTTAAAATTTTGAAAAATAGTGTGAACTGAGATAATACATGGTGTGTGAATAGAAACTCTCATATCTGATTAGTGGGCTTATACAAAGCTTTCAAACAAAAACATTATGCAAATTAAAATACACTGCATGAAATTTATTTAAAATATGAATAACTCATTGTGATTTTAAAAATTACAAATACTCTTTTATCAAAAATATTTATCTAACAGAATTAATAGAAAAAATAAATTTTTTAACTACTTTCCTATACAACAATAAAATTACTTAAATTGTTAATTAAAATATGTTTGTGACATGATTACAAATTGTTCCCTAACTTAATAATTTATTAATAAAATGAGTAATTTGTTATGGAATTAAAATCTTAAAGAGGCATAATGTAATCCTAAAAAACAATTCGTATTTTAAACAAACATTAAAGGGTATATTTGTAATTTACCAAAAACATTAAGATAAACAACATAGGGCATGTTTGGTGTAACTTAAAAATAGCAAAATAGGCAACATATGGCATGTTTGGTACAACTTATTATAAGTTAAAAAATGATAATAAAACAACAGAAGTGAAAAGCACCTCTCCCCAGCTTCTAAATATTAAGTTCTTTTCATCTTATTTATGTTACTTTTTCCAGTTGTAAGTTGAAATTGTATCAAATAGTCTAGCACATACTCTCAAATAAAATAAGCTATAAGCAACTCATACAAGTTGCACCAAACAGCATCATGTACTACTGAAACATCCTTAAAATCTATTTGCGTTAGAACTGTGGAAACACTAAAAATGAGATATTTTGCAACTCTACTTTACAACAGCATGGTTCATTCAGGGAGACAGACACACAAAGTTCTCCAGAAGAATTTCAGTTATACAGATTTAATGATTTTAACATTCAAAAGTTTTACTATAAGTAAATAGTTACGGAGTAGAAAGAAGAACACATCTTTGGTGTGGGTCAGATCATTGAACAGAAGCCTGAATCCCTCTGTTAATACCACTCATCAGGCCTTTATCCGGATCACAAATGAACCTGTTCAGCAATTCAAATACATGAATAGATGCAGATATACATAAATATGCAGAAAGAGGGATATTAACAACTCTGAAATGTAAGCAATAGATAAATAAATCTCGAATCACCATGAGCTCAATATGTTTTTATACCAAAACTTAACAAGAAAGAAAACAACAAATTACAACAAAGTGACTTTAAAATGGTTTCAAAACAAACTGCATTTATTATAGAATCAGTTTGTCTCTCATTTATGGCATATCAAAATGTTTTCATCTCTGTTGCAGCATCAAATCCTTTGCATGCAGAACTGAAGGTCTGTTTTCAAGCTCCAAAAGTCATACATAGGGTTAGAGTTACGGTTAGGGAAGTACAACTGCGTTTGCCATCAATTCTACCCTTGTATTGCATGTATTAGGAGAAGTACGAGCGGTGGGAATATTCTCCAACTAGCGGGGAGCTCAAAAGTGAGTAGAAAATGTACTTTTAGACTCATTAAAATTGGTTTTCGTGGCTGAACGACATAGGACAAAGATGGGGTGCACTCACCTTCAAATAATGAGCCCAAAGTCAATGTGTATTGTATAGTAGTAGCAAATGTGGGCTTTTGGGACTGACTTTAATTGGTTTTACAGCCAGATGGGTGGTAAAATATGAAGATTTAATAGTTTCAAAAGGTAAAGCAAAATATTAGGGCATTGAGAACGAAAAAATGACATTTTTTGCGATCACATGAACAGTACCTCATAAATACAAATAATGCTGAAATTACCAAAATATCTCTAACCTAACATCAGAAAACAAATAAATAACAAAATAATTTTATACCTATCCTAAATAACCTAAACTATGATTCTACTAAGCCTAACAACTTTAGTATACATGGTTCCAATTAATTTCAATTGAGTTTGGCTGGGAACCAAGAAATTTCCAAATTTTATCGGAGGAAAGGAAGAGCAGACAAAGGAAGACTAGAGAAGAAGAAGGAGAAGAACCGGAGGATAGGCAAAAGAAAGAGATGGCTGAGAAAGATATAGTTTTAACGTTCTTCAATAGTCCAGTCTGGCATTCATTACATCAAGCCTGTAATTTGTAGACAAATCCATTAAAATAAAATAAAAAAAAAGGGAAATGAAGAACCTCTCAATTAAAGCCTAAAAATTACAATAATGTTAGAAACACAAACTAGTGTACCAACAAACACACCAACTAGACATAATATTAGTTGAATGTCCATTTGTTAAAAAAATAATTATGTTATTAGTACCTTAACTTGTTAGTGTAATCTATACAAATCTACTCCTATTGTACCACATTATAGAGCGTCTGGCGTTCCACATTCCTGTTCCCGTTCTCGCCCTCGCTTCACATAGAAAAATGAACGTTGTTCCAGGTAAACAGAAGATAATATCCCACAATTTGATTTCTGAACTCACAGATATCAGGGTAATTAAGGCTTCAACTGAAACACCAAAGTAGAAGTAATTAAGAGTTCAGTGAAACCAATGTGGGGACCTATCAGCCACTAGTGAGGCTGATGGGTTCTGCGGCCATAGAGAGGCCATCAAATAACCTCTGTTTTGAAAATCCAGCGCTGTCCCTATTCGTCCTGCATCAGCTATGCACTCACTTTAGAGGTTAGAGACTTAGAAGGAAGCTTGGATGTTAGGCTTAATGTAAGGATTTTTTGTATGTTCTTTAATTTTTACAGTAATGCTAGAAACACTAACTAGTGCAGCAACAAACATACCAACTAAGATAGAAGACATGTATGTGGGATCCATCACTTGATATCAGACTGAGAGCTTCTAAATTATAAAGTTATGCTAACATAACATAGAACTTTCTAACTTAGAAACTCCCAGTAGAATTTAAGAAATTGGCGGATCAAGTACTCATTCATCATAAATTGGCTGATTACAATTTTTTATTTAATAAATAATGTTACAAAATTATGAATATAATATAGAATAAATAAAATTTGTGAATAACAAAGCATACTACTATCCCTTTTTTTTTTTTTTTTTATACAAGTATAATTCATTAACAAAGAGTCTCCAAGAGGGTACCATCCGTATTTAAAAAAACAAAAAAAGCTATACCAACTAAATATCAAAGACTACATAAAAGTCTATACAAAATCTAAAATTTAATTCAAGTACATATTAACAATCCCCGACAACGAACAAAACAAATAAGAAAATAGCTTACTCTTAATAATCAAAATTAATTCTTCTTTGCCAACAAAAAGTTTTCCTATTCCTTTCACTTCAAACCAACCACAACGGAAAATGGTTCCCTTAATAATCAAAATTAATTCTTCTAACGAAAGTTTTTCTATTTCTTTCACTCCAAACCAACAACAACAATGCCACAGGGATCCTTCTCTTCCCACCCAAGCACCCCTCCACGAATAAGACACCCAAGCTAGGCCAAACAATTGAAGGACCAAGACCCACGAATCCCGAGCTACCTCACAATGGATAAGAAGATGGCTCACAGATTCTTTGCTGTGCTTACATGTGCAACACCAATTGACATTAATTCGATTCCTTTGAATCAAGTTGTTTATGGTGAAAATCCTCTTATTTTGGCACACCAAACAAAGGTCACCTTAGATGAGCTTTAGCCTTTCCAAGAGGAAGACAACCCCCTCCCATTAGCAAGGGCATCATTGCAAGAGTTATGTCTCGAGTATAGGTGTCAGGTGTGGATGCGTATCTAAAGATCAGACCCATCAAACTTCAAAGTTAAAGATACACATATTTGAAAAAAAATTGTCATATTTTAAATTTATTATGTAAAGATACAACGATGTTACAAGTGATATCATCGTTTGGGAATTGACTATTTTAGTTAGTTTTTTTATTTTTTTATGAAAAGATGTGTAGAAAAGTAGAGAGAGTGATGTGACAATTTATAATGACTTTTTGACTTTTTGGCTAAAATCTCAAGTCCCCAAACGTAGTTGTTTTACTCATTTTATAACAATTACACAACAATATATACATATAATGATAGTGTTAAATACAACTATATAAGAAGAATCCGATGCAAAAAACCACATACATATCCCACACTCTTGTCCATGTGTCAGGTGTCCGGCATGGGTATTTTATTTATTTTGAAAAATCCATGTAACATAGTTGCTAGCCAATGGTTCTTCCCCCTATCTCTTTCTTTTCCTTATATCCCCACAAAATCTAGATCATTATCTCTTTGTTGCTTTTAATTGATTAAAGAGATTATGGTAAACCCATAATATTTTCATAACAAAACTTGGATACATTAAAAAGCAAATTTTCAATAATCAAAAGCTCAATTTCAAGTGTATATGTATATCATGTACGCATACATATATAGTCTAGAGAGATTGTTCGTCTAAGACAAAGTTGCTGAACATATCATCAAACGTTACTTCAAGGGAAAAGTCAAACAAAGCTTCTAAGATTGTTCTTCTAAGACACTTTGGTATGAAATGTATCAGCTATCAGAATCTACAATAACAACAGCTTGTTGGGAAATAAATTTTATCTCTAATTTTTAAATCACAAGTATCATTCTACTTTTGGGTATTTTTGATGATCAAGACGCCAAGTTTTGTTGATTTCTCACTCTCATGTGTGTATTTAAGAAAGAGAGAACGACTCTTTACAGAAACTTCTGTATGGGTTGTTCTTTACATCTTTCATTTGACTAATTACGGGGGGAAAGACGGAGACAGAATTAGATGAGTGGTAGAGACGAAATTACTACTTAGACACGATGGCAACGGCGAATGATGAAGCTATTTGGAGGATGTGAAAAATTTCTTCAAGAAGCTCGTTGCTTAGGAGAAGATGAAGAAATATAGAGTGGGACGGTAAACACGGTTTTTTTTCTTTTTTGTAATGAGACTTTGCTCTGCTAGTCTCCTTTGTGGAGTAGGAGGAGAGAGAAAGAGTGGGTAGGCAGAGAGGGTGAGAGAAAGAAAGATGGAATGTTGGTGGGAGAAGACTAAGTTTAATGCTATGGACTTTGCTTGCCATTAGATTTTTATTTATACGCGTGGCATTCTCTTGTATTTAGTCAAGAGGATTATGGATCTTAAGGTCTAGAGGAGAGTACCTCCCTGTAATGGTTGGGCTTCTCTCAATTTCAAATACGTACTTGAGAGAACTATTCAAGCCTATGAGACCCACCAGAGGTCTCATTTCAATGATCCAAACCGTTTATTTTGTAAAATCCTTTGTATATATCATCCTTAGAAAAAATTAAGTCAATCCAATAACCGAACCCTCTTTATTTTATCGCATTTATCTCTAAACAATGGATGGTCTATTTTCAAAAACACACTTGTTGTCATTTTTTCGGATATAAATGCGATAAAATGTGATTATCAAATCGGCTTAATTTTTGCAAGGATGATAAACACAGACAACCCTACAAAAAGAGAGAGAGAGAGAGAGAGAAGATTTGGATCATCAAAATGTGTGGGCCCAAACAGTTCACTCAAGTTCATACCCCAACCCAAAAAGTAATTGACCAGATTAGAAGGACCTTAGTTGATTGAAACACAAATCTTCAGTAAATGATATTCTTCAACACCAAAAAAAAATCAAGAAATATCAGATGGCAATGGAAACAAGAATAACAACATTTTTGGGCAAATGGCCTACACCAATGCTCTTAATATTAACCCTAGGCTGAATATATTTATTCCATTGCTTTTTCACCTTTCGATGGAGAAATATCGAAAGCACTTAAAGAGAGTAACTCACAAGCAGGAAGGTTCGATATATCTGCAGAAACCGCACAAGGGATTCCCAAGTTCGATAGCGCTCCCCGTATGATTCCACATGGGAAGTAAAGATACATGCCTGTTGCTTGTGCTGCCTTACTTTCAGCCATAGTAGATGGATCTTGAACTGAACCAGAGTTTTGAGAGGACGGTTCAATTGACATGTGTGAAAGCCAGTTGAATTGATTGTCTTGTAGCACAAAGGTACCCTACAAGGCAAATGAAACCCGCTTTGTCAAATTCTTACAACAATTTTAAAATGCTATTTCATTTTAGGCCCCTAAACTTACTCTATGATTGGTCTTCAAATTGTCTATCTGCTTCTTGAAGAGCTCGGTCCAGAAATCCTTGCAGATGAACTTGATTGCCTCTAGATGATCACTGAACCGTGGCCGGTCCATCGTATACCTAATAAGAAGTGAAATTGTGTAATTCTAAGCCCTACCCTTATATCAAGGAATGAGGAATGATTACGAAATAGGTATCAATATCTCAAGAAATTCAATTGAAAGCTTCAGGTTTAGAATTTGAAAAGATCTTTTCTTCCTGAAATTCTCACAGCCACAAAATGATACAAGAGCATCTCCAATCCTTCATCAATTCAAAATGATGAGAAAATGTCTAAAAGTGTGCTCCAACCATTTCATCAAATTTGTACCAAATAAAAGGGAGAGGTAATTTTTTCCCCAAATCAAGATGACCCAAATCCTTCACCAAACTTCCAACATTCATATTTTTACTTAAATTTGATGAAATTTTAAAAATAGTAAACATAGGAGATGGTTTTCTTTCATAAAAAAATAGTTAAAAGAGATTTTTCGGATAAATTTGAAATTTTTCAAAAAGATTTGGCAAATAAAAGAGAGTAAGGAAAGACGTCTTCGATATCAGATGAACCTTTTAACCAAATTTTCACTCAAATTTGATGGGGAAAAAAAAAAAGGATTGGAGATGCTACAAGGTGCACATAATTATTGAAATGCAAGTCAATATCTACATATTCCAAAAATGCATTCCACTGAATTGATCAAAATAGGTCATCAGATATCACCTTCAGATCCAAAAAAAAAAGGAATTCCACGATTTGCAAAACCCTAAGCATTTTCGAACAAGCTATAAACAAGTGTTGAAGATCAAGAAAAACTAGGAATTTGAACTTGATTCAGGCTTTTTAATCACACAAATATATGAATTTGTGTGTGTAAATGGTGAACAAATGAGGAGATATGGGATTCGCAGAGAGTACCTTTCAGAGAGCTGGTGGCCGACCTGATAGCCGATAGCTTCGATCCTTCGAGCAGCGAGCTCTGGCTTGTTGGCGTACAAGTGATTGCAGTAAGAAGAGACAATCTCTGTCATCAGACTCTCTACACAGCTCTCTGACACCTCTCTCCCCATTCTCTCTCTCTCTCTCACCAATTGAAATGGTTTTTTTATGTACTTCACTTGACTGTTCACACCGCACCCATTCACTTGTTTGGTTTTAAGATTTTTGATTCACTTTATTAAAAAAAATTATTTTTTATTTTTATTGAATTTTTTTAATATTTTAAATAATTTTTTTATTTTTTAAATATATTTAAAATAAATGTACTTAAAGAAGTATAATATTTATTTTTAGAAAGGGAAATGATTTGTATCCCTAAAAAGTTGCCCCCTAATCCCCTAATTTCCAATTTTGGAAACTGTTTTCTTTTTTTCTTTCTTTTTTCCTTTTTTTTTTTTTTTTTTACCTGAAATGGAAATTAGGGGGATTCGGGCTCCCCCATTTTCGGGGGATGAATCACTCCCCTTTTAGAAAATATTAAGATAGCGTTTAGTTTAGTTTTAGAATCATAATTTAGGGTTGTTTTGGGAAGTTGGTTAAAAGTGACTTTTTGGCTTTTAACCAAGCTTTTGGCTTTTTTAGACAAATGATTTGGAAAGTTAGTAAAAAGTGACTTTTGACTTTTTTGATTAATATTTGTTTATGATGTCAAATCATAATAAAATGACTAAACTACCCCCATTTATTTAAAATATTTACAACTGAACCTATGTAACACATTGTGACCCATGAGGGGTAAAATTGTAATTGCACCGTTGGCTAAAAACCAACTTGCCAAATGAAAAAAAAGCCAAAAAAGTCAACTTTTGGCTTTTGCTACTAACCAAAAAAAGTGACTTTTAGCCAAGTTCCCAAAATAGCCCTTAATAATGGAGTTATATTTTGAATTTTTGAGTTGTTGAATCATAATTTGAAAAAAGAAAATTTATTTAGTTATGAGTTTGGAAAAAAAATTTGAATTGAATTTTGAATTTTTGAAATAAGTTTTCAAATGAGAAAAGTTGTTTGTCATAAGTTTTGAAAAGAATTTTTTAAACTTAATTCAAAAACTTATAACTCATAACTAAACACATAACTCAAAACTTCATTGAAAATTCTATTCAAAACTCATAACCAAACTCTTTTTAAAGTTTAATTCAAAAAAATAATTATTTAAAAAATTCCAAAATTCCAAAAATATTTATTATTTAACATATTAAAAAATATTCAACTAGTACTTTAAAATTAGAAATTTTTTGTGAAACCCCAAATTTTTGGGCTTTTTTCTAGGATAAAGGATAACTTAACTAATTTAACTTCAAAAAATGTCCTTAAGAAAGAGAAGAGTAGCTCAGGAAAGGACATATCATAATTTTTTCCTTTTTTTTATGGATAATATTGCCCTTTCACACACACACACACATATATATATCATATATATGAAAATCTAATCCATAAATACACGATCTCATATATTTGAAAATCTAATCAATAAAGATCTCGCAAAAACTTGATCTCAAAATCTGAAAATCTCACCGCCGACAATCTCACCATCGGTCAACAATAGATGATTCGCCGCCGACGATCTCACCAAATTTGTTTCGATCATGTGTTCTTCAACAATCTTGAAATATGTATCAATAAGAGCTTTATATTTCAAATTTGTATAAATCTGTATCAGAATTTGAGAGTTTCATCAAGATTAAGAGTATTGATCTAGTTTTAGAGGTTTTGCTTTGATCATGTGTTTGATTATTGTTCGAGTTTGCTTAGGTATGTTGATTTGTCAATTAGTCTTTTTTTTTTTTTTTTTGGTTGATTAGTTGTTGATTAGTTATTTTTGTTTCATAAAAAGAGAGTAAAATTGTATTCTAGTACTATCTACTCTGTTTTTGTTTAGGAGTAAAACTTTACTCTGGTACTATGTGCTCTGTTTTTGTTTGATAAAATGAGAGTAAAATTTTATTCTGGTATTATGTGCTTTGTTTTTGTTTGATAAAATAACAGTAAAATTTTACTTTGATTGCCACTAAGTTTTTACTGTAAACTGATTGCAAATTTGAAAAATGGTTCCAGCTCTTATGTTGTTATGCGAGTAGATCCAACATTACTGATAATAAAATGGATTTAATTTCTATGTTTTGTCACCATTAAGAAAGGACTTTTGTTGTCTTCTGGATGGGTGAATAGCATTCAAAGATTTGTTGAAGATGTAAAGGATTTCCAGACTGCATTATGTAAATATGCCATTGAAATAGGATTTGAGTTTGTGTATGTAAAGAATGACAAGTGTCGGTTACTACTATGTGTTCAATAAAAAACATTTTTACTATATTGTTGAATGGTTGTTATCCAAGTATATGATTTGCTTTGTGGTTGAATTTGATATTTTAATATTATTTTTTTTCATGTGGTTGGATTGGTTTCACGGGATAGAAGTTGTAGACCGGTTCTTCCTAGTTGATGTTTGGACGGACTACAAAGATACGCTGTTGGGAAATGTTGGAAGTATTCAAAAGGGTGTCATATATTTCGTGGCTGCTACTGTTAGTGGAAAGGAATGCAAAATTACTTTAAGGAGTCAAATGTACGTTAAAACTGTTTAGAATTGTAATTTGATGTATTTTATTTCTAATGTTCAGGTTAATGGAGGTGGACGATATAAAAACTAGGGTTGTTGAAGGTGTTTCAACAAGTGATTTCAGTTGTATTGAACTTGCGTTGCCTAATTTATTTTCTCAATTGAGGTTAAGATACAAACAAAAAAGTATTAAGGTTGATAAAATATTGATAAAATATTCCCCCCTTTGCGCACCCAATGCTAGTGGGTTGGTCAGAGTAAATATTTATGATTGGAGGTTAGACGGTAATGACAGTTTGCAAGCATGGTTTATTTTCCCAGTGGATTGTCAATGCGAGTTAGTCTATTATGGGAATGGTTATTGTTCAATTAACGACAAACAAGTGCCATGGATGGTGAAGTATCGACTTGAAAATCCGAATATTAAAAGAGGGGTTACGTATTGTAAAATGAAGGGGTATCTGAAGTATTCTACGAGTGACATGCCAAAAGATTCGCAAATGAGGGCCCCTTCTATTGTTGTGTTATCTAAAAAATATACTAATGATAATGTTGATGTTTGGCATTGCCCTCCAACGAAGGCCATTCCGATTCTGACACGGACTAAGTCTGTTGGTTTACCAGAGAGGCGAAGAGATTTGTTGTTAGGAGGTTTTGGGGAAAGTGGTTCAGTTATTCATGAACGCAGAGGTCGTCTGAGTTTGTCAGAGATTGATGTACGCAGAGGTGGTGATGACACTAGTGATGTTGATCCTGGTCCGTCGATTTCAGAGGTTGGTGTTAGCAAAGAGGAAGTTGATCGTAGAAGATCAGTTGTTATGGATGCAGCAGAATTTTCTAATGTTTTGCGAAATGTAATCATCAGGAACTTCTAATGGAGTTTGTTAACATGAAGATTTTAAGTAAAATTCTAGTCTTAAAAATAATAAACATTACTTTTCTTAACATGAAAGTAAACTTTTACTGCATTTCAAAGTAAAATTTACTCTGAATTGAAAGTAAAATTTTACTATGTTGTTGAATGTTTATCCATGTAATTTCTGATTTGTTTTCTGAATTTAAAGTATGTTAGTCCTATAGGAAAACATTTCCAACCTACACCAAAATTTACAACAATACACAAAATCCCTACTGCTCATAACGCAATCTTTGTGCAAAAATAATATAACACCACAACTACATATATTATTAAGAGACAAAATATAAACTGTATCATTGTATTCTATCTATAACAACGTTTCATTCTAATCCATAACAAGTATAACATGTATCATTGTTACTCTTTTAGCATTCTTTCACCTACAACTACTCTTTTAGCATTCTTTCATTTACAAAAAAAAACAAAATTACATTCATCATTCACATCAGATACAAAAAAATAGTTTTCAAAAGTCATCCACATCGTCGTCTTTGAGGTTATATTACTTGGCTATTTTTCTTTTGAAGTTAAACCGTTTCTCACCCCATGCTTTTGAAGAATCATTCAAAAATCAATACACTATTGATGCTTGAAAATTGTTAATTTCATCATCTTCCATAGACTTTGTAATAGGCTCATCTCTCATGATTTGACACATGATGTAACATACAATAATTCCGCAATCAATACTGTTAATAGAAATCAAAATCTTGTTAGATTTACTCAAATTTGAAAATCAACAAAATCATAAAGCTTACCATTTATAACATATAAACAAAGAATATTCATAAGGCCAAAGAAAAAAAAGATGTAGCGAAAAATGCACAAATATTGTAATGTGACATAGGTAAGCCCATAAAGATTATAGCCCACCATTTAAGGCCCAATACATAACTCAAATACTAAAGCCCAGCATTGCTAAAGCCCTACGTAGCAATAAGAACCAATGACAGCAAGACACATGGCAAGAGAAGGGCAAGCTACATAAGCAGACAAAGATCTGCAAAGTTATTACCACTGCACAGCGCCATTAATGAAGCCCCTTACAGCATTTATTGCGATAACCCCTCTCCGTCGAGACAGAACGCCTTCACCATGAACAAGGTAAGCTAGAGCATAGACTTTCGGCCAAGGTGACAGGTCGGAAGGGACAACGAAATGATTACCAGAGGATATAAGCAGACGTCGAAGATAAGAAGAAGGTTAAGCTTTTCTATCTCTAATTCATCTCTACATTTCGCTTCTCTCTCTAACTTGCTCGTCGGCGGGTTCACTGGGGGACTCCCCATTCCCCGTTGAACTCGTGTGCAGGTCTTCTAATGGGCTTGATCCCTTGGACACCGATTTGGGAAGCGTGGATCAACCTGACCCGTTCCATCTGGAACCCGCTGTATCATCAGTTGGCGCCGTCTGTGGGAAAGGTTTTTGTTCCACGCACCAGTTGTGCTCATTGTCGCCGGAGACCCTCTCCCAATAACCCCCTCCTACCACCTGTGAAGGTGGATGGTCACAATTAGATCCATGGCTTCTCACCCCAATGTTTTCGATCATCAAGCCGACCCTCCCAATCCGAATAACCCACCACAGTATTTCACCGAGCTCACCAACAGCATTAACCGCTTGGCCGAGCAAAACCAAGCCCTGATTAATGCTCTACTCCAAAGAAACCTTCCTATGCCTTCTCCACCACCTCCAGATATTCCACCTAACCAAGAACGAGCCCCGAGCCATACTATCCTGCAACCTAACCCACCCAACTTGGAAGGCTTACGAGCTTCCCTCCCTGATATAAACCTGCTACCCCGGGCCCCGCATCCATCAGCCCCGGTACCAACCCCCGAAGGAGAGGCCAGTAGTGTCCAGCCCCCGCTCTTCTCCGGTGGTGACAACATTCCTTTCTGGGATGCAGAACTCCGAGCCATGAAACTCCAGCTCCAAAGAGTCATGCAAAACATACAGCATAAACCATCCACCACGGCCAACTCGCCGTTCGTTGCCTCTATCCGGGACAAACCTCTAACCCCCAAGTTCAAAATGCCCACCATCGACTCTTTCGACGGTACAACGGACCCAGTCGATCACTTGGAGACCTACAAAACTCTCATGATCCTCCATGCAATCCCCGACGAGATCATGTGTCGGGCTTTCCCGGTAACACTCAAGGGGTCGGCTCGACTTTGGTTTAGTCAACTACCAGCAGATTCTGTCTCCACTTTCCAGCACCTCAGTGACTCCTTCCTCTGCCATTTCATTGGAGCCCAGCGCCAACGACGTCCAGCAACCTAACTCCTTAATATCCGTCAGACCGAGGGGGAGTCGCTGCGTAGTTTCATTACCCGCTTCAACACCGAAACCTTGCAGGTAGCGAAAAACGATGACAAGGTCATCTTTACGGCTTTCATGGCCGGTCTACGGTCATCTAATTTCTTTTTCTCCCTCTCAAAAAACCCCCCGACCTCCATGACAACCCTACTCTCCAAAGCCTAAAAATACATGAATGCCGAAGATTCCCTAGCCGCCCGACAAGGCCCAATAGCCAAAAACCCGACCTCCAGAGAGAAGACAAATGACTCAGAAACCAGAAATACCCAGTATACTCACCAAACACCTCAGTACAATGACCGACCACCCGAGCCGACCGGTCGGCACTAGCCCGACCGCCCGGCCGATTCGAGCGGTACACACCCCTCAATTCTCCCATGGAACAAGTCCTCAATCAGATCCAACAGGACTACCCCCTAAAATGGCCCCAACCATCACAGACTCTTTCCAATCAGAAAGACCAATCCAAATATTGCCGCTTTCACCAGGACCACGGCCATAATACTGAGGAGTGTGTTAACCTCAAAGATCAGGTCGAGGGCTTGATTCGTCAAGGACGTCTCAGTCAATTCACAGATACTTGCCCTCAGCAGAGGCAACGGATTGAATCCATCAGAAACAACCACCAGTGCACCCCTTCCTGACAACCAGCACAACCTAACCAAGGTCATGATCGCCCTCCACAATAACCTCGGGCACAAGGTAACCCCGCCCCACCTGTTGGAGAAATCAGAGTTATTTCCGGAGGGCTTGCTTGTGGAGGACCATCACGCTCGGCTCAGCGAGCAGAACTCAGAAAAATAAGGCAGGGCTCAGACAAAGAAGTTACCACGTTGGACCGACCCTCCAAACAGCCCAGGTAGTGGACCGAGCCTATCACCTCTACAGACGCCGACTACACAGGCATCCGTTACCCCCATGACGACCCTCTCGTCATTTCTGCCCTCCTCTCCAATTACAAGGCCAGACGGGTTCTTGTCGACAACGACAGTTCTTCCGACATCATTTTCTTAAATTGCTTCTGCCAACTCAAGATCGAGGAAGAAAGTCTGTTCTCTCTCCAAACTCCATTGGTCGGCTTTACGGGTGATCGGGTGACCTCCATCGGCTCCATCGATCTTTTCATCACAATCAGCGAATACCCGTGGCAGACCACAAAGTTACTCACCTTCTTGTTGTCGACTGCCCCTCTGCCTACAATATCATCATTGGCCGTACTACCCTAAATGCCTTCCAAGCTATCACATCCACTTTCCATCTTGCCATCAAGTTCCCCACCGATCTTGGAGTCGGCACAGTGAGGGAAAAGCAGACCGTGGCTAGAGAGTGTTATGTCGCCTCACTTAAAGAAGTCAAGCTTAAAGAGGCTATGATCATTGAAGGACTCAATGTCAGAGATGAGGACGAGCTGGTCAGAGGGGAACCAGTGGAAGAGCTCATCGAGGTCCTCATCGATCCCACCAACCCGACAAAAACTGCCAAGATTGGCAGCCAACTATCCTCTCAGGCCAAGGTCGACCTCACCGCCCTCCTGGTTGAGCACAACGACGTATTTGTCTGGACCCACTCCGACATGCCAGGTATTGACCCCTCCTTCATCAACCACCGTCTCAGCATTGAGCCCCATTTCCGATCCATCCGCCAGAAATAGAGCATCTTCCACTCGGAGCGCAATAACCTTATTGCTTCTAAAGTAGATAAGCTCCTTGAGACACAGTTTATCACAAATGTGGACTACCCCAGGTGGCTGTCGAATGTGGTTCTGGTTCGTAAAAATAATGGTAAATGACGACTCTATGTCGACTACTCCGACCTCAACCGCCCTTGCCCCAAGGACAGCTACCCTCTTCCTCACATAGATCTGCTGGTTGACGCCACGGCCGGCCATCAAATGCTCAGCTTCATGGATGCCTTCTCTGGGTACAACCAAATTCTAATGCACCCGTCCGACCAAGAACACACCTCCTTCATCACCGACCGGGGCATCTACTATTACCGTGTGATGCCGTTTGGGTTGAAAAATGTCGGAGCCACTTACCAACGGTTGGTCAATGCCGTCTTCTATCATCAGATAGGCCAGAACACGGAGGTATATGTTGACGACATGCTAGTCAAGTGCAAGCTCTCCACTGATCATCTGGCTGACCTGCGAAAGACCTTCGGCACCCTACGGAAGTACCAAATGAAGCTCAATCCGGAGAATGCGCCTTCGACGTAGGATCTGGGAAGTTCTTGGGTTTCATAGTCAGTCAGCGGGGCATCGAAGCTAACCCCGAAAAAATCAAGGCCTTAATTGAAATGCAGTCACCCAGAACGGTTAATGAGGTTCAACGGCTTACTGGCCGAGTTGCCGCCCTCAACCGCTTCATTTCTCGTGCAACGGACAAATGCCTCCCCTTCTTCAAAGTTCTTCAGTAAACTTTTGAGTGGACGGCAGAATCCGAAGTGGCCTTTTAGCAGTTGAAATAGTGCATGGCCAACCCCCTCTTACTTTCTCAGGCAATCACGGGCGAAACCCTCTTTCTCTATTTGGCCATGTCAAACACTGCAGTTAGTGCAACACTCATCAAGGAAGACAGCTCTATCTAACGACTGGTCTACTACATCAATCAGGCTCTCAAAGGAGCAGAACAAAACTACCCATTGCTTGAAAAAATGGCCTTAGCCTTGGTCATAGCCTCAAGACGAATCCGGCCTTACTTCCAGGCCCACTCCATTATCGTCCTCACCGACCAACCGTTGAAGAAAATCATGCAACAACCAGAGTTGTCCGGCCGACTAATACAACAGTCGATCGAGCTCAGCCAATTTGACATCTCCTACCGGCCTCGAACAGCGATTAAAGGGCAGGCTGTTGCTGATTTCATCTTGGAATTCACTAATCCCACTCCAACCACAGTTCTTCCGCTCCCGTCACCCCCTACCAAGCCAAAAGACCCCACTCTTGGACCCTCAACGTCGACGGATCATCTCGCAAAGAAGGTAGTGGGGCTGGTCTCATCCTCACCGCCCCTGAGGGTGGTTATTTCAAATGTGCTCTCTGCTTCTTGTTCGACACAAGCAATAATGAGGCTGAACACAAAGCATTGATTGCAAGCCTTCGCCTTGCTAGAAACATTGGTGTCAGCCACATCCAAGTGTTCAGCGATTCTCAGCTCTTTGTCGGACAAATCACGGGGGAATTCGATGCCAAGGACGACACAATGCGGGCTTATAGGGATATTGCACTCTCTCTAGCTCGTCTCTTCAATAATTTCCACATCCAGCACATCCCTCGGACAGAAAACTCCAAGGCGGATGAAATGGCTCAGTTAGTTTCGACAGACTAGTCAGACCTCAACCACGGTGTCCGCCTCGAATACCTGGCCCACCCTGTCATTTCCCCAACTCAGCAGCAAGTCTACTTCCTCCAAAATGAACCTATTCCCTGGGCGGCCGACATCTTTCTATTTCTGACAACGGGGGAACTGCTAGGCGACAAATAGTAGACCGCCAAGGTCAGAGCCCGATCGTCGAACTACATCCTTATCAGTGGCCTCTTGTACAAACGAGGTTTTTCACGCCCATACCTGAGATGCCTCAATCCTGATCAAGCGACCTACGTGATGAGAGAAGTCCATGAGGGCGTATGTGGCAATCATTCGGGTGGCAGGTCACTAGCCCACAAAATACTCCGCACCGGTTATTTCTGGCCTACTCTTAACCAAGATACCGCTGAATTTGTGCTTAAATGTGACAAGTGCCAATGCTTCGCTAACATCCATCATGCCCCTCCTACAGAGTTGATCACCTTTTGCAGCCCTTACCCGTTTGCCAAATGGGGGATCGACCTAGTTGGTCCATTGCCCACTGGCCGAGGCTAAACCAAATTCGCCATTGTCGCCATTGATTACTTCACTAAATGGGTGGAGGCAGAATCCCTTGCCACAATTACCGAGCGGAACACAACCAGATTTATCTGGCAGTCGATTGTATGCAGATTTGGCATCCCTCAAGCCATCGTCTCCGACAACGGCAAACAATTCAACAATGCCAAGTTCAGGAAATTCTGTGCAGAACTTCAAAAATCCAACCATGCTTCTCTTCCCCAGGTCATCCCCAAGCCAATGGCCAAGTTGAGGTTACCAACCGTTCCTTTCTAAAGATCATCAAAACTAAACTGGAAGCTGCTAAGAGACTCTGGGCTGAGGAAATACCGAATGTACTCTGGGCCTACCGCACTACCGCTCGAACCCCCATTGGGAATACCCCCTTTCGCTTAACATACGGCGCCGAGGCGATCATCCTAGTGGAAATCGGTCTGCCTACCCCAAGAATTCTACATCCGAACCCAGAACTAACTGAGGAGCTGTGTCGGGCAGACCTAGACCTAATTGAAGAACTCCGAGAAACCACCGCTGTTAGACGAGCCTCATACTAACAGAAAATGAGAACACATTACAACCGCAAAGTCCGGTCAAGGGAGTTCGCCATAGGGGACCTTGTTTTGCGCAAAGTAACCCTTGCCACCAAAAATCCGGCTGAGGGCAAACTGGCAGCCAAATGGGAAGGACCTTACGTTGTTAAAGCCAGACCTCATCCGGGCACTTACCGACTGCAGGACATGGACGGTCAAGACCTCCCCCATCCGTGGAACGCCGAACACTTGAAGCGTTATTTTTAATAAATTCCTATTTTTGTATTGATCAATTATTGTATTTTCCTTTTTGGCAATCTGCACACTTGAATTTTCTTGTTCTTCTATCACATGATGAACATTTCTGATCAAATGGGCAGCACTTTACATGACAACAATTTTATATCTCAATCATCTGTGTGGTATCTCTATAACGTCCTGATTGCAGCACTCAGCTACAAGCCTCAGCCCGACTAAGTTACTCATAGCCTCAGCCAGACTGAGCACCAAGAGCTCAGCCAGACTGAGTTACTTAAAGCCTCAGCCAAACTGAGCACCAAGAGCTCAGTCAGACTGAGTTACTCAAAGCCTCAGCCAGACTGAGCACCAAGAGCTCAGCCAGACTGAGCATGAAGAGCTCAGCTAGACTGAGTTACTCAAAGCCTCAGCCAGACTGAGCACCAAGAGCTCAGCCAGACTGAGTTACTTAAAGTCTCAACCAGACTAAGCATGAAGAGCTCAGCTAGACTGAGTTACTCATAGCCTCAGCCAGACTGAGCACAAAGAGCTCAGCCAGACTGAGTTACCTGAAGACTCAGCCAGACCATGTTAATCATGGCTCAACCCAAACTAAGCACGAATGAAGCGCTCAGCCAAGACCACTATTGCAACTTCATGATTGTGGCATAGTTGCAATACTTAGTCAGATTCCAGGTCCACTATTACGTCTCTTCAACACTCTTACAACATGATTTAAAACTTCACATTTTAGGACCTTTGCAGTTCAACATTTTTCAAGTCAAATTGGCTCCCTGTTGGGTCATGATTCGCAACTTCACGTTTTTCACATTTTTACATTTTAAACTTCACTCTACATTTTAAACTTTCATTCTTTGCAGATCCTCAAACAATACAGACAATAGCATAAAAACACAAACACAGCCCATAATTTTATTCATTCACAAACTTTTACATAAGTTTATTTCATAATTTTATTCATTCACAAACTTATACATAAGTCTATCACAAAAAAAAAAAAAAAAAACACAAAACACAAAACAGCCAACATTTTGAATACAAATTTGGTTCACCCCAATCATTCCTCTTCACTTGAGATGAGGTCTTTTTCTTCAACACCCTCGTCTAAAAGGGTCTGGGCCACATCATCTTCGTCGATCTTCACACTGCTGAAGTCTAAGTCTGGGAACAGCTCTTCTGCTTTGCGTTTAAACATCTTCCAATCGCTGTCCCAGAACTCAGCCATATCGTGTTTATAGAAGTCCAACCGCGGGAAGCTTTGGATCACTTCTTCTTCACTCTTACTCCCAGCGGTCGCCCCCGACGGGCCAGCCCCCCCAGACCCCTCTCTCACCAAGCTGTTGGCGATCACGACATCGACAGCCATCTGAAAGTCAGCAGACCCCTTGAACTGCTCTACTGCTGTTACGCACAGGCCAAGGTATGCTGCCCTTTCAGAGGCTGCCTTGGTCCTTTTTTCCTCTAACTCCTTCTCCAACCCTGCATTCTCTACCGCTGCTCTGGCACGCTCGTCTGTCAGATCCTTCTCCAACCCCGCGATCTTCCGATCTGCTTCTTCTTTTTCTTTAATCGAACTGGCGCGTAGATCCTCGTTACAAGTCATCGCCTCATCCCACCGTTCGTTGGCGACGGTGCAGGCTGTCTGGGCCTCTTCTAGCTTCTTCTGCTCGCCAGCCAGCTGGAACTCGAGCGACACCACCTTGCGGCGTTCGTCCTCTAGCTCCAACTTGGCCGCGAGCAGCTCAACATGGGCACGATCGGCAACATTGCTCTGCACCACCGCTAACACCCCCATCTTTTTCGCCTTCTAAGCCTCCTCCAACCCCCTGGCACACGCACTCCGCGTAGCTTTCCTCTAGCCTGCGCTCTCCTTCTTGAAAATTTCAAGCTGGGCCTCCACTTGCCCCAACCTTTCCCTCTCCTTCCTCACTTCACCCTTTGCCGCCGCCGCCTTGTTCAACAGGGCTCCTGCTAAGGCAGTCACCTCCATCTGGGCAAAGCATAAGCCCTTCAGCAGCTCGGCCTCAGTAAAACCAGCCATCGAGCGCACAGCTGCGTCTTCGACCACCCCCAACAGGCGATCTGCAGCCATCCTGGCCTCTCTCCCTTCTCCTTCCACTCGCCTGGACACCATTGGGACGTGGTAGAAGGCGGTCTTCAACGCAGCCCTCTCTCCTTCTCCTTGGGGCGCAAGACCCTCCCTAGGTTGTGGCTCTGCCCTCTACCCAGCGCCACTCACGCCCACTTTCCATTGGTTCTTCAAGGCCAGTCGCCCCACTCTCCACCCCCTTAGCTGCTTCTCCCAACCCCACTTCGGGGGTCTTCTCCGCCGTCGCCTCCTTCCTCCTCTTCAGGGCTGGCCCTTTCTCCCTTTCCCTTACCCTTCTCTTCTTCTTCGCCACAACCTCCACTTTCTTGTTGGCCCTTTCCTTCAAAGGATCAATTGGGGGTGGTCGTGGCTCAAATTCACTCAAGTCCTTTTCTCCCAGCGGTTTGGGGCGCGGTCGGACCCTCTCCCTCGCGATCGGCTTCGGCGGCCGGTCTGCCTGTGACTCTTTGAATTTGCTGGCCTTGGCGAGAATGGTCCTATCCTCCGCCTCTTGCGCCTTCCTTCTCGCCTCTAATTCCACCGGTTCCTGGTCTTCACCGGTCGGCTGAGGGCCCAACCTTGCGGCAAACAAGGCTGACGGCTGAACGAGCTCGTCCCATTTGGCGCCCTCCTTCTCCCTCCATGCCTTCACCTTCTTCACCCTCTCCTTAGCTGCTGCCCCTAACTTTGGCTCCACAAACTTGGTGGGCACTCTCCACACCGTGCGTACTCCAACTCCTCCGTTTGCGGACACGTAGAACCACCGTGGCGTCCATCCTTTTATTGATAACGGCAAACCCGCCACCAAGCCCCTCCTTGCCGCCACCTGCAAAGTGACCCAAGTTTCTTGCTGTCCCGAGGCCTTGTAGCATGCAAAAAACTTGTCCACTGTCATAGCTGCCCCCTCATTCACCCTCAGCCACGCGCTTGCACAGGCCAGTACAATCTTCTACGCGTCGGGCATTAGTTGACCAGCGCCACTTCCAACCGGTTTAGGACATCTACTACCACCTGCGGAAGCGGCAACCTTAACCCTCCCTTCAACGCCTCCTCGTAGAGGGCAAACTCCCCCGGTTGGGCGTCAGATGGCCTCTCATTCGTTGTCGGCAGCTTTAACTCTATTTCTACGGGAATCTGGTATTTCTTGCGTATACCCACCAACTCCTCCGTGGTAATAGTCGACTTACCGACATTCGTATGCCAGTGATCTGGCTCGACCTGGCTGATTGGCTGCGCAGCCGCTATCATTGTGGATGAACGAGATCGCTCCATCGGCTCCCCCTCGCTTCCCACTCACCTCTACGTCCGGTATTGTTCTGTCAAATCCACCGCATCGTCGTCGCCCAATGGATCGACCCTTGCGTTTGTTGCTTCCTCTTGGGCCATCTCTCTTGTATGTCTGCGAATAGCTTCAGATGCTGGTGCGAGATAGTTCACGAAGTGTTGCAAGGGTGTATCACTAGCGACGAAGGAGTTTACACTTGGAATATTTTGGTTGTTTACAAAAAGATACATGAAACGGATAATACCAAAAGCCCAAGGTTTGCCTATATTCCAAGGGTCATAATCAAATTTCACCAGTTTGAAATTTTTCAAAAAATCCTCCAACACTGCCTTTTCGACACCCTATAATGACCTATCGTTTCATTTCTTACCCAACGCCTAACCTTCCCCACTACACGATCCTGCCACATGTACGACCACGATTCACTGCCCCCCCACCTACCCTGTCTTTTCCACTTCAAATCATTATCATGACCTAAACCCGCCCCTATGGGTTTAGCACCGTAACCGGCCAGTAATCCAAGATTATCGAAGGCCTGCTTAACAGTAATACAGTAAAACAGAGTACAGGGGCATGGCGGAAGCCAAAACAGTAAATAAACAATATCCAATGAGTTGTAATAGTCTGCATGCCAAAAAGACTTTTCATACACATATACATGAACATTACAGAACAGTATGTACATATATATACAATCATTCAGTTCAGGGACCTAATCCCTATTAAACAGTACGGTAACAGTCTATACAGTTATACGAACAGATACAGAGACAGACAGGGAAATTAAAACACCCCTAAGCCATAACTTGACAGGCTCGGAACCTCGCAGTGAGGCACAGTGGTTGGCTTGACAAAACTGGAGCTTACCCCGCCGCTTCTAACCACGGTCTGGTGCTTGTGCACGTACATATATATATGAGCAGTGAGCTAAAGCCCAGTGAATAACGTAATGCGTAAAGAGGTTAAGAATGAATGTCCTTACAGTAATGAAAATAGTTCGTTAATTCAGTATATCAGTCATTCAGTCATATGTGGTACATCCATTAGCATAACAGTACAGTAAACAGTAGGTCTTAAAAGACCGAACAGTAAATGATGGCCATCAATCAATAACAGTAGTGGTTCCAACAAGGGAACCGACAGAGATCTCTGTAACAGTAACAGTAAACAGTAGTTGCTAAGGATGACACAATACAGTTCAGAATATAGGACATACATTCATTCAATTAACAGTATCAGTTCAGAAAGCAGTACAGTTCAATTGTTCAGAAGATAATCCTTTTGAACATATCTTTACACAGTTGTTACTCACAGAGTTCTGGACTACAGTAGAGCTAGAGCGCGTCCCCAGTCACCAACCCTACACAGTTACAGATTGAACACACACTAAGCTACACAGTTGGGAAAGATAATAACTTAATCCCTAATTTTCCTCGGTGTGTTCTACATCTATATCCTCAGTAAGATGTCTTAAACTAGGCCTAAGAATGCCTAGGATGAGATGAGGATGCAAAGATGCACTTTAAAAGCATTTTTAGAATTTTCAGAAAACAGGGGTCACGCTCGAGCGTAGGTTACTCCGTTCGAACGGACATGCAGACAAAGGTTTCCGCTCGAGCGCAGACTTACCCGCTCGAGCGTTCTGCAAAACAGTCAAAAGTGCTGGATAGGTGAAAATCACGCTCGATTGGGCGCTCGACACCCGCTCGAGCATGAGACACAATGTCCCACTCGAGCGTCAATTATTCCGCTCGAGCGGACTTCAAAATAGTGTAAAGTACTGGGAGCACGAATTTCACGCTCGAGCGCCAGTCACCCCGCTCGAGCGTGAGTTCAAAATCTGGAATTCCCAGATTTGAACCTCAAGTTCAAATTCAACTTTTAAAACATAAATTTCGATCCTCTTGGGCCAATTTTCCAGAAAACATCCCAAAACTCATAGTTTAACATGATTCCAAAGCTCAATTGTAAAATCAAAGCCCAAGGGTGTTTCAAACAACTCAATTTCAAACCAATTTTCAAGAATATAATTCAAACATAACATGCATGAATTTAAACCATTTCAAAGCTTCAATTTCATGCTCTAATGAGCCAATTCTTCCAAGGACAAGATGAAATCATGGACTTAAACACAATATGAACATGCATATAACATTTTACCATGAAATCAACTCACAACTCAATAATTCAAACATGCATGCATGGAATGAGCTCCAATTCAACATTATTAGACTAAGACATGACTTGGCTCCTCAATTAGACATGAACCATGCAAGAATCAACTTAAACACAACAATGAGAGGTTGAATTTCCTTACCTAACTCTTCAATCCCAAGACTAGAAGCTTAATTAGACAATTGTCCTTCAATTCTTCAAGTTCTCTAGGCCAACTCTCAAGAACACTCACTTCTCTCCCTCTCTCCCTTTTGGTCGGCAATAACAAGGGAAATGGCTAAAGAAATGTTTTGATTACATGTAAAACAAGGCTCAAGTACGTTGGCTAAGTGGCCCACTCAATGGTGTCAAAATGGTAATTAAGTCAACTCATGCAATTTGGCTTATCTTAACCTAATTTAATCATACCAAATCACATTTTAACTAAATATGCCATAAAATCACATTAATTCTAAGGATCACAAATCATCAATCAATTTCAGATTCGGCTGCCGATAAGGCCTTCAATTCGCAGTTTAAACACAAAGGCATGAACAGATAATAAAACAGTCAACAGATAGACATACAATTAAACAGATATACTTAATCAATTCAGTTCCAGATTTCAGTCAGTCAGTTCAGTACTTCAATCAATTCAGTTACCAATCATAATCAGTCTCAGTTTAGCAGTAATCAATGGTTAATCGGTAAACAGTGATGAGGGTTGTTACAATCACCATATGCCCCGTCATCCCTCGAGCCCCGCACACCAACACCCCCCTTTCGCGGTCGGCCCTTCTCAGGGTCAGTCCCTCCACTCGGCCACCCTTCGCGGTCGGCCCTCCTCATGGTCGGTCCCTCTACTCGGCCACCCTTCGTGCTCGGCCCTCCTCATGGTCGATCCCTCCCCTCAGCCACCCTTCGTGGTCGGCCCTCTTCATGGTCGGTCCCTCCATTCGGCCACCCTTCGTGGTCGGCCCTCCTCATGGTCAGTCCCTCCGCTCGGCCACCCTTTGCGGTCGACCCTCCTCATGGTCGGTCACTCCCCTCGGTCGACCTTCACCCTGTCGGTCTCTCACAACCCTCGTTTTCTTCATTATTCCCTTCGTTGGGCTAAAGCTGCACTTGGGAATGGGGGACTACTGACATGGGTAAGCCCATAAAGATTATAGCCCACCATTTAGGGCCCAATACATAACTCAAATACTAAAGCCCAGCATTGCTGAAGCCCCACGTAGCAATAAGAACCAATGACAACAAGACACATGGCAAGAGAAGGGCAAGCCACATAAGCAGACAAAGATCTGCAAAGTTATTGCCACTGCACATCGCCATTAATGAAGCCCCTTACAGCATTTATTGCGATAACCCCTCTCTGTCGAGACAAAACGCCTTCACCATGAACAAGGTAAGCTAGAGCATAGACTTTCGGCCAAGGTGACAGGTCGGAAAGGATAACGAAATGATTACTGGAGGATATAAGCAGACGTCGAAGATAAGAAGAAGGTTAAGCTTTTCTATCTCTAATTCATCTCTACATTCTGCTTCTCTCTCTAACTTGCTTGTGGGAGGGTTCGCTGGGGGACTCCCCGTTCCCCGTTGAACTCGTGTGCAGGTCTTCTAGTGGGCTTGATCACTTGGACACCGATTTGGGAAGCGTGGATCAGCCCGACTCGTTCCATCTGGAACCCGTTGTATCATCATAATGAAACAGTAAATTTTACTGTGAAAGTAAAATTTTACTCTATTTAGAAGTAAAAGATTCCTCTCATTGAAAGTAAAATTTTACCCTCATTGATTAGTAGTTTTGTTTGTAACATAAGTCAATAGAGCAACAAACAAGCAGGCAAACATCTACACTATCACTTACTTTCGAAATTAATGCAATTAAATCACATAAAAGCAACAAAAAAGCAACAAGAAAAGCAAAATCAAAATCAACCAAACACACCAAACTGCATCAAAATCGATCGTTTCTAAGGCTTCAATTCAAATCAAAAGCAACAAGAAAAGAAATAAATATCGAACAAACTTGCATTATAATCCATACATTGTAATAAAAAAAAAATCCATTTTACCAACACAAAACAAAGATAAAATTCATTCATCTGACATAAAGCAAATTAAAACATCACCATGCCAAAAGAAAGCATACAAAGAGCATAAGATAACAAACTTTATTTTTCATTAACTAGAGTAAAATTTTACTGTTATGAAAACAAAGTACATACTAGATAAAGGAATTATAGTCAAATTTTACTTTAGAGCTATGAACAAACAAACAAAAAACTCTCGATTTTTCATTGTAATATATAAGCATTTTTTTTTTGGACATATGTGAGATCATTTTATCTCAAATCTAAAGTTATTGATCTCAAACATGAGTTCATAGGCATCAAATCTGAGATAGTGATTGTTGACAGTAAAAATGGTGGTTACCAGCCAACGTTGAGGATGAGCGATGCCAACCGATGATGGAGATGGTGGAGGCGATGAACAACCATCAATGGTGGAGTTCGTGAAGAAAGCAAGAGAGCTGTAAAAGAAAGAGAGCTTCTCTAACTTGTGATGGTTGATTTGGAAGTAACGATCGGTAGAAGATGATGAAAACGTTCAATAACTTTGAAACATTCGACAATGGCACTTGAAAATCTCTCATTATGCTTCAATTTTTGTTTCAATTGACAGTTTTTGAAAGAGAGTTTTCGAATTTTGAACTTTGAC
Source organism: Camellia sinensis (assembly GCF_055761805.1). Lineage (NCBI taxonomy): Eukaryota > Viridiplantae > Streptophyta > Magnoliopsida > Ericales > Theaceae > Camellia > Camellia sinensis. Next base: position 95,941,827 of record NC_138962.1, read on the forward strand.
AGTTTTCAAACGAATAAAATAAAACAAGAGAGACAAACAGCTCAACTACTTACTATTATCCATATATATGCAAAGGTATTCCTGTCTTTTCAGCTTATTTTTTTAATTCTAAGGAATTTCGACAGTATTAATTTATTCCATATCCTTTACACAAAAAAAGCCCAATAGGAAGGAGTTCTCACCAAAAAAACCCTTAAAATTACTTTTCATTGTATATTTGGTTGGAAATTTTTTTTTAATTGTTTTGTTTAAGAACGGTCTAAAAAAATAATTTCTATATTTAAAAAATATCAAAAAAAATATAATTTTTTTGTTTTCAAATAGCAGGTTGCAATTACCACACAAAAAAAAACAAACAAACAAACAAACACTGTTCCGGTCAATTGGCCAGACGTCCGGGGTGATGACCGGTAGACTTAATCTGCAAATGCAAAATTCAAAAACTCTACTATGCCAAACATGCATTGGAATGTGTATTCAAATGTGGCCTTGGAATCAATTTTTGAAAACTTATATCAAACATAACATTCAAATATAAGGGTGGAATTATGATTTGAAACTTAAACCAAACAGAGCCTAAAAAATTCACTAAATACCAAAAATATAAATTAAAAAAATGAAAATTCAATATATTTTCGTATTCTTGTATATTTATTAATTTTTTATAAATATTTTACTTTTTAGATACATCTAAATAAAGTGCATCTAAAAAATTAAAAAAATTAGTTAAAATTTTAAAAATATTCACTAAAAACAAAAAAATACAAAAAAAAAAAAAACAAAATATTCAATTTCTAAAAAATTGAAATCGAAGACTAATTATTTTTGGGAAAAAAATACACATTTCATAATACAATCACCCGAGCAAACATATCCGATCCGATCACATTTTGAACCATTTTGAGACACTGTTGTGTCAGAGCCGAGTTTAAAATGCATAGTATTTTTATTCATGTTTCGGTCGGCCTTGGTTGTAGTAATTTAACTCATATAACTCGATCCAATCCATACTATTAGATATTAATATCATTTTGCCACGTGTTACTATCTATTGTTAACTTACATTTATACTGTGAGGGGTAATTTTATAATACTCATTCGTCTCAAACAAACCTTTAATAGATTCTCACTCTGATACCTAAACAAGAGAAGTTAATGTAACCCATTACCAATCGAATAAATTTCTCCCTTTATAAATTCATTATATTTTCGGTAAGATTAACAAATAATCACAACAGAATTAACCAAACTAAACATAAGGAAACTAAGACATGATAAAACTAAAACACACAAGAGATATGGCATAGAAATGATAATCCACAATTAAGAATATTTTTAGTCATAATTTCAAATACTTCTGTCAAAATTTTTGAAAAATTACTTGGACTATTAAACACATTTTTTAGACTTTACCAAAAATCGCACATGCTATACATGCACCAAATAATGCCCTTATTTAAACAAATTTTGATTTCATAAATATTTGTTATTTTAATAATTTCTAAAATCACAACTCTTATACATTATATAATTAAATTGTCTAACCAACATATAACATCACATATATCATCATCTACAAATAGAGCAATAGAACAAGATAAGGTAGAAAGAAAAGAGAAGAAATGAATGGTTGAAATATTCTTACGTCAGTTAAGTTGTTAACTGTTTATTATCCAACTTCTTTGTCGAACCGTCTCAGTTTATGATTCTGTCCATGGGATGTGTCCATCCTAGCTTCATGATCATCCTTCAAAAATTTCATATCAATCAGATACAATCTCACCGTATATCTTCCATTTGATTCTTCTAAATTTATCAGTTGTCAAACATCATCTTAGACTTAGATTTTACACGATCTGATTCCAGAAATGGATTCTAGACGTCAAAAACCTTAGGCTGGTTATTCCAAAAGTCATCAAACCACCCAATTAATCCGAATACACCGTGACACCAAAAGCCAAGAAGCACTGGATAAAATTTAACTCCATCTTCTCTAAGGAAGCAGCATGCACAGCCCATTTTCTTTCAGTTTCCGACCTTTTTTTGACTCATCTTTCAGATTTCATAACTTTCTCGATTTTTAACGGTTTCACTCCATTCTTTTGCCAAACTCTTCTTCTCACTTCCTACTTCGTCCTATACCTTTCTGCCTTCTCAATCTTCCTCAGAATGGGTAGTTTTAGCATGTCGAAAGTTATACGAAAATCAACTTCACACATTCAAATGAAATATCTCCAATATTATTTCTTTCTCCTTCATCATCTTCCTGTAAGAATTTTTCCTGAATATGGCTTAATGTGGTTTATACATGATTATATTAGATTTATCTCATTAAAAAAGATACATGCACATCAATTAGATGGTGACTAATCATTGATGAAGGCACCTATATATATATAATGTATAGAAGACTGATCAAAATAATGTCAATGCATTGAATGTGATAGATTCATTTTGAATGAATCTTAGAGATGCATTATGTATCTATTATGAATGTAGAAGATACATTAATCTATCTAATGAGGTTCACTGAATGAATGGATTCTTTGATGGGAAGATTATTAGTATAAATAGTATAAGGTCTCAAACCACTCTCTCAATTACAAAACTCAAGTTGTCACCACCCATCGCCTAGAGAGAGAGAAGTGGTTTGAAGATATCTTAGACAAATAAAAAACTTGAAGATCAAGGTCTTCTATTCAAGGTTTCTCTTTCTCAAAAGAGGCTTTCATACTATCATGGATCAAGGTACGTATACACTTATTTGTATAGTAAAAATTCATATAGTTTTCATATATAGAATTGAATCATTAATGATTTTTAGTTTATGTTCCGCAAAGTTTTCTATCAATTGGTATCAGAGCATGGTTCTCAATTCTGATGCATGAAACGTATAAGTATGAATTTCATTTTATGATGATGTTTTGTGTAACTAGTGCATAACCTTGATTTACACTTGTCCAATTTTATCTTTGTTTTTGGTTAATCTTTTATTCTGTTGATATTAAAATATAAAATTGTAAATTATTGAACAAGTGGTAATTAAAATAATACCTTATACACTTATAATGTTTTGTTACACACCTTATGAGTTGAAACATTGTTGATCAGCCCAACGGAGGTTCAACACTATGTATGTTTGAACAACCGAGATAACTAGTATAATAAATATAGCAATGAGTTTTTCTATCCAATGGTGATAAACTTCTCACGTGCTTTAGTTAATAAAATAATATAAGACATTGAGTTTTTTTGCCCAACGGTGATAAACTCATTACAGTCTTAATGATTATTTTATTTTATTTTATGTTTTTTATTTTTATTAGTCATCTCATTTACTTTTATGAAATTGCTAAAATGTATTGTTGTTTGGCCCAATGGAAGGATAACTTGATTTTGTATCTAACTAATAATGTTTTCTAGTTAGATATATTTTACTTGTGGTGTTATTTTTATTCATGACATGTGAAAAGTAGTTTTCTTGATTATATTAATTTATGAAATCGATATTATGTGTTTGCAGCATTGAATCCTACTGCAATTAATAATTACTTGTCTGGTATTGAAGCTTTGAATGGAACTAATTTTAAGAAATGGAATGAACAAATTGGAATTGTTTTGGAATTATGGATTTAGACTATGCATTAAGAGAGTCAGCACCTACAAAACCTAATGATACAAGTTCTAAGGAACACATGGCTTTATATGAAAAATGGGAATGCTCTAATCGCTTAAGTCTAATGATTATCAAAGGCTCAATTACGCCTGCAATTCAAAGAGCAATCCCTGCTTCTGAAAGTGTAGTGGGCTATATGAAATCTATTGAAGAACAATTCATTGGAACTTCCAAATCCCTTACTAGTACTCTCATGATTAAAATAATAACAATGAAATATGATGGTTTAAGTGGTGTTCGTGAACATATCTTAAAGATGAATAACACAGCCTCTCAATTGAAGGGAATGGACATGGAAATTTCTGAAGGTTTTCTTGTTCATTTCAATATGATTTCTTTTCTTGTGCAATTTGGTCCTTTCAAGATCAATTATAATACGTAGAAAGATAAGTGGAAGATGAGCGAGTTAATTGCCATATGTGTTCAAGAAGAAGAGTGGCTTCAAGCTGAAAAGCCTGATATGGCTCACCTTACCACCTTAGGTCCAACCAAAAAGATTTTCAAGAAAGGAAAAAGTAAGAAGAAGAAGAATGAAAATGATGAAACTCACATGGCTAATGAAGAAAATAAGATTCGATGTCGTTTCTAACGAAAGAAAGGTCACATAAGAAAAGACTGTCCAGGTTTTAAAGGTTGGTTGGACAAGAAAGGTAACACTAAATGCATTGTGTCTTATGAATTCTTTTTGGTAGATGTTCCACCAAATTCTTGGTGGATTGACACTGGTGCAAGTATTCACATGACAAATTCCATGCAGAGATACCTTACAAGTCGGAAACTAAATAAAAGAGAACGAACCATTACGATCGGGAATGGAATAGAAGTGGACGCTGAGGCTATTGGCACCCTCCGTCTAATTTTAGACTCTGGTTTCATTTTAGATTTAGTAAACATAGTTTATGTTCTAGTTTTTACTAGAAACCTAAATTCTGTTTCACAACTTGATTCCTGTTGTTATGAATTTAAGTTTGGAAATAATGGAGTCTCTTTATTCTATAATTCTTATATGATTGGTTCTGGTACTTTATATGGTAATATTTATTCAAAGGAAACCAAGAAAATTTCTCTCTTTGGAAATATGACCGTTGAACGGGAAACTTGCGTCCACGGCCGATCTACGGAGGAAGCAGATCACCTCGCTAGAAGCATGAAGAAAATCAAAAGCACGATTGTCTCCACGGATGTAGGAATGGCAGAATCCTCTGGCAATGGGGAAAGCCAGGGCACAAACGCAAATGAAACCACCATGGCAACATGCGGCGACGTTTGTGAGCTTAACCCTTTAGAACAACAACGCACAGCTGCGACCAAGATAGGTTAACCCAGATGACGCTAAAGATAAATCCTTCAAACAAGCTCTGATGCACTCCCGATTTAATGAGAGTTCAAACGAAAAGAGCTTTGAAATTGAAACAGATAACCCCCTCTCTGATGAGGAGGAGGATAATGATGATGTTGAGACAAAACAGGTAGAAGCAATGGACGATACAGATGAAGGCTCTTTACAAGTTCTAAGAATTCGAATCCTAGCTAATCTTTTGAAAAAGGCCCGCTGACCATAGGGGAAATGCCTCATAGTTAGGTTGCTAGGTAAAACTATCAGTTACACTCTCTTTGTTAACAAAATGAAGAAATTATGGGGATTACAAGCTAACTTTGAGACATTGGATATAGGGCATGGGTTTTTTATTGTCAAATTTGATATGATAGAGGACTATACGCAAGTCTTCATTGGAGGACCATAGGTGGCGATGGACCATTATGTCACCGTTCACAAATGGCAACATGATTTTAAGCCAGACGAGGCTGAAGAGGATACCACAGCGATCTGGATGAGATTTCCCAACCTCCCAATCGAGTATTATAGTGAAAGGATCTTATTCCATATTGTAAAAGCCTTTGGTAACCCACTTAAGGTGGAAATCAACATAGCTATGGCCGCAGGGGGATGCCCAGGTGTGTGTGGAAATGGATCTGGGAAAACCCCTGATTTCCCACTTCACAATTGGTAAGTATAAGTATACAGTTGAATACGAGCACATCCACTCATTTTGTTTTTCGTGTGGCAGGGTTGGCCACCGGAGGGATAATTGTAGCAAAAGATGGACAGCGCCGGATAGGACCTCTGAGCCAGTAACCGTTGTTGCAGAAGAAGGGAACTGTGGACCTGCAGCAACACAAAATACCCAGCCCAGAGAATGTGCAGATACCAGTGATTGGAACCAACCGAGATACGATCCATGGACGAAGGCCCAGAACAAACGCAGAAAGCCCAATAGGATACATAATCACAAGTTAGACCCAAGCCTCAAAGGTAACAAATTCTAGGCGCTCCAACAGGATGATGAACATCATAATGCTCAAGAAGTCCATAATGGGCCAGTGGTTGAAAATCACGAATCTCAGGGCAAAGTCCCAACTTTTCACTATATGGAGACAGGCCATAGCCTTAAACACGATAAAAACAATACTAAGCAGCATGTTGATAAGGGAGAAATCTGGAAAAAAAAAAAAAGGCCTTTGAATGATGATACGACACGTGGTGGTGGTACCAGTAACTCTCATGGTCTGAGTCTAGAGCTTACCCCGAGGGTAAGTTCTACTCCTCCTAGTCACGATTTCTCTCCCTCTAAACCCACCTCTAGTCCTCTCAGCCCTTCTGCGAGTGATCCATCACCGGATCAACTACCTAAAAAACCACCTAATAAGGAAGGCTTTACCCATGGAGGATCAGAATGCCTCTCCACCCCTAGAGCTACTGGACGTACATCAATGGCAAACGGAGCATCACAGAGTGTATCTGGACAGTGTTCTGTTGCTTTTGGAACCAGGGAACGAAATATCTCACCACGCAGATTTAGAGTGGTGGATAGAAGAAGTGACAGTAAAGATCAAGCCGAACTGGAAAATCGCCGACACCGTGAAGAGGCATATGGTCACAGTGACTCCATTGAAGACAATGGAGGAACGGTATGATGAAGTACGAGCAATTCTAGGAGTTCTTAAACACTCCTATCTTCCCGACCTACACCGACTGTCATCCATGGATTTGCTTTTTTGGAATTGTAGAGGTGCCGGAAACAACAGATTTAAGAGAACTTTGAAGGAGTTAGTGCGAACCCAACACCCAGATATTATGGTTCTTATGGAGACTAAGGTGGAGTTAAGTTCAATGGGTATGTTCTTCAACAGAATGGGATTTACAGCCTCTACACATGTTGACACTATCCGCAGAAGCGGAGGTATTTGGGTGCTGTGGAATCCAGCTCAAGCCAATGTTAGGGTAACTGACATCAACTCCCAGGCTATCACAGCCATGGTTTCTCGCCATAACTACCCGGATTGATTGCTTTCAGCAATGTACGCTAGTCCTAATGTGACCCAGTGGGAGGTGCTCTGGCGAAACTTGGAAAGCATTGCCCAGAACAACCAAGGCCCTTGGCTTCTTGCTGGTGACTTCAATGACTTCAGCCATCAAAATGAGAAACGGGCATTTTCTAACCAGAATTCCAGTAATGCCACACAAAATCAAAGACGCAGCAGGTAATTTGTGGAACGAATTAACAAATGTAGCTTAATGGATCTTGGCTGTGTTGGGCCAAGACTTACCTGGTCTAATAATCGCAAGGGATGGGTAAACATAATGGTTCGACTGGATCGAGCTATGTGTAACTCAGAATGGCGCACCTTATTTCCTGATGGCTGTGTTCGCAACTTACCTCGAACCTATTCGGATCACTCCTCTTTAATAGTTTACACCCAAGGTATGCACCCCTCTAACTCCTCTGCCAAACCCTTTTGATTTGAGGCTGAATGGATTTCCCATGCGGAATTCAGGGCTGTGGTGGCTGATGGCTGGGTTTTCTTGAACTCATTTATCTCCCTATCCCTAGAAACTCTGGCTAAGATAGCCTCGACTTGGAATAAGAATGTTTTTGGTAATATCTTTAGGAAAAAAAGATAGTTAATTGGACGCATTGAAGGGATTCAAAAATCCTAAGCTCGGTACTATTCTCATAACCTCCATCTCCTTGAGATGGAATTGGTGTCCCAATATAACCAGATTGTCTATCAAGAAGAACTTTTATTGTTTCAAAAATCCTGCTGTAATTAGATCACACAAGGAGATCGTAATACCAAATACTTCCATCTTACCACTATTGCTAAGAGGAGGAAACTTAAGATTGATGTGCTCAAATCTGACAATGGGGATTGGGTGGACCATCCCCAAGAGTTAAAAAATCTGGTACAAATTTTTTTCGAAAACCTCTTTAGGCCCAAACCCACTGTCAGATTGGAACATTGGTGTGGTCTGGTTGCACGTAAGATTTCGCAGATGGACAATATGTTGCTTTGTCAACCTATGAATAATGGGGAAATCTGGGCTGCTGTCAAAAATATCCAAGCCTTTAAAGCACCTGGACCTGATGGTTTCCAGGCAATCTTCTTTCATACTTATTGGGATATCGTAGGCCCTTCGGTGTGTGAATTTGTGAAGCACTGTTTTCACTCTCAACATATACCCAGAGAGATCAACAAAACCTTGATTGTTCTTATTCCAAAAATTGAAAACCCATAAAATATAAAACAATTTCGACCCATTAGCCTTTGCAACGTAACCTACAAAATTATCACCAAGATCATTGTCAATCGGCTAAGACCTCTCTTGTCCAACCTAGTAAGACCTAACCAAAGCAGTTTTGTCCCTAGGTGAACCACCTGTGATAACATCATTATAACCCAGGAAATTATCCACACCCTTAACCACAAGAGTGGCAAGAAAGGTGGTATGGTTTTCAAAATAGACCTGGAAAAAGCCTATGATAATATTTCGTGGGATTTCTTGCACCAAACCCTTCAAGAATTTGAGCTGGACCAGAACTTAATCTAACTCATTATAGAGTGTGTTACCTCGATCACTACAGCAGTTTTGTGGAACGGTGAACCTCTGGAGGAATTTTCTCCGAGCAGGGGTTTGAGGCAGGGTGACCCTCTTTCCCCCTATTTATTTGTGCCATGCATAGAACACCTTTCTAATATGATATACCACCAAGTGGAGAGGAAAAAATGGAAAGGCATTTCTGTGTGTAGGGGTGGACCTTGTATTACCCATCTCTTCTTTGCGGATGACTTGATGCTTTTTACCTCAGCTGAGTTCTCTTTTGTGAGAGTATAATTACGACCCTCAATGAATTTAGTACTTTATCTAGGTTAAAATTAAACCCTCACAAATCAAAACTATTTGCTTTACCTAATGTGGATCGAATGCATGCTAAAGCTTTGAGTTCTATGCGTGGATTTCCTCTTACTGATGATCTGGGGAAATATCTTGGGGTTCCTCTATTGCATAATAGAGTGAGCTGGAGATATTTTAACTCCATTTTGGAGAAGATGCAAAGAAAACTTGCTGGATGGAAGACCCATACATTATCTTTGATGGGTCGTGCAACACTCATTCAATCTGTTTCATCCGCCATTCCAACATACTCAATGTAAACTCAGTTAATCCCTAAGGGGGTTTGCGAGGAAATGGATAAGCTAAATCGAAACTTTTTATAGGGTGAGACCCCGGACAAGAAAAAAGTGCACCTTATCAAGTGGGATAAGGTGTGCAGGAAAAAAGAGCATGGTGGTCTCGGCATACATAGAGCTAGGGATCATAACCTAGCCCTCATTGCTAAGCTTGGGTGGAAATTGATGAGTGAGGACAATGGGTTATGGACTGAGGTCTTAAAAACTAAGTATCTCAAACACCACACTGTCCGAAGCTGGTCCATGAAAGGCCAAGCTTCTCCTATTTGGAGAGGTATTATGAATTCCAGAACTCTGTTGAAAAAATATTTGAAATGGACTATTGGAAATGGTGCTAAAGTATGGATTTGGCATGATTGGTGGTGTGGGGATAGGCCTTGGGTAGAAGCTGTCCCCAACCACAGTCTTACAAATTCGAACACTGTGGATACATTGATTGATCCGGAGGGTCAATGGGATATACATGTTATCAATACTCTTGTTCCTCCAGAGTTGGTTCACGAAATTCTCAAAATACATCACCCTCGCTGGGTAACTCTCACTGATAAACCTAGTTGGCAGGGTGTAGACGTCCCCGAACGCCTCGAGAGGATGAGTCCCGTTCTGTTCGTATTGGGCTTGCTACAGTTCGGACTCTCAAATTGTCACGGTTCTTAATCTGAACCAAAGAGTCCAAATCCGGCAAATCGTTTTGAGAAACAGATTTTTGAAAAGAAATGCCAAACATGGACTGCTTTTCCAGATACAGAGTCGCCACCTAAATATTTTTTTTATGGGGAAATTTAGGAAACCCTGACTCGGTGCCAAAGGCCACGTGTCCATCATCACCAAAGTTGCCTCGGCTCGGGAACTTGGGTACGATTGGGGAAGGTTAGCTATGAGCACCCCCTCTCGCCCGATCCGAAGATCGGCCTCTACTAACCATGATATCCGATTTTGAAAACGTTATGTGTTCTTATTCCAGTCAATTAGCTAGAATTACTATGTGATGCGCACAACACAAAAATATAGACTAGTTCGCCTAATTTGGAACGAAGCATTGTATATCCATTTGTTTGAAAAACAGTTTGAAATTTGCTACTCGCAAGTAGGCTAAAATACAGATTTCAATGAATTATCCCAATTTAAGCAATCCAACCTTCACCCACAGGCATTCACGCAGTTATATCACATAAGAATTTAGCCACATGGTAAGCATGTTGTCATGTTAACATTCACACTCATGCGAAATGCTAAAGCATAAATACTCACCTAGTACTCCGTGCCAAAACAATGAACTAGTTAGTAATCATGCATGATCCTAGTTCATGTTAAAATGACTAATGCATCACATGCAAGATGTAACTACAATAGGCTCGGCTATTCTAAGATGGCATATGATGATGCTACAACTAACACGTATTCAACTTAGAATTGAAATACAATGCAGTTAGTATGATGCGCTGAGCTCGGTGCATGCAAGACAAATGTATGGATGCACGCATGCATAGCATAAGGTATGCTAATTTAAATATGCCCTAATACTAACCATTGAAAGCAGGTAAGTAAAAGGGAGAAAGAAGTGGGGGTTGGAAGACATGCACACACACACCCACACTTATTACAAATTCACCCTCGCTCGGAGGGACCAAAAGAATAATACAAATCAATTAACCTACAAGCTAATTAAATATTACAGACCACTTAACTAGTTAAGCAAATTAACTAAGCTAAGAAAGCAATAAAGGCCTCAGGAAGAGGGTCCAATGCACGCGTGCTCGGGTTTGCTCGGAAATTCATCGCCATGCACAAACTACCTCTGTTTACCCTGCTCTGCTCTTCTGAAGATTACACAACTCCCAAGGAGCGCTCTATGGATATTGGGGAGCATCACCGACCAAGTGGGATCATCACTGGCCATTTTGAAGTGGTCATCGACCATCAATTGAGCTCTCGGCCAAATATATTTGGTCAGTCGGCAGTATATATGGCCGGCTGGCCAAAACTTCCTGCAGAAACCTGTTTGACAGCAGCAGAGGGCAGACAAGGCATGGCAATGCATTTTCAAAGAATTGTTTGCACCACCACCCTCTCTATCATGTTCATGACTCAAAGGAGGATGGTCCTTGACCCTCGGACCACCAATCGCGCATTTCGATGCGTGATGGCCCAAGAGCCAAGTTGTGCAATTTCAATGGAATGAAATGCATACAAACAAACAAGAGGCCCAACCTCTATCATGGTGATTCAAGAGGCAAGGCATGTATGCCAAATGCAACCTAAGCATGTGAGCTAAGTATGCAACATGAGCATGGAGGCAAGCATGTAAACATACAATATGTACTAGGCACACAACCTAAGCTAACAAGCATGCAAGGCATGAAACCAAGCCCAAGGACTTAAACTATGGTCATGTGACACATGAAGTAAATGACCAAAGTGAAACAAAACAGCCCCAAATCATGCCAAAACAAGGTCAAAGACACACCTAGGTGGCATCTAAATGGCCTATACATGGAAGCATACAAAAGGGGCCAAACATGGAGCATAAGACACCAACCTCTTAAAGCATTAAAGGAACATCAAATGCAAACATACAAGCATGCTATAAGGACTGAAATGACATGATAAGTGGTTCCAAACCACTGAAACAAAGCAAGTAAAGCATGCTAGAGGGGTCAACACTCAAGGCCTACAAGGGAGATTGCATGGTAGCTATACAAAGCAAAGCATGGATAACCCAAATGACCAAAAATAGACCTCAAGCACACTAAAACATGCATAAAAGCTTCACAAAGCTAAGCCAAAACAAGTAAGCATAGTGGTCTAAATGCTAGATACATGTTGAGGCAATTTCATGGCATTACAAGACAAGTATGCAAAGCAAGCATGGTGTGTCTAAACCAACTTAAAACAGTGCTATATCATGGCAAAATAAGCACAAATACTACTTAAGACATGGCCAACATGAACTTAAACAAGGTGCTCACACATGAGGCTAAAATGACAAGTTCTAAAGGCAACAAGGAGAGGGGATGGCCTCTCCTTCTTAGGACCTCAAACCACCATCCTCACCACTGAAATCCCTCAAGATTTCAGTGGTGAGGAGGCCCAAACAAGGTGGTCCCGAAACTCACCAAAAACACACAAAAATGAGGCCAAACAAGGCCTAAGAAGGGGTAAACGACCCCAAACACAAAAGTGACCTTAATAAAGTATCTTAAACACAAAAAAAGAAATTTTTTATGTTATACACAAAGCTCAATACAGCAAGCAAGATAGGCTAAAAGTGTGTGCAAAAATGGGGAATAAAGAGGGAAAAGGAGTTACCTTTGTAGCCAAAAGGGGACAGCAACCTCTTGGTCCAAAAAAATAGTCCCTTAGCCTCTGAAAATGGCCTCCAAGCTCCTTAGGTTGATGATGGAGGTGTTGTGCTAGGAGGTGTAGTTCAAATGGCCAAGAACTAGACCCTTTTGCACCATCTAACCCACACAAATGTAGAGAGAGAGGGAGATATAGAGAGGGAGTGATATATATATGATATATATCAGATTTTTCTAACCCTGTAAAGGGGAGGAGAGGTCCTCTTTTTATAGAGAAACCAAGGGGGCAAAGCTTCTCTTAGAAGCTTTGAGCAAAAAGACCAAGCTTCTCTTAGAAGCTTGGAGCAAAAGGGCCAAGCTTCTTGGAGAAGCTAGGCAAAGAGGTCAAGAGGTTCAAGCTTCTTCAAGAAGCTTAAAAAGGATCAAGCTTCTTGGAGAAGCTAAAAAAGGGTCAAGCTTCTTAGAGAAGCTAAAAAATGGTCAAAAAGTTCAAGCTTCTTCAAGAAGTTAAAAAAGGGTTCAAAAGGTCAAGCTTCCTCAAGAAGCTAAAACCAAGAGTTCAAAAGGTTCAAGATTCCTCAAGAAGCTAAAATAGGGGGTTCAAAAGGTTCAAACCCCCCTCAAGAAAAGGTCTCGGCCAGAAAAAGTGGCTAATTGGCCAACAAGATGGCCGGCCGGCCATACTAAGTGCCGACCGGCCAATGGTATAATTCACCAATGGCCGGTAGCCTCAAAATATGGCCGGTGGCCTCAAACCAAGGCCGGTGGGTGTCAGGGGTAGCTAGCAAGCTACTTTCTACCCTTAGAAGCAAAAACACAAGTGTTTGGTGCAAAACCAAACACAGAACAGTCGAGTTGAGAGATCCTGAGGCAAGGCGCATAGCCGAGACCTCCGGGAACTCAAAACGAAACACAAACATGAGTAATCACTGAGTGTTCGAGCGATGACGTCCAAGTCTTGAGGACGGTAAAAAATGGGGTGTCTACACAGGGCTCCACTGATGGAGGATTCTCCTCTTTAGCTTCATATGATCTCCTGCAAGTTCACTCCTACAATGTGACTTATTAGAAGTGGTGTGGAAGCTTAAGATCCTTAAAAAATTAAAGGATTCTTATGGATTGTGTTGCATGGGAAACTCCTCACTAACTGCATGCGTCTAAAATGTGGTATCACTGTGGATTCGAGTTGCCCTTCTTGTGGGGGCATGGAGGATTTAAATCATGTGCTAAGGGCTTGTCCCGTAGCAATGGAAGTGTGGATTACCATTTTTGGTCAAAGGTGGTATGTGGAAGGCCTGAACACTACTTTTCAGGACTGGATTACCACTAACTCAACTAACAAAAATCGCTTTACTAATGGAATTCCTTGGGCAACAATTTTTATAACCACTCTTTGGCATACTTGGAAAAATAGAAACAAAAAGATTTTTGAAAACAAATCTGCCAATGTGTTTGAAAGTGTGAAATACATTTTGGAAGCTTCTTTAGAAAGTTATAATGCATTTGCTAGATCCATAACAGCACCAAAACCAGATTTTAGACTAATCAAATGGATTTCTCCCCCTGCAGGTGTCATCAAGCTTAATGCCGACGGCTACACTAGAAATGGAACTGGACTTGGGGGCTTTGGTGGACTCTTTCGGGATGAACAAGGCACATGGATCAGTGGATATTATGGGCGTTTGGAAACTTGCAAAGGTTTGGAAGCTGAATTGTGGGCTGTCTACAAAGGCCTCACTATCATCCTCCAAAGGGGCCTTACTAACGTCGTTGTTGAAACGGATGCGAAACAAGTTGTCCAGCTTCTGACAGAGAGTTCGGGAGACAATTTCCAATTTCGGGGATTGGTAGAAGATGCAAGAATCATCATGCAAGGCTGTGCATGCAAAGTCAAACATATTATGAGAGAAGGAAACACATGTGCAGATGCTCTTGCGAAATTTGGAGCGGAGCAACCAGAAGATTTACTTGTTGTAAATGATCCCCCGATGGAGATAAGGGGCCTTTTGGTAGCTGATATGTTAGGTGTTTCGAGGGAGAGGGCCTAGCCTCCTTTCCCTCTTTTATTTTCCGAAGTACCTAAAAAAAAATATTTGTTCAATGAATTTAGATTCCACTTATGCACAATCTCTTTTATCCTTTCATGTAAACGACTTGATAAATAAAACGAGAAAGCAAGATCCATGTTGTGGCATAAGCACTTGGGCCACATATCAAGAGAAATGATGGAACGTCTTATTAAAGACGGAATTTTATGTTCACTTGATTTTTCTGATTTTAGTACTTGTGTGAATTGCATTAAAGAAAAATACACAAAGATAAAGAAAAAGAGTGCTACTAAGACTACTGAATTATTAGACACAATTCATACTAATATATGTAGTCCTTTTACTGTTCCAACTATTTCTAGACATAAATATTTTATTACTTTTATTGATGACTTATTTAGGTATACTTATGAATATCTTATTCGTGAAAAAACAAAAGCACTGGATATGTTCAAACTCTATAAAGCTAAAGTTGAAAATCAACTTGGCAGATGGATTAAAAGTGTAAGATCTGATAGAGGCGATGAATATTATGGTAGATTCACTGAGTTGGGTCAAAAGTGTTTTTGCTTTATTTTTAGCTAAGAATGGTATTGTTGCTAACTATACAATGCCCGGTACACCTGAGAAAAATGGTGTAGCTGAGCGACAAAATCGTACTCTTTTGGACATGATGAGGGACATGATGAGTAACTCTTCTTTGCCAGATTTCTTGTGGGGTGAAGCTTTAAAAACTATTGTACATGTTCTTAAAAGCTGTGCCTGTAACTCCTTATGAATTGTGGGTTTGTAGGAAACCTAATTTGAATTATTCATATGTATGGGGTTGTCCTGCTGAAACAAAAAATTTCAACCCACAAATAAAAAAATTAGACCCTAGAACTATAAGTTGTTATTTCATTGGATATCTTGAGAAATCAAAGGGTTTTAGATTCTATTGTCCCACTCATACCACAAGAATTGTTGAAACTAGAAATGTTGTGTTCTTAGGATGAAGACATTAGTGGGAGTATGCATCTCAAAAATATTTCTTTGGAGGAAAATCGTGCTTTTACACCTTCCACGATTATCCAAAAAAATGAAGTACCTGAACCTATTGTGGATAATGTTGGTACTTAAGAAATTTCTCACATTGAAAAAGAAGTTGTCCCAGTTGCATAACAACCTTTACACAGATCACAAAGATAAAAGAAACTAGCCATATGTAGACGCGCCCACATGGGGCCCTCGCTACAATTCGGACTCGATTTGTGTTACGGTTCTTAATCTGAACCAAAGAGTCCAAATCCGGCAAATCGTTTTGAGAAACAGATTTTTTAAAAAGAGGTGCCAAACATGGACTGCTTTCCCAGATGCAGAGTCGCCACCTAAATATTTTAAAATGGGAGAATTTAGGAAACCCTGACTCGGTGCCAAAGGCCACGTGTCCGTCATCACCAAAGTTGCCTTGGCTCGGGAGCTTGGGTACGATTGGGGAAGGTCAGCTATGAGCACCCCCTCTCGCCCGATCCGAAGATCGGCCTCTACTAACCGTGATATCCGTTTTTGAAAACGTTATGTGTTCTTATTCCAGTTATTAGCCTAGAATCACTATGTTATGCGCACAGCAAACAACTATAGACTAGATTGCCTAATTTGGAAATAAGCATTGCATATCCGTTTGTCTTGAAAAAAACACTTTGGAATTTGTTACTCGCAAGTAGGCTAAAAATACGAATTTCAACGAGTTTTTCCAACTCAGACAATCCAACCTTCACCCACAGGCATTCAAACATTTTATCACATAAGCAACTAGCCACATGGTAAGCATGCTGTCATAATAGCATTCACACGCATGCGGTATGCTAAAGCATAAAATACTTACATCGTACTCCGTGCCAAAACAATAAACTAGTTAGCCAACATGCATGGTCCTAGTTCATGTCAAATTGACTAATGCAACACATACAGGATGCAATTAGAGTAGGCTCGGCTAACCTAAACATGGCATGTGAAATGCAATCAATTGATGTACGTATTCAATTTGGAATTGAAATACAAATGCAGTTAGCATGATGTACCGAGCCCAGTGCGTGCGAGACAAATGCATGGATGCACGCATGCACAGCATAAGGTATGCTAATTTAAACATGACCTATTACTAACCATCAAAGCAGGTAAGTAAAAGGGAGAAAGAAGTGGGGGTTGGAAGGCATGCACACACTCACCCACACTTATTACAGATTCGCCCTCGCTCTGAGGGACCAAATAAATATTACAGATAATTAACCTACAAGCTAATTAATTATTACAAATCACCTAATTAATTAACAAATTAACTAAGCTAGGAAAGAAAAACAGATAAGCCGCCTCGGGAAAAGAGCCCAATGCGATGCATGCTCGGTTCTGCCCGGAAGTACACTGCCATACATGAGCTGCCTCTGTTTTCCCTGCTATACTCCTCTGAAGACTGTCAAAGTCTCAGAATTGCTTCCCTGGACACTAGGAGACACCACCGGCTGAGTAGAATATCCACCGGCAGTAGTATATGGTCACCGGCTGTTGGTGGAGATATCGGCTTAGGAGGGATTGCCGGTCGGCACTAAACACTGCCGGTCGGCAGAGAATGCCTGCAGAACCTGCAATTGACAGCAACAGAGGGCAAGGCAGAGCATGGCGATGCAATTCAAGCAATGTATGCACCAATCATGTCCCTTATCATGAGAATGAGTCAAAGGGACATGTTCCTTGGTTCTCAGACCATCAATCGTGCATTTCCATGCGTGATGGCCCAAGGGACCAAGTGTGCACATTTTGATGTCAAATGCAATGCAAACCAACAAACCAAAGCCCAATTCCTATCACTAGATCAAGGAACAAGACATGCATGCTAGATGCAATGCAACCTAGGCATGCAAGCTAAGGATGCAACATGGGAATGCAAGATGTACATGCAAGCATGCAAACAAACATGCAAGGTAAGCATGCAAGCAAGCAAAGGGTGGACTTAAGCATGATTTAGGCAGCTCTAATTAGGCCTAAAACAGTGGCCATAAGTGTTATGAAATGAAGACTAAACACACATACACACATGCACATGTTAAAAGGCTAACAATCAAGCACAAAAGGGCGACTCTCAAGCACACTTGAAAGAGGCATAGCATGGACTAATAGCATGCAAGGTAAGCATTGAAAATCATGTTACAAAAGGTGCTAAGCCAATTAAACAAGATAAACAAGGCATGCAAACAAAGCCAAAAACCCAAGACAAGCCAAGAGGCTTAAACCAAGTCTAAATCAACCAAGCCTCACAAGGCTAAGAGGACTTAAAATAGGTCTAAGGCAGGCCTAAACAACACCCAAGGGACACCTAGATGGCATCTAAGCGGCTCAAACTCAAAAGCATGCACAATGACCAAAACATGGAGCATGCAAGACAAGCTTTCAAAGCTTCAAAGAGGCATCCGAGGCAAGCATACAAGCATGTTAAAGGGATTGAAATAACATGGCAAATGGCCCCAACCCACAAAATTAAGGCAAGGATGCATGCTATACATTCACACACTTAAGGCCGACAAACCAAAAATGCAAAGGGGCTATACTAAGCATGCCAAGATCGACCCAAACAACTATGGACAGACCTTAAACATGGCAAAATAAGCACAAAAGCTTCACAAAGCTAGGCCTAAAACATGCTAGAACAATGGCTTACAACCTAAGGCATGTTAACGCCTAAACATGGCATTACAAGGTAGGTACGCTAAGCATGCATGGTGTACCAAAACCAACAAAAAACAGAGGCATATTATGACATAATAAGCACAAAAAACATCCAAGGCATGGTCAACAAGAAGCTTAGCTAGATGCTCCCTCAAGAGGCCAAAAATGATCCATTTCAAGGACAACAAGGAGAGGGGGTGGCCCTCTCCTTCTTGGGACCTTAAGGCACCATCCTCGCCTCTGAAATCCCTCAAGATTTCAGTGGTGAGGAGGCCCAAACACCAAGGTCCCGGAGCTCACTCAAAATAGCATAAAATGGGGCCTCTCAAGGCCTAAGAGGGGTCAAACACCTCCAAACCATAAAACACTCTAAACAAACTATTTAGAGGGCCTAAAAACAGAACTTGTTTATCTTATACACTAAGCTCAAAAACAGTTCTAAGATAGGCAAAAATAGTATGCAAAAATGGGGAATAAAGGAGTAAGATTGTTACCCTTGAAGACCCTCTTCACAAATGAAGCTCCAGCAGCTTCTTTGAGCTCAAAACAGCCCAAGAACCTCAAGAACAACCTCTGGTCCTTCAAGAAACCAAGGAAAGGTGTAACACTATGTGTTTGTGTGCAATAGTAAGACACAAACACACTTATACACATACAAAGGCCAAATGAGAGAGAGGTATAGAGATAGAATATGTATGGAACCCTAAACCTAAAACCAGAGCTCTCACACAACTTTTCTCTCTAAAATGTCTAACCTAGAGCCAAGAGGGGAGGGCTCCTCTTATAGAGGAGTCAATCTTGTAAAGCTTACAAGGTAAGCTAACAAGGAAGCCATCCCTCCATACACGTGTATGGAGGGGAACAAAATGCCATACAGCTGTATTAAAATATCTGCAAAAGCAGATGAACAGTAGTCGGCTGTTTAAAATTGCCATTTTGGCAAAAATGACTGCCGACCGGCAACAAAGAATGCCGACCGGCAATATACATTGCCGATGGCAACAAAACACCAGCTGGTGGCCTCTGGCCATGGCCGGTGATGTATGGGGATGCCTCACAAGGCATTCCCTGCCCCTCCAAGGCAAAACACAAGTGTTCGGTGCAAAATCAGACACTAAACAATCGAGTTCGGAGATCCTGAGGCAAAGCGCGTAGCCGAGACCTCCGGGAACTCCAAACGAACACAAACATGGGTAATCACCGGGTGTTCAAACGGTGACGTCCAAGTCTTGAGGACGGTCAAAAATGGGGTGTCTACACCATATCAGATGACTATGAGGTTTACCTAAATGAGTGTGATATAGGCTTGGAGAACAATCCTGTTTCTTATGCCCAAGCCATGAATAATGGAAATGAAACTCAATGGTTAAATGCCATGAAAGATGAGTTAAAATCCATGAAAGACAACAAAGTCAGGGATCTTGTAGAATTGCCTAAGGGAGCCAAAACTGTTATATGCAAATGGGATTTTAAAACCAAGCATAATCCTAAAGGCAATATCGAAAGACACAAGGCCAGATTAGTTGCTAAAGAATACACTCAAAGAGAATGGATAGACTATAAGGAAACTTATTCTTCTGTTTCTAATAAGGAATCCTTGAGAATAGTCATGGCCTTAGTAGCTCATTATTATTTAGAGTTACATCAAATGAACGTTAAAACAACCTTTTTAAATGATGACTTGCATGAAGTGGTCTACATGGACCAACCTAAATGTGACGACCGGTTTTGTTGTGCGTTTTTTGTTTCCTTTTGTATACCTTTTTGGTTTACACTTGTAGAGTGTCGGCTTCAACTTGGAGTCTTGTTGCTCGTTGAGTTAGTAGTGTTTAGGAGTTTTTCTCAAAACATTTTCGTTCTTGTTATTCCAGTGTTGGATTTCATTTGTTCTGGAGGGTGCAAGATTGGTTCGGAGCGTCGGGAGTTGAACCGAGAAATTTCCAAGCTGAAAGTCAGGGCTGCATGTGCGGGGAATGAGGCCACACATACGGAAAACAGGGCAGGGGGCTGAAGCACACTACTAAAAAGGCAGGTGCGGCTGGAGGTGCGAGGGAAGAAGGGCCACACGTGCGGGGGTGTTGGCAGCACGTGTGGAAGCAAGCGCCGCACATGCGGGAAGAGGCTCCGCACGTGCAGGAGTAGGTGAGATCCGGATTTTTTCTCTTTTTCTCCTCTCTTTGGGCTGATTAAATGTCACTTTTATATATCTCTCTCCCTCTAAAAACATTTCCTCTCCATTCTCTCTATATTTTTCTACACAAAACTAGATACAAACCTTTATTTCTCAAGATCCAATTGAGTTTCACGATTGTTGCTTCATCAAAGTTGGTTAACATCTCGAAGGCTTCATTGTGTGCGGTGGAGATCGAGTTTAAGCATCGTAAATTTTGGGAGTTTCAACTCTTTTCTTCTTCAAACTTGAGGTAGGACTTTTCTTTGAGTTATATATATGTTTGCAAGATCTGGATGATTTTTGAAATAATCCTGTGATTAGTTTTAAAAAAATTGATTTTGATTCAAGAAGATGAGTGATTTTGAAAGTGGGTTTACTTTCTTGTTTCTTTTAAATAGAAATTGAGGGCTTTGAACTATGTTGATTGAAGAAAGATGTTTTTTGTGTAATTTTCTCAAACATTTGAAGATAAACGGGTTTTGGAGAGAAAACCTAGAAATTGGGAATGTTTTGAAAACAAATGATGAGTTTGTATACATAAATGGATGATTTGAAAAGTACTTATTATATACATATAAATGATGAGTTTTCATGGAATATGAGAATTGTTGAAGTTCTTTGGGAATTGTTGTTCAAAACATTGTTATAGTCTTGAAAAGACTAAATTGTTGAGATTGCTTGGAGTGTGGTAATTATGTTTATCTCTTGGATGACTTTGATATAAAAGTATATATTCATCTTGTGAAATTGCATTGAAAAGAGGATTGGGAATTGTGAACACAATGGTAGTATTGTGTGGAAGAATTGAACATGAAAGAAATGTTATATTGCATTTAATCATCACATGGGCATATCAATTCTTTTGATTACGTTGTGCTTCGAACGTTGATTTGAAAACCATATATTGAGCAACGAGTTTTCATGAATAGTTTTAGGGTAAATACGGTGGTAAGTCTTGAAAGGTGGTGCAGATGAAATTGATAAGTTGGCTTGAGTGTCCGAGGTGAAAAACCGAAAAACCCGCGCGGATAGGTGTCGAGCCTTCCGGTTAATACCGATAAAAATGACAAATTGATAGTACTTGTGTAGTCTACTTGCAGACACCAACCTAAGGATTACCAGAGTTGTATTTACCGCCCCTTGAATGAAATTGTTAAGTTTTGAACAATGGAATTGCATGGCATCATTGAGCATGATGATTTTTAAGAGATGAAGATGTAATTTATTTGCAAAAAGACATAGCATGGCATGTGCATACATCTCTTGACACTTGTATAAAATGTATATACTTTGTTAAGAATTTCCTACTAGGCTTTATGCTCACCCTACGGGATTATTGTGCAGGAAAAGACGTGATGATTCCGCCCAACTGAGGGCGTGGAAATGTATGTGTTGGGAGTACAATGCTCTCACTTTGTGTGACATTGTTTTGTAAGCCAAGGGCTATATTTGTATGGTTTGAATGACCGATTTGTGTAACCAGGCCTAAGCCTTGGAAACTTGTAAACCCATGAGGGTATTTATTTGTTTATGTCATCTTGATTTGAGGTGAATGTATTATCGCATGAGGATTATTTGTATCATGTATTGCAAGCGTAAAGATTTACTTTCAGTTTTACTTTAAAGAACCATGATTATTGTATTATCATTTGGGTATGAAAATTGGGGCGTGACATAAAGGTTTTTAGGATGAAAGTAAGGAAAATAGGATTTGTAGGCTTAAGAAGTCCATACATGGTCTAAAGTAGACATCTCGACAATGGCATCTTAAATTTCATGAAGTTCTCACCAAATTTGATTTTAAGGATAATTTGGTTAATCAATATGTCTACCTTAAAATTGGTGGGAGCAATATCTGCATTATAGTTTTGTATGTTGATGAATTATTGTTTGCTAGCAATAATTTGGGAATGATACATGAGACAAAGCAATTCCTTACGAGGAATTTTAAAATGAAAGATCTTGGTGAAGCCTCTTTTGTCATTGGGATAGAAATTCACCAAGATAGGTCTCGTGGCATCTTAGGATTGTCCCAAAGAGCCTATATCGAAAAGGTTCTTAAAAGGTTCAACATGCAGAACTGTTCAAGTAGTGTTACCCCTATAGTTAAGGGTGATAAATTTAGTAAATTTCAGTGTCCCAGAAATAATTTAAAAAGGGAACAAATGAAAGAAATTCCTTATGCCTCTACAGTTGGGAGCATTATGTATGCTTAAGTTTGTACACATCCTGACATAGCATTTGTAGTTGGTATGCTTGGTCGATACCAAAGCAATCCCAGATTTGATCATTGGAAAGCAGTTAAGAAAGTGTTACGATATTTACAAGGCACTAAGGATTACATGCTTACTTATCAAAGAACAGACAACCTTGAAATAATTGGTTATTCAAATGTTGATTACGCTAGATGTAAAGACACTCGAAAGTCCATTTATGGGTACATTTTTATGCTTGCTAATGGACCCATTTCATACAAGAGTCATAAGCAATCTCTGACAGCCTTTTCCACTATAGAGGTAGGGTTCATAGCATGTTATGAAGCCACATGTCATGCACTATGGCTAAAGAATTTCATATATGGATTACAACTTGTCGATTCAATTTCGAGGCCCTTACAGATTTATTGTGATAATGATGTTGCTATTCAATTCTCCAATAATAACAAAACTTCAGGAGAATCAAAGCATATTGATATCAAGTATCTAGTTGTTAAAGAAAGAGTTTTGAATCAAACTATTTCCATCTCTCATATTGGCACTACACTCATGTTGGCAAATCTTTTAACTAAAGGTCTCACAGCTAACCTCTTTCAAGAACATGTTATGCGCATGGGCTTAGTAGAAAGTTTATCATGTTTAGACTTGAAATGAGCGTATTATGTTCATGATAAATGTTATGTTATAATCATCTTATGTTAGTAATGATTATGTTTGTTGTTTTCATTCTTCATACTTGTGCACAATTTAGAAGAAGATATAAACAACGAGACCGTTATAGATGAATTAGCATTAATCACCATCATGTTGCTAATGTCATCTCCATGATTTAAGATTCACTTATTCATGTTGATGGAAAATATTAACACAATAACCATTGTACAGTCTTGATCAATATGTGAATTACTAACTACAATGATTTAATGCTAATAATTTCATTGAACAAAATCTAATGGTGATAGTGCAATCTTTTAGTGGGAGAACGTTGGCCATATTATGATAATTTAGTGACGTAATATAATCATGCAAGCCAAGTGGGAGATTGTAAGAATTTTTCCTAAATATGGCTTAATGTGGCTTATACATACACTAGATTCATCTCATTAAAAAAGATACATGTACATCAATTAGATGGTGACTAATCATTGATGAATAATTTAGTGACATAATATAATCATTCAAGCCAAGTGGGAGATTGTAAGAATTTTTCCTGAATATGACTTAATGTGGCTTATACATATACTAGATTCATCTCATTATGAAAGATACATGTACATCAATTAGATGATGACTAATCATTGATGAATGCACCTATGTATACATAATGTATAGAAGACTAATGGAGATAGTGTCAATGCATTGAATGTGATAGATTCATTATGAATGAATCTTAGAGATGCATTATGTATCTATTATGAATGTAGAAGATACATTAATCTATCTAATGAGGTTCATTGAATGAATGGATTCTTTGATGGGAAGATTATTAGTATAAATAGTGTAAGTCCCCAAACCACACTTTCAATCACAAAACTCAAGTTGTCACCACAAGAAGGCTCCCATCGCCTAGAGAGAAAAAAGTAGTTTGAAGATCTTAGACAAATAAAGAACTTGAAGATCAAGGTCTTCTCTTCAAGGTTTCTCTTTCTCAAAAGAGGTTTTTATACTGTCATGGATCAAGGTATGTATACACTTATTTTGTATAGTAGAAATTCATATAGTTTTCATGTATAGAATTGAATCCTTAGCGGCTTTTAGTTTATGTTCCACAAAATTTTCTATCACTTCCTCCTTTCTCTTCTCCTATAGCACGTTGTGAAGGTGATTCTTAGTTTTCTCTATGGGAGATAGATTGTGAAATTTCGTATATTTGAAATATTAAATATTTTAATAAAAAGTATTTATGCTTTATTTTATTTAAGATAGTATTTTAGTGGTAGGTATTTAAATAAGAACTTAACATATTTTGTTATATTTTTATATTCATTTTGTTTCATTTTATTTTCACCACATTATTATTATCTCTTTTATTTTATTTTATTTTATTTGTTTTCATTTGGGCTCCAAACAAAGCCCATGTGGTGAGTAATGCCACCCATTCCTTTTGTCTTTTCTTTTTATTTTCTTTCAATTTTTTATTCTTTCTTATTTTTTTCTTTGCTTCTTTATTTCATTGTAAATTGAGTCAAGTGAGATAGAAATCCTTACTTCTTCATCTTCTTCTAATCTCTTTCTTGTTCTGCCGCAACTCTCTCTCTCTCTCTCTCTCTCCCTATCTCTATTTATAATACAAATTTTAACTTTAGATTAGGAGTATTTAGAGTGAGTTAGAAATTTTATAAAGCTAAGAGTTGTAGAATTTATCAAACCTCATGTGGAGGATCAAAAATTAAAGTGAAAATTAACTATGGACTTAAGTGCGAAGGTTGCCCCTGTTAGGCAACTAGAAATGATTAAAGGAATATGGGCCAAAGCCCAAGAGAAATAGGTCAATAATGGGTCGAAACAGGTCTGATCCGCCAAAGGTCCAAACAAACTCCATAAAGAAAATGTCTAAGTCACGTTGCAGAGGCAGTACTTGCAGTGGTCAAGTTGCTGAGGCACTTTGCCTCAACGCCGCCACTTGAAGTTGCTGAGGTAAAGAGAAAATTGGAACAACTAAGTTACAGAGGCAACACTTGCAGCAACCAAGTTACGAAGGTCCTCTGTCGGCGCCGCCATCTCTAGTATTGTTTGTGCCGTCATTTGAACTTGCCACGGGAAATAGCCACCACATCAACTACAGTCGTCGCAATTAACTTGTGAAGGGAACACCCCGCCAAAGTGATAACAACCTTTGGGAGAAGCTTCCTGTAGCACTTGTGTCTTTCAAAGCTTTTCGGGAAGTGTATTTGAATCCTTTATTTTATTTTGGGAATCTTTAGTGTTGTTGTATCTTAGTTTTGGAAGAGTACAAATTGATTTGAACTTGTTGGGATTGCTCGTTCATGCTTGGTTACGTAGAAAAGTTGTTGGAGAACTTAAAAATCTTGTTTTGGGGTCGACACCAGTCTGGGGGGGTCGACCTCCATATTTCTGAAATTGCTTGTTGGAATTTGGGGTAGACACCAATCTGGGGAGGGGGGGTCGACCCCCTTGCATGTTGTCAAACATAAGTTTCTTCATAGGGTCGACCCCTGTGTTGTAAGGATCGACCCCTGCAGACTTTTTTTCTAGATTTTAGTCCGGTTTTGGGGATTTTGACTTGATCTTTTGGGTTGACTTTGGGATTTTATTTTACTTTGACCTAGCACTATAAATAGGTCCCTCACTTGACCTTTTCTTTACTTTTTCTTCTCTTTTTCCTTTTCCAAGCCGTGAGTCACTCTCTCCCTCTCCAAAATCACTTTTTGCTCAAAGATCTTTAGATCTACTCACTTGGAAGCATCTTCTTGCCTTGCTCCTTTGAGATTAAGTGTAAAGCTTATCAAGAGCTTCGTTTTGATCCAAGTAGAAGTTTGTTTCGACAACTTTAGAGTTTCAACCTTGTTTTGCTCATCTTCTCTTCTAAGCTTGGGGTAGGGATTTTCTTTGAGTTATATATATATTTTTGCAAGATCTAGATGATTTTCGAAATCATTTTTTGATTAGTTTTGAAAATTCATTGTTGATTCAAGAAGATGAGTGATTTTGAAAGTGGGTTTACTTCATTTTCCTTTAAAAATAGAAATTGAGGGTTTTTGAACTATGTTGATGAAAGAAAGATGTTTTTGGTGAGTTCTTCTCAAATATTTGAAGATGAATGATTTTTGGTGAGAAAACCTAGAAATTGGGAATTTTTAAGAAAGATGTTGAAAATCTTTAGAATATGTTGTTATATTTATTTTGTGTGCCAAAATAAATGATGTTTGAAAATTGTTTATTTATTACGTATAAATGATGGTTTTCCATGAAATAAGAGAATTATTGAAGTTTTGAAAATTGTTGTTTAAAAGTGTTGATATAGTCTTGAAATGACTAAGTTGTTGGAAATGTTGGAAATATTGGAAATGTAGGAATTATTTTATCCCTTGGATGAATTGAAATAAAAGTATTTATTCATCTTGTGAAATTGCATTGAAGTGAGAAATGAGAATTTTGATCACAATGGGAATATTGTGTGGGAGTATTGAAAGTGGAAGAAATATTGCATTGTATTATTAATCATTGCATTGGCATATCAATTCATTTAATAATGAAGAGTTTTGAAATTTGATTTGAAAATTTTGCATTTAGAAAAGAATGTTGAAAAACAAATTTTCATGAAATGGTTTTGGGGTAAATACGGTGGTAAGTCTTGAAAGGTGGTGTAGATTATAGGTGTCGAGCCTTCCAGTTAATACCGGTAAAAATGACAGATTTGAGGTGTCGAGCCTTCCGGTTAATACCGGTAAAAATGACAAATTGGTAGTACTTATATAGTCTACTTGCAGACATCGACCTAGGGATTTACGGAATTGTATTTACCGCCCCTTGAATAAAATTTGATAAATGTTGAGCAGTTGAAATTGCATGACGTCATTGAGCATGATGGTTTTCAAAAGATGAAGGTGTGTTTTACTTTCAAAAAGGCATGGCATGGCATGGCATAAGCATTTCATCTCACGAGACTTGTATAAAATGTATATACTTTGTTAAGAATTTCCTACTAGGCTTTATGCTCACCCTATGGGATTTTTGTACAGGAAAAGATGTGGTGATTCTGCCTAACTGAAGGCGTGGAAGTGTGTGTGTTGGGAGTACAATGCTCTCATTTTGCGTGACTCTGCTTTGTAAGCCAAGGGTTATAATTGTGTGGGTTTGAATAACCAATTTGTGTAACCGGGCCTAAGCCTTGCAAAGTTTTAAACCCATAAGGGTATTTATTTGTTTATGTTATCTTGATTTGAAGTGAATGTATTATCGCATGAGGACTACTTGTATCATGTATTGCAAGTGTGAAGATTTACTTTCAGTTTTACTTTAAAGAACCACGATTATTGTATTATTATTTGGGTATGAAAATTAGGGCGTTACGGTGGTGCTAATAGCAGGCCCTAATTTTTAACTCGGTGCTAATAGCAGGCCCCAAAGCTTACTAGTTTGGCGCTGATAGTAGGCCCCAAGGCTTACTGATTGGAGTTGATAACAGGCCCAGAGATACCAGTATACCACGGCAACCCCGCGAACATGGGAGCAGGCTAGCTCGAGCACAAAGGACTCCCTTTCTATTTACCCAGGTCATGGACCTGCCTTGGTTGCACAAACAAGACCAAGAAAGCCCCCTTAGGCTTAGTACTAAGGCACTTGGTTGTGGTCTTCGCCTTGGGAAGCTAGGAAGTTTGTGGTTAGGTGGCTGAGGGTAAAGGCTTTGCTAAGGTGAACACGAACATAGCTGATAACAGGCTATAAAGTCCTGAGAATGCATGTCTTGGCTAAACTGAACTGAGAAAGCAAGTGCAGTGGCAAACATTACCGCCGCAAGTGAACTTGTTGAGGTTCAAGCTGATGAGGCAAGTTGCAGCGATAAACCCTCCCGCCGCAAGTGCATTTGCTGAGGCATCTATGCCAAACAGATAGTACACAGTACATACAGAAGGACACGTAACACCTTCAGCCTGGTGGCCCAAAGCAAAATATTCCATGTGATTCTTACGGACACATGTCCTTATATTTTAGATCAAAATTAATCATAAAATTTTAATTAATTATTGTAATTTCTAACATCTTTATATCAGTTTGATTCAATTATATTTTAGATTAATTCTTAATTATTATTTATTTTATATTTTAATTTAATTATGTTTTACATCACTCCTTAATTATATTTTTATTTTACTTTATTTTAATTAATATCTTAATCTAACTTTATGTTTAGAGAAGATAGGGCTAAAATTGTATTTTTGATGTGTTAATTTCACTTTATTTTTTAGAAAATCAAACCCACTCTAAAAAATGGTGTGTATGATACACCATTTGTTAATTTCGATGAAAATAGTAACGGTGACATTTTAGTCTAAAATTAAATAGGGCTTTTTGCTTATATTTAAACTATAGCTCCGTTCTCAAACCATAAGGGAGCAAAATAAATTTTATACAATAAACTAATTAGCAATACATTTAATAATTTTAATTAATTTTGTATTAGGGAATTTTTTTTTAAAATTTCTGATATTAAGATTTTATAAGATAAATGACATACAATATTTTCATAGTAGTTGGGGTCCCTCAATATTTTCACATAGAAAATTTGATATAGAAAAATTTCGTCCCGACACAAAGAAATTTCTCTGATTTCACAGAAAAATTTCATTGAGGGAGCTAATAAAAAATATATACATATTGGACATCTCCTACTACTCAAAGTTAGAAAGGGATGTTTCACTAATTTTCTCAGTCACTAATATTTTGAGAAACTTAGTGAAACATTACTTTCTAACTTTGAGTAGTAGGAGAGATCCAATATATATATATATATATATATATATATATATATATATATATTATTAGCTAAAGTCCCTCGATGAAATTTTTCCATAAAATCAGAGAAATTTCTCTGTGAAAATTAAAATTTCTTTGTGTTAAGGCAAAATTTCTCTACGTCGGGGCAAAATTTCTCTGTATCAAATTTTTTCTGTGAAAATATTAACGGACCCCAACTACTATGAAAATATTGTATATCCTTTATCTTATAAAATCTTAATATCAAAGACTTTAAAAAAAATTCTCAAATATAAAATTAATTAAAATTATTAAATCTATTACTAATTAGTTTATTGGATAAAATTTATTTTACTCTTTGAGAACGGAGCTGTAGTTTAAATATAAACAAAAAGCCCTATGTAATTTTAGACTAAAATGTCACCGTTACTGTTTTCATCTAAATTAGTGGAAGGAGTATCACATACTTCATTTTTCAAAATGGATTTGATTTTCTGAAAAATAAAGTGAAATTAACACATCAAAAATACAATTTTATCCCTATCTTCTCTAAACATAAAGTTAGATTAAGATATTAATTAAAATAAAGTAAAATAAAAATATAATTAAGGAGTGACTTAAAATATAATTAAATTAAAATATAAAATAATTAAGAATTGATCTAAAATATAATTGAATCAAACTGGTATTAAGATGTTAGAAATTACAATAATTAATTAAAATTTTATGATTAATTTTGATCTAAAATATAATTAAATTAAAAAGTTGAGAATTACAATAAATAATTAAGGATTTTGCATTAATTATAATTTAAAATATAATTAAATTAAATTAGATTAAAAAGTTCTAATCTAAAGTTAGTTATTACAATAAATAATTAATGATGATTGATTGTGATTTAATTGAATTAATGTTAAAAAGTAAAAATTATGTGTATGAGAGAAGAGGGTGAAAGAAAATAATAAAAAAGATATAATATTTGAATATATTACAATCATTTTACATATATATTTAACACTAGTTGTGTTTTGGTCTAAAACCACGGAAATTTTTTGATTATATTTAAACCACACGGGGTGAGATGTTTCAACCTCAAACTACAAAGAGTTAAAACGAATTTTGCCCTAATTTATTTATTAAGTCTTTTTATAGTGGTACCAATGATTTTGGATTTTTTTTTTTTTTTTTTTGGGCTCGAGATTTAAAATTGAATTTAGTTGTGCAGTTGACCATTGCACCAAAGGAAAAGAAAATTGTCTTAAAACATGTTTTTTTTTTCATTAAAGATTGAGGCCTCGAATGTGTGGAGCGCGAATGGCGCGAATAGTACGGAAAATATTATCTTACCGGTAAGAGAATAAAAAAAACCCTTAAAACGACGTCGTTTTGAGATTTCGAGCCATTCGCGCCTTTAATATTTCGAGGTACGTAGCATTCTTCTTTTTTTTTTCTTTTTTTTTTCAAGTCCACTAAAAAAAAAAGAATTAAAAGAACAGAAAAAAATGTTAATATTTATCCCAGTGCACAATATTAGATGCGGACTCTCCGAGCACACCTATTAGGCCTCCGTTTGAGAAGTGGGTTGGCTTTTTGGCTTTTTTGGCTATTTTAGACTGGGCTTAAAAGCTTGGTTTGGGAAGGACTTTTTGGCTTTTTAGCTTTTTTGAGTTTTTTTGTGAGAGAAGAATGTAATGATTATGGGTTGGATGTGATGTTTTGTTTGTTATGGCTAAAATAACCTATTTTGTTTATTTTGACTAAAATAGTCAAAAAAAACCTACAAACTCACTTGCCAAACACAGGCTAGATAATATTCTGGAGAATTGGAGATGTGCTAGAGCACTTCATCTTCAAACATTTAAAAATGGTTAATGTATCCTCACATAGTTCTGATCCTTTTTTGCATTTCTTTTTTTTCTTTTTTTTTTCCCTCTCTTTGGGTATTATTTTTCTTTTTCTTTTTTTGGTATTATTTTGCATTTCACCTCTATGTAATAATTCCATCAAAATTAGTGCCCTACAACATATATTGATTGATTTTTATTTTATTTTTTTGATCAGGAAAAAAAAGGCTCTGTAGTGTCATCATGGCCCCGTTGGGTCCTAGTCCCGGGTAGCCGGTTGCCAGTTAGGAATTAACCCCCATCAAGTGAGGGACCCACCACCAGGGCACCAATGGAGGGCAACCACACGCCGCAGCAGAGGCCAGGATTCGAGGGGAGTTTGAACATATTTCTCAAGAGAGATTTCAAACGCCCCTCCGAGAAATCGACCTTGGCTCTCGGCTAGAAAATGTGCCGCATCCTCCACTAGGTCACCAACCCCAGTGATATATATTGATTGATTGAGTCGATGGTTTGGTGTCTGAGGATTTTATTTATTTATTTTTAAACCTGGGGTGCTACTGG
Source organism: Camellia sinensis (assembly GCF_055761805.1). Classification (NCBI taxonomy): domain Eukaryota; kingdom Viridiplantae; phylum Streptophyta; class Magnoliopsida; order Ericales; family Theaceae; genus Camellia; species Camellia sinensis. Next base: position 95,973,319 of record NC_138962.1, read on the forward strand.
CCTCAAGCTATTTGGTAAGTTAATTCTTTCCAATACAAGTCTAATCTTTTTACATTTTTTTTTTTTTTTTTTGATATATAAGATATTCTGGGCTCACTTGTGCAAATCAAATTAAATTCTTATAGTCTGAATAAATCTTTTAAAATATATTTATTTTTTGTGATAGGTAATCTCAAAAGTTTTACTAAGGTCAAGTTAATGCATTTTTTGATTTTTTTTGGCTTATTTTGGGAAGATGGTAAGAAGTGGCTTTTTGGCTTTTAACCAACCTTTTGGCTTTTTTAGACAAATGATTTGGGAAGTTGGTAAAAAGTGACTTTTGACTTTTTTGATTAATATTTGTTTATGATGTCAAATCATAATAAAATGACTAAACTACCCCCATTTATTTAAAATATTTGCAACTTCACCTATGTAACACATTTTGACCCATGAGGGGTAAAATTGTAATTTCACCGTTGGATAAAAACCAACTTTCCAAATGAAAAAAAAGCCAAAAAAGCCAACTTTTGACTTTTACTACTAACCAAAAAAAGTGGCAAAAAACTATGTTGCCAAAATAAGTCTTTGTATTATGTGTAGAAAAAGTAGAAATGAGATGTTAATTGATGTGACTCAAAAAAGATAAAAAAATAAAATAAATGTACTTTTTTAAGTTAGGCAAACTTAACCTAAGAAGGAAGTCAAACCTAAGACATTGATGGGAGTGATCCATTTCAAAATCTGACAACATCATGATGCTAACATCAGCCGAAGAAGACTTGAAAAACGATGGCAAGCAAATTCCTAACAAAAACTCGTCAAAGAGTATTTGGACCCAACCCACATGGGATCCTCATGGGGATTACAAGCTTTACAAGCTTATTAGCGAATTAGCCACGATAATCATTCATTTTTGGTCATCTAGTCAATGCGAAAAAATAATAAAAGATTCCTACTTAATAAATATATATTTTGAAATCATAAAAGATTCCTACTTAGGCCCCGTTTGGGGACTTACTTTTTTAGCCAATTAGCTAAAAAGTTACTAAATTAGCCAAAAAGCCAACAACTCATACCAAAAAGTCAAAGATTCTCTTTTCTCTCTACTTTTTGCACATCTTTTCGTAATTAGCCAAAAAGTCATCCCAAACATACAAGTTTTTTTTACCTATCTTTTTAACCAAATAGTCAAAAAATTACTAAATTAACTTGTTCCCAAACCAGGTCTTAGTAAATATATATTTTGAAATCACTGATCGTAGGACGTAAGTCCTACTTTGAATAATATGTTCGTGCTATAAAAAAATGATCTGGTATACGTAAACTATCTTACATAACAAAATAATAATAAAAGATCCGGGTCATAGTGTATCTAAGCCTCCGTTTGGGAAGTGGGTTGACTTTTTGACTTTTTGACTTTTTTGGCTATTTTAGCCTGGGCTTAAAAGCTTGGTTTGGGAAGGGCTTTTTGGCTTTTTGGCTTTTTTGAGTTTTTTTGTGAGAGAAGAATGTAATGATTATGGGTTGGATGTGATGTTTTGTTTGTTATGGCTAAAATAGTCTATTTTGTCTTTTGTGGCTAAAATAGCCAAAAAAACCCAAGAACCAACTTGCCAAACAGAGGCTAAGTGGGTTTTGATAAAGGCTATTTGATTCTTAATTATTAGTTTGTTTCTTCAATTTGTAGGTTAATGAGGAAAAAAAAGTTATAAGTGAGTTGCGCTTACTCCAAGACCGATTGCGCTTACCATGGATAATGGAATCAACCTTCCAATTTTATTGAGAAATTTTATTTTTACACAGTTAATTATTTTAGTATATATATTTAATAAAATATTATATTATTGATAATTATACCTAAAATTAAAATGATTATAATGGACATTCACCAATACTCATAATATTATATAAAAATATTCTCTGTACACATTTTTTAAAAACAAAAAAAAATCTCAATGTACACATTTTGAGTAAAAAAAAACTAAACCCTAATTTTTTTATTATTGTCACTTTACTTGCTACACATTCTATACTCTTCTATTGTTTACAAAATAATACTCTTATAACAACTCTCATATTACTTTAATCTCTAAGTTTAAACTTTATTAGTGATGAAAATAGTAATTTTTTCGTGCATAACTACTTTTTTTTTTCTTTTCTATTTGTGGTTTTCAGCCGGACATCAATCGTCGAATTATTTCATTATATTCAAACATTAACTGCCTAAAGTTTTTTTTTTTTTTTTTCGAAACAAATTTGTCAAACTAATCACTTTTATTCAAAAGTTAAATTTCGAATTAAATGTCTAATTTCGGAAAGTCAGTGCCGAAATCCCCAAACCAAAAAGACATTAAAAAAAATAAGGTTTTATGACAATGATGTGCACAAAGATTTGGAAATGATAAATGGAATAATAAAATGGAAATATGCTTCATCTTCAACAATATTTTGGAGGGTTTTCAATAGTGCTTTCAATGGAGTCTTTAATGGAGGATTAATTTATCTTTACTTCACTTCACTTTGAATGGTCTTTTACGTGGGTCTATAATGAGTCTATAAATCTAAAAGTAAGGTCATTCAACAAATGTGTGAAAATAAGGATTGAGTAGTGTGTGTACAATAGTTATTAGTGAAGGGTATAATTAAAACTTTTAGTGTGTTGATTTGAGAAAATTAATTAATAAGTGTGTGTACTAAAAGAAGTACTACATTGAAATAATTAAGTTTGTGGAAATAAAATTTCTCAATTTTGATGTGTGGGACCAATTGAGTGTGCGCAATTACCACAACACCCTCACACAACTAAATTATTTTATTATAAGAAATTTTGATCACAAAAAATAGTCAATACAAAATATCCTTATTTCATTTTCTTTTATATACACCTGAGGAAGCAGGCTAGAAGTGGCTTTTCCTTTGGATTCTTCTAAAGCCTTGAAAGGGCGGTCAACAGAGATACGAACCAAGACCTTTTCAATGTTTTTGGAAATCTTGCTCATAGCCAAAAGTCAAACTCAATGGAGTCATCAAAAATTTTATCAACTGCAACAAGTTGGAATTGATCCTTGAGAGCAGGATAAACATGCCTACTATCTCAATTTATGTGTTAGTTATTGTTAAAAAATAATAGTTTTTGACAACTTTAATATGAAATTAAAGTAAGATTCAATCGCCGGTTGAGGTAAATTTAAGTGATGTCGTATTCTCTTAAGTAAGAAGATTACAATATAAGAACGATGGTCCAACATCATTGAGTTGTGAATAAAAATTGTCTTATAAAGTGGGCACCAATAAAGTTGAGTTCCGATTTAAACTTTTAGTCTTGGTTTGGATTGAACCTAGACTTATATTTGTGCATGCGTTGGATTTAGCCTTAGACTTAGATTTGGACCTAGTCTTGAACTTTGAGCTGAGCTGTGCTAAGCTTAGCTTGTGCATATGTATGACACTACTAAAAAAAATATTTTTTGCGACCGCTAGCCGCTGCAAATAATAGAAATATAGTCGCAAAAGATCTTTTGCAACGGTGCATGTGACAGCAAATAAGGTTCACAAATGTGGAGGTGGCAAATACTTTTTGCAACTGCAAAACAACAGTCGCAAATTATTTGCGACCGCCTAATCTACTTATGACAACTGATGTTTTGTAGTCATAAAAAAGTAAAAAAAATGCCTACAATGTATTGGCAACCATGTTATTACTGTCGCAAATAATTTTTAATGATATTTTATAAATAATATAATAATAGCTTTTAGTAACGAATATTTTGAAACAAATCTACCAAATAACATCCTGCTAAAAATAATAGCACCAAACCATTTATTTGAGACAAATTTGGCAAAACCATATTTAATTTTAGGCTCTAAAAAGTGCTATTCCAGCTGCAATTTCTTGTAAAATTACATAATCCAACAAGCTAGCTACAGAAAGTGTCAATAACCGATTGTCCTTGCCAAATAATGATGCAATCAGCGATACAAGGTGCCCTTCCAACTCCTCTTTGTAGCCTTTTTTTTCTTGTTCTTCTTGTTCACAAGAATCTGGACAATAAGGAAGGGGGGGGGGGGGAAAAGGAGGATAAGAACAACGAACACACTAAGATTAACATGACTGCGGGTATTTAACTTCCTAGAAACTTCTTTGTTTCAGCAAGTAGGCTTTGACACATTTATAACAGATTTAGTCTTGATTATTGCTGAGAGGGTAATTTTTGGTAAAAATTGGGCCGAGCTATGTGATGGGCTTCGTGGCCCAAAGCACCGAGGCCTTGGTGAAAAGGCCGCAAGGGTATTCCGGCCCAGGAGAGATAAAAGGCACTCCGGCCCAAGCTGTTAGAGTTACTCCGGTCAAGAACGATAGATTTATTCCGGTTCTGAGGCGATGTTGACTCACTCCGGCCCAAGGAAGAGTAAAACTACTCCGGTCTGGAGGCAACTCACAGTTAGGCCGGTCTCAGTTAGTCCGGTCGCAGTATGTTCTGGGAAGGCCGGTTTCGAAATTAAACCGGTCGTGACATACAATGGTTAGGTCAGTCAGAACTTGTTACTTGGAAGTTTGATCTAAGCACACCAAGGTTGAACAGGGGCAGCCGAAGTAAGGAGTTAGAGGAGAAGACCGAGCTAAGGATAGTTCGGCCTTCTGTGGCTCGGTATAGCCAATTTTACTTCGGTCAAATGGAAGTTCGGCCATAAAAAAAACCATCCCACTTGGTTTAAGCAGTGGGGGAGGGTGTAAAAGGATAAGCATTATCCTTAGGAGAATGAATCCTAGGAGGACTCGGCATGGAGAAGTACAAGTCCTACTAGGATTGTGCCTCGGGAAACTTATAAAAACTCACAAGCATCACCTTGGAGGAGGTAATTGAACACAATCTTTCTGAGAACTTAGAGTTTTGTCTATTTGTCAAGTTTTCTGACTTAGGCATCGGAGAGGTTTCCGGCACACACCCGCCGGCTAGCTCACGTTTGTGTTTTCAGGTGACAAAGCGACGTCGTACGGAGGAGCGTGGACTTGGTCAACAGGATTATACGAGGAGAATTATTTCCTCCCCGTACAATTGCTTAATAGGAACCACTTGCATTGTGCTCAAGACTAAAATTGTATATACAATGTTGCCCATGGAATCTGAAAATATACAGATCCCATTCATGATGCAACACAACACAAAAATCTAAATTTACTTGACTCTGATGGAAAAGAACCAACGGTAACTTTTTATCAGGGTTCCAACTAGAAAGAACCACCGGAAGTAAAGAGTAACATGACTCAAGATATACTAGGCATTGTAAGCCAAATGACAAAGAGAAAGAAGTAACTATGACATGGATACTCACAGTAGCAGCACGTCTTTCACTAAAGTAAGTACACTTCTGCAGCTCCTTGTACAGTTCATTCTTGGCTACATATTCCAATATCAAATAAACTCATTTCTGCAATGATTGTGTTCCAAAAGAGGTAACTAGTCAGGTGGCTATAAAAGCAGGCAAATTATCTATATGCAAAGCTGTATGTATGATGAACTACTAGACCAACCATGCCTGATCATAGAAGTATCCATAATGGCGTAGAATATTAGGGTGTCTAAGATGACTCTGGATTTCAACTTCATGGCAAAGCTGATGCTCAACCTGAGACTGTTTCAGCTGGCTCTTGAAAAGCACCTTTAGTGCCACAATATGATTGCTCTGTTCACAAATAATATATAAATTCAATTACATTGGACTTCATTATGCATAATACTACAAGCTCCAAAAAGATTTGGGTTTCTCTCTTTTATTTTCAAATCTTCAGACTAACTCAGAATTAAACATACAATATTGCTGCCGCAGAGGCAAAAAATTAAAGAACACAGAAAAGTCAATCAAATGGAATAAAAACACTCTGTTTGTCTGTTGATAAGGAAAAAATTGAAAAATGAAAATCTAATTTACAGAAGATAGCAAACACCACGGTAGAGAAGCTAACCAAATTTCATAAATTGCATTTAATAAGGGGCAATTGCATAAATTGCATTTGATAGGTTTCCTAGATAACATCATGACCAATGACTAATCTAAACATGTCATATATGCATGGTCAATATTCATTATCAAACATTAACTAACTTAGTAGGGATTTGGCATTTAAATGTACTTCTTCATGGTCCATTACAACTTTGTGCCTCTTGTTGAATGTCTCAAAAAGTTCATCTCTTGTAGATAGAAGCTGATGAAAAATGGAGTGAAGAAAGTCACATCATTTGGTTATTCCACCATACTTTGAAAAATGCATAGTGTAAAGTTTTTTTGAAAGAAAACATAAATAAAGGGGGGAGAGGAGGGACAATAAAGTGCTACAAATATATAATAATAATATATTGCCAACAATCTTCAGGTTATACTTTGAACTGGACACATCCAAAGAAAGTTAAACCTGTTCCTCCATCTAAATTTTCAAGAAGAATCATAAGTCATTACATAACACCTGTGTAATTACATTAGAAATACCATTACTTCTTCAAATGCCTCATTGAGTCTGTTCTATATTCTAGTTAAGAGATTGGAATACATGGTTTCTGACAATCTGCTACTATATAAAATGTGGAGACATCAAATTCAATAGATTTACAGAACAAGTAACTTTTTATCTTCAAAATTCATTGACAATATCTTCATTGTCCCATCTTATTTCTCAAATCCCCACCAAATGCCCATAGAAGTGAATTGATATATAAAATATTCCAAAAATTTAAAGCTAGATCCCACGCATAAGCAATCGAACAATGCAAATTATTTAGAGCTTGAAACTATGGAAAATGCGAACAGTTCGCAGAAATTATACCAGTCGCTCTACATGGTCATTCCAAAAGCTAAAAGTCGAGTCCTTTGCCTCGCGAATCCAGTTGTCAATGTCAGAGCTTCCCATCAATCTACTATGCTTCAAGACCCAATTGAACAGACCGAGAAACCAACAATCCCACATGTATAACGCATCCAGTACAAAGTTACTTTCTTTGGCTTCTGGTGTTTTGTAACCTAATGGAAAAGCAGGCAAATTCAGTAACACAAATCATGTAAATAGTTAAATTTCAGTCCACAATTGCTGTTGGCTGGTCACAATGCCAAATCAGCATAGGGTGGGGTTTGGGTCATGATGTAATGAGAACTTATAGGGTTGTTTGAAAATTAGGAGTTTTCATGATGTAGGACAACTCTATTGCTGTTGGACTATGATCTAGGACAGCTCAATGTACACCAACAACCACTTACAAAATAAGATTTATAAGGTGAAGGAATAGGACTTCAATCCTGAAGCAGTGTACAAACTGTTGTCTTAATCCAGCTTAGCTTAAATTCTTTAGATTCCAAATTTTGTCTCCACAATTCTGGATTAAAGTTTACTCCTCTTATGCCATCAACTAAAACTATATAGTCTACAAATAATACGATATCCTCTTGAATGTTCCTAATAGATTCATTTATAACTAATGCCAAAAGATAAGGACCTAGTATTGATTTTTTTTATTGTAAACCTATTACCATTAGAAATTCACAAGCTTCTCCTCTGTTTAAACAATAGTTACAACTCAGACATACATATATATCTTTAATTACATCAACATATCTAACTAATGCTCCTTTATTTTCCAAAACTATACACATTATATCTATCTAACAGCTCATAATGCTATTTAGGAAACCTATCATATATCTTATCTAAACCAATAATCACTATATAATGTCCCGCAAATTTAAAAACTTTTGTATCTCATGAGAATTTGTCAACAACTTTACTGCATATGTTTTCTTTTTCAGCATTATTTTCTCAGCAACAAAACAAAGGCAAAAACTATAAATATCATCAGAAAAATGTACAACATAAAACTCTCATCTTAATTTTCATTCTAAGGGACTAAAAACAGAGCTAAAGAATCAAACTCAATTTCTTCAATTTTAGTTTCTGACAATTTCTAAGTAGATAAACAGAGGCAAAATGGAGAAATATGATCAGACAAAATAAAAACATATTGAATTTTCAGGCTTAAGAAGCAAAAAAAAAAAAAAAAATCGAAATGAAAAAATAAAACTGACTTGCATTCATCGAATAATAGAAATCATCAAATTTGAACATTGCAAGGGTCATCCGTCGATCCAAACCCTAAGAGCAGATTCAAATCGCAAAATGAGAAGAAACGAAGGAAAATAGAAACAGAGAGAAGAACTTCCAAGAGAGAGTACCTTGAACTCGATCGAAACCCTAGGTATCTGAAAACAAGAACAAACAGAGAAAGATACTAGAGAGAGAGAGAGAGAGAGTACCTTCTATGATTGAGTTCAAAAGAATCGGGAAAAGCTTATTTGTGATTTTAGAATATAAGAAACAGAGAGCACAAGATTGAGAAGAACATCAAGCTGAGAGAGAAAGATGACTTTTTAATTTTTTAATTATTTTAGTTTAGAATTAAAATGTTTAATTTAAGAATAAATTTATTAACTTTTTAAAATTTTTAGTGAGATATCTTCGTGATAAATTAGTTATTGCCCATGACATAATTAATATTCGTCAACGAATTGCTTCTGGTCCTCCACATCAATTGATGAAATTATCAAATTGCCCATGACATAATTAATCCATGTCAACGAATTGCTTTTGGTCAAAGGGGAAAATACATTGTGAGGTGCTAGGGCAAATATAAGGGAAAAGGGGAAAATAATATAAGAAAATAAGGAATAAATTAGTTATTTGCGACTGATAATCATAGGGTCGCAAATTATATGGTAGCAAAAGGCCACTTTTGTAGTAGTGAGATTGGGCTTGGATCGGGGTTGTGACTCAACACCCGTATCCATTTTACAACCCATCTAGTTTAATTCTCAAAACTTATGTATTACATAGATATTATTATCAATATAATGGTTTTGGAGTTTTGAACCTTTATAACTTTAGTCCTAATAGTTAGAGTTGATAATATTTGATAGCCTTGGTTAATGGCAATTGATGCCATAGCCTTTATGGCTACGGACTCTCCTATTTGTATGAATAGAGGCATTTTCACTCTAACTTAGATGTATATTTAGAAGAAAATTTTTAGATGAAAAATAGAGATGTTGTTTTGAGATCATGAAGTTTGAGATGGTTTTTATACTAAAGAAAAAATTTCATATCTTCTTTGCTAGCCTCTTCTTTGGTTCCTATTAGAGAGAGAGTGCTGCTAAGTTCGCTAAAGCTATTTAGAAAATTAAAAGGTGCTTCTGCATAAGCTAGTTTCGACAGTCGTATCCTGAGAAACATACGTCGGCATACCTTCAACACCTATCGAGAGGCGGTGAATCTATTTTAAAAAAACTATGGTATCACACAAGTTTATATTTGCTTTCTATTTCTTGTTTCAGTTTACTATTTTATTTTAGAATATTTGTTATATATATTTCTGTGCATCAAATTGTAATATTCTGCATAAAGAAATTCTATCATTTATTGTTCTATGATCTGAATTTAATTAAATATGAATATGTTTATTTTTATTAAAATATATAGTTAGAACAAATTGTTATATGAAGGTATCGTTCTACAAATTGTATGGAGGTAGGGGAATAAGTTTGGATAGGCCAAATTGTCATGCAAGTTGTGCAGCATTGTATGATTCCACTTCACGTTTATTGCTATTTGGGTTCGCGGGGTAGGTTTAGAGTAGATTTGTCATCCCATGCCCCACGAATAAAACTGCACCCCCCGCCCCAACTCTATTATGGGTGAAATTTTTTCAATCTCACCCATCGCCGTGGATACCCAATCACATTGCAACTTGCCAAAAAAATGATCCAATAAGGAAAAAAAATCAAACATATCATATTTCAAATTGCAATTCCTTATACACATCCCATATTCCAAACAAGAATATGTACAAAATTATACACTATTTTTAGGTTTCTTTACTTTTAAAATTTTCTTATGTCTAATTATAAATATTATTTATTTTTATACATTTTTAATTATATCGGATCGGGTTTGGATTAGAGGATGCAATTCTTGCCCGGCCCTTGTTGCTTGGGATCAAAGTGTAATCCATCCCCACGACGCACAAGTATCAAATCAAGTAATATTAATCCCATTCGAATCGAGTATTGCAACCCCGAATCGGGTTAAAATGGCCATGCCTAGTAAACTCCGGCTACATGGCAAGTCCTTGGAAATCAAAAAACTAGCCTAGACCCCTAGACCTCAACAAACCACCCCCTACCCAAATTAATAAATAAATAAATAATAATTACTAGTAGTTTGCTTTATCGATTTGTGCCAAATTTAGCATAATGTCATCCATAGTCAAATTTGACATGATAAAAACATCATGCAAAATTTTAACACAATGAATATTTAACTATTTATTATCCCCAAAAAAGGGTCACATGTATTTTTATATAAATTTAATAAAATAAATAAATAAATACCTTAAATAAAAAGAGTAGTAAATGCCATTTGAAAATAATTACAATTCAAAATACAATTTAAAGACATTTTATCATAAAATAATATCAAAATTTTATTTTATCTATTTAATGTAAGTTTAAATTAGGAAAAGTATCCTATCAGTGAACTTTAGCAAAAATAATAATAAATTAGTGAAAAATTTTATAAATATTAATGATTAAAATTATGATCTTTTTCATGAATATATAATTTTTTTCCTAAGATTACACTAGTGGCAGGATAGACACAAGAATGAAGTAAGAATAATAGTTGTCAATGGTCTTGTAGAAAATGTAGTTGCGATGATTAAGAAATGTGATAGAATTATGTTAGTTAAACTAGTTATTAGAAAGCATAGAGTGAATGTATTAGTGCATACGCCCCCCAAGGAGGTTTAAATGATCAGACTAAAAGAGATTTTTAGAACCAAATGGATGAGATATTACAAGAGATACCTGCAGGAGAGAATCTTGTTACAGGTGGAGATTTTAACGGCCATGTAGGAATAAATAAACTAGGTTATGAAATGGTGCATGGTGGATATGATTTGATGATAGAAATGAGGTTGGAGAGAGTATTTTAGAGTTTGCATTGGCTTCTGACCTCGTAGTGGCCAGTACTCAATATAAGAAGAGAAAGAAGCATTTGATAACCTTTAAGACTGAGTTAATTAGGAGTCAAATAGATTACTTTCTAGTAATAAAAGTTGACTATCTAAAATGCAGCAACTATAAGATAATTCTTGAAGAGAATTTGAGATCTCAACATAGGATTTTGGCACTAGATTTATGCTTTAAAGGGAAATACCAAGTTAGGAAGGATAGTTGGCATCATAGGATGAGATGGTGTGACCTAAAAGTAGATAAACTATAAATATTTAACAATAGAATGGATGAAGAAGGTGCTTGGGAGATGATGCTAACATTATGGCACGGTTTGTTATAGCTTTTGGAGAGTGATTATAACTTATTTTGATTTGGAAGTTTGTGTCAAATTATTTGGTGTAGCTTCTGTTTATACCTTATTAACCAGAAATAGCTTAAATAAGCTGAAAAAAGCTAATTATTTAGAAGTTAGGGTAGGAGTGCTTTTAGTTTCGGCTTTTTAATTATCAACCTTTAACTTAAAAAAAGTACTACCAAACAAGGCCTATGTAAAACTCGATGGCCAATTGTATGAAGAGAATCTCAAAGGAAGCCTTGGAGAGTCGAAAGGAAAAGGATCCAACTCTAAGGAAACTTGGTGATGGAAGGATGAGGTTCAAGTGATAATAAAAATAAAAAAATAAATAATAAATAAAATAAATAAAAAAGTGTTTTAAAAAGTGGCAGAAGATTAGAACTGAGGAAAACCTTGGGAGTTATAGATTGGTTAATAAGGGAGTCAAAAATTTAGTGAGAGAGGCTAAGTTGAAAACCTATAATGACCTATACAATAGATTAGATAGTAAGGAAGGAGAGAAGAGAATATACAAACTTGCTAAGATAAGAGAGAGAAAAATAAGAGATTTTAATCAGGTTAAGTACATCAAAAGTGAGAACTCTAAGGTGTTGGTGAAAAATGAAGAGATTAAGGAGGGGGTGAAATTTGAGAAGTTGTTAAATGAGTAACATGGAGGAAGATCAAAAGGAGAAAAAGTAGCTAGTAATAAGGAAAACCAAGACTACAGGTTCTATTGCAGAATTAGGAACTTTGAAGTAGAGATTGTAATTACGAAGATGAAATCGAATAAGGCTTAGGACTCTATGATATCCCTATTGAAACTTTAAAATGTTTGGGTAAGAAGGGAGTTGTTTGGTTGACTAGGTTATTTAGAAAGACTTTTTAACTAGAAAAATGCTAGATGAGTGGAGGAAGAGTATTTTAGTACCAAACTATAAGAATAAAAGAAATGTCCAGAATTGTAACAACTATAGATGAATCAAGCTGATGTGTCATATAATGAAAGTGTGGGAGAGAGTGATGGAACGTCGATTGCAAAATATAACAGAGGTATCAAAAAACCAATTTAAATTTATGCTCGGTAGGTCTACAATGGAAGCGGTTTATCTTTTAAAGAGAGTAACAATAAAGTATAAGGAGAAGAAAAGTGACATTCATATAATTTTTATCGATCTTGAAAATGCATATGATAAAATGTCTCAAGATATAATCTAATGGGTGTTAGAAAAAAAAAGAGTGACAAAATGTTACAATAATGTGACTAGGGACATTATGAAAGTGTGGTGACCACTATTAAATTGCCGATTGGAAAGACAAGTGAATTTTCAATTACTATGGGGTTACACCAAGAACCAATTTTAAGTCATTATCTTTTTACTTTAGTCATGAATAAATTGACGAGAAATATTTAGGATAATGTGCCATGGTATATGCTTTTTGCAGATGATATCGTGTTAGTGGATGAGACTAAATAAGGAGTTAATATTAAGTTGGATATTTTGAGAAAAACACTTGAATCTAAAGGATTTAGGATAAATAGAACTAAGGGAGAATACGTGGAATGTAATTTTAGTAACAACAATGGAAACAAAGGAGAAGTAAAGATTGAGAACCAATAATTAACTAATAGTGAACATTTTCGTTATTTATGATCGATTATCATAACGGCTGGAGAAATTGGAACAGATGTGATCCATAGAATTAAGGCTGAGTGGCTTAAGTAGAGTAGTGCATCTAGAGTACTGTGTGATAAATAAGTGCCCACTAGACTAAAAGGAAAGTTTTATAGAATGACTATTAGACCAGCAATGTTGTATGAGACAGAATGTTAGACAATTAAGAAACAATATATAGATAAGATGAGTGTTACTAAAATAAGGATGCTAAGATGGATGTATGGCAAAACTAGAAAAAACAAAGTTAGGAATGAACATATTCATGAATGGGTAGAAGTAACACCAATACAAAATATGTAATGACCCAAAAAAAAAAATTTAAATAGCCAGTGTATAATTTAATTGAGCAAATTTTCGAATTTGATTGCTATGTAAATTCTATGCAAAAACAGTTTGGTTTTATATTTTTTAAAAATAGTTTCCGATCTCATAAAATTATGAAATTTTAATATATTGTTCCCATATGAATCTAGCATGTTGGATAAAAATTTCAGAATTAAATGATGAGTATTTATTTTATGAAAATACATGGACTGATTGGTGTTCAGTTTAATTTATAGTAGAATTTTGTTATTTAATTTTGAATGTTTAGATCATTATTTGGATAAATTTGTTTGGTCTATCTTGGTATATAATTGGACCATGTTTGGCTTATAGGTGGAACCCATGACTTAGATTTAATGTAATTTGAGTTTGTTTAGTGACTCATGTTTAACTGTTTGGTCATTTTTAATTATGTGATTGGTAGTAACCACCTTGGGAGTTGTTATTGTTTATTATATAGGAGTTATAATAAATATTTGATAGTTGATTTTATGGTGTGTACCATATGGTGAAAATTATATATTTTATAAAGAATGAAAATGTGTATATTTGATAGTGAGCAAAATATTATATTTTATGGTGTACAAAAATATTATATTTTGTGGTAAGAAAAATTATATCATTTTATATTTTATATTATAAAATTTTGAAATATTATTATAAATTTTAAATAATACAATTGTGTAGTGGGTGACAACCCACGTGAGGTTGGCCCTAGCTTTTCTTCCACTTTTACTTTTCCTTCTTTATTTTGAGCAGAGCGCTCTCTCTCTCTCTCTCTCTCTCTCTCTCTCTCTCTCTCTTCTTTTCTTCCATTGTTGCTCAATCTTTGAGTTTCAAATGGGAGTTCTTAAAGTGAGATTTTGCAAAAGTGTTGTAAATAAAAGTTGGAGAGCTCATCATGATCTTCGCAATGGTGTTCTAAGATTCATGATCGGGTGATGTTTGCATTTTCGGATTAGCTTTTCTCCATATTTGAGATAAGGACTTTCTTCATATTTTTAAATTAAAGCTATGTTAGGATTATTTTGAGAAAATATATCATTATAAGAGGTATTGCATATATTTTTTTTTCCAGATTTTTGTTAGGTAATTTTTGGAAGAATAATTATGTTGGAATGTTAAGAAAAGTGGTATTTTGAGGTTGATTTGGGAAGACCACTTTGTGTTGAAATTTTGTTGTTAAAAATTTAAAATTTTCATTTTAATAGTTGTATGGATTGTATCTACATCATATTATGATTAGATGATTTATTTTGAGAAATATTAAGTTGAAATATTTTTTTTTATCGTTGATTTAGAATTTATTTTTGAGAAAAATAAATTTATGTTGATGAATATTGAGTAAATGCCTAAGTTGGGATTATAGAATTGTTTTGGGATTAAAAACTCTAAAAATGTTATATTCATGATATTTTATAAAAGATGATATGTTGATAATTAAGTTTTATTCATTTTTATGAAAATAAAGATGTGAAATGTGGACTTTCAAACTCATAACCTTAAAAATATTATTATTGGGCATATTTCATAATTTTTGATGTAAATATCATGTTGGTTAAGTAATTTTAGAAAAAATTGTGAAATTGTTACTGGTAGAGAATTTGGCAAAAATATTACCTCTTTAAATAGCTTGGCATGAAAAATGGTTATGTTGAAATATAGTTATATATATGTTTTTGCAAGATCTAGATGATTTTCGAAATCATCTTTTAATTTGTTTTGAAAATTGATTGTTGATTCAAGAAGATGAGAGTTTTTTTTTTTTTTTGAAAGTTGGTTTACTTTCTTGTTCCTTTTAAAATAGAAATTGAGGGTTTTGAACTATGAGGATTGAAGAGAAATGTTTTTGGTGACTTTCTTTCAATAAACGAAGATGAGTAATTTTGGTGAGAAAACCTAAAAATTGGGAGTTTTTAAGAAAGATGTTGACAATTTTTGAAGATGTTGTTATATTTATTATGTGTGTCAAAATAAATGATGTTTGAAAAAAATTGTTTATTTGTTTACATATAAATGATGGTTTTCATGGAATATGAGAATTGTTGAAGTTTTGAAAATTGTTGTTCAAAATGTTGATATAGTCTTAAAGTGACTAAATGGTTGAAATTATTCTAAGTGTGGGAATTTTGTTGTTCCGTGGATGAATTGGAATAAAAGTATTTATATTCATCTTGAGAAATTATATTGAAATGAGAAATGAGAATTTTGATCACAATGGAAATATTATGTGGAAGTATTGAAAGTGGAAGAAATATTACATTATATTATTAATCATTGCATTGGCATATCAATTCATTTGATAATGATGAGTTTTGAAATTTGATTTGAAAACTTTGCATTGAGAAAAGAATGTTGAAAAACAAATTTTCATGAAATGATTTTGGGGTAAATATGGTGGTAAGTCTTGAAAGGTGGTGTAGATGATAGGTATCGAGCCTTCCAATTAATATTGGTAAAAATGACAGATTACAAGTGTCGAGCCTTCTAGTTAATACTAGTAAAAATGACAGATTACAGGTGTCGAGCCTTCCAGTTAATACTAGTAAAAATGACAAATTGGTAGTACTTGTATAGTTTACTTGCAGACACCAACCTAGGGATTACCTAAGTCGTATTTACCACTTTGGAATTTTATTGAAATTGTTGGATTAATATGTTTTCAAATTGGCATTATACATAAGATTTTCAAAAGATGAGAAAAATATTTCAAGCATGACATGACATATGCATTCATCTCTTAAAACTGTATAAAATGTATTGATACTTTGTTAAATGTTATTATGAATTGTTTAACTGTTTGATTCCATTGACAAATGGGTAATTGAATGAATTGAAGAGGATGTCTTATTGCTTTTGAAGCATGTTTATTTATTTAAATTAACTAGTTGTGATTAATTAAAATAAATTAGATGCAAGAGATTATGCAATAGAATCATATGGTTTTGACATGATATGATTTCACGTATATGTATGACTATTTTGGTACTTGCATATCTTTTTATATTTTAATATGAGATTGTTTGGTGAGTTAGTGGTTGCTCACCCCCTGCCTATACATGTGTATAAGAAATGCTTTTTAGATTTGAATATCAAACGATGGGTTTTACCATTTTATAAGTGTAATGTAGTGATGGATTGTACTACTTCATTTGTTTGTTTGGCTGAGTGCTGTTTTTTTTGTAAAGAGTAGTGTCATCTCTTTTATTATAAGCCTCAGGGAATTTCTTTTATTTGTATGAAAATTTCATTGTTGTATCATGAGAGGAAATATATATATTTAATTATTTATCATTTCATCAAATGATGAATTGACATTTGTAAATGGATTTGATTAATGAATATTAGTAATTTTATTCGAGTAATAAAATACGAGGCATGACAAAATAAGTTAAGAGAAAATAGATTGGGATGATTTGGTTATATACAACGAAAACCAACAGAGACAGTAATGAAGAGATGCAATACAATGATGGTAAATGAAAATGTTAGAGGAAGAAGCAGACCTAAATTGATGTGGGCTAATATAGTAAATGGAGATATAAATCTCCTTGGCCTTTGATAGAATCAGATAGAGAAAAAAAATTCATGTAACTAATCTTATCAGATGGGACTTAAGACTTGATTTGGTTTAGTGTTACACTAAGGTGTACCCTTTAAATTAAGCTAGTAAATAGAAAATTTTAATATTAATTATTGAATTGCAATTTTTAATTAAACTTTTAATTTAAAAATACTACAAATATAAATAATTAAATATACGCGATCACATCATATGTTATAAATTAAATCATGCTAAAGAAATAGCACTTTCACTGAACATATTTATCATGTTGAAATATGACATCAATGCGATTAAAATAACATGATTTGCAAAATAGACCCCAAAATAGTATTTGATCCACTAGAACAAAATGAAAATAAAATGATTATTCCATTAAAATATTTATTTCTATATTTAGTTAAATTAAAAACTAATGACAAATGCATTACAAATGTAATAATTTTTTATCATTTTAAAATAATAGTCATTCCATAAGAAAACTAATAGAATCGTCATTCGATTCTATTTCTCATTCCAATGTATCAAATAGAGCAAGAATAGGCTAAACTAAAAAAGGTAGACAAAATACACATTTAAGAGATGGATTTTACTAGAACTTTTGTATAACATCACTTAGCCTAGAATGATTTTAAATAAAACGTTTAACAGTGGAAGTTCAAATTTATCATGATCCAAACAAATCTAAACGTGGAACTTCAAATTTATCATTATCCAAGCAAATCTAACAATTTTTTTTTTCATCACGACCACTTAAACTATTACAAATATCACTCTACTCTCTTTATTTATAAACTTGTACATTTTGATCTCTTCAGCTTTAAAAATGTATCATCACTTTCACCCCTTCAAAACACATCCAAAAGAAGTATATTTATATAATTTCACAATTAAAAAAGTCAACATATACCGAGATATTTGTTAATAATAGAGACAATATTGGTATAATTAACCCTACAAACACAAGTAAAATGGTGAAGGCAACAAAACACTTTCAATATACCACCAAAATCTCAAAATAAAGCCAACCAAAACACAGATTTTGTTCCTTTATTTGGCTTTAGTTTCATTTTTAGTACTCTTAACCCAGACTAATATCAAAATCTCAAAATGAAGCCAACCACAAACACAGATTTTTGTTCCTTTATTCAAAATAGTTTCCTTTTTAGTACTCTAACCTAGACTCTAAGATCAAAATCTCAAAATAAAGCCAACCAAAACACAGATTTTTGTTCCTTTATTCGATGTAGTTTCCTTTGAGTACTCTTTAACTCTGGTCTCTTTAAGTTGCAGAGCAAACATATTTGACTGCATTGGTTTACCACGGGGATCGAAACAAACTTAGCCTTGCAAGCCAATAATACCTGCATGCAAGTAAATTTACTTATTAGAACTTTGGGATTACATAATCAAAAGGTAGAATAGCAGACATGGACCAATAGGGAAACATCAGCAAGTGTCCATCTTCTGAAGAACTAATGTAATTATAAAAAATAAAAAATAAATATAAAAATAGAAGAAGAAGAAGAAGAGAGCTCCAGTCTACTGGAACAGGAGAGAAGTCATGTGCATGTGAAAGGAGAAACTACTTTGCTTACCACAGGCAACCCTGCCACCAGCATTGCCGGTGCTTTTGCTTAGCTCATGTCCACCTGAAAGAAAGAAAATATATGATTAATTCATGTTTGGATTGGGATGGGGACTAAGCAGGGAAAAAAATCTTCTCTATTTTTTTGCTTTACTTAAAATCAATGTACCAATTACCAAAATGCAAAGCCCAACATCCAGATTAACTTATCCAAATGTCATGCTATTACTTGTGGGGAAGAAAGAAGGAAAATAAGCATCTGAAATAACCTAATAACTTGAGCAATCACATAAACATAAAAAAACACTTAGGCCTCGTTTGGCAAGAGGCTATTTTAGCCAATTAGCACAAAAGTTACTAAATTAGCCAAAAAACCAACAACTCATACCAAAAAGTCAAAGATTCTCTTTTCTCTCTACTTTTTGCACATCTTTTCGTAATTAGCCAAAAAGTCAACCCAAACATACAAATTTTTTTTACCTACCTTTTTAACCTGTAGCAGCGGTGGGGAGGGTGGAGTGGTGGTCGGTGGAGGAGGGGACTGATTGTTGGCGTTAAAGAAGGAAGAGGAAAAGAGATGGACAAGCTATTTCGTATGGTCATGTGCATGGGTAAATAAAGATAGTGTTCTTGTTTGTTCTAATTTGCTGAGAGATAGATTGGGTGCGTTGACAATTTTACCTTGAAAAATCGTCACATGCAGTACATGTGACAATTTTCCATCAAAGAATTGGATGTCCATTAATGATTGTCTTTATTAGACACAAATAAAATTAAGGGGCAAATTTGTTACAATTGGAATTGCAGGGATCAAATTGACAAAAAGAAAAGAAACTGTTGGCGTAATTTGCCCATGTCTCTCTCACTACAAATAAACCCACAGATTTATTGTAAATTAATACCTAACTATAGTGATAGTGATGCATTGTTGAACGGAGGTGCGAGGAAAAGCAGTAGTTGGTAGCTTTGGCTGGAGACTAAGGAAAAGAAAGAGGGAAGATATGAGAGAGGGAGAAAGAGAAGATAGAAAGAGATGAGTGGTGTGTGACAGACTAATAGTTATAGAAAGAAAAACTATGCTTTCAATGGAAAAAGAAACTATGCTTTCAAGAGAATTATTTTTTAAGATATGTTTGAAAATTAAGTTTGTAGGTGTATCCCTATGTTTGAGATTATAAGCCATGCTAGATTCCTGATCACTATGATCTACGTAGCACAAACATAGACACGAGACACAACAAAGAAACTTAGACAACAATTTTAAAAAATGTTGGACACAATACTATTGGGACACATACAAAATTTATAATTTTAAAATTTTACTATATATCAAATATATGAATAATTTATTCAAATGGAAAAATAAAAATTAAATAAATAAATAATAATAATAATAACACTAATTAACTTAAACATTAAGACATCATTCATGTGAAATATTATATTCTAAAGAATGCAAAAACAATTGTAGACCATTGAATGAGGTAGAGGCCATGTATGGCGCCGTTTGGGAAGAGGTGGGTGAGGCTAATATAGCCTAAAATGAGAAATAAGCAAAAAAGTGGCACTGTTCACAGTTTTTTCAAAAAAAAAAAAAAAAAAGCCCTTTATATCAATTTAAAAAATAAAAAGTTAGGGAAAAATTTGTCATTTTAAATTTAAACATCATTTCAACACACTTTCTAATACAAGAACTCAACTAAAAATTCATCTCATCTTCCCAAACACAAAACTAAAATAGCCTACTAAAATAGCCTACTAAAATAGCCAAAAAGCCAAATGGCCTACTAAAATAGCCACTTCCCAAACGAGGCCTATATATAATAGATTCACGATACAATTTAGGAAACAATATAAATAAGGAAATAATACTAAATCAGTGATCGACACAATCACAGATTATATTCATAATACTAAGGCCAAGTTTTGCATATTGCAAAAAAGCAAAAAAGCCAAAAAGTTACTTAAAAAGTTAAAAATTTAACACTATTCACCAAAAGTCAACAATTACGGCTGCACAACTCTCAATTCTAATTTTTCCCTACAAATCAATTTTTACAATTTTTTATTACACATTTTTCCATAAAAAGTCAAAAAGTTAACCCAAACATCCATATTTTCTTCCTCAATTTTCTAGTCCAAAAAGACAAAAAGTGCACTTATTTAGGACACCCCAAACAACCCCTAAAAATAAAAAGATTCTATATACTCTAATTTCTATATTCAATAGTACATACCATACTAATGACAAAACTAGTATGTTGGTTAATACAATATTGACTATAACTAAACCCACCAACGATACTTATCAGAATAGTTGGAATGATACAGAATCGGACAAAATTACAACCGATATTGTCTAGATTAGACTGGAAAAAATCCAAAACAATAATGGGTCTACTTTCTCTTGATTTGTTGTTAGTACAGTATACTTCCTCCAATACAAAACAAAACTACAACATATACCCTCTCAGGAGTTGACTCATTAATTTCGATCACAATTCAGACCTTCCTATTTTAGCAAATTTGTAAAGCCTTTCACATAGGGGTGGCCATGGGGTCGATGGCCCGCCCAACCCAACCCAACCCAACCCAACCCAATATTCTTAGGGCTTGGGAAAAATATTTAGCCCATAAGGCTGGGCTGGACCAAAATTTTGAGTGCATTTAATTTTTGAGCTCGACATGGGATAAAAAATTTTAGCCCACTGTGACCCCAGCCCGGCTATTTATAAAATATTAAAGGCAAACTTCACTTTACCTCCTTGTGATTTGGGCCATGTACAGTTTACCTCCCTAACATTTTGAAATGACCACATAACCCCCTTGTGGTTTGTGGACTGAATTGCACCGTTAAGTCCGTTAACGATTTAATGAAAAAGACTAAAATAGCCCTATATTTTTGTCATTTGTTTGAAAGGCAAAGTACACTTTAACCCCCTGTACTTTATTTCATGTGCAATTTAACCCTTTGAACTTCGAAAATGACCATATAACCCCCAATTATGTCTGCCACGTGTTTCACAGTTGTTGTTAAGTTAGATGAAATGTTTAACGATGCATTTCAGTCCACAAACCACATAGGGGTTATGTGGTCATTTCTAAATGTCAAGGAGTCAATTGCACATGGCCTAAACCAAAGGAGAGTAAAGTGAAGTTTGCCCAAACATTAATATTAATATTTATATTATTTAGCTACAAAATAAACTAAAAAAATAATAAAGGTCAGGAAAAGTACGTATATCTATATTTCATTCTAGAGCTTAAATTAAAAGCTACTTAAACGATCATATTTATTTTACAATTGAATTTTGTTAATGTTTTAAATTCAAATCATTATTAAAATGGTCTAAATAATTTAATAGCACTTCAAGATGAAAAAAATAAAATAAAATTAATAGGTCATATCTATTGGATTAAGTGGACAGGCTTGGAATGACACATACTCTTACTATATAGTATTGGACTGGCTTGACCCGGCCCAACCCAATGTTTGTCCACCCCACTTTTTCACAATCCATAACTTCCTACCCTTCCACTACACATACAAGAGTAGAAAATATCCCACTTACAGAAACAACTTCAAAATTTTCCTAGCCTCAAACCACCTATTGCTGGCACTATATTTACACTTTAAAACATCAGTGTCATCCATTAACTCTCTTGCCTAAGTAGTCCACAAAACCATTCACATATAAAGCTGATTGCTAGCACTTGAATCTGGAATTCAATAAGCCTAAGTATCATAAGACCACCAATAGAACCCCTAGCCACCAACATTGGAAGTCCTATATTCCAAATCATAGACTATCCTAAATTTGCCATATTATGAATCTAGATAGCAGAACCTAATCAAAATTGCCCTAAACCTTTCAAAGGCAAATCCTATTTTACTCTTTAAACCTCAAAAGCAATGAATGATTGAGTGTATGGGTTATAATATCCACCTCCCCTCCAAAAAATAAATGTTTGTGCCAAAACCAGTACTTCAGGTCACAATACTATGAAAGCTACGTACAGGAGCCACATGAAGCCCAATATCACTCATTCTAGAAGATCAATGCATATGGAAAATTAAAGGAAGTCCTACAAAGTCTTGCAACAGTATAGTTCAAAATTCCTTCTTTTCTACCAAAGAGTGAATAGGGAGAATCGGCAACCAAATAGGGACTTTAAAAATAAACAATCAACATATAGAGACGAATTTAACATACCCCACATGAAAGTAAGACCCCCCACCAAGTAAAACACCACTCTCAAACAAATTCAATCCCTATTGTAGCTGCTGAATCGTACAATGTGAAGAAGTGAATAACCTTCAGCTGAACACTAGCATAACTGAAATTATACACACAGATATCATGGTAATCCATCCAAAGGAATGTTAGAATCTGAATTTTACCCAAGTTGACCTGTAACTCTTGCTTGACAAGGTAAGAAAATACAACTCAGCATCTTTGCTTCCGCTTAAGAGTGACCAAAAGAGATTGAGATTGACATCTACATACAATTGCAAGAAATTTCCCCAGCCCAGTGCATCCCAAAAGGGAAGTAGGAAGATTTTCTTTTCCTTTTTGTGTTTCTAATAATTAAGGGAGACGACTGATACCTAGTCTTAAACCATAGAGTACCGGAAAATCCTACAGCATAAATATTCCTGATGCCCAGAAGTGTATCAAAATAAATGTGTCACCAGAGACATCTCCAGCTTACTCCAAAATCCATCACGAATAGAGTATAGATAAGAAACTCACAGCTTACAAAGTTAAATCAAGTTTAAATAACACAACTAATGCATCTACACTCTGTTTACTCTTACATAAGCAATTTGTTTCGAGAAGAATGGCCCAATTCCCTACGCCCTGATATTCTACTATTTTTAACATGTTTCCCACCAAACCAATTGGCTCGAACTTCTAAATGACTAATAATCCTTTAATAACACATTGCAACAGTGCTTTGAAGTTGTGACAATATTATGGCTTGAATTTCTAAATGACTACTAACTCTATTCATTCCAAATTTTTGTAAATTTTTTTTTTCAATCCTTGTAAGCCAGGGTGCATAAAGGAGTAATAGAACAAAACTAATTGAAAAATATCTTATTGCTCTAAATTTTACTCATACCCTTGCCAAGATCATCGGGATCTGCATGGACGACAACAGCCCTCCCAATAATGGAATTCGGACCACAGAGAGGAATCTGCAAGCATATGCCAACAGCTTAAAATGAAGAATGTTCATAGTCCCATGTCTTTAGAAACATAAAAATTAGAAAAGAATAAGATCAAACCAACACAACGAAACAAAAATAAGAAGAATTAATTCACCTGCTTGTCAACAATTGTGAAATTAGCAGTACCTAAAGCACAGAAATACATGAAAATATGTTAAAAGGATAAGGAACCTTCAAATATCCAAAATATGCTACAGATCTAGCCTTGAGATACTCAAACAGTACTAGATGCCTCCATGTCTACAAGAGAGTCAACTAAAGCATAGTTCTAGCAGAAGAGAAAATAAAGTAATTATTAAATAATGGCAGGCAGAAATAATGTGGCAATCAACCAATTGTGGATGAAAATAGTACACAGTATTGAAGAGCACAGTGCATACCATCGCCACCAACTGTCACATTACCCAGATCACCAGCATGGCGAATCTCATCTTCAGGAGCACCATGTTCTCTGCCAGCAGGATTAAAATGTGGTCCTAAGAATTTTAAAAATAAAAATACTCAGAATTAAAAAAATTATGTAGTAGAGTAAGAAGTGAATTCTTACTCTCTGGTTTTGCACAAACTCATAATGATGTAATGGTACAAATAAGAGTGGAAAAGAAAGAAAAAGAAAGCCAGTAATCATATAGCACCAGTTGACATGCAACCATTTGTTGTATCTCCAAGGGCATGGACATGGAAGCCATGAAGCCCAGGCTTTAGGCCAGAAACATTTCCCGTAACATTTGTTGGACCTGAAAGTAAAAATATAGAGAACTAAATTAGACAGGAAAATACTCAGAATAGCAATACAAGTTGCACTATGTTGGCTACCCAATTTAATTAACTTCTATTACCATTTCCTTCTTGGGTGAAGTAGATAGTTCCACTCACACCCTCATTGCTACTAAGAACAGCAACAGCTTTCACCATTGTTCCACGTGATCTAAGCATAGAGTTAGAGAAAGGCACACAGTGAATTCATAAACACTGATGGTGGAAGCATTGAGCATAAGAAGATATTGAAATCTCCTTCACCACAAACTCATAGTATAAAACCCAACAAGGTATTTAAGGGCAATTAGAAACATAAAAGCACAACTTACAGAACAAAAACAGTAAACCAATGCTTAAGTAAAGAAGAAGCTTCTCAAAATCACATCAGAAAACTATGTTGACTACAATGTGTACACTAATATTACATATAATCATATAAACCTATCTTCCATAGATTCTTAACATCAGAAAATTTTGAATAAGAAATAAAAGAGAAATAGAAATACAATCAAATTGATCATGGCCTCTCTTATAATTAGCTGTGAAATAATATTCACCACTCATGTACGAAGCCACATTATGACCTATGTATAGGACATTTCACAAAAAGTTCAAATATGCATGGACTCCAAACTCTAATAAAAGATTCATACATTGATAAATTCACATGTTCCAACCAAAAAAATTTAAAATGATTTTATTTGTTGCAGCTTGGGTGCTTATGATTTTTTTATTTTTTATTTCTTGGCAGTGTTGGTCACAGTATTTGTTGTAACTTCTATTTATAGGTTGCTGACAAAAAATTACTTAAAAGGCTAAAAAAGCCGAGTATTGGAAAGTTGGGGTTTTCACTTATGATTTTAGATTATTAGCTAGGCATATCAAGAGTTGCAACAAATAGGGTCAATGAAGTGTATAGCCAGCAAAAGGAAAGAAGGACAAAGTAGTATAAAACTTGAATTGTATGGAAAAACCCATAAAAGACCATCACATGACCACTTAACAATATAAAATATGTTTTTTAAAACCCCCTCTTGTGCCTGTAGATGTACACGTTTTCGTAACCATTTTTGCTAGCTCCATATTCGGTCTATTCAATCATTTTAATTTTTCTCACTAAATTCAGAGATGTGTGA
The DNA here is from genome assembly GCF_055761805.1 of Camellia sinensis. NCBI lineage: Eukaryota > Viridiplantae > Streptophyta > Magnoliopsida > Ericales > Theaceae > Camellia > Camellia sinensis. Next base: position 95,998,971 of record NC_138962.1, read on the forward strand.
AGAGTTTTTGGGTAGATTATTTGATGAATTTGTGTTGACAATTGATCTCATTTTTTTCGACATGCATTTTTCCCCTGATGATCCACATGTTTGAAGTTGATTTTGATGGATTCTATATAACTAAAAATTTCAAATTTGCAATAACTTGTTGAGCAACCCATTGAAAGAATATGGAGATGCCACTGGTTGCCCCCATGGGACAAAATCCTAGTTCCATCCTTGTCGCCATTGAAGCCTAAATTCAACTAATGCTTTAGCTAAAGCCAACTTTCCATGACATCATATAGAAAGAAAACAAAACCACAAATTAAATTTGAGCAACCAGGAAGATTGGTTGCTAGGAAAATAAGAAATACTGTGAATCCGTAACACAGGAAACAAACCAAACCTTAGTACCAGGAACCTCCTACTTAGGTGATGTTTCTTACTGAGAAACGCATTTACGCTCCCAAGTAACAAAATAATTCCCGTCGAGGAAGAAACTTGCTCACAACTGAGATAAAAACTCTTAAACATACAAATATCAAATAAACAAAAGAAAAACAACCTAAACTTATTATAGTACTTTCTATTTACATAATATTTATTCATATTTGACCCAAAAAAAAATTATAATTGACATCAATCTCAAATATTTATTTATATTTTAACACATACTTCACAACTACGTAGAAAAAATAATTATTAGAATATATTTATATATTTAATATATGAAATATATATATATATATATATATATATATATATATGCTTCCATAGGCACCCCCAACCTTAAAAACTTCTATATGTTGTCACTCTCCCTCCCTCACTCCATGCAACTAAGAACCAAACTACTCACATTTTGTTGGGATTTATTCCACATCCCCCAAATGCAAATCAAAGCATACACACACCAAAGAGAAAAATAATCATACCAAGATTTATGTGGTTCAACACCAATTGCCATCATCCACGGGAGAGGGATACTCCACTATATGAATAAAAATAAATAATACATGTGAGATGGTCAAAATACTCAAGACTCGCACCACTATCCGAACCCCATGCTGAAGGATAGATGAACACTCACTTATCCCGATGCCTACACTATTTTTTCTCTTACCTCTTACATTTCTATTTTCCCTCACTACTCTCTTAATCTCCCCTAAACCTATAGTCTCCATGACTATTTATAATAGTCTACCCAAAAAAAACCTAGTTTCATACAATTAGTTAAGCAAATCCTACAGATATTGAGTTTCCCAGTAGATTTCAGACTTTCCTATCGTAACCCAAAAACATATATAAACCAACCTATCCACATATATCACATGAGTGGACTAATCCTAACACATTTAATTCATGTTCAATTCATTAGAAGTTTGTTTCAAAATCAACTCATTAGGTAAACATGTGAAGTTTTAATGCATTTTGCAACGGGAAAATTAGTGGAAAGTCCCATTAGAGGAACTCGTTTAATCATAGATCCTAAGAAAATTCTTATAATCCGTTAAATACTATACATTTGAAATTGTATTCTAGGGTATCTTTTTTTTGGATTTGGATGTTTTTTCATGACAATTTTACCCTTGTTTTGGTCAATGGGCTTATATGGCAATTTTTTTTTAATGTTTCATAACTTAAAAATTTTATAACTTTCAAAATACACAACTGTTTTTGATAAAATTTACATTTTTTAAAACTACTCAATGAAATCTATCAAATAAAGTCTCAATTGAATATAAAATTATGTAAAATAAAAAAAAGTTAAAAAATTCACTCTTTTTTTTTTTTTGGATTTAAGTGTGAAATATTTTCACTTAAAAATTTACACTTTCAATAAATGGTTTATTATAAGAATCCTCCTCTATGCATTTATATATATAAATATAATAGTGTGAATCTTTCAGTAAGTGTGAAAATGTTTACTCTAGTAAAAAAAATGTAAGGTTTGGCACGTACAATTTTTGTTTGTCATTAACAACTTTTACACTTTTTAGAAATTCACACTTCTTCAAAAACTGAAGGTGTGAATATTCACACTTACATTTTTTGTCATAATTTTACGTGTGAATTTGATATTTACAAGTTTTACCCTTCTTAAAAATTCACTCTATTTTATTTATTAAAAGTTTGAATATTCGCACATGTAAAATATTCACACTTTTATTTATAAACTTTTACACTTGCAAAAATTTACATTTACGATTAAGTTGTTGTGCATCAATTTAAATATAAATAGTACGATTATAAATATATGTTGGCTTATATTTCCTTTCCCCTTTATTTAGATTTATGTAGATTAAGGGAGGTTTTGTACATCTTCGAGAATAACGCAAGGCAAAATCAAAAATTTCTCAGAAAATTTCGACATACATGAACTGATCCACCCATAATTTCTATATATAGTGGTGAATCAATTTCTTTTTAACAGTAATTGAGGCATTATTGATAAATGGTGTTTCCGTCATTAGTTACAACATGGGACTTTACGGGTTAATAGATAATTAATAGGACTTAATGGCCTACAAGTCCCATATATAGAATTTATTGTTAAAAACACCATTTTGAAATTCGTTCTAAGTTTGGCTTAAGTTTATATGCACTATGAAATTATAAAATACTAAACTACTCAAATTAGACTTATGACCGGCCGGCTTGATTGTAGCTCATTTGAAATTAGCTCAAAAATAAACAAACAATTTTTTAAAGTTTTCAATCCAAGCTTGAGCAACCACAACTCAGGATCATTTACAGGCCATCACAGCAACAAAGTACATCAGACTTTCTAAATTTGTAAAATTGCATTTCCCTTATTCTCATCAACCAATCACAAAGTCAACATACTTGAACAATAAAAGAGTCATCAAAACCTACACATACCTGGATTCAAAACCGATTAGATACGAAAATAATGATTCAATTCACACCCACAAAAAAAAACAAAAAACAAAAACAAAAAAAAAACCAACAACTATTGATAAAGAGTCCAAATCGCTCGAGCTTCAATAACTCTTAATATAATACAGACTTCGCCAAGAAAATAAATTTTGAAGAAGAATCAAAGATAATATTCATTAGAAAATAAAAAATTAAAATTACGAAGAACAAAATGCCTCATTGATTGGAAATGAAAGTACATGACCGAAACACAACACAGAGAGTTGAGCTTACCGGAAAATGAGTGGGAGCACTAATTAGTGTTCCCACTAATGATGTGGCAGTAGGCCTCATCATGAATGATTTGATGTTTTGACCTTGGTGTTGTATTTTTTTTTTTTTATTGAGTGTCATGTCATTAGTGATCTTTTTAGAGCTCTAAAATTAGTGGTCTCTATCATTGGAGCTCACCTCAGAACACCCCAAAGAGAGAGAGAGAGAGAGAGCAACACAAATCAGGCGATAATAGAGAATGAAGCAGAAGGTTCTGGACTTCATACGTGTTTACATTGAAGCAAGCCAGTTTTTCGCCTAGTTTTCAAAAATTGTTGCCACATGTCGTCGGAAAATGGGTGGTTTCATTTTCAATTTTTTTTTAAATAAATTATTAATAGATTCGATTTAATTCTCATCAAATTCTATTAAAAATAAAATTTTACTTGAAACATATTATTTTACTAATTTTTTAATTTTTTTTATTAAAATATGAGATGACAAAATTAGTATATTTGGAATATTTTTTATTTTTTTATGAAAAGATACGTAAAAAATAGAAAAAAAAAAGAAGAGAATCATTAAATTTTTTGTATAATTTGTTAGATTTTTAGCTTTTTTAATAATTGTTTGACTTTTAATTTAAAATGTAATGCTACCAAACGAGGCCTAAGTATTAATAAAATCATCACTAAATATAATTTTTTTTGATGATTTTTTACATATGTCGTTAAAATTTAATTTTGTCACGGTTTTATAAATTGTCGCTAAAATTATAATTAGTGACTTTTTTTGTGATGAATTTTTTAAACTATTGCTGAAAGTTAAAATTAGTGACATTTTTTGTGACAAAAACTTATAATTAGTTACATTTTTTATGACAAAATTTTTAAACTATCGCTAAAATTAACAATTAGCAATTTTTTTAATAGTGTTTGATAAAAAATGTCATTAATTATCATAGAATTTATTATGGGGATTTTTTTTAAGGTTCTTGATATTAAGCTTTTATAGAATAAAGGACACTCAATATTTTCATAATGTCTAAGGTCCCTCAAAATTGATTCAGAGAAAATTCAATCCAGAGAATTTCTCTGGACGAATTTTCTCTGGACTTCACAGAGAAATTCTGGTTCACAAGACTTCATTATTATTGAGAATTTCTCTAAGCTATAAATTTGAATTGTTGAGAATTTCTCTAGACTATAAATCTATAATATATTGTCGGGTGTATTCACAATGCTTCAAAATTTCTCTGCTTTGTTCTTACCTAATCCAGAGAAAATTCAAAGCACTCCAGAGAAGTTCAAAATTTCTTTGCTTTGTTCTTACTTAATCCAAAGAAAATTCAAACCACTCCAGAGAAATTCAAAATTTCTCTACTTTGTTCTTACCTGATCTAGAGAAAATTTAAACCACTAGAAAAATTCTTTCTCCAGAGAAATTCTTTGATAGTCTTCATCATCTTCTTTCTACACCAAATAAACAGCTGTAGCAGCACCATGAAAGCCATAGAAGCAACAACACTTTGATAGCATTAACACAAATGCACAATAAGGCAAATGATTAACTGGAGGTAGCTTGAGGCAATAACAGTATCAACTCCACCCATCAATGGCTCAATTTGACCCTTCTAGAATAAGCTAGACAACAAGCAGATACAACAACTACAAACCAGCTACCTATGATCTCACTTGAGTCAACAACAGCTTAAAGAAAAAAAAAAAAAACACACAGCTACAACTCTAGAGAAATTCTGGGAATCCAAATTTCTCTGAACTGGACTTCTCAGAGAAATTCAATAGACTTGATCATCTTTAAACAATCTCTCCACGAGTACTTCTCTCCCAAGCTCTTCAACACAGCATGCAATTCCTTCGTCGATATCGATCCATTCACATCCTAACCCTAACTCAGACCAAAAGCCATCAATGTACCTGCAGGACAAAGAAGAGGTGAAGAAGGTGTTCAATCACTTCGACGCCAACGGCGACGGCAAGATCTCAACGACGGAGCTCGTATCAATCATGAAAGCTCTCCAATCCAACACATCGGAAGACGAAGTGAGGCAGATGATGGAGGAGCTCGACACCGACCTCGACGACTTCATTAGTCTCAAAGAGTTTGCTAGTTTTTGCAAGGGCCGCGGCGACACCGTCGGAGCTGCCGGAGACAACGGCGATCTAACTAGGCTAAAGGATGCCTTCGAGTTGTATGATCAGGACAAGAACAGAGTGATCTCGTCTTTGAGATCGATGAGAGAGAGAGAACGAGAGAAAAGAGCAGTAGGAGAGAGAAATAGAGAGCGTGAGATATATCAAATTTCTCTGTGATAGATAGGTGTGGGGTTTAGGAATTTTAGACATCAAAAAATAATATTGTGAATCTCTTCTATTACTAAAAATGAGAGAGAGACCTTAGACTAATTTTCCCATATTAAATTCACCTATTACCTACACACGTAAGTTCCTTTTTTAATGAAAATAAAAATTTATATAGTTTTATGGTTTCTATACAGTTATAATAAAAAAATATTAAAAAAAATATTTATTATGTTTATATAATTTTTTCATAAAGTAAAGGGTGATTCTATTTACACATCACAAATTCTTTTACTACAAACCATTTTTTAAAATTTTTCTTATTGAGTGATTCTACTTACACCACTAGTTTATCTTTTTACACCCTTCATATGAGATTTTTTTTTTTTTCTTTCTAATTTTATCCATGTGTGAAATTACTTTTAAGAATAAAAGACTAAAATTAAATATATTTTATTATGTTGTTACACCCATTGCTCTTAAATCCATACTGCTTTTCTTCCCTTCTCAATTTTTCTTTTCTGCTACATATATCTTTTCAAAAAGTGAGAATCATAGTGTTTTGATCATAGAAGAAAACAATGGATGAAGAAACAGTGGTGAAGAACCAGAAAAAAAATGTGAAATTGTGAGTTTTTTTATTTGTTTAGTAAGTTTTCGTTTCGTTTTTTGAAAAAGTTCTCCGACTTTTGTTTAGTGTGTCAAAACCGTACAAAATAAAATAGTTTGGAATCACATTGTTAAACAAAAAATATATGTCTGGTAGCCCATTGTTGAATAAAATATACATTTCCAATAACCCAAGACCGAACTTTTTTAATTTGTTCGGTTCCTCGTTACCGTGCATTTCTATTTTTATTTATGTATATATATATATATATTTTGGCTTGCAAGGATTATGCGTCTATTCATTGCAGCAATGCAAGTACAATCATTCGACTGCTAAACATGTTGAAGAGCACTCATTTGTTGGTAGATTATCTAAGGAGGAAACATCCTTGTTATTTAACATGTCAAAGAGTATGGTACAGCTGAAAGAGATATTGATTACATTGAAACAAAAGGATATGTTTAATGCGACAACAATAAAGGCAATCTACAACGCACGTAAAACGAAAAGTGGCTGAACAAATTTATTTTAGTTCGGTAACATGACACTGGAGTAATCTAATTTGTATAACAATGTATAACCGAATAGACACTTCATAAATAGGCTCCAACTAATTTTGTGTTTAAGTAAAGTAAAATCATCTAATCAAATGGCAACAAATGGCTAGAAAAAATTAGTTTGTCTGGTAACACGGCGTTGGTGTAATTCATATTCTTTACCATTGTATTACCAAAAGCTATTGGTGTAATGACAAACAAAAAAGGTTTTGAAGAGTTTTTAGTTTAGACTTAGTTTTGGTAGTATAATGGGTGTAATGAAAATCACATTTTTTTTTAGTGGTGTAATGAGATAGAGGGTGTAAGGAGGTAACCTAGTGGTGTAACTAGAATCACCTCTTTCTTATTACATCTTTATCTCTCTAGTCAATTACATTTTTAACCTTCACACTAATTTCTCAATCCACACCCCATTCCACCACACCACCCCCGCCCCCACCAGCCCTAACCTTGAGCCTAACCTTAACCCAAGCCATCGTTGCTCGTCATAGCCCATTATTGTCACCATTCGACAAATCTCACCAACAACCTCACTCCCCCACCTACAATCAACCCCATCAACCAACCCTGCCATCGCGATTCAAAACTCCATCATAACCCCAAACATCCTCCATAGCAGAGAGATAGAAAGAAGCCCAGGGTTTGCGAGTTGCAGCAACGGGCGTGGCGTCGAGCTCTGTGGCAAGGCCACCGTCGATGATGACATAGCTTCCGCACTAGCCTAAGAAATCTGTCATCAACTTCAAAGATTGTGCAGTTTTCTATCCCATTTCCGACAACTTTAGAGGGTTACGATTGGTGGTAAGGTGAAAGCGTAGGGAGCGAGGCAAAGGTAGAGGAGGGCGAAACGGCTAGAGAGAAGCAACGCCGGCTATGATGGTCATGGGCCAATAAGGGAGTGGGAGCTGCATTGGTGCCTGAAATAAGGGGGTCACGACGACGATTTTTTGTGATGCTAGCAGTTGTTCATGATGTTAGGGTTTGAAGAGAAGAAGAAGAGGGGCTAGGGGTGGAGATAGGAGATGACAGCAGTGGCGATTTTAGGTGACGACAGCTGTTGATGGCGTGCCAGTGGTGGTGGCGGTGGTGGCAGTGGATTTGAGGTTGGAGAAGAAAAGGGTATTTTATTAAAAAATAGATAGTGTGTATAAATAGAAAATGAAAGACTTTAAATTGAGTGTGGTGTGAACTGAGAGAATGGTGTGTCTTGAGAGGATTGGTGGTATTCCAATAGAATTAACCTAAAGTAAAAACAATTTAAAAATTTTAAATATTTATTTTTGTTAAACTAATTGGAATTTTTTTTAAAAAAAAAAAAAAATTGAAAATAATTTTATGGTTTTTGACGCTTGGGCATTTTGGTATTTTTAAGTTGAAAATAAAAGAATAAAATAAAACAAAAATGCAATTATTATATATATTTTTGTAAAGTGTTCATTTTTCAAAAATTCTATTCGAAGGGGTGTTAAAACAATCCTATTTTGATTAGGCTATTAAACCAACTAAACTCTTCAAACTCGACTCATGCTTGATTTGATAAAAGTGTTGAGCAATCTTACGTGTGCACGTGAAACTAAACATAACAAATTAAAACAAAATTAAAACAGACACAATGATTAAATAGCACTCTAGCAAATAGATTTGTGAACAGAAAAATTGGTGACCGAGACTGGTATTCAGGGGCGGAGGCACAGCAGGTCGAGTGAAATGTATTCTCTTTTTTTCTTAACATGTTTTTTTGATTAATGATTCATTATATTATTCATAACAAATAATTATTTGATACTTTGAGAACATTATGTAATATTGTTTATATAATAGTTTAAATCAATAGTATAGCAAAAAATATTATAAATTAAATATAATGAACTCATTATTTTCAAGTAGTTGGCATACCACTTAGTGTGATTCGTGATTTTCTATGCTTTGAGTATCACGTAGGCAACGCAATATGGTACTCTAAGACTGCTTAATAATTTTCATTCAAAACACATTATTTATAAGCAATGTCATATCTTTAATATTTTTTCGTCAAATAAAAATTAATTAAACTTTATAATAATTTGTGCTATAAATGATGCGTTTTTATTTTTTTAAATTAGAAATTTTGATCCATAATTTTTTGTGCTAAAATTGCAACCTTACATCATCATCCCACACCGAGCTATTCCACACTATTATAGAATTTTGATCTGTTCTTATTAATAATGAATATGTAATTTTTTATGTTTAAATTTATCTCAAAAAATTTAGCTTGTTTGGTTCTGTTTTTCATAAAACAGTTTTTAAAAAAATATACTTTTTTATTTTTCATATTTTAATATTTTCAATGAATTTTTTTTAATATTTTAAGCAATATTTTTAAATTTTTAGATACACCTAATATAAATACATTTAAAAAGTATAATATTTGTGAAAAAATATTTAAAAAATACAATAAATACCAAAATACAAAAAAAATTACGAAAATTCAGTCTATTTTTCATATTTTTGTGTATTTATTAATTTTTTAAAATATTTTTTCACAAATATTTTACTTTTTAGATATATTTAAATAAGGTGCATTTAAAAAAAATTTAAAAAATGCTTAAAATTTTAAAAATATTCTCTAAAAACAAAAAAAACATGAAAAATAAAAAACTCAGTTTTCAAAAAATTGAATTTAGAAAGCTGAAACCAAACACACTTATTATCTTAATGTTGCTCATGATTTTTTTTTAAATAAAAAATTATAATTAATAAGTGCCCCTTCTAATTTAATTTCCTGGCTCCGCCACTGCTAGTATTGCACACTATTTTCTTAAAACAGAATTTGCTCTCGCACTGGTGCCTTCAAGTTTTATGGCATCTGTCTCTCACGACACAACCATCAGAGTCTAACAGTCATAGCACACCAACTGTAAGCCTCTCGGACTAAACTGTGTTTATACTCTCTTATTGGAAATAGAAAAAATAGAACGAAAGAAATAGAATAACAATAATCAAAGTCAGACTTTAGGTCTTGCGTATGCTTTCTCTATTAAAATGGAATCCCCGCTCCTATCTTTCTCAATTCATTGATCGTCGAGCTTTCTACAAAAAAAGCGATGCAATAACATGTTCTCTTATCCAAACTTCTCACTTTGAGAGAAGAACAAAAATTGAATGACTAGAATACTGGAGGGAAAGGAAATTTATAGGCCAAGTGGTGGCTTTTTAGAGAAGGAAAGCACCTCTCTAAAACAGTAGCAGTTTCTGGTTCTAAGAGAAAAAGGAGAAAGGTTGCATCTATTCAGACCAGACTGCAACAAAAAAAGGTTTGGAGTTGATTCTGTGGGGATACATTTTCTAAGTACTAACACGTGGCTAAGGTGACGCCGACGTGTCAGCCGACGTGTCACATGTCCTGGTCATGACGCCGAGGTTATCTCGGTGAGGCCGAGGTTACCTCCGAAGATATCGGAATCCGAGATAAGCGGATAAGGCACAAGAGTCTTAGAAAAGGGGAAGACTACAGTTGGGAAAGGATAAGATTCTTAGGGAGTTTATCCCAATCCAATTAGAAGTCGAAGATTGATAGTAATCCAAAGTCCATTAGAGCTAGGCTCCTATTGGGACAAGGATTGAGATAGCTATAAAATAGAGGCACCCCTGTGGGTCTAAGGTACGCAATTTATATTCTGTCTAGTGAGTTAAGCACTATTGATTATCTTTGAGAGATATACTAACTTGATCGTCGGAGTACCCCCGAGTGGACGAACCACCGCCGGAATCTTCTCTTTCTGTTACAGGTTAGCCAGGTGTCATCTATTTTGCCAGTGTTCTCCAACTGAATACTGAGTTGGGCAGTGTGATCGGAAAATCACTTACACAATTTGGCGCCATCTGTGGGAAAGAAAGTAGAATAGTTGGTCAGTAACGGACATAAGGAAAAGATTGGGGACGACGCTCCTGCTGGGAGTGGGAGACTTATTGACCTTGATGGCGATAGAGACAGGTCCAACGTAGAAACTCATGAGCAAGCTCACAGAGTAAAAGACATCGGCCAGATTGGCGACGTACCAAAGAAACCTGATCAAGGCAAGTACTACAACGAGGACGACCTCCAGGTTTGGAAGGATAGGTGCATACGGAGGGATGAAGAGGTAAAAGAGATGGCAAACAAATTGGCAGACTTGCAGTCGGTCGTCAATTTCATGATGCAAGATAACATCATGCAACTACCGTTCCTGCTGCAGGACATACCAATTTCAGCGGCCAATACCTAGAAGGGAGGGCAGAAAACAATCCCCGTAGCTCCTCAGCACAACGGAAGCGAAAGATACTCTTACCGACCTTCTAGGGAAGTCAGACGAAGAGAGTCGAGAAGAGAAGAATCACAGAGGACGCATCGCACAAAAGAGGCAGACCTAAAGGACATCGGAATGTTCAGGGGCAGACACTGTGCTTCGACACAACTCATGGAGAATGGGTCGAAAAGGACTCACCACGAAGTTGAAAGTAGCGCACCAAAAAGACTGAAAGCAGGAGATAACTGAGCTCCTGGGTGGACGAATGAGGACTTAAGAGATTACCTCAAGAGGAAGCAACATAATGTCGACACCGAGGTAACCTCCCCAGATAAGCCAAGGACACCATCCTCGGTGGAATTGGACAGGTTTGAGGCGCCGAAAAGATTTAGTATGCTGAGGTTTCAAATATACAATGGTAAGTCAGACCCCAACTTTCACGTTGGATTATATTTGAACTCAATAGCATTGTATAGTGGGAACGAGTTGTTGCTCTGCAAAGTGTTCCCCTCATCTTTTGGGGAGATTGCATCATATTGGTTCCACAAATTACCAAAGGGAAGCGTGAAGAATTGGGAAGGCCTGGCCGAGATGTTCGTGGCCAGGTTCGTGACAAACAAGCTGCAGCCATTGAGGGTGGATGCATTGATGGCTTTGAAAATCAGCAAGGATGAAGGCCTTACGGCCTATGCAAAAAGATACTATGAGGTGTTCAACCGAATACCCGAATGCAATCATGAGTTGGCGGTCGTATCTTTCAAGAACGGCCTGAAAGACAACTGTCCACTACGAAAGTCTTTGGCAAAGACATTGCCAAAAAGTATAGAATAGCTCATGGCGAGAATCGAGAAGTACGCCAGAGCCGAAGAAGACACATCGGGAACTAGGGAGATAAAACAAGAGAAAGGAAACGGCTCGCCGAAGCAAGGCCGAGGTAACAATGGATCGAGCAAACAAGAAACAGAGCTGAGGGCCACACAAGCAGTAACAACTGTGTTCCGAATCCTGATTCCCAAAGTCCTGGACCGGATTCAGAACCAACTCTATTTCAGAACACCAGCGAAAGCACCAAGAGAGTTTATGGAAAGGAACGTTGGCAGACATTGTGCTTACCACAATGAAGATGGGTACACGACTCAGGGTTGCAGAGCCCTGAAAACACACTTGGAAGAACTGGTGAGGCAAGGCCCATTGAGAGACCTCATTGATGAGGCTAGGACAAGGGAAAAACAGGCAAGATTATCTCAGGCGCCGGCAGCTCCGCCTCCCCCAGCACCATAACCTCAGGCAGGAGGACCTCGGGTAGCAATGTGATTCACTCGAAGGTCAACGAGAACGAAATTAGGGGGGAGACCCAGAAGGTGAAGCACCTGCAACATGTCTACGAAGTTGGGGAGAAGAGACATCGGGCAGAGGAGCGCCAAGGACCAGTAGTGTCCTTTTTAGAAGCCGACCTTGAGATGGTCCACCATCCGCATAATGATGCCTTGGTAGTATCCCTCCAAGTTGGGGAGTGCCAAGTGAAACGCATCCTGATTGACCAAGGCAGCTCTTGCGACATCATGTACGTTCGATGTTACAAGGAGCTCGGCCTTCACCCAGACGATATGAAGCAATCCAATAGCCCAATGGTCGGGTTCAATGGAACGCCGACATGGCCACCGGGAACAACCAGCTTGGAGGTGCAGGCGGGCACCAGGAAGGTAACAACAGAGTTCACCGTAATCGACACACCCTCCCCTTACAACATCATCTTGGGAAGGCCATGGTTGCATGCAATGGGGGTAGTTCCCTCAACATTACATCAACTATTGTGATTCCTAATAGAGCATGGGATAGAGGAAGTCAGAGGCGATCAGCTGCAGGCGAAGAATTGCTCCATGGCAGCAATGAAATCTACCTGTAGCATACGAGAGCTAGAAGAGGCATAAATTGAAGATGAGGACGTGGAAGTCCTAGAAGACGTCGGCAAGGAGCCAACCGAGAAGAGCGAAGAGGCACTGAAGAAAATCCTCATCCAGGATCGGAATGAAGAACGCTTCTTTCTTCTCGGCTCGGGCTTAGCCGAAGAAGAGGAAAAAGAGTTGGAAGCTTTTTTGAGAACAAATATTGAGGTGTTCGCTTAGACACCTTACGAAATGCCAGGCATTGACCCGAGGTCACTTGCCATAACCTGAACGTCGACAGGTCAGCCAAACCTGTAATTCAATGAGCGAGAAGACTGACGTTGGCACACGTCGAAGCAGTAGAGGAAGAAGTAGACAGACTTCTGGAGGCCAGGGCCATCAGAGAAGTCCACTACCCGACATGGCTATCCAACACAGTGGTGGTAAAGAAGAAGAACGGTAAATGGAGGGTCTGTGTAGACATTACCAGCCTCAACAAAGCCTGTCCCAAAGACAGCTTTCCTCTACCCAAGATTGACCAGCTAGTAGATGCCACTTCAGGGCATGGAAGAATGAGCTTCCTAGATGTCTACAGGGGGTACCACCAGATAGCCATGTACCCCCAGACGAAGAGAAGACCACGTTCATCACCCCAAAAGGCCTGTACTGTTACAAAGTAATGCCTTTCGGGTTGAAAAACGCAGGAGCAACTTGCCAAAGGCTGGTAACCAAAATGTTCAAACACCTGATTGGCCGAACAGTAGAAGTCTACATCGATGACATGGTCGTTAAGACCAAGGAGCCTGAGGGTCATCTCGCCGATCTAAAAGCAGCCTTTGAAATCCTTAAAACATATCGGCTCCGACTCAATGCATCGAAATGTGCATTTGGAGTTGGATCTAGTAAGTTTTTACAGAATGGGGTATTGAGGCCAGCCCAGATCAGATCAAGGCCATCCTAGAGTTGAAGAGCCCGACGTCGGCAAAACAGGTACAAATGCTAACTAGAAGGGTGGCAGCCCTGAACAGGTTCATCAGCAGAAGCTCAGACAAGTGCAGACCTTTCTTCAACTTGGTGAAGAAAGCCACAGACTTCCTGTGGACCGAAGAATGGAAGGCCACCTCGGCCGACCTAAAGAAGTACTTGACCACAGCTCCAGTTCTTTCAAATCCAGAACCTGGGGAAGAGCTGTTCCTGTACTTAGCCGTTTCAGAACATGCGATAAGTGCAGTACTAATCCGAGAAGAAAAATGGGAACAAAGGGCTGTTTACTATGTAAGCAAAACCCTAGCCGACGCAGAAACGAGGTATCTACCCTTAGAGAAATTGGCACTAGCTTTAGTAATGGCTTCAAAGAAGTTGAACCATTACTTCCAGGCCCATAAAATTGTGGTGCTAACAGAGCACCCCTCGAAGTCCTTACTGCAACAAGGAGACCTGACAGGAAGAACAGCCAGGTGGGCAGTCACCCTAGGCCAGTATGACCTAGAGTACGGGCCAAGGACAGCAATCAAAGGCTAGGTTCTAGCCGACTTCGTGGCCGAGTTCACACCATAATCCATCGAACATCGGGCTCCGTTGAGCCAGGATGAACGATGTCCAACCAAGCAAGGAGAAGCTCAGTCAAAGGCGAAAGAACAAAGAAAAGAGAAAAAACTCAGACCCTGCAGCATTTACATCTGCGACTCCTTTCGACTGTTCGTTGATGGAAGTTCAAACCAACAGGGAACGGGGGTAGGAGTAGTATTGATATCTCCAGATGGGCAGGTACTAGAACAATCAATTCGTTTGGGGTTCAAGGCCTCAAACAATGAAGCAGAGTATGAAGCAATCATTGCAGGACTAAAGTTGGCAGCAGTAGTGCAAGCAGATGAGGTAATAGTTTTTTGTGATTCACAACTGATAGTTAACTAGACAACAGGCGAGTTTGCAGCCCGAGATGAACGAATGTCGGCCTACACAAAGGAGGTCATCAGGCTGTCAGCCTTGTTTCAGAACTGCCGACTACTTCAGGTAAGCCGAGATGATAACAGCCACACCGATGCATTGGCCAACCTAACTAGTGCAGTATAACCTGGAAAAGCAAGGACAATAATGATTGACTACCTGTCGGGCCCGAACATTGAACCAGTAACCACAGAGCGTGAAGCGATGTGTGTAGACATGGGACCAAGCTGGATGGATGCAATTATTGCATTCCTAAAATAAGGAAAGCTGCCAGATGACCGTAAGGAGGCACACAAGATCAGATTGAAATCGGCAAGATTCGGTCTGACAGCAGAGGGGCATCTTTACAGAAGGTCCTTCACTGGACCCCTTTTAAGGTGCGTACATCCTTTACAACTATTTTTTATATGAAATTCATGCAGGAATCTGTGGAAGCCACGCTGGGGGCAGATCACTCGCTCATAGGGCCATCACCCAAGGGTATTGTTGGCCTTACATGTAGAAAGACGCAGAAGCCTATGTAAAGAAGTGTGAACAATGCCAAAGGTTTGCACCTCTTATACACCAGCCAGCAGCAGACCTGAACCCTGTATCCAGTCCTTGGCCATTTGCCCAATAGGGCATGGATCTCGTCGGGCAACTGCCCCAAGCAACTGGATAAAGGAAGTACTTGCTGATAGCAACAGATTACTTCACTAAATGGATAGAAGCTGAACCTCTTGCCAAGATCCAAGATGTGGACGTAAAGAACTTCATTTGGAAGAACATTATCACCAAGTTCGGGATTCCAAGAGCAATTGTTGCAGACAATGGAACTCAATTTGACAGTAAACTAATCAAGAACTTCTGTGCAAAGTTCAAGATCAAGAACTACTTTTCAACCCCAAGCTTTCCACAAAGCAATGGACAAGCAGAAGCATCCAACAAAGTAATTCTGGATGGGATAAAGAAGAGACTGCAGGCAGCAAAAAGAAAGTGGGTAGACGAACTACCCAATGTACTCTGGGCATATCGGACTACGTCGAGAAGATCAACAGGGGAATCCCCCTTTGCCATGGCTTATGGCACAGAAACAGTCATTCCACTGGAGGTTGGCATCCCTGGGATCAGAACCCAGGGGATAGAGAACGGGACTAATGATGTACTCTTAGCCCGAGATCTAGATCTTCTAGAAGAACGAAGGGAGAAAGCTGCAATTCAGCTCGCAGCATACCAGCAACAGCTTGCTAGAGCTTATAACAAGAAGGTTAACCCAAGGGAATTTCAGATTGGTGACCTCGTCTTAAGAAAAGTCGTCGGCAACAAGAAGGATCCCAGAGAGGGCAAGCTTGCCCCAAATTGGGAAGGACCCTACAGAATCATCTCAGTGCTGGGCAATGGGGCATATCGGCTTGAAGATAATGAGGGCAAAGAATTGCCATGGTCTTGGAACACTTGCAATTTGAAATTTTTCTATCATTAGAATTTCTTTGTTCCTTTGTCATTTGCCGAAGTAAATAAATAAAGATTCAGCTTGGTTTTCTTTTCAAAATACTTGACGTTGTCTCTAGAATACATGCATAATAAGAACCCAAGTGAAACTCAGGTTCACATTAGGGGGCAGAAAGAAGAAGAATATGTTTAACACTTGTTGAAATTTGTGGACAATTTACAAGTTGAAGTTAAACTGAAATCATTGTTTAACACTTGTTGAAACTTGTGGACAATTTACAAGTTGAAGTTAAACCGAAATCATTGTTAAACACTTGTTGAAATTTATGGACAATTTACAAGTTGAAATTAAACCGAGATCCTTGTTTAACACTTGTTGAATTTGTGGACAATTTACAAGTTAAAGTTAAACCGAAATCATTGTTTAACACTTGTTGAAATTTGTGGACAATTTACAAGTTGAAGTTAAACCGAGATCATTGTTTAACACTTGTTGAAATTTGTGGACAATTTACAAGTTGAAGTTAAACCGGGATCATTGTCTAACACTTATTGAAATTTATGGACAATTTAGAAGATTGAAGACTAAGGTTAAACACTTGTTGAAATTTTATATTTACAAGGTAAAACCAAGATTACGTCGAGAAAGGTAGTTAAGTACTTGCCGAGATAGATCATCAGTTTGTACAACCGAGGTGTGTCACCCCAAGGAGGTTGCACAAGGATTAAAGTATATATTGAAGACATGCCAAAACTTCTAAGTATAGAATCATGCAAGAGCATTAAAGAGAAGACAAAGATAGAAGCACTCAGAGAAGGAAAGTTGCATAAATATTCAGAAAAGGCACGTCGGCCAAAAACTTACAATTGTTCCTACAAAAGAAAAGCAAAAGTACAAAAGACAGAAGATAAAGACATCAAAATTAAAATTCCTCAACATCGGCAGTAAGCTGGGTTGGGACCTCGGCAGACTGTTGAGAGGCCACCTCGACCGCCTTCTCCGCCACAAGCTCAACATCAATCTTTTACAAGGTTTCATCAATGCTCTTGTCGGCGAGGGGGACGTCGGCTGAAACCCTCTCAGGAGCAGCATCTTTGCGAACCTCCTCATCCTCCTCATCTTGAGTCAAGTCTAGGACTTGCTCGTTTTGAGGAGGAGACTTGACCCCAGCAGCATCTTTTGATTTCCTCACTAAAACTTCCTCCTCGGCCTCATCCTTAGAATCAGGTTCATCATCAGATTGAGCAAGAGTTGGAGTTGGAGGGAATGGAAGAGGAATGGCGTCGGCGCTTCTCAAAGGCGAGTCCTCAGGGACATTAAGCTTTTTTAGAAGGGACATCCAACCAAGGGTGAAACCCTTGTTGCATGCCTCCTTCACTTGCTTTTCATAGGCCTCCGTGACATCGGCCACGCCCTGAGCATATGTCTTCTCATCAGCATCCTTGATTTCAGCTTCTTTCGTGGCCAAGGCCTCTTGAAGCTCTTTTTGGGCCTGTTCCATCTTTTCCTCGGCCTCTCTTTTTTGGGCCTCAGAGACCTTCCTGATGGCCTTGACAGATTCAGCCTTTTCTTCGACATCGGTTTGGGCCTTGATGGTGGCCTCGGCTTGGTCCTCCAACTTCTTCATTTTCGATTGAAGGCTTTTGTTAGCCTTTTGAAGAGAAGAGAACTCCCTCTTCATCTCGGCCAACTTCTCTCGATTTTCGAAAGATTGAACAGAGAAAGAATGGGCATGCTGGATGGCCTGAAATTGAACAAAACAAAAGTTATTAGAAAATTTCTAAGTATGAGAAAGAAGGAAAAAAGTGCCAGATGAAAGACACTTACTTGAACAGAACATTGAAGCATCAGAGCGTAATTTTCATACTCGCTCAACCCGGCGTTTCGGTCAAGATCGCTGGGGAGAAGTAGAGCAGTACTGAGGGCTACGCCGACATTAATGTCCTCAGCGCTATCATTGGCCATGACTGGCTTATCTTCCAAGGTAATTTCGGGGGCCCAAGGGGCAGTAGGTTTCTTAGACCCTGAGGTCGTTGCAGAAGATGACCTTGGCTTTTTTGATTTTGGCGATTCGAATGGTTGGGCCTCAGAGCGCCTCTTCCCAGCAGAGGGTTGAGATTTGTCACTCTCAGCCAACTTGGAGATTGGCAAAGTATCCTCAGACTCAATTTGAGTAACTTTAGCCTTTGGTTGAGCTTTTTTTGTTCTTTTCAGCTTTGGTGGAGGCAGGGTTTGTGTTGACTGAGCATCAACATCAGTTGGAATGTTGGCTAGAAGATCTTTAGCAACTGGTTTTGGGCGGCCCATCTCGGCGGTAAGAACAAGTCGTCGCCAACGTTTTCATTGGGATATCGGAATCAAATACGGAGCCGAGGTTGACGGTTGCTCAGCTGGGTCAGATGTTGACCCTTGGTCTGTCCGAGATGTGGATGCAGTTTGTGGAGTTGTGGCAGATGGTGGAGAAAGGCTTTTTTTCTTCCTCCTAGGGACGTCGGGCAGAGCTAACTTGTATGTTGGAATAAAATTGAGAAGCAGAGGCGCCGTTCGTTTATGAACTGACAGGTTCAAGAGTTTCTTCAAATCCTTGCTGGGAATGAAGGATTGGCGAAAGTTCTTTGGTGGCTTAGGAACAGCTGCAAGAAAAACAAACATTAAGAAATAGATAAAGTATGAAAAACTTAAAAAAACAAGTAGGTATGAATGCAGGGCTCTTACCATTGCCCTTTACAAAGACTGATCGAAGCAGGGGGAAGAGATGGAGGTCTTCATCTGGGGCGAACTCCCAGTTCCCCGAAGTAATGAAATAATCGTCCCCAGCTCCCTTATTGGAGTCAGGGAGGTCGGCAACAATTTTGTATTCAGTGGACCTCGGCTTGAGGTAGTAAACATAGCCGGTTTCTTTTTTGAGGCCACACATAGTGTAGCAATACTGGATGTCGGCTAATGTGATCCTAGTGTTTTCTTGTTTGGCTAAGGCTATGATACCATTGATGGTTCGATAGGAATTGATGGAAAGTTGCATTGGGTCCAACTTGTAATAATGAAGTATTTCACGGAAAATGATGTTGAGTGGGAGCCGAAGTCCACACTCAATGAAGGCTACCACAGGGAAAGGCATGGAGTCATTAGTAGGCATGATGGAGTCATCATCCCCAGTCAACCTCAGATGGACGTCAGCTGGGATTTCAAACTCTTGTCTAAAGAATTCTAGTTTGGATAGGGTGTTTACCCGATGTTTCCACATTCCCATGATGTCGACTTAAATGGAGATATCGGATTTCAGGAAGAAGTATTTTTGGAAGGTTTAAAGGACCACGGCCAAAAACCTAAAAATACACTTTGGTGAGAGTTTGTATGAATCTAGAGGGAGTTGGTTTCAGTTTTTTCCTAAATTGTGGGTTCTACAGACAAATCCTAAACCTAAGTCTATGGAAACAAAGATTGAAGGCACGAATCTGGAAAAGACACAAAAAACAGAAACAAGAACGAGTTTTAGAATGATAAACAGAGATGATCCATCAAGAGCATAAAGAATACAAGAAGTATAAGGCTAAGAACAGTGGCAAAAGTACAGGGAAGTGGTGAAACAGTGCGTGTGTTCAAGATATGGGCAAGGGCAAAATCGTAAAAAAAACGCATTCAGATGTATGATTCATAAGTTAAAAGTTTAAACAAATGCAGTAACGGCGGCAAAAGAGGGCAATTAATGCGCTTGGAACAGTGAAATGCGTCAGACGGAGCATGTAAGCGCGAAACGACTAATAAGCGCGTCCGGAGTACGATCCAATAAGGATAAAACGCGTGAATGAAACGGTTGAAAAGTGATGTTTGACAGCTCATACGCATAAAGGAGTTCATTGGAATTCTTGATCTTTAAGAAGACATGTCGGCCTACGATGATGATCTCGGATTAAACCGATATACTAGCATGAGGTACTGATATAGGTTCCATCACCTCAGAATGCCGAGGTAATAAAACCTAGGGGGCAGTGGTGGGGATACAGTTTCTAAGTACTAACACGTGGCTAAGGTGACGCTGACGTGTCAGCCGAGGTGCCACGTGTCCTGGTCATGACGCCGAGGTTACCTCGGCGAGGCCGAGGTTACCTCCAAAGATATCGGAATCCGAGATAAGCGGATAAGGCACAAGAGTCTTAGAAAAGGGGAAGACTACAGTTGGGAAACGATAAGATTCTTAGGGAGTTTATCCCAATCCAACTAGGAGTCGAAGATTGATAGTAATCCAAAGTCCATCAGAGCTAGGCTCCTATTGGGACAAGGATTGAGATAGCTATAAAAAAGAGGCACCCCCGTGGGTCTAAGGTACGCAATTTATATTCTGTCTAGTGAGTTAAGCACTATTGATTATCTTTGAGAGATATACTGACTTGATCGTCGGAGTGGCCCCAGGTGGACGAACCACCGCCGGAATCTTCTCTTTCTGTTACAGGTTAGTCATGTGTCATCTATTCTGCCAGTGTTCTCCAGCTGAATACTGAGTTGGGCAGTGTGATCGGAAAATCACTCACACAGATTCATAAATAATTTTGAATTCAAATTTTCAAAGCTGAAAATGAAAAGAAAACTGAAATTTAGAATTTTCCAATAGAAATTTTTGTAGCCAAATTCAAAAAGATAAAGATTAGGTTAGCCCAAGTTATTGGTTGGGTGCGAGGCGGTGATAGCATGCGTTTGTGCGAATATTTGAGTCCAACCTATAAGTTATGTAAGTCCTTATGCCTAACAAAACTTGGGTGCCCTAAGGGCCCATGCCTTTGTGCAAACAAGCTATATAAACTGACCACCTCTTCTTTGAGCAATGTGAGATACCCGTATATTGCACCAATAACTTTCATACTCATGAAACTTATTTTGGTGCCAATTTCTTATTCAACCCACCAATTATATGATGTTAATCACCACACGGCGTAGTGTATGTTGCCACTCAAGCCCATCTACTATGGGGCTTGGCTCCCACATTTATTTTGGCACAAACATTTCCAACTCAACTTATTCCAAGAATAAGTTCGTTCGAAATCGATTCATTAGGTAAATAAGTAAAATTTGAACACAATTTTATATTCAAGTTTTTAAATCAAGCTTACACTACTCAAATCAATAAGCTTATATGTCCTAAAAAAAAATATAAAATACTCAAACTCGACTCGTGTTTGACTAGTTAAAATATTCATTTGAGATCGGTTCATTATGTAAACAAGTCAAACTTAAACATAATTTTAAACTTGTTAAGTTATCAAATCAAGTTTGAACAACCTATTAGTTGGCTCGACTCGATTCATTTTCCACCCTAGATATGCAGGAACATATGTCTGTAACTTATTTATTTGATTTTATGTATTTTTTTATGTTAAAACTTTTATATAGGGTATCTTCTATTTGCTTGTTTGTTTTAAATAAAAATTACATTTTTAATTACTCTGATATTATTCAAAGCTTGAGTAGAAACAAGTCTGCCTTCTGGTGCTTATCACATCTAACTCAGCATGCATACCATTTGAGACTTTGAGGGCAATCAACTTAGGTGGGCAGTCAAAAACGACTATATATATAAAATTAAACATAATTCAATCTTCAAATTTCTTTCCACTTTTAAAAATGTGCCATTCATTCGCCTCATGAAATTGACCAACAATGCCCTTCTAGTAGTTTTTGAATTATTTAGTTAGAAATTATATGTATTTGATTGCTAGTACGATTCTCATTTTTCAATCTAATGATGGACTAGTAAATCTATTGAACATAAAATTCAATCACATGCATAAAACAAATATTACCGATGTGTAAAGCCTCAAATCATTTATTCTTGCTCATCAAATCTGAAACCAAGTGTTACAAATTTGCAGGACCTAAAATTGGATGAAATCATCCCAAGCTTCATTCTGATCCCAGAGGAGAAGAATTACACAGTTTTATTCCCATTTCACGAGAGACTTTCGTAACTCGAATTGGTGTCATCAGATACCATTACAACATATAATAGTTTTAGGAACTAAACGTTTTCATCACCAAAAGTGAAAAAAAAACCAATTCCTGTCGTCACTAAAAAACTTTAGGGTTAAAATTTTGAAAATGCCACTAATTAATGAACTTTTAAGGACAACAATATCGTTCAAAAAAAAAAAAGTTAACTTTTTAAGGCAAAAAAATTTGATCCCAAAAAGGATAGTAATTTATTATTAAATGTCTAATTTGGTCGCTAAAAATGCAACTCTGACACTTTTAGCAACTCAGATATTTCGCCCCTAAATTTTTATTTCTAAAATCTTAATTTGTTCTAGTACATTTTAATGGCACATATTAATCACAACATTGGGGTTTTTTTTTCCCCCATAATAAGCAACTAGAAAATATTAAATATTCATTTTCTTGTGGCAATTGCTAACGAGTGTCCTCGAGGTATTAATGAAAGTGCTTGGAAAATTGTTTAAAATGTTGAAAGAGTTTCAAAATCAATTAAAAGTGTTTTGAAATAGGTGAAAAGTGTTTTTTTTTTATAAAAAAAATAGTCTTTTTCTTATGTCCCAAAAGCATCTGTTAGCAACACCTTTTTTTATTTTTTTTTTTTGTCAATTAGTAGGATATAATACTATAATTATCATGAGAATTATATTAACGTGACCTATAAATCTACATTCACATTTTTCAAAAGAATAGAGTAGAGCACTTTCAAAATTTTAAAGATACAAAGAGACTTTGCATGATTGAAAGAGAGGCACTATTACAATTCTATGGGGGATAAATAAGTTTATTTATATATAGATGTACTAGTATAAGTTAATTTATTTCGTTGAGAAGTCTCCTTAACGAAATATAAAAGGTCACCAAGAGGCAGAGCGCAAGCTTCATCCAGAACCTGACCAAGGAATGAATGGTTGAATGCACAAGAAAGAAACTAAAGCAAAAACCAAACTGATCCACAAATTAAATCAGTGAAAAATTCTCTCAATTTTTACTTGTCGTGAAGGACTACAAAAACCAAATCAGTGAGGGAAAAAAATTGGACAAGAGTGAAAGTACATAGTTGGAAAGAAACGAGCAAGTGTGGCTTCCAAGATTGTCTTTCTAATGCCATAAGCTTGGAAATCGGGTTGCTTTGGAGGTCGCCGTATCTTTCTTGCAAATGTCAAACTAGTGCTGGTAAATGAACAAACTTGTGAATTCTCCCAGCAGCCATTCTCGAGGGCTTTGATCTAATGAAAGCTTTCTTTCGAAACCAAGTCATAGTGAGAAAAAGAAGCTAGACACATAGGTCAATTAGCATGTTGCTTATTTATCTCGTAGTACCACTTTTAGATCACGGAGCAATACCAAAAGGAGTGAGCTTTTACATTATGTTTGGATGTTTAGGAGAGAAAATAAAAGAAATGACTTGTGAAGTTAGGGAAGAAAGAGAAGAAGAAGAAGAAGAAGAAGAAGAAAGATAATGAACCATAGCCCATACTTCCTAAAGCTTTTGTAGTGGAAAAACTTCTATCCATGTAAGATGTATCGATCTTTCTAAAGCAGCACTCGAATTTTAAATATTGTTCAGAAGGGAAGTTTGCAACTGTCTTCCATTCTCTATTTCTAGTTTCAATGAGAATCAAATAGTTTAAAATAAATACTCTAAAATTTAAGGAAACTTTTCATCTCAAAAAACTGAAGATGTGACCAACACCAACACCAACACCAACTCTAAAACCATCACCATACCAAAAACCCAAGACATACAACTTTTTCAATTTGTATCACCACCAATCCACTCTCCTCCAGGCTCCACCACTGGTTCAATCCTTACTTTCGTTACCCGTATTATTACCATCCCTGTAGTTCTTCTATTATCTCCTCCATCACCATCACTAGTTCATTAATCCCTAACACCATCGCCACTGCCCTAGCTCACATGCACACCAGATGTAATTACCACCACTGCCACCGTAACATCACTACCACTAAATGCAGCCACCACCGTTGCCACCATACACCTACTACTGCTAGAAAGTCTTCACCAAATTCATCAACATACAATATCAAACTCAACAATGAACAATGAACAAAATTCAAAAATTGATTGAGGCAAGGTGAGATAAACAGAAGGGACAAAAAGAAGGGGTGATATAAATGTGGTGGGAGGCTATGATTGTAGTCATTGTTGTTGCTTCTATCGCTAAGAGTTTTGAAAAAGTTGCAATGGAGAGGGTCTCTGCTGGGGTTTTCAATAGGGCATAACATGGAAGTTGAGAGTTCTCTCTCACATACACACACTACCTATTTTCTTCATCCACTAGTGAAATATGCCTCATTCTTTGTCACCGCCAACCATGAACACCACCTTCTCTACATTACTTCACCCCATCAAATTCTCTCTCTCTCTCTCTCTCTCTCTCTCTCTCTCTCTCTCAGTCAGATGCTTCATTTTCCCTTGAGACACTAAACAGTGGGGTGGGTTGGGGTGTAGAGAGAGAGAGAAAGAGAGGAATAAGGCAACAAGCTTGCACCAGACAATGGAGTGAGAGGGGGGCAAGATTAGGGGCAATGATCAAATAATAGGGTAAGCAGTGAAGACCAGGGTGTGAGCCTGACGTCTAAGTGAAGGCCACATGTGCACAAGACACCTCATCATAGTCCCCAGGTGCTGAAATGGTTAGAGAAGGAATATTCAAATCATGAGGTATGGTGCAAGTGGCATATGCAAGGATGTATAATCAACTTGAGGTCCCCTACCTGAATTATGCTAACCATAACTAAGAGGCACACAAGCTGTGTCACCTCCACCTTGGAGAGCAAAGCAGTGCAACTATATAAAGAGGTACATGACATTCCACATTACAAACTCCCTCCGTCTCTAGAGTCTTTTTCTTCCTCCTCCATTTCCTAACTTCAACATCAGAGGGGTTCTCTAGCCAACCCCGGCTAGGTAGCTCTCACCGGTTCTTTGATTTTGCAGATCTTAGTCCCTGGATTATCCATTTCGGTGACGCAGCTCCAATTCATTTCATCAGTGCAAAATTCACTCTCGCATAATGTGGAGTGAGATTTTTTGTGGTGTGTAAATAGAATTATTACCCATGTATAGATTGTAACTAGAATATTCTGTTATGTCAACAGTGTGGGGACAACTGTAATGTGAATCCAAATATAAAGGAAACACGGTGTAATTTTGCCAAACATTGAGAGTAAATTATAATTTCTCAAATTTTCAGGAGAGATGCAATGTATTTATTTATTTGTGTGTGGACATTCAGTACCATGAAGTGTTTATGCATGGCAGGTTCAATAGAAGGAAGAAAAAAAAATTCAGATAGCACATGAAGAAAAAAGATGCATGAATTACTGTTGCAAATACAAAGTTGATTTTCATTGAAAAAATGATTCTGTCTGAGACTTGGAGGCACTGAAAATATTTAAAACTAGCAATTTATTTACTAGCCTAAAACATTTTTCCAGTGCCATCCATCCGTGGTATAGATTCATGAATATCCATTTTACGCCAATTCCCCACCAGCGGCATCATCTGGTCAGTCTTATCAAACAAGCCAAGGAGCCCACCAGTGTGTATGAAGAGGATCTTTCTCCCTTCCCACTTCGTTGGATTCTCAACCATGTCTTTCATCAGTCCATAAACAGCTTTTCCACTGAAAAGAACACGCAACAAAAACATGTCAAAGGTATCATCTCTATCAAAAATAAGAATGATAAATAAAGGTTAAAACTTACCTTGCTTTGTCCCTTTTTTTTTTTCTTTCTTTCTTTCTAAAACACATGAAATCGCAACAATAATGATGATGATGAAGATGATGATGATGATGAATGATGAAAATGGCAATGATATTATGATACAACTTATTACTACAAGGAAAGTCATGACAACTGCATACAATTAGCGAAGGATCAACCCCAAGTATTGACTGTGATGTCGGAATGAAAACAATCACTCAGGCCTCGTTTGGGAACTGGCTAATTTACTAACTTTTTGGTTATTTGGCTAAAATATGAACTAAAAAAAACTAGTATGTTTGGGATGATTTTTTAGCTTTTTACGAAAAAATGTGCAAAAAGTAAAGAGAAAAGAGAATCTTTGACTTTTTGGTATGAATTGTTGGCTTTTTGGCTAATTTAGTAACTTTTTTGACTAAAAAAGAGGGTTCCCAAACGAGGCCTCAATTTAAGGAAACCAGGCATTTTCCTGATAGAATTTGCCCAGTCTCAAAGTCTGATGATGGTAAACTAGCCATTTCGCTATATGTCCAGGACTTTCTATTTTCACATTGATATATATACAATTAGTTAAGGTTTGGGTTTGGTTGATCAACCCATAAGGCTCACAGCCCAGAAAGATTGAAGCCCACCACCACCAATGTGTCAAGACAAAAACCCTCTATAAAAGGCCAAGGTAGGCACTAAAGACCCTAAGCTCTTTCTCATCTGTACTCTCTCACTAAGCCTACATCTCTAACAAAGGCATTGGAGGGTCTTTGGCCAGCACCACACCGATGCCCCAAAGACTCGTCTTATCTTCTCTTGCAGGTCATCGAATTGGATCGGGACCATACAAATCTGATTATTATCACACGCTTTGTTTTATCTATACCGTATTTTGTTTTGTTTTATTCTATCTTTCTTCATGGTTGTGGCTCTTGTTTTAAACTTATGACACTAATATTTTCTAAACATTGTTCTTTTCTCAAATTACCTATACAGAGTAGTCATATTCAGCTAATATGCAGCAAGGGAACAATCTATTCCTTGTAAACAGTAAAATCATTAATCAACCTCTAAATCAGAGATCAACCACATAATTAATAGCCTGTTGTGAGATACTGCAACCTTTGCAGTCTTGTGGCTTGATTGGATTGATAGATTAGTTGACCCTGAGGAAACCCATAAAATCTGACTTTCAAAAGCAATGTCTATACACAAAAAAAAAAAATACTAATATCAGAATCCCAAAATTCATATCTAGTTACATGTTGGTCACTGAAGCAATCCTTAACCAGCCTTCACCAGGTTTTTTACTCTACCTCTTTCTTATTTTTCTTCTTTTTCCCCGAAAGATGACTACATCCAACACCTTGTGAAATAACTGTGCATTAATGCACGAACAGGATTAACACTGATACGAAATTCAAGTAAATTAGACTGTATGTTTATTTGATAAGTATATTCAACTGAATATATGATCTGATGATGAAAAGTGATGGCTTGAAGGTTAGGGAATACTCCCACTGAATGCTAAAATATTAAATAGTAAGTCATCTTTGAAGATAACAGTTGAATGATAATAAAACAGAGAGAATAAAATTAGTCGAACAACTTCATTTATCAAGACTTGGGCACAAGTTCTGCTACAACTCTGTATTATCAACAATATAGTATTTTAAAGTAATGTCACTTCAAAGTGGTTTTGTGTCTATGTTTATCTCTGTTAATATTACCTTAGGTAATAGGGAACCCAAATGATATGTGGACGGACCCAGGATTTTCATATAGGGGGGTGATCATATATATACAAACAATTTTTTTTAAAAGGAAGTATGAATTATAATATCAATTTCTACTACCGTGATCAAGTAACTAACTGATACCTCGTTCTATTCTTTACATACTATAGCTTGTAATCAACATTACTTATAAAAATAAAAATTATAAAAAAATTTATTATGTTTTCCATTTTTTTTAATTTTATATTTTGATCACATGTTTCATAGATATAGAGTGATGGTCACTTAAACTTTTTTTTAAAATCTAGAGAGGATGATCCTTATAATTTGTAAAATAAGAAAAACTTAGCAAGTATCTATAATTTGTAAATAATTGTAGCTAATACTACTATAATAAATAGTGTTTTTGAACAACCCCCCCCCCCCCAAAAAAAAAAAGGTCCATCAGGTGCACATAATTTTCAAAGCAGCAATACTCTATTTTGGGGGACTTGATATTGCTGCTAAATGAAGTGCCTCATTCCAGTTTCTTCTAAAATTAGGGTTAGATTTCATGTCAGTGTTAGCATGCCATACAAGGTACTCTCATTTTAGAAGACACATGTAACTAGAAACAGGTTAAGAGAATCACATGGATCTTGTGGCTTGGAATTTGAATACCAACACACACGCACACACACACAGAGGAACTTGTATTCTGTTTTTTTTTTTTTTTTTGTCAGAAATGACTATTGACACATCTCATATCAATACTGAAGCTGTGTTGTATCCAAATAATTATCCAACAAGCTATGTCACATGGACTTGGGGTACTGGCATCAGGTACAGGTACGTGTCTAAACATCAGGAAAATCCAATTCTCATTCCCAAATACACCAAGACATGACTAAATTTCATGTTTCTTGTACATTTATTTTATTTATTTAGGCTAAAATGGTGTTTACAAGCTAACATAGAGTTTTCTAGGCATAGAATGAGTCTTACTAATAGTTTCATCATAATGCTTTAATATATTAGTTGGGGGCACATCCAACTTCGAACACATCTCATATCCTTACCCATGTGTGAAGTGTCCGACATGGGTACTTCAAAAATTTACAGTAGTCCAAGAAACATAGCCAACAGGCCGCACATTTGGAAGTGCCACAGACCTCTAAAAAATCATTCAACTGTTTGGAAGTGTTTCTTTCACAGATTTCCTATGAGAAAAATAGCATCTCCAATGGAACTCGGAAGTGTTTATATAGATAGACCAACAAACTTATATAATTTAGTTGTACACATATGACTATAAGTAATAAGATACACAAGTGGAGAAACTATTGTGTGCAAAGTATAACATCAAACCTGTAAACAGGGTCAAGAACAACACCGGTGGCCTCAGCGATTTCCTCGACAAATTTAAGTTCCTCAGTAGTGTTCATGGCATAGCCGAGACCTTTGGCCTACAGAAAAACAAGAAAATAATCACAAGTGGCATATTCAGTCAATTTTTGCCTGTGCACAATCTTTAGGGCTCACCAAAAGAATCAGGAGGAAAAGAGAATTAGGGGCTCATTACAAGAAACAATGTCACACTAGTTTTTATACTATCTTGACATTGCTTGTTTATACTGTTAGTTCATTCAGTAAAGCTCAGTCCAAGCCTATGACTAAATGTTCCACTAAGCAAATAATTTTCTTCAAAACAGGTAGAATAAAACCAACAAGTGATAACATGTTATGTCACGAAAGAACAAAATGTTTTTATACCAAATTGATATCAGATAACTGAATAAAGTACTCACATTTTGAATGTCAATTATATCGCGTGAATTAACACCTCCTTGGAGTCCATCAAGTAGGTCTTGAACATACTCATAGAAGTAATCAGGGTCATCACATACACAAAATGCATGAACCTAAGAACAACGCAACTAATTAATGAAGTCAATTGTCACAATAAGCAGACGAAATGTGAAGCCAAGAGGAAAGAAAGTGTACTTTTGCCTTCAATTTACTCAGCCATGATCCAATCCCCAAACCAGCTATTGTACCTCCACTAAAATAATGCAACGGAAAACAACATGATAAATGAACATCAGCAGTTTACTGTAATGTTTTTGCTTATGATCATCGCAAAGAAAATGCTAGATAACTGTACAATCAAGCTATGAAGTATCTGTTGAGTCCAAGGCAACTCCAATCTTTTCAGTTCTAATCAGTCTGGTTGCACCATTTCACACAAGGAAGTAAAATAATAAATAAACTAAAATTTAATATATATATATATATATATATAAATATAAAAATAAAAATAAAAATACAAAAAAGAAAAGGAAGAAAAATAAAGCTAAAAACAACCCAGCTGGGTGTTATTGCTACAATCAACTAGCTACCAAGCTATTTAAAGACAGAATTCTAAAAAAGCCAACCAGTTTCAGCACTTGCATAGTTCAAGAAGAAGAAGCAAATCATAAGAATGTTATTAATCCAATGTTTCAGTCCTTACTAGTTATGAAAAATGAAAATCACTCATTACCATATTTTTTGATATCATGCTAAGGTCCCAAAAAATTACATTGTCATATTGCATTCATACTTTTCCATATATTTGTATTGCAATATATTTTGATATGAGAAAGTCAGATTTACATAATTTGGGGCATCATGGTTATTTTATAGTTCAAGGAAATTTCAATAATTTTGGCTTTGTTTGGCATCCAGTTTAGTTGGGTGATTATCAATACAGTGGGGGAGTGATTTCAGTTGTAAAGGAGGTAAAGCTCAGAGAGGTAATGGCCGAGTCAAATCAGCCAAGTTGGTTGCAGTCGAAGGAGATGTCAGATGAGTTTTGTATGATGTGAACCATCCGACGACTGGGTTTTCTTCATTGCTCCATTTTGGTTGACCACATTGACAAAGTAGTGGGTAGTTCCATCCAGTAGGCCAACTGAGTCCCTAATTCATCTACCATCTGTGAAGCCCCTGCAAGCGCCATAGTTCTGTTATGGTTATGTTGATCGATCCCATGTCTGCTAGAAGCCACCATAGTTTCCTTGGTTCTGTATTGAGACACCCCAGGAGATGTTTGTATGCACATACAGGTACTTACATAACAAAGCGTGGTGTGCGACTTTCTCTCCCTCATCAGTGGCCTATGATTAAGTGGTGGAACACTAACCCAAGAAGGATTCCCTTGTAATTTAATTTGAGATTGATTCCTAAAATGTATGCAATAAAAGTGAATGGAATTGAATCTCCCTACCTGTAGAACTCTTTACATTTTACCGTACACTTTATGCCTGTTAGTTTTACCACAAACAATACAACCCACAATCCGCTTTTATCCACAAATTTCGGCACCATATAATGTTACTTTTAGCAATCTGTCACCTTCCGTTTCAAGCCTATTCGTGCCCTTTCCCCATTCAACTTACTATCCTCCACTTTCTCAAACCTAACCCCAAAAGTTGTGCATAACCTCCATAGATTATTAGTAGAATTTTAAATGTTTGTAGAGATGTCAACCAATACAATACCTCAGTTGCGTATAGTATGTTTACAACCTAGATACATGCAGCTACTGCAAATTGATCTTACAGTGGAACCATTGGCATCATCCCACAAGAAAACCAAGTAAATTGGGAAAAAAGGTTGTACCTAATGATGGTTCTATAAATTCAGGTGCTGAAAAGGGCGGAATGTGTAAACCAACCGCCTGGCATTATTTGCACAACACAGCCATTCAGAGAGATACAAAAATGTATTTTAAGTAGACAGAATCAGAGCACTCTGTGCATTAGACTAGCAATACTTGGTCCTTTTGAACATGTGTCAGAATATTCATTTGCATCATAAACCAACCAACCAATCACTTAATTCATCTGTGATATCCTTCAGGTTCACTGTTTCGAAATTTAGTAACTATTGCTTAATCAAATCCACTCATTTCCTTTGAAATAAAATATCTATAAAAATACCTAATTATTAGATAGGCACAACTGAAGTCATAATCAAATGTAGAAAAAATGCTTCCAGCCATAAAAAAATAATACATGGAATAGAACAAAACCTGCCACATGCAACAACAATGTCATCAAACCCTGCTTCACTATTCCCACTCTGGAGCTGCTGCTCTATCTCTTTAATTGCTTTGATATAGCCCCTGAACAGAACCAAATCTTTTATAAATACAATGAGAGATCAATATAAGAAAAACAGGCTGCAAGAGATCAAAAGCAAAGTGCTAACATCAACACACTGAATGTAAGCTTTTACCATAGATCATAGAAGTTGCAAAGGAAAATATGGAACAGGTCATGAAAACTTGAGTTTGAGAGTAGTAAAGTTCAAATTAGTCAAGAAATATTTCACTTTCTACAAAAGAAAAATCCAATTACCAAAAATAAAGGACAATCTTTTTATCAACCCACTACAGCCTTTGACTGAAAATATCATGAACCGAGAGCAAAGCCAAACCAAAACAATCTTCATGTTAAATTCCAGGAATGTATGTGTTGTGTGTGTGTATGTGTATGCGTATGTGTATGTGTATGTGCATGTGCATACGTATTTGCTTTGGTTTGCATACATATCATTATTAATTTATGCATAGTACTATGATAGTTCCTTTATCTTTATGTGCATGATGAGATGAATGGCTTTGTGTGATTTACTGTGAATATGTTTGCTTGGTTTAACATGTCAAGTTGTGAGCTTGTCACCGATTAGAAGTTCGCATGAGTGAGAAAATGACTTAGGATGGTGTTGGACTTATGCAGTCAACCTTGAACCAAATTGGGGGTTAAGGATTGTATTAGATGGGAACTGGATGGTTGACTAGAATGAATATAGGATAGAACATGATAGGTTTTATTCTTGTATTGAATTCATGTAAGGTATACTGCACACTTACATATATCACCATAATAGCATGTAGGGTCGTAAAAGACTTTTCCTACTGGGCATGTTGAACTCACCCCTTCTTTTCAGGAAACGAGACGAGGGGACTGCATTGAGTAATGTTTGGGACTTGAAGAATCACTCTTATGTATTACCTTAGATATTTTGTTGTAATTTTGAGTGAACTTTAGTATTTGTTACATAGTTTAGACTTGTTTATTTTAGAGGGGTAGAGAGGCGTGCAATAGTGCTCATTTCAAGTGGGGTTTCCACCCTATGTCCTACCATAGGATATAGAGATGTTATGGGCGGTCCCAAACCTTTTGTTCCTGCTTTAGAATTCTTGTTATTTTATTTGTCAGACTTGGCTTAGCTTTTGAATAACTGTAATTTGCATAATTTTGTCGCTTTATGGAGACCAATTGGGGAATGTATGTGATCATCAGACTATTCCATAGCAATCATGACTGAGCGATAATTGGAAATGATAAGTTTTCTAAACAGGTTATGTCACTTTAAATATTTAACTAGAATATGAATCTTTTTAAATAAAAATCCTTTATCACTTGGCACATTAAGTTACTAAGCGGGTTTGCAGTTCTGGGTCTTTGGATCCAGGGCATTGCAACTGAAGCCCCTAATAAGGTACCATGTAAACCAACAAGCTCACTATGAGAAAGAGAAACAATAAATCATTACAATAATGTCCACATTCAGACCAATATTAGCAAGACTTGACAGAGAGAGCAGACACAAATCCTGCACCTACTCCATATTTCTGTCTCATAAATAAACACTTCTGATTAAAATTTAGGAGGGTGCATGGATTCAACAAGATTTATCAATTTAAACTTTCCATTCTGTATCTCCTTGATTTAGTGTAAAATCAAAAGGATATATGAGTACAAAACTTTCAAGCCTACTTATGAGACACGCACACCGGCCAGGCCAAAATTTGAAGGTTGTGTTTGGTTCATGAATTTGGAGAGGGATTTGAAAAGGGAAAGGGAAAGGGAAAAAGTGTGTGAAATATAGGTGAAATGTAGTTATATTTCATTCGCATTTCACCTACCTTTTTCCTTTCTCTTTCCATGAATCAAACACAGCCTAAAAGTTCCCATAAAACTCAACCTACATAAAGCATGACAATTCTTCATGGTCTATTTATAATACAAGTATTTCATTGTAAAATAAAAGTAAATGATGTAACCAGGACTTCATTTAATATTAAACCCAATGCCTTTCACTGCTGCTATTCTTTGGACGACAAATCAAAAAAAAAATATTTTTGAGACGTCATGTCATGAATTCTATAAATGCTTGAAAGAAAGAGCAATGGAACACATAGCTTCCCATGGCCATAGCAATTGACACATAATACAAGAGTTGGCAATTGTCGTGAATTAATTATCTGTTACTTATCCAAAAAATTGTGAATGAGTTATATGCCAAGTTTTCCTCAAGAAGACAACCTTCTTTCCATAAGGTTTTCCAAAAGGCCAGTTTGTGAAATTAAATTAAGTAAAAAAATGTCAAATCTAATCCATTGATGTAGCAGTAATGGACCATTCACAATGTCCAAAAAGTCATACACGTACTGCCCAATAGAAAACAAAAACCATAAGGCACAAAAAGTATAAAGGCATATCCCTTTCTCACCAGACTCCAAGAGAATTTGATCCACCGACAGGAATGACATATGGCTTTCTCCCTTCATTTACCAACTTTTCTTTTAGCAAACTAGTAAGCTCCTACAATTAGAGACACAAGGAAAACTTTGTCATATTTGCTACACAAAGCGTACCAGTTAGTAATCAACAAAATTTATGCTGCTAAGCAGCAATAGCATGAGAAGTGTCGTATAATTTTAATACATGTAATTATCAATCAATCAATCAAAGACTACTCATCCAACATGAATTCCAGTAAATTGTGTATGAGAGATGAAAGAATAACATTTATATGGCATACACCTTACAAAATACACACAGACAAACAATTAATTCAATGTGGTTCCTCATTATGTGTAGCCTTCGTGCTTCTTAGCTCATTGAGCTTGTAGCTCACTCTATTATGTTTAATTGTTTTAAGAGGCACTAGTACAAAGGAAATTTGTATATTTTCTATGAAGACTCTGTGTATAATGGAGGAAGTCTTGTGATGTTAAGTGTATGAATGAGACTAGTTATGTCGCTTTTGGATGTTATATAACGATGTAGAAACATGATGGCCTTCTAGTATCCTCAACCAAGTGTAATGTAATATATTTATGTTGAACATATACATTTGGGAATGGGAATGTGGACGTAGACACTTGCTCTGATGAGATGAATACACAATTATTTATGAATAAGCTTCCATTAATAATACAATTGTTTGAAGATGAAACACGTGCACATTCTATTCTGTTCAGCTCATGCCTTTGGTAGCAAGGTGCTACTGGCCAGTCATGGTCCCAATCTCCAATTGTGGGGTTGGGGTCGTGACAATCGTAGTGCATCTAGAGAAAGACTGAAATAAAATGGGTTTACCAAGCTCCCAATTTTTGCATATTCTTCTTTTGAAACAAGATCAATATGGGCTCCAACCAAACGCTCAACCAAGAGATTGCCTGTTAATCCAGGATCTTTGTCCACAAGAACCTGCAGAATATGAAGACATAGCAGAACTTGTTTCAGAAAATTGTTTCCAAAACAAGAAACATTTTTCCTAAAATGCAAAATAAGTAACCTTTGAGGTGCGCAATATAAGGTAACAGTCTAGATTCAAGTACTTGGCAGCTACAGCAGTAGCCCGGCAGTGATTGCTTTGGATGCCTCCTATAGTTATAATACAGTCCGCCCCCTGTGCCACAGCATCTGCCATCAAGAATTCCAGTTTCCTGACCTTGTTACCACTCAACTGCATTCCTGAAAGGTCATCACGCTGTACAAAT
This sequence comes from Camellia sinensis, assembly GCF_055761805.1. Lineage (NCBI taxonomy): Eukaryota > Viridiplantae > Streptophyta > Magnoliopsida > Ericales > Theaceae > Camellia > Camellia sinensis. The sequence continues at coordinate 96,034,384 of NC_138962.1, forward strand.
GCAAATTTTTGTATAAGTGCAAACCAAGAGAGTGGAGAAAAATATGCGACAACTCAAAATTTCACATGAATACAACTGATCAAAAACACACCATATGAATTGAAACCGACCAGTGATTACCCAAACTAGAATCTTTTATGCCAAAATGAAACAGAACATATTCCTTGAAGTGACCCAGACATGACATACAATCTCATGAATGGCAATGAAGGGTTCAAGCCACTATTGCAAACTCAAATAATAAAAACCACAAGAAGTGCCAACCAACCATTCAGGCCAAATGAAGAACCAAAGACACTAGCATTGGATATAAGGAATCTTGAAAAAATTATAACCCATTTGATGCATTAACAAGATGGTAGTTCATATCCTATGAACATGGATACAAATATGGGATAGATATGGTGATACGACAAATCTAAAAAAATTGAATACGAGTATGGCTATGATAAGTTGAATTTTTTTTTAATGGCTTTTAGCATTATATTATACATGAACTTAAAGAATAGTGAGAAACCATTCTTTAGGAATTAGACATTACATTAGTTTAACATCCAATAGTCATTTTTTTATTTTTTATTTTTCAGTGGATACTTTAAGTTGATAAAATCTAAAAAAGAAAAGACTACTTTAATTTCACTATTTTCTTTTCGGTAAGAAATAAGAAAATATTAAAGAACTGCCCTTGTATTTATTTTAACAATTTACTACCAATATGCAAAAAATTATTACAATTTGAATTTCATAATAGTTTGAATACATAACCTAGAATGTCTTAATAGTGTCCCATAGTTGTCAAAATTAACATCAAGTGTTGCATACTTATCATGTACGATACGACTCCCTTTTAAAAGTATCCATGCTTCATAGCTATGAATATTTGTTTAAATAACATATTTTCATTCAGGTTTGTTCAAAGGAATGTTTTCCTCATGGTCTATATACTACTAAAAAAAAATTTAGCTTGCCCAAATAACATATTTTCACTCTAGTTATTGCGCATAAAGTAGGTATCACAACATATTGATATTCAGAAAAAGAAAAAGAAAAAGAAAAAAAAAAAACATTGAATCCAAAAGGGTGTTTATTTGCTTATTAAGTTGACAAAACTAACAAACTAGCATCATACAACTACTACTCATGAGTAAAAATACTTAAATCAAAAAGGGGGCAAATGAATAAGAATAGAAAAGTAAGTAAGTTAGTTGGTTAGTTAGTTACCTTCAACCAAACTTGAGTGTTGTTGGGCAAATTAGGAAGGTTCCATTTGTGAATTGGAGTAGGAAACTGGGAAGAAAGAAGAAAATAAAACAAATAAACAAAATAAAAAGAAGATGATCTTTTCAAGAAATAAATGAAAATTGAAATGAGCAGATCAGAGGGGATATGAATACGTGTCCGAGGGAGAAGATGTGAGAGGGAATGGGGTTGAGATGGGAGGCCCAGGAGGGAGGGTTGTAGGGTTTGTTGGAGAGAAAACCATCGAATTCAAAGGAGTTATTATGGGGTTGTTTGGTCTGAGGAGGAGCTTCCATAGCTGTAACTGACAAGTCGCTCCGACTAGTGCAAAGGAAAATCTTTTGTTGATGATGATGATGTTGGGTTTGATTCAACTTGGAATTCGATTTCAACGCTCTGGCGATCGGATTTGGAGAGAAGAGTCTGGTGCTACATAAACAAATGCAACCCAACATCTGCTGGGCTCACTGCTGCCAGTGAGCGTCAACCCAGCGATTGCGTTTTACACAAATGGCAATAATTTCTCCGACAACAAAGATAAATGACAAAATATCCACATCACATCATATGTCAATTCTACTATTTTATCATATCACTAAAACTTTTTTTATAATCTTTATTCTAATTTCTCTCGTCCTTCCGTTACCGTACACACCCGGCAGGCCCGTTTATTTTCAGCCGTAACATAAGAGAGGTTTGTTACCCAGTTAAGTTAAAATCATCAGTCTTGTCTCCGGTTTATAAAGTCAACAGCAACGGTAGAGGGCCACAAAATCAGTGATTCAAATGGTTTAAAATTGTCAAAACGATGTCGTTTTGAGCGCAAAATGACGCAAAACGACGTCATTTTGACAGTTTTGAGCCATTTGAGCCACTGATTTTGTCGCACTCAAACATTTTTCTAAAGTGAATTAGGATTGGCACGAGAAATGGGTTGATTTTTTAATTTTTTAAATTTTTTTAGTTTGAGTTAGAAAAGTTAGTTTGGAAAAGATTTTTTGATTTTTTTGATTTTTTTTTTGTAAGAGAATTATGGATTGAATATGATATTTTGTTTATTGTGATTAAAATAACATATTTTGTCTTTTATGACTATTTTAGCCGCAAATCATCTTTCCAAGTAATATTGTTCGGTTTATGAGATTTATGGTGAATTTTTTTTGATGATTCAAATTATTTAATATGTAAAATTTATTGGATGTTTTATTTTTATAAAAATTATTTTGATCAAATATTAATAGTTACTTGATCGAATCAGATATTTGTTAATAATTTATTTTAAAAACTATATTTACCATTGACAAAAAAATATATTTTGAATTATAATCTGTCATCCAGCTTCTAATTTTACTCTTAAACTGCTCACATTGTGCCGCGCACATCCCTAATTGTTAGTGAGAATTTTTTTTTTCACTATGTTAGTATGAGAGTTGTTAAAGAATTGTTAGTGATCGAATTTTTATGATAGTTGTTAGCATGAGAATTCTTAAATTATTTTTATATAAAATAATAAAATAAATAAAAATCATGGTTTTTACTTAACTAAAAAAAAAACAGACACAAAAACAACAAACAAACAAACAAACAAATATTAATGTTTAATGTGTGCGGCCACAGATGTAAAAATATATATATATATATATATATATATTGCAGTTCACCGATTCATCAGCTGACTAGTAACACTCTAATCCAAATTGCTTATTTCTGAATAGCATCTCCTCACTCAGACTGTTAGTTCGTTCATCCAAGACTTTTCAGAGTCCGAAGGGACTCTCAATTCGAACTTCCATTTCCAAAACCAACATAATATTAATCTACTGTTCATCACTAACAATCCAATCTGGACTGCTAGATCGGGAAACAAATTGGCCCATGCTTATTTGCCCCTCTAATTTCTTTGGAATTTTTTTGGGTCAAATTCATTTTGAGATTAGACCACTTTGTCCCTTATATATGTAAGTAGTGTTTTAATTTTTCCTATATGACATTCTAAAGGCTTCTTCTTCTTTTTTTCTAAAAAAGTCATATTACCATGCCTTTTTCATTTATATATAAAATTTTATACAAATTTAATTTCAATTATAATAACCAATTCTATATGTACTTTATTTGAGAAATATTTATTTTTTATATATTTTTCATCGTGTATTCAGTTTTATCACTGTCAAATTTCTTTTATATAGTTGACATTTTAGTTTAATTATTATGATATTTAAAAAAAATTATCTTCATATACAAATAAATAAATAAATAAATAAATAAAATAGAATATGCTTAATTATGTGTATTGCACGAATCAAATTAATTTTATTTTTTATTTTTTTATTTTTGTGTCTTTCTTATTCATGTCTTAATATTAATTTATATTTAATTTTTATTTAATATGAAATTATTTATTACAAAACATTTATATTTAATTTAAATTTTATATACCTATATACAATATGTATGAATAATTTAAAAAGAATATTAAAAAAAAATCAATACTCTACATAATTAATTTATGTATTTTCTTCTTAATCCAATCACAATATATTTGTATTTAATCTTTTAAATAAATTTTGTGTAGTTTTATTTCTACATATTTTTTTATTTTCTAAATAAATACAAATTAAATTAAATAATTAGAATCACTTTTAGTAATATGCTACTAATTGTCTTTCTAATTTAATTATTATTTTTAATATCAAAATGAGTGTTTATTTTACTATCTTATAATTTAATATATATATATATATATATGTATATCATATAAAATCATTATATGATAATTACACTTTTATAGCACAATAGAACTAAAATTATCAAAATAAGGTCACGACCCAAACTCGTCCCTATAGGTTTAGCATCATGACCGGTCAATAATCCTAAAATTACCGAAAGCCTCTTAACCGAATCACAATATAAGGGGCTGCGGAAGCAAAATAAAAATATATATCGTCCATTGAGCTGTACAGACTTATATGAAATATAAAATCTTTTAACCTTATATACATATATCATGACATCATCATATAATACAGATAGGTCAAAAGGGGCTTAGCTCCATACACAAAATAAACAAAAACTTGTTCAAACATGACAGAAGAAAACAAAACTTAGATTCTCAATCATATAGCCTTAACCACTTGACGTATCCGGAACCTCCACGAGAGGCGCATAAGTTAGCTGACAAAAACATAGATCTAGACAAGTGCCATTAGACTTAATCTTGCACTCGCTCACCTACATATATATATATATATATATATAAACAGTGAGTTAAAACCCAGTGAATAATATTAAGATAAAGAGGTTTGTGAACGTATTCCGAACATATCATAATCATAAAACAGATCATAACATAATCATACTCATACCTGAACATAATAATGATACATCCAATAGAATATTTCATAATGTCTTCCGACTAGAGTAATCGGTCCTGGTCACCGATTATCAACATAACACCACTTGGTCAAGTGGCTAACGAGATCTTGTAATCACATATATGTCATGAACTCGCATTGAGATATTGTCCCCCATGACTTAGGACTTTCTTTGGATGCCATAGTAAATTCAAAAATAGAACATTCATTCACTTAAACAAAATATCATTTCAGAAATCATGACTTATCAAATAACATGTCGAATATAATTCATATGAATATATCTTTATAATAACGTTACTCACAGTGAGCTTCCAAAAACGTTTGATCAATCTCCGAACGTTGACCTACAAACATAAACGTGCATAACACAAAACATATCTTATCATTACACATCTGTATGGCCAATATGGCTTAGCTTTCCTTACATTGATTTCTTATTCAATCCATTTCACATAACTTATACACATGAACCACATGCTCGCATTAGTCTCATATTTTCTAATTCACTTACTTATGTTGTTTCTTAGGTTATTAATCCTTAATAATTCATGATTCATGTCTAAGGATGCCCGGAAAGAGATGTGAGCGAAGATATGAACTCAAAACATCTTTTGAAAACATGCTGAAAATGCGCTAATGGCTAGAGCCATCATTTTGTCACTAAAGCCATCGTCGCTCAATCCACCACAGATAATTTAACTAAATTTATTATATATAAGTATTCAAGTAACACTTTTATAGAACGATAAGGCTAAGATTATTAAAATAAATAATTAAAATTAAAACTTTATTTAAAGTTAATATTATTCTCAACATTTATCATAATATAAAATATCATTACATTAATTAAAATTAACTCTATTATGATTTTATATCATTACATTAATTAAAGTTAACTCAATTTTGATATTGATTAATTAAAATAATAAAACTCAATTACTTTTTTTGTCAAGTTTTTAGAAGATAAATTGATAAATGTCAAATGATAAATAATGTGGAGTATTATTTTAAAGAATAATGATTCATCGAAAATAATTGTGTATATTTAAGGCACCTATTAATGTATTTTGAATAATTTTTAAATACATTTTTTGAATATTATTACTGATAATACATATTTATGAGCTCTGCCCAAAAAAATATGCAAAAATAATTTAGTTGAAATAAAAATTTTGCAATTATAATAATATATCACATAATTAATCAGAACTCCTTTGATAACTGAAATTATTAAGATTGTAAAGATTTTATACTTGATTCCCTTTGAGTATGCTATTTATGATTTGAGTTTGTAATTTTTTATGCATCAATGTGAATAACTCTTACGATCTTACTGTTATAGCGATCCCGGTTTCTCTTCCTTTGATTGTTGTATTCCGGACTTAGGTTCTGTGGAGTTGGTGGTTGTATATCTTGTTGTTATCCTTTAATTCCGTGTGTATGAGTTTTAGGATGTATTGGGCGTGTTTCGAACAAATTGGTTGAGTTTTAGTCCCATTCCTTGTTGCCCAGATTTTTGGTGGTACACTCGAACGGATCCCTTTGCGCTCGAGCGGAGTTTGATTTTTGGTTGTCCGCTCGAGCAGGCCTTATTGCACTCGAGCGGGGTTTTCACACTCTCAGCATTTCGTGCCTCTGCAAAACTTCTGCAGGTGTGTTTTTCACGCTCGAGCGTATTTCCTTACGCTCGAGCGGGTAGCACTCGAGCGGGTGTCTTGGCACTCGAGCGGGTAGTTCATTGTCTGTAAAAGTTCTAGAAGGGGGAAATCTACGCTCGAGCGGCCTTCCCTTTGCGCTCGAGCGGGTGTGTTTTGCAGTTGTGTCTTGGCGCTCGAGCGGGAATCTTTACGCTCGAGCGGGTCCAGTTTTTGTGTCTGACGCTCGAGCGTCCTATTCTCCGCTTGAGCGGGTTATACATATATCAGATATCAGCTGGGTCTTTTTAGATCACTTTTCAATTTTCACTCTCTCTTACTTTTTCGAAAAGCCATTTTTGAGAGCTTCTCTCACTACTTTCTTCCTTCTCTCTTAGGATTGATCTAGTATGAGTAATTTTCTACCCTTAGGCCTTTGTAAAAAGTGTGTTGGTCATTGAGGGCTACATTTTGATCCGAGAATCTTGGGATTTGGAGCATTTTCGAGTTCTTCATCTTTTCTTTTGGGTTTCATCTTTTGAGGCAGGAATTCCTACTCATCTTTATGATCTTTAACCTAAATGTAGAGCTTTTGTATAAATGGTTTGGTTTGGGAAGTTAGGATGTGTAATGTATTATATTGAAAAAGAGGGATTTTGTCTTTTTGACTCATATATATATATATGGGGTCTTAAAAAGAGATTATTGATGTTGTTGGTAATATTTGGACCTTTGGGTCAATATTGAGTTTAAAGGGAAAAATGTCATATTTGGGTATATTTGGGTCATTAGTGTAATCAATGACATTTGTTATGAAATTGAGTTCGGGATAATGAAATTTGATCATTAAGAGATTGAATGGTGGAGTTGGATTTATAAATCGCTCACTTTTGAAAATGTCAATTATATATCTGTTGAGACATTTATTATCTGTTTAGAAATAACTGCTTTGGGCTATCGGTGGAGGATAGTCTTGATTGTTGTAGACACTGCATGATGATTAGGTGAATTAAAACTAATCAATTGGTGTATTGGTTATCATTGTATATGATGAGTATTTGAATACATGGGTATCGATCCCGCGGACAAAATTTTCGTAAAATGGCAATTCAAACATAATTATACATGGGTGCCGATCCCGCGGATGAAATTTCCGTAAAATGGCGATATAAAAACATCTATACATGGGTGCCGAGTCCCGCGGGCGAAATTTTCGCAAAATGGCAATTCAAACATAATTATACATGGGTGCCGATCCCGCGGATGAAATTTCCGTGAAATGGTAGTTTGTAGTATCGTTGACACGAGAGGTAGTCTTACTTCAGTTATTTGGCCAGGTTTTGAGCCATGTTTATAAGTTGAGTTTTGTTAAGTTAAACATTTATCAAGTGCTAATGTTTTAGTTATTGCTCATATTATGTTTAGCATATCTCTACTGGGCGTTGGCCCACCCTATATGGGACATCATTTTCAGGTACAGGTGTTATGTCACCTCCGAGGACGTAGCTTGGGAGGCTTGAGGCTGTAGACCTTTTTTGTTTTATTTTGTTGTATTACATGAATATCAAGCCAAGGACTTATTTTGTATAGAGTTAGTATTCTCCTTTTGTAACCAAGTATTGACTTGGAAAGTTGTAAGCCTATAGGGCATTTACTTTTGTTGTTAACATATAATACATTTTGTAAAGAATACTCTGATTTATGAAATTATGCTTTATTCTCTTTCGTCTAAGCATGTCAAGAATGTATGATAAATGAGTTTATTTTGAGGGCGCTACATTACTGGTGTAAGCATAAATCTCACTTTTGAGGCAACCGATCTTATGTACTTTTTCGTACAATAAAATATTTAAATATTGTCATATAAAAATATTATAATAGATAATAATCAAACATCACTTGAAGTATAATTAAAGATTCGATGCACCACTTCAGACATAACTAAAAACATAAGAAGTTAGTAAAAACCTTTTCTATTAATAACCAAAATAATATATCATGAATTATAACCAAGTCATAATTTATATATTATAGAATTTTTTGTTATTTTAATTTTTTTTCAAAAAAAATATTTCAATACAAGTGGAATTCGTGATTTTTGATAAATTTGATTAACACAAATAAGAATTTGTAATATATAAATTATTAAAAAATTTGATTAACACAAACAATGACAAAATTTTTTGATATATATATAGTTAACACAAACAATGACAAATAAGAATTTATAATATATAATTTTTTGATAAATTTTATTTAAATTCGTGATTTTTGATAAATTTGATTAACACAAACAATGACAAAAATTGTGATGACCGGGAATAATTATTCGCTCTGTTCTCTTTTGTTTCCCATTGGGTTGTAGTGTCTAGAAGTTTTGGTTCTCAATCAAAAACCTTGTTCTCGTCTTTCGGTGATTGACTTTCACTTGTTCCAAAGAGTGCGGGGTCAGGTCCGGAGTGCTCGAGGATCGAACCAGAAATTTCTGGGCTGCTGGGCTAGGGCCGCACGTGCGGGGGGTGAGGCCGCACTTGCGGGGAGAGGTGAGATTCTGAGGGTTGCACACTGCCTAAAAGGCAAGTGCGAGCTGAGGTGCGGCAGGACCACCGCACGTGCGGGGGTGAGGGCCGCACGTGCGGGAAGGGCGCTCCGCACGTGCGGAGATAGGCGCCGCACGTGCGACAATCTGGGCAGTCCGAATCTTTGTTTTTTTTTTTCTCTCTTTTTGGTCGTGTGTGTATCACATTTTAGGCATTTCCCTCTCACTCTAAACCTTATTTTCTCCTCCTTCTCTCTAGAAACCCTCATCAAACACTAAAACTCTTTGATTCTTGTAATACATTGGGTCTAAATCCATCATCATCTCTCTCTAGTCTTGAAGATTTAGCTAGGGCTCCTCTTGGTGTAGTGGAAATTGAAGAATCTTCCATCAAAGCTAGGGTTTCATCATTTTCCTTTTCAAGATTTGAGGTAGGGAGTCACTTTGAGTTATATATACATTTTGCAAGCTTTTAATTGGCTATTTTTGAGAACTCTTCCTTGATTGATTTCGAAAATGGGTTTTGATTTAAGAAATTGGGGATGTTGTAGAAGAAGTTCATCTTTTATTCTTTTTAAGGATCTTTCTTGAAATATTGGACACTTGGGTTGAGATTGAGGTGTATAATGAGGCTTTATGAAAGAGATGGAAAATGTTAGGGTTTTTGTGAAAACCTAAAAATTGGGGGCTTTCTTTGAAAAATGTGAGTATTCCATCTTGATTTATTTATAAGTATAATGACCCCTTGAAGTATGAGAAATTGGGGACTATATTTGAATTTGTTAACAAATGCTTATACATGCATAATGATGAGTAGATTCATTTATTGAGTTCCATGAACTATGAACATTGAAATCTTTAATGTTCAAGGATATTGCATAAGGCCTTGGAATGGCTAAGGTATTGAGGATGGTGCAAAATGTGAAGGTTGTCATATGTTGTTGCACTTAATTGAACTAATAGTATTTTGTTGATTTTCTATTAAAAGGAGGAAATTATGTGGTTGTCATTGTAGCATTGACGGGATACTTAAAAACGGAAGGATGTTATGAAATTTTGAGCATCATTTGCATTATACATTCTTTCAATTGATTATATTGCATCTTAATTGAGTTGAGAATGTTACATTGAGAAAAGAATATTGTGAATGAGAACTATTAAAATGTTATGGGGTAAATACGTTAGTAAGTCCGGTTAAGAGGTGTAGATGAATTTGATAAGTTGGCCTGAGTGTCCAAGGTGAAAGACTGAAAACACGCGCGGAGGAGGTACCACTTCCCTTTCAGTTAGCAACCGGTAAAGTGGGATTATTGGTAGTGCTTGTTGAGCCTACTTGCAGATATCAACCTAAGGATTATCTGAGTCGTATTTACTACTCCTAATGATAAAAAATTAGAAGTTTGAACTTGATAAGATTACAAAATATCATTGAAAACATGGTGATTTTTCATGAAAAGCATGGCATGAGATTATTTTTGAAATGGCATTGCATGGCATTTGCATTTGCATTAAACGTTGGGAACCTTGCATAAATGTATATACTTTGTTAAGGGTTCTCTATTGGGCTTTATGCTTACCCCTATGGGAATTTGGTGCAGGTAAAGACGTGGTGATCTCGCCGAGTTGAGGGCGTGGAATTATGTTTTGAGAGCATGAGACTCTTTGTTGTGATTGTAAATTTTTGTAAGCCAAGGGCTATCACATGTATGAGTCCGAGGGACTATTTTGTGTAACCGGGCTATTGCCTTGGAAGATGTAAGCCCTTAAGGGAATTTTAATTATTTGAGACTAGATGCTTTACATGCTATAGATTCATATGTTTTTCTTATCATTGAATGTATATCCGCATGTGAAATTTTTGTAAAGCTCATTCATTAATCATGTAAAGATGGATGGATTATTGTCATTATTTAGTAAATGTTTATTGATGGGTTGGTTTATGTTGAATTATTTCGGGGCATTACAAAAATTTTCATCAGTCATTAAAAAATCCGTTTGTATTTGGTTTTAAATTGTTAAAATTTTTTACACATAATATTAAGTCTCAAAATCAATTATTTTAAAAATAAATTTTCGTGCATTGCACGGGTCACCTACTAGTCATTCAAATATTGCCAGAAAGCTTTTATATAGTTTTTTTTTTTTTTTACTGAAGTGTAACTGTTAATACCGTTAACTACACTTTAGTGATTTCTGCGAGAGGCACTACTTTGGACTTGTAGGAGAGTGAGAGGATTTTCCTGTAACAAAAAAATATACCATTAACTATAAATATAAAATGATTATAATACTCCCAAATCCTATATATATAGTTATTTTCTTTCTCTCTCAATACACATAATTTATAATGTCTAACATTAATTTAATTACACTACGGTTAATTATAAACTCTTAATTATTTATTGTAATTCTTAAATTTTTATTCAAATTTTAATTTAATTATATTTTATATCACAATTAATCCAAAATATTTAATTATTTATTATAATTATTGACTTTTTAATCTAATTTTAATTTAATATTTTAGATCACAATTAATGCTAAATTCTTAATTATTTACTATAATTCCTAACATGTTAATCTAATTTTAATTTAATTGTTATTTAGTTCAATTCTTAATTATTATTTATTTTATATTTTTATTTAATTATATTTTAAATCAATTCTTAATAATATTTTACATCAATTCTTAATAATATTTTAATTTATTTTATTTTAATTAGCATATTAATCTAATTTTAAGTTTAGAGAAAATGGGGGTAAAGTTGTCCTTTTGTTGTGTTAATTTCACTTTAATTTTTCAGAAAATCAAACTCACACTAAAAAATAGTCTGTGTAATACACCTTCCATTAGTTTGAATGAAAAAATTAATGGTAACATTTTAATCCAAAACCATTTGAGGTTTTTCTGACTAAATTTGAGTCATATGTAGGTAATATGCTCTAGGCCCCAACCAGAAGATAGTAAAATGAATTTAACTCAAATATCTTTTATTTATTATTATTATTTTTTTTTTCTGATAAGATTTTAGGTGTTAATAAGTTAGATTAGAACAAAAGAATTGTGGATTTGAATCTTAAAACTTTGGCTTTCTCCCTGTTCTAAAGTTACATAAGTCACTAGGTTCAACTACTTTTTGTTCTATGTAGCTGCATTAAAAGATTACTAAAAAAAAGTTCAAAAATGAAAAAATTATATAAAAAAAAATTAAAATTTTCTTTTCATTCTGTATACTCTTTTATGAATTTTTTTTTTTTTTTTTTTAAAAAAAAATCTCAAAAAAAATGACTTCCCATATCAACTTTTACTTTTTTGACTCTCTCACCTTTAAATTTTTTATGTTTTATTTTTTATTTTTTTTCTCTCTTTGGATTTTTGCCTTATTCGCAGTTCTGCCTTTTTCCTAAAGAGTAATCCTCATCCTCCAGATGCACTTCTAGCACCACTGCAGACATTCCAGCAACCTTTCCACTACAACCACCTTCCAGCGACCCCCTTACTACAACCACCTTCCAGCAACCCCCTTCCACTACAACCACCCCTCTCCCATCCTCGCTACTACAGCCCTTGTGACTACCCCCTCTAACAACTTTTTCTCTACTATAACTCCCTCTGGCAGACCTCATTCCCTACCTTAATTGTCTCCACCTTTCAAACGCACCTCCCTTCCATTCTCTCACACATCAAAATCCTTTTTCCCTTGCCCCTCCTTCATTTTTCTTTTTCATGAGATTGATCTTTCTCTATTTTTGTCAATCGCTCTCTCCTCTCTCTATCTCATTCAGGAGGGTGGTTGAGGACGGCGGTCTCAAGAGTGGCAAAAAAGGTTGCGAATGCAACATAGGTAAATTACACTCGCCTCCCCTGATGGGAAAAATAGAGTTAACTTTATAAGTTTAACATAATTATAACAATCACTTTTTTAGTAAGATTAAAACGATTAAAACTAATGTAAATAATGGCCAAACACTTAAATAAACAATGTTAAATATACATTTTAGTATAATAGATATGGCAGTGTTATTTTTTTATCCATACGATTAATGAATTACGAATGAAAAAAAACCCAAGTGTTATATAAATTACAATCTTGAGGGAGACCAATATAAATATGCCAAAAGTATGGAACTAATTATATATATTTCAAATCTCAAGGGAGGTTAATGTAATTTACCCTATATATTAACAAAAATTTTAAAATGTATGAACTACAACATTGATTTTTATAGACATAAAAAATGAAAAATAAGATTTGAATATAAATAATCATGTTTTCTTTTATTTATATCTACTATTATTATTAAAGTGTGAAGTACCTGCCATATTTTTTTACTTTTTTAAAATTTCAATTTTACTCTCTCAAATCTACTAATATTTTTTAAATGTCATGAAGAGTCCTATGTAAACCAATTATCTCTTTATTTTTGGAGTTGAACACTAAAAAACGATACATCTGAGAGTCCTATATAAATATAAACAAACCGTCTCCCTTTTTATTATATATAAAAAATAAAAATAAAAAGTCATCTCCCTATTTTTTACATTGATGATTATTGAAGAATAAAAAACAATTACCCTTTCTTATTTCATGAGTCTGCTTCTATATTGATATACATAATATTTACAATTGTTTATCATGGATCAAATCACTGTGAATAATTTTGTATGTATATTTACAATTGTTTATCATGGATTAAATCACTGTGAATAATTTTGGTTGAATTTTAAAGTTGTATACATTCGTTCAAATCTAAATAGAGAAAAGCGCATGCATTTTTAAAAAAAAAAAATTTGTGTTGCACCTCAAAAATTCGCAGATTATCTTCATACGTTTTGTTTTTGTTTAAACTATATTTTGTGAACTATAATATTTTACATGGTACTTTAATAACCAATGTAATTAACCCTTATATATATATATATATATATATATATTACTGTATTCATACATTATCAATTTGTAATATTATATTACCATCAGATACTTTAATTTTCTAACATGTATCATTTTAGTAATATAGTTATATTTGCCAGGAAAAAACTGCTGAATTGTGTATTGTTCTTCTATTAACTTATATTCAACATATACATGCATACGTGTCATACAAATAAGTGTCCGCAACAAACGCTTTCAATAACAAACTAAAACTTTGCAAAATACTTACATCACGACAATAATTGTATTTTTTTCCCCTCACAAAATCACATTATTGAAGGAAAATGGATTTTGAAATTCATAATAATATGATATCGCCTCAAACTTTTACTCATCAATTTTTATTACAATGAGTTATAATGGTGAGTAAGAAGAAAAACAAGAAGATGGTGAAACAAAAATCACATAAGATCTATAAGGAAAGTTAGACAAGCTAAAGGAGGAATTGTCTTATTTGCTGTGAAATTCAAGAAAAATAATGTACATCATGCACACATTTTAGTCAAATTATAAGGAAAAAAAATCAAATTATCCCCAAATATTATCGCAGCAACTAAATAATTCAGAAAGTAAGTACATTAAATAAAAAGTTTCGATCAATTTTTATCATATGTTGATTAGTTACAGATGACTTAGTATGAAAATGACCCTACAAAAACTTATAAGCATGGATTTATAAATATCATGAAAACAATTATGAAATTCCTATATCGATCCAAATATTAAGCTACAATATCATTCTATTTTCTACAAAAAATGAAAATATACTAATGACTAATATTATATTTTTCATTATGGAAGATATCTGTGTCACAGGAAACGAAACTCAATAACTCTTGATGTATAAAAATATATAACATATTGATATTAATGGATTCTTACCCCATTAGTATGCAAATAATATGCACTAGTTGGGTCAATGAGTTTGTATTATGAGATGAACTATTAAATAAAATTATGTAGTTGTGCAATTAATTTCATATTTTCAATTGTATTATAAGTAACGATTATGAAAAATTGAAGTGAAAAGTTGTTAAAAAAATATTTGTGTAATACTATATATTTAAAGGACCTGTTTATTATTTATTGTTTAAGATAAGATTGTGATATCAACAATCTAGCTATAAATTAATGTTTATATTTATAAAACTTCTTATTTATCATTTAAAATTTTCAACCGAGTATGAATTCATTTATTACTTATTTGTATCTTAGATACAGATCAATTTATCCATCTAAGTCTCCAGACTTTGTATACATATCACATACTAATTTAAGAGACACGTACAATTACAGTATTAACAGTTGATGAAAAATCATGTGTCACGTGCAACTGCAGACACCCCATTTTTGACCGTCCTCAAGACTTGGACGTCATCATTTGAACACTCGATGATCATCCATGATTCGTGTTCGTTTTGAGTTCCTGGAGGTCTCGGGCCTTGCCTCAAGATCTCTTAACTTGTCTGTTTTGTGCTTGGTTGTGGACCAAGCACTTGTATTTTTGCTTCTAAGGAAAGAGGGCGGCTTGTTTGCCATCCCCTGAACCCATCGACCAAGGCTGGAAGCCGTCGGCCTTGTTTTCTTACCATCGACCAAAAGTTTTGGCCGATCGGCACTCCTTTTGGTCGATCGGCCCTTGTGTTGGTCGATCGGCCATATTTTCTGGCCGAACCCTGTTCATCTGCTTTATGCAGATATTTTATGTCAGTTGTCACAGCTGGCATGTACAATTCACCCCCTCCATACACGTGTATGGAGGGATTTGCCCCTTGATTAGCTTGCTTAGGAAGCTTTAGAATTTGGAATTCTATAAGAAAGAAGCTCCTCCTCCCTTCTCAGAGGTTCTGAAAAATAGGGTTAGAGAAGTTGTATCTATCTATCTCTATATTTCCCTCTCTTTACATCTTTGTGTGTGTTTTTGTGCTCTAAAGGGTGTTTTGTTCTCACTATTGCACACAAACACCTAGCAATACACCATCCTTGGTTGCTGAGGTGCTAGGGAGTTGGTGTTAGGGTTCTTGAGGTGATTTTGATCAGAGAAAGTTGCTGGAGTGGTGTTCCTGAAGAGGTTCTTCAAGGGTGAGCAAACTTGCTTTTAAACCCCATTCTTGCTCAAGCTTTTAGACCTACTTGCTTATTGTTTTAAGCCTAGCTCTTAACTGATAAAAGTTCTTTTTTTTGGTGCTTTAAATCTTTGGTTAAGGTCTTTTTTTGGTTTGGGGTTGTTTACCCCCTTCAAGGCCTTGTTAGGCTTTGTTTTAGGCCATCTCTTTTGGCCCTTGTTCTTAGCTTTGCATAACCTTTCTACCACTAAAATCCAAAGGATTTTCAGTGGTGAAAAGGTGGTTTTGAGGTCTTAAATAGAAGAGGGTCATCCCCTCTCTTTATTGTCTTGTATGCTTGCATAAATGGCTTATGTTGGTAGCATGTTTGTTAAGCTTGTCTTAGCTTCATTTCAGCAAGTATTTGGTGTTACTTTGTCATGCTTTACCTCTGTCTAAGGTTGGTTTAGTGGCATTTTGCATGTACCATACACTTGTAGTGTAAATCACACACACTAGCTTTATATGCTTCATGTTTGAGCATGTCTTTCTAGCCTATGTTGTGTCCATTTCAGCATGTTTTAGGTGATATTTTTCCATATCATACCTCTGTTTAGGTTTGGTTTGGTTAGCCTTTGCATGCTCCTTGCACTTGTAGTGCATTTTCATGATTTGGTCTAACATGCATCATGTTGTAACATGTCATTTTGGCATGATTTTGGCTCGACTCCATGAAGCTTTTAGCCTTGTTGTAACATGCTTAAGCTCTGATTTGAGTTTTTTTGACCATATATGCCATGCTTTGTATAGTCATAAGGCATTCTAGCTTGTTAGCCTTACGTGTCCAAGTCACTAGCACGCTTTACTTGGACCATTTCAATGATTTGACATCATTTGTTATACTATTTCAGTCCATGTTTCATGCTTAAACACTTGCACTTATCACTCCTTTAATGCTTTAAAGAGTTGATGTTTTATGCCTCATGAATAGGTCATTGTGTGTGCCATCATATTTAGGTCTTTGGGATGCCATCTAAGTGGGTTTTTGGTCTTGTTTTACCATGCCATAACTCTGTTTTTCATTGCTTAAGTCATGCCATGTTTAGTTTTGACAGGTGTAGTGTAACACCTCTTTTGTAGCCTTGCACGCCTCATGCTTTCGGCCCTCTGTTCTAGCTTATTTTGGCTTTGGTCCTTACATGTTTTAGGCTCATTTTGGCATGATCTAGGACTGTTTTGGATTATACTTGTCATTTGCTTCAGATTTTGCATAGCCTTGGTTTGAGCCCCATGGCTAGTTTCAAGCTTTAACCCTTTTCGCATGACTTGCTTGTTTTGTTTGGTTGGTTTGGCACATTCCCTAACATGATTTCAGAGCTTACAATGTATGTCACATGTCCATATTTGTCCCCTTTTAAGTGTTCTTGAAAGTTGCTCTCCTATGCTTAGGTGATAGGCAATTGACATGCATGTTTGTACGTACCTTTGTCTTCATTTCCATAGCATTTTGGCCACTGATTTTGGGCATGGCTAAGGTCTATCCATCTTTAGTTTAAGTACATTTTACCATGTTGTCGCATGCTTGTTTCATTTTGTATGTTGTTGCATACTTGTCCACCTTTACATGTCTTGTATGTTTGCATGTTCATGTTGTATCTTACCATGTTGTTCAAAGTTGTTACTTTACATCATGCTTATATGTTTGTCGCGTACTTGTTAGATTACATGTCATTGCATGCTTGTTGTTGGTATTGTTGTTGCATACCTATTACATTGTATGCATGCATGTTTGTATGCTTGGATTTCATGTTGTTGCATGTTTACTTGCTTGCATATTCATGTTGCATTAGCATGCTTGCATGCTTAGGTTGCATTGCATTGTGTGTGCATCCCTTGGCTCTTGATCAAGCATGATAGAGTTTGGGTCCCCTTATGTGTTTTGTGCATTTCATTTGATATTGAATTGCACACTTGGCTCCTTTAGCCATCATTTATTGAAATGCGTGATTGGTAGTCCGAGGGTCGAGAACTACACACCTTTGAGTCTTAAACATGATAAGGGATGTAGTTGTGCAGACATTGTCTTGTAAATTTATTGCCATACTCCGTTTGTCCTCTGCTGCAGCAATAGGAGCTTTTCACAGGAAAAAATGGTCGATCGACCACATTCAGTGCCGATCGGCAACAAACACTTGGCCGATAGCCTTATATTTGGTCGTTGACCTTCCTATCTTGGTTGATGGCATCATCTCTTGGTCGATGACCTCCCACAGTGTACACAAGATGGTTCAGAAGTGTCACAAAAGTTGGCACAATTTTCAGAGGTACAGAGTAGTGCAAACAGAGGCAACATGAAGCATGGCGATGGATTTCCGAGCAAAGCCATCCGAGCATGCATTCATCCCTCGTCTTGAGGCCATTTCAGTGTTTTAATAACTTAGAATAGTTATTTATTTCTATTTGGTTGTAATTAATTAATTAGCTTGTTAGTTAGTTAATTAGATAATTTGTATTATTCTTTCGGTCCCTCCGTCAAGAGGGCGTAATTATGTAATAAGCGTGCGTGTGTGTGATGCATGTCTTCCAAACCCCACTTCTTTCTCCCTTTTACTTACCTACTTTCAGTGGTTAGTTCTAGGGCATATTTCAATTAGCATCCTTATGTTATGCATGTTTGCACCATTCATCTGTATTGCATGCACCGGGCTCGGCGCATCATACTGACTGCATTGTATTTCAATTCCTACTTGAATACATATATCAAGTTGTCGCATCTCATATGCCATCTTAGAATAGCCGAGCCTATTTCTAGTTGCATTTTGCATGCGATGCATTAGCCATTTTAAACATAAACTAGAATCATGCATGATTTCTAACTAGTTTCTTGTTTTGGCACAGAGTACACTGTGAGTGTTTACGCTTTAGCATCTTGCATGTGTGTGAGTGTTAACATGACAGCATGCTTGCCATAAGGCTAATTGCTTATGTGATATTACTGCCTGAATGCCTGTGGGTGAAGGTTGGATTACTTGAATTGGGACGATTCATTGAAATTCGCATTTTAGCCTACTCGCGAGTAGCAAACTTCAAACCATTTTCAAACAAATGAAAATGCAATGCTTTGTTCCAAATTAGGCGATCTAGTCTATACTTGTGTGTTGTGCGTATCACATAGTAAATTCTAGCTAATAACCAGAATAAGAACGCATATGTTTTCAAAAACAAGATATCATGCTTAGTACAGGCCGATCTTTGATCAGGCGAGCGAGGGTGCTCATAGATGACCTTCCCCTCTCGTACCCAAGTTCCCGAGTCAAGGCAACTTTGGTGATGACGGACACATGGCCTTAGGCGCACGAGTTAGGGTTTCCTAAATTCCCCTAAAATAAATATTTAGGTGGCGACTCTGTATCTGGCAAAGTAGTCCATGTTTGGCACTTCTTTACAAAAATCAGTTTTCCAAAACGATTTGTCGGATTTGGACTCTTTGGTGATTTATCAATCTCACATCGCACAATGTGAGATCAGATTAAGAACCATGACATTGAGTTCGAACTGTAGCATGAAGCCCAAGAGCACGTCTACAGCAACGCATGTGCCCAACCACCAATTAGTTACAACCAAAAAAAATAAAAAAAAAATACACACAATAGAAATCTATTCTTTTCATTTTCCATTTTGAAATCCCAAATCTGAAAAGATTTGATTCTAAACACAGTGTTAGGTTTGTCTAGGTGTGATCCCTTGGGTCATTTCTCGACCTTCATTAATTATATATATATATATATATATCTATATAATTAAGTAGGACCATTTTTGAAAATATATAAAATATGTCAGAGATACATTTAGTTTCAAAGGCTCAGATCAATTCTGATAAATATCAATGATTTAGATGATGTTTTGATTCCCGTCCAAACACTTTGTGCTCTCTCCCTCTCCCACATACCCACGTCTCATCCCTCTCTTATCTCTCTCTCTCTCTCTGTTACACGTCTCTTCCCAATTCCCTTATTATCTCTCTTTCCTTCTCTGTTCTTCTTTTCTACCCTCTCTCTTCGCTCGCTCCCGACGTTGCCTCTCCCATTCGTTGTCACTCGATTTCTGTTTCTCCCCCCTTCTCTCTTAGTGGCTTCAAGTCACAACTCTCCCACTCGCTGCCTCTCCTTACTTCAATGTTTTGGTTTTGTTGGCTGGTTCTGAAGGCTAGAGTTTCCAATTGAGAACTGTGAAACTGTGCTTCGATTGGCACCACCATCACAACTACCGTCATCATCATTAACTTCCTCGAATTCTATATTGGCGATGTCGTCTTCTCTTTCTCTCTTTGCTTCGAACCCCTATGGGAGCTCTCCGGTACCTCTTTCTCTCTTTCTTTTTCTCTCTATGCTTCAAGTTTTTGTTTATCATCATTTCTATTTCTAGTATATATATGTGTTGAGCTTTATTTTGTGTTTCATGGTATATTGTTTGGTGGTTGCCTAATTCGAACTATGACAAAAATTCCAATAGAGACGGTGGTCTTAACAGGAAAGAAATACCCTCGCCATTGACCAACATCAAGCTCCGTGACTGTCCACCATTCCAATATCAGAGGTATTTCATTTATTCAGTTATTCAGTTCTTTGAGGCTTCAGTTTTAGGGCAAATTTTTGAATCAGTCTATGTATATGAACTGGTTTCCAATTTTCTGGTTGTGGTTTCCAGTTTGCCCTTTCTCTGTCTTGAATCAGTTCTTTGTCTGGTTATGTTTTAGGTTGAATTTCCTTTGGCTCATTCTTGGTTACCGTTGTGTTTTTCCCTTCTTCTGAGAAAGGGAAGGAGTTGTTTGGATTTGTTGTTATATGTTGTTTGAATTCTGAGAAAAGGGAATGAGGTGTTTGGATTTGTGGTTTACATTCTCCATGGTTTTGTAGTTTACGGCGGCATATCATATTGGTTTGGAATTTTTGTCCAATTCTCCATGATTTTGTAGTTTAGGTGGCTGTTTATTGACATCTGTTATTTTTGTAGTGGCATTTCATTGACATCTGTGAGTCCTTCATATTGGTCTGGAATTTTATTCTGATTTTAGGAAATTATATGAGCATCAAAATTATATGAGTCCTTCATATTGGTTTGGTTTGTAAACTGTGTTCACATACTAATTTTTGGTTTGGAATTGTTTTGCTTCTGCTACTATGAAACATTGTTTGGCTATTTTTTCCTTATCTTCTATACTTGAATTAGGGTTTTTTTTTTTTCTTAAAGAGATTTCTTTTTCTTCTGTTTCTTTTTTCCTTCCGTTTGTGTATTGGATTACAAATATTTACTTTTAGATTTGTGGATTATGATGATTAGGTTATACAATTATTTATTTTTTGGTCTACAAAATATGTTGATGTACACAGAATTCTCCACCACAAAGTAGTAGATTTGCCTCTTCCTTTTTGCAGACACCCACACTCCTCACAACCATCTCTGTTCCTCCCTCCTTAGCGACTTGTTCTTGATATCTTGATCACAACAACTGTAGCAACCCCACTCCACATCTCAACCATCGCATAACTACCATCTTAGCCTCATGCAACATTGCGAAGGGTACACACATTTATTTATATATATGCTTCAGTTTGATCAAGATTTTTAACTGCATTCGCATGATTTTACTTAATCTAACTATTGTTCTCATATAGCAGAAAGCTCTAATTTTTCACACCCTTGAAGTTTATGAACAATTGAGCTCCATATACTTTGTAAAATGTTTCTATGTAGAAAAACTAAAAACTGCTTTGAGAAGTACATGACATGGAGGCTAAACTCCAAATTGAGATTGCCAGAGATAATTTCCCTTAATAACAGTATTATGTAGGAAAGAAAACATCGTAAAATTTCATTTATCGTATGCAAGTGATATATGCAGAAGTTATAAACTGATATGAGTCATGATCAATAAAGCATCATACTCCTATTTTTTTTATGGAATCTGAACAGTGTTGTGGGAATTAAAAGGTCTGCCAAGAGTTTGAAAAAATAAATAATAAAAAATCAATAGGGCACTAACCGATTCCCAAGGAAGACTAAAGTTTTTGCTAATTTAAGGGAGATTTCTTTTTCTTCTTTTTCTTTTTTCCTTCAGTTTGTGTATTGGATTTCTAATATTTACTTTTAGATTTGTGGATTATGTTGATTAGGTTATACAACTATTTCTATTTTGGTCTATAAAACATGCTGATGTGTTTTTATCTTTATTAGTTAAACATGCTTAAAGTCCAATTTTGTCATGGTTTGATTCTAGGCATGTAATTCTTTATCTTTGTGTGGATGTTATGTTATTTTCTTGAGTAGAGTAATTCATGGTCTTCTTTGTTTTATTTTTTTATTTTTTGTTAAAAGTAAAAAAAATAAATAAAATTGACTAACTGAATGAAATTGAGCTTAGGTGTTAATATTATATCCTACGGAGTCAAGACACTGTTTCCATTGACGTAGCAGAACTAGGGTTTATTGAATTGTTAAGCTCTTTCGACCTTCATATTTGTTGTTTTGAAATTCTTTCCATGTCCTTTATATATTACTTTTTAGTATGTTAGTTTTGATGCTCATTTTGATAGAGAACGACCATCTGCAGATCATAATCCAGCAGATCCAGCAGATCACAATGCAGTTCATAATCCAGCAAATCACAATGGAGTAGTTTAGTATATGGTATACTGTGTCACATGTGATTACATGCTATGACAGAATTAGTTAGAGGAGGTTAGTTAGTTAGGTTGTTAGCAATATATCTTGTATCTAATATGTATATATATCATTGTAAGAAAGCAGAGGAAATCAAGAAAGTATATTCAATATCAATAATTCTTCACATTTTCTTTGGAAAAATTCACATTGATTGAAGTTTGTAATATTTCTTATTTACTAGTCTGAGCACTTCCAGATTGAGGCATGAGTTAAGTTATAAAGATAAATTCATGATTTAATTATTGAGCTTTGTTGGGGGTTTTATTTAATATGATTTGAATTTTCTAGGTAGGGGATCATGTATATTTTTTGATATGAATCAAAATATTATATTGTTTTTTGTCGATTTTTTATATTTATTTTGTATTTTTTAACCTTTATAATTAACAATGTTTCCAACTGGTTTGTTTTCTTAATGGGAACTCAAAGCAACATATTCATCCAAAAATGAATATTAACACAGGGAAAACTTTAGTTGCTTTTTGAATTTAATTATGTGTCAGTTTACAATCTTAAAAAATTCTTATGCATTATAACGTTGTGTAATCATGTTCCAATTAATAATGTAACTTTTCTTTTCTATGAAATACATGTCTCACATTCCTTTTTTGGGTTTCCTTTGAACAATACTCTCAATGAGTTAGAAGAGTGTAGGAATAACCTAAACTCTTGCATTAGGGAAAAAAATGCACAGATACTCGCAAGGTTTTATATCATGATTTTACTATTGAATTATGCTTTTCGTTGGTTGTTTTCTTTTTCTTATTGTATCAAACATGATGTTTTCACTGCAATAGGTTTTTGGGCAGCTAAAGTCTGGAGGTTTGTATGATTCATTGTCATTCTCAATTTCACTCTCTGCTATTGTTTTCTTTCTCTTCATTTATCTACTTTAATAGTGCAGATAGCTTTCAATTGACCACAATAGTTGAACGTGTATTGACAGGTTTCAATTGACCATAATAGTTGCGTTGCTTTAAGCAGTGACGTTGGCATTTGCAAAAGAGTTTGTAATTATTATATTACGTAATGGATATCTCAACCTTCAATCATGTACCATGCCAGATCAGATCAATTCTCTTTTCTTTTTCTTTTTCTTTTTTCTTTTTTTCTTTTTTGAGTTTGTAATATTATATAGCATGCTATTTTTTGTCTACCAAGTTACTAACCAAACTTTCACAATTTGCATTAATTTCTCACAGGCCAGTGGGAGCAAGAGCAAGGTGGTGATAATCATGATGATATTACATTAATATACTCTGTTTCGTCGTCACTTGAACTGTGAAGCTTTGTGAATTTTTGAAATTTAGGAATCATTATTATTACATTGTTTTGTACTTTGTATCATTGTTCAAGTAGAGGGATTGAACAGTTGTCCATGTAGCATCTTAGATGGTCAAGATCAATTTTAAACATTGTCAGATTTCATATGGCTAAGATCAAGAATGCAGCTTTTTTAAAGTATCTTGAATATTTTGGTAAGAATGATTATTTCTTTCTAAGATCAATTGGTGGGAGATTGTTTTTTCACCTCTAAATTCGCTCTCAAATGTGTTTGTTTCTTAATTTGCATTAAGGTTAGGGGAGTTGTTATTTTATTTGAGTTTTGTAGAGTGTGTAATATAAATAATATTGTTATAAGTTCTCTAAGAAGAAAAATATTTAAATATATTTTTTTCAGAATCTTTATAAAAAAATGACACAGATTTAATAAATTTCAACATGATACGTATAAATTACAATTATATTTTGATCTTAACATTATTTATAACGCATGGGCATACACTAATATATATATATATATATATATATATATTATTTGAGGGTTAATTATATTTTTAATCTTTTTTTAGAGCTAAATATTTTTAATCTTTAAAATATGAGGTTTTTTGTTATTTTAATCTCCAATGTTTAAAGAAAAATTTATTAGAAAATTCTCTTTCAAGTACTTATATCCCAATTAGTTCATAAGATTTCTTGTATTCCAATAAATCATATTATTTTGGACATTTGATCCATCAAATTCTAATTTTCATATTTAAAGTATTTTATGGACAATTTTACCCTTAAAAATATTTTTGAATGCTTAGCAACTTGGTGATGCGAACATTCACATTAAATAAATTTGACAGTGTGAATGTTCACATCAACAAACATGTATACTGTCAATGTAAACATTAATGCGCGCTTCACCCTATTATTATTATAGATATTTTGGTAACTATGTGTGCATACCGGATTCCGCACTAGATGAAAGTGGATTGGGGCCCTGCACTCGGTTGGACTATCCAGGGACTGAGGTTCCTGCCACAAGAAGCACCGTTAGAGCTGCCCGGCCAGGGTTGGCCAGATAACCCCTCTAGTGTGGGAATTAGTGATCGGAGAGAGTGTATATCGAGTTGAGTTTGTAGTTTTTGCTTGGAATTGTTCAATTACCTTCAATGTGAAGTTCATGTTGTACATATAGTGTTCATTGCTTGCTTCTCAATGTGAGTTCATGGAGCTTGGATGCTGCCAGGTGTCCTTTTAGCATTGCTCATGGTGGGGGACCACCTGATAGTTGCCATTGAATGCATATACTCATTGTAGTCATGCTGATAACAAACCACATTCCTTTGGTTTAACAACTTCCGTGATTCTAGGTGTAGGAGACCAGCTGAGGTAGCAACTTGCACGTGCACACATTCACAACTTCCACGTTTCCTTGCGAGGTTTCCTCAGCTCGGTACCGATGTTCCTCAGCTCGGCATCATTATGCCTTGTATCGGCCTTTTACAAGATCGCTCATGGAGATGGACTGGTCCATTCGGGTATCTTTGTATGGGCTCGGCCTATCATCTGTTCGGCCCATAGATTCAGTCTCGCAGCTCGGCCCAGCCCAGCACCACGGCTGGACTAGCCTTTCCACTGCGGGTTAGGCCCAAGTGCTTGAGGACTTTGGTGGACTGTTGATCATGAAGTTGGGCTTAATTGGTCTGCCTATATGCTCATCCAGTCCGCTTGGATTCAGACTTCAGTGGATTAGGCCGGCCCAAGGCTTGGATCCGACCCATTTAACATTTAGCCCCTTCACTATGTCACTTATAAGACTTATTAGAGTATAAAATAATTTAAACTAAATGAAACATAAGTAGGTAAAAAGAAATTTATAAATAAATGTCTTATAATTAAATTGTATCAAATTAATTTCCAACATATAAAAAATGTTTCAATTTAATCCCTCAATCTAATTCTTTTAAACACAATTGGAGGTCTAAATTAAAAAATATTTTTATATATAAAGAATCAAAATGACACAATTTATTTATGACTATGCCAACAAATAAATCATCGCCACATTAGCTAACTTATGGATTACCTAAAAAATACTATATTCTCTTTTTCAAATGTTTTCTCTCACTTAGGCTTATTTTAGCAATACAGTTAAAAATTAATTTTTAAGTTTTTTTTGACTTTTTAGATCAAATTACCTTTTCACTTTTTGGATCAGACTTATCTCCAAAAGTGGACTAGACCGTGCTTCTAGGCCCGTAAAGTCCACCACGGATCCAATATTGATAATCTGATTTGAAATCTGATCTAATCAAGTAGTCATTGATATCCAATCAACGTAATTTTTTATGGAGATAAAATACTCAACGAGTTCTACATATTGAACGATTTGGATTATCGAAATAGAACCCGTGACGAACTTCCGCAAACCCAACAATATGCTCGAATCCGATGTCATATTGAAAAAAAAAAACTTAACCCCTACTTTTTCACATCTCCTTTTAAAAAAAAATCGAAAAAATTAAAAATCAATTTTTAACCTCTATTCCTCCCCCATCTGGTATCCTAAACTATCCAAACCCCCACCTCTTCTAACCGTTCGCCTCATCCTTTCTCATAGCAAAAATGCCTTTTCTCCGGCCCTTTCCTCAATAAAAACCCCTCTCTCTCATCCTGTTACCATGATTGCATTTCTCATCTAGGCCTCAGTGAGATCCATGTGTGAATCTTAGGATGTGGGATTTGCTTTTGTTGTCCACTAACACAGATACTTTGACATGCCATGTACAAACAATTAGATAAAGGTGAACTAGTTGAGTTAAAAAGTATAGTAATGGCAAGACAATCTATAGATTAATATGAGACATTTTGAGTTGTGTTTGACACTCTTTCATGTCACTAAAAGTATTTATGATAAAATCGACATTAAAATCTCAAAAAATGTCTCAAGTAATTTGATGAGTCCTCATTTACCCTTTCCTGTACTCTATAGGTCA
The DNA here is from genome assembly GCF_055761805.1 of Camellia sinensis. Lineage (NCBI taxonomy): Eukaryota > Viridiplantae > Streptophyta > Magnoliopsida > Ericales > Theaceae > Camellia > Camellia sinensis. Next base: position 96,061,143 of record NC_138962.1, read on the forward strand.
GCACTTATAATCAATACTAATCATGAGAAATCAAATTTCCTTTGTTATATTTTATCTAAAATCTTGAATTTTATACGCTGACCCATGTGTCACAGATTTAAAAGGGTGACCACCTATATCTTTAGAGGGGGGAAAAAATACTTAAAAGGGGCTTAACCTGTATAATTTAGAAGTAGTTAATAAATAGGAATTTTTATTGATAAATCTCATTTAGAAGTGTTTTAATTCAAGAAGTCTATGAAGAAATTTTTTAACCCATTTAATCCCATGTATGTATAGTTTTATTTCATAAAGTCCTTTTTCTTGATTATATTATTTTCTTGGACACTTATGCCCTTATATTTAATTTTGATACCCTTATAAATATTTTTTGAACGGTTAGCAATTTTATGATGTGAACATTCATATTTTAAAATTCACATTGGTAGGAATGTAAAATTGGCTAGTGGGTGGCCCGAAACCCGCCCGCGAGCTGGGGCGGGTCTAGCCCGTTGACAATGTGAATATTCACATTGACATGTTAACATTCACATTAATAGGAGTGTAAAATTGGCTCACGTCCCGTGGCAGCGCGAAACCCGCTTGCGGCACATGGGCGGCCCGGGGCGGGCCCGGTCCGGCCCGTTGACAATGTGAATATTTACATTGACATGTTAACATTCACATTGATAAGAGTATAAAATTGGCCCGCGGCCCATGGGTGGCCAAAAGCCCGCCCGCCGCCCTGGATAGGCTCGGCCCGGCCCGTTGACAATGTGAATATTCACATTGACATGTTAACATTCACATTGATAGGAGTGTAAAATTAGCCCGCGCCTCGTGGCTGCCCGAAACCCGCCCACGGCCCATGGCGCAGGCCCAGCCCGGCTTGTTGACAATGTGAATATTCACATTGACATGTTAACATTCACATTGATAAGAGTATAAAATTGGCCAGCGGCCCAGGGCGGGCCCGACCCGGCCCGTTGACAATGTGAATATTCACATTGATAAGAGTGTAAAATTGGCCCGTAGCCCGTGGGCGGCCCGAAGCCCAACCGCAGCCCGAGGCAGGCTTGGCCCGACTCGTGACAATGTGAATATTCACATTGACATGTTAACATTAACATTAATAGGAGTGTAAAATTTGCTCGCTGCCTGAAACTTGCCTACGGCCCGAGGTAGGCCCGGCCCAGCCCGTTGACAATGTGAATATTCACATTGACATGTTAAAATGTACATTGATAGGAATGTAGAATTGGCCCGCGGCCCGTGGGCTGCCCAAAGCCTGCCCACAGCCCGGGCAGGCTCGTTTCGATCCGGGCCCGAGCATGTCCGAGACCCTAGGTTAGGGCCTCGATCATCATTTTGAAGCCTGGCCTGGCCCATCGGCCCGCTTAAGGCCCATTTAAGGCTCGGTCCGAGGCCCAGCCCGCCCGAGGCGCAAAGTATTTTTTTGTGAAAAATAATAAAATTTTGGTAGAAAAAATTAAAAATAATTATAAAAAATGGTCAGGCCCGCCTAAGCCCGAACCTAAGCTCGAGGCTAGGCCCAGGCCCACTGGCCCGACCCAAGGCTCAATCCATCGGCCCGTCCAAAGCCCGAATACCCTTGTGCCGAGGCTAGGGCCTGGGCCTAATTTTTTGGCCCGTAGGCCGGCCCGACCCGGCCCGAAAAAGGCTCGTTTGGGCCCAGACTCGAGCCTAGTCCAAGACCCTAGGCTAGAGCTTAGGCCATCACTTTGAAGCCTAGCCCGGCTTATCGACCCGGTTAAGGCACATTCAAGGCTCGGTCCGAGGCTCGGCCCGCGCCAAGGCTTAGTGTCTTTTTTTATGAAAAATAATAAAATTTTGGTAGAAAAAATTAAAAAAAAAATGGCCAGGCCCCCCACGGGCCATGGGCGGGTTTCGCGCAGCCACGAGGCACGGGCTAATTTTACACTCCTATCAATGTGAATATTAACATGTCAATGTGAATATTCATATTGTCAACGGGCCAGGCCAGGCCCGCCCTAGGCCGCTAGCCAATTTTATACTCTTATCAATATGAATTTTAACATGTCAATGTGAATATTCACATTGTCAATAGGCCGGGCCGAGCTCGCCCGGGGCCGTGGGCGGGTTTCGAGTAGTCACGAGGCGCGGACTAATTTTACACTCCTATCAATGTAAATGTTAACATGTCAATGTAAATATTCACATTATCAACAGGCCGGGCCAGGCCCGCCCCGGGCCGTGAGCGGGCTTTTGGCCATCCATAGGCCGCGGGCCAATTTTATACTCTTATCAATGTCAATATTAACATGTCAATATGAATATTCACATTGTCAAAGAGTCGGACCAGGCCCGCCCCGGGCCGTCCATGGGCCGCGGGCGAGTTTCGCGTCGTCACGGGACGCTGGCCAATTTTACACTCCTATTAATGTAAATGTTAACGTGTCAATGTGAATATTCACATTGTCAATGGGCTGGGCCCGGCCCGACTCAATTTTTTCTGGGCACCCACGAGGATCGACATGGGCCGGGCCCCTACACATTGACGATATGAACATTCACATTGACGGTGTGAACATTCACATTATGGGTATTTTGATAATTATGTCACCCATAAGACTTATTGAAACATGAGAAAATAATGTGAACTAAATGGAACATAAGTAGATGAAAAGGGTATTTTGGTCTTCTTATCTCAAATAGGACCTAATGGAATAGTCAAAAAAGAATATGGGTTGGATGGAATAAAGCTCTTAGAAAGTGGATTTATCAAAAAAACTCCCTAATAAATAATACTACTATACAAGGGGTTTTTTGAAATCCGCCCAGGGTGTAGGGGATGGCCGCCCTCTCTAGATCCATTCCTATAATGAGTAAGTGCAATGAGACCATATCGCAAGGTGTAATATAAATTTGGAAAATGTTTGATAGTTCGAATTTTTGTAACTTGAATGACTCGAATATGTTAAAACGATTTCGTTTTACATCTAGAACGACATCGTTTGGATGTTTGGAGTCATTAGAGTCATGATTTTTCGAGCCACCTAACATTGTTATATAAATTTTGCCCATAATTTTATTTTCTAATAGTAAGTAGATTATAGTCTCCAATCATTTCTTTTATTCATCCAAACACAAGTGTGAGAAATTATAATAATTTTTTTTTCTTTTTTCTTTTTTCTTTTCTCACATCATGATTCAAACAGAGTGTAATAGTCCGTCATTGAAGATTATCCCAGGAGGGTCTTTTTTGCAATTAGAATTTATCCAAGTTTGTTTAGATCTTCTGCATCTCTACAATCCTTTGCTCTGTTTCTAAATTATAAAATAGAACTTTTTTTTTCTCTGAACAAAAATAAAAAAGAATTCTGTGATGTTTGAAATTTCATATATTAATTTTGCATGCGTTGTTGATCTTGTTTTGAATTTTAGGATGATGATTATATAAAGGAACATAAAAAGTGGTTAGATTAAAAGATGCAGGCAAGGTGTTTGTGAAAAGGTTTATGAGGGTTTTTTTTTTTTTTTAGTGGTTGCTATTGAAAATGAATATATGTGAACAAAACAGAATTTTATTGGTTTAAAATTGTGGATCCTACATTCAAAAAATGTGTTAATTGCATCTAAAATGTTGTTGACTTCATTGTTATAAACCAATCTAAACTTGTACTTTGTTCACACATTCACACGTTTTGATATAGTGTGAATAAAATCGGACTGAAAGCTTTTAATGTGCCAACTATAGGATGTTATGCAATGGCCGAGCCACATAAGGTTTAGGGAGGTCACATATTCCCCGGGTTTTGGAGTAAATTTTTTTTTTTAAATTTAAGAAAATATTTTAAATAAAAAAATTATAAAATATTATTTAAAGTGTCATGTCAATGATATTTTTAAAATTATGAGAATAATAATGGTTATTTTTTTATTGAAAATAAAGATATTACGATAAATCATATTATTATCTATGAAAATTTCAGTACAATGGTAATATCTATCATTATTGACATTCAAATATACTTAAACTCAATGAAGATATGAAATTTGTTTAATTGTTAGTTATATTTGACATGTGAGGTTCGTCCTCTATGTGTTTATTTATTATTGTTGGTGATATCATATGTCAATGATGACGTGGTATTACTATTATATTGAATTTTTACTAAAATTTTGTATAAAAAATTAGTTTATCATTATATAATTTATTTTAAAACTTATATCCAAGACTTCTTTTTTTTCTTTTTTTATATTGTCCATAATATATTAGTTACAAATAATATATATATATATATATATATATATATATATTTATCTTTCTTGAAGTCAATCGTAAAAATTTATGTAAAAATTTTCAATGTTATAATTAATAAATACCCCATCTAATTTAATTTTTTAACTCCGCCACTAATGTTATGGCTAGTTTGTATTTCTTTGATTATCAACAAAAGTTGATTAAATTCTTTTTATTTCAGCTTGAAGCCCATTTCACAACTTCTGTATTACTCATGTGTTGGGGAACACATGAGGAATGGTGATAGAGTATGAATTTTATGAGCACATTGTGCTTGCATGATAGCAATGTTTTAAATAACGGACCAGACCGGTCGGTTGGACTGGTGGAACCGGGACTTGAGATTAGTTCCGGTTCAGAAGAATCCCAAAATCTGAACTAGGATGAAAACTAGCTTAGATTGTCAAAATCGGAAGAACCATCAGTTCAACCGGGAAAACCGATAACCCAATACCGGTTTTGGAACAACCTGGCGGTTGAAAATTTTCTAATTTTTTTTTTATTCTTCTTTTCTTTTCTTTCTTTCTTATATATATATATATATATATATATTTCAAAATTTTAACTAAAAACTCTTACTTCTAGAGTCTCCTCTCATGAGAATCATTGGAAGCTTGGGGAGATTATGAAAATCTATTGGTATATATAAGAAAAGATTTTTCAAAGAATATCTACAAAATTCTCTGTGAGATTCAATCAAATTATTTTAATCATATTGATTGGAGGGAGAGTGGAAAATTTCATTTCTCTCCAAAATTAAATCTAGCATTCAATCAATTTGTTTGGAGGGAAATTAATGTTAAAAAAAATTAATTTCTTTAAAATAAGTGACTTTTTCTTATCAATTATGACTTTATTAAACATTATTAATAAATACTACGCAATAATTTTTATTTTTATTTGAATATCTATATATATATATATATATATTTGTTTATTTATAATTTATAATTATATTTTTTAATTATATAATATTAATTATGATGTCATGGTTCGACCACGCTTTGACCCGACAGTTGAACTGGTGACCCGTTCACTTGGCGCCTTTTCCGATTCATTCACTGATTCGGTTTTCTCACCAGTTCAACTGTCGGTTTTCTCTTTGAAAATTTTCTCTCTCTAAAAAAATCTCCACCTCGGGGCCTCACCGCTGGCCGGCCGGCCGCCGCCTTTGGCCATGGCGGTTGGCTGGCCTAGCTTTTCCTCTTGTGTTGTTGCTTTTTCTCCTATTAATCTTGAGCCCCCTTTTGTTTTTCGGTTTTCTCCTTTTACAGATCTAATCTCTAGATTTGATTAGGATGCTGTTTTGTCCTTTCGTTTTTGTTTAGGGTGTCTGTTCTCTCAGGTTTTCTTTGGGGTCTTTAGCTGTGTTTTCCTTGGGAGGTTTTAGATCTATCTTTACTTCGGCCATGGTGTTCAGTTTCGGCCATGGATTTCGGTTTAGGGTGGCTGCGTTGATCATGGGTGGGTTGGTTCAGGAACTTCATTCGGGCACTTCCACTGCGAGCGGGAGTTTGAGGGGTGAAGGTTTCATAGTTGTTTAGGTTCTTCATTCGAGCGCTCCGTGCGAGTGGGAGTTTGAGGGGTGATTTCCGTTCAAATCTTTGGTGGTTGGTGCTTTTGTTCGGTTAAGAGGTGAATGGCGCCGGGTCTTCTTAGAGGGGACTGCTCAGCGTTTGTTGGTGAGGATCAACTGAGGGAGTTGTTTGGGTGAGTAAACCGTGGCAGAAGTTTAAGTTGGTTGGGTTTTCAGAGTAATAGCGTGGCTGCTGAAGCAGCTCCATTTCCAGAGGCAGAGCAGCTCCAACACCAGCGGCAGTAGAGGAGGCACCAGCAGCTCCATTTCCAGAGGCAGAGCCAGTGGCTGCTGAAGAAGAACCTAAGGAGGCCGCAGCAGCTGTACAGGAGGCACCAGTAGCAGTTTCCGGCGGAGGTTGAAGACGAGAGCTAGGATTTTGTTGAGCCAAGGAGGAGTAACCAGCAGGGTTTGCAGTCATGGATGGTTCTCGGCAGCAGTAGGCGTGGGGCTCAGTGTTTTAGGTGTCAGTGCTTTAGGTGGTATTCGGCAGGTGTGGGTGTTCTCTGTGTTTCAGTGGTAGGTGTGGGGCTCAAGAGTTTGAATTGTAGTTTTTTTGGGTTTGTTTTGTTAGTTTTATTTGTATTCTAAATTATATTTTGTGAGGCTAAGGGGTCGGTTATAAAGACGTGAGTAGCAGTAGTAGGAGAGTGAATTTTTACTCTTCGAATCTCTCTCAATGCGTTTTTTTTCTTGTACCTTTTAAATTTCATGTTTTAATGGAATTTTTTCTTTGCCGATCAAAAAAAAAAAACATATTTGAAGGTTTGAATGAAAACATTGCTACCAGTAATATATTTTTCATCATCCTCTTGCTCTTCCCTATTTTTCTCTCATTGGAAAATACAAATTACAAACTTTATTCTTGAAATTGGCTTATGAATATTCCAAACTTCGTCAAAATACATGCATTGTCCAAAATTTCATCAGAATGTGAACATTTAAGCATATTAACAACACATATTGGATACCATCAATCTAGAATACAAGAGAGACAGAGCGGTACAGTAAGAACTGCAACTATGCTCGTAATTCTGCAACTGAATTCCTTTCCAGTGAGTGATCCGAGGTTTAGAACATGTCAACTTTCTCTCTTTCGAAATCCTTGAGCGAGAGAAAGCTTGGGACGTGAAGCATCATCTCGTAAGTGATAAAAGGTGCAACGATATGGGAACTGTCACGTGGAACCTCAACTTCTTCCAAAGTTTTCCTTTCAGGACTATACGAGTACAAACGATCATCGCGCCATAAAATCAAGATATCCCCATTTTCCCAAACATGTAGTAGGGATACTTCATCATACAACAGGCAAGATAGATCAGAAGAGTTTTGTCTAATGACAATCTCTTTAGTCCATGACTCTTTTACTCCATACTCCTTCATCACCCATATAACAATATCAGAATCTTCGCTACCATCGGTGACACATAAACATAAACAATCCCGGAACAATCCCAAATTCACATACAAAGCTTGCTTGATAAGGTTGTTAGGGGGAGAAGGAAATACTTGAAATGACTCGTTCTCAACGTCAAAAGAACATATTAATTCGGAAGTCTCTCCATCACAATTTAACCAATGAATATTTCCATTCAAAGATAAATTGTACGAGCGACAACTATACAAGAATGGGACGGTTCCAATGCTTCTCCAATTGGCTGTTCCAAGAACATAAACCGCGCCTTGGGAATCATACGAAGACGGAAGGCCTTCAGCTGGATCAGAAAGCGGCGTTTGAGAAATTTGTACCACCTTGTAATGCCCAGAAAGCGAACTATATCCGAACCCATAAACGATCGTTGAGGGATACCGTTTTGTGTACATGGGTTTCGGTAGGGTGATACACTCTCTCATTATTGGATTGCAAATGAAAATAGCTTCGTTTTCATAATCACAAAAACAAAGCAACCCATTGACGGAACCAACTAAAAGTATCTCACCATTCTTGTAACATAATCTTTTGAGGTCAAATTTCATCAGTGGATCATAGTGAAGAAGACCATTGCCATGTTGGTCATGTTCATCTCGATCAAACTCGATCAATTTGAGAATATCAGAGTCCCAGTCAGGTGATCTGTCAGAATCTTGGTGAATAATAAGGCTGGTGGGTGTTCTTGACAGGTGTAGATTAACAAAATGGGGGTCTAAGACTAGACTGCGCCATGTCCTGCAAACACACCTGCAGTGGATGATTGTCTTGATTGGAAGTCGGGAGAGAATGTCGGTGATGATGTGTCCCGGTAGATCAAAAATCGATCTACCGGCACTCATTATTTCTCTCTCTTCCTCCAGTTTTAACTCACTGTTATATTCAATATTTATGCTCTTGGCACTAGGTTGTGCTAGGAATTGTGCACCACCTTCTGCTAATAGACATGGCGTCTTTATATAAGCATTAGTGAAACCCATCGGCCTGAGTAGCTGTTCTGAATGATTTCTCTGGTCAAATATGCACAGCTTCAAATTTGGACTATTTGACAGTTCAAAAGGAAAGAAAAATAAAATACTATTCAACTTTCAACTCTTTGAAATAGTCCTCTAATTTTTGTATAATGTTAGAATCATGAAAAAAAAAAATCATAGAAATTTTTTTATTTTTTGATTAGTTTATGATATTTTATTATATATGTAATTCAATGATGGAAAATTTTTATAAGATATTTCAGATTTTTTTTTTATGATTCACAACATTACTCAACAAATTTTTTTTTTTTGAAAAGTCTAATGGACAAACATGATGACCAAGTCGAGCAGAAGTTGTGTTAAATAGTCTAATAGATTATGAATTTATAATTTAATTTTTAATTATTTTAAATTAAGAAATAGATCATTACACTTATTATAATAGTATGATTATAATTCATCTTATTCAATAATTTTTACCAACTCTGCCGATGAGTATAAATCAATAGAGAACTCTGAGTTTGTTTAAACTAAAAATATCTTAAGTAAGATTTATTTTTTAAGAATTTTTTTTTAATTTGTTTCTATGTTTGGTTGCGTTTTTAAAATTAATGCACTAATAATTGTACTAATAATGGTGGGTGGGTGGTAACGACAACTAGTGACGGAGTCAGAAATTTATTTAGGATACGCATCCACTAGTCAAAATCTCCAAAAATAAAAAAAAATAAAAAATCCCATAAATAACAATAAGATCATACAAATTTTAAAACTAATAATAAAAACAAAAACTTGAAGTTTTTTAATAAAGTTTCTAATAAAAACTTTTACAATTTTGCCCAATGAGTTTTATATTTTGAAAGTTTTGCATAATAGTATCATTAATAATGCAATAAAAAAAGTATTTCGCTAGGTAAACAATTAGGCTATAGTTCATCTATTGATCATCCATTTGATTGTACATTCAATTTTTCAAAATATTCATAGTTGAAAATGTAGTAGAGTCAACCGGTAATATTAATGCCATAGAATCCACTCATGTGGTTCAATTCAATAATCGTTCGTCTGGTTTGGGAATAAATTATTTTAATAATTTTTTAATTTTTTATAAAAAAATATATAAAAAAATAAAAAAAAGTGATGTGATAATTTATAGTAATTTTTTGACTTTTTAACTAAAATAAAATATTGTCAAACTAGACTTATAATGGAAAAGAAACTAGGGGTGAGCGTGGTCCAGATTTGATCAGATTAGGATAAAATCAGGACCAATCCGTTATCTACGGTTCTTAAAAAATTAGAACCAATCCAATCCGTTTAAGTTGTGAAACTAATTCGAACCAATCCATTTAAACACGAACTGAATCGATTTAGGACCACGGATTCACATAATTAAATAATAAAAATATATATATATATATATATAACACTTTAATTTCATAAAAATATAAATATAGCACTATATTAGTTCCACAATAGGAATACGTCTTTCTATAATACTGATATATTGTTCTAGAATTCAAACAGCCATAAGAAAATTGATTCCACCATAAGTATTTAGACCATTACAAATCAAAACTAAAAACTAACAAACAAAAGTAATAAAAGAAGATACTATGCGATTTTAGGTTTGTGTTTAGGTTTTTTATGGAATAAGAGAAGATACTATGCGAGATAGTGTATAACAAAAATATAAATTATTTGTATACGGTCCGGATCGGTACCAATCCGGAACTGTGGGGTTCAATCCGGAACCAATCCGTGGACTACGGATTTTTAATTCTTCATTCCGAAACCGAACCACGGATTCAAAAAACCAATCCAAACCTACCGGATTGGACTGGACTTGATCGGATTACTGATTTCACGGATTCCTTACTCAGCCCTAAAAGAAACATCTTTTTATAATGAAAAAATTAGTGAAACATTCCTCTCCAACTTTATATAGTAAAAGAGGTTCAAAATATATATTTTTTTACTAGTTAAAGTCTCTTGATGAAATTTCTCTGGGATTATATCAAAGAAATTTTGAAATTTCTCTATGTCGGGGGCAAAATTTCTCTTAGTCAGGTGAAATTTCTCTGTGAAAATGTTAAGGGACTTTAACTATATGTCATTTATCTTATAAAGTCTTAATATTAGAGATCTTAAAAAAAAAAAATCCTTTTATAATTTGCATAATTTAAATCTTATAACAAAACACTCATTTTTTATTATTATTTTGAACAAGCTACAATCCCCACAACTATTTTAATGGAGGTTTGTTTGTATGATTTAAGTTATCTAAATTATAAAATTATTTTTTTCTACCCAGCAAATTATGATTTAACTATTATACAATAGTCTCTTATTGGTAACATTTTAGTTTAGAAAATATTTTTTACCTTTTAATGGTGAAAATATGTGTATTAATTATAGTGGAGCGGCTTCAAAGGTAGATTATAAATTTCAAACTGCGAATCAAACTAATCCAAAGTTAACGGATAGATGGGTGTGGATCAGGCAATTTTAGTGGATTGGACGATATTTTGCACAGTCCTAAAATGAAAATGAGATGTAAGATATAGGGCACTCAGGCAATAAGTCTATTTCTTAATCTTTTGGGCCATTAGGCCTAAGCTTTAATATTTGAACAAATTACTTAGAAGTCCTATTTAAAAGAGGAGAAATCTATTTAGTCCGACAACTTTTTGGAGACTCTCAAAAGTTCACTATGTATTTTTTTTTCTTCGTTTTTCTCTATGCATTAATTTTTCTTTACCTCTATCTCTTCCCAATTTTTGACGACCGATGACTACGCTTTACTTCTTATCTTTTTCTTTTTAATATATAGTCACCGGCGATCAACGACCATCATCGATTGGGGTTCGCCGGCAAAGGAAACGAGTTTCTAGCAAAGAAGATGAATAGATCTACTCAAATTTGATTTGGATTTGCTCAGATCTACATCAGATTTGAGTTAATTTACATGAGATCCGACTAGATCTAAACCAAAAATAGTTGTCGGAGTACAATCTTCTCTCTCTATATATCTCTCTCCTTTGATTTCTCAATTTTTCTACATTTTTTTTCAACTACACAGTTCTATTTTCCTATTTTAATGAAGAAAATTATCAAATGCTGAACAAGTTATTTTCGAGTTTTAGTTACAAGCGGTGAAAACTGTAAAATTTTACAATTTGAATTTTTTGATACTGAAATGAATCATTCTTTAAAACTATAAAATTTTACAGTTTCATAAAATTCTTTAGAACTGTAAAATTTTGTAGTTTCATAACATGTTTTCTAATTTGATTAATAAGGATAAATGTTTAATAGAACCATACTTTGAAACTGTAACATTTTACAATTTCAAAGCTTGCCTTTCACTTTGATTAATATTAGAGATTATTTGCTTAAACCCTATAAAAATTAAAAAATAACTTATGCTTTTTTTTTCTCATTGTTACTGGTTGTTGTTGTTATGTTTGTTTTTTTTCTTTTTTTTTTCCCCCAGTTTATCAATATTTAGCACATTTTGTTATTTTTTTTACCATAATTTCTTCATTTTTTTTCCCGATAATATTCTGAACATTTCGTGAGTCTCCGACGATATTCTTGACATCCAGCGAACATTCTGGACATTCCGGCGACTTCCAGTGACGTTCCGGCATACTTCCGGTGACTTGCAGGTGATGTTGAACATTCTGACGAGAAAGTCTGACGGTGGTAGAATGTAACAACGTTATTAAATTTACATAAAAAAAGAATTTTTGGTAACAATTAAAAATATGTATGACTAATTAGTACAAGTATATTGTTTTGGAATTAGACAAATTTTAAATTTTTTGTATAAAACTTATTAGTAAGTATCCCTTAATATTTTTGGGCCAAAAAAGATATAATTTATCTAAAAGGATAACTAATCAATTTATCTGTCTATATTTTAAAATTACTTAATTGGCTCAGATGTTGAAATTCAACAAGTATAATTTCTTATCAATTAAAATTTACCAAACTATTTATCTATTCAAATGAGACACATATCACACCACCTCCTAGCGATGGCCGTGGCCGGGGCGACTTCGTTTTTTAGCATGTCCTTATCACCGACAACATTTTAACTAATTTTCTCTGAAGGATATAAAATGTGCAAAGTATTTAGGATTTGAAACTGACAGATAGAAGTCATAGGCGGAAATTGAGGGAGATGTTTGAAACTCGTCCCCATGTCTCCAAATGCCTTAGAGATCAAAAAACGCCTCCTTCAAGGAGGTTTCAGTTCCTTGAAGCAGCTCAAGCATGTCCATTCTCTGCTTATCCGCCTTGACCTCGATCAAGACAACTATCTCCTCAACATGATCTTCAAACTCTGCTTCACTTCTGGTTCTCACACTACTACTCACTACACTAAACTTGTTTTTCACCAAACACAACAACCCAATATCTATCTCTACAATACGATCATAAGGGGATTCGTTTCCAATGATTGTTTCGACGAAGCTGTTCAATTCTATGGTTTAATGCGGAGAGACGGCTTTTTACCCAACAATTTCACTTTCCCTTTTGTTCTAAAAGCGTGCACCAGGCTTTCAGATTTCCAATTGGGTCTGAAAATGCATACCCTTGTGGTGAAAGCTGGTTTCGATTACGATGTGTTTGTTAAGACTGGTTTGGTTTGTTTGTATGCGAAATGTGGGTACTTGGGAGATGCCCATCAAGTGTTTGATGATATACCTGACAAGAATGTTGTTTCTTGGACTGCAATTATTAGTGGGTATATTGGGTTTGGTCAATTTAGGGAAGCAATTGATATGTTTCATAGGCTGTTGGAGATGGGTTTGAGGCCTGATAGTTATACAGTTGTTCGTGTTTTGTCTGCGTGTACTCAATTAGGGGACTTGAGTAGTGGAGAGTGGATACATAGATATGTAGTAGAAAATGGAATGGAAAAGAATATCTTTATAGGCACTGCTTTAGTGGATATGTATGCCAAGTATGCAAACATGGATAGAGCTCGTAGTGTCTTTGATGGGATGCCCGAGAAGGATATAGTTTCTTGGAGTGCCATGATTCAGGGTTATGCATCAAATGGACTACCAAAAGAAGCCCTAGACCTCTTTTACCACCTGCAAAGAGAAAATTTAAAACCTGATTGTTATACCATGGTTGGAGTTCTTTCTGCTTGCAGCAAATTAGGAGCGCTAGAATTAGGGGACCGGGCAAGTAGCTTAATTGAGAAAAATGAGTTTTTGATCAACCCAGTTTTGGGCACAGCACTCATTGACATGTATGCAAAATGTGGGAAGATGACTTCAGCTTGGAAAATCTTTAAAGGGATGAAGGAGAGAGACCTTGTGGTGTGGAATGCTGTAATATCTGGACTTGCCATGAATGGCTATGTCAAAGCTGCATTTGGTCTATTTGGCCAAGTAGAGAAATATGGGATAAGACCTAATGAGAATACCTTCATGGGCCTTCTTTGTGGGTGTACTCATGCCGGTCTTGTCAATGATGGTCGTAAGTATTTTAATAGCATGAATCATGTCTATTCTTTGACTCCTACTATTGAGCACTATGGATGTATGGTTGATCTTCTTGGCCGTGCAGGGCTATTAGATGAAGCCCATCAACTAATCAAAAGTATGCCAATGCAGGCTAATGCCATTGTTTGGGGAGCTTTGTTAGGTGGATGTAGGGTACATCGAGATACACAACTGGCTGAACTTGTATTGGAACGGTTGATTGAGTTGGAACCTTGGAACTCTAGTAATTATGTACTATTGTCAAATATTTACTCGGCATACCAAAGATGGGATGATGCAGAAAAAATCAGGTCATCTATGATTGAGAGAGGGATGAAGAAAACGCCTGGTTATAGTTGGATTGAAGTAGATGGAGTTGTTCATGAGTTCCTTGTGGGAGACACGACTCATCCCTTATCATATAAGATATATGCAAAACTTGGTGAATTGAGTAAAGAATTGAAAGCAGCTGGTTATGTTCCGACAACAGAATTTGTGCTTTTTGATATTGAAGATGAGGAGAAGGAGCATTTCCTTGGTTGTCATAGTGAGAAGCTAGCTATTGCATTTGCTCTTATCAGTACTGCTCCAGATTATGTAGTTCGAGTTGTGAAAAATCTTCGGGTTTGTGGCGATTGCCATATGGCCATAAAACTCATCTCAAAGATTACTGGTAGAGAGATAATTGTTAGGGACAATAACCGTTTCCACTGCTTTATTGAGGGGTCATGTTCATGTAAAGATTATTGGTGAAATAAGAGACAAATTAACCCTTGTATGGATGATAACATGACATGACCCTTTTACTACGTATTTTGATGGAAATTTATGCTACATTTTTAATGAGAAGGAAAAACATGTGACCAATTTTTCCGAATAATCTCTTGCACTCTCATCTACCTGATAAGAAGAAAACTGGTGTTAGTGTTTTTGTAATTTATTGATGAGAATGCTGTCAACTGGGTAACAGACATGGAATAAGTAGAGCTTGATTGATCCTGAGCTGTACAGAGCAGCCAATGGGAATGATCCTGAATCTCTGTTCCAAGTTGTGGCCATGTCAGGTCTTGTTGAATTCTTGTGTCAACTCGGCAACGTAGCTAAGTTACTCTCTCTCTCTCTCTCTCTCTTGGTCTCTTGTACTTCTTTCTTGTAGCCTACTTTTAAATTATTTTTAGTTTTGAAATTCGAACGAAATGCTGTGTAATTAGGGCATAAATTTGGATTTTTTTAGTGTTTATCATACAACTCTCATGAATAGAATGTTAGTAAAATCAAAATGTTGTTTAGGTTATGGCTCTGAGATCTGTGAATTGGAAGATTTTGAGTTTGTGGTTAAATTTTTGATATGGGAGAATGGAGTTTGGCTTTGCTGTTAATTTTGGTGTTTTGCACTCTAATTTTCCTCCTTTGGGGCTTAAAATATGGAATGAATTGTTGTTTTGGTTTTATTGTTAATTTTAATAAGAGCCTAATACTGTGACTGCATGAAACAAGTAGGGAAAATAACAAAATGGGGTGTAACTGGGGCAAAATTTTTACAAATCAGTTGGGAGTTTTAAAAAATTACAACACAAGTGGAAAAATGAAAAAATATATATTATAAAGCATGGAATTTTTATAACGTAGGATGAAAACACCCTTATCTCTTTTAGCCTCTTCTGCAAACCTCCTCTAGCCCCTTCCTCTGCTCTCCCTTGCCACCCCCATCACTTCTCTAACCTCCGTCATCCATCCCCTCCACCCTCCACCTCTCCCCTACCCACCCCCGACACTCTTCCATCCCTCCCCATCCCCACCCAACCCAACAACCTAGTCAACTCAAATTCTAGCCACCAGAACCATCCAAACCCTTCTAGTACCTCTCATCGCCACCCTGCACCTCCTTTCCCCCGCTATTGCAAATTTTTGCAAGATGCAAGTGGATTATGTGCAGTGTTATCTCCTAGTTTCCAATCTCTGCTTTGATTTTGTGAATGCCTGCACATATTATTTTATAAAACAAGGGGGGTGCATATGGTATGCCCTCTATAATAAAAGTATAAAATTTATGGCATAACTTTTCTCATTACCAAAAGTATAACTGATGTAGGACAGTGCTGGATTTTAAAAACAGATGTTATTTGATGGCCTAAATAGTAAGTAATTTACGATTTTAACGGTTAAATTCAAGGCTAATAGGTAGGGGAAGGGATTATGGTTGATTTGGGGTGATTGGATAGGATTTTGAGGTTGAAAAGTGCACTTTTTGAAGTTTTTGATAACTCAGGGTGTCCGGGCCAGCTTGTGCGCACCTCGACTAATCCCTGGGGGACCAATCCCACCGTCCACTAGCGGGGGGCCCATTTAAAGCCAGAGTAAAGCTCCGTATGGACTGGCCCAACACAAGAGTTGATAGCACCTAAGAGGTTTTGAACCTAAGACCTAGAGAGAAGCAAACTCCTAAGTCCCAAGCCTCCACCACTAGGCCAACCCTTGGGGTTTTTTTTGAAGTTTGTAAATAGTAACCCGAGAATAGCAACTAGTGTGCATAGAAGAAAAAAGAGAAGAAGAAGATAGGTCTAGGAATCACTCCTAGAATCCCTTAGGCATCACACACAGGGTTTGATTACCTCACACAATCCATAAGAAAGCTTCAAAGCTTTTCAAATTCTCTAAAATATCAACTCTATTAAGTTATAAGTATTACATGGCTTTATATAAAACTAGTAAACTTCCTAAACCAACTAAAGCCAAAAAAGGAAACTGCTTAACCTAATTTGACTTTCAAAACCAATTTAAGACAAAAAAGAGAAACATAAATAAAAATCAATTGAATGATCCTTATAGCCTATGTCAGCAAATATGAAAAATACTTCAATACCCCTAACCTATAATTCCTAGAAAACATAAAAATAATCATAAAATAAGACTCTAATAATACTAGAAACATAATTATATTATGTATGATTCCTATAAGTTTCTCTTTGAAATCACGTCAATGTCCAAATATCGTCATTTTTTTTGAATTTAGGCTTCCTTGAGCTGCTTATATTTTGCATCAATAACTTTAGCTTACCACAAAAGTATAACTTTCACTTTAAGATGCACATTATAAATTCACCAGTCATAACTTTTGCCACAAATTGGCACATACCACAAACATTCATAACTTTCACCACAAAAGTCGTTAACTTCTTTATAATGTGCCCCTTTTTAGGGTGCTCATCATAGATTTTCCCATAAAACAAAGGTACAAATGAATACAACTGATTTTTATTGGTACTGAGGGAACTGCATTCAGCAGCCTTGCAAATTCGAGGTCATAATTGAGTTATCACATTCATAAATTGTCGGTGTTTAGTACTCATGCTCATTTGTTTTCCCTGTTTTAGAAAATTACTCTTTTTGTCTGTATTGTACTTGTAGTACCCTGATGAGGTTTTAGAGTCATGGGAATAAGAAAAATATTAAAACTGACAGAAAATTAGTTTCACGAACAGCAGCTTATTTTACTTGAAATGTAATATGTATGTTTCAGATTTTATATGCTATAGATCTCCCTTGTTCAGTGGATTATCTTGGAGCCAAGGGGTAAGATTTGTTCTATTTTGTTACTAATGGACTAATATGTTTTTCTATTATTCATTGTGTTTTATAATTGAATTGAAGAAGCAGTGCTCTTGGTCTGTTCGACTACTCAATAAATCCTACAATCATGTGGCTTTCAAGGTGCACACATTTTGTTCACAAAAAGTATTTACTGCTGAAACATTGGATTTGCAAATTTGAAAGTCGGATAGCAATATAACACACTGATGTAATTGGTAGGTTAAAACTACATCTCCGAAGAAATATTGCATGCGACCAAGCATCACACTATTAAACCAAAATCAACTTGTGATTTCACTGGTATGTTATAACTTATATTGCGCCTGAAGTTTATATATTGCTAAGTTCTTAGAGAAAGAAGAAATTAAATCAAAACTACTATGTTTGCTGGGCATACATATAAAATTAATTAAGTATTGATAAAAAGGGAATGGATAAGGCTTTGACTTTGTCTTGAAAATTGAGTTAGGAGTACTGCTCATTTGGTTTGTATTTGAATAGAAATACTTTCTTATCGAGTATTTGAACTTAGTGGATGGCAGTAAGTATATCAGGATCTACGGAAACATCATGATTCGTAAGTGATAATGAAATTAAATTGATATCATGGTAAACAAACTGAAAGATCGAAACTCATATGTTTGCCTAGGCATACATATAAAATTAATTTAGTATTGATACAAAGTGATCCAGCCTATTTTTACAATCCATCTCATAATCCAGACAGATCATCAACTCAATTTACTGTTCTTTCTTCATATAACATCAGGAAATCATGTCGGTGCACATTAATTCTAAGTTGATTTTATTCTGGGTTCTTTTTTTCCGTCAACTCAGTCTCAAGTCTCAACTGATACTTTGATATCTGGAGATGCATTAACTTGTTGCAAAGGGAAAAGACTATCTATGTTGTTAATTGGTTGTTCATATTCAGAGCAGATTTTGGGAAGTATTAATGTGATTCAATTCAGTAGGACTCCTTCATTGACTTAGCTCATGCTCTTCAGGGTTAGACATGCAAAGCATGTGTTGGTGTTCATGGAAATTGAATTATTCCACCCTATTTGTTTCATCTCCAGAATATTAAGTTCTATTATCATAACATTTAATAACAAGGCATACTCAGATGTACTGGCATAATTGAAAAGCTCAATAAATAACAAAATGAATGACTTGCTCTAACATTCGAGTTAAGCAGGTTACCTTATGCTTTCTCTGAATTCAATCTAATATTGTTTTGATTCTCAGTTATCTATTGTTAATTATTGGAGATAAGAATTGAAAAGGTTACAGAATTTGAAATAAACATAAATTGCCTAAGGTTCTGTTTGGATGGATGGATGTCAAATAAAGGGATTTGAGGTTTAACTTTTTAAAAATTTTAGGGGAAATTACAATGACACCCCTTGAGGTTTACTTTGATTGCATTAATACCCTGACCTATTGGAATTTACATTCTCCTCCATGAGGTTTACAATCACATTACAAATTTCCCCATCAATTAGTCAACAGTTAAGTCAACTAAC
The DNA here is from genome assembly GCF_055761805.1 of Camellia sinensis. Classification (NCBI taxonomy): domain Eukaryota; kingdom Viridiplantae; phylum Streptophyta; class Magnoliopsida; order Ericales; family Theaceae; genus Camellia; species Camellia sinensis. Next base: position 96,080,007 of record NC_138962.1, read on the forward strand.
AATTTTTTTATGATGTGAGCAATTAAATTTTTTGAAATGCCAATTTCAGTTTTCAATCACATTTACAAATTCCCCCATCCATTAGTCAACATTTAAGTCAATTAACAGTTTTTTACACGATGTGAGCGATTAATTTTTTTGAAATGCCAACTTGGCCCTACCATTCTCTTAGTGGATGTTTAGAAAGTTGCTATTTTAGTAGATTATTTTAGTTTTTGACTATTTTAGGAGGCTAAAATTTTTATATTTGGTAAGATAGTTTGATTTTTTTTGTAGTTTGATATAATGTTTGTGAGAGAAAAAGTGAAATGATTATGGATTTGATGTGACATTTTACCTTATTAATTATTTTAATCTATTTTGTCTTTTAATGTTATTTTAGCCAAAAAAGCTAAAAAATCAATATTTAACCTCTTTTCTCTATCTATATGCATGGCGGCAAAAGAAAACTGTTGTTTTACTGTTGGTGACAACTTCTTTGATGTGATTGCTATTGTCTGGTGCAAGAATAAAGAGAAAAATTGTAGACACATTCTCTCACTATATTGATGTATAGTATTTTTATATGTACATGTGTGTTGAATATGATTTACATAATTGTAGAGAATGTGGTGGGTTTTGCCCTCACATTCTCTCATTATATTGATGTATAGTATTTTTATGGGTGCATGTGTATTGAATATGATTTACATATGACATTTTGTTCATGCTTTTCAATTGAGTTGAGCAAACAATGCAAAAACACAAGTGTCAAGTGATAAAAACACACATGCTTTTCAATTGAGTTGAGCAAACAATGCAAAAACACAAGTGTCAAGTGATAAAAACACACTAGTATAAATGAACAATTCGCAGCTGGCTCAGCACATTACCAACCCGCCATGAACAACCATACCCACTGGCCACCAAGTCTCACTGCTCCACCCCCACAATTCATGAATTATCGAACAATTAACCAAGATTATCTATGGATGAACTAGCCAGCTTCAATTATTTTTATTTATTTATTTATTGTTTTTATTTTTTTGTAGCTACTGCTTGGGCATGGGACATGAGAGCTAGGGGTGTGCATAATACCGCCGAAACCGCCAAAACCGCACCGAACCGCACCGCCAAGGCAAATTCGTTATTATTTGCCAATCGAACCGCCGGTTTTTGGTAAGAAAAATGGCAAATTGTAGTGGCACTTTTATCAATCCGCCGGTTTCTATTTTTCTTCCAAACCGCACCCACCCGCACCGTTATTAAATCATGTTTTATAAGATTCTAAAAATTCTTTTTTACTTAAGTTTGCTTGTTGTTCTATATCTTAGAATATAATATTACATTACTGCTCGAGGAGAATTTTATGTATTGTATTTGATCATTGTAGCTTCTACAGATGCTTGTAATGAACTGATGGCATAATCGTTGATATTATCATGTTGTTGCTACACTTGCTGCATCAGAACAAAACTTCGCAAGATGCTTAATATCACGGTATCTCTCGTCTTTTTTTTACTTTTTGATTTAAGTTTTGTAATTTGAATTATATTTTTTATAAACCGTCAATCTGCCCGAACCGCCAAGGCAAATCCGTCATTATTTGCCAATTGAACCGCCGGTTTTTTATAAGGAAAATGGCAAATTCTAGTGACACTTTTATCAATCCGTCACTCGCCATACGATTTCTATTTTTCTCTCAAACCGCACCGACCCGCACCGCGCACACCCCTAATGAGAGCATCAAAAGCTGAGGGGCTATGAGAAGCTGGGACTACAAAATGTGAAGCATTTGCTTGGTGGCCCTGCCTAGCTCAGTTGAAGGAAGTTTTGAGTTCGTGATTAGATTATGAATTTGGATAGCGATTTGGAAGGAATAGAAAAAATGTGAGTGAAATATATATATATTTTTTTTTTTCCTTTCCTTGTTGTTTCCAAATTTTTGTCTAAAATTATGATTCAAGCACATGGTGATGAGAGAAATTTTTGTTTGATTTGTGGCCCAGTCATTATTCATCTCCTTTTCCGCCAAATTAATTTCTCAACAAACTTGTTGGTTTTGTTTCGTTTTCATGATTGATGATGATGTAGTACCCGAGTTCACGTGGATTATAATGAAGGAAAGGGAAATGCCAATAATAATAAAAAATAAAAAAAATAAAAAATTTGAAAATAAAAGTTGAACTTATGATTTCAATAATAGATTTTATATCAATATATATTATAAAAATTTATTAATTTGTATAACATTAATTACAATAAATATATATTTGTGAATTACAGATTTAAGTAGAAATTTAAAAAGAAAAAAAAAATGTGATCCACCTTTTCTTTCTTTTTTTTTTCAAATTTTTTAAATTCTTATTATAATCTAAACACAGCTTAAATGCAATGCACACGAGAGCTTCATTAATAGGAGTGGACCTTGTTTGGAATTGATTGAATTTGCCACTATGAGGAAAGGTCTTGGTTTTGTTATGATTAGCAACATCACGGAAGAAAAACGATAAAAGAGAAATAAATACATGCAGCTCCCTGCCTATTTAACAGATAATGATTTCAAATGCAAAAAAGAGACAAGGTCATCATGATATATATATATATATATATATTATTAACTTAAATAAATATATATCTATATATATAACAGTTGAATTTATAATGATGTGTTTTTTTGTTTTAAGATAAATTACAAATATGTTTCACAAAATGGTATTATTATCCATGTTTGGTTCTAGAAAATTAAGTTATTTATTTTTTGTTTTTTATTTTTAGTGAATTTTTTAAAATATTTTACACAATTTTTTTATTTCTTGTAGATACACCTAATCTAAACACACTTAAAAAATATTTGTGAAAAAAACTTAAACAAATTCATCAAGTACAAAAAATATACAATAAAAAGAAAAAACAAAACAAAACAAAACAAAACAAAACAAAAATTCAATACATTTTCATATTTTCTTGTATTCAATGATTTTTTTTTTTTTAAATTATACAAATTTTTTTTTACTTCTTAAGTATATTAAGATTAAGTGGATTTAAAATTTAAAATATTTCAAAAAATCATTAAAAATATAAAAATATGAATTGAAAATTCAAATAACTATTTTTGAAAATTCAAAACCAAACAAGGTGATTGTCATTTTCTTTGAAATGATATGAACAAAATATCTACATTTTTTTATTAGTTTCTACATATAAAGGTTTAGGGGCAAAAATGTCATTTTTATCCCAATGTTAACTCCGTCAAAATAATTATACTGTCATAAGAGTTAGTGTGATTTCTCAAACATGAAGGAGAAATTTGTATTAAATCCAAACATTAAGGGTGTTAGTGTAATTTACCCTTTATGTTTTTATTTTATTTTATTTTTTGACAATAAAGTTATCTCTCATAGTGAAGGTTAAAGGCTTTGTTTGGCATAAAAAGCCTAGGTTAAAATAGTCACAAAAAACAAAATAGGTTAAAAAATTAATAAAACAAAACATCACATTCAAACCATAATCATTTCATTTTTTTCTCACAAAAGTCAAAAAAGCCAAAAAACTTATTTCATATAAGACTTTTTAACCTTAAGCTAAAATAGCTAAAAAAAATCAAAAAATCAACCCATATTCCAAAACAAGGCAAAGTAACTTCGCTATAGCCATTCTTTATGATACACTTGGTTGCAAATAGATACCAAGCTTAACATTATTAAAAATGAATTATACTACACTTACCATTTACATTTAGGCCAGGTTTGTTTGTACAAACAAAATTAGATTGGATTAAGATTTTTGTGATTATTAGTGATGGGAATATTGATTTTTTTAGATTATGTATCTTATCTTATGTTTAGAATGATCTAAGATTGTAGGGATAGATTGACAAAATTTCATCAATTTTGTAGTTTAGCCACTCAGTCCAAACTTTTACCGTATCTTCACATTTTCTTTTGGAATTCAATAGTCTCCCTATGTGGATATCATGTTTGGGTGAACTATTAATGTAAACCCTTATTTTCTTAGCCAAATGAGAGCTAGATTTTGTTGAATTATTAATCCAATCCCAAGACCGTATATGCCTAAACAAACACAATCAATAAATATTATTTATTCTAATAATATTTTCATCTTCAATTTCAAAATCCTAATTTTTCTTGAAAAAGTTAGTGTAACATCACTCTTCAACTTTGGATAATAAGAGAGATTCAATATGTTTTTTTTTTTAATTAGTTAAGGTCTCTCGATAAAATTTCTCTGTGATCATATTAGAGAAATCTCAAAATTACTCTGTGAAATCAGAGAAATTTCTATATGTCGGGAAAAAGTTTCTCTTTGTTAAATTTTATGTATAAAAATATTGAGAGACCTCAATTACTATAAAAATATTATATATTATTTATCTTACAAAATCTTTAATATAAGGAACCTTTAAAAAAATTCCCCATTTTTCTTCCATTCCCAACTAGAACCTAATTGAGTTCTTTATTTCTACACGTAAATTAGGATTAGGGAGTGTCAAAGAGCCATCATTCGGAGTAATTATCCTGTTTTCGGGAGAATTCCGTATTGACGTTCTGCCTAACTAATAGTAAGTGATAGAGATGCTAACGGATCGATTTTGGCGGTTTAATTTGTAGTTTGGGTTTATCCGTATGTCTACGGTTTAGGAAAAATTAAACTCGCAATCGCCCGCAATACAGATTCCGTTTTGTACGGATAGGATTCACAGATGTGCGAATAGTTATGAACAGTTTACGGATTAAGATTTTTCTTTTAAAAATTTATTTTTTGACTTATTTTTTCCCATGTTTTAAATATATTTTTTTTATTACAGAGGATTCAACACTATCCTTCATTAAAATTAGATTGCAAAAAATTATAATGAAAATTAAATAAAAACCAATATAGAAAAAAAAATATCACGTAACTAAATTTGTAAAAAATTAAAAAAATTCCAATTGAGTAATAAGTATTCAAATATGGTACTGTGTGATATTATTATAATGTTAGAACCTGCAAGTTTGATAATCAGATTAAAGTAAGTGAGAGAAGAGAATAGTACATACTTACAACCACCCATTACATGATCATCATCCAAACGCATAATAAAAATTAATTTTGCAAAATAAATAAATAAATAAATATGTAAAAGATTTATCAAATTTTCATAATTTTATTTTTTGTCAAATTAGTTTATATTTTATCAAATTGACGATTTTGCCCTTAAAATTGAGCAATAGTATCTTCAATTGTCCTTATTTGGAATAAGATTCAAAATTTAGGATCAAATGTATCACAACTGAAAAATCAGGGACTAAAGTAATACGAGCCCCAAACTATAGAGAGTGTTAGTATAATTCATCCTAAATTTATTGAGGAATAGTAAAATTAAAATAAAACAAAATTACTTGAGGTAGTTTAATATTTTACAAGTAACCAAACAAAACAATTGATTTTTTCTGACAAAATGCCTAAATTTTTTTTTCCTTCTTATAATTAAACAATTGTGTTTCTCCCCTTTATTTTTATTTCCCTTTCTTTTCATTCTCTTTAGAACCAAGTGTTAAGTTTTGTGAAGCGAGCAGACATGACATGGATGAATAGGAAGCAGCTTGCCTCCAGTCCCAGATCAGATTGGACGGTATTGTTTAGCTTGTGACGGCTCACAACAGGTCCCGTTTTAATAATCTAAATTGTTCAATGTGTAGAACTCGTCGAGTACTGTATGCTTGTAAAAAATTGCATTGATCGGATATCGATAGTCATGTAATCAAATCGGTTTTGTATAAAAAAAAAATGGATGGTAAACAAATTAACGATTGATAAAAAATTGATCCGATGAGATAGCTATCGATTTCCGATCAACGTTACTTTTATAGATATATAGTACTCGACAATAACTACATATTGGACGGTTCGAATTACCAAAGCAGGGACTTGTGGTGGGTCCCCACAGGCTGGACAGCACCGTCCAGTCTAATTTTGGACTGGGGGCAAGCTGCTTCCGAATGAATATAATTCTTGTCCTTCTTCTTCTTCTTGCTCTTTTTTTAGTAAGTTTTTTTGCATGGTGAAAGGGTGACACTTCCAACTAAAATGCACTAACGACCAAGAGAGAAAGAAGGAAAGAAATTAAGGCCTTGCTTGGGAAGTGTGGATTTTAGTTTAAAAGGTTTTTTTTTTTTTTAAATGTTAAAAAATTGACAAAATTTCAACTCATATAAAAAAGTAAAAAATTCTTCTCATTCATTTTATTTTTTGTACATATTTTCATAAAAAATAAAATAAAAAGTCCTTCTCAAACATATTTAACTTTTTCACAACATATTTTAATCAAAAAATCATTAAAAAAACTTCACTCTCAAATAGGGCCTAAAGTGTGCTCAAGTAAAAATGTGTAAAGGTTGAGTGAGAAGTTTAATTAGCAATGATGTTTTAGCATAGAAGAGAGTTGCCTTACGTTTGCACACCAGAAAGTGTAGCTTTAAAGTTGGTCAAAGTTTACAAGTTTAGGAAGAGGGAACTTGGGAGAACATGATAAATTGCATATCTAAACTTTATTATAGGATACCACATCATAGTTGGCTTTTGGCAATTGAAAATAGGTAATAGCCAACTAATATGCTACTAATGAATTATTGAACGGGGTAAATTATAATTTGTCCTCTTTATATTTGGTATTTTTTTTTTTTTTTGGCTCTTGAATTTTTCTTTTCAATTTAAATATTCGTATCTCAAATTTTTTCTAATTTACTCTTAAAATTAACTTATATTCAAAATTAGATAAAAATGTCACACGACATAAAAATATATTATTATATTCATATATGAATTTGTGTCAAAGGTATGAATTGTATATAATAAAATATTTTTATGTCACATGAATTTCAATTATCATTTTCTGTCTAATTTTATATGTAAATTAAATTTTAAAATAAATTAAAATATAAAAAGTCAAAGTAAAAAAAAAATTAAGAATCAAAATAAGAAAATAATCATACATAAAAGGTAAAGTGTAATTTACCAACGTATATGCTATAGAAAGGGCCAAAGGAAAGTGATCATTACTAGTATTGAAGTCTTCCATTACCTTTGGCAAACAAACAAATAAATAGGAATTGTGACAAGTTGAGTCTTTTGACTTTTCATTACTTCGTCACATCTTGTTGATTTTGACTTCTGGTAGTTGGAATTTCATTAATTCGTGACATCTTGCTGATTTTGACTTCTGGTAGCTGGAGTTGTCTTTTTAAATTTCTAGGGAAGATTCATATTGATTTGTCCATTAGTGAGACGTGGTCAACAATGGAGCTCATGTGTTGTCGGCATTGTTAAGTTGTCATTAACTGTCAAATTTAGTTGTTTTATGATTTCACGGGCGTCGTTTGGAAAAAATGGATTGGGTGGGTTCGGGATTATCTTAAGCATGAAAAGATAAAATAAAATTTTTAATTTAATAAAATAAAATATAACATTCAACTAAAATGACCAAACTATACATAGACATATCTATGTATATACCTCTCATCTCCTTCATCTCCAGGTTATTCTTTTATTTTTTTTGATTGACTCTTTACTCTAGATCGCAGATCTCTCTCTCACTCACATTCTCCCTCTTTAGGGTTTCATTTTCTCTCTCTCTCTCTTTTCGTGACTACCGCGGCCACTGTAAATGGTAGTGGGCGTCAAATACCATCCTTAGCAACACATTGAGATCTGGATTAATGATGGAAACAAACTCCGGATCATCACCCATGGCGGATGAGTTCATTGAAGCAATGCTCAATCTCCAAGCTGATGACACAATCATACTTTGCAGTGTTGAGCTAGCGATGATTCTCAAATATCGACCGGGACATCACTCCGGCGTTGCTATCGTCATCGGTCTCCGCTTGGGTTTTCCATTACCGGCGAAGGCCTCTCTCGCCACTACCACAATCTTTTCTGTTTCTCCGACATCCTCATCACCATTTCTGTTGTCGTCGCATTTACATCTCTTAGATCTACCATCTTCTTTCATTTTTGAATCCAAACCTACCGATCTCCATTATCTTCTCATTCTCTGTCTTCTTGTCGAGTTTGGTTTTGAGTTTTGGTATTCTTGTGCAGATTCTTGTTGGAAACAATTTGTCTTGAATTTTTCAGTTGGCGGTCTTTAGGTCTTCAAAACTTAGCAATGATCTCGTCTATATAGAATAAAAATTTGGTGCTTCAAGTTGCATTACTTAGTCGCTTTCTAAAGACAATATTTGCACCCACTAAAAAATGTGTAGAGGGCTCCAGCAAATTCGCCTCCAAGATACAATGAAACCTGATCTAAAGATCAAGTCTACCGGTGTTTGCACTAATGACAATAAATCATAATACTCTTGATATAATCAAGAAAACCATGACACTGATAATCAAGTCTGCAGAATTTGATTACTAGTAAGAAAACAGAAACTTGCTTAAGAAACTCTTGATCGAAAACTCTAAATCAAAAGGGACAGAGAAAGAGTATTGCAAAATGCTTTCTGGATTTTTGAATGGATTGAAATGGCTGATTTCACATCCTATTTATAGGCCTTGATGTATCTGATCGAATGATCATGTCCCTTGATCATATTCGATTAGATCTGACCGCTAGATCGATGATCTATGACACAGATCATTCTCACATTGAATATATACCTTGACTAATCATACCTGATCATGATCGGGTGCCATCTCATCGGTATGATTGCACGCATCTCCAATCAACGGCTATGATCAAACTGCTCTAGATCAGACACGCAACTGTTTAATCGGTTGGTTGACTCATCGCCAATGGATACCACATCACTGCCATACGGAGTTGACTGTATTTCACGTCACCCATGCCACGTTGGATCCATGTCATCATTCGAACCTGTCCAATGCAAATAGGAAAACGCCCTCATGGCACCTTGTGCCGATACGTCCGTACCAAGTGCAAAGTGCGCTATCAAATGCCACATAGCCCACTGCCTACGCTATGAGCACGCGCGTGTGTGTGTACGTGTCCGGATTGTGCGAAGTACCATCCTTGTTGTGTGAGTGCATGCACACTAGCATCAATTCCACAATTCTATATTCAAAGAAATATTTTATGTAGCACTTTATTAAGTGCTCTATGTTTTCTTTTCTTTCCAATGTGAGACAAAGTCCCCAAACTTATTTCAAGCTTTCCAAAGAAAAATAAGGAAGGTTTTAAAAACACCCAAAAACTAAACTATAAATTTTGAAAATTCCCCAACAATTCTTAAATATGTTTACCATGTCAATACATATGAGAATGGAAATAAAAATTTGTTGTAGTTTGGTTTTGGTTTTGTTGTTGTAGATTCTTAGATCTGTTGCATATTTATTGTACGGTTTTGATTTATTATACGACAATGCTACGTAGCTCAAATTTTGTGGCTCAAAAGTGGTTCAAATGGCCAAAACGACGTCGTTTTGAGTACAGAACAACATAAAAATGGCCAAAACGACGTCGTTTTGGCCATTTGAGTCACTTTTGAGCCACAAAATTTGAGCTACGAGACATTTTCCTTTATTATAGGTCTCTATCTTTCTATATATATATATATATATATATATTTTGTTTTGTGTTTGATTATTGTTGAAATCTTGCTGGAGAAGACAGATAATGGACTTTTTGTTATTGTTGTTGTTGAACATATCTTGATAAATTGAATAGATAATTTGATATGCTTGATAAATTGTAATAGATAAAAAAAAATGAACAAATAAAAATTGAACAGATAGATAAAATAATTTTAAACAGATAAAAAAATGAATAGATAGATACAAATTTGAATAGATAGAAAATAATTTGACAGATAGATGTAGATTGAACAGATAAGTTAAAGGCAAAATTGAAATAAAATGTCTTCCAAAACAACAAAAAAGATTTATCACTAAACTATTTAACAAAGCGTGAACTTCTCACGAACAAAAAAATATCCACCGGACCTAATACCTTAGACAATTGTTAGATTGGACTTTTTAAGAATTTTCTTTATAAAAATTGGATGGCACATGAAACTCAATGGATTAAGAAATCTTTTAAATTTATTGGGATTGTTAGGTGTAATTTATGGAGTTATTTATAATTCATTTTATTTGTTATTTATTTTTCTATTTTTAAATTTTGGAAACCTGTGCTATAGAGAATAAGTCACACAAAAAAAAAAAAATTTATTGAAAGGTAGGAAGAAATATACCTTTAACTTTTTTATCTGATTTTCAACTTTAAACTTATTAAAAATTACACTAAACAAGCCCACTATAAGTTAATGTTATGGGACTAGTGTGAAATTTCCCAATAATCATTCAAGTATATGTTCCATTACAAGTTGATGTTATGGGACTAGTGTGAAAATTCCCCAATAATCAATCAAGTATGTGTTCCATTACCTTTGGGGACGTGTCCATATTCCAAAACTGACACATTTTTTAATATGTTTTTGGAGAATAAATTGATATGGTTTATACAATGGAATAATTTTTTTTTTTGGTTTATACAATGGAATAAAATTGACATAAATCCTTCACTTTAATTAAGAATTAAAAGAGTAATATTTTTAATTGAATTTACCATTAAATTTAATAGTTTTTACAAATAGAGTTAAGCTGGGAGATTAAATTAAAACATTTCTTATACATTGAGAATTAAATTGTCATAAATTAATATCGGAAACTAAAATAATACACTCATACTCAAAAAGATAATTAATACATAATTTTATATTTATAGTTATGAACTTACACCTAACTAATTTAACTAAAAATCATAAACTTTTAAAAATAAATAAAATATCCCGCATTGTCAACTGCAAGTAATATAACTATACTCACTAATATTTTTAGGCATGTGTGAGATTCAGAAAATGATTTCACATGAATTATTGAAGAGATTCAATGAAAAGATGGGTTTTATCTTGTAAATCTATAAAGATAAATATGGTTGATACCACCCAACCGGGATTGTCGGTCAGGGAAATTCTGATGATTGCTTTGGCAAACTAGCAAAAAGCTAGCTTTTAGCTTTTTTAGGCAAAAAAATTAACTTTTTTATCCAAGTCACTATCCAAAAAGCTAATTTTTTTGGTTAAAAAAGCCAAAAATTAACTTTTTACCAACTTATTAATTACAATTGTTCAAATAAAGAGAATAGAAGAATAACTTGTAAAGTGTTTATATGTGTTTGTTGTAGAGATGAAACATACCTCTCTTTTGTAGGACACTTTTCTTTTATAGAGATGGCTTGATGACTTTTCTTTCTTAGGCTAAACCCATTATTAGGACTTGTTTGGATTCATCTCAATAAATTGGAATACTTTTGTATATTTTGGGCTACATAGTACCAAAATTATTAGTAATTTTGTACTCTAGTTGGACCATGTGTGTTGATGTCATCATGCTTGAATTTTAATTCGTGTAATGCACCACGGGCTTCTCCAAGTAGGACCCAAAAATTGAGAATCTCGTGGTCGCACATTAGAGCATCTCCACTAAATTTTTTTAAATTCGGTTTCAAATTTTAAGCCTAGTTTGGGAAGACTAAATAAGTGCACTTTTTGACTTTTTATGAAATATGGGTTGGGTTTGGGTTGGGTTTGAAGTGATGTGTTAGAGAGGTGATGTGACTTAAATAAGATGATATGACTTAAATAGGATAGTGACTTTTTGACTTTTTGTCTTTTTTCAATTATGCCAAACTTGGCCTTAATATATGTTAATTTGAAATAAAAATTCTCTATTCGATAGGTCAATTTTGTTATTCTATTATGCAATGCATGTCATAGTGTAGTACACATTACTGTTGAGATTAATAAAAAAAATAAAAAATAAAAATTGACAGAAACCTAGAACTTGTCAAATTTGATGTTGGGTTTAAAACAAATGCCAACTTATCATTTGGCATACTAGGTGAGCTTCATTCTTCTCGTCAAAATTAAGATATTGTTATGCTGCAAAAAATTTGGCACTTCGATTAGTACTCTTCCAACATCTAAAACTAAAACATGATAATCTCTAAAATAGAAAGAATAAAAAAAATTACAAATATGTGGAGACGATTAAAATTACGGGCACTCGGTTCATATTTAGATTTTCTTTGATCAAAAGTCCACACTCTAAAATACTTTATTCATAAGGACAAATTCTACAAAAATGACTAAACTGTCCATCTATATATATCGTATACATTTCCCAAAATTCATTTGCCTCCTTTCTCTCCCAAACACACACACACACACACACACACACACACACACACACACACACACACTCTCTCTCAAACCCTAGTTGTACCATGGAAGCTTTTGGAGGACCCCCATCGCCGGCTTGGCACTATCGTAATCTCTTCTCCTAATTGAGATCTTCTTTCTTCATCTCTGTCGCTTTCTCTTGCCGCCCTCACCGTCGTGATCTCCCTCACTGATATACATCATATAGATCAAAGTGGCTAATTACTTGGGGTTTCAAGGTAAGCAAAGCTTTTCCAAATTTATCAATTAGGCCAAGCCCTACTCCTCTACAGCCGCTTCGATCCTTCCTAGAGTAATTATCTACTTGGAAAACCAATTGTCCATTGCTACTATCGAAAACCGTGAATCCATCGGTCCCTTGAAAACTTATGCTCAATCTCTTCCACATTGTCAACACTTGATCATCACTTTCATTATTACTATTATCAATTTGATATTGATTTTGAAATTGATTTTGATTTCTACTACTAGAGATGGAGCATATTTATTTTGACACTATTGATTTTGATTTCATATTTATTATTCTTCATGTAGTATTTGTTTTTTATTTTTTATTTTTTTGGAAATTTTTTCCAAACCTTCTGAAATTTTATCTTATTTTTGATAGTTTTGCAATATATATATATATATATATATATCTGTCTCCGTCTATATCTATATATTGTTCATTGATTCGTTGATAATTTGTGGAAAACATTCTCTACATCAACCAAAATTAATTCATTCTCTCTGTACGGGGAGCAAATATTCAGGCAAGCCCATATTCCTTTCTTCCAAGCTCCGTTTCTGTCCGATCACCTGCGTGTACAACAGCAGTGAGCTACCCGGCGGTGTGTGGCCGAAAAACCCCTCCGACGACCAAGTTAGCACACACCTGAGGATAGAGAGGGTGAGGAGAGAGTTGGGTGTAAGTATTTCTCTTACCAAATGTTCCTCTCAGCATGGGGCGCAGACATGCTTATATACCTTCTGCGCTCCAAATATACTCCCAGTGATCTCTCGACACGTGGTTCTGCTACCCCATCTGTCAGCACAAATTTTACTAAACATCACCTAACCCGACTGCCAGCCCACTCTTCTAGGAGCTCGGCAGCCGGGCTGCAGCATCTCGGCTGTCAACGGTCATGCTGCGATTCATCCCCAGGTGCCCCCAACAACTGAGCTCCTTTCCAGCCATGCTCGACTGCGTTTCGGCGAAGCCAAGCTTGAGATTAGTCATACCAGTCAACCAAAGTCCTTCCTGCCGAGCTTCAGGCATGAGCTTTCACGCCGAGCTATGGATGCATGCTTTCCAACCGCGCAACGCATAAACCGTGGAACCCTTACTTTACCGGCCTCCGTGCCGACAAGATGAAGTAGCCCGGTTCCACATACCCTTGCTATTGCCGAGCAAAAATCATTTCTGGGTGGACCTGGGATACGACGGCCCAAATGTGTTCGACCCACAATTTGCCTGGTATTACCATGGCCCAATCCAGACCATATTTTTCTCTCTCAATTGCCCTTTAATTCCGTTTGCGCCAGCATGACCGGGATTACCTGTTCCGACTGGGATAAACTCTTCCTCGGTTGATAATTTGCAAGAGGCAAACCGGGCTAATTTCCGCGCTCGGTTCCTTGTCTTGCTCGGTCGACGCTTTGTCTGAACTTCCTGTCTCTTTAACTCTGACACTGCCATTAATGGGGTCACGTGTCAATCTCCCATTGGTCCTCGAGCAGCCAACCCAGCCGTCCCCTGAAATTCAAATTTGGGCTGTTTTTCTTCCTCAATAAACATGCCCCCTCTCTCTTTAATTCATTCTCACTGACATTCCTCTGTTTCAAGCGTCTCTGAGCTCTTGCCCTTTCTCTCTCGCCATCCCTGAACTCGCGTTCGAAGAAGGAGCCTCTGCCTTTCATTGGTAAGTCCCCCAGCCCTTGTTATTACTATTTTCATTTCATATTTTTTTCTTTATAGCACTAAATCCGTAGGTTTTAGGGCCTCCCCCACCCAAAACCTTCAATGCCCCTTAGTTTCTTCGCTGTTCTTCAATTTCCCTGATGAACAATGAAGATCTGGGGCGGACCGGGCTCCAAATCTTCATCCGATCCCAAAAATCATTCAGACCGAGCAAATCTTTAGTTTGTCCCATCCTTAGTAGAAACCGGGGTAGCAAAAAGGACTTGGCCACTCGACCGGGCTAATTTCTGGTTCGCTTGAGCGACCGAGCTCCTTGGCTAGCCTTTACGACCGAGGTGGTTTGGCACAATCCATGACCGAGCTCAAGTCTAGCTCGTTTTGTACGACCGCGCTCCCACTTACAATTACCCTCCATTTTCCTGCAGAGTCCAAGGGGACCAAAGACCAATTCTGAGGCTTTCAAGGATCAAGCAGCCATTAATTCCCAGCCTGTGCCAAACCACCTCAGCCGAGCTAAATTAGTCGGTCACACATGGGGAAATTCCGCTTCCTTGTGGACACACCTGCTGCCTTGGCCGCCTTCAGAGAAGAATACGGTATCCCGGCAGATGTCCATATAGAGCTCGCCGAGATGAAAACAACCCCTTGAGGCAGGCTTGACCAATGCCCCTTCACCGCGCTGTCAGTAATTGAAGGAAGCCTCCGCTTCCTGGTCAACCCTTTGATGACCGAATTTCTGCGCCGCACTGGGCTAGCACCCACCCAAGTTTTGACCAATACTTACCGAATAATCAATGGCGTGCATGAGCTAAACAACCGGCTAGGAACAAACCTAGGTTTAGCCGAGATACTACGACAATACACCCTTGGGCACACCGGCGACGGCCTGACCTATTATTTAAAAATAAGACCGGGCAAAGAGAAAATAGTGACCGACACCCCAGACAAGGACTTACACGATGACGACTTCTTCTGGGTGTCTGGAAACTATGAAACAGCCGATGTACCGGGCTGGTTCATCAGTAAGAACTTTGGTTCCACATGTAAGCCGCGCTAATTTGCTCAGTTAATTTCCTGCCTTCAACATTCTGTACTTAACCATTTTTCTTGTTTCTTTTGCAGCAATTCAAGCCTTGCAATCCAACTACCAATATCCCAATGTAGAAGCCATCCGGACCATGCTCCGTTATAGCCACCGGGATTGTAACGAGTTGCTCGGCTACACTCCAACCTACAGATACTCAGCTCCACGCCGGAGCAAAGTTACAGACTTTCTCCGTGCTCCAACACCTCCTCCAGACCCAACTCTACCAGACGTGCTGCTAATCCGGCTGACCGAAAAACAAGAGATGGCAAAACAAAGCCGCATCAAGAACCTCCTCACAGCAACCTCAGCCGAGATACCAAGCATCATTACCCACTCGCCAGCTGTCAGTCAATCCAGCAGCCCCGTGGTTGCCTTGGCATCTCCAGCTGCCGGGCAGGCCAAACAAGAGACTCACCGGGTTGGCAAAAGACCTTACGCAGACCCATCTGCCGAGCTGGTTGCCGAGTTAACCACCGAGCAACCCGCCGTCACCGCCGACCCCACACCATCATGGCGACCACAGCTAAAGCACCGGGGTAAAGATATCCCAGCTAACGCTTCCGTCAAGGGCGATAAGGAGCACTTGCTCGCCTTTGACCTTTTAAAAGCCCTTCTGCTGCCGAGCGACGTGGTTGACAGCGACCACGTCCTTGACACCCGGTTGGTGAAATCCGCCGTGAAGTCCATGACTAGGGTAAGAATCTCAATCTTCTACTGAAATTTTTACAAGTGTTTGCACGGTTTCTTCTCTGATCAAATTTTCTTCTTGCAAGCCATCCAAAAGCAACACTTGGTCATGGAGCGCATCCATCGACTGCGGCAAAAGGCAAACGACTCCGCCAGCCAAGTCCAAAGCCTTCAAACCGAGCTTGGCCGAGCAAAGTCCTCACTTCAAATCGCCAATGCTGACAACAACAGGTTGCTCGGCCAGCTTGACGAAGTCGAGAAGAAGAGAGATGAGCTCCAGGCCGAGCTGGATGCACTCAAGAAGTCAAAGGAGAAGGAGTGCAAAGATACCAACAACGCCGGCTTCAAGGAAGCCAAGGACAACTACAAGAAGCAAGTCTTCGCAACTCAAGACATTTATTTCAAAGTAGGCTGGAAGTCTGCCTGCGAACATCTCGATCAAGGTCCTGATACCGACGTGTTTGCCACTCCGCCGCCTGTCTTCCTACCGACCTATCTCGTTCCATATGCCAACGACGTCTTCAGCGCGTTGCAGGCTGAGGCTGATGAAGGTCTTGAAGAAGAGGCCGAGACAGATGCTGAGGGAGAGAACCACCAAGAGCAGGAGCAGCCCGGCCGAAGTGAGCCCGGTGCCCAAGACCAATCTCCAATGGTCAACTTGGAGGCAACCGAGGATGAATTCACCAACCTTTCCCCCTTAGCTTAGCTTTCTTTTTTTTCTTTGTTTTTTGCTTTGCACATGTAACCAGGCTCTCTGCCCCTCCTTTTGTACTTATTTTTTCATTAATGAAAAAGATCTAGTTTCACCAAGTGTTTGCACGGTCCTAGAGCTGAATAACTTCAACCGGACAAAATATCTCGACAAGACAAATTTCATTAATTAACTCATATAACCGAAATAAATCATCTCGGTAGTACACCCAGAGTTGAGCAAAACATCAAGTCTTTCAACCGGAATAAACATCTCGGTTGAGAATACCTAAGTTGAACAAAACATCAACTCCTTCAACCGGAGTAAACATCTCGGTCGAGAATAACTAAGTTGAACAAAACATCAACTCTTTCAACCGGAATAAACATCTCGGTTGAGAATACCTAAGTTGAACAAAACATCAACTCCTTCAACCGGAGTAAACATCTCGGTTGAGAGTGCCTAAGTTGAGCAAAACATCAACTCTTTCAACCAGAGTAAACATCTCGGTTGTGAATACGCAAAACTCAAAGCAATAAAAAATGCTAAGACAAAGATGAGTCACTTCTATATATTGACAAAAATGAATATTACATGAAGTGTAAGGCAAAAAATTCCTTTGCACAAAAAAGAGAGCAAAAGCTAGAAATAATACAACTTGAGGTTGGCTGCATTCCATGGCTGGGGTATTCCTCTACCATCCAAGTCCTCCAAGTGATATGCCCCCTTGCCCGCCAGACCGGCTATCTTGTAGGGTCCTTCCCAATTTGCCCCTGGTTTGCCTTCGCCTGTCACTAGGATATTGCCCATGACCTTCCGCAAGACCCAATCACCCACTTTGAACGGTCTGGGGTGCACGGTTTTGTTGTATTTCCTTGAAAGCTCTTGTTGGTAGGCGGCCACATGGATAAGAGCCTTTTCCCGGCGTTCTTTCACTAGGTCTAATTCCAAGACAATAACTTCGGCGTTCAGCTCGGGCTCAAAACTTTCACTTCTGAGGGTGGGCTTACCAACTTCCAAAGGGATGACCGCTTCCATGCCATATGCCAAAGCAAAAGGAGTTTTCTCGGTAGATCGCCGCGAGGTTGTTCGGTATGCCCAAAGGACACTGGGGAGTTCCTCAGCCTACTTTCCTTTGGCTTTCTCAAGCCTCTTCTTCAGTCCATCAAGAATGGTCTTGTTCGAAGCCTCGGCTTGACCATTGGACTGCGGGTAAGCCGGAGTAGAGTTGTGGAATTTGATCTTCAAATCTTCAAAGAACCCCCTAAATAGACGGCCGTCAAATTGGGTGCCGTTATCAGAGATCAGAATTTTGGGGACGCCAAACCACGTGACCACATTCTGCCAGACAAACCGCTTCACGTCTTTCTCCTTGATTGTTGCCAAAGGCTCCGCTTCAACCCATTTGGTGAAGTAGTCTGTGGCCGCGATGAAGAACTTCCGATTGCCTGGTGCTGTTGGGAGCGGCCCCACTATATCTAGCCCCCACATCGTAAAGGGCCAAAGGCTAGTGAGGGGAAGAAGTTCCCTGGCCAGCTGGTGGATATGGTGGGCAAACTTCTAGCATTTCTCACACTTGTGAACATATTTCTGGGCATCGGCTTGCATGCACGGCCACTAGTAGCCTTGCGAAATAGCTCGGTAAGCCAACGACCTGCCCCCTATATGACTGCCACAGATGCCTTCGTGAATTTTGCAAAGGAAGGCTTCCACGCTGCTAGGGTGCACACACTTCAAGTAGGGGCCGGTGAAAGACTTCTTGTATAAAGCGGCTGATGGAGAGAGCCAAAACCGCTCAGACTTCACCCGCACTTTATGCGTTTCCTTCTTGTCGGCTGGAAGGGTCCGTTCTCTGAGAAAGAGGATTATAGGGTCCATCCAAGAAGGACCTAGCTCGGCGCAGAGTACTTCTGTCTGCCCGGTTTCCTCAATGCTGGGCCGCGAAAGGAATTCAATCAAAAGGGGGTTCGGAGATGCGCTGTCGACCATAGAAGCAAGGCCGGCCAACTCATCTGCTCGACAGTTTTCTTCTCGGCCAATCTGTTGGACCCTGATCGCTTGAAATCGCTTGATGTGGTCTCTAACTAGAGCTTGGTACTTCATCATTCTATCATCCTTTGCCTCGTAAACCCCAGAAACTTGGTTAACCACAAGCTGGGAATCACTGTAAACCATTAGCTCGGTTGCTTGTATCCGAAGCGCGCTCTTGAGACCGGCCAATAGCGTCTCGTACTCGGCCTCATTGTTGGATGCTGGGAAGCCAAGGGTGATAGAATGTTCAATAGTCAGTCCGTCTGGCGAAATCAGAACTATACCCAGCCCAGCACCGTGACGGTTCGAGACTCCATCAACAAAAAGTTTCCATATTTCACCGACAAAGAGCTTCCAACACTCTGAGGGGTCCTGAGAAGCTTGAAGGTTGATGGGATCACGGTTGCTCAGCTGTTCGACTTCCGGTCCCGTGCTGAGCGGTTCCACTTCAGCCCCCCTTGGTGATTCGGCGCCGGACTCAGCAAGTTGATCCATAATGCCTAAGTCCGTAGGCGAATCGCCAGGTTACGGTATTATGCCGGCCGCAGGCTCTGTGCTGAGCGGTTCCATTTCTTCCCTCCTCGGTGATGTGGTGTCGGACAAAGCAGGTTGGTCAGTGATACCCAACTCCGTTATCGCATCACCGGCCTGTAGTATCGTATTAACGGAAGGGGCTTCGGCGGGGCGCGCAAGTTCCGCGTCGCCAATGCCGCCAAGCTGTGGTATTTTCAATCGAGCTTGCATTCACCTCTTCATCTGCCACGACAATATCGACCGGGCATACCAGATGAGTTCCAAGTGAGAATTCAGCAACGAAGTCAGCCAGAGTCTAGGCTTTTATGGCTGTGCGCGGCTGGAACTTCACATCAAACTGTCCCAATTCGACCGCCCACTTAAGAATCCGACCGGAGAAGTCTGCCTGTTCGAACAAAGCTTTGAGAGGGAACTCGGTCAAGACAATGATGGTATGGGCATGGAAATAGTGTGCCAACTTCCTTGAAGCCATCATCAAAGCTAACGCAAGTTTTTCTAGCGGCAAGTACCTCGACTCTGTCGGTAGCAAGGTTTTGCTGACGTAGAAGATGGGTAGATGTTTGATTCCTTCCGACCGGACAAACACTGCACTGACTGCATGCTGCAATACGGCCAGATAAAGGTAAAGTTCTTCTCCGAGCTCCGGTGTGACCAACAACGGCGCTGAAGACAAATACTCCTTGAGCTCGGCCAAAGCTCGGTCACACTCTTCATCCCATGAGAACTTTGATTTCAAGGCTTGAAAAAAAGGGCGGCAGCGATCTGATGACCGGCTTATAAATCGGTTAAGCGCGGCGGCCATTCCGGCCAGATGCTGCACATCCTTAGCCGAGCTAGGCTTCTTTAACTCTTGCACGGCTCGGATTTGTGTAGGGTCTGCTTCGATACCTCGGTTCGTGACTAGGAAACTTAAAAAAATTTCGGATCCCACGCCGAAGGCACACTTAGACTCATTCAGGCGTAGCTTGTGCTTTTTGAGAATGGCAAACATTTGGCCAAATCGGACAAATGGTCTGCTTGATGCCGGCTTTTAACCACCATATCATCAATATAAGCCTCCATTGTCCGGCCTAGCAGAGGTGTGAACATCTTGGTCATCATCCTTTGAAAAGTTGCCCTGGTGTTCTTCAAACCAAAAGGCATGACTCGGTAGCAGAAGAGTCCCCTTGGTGTAGTAAATGAGGTGATCTCTCGGTTGGGCCCATGCATGGCAATCTGATGGTAGCCGCGGTAGGCATCCAAGAAACTGAGCCTGTTATGTCTAGCCGTTAAGTCCACAAGCTGGTTTATTCTAGGCAGAGGGAAGCTGTCTTTTGGACAAGCTCGGTTGACGATCTTGTAGTCAACGCAAACTCGTCACTTCCCATTCTTCTTGGGCACCACGACCGTGTTTGAAATCCACTGAGGGTAGTGCGCTTCCTGAATTGCTCGCACCCCAAGCAAGTTCTTCACTTCCTCCGCAACTACCTCGGCGTGATGCAGCGCCGATCTCCTTGTGCGCTGAATGACCGGCTTTGCTCCTAGGAAGACATTGAGATGATGGCATATAAAACTCGGATCGAGATCGGGCATGTCGTAAGGTGACCGTATGAAGACTTCGATGTTGGCTATCAAAAATTCAACCATGTCGGTCTTTTCTTGGGCTGTAAGGCTTGAGCTGAGCAAGAAGAACTTGTCCGGATGCTCTGTATCAATGCGCACTTCCACCAATTCCTCGACAACTTTGTCCTCGGCCTTGGTGCCCACATCGTCAAGAACTCCCCGGTCTTCTGGTCCCTCAATCATTTGAACGAAACCTTTGGCAGCTCGGCTTCCGTTGACCGCCACGAAGCATTACTTCGACAGGACTTGATCGTCCCAAATCTCCTCAATTGTCCCCATAACCGAGGGGAATCTCATCACCTGATGATAGGTCGATACTACGGCTTGCATAGCGTGAAGCCATCCCATTCCAAGGATCAAATTATAAGTGGATGGCACTTGCAACACCCATAACTCCACTTGTTTGACCACGGATCCCGCTTTGACCGGCAGGATAATCTTTCCCAAAGGCCACTCCGGTTGTGAGTTGAAACCAACCAGTGGCGAAGTTGCCGGGGCCAAATCTGTATCCCGGAGCTTGAGCTGTTTGAAAGCGTTGTAGTACATGATCTCGACCGAGCTTCCCTGATCGATCAAGATCCGTTTGACATCAAATTCTTTGACGCGGAGTGTAACCACGAGGGCATCGTTATGCGGCGTCTGAATGCGCTCCAGATCTCTTGAGGAGAATTTGATCATATCTTTCTCTTCGGTCTTCCCCCTCTTGATCGCAGGTTGAACCGACAAAACTTCCCTCATGTGTTCTGCCTTCTTGATCATATCTCGGAGCTTGCATACACGTGCCGGTTCCACTATGCCGTGGATGACATTAACGACCCCTTGTGGAGGCGCATCTCGGTCATCCGGTCCCCGCGGGTCAACTGGAGTTTGATTGGCCTTCACGCCCCCATCAATGTAAAGATCTAGGTGTCCGGCTGCGACTAGCTCTTCCAAGTGTTGCCTCAAAGGCAAACAGTCCTCTATCCGTTGGCTTCGCTCCCGGTGAAACGTGCAACGGTACCTCGGATTGAAGCCCTTCTGTCCGTCGCCTAACTTAGCAGGAAACCGGACATATTCCTCGTCACGGATTTCACTAAGTATGCGATAGATTGGAATCTTAAAGACCGTGGTGATGCCTGTCCTTGCTTTCAACCTTTTGTTTGCATCAGTTACGTCATCCCAGGGGTAGTCATCCCGGTCATTCCGACGTCCTCTACCCCAACTTTTTCGATTCAAGCCACGGTCCGATTCCTCAGCGCGGTCACTTGATCGACTAGACTTCTGTCCGACCGTGTGGACTTTGCCAGCTGACCTCTTGTCCGCTACTACCGGAGTTATTTTCGCGGTAGATGCCGATGCATCGTCCTCCATACGGATGTGCTCATTGATGCGCTGCATTAGCTGGCTCATGGATATCGGCTGGTGCATGGTAAGCGAGTCCCGCAGTCTATGTCCGACTGAGAGATTACGCTTGTATTGTGTGATTGAAAGGTTGACCGGGCAATCCAAGATCTCGTTGAAGGTCTCCCAATATCTGGAGTTGTAGGCCTTTAATGTGTCGCTCGGTTCCATCTTGACACTTAGTAAATGGTCAACTTCCTTTGGTGTTCTGGTGTTCATTTTGAAGCGCGTCACAAAGGCTTCGGCTAACTGATGTCACCTTTCTATGCTTCCCTCCGGCAACCTCTCGAACCATTTTAAGCCCAGCTCGCTCAAGCTTGACGGGAAGATTAGGCACATAAGGGAGTCATTTCGGCTGTGTCCGGCCATGACCTGTCGGAAGTGGCTTATATTCATATAAGGATCGGTTTTTCCTTCATAGAGCGTGAACTTTGGCTGGTGGAACCCTGCCAGAAGCGGTGTTGTTTCTATCTCCAGGGAGAAAGGAGTGGCGCTACGCCTCGCCAAGTCTGTGTCTAAAAGAAGAGGCGCAGCCAGGCGGGGTGGAGGCATTCCGACCTCTTCACTGGCGTGAACCCAATAGGATAGCCGTTGGAAAGCTGACACCCTCTGAGCTTCCCGCTGATGAGCTTGTTCCTTCAAGACTGCCCGCAAATCCTCTGAATGAGCAGAATAAGAATACCTCGACGTCGTCGCCGGACGTGAGGGTCGGTAGGTACTATCTTACGCGCTGGACTTCTCTTCGTGCAGGTCGGAATCTCCAACCTTGTAACTTCTGGTAATGAAAATGGATGCAGTGTGGCGCTGACTCTGATTGCCTGAACGGCGGGGTTGGGTGCGCTCACTGAGGTCTCCCACTCCAGCTACACCCTTCCCTTTAACATGCCGCCTTAGCTCCTCCATCTCCGCTGCCATTCGCCGGATGACGACGTCCTGGTCCCTTAACTTGTGTTCCAGACGTCTAGCATGTGATTCTCTCCGCCGCCGATGACCATCTGGACTCCGTAAATGACCATAACTTCTTCCGTGCTTATCCCGCGCATCTCTTGAATGTCCTCCTGGAGAAGTCTCCAGGTCCGCCATCGGAAGAATGATGGTGGGATGCCCTTCTTTTCGTCTGCTTGACTCTGGGGTAATTCCGTCGATGGCAGACAATGGAATCTCGTCGTTGTTCGCCATAGACGGCGATCAGATGAGCCTGGAAGACAAGGTTTTGTCTGTCAAGTTCCCACAGACGGCGCCAATTGTACGAGGAGCAAATATTCAGGCAAGCCCGTATTCCTTTATTCCAAGCTCCGTTTCTGTCCGATCACCTGCGTGCACAACAGCAGTGAGCTACCCGGCGGTGTGTGGCCGGAAAACCCCTCCGACGACCAAGTTAGCACACACCTGAGGATAGAAAGGGTGAGGAGAGAGTTGAGTGTAAGTATTTCTCTTACCAAATGTTTCTCTCAGCATGGGGGACGCAGACATGCTTATGTACCTTCTGCGCCCCAAATCTACTCCCAGTGATCTCTCGACACGTGGTTCTGCTACCCCATCTGTCAGCACAAATCTTGCTAAACATCACCTAACCCGACTGCCAGCCCACTCTTTTGGGAGCTCGGCAGCCGGGCTGCAGCATCTCGGCTGTCAACGGCCATGCTGCGATTCATGCCCAGGTGCCCCCAACAACCGAGCTCCTTTCCAGCCATGCTCGATTGCGTTCCGGCGAAGCCAAGCTTGAGATTAGTCATACCGGTCAACCAAAGTCCTTCCTGCCGAGCTTCAAGCATGAGCCTTCACGTCGAGCTATGGATGCGTGCTTTCCAACCGCGCAACGCATAAACCGTGGAACCCTTACTTGACCGGCCTCCGTGCCGACAAGGTGAAGTAGCTCGGTTCCACATGCCCTTGCCATTGCCGAGCAAAAATCACTTCTGGGTGGACTTGGGATACGACGACCCAAATGTGTTCGGCCCACAATTTGCCTGGTATTACCATGGTCCAATCCAGACCATATTTTTCCCTCTCACTCTCCATTTGAGTTGTAGAGAAGAAGAGGGACTTCCTATCTTAGATCTGTTGAAGCCGAACAATGAAGATCTGGAACAACGCAGATATGGTGATCAAGAGATTATTGTCGTTTGATTGTTGCTGTTGTTGATGAATGTTGTTGATGAGATTTGTATGGCTCAACAAATAGGGGAGAGAGAAAAGAACTCCAATAGATAGTGGATTCATGAACACATATTTTTAACAGATAGAAAAAAATTGAACATATAATTTTTTGAACAGTGATATGATCTGTTTAAATAAGTTAAAAATGAGGATTTCAACAGATAGAAAGAGAAAAGAGATGTGCAAAAATTCAATAAATAACAAAAATTTAAATAGATAGGGTAAAAAATTGAACAAATAGAGTATAAATTTGAACAAATAGGTAACAAATTTGAACCAATAGGAAAAAATTTAAACAGATAGTCAACAAAAAGTCAAATAAATAAAAAAATTAAGGGATAAAATTAGAAACAAAATGTCTGATAGGACTTTTTACTAAACTATTTCACAAAGCGTAAATTTCTTCCTAGCAAAAAATATTAATTAAATCTAATACCTTAGACACTCTGAATTTATCACTAATTTTCTCTAAAAATAATCCCAAACATAGCAGAAGTTACACTTCTTTTTTTATAAATAATATTAAAAAAATTGGTGAAAAATATCATGGAATGGGTTGGGACGGAGGTTCAGCCTTTGACTTTAATTGGTTAGCAAGATATACCCAAAC
Organism: Camellia sinensis; assembly: GCF_055761805.1. Taxonomy (NCBI): domain Eukaryota; kingdom Viridiplantae; phylum Streptophyta; class Magnoliopsida; order Ericales; family Theaceae; genus Camellia; species Camellia sinensis. The sequence goes on from NC_138962.1 coordinate 96,104,934, forward strand.
ATGCCTGGATTGGTGAGTTCGAACTAAAGTACGATTCTTGACATTTTTACTCTTTGTGGTTATTTTGTAATAAAAAATTTAAAATTTAATAACTCAAGTTATACAAATTTATTTTTAACAAAATTAATATCTGTGAATTTGTCTTTTCAAGATAATTTAGATAAGATCAATATTAAATATGAAATTTCAAAAACAAAGTGTATAGATTGATTTTTTTGGTCAATCCAAATAGTGAAACAATATTTTTTGGGGACTAACTGTTTTAGCCAATTAGCCAAAAAGTTACTAAATTAGCCAAAAAGCCAACAACCCATACCAAAAAGTCAAAGATTACGGCTTCTCTCTACTTTTTGCACAGCTTTTCGTAATTAGCCAAAAAGTCATCCCAAACATACAAGTTTTTTTTAGCTAACTTTTTAGCCAAATAGTCAAAAAGTTACTAAATTAGCCTGTTCCCAAACGAGGCCTTAGTGTTTAAAATTGCCTTAGGCAATTTCGGATGTATAGATCTCAAAAGAAATACATAAAATGGAAAAAATATTTGTCCAAAAATGGATTACAAAGCGTAAAGTTATAATTTATTAAAATAATAATATTTGAGAGTTCTGATTTGAGAGCTCTAATGATGTGGAGAGTGCCCATATGATATGGAGCCTACACTCCTCTCTGTTCCTCTCTCTCTTCTACCTCATTAGAGTTCCCATTAGAGTTACAATTTTAAAGTTATGTATCACTACTCGTATTAAAATTTTAACATCATAAATGATGATTTTATTTTATTTTTTTGTATAACATACCTATCTGTCCAATTTTTTTTTTAAAAAAAATCTATTTATCCCTATATTTTGAACTTATTTGTCTAAGTTGTGTTATATTATTTTTTTTTTCTATCTGTTCAAATTATTTTAACATAGTTGTCTCAATATTTTTAACGTATATGTCTAAATTATTCTAATGTATTTGTCAAAATATTTTGAGCAAATTACACCGGTGGTTCCTATAATTTATCTCTTGTATCATTTTGATCCCTACACTTTCAATTGACTCAATTTTAATTCTAGATTTGACGGCAATTTAGTCCAATTAGTAATGTCGTTAGTGTTTTTTTAAGAAAAATTATCATTAAATTGGTTGAGATTAACTCACTGAGTTGAGTAAATTTATAATTTTGCCTTTAAAAATATAGCACATGACACTTATGTGCATATTTTTCATAAAAAAAATGCTAAGAGTTTTAATTAATTTGATCAAATTGAGACAGTCTTAAATTCAAGATCAAAATCGAGCTAATTGAAATTAGAGGGGCTAAAATGACACAAAGACCAAAGTACAGGACTACCTTAATAATTTGTCCAAATATTTTTAACTCTAAATTATTTTTATTTATTTGTCCAAGAGATTTTTAATTTACCTGCCCGAGGATTTTTACATATCTATTCAAATTATGTGTCCAAATTATTTTGGCTTATTTTTCTCGTAATTTGGACAAATATACATGAATTCAAATTATGTGTCCCAATTATTTAACTTAAAATTATGTGTGGAAATTATTTTGACTTGTTTGTCTCCTAATTTGGACAAATATACATGAATTCGTCCAAATAGGCACCTGAAAAGTTTATGCGGTTAAAATTTTAACATGTCATAATTTTGCACTCAATAGTCCATTTTTAACAATTTTTTTCTGTGTATTTTTTCGAGGTCTATCCATCTAAAACTATGTTCAGCAGTTTCGAGCACTTACACTTGCAAAAAAAATAAAAATAAATATTGTTTTACTATTTTAATTTATCAAAAAATCATTTTATTCACATTTTTTTTAAAAATAAAATAAAATTTTATATTCAATATCAATTTTGTTTGAAACATCTTGAAAAAAAGTTTGGGATAACTCCTTATGTGACACCACAAAATCATCTTCACTTTCCTTCTCAAAAATAAATTTCCTTCTCATTTTTAGTCATAGAATATATATATAATGAGTTTTAACCAAATACCACATAAGATATAAATAAACATTTCTTGGATCATAATAAAAATTATTTCATAATTAACATTACAATAAGTCATAATTAACACCATAATAAATTGTAACTAATATCACAATAGATAATTGAATTTAAAATATGAAAATTAGAATGAATTTGGAAAATTCAAAAGTAAAGAGATTTGGAAAAAAAAAAAAAGGTATAACTGCCCATATAATTAGAGTAGAAGTATTTTTCAACAATTTAAAATATGAGACATAAATACTAAAAGAAAATTTGTCTTTACAACAATGTAGAAGATAGATAAATAGATAGATTATAAGTAAGATGCAAAATATCGCTCAATCCACTAAAATTATACCGATCTACACCAATTCATACCGTTTTATTTGCTAACCATGTATTAAATTTTAAAATTTATAATTTATTTTAGAAACTGTTCTGTTCGTTATGATTAATACATATATATTTTTATAATCTCTAATAAAATATTAAAGTAAAAATGAATATGAGAGAGATTTAAAATATAAAATTTGTCATTACATATTAATAGTTATATATGAAAAATATTATTTAAATTATCATATATTATTATATATGAAAAATATTATTTAAATTATCATATATTATATAAATATTTGATAATTGATAATAATATTCTTCAATTCTCCTCAAACCGTCCAAAACGTGATTTGGTTATCCACGATTCAGCCAAATAATCCCCAAGCCGAGCCGAAAAGGATATGTTGGTCTGAGCCGAGTCAACTGAAAACGGCTGATACGATACAACCGTTTCAGATTCTCTCTCTCTCTCTGTATGCGTGTCATTAGTCAATAGACAAACTAACATCAAAAGCTCTCTTGGAAGAAAGTCCATTCATTGCTTCACAGTTTCCAGCAATTTTCCAGATAAGCAAACAAATTCCCCCTCTCTGCCTCTCTCTCTCTCTCTCTCTCTCTCTAAAAACCTCTCCTTGTTTCTCTCTCTACAGATATATTCTAGGGTTTCTCATTCTACCGATTCAACCAAGGCCAACGACGTTTCACACGCTACATATACATACATCTATATCTATATACCTATATATTCGATCAACAACCGAAACGTAAGATTCACGCTATTCAATTCAATGAAGTTCCATTTCTTACACATTAGTCTTCTTCTCCAATCCCAGACTCTGTTCCAGTAAGCTTTCTTTTTCTTTTTCTTTTTCTTTATGTTTTTCTTTTGACCAGGTCTTCGTCTACTCTGTTTGTTCTTGAACTATCTGAGTTGAGAAACTTTATTTGATTATGGATTTTTACTGAGTTTGGTTTGGTTTGGTTAATACCGAAAAAGGAATTTTTTTTTGGTTTTTGATGGGCTTTTGAAGTAGTAGTTGGTCAATCTTGTAACCCCTCGTTTCTTTTTTTAGATCTGTGATTGTAAATGGACTGTTTCTGAGACTTCTATTTTTATTATTATTATTATTTTGTATGAATTTGCAGGTTATGAGATGTACTGTGTAGTTTTGGATGCTAAAAGGGTTTTTTAGGATTCTGTGAAGGAGAAAAATGAGTGCTGGGCTTTTAGAAATTCAACCCCGAGAACTCAAGTTCATATGTGAGTTGATGAATCTTGATCGTCTGATTAGCCATTAATTTTACCCTTTTAGTACTACATACATACCTTTGATATTGTGAATGCTAGCACATATTATTATTATTATTATTATTATTATTATTATTATTATATCAAACAAAGGTATACATGAATGCAACTGATTTTATATTGGTACTGAGGGAACTACATTTACCGGCCTTGCAAAATCTGAATTCATATATTATTGATGGTTAGCACTCATGCTCCTCTGTTTTCCCTGTTTTAGAAAATCGCTTTTTTATTCCTATTGTTTTATTACTTGTTATACCCTGGTGAGGCTTTAGAGTCATGGGGTATAAGGAAAATATTAAAACCGAAAGAGCAAATTGGATTTACGAACAACAGCTAATAATAGCCTAATATGTTTGTGTAATATTCATTGTCTTTTATAGTTGAATTGAAGAAGCAATCCTCTTGCTCTGTTCGACTAGTCAATAAATCCAACGACCATGTTGCTTTCAAGGTACACACACATTTTGTTCATAAAAGTATTTACTGCTGAAACATTGCATTTGCAAATTTGAAAGTTGGGTAGCTATATAACATACTGATGTAATTGGCAGATTAAAACTACATCTCCGAAGAAGTATTGCGTGCGACCGAACACTGGCGTTATTAAGCCAAAATCAGCTTGTGATTTCACTGGTATGTTGTATTACTTGTATTGTGCCTGAAGTTTATATATTGTTAGGGTTTAGAAAAAGAAGAAATTAAATCAATACTATTATGTTTTCCTGGGCATACGCAAGTATTGATACAAAGTGAATGGATAAGGCTTCGAGTTTATCTCAAAAATCAGGTAGTGCTCATTTGGTTAGTATTTGAATTGAAAACACTTCCATATAGGGTATTTGAAATTAGTGGATGGCAGTAAGCTAAGAAACACCGACACTTCTAAGAAGGTAATGTGCAGTGTTTGACAACGTGTTTGACATGACACTCATTGGACACTTTCCAACACTAAGACACACTCCAAATACATTACAAATTTGAATATTATAACTTAAAATTCAATGATAAAATAGAATCAATGTATATTTATACCTATTCTCATCCTTTAGACTTTAGAACTTATTATCTTTGAGCTAAATATTCATATACATGACATATAACAATCATTTATCCTTATCAATATATGAAATTATATATTTTGCATGTGTCCCCCAAGTGTGTGTCCTACATATTTTGAAAACTTGCGTGTCGGCATTTTCGTGTTGTGTCACATTTTTGTGTCCATGCTTCTTAGCTTAATTAAGATGGACAGAGCATAAAATGCAATCCACAAATTTTTAAATTTGGGTGGGCCCATAGCCATCAACTTTGATCAATCAATATGCATTTAATGTAAAGGTGGCCAAAAGTATTAATATATTTTTCTCGTAACTATTAAAATAATTTAATAGGCATAAGTATCATGGGTTATAGCTAAGAATAGGGATTGCAAACTTGTAATTTTTATCAAATGACGCAAAAAATTGATTGTAGATACTTTTTTCGATTTTAATTTGTAATTCGGTTGATGACATAAGATTTGTGGTTATTAAAGAAAATATAGGGAAAATAATAAAAATAAGGCTGTGAAACAATTAAATTCACATTGCACATTCTAAATTCTTAAGATCTAAGAAGAACCGACACTTCTGTGGAAGTAACGTGTCGTGTTCCACATTGACACCGACATCAACACGGACCCTGACACGACGCAACACAAGTCAGACATTTCCCAACATTTGGACACACAATAAACACATTAAAAGTTTAAATGAAGTAACTTGGAATTCAATGATAAACTAAAACAATGTAAATTTATATATTTATCCAATATATATATATATATATAAATTTATACGTATTCTTCTTCGTTTTTTATTTTTGAGTTAAATATTCATATATATGACATATAGTAATTATTTATCCTTTCATATAATGTATAATAAATATAAAAAATTATATATTTTGCATGTGTCCCCACATGTCGTGTCTTACATTTTTTGAAAATTTGCGTGTCGCCGTGTTTGTGCCATGTCATGTGTCCGTGTCCCTGCTTCTTAGCTTGAGATGGACTGAGGGCATAAAATGCAATCTACAGACTTTCAAATTTGGGTGGGGCCATGGCCACCAACTTTGATCAATCAATATATCTTTAATGTAATGGTGGCCAAAAATATTGATATATTTTTCTCATAACTATTAAAATAATTTAATAGGTATAAATGTCATGGGTTACAACTAGGAATAGAGAATTGCAAACTAGTAAATTTTTATCTGGCGGCACAAAAATTGATTGAAGATACTCTTTTCAATTTTAATTTGTAATTCAGTTAATAACATAAGGTTTGTGGTCAATAAGGAAACTATGGAGAAAGCAATAAAAATAAGGTAGTGAAACAATTTAATCCACATTAAACATTCTAAACTTTTTAAGTTCTAAGAAGCATCGACACTTCTAAGAAGGTAACTTATTGTGTCCGACATGACATGATACTTCTTAGACACTTCCCAACACTTATATAATAAACATATTGTAAGTTTGAACAAAATAACATGGAATCCAATAACAAAACAATAGCAACGTAAATTTATACCTATTCTCCTCCTTTAGGCTTTAAAAATATTCACATACATGACATATAATAATTATTTATTCTTATGAATGATATAATAAACGTATTAAATTATATATTTTGCACGTGTCCCCATGTGTCGTGTTCTATATTTCTTTGAAAATTTCCATGTCTTTGTGTCATGTCACATGTTCCTGGCAGTAAGTATATGAGGATCTAGGGAAAGATCATGATTAATAAGTGATAATGAAAATAAATTGGTGTTAATAGAAAACTAATTGTTATATCTTGAGAACTATCGAGGTTTAATCAATTGAAACCCATGCTGAGTGGTTTTCTACTTGATAATGTGATGATATTTTATTTGAATTGACTCATGTTGGAGTATTGAAATAGTGGCAAGCCCGAATGCATTGGTTATGATGACAATGAGTAGCCTATGGAGCATGGACACTCTAAAATCAGTGCCGTGGCGGTGTCCGACACGGGGACGCCGGGGACACGTACAGGACACACCAGATGGCGTGTCCCTTTAATTTAATGATTTTTTTTTTTAAGGGATATGGCGGAGACACAGCGGGGACACGGGTGTCACGGCATGGGACACAACAAGGGGACACAGAGAAGGAGAAAGAGAAGACCTAAATCCTAAATCAAAAGAAGAAGAAAAAACAGAGAAAAGAAGACTAACCTGTTCGATCAATCTCCATGAAAAACAACTAGGGCTTCGAATTTGAATCGACTTGCGACTTTGATCTCTGAAATGACGAACAGATGTCGACTCAAATGAGAACCCAGATGTTGCAAACTTGAATCAACGAACACACCCAGATGATGCGAATTGAAATTGCCTTCAACTTCAAACTGAAATGCCCTCTCTCGTGTGTGTGTGTGTGTCACCTCTCACCTCTCTCTCTTCTTTTTCTTCTCCCGGCTCTCTTCTTTCTTTCTTTTTCTTTTTTTAATTTATTTTCTATATAAATATATATACTTATATATTATATATTTTTATTTAGTTTTTTTTTTTTTATAAATTTATGTCTTTTATGTATTTACAGTCATTCTATTTTCTTTTAATTTCTCTATTTAATTTTTTTACTTCTATAACCATATATACCTTTTTATAAATAAATAAATAAATATATATCTTTTAGTGTTTCCTCTTTTATTAAATTATTGTTACTATGCTAGTGTTTGTTCATTTTAATTTAGGATGAATGTAATATAAATTTACATAATATATAAAAATATATTTAAAAAAAAAAAAAAACTAGCCGAGTCCCCCGCCGTGCTCGTGTCTCTATTTTTTGGAAATTACCGTGTCCCGTGTCTGTATCCGTGTCCATGTATGTAAATTTATATTACATTCATCCTAAATTAAAATTAACAAACACTAACATAGTAACAATAATTCAATAAAAGAGGAAACACTAAAAGATATATATGTTTATAAAAGTAAAAAAATTAAATAGAGAAATTAAAAGAAAATAGAATGATGGTAAATACATAAAAGACATAAATTTATAAAGAAAAAAAACTAAATAAAAATATGTAATATATAAGTATATATATTTATACAGAAAATAAATTAAAAAAAGAAAAAGAAAGAAAGAAGAGAGCCGGGAGAAGAAAAAGAAGAGAGAGAGGCGAGAGGTGACAGAGAGAGAGAGAGAGAGAGACAGAGAGAGAGAGAGACGAGAGAGGGCATTTCAGTTCGAAGTTGAAGGCGATTTCAGTTCGCATCATTTGGGTGGGTTCGTCGATACAAGTTCGCGACATCTGGGTTCTCATTTGAGTCGACATCTGTTCGTCATTTCGGAGATCGAAGTCGCAAGTTGATTCGAATTCGAAGCCCTAGTTGTTTTTTGTGGAGATCGATCGAACAGGTTAGTCTTCTTTTCTCTGTTTTTTCTTCTTCTTTTGATTTAGGATTTAGGTCTTCTCTTTCTCCTTCTCTGTGTCCCCTTGCCGTGTCCCATGCCGTGACACGCGTGTCTCCGCCGTTTCCCCTACAAAAAAATCATTAAATTAAAGGGACACGCCATCTGGTGTGTCCCGTACGTGTCCCCGGCGTATCCGCGTGTCGGACACCGCCACGGCACCGATTTTGGAGTGTCCATGCTTCATAGGTAGCCAGGTATAGTCATGTAACTAATTATCATATCTTTGAATAAATTGTCATTATTACTTTAGAAACGTATCCGGTGTTGCCGATAAAAAAAAAAAAATGTATCCAGTGTTGTGCACTAGGAAATATGACATTGTTTTTAATACCCTTTATAGGAACATGTTTTTCCCTTTGGCTCTTAGTTATTCATGTGTGGGAACTAGAACCAACCTATGCCTAAAACCAAAAAAGTTGCTGCTGTAGCTTGGGTTTATGGGATCAATTATGATTTGTTGTTACATTTGAGATTAGCTTAAGACCCTCAAGTTGGCTCTTAGGCTGCCATTGCCTTCTACGTGCTAAGGCCAAATTCCATGGGGGCAAGTTCTTGAAATGATGTAAGCTTGTTAAATATAATCCACAACACATGACAAATCTAGAACACTTGATATATATTTATCACAATAATTCTGAAACACCATGCCAAATAAAAAGAGGAAAAAAAGGAGCAAACTAGCGAATATAATGATGAAAAAAATGGTACACTGGCCGGTACGGTACTATTGTTGACAATATTCATCCAAACATGTCGTATTTTTTCATTTTTCACTTTGTTAAATGGACACGCTTAAGACATTAGGAGCACACATGCGACACATATTGTAAGTTTGAAGAAAGTAACTTGAGATCCAATGATACAATATAACATTGTGATTTGTTCCTATTAATCCATTATATTTTAGACTTTAATTTTAGGAATTCTATATCCCAGAATTTTTAGTTTGTTTATAAATACTACTTCGTAAAATCGATATTAAGACTTTTTTGTTCACACTTGTTTTCCATTATGTACAATTGAAAAATGATCTTACTATTTTGGTGCAATAACCAAACCAAATTAAGTTGTAAGTGGGGTTAGTTACGTGATCTTTTGTTGCCATTTTGGTCCGTTGAGGGCTATATACTTAGTTAAATTAAATAAATTCATATATTCTTTTACTACTGCTTCCTATGTCAGTTTAGGACCCCCCCCCCCCCCCCCCCCCCAAAAAAAAAAAAAAAAAAAAAAACCCAACATTTTCATTTATGTGATCATATCACTCTTTCTTGCTGTTACATTTATAGGTTCCGCTGTACATGACTAAACCATTTTATCCCGTTCTTTCTCAACTTATCCTCGATTGGTGCTACTCTTACCATTTCACAAATATTTTCATTTCTAATTTTCAATTAGAAATGTTCTTAGATATGACAAAAGAGGAACATACAAATATGGTAATCTCTTTGCAAGTTATTTAAGTTATATCTTACTGACATCTGAAGTAAACTAGATATGTTAATGGAGATTCTAGAACTATTATGATGCATTCAAATATGGTATTAATATTCTACATTTTTTTGCTAAGTTGTACACCATAGTTTCTGATTGTTTGTTGCCGTCATCTATTTGTAATTTATATTATTGTTGACAAATTTGGTGCTATGTAGTTACAATGCAAGCGCAAAAGTTAGCTCCTCCTGACATGATATGCAAAGACAGGTTTTTAGTTCAGAGCACAGTTGTTCCTGCAGGAACAACAGATGAGGATGTTGATCCTGGCATGGTAAGTTGTTCTGTACTTTTACACAGTTTTTGGCGCTGATTCTCTATTCTGGTTTCTCATGGTTCAGTTTGGCAGTTTGCCAAAGATTGTGGCAGATACGTTGAAGAGAACAAGATGAGAGTGATCCTTGTCAGCCCCCCCAATTCTCCAGTACTATCACCAATCAATGGAACATTGAAACACGTGCCAGCTTATGAAGATTCAATACTGAAAGATCAAGTACTGAGGAAACTTGAAAGCTTTACTCCACGTCACACAGTAAGAGATTCTCGTTTTAGTTGACATGAGGCTCATCTATACCCTGGTTATTTTTCAATACATTTTATTTGTGGATATCGCCTTGCTGTAATTTCTTGTTGGCTCTGTTCGTCTTAGGAGGCTTTTTAGGGAATTGCACTGGTGATCAACCCTAAGGGTGGATTGAATTTTTAGTATGTTCTGAATCTTTTTGTGCTATTTGACCAGTTACTTGTGCAGTTCATTAGGAAAAGGGATTTGTGTTAGGCATTCAGCATATGACTTACGCTATCTGTGATATTATGATGAAGTTTTAAGTCCGTTGTGATTTGCATCTGAAATGTAGTATAGTGATTTTCTTTTTCCATTTGTGTCAGGTTACTAAGGATGTGGAAGCCAAAATGGAAAACAGTAAGGAGGTAAAGCCAACAAAGGGTGTGGTGTATAAAACAATGAAGGATATGGAGGAGCCAGCAAAGGATGTAGAGTATAAAACAATGAAGGATGTGGAGGACCAAGCAAAGGATGTAGATTATAAAACATTGAAGGATATGTTGGAGCCAGCAAAGCATGTAGAGTATAAAACAAGGAAGGATGTGCAGGAGCAACCAAAGGATGTGGATTACAAAATAATGGAAGATGTGGGTGAGCAGGTGAAGGATGCAGATTATATAGCAATGAATGATGTGGAGGAGCAAGCTAAGGATGTGGATTGTAAAACAATGAAGGATGATCAGGAGCCTGCAAAGGTAGTACAGTCTAAAACAATGAAAGATGAGGAGGAGCCTGCAAAGGAAGTAGAGTATAAACCAATGAAGGGTGTGGAGGAGCTGCAGTTAGTTAAAGATATTGAGGATATGAAGTCAAAACTTAATGAACTTGAATCAAAGCTAAGTGAGGTCAGTTTTCTCCACGGTTTCTGGTTTTTAACTTGATGACATATTAATCATATGGTTTCTTGTTTGCTGGTTAGTTACTTGTGGTAAGTGGGTTCTATGGTTACAGCTATACCTATACTCTTGCTTTTTCCTATATCTGATGTAAACATTCATCAGAGTTGGCTAACGTGGATATCATTCTTTATTTTAGATATATTTCATTTTTACAAACCATGTAGAGGATATGTGAACTGTGGGTTTTTGGTCCCAGGTTTCATATCTGTTTCTTCCTCCTTTTTCTTTTGATTAGATTAGAAGCCACATGCAAGATGAGAATAGTGATATGTGCACAGTATTTGGTTGCATTATATATTGAAATAGTTGGATCCACCCAAAAATGTTCTTTATACTTGAAAAAACTAAATGTATTGGTCAAGAGAGGATTAAGGTTCAAAAGAGGAAAACTTGGGGTCAATGATTGTAAATCAAGACAATATGGACTTGATACTCATTAATCCGTACTCTAGGATTTTTAAATTTAGAAATACTAAAGAATAAAACTTCTAATTTGCTTGTGAATAGAGCTTTTTAAAGTAGATATTAAGATTTTTTTTTGTTCACACTCCGCACTTTTCCTAACATATATGTGGAAAATGATTTCTTCCTATTTTGATATAGTAAAATATAAATATATTTGTTATGTAAAAAATAGATAGCTTGTCATTATTTTATGTATACATTTAAATTTTTGTATTTAAATGTTGTCGCATCCCCACCATGCGGTGTCTTAATATCTTGAATATTGTCATATTGGGGTGTCTACATTGTTTTGTGTCTGTGTCCCATGCTCATATCCATGCTTTTTAGCGCTATGGAGTTTTTTTTTTTTTTTAAAGTTTTATGGAGGTGTGTCATTGTTTACAATGATACAATCATTTATGTATTAGGCATATGATTGAAACCAATTTTCCGAATATGATTATTATTATTGAATCTAATTAATTTCATTTCTTTTGTGGGTATTAGATAGATCCAATGAAGCATGGACACGGCAAAATCGGCACCATGGCGTTGTCGGACACGGGGACATGCCGGGGACACGTAACTGTTAATTTAATTATTTGGACTCGCTGGGACACGCGTGTCCAGATCTAGACATGGCATGAGACACGACGAGGAGAGAGAGATAGAGGGGGAGAGTGTGAAGGAAGAGAATGAAAAGACAAACCTTCGACTCTAGTCGTCGAACTTCTAGTTGACTCGAACCATCGATCTCGTCTCGCTCGCATCGAACCATCGAACCATGTCTCGCTCGCGTCGTCTTCTCTCTCTCTCTCTCTCGCTCTGTCTCTCTCTCTCGCCGTCTCTGTCCCTTCGCTTTCTTTCTTATCTCTTGTATATATATATAAGTATATATAAGATAATATTAATAAAATCATATTATTTTATAAGTATATATAACATAATATATACTACTTATACATATTAATAAAAAAAACACATGTATATAAAATAAAATAAAAAATTACCAAAAACACATTATTTAAAAAAAGAAATAAATAAATAAAATAATTAACGTATATTAAAATAAAAATATTTATATAAAAAAAAATTGTCATGTCCCCTGCCGTGCCCGTGTCCCCATATTTTGGAAATTGTTGTGTCTCGTGTCCTTGTCCTTGTCCTTGTCCGTGTCCGTGTCCGTGTCCGTGTCCGTGTCCGTGTCCGTGCTTCATAGGATAGATCTACCGATATACCTAAGATATAACCTCAGGACCCATCTCCCATCAGAGCTCTTTGGTGATTCTGTGAAATAAACTTTTATTATTTTTTTGTAAGAAAAAATAACTGGACTAGATATCTCTCGTGAAATAAGATGGGTTCAGCCTATTTCTGCAATCCATCTCATAATCCAGCCAGGAAATCATGTTGCTGCAAATTAATTCCAAGTTGACTTGGTTGATTCAATTCAGTCTCAAATCTCAACTGACACTTGGATGTCTATGCATTAACTTGTTCCAAAGGGCAAAAAAAGAAAAAAGAAAAAAGAAAAAAGAAAAAAGAAATATCAAAAACTATCTATGTTGTTAATTGATTGTTCATATTCAGAGCATATTTTGATGTATTATTAATGCCATTCAATTGGATGGGGCTCCTAATTCACTGACTTACGTCATACTTATTACGGTTAGACTTAGATATGTGAAGCTTGTGTGGAAGTTCATGGAAATTGAATTATTCCACCTTATTTTCGCACAGGATCTAAATAAGTCTTATTTGGTTCATCTTCAGAGTGTGCAAGTTTTATTCTCATCACGATTCACACAAGGCATGCTCAAATGTACTGTGGTAATTGAAAATCCCAATAATTAATGGAATCAATGACTTGTTGAGTTAATCAGTTTTGCATTATGCTTTCTAGGAATTCAATCTAATGTTGTTTTGATTGTTAGTTATCTATTGTTAATGATTGCAGAAAAAAATTGAAAAGGCCACAGAATTTGAAGCAAACATAAATTACCTTAGGTTCCGTTTGGATATATGGATTTCAAATGAAGGGATTTGAGGTTAAACTTCTTAAAAATATAGGAGTTGGTTATTGTGTAAGACTGAGAAACTGAAGGGGAAGATAGAGCTTGGACAACTATAATTCTTAGTATGAATGATTTCAAATAATTATTTTTGTTTACATTGCTAATTCACATTCATCATAATCAATTATCGTAAAGCTATCAATTTTGAAATTCATATCTAAACTATCATATCTAAATTTGAACCATTTTCTTTGAATGGTCGGTGCCTAAATCCTTTCATTTCAAATCCATAAATCCAAATGCAACCTAACACTTGTGCTCATGATCAATTCAATCATTGATTGAAAAGATACACCTTATTATATTTTGTTATTTTTAGAGAATACTAGATTAGGGAATGATTAGGATATCATCCCCTATTTATATTAATGAATTTAATAATTACAAGGGAGCCCTAAGGCACAGAATAATTACAAAATAAGAACCCAAATAACAATATATTATTCTAACACTCCCCCTCAAGCTGGTGCGAAAATATCTCTCATGCCCAGCTTGCCTAAGATGTCATGAAATAGCTTACTCCCAACTTCCTTGGTGAGGATGTCAGCAAGTTGTTCACCAGACTGCACAAAGGGAGTACATACTGTGCCACTAGTGAGTTTCTCCTTAATAAAGTGGCGATCAATCTCAACATGCTTCGTCCTGTCATGTTGAACCGGATTGTGATCAATGTTGATAGCGGCCTTATTATCATAGTATAACCGTATGAAGTCCATCTGATCAATACCTAGATCACTCAACAATAACTTGACCCATAAGAGCTCACACACCCCTTGTGCCATAGCTCTGAACTCAGCTTCTGCACTTGACTTGGCAACCACATTGTGTTTCTTACTCCTCCAAGTAAAGTTGCCTCCAACAAAGGTGCAATACCCTGAAGTTGATCTCCCATCAGTCACTGATCCAGTCCAGTCAGCATCTGTATAGGCTTCCACACAAAGATGATCATACTTTGAAAAATAAAGACCCTTACCAGGAGTAGACTTCAAGTACCTCAAAATCCTCATAATAGCCTCGAAGTGAATCTGATGAGGAGCATGCATAAACTGGTTAATCACACTAACAACAACAACAATATCAGGACGGGAGTGAGATAGGTAAATGAGCTTACCTACTAATCGTTGATAGCTCCCCCTATCAACAGCTGCTCATCTTTCATCATCCCCCAGTTTCTGATTGGGTTTCAGTGGAGTGTCACAGGCCTTGCAGCCAAGCATCCCAGTTTTCTTCAACAGATCAAGCACATATTTCCTCTGTGAGATAAATATCCTATCCTTGAAGCGAGCAACTTCAATTCCCAGAAAATACTTTAAGCTCCCCAAGCAATGTTTTAAAAAGCGGCCGCAACCGTTACGTAACGCTGTTACGTAACGGTTGTGGTCGTTACCGCCACGCGTTACGGCCGCTTTTGCGGTGTGATTGAGATTCACAGGTGTATCGGCTGTAGCAGCTGCTATAGCGGTCGTAACGGTGCCGTAACGGCCGTAACGGCATGTTACGCATCGTTACGTAACGGTTCCGAATTGCTTTTTTCGAAAAAAAAAAAGTTGAAAATGCGGAAGAGAGAGAGAGAGAGAGAGAGAGAGAGAGAGAGGGAAGATGAAGAGGGAAGATGGAGGAACAAGAGATAGAGAGAGAAGAGGGAAGATGAATAACATGTTATTGATTTGTTGAAGCTGTAAGACTTATACTATTATATTCAGCTGCTAGCACTCAACCATTTTGTTTGTGTG
This sequence comes from Camellia sinensis, assembly GCF_055761805.1. Taxonomy (NCBI): domain Eukaryota; kingdom Viridiplantae; phylum Streptophyta; class Magnoliopsida; order Ericales; family Theaceae; genus Camellia; species Camellia sinensis. The sequence goes on from NC_138962.1 coordinate 96,120,281, forward strand.
TGTCTATCTATATATTGTTTGATAATAATAATAATAATAATAATAATAATAGTAATAATAATAATAATAATAATAATAAGTGTGGTCATTATCTATTTGGCTTGATTAATATATATATATATATATTTAGGTTTTTATTTATTCTCTTACTTTTGTTATTGTTTATCTTATATATAATAGTTAGTGATTGATTTTTTATATAATATAAAGTCATTAATTATTAAAATAAAATGTAAAAAACTCAATTTGTAATGATTTAAAAATATAAAATATATTGGATCAAACTAAAAAATTTATAAAAATTAATCAATATTTATTTTAAAACCCAATAAATATGATCATGGAAAAAAAATGTGCGTATCGGTAAGTTTTTTTTAAATTGTGCGAAAAATAAAAAAATTCACGGTTTCGGTTACGGCAACCGTTACGCTACGGCCTTTACACCCTGCAACCGCAACCGCTCCGCCGCCACCGTTACGGCGACCACAACCGCTTTTTAGAACCTTCTCCCCAAGTCTTTGATTTCAAACTCACTGGCTAAATATTTCTTCAACAGAGGAATTTCATCACTATCATCGCCCGTAAGAACTATGTCAACTACATAAACAATGAGTGTTGTAATCTTGTCAAGTGAGGAATGTTTCACAAACAAGGTGTGATCTGCCTGACTCTCTTTGAAGCCATATTTAAGCATTGCCTGAGTGAATCTCTAAAACCAAGCCCTTGAAGACTGTTTGAGACCATATAATGACTTCCGAAGCCTACATACTTTGCCTTATGTCTGATGATCCTCAAAACCAGGAGGAATGTCCATATATACCTCTTCTTCGAGGTCACCATGGAGAAATGCATTCTTTACATCAAACTGATGAAGTGGCCAATCTAGATTAGCTGCTAGAGAGAGAAGTACTCTGATTAAATTCATCTTAGCCACAGGTGCAAAGGTCTCCTGATAGCCAACGCCATATGTCTGAGGGAACCCTTTGGCCACAAGTCTCGCCTTGTAACGCTCAATAGAACCATCCGCTCTATGTTTCACAGTATATACCCATTTGCATCCCACAGGTCATTTACCCTTAAGTAACTCAGTCAATTCCCAAGTGCCATTCTTCCTAAGTGCTTTCATTTCATCAATTATGGCAAGTTTCCACTCAGAGGTAGCAAGAGCATCTTGAAAATGGTTGGGAATGCTAACAGAGGAAATATTTGACACAAACGCTCTATATGAGGATGACAAATGAGAGTAAGACACAAAATTTGAAATAGGATGTTGAGTACAAGATCTCCCACCCTTTCTCTTGGCAATAGGAACATCAAGATTAATGGACTCAAGAGATTCAAAGTTACTTGAACTCTCATCAGAAGCAGGAGATGGCAGTGAAGGAGCAGAAGTGGTCTCTTGTATCTAAATAACTTTCTGTCTGTTTTTGTTGCGGACATAAACTTGCCCTTCCTTATCCTTGGTGACATTGGGTTCTGTAGTCCCAATAGGAGGTGGTCGTGCAAGAACAATTGGTTCCACCATAGAAATCACAGGAATCATTTCACACCAAGGCTCCCCCGGAAGGGAGGACTGGGACACCAGAGAGGACAAGAAATAGGACTGGGACTCAAAGAAGGCGACATTCATGGACACAAACCACTTACGAGAAGGAGGGTGGTAACACTTATACCCTTTTTGAGTAGGAGAGTACCCAAGGAAAACACATTTGAGGGAACGAGGGTCCAACTTACCACGAGTAGGAGAGTGATTATGGACAAAATAGACAGCCAAATATTTTGGGAGGAATAGAAAATAAGGACGGGGAACCGAGGAGGACTTGAAGAGGAGTTTGTATTTGCAAGACCTGAGTAGGAAGACGATTAATAAGATGGGCAACGGTGAGAATAGCGTCGCCCCAGTAGGATCGAGGCACACTCATGGAAAAACACATGCATCGAGCCATGTTAAGAAGATGGCGATTCTTGCGTTCCGCTACCCCATTTTGTTGAGGGGTATTGGTGCAGGAGGCCTGATGGATAATGCCATGAGTAGAAAAATATTGCCTTAACCCAGAATCTATGTGTTCACCCCCATTATCAGAACGAAATATTTTGATAGTGGCCCCAAACTGAGTACAAATCATCTTATGAAAATTGCGGAACATATAGAAGACTTCACTCTTGTCTTTCATGAGATACGTCCAAGTAGTATGAGGAAAATCATCAATAAATGTAACAAACTAGCGATGACCTTTCACAGATACAACACGAGATGGATCCCAAACATCAGAATGTATTAATGAGAAATGAACTAAACTTTTATTAAAATTGGGAGCAAAAGAAGCTCTGTGTTGTTTTCCAAGCTGACAAGACTTACAAAGAAATTCAGACACATTATTGTTTGAAAAAACAGATGGAAATAAATGCTTAAGTACAGAAAAAGAAGGATGCCCAAGACCCCTATGCCACAACCATATATCATCAGTGGTAGTAGGACCCTTGGTGGAAGAATGAGCAAGCTTGTCCGGTTGATCCAGGAAGTAGAGATTATTTTCTGCACTACCATTGCCAATCGTCTTCCTCGTGACAAGGTTCTGAAAAAGACAATGATCAGGAAAAAATATTACACTACAATTCAAATCTTTTGTAATTCGACTCAAGAATAGCAGGTTAACAGAAAAATTGGGAACATGGAGAACAGAAGAGAGGTAAAGTAGGAGTGACATGGACTAAACCTTTCCCAGAAATAGAAGAAACAGTACCATCTGCAATTCTAACTTTGTCCTGACTTGAAATGGGCTTATAGGTAGGGGTGAGCATGGTCCGAATTGGACCGGATTGGGGTAAAACCAGGACCAATTCGTTATCTACGGTTCCTGAAAAATTAGAACCAATCCAATCTGTTTAAATCATGGAACCAATCCGAACCAATCTATTTAAATACAGATTGGATCGATTTAGGACCACGGATTCACATAATTAAATAACAAAAAATATATATAACACTTTAATTTCATAAAAACATAAACATAGTGCTATATTAGTTCCACAATAGCAACATGTTTTTCTATAATAGCAACATACTTTTCTAAAATTTTAAAAACAATAAGAAAACCGGTTTCACCATAAAAATTTAGAGCATTATAAATTAAAACTAAAAACTAATGAATAAAAGTAATAAAAGAAGATATTATACGGGTTTAGGTTTGAGTTTAGGTTTTATATAGAATAAGAGAAGATACTATGAGGGATGATGCATAATAAAAATATAGACTATTTGCATACGGTTTGGATCGGTTCCAATCCGGAACCGTGGGGTTCAATCCGGAACCGTGGGGTTCAATCCGGAACCAATCCGTGGACTACGAATTTTTAATTCTTCAATCCGGAACTGAACCACGGATTCGAAAAACCAATCCAAACCTATTAGATTGGACTGGACTGGATTGGATTACGGATTTCACAGATTCCTTGCTCAGCCCTACTTATAGGCAGAGAAAAGGTCAGAGGAGCCAGACATATGATCTGAGGCACCAGAATCAATAATCTAGGGCAAAGACGTATGAGACAAGAAAACACAAGGAGAGGAGACTAAGTTACCTGAGCGGGCAAATGATGAGGAAGATGTGCTGAGAGTAGTAGAAGACTGGCGGTCCAATAAGTGACGTAGAACATCCTCAAGTTTATGAGTAGCCATGCTAGAGAGACCATCAGAAGCTTGGCCAACGGAAGTAGAAGTAGAATCAAGTTTATCAACGGCACTAGACCGATGAGCCCGAGGATAGGAGCCGCGTCCTTTAGACTGGCCTGACCGACCTCCTCTAGAACCAGACCGATCACCTCGACCCCCGGATGGAGTTCCATGAAGCTTCCAACACGTCTCACAAGTATGTTGTGGCTTCTTTTAGTAATCACAGAATACAGACCCCTTGGCGGCAGACGGAGGGATGGGAGTCAGGCTGAGGCCATCTCTAGAGGTAGACAGTAATGCCTAGCGGTCAGTAGAGACAGGGGACATTATAGCAGACCGGCGGTTCTCCTCATTTTGTACATAGGCAAAAGCCTCTTGAAGTGAAGGAAGAGTGTCCATACTCAGAATCCGACTCCGAACTGGATCATACTCCATATTGAGACCGGCCAGAAACTTGAAAACTCTTTCCTGTGCAATGAACTTCCTGTACCCTACTGCATTAGCAGTGCAAACAGGCTTATAGTCCTGCAGGTGATCAAGGCGTTTCCAGCCATTGGTGAGGAAGGTGAAGTACTGAAGAACTATCTGCTCCCCCTGAACAGAGCTCTCAATAGAGTGGCATAACTCAAATGCCTGTGAGAAATTCCCTTTGCGGGAATAGGTGGTAGCCATAGTATCCCAAACATCCTGGGTAGTCTCCATAGATAAGTAGCCATCGCCAATGTCTGGTACCATCGAATGAATAAGCCAACTCATAATCAAAGAGTTGGTAATCTCCCATTGGTCATAAACCGGGTCAATTGTGCTGGGTGCCTGTATCCTGCCATCTACATATTCCATCTTCCCTCTACTCTTCAAAAACATAGTCAAACTCTGCGACCACGCTAGATAATTTTGACCATTAAATAGGGGTAGTGATTTTAAGACTAGGGTTGGGGTTTTCAATCATAGTAGTAGGTATAGGGAAACTCTCACTCCTAGGTGTTTGAGAAGTAGTGGACACACCGGTGGAATTTGTCATAGATACTGTACTATTGAACCCTCAACAAAACTAGTGACAATCACAAATTCGGAAAGTGGAGGAATACAAACACAATGACCACTAAGAAAATTAAAAGACTTAAAAAACTCATCAACCATTTTTTTCCATTTTTTTTTTCTTTTTTACTCTTTTTTTTTTTTTGAAAGACAAAATAAATAAATAAATAAATTAAAGAAAAACAAGGCAGAGGCGAGTTACAGACACAAACAGAGCTTCCAAGTCACGAACAAGTCACGAAGAGAACTCAGCGATACATCTTCACGAAGACGACAGACAGACAGGTGACAGGGACAGACCCACCAGTCGGAGGCGACAGGGATAGACGCACTAGTCAGGGCTACCTAGGGCTCTCCCAGCCCAGTCGGCTGCTGTAGTTAGGCCACCTGGCCTTAGCTTCGTCGGCGAGATACACCCAGTCGAGACTGCCTAGGGCTCTCCCAGCCCAGTCGGTCACTGCTATCAAGCCTCTTGGCCTTAGCTTCGTCGATGAGTGTGGAAGACGACTATGGAGTGACGATGGTCCTAAGGGTGTGACGATGGAAGACGACTGTGTGGTGTCTCTGTGGTGGCTCCGGTGGGTACTGTATGCGTAGAGGAAGCTAAGGCCATATATTTTTATTTGCTATCTAGATTAATATTATATCCCTAAACAATCAATATTAACAAAAACTAACTCAAATTCTATATTTAAAAAAAAAAAGAAAGTATTTTTAAATTAACACGTACAGTTTATACCTTTTTTTTATTTTTTATTTTTTTTATGGATGATCTATTAAATATTTAAATCTAAGAAAAAAATAATAAATATTCAACATTCATCAAAAGTATTAAATAAAATGAGAGAAAAGACAACTTGGCATGTCCTTAGTGTATCTTCAAAGTGTCCCCGACATTTCTCCTGATAATAAATTAATTAAATAAGGAGACATGCCATGTGGTGTGTTCCATATGTGTCCCGCCATCTCCACGTGTCCCCAAAGTGTTCGTGTGTCCGACACGGACACAACACTTGTTTTGAAGTGTTGGTGCTTCATAGTTTTTGGGCCTATGTGAAAAAGTTTTACCATCAATTGTGAAATTGGCTTCGCTTAGTGCTGTATCACCATTTTGTAGATTAAATGCCTGTCTATGGTGGAGGATAAAATGGAGTGGGTCAGTCTTCTTAAGAAAGTGCAACATTCTGTTGTATTTAAAAATTTGATGCACCTTTTTGAGAATATAATATAAATAATTGCTCCTCTCTAACAGCTTAAGCTTTTAGATGAGATGGTGATCAGCATTTCAATACACCTCATGGATTTAGAAGTGATTTATGCTTTTCTTTTCAATACCATTACTCATGATCTTTTGGATTTACCGCTGCAGGCTGAAGTTACCATTTCAAAGCTAACAGAGGAGAGGAGATGGATTGCTCGAGAGGGGGAAAGCTTTCGACAAGAATTGGTACTAGACTCTTGTATTATTTTTGTAGAGTGTTTGTTGTTTTATGTCCAAGATCACGAGCGTAGCCATAAACCCTGAAATGGTCGTTTTATAATCAATACAAAGTAATGGTGTAGAATGAGCTGGAGCATTAATGGGTATGAATGATAGAGGGTAGCTATGATCTATCTAACCACCCTCTCTCTCTCCAACTGCCTATCGTTTTTTGATTACCCATCTACCTTCTTCTGTATTATTTAATTAGGGTCTTGTTTTGTTATCTTTAGTTAAAGACATGTTTAAATTGGTTTTGGGAGGCACTGAATGAAGGATAAATGCTATGGCCACCAAGATGAGTTCTACAGCCAATCTTTTCTAAGTACCTAATTGTCCATTGAAGCCTTTGCTACCTATGAAATCCAAGATCCAGTGGCTTAATTTTTCTATTTTGGTTCAAGGGATGGCTGAAGCCAAACTGAAAACGAAAGACTACAAGTGAACCCTTACTTGATGCACTCCGCACTCAACTGATCTTGAGCCAACAATGGCTGAATAGCTTACTTGAATTGCATAAGGAGTATTTGTATTGAATAGAGTGCCATGTTCTTGGCATACCATTAGAAGAGATGAAAGTGAAGTTATGAATCTCTAATGCTACTTCCTTTTAAACCTCTTGCAAAAATATCTATCGGGGCATTTTTTTTTTCCCTCTCAAGTTGCGTGGTAATTGGTTTCTTGTTAGTGAGTTGAAAAGTTGTGGGCATTCTATAACATGACATGGATTACTCATCCATTCTCATTTTGTCTATATTTTGTGAATTATTGTTTGTAAAAGAGTCCGTGGTAGTTGTTGCAACCTTATTGGACTTGCTGCTTCTTGACATTGGCTTTCCTTGCTCTGCAGGCTTTGTTGAGAAGTAAGAGAGGAGCAATTGAAGTTCAGGTGGGATTTCCTTTCCTGTTTGTTTGTATGGTGTCACTCATCAGTGTCATGCTTGGATACCTTCTAAACCGCTGAGATAGAAAAGAATCACAAGTATGAAGAAGACATTATGGTAGATTCATTATATAATGCCTGTATTCTAGAAATTTTTGTTGCAAGTGTAACAACCCTGTTCTCCAAATCTGAATAGAAGAGTGAAACATGTTACTATCTGTATTAAGCCAAGTCACGTGAATTGTGGATATGGTTTATGTACATATCAATAAAAAAATAAATAATACCTATATAAAAAATAAATAAATGAATAATAGAAAACTTCTACAAAATGATGTGGTTGTACTATGGGCCTATTATATTATTTCAAAATGATGAATCCACTAAGATGATTGTTAATTGTAAAAATGTTAAATGTGGCATGATTCTGGTAAAAGATTTTGTATGAATTTTTTGTTAGACTAGCTATTTCTGTGAAAATTATGCATGTGTAGGTGTTGATGATGGCTTTGATTAATAGGTAAAAGATTTGACCAAAAATTTCTACTTCTATTTTGGTGCCCATTAAGTTGCCTTTGCCGCTTTAGTGTCTTTGTTCGATAATTGAGTTGATCTACCAAAATTCAAATGAAATTAGAATCTCAACAATGTGTTCTACTTGCATGCATTTTATTTTTAAAATAAAATAGAATAAACTCTTTGCTGGAACATGGAATTTCAGGCAATTCTTTTTTAAGTCTGATGGTTGTGTTTGGATCTTTCATTTATTAAGGGAAGAGAAAATGAAGAGGAAATGAAATTGTTTATGCGTTGCTTTTGTTTTCCGTTTTTTTTTATCTTTTTCTTAGAACAGTATTTTTATTTGCGAAAAGTGGAATCAGTTTCAAAATTTTCGAATGTTTGAAAATGAAAAAAGGAGTAAAGAAAAGTGTTTTCACTTATTTTAAAAATAATTTTTACTCCTCACTCACCACCTTTGTTCATCGCCTGTTGTCGGCCATGATCGCCAAGTAGGGATGAGCACAGAAAGTTTGGTTTGTTCATCACTTGTTGTCGGCCATGATCGCCAAGTAGGGATGAGCATAGTTTTGTTTAGTTTGGTTTTGAAGCAAAGTACAGTCAAATCATAACTTACGATTTCATAAAATTTAAAAGCAAATCGAATTATAAAATTTTTGAAATCAAATAAAATCAAACTATGAAGATGTGGTTTGATTCCATTTATCAATTTGTTCAAAGATCAAATAATATATTATTATTTTACAAATAAAATTGTTTAAATGATTATTTAGAATTAATTTTACTATTATATAATAATTCATTTATAAACAAAGACTTAACAACTTATGAATATATATATATATATATATATATGGATATATCTAATTGGTCCAATTCAATTCTATAATCATAAAACCATGGATCGAATAAAGTACGCAACAAAAAAGGAAAGGAGCTTTCTATTATTTTTATTATGGAATTATGATGGAGTTATGGAGTTAAGCGAAGTTAGAGTTAGGAAAAGTTAGAGACGAAGTAGGCAACAAAAAGATGGAGAGAATTTACATTGTTTATTATGTTGGCTTGAAAGTAAATTTATAGAATACATCTAACATATACAAACAAAACCATAAAGTCATCATAGTTTATCCTAACATTATTACATTGTAGAAAATTAGCACACCAGTATGGCCAAAATTTTGCATCTTTCTACCAAAGGCTATAAGCCTAGATATAGGCTTAGACAAAAGTTCTACAAAAAATAAATACAAGATCAAAAAAGTCTTGAGAAAAATAAATAAAAACCTACCATTATTAGCCATATTCTGACAAACTATAATTATATGCACTGTCTGTCCTTCCCAGTTTTCAAAGGGACTGAAAGGATTTGTTTGACCACTTTCCGCCCAATAATACAGGTTGCTCTACATGTCCTAGATAAGGTTAGAGTCGATCAGGAGACAGCTGCATGTGATAGTGGGGTCCACTATGCTTCCATCCGGTTCATGAGATTGTGATACTCTTCATCAGTTTCTGATGGAGGGAAATTAGGATCCTGGTTGTATTGCTCATTCCAAAAATATTCTACATCATCTGCGGTCATGTCTAGTTCCAACGGAAGATCCAAATTATTTCTCTTTTTAAGATTTAATAACATGTCAAGAGCCTCATTAATTTGCGTAGGAGACTTTTGATATGTTATGGGAAAATGGGTTACAAATAGTATTCTACCATCTGTGACCATGAATGGCAATTTTGCTGAGCCATGGATATTGGATGTTGCTTGTGAAACAGATATTAGACTGTCTATCCAATATTCTGTCAAAGAAAGTTTTTGAATATTTTCCAATCGCTCTCTCCAACGATCTTCATCTAAATAATCATCTTCAAATTCAAAATCTTCAGTTTCTTTAAGATACAAAATCTGGTATGGTTGGAAAAAATATTCTCGTTTCCGCCAACCAACAATGTTAACAGTGTTGGAGATCTAGAAAGTAAAATATTTACTCCATCGGAAGCCTTTTACTACCCATGAGAGCATTGCTTTCATGATCATTGGATATTCTATTCATTGGATTGGATCTAAAATTTAAAAAATAACTTGATTAGTTATTCCCCAATCTATATCTTCAAAATACCACATGTCATGATTTGCCATGATGGTTATTTTAAGAATTCTATCTTTAAAATTTAATTTATCATAAGATCGTTCTAAGATTTGTCTAATCTGATCACGATGATCCTCAACTCGATTTTTGATTGACAGAAAAATTTCTCTTGAGAGCAAAGTTCTTGCTTTTTCAAAAAGGTAAATTCTTTTTATTTGTTCAAAAACTGGATTAGAAAACTCATCTGATATGAGGTCTGATAGCTGAAGAAAATTGTTTATTTTTACAATGTGTATAATTGTAGTTTGTCAAAATATGGCCAATAATGGTAGGTTTTTATTTATTTTTCTCAAGACTTTTTTGATCTTGTATTTATTTTTTGTAGAACTTTTGTTCAAGCCTATATCTAGGCTTATAGCCTTTGGTAGAAAGATGCAAAATTTTGACTGTATTGGTGTGTTAATTTTCTACAATCTAATAATGTTAGGATAGACTAGGATAACTTTATGGTTTTGTTTGCATATGTAAGATATATTCTATAAATTAGTTTTCAAACCAACATAATAAACAATGTAAATTCTCTCAATCATTTTGTTACCTACTTCGTCTCTAACTTTTTCTAACTCTAACTTCGCTTAACTCCATAACTCCATTATAATTCCATAATAAAAATAGTAGAAAGCTCCGTTCCTTTCAATTTATTTATTTTAGGCGCACTTATGGATCAGTTCAATTAACTAAACTTATTTATCTACAAGTCCTAACTGATAAATTTATTCACTCACTCCCATAAAATAGTCCACCCTCCTATTCTATATACACAAAAGAATAAGAGAGACTGATAAATTTATCATTGAAAAATAAATTTAAATCTGAATAAAGGAGGCAGTGGTGATATGGTGGTTGTATAGATCGGCGATAGTAGAGTGTAGATCTACAACGGTAAAAGTATAGATCGACGATGGTAAAGTGTAGATCTGCAACGATAGTGAAGAGAGTTGGTAAACGGTAGCAGTATTTGAATAACGACAGTGGTGATGGGGATCGGCGGTGGTGGCAGGTGGACGGTGATGACGGCAGTGGTGATAAACAATAGTGGTATGAAGCTTTTGGAAAAATAGTAGAGAGAGAGATAGAGAGAGAAGAGAAGATGATGAGTGGACGGCGACGATGGTGGTATTAGGGGTAGGTGGGTGGTGATGGTGGCAGCGGTGATGGGGGGTGGACGGCTATGGAGGCGACAATGGTAAACAATGGTGGTGTGAAACTTTTGAAAAAATAGTGGAGAGATAGAGATAGAGATAGAGATAGAGATAGAGAGAGAGAGAAGATGAAATAACATGATAAGTATAGGCATTCTAGGACTTATTGGTACATTCAAAAAGTAAATAGGATTTAATGAAAGTCTACTTAATGGGAGGTAATTACCCCTTAGTATTCGTAATTCTATTTACACACCATAAATTGTCTTAGTATACATCATTAAAATATTAAATTTATATTACAATAATATTCTCAAATAAAATTACTATCAAGGACAATAATGTTGTGCATTATACTAATCCAAGGAATTCATACATTAAAACACAAAACACTCTTTGCATTCCATCACATATAGACATATAAATGGTGTAGTTTTTATCATCATCCAACACTCATCATCTTCTCCATTATAATCTAACACATTACACCGATGATATTATTCATTATCAATTAGCTCACCTTATTCTCTTCTCCATTATACTTCTATCCTCAACTCAAAATATTAAGATTTAGGATTTAAAAAAATTAGAATCAATCAGTTTTACAGATTTGTACACATGGATGGCACACAGAATGTTGCTTTAGAACAATTCATTAATGAAAATGGTAATTTACTACTTACAAAAGTAATTTTATTTTATTTTTTGTTTTTCTCATTTGTAAAATCGCTGGAAGGATGGTTTTGTTCATTATGCGTTTGAATTAACTAGAGTTAAACATTTACATAATGTTCAAATATTTATATGTGAACAAAACTATTTGTTCAAATTGTTAAGGTTGACCAAATATTAAATGTTCACACGTAAAAAACTGAGCATGATAAGTCCGAATGAGTTGAGTTATCTAGTATAAAAAGTATGAAACAACATAAATATTTCAAGCATACTTAATTTGTTCAATTTTATTTTGTTGTACAATAATAATATATTCAGACAACCAGTGTCGAGCCATATTCGAAATAGAAGTTGTTATGGAAGATGAATCGCTAAACAAATAAAAAACAGATGGGAAAAACTAATCTTAGTGAGGTTCAAAGGTGAGAATCATAAATCCGGTGGTGAGAATCCAAGATTTTTAATGTCCGCGATTGTTTCGTCCGTGTGTCATCACCACCGATATATAGCTATGTTGAAGGTGAGGGTGAACTGTGTATAAGGTGTGATGTGTATGGTGGTTGTTGGCTACATATTTTGTACAGGCCAATCACAGCTTAACATGTGGCTCGAAAAGGGTAATTTAGGGAGTTAATGCAAGTCTCCAACCAATGACAAGCATGTGGCAGTTCATATTGGTAATGGTAGGTCTGCATCGCATGGAAGCAGTTAGAAGGCGCAAAGTGGCGTAGCTCAATGGTTTCTCACAATTCAAATTCAAATTAAAGAGGAAAGCCCAACTGCAAAGAAGGCATCGTGGGAGCAGATTGTTTAGGGCCATAACCAGAGATCATGGAAGTGCATTTCGATGGTTGGAAGCCTACTTCGACAGTTACCATTGGGAAGTATAAATAGAGGAGAAGGCCCCAGAATGAAAGACCCAAACTCAGATCCAGAAACTAGTTTATTACTTCATATTTCTTTAGAGTTTTTACATTTCCAATTCTTTACATTTTTAACACTTCAATTCCTGTATTGCACTTCATTTCCTAGGAATAGTTTCAAGTAGTCATTGCTGTAAACCTTTTCAAGGTTGGATCATTTCATTGTAAGTTCCTACTACTTAATGAAATTCAGTTTCTAAATTGTTATGTATTTGTTTTTTTTTTTTTTTTTTCAATTTCTCCTAAAACAAGCCACCAGTAAAAGTCCTCTTCATTGAGGTTAAAAGAACTTCAACACAATTGTCTGATAATTGGTTGGTAATTAAAATTCTGTAAGGACTGATTGATCCTTGCTGGTATGCTTAAATTTACATTATTAAACCTAGAAAGCCAAAAAAGCCAACATATATTTTTGGCACGCCCAGTGGTACTATTAAAAATAGCTAGACGCAAAGCAAGAGGAGAAAATGAACGCCTGGAAGAGGGTGTGGAAAGAGAGGTAGAAATACCTAACCAAGAGGATAATGTAATGGATGCACCTATCCCATCAGATCCTCCGCAAATGGTCGAACAGACCAGCACTTTAGAATATACAACACATGACCAACATACTAGACAGGGCCATGAAACTGGACCTTCAACTACCCCTTCTACGTAACCAATCAATCCATGGGAAGGTTTAGTAGATGCTATGGGGCAACAACTAATGTATACAATGGAAAGATGGGCAACATCCTTTTTGGATCGAATGAACTCTCATCAACCAACTGTTATAAGACAGGCTAAAGAGAACGAGAATTCCCTTCAGCATAGATTGGCTCAAGGTAAACAACCTATGCAAAATAATGGACAAACTAATGGTCAGACTAGTAATCAAAATCATGAAAGATCATCACCTATACCTCAGTCATGGTATGAAGCTCCTTCGAGACCACTAGCAATACCATTGCCCACTAGCGAAACCATACAAATTGATGGATCTGGACTAGCACAAGGAAATGGTATGAGAATGTTTTCAAATCCTTTGTTCGAAGCCATACCTGGAACATGGGGTTTCACTAATCCTGTGTTTGAATTCGTACCCGGGGGGTTAGAAGGATTTCCTGCGGTTAGAAGAGAAACAACACCTGTCCCTCCTTCTGTCGCACCTTTCGTAGGCCTTTCCCAGGACAGATTCCAAGAGGTCAGCCATATCTCCAACAGCAACCAGTACAACAAGGACAACCAGCCTTGAATGTATCGATATATGGACCAAGAGGCCCTCAGGCACATGGAGTTCCTCTAATCCCTGTGTTTGTTCCTCCAATAGTGGTCCAACCAGCACAAAATATGGTTCTTAGGCACCAAATTGCTGATATTGTTAGGGAAATGTGTGACCTATGGCTCGGGTGGTCCAAACTTCGGTATATAAAAAACCTTACCCAGAATAGGTAGATAGGGTACATGAATATCCAAGGGGGTTTAGAATACCAGACTTTGCCTTTTTTTTTATTTATTTATGGAAATGGAAATCAGTCCACAGGAGAACACATTACTAGGTTTACAAGCTAGTGTGGTGAGTTTGCTAATAATGATTACATCAAACTGAGACTTTTTCCAAACTCTCTAACTGGAGCAGCCTTCGCATGATATATAAACCTTATACCTGGCACTATCCAAACCTGGCAACAAATGGAGGAAGTATTTCATGCCCAATTTTTTCCAAATAGTGCCTGAGGTTTCTATGGTAGATTTGGCAAGATTGAGCCAAAGGCCTAATGAGAAGGCTGCTTAATTTATTGCCAGATTTAAAAGGGCATGAAACAAATGTAGGGTCATGCTACTTGAGTCTGAATTTGTAAGATTGGCTCAAAATGGGTTGGAGTTTAGGCTTTGAAAAAAGTTTGATTCAACTGAGTTTCGAGACTTCGTAGAATTAACTTATAAAGTGTTTAGATATGAAGCTTTACTTGAAAAAGAACAAGATCGAAACAATGCATCATATAAGACCTATTATAGAGATCCTAATTATGAAATTGATGCAGCAGAGATCATAGGAAAAGAACCTATAACTTGTGAAGCATTAATTCAGCAAGACATTACAATAGACCAGCAGTTCAAAAAGAAAGACCTTCATAGGAAGTATTCTTTTGACTTAATAAAAGCAAATGACATTTTTGATCATTTGTTTACAACAAATTTCCTAAAGTTACCAAAGGGAGTTAAGATTCTTACTCCTAAAGAACTTAAAGGAAAAATGTACTATAAATGACACAATTCTTGGTCTCATTTAACTAAAAACTGTATTGTTTTTTGAGATAGGATCCAAGAACAGATTCGGAAAGGGTGGCTAAAGTTTCCAACTAAGACTGAGAAAGCCATAGGAATTGACATTAACCTGTTTCTAGAGATGGGGGAGGCTACAGCCAATGTTGGCATGCCAGATTTCCAAAATCTATCCTTGAAGGAATTGGAGGAAGTCACTATGTATATGTATGTGGCTAGCTAGACTACCTTCAAGAAAGACACCAGAAGTTCACCAGCCAGTGGGCATAATTCTGCAGGCCAAAGGGATGGTTCTAGCGAAGAGATACTAGATGATGATTCCCTAGAAGTAGTTGTGGTGCAGAGGATGTATCCCAGGTGCAGGATGTGTTACAAGTGGCTGAAAGGGCTCCCAGTTGATAGGAAGTAGTATTATAAAGAGGTACAGAAAGACCGAATAGCCAGCACCTACAACAAAAAGCCATACCTAACTGGCCCTAGACAATATTCAGCCATGATTGCTCCACCAGACACCAGGATGCAATCAAAAGGAAAGAGGCCTTTGCATGAAGCCAGGCCACCCAACTGTTACAAGGTGGGCAATCAGCCTGAAGGGAGGCCTGAATTTGGCTTAAGGCAAGGAACCATGCCTAGTGGTTAGCCTCCAAGAGCTACTTCGAAGCCAGTTGTGAAGACAGGAGTAGCAGGCTCAGCAACAAGAGCAGTGGGTTCATGGGTCCCTGGAGTTCTAGATTGGTTTGTTATATAGAATAAACCTAAGGTAATACCTGCCCAAAGCAGTGCTGTCGGAGACAAGGGAAAGATGATCAAGCCCCCTTTAGTGGCTCCAAACAATTGGGTTTTGCTTAAAAACCCAAAAATAAATGAACTAGATATGGTTCTTGTAATAGCCAGGTCCCAAAGGAGGAAGATATAACGAAGATACACTCAGTATCAGAGGGACCTAAAAGAATATGGAGAAAGTACTTCTTTGGCACAGTCAAAAGGCTAGGTAGAAGAGGGAAAAGGTTTAAGGTTTGCTCCTAAGATCAAAGAGGGTGCAAGTAGAGAAAAATTGGTTAAAGTTCATGCTGAACTGAAAGCTAAGGAAAGATCCAGCCTAGCAGGTCTTGAAAAGGCTTTGATGGAAAGTGATAATAAGATGGAATGAGAAGTTGAATTAGGCCAAGAGAAGGAATTGGCTGAAGATGAGATGTTTGGAGCCTTCATGGCTGAACAGACTTTCTTGGTCGAAAAGCCAACCGAAGTAGATCCTAAACAAACTGCTTTGAAGGAACCCACCAGCACTGAGGTACCAGAGTGCAGCATGGAGGATGCCTCCCAAGCTTTAGAGCAGACCTATATGAGAGGAGAGCAATCACAACCAGTGGTACAGTTTGGCTCATTCCCTCTAGTGCCAGTAAATATGGTTTATGTGCTGCCACAGGAATTCCAAGTTGAAGAGGGAAACCAAGAAGGTCAGGAAGATGACCCCATTCCAGTTTCTTGTGAAGATTCACAGGCCAGCATGATTCAAGATGAGTTAGAAATGGCCAAGCCAATGGAAACTGATGAAGAAAGTGAGGAGGTGAGCATTAACCTCTCATACCCCTTCGAGTACCCCACAATATCTATGACCCCAGCACGTTAAATCCTTGTATATCAAGGCTTACTTCGATGGGATACAAATGAATATGGTGTTAATGGACAGTGGTGCACCAGTGAACCTGCTTCCAAGGTCTTCTTTGAAGAAGTTGGGAAAAAAAAACCTTAGGTTGATCCTAACCAGCACAACCATTGCTGGTTTTGCTGGGGATATGCAAATGGCTCAGGGCATTTTGCCCATCAACCTGAGTGTGGGAACTAGAGATTGCATGACTGCATTCTTTGTTATAGACATTAGAGCCAAGTATAATGCTTTGCTTGGTAGGGATTGGATCCACACCAACAAGTGTATGCCTTTCTCTTTACATCAGAAGATGATGATAGCTCTGTGTAATGGGGAAATAGAGGAAATTAGTGCGGATCTGTAACCTTTTATTGCTTATACTGATTTTGCTGAGGCCAAGCTATACACTGAAGGGGTTGTACCATTCAGTGTGCTGAGGAAGCTTGATGGAACAACCAAAGTGACGGCTGATGAGGAAGTAGCACACCTGAAGCACTTAGTACAAAAGAGTGCTGATAAAGAGTTTGTCACCAAAGATGACAATGATGTGTGGTTGTAGGAAAGAAGATCAAGACCAAGAAGCCAGAACCTTGGCTTTAATCAAGTTTTCAGCATTGGATGTAAATTCAATAGTCTGAAAGGTGTCAGAACAAGAGAGAGAAGCCATGGTGATTGGCTGTAATCAGGAGCAATAAAAGGCCAAATTTTTGGCTTTTGGTAAGTACTGTGCATTGGACATTGAAACAAAAGTCCAGGAGATACAGGAAGAAAAGGCTTTGTGGACAGATTTTGTCTATGAAGAAGAGAGTAAAGATGTGGAACTAGAAAGGATAGAGGTAGAACCAGACGAAAAGGTTATTTTGAAGACAGAAGAAGTTAAGGAGGAAGCATCAATGAATATTCAAGTGCAAGACCCCTTGGAAGAAGTCAACCTAGGTGAAGGTTCAGTACAACAACTTACCTATATCAGTGCTTAGTTAGATCCTAATGACAAGGACCAGTTGTTGGTTGTCTTGAAATAGTACAAGGATTGTTTTGCTTGGTCTTATAATGAGCTGCCTGGGTTAGACAGATCATTAGTGGAACATAGGCTCCCAATGAAGCCTAATTTCAGGCCACACAAGTAGAAACCAAGATGAATGAGTGCTGAAGTGGTTCAAAAGGTGAAAGAGGAGATTATTAGGCTCTTTAAAGCAGGCTTCATTAGAACAGCCAGGTATGTTGAGTGGTTGTCTAATATTGTGCTTGTGGTCAAGAAGAATGACAAAATAAGGGTATGCATCGATTTCAAAAACCTAAACTTGGCAACTCGAAAAGATGAGTATCCCATGCCTATAGTTGACTTGTTGGTGGATAGCTCAGCAGGACACAAGATTCTGTCCATGATGGATGGGTATTATGGCTATAACCAGATCTGCATAGCAGAGGAAGATGTCCACAAAATAGCTTTCAGGTGTCCTGGAAACATTGGTACCTTCGAATGGGTCAAGATGCCATTTGGGTTAAAGAATGCTGGAGCAACATATCAGAGGGCAATGAACATTATCTTCCATAATCTCATTGGAGGGTACTTAGAGTGTTACATTGATGATATTGTTGTGAAATCTCAGTCCATAAAGGAACACCCAGTTCATTTGACAGCAGCCTTCGACAGGATGAGAGAGTTCAAGTTGAAACTCAACCCTCTCAAATGTGCTTTTGGTGTATCAGCTGGAAACTTCTTGGGGGTATGTAGTGCACAAGAAGGGAATACAGTTTGATCAAAATAAATCCAAAGCCATCATTGAGGCCAAACCTCCATCAAGTAAGAAAGAATTACAAAAATTCCTTGGTCAGGTTAATTCCCTTCGAAGATTTATTTCTAACACTGCAGGGAAAACATAAGTATTTTCTTCTTTGTTAAAGCTAAAAAAAATGAAGAAGAGTTTCTGTGGACAGCTGAGCATCAAGCTGCTTTTGAAGGAATTAAAGCCTACTTGGCTAAGCCTCCAGTGTTGATGCCACCAAGGAAGGATAAACCCTTGAAGTTATACATTGCCGCAGCAGAAGATTCATTAGGAGTTTTTCTGGCTTAGGATAATGAAGAAGGCAAGGAACAAGCAGTTTATTACCTTAGTAGGTTTTAAATTCTTGTGAATATAAATATTTAGCTGTAGAAAAGCTGTGCCTAACATTATACTTTGCAGTAATGAAATTAAGACATTATTTTTTGCCTACTGTTGTCTTGGTAATTGCAACCATAGACTTGGTTAAATACATGTTATCTAGACCTATGCTAAGAGGAAGAATTGACAAATGGATATTAGCTCTATCGGAGTTTCATCTAGAATATGTCCCCCAAAAAATAGTAAAAGGCCAGGTTTTGGCTAACTTTTGGGCAGATCATCCATGCCAAATAAAAAGCCAAGAGATAATAGATCTTGGTATGGTTAATGTTGAGCCATGGCAAATGTGGTTCGATGGATTAAAAGCCAATGGTTTGGTTGAAATTGGTGTTGTGATTAAGTCACCACAGAGGGTAGAAACCACACATGGTTTCAGAGTTGACGAAACTGTTTGTTCCAATAACCAAGTTGAATATGAAGCTTTAATAATGAGATTTGAAATACTCATTGGACTACAATCTCACACAGTTAATATATTTGGAGATTCCTAGTTGGTAATCACTAGGTAAAAAGAATTTTTAAATGTCAAAGTGCAGCATGTTTCCATACTATGTTGTTGCATTGCATTTGTTTTCTCAGTTTCCAATAGTAAATGTGACTTATATCCCAAGATTTATGAATAACAAAGCCAATAATGTAGCTCAGAGGGCTTCGAATTTCAAAAGAATGGATGATGCTCAATTGGACATAAGTCAAGTAACACATCAAAAATTAATACTACCTTTGGCTAAAAGGGGCATTATATTGGAAGTCAACCATAATGACCTGCAAGATCAAGACTGGAGGTATCCAATCATGCAGTATTTGAATGACCCATCTTCAAAGGCCACCAGGGAGCTTAAATTACAGTCTAAGCAGTGCATAGTGTATGGCAATGCACCTTACAAAAGGGGAGCAGATGGGCTATTACTGGAATGCCTAGGGCCAAAAGAGGCATTGACAGCCATAGCTGAGATGCATGAAGGCATTTGTGGTGCCCATCATCCTAGTGTGAAGATGAGATGGTTGCTTCGAAGGCATTCCCATTATTGGCCAACCATTCTTAAAGACTGTATAGAGTATGCAAAGGGTTGTTAGGCATGCCAAAAGCATGACATGATAAGACATGTGCCTATAACCGATTTGCATGCAGTTGTGAAGCTTTGGCCGTTTAGAGGGTGGGCAATGGATATGATAAGGAAAATATATCCTCTCTCTTTGAAGCATCATTATTTCATTCTAGTGGCCACAGACTACTTCATTAAATGGGTAAAAGCTAAGCCCTATAAGGTAGTGGATCCGATTGAAGTTATTGGATTTATTAAAGAATTGATCCATAGGTTTAGCATCCCACAGACCATAACTGTAGATAATGAAACTGTGTTTGATGGAAAAATGGTAAAATCTTTCACATCAGAATTTGGAATTAGTCTTGTTAATTCCATCCCTTATTATGTACAAGCGAATGGTCAAGCTGAGTCATCTAACAAATCCTTGAAAAGAGGAATACAAAGAGTTGTGGAGGACAATCCTAGAGATTAGCACAACTTGTTGTTAGATGGACCGTGGGCTTGTAGAACTTTTCCAAGGTCGAGTAGAGGAATCACTCCTTTTGCCTTAGTATATGGACATGATGCAGTGTTTCCTGTGGAGATTAATATTAAATCCTTGAGGGTAAAATGCCAAGACCAGTTAACTTCAGAGCAGTACCATCAAAGCATGTTCTTGGAGTTAGAGAATGTAGATGAAGCTAGAATTTTGGTATTAAATAGTATTCTTTTCCAAAAGAAAAAGGCAGCCAAAAGCTATAATAAGAAAGTCAAGAACATTAGCTTTGATGAGGGTGATTTGGTGTGGAAAACAATACATCCAATAGGAATTGAGAGCCATAAATTTGGCAAATGGTCACCTAATTTGGAAGGACCCTATCAAATTCATAGAGTCTTGCCTGGGAGAGCATACCATCTGAGAAATCTAAATGGATATGTGCATCCCAAGAAAATCAATGGCAGGTATTTGAAACCTTATTAGCCAACTGTGTGGGAAACACATGAAGTGTGAGAAATGCTAAGTTAGAATAAACAAAAGAGCATGGAACACTCAAATAATAAATAAGGATTTCATTTCATAAAAAAATTAAGAACGTGCAGCCACAAATTGGCTCAAAAATCAGTACAATGTTTCAGTTGTTCCCTTACAATTGATTCTTTACTCCTAAGGGACGGGAATAACTGAGTGGCTGTAGCTATGTCCTGCCTTTTATCAACTAGCCCTTGGTTAGTGATTTGCAGTTTTTTAGTATTTCGATCTAAGGCTAGGTTAACTGCTACTAGCTCTTCTTCCAGTTGGGCTTTCTTCTCCAAGAGTTGGGCTTGAAACTGGGAGGCATAGAAATGTTGTCCCTTTAATTCAAACACCTCCGCATGTATATGGGAGACAAACTCCTTATCATTCAGCAGTTTCTTTTCTGCAGCTTTGGCCATCTGGCAGATATTGACATAGAAATCTAAGGTGGCTGCTGCTTGGGATAAGTGGCTTGAAAAGGCCATGTTGGACCGCTCAAAAACTTTGTAGCACTTAAGGAAACCATTTTTAATGATAGGCTTCTGTAAGGCTTTAAATGGAATCCTTGAGAATGATTGCAGTAGGTCCACGTAGGTGCCCAAGTCCACTGAGGCAAGGAGGCTTCAGTAACAATGAAAGAGCTCTCAATGATCTCCAGAAGGGAATCGACAAGGATCAATGGCTCAATCTCATTGCTTGGTGCTCAAACTGGTAAAGATATGCCAAATAAGCTGGCTAATTGAGCCTCGAAGATGTCTATCTCTTCCTTTGGCATTATCAGCACAGATACGGAAGAGATGGAAGCATGGGGATAGGAGAAGGAGTGGAGGATTCCCTAACAGTGTCCGTGGTCCTGGCTACCAACAAGTCTAGAGAAGAGGGACTGGAGCTGGATGGCAGAGAGGGAATTGGTAAGCCACTAGTGTCTTCTTTGGGAGTACTAGCTACCACTAAAGATGAAGTGACAACTGGAGTTTTCTCAGGTGATAGAAGGGCACCTAGGACTATAGGAGGAGTAAAATGAGATGAGATGAGATGAGATGAAAGATAGATAGGGCAGATATGGAGTTAGGCCTAGGCATAAGGAAGGTGGGATGTTTTGCTTCAAAGAAGGAAGAGAAAAAGGCATGGGGAGTATAGAGCTGGGAAGTGGAAGTATCATTTGGATGGACTCTACACTCATTGGCACTTCAATATTGATTTTCTTTCTCCTTTCTGAGGCTGCCTTTAAGGGCCTTTCATCCATAGGCAAAGAAGGAGAAGCTAGTATCAAAGGAAGAGGAAATGGACCAACTGCTGCTGTATTTCAGAAAACAAAAAGATGTTAATGTAGCTCGACTTTTCGTGCCCCCTTTCGAAAGACGAATAAGCCCTACAGTATCGGACTCCAGCGGTTCTGAATGTGATCTCACAAGTGCAATGTGAAATAGATAAACACCAAAGAGTCCAAATCTGGCAAATCTTTTGAAAAATCGATTTTGAATCAAATTGCCAAAAATGGACTGTTTTGCCATATACAGAGTCACCATCTAAATATTTTTAGAAAATTTAGGAAACCCATGACTCGTGCTAAAGGCCAAGTGTCCGTCATCACCAAGATTGTCTCGGATTGGGAACTTAGGTACGAGAGGGGAAGGTCATGAATTGAGCACCCCCACTCGCTCGATCGAAGATCGGCCTCTACTAATCATGATATGAATCTTATTTACATTATATGCTCTTGTTCCGATTATTAGGCTAGCATTTACTATGTCATGCGCACACACACAAGTATAGACTAGTTTGCAAAAATTGGAACACTTGATTCATGTTTGTCTGCAAAATTGTTTTGAATATGTACCACTTGAAAAAGTGATTGCATATGAACATTACTCAAACTATTCCAATTTAAGCAACTAGCCTTCATCTACAAGCATTCAAGCAGTTTATCAAATAAGCACTTAGCCTCATGGTGAATATGCTTTGACATGGCAACAACCACATTCATGCAATATGCTAAAGCAAGTAAAAACTCACCTAGTACTCCAAGCCAAAAAAGATGACAAAGTTAGAAAAAATGCATGATCCTAACTATGCAATATGACTAATGCAACGCATGTGACATGCAATTACTAGGCTCGGCTACTAATATGGCATATGAAGCAATTTGATAGCATGCGGTCTAAGCACGTATTCAAAGAAGTATTTAACTAACAATACAAGTTAGAATGATGCGCCGAGCCCAATGCATACAAGACAAGTGGATGCAAACATAGAGTATGCTAAACAAAACATGATGCTCTAATCTAACCATCGTAAGCAGGTAAATAAAAGGGAGAAAGACATGGGGTTGGAAGACATACACATTATTACAACATTTGTGCCCTCACGCGGGTCCGAATAAACTAACTAGCTAACTAATTACTACAAATTAACTAACTATTACAAAACGAAATGGATAAATTAGCTAAGCTACTTAACTAATTATTACAACAACAAATTAATAAACTATTCTAGCTAATTAACTAATTATTACAAGACAAAATTAAATAACTAGTCTAGCTAACTAATTATTTACAATACTTTACAAAATTAACTAGCTATAACTAATTAATTACAACAAATATCTAAGCTAAGCAATTAGATTAAACAACCTCGGGAACGAGGAGTGCTCATGCATGCGCACGGATTTCCACCTGAAAAACCCACTGTTTTGCTGCTAGGAAGCCTCTGTTGTACAGTTAGAACACCTGTACTATTTTTCACCTCTGTTCCATTTCAAAAACCCACTGCTGGGTTTTGCAAAGGTGGCCGATAGGCCAAAAGTGGTTGTCTGCCGTCCATAAAAGATGGTCTACCATCCACAAATAGTGGCTTGCTGGCCACTGATTCTTGGTTCTTACCACTACAATAGAGAGCAAACAGAGCAAGAACAGGATATCCTCAAGGGTTGTTTGCACAACTTACCTCTCCTTATCATCAAACAGCTCAAAGGAGTGGCAAAATTTGATTCACAAACCATCAATCGATGCAATTTCATTGCATGATGGCTTATGAATCGAAGGGTGCAAGTTCAATAAATGCAACAAATAAGACTCTCAAACCCCCTCCCTATCATGGATTGATCAAGGGAAGTGGTTGACAATGACTCTTGAACCGTTTACATCACTAACAAGTATGAAACGATTAAAGACTCAAGGATTCAATTAACCTCCGATTGAACCCTAACCAAGTTATTATCTTGCATCATTTTTAGTCCTCAATTTTATTACTCCATTTTAATTCCCAACCATTCCTTAGCAAATTAAGTCTAAAGGTGAGCTTTAAGTCCTCTAATGGAAAGAAGCATCAAACCGAGAGTTATTTTAGGCATGAGAGAAGTGTCATGCCGTTGGTAATGAACCCCTAAAGGGATTAAACCATTAGGCACAAGACCTCAATCTCAAGCTTTAAACAAGTAACTAGTTTGAACCAACTTTCAAAGCAAAGCAAAAGCCAAGAAAAGAGTGAAGTTGCAAAGGTGATTATGGGTGAAAACAAGTATGGAAATCCATGAACAAATACTATCAACTCAAATAGGTTAGTGGCTAAGGCCTAAACCACCAAACCTATGAGGACAATTACACTACAAGCATGCAATACAAGGCTCAAATGCAATGAACCACTAGAAACAGTCCTAAAACAATGCTAAAGTAGTTCTAAAACATGTTGGAATTAAGAAAAAAATAGCTAGAACGATAAGCTAAAACATGGAGCTATGTAAGCTAGTAAACAAAACAGAAGGAGGGAAGGCTACCCCCTTCATTTTTGGACTTCAAAACAACATTTTAGCCACTGAAAAAGCTCTGAAAATCAGTGATTAAAAGTGTTAGACTTATTTATTTTAATGATTTATTTAATTATGTTTTAA
Source organism: Camellia sinensis (assembly GCF_055761805.1). Taxonomy (NCBI): domain Eukaryota; kingdom Viridiplantae; phylum Streptophyta; class Magnoliopsida; order Ericales; family Theaceae; genus Camellia; species Camellia sinensis. The sequence continues at coordinate 96,144,774 of NC_138962.1, forward strand.
TTTATTTGAAAAAGAAAAATAGAATCCAAAATTTATTTTGATGATTTATTTAATTATATCTTAATTTATTTGAAAAAGAAAAATAGAATCAAAATTTATTTTGATGATTTATTTGAAAGAGAAAAAAAGAATCAAAATTTATTTTGTCTCAATATTTCTCACATAAACCTTTATCCTAAATGTTGTTAGAATGTATTTAATATTTGATTAAATCAGGAGTTCAAACAGCTAAAAAACAGAGGTTCAAACAGCCGAGCAGCAGCAGTTCAAAAGGTTCAAGTAGAAGATATTCAAATTAGTAATGATGGAAGTACAACGGCTATAAACGGCTATAAAAGTTCAAAAGGCCAAAAGGTTCAAAAGGTTCAAGTGAAAGATATTTAAATTTGTAATGATGGAGTGGAAGATATTCAAATTGGTAATGATAGAAGAACAACGGCTATAAACGACTATAAATTCAAATGACTACAACGGCTATAAACGACTATAAATTCAAATGAATACAACGGCTATAAACGGTTATAATTTTCATTATATATACCAAGGCCTCTATTGTAAGCAAGTTACAAAAATCTGAAAATATTCTTTGATCTATAATCACTCACATCTATTCTCAGAAATTATATACTGAGCCTTATAGCTTTAAGCCCATCTTTCCTGTGTGAGGTTTACAGAAAAACCAGAGCTTTATTTTTATATCTATCTTTGAGAGATAATTCTTGTAGCTTTCTGTGAAAGTAAAAACACATTCTTTTCAACCTTGTAAGAGTGTAGTACACTCAGTGTTCTTGACTTAGAAAGTCAGTGTAAAATCTGTGGATGATTACTCCATCTGTGAAAAGGTTGCTAACACCCTGTGAAGCTAGAGTATAGTGAAAAATCTAAAGTGAAGCTTGAGGAGTGGATGTAGGCCGAGTTGAAGCCGAACCACTATAAATTTGTTTGCCTCTCTCTCCCTTATCTCTTTATTTTATTTTAAATTGCCATAGCTATATTTCACATTTTTACTGTGCTAAAATCATTAACTAACATAGTTGTTAAGACACTTGTTTTAATTATTTTTATTTCATTAATTATATTTATCTATTGTGCTAGTCATAATTTTTATTACGGTATTATTAATTTTAATTATAAAAACCTAATTCACCCGCCCTCTTAGGTTGTCTTTTGGGTAACAAAAAGCTCAAAAAAAAAAAAAAAGATAGTGTAAATGTGGGAAACACAAGGGTAAAAGCTAGAGAAGCAAGGTGGAAAGAAAGGTGAACCACCTTTCCACCCTTAAGGCCTTAAACCATAAGTTTCAGCCTAAAATTACAGAGTTTATACAATCCAAAATAGTAGAAAAACAATACGAAAAGAAGTAAACAAAGCACCTTTGTTAGAGTCAGGCAGGTCGGTAATAAGTGTGTATGTGGTGGATTTGGGCTTGAGGTAATAAGTGTAACCACCAAAAGACTTGAGGCTACACATAGTGTAACAGAACTGGATGTCGGCAAGGGTGATCCTAGTGTTTTCTTGGCGTGCCAACTCGACAATACCGTTGATAACCCTGAATGTATTGACAGCTAATTGCATAGGGTTGAGTTTGTAGAAGTGCAAGACTTCTCTAAAGAGGATGTCTAAAAGGAACCTAATTCCACCCACAATAATGGGAACTACGGGGAATGGCATGTAATCCTCCCCAGGCATAATGGAGTCTTCCTTCCCAGCCAACCTGAGTTGAACATCATCTGGGATAGAGAGCTCTAGGAGAAAATACTCTAGTTTGGTCAGCGAATCTACCCTCTACTTAAACATGCCCATGATCTCGGCTAGGGTGATTTAGGTATGATTTATTGTAGGAAAAGGGTTTAGTATGAGTTCAGGGATCTCGACAAGACCCTAATGAGTACTAGGGCAAGAATTCTAGAAATCTAAAGTAAGTCTTGTTTTAATTTTCCTAGGGATATGGTTTCTAGCAAATTCCAAGCTTAAAATTATGAAGATAAAAGAGATGCAAAGGCAAGAATCCGAAAAACAGACAAAGAAAACAGAGAAAACAAGATTCAAAGTCTAAATGAAGCAAAGACACAGAAAAGCTACAACATGACAAGTACAGTGGTGTGAAGCAATGATTCAAGAACACGGGCAAATTTAGAGCATTACACAGATAGAGAGTGGGCTAGTGTGTGAAGATGTGAATAAGGCATGAAGAAAATTCGAACAAAAGCATAACAAGAAATCAAGAGCATGGGGAATGTTGACTACATCAATACATAAAACATGTAAAACGGCAATACAGATACGATGTGCAATATGTGACAATGCAGGAGAGAAATGCATTCAAGAACAATAAGAAACTGAAAAGGAAAAAGAAGAAATCAGAGACTTACAGTGAGAGCCCGAGGAAATAAACGCCGGGATGAAATCCATCAGAGTTAGATGATGTGAATAATTGGAATCACATGATGGAAAGTTCGCTGGTGGTGACAAATAAAGCATGTGTAGAGCTTGGAAGGGCTTGAAAATGGTGGTTTTGTAGAGAGAAAATTTGGTAAGAAAGAGAAATCGTATTTTGTAGAAGTGAAAAGATGAAGAGAGTGGGGAAAAGTTGTCAAAAATGAAAAAAGGAGGCACAACGTAATGAAGTTGCCTTGGACAACGTGCCTGTTTGGCGGCGTGGGCAGAAACGACGCGACCTAATAACACATGCGTAGTACGAGCTAGTAGGAATGGGACACATGGAAGAAACGGTATAAATGACAGTGCGTGACAGTTCATGCGCAATTGAAACTTTTGAAATTCTTGAAATGATGAGGCAATAACCTTGGTTGGAGGAGCAATCTCGGTTGAGATACTTAAAGAACTTGGTTCTTGGTTCTTGACAAAGTGGGCACCTGAATCTTGTTTACTTGAAGCCGACGAGTCATGATCTCGGTCGGGGTAGTGTTTGTGTTTTGGGCCGACATGTTCGATGGACAAAAAATATAGGTTCCATCACCTCAGGTTGCTGAGGTAATAGAACCTAGGGCAGTTCTGGGGAAGTATTTTGTGAATGATGCCTGTAGACACCCCATTTTGACTGGCCCTAATACTTGGGCGCTTTCTGTTGATTACTTGATGATGACAATCAGAATATGTTTCCACAGAATCCTTAGAAGAGAGATGGAATTTGAGCTTTAATCCTAACATTCACATATTTCTGGCCAAATTATTTTTAGACCTTAAAACCTTTTTTTCAAAATATTTTTTTCAAATGTTTCCACGATGTTCCAAGGTTCCAATTTCGATTAAAATATTACAATCTTCAGTAAACCGAGTAAGGACAAAGTGGAAATATATGGAAGGGAGGTGAACTCTTTGAAAGATATTTAAAAACATCTTCTTTATAAGTTTGGAGTTGAAGGAAATAGGAAGGGATGGAAGATAACTGGTTTAGGAAAATGATGGGCATCAAATCGTTAAGAAAGAAATGAATAGCCTTTACTAAATTAAAAATATCTCTTTGTACACTTGGAATTTAGATGTGAGGTTACCACCATTGGAAAGTAGACTTCTGGGGCTTCAATTTAGACTCAAGAATCACCTAAAACCGAGTCCGGATAAGAGAGATATGCCCGTTTGAAGTCGGGCTTAAGAGCAGATGTTTTTGACCCGACCCATGACAACACCAGACCCCTTTTTTTTGGTTTTGGTTCGGTTGGGACACATCATTGACCCATTTTTTGATATATTCATCACCAAATGGATATACACTCAACCTCCATTATCTAGTGCTTGATCCATTAGAGATAAGGCTTCACTTTGTCTCCCATTAGCTCCATTAGTGCTCTATTAGCTCCATTATCTTCCTTTGTCTTCCACCTTGGTTTCCACCATTTCTCCACTTTCTTAGCCTATATGTATACATCAAATTGTTGAGAGGGAGGAAGAGGATAGATTAAGGAGAGAATATTTGAGCTAGAGAAAATAGTGAAAAAAGAGAAAAGTTGAGTTTTGATCTAAAAACACTCATATCTTCCATATACACCCCATACCTTTCATACAAACTAAAATTTCATCTTTTCTACACCCAAAACTCCTCCAAAAATTCTAAAATACTTGAATTTCAGTAGCTTTGATCAAGAGGAAGAGTGGGTGTTGGCAAAAGTGAACAAAAACAAGAGAGATAATCACTTTGCACCACATACACCTCCAAGCCTTCATTCTAGCAAGAATTCCAAGCTTTCAAATTGAGGATTTAGAACATAATTCATATACTTCAGGGTGATCAAAAGGAAGTTTAGAAATCATGAAGTTCATCCTTTCCTGAAAAGGTGAATTTTCAATTTATTTCATTTTCTTGCATTTCTTACTTATTTTGCTCTTTTGCTTTGATTTCTTGTTATATTATATATTGTTGTAATCTAATTGAAAGTGGTGAGTTGAGAGTCCCATGTATATTGTTTTTAGTTCTGTTTTAAGCTTGAGAAAGAGTCTTTCCATGCTTAATGGTTTAATCTCTTCGGAGATTCATTACTAGGGCATTACATCTCTCTCATTCCAAAAAGAAGCTTCTTGTTTGATGCTTCTCTTCATTAGTGGATGTAATTATCACTTTTGGACAAAATGATTAAAGAATGGAAAGGTAATAAAAAGGGCTAATAAAATTGAACTAAAAGAGGGACAAGATAATAAAATTGAGTTGAGTTCAATAGGACGTCATATTGGACCCATTGTCTTTCTTACTTATTTTGTTCTTTTGCTTTGATTTGTTATTATATTATATATTGTTGTAATCTAACTGAAAGTGGTGAGTTGAGACTCTCATATATATTGTTTTTAGTTATGTTTTTATTGTGGAAATCTAAGAAAATAGAGTTTGACCGAGCCTATCGAGCTACCCACCCCGTTAGTTGGTCGGGTAGCCACCTAAAAGTACACCATCACACCCACAACTTTCATGACCGTGCTCGCGACCTCTAGGCGAAACCGGGCAGGCTTTCGACGTTAACGAGATCAACCTTTGATGGTCTTTGAGGAGCTTGAACCGACTATTTTCTTATGTTTATTTTATTTTGAGTGTTTGTGAAGATTTTTATATTGTGTTGTAATATTTATTCATCTCCCTCGGATTTGTAATATTTAAAATGTTATAATAATTCCCCACCCCTCTTCTTTCTATCCCGTTCTTTTATTTGCTTTCTTTATTTGTGAATATGCATCATATTTTATTTTTCATTATATCCATGCTTTGCATCCGTGTTTCATGCATCTTGATTCGGCTAAGTTTGCATTTGTGGATTTAATAAATTCCTATGTGATTATGTGCATTACTTCATGTTTTTGAGATGATTCACATGTCATATCTTAGAAGCCGAATCTTTAGTTGTATCTCATGAGTGAACTTTGTTTTGTAGCTGTTCGCGGGACGTCGGTAAATATGTAAGTTTTTACGTTTTAGCATCCTGCTTGTGTGTATTTTTCTTATTATGTTTAAGCATCCTACCATGTGGCTACTTGCTTACTTGATATAATTGTATGAATGCCAGTGGATGAAGGTTGTGTCACTTAATTTGGAATGATGTTGATTTTTCATGTTTGTAAACTCAATTTATTTGGGTTATACATCTTCGAAACTCTTTTAAAATGCATGAAATCAAATTGTTCCAAAATGAATGACATAGTCTATGTTTGTATGCTTCACATAGTAAATTTTAGGATTTATTAAATAATTAGGACATGAACATATAAAGGAAATAAAAATCATATCATGGTTAGTAAAGGCCGATCTTTTGATCGGGTGAACGGGGGTGCTCAATTAATGACCTTCCTCCTTCATACCTAAGGTTTCGAGCCAAGCATCCTTGGTTACGATGAACAGTGGCCTTAGCACGAGTCACGGGTTTTCTAATTTTCCTAAAATAAATATTAGGTGGCGACTCTGAGATCTAATGATGCAGTCCATTTTTGGCAAATGTTTTTTTTGCAATAAAATGGATTTTCTAAAAGCTACCAATGTTGCTACAGCTCAGGATCCATAAACCGAGGGAGTTCTGACTTTTCCTGTCCAAACAGACCCAATCCCAACACAGACATCTAGAGCCCCCGTGTACCAGATTAAGGCACCTTTTGAATTTGAGGTTGACCCGACCATGCTCAAAGTCAACAAGCTGGAAAAATTGTTTAAAAAGGCATAGGGGGTCAACTTCATTCCAAATATAGAGGATGGGTATACTGAATCTGCAGTTACTTTGCCGAAGTGATTCAAAGTGCCGCATATTGACTGCTTCGACGGCGTCGGAGACCCAATGGTACATCCACATCTGTTTTCTGATATGTTATGACCAATGGGTTTTACCAGAATGCAGAAGTTGTCACTCTTTGGCCGAACCATGTCGGGTATAGCTGTCATCTGGTATGCAAAGTTGGAGGACTTTGTGAAACGGAATTAGGAGGAATTGGCCAAGTCTTTCATTGCTCAATACTTCTACAACATGCAGATCGGAGTCACAACTAGTGATCTTGAAGCAACACGTCAGGAGCCAAAGGAGGGTTTTTCAGAATTTGTAACTAGGTGCAGGGCCAAGGTATCGATGATGACCACCCGACCCTTAGAGAAAGACCAAATCAGAATGGTTGTTTGCAACGTTCATGGCAAGTTGCTACAGAAAATGATTGTCCTCCCTTTATTTACCTTCAAGGAACTTTATGAAATGGGGGGTTCAGATTGAAGATGCAATGAATTAGGGGATCATCACTGATGACAAGGAGCCGACCAAGAGGCTTTTTGTTCACAGTTCCAATGCTGCTGGGGGTAGCACAGCTACGAGGCTGTTAAAAGTGAGTGTTGTCACCATAACCAAAACTGCTGACCCTTTTGCTAATATGAGCCCACAAACTTCCAACCCTACCCGATCTCCTAGTAGAACTTTTAACCAGCTCTACATGACTCTGTCTCAAGCCATGCATGTGTTAATCAAAAAGGGGCATCTAAAACCCCTAGAACCTCGACCACTTCCTGATCCTCTTCCACCAAAGCATGAACCCAGTGCTTTCCATCAACAACACAGCCATGAAACAGACCGATGCTTTTGCCTACATCATGAGATTCAAGATCTCATCGATAACAAAGTAATAGCTCCACTCCAAAAGCCAAATGTGACCACCAACCCACTCCCCGTCCACAACCAAGTCTCCCCATCTAGAAATACCCACCTTATCCATACACTACCACCCACCTTTGACCTAAACGTATATATCACCCCTCCCACTTACCAAAGCCGATAGTGTTCATCCCTAATAGCACAGACTTGTGCATGATGAACACATCCAACCCACAACCTAAGCCTCACAAATCTATGGTGACAACATCTAAAGAAAAGGAGGTTTTGACCTTAGAAGGAGGTGTCGGTCTATCGCTGGAGATTCCTGGGGAATCATCTGAGAGGGAGTATGACCCAAGCCACTACATTGTTCCCATTACTCGAGCCAGGTCTGAGGTAGTACTGCCGACCTTAGTGGACATTAATGTGGTTAGGAAAGATGGCCCAAGCCAAGGGTTGGATGATCTTGTGGATCTGGAAGAAGATTTAGACAACCTATAATTCTTTGAGAAATAGAACCAAAGCAATGTGCAGATTGGCTGGTTTGATCTGAGCCTGTCGACTGACAATAAGGGATGGTTGAGTGATGAGTCCGGCAAAGAAGAGGAAACCAGAATTAAATTAGAGGAAAAGAAGGTCGTGGTAGCCACGATAGCTGATGAAGTTAAGGGCAAAGAGAAAGTGTTGGAGGGCAGTAGTTCGGAAAAACAAACCCAAGAGTTGGGTGTTGTTAGAACTGCAAACACCAAACTGGAAGCTGTGTTGGAGCAGTTTGAACAAGAAAGGATTGAAGATAGTCGGACGACCATAACATCTTGTCGCCCTAAAGGGGATAATTGTACTGTGAAAGTGATAGAACTTGAGCCAGACAATTGTTTATCGGCAACTGAAGGTCAGTGGTGGGAGGATAGCGATTTGTATCTTGCCCACATAGATGAAGACTAGGGAGACCATATCCCGGATAGTACCTAGTATGTAGAGGAAATAGACCATCTGACCAGGAGTGGATAGTATTTCAAACCTCCACATTTGGATCAGGCTGAACCCTTAGGAAAAGATTGAGAAGTTGAGAAGGAGAAGGAGAAGAAGCTGGTGGAGGAGCTGGTCCTGAAATAACTTAAAAAGATTCAGGCTGACATATCCATTTGGGGCCTTCTTATGGCTTCGCGAGTACACCGACAGGTAGTATTGTCGGAGATGGATAAAGCCAAATTGTCCATTGATACTACGCTAGAGCAATTCGTTAGCCTGATCTTCCCAAGTAAAACCAAGCCTATGCTCACCTTCTCCGATAAAGAGTTGCCGCCGGAAGGATTGGCTCACAACAAGCCACTGTACATATCTGTCGAGTGCAGAGGAAAGTAGGTTCTAGTGGTTTTAGTGGACACCGACTCTACGATCAACGTCTATCTTTCTCGCACTGCCTATGCGATAGGCCTGAAATCGGCATATTTCGTTCCCATAGCCCAGGTGATCCGGGCATATGACAATATAAGTAGAGAAGTTATGGGGACAGTGAACGTACAAGTCCAAGTGGGCCCTTCCAAGCAAGAGATTGAGTTCCATGTACTTGATGTGCCAGCTACCTTCAACCTACTTCTAGGGAGGCCCTAGTTGCATTATATGAAGGCTGTGTCCTCTACCCTACATCAAATGCTGAAATACCCTCATAAAGAAGGGTGGCTACCGTTTTTGGTAATTCATCTATATATCCACCACCAGAGGTAACTATGCCACTCTTGGAAATCAATCAAGGAGATTCACTCTGGTAGAAGCCCGGGTATTATAAACAATCTTAGCCGAGGATGAAGGCATGTATGTCAGTACTCAGTCCATTAACTTCATGAACAAGTTGCGGCATATTCCAGGAATAGGGCTCGGAAGGAGTGAGAGAAAAGGTATTGTTGTGCCAGCTGAGGTGCCACATAATCCACATGTCTTTGGGTTGGGCTATGTGCCCACCAAAAAGGACTGGAGAAGAAATGGAGAAGAGATGAGAGAAAGGCCACGGCAAAAAGGGCCGGGAAGCATTATGAGCTGATTCATAGACCAATCTGGGGAACGTTGAATGGGTGCTTTGTCAGAGAAGGAGATGATTTCCCCTTCTATAGCTTTCTTGAGCCTTGGGTGGATCCTTCAACGAAAAGGCATTTCCCGATTTTTGAAATCTTCTTCGACCACCAACTTCAAGGTAGTGATGAGGAGATGGGTGATTCAAGTATTGAAGCTGGCTAGAGCAAAGATGATGATTTAGACAGCAGTGAGGTTGAAGTAGGCGTAGCACTGGCCAATCTCATGACAGATCTTGAGACCAATACAGAGACCTTGGGGGATATCTTTAATGTCTCTATGATTGGAGAGGAATCGGTTGTGGACTCCACCAGTTGCATTCTGGATGCGTCGAGGGTGCCATGCCTCATTTGGAAGCTGGAGAAGGGCTTTATTTCCAATTCTGAATTGGATGATGAGCCGAAATTTGATTCCACTGAGTCTGTTGAGACATAATCAGATTTGAGTCAGTCTGGGGAGTTAGAGTTTGGTACTTCCGGGAGTGGTAACCTAAATGCCAAGGTCTTGTCTAGGTTTTCTTTTGTTTTCTCTTTTGAGTCTGTTGAAACCGAGGAGCCAGAACTTCCAATTGAAAATGCTACAAATTTCGTTTACTTTTTTGTGCCGTTGATTCATTGCATTGACCAAGATTTTCAAAGTTTTCATGAAAACGAAGCGGAAGAAATTCCTTAGGCTTTGAAAAACTTGATTGACTGAGAGGAGGAAAAGTGTGCTAAGCCCTGCATAGATGAAATCATTGCAATTAATGTGGGTACTGAGGAGGTTCCCCGCTTAGTCCAGATCGGGTCCACGTTGTCTTCGGAGGAATGCGTACGTTTAATCGCTTTATTAAAAGATTTTAAAGATGTTTTCGCATGGTTCGACAAAGACATACCTGAAATTGATCCTGAGATTGTACAGCACCGGATCCCTATTGACCCTAAGGCCTGACCTGTTAAGTAGAAACTCTGCAGGATTCGCCCTGATTAGGCACTAAAGATCAAAGAAGTGGTCACCAAGCAGATTGATGCAAGGTTTTTGATGGCATTTGAATATCTAACTTGGTTAGCTAATATTGTTCCAGTTCCGAAGAAAGATGGCAGAATCATGGTTTGTGTTGACTTCCGGGATCTGAATAGGGCTAGCCCGAAGACGACTTTCCATTACCACACATTGACGAGTTGGTAGACTTCACTGCCGGCCATGCCTTGCTATCATTCATGGATGGATTTTTTGGATATAACCAGATTTTGATGGTGCCTGAAGACAGAGAGAAGACTGCATTCACTACACCATGTGGTACTGTAGCTCGACTTTCGTGCTCCTTTCGGATACGATAGCCCTATAGTTTGGACTCCCGTGATTCTGAATCTGATCTCACAAGTGCAATGTGAAATAAATAAACACAAAAGAGTCCAAATCCGACAAATCTTTTGAAAAATTGATTTTGAATCAAATTGTCAAAAATGAACTGCTTTGCCAGACACAGAGTCGCCACCTAAATATTTTTTGAAAAATGTATGAAACCCGTGACTCATGCCAAAGGCCACGTGTCCGTCATCACCAAGATTATCTCTATTCAGGAACTTAGGTATGAGAGGGAAAGGTCATGAATTGAGCACCCCACTTGCTCAATCAAAGATCAGCCTTTACTAATCATGATGTGATTCTTATTTACATTATATGCTCTTCTTCCGATTATTTAGGCTAAATTACTATGTGATTCACACGAGTATAGACTAATTTGCAAAAATTAGAACACTTTAATTTCATGTTTGTTTTCTGAAAAGTGTTTGAATGTGTACCACTTGAAAAAGTGATCTCATATATACATTATTCAAGTTATTCCAATTCAAGCAATTAGCCTTTATCCACAGGCATTCAAGTAGATATAGCACTTAAGCAATTAGCCTCATGGCAAGCATGCTGAACATGGCAACAATCACACGTATACGATATGTTAAGGCACAAAAAATGCTCACCTCGTACTCCAAGGCAAGCCAAAAGAAACAAAAGAGTTAGAAATACATGCATGCTCCTAACTAATGCAACATAACTATAACGATCCAGAAATTTTCCCTTCGCTCGAGTGGGGGAGTTGACGCTTGAGCGGACTTGTGAGGGTTCTAGTACTTTTGCAGTTTGTTCGAAATTCTGAGAGTTGTGAATTCTCGCTTGAGCGTAAGAGTGGTCGCTCGAGCGGCCGGCTTTGTTGGTCTGCGCGCTCGAGCGCAAGATTAGGTGCTCGAGCGGTCTGCCTGGTTGAGTCTGAATTTTTGGGATTAGTGGGATTGTTTTGATCTTTTTATTGTCATGTTTGGCACCTCTTTATTTTATTTTGGGACATTGATTGAAGTGGTAACATAATGGTAAAGTAAGATTGGACCGAAAACTTTGACTCGGGTAATTTTCCTACGAGCAGCCATCACTCTTTTTCCTTTTCCACACTTTGAATTTGGGTATGAGGCTAGAACCATTGGAAAGGTTGTTTCTGGGGCTTCGATTTGGACATAAGAACGACCTAAAACGGAGTTCGGATGAGAGAGTTATGTCTGTTTGAAGTTTTAGTGTCTGTGTTGGAAGCAGGTACGATCGAGCGTGTAAAGCGACGCTTGAGCGGACTGTGCGAATTCAACAAGTTTAAAAGCACTTTTCTAGATCATTCTTCACACCTTCATCCTCTCTTTTCATCCCTCTCACCCTTAGTCTAAAAATCCTAGAGATTTTGGCTCAAATACCACCATTTTTTCAAAGATTTGGGCAAGATCTCTTACAAAAAAAGTGAAGAATGCTTGAAGATCTCACTTTTCAACCTATTGAAGTTTGGATTTGTGAAGGAATCTCACCAAAGCTTTGCTCTTTTGCTTGATTCTTAAGGTAAGGGGCTTAGTTCTTCTTTTATACTTTCATTAATAGATAGATTTGTGGTATTTTGATTATATAAATACAAAATCCACATTTTTAAGCATATAATGTTACACCATGAGATTGGGGGTTTTGGGTTTGAAGTGTTGGGGTTCAATTGTTGGGTTAGGATTGTGGATTACGAACCTTAGGTGTATATTCAATGGGAAAATTGGAGTAAAAAGTAGTGGTGTGAGAAGTTTTAATTTTTCTTGAAGGTCTTGATTTTTCTTGAAAACCCTAAGTTGATTCATGATGATAATTAATGATTTTGCCTAAATTGAAAGTAGAAACATGAAATTGAGAGGTTGAATTATATATATATATATATATATATATAAGTTCAATTGAATTTTGGAAGTGTTTGAAAATTTTGTTAAAAATTAGCGAATGAACATTTATTATGGATATTGTAAATTGTGCTATAATATGAAATGAAATTTGGGGAAAAAGATTTGTTTATGAAATGGATGACATGAGCCTTGGGATGAAATGATGAAATGGAGATTTAAGAGTTCACCTTGAATTATGTTGAATTACATTTAGTGGTGTTGAATTGAATCCTGTTGAGATATGTTGAAATGAATTGTGTTGAATCATGTTGAATTGTGTTGACTATGTTGAATTGTGTTGAATCATTTTGAGTTGTGTTGGGTTTTAATGAGTCGTGTTGAGCTGGGTCGGGTTGTGTCGAGTTGGGTTGAGTTGTGTTGGGTGGAGTTGCGTTGGTACTCGCGCGGGGAGTTGAAAAAGATTTTTGGAGGCCCACATCCCGTCGTATAGTAGTCGGCAAATGTGGGGGTGGTTTTGAATTAAAGGTGCCCAATAGCCTTGTCTAGGCTTATTGCTGGACGAATGTGGGAAAAATGATTTTTGGGTGTCCACACAGTCCCGCTGTATAGTAGCCGGCAAAAGTGGAAAATTGATTTTTGGGTGTCCACATAGTCCTATCGTATGATAGCCGGCAAAAGTGGAAAAACAGATGGTTTTTGAAAATGTTTTGGGTGCCCACGTCCTGCCGTATAGTAGCCGGCAAATGTGGGGGATGGTTTTAAAAAGTGGAAAAATGGTTTTTTTGGAGAAATATGATTTTTGGAAGAAAATGGCTTTTGAGAAGATGGTTTTTTTGGGAGTTCACATCCCGCCGTGTAATAGTCGGCGAAAGGTGGAAAGTGTTATGGATTGGGTGCACGCTATCCCGTCGTAGTAAGTCGGCAAAATGTGGATTGTGTTGAGATGTGTGTTGAGAAATGTGTTGAATTGATGACAATATGTGTGAATTGAGATAAACTTGTGAAATTACAATTGATGTGTAATTTGGCATAGAAAAGGAATGCATATAGAAATTATTTGAACAAATTGAATTAAAAGGGTTTATTATCCTTGTGATATGTTGAATGGTGATTGATAACACACATGTGGATATGATGTAGTTGTGATATGTTGAATTATGATTGATAATGCAAATGTGGGATGTTTTGGAGTATTAAGGGAACTTGAACTTGAAGTTTTGGGGTTCTAAATAAATATAATGAGCAGAAAGAAAGAATGAAAGAAAAAGAGGAATGTTAAGATGGAAATTAAATGAGGAACATTTTGGAAATGGTTAATAAATATAAAATGATGTGGTTCCTTAAATATAAATGTTTTCAAAAAGGATTTATGGTTTTTTGATGAAAAGGAATAGTTTTTGATGGTTGAAGGTTTTTCTTAAATGTTCAAATGAATTTTGAGAAAAAAGTACCTTACTTATGATATTTTGAAATTATAAAATGTCACCCTACTATATGGTATCACCCTGTATGCATGATCATTTCTATTTGTGTGTTAGTTATTGATTCAGAACTATGAGATTCTCACTGGGCATTAGTGCTCACCCCTCGTTGTTTAATTTTTTTTAGGAAGAGAAATTCGGATTGATTAGTTGAAGAGTTATGGTGTTTATGTACCTTTTATGTATAATTTCATCATAGATGTGAAAGGAGTGAAAAATGTATCTTGTTGTTTGTAATTATTTATTTGTAACTTCGCAGCAGAAGATTGGCGTTAATTATTGTTAGTATTGTATTCATTGAGAGAGAGAACATGGATGATTATGTTTCTATTACTCAAGGGTAATGGATAATTGTTAAATTTTTTTTTTTTTTACAGGTTTTGGTAATGTTTCCGATTAATTAAAATTTAGGGCGTGACAATGACTAATGCAACACATGCGATATGCGACTAACAGGCTCGGCTACTAATTATGACATCTGAATCAATTTGATAGCATCGGTTTAAACATGTATTCAATGAAGTAATAAACGACAATGCTTTGTTAGAATGATGAACTAAGCCTCGATGCATGCAAGACAAGTGAATGCAAACATGAGAAATGCTAAAAGAAACATGATGTTCTAAACTACCCATTATAAGCAAGTAAATGAGAGGGAGAAAGACGTGGGGTTGGAAGACATACATGTTATTACAGGTTTGCCCTTGCACAGGAGGGTCTGAATGAATAACCTAGCTAATTATTGAATTAACTAACTATTACAAACCAAATGAAATAAATTAGCTACACTAACTAAGTAACTAATTATTACAACAATAAATTTAACTAACTATTCTAGCTGATTAAATAAATGCAATACAAAACTAACTAGCTATTCTAACTAATTAATTACAAGTCTGCTCCGAGCATAACAATAATACTATTACAACATCATTGGTACGAATCTCGAGAATTGAGAGATGGCTCATGCATGGATATAGATTTCCACCTGATAATATTCTCTGTTTTGCTAACGGAATGCCTCTGTTTCACAATTGGAAAATTGCATTGTTTTCCCACCTCAGCTTCTGCTCTGCTCTGTTGGAAAAGGGACACTGCTTGCCTGGAAAAAGTGGCCAGCAACCCAGAAGTAGTGGGTGGCCGGCCACTAATAGTGGGTTTCCGTCCAGTAAAAGTGGCCTACCAGCCACTAATGTTGGTTCTTTCCTGTAGCAATAGAGGACAAACAGAGTACAAACCAGAGTATGTTCAAGGGATGTTTGTCCACCCCGTCTCTCCTTATCAGCAAACAGGTCAAATGAGGGGTAGGCTTGATTTGCAAGCCATCAATTGATGCAATTTCATTGCGTGATGACTTATGAATCAATGGACATAAGTTCAATAAATGATAAGGAAAGACCAACAAAAACCTATTCCCTATCATGGATTGATCAAGGGAAGTGGTTGACCTTGGAAACTTGAACCATTTCATCACTAACAAGTATGAAATGACTCAAGTCTCCATGTGTTCAATTAATGTCCGATTGAACACCAAACTATTTTATTATCTTGGACCATTTTATTCCCAATTTTAATTACCTCTTTTAATTACCTTTCCATTCCTTAATTCATTTAGTCCAAAAATGAAGATTAAGTCCTTTAATGGAAAGAAGCGTTAGACAAAAGGCTGTTTTAGGCATGAGAGAGATGTCATGCCGTTGGTAATGAACCTCTGAAGAGATTAAACCATTAAGCACAACAACCTCAATCTCATGCTTAAACAATCCATTGGTTGAAACAACTCTCAAAGAAAGTGAGAAACCAATAAATGAGGGAAGGACAAAGATGATTAGAGATGAACACAAGTATGGAAAGCTTGAAATAAATACTATTAACTTAAACAGGTTGGTGGTTAAGGCCTAAACCACCAAGCCTATGAGGACTATTATACTACAAACACACTATACAAAGCATGAATGAAGCTAACTCATAAAAATAGTCCTAAAGCAGTCCAAAAAAGTGCTGGAATTAAGACAAAAATAACTACAACAACTAGCTAAAATATTGAGGAATTAAAACTAGCATACAAGCACAAGGAGAGGAGGCTAACCCCTGTACTTTTGGGACATCAAAATATGATTTTTGCCTCTGAAAAACCTCTGAAAATCAATGGTAAAAAGCTAAAAAAATCTGATGAGAAGGTGGGAAACACAAGGGTAAAGGCCTTAGAAGCAAGGTTCAAAGAAGGGTTGTCAGCCCCTCTACGTTTAATGGCCTTAAACCCCAAGTTTCAGCCCAAAAATACAGGTTATAAACAACTCAAAAACACAAAGAAATGATAGGAAACAAGTAGTGTAGGGATGGTACAAAAGCACTAGAATTTATACCTCTTGAAGATGAATAATCCCTTGAGTTACAAACCACTAATTCACACTCTCAAGTGCCTTAAGAGCAAAAATTCAAGCTCAAATAACCTAAGCAAGGAACTCTCTAGGTTTAGTTTAGAGTGTTTAGGCAAAGGTTGTACAAGTTGAGAGAGAGAGAGAGAGAAAGAGAGAGAGTTGTAGAGAGAGAGAGAGAGAGAGAAAGAGAACTTTTCCAAAATTTTGCTCTCCAAAATTTTCTAAAATTCCAAAATTGTTCTGACCTTGGCAACCAAAGACAGGGTCATCTATATATAGAAATATATGAGAGACCCTCGAAAATATCGTTACAAACACAGCTGGAATTGTGCATGCATCTGTAGGGACAATTGGCAGAAAATATCTGTGCTTTTGCACTAGTGCCGAGCTGGCTACTAATAGTGGCTTGCAGGACACATTAGTGGGTGGCAAGCCACACTAGTGGACAGCAGGTCCCTAGAGGTACATGCTTGAAAAACCACTGTTTTGGTCCAAAACAAGGCACAAGGTTTGTAGACTCAAAACTGAGGTTTCCTGCTGAGGAAGTCAAGCATTTAGCGAGCATACACATTCATCATTGAGTGATCAATCAGTGGCGCCGGAGTCTTAAGGGCCGTCAAAAATGGGGTGTCTACAGTTTCCCTCTTTGACAGAGCTCGAAGTCATGACATGACGTGCGTGAATGTCAAAGCCCGAAGACGACCCATTTTGACAAGGCCGTAAGACTTGGGCAAACAATCAAGACATAAATAAAATTAGTAGAGCCCGCAAGCTGGCTACGTATCCTTTTGTAGGGAATCAAAGCAGTGTAGTTCTGGGGCAGGATGCAAATGATATGCACGAAAATACTTTGAAAGCTGGACTCGCACACCTCGCGAAGCCGGCTATTTTGAATACTCATGATCATGCAAGATGATGCACTAAGCAATAACAGATGTAATAAGCAATAACAAGAAGTCCAAACACATTTCACGCGGGAAAAACTAAAAACACGCACTCTCACCACGGTGAAGCCTTGAAAAGAGGAGAGTAAAACCACTCGGGGTTGCGTTTCGCGCGTCTTAAGATACTCTAATCATGCTGAAATCGTGAGAAGAGGAAAAAAATCGCTTAGGGTCGCGTTTCATGCGTCTTGAGATAAAAACCGCTCAGGGTCGCGTTTCACGCATCCTAAGATACTCTAATTACGCTGAAATCGTGAGAAGAGGAGAACAATCGCTCACGGTCACGTTTCACGTGTCCTGAGATAAAGGCAAAAGGAATGAGATTGCATAATAAATACACAATGTAGTTAAAATGTGCGATAGATGCACGAAGTGAACAAGTGCGATAGATGCACAAAGTGAACAAGTGCGATAGCCGCACAAAGTGAACAAGTGCGATAGATGCACGAAGTGAACAATGCGATAGATGCACAAAGGAAACAAGTGCGATAGATGCACAAAGTGAACAAGTGCGATAGATGCGCAAATTGAACAAGTGCGATAGATGCACAAAGTGAACAAGTGCCATAGATGCACAAAGTGAACAAGTTTACAAATCAATAAAGTGACAACGTATGTTCCCTGCAAGATAGATAACCGATGTATGATCTTAATTGAAAGCGTGTTCTATGCAAGAAACAAGAGCATATTCTATGCAAAATTGAAAGCATATTCTATACATGAATCCTGAACGATGCAGGGCACACGTGCAACATAAGTGTATGTGAAAACGTACATTCTATGCAACAAAAGAGAACAAATATGTAATTTGACACAACGAACAAAAGTGATGTTTAGCAACAGCCTCCGACTTACCCCTCGGAGACTTTGCAACATGCTCAAAAAGGATACATCCTGTTCATATTGGCAAGTGGAGAACGTTTGTGTGCTGGAACACGAGTATTGGGAACAATACAATCAGAACATAGTTTTGAGCTCCTTAAAAACCAATCTGGACCCAAAAGAGAACCTCCCATACACTGCTAGGGCAAAAGAGGAACAAAACAGCACTAGGCCACAAATGAGGATTGCCGACCACTAATAGTGGGTTACCGGCCACTAATGTAAAAATCAGGGCAAATTCGTCATTTCGGCACTGGTATTTATATACATATCACGACACCTCATTTCCTTACACACCCATGTCCGAAAACACTTTCCCTCTCTCTAGGTGCTTCATTTCTCTAGATTTGTGCTTTGTATGCGTTTTCCAACGCCCCAAGCAAACTTTATTCATAAACCCTCTTTGATCTTCTACATTTTGAACTGATCAGATTTTGTTTTCGTTGATCTTTTTGCATTTTCACCACTTCAGGCTTGTTTTGCTCGAGTTCCCCTCGAGTTTTGCGAACTTTCCCGGGTTTTGACTTTTTCTCCCATTTTCTCTCTCCTAGGGTTGACTTCTTCCAAGTTTTCCTTATTTTTATTCATTTTCTTCACTTTTTTCACCCATTTTTCAGATGGCAGATGACATTCCTCATGCTGAGGCCCTTCCAGAGGTTCTATTTGTACTTTCACCCCTTGTTGAGGTTGAGAAGCCAGTGGCTGCCATGACCGGTGAGGCGGCGGAAGACATTACAGCCAACTTTGAGGCAGAGTTCGTTCTAGGACTCGAGCCTGAGCCACTACCATTGAGGATACAACCTTTTGATCCGGTCATCTATCATCCTCACATGCACATGTTGGTGACTGGAGGCATGATGCGTTTTGACGATTTTGCTGGTGGTATACCAGAGGACATTTTGTTGAGAGAGCCGTACTCCCATCTTTCCTACGGCGCTTCTGTGGTACAAACTTTATTTTCATGCTTTCTTGCCTTTCATTTGATTGTATTTCTTACACTGTCATTCATCTGAATGCTTTTTTGTCACTGTCTTTCATCCGATTCACTCTGTCTTTGCCATAAGGGGACTCCCATTCTTATAGGGGTTATAGGGTTGTGAGAACCAGAGATTGGTATTATGAGCTCCCTTTCGAGGTCCACGACCTTGTTGGCGAGACCGGCTTCGACTTACTTTGCACTGGACTCTCAAGACACATGGTGAGCCAAGCTCTGCTCGGAGCATTGGTGGAGAGGTTGTGGGACACCACCAACTCTTTCCACTTCTTTTCCGCTGGGGAGATGACAATGACTCTCTATGACTTCTGCGTGATCATAGGCTTGGGAGTAGAGGGTGATTCGATCCCCTTTGACATGGATATGGGCGAGTGAGAGGCGGCTTAGATCCATCTATTTAGAACGTGCCCACCTCTATACAAGCCAACAATGGTGAGATACAACTGGTTCTCCAAACACTTCCACGGGAGTGAGCCCGAGACACCGGAGGAGGTAGAGCAGTACGTCCAGGGCTTCTTGATGTTCCTACTAGGTACCACCTTGTTTGCGAACAGGTGGAGCATTGTCGGTTTGTACTTACTGAGCACCCTCGTGACCTTGCCCCGAGTTCGGTTCTATGACTGGGTAGAGCTGGCCTCGCCACACTCTACGACTATATGAGTTCAACTTCCCGTATAAATGGAGAGCGGGTCGGAGGCTACTGGAGAGCCTGGGAGGTATGCACCACACCTTCCTGCTTTTACACTTTCTGTTCAATTTCTGTTGACACATTGTGCTTTCTGTTTTGCACTTTCTGTTTGATATCTGTTCACATATTGTGCTTTCTGCTTTGCACTTTCTGTTTTATATCTGTTCACATATTGTGCTTTCTGCTTTGCACTTTCTGTTTGATATTTGTTCACATATTGTGCTTTTTGCACTTTTTGTTTTATATTGTTCACATATTGTGCTTTCTGCTTTGCACTTTCTGTTTGCAGTTATGGATTTATGCCTATTTCCCAGCTCTAGCTCTAGAGCCAGTGGATAAGATCCCCCCTGTCGTGCCTTACTCGTGACGATATGACGGCTGGTGTCAGTGCTGGAGCCGCGACGATATGACCTTCGCCTTTTACCGCCAATATTTCGATACGGTGGTTGCCGATGAGGTAATCCGAAACTCACAGTCATTTTTGCTTTATTACTGTTCTGATTCATACTTCGACAACTGATGGCAACTAACAATTTGTACATTCTCTATTTGCAGATCATGTGGTAGCCCTGGGTGACAATGCCAGCTGGAGTGAGGGACCAGTATGCTGGGGCTTGGGTCGCGTCTCGCTTTCGAATTTTGTTAGAGGGCCTACTCTACCGGTTCTGGTTCTTGGGTGAGTGTTTCATATGCCACACCCTGGGCTCACCCATTCTAGTCGTTCCTATGCCACCTCCAGCATCCATAAAGACAGTCGATAGTCTCCCGGCTAGGGCTATTATTCAGTTTATGGTGGGGCTGGATGCCGATTATTTCAGAGCGGAAGGCAATTATGTGACTTTCAACCAAACTCATCTCATGCCCCCTCTGATGGGCATTTGCGCGGGCGATGCAGCGGGTGCTCCCTTGGTAGGTGAGGCTGCTCAGGAGACCGAGGCCGATATTAGGAGAGCCTCTCTCATTGTGCAGGTTGCTGGTTGGCCGGTGATTCCCACTGCGCTATCATGTTGGTGGCCGACCAAGTCAGACTATTAGATTCCGATAGAACCACTCGAGGCAGGGCACGATTATGTCAGGGCCCATGGTGTACCTCAGGTATGGAACACACTTTATAACTCATAACTGAACTCTCCCTTTCCAAATATTGATTATTCCATGTACTGATTATTCAAATGCACTTGTAGGCATCGACTGAGTACAAAAAGGGCTTGCTCCAGCTGGTTGCTTCTCTGATTAGCATGGTGCAGAGGAGAGAGATATTGCTTGATCTCCACGGTATCCAGGTATTTTTTCACTACTACCTCACACTGTTGTGCACCGCACTATCACATTTCCAGTGGTACACACTGGTACACATGCCGTAACATTTACATCGCCCCACACTGCACTGACACACTGTACTCATACTATACCTTTTGCACTCATTCCGTATACATACACTGTATCTGATATGTTGACAATTGTTTTCCAGATCCCATCTGTATCGAGGACACTGGCAGTAGTGGCACCAGTGGTACCTCCTTCAGCGGCAGGAAAGAGAGGTAGACAGGCCTTAGCATGCGGCTGAGATGAGCGCCAAGGTCGAGGTAGAAACAGGGGTGCTTGGAGCCCGAGCAGCGAGCCCGAGCCTATATTGAGCGGGGATGATATCGAGACCCGCGACTTTGAGGAGGTAGTGAACTGACATTCTCAGTCGTCTGAGAGCGGAGGTGATGATGCTGGCTCGGGGTCAAGGGGCAAAGATGATGCCGAGGCTAGCTTTGAGGCAGGAAGTGGAGATGATGAGACCGGTTCTGGGTCAGAGTTTGATTCCGATAGCGGTGCTGATAGAGACAGTGCCCCTAAGTCCCTTCTGAGGAAGAGGACGAAGCGGGCCTCTCGAGATTGAGATGACTGGCATCGATTTTTGTACTTTTTTGCGTAATTTCTTTTATTTTAGTAGTTCAACACATGTATAGCTTCAGATAGGCTTGTACTTTTGTTTTTGAAAACTTGTACTATCTTTTGTAAAAACTATGATGGGGGAAAACCCTATAGTTTTATGAAAAGAGCTTTTTTTTTTTTTGCGCATCATGAGTATCACATTTGCAGAATGACATTGTAATTGAATTTTGAAACCAAAAATAAAAACTTGTATTGGCCTGATGTTCTTAATCGGGTAATGAGTTGACCAACAACCAAAATACAAAATATAACTCGATAAACAAAGCAAAAACAACTCAAACACAAATATGCGTGCTTGCTAAAACCAAAAGACTCAAAACAAGACCCCAAAACACAAGGACCAAGAGAAACCAGACTGTCGAAACTACCAGACCCACAAGTGGATGGCAAGCTAGAAAAAGTGGGTTACCAGCCACTTGTGATGAATCTACCAGACAGCTGACAGCTGGCCTCCACTCAAAGCCTTATCTTTTACAAAAGGTCTTTCTTTGTGATTTCTTCACTAGAACCTCATTTTTGCTGCTGTTTCTTTTACAAATGGAGATATGCCTTGTTGAGAAGCTCACAGATTGGATAGCCACTTTAGACGGCATGGAAAAGGTAAATTTCTGAGGTTTCGACATAAACACGCTTTTTCTGTTAAGCCATCCTCCACTTTTCTTCCCGTTCCTCCATGCCGCGACCCAATGCTGGGACCCAATTACATATGTATTTCACTTTGGAACACAAGAAATGTGCCTGACCTTTGAAGAATTTTGGGCATTGATGAAAACCCAGTGTGATGAAGAGATCATGTCTCAGCCCCGTTTTGGCCATGCCCAGGCTTTGGGATGAATTTGTGGGCTCACTTTGCATGAAGCTCGGTCGTTGGCCCATAACGGAGAGCTAGATATACCCAGCTTGATTCATCAGTTTTTTGACATCGGTGATAGAGGCGACCCTCTCTGGCGAGGTTTTCGGCAACATGCCCTCTGTTTATGTATTCTTGCGTATTTCCTTCTTGCCCCTAGTTACGGTGGAATCAGTATTCGGTTGATTGAAGTGGCCCAATGTCTGAAAGAAGGTAAGAGTTGTATTGGTTTGACACTGGCCGAGACCCTGATAGGCTTAGATGCTTTTCATCGGTGAGAGACCACCAAATTTGTGGGGAGTCCACTACTCCTTTAGGTATTATTTCCTACCCTTTCAGATATGTGCTTCGCACATCACTTGGCACTCATGCTATATTTTCTCTCAAAACCCTTTCTTTACTTTTCTCTCCACGCACATCTCTCTATTCTTTAATCTCACTCATTTTTCATTCCTTTCCAGGTATGGTTCATGGATAAGCTAAAGGTAGTGGACCCTTGCCCCAAGTATTTAGCTCAAGCTTATTTCTTCTGCAAATGAATAGTGGACTTTCCCAATAAGGGATGGTGGTGCAACTGGATGTGCAGTAGATTTGCAACTGACATAGCTTGGCATTACCCTGGCTCAATCTGACTGAGATGAGTTACAGCATGACCTAGCAGCCAGGCATATAGTTGATTGGCCTCACGCATTGCGTGTTCTACTTTCCCTTTCGGTTCAGACGCCAGTTTGAGCACGATCAGACCCGTCTAGAGGAGGGGGTAGAATACCCGACTTCATTCTTATTTCGTGCTTCATACCTGGCTAGGCACCTTCATAATGGAGGATGAGAGAGCTTCTAGCCCCTGCCCCTAGTTTTAGTTATGCCCTTTCTGGTGAGTGCTTGACTTGGCTCGAGGATGAGGCACAAGCCGGGCCCACTTTGGCTATAGAAGCTTCTGCAAGCACGAGCAGAGGACATATGAGCACCTGACTCACCTATGCCTCTAGTTTATTGCTTTGACCTTTCTTTTCAAGTTTTATGATGTAAAAGTAACTTTAATTTGTATCAGAGAGTTGAAGAATGTACTTGTTGTTATCCCAGTTAGGCAACCCAAGAGGGGGGGTGAATTGGGTTATTAAAAATTTCACAATATTAAATATAACACAATATTCAGAATTTGAATAAATAAAAACAAACAGAATAATAATTATCAATATAAAAGTAGAAGAGATAGAGAGAGAAAATCAAACACTGCGATTTATAGTGGTTCGGCACGCCAGGCCTACGTCCACTCCCCAAGGAACCTCCTTGAGAATTTCTTTACTATCAATTGAATAAATACACCACCAAGCTTGTGGATTTGGCACAGGGCTTACTCTTATCTATTGAGCCTCACTCAACAATAAATGCCTTACCCTTACAAAATCTCTCACAAAAATAAGGAATAAGAATAAGTGGTAATTGAACCCACTTTTACAATAATTCTCTCACAAAGAGTAGATATGAAAGTGTAAGAACAAAAACTAGACTTAGATCTGAAAGTGAAAGAGCAGAATACTCAGAATTTTGGAGCTCACAGAAATATTTTCTCTTCAAGTTCTTGATTTTTTCTCCACATCCAACACCTCTATTTATACACAAAAATATACCCGTTGGACACTCCTTGCTGACGTCATGGCTTACATAAGCACGCTCCTGACGTCATCGCTTACATAAGCACGCTCCTGATGTCATCGCTTACATAAGCAGGCTCTTGATGTCATTGCTTACATAAGCACACTCCTTAAATTTAAATAGTCAGCAAATGATAAGAAAAAAGATAAAAATAAGATTGATTTTTTCTTCTTGTTTTTTTCAAACATGGAGCCACCGTTTTTGTAGACAATTTAATACAAAGTTCACAACTTTCAAACAAACAAATAATTTTCTCCATCTAGTTTATAATATGTATATATATATACATATATACATAACTCCATCTTGATATAATTAATGTAGTGTAAAAAATTTAATAGCGCACGTGATGTATTCTGCATATAATGTTATATAAGTTCTGATCAAAATTTTGCATACAGAAAAATCTCTATAAATAATATTTATGATGGATCTGAAAATATATGTCATCTTTAAAATATTGTATATGTTGTAAAGATTTTAAACTAAATGTATTTTACCACTCCATATTAATTTTGTCAAAATAAGACAACCCATAAATATCAAATTTGTCAAAATAATACAACCAATCAATCATTTTTGTCAAAATAATATAATTAATCAATTTGTCAAAAGATGAATAGTAATTAACCATATTTTTCAAAAAGTGAATAGTAAAGTTTTTGAAAATATTTAAAATAATCATTTTTGTCAAAATAATATAATTAATCGATTTGTCAAAAGATGAATAGTAATTAACCATATTTTTCAAAAAGTGAATAGTAAAGTTTTTGAAAATATTTAAAATAATATTTAACATATATATTTTAAAAAGATAATATTATTTTATTTAAATAATATTTAACAAATATACATATTTTAAAAAGATAATAATTTGTGTCAAATAATATGTATATTAACTAATATATTTTAGACATCATCAAAATTAAATAATATGATTAACAATCTCCCCCTTTTTGATGATGGCAATATTTGTATGGATTTGACACAAAATAAATTTGACAAAATATTTGACAACCCTGCGACATATAATTTTCAAAATCATATTTTTTCTCCCCCTTTGACATCATCAAAATAAAGATGAAGATAAGAAACAAACACAGTGGATACAATAATCTGGGGGGCCAAAAATAAAATAAGGGGCCGACTGTCTTGTCGGAATCATTGTGGGGATTTTGTAGCATCTCGAGCGCAGGAAGTATGGACAAACAAAAGATTTGAGCAGAGATAGCAGATATGCATCGAGGAATGGAGCAATGGAGTGTATAAAAAGTGACACAGATCAGAGGCAAAGATACAAAATCATCAAGTGTTTTGAGAGAAAAATTTGTTTTAGCTTATTTTGTAATCATGTCATTCCTTACCTTGTCTATCAATGAGTCGGACCTGCATGAGGTGCCTGTAATGCAGGCAAATGAGAGAGTACCAGTGACGCAGGCACATGCTATGCCTGTAAATGAGGGTTCTAGTGGTATTGGCAATCGAAATGATTTCGATGCTATTAATCACACTATGGCTCTTAGTACACAGGCCATGACTGCAGTTTCCAATATGGCGCGACGATTACAAGCAAGAGTACAAGAAAATCAGCAATGGAGAGATGAGGTGTGCTTGTTAAAACAACAAGTAGTGAATATGTGTAAGGAGAAGAAAGAGCTAAAAAGAAAAAATGCACAGTTGGAGAATGCAGTGCAGTATTATGCAACGGTGATAATGCCAAGACTCACAAAAATCGAAAATAGAGAGAGGCATGTAACAGAGGCTCATGAAAAATTGTTGAGAGAAGTGAAAAAGAAAAAATCTGTGAAACCTTCTGAAAAATTACCTGTAATCGAGTAATATTTTTTTTTCTGAAATAAAATTGTGAGCATTTCTTCCTTTATTTATTTATTATTATTATTATTTTTTATTTTTTTTTTTAAATTTTGACTTTGCACAAAAAAAATTGTTTGTTGGTGCAGATAAGGAGTATGGCAAATAAGAAAAAAAAATGTATATATATACTCCCCCTAAAATTATGCACAGAATATACACATGCCCCTTTTTTTTTTTTTATATATATATTTTTATAATGATTGTTAATCTCAAAATATGAGTCTCCCCCTGAGTTAATGCACTAGAAATTTCATAAAATTGAAGAAATAAATTACCAATCTATGACACCAAAGGCCCTTAAGATCTGGCCATAAACAACTACACCAAGTGCACTAGCAAAAAAGGAGAAAATAAAAATAAAAACAAATACTTCAATCAAGGTAGAAGCAACCAATATTAAATCCAAGAAAATTTGGAGCACATATAACAAGTAAAAAAATACAACACAGTACAACAAAAATTTTAACATGTTGATCGGTGATAACCTGGATGAACGGAAGAAATTGAGACGATTGGGTAGATCGGTGACGAATTTTTGTAGATCGGCAATGGATCTTGATGGATCAGTCACGGATCTTGATGGATCGGTGATGGAACTTGATGAATCGGTGAAGATGGTGATGCAGATTTCGGGTGGAGAAGTGATGGAGTTTGGAAGATTAGTGAGGGATTTGGATGGATGGTGATAGTGATGAAAGTGATCGATGATTTTGTGGATGGTGGAGTTGGTTGTAGGCTATGGTGAGGGTGGAGATGGAGTCGGCTAAGGGTAGAGGAAGAAGGGGAGAGCGAGACAACAAGAGAAGGAGAAAAAGAGAGAGTAAGGGACAGAGTGGGTGAGAGATAGAGACGGAATGGAAGAGAGAGAGAGAAAAATTATATATATAAATATATGTATATTATTATTATGGTTATTATTTTTTATAATAATAATTATTATTACAATATTTATTTTATTTAATTATTAAAAAATTATTTTTAATATAAACATTATATTGGAGTATTCATCATACCAAGTTCTGTTCTAATATAACAAAATTGTTCTTCATTTAGAGGCTTGGTAAATATGTCAGCTAATTGACAATTTGTAGGCACAAATTCGAGTTCAATGTCACCTTTGAGTACATGATCTCTCAGAAAATGATGCCTTATTTCAATGTGTTTAGTGCGTGAGTGCTGAATAGGATTTTTTGAAAGGTTAATGGCACTTGTGTTGTCACATTTTATAGGAATATGATCATAGTGAAGTCCAAAATCTTGAAGTTGTTGTTTCATCCAAAGCAATTGTGCACAACACCCAGCGGCGGCAATGTATTCTGCTTCAGCAGTTGACAAAGCCACTGAGTTTTGTTTTTTGCAAAACCAAGAGGTGAGTGAGTGTCCAAGAAAATGACAAGTGCCACTAGTGCTTTTTCGGTCAAGTCTACATCCCGCAAAGTCGGCATCTGAGTAACCAAAAAGTTCAAAGGTGGTTCCCTTAGGATACCATAATCCCAAATTTTGAGTGCCAACAAGATATCTGAAAATGCGTTTGACTGCGATGATGTGTGACTCTTTCGGTGCGGATTGAAAACGTGCACACATACAAACACTAAACATTATGTCGGGCCTACTTGCAGTAAGATAAAGTAAAGAACCAATCATACCTCGATATTTCTTCTCATCTACGGGTTTACCTTGCTCATCTTTGTCGATTTTTATCGATGTGCTCATTGGAGTTGCTGCAGGCTTTGATGATTCCATTTCAAACCTTTTGAGTAGATCTTTGATATATTTCGTTTGATTTAAATGGATTCCATCATTAGTTTGTTTAATTTGTAGACCAAGGAAGTAATTTAATTCCCCCATCATACTCATTTCAAACTCACCCTGCATGTCTTTAGCAAACTCTTTGCACAAATTTTCATTAGTAGCACCAAAAATGATATCATCAACATAAATTTGAACGATTAGCATATCTTCCTTTTTAATTTTTATAAAAAGTGTTGTATCAATTTTTCCTCTACAAAAACCTTTGTCAAGTAGAAAATTACTCAATCTTTCATACCATGCTCTAGGAGCTTGTTTCAAGCCATATAAGGCTTTTGAAAGTTTGAAAACATGATCCGGGTATTTATGATTTTCAAAACCGGGAGGTTGTTCAACATAGACTTCCTCCGAAATGTACCCATTTAAAAAAGCACTTTTAACATCCATTTGATATAATTTAAAATCTTTAAAACACGCAAAAGCAAGTAACATTCTAATAGCTTCAAGTCTAGCAACTGGTGCAAAAGTTTCATCAAAATCAATTCCCTCTTCTTGATTATAGCCTTGAGCTACTAATCTAGCTTTATTTCTAGTAACAACTCCAGATTCGTCCATTTTATTTCGAAAAACCCATTTTGTACCAATAACGGGATGATCCTTAGGTCGAGGGGTCAAAAACCAAACTTCATTTCTTTCAAATTGATTTAATTCTTCTTGCATTGCTAAAATCCAGTTTTCATCATTTTCAGCTTCTAAAAATGATTTTGGTTCAATTTGTGAAACAAATGCCAAGTTACCACAAATATTTCTAACAGAGGAACGAGTTTTTATACCTTCCGCCGCATCACCTATGATGAGGTCTTTGGGGTGGCCATGAGCATACTTCCATTCTTTTGGTAGATTTGAGTCATTTTCTGGAAGAGCATATATTTCTTGAAGATTCTCCATTGTCATTTCTTCGTCATGTTTGCGTAATGGATTTTCTTCATTTTCCTTTTTATAAATACTCTCCATGCTTGGTTGATTTTCTACAATATCATTACTTAAAAGATTCTTGGAAATAATATCGTTAGATTCATCAAAAACAACATGCACAGATTCTTCAACAAGTAGAGTTCTTTTATTAAATACTCTATAAGCTTTACTAGACATAGAATAACCAAGAAATATAGCTTCATCCGATTTAGCATCAAATTTTCCTAAATTATCTTTATTGTTATTTAATACAAAGCATTTACAACCAAAAGCACGCAAGTGACTAATATTAGGTTTTCTACCTTTCCAAAGTTCGTAAGGAGTTTTCTTAAGAATAGGTCTAATCATGGCACGGTTTATAACATAGCATGCAGTGTTTACAGCTTCCGCCCAAAAATATTTAGGCAAATTATTTTCACAAAGCATAGTGCGAGCCATTTCTTCAAGAGTTCTATTTTTTCTTTCAACCACATCGTTTTGTTGAGGAGTCCTAGGGGCTGAGAAATTATGATCTATTCCTAAGTCATCACAAAACTTAATAAAATCGTCATTTTCAAATTCTCTACCATGGTCACTTCTAATACTACAAATATTAAGATTTTTCTCATTTTGAATTCTTTTACAAAGTTTTGAGAAATTATAAAAAGCTTCATTTTTGTGTGCTAAAAATAATACCCATGTATATCTAGTGTAATCATCAACACAAACAAGGGCATAAGATTTTCCTCCTAAACTTAATGTTCTAGATGGTCCGAATAGATCAATATGCAAGAGTTGAAGCGGTCTAGTAGTTGAAACGATATTTTTGGATTTAAAAGAAATTCTAGTTTGTTTTCCAAATTGACATGCATCACAAAGTTTATCTTTTTCAAAAACAATTTTTGGTAAACCTATGACTAACTCATTTTTTGAAAGCTTGGAAATTAAATCAAAATGAGCATGTCCTAATCTTCTATGCCAAAGCCAACCATTATCATTTATAGCAGATAAACATTTAATGTTAAAATGAGAAGATAAATCATGTAAATCAAACACATATACATTCTCATGTCTATAACCTACAAATAAAGTTTTGTTTTCTAAGGTATTTTCAATAGTGCAATGAGTTTTCTCAAAAATAACTCTATAACCTTTATCACATAATTGACTAATACTAAGCAAGTTATGTTTTAAACCTTCAACAAATAAAACATTTTCAATAATAGGAGAGGGATTTTTACCAATACTTCCTACACCAATGATTTTACCCTTGCTATTGTCGCCAAAAGTCACATATCCGCCATCCTTTGGTTGGAGTGTGGCGAACATAGCTTTATTTCCAGTCATGTGCCTCGAACATGCACTGTCGAGATACCATCTATCGTTACTGGATTTTGTCTTGAAACATACCTACAAAAATTTGATTTATCTATTGGTACCCATTTTTTCTTGGGTCCATAAAAGTTAGAATTTGATATCCTTGAGATATCCTTAGGAACCCACATCTTTTTTATTTTAGCAAAAGGATTTCTTTTAATAGGACATGAAGGTGAAATATGACCTTTTGTTCCACAAAAATGACATGTGAGATGAGAGTGATTAGAAGATGCATATACAAAACCATTTTTGGCAGTTTTTACTTTTGAAAAAGGTTTATATCCAATTCCGGCTCTACCAAAAGTACGGTTTTGATTTTTAAGAATTTTATCTAAAGTCTCTCTACCTTGAGTGAACTTTGAAAGAGTAGTTTTCAAGTCTTCAATATTTTCTTTTAAAATAATTTGCTCATTTTTTAAAGACTCGTTTTCTTTTTGCAATACAACTAAATGTTTTTCAGAAATTGAAGACTCTTTTTGAGTTAAAATCTCATTTTCCTTTTTTATTTTCATGGCTTCATCTTCTAAAACATTTATCTTGGAAGTCAATGATTCATTTTCTTTTGATAAACTTGAAATTACTTTCTTTTGACAATTATTTTTCAAACTAAGTTTCTTAAATTCTGCATGTAATTCATCAAAAGCTAATTGTAATTCATCAAATGTAAAGGATTCGTCATTTACCTCATTTTCATTTCCAAGTGCCATTAAACATAGGTTAGCAACCTCGTTTTTGCAAACTTCGGTTTCTGTGTCGCTTTCATCACTATCTTCTCCCCATGCTGCAATCATAGCTTTCTTTTTGTCCTTCTTGAATTTTTTCTTAAGTTCTGGACATTCTGATTTGTAGTGTCCAGGTTTGTTGCATTCATAGCAGGTTACTTCAGATTTTTTGTGATTTTCTCCTCTTTGAAAATCCCTGTTGTTGAAGTCTTTTCTGAAAAAATTTCGTACACCTTGTTTCTTTCTCACAAACCTTTGGAACTTTCTAGTGATGAATGCCATTTCCTCATCCTCATCTGAATCATCTTCCTTATCCTCTTGATGTTTCGAGGTGGATTTGAAAGCTATTCCTTTCTTCTTGTTGTTGTCCTCCTCTTCCTTTCCTTCTTGCATTATGAGCTCATGAGTTAAGAGAGATCCCATTAACTCATCTAGACTTAGCTTTGATAAATCCTTGGCTTCGGTAATGGCAATGACTTTTGTCTCCCAACTTTTTGGCAATGACCTAAGCACTTTTCTTACAATTTCAGCATTAGTATATATTTTGCCAAGAGAAGTTAAACCATTAATAATATCAGTAAAACGAGTAAACATTTGAGGAATAGTTTCATCAGGTTTCATTTTAAAAAGTTCATAATTATGGACTAGCAAACTGACTCTAGATTCTTTAACTTGTTCGGTTCCCTCATGAGTCACTATAAGCTTGTCCCAAATTTCTTTAGCGGTTTTACATGTGGAAATTCTATTGAACTCGTTGGCATCTAAAGCACAGTACAACATGTTTGTAGCTTTGACATTAATTTGGGCCATTCTAGTATCTGATTCATCCCACTCATCTTCAGGTTTTGGTACCCTAAGTCCATCTATAGTTTTGGTAGGAATTTTTGGACCATTACAAATAATTTTCCAACATTCATAATCATTAGATTGAATATGTATGGTCATCCTAGTTTTCCAATAACTAAAATTTGTGCCGCTAAATAGAGGTGGCCTATTAGATGCTTGTCCCTCGGGTAAGGAATAACTAGGGGTTGCCATGATCTACTCTGAGACGGTTAAGTCACAAAAACTAGAGTCTAGGCTCTGATACCAATTGTTATCCCAGTTAGGCAACCCAAGAGGGGGGGTGAATTGGGTTATTAAAAATTTCACAATATTAAATATAACACAATATTCAGAATTTGAATAAATAAAAACAAACAGAATAATAATTATCAATATAAAAGTAGAAGAGATAGAGAGAGAAAATCAAACACTGCGATTTATAGTGGTTCGGCACGCCAGGCCTACGTCCACTCCCCAAGGAACCTCCTTGAGAATTTCTTTACTATCAATTGAATAAATACACCACCAAGCTTGTGGATTTGGCACAGGGCTTACTCTTATCTATTGAGCCTCACTCAACAATAAATGCCTTACCCTTACAAAATCTCTCACAAAAATAAGGAATAAGAATAAGTGGTAATTGAACCCACTTTTACAATAATTCTCTCACAAAGAGTAGATATGAAAGTGTAAGAACAAAAACTAGACTTAGATCTGAAAGTGAAAGAGCAGAATACTCAGAATTTTGGAGCTCACAGAAATATTTTCTCTTCAAGTTCTTGATTTTTTCTCCACATCCAACACCTCTATTTATACACAAAAATATACCCGTTGGACACTCCTTGCTGACGTCATGGCTTACATAAGCACGCTCCTGACGTCATCGCTTACATAAGCACGCTCCTGATGTCATCGCTTACATAAGCAGGCTCTTGATGTCATTGCTTACATAAGCACACTCCTTAAATTTAAATAGTCAGCAAATGATAAGAAAAAAGATAAAAATAAGATTGATTTTTTCTTCTTGTTTTTTTCAAACATGGAGCCACCGTTTTTGTAGACAATTTAATACAAAGTTCACAACTTTCAAACAAACAAATAATTTTCTCCATCTAGTTTATAATATGTATATATATATATACATATATACATAACTCCATCTTGATATAATTAATGTAGTGTAAAAAATTTAATAGCGCACGTGATGTATTCTGCATATAATGTTATATAAGTTCTGATCAAAATTTTGCATACAGAAAAATCTCTATAAATAATATTTATGATGGATCTGAAAATATATGTCATCTTTAAAATATTGTATATGTTGTAAAGATTTTAAACTAAATGTATTTTACCACTCCATATTAATTTTGTCAAAATAAGACAACCCATAAATATCAAATTTGTCAAAATAATACAACCAATCAATCATTTTTGTCAAAATAATATAATTAATCAATTTGTCAAAAGATGAATAGTAATTAACCATATTTTTCAAAAAGTGAATAGTAAAGTTTTTGAAAATATTTAAAATAATCATTTTTGTCAAAATAATATAATTAATCGATTTGTCAAAAGATGAATAGTAATTAACCCTATTTTTCAAAAAGTGAATAGTAAAGTTTTTGAAAATATTTAAAATAATATTTAACATATATATTTTAAAAAGATAATATTATTTTATTTAAATAATATTTAACAAATATACATATTTTAAAAAGATAATAATTTGTGTCAAATAATATGTATATTAACTAATATATTTTAGACATCATCAAAATTAAATAATATGATTAACACTTGTGTTGAGATCAATGGAATTAAGGTTGTAAGCACTAAAAATTTTCCTTTTGGTCCCAAAAATGGTCTACGTTGTAAAAGGTAAAATTTTGAACAAAATCAACTTTTATTAAAACTTTCCAAAACCATTTTAAAAAATGATCACTACTTGACATGCACCGAATCAAACGCTCAAGATGTACAACCTCAAATCAAAAGATCATAACTGCCCCTGATTGCATACCACTACTGCTCAGCATTGTAACCAACTTTTCTTCCCAAAATGAATATCACAACCAAA
Organism: Camellia sinensis; assembly: GCF_055761805.1. Classification (NCBI taxonomy): domain Eukaryota; kingdom Viridiplantae; phylum Streptophyta; class Magnoliopsida; order Ericales; family Theaceae; genus Camellia; species Camellia sinensis. Next base: position 96,178,486 of record NC_138962.1, read on the forward strand.
CTAACAGATGATGAACAAAGATGACCTGATTAGGAAAATGGACAGGACAGTTGAGCCGGAGATAGTTACGGCCGAACTTCAGGATGAAGTTGCCTATGCATCCCAAAGATGGGAATTAGACCTTACGTAGTTTGGTTCAGGTTCACTCAATTATTAACTCTCTCCTTTTGCACTCTAACTTTTGCCAAAGTCGCCCTTTAGGGTTTTCAACATTGCGAGCTCAGTTTTTCTTTGTTTCTAATTTTTCATGCTCTAATTTTTGCCTATATTGCCCTTCCGGATTTTTGGCCTAGCGAGCCTCTTAGGGGTAGTATTTCTTTAACTTGTCCATATTGATTAGTTGTGAAAATTCTTAGCCATCTAAGTCCATGAGGACAACTGCCCCACCTGACCAGATAGCTTTGATGATGTAAGGACTAGTCCAATTGGGTCTGAACTTGCCCCTAGGGTCATGGATGGGAGCTTGGTTGTCTTTCAGCACCATGTCTCCTTCCTTAAGATTCCGGGACTTAACTTTCTTGTTAAAAGTTCTGGCAATTTTGTGCTGGTAGCCCTGAACATGATAGAATGCCTTTAGCCTCCTCTCATCAAACAACATTAACTCCTCAAATTTGCTCTGTTGCCAGTCCGCCATCGCTATCTGACACTTAGCCATAACTCGCAACTATGACACTTCAATTTCAATTGGCAGAACAACCTCCATCCCATAGACGAGAGAATAGGGGGTTGCCCTTGTAGATGTCCAGATCGAGGTTTTGTAACCCCAGAGTGCGAACAGTAGTTTATCCGGCTAGTCCTTGTAGGTTTCAACCATCTTCTGCAAGATGTTCTTGATATTCTTATTGGCGGCTTCAACAGCTCCATTGGTTTGTGGCCTATATGTGGATGACTTATGAAAAGTCATGTTGTATTTCTCCAGCAAGTCTATCACCTCTTTCTTGCAGTGCGAGCCGTTATCGGATATGATCTCATTCAGAACTCCATAGCGGCAGATGATATTGTTTTTGATAAATTTGGTCACTTGCAATGCCTTCAACACTGCATAGGACTGAGCTTCCACCCACTTTGTAAAGTAATCAATCGCCACCAAGATAAATTCATGTCCATTCGACCCTTTTGGCGAGACTGCCTCGATAACGTCGATTTTCCATACTGAGAACAACCATGGCGAAGTCATGTTGTAGAGCTTTGACGGTGGAATATTCATGCGATTGAAATGAATTTGACATTTGTGACATCGCTGCACAAAACCAATACAATCCTTCTCCATGGTAGACCAATAATAGCCTTGTCTAAGGATTTTCTAGGCCAACATCACACCATTCATATGTGCCCCACATTCTCCGCCATGGATAGCCTCCATAGGGTGCTTCGATTCCTCTTCCTCCACACACAATTTATGCATTCCTAGATGACCTCTTTTATACAGCTTGCCCCTGCAGATGATAAATTGGATGACCATATGCCGTATTCCCCGTTTGTCCTTGGCATTTGCCCCTGGTGGATACATTTCCTTTTCCAGGAAGTTCCAAATATCGTAATACCAGGGTTTTTTGTCTTGCACTTCATCTATTATGGCAATAGTTTCATAAGCCGGCGTGTATTTCTGTTCGATGATAATTGAACACATCCGGACTCCAAGTTGGATGTCTACCATAGAAGATAGAGTTGGTAAAGCATTAGTGAACCAGCTATTCTCTCTTAATAGATGCGTGAATGTCAAAGTTTCAAACCTCAGAATCAGAACATCCAGGGTCTGATGGTAAACCTTTATCTTCTTTTCTTTGACTTTCCAGTCTCCGTTTGTTTGAGAAACAACCAAGTTTGAGTCCCTGACAACATCCAACCTTATTGCCCTTAGTTCTAGGGCAACTTCTAAACCAGCAATACACACTTCATACTCTGCTTCATTATTGGACACCATGAACCGGAGTTTGAAGGCTAAAGATATATGGGAGTCGTTAGGTGCTATTAGCAACACACTTATCCCATAACCGTACTGATTGGACGCTTCGTCAAAGTACATCGCCTAAGTTTTCTCTTCAATGTGCAGAATGTCTTCATCTGGGAACAAGCATTCCACTGTCTCATCTTCTTCTATAGGGTGGTCTGCTAGGAACTCCACTATAACTCTTTCTTTAACTGACTTGCGGGTGACATATTTGAGATCAAATTTGGAGAGAAGAAGCAACCAACGAGCTAGCCTACTCGTAAGCGTTGGTTTCTCAAAGAGATATTTGATGGGATCTAATCTCAAAACCAAGATTATAGAGTGAGCTAACAAATAATGCCTCAACTTCCGGGTAGCCCATACCAAGGCTAGGCAAGCTTTCTCTAAAGGGGTGTACCGGGTCTCGTAGTCTAGCATTTTCTTGCTCAAGTAGTAGATGGATTTTTCCACCCTATCTTCAGATTCCTGAGCGAGCATGCATTCCATGGTCGTGTCTGTCACTGATAAGTACAGAATTAAAGGCTTCTCCAGCTTGGCAACGACAACACAGGCGGATTCTGGAGGTACTACTTAACTTGTTCAAAGGCAAACTGACATCGATCATCCCATCGGAATTTCTTTCCTTTCTTCAGGAGACTAAATAGTGGTTCATAAGTCAAGGTTAATTTGGAAATAAACTGTCTTATGAATTGCACTTTACCCAAAAAGCCACGCACCCCTTTTTCGGTCCTTGGTGGTGGCATTTCTAAGATGGCCTTTATTTTAGAAGGATCTACTTCAATTCCCCTCTGTGTGATTAGAAAGCCCATCATTTTTCCTTTTGAAGGTGCATTTCTGCGGGTTTAATCTCAATCTGTATTCCCTAATCCGTTGAAAGAATTTCTCCAGTACAGTGTAGGGACTCTCTCATTCTTTGGACTTGACAATCATGTTGTTCACATACACCTCGTCCTCTTTGTGGATTATGTCATGCAGAATGGTGGTCGCGACCTTCTGATAGGTTGCTCTAGCATTTTTTAAATCAAACGGCATAACCCAGTAGCAGTAAATACCCCACAGGGTAGTGAATGCGGTCTTTTCTCTATCCTCAGTTGCCATCGGAATCTAGTTGTATCTGGAAAACCCATCCATAAATGATAGCAACGCATGGCTTGTAGTGAAGCCTACTAACTCATCAATATGTGGCAAAGGAAATTCATCCTTCGGACTGGCTCTGTTCAAGTCCCGAAAGTCAGCACAAACTCGAATTCTACCATCCTTCTTCAGCACTGGGATGATGTCGGCTAACCAGGTCAGATACTTGAATGCTAATAAGAATCCTGCATCAATTTGCATGGCGACCTCTTTCTTGATTTTCAGCGCCTAATCCAGACGAATTCTACGTAACTTCTGCTTGACTGGTCGGGCCTCGGGGTCAAGAGGGATCCAGTGCTGTACAATCGCAGGGTTGAGTCCTAGCATGTCTTCATAGGACCACGCAAAAACATCTTTGAAATCTTTTAATAAAGCAATTAAATGCTCGTGCTCCTCCGAAGACAGCATGGACCCAATCTGAACCAGGCGCGAATCCTTCTTAGTACCCACATTAATAGTAATGATTTCATCAGCACAGGGCTTAGCAAACCTCTCCTCCCCTCGATTAATCAAGTTTTTCAAAGCTAGAGGAATTTCTTTCCCTTCGTTTTCATTAAAATTTTGAAAATCTTGGTTAATACAATAAACTAACGGCACATAAAAGTACACAAAATCTGCAGAGTTTTTATTCAAAAGGTCCAGATCTTCGGTTACAGACTTAAAAGAAAAGCTGAATGAAGACCTAGACAGGACTTTGGTATCCGGGTTACCACCCCTAGAAATACCAGACTTAGACTCAGAAGAACTTGAATCTGATCCCAACCCCACAGACTCAGTGGAATCAGATTCTAACTCATCACCCGATTCAGAACTGGACAGATAGCCTTCCTCTAGTTGCCAGGTAAGAGATGGTGCCCCTGATACATCCAAAATGCCACTGGTTGGATTCACACTCGGTTCTTCCCCGATCATGGAGATAGTAAAGTTATCTCCCAAGTTCTCTAGGTCAGCCGTAGGATCTGTCAGGAGACTAGCCAGTGCTACCCCTACTCCAGGTTCGCTGTCATTTGAGTCATTATCCGTGCTCTGTTCAACTTTGATGCTTAGTTCAGATCTTTCCTTATCATCATTGTCCTGCAGCTAATGGTCAAAGAAGACTAGCCAGGGAAATGTTGCTTCGAGGAATATACCTAAGGCTCAGGAAAGCCACAAAAAGGGAGGTATTCTCTTTCCCAAATAAAACGGCCATTCAGTGTCCCCCGAATTGGTCTATGGATGAGTTTATAGTGTTTTCCGGCTTGCTTGGCCTTAGCTCAACCTCTCATTTCTTCCACCTTTCTAATCTAGTCTTCTTTGGTGGACACATAGCCTAGTCCAAAGGCATGTGGGTTATGTGGCATATCTATCAGTGTTGCAACGCCTTTCCGATCACTATTTTCGAGCCCCATTCCTGGAACGTGCTGCAGTTTGTTCATGAAATAGATGGACTGGGCACTGACGTACATGCCTTTGTTTGTGGCCAGAATGGTCTGTACTACCCGAGCTTCTGCCAGAGTGAATCCTGAGAGGAATACATCCTTGTAGCTTGCTTTTCGTGCTCCTTTCGAATATGACTAGCCCTACAGTTCGAACTCCCGTGGTTTTGAATCTGATTTTACAAGTGCAACGTGAAATAGTGAAAACACAAAAAGAATCCAAATTTGGCAATTCCTTTTGGAAAATCGATGTTTGAATCAAATGTCAAAAATAGATAGCTTTGCCAGATTATAGAGTTGCCACCTAAATATTTTTGGGAAATTTAGGAAACCCATGACTCGTGCCAAAGGCTATTAGTCTGATATCACCAAAGTGTCTCGGCTAGGGAACTTAGGTACTAGAGGGGAAGGTCATGAATTGAGCACCCCACTCGCCCGATTGAAGATCGGCCTTTACTAATCATGATGTGATTTTTATTTACATTATATGCTCTTGTTCCAATTATTAGACTAACATTACTATGTGTTGAACACAAGTATAGACTAATTTGTAAAAGTTGGAACACTTTGATTTCATGTTTGTTTGAAAGTTGTTTTGATTCGCATCACTTTAAAAAAAGTGAGTTTGTATGTACATTAATCAATTTATCCCAATTTTGGCAATTAGCCTTCATCCACCGGTATTCAAACATTTATATCATCTAAGCATTTAGCCTCATGGAAAGCATGCTTGACATGGCAATAATCACATGCAATGCAAGATGCTAAAGCAATAAACGCTCACCTAGTGCTCTAAGGTAAGCCAAATAAAGAAAAATGATTAGAAAATTTGTATGTTCCTAAATGATGCAATGCGACTAATGCAATGCACACATTTATGCAATTTTTAATAGGCTCAGCTATGAGCATGGTATATGTATGATTCATTTCAAGACATCATAAATCACGTTTTCAAGCAATGAATTTGAAATTGACATTGGTTAGTATGATGAGCTGAACCCAAATGCATGTGAGATGAGTATATGCAAACATGTGAATGCTAAGTAATATGATGCTCTACGCTACCATTATAAGCGGGTAAATAAAAGGGAGAAAGACATGGGGTTAGAAGACATACAACTTATTACATGTTGGCCCTTTCTCAAGTGGGTCCGAATGAGTGTCTGAATGTCCGACTTTAAACTAATTATTACAACACCAAACAAATGAATTTACTTTAACTAAACTAACTAACTAGCCAAGTTATTATAACAAGAAGGATATAAAAATGAGTGCTGAACTAGTAATCCAAGTTAACTAACTGTACAATTATGACTAAACAAGTAATTACAACTACAACAATAATTAATTACAACAATCAATAATTAATTACAATACTAATTCAAACAACAATGAGGCATGACGATTACATGTGCGATGCCCAGAAGTTCCTCTGTCTGCCCAGGTTACTCTGTTCCACCCCAGTCACTGCCCTCTGTTTTTTACAAAACACCATGTTTACCAAGCATTAAGAGCTAGCCGGCTCCAAATGAGCTTCGGTCGGACCCAAAGAGTGCCGACCGACACTAAATTTTATGTCAAAAATAGTTTTGTGCTCTGAGGTGAGAACAGTGCAGACAGAGCCTTTCTAGGCCCTGCTTGTCCTCTTTGCTCTTCTCTGTCATGGAAATCCTCACGAGAAGAGCAAACTCATTACCGAGACCATCAATGAGCAAGTTGATTGCTTGATGATTTCGGACATGAGATTGGACAAAAATTAATGAATGTAATGAACAATGACCCCCCTCCTTCTTATAATGACATGAGCTTAAAGAGGGAGGTAGAGACGCTTCAAAGTTCATCAAAACATCATTAATCGACATATGACGACCCTCGACACAATAGACTCAGCATAACGTCCGGCCGAACCCAAGCAATATAACTCATATTCTTTATGGTGGTTGGTTCGTTTTAAGCCAAATTCATTAGTCTTTTCCATTCTTTAGTCCATTTGTCCAAGGTGGTGATTACGTCCACTAAAGATTACATCCACTAAATGAGAAGCGTGTCAAATGGGAAGTGGCGATGAATCTTCGTAGAGATTAAGCCATTAAGCATATGTCTCTAGCTCATGTTTTGAATAACCTTCAACCCGTTGAAATAACTCTCAAACGAAAGAAATAGATGGTAAGTTGATTATTTAAAATGAGGCTCTTAACATGGAAATCAATCAAAGAAAAGCTAGGAATAACATACAACAAGCTATATATGCAAACTTATGAGACAACAAGCAAACTAATCAAAACGTGAACTAATTAAATAAATTAGGACAACTTTAAAACAGCCTCTAACAGGTGAAAAACAGTGGCTCAAAGTATATGAAAAGAGCCCAAAAAGCTAAACAACAAGGAAAGAAAATAAGGCTAGTAAGCAAAGAACAAGGAGGGGTGGCTAACCCCTCCACTTTTAAAACCTCAAAACATGATTTTTAGCCTCTTTTAAACTCAGAAAATCAATTTGGAAAACAAAGAAAAAGGGTGTAAAACAAGGGTTTGAGCTATAGCTGAAGGTGCAAGAAAGAGTGTTAACTCTCTCTACCCTTTGGTAGCTATCCAAACCCAAGCTAAGACACTTGAAATAGATTCAAGATAGCACAAAAACACAAGAAATAGATAGCAAAAGATAGCAAAGAGAGCAAAAGAAGTGGTAGTAAGTTTATACCTCTCAAGAAAGGTAAGGTCTTGTTTGCAACACAAACTTTGTTCAAGCACACTCTCAAGCTTGAATTGTGATTCACCAAGCTCAACCAAGGTTCTAAGGTTATGATGTATGGTGTATGGATATTGATCAAGAGAGCTAAGTTGGCTCAAGGATGACTTGTATAAGAAGAAGGAGCTTTCTCTTGTATGTATATGTTCTTTTGAAAATTTTCAGCCCTCAAAACAGAAGTATCACCTCGTTTTTATAGAATTCGATCAAAATAGGTTGAAAATATTTTCAAAAATGGATAGCTGGCCCATTTCCACCCAGAACAGTGTTTATCGCTATCGAGTGCTGTAACAAGCCCGCGGGGGACCTCGCTACAGTTCGGACTCGATTCGTGTTACGGTTCTAAGTCTGAACCAAAGAGTCCAAATCCGGCAAATCGTTTTGAGAAAACAGATTTTTGAAAGAAGTGCCAAACATGGACTGCTTTGCCAGATACAGAGTCGCCACCTAAATATTTTGTTTTGGGAAATTTAGGAAACCCTGACTCGGTGCCAAAGGCCACGTGTCCGTCATCACCAAAGTTGCCTCGGCTCGGGAACTTGGGTACGATTGGGGAAGGTCACTTCGTGAGCACCCCCTCTCGCCCGGTCAGAGACCGGCCTCTACTAACCATGATATCTATTTTTGAAAACTTTGTATGTCCTTATTCCGGTTATTAGCCTAGGTTACTATGTGATTCACACAGCATATAAGTATAGACTGGGTCGTCCGAATTGGAACAAAACATTTCATGTTTATTTTTTGAAAGATGGTTTGCTACTCGCAGGTAGGCTTAAAATGCAGATTTTGCCACCCGCAGGTGGGCTTAGAAGAGATGGTTTTGCCACTATCTAGTGGGCTTAAAACAAACAATTGATGATTTATTCCAATCCAAATAACCCAACCTTCACCCACAGGCATTCAGGCAGTTATATCAGATAAGCATATAGCCTCATGATAAGCATGCTATCCATGGCAGTCACTCACACGCATGCAAGGATGCTAAAGCATAAAGCTTACCGAGTACTCCAAGCCAAAATAAGAATTCGTTAGAAATCATGCATGATCCTAACTATACAGAAATGCCTAATGCAACACATGCAAAATGCAATTATAGCAGGCTCGGCTATTCTAAGATGGCATATGAAATGTTACAACTATCATGTATTCAACTTTGAAATTGAAAGTACAATGCAGTTAGTATGATGCGCTGAGCCCGGTGCATGCAATACAGATGAATGAATGCAAACATGCTGTCATACTGTATGCTAAATGAAATATGCCCTAATCTAACCATCAAAAGCGGGTAAATAAAAGGGAGAAAGACGTGGGGTTGGAAGACATACAACACACACACGCACACTTATTACAGCATTGCCCTCGCGTAGAGGGTCCGAATAAATAATACAGTCCAAATATTACAGTCCCGAATGAAAGAATATTACAGTCCAAAATATTACAAAATCCTAATTAATTAACAAATTAACTAAGAAAATAAATAAAACTGGCATGCAAGCTAGGGACTGCCTTGCTTCTGATGGATGATGCATGTCCGGGTTGTCTTGCGCGGAAATCCACCGGGATGCCCCGATTAGCCTCTGTTTTACAATTATTCTTGAAAAGCGTGCCAAGTCCCGGAAAGTTGCTTATTCCTGATTTTGCGGCAACAGAGAGCAGGAAAGGGGCATAGCAATGTATTTTCACAAATATATGCATACCTCGATCCTCGTGCCACCAATCACGCATACCGAGGCATGATGGCCGAGGAATCGAAATGCACAATTTAATGTAGGATGAATGCACATGAAAACACAATAAAACCTAACTCCATCATGGGTAATCCGGAGTGTTGGTGACTGGGGAATTGAGACACATTCCGTCACTCGGAGTACGAAATGTACCTCGTTTCCCGTGCCCGGGCTAACTTCTATTCCGGACACGATGCAATATGCATGATATGCATGAAATGTAACTAAGATACAATCCTAACATACACAATGCTATGGAATGACATGCCTCGAAATGCGTGCACACAGGCACGCAAACCGAGAAAATGGCAGAATGTGATCTAAGATACAACCTAGTATGCACTATGCTGTGAAAATGATATGTCTCGAAGTGCGTGCACACGGGCACGCAAATCGAGAAAATGACAGAATGCAATCTAAGATACAACCTAGTATGCACTGTGCTATGAAAATGATATGCCTCGAAGTGCGTGCACACGGGCACGCAAACCGAGAAAATGGCGGAATACGATGAAAATGAGATGCCTTGAAATGCGTGCACACGGGCACGCAAACCGAGGCGATGGCAGAATGCTATGAAAATGAGGTGCCTCAAAATGCGTGCACACGGGCACGCAAACCGAGGCGATGACAAAATGCTATGAAAATGAGGTGCCTCAAAATGCGTACACACGGGCACTCAAACCGAGGCAATGGCAAAATGCTATGAAAATGAGGTGAAAACATGATATGGGCTTATACCAACATGAGTGAGCCTCAGCCACACTCACATAGGATGCCGGTGGATGAAAATGAAGTGCCTCGAAATGCGTGCACACGGGCACGCAAACCGAGGCAATGGCATACGCAATGCAATATGGCAAAAATGACATATAGTATGCAACATGGACTTACACTAACATGAGAAAGCCTCAGCCACACTCACATAAGAGGCCGATGGATGAAAATGAAGTGCCTCGAAATGCGTGCACACGGGCACGCAAACCGAGGCAATGGCAGAATACGATGCAAATGACATGAAAATGATATGGACTTATACCAACATGAGTGAGCCTCAGCCACACTCACATAGGATGCCGTCGGATAAAAAAGAAGTGCCTCGAAATGCGTGCACATGGGCACCCAAGCCGAGGCAATGGCAGAATGCGATGCAAATGACATGAAAATGTGATATGGGCTTATACCAACATGAGTGAGCCTCAGCCACACTCACATAGGATGCCGTCGGATAAAAATGAAGTGCCTCGAAATGCGTGCACACGGGCACGCAAACCGAGGTAATGGCAGAATGCGATGCAAATGACATGGAAATGGCATGCAATCATTCTAATGGAATTTCAGCACTAAAATATGGGGGAAAACAGTCCCGAAATGAGGCGAAATGATACCAAATGCATGGAATTGTCCCGAAATGCAAATTAGGCACCCGGAATGGCCTATAGCTATGCCAAATATGCACAATATGGACATGCAATGCAAAGACAGAAGCTAGACAGTCCCAAAAAAGGCATTTTCACAGTTATAAACATAGCCGAACAGCAAGCATAGGTATGGCAAAAATGGCATGCAAGAATAGGGGCCAAAAGAGGGGTAATGAAGCAAGTGATATAAGCAAAACCCAAACTGAAAAATTTCCTTCTACAACATTGAAGAGGGACCAAAAATATGAATATTTACAGTTTATGGCAGCCTTAAAATCAGTATACAAACATGATAGAAATGTGATGCAAAATAAGGCTCAAAAGTGGCTATAACATGAGGTATACAAAATAATCACCAAACAGCCAAAGACCCTTAATAAAACATGTAGAATGGACCAAAATAAGCACTTTTCTAGAACTGTAAAATGGCCAAAAACAAAAGCATGGTAGGCTAACTAAACATGCAAGAATGGGGAATAAAAGAGGGATATAACATGAAGTGACCTATGGAAGCCCCAAACCATGAAAGGACCTAAATTAAACATGAATTATGGACCAAAATAAGAACTTTTACAGAACTGTAAAATGACCAAAAACAAAAGCATGGTAGGCTGCCATTGCATGCAAGAATGGGGAAGAAAAGAGGAGTATAAAGGTAGGTACAACATGGAAGTCCCAAATGGTGTTGAGACCTTTTTCAATGTTGAAGAGGGGCTCAAAATAAGCCTAATATCAGTTTACAACATGCTCGAAAATAAATTGCTCATAGGTCAAAAATAGCATGCAAAATTATGACATACAAGAGGATCAATGAAGCAAGTGTGTCATGGAGGGCTCAAACAGGGTTGAGCCCTTAATGAAAAGTGAAGATGAGCTCAAAATAGGGCCCTTTTCAGTTAGGGCCGGAGCTTGAAACAAAAAGCAAGTGGGGCTTACAAATAGATCAAGAAAAAGGGTCAAAATGAAGAAAAGATTACTCACCCTTGAAGACTCAAACTTTTGTTGCTTCTTGGATGAATTTGCAGCTTATTTGGCCTTTGAGAAACCTTCCTTGTTGCTAGAAATGAGGTGGTGGTGGTAGAGCTTGGTGGTGTAGAAGGAATGATGGTTAGGGACTTAGGGTTTTTCAAAGAATTGAGAAGGATGAAGATGGAGTTGTGTATGGAGGCTTGAAGGAGAATTTTTCTAACCTCTCTAATGCATGTTGGCAGCTGGTTATAAGGACCAAAAGAAGGGTGTAAAGGTGGGGCATAAAGGAGGCAAGCTTTCTCCACAAAATATCCCCCGGATACAGATATTATCTGGGGGAAAGGGCTACACAGCTGTAAAGTGCACACAGTGAGGAAGCAGGCCGGCCAGGTACTTTTGCTGCAGGTGGCCGGCCGGCCGGCCACCCCCCCTAGCCGGCCGGCCAAGTGAAAAATTGGCCTGAACAATTAGTGGCCGGCCATGACTTTTTTGGGTTCTCCAAGGTGTGTAGATCACAGGTATGTGGTTGAAAGTTGGCAACACTAACCCTAGGGTGTTCAACATTAGCCTCAAAGAGGAGGGGCAAAAATGGAAAGAACAATTAGTGGCCGGCCATGACTTTTTTGGGTTCTCCAAGGTGTGTAGATCACAGGTATGTGGTTGAAAGTTGGCAACACTAACCCTAGGGTGTTCAATATTAGCCCGGAAGTTGGAAAAACGGGCGCCGGGAGGCTCCGGAGGAGAGATAACTGGTTGCTGCAACAATTACTAGCCTTCCACCCTTCCATGACCTTCCTAGTGATGAAACAGAGGTACCTGCCAAAAATGAGCAAAAACCGATGCGAAACGAATGTTCGGGGGCCAAAACACGCAGTTCGGGATCCCGAAAATGGGCTGTTAAGCACCGAAAATGGCGTTCAGCCACGAAGTGGGTTTCCGGGACCCCAGTGTCCCTCAAAAGGGAGCAAATAGGAAGTATGCCAAAAACCGGAGCAAAAGGAGATGGTTAAGCGGTCCCGAACCGAGGCACACGGCCTGACGGCCCCGAAAACCGGAAACCGGACTCCGAAATGGGAAAAATGGCATACGGCCACCAAATGTAGCCTACGGACATTGAGAGATGGTCTACGGGACCTCTCCCTTCCCTTAGGAAAAGAAACAGAGAAAACCGAGTCTGGTTCGCAAACCGAGACAAGGCACAGAAGAGGGTTCGGAAGTCCGGAGGTAGGGCTCACGGCCGTGACTCTGAAACTTCTGAACAAGCACATTATGCAATATCACCGAGTGCACAACTGGTGACTTCTGAGTCTCAAGGTCGGTCAAAAATGGGGTGTCTACAAGTGCCGGCCGGCTCCCTATGGCTACGGCCGGCACCCAATGTGTTCCAGTTGGTGACCAAAGTTTTCCTCTGTTCCACTGTTTTAAACTCAATGCAGTGTGGAATGATGTTCAAAAAATGAATTTGTGGGGCAAAGAAAGTATGAATATGAAGGGTTTGGGATTGGTTTTGGAGCGCAAGCTTACGTTCCTTAGCTGAGACTTTGAATCACACTCAACACGACTTCATCATCGAGTGCACAAGACAAAGCGTCCAAGTCTTGCGGGTGGTCAAAAATGGGGTGTCTATAGTTGCCCCTGTTTGACAGAACTCGAAGTCATAAAATGACATGAGTGAATGTCAAAGCCCAAAGACGACCCATTTGACGAGGCTGTAAGACTTGGGCAGGAAAATAAACCAAAATACAATTGCCAAAGGTTGAACGTAAAGGTTGCCTATGTATCTCTTTGCAAGGAATCAAACTTGAATGGTTCAAGGGCGGAATGCAAAATGATATGCAGAAAACATAACTTATGATTATACAATGAAACAATGCAATGAAACACAAATGTAAATAACAAGTGACGAAGCAATGCTATAAGCAAAAGTAGGTAGGCATCGTCTGAACGAAAGCAAAACAACTCAAGGCGCGTCTCACACGGAGAGAGGCGAGTAAACAAATCACGAAGACAAAGAGAGTGCGAACCAAACCATGTCCTACATGGAAAGGATGTAAGAAAATGCAACCCCAACTATGTCCTACGTAGGAAGAGGGAAAAGCTACAAGGGCGGTATGAACACTAGGTGTACCTGATACTCTCAATCGAGGAAAACAACACTGACACGTCGCATGCAAAAGGAGGAGAGATTAGTGTGAACGAATAGGTGCACCTGCCATTTTTAACCGAGGAAAGCACTCCTAATGTGTTGCACGCGAAAGGAGGGAAGATTGGTGCGAACAAATAGGCGTACCTGGCGTTTTTAACAGAGGAAAGTACTCCTAACGCGTTGCACGTGAAAGGAGGGAAGATTGGTGTGAACGAATAGGCGCACCTAAAGTTTTTAACCGAGGTGAACAATTCTTATGCGTCATACACCAGAGGAGGAAAGGTGGTGTGAACAAACAGGCACACCTGCTGTTTTTAACCAAAGAAAGCAATCCTCACGCGTTGCATGCGAGAAGAAGAAAAGTGGTGTGAACAAACAGGCGCACCTGCTATTTTTAACCAAGGTGAACAATCCCCACGTGTTGCACACGAGAAGAGGAAAGGTGATGTGAAAAAATAGGTGCACCTGCTGTTTTTAACCAAAGAAAACAGTCCTAACATGTCGCACGCAAAATGAGGAAGATTGGTGTGAACGAACAGGCGCACCTGCCATTTTTAACCGAGGAAAGCACTCCTAATGCGTCGCACGCGAAAGGAGGGAAGATTGGTGTGAACTGTAGACACCCCATTTTTGACCGACCTTAAGACTCAGACGTCATCGATTGAGTGCTCGGTGATTGCACATGTTGTGCTCGTTCTGAGGTTACGGAGTCTCGGCTGAGAGCCTTGCCTCCGGACTTCGGGACTCTTTTGTGCTTTGCCTCGGTTTGTGAACTAGGTTTTGTTTTCTCTTCCCGAAGGAAGGGAGAGGTCTCGTAGACCATTTCTCAGTGGCCGTAGGCTACTTTTCGTGGTCGTAGACCACTGTTCTCGTTTGGCAACCAGTTTCCGATTTTCAGAGCCGTCAGCCGTGCGCCTCGGTTTGGGACCGCTTAACTTTCTCCGTTTGCTCCGGTTTTTGGCACACACCTTGTTTCCTCTCTCTAGAGGGACACTGTGGCCTGGGAGACCACTTTTGTGGTCGCATGCCACTTTCGATGCTTAACAGTCAGTTTTCGGGGCACCCGGCTGCGCATTTGGCCCCCGAACCCTCGTTTTGCATCCGTCTTGGTTCATTTTTGGCATGGACCCTATTTCATTGTTTGGAAGGTGGTACAAGGGTGGGAGACCACCTTTTCTCCTTGGAGATCACCTTTCTCTTCACCCGCCGGTTTTCTTGACAGGAAGCTAGTCTCCTTGGTTTTTGGGCCACATTTATTGGTCTCCCACCATGCCACTTACTTGCATTTCATGTGGGGACCACCTTGGGAGGCTGCCGACCGCTTGAACCTTTTGACCCTGGTTGGCCGACCAGGGCAAGTGGTCGGCCAACCACTTGAACTGGTCGGCCATCTCCCATTAGTTCTGTCTCAGTGAGTTGATTCCAGCTGTGCCAGCTGGGAGGCATAGACTGCATCCTCCATACACGCGTATGGAGGATGTTTTCCCTTGGTTTTAAGCTTCTAGGAGAAGCTTTAGTCCCTCTTGTCTATAAAGGAAGGGCTCCCCTTCCTTGTAGAGGGTTCAAAAAAAAAAATTTGTCTAAAGCATACAAGACTTCTCCTTTTATATCCTCTACATCCAAGCTCAAAAAGTGCATGGTTCTTGCACCTTTGCATACCATCTCCCAACCTAACCCCTCAACCATCACTCTAAGAATATTGGAGGCCATTTTCAGAGGTTGAGAGGCTGTCTTTGTGGTCCAGAGGTTGCTGGTCCTTTTGTGCTACAAGGGTAACACACTTTCTCCCTTTTAAGGCTTTATTTTGCTTCATCTTTTAGCTATACTTGAAAGCATATTTGAACTTTGGTGTAAACTGAAAAAAGTCTTATTTTGAGACCCTTAACATGTTTTTTTGAGATCATTTTTCTGTTGGGGGTCATCTACCCCATTGCATGCTTTATTTTACCTTGTTTTGAGCCATGCCTTAGAGCATTTGTGTTGGCCTTTGTTTGGCCTTTTAGCCACTGAAATCCAGTGGATTTTCAGTGGCTAGCATGCTGTTTTGAGTGCCAAAATCAGAGAGGGGTGACCCTCTCTCTCCTTATTTTGTTTTCTAGCATTTTTGGCCTTACAAAGGAGCCCTTATTTGCATGCTTCCAAGCCATGTTTTAGTCCATTTTTGATGAGTTTTAGGACCTGCATAGGCTCTTTCTAGAGTTTGTTTTGCCATATTGGATGTCCATCTTGCATGTGTAGAATAACCCTCTTCATAGCATATCAAAGGAGCATCTCATTCTTGCATATATTAACCATGTTTCAGTGGGTTTTTGGGCTTTATTTGGCATGTCATACCTCTGACTTTTGCTGGTTTAGTGGCCTCTTGATTGCCTCACATGCTTGTAGTGCAAATTCTCTTTACTAGCTTACATTGCATGCTATTTTGGCCTTTGATTCTAGCACTTTTTGGCCATGCCTTAAACTGATTTTGTGCATGTTTTGGACTGCCTTAGCTCTATTTTTGGGCCTCATGGTCGAATGATGTTTGCTATGCATGGTTGTGGTTCAATACCCTTGCCTAGCTTTGAGTTTTGAAGCCTATTGCATGCGTATTTTGAGATATTTCCATGTTTTGGCATTATTGTGAATCACATTTAAGAGCTTATATGTATGCCATATTCCCATGTTTTCCACTTTTTAAATGTGTTTGAGAGTTATGCATGAATACCTCATTTTTTGACCATTGCATGAGCTTCATTTCCATGCCTTGCGAGCCATCATTTTAGTCCATATTTACTACTATTTTGGCCTACATAGGAACTGTTTGGGGCTGGTTTGGCCATTTGAGTATTGCTTTGCATGCCTATAGTGTAATCCACTTCACTAGTTTCAGTATTTGGGCCATCTAGCATGCATTGTGTGAGGTGTTTGCATGATTCGGAACCATCTTGCATGTCATTTCAGAGCTGGAAAATATGTGATTGTATGCCATATTTCATGCTTACCATGCTTTGGTGGAGTTGCACTTTGTGCCTTAGGTTTGGTCCCTTGCATTTGTGCATGTTTGCATGTGTGTTGTTACTTCATTTTCATCATGTATGGCCACTGATTTGAGTGTGGCTGAGGCCCATTCATTTTAGTTTAAGTCCATCTTGCATTATATATGCCATATCCATGTTGTCACATGCTTGATCGTCGCATTGTGTATGCCTTGTTCATGTCTTCGTGCATGTCTATCTTCGTATGTGCATTGCGTATGCCATATAGTTCATGTGCATTGAGTATGCCATTCTTAGTTTATAGCATTGTGTATGCTAGTTGCATGTTTTCATATCATCCCTCGCATGCTAGCATGATTAGGTTGCATTGGGTTTAGGGTTACATGCTAGTTGTATTGTGTATGCCATGCATATTGCATTGTGTTTGGAATAGGGTTTAGTCCAAACATGGGAAACGAGGGACGTTTCGTACTCTAAGTGATGAACCGTGCTTCGATTCTCGGTCGTCGACACTCCGGATTACCCATGATGGAGTTTAGGCCTTGTTATGTTTATATGTGCATTCATTTTACATCGAGTCGTGCAATCCGACTCCTCAGTCATCATGCATCGAGATGCATGATTGGTGGCACGAGGATCGAGGACTACACTCCCTGGAGCTTGTGTAATGATGGGGAGAGTGGTCATGCACACATATGTTGAAAATACTTTGCCATGCCCCTTTCTCGCTCTCTGTTGCAGGAAATCGGAAACCAGCAGCAAAAACTGGTTAGCAGCCTTCTGGAGCTTTGTACAGTGTTTTGGGACCAGTTGCAAACAGAGGCAAATCGGGGCATCGCGATGGATTTCCCGACAAGGTGACTTGAGCATGCATGCATCCCTATCATTCGGAACAGAGCTGAGGTAGTCCATTTTGTTTAATTTGCATGCTAGTTTCCTTACTTACTTAGTTAATGCGTTAATTAATTAATGTTGTGTAATAATTAGTTTAATTAGCTTATATTAGCTAGTTTATTCTGTATTATTCATTCGGACCCTCCGAGGAGGGCAATGTTGTAATAAGTGTGCGTGTGTGTGTGATGCATGCCTTCCAACCCCACGTCTTTCTCCCTTTTAGTTACCAGCTTATGATGGTTAGTTTAGGGCACGTTTCAATTAGCATACTTATGCTCGCATGTTTGCATCCATTTATTTGTCTTGCACGCACCGGGTTCGGCGCATCATACTAACTGCATTGTATTTCAATTTCGAGTTGAATACGTGTATCAGTTGTTGCATTTCATATGCCATTTTAGAATAGCCGAGCCTATCTTAGTTGCATTTTTGCATGTGTTGCATTAGGCATTTCAGCATAGTTAGGATTCATACATGATTTCTAATTAGCTTCTTTCTTTGGCTTAGAGCACTCGGTAAGTATTTATGCTTTAGCATCCTTGCATGCGTGTGAGTGACTGCCATGATAGCATGCTTACCATGAGGTTATTTGCTTATGTGATATAACTGCCTGAATGCCTGTGGGTGAAGGTTGGGTTATTTGAATTAGAACAATTCACCAATTGAGAGTTTTAAGCCCACTTGAGAGTGGCAAAATCATGTTTTCTTAAGCCCACTTGAGGGTGGCAAATCCACGTCTTAGCCTACTTGCGAGTAGCACCATCAAACCATCTTTCAAATAAACAAATATGAAATGTTTTGTTCCAACTCAAACGATCCAGTTATACTTGTATGTTGTGTGCATCACATAGTAATTCTAGGCTAATAACTGGAATAAGAGCACATAATGTTTTCAAAACTCAATATCATGGTTAGTAGAGGCCGATCTTTGATCGGGCGAGCGGGGGTGCTCACGAAGTGACCTTCCCCAATCGTACCCAAGTTCTCGAGCCGATGCAACTTTGGTGATGGCGGACATGTGGCCTTAGGCACGAGTCAGGGTTTCCTAAATTCCCCCAAAATAAAATATTTAGGTGGCGACTCTGTATCTGGAAAAACAGTCTATGTTTGGCACTTCTTTCTAAAAATCAATTTTTCAAAACGATTTGCCGGATTTGGACTCTTTGATGATTCATCGGTCTTGCATTGCACTCCGCGAGATTAGATACAGGACTGTGACATTGAGTCTAAACTGTAGTAAGCCCCAATGAACAAAATGGGATTCCCTCCCGGGACATTCGGGGACGTCTACATGAACGAACAAGCGCACCTACCATTTTTAACCGAGGTGAACAATCCTCACGCATCGTACGCGAGAAGAGGAAAGGTGGTGTGAACGAACAGGCGCACCTGTTGTTTTTAACCGAGGAAAGCACTCCTAACGCGTTGCACGCGAAAGGAGGAAGATTGGTATGAATGAGCAGGCGCACCTGCCGTTTTTAACCGAGGCGAACAATCCTCATGCGTTGCACGCGAGAGGAGGAAAGGTCATGTGAACAAACAGGCGCACTTGCTATGTTTAACCAAGGTGAACAATCCTCACACATCGCACGCGAGAGGAGGAAACGTGGTGCAAACAAACAGGCGCACCTGCTATTTTTAACCAAAGAAAGCAATCCTCACGCGTCGCACACGAGAGGAGGAAAGGTGGTGTGAACAAACAGGTGCACCTGTTGTTTTTAACCAAGGAAAGCAATCCTCACGCGTCGCACGCAAGAGGAGGGATGATTGGTCCGACAGAGAAGTAAACAACTTCAGAAAAGAATGAGATAAACTCATCCTCAGGGAGGCCTCGGAGAACGAAGCCATGAACCCCACAGGGAAAATAATAAACACGAACTCACAATTCAAAAGGGAATGCACAAATCCGAAACTGGGCTCAAATTAGCAAATTTAAGAGCAAGTTTGTCAATTAAAAAAAAATGCTCAAAACAAAGAGATGATAGACTCAAAGCATGAATTGATGAAGCGAGTGACGAAATAAGTATGACCTCGAAACAACTTTAAACAAAACAAATTACGAGCTCAAACTAATAAATAAAATACCAAACTATGAACTGATAAAATTTGACTTAGACAATTATAAATGTAAACACCTGTGAATGTAAACACCTGTGACTTAATCAAATTGAAACCGAGCAAAAATACAAGACTCTTCACCCACATTTTCATTTCTCCTTTCCTTTATCTTGGTTTTTGCTTTTCTTCTTTTCAAATCTCTTTTCTCTTGGTTTTCCTCTCTTATATTTTTCTTCTATTTTCTATTTCTTTACGTTCACCCCCTATTTTTGCTCACTTTCTTTTCCACTATTTTTCCTTTTTCTCTTATTCTTTGTTTTCCTCTCTTTTGTTTTTCGTCTATTTTTTTGCTTCTGCTCTCTACATATATATACATTTTTTACAACCAAACCGAGGCCCAACACTAAGATGCACGAAAATAAAAATAAAAAATCATAAATAATAAATAAAATAAAATAAAAAAAACTGAATTGGTTTGCATTTGGTGTTGGCTGACACCCAACGAAATACGGCTGGGCCCAAACAGTGTCAGTCGGCTCGCAATGGCGGCAAAGGTAGATTCGCAAAAGCCACGTCCATGGTCGGTTTAAATCAAACCTAACCCTCCTTCCACACAACCCTACATCCGAAAAACCTTCATCTCTCTCTCTCTCTAAGCCTCCCCCCTTTCTAGATTTTCCCTATTTTCGCAAAACCCACAAACCCTTGCGAATTTTTCTTTGAAAACCCTCTCATTCCTCTATGTTTTGATCCGAACAAAAGTTGATTTCATTGAGTTTTGGTATTTTCCCTTGGTTTTTCTTGTTTTCCCACATATTAACCCACACTTTCCCCTCTTCCTCTTATTTTTTCACTTTCTTTTTATTTTCTCTCTCCCAGGGTTTAGGATTTTGGAGTTTTGCACTCAAATTCACCCGCCTGCTCATTTTTCTTCATTTTTCCTTACTTTCTCACTTTTGCTCCATGGCTAGCTGTGAACTCCCCATCCCCAACCTCGTTATTGATATTGGAGTTGTCTTAGGGGAGGACATAGAGGCTGAGGATATCCTTTCTTCCATTCTTGAGTCGGTATTGCCTTCTCTTGCTGACAGAACCTTTGAGGTGGATACCTACCAGCCACGTACACACGCACTAACCTCGAGTGGTATCTTGCGATTTGACGGCCTCATTCCAAGGATTGACGAGGACATTCTATTGTGGGAGCCCACCAAGCACTTGTCTGCCGACGCCTCCAGGGTAAGCACTATTCTTTTCTTGTTTGAGCATTTTCCTTTCAAGGTATTACGGATACTGACAATACTCCCATACTATAGGTGATGGCCACGAGGATCAGAGGTTACGGGTCTATTTCTAGCCCCAAGCACTGGTACGAGAGGCTTCCTGCGGAGGTTCGTGCATTGGTCGATGCGGCTGGCTTTGGGCCTTTCTGTTCAGGGCTCATACAGATAAGGGCTGAGCCACTACTCTATGGGGCCTTAGTAGAGAGATGGTGGGACACCATAGATTCGTTACACTTCTCATCGATCGGCGAGATGACTTTGACCACGTACAACTTTTCGATGCTCACCGGCCTGCGAGTCGGAGTTGGCGACCCAATCCCATTCGATCCTAACATGGCACAGTAGAAGGTAGATTCACCTCCTTGGAGCGAGCCTAGACACTACTAGCCCTAGGATGGTGAGGGACAGTTGGTTCTTGGAGCACTTCTCCGGTCTTCAGCCAACTACTCCGGAGGAGGTTGCTCTGTACACTCGCAGATTTCTTCTGTATCTCCTTGGTACTACCCTGTTTGTGAACAGAGCAAATACTATGGGGCTATATCTCTTGGGGGCACTGGTGCATCTTCAGTGGGTGAGGGAGTATGACTGGGATGGTGCCGACCTAGGCACCTTATACTGCTACATGAACTCTGTATCCCGCCGCAAGACGGACTTACTTGGAGGCTATTAGAGAGTCTGGGGGGTACATTTCATGCTCCCATTTTCTTGCTTCGCTTTACATTTCCTATTTATATTTGCTTATCTGCTATGTCTATAACTGCTTTGTTCACAACTGTTTTGTTCAAAACTACTTACCTACCTCCTTTTTTTTTTTGGCTGTTATGGGTTTATATTTTCTGTTTATATCTGCTTATCCCAGTATGACCGAGACTTTTTCTACTTTCGCCGTTTCTTTGACACCATTACCGTGGATCAGGTAACAAAATCTATCACTAGTCTTTCCATGTTACTATTTCCATGTTATTGTCACACTCTGCACTGTTGTTCTCATACTGTTTTCCCATACTGCACTGTTTCCATACCACTTAGCCTTGCTTTGCATATTTTGTTCACAGGTCGACTCGCATCCCTAGGCGGGCATCCCCCAGGCTTTGAGGGTGATTTATGCTGCTGCATGGGAGACCTTCACCATGCGGATCCTTTTCGAGGGCCCCTTCGATAACCGAGTGATGGCGCCTCTTACCAGAGATGTAGCCAGCACACTTCCCGAGGCTGCCACCACTGCTGCTGGAGGTGCCGTTGCTGTCATAGCTCACGTACTTCCCAAGGCAGCCGCACCCATTCTTGGACTTCCTAACAGGGTGATTGAGCAAATTTCCCTTAAGCATGTCGAAGAGAGGGATCGCAGATTGGTGATCACTCCCAACATTGAGTAGGTGCACATTCCTTTTATATTTTTACCCACTGCACCTTATTTTTGCTGTCGTCTGCTATTTTTGTTCACTATTCTCAAATACTCTTCCTTTTGCAAGTACCCAGAGCGTATGCCAACGATCTCCTCCGGATGATTGACCGAGTACTTTTCATGGTGCGGAGGAGACAGACTGCTCTAGTTCACTATTGTTGTCACACTGTCTATACTTTTGTTGGTCCTTACTGATGCCTGTTCTATTTTCAGCTTGAGCCAGCGCCAGCAGCATCTGTAGGACCTCCTCTAGCTGGGAGGAGAAGGAGACATGGCCAGTGAGAGGTCGAAGAGGAGCTGATTGAGGGAGAGGCTGAACGAGGCAGTGCTCACCTTTGGAGAAGTCTTTTGATGGGTCTACGACCCTCAAGGATAAGGAAGAGGAGGTTGACTTGCAGTCTAGTAGCCCCAGTGATGATAGTGATGCACATCCTCTGTAGCCGAGGAGGAAGAGGGCGAGGATGTTTTGATGATTCACTTTTCTCTTCTTTTCTTTTGTTTTGTAGTTAGGGACTAGCTTCAGATAGACCCTTGTATTTTGTTTTGAAGACTTTTCTTTTTTTTGTGCTTTTGTAAACCAATGATCGGGGGTGGACCCTCTAGCTATAACAAGAATATTTTGGATGGCTTGTCTTGTACAATGTGACATGTGATGAATGAATAGAGCTTGCATGATGATCTTGTACAAGACTGTTACAACCGTGAATGCTTGCTCTTGAATTGATTCTCGAATCGGACAACAACTTACAACTGGTCAAAATACAAAATACAACTCGATGATAAAAAGACAAAACGAAAACAACCTAAAAAAAACACTAAACAACACTTGATACGAACAAGATAAGACTCAAAGCATAGCTCCAGAACACCAATGCAAGAACTTGTCTTCTCTGCAACTGCTCTGCTCTAGGAAGTCATTGAGAGCCGACCGGCTCCCAATGAAAGCTAGCTGACATTAAAAAAAGATGTCAGTTAGTGCAGTCTAGGTGTCATGCACTGCTCCTTCTCAAAGTCTATAAAAAGTGATCCCAAATTATTTATCTCAGCAAAATAGCAAAGGTTTGATATTTTGCTCCCAAGATGGAGATCTTTCTCAACAATAGGCTCTGAGACTGGATAGCCGCTTTAGATGGCTCGAAAAAAGTGAATTTCGATGGTTTTGGCCTAAACGCTCTTTTCCTTTTGAGTCGCACACTACTTTTCTTTCTATTCCTCCATGTCGTGGTCTGGTGCTGGAACCCAATTACACACGTGTTTCACTTTAGATCACAAGAACTGTGTTCGACGATCGAAGAATTTTAAGCATTAATGGAATCCTAGCGTGGCGAAGAAATTATGCCCCAGCCCTAGTTTGGCCATGCGCAAATGTAGTTTAACTTTTTCGCGCCTCCTTTTCGAAAGACAAATAAGCCCTACAGTATCGGACTCCCACAGCTCTGAATCTGAAATAGATAAATACCAAAGAGCCCCAATCCGACAAGTTTTTTGAAAAATTGATTTTGAATCAAATTGCAAAAAATGGACTGCTTTGCCAGATACAGAGTTGCCACCTAAATATTTTTGAGAAATCTAGGAAACCCATGACTCATGCCAAAGGCCACGTGTCCATCATCACCAAGATTGTCTCGGCTCGGGAACTTAGGTATGAGAGGGCAACGTCATGAATTGAGCACTTCCGCTCGCTCGATTAAAGATCGGCCTCTACTAATCATGATATGAATCTTATGTACATTATATGTTCTCGTTTCGTTTATTAGGCTAGCATTACTATGTGATGTGCACACACAAGTATAGACTAATTTGCAGGAATTGGAACATTTGAGTCATGTCTGTTTGCAAAATTGTTTCGAATATGTACCACTTGAAAAAGTGATCGCATAAGTACATCACTCAAATTATTCCAAATCAAGCAATTAGCCTTCATCCACAAGCTTTGAAACAGTTTATCATTTAAGCGCTTAGCCTCATGGCAAGCATGATAGATATGGCAACAATCACACTTATGCAATTATGCTAAAGCGAGTAAAAGCTCACCTAGTACTCCAAGCCAAAAAGATGATAAAGTTAGAAAAATGCATGATCCTAACTATGCAATATGGCTAATGCAACACATGCAAGATGTAATTAATAGGCTTGGCTACTAATATGGCATATGAATAAATTTTGATCGCATGCGGTCTAAGGACGTATTCAAATAAATATTAAACTAACAATGCAAGTTAGAATGATGAACTGAGCCTCAGTGCATGCAATACAAGTGGATGCAAATCATGAAGTATTCTAGACAAAACATGATGCCCTAAACTAACCATCATAAGCTAGTAAATAAAAGGGAGAAAGACGTGGGATTGGAAGACATAGACATTATTACAACATTGCGCCCTCACGTAGGAGGGTCCGAACTAACTACTTATTACAAATCCAAATGAATAATAACTGAAGGGTTATCTAATTTATTACAACAATAGTATATATGCAATGATCGTGTGATGTTCCTCGGAAACCACTCTGTTTGCCTTGTTGAGAACTGTTCTGTTTCACCCTCAATCACTATTGCTAACCAAAAGTGTACGATTTTCCATATATTGGGGTCTAGCCGGCCCGCAATGAAAACCTGATCGAGCTCAAATAAATCCGACAATGCCTTATTTCTTTGCAGAAGATTGTTTATTTGTGCCTGAGGCGAAAACAGTGCAGACAGGGTGTTTCGAATTTTGTTTGTCCATTCTACTCTTCTCTCTCATGGAGATACTCAAGAGAGGAGTGAAGTCATTTCCAAAATCATCAATGAGCAAATTGATTGCTTAATAAGTTAGGGCATGATATTGGACAAAAATTAATGAATGAAAGGAACCACCCCTCCCTCCTATCACAAAGTGAACTCAAAGAGGAAGGTAGAGATGCTTCAAAGTTTATCCGAAACTTCATGAATTGATGTTAGATGACTCTGGACACAATAAACTCGGCATAACGTCCGATCGAATCCAAGCAATATAACTCATTTTTTTATATTTTTTAAGTGGGTTGGTTCATTTTAGCAATTTTTCTTAGTCCTTTCCATTCTTTAATCCATTAAGTCCAAGGTGATGATTATGTCCATTAAATGTGAAGTGTGCTAAATAGGAAGTAATTTTCAACATGAAAGAGAGACTATACCGTTGGTGATGAACCTCCATAGAGATTAAGCCATTAAGCATAGATCTCTAGCTCATATTTCGAATAACCATCAACCAGTTGAAATCATTCTCTAATTAAAGAAATGGATGATAGGTTTCTTGTTAAAAATTAGATTCTTAAATATGGAATTTAAACAAAGAAAGGCGAAGAACACCATACAACAAGCTATATAGGAGAACTTATGATATAACAAGCAAAATAATCAAAGCATAAACTATTTTAACAAACTAGGACAGCCCTAAAACAGCCCCTAAAGTGTAACAAAACAATAGCTAAAAT
Source organism: Camellia sinensis (assembly GCF_055761805.1). Taxonomy (NCBI): domain Eukaryota; kingdom Viridiplantae; phylum Streptophyta; class Magnoliopsida; order Ericales; family Theaceae; genus Camellia; species Camellia sinensis. The sequence goes on from NC_138962.1 coordinate 96,204,068, forward strand.
AAGAGAAATAAGTGGAAAACACAAGGATGTAAGCTTGGGATAAGGTTCAAGGAAGGGTGGTTAACCCCTCCACCTTTAGTAGCTCTTACATCACTAGTTTCAGCCCTTGAAAACAGTCCCAAAACAATACGAAAACACAAGAAAAAGATGCATAAAGATTGAAATGAAAGCAAGGGAGAAGGTAGTAAGCTTATACCTCTTGTAGAGAAGGTGTTCTTGTTGTAAACCAAACTTGATTCCAAAGAACTCTCAAGTTTGAGTTATGGTTTTCAAATCTCAATCAAAGGTCCAAGTCCAAGCTCTTGATATAGTATATATGGATGATATGAGAGCTCAAAGGTTATGAGAGTATGAAGATGACTTACAAAAGAAAAAGTTCAACTCTTTGATATTTTCTAACACCTTGATATTCTTTAAACACCTTGATATTTCATAACCCTTGAAATACAGGTCTGAGCCTCGTATTTATAGAGTTTGAGCTGCTGAACACAAATAACTTCAGTATTAGACAGCTGGCAGAATGCTGATCAAACTGCCCAGATTAGTCAAAAGGCCCGGCTGGGCATTGGTTCCTACATTCGGCTGTCAATAAGGCACAGTTGGGCCTTAGTGTAGTTCCATTGTTTCTCACTTTCAGGTTCAATGCAGGTTGGTACAATGTTCAAAACTGAATTTTTGGGGCAGAAATACAGTGGGTATGGCAGGTTGGGATTGTTTAGAGCTTGAAATCAGATTTCTTTGTTGAGAATTCAAACCACTTACACAATGTAACCTTCATCATCGAGTGCTTGGAATAAAACACCTAAGTCTTACGAGCGGTCAAAATTGGGGTGTCTACAGTTGCCCCTCTTTGATAGAGCTCAAAGTCATTTCATGACGTGAGTGAATGTCAAAGCCCAAAGACGACCCATTTGATGAGATCGTAAGACTTGGGAAAACAAACAAATGAGCAAATAATTGGTTGAACCCGAGGGTTTCCTACGTATCCCTTTTGTAAGGAATCAAACCTGCATAGTTCAGGGGCAGGACAGAAATGATATGCACAAAGAAAACTTTGAAAGTTGGACTCATATGCATCGCGAAGCCAGCTATTTTGAAAATCCCATGATCATGCAAGATGATGCAATAAGCAAGATAACAAGACATGAATGACCAGCTTTAAGCTTAAAATCAACACAAGTAAATACACTCTAATCATGCCAAAACACAAGACGAGGAAAGAAAACACCACTCAGGGTCGTGTTTCACATGACCTGAGATAGGAGAAAATGAAAACCGCTCAGGGTCGCGCTTCACACATCCCGAGATAGAACACACCCAGGGCCACGCTTCACACATCTTGAGATACAAGAGAAACCACTCGAGCTCACATTTCACGCGTCTCGAGATACAACACGCCCAGGGCCATGCTTCACACGCCCTGAGATATAAGAAAAACTGCTTAGGCTCACGTTACATGCGTCCTGAGATATAACAAGCCCAGAGCTGTGTTTCACGTGTCCTGAGATGTAAGAGAAACTACTCAGGTTCGCGTTTCACACCTCCTGAGATACAACACACCTAGGGCCGTGCTTCACATGTCTTGAGATACAAGAAAAACTGCTCGGGCTCGCGTTTCATGCGTCCTGAGATACAAGAGAAAGGTACGAGACTGTACCACAAATACACAATTGTAGTGAAAGTGTGTGATAGATGCACGAAGTGAACAAGTGCGATAGATGCATTCATAATCATATTTGCAAAGTCGTGTTGTTTTTCATGCCATGACATGTATGTCCTCATTTGGCACTCCTCTGAATGAACCATACATGCAATATTGTTTGCCTTATGTTGCTGTGGATCTTTCTATTCTTCTTGGTTGCGCTTCCAAACCACAAGTACTACTTTTCTCCATGACTATGTTCACAACTTTCCCTATTCTCCAACAAGGTGACAGACTAGGTTGGTTTAGTATCCAGAATTGAGACGCATACACACTACCTCAACTTATGGGGCTGCCATACAGATTTCAAGCCAATGATACAGACCTGGGTATTTAAACCAGACTATAGTCTCGAAAATTCCAAACCTTTGCGTTCCAGGCCTCGGCCATTCGAACTCTAGTTTCGACCGTCTCAGTTAATATTCTAGGAACTCACTACAAACACAGTCAAGCGGCTATACCAGACCACCGAAAGTCGTTCGGGCACAACAAACACCAAAGGAATTACACCTTTAGAGGATTTAAGGTCTCCTAGACCTCGGGAGTGCACAAGATAGCGCGATGCGCAAGATAGCGCGATTGAAGTGAAATGTACCAAGATAGTGCGACGCGCAAGATATGGCGATTAAATTGAAATTGTGCGGTAGATGCTCGAAATGAGATTATTGTGTAATAGATGCATATAATGAAAGGAGGAAAGATGGTGTGAACACTAGGCACACCTAATTTTTTGACCAAGTGAATCAATAACCTAACATGTCTCACACGAAAAGAGGAAAGATGGTGTGAGCACCAGGCACACCAGATGTTTTTAATCGAGTGAATCAACAGCCTAACGTATCTCACGCGAAAGGAGGAAAGATGGTGTGAACACCAGGCGCACTTGATGTTTTTAACCAAGTGAATCAACAACCTAATGTGTCTCACACGAAAGGAGGAAAGATGGTGTGAACACTAGGTGCACCTGATGTTTTTTTAATTGAGTGAATCAACAACCTAACATGTTTCACACGAAATGAGGAAAGATGGTGTGAACACCAGGCGCACTTGTTGTTTTTAACCAAGTGAATCAAAAACCTAATGTGTCTCACACGAAAGGAGGAATGACGGTGTGAACACCAGGCGCACCCGATGTTTTTTAACCGAGTGAATCAACAACCTAACATGTCTCACATGAAAGGAGGAAAGATGGTGTGAACACTAGGTCCACCTGATGTTTTTAATCGAGTCAATCAACAACCTAACATGTCTCACACGAAATGAAGAAAGATGGTGTGAACACCAGGCGCACTTGATGTTTTTTAATTGAGTGAATTAACAACCTAACATGTCTCACACGAAAGGAGGGAAGATAGTGTGAACACCAGGCGCACCTGATGTTTTTTAACTGAGTAAATCAACAACCTAACGTGTTTCACACGAAAGAAGGAAAGATGGTGCGAACACCAGGCGCACCTGATGTTTTTTAACCGTGTGAATCAATAACCTAACGTGTCTTACACGAAAGGAAGAAAGATGGTGTGAACACCAGGCGCACCTGATGTTTTTAACCGAGGAAACTCGAAATTCTAATGCGTCTCACTGGGTGGTGTAACCAACAGGCATATCTCATCGTATTTCATACGGAAAGGGGAAAGGTTTTAACTAGTAAACGTCAAATCCTAACACGTTTCACGTAAAAGGAGCAAAGGTGAAAAATGTAAATTCGAAGTCTAAACGCGTCTCACGCGAGTGGAAGAAGGTACAATAGAATGATTTCTTTGTTTTTGTTTTAAAAAACATTTAAATAAATACTAAATACCGTATACGTATACATACCATATATAATACACACAGATATATACATACGGTATACATATATTCATTCACAGACAAAATACACATAGATATGTACATACGGTATACATATATTCATTCACAGACAAAATACACACAGATATGTATGTACAATATACATATATTCATTCACAGACAAAATACACATAGATATGTACATACGGTATACATATATTCATTCAGGGAATATTTCGCTATCGATAAGGAATATTCTATTTGCGGCCATCAGCGGGAATAAGCAGTTACTAATAAGGAATATTCTGTTTGCTGGCGTCAGCACACGTACGCCAAACACGCAAAAGAAAAGAAAAACACAAAATGTATGGATACGGGGGTTCGAATGTCTGATCTTAAGCTTAGTCTCCCAGTCCTCAACCACTGAGCCAAATCGCTGAACCAAGCTGTTCTTGTATATATATAAATATATTTATTCAAGCTGTTCTTACATATATATATATATATATTTATTCAAAAAAATGAATAAATATATATGTATATATATGTACAATACATAGGTATACGAGACATATATTCCAAAACAAAACAAAACAAAAGAAACACTCGTTGCTATGGGGGTTTGAACCTCTGACCTCAGGCTCAACCTTTCAATTCTTAAATGTCGAACCAAACCACTTAATCGAGCCACTCTTGTGACAAACATATTCGAATAAATATATATAATACATAAATATACAACATATACACATATTTATACAACTCTCCCACCTCTCTCTCTTCCTTCAAAAACCACGTATGACACGCGACCTTGCCTTTTGCGTCAACTGGTCGACAAATTGCCTCGGCTCTCTCTCCCTCTTTGTCTTTCTCTTTCGTCTCCTGCTCCTTCTCCTTCTCCTCTTCTGTCTCCTTCTTCTTCTCCTCTTCTGTCTCCTTCTTCATCACTCTCTTCTATCTCTTTCTTCTTCTTCTCTTCCGTTTTTTTCTTCATTACTCTCTTCTGCCTCTTTCTTCTCTTCTGTCTTCTTCTTTATCACTCATTGAGAGAGACAGAACAGAGAGACTGAGAGATATAGAAAGGCTGTTAAAACTCAATCTTCTCTCTACCATTACTCTGTCTCTCCTTTCTTTTACACCTCTCTCCGCTAACACATGGCGTCATCCTGTCCCCTTACTCTCTTTCTAGACGTTCATGATCCCTTAATCTCCCCTGGACAGAGTGCCCTTGATTCTACTCTATCTAACCTTCCTACACTGTCAGTTGAGCAAATAATGGCAGCTCAATTTGACATTGAAGCCAACCACTACACGCTCAAGTCCTGTATGGAGACAGTGGCTGTGGTCTTCAACTTGTCTTCTCTCAAATGACGTACACTGACTAAATGCCCAACTTGCTCTGCTTCAACGCATGTACAAGGATGCGCGAGTAGAGATTAGCACCCTAAAGGCAGAAATGAAAGAGCTGAAACGGTAGGCCATCTTCATGTCCCGATTTGGAGTACCATCGTACTCTACCTTTGATGGTCGGCGGGGAGTCAACTCTCTCGACGGTTTTGTAAGCATTGAGGCAAGGCCTTCAAGGGTCTCCCAAGACAAAATCGAGATAAAGAAACTGGCAGGAGAGTTGAGCAAGTGAGGTCGGCATGTGGCCGTCATCGGAGAAGAAAGAAGAAAAAGATCTCTCTCTTTCTCTCTCTCTTTAATTTTTTAATTTTTCTTCTTTTCTTTCTTTTTTTTTTGATTTTTTTTTTGTATTTCTATTTTTTTGTTTTTTTTTTTGGTATTTATGTTTGTGCAAATTTGATTGGGGTTAATCCCTGATATTAATAAAAAATGAGTTTGTATTTTTGTGCAAATCTGAATGGTATGAATATTTGGAATATAAGAATGGTTGTATTTCAATAATTTTTGAACTGAAATTTGAGCTTTTCACTGATCATAACACAAAACAAAACTCGATGAACTGACAAAACTCGATGAAATGGACATAAAATGAACACAAAACAGAGCAACAACAGCTGATCACCTGGTCGATCGCTCATCAGAAAAGTATCACCGGCGATACTTACTGTTCATTTTCCGGCAATAAAAACTCAATAGTATGGGTACAAGATAGAATACCAACACACGAAATAATAAAAATTATTTATTTTTATTTTAACTTCTTCTTTTCGAAATTCAACACATATGAAATAAACAAATTACAAAAATAAAATTCCTCCCTCTTTTTTTATTTTTTGTTTTGTTCTTTTCTTTTTTAACTCTCTTCTTTTCTTTTTTTCTTCCTTTCCTTTTCTTTTTATTTTTATCCTCTGTATATATCTATATATATATTTTAATTTTTTTTTGTTTTCTTGCTTAAAACCTTATAATACAAGAAATAATAAAAAAAAAGAAAAGAAAATAAATAAATACAGAAAAGAAAGAAAAAGAAAACAGAAAACAAAGAAAACAACAAAAATTGGACTGAGTTTACATCGAGGCTCGGCCGAGCAACAGTGAAGGACGGCCGAGCATCGCGACCGCCGGCTGGGCTTCAATAGCGGTAGGGGCAGTTTCGGCCTTTTGCTTGCATTTTGTTTGTTTAAAACAAAACCGAACCCTTATTTCTCTTACCTTCACATCCGAAACCCCCCTTTCTCTCTTTAGCTTCCCTCTCTCTATAGATTTCTTCTCCCCTTGAGTTACCCAACAACTTTTGCAATTTTTTTTTTCTTAAAACCCTTTCAATCCTCTACACTTTGAATCGAACAAAACTTGATTTGGTTGAGTTTTGGGGTTTTTCTTTCTTTTTCCTAGGTTCCCACACATCTACCCACTCTTTTCCCTTTCCCCCTTTCAGTTTTCACTCTCTCGTTCACTTTTTCTTCATTTCCCAATTTTCTAGCTATGGCTACTGACGAAGTACCTATTCCCGACCCCACCGCATGTATTGGTGTCGCCCTTGGTGCAGACATGGAGCCAGAGGAGGAGGCTGCTGCATTGCTTCCCCTTGCCGAAAGGCCCTTGATGCAGGTACATACTAGGCGAGTACACATATGCCATCCCCAGGTGGCATCTTGAGGTTTGAGGCCTTCATCGCAGGGATAGATGAGGACATCCTGCTGCAAGAGCTTATAGAGCATTGTCCGCCGATGCCTCCACGGTAAGCAACTTTTCTTTGTTTGGATGCTTTGTTGAATTTCACAAATGGACTACTAGTTAAATAAAGAAAAGTTGAGATTATGAGGGTATTTGATGAATTTCACATTTATAGGTGCTCGCCAGGAGGATCAGTGGCTACGAATCCATATCCGGCCCCCGGCGTTGGTACGAGCGGCTTCCCGTAGAGGTCCGTACTTTAGTTGATGCTACTGGCTTTAGATCCTTCTGCTCTGGGCACATATAGATGAGGGTCGAGTCATGGCTCTATGGGGCCCTGATAGAGAGATGGTGGGATACCATCGACTTATTCCATTTCTCCTCGATTGGGGAGATGACGCTGACCCTATACGACTTCTTAATGCTGACTGGTTTGCGGGTTGGGGTTGGTGACTCAGTCCCCTTTGATTTGGATATGACCCAGGGGAGAGCTGTACAGCTTCTGCTTCTCGGGGCGATCCCAAATACCACCAGCCACGGATGGTGCGTTGCAACTGGTTTTTGGAGCACTTTTTCGATGCTTAGCCAGCCATTGCAGATGAGGTTGCCCAGTACACTCGAGGCTTTCTCATGTATCTTCTCGGTACTACCTTGTTTGCGAATAGGGAAAATACCGTGGGGTTACACCTTCTAGGGGCACTGGTACACATTCCTCAGGTGGAGTACAACTGGGGTGGTGCTAGCCTAGCTACCCTCTATTGCTACATAAGCTCGGTATCCTGCTACATTGCGGAGTCACTTGGCAGTTACTAGTGAATTTGAGAGGTACACATTACCCTTACTTTTCTAATATGCTTTATATTTTGCTCATTATTGCGTTTCCTGTTCACTTCTGCTTTACACATCTTGTTTTTTTGATTTGCCCATTTACTTATGTCTTCTGTTTGTAGCTTTGGGTCTACACATATTTCACCACTTTGGCTCTGGTCCCAGTGAGGCCGATTGAGTTGTCAGTACCCCGGTCCTGGTACTACAACTCGCGATTCAGGCGATGCCGCCTTGTAGATCGGACCTTCCCGTACTTTCGCTACTTCTTCGACATCATCACCACAGACCAGGTAACAAATTGCTCCGCACTGTTGTCTTCATTCTGCACTGTTTCCATATTATGACATTGATAGCCTCATACTGCATTGCTTCCACGCCATTGCATTGTTTCTACTACACTGTTGTTCTTTGCACTGTATTATTCTCTACACTGTCCCACATCGCTTAACTTTTGATATCAACCACTTGCTTTGTCTATCTATTCCTCTTACAGATTGATTGGCACCATTGAACGGGCATTCTCTAGGCTTCGAGGGCAGTGTACGTTATGGCATGGCATGCCTCCATCATGCAAATTTTGTTTGAGGGTCCATTCGGCCGAGCTTGCTATCTGGGGAAGAGGTTTATTCACCAGACACGCAGGGTAGTAGATCTAGACATTCCACATCCCTCTCCCGTGATTATGAGGGTATTTGATGAGCTGCAGGACGGTCTTCAGATCGATCTCCTGATTTGGGTGAGGACGGCGATCATCATTATGATCCTGACGACTTCACTACCTTCTTACACACTCGGGTGATGGCACCTCTTACCCTAGGCGTGGCCTGTGCTGTTCTTGTGGTTGCTACTACTGCTGCTAATGCCCCTACTGGAGGTGTCCTTGTTGTCGGTTCTATTCATGGGTTTCCTGTGATTCCCACTAAGATCGTGTATATGTGTCCAGATGGAGTGGTCGAGCAGATCCCGCTTGAGCATATTGAGGAGAGGGACCGTAGACTGGCATTTGTACTTGGCATCGAGCAGGTACATTTCTCTTTATGCTTCTACTCACTGTACTTTATCTTGTTTTGTTTTCTACCATTTATGTTCATTGTTCTTTGTTACTTTTGCTTACTCTTCTCAAATTTTGTTCCTTCTGCAGATACCCTAGGCATTCGGTGACGAGCTTCTCTGGATGATCGATAGATTGCTCCTCATGGTACGGAGAAGACAGACCGCCTTGGTTGTTCATGGGATCGAGGTACATTCTATCTGTGGTTTACTATTGTTGCCATACTATACACTTCTGTTAATTCATACTGATATCTGTCCTCTTTTTAGCTTGAGCCGGCGTTAGCAGTGGCTGCAGGACCTTCCGCAGCCAGTAGGCAGAGACGGGGCCACAGAGGAGCTGATCGGGGAAGAGGTCGAGTGAGGCAGTGCTCGCCTTCCGAGGAATCTTTTGAAGGGTCCACGACCCTTGAGGACGAGGGAGAGGAGGTTGACTTGCAGTCCAGCAGCCCTAGCGATGACAGCGATGCACCTCATTTATAGCTGAGGAGGAAGAGAGCTAGGATGGGCTACTGATGATACTGATTTTCTATTTTGCTTTTGGTTTGTTTTTGCTTTGTAGTTAAAGTTGTAACTTCAGATAAACTCTTTTTTTTTTAAAGACTTTTCTTTTATTTTATTTCTTTGTAAAATGATCGGGGTTGGGACGTAAAACTACGAATACCTACTCTTGTATTCATTCTTAAATCGGATAACGACCCACAGCTGGACCAAAATGTAAAAAAAAAAAAAACAACCCGATAACAGGAAAACGATATAAAAACAACTCGAAAATACTACAAGACACTTGGTATAAACAAAACAGTACTCAACACATAGTTGCGACATGTCAGGACAAAGACCAGCCTTTTCTGCATTTGCGCTGGTCTAGGCCACCACTGAGACCCGGCCGGGCCTTCATAGGCACGGTCGGACTTCAGTGATGCACGGCCGGGCTTCAAAAAGAGGTCGGTCAGTGCTATCTAGCTGTCATGTGCTGCTCCTTCTAAAACTCTATAAATGGTGCTCCCATGCTGTTTTTCTAGCAGAATCGCAAGTCTTTGATATTTCGTTCTCAAAATGGAGATATCGCTCATCAATAGACTCCGAGACTGGATAGCCACTTTGGATGGCTTGGAAAAGGTGAATTTTCGCGGTTTCAGCCTAAACACCCTTTTCCCTTTGAGTCGTACTTCGCTTTGCTTTCCATTCCTCCACACCGCAGTAAAATGTTGAAACCCGGTCATACATGTATTTCACATTGGATCACAAAAGATGTGTCCAACATTCGAAGAATTTCAAACACTGATGAAATCCCGACGTGGCAAAGAAATCATGCCTTAACCCGGTTTTGGCCATGCCCAAGCTTTGGGGCGGATGTATGGATTATCAGTGCACGAGACTCGATCTTTGGCACATGATAGGGAGTTGGACATCCCCGGTTTAGTTTATCGATTTTCTGCTATTGGAGATAGGAACGATCTTCTTTGGTGTAGCCACCAACAACATGCTCTCTGTTTATGCCTACTTGCGCAATTCCTAATTGCCCGTAGTTATGGTCGAGCTAGTATCCGGTTGATCGAAATGGCCCAATGGCTAAAAGAGGGTAAGTGTGACACCCCAAATCTACACTATTGGTTATAGTCAAGGGAAAGTTACTAATGAGTCCTATGGTCAACAACCAAGTAAGATCCTAGATCGCCGGAGGAGTCAAATTAGCCTCCCTTCTAAGTCCAGATTTCTTAGGTAGTGCACTACCTTTTTGACAGATCTTAAGAGGTATTGACACAAGGTGTCATAAGCAACGTTAGGGGTTACATAGGTGTTAGAATATAAGTACATAATAACCACGAATATCCTTAATTACAAAAGCTTGTTCCATTACATTACATCCCAAAAGAAAATTTAAATCTTCATATGAGCCTTACAAAATATCAAAAGGGAAATTTCTAACTTTTCTAAGATAGCCAAACGTCTTCAAAGGTTTCCGGCTCATCGTTTCCAGCTATAAGCTCCTCATCGGCACCTGGCATGAAACACCGTGAGCTTTGAATGCCCAGTAAACACACACACATCCCGTCCCTTTTTCCCAGTCCAATACATAATCACAAATATGACAACAAGTGATGAAGAATGATATTCAACTAAACAAGCAAAGGGTTACAAAGTTAGATGTTAGTAAACTAGAAATCCCCCAAAGAGACTCCGTCCTTCCAACCACAAGAATCAGACACAGATTATTCGGTCTGCCCCCTCTTTTGCTGCTTTGTTGTAGACCTTACATCGAATGCCTACCAACAGTTATGTACCGCGTAGCGCAAATCACAGGGCCTCAAAAGGGACGGTAAAAATAGGGCCTTGCCCATTCCCTCCTTACACCAAACCACCTAGGGTTCGAATACAACCGCTCCGTTTAAGGGTTCCGAACAACTACTTGCGCAAGACTGTAACTTGAAAAAGGAACACGCCCCGTCAAACAATCCAATTGGGACATAAATTTATCTCATAATAATACTTCATGTGATCGAGACCCCATTAGCCACCCCATTAAGTTTCCGTTTAGATTAATGTTTAAGTTAGTTAGTACAAGCAAGTAACAAGAATAAACTTGCATAAGTGTAAGCATCATTGAACGGCTAAAATATAAGATATACAACCATGGCAAGTGTGATATCATATTAAGACACATCCATATATATTAACAAGCATATTCATGAACACAATAGCATGAAATACCAATGCCAAACAGAAATTTCAGATTTAGTACCCGTTAAAGATTAAAATCGAAAGGGTTGTTTCATATTTTTCCTGAACTCGGCCTTCATATGGTTCGAAGAGAATTTAATCTAGCTTCTAGAATATATTTCTGAAATGGGATAGCTTTTCTAAATTTTTAGTTATTTAAGAAATACTCCAGCGCTGTCCAGATTTGTCGACCATTACGAAAATCGAATTGTTTTACAAACTGCTCACTCTTTTTCAATGAAACCAATTTTCCTTGAAAGATAACTTCTTAAGGAAGATTTTGGAATAAGAATGAGGTCCAGAATATTTTTCTACGTTTTTATAGAATTTTTGAAAGTTGGCTGTAAAAACAGATTTTTAATGTACAATACTCAAAACAAGAAGATTTGTGAGGAAAGAGATCCACTAAGGGAAATTTTTCATTTCTTTTGTGTGATGAAAATAGGCTAAATAATATATTAAACTCAGAAATTTATCTTGAAGGTGTTCCTTTGGAAAGTTTGAGAGATCGGTATGAAAAAGATAGTTTTGTACCGAATAAGGGGAACTACAAGAAGAATAGAATCATGGCTCAACTCTTTTCATTTTTAACAAAAGAAAATCACTAAAACACATCTGAAAACAATGTTTAGAACCCTTAAGAGCATGTATTTGAAAAAGGAAAATAAAAGAGAGAGTTGTGTTGTGGCTTACTTGCTAGGCTAGGCTAAGTTGAACAAGATTGCTCTCCTCTTCCTTCCTCTCTCTCTCAAGACTTTTCTTTTGCTCTCCTTTCTCTCCTCTAGGCCGAATGTAGGTGTGTGTGTGTGTTGTTTGTGTATGCTATGCTAAGAGGGTGGTTGTATATATAGGCAAATTTGGTGTGAAAAGACACGAAGGCCCATTAGTTGGAATTGGATTGAGAAGTTTGGATTTACTTGGAGTCTAAAGGAATAGGGAGTGATTTGGAGACTTAATTATGTGATTAGACAAGATTTAGTTAGCCTCTAGTTGGAATGGAACTATGTTGGGAACACAATCTCTTGATTTAGGGGTACTTGGTACTTTGTTTCTAGAATGCCATGATTACAAGCCTTGAAAATTGATCCCTCACACTCCCCTAGGTTGGCCGACCATGGGGAAGGGAAATGGAGAATATTATATTCAATATATGTGTACTATGGAGATATTCCCAAAATATATATAGATGCACAAATTGATTTGGTGGTACTATAGTATAAAAAGTACATGTACTAGTTTGGGGCAAATCTTGAAATTAATAAAAGAAGTGAGGGCTTGGAATTAAACTCTTGTATTGGAACCTTATTTATGTAGAATTAAATTAAATGAGGCTAAGGAACCTAATTCGGCTAGGATATTCTTGTTCCGATAAAAATTAAAAATGCTAACAAGCAAGATTCGAAATAATTTAAGAAACTAAGGGGCTTTAAGGAAATAATTCAAACGTAAGGGTTTTTAAAGAAAATACATTTTTCAGGGGCTTCACAGTAAGAGTTGTATTGGTTTGGCACTGGCCAAAACCTTGACGGGCCTGGACGCTGTTCATCGATGGGAGACCACCAGGTTTGCAGAAAGTCTGCTACTTCTCCAGGTGTAATTTCCCACCCTTTTGATTTATGATTCTAATGTCACTCAACACTCAAACTCTGTTTTTCTATCAAAACCTCTTATTTATTTTTCTCTCAACGTACACCTCTCTATTCTTTAATCTGTTCGATTTTGCATCCCTCCCCAGGTATGGTTGATGGACAAACTGAAAGTAGTAGACCTTTACCCAGAGTACTCAGCTCGAGCTTACTTCTTTCACCAACAGTTAGTCAATTTCCCTTTAGAAGGATTGTGGTATGACTGGATGTGTAGCCGATTTGCAGCTGATATAGCTTGGCGTTGCCCCTGGCTTGATTTAGCCAAAATTAGTTACAACATGATACGCCAGCCCGACATACAGTTGATTGGTCTGATGCACTACGTGTTCTATTTCCTCTTCCGGTTTAGACGCCAATTTGGACATAATCAAATTCGTCCGGGTGAGGGAGTAGAATACCCGGCTCCATTCCTTGTTCGTGTTTAAACCTGACTCGGTACCTCACTACTTGGAGAACAAGAGAGCTTTTGGCCCCTGCCCTTAATTTCAGTTACATTCTTCCTAGTGAGTGCTTGGCTTGGCTCGGAAATGAGGAACAGATTGTGCCGACTTTGGCTACAGAGACTTCCACAGGTGCGAACAAAAGGTAAAGAACTGACACATGACTCATCTATGCCCCTAGTTTTATTGCTTTGACCTTTCTTTTCAAGTTTTCATGTAAAAGCAATTTTGATTTGTATTAGAGAGTTGGAGAATGTACTTGTTGTGAGCATTAAAAAGATATTTTCCTTTTGGTCCCAAAATGGTCTGTGCTATAGAAGGTAAATATTTTTCTTTGTGTGTGGAAAAATCAACTTTGATTAAACTTTTCAAAATCACTTTCGAAAATGTTCACTGCCTGATACGCACGAAATCAATCCTCAAAATGCACAGCTCCAAATCGGCAAATCATACCATTACTGCTCCGCATTGTAACCAACTCTTCTTTCCAAAATGAAGATCACAACCAAACTAATAGATAAACAAAGATGGCCTGATCAGGAAAATAGAGAGGACAACTGAGTTGGAGATGATTATAGCTGAACTTCAAGATGAAGTTGCCTACGTATTTCGAAGATGGGAATCTAGCCTTACGTAGTTCGGTTCGGGTTCACTCGAGTATTGACTAACTTTTGCCAAAGTCGCCCTTTAGGGTTTTTAACCTTGCGAGTTCAATTTTTCTTTATTTCTAATTTTTTCATGCTCTAACTTTTGCCTCGGTTGCCCTTTTGGGTTTTTGGCCTAGCGACCCTCTCAGTCGTAGTACTTCTTCAACTTGTTCATGTTGATCGGTTGTGAAAATTAGAAGTCATCTAAGTCCATAAGAATAATTGCCCCTCATGACCAGATGGACTTGATGATGTAAGGACCAGTCCAATTCGGTCTGAACTTGCCCCTAGGGTCATGGATGGGAGCTCGGTTGTCTTTGAGCACCAGATCTCCTTCCTTGAGATTCCTAGACTTAACCTTTTTGTTAAAAGCCTTAGCAATTCTGCGTTGGTAGCCTTGGACATGATATAATGCCTTCAGCCTTCTCTCATCAAACAACATTAACTCTTCAAATCTACTCTATTGCCAGTCAGCGTCTGTTATCTGACACTTAGCCATAACCTGCAGTGACGGTACTTCAATTTCAATTGGCAGAACAACTTCCATACCATAAATAAGAGAATAAGGATTTGCCCCTGTAGACGTCCGGATTGAAGTTCTATAACCCTAGAGTGTAAACGGTAATTTATCTGGCCAGTCCCTATAGGTCTCAACCATTTTCTACAAGATGTTCTTGATGTTATTGTTGGCGGCTTCGACAGCTCTGTTGGTTTGTGGCCGATATGTAGATGACTTATGAACAGCCACATTGTATTTCTCCAACAAGCCGATCACCTCTTTCTTGAAGTGAGAGCCATTATCCGATATGATCTTGTTTGGGACTCCATATCGGCAAATGATGTTGTTCTTGATGAACTTAGCCACATGCGATGCTTTCAACACTGCATAGGGTTGGGCTTCCATCCACTTTGTAAAGTAATCAATTGCCACCAAAATATATTCATGCCCATTCGACCCTTTTGGCGTGATTGCGCTGATGACGTTGATTCCCCAGACTGAAAAGGGCCATGGGGAAGTCATGTTGTACAGTTTTGACGGTAATATATTCATGCGATTGGCATGAATTTGGCATTTGTGGCATCGCCAAACAAAACCAATACAATCCTCATCCACGGTGGACCAGTAGTAACCTTGCCTGAGAATCTTCCGGGCTAACATCACACCATTCATATGCGTTCCGCATTCCTCGCTGTGGATAGCCTCTGTAAGGCGCTTTGATTCCTCTTCTTCCACACACAACTTATGCATTCCCAGATGACCACTTTTATATAGTTTGCCTCCGCAGATGATAAACGGCCAGACGCCATATTCCTCGTTTATCCTTGGCATTTGCCTCTGGTGGATACATCTCCTTTTCCAGAAAGTTCCAAATATCGTAATACCAGGGGTTTTTATTTGAAGCCGTATCTATTGTGGCAACAATCTTGTAGGCCGGCGTGTATTTCTACTCGATAATGATTGGACGCATCCTAACTCCGAATGGGATGTTTACCATGGAAGAGAGAGTTGCTAAAGTATCAGCAAACCTGTTGTTTTCTCTTAGCAAGTGCATGAAAGTCAACTTTTCGAACCTCAGGATTAGCATATCCAAAGTCTGATGGTAAACCTTCATCTTCTCTTTTTTGACTTTCCAGCCTCTGTTTGCTTGAGAGACAGCCAAGTTTGAATCTCAGATAACATCCAATTGTATTGCCCTTAGTTCTAGTGTAGCTTCTAAACCAGCGATACACGGTTCATATTCTGCTTCGTTGTTGGATACCTTGAACCGGAGTTTGAAAGCTAAAGGTATATGGGAATGATCGAGCGCTATCAGCAACATATCGATCCCATAACCATACTGATAGACGCTTTGTCAAAATACATCGTCCAGGTTTCCTCCTTAACATGCAGAATATCTTTATCTGGGAACAGATATTCCACTGCCTCATCTCCCTATATTGGGTGGTCCGCCAGGAATTCTGCTACAGCTCTTCCTTTGACTAACTTACGGGTGACATATTTGAGATCGAATTTAGAGAGGAGAAGCAACCAACGAGCTAGCTTGCCCGAAAGCACTGGTTTCTCAAAGAGATATTTGATGGGATCTAATCTTGAAACCAGGATTACAGAGTGAGCTAACAAGTAGTGTCTCAGCTTTCGGGTAGCCCATACCAAGGCTAGGCAAGCCTTCTTAAGGGGAGTGTAACAGGTCTCATAGTATAACATCTTCTTACTCAAGTAGTAGATGGCCTTCTCCACCCTATTTTCAGATTCTTGCGCTAGCATGCATCCCATGGTCATGTCCGTTACTGATAAGTATAGAATCAAACGCTTTCCTGGCTTTGGTGGCGATAGTACAGGTGGATTCTGGAGGTACTTCTTAACCTGCTCGAAGGTGAATTGACATCGATCATCCCATCAGAATTTCTTTTCCTTCTTCAGGAGGCCAAATAGTGGTTCACAAGTCAAGGTTAATTTATAAATAAATCTTCTTATGAATTACATTTTACCTAGAAAGCCATGCACCTCTTTTTCCGTCGTTGGTGGTGGCATTTCTAGGATGGGCTTGATTTTGGAAGGATCTACTTCAATGCCCCTATGTGTAATAAAAAATCCTAACATTTTTATTGCAGTCACTCCGATGGTGCATTTTTACGGGTTTAACCTCAATCTGTATTCCTTGATCCATTGAAATTTTTTTTCCAAAGCGGTGTAGTGGCCCTCTCGGTCTTTGGACTTGACTATTGTGTCATCCACATACACTTCGACCTCTTCATGGATCATATCATATAGAATGGTAGTTGCAGCCCTCTGATAAGTAGCCCCAGCATTTTTCAACCTAAACGGCATGACTCGGTAGCAATACGTACCCCACGGTGTTGTGAATGCGGTTTTCTCTCAATCCTCGGGAGCCATTAGAATCTGGTTATACCTGGAAAACCCGTCCATGAAGGAAAGCAATGCATGGCCAGCTGTGAAGTCCACCAATTCATCGATGTGTGGTAATGAAAAGTCATCTTTCGTACTGGCTTTGTTTAAGTCCCGGAAGTCTACACAAACTTGAATTCTGCTATCCTTTTTCGGCACTGGGACGATGTTGGCAAACCAAGTCAGATACTTAGTTACTAACAAGAATCCTGCATCAATTTGCTTGGTGACCTCTTCTTTGATTTTTAATGCCCAATTTGGGCGAATTCTGCGCAATTTTTGCTTGACTGGTCGGGCCTCAGGGTCAAGAGGGATCCGGTGTTGTACGATCTTAGGGTCGATTTCAGGCATGTCTTCGTAGAACCACGTGAAAACATCTTTGAAATCTTTTAATAAAGCGACTAAGCACACGCACTCCTTTGAAGACAACGTGGACCCGATTTGGACCATGCGTGGATCCTTCTCAATACCCACATTCTTGCGCTAGCATCGACAGATGTCATCTGCCAATTTTTCCTTAATGTTTTCAATGTCGATTTTTCAGCCGACAAAAAAGCCTTTTTCATAAGCTCGGGTCCTTATAGCCTCTATAGCAAACATGTTTACTGTTTCTCTATCGGCCATAGCATGATCTAGCACGCGCTGGTTGACTCTATCTGTGACAACCAGGTTTGCGGCACACGCCAATTGCGTCTGAGCCACCTTAGCCTTTCTTAGCTCATTCTCGGCTTTTTTCGCTTGGTGCTCCAAATCTCGAATGCGCCCTTCCTTTTGGTTGAGCTGTCTTTTCGCCTTGCGTAGGTGCATGCTGATTTCATATGCACTGTAAAGTCCTTGGATCGACCCATGTATACCTTCCCTGAAAATTTCGTAATCACCACGGCCGACGAGTGACTGCTGCACCTCTAGCGGAAATATTTGCCGCGCGAACTCCACCGCCACATTGGGGTCATAGAATATTGAGTCTGCTTTGGTCATTTATTTGTTCCCAATAAAGACCGAAAAGCTTAACGGCCACGGCGATCTGCTCGGCTCATTTCATGTAGCGCTATGACCAGCAATATGACTCTTTGGTCCCCCTAGTTGTTGCACCCCATCCTTGGGGGACTTTGCTGCTTCACCTCTTCTGGGGGAGCTGCTTCGATGTCTGGGCGACCGACGTCTATCTCTCCCTTCCATTGTCACATTTCCCATTCTTTGAGCTTCGCCTCCACCTCCAACAACGTGATGCATTTCAGCATCCAGCTTAGCCAAACTTCTTTCTTCTCCTTTACTATTGAAGAATAATCTCTGAGACATTTATGACCCAACTCAAGTTTCTGTTCTTCCTCAAATTATCGCTTGCCCTTTTTTGTCGTCTGTGCCAGATCTGTTCCACAAGGCCTAGGACCTCTTAAATACTAGATGCCTCATTCATTAATTACGGATGCAGCATTTCTGATGTGCCCCAAAGCTAACCCTGTGTCTATAATAGGGTTTGAAACATGTCCAAATTGGCACAAGCCATATGTTTTATTTGGCTTTAGAACGACATGCCCAAATGGGGCAGGGGCCAATATACCACATGGCCAGACGAGTTTGGCATTGAGTCGAATATCTAATTTAGCAGATAAGGTTACACGTTGCAAGCCATATGTTATTCGGCTCTAGAACGACGTCCAAATTGGCGCAAGCCATATGTTATTTGGCTTTGGAACAACTTATCCAACTGGGGGAAATATACGATTGTACTTGGCAGACGACCTTACAAGGGCAATTATACGATTGTCTTGCATTAATTTAAATGATTTATCGTCGAATGTAGTTGCACTATCTTACTTAGCTATTAATTAGCACATACAGAGGAGAGACAAAAAGGCAATTTTCATTAATAAATTTAGTACAAACAATCGTCATTTTACACATGAAAACTACCCTATAAATGACTTCTAAACAAAATAAGCAAAAATCTACAAAAAAAACTACATACAGAAAATACCAAACATAAAGCAAAATTACATTAACACTACTTATTCTTCAGTGTCAGACTCCAACGGTTCAACCTCTAGCTGCTCGTATGGAATTGGCTGCTCCAATATCACATTAGCGGCTGCCAGGGCTTTAAGACAGTCGTGTTTGAATCCCAAATTTTCAACTTGGGTACTTCCTCCGCATGCTTTTCCAAGGCTGCGTTCTCTCCAACATTGAACGCCTTGGAAATCTCAGAGTCGACTATTTCTTTCGCCTTCTTCGATTTTTTCAAATCGACCTCTAGCTTCGCAATTGCCTCCTTGGCCAACTTAAGCACTTCGTCAGTCGTGTTCACCCTATCCTTGGTGGCTATCCTGAGTAGATCGAAGTGTTTAACCTTCTCTTTCTCAACATTGGCCCTCGCTCGCTCTTCCTCCGCTTTCCTCGCTTCAGATTCGGCCCTAAGACATGCTACCGCCAATTCGGCCAATGCCTCTTTAGCCTTCCCCTTTTCGGTTTCGATCTCGGCTTTAAGTAAGTCAATTTGGTCGACGACGTCATAGTGACGACGGTTGATTTCTGCGATTTTGGCCGCCGCTTGAAACAGAACATGGGTAAGTTAATTGGCATAAAAAGAAATGAACTTAAAAATGGGTGTCAATTACGTACCAATATCGCCGACTGAGTGGCTAGTGCTATCGACACCACATTTGGTTCTGTGCAGAATGTAGCCTTATCTATCAGTAAGGAAAGTGACGAGGCCACACTTAGGGCCACAGTGGGGTCCTTCAAAGCCGACGCATCAGTAGAAATCGGTGCGTTCTTTATTCTAGGCTGGATGATAAACGGCGTCGCCAAATCTTACGACTGTTTTATGCGTGGTCGTTTATCAGTTAAGTCTTTGAGAGAGTCGGTCTCGATCTCGGTGGGGCGATTCTTCCCTCCCTGTTCGGCCATCAGGTCGTCCGATTGTTCAATGACCGACTCGGCCACCACAACTTGCTACATTTCCTCAATAGGAGTAGGTGGAGAAGATTCAGCCTCAACAGATGTAGGTGGTGGGGGCTTAGATCTGGCAGCTTCAGCCTTTCTTCAGGCTGCCATCTTCACGTCATTTTTTCTTCTGGCCATCTGTATGAGCGATTCCATGGCTATGTTTTCAAGATTTGTGTTGGAAAGGTCTCTTGGGTCGGTGAAAATATCTTCTTCTAACGATGTGTCAACTCGGCCTGAAGTGGATGGGAGGCTGATGCTGACTTCTTCAAAAAACAAATCAAGAGCCACGTCGACTTCCTCCCCTAAACGATCCTTAGAACCGTCCAAGTTGGCCCGATTTGGCTATTCAACGGCCTGATTGCCGACTTCACTACCTGGCTCTAAATCCGAACCTTCAAGACCAATGTCCCTAAGGCTCTTGAATCTTGGGAAAATGAGTGCAGTAAGCTGCTATTCGCCCTTTGGAATCAGAATGTGATCTATAGCCAAAAAAGTAGCATATGTTGGTTCGTATCGCAATAGCATGTGGGGGGCCCGCCCTTGCTTTTGGAGGTTTGGATGGCCAAAGAATTGGAGCGCGGTTTTGACTTACTGAAGCACAACCTCGTCGGCCAAAACAAGTACCTTTTTCAAATCGTTACCTGAACAAATAAAATGATAAGCACATGGAATCTGAGGCAAATAAACGTACATAAAATGCGCAAACAAATGGGACTGTACGGCCACTTGGTTTGCCTTTTTGTCTAGGTATAGGATCTAAGCGATCTTCACCTTCAGCGAATTTCTAGTTGCCTCGGACAATGACCATGACGTCGTCAACACGCATACCAGAGCTGGCAAGCATAGTCACCAAATGGTGATCAATGTCCTTGGCCTTGAGAAAGCAGCATTTCTGCCGACCAGAAGATTTTGCCAAGGCATAACAATGCCGAATAGCAGGGATTCCAAGATTAATCCTAAGTCGGTGATTTAATTCTACTATTCCCATTATGATTTGGTAAAAGTTTATGTTTGGTTGTGAAGGGAGTAGACCCCAGTAGCGAAGAACGACCCTAAAAAATGGGTGAATAGGACTCCGCCCTCAGCGATTGACAAGAGGGGAAAAATGATCGTACTTGTATCAGTCCTCTCCATGTCAACTATGTTATCTGCCACAAGTGACAGATGGATGTCATCTGGAATCGAAAAATGGCGTCGAAAAGCGGAAACATGTCCGCAGAAAGAAGAGCTTTCAAATGTTTCTCCATCCAAATCAGAATAGAAAATACGCTAAACTAAAGACAAATAAGAAAGTGGGAGTTGGAATGAAGAAGAAATGCAAAGAAGAGAGAAGAACCTACAGGTCAGAGAGAGAAGGACAGTGGGGAGCAGATGGAAATTGCAGAGGTTGTAAAGTGAAGGAGAAACGCAGTAAGATAACCAAAGAGCCTTACATATTCAAAAAATATTCGAAGGGACAGCGCGGTCATATCGCATTAAATGAGCAATACGTACGAATGGGCAAGAAATTATAATGATTTCTAAACCGTGGTCATTCTAACGCTTCGGTATTGGAAGGAGTGCAAGCGCCTTATTTTTGACTTTTCATATATAAAACCAAACATGCCGACTAATTAGAGTTAGTCGGATGTTTGGGTGGCCGATAAAATTAATTAAGGAAGGCCAAGGACTGTCTGAAATCAGGCCAAAGACAATTTGGCCCTGTCTATAGGCTCTCGAAACCGAATATACAAATCGGCCATGTAAGGAGTCGAGTAGAAACCAACACACAACTGGAAGGCCGAGTAAGCAACCACGTGCGAGATTAAGAGTGGGCCCGACCCTTGGACCCAGAGATAGTATAAAAAGAGGAATGTCAACCAAAAAGAGGTATGTGAAAAGAAACAAAATAACTTGAGATAAAAGCGAACTTGAGAGAATACTGATTTGTCCGTCGGAGTGCTAATTCCAGCACCACTGACCGGAGTGTTCATCCCTTTTTTAGGTAGCAATCAGAGGATCAAGGGCGTTTGACTGGATTTTGGAGTATTTCCAAACCACCTCTCCACATAAGCTTATACCTCTTAAGAAAGGTAAGCTCTTGTTTGCAACACAAACTTTATTTAAGCACACTCTCAAGTTTGAATTGTGATTCACCAAGCTCAACCAAGGTTCTAAGGTTATGATGTATAGTGTATGGATATTGATCAAGAGAGCTAGGTTGGCTCAAAGATGGCTTGTATAGGTAGAATGAGCTCTCTGTTGTATGTATATGTTCTTTTGAAAATTTTCAGCCCTCAAAACAGAAGTATCACCTCGTTTTTATATAATTCAAGCAAAATAGGTCAAAAATATCTTCAAAAATGGATAGCTGGCCCATTCCCGCCCAGAACAGTGTTTATCGCTGTCAAGTGCCAGCTGGCTCCCGATGGCTACAGCCGGCACCCAATATGTTTCGGCCGGCGCCTAAATTTTTCCCCTGTTCCATTGTTTTAAACTCAATGTAGGGTGGCATGATGTTAAAAAATGAATTTGTGGGGCAATGACAATATGAATATGAAGGGTTTGGGATTGGCTTTGGAGCACAAGCTTACATTCCTTAGTTAAGACTTTGAATCACACTCAACACGACTTCATCATCGAGTGCACAAGACAAAGTGTCCAAGTCTTGCGGGCGGGCGGTCAAAAATGGGGTGTCTACAATCCTCCTTGCCATAGTTGATCTCTGGCACTTGTGTAGTCACCTCTGGCGGTGGATGGATGGATAAATTCCCAAAAACAATTGCCACTCCTCTCCCATGAGGATACTTCAACATCTGGTGGAGAGTAAAAGAGTCAGCCTTTATATGGTGCAACCAGGGACTCCATAATAGCAAATTGAAGGTAACCGGCACATCTAAGACATGAAACTCGATCTCTTGCTCCGATGGGCCCACATGGACTCTCAGTTGGACTGTACCCATGACCTCTCTACTCGTGTTATCAAATGCCTGTATTACTTGGGCTATGGGAACAAAGTCCGTTGGTTTGAGGCCAATTCCGTAGGCGGTACAGGAAGGACAAACATTAATTGTTGAACCGGTATCTACCAACACCACTGGCACCCATTTCTCCCTGCATTCCACAGATATGTACAACGGTTTATTGTGAGCCGAACCCTCCGGCGGCAACTCTTTGTCAGAGAAGGTAAACATTGGTCTGGCACCACCTAGAAAGACAAAACCCACAAGCTGCTTGGGCGTGGTGTCAATGGACAATTGAGCCTTGTCTATTGCCGACAGCACTGCCTGCCAGTGTACTCATGACGCCATGAGAAGACCTTAGATGAAGATGTCAGTTTGGATTTTCTTAAGCTGTTTCAATACTGCATCTTCTTCTAATTGTTTCTCCTTCTGTTTTTAGGCCTCTTTGTCTTTTCCAGATGCCTCTGCTTGATCCAGGTGTGGTGGCTTAAAATACCGTCCACTGTGGGTGAGATTATCTATTTCCTCGATATACCACGTATTGTCCAGAATGTAATCGCCCCAGTTTTTGTCAGTATGGGCCAGATGCAGATCGTTATTGTCCCACCATTCACCCTCAGAGGCCGATAAACAGTTTTTTGGCTCTGCTTATATCACTTTCACATCATAGGTGTCCCCCATAGGGTGTTGTGAATTTACGGTTTCCCGGCTATCTTCAATTATTTCTCATTCAAACTGCCTCAGTGCAACTTCCTGTTTAGTATCTATGGTGTTCACAGCGCTCGCTTCCTGGGCTATGTTGTCCACACTAGCACTCTCCGGCAGCTTTCCTTTCTCATCGGCCTTTCCGGCTACTATAGCTATCTCTATTTCTTTTCCCTCCGGTTTCATTCCGGTTTCTTCTTCCTTGCTTGGCTTATCACTCCGTCATCCAGTGTTGTCAGTTGAGCTGTTCAGTTTGAACCACCCGATCTGTACATTTCCTTGATCTTGCTCATCAAAGAACTGCAGGTTGTCCAGATCCTCTTCGAGTTCCGCTAGATCATCCAACCCCTGGTTTAGGCCATCTTCTTTGACCACATTGATGTCTACCTAGGCTGGCAGCACCAATTCAGGCTTGATTTGACCAGTTGGTATAATATAGCAACGTAGATCATACACCTTATTGAATAAGTCCTCAGGACACTCTGGCAACAGACTGGTAACTTCCTCCAAGGTCAACTCCCTTTCCATTGTAAATCTCATCACCACAGGCTTGAGTTAAGGTTTGGACGTGTCCGTCATACATAGATCTGCGCCTTCTGAAATGAACAACATCGGTTTTGGTAGGTAGGAGGGAGTAATATATATGTTGGGGTCGTAAGAGGTAGCCAGTGTATGGATTAGGTTAAGATTTCGGGGTGGGGGGACTTGATTATGGACTGGGAGTGGATTTGTGGTCACGTTTGGCTTCTAGGATGGTGCGATCACCTTGTTGTCAATGAGATCCTGAATCTCATGATGCAATTGAAAGCACTGGTCGGTGTCATGACCATGCTGTTGGTGAAACGCACAGTATTTTGCAAGGTTGTGTTTGGGTGGGAGAGGATCAGGAAGTGCGCAAGGTTCTAAGGGTTTGAGGTGCCCTTTCTTAACTAGCACCTTCATGGCTTAAGAGAGAGTCATGTACAGTTGGTTAAAAGTCCTTTGGGATCGGGTAGGGTTGGGCGGTGTTTGCGAGCTTGTGTTGGCAAAAGGGTCAGCAGTCTTGGTTGTGGTGACAACACTTACGTCTGACGGCCTCGCAGCTGTGCTACCATCGGTAACATTGGAACTATGAACAAATGGCCTTTTCGCTGGCTCCTTCTCATTTGTAATAAGCCCCTGCTTCATGGCATCTTCGATCTACACTTCTATTTCATAGAGCTTTGTGAATGTAAATAACGGAAGCACAATCATTTTCTGCAACAGCTTGCCATGAAGATTCCGGAAGACCATCCTAATTTGGTCCTTTTTAGAAGGCCTTGTAGTCATCATCGAGGCTTTAGCTCTCCATCTTGTCACAAATTCAGAGAAACCCTCCTTCTGCTCTTGGCGTGTTGCCTCGAGATCACGAGTTGTGACCTCAATCTGTGTATCGTAATGGTGCGACCAAAGAGAGATAGCTTCTATAGTCTGGTTAAGCCCATCGGTCGCAAGATATCTGAAAATAGTCGTAGGTGAACCATTGGATCTTTGAATCTGTAAAAACAGTCAATGTGCGACATTTTAAATCGATCCGGTAATGTAACTGCAGAATCTGTATACTCGTCCTCTATGTCCGGGATAGAGTTAAGCCCTGTGCCTTTTTGAATAACTTTTCTAGTTTATTGACCTTGAGCTCAGTTGGATCAACTTCGAATTCAAATGGAGCCTCGGTCTGATACACCGGTGCTTTGGAAACTTGTGTTGGGATTCGCTCTGTTGGATTGCCCTAGTTTTTTTGGACTTTGGCAGTATTAGTAGTGGCCCCGGGTGTTAGGATACCCGCGGTAGGTGCATGGGATGCAGAAGCTGTAGCCGCCTGTGGTTGCTGTTGTTGTGGCCTAGTTATAACCTCGTCCTGACGGGCCGTAACCTTGCCTTGACGGACCGCATCCTGGTGTAGGGTCTCAACTATCTGTTGCAGATGGTGTATCAATTCTTCCACACTGGCTGGGGGATACTATGCCATTGAAATGGGTGATTGATCTCGTGCTGGGCTAGAAGTAGATGACCGTTCCCAAACCGGACTGGACACAAGTGTACTGAGGGGTTACTGCTGTAAAAACTGAACTGGTGAACTTTGACGGATTCTCCTCCGTCTTGTAACCAGTGGGAGTGAGGTAAACATGGGTTGTCCCCGAACAAGATCCCCGGCCTTGCAAAGTCTTTTGACTTGGGTCCATAGTACCTGGGGGATATCTGAACTTTCTGAAGCTGTGGTTTTAAACTACATAGAAAAAGAAATAAAACAAAAGAGCAGTAATCAGAAACCGCATAGCACCTCAGCTAAGATGTTTATCAACACAAACATGATTAAAGTTGTAGGACTGTACTTCACACTGAATTCTATCTCGAAATAGATACCAAATTTGCAATTGATATGTACATTCCTGCACAGTTTCACTGTAAAACACATACCAGTTAAGAGAGAGCCAAAACATTCCTGCACAGTTTCACTGTAAAACAGATACCAATTCTACACTATTGGTTGCAGTCAACGGAGAGTCACTAATGAGTCCTATGGTCAATAACCAAGTAAGATCCCAGATCGCCGGAGGAGTCAAATTAGCCTCCCTTCTAGGTCCAGCTTTCTTAGGCAGCGCGCTACCCTTTTGACCGATCTTAAAAGGTATTGACACAAGGTCTCATAAGCAACGATACGGTTCATACATATACGTAGAATACAAATACATAACAACCACAAATATCCTTAATTCAAAAGTTTGTTCCATTACATTACATCTCAAAAGAAAATTTAAATCTTCACATGAGCCTTACAAAATATCAAAAGAAAATTTCTAACTTTCCTAAGATAGCCAAAAGTCTTCGAAGGTTTCAGGCTCGTCATTTCCAGCTATAAGTTCCTCTTTGGCACCTGGCATGATACGCTGTGAGCTTTGAATGTCCAGTAAACACACACACACCCCGTCCCTTTTTCCCCAGTCCAATACACAATCACTAATATAACATCAAGTAGTAAAGCATGATACTCAATTAAATAAATAAAGGATTACAAGGTAGAGGTTAGTAAACTAGAAATCCCCTAAAGAGATTTCGTCCTCCCAACCACAAGAATCGGACGCGGATTATTCGGTATGCCTCCTCTTTTGCTACTTTGTTGCAGAACTAACCTTGGATGCCTACCAACGGTTATATACCGCGTAGCGCCAACCGCAGGGCCTCAAAAGAGACGGTAATAATGGGCCTTGCCCAAATCCCTCCTCACACCAAACCACCCAGGGTCCGAATACAACCGCTCCGTTCAAGGGTTCCGAAAACCACTCGCGCAAGACTTTAACTTCCAAATAGGGAACGCATCCCAACAATTCATACATCGCACGTTATCATCTTTCCATTACTCAAAAGATCGAAAACACAATACCATCCCAATTAAGTTTTCCGTTGAGTTAAATGTTTTAAATCAAGGCTAGACAACTTAACAAGATAATAATATCCACACAAGCATGCATCAATATGATGAAGAAAGTAAAGAACATAACCATAACACATACAATATCATGCGAAGATATGATCATAAGCTAATAAGCATTTTCATGAACACAAGGGCATAAAACATGAAACACAACAGAATTTTCCAAATTCAATATCACATAAGGATGAGAATGAAAGGACTATTTTAGGTTTTTCACCAGACTCAGCCTTCCTATGGTTCACAGAGAATT
Source organism: Camellia sinensis (assembly GCF_055761805.1). Classification (NCBI taxonomy): domain Eukaryota; kingdom Viridiplantae; phylum Streptophyta; class Magnoliopsida; order Ericales; family Theaceae; genus Camellia; species Camellia sinensis. Next base: position 96,231,182 of record NC_138962.1, read on the forward strand.
TAATCTAGTTTCCAGAACATATTTCAGAAATGGAATAGCTTTTCTAGATTTTTAGGTTATTTAGAAAACACTCCAGCATTGTCCAGATTCGTTGACCGTTACGAAAATTTGATTTTCTTGCAAACCGCTCACTGTTTTTCAATGAAACCAATTTTAGTTGAAAGATAACTCCTTAAGGAATATTTTGACATAAAATAGAGGTCTAGAATAATTTTATACAATTTTTCTAGAATTTTTGAAAGTGGGCTGCGAAAACAGATTCTGAGGTACAATGCCCAAAACAAGAAGATTTATGAGAAAAGGGATCCACTAAGGGAAAATTTTCATCTCTCTTGTGATGAAAACATGCTAACTAACATATATTTTACTAAAAATTTTTTCTTGAAAGTGTGCCTTTGGAAAGTTTGAGAGATTGGTATGAAAAAGATGGTTTTGTGCCGAAATGAGGGAAAATACAAGGGAGGTAGAATCAAGGCTCAACTCTTATCATTTTTAACATAAGTAACCCATCAATAACACATCTGAAAACATTATTTAGAGCCCTTAAGAACATGCATTTGAAAAAAGAAAATGAAAGAGAAGGTTGTGTTGTGGCTTACTTGCTAAGCTTTGATCAAGATGGCTCTCCTCTTCCTTCCTCTCCTTCTCAAGGCTTCTCTCTTTCTCTCCCTCCTCTCCTCTAGGCCGAATGTGTGTGTGAGTGTGTTGTTTGTGTTTACCAAGCTAGGGAGTGATGGTATTTATAGACAAATTTTGGTGTAAAATGACATAAAAGCCCACTAGTTGGAATTGGATGGAAAAGTTAGGATTTACTTAGAGTCTAATGGAATAGGAGTAATTAGGGATCTTAATCATAGGATTAGGCAACATCTAGTTGATTCCTAGTTGAAAAGAAACTAGCATTGGAAACAACATCCTAGGTCTAGGGGTGCTAGGTTTGTGGGTTTCTAGAATACCATGATTATAAATCTTGAAAAAAATGGCTCCTCACACTTACCTAGGGTGGCCAGCCATTGGGAAGGGTGATGGGGCTTATTTTTTATTCAATTTAGGTACTAGGGGCACATTCCTCAATGTATATATATATATATATAGATCTTAATTGATTGATGGTACTTATAGTATAAGGGTACATGCACTAGCTTTTGGGGTAATTCTTGAATTTAAATAAAGAGTGAGGGCTTGGAATTAAATTCATGTATTGGAACCTTACTTATGTAGAATTAAATTAAATTAGGCTAAGGAACCTATTCTGGCTAGGATATTCCTATTTTGATAAAAAAAAAGAAAAAAAAAGCTAACCGACAAGGTTCGAAATAATTCAAGGAACTGAGGGGCGTTAAGAAAATAATTCAAACATTAGGGTCTTTAAAGTGAATACATTTTTCAGGGGCTTCACAGTTACCCTATCCTGGTTTTGTCATGAACTAGGTTTCATAATTTCAATCAAGTAGTTTCACGCAATCTTGCATTTTGGGTGAGCATCCTATCTTAGTTTGGAACAATCACTATGGCTTTTCTATATGCAACTAGGCCAAATGGTCAAAAAGGGTGCCTCGGCAAGACTACCTAATATATCTCTCACACCTAACATCGAGAAGTGAAAGAAGGATCAAACGGTACAATGGTAGTCCAGATCAAGGGTTGTGTTCCCAACATGGCAGAGCCCACGACTGGTCAGCCTTTTGGCAAGCTTTTGGGCAAGCCATCGGCAAACCGTCCAGGAATAGCAGATGGCAAACACATTGACTTAAGTGCACCAATGCAAATGCAATGCAAAGAACATATAAGTGTAGATAAAATTTCACATCATCAATTTTATGTCAAGTTCTCTAATTCCCCAGCAGAGTCGCTAGAAACTGTAGCTCAACTTTCATGCTCCTTTTCGGATATGATAGTCCTACAGTTCGGACTCCTGTGGTTCTGTATCTGATCTCACAAGTACAATGTGAAATAGATAATCATAAAAGAGTCTAAATCCGACAAATCTTTTAGAAAATCAATTTTGAATCAAATTGCAAAAAATGGACTATTTTGCCAGATAAAGAGTCACCACCTAAATAGTTTTTGGGAAATCTAGGAAACTTGTGACTTGTGCCAAAGGCCACGTATAGCCACCCCATTTTGACCGTCCTTAAGACTTAGACGTCATCGCTCGTACACTCGATGATTGTGTGTTTGTGTTTGTTTTGAGCGCCCAAAGTCCTCGGCGGAATGCCCTATCTTTGAGTCTTTAATTCTTGTTCTTTCTGTGCCTTATTTTGGACCAAAACTTGGTGTCTGGACCTCTTGGTGACTTGTCGGCCACCACCCAAGGCTGTCGGCAATGGAATGTTTTTGTCAGCTATGGGTGTGGCCAGTCGGCCACTAGTGTCTTTTTCCAGATATTCATTGACAGATGTGCTAACTGTTGCACACTGAACTACATCTCCATATATGTGTATGGTGAGATGTTTCTAAGCTCAAGGGGTGTTTTTCTATATATAGGAGGGGTTCCTCCCCCATTTTGGAGGGTTATAAAAATTAGAGCAAAAATATATCTCTCTCTCTCTCTTTAGAATTCTCTCTTTCTCTTGATATTTTGTACACATTTGCTCACAAGTCCTTAGCTTTTGCATACCAACCCTTAACCAAATACTCTAACCTTTGGGCTAAGATTACTTGGAGTCTTGTTTGAGCTCTAGAAGGTGGTTTGAGCTTGGATAATTGCCTATTTTGTGCTTGGCTTCAAAGGTATAGTACTTACCTTATTTATACTTGTTTGTATCTTTGTTTTGCCATCTATTTCAACTATTTTTGGGCCGATTTAGAACTGTCAAAAACTCTATTTTTATGGTTTAAAAGTGTTGGTTTGAGGCTATTTTGAATTAGGGGTGGTCCACCCTTCTTGTTCCTTTGTTTGTTAAGCTTTTGTGCTATTATTCATCACCTTTAAACCAAATGTTTTGGGCCTTTTAACCACTGAATTTCAAAGATTTTTCAGTGGTAAAAATCAACTTTTGAAGTCCAAAATTGGAGGGATTAGTCTCCACTCCTTATGTCTTGTTTGCATGCCTAGTTAGCCTCATATATTAGCTTATTGTTTTAACTTTCTGTGGCTTAAATCCAGCATGTTTTAGACAATATTTAGGGCTGTTTTGTCTTTATTTTTGGTTGTTTGTGTCATTTGAGTCTTGTATTGCATGGTTGTACTGTAATTTCCTTCACTAGCTTGGTGTTTTAATTGTTTAATTACCATTGTTTTGAGTTAATAGCATGTTTTACTGTTTTGCACTTAATTTTAGCACTTTAATCTCTGCAATCTCCCTCAATTCTTCACTCTTTTGTTTGCTTTGAAAGTGATTTTAAACCTCTTGTTTGCCTAAGTGTGAAATGGAAGTGTTGAACTTAATGGCTTAATCCCTTAGAGGGTTTATTATCAACAGTGTAATGCATCTTTCATGCCTAAAGCACCTTATGGTTTGAGTCATGTTTCAATTAGAGGACACTCACTAATGGACAAATCAATTAAAGAATGGCTTTGGTAATTAAAATGAGTAAACAAAATTGACAAGTAAAAGTGTACAAGATAAGCATTCTTTGTGTTGCATTGCATGTGTTCAAACTGGACATTAGTTTGAACACAAAGAAAATGGAACATTTCACACTCAAAAGTGATGAAATGTGTCGTTTTCCTAGGTCTCCATTGCCCTTGATCATGCATGATAGGGTGATGGTCCTTTTGGTCTCATTGTGCATTGATTAAACTTGCACAATTGGTTTCACAAGCCATCATGAAATGAAATTGTTTGACTGATAGTTTGTGAAACCAAATGTTGCCCCTCCTTTGATTTCTCCATGAAAAGGAGAGGCAAAGTATGCAAACAACCTGTGAGAATGCACTGTTTTGCTCTATCTACTCTCTGTTGCAGCAAAAAGAGGAGTTCATGTCATCAGTGGCCGATCGGCCACCACTAGCAGCCGACCGGCCACCATTGGTAGCCGACAAGCCCCTTGTCGGCCACCAATGAAATTTGCACAGTGTGTTCCTGAGGTGGGGCAGAGGTATTCTGGAAGTGGACAGCTTCTTTGGTGTTCAAATGTGCAAATAGAGGCTTGCAGCAGCAAAACAGTGGCTTTTCAGGTGGAAACCGAGCATGCATGAGCAATTGTCGCATACCAAGCCTTGTTACTTAGCTAAATGTTGTGATTAATGTTGTAATTAGTTAGCTAGAGTAGTTAATTAATTCGGTTTATAATAATTAGTTAACTAGTATAGTTCATTAATTAGTTCATTTGTGTTGTAATAAGTAGTTAAGTAGTTTAGCTATTTATTTCAAGCGTTGTAATAGTTAGCTTAATTAGCGTAGCTAGTTGGTTAGCTTATTCATTCGGACCCTCCTTCGCAAGGGCATAATGCTGAAATAAGTGTGCGTGCGTGCGTGTGTGCATGTCTTCCAACCCTGCGTCTTTCTCCATTTTATTTACTCGCTGTTGATGGTTAGATAAGGGATCATGTTTAAATTAGCATATTGCATGCTTGCATCCATTCATTTGTCTTGCATGCACCGAGGCTCGGCGCATCATTCAAACTGCATTACCATTTCAATATCTTATTTGAATAGGTGTTTAACCGCATGTTATTTAAATTGCATAATATGCCATATTTCGAGCCTATTAAATGCATATTGCATGTGTTGCATTAGACATCTTGTGTAGTTAGGATCATGCATCTTTCTAACTAGTTTTGTTTTGGCTTGGAGCACTAGGTGAGTTTTAAGGCTTTAGCATATCGCATGAGTGTAAATGTTGCCATGGGGCTATGTGCTTAAATGTTAAGCTGTATGAATGCCTGTGGATGAAGGCTTGTTGTTTGAATTGGAACGATTCAACGAATGTATGTTTTAAGCCCACTTTGTTGGGTGGCAAATCATGTTTTAAGCCCACTATGTTTGGTGGCAAATTCGCATCTTTAAGTCCACTTGAGGTGGCAGCTTCAAACCATTTTTGCAAAAACAAACATGAGTTGAATTGTTCCAATTCTTGCAATTTTAGTCTATACTTGCTTGTGCGCATCACATAGTAAAGCTAGTCTAATAATCGGAATAAGAACACATAATGTTTATAAAAAATCATATCATGATTAGTAGAGGCCGATCTTTGATCGGGCGAGTGGGGGTGCTCAATTCATGACCTTCCCCCCTCGTACCCAAGTTCCCGAGTCGAGATAACTTTGGTGATGACGGATACGTGGCCTTCAGAATTAGTCATGGGTTTCCTAAATTTCTCCAAAATAAAATATTTAGGTGGTGATTCTGTATCTGGCAAAACAGTCTATTTTTGGCATTATTTGATTTAAAATATATTTTCCAAAATGATTTACTGGATTTGGACTCTTTGGTGTTTATCAGTTTCACATTGCACTTGTGAGACTAGATTCAAAACCGTGGGAGTCCGAATTGTAGGGCTTCTTTCGAGCCTTCCGAAAGGGGGCGCGAAAAGCCAAGCCCACACCATGTGTCCGTCATCACCAAGATTGTCTCGGTTCGGGAACTTAGGTACGAGAAGGGAAGGTCATGAATTGAGCACCCCACTCGCCTGATCAAAGATCGGCCTCTACTAATCATGATGTGATTCTTATTTACATATATGCTCTTGTTTTGATTATTTAAACTAACTTACTATGTGATGCATACAAGTATAGACTAATTTGCAAAAATTGGAACACTTTGATTTCATGTTTGTTTTTTGAAAAGTGTTTGAATATGTACCACTTGAAAAAGTAATCTCATGTATACATTACTCAAATTATTCCAATTCAAGCAATTAGCCTTCATCCATAGGGATTCAAGCAGATATAGCACTTAAGCAATTAGCCTCATGGCAAGCATGCTGAACATGGAAACAATCACACACATGCGATATGCTAAAGCACAAAAAATGCTCACCTCATACTCCAAGGCAAGCCAAAAGAAACAAAAGAGTTAGAAATGCATGCATGCTCCTAACTAATGCAACATGGCTAATGCAACACATGTAATATGCAACTAATAGGCTCGGCTACTAATTATGACATGTGAATCAATTTGATATGATGAACCGAGCCTCGAATGCGTACAAGACAAGTGAATGCAAACATGGGGAATGCTAAAAGAAACATGATGTTCTAAACTACCCATTATAAGCAAGTAAATAAAAAGGAGAAAGATGTGGAGTTGGAAGACATACACGTTATTACAGGTTTGCCCTCGTGCAGGAGGGTTTGAATGAATAACCTAGCTAATTACCGAATTAACTAACTATTACAAATCAAATGAAATTGTGATGGCTGAATATAATATACTAAGGAAGGCCAAGAAATTTTGAAGACATCAGGCCAAAGACAATTCGGCTCTGTCTAAAGGCTTTTGAAGCCAAATATACAAATCGGCCATGTAAGGAGCCGAGTAGGAACCAACACACAACTGGAAGGCCGAGTAAGCAATCATGCGCGAGATTAAGAGTGGGCCCGACCCTTGGGCCCAGAAGGTTATATAAATAGAGGAACATTAACCAAAGAGAGGTAGGTGAGAATAGATAAATAACTTGACATAGAAGTAAACTTGAGAGAGAACTAACTTGTCTGTCGGAGTGCTAATTCCGACACCCCCAACTGAAGTGTTCATCCTTTTTTTAGGTAGCAATTAGATGATAAAGGACGTCCATTTGAATCTCAGAGTATTTCCAAACTACCTATCCCACAATTGGCACCGTCTGTGGGAATACTCAAACGCATCCATGATGGGTGTAACAGATGATCCTCCGGTAGTTGCTAATGACATTATGCCAAGAGATGACATCACTCTAAGAAAGATGCTTGGACCGAAGAATATCACCGCGCGACGGGCCCTGAACTTCGACCCAGTAGCTCAGATCTCACCTTCAACTTCAGTGCAAGAAACTATGCAGACAATCATGGATCAAGCGAAGCGAAATAAACAGTGTCTAGAAGATATAATGACGTAAAATGAGAGGGGTTGATCCCCAGGAAAGAAGGACAATCGACGACGTTGACTTCAAAAACGTGAGTCACCGATCGACGACGAGTCGATGTATCTAGCTCATCCGAAGAAAGTTCGTATGTACGGCACAAGCGAGGGAAAAGAAGTGATGATTCGAATGAAGAAAACAGGCATGACCCTTTCATGTGACGCATCGAAAGGGCGGTACTGCCCAAGAAGTTCAAAGCATCGTCATTCACCCTATATAATGGAAAATCAAATCCTACTGATCATATTCGTCATTATAAACAAGCGATGGTGTTGCATGTTAATAATGAAGCCCTTATGTGTCGAATGTTTCCAAGTAGCCTGGGACCACTAGCCGTCAGGTGGTACTATAAGCTGGAGGTGGTGTCAATAAGAAGCTTTCATCAACTCAAAAAATCCTTCAAGGCAAGATTCATCACCAACAAAATTTAGCCAAAACAAGACGACTCTCTTTGGGCCATGCAAATTAAACCAGAAGAGGCTCTCCGCGAGTATTCGGCGCACTATTGGGAATGTTTCAACTTGGTAGATGATGCCTACAATGATTCCATGGCCATTATCACCTTCAAGATGGGGCTACATCCTGATAGTTCTCTCCGCCCCCAAAATAGTTTGGGCGCTAATGAAGAAAGTTGAAGAATATTGTAAGGTGGAAGACGACGCCCTACGGGTCAAGGCTGGAAAAAAAGTTGATAAATCGGCTTCGTCTGGTCTAGTTCAGCCGATAAGCGTCGTGCCATCAAGGAGCCCTGAACCTCGGACTCGGGCTATATGAGACAAAAGGCGTGATTCGCGCCGTTCGAGCGATCAGTGTTCGCACCGATTAAACTAACAATATCAAGTAGATAGTAGGTGCACAAGACGTTTAAATAAAAAGTACACAGAATTGGTCGAACTGATCGGTAAGATCTTATCCAAAGTCTAACATCATCCGTTCTTTTAATGGGGCCTCCTGATACAAGGAGAAGGGTTAAGCGGTGCGAATATCACAAGGACCATGGCCACGATACTGACAGCTGTTATGTGTTGAAGGATCACCTGGAAGAGTTGGTATAAGACGGCCGACTGGCGCAATACATTTGAAAGAATAATCCATCGAACACAGTAGCCCTATGGCCGGATTCACCACCACTCGGCATAATTCACATGTTTTACGGCTTACCGCCGTCGACCGATGTGCATACTGTTTAGTCACAACCTAGCGCGCCCAAACCAGTCACACCAGCCAAACGGCCCCATGAAACTGGGAGGATTATCTTTGATGACACCGACTTAGCTGGAGTAACTATCCCCCACGCCGATCCCCTCGTTGACGAGCGATGAGTGAACAGATTCATAGTTGAGCGCATCCTCGTTGATTAGGGAAGCACTTTAGAAATAATGTATTACAAGACATTTGTTAATCTTGGTTTCACTGATTCAGATTTGTTGTCGGCCAACTACCCATTATTTGGCTTCAACGCCAGCCTTGAGTATCTCTTGGGTAAGATCACACTACCAGTACGGGTAGGTACCAGATCGGTAGATGTAGAATTTATGGTCGTCAAACTCCCATCACCATACAATCTTATCATGGGGAGAACTTGGTTTCATACCATGCAGGCTGTGTCGAGCACCTACCATCAACTGCTTCATTTTCCAACTGAGTATGGCATTGAGCAAATTTGGGGTTCTCAGAAATTGTCACATGCATGCTATCTTATTGCTGCTACAAAGGGGCCAAAGGAATTGAAAGTAAACTCGATTGAAGTATCAGGACGAGAGAGCCTCGAAGATATTGGGAAAATCCCCAGCAAAAGGCCACTGAAGACCTTGATCGGATCGAAATCAATGGGAGTCCTAAAAAATTCTTCATGATCGGCACCTCCTTAAGCGAAGTGAATAGACGCGAGCTGGTATCCTTCTTAATCGACAACCTTGATGTGTTTTCATGGACACCGTACGAGATGCTGGGGGTGGATATAGTCATGGCCCAGTATCGTTTAAATGTTGATCTAAAAGTCAAACCAGTCATTCAGAAAAGTTGGCGGTCGGCCGCGGAGCATACATTGGCCGTTGTTGATGAAGTTGACATATTGCTTGATGCTGGGACAATTCGTTAAGTCACCTATTCCACATGGCTATCAAATATTGTGGTTGTAAAGAAGAAAAATGGGTCTTGGTGCATTTGCGTGGGTTTCATGGATTTGAACAAAGCATGTCCAAAGGGTTGTTTTCCTCTCCCTAGAATCAACCAACTTGTGGACGCAATGGCACATTATCAGTGCATGAGATTCTTAGATGCCTACAGGGGTTACCACCAAATCACCATGCACTTGGAAGATCAAGAAAAGACCGCATTCCTCACCCCAAGGGGAACCTATTGCTACAAGGTTATGCACTTCGGACTGAAGCATGCGGGGGCCACTTACCAGAGACTGGTTACCACTATGTTCAAGGAACAACTCGGCCGCACCATGGAAGTGTGCATTGATGACATGGTGGTGAAGTCAAAGGAAAAACAATCCCATTTAGTCGATTTATCAGAGACCTTCAGCATCCTCTGAAGGTATAAGATGAAACTAAACGGGGATGGCTGCTCCAAGGTAGATCACCGAACAAACCAAGGTAGATCACAGAAATTCTAGAACTCGGCTCCCCTAGATCTGCCAAAGAAGTTCAAAAGTTAACGGGGATGGCCGCTGCCCTGAATAGGTTTATGAGTCGTTCTTTAGATCGCTGTCGTCAATTTTTCCATACACTTCGAAAGGGCATAGCGTTTGAATGGACCCCCGAGTGCCAGGCCGCACTAGACGGCTTAAAAACTTATCTCCGATTAGTACCGCTCTTGGCAAATCCATCCGCAGGCGATCCACTTATCTTGTACCTGGAAGTATCCGACCTAGCAGTCAGTGCTATGCTACTAAAAGAAGAACTCGGGGAACAGCGACCAATTTATTATGAAAGCAAGGCCATGGTCTATGCCGAAACGCGATATCTACCACTGGAAAAGCTCATCCTTGCTCTCGTGGTGGCTACAAGAAAATTGATGCACTATTTTCAAGCTCACACTATAGGGGTATTAACGGACTATCCCTTCCGGTTAATGCTGGACGGTGCGGAAGCATCAGCGCGGGTCTCCAAGTGGGCTTTGGAACTTGACCAATATGATATCCAGTTTTTCCCTAGAACCGCCATCAAAGGTCAAGTGCTTGTCGACTTTGTAGCCGAGTTCACGGCATGCCATACTGACCTCAAGTCCGATTAGGTGCAGCCTAAATCCGATTGGCAAATATATGTTGGAGATATTTGGTAGCTATACTGTGATGGATCATCCAATCAACGTGGCAGCGGGGCAGGCGTAGTAATCATGATCCCCGAAGGGGCAATAATTGAGCAGGCGGTCAAATTGGGATTTAATGCGTCAAATAATGAGGCCAAATACGAAGCATTTATAACCAGCCTTCATAATGCACTTCTCCTTGGTGCACAGCGGTTGCTTGTCTTGTGTGACTCGAAATTAGTCATCAACCAGCTAAAAGGGGAATATATAGCCAAAAATGACTGCATAACAGCCTACATGAAAACGGCAAATTCCTTGCTCACGAAATTCGACCACCATGAATTGAATCAGATAACCCGGGATCAGAACACACATACGGATGCCCTTGCTTGCTTAGCCTCGGCCATCAACTCAGAAATCAAATGAACAATCGAAGTGGGGTTCATTCTAGAGTCGAGCATCACTTCTTCTGAACCAGTTCAGGTTAACGTCATTGAACCAGGATCTAGTTGGATGGACCTTATCGCTGCATTCCTTTCATCAGAACAGCTCTTGATGGATAAGAAAAAAGCCCACAAGCTGCGAAATAAATCCCTGCGATACTACCTGGATCCTCAGGGAAAGCTTTACAAAAAATCTCTCTCTGGGCTATATTTGGAATACGTTCACCCAGATAAGGTCGAGGAACTCTTGGCTGAAATACACGAGGGTAGCTGTGGCGCCTACATTGGAGGATGCTTATTGGCCCACCGAGCTGTAACACAGGGATACTATTGGCAGACCATGCAATCAGATGCCGAGAACTACGTAAAGAAGTGTGAACAATGCCAGAAGTTTTCCCCGTTAACTCATCGACCTGCCGAAGAACTAAACTCCATTACTAGTCTTTGGCCATTCGCTCAATGGGGACTTGATATCATCAGACCATTACCACGGGCTCTAGAGAACAAACGATTCTTGATCGTCGTAACAGATTATTTCACAAAATGGGTTAAAGCAGAGGCACTAACACATATTTGAGATGTTGATGTTAAACATTTTGTATGGAAAAACATCATAATACGATTCGGCATACCAAGAGCTCTTATCTCAGACAACGGCACCAAATTCGATTGTGGCATCTATCAGGAATTATGCAACACATATGGTATACGGCCTTACTTTTCCTCGCCGTCATACCCACAAAGCAACGGTCAGGCAGAGGCTTCTAATAAAGTGATCCTGGATGGCATCAAGAGACAGTTGGAAAAAGCCAAAGGCAAGTGGGTCGAAGAATTGCCCAGCTTATTGTGGGCTCATCGTACTACTCCAAGACGATCTACTGGTGAAACACCGTTCGCTTTATGCTTTGGAACACAGGCAATTATCCCCCTTGAGATCGGCCTACCCATGTTGAAATCCAAGGTTTTTGAAATGGGTCGTAATGATATGATTTTGGCCCTAGATTTAACTCTGATTGAGGAATGCCGAGATCGTGCTCTTGCGTGCACAGGGCGATATCAGCAACAACTTGCCAAGTCGTATAACCAACGAGTGCAGCTATGGCATTATACACCTAGAGAACTGGTCCTCAAGAAAGTGCTGCTTGCCACTAAGAATCCAGCGGATGGAAAATTAGGCCCCAACTAGGACGACCCTTATCAGATTGACTCAATTGTCAGAATAGGGGCGTACCGGCTTTCAGACATGACTGGTAGAAGTTTACCACGACCATAGAATTCCACACACTTGCGTAAATTTTATCATTAAGCCAACCTGTATGGTGAGCTAGTCTATTTCTAATTTTTCTTGATATGCTAACACGTACTCGTCTACAAATTCCGTAATACATTCTCCTTTTTTATCAACCTCTCGTTAATATTGGTCGAATGATGAAAAAGCCTCCGAATTCAGGACGCCCTTCGTGAATCACGATTGGCCAACATAAAGCCTCTGAATTCGTAGTGCCCTTCGTGGATATCGCATTTGGGCCGAATAAGCCTCTGAATTCAAGGCGCCCTTCGTGGATGTCATGTTTGGGCCGAATCAGCCTCCGAATTCAGAGCGCCCTTCGTGAATCTCGATTGGCCAACAAAAGGCCTTCGAATTCAGAGCGCCCTTCATGGATATCATGTTTGGACCGAATAAGCCTTTGAATTCGGAGCGCCCTTCGTGAATCATGATTGGCCAACACAAAGCCTTCGAATTCGGAGCGCCCTTCATGGATATCATGTTTGGGCTGAATAAGGCTCCAAATTTGGAGTGCCCTTCGTGGATATCACATTTGGGCCAAATAAGCCTCCGAATTCGGAGCACCCTTCGTGAATCACGATTGGCCAATACAAAGCGTCTGAATTCGGAACGCCCTTCGTGGATATCACGTTTAGGCCGAATAAGCCAGCAAATTCAGAGCGCCCTTCGTGAATGACACGATCGGCCTACAGAAAGCCTCTAAATTTGGAGCGCCCTTCGTGGATATCACGTTTGGGCCGAATAGGCCTCCAAATTCGGAGCACCCTTCGTGAATCACGATTGACCAATACAAAGCCTCTGAATTCGGAGTGCCCTTTGTGGATATCACGTTTGGGCCGCATAAGCCTCCGAATTCGAAGCGCCCTTCATAGATATCATGATTGGGCCAAATAAGCCTCCGAATTCGGGGCGCCCTTCATGAATCACAATTGGCCAACACCAATCCTCCAAATTTGGAACGCCATTCGTGAATCACAATTGGCCAACACAAAATCTCTGAATTCAGAGCGCCCTTCGTGGATATCACATTTGGGCCGAATGATCCTCCAAATTCAGAGCGCCCTTTGTGGATGTCATGTTTGGGCTGAATAAGCCTCCGAATTCGGAGCACCCTTCGTAAATCATAATTGGCTAACACAAAGCCTTCGAATTCAGAGCGCCTTTTGTGTATATCACGTTTGGGCTGAATAAGCCTCCGAATTCAGAGCGCCCTTCGTGAATATCACACTTGGGCTGAATAAGCCTCCGAATTCGGAGTGACCCTACTACGTGGCCATAAACGGCCGAGTATTTAGCAATACAGCCACTAAGGGCCTGGAAATACGCAATTATCATACGAATTGATACAAATATTAAACAACACAGTATAATAAATATTTATTTATTTCACCAAAGAGGTACAAACACATAGCGTTGGACAAATTTAAAAGTGCAAATAATGTGTTTTTTAATATCTAAGTCTTCTTTAGCTCAGCGTCCCCTTCGTCGCCGGTCTTTTCGACGTCGTAAGCTTCGAAAGGAAATTTGTAATTTTGAAATAGTGGTGACGTCGAATCCATGCTAGTGGCTTGCAAGGCCCTAACCCAACTGTGCTTGAAGCCACAGTTCCCGCATTGACAGATGTCCTTTGCCAATTTTTCCTTTGTCCTTTCAATAACGATTTTTCGGCCGTCACAAAAGCTTTCTTCATAAGCCTGAGTCCTTATAGCTTCATTGGAAAACATGTTAGCTGTCTCTCTATCGGCCATAGCATGATCAAGTAGGCATTGGTTGACTCTGTCCGTGACAACCGGGTTTGTGGCACACGCCGATTGCGTCTTAGCCGCTTTGGCCTTTTTTAGCTCATTCTCGGCTTTTTCCGCACGACGCTCCAAATCTCGAATGCACCCCTCCTTTTGTTCAAGCTGTCTTTTTGCCTTGCGCAGGCGCATACCGATTTCATACGTGTTGTAAAGTCCTTGGATCGACCCATGTATGCTCTCCCTAAAAATTTCGTAATCACCACGACCAATGAGCGACTGCTACACCTTTGGCGGAAATATTTGTTGCGCGAACTCCACTGCCATGTTGGGATCATAGACTATTGAGTTCGCTTCAGTCATTGGCTTGTTCACAATAAAGACCGAAATGCTCAACGGGCGTAGAGGTCTGCTCGGCTCACTCCGCGCAGCGCTATGACCAGCGATATGACTCTTTGATCCCCCTTAGTGCTACACCCTATCCCTAGGTGACTTTACTGCATCACCTCTTTTGGGGGACCTACTCCGACGTCTAGGCGACCGACGTCTCTCTCTCCCCTTCGTTGTTATATCCCCAGTTGTTTGAGCTTTGCCGCTAACAACGTGATGCATTTCAACATCCAGTTCAGCCAAACTTCTTGCTTCTCCTTTACTGTTGAAGAATAGTCTCTAAGACATCTACGGCCCAACTCAAGTTCAACTCTTCCTCAATTTATCAATTATCAACGGTTGATTATCGTCGTTTGTGCCAGATTTGTTCCACAATGCCTGGAACTTCTTAAATACTAGATACCTCGTTCATTAATTACGAATGCAACATTTTCAATGCGCCCTGCAGTTAACCCCGCGTCTGTAGTAGGGTTTGAAACTTGTCCAAACTGGCACAAGACATATGTTTTATTCGACATTTGGAATGCCATGCCCAAATGGGGTAAGGGAAAATACATCACTATATTCGGCACCTGATGATATAGCCAAATGACAATACATTACCCCATTCGGCCAGACATTTAGTTTTGAGCCGAATATTTTATTCAAAGGATAAGGTTACATGTTGCAAGTGACACATGTTATTCGGCATTGGAACGACGTCCAAATTGACACACGCCATATGTTTTATTCGGCATTTGGAACGCCATGCCCAAATGGGGCAAGGACAAATACATCACGATATTCGACACCTAATGAGATAACCGAATGACAATACATTACCCCATTTGGCCAGACGTTTAGCTTTGAGCCGAATATTTTATTCAGCCAAAGGTTACAGTACAAGTGATATATGTTATTCGGCTTCGACTTGTCCAACTGGGCAAATGTACAATTGAACTCGGCATACGAGTTTATCACCGGGCCGTATATTTAATCCGGCATACTATATTATAGCCGAATTGGGATATATTGTCTTGCATTATTTTGGCCATTAATGCAAACTATTTATCGTCAAATGGCGTTGCACTATCCTACTTAGCTGTTAATTACCACACATAAAAAGAAGACAAAAAGGCGATTTTCATTAATAAATTGAGTACAAACAATCGTCATTTTATACATGAAAACTGCCTTACAAATAACTTCTAAACAAAATAAGCAAAAATCTAAAAAAAAACTACATATAAGAAAATACCAAACAAAAAAAAAATTACATTAACATTACTTATTCTTCAGGATCAGACTCCAGCGGCTCAACCTCTAGCTGCTCGTATGGAATTGGCTGCTCTAATACCACATTAGCGGCTGCCAAGGCTTTAAGCTAGCCGTGTTTGAATCCTCGATTTTCAAATTTGGGTACTTCCTCCACATATTTTTCCAAGTCTGCGCTTTTGCTGGCATCAAATGCTTTGGAAACCTCGGAGTCGGCAATTTATTTCGCCTTCTTCGATTATTCCAAATCAGCCTCCAGCTTCACAATCGCCTCATTGGCCAACTTGAGCACTTCGTCACTTGTGTTCGCTCTATCCTCGATGGCTATCCTGAGAAGATCAGAGCGATTAGCCTTCTCTTCCTCAGCATTCGCCCTCATTCGCACTTCTTCCGCCTTCCTAGCTTCAGAGTCGGCCCTAAGTGATGCCACCGCCAATTCGACTAACGCCTCTTTAGCCTTGCCCTTTTCAATTTCAATCTTGGCTTTAAGTAAGTTGATTTGCTCGACGGTGTTGTAGTGATGGCGGCTGATTTCTGCGATTATACCCGCCGCTTGAAACAAAACATGCGTAAGTTAATCGACATAAAAAGAAGCAAAATAAAAAAATGTCAATTACATACTAATATCGCTGACTGATCAGCTAGTGCTATCGACACCACGTCTGGTTCTGCATGGAACACAACCCTGTCTATTGGTAAAGAAATCGATGAGGCCACACTTAGGGCCACGGCGGGGTCCTTCAAAGCTGACGCATCAGCCGAAACCAATGTGTTCTTTATTCTAGGTTAGATGATAAATGGCACCGTCAAATCCTGCGATTCTTCTATGTGTGGCCACTTATCGACTAAGTTTTTAGACGAATTAGTTTCAATCTCGGTAGGGCATTTTCCCTCCTCTGTTTAGCCACCAGGTCGTCCGATAGTTCAATGACTAACTCGGCCACAACAACTTGCTCCGTTCCCTCAACAGGAGTAGGTGAAAAAGATTCAGCCTCAACCGGAGCTGATGGAGAAGATTTAGTCTGGACAGGTGGTAGAGGCTCAGATCTAGCGGCTTCGGCCTTTCTTCAAGCTGTCATCTTCTCGCCCCCCCCATATTTTCAGGATCCGTGCCAGGAAGGTCTTTTAAGTCTGTGAAAATATCATCTTCTAACGATGTGTCAATTCAGCCTAAAGTGGATGGGGGGTTGATGCCGACTTCCTCAAAAGCCAAAATGAGAGCTGCGTCTACTTCCTCCAAGTCGGACTGGTTTGGTTGTTCGGCGACTTCACCACCTGGCTCGAAATTTGAACCTTCAAGACCAATGTTCCTAAGGCTCTTGTAGTTTGGGAAAATGAGTGTCGTGAGCTGCTGTTCGCCCTTCGGAATGGAAATATGATCCACAACAGAAAAGTAGCGTATGTTGGTTCGTATCGTAATAGTATATGGGCAGCCCGCCCTTGTTTTTGGAGGTTGGGACAACCAAAGAATTCTAGCACAGTTTTGACTTGCTGAAGCACAATGTCGTCGGCCGAAACAAGTACTTTCTTCAAATCGTTGCCTGCATAAGCGAAACAATTAGTACATGGAATCTAAGCTGAATGAACATATAAGAAATGCATAAAGAACTGGGACTGTACAGCTACCTGGTTCGCCTTTTTTTCTGGGCACAGGATCTAGGCGATCTTCGCCATTGCTGAATTCCCAGTTGCCTCGGACAATGAACATGACATCATTAACACGCTTACCAAAGCTGGCACGCATTGTCAGCAAATGGTGGTCGATGTCCTTGGCTCTGAGAAAGTAGCGTCCCTGCCGACTAGAAGATTTTGCCAAGGCATAACTATGCCGAATAGCAGGGATTCCTAGATTAATCCTAAGTCGGTGATTAAATTCTACTATTCCCATTATGATTCGGTAAAAGTTTACGTTAGGTTGTGAAGCGAGTAGACCCCAGTAGCGAAGGACGGCCCTAAAAAACGGGTGAAGTGGGAAATGGACTCCGCCCTCAGCGATTGACAGGAGGGGAAAGATGATCGTACTACGCTCTCTGCCACAAGTGACAGATAAATGTCATATGGAATGGAAATGTGGCGTCGAAAAATGGAAACACGCTCCACAGAAAGAAGAGCTTTCAAATGTTTCGCCATTCAAGTTAGAACAGGAAATACGTTAAACTAAAAACAAACAAGAAAATGGGAGTTGGAATGAGGAAGAAATGCAAAGAACAGAAGAACTTACAGGGCAGAGAGAGAGAGACAATGGGGAGTAGATGGAAGTTGTAGAGGTCGTGAAATGAAAGAGAGATGTTGAGAGGCAACCAAAGGGCCTTGCATATTCAAAAAATATTCGAAGGGACAGCGCGGTTTCATATCGCATTAAATGAACAACGCGTACGAAGGGGTGGGAAATTGTAATGATTTCTAAACCATGGTCACTATGACGCTTCGATATTGGAAGGAGTGCAAGCGCTGTACTTTTGACTTTCCATAGATAAAACCAAACATGCTGACTAATTAGCGTTAGTCAGATGTTTGGGGGGCAATTGTAGGGGCTGAATATAATATACTAAGGAAGGCCAAGAAATTTTGAAGACATCAGACCAAAGACAATTCGGCTCTGTCCAAAGGCTTTTGAAGCCAAATATACAAATCGGCCATGTAAGGAGCCAAGTAAGAACCAACACACAACTGGAAGGCTGAGTAAGCAATCATGCGTGACATTTAGAGTGGGCCCGACCCTTGGGCCTAGAAGGTAATATAAATAGAGGAACATCAACCAAAGAGAGGTAGTGTGAATAGATGAAATAACTTGACATAGAAGTAAACTTGAGAGAGAACTAACTTGTCCATCGGAGTGCTAATTCCGACACTCTCGACCGGAGTGTTTATCCATTTTTCAGGTAGTAATCAGAGGATCAAGGACATCCATGTGGATCTCAGAGTATTTCCAAACTACCTATCCTACATAAATAAATTAGCTACACTAGCTAATTAACTAATTATTACAACAATAAATTTAACTGACTGTTCTAGTTGATTAAATAAATATAATACAAAACAAACTAGCTATTCTAACTAATTAATTACAAGTCCACTACTCCGAGCACAACATTAATACTATTGCAACATCATTTGTATGAATCCCGAGAATCGAGATATGGCTCATGCACGGATGTGGATTTCCTTTTGATAATACTCTCCGTTTTGCTACCGGAATGCCTCTGTTGCACAGTTAGAAAATTACACTGTTTTCCCACCTCAGCTTTTGCTCTGCTCTGCTCTACTGGAAAAGGGACGCTGCCTACTTGGAAAAAGTGGCCGACAACCCAGAAGTAGTGGCCGGCCGGCCACTAATTGTGGGTTGCTGTCCAATAAAAGTGGCCTGCCGGCCACTAATGTTGGTTCTTTCCTGCAATAATAGAGGACAAACAGAGCATAAACCAGAGTATTCTTAGGGGATGTTTGTCCACCCTGCCTCTCCTTACCAGCAAATAGGTCAAAGAAGGGATAGGCTTGATTCGCAAGCCATCAGTCAACGCAATTTCATTTTGTGATGATTTATGAATCAAGGGACATAAGTTCAATAAATGGTAAGGAAAGACCAACAAAAACATTTTCCCTATCGTGGATTGATCAAGGAAAGTGGTTGACCTTGGAAACTTGAACCATTTCATCACTAACAAGTATGAAATGACTCAAGTCTCCATGTGTTCAATTAATGTCCGATTGAACACCAAACTATTTTATTATCTTGGTCCATTTTATTCCCAATTTTAATTACCTCTTTTAATTACCTTTCCATTCCTTAATTCATTTAGTCCAAAAATAAAGATTAAGTCCTCTAATGGAAAGAAGTGTCAAACAAAGGGTTATTTTAGACATGAGAGAGATGTCAAGCCATTGGTAATGAACCTCCGAAGAGATTAAACCATTAAGCACAACGACCTCAATCTCATGCTTAAACAATCCATTGGTTGAAACAACTCTCAAAGCATGTGAGAAACCAATAAATGAAGGAAGGACAGAGGTGATTAGAGATGAACACAAGTATGGAAAGCTTGAAATAAATATTATCAACTCAAATAGGTTAGTGGTTAAGAGCTAAACCACCAAGCCTATGAGGACTATTACGGTACAAGCATACTATACAAAGCATGAATGAAAGGTAACTCATAAAAATTGTCCTAAAACAGTCCAAAAAAGTGCTAGAATTAAGACAAAAATAATTACAACAACTAGCTAAAATATCGAGGAATCAAAACTAACATACAAGCACAAGGAGGGGAGGCTAACCCCTTTTTAGGACTTCAAAACATGATTTTTGCTTCTAAAAAACTCTAAAAATTAGGGGTAAAAATCTCAAAAAAAATTTGATGAGAAGGTGGGAAACACAAGGGCAAAGGCCTTAGAAGCAAGGTTTAAAGAAGGGTTGTCAACCCCTCTACCTTTAATGGCCTTAAACCGCAAGTTTCAGCCTAAAAAAATAGGTTATAAAACACTCAAAAATAGCAAGAAATGATAGGAAACAAGTTGTGTATGGATGGTACAAAAGCACTAGAATTTATACCTTTTGAAGATGAATAATCCCTTGAGTTACAAACCACTAATTCACACTCTCAAGTGCCTCAAGAGCTACAATTCAAACTCAAATCACCTCAGTAAAGAACTCTCTAGGTTTGGTTTAGAGTGTTCAGGCAAAGGTTATATAAGTTACACAAGAGAGAGAGAGAGAGAGAGAGTTGTAGAGAGAAAACTTTTCCAAAATTTTGCTCTCCAAAATTTTCTAGAAGTCCAAAATTTTTCTAACCTTGGCAACCAAAGAGAGGGTCATCTATATATAGAAATATATGAGAGACCCTCGAAAATATCCTTACAAACACACTGGAATGGTGCATTCATCTATAGGGACAGCTGGCAAAAAATATCAGTGTTTTTGCACTAGTGGTCGGCAGACCACATTAGTGGACGGCAAGCCACACTAGTGAACGGTAGGTCCCTAGAGGCACAGGCCTAAAAAACCATTGTTTTGGTCCAAAACAAGGCACAAGGTTTGTAGACTCATAACTGAGGTTTCTTGCTGAGAAAGTCAAGCATTTAGCAAGCGTACACATTCATCATTGAGTGATCAATCAGTGGCACCCAAGTCTTAAGGACTGTAAAAAATGCGGTGTCTACAGGTACCTACTACTACAGGGTTTTGTAGTTCGGGTTGAAAAATGGCAGGGCTACATATCAGAGAGTTGCAACCACCATCTTACACGACATGATCCATAAGGATGTCAAGGTGTATGTGGATGACATGATTGTCAATTCCAAAGAACGTCAAGGCCACTATACCGCGTTGGAAAAATTCTTTGAACGAATCAGGGAGTACAGGTTGAGGTTAAACCCACAAAAATGCACTTTTGGGGTGACCACAAGAAAAATGATGGGATTTCTGATCACACAAAGAGGAATTGAAGTAGATCCATCCAAGATCAAGGTCATCTTAGAAATTCTACCATCAAAGACTTAAAATGAGGTGCGCGGCTTTCTGGGCAAAGTGCAATTCATAAGACGGTTTATCTCAAAATTAACCTTAACTTGTGAACCACTATTTGGTCTCTTGAAGAAGGGAAAGAAGTTCTGATGGGATGATCGATGTTAGTTTGCTTTCAAATAGGTCAAGCAGTACCTTCAGAATCTGCTCGTATTGTCGCCATCAGAATCGGGAAAGCCACTGATCATGTATTTATCGGTAACAGAGACAACCATGGAGTGCATGCTAGCACAAGAACTAGAAGCTAAAGTGGAGAAGGCCATCTATTATCTAAGAAAGAAGATGTTGGTCTACGAGACCAGCTACACTCCTCTGGAGAAGGCTTGCCTTGCTTTGGTTTGGGCCATTAGGAAGTTGAGACACTACTTGTTAGCTCACTCCATAATTTTGGTTTCAAGATTAGACCCCATCAAATATCTCTTTAAGAAACCGGCACTTACGGATAGGCTACCTCGTTGGTTGCTCTTTCTCTTCGAGTTTGATCTCAAGTACATCACTCGCAAGTTCGTCAAAGGGAGAGCAGCAGCGGAATTTCTTGTAAACCACCCAGTGGAAAGAGATAAAGTAGTAGAGTATCTGTTCCCAGATGAGGAGATTCTGCAAGTAAAAGAGAAATTATGGGCAATGTACTTTGACGGGGTAGCTAACCAATACGGTTATGGGATAGGTGTCTTGCTGATAGCACCCGATGATCCCCATATTTATTCAAACTCCGGTTCAAAGTGTCAAACAATGAAGCAGAATATGAGGCATGTATCGCTGGATTAGAAGTTGCCCTAGAACTAGGGGCAATAAGGTTGGACATTATCAGAGACTTGAACTTGGTTGTTTCTCAAGCCAATGGAGAATGGAAGGTTAACGAAGAGAAAATGAAGGTTTATCATCAGACCCTGGACATTCTGATTCCAAGGTTTGAAAAACTAACGTTTACACACCTGTTGAGCGAGAACAACCAGTTTGCTGATGCGTTGGCAACTCTATCCTCCATGGTAGACATACTGCTTGGGGTTAAGATGCGTCCAATTATCATTGAATAGAAGTATACACCTACTTATGAGCTGATAGCCGCAATAGATGAGGCTCAAGATAAAAGCCCGTGGTATTACGACATTTGGAATTTCCTAGAGAATGATATGTATCCACTAGGGGCAAATGCCAAAGATAAGCGGGGTATACAGCGTCTGGCCGTCCAGTTAATCATTTATGGGAATAAGCTACACAAGAGAGGCCATCTGGGAATGCACAAGCTCTACGTTAAAGAAGAGGAGTCAAAACATCTCATGGAGGCCATCCATGGAGGATAATGTGGAGCACACATGAATGGTGTAATGTTGGCTAGGAAAATCTTAAGGCAAGGTTATTATTGGTCAACTATGGAGGAGGATTGTATCAACTTTGTTCGGCGATGCCACAAATGTCAAATTCATGCAAATCACATGGACATCCTGCCATCAAAGCTTTACAACATAACATCACGAAGGCCTTTCTCAGTCTAGGGAATTGATGTCATCGGGACAGTATCACCAAAGGGCTCAAATGGACATGAGTTCGTCTTGGTGGCGATTGCTTATTTTACCAAGTGGGTGGAAGCGCAGTCTTACTCAATGTTGAAAGCATCATATGTGGTCAAATTTATCAGGAACAACATCATCTGTAGGTATGGAGTACCAAATGAGATAATCTCAGACAATGGCTCTCACTTCAAGAAAAAAGTGGTGGATTTGCTTGAAAAATACAATGTGGCTTTTCACAAGTCATCAGCATACAGACCACAGACCAACGGAGTTGTTGAGGCTGCCAACAAGAATGTCAAGAACATCCTGCAAAAGATGGTGGAAACCTACAAAGATTGGTCAAATAAACTGTCTTTTGCACTCTGGGGTTATACAACGGCAATTCGAACATCCACTGGGGCTACCTCTCATTCTCTAGTATATGGGATGGAAGCTGTTTTGCTAATCAAGATTGAAGTACCGTCGCTAAGGATCATGGTCAAGTGTTAGAAAACAGAGGCGGACTGGCAGCAAAACAGATTTGAAGAATTGATGTTATTTGACGAGAGAAGGTTGAAGGCGTTGTATCACATCCAAGGATATTAGTGTAGAATTGCCAGGGCCTTCAACAAGAAAGTCAAATCTAAGAACCTCAAGGACAACCGAGCCCCCATCCATGGCCCTAGGGGCAAGTTTAGACCCAATTTGACTGGTCCTTACATCATCATGTCTATTTGGTCAAGAGGAGCGATTATCTTTATGGATTTGGATGGCATAAAGTTCTCATAGCCGATCAACATGGACAAGTTGAAAAAATACTATCCCTAAGAGGCTCGCTAGGCCAAAAACCCAAAAGGGCAACCTAGGCAAAAGTTAGAGCATGAAAAATTGGAAATGAAAAAAAATAGAGCTTGCAAGGTTAAAAACCCGAAAGGGCGGTTTTGGCAAAAGTTAGAGTGCAACAGGAGAGAGTAAATACTCGAGTGAACCCTATCCAAACTACGTAAGGCCAGATTCCCATCTTTGGGATACGTAGGCAACTTCATTTCCAGGTTCAGCTGTAATCATCTCTAACTCAATTATCCTGTCCATTTGTTTGATTGGTCAATCTTTCCATCATCTATTAGCTTGGTTATATTACCCCCATTTGGCAGAAGGGCCAGTTGTAAGATAAAGCAAGTGATGGTGAATGCAGTTGCGGGTAGTTATGACTCTTTCAATTCGGGATTGTACATCTTGAGGATTGATTCTATGTGTGTCAGGTAATGACTGTTTCTGAAAATGGTTTTGAAAACTTTTAATAAAGTTGATTTTTCTCAAAATTTTGCCTTTTACAACACAGACCATTCTTGGACCAAAAAGGGAAAATTTCCAGTGCTCACAGGCTGACTCATATATGATTTCAAAATGGAGAAGTGGAACAAGCATGCTAATCAAACTCTTATGTTGATCAAAATCTTTTTAGTCAAAAAACCAAAATAAAAGGTCAAAGCGATAAACTAGGGGTACATTCAAGTCAGGTTTTCTGTCCTTTCCTCATACTCTCAAGTCCTTATCACCAAGGTCATATTAACTTGTACTTTTTCCTTGAATCGAACATTCGCCGGAATATGCATAGTAATTGCCTCCAGCGATGTCCTTCCGTTGGGCGATCAACTGGCGATGTTTTATTTTGTGCCCATTTTATTCTGACAAGCATAAAAGGGTGTGTTTGGGATGGTTTTTTCTCTATTTTTTTATTATTCCTTTCATTGAGTTGTATTTTGTGTTTTGGTTAGTCCTAGGCTCGACGTCCAATTCAGAATTCATTGAAATGTAACCATTTTCAAATTCAAAATTCAATACAAAAGGTTTTTATGCTCAAGTGGTGCGCCATTCATGCCTTTCATATTTACAACACAAAACTCTTTTATTAAACTTCAAGGATCAAGCCCCGATCAGATTTGTATAAAAGAGAGTTGAAGCTATAGGTTCCCACTCCCAAGCATATATACCAAAAAAAAAAAAAAACAAAAAAAAAAAAAAACAAAAACAAAAAAAAACAAACAAAACAAAAATAAGGGGGCATTTTCTCAGTTTTCTGGCAGTAGCTTGGCGAAGAAGATTACAACTAGTATCATTTGCACAGAATTTCGTCACTCGACTTTACTTCGGCAGCCTCGCTTCATCTTTACTCCTTCGAAGCTCTTGAAGACTCTGTCTTGGCCTGGGTAGAGTTTCCAAAAGAAATTATTTCCCGTCGACCGTCAAATGCGTAGTGCGAAGGTACTCCAAATCGGGCCATGGAGGTGGCCTGTCGTTTCAGCTCTTTGTTCTCATTTTTAGTGCACGAATCTCCCCTCAAGTATCTTTATACATACATTGAAGCAGGGAGAGTTGCGCTGACAGTTGATACACTTCAAACGTCCTGTTCTACAATCGACGGGAAAAGTTAAAGACTGCAGTCATGGTCTCCACGCATGACCTCAGCATATACAAATTAGTCTCGATGTTAGACTGTACTGTCATTATTTGCTCAACTGACATCACTGGAAAGCTGAGAACAGGGGCAGAAGAAGGGGCGCGCGGTTGAGGTTCAACGGAGTCAGAATCAGTCATCTCTATCGTGGACTCGTTAAGGTCTGGAAAGAGAGTGAGAAAATCGCGAGAAGAGGCCATGTTAGGGGAAAGTGATGCAAAAGAAAGGGGTTGCAGAGTGGTGGCAGTGAGAGTTCACAGCTTTTTGCTCTGCCTCTTTCACAGGCCTTGGCTTAAGCAGGGAACAAGGAAGGAGAAGAAGACAAGAGGGAGAGAGAGCCGATGCGATCAAATCAGGGTGGTTGGCTGTTGGCCGGCAGATGCAAATGTCGAAGCCGCGCATCAGGCGCAACATTTGAAGGGAAAGAGAGACAAAAATAGGAGAGAGGAGAGAGACGCGTATATATATATATATATATATATATATATATCTTTGTATGTATATATATCTACTTGTATATACTTTGTATGTGTATGTATATTGATGTATATGTATACTTCTGTTGTGTATACTGATGCCTTTGAACATCGTTTAAACTCGGTTAAAACCTTACCTTTCTTTGTATGAAATACATTGAAATACGCCTATTGGTTACACCATTGTTATTCTTCTCGGTTAAAACCTTCCCTCTCTTCGTATGAAATATGTTGAGATATGCTTGTTGGTTACACCATTGATGTTTACATTGTTAAAACCTTTCCCCTTTCTGTATGAGATACGGTTAAGTATGCTTGTTGGTTACACTACATTTTCACCTTTCACGTGAAACGTGTTAGGATTTGATGTTTATCTAGTTAAAACCTCTCCCCTCTCCGTATGAGATACGGTTAGGTACGCCTGTTGGTTACACCACCTTTGCTCCTTTCACGTGAAACGTGTTAGGATTTGATGTTTACATGGTTAAAACCTTCCCCCTTTCTGTATGCGATACGGTTAGGTATGCCTGTTGGTCACATCACATTTTCTCCTTTCACGTGAAACGTGTTAGGATTTAATGTTAAAACCTCCCCCCTTTCCGTATGAGATACGATTAGGTATGCTTATTGGTTGCATCATATTTTCACCTTTCACGTGAAACGTGTTTGGATTTGATGTTTACTTGGTTAAGACCTTCCCCCCTTTTCGTATGAGATATGATTAGGTATGCTTATTGGGTGCACCACCTTTTCACCTTTCACGTGAAACATATTAAGATTTGATATTACTTGATTAAAACCTTCCCTCTCTCCATATGAGATACGGTTAGATACGTTTGTTGGTTACACCACTATACCTCCTCTCGTGTGAAACGCGTTTGGATTTTGAGATTCATTATTTTCTTCACTCGCGTGAAACGCGTTTGGATCTGAGGGTCACTATTTCTCCTCTTACGTGAGATGTGTTTGGATTTTGAGTTCACCTTTCTTCTATCAATTGAGTTATGGCACATTTAATGCAATGATATGGCACATTTGTATGCGATGCACTCTCTCTATTATTTGTGTTGTGGCACATTTATATGCGTTATACCCTCTGTTATGGTTTATATCATTTGCACGAGGTTTGTCTCATATGTTACTATCTTCATATCTTAATCATCACTCCACGACATTGTATTCTATTATATAATCATGAATTTTCAAAACAACCGGGTACGCGAAGCGTGTGAGTCCAACTTTGAAATTGTATGTCGAGCATGTCATTTGCATTCTGCCCCTAAACTACGCTAGTTTTATCCCTTGTAATGGGATATGTAGGCAACTTTCAGGTTCAACCACTTGCATTGTATCTTGTTTGTTTGCCCAAGTCTTATGGCCTTGTCAAAAGGGTCGTCTTCGGGCTTTGACGTTCACTTATGTCATGAAATGACTTCGAGCTCTATCAAAGAGGGGCAACTGTAGACATCCCATTTTGACCAGCCCTAAGAATTGGGCACTTTCTGTTGATTACCCGATGATGACAATCAGAATGTGTTTCTCATAGAATCATCAGAAGAGAGATAGAATTTGAGCTTTAACCCCAACCTCCACACATTTTTGGCTAAATTATTTTTAGACCTTAAAACCCTTTTTTCAAAATATTTTTTCCAAATGTTTCCACGATGTTCTGAGGCTCCCATTTCGATTAAAATACTGCACTCTTCAGTAAACCGAGTAAGGACAAAATGGAAATATATGGAAGGGAGGTGAACTCTTTGCAAAATATTTAAAAACATCTTCTTTATAAGTTTGGGGTTGAAGGAAATAGGAAGGGATGGAAGAAAACTAGTGTACAAAAAGGATGAGCATCAAATCGTTAAGAAAGAAATGAACAGTCTTCACTAAATTAGGAATATCTCTTTTTACACTTGGAATTTAGATGTGAGGGGACCACCATTGGAAACTAGATTTCTGGGGCTTCAATTTAGACTCAAGAATCACCTAAAACTGAGTCCGGATAAGGGAGATATGCTCATTTGAAGTTAGGCTTAAGAACATATTTTTTTGACCCGGCCCAAGACAACACCAAACCCGCTTTTTTTTTTTTTTTTGGTTCGGTTGGTACACCTCATTACCCATTTTCTAATATATTCATCCCCATGCATATACACTCAGCCTCCATTATCTAGTGCTTGATCCATTAGAGATAAGGCTCCACTTTTGTTTCCCATTAGCTCCATCAGTGCTCCATTAGCTCCATTATCTTCCTTTGTCTTCCACTTTGTCTTCCACCATTTCTCTACTTTCTTAGCCTATATGTATACATCAGATTGTTGAGAGAGAGGAAGAGGATAGATTAAGGAGAGAACATTTGAGCTAGAGAAAAGGGTGAAAAGAGAGAGAAAAGTTGAGTTTTGAGCTAAAAACACTCTTATCTTCCATATACACTCCATACCTTGCATACAAACTGAAATTTCATCTTTTCTATACCCAAAACTCCTCCAAAATTTTTGAAATACTTGAATTTCATTAGCTTTGATCAAAAGGAAGAGTGAGTGTTGGCAAAAGTGAACAAAAACAAGGGAGATAATCACTTTTCACCACATACACCTCTAAGCCATCATTCTAGCAAGAATTCCAAGCTTTCAAATTGAGGATTGAGAACATAATTCAAACACTTGAGAGTGATCAGAAGGAAGTTTGGAAATCATGAAGTTCATCCTTTCCTGAAAAGGTGAATTTTCAATTTATTTCATTTTCTTGTATTTCTTACTTATTTTGCTCTTTTGCTTTGATTTCTTGTTATATTATATATTATTGTAATCTAATTGAAAGTGGTGAGTTGAGAGTCCCATATATATTGTTTTTAGTTCTATTTTAAGCTTGAAAATGAGACTTTCCATGCTTAATGGTTTAATCTCTTCGGAGGTTCATTACTAGGGCATTACATCTCTCTTATGCCAAAAATAAACTTTTTGTTCGACGCTTCTCTTCATTAGTTAATGCAATTATCACTTTTGGACAAAATGATTAAAGAATGGAAAGGTAATAAAAAAGGCTAATAAAAATTGAGTTGAGTTCTATCGGACATCATATTGAACCCATTGTCTTTCTTACTTATTTTCCCCTTTTGCTTTGATTTCTTGTTATATTATATATTATTGTAATCTAACTGAAAGTGGTGAGTTGAGACTCCCATATATATTGTTTTTAGTTTTGTTTTTATTATGGAAATCTAAGAAAATAGAGTTTGACCGAGCCTATCGAGCTACCCAGCCCGTTAGTTGGTCGGGTAGCCACCTAAAAGTACACCATCGCACCCGCAACCTTCATGACTGTGCCAGCGACCTCTAGGTAAAATCGGGCAGCCTTCCAACGTTAAGAAGATCAACCTCCGATGGTGTTTAAGGCGCTTGAAGCTGCGATTTTCTTATGTTTATTTTATTTTGAATGTTTGTGAGGATTTTTATATTGTGTTATAATATTTATTTATCTAACTCGGATTTCTAATATTTAAAATATTGTAATAATTCCTCGCCTCGTTTCTTTCTATCCTATTCTTTTACTTGCTTTCTTTATTTGTGAATATGCATCATATTTTTTTTTCATTATATCCATGCTTTGCATCCATATTTCATACATCTTGATTCAGCTAAGTTTGCATTTGTGTATTTAATCAATTCTGATGTGATTATATCCGCTACCTCATATTTTTTAGATGATTCACATGTCAAATCTTAGAAGCCGAATCTTTAGTTGCATCTCATGAGTGAATTAGATTAGGATTTTGTATATGAGATCATATATGTTTTACCAACTTAGTTTTGTAGCTGTTTGTGGACGTCGGTAAATATGTAAGTTTTTATGCTTTAGTATCCTGCTTGTGTGTATTTTTCTTATTATGTTTAAGCATCCTACCATGTAGCTACTTACTTACTTGATATAACTGTATGAATGCTAGTGGATGGAGGTTGTGTCGCTTAATTTAGAATGATGTTGATTTTTCATGTTTGTAAACTCGATTTATTTAGGTTATACATCTTCAAAACTCTTTTAAAATACATGAAATCAAATTGTTCCAAAATGAATGGCATAGTCTATACTTGTATGCTTTACATAGTAAATTTTAGGATTTCTTAAATAATCAGAACATGAACATATAAAGGAAATAAAAACCATATCATGGTTAGTAAAGGCCGATCTTTTGATCGGGTGAGCGAGGGTGCTTAGTTAATGACCTTCCCCCCTTCATACCTAAGGTTCCTAGCCAAACATCCTTGGTGACGACGAACAGTGGCCTTGGCACAAGTCACGGGTTTTTTAATTTTTTCAAAATAAATATTAGGTGGTGACTTTGAGATCTGATGACGCAGTCCATTTCTAGCATTTTTTTTTGAAATAAAATGAATTTTCTAAAAGTTGCTAAATGTGGACTCTCATCTACATTTCACATTTTACTCGTGAGACTAGATCAAAGAGACTGAAGGTCCAAACAGTTTAACGCGCACGGGTACCCCTCGAGGCATGCTACAACGCCACGTGGCCAAGATAGCTCTGAGATGTCGGCTAAGGTGCCACGTGGATGAGTGATGTTTGCCGAGGTGATCACGACATTGCCGAGATATTCTTTAGTAATGTTGGAGTCCCGAGATATTCGAATTGGGGACAAGAGTCCTAGAACAGAAGAGGCTCTCAGTCTGGATAAGGATAAGACTCATGAGTAGTTTATCCTTATCTAGCCAAGAGTTCAGGATAAACATTGAGCTTGAGTCCTACGAAGTGAGACTTCTAGGCGACCAGGTCATTGCTAGTTATAAAAGTGAGGCACTCTCGTGGGTCTGAGGTATGTGTGTTTTTTGACTTGAGAGTTTAAGTACTATTTTGATATCTGTGAGAGATAAGATTACTGACTTGATCGTCGGAATGCCCCAGATGGACGAACTATCTCAGTATTCTTATTTTCTTGTTTGCAGGTGGTTGACTTAATCTATTCTGTCATTATTCTCTAGTTAAGTTTCGTATTTGATTGTGTGGTCGGAAATTAATACCCACATGTTACAACTTACTAATCGGGAATGAATCCTAAATACCATCATGAGCAAAGTGAAAGACGAATTCAAAACATTAATAAGTGATTAAAACATTATGACAAGCTATTGGTAGGTAAAACTAGTTAGTACTGATATATAAGATAGTTTTAAATTATAAAATAAATAACGTAAAATCTAAGCTACATAATTTATAAATCACCATGATATCAATATTTTGTACTTTGATTTAATAAAACTCTCTCTTGACTTTAATTATTTTATTTGAGATTAAAATCAATTTTTGTTTGTCAATATATAGGCTATTTTAATCAAAAAAATCATTACAACTTATCTTATCACAATTTTTTTTTTTTTTTTTCTAGGCATCTTTTGGTAAAATGTCAAAAGATTAAAATGATCAATTCCAAAACAAATGAGTAAGTGATATATAAACAAAAATTGTAAGAAAATTTGTACATAGAATGATACAACTATAATAAAAATTATCATTTTAAAATAAAGTATTCATTTAAATGATATTTATCATAAATATAATCACGACAACCCTATGATGACAAATTTTGTATTTTTTTAACATATAAATAGCATTTTTCATTTAGAAAGAGGGTTAAGTTTCTACCTCCCTGCTTCTTCAACAAGGGAAATGCTATCACAAAAATGCATAATTTTATTAAAAATTTCAAAATATTAATTATAACATGTATAATCTCGTTATAAACTAATGCATCAAAAAATATCGTAATGAAGTCACGAATTTTTGAAATATCAACTCTAAAACTTTGGACATTTTTATTATGCTAATTTGTAATGAAATTATACATTTTATAATTAATATTACAAAATTTTATAATAAAAATACATATTTTTATGAGAGGATGCTTTTTTTCTTTTTCTTTTTTTATCATAGGATTTCCCTGCAACAAATGTTTGAGTATAACTGGTCTGATATGTGACTTCCACTAGACAACATGGCAATCAAGCATTGGTTAAAGTTGTAGAAAGCATGATTGCCACGTGGACCTTGTTGTTCAACTTTCACAATAATTCCAGAGACAATAGGTAATTAGGCCTGAGTTTGTTGTGGTTTGGCCAAAAAAAAAAAAAATATTGGTTTTTTTGAGTTGAGATTTTTTTAGTTTGAGATTAAAAAGTATGTTTGAATTCATTTTTTTATATTTTTGTGAGAGAAAAAATAAAATAATTATTATTTAGATGATATTTTATTTTATTGACTTTTTAATATATTTTATCTTTTAATGACTAATTTAGTTCCAACCACCCCAACCCAATTCACATAGCCAAAGGAAGCCATATTTTGCAATTATACTATGATTTGCAATATAAGTTTTATATTTTTATTTTTGTATGATGATGTTATTTCTTTTCATTGAGATGTGTATGGTTCCTCGTTTGCGAATATGTTATTTTAGTAATTTCTTAAATTTTTATGAAAAGATGTGCAGAAAAATAGAGAGAGTAATGTGATAATTTATAGTGATTTTTTAACTTTTTACTAAAATTGAAAGTTGCTAAACTATAAGAATATTTTTTATTTTGACTTTTCAAATAAGACTAACATTTTGGAACATCCTAAAATGGGAAAAGGACTAACAAAATAAGATAGAGGGAGTAATTAATTCTTAAATAAATTAACTAACATATGACTCCCATGTCATTAGAAAGGGAAACCCTAAGGGGAGCAACCATTTGCACTCTATTATAAATTGGTGTAATTTTATTACAGAATTTTGTAATATCAATTACAAAATGTGTAACCATGTCATAAATTGACGTAATAAAAAATGTCATAACTAAATTACAAAATTTTGTAACATAAATCATAAAATTTTAGATATTTTATTATACTAATTTGTAATGAAATTATATATTTTATGATTGATATTATAAAACTTTATAATAAAATTATATCAATTTATAATAAAACGCATACACCACTAAAGAGTGCGTACCATGGACTTTCCTCAACACAAATAGTCATGACAAGTAGAAAGAGATCATCATTAAGGTTTTGATAACCCCAACCTTAATTCCTCCATTTTATAACTAGCATAGTAAACGCAATTTACCTAAGTGCTCAATCTAGACCAAGTCCTCCACCTCACACCGAGTCCTCCACTTCATAATGGACTATGGAAAACGCAGACCAAGTCCTTCACCTCACACCGAGTCCGCCACTTCATCACAGATTATGGAAAACGCAGACCGAGTCCTCCAGCTCACACCAAGTCCTCCACTTCATAACAGATTATGAAAAACGTAATTGAGTAAATTACACTTTGCATCCCTTAACTTCGTATGAAATCTCATTTTGATCCTTATATATAAGATCATAGCAGTCAATTTCTTACACTTTTGTTCAAATCTCACTTTAGTCCATGTACATGAAATTGTGACAATCAACCCCTTGTACTTTTGATAAAAATCTTATTTTGGTCCCCACACAAATGTCAGTGTCTCCTTTCTATTACTCAATTGTTAAAATCTTTAACAGAATCTAATTATGTGATAAAAATGTCACTACGACATGAGGGTAAAAAAAAAAATCATCTACATTTTTCACCAACAGACACTTTATCTCAAAATTTACATCAAAATACGACTATATTAGGCTAAAACAAAATGCAGATTATGAACAATTAAGAAGATAAATTAGAGATTTGCATAAATTGGAATCACGAAACTCTGTTTTTCACGGTAACAGAGTCTTCTGTCCACTCATCTTTATTTCTCTTTGATTTCTTTGTCCAAATTTTCTTTTCTTTTTTTTTTTTTTTTAAATTTCAAAAGCTCTACTTTCTTATCTTTCCATTCCAATTTTTACCATACAAACATATATATTGTATTATATAACTCTCATTTGCTTATCACGTAAGACAAAGTGTATTGGTGGGAAACATGGATGATTTTTCTCTCTTATCTTCATTTCGTAGTCATTTTTGTCACATGACTAGATTTTGTTATGAATTTAAAAATGAAGTAACAATAGAGGGACATTGACAATTGTATAAGGACCAAAGTGGGATTTGAGTAAAAGTGTAGGGAGTTAACTGTCACGATTTTATGTGTAGCGACCAAAGTGAGATTTAACTAAAAGTACAAGGGATTAACTGTCATGATTTCATGTGTAGGGATCAAACTGAGATTTGGTGCAAAGTGTAATTTACCCAATGCAATTCACGTAAGTGTCAAACCTACCTCAAGTCTCCCACTTTATACGTAATTAGCGCATGTCACATGTGATTCGTGTACAATTTAAATAAATAAAAATAAAACAAAATATTTATTACATATTGCGTGTCACTCAAATTATAAGAATTTTTTTTTTTTTTACCAAGTTTTAGATTTGAGTCTCACTTTGTTCTCTATCTAATTTTTTTTAATAATAAAAAATTAGACACTTAACATAAAAGAGAACAAATTTCAGAATACCACCAAAACTGTTCACTTAACATAGGGTTTATTTATATCTATATAATAATATCGATATAAATAAATATAATAAACCCAATTAATGTTGGTACCTTCTCCTCAACCTCTTCCTACTCGCTCTTCTTGATCGTCGTCAATCAAGCTGATAGTCCAAAGATTCTTTCAAGCCAAAAATAATAAAAAAAATATATTAAAAAATCTATTATAATTATGACTTTAGAAACTGTAAAACATCAAAGACTTCGAACGTGCGGGTAGGGTTGCAACTTAAACAACTTCAACTTGAACAATTTCAGTCTAGTTTGAAATTTTCTAAGACTAAAGCAATATAAATTTGAATTTGGAACAAGCTTGGCAAAAATTTGAAAGTCCGAAATAAATTTTGGTCGAGTTTGAAGTGAAATACCAAATAACCCAAGACTCAATTTGTACACATAAATATATTATAGATTATTAGTGATTGTATGATATTAAAATAATTTAGATCGTTTGATCATATTTAATATATATGTTGGCTTGTTTTAAAAATGTAATTTGTGCTTGCCAGCAAGGATCAATAAGTCCTTACAGATATATTGAATGCCAACCAATTAACCAGACGATTGCTTCGAAATTCTTTTAGCCTCAATGAAGATGACTTTTACTGGTGGCTTATTTTAGGAGAAAATCCAGAAGAAATAATCATAAAAGTAACAGAAAATGGGAGAAACAGTGTCAGAAATCAAATTTTATTAAGTAAACAAAAGTTTACAATTGTGCCTTCACACTTTCACAGCTTCGAAGGGGATTACAACAGCAGACTAACTTAGAGCTACTCCTAGGAATTTAAAGTGCAGTGCAGGAAAGTAAAGAACTGGAAAATTAAGGATTGGAAATGTAAAGAACTGGAAAATGTAAAGTAAAATAAATTGGTTTCTGGATCTAGGTCTGGTGCCCTCTTTGTCAGCCTTCTCCTTTATTTATACACTTTGATGGTAATCGTCGAAGTGGCTGATAACCGTCGAAGTGGATGCTAACTATTGAAGTAACTTCCACGATCACTGGTCATGGCTCCAAACAACTTGCCTCCACTAAGTCACTCTTCCAATTGGGCTTCCCTCCTAAATTTGAATTCAAACGTTAAGCAACCGTTTGGCCATGTCACCTTACACATCGTGAATGTTCCAGTGTTTCGCAGATCTATCACCATTGATATAAGTTGTTACATGTTTGTTGATGATTGGAGACCTTCATTGATTTTCCAAATTACCCCTTATGAACCACGTGTCAGGCTGTGACTGGCTTGTACAAATTATATTCCCAACATTACCCCCCTCACTAATATAACCAGAATTTGGTGATATTAGTGGATCCATGCACTATACGTTTTCTGGGGCATATCACCCACGATGTAGGGTGTGCATGGTGATGAGTTGTTCTGGAAGTATAACCGTCTTCAAACAATGTCCATAAATCAAAACATTGAACTTTCCTTTGCTGTTTGAACTTTTACCCGCACTAACTGAGCAAACGAAGAGACTAATACTTTCTTTATGGCTAACCACTCCCTCTTCCACATTGATCAAGAATATGAAGAGGCAATGGACAATGATAGCTATAGCGATTTTGGTTTAGACCTGACCCATTTATGGTTTTTGAATCCAAGAAACCCATATTTGTAGCCATTGTTCTTCTTTCTTTTCTTGTTTTGTTTTGCTCCTAGGTTCGACACCAGCCTTGGTGGTGTCAACATTGCCTCATTGTTGTGCTCTTGGTGTTGTTACCGGATTTTGGGTTCGACACCAGTCTTGGTGGTGTCGACACTTGTCTTGTTGTTGGCTTCTAGAGTCGACACCACAGGTTCCTAGCGTCGACCCTTCATTGCTGTTTTGTTCTGGGTTTGGCTACCAAAATTTGGTGTTGACACCATGGGTTCTAGGTCGATACCTTGTCTGCAGCAAACATTAGTGTCTTAGGTTTTCTTCATGAGGGTCGACACCACTACCTTGGGGATTAGCCCTTGCGTGTATTTTCCAGAAATTTGGTTCGATTTTGGGGTTTACTTTTTTGGGTTTTGACTTATTCCTTTTGTTGACCTTGGGGCTATTATTCTATTAGTACCTAGCCACTATAAGTACACTCCAAAACACTTTTCCCTCATTATTTTCCTTTTCTTTTCTCACTTCACTCATGATTCCCTTCTTCTCTCTCTAAACTCAACTTTTTCTTACTTAGATCTTTAGATCTACTCACCTAGAGATATCTTCTCATCTTGATCCTTTGAGATAGATTGTAGATCATGTCAAGGGCCTTCTTTTGATCCAAGAGGTTCGTGGTTTCATTAACGTTGAGTTTTCTCCAAGTTCTCCTCTTTCTCTTCTATACTTGAGGTAGGGATTTCTAGACCTTTGGTATGATTTACCTTAGTTATTTGTTATTTCAATGATCTAGTGATTTGGGTTTTCTGGGTTAAAATCTGGTGAAGGGGTTTCAAATGGATATTTGGAAAAAGTTGTGGGTATGTATTTGTGGATGACTTATGATGAAATGATAGATTTTTATCCTTGGAATTGATTTATAAAGAAAAAGGAGATTTTGCCCTAAAATCTTGGATATTTGATTTCGTAAAAAAGAAATGGAAATGATGTTGGGTTTTATATAATTGGAATGATGTCTTTCTCTACTTAAAATTGATTTTGAAAGAAAATGAGGTTTTGTTCTAAGACCATGGGTTTTGACTTGTGTTGGAAAACATTGAAATATGATATTGGTTTTGTAAGATTGGAAATAATGTGACTATTGATGATGACGGCGGAGTTGTATATGTAATATCGCTCACATCTTGGAAATGATGAAAGTATGTATTACTATTGAAATTTTCTATTGATTAGAGATATCTGTTTTGGGCTACCGGTAGTTAATAGCTTTGATTGTCGTAGAAATTGTATGAGGATTAGGTGAATTAAAACAAATTTCTCATTCATCTGCATTGAGCATTGTTACATACTTAACATGTTGTAAATGTTATTGTTTTGAGAAAAATGGGTGAATCTGGGAAGTAAGTGTTGTCACGTTGAAATAAGTTGGCATGAGTGTCTATGGTGAAAATCCTAAAACCCGCCCGTATACATGGGTGCCGATCTCATGGACAAATTTTTCATGAAATGGCAATAGTAGTGTTTGTATAGCCTACGTTTACATGGTTGCTGGTTTATGATTTCCTACAGATGAAATTTTCGTGAAAGGTTGTATTTGTTTTGGCATTTCAGGAGTTTTTGATTCACTGCCCTATTTTCTGTTATAAACAAAGATATTCTATGAATTGTGATATAAAACTGGCTTTGCAAGGTTTTGAAAAGAGATATAAAAGATGTTTTGGCATGCGCATTGCATATGCATTCACCGTATGACTTCGTTAAGATTCATACACTGTGTTGTAGCATCTCTACTGGGCTTTGGCTTACCCTATGCAGAAAATAACTTTTAGGTGCTGATGATATGCCTTCGCCAAGGATGTAGCTTGGGAGGACATGGAGCCAAGAGCTTCTGTTGTTATTGTTGTATTTATTTTATACAAGCCTAGAGCTTTATTTATATTAAGTTTAAACTCACTTTTGCTGTAACCAAGTATCGTTTTGCAAAGTTGTACCGTTTGAGGCATTTATTATCTATATAACCTTTTATTTCATTCCTCTTGTATATGTCATATGCTGTAGGCCCATGATGTAGGATTTATGAATGTATATTGCATATGCCACCTTTTGTACATCGAACTTTCATTAATGCACAGTTATTATTTAGCACGTGTAACTTCTATTGAATATTTATGAGTTGGGTTATTGTACTTATTTCAGAGCGTTACAACTTGGTATCAGAGTATACCGGGTTTGAATACTTTGGGTATGTGGGAAGTGTTTCTTACCACAGTGGGTTTGTCTCGCTTGATAGAGATGTTTGTATATTTAGTATGCTATGTGATAACATGCTTATGTGATTAAATGAGTGTGAGATTTAATTTCTAAGATATTGATTGGGTCTACGAGTTTCTAGAAGTTTTGTTGGAAGAGTACTTGATCACTGCTATTTCTAATTAGAACTCCGGCAATGTCGCGGGACGATCATTATCTAGAAAGGAAGTTCGTTTGTGTTTATGTGATAAAGTGCTTAATTGGAGTGACTTTTTGTGTTATTAGTGTTGTGGAATGAAGGAGATTTTGTTGAGGGCACCATTATTTATGTGCTAAACTTGTTATGTTTATTCTTGATTACGATGTCTAGGTGAGGAAGTGTCGATTTCTATCATTCCACACAGGAATAATTGAGGAAACAATTTTTTGACTTGGGCCAAGGTACTACACCTTTGGCACAGTTTGAGGCGTGGTTTACTAACCTGTCGAGATTTGCTCTAGAGTTGGTAGAAACCGAGGAGCTTCGTGGTTCGGAGTTTGAGAGAAGGTTGTGTGACAACATCCGAGGGAGGATTGCCGGGTCTTGGTATAGAAGTTATTATAGGCTTGTAGAAGCTGTGGCTTATGTGGAAGCTGCGGTCTTAGTCATGGGACGGAGTGGAGAGAAGGCCATTTCGACGACTCCTATAACTCAAGGTTGTGGTAGACCTTTTAAGAACCAGAGGAGGAAGGCAAGGTTGATGGCACAACTGAAAATTATACCACCAGAATCATCTAGTCAGTTGGGGTCTTGGGCGACTAGAGGCTCGCAGGGAGAGAAATCATCAGGACCTTTACTCGTTCAGACTTTGAACCCGTTACATAATTAAGGACCACCTACGTGCTCTAAGTACGGCCAGTCGGGCCATATTAGACATTATTACTGCCAACATGGGACATCTTTGTGTGTATCAGAGTCTAGTCAGACTCAGACTTATCCATCTAGGCAGGGCCAATACCGACACAGGAACCTAGCAGGCCAGACTTCGAGGGTCTCTAGTGAGTCAAACTTTCAACCATCGAATGGAGAGTTACGAGTTTGTTTCAGGTGTGGCCAGCTAGGACACATCAATAGTTCTTGTCCTTGGCGTGTACGCTCTGAGGGTATCTCGGGGTTTGAGAATAACCAATTTTAGCAGTCCAATGAGGGACAATAACGGTGGTAGTACTGGTGGGGTAGTTTCGTTTTGGTTATCCTGTTTTTGTAACTGGTGGGTTATCGTTTTGTAATCTTTATGACTTGTTTTCTAACCAATAGGTTTTGGGGATGTTGTGACATCATGACTGCTTGCTTATATATGTATATTTCCTTATTTATTTCCATGGATTGGAGCATGCAATGACTTTAAAGTTTAGGTAATGTGATAAATTGTTGTGGAATTAGAAAATTTGCATATTAATGTGTATGTACGATTGTGATTTGATTTGGGAAGGTCATGGTTGGTGAGCCTTATTTTGAAGTTGAGATGGTTGTCGAGTAATGTGTGTTCTGGTTAGGGTTACCTTGGGGTGAGTAGAGTTGTACTTGTCGAATGTGTATAGTTTTGTTGAGTATTCCCTATTGAATTTTTTATTAGTGTTAGGGGCCTTGGTCTTTGGTTGTGAAGGTTCTTGGAGGGGATGTGAAATGTGTGATTGACACTAGGTTGCTAATAATGTAAAGTTGTTTTCAAGAGTGAGAGTGGTTGGTTTTGGTCCCGAAGAGTCCACCTTGGATCTAAGGGTGAGTGAGTACAGATGTGTGGAATCTTATGTAAGGGTGAAGAGTTGTCAGTAGTGTATTTTGATGGCATTGATGTTTAGGTGCTTGGGCATTGTTGGCATTATTACGAGTTGAGTGTTTTAAGATCGACGATATTTGGAAAGTGTGTTGTTTAAGTCTATATGTGTTGCGTGCATTTGTTAGGGTTTTATCAAGGTATTGGTTCAGTAAGTGTTGGCAACAGGTAGGCTGGCCAGGATAGGTGCTGGTATAAAATGAAGGATCAAGGGTTGACCTTGTCGATTACCAAAGATTTTGTGTGTTGTGGTGGTTCGTTATTAGATTTAGTTTTGCCACATGTTAGCGGTGGTGTTGGAGTGTGGTAAACTTTTGTGAGTTGACTCAATGCGAGAGAGTAGGATTATGTGATTGGGTTGTGATGAATCCAATGGGGATTGAGAGTGCATTGGCATAATGAGGAGTTAGTGTAAAGTAACCCACTTGGGGTTAAGGGTGAGATGTGGCGTACTGAATAGTGGGGTTTTGTTTTATGTACTATGTATCGGTGCATGGTTGGGGGTTGTTTGATGATGTATCGAAAGGGATTGGTCATGGGACCATCCTAGGAGGTTTCCTTAACGTAGCAATAGTGTGTTTAATATGGTTAAGAGTGGTCTAATGTCCGGTAGTGCTGAGTCACTTTGGTGGGTGTTTGTTGTTTGGTTTGGGAGTGAAACTCCGAGTGGTGTAGTGAGATTGTGTAGAGTGATTGGTGTGCTAGGTCAGGGTTGTTTTTTATCTTATCAGTCCGGGTATGCGTAGTGTGAGGTATTTGATTGCCACGGTGGTATGTGTGAGCTAGTCTGAGGATGTGGATTGTGTGTTTGGTCTTTAAGAGTCCAGCTTGGATGCATACATGGATTGCGGATGTGCTTTCCATATAGGCATGGGTGTGATGGGCTATTTGAGATTAAGTGCGATATGAGATAACTTTGAGGGATCCATCGTAACTCAAGGAATGTCTAAGAGTGTGTGTGGAACTCTATCTTGGAGTTGATGAGGTTAGGCAGGATGTCAGTGTTGATGTGGAGTTAAGTGGTGCGTTAGTGTTTGTAGGCCAGTGTAAGGTCGTTAGATTGGTATCCAGGTTGGTTGACATATAGTCGTCTCGGGAATAGGTCGGCGTTGGATATGAGGGATGCGTGATTGAACAGTGTCATAGTATCGACTATTAGTGTTAAGTCTTGTATAAACAAGCCGGAAATTATTGTGAGTTTGGAGTAATTGGTTTAGAGTTACAAGTGGAAACTTTGGTTTGGTGGGTGCTTTGCGCCATTATGTGATGAGTGGTTGTGAGATTTCTTTTTGGGTTGTTGGCACTTGGGAATTTTCTAGGGATTTTTTTTTTTTAAATTGTAAAATTTTTACGTGGGTGTTGTTGGGTGACCGTGTGGTAGTTGGCTAGTGGAATGTCAAGAAAGTGATTTTTGGGAAAAACAAGTTTCTTTTGGCATTGCGGCCATGGATTTTTCTCTTTATTTAGAAATGTAAGTTTTCAGTTTAATAAGAAGTTGAACCTAACAAATCATGAGAGTAAAGAGAGTTTTGAAATCTAAATAACAATTTTGGTTTTCGAAAAATAGCATGGTTTAAATCTTTGGATTTTGTTAGGGCAGGTCAAAAAATATATTTTTGGTTATAGGCGGTGCGAGGTTAAGCACCTTTTGAGAGATATAGTATTTTCAGGAAAAATGAATCAAGGAGATTTTTTTTTAAAACCTGGATGAGTCGTATTCTTTTTGTATTGGGGGGTGTCTCATGATCTAGTCTGAGTTGCTAGTTATGTGTTGAGTAGTCATTTGGTGGGGAGCTTAGACTTTATCGGGAGTTAATGTGTCATAATGTTGTCTGTTTAACAGTGTTTTATTTCGTGTTCTCGTCTTATGAGAGTTGGCTGAGAGCCTTATGTGCGAGTGATTTCCTTATCCTCTGTGTTTGAGTGTTAGGCACTCAGTGATGGTTTGGGGTATTATAGGTAGTGGAGACATGGTGGACGTCTTTGAGTTCAGGTTGTCGTGTCGTTGTTGTCTAGGGTGGTTATTTCGTGTTTCGTAGAGCACTGCGAGTTGTGTCGGTCGGAGAGACATCCATGTTCGTTTCTTGTTGTTGGTTGTTCGGATGTCTTTGGGCCAGGAGACGTTGACCGGGATCCAGGAAGTTATCCCAAATGGATTTAGACTTATGTTGGTGTTGAATTTTTTTTCATAGTTAGTGACCACCTTATTCCAGCATTTTTCCTGAGTTTCGGGTAAATGAGGACGCCTTGTATGAAGGGAGACTGGTTCGGATTTTAGATACTCGGGATCAAGTTTTAAGAGGTAAGGCTAGTCCATTGGTTTAGGTGTCGTGGCGACACCATGGGGTTGAGGAAGCAACTTGGAACGTGAAGTTGTAGTCCGTGAGAAGTATCCAAACCTATTTGTTAATGTTTAAGACTTGTATTGAAGATTTTATTCATATTGTGAAATATGTAAACATTGTATATGTTTTGGGAATGTGAATTGTGCTGTTGTGTACTGGATGAGGTCATTTTATCATTCTGTTAATGTTGGTAATCAATGGAATTGAGTCACTGTGGTTATTGCTTTGATTTAAATTCT
The DNA here is from genome assembly GCF_055761805.1 of Camellia sinensis. Classification (NCBI taxonomy): domain Eukaryota; kingdom Viridiplantae; phylum Streptophyta; class Magnoliopsida; order Ericales; family Theaceae; genus Camellia; species Camellia sinensis. The sequence goes on from NC_138962.1 coordinate 96,273,284, forward strand.
AGGGAGGAAATTCCATAAGAGGGGAGATTATAGTGATTCTGGTTTAGACCCGACTCATTTATCACTTTTGAATCCGGGAAACTCATATCCATAGTCGTTGTTCTTCTTTCTTTCCTTGTTTTGTTCTGCCCCTGGGGTCGACACCATCCTTGGTGGTGTCGACACTACTTTGTTACTATGCTCTTGGTGTTGCTACTGGATTTTGGGGTCGACACTAGTCTTGGTGGTGTCGACACCTGTCTTGTTGTTGGCTTCTTGGGCCGACACCATGGGTTGGTAGGGTTGACCCTTCCTTGTTGTTTTGTTCTGGGTTTGGCTACTGAAATTTGGTGTCGACACCACAGGTTCTAGGGGTCGACACCTTGTTTGTAGGAAACATTAGTGTCTCAGCTTTTCTTCTTAAGGGTCGACCCCACTGCCATGGGGGTTGACCTCTGCGTGTATTTTCCAGATTTTTAGTTCGGTTTATACTTTACTTTTTGGGGTTTTGACTTATTCCTTTTGTTGATCTTGGGGCTATTATTCTATTAGTACTTAGCCACTATAAATACACTCCAAAACACTTTTCCCTCATTATTTTCCTTCTATTTTCCCTTTTCACTCGTGATATCCCTTTTCTCTCTCTAAACTCAACATTTTCATACTTAGATCTTTAGATCTACTCACCTAGAGGTATCTTCTCATCTTGGTCCTTTGAGATAGATTGTAGATCGTGTCAAGGGCCTTCTTTTGATCCAAGATGTTCGTGGTTTCATCAACGTTGAGTTTTCTCTGAGTTCTCCTTTTTCTCTTCTATGCTTGAGGTAAGGATTTCTAAACCTTTGGTATGATTTTTACCTTAGTTATTTGTTATTTCAAATGATCTAGTGATTTGGGTGTTTTGAGTTAAAATCTAGTGTTTGGATTTTGAAGTATAAAAAGGGGAGGGGGGTTTCAAATGAATTTTTGAAAAACGTTATGGGTATGTATTTGTGGATGAGTTATGATGAAATGATTGATTTTTATCCTTGGAATTGATTTATAAAGAAAATTGCGATTTTGTCCTAAAATCTTAAATATTTGATTTTGTAAAAAGGAAACAGAAATGATGTTGGGCTTTATGTAATTGTAATGATGTCTTTCTCTACTCAAAACTGATTTTGAAAGAAAATGAGGTTTTGTTCTAAGACCATGGGTTTTGACTTGTGTTGGAAAATATTGAAAAATGATGTTGGTTTTGTAAGATTGGAAAGAATGTGGATATTGATGATGACGGTGGAGTTAGATATGTAATATCACTCACATCTTGGAAATGATGAGAGTATGTATTACTATTGAAATTTTCTATTGATTAGAGATATTTGTTTTGGACTATCGGTGGAGGGTAGCTTTGATTGTTATAGAATTGCATGAGGATTAAGTGAATTAAAACCAATTTCTTATTCATCTGCATTAAGCATTATTGCATACCTAACACGTTGTAAATGTCACCATTTTGAGAAAAATTGGTGAATTTGCGAAGTAAGTGCTGTCTCGTTAAAATAAGTTGGCTTGAGTGTCCATGGTGAAAGTCTTAAAAACCACGCGTATACATGGGTGTCAATCCCGCGGATGAAATTTTCTTGAATTGGAAATAGTATTGTTTGTATAGCCTACGTTTACATGGGTGCCGGTTTATGGTTTCCTACGAACGAAATTTCCAAGAAAAGTTGTATTTGTTTTGGAATTTTTGAAGTTTGTGATTCACTGTCCTGTTTTCTATTGTAAAGAAAGATATTCTATGAATTGTGATATAAAACCGGCTTTGCACGATTTTGAAAAGAGGTACAAAAAAATGTTTTGCATGAGCATTGCATATGCATTCACCTTATGACTTCGTTAAGATTCATACACTATGTTATAGTATCTCTATTGGGTTTTGGTTTACCCTATGTGAAAAACAACTTTCAAGTGCTGATAATATGCCCCAGCCAATGGCGTAGCTTGGGAGGACATGGAACCAAGAGCTTCTGTTGTTATTGTTGTATTTATTTTGTACAAGCCTAGGGATTTATTTGTATTGTGTTTAAATTCACTTGTGTTGTAACCAAGCATCGTCTTGGAAAGCTGTAGCCTTTAAGACATTTATTATCTACATAACCTTTTATTTCATTCCTCTTGTATGTGTCATATGTTGTAGACCCATGATGTAGGATTTATGAATGTATATTGCATATGTCACCTTTTGTACATCGAACTCTCATTAATGCAGGGTTATTATTCGGCATGTGTAATTTCTATTGAATGTTGATGAGTTGGGTTATTGTACTTATTTCAGGGCGTTACAATAGCCACGCTAAAAAGAATTTCCATGCATTTATTCTCCATGCTTACCCTACTCCTTTTATACAAGTTATGGAGGATTTCGCAGAATGCAAACCTTTAGAACATTAATTTGAGGCTTTCACAGAGTATAAACCTTTAGAATAATAGCTTGCTCATATGGACCTCGAAAGATCTTCATCTGCCCCAAAGATTTCTGCTTAGGATGAGGCTGTTGTTGCCTCTTCTTCAAAGGCTACTGGCTGGAACATCTGGCTAGAACCATCCCAACCTCAGACAAGGAAGCGAATTCATCGCAGACTTGTTGAATTCGACTACCCCATTTCGGTTCCTCCTTCCTCCCACAGGTCAATGGTATAGCCTTATGTACCATTTGGCCGCCTTTGCTGCCTGGAAGACAACCTGCCTTCAGTGTGGTACACCTCCTCTTTGCCAATGAGAATAGTGCAGAAGACCCCCAATCTAATCGAAGCTTTGGGACTCTGCCCTGTGCTCTTGGCCAAGAAGGCAAAGCTTTGCTCTTCTGACTGGCTGGAGCGTGTGAATGAGCACTGATTCCCCTTTCTTTTGGAATGGACCCATCTGCACCCCCTCATTTCCTCAAAATCCTAATTGGATTGAGGAATTGAAGCTCACCATTTTCGAGGGCCAGCACTTTCCCTCATACCAAGCTCTAGTTCCTCCAACTACTTTCCAGTAGTATAAGGCCCAAACCCTGCTTGTTGCCTTCTCCCATTTGTTCTTTAAAGTGCTTTTGAGATGATGTCCCCCACAAGAATATTCTATGGGCTTGTGACATAGTCTCTCGAAGCCACATTCTCAACCTAAAAGCCCAAACAGAACTCTACACCTTCCTGGACCAACTCTCTCTTTTGCTTAATTGGCATAAGAACACCCTGGTCACCAGTGAATCACTGGATGAGATCTTTGCCACCCGTATTCAAACCTAGTACGAAGTAGAGAATCTTCTTGAAGGATACGAAGCCTTCAAGACCAGTGATTCAGTAAACTGGGATGATGTGGATATGGATGAGGTGGTAAAACAAACGGAGTTTGAGATGAAAGCCCAACAACTCTTCCACCAAATAAGGGCTCACCAACTGTAAAAGCCCCATTTAAATAGGATTGAGAATAGGTTAGAGAGAGAACAAATGTTCATTGAGCACTGTTGGACTATGTTCCATGACCTTGTAACCTTTTCCATTCCTTATTTTTATGAAATAGAAAATATAATCAAGTAGGCCCCTTAATGTAATTATTAGTTTATTTAATAAAATATGGGTCTCTTTGTTTCAATGACATGGCTTGTACTTGCTTTAATGCATGCTTTTAAATTTTAAAAGTTTACTAACATATCAGTAAATACTGGCTTCGAAGTAACCCACTTTTTCGAAACCAAATCAAGCATTTCGAAGCGCACTTTCTCTTTTCTCAAGATAACCCAAAATGCCCATCGAACGAAATTCTCTTGATAGAAAGGCCAACAAGTGACTACTTGCTTCGAAGTAACTCACCTTTTTTCTTTTTTTTTTTGAAAACAAATCAAGCAGTTCAAAGTAGACTTCCTTTCTTCTAAAGATAGAAAAATGCCCTTCGAAGGAAACTCACATGATAAGGAATCCAACAAGTGTACTTTCCACACCTTCGAAATACTAAATGGCTCTTCTATTCCAAACGGGTCAAATAAAACACGGATAACTTGGAGCCACTTAACCCATCAGACCAAAATGGGCAACTTGGACAAGAAGGTATAAAGCCCTAATTTTCATGCTCTTATCTATCCACTTGTCCATTTTAACTCTTATTCTCACTCTCACTTGCCCCTGCTCTTACCTCAGCTCTTACTCTTCCTTCCGTTGCTCTCATTTCTCTTTCGATTTCTTACCAATGGTTGCTCTCCCTTTGCAAATATTCCAGTTGTTAATTGCTTACGTCCCTCAGTGGCTCTGAGGAGGTGTATAAATGATGAGATAGCCAAGTGTCAGGCACCAGAGGGTCAAAGTGCAATTGATGCAAGGGTCTTCGTCTCTTGCCACCACGCACAAGGGGAGTATGTCCTTAGCCCCATTTTAAAAGAGGTCCCCGCTGCATTTCCTACCTTGTACTCGTGTTTAGAGGATCACTACCTCTTTTTACGAAGGAAAACTCAACTGGAGAAACTAGAGGGCCCATCGACCTCATCGTTGCTGGCCTACATTGAAGACAGAATGGGATGAATGGCATGATAGGGTCATTCCTGCTAGAGAATAGGACCTAGAGGACCTTTGCATCCTTGATGCAATTCACCTCTCCATGTTTATAATCCCTGAAGATCCCTTTCTTATCCTTGCTCCTCTCTGCATTTGGAACTATGCCTTTAATTTATTTCAATTTCGATGCGGTATGATGGCCTCTATTATTCTTGATATATGTCATTTGCTAGGGCTCTCACCTGTTAGTGATCCCTTCGATCCTGATTACCCAGACCTTAAGGTCTCCTTTGTTGTTCCTTCTTCGACCCCCTCTTATATTGAGTTTATAGGGGCTAAGAACAAAAAGGAAGGTCCCATGACCGACCAAGAGTTATTTTCTTTTATTCTCTATTGGCTTTGTAAATACCTTTTTTATACCTTTTCTCAAAAAATAATGCCTAAATTTGTTCCCATTGCCAAGGCTTTGAATTTAAAGAAGAGAATAGCCCCGACCCTTATGTCCTGGGCTATATATACAAGGTTTGTTCTCAGTTTTGTAAGAGACCTCTAGAGCCTAATTAAGGAGGCCCTATCTGGGTACTCCAACTCTGGCTTTTTGCATATTTTACTGATTTCCACTCTCAATGTTTGAAATTCCTGGTGCAAGAACCCACCACCTACGGAGAGAAGTATGCCAGATTTTCCTTATATTCTTCCAGCTCTATTTTTCCTACTTCCCCCAACTCCCAGTTTCCATTCACCCTTCATTCTTTCACCCCTTCGAGTCTAATAAAGGTCTAGCATGGTTGAGGACCTTCCTAGCTGATACCACTAGCTTTAGGCCTATTCATTAGGAGATGTGGGCCTCAATTTTGACTCCAAGGAAGCTTGTCATTGGCAACCTATCCCTTAGAGCTTACAAATGTATTTCTGAGGCATACTTCTCCTCTCAATTTGCAAGGTAGTCCGACTTAACCGAGAGATCCTTGTCCCTCTTTGCAGGCTTTCCAATTCTGACCTCAATACCAGAGATTTGAAGATGCCAAAATCTAGGTTGGATGAAGCAATACCCAAAGTTGTACATGATTTATCCAATTTTGAAGTCTTTCCCTTTATTAATCATAGTGGGGTCTTGAAAAGATTCCAAGATTGGTGGACAACCAATATGGAGGTGCGTCTTGTCACTCTCACATTGGACTTACTGAAGGAGCTGAATGTAACATCTGAAGGTGGGAAAACCAACACTAAGGAGGCAGGGATCACCATGACTTCCACCTCTACTGGTTCAACCCCAACACTTAGAGTTACCAGGGTTGCTTTTAAGAAAGGTACATGTTTTGTCTCTTTCTTTGCCTTTCTTTTCTCCTTTTATAATGTCCTATCTCTTCATTGTTTCCTTTTATTGATATAAAAGCTCCACAAGAAACTTCTCCTCAGAGAACACGGGCCCTGGACATACTAAAGGGCAAACAGAAAGAACAAAAGAAAAGAAAGCCCAGCTCAAGCTTGAGCCTGTAGATGAGACACTTGAGGCCCCGTAAGAGGATGAGAAGGAATAAAAAGAAGAATCTCCTTTTAAAAGAAGGAAAAGACTAGCCTCTCCTACTGCCAACTTATTATGGACTTTGATCATGAAGCAACTGTCAAGGCAGTGGAAAGGAGCAGGCCAAAGAAGTTATTGTGTTCCAAAGGTCACAGAAGAAACTCCAGCAAAAGATCTCGAAGGAAGAAGCTGTTGCTGCTAAAGCAGCACAAAAGGAGGTTGCAAGGAAAAGTATAGTTGCTGAGCATTATATCCTTCGCAGCTCTCCAGCTACCATCACTACAACCACTGGTGCTTGTAATTCTCGCCAGTACTCTATAATGCTCTTTGTTTTCCAAATCCTTAGTGCTATCATTGTCCTAACATTCCTTTTGTCTTGAAATGCTGCAGCAACTAGCCTGCCACTCTCTTCCTCAACACTGGTCTCTTCTTCTTTGACTAGAACTGCAAGGCCATTTCTAAGCCCTACAAAGCTAAAAGAAGCCCTAAAGGCAAAAGGAAAAGTGGACTTTAACTTGCCAATGAGTGTAAAGCCCTTGCAAATCATATTTCCAATGCTTGCCTCTACACTTCCCATAGCTTCTTCCTTAATTCCTTCGAGGCTTAATATGCCAATCATTCTACCTTCCCCAATTTCTAGCCTTGCTAAATTTCTCAGCTTGCTCTTGGTGTCCATTGCCTCACCCCTGCATGCTCTCTTCCCCTCCAGAATCCTGGCCACCCTTTTACGTTCTGAGAGTACACCTGTTGTCACTCTTCCCTCAGTGGCAGCTGGTACATCTAGGGGTGACATTAGTAATACTCTAATTCTTCCTCTATTGCCTATCTCTAGTCCCTCTTCCCTAGACTTGCTGGTAGCCAGGACAATTGATGCTGTTGAGGCGTCTTCTTTCTTTTCTCCCGTACAAATGCTTCTAGTCCTTCCTTCTATAAGTGGCCTTTCCATGATGCCACTCTCTGAAGAGGAGATGGATATCTTTGAAGCTCAGCTGGCAAGCTTATTGACATATCTACACCAGCTCTACTAACCAGCAGTGAGGCTAAACCACTGGTCTTGGCTAACTCTAACCTGGAGATAATCAAAATCTCTTCTGTTGTTGAGACTCTCTTCCCTAAGTAGACTTGGGCACTTGCTTAGAGCTATTAAGGACCTTCTCGAGGATTCCATTCAAAGCTTTGTAGAAACCAACCATCAAGAATGGATTTCTCAAATGCTGCAAAGTTCTTGATCAATCCAGTGTGGCCTTTAGAAGCCACTTCTCTCAAGCAGCAAAGAAAAAACTGCTAAAGGACAAGGAGTTTGTTTCCCACATTCATTTTGAGGTGTCAGTGTTGAAGGGGCAACACTCCTCTACTTCTCAACTTCAAGCTTAGCTCTTACATAGGAAGGCAGAATTGGAAAAAGAGCTAGTAGTTGTCAACCTGGCTTTGGAGAAAAATGCTGAGAGGTTGCATACCACTCACCAGGGGTTGTCCATTCGCAGGCAAGAGATGAACATAGCTAAATAATTGTTCTTATCACTCAAACTTTAAGGAACCGTTTAGCCACGTCACCCTGCACATCTTGACTGTTCCAGTGTTTCACAGATCTATTGCCATTGATATAACTTGTCACGTGTCTTGTCACACCCCCAAAATAAATACAATGAACCTAGTACATATGCGGAAATATAATCGAAATAACATGCTTTCATTGATCAGAGTTTAATATATAAGAGTAATAATTACAAGGAGGAGTGAAAAGCTACACAGTTAATCCTATACCTTACTGGCTTAGATCTTTCCAAGATCGTGCTTGGTTACCACAAAATGAGTCATAAGCTCAATACAAATTAAGTCCTAGGATTGTACGAAAGATAAATACAAAATAAACAAAATTAAGCCTTCTGTTCCGCAGTCCTCCCAAGCTAAGTCCTTGGCGGAGGCATATCACCAACTCCTAAAAATGGTTTTTCCCAAGTAGGGTGAGCCAAAGCCTAGTAGAAACAATCTAACACAATGTATGAATCTTAACAAAGATATGAGTATGATATGCATATACAATGCCCGTGAGGAATTATTTACAAATCTTTTTCCAAAAACCATGTTATGCCAAGCTTTATATCTTAATCTATTTCATTTCAACTCGTTAATCATATCCATTTCATCTCAATTAACCAAACTGAGGATGCAGCTCAATGGGCCCCCAATCAATACAACTACCGTACAAACATATCCATTTGATGTTTTATAAAAATTTCGTCCGCGGAAATCGGCACCTATGTATATGTGATATTTTCGAGACTTTCACCTTGGATACACAGCCAACTTAATTCAATGGAGTCCATCTCCTTTCTCCTCCCAAACAGGGAGTACATCCTCTTTCTCCTCCTAAACATCATATATATTCATTGTATTAAAACACAGTCATATTCAATGATAGCAGATAAGAGATTAGTTTCAATTCACCTAATCCTCATGCAATTTCTACAACACTCATAGCTATCCTCCACCGATAGCCCAAAGCATATATTTCTAAACAGAATCACAATCTTTAAGACAGATAAATTGTCCAAATTTTCATAGGTGAGAAGTAATACATAACCGACCCCGCCATTTATATAAACATCCATCCGATTTCATATTCCCAATCCCAATTTCATTATTTATGCGAAACAATTATTTGAAACATTTTAGGGCAAAACTCCATTTTCTTCCAAATTCAATCTGTGTGTCAAAATCAACAAATTTAACATAACACATCCTCATATCTACACTCATAACCATTTCAATACTTTCATTCGGAAATCCCTCTTCTGATTTTAAACCAAAACCCTAGGTTTGTCTAAAATCACCCCAAGTTCTAATATTTCTTACACATCAACAACTAGCTAAGTTAAAACTCATAGAAAAGGGTAGAAAGTCCCTACCTTGAAGCTGGAGATCAAAGAGAGAGTGGAGAAACCTCAAATGGACCGAAACCCACTTTTGTTCAGATAAAAAAGGAGCTCTCAAGACGCTCTACCTTTTTAACAAAGGCACAAGGGTAGAAAAATCACCAAATCTAGGTGAAAATGTAGAGACAGAGACAGAGAGAGAAAAAGAGAGTTTTAGAGATAGAGACTCTAGATCTAGGGTTTTGAAAGAAAAAGATGTGAAAAATTAATGTAAAAAGGTACTGTTGCGAACTAATATACGCGCAGTCCGCTCGAGTACAAGAGTTCATGCTCGAGTGTCAGACACAAAAATGGTTACCGCTCAAGTGCAAGAAGTGTCGCTCAAGCGTCAAGACACAAGGAAAAACAGCATCACCGCTCGAGCACAGCAAGTGACACTCAAGTGCAGAATACACGCCTCTAGTACTTTTGAAGACATAAGACCATCGCTCGAGCGCAAGAAAGGCCGCTCGTACGCACGACCGCTCGAGCGTAGAATGCACTCTCGCAATAATTTTGCAAGCCTGTAAAAGCACTAAGAATTCACAAAGCCCGCTCAAGCGCAAGAAGTGCCATTCGAGCGGAGTAGTAAAATTCTAGGTAGCAAAAGTTTGGAAACCAAGCAACCAACCTATCCCAAACGCAACCACAACAAACCAATAGCCAAACTCAAGCAAGAACAAGGGGGAAAAGACATGAACAACATTCAAAAATCATAAAACACGAGTCCGGGATATCAAATAAGTCGGGTCAAAACCAGAATCGCTATATGTTTGTTAATGATTGGAGACCTTCACTAATTTCCCAAATTACCCTTGTGAACCACGTATCAGACTGTGATTGGCTTGTAAAAAAAATATATGGCCAACAATATATTATATACACAGTAATACAATACAAAACCTTGCCCATTTTCTTCTCACTCGAAAATTACAAAGGCCAGCAGTGCATTGGATCTCTAATTCTTGCCTCTCTCTACTCCATCTCTATAAATTATTTGTTTTAATATTATTAATAATTTTATCAAAAAAAATGTCAATAGAATCTAAGTTTAACTAACTTGGTTGCAAAAAAAATATATATATATATATATATGTTTGTGAGTGTGTCTGAAACTTAAACAACTCTTGTACTTCATGCCTAACTCAAGTCAGAATTTGAGCAAACAATTTTGGATTGTAAGTTAAGTTTGAATGGAATTGGGCAACTCTCAACACAATTCAAGCTAATCGATTTGAATCCACCTGAGTTTCGCCACTATCAAAAGTGAAATTCTCTTCCACAGGACAACTGCTATCTTGCTGCTTTTAAAAAGGAAAAAAGGAAAGGAAAAAAAAAAGAAATTAAGTCACTTATTATATTTATAAAAAAAATTATATATAAATATGGTGTTTCTGTTTTTAAAATAAAAAGATAAAACCCAAGAGATGTGATTAGTGCAGCCATGGGAAATTTCATTTTCTCCACCATTAAGATTTTTCTAGGAAGGAAAGAGTTAGTGAAAGACATTATTGTTTTCATGTGACGTAACAGATTGGGGTAATGGTTGTGGGGACACAAGCATCACTGTTTTGTAGTAAATTGAGCTCATTTGGAGTTTATTTTGATAATTTGAATTACTTATATTTTAAGATATATAAAGTAAAATATGTTTGTAAAAAATTAAATTAATCAGATATCGATAGCCTTCATCTGAATGCATTTGTATTTTAAAAAAAATGAATGATAAATGTGATTTGAAATATAAAACTAAATACAAATGCAATTAGACGAAAGGATTATCAATGTTATATCAACTTAATTGCTTTTATAAATATATTCTACTTAATATATCTTAAATATGTGAACAATTCAAATTATTGAAATAAATCCAACCCACTGTAACATGGCAGATGGTGTTCGGATATGTGGAGTCAATGCAAAATATTGGTAAAATCACTAATCAATTAGAAAACCTTAAATGGTGATATTACGGATTACAAAGTGGAAGACTTAATTTTATTTGTAATTTTTTTATTAATTAATAACATTATGTAAATAAAGTTATCTCATTGTTAGATTATATTTGTTTCCTAAATGTAATAACTATAGTATTATTTAAAGGAAAATAATTTGTAAACATAATTTTAGGTTAATTAGATTTTTAATTCTGAAACTATGAGATTTGTGTCATTTTGATCCTTAATGTTTAAATTTGTAACAATTTGATTATCAATATATAAAACTATTTCATTTTGGTTCTTAATATTTAAATTGGGTCAATCTAACGTATTACAAACAAAAAGTATTTTAATTTAGTCCCCTGATATTTTAAAAAATTATATTAAAATTATGAGTAAAATTTTAATTTGAACAAGAGAACAACATTATTTTGCATGATATCTACATAAATATATGTTCCTTTTGTTGTTTCTCTTACATAAACCCTTTACTCACTATCACTCTTGTTTCCATATCTAAGCTATCTTCATGGAGAAAACTTGGTTCCTGTATTTAACTGCAGTGTCCTTAGGACATTGTTTCTTAGCCTGCTTGGCTACGAATGGTCCCAACTCCACCACTGATCAATCCGCTCTTTTAGCCTTCAAATCCCATATCACTTTCAACCATTCTCATCACATATTGGCAAATAACTGGACCTCTACAACCTCAGTCTGCGACTGGATTGGTGTCTATTGCGGCAAGCGTCACCGCAGAGTGACAGCCTTGAATCTCGCAAACATGGGTCTGGGAGGCACCATCCCACCCCACATAGGAAACCTCTCATTTCTATCCTACTTCAACATTGCCAACAACACTTTCCATGGTCATATTTCCGGTGAGATGGCTCGATTGCATCGCCTAAATGCAGTCGACTTTGGTGACAACAACTTCAGTGGAGGTGTTCCGTCATGGTTTGGAAACTTACCCAAGCTTCAATACTTGCGTCTCGCAAACAACGGTTTCACGGGTTCAGTTCCACCTTCCATTGGCAACATATCAACATTAGAATCTCTCAATTTAAGGTCCAATTTTCTAGAGCGAAGAGTTCCTGAAGAGATCGGTCATCTTCCTAAACTGAAGATGTTACGCATGGGATATAATAATTTGTCGGGGTCTATACCGGCAACCATCTTCAACATCTCGTCACTTGAATGGATTGATTTCACATATAATATGATGTCTGGTAGTCTTCCGGAGGATTTGTGTGTTTTTCTTCCTAAACTTGAAATTCTTGCTCTTTCTGAGAATGAGTTTGATGGCCAAATTCCATCAACTCTAGGTGAATGCAGAGAGCTCCAAATCATATCATTGTCTTACAATAAATTAACTGGTTTCATTCTAAAGGCAATTGGGAATTTGACTTTGCTTCAGATTTTATATCTTGGTGATAACAACTTAAAGATATAATTCATTCTCACTTGTTATTGTTATTTTAGTTTAGTTCGCGTTTGATATATATTCAAAGTAAGAAGATTTGAGAAATTTCATAATATAAATCTTTTTCTTTTTTTGGTGTATGCTATATTCTCAATCATGACCTTTGTCTTATTATGATATTGAGTATATTTTAGTTATAATTTATTATGGTATTAATTATGATCTCTTATAATTTTATTTTGTTAGTGACCAAAGAGATTTTAATCATGTCGAACGTTGTATTTGATTATTACTTATGCCTTGATTATAACTTATTGTCATATATTAGTTATGGGTTATTGTCGTTATTATTTTAGTTACGATTAATAAAATTTTTAGTTATGTCTGATTTGGTTATACGTTGTTGCATTTTTGTGGAAATAATAATAATTGTTGGATGAGTAGGGGCCAAACTATAATGGTAGGGAACGCTCCAAATTTTTGAAAATTATTTATTACTCCTTATATTTTATCAATATTCATAATATGAATATTTATAATAAAGTTTTGACTAATTATTACCCCTTATGTTAGTTAATACTATCAATTTTACCAAGTTAATTTTATTAATATAACTAGTACATATCAGTTCATCTGTCAATTTTAAAATTCAAATGATTTGTCAGCTTTTTAATTAGTATGTTTTATCAACTAATAAAATGCTTAAAACAATAATATAATCGATTATATTCTCAGATCTACTTAATAATTCAAAACTTTCAACTATAAAATAAATAAATAAAGGCTTGTTAGATTTATTTATTTATTTATTTATTTATTTATTTTATTTTATTTTTTTCCCTCATGAAATACTTCTCCCAAAATGCTTATTATATGCTAAGAATTAGTTAATAATTCAAAACGTTTATGTGTTGAACCACCAACCTCTTCTTCATTGCACGTATTTAAGTGTTGCTTCAATAAATATTTCTTTCACAGCACTTATCTAAAAAAGGGTAATTCTAAATGCACCACAAAAATTAGGTTGGGGCCCCATTACTTGGAACACCCTAGTTTAAATTTTACATATTTATTTATTTGTTTAGACACCCCCAAATAATACCTATTATAACCCTTAAAAATAAAATATATATAAAAAAATATATATTTAGAAATTCTACTTTCTACACCTCAAGTCCAATACCTACTATATGTCCGGAAACTTAATACCAAAATTATGAAGTTTCTTTGGATATTTAGTGCCGAACAAATGAAATATGTTCGGATACTCAGTTTCGAAAAATAGAAAATTGGTTGCACAATTTTTATCTGGATACTCAGTGGTAAACAAATTATATATATATTCAGATACTTAGGCTTGGTTTGGCATAACCTATATAATCCATCTTTTTATCTTTTTTCCATCATATCACTTCTCTACTTTTATGCACATCTTTTCGTAAAAAGATAAAAACTGCACTTTTTTAGGACACCCCAAACCAACCCTTAATTTTTAACCTATAAAGTTTCTTCGAATGCTCAGTGCCGTACGTAATACCGGATAGTTTTTTTTTTTTTGGGTTCGAAATTAGAGTGTGAAGAGATTAGAAAATTAAATGTTTAGAAAAACATAGTCGAACATAGACAATTTGTTCGGATATAAAATATTTAACAATGACCGTTATTTCGGAAACATGCTACTGAATATATGAATTTTGTTTAGAAATAAGTTTCCGAATAAACGTAATTTGTTCAGTGCTGAATTTCCTAATCAATTTCGTAAACCAAATAACGAAAAATAATAACTATCAAATGAAAGCTTACTTTATCTATAGAAAATTGCTTGAAAACATCTTGTTTATTGTCCATTGTTGATTTCAATATGAAATAGAATGCAAGAATGATGGATTCAAGCAAATAGGGTTAGGTATGAAGATCCGAAGCGAAGAGAGTATAAGAGGAGAAGAGAGAGAAAAGAAATATTGGCGTTGATAATGAATAGGGTGTCCAAAACACTTTGATTTACACCTTTTTCAATGTCAAGTACTTTTTGGTCATTTTAAATAAGGAGAAAGGATTCTCTCCAGTCCACTTTGTGGACTAAACGGTACTGTTGGGTCCATGAGGCCTACCACAGGTCCCATTTTGATGATCTGAACGGTTGAATGTGTAGATCTCATCGAGTATTTCTTCCAATCAAAAAATCAAGTTGATCAGATATCGATAGCCCCTTGATTAGATCACATTTTTGTTAATGGTAAATAAGATTTTAAAAATAAATTGTTCATAAAAATGTATTTAGATTAAGGAACTATCGATATCCGATCAACATGATTTGAACTGCTCAATGTGTAGATCTCGTCGAGTACTTCTTCCATCCAAAAAATCAGGTTGATTAGATATCGATAGCCCCTTAATTAGATCATATTTTTATTAATGGTAAATAAGATTTTAAAAATAAATTGTTCTTAAAAATGTATTCAGATCAAGAGACTATCAATTTCCAATCCACATGATTTCTTGCAAGGACAAAGTACTCGATAAGCTCTACATATTGACAGCTCATATCATCAAAATGAGACCCGTGGTGGGCTCCACAAGCCCAATAGTACCATCCTGGACTGGAGAGAATCCTTCTCCTTAAATAAGGACTTGATAGTAATAAAATAGTTTCATTAAATTAGGGTGTCCAAATTAATTTTTAGGGTGCAAATAGAGCCACCATATAAAAAATTATCTACAATTAATAATTTACTAAAATTAACTTAAATTTTTTTTTTTAATGTGTATATCTTTCCGCTCCTAATAATAATGTCTACGATATTTTGTTGTGGTAATGAGTTGTACTGCTCATATATGTTATTAGTACAATAATAACATTAAAAATAATAAACAAAATATGATAGATAAATTTGATTATCATAAAGTTATTGATTTGAAAAACAATAAAGTATATTTGAATATTTTTGTGAAGAGATTAATGGATGAAAAAGAAGTGGAACAGAAAATGGATTAAACAAAAGTACTATTTTTTTTTTAACAAATCACTTCCCCCGATTCTTATTACAATCTTTGATTGATTTAAATTGTGGACTGTAAAATTTTATGTGGCATCAATTCAATATGTTGGGGCAATCCTACATCGCCTGGGGGACGGACCGACTTCATCTTATAAGCGTACTAGGCCCTTAACCTGTTACAACATATTTTCCCTCGAGGAGGAACAAAGTCGTGACGCCGACAGGGCTCCGTGCCTACCTCGCCAACGCGGACAATATTGTGGTAGGCATGCAGGCGCCTGGCACGCACTTTTGGCACTAGAAGGAGAGCTCGTCTTTTCCCTCGCTGTTGTGGGCCCAGTCAACTAGGGGGTTATGTTGGGGCAATCCCACGTCGCTTGGGGGGACCGACCGACTTCACCTGATAAGCGTATTGGCCCCTCAACCTGTTACAATGTGTTTTTCCCAGAAGAGCAACCAAGCCGTGAGGCCGACAGGGCTCTGTGCCCACCTTACCAAAGCGAACAATATTGTGGCAGGCATGCAGGCGCTAGGCACGCATACAATACAATTAAATTTCTTTCTTCCTTTTAGTTGCCTTGGAAAAACAAACAGAAAACGTATATTTTTTGAGGGGGTTTGGTTATCCATAAAAACTGAAGAGGTATAAGTAATTATTTTTCTTTATTTTAACAAATTCAAGATTCAAAAATAGTATTAAAAAAGAATTACTAAAATTTGAGCACAAGGAGTATATATGTACATCATTTGCCTATCCCAAAGTGCAACCTAAATGTTAGCCTACCCATTTGAAAAGCACCTTTATTTTAACGTGTGTATGTTGATATTGCATAACACTCTTGGTAGCTAGGTACAATTCGTAAATTATTTATTATTTTGCAGGTGAAATTCCACAAGAACTAGGTAGTCTACATAGTTTGGAGATGTTAGGTATGGAATCTGCCAATGTCACTGGTCTCATACCACTTTCTATCTTTAACATCTCTTCATTGAAAATGCTTATTCTTGCGAACAATAAATTGACGGGAAACATTCCAAGGGCAATCGGCAACTGTACCTTGCTCTCAGAAGTTTATATTAGCTATAATAACTTGACAGGTAATCCATCCATCTCTCAAACTTCAGTTGCTGACTTTGGGTAGGGAATGGGCACTAATATTTATCACACTAAACACTACTTGCCTTTTTTGTATGTTGTATCTAGAATAAAAAATTTAAATAGAAATTTGAAAAAATAGAAAAAAATATATATATTTAACTTCTATTTTAGTAATTTTGTCCTCATCTTTTCATTTTTTATTTTCAAATACTTATCTCAATTCATGATTCAAACACAATCCTAATATCCTCAAATACTTTTCTAATTTCTTCAAATTATAATAATTAGGTTTAGGAGAGTAACTTCGGCAGGCTCAATCCAAATAACCTGAACTCAACTTGAATTTTTTTAGGACTTAAACAAAATGTTTTTGAATTCAATACATGTTTGGTCAAAAATTCTAAAGCCCGAATTAAATTTGGACGAGTTTGGGTAAACACATCAAACAACTCGACTAACCTGAAGCTCGAATTATATACATATAAATTATTATTCGTTGGATGATATTAAAGTAATTTAGATCGTTAAATCATATTGAATATATATTATACACACAAGTAACATAACAAAAAAATAAATATTTGTTACTTATAAATTGTAAAGACCACTATAATAGCATCTTTCTTACATTATATAAATTATTTGTTTTGATATTATTAATGATTTTATTAAAAAAAGTGTAATTGGAGTCTAATTTTAACAAATTAAATAACTTAGCTGCACTAAAAAGAAAGAAAAAAAAACAACTAAAATTTATGTGCAATTTGGACAATTCAGGGTTTAATTTGGGTTGGACTTGGGAAGACAACATCGGATTACAATCCGGACTTGGACAACTCTCAATACAACTAAAGCATGGGCTTGAATACATCATATGATTTCCAAGTTACATATTGTAGACGTCCCCCGAACGTCCCGGGAGGGAATCCCGTTTCGTTCATTTGGGCTCACTACAGTTCAGGACTCAAATTGTCACGGTTCTAAATCTGAACCAAAGAGTTCAAATCTGGCAAATCGTTTTTGAAAACAGATTTTTTGTAAAGAAGTGCCAAACATGGACTATTTTGCCAGATACAGAGTCGCCACCTAAATATTTTTTATGGGAGAATTCAGGAAACCCTGACTCGTTTGCCTAAGGCCACGTGTCCGTCATCACCAAAGTGGCTTCGGCTCGAGAACTTGGGTACGATTGGAGAAGGTCAGCTATGAGTACCCCCGCTCGCCCGATCCGAAGATTGGCCTCTACTAACCATGATATCTTGTTTTGAAAATATTATGCGTTCTTAAACCGGTTATTAGCCTAGATTTACTACATGATGTGCACAACATACAAGTATAGACTGAATTCCCTGAATTGGAACAAAACATCACATATCCGTTTGTTTTGAAAATGGATTGAAATTTGCTACTTGCAAGTAGGTTAAAACACGGGTTTCGACGAATTATTCCAATTCAAGCAACCCAACCTTCACCCACAGGCATTCAGGCAGTTATAACACATAAGCACATAGCCTCATGGTAAGCATGCTATCATGGAAACACTTACACTCATACAAGGATACTAAAACATAAATGCTTACCGAGTACTCCAAGGCAAAACAGAAACTAGTTAATAATCATATGCATGATCCTAGTTCATGTTAAGATGGCTAATACAACACATGCGAGATGCAACTACGATAAGCTCGGCTATTCTAAGATGGCATATGATGATGCTACAACTAACACGTATTCAACTTGGAATTGAAATACAATGCAGTTAGTATGATGCGCTGAGCCCGGTGCATGCAAGACAAATGTATGGATGCACGCATGCATAGCATAAGGTATGCTAATTTAAATATGCCCTAATACTAACCATTGAAAGCAGGTAAGTAAAAAGGAGAAAGAAGTGGGGGTTGGAAGACATACATACACTCACACACACTTATTACACAATTGTCCTCGCTCGGAGGGTCCGAAAGAATAATACAGGCCGAATAATGAACCAACTATCCTAGCTAATTAATTATTACAAAACTTCTAATTAATTAACAAATTAATTACAAAAACAGCCTAAATATGAAACTAAAGGGACCGCCGCAGCTCTGCCTCAGAATGCGTGGATGATGCATGCTCAATTAGCCTTGCCCGAAAACCGCTGCCATGCCATTGTTGCCTCTGTTTGCACTGTCCTATACCTCTGAGGATTGTGAAAATCCTAGAGATGCCTCTGAATTGCTCCCTGAGCATTGTGAGATGCCACCGACCAAGGCATAAGATCACCGGCCATTGATAAATGGTCATCGACCAATTGTTGAGCCATCGGCTAATTATTTTTGGTCGGTCGGTACTGTAGGTAGCCGGTCGGCCAAATCTTCCTGCAAAAACCTGTTTTGACAGCAGCAGAGGACAGACAAGACATGGCATGGAATTTTCAAGCAAATGTGCGCATGTCCACTCTCCCTATCATGTTATAGACTCAAAGGAGTGTGGCCCTTGGTCCTCGGGCCACCAATCACACATTTCGATGCATGATGGCCAAAGGCACCAAGTTTGTAAATCAATGTGAATGCATGCGACAAAACAAATGAATGCCTTACGCCCTATCATGTTGAGGTCAAGGGCATCGGCAACCGAGGGTTGAGACGTGTTTCGTCACTTTGAGTACGAACACACCTCACCCCTCATGCTTGGTTTGACACCCCAAACCAAGCAAAATCTAATGCATGTATGCAATGTGGCTCAAGTATGCAACATGGGTCAAATATGCAACATGAGGCTAAGTTAACAAAGCATGCCAAATGCAATGCAACCTAAGCATGCAAATGTACAATGTGCTAAGCATGCAAGATGCAATGCAATGCAACCTAATATGCAAGCTAAACTAATGTAACAAAAACAAGCAAACACGGTATAATGCAAGCATGCAACTAGAGGCAACATGTCAAACATGCAACTATGTACAAGGATAGACTCAAACTGAAATGGGAGGCCTCAGCCATGCCCCAAAACAGTGGCCAAGGGGCCAAAAGGGGAGGCGGATACACACACAACATTGGCCCATAAGCTAGACCACTATGCACAACATTCAAGCATGAGCAAGATGGAGTAAACATGAGGATGTGGCAATACAACAAGCTCTGAAATCATGTCAATAATGCTACCAAATCATGCACCTAAGGTGAATAAAGCATGCTAAAGGGCTTAAGGTCCAAAGCTAGTCAAGATGCTTGAACTAAGACCATATCAACCAAGCCCCACAAGGCCAAGATGACTAAAAATAGACTTAGGACAGACCAAAATAAGACTAGAACATGCATGGAACATGGTCAAAACATACCAAGAAATGGGCCCAAAACAAAGGGCATTCAAAGCCACAAGGAGAGCACTCTACTACAACCACCCCAACCGCTCATGGCATGGCCTGGACAACCAAAAACAAAGTTTCAATACATCAAAATGCACCTCAAAACCCACTGATATGGCAGCCCAAAGCCTCAAACACATAGGCATACACCAAGGCCCTAACATGGAGCATAAGATCACATCTCTTCAAGGCATTGAAAGGGTAGCAAATGGAAGCATGTAAGCATAAAACATGGACTGAAATGGCATAATAAGTGATTCCAAATCACTAAAATAGCCTAGGTAATGCAAGCTAATGACTCACACACTCAAGCCTCACAAGCCAAAATGCAAAGAGGCTATACCAAACATGGCAAACATGATCAAATCAGCACCCAACAGACCTTAAGCATGATGAAATATGACCAAAAGCTTCATGAAGTCAAGCTAGAACATGCAAGCATGGAGGTCTAAAGGCAAGATGCATTTCTAGGAAAAATGAAGGAATACAAGGCAAGTATATTATGCATGCAAGGGGTCAATAAACCAACATAGAACAGAGGTGAAACATGCTAAATAAACTCCAAATAATCTTTGAAACAAGACCAAACAAAACTAAGCATGCATGCTACCCTTATGAGCCAAAAACATGAACAAATGAGACACAAAGGGAGAGGGGTGTCCCTCCCCTATGCAAGACTTCAAAACCTCTTCTTCACCACTGAAAATCCTCTGGATTTCAGTGGTGAGAAGGCCAATGCACAAAAGTATTCAAAGCTCAACCAAAGAAGGCACAAAAGGGGCCAAACAAGGCCTAAAAGGAAGAGGTCGACCCCAAACACAAAAGAGACCTTAATGAAACATCTTAAGCATGAAAAATCAGAGTTTTATCAGTTATACACAAAGCTCAAAGCAGCATGCAAAGTAGGTTAAAAGTTAGTGCAAGATTGGGGAATATAAAGCAATAGTGTTTACCCTTGAAGAACACTTCAAGAACAGCAAGTCCAGCCTCCTTTTTCTGATCAAAACCAACTCAAAACTCCAAGAACAAACTCTCAACACCTCCAAAACCGAAGTATGGTGTAATACTAGGTGTCTTAGTGCAAAACTAAGAACAAAACACCCTTTTAGGCCCTCTAACACACACAAATGAAGAGAGAGAGAGAGATATAGAGAGAGAGTGGTGTATATATGCTATATAACTCTGATTTGATGAACCCCCTCAAAGGAGAAGAGAGGTCTCCTTTTATAGAGGAAGACAAAGGCCTAAGCTTTTTAAAGAAGCTAAGGCAAAAGGGTCGAGGAGATCAAGCTTCTAAGAGAAGCTAAGGCAAAGGGTCAAGCTAAGCTTGAGCAAAAAAAGGTGCAAAGGGTGCAACTCCTCCATACACGTGCATAGAGGACAAGTCCGTGCATTCCAGCTGGCATGCACAATGCCTAAAAAAGGCAAAAATGAGGTACTGGCCAAAAAAAGAGACAACCGGCCAAATAAATGGTCGGCCGACCACACAAAAAAGCCGATACACCTAAGAGAATACCGACCGACCAAACATTTGGTCGGTAGAAGAAAAAAAAAACAAGGCCGGTGGCATCATGCCACGGCCGGTGGGTTTCAGGGATGGCTAACAAGCCTCTTCCCACCCTCAGAAGCACAAAACACAAGTCCTTGGTGCAAAACCAAGCACAGAACAAGCAAGTTAAGAGATCCTGAGACAAGGCGAGCGGCCGAGGCTTCTGAGAACTCAAAACGAACACGAACATGGATGATCACCGAGTGTTCAAACGGTGACGTCCAAGTCTTGAGAACGGTAAAAAATGGGGTGTCTACATATATATGCCTTGCAAACTTGGGAAATCCTACGGTGTAAGGTGTGTACCAAATGCATCTTATCACAAATGGTATAATTTTTTCACAAAATTTCATAATATTAATTACAAAATGTGTAATCTCAACACAAGTTAGTGCAACAAAATGTACAAAATTTCGTAGTTCATGTAACAAAAGTTTGTGGTTAGGTTACGATATCTTTTATTAAG
This sequence comes from Camellia sinensis, assembly GCF_055761805.1. Classification (NCBI taxonomy): domain Eukaryota; kingdom Viridiplantae; phylum Streptophyta; class Magnoliopsida; order Ericales; family Theaceae; genus Camellia; species Camellia sinensis. The sequence goes on from NC_138962.1 coordinate 96,295,036, forward strand.
CTAATTTGTGATGAGATTACGCATTTTGTAATTGATATTATAAAATTTTATGATAAAATTATGTTAAGTTGTGATAGGGTGTGTACCATAGGATTTCCTGAAACTTATATGCATTGATTCCCAACTCATTTGGACAAGGCATATAATTATCTAATCCAAGTCCGCCAGGAAAATTTTATGGTGCACGCCCTTTTTAGGGTGTGTGTGATATAAACCTTTGGGTATGATTTTTGAGTCAGTGGTTATGACTTATTATGTTATTAGTTATGGCACATTGTAATATTAGTTATGACAAAATTTTAATTATAATCCAAGAGTTGTTTGGTTATACTTTATGCGATGTTCAATTATAATTCAATTTTTTTTAGTTAGAACTCCCATAGTATGGAATTATACCATTTATAATAATCAAACTTACAAATATTATAATTTACGTATGCGTACCATAGTATTTTCCATAAGTCAACCATTCATATCATTCCATCTCCAAACCAACATAAAAGAGCAAAAAATAATCCAAAATATGATAGAGGAAAATAAAATAAATAACGCAATCCCATCATCAAAGTAAGTCTAAAAATTGGATTTATATATCATTTTTCTTTAACCATAGAAACATAATAACATTATAATTATGAATAAATCAAACTAAGAGGTTGTTTAGGAAGTACTAAATTAATATATTTTTTGACTTTTTTACGAAAAAATGTGAAATGTGGATTGGGGTTGAAGTGATGTGATAGAGAGGTGATGTGAACATAATAAGAGGTGATGTAACCTAAATAAGATGATTGAGATCCAAATAAGATAATGTACTAAAATAGCATGTATTATTTTAGAATATGCCAAACAAGACCTAAGTCATGTGTCCCAATCAATTGAGATCGGCAATGTGAAATTTTTTTTCTCCATTATGCTCTATCAAAAGTTGTATACTCAAATGATTTAAACAAATTCATATATTTGTTTACTATTCTTATTCTATGTCAGTTTAAGTCTTTTTCCCTCCATAATATTTTCATTTATGATGATCTATTCTTTTCTCATTCTACGACCAACTAAGGCCAAGTTTGACATCTACTAAATAATACAAAAAGTCAAAAAGTCACTATCCTATTTAAGTCACATCATCTTATTTAAATCACATCACCTCTCTAACACATCACATCAAACCCAACCCATATAAGTCAATAAGTCAAAAAGTACACTTTTTTAGAACATCCCAAACCAACCCTAAATCTTAATTCTCCTAATATGTATTATATATTAAGTAAAAATCACTTTTATCTGAAAGACTTTATGAGCTTCAAGAAATTAATAAAATTTCTTAATTTTTTTAACTACTCTTAGGTGTAACTTGAATGAAAATAGTTAAAATTTAGTCTATTCTAAATTCTTTTTTCTATATATTTTAAGTTTTTATTTAATTTTTAAAATTATTTTTGAATTATTTATTTATTTTCATGCATAACATTAGTATTACACTTGTTCCAATTGAAGTGAAGATTCAACTCTATTTGGTTTGATTTAAATATATATATATATATATATATATATATATATATATAAATTTTTTTCAAAAAACCTAAAACAAATTTAGTGAAAAAAATTATAATAAATACAAAACACTCATCAGATCATATAGTTTTAAATTTCTTTTTTAAGGCAAAAATAATTTTTAGATATTCAAAAATATTTTTTGTAGTTTATTTCTGTCAAACTAATTCCAAATTTTTTATTTTATTTTAAAAAAGGGCAAATTACACTAACATAAATTACACTGCCACCTTCTGTGGTTTGATCCAATTACGTCCCACCCCTTGACGTTATGAAAATTGCATTCCCACTCTAGTGACTAATAGTTTCATTTCACAAATCTCTCTACTTATATAAAAGACAACAACTCCTAGTAGAAAAACAGAGAAAACTATATTAAAAAAAAAGAGTAAAGCAAAGGGAAAAAAAAAAAAAAAGAATACAACGAAGTAAGAAAAAAAAGAGTGCATGAGTTCAATCGAATTTACACAGTTTGACCCACGTGAATAAACCCACAACCAATAGACAAAAACAACATTAAGATATGTCAAAGTAACATCTCTCATGTAAATGAATGCTATAAAGTCATACAATAAATCAATTCTTCCGATTCATACATCCTATATACAACATCTTAGTGGTATGAATGTTCATTATACAAAACATACAACGATGTTAGTCATCAAGTTGAAATGCCTGTAGGCTTACATCAAATACAAAGGTGTAACCCTTACAAGAATGGCACATGGCCTAATAAAGCAAGTAAATGGCCCATGGCCTACAAATAAAGGAACCACCCTACACGGTTCCGAACACGGCTTCAACATCCCAGTCCACATCCGTACATGCATACCTGAAAAACATTTTCAGCCATGTAAGATGAGATAAAGGCCAGTAAATAATATTTTAAAAACTAAACATGCTCCACCAGCATAAATGATTATGATGCAATACATATATACAATATGTCTAAATGCATTCTCAAAATCTGTCTAATTTTCCATCAAAACCCTTTTTGTTCCAATCCTCCAAATCATTTGTTTATTCAAAACGTTTTCCAAGTTCAAAACATATGTTTGAAATAAAATCCATTTCCAAAGGAATCCATGTATCTCAATACCAACAAATAAATACATTGCTAAATCAACTGCGAATACATCGATAAACAACAACAAATACATTGCTAAAATCGTTTTCTGATTTCCAAAATCACTTATTGTTATTCTTTTAAAAAGAAAACATGACGGTAAATACTGACACTGGAACCTCTAGGCAAGTGTAACATTTCACGGAAATTTCATCCGTGGGAAACCGTAAACCGACACACATGTAAACGTAGGCTATACAAACTCTACTATTACCATTTCACGGAAATTTCGTCCGCGGGATTGGCACCAATGTATACGTGCGGATTTTTAGACTTTCACCATGGACACACAGGCCAACTTAATTTAACATAACCACACCTCCTACCCAGATTCCACCCGGTATTTTCCTCGTTCAACAGAGAGATATCAATGTTTTAAAACATAACATGAAGTCTTCAAACAATCTTTCAAGTAAAAACATACAATTTTAAGTTATAAAAATCCATTACATGCTCCATGATATGAATGATTACAATTGTCTAATCCACATGCAATTTATAATACATGACAATGCTATACTCCACCGATAGCCAAAACAGTTATCTCTAATATAATAAATAAAAGACAACAATTCAGATACATAATCCAAAAATCTTAAAATCACCATTGCCAAAACATTTTCAAAAGAGTATCCAAAACTTGGTATTTTTCCCAAATCCCATAATACCTTTCCAATCAAATCTTCTATCCAGAGACCCAACCAATTCCCAAATAATTCATCATTTAGGGTTTTTTTTTTTTTTTCTCAAATCGGGGCCTTTTCACATTTTATAAACTCACATGCACTTTTGTATACAAAAAAATAGATTTAGTAACTAAACCATAGCTCAATAACCCCATTTAGAAAGAACCCTCAACTTACAAAACAAACTTCCAAACTCAGCCCAATAACAACAAGATCTATATCGAAATATACCACAAATACACTACCGAACTCATATTGAGTTTGAGAAATAGATCCTACCTTTTGCAACGAAGAGGAGAACTCAGAAAAACTCAGAGTCGATGAAACCATGAAACTCTTGGATCAAAAGAAAACCCATGATGAGATCTCCAACCTTTTTCTCAAAGGACCAAGGTGAAAAGATGTCTCTAACCAAGTAGATCTAGAGATCTATGCAAGAAAAGTTGCATTTTTAAGAGAGAGAGAGAGAGAGGAAAAAGTGAATGAGAAAAGTGTGTTTGGGGTCTATTTATAGTGGTAGAATAATAGCCCTAAAGTCAAATAAAAGAATACGTCAACACCCTAAAAGTAGGGCCCAAAGCCGAACCAAAAATTTTGAAAATAACTCACAGGGGTCGACTCTTAAGACAGTGGTGTCGACCCTCAAGAAGAAAATGCTGAGACACTAAATTGTGCAACAGACAAGTGTCGACCCTAGGAACCCCTAGTGTCGACCCTATAAACCAGTAGCAAAACCCAAGACACAGCAGCAGACAAGGGTCGACCATAGAACCAATAGTGTCGACCCCAAAAACCAGTAGAGACACCAAGAGTCAGGCAACAAGATGGTGTCGACCCCTGTGAAGGCTAGTGTTGACACCAGGATAGAAATTCCAAGTTCCCAAAGAACTTTTCAACGAAAACACGCGCGAACGAACAATCCCAACAAGTCTAAATCGAATTGTACTCCTCCAAAACCAAGGTACAACAATTCCAAAGACTCCCAAAATGAAAATAAAGGAATTAAATGCGCCCTCCAATAGTATAAAGGATACAAGCGTTACAATTAGTGTAATTTCTCAAATGTCAGGATGTGATATGTATTAAAACCAAATCTCAAGGGGTGTAATGTGTAATTTACCAAAAAAAAAAATGAATTGTAAAATTGAAACCAAATAAGGTACATTTTGAGTAGAGCTTTTCTTCTTTTTTTATTGTTTTTTTCTTCTTCTTACTTTTTGTTTTTTGTTTTGTTTGTTTTTTTTTTTTTTTGGGATATATTACATGAGTGAAATTTGTTTTTGGATAAATTACACTGACCTCATGTAAGATTTGAAAAGAATACAATAAACCCTATAAGTTTGATATAATTAATTAGGATCCCTTTAGGATTATATAACACTTAACCCTTAGACATATTGTCATCTCTTTTACACAAAAATATTTATTTTACCTTGATTATTGTTGTATCTTTACACCATCTGCATTAGTTTTGATCTCTTTCATTTTATTAAAAAAGAATTCAGTGTAATTATGTCAAAACTATGAATTTGCTATATTTTCTTTAAACATAAGGAAATATTAGTCTAATTTATCCTTATTTTTCATCTTGCACCCTTTATAACTTCTTGTCATATTTATATGTTACAAAATTGAACATTGAATTACATGTTCCTCCCATAATATTTAGGCATCTTGAATTGTCAATTAGGAATCAAAAGATTTCTCATCTACATATGGTCTTCTAAATTGGCCATGTAGTACATGGAAAATACTAATAGGTACTCCCACAATGTAAAAGACGAGTTATGTGAATGCAACCATTAGCAGTAGGTAAAACTCCACCAACTGAAAGAAAAAGAAGATGTCAATTGTGCAAGTTAGAATATTTTGTCTTGATGTTAGTTACCAAGGTGAATGCCTTAATTAATATTTTTTTTCTTATCAAAGATTTTTTTTTTTTTTTTTTTTGGGTTAAAAAATTGGTTTCCATTGATTTTTTTTTTTTTCCCTTCAAGTTTCTGTGTTTATACATTTTCACAGGTTTGATACCAGAAGAGATTGGTGAGCTTATAAATGTAAGAGAGCTAGTACTTTCTACTAACAACTTAATGGGTGCCATTCCAACATCAATTTTTATTATCTCATCACTTCAAGGTATGTCGCTTACGAAACATAACTTGTCAAGCAATCTTCCATCAAGTATAGGGCTTTGGCTACCCAATCTTAGTATCCTCGATCTTGGAGCAAATAAACTCACTGGAATTATTCCTGAGTCAATCTCAAATGCTTCTAAACTCACTACTTTAGAACTTGGTAAGAATGCATTTACAGAGTCAATTCCGAAATCGCTTGGCAATTTACGATTACTCCAAATTCACAACTTGCAAGGAAATAATTTGACGAGTGGGTCATCTTCTTCCTCTCCAGAATTGAGCTTCCTCACTTCCTTGGTAAATTGCAAAGATTTAAAAGCATTGTTGATAAATGATAATCCTCTGGATGGCATTCTTCCAACAACTATTGGAAGTCTATCTACTTCCCTTGAGCACATTGACATACATTCTTGTGGAATCAAAGGCAACATTCCTAGTGAAATTGGTAATGTAAGAAATTTGGCATTCTTGTTTCTGCAACAAAATGGTTTGATCGGATTCATTCCCTCTACAATTAAAGCGTTGGAAAAGCTTCAAATGTTGGATCTTTCCAACAACAAACTGCAAGGGTCTATTCCAAATGATATATGCCAACTCAAGAACATGGGTGATCTACGATTGAACCAAAATAAACTTTTTGGATTGATTCCTGAATGCTTAGGGAATAGAACATCTCTAAGATATCTCTACCTCAATTCTAACAAACTAACTTTCATCATACCTACAAGGTTGGGCAATCTTAAAGATATCTTGGAAATTAACATGTCCTCGAATTCTTTAAATGGAAATCTGCCACCACAACTTGGGAGTTTCAAAGTTGCAACACTAATAGATTTTTCAATGAACCAATTCACCGGCAAAATCCCAAGTACGATTGTAGGTTTGCAAAACTTGGTTAATCTTTCATTGGCACACAACAAGTTACAAGGATCTATACCTGAATCATTTGGCAGCATGGTGAGCTTGGAATTCTTAGATCTATCCTATAATGACCTCTCCGATGTAATCCCCAAGTCCTTAGAGACACTGTCTCATCTTTCATATCTCAGCATTTCTTTCAATAAATTAAGAGGACAAATTCCAAATGGGGGACCTTTTGCAAACTTCACCATTCAATCTTTCTTGTCGAATGAAGCATTATGTGGTGCACCAAAGTTTCAAGTCCCGCCATGCCATACTAGTTCCCTTCATCACCTGAGGGAAAAAAGAGTGGCTCTAGCTTTATATATTTTGTTACCTATTGCATTCATACTTCTTGCTACGACCTTTGTGTTCTTGTTCATAAAATGTCGAAAAAGAAATAAAACTTCATCCAATGTTGATCTCTTACCAAAAATAACACTTCCAAGAATCACATACCAACAGCTTTTCCGAGCAACTAACGGGTTTAGTGAGAGCAATTTGCTTGGTATGGGGAGTTTTGGTTCTATCTACAAAGCTATCCTTGAAGATACCACAGTTTTGGCTATAAAGGTATTCAACTTGCAAGTAGAAGGTGCATTCAAGAGTTTTGACGTAGAATGTGAGATAATGCGACACATTCGACATCGCAATCTTACTAAGGTCATTAGCAATTGCTCAAACCTTGATTTCAAAGCTATAGTGCTGGAGTATATGCCTAATAGGAGTCTTGACAAGTGGTTGTATTCTAACAACTATTTCTTAGATATGTTGCAAAGGTTAGACATAATGATAGATGTGGCCTGTGCTTTGGAGTATCTTCACCATGGTTATTCAATACCTTTGGCTCACTGTGATTTGAAACCCAACAACATCCTGCTAGATGATGATATGGTTGCACATGTGAGTGATTTTGGCATTGCGAAGTTATTAGATTTTGGGAAGAGTGTCACACATACAAAGACCATAGCAACATTTGGGTATATTGCACCAGGTGACTTCCATTTTTTAATTTATATTTTCACATTTTTTTTTTTTTTTGTGTTTTCTATATATGTTTCCAATTTATATAGACGTGCACTTTTCATATTATAGCACAAAATTTTAAATATAATTTTCATAAAAGTTTTTATGATTTTGTTGATTACTAGCTAATTCTTTAAATGGTAAATTACACCGATCTCCATTGAATACTGATGAAAATATATTAAATTCCGCAATTTTAACATAATTATATTGACATCCCTTTCAATAATAGAAAAATTAACAATGTTAACTTTAATAAGTAAATTACTTATTTGCCTTTACACATTATATTTTGTATTCGTCAAATTTCACAATAATACCAAATAACGAAATTACTATTTTTTGCCACATGACCACCACTACATACTCTTCTTTCCCAAAACAACTCACCCATCCAACACTTACCACCATTGCATACCCCTCCAACACTGTCACCTTTTAGCATGCCACGAATCCAACCACCAACATATACTAACTTGCCACCATCAAAATTCTATAATTTTCTTGACAAAATGACATTTCTTTTGATTGTATGGAGAGTTTGGATTGGAAGGATTAGTATCCACAAGCTGTGATGTTTATAGTTATGGAATATTGCTTATGGAAACATTCACATTGTGAAGCCCACTGATGAAATATTTTTTGAAGACATGACAATGAAACATTGGATGAAGGAGTCACTACCAAATGCAATCTCTCATGTTATAGATGCTAATTTGCTTAAGCCAGAGGAAGAACACCTCACTGCAGTTGTACTGCAGTGTGTGTCATCCATCATGGAATTGGCTTTGAGTTGCTCTGCAGAATCATCCGAGGAGAGGATCAACATGAAAGATGTTCTCGCAACACTAAAAAAAAGTTGAACTTTGGTATCTAGCAAATTATGGAAGGAGTTGAAAGAAGAAAAGTTGGGACATTGGTACAACATTCAAAAAAAGTTAGCCAGATGCATTTGTAGCTGATAGTGATTATGTAGTACTTGGATTGCTTATTTTGTACACTTTGTATTTTTTTTTTTTTTTCAACCTTTTTATATGGTTGTAGTATGCCTAAGTGGTTAGCTTGAAGAACTGAAGAAAAAAAAATGTAGTTAAATATGGTAAATGTATTCAAACATGTTGTGTCTTTGAAACTTTCTTTCCACCCCATGGTTACTAATTTTGAATAAATTTTTAGAAATCCAATGACTTTCAATTGCCAAATGTGTAATAATTTTGTTGGCATGACCATATCAACAATCTTAACATATATAGATTTTTTAAAGAGAATCATCAATAAAACTTTTCTTCAATAATTGGTTTCACTTCTTCTGTTCTTATTAAAAAATTCAATGAGAATAAATCAATGAAAAAAAAAAAAAACTATTTTAAGGTGATTGGAAGAGCATTTGGTGAGGAGCATTGTTTTGAATGAGAGAAATCCGTGGTTGAAAACTATTTTAAGAAGGTGACTGGACTAGAGTGCTGTCACCAAATGATGCACGTGGATTGAGCAAACAAGAACTGTTGACATAAAACCTACTTTTCCTTTCCCTCTCACAGACTTTTAAGAGTCGGCGTGCTTTCTTATTGGCGAGAATTTTCTTCCTCTAGTGTTGTCTCCTCACTAAGCACACTTTGAAATATGACGGATGAAACTGAAATATATAAATTTGAACGATTTTAGAATAAACAATATTTGTTGCAAACAAAAAAAGAAGCTATTTGTGGGAGAACATATTTTGCCAAAATTGAATGAAGAATTGAAGCAATGTACAAGATTTATCAACCTGTACACTAAGGTGTACCCAAAGAAGGGAAGAGAATTAACATTGTAGAGTGTTTAAATGACTTTCCACGGTTCCTTAAAAAATAAATAAATGAATAAATAAAGAACTCGAACCCATTAAATTAGTGTAAATAAACTTGAGCCCACTAAATTGAGCTTCCGATAATTAGGTTGTCGAAGTTAATGGAGTTCGACATTTATACCCTGTAAGAGGGGTTAACTTGAGCTCATTAAATTAATTTGGTGCAATCGAAAAGTCCAAAAATTGGTGGGTATGAAGAAATTATCGTCAAACGGGCCAAAATGAATTTTATTGAAGAGGCCCACAAGGAAGTTAACAAATTGGGTCGAGGAGGAACCATCAAGCATATATCTCTAAAAAAATCCCAACAAGCTCATCCGAAGGGGGTTCGATCATACGGGCATCCGAGAGAATTAATCGGCGCACACTCTTGAAGAGAGAGATCATTCTCAAAAGAGGTGAAACCCTCGAAGGAGATCCATTCTCCGAGGTAACTACTTTGTCTTGAAAAAGTTTGGATTCACAACAACATCAATGGAAAGAAACGACCATCTCTCATGAAAAAGAAAACAAAGCGACAAGGAAAAAGATCACATCGGTAAAAAAAAAAAAAAAAAAATTGTGGACAAATTACTTTTATACTTTGGGCAAAAAGAGTGATGACTTTGTCTTAATTTGATTCAATTAATTACAATTGTTAGTATTTTTTTATATATAAAAAAAATGTACGTATAAATGGTTTGTCATATTTTTAGAAGAAAAATTATAAATTTGATCAATTCAATAACTTAACTTCAACTAATTCTATGATAATTTTTCTGTCAAAAATCTTAACAATGTTATCAATTGGACCAAATTGATAGAAAATCTAAAATTATGAATCAAAACTGAGGCAATTAAATGTAGAAACTAAAATGATGCCATAAGTAAAATTCAAGAATTTGGCTCTGTTTGGTTTAGTTTTTGAATTGAGTTTTGAGTTGTGTTTTGAAAGATAAGTTTTTTAAATGAGTTTTAAAAAGAGAAAACTTGTTTGGTTTTGAATTTTGAAAAGAGTTTTAAAAAGTGTTTTGAGTTGTATTTTGAAATTGTTTTGGGTTCATTTATTTTTTTAAATATTTAAAAAATTTATTTTTTTAAAAAAAAAAATTTGTGTAAATATTTTTTATTGTCAACATTTATTTTTTTTAATGTGCGTTGTATTTTTTAAAAATATTTTAAATATTTAAAAAAATAATTTTTTTTTATTTTATAAATATTTTAGTCTTTTACATAATATTTTTAATTTTTAATTTTTTTAAAGTTTAAAAAATTTTGGGTCGCCTATAGATGTCTAAAGGGAATATTTTTTTTATATTTTAAAGTCCCTGATATTAAAGTTTTATAAGATAAAGGACGTGTAATATTTTCATAATGGTAGGGGTTCCTCAACATTTTTCCAGAGAAATTTCAATTTAGAAAAATTTGAATTTTCTCTGTGTTTTGAAATTTTTCTGGTTCTCTCAATTTCCTTGATTTTTTGTGTTTTAAAATTTCCCTGGTTTGTTCACAAATTTCCCTGTGTTTTAACCAATTTTCCCTAATTTGAAATTTCTCTAATTTAGTCACAATTTTCTCTATATTTTAACCAAATCAAAAAAAATTGAACATACTAAAAAATAAAAATGTAAAAGTTAGACCCCAACTCAACCCGTCTCTCTCCCTCTCTTTTATTTCTCTTTGCAATCATGATTGTCCTCTCCATCATCTAACTTTTTTTTTCTACTAAACATGCCATCAAATTAACTTGCTATTTAACTAGAAATCTATAGAGTTCATAAACTGCAGATCAATTTATCTGAAATAGATGAACGATCCATAACAGGTCCAACGATTGAAATCAAGAATCAAACATAGAAATCAAATAACTAAATTAGTAAAGAAACTCAATACCCAGATTAAAATCAAAGAACCCAATTGGAAGAAACATAATCAACAACAGAATTTAAAGACAGCTAATCCTAAAAAGCGAAGAACAAGAAAAATCAAGATTATAGTTTGGATGGGAAAAAAATAAAGGGATGAAAGAAACCCAATTAATTATAGAGAAATGTGAGATGAAAGAAGATAAAGTAACACACGACAATGGAAAGGGCATACAATTATAAGCAGAAATCAGATTCGAAATCCAAAGTACCTGCAAATTTGACTCAAGAACTCGAGTCTAGGTCACAATTGTGTTGATTTCAGGAGCTGCCAATGGCCACTTCGACTTGACGAAGGCTCGTTCCTTGCGATGGGTCGTCCTTCCCGATGGATAGTCGAACAGATCAAGATTCGAACTCGATTCCAGAAGCTGCGAATGGCCACTTCGACTCCACGGAATGTCGTCTCACGCGATGGGTCGTCCTTGAATGGGTACGGGACTTTAAACTACTAAAAATATATATATTATGACCTCTCCTACTAAGTGTTAGAGAGGGATCTTAGATTATATCTAAATAATAACAAATTATTTGGTTAATATTTAAAAAAAAATAACAAAATATTTTTAAAAAAAAATAAAAAATAAAAATATTTTTCTTCAAAAATAAAAATTAAAAAAATATTTCAAAAAATATTTTTTCAAAAGAGTAAAAAATAAAAAATAATATTAAAGAACAAAATAAAATATTTTTTTTGAATTTTTCTTTTAAAAAAAGAGTTTTGAAAAAAGTCTGGTTATGAATTTTAAAAAGAATTTTTGAATTAAATTTTGAAAATTTTATTTGATTATGAATTTAAAATTTTTTAATTGAAATCATGATTTGAAAATTAAACCAAACACTATTCAGTGTATTTGGTTTAAGTTTTCTGGATTAAGTTTTTTAAAAACTAACTTTTTTGGTTTTCATGTTTTTTTGTTTTAAGTGAATATTTTTAAAATTTTAAACATTTTTTTTATTTTTTTAGATACACCTTACTTAAATGTATCTAAAAAGTAAAAAAATTGTGAAAAAATATTTAAAAAATTAATAAATACATAAAAATACAAAAAATGTACTGAATTCTTGTATTTTTTATATTTTTGGTATTTAGTGAATTTTTATAAGATTTTTTTTACAATTTTTTTAGTTTTTAGGTGTATTTATGTTAGGTGTGTCTAAAAAGTAAAAAAAAATTACTTAAAATATTTAAAAAATTCAGTAAAAAAAAACACGAAAAATAAGAAAGTAGAATTTTCTAAAAAGTGTTTTTTGAAAAGTGAAACAAGCAAGGTGATTTTGTTTTTGGAAAATTAGTCTAACATCCCTCTCCAACTTTTAGTAATGTAAGTGGTCCATAATAATTTTTTTGTAGCCTAAAGTCCCTCACCCACACCCATATATAACGCCCACGCTCTCATTCTCGCTCATCTATCTTCTCGCACCAAACCTCTCGCTCTCCTAGAACTTGATTGGAAAATCCATCCCCCTCCATTGAAAACCCTATATAAATCCTCAAAATATTGGATCATGAAATCAAATATTCATAGAATTATCTTCCAAGCCCACCAAGAACAAATATATATATATATATATATATATACAAACTAACGCACCAACAACTAAATCCACCACAGTAGTTGGGTCTGAAAAACATTAAAATCACCAGAATTGGTTACGAATTGAGGTTGGAAGAAAAGAAGAAGAAGATGGAGAAGAAGAAGAATGGCAGCAGAAGCAGCAATGGTGATAGAGAGAACCATCGCCCAATGCCCCTGTCAACGGTGGTGTCAGATTGCGTGAAGCGATGGTTCCAGAAGGCCAAAGGTGGCGACTTCTCTAGTGAGTTTGTTGGAGGAATCGTCAATGCCATCGATGTGGGATATGGAGATGTGGCCCAGGTGGACAACACCAATTCCATTGACAGCACAGCTCAAGAAGTCAAAACTAAGGCCGAGGTTAGCAAAAGTTATGGGTGTTAAGGACTTGCAAATGTAAATATAGGCTCGAGTTCAGTAAGAAGGGTTATAGAAGAAGAAGAAGAAGAAGAAGAAGAATAGACAAAAGAGAGGTTCTTGCATAAGTGGGAGTGTGTGATTTGGCTATAGAAAATTAACATGACAAGGGGAAGAAAATCAAATTTCTTTTGTCATCACACAAAAATTTATCCTAATCTTTCAAAATGTTCACTATAAAGGCAGAGAAATCCCATGACAAAGAAAATCAACATACCAAAGAAAATTACACACACACAACTAGCTTGAAGAAGAAACTCAAAGGGGGAGTAATAAGTAAATTTCAAAGAAAATTAACAGGCACAAGGGGAATTCCAGAGAAATTTCATATCTCAAAGGGATATCTTAATGCCAGATAAATATAGAGAAAATCAACATGCCACAAATTTCTCTAGCTATCGTACTAAATCTGGGAGTCTAATGTGGTCAAAGAAATTTTAAATGCCAGAGAAAATTTCACACACACGCACACACACAGTTGCCAAAGTTATGTCATATATGTATGTTTGTTCATATGAGTTTGTTATTCTATTTAATTTGACTACTCAGTTGATAAACTTAGATTCAAGCATAAATTTGAGTAAGAGTATTTTCAATCCTCAATCTCTTTTAGTGTATGTGTTTGTTGAAGGTTGCCTAAAATTTCTCTGTGAAAAGACACAATTTTTTCTAATTTGGTTAAAACACAGAGAAAATTATAAACAAACCAGAGAAAATTAGTCAAATACATAGAGAAATTTGTGAGCAAATCATAGAAAATTCAATCTAAAGAAATTTCAAAAAACAGAGAAATTTTTCTAAAATTCCTCTGGATAAAAAATTTCTTTGGGTCAAAATTTCTCTAAATCAAAATTTCATCGGAAAAATATAGAGGGACCCCAACTATTATGAAAATATTACATATCATTCATACTATAAAATCTAAATTCTAGGAATCTTAAAAAAAAATTCCTCTTGTTTTTTCTCTTACAAACTTGCATCACGTTTATTGTGGGGGTCCACCTACATCACGTGTGAAGCTACGTCTGTATCGGTGGATGGATCTGTGAGCGAAGCTTGGTGCTCGTAATAATTTAAGTCATTAAATCATATTTAGTGGGGCACTCAATTCATGTTTCTGTAAAATAAAAATTCTATCATATTAAGATGTATTAAATTATAAGATAGTAACTAAAGAGAAAATTAGCGAAACAACCCTCTTCAATTTTATGTAGTAAGAGAGTTTTAAGATATTTTTTTTGTTAGTTAAGGTCCCTCAACATTTTCACAGAGAAAATTTGACTCAGAGAAATTTTGCCTGATTTCCCTGTGAAAATTGAAATTTCTCTGAGTTAGGGCAAAATTTCTCTGAAGCAAATTCTTTGTAGAAATGTTAAGAGACCTTATATAGTGATTTTGGTTTAAACCCGACCCAATTTGTATTCCAGACTCGGGTTTTATGGTTTTGTATTTTTGTTCATGTCTTGCTTCCCATATACTCCGTTGAATTTGGTTATTGGATTGTAGCGGTTCTGTTTAGAACAAGTTGGTTATAGCGATTCCGGTTCTAACCCGACCCTAGTGGTATTCTGGACTTTGGTTTCACAAGTTCATATTGTTGTTCATATCTTGATTCCATTTTTTCTGCCTTAAATTTGGCTATCAGATTGTTATGGTTATGTTTGGGACAGGCTGGTTTCTTGGTTTCCAAACTTTTGTTGCCCAGAATTTTACTCCTCCGATCGAGCGGCACTTTTTGCGATCAAGCGAGCTTTATGAATTGTCAGTACTTTTGCAGGTCTGCAATACTACTAGGAAAGTGCATTCTACGCTCGAGTGGCATTTCCTACACTCGAGTGGCTTTTCTTGCACTTGAGCGATGGTCTTATGTCTGCAGAAGTACTGGAGGTGTATATTATGCGCTCAAGCGTCATTTCCAGAGCTCGAGCGGTGATACTCTTTTTCCTTTTGTCTTGACGCTCGAGTGGCACTTCTTGCCCTCGAGCAGTAACCATTTTTGTATCTGATGCTCAAGAGTCAACTCTTGCGCTCGAGCAGACTCTGCGTATATCAGTTCGCAGCAACACCTTTTTATATAACTTTTTCACATCTTTTTCTTTCAAAACCCTAGATCTGGAGGCTCTGTCTCTAAAACTCACCATCTCTCTACATTTTCACCTAGATTTGGTGGTTTCTTTACCCTTGTGCCTTTGTTAAAAAGGTAGAGCGTCTTAAGAGCTCCTTTTTTATCCGAAACAAAAGTAGGTTTCGGTCCATTTGAGGTTTCTCCACTCTCTCTTTGATCTCTAGCTTCGAGGTAGGTACTTTCTACGCTCTTCTGTGAGTTTTAACTTAGTGATTTGTTGATGTGTAAGAAATATTGGAACTTGGTTTGATTTTGAACAAACCTAGGGTTCTGGTTTAAAATTAAAAGAGGGGTTTTCAAATGATGTGTGTTGAAAATGGTTATGAAATTAGATGTGAGGTTGTGTTGTGGTAGATATGTTGATTTTGATGCCCATGATGGGTTTTGGGAAGAAAATGGAATTTTACCCTAAAATGTCTCAAATAGTCATTTTGTATAAATAAATGAAATTGGTATTGGGAATTTGAAATTTGATGAACGGTTATATAAATTGTGGAGTTGGTTATGTATTATCTTTCATCTATGAAAATTTGGATAGTTTATCTGTTTTGGAGATTGTATAACTGTTTAGAAATATTTGTTTTGGGCTATCGGTGAAGGATAGCTGTGAATGTTGTAGAAATTGCATGAAGATTAGGTGAATTGAAACTAATCTCTTATCGGTTGTCATTGAATATGGCTGTGTGTTTTAATACATTGTATATGTATGAGGATTGGGAGGAGAAATGGGATGTACCCCTTTGTTTGGGAGAAGAAAGGGAATGGACTTCATTAAATTAAGTTGGCCTGTGTGTCAAGGGTGAAAGTCCTGAAAACCGCGCGTATGCATGAGTGCCGATTCCTGTGGATGAAATTTTCGTAAAATGGTAACTTGAAGTGTTTGTATGGTGGCTTTATTGATTTGGAAACCACTGAGTTGTATCCTCAGTTTGGTCATTTGAAATAAAATGGAAATGACTAACCAATTGAGATAAAATGGATTGCATTATAAAACTTGGCATAGCATGGTTTTGAAAAAGGATTGTAAATGATTTTATCACGGGCATTGGATATGCATATCTATAGTTTGCTTATTGTGTTCCTTTCGAATATGATAGCCCTACAGTTCGGACTCTCATGGTTCTGAATTTGATTCCACAAGTACAATGTGAAATAGATAAAATACAAATGAGTCCAAATCCGGCAAATCTTTTGAAAAATCGATTTTGAATCAAAAATGCCAAAAATGGACTGCTTTGCTAGATTTCAGAGTCGCCACCTAAATTCTTTTGAGAAATTTAGGAAACCTGAGACTCGTGCCAAAGGCTACTTATTCGTCATCACCAAAGTGTCTTGGCTCGAGAACTTAGGTATGAGAGGGAAAGGTCATGAATTGAACACCCTATTCACCCGATAAAAGATCGACCTCTACTGATCATGATGTGATTCATATGTACAATATATGCTCTTGTTCTGATTATTAGGCTAATTTACTATGTGATACACACAAGTATAGACTAATTTGCAAAAGTTGGAACACTTTGATTTTATGTTTGTTTGAAAATTGTTTGAATATATGCCACTTGAAAAAGTGATCTCATATGTACATTAATCAAATCACTCCAATTTAAGCAATTAGCCTTCATCCATATCCATTCGAACAAATATATCACTTGAGCACTTAGCCAAATGGAAAATATACTTGATATGGCAACAATCACACACATGCGATATGCTAAAGCAATAAGTGCTCACCTAGTACTCCAAGGCAAGCCAAAAGATGTAAAATAATTAGAAAAATGCATGTTTTAATATGCAAATGACTAATGCAACACATACAAAAATGCAATCTAATAGGTTCAGTTGTCGAATATGTCATACGAATCACTTTGATAGCATGCGGTGGCGCATATATTCAAGGAAGTAATAAATGACAATGCCGTTAGAATGATGAATCAAACCTTATGTATGCAAGACAAATGGATGCAAGTCATGGAAAATGCTAAAAGAAACATGATGCTCTACACTATCCATCATAAGCAAGTAAATAAAAGGGAGAAAGAAATAGGGATTGAAAGACATACACAAATATTACAAGTGTGCCCTCGCGTAGAAGGGTCTGAATGAATGTCCTAACTAATTAAGCTAATTATTACAACTCCACAATTAACTAACTACTCTAGCTAATTAATTAAGTACAACACAAAAATTAACTAGCTATTTTAACTAATTAATTAATTATAACACAAAAATTAACTAGCTATTCTAACTAATTAATACAAATTAGAATTAAACTAACTAATTAGTTACAATACGAAATTAATTAACTAAGTAATTAATTATTACAAGTCCACTACTTTAAGTACAACATACTACTATTAAAATAATTTTAACAGACCCCGAGAAACGAGGGATAGTTCATGCATGAATGCGGATTTCCACCCAAAAATGCCCTCTGTTTTGCTATCCGAATGCTTCTATTGCACAGCCAGAAAATTGAACTTTTTTGTCTCAGCCACTACTTTGTTTTGCAAGGAAAAAGACACTGCCTGGCTGAAAAGAGGTGGCCGGCTGGCCAGAAGAAGCGGTCAGGCGTACAGTAAGGTGGCCAGCCGGCCACTAGTTTTTGTTACTGCCTTGCTGCAACAAACAAGAAATAGAGTACAAACAAAGTATTTTTAGGAGATGTTTGTCCACCTTACCTCTCCTTATCATCAAACAAATCAAAGAAATGGTAGGCTTGATTCACAAACCATTAATCGATGCAAAGTCATTGTGTGATAATTTAGGGATCAAGGGACAAAAGCTCAATAAATGAAGCTAAAAGACCAACAAAAACCCTTTCCCTATCATGACATGATCAAGGGAAGTGGTTGACATTGAATATTGAATCATTATCATCACTAACAAATATGAAATGACTCATGACTCAATGGGTTCAATTAACTTCTGATTGAACCCAAGTTGATTTTATTACCTTGTTCCATTTTATTCCAATTTCATGGCTTCTTTTAATTACCTCTCTATTCCTTAGTCATTTGAGTCCAAAAATGATAGTATGCTATACAAAGCATAAATGAAAGAAACAACCTAAAATAGTCCTGAAATAGCTAAAAACAGTGATGGAATTCTAAGAGAAAAGCTTGAAAGAGTTAGCTACAATAATGGAGAAATTGAACTAGTAAACAAGCATAGCCACCCCTCTATTTTTGGGACCTCAAAACAACATTTTTAGCTTCTAAAAACTCTGAAAATCAGTGGTAATAAGCTCGAAAAAAGATGGGAAAAACAAGGGTAAAAGCTTAAGAAATAAGGTTTAAAGAAGGGTGATTAACCCCTCTGCCTTTGATAGCATTTAACCACAAGTTTCAGCCCATAAACACAGTTGAAAAATAGCCTAAAAACAGTAAGAAAAGATAGGAAAGAAGTAGTGCAAAGGGGTTAGGAATTATAACTCTTTGAAGAGAAATAACACTTTGAGTTATAAACCACCAATTTTTCACCCTCAAGAGCTAATATTCAAGCTTAACAACCTCAACAAAGAACCCTAAAAATTTGGTTTAGGAGGTCTAGGTAAAGTATGTGTAGGTTGCAAGATAGAGAGATATATATTTTTTTTCAAGAATTTTGCTTCACCAAAATTTGTCTAACCTAATTTTATGAGAGGGGGTCTAGTATATATAGAAAATTATGTTACTCCCTCAAAAATACCAATATAGAAACAGCTGGTGTAGTGCATGCACCTGTGGAGACAGCTAGTACAGTTGGCAAAAATATCTGTTTTTACTGACACAAGTGGCCAGCCAACCAGCCAGCCACTAAAGGGACGGCCATACACTCATTTGTGGCCTGTAGGCCTCTAGGTGGTCAGACTTGAAAAAAAATGTTTTGGTCCAAAGGTGGTGCAAGGTTTGTAGGTTTCTAGGGCTCAAAACCGGGACTTTTTACCAAGGAAATCAAGTGTTTGACAAACGTATAAATTCATCATTGGGTGATCAATCGATGGCGCCCAAGTCTTAAGAGCGGTAAAAAATGAGGTGGCTACAATATCATACTCATATCTTTGTTAAGATTCATATACTGTGTTAAATTGTTTCTAGTGAGCTTTGGCTCACCCTATTTGGGAAAACCATTTTCAGGCACTAGTGATATGCCTCTGCCAAGGACTTAGCTTGGAAGGACTGTGGAGCTAAAGGCTCAATTTTGTTGTTTTTTTTTTTGTAGTTAACTTTTGTACAGCCAAAGGGCTTTAAATGTTTTGGACTAAAAGTCCACTTTTGTTGTAACCAAGAACTATCTTGGAAAGATGTAAGCCTTTAGGGCATATGAATATTTAATTTGCTTTCATTCCTCATCACTACTTGTAACACATGCTATAGATTCAGGATGAACTATTTGTGAATGTATATCGTATGTGTCCTTTTTTGTATATCAATTCTGATTAATGAAAGTTTATCATTCCAATTATGTCACCTTGTATTAGTTGATTGGAATTGGATTATTGTAATCATTTCAGGGCATGATAACTTGGTATCAGAGCGTACCGAGTTTGAATACTTTGGGTACGTGGGAAGTGGTTATCGCCACAATGAGTTTGTTTCGCTTGATAGAGACTTTAGTATGTACGATGTGGTTACATGATAACATGCTTATGTGATTATATGAGTATGGGATTTAGTCTCTTGGATGTTGATTGAGTCCACAGGTTTCTAGAAGTCCTATTAGAAGAGCACTTGATCACTGCTGTTTCTAATTGGAACTCTGGCAACGCCGCAGGACGGTCATTATCCGGAAATGAAATTCGTATGTGTTTATGTGACAACGTGCTTACGTGGAGTGAATTATTGTTATCCACTGCATTAGGACGCAAGTGAGTTAACTTCGACACATTTGTAAATGTACTAATCTCTTTTGTTACATTCATTAGGATGTCAGGACGTGGATGTTGTGGTGGTAGTCATGGAAGGCCTAGAAGGCATGAGGTGCCTTTATCGGACGAAAGTCTGACACAGGAAGAAGGAGTTAGTCAGGCCAATGTGGTTGACCCAGTTGGTCAACAGGCCATGGGCGCCTTGGCCCATGAAATGGCCAGAGCATTGCGGGAGTCTATGGACATTCTCAAGGCTAAAAATCAAGTCCAGGCCCAAGTTGCTAAGGCAGAGCCGTCTTTCTTGAAGCGAGAGTTTTTTTGGTCAAATCCAAATGAGTTTGTGGGTGATCCCAATGAGCCACTAAAGGCATATAAGTGGTTAGAGCAGATAGTGAAGACGTTCAACATGCTCGGCATTGAAGATGGTGTTTTAAGAGTGACCTTGGTATCCTTCCAGGTAAAAAGAGGTGCAGGTCAATGGTGGACGTATGCACGTGGGTGCATTGGAGTGACATGGGAGGCTTTCGTTGACGCCTTCCAGGACAAGTTCTTACCTCCCACTGTTAAGCAGAAGTTAAAGGAGAAATTTTCACAGCTCAAGCAGTTGAACACACCGGTAGCCGAGCTTGAGACTGCATTTACTAGGCTCTCTAGGTTTGCACCAGAGTTAGTGGCGACAGAGGAGTGCTATTGTGTGGAGTTCGAGAAAAGGCTAAAGACCGGGCTTCTTTTCAAGGTAGCCAGTTCAATGATTAGAGATTACGGACGACTTGTAGAGTTGATGACTCATCTGAAGACCGTAATATAGATAGAGGAGGAAAGGATGAAGGGCTTAAGGAGGAGTCACAATGTTCAAGGGGACAGTAAGAGGCAGACGGGTTCTAACCCACAGTTGTCCCAAGGAGCACAGTCGAGATCCACCTTTCCAGTACCGAGTTCGGGTTCTGGGAGGGGTGCCAAGGAGATGTTACTTGCTTCAAGTGTGGTCAGCTAGGCCACAAGTCTCCAGCTTGCCCGTAGAGAGGATGAGGGCAACAATCTGCAACGTCTTCGGCTTGTTCTTAGAGCCAAAGTCAAGGGAGAGGGCAGTAGCTCACTTGTTATTAGTGTGGGCAGGCGAGACACATGAAGAGGTTTTTCCTTCAATTGGGTGGCACACCTGGTGCTTCTAGTTCGACGTAGACAAAGAGTCACCAGCCTGCACAGTCAGCACAAGCCTCGAGGGCCAATCAGAAAGCCTTTTCGACTTAGTTAGTGCATCAGGCTTATGCTCTGAGGGGTGAGCAGGTTGAGCAGAGACCTACAGGGTGTGTGTATGCTGTTACCGTACTAGACCTAGTACCAACGCCTTTAGTAGTGAGTGGTACCTTCTTGTTTTGCAATTCAGTTACTAATGTGCTGATTGATATGGGTACATCCCATTTATTTATCTCGTCTGCATTTGTATCGGTTTTGGGGTTAGAGTTGGCTCGGTTAGCATCTCCTATCTGTGTAGAGTCACCCATCGGTGGTGAGCATGTTTTGAAGCAAGGGTGTCGGGGTTGTGACATAGAGGTTGCCGGTCGTCGACTTCCTTTTGCATTTGTGTTGATTGACATGTCTAGTTTTGACGTTATTTTGGGTATAGGCTGGTTGTCATCATATTGGGCTATTATAGATTGTTACCGACAGAGGGTTACTGTATATACCTTAAGCAGTGATTGCTTTTATTTCCTGGGAGACTAGGTGGATAGAGTCTTATAACTGGCATATGATCCGCGTGGGCAGAGTGAACTTAGTTGCTTTCTTGCCAACTTCTTGGGTAATGAGTGTGATGAAGTCCGAGTTGAATTGCTAAGGGCAGTTTGTGAATAGTCAGAAGTTTTTCCTGAGGATCGTACCTGTTTACCACGTCACCGAGAGATTGAGTTCTCTATAGAATTAGTGCCTGGCATGACACCAATTTCTATGGCACCATATTGGTTTGCACCTGTTGAGTTGAGTGAGTTGAAGGTTTAACTCCAAGAGTTGCTAGACAAGGGTTTTATCCGCCCTAGTACTTCACCCTACGTAGCACCAGGTCTTTTTGCTAAAAAGAAAGATAGTGCGTTGCAACTTTGTATCGATTATCGAAAGTTGAACCGGGTAACTGTTAAGAACAAATACTCAATGCCTCGTATAAATTATTTGTTTGATTAGTTGAAGGGGTCTTGTTGCTTTTCTAAGATAGACTTGAGATCGAGCTATCACTAGTTGAGGGTAACGAAGGAAGACATCCCAAAGACGGCATTTCGTATGCAGTATAGCCATTATGAGTTTCTAGTGATGCCCTTTGGGCTAACCGATGTGCTAGTCATGTTCATGGATTTGATGAACCATATCTTCCGTGAGTTCCTAGACCGCTTTGTGGTCGTCTTTGTGGATGACATCTTGATTTACTCACCCTTCGAGGAGGAGCACGAGGAACACCTGCGAGTGGTACTTGAGTTACTTAGAGCCCACAAACTATATGCTAAGTTCAAGAAATGTGAGTTTTGGCTGAGAGAAGTGAAGTTCTTAGGCCATGTGATATCCGAGGAAGGGGTGACTATAGATTCATCTAAGATAGAGGCAGTACAAGATTGGGGACAACCTAAGAATGCTTTCGAGATCTGTAGTTTCTTGGGGTTGGCTGGGTATTATTGTCGGTTTATAAAGGATTTATCTAGATTAGCCTCACCATTGACTAGATTGATGAGAAAAGGAGCTAAGTTTGTGTGGAGTGAGACTTGTGAGAAGCCGTTCTAAGAACTTAAGGTTAGACTTACCACTGGTCCAGTGTTGATTATCCCTAAGAAGGGTTTAGACTATTTAGTGCCTCACGGGAAGGTTTGGGTTGTGTGTTGATGTAAGAGGGAAAAGTAGTAGCGTATGTCTCACGGCAACTGAAAACACATGAGAGGAACTACCCTACTCACGACCTACAGTTAGCGGTGATTATAGACATCTCATTTTTTACCGCCCTTAAGACTTGGGCGCCACTGATTTGATCCCCCAATGATGAATTTATACGCTTGTCCAAATGCTTGATTTCCTCAGCAGGAAAACCTTAGTTTTGAACCTCAAAAAACCTACAAACCTTGTGCCTTGTTTTTGGACCAAAATAATAATTTTTCAAGCCTGATCATCCAAGGGACCAGCAGATCCACTAGTGGCCGATCGCTCGCTATCAGTGGCCTACCGACCACGTGTGTGAAAATTTAGATCTTTTTTTCCAGCTGTGCCAGCTATCTCCACAGATGCATGCACTGCCTTAGCTGTATCTGTATGGATATTTTTGAGATGGTCTGATATATTTCTATATATAGATGACTCTCTCTCAAAAATTAGGGTTAGAAAAATTTGTGGAGCAAAAGTTTTGGAAAATATTTCTCTCTCTCTCCTTTGCAACTTCTCTATGCCTTGCCAAGACACTCTAAACCAAAACCTTGAGGGTCCATTGCCAAGGTGTTTCAGCTAGCATTTAAGCACTTGAGGGTGTGAAATTAGTGGTTTAAAATTCAAATGGTCATTCCTATTCAAGAGATATAACTCCAAGCTTCTTTCTCTTACTTATTTGCCATCATTTATTGCTATTTTTGTACAATTTTTTACCTATATTTATGGGCTGAAACTTATGGTTTAAGGCCATTAAAGGCAGAGGGATGGATCACCCTTCTTTGCACCTTCCTTCTTAGGCCTTTACCTCTGTGTTTCCTATATTTTCCTTACCTTTTGTTGAGCTTTTAAACACTGATTTTCAGAGGTTTTTCAAAGGCTAAAATGTGGTTTTACAGTCTCAAAAATAGAGGGGTTAGCCTCTCCTCCTTTGGCTTGTTTACTAGCTTAGTTACTCCATTATTTTAACTTGCTTTTGTGGATATTTTACCTTAATTTTAGTGTTGTCTTAGCCTATTTTAGGACTGTTTTAAGTTGTTCATGTAATTTATGCTTTGAATTGCATGCTTGTAGTGTAATAGTCCTCATAGGTTTGGTGTTTTAAGCGTTAGACACCAACATATTTGAGTTGATAGCATTTATTTTAAGCTTTCCATACTTGTGTTCATCTCTAATCATCTCTGCACTTCTCTCATTTCTTGGCCTCCTCTTTGCTTTGAGGGTCGTTTCAAACTAATTGTTTGTTTAAGCTTGAGATAAAGATGGTTGTGCTTAATTGTTTTATCTCTTCAAATGTTCATTACCAACAGCATGACGTCTCTCTCATGCCCAAAACAATCCTTTGTTTGACACTTCCCTCATTTAGTGGACTTAATGCTCATTTTGGACTAAAATAACTAATGAATGGGAAGGTAATTAAAAGGGGTAATCAATGGTTTAAAATGGAGCAAGATAATAAAATGGTTTGGGTTCAATCGGATGTTAATTGAACCCATTAAGTCTTGAGTCATTTCATACTTGTTAATGATGAAAACGGTTCAAGAATCAATGTCAACCGCTTTCCTTGATCAATATCATGATAGGGTAGAGGTTTATGAGTCTTTAATTGTGCATTTATTGAAATTGTATCCCTTGGTTCATAAGTCATCACGCAATGAATTTGCACTGATTACTGGCTTGCGAATCGAGCCTACCCCTACTTTGATCTGTCTGATGATAAGGAGAGGCAGGATGGACAAACATCCTCTGAGAATGTTCTGTTTGTGCTTTGTTGTTTTCTATTGCAATAGGAGAAACCCAACATTAGTGGCTGATAGGCCACCATTAGTGGGTGGCTGGCCACCACTTCTGGCCTACCGGCCACCTTTTTCAGCCAAGCAGTACCGCTTTTTTTTCACAGAGCAGAACATAGGCTGAGGCGCAAAACAATGCTGAGGCATTCCCGGGGGAGAAATTCATGCGCATGCATAATCCGTTTCCTTGTTCCTTGGGGCCCGTTAGATTTGTTTTTCTAATAGTAGTGAACTTGTAATTAATTACTTAGTTAATTAATTCCTTAATGTAACTAATCAGTTAGCTTACTTAGTTAATTTGTATTAATTAGTTAGAGTAGCTAGTTGATGTAATTTTGTGTTGTAATTATTTAATTAGCTAGAATAGTTAATTAAATTCGGTGTTGTAATAATTAGTTAGCTAGCTTAGCTAATTCATTCATTCGGACCCTCTTGCGCGAGGGCAAACTTGTAATAATGTGTATGTTTTTCAACCTCACGTCTTTCTGCCTTTTATTTACCCGTTTATGATGGATAGTTTAGGGCATCATGTTTACTTAGCATTTCTCATGATTTGCATTCATTTGTCTTGTATACATTAAGCTTGGCGCATAATTTTAAATCACATTTGTTATTCATTACTTACTTGAGTATGTGCTTGAAACTATATGCTATCAAGTTAATTCACATGTTATAATTAGTAGCCAAGCGTATTAGTTGCATATCGCATGTGTTGCATTAGTCATGTCGCATTAGTTAGAGACATGCATGTTTTCTAATTATTTTGTTTTGTTTTGGCTTGCCTTGGAGTACTAAGTGAGCTTTTATTGCTTTAACATATCGCATGTGTGTGATTGTTGCCATGTCTAGCATGTTTTCCATGAGGCTAAGTGCTTAAGTGTCATACCTATTTGAATGCCTGTGGATGAAGGCTAATTTCTTAAATTGGGATAATTTGAGTCATGCACATATGAGATCACTTTTTCAAGTGGTACATATTCAAAACAATTTCCAAACAAACAAGAAATCAAAGTGTTCCAATTTTTACAAATTAGTCTATACTTGTGTGCGCATCACATAGTAAGTTAACCTAATAATCGGAATATGAGCATATAATGTAAATAAGAATCACATCATGATTAGTTTAATTCATGACCTTCCCCTCTCGTACCTAAGTTCCTGAGTCGAGACACTTTGGTGATGGTGGATAAGTGGCCTTTGGACTCTTTTTGATTCAAAATCGATTTTTCAAAAGATTTGCCTGATTTGGACTCTTTTGTGTTTATCTATTCCATATTGCACTTGTAAAAATAGATTCAGAATCACGGGAGTCCAAACTGTAGGGCTATCGTATCCGAAAGAAGCACGAAAAGCAAGCTACAGTTTCTGGCAACTCTACTGGAAAATTAGAGAACTTGACTCGAACTGCATGATGTGAAATTTTATCTACACTTATATGTTCTTTGCATTGCATTTGCATTGGTATGCTTAATTCACTATGTTTGCCATCTATTATTCCTGGATGATTTGCCGGAGGCTTGCCCAAAAGCTTGCCAAAAGGTTGACCGGTCGTGGGCTCTGCCATGTTGGGAACACAATCCTTGGAACTGGACTATCGTTGTACTATTTGATCGTCCTTTCACTTCTCGGTGTTAGGTGTGAGAGGTATATTAGGTAGTCTTGCTGAGGCAACCTCTTTGACCATTTTACCTAGCTGCATATAGTAAAACCATAGTGGCTATTCCAAACTAGGACATGATGCTCACCTAAATGCAGGATTGCGTGAAACCCCGTGTTTAAAATAGTGAACCCTAGTCCATTGACAAAAAATAGGACAAGGTAACCTTATGGGGGGTGTTTTGGCTCTTTGTTAACTGGTATGCGTTTTACAATGAAATTGTGCAGGAGTGTACATACCGGTGGTATAGTTGGTATCTGTTTTGAGTGGGCGCAGAATTCAGTGTGGAGTACAGTCCTACAGCTTTGATCATGTCTGTGTTGATAGCATCTTAGCTGAGGTGCTGTGCGATTTCTCATTGCTACTCTTTTGCTTTATTCCTTTTGCTAGGTAGTTTAAACCCATAGCTTCAGAAAGTTCAGATATACCCTGAATACTCTAAACCCGAGTTAGAAGACTTTGCAAAGCCGGGGATCTTGTTTGGGGACAACCCGTGTTTACCTCACTCTCACCGGTAACAAGATGGAGGAGAATCAGACAAAGTTCGCCAGTCCAATTCTTACAGCAATCATCTCTCAGTTCACCTGTGTTCAGTCTAGTTCAGGAACAGTCAGCTACTTCTAGTACAATCCCACTGGCAGACATCACTTTTAGAGCCGGCCGACTCTCATTGGAGCCCAGCCATACCTACTTGGAGCCAGCCGGCACTCAATGACTACCCAGATGTAGAGAAGGCAGGTTCTCACCTTGGTGTACCGGAGCTGTGTTTTGAGTCTTGTCTTGTTTGTATCAAGTGTCGTTTAGTGTTTTTAGGTTGTTTTTATTTTTTTTTTCCTGTCGAGTTGTATTTTGTATTTTGACCGGTTGTAACTTGTTATCCGATTCAAGAATCAATTCAAGAGCAAGCATTCACAGTTGTTAATAGTTGTGTACAAGATTATCGTGTCAGCTCCATTCATTCATCACATGTCAGATCATGCAAGGGGACTTGTGCAAAATATTCTTTTCATAACTTGAGGGTTCACCCCCGATCATTGTTTTACAAAGACTAAAAACAAAAGAAAAGTCTTCAAAAAAAAAAAAAGAAAAGAAAAGTGAATCATCAACCCATCCTGGCCCTCTTCCTCCTCGGTTGCGGAGAAGGTGCATCACTATCATCACTGGGGTTGCTAGACTGCAAGTCGGCATCCTCTCCCTCGTGCTTGGGAAGAAAGTATAAATCTCTGCCTGGGCCACAAGGTTAAGGATGTGGCTTCGAGAGATAATATCACAGGACCAGAATAAGTTCTTGTGAAGAATGTCATCTCAAAAGACCTCAAAGGATAAATGGGAGAAAGCGGCAAGTAGAGTCTAGGCTCTATATTGTTAGTAAACAGTTGGAAGAATTGGAGCCTGGTATGGGGCAAAATGCTGGCTCTTGAAGAGGGTGAGTTCCAATTCCTCAATCTAGTTAGGATTTGAGGACAGAGAAGGAGCAGTTGGGTTCCCTCCAAATGACGGTGGAAACTCAGGCCTGTTCACACATTCCAGCCAATCAGAGGAGCAAAGTTTTGCTTTCTTGGCTAGGAGTGTAGGACTGATTCCCAAGGCTTCAACAGGGTGTGGAGTCCTTCGCACTATTCTGGACGGCAAGATGGAAGTATACCATGCCGAAAGTAAGTTGTCTTCAAGGATGCGAAGACAGTCGAAGGGGACATATGGATATATTACAGAACTACCCATGGAGGGATGAATTGCAATGAGATCATCAAATTCAGGAAATCGATAGTGGATTCATTCCCTTGTTTGAGGTTAAGTGGGTGTGGGCCAAGCATCCCAGCCAGTATGTCTAGAAGACGATGAAGCAGCTTCATCCCATACAGAGAGTTTTGGAGTAGATAAAGAACTTCCAAGATCCATTTGTGCAAATGTTTGGTCCAAAGGTTCATATGGTGCAAAAGCTTCCATAACTTGTATAAATTGGGGTAGATAAGTGTGGCCAATAAATGCATAAAGGTTCTTTCAAGGACAATTGTCATTATCAAATACCTCCCCGCATGCTTGATCAATGTAAAAGAATGCTTAATTGGCCATTGAAGGTGTATCCATCTCCTCGTATTCGTAGCTAATGGATGGAATGGAAAAATATAATGAAGTTCAGTGCTTCATTTTTAAGAGGACGGTTATGTTTCAGCCAAGTCCATGCACGTCTTCGGACGTGGATAGAGTGCATTGATCTACTAATATCACCAAGTATTGGGTATATTAGTGCGGGGGGTAATGTTGGCTACATATTTTGTACAGACCAATCACAGCTTAACACGTGGCTCGAAAAGGGTAATTTAGGGAGTTAATGCAAGTCTCTAACTAGTGACAGACACGTGGCACTTCATATTGGTAATGGTAGGTCTGCGTCGCATAGAAGCAGTTAGAAGGCACGAAATGGCGCAGCTCAACGGTTTCTCACAATTCAAATTCAAATTAAAGAGGGTAGCCCAACTGCAATGAAGGCGTCGTGGGAGCAGATTGTTCAGGGCCATAACCAGAGATCGTGGAAGTACATTTCGACGGTTGGAAGCCTATTTTGATGGTTACCATTGGGAAGTATAAATAGAGGAAAAGGCCTCAGAATGAAAGACTCAGACTTAGATCCATAAATCAGTTTATTACTTCATATTTCTTTCCAGTTTTTACATTTCTAGTTCTTTACATTTTTCAACACTTCAATTCCTGTACTACACTTCATTTTCTAGAAGTAGTTTCAAGTAGTCATTGCAGTAAACTTTTTCAAGGCTGGGTCATTTCATTGTAAGTTCTTATTTACTTAATGAAATTCAGTTTCTGAATTATTTTGTACTTGTTATTTCTTATCAATTTCTCCTAAAACAAGCCACCAGTAAAAATCCTCTTCATTGAGGTTGAAAGAATTTCAACACAATCGTCTGATAATCGGTTGGCAATTAAAATTTTGTAAGGACTGATTGATCCTTACTGGCATGCTTAAATTTACATTATTAACCCTCAAAAGCCAAAAAAGCCAACAGTGGTGTGTATTGAGATCTATTCTTTGTGTGTCTTAGAATAAAAAACAAAGATTATGGTGTGTTTTGAGTAAAAAATTAAAGATTAAAAATATCAAAAGTGTGAATTAACGATGTGCACTAAGATAATTTATGGTGCGCAAATTGTCAGATGTGATGGGAGTGATGATGTATACTCTGCAATGAAGACAAATAACCTCTCGATACAAAATGGACTGTCCATGCTCCACAAAAGTAAAATAAAATAAAATCTAAGAATTACAATATAAAATTTATGCGTTTAAATGTTTTAGAGTGATTTTATAGTAAGATTATTATTTTTTTAAATAAAGTGAGTATCATTATTGTACTCTTAATTTTTAGGAAAATTAAAAGTCCACTCTAGCAATTATTTAAGGCATTAGGTTTAGTGAATTTGTTTGTGAGAAGCCCACTATTTGTGAAATAATTTGGTGAAAAGTCTTTTTGTTTATTTTGAAGGATATTTTGTTTATAATTTTACTCCTTAATTTATCTGTTTACTTTTTTCTTATCTGTTGACTTTTGTTAACTATCTATTTAATTTTTTTCCCTATTTGTTCAAAAAATTTCATATCTATTTAGAAAATTTCATTATCTGTTCAAAAAATTTCCTATCTGTTCAATTTTTAACCCTATTTGTTTAATTTTTTCCCTTATCTGTACAAATATCTATTCAAACTTTATTATCTATTCAACTTTAATCTCTTATTTGTTGAAATATTTGTCCAGAATTTTAATTTATTACAATGTGTTTGATCATCATCATCAACAACAACAACAACAACAACAACAGAAGATTTGAGCCAAGAAAAAAAAATTAAAAAAAAAAAAAACTTCATGCACAAAAGTAATTCAGCAATAATATTTATTTCTCAAAATGAAATTCGGGTATATATATATTTATCATATTTGAATCCATATATATAAATTGATCAAGATTTTTCAAAAAAATCGTTAATCTGTTAAAAAGATTCCATAAAATAGCTGCGATGTTTGAAGGTGGAGACAATGGTGCTTCAACAGAAGGAAGTGCTGCGTGACAAAGGATGGCGATCGGCGAGTCACGTCGCTAGATCAGCATTGTGAACTTGAGAGTATGTTCATCGTTGCCGCTTCAACTGGATTTTGCAATGGTGTGAGACGACGGTGGTGGCGGGATCGCCGTTGGGGATGACGCCGATAGAGGAATGCGACGAAGTGAATGAGAGAGAGAGAGAGAGAGAGAGAAAGAGAGATGCTGAGAGAGAGGACA
The DNA here is from genome assembly GCF_055761805.1 of Camellia sinensis. Lineage (NCBI taxonomy): Eukaryota > Viridiplantae > Streptophyta > Magnoliopsida > Ericales > Theaceae > Camellia > Camellia sinensis. The sequence goes on from NC_138962.1 coordinate 96,325,825, forward strand.
GAGAAAAGAGGAGATCGGCGTGCAAAGGAGTTGAAAATGGGTGGAGGAAGAGAGAGAGAGAGACAATGGAGAGATAAAAGTTTGGTTAGGGTTTGGTTTGGATAGTGAGAGAGAGAGAGTAGAGGGAAGAGAGCGAGCAGCGAGAGAGAGAACTGGTTAGGGTTTGGTTTAGAAAATAATAAATTAGATGGATAGTTTGATCATTTTGTAGAAAGATGTCCTTATGGACCCAATGAAAAAGCGCATGAACCTTTGGGTAAAGAAAATCTAAAAATCGATATATCACCCTAGCACCCTAATTTTTATAGAATTAAATTTTAATTATACAAAAAATTACATTAGAATATCCAAATTCGACTAGATAATGCCAACCCAATTAAGACAAAAGTAGCTGAAAACTAGCATTACAAAATTCATAAAAAAACTGGAAGAAATATGTAGAATTTGCCACACACAATTAACACCAAATCACAAATCTATGTTTTTATTTTATTTTAGGGCAAATTACATATACCCCTCGAGGTTTAGCTAAATTACAGATACCCCATTGAGGTTTGAGAAATTATAAATTCCCCCTGAATGTTACATTTGCATAACAAATTATGGGGTAATTTATTATGAAATATAAACTTCAGGGGGCAAATTGTTATGAAAATACAAATCTCAGGGGGCGGGATGTAATTTCCAAAATCTCGGGGGTATTTATAATTTAGCTAAATCTCGAGGGAGGTATTTGTAATTTGTCCTTTATTTTATTATACATTATATTATATTATGTACTAATCACATAAAAGGCATCATCCACATGAGCAGCATATCTCAGATTAAATCAAAATGGAGGGGGGGGACCGAATGGGCCAGGAGGTCCAGGAGGTCCAGGAGGCCCACCAAACAATGGTCCACAGCAGCTCTCAAAGATGCAGCAGCAGCACAATATGTAAAAGCTGCCCAACACCAAACAAACAACAACCCCATATTAGCTGTATATCCAAATCCATTAAAAAAGAAAAAAGAAAAAGAAAAAAGAAAAAAGAAAAAAAAAAAAAACCCTTACCAGTATATACTAATAAGTGAACTTATTGGCAAATAAACTCTATGACAATTAACAATAATTTTCATTAAACACTATTAAAAAAAGTTATTAATGATTAATTTTCAGTGACAGTTTAAAAATTGTCACAAAAAAATGTCACTAATTTATAACTATCAGTGACAATTTAAAAAATTCATCACAGAAAAACGCCACTAATTGTAAGTTTTAGCGACAATTTATGAAAATCGTAACAAAAAAAAAGTCATTAATTGTCAATTTTTAGTAGCAACAAAAAGTTACTAAGGCTACTTTTTAATAGGATTTAATGGGAATTAAATCTAAATATTAGGACCTATTGGTAGTTTACTCAAAAAAAAAAAAAAAAAAAAAGTCAGACCAAAATATGAAATAAACTAAAAATCTCCCAACAGAGTTTATGTATGAATTTTTTTTAAAAATAAATAAATAAATAAATTGCGCCAATAAAAAGAAAAAAAAAATCAGCTAACTTGATTATTTTTCTCTTGCTTAATAATCTTGTGGTTTCAAACCAAAATAAATATCTTGTGGTTTCAAAATAAAGATAAATAAAACTAATAAAAATAACAATAATGTTCAAGACCCCCTTTTCCCCACCCCCTTTGACCCCCTCTCAACATGATTGGCCAATTTTTCTTTTTCTTTTTTTTATTTTTCCTTCTCCTCCAATCACCACTCACCACATGTGTGTGGGGATGGTGGGAGTGATGATAGGAGAGAGTCTCAATCATGACCTTAAAAATAATAATAAAAGACAGAATACATAGGAGCCACATTTGCACGGTCTGATATCACGTTCAAATTATAAAGAAATATTAAAAATTCATATTTTAAATTATTAAATTTACTTAGTGACAAGAGAGTTAGATTCTCAATAGTAATAGAATGTGTAATAAATAAATAAAAATTCACCTATCATTGCCACATCATTATGATCTTATGAGAGTTAGATTCTCAATAGTAGTAGAATGTGTAATAAATCAAAAAAAATTCACCTATCATTACCACATCATTATGATCTTGTGAGAATTTTTTAAGATATCAAACATTTTCCATATTAAAAACTAGTTCCTGTACTGACCTGTATGCTAATTAAAAATACAATTTAGGTACCAAAGCAAGTATGCAATGCATTAGTCATAAATCACATTAATAATCTTCTAAACTGACATATATATATATATATATATAAAAGCTTGTAGACAGAGAGAGAGAGAGAGAGAGATTACCAAGAAGATATGGCTCGGCATAAACCACCAAACAGAAAATCACAGCAGCCAGGCCCTCCCGGTGGCGGTCCCCAACCTGGAGGCATGTCTTTGTATAGAGAAGAGATCTAGAAATGCAATGAAGTGAATGAAGTTGAACCCAGGGGATGGTTCTACATATATAAAAAAACTTTGAGAGAGAGAGATTGTAGAGCTTAGTAGCGAAGCAATATCTTGAAACTTCGGGTATCATCTTTGACTGTTAAGTAAAAAAGCTAATGCCAAACAGTACTACTTTTAAGGCGTTTTCTAGTAATGTTTGAATGTACCAGTGCACCACCTACTGTTCGTTTCGTCTTCCAACCTACTCTTCAAAGTTTTTTTATTATCCATGCATTATCCTATGGGAATATGTTCTTTCTTAACTTGATCATCAACTAACCCTACTCTTGCTTCCTTCCTTCCTCCAACACTATTTAGGAGTTGTTTCACTCCACCTTCGTTATTTTTTTATACTTCTTTTAATAAAAAATAAAAAATTTAACTAAAGTAATTGAATAATATTAGAAATTTTAAAAATTTTATCAAAAACCAAATGTCTCACATGAGTGTGGAACCTACACAATGTAAATCCATGTGGGTCTCACGCTTATATGAGACATATGATAAAATTTTTAATGAAATTTTTAGAATCTCTAATATTTTTAAAAATAATCACATCCCAAATGAATTCATTAGTGTAAACACATTAATCCTATAAAAATACGAGTGATTTCTCACATTAATCCTATAAAATAAATAAATAAATTGACACTGGTCCGTAAACTCTATGACATTTTCACTTTAATCCAATTACAAACTTCTGTATAAGGCGTAGTTTTGGAATTTCAAAAACTTAGGGTTCATTTGATTTAGTTTTAAAATTATAATTTGAATGTGAAATTGTATTTTGAGTTTTGAATTTTTAAAATAATCTTGAGATGATTTGTACTATTTTAAATTTTTTTTGATTAATTGATGTATAAAATATGAGAAAATGTGAGAGGAGAGATGAGAGAGAAAAAGTAATTAGTTGATTGATTAATAATAACAATAATAAAAGAGAAGAAAATAATTTTGAAAGTAATTTTGAGTTGTATTTTAAAGGTACGTCTGGTTAACATGTTCCATCTAAATTATGATTTAAAAACAGAGTTGAGTTTCTCATTATTATTATTTAAAGGTACGTCTGGTTAGGTTTAATTTTTCCCATTATTATTATTTTTTTTCAAAAATCTTTTCTCAATTCACACCACATGATTTTTAGGATAAATTATGCCAATAGTCCTTATAGTTTACATTATGTATTAATTTCTCTATTGTTCTAATTTGCTTGATTTTACCCTTTAATTTAACTGATTGTATCATATTGATCCAATAAATAATGGCCGTTAGGTTTGGTAAATGGAAAGTTGTCATATGTTCAAACAATGTGTCAATTTGGTCCCTGTAATTTACACGATATGTCAATTTGGTCCTTATTCTTTTAATTTGCTTAATTTTGACAGAGACCAAATTGACACATCGTATAAACTATAAGAATCAAATTGACACATCGTTAAAGTTTCTGTTTACCAAACCTAACTGCTATTATTTATTAGACTAATATGACATAATCTGTTAAATTAAAGGAGCAAAATCGAGCAAATTAAAATAATATTGACTAAATTGACACATCATGTAAACTATGGGGACTATTTGCGTAATTTACCTTACTTTTTATAATGCCCTTATCTTCAATTTTATAATACTCGACATCATTGGTGCTATTGCGAACATTACCTTCTTCATTCCTGATTGCCTCATTCCTAACCAAGTCTTTCCAGTCGCTCTTTCCAACTCGCAAACCCTCATTTCTAACCTCCATCGCCAACCCCAATCCCTTTACAATGCCCTAACACTGCAACTCACCACGATGCCACACTTTCAACGGACCCCATTCCCTTGCGATCTCTCTCTCTCTCTCTATCTCTCTCGTATACCCTCTCCTCAATGATTTCTATTTCTTACTTAGTTAAAGATATACTTGCTGAGTGTGAATGGAATTGCATGGGTCACGTTGGGATAGAGATCGCAACGGTAGGGGCTAAAAGAGTGAGGGATGTTCACCTGAGCAAGAGGTGGGTTGGGGGGGTTGCTAGAGATGAGGTCTTTTAAAGAAAGGTTGCAAGCATGTGGAAAGGTGACAGTATAACGCCCCCAAATAACAACAATAGATAATCCCATAAAGTACGCTAATTATGTGAAAACTAAGAAGATTTCATTCTTTCATTAATTTATTGATAATCATTACAAAAGGTACCACATGCATCATACATTCACAAACCTTAAATTCTGAATCTATAACATGTGGCACAAGTGTAGACACCCAATTTTGACCACCTTTACGATTTGGGCGTTTCACTTTGAACACTCGATGATGAAATGTTATGCTGTGCAATCGTTCAAAATCTTCAGCAAAAGGATTCAGTTTTGAGCTTCAAAACATAAACCTTGCACTCCATTTGGACCAAAACCTTATTTTTTCTAGCCTGACCACTCAGAGAACACTTGGCTGATAGATGGCCGGCAGGCCATTTTCATTGGGTCGGCCATACATCTTCATGGCCGGCCGGCCATGTTTAGCGCAACAGATATTTTGCAGTAGCCACCTGCTCCCATGCACATGCTTTGGACTAGTTATCCCTTTTGCAGATATTTCTGATGTGAGAAGCTGTTTTTTCAGTAAATACAACACCCCCCTCATGGTTTAGGGTTAGAAAAATCCTCCAAGAGCTTATAGCTTGCACAACCATCTTCTATACCCTCTTACAATATACATACACTGTAGATACATCTTATAAGCTTGAACTTGAAGCTTTTGCTGAGATTTAAATACAATTTCAGCTCCTTAAGAGTGCTTAGTTTGTAGTTTGTTAACTAAGAAGTTCTTCCTCTCTTTCAAGAGGTAAACTTTAAACTTTTTCACCATCTTTTCTCTATTTTTTCCTTGTATTTACATATACTGATTTCAGAGCTATTTTAAGCTAAAAATGTGATTAATGCTTTGTCAAAGGTGGGCGAGCTAGCCACCCTTCCATTGGCTAGCTCACTAGTTGTCCACCATTTGCTTTCTTTTCACTTCCCTTGGTTAAATTTCAATACCTTTGTAGCACTGTTTTAGACTTGTTTTTGTGTGATATGACTTAAATATGGACTTATAAACGGTTAAATATGGACTTATAAAAGGGTCCTAGTCATCCCCGCTACATGTGTTTTTACTTCCTATGCTTTGAATATCATATTTGTGTTGTTGTAAGTCCTCTCAGATTTGGCGTGTTTAGGATATAGCAACCGATCCGTTGAGCCGATTGTTTTTGGCTTTCCTTATGTAACTTGGAACCTTGTGGTCATGGAAGGATTAGAGCTTAGGCTTAGCCACCCCGCCACAAGTTTACTTGTCTAGTGTAAATTTCTTGCTTTGATATTCGTGTTCTCCACCTTGAAGCTAGGTAGTAGTTTTCATGTTCAAAGTGTTGAAAAACTCTCTTGTCGATCATTTTCGAAACATGGAAATAGATGTCTCATCCTTGTTCCATGACAAAGAGGAGTTATCAACATCTTTGGCAAGTTGTGTGTTTAAGCTTTGTTAGATAGCTTGCTTTTTGTCTTTTTTTTCCTTACTTGCTTTGTTACTCTTAGAGAGCTCTTTATTGAGAAATGTTGAAAACTTTCTTCTAGTTTTGCATTGTAGCATGGTTATGGATGTTTTATCCTTATTCCATGAGTAGGGAGATGAGTTGACAACACTTCTTGAGTTATTATTTTTTGTTTTGGTTGCTCCATAATCATCACATACTAGCTTGTGATATTTGATGATTTATGAAGCATATCAACCCCTTTCTTGAATACATTTCATTATAAGAAGAAGGTACCTTTGTTTTTGTGTTTAGCTAAGTCTTCTCCTATTGCTCTTACGATCATCATGCAACAAATTTACAATGATTGATGGTTTGGAAAGCAAACCTACTCCCCCCTTGAAAATCCTTATGATAGGAGGGGTAGGAAGGATGAACAACTTTTGGAAACTCTTTGTTGTGATCAGTTCCAATTTTGTTACGGCAGGGTATTCTTCAGAAACAGTGGCCAGCCGACCATTACTCCGTACGGCCAACCATTGCATTAGGCCAACCTGACCAAGCATTTTGTATGGCAATGATGATTTTATAGCATAACAGAGCAGATCTTAGGGCCAAAATAGAATCATTTTTTGGCTGTAAACAAGGCAAGTTCTGGCAGTAAACAGAGAGGTTTCCAGAAGATGTTCTTGGTTATGCACATGTGACTCGCCACTCATTTGAGTCCACTAGATTAGTGGCTTTGATATTTGTAATAATTTGTAATTAATTAGTTGCTTTCATTCTGACTTGTAATAAATAATTAATTCATTCATTTGGGTTTATAATAATTAGTTAATTAGGCCATTCAGACCTTCTTGTGCGAGGGAAAATTTGTAATATTTGTATGTCTTCCAACCCCCTTTTTTTCTCCTTTTTATTTACACGCTTACCTTGGTTGTATATAACATCATGTTTTCGTTTCGTATCATTGCCATGCTTTGCATCCATTTTTGCGTTATCACATGCTTTGAGTTAGTTGCTTTCTTGTATGTGTTGCATTGGTCATATGCATTGTTAGGGTCATACATTTTTCTAATTGCTTTCTTTTTCTTTGGTTTATCTCAGAGTACTAGGTGAGCATTTTTTAGCTTTGGCATATTCATGTGTGTGATTGTTGCCATGCTTAGCACCTTACTGTGAGGCTACGTGATTACTCGAAATAAACTGTTTGAATGCCTGTGGATGAAGGTTATTTTTACTTGCATTGGGGATGATTTTGATCAAATGTATGCATGAGCTCATTTCTTTCCTTTTGAGTTGTGTGCACTCAAAACTCTTTAAAAAATCACATAAAATCAGGTCATTTCCAAAAGCAAGCGAAACAGTCTATACTTGTATGCCTCACATTGTAAGTTAGCATAATAAAATCAGAACAAGAGCATATAATGTTGATAAAATTCACATCATGATTAGTAGAGGCTGATCTTTGATCGGGTGAGTGAGGTATTGTAGCTAGTTTCTCGTGCTCCTCGGAGAGGTTTAGTCTCTTCAGATACGATAGCCCTATAGTTCAGACTCTCGTGGTTCTGAATCTGGTTTTACAAGTGCAATGTGACACAGAAAAATACAAAAGAGTCCAAATCTGACAATTTTGGAAAATCAATTTACAATCAGAAATGCCAAAAATAGACTGCATTGTTAGATTACATAGTCATCACCTAAATATTTTTGAAAAATTTAGGAAATCCGTGACTTGTGCCAAAGGCCAGTTGTCCATCATAACCAAAGTGTCTTGGTTTGGGAACTTAGGTATAAGAGGAGAAGGTCATGAATTGAGCACCCCACTCACTCGATCAAATATTGGCCTCTACTAATCATGATGTGATTTTTATGTACAATATATGTTCTTGCTCCAATTATTATGCTAATATAACTTTGTGAGGCACATAAGTATAGACTATTTCACCCACTTTGGAATGCTTTGATTTTATGCTTTGTTTAAAAAGAGTTTTGAATTTGTGCCACTTGAAAAAGTGAGCTCATACGTACATTAATCAAATGTATTCCAATTTAAGCAAATTAGCCTTCATCCACAGGCATTCAAGAGGTATGTCCAATAAGCATGTAACCTCATGGTATTATGCTCAATATGACAACACAAACACTCGTGCAATATGTTAAAGCAAAAATGCTCACCTAGTACTCAACCGAGGCAAGCCAAAATAGAAGAAAATAGTTATAAAATTGCATGTTTTAATATACAAGTGACTAATGCAACACATGCAAAATGTAACTATTAGGTTCAGTTATTTAACATGATATATGGCTCAATTCAAAGCATGTGATAGCGTACGTATTCAAGTAAGTAGGAAATAAAAACGAGGTTAGAATGATGAATAGAGCCCAATGCATGCAAAAATGGATACAAGTCATGGTCATGGTATGAAACCACAATATGATGCTATATGTGACTATCGTAAGCAAGTAAATGAAAGGGAGAAAGAATGGAGGTTGGAAGACATACACAATATTACAAATGTGCCCTCATACAAGAGGGTTCAAATGTCCGAATTTAAAGCCATTATAATAACTGAATTTAACTAGCTATTATAATTTTGAATGAATCTAATTAATTAAACATACTACTATCAAAGCATTAATTTTAAAGGACCACAGAAAGTGAAACGTCGCACTCGCATAAACGAGAACATACTCCCAGAAACCTCTCTGTTTTGCTGCCAAAATCTATTTTATTTGTAGTTAGAAAATTATTCTATTTTTTGCCCCTAGCTATTGCTCTGTTCTGCCATAAAAATGACACTTTCTCCATAAATAATGGTAGCCAGCTGACCTTGAGAAATGGTCGGCTAGATAGAAAACTAGCCGACCGGCCACTATTTTGGGTACTACCCTGCTGCCACAGAATTGAAACAGAGCAAAAATAGAGTATTTTCAGGGGATGTTTACCCTTTCTGCTTCTCCCTATCATGAAAATGATCAAGGAAGGAGTATACTCGATTCACAAACCATCAATTGTCGCTAAGTTGTTGCATGATGATCTATGAACCAATAAGGCAAATGATTAATAAGATGAAATAAAAGACCAACAACACCTCCTCCCTATCATGGAGTTACCTCAAGGGAAGTGGTAGACAGTGCTTCTTGAATTACTAAACATCACTAGAAAATATGTAATGATTCAAGACTCAATGGGTTTAATATAATGTCTGATTGAACCCAACTCAATTTTGTTACCTTTTGCCTCTTTTAGTTCAATTTTATTAACCTCTTTTATATTACCTTTCTATTCCTTATTTATTTTTGTCTAAAAGTGATAACTACGTCCACTAAGTGTAAAAGCGATAGAGAAAAGTGTCAAATAAGAGGTTGTGCTTAACATGAGAAAGATGTAATGCCTTGGTAATGAACCTCTAAGAGATTAAACCTTTAAGCACGAAAAGTCTCTTTCTCATGCATTAAGCAACAATTTAGTGTTGGATACATCTCTTAATCAAAGGGAAAAAAAAAAGAATGGAGGTCGCAGAAACGATTATGCAAAGGTGATGATCATAAGTATGAGTATTTATACAAAAATAATAAATAAAAAGCTATCAACTCAAATGGATTAGTGTCTATGGCCTAAACCCCTAAATCCATGAGGAGTTTACACCACCACAAGCATAGCATTCAAGGCATAAATTAAATAAACAATTAAAACAACCCCGAAATAACGACAACAAAAAAAAAAAAGAAACAGTGTTGGAATCATGTTGAAAAGCTAGGAAAAGTAAATCAAAAAAAAGAAGAGAATAAAGCTAGTAAGCAAGCCTAAGGAAGGGTGGCCAACCCTCCACTTTTGGGACCTTAAAATCACATGTTTTAGCCTCTGAAAACTCTGAAAATTAGTAGCTAAAAGAAAATAAATAAGCGGGGAAAAACAAGGATATAAGCTATGGAATAAGGTTCAAGAAAGGGTGATTAACCGCTCTACCTTTAGTAGCTTTTAAATCACAAGTTTCAGCCCTTAAAACCAGTCCAAAACAATGTGAAAAAGAGGAGAAAAAAGTAGTACAAATAAAAGAGAAGATAGAAAAAGCTATACCTCTTGAAGAGAAGATGTTCTTTGGTTTACAAACCACAAAGTGATCACCCTTAAGAGCTGAAATTTTGGCTCAATAATCTCAGCAAAGAGCCTCAAAATCTTGGTTTTGGAAGTGTATGCATATTGCAAGATAGAGAGGGAGAGTGTTTGACAAGTTTTTGGCTCTTGGAAAATTTTTCTAACCTAAAACCATGAGGGATGGTTACCTATTTATAGAACAATAGGTTCCTCTGTCAGAAATATCTGGATTGAACTAGCTAGTGCAAGGCATGCACATGGGGGAACAACTGGCAGCAATATATCTGCTGGCCACTAGATATGGCTGGCCGACTATGAAGAGGGATGGCAGGCCAATAAAAATTGACTTGCCGGCCACATTTTGGACAGCAGGCCTCTGAGTGGTCAGGTTAAAAAAAAATGGTTTTGGTCCAGAAGGAGTGCAAGGTTTTAGGTTTTAAAACTCAAAACCGAAGCTTTTTGCTGAAGAAATTGAACGGCTTATACAACGCATTATTTCATCATTAAATGTTCAACATGAGGTGCCCAAGTCTTAAGGGCTGTAAAAAATAGGATGTTTACAGGCGATCAATTCATGACCTTTCCTTATCATATTTAAGTTCCCAAGTTGAGACACTTTGGTTATGACGGACAAATGGCCTTTGGCATGAGTCATGGGTTTTCTAAAAATTTCAAAAATATTTAGATGGCAACTTTGAAATCTGGCAATGCAGTCCATTTTGGCATCTCCAATGATTAATGGATTTTTTAAGATTTGCCGGAATTGGACTCTCTCATTTTTCTATTTTACATTGCACTTGTGAAACTAGATTCAAAACCACGAGAGTCTGAACTGTAGGGCTATCGTACCCAAGGAGACTAAACCCCTCCAAGAAGCACAAAAAACCAGTTACAACGAGGTGACATACAGAAAATTAAAGGAAATTTAGAGAAGTTCATGCCTTTGTGGCTATATATTTCCAAGATGATACTTGGTTACAACAAAAGTGGGTCAAACCCAAAACAAGTAAAAAGTCCAAGGCTTGTACAAAAATATTTACAACAAAAGAAAAACAAAATGAGCTTTCAGCTCCACGATCCTCTCAAGCAAAGTCCTTGGTGGAGGCATACTATCAGCACCTAAAAGTTGGTTTCCACATAGGGTGAGCTAAAACTCAGTAGAGAATACTTGAACACACTGTATGATACTTAACAAAGTCATACGGTGAATGCATATATACGCCATTTACCCAAACATTATATTTTTCTGTCAAAACAATGCAATGCCATGATTATAACTCAATTCGTAAAATAATACTTTTTAAATCAGAAAACAGGACAATGGATACACAATACTAGGAATCTCTAGGTATGTGTCTGTCAATAGGCTATACAAGCACTCCCAAAGCCATTTTATCTGTACTAACCGGAAAGATCGACACCCAACCATGTGAATTTCTGGACTTTCACCAAGGACACACATGCCAACATAAATAATATCACAACCATACCCCCTAACTAGATTCACTAAGGTATTCACCAATTTTTCTCAAAACAATACTTTTTCAATACTTAAGTATGAAACAATGTTCAATGCAAGATGTATGAGTAATTGTTTTCAATTAACCTAATCTTCATGCAATTCCTATAACAATCAAAGTTATCCTCTACCGATGGTCCAAAACAGATTTTTCTATATAAAAGATAAATCTCAAACAACAATTATAATTTCATAATCTTAATATATAAGTGATAATACATAACCAACTCCACTCTCATCATCAATAGATACATTCATCTTATCTTTTCAAAAACTTAACATCTTTCCCTTTATTCTTAGTTCAAAACCAATGATTTCTAACAAAATATCTATTTCTTTCAAAGACATATTTAAAGGAAAAATTTCCAATGTTTCAATACAACTTAACAATATACTCATTTCCATAACATTTCCCATGAATCTATTCAAAACCCCCTCTTTTATATTCCCAAAACCAAACCCTAAATCAAACCCATTACTCCCAAATCACTACACTTTTCAAGGGACACATAGCGAGGCTAAGAATCATACTAGGAGGTTGAAGAAATCCCTACCTCAAGAGTAGAAGGAGAGAAGAACAAAACCTAACTTTTGACGGAGCTAAAAATGAAAACCTTTCCGATTAAATTGTTCACCTTTACGAGCTCTACACTTTTCTCCAAAGCACTGTGGCGGCGAGACCAACGGATTTTAGTGTATTGGGTTATTTAGACAAGAACTAGAAAGAGAGGGTGAAGAAACTTGGTAAAGTTACCTTTTAGAGAGAGAGAAAGAGATCAAAAAGTGAAAGAAAATATATTTTTTCCGTACTAATATACGCACTGACCGTTCGAGTGACCAAAACATTGCTTAAGCGTCACACATAAGGAACAGCTCGAGCGACCAACTTGAGGCTCAAGCGCACAATGACAACTTCCCAGTAGTTTAGACTTGTAAACAGACCGCTCAAGCAAAAGAAAGACCGCTCGAGCATTAGACACATAATACTGCTCAAGCGACCAACCTATGGCTTGAGAAAAGAACACCCTCTCCTTGAAGTTCACTGCAAACATAGATACTGGAAGGAACCAAAGACCACTCGAGCAAACCTGAAGAGAAACAGACATAAACTCTTTTGAAAAACTAACTCCTAACCTATTCAAAACACAATCGACAACTCCAAACAAACAATCCCACACTACAACAAGACAATAAGGAGTATAAACAACAACCATGATTACAGGATCCTAGACCAAAGAATACGAAAGGGTCGGGTTCGAACCCAAGTTGCTATAGACAGTGTGGTTGATTATAGTTAAGTTTGGAGGTTTCTACCATTTATCTTAAATGGTAATTTTATTGAATGACAAAATCTATTTAAAAAGGAATACAAAATATTGTGTAAGTGGTATGCAAATAGATGTTTTCCCATTCTGCCTTCTACAAAAAATTAAGTTCTCATTAATTATAAACTCAACCTAAACTTGTCTACTTTGTAAAAGAGTTTAAGTGAATTGAGTTGAATTTGAAGAGAGTTGAACAAATCAAATCAACCAACTAATTTATTTTATTAATTTTATTCACTACCGACCACCGTTTTCACTTATTTTCAAATAACATTTTAAAGTACATATAGACTATATATATATATATTATTAGTAAATATAATATTATTTTAAATAAAAATTATAAACCATAAAATTGAGTTTATCGCCACTCTAGGTGGAATTATATAACAACCCCAATCCGTAATTAGCCCATAATCTGTAATTAAGAACATTAATTAAGGTTTAAGAAGAGAATTATGTGTTAAATTGTGTGATTTGCATATTATTTGAATTCCTATTTGTTAGCCGTAGGAATATTTGTTTAGGATTCTGCTTTGTTCTATTAATTGACGACCTTATCGGCACCCGAATACGAAATTGACTGCGCCAATGTGTTAATATGAATTTTAGGATTTTATGGTCAGTTTAATTAGAATTTGATTCAGAATCCAATAATTAGAATAAATTAATTATTAAGTTGAATTCATTTAGTTCTAATCATAATTAATTAGCCTAAGCTAATTAAGCCTACATAAGACTCATATAAGTGTTTGGACTTCTCATTCTCATCATTTTGAAGACAAAAAAAAATGTGTGAGAGAGAGAAGGTGAGAGCTTGAGAGAGAATTCAACACTTTAAAGAGAGAGAGTGAAGGAAATTGAGGGGGAAGGCAAAAATTTTCTCAATTTTGGAAGAATTAAGTTACTCAATTTGTGAATTCAAGACTTAAGATAGAGATTCAACCCTTTGATCATATAACTAAATTGTTAGTGTAAGAATTCAAGTGAAATTGATGATTAAACATGAAAATTAAGCTTAGAATGTAGAAATGAGATCACATCATGCATGCATGCATAAGTCACTATGTTTTGAAGTTGATTTCAAAGAATTCCCTCTTGCATGTCAATAGCTCAACTTGGTTTTGGAAATTCATCATGTTCTATGTCATTTTGCCTTACTTGATCATGTTTTCAATGTGAAGAACTTGGATGATTACATGCATGTTCATACCATGTATAGAAGAGCATGGTTTTGATTTGATTTTGAAGAATTGTCAAGTTTTTGGGCCCAAATCGTCACTTGAGTGTACATTTCGATCTCTAAGAAGTTTTGCAGAGTTTGATGGTTGACTCGAGTGACCACCCTTTATTTTTAATCTTGCCTCGAGCGACCAAAAGTTGCCTCGAGTGTGAAATGAGAGCTCCCAGTACTTTTGCAGACTTTCCAAACCACTCGAGCGACCAAAGCTTTGCTTGGGCGAACTGTCTTGTTTTCAGAAAATTTACAAAGTGTTTCAACGCACATAATTGCATCCTCATTCCATCTTAGGCATTCTTAACCATGGTCTAGGTCATATTAATGAGGATATGAATTAGAAACACACTAAGAAAGAAAAACAATAAGTAAGTGTTTTCAGAGTGTGTGTTTCAATATGTATTTGTTACGTGTTTGTGTATAGGTCATGCACCATTATCCGACTGATCTGTCTACATTGTCTATTTTGCTTTTGGAGCTATCTGTGAGTAACAACTATGTAAAGTTATGTTTGACTATAAGTATTTTCTAAATAAAATGATATGATAAGCTCTGTTTTCTGAAATGATATGTTCTATATAGATGAATGATTGCCCTATTTCTGAGATGTATCGTGGCATTCTTAGCATCATGTGATATGTTATAAGTTACCTGGGGTTTCACGTGGGTTCCATTCATGGAACTGATTATGCATAATCAACTATATGATCTGCAAGTTTTCTTTATGACCACCTCATCTGTATAAGGGTTTTTATGACCAATTTGATATGTTAGCACTAATGGATGTACCATGTATGATTGCTTACAATTTGAATATATGTAAGAATCCATTTCTATTACAAATTTGTTTCTGATCTGAATTCTGATTTCTAAATTTGTTATGGACATCATTCATCAAAACCTTTACTTTGTTGTTATTCACAAGGCTCTAGCTCATTATTTGTATTATGTATGTAGGTGATCAGGCGCGTAACCAGGTTTGAAACTTCTAGTCTGGATCGGTTTGTGTCAGCTAACTTGTGTGCCTCACGAGGAGGTTTTGAAAGTCTTTGTGGTCAAGTTTTTGTGAACATGGTTATGAACAAGTTTTAAGCTTTATTTTATTTCTTTTGTTTGAAAAAGTTTATGTTCTTCTGTATGTAAGGCTGATGTCATATTATATGTAAATATAAGTTTTAATTTTCTGTTCCATATAAGTCTACACAGCTCTATGGACATTGTGCATTTGTTATATACTTTCGTCACCCCCTTATTTTTGCTAATCTGTTTAAAGGGCTTCCGTAATCTTTGGATTACAGACCGGTTATGATGCCAAACCTTTAAGGGCGGGTTTGGGTCATGATAGAGCGGTATCAGAGCACGAGTTATACCGCACACACGAGTCCATATGAGCTACAAGATGTCCTAGAAAAGAATTAAGGGTATTACATCAACATGTGTGAGCGTGTGTGAAATTATATGCCATATCTGAAACAATATGAACTGAAATGAAACTGAATACTATGAAATGAAATTGAGCATTGTGATAACTGTAAAAGAACTATTAGCCTGTGCTTATTATTGTTTTGTTTATCTATAGCAAATGGAAAGAACAAGAATTGATGATATGACTGAGTCCTCTGATGCTCGAATAGAAAGAATGTTAGAAGCTTTAACTGAGTCCATGAGACAACAATAGGGACAATAACTACCTCTTCTGCCTTCTCCGGTGCAATTAGAACCGGTAAACAATGACATTATTGGGTTGACTCAAAAGTTCAACAAGATGAAACCTTCGACCTTTTTGGGTAGTATTGAGCCACTAAAATGTGATGACCCTACCATGTATAATAATTGGCATTCAATTAATGATGGAGATTTTGGTTTTAATCGCCTATTATTCTGATTTAATTTGGGATTTATGAAAATTGTGGAGAGTGATTCGTATATGATTCTATTGAGGTTTTATTTTGGAATTAGAAATTGAAAGCCTAAATGGCTCAAGAGAGTATAATTGGTGAATTGAATTATTTTAATTTCGAGTATGGGACCATATGGGAGTTTAATTAAATATTCGATATAGTTTAGTGAAATTGAGATTTTATTAAGTGGGTCCGAATTGGAGTTAATTAAGTTATGAAGATTGGAATTAAGATTATTACGAATTAAATTTACTTATGAGGTATCCAATTTGAGTATAGAATTTATTGACGGAGATTTTGAGTATGATCTAAATTGAAGGTCTTAATGATTTAAAAAACCAAAATTGGGGATGAAAATAGATTTAATTTGACATTTGGAGCCTGTGGGAATTTGATTAAAAATCTGGTTCAGATTGATAAATTTAAAGATAATTAATTGGGCTTTAATAGAAGTCAAATTAGACTAATTAAATTATGCAAGATTTGTGATTGGTGATGATTAATTAAATTATGTGCTAATCAAGATTTATTAAGATCAAGTGTTGCCTAATTAAGTTAATTTTAATCATAAATTTAATTATGGAAGAATCTAGAATTGAGGGTGTATGTGGGTGTGGGTGTGGGTGTGGCTGTATTTGAGAAAATCAGTGGGTGTGTATGTGTGTGTGTATGAGTGTTGTGTTGGAAGCTCAATATTCTATGCATGTGTGCTTGAGGTGTCAACAAGAAAGGGTGAGAGTGTCTACTTCTTAATATGGAATGAGAAGGAAAATGAATTCATTCATGTACTGGAAGAAACAGAGCCGAGAGAGAGAGAGAGAGAGAGAGAGAGATCAACTCTATGTGCTAGAATGGTGAAGGAAAGCAAGGGAAAACTTGGAAAAAGTGAAGAATTGAAGGTTTTTGGTAAGAAATTAAAGCTCAAATCTTGTAGATAAATCATCTACAAGCTGAAATTAATAGGTAATTAGATTCAATTTCATGTAATGAAAAAGAAATTAGCAAGAAAATGAGTTAGGTTAATGAATATGGAAATTGATCTCATAATATCATCAAATTGAGTTTGATTTTGAACGCTATGAAGTATTTGAGTTTCATATTCACATGCATCATGGATTTTGAAGACCTTGAGCTATTTAATTTTATACTTTGAATAGAAAAAGGAAAAGTCTTATGAAAATTAATTTTTGGGTTAAAAATTGAGTTAAGATCAAATCCTAAGAGATTATTTTTATAATTCATCATTTGAGTTTGGTTCTTGTTATTTTCCATGAAGTTGAATTCCATATTTACATGCATCATAGATTTTTAAAAGATTTGAAGGATTAATTCCATGTTTTGGTATAAAAAGAGCAAGTTTTGGAAAATTATGAATTCATGAGCACTTTGAGTTTAATCTTGAATTAAAGGAATTTTGATGTAAATGGTTTGATTTTGATCCTAATTTCACACGTGCAAATGTTTCTCCAAGTGTTTTATAACTTCAATTTCATGATTTAAAGAAAATAGAAAAGAGTTAGAAATCAATTTCATGTAATTTGATAGGAATTAGTAAAAGGATGAAGAAATTGAATTAGACTCAAGATTATGAAAGTTGATTTAGAAATTAATTATTTTGGGGTTGATTTTGAAAGTTATAGTTAAAGTAAGTTTCAAAAATTACATGTAATTCCATTGTACATTTGATTTGAAGAAGAATTTTAGAAACCATGAATTCATGGGTTTTGATTCAAATAAATTAATTAGTAATTATGTTTCATGAGTTTGAGTTTGGATTTTAAAGTGTTAATGCATGAAAGTTTTTGTATTGAATTTTATTTTAGAAAATTCATGAGTTTCATGTTTAGGATTCGTTTGGCATTAGCTTTTTTAACCAACTTTTTTGTATTAGGACTTTTTCAGCCTGGCTTTTTTAGCCTTGTTTGGTTTTTGTTTTAGGGTTTTTTTAATTTTTGTGAGAGAAAGAGTGTAATGATTATAGTTAAAAAGTAGTATTTTGTCTTATTGGCTTATATAACCTATTTTGTCTTTTTGTGCTTTTTTAGTCCCAATGAGAAAACCAAACGAGGACTTAATTTCATGCTTATTTTTCAAAGGAAAAAGAAGTTGTTGTATTGAACTTTATTGAAAATATTTGCATGCATGGAGCTTGATTTAAGTTTTGACAACTTGATGAGAGTTTAAGCAAATGATTTATAAATAAATAAGTGTTTATGTTTTGTAAAGTGTTTTCAAGGTTTTGATCAAGATATGTATGGGTTTAAAGATTGAAAAATGCATCTGGAAACCATTTTTGAGAAATTCAAAATTCTGGAATTTATAGACCGCTTGAGTGGACTACTTACTACTCGAGCGCACATTGAAGGCTTCTAGTACTTTTGTAGTATTTTACAGACCGCTTGAGTGACTAAAGGTTCACTCGAGCGAACAACTATTTTTAGCATATTTTGGAAAAATTGCATTTAGTTCATATTTTCATTCTCATTTCTTTCCAATCATTCTAAACATGATTTCTAGCTTAGTGAAGATTAATAAGTTAACAATCAATATAAACTAGTTGGTTAAAGAATAAGTGATTGGTTTAATAATTGATTAAGATGCCAAGTAAGAAATCGGTCTATTTGGAAAAGGACATAGTAATGAAAGAATAATCAAAGAATATGTGAAAATGAGAACCCGATTTATTTGAATAAAGAAAGAATAAGCGTAGTAGAACTTCAGATTATTTAGACAGAAAAAGACAAGAGAAGTCAAGTTTGATCAAGGAAGTGATGTTGTGTTTCAATGTATATATGTTATGTGTTTATGTAGGTCACGAGCTAACGTCTACGTGATCTATCTGATATGCTTCTGGAGTTATCTGTGAGTAACAACTCTGTAAAGCTATGTTTGATTATAAATATTTTCTGACTGAAATGATATAATCTGTTTTCTGAAATGCTATTTTATGAATCATGAATGAATGTCCATTTTTTCTGAAATGTATTTATGGCATCCTTAGTTCATGTGGCTCTTGCCCAGGAGAAATAATACCGTGGCCAATATGCACGTGGCCCTCGCTTGGGGAAAACAATACCGTAGCCTATGTTTACGTGGCCCTCGCTTGGGGGATACAATACCATGGCTATTTGTGCACAAGATATTGACCTTTATGGTCGTTGGTACCGACTATGCATGTGGGTCTTATGACCAATCTAATTTGTTAGCTAATGGATGTACCTTATTTAACTGCTTATGAATTCTGTATAAGTATGTGAATATGAATCTGTTTCTGATATGAACTCTGATTTTTGAATCTATAATGGACATCATTCATAAACCCTTTACTTTGTTGTTATTCACTGGGCTCCAGCTCACGGTATTATTTATTTATGTAGGTGATCAGGCACGTGACTAGGCCTAGAGCTTTTGCTTGGACTTTGTTTTTATCAACCAACCTATATGTCTCCTGTGGAGTTCTGGATATGTTAAGTGGTCATGGCTATGTGATTGAAGTTCAAGTTTTTGTTTATTCTGTAATTAGGGCTAAGTCCTTTTTTGTCTTATCCAAATAAATATGATGTCGTGAAGGTGATGATGTATGATATATGTATATAAATTTTTAAATTTTGTTGTCCCAAATATGTCTGCATAACTCAATGGACATTGTACATTTGTTATTTGCTTTCACTAGCCCCTAATAATTTGATTTATGTTTAAGAGGCCTTCGGTAATATAAGGATTACTGGCCGGTTATGTTGCTAAACCTATAGAGGCGGGTTTGGGTCGTGACATAGAAGTTGAAACCTAGATTCTAGAAACTAAAAAGTTATTTGAAGTGTTTCCATGTTCTAAAACTCTAAAGGTTTTTCTAGCAACCTACACTCTAAAAGAGGAAGCTAGGCGTTGGTGGATGTTGATCCGAGATAATAATGGAGCTATGACATGGAATCAATTCAAAGAGATCTTTTACAAAAAGTATTTCCTTCAATGCTTTAGAGATAGTAAGGTCTCCGAATTTGAACAGTTGAAACAAGCCTATGAAACCAAATTTACTGAATTAGCCTGGTTTGCTCCGCATATGGTGGACACGAATTATAAAAAATGCTAGGAAATTCGAAGGAGACCTTAATCTTGATGTGTTTGATTGGGTTGGTGTGTTGAAGCTAACCAAATATGTGGATGTATTGGATAGGGCTCTTATGACTGAGGCCAATTTAGCAGCCATGAAACAAACCAAAGCTCCAACAAATGAATGGCAAGGTAAAAGATTTGGATTTAATTTCAAAAAGGGCCAGTCATTCTCAAAGTAGCAAAATATAAGATCCTTTAGTAGTTCAAGTCAAAGTAGTGGTACAGCATCTACTTGTTTTGAATGTGGAAGAAAACGCAAGAGCTTTTGCTACCAATCAATAGGGGCTTGTTTTTGGTGTGGCAAGACTGGCCACATGATAAAAGATTGTTCGCTCTTGTCCCAAAATCCCAACCAACCTATGGCAAGTTTAGCTAGATCTATTTTTGTGCCAAGAACAAATGTGAGAACTAATGCTGGAAAGGAAACTTTCAGGCAAGGTCGGGTCTTTGTATTAGTACCAGGAGATGTCCAGAACACCGAATCTGTGGTGTTAGGTATAATCCTTATATGTGCCCAAAATGCATACGTGTTGATAGATTATGGATCTACACATTCGTTTGTGTCGCATGCTTTTTCTCGAAAATTGACGAGACCATTAGAATCTATGAATTATCTATTATCTGTATCTGCACCATCTGGGGGTTCTACGCTATGTGCTTATGTGTATCCGGCATGTGATGTTGTGATTAGTGATGTGCTGCTATATGTTGATTTGCTACCCTTGAATATTAATCATTTTGATTGTATATTGGGTATGGATTGGTTGACAAAGTACCATGCTACCATTGACTGTGTTGCTAATCTATTATATTTCGGCCACCAGGGTTACCTGAGTTTGTGTTTGTTGGGAATAATGTGATTTCTCCTTCATATTTGATCTCTTCTACGAAAGCCAATAAACTACTAAGGGTGGGTTGTATGGGTTATTTGTGTTGCGTATTAACTGTGCCAGCAGATAGTAGTAGTGTGGAAACTATCCCTATAGTTAGTGAATTTCCTGATGTGTTTCCAAATGAATTGCCTAGAGATTTGATAGATAGGGGAATTGAATTTACTACTAAGGTAATACCTGGAACACAACCGATTTCTAAGACCCCATACAGAATGTCCACAACTGAATTGAAAGAATTGAAAGTCCAACTCCAAGAACTATTAGACAAGAAGTTTATTTGATCGAGCACTTCTGTTTTAGGGTGCTCTAATCTTATTTGTTAAAATGAAAAACGGAACTTTGCGATTGTGTATAGACTACCAAGAATTGAACAAAGTGTGAAAAATAAATACCCATTGCCCCAAATAGATGATTTGTTTGATCAACTCTAGAGAGCCTAAGTATTTTCTAAGATAGATCTTAGATTTGGGTATCATCAATTGAAAGTTAAAGCAGAATATACAGAGAAAACTGCTTTCCGAACTTGATATGGACACTATTAGTTTTTGGTAATGCCATTTGGGGTAATAAATACACCCGCCACGTTTATGGACTTAATGAATAGGGGTTTTCAAGAAATTTCTTGATGTGTTTGTTATTGTGTTTATTGATGATATTCTGATTTACTCTAAAAGCAGGGAAGAACATGAAAGTCATTTGAGAATTATGCTACAGACTTTGAGAGAAAAGAAATTATATGCAAAATTATTGAAATGTGAATTTTGGCTTGATAGTGTGACTTTTCTGGGACATGTGATCAACAAGGATGCATATCTGTTGACTTGTAGAAAATTGAGGCCATTGTAAATTGGCTAAGACCGACTACAGGGACAAAAGTTAAAAGTTTTCTGGGGCTCGCTAGTTATTACCGTAGATTTGTGAAGGATTTCTCAAAACTTGCTTTGCCACTCACTCAGTTGACTCAGAAAGGTATACCATTTGACTGGAAGGACTAAAGATAATCAGCTTTTCAAGAATTGAAAACCAGATTAGTGACTGCACCAATTCTGACTTTACAAACCCATCCAGATGGGTTTCAAATTTACAGTGATGCTTCTTACAAAGGCTTGGGGTGTGTGTTAATACAAAATAGAAGGGTAATTGCTTATGCTTCTCAACAACTCCGATCACATGAGAAAAATTATCCAACCCATGACCTGGAACTTGCAGCCATGGTGTTTGTTTTGAAAATCTGGTGTTACTATTTATATGGGGCAAGTTGTTAAGTGCACACGAATCACAAAAGTTTAAAATATTTCTTTACTCAAAAAGAATTGAACATGAGACAAAGAAGGTGGCTAGAACTGATAAAAGATTATGACCTGCAAATTTTATATCATCTAGGAAAGGCAAATATCGTTGTAGATGCTTTGAGCTAAAAATTCTTTAGGAAATTGACATGTTTGCTCATTGGACAGAAAGATTTGCTGTATGATCTGGAACAGAATGAAATTGAAATTATTTTGCGTGAACATGGTGGAATATTAGTTGCTATTTCTGCCCAGCCAACAATCTTGGAAGAGGTGAAAGAAAAACAACTAGAAGACAAATTCCTGAAAAAGATTGTTGATGAGATTGACTCAAAACTAGGCCGAGATTTGTATTTGAACACAATATCTTGAAATTTCAGGGTAGGCTTTGTATATCGGATTGTTCTGAACTGAGAAAGCGTATTATGACAGAAGCCAACAATTCTAAATTTGCTATGTGTTCAGGAAATACGAAGATGTTCCATTATTTGAAATAAATTTTTTGGTCGCCCGGAATGAAAAGAAGTATTGCTGATTTTGTAGCAAACATTTGTAGCCAAACGTTTGCATTGCCAACAAGTAAAAGCCGAACATCAGCGACCCGCTGGATTGCTTCAGCTACTCCTAATACCATAATGGAAATGAGGGTATATTACGATGGACTTCATTGTCGATCTACCTCGGTCTTCAAGAGGTATGGACTCTATTTGGGTTATTGTTGATCGTTTCACAAAATGTACTAACTTTTTACCTATTAAGACTTTCGATAATGCGGATAAATTGTCTAACATCTATGTGAATGAGATTATGAGATTACATGGGGTGCCAGTGTCTATTGTATCTAATAGGGATTTAAAATTCACTTCGAGATTTTGGCTAGGTTTGCAACATGCCTTGGGAACTGAATTGAGACTCAGTAGTGCATATCATTCATAGACAGATGGCCAGTCAGAAGGAACTATTCAGACGTTAGAGGATATTTTACGAATGTGTGTGTTGGATTTCCAAGGAAATTGGCTGAGTTTGTGTAAAACAACAGCTATCATTCAAGTATTGGTATGGCTCCTTATGAAGCTATTTATGAAAGAAAATGTCGATCACCTATTTGTTGGACTGAAGTAGGCGATAGACCGCTGTTGGGACCCGAACTTGTACAAGAGATGATTGAAAAAGTGAAGTTGATTAAGTAACGATTGAAAACTGCACAAAGTTGTCAGAAAAGCTATGCGGATGTTAGAAGAAGAGGCTGATTATATGAAGTAGGTGACCATGTATTTATCAAAGGGTCTAACCTGATTTAATACAAAAGGCAAGTTGGCACCACGATATGTAGGGCCGTATGAAATCATTGAGAAAATCAATCCGGTGACGTATCAAGTAGCTTTACCTCCGGCCATGGAACATATACATAATGTCTTCCATATCTCTATGTTTCGAGATTATTTGCAAGATTCGCTTCATGTGATTGAATCGACACATGTATTGTTGAAAGATGACTTCACTTATGAAGAATGGCTAATACAGATTATGAATTGCCAGATCAAAAGTGTGACAACCACCACCTTAATTAAGTAAATTAATTATATATTGATTACGTGCTTAATTTTAATTATGCAATTATGTATTGTTAAGTGTTATTGATTGTTATGTGATTTATTGAATTGTGTTATTGTAAACAGATAGGTTAAAATGAGAAATAAACCTGTCTGATTCGTAAATTTTAACATGCTAGAATTAAATTATTAGATAGGAAATTAGAGCCTAATTCACACTTATATAGTTAAATTTAGTGTAATTGAGATCATAATTTGATGAGGAGTAATTTAATTTGAGTGAATATAGTTTAATTTAACTTAAAGAAAATTAGGAATTAATTAAAGCCTTAGGCAAATTAATTAGTGAATAAAATAAAATAAAAGTAGAAGTATCCTATTTATAATTCAAGATTTAATTAAGTGTGGTATGTATTAGGACATTTAATGATGTTGAGTGTAGGAGATTATTTTCTGGTGGGTGTGCAGAGAATATGTGTGTGTGGGTGTACTGAGTAACCAGATTTGTATGTATAATTTAGTGTAGTGAGAGAAAGAAAGGGAGGAAGAGAAGCTTGGGTGGAAAAAGAAGAAGAGAGCTATGGAGATTCATCTCCTAACCCAAAATTAAACTCTTGGTTTGAACGTTGTGTAAGGACACCAACCTACTAGAGGTGAGTAATCTTTTTGTAATGGTATGTTTGTATGAATTACTTTGAAATTAGTTTTGCTAGACGAAGAATTATGAAATGTGATGAAGTTTATAAGTAAGTCTCTTAAAACTAAAAGTTATGCTTTGACATACCGAATTGTGTACAATGTAATTTGTTTCCTGAAAAGGAAATTTGCTAAGGAGTGAATGAGTTCCCTTTGAACAACTAATAACAAAATATGTATTGATCATTCAATAACCACTGTTTTGTCTATGATCCATAAATAACGTTCTGTATAAGTTAATAGACCGTTGTAAACGTTTTGTTATCAATGACAAGTGCTGACAAGTGCTCTGAAAAATTATGTTTGATAAGAATGATGAGCTTTCCTATTTGATCAACGAATGTGACACCATGAACATGTGTTGTGATTATAGGAGACTTTCGTTATGTTTATGTCGATCCCTAGTGGTCGTTATGTCTATGTCGACTCGTTGTGGTTGTTATGTCTAAGTCGATCTGTCACGATTGTTATGTATATGACGATCCGTTGTGGTTGTTATGTATATCGTCATGAACGTTTTATAGAGTATTTTGCTAAAGGTCTAGGAATGCTTTTGACGACGTACTGCGCTCTATGTTGATCTATGGAAAGTTTACTGAAGGTTTATGGAACTTTATTCATTAGTACAAGTATCCGAAAAATATTTTGAACATTGTTTTGCTTATATAAGTTGTGAATCTTTACATTGGGATTATTCACTGAGCTTTAGCTCATTGTTTAATATATGTATGTAAGTGATTGGGCACCGAATCAGAGTTAGTGGCGCCGACCCGAACTCTCTTTTTGTCAAGCCAACTATTACGCCTCACCGCGAGGTTCCAAGCCAACACGTGTCAAGGCTTTTTGGGTGGTTCAGATTCATCCTTTAAAAATCGGTGTAACGGCAACAGTGGTCTATGACTTTTGTTTGTACTGTTTTGATTACGGGATTTAATTCCCTAAAGTGTTTATGGACTTAAGTGTTTGTGTATACATAAATATTTGAAAGTGGGTTTGTACATTTAAGTCCTCACAGCTCGTTGGACGTTATTTTCTATTATTGAATTGGCTTCCGCCAGCCCCCTTTTATTGTGTTATTGTCATTATTGTTAAGTAGGCCTTTGGTAATCACGAATTACTGACCAGTTACGACGCTAAACCTATAGGGGCGGGTTTGGGTCGTGACAAAAAGATTAAGGAACAAAGAAATTCCATTGGCCAAAGTCGATTGGCAACAACACAGAGCAACCTATACAACACGAGAGATAAAGAAGATATGATGAAAAGATATCTGGAATTATTCCCATTGGATCCTATATAATGAAGGTAAATTATAGTTTGGAGGACCAAACTCTTTAAGAAAGAAAGACTGTAACAACCCTGATATGTAATTAGCCCATAATCCATAATTAGGAATGTTAATTAAGGTTTAAGAAGAGAATTATGTGTTAAATTGTGTGATTTGCATATTATTTGAATTCTTATCTATTAGCCGTAGGAATATCTATTCAAGATTCTGCTTTGTTCTGTTAATTGACGGTCTTATTGGCACCCGAATATGAAATTGACTGCGCCAATGTGTTAATCCGAATTTTTAAGATTTTATGGTAAGTTTAATTAGAATTCAATTCATAATCAAATAATTAGAATAAATTAATTATTAAGTTGAATTCATTTAGTTCTAATCATAACTACTTAGCCTAAGCTAATTGAGCCTATATAACGCTAATATGAGTGTTTGGATTTCTCATTCTTATCATTTTGAAGACAAAAAAGAAAAAAAAAAGTGAGATAGAGAGAGAGGGGGTGAGAGCTTGAGAGAGAATTCAACACTTTAGAGAGAGAGCGAAGGAAATTGAGGGGGAAAGCAAAATTTTGCTCAACTTTGGAAGAATTAAGTCACTCAATTTATGAATTCAAGACTTAAGGTAGAGATCCAACCCTTTGATCATATAATTGAATTGTTTAGTGTAAAAATTCAAGTGAAATTGATGATTAAGCATGAAAATTGAGCTTAGAATGTAGAAATGAGATCACATCATGCATACATGCATAAGTCACTATGTTTTGAAGTTGATTTCAAAGAATTCCCTCTTGCATGTCAATAGTTCAATTTGGTTTTGGAAATTCATCATGTTCTATGTCATTTTGCCTTACTTGATCATGTTTTTAAAGTGAAGAACTTGGATGATTACATGCATGTTCATACCATGTATAGAAGAGCATGGTTTTGATTTGATTTTGAAGAATTGTCAAGTTTTGGGGCCTTAATTTTGTGAATTGGTTTTCATTTCATGTTTTACTACAAGTTTTCAAGTGTTTCTTCAAGTTTGGGCCCAAATGAACAAGATTGAAAGCTTTGAAATTGGTTTTGAACTTGGAATTGAAATCTGGAAGTTCCAGAATTTGGTCGCATCACTCGAGCAACCAAACCGTCGCTCGAGTGTACATTCGATCTCTAAGAAGTTTTGCTGAGTTTGATGGTTGGCTCGAGCGACCACTCTTTATTTTCAATATTGGCTCGAGCGACCAAAAGTTGGCTCGAGTGTGAAATGAGAGCTCCCAATACTTTTACAAACTTTCTAAACTGCTCGAGCGACCAAAGCTTCGCTCGAGCGAACTGCCCTATTTTCAAAAATTTTGCAAAGTGTTTCAACGCACATATTTGTATCCTTATTCCATCTTTGGCATTCTTAAGTCGTGGTCTAGGCCATATTAATGAGGATATGAATTAAAAAACACTTAAAGAAAGAAAAGCGATAAGGTAAGTTTTTTCGGAGTGTTTGTTTCAATATGTATTTGTCACATGTTTGTGTGTAGGTTATGCACCATTATCTGACCGATCTGCCTACGCTGTCTATTCTGCTTCTGGAGCTATCCGTGGGTAGCAACTCTGTAAAGTTATTTTTGACTATTCTGCTTCTGGAGCTATCCGTGAGTAGCAACTCTGTAAAGTTATGTTTGACTATAAGTATTTTCTAAATAAAATGATATGACAAGCTCTACTTTCCAAAATGATATGTTCTGTATAGATGAATGGTTGTCCTATTTCTGAAATGTATCGTGGCATCCTTAACATCATGTGATATGTTATAAGTTACCTGGTACTAAGGTTTCACGTGGGTTCCATTCATGGAGCTGATTATGCATAATCAACTATATGATCTGCAAGTGGGTCTTTATGACCACCTCTTGTGTATATGGGGTCTTCGTGACCAATTTGATCTGTTAGCGCTAATAGATGTACCATGTATGATTGTTTACAATCTGAATATATGTAAGAATCCGTTTCTATTTCGAATTTGTTTCTGATCTAAATTTTGATTTTTGAATTTGTTATGGACATCATTCATCAAAACCTTTACTCCGTTGTTATCCACTGGGCTCCAGCTCATTATTTATATTATGTATGTAGGTGATCAAACGTGTGACCAGGTTTGAAACTTCTAGGCTAGATCGGTTTGTGTCAGCCAACTTGTGCGCTTCACGAGAAGGTTTTGAAAGTCTTTGTGGTTAAGTTTTTGTGGACATGGTTATGAACAAGTTTTAAGCTTTATTTTATTTCTTTTGCTTGAACGAGTTTATGTTTCTTTTGTATGTAAGGCTGACATCATATTATATGTAAATATAAGTTTTAATTTTTTATCCCATATAAGTCTGCATAACTTTATGGACACTGTACATTTGTTATATGCTTCCGCTAGGCCCTTATTTTTCTAATCTGTTTTGAGGACTTCGGAAATCTTTGGATTACTGGCGTTACGATGCCAAACCTATAGGGACAGGTTTGAGTCGTGACAAATTACGAGAATTTTTCAGTTAAAATATCATAAAGCAATTGTCACTTTTATTGATTATGTGAATTCAGCGCAACACCACACTCGTCACTAACAACTCTCTTTTATTAGAGTAAGAAAAATGCTTGGGAACACTAATTGAACACCCCCGATCCACCCTAACGACATGGAATGAACCATGTGAAGAGGTGGGCTCACACTCCTCATCCTTTCTCTCTTTATCTATTATCTATCTCTTCCACCTCATTAGGGTCAAAATGGTGGTGCTATATTGATAAGATGTAGCATAGTTGATTTTAGTAATATCTATCTCTGTATCTCTACTCTCTTTGTACACATTCATTCAATTCAATTAAATCCCCTCCAACAAAGGGAAATTGAAAGTATTTTTGTCAAATTATTCATTCTGTTAATGGAATTAACAACCATTCTATTTGAAAAGAGATTGGTAAGTAATTACCTTTTACTAATGGGATTATGTGAATTTTTACCCACTTTTAAAGAAAGTCGTGTAATTTACTCTTTAAATTTTTTTTCCCATACTACAAACGATATCGTAATCAAGTGCTATACGTAAAATTGGCAACCGATCGTATTTAGACAAATAAAAATGGATTATTTATTATAAACTTAACCTAAACTCACCAATTTCGTAAAAGACTTTAGGTGGATTGAATTGAATTTGACATGAGTTAAACAAATCAACCCGACCAACTAGTTTATTTTACTAATTTTAATTACTGCTGACCACCTTTTTCACTTATTTTCAAATAAAATTTTAAATACATGTAGACTAAACATATTTTTATTAAATAAATATGATATTTTTTAATGAAAAATAAAAACCATAAAATTGAGTTTGCTGCCATTATAGGTGGGATTATAGGAATCTTTTAGTCAAAATATCATAAAACAACTACCAACTTTCCTATCCAGAGCAACGCCCCACCCACACCCACTGTTGAGTTGTCACTAAAAACTCTCTTTCATTACTACAACGTTTTCTTAGTTTAGTGACATTTGAAAGTGCCACAAAACTATTAGTTTAATGACATTTTTTAGTCTTGTGGCATTTTGAACAAGTGCCATTTGTATCCGTGCCACAGTAGATATTAGTGCCACGGTAGATACTTGCAAGCGACACTACACCATCATGGCTAAAAACTTTCAATGACATTTTGATGTCATGGTAGATATTATTTGTGGCACTATCAAGCGCCATTAAAAAAAGAGTCAGTGACACTTATAAGTGTCATTACACCTTCAAGACTAAAACTTTTCAGTGACACTTTAATGTCATGGTAGGCACTATTCGTGACGCTATCAAGTGCCATTCGTGACGATAATTCGTTGTAGAACAATTTGATCCGCTCTTGCGGAGACTCGAACTGCCAACCTCCCACACCATAAACCTTATACACCACACTCTTTCCACTACATCTCTATAGCACCACATGATTATATATGCAACATATATTATTTATATAGTACATACATCCATATTAATATAAAAGTATATGTATAAACATAATTATTTTATTGAACATAATGTATGTAAAATAAACTATTTACTAGCAAAATAAAAAAAAGACCACTTTTGGCGACTAAAAATATTTTTTAGTCGCCAATTCTATACTTTTGGTTACTAATTGTTTTTTAGTTGCTAGAAAACTTTACTTTTGCCGACCAAAATCAGATTTGGTCGCCGAAGATGCACTTTCAGCTACCAAAATTTTGGTCGCCAAAAAATTTAATTCCCGCCTTAGGATTTTAGTTCTCCCACGCTAAAAATGACCACTTTTGGCGACTAAACTTATTTTTTAGTTGCCAACTGTAGACTTTTGGCTACTAAAATTTTTTTTGGCACCAAAAAGCCTTACTTTTGGCTACTAAAATTTTTTAGTCGGTAAAACCCATATAATCAGCGACCAAACTTATTTTTAGTTGCCAATTGTAGACTTTTGGCTATTAAATTTTTTTAGTCGCCAAAAAGCTTTACTTTGGGCTACTTAAAATTTTTTAGTCACTAAAACCCATATAATCAGCGACCAAACTTAGTTTTAGTCGCCAATTGTAGACTTTTGGCTACTAAAATTGTTTAGTCGCCAAAAAGCTTTACTTTTGGCAACTAATGCTGTTTTGGTCGCTGAAGGCTATACTTTCAGCGACTAAATTAGGGTGGTCAAGAAATTTAGTCGCCGAATATGCTTTTTCCTATAGTGTATATTGAATTTAATTTATTTATTTTTAATATATTGGCATTTTTTGTTTTTTCAAATATGCCATTATAAGCTTAGAAAGTTTTTGGCTTCATGGAATTTATCAAAATGCTATAAAATATTTGTTTATAACACTTTTCACCTAAGTGCCATAAAAAGTAATTTGCACCTACCTAGTGTCCTGATATTTTTTTAAAAATGCCATTGCAACTAAAATTTAGTGGCATCTGTTGGTAAATGTCACGAACATAATTTTGTGTCATTATTTTATAAAATGCCATAAAATTGATGTGACATTTCTTTATTGAAATGTCACTAGAGCCTTATATGTTTGTGGTTCTGTGGCATTTTTTTAAAACATTTAATGCCAATTTTTATTTGTGGCATTTTCTAAAAACATGCCACTAGTGTAGTGTCACTAAAGTATAAATTTGTTGTAGTGACATTTTTATTGTGGTGAAGTGACACTTTTTTTAATTGAAATGCCACTAGAGCCTTGTATGTTTGTGGCTCTATGACATTTTTCTAAAAAATGCCACCAAATATTCTTTTTGTGACATTTTTTAAGAACATGCCACTAGTATGGTGTCACTAAAATGTGTTTTTGTTGTAGTGCATTAGGCCCCGTTTGTTTTCAAGGGTAGAATGGAGGGGATTGATAGTGAGAAAATTAATAGTGAGGGGATTGTTAGTGAGGGGATTAAGTAAAATTGTGTTTGTTTTTATAATAATTGTTAGTGTAGGGATTGTTAAATTATTTTTATATAAAATAATAAAACAAATAAAAAAAATACAAAAATAATTAATGTTTTAAAAAAAATGCCCAACATGTAAAAAATTTCCAAAAAAAAATGAAACAAATAAAATAATGATTTTTACTTAACAAAAGATACAAAAAATTAAACATTAATGTTAAAAAAAATGTCCGACATGTAAAAAATAAAATAAAAAATAAATAAAAATAAAAAATTTCTAGTTTGTTGGATTATTTTTCTAATACCAAGTCCTGGAGGCCCATCCGAATCCCCTTGGGGAGGCCCATCCTGATCCGGAGCTCACTATCAATCCCCTCATATCTCTCAAAACAAACACAATATTAGTGGATCACACCTCACTACCAATCCCAATCCCAATCCCCCCTCTAACTCTCCAAACAAACGAGGCCTTATAATAATCTCTATCTATGTGTCTCTACTCTCTCTGTCCACACTCATTCAATTCAATTCATTACACTCCAAGGAGGGAAAATGAAAATATTTTGGTCGAATTATTCATTTTGTTAATGAAATTAACAACCCTTCTATTTGAGAACAGATCGGAGTAATTATCTTTTACTGATGGGATTATATGTAATTTTACAACTGTTAGGATTCACGTAATTTACTGTTTAATTTTTTCCATACCACAAACGATATCGTAATCATGTGCTATACATAGAATTGGCAACTAGGCATATTTAGCCAAGTCAAAATGAGTTATTTATTATAAGTTCAACCCAAACTCGTCAATTTTGTAAAAAACATTAAGTGGATTGAGCTGAATTTGGCACGAGTTGAACAAATTAACCCGACCGACTAATTTATTTTTTTAATTTTTATCTCTACTGACCACTCTTTCCACTTATTTTCAAATAAATATTTAAAATACATGTAGACTAAATATATTTTTATTTTTATTTTTATTTTTATGAAAAATAAACCAAAAAATTGAGTTTGTCGCTATTACAGGTAGGATTACAGGAATTTTCAATCAAAATATCATAAACAATTGCCACTTTTCCTGTCTAGCTCAACACCACACCCACTGTTGAGTTGTTACTAACAACTCTCTTTTATAACAGTAATCTCTATCTCTATTCTCTCTATCCACAATCTCATTCAATTCAATGCTCTCCAAAGGAGGCAAATTGAAAGCATTTTTGTCAAATCATTCATTCTGTTAATGGCATTAACATCCATTCTATTTGTGAAGAGATTTGTGTAATTATCTAGTACTAGTGGAATTATGTTTATTTTTACCAGAGCAAATTTCATTTATATCTCTCTGTACTTTTACACGATTTTCAATGACCCCTCTATACTTTTAGTATTTTCATTTTATCTTCATACTATGTAAATTACTATCAATTTCACCCATGCTGTCTATTTTTATTAAGGAAATGGATGGAATGGGTGACGTGGCCCATTATACTTAGGATGGAGGGAAAATTAAGGCTTTCCCGCCAAAACCTAACCTTCCCTTGTATTCCCTTCAACCTACAAAAACAAAAACCACATCAAAATAGAAGAAAAAAACAGAGCATCAATGAAATCAGTGGAAGAGAAGAAATGAGGAATAATCAAAGCTTAAGAAATCAAGGGAGATGGAATGCAAGTGGTGTGGACGAGATGTTTTGCAATGTTTTTAGAAGGCTGATACACATAGCATGGACCGACGCAAATCCTGGGAGGAGATTTCTTAGTTGCCGTAACAATGGTTGCAATCACTTTACTCACCCACCCATGTGATATCAGGCAGTGCAAATCACTCCTGGTCTGTTGAAGAAGTTGAATAAGATGAAAGTACAACTGAAGAGAAGGACTGGAAAAGAGAGGAAATTATAGATTTTCTTGGTTTTGTCATGGTTGGTTGTAGGAATATGGTTTGTAATGTAAAGTTACAAGTTATATGGTAGTGTAAGAATGAATGGAGTATGTATCCTATTTAAGAATCATATGCAATGGGTGAATTGTTGTTAATGGAAAAATATGATTTTGAGATGAAAATTGTGTGTTTGGTGACCTATTAATGTTATGTGTATTATTTTGTGTTTGGTGACTCTGACATAGACAAAGGAAACACACAAAAGTTGGGACACAATTTGTGACCATAATTGTCACTCCAAATTCAAATTGGGCAAAACAATACAATAAGGCACCAAAGTTACATTCTTCATTTCACTGTGTGTCCATTCCTGAACTGAAAACTGAAAACCGAAAAGAACAAACACCAAAACACACACATAGCAATCCATCACAACTAAACTTTTGGAAGCTAGGAAAGGACTGTGAATCACACACAGAATTTGTCAATCCAAATTCAATTTGGTCAAAACAATACAACAGAAAAATTGACATTCTTGCTTTTATTGTTATGTCCATCCCTAAACTAAAATCTAGAGAAAAAAAACCATTACCAAAACCAACACATATAGCTGTCTATCACCAATGAATATCAATAGCTTGTCACAGCAGCAGTAAAGGCACTAAATTATCATTCAAACTTTGATCTGTTCACACACTTGTCATTTATGCTGTACAAAACATATACTAAGAAAGGGGCAACAAATACAAAAACCAGGCTTCAAATGTGCAAAAAGCCCTTACCACACTGCCAAGGTTATGGAAAATGAACAAAAGTAGTAAAAACCTTTACATCCATTACATTGTGTTCCATGAAGAAAAGTAGCAAAAACCTTCTCCAACATGGTTTTTTAAAAAAAAAAAAAAAACAACAACAACAACAACACTTGTCATTCATTTGCCCCTACTTTGTTTCAACTGCATTCTTGGTTTCACCCAGAGGAGATTTGACAGCACTAGCATTGTACACCACTCTTCCTCTCCATCTGATTTGACCTTGTAGAGGAGTGTTAGTATTGGAACTTACTGCAGACCCCTAAACATCCTAACTTGCAGGCAATGGAGTTGAGTCACTTGTTGTCATAACCATTCTCCTTTTTACCTACAATAGCCATCACCATTGTTAGGACATATGCAAGGAAGACATTGTTTAAATTAACAAATAAATTTTTAAAACTTACAGCCAGCTTCTTCTTCCTAACTTTAGTTGCTTCTGTAACTTGACTTCCAACCAGGCTTCTTTCTAGTTGACTTTGAGTTTGGCTCCCTTCAGGCTAGGTCTAACCTTGGCTTCCTTTAGGTTGGGTCCGACCTTGGCTTCCTTCAGGCTGGGACTACAAGAACTAAAAAAACAAAAGTTAGCAATGTGTAAGTTTACAAAATGCATTAAAAATATGAATTAGTTGAGTGGAGCTCACATGATTTGTCAAGTAGATGAATTGGCCTTTGACTCTGCATGTTCTCTTGTTGTGTCCCAACTTGCCACAATTCTTGCATGTCATTTGGATTCCCCTCTTTCCCAACTTACTTGAATCAGTTGCATCATTTGGAACACCAGTGTCCTTCCTCTTATGCAGTCTTGGCATTCCAATTCTCTTCTTCACATCAGGTGGTAACACTTTAGCATATGTAGGTGTTGGCCAACATCCACATATGTGTCCAACATCAATACATCAGCATCAGATTTTAGTAACTCCATCCCACCATAACCACTAACCTTACTATAATAGTTATTACTTGGCCTATGTCCTAATTCCTTAGCCATGCAACACAACTCTGTAATGGAAATTTGACTTGAATGAAAAAAGTCAAAATGACTTACCATACCACCATTGTAAACCCTCTGTGGAATATACCTAACCATACCTCCATGATGCATTTTGATTGTAAAATACCCAGATCCTTCTGCTCCATTTTTTAATGTAAATTTGTCGTTAAAACTACTATTCAATGGAACTCACAATGATAAAATACTATTACATTACACTAGAGATAAATAACTAACAAACAAGTAGTCATCAATGTGAAATAGGAAAAAAAAAAAAAAAGATTTAATATGTGTTCATCAATTTCAAAGCGAAACAACCATAAACAAATATTTTCTTAAAGTAAAACTGTTGAAACTGAAACAAACATAAACAAATTTCATTAAAAATTTCATGTCACATACAAATAAACAAAGATTTCACCATTCTAAAATAATATTAACATCAACACATGCGATTTTCAACAAGAAAGAAAAAAAAAACACATAAAAAAATTTAACAAAAAATATATATATATATATACTATATATAGGTGTTCCTTTTCCTCCACCGTTATTCTTCTCTCTTTTAGCACCCAACCCATCGTTCAACCTTTGTGTTAGTAAAAATTATCCTAGGGTTGGATCGACAGCAACCAATCAATAATCTTAAACTAGACAATTAAACGGGAACAATTAAGCAATTGTGGTATTGGTTCAAATTAGGGGTGCAACTCGGGCGGGCTCAACCCGAGCAACCCGAGCCCAGCCCGAGTTTTTTTAGGGCTTGGGCAACTATATCTTATAATCTGGACGGGTTTGGGCAGATTTTTGATGCCCGAATTGCAATTCGGGCCGGGCTTGGGCAGAACCAATAGCCAACCCGAGCAACCCGAACCCGAATTCAATTTAATATATTATATAAATTATATAATATATAATATATAATATATATATATATAATTTAATAAATTATGTAATATATATAAATTAAGTAAAAGAGTTAGTCTTAATTTTTATTTATTTATTTATTTTTTGGTTAGTCTTCTATTAAGTAAAAGAGTTAGTCTTAATTTTTATTTTTTATTTTTTTTTGGTTAGTTTTCTACCATTAGATTAGCATCTTTTATGTCTACCCTTAGATCTACCTATAGGTTTCTGAACTCGGGCAATTCGGGCAATTCGGGCAACCCGAGTTCAAAATACAAAGCTTGGGCCGGGCTTGGGCAACAATGTTCGGGTTCATGGTCGGGCTTGGGCGGGCTTGGGCAGTGCCAAATACAATTCGGGTCGGGCTTGGGCAGACCCCCAACCCGACCGAACCCGCCCGAGTTGCACCCCTAGTTCAAATGCCTCAAAAGGATGAGGACTTCTTTGGATCAGCTGAGGGTAACAAAGTAAACAACAAGAAAACAAATTGCCTTATATCAGCTGATGGTAACAAGGTAGATAAGATAAACAAAAGTAATTTCAGGTTGAAATCACGAAGGCTCATCCAGTTACAAAGTACAAATTACCGTAGAAGAAACTACTCATAAACTAAGAAAGCTATTCCAAGATTATGCTAAGTCTAAAACTAGTTCTTTGTGTTGTTGATAATGTCTCTCTCTGCAAATTTTTGGCCTTTACACTTCTTCTTTCCCACGCCCCCACAATCTCCTCAATCTGCAACTATTGCTGTGTAACTGCTGCAACTGCTTCCTGACTTCTAGGCTGTCAAACCTTTCCAATCCTTTATTTCTTCCTATCGAATTGCTTCCCCTTTAAGTTGCCACACACTTCTCAGTCTTTTGGACCTTCCATTG
Source organism: Camellia sinensis (assembly GCF_055761805.1). Lineage (NCBI taxonomy): Eukaryota > Viridiplantae > Streptophyta > Magnoliopsida > Ericales > Theaceae > Camellia > Camellia sinensis. The sequence goes on from NC_138962.1 coordinate 96,362,554, forward strand.
ACAGAAAAAGAAACCCCCACCTTGCACTTTCCTCTTTCTGCAAATCATCCACTAAGCCTATGACTTAGCTAGGAACTGCTTCACTATTATGCAAGACCCACTACCAACTACTGACTGGACCACCTGTCGATAGGACTTTACAAAAATAGGTGCAAACACTTTGATTTCAATGTGATTTCATAATCATTGTTGACTCTCAACTTTGATTTTGGAATTTTGAGAGCAAATTGAAAACCCTAATTGCGATTCGCGAAGTTCTAAGCAACCCTAATTTATCTAATTGATTGTGCTCAACCAAACCATTGCATATTGCCTCAATCCAAATGTATAGGGGGCCACGTCACCCATTCTGTCCACTTCCTTAACGAAAATAGATGGTAGGGGTGAAATCGATAGTAATTTACATAGTATGGGGGCAAAAATGAAAATGCTAAAAGTCGGGGGTTATTGAAAATCATGTTAAAGTATAGGGGTATAAATGAAATTTCCTCTTTTTAACAACTATTAGACGAGGTTAGTATAATTTACTCTTTAAATTTTTTCCATACTACAAACGATATCGTAAGATATACTATACATAAAATTGGCAAGCGTTCATGTTTAGACAAGTCAAAGTGGAATATTTATTATAAGCTCAATCTAAACATACCAATTTTCTAGACAACCGGACCAACAAATTTGTTTTGTTTATTTCAATCACTGCTGACCACCATTTTCACATATTTTCAAGTAAAATTAAGTACATGTAGACTAAATATATTTTTTAATTTTAGTTTTATTAAAAAGAAATGTAATATTTTTTTTAATAAAAAATAATAAACCATAAAATTGAGTTTGTCACCACTGCAAGTGGGGTGGGATTACGGGATCCTTTAGTCAAAATATCAAAAATCAATTGCCACTTTTCCTATCCAGTGCAACACCACACTCCATGCCCACTGTTTGAGTGGTCCCTAACAACTCTCTTTTGTTACAGTAATCTCTCTCTCTATCTTTACTCTCTCTGTCCACACTCTCATGTAATTCAATGATCTTCAAATGTGGGAAATTGAAAGTATTTTTGTCAAATCATTCATTTTATTAATGGAATTAACAGTCATTCTACTTAAGAAGAGATCGGTATAATTTTCTTTTACGGATGAAATTGTATGTATTTTTTCCAACTGCTAGATGAGATTCATATAAAGTAACTTCCTTCTTGGACTGTTAATGTTAGAAATTTGGAGGCACCCAACCCAAAACCTATTGGCAATGGGTAGGGAGGGGCTACTAGACTTGATGAACCAAGCTTCGCTGGCTTAGAGAGGCACTGTGGAACAAGTCTCTATCTCAACCTTGCGCTATCTCAACCTGCTTACAACGTGTTAGCTTTTGCTGTCAATGAAACAGTTGTTTCTTAAACTACTGTTTGTTAATGCTTTGACATATAACCCTTTTCTTTTCTTTTTTTTTGTGTGTGAGTTCTTGGTAACCTACTTGATTGATTCTCGATTAATCTTGAATATCAAAATTAATTGTTGGCATAAAGGTGAAAATATGTGATTTGACTGAATAAGTCTGCAGCTTTTGACAGAATAAGATACAGACGAACAAGATCTTGCCTACAGGTCTTGATTAGCAGAAGCCATTGATTATCCATCAGCATATGTTGATAAGGATCTCTACATGATAGCTGTGAAGAAACCAACTTCTTTGGTAGTGCTTACCGGCTTTCTTCTCAGTGGTAAATTTATCTCAAGTAGCAACTGATTGTATTGTTTTTTTTTAAGACTCGTGCTGTTCTCTTGGAGTTTCTTTCCCTGCTGCTAGCGTGGTAAACTTTTCCCAAGGTTGGAAACAGTGTCGTGGAAGCCTGGTATATGTTGAACTGGTATTAGAAACTAACTTTTGACAATTTAGGCTTATATTGGATGGTTGAAGCACCTTGACCTAACAGAGTCAGTGACTGTAGAGTGTTTCTGTTAGTTGTTTTAAACCAAAAGCTTGTTTAGTTTGCGAGTTAAGATAATTTGAGACACAAAGTTATCTCCTAAACTTCTTGTAGTTGGATTTATTTCCAATTGTGGCACCAAGCACCTTTAATGGATGGATATTTCTGTCTGATAATTTATTTGTCTTTCCTCAAGCCCACCCAGCTGCACCCTGCTTTGATTTTATGAATTTCACTTGTGTACCTTAGTAAAAAAGAAATTGTTTTTGAAGAGCTTTTCTGTGTTTTGGGGACAATTGTAATTTGCTCATTGGCCTTTCCACCATGCACAAATACAGGAGCTTGCACTGACACCTATCAAAAGATTGTCAGGCACAGGGTTTTACTCCATGAGGCTTGCTCAAAGTAAATGTCACACATATTTCATATTTGTGTTACTGTACATTCACTATGCAATAATCGGTTGCTTTTATGAAAATAATTTTAATTTGAGATAATATAGAATGCATAGAAGAAGAATAAATTATAAAGTCTATGATTTGAGGAAAGGCATGTGTTAGACAATCTTCCTAATTTAGCTCTTCTTCCTAATTGAACTCCTTTGACCTTTGTATTTTTAGAATTACACATTATTAGGCTTGATTCTAGGATTGATTTCATGCATAACTAGTGTATACACAATCTGTAGTATCCTATATATATGTACCTTAGTTGAGTAGAATAGAACAACGAATTCCATTAAGAATCTCTTACATGGCATCATATCAGAGCCATCAACAAATCTCCAAAAGTCGTGACCAACAAGAAAAGGTTTAACTTGAGAGCACCAAAGAAGAAAATTTGAGTCTGTCAACTTGACAACGAAAAATGAAGTACACAAGGTTTTGATTGAGGCAGAGGTGGCAGAGCTTGAAGAAGTGGAAGAGAGATGAAAGGTTGTAAGACCCTTTGATGCCATGTAAACGATTCTGAATGGAATTTATTGTTCTATTCTTCGCAACTAAGGTACATACATATAGGATACTACAGATTGTCTAATAGCACGGTTGCATGTTTTCATATGGAGAGCAACCCTCAATAATACACATGACATTTGACAATGATTTATGGAACATGGCTAGGCACCACAGTTGACACATGATGTAGATGCTAGTGTCAAAACCTGACTTGAGTTCGTTGTCATGTTGTCATTTGGAGCCAATTATCTGAAGGATATGATTTATCCTTTAAACAAATGAAAAACAGCAAAAAAACTCGATGAACTCTCGCCACTGAGAAAAAGAACAACATCAATAAAGAATTTGATTTGTTAACTTGCCTAATTATGTTTACAACGAGCTGCCTACAATGCAATTAAATAAGTGAAAGACCAGACAAAACTCTTAATTCATATAACCAAACACCCAATTAATTTGGATTTCGAACATAAATAATAAAATTTCAAATTTCACTAATCTATAATATTACAGAAAAGCTTAGTTGCCAAAAATCTGATTTTATATATTTGAATCCTACGAAGGCCAAACATCCAAAACCTTGGGGCCACTTGAGGCTTTCCCGGTCGTCAACTTTAGGATCCCGGGATTAGTTGAGGCGTGCGTAAGCTGGCCCAAGCACCTATTTATAATATATATATATATATATATTTTTTGATCAGCAACAAATAAAATATTAGAGAAGGCATACAACCAGAAAAGAAAAAAAGAAACAGAAAAGAATAAAGTACAAAAGATAAGCCCATCAGGCCATAATACAACCAATAAATAAATAAATAATCCAAAACCTAACTACTAAAATGCTTCAGTATAGCTTCAACTTCACAAAAGTTGGTTTCTCATCATTTGACATGACATTTCATTTCTCTCCATCGACTTTACCAATGGCAACTACAGATTAAATACCTTGAATTGCCAACAGAATGGTTCCATAAAACCGAAAAAAATACCAAAACACCTCTTCTCGATATTGAGATTACTCATACACCTTAGAAAACATTACCAATCCCCCATCCTCAACCAAACTCCAGCTCTAATTACCGCATGATCTTCCTCCACCCCCTCATGCCTACCCCTCTCAACATCAAAGTCGAAACACACATCAATGTCCCTTTCATTGCCCGGGCTTTCTTTTGCCATCAACACATATGGACCTCTCTCAACTTCAGACTTTAATTTCCATTTCTTTTTGCTATTCTTAACAACAAATTTATTGTTCGAGAACTTCTCTTTCTACTACTTCCTTACTTTTTCTAAGAATATGAGAAAGGTACCTATAGGTTTCTTAGGTTTCTTCTCAACCCCAAATGGCAGCACTGAAAAAACAATTGTAATTGAAAGATTGGTAAAGAGAGAGAGAAAAGAGAGAGACTGAAATGAGAGATTGATATATACAATGTCTGTTATTGTATTTGTGTATTTACAAGAGAATGAGCTCTCTCTCTTTATAGAGAGGAGAAGGAGACAATGGAACACCGAAAGCATAAGACAATACATTATAAAAACAATATAAAAGTGAAAGTGTGTGGTAGTGGGTGTTTGCCCTTTACAGCTACAAATGCACTATGTTAACAGCCCCCCGCAAACTCAAGGAGGGTAGGCATCGACCAAGTTGAGTTTGGAAACAAGATCACGGAAGCGCCCAGGAGGATGAGCCTTGGTGAAAATATCAGCAGGTTGATCGGCAGAAGCAATAGGGAGAAGATAAACAGTACCACGTGTAACATGCTGTCGAATGAAATGATAATCAATCTCAATATGCTTGGTGCGATCATGAAAAACATCATTGTGAGCAATCTGAATGGCACTCTGATTGTCACAATAAAGAGAGGTAGCGCCAGAAGAGGAAACACCCATATCAGTGAGGAGCCAGCAAAGCCAGAGAAGTTCCTGAGTAGTATCAGCAAGAGCTCGGTATTCAGCTTCGGTGCTAGAACGGGCAGTGAGGGATTGTTTCTTGCTACGCCAAGTAAGAAGAGAATCCCCTAAGAAGAAACAGAATCCCGTGGTGGAGCGTCGATCCGTAGGATCCCCAGCCCAATCAGCATCAGAAAAGGCACGCAGTTCAAGAGAGGAGGAAGTAGAGTAGTGAAGGCCATGGAACAGAGTGCCTTTAAGGTATCGAAGGATGTGGAGTAGAGCAGTATAGTGGGGAGCGCGAGGAGCCGACATGTACTGACTAACAATGTGAACAGCATAGGCAATGTCAGGACGAGTCACTGTGAGATAGACAAGACTACCGACGAGCTGGCGATAAAGAGTAGCATCATAGAGGAGAGCCCCATCAAGAGGAGTAAGACGAATCTGAGGATCAACTAGAGTAGATGTAGTTTTGCAATCAGTAAGACCAGCACGAGCCAGAAGATCGGATGCATATTTGGCCTGAGATAAATAAGAACCAGTAGAATCATGAGAGACTTCAAGGCCTAAAAAGTAGTTAAGAGTACCAAGGTCTTTCATCTCAAACTGACAGTGGAGAAAACGTTTGAGGTGGAGAATACCAGCTGCATCATTACCAGTGATAATCATATCATTCACATACAGAAGGAGAAGAGTGGTACCATGAGGAGTAGTCCGTATAAAAAAAGTAGAGTCATAAGAGCTAGAGGTGAACCCGAAGTCATGAATGGTAGAACTGAACTTCGCAAACCAAGTGCGGGGTGCTTGCTTGAGGCCATAGAGGGCACGCTGTAGTTTGCAAACCTTATGAGGGGGAAAAGTAGACCCAGGTGGAGGTTGCATGTAGACCTCCTCAAGAAGATTACCATTGAGGAAAGTATTTTTGACATCCATTTGAAAGAGCTCCCAGTGGCGAGCAGCAGCAACAGCCAGTAAACTGCGAACAGAGGTAAGCCGAGCAACAGGGGAGAAGGTTTCCTCATAATCAATCCCATAGTCCTGGTTGAAACCCTTGGCAACAAGACGAGCTTTGTAACGTTCAATAGAGCCATCAGAATGAGTCTTGATTTTGTAAACCCATTTGCAGCCAATCGCAGTTTTGCCAGGAGGAAGATCAACAAGATCCCAAGTATGAGTTTTGTCCAAGGCTTGAAGTTCATCAGTCATAGCTTGCTGCCAAAGAGGATTAGTACAAGCCTCACGATAGGAGGTAGGTTCATAAGTAGAAAAGGCAGCAGACCCAACAATATAATCACGAAGGTGGATAGGAGGTTGAGTTACCCGGTGTGGTCGACCCGTAGGAGGATCGGTGTGAGGAAGAACCGGTGGAGAAGAAGGTGGTGCAGGGAGAGGTGGACCTTCAGGGAGAGCAATCTGGTCAGGAGCAGGAGTGAGCACGGGCGTCTCAATGACGGAGGAACCTGTATTAGAATCATCAGAGAAGAGATCTATAGAAGGATTAGTAAACAGTATATTAGTGGAAAGTGCAGGTAAGTGAAAGGAGGATAGGGAGGAAAACATTTGGTGCTCCCAAAAAACAACATGGCGGGAGATACGAAGACGTTTAGAGATAGGGTCAGAACAGCGAAAACCTTTATGTTCAATTCCATACCCAAGAAAGCAACAAAGACGAGAACGAGGTTCAAGCTTAGTGTGTTCATGAGATTGAAGGAGAACAAAGCAGGCAGAGCCAAAAACCCGAAGATTAGTATAGGGAGGGGGAGTGCCATGCAGACGTTCAAAGGGAGTTTGATTATGGATGACAGGGGTAGGAGCACAATTAATAGTGTAGACAGCAGTGAGGGCAGCTTCCCCCCAAAAGCTTTCAGGGCAGGAAGAAGAGAGAAGGAGAGCGCGAGTAGTGTCAAGAATATGCCTATATTTCCATTCAGCACGGCCATTTTGCTGGGACGTGCCAGCACAGGAACGATGAGGCAGTGTACCATGACTCTGAAGAAAAGAAAGGAAATCTGAATCCCGATATTCCATAGCATTGTCAGAGCGAAAAAGTTTGATGGATTTTGAAAATTGGGTGTGGATCATTTGGGCAAATCGATAATAAAGGGTTTTGAGTTCAGACCGAGTTTTCATGAGAAAAATCCAAGTAAACCGGGAAAAATCATCAATAAAAACAACAAAATAACGAGATCCCCCCATAGTAGTAGTAGGGGAGGGGCCCCAAATATCCGAATGTATAAGATCAAAAGGTGCACAGGAAACAGAAGTACTTTTCTTGAATGATAAAGCAGGTTGTTTGGCAAGTTGACAGGGTATACAATCAAAAGTATCTGGAATTACATGACCCAATTGTCCACTAGAAACCAAAGACTTTAAGCGATTAATAGAAATATGCCCTAAGCGACAATGCCAAAGATGAAAAGGAGATAATGAGGAAGCAGATGCAGGAGCAGCGATCTGAGGGGAGTCAGGAACATGAAGGTGAATGAGCTCATAGAGACGTCCGTGCTTACGGCCGATCCCCATAGTCTGCCTCGTCTGAGGGTCCTGCACCAAACAATGAGTAGCAGAAAAGGTGACAGTTAGACCAAGTTCACATAATTGACCAATAGAGATAAGGTTTAAGGTGAGAGCAGGGATATGATAAACTTGAGGTAAAGATAAAGAAGATGTGGAAACAGTATCAATATGACGGATAGTCATGAGAGAACCATCAGCAGTTTGAATTGAGGGAATATGAGGAGATGAAGAGATGGAAAAAAATATAGTTGAACTGGAGGTCATATGATTACAACAGGCAGAGTCAAAATACCAAGAAGAGTTACCTGGAATTACAGACAAAGCAGTATGAGGAGGTGTACCAGAAGGGGAGAGAAGGTGTTTGAACATAGCCTCGACATCCGTTGGAGAAAAGAGAGGGGTTGACGGAGCCGGAGACTCAGAAAAACCCTCAGCGGCAGCAGCAACAGTGTGATGAGACTGATTCCCGGAACGATGAAAGCTCCCCTGAGGAGAACCACCGCGAGAAGAGTGGTTGTTGGAGGATAAGCGGGATGGATTGCGAAAACAATCCTGTTGTAGATGACCAGGACTAAGTTTGTTGCAGTATCGACAGGTTCTGACGGGGCAATTGACCAGGAGATGTGTTGAAGGAAGGCCCCGATTCTGACAGTAGAGGCAGTCAGTGGTCCGCTGGGTGAATGATGGCCGGTACGGAGGAGTGGCAAGAACAGAGTCTACATGATGAGTTTGGAGAGTACCAAGACGAGTTTCCTCTGATAGCAACTCAGAAATAGCTTGTTCCAGAGTGGGCAAGGGATGGCGATGAAGAAGAGAGGCACATACGGGCTCAAAAGATGAAGTGAGAGCCATGAGAAAGTGCACCAACCTTTGCTGATTTCGATAGGCAGTAAATAAAACAGCATCTTCTCGGTGAGGCCAAGTCGGTTCGGAAAGAGCAAGCTGGTCCCAAACGGAGTACATTTGAGAAAGGAAGTCATTGATGGACTGACTAGATTCTTGGCGCATCCGATGAAGTTGGCTCTGAAGTTGATATTGATGAGCAAGACCAGTAGTCTGGTATCGTTCTTTCAAAAAATCCCAGATGTCTTTTGCAGGAGTAGTGACAGAGTCAAGCTGAAAGCGACCAAACTGAAGATTGATAGAGGTAACAGAAGTATTTCGAAACCAGGTAATGATTTGGTAATTCTTACTGTCCCATTCCTCAAGGCGATCTTCATATATAGGAGTAGTAGGAGAAACAGTGGTTTCAGCAGTGTCTTTTACCGGTTTGGTCATGTCCCCGGTGATAATTCGCCAGAGCTTCTTTCCTTTGAGGAAGGAAGACATGGCTTGGGCCCATAAAACATAGTTGGAACCACTCAAAATAACGGAAATGGGATGGACGGCATCATGACGATCCATAATAATAGTTGAGTAGGGCTAAATTGATAGGAATAGACCTGTAGGAGCAAAATTAGGTAAAACAGAGTGCACCAGTGAGTCCGAAAGGTCGAAAATAGCTAGGAAATGTGGGCTGTGTAGAGATGATGTCAGCAGGATGGAAAATGATGTCAGCGGCGCACGTTATCAGAGAGGGCGGCGCACGGTAGCAGAGAGGGCGTGCGGTATATAGTAGCAGAATGGCGCCCGCGGGTGCATAATAGCGGAACGGCGCACGCGCGGCTCACGGTAGACGAATGGCCCACGCGGGTGCACGGTAGCAGGCGCAGCGCACGAAAGGGCAGAATGGAAGGCGCGCGAAGGCGCGTGTGAGCGTGGCAACGGAAGTAGAGACGCGCCGAGCAAAATGGCGGCGCGTGAGAGCGTTTCTGGTGACGGGCTTGGTGCCGTTGGAATCGTAAGGAGATTCCGAGCTGTTTGGTGTAGTTCCACTGTGTACGGGACTAAGCACCAAAATTGAAGAATGCCAGAATTGTATTACTGTGCTCTAATACCATGAAAGATTGGTAAAGAGAGAGAGAAAAGAGAGAGACTGAAATGAGAGATTGATATATACAATGTCTGTTATTGTATTTGTGTATTTATAAGAGAATGAGCTCTCTCTCTTTATAGAGAGGAGAAGGAGACAATGGAGCATCGAAAGCATAAGACAATACATTATAAAAACAATATAAAAGTGAAAGTGTGTGGTAGTGGGTGTTTGCCCTTTACAGCTACAAATGCACTATGTTAACAGTAATATTGTTTTCCAAGTTTTCACCACTTCCATTTTTTTCAAACCCCTTAACACAACCTTCTAGAATTACGAACTTTCCTGAACCACACATCACTTTCCTTTTGATGACCCTAGGTCGAGAGAAGCCCACATAATTGAATTGCTTTTGGAAAGGTATTAGAGATGTTTGAGTTCATTGAAAACCAATAGTTAATAATTTACTGTGTTACATGGATTTGTTAAAATAAATCAACCACCCATGTCAGACACTTGACACCTTGATAGTGTATAAGAGATGTGTCTGATATCATCATTTATGTGCTTGGCAAGCATACCCATTAACTCAATTTTGTTTTATAATTGTATTTCATATTGTCATTATATGTATTTTTTGTTGCATAATTGCTACAAAAGTAAAGTGTTCTTTATTTTACTCAGAACACCATTTCGTCCCACAAAATAAATTTAAAATATAAAATATATATATTTCTATTTTTGCCAAGTTGCATATCTTTTAATTAGGGGGGTGGATGGGAGACGTGTTTGATACTTCACAACATATATGTGCTTGGCAAGCATACCCATTAACTCAATTTTGTTTTATAACTGTATTTCATATTGTCATTATATGTATTTTTTGTTGCATAATTGCTACAAAAAGAGTAATGCATTATCTTTTTTTTATTATATATATATATATATATATATTTTAATTCAAAACACCATTTTGTCCCACAAAATAAATTTAAAATATAAAAAACATATATATTTCTATTTTTATTGTGTCGCATATCTTTCAATTAGAGGGGTGATGGGTCTGACCCTAAATACAAACTTGTACTCAACTGCCATACCCAAGCCCATGTAATACATAGTTTCCATTCTTGTACCATAAAATAAGATAATTTCCAATCATGTGATACCGAATTTGAAATAGCTAAAAAGTATCATATACATATCCCGCACCCGCCTCTAGTACCGAGTAGTGCTTTTAAGGATTCATATTTTTTTCGAAGTCTAGTAAATGGGTTGGGAAATATAATTATTTACCCCATGAATAATATATTAGCAAACCTTGTTTTGTAAAAATTTACTTTGAAACACTTGAGCCTTGAACAAGTTTTATTTTTTTCTTATTTCTTTCCAAATTTTCCTTTCAAGAGAAGCATAAGAGAAAAGGCAAGGCAAGGACTTTGTATACTTGGAATATTAGATATGCTTAATTCAATGTTATAATATGTTTCATTCAACTATAATATTTTTAACTTAATGGAGATATTGTACTTTAATAATCCAATTATCATCATTCATGTTCAAGTTTAACGGTATTACTCTTGTGATTGGACCTATTTATTGTGTTCCAACTTGGTCATTCTATAACATTGCTGGTCCTATTTGGTCTACCATCATAGTCTTCATTATAGATAATGTTTGTTGGGAATTTATTGACTTTTTCTGAGGTGGAAACTTGCTGGCCATCTAGCATAGATGTCAACTTGGGCATGATGGATGGGAATGTGTCAACTTGACAAATTTTTTAAGAATAGGACACGAACTTGGCAGAAATATAAATAAATTGTCACGGTGTATGTTAATGTGCTCGCAATATTTAAACCATCAGTTGGTAATGTTCAAGTATCTTCGGTTTTCAAAGTTAGGGTATTTGAGTATTTGCTTTGTATTGTCTCTTTTCCATCTTATCCCCTTGTTCTCTTTTTATGGCAAGAAATCTATGATCTTTATCTTCATTGATGGTGACTTATATGATAATTTTTTTTTTTGATCGGCAAATAAATCTTTATTGATGAAAACATACAAGGTATCAGCAATAAATCTTTATTGGTGACCTATATGATGATGTCCCTTCATGGCCGGCCGCCTTGATACTAGCTCGGGGGATTGGATCCCCCAAACCCCCTACACCTAGCTACATATGGGTGTCGATCTTCGCCTTCTAGATCCCAAATCCGATTTAGGCTATCAAGATTGGCAATCCGTCATAGAGTTCTATTCCTGCTATTGTTGCTGACAATATACTTCTGTCCAAATTTGAATTGAAGTCTAGACATTGTTGTCATCAAAATCCATTGGAACGCTCAATTTAGATCATTGTTATGGGAAAAATGTATTTGTTTAGTAGAGTATGTTACGGTTATCTCTCTTCCTGGAAATTAGGGATTGCAATCTACATTGAGAAGTCTAATGCGCCTTGGTCAGCCTGTTGAGGCAGGTATGGGACATGGAAGTTCAGGCTAGGTGTAGGGAAGGTTGTGTAAGATTTTGGGCAAGGATGGTTATAGTTGGCCCAGAAGTTTTAAGTGGTTATCCTTGTCCTGCATTGGTTCTTTGGAGAAAACTGATGCTTTAATTTGTAAAATCTTCCGCACATACCCTAGTTAGGCATTGAGTTGCACAAAGTGGGATGGGTGTGCGAGCGGTGGAGTGAGGGCACATGGAAGAGTTTAAGATCAGGAGCGTTTAGGGGTTGGTATGTGATATATAAATATATTGTAAGAATTTATAAATTTAATTAGTCATAATACATATGTTATAAGCATGGTAAATTCTCATTAGAAAATTAACATTTCATCACGAATAACATATATTTATTCTCTAAAAACTGAAATTGAAAGATCTATAAAAAAAATCCCCATCCATTAGTTACTAAGAGGAAAACCAAAATCTTGGATAAATAGTTGTTCACTACATATTTTCTTTCGCATTTGTAGTTTTTCTTTAGTTTCTTTGGGATTCTAGTCTTGTCACAAACATGACTCCCTCGTCTCCCAGGCTTTGGAATACAATGTACCAAAAGATATATATACAAAACTTTTATATCTCTGTAACAATTGCATGGTTTGGAGTATTAGGTTAAACAAATATCATGCACATGCTTTGGCTATTTAGGCTAGTGCTTCTAGTGTTTGAATGATGTCATTATAAAACTTGTTGTACTAGATGTTCTTTCAATATATTTTTCCCTTCACAACTATGCTATTTTGCAAGATAGAGTCTTCTCTTACCTAACTTGTGTTGACATGCAAAAGGTTTTAGAACTTTTCTTCATTTTGGTATTTTTAGGATGTGAGCTGATATTTCTATGTATACCTATGGTGTCTTGTGTTTGACATGGTGGCCTTCTCTCGCTTATTAATAGGTGTCCATGTTAAATAGTCAGCAAATATGAATTATTAGTGCTGGATATATACTCTTGTTCTCACCTGTTACATCTACTACTTGAAGATAAATTGATCTTTGAATATTATTTCATCACACTCACAAAACATTTTACAGATCTGTATATATATATAGGAATGGTATAACAAACTCACTAAAACAAACTTTCTAACTACCTAACCATATTGTCTAACTAACTAACCATACAACTGCATTTTGCTGAATTGCTAATATAACAGTGGTGTGACTTAATCAGCATCACAGTCCACTGCTGAGCTCTTGGAGTCCTCCTCTGCCTCTTGTATCTTATCAGCCCCCCGCAAGCTGATGGGAGAAGGAAGGAGCATCAGCTTGTCTTTGAGATAATGAAAACGAGAACCAGACAAAGGTTTGGTAAACAGATCAGCTAATTGATCAGAGGTAGGAACATACTTGAGAAGAATTTGTTTGGAAACAACGCGCTCACGAATGAAATGACAGTCGATTTCAATATGTTTAGACCGGGAATGAAAAACTGGATTTGAAGCAAGAGCCATAGCAGATAAGTTGTCACACCATACAACGGGAATAGAAGAAGGAGGGACCAAAAAATCCTTAAGCAACTGCTGAAGCCAACTAACTTCAGCAGCAGTATTAGCTAAGGATCGGTATTCAGCCTCAGTGGAGGAACGAGAAACCGTAGGCTGCTTTTTAGCAGACCAAGAGATCAAATTTGGGCCTAAAAAGATACAGTACCCTGATGTAGAACGTCTATCCAAAGTATCACCGGCCCAATTGGAGTCAGAAAATGCATGAAGAGTCAAAGGACCAGGAGTGAAACTCAATCCATGAGAAACAGTGCCTTTAACATAACGGAGGAGACGTTTAACATGTTGAAAATGGGCATTGGTAGGAGCATGCATATGTTGGCATGCTTGATTAACAGCCAAAGATAAGTCGGGCCGAGTAATGGTAAGATATTGAAGACCTCCAACTAAACTGCGATATAAAGTAGGTTGAGCAAAAGGAAGAGCATCGGAATGAGAGACAGAGGACTTCACAGCCAATGGTGTAGAACAAGGCTTGCAATCCACCATTCCAGCTTTAACAAGCAAATCAGTAGCATACTTTTGTTGACAGAGGAAATAACCAGAATCTTGAGCAATGACATTAATCCCCAGAAAATAGGATAAAGACTCAAGTTCCTTCATAGAAAAGACCGAGTGCATCTGCTGAAGAAGCTGAGTGAGAAGAGTAGAGTCACTGCCAGTCAAAAGTATGTCATCAACATACACAACCAGCAGAGTAAGACTGGTGGGAGTCTGTTTGACAAACAAGGAAGTATCTGACAAACTGTTATGAAACCCCTACGAGAGAAGAAAAGCTGAGAAAGTGGAATACCAGGCTCGAGGAGCCTGTTTAAGGCCATAAAGAGCTTTCTGAAGTTTGCACACATGAGTAGGATAAGAAGGATCCACAAATCCTGGAGGTTGAGTCATGAAAACTTCCTCTTCAAGGGAGCCATGGAGAAATGCATTTGAGATATCAAGCTGAGTAATGGGCCAGTTATTATGAAGGGCAATGCAAATAAAAATGCGAATAGTTGGTTGCTTAGCAACAGGACTGAAGGTCTCATGAAAGTCTATCCCGGCCTGTTGCAAATAACCTTTAGCCACAAGGCGAGCCTTGTACCGAGCAATACTACCATCAGAATGTCGTTTAATGCGAAAAACCCATTTACAGCCGATGGCCAAGTGAGAAGAAGGCAAGGGAACAAGAGTCCAGGTACCCTGAAGTTTAAGAGCATCAAACTCCTCTTGCATAGCTTTAAGCCAGACAGTAGATTGAAGAGCTTCTTGGACAGTACGAGGTTCAGAAGTGAGAAGCTGAGTAGAAAGATCAGAAACAGAGGTAGTGTGAAAACACACAGGAAGTTTGGCTTTAGACCGGGTGGTCATAGGATGGGAATTAAGGGAGATCGTAGAGATGGGAGCAGCAGACGGCTGGACAGTAGATATGGGAGCAGCAGATTGTGGTGATCTGGGAACAACAGATGGCTGTGAAATAGGTGGAAGGTCAATGGTAATAGAAGTGATGGGAACAGAAGGAGGACAATTAGAAATATATGGAAAACGAGGAGAAGGAGAAGCGGAATTTGGTGAGACTGAAGAAGTAGAGGGTAAAGACCAAAAGAAAGAGGGAATAGAAGAAGAAGAAGAATAAGAAAGAGATGAAGAAGTGGATAAGGAAAAAGGAAAGCATGACTCATTAAAGAGAACATGTCTGGAGATGTAGATTTTACCAGTAATAGGGTCAAGACATCTATATCCTTTGATAGTAGGATGATACCCAATGAAGACACAGGGAATGGACTTGGGCTGAAGTTTATGAGAGATATATGGCTTAAGCCAAGGAAAGCATTGACAACCAAAAACCTTAAAGGAAGAGTAATCAGGCACAGAATGAAATAAAGCTTCAAATGGAGAAACATTTTTAAGAACAGAAGTGGGTATACGATTAATAAGAAACACAGCAGTGGCAATGGCATCAAACCAGAAAGACAAAGGCAAAGAGGAATGGTGAAGAAGAGCAATGGCAGTTTCAGTAACATGCCTGTGCTTTCTTTCGGCAACACCATTTTGAGCTTGGGTGTATGGACAACTAGTTTGATGAATGATGCCGTGAGAAGACAAATAAGAATCCATTTGTTTATTCACAAACTCAGACCCATTATCTGTTCTCAAAATTTTGAGAGATGTGGTAAACTGATTTTCAGCATATCTTTTGAAATCAAGAAATTTAGCATAAACTTCACTCTTGTAAAGTAAAGGATATATCCAAGTGAATCTAGTGTAATCATCAACAAACAAAACATAGAACCGAACTTTGGCATTCTTAGTAACAAAAGGGCCCCACACATCACTATGAACTAAAGAAAAAGGAGAATTCACAGAGGAATTTGACAATTTGAAAGGCAATCTATGCATTTTGGACATATTACAATCAATGCAAGGCATAGGTTTATTGTTGCCAGAAAAAGAAACAGGTAAATGAGAAGCTAAACTTTGAAATTTTTCATGAGAAATATGGCCTAGCCTTTTATGCCATAGTGGATCAGAAGTAGAAAAGCAGGATTGATAAGCATGTGGTGAAGAAGGAGAAGAAGAAAAAGCACTGAACTGATAGAGCCCATTGTTATTAACTCCTTTATGTAGAACCTTTTTCGTGACTTTGTCCTGAATCACAAAAGAATGAGCATCAAAAATAACAATGCAATTGTGATCTTTTGTCAACTGATGCACAGAGAGAAGATTAGAGGAAATGGAAGGAACATGGAGAAGATTGTTAAGATGAAAAGAATAAGTAGGAGTAGGTAAAAGACCTCGTCCAATATGATGAATAGGTAAGGAAGTACCATTACCTACAGTTACTTGATCATGTCCAGGATAGGCTTCATATAGAGAAAAATTTGCAAGATCATTTGTCATGTGATTGGTGGCTGCAGAATCAATGTACCAAGGCACGCTTGTTTCATTTGAAACTGATGCAGATGCAGAAGTAGACGCTACAGAGGCTGTATAGGCTTTAGAAGGACCAGGACTAGAGGATTGAGAAGTCTGTGATGTTCTAGGTTGAAAATTTGGGTCCATACGGTACCAACAGTCAAAAGCTGAATGACCGAGACCACCACAGATCTGACAGCCTTGAGAAGAGGCAGATCTACCTTTATTTCGATTGTTGAACCTTCCTCGAGATTGCATATATCTGCCTCCTCTTCCTCTATAAGTGTTACGACCTCTAGATTGTGAATAACCACCTCTTTCTGATCCAGAATGAAACAATTGAGAATTAAAACCAGAGTACGGATATGGTTGAGGAGATCCTTTAGCTGCTGTGTAGGCAACATTGAGATCAGTGCTGGCGTTGGAATTACTCATCTTAGCCTCAATATGAATAGATTCGGAACATAACAATGAGCATAGCTCATCCATAGAAATCACTTCAGATCTGGCTCGAATAGCAGTAGTGAATGCATCATATTCACTAGGAAGGCCATTCAAAGTCATTAATACCAAATCCTCATCATCAACCTGTGCAGATGCTAGTGACAATTGATCTGAAATTTCTTTGATTTTGAAGAGATATTCTTCCATTGAAGAGGTTTTCTTTGAGACAGTTTGAAGCTTATTTTTTAGTTGATGGATATGTGATCTAGACAAAGATGTAAACCGTTTTTCAAGTGCTTTCCATACCTCAGCACTGTGTTGAAGATGAAGAATGGAGGAATACACAGTAGGAGAAAGTGTAGCAGTCAAACAACTCAAGAGATGTGCATCAATTGTTTTCCACTTTGCATAATCTGGATTTGGAAGTGTTTTTCCAGATGAATCCATGATCTCTGAAGCAGGACATTGAATCAATCCTGTGACAAATCCTAAGAGATCCATAGCACGGAGCATGTTTTGCATTTGACTCTTCCATATCAAGAAATTTGTAGAATCAAGCTTGATAGTAACCAATGATCCAAAATTTGAGATGAGAAGATTAAGATTTGATGGTAAAGAAGATGAATCTGCCATTGATGAAAACTTGCTCGTTGGAGCTTTATTGTTGCTCTGATACCATGAAGATAAATTGATCTTTGAATATTATTTCATCACACTCACAAAACATTTTACAGATCTGTATATATATATAGGAATGGTATAACAAACTCACTAAAACAAACTTTCTAACTACCTAACCATATTGTCTAACTAACTAACCATACAACTGCATTTTGCTGAATTGCTAATATAACAGTGGTGTGACTTAATCAGCATCACAGTCCACTGCTGAGCTCTTGGAGTCCTCCTCTGCCTCTTGTATCTTATCACTACTGTGTCAATTAATTAAAATGGTAAACTAATACCATATCTTTTACTTAAAGCACATAATCTTAATAATTTACATGAATATATCATGGAATTATACTATCATATGTTCATATCATGCTAGCATATAATATATTGAATTATTCTGTTTTAACTTGCCATATTAGTGAGAGATCATGTCAGAAGTTTTAGGTTGGTTGATGACAAGATCTATGTCAGTATTGGAACTTTTCTAAATGGATTTATGATGATATACTCCCAGAATTTTGTGTCCATTTAGGGGCTTTCTGGATTCTGTTTCGGCTGTGTTCTTTAGAAATATTTCCTTTTGGCATGTGGTTGTGAATAAATCACAGAAAAGAAATGCTGAAGAAATTTGAACTTGGATTTAATTGTCAAGGAAACAATATCTGAGCCTAGTATAGCCAATAAATTGTATAGGACTCAGCAGAGTTGATTCTTTTTACTCTTTTTGGAAACCATAGCATTAGGAAATTATAAAGTTTTAATCCTCCTTTTCTTTGTTATTGCCCTGATCATTTAGCAATTAAATGGACAATCATTACTGAAAATTGGCTTAAATTAACTGCCCCTTTAGCAATTAAATGGTCAATTCTTTTTTGGGTTTTGTTCAACTAGTTGGAATCATTGGCTATCACTGTTGGAAAAATGACTTTTAGCGGCGTTTTTAAACGCCGCTATATGTATGAAAAACGCCGCTATTTCCTTTAGTGACGCTTATCACCAAACGTCGAGGACGCGGCCGTCGCTATAAGTTTATGACGCTTTAAAAACGTCGTAAAATTAGTATAAAAACGCCGCTAAATGCGATAAATAATGATAAAATGACGTCATCCAATATTTAGCGACGTTTTTAAAACGCCGTGATAGATTTTTTTTATTTTAAAAAAATGTCCGTTGGCACTGTAGTGGCGTTTTGAAAAAACACCGTTATAGCTCTTTTTTTAAAAAAAAAATTGTTTTGAATCTGTTATATTTAACTAAAAAACATACCTGTAATAAAGCTGAAAAATAACAATAATATGAATAAAATTTTACAGCTACTTCAATATATTGACTAAATAAACATTACATGATTGTGTCTGAACCAAAATCAAACAACAAACACAATCAAAAAATAAAAAGAAAAAATAGGTTAAGTCATTTGCTTGCACAGGCAGATGTAATGGAATAGTCAAGCATATTACACATCATTACACTGCAGAATAGGGATTCGTATTCAATTAATCATAATAGGTTCATGTACAACAAAGACAATTTTGAGTAGGATACATTCCCAAATCCCAGTCAACACAAAGGAATGCAGAGAGCCCGGTGAACAGTGGCGCTGACACCTTCTCCAACTTCTTCATATAATTTGTAATTTTCTGCATTGAAAGGAAATTTGTTCTCTGACACCTGTTCCATGGTTTCCTTTTATACCACAACATTAATACCCTCTTTTCTCCATATGTAACTCATTTAGAGTGTTATGTGGTTTCTCATTTGTCAACATTACTAAATAAGTAATTCCATAAATTACTCTAGAATGACTTTAATAATTTTCCTTTATCGATAGGTATGCCATTCTCAATGGTGCCAGGAATTGCTGCAAAAAACTTTGTCACTAAAGATAAGACAATTTGCAAAACTAAGGGTAAATGTGATTCATGATTGCAACCACACAATAGATCTGATCTATTTCATGATTGCAACCACACAATAGATGCTAAAAAAATTCATAACAATGCCTGAGGTGGCTTATGAAAATTTTCATAACAATGCCCGCAGTGGCTTAGAAATACGACATATCAAATATCAAATCAAACCTGATCGAAGGCCAAGCATTGAAGCACGAATTTTTCCATGGAGTCCAGTTCCAAATCCAACGCAGCATCGTAATCCTTCACCCTTATCATAAAATGAAATTTAGTAAACCAAAGCAAAGAAGAATTGAGCATGATTCCCAGTAGTTTAAATGGGAAAATCAAGAAAAAGAATCCCTAATACCGCTTCTCTATATTCTCCAATAGCATGGAAGGAAGAAGCTCTTAAATATAAACACTCAATGTTTGAGCTTTCAAGCTTAACCCAACGGATAAATCCTTGATGGCATTCCTGCAACTACTGGGCATATCCAACTTAAGGATTAGAGTTAGCTGAGCTAAGTTGTTCCAATGGTTTAGTATAGATTTCAGACAAAAAAAAATAGCATTTGAATTATTCATCAATTTCAAACTAAGATTTCTACCTGACATATACAATTAGTATGGCTTTTTAAACATTAATTCAATGTTGTCTTTTAGATCTAGATTTCCGAAATGGATTTGTGAGTTTTAGTTGTGACCAACTAAAAATTAATGTAAAATTTTATCATACACCAACCTTCTACACTGAAGTTGAGCTGACTTCCAAGGCGGAGGACTGGATTCTGAGGGTATAAATGAGAACCAACTGCATTATGAAGAAATTCACAATTTAACAGTGATTTTAAATTGCAAAGAGGACTACATAAAAAATACCAGAAAAGGCTTGCACTGAAAGCAGAATAAAAAAAAATAATAAATTGAGGACTTATTTAAACATAATCTAGAATTATTATGAACTCATTGGAACAGAGAGAAAATCATAAATAAGCTCACATGCAGCCCAAACTAAAATTATCCATGTAAAAGTAGGTAATTTGCTTTGGTGAACCTATTAAAGAAGAAAGACTCTCAAGTATCTCCAACGTAAGTGAAGAGAATGGACATCACATCGGGAATCAAGCACCACAAAATCTTCGTAAACCAAAAGATAAAGAAAACAATGTATCCACAACATAATACCTTCCATCAATTTGCAGGACCCGTTGGAGGCATTCAAGAGCCTTCTCTGAATTTGCCAAATCTTGGTAGAACTACCAAAAATCAAACATTTAACACAACGATAATTGTCAAGTTACTTCACAGATCAAAGTAAATGTGTTAACTTAATGTGCCTGTTTCTCATGAAACCTCTGTCAGATTTGTCCTGGGATGCAAATTAATTTGCCTGCCTTCCAGATTTCTTGCAACCACTGCTCTCATTTCATCATCAAAACCTCTACATTAAATGATTGCAAAGGAAGCAGTATCAAGAACACAAATGCATTAATCAACAAAAATAAAAACTGGTATTGACCAAGAAAGTCCTGGCTATAGCAGTTTTCAAAAGTAGTAAAATGGATTATCATGATATAATTGGGAAGCAAAGTTATCTATATCATAGCAAACTGATCTGTAACTTACATTCTATTATACTTGCAAGCTAAACAACAGATGGGCTACCTTTTGCTTAACAATTAATAGACATAGACGTGAGTATTCTACTCAATAACATATATCCTACAGGTCATACTCTTGAGGCAGTCCACCATAAGTGGCATAATTACTAGAGCAAAATTCACCCCATTCTTTACTATGTGAAATTGTCAATAAAATCTTGTCATGATAACTATCGGGTGTTTACAACAATTTTTGGTCTGAACAAAATCCAAAATACTAGGGGAGTTGCTATTTGCACAAGCAATTCTTCCAAGTACAACCACCTTAATGGAAGTTCCCTTCTGAAACATAGATCCACTGTAGAACCCATACCCTTCCATATTGAAGCAAATTCAACAGCAATGTACCTAAAAACAAGAGAAAAATATGTCATTTAAAATTCATAAGCATGCCAAGAAAAATCAACACAGCTGATAGATAATATAGACAAACCCTCCCCCAAGTATGACAGCACGCTTAGGTAACTCTTCCAAGCTCAAGGCTTCGTCAGAGGTTATAGCTAACTCCTATAATGCCAACCAAAAAATAACAAAACAAAATAAGTAGTTAGATAAAGATGGGAGAAAAAATATGCAAGATAATTATATAACACCAATAGTGGATGGTTTCACTCTTTTCAAGTAATTTGTCAGTTAAAAATGTTTGTAGTGGTGTTCCCAGCAAAAAGTGCACATAAAAGAACAGCCAAGCTAGAAAGATGAACCACCTATATCCAGAATACGATTATCATGTTATGTCACTTTCCATTCGTGTCATAATAAAAATCAGAAGATTTACCTGCCCTGGAATAGCCGGTCGATAAGCCCTGCTGCCGGTTGCAATGAGTATGTGTTTTGCTGAATAGCATATTTTAGTACCATCTAGTTGCGTCACCTCAACTTCATTTGGACCAACTATCTTTCCCTCTCCTTCATATAATTTAACCCCAGCATTTGAAAGTAACCACTTGTAGATTCCATTTAATCTGATTATTTCTTATGTCTGCAATATTCACAAAAATAAAAATGGAGAAAACAAAATATTATCTTACTAACCCTCAACAAATAAAGTAACGAATAATGTGTTCAAACACCAAAATAAGAGTATTATCAACTTCACTTTTTCATTATTACCACACAACATGATTGAAGTTACCAGTGTGTGTTTGAAGTTACCAGTGAGACCAAAATGACTACGGTTGGAGCTATAATTAAAGTTATAGTTTACCTTGAACTTAACTGAAAATCATGACTTCACATAGAACAAAAACTAGAAGAAAAAACTCGAATCAGGATTATGGCTGCTTGAGTTGAGTTGGTCAGTTAGCACCAAAATAAGAGTATTATCAACTTCACTTTTTCATTATTACCACACAACAGGACACATTAATCACATAATGTGAATATTGTAAGTCAATTACACCGAGTATTTACTTATGCTATTCTACTGTTTTGAAACTATTCTACTGTTTTTCATGGGTACTTGATCTCAACTTTTTCAAACTATTCTACTGTTTTTAAATGCTAGTTCTGAAAGTCGTAATTGTTTTTCATATATGCAGAATTCCACTAAAAGGGCATTTCCTCTGCCTAAGAACGTAAGAACCCTTGTAAATGCATGCTGCCTAGATACCAAGCCTTAAAATCATGAATACCTCTTCAACCAATTTACAAACATCAGGAGAGAGAGAGAGAGAGAGAGCTATTGGATTCTCATAACATTTAATTACGTAGTCTCCATAAGTCTTAGAACACATTTTGCACTGAAAGAACAAGATAAATTAATAAATTACACATTTAAAAGCAACTTACAAAATCTTATAACAATGGAAATGAACCATAGATTTGATATAAATCCTGACAGTAAAACAACAGAACACAGGGATGGCACAATACGAAAGCTTCTTTGTTCTAACAAAAGTTTAACATGCAAGTGAGCAAACCTTCATTCCTAAAATCCACAAGAAGGTTGTGTGCATTGTGACTTTGCTTTAGCAGTAGCAAAGGTTGTCCAGGATGCATTAGTGTAATCCCATACCTGATCAAAGTTAATGTCGAGTTTCAGTAAGTGACAAATGGTGGGCCAAAATAGACTATGCAGTGAACATAACATTACATTTAGTATATATATAAATAAAATAAAAAAGTACCTACTTTTTGCTAAAGTACTCTGCAAAGGATGAATAACTAGAAGGGATTGCATCAGAGTTCCCATCAAAAGGACTCTCAGCAGATGTATTATCAACAGCATGTAAGACAGAGTAAATTCTCCCCGTGTGAATTGCCAAAACCACCATCTCCCTGAGGTTTTTGGTATCAATTGATTTATTGGCCAGGTGGATGACATTTGTGGCTTTGCATTCAGACTCAATTGAGTTCATGCCATGAACTGATGAATTTCCCTTATCACCACTAGACTGCTCAGCGCTTAACCAAGCATTTTCTTTCAAAAATTCTACCACAGAAACACAAGAATTGATTCCCATCCAATTAATTCTCCAAGGTTCATCACTAGAGACATTTGATGACTCCAGTGGTAGGAGAAGGTACATGTTTGATGGTTTCCATAACGATTCCCCTTGCAGTAGAAATTTTCTTCCTCCTCTTGATGATTTCAATCGAACAAACAATTTCCCAAATATCCCATTAAAAAAAATTCTTGAAAGCACATTGCTCGCACCACCTAGCAAGGAAAAACAGAATGCTTTGGCATTAGTAGAAGTGTTTCACGTAAAACAGAACCCAAATTATTTTAAACGTATGCTTGAACCTGTTCTGCATCTAGATGTATTTCGCCACATGAAGAAATCGAAGATTTCACAAACTTCGAAAGTAAGAAAAGTTCCATTTCAACACTTCCCACATCATCATCTAGCTTTGAGTCAATCAAAAGAACAAAACTAGAGTAATGCACACCAGGTATATTACAAGTAAAATGTATTCTATAAGCTTGAAAAACAGTGCCATCGGGTTTTAATCCCCATGTTCCAGAGAGTGCATGGACACAGGTTGTCCCATGCAATTCCTTCCTTTTTGTTGTTCCTAAAGACAACACAAAGAAACACAAAATAGCTTTAACACACAAGATGATAAACATATTAGCAAAGATAGATAACTAAAAGCTCAACAGCCCAGCCTAAGCGTACATATGGGCTATCATCCAAGGTGCAATTTTTTTAAAAACCAGTAAACACCCTGCAAACAGCATTGAAATTGAGAAGAAAACCAAAACAAACTGAATGGTGTAACAACTTGCAAAGGCATCAACCATTACTAATGCTATCTACTCTAGGGTATGGAGGATGTAGCATCAATGCTTTATCATGTCTGTACATATACTAGCAAGTACAAGCAGATGGAGGTGTAGTTGAACTTTATTGTTTTGAATTGAAATGCTAGCTAACAGTTTGCTAACCAGCACTAACATCTCACTAGATTTTTTCTATTACTGCTCAACTATCTACTAGAGTCAGATTTTGACATACTAGTGCATGTCAGTGCTCGATTTTACAAGCCATGTCATTAGTGGTGGATATGTAAAATGAAGTGATATGTGATGCACATTTAGTAATTACTATGATGCAGAAAGAACGACATCAAGCTTGAATTCTAGAAAAGAATTCAGTTGTACTTTCGTGTATCATCTATAATCCCTAGGGTTCTTCAGTTGCAAAAATTGTCAAATTTATTCTATTTAGGCTTAAATTATGACTCCTAAGCAAATGAAAATGAGATTTTCAAAGAAGGCCCAAGTTTCTAAAGTTATGAAGCACCTAGAATATAATCACTTTTGTCAAAATGTAAATTTAAATATAAAAGATACCTGCACTTGAAGTTGATCCTTTGCTCTTTAAAGTGGAATCATTTACTGAAGGCTCTTCATTAAAAGGAAGAAGATGATCATTAAGAGCACCCATCTGATGTAATTTCTTACACGCATCAAAGCAAACAAGCTGCTTTGATAAATGAGAATTCCTGCTAATAATCGGTGCATCCTGCTAGAGTGAATCAAGTCAGAGAACCTGTTGCCTTTGAAAATAAAGCACTATGGTAGTTGATCATCATTTAACAAAAGCATGTATTTTCGAATGAAAATCTCATATCTACAAGGATATTGTTTCGAATGAAATTTTTTAATGAGGAAAGACTATATATTTTCGAATGAGAAATTTCAAATCTCAAACAAATATATTTTTGAATGAGAAATTTCAAATCATAAAAATATTTTTTGAATGAGAAATCTTTAGATCTGAAACATATGTTTTTGAATAAGAAATTTCAAATCTCAAACATATTTTTGAATGAGAAATCTCAGATCTCAAACATATATTTTTGAATGAGAAAACTCAGATCTGAAATCTTAAACATATGTAAACCCTAGGAGAAGAATCGATCGAACGAAGAGCTTGAGAGAGAGAATGCGAAACTGAGATTGTAGACGGTGTGCTCACCTTAGTCAACGATGCAGATGGTGGTGGCGGTGGAGCTTCGAAATCGATAGAGCACTTCGAAGTCGAAATCACTCTGAGACTGGATCTGAGATGATACCGAACTGAAGAAGGTTGAATCGTAATCTCTGAGACTGAAGGGTTTAGAGAGAGCGAGAAGGGTTCTGAATCGTAATCTCTAAGACTATGAATGTTTCCCAGATTCAAAATGAGGGCGCAGAGAGAGAGAGAAGGGTTCTGATTCTCACAGAGCTAAAGAGAGAGGGGGAGGAATACTATTGTAACACGTGAAGGCGTTTAAAAAACGACTTCTATTCCTTAACGGTACCGTTTTAATCAAAATAAAAACGACGTTTATAAAACGTCGTTAAAGGTTAGAAATAGTGGTGTTTGAAAAAACGTCGCTAAATAAACGCCGCTAAATTCTATATTTCCTGTAGTGTATCTGTGTAGTATATACATGGTGCTCTAATTGATAGGGAGCACTGGACGCAGTAGGCTTGCAAATCAACAGCTGTCCCTCCTGCATTGGCATGAGAAACTATCACAAGTTGCAACTGCTTAACGCCTAAAACCACAGATATGAATGAGTAACTCATGTATTATGTAATTCTGGTTCAAGCTGTACATACCATAAACTAGCAGATATTTTCTGGAAGGATTTCCACACTAAAGCTTGAACAAGTTAGCATGTAGGGGGCAGATGATGCCAGGATTGTTTCTCTATTGGTTTGATACTTATTTTAGACAACAGTTGCTATGGATTTTAGGGATGTTGACTTGAATTAAGTTTTGTTATGATTGGTAAATTCATACCCCAACAAATTGAATGGGGAATTTTTGTGGAAATAAACTCTTAACTTCCTATTAGTTGTATGCTTCAAATTTTTTTTTGATCAGCAGTTGTATGCTTCAAAATGATAGTAATGAACCTTTTGTTTGGTGGATAAGAGCTTGAACTGTTCTTTAGTGCATTTGTCAAATGATATTTCGTCGGAAAGTGAAGATTGCTTCTGATCACTGTGATTGGTGGCAGTCCTTTCATTCCATCAAGTAACCTTCTCAAGAGGTCTTTGACTGGTTGCCTGTGGGCCGTAAAGTGACAAGTCACCAGACTTCCATTTGTAAAGCACTTAAGGTAAAGTCAATTTGTTTCATGTTTCTTCTTTGTGAAGTTCATTGCTGCAATATTGGTGATGTTTGGATGGTGCATGTAAATTTGTTTGCCAAAGTAAATTCAAATTGCATGGTAGTAAATTTGATTGGTGCTGCTTTTCTGTACGATGCGCTGGAACACATTTTGAAAATTTGTTCTTCTTGTCCTAATTTCTAGAAGTTGCAGGCCATGCAAAATGTTTCCCATAGAGGCATATGTTCTATATAAATCCCTGGAAATAA
Source organism: Camellia sinensis (assembly GCF_055761805.1). NCBI lineage: Eukaryota > Viridiplantae > Streptophyta > Magnoliopsida > Ericales > Theaceae > Camellia > Camellia sinensis. The sequence goes on from NC_138962.1 coordinate 96,389,173, forward strand.
TGTAGGTTTTTGCATTGAGATTTATTGTGATTACTTCTTACCCTCCCTTGTGCACTTCTTTATGTTTTTATTTCTTTCTTTCTTTATTTTTTTATTATAAAATTTCAATGTTGTTGATAAAAGATTAAAAAATTTCAATGTTGTTGATAAAAGATTAAAAAAACAGGAGTTTCTCTTTCACTGGGAGACATGCTTTTCTAATGTAGATATATGGATAGAAATGAACAAGGTGCCCTACTCCATGTAACTCATGTGGAAAAACACACTCTCAACCCATGGATCTGCAGATTGAGAGCAATCCTTCACCAATTTGCAGATTGAGAGCACGGATTTATTTGGCAAAGAACTTTGACTGTTATAATTCTGCACAAGCACTTGAAGTGGAATTTTTGTTAGCATATGTGAATAAGGCCTGGGGATTTGCAGTGAGGACCCCGTTCAGTTTGAGTTTTGGGTTTCCAATTTTAGGGTAAAATACTAATAGGTCCTAATAGTTGGATTTAATTCTTATCAAGTTCTATTGAAAATAAGTCATAATAAAATCGTCGCTAAAACAAATTTTTTGTGAAATTTTTTGGATGTCCCTAAAAATTGACAACTAGTGACTTTTTTTTGTTACGATTTTTATAAATTCTCACTAAAACTTACAATTAGTGACGTTTTTCTGTGACAATTTTCAAATTATCACTAAAAATTGAAAATTAGTGACTTTTTTTGTGACGATTTTTTTAAACTGTCACTAAAACTGTCACTAAAATTTGTAAATAAGATTTTTTTAATCTGTTTGCTTAAATATAAAAACAAGAAGAGGGTGAAGTCAGCTTATTCGTAATAGCCTTTTCATCTAAATCGGATTCTTTATTCACTAGATTACTGATCAGAGCAAGTTAAAATATTAGAAGATAGTAGATGACAGAAAATTATATATTGTTAATTTGTTAAGGATTTGACCATTGTTTGGTACGTTTTCAGATTATCTTAGTATTCCTTCTTCCATTTATAGTAGTAGTTCTTGATGGTATTTTATATTTTCATTTTTATGTGGCTGTTTTGTTTTACCTAATGCAGTGCTCAAATTGTTTTAATAGGTATATATGATGGAGGGCAAAGATGAAGAAGATAAAAGGGGAGAAAGAAAGTGAGGCCTCACAAATTTAATCCAGTCACTTTCATGTGGGCCATCTGTCAAGCTGTTTAGAAAATGCTGGAAACAACGGGGCTTTTCCCGGGGCTTTTCCCATATTAAGCCTCTTTTGCATCTTAATTCCCAAACTAAACCTAGTTTGGACGGATTTTTCAAACTAGGCTAAAGCGCTATTACAAATCGCGTTTTCACTGTTTGGAGCCAAAAATTTGATGAATAGTGAAAACGTTATTCCAAAACGCGCTTTTGATTAAGAAAGCGCTGTTCCAAATCACGCTTTTAAATAGCGTTTTCACTGTGCATACGAAGAAAACGCGGTTCCAAATCACGTGTGCATATTTGTTTTCTTAAGAAAATGATATATTAAAATGTGATCAAAGAAAAACATAAATTTTTTGTAACACAAATGGTAGTGCACTTGTTTTGCCACCACAGTGGCGTGGGTTCAATCCGGGAGTTGCTACATTTCAATTAAGTTCAACTCTTTTTTTTTTTCCTTCCACTCACTCTATACTTTTTATATTTATTATGTAATTTTTTTATCAAAAAAAAGTAAAATGTTTGTTTGGTTAACTACTCACTCTATACTTTATATATTTACTATGTAATTTTTTTATCAAAACAAAGTAAAATGTTTGTTTGGTTAACTAAAATTTTTTTTTATAAAATACAATTTTTTCCAAAATGTTAACATGATTGTTTAGAAAGTATTCAGTGTATTTGGTTTGAATTTTTTGGATTTAGTTATTTGAAAATTGAGTTTTTTTATTTTCGTATTTTTTTGTTTTTAGTGAATATTTTTAAAATTTTAAACATTTTTTTTATTTTTTTAGATGCACCTTAGTTAGATATATCTAAAAAGTAAAAAAATTGTGAAAAAATATTTTTAAAAATTAATAAATACATAAAAATACAAAAAAAAGTACTGAAAAATATTTTTGTATTTTTAGTATCTTTTTAGCAAATTATCATTTTTTTTCAGCAAAATGTACTCAAAAAAAATATGCAGAGTGAAAGTGTACTCAAAAAATACTTTTTCAACAAAATGTATGTTTTTAAAATGTACTAAAATATTTTAAAAGCGTACATTTTTTTATTTTTTCATAAATATCTAGAGTATAGAGTGAGTGAAAAAATACAAAAAAAAAAAAATGTACGCTTTTAAAATATTTTGGTACATTTTAAAAGCGTACATTTTGCTGAAAAAATATTTTTTGAATACGCTTTCACTGTGCATATTTTTTTGAGTACATTTTACTGAAAAAAAAATGATAATTTGCTGAAAAAATACAAAAAATACAAAAATATTTTTCCAGTACATTTTTTGTATTTTTATGTATTTATTAATTTTTTAAAATATTTTTCACAATTTTTTTACTTTTTAGATACATCTAACTAAGGTGCATCTGAAAAAGTAAAAAAAAAATGTTTAAAATTTTAAAAATATTCACTAAAAACAAAAAAATACGAAAATAGAAAACTCAGTTTTCAAATAACTAAATCCAAAAAATTCAAACCAAATACACTGAATACTTTTTAAACAATCATGTTGACATTTTGGAAAAAATTGTATTTTATAGAAAAAAAATTTAGTTAACCAAACAAACATTTTACGTTTTTTTTGATGAAAAAATTACATAATAAATATATGGAGGGAAAAAAAAAAAAAGAATTGAACTTAATTGAAAGGTCGTAACTCCCGCGAATTGAGCCCTATTGTGGTGGCAAAACAAGTGCATTACCATTTGTGCTACAAAGCACTTAAGTTTTATTTTGATCACATTTTAATATATTATAAACATTTTCTTAAAAAAACAGATATGCACAGTGAAAGCGTGATTTGGACCCGTGTTTTCTTCGTATGCACAGTGAAAGCGCTATTTCAAATAGCGTTTTCTTCAGAAAAAAAATTTATATTAAAAGCGTGATTTGGAACAGCGCTTTCTTAATCAAAAGCGCATTTTGAAATAACGTTTTCACTATTCATCACATCTTGCGCTCCAAACAGTGAAAGCGCGATTTGTAATAGCGCTTTAGCCTAGTTTGGGAAATCGCGCTTTCACTATTTGGAGCGCAAAATGTGATGAATAGTGAAAGCGCTATTGCAAACCACACTTTTAATTAAGAAAGCGTGGTTGCTGAGAGGGTAATTTATGATCTGGAGTTGGGCCGAGATATCGACCGAGCAAGTTGAGGGCCCAACGGTGCATAGGTCCGAGACGATCGACTTTTTACCCAAAGTGGGCTGCCAAAATTTGGGCCGGGCAGAGTACGGGCTGAGTGTCACCCCGGACCGGACAGAAACTGCTCGGTAAGGCAGTGCTCGGTCGGACCAGGGTGCCCGGTCCGAGGATGGCCAAAGCCGGATTGACCGAGTGACCGGCGCCCAAGAAGGCATGGACAACCGAGGAAGTTGAGTGGCCGGTGCCCGGAAAGGCATGGTCAGCCGAGGAGACTGTATGGTCAGCAGGAAGGCCGATCGAAGTATCCGGGCTAGGCTCGGCCGGGATGCCGCTTAGCCCGGTCCTCCGTGTGTCTATCCGGTTAGGCGCTTGAGGTATGAAGCATGGTATGACCGAGGAAGGGCAGCTCGGCTGCCGAGCTCCAGCTGTGCTGACAGGCAGTTGAGAGCAGGTGATGAATGGCATGGTTTATGCTGACAGATGGGATAGCAGAGCCACGTGTCAGGAGATGACAGGGAGTGGATATGGGGCTCAGAAGGTATATAAGCATGTCTGCGCCCCCCATACGCGACACACGAACACATCTGTAAGGATTTCTTACACTCAAACACTCTCTCCCTTCTCTCTATTCCCTCTAAGGTGTGTGCTAACTTGACCGTCGGAGGGTTTTTCCGGCCACACACCGCCGGGTAGCTCACCGTAATTTGCTCACAGGTGATCGGATATCGACGGAGCTTGGAAGAAAGGAATACGGGCACGCCGGAATATTCACCCCCGTACAGTTGCAAATCACGCTTTTAACATAAAAAAATTTTCTGAAGAAAACGCTATTTGAAATCACGCTTTCAGTCTGCATAAATTTTTTTTTTCCCTAAAGAAAACGCTATTTGAAATCGCGCTTTTAAGCAAAAAAAAATTTCTACAGAAAACGTGGGTCCAAACCACGCTTTCGCTGTGCAGAATTATTTCCTTAAGAAAACTTTTAATATATATTAAAATATGATCAAAGTAAGGTGTTCTTTGTAGCTCAAATGGTAGTGTAATTGTTATGCTTAGCAAAGGCGTGGGTTCAAACCATGCCAACTCCCTTCTTTTTCTTTTTCTTTTTTTTTCACTCTATACTTTATATATTTATTATGTAATTTTTTTATCAAAAAAAAGTAAAACGTTTGTTTGGTTAAATAAAAAAAATTTCTATAAAATACAATTTTTTTCAGAATGTCAACATAATTGTTTAAAAAGTATTCAGTATATTTGGTTTGAGTTTTTTGAATTTAGTTATTTGAAAACTGAGTTTTTTTGTTTTTAGTGAATATTTTTAAAATTTTAAACATTTTTTTTTACTTTTTTAGATACACCTAAGTTAGATGTATCTAAAAAGTAAAAAATTTGTGAAAAAATATTTTAAAAAATTAGTAAATATATAAAAATACAAAAAATGTACTGAAAAAATATTTTTGTATTTTTAGTATTTTTTTCCAACAAAATGTACTCAAAAAAATATGCACAGTGAAAGCGTACTGAAAAAATATTTTTTCAGCAAAATGTACGCTTTTAAAATGTACTAAAATATTTTAAAAGCGTACATTTTTTGAGTACATTTTGCTGAAAAAATACAAAAATATTTTTTCAGTACATTTTTTGTATTTTTATGTATTTATTAATTTTTTAAAATATTTTTTCACAAATTTTTCACTTTTTAGATACATCTAACTAAGGTGTATCTAAAAAAGTAAAAAAAAAAAATTAAAATTTTAAAAATATTCATTAAAAACAAAAAAAAAATAAGAAAATAAAAAAAATCAACTTTCAAATAACTAAATCTAAAAAAATCAAACCAAATACACTGAATACTTTTTAAACAATTATGTTGACATTTTGAAAAAAATTATATTTTATAGAAAAAAATTTTAATTAACCAAACAAAGAAAAAGGAGGAGTTGGCGTGGTTTGAACCCGTGCCTCCGCCAAGCATAACAATTGCACTACCATTTGAACTACAAAAAACTCAAGTTTTATTTTGATCGCATTTTAATATATATTAAAAGTTTTCTTAAGGAAGTAATTCTGCACAGTGAAAGTGTGGTTTGGAACCACGTTTTTTGTAGAATTTTTTTTTTACTTAAAAGTGCGATTTCAAATAGCATTTTCTTTAGGAAAAAAAAAATTTTATGCTGACTGAAAGCGCGATTTCAAATAGCGTTTTCTTCAGAAAACGAATGCACAGTGAAAGTGCGATTTCAAATAGTGTTTTCTTCAGAAAAAAATTTTATGTTAAAAGCGTGATTTGCAACCACGCTTTCTTAATTAAAAGCGTAGTTTGCAATAGCGCTTTCACTATTCATCACATTTTGCACTCAAAACAGTGAAAGCGCGATTTGTAATAGCGCTTTAGCTTAGTTTGGGAATTCCTTCCAAACTAGGCCTAGTTTGGGAATTAAGATACAAAATAGGCTTAATATGGGAAAAGCCCCGGCAACAAGCAGTCAGGCCTCTGATGGTACTCATTGAATTGTCAGTCTATAGCATCTCCAGTACCAGTGAGTGTTCATGTACACTTTGAAGTTTCTCCAACTAAACTTTTTTCCACTTGTAGAGCTTTCTTCTTATTTTCAATCGCTTCCGTGAGCTTTGTCTCTTCATTTTATGCTCAAATAATTTTAGAGCCTCACGAATTTCATCTAGTCGCTCGGTTGATGTAACCACTCTACATTAACTTCATTGTTTGAGCATCTTTCACAGCAGAATAGTAGGCAGGTAGCATTTCTTCGTCAAGTTCGGTCAATTTTGTTCTCTAAAACTTTTGGACAATCTTGCAAATTCCTTCCAAGAGCAAATTTCTCATTTAAGCAGACTCCAGGTGGCAATTTTGTGCAATATCTTCATGCTTGTTCATTATGGCTTGAAGGGTTGCGTCTAAACTCGGGTTCACGTCATAAGAGCCCACTAGTCCTGTCATGCCATCTAGTGTATGGAGGCTTTTACCTATGTCATCAGAAGTACTTGGCCTATGAGAAAGGAAACCATCAACAATTTGTGTCGGCTGATTGTTTGGGCTAATAGTTCCTTCTTTTTCATGTTCATATTGAGGAACATCAACAATGTGAGTAATTTCCTTTTGTGAGGAAGCGATTTTTGTCTTTAAGGAAACCCTTTGAAAAATCAATATAAACTCGAACTATAGTTTTCTGTACTTCAACAAGTACACCAAGGGGTTGTTTCTTCATATCCAGACCATGGTTAGAGAGGTTAGATGGAGGGTTGTTAATATTGTCCTGTTTTGGTGACCTTGTAACCAACGAGCTTGAGTATCCTCTCCAATTTCTAGTTCTCGTTCAGAAAACCATGGTATCGAGCTCTTTGCCTTTTTCCTGCTCCCAGTTGGTGGGCCTTTGCGGTCTTTTTTGGGGAGAAAGGGAGAAGGATCCAGGATATCAGGTTTCGATGTCTGTCTCGTAACGCGCTTCGAACAGCTAATTGAAATATTGGCCAAATAAAGACGAGCGTAATTTCCATTTTCATCTTCTTCATGTTCATTTTTGGATTCAGGGACTAGTTTCTTTCAAGGCTTTGACCAGCCTGTGGTGCCGGGGCGTTTGATTTTGGATGGATTTTGACTGAGGGTATTTTGAATAGGTCCGATCTTCGGTGATAAAGCGAGCTCAGAATGTGGTTGCGGCCCAAACTCGTTATCAGACATGGCTGCTACAGGTGAAATGGGTTTCATAGAGAGAGAGAGAGAGAGAGGGAGGAGGAGGAGGAGGAGGAGGTGCGTCTTGTTATTGTTGACAAAGCAAACCCTAATTTAGGGGCATTATTCCTTGGAGGAGTAGGAGAGGATTGTATTGAAAGAGAGAGATAGAGATTCCTTCAATGTTACAGAGTTATTCTATAAAACATTAAAACATTAGCTTTTGTTGAGTCCGGATCCTCTGCCGTGGTTCCCTGCAATTCTTCCTGCTGTGGTACTGAAACGACGTCGTTTTCGTCTTTTTTTTTTGTTTTTTTTGTTTTCTTTCTTTCTTCTTTTCTTTTGCCCATTGTCTTCTCTCTCTGAGGTAGGCTGAGAACCCTAACCCATCCGAGGAGCAAAGCAGAGATACGAAACAAAAAGGAGGGCGATGGCGGCAAGGCAAGGCGATGTGATGCGATGCGGTGTGATGCGGTGGCGGAGGCGAGGCGAGGCGAGGCGACGGTAATGGATTTTCAACCTCCTCCTTCTCTATCTCTCCTCCTCCTCCTTCTCTCTCTCTCTTTTTTTTTTCCCATCCTTAAGAGAAAACAGATGTGAATCTGCTTGTTTCAGATCTGCTGTATGTTGTTTTTGGTGATAGATCTGATCATTTTTGCTTTCAATTGGGGCTTTGGTTTTTCAATTTTTGTGGCTTGAATGGTGTTGTTTGATAGAATAATTAATCTGGGTCTTTGTTTTGACTATATGATTATGTTATGAAAGCCTTTTGATTGTATGATTATGGAAACCTGTTGAAAACCTCAATCGATTTGATTATTAGAAAATAAAATTGTTAAAGTTATTTAGAGTTTTTGTATCTTTAAGAATATGGGTTTGATATACAAGAAATTTTGGCTGGATTCGTCAGTCCAAATGTAAATATAATAGACTTATCAATCAGTACAAGAGATTGAATGATACTTGAACAATCTTGAATTTGATGAGGTAGTTCTTGTGTTCATATGGAGTTCAGTTTTATATTTTTTCTTTATTACTGATGAATTAAAACTCTCTATCGATTTGATTAATTTTTTATATCAAATTTGTATTTTGTATTTTGATTTTCCTTCTAAGGGCTTCTTGAATTCTGAAGAGAATTCACAGAATTATGTTGTGGAATTCTTTTTTGTTCAAAACTATATCAGATATGTATATATGATTAAGATATTAGGAGAATTTATGTGTTTATATCAGATATTAGGAGACTTTATGTTGATTTTACACCACTTGGTATCAGATATGTATAGGATTAATATTCAAGTGATCATTTCATTTTCATGACAAACAAAAATGTTTTGCAATGCAGATGATGTATAATTCTTTTGTTGAACTATTTTACATGTGCTGGTTTCAAAATATTGCAGGTGTTGAGGTCCCATAAAAATGAAGTTCTGTTTATTCAATTTTCACATAATGGGGAATTCTTGACCTCGACATGAAGAGATTGTACTACCATTATATAGAAGGTATTCAATAAATGTGCGTATATACTTTGAATTTATGAATCAAATGTTTTGGATAGGAGTGAAACATTATCATTTTCACATATAAATGATATAATGAAATATCCACTATAACTAGTACTATTGTATTATCAAATGCAAATTGGGTAAGACAGTTTCACATCTATGGTTATGGTTGTGTCTATGTTAGTGTTGCTTTGATTTTTGACTTGGTAAGATAGGTTGACCAAGAGACGAGTATGATTCGATATAAACACTTTGACATGCCAATATATGTTTTTCTAAAGTATACTAAGCAAAGTAATGATTGGCGTTGATCATTGAAAATTTTCATTTTTTGACTCGTCTTCACTTCGATCATTGAATATAGGTGCCCAACCAAGGTAATTTGACAGTGGAACATACTCTATGCAGCCATGAAAATCCTGTTTCTTTTCTCTCTAGAGTCTTGATGACTTCGTGATAACAACGAAACGGACTATCTGCATATGGATTGTTGCTTCTCATATCAACTACGATTTATCGTCATCAATTCATTTCATGATCAAACGTCGTCGATGCTGATCTCCGAGCATGTTTCGTTCAAGTTACTGATTCTAACTAGTTGAAACAATCTTCTGATGATATTCATGTGAAACGAAGCAATTTTGGAAAATATCATTTTCATAGTTTTTATTTTTCTCATTTTTTCTGTATCTATTGTAGTAATAGAATTGCAAATTTGTCACACCCCAAATCCGGGCATGACCGGCCGTGGCCCACAGGGACTTAGCCCAAGGCACACGTAAGCATAAACACGAATCCAATCACATTGAACAACTGAACAATAGTCCAATAATAAATAACCAAAACTCAATCCAGACATGTCACAATTATAAACGGCAAAATCAACCGTAATAAAAAACCATCCAAACTTATGGGATATAAACAACCCACATATCAAAAATAATCCTAAATGAACTTCGATAAGAATAAATATAAATATGCACAAACTTGACATAACACTCTAAACTAAAGGAATGCCCTAGAGGTCCATGCAATTGAGTCCCCGCTACGCCATGAGTCCACTCTAAGTCCTTCTAACACCTGGAAATGGTAAACAACTAAGTCAACTGATAGCTCAGTGAGTAGCAACATGGATAGTAAATACAGTTTTGAAAACAGGGTTCAATTCCAAAATAAGATATATATCACAGAAACTAGATTGGCATACAGTTTGGTAAATACAATCTGTTTCAAAAAGAAGGTTCCACAATTCAACACTTAAAATACTCATGTCTCGCAAGAACATGATAAACGGCATTTTCCACTTAAAACAGATTATAACATGAACACCAATAATTTTCTAAGTACCAATAAAAACAAATAATCTGCCACACAGTTCTCAAGGCTATAAGCCCCATTAGATCCAATACCGAACTAAGAGTCATCCTCAGGGTGGCACCTGGGCCTTTTCTCAAAGACGATCCGATTGAAGGTCACCTAGTTATTTTTAAAGGTCTTTTCCTTACAATCGTTGAGCACTAGAGTCATCACGGCCCAACCCGGATCTGTTCCCTAGTGGCTAGAGTCACCACACACAGTGGAATAATTTTCCTGGACTAAATACACACATGGTCCCAATAATCAATACACATTAGTTTCGCAAAACATGGTGGTTCATCATTATAAACATGAGACCAAAACAAATAGTTTACAGTATGCCAAGTTCACACATGTTTCAGAAATAATTTGATTCAATTGATAATATAATAATTTATCAAAACAGTTTAGTCTTGAAACAACAATTTAATTTTCCAACAGTTCAGGGTAGGGGAACATTTATAAAAATACGTAGCATGAAACTACTCACCTGAAAACGAAATAATATAATCCTCGTATAGAGTGTAAAAGTCCAACTAGTGCCCTGAACCAAGTATAAAAACTACACGTCACAACTAATTTAAAAATACTAAAAAAAATAGGAACTAGGTAACCTCAAACTAAAGCGCACTAACACGGCTCAACCCAACTCACCGTTACTCTTAATTATTACCTAAGTTCATGTTCTTCAAGGTTTAAAATCGCCCAAGACATGGGTTCCGGTTGAAACTTAATTAAATGTGACTTTGAGATAAAACAGAGTTTTAAACAAATTTTCCCAATCTATTCGCTAACTTTGAAAATTACAAAACCCACTCCACGCTATTCGAAAAATTCCAAAAACCTCCAGATATCAACTAATATATCCTAAGTTTCAAACCCAATTGGTTTCACTTGATTTTCTTATCAACATAATTATCTACAATTTATTATATCCAAACAGGTTGTTTTCTGCAGCACTTTAAAGAAATTGACGGTTCTCTTAATATACATGAGCAATCAATGCAAGGCCAAAAAGGTACGAAACTAGACTCGTAACCGGTTCTAATGACGGTAATTTGATAATTTTTGGATTTATACCCAAAGAGAACAACACTCCCGAATTTACTGTTTCGGACTGGTTTCCTGGACAGATTTGAATACCTCAATTTATATGGATTTTGACTCCCAAAAATTATGAAAAAATTCAGATATACAATTCAGTATGTAATTAATCTACTGTAAAAATTTCAGATTAAAATTCATTCGTTTGATATGGTTTCTTGATTTCTAAAGTTTGCTGTTCTGAACAGAATTTTTTATTTTTTTATTTTTTTGTATTAAGAAATACTCCATTATTAAGTTATCACTTAGATTCCTATTTCCCGAAACTCAACTGGTACAACCTTCAAACACAACACTTAACTATGCACAGCCATTTAATGTCCACTATAGCACTTTCAACAGTGGAGAACCCATCACTAGAATTCACAAAAGGAATACCTATACCCCACGTGTTGCTTGTTCTAAAATTCCATCAACACTACTTGTATGAGCACTAAAAATATTAATAAAATCCCAATCAACCACCATACTATTGCACTGCTTCCTCACGACAATGCTCAATCAACGAAAATATGATCATAGATAATAATGAATCAAGAAAACAAGGAAGGAAGATGGTGAAAAATGCATACCCAAGACAATCAATTCGCTTGAAACCTAATGGTGTGCCTGCTTGCCACTCTCTTCCCCTCCCTTTTTGACTAACGGTTGCTGCTAACTTGGGGTGAGCAAATAAGATTGTAGGGTTTTGTTTTGTTTTTATATTGTATTAGGCAACCTAGGGTTACATATGTATCTACACAAAAGGCCCCAAAACATTATCTTTTGTTTTAATTTATTTTCTCTCCCCATTAATTTAAATAAAATACAACTACTATTAGATCAAAATATGCTTACTAATTTGACACTTAATTTTATTTTATTTATTTATTTATTTATTTTTTAAAATAATAAACCTTGCCTTTAAATTGAAGACTTTCACCATAAATTTATTTTAAGTTTTAAAATTAATTAAAAGACCCTCCAAATATTTAATTTGCACTTTAGAATTCACCATCAAAATATTTGAGATTGTAATATTATTATTATTATTATTATTTAATTATTTACTTAATTTTTATATTCGGGTTCTCACAAAATTTGAGGATGATTATATTATATAGATCTAATTAGTCTTTTAAGAGATTGATAAAGTCATTTTGTATAGATCAAATGAGTCCTAGGAGATTGTTTGATAAAAAAATTTTAGTTTGTCATATATTTTTATGCAATTTTGATTGTGACTGAATGAGATTTGTAGAACAGGGTTTGTTATATATCATTGTTTTATTTCATATCATTCATGAGGAATAAACAACCAAAAGAGAAGTTGGTTGTTTCAAGGTCTACGTCGAAAAAAAATAGAAAAGTTGGTTGTTCCAAAGGACAGCATAGCATTTCATTCAATCAAGAACATTTCATTCAATTAAGATGCTCAAACCATTTCATTCAATCAAAATTGCTAAATCATTTCATTCAACTAAGATACACAAACTATTTCATTCAATCAACCAGCATATCATTTTATTCAATCAACATTGTCATTGCAAATATTAATCTTACATTCATATTAATTTGACTAAATTCATTTTGATCCAATTTCATAGTGATCAATCAAGTCACTATTCATGCCAACCAAAGGAGCCACTTCAATAGTCCAACCACATTTGTTCCTTCAATTTAATTTTCTCACTTTAATATTTCCTCATCCTTGTGTTTTCTTTCATCTTTGTCAAATTCTTTGGCCTTTGCTTTATCTTTCTATCTTCATCTTTACCTCTCTCATTTTTCCCCTTCTACATCCAAAATCTGTGAAAGGCAAAATAAGAGCATCAATAAAAGTTCCTATTTTTTAATATTGAATGCCAATAGCAGTTGCAATATAGAAGTAGAACACAAACTAGCACACACTAAAAATAAGAAAATCCAGTAGGATTTCAACATGATACTGTCCTCAATTAAAATTCCAACAATGACACCGATAACAGCACAAACCACACACAACAATAGGTGCAATTTATAAATTGTTAAACCAATAAGGTCCAGAAATGAAACAAGTTTAGCGTCTAATACACCTAAACCATTCACAAGCACCTAAAAAATCTTCTCTTCCCCAAAATACCAAGTGCTATCCTTCACAATGTTCACTAAAATAAAAAGGCATCCAAGATAAGGACTCAATATTTATTCGACCAAATTAAGCTGTAGAGACAAGTTTCTCCTAACTCCTCTTCCAAACAAGTAAACCAAACCCACCCATGATTGGGAAGAGATCAAAAGCCCCACTTTAATCATACACCCCATGCTCTCTATAGAATTCCCTACTTGTACAAATGCAAAACAAAATGCAGCAATCTAGTCCAACCCCAAACCAACAAAGTCAGCTATTATCAAGATCACTGGCAGTAATAACAAAAACAAAAAAGAACCAACCAGTCATAAAAAATATATATATGCTCTCATCAAATTCCATGAACTCTCTCAAGAATTGCACATTCATAAATAACTTCATCCCTCTATCTCCAAAGCCTCTTGAAAAGAAATGCTACCATAATTGCTAGAAAACAAAAAAAAACCAACACTGGTCCCACAAACAAATTGAGAGCTATTTATCAAGGATTTCATATGGGTATCTTTACAATCGCATGAATTGAAGAAAATTAACAGTAAAAAAGGTCAAAGATCAAGTGGGCTCACCAATGGAGCTCGAACTCAAAAACCTCTCTGTGCATTCGGCGAAGGATCGGCGGTTTGGTCCATCTCTCACATGTACAGTTTCATACACGAATTTTTGGGTAATACCCAGGATCAAAATCAAAGCTAAATTTGCTTCATAGACACTAATTGAGAGCTCTATAAGCTTTAATCTTCATATCTGATCCACATAGAAATTAAAGAACCCCAAAGTCGAAAAGCCAAATAAGAGCTTTTTGTTGTTTTCCCTCTTTTATCTCTGCGAATGCAAACAAGAAAACAAATAGAGATTGAGAATCCATTACTGTAGTATCTCCTTGTCGTCGTCGCCCTCCTTTAGTTTCATCTCTCTGTTTTTGCTCCGTCGGGTGGGTTAGAGTTCTCAGCATGCCTCAGAGAGAGAAGACAACGGGGAAAAGAAAAGAAGACAATGAAAAAAAGAAAAAAAAATGACAAAACGACGTGGTTTCGTAACCACGGCAGGAAGCATTGCAGGGAACCACGACAAAAGATCGGGACTTGCTTTTGTTGGTTATTAATGTAGAGCCCAGATCCTCTGCAGTGGTTTCCTGCAGTGGTTCCTGCTGTGTTTTGGCACCTCTTTTTTTTTTTTTTTTTTCTTTTTTTCTTTCCCCAGCTCCTCTCTTACACTCCATTCCCAACTCTGAGACCCAAATCAGAGAGATACCACAAGGATGACAGAGAAGAAGAAGGAAGGAAGAGAAAGGGAAATCACCGGCATCACCAACGAGACCCTTCACCTCCTTCACCAACGAGACCCTTCACCTCCTTACCTCATCGGAAAACTCTCATGCTACCGTCGCCGCTGTCACAGCCCCCAAAGCCTCTAAAAAAAAGGGGCTTCATCTTCTTCTCGCATTTACGTTTTCATTTTGATTACAATGTTGTTACTATGATTTCAATCTAGGGTTTCTTCGCCCAAGGAAGAGAGATATGGGTTCAAACAATACAATCATCTCTGTTCACATACAATACGATCATCTCTGCCAATGCCCCTCTCAAACAAGACTCTCATCATCATCCTCATCAATATCATCAAATGGGTTCAAACCAATATGCCAATGGACACATCAAAAATAACACCCAAGAAGAGGCAAATTTTGAGTTTGGACATTCTTATTTGAAAAGTTAACTATAGAAATTCTACTGATTTTCTGTTTGTGATTTTGGGTTTACTTTCTTTTTCCCTTTTGGATTTGATACTGGTGAAAATTGATCAATATAACTGGAATCTCAAATTTTTGAAACAAAGAAAATAATCTCATATTTTTGTTTTGGTCTTTCGTTTGGTTGGATTTTTTGAACCTATAAACTAAACACACAAACTTTGACATTTTGGACATCAATTTGAATCAAGAGATAAACCAACCCATCAATTTTCTAAAGCAAGACAACTCCACCGATTTGCTTTCATTCGATAACCTGAAAAAGAAAAAACCAATTAAAACCTAGAAACAAAACCCAAAAACCCAGAAATTGAATAACCCAATTTCTTCGTTAGTTCATGTTTTCATTAAAAGAAATTGGTGTATTGCCAAGTGAAATTGATGGGTTGAGTTTAATTTGTGTTTAGAGAGTGGTTTGTTGCAGACTCATGATGAGAAATTGTGATTGATTGGAGCAATAGAGAGTTATGATATAAATATTTATATATATATATATATAGTGGTAGCTCAGATTTCTACATAGAGAAAGATTGGGATTTACATCTTTTACCCATTACTAGTTCAAAACCTTCAAGTCTAGGATTACATTCTACATCTCCATCTTCTCCTCGTCTTCCTTCATTAGTTTCCGAACTCGAACCCAGATTCGATTAAGAGAAAGAATAAAGAGTGTAGTGAAGAGGATGAACACAGTGATTGTCATAGAGCAAAGAAATCGGATTTTTGCCAATCAAAATCAGATTTGGTTGTTTTCTTGAGTCAAAACCGAACAGGACTTCTGATCAAAACCACTACTTTGGCTCTCTGATTCTCTGATTTGGGTTTGATTTCATTGTTTCATCTAGAAGAACCCAACAATGCCATCTATCAGGTAATAAATCGCAGAAAGCCATGGGGTCGTCGTTGCTGCTCTCTGTCGCTGGTTTCCATCGACTACTTTCTCCCACTCTTTGTCGTCCTTGGTGGTCTCTCTCGGATTTGGGTCTCAGATTTGGGAATGAAGTGTTAGAGACAGAAGCTTGAATTTTTTTTATTTTTTTTATAAAAAAAAAAGTGCTAAAACGACGTCGTTTTTCCACCACAGCAAGAACCACAGCAGGAAACCAAACGACGTCGTTTTTCTACCACAGCAGGAACCACAGCAGGAAACCACTACAGAGGATCTGGACTCATTAATGTAATGTGAATTTGTTATTGTTGGTTAAAAAATGGTTTCACTTTTGTACTTCTAATTTATTAGAAAACAATTGGCAATTTTGAGGAAGCCAACAATTGGTTATCAATGTAATGTGAATTTGTTATTGCTCTTTTTTTTTCTTTTTCTTCTTCTTTATATTTCAAATTGGTATGACTTCTATTGTCATTTGCGAAAAACCTGCAGATTACTTCTTTTTAGATAAATTACAATGACCTTCCTGAGATTTGCCTTAATTACAAATGCCTCCCTTGTGGTTTAAAAAATGACACAAAACCTCCCTTGCTTTTGAAACTAATATACAAAGATCCCTTTCTATTACTCATCCATCTAAAATCAAATAGATTATGCCGATGTCATCCATAATTATTTTGCAAATTCCAATATTACCCTTTATGTACTTAACATATATATGAATCATGTTGACCATTATAGGGGTTTTACCTAGTTCTTTGGCCATTGTAGGGTTTATGTTGACCATCAACAAAGAAATAGACAATTGGAAACCCCTAACCATCCACCTTCACGAGCGCCACCGCCTGGCCCTTTAACTCCGTCGCTGTCGTAGCATACTCCGGCGCCAGAGCTTGACAGTGTCCACACCACGGCACATAGAACTCAACCATCACATATCGACAGGCCTGGTCCTGAGATTTTCGGGGTCCAAAGCCAATAATCAACTACTAAATTTCTGGGGCCTTTCACATTTTTTTATTGAATGAAAAAAAAAATTTAAGGTAAAGGACAAAAGATTTGTATTAAAATCACAAAAAATACTTAGCATTATATTATAACAACTAATAAGTATCACCACTTAACAAAATACAAAACTTTTTTTAGATCAAAATTCAAAACAAGAGTACCACCACTTAACAAAACACAAAACTTTTAAATTATGTGATGTGAACTATTAAACTTAAACAAATTCTTCTTGATGATATAAATACCAATATTATAATAGCAATTAATTGTACAAAAAACAAGACAAATATTTAATTAATTGAATAGAAAAAAAAATTTACCTGTGCTTGCTGTGTTGAGATCAAAATATTTTTTTAAATCAAAATTCAAAACAAGAGCACCACCACTTAACAAAACACAACTTTTAAATTATGTGATGTGAACTATTAAACTTAAACAAATTCTTCTTGATGATATAAATACCAATATTATAATAGTAATTAATTGTGCAAAAGACAAGATAAATATTTAATTAATTGAATAGAAAAAAAAATATTTACCTGCGCTTGCTGTGCTGAGATCAAAATATTTTTTTAAATCAAAATTCAAAACAAGAGCACCACAACTTAACAAAATACAAAACTTTTAAATTATGTGATGTGAACTATTAAACTTAAATAAATTCTTCTTGATGATGTAAATACCAATATTATAATAGCAATTAATTGTGCAAAAGACAAGATAAATATTTAATTAATTGAATAGAAAAAAAAAATTTACCTGCTTGTTGCTGCTTTGTTATGGGTTGCTGGTGTGTGCTATCAAACAAATGTAGGGAAAGTTGGATTAAGAGAAAATAGGGTTAGGAATTAGAAAAAAGAGGCATTTCAAACTATTGGGTTGGGCCTTAATTGTTGGATTTTTAATAGGTCAAAAAAATTAAGTTAGTTTAGAGTTTTTTTTAAAAAAAATTAAACTTAAAATATACCTAACATATTATACTAATTTATAATAGGAAGACCCCTATTTTAAGCCTATTTTGAGTGGCGTAAGCCATGGCCTTGTGGGCCTATGGCCAGGGCCGGGCCGGGCCTGCGTGTCGATTCCTTTCGTAACCTCTGGTTCCTTCTCTTCGTCCCCACCAATCTCGACCAAATCCTCTCTGTCATCGTCTTCTTCCACGATGGCAGATTCGTCTACCTCACCGTCGAATCCAAGGCCTACGACGTCGTTTGCCGCCGATTCGCCCGCAAAGTCCCCGCCATTGTTGTCTCCGTCAACTACCGCCTCGCTCCCGAACACCGTTACCTTGCTCAATACAACGACGATTTCTATGTCCTCACATTCCTGGACGACAACAAATCTCAAGTCCTGCCAAAA
The DNA here is from genome assembly GCF_055761805.1 of Camellia sinensis. Taxonomy (NCBI): domain Eukaryota; kingdom Viridiplantae; phylum Streptophyta; class Magnoliopsida; order Ericales; family Theaceae; genus Camellia; species Camellia sinensis. The sequence goes on from NC_138962.1 coordinate 96,407,278, forward strand.
AACGCAAACCTCTCTCACTACTTCCTCGCCGGTGCCAATGTCGCTCATCATGTCGCGTATCGAGCCGCCGAATCAAATTTCCAGAAATTGAAGGCATGAAAATCAAACAATAGATCCACAACACAACATAACATTTGCATCATATTTCTTCTTAATTGATGAAATTTGACAGAAAATTATTAGTTAAAAAAATTGTGCTCAAATGATTATTTCATCAGATGTGTATCAAATCAAAATTCAAACAATTTTCTCAATATTGCATCACTAATTTTACTCAAAAAAGTTTGATGGAAATTTGATTGATTGTGTTGTTGTGAAATGAAGGTGGTGGGGTTGGTGGCGATACAACTATTCTTTGGAGGAGGAGAGAGGACAGAAGCGGAGGTAAGGCTATCGCAGCTAGTGTCAGTGAAAAGAATAGACTGGCTGTGGAAGGCGTTCATGCCGAAGGAGGAAGAGGAGTGGGTGGGGACGGATCAAAGTGATAAACGTGAGAAGACCCTCTCTCTCTCTCTATATATATATATATATGAATGAATAAGAAAGGTTTTTTACCTTAAGGGTCAATTGTGTCTTTTTACAATGTAGTTGAAGGGTATTATGATCAATTTCACTGTCAAATTAACGTCTTGTTAAGACTCTTTTAACGGGAATGAAGAATCTAATTATTATTTTTAAAAGTAAGAGAAGTCTATGTCATTTTTTAAACCACGAGAGGCATCTGTAATTAAAACAAACTTCAAGAGAGGTTAGTATAATTTACCCCTTCTTTTTTTTATTTTTGCTGCGATGATAAAGGAGGGACCTCCATACTTTCATCTCTCCATACCCCCTATTGTGGTCCCGGAACACACCAATGAAGTAAACATATATGCTTACATGAGCAATCTATGATGGAGGATCAAATTCTGGAAGTAAAAATATGTGTTTACGTGAATGATCAAAGATGGAGGCTCAAATTCTGTTAGGGAGTAAAATTACTAGCTTACATGAAACAAGTTTACAATACATTCCCAGTAATTTCTTGATGTTGCTGTACTGGATGTCATCTATTATCTCCTTTTCTCTTAAACCACTCATTCAAATGGTGTTAGCTGTTAGAAAGAGCATTTGTACCTCTTGCATTTTGCAGTTGCAGATCCATTACCTTCATTTGTTTCATTTTGTGCATGACACAGATCAGTTGGGTCAAAATGTGAAGGGTTTCAAACACTGTCTCCACGGCACAGAGAATTGAGATGTAGATCAAGAAAACCCAAGTCCAGCACAAAGCGAAAGTTGCTGGTAACTGCAGATGACAGTAATGTCTTAAGGCATTTGAATGTTTGTTGTAGAGAAACTTTAAAGCTTTCAGAAGAGTAGCTAGAAAACGCTCGCAGCTAGAAAACGCTCGCAGCTTGAGAGCCTGTCTCCATTTTTTTATATTCAAAAATAATTATCAAATAGATATCGATCATTTCATCAATTCAATTGATTCTCAACACATTTTCATGTTTTCTCCTTTTAAGTTAGCTACTCTTTCACTCTCTCCCTTTAAGTTCTTTACAATTTTGCAGCTAGAGATATAGAGATTGCATTTTTGTATTGATGGGCATGCCTTGGCAAACATCATAATTTCAGGAGAGGGGAAAATAAATGTTGTTATTTCGGTTGAGGTTAATCTAATTTTAGATCAAGCAATTTTCAGAGAAAAAAGGGGTAATTTTTGTGTCTTTCTCCCCATATATGTATGTAATGTATGTTTTGTTGAATGCGCTTATCCAAAGTTTTCGTTCTCCAACTGATTGTTAAAATGCCTGAGAGAGTAGATTCTACTTACGTACACATATATAAACACCTTGTATATACGACTCTAATCGGATTTATTCATTTTAGTTTCAACTTTAATTTGAAGTGAGAGCTCAACCTTTCTAGTCATGGGTGCTTGTAGACTTCTGAGCATGGGATGATCTCTGTGGAGAAGATTGCTAGTTATTTTTATTGGAATTATGCATGTGATATCTATATTCTATACTATTATATATGTGAAGGCTTCAAACGGTGTTGACACAATGCAACATTTTGATTCGTAGATGAAGTACATGAAGCCATTCAATTTGTTCCATGATTTGATGAAGACAAAACCATTAGAACGAAGGCGTTTGCTTGGTCTGGAAGTTCATGATAAATATGTTGGCCTTGCTGTTTCAGATACGAACAACAAGATTGTTTCACCTCTGAGGTATGAAACTTTATTGAACACAATAAGTTTCAATATTTTCATGCTCTCTCCTGGGCATTTCATGGGAAGTTTTATGTATTTTTTCAGCAGGACATATGTAACAAGTACCCACTATTGCTATAAAATTTGCTAGCATGTTATGATCTACATAGAGTCAAGGATATTTGCTATGTGTTTTTCTGGGAACTTACTGAGTGCTACCTAACACGTTGGTAAAACTAATTTTTGCTTGGTCTGCTGGGTTCTTGTTTCCCTTTGCAAATTGAACGTTAATCAGAACATTCATTCTTGCTATCAGCAAGAAATTTCATAACAGTTAAAGTAAATAAAAACTCCTTAATTTTTTTTCTTTCTTCTCTTATCAATTTGATGAAGAACTAACTCACATTCTAACTTTCAACCATATTTTGAAATGTTTAAAATTTGGTTGTGTTTTGTACTCAAAATACTCAGCATTTAGATATTTAGTTTTGCCTCTGAAAAAATTATGCTGAAATTGAAAATTTGAAACCTTTTTTGTGACTTGGTCATATGTGCCTTTCCATTCCATTCTGCAAACTGTGGTTGTTATTTATGGACGATATGCCAGTAGCCCACTTGATCTATGATGCAACTCTGAGACTTACAATGGAATGGGGCATCTAGTTGAGGTGGAGTATATGAGCCTAGTTGATATGGTGGTGGATGCTCCTACTTGCCAAAGCCCCAATATGCACCATAAATTTGGGTCTAAATATAGTTAATTACACAAGCTTCATGGGGTGTATAGGGACAAGTATTTTTTTTTGATAACTTCACAGTTAATAATACATGAAGGGTGATGCTTTTTTGGATTTCCTTGAGCATATGCCTTTCTTATGCTGTGTACCTTGGTTTTGGTCCCTTTGGCAGCTCTAATTAGTTATTTACTTAATAATAAAAAAAGAGTGATTATGGGTTTATACTTGAAAGTCTTGGTGCAAGCAACTATGACTCCATTATTGTCCGTAGGTTTGTGTTTATATAAAGGATTTTTTGTATCAATTATGTTTACAAGACAAGCCATTTGTAGTTGTAAAAGTTTGTAGTGGTCTTTATGTATGGCCTTAGTTTGGCCACTCTGTTTATGGGCTTAGTTGTCGAAGTTTTTCCAACTTATGATTGCATAATATCGATTCTTTCCGTCGTGTAATGTTTATGACTGCATAATATTGATTATTTCCGTAGTATAATGTTGGTTGTTACTGCTTCGGAAGAAATCAAATATTGATTTGATAGCAAGTGATTTTCGAAGTTTTATGAGTTAGTAATTCATTTTTTTCCCCTGAAATCACTTTTCTGTTATATTTGGAGGGATAACTTTGCTTGAAACAAAATTTTCAGTATAATTTTTGGAACTTTAGAGAATCTTTAATCTGAAATTTGTTATCTTGTTCTTACTGGAGAATACCAAGATCATGACTTCAATTATTTCAGCAGCAGTTGATTTTGTCCTTTTGGTTACTCACCAGCCACATCTTTCTTTTCCCACAAAAAATTTGTGAATGTCACAAACCACCTTTGACCATCATCTCACGCAACTAACAACCACATCCAGCCACCACTTCCGCCAATCACTTTTGATGATTCAAAACCAACTTTTGTCCCCATCTTCTAGGGTTTACAGTCACTTCAAATCATTGACATCACTACCGACCACATTTTTACTTGTTTTCAAATAAAATTTTAAAATACATGTAGACTAAATATATATATATATATATATATTTATTTATTTTTATTAAAATTAAAGTTAATATAATAAGGGTCTAGCTTGTCTCAAGTTGAGATCAAAACTGGGCCCGTCCAGTCTGGCCCATGGGACCCATTTTTTGGCCCGTTTTGATAATCTGCACCGTTCAATGTGTAGAAATCGTCGAGTACTATATGCCTGTAAAAAATCACGTTGATCGGATATTAATAGCTATGTGATCAAATCAGTTTTGTATAAAAAAAAAATGGACGGTGAAAAAATTAACGGTTGATAAAAAACTGCTTTGTTCACATAGCTATCGATATCCGATCAACTTAATTTTTTACAAGCATATAGTACTCGACGAGTTCTACACATTGAACAGTTCGGATTATCAAAACGGGACCCGTGGTGGGCCCTCACGGGCCCAACAGCACGGTCCAGTCTGATCTTGGACTGGACCAAAGCCACTGCCTATAATAAACCATAAAATTGAGTTAGCTGCTGTGAGAATCCGAATATACAGATCAAATAAATAATTAAGTAATAATTATTTTACAATCTCAAATATTTTGCTTGTGAATCTTTAAGTATAAATTAAATTTTATTAGAGGATCTTTTAATTAATTTTGAAATCTAAAATAAATTTATGGTGAAAGTCTTTAATTTAGAGGTAAGATTTATTATTTTAAAAAATAAAGTAAATAGAGAAGGGGGGTGTCAGTTTACCGGTTATATATATAAAGGATAATTAAACCTTAATTCTTATGATATTGTTTCCCACAACTTTCCGAGCAGCAGTGAGGGGTAAAGAGAGGGAGAGACATGTCTAGGCTATTGGGTGAAAAGTGCTGAAAATTGTTGAGTTTTGTGGTGGTCATTGGCAAGATAAATCCTTTATTTTTTTATTCCCTCGCTATCTTTTTCTTCTTGTGAATTGCTGTGTAGTTGATGGGTCAAATCAGTGAAGTAGGGACATGTGTTGGGCATGGCTATGAAATATTTGGCTGATTGGGATAGTGTTTTGTGTATAATCATGCAAAATTTTAAAGCGAGTTAAAGGCGTTGGATAAGAATTCCGTATAAAATTACAAACTTTAGAAATCAAGAAATCATATCAAACGAATGAATTTTGAACTTAAATTTTTATAATAGATTAATTACATATTGAATTGCATGCCAGAATTTTCTTATAATTTTTGGGAGTCAAAATCTATATAAACTGATGCGTTCAAATCTGTCAAGAAAACTGGTGTAAAATAGTAACTTCGAAAGTGTTGTTCTCTTTGGGTATAAATCTGAAAATTATCAAATTAACGTCATTAGAGCCGGTTACGAGTCTAGTTTCTTACATTTTTAGCCTTGCGTTGATTGCTCGTGTATACTAAGAGAACCATTAATTTCTTTAAAGTGCTATAGAAAACAACCTGTTTGGATATAATTAATTGTAAATGATTACTTTGATAAGCAAATCAAATGAAACCGATTGGGTTTGAAACTTAGGATATATTAATTGTTATCTGGAGGGTTTTGGAATTTTTCGAACAGCATGGAGTGGGTTTTTAATTTTCAAAGTTAGCGAATAGATTGGGAAAACTTGTTTAAAACTCTGTTTTATCTTAAAAATACTTTTAGTTAAGTTTCGATAGGAGCCCATGTCTTGGGTAATTTTAGACCTTGAAGAACATGAACTTAAGTATTATTTAAGAGTAACGGTGAGTGGGGTTGAACTGTGTTAGTGCGGTTTAGTGTGAGGTACTTTAGTTTATTATTCTCTTTAGTATTTTTAAATTAGTAATGTGTTGTCTTCATACTTGGTTTAGGACACTAGTTGGATTTTCATACTCTATTCGAGGATTATATTATTTCGTTTTCAGGTGAGTAGTTTTATGTTACATATTTTTATAAATGTTCCCCTACTTTGAACTGTTGAAAAATTAAATTATTGTTTCAGGACTAAACTGTTTTGATAAATTATTATATTATTAATGGAATCAAATTATTTCTGAAACATGTACGAATTTGACATATTGTATGTAACACCGCACTACTTGCTGGGTTATTGCACACTTTCCGTCCATTTAAACGAAAAATGTAACAGCAGCAATTTAGTCCAAAATCATGTGACGGTTATGTGACTATTTGTAAAACGAATGGGGTAAAATACTATCCAACAATGCCACAATGAGGTAAATTGATTTTGCCCAAATAAAAAAAGAAAAAGAAAATAGAAAGGCCTTAAATCTTGCTCCATTGGGCTAAGCTTGTGATAGGTGTCTTGTTGTTGGCCCAACCCATGAGCCCGCTTGGGCCAAGCCCATTAGTTAGGGCTTGAACCTAAGTTTTTAAGTTGCGAGCTAGGCCCTTGTTAGCCTGTTGAAAAATGCTCGCTGGGCCTGGCCCTCGTGCGGGATTGGACTCTATTTTTGCAGGCCAATTATATCATTTGTCATGTGAACAATGTTACATAATACTCTTACTAAATAATTACCCAGACTAGGGAATAATTACTTTGAGTCTTTCCCAATAATTTGTATCATATTCGGGATGGATGCCTAGTTAAATGGTTTAAAGGGAAAAAATGGGACTTACGAGTAGGTCACAATAGGTAGACTTATTATTTAATTGATAATTAATGATATTTTTATCAAACATTATTAAAAAACATTACTAATTATTAATTTTCGACGACAATTTGAAAATTGTCACAAAAAGTCACTAATTTTTAACTTTCAGTAATAGTTTGAAAATTTTATCAAAAAAAAAATCACTAATTGTAAGTTTTAGTAACAATTTATAAAAACTGTGACAAAAAAAAGTTACTAATTGTTAATTTTTAGCGATATATGCAAAAAAATCATTATAAAAAATTTATTTTTAGTGACGATTTTACTAAGACTTATTTTCAATAGGACTTGATGAAAATTAAATTTAATTATCAGGACCTATTGATAGTTTATCCCAAAAAAATTACAGCAATGTGGTAAACTGTCCTTTCCAAGTAAAACGTGACAGTGGCTCTTCCATATTTGTTTAAGTAACATCCTTCACAGATTGACAATACAAAATAGATGATAGATTTGAATTTGATAACATTTTTGGGATAATTCATTTAATCCAATAGATCATTCAACTAAGTTTGCACATGAAAATAGATCAGTAGTCAATAATGAGGTTAACATTTCTTTCCATGATCAATTTTCATTTGAACTCCACATAAAGTGAAGATAACAAGATTAAACTGTTATTGTAACATATAATAAGTAGATGTTAACTCCAGAAAGATGGCTTATGAAATCTCAGAGGCAGCAGCTGATCATGATGATCATGGAGGAGGGGGTCCCATTGGTCCAGGCGGGCCCATTGGTCCACCAAAGCAGTCTTGAAACAACCAGCAGCAACACAAGAAGCTCAGGCTGCAATTCAGACATCCAACAAACAAACATAATAAGAACTTTGTGTTTTTCCAAACAAAAAAAGAAAAAAAAAACACAACCAAACAGTCTGATTAAGAATCAAAACTCAAAGAAGTACCACAAGGATTACTGTCAACTAATAGGTGTCTTCCTTTCTTTTCTTTTTTTTTTTTTTTTTACTTCGATAGGTAACTATGATCTTCTTTACATTGCTATATAATGTCAAAAAATGCAGTTATATATGCCATATCATAAACTCAACAGTCCATTATATGTAATACCCATAAAATGCAACCATCTAACTTTCCTTTCACTTCTAGCATTACTAAAACCAGAGACTTCAACCAAAATATATATATATATATATATAAATAAAAAAATCATCGTACCGCCATCATGTTTAGATCATGAATTTAAATAGGGATTTGGAAAAGAAAAAAAAAATTGGAAAAAAAATTTAACTAATATTTCGTTCACATCTCTCTCACTTGTTCCAAATCTCCCTACTCAATTTATGACCCAAACACAACATCAAATTTCAACAATGAGTCAAATTAAAAACTTGAGAGTGGTTATTTATCTACATTTTGAACAGTAAATACTTACCGAGAGTTGCTCCGTGCACACCCATAAACGTGTGTATACTATATGTATACTATCACAAAATAACTACAATGTTTTATAATAAATACCACGAGAAGTGGCAACTTTTTTTTACTAAAATAATTTGTAACAATTCTAGCCACAAATGACATAACACAAGTATTGGTAACTTTTATCACAAAAAATCATAACTTTCTTACCAAGCTGATATGGCATTGCAGAAACCACCAAAAAAACCCAATCCGGGAGGAGGCCCTGGTATTGGTCCACCAGGAGGAGGCCCCCAGCCCGGCGGTCCTCCAGGTCCCATGAGAGACACTAGCAAGCGAGGTTTCAACCACCACACTGAATGAACAAGATGGAAAAAGACCCTCGAGGAAAGTATGTGTATATCTCACTCCTGAAAAAAAAAAAAAAACATTGATGAGGCAAGCTATGTATAGAAAGAGAAGGTTAGATGGAGTTCTAACCTAACAGAAAAGAGTTAACTTACCTTAGTCTAGAAGCATCCAACTTTCTATTCACACTGAGGAAACTCTTTTAAAATGTCTCTCTGTTGCTATTACTAACATGTTCATCTAACTGTAATTTCTCATCTACCCTTCTTCAAACTACTAGTCAAAATAATAGTACATATGTAGAGCATTCCATTCCATGTCAAAAGGGTCTCATGGGTCTCATTTGAATATATGATATGAAGACTTGTGTGCTCTCTAACCTTTGCCAGGAAAAGCCTTAGCCTTGTGAAAGCCATTGTGCATGTCTAGCACTGAAAATAATATAAAATCTTGTACTATGAGTTTGGATTGGTATTATACTGTGTGGTGTAATAAGATTTCTTCATTTCTGCTATATATCCACTCAGGATATACCCAAAATTAATACGAGTAACCACATTCTGTTTGGTTAGGTTCATGATAGTTTGTTGGTCATTGCCTTATTTTAGTATTCTCCATTGTTCCTGACATCATTACTATCCTGTTTTCTAACAACATATTCTCTGGAAAATATTTTTTGAAAAAAAAAAAAATTGGTATAAAATATTTTCAGCCTAATCAAATGTAGTGGTAGTATCACTAGCATTATCCTCCAAGGGTTCACCTTGTTGAGTCTTTTCATTAGATCTTTAAACTCCGTTTTTGAGTTGCAAAAACCAAAATTTTTCTTATTCAATATGTTCGAAGTTTCTTTGATCAATTTCATTTCATAAAACATTACATATTCACTCACTGATACAAAGTGCAAAGAAAGTTCATAATTAGTACAATAAACGAAGTTGCAACAACAAAAAATACCACATTAGCAGAGGCGGAGCCAGGACTTCTTGTTTGGGGAGCAGAGACGAAGATAGGGGGTGGAGCCAGGACTTCTTGTTTGGGGAGCAGAGACGAAGATAGGGGGTGGCCATGCCCCCTTAAAACTTCTCACAATTTCTAGTTACCTATATTTTGTGAATTATTTTATATTGTCTATAGAATGATTTTATTTATTTATTTATTTTAAATTCCTCTATTAGTCCTTATATTGCTCAAGTATTCTTATAATGCATACAAGATAACTTGAAACTATTTGCTATGGCCCCTCTACAAATAAATTTCAGGCTTCATCCCTGAGGCCAAGTAGAGACATGGTCGAGTTGGGTTAGTTCGAATTGCTTATGTATAATTATTTTGAACAATAGTATTTGGTTGGTGTATGAATATATGTGTGTGTCTCATATTTATTTTAGGTGTGGTCCGTCACATCCAAAATAAATCTACCACTCTCGCTAATTTTGATGAACAGAATGTAATGCTTAAACAAGTCATTTTGGCCGAAGGGACTGTTTTGATCAAAGGCACAGTACAGGCGGTTTGGGGCATAGCTACCCCTGCTGCCTTTGGGGCGCAGCATCCACTCCACTCCCTTCAAAGCCATGGACTATCTGTGTTGTTCTAAATGCACCATTTTATTTTCTTGAAAATTGTTATACAAATTTTAAATTAACAAACATTATTAATAAAAAAATTTACTCAATTGATATGGTATGTTGTAATAAATTTTAGTGTTTAACGCGAGTCTCAATATAATAATGATGAGAATAATCTATTTAAGTAAGAAAAACAATGGGCTTGTTTGGTTTGCTTTTGAAAAAGTTGTTTTCAAAAAGAAATTTCTAAAATTTTGTTTGATATGTGATTTTTCTTAAAAAAAAATTAAAATCACTTTCTCTCTCTTACACATCAATCAATCACTTTTTTTCTCTCATCTCTCTTTCTCAATCAATTTTTCTCTCACACACATTTACTCAATTACAACAAAATATAAAATCATCCCACACTCCAAAACTACTTTCAAAATATACAACCAAACAAATCAAAAAATTTCTAAACTCTCTCCCCTAATTTTTTTTTTTTTTTTTGAAAATCACTCTAAAAAACAAACCAAACACACCCAATAATGTTTGAGACTCCCTTTCGGGGAGATCCCCACCATCCCCACAGTGATGTAAATCAATGATGTGTTTGTATTATTATTATTATTATTATTATTATTATTATTATTATTTTTCTCTGTTACTTGGACCAATCACAACTGAATGAGATTGTAAGGATAATGTTCTGGGAGGGTCTAAATCATTATTGATTTGACAGAAATATCCTCAACTTCTACTCTCCCACCACTTTCCATTACCACAACCACTACAGTCTATCGCCGGCTATTACTCACCACCGTCGGCTAGTGACAATTTTTCAATGACCACAGCCTGCCGGCACCAATTTTTCAACCACTACAGAGTAGTTGTTGAAAATGGACGTTCTTTATCATTGTCTAACAAGTCATCTTTTTTGTCAATCTACTCTAGCCACCATTTTCAACAACTATTCCCACCACAACAACAAAAAAATAAAATAAAATAAAATAAAAATTCAAAACTCACTGTTTTAGTGGATAGTAAAATTTTACTATCTATTTTGAGGATAAATAACAGTGCCACCCTATGAGATTTATGTTTATTACAATTTCTTCTCATTTTGTGAAAATTACAACTCTCTTCCTGAGGTTTAAAGTTTCATTACAGATTCCCCCCTCAGCAATTTAATTTTTTTAAATACCAATTTTGCCCTCATTAGGTAAATTACATTGACACCCCTTATATTTTAGAAATTGCAATCTCATCCTTAAGGTTTAAAGTAGCATTACCAATTGTCCCCTCGGTTAGTATTAGTTGGAAAAAAAATTCATAAAAAAAAATTAATTAGAAAAAAAATTATTTGAAAAAAAAAATTAATTGAAAAAAAAATTTGTTAGTAAAATTTTTAAATTTCTGTTTAAAAACTAACGTAAACTCATTTTTTGAATTTACGTTTTTTCCTCAAATTTACAAACTGAGACAACCATTTATAAACTAAAAAAATTATCAAATAAGTTTTTATGACAATTTTTCAAATTTTTGTAAATATAAATTGAAAATTGAAAACTAAAAACGAAATGGTTACCAAACAGGTTTCAGATGGTAAAAATGTCGTAAAATTAACAAATAATTAAATAAGTTACTAACGTAAGAAATGACTTATCAAAAGATTCTTAGGTTATGTATGGTTTGATTTTTAAAAATATTTTAAAAAAATTAAAAATTAATTCAGTTAAAAAATAAAAAATAATTATCATTTTAATATAATTTTTATCTTTTGAATGGTTAGAAATAATTTTTTACAAATTAAATTGAAACAGCCATATGTATGTATATATAACCTACCCAAAAGTTAAAATGATAATTATTTTTTACCCTTAAATGATAATTATTTTTTATTTTTTATTTCTTAACCAAATTAATTTTTAATTTTTTTAAAAAAAATTCTAAAAATCAAACTATACATAACTTAAGAATTTTTTGATAAGTCATTTCTTTTGTTGGTAACTTATTTAATTATTTGTTAATTTTACGATATTTTTATCATCTGAGGCCTATTTGGTAATCATTTCGTTTTCAGTTTTCAATTTTCAATTTATATTTACAAAAATTTAAAAAACTGCCATAAAAAATTGTTTGATAATTTTTTTAGTTTATAGATAGTTGTCTCAGTTTGTAAATTTGAGGAAAAAACATAAATTCAAATAATGAGTTTACGTTAATTTTTAAACAAAAATTTAAAAATTTTACCAACAAAAAAATTTTTAATTAATTTTTTTTTTCAAATAATTTTTTTTCCAATTAATTTTTTTTCAATGAATTGTTTTCAACTAATACTAATCGAGGGGACAATTGGTAATGCTACTTTAAACCTTAAGGAGTGGATTGTAATTTTTAAAATGTGAGGAGTGTCAATGTAATTTACCCAATGAGGGCAAAATTAATATTTAAAAAAATTAAATTGCTAAAGGAGAAATCTGTAATGAAACTTTAAACCTTAAGGGGAAATGTAATTTCTAAAAAGTGAAGAGTGAAACTGTAATAAACATAAATCTCAACAAGTGTCAGTCTAATTTACCCCTATTTTAAACATGTAAACAACAAATCTTTACCATTGACATTATTAACAATCATACTTGATCGTTACCATTATTAGTATAAATATTAAACGAGAAATTAGTTAGAACATTAAATTAACAATATTAATAGTAAAATTTTCCTCTGATAAAAAAAAAACACTAAAAATAGATATATATATATATATATATATATAGAGAGAGAGAGAGAGAGTCTGTTGTAGTTGATCTTAGATTTAAGATCCTTGATCTCATATCTAAGATCTCCAATCTCAAATTTATTCGAACCAGTGTAAATCTTATTGTTTGAAAAACAGGGCATCGTATGAAAAAGACGAAGAGAAGGAAAGAAAGAACAAAAATTTGAGAAAAATGTTTGGTGGCCCAAATTTTTGTGGCTCGAATGGCTCGAATGTGTTAAAACGACGTCGTTTTATACTCAAAACAACGTCGTTTTGGGTGTTTCGAGCCATTCGAGTCATGATTTTTCGGATCACCTATCATTGTTGTAGATTTTAGGTGGTTGATCGATCTAAGATCTGAGGTTATCGATCTCAAATTTGAGATGGTTGAGGCAAACGGCGAAGATGATAGTTGTTGGTGGTAGATTTAACATGGCGGCATTGGTGATAAACCATGGATGCGATGAGCAGCCATGGTGGTGGAAACAATGGGGAGAGAGTTCCACAGTAAGCAACGACAAGGATAGAGACGGTGGAGAGAGAGCTCAATGGTGGCTGTGAAGATGATAGAGAAAAGTTGTTAGAGAGAGATATTTTGAGAGAAAATGAGAGGCTGTTGAAGATAATTTGGGTGTTTGTGTAGTTGTTATTTTAATTTTTGGCTATTTTAGTAAGTTAAATTTTTATGTTTAGGAAGATAATAATATGATTTTTTTATAATTGAATGTAATGTTTCTCAGAAAAAAAAAAATGAAATAATTATGAATTTGATGTGATAATTTATCTTATTAATTATTTTAATCTATTTTATTTTTTGGTGCTATTTTAGTCGAAAAAAGTTAAAAAACTTTCTTTCCAAACACCTCCAATGCGAGTTGTCGGCAAAAAGGTCAAAAGATTTTTAATTTGTCATTTTCATGATAAAAATATAAAATGAAAGATCTTAGACATTACAACTCGGATTTTTCACGAGGTATAACCCATATGAGGAATTTTTAGCGTAAAATCCCAATCCAAAAAGTTGGCTCTAAGGGCATTCACAATGGGATGGCTAAAAAAGTGTATTAAGGTGTGTTATATGACAAAAAATAATAAAAGTGGGGCCCAAAAATATTTGTTCAGATGTGTTAAGAGTTTGTTAATTTTAGAGAATGAGTGGTGGTGCAATAGATGTGTTAAGAGGTGTGTTAATGTGTTGTTAAATATATATATATGTATAATAAAAATAAATAAATAATTTTGTTTAATCAAAAATTTCAAGCTCAAAATTAAATTTCAAGTCAAAAACAAATCCCAACAAGTAAAAAAAAAAAAAAATCCGTTGACTGGTCAACCGGCCAGTCAACCAGTAAGACCAAAAAAACGCTTCCCTTCCCTCGCCAGAACACTCGCTGCAGATAACAAACAACTTAACAACTGACACTAACACACATGTTAACAGATCCACTGCAACACCAAATACTTCCCTTCCCTAGCTAAAACTTAACAACTGACACTTACATCATCGTTAGTAGCTCCACTGTGAATGCTCTAATAGTAGTGGGACACGTCTGAAAGCTTCTAATGGTGTGTTTGGTCTGATTTTAGAAGATAAATTTTTAAAATAAATTTTAAAGAAAGAGTTTAGAATTTTTTTTAATTTGTTTGGTTGTGTAATTTGGAAATAGTTTTGGAGTATAGGAATTTGTGATGATTTGATATTTTGTTGTAGATGAGTAGATTTGTATGAGAGAAAAAATGATTGAGAACGAGAGAGGAAAGAGAAAAAGTGATTGACTGATGTGTAGATGATAAAAAGTTATTTTGAAATTTTTTTTTTCAAAATCACTAAACTAAATAAAATTTTAAAAAAAATTCTCCAAATTTATTTCTTAAAAGCAAACCAAACAATGCCTAAATCTCTCACAAAACTACCTTGGAGTTTATTTCCCTTAATTTCTTTGGTCCCCACCAATTAATTGTAAAAAAAATTTAGACACCCCACTTAATATTATAATTACCCTCTTCTTTCTTAAACATGGTTAAATTACACTAACATCCCCTGAGATTTATGTTTATTACAGTTTTCCTCTTTATCTTTTGAAAATTACATCTCTTTTCCTGAGGTTTAAAGTTTCATTACAGATTCCCCCTCAGCAATTTAATTTTTTTAAATACCAATTTTGCCCTTACTAGGTAAACTAAATTGACACCCCTCACATTTTAGAAATTGCAATCCCCTCCCTAAGGTTTAAAGTAGCATTACCAATTGCCTCCTCGATTAGTATTAGTTAGAAAAAAAAAATTTCATTAGAAAAAAAATTAATTGAAAAAAAAATTATTGGAAAAAAAAATTAATTGAAAAAAAAATTTCTTAGTAAAATTTTTAAATTTCTATTTAAAAACCAACGTAAACTCATTTTTTGAATTTACGTTTTTTTCTCAAATTTAAAAACTGAGACAACAATTTATAAACCAAAAAAATTATCAAACAAGTTTTTATGCCAGTTCTTTAATTTTTGTAAATATAATTGAAAACTGAAAACTAAATGGTTACCAAATAGGCCTTAGATAGTAAAAATGTCTTAAAATTAACAAATAATTAAATAAGTTACCAACGTAAGAAATTACTTATCAAAAAAAAATTAGGCTATGTATGATTTGATGTTTAGAATTTTTTTAAAAAAATTAAAAATTAATTTGGTTAAGAAATAAAAAATAAAAAATAATTATCATTTAAGGATAAAAAATAATTATCACTTTAACTTTAGGCATGTTATATACATATGTATGATTATTTCAATTTAATTTGTAAAAAAATATTTCTAATTACTCGAAAGATAAAAATTATATAAAAATGATAATTATTTTTTATTTTTTATTTCTTAGCCAAATTAATTTTTTATTTTTTTTTTAAAAAATTAAAAATCAAACCATACATAGTCTAAGAATCTTTTAATAAGTCATTTCTTACGTTAGTAACTTATTTAATTATTTGTTAATTTTACGACATTTTTACCATTTGAAGCCTGTTTGGTAACCATTTCGTTTTCAATTTTCAATTTATATTTACAAAAATTTTAAAAACTGTTATAAAAACTTGTTTGATAATTTTTTTGGTTTATAAATAGTTGTCTCAGTCTGTAAATTTAAAAAAAAAACGTAAATTCAAAAAATGAGTTTACGTTGTTTTTAAACAGAAATTTAAAAATTTTACTAACAAATTTTTTTTTCAATTAATTTTTTTTCCAACTAATATTAACTGAGGGGGAAATTGATAATGCTACTTTAAACCTTAGAGAGGGGATTGTAATTTCTAAAATGTGAGGAGTGTCAATGTAATTTACCCAGTAAGGATAAAATTAGTATTTAAAAAAATTAAATTACTGAGGAGAAGAATCTGTAATGAAATTTTAAATCCCAAAAAAAGTGATATAATTTTTAAAAAATGAAAAAAAAAATTATAATAAACATAAACTTCAGGAGTGTCGGTGTAATTTACCCCTTAAACATTAACCCTACCATGACCCTATCCTTTCCAACCTTTGGCACAATCCCCCAGCCTCTACCAGAACCCTCTCTTCCATACACATGTACGCTGCACGATGATCTGTTTTTGATCTAGAAAAGAAACAAGTCTAGAAGGTGCCCGTGGCAGTGTGGCAGTAGCGATTGAAAGAGGCTAGAGTGTTTAGGGAAAGGTGGAGAAAGGGTTGGAGGTGCGAGGAAGAGTTAGGGAGTGGCACCAAAGTTATGGTTGTTGATGGCTAGAGTTGTGGCTAGATGGACGAAGCTGGTTGGAGTTAGTGGTGGTGAGTAAGAAGAGATTAGGGTTAGGGTTTGTGAAAAGTTAGGAGTGACGGCAAAATATGTATTTTGTAATAGAATAAAATCGTAATAAAAAAATTGGGTAATTACCAACAAATTTCATAGTTTCACCTTTATAACAAAATATATTTTTAATTTTTAATTTTATTAATTTGAACTTTAATTTTTTTTATTTATTTTCAATATGAACTATTCACTTATTTCTGTCAAGTAAAACCGATGGAAAAAGAGTTTTTTAATCATTAAATTCAATATACGTGCACATAAAATGTCTAAAGTATCCTTTTTCATTGAGTTTAATGACTAAAATAATATTTTTCATTTTACTTAATGAAAAAAGGTATATGATTTAGATTAAAAATAAATTAAAAAATTAACATTCAAATTAATAAAATTAAAAACTCAAAATTTATTTTTTTATATAATTTTTCTTAAAAAATTTGAATATGTGGGGGAGTCAAAAGAATTTTTGTGAGGGCATTTAGAAGCTCCTGGCACATACATCTTTATACAATGTTTTTTAAAAAAAAAAAAAAACACGCAAGTGTTAAATTTTAATCCTCAATACTTTTGCAATTATCTCCTATGTAAAAAATCAATTTGATCATTCAAATGCCAAATTTTAGTCTACTAATAAATGTCCAAAATGTTATAATTCGACGTTTATGCTCCAGTGTTAAATTGTTAAATTTTGACCCAAGCACCATTCCGTTTTTTCAACTACCATTTTACAAATAATCTATCTTTCAACTACCATTCTTCTAATCACTATTCTTTCATACCAACTATTATCGCTTTATTATCTATAGATAATGTAAAAAAATTACACCACTACACTACCATAGCGAGGAAATTTAGAAAACTGCTTTTTAGAGGAGATTGTGACACACTTTGTGATTCATTAGAGGAGATTGTGCAAATTAGGCCAAGTTTGGCATACCTAAAATAATTCATCTTTTTATTTTTTTATCTTTTTTCTATTAGATCACCTCTCTACTTTTCTGCATATCTTTTCGTAAAAAGACAAAAAATGTACTTATTTAGGTCATTCCAAACAACTCCTTAATTATTGTGTTTGGGTTTCATATAGTAGAAACACAACAATATAATCAACAAATTAAACATGTCGAGATCTTTTCATAATCTCCAAGTATGATCAACCATTTAGTGATTGTTTTCTAATGATATCATTTTAGCCAGCCGAGGTCTTTTCATAGACAGTTTCAAATGAATTGTGTATTATTTCTTAGTATCTTAAAATAAGATTAGAATGTTTGCACATGGTATGAGGGATAGATGATTGCAAATTGAATGATGTTTGCTGAAAAAATTTTAAGAAATTTTTTTGTTTAGCAATTGATTTTTGTACAAACACTGTATAGAACTAGTCGTTGATTGCAAATTAGAAGCCGTTGGTTTTCACTTTGTTGGTTTTCCCTTTGTTGATGTAATTTGCTTGGCTTTGTTCATCAATAAAAATTTTTTAGCTGATAAAAAAATCAGAAGCAGTTGGTTGCTCTAATTAGTAGGCACTATTTGCATTAATAGTACTAGTCATTTCACTGCTCTTGATTGCAATTGAGTGATGTATATGGAGCAATACTACTAGCTTGGTGTAGGTGGCAAGGTTTACGTTATGTTATCAGTAACACAATAAATTTTAAAATTTTACCTAGATTTTTCGTTTTTGTAAGTTATTTTTTAAAATTTTGATTTGAAAATTGTTTTTGAAAAAGTGACTATTGTTTGGTTTCACTTTTTTTAATTTTGCAAGTGATACTCAAAACTCCCTCCATATTAGATTTTGAAAAATGTTTCCGCCCCCCTCAAAATAAGACCCCTCGACCCCCTCTGAGCTGGACAGCGCGTGATGGGTCACGTGACATACCAAGCCCGACGCCCCTCCTATTTCAGAATTCAAACACATTTTTGAACGGGAAAAAATAGAGGAGATGACAATGGCGATCGAGAGGCAGAACGACTCCTCCTGAACTCGACGACTCCAACTCCCAACTCCGAAGGCTGATTCCTTCAGCTCCTCTCTTTCACTCCGACGTCCTTGACTGCCACGCCCGACGCCCGACGCACTCTCTCTCTCCCTCCCTTTCCATCTTATTCAACGAACCCCCTCCTCCCCTTCACGCCCCGACGACAGGTCTGACTCTGTCCACTCGAGTCCCGACTGCCTCTATTTCAATCTGGTGTATATATATATATAAATGTATATATGTTGATTTTGCCCTAATTTTGCCAACTTCCAAAATTTCAGAAATTGTCATCCCCAAGTTGAGGTAATATATATGTTGTTGAAATTTCTGAAATTAACATATATATGTTGTTGATGCCCTAATTTATACAGATTTGTTCAGATTTCTGAAATTTGTGTAAAAATCTATGTAAAATCTGAACAGATGGATTGAATTTCTGAAATTGAAAATCTGTGTAAAATCTGTGTAAAATCTACTGAAATCAACAACTACTATCTTTTACCATATGGTATAGCTTAATTTATACAGATTTTACACAGGGATTGGGGTGTGAATTGGAGTTTAGCTTAATTTATACAGATTTGTTGCAAAGTTTAGCTTAATTTATATGGTATAGCTTAATGGTTTAGCTTAATCCCTGTGTAGGAATTGAAATTGATAGGTTAGGAAGGAAACAGATTTGTTGCAAAGTTTAGCTTAATGGTTTAGTTTAATGGTTCAGATTTTACACAGATTTAATCTATGAAAGATAGTTTAAGCTAAACTCCAATTCCTATATGGTTTAGCTTAATGGTATAGCTAATAGACACCCCAAATCTGTTGGAGTTTAATTTATAAATTAAGCTATACTAAATCTGTGTAAAATCTGAACAGGTTCCTATACCATATAGGAATTGGAGTTTGAATTGGAGTTTGAATACACTAAGCTATACCATATAGCTTAGTGTTTGAATACACGCAGGTTCCTATATCAATAGTTAATGGTTCCATTTCAATTTGTTTGAATTGGAGTTTGAATTGGAGTTTGAATAGTTAATGAGCTATTTACTTACACTAAGCTATTTACTGAATTTGTGTAAAATCTGTGACTATCAAATTTGCCAAAGTAGTTAAGTGAAATGGAGTTTGAATTGGAGTTTGAATAGTTAATGAGCTATTTACTTAACTATTTGAAATCTGCCAAAGTAGATTAAAATTGAAAAGTCACTATCAAATTTCTGAAATCAAATTTGCCAAAGTAGATCAAATAGTTGTTTAACCCTTCTATTTACTTAATGGAGTTTGAATTGGATTTATGAAATGGAACTAGCCCAATGTTCAAATTTCACTTAAACAGCATGAACCAAGGTGTTAATGTTCAAGTTTCACTTACAATTCAAAAATGGAAGTAGCCCAATGCACAGAAAATGTAACTTGTATGAGTTCAAATTCAAACTGATAGTGTTTGAATTTGAACTTTTTGATTCAATTTCAGACTATTCCCATATGAGACTATTGAGTTCACTTTTTGATTCAATTTTCAGTTAATGAAGATAACTTGTTATTGCAGATGTCAAGTTCAACTGTGAACGCCAGTAGCTCAGATCGGTTGATGTACTTGAACAAAAATTGTCCTACATGTAAGAAAAAGGCCATCATTCAAATTTCTGAGACAGATCGAAACAAAAACAAGCTATTCTACTCTTGTAATGGTTGTGGTCTTTTCATTGGATGGTGTGTGCCTATGAATTCAGAATGTGGAGATCAAGAAATTCCAAGACAAGTAGAAAGAGAACTGCTAAGATCTATGACGGAACAAGTTCGAGCTATGACCGAACAACAAAGATCTATGACGGAACAACTTCGCGCTATGACCGAACAACAAAGATCTATGACGGAACAATTTAGCTGTGTTACTGCAAAGATACAAAAACTAGAATTTGTGATGTTTTTCTTGCTAGTAATTGGTGTGTTATTACTTATGAAGATGTAATGCTAGTTAGAAGTAGAAGTAGAAGTAGATTGAACTATGTTTTGTTGTGGAATGGAATATGTATTGTTGAATATGTTTTGTGGAATGGAATATGTGTTGTTGTTAATTGTTGAATTTTTGAGTGGGATGGAAATGACCCACTGAATTGTTGAATTGTCATTGTTGAATTGTTGAATGAAGATGTGGTATTGTGGAATTGTTGTGGAATGAAGATGTGTTATTGTGGAATTGTTGTGGAATGAATATGTGTACCATGAACAGGTTTTAAACCATGAATTGAACCATGACCCATGACAGATTTTAAACCATGTCAGATTTTAAACAGGTTTGTTGTGGAATGAAGATGTTGTGGAATTGTTGTGGAATCAAGATGTTGAGCATGAACCATGACAGATTTTTTACAGATTTGAACCATGATTTGAACCATAAACAGACATATTTGGCAACCATGATTTGAACCATAAACAGACATATTTTGGCAACCATGATTTGAACCATACACAAATATATTTTTGCAACCATGATTTGAACCATAAACAGATTTTTACAGATTTGAACCATAAACAGATTTTAAACAAGATGAACCATGAACCCTCATTGACAGCATAAACCATGAACCATCATTGACAGCATGAACCAGCATTGACAGATTTTAAACAGCATGAACCATGAACCATCATTGACAGAACCAGATTTCAGACATTTCAACATGATTTTTACACAGATTACACAGATTTGTAAACCAGATTTTAGACAGATTTTTAAACCAGATTTCAGACATTTGAGCATGAAATGTGAACCATGAACCAGATTTTACATAGATTTGTACACAGATTTCAGATTTTTACCAGATTTCACATCGTTGACAGATTTTTGCAACTTTTACACAGATTTTTACAGATTTGAACCATGAACTAAAAAAACCATATTTTGGCTAAAATCATTTTTCTTACAAATTTCTTAAACCATGAACTGTGAACAGAGATTCTGCATGAACTCCCAAAAAATCATGGTCAAACACTGACAAAATGCTCAAACACTGTCAAAATAGCAAAATGAAACAGTTTTTTTTACAGAATTTTTTAAACCATCAACTATGAAATGAAAATGCTGAAATACGGATTGTCAAAATAAACCATGAACTCAATAACCAATCTTCGAAATTCATACACAACATGCGTTAGACATGTAATATGGGACTTAACATAATAAGTTTCAATCTCAAAAACAAAATGTCAATGTTCAATAAGCTAGTCAAACATTTCTACAATCTCCATCATTCATTCGCGCTGTGCAATGCCCGTCATTCATTCCCGGTGTGCATGCATTAGAACCCGATGGGGTTAGAGATCCAGATCCAAAAAATTGAGTTGGACCATGAATCAAACTTCTCGGTGTGCCGCTTACAAAGTTCGATGGGATAAGAGATGTTCCTCCAATAGCATTTACGACCTGTCATAATTCAAGTAAAAAAAGACATGTTACAAAATATTTGTAAATGAAAACAAAAAATGAATGTAAAGTCATCTTATGAACACATACCGGTGCATACACACTATTTTGCATGCCAACCATATATGGATAATATGATGTATAAGCTTGAGCTTGAGCTTGAGCTTGAACTTCAGCTTGAGCTTGAGCTTCAAATTGAAGAACCTTAGCAGCCTATATTGGTTCAAGAGTTTGTAAAAATGTAGTTGAAAAGAATTTGTTAAAAAAATAAAAAACAAGTTCAATTCCATATACAATTTACCTTTGCTTTTGTTTGTTTTTTTGCCGTTGCCTTGAACCAATTAACTATTTGATCTACTTTGGCAACCTTTCGTTTCGTTACTGGACGGCCTCTTCGCCGAACAACCAAAGGACTAACCACCTTCCTCGTACTAGCACCCGATGTACATCCGGTGGCAATTGGACTTTTTGTAGAAGATGGTATCCTATTAGTAGAAGGTGGTAAATTACTCCCATCACCCGATTCATCGTGCATGACTCTATCCTTCATTTCATCCAACCCATGGTCTATAATTTTAATTTTCCCTTCCGAATTACCAGCAAGTTGTATAATGGCGATCAATTTCTTGTTCATCCTCTCATAACAACTTGTATTGAAATCATCTCCAAAGCCAGTGTACGTGGTTTTGATGCATGTGTACTCTCGAACCAAATCTTTCCTCCAACGTGGCAAAATATACTTACTTGGCACCTCATTTATGCACCTTCTTACAAGCACCGCGAGTGAGTGAGCACACATAATCCCTCTAAATTGAAACAACCGACACATACACTGAACTTCACATTCAATTGAATTAAAATACACAACAAAGTCCACATGCTTCATCTTGTCACAAACTACCATCGCTTCTTGGAAATTATATGTACAAATTGCTCCCTCCTCTCTGACAATCACGGCTTGACAGTACACTAATCTCTTCAACTCTCCTTGAACTTCTTTGAATTTTGCATTGGTGTAGGCTTTGTTGAAACTGCTTCTCGAAGCCATATATAGTTAGACAATCAAACAATTTGTGTCGAGACTTGAAGTCTGATTTCTTCTCTTTCTCTACCTTACTTCTCAACGCATTGTCATATTGTTCAACAAATTGTTTTAATGTAGTCTTCGGGTTGACATATTCATCGAAAAAAGCATTCATGCTTTCACTTCGTTGTGTTGTTGACATGCCAGCCCAAAAAATGTCTTTAACATATACAGGAACCCATCGATGCCGCTCATGATATAGTACCCCCAACCAGTCATTATCATAAAGATTGAATTTAGTAAGCATCTCTTCCCATTTTTCCTCAAATTCATCTGTTGTCAAACAATCATAAATTGCATTTTGCATAGCCAACTTCGTGGGTTCATACTGAGCATATCCTTTCAACTTCTCCGGTATTTTCTTCATTACATGCCATAAGCACCATCGATGCCGGGCCTGTAGAAAGACAATTTCTATAGCATTTTGCATAGCTCTGCACTGATCAGTTATGATAGCTTTTGGAGGTTTATTTGACATGCAACTTAACCACGACTTAAATAGCCAAACAAATGTGTCGGTGTCTTCACTAGATAACAATCCACAACCAAGCAAAATAGACTGTCCATGGTGATTGACTCCTACAAATGGAGCAAATGGCATGTCATATTTGTTCGTCAGATAAGTTGTGTCAAATGAAACAACATCTCCAAATGATTCATACATAGCCCGACTCCTTGCATCAGCCCAAAACAAGTTTCTAATGCGAAACTCCTCATCAACATCAATCACATAAAAAAATTTCTCACTATGTGCTTGCATCCTCATAAAATAACTTTGAAGTGATTCGGCATCACCTTCACCAAGCCTTAATCTTCTAGCTCTATTGATGTAATTCCTTGCATCTCGCTCATCAAATGTCAATGACTCGTATCCCCCCGCTTCAACAACCATTGAATGATAGTTCCTAGACACCCCAATCCCTGCTTCATCATTG
Organism: Camellia sinensis; assembly: GCF_055761805.1. Lineage (NCBI taxonomy): Eukaryota > Viridiplantae > Streptophyta > Magnoliopsida > Ericales > Theaceae > Camellia > Camellia sinensis. The sequence continues at coordinate 96,431,119 of NC_138962.1, forward strand.
ATTTCTAATCTTCTCTTCACAGGAGTATGAATTTTCTTATTCATTGCAAAATGACGAGAGTCTGTGGGAATCAACTCATGATTATGCTCAACGTTAACTGTGGTTAACATATATGTCCCATTCTTTTGTAGAGTACCTCGTACCCTTGCTTTGCAACCAATTTTTGTGGACAAAGATGGCTTCAAAGGGTTCACTTCTGATTTCTTTTTTCTCTCCCCCGCTCGAGAACATTCAATTGCAAAGTTTTTTAATTCGCCATCATCTCCAAAATGTTGTGCTCTATGAGCTATAGAAAAGCCAACATGCTTAGCATATGTGGCATAAAATGTGTACACTTCTTCCCTTGAGCTAAAACACATACCCTTCTTCGGTTCTTCAACTTGTTTTTGAGGGGGTCGGAAATCAGATTCAACTTGTTCACCCTCATTTACTAAAGAATTGTCACAACCACTTGAATCAACCTCCATTCTACAAGAATCAAAAATGAAATTCAAATAGAATGATTTTAGAATAATAATTTTATAAGATCAAACATCAGCTAATCAACTGTACAAACTGTTGAAATAAACCATCAAACAAATTGGAACATCTGTGATGTGTAAAACTAATCACAGATGTTTATAAGATCAAACATGAGCTAAAATATTATAAAACTAATAATAAAATTATTAAAATAATCAAACATCTAATAATAAACTTTGTTCAACATATCTGTGATGATTGAAACATTGAAAAAGTTAGCATTTTGGTTTAATTTATCATATATCAATGCTACATGCTGTTGGTGTTCTCACACAGTGCCAGTTTCTTCTCCATTTCTAATTGCATACCATGATCTATCCAGTTTTACTACAGGTTCCTATACCATATATGCAGACCCGTTAAAATTTCTTGGGGTTGAGGTAGGTGCATGTATTCAAGTCGCAACCTATGAAAGATGGATCCAAGAAATTCCAATTGGAGCAATAGTGGAATTCAGGCCTTTTATTGAATCGAGTTGTTGTGTCCAACTTTAAAACCCCTGTTTTATCCGTATTATGCTTCCATACTTCCTGGTAGGATTCACCAGTATGGTGATAACATAATAACTTGTAATGGTCAAAAATTGGTAGTTATTTTCGCACCTTCTGTAATGTCCAAAAAGTGAATGACTACAATCAAAAATTTGATAATTACAAAGAAATTCTCTGCTTCAATTCTCGGCCAAAACAAACTGATAACATGCAGTCATGTCATCATTTGGGGTTATGAACAGATTTTATATACAACCCCAAATTATGAGCATCAATCATGACAGTTTCAGCATGGTTGATGTAGATAGAGAGACAGAGGGAGAATGAGGGAGAATCAGGGGTTTTCGAGTAACATTACCTGACAAAATGCTATGGTCGACGGAGAGCTATGGTTGACAGAGAGCTATGGCTAACGGAGGAAAGCTATGGTCGACGGAGGAGAGCCATGGGGGACGCACAATGGAAGGGAAGAGGGAAGACGTTCCCGCTTTTTTTTTTCCGTCTTTCTTTTCAGTATTTTTCTTGTCTTTCAGGTGCGTGTATAACACCTTCTTCATTGTGCGATTCTTCTTCAGATGCCTTCATTAGCTGCCACCTCAGAGGGGGTGGAGGGGGTCTTCAATTGAGGGGGTCTGTATCGGAATTGTTAGATTTTAAAGGGACCATTTAGCGATAATATTAAAAAAAAAAAAAATCAGAATAGGTTACATCAAAAGTATATTTGTTCTATGTGTACATCTACATCTATATCTATCAGAAAATGATATGGTGTGTACCTTTTTTATGGGTACATATAATACGTACTCTACTATCAAATGTGTAATTTTATTATAAAATTTTATACTCTTTTTATTCCAAAATATTAATCAATTTTTAAAAACGAAAAATTAAATAACATAATTTTCCTATTTTACTTTTCTTTTAAATTTATTAATAACACAAAAAGTATAATTATGACAGTTGATGTTTCCCAGAAAATATACTACCAAAGAATAGTTTTGAAAAGTTATTGCTTGGTTTCCAGTTTTTCAAAACACTTTTCAGAAAATTCTACTTTCTTATTTTTCGTGTTTTTTTATTTTTACTGAATTTTTTTAATATTTTAAGCATTTTTTTTTTTACTTTTTAGACACACCTAACATAAATACACCTAAAAAGTAAAAAAATTGTAAAAAAAATCTTTTAAAAATTCACTAAATACCAAAAATACAAAAAAAATACAAGAATTCAGTACATTTTTTGTATTTTTATGTATTTATTAATTTTTTAAAATATTTTTTCACAAATTTTTTACTTTTTAGATACATCTAAGTAAGGTGCATCTAAAAAAGTAAACAAAATGTTTAAAATTTAAAAAATATTCACTAAAAACAAAAAAACACAAAAACCAAAAAAGTCAATTTTCAAAAAACTTAATCCAGAAAACTCAAATCAAACACAGTGATATTTTTGAAGTATAATAATCGTACTGTCAAAAAAGTTGAGTGGTGCTACATGCACCAATTAGTATATACACTAATGTACTAACTAGTGTTATGATATCATTAATGATCCTATTTATTATACAAATTATAAATACTCAAAACCTTTAAAATTATGACACATCATCTGTTGGTACACTAGTGTGTACACTAATTAGTGCATATAACATTATTCAAAAAAGTTAGATTCCTTAACAGAGACTAATATTTTGGGACAAAAGAAGTAATATAAACCATAAAATATGTAACTTCAGCACAAATTAGAGTAAAAAAACGTCATAATCTTATAAACTTCCACAACATCAAACACAAAATTTTGAAAATTTTTATTACCATAATTTGTAACTATGTTATGCATTTTTCTATTAATATTATGATATTTTGTGATAAAATTATATATTTCGAGTGTCTTAAGGCAAGTAGAGTTATTAATGCCTGCTCTGCCTATCTATTCACTCTATATCAAATACAAAATATTTATCTATTTCCCAAGTGCGTCCAGAAAATTGGATTTTGGATGGTTCCATTTTTCGGAATTCAACTTTTAGAAAATTTTAGAACTTTTGTTTGGTTATCCCAAAGAAAAAAAATTAAAATCAAAATCAAAATCTAATTTTCTAGATGTAGTTGGGAAATTGAGAAAATATTTTGTATTTGGCATAAAGTGATTAGATGGACAGAGTAGGCACTAACGACTCTACTTCAAGAGGCTGCCTATTGTTTTCTCTATTACATCTTCACCAAACTTGTAGTACAAAATATATAATTTTATCATAAAATTTTGTAACATTAACAGAAAAATACGTCACAAATTAACATAATAAAATTATCTAAAATTTTCTACTTGATGTTGCAGAAATTTGTAGCTTAGCTATAACATTTTTTTTACATCATTTTGTAATGAAATTACGTATTTCATAATTTATGTTATGAAATTTTTATGATAAATGTGGGGAAGTATTTTGTGAATGATAGCACGTGGCTAAGGTGACGCCGACATGTCAGCCGAGGTGCTACGTGGCCTGGTCATGTTGCCGAGATGATCTCGGCTAGACCGAGGTTATCTACGGAGATACCAAAATTAGTAATAAGCAGATAAGGGACAAGAGTCCTAGAATATGGGAGGATCTCAGTCTAGATAAAGATAAGGCTCAAGAAGAGTTTATCTCTATCTAGATGAGGGTCCAAGATGAGCATTAAGCCTGAGTCTATTGAAGTGAGACTTCTAAAGGAATCAGGTCATGAGTAGTTATAAAAGTAAGGCACCCTCGTGAGTCTGAGGTAAGTTTTTCTTGTGAGTTTAAGCATTATTTGCTATCTATGAGAGATATTGTTTACTGACTTGATCGTCGGAGTGCCCCCAAGTGGACGAAGCATCACTGGATTTTCATCTTCTTGTTACAGGTTGTTGGGCTTAATCTATTCTTCCAGTGCTCTCCAACTGAGTTCTTCGTTTGGTTGTGTGATTGAAAAACTACACCCATAATATGGCACTATCAGTGGGAACTTAAGGAGAATATATAGCCAACAACGGGTAAAATGAAAAGATTGGGGATGATGTCCATAGTGAGAGTGGGGAACATGCGGATCCTAATATCGAGGAAGAAAACTGCAATAAAGAGGTACAAGATCCAAATCCCAAGAAAAATGACGTTAGAAAATAGGGTAACGCCCTAAAAAAGGGTGGCTGAGATGAGTATTACAATGAAGGCGACCTCCAGATATAGAAGGATAGATTCCTGAGAAAGGGCGGCAAGATAAAAGAGATGGCAAACAAGCTGGCAGAACTATAGTCGGTTTTCAACTTCATGATGCAAAATAATGTAATGTAACCATTGTTTCCGTTGCAAGACACGCCGATACCAGCGGTGAAGAATGATGCCTAGAAAGGACGACAGAAAACAATCCCAATAGTCCCAAAGTATAGCAGGGTAAAGGAGCGCTCACATCGGTCGTTATGGGATGTCAGGCGAACAGAGTTAGTAAGAGGTGAGTCGCAAAAGACATCACGAACTAAGGGGACCTATGTCAAAGAACCTCGGCATATTTAGGGGAAGGATCTTTGCTTTAATACAGTAAATGAAGATAAGTCCAAGAGGACACACAACAACACCGGGAGCAACGCACCAAAAAGGCTAAAATCTGTTGATAGCGAAGCTCCCGGCCGAATGAAAGAGGATTTAAGAGACTACATCCAGAGGAAGCGGTTCAACACCAAGATCACATCCTCCATCAAGTCGAGGACACTGTTTTCAGTGGAGTTGGCTACGTTTGAGGCCCCAAAGAGGTTCCACATGCTAAGGTTCTAGATATATGACATAAGTCAGATCCAAACTTTCATGTCGAGTTGTATTTAAATTCAATGGCTTTGTGGAGCAGGAATGAGCAACTGTTGTGCAAGGTATCCCCCTCATCCTTTGGTGAGATAGCATCTGATTGGTTCCATAAGTTGCTAAGAGGAACTGTGAAGAGTTGGGAAGGCCTAGACGAGATGTTTGTGGCTGGGTTTGTTACGAACAAGTTGCAGCCACTAAGGGTAGACTCCCTACTGGCTTTGAACATTAGCGATGGTGAAAGCCTTAGGGCTTACGCTAAGAGATATTACAAGGTGTTCAACCAGATTCCTATTTGTAACTAGGAGCTGGCGGTCGTATCTTTTAAGAACGACCTGGATGATGAATGTCCACTTCAGAAATCTCTGGAAAAAACCCTACCGAAAAGTATAGAGAAGCTCATGGCATAGATTGAGAAGTATGTCAAAGTAGAAGAGGACACGCAAGGAATGAAGACACCAAAACAAAAGAAGTGAAACGGCTCGCTAAAACGAGGCTGAGGTAATTCCGGAAAGGATCTTAATCTACAAAGTTCTGGAAAGGATTAGGAACCAGCCATATTACAGAACACCGAAGAAGTTCCCTGGCAAGTTTATGAGAAGGAGCATTGGGAAGCACTGTATTTACCACAATGAGGATGGGCACTTGACGCAAGGATGTAGGGCCCTGAAAATGCACTTGGAGGATCTAGTCAGATAGAGCCACCTGAGAGACCTAGTAGATGAGGCCAGGACAAGAGAAGAGCATACAAGGCTTTCCTAGGCACCAACAGCACCACCTCCACCACCACCACCACAATAAGCAGATGGCCCTCAGGTGATTAATGTGATTCATTCGAAGGTCAATGAGAATGATGTACGATGGGAGACCCAGAGAGTAAGGCACTTGCAGCATATGTATTAGGTCCAGCAAAAGAAGCTTAGAACAAATGAGTACCGGGGACCAATGGTTTCTTTTACTGAGGCAGACCTGAATATGGTGCAGCATCCACACAACGATGCCTTGGTGATAACTCTGAAGATTGGAGAATGCCAGGTGAGGCGCATACTGGTTGATCAAGGCAGTTTTTGTGACATCATGTATGTTAGATGTTACAAGAAGCTTAGCCTTCACCCAGATGATCTAGAACAATCCGACAGTGTGATGGTTGGATTCAACGGGACACCGACATGACCTCTAGAAGCCACAAATTTGGAGGTGCAAGTAGGCACCAAGAAAGTAAGCACGGGGTTTATAGTAATTGACACTCCCTCCCCTTACAATGTTATTTTGGGAAGACCATGGTTGCACACAATGAGGGTTGCTCCCTCAACTCGGCATCAGTTGTTGCGATTCCTAACCGAACAGGGGATTGATAAGGTTAGAGGCGATCAGGTGCAAGCGAAAAATTGCTCCATGGCAGCAATGCAACAACCCCATCGCGTAATACTTTATATTTAATTAATGACGGAGATTTGAATTTTATTGCCTACTATTATGATTTAATTTGGGAATTATAAAAATTATAGAGACTGATTTGTATACAATTTTATGGAAGATTTATTTAGAATTAGAAATTGAAAGCTTGATTGGCTCAAGAAAGGATAAGTAGTAAGTCGAATTATTTTAATTTCAAGTATCGGATCATATGAGGGTTTAATTGTGGACGCACCCTCGGGCTTATGCTACCACAGTTCGGACTCATTTGTCACGGTTCTTAATCTGATCTTGCAAAGTGCAATGCAAGACTGATAAATCACCAAAGAGTCCAAATTCGGCAAATCGTTTTTGGAAAACAGATTTTTAAGAAAGAAATGCCAAACATAGACTGCTTTGTCAGATACAGAATCGCCACTTAAATATTTATTTTGGGGGGTGTAGACACCCCATTTTTGACCGACCTTAAGACTCAGACATCACCAGTTGAGCACTCGGTGATATTGCATAATGTGCTTGTTCAGAAGTTTCGGAGTTGCGGCCGTGAGCCCTGCCTCCGGACTCCCGAACCCTTTTCTGTGCCTTGTCTCGGTTTGCGAACCAGACTCGGTTTTCTCTGTTTCTTTTCCTGAGGGGAGGGAGAGGTCCCGTAGACCATCTCTCAATGTCCGTAGGCTACGTTTGGTGGCCGTAGGCCATTTTTCCCATTTCGGAGTCCGGTTCCCGGTTTTCGGAACCGTTGGCCGTGTGCCTCGATTCGGGACCGCTTAACCATCTCCTATTGCTCTAATTTTTGGCATACATCTTATTTGCTCCCTTTTGAGGGACACTGGGGTCTGAGAAACCCACTTCGTGGCCGAATGCCACTTTCGGTGCTTAACAGCCCATTTTCGGGACCCCGAACTGCGTGTTTTGGCCCCGGAACATTCGTTTTGCATCGGTTTTCGTTCATTTTTGGCAGGTACCTCTGTTTTATCACCAGGAAGGTCACTGAAGGGTGGAAGGCCAGCAATTGTTGCAGCAGCCAGTTATCTCTCCTCCGGAGCCTCCCGGCGCCCGTTTTTCCAACTTCCGGGCTAATGTTGAATACCTTGGAGCTAATGTTGTCAACTTTCAACCACATATCTGTGATCTACACATCTGGGAGGCCCCTAAAAGTTCATGGCCGGCCATTAAGGTTACCTGACCCTTTTGACCCCTTTCTTCCGGGCTAATGTTGAACCCCTTGGACCTTTTTTCTTGAACTTTCAACCACATATCTGTGAACTACACACATGAGAGGCCACTAAAAGTTCATGGCCGGCCATTAAGGTTACCTGACCCTTTTGAACCCCTCTTTCCGAGCTAATGTTGAACCCCTTGGACCCACTTTCTTGGACTTTTAACCACATGGTTGTGTTGTACACACATAGGGGTACCTCTCCAGTATCTGGCCGGCCAGAAAATCACATTGACCCTTTTGACCCCTAGCCGACCGGCTAGGGGGTGTGGCCGGCCGGCCACCTCCAGCAAAAGTGTTAGGCCGGCCGTGCTCCTTGCACTATGCACTTTACAGCTGTGGGGCAATATCCCCCAGATATTTTCTGTATCCGGGGGATATTTTGTGGGGGAGTTTTACTCTCCTTCTCCCCCACCTTTACACCCCATTTTGAACCCTTATAACCAGCTGATGGCCTCCTTTGTAAGGGTTAGAAAATTTACTCTTCAAGTCTCCATAGCCAACTCCATCTTCTTCCCTCTCAATTCTTGAAAAAACCCTAAGTCCCTAACCATCATTCCTTCTACACCACCAAGCTCTACCACCACCATCTCATTTCCAGCAACAAGGAAGGATTCTTGAAGGCTAAAGAAGCTGCAAATCCATCCAAGAAGCAACAAAAGTTTGAATCTTCAAGGGTAAGTAACACTTTTACCCTTTTGACCCTTTTTCTTGATCTATTTCTAAGCCCCACTTCCTTTTTGTTTCAAGCTCCGGCCCTAACTGAAAAGGGCCATCTTTTGAGCTCATCTTCACTTCTCATCAAGGGCTCAACCCTGTTTGAGCCCTCCATAATACACTTGCTTCATTGATCATCTTGTATGTCATAGTTTTGCATGCTATTTTTGACCCATGAGAAATTTATTTTCGAGCATGTTGTAAACTGATATAAGGCTTATTTTGAGTCCCTCTTCAACATTGGAGAAGGGCTCAACATTTTTTGGTGTCTCCATGTGTCACTTGTAGTTATATCCCTTATTTGGCCCCATTTTTGCATAAATTGGTAGCCCTCTTTGCTTCTGTTTTTGGACCTTGGTCCGAACTAAAAGTGGTCTTATTTTGGCCTATACTTCATGTTTCATTAACACTTTTTTTCTGTTTGGTGATTATTTTGTATACTTCATGTTATAGCACCTTTTGAGCCTTGTTTTGCATCACATTTTTAGCATGTTTGTATACTGATTTTGAGGCTGCAATATACTGTAAATGTTCATATTTTTGGTCCATCTTCAGTGTTTTAGAAGGAAATTTTTCAGTTTGGGTTTTGCTTATACCACTTGCTTCATTACCCCTCTTTTGGCCCCTATTCTTGCATGCTATTTTTCCCTTACCTATGCTTGCTGTTTGACCATGTTTATAACTGTGAAAATGCATCTTTTGGGACTGTCTAGCTTCTGTCTTTGCATTGCATGTCCATGTTGTGCATGTTTGGCATAGCTATAGGCCATTTCGGGTGCCTAATGTCGCATTTCGGGACAATTTCATGCATTTGGTATCATTTCGCTACATTTCGGGACTGTTTTCCCCCATATTTTGTTGCTGAAATTCTGTTAGTATGCTTGCATATCATTTTTGCCATGTTTCATATCATTTTATCATTGCCTCGGTTTGCGTGCCCGTGTGCACGCATTTCGAGGCACCTCTTTTTTTATCCGCCGGCATCCGATGTGAGTGTGGCTGAGGCTCACTCATGTTGGTATAAGCCCATTTGTCATTTCCATGTCATTCCATCGCATTTTGCCATTGCCTCGGTTTGCGTGCCCGTGTGCACGCATTTCGAGGCACCTCTTTTTTTATCCGCCGGCATCCGATGTGAGTGTGGCTGAGGCTCACTCATGTTGGTATAAGCCCATTTGTCATTTCCATGTCATTCCATCGCATTTTGCCATTGCCTCGGTTTGCGTGCCCGTGTGCACGCATTTCGAGGCACCTCTTTTTTTATCCGCCGACATCTGATGTTAGTGTGGCTGAGGCTCACTCATGTTGGTATAAGCCCATTTGTCATTTCCATGTCATTTCATCGCATTTTGCCATTGCCTCGGTTTGCGTGCCCGTATGCACGCATTTCGAGGCACCTCTTTTTTATCCGCCGGCATCCGATGTGAGTGTGGCTGAGGCTCACTCATGTTGGTATAAGCCCATTTATCATTTCCATGCCATTCCATCGCATTCTGCCATTGCCTCAGTTTGCGTGCCTGTGTGCACGCATTTCGAGGCACCCCATTTTTATCCGCCGGCATCCGATGTGAGTGTGGCTGAGGCTCACTCATGTTGGTATAAGCCCATTTATCATTTCCATGCCATTCCATCGCATTCCGCCATTGCCTCGGTTTGCGTGCCCGTGTGCACGCATTTCGAGGCATCTATTTTTTATCCGCTGGCATCCCATGTGAGTGTGGCTGAGGCTCACTCATGTTGGTATAAGTCCATTTGTCATTTTCATGTCATTTCATCGCATTTTGCCATTGCCTCGGTTTGCGTGCCCGTGTGCACGCATTTCGAGGCATCCATTTTTTATCCGCTGGCATCCCATGTGAGTGTGGCTGAGGCTCACTCATGTTGGTATAAGCCCATTTGTCATTTCCATGTCATTTCATCGCATTTCATCATCGCCTCGGTTTGCGTGCCCGCGTGCACGTATTTCGAGACTCATATCATCGCCTCGGTTTGCGTGCCCGCGTGCACGCATTTCGAGACACATATCATCGCCTCGGTTTGCGTGCCTGCATGCACGCATTTTGAGACACATATCATCGCCTCAGTTTGCGTGCCCGCGTGCACGTATTTCGAGACACATATCATCGCCTCGGTTTGCGTGCCCGCGTGCACGCATTTTAAGACACATATCATCGCCTCGATTTGCGTGCCCGCGTGCACGCATTTCGAGACACATATCATTTCCTCGGTTTGCGTGCCCGTGTGCGCGCACTTCGAGGCATTTCATTTTCATAGCATTCTGTGTATGGTAGGACTATATCTTAGTTGCATTTCATGCATATCATGCATATTGCATCATGTCCGGAATAGGAGTTAGCCCGGGCACGGGAAACGAGGTACATTTCGTACTCCGAGTGACGGAGTGTGTCTCAATTCCCCAGTCACCGACACTCCGGATTATCCATGATGGAGTTAGGTTTTAGCTGTAGTTTCATGTGCATTCATCCTATATTGAGTTGTGCATTTCGGCTCCTCGGCCATCATGCCTCGGTATGCGTGATTGGTGGCACGAGGATCGAGACATGCATATATCTGTGCAAATACATTTCTATGCCCCTTTCCTGCTCTCTGTTGCAGCAAAATCAGGAATCAGCAACTTTTTGGAAATTGGCACGCATTTCAAGAACAGGTGTAAACAGAGGCTAATTGGGGCATTCCGGTGGATTTCTGCGCAAGACAATCCAGACATGCACCATTCATCAGAAGCAAGGCAGTCCCTGGCTTGCACGCCAGTGTTATTTGTTTTCTTAGTTAATTCTTTAATTAATTAGGATTTTGTAATATTTTGGACTGTAATATTCTTTTTTTTTCGGGACTGTAACATTTGGACTGTATATTTATTCGGACCCTCCGAGTGAGGGCACAACTGTAATAAGTGTGCGTGTGTGTGTTGTATGTCTTCCAACCCCACGTCTTTCTCCCTTTTATTTATCCGCTTATGATGGTTAGATTAGGGCATATTTAAATTAGCATACGGTATGACAGCATGTTTGCATCATTCATCTGTTTTGCATGCACCAGGCTCGGCGCACCATACTAACTGCATCGTACTTTCAATTCCAAATTGAATACATGGTAGTTGTAGCATTTCATATACCATCTTAGAATAGCCGAGCCTGCTATAGTTGCATTTTGCATGTGTTGCATTAGGCATTTCTGTATACTTAGGATCATGCATGATTTCTAATGTAGTTTCTATTTTGGCTTGGAGTACCCGGTAAGTTTTATGCTTTAGCATCCTTGCATGCGTGTGAGTGCTGCCATGAATAGCATGTTTACCATGAGGCTATGTGCTTATTTGATATAACTGCCTGAATGCCTGTGGGTGAAGGTTGGGTTATCTGAATTGGAATAAATCATCAAATGTTTTAAGCCTACCTGCGGGTAGCAAACCATTTGCAAAAAGCGAACATGAAATGTTCTGTTCCAATTCGGACGACCCGGTCTATACTTGTATGCTGTGCGCATCACATAGTAACCTAGGCTAATAATCGGTATGAGAACTCACAATGTTTTCAAAAATTGATATCATGGTTAGTAGAGGCCGGTCTATGACCGGGCGAGCGGGGGTGCTCACGAAGTGACCTTCCCCAATCGTACCCAAGTTCCCGAGCCGAGGCAACTTTGGTGACGACGGACATGTGGCCTTTTGGCACCGAGTTAGGGTTTCCTAAATTTCCCAAATAAAATATTTAGGTGGCGACTCTGTATCTGGCAAAGCAGTCCATGTTTGGCACTTCTTTCAAAAAATCAGTTTTTTTTTCTCAAAACGATTTGCCAGATTTGGACTCTTTGGTTCAGATTTAGAACCGTGACTACGAAAGTCGAGTCCGAGCTGTAGCGAGGTCCCCCGCGGGCTTGTTACAGGGGGATTTAGGAAATCATGACTCGTTGCCTAAGGCCACATGTCCGTCATTACCAAAGTTGCCTCAGCTCGGGAACTTGGGTACGATTGGGGAAGGTCATCTATGAGCACCCTCGCTCGCCCGATCCGAAGATCGGCCTGTACTAAGCATGATATTTTGTTTTGAAAACATATGTGTTCTTATTCCGGTTAATTAGCTAGAATTACTATGTGATGCGCACAACACACAAGTATAAACTAGATCGCCTAATTTGGAACAAAACATTGCATACCCGTTTGTTTGAAAAATGGTTTGAAGTTTGCTACTCGCAAGTAGGCTAAAACACGGATTTCAATGAATTGTTCCAATTCAAGCAATCCAACCTTCACCCACCGGCATTCAAACAGTTATATCATATAAGCAATTAGCCTCATAGTAAGCATGCTATCATGACAACACTTACACTTATGCAAGATGCTAAAGCATAAAAGCTTACCTAGTACTTCGAGCCAAAACAATAGCTAGTTAGAAATCAATGCATGATCCTAGCTATGTTAAGATGGCTAATGCAACACATGCAAAATGCAACTAGAAATAGGCTCGGCTATTCTAAGATGGGATATGAGATGCAACAATTGATACATGTATTCAAGTTGGAATTGAAATACGATACAGTTAGTATGATGCGCTGAGCCCGGTGCATGCAATACAAATGAATGATGCAAACATGCATAGCATAAGGATGCTAACTGAAATATGCCCTAAATCTAACCATCGTAAGCGGTTAAATAAAAGGGAGAAATAAATGGAGGTTTGGAAGACATGCATCACACACACGCACGCTTATTACAACAATTGGCTCTCTCGAAAGAGAGACCAAAAGAATAATACAAATTAACTAATTAATTAATTACACAACACTTAACTAATTAAGCAAGTTAATTTAGCTACAAAAACAGTAAAGAGGCCTCGAGAAGGGTGACAAATGCATGCTCGGTCGGTTTTGCTCGGAAATTCGTTGCCATGCCACATGTTGCCTCTATTTGCACTGTTTTCCTCCTCTGAAGACTGCACAAGTCCCAAGTGTGCTTCCAAACCAATCCCTGAACATTGTGGGATGTCACCGGCCAGGGTGGGAGAACACCGACCACTGGAAAATGGTTATCGACTATTTGTAGAGTCATCGGCAAGATATTGGTGGCCGGCCAGCACTGAAGGTGGTCGACCGGCCAAGTATTCCTGCAGAATCTTGTTTTGCTGCAACAGAGGATAAACAGAGCATGACAATGCATTTTCAAGGCAATGTGTGCACAACCACCCTCCCTATCATGTTATGAACTCAAAGGAGTATGGTTCTCGACCCTCGGGCCACCAATCACGCATTTCGATGCATGATGGCCGATGGAGCCAAGTGTGCAACTTCGATATCAAATGAAAGGCATACGAAACACATAAAGGGGCCCCCAACCTCTATCATGGTTGATCAAGAGGCAAGGGATGCATACACAATGCTATGCAACCTAAGCATGCAAGCAAACTAATGCAACATGAGCATGCAAGAAACAATGCTATACAAGGCAATTAGTATATAACAATATGCAAAGATAAGCATACAAACAACATATCATGGACCAAGTATACAACAAGGCACAATTGAACTAGCATGCTACAACGTGCAATTTACCAAATATGCAACAAGCATGTGACAATATGCAAGGCAAGCCTGCAACAACATGCGGGGATGGTCTTAAACCAAGATGGACAGCCTTCAAATCGATCCAAATCAGTGGCCAAAAATGCTAAGGGATAAGGGACAAAATCACATGCAAACATGCATGGTAATTGGCCTAACACTCAAGCATCAAGGGGCAACTTTTGAGAACACTTAAAAGGAATGAAAAGCATGCAAATGTAGCAACATTACATGCTCTAAAATGAGGCTAGGAGTGATGCCAAATCAACTAAACCAAACAAGTGTAACATGCAAGGAGGCCCAAAGCTTAAAGCTAGTGAAGGGACTTGAACCAAAGCTACACAAAACAAAGGGGATATGATGAGCATGACTCAAAACAGTCCTAAAGCATGGCAAAGTAAGCCTAAAACATGCAATGACCAAAGCAAAAACAAGCTAAGACAAAGGGGGAAAATTATGAGGCATACAAGGTCACCAAAGAGATGTTACACTACACCTAATACAACCAAACATGGCATGATTTAAGCAACCAAAAATAGAGTTATGGCATGTCAAAATGAGCCCAAAAATCCACTTAGATGGCATCCCAAAGACCTAAGCATGATGACATACGCAATGGCACATTCATGAGGCACAAAATACAAACCCTTTAAAGCATCAAAGGAGCGATAAGTGCAAGTATTCAAACATACTATATGGACTGAAATAACATTATAAGTGATGCCAAACCACTGAAATGATCCAAGTAGAGCATGCTAGAGGATTAAACACTTGAAACCTACAAGCTAGATTGTATGGTAGCTATACAAAGCAAGTCATGGATGGCCAAGAAAACTAAAATCAAACCTCAAGCATACCAAAACATGGATAAAAGCTTCTGGAAGTCGAGCCAAAATCATACTAGAAAGACATGTTACAACATGATGCATGTTAAGGCAAATCAAGAGATTACAAGACAAGTATATGATGCATGCAAGAGACCACTAAACCAACTTTGGACAGAGGTAAATCATGGAAAAATAACACCAAATACCAGCTAAGACATGGCCAACATGGACTTAACAAAGGTGCTCACATATGAGGCAAATATGACAAGTATTGAAGACAACAAGGAGAGGGGATGGCCCTCTCCTTCTTAGGACCTCAAAACACCATCCCCACCATAGGGATTTCAGTGGTGAGAAGGCCAATACAAGGTGGTCCTGGAGCTCACAAGAAGGGCACAAAAATGAGGCCAAACAAGGCCTAAGAGGGGGTAAACAACCCCAAACACCAAAGTGATCTTAAATAACTATTTTAAACACTTAAAAATAGAACTTTTACAGTTATAAGTTAAGCTTAAAAATAGATGCAAGATAGGCTAAAAGCTTAAGCAAGAAAGGGGTAGCTAAAGGTAAGAAGCTCACCCTTGTAGAACCTCTTCAAGAACAAAGCTCCAGCAGGTTTTCTGAGTTTAAACCAACCCAAGAACACTGAAATCAACCTCCTAGTACCTCAGTAACCAAGGATGGTGTTCTGGTGTGTGTTTGTGTACAATAGTAAGACAATAATACACTTTTGGACACAAAACAAAGCTAAAACAAGAAGAATAGATATAACACTATATCTATCCTCCCAAGAACAAATTTTTCTGAACCTCTGAGGAGGGAGGAGGAGCTCTCTCTTTATAGAGGCTCAAATTCTAAAGCTTCTAAGAGAAGCTAAACAAGAGGCAAATCCCTCCATACACGTGTATGGAAGGGGTTAATTATGGGTGCCAGCTGTGCCAACTGGCATAAAATATCTGCATAAAGCAGATGAACAGGGTTCAGCCAGCAAAAATGGCCGATTGACCAACACAATGGCCGACCGACTAAATATAGTGTCGATCGGCCAACACTCTTGGCTGATGGAAAGAAAGAGGGGCCGATGACTTCAAGCCTTGGCCGGTAGGGTGTAGGGATGGCCAACAAGCCACTTTCTTCCCTTAGAAGCAAAAAAACAAGTGTTTGGTCCACAACTAAGCATAAAACAGTCAAGTTGAGAGATCTTGAGGCAAGGCGTGTAGCCGAGGCCTCCGAAAACTCAAAACGAACACGAGCATGGATGATCATCGAGTGTTCAAACGATAACGTCCAAGTCTTGAGGACGGTCAAAAATGAGGTGTCTACATTAATTAAATATTCGATTCAGATTTGTAAAATTGAGATTTGATCAATTGGGTCCAAATTGGAGTTATTACGTTATGAGGAGTGGGAATTACGATTATTACGAATTAAATTTATTTATGAGGTATTCAATTTGAGTATGTAATTTATTGACGGAGACCTTGAGTTTGACTTGAAATTAAAGGCCTTACTGATGTGAAAAATCAAAATTGATGATGGAAATACGCTTAATTTATTGTTTGGGGTCTTTTTGGAGTTTGATTAAAAATTCTGATTCAAATTAATAAATTTAGATATAATTAATTGGGCTCTAATGGATGTCAAATTAGGTTAATTAAATTCTGTGAGACTTGTGATTAGTCATGATTAGTGTAATTATGTTGTTGATGTGGAATCGCATGTCTAAAGATGTGAATTATTTGGATTTGAAGTTATATCTGTTGATTGGAGAAAAATCTGTTGAATTTATAACTTTAAACTGAAAATTGAGGACCTTAGAGGTGCCAGAAAACAAAACCGATTAAATATTTATGATTAACATGATTTTTAGAGCCTAATATGAAGTTTTGTAAAAATCTGATTCAAAATGAATTAAATTGATTTTATTAAATATTATATATAGATATATGTGTATAGGCTTTGCTAGCCTCAACAAAAATAGAAAAAAAAAAATATTTGAAAGAGAGAGAGAAATTGAGAGAGTTCTGGAGACTTCAAGATAAAGAACCGAAAGAGAAGAAGAAAGGGAAGAAGAAAAGAAGAGGAAAAGAGGGACAAAGGAAAATACTCTAAGAACTTCATCTAATCCAAGGTAGAAAGCAATCCAAGGTAAGATTTCATTCATAATTATTGTAATTAACACTCCTAACATATAAGAATAGAAAGAAATTAGAAGCAAATCGGTTTAAAATGAAGAACTTGGAAGGAAAAGAGAGAATTTAAACATGGATTCCTTGCATTTGTTAGATTTGAGAGTTAATTCTCTTATATTTGTTTATCTTGAAGTTGATTATGAGAAGTTGAGCCTTGATCTTGAGGTTTCGTATGGTTTGAACTCATAAAATTACATATGAAATGAAGATCTATATGAATTTGGAAGAAAAGTTAGGTTTTGTAACAAAAATAGAGTTTACCAATTCTTGTTAAAAATTCTTCATTCTTGAGTTAAACCAAGTTTTGATGCTTTTGATTTGGAAAACAACCTTATTCCCATGTTTATCCATGAATTTATAAGGTTTATGTTGAGTTTCACTAAGTCGTAGCTCAAGAACATGCAAAGAAGCCATTTTAGAACATACTGAAATTTCAGACCTGCTGCTGGAAGCCCAGAACCGCAGATGCGGTTTGGATTTTCGTACATACGGATTGCCCTGTTTTAACCAACTTTAAATATGCATATCCCCCTTATTCGGACTCCGTTTTAAGTGATTCTTGAGCCTAAATTCATGCCCCAGCACTCTAGTTTCTAATGGTGGTGGTCTTACACCCAAATGCTCAGTACACAAATTAGTGAAAGTTGTTCACTTTCTGTATACCCGTTCCATGCTATTTCTTCTCCTAACCCACTTTCCTTTCGTTTCTTCCTATTTTCCTTGATATGAATTATGACTCATTGAGTACTAATGAGTTTAGAACCAACATAAATAATTGGTTAAGGGACAAAGTAAGGAACCGGTTTATTTGATTAAGAAAAGATTAAGAGAAGTAAATTTGATCGAGAGAGTAATATTATGTTTTGATATGTTGTGCAATATGCATTGTGATTGTAGGTCAAGATTCGAGGACTAGTCAACCATTTGTGGAAACCACTGTGAGTAATACCTCTATAAGGATGTGTTCTATTTATTTATTTAATTATTCATAATTGTTATATTTTCTGAAGATTGTATTTATTCGACATGAATGAATTTCATGAACTAAATTATTATGTTGGGCCTGAGGTCATTCTGTTAATATGTTGGGCCTGAGGCCATTCAGCTATTATATTGGGCCTAGGGCTATTCTGTTATTATGTTGGGTTTGAGGCCGTTCTGCTATTATGTTGAGCCCGAGGCCGTTCTGTTATTATGTTAGGCCAGAGGTCGTTTTGCTATTATGTTGAGCCTGAGGTCGTTCCGTTATTATGATGGGCCCGAGGTCGTTCTGCTAATATGTTAGGCCTGAGGCCATTCTGTTATTATATTGGGCCCAAGGTTGTTCTGTCTTATGTGGCCTCGAGGCCATCCTGTAAGTGTGAATAAAGATGTTTGTAAATTGTCATAACTCATGTTTATGAAATGTTATTTTATATGAATTGATGGATTTTGAATTGATGGATCTATATGAAATGTTATTTTGAAATGCGATCCTGACCCATCCTTTGCTTGACCCTTGTGGTCCCTTTGATACGCCTTCGGGCTCTTTGTATATGAACGGATTTTGATACGATAAATGTTTGTTATGAAAATGATATTTAGAAATAATTTAAGATATATATTTTGCAATTGTAAGTCATAGTTACATAATGTGGTGGACACCATTCATTAACCTTTTTATTTTGGTATTACTCACTGGGCTCTAGCTCACCTTTTTTTTAATTTTTTTTTTTTTATATGTACATAGGTGGGCAATCGAAGGATTAGTATTAGAGTTTATTCCAGAGTCCGCCTCTCCGTTAAGCCACCCATGAGGTGCCTTCGTGTAGGGGCGTAGTTTTATTTTGCCAAGGCTAGTTTTCTTTGAAGTCTTTCATATAGTGTGTGAGATTTGTATAAGTTCTATTATTGTATATGTAAATATGGAAAGTATAGTCAAATGGTTTAATCATTTCAGGTCATCATGTATGCACAACTCAATAGACATTTATTATTTTTGTTCTGCTTCCACTTAAGACCCTGATATGATTTGAATATTATGAAATTTTGTTTTTAAGGCCGAAGGTAATCTAAGGTTACTGGCCGGTCATGATCTAAACTTTTAGGGACTAGTTTGGGTCATGACAAATAAAGTCCACCTGCAACATACGAGGAAGCAAAGACAGTAGAAATCGAGGACAAGGACATTGAGGTCCTAGATGATGTTGGCAAAGAACCAGCCAACAAGAGTGATGAAGCTTTGAAGAAAATTCTAATAAAAAAAGGTGATAAAGAGCGCTTCTTTCTTCTCGGCTCAAGCTTAGTTGAGGAGGAGAAAAAGAAGTTAGAGGCTTTCCTGCGAGCAAACATAGAAGTGTTTGCCTGGATTCCCTATGAGATGCTAGGCATTAACCTCGAGGTCAATTGTCATAGGCTCAATGTGGACAGGTTGGCTAAACCTGTCATCTAGCAAACAAGAATGCTGACATTGATACACGTGGAGGCAGTTGAGGAGGAAGTAGACAAGCTGTTAGAAGCCCAGGCCATTCAAGAGGTAAACTACCCTACCTGTCTGTCCAAAACAGTGGTAGTGAAAAAGAAGAACGACAAGTGAAGGGTTTGTGTGGACTTCACTAGCCTGAATAAGGCTTGCTCCAAGGACCGTTTCCCACTGCCGAAGCTTGATCAATTAGTAGATGTCACTTCAGGGCATGAGAGGATGAGTTTCCTGGACGCATACAAAGGTTACCACCAGATAGCAATGCATGCTTCAGATAAAGAGAAGACAATATTCATCACCTTGAAAGGACTCTACTGCTACCAGGTAATGCCTTTTGGGTTAAAGAATGCAAGAGCAACCTACCAGAGATTGGTGACCAAGATGTTCAAGCATCTGATAAGAAGGACAGTAGAGGTCTACATCGACGATATGGTCGTGAAGACCAAGGAACCAGGAAATCATCTGACAGACTTGCAAGAGGTCTTTGACATATTGAAGGCTTACCAGCTTCGACCCAATGCATCCAAGTGTGCATTTGAAGTTGGATTAAGAAAGTTCCTGGGATACTTGGTCACAATGAGGGGCATTGAAGCAAGCCCGGATCAAATTAAGGCGATCCTTGATTTAAAGAGCCTAACATCAGCAAAGCAGGTCCAGATCCTGACTAGCAAGACAGCAGCCCTAAGCAAGTTTATCAGTCAAAGTTCTGATAAATCTAAACCATTTTTTCAATTGTTGAAAAAGGCCACAGATTTCTTATGGACAGAAGAATGCGAAGTCGTCCTTGCCAACTTGAAAAGGTACCTGACAATAACTCCAATTTGTCAACTCTAATACCTAGAGAAGAACTATTCTTGTACTTGGCAGTATCAGACCACGTTGTTAGTGTAGTGGTAATCTGCGAAGAGGAGGGGGAATAGAAGGTAGTATACTACATAAGCAAGACCGTGGCAAGCACAGAAACCAAGTACCAACCCTTGGAAAAGTTAACATTATCCCTAGTGATGGCTTCTAAAAAGTTGAATCACTACTTCCAAGCCCACAAGATTATCATGCTGACGAAGCATCCCCTGAAATCCTTGTTGCAGTATAGAGATCTGACAGGCAGAGTAGCCAGATGGACAGTGGTGCTAGGCGAATACGACTTGGAATTCAGGCCTAGAACAGCAATCAAGGGCCAGGTTTTGGCCGACTTTATGGCTGAGTTCACTCTTGGTGCCATCCCGAGGTGGGCTTCGGTGAGCCGCGGCTTAGGATGTCCAGAAGAACAAGAGGAAACCCAACCGAGGCCAAAGAACCCCACCCTAGCAGCGCAGAAGGAAGAAGAGAAACCAAAGCCCTGCGATATCTACTTTAAAGACTCCTTCTGACTCTTTGTCGACAGAAGCTAAAATCGACAGGGAACAAGAGCAGGAGCAGAGGCAGGAGTGGTATTAGTATGACCAGATGGGCGAATGATAGAGCAGTCTATTTGTTTGGGATTCAAAGCCTCAAATAATGAAGTAGAGTATGAGACACTCATTGCTAGATTAAAATTGGCAGCAGCAACAGAGGAAAGTGAAGTAGTAGTGTTTTGTGACTCCCAGCTTATTATGAATCAAGCAATGGGCAAGTATGCTACCAGAGATAAGAGGATGATAGCCCATGTCAAGGAAGTTGTCAAGTTGCTAGCACTGTTTGAGAATTGCTGGCTACAGCAAGTTAGTCGAGATGATAATAGTCATGCCAACACCTTGGCTAACCTGGCCAGCGCGATGAAATCAGGTGAGTCAAGAACAATAATGGTTGATTATTTGTCAGGCCCAAGTATAGAACCCCTCATCAGAAAATACGAAGCAATGTGTATAGAGATGGGTCCAAGCTGGATGGACGCCATAGTTGTGTTTCTCAAAGATGGCAGGCTGCCAATAAAAAAAAAGAAAACACACAAAACTAGATTGAAATCAGCCAGGTTCTGCCTGTCAGTAGAAAGCCATATCTATAGAAGGTCCTTCACTAGGACCCTTTTGGGATGTGTGCATCCATCCAAAGTTGAGGACTTTCTGTACGAGATCCATGAAAGTGTTTGCGGAAGCTATGTTGGGGGCAGATCACTTGCCCATAGGGCCATATCTCAGGGGTGCTGGTAGCCCTGTATGCAGAAAGATGTTGAAACCTATGTGAGAAAGTATGAAAAATGTCAAAGATTTGTACTTTTGATACACCAGCCAGCTGCAGATGTGAATCTAGTATCCAGTTCGTCGCCATTTTCCCAGTGGGGGATGGATCTTATTGGGCAACTGCCCCAGGCAACTGGACAAAGGAAATTCCTGCTGGTAGCAATTGACTACTTCACGAAGTGGGTAGAGGTTGAACCTTTAGCCAAAATCTAAGATGTGGATGTGAAGAACTTCATCTGGAGGAATATAATCACCAGGTTTGGGATTCCAAGGGCCATAGTAGCACATAATGGTACCTAGTTTAACAATAAGCTGATCAAGAGCCTCTGTGCAAAGTACAAAATTAAGAACTATTACTCTACTCCTATCTTTCCCTAGAGTAATGGTCAGGAGAAACTTCCAGCAAGACCATCCGGGATGGGATTAAGAAGAGGCTAGAAGCAGCCAAGGGAAAGTGGGTGGAAGAATTACCTAATATGCTGTGGGCATATCGGACTACGCCGAGAAGATCAATTAGGGAGTCTCTTTTTTCCATAGCATATGGCACTAAAGTAGTCATCCCACTGGAGGTCGGCATCCCTGGAATCAGAACCCAGGGAGTGGAGAATGGAACCAATGAGGCATTCCTTGCCCGATATTTGAATTTATTAGAAGAAAGAAGGGAGAGAGCAACAATTCAGCTGGGGGCATACCAACAGAAGCTTGCTAGGGTTTACAACAAGAAGGTCAACCCAAGGGAGTTCAAGGTTGGAGACCTCGTCCTTAGAAAACTAAAAGGCAATAAGAAGGATCCCAGGGAGGGCAAGCTCGGCCCAAACTAGGAAGGGCCTTACCGAATCATCTCGGTCGCTGGCAATGGTGCTTACCGACTGGAAGACACTGATGGCAAGGATTTGCCAAGACCCCGGAACACAAGCAATTTGAAGTTTTTCTACCATTAATTTTTGTTTTTTTTTGTTTTAGTTTCATGTCATGATTTTATTAGCCAAAGTATTAATAATATGCTAGCTCAATTTTGTTTTTATGGATTATTGTTGACACTTGTGCGATTGGACTGAACAGTCTTATGACGATGTTCTCGTAGAGAACAAGATGAATAACTTAGACTTACCATATGGTAAAGTTGAATTAAACTTGCCATATGGTAGAGTTGAACTAAGTTGGCGATATTTTCGAATAGAACATGACGAATAACTTAGACTTACCATATGTTAGAGTTGAATTAAACTTGCCATTTGGTAGAGTTGAATTGAGTTGGCGATGTTTCCAAATAAAACATGAGGAGTAACTTAGACTTGCCATAACGGCAGAGTTGAAATAGGTTTGATCTGGTCAGATTGACACCGACGCCAAGATAGAAAACCTCGGTTAAGAATTGTCTGAATCTAACTTCGGCTAAAAATAGAGATGCATACATAATGTGAACATAAGTGGTACTTAAGTTCACATTAAGGGGCAGGGAGTAGGAATGAGTATAACACTTGTGCAAATTTTTGACAAATTTCACAAGTTGAAGTTATCCGAGATCATTGACAAATGATACTATCTGAAGTGTGTCAATCTAAGATGGGAGTAATGCATTGAACCCAAAGTATAGTTGTCTGAGGTACCCAGTCAAGTTATTAGACTTGGAATGATGGAGTATTGCTAGAAGACAGTTAGTACAAGTGAAGCAACAACACTTGTAAAAACTCAATGAACTATTTTAAAGTGTTGATTGGCTGAGATAAACAGTAAAGGTTTTTGTCCGAGGTGATTGGAATGTTATACTCCGAAGTACGAATGTATCTGATGTGTTTTAACCCGAAATGATTACACAAGTAAATTGTACTTAGGAGAAGTACAAAAATATTCTAAGTATAGAAGCATACAAGACAGTAAAGATAAAGACAAGCATTCAACACTTACGCAAAATGAAAACTTGTTCAATTACAGAGCAGAGGGCACATCGGCCAAAATGAAACTAACATTGTTCAAAAGACAAAAAATCACAACTGTTCAAAAGTGAAAGAAAAAAGTATAACGAAAAACTCTAAGTACTATGATCTTGGGGATTTTCAGCAGACTATCCTGCTTCGGCTATTGATGGTGTTTTAACCTCGGCAGACAGTTGGGCGGGCTTCTCGGTAGTCTTCTCAGCCTCAATCTCAGCGTCAATTTTGCGAAGTGTCTCGTCAAGGCTATTCTCGGCGGTCTGGATCTCGACATCAGAAATTGTCTTTTTGGGAGAGGCACTCTTGGAAATCTCGTCCTCATCCTCTCTGGTCAAGTCTAGGACTTGATCATTAAGGGTTGGGGACTTGGCTCCAACAGCACCCTCAGTCTCTTCGTTGGCTTCCTTCTCTTTGGCTTCGTCATCCAATTCTTTGGGAGAGGGAGGGAAAGGCACGATGAATTGGTTGATGTCTTGGAGACACAAGTCCATAGGAACAGACAGTTGATTGAGGGCTGCAGTCCAGCCGAGGTAATAACCTCTGTTGTAGGCCTGATTGACTTGGACTTTGTAGACGTCACGAACATTGACTTGGCCTTTGGCATAGGCCTTTTCGTCAGTCGCCTTGATCTCAGCCTCTTTGCTCTCCAAGGCCTCCTTCAATTTTTCTTCGGCTTTGGTAGTTTTGACTTTGGCTTCTTTTGCCCCTATCTTCATCACCTCGGCCATAGCCTTAGCTGTCTCAACCCTCTCCTCGGCCTTATCTTGCGCAACGCTGGCAGACTTGGCCTGATCTAGTAGAGCCTTGATCCCAACCTCGACGTTGTTGAGGGAGAAGAGGAAACCAGCAACTTCTTGGGTCATTTGGACCAACTCTTTCTTAAAGGCCTCGACTTTCACTGCATAAGAGTGAGCATACTGAATGGCCTAGAAAGAAAGAAACAAACAAGTTAGTAAAAATTGCTTAAGTGCAAACAGAAAGCCACAATGAAAAAATACAAGTGTTGAGGACTTACCAAGACAAAATGCTGCATCATCAACGTAAAGTTCTCATATTTGCTAATCTCGGCCACGCGATTTAGGTCGGCCAGCAAGAGCACAGCGGTAGAGAAAGCGGCGTTGACCTCAATGCTGTCGATGGCACTGTCGCCAGCTGTCATCGGTTGATCCCCAACCATAATCGCTTGAGCCTAGGGCTCATCCGCTTTGAAAACATTTGGGCCCACTACACCTTTAGACCTCAGCTTCTTTGATCAAGTGGTGTTAGAGGTCTCAGCCTCGGCTGATCTCTTTTCGGGGGTAGGCTACCTCTTCTCAGCCTTGGCCAATTTTGAGATCGGCATTGTGTTCTCTTAAGTCTGTAGGGACCTGTGTTACTGTGGCCTTTACCTTGGCTCGTTTAACTCGTTTAGGTTTTGGATTAGGTTGGGATTAAGATGGGAAAGAATGGACAGTAACCACTCCTGGCAGGTCAGCCAGGAGTTCTTCAACAACAGCTTTACTTTGGCCCATCTCTTCAACTGGAACAGCAACGGTGACCTTAGTGCCAAAATGAATGGCAGAGAGAGTAATCGGTGGGTTCGATGTGTCGGTCACTGAGAAGTCAAGACCTCGGTGTCTTCTACTACGAGTTTTGCTGGCATAAGCGTTTAGAGGAGTTCGGCGTCGGTTCTAGCGTTGGGCTGGACGAATCAATTAAGGGGTAGAAGTGGACAGCTAGTCTACTGGATCAGATGTGGAGGCCTGATCTGGCCTTGGAGATGAAGCAACTGGTGGAGTTGTGGCAGAAGGGAGCATTTGACTTCTCCTGGGGATGTCGGGCAGAGGACTCCGATATGTCGGTATATAGTTGAGAAGGATTGGAGCCTTATGGACTTTGATAGGTAAGCCGAGAAGGCGAACCAAATCTTTGCTTGGCACGTAGGACTGGCGAAAGTTCTTTTCTAGTTGGGGAAGGGCTGCAAAGACAAAGAGAGAACATTAGAACAGATTACCAAAAAGATTTCTGAAATAAAAGAGAAGAGACTTTAGGGGGGGACTAAGTCCTTACCTTTATCATCCCTAAAAACTTCACCGCGTAATGGAAAAAGGTGGAGCTTATCGTCTGGTGCGAACTCCCAATTACCCGAGACAATTAGGTAGTCTTCTCCCACGCCCTTATTTGAGTCTAGAATATCAACTATTAACTTGTACTGAGTAGATCTCAGCTTGAGGTAATATGTATAGCCATGCTTGGTCTTGAGGCTACATATAGTGTGGCAGTATTGGATATCAAACAAAGTAATTCTAGTGTTTTGCAAGTGTGCCAACTTGGCAATGCCTTTGATGATCCTAAAGGAATTTACGGCCAGTTGCATGGGATTCAGTTTGTAGTGATGGAGGACCTCCATAAAGAGGATGTCAAGGGGGAACCTGACTCCACCCTCAATAATGGAGACCACTAGAAAAGGAATATAACCCTCCCCAGGTATGATAGAGTCTTCCTCTCCAGCCAACCGGAGTTGAATGTCGGCTAGAATGGAAAACTCTTGCCTAAAGTATTCTAGTTTGGTTCGGGTGTCTACCCTCCACCCGAACATACCCATAATGTTGGCTTGAGGTAAGCGGTACTGGATTTCAGAGAAAAGTGATTGATATGGTTTTGATAATCTCGGCTAAACCCTAGAGAGCACTAGGGTGAGAGTTTTTGAAGATCAAAGGGAGAATTTTGCTTTAGTTCTCCTTTTTAAAGATTTATAAATCAAATCCCAAACCTAGAAATCTATGCAAGTGAATAATATTCGAAGGTAAGAATTTGGAAACAAACTAGAAAAGCAGAAACAAAACTTGATTCAGAAAGGGACAAAGACAAATACAAATATGACAAGAACTGTGTGTAGACATTCAAGAAAACATACATGATCAGTGCAATGGTGAAGAAATGTAAACAGAAATACGAATGGCAACCAGAGTGCCATCCCAGTATAATAATGGTGTGAGTGTGTCACAAACAGAATATGACCTAAAGCATGAGAAACGGCAAGCATCATTGAAGAAGATTTCATGGCCATGGATGAAAATTGTATATGAGTACAACAGTTCAAAAATAAATTATTCAAAGAACATTGAAAGACAAAAAAAATGAGAAAGAAGAAATCAGGGACTTACCGATTGGAGAAAAAGAAGCAGACATCGGAATGAGGTTCGCCGGAGTCAAACGATGATAGTGACTGGAAATAAACAATAAGGAACTCGCCCGAGGAGTTAAACGAAGCAGTTGTAGAGCTTCGAAAGGCTTGGAAATGGAGGTTTGGGAACTTTAGAGAGAGAAAGTCTGAGCAAAGAGAGAATGCGAGAATGAGAAGTGAAAAGATAGAGAGACAAAGAGAGAAAGAGTTTTTCCAAAACACGAAAAGGCAGCAAAACGCAATGAGGTACCTTGGGTGACATGCCTGTCAAGTAGCACAAGCATAATCGACATGACTTGATGGAGCGTGCCTGGTACGAGCCAGTGGGAAAGGGACACGTGGACAAAACCGTTGAAACGACTATTTGTGACAGCTCATGCACAGTGGGAACTCTTGAAATTCTTGAATTGATGAGGCAATAATCTCGGCTAAAGGAGCGATCTCAATTCAGATGCTTAAAAGAACTTGATTCTTGGTTCTGGATCCATGATATAGTGGCCAGTTGAATCCTGGTCACTTGAAACCGATGAGTCATGATCTCGGTCAGAGAGAAGAATGAATTTTTAGCCAACATGTAGTGTGGACAAACGGTGTAAGTTCCATCAACTCAGGTTGCTGAGATAATAGAACTTAGGGGGCAGTTGTGGGAAAGTATTTTATGAATGATAGCATGTGGCTAAGGTGATGTCGACGTGTTAACTGAGGTGCCACGTTGCCTGGTCATGCTGCCGAGATGATCTCGGCTAGGCCGAGGTTATTTGCGGATATACCGGAATCTATGATAAACAGATAAGGGACAAAAGTCCTAGAACAGGGGAGGATCCCAGTCTAAATAAAGATAAGGCTCAAGAAGAGTTTATCTCTATCTAGATGAGGGTCTAGGGTGAGCATTGAGCCTGAGTCCATTGAAGTGAGGCTTCTAAAGGGATTAGGTCACGGCTAGTTATAAAAGCAAGGCGCAATCGTGGGTCTGAGGTAAGTTTTTTTTTGTGAGTTTAAGTACTATTTGCTATCTGTGAGAGATATTGTTTACTGACTTGATCGTCGGAGTGCTCCCAAGCGGATGAACCATCGCCAAATTCTCATCTTCTTGTTACAGGTTGTTGGGCTTAATCTATTCTGACTATGCTCTCCAGCTGAGTTCTCTGTTTAGTTGTATGGTCGGAAAATTACACCCACAATAAAATTGAACATTTGATAATAGGATGCACACTATATGCCCATAAAAGGGTACACACAATATTTTTTTTCAGAAATGCTTGAGAGCTCGAAACTCTTTAGGCTCGAATACCCCGAATTCAAAACGACGTCGTTTTTGATTTTTTTTTTTTTTCTCCTCATCTTTTATTTGTGAAACGAGACAGAGTGAGGGATGGAGAAAGAGAGAGAAGAGGAGAAAGGAAGAAACGAAAGGGAGAAACGAAACAGATCTTCCTATTCCACTCCGTCGCCTCTTCCTCTTCCATTCCGTCGCCACCGCGCGCGCGCGTGTATGTGTGTGTGTGTGTTTCATCGATTTGGCTTCCAAATCTGTTTTTGATTTTCCAGATCTGCGTGTTTGTGTGGGGGGGTTTGATTTGTTGATGATGATGTGTTGATGATGATTTGTTGGTTATTGATGATGATGATGCTGTGTTGATGATGTTGTGTTGATAATGATGATGTTGTCTTCTTCTTTCTTCTTCTTCTTCTTTCTTCTTTCTTCTTTCTTCTCTTTTGTGATGATACTGTGTTGAGTCGAAAAGGATGAAGAAAAGGAAGAAAAAAAAAAAAAATTCCCAAAACGACGTCGTTTTGGGATTTCGGACGACTCGAGCCACGGAAGATTCGAGCTACCTAACGGGATTGATATTTTGTGATAGATATAAATGTAGATGTACACAGAACAAATATGATACTATTTTGACGTGAACTGTTCTATTTTTTTTTCTTTTATTGCTAAATGGTTCCTTTACGTTGCTCAAAATCCAATGTGGAAAGAGTTTTGAATTTCACTTGCAAAATTTAAAAAAGTGAAACTAAACAATAGTCACTTTTCCAAAAAATGTTTTCAAATCAAATTTTGAAAAATAACCCAAAAAAGTGAACCAAATACGGTGATTAATTTTAGGGTTAAATTTATTTTTCTCCATCGTGGTTTGGGGATAGAGTATTTTATTCCTCCATGGTTCAAATATAGTTAGAAAGCCTTTATGTGATTTTAGACTAAAAGTTTTTCATCCAAATTAACGGAGGGTATATCACACATACCATTTTTTTAGAGTAGGTTTCGTTTTGTAAAAAATAAAGTGAAATTTATACAACAAAAAGATAATTTTATTACAATTTTCTCCAAATCTAAAATTAGATTAATATGCTAATTAAAATATAATATAATTAAGGACTGATCTAAAATATAAAATATAATTAAGAATTTATCTAAAATATAATTAAATAAAAATATAAAATAAATAATAAGTAAAAACTAATCTACAATATGATTAAATTAAAATTAAATTAACATGTTGAAAAAAATAATAAATAATTTAGCATTTAGAATTAATTGTGATATAAAATATAATTAAATTAAAATTAGATTAAAAAATAAGGAATTACAATAAATAATTAAATATTTAGGATTAATTGTGACCTAAAATATAATTAAATTAAAATTACAATAAAAAGTTAACAATTATAGTAAATAACTAAAAGTTTATAAGTATTGTGATTTAATTGAATTAATGTTAGACATTATAAATTATGTGTATGAGAGAAGGAAAGAAAGAAAATAATAATAAATTTTTTTTTTATAAGATTTGAGGTTATTATAGTCTCTTCACATCTATGGTTAATGATATTAACGGTTGCATTTTTGTCCATACCACATGGGGGTTTTCTTGCTATATTTGAATGATAGAGGGTAAAGTACTCTTGTCTCAAATCACAAGAGGATAAAATGAATTTTACCTTAATTTTAACCTTCAATTTAGATGGAATGATCAAATTGAAATTAGAGTTAAAGTGTAGAATCAAATTGTTCAAATTAAAAAGTAAAAATTGAATCAAACTATAAGAGTAAAAAGTATAATTAACCCAATAGAAAAAAAAAAAAAAAAAAAAAAAAAAGAGGCCATAGTTTAGGTAACCCTTTTAAAACTTGGCAATCTATATAAGACTAATCCAACAGAAGAATTTGTCACATTTCAGCTTTGAGAATTACTATGAATTTGATCTTGTCAGCAAAGAAAGACATGCTGTGACTTTTGGCAAAGCAAGATTCTTTACTTGACAAAGAAAAATGTAATATAATGAAGTAAATTTTCTTTACTTTAATTGATTTCTATTTAATCAATTTGAATCTCTGAAATCTGGATTTTCAAATGTAAGAGCAGGGTTCCCAAAGAATCTATAGCACAATTTTTACTTTATTTTTCAAATCAATTACTTAAAAAAGTAGAAAAAAATTTATTTTGTAAGCCTACACACAACATAAAATAAAATGCATAAAAACATTAGTAATACCCATCCATCCAATGCAAAAACAGCCATAAGGCCATTATATAACTGTCCCTCTCAAACTACCCAAGTTTGGTTGAGCATACAAAGGAGATGACATAAAAAAAAAAATTCATAGAGACTTGCAACTTCACATTATCAAAAGACTTGCTTAATATATTCGTTCACCCACTTGATAGGTAAGTGAATATTACTTTCCTCCTATCTAACTAATTCTTTTGCTAGAATGTACGATTTTAAGTGAGATCCAAAATAATAAGAGAACCAATTATATAAGAGGATGTGATTATATAAGAGGATGTGAGAGGTGAGTGAACAAAATCAAACACGAAAAAACCTACGTGAGATTTTCCCACTAAATTAAGCAGTGAGGTGGTAACTAGGTAGCATATATATATGATATATATAAGTCAATTATCTGATGAAGAAGGGTCATGAAGATTCTTTTATTTTTCTTATTGGTAGTGATATTTTCGGATCAAAACCCGATTAATCTGTAAAGGTGTACAGACCCTTGGTAAAGAGTTTTTCACAAATACACCACTGTCAATTCAAGATTTTTTTCTGAATCTAATAGTTCTAAGGAATTGTTAGTACCTAAAAGGTTGGAGGCCTTGCGACTAGGCTAAACCCTTAGGGTTAAAAAGGGTCATGATGATGATCATGGGAAGAAGAAGGTTGGTTGTGAATGTGGTGGTGATGATGATGATCATCATATAGTGAGGAAGAGGGACAAACCCATCATCAATGTCTTTGAGATCCTCAGGAAGAATTTGGTAGTGAAGCTTGACTTGTTCAATGCTCTTATTTGGAACCTCTGATGCAATCTTTTTCCATTCCTCTTCAGAGCCACTCTTCAAGTACTTCGCTATCGCATTTTCAAACTGTCTTCTTTCCCACTCCATACCACTTCTTTTGAACCTACTACTGCGGCCATTCTCTCTCTCTCTCTCTCTCTCTCTCTCATACTGAAAATTTTCTAGACCATACAAACATATATATATATATTGCGGAATTGTGAAGTTTCCAAGAAAATCAAGGTCATACATGGTATTGTCTAGACAAGGTCATATATGGTATTGTGAAGTTTCCAAGAAAATCAATGTTTTTTAATATTGACCTTGATTCAGTAATTGTCTAGACCATACAAACATTTTTTTTAGAGGAATTGTGTCACCAACACGATCTTAATCCTTTCTTCCTTTCTTTCTTTCTTTCTTTTAAAAAACAAATTACATATTAAAAAAAAAAAAAGGTATATGATCTAGCCTCAACATTATTTCATAGGCAAATGCTATTTTTGGAGTTGGTACATAATTTAATACTTCAATATTATTGACTTTCAAACTTAATATCATATATCAGTTGATTAATAATATTCATCAAATGAATTATAAATTAGAGTTTACATGGTGTTTTGTTTTCAGATTGGGATAAGCTTCCCTCCATATAATCATGTCTTCATGCCTTTCTATAATCCTCTTGTGGGCCTCAATTCGAACTCCGATGATTTGTTTCTCTTATAAGTCCTACAATTAAGGTCGTTCATACAAAAAAATAAACTTCATCAAACAACTGTAAATATATAAAAAAAAATTACATTTCGTTTTATGAAATGAATGGTAAATATGATTGTTAATTTAAATCATTCATTTTATAAAATAAAATGTAATTTATTCATTTGTTTATTGTTGTCCAATGAAGTTAGTATTTTGCATGAAGAATCTTTACTGTGAGATTTATGAGGTAAACTGTTCAAATTATTAATATAAAAAAAAAATATGAAAAGATAAGGTATGGAGAGAAACTTATCCCTTTCAGATTTCATAGGAATAATGAAGTAAAACCTATTTTGTTCGACTCATCATATTAAACATGGTCCAACTCTGTCCAAGACAACATATATTTTAGACCAAACAAATATGTTTAAGGAGAAATTGCATTTCAGTGGAGCATTGAGAAAAAAAATTAACATTTTTATGATGGTGCAATTTTTCTGTGTGTATTGTACAAATTCATTTATGTAATTGACACAACTCTTCCTATATGTCACAATTACACTAAAAAAAAATCATTTATAGTGCAATTTCTTTCCACTACTCCATATGTTTACAATTTCCCCTATAATTAACCCAACAACACCTTACTAGGTGGAATCACAAAATTTTAATAACTAGCCTACTAGTAACAACTAGGGCCGTTTGTTTTGGAGTATGAAAGGGGAATTGGGATTAGGATAGCTGTGGATCCCATTTAATGTGTTGTTTGTTTATAGAGTTGAGGAAGGGACTGCTAAGC
This sequence comes from Camellia sinensis, assembly GCF_055761805.1. Taxonomy (NCBI): domain Eukaryota; kingdom Viridiplantae; phylum Streptophyta; class Magnoliopsida; order Ericales; family Theaceae; genus Camellia; species Camellia sinensis. The sequence continues at coordinate 96,463,407 of NC_138962.1, forward strand.
CGAAGGGCTTAGGATAAGCCTTGCAGATGGGATTCGGATGGACCTCCAGGACTTTGTATTAGAAAAATAGTCCAGCGGACTAGAAATTTTTTATTTTTATTTATTTTTTATTTTATTTTTTACATGTCGGACATTTTTTTTTTGAACATTAATGTTTAATTTTTTGTATTTTTTGTTGAGTAAAAATCATTATTTTATTTATTTTCTTTTTTCTGAAATTTTTTTATTTTATTTTTATTTTTTAATTTTTTTTACATATTGGACATTTTTTTGAAAACATTAATGTTTAATGTTTTTGTATTTTTTTTATTTTTTTTATTATTTTATATTTATTTTATATAAAAATAATTTAACAATCCCTACACTAACAACTATCATAAAAACAAACACAATTTTACTTAATCCCCTCATTATCAATCCCCTCACTATTAATCCTCTTACTATCAATCTCCCCATTCTACCTCTAAAAACAAACGGGACCCTAGGGGTTAGGTGGTTGCCATGTGCCATGCGCAATTGTCATTGTTGTGTGTTTTATGGAGGCCATTTCATATTTCACTTCAATAATTTAAATTATTTAATTTTTTAAAATATATTTAGTAGAATATATTTGTAAAAAATAAATTTGATCAGATATTCATAATCCTTTCACCAAATTACATTCGTATTTAATTTTATATTTCAAATTGATATCTAAAAAAATGAATGGTAAGTGATTCAACTATAAAATTAAATATAAATATGATTTGATCAAAAGAGTATCAATATTCGATCAACTTGATATTTTAAAAATATATTCTATGTGAATTTTTTACGTTATTCTACTCTATCAAATGTTTATGGTCAAATAAGTTTAATAAGTTCATATATTTTTTATTACCATATCTCATGCTAGTTTTGGTCTTTCTCTCCCCCTAAATTTTTGTTTATACTTTCTTTTAAAAAAAAATTTAGTCCATTATTTTATTTTTTTGTTGTTCCAAAATGCATGTTCAGTTTGAAAAGTCAACTTTAAATGTAAAAATTTTCAAAATTGTCCCTTGTAAGTAGTTAATGTTTTAAATTTTGAATTCAAGTGTAATAATTATCTGTCTCCTTAAAATGTTGTTTCTCAAAGACTACAGTTTCTCTCTAATCTAAAATTAGATTGGACAGTGTTATTGGGACATGGTGGGCTTGATTCTGAGTCCATCTCGATGATACGAACCGTTCAATATTTAAAACTCGTCGAGTACATTCAAAAAATTACGTTAATCAGGTAACGACAGTCATTTCATCATATTGCATCTATTTCAACGGCAATTATGATTTTAAAAATAAATCGTAGACACAAATGCAAGCTGATCAAGTGACTATTGAGGTTCGATTAACGTGATTTTTTACAAGAATGATATACTCAATGAGATCTACATATTAATCAGTTCGAATCATCGAGATAGACTAGTAGTCGAGCCGACTGTGGCCCAAAAACACCATTCAATCCATTTTCAGATTGGAGAGGAACTAGACCTTTTCTCAAAGGGGACTATCAAAATGGGACAAAGGAAGTCGTATTACTCTTTCTAACCCTTGCATTTATAGGTATTCGGTGTACCTAACCAAACCATTATAGTATGTTTTCTCTCAACTTATCTTAAATTGATGACGCTCTCATATTCTACAAATATATTCATTTTTAATTATATCTTTCATTGTCTAATCACACATCTAAATATTCTCATCCCAGTTATACTTATTTTCTAGACGTATTATTTTTAGGAGTGATGCTACATTTCTTTAATTTTGCACCCTAATTCCATTTCTAATAGCGTGGTTCACTCTCATGTGAAGTAGCTCCACACTTTGAAGAAAGTTGACTGCTTGTTATTATTTGTCACCTCATTAAAAGTGCAATTGAGGATGATGAAATAGGGGGATGAAACATTTCTCTATTTTTAGTTTTCCAACATTCCATCCCATAAAGAACATTGTTGGCCTATGGATGTTATAGAATTTTTCTTTCAATTTTGTAAACATTCGTTGATAACATAACATGTCAGACAATTTTCATTAATTCTATAGATTACATCTTTAACCTCACCACCCTGATTAATGTTTTGAACGGATTGGTTCGATGGTAAAATCTTGATCTAATAATCTTCAGATTATGGGTTCAAATTACGGGACAATCACTTTGTATACTATGTCAAATATTAGATGTGTACCTAATCTCTTCCCTCTCAAATACACATTAATGTATATTAATTAGGCACCTTTTTTTTTTTTAATTGCTACTGTCCCTACAATTAGCACTCCAATTACTTTTCATGTATTTAGTTTTATTTGTACTAATTTAAACTCAATTGACTAGAGTGTTTCCCTCCAGTTTTCCAAATTAGTGTTTTTTCTTTTCTTTTTTTTTTTTTCCGTCTTACTATTATCGACTTGAACAATATAATCTACACATAACATACATCATGGGCTAGGATTGTTCATAGGTCGGTTTGTTCATAGGTGGGTTTGGTTCATTTCGACATTAAATTTAGAACTAACTTAGTCATGATTGATTTTAAATTTTTAGATTCAGAACTAAACCAATCATGTATTAGAATCAACCGAACCCAATATAACTCTGGTTGGTTCGAGTTGGAATTACGATTCCATTATATTAAAATTAAGTCAATCAATCAATAATAAATAATAAAAATAAACAATTGTTTAACATTTAAACATAAAACAAACAAAGAGGAAAACATTATTTGAAGTAAGCTAGTGCAAATTAAATTTAACTCAAATTTAAATATAATCATTATAAATTAAACCTATTAATATAACAAATGCAAATTAAATCGAAATCCAACTCAAGTTTCTAATGTTTTATTTGTTCACCTAATAAGTATTGTATGTGAAAAAATTTATTATAATAGACAAATTAGGTGAAGTCTTGTTAATATAAATAAAATGTTAAAATATATATACATATATAAGTTCGATTATCGAGTTGATTCGATTTAACTAAGAGCCAACCCAATTATATCAACTTAATGATTTGTAGAGCCAAAATCAAATCAATACATTCAAAAACCAACCCAAGTCAACCCAATTCAAAAAAGATCGATTTGATTTGGTGCTTCAATTCACTGAGTAATTTGCACATCCCTAGGCTATCATCGTAAATGTGTTTAGCCAATTCATAACAGATACAAATAGATAAGGACTCAACATTGACAATTGAAGCAACACTCCAGTGACTGAAAATTCACCAACTTATCCTATAATTGATCAAATTATAGTCACAAATTTATCGTACATATCTTTTGTCATATTTTATCATATCAATATACGATTTGATCATGCCCCTTTTTAACTGATTTTCACCATATTTCATCTCAAGACATCCTATTATGAAAAAAATTAAAATATACATATATATATATTTATATATATAACCTATTATATGCAGATCTCTCAGTTTCTCTGTATTTTTCTATTAACAAGAACTCAATTTATAAAATGAAAATAGTTTAATTTATAAAATGAAAATGCCCATTAGTCATCTATCTTAAAATAAACACTAACAAGAGGCAAATGATTCACTAACTTATCAAATTATAAGAATTTCACACCATGGGCCAAATATCAGTTCGTATCGACATAAGAATATAATTTCTTTTTTTTTTTTTTTTTGGTTATTGAAAAAGTTCTCAACAATAACAATTAAAAGAATAAAAAACAGAACACACAACTAGCTACATGATTATGTTCCAACTCCTAATAACCTTTTGTTAGACCATTTTAATATCTTTTATTTATTTATTTATATATTTTGTTCATGAATTTTCTTTTGTCTTGTTCATGAATAGAGATTCATTGTTTTAGTGATCTTTTGTCTTGTTCATGAATCATGAATGGAGATTAATTAGAATTCATGAACTTGGTGGTAAGTTAATATTTGGATACACTCTCCATTTTCTCTAGGTTCATGGTCATTATTATTTTTTGGTGTATTTTGTAAAGTCCTAGTTGCCTATAAATAGTTCCTCTCATCTACTATTTTCTACACCAACATACCAACTATTTTCTATATAAGAGAGATTACTAGTAAAGAATGGTACTTTTCTTGGTGGAACTTTGGGTTCACCATCTTGTGTAGAGTTGGCCTGAACCATACGACAAGTGGTCGGACTGTTGTATCTTGGAGAGGACAAGTCATAGTTTTGTGACTGCTGCATCGATATTTGGATTCTTCCTACCGTAGTGGGCTTGATCTCCTTAAAGATAACGAGATATCTGTGCCTCAGCCTGATCTATTTGTATCTCATTTTCTTTGCATTATTTATCAATAAAATATAATTTTTTTTTGTTATTTTCACCAACAATTTTAAGGAGATCAACCATGGATCAAGTATCAGAAAAAACCAATAATGGAATTGGTGATCTCAACAAGCCTTTCAAGTTCAAGGGAGTTCATTTTAAGAGGTGAAAAGGAAAAATTCTTTTTTACCTCAGCCTTTTAAAAATTGCATATGTTCTTACCGAGAAGAACCCAAACAAAATCCCAACCGAGGAGATGAATGATGAAGACTACGAGGCACATGAAGCAAAAGTGGCTTCCTATGATACAGATGAGTGTAAATGTCGCTTTTATCTCTTAAATTGCCTTGTTGATCAATTTTATGATTACTATGACACCACTTACACTTCTGCAAAGAAAATTTGAAAAGCTTTACAGACTAAGTATGATACTGAAGAGGCAGAAGCAAAAAAATATGCAACTAGCCGCTTTATTCACTTCCAAATGGTGGATGGAAAATCTGTTGTGGAGCAAACACAAGATTTCCAAATAATAGTTGCAGAAGTAAGATCTGAAGGCATCAAGATTGGTGACAACTTGGTAGTCGCAGGACTTGTTGACAAGCTACTGCCATCTTGGAGAGAATTCTAAAAGAGCATGCGCCACAAACAAAAGGAGACTTCCTTAGAGGCGTTGATTACTCGGATCTAAGTTGAAGAGAAGGCTAAAGGCCAATATGCATTAATAACACAAGTGGGTAATGAGAATTCTACCACAAAGGTAAACTTTGTTTCAGCAAATAATAACTTGCCCAAAGGTCAAAATTCCAAGAATGCTTATTTGAAGCCTTATAAAAAGAATATAAAGACTTATGGTAAACCTCACAATAAATAGATTAATCCAAATAAGAACCAATGTCCATCACCTCCAAAAAAATTTACATGCTTTGTCTGTGGCAAAAGTGGGCATATTGCTTGAACTTGCAAATTTTGAAAACATGCACATGCCTTAAAGGCTAACGTTATCGAAAAGCCATTTGTGGCAATGATTACAAATATTTGCGTGGTTAATTATGTGGAAGGTTGGTGGGTAGTGTGACAACCCTCACATCTGATTAGTGCTAATCTATGATTAAGCATGATAAGTAACTGATAAGAATGATATCCTGAATCGATTGTATGAGTGTATTGTTTTGAATGCATTTCTATCTGTTTGATTTATGAATGAATCTGTTCATGTTTTATTTTCGAACTGCAAATTGAAAGCCTTACCGACGACCGAATCTGAAATTGATTAGTGTGATATACTAATTAGGATTTATGTGATTTTACGGTAGGTTTAATTAAAATTTGATTTGGAATGATTAAATTAGATTAAATAATGTTAAATTACATTAGTTGAGTTATTTACATGTTGAGCCATCTAGTGGGCCACTTTCATTAGCATATTGAGGCTTAATTCATATACTTAGACATATCATTCCTCATCTCATTTGAAGACTAACCGTGAGCAAGAGAGGGAGAGTAGAAGATGTTTGGTTTCAATAAGAATTAGCTTGGAAATATGAAGACTTGAAGAGTGATTGCAAAATTAAGCTTCCATACCTAGAATTCAAGACCTAAGGTAGGAATTCACCTTCTTATTTATGAAATGAAGTTGTTTCTTGCATGGTTGATGGAAAGGTTAGTAATTTCAGTCAAGGATTAGCTTAATGTGTTAAATTGAGAGTGATTTCATGCATGCATGTTCATATCATAGCATTTTGAAGTTGTTCTTCATGAAATTCTTACATGCAAGTCCATATTTTGGTAGAGGTCCATGAATTCACAATGATTTTGAGCTCAACATTGCATTTGATCTTGTTTTAGAACATTAGAGCTCTTGGAAACTCGTGCATGTATGATTTTGCATTATTCTTTATATTTACACTTAATTTTATGTTCAATTGGCTTACTTTTGGGCTTGATTTCATAAATTGATCTTTGAAACATGTTTTACTATGAGTCTTCAAGTGTTTTCCAGAAAATTAGCCCAAAAGAATCGAGTTTGAAGCTTTAGAAGTTGAATTTTGTGCTTGAGGATCAATCTGGAAATTCCAGATTTTGGATCCACGCTCGAGCGGAGGACTTTACGCTAGAGCGTACACTCTGAGTACATACACTTCCAGTCGAGCGTAGGAAGTCACGCTCGAGCGTGAAATGCATATGCCCAGAAGTTCGTATGTTTTGCAGTCCGCTCGATCAAGAGAATTCACGCTTGAGCGACGGTCTACATCTCATGCTCGAGCGGAGGTCGAGCGTCCGTCGAGCGTGAAAATCGTGCATCCAGCACCTTTTTTATGAGTTTACAATCCGCTCGAGCGAAGGAAGTCACGCTCGAGCAGAGCTCTATTGTCTGCATGTCCACTCGAGCGTAGAAAGCCACGCAGCCACGCTCGAGCGTGGACCCCTATTTTAGCAAAAATTTGAAAAGTATTTTAAAGTGCATTTTTGCATCCTCATTTCATCCTAGGCATTCCTGCGCCTAGTTTAAGGCATCTTAATGAGGATAATGTTATAGAACCACACCAAGTCTAGATAAGGGGCTAAGTTATTGATTCCCTAGTGCGTAACTTAGTGTGTGTTCATTCTGTAATTGTGTAGGGTTGGCATCCGAGGACGCTCATTAGCCTATCTGTAGCCCAGTGCTCTGTGAGTAACAAGTTGTAAAGATATGTTCAATTATGATTATTTTCTGAATGATCAACTGTACTGCTTATTGAAATGCTATTGTTCAATGAATGAGTGTTTGTGCTATTTGTAAACTGTACTCGTGGCATCCATAGCAACTTACTGTTATCTCTGTCAGTTTCCCTGTTGGAACTACAACTGTTTACCGTTATGATGGCCATTAACTGACTGTTCGGTCTGTTAAGACCTACTGTACTGTTTTGCTATTGGATGTACCACATATGACTGCTTTGGTTTCTAAATGGCTGATATGATTGTTTAATTACTGAAAGGACATTCATTCTTAACCTCTTTATACAACTGTTATTCACTGGGCTTTAGCTCACTGTTTATATTTATATGTAGGTGTCCAGGCACCGGACCGCAGCTAGGAGCGTCAGGCTAAGCTCTTGTTTTGTCAAGCCAACCATTGTGCCTCACCTTGAGGTTCCAAGTGCTACCGAGCCAAGGCTGTGTTGGGGTGTTTAGATCCATCCCTTTTTGTCTCTGTTTTGTATTAACTGTTTAGACTTGACTATACAATTATAGTTAGGGATTTGGTCCCTCATATGGATGTTTGTATATATGTCGCATGTACATATGTTTTGGTTATCAATGTGGCATGTTTATAAAAAGTCTTTTTGTATCCAGAATATCACAGCTCATTGGACATCTTTCATTTACTATTTTGGCTTCTGCCAGCCCTTTTACTCTGTAATACTGTCATTACTGTTAAGTAGGCCTTCGGTAATCACGGATTACTGGCCGGTTACGGTGCTAAACCCATAGGGGCGGGTTTGGGTCATGACAGGTAGATTCTGGTGCCAATAGACATGTTTGTTATGATCAAGCTTCATTCAAGATGTATACTCCTTTTGATAATGAGAAAACAATTATGTTTGGTGACTCTAGTCAAACCAAGATACTTGGGAGTGGTGAGGTTGATCTTAAGTTCACCTCTAGACGTGTGCTTACTTTGAAAGATGTGCTTTATACACCGTCTATGAGGAAGAATTTGATGTCAAGTTATTTGTTGAATAAGGCTGGTTTTAAGCAAATTATAGAATCTGATCAATATGTGATTACCAAGAAGGGTATTTTTGTTGGTAAGGGTTATGCTTGTGATGGGATGTTTAAATTGAATATGGAGATTAATAAACCATCTACCAATTCGGTTTACATGTTGTCTTCTATTAATTTTTTGCATACTCGCTTGTGTCATATTAACAGTAAAGATGTGAGAATCATAAGTAGTTTAAGATTAATTCCTAAAGTGACAAAAAATTTTGAGAAATGTGAAGTTTGCAGTAAAGCGAAAATTACTAAGAGGCCTCATAAAAGTGTTGAAAAAAATATCGAATTGCTAGAATTATTTCATACTGATTTGTGTGAGTTTGAAGGAATTTTAACTCGGGGTGGTAACTGATATTTTATCATTTTTATTGATGATTTTTTAAAATACACAAACGTATATTTATCAAAAAATAAAAGTGATACTTTTGAGAAATTTAAAGAATTCCTTCTTGAAATGAAAAATCAATTCGGTAAAAAGGTTAAGAGAATTAGAAGTGATAGAGGCTGGGAGTATAAATCTCTTGGATTCAACTCTTTTGTTCAGTTATTGGGAATTATTCATGAGACTACTCCACCATATTTACCTTCATCTAATGGCGTAGCTGAAAGAAAAAATAGAACGTTAATTGACTTGATAAACGTTATGCTTATTGATTCAGGTGCTCTCTCAAATCTTTAGGGCGAGACTATTTTGACAGCTTGCCATGTGATAAATAAAGTGCCACACAAAAAGACTAAAACTGCACCTTATGAGTTGTGGCGGGAGCATAAACCAAATCTAGGTTATTTGAGGGTTTGGGGTTGTTTAGCGTTTATGAGGCTTGCAGATCCTAAACGACCTAAATTGGGTGAATGAGCTACCACCTGTGCTTTTCTTGGGTATGCGTTGCATAGTACAACTTACAGATTTTTTGATATGAAAAATAATATTATTTTTGAATTAGATGATGCTATTTTTCATGAAAATTAATTTCCTTTCAAATCTAGAAATGGTGGAGACCAAATAATTTTTGAAAATATTTTATCTATGCCTAACTCTTCTACTCTATCTCAAATTTTTCAAAAACAAGAAAATTCTCAAATCCAACCAAGGAGGAGTAAACGACCTAGAGTTGAAAAAGATTTTGGCCCTGACTATTATTTTTACAATGTTGAAGAAATTCCTCTTACGGTGCAAAAAGCTTTATCATCACCTAATGTTATTTTCTGGAGAGAGGTTGTAAATGATAAGATAGATTCACTACTTTCAAATAAAACATGAAAGCTAGTAGATTTACCTCCAGGTTGTAAAACTATTCGGTGTAAATGGGTCCTTCGTAAAAAACTTAAACCGAATGAAACTATAGATAAATATAAAGCGAGACTTGTCGCTAAAGGTTTTAAACAACAAGTTGATCTTGATTTCTTTGATACTTTTTCTCCGGTTACTAGAGTTATATCCATTAAACTGTTGATAGCAGTGACTGTGATTCATGATTTAAAAATTCATCAAATGAATGTAAAAACAGCATTTTTAAATGGAGATCTAGATGAAGAGATTTACATGGACCAAACTGAAGGTTTTATGGAGCCTGGCCAAGAAAGCAAGGTGTGTAAGCTAACTAAATCCCTTTATGGTTTACAACAAGCTCCTAAACAGTAGCATGAGAAATTTGGTTCTTGCATGCTTGAGAATGGCTATAAGACTAATGAATGTGATAAGTGCATATATTATAAAACTTGTGAGAATGCACATGTGATTATTTGCCTATATGTGGATGATCTATTTATCTTTGACTCTAATTTACATATTATAAATGAGATTAAAAATATGCTTAATAGCCACTTTGATATGAAAGATCTTGGTGAAGCCAATTTATTTTGCGAATTAAAATTGCCAAGACTAAGGATGGTATTTTTCTTGATCAGTTGCATTATGTTGAGAAAATTTTAAAAAAAAATATAACTTTTTAAACTGTGAACATGTTGCTGCTCCTTTTGATGCAAACATACATTTATCTGTTGTAACAATGAAAAAGAAGTGATTAATCAAAAGGAATATGCTAGCATAATTGGTAGTTTGAGATATGCTACTGACTGTACTAGACCTGATATTGCATATGCTGTTGGAGTACTTAGCAGGTTTACTAACAAGCCAAGTCGAGATCATTGGCTGGCCATAGGAAGATATGAGATATTTATCTAGTACCAAAAATTATGGTTTGTTTTATAACAAGTATCCTGCGGTACTTGAGGGATATAGTGATGCCAATTGAAACACTTAGTCAGGTGATTCTCTCTCTACCTCGGGTTTTATTTTTACCTTAACAGACTACAATTGTTAATTATACTATGGAAGCTGAGCTTATAACGTTAGTTTCAGCATGTGAGGAAGCGAATTGGTTGAGAGATTTGTTACATGAAATCCTTCCTCCGGTGTTAATTCGTTGTGATAGCACTGCTGCTATCGGTAGAGTAAACAACCATTTTTATAATGGTAAATCCAAACCTATTCGAAGGAAATACAGTAATGTGAGATCCTATTTGAATAATGACATCATAACTGTGAATTATGTAAGATCTTGTAATAATCTTGCGGATCCGTTAACCAAGGCCTTGGCGAGAGATAGGGTTTGGAATACATCAAGGGGGATGGGTTTGAAGCCTATAAAATCATAAACCATGTATGAGGATACCCAACATAGGGACCAGAGATCCTATAACTAGGTTCAATGGGAAGAACGAATTATATGGTGGTTGTAAAAAATGTACTCCTTAATATTTTGTTGTCCATCCCTATGATGTAAGTGCATTTGTCCTGTAATGTTGGAGGGTTAAGTTTTTATATTCTTAATGAAATTCTGTAGCTCTTGTTGAGTGGGGTGTGTCAATTACAGGAACATCCTTGACAGATTTCACTTATGTGGGCATGCAAGTGGGGCCGTTTTTTGTGAGAACAAGGCCTATTCTCAAATATGCTTATGAAAACTGGGATAAGCACAAGGCCGTAATGTGCTGGCCTTTAAAAACTCATGTCAACACCTGAATTATTATGTGTAAGCAGTAATACTTTATTTCCCCTAAGTAGTCATAGTTCAAGTCTGAGACCACTACTGACTCTGGAGTAAAGGTTGTTGTTTCACTAATGAAGGTTCAATACAGAGCACACCTTCAAGATGCATACTAGTCTATCTTTGTTTGGTAATCTCTCTTGTCCTTGTTAATATTAAAATAAGTAGGGGATTGTTGGACCATTTTAATATCTTTTATTTATTTATTTGTATATTTTGTTCATGAATCTTCTTTTGTCTTGTTTATGAATCTCATCTTGTTCATGAATGGAGATTAATTAGAATTCATAAACTTAGTAGTGAATTAATACTTGGATACACTCTCCATTTTCTCTAGGTTCATGGTCATTATTATTTTTTGGTGTATTTTGTAAAGTCCTAGTAGCCTATAAATAGTTCCTCTCATCTACTCTTTTCTATACCAACAAACAAACTATTTTCTATACAAGAGAGATTACTAGCAAAGAATGGTGTTTTTCTTAGTGTAGCTTTGGGTTCACCATCTTGTGTAGAGTTGGCCTGAACCATATGACAAGTGGTCAGACTGTTGTATTCTGGAGGGGATAAATCATAATTTTGTGATTGATGCATCGGTATTTGGATTCTTCCTACCACAATGGGCTTGATCTTTTTAAAGAAAACAAGATATCCATGCATCAGCCTGATCTATTTGTATCTCATTTTCTTTGCATTATTTATCAATAAAATATAATTTTTTCTAGTACTTTCACCAATACTTTTCATTTCTTTTTAGGAGACCAATGCAACAAAATAAATATAATAGTTAACTAGCCCAGTGATTGGAATCTCAGATTGAAAGAGTAGAAGTTCAACAAAGCATTGCAAATTGCTTGTAAACAGTTGAAAGAACATATACCAATTTGTAAGCAGTACATACTGTTGGAACAATCTTCTGTTTAAAATAAATAAATTGAAACAAATCAAACAAATAAAATAAATTACGTACCGAATTTATTTTACTAAACCGAATAAATATTTAAAAGATCAAGTCAGGTGTGTGGCACTTTATCCTTAAGACAGATTCGCCTCGCTATGGTGCTTACAGATAAATGGCGTCTATCTTCCAGGATACAATGATCTTCACAAATTGTAGTAGTACTTCAAACAATTTGTACGGCAAACAAAACCTGTATTATATACTCTCTTAATTTTTTTTCCTAAAAATAATATGAAGAATAATGCAAAGAGAGAGCAAAACCAGGAAGGGAACATATTTTTTCTGGATGGTTTTTTGATACCAGAACACTGCTGGAAATGCTGGTATTTATAGGCAATTTTGACAGTCCCGAACAAGTCTTATTGAATGAACAAGTATGAAACTGTTTTGAACAGATACAGTTCAAAATTCCAACAGATCTGTAGCAGTTTCAAATTTGAATCTGTCTGGTAATTTTCCGAAACTGCTGGGAAACTCTGCTGGGCAGTTTCTGGCAGTTAATACCTGTCGAAATTTCGGACTGAATGAGGTAAAAAATGGACATAAAATTAAATTCAATTTTAACACACAATTTGAATTTAATTTCATTAAAAATTTCTAGAAAAAATTCAAATAAATTTTGTTCAAAAAATTAATATAAGAACCGACCCACAGTCGCGCCGGCATGGCTCGGCCGGGCCTGCCGGCCGGTCGAACGGGCGGCGACGGTGCCTGCATGCGTATGTAGTGGTTTGAGCCAATGTTCTATTTGTTCATAACTCCTCCCTTTTACAAACTTGGGAGGCCCCATGGGGCCCAACCCAAGTGTTGCCACCTAGAACTTATATACACACATAAGTTCTCTTAAGTTTTCAATATAGGACAAGCCTTACAAGGAAACCCACATTTAATTCTTTAAATGTTCATTCCACGAATTCGAAAACGATGTCAACTTCTCATTCACTCATAAATGGTTTTGACGAACCGTCTTCACCATGTGACTTACCATGCGATAAGGAACACGCCACCTCTTTGGACCTACCCCAAAAGACGTATGGGGGCCATCCAAATTTGGGCTCAAAATTGGCCCAAAATAAATCTATATAAACCAAATTTTTCAACAATCCCCCACATGAATGGAATTTGACGGAAAGAAAATGCAACAACATGATCTAATTACAGAGAGTACAAAATTGGGAATATTCTACAAAGGATAGGTAACTTTTGGCTTTGAACCATCCTTTGTGAGACACTATCAGATTTATTAGCTAACCAGTGAATATGATGTCTTGAACTGTTCAACCATTTGTGTAAACCAAGACAATAGAACTCACACAGTATATTACCAGACACAGTTTAGTTCTCACTATTGTGTTCATTTTGGCCTTGAACAACCTGGTCTTTCATGAGTGCTCTAAAGACTTGTAGCCCTTCACAAATCTCATAGAATCGGCCCAGTTCACACTCATATAGGTGATTCTTTTGAAGAGTATCCTGCCATACTCCACTAGGTATACCTAGATATAAGAATCATTAAAAGTATTACTTAACCTAAAACATTGTAGACACTATTTCATCATAGAAATGGGTAGGAGTTTGACTCTCCAATGATCCTTCTAATCATACACAACTCGGTTGTCCCTTTAAACCTAAATCTTGGGATCTCCAGTCAACTAGGTTGGGTTGCCGTTGTGGTAACTCTTATTTAATAGGCTTAAGTCACATTCCCCTCGATGAATTTTCAACTAACTCTCTTGCTAACCTTTTGGTTAGTGGATCCGCTATGTTGTCTTGAGACTTTACATATTCAATGTAAATAATTCCATTAGAGAGTAGTTGTCGCATGGTGTTATGTCGACGACAAATGTGTCGTAACTTACCGTTATACATATGACTCTGTGCTCTACCTATTGCAGATTGACTATCGCAATGTATGCATATAGCAGGCATTGGTTTTGGCCACATTGGAATATCTTCAAGGATGTGGCGAAGTCATTCTGCTTCTTCCCCAGCTTTATCTGAAGCTATGAATTCTGATTTCATAGTAAACCTCGCAATGCAAGTCTGTTTGGAAGATTTCCAAGATACAGCCGCCCCACCAAGAATAAAGACATATCCACTGATGAACTTTGAGTCTCTAGTATCCGATATCCAGTTTACATCACAATATTCTTCAAGTACTATTGGATATCTAGTATAATTTAGTCCAATGTTACAAGTAAATCGAAGATATCTTAGAACCCTTATAATTGCTTTCTAGTGTTCTATTCCTGGATTACTTGTATATCTACTTAACTTACTTACTGCATAAGCTATATCTAGGTGAGTGCAGTTCATCAAGTACATTAAGCTTCCAATAATTTAGGCATACTCTAATTGAGAAATAATTTCATGTACATTTTTAGAAATAAATAAATAAACATCCATAGGTGTTCTAGCAAGATGATCATCATCTTTGCTGAATTTATCAGGTGTTTTCTCAATTTAATGTGATTGTGACAAAGCATAACCTTTTGATATTTTGGTAATTTTCCTACCAAGAATTACATCAGCAATCCCCATGTCTTTCATGTCAAAATGTTTATTCAACATTTTCTTAGTAGTTTTAATCATATCATTATTATTACCTATGATAAACATGTTATTCACATAAAGACATACTATAACATAAGCTTTGTTTATGTTTTTAATATAAAAACATGTGTCACATTCATTAATTTTGAATCCATTTGACATCCTTGTCTTGTCAAATTTCTCATGCCATTGTTTTGACGCTTGTTTTAAACCATATAATGATTTAACCAATTTACACACTTTCTTTTCTTTTTCTGGAATAGAAAATCCTTATGGTTGTTTCATGTAAATTTCTTCATCTAACTCATCATTTAAGAAAGCGATTTTCACATTCATTTGATGAATTTCCAGATTGTATAAAGATGCAAGGGCAATAAGCATTCTGATGGATGTTATTCTAGTAACCGGTGAGTATGTGTCAAAGTAATCAAGACCTTCTTTTTATCTAAAACCTTTTATCACAAGTCTTGCCTTGTATTTGTCAATTAATCTATCCGCTTTCATTTTTCTTTTGAAAATTCATTTATTACTTTACTATTGACAGCTTCATTACATAAAGGAGCTTCAGGACTGAACATAGTCTTTTTAAAAGTTAGAGGCTCATCTTCTAACAAAATAATTTAGAAAATCTCGATGAGGTTTTAGCACGTTTACTACGCCTAGGTTCATCTTCCTCATTTTGATCTATCTCTTGCTCTTGTTCTTGATCTTGTGTTTGATCATTACTAGTAATAGTATTATAAGATCTTTTATTAGTACTAGTCTCTTTTCCAATCTTGTTTGGAAATATATGTTCAAAGAAAGACGCATTCCAAGATTCAATAATAGTATTTATATGTATTTCGGAATGTTCTAATTTATTAATCAAAAACCGATATGCACTACTATTCTTGGCATAACCAATAAAAATGCAATCAATTGTTTTAGGACACATCTTAGTCTTTTAAGAACCAGGAATAGCCACTTTCGCCAAACACCCCCCCCACACTTTTAAGTATTTGTAGAATTGTACTCTTTCATACCACAATTCATAAGATGTTTGATTCACTTTCTTTCGGAGTACTTTATTAAATATATAGTTAGTAGAAAGTATTGCATCCCTCCACAAGTTCTAAGGTAATTCAGAACTTATTAACATGTCATTTATCATTTCTTTTAACGTCTTATTTTTTCTTTCAGCAATTCCATTTTGCTGAGGTGAGTACGGAGCGGTGGTTTGCTGAATTATTTCATGTTCTTTACAAGATTCACTAAAAGGTGATTCATATTCACCACCTCTATCACTTTTAAGTTTCTTAATTTTCTTACCAAGTTGATTTTCAACTTCATTCTTATATTAAATTAAAGATTCTAAAGTTTCATCATTGGTTCGAATTAAATAAATATAAATATAACTATATCTAGTATAATCATCTATGAAAGTGATAAAATATTTTTCCCACCTCTAGTTTAAATTGATTTAAAATCACAAATGTCACTATGAATTAATTCAAGTGGCTCCGTACTTCGTTGAATTGAATGAAAAGGAGTTTTGGTTAATTTTGCCTCAATATAAATTTTACATTTATGATTTAAATCAATGTCAAATTTAAGTAAACATTTTATATTAATTAATCAACGCAAAGATCCATAATTAACATGTCCAAGTCTACCATGCCATAAATTTGAATACTCAAGCAAGTAAGAAGAATATGTATTTTTATTAATAACAGAGGGTATAACAGTCTTTACATTCATTTTGAAAAGGCCATCAGACATGTAACATTTTCCTACATATATCCAATTTTTGGTAAGTACAAACTTGTCACTTCCAAAAACTAGCCTAAACCCATTTTTACTCAACAAAGATCCGGAAACAAGGTTCTTGCGAATGTCTAGCACATGCAGCACATTGTTGAAAGTGAGTTCATTTCCAAATATCATCTTCAGAATAATCTTTCCTTGTCCTTCAACTTTGGAAGTCGAGGAGTTGCCCATAAAAAGTTGTTCACCATTGTCCACTGTAAAATAAGATGTAAACATCTTTTTATCGGCACAGATATGACGAGTAGCACCAGTGTCTACCCACCATTCTTTAGGATTTCTGACAAGGTTTGCCTCGGAAACAACTATAGAAAAATTTATGTCATCTACGCCGTTGGAAATATTGTCCATTTCGGTCATATGGGCTTAAGCATGCTTCTTGCTTGTCCTTCCTTTGCCTTTACGCTTGCTATGACAATCTTTGGCCCGATGTCCCTCTTTGTCACAAATGCAACATTTGTCATTAAACTTGTATTTCTTATTTTCCCCTCCTTTAGAACTTCATGAGGAACTTTCTTCATAAAACTTCTGTTTCTTGGCATTTGGAGAATGTTCTACCATATTTGCCTTTGACTTTCATCAGATGCTTATCAGCCCACTTTTCTGAATTACGGTTGTCCTCTTCAATCCTCAAACGCACAATCAATTCTTCTAAAGACATTTCTTTGCGCTTGTGTTTGAGGTAGTTCTTGAATTCCTTTTAGCCTTGTGGTAATTTTTCAATTAAGGCAACAACTTAAAAGGATTCACTGAGAGACATGCCTTCTGTGTGAATGTCATGCAGAACGAGTTGGAGATCTTAAACTTGGCTGATTACAGTCTTAGAATCAGCCATTACAAAATCCAAGAGTTTGCCAACCACAAATTTCTTTGAGCCAACATCTTTCTGTTTTGTACTTTTTCTCCAAAGACTCCCAAAGTTCCTTTATTGTCTTGATAGGACTGTAGACGTTGCATAATGTGTTGTCAAGTCCGTTCAAGATGTAGTTCCGACAAAGGAAATTAGCATGTTTCCAAGCATCGACTGCAACAACTACTTGCCGGTCAGTTTCATCCTCTTTCAGAATAGGAGCATCTTCATGGAGAAAACGCGCCGGGTTGAGAGTAGTAAGATAAAACAACATTTTTTGCTATTATCTTTTAAAATCAGTTCCTCAGAACTTCTAACTTCTCATCGTGATTGACTGGCACAGTCACAACAGGAGGGGTTGGATCAATTACAGCCACCACACTAATACTTGTTCGAGCATTAGTTTGACAAGTTTCAATAACCATAAATTCTAAATTATAAAACAAAATTAGAATTAGAATTTTATACTACATAGAAAATTTAAACCAAAATCACATAATTAAATTCTGTACAAATAAAAGAAACAAGAATTGTAACTTTTATTTCCAATTAATTTGAAAATAAAATAAAATTTTATTTAAACAAATTAATTCCACACAGAAAATTATATTTCTGTAACACTTCAATAATTAAAATACTGAAACATAATTTTAATTAATGCAAACTCAAAAATATTTCTAAAAATCAAAAATTAATTTCTGACAAACTTCACAAAAAATATTCTGAATTGTTAATGACACCAGTATATTACTACTAGTTGTCAAACAAAATAGATAGTATATTACTACTATCTGTCAAACAGTATATAACTACTATTTGGTTTTTCAACCAGAATATTATTTTGTAAAACCACAGAAAATAATTTCTGTAAGAAGAAGAAAGAGAAAAGGAAACAAACGAAAAATTCTGTATAAACAGAATTATTCGAATCTGTCTTAAGATTGTTGAAACAATCTTCTGTTGGAACAATCTTCTGTGTAAAACAAATAAATTGAAACAAATCAAACAAATAAAATAAATTATGTACCGAATTTATTTTACCAAACTGAATAAATATTTAAAAGATCAAGTCGAATGTGTGGCACTCTGTTCTTAAGACAGATTCGCCCCGCTATGGTACTTACAGATAAATGACGTCTATCTCCCAAGATACAATGATCTTCACAAATTGTAGTAGCACTTCAAACAATTTGTACGACGAACAAAACCTGTGTTCTATACTCTTAATTTTTTCCCTTAAAATGATATGAAGAATAATGCAAAGAGACAGCAAAACCGGAAAGGGAACATATTTTTTCTCAATGTTTTTTGACACCAAAACACTGCTGGAAATGTTGGTATTTATAGGCAATTTTGATAGACCCAAACAGGTCATATTTTGAATGAACAAGTACGAAACTATTTTGAACAGATACAATTCAAAATTTCAACAGATCTGCAGTAGTTTCAAATTTGAATCTGTTTGGTAACTATCCGAAACTGCTGGGTAGTTTCTCATAGTTAAAACCTGTTGAAATTTCGAACTGAAGGAGGTAAAAAATGGACAGAAAATTAAATTCAATTTTAGCACACAATTTGAATTTAATTTCATTAACAATTTCTAGAAAAAATTCAAATAAATTTTGTTAAAAAAATTAATATAAGAACCGACCCGACCCACACCCGCGCCCAGCACGGCTCAACCTGGCCGGTCAGACAGCTACGGCGGCAGCACCCTCGTGCGTGTGTGGTGGTTTGAGCCAATGTTCCATTTGTCCATAACTCCTCCTTCTACAAACTTGGGGGCCCCATGGGACCCAACCCAAGTGTTACCACCTAGAACTTGTATACACACATAAATTCTCTTAAATTTCTAATGTGGGACAAACCTTACAAGAAAACCCACATTTAATTCTTTAAATGTCCATTCTATGAATTCGAAAACAACGTCAACTTCCCATTCATTCATAAATGATCTTGACGAACCGTCTTCACCGTATGACTTACCATGCGATAAGGAACACGTGATTTTGGACCCACTCCAAAAGACGTGTGGAGCCCATCCAAATTTGGGCTCAAAATTAGCCTAAAATAAGCCTATATAAACCAAATTTTCCAACACATAGCAAAATTCCACGGAAAGTATGTTTTCATTCAAGGCTAGGTATTAAATACAAAGCAATGTATTCAGACTGTAAAATGCAGATCTAGATGTTTTCTTCCAAAGTGGGGTGAAAAAAACTAGAAAATATACAAAATATGAAACTATATTGTACATCCACTCAGACTTTCACTCGAGGCAGCCTCGGAAATAAACTATTTTCACAACCTGGTATATTTTGGCCGAAAAAAACTTTTGGTGCACCTCTTCCACATATGACGTTAAAGTTACAAGTCCTCACTATACACATATCCCTTACATAATTGCTGCCAATCCTATGACATCCCCTTCATCAATTTTGGACCTTGGAGTGGTGTCTGAACTATGAGCTCTTGCTGAAAAATATGGCGGCTATGGTTAGTAAGATATAAAATAAACTCTCAGGGCATACAGACAAGTAAAGTTTAAAATATTATAAATTCTGGATTTTCTACACATTTGAACCTTCTAATGAAACAGGTACTTGGGACAGAAAACAAGGTGAGACCAATCTATTAATGAAAACTAACCAAAAAAGGAGGAAAGAAATCAAATCTAAAGCATTCCAACCCTGAAGTAAACCATTTCCATTGCAATGAATATTTCTATATTTCTTTTGTTTCAGGTGTTCTATGCAATCACATGAAAAGGAAACTATTTTCATTGCAATACTCCACTATTCCTGTGCTGCCAGTGTTTTGTGTGTGTTTTTCAATACTTATTGTTGGAATATTTTCTTATTTCCTTATTTAGGCCAAGTTTGGCAAGTTGTCAAAAAGTTAAAAAATCAAAAAGTTACTCAAAAAGTTAAAAAGTTATCACTATTCACCAAAAGTCAAAAATTACGGCTGTACAACTCCCAATTCAAATTTTTCCCTACATATTAATTTATACAATTTTTTAATACACATTTTTTCATAAAAAGTCAAAAACTTAACCTAAACATCCATATTTTTTTCTTCAATTTTTTAGTCCAAAAAGACAAAAAGTACACTTATTTAGGACACCCCAAACAACCCCTTAGATTAGATTGTAATTGATTGATTGATCGATTGATTGTAATTGATTAATCAGTCATTCATCAACCAATCAATCAATCAATATAAAAGGTGATTTCTTAACTTTGTCTTAAGGTCAAAACAAAGTTAGGATTGCAAATGGTACTATTTCTTCTATCTCTGAGAAATGTTTTATTCATGTCACCCATACCTTACCCCTGTCTTTAGTGCTCCACGTTCCCAATTTTCCTATTAATCTTCTATCCTTAAGTCGTATTACTAAGGATTTGAACTGTAGTTTGACATTTTTTCTTGATTATTGTCTTTTTCAGAACCTTGTCACGAGGAGGACAATTGGCAGTGGTAATGCAAAAAATGATCTCTATTTCTTGGATTAGCCGAACAAGCTTGCTCATCATTCCATCCAGTTCCCAACCACCAAAGAGGATTTATGGCTGTGGTATTGGCGTCTTGGGCATCTTTCTTTTCATTTACTTAGGCATTATTTCCGTCTGTTTTTACAAACAATAATGTGTCTGAATTTCTTTGTAAGTCTTGTCAACTTGGCAAACAACACCAAGCTTCTTTTGCTCTAAGTCTTAATAAAAGTTTAACTTATTTTTCTTTAATACATTCTAATGTGTGGGGTCTATCTAGTGTTGTATCTTTAAAAGACCATAGATGATTTGTTACATTTATCGATGATTTTTCTCGTACTACTTGGATGTATCTCATGAAAGAAAAAAGTGAAGTTTTCTCTGTGTTTCAAAATTTTCATAAAATGATTTGTACCTAGTTTGGGACAATTGTCAAAATCTTGCATTCTGATAATGGGGGTGAATACATCGATTTGGGATTAGAGAGTTATTTTTCCACTCATGGCATTATACATCAGACATCTTGCACCAATACGCCTCAATAAAATGGGGTTGCAGAGCACGAGAATCGTCATCTTCTTGATATGGCTCGCTGCATGTGTTTTTCTATAAGTGTGCCATAGTCCTGCTAGAGCGAGGTCATTCTCACTGCAACATATCTCATTAATCGTCTTTCTACCTAGGTTTTGAAAAAACAACCTCCACTTCAAGTCCTTTTCTGTTTAGAGTCTTTGCTTTCCATTTCCCCTAAAATATTTGACTGTTTGTTTTGTCCACAATCATTCTTCTACTCATGGTAAGTTGGACTCTCACTCTCTCAAGGGTGTTTTCCTTGGATACTCGCCTACTCAAAAGGGGTAAAATGTTATCACCCTCCTCGTAAGTGGTTTGTGTCCATAGATGTCACCTTCTTTGAGTCCCAATCCTACTTCTTGTCTTCTCCAGTGTCACAGTCATCCCTTCAAGGGAAGCCATGGTGCGAAGAGATTCATGTTATTTCTGTTGTTCCCATGATAGAACCAGTTGTTCCTGCACCACCTATTACTGGGACTATAGAATCCAATGCCACCAAGGACAGTAAAGGGCAAGTTTATGTCAGGGACAAAGACAAAAAAAAGTTACTTGGATACAAGAGACTACGTTTGCTCACCCACTGCCATCTCCTGCTTCTGATAAGAGTCCAGGTAACTTTAAACCTCTTGTTTCTCGCGTCTACTGATATTGCTATTCCTGACACTATTGATCTTGATATTTCAATTGCCAAGAGAAAGGGTGTGAGATCTTGTACTCAACATCATATCTCAAACTTTGTGTCTTACTCTTCATTTGTCTCTCTCTTATAAAACCTTTGTGTCAAACATTCCTCTGTTAGTATTCCAAACCATTTTCAGGATGCTCTCGCTACTTTAGAATGAAAACTTGCTATGATTGAGGAAATGAAAACACATCGTAAGAATGGCACTTGAGAATTAACTGAATTATCTAAGGGCAAACGACCGGTAGGATGCAAATGAGTATATACTGTGCAGTACAAAGAAGATTGTTCCATTGAACGTTACAAGGCTCAACTTGTGGCAAAAGGCTTCACTCAGACTTATAGAGTAAACTATCAGGAGACTTTTGCACCAGTGGGTAAGATGAATTCAGTCAGAATATTTCCCTCTCTAGCAACTAATTTAGATTGACCACTTCATCAGTTTGATGTAAAGAATGCTTTCTTACATGGTGATCTAGAAGAAGATGTATATATGGACATTCCTCCTAGTTTTAAGGATCATCAGATAGAGGGTAAAGTATGCAGGCTTTGGAAGTCGTTATATGGTCGCAAACAGTCTCCAAAGACTTGGTTTGAGAGTGAGAGATTCACTCAGGCTATGCTTAAATATAGTTTCAAACAGAGTCAGGCAGATCACACTTTGTTTGTAAAACATTCCTCACGTGGTAAGACTACGACTCTCATTGTTTATGTGGATGACATAGTGTTTACAAGTGATGATAGTGAGGAAATACCCCTGTAAAAGAAATATTTAGCTAGTGAGTTTGAAATCAAAGACCTGAGGAACTTGAAATATTTTTTGGGAATTGAAGTTGCTCGCTCCAAAAATGAGATTTTCATCTCACAAAGGAAATATGTTTTTGACCTTTTGAAGGAAACATGGATGCTTAGATGTAAGGCCTGTGATACCCCATTAGAATGTAATCAGAAACTTGGTGATGATGAAGGAAGAGCTGTTGATAGGAAGAGTTATCAGCGACTAGTGGGTAAGCTCATTTACTTATCTCACTCTTGTCTTGATATTGCTATTGTTGTCAGTATGGTTAGCCAGTTTATGCATGCTCCTTATCAAATTCACTTAAAGGTTGTTATGAGAATTCTAGTGTACTTGAAATCTTCTCCTGGAAATGGTCTATACTTTTCCAAACATAATCACCTCAGAGTGAAAGCCTATACAGATGCTGATTGGACACAGTCAATAACTGATAGGAGATCTACATCAGGATATTGTACCTTTGTGGCGGCAATCTTGTTACTTGGAGGAGTAAGAAACAGAATGTGATGACTACATCGAGTGCAGAAGCTAAATTTAGAGCTATGGCACAAGGTGTGTGAACTCTTGTAGATCAGATTGTTGTTGAGTAATCTAGGGATGGGCCAGACAAACTCTATGATGATATATTGTGATAATAAGACTACCATCAACATAGCTCACAATCCTGTTTAACATGACAGGACAAAGCATGTTGTGATCGATCGTCACTTCATTAAGGAAAAACTCACCAGCGGCATGATATGTACTCCTTTTGTGAAGTCAGGCAAACAACTTGCAGACATCTTCACCAAGGGAGTTGGGAATAAACAATTTCATGACATTCTAGGCAAGCTGTGCATGCAAGATATCTTTGCACCAGCTTACGGGGGAGTGTTAAAATATTTTCTTATTTCCTTATTTAGATTAGATTGTAATTGATTGATTGATTGATTGATTATGATTCCTTGATCAGTCAATCAATTAATCAATATAAAAGGTGATTCCTTAATCAATGCCTTAGGGCTTCCTTTTGTAACAGTTGATTGATTAATATAAAAAGTGATGATATCATAATCATCACCCAAGCTTTGTATTCTATTAAATTACACTTATTTCACACTTAAATCTCCCCCTTCTGTGTGTCCACTTCTTAGAAAGCTTTAAGGCTATAGTAGTTTAGTGATAAAAAAGATTGTGCAGTTGTAAAAAAAACGAAATTCAAAGTTATTGAGATACTCAAAATGGAAACTTATGTTTCACATGAAAGTCAACTCTGCCCAAAGCCTTCTAAATTACTTGTGTAATATTGTGCAACTGAAATGCAGATTATAAAAATGAGCTATGCCCTGGGTGGACAGAGTCAAAATAGAAAATCAATTTGTCTCAATTGTGATAATTTCTTATCTCCCATTTCACAATCCTTAGACCTCTAATGTATGTTCGTCCAACTCATTAACAATCTATGACTATTTAAAAAAGTAAATAGAATATGAACTAAAGCAGCTCAAGAACAATGCAAAAATCAAAATTGACCTAACCCCAGTTTGACACGTACTAAACGGCAGCGGCAGGGGAAAGAAAGAAAAGTAAAGAGTGAGAACGCAGAGAGCTTACTTGAAACATTGGTAATTACATTCACACTTTTCTGAGCGGCAAGTGCCTTTAACTTATTTCCTGTAGCTAATATTAGCAAGCTCTTCATATGCTGCTTTTGTTCCTTAGGACTATTTGTCTTTGTCAAAGCTTCTTCAAAAGCAAGCAAATCTTGGCGACTAATGCAAGGAAGAGAAAGCAAAATCTGATACCACCCAAGAAAGAATCACATAAAATTATCCAATTATAAATAGCAACTGAGTTATTCAAAATGTATCCTAGTTGCACATAGTAGGCAAATTTGAAGAGCACGAGCGATATCACTTACCTCCCTGGGTGCTGGGTCTCTATCAGATAGATAAATGAAGATTTCACGACAGAGACCAACCAGATCAGCACTGCTAAAAGCATTTGACTCAAGGGCCAAACCTTCGATGATTGCATAGAACAAGTCTTTACAAACAAATTGTTGGAGTTCTACATTATTAGTTGAGATGGCCAGAAGAATTACAGCTCCACAAAAGGAAGAAACTTTAGACACAGCTTCACCATCAGTCCATTTAAAGGCATCTAAAGTTATCTGCATAGCTGGAACGGCAAGATCTTTGTGTCTCAAAACAAAACTGTAATTAAAACACAAGATTGAGACAATTAAAAATTGTAGAACATTAAAGAATTTCACGAGGACATCAAATTATCTTGGAATTCACCATAAATAAACTCTTGTAGAAGCAATGTGCTTCATGCATACCCAACCATAGAATTTGAGGCAAATGTGTCCAAGTCTTTGAGAGAAGATGTGTCCACACGGCTGATATGCCCTGACTGATCTAAAGAAGGAAGCCCTGCATTTAGTCCTGATGAAGCTAAAACCGAGAGGAGTGAACAAATCTCACGAGTTAAATTTCGAAGTAGCTTTTCCTCCATTACTTCGACCTTCAAGTCTGATCCAGCAGGTATGCCATGCAGATCTGGAACCTTTGCTCTACCTTCCAGTAAAAGACTGGACCATGAGCAGCTAAGAGCCTGCTGAGTGTGAAGAAGCAATGGATGCAGGAGCTTTTTCAACCCCTCCTCCCAAAAATCCTGAGGGCAGCATTTTACTAATGGAATCAAGACTGCATGAACAAGCTGCCTTATATGCCTGAACTCCATTGATTGTATGTTCTCCACCAGTGCAAGGGAAACAGAATGGACATCCAAACACTTGAAAAATGAATCCCCAATGGTTGCGGATAAGCCCACTACATTATACCTGCTAGAGCCAAATAATATGCGTTAGCACTTAATCAGATGGAGTCCTCATTAGGGCTGCAAATGAACCGAGTTGTTCATGAACAAGCTCGGCTCGGCTCGGCTCGGCTCGACTCGTTTAGTAAACGAGCCGAGCTCGAGCTCGAATATTTGGCTCGTTTACCTTTATTTAAATTATATAATAAATATATTATTTATATATTAAATAATATATAAATATATATAAATACATTATTTATATATTAAAAAAATATAAATATATATAAAAATAATAATATAAATACATTTTTTATATATTAAATAATATAAATAATATTTTTTATTTAAATATTTATATTTAAATAATATAAATAATATTAAAAAAATTTATCGAGCCGAGTCGAGCCAAGCTCGGTTTCATTAAAATTAACGAGCCGAGCCGAGCTCGAGCCCAGTTCCTTATCGAGCCGAGCTCGAGCTCAATAAACGAGCTCGATAAATAAACGAGCCAAGCTCGAGCTCAGCAAAGCTCGGCTCGGTTCGTTTGCAACCCTAGTCCTCATTAACTAGAATTGCATATCAAACAACTGGCAATGTTTAGAATGGTCCATTAGTTCAGAAAGCTACCATGTTCTTCCAACATGGCAGAACAAGGATCTAATATACTTAGGTTATTAAAGTGAAATACCATGATACCTCACGACACACTAGCCGTACAACTAGAGCTTACTTTCACTTTCGTATTATTACAATTTCTCCTATTTCGCTACCTCTTTCACACATGAACTTGAATGTTAAGTACTATCATCTAGTTTTTCATCAATGCACCACATTTTCTCATTCCATTTTATTTAAATCTCACTTTCGTGATGATAAGCAGAACAATAAGAAGACTAGGGGCCCATCAAGCAATCACTAGGCCTAAAAGACCAGTGGTGATATGCACCAGGCATTAGCACGGTGGCAAGCAGATTTGATGGGAAAAAAATTATAATAACAGATCATTAGAAAGAAAAATTTGGATCATAAAAATCTTCAGCTAGAAAACTTCATCTGCTGTTGGGAGTAATAAAAAAGGAGAAAATAAGATGTAAAATCGAAATGAGTATAATCTTTTCATGCAACAAATAACTGAACACTTGATCAAAGACACTGCAAAATTCTTGCTATGATGTCGAGGTATAATTGGCAGAATGCTTAAAAGATTCTTGTTAGTAGACCATTCATATAAACTTAAAATGAGACATTAGCCAATTGAAGAGAAGTTCAATAACAACAGTAATAGAATTCAAATAAAACAAAACAAACTATTTTCTAGCACTCAAACTGTACACCACGGCTAAAAAAAGTAATAATGCATACCCACTATCTCTGATGCCTTTCAACCAATTTCGTATATCAGTCTCATTTGATTCTGCATAACCTTCCTTATTCATTTCAATTTGAGATCCATCAGCAAATGTTAGTGACCCCTTTGACAATTTAGGGTTAGCTTCCCCAAGAAGACTGGTCCTCTCAGCATCGCTCATGGCCATTGCAGCTTTCATTTCTCCAGGTAATGCTTGAGATACAGGTGGAGACCAAAGAGAATGCAGAGCTCGAAGCAGCTGCAGATCAAGGACATGCCATAACTATATAAATGTGGTGATTAAGTATAATCCTTCCTAAAGATGATTTTCTACTAGCATATGCAAGGAAATTAACATGGCCAGCTCTTAAGACCAATTTACTTTTAAGAGAGGAGGCAACATCCATGACAGATGAGAAGCCATTGGATGCAAAAGACCAGAACTTCCTGTTGAGTTTTTCTGTGAGTTTATATTGCCTTTCCGGAAACCACTTCTCTTAAGTGCTTTCTCAAAGAATGTCACAGTGTGGAAAAGTGACCACATAAATTGCGTTTCAGAGCACAAGCGAACCAAGCCTGTTGGATCAGACAAATAAGCAATTTGCCACTCTAGCTGTGTCCACTGTTTGCTCAAAGGTTCAAGTAACCAGGCTAAAACTTCTTGTTGCTGTTGAATCCTGCACAAAGTTCAGAATTTGCAAAAGTAAACCAATAAAGGAAACAACAAGAAATCACACACAAAATAAAAAAATTCCATAGTAAGAATTAATTACCCAGCTGCAGAAGCCATGACAAGAAATGCTTCACCAAGAAGATTATGCTCAGCGCGAAGCAAACGGCCTTCTTTTTGCAAATATGCCATGGTATCAGCAATTCCCTATAGAACAACGAGCAACAAAATAAACAAATATTTTCCTCCTGATAGTGGACACAATTCTGTTAGTGGACACAAACTAAACCAAACCAAACAAAGCCTTATACAGGGTCAGCTACATGAATCCTTTTTCGCCACTCCGCTCTACAAAGGGCTACAGAAGTTCATCACTAATCAACAGTTCTGTTAAAATTCAAGTATTATTGATTGATTTCTGATTGATGTTGTGTTATGTATTACAACTCCTATATATAGAAGAGAAGGTGGTAGTAGGTGTAGTGTAGTGGAGGTGGTAGGTGAAGTGGGTGCTAGTGGAGTAGGTGAAGGTAAAGATGGGAAATTCTAACAGCCCCCCGCAAACTCAAGGAGGAGAGAAACTAACCAACTTGAGTTTGGAGAGAGTAACAAAACAAGAAAATACATAAAAATAAAAAAGGATAGGAGACACTGTATGGTCGTGTCAGACCGTTGGTGAAGACACTGTATGGGGTGTCATAACGTTGTAGAGGACACTGTATGGTGGTGTCAGACCGATGTGGAAGACAGTTTATGGGGTCATGTCGGACCGTTGTAGAAGACAGTTTATGGGGTCATGTCGGACCGTTGTAGAAGACAGTTTATGGGGTCATGTCGGACCGTTGTAGAAGACAATTTGGTGACAGTTTACGGAGTCTTGCTGGACCCTTGTAGAAACTAACCGGAATCAATGTCGGGACAGTTTACAGAGTCTTGTCGGACCCTTGTAGAAACTAACCGGAATCTATGTCGGGACAGTTTACAGAGTCTTGTCGGACCCATAAAGAAGCTAACCGGAATCAATGTCGGGACAGTTTACAGAGTCTTGTCGGACCCTTGTAAAGTCGCACCCTCAAAAGGTGTGCCCAATTTTTCAAAAGGCGTGCCATCAAAAGGCGTGCCCACTTTATCAAAAGATGTGCCATGAAAAGGCGTGCCAGTGTGTCGGGCGGCAAGAGGCGCGCGATGCGCGTGGCTGCCTCGGCTATTTAACCATGACAGAGCCTGAGGCCGAGGCAGAAGCAAAAAACTGCGAAATCCTCTGTAAAACTCTTCGTTGTGCTGAGAGAGAGAGGCTGTAACACTGTTGTGCTGAGAGAGAAACTCTGTAATACGCTGTAACACTCTGTTGCCCAGAAAAAATGGCCTCGTCCTCGTCTTCCCGTGGACTGCTCACCCTCTTTCCCGACCTCAACGAGTCAACGAGAGAGAGAACTGGTGCGGTGGCACTGGAACCTCAACCAAACACCGCTGGGTATACTCCGTTGAACTATCCGATGCGGTCTGTGGAGCAAAGAATGGCAGTGCTGTCGGATGTGGAGGCCAATCAGTATACTTTGAAGGCATGTGTGGAAAGCATGACGGCGGTCACAAACTTGTCGAACCGGCTGCAGAGTAAGACAAATGAGGTGCAGCATTTAAACTCCCAGCTGGCTCTGCTCCAACGCATGTATAAGGATGCGCGAGCAGAGATAAGCGTGCTAAGGGCAGAAAACAAGGAGCTGAAGCGGAAGGCCACCGTGATGTTCCGATTTGGAGGTCCACCAGATGCGGGAGTGGAGGAGTATGGTGGAGTGATCATGCCCAGTGGAGTGGGAAACACGGAGGCAACACCGGCAAGGACTGCCCAGGACGGAGGCAAAAAGAAGAGACCTGCAGTAGAGTAGAGGAGAAAAATCCCGCCTGTGGGTGTGGTTGTTTTGTTTGTGTGGTTTTTTTTTTTTTTTTTTTTTTTTTTTTTGATGTAAAATTGTGAACGGGGGAACCCCGACATGAATAAAAGGAGTGTGGTGTGCAAGTTCGTCGTCTGCCTGTTTCTTTTTTTTTTCTTTTTTTTTTTTTTTTTTGTTTGGTTTAAAAATAATAATAATAATAATAATAATAATAATAATAATAATAATAATAATAAGAAGAGGGGACAAGCCCACATGGGTGACTTGGAAAGGTATATATAGTCTATATACTCAAGTGGGATGAATGATGTTGGGTGCTGCGGTTGGCTGTGTAGAGAGAGGTTTGGGTCTGTGTGGAAGCATACACTGACTGGATAAATATTAAAGTAAATATTAAAATAAAAAGAAAGGAAAAGAGATGGTTGAAAGTGAGAGAGAGGTTTAAAGTGGGAGAGAGAGAAAATCGATTCTTGTGTTTTTTTTTTTTTTTTTTTTTTTTTTATTATATTGTTTGTGGTGGTTGTTGATGAGAAATAAGTGACTCAAAGCTCACATGGCGTCAAGAGGAGTGGGGCTGTCTCGTACACATCCGAGAGAGAAGAAGCCATAAAAAAAAACGCTCAGCGCCGATCTTGGGGCGAAAACCTCACATACTACACCGGAAGCGGATACCGCGGAGGAGCCGTCACTGGCGCCGGAAAAGGTATCGGCGAGGGCGTAAAATACTCGGAGGCCGGCGAGACGATGAAGCTCCGAGTCAATCGGATCTGGAACGCGTCGGGTCACACGGGTCGGAAGACGGATCTTTCTCTTCCCACAGTGTAACGCTGAGAAGCAGGCTCTTGGAGAAGTGCGTTCTGAGCTTCTGGACACCCAAGTAAACCCGGCAGTGTGGGAAATTAGTGGACACATGGTTTTGAAGAGGAAGAAGAGGGAGATCATGGTAAACCAGGCGCAATCTTGTGATCTGAAGGATTTGGTCCAGAAGTTTATTCCTGAAGCAATTGGTAGGGAGATTGAGAAGGCAACTTCAAGCATCTTCCCTGAGTTGTTTAGAGAAGGTGAAGTCCACAGGCTCTGTAAATAAGGCAACTCGCCAGGTACTAGAGAGCCCCTTGAGTGATGACAAGAGAAGTTGGCAGAAGCAATGTAATTATGCTCCAATCTTTTTCCCAACCTGACGGAGTACGGACTGCAAATGTCTCTGCCAGCACTTAAGTTGAAAAGTTCACTTCACAAAGGATCTCCAGCTGGATAGTAACAAATCAACTGAGACGTCCAATCTCCGGCGAGAGAACAAGGTGAGCGCTGCCGCAGCTGCCTGAGAAGTGAGATCCTTCCACGCCGCCGTGAGAGAGAGAGAGAGAGAGAGATGGGTATAAGGGTCACCAAATCGGGTTGTTGCTGTGGCGTTGATTGCGCAGACACCGAAGGGATCGGAAGTGAGTGTTTGGAGAGGTTTGAATTGGTTGAGCTCCGGCGGGCGGTCAAGACAAGGTTGCCGCCCGCTGGAAGACGAAGAGCACCAAGATCTTTAACCTTGCTCTGATACCATGTTAAAATTCAAGTATTATTGATTGATTTCTGATTGATGTTGTGTTATGTATTACAACTCCTATATATAGAAGAGAAGGTGGTAGTAGGTGTAGTGTAGTGGAGGTGGTAGGTGAAGTGGGTGCTAGTGGAGTAGGTGAAGGTAAAGATGGGAAATTCTAACAAGTTCCATACATGATGCAAAGCATGCCATAAATCTTCATCTTCCATGAGGCCATTGGGAATGTTATACCCAAAATCCCCGGCCATTCCACTAGATAGGGACTGTTACACGGCCTTAGGTAGAACTCAACCACAAAAGCTAACTATTAAGATGAGGGTGCCCTCACGTTTATCTGCTTAACATTACTTTAGTACTCAGGCAATGTGGGACTTTACTTCACACCCTCCCTCACGCCCACCATGCTCACTCAATAGCACTTGTGGTGCGGTGTGTAGGCTAAGGACACGCACCCTACCCATCCCTGAGTACTCTAGCTCTAATACCATGTGATATGAACCCCTTGGGTAGAACTCACCCTCGAAAACAGTCTTGCAACGGGAGGGTGCCCAAGAGGCTTATATGCACATGGCTAAGGCCTATGTTAACAAATGTGGGATCATAACATAACACCAAGCTCTGAAGTCGACGTCTATGGCAGCCCACTCTATCGACTGACCCAATAGTAGGATTTTCCCTTATGGTGGCTTCAACCATTGATAGTATTCAACACCTATTTATGTGTCTTAATCCAACCTATAGATCGCCCCCTCCACGGCTTGTACCACAAAGTCGCACTCATCTGATCCCATACTAGCATTGGAGATCTGATCCCATACTCAACGTGGTGGTTGACTCTAATACTACATTAAAGCATCCAACTCAAAACCAATTTGCAATGAGTAGAAGGGGTTCTCAAGTATATTAAGCAAGCTTGGGAGGCTTAAAGAGATGATGTGAGACAGATCTAACACTCCCCTGCACATGCAGCCCGGATAGCTTAAGGAGGTGATAAAGAGACGAGAGGTGAGAGATTAGACATCGAGTGGAGACTTGGCCCACTACTAGAGACCACCCAAGACCCAGCTCTAATACAATGTTCTATGGTTTTAGGTAGAACTCAACCCCAAAAGCTAGTTATCGAGGTGAGGTTGCACTCACGCTTTATATGCTTAACATTATTTTAATACGCGGGCAATGTGGGACTTCACTTCACAGGTACAAGCTTGCAACCATGTACAAATACTATTTAATTTCAATTTATTTTCTTTTATCTATGGGTTTCTTTTCCACTCAAGTAGTTTAACGTCTGGAATCTCAGTTTTAAGAGTTGAGGGTGTCACTATGATTGCATGATTTGCATAACACAGGCTGTCGGTTACATTTTGGGTCAAAGCTTAAGCCATGTTATATAGGTTGTCATGTGTGGTCTTCATGGAGGCTAGCAGGGTTTAACTAGTCAAAAGTTTCAAGACTTAATAGTTTTGAAGTCTTAATCCTTGTAGATGTATAGATTCCACCACACTAGAATATCTATACAACCATTCATTTCAATGAAGTCTAATTTTGCCTATCAAATTGTCCTTTAATTTAATGTGAAAACACCAAAATAGATGTACCAATCACCTTTATGCACAAGTAAATCCAACCTCTTCAAAACCACAAAAACAACCATCATTACTCCTAACCTGGTCTCCATATATCTCATTGTATGCAAATTTGCTCTATGTTTTCTAAGGATGACCTATACCAGTTTGGTACCAAAGCTAAACAGCCCTACTACAAGCACCTTTTTTTTTTTTTGGATCGGCACCCCCACTACAACCACTTTCATACAGTTTCTTTTGCACCAATTGTATAAAATAATACTCTTCTATCACAATGGTACAACAAGGAAGAAAAATCTAAGGCAGCAGCCATATCTCAAAATCATGAAGGTACCGGGAAGTTTTTGGATGGAATGGGTGATAATTTCAATTTGAGTGTAAATAACTTTACTACACACTACTTTGCTATGTTACTTGGAACACAGATCATTTCTGTATGTGGACCGCGAACAAAAATGCAGTGTGTCACATGCTACAAAATGTGGTACAAGAGAGATAGACTTAAATATATTGTACCATTAGAATTTAAGGTACTTCTAAAGCACTTTTCTTTTAACAATTAGACATCCAATAACATCTTTTCTTTTCTTTTCTTTTCTTTTCTTTTTTCAAATTAATCAGAACACATTTTTAGAATCATTACAGTTCATTCCTTTAAAAAAATTTCCCTACCAAAAATCCATATATAGAAAAAAATGAGATAGCCATGGATCACTAAATTCACCGTTTTAGAACAAAATGTACCATCTTTACTTAAGATGCTATTGTAGTCGCCATACCAAACAAATGACAATTAAAATTTACTTTTTCAAAAAAAATTTAAAAATCCATTTAAAAATATATATATATATAGTGTTGAAAGGTTTTGGAGGTGTAATGTCCGATAAACTTATTCCCTAATTAAGTAATCAATTTGCATTAATTGGCCATGTATCTCACTAATTAAAATTAATTGTCAATAAAACTTAATTAATTTAGTTACTTCTTCTTTACATTTACTTTAAATAGATTAAGACAAATTGCATGAGTTATTGATTTGGTCTTTGGGTGTCAAACAAACCCATGACCAGAAAATATTTATTTGGCAATTGACCCAATACCCATGACCCACCCACTTAGGGCTTGGGTTTTTTGACTAATCAACATAGTTCCAATTTTCTTGGAGGGAATTTTTCCCCCAAATTTACTTTGCCAGCCGGCACTTGTCACCCCTCCTTCGTCTTCATTTGGTTTGTATACACTTTAGTCAAACATATTAGAATGTAAGGTTGAATGGTAGGTTAGGTCTTGCCCAAGACATGACCACTTTATTTGAACATCGTCTTACACTTGGGGAGGGAGGGAGAAAGAGAACAACACACACTCCCTCACTTTCCCCCATGCTCCTGAGAGCTCTATCACCACCTCCTCTTGGTTTTTTCTTGATTTTCCATTGAAGAACAAAAGTTCTAGCACCCCCACACCATTACCCATCACACCCTCTTGCTCTGTTGATCATTCTTGGCAATTTTAAAGGAGTTCTTGGAGCTTAAAGTCCACTTGAAACTTGAAAATTTGGGTTAAAGCTACTAGTTGGTGACATAGCTCTCTATACCATCTCTATTGCTCTTTGCGGTAACAGAGGATATGCGTTTTCATCTATTTTATTTGAAATATGTAGAAGCTTGCTAGGGTTTACTTTTCTTGAATGATTAGTATATTAATTCCATGGGATATTATGATTAATCATGCTATTTTTCTATCCATGTTTGTATTGTCTCATGTGCTGATTACACCCCTCAGCCCCCATGTGATTCGTAAACTGAAGTGCACTATTAGGCCCATTAACAATTTAATGAAAAAGATTAAAATACCCCAGTATATAAGTAACCTAAGTGTGTGAACTATGGATATTTTCATCATTTGTTTGGAAGGCAAAATGCATTTTCACCCCATGTGCTTTATTCCATGTGCGATTTACCTCCTTAAAATTTGAAAATGAGCACATAACCCCTTGTGTTTGGCACGTGTTTCACACTTGCTATTAAGTTGGACGAAATATTTAACGGTGCACTTTAGTCCACAAACCACAAGGGGGTTATGTGATTATTTTCAAATGAGAGGAGGTAATCCGCACATGGGTAAAAGCACAATGGGGTAAAATGAAATTTTCCCTTAGCTTAATATGAATGATTTGAGCCTATATTCTCTTTTTTTTTTTCTTTTTTTTTTTTTTTGATATATAAACAAACTTTATTGAGAAAGTATCAAGGTGATGAAACAAATACAAAAATGAAGAACCAAAAGACTCAGAGCACAAAACTCAAAACAGAAAACTCAAAGGCTAGCTAATCAAGCCATTCACAAAATCCACAAAGGCAAACACATCCGGCTCAATAGAAAATGTGACCCAACTATGAAGCACCAAAAGTAACCGACTTTCCAACCACGGAACCGAGCGAGTGATGCCCTAAAAAATGCGTCTATTGCGTTCCAACCAAATCAACCACATTAAACAATGAGTAGCGAGCAACCACGCCTTCTGCTGCCTTTTCCCAACCTTCCCCCCACCCCAGCTTCTAAGTCAGACCAAAGGTTGCCACAATGAACATCCAAAGCCTAAATGCAACCGGATAATGAATAAGTAAATGATTTACCGTCTTCGCACCCCCAAACACATGCAACACCAATTAACTACGATATGCCGACATTGAATCAAATTATCAATAGTCAAAATACAACCCAAAGTTACCGTCCACACAAAGAAAGCAACTTTGGATGGACTCTCAGGCACCCAAATAGACCTCCAAGGGAAAGAAACCGCTGCCCCACCCACAAGCTCCCGATAGAATGAAGACACAAAAATCCCTTCATCCTTGGGCAATCCCATACCAAAGCATCCTTCCCCACTCCTCCAAACCGTAGCCCATACAAGAATGCCAAGAGATCCATCAATTGATCCATCTCCTAATCCTGAATACCATGACGCAACCGAACACTCCAAACCACCGTCTACCCTTGCCCATTCCCATAAGATGCCACTGTCGCCTTCCGATCCACCACAATATTAAAAATTAAAGGGAACCTCTCCTCCAAAGAAACATCCCCACACCACCTATCCCTCCAAAACCGAACCTATCCCCCACACCAACCTTAAAGCTCACTCGTCTCCAAAACTCCTCCCGCCCTAACCAAACCCCCTTCCATAAACTCCGCCTATGCAACTACCCTACCCTTTCTGTGCACCACTCCCCCCACCCCAAACCATATTTAGCCACCACTACCTTCCTCCAAAACTACTCCTTTTCCCTCAAAAACCGCCACAACCACTTCACCCAAAATAGTCAAATTGAACTCTACTAAACGTCAAATCCCCAAACCCCCTTCCTCCTTTGAAGTGCAAATCCGATGCCAGGCCACTAGATGATAATGAATACTCACCCCCTCCACCCCATAGAAAGTCCCGTTGGAGCTTCTCATTCCTCTTTGCAACCGATACAAGAATCACATGCACCGACATAAAGTATGTCGGAATACTAGACAAAACACTCTTAATCCCGGTGACCCAGCCTCCTCTAGACAAATACTGACGCTTCCATACTGCCAATCTCCGCTGTACTCAATCCACTACACCATCCCATACCCGTGTTGCTTTAAACGTGGCTCCAAGAGGCAAGCCCAAATAAGATATTTATAAAGTCGCCACCTTGTAGCCCAATATAGCTACAAGAACCGGCAATCGCACAACCTCCCCTATCGCAATCAGCTCCGACTTCACCAAATTCACCCGAAGACCTGAAACTGCCTCAAAACAAAGCAACACACTGTAAATGATCAATCTAAGCCACACCACCTCCACCAAAAATGAGAGCATCATAAGCATAGAAAAGATGAGAAACACTCAGACTCAAAGCCAAATCCAAACCAACCTGAAAGCCAACCAACAAACCCCCTTGAACTGCTCTAGATAACAACCGACTCAATACCTCCATAACTAAGATGAACAATAAAGGAGACAAAGGATCACCCTGCCTCAAACCCCGGTGAGTGGAAAAAAAACCACCAGGCGTACCATTAACCAACACTGACATATGGACTGTAGATATGCAAAACTGGATCCACTACCTGCACCTATTCCCAAAACCTATGAAGCACGGATACTTCAAAAAGGGTGACGTATCCGTATTGGATACTTATCGGATACCGATACTCCTCGGATACTCGCGGATACGTATCGGATACTTCTTAATTAATTTTTTATTAATTTTGAAGTATCGGATACTTAATTTTGAAGTATCGGATACTCGAAATTACATATTACTTATAATATTTTGTTTAGTTCTTTCATAAGAGGAATATAGTGAGAGCTTAAGTAATAGAATTTGTCAAATTGATGTATCCTTGTTGTCTCTCTCACTTCTCTCTCGCTTTCTCACTCTCTCACGTTTCTTCTCTCTGCTCTCATTCTTTTTTTGGTGTTGGCATGTAAGGATGATGTTTAATTTACATTTACATTTGCTTTTGCTTTTGCTTTTGCTTTTGCTTTTGCTTTTGCTTTTAGTTTTGGATGTTTTATGAATGTTTGAGCACTTTTAGGTTAATAGGAATCCCTCTCTTTATTTATTAATTTACTTTAAGTTTTATTTTCATGCATATTACATTATTAAAAAAAAAAAAAAAAATTATGAATGTATCCCCGCTGTACCCGTATCATACTTTTTCAAATTTTGACATATCGCCATATCCACATCCCCATATCACCATATTCGTATCCGTGCTTCCTAGGCTATCATTGATAACTTAAAAAAGTATATTTGCTGAAATTTTTATTTAAGAATGGTTTTTTGGCTTTGGCTTTAGCTAAGGTCTTGTGATATTCACTAATGAAGGGGAACAAGTTGAAGCTATTGACCTTGAAGACTCTTAGTTTTGTAGGAATCTTTCTTCTTTATCAAGTTGTCTTTTGCTTTAAGTTTTATTTTTATGCATACTGCATTACTAAAAATTGTTAAAATAATATTTTTTACGAACGTATCCCCGCCGTACCCGTATCTTAGTTTTTCAAATTTTGTCGTATCGCCGTATCGTATCGTATCTGTATCCGTATCCCGTATCTGTATCCGTGCTTCCTAGCCCAAAACCCATCCTCTCCAAGACATAACAGAAACTACCAATTCATGTTGTCATAAACTTTTTCAATATCAAGTTTGCAAATACGACCTTCCTACCCTTGCCGAATCCGCGAATCAACACACTCATTTGCCACTAAGACAGCATCTAGAATCTGGCACCCTCTCCCTCCCACAAAGGTGTTCTGAGACTCATATACCACCCCCTCCAAGACATTTCGAAGCCTATTCGCCAAATTTTTTTTCCAGAAGCTTATATACACTCCCCAAAAGACTAATAGGACGGAAATCCTGAATATCCTCTACCTCGGCCTTCTTCAGAATCAAAGCTATAAATGTCACATTCAAACTCTTTTCGAAACACCCAATCTAATGAAACTGATTCAGTATAGCCAAAACGTCCGCCTTTGCAACATCCCAACTTTGCTAAAAGAATGACAAAGTAAAACCATCCGGACTTGGGGCCTTATTCCCCAACATACTTCGTAAAGCACCAAGAATCTCCTCTTCCATAAACAATCTCTCTAGCATCAATTTGTCCACCTCCGAGATGGCATCAAACTGAACCCCCTCCAATCCCGGGCATCAACCCCCTTCTTCTTTCCAGAATAAATATTGATAGAAATCAACAATACCTTCCCGAAGCTCCTCTTCGGACTCTAACTCCCTCCCATTTACCTGTATCTTCCCTATATGGTTCCTCCGCCGATGAGCATTGGTCATCCGATGGAAAAATTTAGTATTACGGTCTCTTTCCTTCAGCCACAAACATCTAGACCGCTGGCGGTAACTAATCTCCTCCATCCGAGCAACATGAGCAAATTCCTTCCTTGCTTCTTCCCTACAGACCAGGTCCTCCGCAGATAGACCCTCCCTAACATCCTTCTCATCAAAACCTTGTAAGATGTCGAAGACTTTCCCCTTCTAAGCCTCCAATAGACCAAACACCTCCTTGTTCCATTGACTCAAATCCGACTTGAGGTGCTTCAATTTTTTAGTTGGGCAGTAACTCAGCTCCCCTAACACACAATAACTATGCCACTAACCACGCACCCTATCCACAAAGCCTTCTAACTACAACCACATGTTTTCAAACCGAAAAGGCATAGGCCCACTCCGAACCCCCCCACTATCTAGTAAAACTGGCCAACAATCTGAAACAGGACGTGACAATCTCAATTGAATCACCGCGAAAACTGTTCCTCGCAGTCCCCCTGCTCTATAATTAATGGTCGAAGAATCAACGACATCTTACTCCGATTGGTCCATCTATTGTTCCCACCATCCCAGACTTCATCATCGTCACAGTCCATGAAGCACGGACACGGGCACGGACACGAACACGACACACAAATACGCAAATTTTCAAAAAATGAGGGACACGACACGCTGCGGACACGTTTAATATATATAATTAATTTTATTTATTATATGTCATAAAATTATTTTTAAAAAATTATTTATTTTATTTAATGTTATTTTAATAAAAAATAATTAATTTTATTTATTATATGTCATAATTAATTTTATTTATTATATTATATGTTCAATACATATTCTTCAAGTGAACAAAACTAATCAATTTTTTTTTTTAATATAAAATGGAATTAGAAAAAAGAAGAAAAAACAAAAGAGAGATGTTACACTGGCCATTTAAAAGAAAAAAAATAAAATAAAAGTTCACTCAAAGGAGAAGAGAGAGAATGAATGACTGCAAGAGAAAAAGACACAGCGACTAAGACCGAGAGAGAAGATCAGAGAAGAAGATTGCGAGAAAGCGAGAGACAACAACTGAGACCGAGAGAGAAGATCGGAGAAGAAGAAGAAGATCGAAAAGGAAGAAGAAGACCGAGGAAGAAGAAGACCGAAGAAGAGCAACGAAGGTGTACCTTAGATTATTGCCGACGAGCGACGGCGACCGACGAGCGACGGTGACCGACGAATGACCACCGAAAAGCGACCAGGTCTTCTCTATTTCACTTATGTTCTTCTGTTCTGTCTTTCTCTTCCGTTCTAAATTGATTTAGGGCAAATATTGTTCTGGTTTTGTTTTCTTACAAATTGACCCATAGAAGTTTTATAAATTATGAAATTGACCTTGAACGAGTCTTGAAACTATCCGAACGAGTCTTGAAACTATCCGAACGTGTCCGAACGTGTCTGGCTGCAAAAAAAAAAAAAAAAGGGGGGGGACACTCTCTGTTGCGTGTCGGACACATGTCAACTGCGTGTTCGATGCGTGTCGGTGTCCGACACTGGTACGGAGTCCTTGGAGAGGTGTCCGTGCTTTATAGGTCACAGTTCTGTTCATCACCAGACTCTCCCTTCCCCTCAGTCCGTTGTTCGAATTATACCAGCATCTGTCTCTCATCTATATGCTTCAACTTAGAGGCCCCCATGTCCCTGTTCCCTACAGATCGATGGCGTGAGTATAAAGCCACTGGAGGTTCAATTGCCACCGACGAAGTCAACGCCTCCTTCTTGGCCAACGTTAAAGGCCCATCATTGACAACCCTTGGTTGTGACCCAACGTCATGACGAAAGGTTTCAAAAACCTGAAACACAGATGGGTCCACCACTTGACCCAATTTGAGCAGCCCATTCGTCTTTGGGCTAGACAATGCTCCTGTTTGCTCCACCTCTTTTGGGCCAAATTAGTCTTGTCCATGGCCCAGAATACATGATCCACCATCTGCCTGAACTTAGTCCACACGACCCTTTTCAACATAGGCCATCTGGCCCACCTCCTTGCGGATAAGGCCTATCCCTTTCCTCCCTTGGGCTGACCTGCCTTGATAGCCTCCTCTGTGAGGATCCAAATGAAATTGTCATTGATTCCTTCCATTCCAGTCACTCCACCAATCCCTCCAACCAAGATGCATCTAATCTCACCTTTTCGTGTCCGAACGATCATCGCCACACACCCCCACCAACAGTCGAACCGCTTCAATCTCCGGCCCTACCTCTGACCATACAGATATGGCATATTGCCACGACTCCCATCACACTGCCGCGACGGCATTACGAAGAGAAAGTCTTGGCCACTAATTAGTCAAATCTCCACTTTACCAGTCACCTTCCACCACCTTTTCACTCATTCCGTCATGATTGTAAAACTAACCCCTTTATCCACCACCACCACCACTTTGCCCACTAATGCCCTATTCAATAGACTATACTAGACTATACCACCCTTCTTCTGTCACGCCTTGCACCATCGCCACTCCTTCATCGTCATGAACATGTGCATCCAAGGTCGTCATAGCCGCGCCTCTCATAGCCGCCACCCTCTCGACTTCACCCCCCTAGGACACCCACTCATCCCCCATTGCAAAGCCCTCTAGAACCAATGCCACTCCCTCCCAGCCATCCCCATATTTAGACATGGGTAAGAAGGCTCGAGTCCTTTTGCTTCCGGACATGACCACTACCTAGAGTAAGAGACCACCATCCTCCTCACCCCGAATCCAAATTGCGACATTCCGTTGACGCCTATCAAGGCGGCCCAAGAAGGATTGACACCCAGGGTTGCGTGACGCCAGCTTCATCTTTGTTCCAATCCAATAGACTTCATACCCAATCAAACTCACCTCTCGCCGTAATCCTTCTCCTCGCTCCACAATTGTCAAACGCCGACGCCACTCTGATCCGTTGCCGCCACCTCAATTTCAAAGGTCCTACCCCCTAACAATAGGATTCGTTGGCGTGGACCCGTCTCCTCCTTCACCAGAAACATCCCCAACAGCTAAAACATTCCACCGAAAATCTTCTGTCAAAAAGGAAAATTCTCCATGTTGACAATCCTCCGCGCGGATATTGATTTGAGCCTATATTCATTGAATTTCTATGAACTTCAATGTTGTCGTTAGTGTAGCAATGGTGTACACTTGGTGATGATCCACCTGGTTTAGGAACTAGGGAGTGGTAGTAAGATTTTGCTCCAACTTCAGTACAATGTTTACCTACCTAAGCTAACCACGTAAAGCAAGCAACAAGTAGAAAAAACAGAACAAGAGACTGAAATGGCCGAAGTGCCTATGGAAATTGCAAAGAAACTTGATTATCACAGTGCTAAAAACAAAGTCAAAGTGAAGAATCAGAATAACTTCAGTTTTTAAGTTGACTAACTTAAAGAAACAAAGTCAAAGTGAAGAATGAGAATAACTTCAGTTTTTAAGTTGACTAGCTTAAAGAATTGCAAGTAACAGCCTGTTATATGGATGGCAAAATGAAAAGGTTGAAATCTTTTATATCCTTGATATTATTCTGGAAAGGTTATTTGCATAAATTTTCTATGGGTCAAATTGATGCTCCTTCTTTATGGTTACTTGAACATTAAAAAAATTAAAGCCACGTTTTCTCCATGTGACGGAGATTGATGCACAGGATGCCAACAAGAAAGGAGGCAAATTGCCAATTTCATACAAAGTGCATTCAGGACCTTTTGCAATGAAGTCTTTGTTTAATTTCAAGGCTTTACTCCTATTTTCTTTATATGCTAATATGCTACTTTTGTAATTCTATTTATTATTTCTTAAGTTTTAGGAGCCAAGAATACTTGGATATTTTCAAGCTTTGCTTGACATGTAGTGGTGGTCCATATAATTCTTATTGTAAGTCAATTAATGTTTTCGATTTTTCATGTGTAGTCCTTAGCACGTCTAGAATAGTCTAACTACTAAATATTTTTGAAGTTTCCTATTTATGAATCATAATATAAAAAGCACCAACACTTCTAAGAATTTGGTGTGTTGTGTTAAACATTGACACAACACACATCGGACACTTCTCCACACCTACCCGACACATGTCCAAACATGTCCTACTTTTAAAAAACTTCTAGACTCGAACACGTTTCAAACACTTGGAGAACATGTATCTATTCTTAAGAAACACAAAACATATTACAAGTTTGAACTAAATAACTTAAAATCCATGATGTAAAGCTACCCCTTGGTGACCAGGTGGTCACAAGTTCGAGTCGTGGAAACAGTCTCTCCGCTTGCGGGGGTAAGACTGCGTGCATTCAACCCTTCCCCAGACCCCGCTTAAGCGGAAGCTTCGTGCACTGGATACGCTATGATGTAAATATATATACATAAATTTATAAATATTCTTCTCTTTTAAACCTTATAAATTAGTGTTACATTACATTTTCTATATTAGAATTAGTATTTATTCGTTTTAATCGTTTGCCCTTCTAATAGCTTGATATATTTCATTAAGCCATTCCCTAATAGTTGGAGCAATTGGCTGTCTAATATGACATCAGAGCTTTGGTTTTGTGATATCTTGCATTCAAAGGTCCACCCCACCTTTTTTTTTTTCCCCCTGTACCCAGCTTTGTGTGCCCATTTCTAGACGCAAGGAGGGAGGGGATTTTTCTAACGAAAGGGGAGAAGCAAAATGAAATCCAAACTATGAATATCATGACTAATCACCCTCAATAAAGAAGAATCTTTCTAAATCACTTCAGAGGGGCAGAGGGGAGAACTCACATTAAAGAGTAAGGCTTCAATAGATATTTTTCAACCTCAAGTCGCGAAGACATGGACACACAACATGGTAATCTTCAAAAAATGCAAGACACAATATGTCTAAGACGTTAAAAATTTATATTTTTATAAATTTATCATATATGAAAAAAATGAATCGTTATTCAATGAAAAAAAAAACACACACAACACTAATGAAAATTAAAATGTCAAATATTCCATAAACATCGATATATCATTTATCTAACAACTGCATTAGACAGAATGCAAAACAATTGTACACTATTGAAATACAGAGTCATTTGGCTTATAAACATTGCAAAATATATACACAAGTTGCATTCTGAAGAAAACAGAGTTACTATGAGGAGATTAACCACAAAAGTCATTTTTGGAAAGTTCAAGCAGTTTTGTTAAAGTGTCCGTGAAGTGTCCATAAAGTGTCTGACATATTATGAACTTAAATTTTAATTAAAACATGTTGAAGTGTCAAACACACTTTGACAAGCATTTGCAAAGTGTCGATGTTCAATAAGGGTGTCCGGCACAACAGACCATGCCTCCTGCATATAAATGTTTGTACTTCTTAGGTTTAACCCATTCCCTAATTTAAGCTTTTTGGTTGTGTAGCAATCCAAACCATAATGCATAAATGCAAACCTTTCCCATGCCCATTTGGCCTTCAATTTACCGACAAAACCCTACAATGGTTGTTTTCCCCAATATTGAAAAATTAATTTTCTGAAGCCCAACAACCACTCACTTTTATTTTATATTTTATTTTTTTTATTTTTTTGAAAAACAATGAAGAATTTTATTAAGAATTAGCAAGAAAAGGGAGAGAGGACAAGGAGTCCTCAAACGATGAAAAAGATCAAAACAAAAACCGAAAATAAACAAGAAAAAACCAAACACTAAGAATGGCAAATAGCAGCCCAATCCCTATAAATCAAGAAAATGGAACTCCTATAAAAGGACGAGACACAAAAGCCCAGAGCGAAGCCAAATATCCCGCATTATCCCATACAGATTCTGCATCTAACTCCTTGCCATCAAAGATCTATGCATTCTTTGCAATCAAATACCAAAAGATAGCTACAACAATACAAGACCACAAGATTTGGATCTCTTGTTGCCACCAAACCCTTCAAACCTAACAAGAAGCATGTGTGTGCACTCCCCTTAGAGCAACCCACTGATCATCACACAAACCGAAAAGACGCTGCCATAATAAAAGAGCCACCGGACAATGGAGAAATAAATGATCTACCGATTCCGGATTCGTCTTGCACATCACGCACTATGGAGGACAAAGAAAGTGATTAGGCCTTCTCCTTTGGAAGAGAACAACCACTCACTTTTATAATTGAGCAATTCCAACTTTTATAAAACAAAGCCTACCACTAAACTTTTACCTTTATGGAAGTGGAACACCATGAACCAACAACCTTTCCATGACCATTGTCTACTGTATACCTAATTTTTATAAAATCATTATTCTAGTTTTTCTAGTGCAATAAAACATCATGTACTGGTATTATTTGTTATTGAGTTACTTAACCTTCTACC
Source organism: Camellia sinensis (assembly GCF_055761805.1). NCBI lineage: Eukaryota > Viridiplantae > Streptophyta > Magnoliopsida > Ericales > Theaceae > Camellia > Camellia sinensis. The sequence continues at coordinate 96,508,249 of NC_138962.1, forward strand.
TGCACCAGAGACAGCCTACCAAGAAGTGAATGTCACCAAGGGACTCAACAATGTAGGATTGATTAGTCATAATTAATATTTTAAGATAGACATGCTCACTGCTATATGTTTTTTCTAGTTTGATGCTACATCACAGTTTAAAGGCAACCACTAAGTTTAGTGCCGCCCGGTCCCAAAAAGTGATTAAAGTTGAATGGTTTAATTTAAACAGACCAAAAAAGTATGAGAACCACTCCACCAGCAGAATCTTGACTGAGAATGGAGGGATCAGGTCAAATCATTGATGAAGAGATTTTATTGCTATGAAGAAACATCAAGACACTGACTTATAAATAATGCTACAACACTTCTCAATATACATGCAGAATTGATTTGTAAAAGATATTACAAACTAAGAATGCTACAGAGTCTAATCATATTTTCTGAAACTGAAACTATTTAATTAACAATTAAATTTTTAAAGACAAGTATACATAACAATATGTTTGATAGACATTCATTGTGACTACACAAAAACGCATTATTTGGAGAAGCTATGTTACCACATGTCCAAATAGAAGCCAATTAAGCCAACAAATCACTCAAAACAATTAAAAATTTCATGGATAACATTCCTGCTGATAAATGTGTGTAATGAAGGTACCATTCTGTTCAAGTTTTGCATGTCATGTCAAATCAAGTCATTTAGTTGTCTTGAGTTATCGACGAAAGGGATAAGTAGTCAGGATAGACAATATTGTAATATTTGGTAGTGGTCCAAAGTTGAATGAAGCACCCAACTATATTACAATTACTAGGACTTCTTTATGGAAAACAAAATGGTTACTGAACAGTAACTGAGTAAAACATATCCAGTCATCATTAGGGGTATGGTGCCAGCTGAGTCATGAATTTTCCATGAGACTGGAATCAATGCAATCCAAAGAAACTGTTGCACACAACTTTTTCATTCCAAGAAAGATGGCGGTTGCTTTCCATTCAAAAATAATAATAAATAATAAAAGATAAAAAGTAGTCAAGATCCCAAATTGATCCCTTAAGTTCAGATTAAACTTCATCTTGCACAATCAAGGATCATTTCTTCACAATATGACTAAGTCACTACATTATTTTCCAGAAAGACCTTGTAATTGATAAAAACTGCAGTGATCAAGATTCATCACATTGGTTGACCGGACAGGGTAACAATTTTTTTCCAGCAACAAAAATTCAGAAAAACAATCAACATTCAGACAAGTGTGTTAATAATATAACAACCAATTCTTAGAGAAAATGAATCACCTTCATGTGAGGCAGCAGGCTTTTGTCAACAGCTTTGGCTATTCGAATAAATGATGTGCAAATCTGCAACCTTGCATGTCGGGAAATACTTGTTGATGGGTCCTGCAAAAAAAAAAAAAAATCAAATGGTTGAAAATTCCACAGCTAAATTCTCTTTACATTTATTAAAATTCAGAGAAGAGATATATTCACAATTTCACATATACCTACAACAGTACCTTCAGTACAAAGGGCAATGAGGTTAGAAGCTCAAATAGTTTGTTGATGACACTGCCAACCGCATCAGGGAAATACTTCAAAAAGGGACCCAATGCATCAAAGTAGTGCCCAAGTACTACCACAAGTTCAGGTTCAGTCCATTTCAAAGAAAGAAGTTGTTGAAGTAAACCTTCAGTTCACAGTAAACAGGGTATCACAAAGCCATAAGATGAAAAGTAAAAAAACTAATGATAAACTCAAATGATGTGCAAAGAAGTCCATGGAAAACCTTCAAATATTCTGCACAATGCAATTTGAGTTTCAGAAAAACTCCCTCCAAATTCATTTGATCCATCAAAAACTGCACTAACAATGGTCTCCAAAGCCACTTGCATGCTTTCCATTACAGCCAATTCCTGGAATTGTCAAATGATAAAGATTGTGCTTTTTAATATATTTATGTTAACTTCCACAAGCATGCAACAAATCAGAAATTCTGAAAAGTCCCAGAGATTAAAATTCCAACATCTGAAGCCACCATGAAAAAGTCCAATAGAAGTATAACCAAACCTGTGCAGGCACTGCAGCAAGCAAGATACTCTGGATAATCGTAATTATTCTCTCAGAAACCTTAGAAGCAGCTATAAAGGGCTTAACAGAAGCGACAAACCGGATCAGCTCCAACTGCATCGAGGGTTAGAGCATCAATAAAAAAACAAATGAGGAAAACTATAGTTTGAAAATTAGGGTAAATATAAAGCTCAATTGAGCTAAAATTTATAGTAATGAACAGGATTCACAAGATGGGCATGAGTAACCAATTGGCCAAAAAGAAATGCAAGTTCGCATCAAATGAGAAGAATTGTTTAACTGCTTTAGTGTAATAGGTACTGACATTGCCACCAAATTTCCTTACAAGTTTAAAATTGTACAGGATTGTTGATTGCTTTACTTTGTCCTGTCTAGCATTAGATACTTTTAAGGGCGTTTTTTCATGGGATTGGACTCCATATCCAATAGATTTACTAGTCCATCGTTTGGTTGGAAAGGTGAAAGTTGGACTAATAGTCAATTATACATCATTTTCAGCCAAATAGTCCAGAGATTATTTATCGCATGACTAACAGTTCTATGAAGCATGGTACTTCAATAAACATGTCGTATCAGTACCGGGTACTGGTGCTTTGTATGGTACCTCTTTCTTCATACGTATCAGGTACACAAAACATGTACCCAAATTTTTCCTTCTTAATTTTTGGTGTACCTAGACGTACCTAATATATACCTAAATTGTATTGTACCTCGATCAAAATAGTATTTTCTTCTAATACAAAAGTAAAATCAATTTCATTGGAATTCTTTTTTATTTTTATGCTTAACATGATTTTAAAATTAAGCTATGGTTTGTAAGTTATTTAACATAGTGACATTTAATTTTGATTTATACCTGTACTTTTGGATTAAATGTGAATTGTAGGTTGGATTTGAACAAATTAAACCATTTAACTAATTTTTGCATTACTTCAAATTAATATATATGTATTTATAAACGTACCCAGCCCTAGCCGTACCCTTGTACCCTATTTTTTTTAGATTTTACCGTATCAACGTACCTGTATCGTACCAGTACGAATACTTGTACCCGTGCTTCATAGCTAACAGTTCATTGCATTGCAATCCTCCCTTATCCAATCAGTCCAAACAAACACCCTCTAGTAGTACATTCACTACCATTCGACACTAGTAAAACAATAGAAACCATGCATGTATGAGAAGTGTCACCAAGAATGACGAATAAACTGTGCAATCAGTAGAAACAAACTAGGCCACATCTATTAACTGTGGAACCGTGCATGCATGACACGTGACAGCAAGGATGATGGAATGATGCACTGTCCACAGGCTAAGCTCAACGGATTTTCCTGATGGGTCGAGCCGCCGGCAAAACCTTAGCTCAAGCCCTGCACAACAAGCTTGGCCTGAGTGGGCTTGCAAACTAGCGCGGCCAGGCGGGCCACCTTTCGCAGGCCAACGGGTCAAGATTCATGCCTATTTTTTTTCTCTTTTGTTTCCACTCTCACAGGCCAAGGGTCAAGTTGATCTTCAAACCCTAGGCTCAGGAAAAACCCAAGCCCCATTTAAGCCGGGCAATCTGATGTATGAGCTTGGGCCAAACCAAAAGCCAAATGATGACCCTTAATGATGAGCTTGGGACAAACTGAGCTATCACTTCGACATCACTCATCAAAATTTAATCACATAGAAATATATCTATAGATGTGAACCATGCAAGTGTAACAGGTGTTAAGCCATTCAGGGCAAGTCACAACTCAGAGAAACCCTAGTTGGGTCGCATCTACAGATGCAGACCCATGCATGTGTGATGTGGAGTCACTTGTTGCCCACACATACCCCGTAGATATCTTCTTTCCCAACACATATGGTAAAAGTTAAGTTGTCCTTCCAAATATAGTTATCTCCCTAATATTCACATGTTGAATGATGACCTAGACATCTTTCGATCTGTTCCTTGTGTTAATGAAACTTGTGAGGAACTGTAACCATACAATAAAGTAGAAGCTCATGATCTTATAAATAATGGATTGAGTGTATGTTATCCCTTCCCCATCTAATCATTATATGTTTCTTATTAGCATTTAGAATAACACAGCATTTTCTTTTGATAAAATTTCATATTGAAACTTTGAAACGTTCACAGAGTGAAATAAAACCACCAAACATTGTTTTTCCTTAATTTGAAAAGTACTCCCAAAAGCATAAACAAATGCTCAACGCATATTTTGGAAAAGATATATAAGCTTTCAGAATAGGATCAACTGAGCGACAAATACATTGCATTGCACCATAGCCAACAAAAGAATATTTAGCCATTGCTACGCCACCCCAATCCCTTCAAAGGTATATGAAGACCTCCTAACATAGTAACATCACGTTAAACGATAACCATGTAAATACTCGAAGAATGAAGCCTTCCCAACCTACATAAGAAAGTACTGACAAAAAAAAAGACCCAAAAACATATGATAAGTTTTCTAACAGAAAGCTGCTATCTTCAAAAATTCATCTCCCTTCTCCCTTCTCCCTTCTCCCACTCCCTCTCCATCCATGCACACACAAATGAAGACAAAAAGACACCGATCTCCAAAATATTTCATATATATCAATTGTTGAAGCACAAAATCCTCAAACATGTCAACCATGACCAGGACCGATTACACCCAGGTAAAGAAAGCAAAAGCTCAAACCAGTTACAAACATAAGATGAATAACCATTTCTTCATCTTCTTATACATGCTACATCTTTAAAAATCTTCCAATCTTTGTACTAACCTTGTGGTTCATCATTAGCATTTATATCTAGCAGCACTGCACACAAATAAAGCAAACTGTGATGGAACACAACACAAGACACAAGACACGGGAACTTTCTTGGATACAAAGCTTCAAATGGCAGTAAAGGACTCACTCTAAACAATTCATCGTTGCCCCTCTTCCAGGCCATCATACGCGCTACCTCCTATATACCCTTTCTATGATAAAACAACTCTAAAAATATAACACACTCAATCTCCCAGACATTTTCAATAATGTAGGATTCCACTACTGCCCCTCATAGACTACAAACAAAAACCCAAATATGTCTTTCTTCAGAACAGTGTATAACAATTCTGTGAATTCACGCTTATGCAGCCCATGCCCGCACCAAAATATTCCACTATAGATCTCATTTTTCCACAACCTCAAACTTAACAGCTTCCAAAAACCAACACCACAGCTTTCCTTCACATCTTTTGACTTCCAATCTTCTTTTCCATGAGCATGGTTTCAAGTTACAACATTCGTCCACAAGCTTTCAATTTGCAAACCAAATCTCCACAGCTACTTTCCAATGGCCCTAGGCCCACCACTAGAACTCCAGTGCCATAGATAACAGTCATAACACTCAAAATCATTCGCAAATCCTGCCCAAATGAAGCCACCTTAGAACTTGTCCAACCTACAGAAACTGGAATACAAACTACAGGGAGAAAAGCATAAGAGGTCGACTGGACAGCTTGGCAGCATGCTCTAGATCAAGGCGAGTCCCTGAAGAAAAATATAGTATTCCTTATTTACTAGAGTTTGCTACAACTTTTGTTAATTTGATTTTGTTTTGAGTAACAACTCTAAAAGCAGAATTAGTTTACGAAGGTCGTGGTGAATAAGTACTGGAAAAAAAAAATGTTGTATCAGAGATTTCCAAACTAAGTTTTGCAGAAATCCAAAAAAGGCAATGGAATGTAATACTGGCATATTTCCTGAAAGTAGTAAAAATACTTCACTGGCTAATAAAACTAAAAGATCTGTTACTCTAAAACTATCCTGTTAACTTATTGCACCAACATACATCAATGAAAGCTTAAAAATAAATAGATAAATTTACAAAGTGAAACTTTTTCCTCGGATTTACATTTAAATCAAGCCTTAAAATACACTCTGCTTAATCCGTGGTCCTAATTTGAGTTTATGTTCATTGAATCCATGGACTTTCTGATACTCAACTGTGATTTAGAAGTAGAGATGGAGCGCCTAAAAATATAGTAGTAAAAAAATTTCTTCGTTGCATGGACAATCTACAGCACATGTTTCAATCTTCTGTTGTTCTCATTACATTGAAAAAAGTACAAAGTAATACATAGAGCCTAGTGTCAATAAGATATCACTTAAATCTCCAATTGCCTTCTACGGTCCTCCTATCCTATTTTTTTAACGGAATACCCCTATCCTATAAATTGATATTTGGCATGCTTCATAAACATTAAAAAATAAATAAAAACCAACCCCGGAAGTGGACAAAGATGAATCCTACAAAAACTTATGAGGTGTAAGAATACTTGTGTGCATCTTGCACAAGTGTAAGCTGATCCTATCTTAGGCCATAAATCTAAAAGTAAGTTGAAGATATTCTCACCCTGAGGCACTAGAATATGTGAAAAAATCAAGCTCTTTGTCTCTGTGTGTGTGTCTACTTCATTTATCTAATCCCAATCTATCACACACTTACATTTTGCCACACTTGGGAAACTTAAGGCCCTACCGTAAACAATTGCTTCAATTACTGTGATTCGCATGGCAAAGGAAAATACAGAGAAGCTAAACACAACCATTTGTTTTGCATTTTTGCTGGGAATCTTGGGCTAAAGAATTCATCTCTCTGAACATACATACACTAAATTAATGTGAGAATGTAAAGTCCAGTTAATAGTTGTGGATAGCATTTGGTTTTTCATTTCTGATATGTATCTTGGGCTAAAGAATTCATCTATTTGCATATATATATATATATATATTAAACTAACCTCAAAATATAAAGGTTAGCAAAATATAGAGAAGCTACATAAAACCATTTGAACATACATATATATTGATGTGAAAATCTAAGGGTTAATAAATAGTTGCAAGTGGCATTTGCATTAACATAGGTTCATACCTTTAACTATCCCAAAAACAAAACAAAAAAAAATAACTATCCCATAAACAAAAGAAAAAAAGAAAAGGAGCAGTAGGTTCAAATGATTTAAATATATTGCATTCAATTTCCAAGAATTATAGTTTCCAACATCCACATACCAATCCTGTATCCCCATGTCTCTTGAACAACTTTACAAGAAGCAACTCTATTCAAATATTCAAAAATGAACTCTAAAACAAACTTTGAGAAATGCAAATGGCCTGTATCTGCTACAGTAGAGGGGCAGGTAATCCGCTATGATCATCAAAAATGTTTGGGTGATACTAAGCTAGTAAAATTAATAAACATATTGTTTTGGATGTCACTAGTAGATTGTATGTAACTTGGGGCCACCACCAGCAAAATGTCTTGCACAAAGTCACGTTCATGACACCATATACTAATGATAATAAAGTTCTTTATGTTTAACTTCCTCCTTTTTGAATAATAAGTCACAACATTTATTCATACAATTCTTAATTGACAAAGTTCTGCAGCTCATAGTTTCAGGTATTTTATTAATCAGCACAAAGTGGTCACTGATTATTAATAATGCGGTTCACAGAACAGAATATTTGGTGAATCTAATAGAGAACATTTTTTATAATACAAAAAATATAAAAACCCGATGGATATTATTTAGGCTGAAGTGGCCTAAACGGTGCTCTTTTCCTGATGGATGTTGAGTTGAGCCAACACCCAGCAATTTACCTGTAGTATTTGAGAATAATATTTCTCTCTCTCTCTCTCTCTCTCTCTCTCTCTCTCTCTCTTGCTGGTAAGAACAGAGAAATGATTTCTTGAAAAGCAATGGCTGGCTGCTTACCCGATAGTGGTTGACAAATTAGTATTAAGGATTTCCCCATCTAAACAAGCCACTGTTTTCTATATGAGATTGTAAATACAATTTCATGGTTAGCCGTTTGACCTCTAATGCACGCAGTGAGAAGCTAATTACCGAGGCATAGCTACCAATAAAGCTAGAAGCATTTTTCAGGAACAAAGTTGTACAAGAACCGAAGTCCAATGCAGACAAAGCTCAGTTGTTGCAAGGATCGAAGTAGCAATTAAAGAGTTCGGCACTTGATTCATGGTCTATGTAATTTTGGCTGGTGGAAGGAGGCTACCGGAATGTTTAGAGAAATGTTGGATAGTGATATTGCTCCGGATGTTCATATGTATAGTGTGTTGCTAGATGCATGTACCAAGGAAGGGAAGATCGAAGAGGCAGAGCGGGTACTTGAAGTCATGATACAAAGAGGTGTGGATCCTAATGTAGTCACATACAGTACTCTAAAGGATGGATATTGTCTGCAAGGCCACATGGATGAAGCAATCAGAGTGTTCAATGCCATGGTGGAGAGGGGCCTTCACCCTAATGTGTATAGCTATACCATTCTAATCAATGGATATTGCAAGAAAATGAAAATAGATGAGGCCATGCTTCTCTTTCGAGAATTGCCTCGGAGGGGGTTGAAACCCAACAGTGGAACTTTCAAAGCTATGTTATGGGGTTTGTTTCAAACAGGTAGATGTGGAGCTGCTCAAAAACTTTTTAATGATATGCAAGCTGCAGGCATAAATCTAGATTCTCGAACTTATGGTATCTTATTGGATGGGGTGTGCAAAAATGGGCATATTTCTGAAGCATTGTCAAACCCTTAACCCTAAATTTCCAAATTTCAAAACAATATTCACCCAACAATTTCCAAATTTCCAAAATCACACAAACAAAGCCGTCCACGAGATTGATCAGATGTTAGCAGAAAATGAGAGGCCGCAAAATCGAATTTCTAAATTGGAGGAAGACTCAGTGTTTATGAAATCCTAATCGAGGAACAACCAGGGTCCAAGAAGAAGAAGAAACAAAAAAACCACGAGATTGATCAGATGCTAGCAGAGAAGGAGAGGCTGCAAGATCGAATTTCTGAATTGGAGGAAGACTACAGTGTTTATGAAATCCTGATCGAGGAACAACTAGGGGTCCAAGAAGAACAAGAAACAAAGAGCTACGAAGATGATGATGACGACGACGATGATGATTTTGAGTTCCCTTGTGTATGTGAAGACCCCACCTCTGCCGATGAGATCTACAACGGCCAGATCAGGCTTGTTTTCCCTATTTTCTGTAGAGTTTTGTATTCTTTTTATGTTGAAAATTGTAAAGGTGAAGTGAATTCTTCTAAGCCTCCTACTCCGTCGCAGATTCGGATTCCCAAGGACCACGACGGAGTGGGAGGCTTAGAAGAATTCACTTCACCTTCACAATTTTCAACATAAAAAAAAAACAAAAAAAAAAACAAACAAACAAACAAACACACAATTGAAAATAAGGAAAACAAGCCTGATCTGGCCATTATAGAAGATCTCATCAGCAGAGGTGGGGTCTTCACACACACAAGGGAACTCAAAATCATCATCATCATCTTCGTAGCTCTTCGTTTCTTATTCTTCTTGAACCCTTGGTTATTCCTTGATCAGGATTTCATAAACACAGTAGTCTTCCTCCAATTCAGAAATTCGATCTTGCAGCCTCTCCTTTTCTGCTAACATCTGAACAGCCTCGTCGACGGCTCTGCTTGCGTGATTTTGGAAATTTGGAAATTGTTGGGTGAATATTGTTTGAAAATTTGAAAATTTGTGTGATTTTTTGGTGAATATTGAAACAATGTTTCAAAAGGATGATGAGAAAGGGAGGGAGGAAGGAAGGAAATGGTTGGTTGAAGCTAACTTGGCAGCTACCAAAAGTTTGTGTCAAATTGCCAAAGATAGCAGCAGCTAAAAGTTGTCATTGGAGGTGCCTTTCTATCAACTGCTGCTATAATTTGGCAATAGCAGCTCCAATGGCACACCATTGGAGATGCTCTAAATAGCCAGAAAATTGAATTTGAATCCCAACTGGGGAAAAAAATTCTAGAAATGTCAGAATACCTTGTTTGGATAAGAACTCTGGAAGAGGAGTCAAAAAAAATTATTGTTGATCAACGGAAGATGCTCGAAGAGAAAGAGGGACTTATGGTACAGGTGAAGGACCTGCAACGGGAGGTGGACTCTCTACGGAACCAGAATAGTGATTTGGAAGAGCAACTAAGAAATAAAAACCACGAGACTGATCAGATGCTACCAGAAAAGGAGAGGCTGCAAGATCGAATTTCTGAATTGGAGGAAGACTACTGTGTTTATGAAATCTTGATCGAGGAACAACCAGGGGTCCAAGAAGAAAAGAAACGAAGAGCTACGAAGATGATGATGATGATTTTGAGTTCCCTTGTCTGTGTGAAGATTGCAACAAAGTGGGAGGCTTAGAAGAATTCACTTCACCTTTACAATTTTCAACATAAAAAAAAAAAAACGAAACTCTGCCGAAAATAGGGAAAACAGGCCTGATCTGGCCGTTGTAGAAGATCTCATCAGCAGAGGTGGGGTCTTCACACACACAAGGGAACACAAAATCATCATCATCATCTTCGTAGCTCTTCGTTTCTTCTTGGACCCCTGGTTGTTCCTCGATCAAGATTTCATAAACACAGTAGTCTTCCTCTAATTCAGAAATTCGATCTTGCAGCCTCTCCTTTTCTGCTAGCATCTGATCAGTCTCGTGGTTTTTACTTCTTAGCTGCTCTTCCAAATCACTATTCTGGTTCCGTAGAGAGTCCACCTCCCGTTCCAGGTCCTTCACCTGTACCATATGACCCTCTCTCTCTTCGAGCATCTTCCGTTGATCAACAATATTTTTTTCTGACTCCTCTTCCAGAGTTCGTATCCGAACAAGGTATTCTGACATTTCTAGAATTTTTTTCTCCAGTTGAGATTCAAATTCAATTTTCTGGCTATTTAGAGCATCTCCAATGGTGTGCCATTGGAGCTGCTATTGCCAAATTATGGCAGCAGTTGATAGAAAGGCACTTCTATTGGCAACTTTTAGCAGCTGCTATCTTTGCTAATGGAGATGCCTTTCTATCAACTGCTGCCATAATTTGGCAATAGCAGCTCCAATGGCACACCATTGAAGATGCTCTAAATAGCCAGAAAATTGAATTTGAATCTCAACTGTAGAAAAAAATTCTAGAAATGTCAGAATACCTTGTTCGGATACGAACTCTGGAAGAGGAGTCAGAAAAAAATATTGTTGATCAACGGAAGATGCTCGAAGAGAGAGAGGGTCTTATGGTACAGGTGAAGAACCTGGAACGGGAGGTGGACTCTCTACGGAACCAGAATAGTAATTTGGAAGAGCAGCTAAGAAGTAAAAACCACGAGACTGATCAGATGCTAGCAGAAAAGGAGAAGCTACCCTAAACCCTAACAACAATGCTACAGACCACTAAATTCCTACCACTAACACCATCACTAATGATGTGGAAAGCAAAAAAAAAAAACAAAACAAAACAAAACAAAACTAAGACACAAAATACATGTGGCAGTGGGTCACCCACTGCCACATCATTAGAGCAACCACTAATTAGTGGTCTGCATCATTTTTCAAACCCTAAACACATTTCCAGTTTATACAAGATATATTTGTCAAAATGAAAAGAAAGATCAAAAGTCCAAACAAAGATGGTGCTTGACATCTCCATCTAAGTACATTTTTTCTTGTCAGCAATGATAATTTAGAACTACCAATCTCTATAGCATTTACATTGTAACTGAAATAAACCAAAGCCTTATATATATATATATATATTGCAATAGTCATACATATTACAATAGTTGCATATATTACAATGATTGAAGGAACTACTTAATACAGATATATACAACCATACAAGAAAAGTAAAGAAATATAAAAAAAAACAATGCCCAATTAGTACACATTAATGTGTGTTTGAGAAGAGAAAAGATTGAGTACACACCTAACCTTTAGCATAGTGCATAAAATGGTTGCCTCGTGACTTGAAACCATAACCTCAAGTTTATTATTAGGCCAAGATTTTACCACTGAACCAAGGGTCACCCCCAAAAGTAAAGAAATATATAGCAAATAATTTGCTAGGAATCCAATTACCATAACAGTTATGTATAACCATACAAATTGGTAATAAAAGTAATGAAACGTAGAACATACAAGCTTAGAACGATACTGGCTGAAATCTCCCTTGCCCTCAAAATCATCACTCCAAAATTCCAGAGACCCAACAGAAAGTGCTGATCCAGGAAGAACTTTTTCTTTCTTGAGCATGCGTTGGAAGGATATATCCAATATACAACTACAGATATCATCACTCAGAAAGCTTAAAACCTTTTTTTTTTCATTATCACCATGGCCTGAACCAGAAGTCAGATTGTTAACTGAACCATCTGCAGCTGCCTGTGCCACGTTCTTTGGTTTGGATGAAATATCTCTCATCAGTGCCTGCAACAGCAAGCACCCACCCACCCACACGCACACAAATGTTCAAAGAATGCATGGAGGCATATGGAATTTATTAGAACGTTCACAAGTAATTTCTCAAAAAAATCTATATACCAGCCAAAAGTATAGAGATTGATAATGAATTGCCAGCTTCTTATGTTGGAAATAGTCTAGCATCTGAAAAGACAGAAGAGTTAGATTCCAATCTATAATTAAGTTTCTCAAAATATGCTCCAGTCAAAAAACAGTATAGAATAGATTATGAACTGAACAAACTCCCTAGTCTACTTAATTATTTAACCAAGATTTGAAGCCACGGTTAACAGGGCCCAAATCAATATTAGCATACAATAATAACCAGCTATGAAGAACTAAAGGTGAAACGGAACTACTATTCTGGTTATGAATAGGTGTAGGGCTGCAAATGAACCGAGCTGTTCATGAACAAGCTCGAGCTCAGCTCGTTAAGGCTCGTTTAAGCTCGGTTCGCTTACTAAATAAACAAGCTCGAGCTTAAATTTTAAGCTCGTTTAACAAACGAGCTGAGCCCGAGTTCAGTAATACTCGGCTCGATAGGCTCACGAGCTCAAATATATATATATATAATTATATTATATATTATTTATATATAATTATATAATATATACATAAATATGATTAACAAAATATTAAACTTTTCAAAAAAAATTTTCTATTATATGTGTAAATTTAATTAATAAAATTTAAACTGCACAAGCTTATTTTCTATAATATATATGCGTACACACACACACATACATATAGCAATTTTGGGATTATTTTCTTTTCTTGAGTGGAGAAATATTGGGCCATGTGGGGGAGTTTTATAAGCACTCATTCTTGACCACACTTCTGTCTTGGACCGATGTGGGACTTTCTTGTGCAAGTCCTCTCAGCAACAAAACAAGTGTATCAAATGTCAAACAATTTTTGTCCCACATCGTCTCTACACAATGGTGTTCAGGTAAAGGGATCTCTATTTATGTGTAGTGTAGTAGGCTTCATGCCTTTCATTAGTTTGACTTGGCTAACGAGCCACAACGAGCCGAGCTCGCATTAGACAAATTTTGTGCGAGCCGAGCCCGAGCCAATATATTGGGGCTCGTTTCGAGCTCGAGCCGAGCTCGAACAGCTTCAAAATAAATCGAGCCGAGCTCGAACATTGATAAACTCGACTCGGCTCAGCTCGATTACACCCCTAAATAGGTGCCAATACACAAGTTAAAGATAAAAAGTGTAAAAGTAATATCAACTTAAAGGACTTTGAAAAAATTCCATTAACAGTATGAAATAAATTTCTGATTGCTGATGTAGTAAAGATGTACTCAAGGTTTTAAATAACGATGGCGGTTACCGTAACAATAACGGTAGCGTTGACGCGATTGCAGGGTGTAACAGCCCCAAATTAACCATAGATTTGAGCTTCTTTTTTTTTTCCAGCTAAGTTAACGAATTTGTGATAAAAAAGAGACAGAGGAGAGAGGAGAATTGAAAAACTGCGGCACCACTGTAGTGGTCATTGCCATTTCTGAGAAAGAAAAATGGTGGGTTTTGTGTTGTGTTACTTGTGTATTTGATACATATAATAAATATGATCTAAAGATCAAGAATATTTAACATCATTCAACAATAAATAATTTATTATTTAGTATTTTTATAAATTTATATAAACAATTTGTGCTTCAGGTTGCTCAGTGTCTTTTCCTCAGCCCGGCCCAAATTTAATTTGAGATTTTAAATTTCTACCCAAATCCGCTCTATATTTAAAAATATGTTGCCCGAGTCCTAAAAACTTTTGTACTTGGTTTAATCGAAGTTACAAGCAAATAGATTTTACATTATAAAGAGAAGATCACAAACAACAAAAAAATAGCCCAATTTTATTACTTCCCCAACAATTATTTCTATTGATAGTGTCCTACTTTCTCCAGCTCAGGCATAAGTAATTCATATGGCATAAGATAATGTAGACTACTGCTATTTTTCTATTCTTCTTTTTCTTTTCTTTACTTTTCTTTTTTTTTTCTTTTTTTTTTGAAAAACCTGTAGACTACTGCATTACCTGTTGAAGATAAAAAGAGAGTATTGTGCTGTCCCCAGTGATACATTGCAAGTTTGAAGAACCCAAAGATACCATACTCTCACATATGTATTCCGCAAACTCAAATTCACTTTCGTCAATAGCACCAACACTTGAGCTAGATCTAAGCAAGAATTCTCCAGAGACTTTCATCAGTATCTGGAAGATATTACTCATTGCAGAATCAAATTCAGAAGCAGAGTCATCAACAGGTCTTCTCCTGCAAACCAAAATTCAAAATTACAAAATACAACATAAGAATGCCTTTCATCTTTTGCAACTTAATGATATACATAATTGTGGAAAAGAAGTAAAATTCTGTACCGTGGAGAGACGAGTTTGAAAAACTCACAAGCATGCAGACGAAAATCAGAAGAAGAAAGTAAGAAGCCACACCTGTTGTGAGAGACAGAGAGAATTGTGAACTCCCCTTACAAAAATTTCAAATTAGGCTAAAAAATACGAAGCAAATTATACCCATGAATTATTCCATATTTTGAAAGATCAGCTACAGGAGCCCACTCAGCGTATGCATTGATAGCATTTAAAGTAGCTGTTACTGTGGCTGCATGCTGTTTTGCGATGTCCAATTGTTGCCTACCTGCTTCACTCACTGCAGCTCCGAAGTGCCTCTCTAGTAACTGTAATACAAACCAAGGCATCAAAAGCATTCCAAAACATGCATCTCATGCCAAGAGCTAGAACCAAGACATACAGTGTATAATAATGGCAAAATTTCGGGCAAAGATTGAGTAAGTCCACGTAACAATATTCTGCGCCGATCACCTGAAGGCAATTCATTCAGAATCAGTTAATAAAAGCAAGCAACAGTACTAAGCAACTGCAAATTAAAAGAAGGTGACAAGGGGGCACCACCAAAGTACAAAAGCAAGAGAAGAAAAAACTTAAAGCCTACAAGGAAGCCCAACAGACAAGTATTAACAGGAAGTCAAGCAACCAAAAAAGGCCAAAAAGCAAAAAAGAAAACAAAGAAAAGGAAAGATCTATCCCAAACATAAAGCAAAAATCCAGAACAAAAATCAACAAAACCCTTGTCGACTTCTGTCCACTCCAGCTCCTTTCACTCTGCCATCATAAGTAACACTACTAACCAAAATTTTTTTAACTCCCTTATACTATTCACTTTGATCCTCGCATGCCTCAGAACAGAATTAGTCTATCCTTGGCCTTTTCTTTGCTTCAATAGCTGCTATCAACTATACAGTATCCTTCTGAAATCATTTGCATGGATTCCAAGGAATTTGATCAAGGACATTGACCCTCTTCAACCCACTCTCACAACTCAGAACCTTCTCCCAGGCTTGAAGATTCCTCCTAAACACTACCCACCCCCTAAGCCGCCATCTCACCTGTTGAGTTTTCCCCAACTGACATGTTGCCCCTTCTGATTGGTGACAGCGTTCGAGTCCAACAACCGATTTATCTTAAAAAACTGTTAAGTTACGAGTTATTAGGGTATTTTTGTATTAATCTCTTTATTTATTTAAATACACAAGATAAGAGATCTATTTATGCCTATTGAAGTTTTGGAGAGGAGGGGAATCTAATTACAAGGCAAAGCAAGAAGAAAAATTGAATAATTGTTTGATTTGCATGCCTTTTGTGAAATCAGAAAATCAATTAACTAATGTATTCACTAAAGGATTGGGTAATAAATTTTTCACCCTATTGTATGCAAGTTAAGCATGAGAGATTCCTATGCACCAACTTAAGGGAGAGTGTTAAGGTAGGAGTTATGAGGGTATTTTTGTATTTATCTCCTTGTTAAAATAAATACACTCATTAAGAGCGGCAACCCTAATTTTGGATCCTCTCTTTTGTCTAGAATAATCTCTCTAGCTTCTCATTCTTTTCCCTTTTCCTCTTCTTATCTTCATCACACCACAAATCTTACAAAAGCAATTATCTTAACCAAACAAGTATCTTACAAACAAACAAATTAAACAGAAAAATTAAGACATAATTCCAAAACCAACCATACTAGATCACTCGATTTTTAATTTTCATTATGTTAATCCATTTCAAAGCTTCTAATTAGTTTTAAAGTTGAAGCATTGTGCTTTCAGCAGTTATCCACTCTGCACTTGGCTACCCAACGTTTACCGTGGGCATGATAACTGGTACGCCAGAGGTGCATCCTTCCCGAAGTATACTCGGTGGCCATGCACACCCCACTCCTTTCCTTTTTCACAGTGAGAAGACAATTAAATGCACAGATTCCTAAGCTCATAACATTAAAATTGAAAGGGAACATTGAAAATGTAAAAGTCAAATTCCTTAGTTCATAACATTAAGATTCAAGACTCATTAACAATGAAAATGTATACTCAGGTCTGCAAGTTATAAACCTTCTAAATCTTCATTGTGAACTGTAATATCTTCAGGAAGCCACCTTAGAATCATCACAACCAACTCAGCCTAAAATAGAAAAACAAATCAACTATGTTACTTGTGCAAGCATTAAGAGCCAAAGTAATCAACAACTGCAAATAGGGAAAGCTGCCATATACTTGTATAGGACCACTGTTTGAAAGAGAAACTAGGGACGGGAAAAGCTCTTGCCATAGGTTAAGGCCTTCTCTCCTAACTATCTGTAATCAAGGTAAAAGAGAATGACTACTACATCTCCAAAAGATTCATCAGCCACTGGAACAAAATATCAAGAGCTAAATAATGAAAACCTCAGCAACAAGAGCAGCCATCTGACTTTTCAAAGCCCATTCTTCACAAGGGTTAGCAATTTCAGACATCAAATCAACAGCAACATTTGCAAAGTTCATTCGCTCTGTAGAGCTTAATTCTTCCCACCGCAGTCGCACCAAATGCTGCATAGAGACAAAATGGCAGGTAGATCGTCTTCATACATACAGTTAAAAGAAATAGTAAATCTCAAAAACGCAATCATATTGTTCAACCACCAAAAAAAGCAGTAAACACAATGCCATCAAACTATGAGAATCTTGAAAGTGTCAAAAAGCTCTTCAAAATCAAGCAATTGGTAGAGAGGAGGAAGGAAAATTAGAGAAGATAGTGAAAAATATAGCTCCTTCATTCTAGATTAGGAGAAAGGTGAACTGGTGAAGATAATGGAAAAATAAGCCAGAAATTGTCATCCAGTTGCCTGCCAAAATCCATACATCATAAGCCTATAACAACCTTTAATGGCCATTAGGCGAATGTGAAAACCAATAAAGGCCACAAAAACAGAACACATCTCATAAGATAAAAAAAAAAAAACTAGTACAACTGTGATCCTTAAACACACCAACATAGTGGACTAAAGTTAAGTCATTGTCTTTTGGCAAAACCTAGTGTATTAGCTTGCAGGCTCCTAAAACAAACACAACAAAATCAGAAGGTGGAAGTTATGCAAAGCGCCAAGGAAAACCTTAAGCGTTAAATTATATTTCATCTGTACAAGTACAATATTAGAAAGTCTGCCATTAAAACACAATGTACTACGATGATTCCTGGCATGAGAACCCAACCTATTGAAATTGGACATTTTGAAATTGTTTCCAACTGAATAAAAATCTGTTCAAAACCAAAATCCTTGATAATCAAGCACACAGCATGCTTCTAAGAAAAAATTTTGAAATAAACATTCCAATCTTCATTGATTGATTCCATGTTCATCCATCACAATTTCAATTTCACAGACAAGACAAAACTAAACCATATGCAATTTTCCCCCACTAGTATGAAAAAGAGTATTAAACAAAACAACAGCATTAAAAGCATAACAGAAAAATATACCCCTCCAAACCGTACTCTCCCCCCAATATCAGGCGGGATAGAATATAATCTATCCATCCAAACCGTGAACTCTTTAGTAACATATAAGGCCCACTAAAAAGAATGGACACTTCAAAGAAGGTGGTGTGTCCATGTCAAACACCAACACTCGTCGGACACATGTCCAAATGTATCCTATTAGATTTCTATTTTTTTAGTATCAGACCACTACGGACACTTGAGGACACACATTTCCATCATTTAGACAAGCATACATTAAACACATTGCAAGTTTGAAACATTCAACTTTTTATAGTAAATGTAGCAGGCTGTAGTAGATATTTTAAATATGTCCAACTATCAATAAATATGTATCTCCATAAATGAAGTGGATGTATAGACCATACTTACAATGTAGGAAATGAAATGGAAACAACATGACATTGTTTTCAAAGATTTCAACTACAAACCATCAGATAAGGAATCTCACCATATACTATTCAGTCCTCATCTATTTTACAGTGGCTAGACTAAAAATCACTGAACTAGAAAAATAACCCTCTGGCATAAGAATGAGTGAAAGAAGTATGGACACAAACCTGCAGCATTCTGAAAGCATGCAACCGAATTTCTGAAGACCAGTCCTTCTTGACTAAAACAAATGATGTGTTTGCCAAGACACGTAAATCCCCAGCTTTAATCTGCAATATATTGGGAAAATAACGCATAAAGAAAAATATATAAACAAAGGTAAGAATCTAAAATTTCTCATTCCTTTTAAATAAAAAATAAAAAAGTTTTTATAACATAATTTGACATCTTTATGGATTTTCAAACTCGAAAAGTTGGAAAAATATGAGCAGATAAAACCAAAAAAGAAAATCAGGGATTATATGAGAATTTTAAAATACAAGAGAAAGTGAGGGAATATGTGAGAAATCTTTAAAAAAATGCTCCAAAGTCCAACCACACAGTTAAGAACCATAAAAAAATAAAAACAAACAAACAAACAAAAGGGAATATGTCAGAATTCTGAAAATATTGCACTAACCATGTACCCACACAAGTCCAATACACAAAAGTAGTTCTGAACTAATTTGCAAAAGCTAAAAGAAGTGAAAGAACAATTTCTAAAATGCTATCCTGGGGTAGTAAATTTTTGTTAATGAGAACTTTCAAAAGTATTATTATAATAATGAGAATTTCAATAAAAACAATGATAACAAGGTAACACTTCCATAATTATCAGAATACTTGAAAGCTAAGAAGCACGGACACTTCTAAGAAGGTGACGTATCCGTGTCGGGTACGTGTCGGACACCGACACTCTTTGGACACTCTCAGGACACGTGTCCGACACTCTTCAAAACGTGTCCTATTGTTTAAAGACTTGGACACTCTTTGGACACTTGAAGGACACACGTGTCAATCGTTTAAACACACGTGTCTAACGATTAGACATACGTAAAACTAATTTTATGTTTGAACAAAATAACTTAAGATACAATAATAAAATAAAAACCATATAAATTTATAAGAATTAGTGTCATATTGCATTTTTTATTATCTTTGAATGATATATTCATATATATATAACATATAATAAATATATAAAATTATATATTTCATGCGTGTCCTCCTCGTGTCGTGTCCTGCATTTTTTGAAAATTAACGTGTCGGCGTGTCCGTGTCGTACTCGTGTCGTGTCACGTGTCCGTGTCCATGCTTCTTAGCTTGAAAGAGACACATGAACTGCCTTTATAAATCAATCGACCATCGTGTAAACACATACTACAAATTGAATTCTATCACACCCCTTCAAGTTGACCAATGTTTTGCCATGTGGCATTTAAAAGCTCAAAAATTATCATTTTTGAAAGTGATGTATTTCCTTGATTGAAATACCGTGTGTCAAAACTTAGTCACTTTAGTTCATGAAATTCTAATGCTTATTAGTATTACTTACTAGTATCGAGATGAAGATTAAGAATCCCACCACCACCAACACCAACACCAACACCACCCCTCCCAACACACACACATACTACACATATACAGTTCTCAACCACTTTCAACAAACAAAAGCTCAAGAATAGCCTCAAAATCAAAAAAATGCAGAGTTTTAATGGTGGGAGGGGGCTGGATGGGAAGACAATGTCAGCTTAGGAGGTCAGAGCTCAAAGCTCAAAAGTTCTCTTGATCAAACACAGCCCACCTTCTAAATGGGTAGAAAGATCGTACCCATACCTAACATATTAAAAAATCTATAGACAATACACTACCTAACCAATTTATTGTGATTTCTTCATCTTTCCAACAATATAAATATCCATATGTCGATCAAAAGACTTGAAAATGGTTATGATCAATTGATAGATAGGGAAGATCAAATTGTTCAAGAGATTTTTCCTTTTATGTTAAGTTGTACTCTTCCCCCACGCGCGAGGGAGGGGGTTCTCTAGGCCAAGGGTGGAAGGTTTGGAGTGGTCTCCAATGCAATCTTTGAATGTGAGAACCAAGGCCTGATTGTTTTTCTATGAGTGTATTTCAAGATTGTTGGGATGTGGTCAAACATGATTTGCAAAAGTTTTTTTTTTTCTTTTTTTTCTTTGTTGGCGGAAATGAGAATGGGATTGTGAAATCCTTGTACAAATGCTATTTTTATTTGCTTAGTTCCGAGAAAGGGGGGGGGGGGGGGGAGAGAGAACTCCTTGAGGATTAGTGATTTTCAACCAATTTGGTTAAATCCTAGTACAAAATTTTTGCGAACATTTTTTTCACAGAAATTGACAGTGGTATTGACGGATATAAGTATCTTCTTCACACTTGGTAGAGAAGGACAAATTCTGTATGTGGCTTTTGATAGTAATGAGGTGGTGGAGAATAGGAGTTCAAATAAGGAAGACATCGTCTTTAAAGTAGAATTTTAAAAAGCATGTGATAGATTAGGATTGTTCAGACTTCATTATGAAAAGAAAGATTGTGTCTTAAGTGGAGGAAGTGGATTAACGGTTATTTTCCTTCTTGTAATTTTTTAGTTATAGTTAATAGCAATGCAAGCGATACCTTTAAGGACAATAGAGGGCTCTTAGGCAAGGTGACCCTTTGTCGCCATTTCTATTCACTATAGTAGTTGATGAGTTAGGTAGGAGGGTCGACGAGGCCAATCCTCCAAGGAGGCATTTTGGTTGAGGGCTTTCTAATAGAGAAGGACAACAAACCTGCATGCATCTCATTTACAATTTGTAGATGATACCATACTTTGTTCATCTTGTGAGCTGGTTAAGATGGGTAGTTTGCTTTCAGTTTTGAAGATTTTTTTGATAAGAGTTAATCTGAATAAGAGTGCACCAGGGGACCTCAATGTCTCACAACACAGATTGTGAAGTTTGGCAAGACCATTGAGAAGCTCCATTGAATCCTAGCTTTAAAGTACCTTTGGGAGGTAATCCTAGGTTATATTACATGAACTCGGGTGCAAGTATGTGTCCAAGCATCAGATCTACCTAAATCTAAATATTAGGATATTGGAATATACATCCAAAAGTTGGCATGGGTATGGAGACACGTCTCAAACACTTGTATATATATTCCATATTGTATAATATTCTTAGATAAGATGTTGTAAATTATTTAGAAATATACTTCAAATGAAATGTGATTTAGGGAAATATGGAATTTATATCTCTTATTCGTGTGACAAGCTAGAAATGTTTTTTTACTAACAAATGTGAGTGTCATCTTGATCAAATATCATATAAAATTTGAGGATCCAAGAGTCTAATTTGGGTAAGGGTGAACACATATCCCACACCCTTATCCTTGTCATATCCACTAAACACGGAAGGGTACACTGGAGGAAGTAAGAGCCAATGTAACAAAGATACTAAGACTGAAACTTTTTGGGCTCTAGTTGTAGAGAAAATTGGTAAAAGATTGGACAGATGAATAAGAGCTTTGATATCTAGGGGTGCGATGTATTGTGATTCAATATGCTTGTCAAGTGGGCCTATGTATTATTTATCTTTGATCAAGATTCCTATTGGAGTGGCAAATAAGAATGAAAAACCGATGAGAGATTTTGTGGGAAGGCTGCGACGAGGGAAAGAAAGATTATCTAATTAATTGGAATGTGGTTTTATCCCCAAGAACAAAGGGGGTCTTGGGTTGTGAAATGCAACTTCGCTTGGAAAGTGTTAATGGAAATTTTCCATTGAGCATAATTCTTTATGAATTTCTATTATTAACAGTAAATATGGTATATAAGCTAATGGTTGGGATTCGCATGTGGGTCATTGGGAAAATTCTTGATCTCTATGGAAGTCGACGAACTCCCTTTTTTCTCAATTTACGCATTTTGTTGTGGGTAATGGGGAGATATACAATTTTAGAAGAATATGTGGGAGGGTCAGATTTCTTCTTGTTATACTCTATTTAGGGTTTCTAGATCCATTTCTGAATGTCAATAGAGACTAAATTATGGTTTAAATTATTTTATGGTTGGTGGGATTGGACCCATATCTATTGTTATGAAAACAATATCTTCTCAACTAGACGGAGTAACCACTTCCTTGTATAGGAACTATTGTACATATACTGAAAACAATTTATTTTATTTTTTTAATATATACAATTGTTTAACATTATTTTTTTCCAGTTTCTATTGAGTCTTACTATTCTCGACTCAATCCAATCTACACAAAAATATATATATATATATATATATATTTTTTGACTGGCACTTGAGTGTTCAGATCAAAACCCAACTAATCCCCCAGGAGCGCACAGGCCCTCAACAAGGAGTTTTCTGCAAATGCACCACAGTTAATTCAAAGGTTTTTCCTCAGTCCGATGGCCCCAAAGAATTGTCAGCACATAAGAGGTTTCAATTCCTCAACCTCTGAGAGAACACACCCCCAAGACCCAAAGCCTTGCCACCAGGCCAACCCCTTGGGATTACAAAAAATAATATTTTTAATTCACAATACAACTCTCAATTTGACAACAATGCTTTGGAGAAGCATATTTTGTGTTATGTATTGGGTCATTTGGTTAGAGAGGAATGCAAGGGTTTTTGATGCTTAGTGTGAATATCTTAAAGTGTTAGAGACAAAGATTTTTTTTTTCTTTCGTGCTTCGGTTCCCTTCCAAAGGATTCCTTTGCTTTTTATCTGTAGAGATTGGTGTGTTGTTTGTTTGTGACTTATAATTTTCTTCCTTTTCCAATGAACTTCTTCTCCTCCTTAATCCTTATGCACCTCTTTTACTTTTACCATATAAAATGTTTTCAAATATATATATATATATATATATATATATCCATCTATAGAAAAAATTATAAATTTTTATGCATCTAGAAATAAATACAAATCAAATACCTATTCTAGAAATTCTGTCCGTAGTTTTGAAAATTGTTGAAATTTTCACACATCTACAAATAAATTACAATTAAATATCATTCTTCTAGATTGAAGGTGAAAATACCAATAAACATGCCAAAATATATGCTCATCTTGAGAGTAAGAAGTAAATAATCAGTCTTGGCCTAATCAATGAGGAAGTCAACATTCTGGGAATTGTTCTGGCATAACTGGACTCCAATTTAGGTCTGTATGTACAAGTGAGTAGGAATAGATGATGTTAACTTATGCAGTGCAAATGATGCATTAATTTTTCCTAACCTAATTAATAGGGCCTATACAACTAGCATTTACAACCTCTCACTATAAAGCACCAAGGTTACTGCTATAAGCCCACATTAATTAAGTTATTTACACTGTCAGACATTACAGCCCGTAACCTGATCTCAAACCAACCTTCCTTTAGCAAGCTACTTTCCAAAGACTGCTTGAGCCAAGGTGTTCATAGAAAGTAGAAACAACTAAATCCCTCCAAGAGATTGTACCACAAAATTTCAATCCAACTCTTAGAAAAAAATGTGGCATATAAAAAAAAGTTTCTTCTTCTTCTTAGGTTCATTAGGTTCTTTTCTTCGATAAAATTGTTGATTAAGCTCAAGACAAATCAATTCAAATCACACTTCCATATAACCAATTGAAAGTAACATTCAACTTATGCATCTTCTTAGCCGATGACCTAAAGATTTACAAATAAGCCTTGTATTGCAATCAAGTGGGTTCGACTACATGAATCTTTTAACATCATTTTGCTTTTCCAAGATTTATTATTACTGAATACCACCTAAATCCCCTCAACTTTAAAACCATACATTTAATTGTAATTAAACCCCAAAATAAATTCATATCTTTTTTTTACTACTACATCCTATGTCAATTTAGATCTTTCTCCACCTAATATTTAATTTATGATGATCATATACTAGGCCATGTATTTTCAGATACTGATTAAAACACATAGAAACTCCTTTTTTACTCCATAAGGACTTTATAGAAGACCAGCCAATGCACCCAACATTCGGATTTAACAGTCTCCAATGTACCACATGCAGCACTTAACAAGAAAATCATAAACTTTTTTGTATCCCAGTAAACTTTCAGGCTGCATCTATGTCTTTAAAATTGTTGCTTATAATAGCTAAAATTTTCGATAGCTTTTAACATTTGCCTCAACCCAAGTGGAGTTCAAAAGGCAACCCAGATTGAATATTTAGTATGTAGGCCATAAATTCAGAAGTTCAACAGATTCAAAAAACTAAATAACAAACGAAACAGAAATAACCACAAAAGTCACTGATTCCACTATCCTTTAAAGTTTTGAAGAAAGCTCATCAAATTACATTATGTGGGTGAGAGCTGAATATACTGCATTTTAAACAATTTACTTATCAAAAAAATAACTTGTCAAATAAAATTCATATTGGGGTGAAAACTTCTAGAGAATTTGACAATTTAGTTTTCAATAATAGGCCATAACTTTAGAAATTCTGATACAATAGTCTTATAATTGCAGGGAAAAAAATCTATCAATTTGCAATTTGTCAAGCCCTAAGTTACTGCATTCGAGTAGCACTTTCACTTGTGGGGTACAAAGAACAAATGCCACATTTTTCCTTCTGTAAGTGCTATGATATTTATCAATTCAAGAAACCCATTTGACCTAAAACGCTTCCCAGTGACACTAAAAGCATGATCTTCACTGGAAACCCTATAGAACCCTAAAATATCAAATTTCCAACTTTTGGGTATGAGAAAAAATGATTACTGGAAAAGAAAAATGGACAACAGACTCTATCAATATCGAATTACAAATTAGACGAGGCTTATATATATATATATATACACACATGCATATATATGATTGTAGAGAGAGAAAGAGAGAGAGGATACAGATTCTAAGTAAGAGACAGCAGCTTTTCTGGTATCGGAAGAGGAGTTCCAGTCTAGGGCAGCTAATATGGCTCGAGCCACATTGTTCGCTATGCCATTCTCCTCCATCACTGTCGCTTTCTCAGGGGTTTATCGAGGTTTTTGACGTTTGAGAGAGAGAGAGAGCAATGGAAGAATTGAGGGATGATATATGTGGAGAGAGCACGACAAAATCTACGCTTATACTGATGAATGTATAGAAGGGGGAGATTCTCAATTCTAAATACTCATAAAGACCTTGGCCTCGAGTCTTCAAAAATCCCTCTTTTTTTATTCTCATTCCTTTTCTTTCCTTTTCTTTCCTTTTCTTTTTTTAGTTACAAAATAAATTCTAAATACTCATAAAGACCTTTGCCTCGAGTCTTCAAAAATCCCTCTTTCTTTATTCTCATTTCTTTCCTTTTATTTTCTTTTCTTTTCTTTTTTTAGTTACAAAATAAATTCTAAATACTCATAAAGACCTTGGCCTCGAGTCTTCAAAAATCCCTCCTTTTTTATTCTCATTTCTTTCCTTTTCTTTTCTGTTCTTTTTTTAGTTACAAAATAAAACTTCTCATTTCTTTCATTTTCTTTTCTATTTAGTTACAAAATAAAACTTTTTTTTTTTTTATTCTCATTTCTACTCACCTTTCCTTGAGGGATTCTATTTGAAACTAAAATATGTGCCAGCACGGTCAATTTAA
Organism: Camellia sinensis; assembly: GCF_055761805.1. Lineage (NCBI taxonomy): Eukaryota > Viridiplantae > Streptophyta > Magnoliopsida > Ericales > Theaceae > Camellia > Camellia sinensis. The sequence continues at coordinate 96,534,479 of NC_138962.1, forward strand.
ATTTATAAATTTTAATTCTTATTATATTTTAACATGAATTTACTAATAAGAACAACACATATTAAATCTTAAAATATTTTTTTTTCTCATAGTACACCCTAATCAGTTATGCCTATTCAAATTTATGTATCTTCTTCCATAAGAGATCAAAGTTATTTCTTCTTCTTGTTCTTCCTCCTCCCTCTAAAACTCCAATACACCCTACCAAAACTCACCATTATCATCAACATCATTATTTTTTATTATATTGAAACCCTAAACCCTAGAAGAAAATTTGAACAAAACCAAATAATGGATGAGAGTAATCATCAAAATAGTTTTTTGAACTAACCCATCAAAAATGAGGTAAGCATTCATATAAAGAGTTTCACAATTTTTGTAGAGCACCATCAATTATTTTCTATATCTTTTTTGATAAAAATTAAAGGGTCCAGTAGTTAGATTAACAATAACATATTATTGGAGTTGCTCTTATTTTATCATTTATATAGTACATTATTAAAGAACTACTCTTTCTTGTTAGTGCATGATACTTATGTGCTTATAAGTTTGGTTTTTACTTTTTCACGAGTATTATTGTAGATAATTTATAATGTAAAAAAAAATTTCTGTATTGAAAATTTTATAATTCTTATGTAAAAGTTTGATTTTTTTTGTATTTATAATACTTATGTACTTATAAGTTTGGTTTTTTTTCTGTATTTGAGAATTATTTTCTATATTGAAAAGTTTTTGAAATAATTTAGTTTTTTTTAGTTTGTTTATTATCTATTATTTGGGTTTACCTTGAGAGTAATTTAGGAAAAATAATAGGGTGTAGTGAGAGTAAAATAAAATTTTGAATAATTAAATAAAGTGTACTTAAAAATTGGGAGTACTTAATGATTTTTTGGGTGTAAATAGAATCCCCCCTTTCCTCTCTCAATTCTCCATTTTTAGTTTTTTTTTTTTTTTTTTTATAAAGGGTTTAGGGTTTGGATTTATTTACATGGCACTTTTTCTTATTATATTTGATCCCTATGCCTCCCTCGTACTTTCAAAATAAAATTACATTAATCACTTGAGAGCTTCTAAATGTCCTACATAATATATGTGATCTCAATTTTTTCATATTTTTTCATATTTTTTTGTAAAATTTGTTTAAATGCATCATTTAATACCAAAATTATTCTACCCTCTCAAACCCTAATCAATCGTACCCTACTCTTACTCACTACCACTAGCTTTGTCTATCCTTTTTTGCTTTTCTCTAATTCTAGATGTTGCCTCTCAGCCCCTCCTTATTTATAGTGCAACCCTCTAGCCCCTTCCCAGCTTCGACGCAACCTTAAAGAGAAATCACGTCAAAGAGAAAATGCTACAAAAAAAGAAAAATGCAGAATGAGAGAAAGAGAGAAAAAGATAAATGATGAGAAGATTACACGAGGGATTGGTAGAGAATGAGTATCGCTAGGTTGAAGAGGGGTTGGGGTGGCAGGAGAATAAAAAAATGGCAGAAAAAGATAAAGAGGGGCGGAGAGAGAGCGACCGATTTTGAGAAGCGGCTAGGAGTGGCAACTGTAAATAAGAAAGGCTAAAGAGTGGATGTTGGAGATGAAAAGGGGTTACATGGTGGTGAACGAAGGTGATGAGGGGCTATGTAGTGGTAATAGAAGTAGGAAAGGATGTGGAGGCTAGTCAGAGCTAGTAATAGTAAGGGGGTTTACGGATCAAGTTGGGTCAAATAACCTCCATTGCCTATCCTTCCAAACTTAGGCGGATTGAAAAAAATCAATCCACATCCGTTTGCTTAATTAGCGAATGTAGATTAAGCAGGTCGTACGGCTTGACGAATGGAAGCAAATTAATTTAACAGTTTAGGCTTTACTTTTTTTATATTTTTTAAACTATTTTAGAGTAATTTACTATTTTGGACCTTATTTGAGTCCAAAATTTTTTGTTCTTCATTTTTTATTATTAAAATAAAGGTCAAACTTTCATATTTCATAAGTAGCGAATATTATCACTAAATAAAATGTTCTTTTTTTACATACAAAGCATAAAAACATAATATCATTTTCTTAAGGGGGTTGGTGGATCGGGTTAGGTTGGGTGACCTCTTATCCGTCATCCATCCAAATATAGACGGATTTGAATAATCTTCATCCACATCCATCTGTCCACACTATCAAAACTGCTTAAAAGCATGTGAATTGGGTCGGGTCAAGTTGGTTTTGGCGAATTGGTCAAGTTTGTGAGCACCCCCAAGTAGTAGTATGTAGGAATGGATTAGGGTTATAGTTGGGATAGTTAGGAATGTGGTTAAATGAGGACTTTTGTGAAGGGTAAAATTGTAATAAAAAAATTATGAAGATGTAAGGTCTGAAGACTAAATAAAGGATAGCTCTAAATGTATCCCAAAATTAGGTTAGGCACTCCATTACTTTGAACACCTGTAACGCCCCAATTTTCTATGCCCAAATGATAACACACAACCATCATGGCTCCTTAAAGGAAAATATAAATAATTCTCCACACTTGCATTACATGATACAATTAATTCCTCAATGCGATTATACGTTTAATCCAAAACCAAATAAATAAACAAATAGATATCCCCAAGGGTTTACAAGTTTCCAAGGCTTAGGTCCGGTTATACAAAGCGGTTATTCAAACCCACACAAATACAGCCCTTGGCTTACAAAACAGAGTCACGCAAAATAAGAGCATTGTACTTCCAACACACATACTTTCACGCTTCTAGTTGAGTGGGATCACCACATCTTTTCCTGCACAAAAATCCCGTAGGGTGACCATAAAGCCCAGTAGGAAATTCCTAACAAAGTATATACATTTTATACAAGTCTCAAGAGATGAAATGCACATGCCATGCTATGCCCTTGTTTGAAGATAAATCACATTTTCATCTTTTGAAAACCATCATGCTCAATGATGTCATGCAATTTCAATTGTTCAAAACTTAACAATTTATTTCAAGGGCGGTAAATACGACTCTGGTAATCCCTAGGTCAGTGTCTGCAAGTAAATTATACAAGTACTACCAAATTGTCATTTTTACCGGTATTAATCGAAAGGCTCGACACCTATCCGCGCGGGTTTTCGGTCATTCACCCCGGACTCTCAGGCCAACTTATTCAATATCATCTACACCACCTATCAAGACTTATCAACGTATTTATCCCAAAACCATTTCATGAAAACTTATTTCTCAACATTATTTTCTCAATGCAAGTTTTCAAATCAACTTTCAAAGTTTAATGTAATCAATTGAATTGATATGCCAATTTCACAAGATAAATATAAATACTTTTATTTCAATTCATCATTCAAGGAATAACACAATTCCCTTTTCTCAAGTATCCTCAACAATTAGTCATTTCAAGACTATTTCAACGTTTTGAACAATAATTTCCAAAATGAACAACAATTCTTATATTCCATGAAATTCATCATTTATATAAATATAAATAAGAAATTTTCCAAACATCCATTTATTTTGACACACAAAATAAATATAACAATATTATTCATGGATTTTCAATCTCTTTTAAAAATTCCCAATTTCTAGGTTTTCTCACCAAAACTATACAACCCAAATCTTTTGAAAGAAAACTTTCCAAAATCATCTTTTCTTTAATCAACGAAGATCAAGACCCATAAGATCATTTTAAAAGAACAAGAGACAAACACACTTTCAAAATTGCTCAACTTCTTGAATCAACAATCAATTTTCAAAAGCTATTAAATAATGATTTCGAAAATCATCTAGATCTTGCAAAAATATATATATAACTCAAAGAAAATCCCTACCTCAAGTTTGAAGAATAATAGAGATAAAACCCCAAAATCAACGATGCCTAAACTTGATCTTCACCACACACAATGAAGCTCTCGAGATGATAACCCACTTTGATGAAGAAGCAATGGTAAAACTCAAATGGATCTTGAGAAATCAAGGTTTTTGATCTCGTTTGTGTAGAGAAATGTAGAGAGAAGGGAGAGGAAATGTTTTTAGAGAGAGAGATATATATAAAAGTGATATGAAATATCAGATTCACAAACTGATATAACATAGTCCACTCGAGCGTGGAAAACCCCGCTCGAGCGTCGAATACACCTTCCCAGTACTTTTACAGACAGGTTAAACTTCTAGAACCAAATATTCTCTGCTCGAACGCATAAACGGCCGCTTGAGCAGACAAGCAACTTCGCATGCATTTTGCATTTTTGCTTCGGGGGCGCTACCCCTCGACCCTGCCAGGGTGCTGTCCTCGGACCCGCTAAGGGGCGCTGCCTCCTCGACCCCCGCGAGCTGATCGAGCAACTTGATCCCTGACATAGTCAGCGAAGTGACAAAACATAAAAGATACGCTACAACCCGATACAAACACGAGACATTACCTGTTCCATTACCTGATACAAACATGAGACATTACAGGGAACTAAGATACGTAACACTGTTCAAAACCATACCAACCTAAGCCTGGAACACCACAAAGAGACAGGTCAAAACCGGGATCGCTACAACACCCCAATTGAAATTTTTTATTTTTATTTATTTTTTTGGACACTCCAAATAATACATATTATGCCCTTAAAAATCCTAGAAATATGCTAGAAACATATTTTCTATACCCTATCAGTCTAATAGTTACAACAGAAACACAAACTCATCATTCATGGCAAAGTCAACCCGTCATTTCCAACACCATTGTCGCTAACCTGCCATCTCTGACCCATTGTGTAATGCCCCGAAATAAATGACAATAACCCATATAATACGTTAGTTAAATAATAACACATGGTGAAATAATTATCTTCCATTAATCCCAATTACTTGTACAAAAGGGTAACATATGCAGGTATACATTCGCAAGTCGAACCCTGAATCTATAACATATGTTACTTGATAAGGAAATAAAATAAAAGTAAGGCTTACAGCTTTCTAAGACAGTGCTTGGTTATAACAAAATAGATTTAAATCCAATATAGTTAAAGCTCTAGACTTATACAAAATAAATACAACAAAACAACCAAAATGAAGCTCTTGCTTCCAAGTCTTCCCAAGTTATTGCATTGGTGGAGGTATATTATTAGCACTTGAAAATGATTTTCCCACATAGGGTAAACCAAAGCTCAGTAAAAATAATCCAATACAATATATGAATCTTAACAAAGATATATGATGATATACATATGCAATGCTAGCGCCAAAATATTTTATATCACTTTCCCAAAACCATGCCATGCCAGGGTTATCACAATTATGAAATTATTTCCTTTACAATAAAAAACAGGGCAATGAATCACAATCTCCAGGAATATCAAAACAAATACAACCTTTTATGGAAAATTTCGTCCATAGGAAACTGTAGACCGACACCCATATAAACGTAGGCTATACAAGCACTGCTATTGCCATTTCACGAAAATTTCATCTGCGAGATCGGCACTCATGTAAATGCGCAATTTTTAGGACTTTTATCATGGACACACAGGCCAACTTATTTCAATCGAGACAACACTTACTTTCCAGATTCGCTCATTTTTCTCAAAACAAATGCACATTTTCAATATAGTAAATATGCAACAATGCTCAATGCCATGGATGATAAATTAGTTTCAATTCTCTTAATTCTCATGCAATTTCTACAACAATCATAGTTATCCTCCATTGATAGCCCAAAACAGATATTTCTAAACAAATAATTAAATTTCATAAAGCTAAACTTTTCAAATTCCAAGATACAAGTGGTAATACATACCCAACTCCACCATCCCCATCAACATCAATCCAATTTCACAATTCCAACATCAATTCCAATTATTTACACAAAATCAATATTTGAGATATTTAGGACAAAATCCCATTTTTCTTCCAAAATCAATTCCAAGTATCAAAACCAACCATGTAACGGCCCGAAAATTGGGCAGTGTATATCTATTTATGCTACAAAACCCATCTAATAGACAAACACATATATATAGCTAACTATTCCATACATCCATTTCCATTAAATCTCAAATGCCAAATACATGCTATTCACATCTCAATGCCCCAGTTCCAATCCCAAGCATACATTTTACAACAAGTATGAAATGGAAGCCAAATAGATAATAAATGCCCTACAGGCTTACAAATTTATCCAAGAACATTCTTGGTTACACAAAATAGAGTTTCAACTCAACGCAAATACAGTCATGGGCTTACATTCAACAAATAACAATATAAAATAAAAATGAAGCCTCAACTCCGATTCCTCCTAAGTCAATGCCTTGGTGAAGGCATAGCACCCGTACCTGAAATGGTTTCCCTTATAAGGTGAGCCACTGCCCAGTAGAGATATACTACACAACATATGAACCATGACAAGACTAAAGAGGAGTATGCTCATGCCATGCTCATGATAAAATAATTTATCTCTCTTTTTATAAAGCATGCAATGCTGAGATGTAATAACAGATATAAAACCATTTCTATTTTAAACCATATCTGCTACATGAATACAGGCTCTGTAAATCTCTAGGTAAGTGTCTGCAAGTAGGCCCTAATGCACTACCACTGTCATTTTTACCAGTAAACTAGAAGGCTTGACACCTAACCGCGAAGTTCTACACCCCCTACCCAGATTCACCAAGTATTCATTTTTTCACAAACAGATATATTTCCAAACATTTCTCAAAAGTAGATATATTTCCAATGAAATGAATGTAATGCAATGTCTAATGTAACAAATAAGGAATGTGGTTCAATTTACCTAAGTTTCATGCATCTCTACAACAATCATGGCTATGCTCCACCGATAGCCCAAAACAGATATTTCTAAACAGATATTTAAATAATTAAATTTCAAAAAAAAATTCTGATAAATGCAATCTATTCCACATCTCATCAAATATGAACAACTACACTAGTTTTCATATCACAAGCGCGTCCGGTAACCTCTCAAGATCCATTTGTAACCATGTCAGTTTTGTTCCAACAGATACATTAAGAAAAATAATACCGTTAATGCCCAAGAAAACATCATTTTCTTTCCAAACTCATTCTCCAAGCATTATGCAACTATGACATCCTATTTTGATCAAAATCCCCAAAAGTTAAACGAATTCCTTTGTTTTCTTTAAAAATGCTCTTTTGGCCACAAACCGGTAAAAATTTCAAAACCAATCAAATCGAAATCCGTTTTTGTTCAAATTTAAAACATAACTCTTTCATAACCTTACAAACATATTCCAAGTATACACTTTCGCAATTTGGGCATCAACTTTTTATTTTTCTCAAAATTTCTCTTTTAAGCAAATAAAATACAAATTTTTCAAAAGTTCTAATTAAATTATATACAACTCTAAACTCCATATAATCAAGTAAAAGTGCATAAAGAAGTGTAGGAAAAATCTCTACCTTTAGAAAAGAAGAGGGAAAAAGCCCCAAAAATCAATCTTTCCGAAACTCAATCTCCACCAGTCAAAACGATGTCCTCAACATGCCCATCATTTTGGCCCAAAGGACTAGGGTGAGATTCTAACTCTAAATGTGGTGGATCAAGAGTTTTGTGTCTTGAAAGTAAAAAAAAATGAAAGAGAGAAAGCAGCCGAGAGAGAGAGAGATAGAAAGTGTCTCTACCAAAACAACCAAAACAAAATAAATAAGAAGAAATAAAGAAAAGGAGTAAGGGAAGAGGGATGGGGGTAACCCACGTGGGTTGCCTGCTTTATTGCTTCAATTTATAATGTGTATATATATATATATATATACATCTATCTAACTACACATACATCTATACATATATATATATATATATGTATATATATCTATTAAAAATTTATTTTAACATCTAAATATTTTATAATATAAAATGATATAATTTTTTTCTCATCACAAATATACATTTCGTTTGGTAGTACATATCATAAATGTTCACAATCTTCTCATAATAACAATAACAAGTAATTACAGATGACACATAATTTAATCAATTAGATCTAAAATGAATAAAGTTTAATTATCTAAAATAAATTTTCGATTGAGACTAGACTACAAATATTTTAGATGGACTCAAGATGGTCCCCACTATTTATATAATTAAAAAGGACCAAACAGTTAAGTAAAACTTACATACATAAATCCAAATTAATATGTCATAGGTCTTAAAACCCAAAACTTCACCAAAATTTTGCTTATCCGTCAATTTTGGAAAATAAATACCCATCGTTTAAATTCTGATTTTTTTTTTTTGGGTCTTTACAAACCATTTTATCACAATTCCTCATTATTTCCAATCCCACGACCATTTTCAACAAACCATTTGAAAATTCCACTTTTGATTTTTAAACCAAAACCCTAGGTTTGTTCAAAAATTCCAAAAATCACAATATTATTTTAGAAATAGCAAATAACTAAGTTAAAAATTATAAAAAGTACGAAGAATCCCTACCTCAAGCTTAGAAGACGAGAGAGAGAGAGAGGAAAAACTTCAAAAATGTCAAAACTCAACTTTGTTCCGATTAGAACGAAGCTTTAGATAAGCTCTACATTTTTGACAAAGGGACTAAGGTTGAGAAATCAATGGATGAGGGTGTATTTGTAGAGAGAATGTGAGTTTTAGAGAGAGAGACTGCGGATCTAGGGTTTTTAAAATGTTTAGAGAGAGAGATATGAAAAAGTGACTCAAAAAGTGACTTTTACGGACTGATATATGCTTAGACCGCTTGAGTGCAAGAAGTGTCGCTCGAACGACCAGACACAATAAATGAGACAACTCGAGCGAACAAGTTTACCGCTCGAGCAAAGAATACAAACTCCCAGAAGTTTTACAGATAGAGGACCATCGCTCGAGCTCAAGAAGGATCGCTCGAGCCAACACTGCTCGAGCGCAAGAATGATTGCTCGAGCGTAGAATGCCAACTCCCACTAATTTTGCAAGCCTGCAAAAGTATTGAGAGTTCTCAAAGACCGCTCGAGCCAAGAAATGTCGCTCGAGCGAAGAAGCCAAATTCTAGGTAGGAACCATTTGAAAAACTAATTCCCGACCTGTTCTAAAAGTAACCAAGACACTCCAATAATCAATCTCAATGAGGAATAAGGAGAAATAAAACATGAACAATCATATAAGACAATAAAACTCAGATCTAGAATATCAAATGGGTCGGATCTAAACCAGAATTGCTATAACCTCCAACCCATACTCGTCTCTAACACCTTATCGTTTTAGGATATTTTGACATTCCATCAATTTGGAGATTTCAATTTTAATTCTTTGAAAAAAGTGAGTTCTATAGTATGTTTGATACTCAGTGCCGAATAAATTAAATATATCTGGATACTTAGTTCCGAACAATAGAAAATTAGTTCCAGCTTTTTCATGCAGATACTCAGTATCGAACAAATCAAATATGTCTGGATACTCAATTCCAAACAACAAAAAATTGGTTCCAACTAATCCATTTAGATACTCAGTGTCGAACAAATTATATATGTACAAAAACTTAATTATGAAATTATGACATTGATTTGAATACTGGGTGCCAAATAAATGAAACATGTGCGGATACTCAGGTCCGAACAACAGGAAATTAGAACATATGTAACACCAAATAGTTCTTTTTGTTCATAATTAGAATATGAAGAAGTTAAAAAATTTAATGTTTGGAAACATATAGCCAAACATAGACAATTGTTCGGATATTAAATATTGAACAATGACCATTATTTTAGAAACACACTGTTGAATATACGAATTTTGTTTACAAACAAATTCATGAATAAATGCAATTTGTTCGGTACTGAATTTTCAGACAAATTCCATAAATCCAACAACCGAAAATGATGAACATGAATATAAAACTTAACTTCTCTATAAATAAAAAATAAATAAAATTGCTTAGAAACATCTTCTTCAATTGTTAACGTCAATATGAAATAGAATACAAGAATGATGGATTAAAAAAATATGATTGAGTATGAAGATCCAAAGTAAAATGAGTACAAAAAGAATAGAAGGCAGAAAGGAAGGTTAAAAGTTTGATTAGGAATAGGATGTTCAAAACACTTTGATTTGTATTCTTTTCAATATTAAGTACTTATTTTAAATGAAGACATAATAATAATATAAAAAGTTTTATTAAGTTGGGGTGCCCAACCTAACTTTTGAGGTGCAAATAGAACCTCCCCAAAATATAGGGGCCATTTAAAAGCTTCGTAAATAACCTTAATGATTTCAAAAGAAAAATAATGCATAAACAACCCCATATTTGACCCTTGCAAAAAATAAAACCTCAAGTTATATATATATATATATATATTTTTTCATATGAAATCCTAAATTATCAAAAAAATAAAAAATATAATTGAAACACACATGGCACTATCTTTTTCTTTATTTCAATATAATGTAAATTCTAATTATGAGCTTGTGAATTTCAATATAATGTAAATTCTAATTATGAACTTCACCACAACTCCACTCTAATAACCATATACTATATCAAAACCATTTATCATCAATTACACCATACATGTTACCACATTTGACTACACCTTTTTCCCTCCTTATTCAGTGCCACTATTTTCCCTCTCATTCTCCATTCAAAGCCATCATTTTCCATCATCATCTCCATTCCAATTTCACCATACTTTATTCTAAAACTACCCTGTTCTTTTCCTTCATCTCATTCTAAAACCACAGCCTTTATCTTTCTATTGGACCAAATCACCATAACAAATCACCATATGATGATCTTCGTCGGAAACTGTTGGACCAATTTAATATCTTTTATTTATTTTATTTTTTTTGGTGACCTTTTGTTTTGTCTATGAATGAAGATTATTGGAAGGTCATAGGCATTGGTGCTGAGTTAGTATTTTGGAAGTTTTGGGACTCTCTCTTTTTTCTAGTTTAATGATCATTATTTTTAGGTGTAATTTGTAAAGTCTTAGTGGCCTACAAATTGTTTTTCTCATCTACTCATTTCTATTCCAACTCTTTTTACACTTGAGAAATTACTAGCCAAAAAATGGTGTTTTTCTTGGTGAGGCTTTGGGTTCACCATCTTGTGTAGAGTTGGCCTGAACCATACGACTAGTGGTTGGGCTATTGTATCCTGGAGGGGACAAGTCAGAGTTTAGTGATTACTGTATCGGTATTTGGGTTCTTTCTACCACAGTGGGCTTGATCTCCTTAAAGAAAATGAGATATCCGTGCCTTAGCATAATCTATTTATATCTCATTTTCTTTGCATTATTTATCAATAAAATATAATTCTTTTGCTATGTCACCAACAATTTTAAGGAGATCAAAATGGAACAAGTACCAAAAAAAGCCAATGACGAAATTGGAGATCTCAACAAGCCTTTCAAGTTTAAGAGAGTTCATTTTAAGAGGTGGAAAGGAAAAGTTCTTTTTTACTTCAGCCTTTTGAAAGTTGCTTATGTTCTTACAGAGAAGAACCTAAACAAAATCCCAACTAAGGAGATGGATGATAAAGACTACGAGGCACATGAAGCAAAAGTGGCTTCATATAATACAAATGAGTATAAATGTCATTTTTATCTCTTAAATTGCCTTGCTGATCAATTTTATGATTACTATGACACGACTTACACTTCCGCAAAGAAAATTTGGAAAGCTTTATAAACTGAGTGTGATACTGAAGAGACATGAGCAAAAAAGTATGCAGCTAACTGATTTTTTAACTTCTAAATGGTGGATGGAAAATCTGTTGTGGAGCAAGCACAAGATTTTCAAATGATAACTGTAGAAGCAAGATCTAAAAGCATTAAGATTGGTGACAACTTGATAATTGTAGGACTTGTTGACAAGTTATCGCCATCTTGGAGAGAATTCCAAATAGCATGCACCACAAACAAAATGAGACTTCCCTAGAGGCGTTGATCACTTACATACGAGTCGAAGAGAAGGCTAGAGGCGAAGATGCATTGATAACACAAGAGGATAATGCCAATTCCACCACATATGTAAATTTTGTTTCAGTAAATAATAACTTACCCAAATGTCAAAATTCCAAGAATACTTATTTGAAGCCTTATAAAAAGAATATGAAGAATTATGGTAAACCTCACAATAAATGAATTAATCCAAATAAGAACCAAGGTCCACCACCTCCACAAAATTTTGCATGCTTTGTCTGTGGCAAAAAGAGGCATATTGCTCGAACTTGTAAATTCTGAAAACGTGCACATGTCCCAAAGGCTAACGTTACCAATGAGCCATTTGTGGCAATGATTACAGACATTTGCATGGTTAATTATGTGGAAGGTTGGTGGGTAGATTCTAATGCTACTAGACATGTTTGTTATGATAAAGCTTGGTTCAAGGTGTATACTCTCTTTGATGATGAGAAAACAATTATGCTTAGTGACTATAGTCAAACCAAGATACTTGGGAGTGGTGAGGTTGACCTTAAGTTCATCTCTGGATGTATGCTTTATACATCGTCTATAAGGAAGAATTTGATGTCAAGTTATTTGTTGAATAAGGTTGGCTTTAAGCAAACTATGGAATCTGATCAATATGTGATTACCAAGAGGGTATTTTTGTGGGTAAGGGTTATGCTTATGATGGGAAGTTCAAACTAAATGTTGAAAATAATAAACCATCTACCAATTTGGTTTATATGTTGTCTTCTATTAATTTTTAGTATGTTCGCTTGTGTCATATTAATAGTAAATATGTGGGAATCATAAGTAGTTTAGGATTGATTCCTAAATTGGCAAAATTTTTTGACAAATGTGAAGTATGTAGTATAGCAAAAATTACCAAGAGGCCTCATAAAAGTGTTGAGAAAAATACCGAATTGCTAGAATTATTTCATACTGATTTGTGTGAGTTTGAAAGAATTTTAACTCGTGGTGGTAACCGATATTTTATCACTTTTATTGATGATTTTTCAAAATATACAAATGTATATTTATTAAAAAATAAAAGTGATGCTTTTGAAAAATTTAAAGAATTCCTTCTTAAAGTGAAAAATCAATTCGGTAAAAAGATTAAGAGAATTAGAAGTGACAGGCCGGAAGTATGAATCTCTTGGATTTAACTCCTTTGTTCAGTCATTGGGAAATTATTCATGAGACTACTCATATTCACCTTCATCTAATGGCGTAGCTAATAGAAAAAATAGAACGTTAATTGACTCGACGAATGCAATGCTTATTGATTCAGGTGCTCCCTCAAATCTTTGGGGCGAGACTATTTTGATAGCTTGTCATGTGATAAATAGAGTGCCACACAAAAAGACTAAAATTGTACCTTATGAGTTGTGGCAGGGGCATAAACCAAATCTAGGTTATTTGAGGGTTTGGGGTTGTTTAGCTTTTGTGAGGCTTGCAGATCCTAAACGATCTAAATTGGGTGAACAAGCTACCACATGTGGTTTTCTTGGGTATGCGTTGCGTAGTACAACTTATAGATTTTTTGATATGGAAAATAATATTATTTTTGAATCAGGTGATTCTATTTTTCATGAAAGTAAATTTCTTTTCAAATCTAGAAATAATGGGGGTCCAATATTTTTTGAAAATATTTTATCCTTGCCTAACTCTTTTACTCCATCTCAAGTTTTTCAAGAACAAGAAAATTCTCAAATCAAATCAAGAAGGAGTAAATGAGCTAGAGTTGAAAAAGATTTTGGCCTTGACTATTATCTTTACAATGTGGAAGAAATTCCCCTTACGGTGCAAGAAGCTTTATTATCATCTGACGCTATTTTTCAGGAAACAGCCTGTAAATGATGAGATGGATTCACTACTTTCAAATAAAACATGGAAGCTAGTGGATTTACCTCTGGGTTGTAAAAATATTGAGTGTAAATGGGTCCTCCGTAAAAAACTTAAACCAGATGAAACTATAGATAAATATAAAGCGAGGCTTGACACTAAAGATTTTAAGCAACAAGTTGATCTTGATTTCTTTGATACTTTTTCTCTAGTTACTAGAGTTGCATCCATTCGACTATTGATAGCAGTGGTTGCAATTCATGATTTAAAAATCCATCAAATGGATATGAAAGCAGCATTTTTAAATGGAGATCTAGACGAGGAGATTTACATGGACCAACCCGAGGCCTTTGTGGAGCTTGTCCAAGAAAGCAAGGTGTGTAAGCTAACTAAGTCCCTTTATGGTTTAAAACAAGCTCCTAAATAGTGGCATGAGAAATTTGATTTCTGCATGCTTGAGAATGGCTATAAGACTAATGAATGTGATAAGTGCACATATTATAAAATTTGTGAGAATGCACATGTGATTATTAGTCTATATGTGGATAATCTACTTATATTTGACTCTAATTTGCATATTATAAATGAGACTAAAAATATGCTTAATAGCCACTTTGATATGAAAGATCTTGGTGAAGCCAATTTCATTTTGAGGATTAAAATTTCCAAGACTAATGATGGCATTTTTCTTAATCAGTCGCATTATGTTGAGAAAATTTTAAAGAAATATAATTTTGTAGACTGTAAACATGTTGCTACTCCTTTCGATGCAAGCATACATTTATATGTTGTAACAAATGAAAAAGAAGTGATTAATCAAAAGGAATATGCTAGCATGATTGGTAGTTTGAGATATGCTACTGACTGTACTGACCTAACATTGCATATGTTGTTAGAGTACTTAGCAGGTTTACTAGCAAGCCAAGTCGAGATCATTGGCTAGCCATGGGAAGAATTTTGAGATATTTATCTGGTACCAAAAATTATGGTTTGTTTTATAGCAAGTATCTTGCGGTACTTCAAGGATATAGTGATACCGAATGGAACACTTTGTAAGGTGATTCTCTTTCTGCCTCGGGTTTTATTTTTACCTTGGGTGGTGGTGCTATATGTTGGAAGTCTAAAAAATAGACTACAATTACTAATTCTACAATGAAAGCTGAGCTTATAATGTTAGCTTCAGCATGTGAGGAAGCGAATTGGTTGAGAGAATTGCTACATGAAATCCCTTTTTGGGAAAAACCAATTCCTCCTATGTTAATTCATTACGATAGAACTGTTGTTATTAGTAGAGTGAACAACCATTTTTATAATGGTAAATCCAGACTTATTAGAAAGAAACACAGTAATGCGAGATCCTATTTGAGTAATGGCATCATAACTGTGAATTATGTAAAACCTTGTGATAATCTTGCTGATCTGTTAACCAAGGCTTTGGTGAGAGATAGAGTCTGGAATACATCGAGGGGGATGGGTTTGAAGCTTATAAAATCATAAACCATGTATAAGGACACCCAACTTGGAGACCAGAGATCCTGTAACTAGGTTCAATAGGAAGAACGAATCATACAGTGGTTATAAAAAATGCACTCCTTAATATATTGTTGTCTATCTTTATAATGTAAGTGCATTTGTCTTGTAATGTTGGAGGGTTGAGTCTTTATACTCTTAATGAAATTCTGTAACTCTTGTTGAGTGGTGTGTGTAAATTACAGGAACATCCTTGACAGATTTCACCCATATGAGCATGGAAGTGGGGCCGCTTTCTATGAGAATAAGGCTTATTCTCAAATATGCTCATGAAAACTGGGATTAGCACAAGGCCATAATGTGTTGGCTATTAAAAGCTTATGTCAACACCTAGATCATTATGTGTGAGTAGTAATACTTTATTTCCCTTAAATAGTCATAGTTCAAGTCTGATACCACTATTGACTCTGGAGTAGAGGTTGTTATTTCACTAATGAAGGTTCAATACAGAACACACCTTCATGATGAGTACTAGTCTATCTTTGTTTGGTAATCTCTCTTGTCATTGTTAATATTAAAATGAGTGGGGGATTGTTAGACCATTTTAATATCTTTTATTTATTTATTTATTTTTGGGTGACCTTTTGTTTTGTCCATGAATGGAGATTATTGAAAGGTCATGGGCATTGGTGGTGAGTTAGTATTTTGAAGGTTTTGGGACTCTCTCTTTTCTCTAGTTTAATGGTCATTATTTTTTTGTGTAATTCGTAAGGTTGTAGTGGCCTATAAATTTGTCCCTCTCATCTACTCATTTCTATACCAACTCTTTTTACACTTGAGAGATTACTAGCCAAAAAATGGTATTTTTCTTGGTGGAACTTTGGGTTCACCATCTCGTGCAGAGTTGGCTTGAGCCATACGACAAGTGGTCGGACTGTTATATCCTAGAGAGGGCAAATCAAAGTTTAGTGATTGCTGCATCGGTACTTGGGTTCTTCCTACCGCAGTGGGCTTGATCTCCTTAAAAAAAATGAGATATCCGTGCTTCAGCTTGATCTATTTGTATCTCATTTTCTTTTTATTATTTATCAATAAAATATAGTTCTTCTAGTGTTGTCACTAATAGAAACAACTCAAGGACGATTATAGCCTCGTCGACTATAACATCTAGAATGAATTGACTCTTTATCTTATCTAGCATCTTTACAGAGGTATGCAGAACTTTACAAAAAAAACTCTAATCTTCGGTGGGAAAACTCTAATCTCTGTTGGGAATGTCCCCATCCTTTATTTCCAATATATGTTTGGCTCTCTTTGTGTTTTGTTGTTTGGGTTTGATCTTGACTCTTACCATTGTGGGTTTATGATATGAATGGGAAAGTGTTGGCTAAAGGTCAGAAGGAATGATAAAGCAATATGGTGGGAGAAAGAAGCTTGGGTGGCTAGATAGTAGCGGATGGGGTGGCAAGGGTTAGCGATTGATGGGCTTCAGAGGTAGTAATAGCGAAGAAGGCAATGATGAGCTGATAGTTATAAAGTAGGTATATACAATATATGTAATGAAGAAATAGTAGTAACATACAAAAAAAATATCTCTATTTCGTTAGCTTAAATCAATGAAAATAGATTGATGGTTCAAATGCTTCTATTTTGAAAACCTTGGGTTATATTTGAATTTTTTTTTTAGTTATGGTTTAAATTGTTACAAGAGTCACACTTTGGAGTCATTTTCGTAATTTTCCTTAATTTCAAACATATCCTCATTATAATTTTCCATATTTGGTCTACACCCCTAACATTCTAAAACCTAACATTATACTTACTATAACTACTATCTCCTCCACCTGCCTCTTCTACCATCCATTGTCACCTCTCATACCACCATCCCTTACCACTTTTGTAACACTTGTGAATAATAAATCAATGGGATGCATGTCAACACCTGCATCCCTTTTATTTTCCTTGAACTTTCTACTTTCTGGTGTCGACACCTGGGTTTCTTGGTGTCAACACTCAACCTATGTTGAGCATGCTGAAGTGCGCCACTACTCATTGGTGTCAACACCCATCCTTTAAGTGTCGACACCTGACATAAAATTTTAGATTTTGCTAAGAATAACAACCTTCCTTTTTTGAGTTTTGATTTATATTTTTATATATATAATCTTAGGTGTCCCTCTACTATAAATAGAAACACTCTCACTCTGCCCCCCCCTCTCTCTCTCTCTCTCTCTTTCATTCCTCCATTGTTGGAGCTTTAAGCTCTTCAAGCTTGGGTTTCATCCACTTAGAGGTAAAATCTACCCCTAGTTCTTGAGGATAAATGTTAGAGCACGTTAAGAGCTACATTTGGGACTAATTAGATCGTATTTATGTGACCCTTCTCTCTTATCCTTGAGATAGGGATCCCTTTAACCTTATATATCTATATTTTGATATGAATATGTGGCATTTCTTAGATATAATGATGTATGAGACAAATGACTTTGATTAAAAAGATGTTGACGTTTGAAAATGAGGTTTCATCCAAACTCTTGAAATATTTTGAATGTCTTTGCGTAAAAATGGTTATTTGCTTGATGATTCTTTGATTAAGGAAGAAAATGAGGAAAACCCCTAATTTTTACTAAACCCTGGTCTGTGATCTTGGTTTTAAAAGAGGGATTTGAGAATAAATTGATATTTATGACGAAATTGAGTTTATGCTGTGTTGATACATTTGGAAACCTTGGGATGATATGAATTTTGGGAATTATGTTGTAATGATGGATGATTATGGAAACTATAAGATTGTGATGATCTTTTCTCTATGAATTAAAATGTTTACTTATAAAATTAAAAGGAACCTTAGGCAAATTGTTAAGTCGACACACTTTCTTGCCATGCGCATAGAAGATTTAGTGGATGATCTTGTTGAGCTCTACATTGGGGAGATTATTTGACTCCATGGAGTCCTGGTGAGTATTGTTTCCAAAGAGATTCTCGTTTCACCACCTGGTTGTGGCAGAGTCTCCTGAGTGCTGTGGGTACTCACTTGGCCTTTAGTGCCGTTTATCATCCTTAGACTAACCGGCAGTCCTAGCGCACTATTCAAATTTTAGAGGACTTGTTGAAGACTTGAATTTTGGACTTCAAAGGGTCTTGGGAGCAACATTTTCCTTTAGTAGAGTTTGCCTACAATAATAGCTTTCCAACTAGCATTGGTATGGCATCCTTCGAAGCCTTGTATGCGCGTCCTTGTAGATCACCTGTGTTGGACTGAAGTAGGAGATTCACCTATGCTTGGGCTGGAATTGGTGCCTGAGACCACTGAGAAAGTGGCACTTATTTGACGAAGGTTGATTATGGTTCAAAGTCATCAAAAGAGTTATGTTGATCGAAGGAGAATACCCTTGTCTTTTGAGGTTCGAGATCATGTCTTTTTGGAAATCTCGCCTTGGAAAAGCTTGATGAGATTTGGATGGAGTGGAAAGTTATCTACTAAAATCATTGGCTCCTTTGACATCATTGATGTAGTGGCCCGGATTAGAAAACCCGACCCATTTTGTTTTTGGTTGGGACATAGGGTCATCTCGAGTGACTTTGACCTTGTCTAGGTGGTTTGGACCGTTGGAATGTTTTGGGTTGGCTTCAGAACAATAGTCTAGGTGTTTCTGTTTTAACTTGGTCATGCCCGCTAACATGGTGGCCGCACCCGTGGAGGGCATTGGACACCCCATTTTTGACAGCCGGCAAGGCTCGAGCACTTTGTCCGATACACTCGATGATGAAAGTGGTATTGTGTATGGTTTGAGGTCTCAACGAAGGAGCGTTGTTTAAGCTTCGAAACAACCCCAAACCTTTCATATTCCCATTGATTATACCCAAGAAATTCATTTTTGCACCTTGTGCCACCCTGTGCTAAGGCTGAAGCAGAAAAACAGGGGAACACATTAAGGCCTTGCCTCAGTGAGGGCCGACCGTGGCTATTGAGGGCCGGCTGGGCCTTGGTAACGAGAAATGCTGTTCTAGGTGGGAGGCCGCCAGCAGTCCTTTTTTGAAAATATTTATGATATTTTTGGCTCAAATTCTATAAAAACGACCATATATCTCTATTTTGAGAGTTGAAGAATTTCAAGAAAGCCTCTATACCACCTTGAAAACTCCTTCTCCTTCTTCTTGTGCAAGCAACACTTTGAGCTAACCTACCACCTTGAACCTATATTCATCCATCATATACACCTTCACACCTTAGCCTAGGAACCTTGGTTGAGCCTTGAATACCATAATTCAAGCTTGAGAGTGTGCTGAGACTTAGCTTGGTTCATAATCAAAAGCTTACTTCTTTGAGAGGTATAAGCTTGCTATCTTCCCTCTTGCTTTCATTTCTTTTATTTGCTACCTAGTTCTTATTGTTTTGTGTTGTTTTGATGCTCTTCCAAGTGTTTGAGTTTGGGTTTGGAGAGCTACCAAAATGATAGAGAGAGTTTACACTCTTTCTACACCTTTACCTATAGCTCAAACCCTTACTTTTACATTATTTTTCTTTGTTGTCTACACTGATTTTCAGAGTTTAAAAAGGGCTAAAAATCATGCTTTGAGGTTTCAAAAATGGAGGGGTTAGCCACCCCTCATTGTTCTTACTTACTAGTCTTGTTTTCTCTCTTTATTGATTAGCTTTTTAGGCTCTTTTCATGCATTTTTAGCCATTGTTTTTCATTTGTTTAAGGCTGTTTTAGGGTTGTCTTAAGTTGTTTAAATAGTTCATGCTTTGATTAGCTTGGTTATTGTCTCATAAGTATGCCTACATAGCATGTTGTATATTGTTCTAAGCTTTTTTTTTCAATTCATTTCCATGTTTAAGAACCTCATTTTAATAATCAACTTGCCATTCATCTCTTTCATTTGAGAATTATTTCAATCAGTTGACGGTTATTCAAAACATGAACTAGCGATTTACGCTTAATGGCTTAATCTCTATGGAGGTTCATTGCCAATGGTGTAGTCTCTTTTTTATGTTGAGAATCACCTCTCGGTTAACATACTTCTCACTTAGTGGACGTAACAGTCATCTTGAACTTAATGGATTAAAGGATGGTAAAGACTAATGAATTTAGCTTAAAATGAGCCGACTCACATAAAGAAAATGAGTTATATTGTTTGGGGTTCGGTCGGACGTTATGCCGAATCCGTTGTGTCAAGGGTTGTCTTACATCAATTCATGATGTTTTAGATAAACCTCGAAGCGTCTCTACTTCCCTCTTTGAGTTCACTCTATGATAGGAGGGAGGGGTGGTTGTAGTTCATTTCATTTATTGATTTTTGTCCAAATTGTACATTGAAATCATCAAGCAATCAACTTGCTCATTGATGGTTTTGGAAACAACTCCAACTTTCTCTCGAGGCTTTCCCATGACAGAGAAGTGTGAGAGGGACAAACAAAGTCCAGAACACTCTGTCTGTACTGTTTTCACTTTAAAGCAAAAAACAGAATTTGGCATGAAATTGAGGCCCGATCGGGCTTCATTGAAGGCCGTTCGGTCATCAATGTTTGGTTAGTAGTGTATTTTTGCAGAAAATAGAGGGCAGTGGCTGAAGGTGAAACAGAACAAGCCTTGGGCAGACAGAGCTGTTCTTGGACATTGTGCATGCAACCCTTGCGTATCCTTGCTTGCATCATGATTAGTGTTGTAATTAATTCATTATTATTGTCCCTTTGTAATTATTATAGTTAGCTCGCTTAAATAGTTAGTTTACTTATCATGGTTATCCTTGTTGTAATAGAGTAGTTAGCTAGTTAATCCTTCGTTCATCTATTCATTCGATTTCGTAATAATTAGTTTAATTTGGACTTTTGGACTTTAATTCGCACCGTCTTGCAAGAGGGAAACTATGTAATAAGTTGTATGTCTTCCAATCCCATGTCTTTCTCCCTTTTATTTACTTGCTTATGATGGTTAGTATAGGAACATCATTTTTCAAATTAGCATTCTTATGCTTTGCATCCATTGTCTTGCATGCATCCAAGGCTTGGCTCATCATACTAACCCAATATCAATGTTCAAATTCATTTCTTGAATATGTGCTTTATCGCATGTCTTGAATGGAATCATATGCCATGCTCATAGCCGAGCCTATAAAATACATAATGTGGGCGTTGTATTAGTCATATTGCATTAATTAGGAGCATGCATATTTTTCCTAATTATTTTGCTTTGTTTTGGCTTGGAGTACTAGGTGAGTAATTTTATGTTTTAGTATCTTGCATCGAATGTTTGCATACCATGTCAAAGTATACTTCCATGAGGCTAATTGCTTAAATGATATAACTGTTTGAATGCCTGTGGATGAAGGCTAGTTGCTTGAATTGAGATGGTTTGATTAAATGTCCATTTTAGCCCACTTTTTCAAGTGGCAAATTCACAAAACAATTTTGAACAAAAACATGAAATCAAATGTTCCAATTCTTGCAAATATTAGTTTATACCTTGTGTGCGCATCACATAGTAATATAGCTAAAAATCAGAACAAGAGCATATAATGTAAATAAAAATCACATAATGATTAGTAGAGGCTGATCTTTGATCAGGCGAGTGGGGTGCTCAATTCATGACCTTCCCCTCTCATACCTAGGTTCCCGAGCCAAGACACTTTGGTGATGATAGACTAATGGCCTTTGGCACGAGTCTTGGGTTTCCTAAATTTTTCAAAAATATTTAGGTGGTGACTCTGAAATCTGGAAAAGCAGTCCATTTTTGGCATTTGATTCAAATATCGATTTTCCAAAAAGAATTGCCGGATTTGGACTTTTTTGTCTTTTCACTGTTTCACATTGCACTTTGTGAAATCAGATTCAGAACCACAGGTAGAGTTTGAACTGTAAGGCTTGTCGTCTTCCGAAAGGAGCGCGAAAGGTCGAGCTACAGCTTTAGGGGCCGCGACCATTTTGGCCTTCAAGTCTGTTAGCTAGGGAGAGAGGTGCGTGGCCAGCTATGGATTGCCTGGCCTATGATGGGGCCTTGCAACCCTCATGGTTGCACCCATGACTTGGTTTGTCATCTTAATTACAGCCACGGTATGGCCATCACGCTAGCGGTCTTTTTTTTTTTCTATATAAAGCACCAAAACTTGAAAATATCTATATTTTAAGTTCATATTCTCTTCTCTCTCTCTCCCTTTCTGCCATTTTTGGTTGTTAGGCTTTCAGGCTTGGTTTTTATCTATTTTTACTTATTTTTACCCCTAGTTTCATATGCCAAAACATAAAGCTTGGCGAGGGCTTCCTTTTAATCTAAGCGGATTGTCTTTTCGTCACTAGTGACCTTTTGGGTTGCCTCCTCTTTGCTTTGAGAGGTAGGAATTTCTTTTCTTGTTCTTAATACCTCGTTATAGATAGACATGTAGGGTATGTTTGGTTTGCATTTGGGAGATGAGTTTTAGAAAAAAAATTCTAAAAAATTGTTTGGTTTGAGTTTTTCTCAAAAAATTTCCAAAATCACTTTCTCTCTCTTACACATCAATCAATCACTTTTTCTCTCTCCTCTCTCATTCTCAATCACTTTTTCTCTCACACAAATCTGCTCAAATTCTCCCAAAATATCAAATCATCCCAAACTCCCAAAAAAACAACTCTCCCAAAATATACAACCAAGCCCGTAGTTTTTACTACATTTAAAAACATGTTTGTTAAGGGATTTTCCAAAAGCATGAAAGGGGGTTTAGGGTTTGAGTTTTGGGAGTTGAGATTGCATGTTTTTGGTTAGTTGGAAAGTAGGTAATCAAGGTTATGTTGATAGTGGTGGAGAGCCTAATGTGTTGTCAAGGGTTTAATAAAGCAGAAAGGGGTAAAGTTGGGTAATGGTTGAGTTATGTGTTATGGGATTGAATTAGTACTCTAGTTGCTAAAAAAGAGGTTAACTAGGTCTTGTGATTACTTTGATTAATGTTGTGCTGAGTTGGGTTGTAGTTAGGTGTCATAAATTGGGATTTTTATTAAAGGAAAAGGGGTTTTGGCTACGGGATGAAAGTGTTGGGGTTTTTAGAACAACAGGCTTGGTTTTGAAAACAAAATGATGTGTGTAATTCTTTTGTTTAATGAAATGGGAAATGATTTATTTGGAATGATGGAATTGGTTGTAGATTCAGGTTGTAAAAGTCTTATATTTAAAATGCTAAAAGTTTTGTCCTTGGTCATCGGTGGAGGGTGACATTATTGTTGATCGAATAGATTATGTATATGTATTACACTCATATTGTATTTATGTAATCGAGCATTTTGTGATGTTATTTGGAAGTCTGTTTCTCTCCAGACCTATAAAGCATGGCACCTTGACAGACAGTTCCACTCCCCTCTGACTGATGCTCGGTAAAGTGTGAATTGAGGTATGTTTCTCTCCGGGAGACCAGTAAAGCATGGCGCCTTGAGATACGTTCCTCTCCCTTTCGGTTTGCGCCTGGTAAAGTGTGACCTTGGGGTCATTTCCCTTCGGATGAGGCCGGTAAAGTGTTATTATACTATGTGGTTGTTTCATTTGCCATGCGTGCTATAGGCCGGTGGAGATAAAAATATGTATTACTTTCAGTTATTCGTATTTGGAAATATATGTATATCTGTTATTGTTGTGGGTGTTCTTTGCCCTTGGGCCTATGGTTAGGGAGGGTAGTAGATGTATTGGTGTATATGTGTAGGTAGTGAGTTGAAATGTAAGATTGAGGTATGACTAGTATGTATGAATGTGTTTTTGAAACTAATGTTGAGATGATATTCTTTTAAAGTAATGTGGAAGGTCAGAGAGGGAAAGAAGTATTGTGATGAAACATTTTGAACTAAATTGGAGAGTTGAAAAAGAAATGAGTGGTTTTATACCTTGTTGTGTTAAAGAGGATGATTTTGAAAAAAAAAATGTAT
Source organism: Camellia sinensis (assembly GCF_055761805.1). Lineage (NCBI taxonomy): Eukaryota > Viridiplantae > Streptophyta > Magnoliopsida > Ericales > Theaceae > Camellia > Camellia sinensis. The sequence continues at coordinate 96,558,574 of NC_138962.1, forward strand.
TTACATAGGTATATTTTGGATATTAAACTATTACATTATTTATGTTGTATGCCATGGTGCATTCATGATCATGGTTATCTTTATGTTGCTATTGTTTAGGACCATGTTGGGATCTCTACTAGACATTATGTTCATTCCACATTGTTAATCATTTTTCAAGTACAAGTTGAGAAGTGGTTCAAGGTTGGTGATCTTATTTAATTGTTGGCCACGGGGTCTCATATCTGTTAGCAAGACACCATTGTTGTATAAGGGTTAAACCCTTACTTTTAATGTAAAGATGTAAGCCTACAGACATTTTATGTAGATGTATTTCATTTTGCATCTATTATATGTACAAAAGAGAGAACTTTCATTTATTTAATGATGTTGTGTATATAATTTCCTCGTATTATCTATGGAATTGGGTTATGTTAACTGATGTGGTAAGGTTATCCAAGTTATAAAAAGTGGGCTATGACAATTGAGCGGGTAGATGTCGCATCGCTTTCGGGGGTTACTCGAGTGCACCTGACAATTCGGACCGTCGATCTCTTTGATTTAGTTTCATGAGTACAGTGTGAAACGTAAATGAGAGTCTAGATCCGATAACTTTATAGAAAATCCATGTTATTGCAAAACATTTGTCAGAAATGGACTGTATCACTAGATCTCAGAGTCGCCACCTAATCTTTTAAGAAAACTAGAAAACCCGTGACTCATGCCCAAGGCCACAGTTCGTTGTAACCAAAGATGTCTCAGTTCGGAACCTTAGGTAACCATGATATGAATTTTATAAACTTTATATGGTCATATTTTGATTATTTAATAAATGCTAAATTTATTATGTGAAGCAATCAAATATAGACTGTGTCATTCATTTTAGAACGATTTGATTTTACACATTTTTGAAAGAATTTTGAAATATGTGCAACTCACAATGAAATTGAGCCCATAGGTATAAGAAATCAATATTATTCCAAATTAAGCGACACAACCTCTATCCACTTGCATTCATAGAGATATATCATTTAAGCATATAGCCGCATGGTAGGATGCTAAACATAATAAGAAAATCATATATAGGTGGGATGCTAAAGTTATAGACACTCACATAATATTTATTGACGTCCTGCAGAAGACTGCAAAACAAGGTTAGAAAAATATGCATGATTTTATATGCAAAATGCTAATGCAATACATTCACAAGAATGCAACTAAAGATTTGGCTATTAAAGTGAGTCATCTCAAGATATGGGGTAGCGCACAAAATCACGTAGGAATTAATTAAACCCACAGATGCAAATGAGCTGAATCTAAATGCATGAAATATGGATGCAAAGCATGAGTATGATGAAAAGAGAGTATGATATTATTCATAGCTATGAGAAGCGAGTAAATAAAAAAGATAGAAAGAAGCGGAGATTGGGGATTATTACAATAAGCTAAATCTAACAAAACATGCAACCAATTTATTTACAACATCTAAGGATAGGTGGCTCAGCCAACCATTTCTAACAAGCTAAATCACATATGTAAAGTAAGAAACGAAATTTAAGAAAATAAATAAACTAAATCAGGTGGCTCAGCCAACCATTTATAACAAGTTAAATCACATAATTAAAACAGTAAAGCAAATGCAAAAGAGAAAATATTAGGTGGCTCAGCCATCTATTTCTACATGTTGTATTACATATTTAAAGACAAGAGAAATATAAAGAAAATAAATGAGACAAGTGTAAAAATTCACCTTTGGAGAAAATGATAAATTTTTTGATTACCAAACTTTCTTCATAACACCCTTATGGTTGTGGAGTATGCTTTGAAATCTCAGCAAGAAATTTCAACTTTTACTTTTAATGGAATTTTAGATGGTATATATCAGTGGATAGAAAGGTTAATTGGAAGCTTTTGGTTTTGAAGACTTTTTGAAACTAAAATTTTCTTTACCAAAATTTTCTTCTTTTTTCTTTTTGAAACAAAATTTTCTCTCCTAAAATTTTCTCTCTCTTCAAACAATAAAATGGGGCGATATTTATAGAATAAGAAATCACCTAAAACACATGGCTAACATGTGGTATTTCCAAAAGCATATGGCGTGCCATGTGGTATCTCAAAACCATGTGGCTTACCATGTGGTATGGAAGCTAATTTTTCAAAATTGCTAAATTTCTCAGACAAGAAAAAATTTAGAAAAATGTTTTTGAATAGGTCTAAATAATTTGGCCAAAATGGGTGTAAGGTTGAAATTAAAGCTTAAACCTAACTTTTCTGCTAAGAAATTTGTAAAATAGCACATTCCAATTTTCATCATTGGATGTTTGAAAGAAAGTGTCCAAGTTTTAAGGTCGGTCAAAATGGGGTGTTTACAGTTGCTCTTCTTTGACAAAGCTTAATACGTTATTTCATGATATGAGTGAATATCAAAGCCCGAACATAACCCTTTTGATAAGGCCCTAAGACTTAGGTAGACAAACAAAATATAGATGTAGTTGGTTGAACCTGAGGGTTGCCTACGCATGCTTTTACAAGGAATCAAACCAGCATAGTTCAGGGATATGATGCAAATTACATGCTCGAACTGCAATTAAAAGTTGGACTAACATGTACCACATCGTCGGGTTTTTGAAAGTTCATGATTTATGTAATGCAATGTAATGGTGATAAAGATGTGAAGATGACAATATGCGAGGTACACCATGATATAAAGCACACTGAAGTGCTGTGTTTTACACGAGTGATAGAAAGCCTAACCAACAAGCAAGCCTAACTGTGTCTTACACAGAAATGGAGAAGGTATAACCAAGTGAACTTGAGATCCAAACGTGTCTCACGCGAGAGGAGGAAAAAGGATTTGAGATCCAATTGCGTCACAGGCGAGAGGAGAAAATTGATTTGAGATCCAAACGCATCTAACGCAAGAGAATGAAATGTGAACTTGAGATACAAATGCGTCTCACGTGAGAGGAGGAAATGTGAACTTAAGATCCAAACGCATCTCACACGAGAGAAGGAAATATGAACATGAGATCCAAACACGTCTCACGTGAGAGGAGGAAATGTAAACTTGAGATCCAAACGTGTCTCATGTGAGAGGAGAAAAGGTGAACTCGAGATCCAGATTCGTCTCACACGAGAGGAGGAAAAATAACTACAGCTAAACATACTCTAGACACGTCGCAACATGAAGGAAGAAAGGGTGATTGCAGCCAAACACACTCCAAACACGCTGTAACGTGAGAGGAGAACACACTCCAAACACACTATAATCGTGTGAGCAGGAACACACTCCAACCACACTAAAATTGTGACAAGAGGAACACACTCCAACCACGCTGAAATATTGAAAATATGAACACACTCCAATTGTGCTGAAATCGTGAGAGGAGGAACACACTTCAACCGTACTGGAATAGCGAGAGGAGGAACACACTTCAACCACGCTAAAATTGTGAGAGGAGGAACATACTCCAACTATGCTGAAATCGTGAGAGGAGAAACAGACTCCAACCACGTTGAAATCTTTAAAGGAGGAATAGACATGCTGAAATCACGAGAGGAGGAATACACTCCAACTACATTGAAATTGTGAAAGGAGGAATAAACTCCAACCATGCTAAAATAATGAGAGAAGGAACATACCCCAACCACGTTGTAATGTTGAGAGGAGGAACAGACTCTAAATATGCTGAAATCATGAAAGGAGAAACATACTCCAACCATGCTGAAATCATGAGAAGAGGAATATACTCCAACTACACTGTAATCGCAAGAGGAGGAACAGACTCCAACCATGCTGAAATCATAAGAGGATGAACATACTCCAACCACGTTGTAATCATGAGAGGAGGAATAGACTCCAACTATGCTGAAATCATGAGAAGAGGAACATACTCCAACTACACTGTAATCGCAAGAGGAGGAACAGACTCCAACCATGCTGAAATCATAAGAGGATGAACATACTCCAACCACGTTGTAATCATGAAAGGAGGAATAGACTCCAACTATGCTGAAATCATGAGAGGAGAAATATATTCCAAACACACTGAAATTATGTAAGAAAGAACTGTGATAACCAAGTGATGAAAACCCTAAACACGTTTCACGTGAAAATGGTGAATACAAGGAGAATGTAATACGATAAATGCACAAGAATGGTGTGATGATGTGATAGATACACGGGAGTGATGTGATTATATGATAGATGCAAAGAAGATGATGTGGTTGTGTGATAGATGCACATGAATGGTGCAATAGTGCAATAGATGCAGATGAACAATACGATCGTGTGATAGATGCACGAGAACAGTGTAATGGATGCACAAAAGTGGTTTGGAAATGGCACCAGGGTGACTTTTTTTTTTTTTTTTTTTTGAAAAGGGTGATGTTCTTTCGGATACCAAGTTTTGAAAAAGATTTTGGAACTCAATGTATGAATCCATTTCATTCTTGGAAGCAATGTTTTGTAGAAAACATCTCGGGAAGTGGTGTTCAAGAGAAGCACCTCAAAGGGGAAAAATACCTGATTCCCAACCCTGTCTCATTGAGTTATGAGAATACAAATCCAAACACAAACATGCATGATTTTTTATTTTTCTTGATTTTTCTATTTTCCTTTTTTTTTCCTTCTTTTTCTTTTTATTTTTCCTAAGACATTGACCTTTTTTTTTTTTTTTTTCTTCTTCTTTTTCTACCTTCTTTTTTTCTTTCATTTTCTTTTTCTTTTTCTTTCTTTTTCTTTTTCTTTCGCACCTTCATTAAGGCATCGAACTCCTCTTTTTTTTTCTTTATTTTTTTATATTTCGTAATTTTTTTTATTTTTTTATTTTTTTCCTTTTTCCTGATTTTTCTATTTTCCTTTTCTTTTTTTTTTTCCTTATATTTTTTTTTTCCTTCTTTTTCTTTTTTCTCCCCTTTATTTTTTCCTTCTTTTTCCCATTGAGGCATTGAGTGCCTTTTTTTTTTTTCTCTCATTCTTTTCTTCTTCTTCTTTCGAAATGTCGAGCACCATGTTTGAAATCGCAAATTCAACATTTGTGGCACCTGACAACACAACATGACCTGGCCTTGATTCCCTCCATCGATTGTCTGGGCCTTCTTGCTTTGTCTTCCCCTTCTCGCTTTGTCTTTTTTCTTCTAGTTCATCCTCTTCTTAACTAAGGCCTGTAAGGGAGAGGTAGAGTAGAAACAAAAGGTTGTAAAATCAATCTGTGGTAGCTAGAATTCCTTTTTGACATGGCTTATTCTCATCCTTTTTTCCTTTCTCTTGACTTCAACGATACTCCAATGGAGATACCTAACACTAGCTCTTTAGAGTACCCCTGCCCCTGTTTTCAACTTCCTTGCAATGTCAGTCAAGCAACTGCTGGCAACGCAGTCTGACATTAACGCCAACTCTCACACACTGAAATAGTGTATGGAGGCCTTCACTATGGTATCTAATTTATCTTGTCAATTGTAGAGCAGAACGAATGAGGTGCAATAGCTAAGTGCACAACTATTCCTCTTCCAGCGCATGTATTAAGACGTTTGGCAAAAATTAAGTCAGCTAAAGAAGTAGAACAAGGAGCTAAAACGATAATCAACGAATATGGCCAAATCATTGGCCCGTTGGTGTTTCTCGTTCGATAGCCAACGATGGGTGATTTCCTTCGAAAACCCTGCAAATGCTGAGGCAAGGTCTTCAAGGGCCTTCCTAGAATGAAAATGAGGCGAGGCAGTCAACGGTAGAGTTGAGTAGTGAAGATATTTGCAAGTGAGGTATGTGTAGACACTCCATTTTTGACCGCCCTTAAGACTTGAGTGCTACCAATTGATCACCCGATGACGAAGTTTTAGGCTTGTTAAACGCTCGATTTTCTTAACAGGGAGCCTCTGTTTTGAGCCTCAAAAACCCACAAACCTTGCATCATTTTTGGACCAAAACAACAGTTTTTCAAACTTGACTACTCAGGGACCTGCAGACCCACTAGTGGCCGGCCGACCACTATTAGTGTACGACCGTCCCCTTTTAGTGGCTTGCAGGCCACTTGTATCAAAAAACCAGATCTTTTTGCCAGCTGTGCCAACTGTCTCCACAGATGCATACACTGCACCAGCTATGTCTGTATTGATATTTCTGAGGTAGTCTCATATATTCCTATATATAGATAACCCCCCTCTCATAAAATTAGGTTAGAAAAATTTTGGAGAAGGAAAATTCTTAGAAAATATTTCTCTCTCTTTACCTTGCAACCTAGACACACCTTACCTAGACTTCTTAAACAAATTTTTGAGGTCTCTTTGCTGAGGTTCTTGAGCTTGCATCTTAGCTCTTGAGGGTGTGACCTTTGTGGTTTATAAGTCAAAGGGTCATCCATCTTCAAGAGGTATAACTCCTCGCTTTTTTGCATAACTTTTTTCCTATCTTTTTCTACTATTTTCGGGCTGTTTTTTAACTGCCTTAATGGGTTGAAACTTGTGGTTTAAGGCCACTAAAGGCAGAGGGGTGGACCACCCTTCTTTGAACCTTGCTTCCTAGGTTTTTACCCTTATGTTTCCCATCTTTTCATCAACTTTTGTTGAGCTTTTTATCACTGATTTTCAGAGGCTAAAAAAGTGGCTTTGAAGTCCTAAAAATGGAGGGGTTAGCCACCCCTCCTTTGGCTTGTTTATTAGTTTAATTTCCTCAATATTGTAGCTTACTTTTTTAAGCCTTTTCATGTGAATTTCAGTCCTGTTTTTGACTGTTTTAGGACTATTTTGAGTTGTTCATTTCATTTATGTTTTATATAGCATGTTTGTAGTGTAATAGTCCTCATAGGTTTGGTGTTTTAGGTATTAGACACCAACCTATTTGAGTGGATAGCATTTTTTTCAAGCTTTCCATACTTGCGTTCACCTCTAATCACCTCTGCACCCTCCCTCTTTTCTTGGCTTTTTCTTTTTGTTTTGAGGATTGCATCAAAATGAGTGTTGTTTAAGCTTGAGAAGTGACCTTGTGCTTAATGGTTTAATCTCTTTGGAGGTTCATTACTAAAGGCATGATCTCTTTCTCATGCCCAAAACAACCCTTGGTTTGACACTCTTCTCCATTTGTAGACTTAATCCTCATTCTTGGACTCAATTGATTAATGAATGGAAGGGTAATTAAATGATATAATAGAATTGGGGCTAAAATGAAACAAGATAATAAAATTAACTTGGGTTCAATCGGACGTTAATTGAACCCATGGAATCTTGAATCATTTCGTACTAACCAGTGATGAAGATGGTTTAAGCTTCCAAGGTCAACCACTTCCCTTGATCAATTCCATGATAGGGAGATGCTTTTGTAAGTTTTTATTACCATTTATTAAAATTGTGTCCCTTGGTTTATAAGTCATCACGCAATGAATTTGCGTCAATTGATGGCTTGCGAATCAAGCCTACGCCTCTTTTGATCTGTTTAATAACAAGTAGAGGTAGGATGGATAGACATCTCCTGGGAACACTCTGTTTTTGCTCTGTTTCTTTTCTGCTGTAGCAAGGCAAAACCAACAATAGTGGCCGGCTGGCCACTTTTTCTGTACGGCCGACCACTTTTACTGGCCGGTCGGCCACCTTTTTCAGCCAGGTAGTGTTCATTTTCCTGCATTACAGAGTAGAAGCAGTGACAAAACAGAGGTATTTTCTGCAGACAGAACAACTCTGGCAGCGAAACAAAGGCGTTTCTGGGAGGATGATCGCATTGGCATGCATGGCACTTTGACCTCGGCTTGAGTTTAATTCGTTTGCATAGTTAATTCCTTAGCTAATTAGTGTGTTACTTCACTAGAATTTGTAATAATTTAGCTAATTAATGTTGTGCTTAATTAGTTAATAATTTGTAATAGTTAGCTAGTGTAGTCAGTTTATTTAAATAGCTAGAATAGTTAGTTAAATTTGGCGTTGTAATAATTAGTTAAATTGTTAATTAGCTAGGACATTTATTCGGACCGTCCCGCGCGAGGGCAAACATGTAATAATGTGTGTATGTCTTCTAACCCCCATTTCTTTCTTTTTTTTATTTACCCTTTTATGATGGATAGCATATTATTATGTTTCCTTTAGCATTTCCCATGCTTGCATCCATTAGCCTTGCATGCATAAGGTTTGGTTCATCATTTTAATAGCATTGTCATTCATTACTTCCTTGAATACGTGCTTAAATTGCATGCTATCAAATTGATTCACATGTCATGTTAAGTAGCCGAGCTAATCAATTTCATATTGCATGTGTTGCATTAGTTATTTGCATCGTTAGGAGCATGCATTTTTTCTAACTATTTTACTTGTTTTGGCTCGCCTCGGAGTACTAGGTGAGTGTTTCCGCTTTAGCATATTGCATGTGTGCGATTGTTGCCATGTAAAGCATGCTTACCATGAGGTTAAATGCTTCAGTGATATACTTGTTTGAATGTCTGTGGATGAAGGCTAATTGCTCAAATTGGGATAACTTGATTAATGTACATTTTTAGCCCACTTTTCAAGTGGCACATTCTCAAAACCATTTTTTGAAACAAACATAAAATCAAAGTGTTCCAGCTTTTGCAAGTTAGTCTATACTTGTGTTCATCACATAATAAGTTAGCCTAATAATCTGACCAAGAGCGTGTAATGTAAATAAGAATCACATCATGATTAGTAGAGGCCGATCTTTGATCGGGCAAGTGGGGTGCTCAATTCATGACCTTCCCCTTTCGTACCTAAGTTCCTGAGCTGAAACACTTTGGTGATGACAGACACGTGGCCTTTGGCACGAGTCACGAGTTTCTTAAATTTTCCAAAAAAAATTTAGGTGGCGACTCTGAAATCTAGCAAAGCAGTCCATTTTTGGCATTTTTGATTCAAAATCGATTTTTTCAAAAGATTTGCTGAATTTAGACTCTTTGATGTTTATCTATTTCACATTGCACTTGTGAGATCAGATTTAAAACCACAGGAGTCTGAACTGTGGGGCTAATCGTATTCGAAAGGAGCACGAAAATTCAAGCCACAATATGCCTCTTGACCTTTGTCGTTAAGCTCTCGTACGTCACTAGAATCTGAGACAGCACCAGAATTTGAGACAGACTCCCCTCTTCTCTTTTTTTTTTTTTTATAATTTTTTTTAATATTTCACTATGTATTTTTTTTATTTGTACTTTTATGTATTTTTGTATATTTTTGCTTTATTTTGTAAAACTTTGATTGGGAATTGATCCCTGAATTAAAAGAGTTTTATTTTGCACATCATGGCGTGAATGGCACAACACCGGAGCATGGAAACATTTTGTTTTGAATTTGAAACTGAGAATGGTTGCATTTCAATGAGTTCTAAACTGGATGTTGAGCCTACAACTAATTAAAAACACAAAATATGACTTAATGGGGAAAAAAAAGTGAAGTAAAAACAACCTAAACACACTCATTTGTACTTGTTGGAATGGAAAGGACACAAAACTTTATCGCGAGCGCGGTTATAAACCCCGCGAGCATGACCAAGGAAAACAATCGCAGGCGTGGTTTAAAATACCATAGGTGCGATGCCATAAAACAAGATTCAAAGCAAAAACCACCGAGGCTGCTCTGCTTCTGCAAATTTGATCTGACTGAATCAATAAATGTGCCAACCGGATGAGGATTTGTATGACTAGATAGAAAGTTGGCTGGCCAACTGAAGGGTTTTGTTACGTTGACGGAGACAACTATTAAGAACTTTTGGCAAGAATGAGACAAAAGACCTGACTTGACTGTGCCCCTAGTTCATTGCTTTGACTTTTTTTTTTTCTTGTAAAAAGGTTTTGATCGACATGAGAGTTAGATTAGTATGCTTACTCCACTTTTCTATTTTGAAATCATGTAAGTCAAACTGCGAGTACTAAAAAAAATTCCTTTTTTTTGGTCCAATGAATAGTCTAGCTTTGGAAAAATATAATAATTTTTGAGAAAATCAGTCAACATCATTAAAAATCATCAAAACCTATTTTCGCAAATGGTCACTACCCGATCAGCATGAAATCAACCCTTGAGATGCTGTAGACACCCTATTTTTGACCGTCCTCAAGACTTGGACGTCATCGCTTGAACACTTGGTGATCATCCATGTTTGTGTTCGTCTTGAGTTCCCGGAGGTCTCGGCTACGCGCCTTGCCTCAGGATCTCTCGACTCGACTGTTTTATGTCTGGTTTTGCACCAAGCACTTGTGCTTTGCCTTGGAGGGGCAGAGAATGGCTTGTGGGCCATCCCCACACTCCACCGGCCATGGCTTGAGGCCACTGGCTGTGTTTTGTTGCCACCGGCCAAATGCTTGGCCGGCCGGCACTATAGATGGCCGGCCGGCTATCTTTTTTTGGTCAATTGCATTTTTGGCCGGCCGACTACTGTGCATCTGCTTTTGCAGATATTTTTGTGCAGCTGGCATACACTGTCACCCCCTCCATACACGTGTATGGAGGGATTGCCCTCTTGTTAGCTTCCTTTGGAAGCTTTACAAGACTAATTGTCTATAAAAGAGAACCTCTTCTCTCTTGTTCAGGGGTTAGACAACTTAGACAACATTTTCAGAGCTTGAGCTTTAGGGTTAGGGTTTACATATATCCTCTATCTCTATATCTCTCTCTCTCTTGTGTTTAGTGTGTGTTTAGTCTCATTTTTGTGCACAAACACCAACCATCACACCTTTTCTTAGTTGCTGAGGTACCAGAGGTCTTTCCTTGAAGCTTTTGGACTAGTTTGGAACCAAAAGAGCTGCTGGAACATTGTTTGTGAAGAGGGTCTACAAGGGTAAGACTTTTGTCCCTTTTTATCCCATTTTTGCAAAGCTTTTTAGCCTATCTTGCATCTATTTTTGAGCTTAGCATATAGCATATAAAAGTCTTTTTTTTGTCTACTCTAAATAGTTTGTTAAGGGTGTTTTAAGATTTGGGGTTGTTTGACCCCTCTTAAGGCTTGTTTGGCCTTTGTTTTGTGCCATTTTGGTTGAGCTCCGGGACCATTGTGTTTGGGCCTCCTCACCACTGAAATCTTGAGGGATTTCAGAGGTGAGGATGGTGCCTTGAGGTCCTAGGAAGGAGAGGGCCACCCCCTCTCCTTGTTGTCCTTGAAAAGGGCTATTTTTGCCTCTTGAGGGAGCATCTAGTTTAAGTGTGTGTTGACCATGCCTTGACTGATATTTATGCTTATTTTGCCATGAAATAGCATTGTGTTGATTTGGTTTGGACACACCTTGCATGCTTTGCATACATGTCTTGTAATGCCATCATTTAGCCTTAACATGCATTTAGGCTTTGACCCTTGTTCAAGCATGTTTTAGGCCCTGCTTTGTGAAGCTTTTGTACTTGTTTTTCCATACTTAAGGTCTACCTTTAGTTGTTTTGGTCGACCATGGCATGCATTGCATAGCCCCTTTACATTGTTTAGCTTGTAGGCTTTAAATGTGTGAAGTGTTGAGCATGCATTGTTTGATTTATTTCAGTGGTTTGACACCACTTATAGCATCATTTCAGTCCTCATGACATGCTTGCATGCTTGCCTTTGATGCCTCTTTGATGCCTTATGAGGTTGTACTTTATGCTCCATGTTTGGTCATTGTGCATGCCCTTGAATTTAAGTCATTTAGATGCCATCTAAGTGGTCTTTAGGCTTTGTTTTAATATGCTAAAACTCTGTTTTTGGTCATTTAATTCATGCCATGTTTGGTTTTACTAAGGGTAGTTCAATACCTCCTTAGCTTGCCTTGAGTTTTGGACCTCTAATTGCATGCTTATGCTTGTCTTGTTGGCTTGGTTTGGCACCATTTTAACATGATTTTCAGAGCTTATGTTGCATGTCATTAGTCCATGTTTTTGTGCTTACAAGTTGTCTTCATATGCTTAAGTGTTGGACCATATTTGCATGCATGCGTGTGTGTGTGTTGGACCTCACTTCCATAGTATTGGCCACTGATTTTGGCAAGCTTGCAAGCTACCCATGTTAGTTTAAGCCCACCCCTTTGCATGTTGTTGTATGCCCACCTTGTATGTTGTTGCATATTTGTGTGTTGCTGCATGATTGGAGTTGCATGATTGAATGAAGTCACATGCTTGCTTGCATGCTCGAACACCCGCATTGTGCCTTGCATACTTGTTAGTTGCATTGTCTCATGCCCTATGTCTTGCATGACCATTGTATGCCTTGTATGCTTCTTAGCATTGTCCATGTTGCATACTAGTCAACATGCTTAGGATTGCATTGCATTGGCATGCATGCTTCGCCTCTTGAATTGCTTGTGATAGAGGTTGAGTTCAATTTGCTTGATTTTGTGCATTGCATTCCATATCAACATGCACACTTGATTCTTTGGGCCATCATGCATGGAAATGCTTGATTGGTGGCCCAAGAATCGAGGCCCATCCTCCTTTGAGTCATAAATATGATAAGGAGTGTGGTTGGTGCATACATTGCTTGAAATGCATTGCCATGCCAAGTTCTGTCCTCTGCTGCTGTCAAACCAGTTTTTGCAGGAATATTTGGCCGGCCAGCCATCTTAAGTGCTGACCGGCCATCCATAAGTGGCCGATGGATTGATTTATGGTCGATGACCATTCCCTATGGCTGGTGACTATTCCTCACGGCCAGTGGTGCTCCACAGCACTCAGAGAAGCAACCTTGGAGTTTGTGCAATTTTCAGAGATGCCAAATAGTAAAAACAGAGGCAACTTGTGCATGACAGTGGACTTCCGAACGGAACCGAGCATGCATTACATTGGGCCCTCTTCCCGAGGCTGTTTACTATTTTATTAGATTAGTTAATTTGCTTAACTAGTTTAATTTGTCTGTAATAATTAATTAGCTTGTAGGTTAATTAATTGTATTATTCTTTTGGTCCCTCCGACCGAGGGCGAATTTGGAATAAGTGTGGGTGAGTGTGTGTATGTCTTCCAACCCCCACTTCTTTCTCCCTTTTACTTACCTGCTTTCAATGGTTAGTATTAGGGCATATTTAAATTAGCATACCTTATGCTATGCATGCGTGCATCCATACATTTGTCTTGCATGCACCGGGCTCGGCGCATCATATTAACTGCATTGTATTTCAATTCCAAGTTGAATATGTGTTAGTTGTAGCATCATCATATGCCATCTTAGAATAGCCGAGCCTATTGTAGTTGCATCTTGCATGTGTTGCGTTAGCCATCTTAACATGAACTAGGGTCATGCATATGATTATTAACTAGTTTCTGTTTTGGCTTAGAGTACTCGGTAAGCATTTATGTTTTAGTATCCTTGCATGAGTGTAAGTGTTGCCATGATAGCATGCTTACCATGTGGCTATATGCATATGTGATATAACTGCATGAATGCCAGTGGGTGAAGGTTGGATTGTTTGAATTGGGATAATTCATCGAAATCCGTATTTTAGTCTACTCACGAGTAGCAAAATTCAAACCATCTTCCAAACAAACGAAAATGCGATGCTTTGTTCCGACTTAGGCAATTTAGTCTATACTTGTTTTGCCGTACGCATCACATAGTAATTCTAGGCTAATAACCGATATAAGAACGCATAATGTTTTCAAAACAAGATATCATGGTTAGTAGAGGCCGATCTTCGGATCGGGCGAGAGGGGGTGCTCATAGCTGACCTTCCCCAATCGTACCCAAGTTCCCGAGCCGAGGCAACTTTGGTGATGACGGGCACATGGCCTTAGGTAAATGAGTCAGGGTTTCCTAAATTCTCCCATAAAAAATATTTAGGTGGCGACTCTGTATCTGGCAAAGCAGTCCATGTTTGGCACTTCTTTTCTAAAAATCTGTTTTCCAAAACGATTTGTCGGATTGGACTCTTTGGTTTAGATTAAGAACCGTGACGATTTGAGAGTCCTGAACTGTAGTGAGCCCAAAATGAACAGAACGGGACTCGTCCTCCCGGGGCGTTCGGGAACGTCTACAGATGCACAACCTCAAATCGAACTTGATCTGTCTTGCAATTGAATCCACTATGAAAAATAGATAGGACAATAGAACCGAATGAAGATAAACTAATCAAACATGGACAGAATAGCTGGGTCGAATAAATATGCACGAATCAAATATGGATGGGACAAGTAAGTTAAAAATGGTTAGGGGCGGACTTTAGGATGAAGCTACTTACGTATCCCAAATATAGGAATCAGGCCTTATGTAGTTCATGGGAAAAGTTCACTCAGGTATTAACACTCTTCTTTTGTGCTTTAACTTTTGCCAAAGTCGCCCTTCCAGGTTTTTGACCTTGCGAGCCTTTTTTTTTTTTTTCCTGTTTTTTTTTTTCTTCATGTTTTCATTTTCATTCATTTTCTTTTATTCACGTTTTAACTTTTGCCTAGGTCGTCCTTTCAGGTTTTCAGTCCAGTGAACCTTTCAAGGATAGTATTTTTTTCAGCTTGTCCATGTTGATTGTGAGAATTCGAAGCCATCCAAATCCATGGGAACAATTACTGTTCCTGACCGAACAGTCTTGATGCTATAGGAACCCATTCAATTGGGCGTGAATTTGCCCCTAAGGTCGTGGATAGGAACTCGATTATTCTTCAGCACTAAATCTTCTTCTCTCATATTTTGAGATTTGACTTTTTTTTGTTGAATACTCTGGCAGTCCCATGTTGATAACTTATTCTTAGCATTTGTCCCTTGTGGGTATAGGTCATTTTCCAAAAAAATATTCAAATGCTATGATACTAAGAATTTTCATCTTGAATCTCTTCTATTGCGCTATTGTTTCGTATGTAGGCGTATACCTATGCTCCATGGGGATTGGACACATCCTGAACCTAATTAGTATACCCACCTTTGAAGCTGGGGTTGCCAAAGCATCGTTGAACCAGTTATTCTCTCTGACTAGGTGGGTGAATGTCAAATTCGAATCTTGGGATCATAATGTCTAAAGTCTAGTGGTACACTTGACAAACAAAAGTTTAAATCTCTGATCACATCCAACCTTATTGCCCCTAGTTCTAGGGTTGCTTCCAATCCAACTTTGCAAGCCTCATACTCTGGTTGATTATTGAACACTTTGAATCAAGGTTTGAAAGCTAGGAGGTCAAGTATCAAGTTGAGAGGGATCCTATGTTGTATATTCTCAAGATCAATTCTTGGCATGTCTTCGTAGGACTACACAAAAACATTTTTGAAATATTTTAATAAAGTGCCTAATCGCTCGCATTTTTCCAAAGACAACGTGGAACCAAACTAGACCAAGCAATTATCCTTCTCAGTACCCACATTAACCAAAACAATCTCATCCATCAAGGGCTTAGCATGTATCTCTTCTTCCCAGCTAATCAAAATTTTCAAAACTTGAGGAATTTCTTCCTCTTCGTTTTTATCAAAATTTTGAAAATTTTGGTCAATACAATAAAGTAAAGGCACAGAGATGTAGGCAAAATCTACAGCATTTTTAGAACCTCTGACTCAGCGGTTATAACAGACTCAAAAGAAAATGACAAAGAAGGCCTAGATAGAACAACAGTGTCCGATTACCATTCCCGAAATCACCAAACTTAGACCCACCAGACTACTCGAGTTTGACTTCGACTCCATAGACTTGGTGGAATCAGACTCGGACTCAACATCTGACTAAAAACTTGAAATGAAACCTCTCTCAAACTGGCAATTTAAGTGCGGGCCATCTACCACTTTCAAAATGAAACTTGTGTAATCAACATGTGGTCCAGTCCTGATCACAAAAACAGCCTAATATCCCACAAGTTCTAGGATTTCACGGTGGTAGACTTTGTGGGATATCAGACTTTTCTTAAGCTATGGTGCTACAACTACTTAGCAAAAAGAAAACCAAAAACAAGACCTCCAATTAGAATTATAGTAGCACTTCGGTTCAATTCGCACAACTGATCATGGCTAAACCACTGTATGCCACACCGAAAAACTAAACTCTGCCTCACAAACTACCCCAAACTGATATGTTTCAATCATTGATATGAATTTGAGAACCCTTATATAGATCCCATACATAGCACATAGCAAGAAAGAGAATAAACACTCCTATGGAGGATAAGGTTTCGCTATTCAAACAAGTGGTATAATCACATCCTAAAAATGGAAAAGCATCACGTCCTAAGTTGGGAAGGTGTTATAGCTCACTATACGTACAAGGTCACTCTATTCTAGGGGTTGAGGTCAAGGTAATGTCACTAAAGAGTCCTTTGATTAATAACCAAGTAAGATCCCAGGAAGTCAGAAGAGTCAATATAACGGAGCTATCTTTTAGACAGATCTTAAGTGGTATTAATACAAGGTCTCATAAGGAACGTGGAAATAGGTATAGTGTCACAAAAAGTTTCCTATGTTCCCATCATGACCTGGGCAACACCGAGACTTTAAGCGCACCAATGCATGAAGTGTAATGAACATATAATTGAAAAAAAAATTCATATCATGGAGTTCAAGTCAAGGTTTCTTAGTGTCCCTAGCAGAGTCACCAGAAATTGTCACATCGCTTTCGGGGGTTATCCGAGTACGCCCGACAATTCAAACCCTCGATCTTTTTGATCTAGTTCACGAGTGTAGAGTGAAACGTAAATGAGAGTCCGGATTCAAGAACTTTATAGAAAATCCATTTTATTGCAAAATATTTGTCAGAAATGGACTGCATCACCAGATCTCAAAGTCGCCACCTAATCTTTTAGAAAAACTAAGAAACCCATGACTCGTGCCAAGGCCACTGTTCATCATAATCCAAGATGTCTCAGTTCGAAACCTTAGGTATGAAGGGGAAGGTCATTGATTGAGCACCCTCACTGACCCGATCAAAGATCGACATCTACCAAACCATGATATGAGTTTTATAAACTTTATATGGTCATATTCTGATTATTTAAAAAATGCTAAAATTTATTATGTGAAGAAATCACTTATAGACTATGTCATTCATTTTGGAACGATTTTATTTCATGCATTTTTGAAAGAATTTTGAGATATGTGCAACTCACATTAAAATTGAGCCAACAGGCATAAGAAATCAACAATATTCCAAATTGAGCAACACAACCTCCATCCACTTGCATTCATAGAGATATATCATTTAAGCATGTAGCCGCATGGCAGGATTCTAAACATAATAAGAAAATCATATACAGGCAGGATGCTAAAGCTATAGACACTCACCTAATATTTATTGGCGTCCCGCGGAAGACTGCAAAACAAGGTTAGAAAAATATGCATGATCTTATATGTAAAATACTAATGCAATACATACACAAGAATTCAACTAAAGATTCGACTACTAATACATGATATGTGAGTCATCTCAAGACATGGGGTAGTGCACAAAATCACATAAGAATTGATTAAACCCACAAATGCAAAGAGGCCGAATCTAAATGCATGAAATATGGAAGCAAAGCATGAGTATGATGAAAAAGAAAATATGATATTATTTACAGCTATGGAAAGTGAATAAATAAAAAAGATAGAAAGAAGTGGAGATTGGGAATTATTACAATAAGCTAAATCTAACAAAACATACAACCAATTTATTTACAACATCTAAGGATAGGTGGCTCAGCCAACCATTTCTAACAAGCTAAATCACATATGTAAAGTAAGAAACAAAATTTTAGAAAATAAATAAACTAAATCAGGTGGCTCAGCCAACCATTTCTAACAAGTTAAATCACTGATTTAAAACAGTAAAGCAAATGCAAGAGAGAAAACATTAGGTGGCTCAGCCATCCATTTCTACATGTTGTATTACATATTTAAAGATGAGAAATATAAAGAAAATAAATGAGACAAGTGTAAAACTTCACTTTTGGAGAAAATGATGAATTTTCTAATTACCAAACTTTCTTTATAACATCCTCACGGTTATGGTGTATGCTTTGAAATCTCAACAAGAATTTTCAAATTTTAGCTTTAATGGAATTTTGGGTGGTATATATCAGTGGATAGAAAGGTTAATTGGAAGCTTTTGGTTTTGAAGACTTTTCGAAACTAAAATTTTCTTTACCAAAATTCTCTTATTTTTTCCTTTTGAAACAAATTTTCTCTCCCAAAATTTTCTCTTTTCTCAAACAACAAATTTTTTTTTTTTGAGGGGGGGGGGGGGGAGGGGATATTTATAGAATTAGAAATCACCTAAAACACATGGCTAACCAGGTGGTATTTCCAAAAACATCTGGTTTGCATGTGGTCTCTTAAAACCATGTGGCTTGCCATGTGGTATGTGAGCCAATTTTTCCAAAACTGCTAAATTTTCCAAACAAGAAAAAAATTCAAAAAAATGTTTTTGAATAGGTCTAAAATAATTTGGCCAAAATGGATGTAAGGTTTGAATTAAAGCTTAAACCTGACTTTTCTGCTAAGAAATTCGTAAAATAACACATTCCAATTTTCATCACTGGGTATTTGAAAGAAAGTGCCCAATTCTTAAGGCCGGTCAAAATGGGGTGTCTACAGTAGGCGAGGTAGCCTATCGCCTGGCTTTGCCATCTTAATTTTTTAGGGTACATGATTTATTCGATATTTCTATGCTTCGCAAGTATAAACTTGATCCTTCATACATTGTGGATTGGATCGATATTAAGGTAGAGAAGGATGCATCCTATGAGGAGAGATCGGTGAAAATCTTAGATAACTGGGAGAAAGTCTTGAGAGACAAGACTATCCATTTGGTCAATGTATTATGGAGACATCACGATGTTGAGGAAGCAACCTGTGAGCGTGAAGCTGAAGTCCGTGATAAATATCCAAATTTATTTGATGATGCTTAGTTTCCTATTTTCTTATATTTCTTTTCTCTATCCATGCCACATATTGGGCGTTGTTGTAACTTTGAGTAATGAATGGAAATATTCTTGTTTAAATTTCAGTTGATACACCTCTTCTAGTGGTTGTTCTTATTGTTGGCATCATTGTTGTTGTTGTTGTTTTAATATAATCAATTTCGAGGATGAAATTTTTTAAGTGGGGTAAGTTGTAACACTTGTGCATAATAAATCAATGGGACCCATTTAATTTCATTATTTTGTTATTGAAATCTTTGGTTAGTAAAGCTTGGTGCTAGTTAAGTGAAAATCCGATCTATACTTTGATAAGGATGTTAATTTGCACTTAGATCTCAGCAAAGTGCTTTAGAACCTTGAATTTTTGATTTGGGTGTCAACATTGAGCTTCCTAGGTGTTGACACTTGCATTCCTTCAATCTCTTCAACTTACTACTTGCAGATGTTGACACTCCCTCTTTTTAGTGTCAACACCGTCTGGTCTAGAGTAACCCAGGTGCACATTGCTTGGAAGTGTCGACACCTGAACACTTTGGGATAGACACCTGCATCCATTTTATTTCCATTGAACTTTCTGCTTTCTGGTGTTGACACCTGGTGTAACGCCCCAAATTTCTAGCCCAAATGATAATACAACAATCATGGTTCTTTCAAGGAAAACCGAATATAAATCTCCAAATTTATATTACATGATACAATAATTCTTCATGCAATAATATATTAATCCAACAACAAGTAAATAAACAAATAAATACCCCCAAGGGTTTACAAGTTTCCAAGACTTGAGCCTAGTTACACAAAATGGTTATTCAAACCTACACACATACAGCCCTTGGCTTACACACAAAGTCACAGCAAAATGAGAGTCTCGTACTCTCAACACACATTTCCTCGCCTTAGTTAGGCGGCATCACCACATCTTTTCCTACACAAAAATCCCATAGGCTGAGCATAAAGCCCAGTAGGAAATCCTTAACAAAGTTTATACATTTTATACAAGTCTTAAAAGATGAAATGCACATGCCATGTTATGCCCTTTTGAAAGAAAATCACATCTTCATCTTTGAAAACCATCATGCTCAATGAGGTAATGCAATTTCAATTCTTCAAAACTTAACAATTTATTTCAAGTACGGTAAATACGACTCTGGTAATCCCTAAGTCGATGTCTGCAAGTAGACTATACAAGTACTACCAATTTGTCATTTTTACTGGTATTAACCGAAAGGCTCGACACCTATCCGCGCGGGTTTTCGGTCTCTCACCCTGGACTCTCAGGCCAACTTATTCAATATCATCTACATCACCTATCAAGACTTATCAACGTATTTACCCCAAAACCATTCCATGAAAACTTGTTTCTCAACATTCTTTTCTCAGCGCAAGTTTTCAAATCTACTTTCAAAGTTTAATGTAATCAAATGAACTGATATGCCAATAACACAAGATGAATATAAATACTGTTATTTTAATTCATCATCCAAGGAATAACACAATTTTCTATTTTCAAGTATCCTCAATAATTAGTCATTTCAAGACTATTTCAACGTTTTGAACAATAATTTTCAAAATGAACAATAATTCTCATATTCTCTGAAATTCATCATTTATATGAATATAAATAAGAAAATTTTCAAACATCCATTTATTTTGACACACAAAATAAATATAACAATATCATTCATGGATTTTCAGTCTCTGAAAAAAAAAATCCCCAAATTCTAGGTTTTCTCACCAAAACTATACAACTCAAATCTTTTGAAAGAAAACTTTCCAAGATCATCTTTTCTTCAATCAACGAAGATCAAAACCCATAATATCATTTTAAAAGAACAAGAGACAAACCCACTTTTCAAATCACTCAACTTCGTGAATCAACAATCAATTTTCAAAACTATCGAAAGATGATTTCGAAAATCATATAGATCTTGCAAAAATATATATATATAACTCTAAGAAAATTCCTACCTCAAGTTTTGAAGAAGAAATGAGATGAAACCCCCAAAATCAACGGTGTCGAAACTTGATCTTCACCGCACACAACGAAACCCTCGAGATGATAACCAGCTTTGGTAAAGAATTTAGGTCTAAATCCCAATGGATTTGGAGAAATCAAAGAGAGAAGATGACTTCTAGAGAAAGAAGCTCCCAATCAGAAATTCTAGAGAGTTTTAGAGAGAGAGAGAGAGAGGACTGAAAAAGTGATATGAAATATCAGATTCACGAGTTGATATAACATGGTCCGCTCGAGCATGGAATGCCCCGC
This sequence comes from Camellia sinensis, assembly GCF_055761805.1. Taxonomy (NCBI): domain Eukaryota; kingdom Viridiplantae; phylum Streptophyta; class Magnoliopsida; order Ericales; family Theaceae; genus Camellia; species Camellia sinensis. Next base: position 96,579,563 of record NC_138962.1, read on the forward strand.
TCGAGTGTCAAATACACTAACCCAATACTTTTGCAGACATGTCAAACTTCTGAAACCAAACATTCTCCGCTCGAGCGCATAAACGGCCGCTCGAGCGGACAAGAAACTTCGAATGCATTTTGCATTTTTGGACAAGTAACTTGGGACAAGCAGCTCGATCCCTGACTGGCCCAGTCGAAGTGGCAAAGCATGAAAGAAGGATCGAAACCGGGATCGCTACACCTAGTCTTCTTGGTGTTGACACTCAACCTATGTTGAACATGTTGAAGCGCGCCACTGCTCATGGGTGTTGACACCCCTCCTTCAAGTGTCGACACCTAACAGAAAATTTCAGATTTTGCTAAGTAGAGCAGCCTTCTTTTTTGGGTTTTTGATGTATATTTTATATATATATATATAATCTTGGGCCCTGCAACTCACTTTGTCTTTCAACTATAAATAGAAACACTCTCTCAGTCTTCCTCTCATTTTCACTAATATTTCTCAACTCTCTCACTTTTCATTTCTCCATTGTTGGAGCCTTAAGCTTTTAAAACTTGGGTTTCATCTACTTAGAGGTAGAATCTACCCCTAGTTCTTGAAGATAAAAATTAGCACATCAAGAGCTACGTTTGAGACCGATTAGATTGTGTCTTTGTCATTGTTGAAGTTTGGGTCTTCAACCCTTCTCTCTCATTTTTGAGGTACGAATACATTTAACCTTATATATCTATATTTTGATATGAATATGTAGTATTTCTTAGATAAAATGATGTATGAGACAACTGGCTTTGATTAAAAAGGTGTCAAAGTTTGAAAATGCGGTTTCACCCAAACTCTTGAAATATTTTGAATGTCCTTGCATAAAAATGGTTATTTGCTTGATGATTCTTTGATTGAGGAAGAAAATGAAAAAAAAAATTCCAATTTTTACTAAACCCTAGTTTGTGATCTTGGTTTTAAAAGAGAGATTTGAGAATAAATTGATATTTATGATGAAATTGAGTTGATGTTGTGTTGATACATTTAGAAATCTTGAGATGATATGAATTTTGGGAATTATGTTGTAAAGATGGATGATTATTGAAGCTATTGAAAGCTATTAGGTTGTGATTCATTTTTTCTATGAATTAAAATGTTGCTTCTTATAAAATTAAAAGGAACATTAGCCAAATTGTTATATTTTGCAAACTCATGCATCATATTGCATCTCATGATTTTGAATTCATATTGTTTTATTGCATTGAATGTTTAGAATATTTGGTAGAGAGTAAATGGCATAGTAATTCAGGTAGTGAGTTGGTTTTGAAAAATGTGTTGTATATTGTATTGGTACCTGTACAAGGAGACATGGTGCCCAATTGCCCTATCGCATGCTTGATGCTAGATAAATGGGGAAAAATATGTTTGTAAGGTGCTCAATTACCTTTCCGTCCTTGATGCCGGTAAATGCAAGAAAATATTTGTTTTAGGTGCCCAACTGTTCTGCCAATGAATGGTTAGAAGTTTATTTTTAATCATTACTACACTTTTATTAAATTAATTCTCTCATTTTATTTTTAATTGTGAGTTTAATGATTTAATTTTACTTTTTGTAGAATAATTTGCAATTAAGATAAAGATTTGGGGCTAATTGGCAATTAAAGGGAATGAAGCTAAATTGAAATCAAATTCAAGTCTCGGAAGTGGGATCGGCCCAGGCCTAAGGCCAGTGAGGCCTGTGCCTTAGGCCTTAAAATTTTGACCCAAAATAGGAGCCTATAAATTTAATAAAATGTTATAGGCCTAATTTTTTATTTTTATTTTTATTTTTATTTTTAGAGGGACCAATTTAAAGGGTTCCAAAATATTTTATTGGATCCATATTTATAAGTATGGTTTAGCCCATATTTATTTATAAGTGTGGTTTGACCCATATTCATTAAAATGAAAAAATTTATATATATATATATATATATATAAAAGTGTTTGGGGCCCAAGAAGAACAATACAACAATACATTGCTCAGTGCTCTCAACTCAAGAAGAACAATACATACAATACATTGCTCGGTGCTCTCTGTCTCTCTCTCACACGAAGTGATGAAGAAGGAAGCATATATAAAGAAAGCATAAAGCAAGGCAGACACAGAGAGCACTGAGCGAGTCGGCGACTCATTCTCTCTCTCACACACTCTCTCTCTCATAGTAAGTCCTCTCTCTCACTATCAGATTTTATTAAATAAAGTTGTCCTATTGTTTTTTACATTCTTTCTTTATCAGTTAATGGAATAATAAATTTGCTCTATTTTTCTTTTACCTTCTTTATCTATTAGATTTTAGTAGAATAAATAATTTTACCCTAATTTTTTTACCTAGGTCTTTATCAGTTTTAATTGAATAATTTTTTCCTAATTTTTTTGTCCTAATTTTGTTTCATTAAATTATTTTTTTATAATTTCCTTACTGTTAGATATGATATGAGATAATTTTAATGATTATATGTGCAAATAAATTTAAATAAATTTTTTTTATTGATACTTATCATTTTATACATAAATTTTTTATTAAAAAAATATATATTAGGGGAGTCCCATTTTTATAATTTGCCTTAAGCCTCACAAATTTGAGGGCGGTCCTGCTCAGCAACAGCTACAACATCACTCGGCCAATTAAACGAGGTGGCTTACGTGGATGAAGAAGCTTATTGGTTGAATGATGCATGGTTTCAAACTTAATTGGATGGATGATGGAAGGTTGAAGCATGATGCAAAGCACTTCATAAAGAAATTTGCTGGATGATGCTTGAACTTGCACGAAGTTACGACCTCTGAATCACTATAAATAGATGTAAATCCGTGGAGGGGATCATTCGAGAAACTGTTTCCTCAATACAGTTTATTTTCCTTTGTTTTTATGGTATTTTAATTTTCTTTACTAAGGTTAGTGGTGAGATTTCAGTGGTTTCTTTATAAATATTTTTATAATTCAATCATGGCTCTTAATATTAGATTATTTTAATTGATTGATTTATTTATTTGGGATTTTTTTTTTGTGTTTTATAATATCTTGTTCTATCATAGATTTTGGGCACGGTAGAAACTTGACATTTCCTACAAATTAAATAATTAGATTTTTTCGGTGTAATCAATCAGTGAAAATAATCAATCTTTTGAAATTAATTTTTGTATGAAATAATTGTTTTTATCTTCCGATTGAGAATCTTCTTTGTGTATGTCTAAATTGTGTTATACAAATTGAATAAGAAATATTTTAAAGAAAGCATTGGTGGAGAATCCTTGATGCCTTGGCACCTTTTCTTTTAATTTTTTTTTTCATTATTGTAACTTAATTTATCTCTTAGCTAATTAATTTTTCTCAGATTATCCAACCATTTGAAAAATTCAAAATCATATTTTTCATTATTTCATTTGAGTGCTTAGTAATTTCTTTGAACAAGTTGGTCTTGAGGATTCAATCTTGAACTCACCGAGATGTGTTATTTCGCGACATCCTGTACTTGGAATTGTATTTTTAAAGTCGCAACACCTACCGTATGCAAGCCCGTAAATGAGAGACTATTTTGATATATATAAAATCTATATATATATATATATATATGTATTTGACTTTTTTCTTAAGATTCTAGTGCATGTTTACCGCCCAGTAATCCATGGGTTTGTTTTGAATAAAGCCCCACTGATGCATCATCCTTTGTAAAGAAACAAAGAGATGGATTTTGGATATGACATTACATTGGGGCTTTTTTCAAAATAAGCTAAAATAGCAATATATTTTTTAAACTAGACCTAATTTGGAAGGAATTCCCAAAATAAGCTAAAACGTTATTACAAATCACGTTTTTACCATATTTCTGACCCAACCTCGAAAAATTGATAAAATTATAAAAGCGTGGTTACAAATCACAAATCACGTTATTAATTAAGAAAGTATGGTTACATACCAAGCTTCACGCTTTCACCATATTTCTGACCCAGTCGCTGAAAATTGATAAAATCTTAAAAGCGTGGTTACAAATCACAAATCACGTTATTAATTAAGAAAGTATGGTTACATACCAAGCTTTTAAAGAAATCTCTTTTTGTAAAGAAATAAAATCGTAAAAGCGTGGTTACAAATCACAAATCACGTTATTAATTAAGAAAGTATGGTTACATACCAAGCTTTTAAAGAAATCTCTTTTTGTAAAGAAAGTATGGTTAGAAATCTCGCTTTTAAATAAAATTGTTTTGTTACCAAAATATAAGACAAGTAGGGTAGCTCAAATAGTAGTGTGTTCCTTTCCATGAGAGAGGTATGGGGTTCAATCCCTCACCTCTCCAAACTCTTGTTTTTTTCAAATTTAATTCAAAATTTTTTTTTTCCTTTCACTTACTCTATACTTTATATATTTATTATGTAATTTTTTTTATCAGAAAAAGTAAAACATTTGTTTGGTTAACTAATATTTATAATAAAAATTATATGTAAAATAAAAAATAAAATTTTTTAATTTTTTAATATTTAAAATATTAAAAAAATATAACACATAAATGTATGAAATATAATGCACATTAAAATAAATAAATAAATATTTATGTGTTGTATTTTTTTAATATTTTAAATATTAAAAAAATTATTTTTTTATTTTAAGTATATAATTTTTATTATAAATATTTTATTTTATTTTATAAATATATTTTTAAATATTTTAATTTTTTTGTTATGTGTTTGGTTACGATTTGAGTGTATAAATAAATAAATATATAATTTTTATTATAAATATTTTATTTTATTTTTAAATATTTATTTTCTATAATAAATGACCTTATTGTCCTTACTTTTAAAATATTAAAAAATGTTTTTGGATTGGAGGACATGTTTGGAAGATACGAAAAGCGTTTGAAACAATATTTTTGGATTTATTTTTTTTAAAATATTAAAAAATGTTTAAGAATACTTTTTTTTTTAAATATTTTATTTTATTTTGTAAATATTTTAATTTTTTTAATTTTAATATTTTAAACTCAAGACACATTTCCACACACATATCATAACCAAATTCATAACTCAAAACTCAATTAAAAAATTATTTTCAAACCTCATAACCAAACACATAACTCGAAATTTTACACTACTTTCAAAACTTTACACTCAAATCGTTACCAAACACATAACAAAAAAAATTAAAATATTTAAAAATATATTTATAAAATAAAATTTTTAAAATTTTTTAATATTTAAAATATTAAAAAAATCATAAATATTTATTTATTTATTTATTTTAATGTGTATTATATTTCATACATTTATGTGTTATATATTTTTTAATATTTTAAATAATAAAAAATTTAAAAAAATTTATTTTTTATTTTAAATATAATTTTTATTATAAATATTAGTTAACCAAACAAATGTTTTACTTTTTTTGATAAAAAAAAATTACAGAATAAATATATAAAGTGTAGAGTAAGTGGAAGGAAAAAAATAAAATAAAATTGAATTGAATTTGAAAAAAACAAGGGTTTGGAGATGTGAGGGACTGAACTGTGTACCTCTCCCATGGAAAGGAGTACACTACCATTTGAGCTGCCTCCCTACTTGTCTTATATTTTGGTTACAAAATAATTTTATTTAAAAGCGTGGTTTCTAACCACACTTTCTTTACAAAAACAGATTTTCTTAAAAGCGTGGTTTGTAACCACGCTTTTTTAATTAAAAGCGTGTTTTTTTTAATTAAAAGCATGATTTGTAACCACACTTTTACGATTTTATCAATTTTTCGCGATTGGGCTAGAAATATGGTGAAAGCGTGATTTGTAATAACGTTTTAAATTATTTTGGAAATTCCGTTTAAACTAGGCCTAATTTGGGAAATAAGTTGCTATTTTAGCTTATTTTGAGAATAGCCCCCATTACATTGGCATGACCATAATTATATCAAATGTATATATATTTTGTTAAATGTATTTCTATTGGACAATCTTACTCATTTTTATCATAATTAACATTTTCAGGTCAAGATGATGGAATTCCATCTCATTGACTAGATGATGGGGATATTTTGACGGAGCACACACCCTCGTTTTGATGTGCTTCTTGAGGTAAAGCTACCAAGCTAACTTGTCCGAATAGTATTCTATCAAGGCCCTTATCTTGAAAGTTGTAAGCTCTTAAAGCATTTTTATTTGTAATTCTCTAGCTCATTGAATTGCTTGTGAATTATATTTTGTATTTTGAAAGGATCACAATGGAAACCAAACTTGTAACAATTTGGGAAGTTCAATGAAAAAGAGGAATATTTGAGGATTTTAAAAATGGTTATGTACTATTTAATATTTATTAAAACTTTATTTTTACTATGAAATGGGAATGAGAATAAAATATTGAAATAAAATATCGGGACATGACAACTTTTGTCTCATTCCTTCATCACTATGAACTCCCCAATCCTTCTCTTGTCAACCCTTTGTTAACCCCTTCACTCTCCCCTCACCATTGTAGCACCCCTTCTTAAATTACAATTATTGCAAGCAAATCACAAGAAAGAGATCTAGGGATTTTAGATATAAGGTTTCAAGACTGTATATGGGAAATGATGGTGAGAGAAGGGTGTGGACGTCAAGGTAATGTTGGAGAATGGAGGGAGAGGGGTTGCAGGTGACAATATAGAATGAGGGGAGTAGGATGCAATGGTGGAGTGATGGGGTGATGAATTGGCTATGGTGTGTTATAGAGAAAAAAATGGCGTGGGTTTGTGGGCGTTGGGTTGTTTGTAGCGAGGTGAAGTAGAAAGCTTGCAGACAGTAACAAAATGAGTGAGTAGGTGGTAGTGGTGGACAAAAACAATCAATCGTAGAGAGCTAGGTAGAAGGAAGGAAAAGGTGGTGGCATTAGCGATGGGGAATATTGGCAATAGGTGGCACTGAATAGAGAGGAAGTATGTACAGAGAAATTTTAGATTAAAATTTTATTTATTTTTAACAATGGATTTGTTTAGGGTGTAGAATAGTAATCAGTGTGTTTGGTTTAAGTTTTCTGAATTAAATTTTTTAAAAGTTGACTTTTTTGATTTTCGTATTTTTTTTATTTTTAGTGAATATTTTTTAAATTTTAAATATATTTTTTTACTTTTTTAAATGTACCTTACTTAGATGTATTTAAAAAGTAAAAAATTTGTGAAAAAATATTTTTAAAAATTAATAAATACATAAAAATACAAAAAATGTACTGAATTCTTGTATTTTTTTCTTATATTTTTGGTATTTAGTGAATTTTTAAAATATTTTTTTTACAATTTTTTTTACTTTTTAGGTGTATTTATGTTAGGTGTGTCTAAAAAGTAAAAAAAATTGCTTAAAATATTAAAAAAATTCAGTAAAAATAAAAAAATACGGAAAATAAGAAAGTAGAATTTTCTAAAAAATATTTTTTGAAAAGTGAAAACAAGTAAGGTGAATACAATTTTTTTTTAAAAAAAAGAGTTAAACAAATTTTATAGGCTAAATTACGTTGACCTCCCCAATATTCCCTTTACATTCTAAATATTACACTAATTTCCTCGGTCAAAACGCCATTAAAAAAATGAAATGACTTTATTACCCCTCTTATCTCAATTCCTCAATTAAAAGGTCCCTATGAAATATTTTGACTAAAAAGTGTCTTTCAATAAATGAGTCTCTATTCATAAGTTGAAGGAGATTTTAATTTGAAAATTCCTTAATTAAAGCCCTTTAATTGCCAATTTAATAAAAAACTGTGATTGTTTGGAAAGTTTCTATTTTAGTAGGCTATTTTAGTTTTTGTCTATTTTAATTGGTTAAAATTTTTATGTTTGGAAATATGATTGATTTTTTTTGTAATTGAATGTAATATTTGTGAGAGAAAACGTGAAATAATTATAAATTTGATGTGATATTTTATCTTATTGACTATTTTAATCTATTTTATCTTTTTATGAATTTTAGACTAAATTAAACTAAAATTTCATTTCCCAAACAGCCCCATCATCTTCTTGACTTTTGGCAATGAATTTTAATTTAAATTAAATTTTATTTAAAATTTAATTAATTTTCACCAAATGCGTTTCTCTCTTATAATACTAACAGATGTCATTGAATGACTCCTAATTAGTTAACCTATATTGTCATAATAGGTCAACCGTTTTCTCTCGGCTAAGATATTAAAATGGATTAGGTCACATAATTTTGACAAGACCCGTATTTTTTTAAAAGCCTTTTCATCATCTTTAGCTTTGACTAATCAAAAAATTTTTAGTTGAAAATCAAATGATGATTGAATTATGAGAAAAATATTACGCTTTTTTCCATATGGGAAAAAACATATTACACTTAGCAATTTATTTTTACTTATTGATTTCTCACCTTATATCTTTTAACTTTCATTAATTTTATAAATCATTATTCATAATATATTATATTATTTATATATATATTTTTTTAATTTTGTCCTGCCTTGATATAATACAATATGAGAGACTACAAACCTGTCATAAACCCGGCACATGGCCATCCTTAATTGCCCGAATTAATTTATAATACACACATGCAATAATGGATGACTTGGTTATTCCCACATCATCAATTTAATTGTTTTGTGGATTATATTGAAACGGAAGGATTATATCCCCTAAAATAAAAAATAAAAAAACCATCATGATATTTATTCACATATTTTGCGATTTGCATTTTCTAATTCAAAGTAATTTACTTATGGAGGAAGCTCCCTTCCACTCCACTAATTAGACTAAAGTCCAGTTTAGTGTTTTGTGGACTTATCTTGGATCTATCTTAGTGATCTAAACTGTTTAAAATTTTGAAACTTTTGATAAAATAATTCACTTAAAAAATAAAGTTAATCGGATGTCGATAACCACACGTTTGAATCATATTTGTATTAATAAAATTAAAAGGTTTATTCTTGATATCATATTTGTCGAATATTTTTTAAAGACAAATGTGATCTAAATATGTGATTATTGATATTCAATCTACCTAATTTTTTTACATAGATAGTCTACTTTGAATGCACTAAAATTAGAACAGTTCAAACCACTAAGGTGGATCCAAGATAAGCCTACAAAGCACTGAGGACTCTCTAATCCACTAATTGGACTGAAGAAAAGCCTTGTCATTTACTTGTTCATGCAATTTTTGCATAGAATAAGTTTGTGCTACTGAGATGTATTAAATTTCACCGACTTTTTTTTACCCTTCTAATTCATTTCCTCAGATGTCACTTGGTAAAAATGGTATGATCTTTCACAGCAGATTTTCTCATTTCAAGCATTTGAGGGCAAGCCTGTACTCTAGTTTCGGTTTACTTTACACCCACGATCATGAGGAACTTGCTGTCTGTGAGGATATAGATCAGGTTCGTGCTGTCATGAAAAGGCTTCCAGGGAATGCTGTGGTACTTGAGAAGAGCTGAAGTGAAGAAGTGGGTATTGAATTTGAAGCTGAATTCAGCTATTGCAGAGTTGAGTCATTGCCAAACTGGGTTGAGTTACTGAGTTGCATCGAGTCATTACATCCTTCTTTTTGAGGACATGGAAAACAATATATTGATAAAGCAACACGTGTACACAAATAAGATTCCAAATGGTCATCCCAACCAAACAACAAAAGAAAAAAACAACAAAAAAAAAAACAAAAATTATATCCGCCAAAAAAACAGTTAGTACGAGCCAGGGAAGACTATCGATCTGTTCAAAGATGTGGTTTAATAGTCATTACATCATTGGCTAAGCTAGAGTTAGTTTACAAATTGGTTAGATAATTAGATGACATGTCATTATCTGATTTGTTAGAATTGTAATAGTGGATTGTTAGTTTTAGTTATGTTGTTATAACATAACATATTTCAAAGATATTAATCAAAGACTTGAGTCTTTCTATATGAACAGTCTGCTTGTATGAAAAAACAAAAAACAAAAAACACAATCAACAAAGTAGGATGAGTGATCAAATTGTAATGTTCAACAAAAACTGAAACACCAGAATTGGGCTCTCAAACTTTCTATTAAAAATTGTCATTAATCAAAACAATATAAGGTTCCAACACAAGGATCTAAGAGGAAAAAAATAATTAAAATATACATAATAAAGGAAGCCTCTCACCATCCCAACAAATAGAGCGGAAAAAAAAATATGAAAATTGAAAGAGGGAAAAAAAAATATAAAATTTTACCACTGAACAAGCTTAAATTGCATTTCCGAGTTGATTAGATAGATGCAAAATGAATAGGGCTGCTACTCTCGCCCTGTATGCAATTCTCAATATATGCAACTCTACTTCAATGTAACCCGAGGGTTGCTACTTTAGTCTTTTTTGCCCGTAAAAGATTTAGTTTGTTCTCGAGCACCATGCTTCTTTCTCCTTGAAGCACCAATAGCCACAGGGTCAACCAAAGGACCTGACCAAGTTTGAACATATTCCTTTGAATGTGTGAATGAGGTGGAAGTAAAGGGAATATCAGGGGAAACGATGGCTGGATTGATGTGATGTGAAGCACCTAAGGGGACTCCAAGCGCTCCATCCTGGTGAGGTGGAGGAAACTTCTCACTCTTGCTTTTCGCATTTGCATGGCTGATTAGACGCCGGCGCTGCTTAGAGACAAACCAACCAAATAAATAGATATGTATTAATAAAAGCAACAAGAAAAAAAAAAATCACTAATAAGCATATTTAAATTGTGAAAATTTGACAGCATGTAAGCATATAGACCTTCGAAGTACACCAAATCAGATACCTTTGGATGGCAACAAATGCAATTATGTGCTTATCCACAAGTCTTCTTATATTAGGTAGCTTATTGCCGCAGCTTTGGTTCTAAAACTACTTGATCCGAATTTTCTTTTTTCTTACCATCTATTTTATCCAGAGTACACCTTATTTCCAACTAAAAATACTACAGTTTATTTGACATATAATATTGGAATTAATATATATATATATATCTTTATCTGTACTTGTTTGTGCCACAAACTTCCACCGCATATCCTTTCCTCATCACACTACTATAGCACCATGAGGCAGTTTATGTCCCTGAGAATTATACTACATTTTTTTTTTTTTTGGATAAATAGAGAATTATAGTACATTCATCAATGTATCAGCTTGACACTGAGAATTATACTACATTTCTTGACATTCTTATATGTTCCCCTTTTTCTTTTTAAGGTCTCTAGTTTCAAGAATCACAATGCTTCAAAAAAGAATATTTTTTTAAAATCATGATGTTTCTCCATTTGCTAGCCATATGAGGTCAAACCATTATATGTTTGTTTTCTCTTGAAAGTAGTAGTATCTGGTTGGCTACCAAGTGACTAATCCAGCTAGGTTGTAGTAAAATGGTCACTCGTGTCACTAACATAAAGGAAAAATAGTTGAACAAAACGGTTTGTTGACATACATCGACATTAGATTGAAGCTCAGCATTGGCTTCTGGAGCAGGAATAGCTCGAACAGCCCGATCACGTGTTCGTGTTTTCTTAGTGCCATCACCCTGGGCTTTATTAGCAGCTTTTAGCCTGCATAAGTAGAACATTCAATTATTGCCAAAAGTAATCAGTGAATAAATATAAGACTACATGCACACAACAAAGAAACATTTAAAAAGAAGTTTAATAAATAGAAACACTACCAAGAAAAAATGGAAGTTGAATGTGAAAAAAGATTGACCAATGGTTAAGTTTAAACAAAGATGCGATTGAAGTTTAAATAAATGTTACTCAATGTGAAAAAAGAAACACTATCAAAAGTTTTAATTCTCTTAATGCATATAAAAAGGTGAAAAAAGATTATACTCAAGTTGAATTGATGTAAAAGTCTACAAATTCAGTTAGTAATTGATTCACTAATCACTACATACTTAAAGATGTGATTGAAGTTTAAATAAATGTTGCAATCCCTATATTTCAACATTCTGTATTTATTTCAACACTTATTTTAATCGCCACCATACTCAAGATGGTATTTTGAATTTGAGTTCATAAATGAAAGATGGGATGGAGAAAGTTATCAAATTAAATGAAACAAAATCATACAGTAACTTAACCCAAAAAATTGACCAATGGTTAAGTTTACACAAAGGAGGTGCCTCATCCAACAAGCACAATCATAAACAGAAGCCTAAACATGTCATCAGGGATCTTGATGATCCAATAAGTAGCAAACAGTCCCACCTAAAGTGAGACAAAGTTATAAATTAAACTCCTGGTGGCAGCCTGATTTCAGAGCTTCATACAATAACGAAGTTAAAAGATAATCATTACCTGCGAGCCTCATTGTCACGCCGTTTAGCATCGATCTCTTTGGTTGGAGGATATTGTGGAAGACTAGACGGATCACAAGCATATGGTTCTGTAGTAAAAAACTACAGACAAACAAACAAATAAGAATGAAACAGGACAATTATCAAAAGGATACACATTACAATATGAACTCAAAGCTGCTTGCCAGCATGATAGAACTTCATTGACAAAGTTGGCATTCTTATTATGTAAAGGATCTTTTGAGAAATGAAAATTAATCAGACTTTTAAAAGTTGCTTTTTACTGTTAACTGCAAACTAAAGCATTCTTTCCTTTCCACTCTTCTTACCCTAGTCTGCAAAGTCTCATTACGATGCTGATTCACCTAATCAAATATTGAAAGACTCATTATTTTGTAACCAAATCAATTTCTGGTTGATGTTTTTTTCAACTGCTCAGTGTTTCCCCATTTTTGGATTAACACTTCTGACTTCTGAGACACTCACAACTTCTTCTTTAAATGTGCATATATAGATATATTCTACGTTGACATAGAATCTCATTTTTTAAGTAAATAGATTAAGTGAAATAATTAAATTACTTTCTTCATTACGAATTTACTTCAAGTCTTCAACAACTGCTTCAAATCTTTCACACTGCTGCTTTACACACATTGAATATTAAACTACTGTGTTTCTCAAATAAAAAGGCTATCCTGTGCACAAGGCTCCAACTAACACGGGGTTTGGGAAGGGCAAGATGTATGCGGCCTTACCCCCATTTCTGGAAAGGCTGTTTCCGTGTTTCTCAAATATTGTAAATATTTCAACAATTTCAAAACATTTAAGCTACCAGACATAAGTTAGAAAATCGTATCAGGACAAGCAACAAAAGCATTAGCATCAAGGAAAGACTTTAATAGAAGCCAAGAAAAGCCATGTGCATAATAAATTAAATAAGTAGTTGGGTATACAGAGACTGACTTCACTCCTTAATGCAATTGTTGCAGTTTTACGGTCAGCTGGATCATTTGCAAGAAGAGTTTCAATTAAAGGAAGTGATGCTGTAGGGAAATGTTTGAATGTATGTGAAACGCATCGCCTGTAAGGCTCCCGGGGCTTGAATAAGGTTGCATTTGGCAACTTCGATTTTTTCCAATATTCATCAGAAGGTGAGCCACATAGCTTGTAAATTTTATGCAATTGTTCTACCTTGGTGACAGAAAAAGACAAATGTTAATAGCATAAAAGAGGGAGAAACAATTCTCAGTTTATGACAGCATTTAGAAAGCTAAAAAGCAGTACCCCACATAAAATTCCAGGCATTATGCAATATAAGCTCTCAACTGATATTCTAAAAGTTCAACAATTTCGTGGTGCAAGATTAAAATGCTGAAAGAAAGCAAACAGTTACATGCAGAGAACATCCAGTTCAACAATAGAAGGCTAAACTCAATGAAAGCATGACTCCGATGCTGGAAAAATCCAACATCTGAACGTGTCCCACCAAACTTTTCCAGCTACTAAACATACACATTCTATCTGTCAATGAGCTCAAATGAATTAGTTGGTTGGTCATATACCATTTTGGCTTATGATTCTTAACTTCTCTACACCTTTCAGCCAATCAATTGCAGGGCAACATTCCAAGCTCAATCTCTCAACTTGACCATCTTGAACATCCCAATCTTATTGTAAACGACTTGAGTGGTAAAGTTGAGCTAATTTTGTGTGGGTACTGGAGGCTTTTGGTTTGTTGATGGATTTTGAGTTTTGACAGTTCAAATGGCAGTGGCTTGGTGTGGGTGGGACAGGTATAGGGCAAGGGATGAAGGAAATGAAGCTAGTAAGGTAATTTTCTTTCGGTATTGGAGGGCAATTAAATAATTTTATCTCTTTTGATAACTTTGTCTATAGGGAGCTTCTAAATGCACACCACATACTCTCTCAGTACACACCACTTTCTTAGTTCACACCACACAAAATTTGAGGCTTTTGATTTTTTTTTTCTCGATTCACTCCATCAATATCCAAATACTACCAAAATACACTCTACTCCAACTTTCAAACTCTAACCTGACCCTAACCCTAACGACTGCCAATGCCGGCTGCCACCCCATAGTTGCCTCCCCTCTTCATTGCAATCCCCTCAGCCCCTTCCCTCGCCTCCCGTTGCCGCCCCTTCCCCAGCCTCCCTCCCCTCCTGTCATAGCTCCCTCTCGTCACCACTCCCTCTCCAGCGCCCCTTGTCGCCACCCAACTCCTCTAACCTTGAAACCCTCTAAGAAGAAGAAGGGTCCCTGGGCATGGAGTTGCAATGGTGGTGATCACAGAGATAGAGGTGGGGGTGGGGGTGGGGGTGGGGAGGGGGGTAGCATAGATTGTGTGTCGCGGGGGTGGTGGGCCCCCAAGGGTGGAGTTGCGATGGTGGTGGTTGCGGCATAGTGAGTGTTGCGATGATGGTGGGCTATGAAGTATGGATACTCCAAAATCGATACCGTGGCGGTGTTCGACACGCAGACACGCCGGGGACACGAGCGTCCATATGGGGACACGGCATGGCTCATTTTTTATTTATTTATTTATTTATTTTTTCTCTTTTGCATCTCTTATTTAGTACTTTTGTGAAAAATATTGTTGATGTTGAATATTTTTCCCTTCTCGTCTTAGGTCTTATTATCGTTTATTATGATTTTTTTGGTGAATTGGATGATCTATTAATTTGTTTAAATGTAGTGATTATATTTATTGAATTAATGTTACTATGTTAGTGTTTGCTAATTTTGATTTAGGATGAATGTAATATGAATCTGCATAACACAAAAATATATAAAAAATAAATACAATAAAATTTGCCGCGTCCCCCGCAGTGTCCGTGTCCCCACTGTTTGGAAATTGCTGTGTCCCGTGTTCGTGTCCGTATCCGTGCTTCATAGATGGTGGGTCATTGGGGGTGGTCATTGCAATGGTGGTGTGGTGGGGCAGTGATGGGAGTGGGACGGGTGTGGCTTTGGGCAGATGTGGTTGGTGAGGAGGGAAGGGGTTCATGGCGATGGCTGATGTTGATGGTGGTGGCTGGTGGTGTGTATTTGAGAGATTGAATTTTAGGGTTATGTCCAAAAATGTAATTCACTTGAGGGGCACAATGGTAATTAAAAAAATTAAGCAATGGTGTGAACTGAGAGAAAGGATGCTTTCAGCTGTACATGTTTTACCTATTTCATGTTCACGTTATTTTTAGATTTTCAACATCCATATAAAACACATTAAATTTAAACCTTCACAAAAAATGTGTTATGGCCAATTCACCACCAGCTATTACTAGGTTAAGTGGTATCTCCTGCTACTCCCAGCTGCGAAGGAACAGAATTGCAAGGTTTGAGCACCAACTGGGACGTGGCAAGTGCATCGTACTTATCATCGCTTGGGGGGAGAAACACAAAATCTGAAGAAAACAAAAAGTTTGCCAAACAAGTTTCCTCTTTTCGTCCAAAAACTGTTACCAGATTCTGGAGACTGGAAAGTTGGAAACACAACATATGATATTTAACTTGTTTGGGAAACTAGAAGCAGGTTGGTAAGATTTGATTCCCAGTAGGTCTTGCAGGTTCCAACTCCTCCTACGAGCAACAAAACAGAGTGCAAATTTTTTCTACCCCTAAGATGTCATCAACCCTGAAATGAAAACACATGCCTACAAAACATATTTTTTGTTTTTATATCCAAAATTATGTACACTCACAATGCAACCTTCACTCTAGCCATCAACACCATTCGTTATACTTATCCCCATCATCCTAGAAACAAAAATACATATCTTGAACCATTTTAAATTTAACTTAGAGAATGTATTAACACAAACATGAAGAAGAAATTACAAAACAGGAAAAAAAATGGTGAATTTCAAATGACATAAAGATAAAAATTTCATGATAGAACATAGAAGTGGGTTAATACCTCCGTGCGACCAGGCATGATAGGCTTCCCAGCCAATAATTCAGCTAAAATGCAACCTGCACTCCACAGGTCTATGCCTACACCATAGTCAGTAGCCCCAAGAAGCAGCTCTGGAGCTCGATACCACAGTGTAACCACTCGACTAGTCAACGGGTGCTTGTGGCTAGGATCCACAATGGTAGCCAACCCAAAATCAGCTATCTTAAGTATTCCTTCATTGTCAATAAGAAGATTTGAACCTTTAATGTCACGGTGGAGTACACCATGGTTGTGACAGTGCTCAAGCCCAGATAATAACTGATGCATATAACACTTAACCTGCAGTAATAACAAATGCAGAATAAAAAGTAGCATACCTTCTTAGTTGGGTATGCTGCCAAGGAAACATACCAAGCTAGTATTGTAGTTCACAAATTGTAGAAATTTAAGTCTAACCTGTGCTTCTGTAAACTTAATTTCTGGGCTAGCTGCTAGTCCGGCCAAATCATGCTCCATATACTGAAACACCAAATACAAACTACACGACATTCTTGAAGTGACCAAACCCTCCAATTTTATAACATTGGGATGATCAAGTCGCCTCAAAATAATAATCTCTCTGCACATAAATCTCACGCTTTCTGGTTCCAAATTATCGAAGCGTACCTTCTTCAACGCAACAATTTTCCCTGTCATATTGTCTCTTGCTTTGTACACATTGCTATATGTTCCTGACCCAATCTAATACACAAAAAAGAACAAATAAATAAATAAATAGCTATGTCTATGGGATAAAACACTCCAAGAGCTTCTCCAAATGGTCTGTGCTATATGGTTTGCGATTGCTATTTTTTACTTTGAAACTTCCAAATTTTCACTCCAATGGTAGGGCATATGGCTTGTTATATATTACTTATAGGTAAACATTGTGCCAAATAGCAGAATGTTTACCTATAGCTAAAATCTTTGTGTCTATATCTTTTTTCCTCTGGGGATCCACAAATAACACTTGAATTTGACATTTGGTGAAAAAATTTGAAAAATTTTGCACTGTGATTATACCATTGGAGCAATATTGTTAAAATAAAACATTTTAACACTATTCATTGCTAAATTATAGCCAAAAACTAGTTTTTTGTCTATCCAACCATTGGAGATGCTAACTTAAAGAATATGAATGAATGAATGATAAAGACAAATGACTCACTTTGTCAATCTTCTCAAAAGTGTCGGCACGTCGAGGAAGCCAACCATCAATTGCCTCACCAACATGTGCAGAAAGCCAAGATGGCCATCCTGCTGCAACTTGTTCTCCATGTTTATGCTTTGGGAGGTTACTTAGCCTTGGATTCTGCCTTGATCTCCTCCTCCTCTCACCCTGTGACCACTGATCACCGTCATCCTTTTCCTCCTGGGTCACAGCACTATTAGCCCCACCCTTATCATTGTCAATCTTTCTCTCCCCAACCCTTAATGTCTCCCTAGATTCAACACTCAAATTCTTACTCCTCCTTCCATTCTCAGCTTCCCTATTCTCTTCCTTAGACTCGTAAACTACGCCCGACGAAACCTCTCGACCAAAAACACACCCCATTTGTGGAATCTACAATTCATCTCTCACCATATTCATATTAGTAATCTCTCTAGTCATCAATCAATTAACCAAATACAAATCAACCCACTAAACTAACAAGCATAACAACCTGCAAAAAAAAAAAAAAAAATCCCTATTTCAATTCAAACTTTCAATTGATCAAACTGACATAAATACAAAAACACACACACACGCACACACACACACGCACACACGTGTTTATATGTTTAATACAGTAGATACATAGACAATAATATAAACCCTAATTGAGGAAACAGAAAAGTGTTCCAAAAGAATGCGGGAATTGCAGAGAGAAAAGTTACATACTTGATTGAATCTGGTAAAAGAGAACGGAGGAGAGAGAGAGAGAGAGAGCATATATAATTTTGAAATTTTCTGTATATTTTCTGTGTATGTCTGCGCTGTCTCTAGCTTGCTTTCGGAAAAGGACTACTGTAAACAAGAAGAGATCACAAGCTATTATAGAATTTTCCATACATACATATTTCGTATATATATGTGTATAGGTTTAGTTGCCGATCTCTGCAAGTCAAAGCTCTACTGTGGAACTGTCAGAGCGAAAAGCATTTGGTTTTTTGGAAACATTACCTGTTTTGGTAATATTTTATAGGGAGAGAGCTATTAAGATCTTTTAAATAGAATTATTTATCTAGAAACTCTTAAATTATTAAAAACATCATTTAAATTATTAAAAATTATTCAGCTTGCTTATTTTTATTTTTCAGAAAATATTTTTAAAAAAATTCTACTTTCGTATTTTTTATTTTTTTATGTTTATTGATTTTTTTTAATATTTTAAGTATTTTTTTTTATTTTTTAGACACACCTAACATAAATACACCTAAAAAGTAAAAAAAATATAATTTTTTTTTTAAATTTCACTAAATACCAAAAATATAAAAAAAATACAAGAATTCAGTACATTTTTTATATTTCTATGTATTTATTAATTTTTTAAAATATTTTTTCATAAATTTTTTATTTTTTAGATACATCTAACTAAGGTGTATCTAAAAAAGTAAAAAAAAATATTTAAAATTTAAAAAATATTCACTAAAAACAAAAGGATATGAAAATCAAAAAATTTAATTTTCAAAAAACTTAATCTAAAAAATTCAAGCCAAACACACTGATTATTTCGTTTCTTAAATTATAAAAATATTAAAATTAACCTTTTAAATTATCGATGTGTGTTGCTTTGATTCCTTTGGTTAAGAGTCTAATTATTATATTTTTATAACTTAGAGAATCTATTTATATACTTTTATAATTTTAAAGATCAAAATGATAATTTTTAATAATTTAAAAAATTTATATATATCATTTTTTAATTTAAAAAATTAAAATAATATTTTTTTAATAATTTAAAAAATTTCCATGTAAATAACCCTTCATAAATACCTCATGGCTCAACTTTTTGGTGGGGTTTAACTTTTGGTTTTAAATGGACCAAGGGTGGCTGTCGTGTGCGTGGTAAATGTGCCGTTTATTTTGGGATTTTAGGCTCATTTAAGAACATGTTATTTTATATTTTAATAAAAAATTATATGTTTGTAATGATTTTTTAATTTTTTATAGAAAGATGTACAAAAAATAGAGAGAAAATAGAACCTTTAATTTTTTAGTATAAATTATAAGTTTTTTGATTTTTTTATAACTTTTTGACTTTTAAACTAAAATTCTTACTTTCCAAAGGAGGTCTTATGTTTGATAATTTAAATTATTTAATTTTTAAAATATATATTAATAATTTTTTTTATTAAATTACATTTATATTTAGATTTATAATTTAAGTTATGTTTATTATTATTATTTTAGATACAAATGCAATTCGATGAAAGAATTATTGATATTCTATTAATTTAATTTTTTTACAGTATGTTTTACTCAATACTCTAAAAAATGAACGGTTATAATTATCAAAATTGAGTTCCGAAATAAATACCAAGGGCTGCAAAACTATGGCTAATGTGCCCCGCATAACAGCCACTCTAATTCTTTTTTAAATAATTTTACAAAATGAATTACATTGATCTCTTTTGGTGTTTGAATTTTTTTTATCATAATTTAATAACACTTATCTTTTTTCAATCAATAATTTATCAGTCATATTAATTAAAAAATGATATTATCATATTTTTTATACTAAAATGATTATGTTTTTTCTTATTGATTCTCGTGTCTTCGCATTATTTGCATTAATTTTAATTTTTCTAACCTAATATATATATATATATATATATATATATAAAATTATACCAAAACAATGAAATGACTTATATATATATTTTTTGAAAATTTATCCATAAGTCCTAGTTTTTGAAACGTTGAACCATTTAGTCCTAAAAGTTTTCTTATGCTCCATTTAGTCCCATTTTTACATCAACATGATGTGAATGATGTAAATGATCTGATGTTTCATTCTATAATTTCAAAATTTATTGAAATCTGATGAACATTAGATGTTTTTCATCCTATATTTTCAAACATTATTGAAATTTGATGAACATTAGATGTTTGAAATCCAATGTTTGTAACATGACTCTGATGTTATTAACATTGTAATGGGACCTTTCAGTCTATAAGAAAACTTTTAGGACTAAACAGTGCATAAGTTATTAATTTGGGATTTATTGGTGCATCCCCCTATATTTTTTTCAAATCTAAAAAATGTCAATGTAATTTACCCAAAAATGAAAGATGCATGTTGGGAAAATCCACTTTTTGTTATCAATGAAATAGTAATTGTTGTGAGCCGTGAAAGCTTATTTTAAGTTTATTTTGATAATTCGAATTGTTCATATTATAAGATTCATTGAGTAGATAATTCATAAAAAAATATCAAATTAATTGGATATTTGTAACTCTATAATAAGACCATATATTTAAAAAAAAAAAAGAAAAATGGGGATGCACCAATAAATCCCAAATTAATAACTTATACACTGTTTAGTCCTAAAAGTTTTCTTATAGAGTGAAAGGTCCCATTACAATGTTTCAAATATCAGATTAATGTTTCGAACATTAGATTTCGAACATCAGATTAATGTTTCGAACATTAGATTTCGAACATCATATTAATGTTTCAAACATTAAATTGATGTGCAAATGGGATTAAATGGAGCATAAGAAATCTTTTAGGACTAAATGGTTCAACTTTTAAGAAACTAGGACTTATGAGTAAATTTTCCAAAAAAAAACTATCATAATTTTAATAATGTTTTCAAAAACATTTAGAATGTGATTATGGGATTACGGATATTGTTAGAATAATATTATTATTTTAGTTTGCTGTCATTAGTTATAATTTTCTTATTTGTGCCTTGAGACTTCTATTGTACGTTTCATATTATTAATATCTAAGGGACTGATGGTCTCATTAATCCCTAACTTTTATTTTCCATAAAACAAATATGGTATCAAAGTTAAAACCCTAATCCCATCACCCATATACCTTTCAACAACAACCAGCCATCACCCATCATTACCCATCACTAGCCGACAGTAGTAGGAGGCCATCAGGCCCAATCAACACTAGCCAGAGGCTACCCAGGCCAAGCTAACACCAGCTAAAGGTCACCTAGGACTAGCTGACAACTTCTTTGTCTGTTTCAACCTAGTCGGCAGTCCCTCTGCCTCCTTTCGGCTGTCGTTGATGTCCCTTTGAGGCTTAGTTCATCATATGTATTGATTGGTCCATCTACAAACCTGTTTTAAACCTATAACTTTTTTCCTATTTTTCTAAGAATAGTTCAGCTTTTATTTTGATTGGAGGTTCCTTGTTTCCTTAATTTAATTTATTTTTTTGGGTCATTATATAGCCCCATTAATTTGATTGGTATGCTCCCATAGTGGTTTGTGCTTGATTTTGCTTCCATTCCAACTTCTCATAATTCTGATTAGTGCATTTTTTTGTTGTTGTTGTGCTAGTAGAGTATAAATGGCTAACCCGTCTAGTGACTGTACTACTGTACTACTACTTCTCACCCACCTAAAGGAGAGAGTCCCATTATGACTACTACATCTGAGAACTAGAATCATAGCCTCAAAATCACCACCTCTCTATTTAATTGTCATGATACGAACCCACCCTAATAGGTTAAGGTCATAACCGGCCAGTAATCATAAGATTACCTACGGCCTCAAACAAAACCAAACATACATTAATAGTAAAGGGGGGCCAAATGAAAGCAGTCTTAAAAGTTTTGTTCATTTAGCTATGCTTACATGGCATACCAAAACATTTTTCACATATGTCATAATAACTCATGCCATAAATCAAAATAAACATAGGTGATCCAACGGATCCATCATAATAGAAAAAATGGGTAAATCAAAGAACAAAAACAAAGTCTCGTGCGTGAGACGTTTAGGCCAACTCCACAAAAACTTGGACTCCTCTTACATTCTTCACTGAGGCTGGAGTGGAAACTATTATCGTATGCAAATTCAGCTAGTGGCAAATAGTCCTCCCAGCTCCCTTGAACATCTAAAGCACACATTCTGAGCATTTGACCATGGACTTTGTTGTTTGCCTATCTCGAACTCCTAGAGGTATGGATTCTATTTGGGTTATAGTTGATAAATTAACTAAATCTGCACATTTTTTGCCTGTAAAGACTACTTTTGATGCTTACAGATTAGCCACTATATATGTTGATAAGATTGTTCAATTATTCTTATAAATTTTGATGCTATAAGATTAAATTGAAGGCCATAGAGGCGACAAAAACGAAAATTGACCGTATTTTTCTTTTATGAATAATAAAGTTTATGAGCTTCAAATTTTGATGCTTATAGTTTATAGGCATCAAAACTATAGACTCTTTCCAGAAATTGACCGTATTATTCTTTTATGAATAATAAAGTTTATGAGCTTAATTATGAGTCGTGTTAACTTGGCAAACAACACCGAGTTTCTTTTGCTGCAAGTGTTAATAAAAGCTTTTGTTCCTTTTTCATTGATTCATTCTGATGTTTGGGATCCTTCTCGTGTTATTTCATTAAAAAGCCATAGATGGTTTGTCACGTTTATTGATGATTTTTCTTACACTACTTAGGTGTATTTACTAAAAGAAAAGAGTGAGGTTTTCTCTATATTCCATACCTTTCATTAAATGATTTGCACTCAATTTGGGGCTATTGTCAAAATTTTGCATTTTAATTTTGACAATAGGGGTGAGTATATTGATTCAAGGTTAGGGTAATATTTCAACATTGATGGCATTACTCATCAGACATCTTGTACCAACACCTCTTAACAAAATGGGATTGCAGAATGCAAGAATCGTCATCTTGTTGTTATAACTCACTGCATGAATTTTTTTTATGCACATACCTCGATCCTACTGGGGTTAAGCTGTTCTTACCATTGCCTATCTTATCAATTGCTTTCCTATTCAAGTGTTGCACAAGAAAACCCCTTGTGACAACCCCACCACGTATATTAATTAGCATTTAATTAATTAAGGAGATTTGAATTTTAATTGCCCATTATTCTGATTTAATTTGGGATTTATGAAAATTGTGGAGACTGATTCGTATGTGATTCTATTGAGGATTTATTTTAGAATTAGAAATTGAAAGCCTAAATGGCTCAAGAGAGTATAATTGGCGAATTGAATTATTTTAATTTCGAGTATCAGACTGTATGGGAGTTTAATTAAATATTTGATTCAATTTAGTAAAATTAAGATTTGATCAATTGGGTCCGAATTGGAGTTAATTAAATTATGAGGTGATGATGAGGATTGAGAATTAAGATTATCATGAATTAAATTTATTTATGAAGTGTTTAATTGAATATGTAATTTATTGACAGAGATTTTGAGTTTGGTTTGAAATTAAAGGCTTAAATAATTTGAGAAACCAAAACTGATAATGGAAATAAGTTTAATTTGATATTTGGAGCTTTTTAGGAGTTTTTTAAAAATCTGATTTAGATTGGTAAAATTAAATCAAATTAATTGGGCCTTATTGGAAATCAAATTAAACTAATTGAATTATGTGGGATATGTGATTAGTCATGATTGATTAATTATGTGTTAATCAATATTTATTAAGACTAAGGCCAAGTTTAGCATGTGGCCAAAAAGTCAAAAAGTTACTCAAAAAGTTAAAAAGTTATCACTATTCACCAAAAGTCAAAAATTACGGCTGCACAACTTCCAATCCTAATTTTCTCCTACACACTAATTTATACAATTTTTTAATACACATTTTTCCATAAAAAGTTTAAAAGTTAACCCAAACGACCATATTTTTTTCTCAACTTTTTAGTTCAAAAAGTCAAAAAGTGCACTTATTTAGGACATCCCAAACAACCCCTTAGATGTTTCTTAATTAAATTAATCATAAACATAAATTGAATTATGAAAGAATCTAGAATTGAGGGTGCATGTGGGTATGGGTGTATTGAGCAATTTTGTGGGTGTGTGTTGACAAGTGTGTGTGTACACATGTACAAGGAGTTGAAAGTGGGTGTATGTATGTTGTGTTAACTTCGTAAAGAAGAGTGATGAACTCAATTTTGAGAGAATACTTTTGTTGGAAAAGCTTTAGAGAGGGAGAGAGAGGAATCGAGATCGAGAGAGAGAGAGAAGGTTGTGGTGGAAGCTTAACTCTAGAAAAGGGGAGATAAAAAATTGATGACAAAGGGAAGAATCTCAAGCTTTGTCAAGAGACTTAACAAATTGAAGACTTTTGGTTAGAAAGTTTAAGCTTAATCCTTATAGATTAATTGCTTAACAACTAAAATCAAGAAGAAAATGGGTTTAATTTCATGGAAATAGAAAGAATTAGAAAAAGAATGAAGAAAATTTGAGTTAGGTTTGATAATTAAGAAATTGATGTTGTAATTTAATATTTGAGTTTGATCTTTGTCATCCTTTAGAAATTTGAAGGTTATCCTTACATGCATTGTGGATTTTCAAGATTTTAGAATTTAATTCATATTTTAAAGTTTATGAGTTTGGGATTAAGTTGTGATATAAATTAAAAAGTCAAATTATAGTTTGAGTTTGATAATGTAGAATTGGTTGGATTTTGATAAGTGTTTTATACATGTATCATGGATTTTGAAGAATTTAAGATAATCAATTTCATGTTTTGAAGAGAAGAAGGAAAAAATTTTGTGAGAATCAAGTTTATGGAAATTTGGGGTTAACCTAAAGTTAGACAAGGTTTTGATTTTATTATGAAAGATAGGAATTGGTTTAATTTTAATTTTGAATCCATGCGTGTAATTCAATTTAAATACTTAATTCAAATTAAACATATTTTGAAATATCTATGTAAGAGGGGCTAATTTGAGCCCATTAAATTAATTAGGCCCAATAGTCCAAGATTGATGGGCCCGAATTTATCACCATCAAACGGGCTAAATGGCTCTAAGCCTCGAAAGGGTTCGGATCCACGAACCTAGAGACTTACTCGGGCCCGGACTCGAAAGGGTATTAAGCAAGTCTAGAGATCCGAGGCACTCGGACTCGAAAGGGTTCGGATCCACGAACCTAGAGGTCCTAAACACTTGGCTTCGAACGGATTTAGACGCAATCCAGAAGTCGCTCCGTTAATGAGTCCCAGAACACTTGCGGGCTCGGAGCTTTCCGGGATCTACGCACCAGAACCATGGGCGTAATGGAGTTCGAACAAAGGACCCGATCCCGAGGACGGTGAGTGGAGATAAATTCACTCTTCGGTTAAACTAGCCTATACCCGGGTCGAGGTGGCACGACCCCGGGGGGTCCATGAGACTCGGCAATATTTTGCGGCAGGACGTCCTCTGGGACTACCCCTGACCCTTTAGGATGATTGGGGATCATTGGTTAGGTGTGGCTAAGAAGAAGGGTTCGCCGAGGGATTGATCTCCTCTTCGGGGTTTTCTCATCCTCGGAGAAGTCACCTCCTCGGAGAGGTCACCTCCTCGGACAAGGTGGTTAGAGAGAATATCCCCCATGTGCCTTGCACATGGGCTCCATCCTACATCATGAGGTGCCTATAAATAGCACCCACCCATAGCTTTACAAGGGATGGATTTTGGAGATTTTTAACTCTTGGGAAAGAACTAATTTCCCTTCTCCATTATCAACCTTGAAAGTGAAAGTGGGAGATCAATGGGAGAGCCTTGCCATTATTCTATTCTCTAGCCATTTTGCCTTCTTCTTCACCCAATCTCTTATCTCCATCATCTCCTTTGTTGTTGTGTTCCTAAGTTGAGATTATTGAAGAATCTAAGCCTCTCATCATATTCTA
Source organism: Camellia sinensis (assembly GCF_055761805.1). Classification (NCBI taxonomy): domain Eukaryota; kingdom Viridiplantae; phylum Streptophyta; class Magnoliopsida; order Ericales; family Theaceae; genus Camellia; species Camellia sinensis. The sequence goes on from NC_138962.1 coordinate 96,605,598, forward strand.
GAGAATTTGAAGTTGTTCTTCAAGGATCTTTGAAGATCTTCGAAGATCTTCGAATTTTTCAACTCCTTTCTTGAACCCTCTCCTACAATCTATAATTAAGTTTTGGGTTAAAAAATATGAGTTTATGAAGAATGAGCTTTAATTTTATATTAAAGGAGTTTTGAGTTTAAAATTGATCAAGTTTTCTTAATTATTTAAGAGTTTGTATATTTTTAGACAAGCCATGTTTAAACCTAAGTTTTGGAATTATATTTTGAAAGCTTAATTCATATTTTCAAACTTATGAGTTTGAAATTAGGTTTGATATGGATAAAATGAATTACATTCAAATTTGGACAAATTAAGAAGGTTTTTGTATTGAGATTTGGAAATTAGTCATGTGTTCATATTTATTAATGATATTACATGTTTAAATTGAGTCATGCATAAATCTAAATTTGAAATGAAATTTGGAAGCTAAATCTTCAGTTTTGAAAACCCAAAAAAATTACAGACCACTCGAGCGACCAATTAGTGGCTCGAGCGAACACTACAAGCTTCTAGTATTTTTATAGACAATACAGTCCGCTCGAGCGACTAAGTGGTTGCTCGAGCAGTCAAGTATTTTCAGCATATTTTGAAAAACTACACTTTGCTCATATTTCGATCTCATCTCTTTCCAAAGCAATTCTAGACATGATTTATGACTCAATGAAGATTAATAAACTAACAATCAACATAAATTAGTTGGTCAAAGAACAAATCATTGACTTGTAATAATTGATTAAGAAGCCAAGCAAGAAATTGGTTTATTTATAAAAGAAAGATTTAGTAATGAAATAATATGTGAAATGAGAACCTAATTTATTTGAATAAAGAAAGAATAAGCGTAATAGAACTTCGGATTATTTAGACAGAAAAGACAGGAGAAGTCAAATTTAATCAAGGAAGTGATATTGTGTTATAATGTGTAAATGTTATGTGTTTGTATAGGTCACGCGCTATCATCTACCTAATCTGTCTAATTGTTTGATCTTCTTCTGGAGCTATCTATGAGTAACAACCCTGTGAAGCTATGCTTGATTATATGTATTTTCTGACTAAAATGATATGACCTGTTTTATGAAATGCTATTTTATGAATCATGAATGAATGTCCTATTTTCTGAAATTTATTTGTGGCATCCTTAGTTCATATGGCTCTCGCCCAGGAGAAACAATACTGTGGACAACATGCACATAGCCCTTGCCCGGGGGAAACAATACCGTGGCTTATGATCATATGGCCTTTGCCCGGGGAAAACAATATCGTGGTCTATGTTCACATGGCCCTCGCCTGCGGGATACAATACCATGGCTACTTGCACGATAGATATGGACCTTTATAGTCTTCGGTACCGACTATGCATGTGGGTCTTATGACCAATTTGATTTGATAGCTAATGGATGTACCACATATAATTGCTTATGACTTTTGGATAAGTATGAGAATTTGAATCTGTTTCTGATATGAATTCTGATTTATGACTCTGTTTTGGACATCATTCATAAACCTTTTACTTTGTTGTTATTCATTAGGCTCTAGCTCACTATATTATTTATGTATGCAGGCGATTAGGCGCGTGACTAGGTCTAGAACTTCTGCTTGGATTCTATTTTTGTCAATCAATCTATGTGCCTCCCGTGGGGGTTCCGGACATGTCAAGTGGTCATGGCTATGTGATTAAAGTTCAAGTTTTTGTTTATTCTGTAATTAGGGTTACGTCCCTTTTTGTCTTATCCATATAACTGTGATTTCATAAGGGTGATGTATGACATATGTACATAAAGTTAAATTTTTTTTTTTTTTTTTTTTTTTTTAATCTCATGTAAGTCTGCACAGCTCAATAGACATTGTATATTTGTTATTTGCTTTTGCTAATCCCTAATAATTTGATTTTTGCTTAAGAGGCCTTCCGTAATCTACGGATTACTGGCCGGTTACGATGCACGAAATAATTCTTCTCGTATGATCCTGTTGATCAAGTTTGCGCTCCTCCAAACAATGTTGCTTTGCCACCTGAAAACACAAACATGAGCTAACCGGCGGGTGTGTGCCGGAAACCCCTCCGATGCCTAAGTCAGCAACTAGACAATAGACAATAAGCTCTGTGTATTCTAGAGTAAGAATTGGGATACCTGTTCATAGGTCTGGTCATGAGCTTTTATGGACTTTACTTTGGCACAATCCTAGTAGGATTCCAACTCTCTCTATGAGAGTCCTTCTAGGAATCACACACCCTACTCACTACCAACCAAGTGAGATGGTTTTGCACAATCCTAGTAGGACTCTACTCTCCTTAGCAGAGTCCTCCTAGGAGTCATACTCCTACTCACTGCCAATCAAGTGAGATGATTTACACAATCCCGGTAGGACTCTAACTCTCCTTAGCAGAGTCCTACTAGGAGTCTCATCACTGCAAGCCAAGTGAGATGGCTGAACCCTTTACCTCGGTTATACATTTCTGACCAAATTGCCTTATCTCGGTCCCCTGCCATTCGGACCGTGTGATCGAAAGCCAATCTATCGAATGCCACCCTGCCGAGCTATACACAGCTCGGCCCTCGCTATTGATGTTACCTCGGTTTTGTCTGTTTAGACCGAGCTAACTGCAGTAGTCTCTAACCGAACTAACAAGGACGAGGCCCAGATGCGAAGCCCAAACACCTCGGCCCATAGTTCGGCCCAAATCCGTAATATGAGATGTCTTCTTGGCCTAAGACCGAGCTATACCAGCCCTTATCTCGGTTCATTGCGCGGCCCAACTTCCAAAGAAGACTTTTTCTAGCTCGGCCCAATTTGTTTACAAATTACCCTCTCAATTGCCCCTTAATTCCATCTGCGTAGCATGATTGGGATTATTTTTCCTCCAGCCGAGCTAAGAACGCCCTATTCTGCCGAGCTAAAAAGTTTGTTCGGCCCCCAATAAGCCTTGTCAGTCGCTCAACAAGTTCTTCTACTAATCTGGTACGATGTCATTCTGAGGATACATGACGTGCCCCCATTAGACCCGTTCTCCTATTACAACCGTCATGCCAAAAATTTGAATAGCCCTACTTTTTTGCCTTCAACGTATATATTCTTCGAGTTTGTAATCGTACGGCGAGTCATTCTTTCTGTGTCTCGCCGAGTAGACTAACTCTGTTTACAATAACCCTGCCAACCTGCTTTGGCCGAGATAACCATCTCGGTCTAGGAAAAAATTTGTTGGTCAAACCTGCCAACCTGCTTTGGTCGAGGTAACCATCATCCCGGCCAAAGAGTTCAAAAATTTTGTTGGTCATACCTGCCAACCTGCTTTGGCCGAGGTAACCATCATCCCGGCCAAAGAGTTCCAAAAATTTTGTTGGTCATACCTGCCAACCTCCTTTGGCTGAGGTAACCATCATCCCGGCCAAAGAGTTCAAAAATTTGTTGGTCATACCTGCCAACCTGCTTTGGCCGAGGTAACCATCATCCTGGCCAAAGAGTTCAAAAAATTTGTTGGTCAAACCTGCCAACTTCCTGTAGCCTAGATCCTCATCTCGACTTAAGAGAGCTAAATGTTGGTCATTCCTGCCAACATTCTTCAGCGCGGATCCTTATCTCGGCTTGAAGAAGAGCTAAATGTTTGGCCATTCCTGCCAAACTTCTTGATTGCCCCCCAGATGGGCAAAGACTTATTGGTCAAACCTGCCAACCTCTTCAGCCTAGATCTTTATCTCGGCTGAAGAATAATAAGTGTTGGTTTTTCCAGCCAACCTCTAAGTTGGTTATTCCTGCCAACCTAGAGTAAAGTGTTTGGTTATTCCGACCAAAACGTCCTGCAGCCTGGATCCTTATCCTGGGCTTAGGAGGGGTGTTGGTTTTTCCAGCCAACCTCTAAGCTGGTTATTCCTGCCAACCTAGAGTAAAGTGTTTGGTTATCCTGACCAAACGTCCTACAGCATGGATCCTTATCCTGGGCTTAGGAGGGGTGTTGGTTTTTCCAGCCAACCTCTAAGTTGGTTATTCCTGCCAACCTAGAGTAAAGTGTTTGGTTATTCCGACCAAACGTCCTGCAGCCTGGATCCTTATCCTGGGCTTAGGAGGAGTGTTAGTTTTTCCAGCCAACCTCTAAGTTGGTTGTTTCGGCCAACCTAGAGTAAAGTGTTTGGTTATTCCGACCAAACGTCCTGCAACCTGGATCCTTATCTTGGGCTTAGGAGGGGTGTTGGTTTATTCCAGCCAACTTCTTCTGTTACCCCCCCAGTCGGGCAAAGACCTTTCAGAAAGAGTTAGTCAAACCTGCCAACCCACTTTGCCCTTAGTTGGGCAAAGATTTTTGCGTGGTCGGTCCTACTTGTCAATCGTGTTATCTTTTGTCGAAGATGTTTTGTCCGACATCGCTGTTGTGCCAGACTCTGCATTGGTGCGTGCCCCATCTTCCTCTACCCTGATGTGTTGGTGCACTCTCTCCATCAGGCTTCCATAGTAAGGGGCAGCGTCATTGTCATTGAATCCCTCAACTCAGTTCACGATATTCTACTTCAGTCAATTTTACACCATCAAATAGATACTGCTCGTCTTCTATATAATCTCTGAGCTTCTTCAGTTTCTTCAAATACTCTTGCCTTGAAACTTTCTTTATAGCTCCAATGCCATCTTTCTCCAAAGCATTAGACCTCTGAACAGCTTCTTCTTCCTCCCTCTGTGTTAATTTTGGCTCAGCTAGCTTCCTTGTTACTGCTGCATCCCTCTCTTTGGTCATGCAATTGTTCTTCCTCCGACTCAGAACCATCATCATCATCCTAAGAAGTCCGTCTTTTAACTCGTCTTTCTTCTTCACTGCTCTTCTTTTTCTTCGAATCTTCTTTCTCTGTCTTCGTCTTCTTCGACTTTCTCTGCTTCGAATCCTACTCCTCTATCTCTGACTCATTTTTTTCTTCCCTTTGCCTTTTATATGGCTCTTCATAGACTTTATGTCAGTCGCCATTATTCTTATTACTTTGTCTTGCTCTCTTATGTGATCTTTGAGAACCTGTGGATCCATCTTCCGCCTCTGTCTATCAGGGCTTTGAGAGCGGTGTGGACTTGAGCCCTGTCTTTCTCTTGATTCTCTCTGCAGATTCCTTCGCTGGGCATCTAATTCCGCCATGGGTGGGATAGAAGGTAAACCTTCGCGCCTCCCACCCCATTCCGGTGTTTGCCCATCAATAACAGATTGTGGCAAGTCTTCATTGTGCGCTATTGCTTTCAACTAGAGAGGAAAACTTGATCAAGAGGTTTTGCTCTTCGTGAAATTCCCACAGATGGCGCCAATTGTACGAGCACGAAGTAATTCTTCTCGTATGATCCTGTTGATCAAGTTTGCGCTCCTCCAAACAATGTTGCTTTGCCACCTGAAAACACAAACATGAGCTAACCGGCGGGTGTGTGCCAGAAACCCCTCCGATGCCTAAGTCAGCAACTAGACAATAGACAATAAGCTCTGTGTATTCTAGAGTAAGAATTGGGATACCTGTCCATAGGTCTGGTCATGAGCTTTTATGGACTTTACTTTGGCACAATCCTAGTAGGATTCTAACTCTCTCTATGAGAGTCCTTCTAGGAATCACACACCCTACTCACTACCAATCAAGTGAGATGGTTTTGCACAATCCTAGTAGGACTCTACTCTCCTTAGCAGAGTCCTCCTAGGAGTCATACTCCTACTCACTGCCAATCAAGTGAGATGATTTGTACAATCCCAGTAGGACTCTAACTCTCCTTAGCAGAGTCCTACTAGGAGTCTCATCACTGCAAGCCAAGTGAGATGGCTGAACCCTTTACCTTGGTTATACATTTCTGACCAAACTGCCTTATCTCAGTCCCCTGCCATTCGGACCGTGTGATCGAAAGCCAATCTATCGAATGCCACCCTGCCGAGCTATACACAGCTCGGCTCTCGCTATTGATGTTACCTCGGTTTTGTCTGTTTAGACCGAGCTAACTGCAGCAGTCTCTAACCGAACTAACAAGGACGAGGCCCAGATGCGAAGCCCAAACACCTCGGCCCATAGTTCGGCCCAAATCCGTAATATGAGATGTCTTCTTAGCCTAAGACCGAGCTATACCAGCCCTTATCTCGGTTCATTGCGTGGCCCAACTTCCAAAGAAGACTTTTCCTAGCTCAGCCCAATTTGTTTACAAATTACTCTCTCAGGTTACGTCCCTTTTTGTCTTATCCATATAAATGTGATGTCATAAGGGTGATGTATGACATATGTACATAAAGTTGTTTTTTTTTTTTTTTTTTTTTTTTTTTTTTTTTTTTTATCTCATGTAAGTCTGCATAGCTCAATGGACATTGTATATTTGTTATTTGCTTTTGCTAACCCCTAATAATTTGATTTTTGCTTAAGAGGCCTTCGGTAATCTACGGATTACTGGCCGGTTACGATGCTAAACCTATAGGGGCGGGTTTAGGTCATGACACCCGTCTCCAAGTATTCCTAGGCTTTTAGTCCGTGTTTTCTATTCCCCTTAAATCTTTTGGACGTGTCTGCTTTGTTCACAATCATTCTCTTTCTTGTGGTAAAATGGATCCCTGTTCTATTAAGTGTGCTTTTTTTGGGTACTCTAGGTACTCACATATTCAAAAAGGGTATAAGTGTTATCATAATCGTTCTCGTAAGTGCTTTGTGTCCATGGATATCACATTCTTTGAGTCCCAGTCCTAGTTCTTGTCCTCTTCGGTTTCCCAATCATCCCTTCAGAGGGAGCCTTGGTGTAAAGAGAACCCTATTTCTGAATCCTTACCAGTTATTCCAGTTGTTAAGGATGTAGCATGTGAACCATGGTGTGAATAGCTATTGGGAATATAGAAAGCTAATACACTCAAGAGTAAGGAAAAGTTATGTCAGGGACAAAGAAAGACAGAAGATTACTTGGATCCAAGAGACCATTTCTCCTAATCTTCCATTGTTGTCTCCTTCAACTGATGAGAGTTTAGGTAACTCTAATAGCTCTAAATATATACACAGACCTTGATATTCGTATTACCCACCGAAAGGATGTGAGGTCTTATCCTTAATTTTGTATCGTATTCTCATTTGTCTTTCTCATATAAAACCTCTGTGTCAAAAATTTCCTCTGTTAGTATACCTGGTCATTTTGAAGATGCTTTTTCTATCCCTAAGTGGAGACATGCCATGATTGAAGAGATGAAAGCACTTCATAAGAATGACACTTGGGAATTGACAGAGTTACCTAAGGATAACCGAATTGTGGGATGCAAGTGGGTGTATATTGTGAAGCATAAGGCAGATGGTTCGATTGAGCGCTATAAGGCTCAGCTTGTCGCTAATGGTTTTACTCAAACTTATGGAGTAGACTATCAAAAGACATTTGCACCAATTGCTAAGATGAATTTAGTTAGGGTACTCCTCTCTCTTGTAACTAATTTGGATTGGTTACTTCACCAGTTTGATGTGAAGAATGCTTTCTTACATGGTGATCTAGAAGAAAAGGTGTATATGGACATTCTTCCTGGCTTTGAAGACCTTAAAACAAAGGGTAAAGTGTATACACTTCGAAAATCATTATATGGTCTTTAATTGTCTCCAAGGGTTTGGTGTAAGAGATTTACTCAGCAATGCTTAGATATGGATTCAAACAAAGTCAAGCTAATCACACTCTATTTGTTAAACATTCCTTATAGGGTAAGACTATAGTTCTCATTGTATATGTGGATAACGTAGTACTTACAAGAGATGATGTTGAAGAAATTTCTTGGTTGAAGGAATAAGCAAGTTTGAAATCAAAAAATTGGGGAACTTGAGGTATTTACTAGGTATTAAAGTTGTTTGGTCCAAGGATGGAATCTTCATCTGTCAAAGGAAATATGTGCGTGACCTATTAAAGGAAACTAGGATATACTTGGAAGTAAAACTTGTAACACACTGCTAGAGCAAAACCAGAAACTTGGTGATGATAGTGGAGAAGTGTGACAACCCCGACTCATGGTTAACACTAATTCATGATTAAGCATACTAAGTAAATGATTAAGATGAAATCCTAGATTGATTGTGTGAGTGTGTTGCTTTGAATGCAATCTTATTTGTTTGATATAGAAAGATCTGTTCATGTTTTGGATTTTAATTTGCGAATTGAAAGCCTTATCAGCAACCGATTCAGAAATTGACTTGATTTATATGCTAATTAGGATTTATAGAATTTTATGGTAGGTTTAATTAAAATTTGGTTCGGAACGATTAAATTAGATTAAATTAATGCCATGTGATTAATTATGATTAATTACCACCAATAAGGCCATTTTTGACCCCACTAAGTTGAGCCTTACATCTCATTCTTTATTTATGATGCTCAAACGTGAGGAAATGAGAGAATAGGGAGACTTGGATCCTAGGCTCAAGAATTGAACTCAAAACAAAGGCAATTGTTAGGAGAAAAGAAGAAACTTTGAAGATTTGTTAATCTAGCTCAAGAATTTAGCACCTAAAGCCCAAATTGAACACCTAAGGTAAGAAGTCAAGTCCCTAGTCTTGAATTTAAGTTGAAACATCTATGAATTCAAGTGAATTGAGCTATGAGATATGAGACTTGAGCTTAAGGAGTAGGAAGAAATATTAATTCATGCATGCATGTCCATATCATGTAGTTTTGAAGTTGTGTTCATGAAATTTTCTCATGTATGTCATAGATTGAGCTTAATTATAGGAAATCATCATGTTTTCTATCAAATTTCCAAGTTTGATCATGTTTTGAAATAATGGAGTGCAAGAAAATTCTTGCATGTCATGCTTTTGAAACAATCATAAAGTTTAAGTTGAATTTGTGTACAATTGGTGTACTTTTGGGCTTTGATTTTATGAAATGATATTTAAATCATGATGTGTTATGAGTTTCTAAGTGTTTTCCAAAATTTTGACCCAAAAGGATGAGTTTTGGAATATTGAATCCATGGTTTGAACTTTGGGAGCAAATCTGGAAAACCCAGAATTTTGCTTCCACGCTCGAGCAAAGCATTCCACGCTCGAGCGACCCCCTTCATTTTCATACTTTCGCTCAAGCGAAAAAAGGTTGGCTTGAGCATAAATTGCATGCTCTCAGGTGTTGGTGCGTCTGGAAGCACGCTCGAGCGACGAGAGTTGCGCTCGAGTAAAGAATTGTGTCTTACGCTCAAGTGAGCGTCGAGCAGAGATTTCATGCAATCAGAACTTTTCACATTTTTGCAGACCGCTCGAGCGAAGGAGTCTACGCTCGAGCGACCACTTACATTCGGTATGCTCGCTCGAGCGAAGGAAGCTACGCTAGAGCGAGACCCCTGTTTTCAGTAAATTTTGAAAAACATTGGCTAGTACATTTTTGCATCCTCATTTCATCCTAGACATTCCTAGGCCATGTTTAAGACATTAAAATGAGGATAATGAATTAAAACCACACCAACACAAGTAGAAAGATCAAGTTATCAATTTCGGGTGTGTAATTTAGTAAACATTCGTTCTTTAACTGTGTAGGGTACGCGCCTCAAGGAAGCTGAATAGCCCGCTTACAGCCCCGTTCTCTGTGAGTAACAATGTTGTAAAGATATGTTCAAATTACATCTATTTTTTGAACGATAAATTATATTGTTTCTAAATGGTTACTTCCTATCGATTGAATGATGATCCTCTTTCGAATCGTATTCGTGGCATCCATAGCGTATTGTTATTGTTATTGTTATTGATATTGCTATTGTTACAGAGATTTCTGTCAGTTCCAAATCCTAGAACTATTGTTATTGTATGATGGCCATCAATTGATTGTTTGGTCTTTTAAGACCTAGTGTATTGTTGCTAGTGGATGTACCACGTATGGCCTAAGTGAATATGATAGATCGAATTGATTGAATTAAATGATTGATTGACAAGTGATATCGATTGTAAACGTTCTAATGCTAATTGATTGTTTTTAAAATTGAAGGACATCATTCTTAACCTCTTTACACATTTGTTATTCACTGGGTTATAGCTCACAATTTATATATATATATGTAGGTGGCCAAGCACCGGACCAAAGCTAGAGGCGCCGACCCAAGCTCTAGTTTTGTTAAGCCAGCCATTGTGCCTCACATCGAGGTCCCAAACTTGCATGAGTTAAGGCTGTTTTGGGGTGATACAGATTCACCCTTTTTGGTCTTTGCTAATGTAATGAACGTCTAAGACTATCGATTGTACAATTTTCTTTGATGATGGGTTATGTCCCTATTATGTATTTGCACTTTTCTTTTAAGTGATATATGAATATGGCCATGTGCATGGAAGTTTTTCCGTTTAGGTCTTCATAGCTCATTGGATGATGTAGATTACTATTGATTGGCTTCCGCCAGCTCATTTATATTGTTTGATAATTTATTGTTAATCAGGCCTTCGGTAATCACGGGTTACTGGCCGGTTACGATGCTAAACCTATATGGGCGGGTTTGGGTTATGACAAGGAGTTTCTGTTGACAAGGGGATTTATCAGAGACTATTGAGTAAACTTATTTAGTTATCTCATTCATGTCCTCACATTGCCATTGCGGTTAGTGTGGTTAGTCAATTTATGCATGCTTCTCATGAGGCACACCTGGCTGCAGTTATGCGGATTCTTAGATACTTAAAATATTCTTTTGAAAAGTGTCACGACCCAAACCCGCCCCCGTGGGTTAAGGACGTAACCGGCCAGTAATCATGAGATTACCTACGGCCTCAAACTGTTGTAAACGTATTTTAACAGAGTTAATGGGGGCCAAACGGAAGCAAAATTAAAAACTTTGTCCATAGAGCCGTGCTTATATGCACATCAAACAAACCATACTCAGATACGTTAATAACTCACATCAAAAGTACGGTTTCACAAAATTCATTACAGACAGGATCGTCCAAAATGAGTCAACCTATAACAGACTATGTACAGACATGCACTAGGTCCTTGCCAACAAGACAAAACATAGGTACATAGTGAAAGGGCAAGGGTGGTCTCATGCGTGAGGCACAAGGCTGACTCTCCCAAAACTCCTGTTGTTTCTAGCAGACTTCACTGGGACTGGGTTTGGACTTCCCTTGGCTCACCTACAAATACATGAATGAGTGTGAGCGATGGCCCAGTGAATAATATCAAATGTAACAGTTACATAACAATATGTAGAACAACATGCTCCAAACGGCCTTGGGCCCAATTCATACTTCTGTTTAACAACAAAATATATATATAACTATACGAAATGCAAGTCAAGTAACTGTAGTTCCAAACATTCTGGCCTTTGGCCCATTCATTCATGTCAAACGACCTTCGGCCCACTCTTTCATGTCAAAACGGCCTTTGGCCCACTCATTCATGTCAAACGGCCTTCGGCCCACTCTTTCATGTCAAAACGGCCTTTGGCCCACTCATTCATGTCAAAACGGCCTTCGGCCCACTCTTTCATGTCAAAACGGCCTTGGGCCCACTCTTTCATGTCAAAACGGCCTTTGGCCCACTCTTTCATGTCAAAACGGCCTTCGGCCCACTCTTTCATGTCAAAACGGCCTTTGGCCCACTCATTCATGTCAAAACGGCCTTTGGCCCACTCATTCATGTCAAAACGGCCTTTGGCCCACTCATTCATGTCAAAACGGCCTTCGGCCCACTCTTTCATTTATTCTTGTCAGACTTTTGTCCACAATCCCAATTAACAACTCATAATATTTATAGGGGAATAACAATTGGACATTGACAAGTTTTCAAATGTTGATATTACTCACAGTGATCGGCTTGTGGATGCGCCCTGGAGCTTGACCCTACACATTTCATGAATACAAAGGGTCACTAACAGTTCAATCCGTTCTTTAATTCACATATTCCTCTTTAGGCTTTGTTCTTATCTCATTAACTCATTTACAATGCTTAACATATGCCTAAGAGTGCTTACAAGTGAAAGAGAACGGAAAACGAATCACAGAATGCATGAACAAAATTCCAGGAAACAGGGTCCCCGCTCGAGCGTAAACTTCTCCGCTCGAGCGGACCCTTAAGGCCTGCAGAAGTACTGGTTGCACGAAATATGCGCTCGAGCGTGGAATAGCGCGCTCGAGCTGAAGGCCTGTCTACAAAAATCCATGCTCGAGCGTGGAGTGTCCCGCTCGAGCGGACATCCAACTCTGCAAAAATGCTGGGAGCACGATTTTCCCGCTCGAGCGGCCATTACCCCGCTCGAGCGGACCTCAAAAATCTGGGTTTCCCAGATCGTGTTCTTGAGCTCCAAATCGGTTTTCCATCTACATTTCTTGCATGCAATGGTTCAAATTACACATTTACACATGCTAACATGCTACCAATGCAAGATTACAACATTAGGAAAGCTCAATTACATGAATTATCTACATGCATGTCCCAAAATATCTCAAACCCATCATCAACATGCTCAAATTCAAACATTCAAGACTTATACTCCCATGATTTGTACATGCATGTGGGAGATGCTCATCATTCTCAACTTAGATGGTACAAATGGTGATTACAACATGAGCTTTAACCAAAACTCTACATGAATCATGTGTTTCAAGCTCAAACATGCAAATTCAAAGTAATTTCTTACATGCATGAGTTCTAAGACTTCAAACTCAACAAAAATCAACTCATTACATGTTCTTGATCACAAACAACCCTTGAACTTACAAATTACAAGTAAGAGTCCATGAATTCACTTACCTAAGAGCTTCAACACTCAAGCTCTAGCCAAATCTTGAGCTAGATCTTCAAATTCCCAAGTCTTGAGCCCAAATTACACAAATCTCTCCCTTTTTCTCTCCATGGCCGGCCTCTCTCTCACTCTCAATTGTCTAACTCAGATTTTGAGTTTTAAGAGAGCTAAAGGAGAGTGCAATACAAATACACAACAAGCCCCACTAACAAATATTTTAATATAAAATAATGGGGTACTTAATTTATCAATTTAATCAGTTTAAATTGACCAGAATCAAATTTCAATTAAATTTCACCGTAGGCTCTAAAAATTATGCCAACCACAATGGCGTAATCAATTTCGGATTCCGTGGCCGATAAGGCCCTCAATTAAATTTCCAAAGCAGACTACTCAAACAGATATTCCTACGATGAACAGATAAAATTTCAAACCACATATTTTCACATAGTGGAACACAAAATCATATCAAAATACATAATCACATCATGTTAAGGACCAATTAGCATATTACGGAACAGGGGTATTACAGTCTTCCCCCCTTTAGGAAGTTTGGTCCTCCAAACTTAATTCACCTTCGTCGGGAAACAAATGTGGATAGCGTAGACACATTTCCTCCTCTTTTTCCCATGTAGCATCTGTCCCATAGTGTTCCTTCCATTCCACTTTCACCATTGGAATGGATCTGTTTCTCAATTCTTTCACTTGTCGGTCAACAATTCTTTCCGGCCATTCAGCATATTCCATATTTTCATCAATAGCAACCCGGTGATAATCAATCACATGCAACGGGTCTCGGAGGTAACCCCACAACATCGACACATGGAATACGTTATGGATTTGCTCGAATCCCGGTGGCAAAGCAACTCTATAAGCAACTGGGCCAAGCCTCTCCAAAATCTGAAACGGCCCAATGTAACGGGGCGACAACTTGCCCTTTTTCCCAAACCTGACTTGGCCTTTCATCGGAGAAACTCGGATGAACACATGGTCGCCGACCTCATACTCAAGAGGTCTTCTCCGAACGTCTGCATAATTCTTCTGTCGGTCTTGAGCTGTTTTGAGCCTTTGCCGAATAGTTTTGATCTTTTCAGAGGTGTCTTGTACAATTTCAGGTCCAAGCAAAGCTCTGTCTCCGACCTCTGCCCAACAAATAGGTGATCTACACCTCCTACCATACAAAGCCTCGTATGGTGCCATACCGATGCTGGAGTGGAAGCTATTATTATAGGCAAATTCTGCAAGTGGCAAGTAGTCTTCCCAATTCCCCTGAAAATCCAAAGCACACATGCGAAGCATATCTTCCAAAGTCTGTATTGTTCGTTCTGACTGCCCATCTGTCTGTGGGTGGAATGCAGTGCTGAACCTTAGTTCTGTTCCCATAGCTTCCTGCAAACTCTTCCACAATCTAGATACAAATTTCGGATCTCTATCCGACACAATGGATACCGGAACTCCATGTAAACGGACAATTTCATCAACATAAATAGTAGCCAACCTATAAGCGGTACACGTAGTTTTGACAGGCAGAAAATGTGCAGATTTAGTCAGTCTATCAACTACAACCCAAACAGAATCCATACCTGGGGATTGATTAGACAGACTCCATGTGGCTATACTGTGACAATAAGGCTGCTATCAACATAACTCATAATCTAGTTCAACATCATCGGACAATACATGTTGAGATTAATCGTCAATTCATCAATGAGAAACTCACTAGTGGCACTATATGTACTCCTTTTGTGAAGTCTTGAGAACAGCTGTCAAATATTCTCACCAAGGGAGTTGTAAGTAAACTGATCCATGATATTCTTAACAAGCTGAGCATGATAGATATTTTTGCACCAGCTTGAGGGGGAGTGTTAAAATAATATCTTTGTTATTATGGTTTATTATTCTGGTTAGCTGTCATTAGTTATAGTTTCCTTATTTTTGCCTTGAGGCTTCTATTATATGTTTTATATTATTAATATATAAGGGAGTAATGATCTCATTATTCCATAAGTTTGATTTTTCCTAGAACAAACAAATATTCGATTAACTCAAAAACCGTGACAGCAAAAAGTCAATAATTATCGATTTTTAGCGACATATGTAAAAAATCGTCACAAAAATTATTTTTAGTACTATTTTACTAGGACTTATTTTTAATAGAAGTTGATATGAATTAAATCCAACTATTAGAACCTATTGGTAGTTTATCCTAAAACTTAAAAGTTATTGCGCGATTGACGATTATCTCCTCATAATAGATTGATCAACTTCCAAATCATAATTGCTAGCAATAACTTTCTATATGAACTAGCAGCAAGACACACACAATGTGTGTGCAACTTAAAAAAAAAAAAATTATTAAAATAAAGATTTTTCTTCAAGTATATTTTAAACATTTTTATTTTTTTATTTTTTGGAGAACAATTTAAATAATGTTGTGAGAAACATCATGAAAAAAAAATTAAATATCCATTTTTAATTTTAATAACTTTTGGTGTCCTTCTTCTTATCTATAAATTTATTTTTATTTACTCAATCAAATTTAAAACTATATTTGTACATAATTTTTCAAGGTATCTTATCTCCTTTTTTTTTTTAAATATTTTTTTTTGAATCTTGTTAATCAATAAATATAAAAAATAAACAAATAAATTGAACTTTATCTGATATAACAAACAAATTGAAAATTTTCTGTTAGTCATACATAATCTTAGAGTTATTCTATCTCTTTTTTGTTGTTAATTTTAAAATATTTTGGAATATCCTTATCTTATAATATAACTTCTTATTACATATCATAATAAATGAAAAATGAAAAATAAATAAATAAATAAAAAGAAATTGAGAGAGAACTAGGGAGAAAGATCATTTAAAAAAAATAAAAATTAAACATCTATTTTTAATTTTAATAACTTTTGGTGTCCTCCTTATTATCTATAAATTTATTTTTATTTTCTTAATCAAATTTAAAACTATATTCATACATAATTTTTCAAAGGTATCTTATCTTTATTTATTTATTTATTTTTTCAATTTTAATAATTTTTGGAGTCCTCTTTTTATCTACAAATAAACTGTAAATCAATATTGGAGTCCTCTCTTTGTTTTTTACTTTTGTTCTTCAGATTTGGAAGTTCTGGTCACTGGTAGGGGTGTGCGCGGTGCGGGTCGGTACGGTTTGAGAGAAAAATAGAAACCGTATGGCGGGTGGCGGATTGATAAAAGTATCACTAGAATTTTTCATTTTCCTTATCAAAAACCGGCGGTTCGGTTGGCAAATAATAGAGGATTTGCCTTGGCGGTTCGGGCGGATTGACAGTTTATAAAAAATATAATTCAAATTATAAAACTTAAATCAAAGAGTAAAAAAAAGACGAGAGATACCGTGATGTTAAGCATCTTGCGAAACTTTCTTTTGATGCAGCAAGTGTAGTAACAACATGATATTATCAACGACTATGCCATCAGCTCATTACAAGCATCTGTGGAAACTACAATGATCTAATACAATACATAAAATTAATATCATTCAGGGTTTACAATATATTGAAAATGTTTACTGTTGAAATGTGTTTAGATTGAAAAGTGAGCTGATGCAAGATTGCAACATGGCTAGAAAAAAAAAAGATTGAAAAGTGAATTGGAATCCAACTTTATTTTGGATTACTGACATCTTGAATTCCCCTCGAGCAGTAATGTAATACTATATTCTAAGGTATAGAACAACAAGCAAACTTAAGTAAAAAAGAATTTTTAGAATCTTACAAAACATGATTTAATAGCGGTGCGGGTCGGTGCGGTTTGGAAGAAAAATAGAAACCGGCAGATTGATAAATGTGTCACTAGAAATTACCATTTTTCTTACAAAAAATCGGCGGTTCGATTGGCAAATAATAACGAATTTGCCTTGGCGGTGCGGTTCGGTGCGGTTTTGGCGGTATTATGCACACCCCTAGTCACTGGTGCCAAGATCCAAGTTGAGGAGTCCCCCTTTAGATCCGTCGCCATTTCTACTTAAGGCTAGGGTTTCGCACCACTCTCTTCCCTCAAATCTGCCCCATCCATCTCCATCTCTCTCTCTCTCTCTCTCTCACACACACACACACACACACACACACACACACACACACACTCTCTCTCTCTCTCTCTCTCTCTATGTTTTAAATATATATATATATATATATATATATTAGATTTGAGCTTAGATCTGTTGTTGATGAAGATAAAGAAAATGATGATCTGTTTAATGAGTTAAATTTTTTATTTTTTACAATTGAGCCTAGATCTCTTAGATCTGTTGAATATACGTGTTAAATCTGGTGTATGGGTGTGTTGTTGTTGATGATGATGATGATGATGATGAACATATATGATTTAGTAATGATGTTGTTTGTTGATGAATTCTTGTATTCTTATAGAATTTTGTGATTGTGTTGTTAGATCTACAATTGGAAATCAAGAAACAGTCTGCTTGGATCTGATTAGATTTGGAGCTGATTTTTTTTTTTTTTATTTCGGCTGGAAAATTTTTGGGGTCGAGAAAACTCGATCCCCGTTAGGAGGCGGGGGCGGTGATAGGTTCCCCATCGGGGGGAATTTCCATCATCGGGGATTAGGGACGGGGAACGTGATCCCCGGCCCCGCCTAATCCCATTGGCATCCCTACTCTCTCTCTTTCTCTCTCTCTCTCTCTCTCTCTTTCTCTCTCTCTCTCTCTCCTCTTCATCCATTTGTTTCAGCATTGGCTTCATTTTTCGCCGCACATATGCTTCACCGACGATGGATCTGTCACTATCATCACCAAATCAGACCTCCACAATTCAAACAATACACACACACACACACACATATATAGTTTAGCCCTAGGATCGAGATACATATACATAGAGCTCTCTGCTCAAACCACTGCTTGGTATCTTTCGATCCACCACCGCATCTCTATAGGTACGATCTCTCAAACCCTAAACTCTCTTTCTCTCTCTTAAACTCCTAAATCTGTCGATTTCTCTTCCTAGATTCGCATACTCCATCGATGCACTGTTTAATTGCTTCCACAATCTTAGGTTTAGTCATTTAGACTTTGTTTGGAAAGCCAAGTTTGGGGATTTTTTTTGGCTATTTTAGCCATAAAAAATAAAATAGGCTTTTTAGCCCAATAAAACAAAACATTACATCTAATCCATAATCATTACATTCTTTCTCTCACAAAAAAATCAAAAAACCCAAAAAACCTTCCCAAACGAGGCTTTTTAGCTGCATGCTAAAATAGCCAAAAAATCAGAAAGCTAACCCACTTTCCAAACGAACCCTTAGATTCAATAATTGATTTCATATTAACTCTCTCTCTCCCTCTCTTAGGGCTTGTGTGTGATCTTTGGATGAAATGAAAGAGGTTTTGAGATGTGATAGTCTGGTGGTGACCACCGATTTCATACTTTTTAGTTTTAATTTTATTTTTAGATGTGTGAAATTTGATCAATTTGTGGGTTGATTTGGTTTTTTAGATCATCAATGATCGTGAGACTGGCAGATTTAGGAGGTTCGAGTTGGTGACATTCAAGGATGAACAGTAGTTGTTGTTGTTGATGAACTTATTTCTCCCTTTTTTATTTTTTATTTTTTATTTTTTAACTCTTTATGTTGTAGTTGATGATAAAACAAATATGTAAATAGCATTGAAACAGATCTGTTATTGTTGGATCTAGATTGTTGGACTTCAAAATTTGAACAAATAATAGGATTTGAACAGATAATATGATAGATCTATTCAAAATTTAAAAAGATAAGGGCTTGTTATTGCAACAGATAGGGGTTGGTTTGATTATGTATTTCAATAGGTAGAATCTTGTTTGGCTTAGTATTTCAATAGATAAAAAATAAATAAATAGATTACAAAATTTGAACAAATAAAGGGGAAAAAATTGAACAGATAGTCAAAAAATTGAACAGATAGATATAAATTTAAACAGATAGAAGATAATTTGAATATATAGATAATAAATTTGAACAGATAGATATAAATTTTAATAGATAGTTAAAAAAAGTCAACAGATAAATTAAGGGATAAGTTTGAAGACAAAATGTCTTTTAAAATGAACAAAACGACTTCTCACCAAATTATTTTAGAAATGGTGGGTCTCTCACCAACAAAAAACATCCACTGGACCTAATACCTGAGACAATTGCTAGAGTGGATTTTTTTAGCAATGTTCTCTAATTTTAATAATTTTTTTTAAAAAAATTAGGACGGATTTTGAGGTTACATATATCTAATTAACTTGAATTTTTTTTATGAATAATAAACTCGACAAATCCTACAATATAAATGGTTTAAATCATCGAAAAAGGTTTAGGATACACGCCCACAGAACCTCATAGCACTTATCCCAATCCTACTTTTTAAAGACATAATAGAAATTTAAAATATTTATGCAATAAAATCTTAACTACGTAGGGTTTTTGCCTAATTTATAAAACTCATGGGCTTATATTTTATTTTTGTAAATTTTTGAATTAAATATTTAATAGATTCAATCGATAGTTTAAGGACTAAGTAGATTTTAATTTATACACTTTAGAGATTCAATCAATAATTCATGAACTAAATAGATAATTTGACAATAGTTTAGAGATATAAAGTATAGTGAACTCATATTTTATTTCAATTTCATTTTTTGATATTTTGTGTTTGGCTTTAATGTATAATTGTAAACTATATAGGATTGAGACAAGGTAATTCAGTTTTATTAAAATTTGGATTGAAATTCGGAAAAAATAGGGGTTTTAAAAGAAAATTAAGAATACATCCCTTCATATACTTATGTTAGAATTTTAGCATATTAAAGGTTTGTTTAGGATGACCTAAATAAGTATATTTTTTGTCTTTTTATGAAAAGATGTGCAGAAAAATAGAGAGATAATGTGATGAAAAAAAGATAAAAAGATAAAAAATATATACTTATTTAGGATAGCTAAACTTGACCTAAATGTTTATTTATAGTTGAAGTTCCTAGGATTTTACATTTTGTAAGAACAAAAATGATTTGTAGCTCGAAATAAATGAGCTCAAATTGCCTGAACACAAGCAATGACTATTCTCCCTCCTCAGACTTCAAAAGCATCTCTCTCTACTCACTCCAAACTCAGACTCCAAAAGCATCGCTCTTCTCAAACTCCAAAAGCATTTGATCCCTTCATCTCTTCGAAATCCTCTCATCCTCTCATCGCTCTTGTATCATCTCATCTCTCATCCCTCTATGAAACATCCATCTCTGTGAAAGCATAGAGAAGGTGCTTAGCTACCGGTGTCGACTCACAGATAGCGAAGGACGACCAAAAACGCTTCACCTACTGGATGTGCGATGTATCTCATACATTAACGATTCCAGAAAGTAGTTTACCTACCAGAACAAAAGGTGAATCCAGAATCTCAAAAAAACTAGGGTTTATGTGTTGGCTTCAATTCCCAAACAAATTCGTCATAGTAGACTGCTTGTGTTTGGATTTTGCCTACAATTTGTGTTAGGATTTTGGTTTTGCCTTGAATTTTTAGAACATGTTTTTGGGACTTATGAATTTATGATTGTTAGGGTTTGGGCATTATGGGTTTTGCCTTCAATTTTTTATTGTCATTTTGATTTTGATTGTAAACCATTATTCTAACTTCTGAAATCTGTGCATTTGAAATGTGGATATCTGTTGATGAAATTTATTCTTTACCCATTATTTTCTGATCAATTTGATGGCCAATGTTAATGAGCATCCCTAAATGGTTGAAATCTGGAAATGTTGAAATGTGGTTAACTTAAGGTCATAAATCTATTGTGGGGTTATCTTTACTTTTTAATTACTTCAATTTACTCCACAAGGTTCAATTACAAAAGCATGGACAATACAATGTTCTAAAATCTGTGCATTTGAAATGTGGATATTTGTTGATGAAATCTATTCTTTACCCATTATTCTCTAACTCAATTTGATGACCAATGTTAATGAACATCCCTAAATGGTTGAAATCTGGAAATGTTGAAATGTAGTTAACTTAAGGTCATAAATCTGTTGTAGGTTTGTCTTTACTTTTTAATTGCTTTTTAGTGTCTTTGTTCAATTGTATCCCATCATCAGGTTGAACTGGTATCATAGTGTTGGGTTAGAGACCATAGTTATAACCAAGAAACATTTTTTTTTTCTTCATTTTTTAGTTAAAATTTCAACAGTAGCTATCTATGTATCATGTCTCTATTTTGTATTTTGTATGCATATTAAAAAATGGCTTCTTCATCTGTTAACAATAACATAAGATTAAAACCAAGATTTTGTGATTGTGGGAGAACAACTGCCATGTATATTGTACGAACCAATGAGAATAGAAATCAAGCGCGTTTGTTCTTTGTTTGCCCTTCAAAATATGTAAGCAGTAAGGAAATTTATTAGTGTGATTTGATTAATTGATTGTTGTGCATTGTAGAGTAATAAGGAATACTGTAATTACTTCAAGTTCACAGATGATGATGACGACGACGACATGACCTCCATAATCCATTCAAATTCTGGACCTTGTAAACCTATAAGAACCGAAGAATTTAACAATATAAGAACAAGGCTTTCAGAGATGGACAATGAAATTCATGAGCATGATAGAAGGCTTCGAAAGATGGAGAAGAATTTCAAGGTGATGTTTTATGTCTTTGTATTTTGTATCGTTTCGTACTTTATAATGTAAACTACTGAGTTGTTAGCTTTTGGGGAATTTCATGAATGTATTTATGGATTGAATTGATGGATTGTGTGTATGTGTTGTGATAAATTGAATGTGGGTATATCAGTAATGAAAAAACTGTTCTATTTTCAATAGTTGTTGATGTGGATTAGGAGTATATGTTGTTGGAGCCCCAGAATTGGTCAGAAATTTATTTGGTCACCTTTGTTTCTCTAGTGTTCTATCATCCTCTAGTATTTACTGTCGCTGTGTTCCTCAGAGCTAGTCTCTATTTTTGATAAAATAAATGAGCTTGAACGACTCTCTATTTTTGATAAAATAAATGAGCTTGAATTTATAATCATAAACATACAAATACCTACTTTATTTACAGGTTGAGACCAACAAAATAAACCCAATGACCCACATCTTGAGTAACAGGAAAAAAAAATATAACCATCAACAAAGAAAATAAACCCACATCACAAATAGGAAAAAAATAAACCCACATCATAATTAGCAAAGTCTGCTAATAGATTAGAAATGGCGGCTAGGTTTTGAAACCCAGATTTAAGGGTGTCGACCCTTGCAGTTTTGGTGTCAACCCTTTGTTGCTGGAAGACTTAAACTTTGTTCTCTGTCTTTTCGTGTCGACCTTATCATGTTTTTGGTGTCAACCCTTTACTGTTGAATAGCCAAAGCTTTGCTCACTGTTTTTGGGTGTCGACCCTGTCATGTTTTTGGTGTCACATTTTGCTGCTGAACACCAAAGCTTTGCTCACTGTTTTTGGGTGTCGACCTTGTCATGTTTTTGGTGTCACCTTTTGCTACTGAACACCAAAGCTTTGCTCACTGTTTTTTGGTGTCAACCCTAACATGTCTTAGTGTCAACCCTTTGACCCGTTTTAAGCAAGAGTAACATTTGCACAAGTAAACATATTCTATTGCTTTGAGGTACCAATACTTGTGAGGATATAATAATTTAGAAGCATACATCTTTGAAGAGCAAAGATATGGAAATATCTTGAAAACTTTGAATAATTTAATAAGCTCAATATATTTATCAATAATCAAAATCAATAAAATTAAAATGTAAATAACCTTGGGGCTAACATATCCAATGCAAATGAAACCAAACTATCCAAAGTTTACAAATAATAGCCATAAAATAATTGATTTGGCACTAAGAATAAAATGGGGCATTTGGATTCGCATCTATATTAAAGTTAAGAAATTTTGAAGCTAGTGTAGAACTTTGATTGCTTATATTCATTCTTGATTGAGTATGAGATGTGCTTTCAATATTATCCACCATTTGCATTAGGGTAACCCTACCTATAAAAACAAAGTACATATTACAAATATTGTCCACAAACATCTTGAGTAATATGAAATTTAAATATTACAAAAAATATTTGTACTCATATCTTCAACACATATTGGTACATACATACTCTCTTGTATGCCATCCATGTAAGAAAAGTAGTAAAGTTGAGATTGCGGCACCTTATGATCAAATAGTAGCACAATTCGATTAACAATTTGACAGATTAAAATAAAAACAAACAAACAAAATATATAATTAAAACTTTACCTAAACATTCGTAGCCTTCTTATTCTTTCCCTTCAACTGATTCACGATTTCATTCACTTTACTAACTTTCCATTTGATACATGGACAACCTTTTTGGCGAGCAACCAAAGGACTCAGCACCTGGTGAGTCATGCTTGCTTTTGTAGTACTGTGACCAGGTGAACTTTTCAGGGAAGTATTAGAAGGTGGTGCACTAGTAAGAGGTGGTACAGTACTACTACGTGGCACATTACTCGCACAACCCGATATTTTTTTTCTCACTCTATTCTTGATTTCCTTCAACCCAAGTTGAATCACTTTGTGTTTACCATCATCATTGGTAGCAAGTTCTAACGTCTTGTGATACGTGTTATCCAACTTTGCATTGAGAGCAACCCCGAAGTTAGTATGTGTGATTGGAATGCATGTGTACCCTTTTTCCAAATGTTTTCTCCATCTCTCGACATTGTGTTTATTTGGAACCACATAGATGCACCTCTCAATGAGCACACTAAATGAATGGGCGCACATAATGTCCCTAAACTCAAACCACCAACTAGAACAACCTCCTTGACATGATAGGTACTAATTGATCCCTCATTTTTCAGAAGAGTCACATTACAGTACAATAGATGCTTCAATTCTGCTTGAACCTCTTTAAATTTTGCATTTGTGTAGGCTTCACGAAATTGCTTCTCAAAACGATACACCGTTAACCAATCATGCAATTTGTTACGAGATCTGACGTCTCCTTTGGTCTCCTCTCAAGACATTGTCATATTGCTTAACAAATTACTTTAAAGTAGTCGTCGAGTTCACATATCCATCAAAAAATGCATTTATGCTCTCACTTCATTGCGTAGTTGACATGCCAGCCCAAAAAATGTCTTTCACATAGACATGAATCCACTTATGTCGCTGATTGTATAATACCCCCAACCATTCATTATCATATAGATTGAACTTTGCAAGCATTGCTTGCCATTCTTCATCAAATTCATTTTTTATGAAAGAATCATAAACTTCATTTTGCAAAGCGAACTTTATAAATTCATATTGGGAATATCATCTCAATTTCTCCAAAATTTTCTTCATTATATGCCATAAGCACTAACGATGTCGAGCCTGTGGGAATACAATTTCTATGGCATTTTTCATAGCTCTGCACTGGTAAGTTATTATGACTTTTGGGTAAGCATCTGACATGCAACTTAACCATTTTCTAAATAGCCAAACAAATGTCTTTGTGTTCTTATTACATAACAGCCTACAACCAAACAAAATTGACTGTCCATGGTGATTAACTCCTACAAACGGAGCAAACAACATATCAAATTTGTTTATCAAATATGTTGTGTCAAATGAGACAACATCCCCAAATGCTTTATAAGCCACCCTACTCCTTGCATCTGCCCAAAACAAGTTTCGCATGCGATCATTTTCATCAAAGCCAATTGCAGAATAGAAGTTCAAATTTTGTTTTTTACGTGTTATGAAAATAAAGTGCAATTGATTCGGCATCTCCTACCCCACATCTCAATCTTCTAGCATTCTCAATGTGATCCCCTGCATCTCGTTCATCAAATGTTAATGACTCATATCTCCCCGCTTTAACAACTATAGAATGAAAATTCTTAGCCACCCCTATCCCTACTGCATCATTTATTTCTAGTCTCCTTTTCACAGGAGTAAGAATCCTCTTATTCATTGCAAAATGTCGTGAGTCGCTAGGAATCAAGTCATGAGTATGCTTAAGCACAACTATGGTTAACTTATATCTTCCATCCTTTTGTAGACTAGCTCTTACCCTTACTTTACATTCAATTTTTTATGACAAATGTCACACCCCAAATCCGGGTATGATCGGCCGTGGCCCACAGGGACTCAGCCCAAGGCACACGTAAGCCTAACTACTAATCCATAATCACAATGAGCAACTATACAAAAGTCCAGTAATAAATAACCAAACTCAATCCAGTGACATGCCACAAGTATAAACGGCAAAACCAACCGTAATCAATATCATCCAAACTTATGGGATATAAACTGCCCACATGTCAAAATAATCCTAAACGAACCTCAATAAAAATAAAAAGAAATAAATAAATATGCACAAACTTGACATAACAATCTAAAACAAAATAAATGTATGTCCTAGAGGTCCATGCAATTGAGTCTCAGCTACGCCATGAGTCCACCCTAAGTCCTTCTAACACCTGGAAGTGATAAAAACTAAGTCAGCTGATAACTCAGTGAGTAGCAACATGGATAGTAAATACAGTTTTGAAAACATGACTCAATTCCAAAATAAGATATATATCACAGAAACTAGATTGACATACAGTTTGGCAAATATAATCTGTTTCAAAAAAAAGGTTCCACAGTTCAACACTTAAAATACTCATGTCTCGCAAGAACATAATAAATGACATTTTCCACTTAAAACAGATTATAACATGAACACCAATAATTTTCTGGGTACCAATAAAAACAAATAATATGCCACACAGTTCTTAAGGCTATAAGTCCCGTTAGATCCAATACCAAACTAAAAGTCATCCTCAGGGTGGCACTTGGGCCTTTTCTCAAAGACGATCCGATTGAAGGTCACCTAGTTTTTTTTAAGGTCTTTTCCTTACAATCGTTCAGCACTAGAGTCATCATGGCCCAACCCGGATCTATTCCCTAGTGGCTAGAGTCACCACACACAGTGAAATAATTTCCCTGGACTAAATACACATATGGTCCTAATAATCAATACACGTCAGTTTCGCAAAACATGGTAGTTTATCATTATAAACATGAGACCAAAACAAATAGTTTACAGTATGCCAAGTTCACACATGTTTCAGAAATAATTTGATTCAATTGATAATATAATAATTTATCAAAACAATTTAGTCATGAAACAACAATTTAATTTTCCAACAGTTCAGGGTAGGGAAACATTTATAAAAATATGTAGCATGAAACTACTCACCTGAAACCGAAATAATATAATCCTCGAATAGAGTATAAAAGTCCAACTAGTGCCCTGAACCAAGTATGAAAACTACACGTCACTACTAATTTAAAAAAATACTAAAGAATAAGAACTAAGTAATCCCAAACTAAAGCGCACTAACACGGTTCAACCCAACTCACTGTTACTCTTAAATATTACCTAAGTTCATATTCTTCAAGGTCTAAAATCACCCAAGACATGGGTTTCGATCGAAACTTAACTAAAAATAACTTTAAGATAAAATAGAGTTTTAAACAAGTTTTTCCAATCTATTCGCTAATTTTGAAAATTACAAAACCCACTCCACGCTATTCGAAAAATTCCAAAAACCTCCAGATATCAACTAATATATCCTAAGTTTCAAACCCAATTGGTTTCACTTGATTTGCTTATCAAAATAATTATCTACAATTAATTATATCTAAACAGGTTGTTTTCTGCAGCACTTTAAAGAAATTGATGGTTCTCTTAGTATATATGAGAAATCAATGCAAGGTCAAAAATTCAAGAAACTAGACTCGTAACCGGTTCTAATGACACTGATTTGATAATTTTTAGATTTATACCCAAAGAGAACAACACTCCCGAATTTACTGTTTAAAACCAGTTTTCTAGACAGATTTGAATGCATCAGTTTATATGGATTTTGACTCCCAAAAATTATGAAAAAATTTAAATATGCAATTCAATATGTAATTAATCTACTGTAAAAATTTCAGATTAAAATTCATCCGTTTGATATGGTTTCTTGATTTTTAAAGTTTGTGATTCTGTGCAGAATTTTTAGGCTAAGAATTACACCATTCTTTATACATAAAGCACTATCCCAATCAGCCAAATATTTCATAGCCATACCCAACACATGAACCTACTTCACCGATTTGATTCATCAACTACACAGCAACTCACAAGAAGAAGAAAAAGATAGTGAATGAATAAAAATAGTAAGGGATTTACCTTGCCAATGGCCACCACAAAACTCAACAATGTTCACCCAATGACCTAGATGTTTCTCTCTCCCTTTACCTCTCACGGCTGCTCAGAAAAGTTGTGGGAAAACAATATCATAATAATTAGGGTTTGTGTTTATTTTATTTATACTAGTGGTGGGCACACATAAGTCAAATAAATAGATAAATATACAATATATATATATAAGTTATATGCAACTCAAATGGTAAAGCCTTATTTATTAAGTTTGTGGTCTAGAGTTCAAGTCACACCCTCCTCTCTATTTACTTTATTTATTTATTTTTTAGATTATAAATCTTGCCTCTAAATTAAAGACTTTCACCATAAATTTATTTTAGGTTTAAAAATTAATTGAAAGACCCTCCAAATATTTAATTTGCACTTTAGGATTCACCACCAAAATATTCGAGATTGTAATGTTATTATTATTTAAATATTTACTTGATTTGTATATTCGGGTTCTCACAACAAAGATGGTTTCATGGGATTTACTTCTGATCTTTTTGTTCTTTTCCGCGCTCGAGTACATTCAATTCCAAAGTATTTTACCTCTCCATGATTTCCAATATTTTGTGTTCTATAAGCTATAGCAAATCCAAGGTGTTTCTCATATTTAGCATAAAACGCGTACACTTCTTGCTTTGAGATAAAATACATACCCTTCTTCGATTTTTCAACTTCACCACTCTCATTTAATGAAAGATTGTTCTCTGGTTCTTCAACTTCCTCAATCCCATTGAATGAAGTATTATTTGAATCAATGTCCATTATAACTTACAATTGAAATATAGATTCAGAAAGAGAAACTGAGAAAGATTATACAATCCTAAATAAGGCCAAACCTTTATGTACTCAATAAAGCATAATCCAATCAACACACTTTTATTTGAAAAGAAATTAAGTAAAAAGCAGCCCAAGCAGGAACCATGAATACATTTTTGCAACTAAAAATTGATAGTACGCAAACAACCAAATCAGATAACAGTTCCAATAACTACCTATCTAACAATAGTTACAAAAACTAAACCTTTACAACTGTTTTTATTTCCACGGAAAGAAACAATTAAATAGAGGCAAAAAAACAACTTGTTTCAAGATTCAGTTTAAACCAAAAGTCTCAATTTGTTTGTATACCAACGCCAACAGATCAATATGTTTGTATAATATTAGTCATTCAGGTTTCAAAATCACACAGTATATCGTAGGTACAAATCATTACCAAATCATAGTATATCATCAACATTTTCAAGATTTCTCTCACAAATTTTAGATCATTACTCCACCATGATTTGTTTCAAAATCTCAATTTGTATCAAGATTTCTCCCACAAAATCTCAATTTGTTTCAAGATTTCTCCCACAAATTTCTGATCATTAATCAATATGTTTGTAACCCTTAACTATCCTAGGTCATTACCCCACCATTTCAACACAAGCAAATCATCGAACACCTTGAGAGCAGAAAATCCAGGGGCTTACATTCAACTTTTCACAGACATATATATATACATACATATTACAGAAGAGGGTAAGGAGGAGTTGAAGAGCAATACATACCTGTGCAAGGAATTGAAGACACACACAGGCGAAAGGCGATTCTAGAATAGGTCGATGGTTAGTGGCGGAAAAAGGAGAATTTTGGTAGTCGTCGATGGTCACCCAGGTCGATGGTCAGCAGCACTAACCAGGTCGGTGGTCAATAGCGGCACACAGGTTGGCCAGTAGGTCGCAAGCTACAATTTATTCGTCCTCTCTCTCTACTCTCTTTTCATCTCTGTTTTTGGGAATCAAACACGTGCTTCTACGAAGGTGTGTGATTGGGCGAAAGACAAGACCCCTTGCCAACACATTCGGCCATTCGAGCTGAGTTATTTTGAGCTATGTAGCGAGACTGTTATAAGAATAAGAATTTTTTTTTGAAATAAATAGTAAAAAATGACCTTAAAACGTAAAAGCCTAAACTATTTATTCTTCAAAGCGCAAGAATACTATAACGTTCCCAAAATATTGACATCTGATATATCTAGATTAACTCATTTATACAGTCCAAACCCCATTACTTCAAATTATTAACATACAAGAACATTGAGTACTATAGACATTTCCATAACCAATATTTATGCTAAATCCCCATCATTCTCTTAATAATATTTAATGTGAGATTTAACAAAAGAGTGATCACATACATTAATATTTTTATCATTCCTAAGATATGAATCTATAGCAGGTGATGATAATAAGTCAAAACAATTTAAATAGAAATTAATACCTAATTAACTACAACTTCCAAGGCTTTGCCCGGTTACAACAAAAGGTTTTTAAACCTATACATAGATAACTCTTGGCTTGCAAAACAAAACAAAACAAATAAATAATTGGGCCTTGTACTCTAAAAAAATCCTCTATGCCTTCACTTCGGCAAAGGTGCACCATAATCACTTGAAAAATGGTTTCTACTAAGGGATGATCATAAAGCACAACAACGATAATCTAGATAAAGTGCACGTAATTTAACAATATCATGAGGTGCAATGCATATGAGATGACAATGCCACAATCATAGGTTTCCTCATTTTGAAATTCTTATGACATGCACTTGCTCAAAAACATAACCAATTCAATCATCCATTTGATAGAGCAAGGGGTGGTAACTACGACACTGGTAATCCCTACGTTGGTGTCTGCAAATACGCATAACTAGCACTACCAATGTTCACTTTATCGGCTCCTAACCGGAAGGAACGTGGTATTTAGTCTGCGCGTGTTTTTGATCTTTCACACTGGACACTCAGGAAAACTTAAACAGTACCAATCTACACTCCTTATTCACACTTACCAAGCGTATTTACCCCATAACTCAACATATTTCAAATATTCTCAATAAATCAATTTGAAAATTAATTTCTCAAATCCAATGTGAGACTTAAATCATGAGATTATACAATGTTCAATGCTATACATGAATTTATAAATATTTCAATTTACCTAATTCACATGCAATTTTTACAACAATTAATACAACCCTCTACCTGTTGCCAAAACAATTATCTTTATACAAAATATCAATTTTAAGAGACAAAATATCAATTTTAAGAGACAAATATAACTCATAGTCTCAAATTTTAAATAATTTCAAATAGGAGTAATAATCACATGTTCAATCTCCTTTTTCCCAACTCAATCAAGAATCATAATATTCTTCCAAAAATTTTATCAATTTTTCCTTTTTATTCAAACTCAAAAATTCACCAAAAATTTTCATAATGCCAAAATAAACATTTGTTTCTTTCAACTTTTCTTAATACCTTAACATGATAAATATTTTCATCTTTCTCAAGAGTTCAATATTTTCAGATTAAACAATTTCCAAAAGCAACCTCAATGGTTTCTAATATTTCTAACAATATTTTCATCAATCTCATCCCTTTGAACACCCACTTTCAAATTCTCATTTATTCAAATGAACATATATTTTTAACACTTATAAGCTTTTCACAAACTTAACCAAAAAAGTCTAAATCTTAACATTTTAAATTTCTATGGTTTTACTAGAATTTAGGAATTTCCCATTTAAAAAAAAAAAATACATTCCTCAAAACCCATGTGTCATACCAAAATCATACTCAACTAATAAGGAATTTTCAAAAAAGTTGAGAACTTCCCACTTGAAAGTACCATTAATAAAACTCTAATATTTTCAAATAAGACTTTAATCTTTTCAAATATCATACTATTAAAATAACACATAATAAAGTTAAAATACATATATAATATTTAGAAAATTCCTATCTCAAATTTTAGAAGAGGAGAAGAAAGAAAAGCTCCAAAATTGATTGTGTCAAAAAATATCTCCACGGCATAAAACCAAACTCTTAAAATGTTCTTCAATTTGACCTTAATAACTATGGTTAAAAACTCAATGGATCTTGTTAGATCAAGAGAGGAAGAGAAAGTTTGTAGTAATGTTCTAGAAAGAGATGAGAGAAATGAGAGAAATAAGGAAAAGAGAGAGAGAGCGGAACAATAGAGACCAAGCTCTTGATGCCCAGTAGGGCTGTGCAAAGATCTGATTAAACCGATGAATTCGACTGGCCCAACCAAAAATGGGTGATTTCGAAAAGCTATTCAGGTCAAGTTTGGCATTTCTAAAAAAATCTAAAAAGTCAAAAAGTCACTATCCTATTTGAGTCACATCATCTTATTTAAGTCACATCACCTCCCTATCACATCACTTCAAACCCAACCCATATCCAACCCATATTTCATAAAAAGTGAAAAAGTATACTTATTTAAGACACCCCAAACAACCCTTCAGTCGGCTATGGGTAAAATTGAACATTTTTAGTTGATTTAGGTCAAATGACAGTTTTATATAAATAAACTCGAGAACCTAACCCGACAGACACATATCCATATATTATATAACATTTCCCCCACCTATTGTATTGTTATTGGTGCAATTCAATTTTATTTTTTTATGTAATCTAGGGATCTTCACCAATTTCTGACTGTCCCTCTCTCTTTGTCATTGAAACTACGACCCTTTCTCTGCAATATACATTAATTAAGCTGACATGCTCTCTCTCAACATTGATGGCTCTCTCCTTGAGGCATTCATTACCTTTGACTCATCTTCCCACAAAATGCTGACCATCTCTCCACTGTTTCATCTAACCTCTCTCATTTTTCCAAAAAAAATCTTTGTATATCTCTTCCATTAATTCATTGATTTCTCTCTCCACTCTTTCATTTCATTTCATTTGCTCTCTCTTTCTCATTGAAGGGTACATCTCTATTTTATATTTCTTTCTCTCTTTCATTAAATATCCTTCTCTCTTCCATTACACTGGTCATCTCTCTCTCTCTCATGTGTTTCGACTTTCTCTCTCCTCCAAAAACCTTTGGCCTCTTCAATCTCCCTTCCTTTGAATCTTAATATGTCTTCTCTAAAAAAAATTGATAATGGCAATCAACGCTGATCGTTGGTGGTATATCAACGATGTTGGTATTGTTCCATAGTAGAATATGGCGATGGCATTGTTCTATGGAGGTGTGTAGACACCCTATTTTTGACCGACTTTAAGACACAGACGTCACCAACTGAGCACTCGGTGATGTTGCATATTGTGCTCGTTCTGAGGTTGCAAAGTCTCGGCTGAGAGCCTTGCCTCCGGGCTTCGGAACGTTTTCGTGCCTTATCTTGGTTTGCGAATTAGGTCATGTTTTCTTTGTTTTCTCTTCCTGAAGGGAGGGAGAGGTCTCGTAGACCATCTCTCAGTGGCCGTAGGCTACGTTTCGTGGTCGTGGGCCATTTTTCTCGTTTGGAGACCAGTTTCCGGTTTTCAAAGCCGTCGGCCGTGTGTCTCGGTTCGGGACCGCTTAACTACCTCCGTTTGCTCCGGTTTTTGGCACACACCTTGTTTCATCTCCTTAGAGGGACACTATGGCCCGGGAGACCACCTTCATGGTCGCACGCCACTTTCGATGCTTAATAGTTAGTTTTGGGGGCCCCCGGCTGCGCGTTTTGGCCCCTGAACCTTCGTTTCGCATCGGTGTGGGTTCATTTTTGGCATGGACCCTAGTTTCATTATTAGGAAGGTGGTAGTAAGGTGGGAGACCACCTTTTCTTCTTGGAGACCACCTTTTCCTGGTCGGCTGATTTTCTTGACAGGTAAGTGGTCTCCCTCACTTTTAAGCCACAATTTCTGGTCTCCCATACCACCACTGAGTTGCATTCACCTGGGAGACCACCAATATGGGTTGGCCGACCACCTTTTGAGCTTGACCCTTTTGAACCTGGTCGGCCGACCAGGGGGCATGGTCGGCCGACCACCTGAACTGGTCGGCCAACCATCTGCTTTTTCCTCTCTCTGAGTGTGTTCCAGCTGTGCCAGTTGGGAGGCATTTGGTGCATCCTCCATACACTATGGAGGATGTTTGGCCTAGCTTTTAAGCTTCTTTGAGAAGCTTTAGACCTTCTCCTCTACAAAGGAAGGGCCTCCCCTCCTTGGCCTTGGGTCAGAAAAGTGCTGGAGCATACATGCATATATCTCCCTCAGGTATCTCTATATTACCTCCAAAACTCCATAGTTCTTGGCCTATCACACACCAAACCTTAGCTTAACCTTTCCACCATCCATCCGAGCACCTTGGAGCTGTTTCTCAGAGGTTGAAGGGCTGCTACATTGGTCCAGAAGTTGCTGGAGGTCTGCTCTACAAGGGTAACTCTCCATTTCCCTCTTTGTAGCACTATTTTGCTTCATCTTTTAGCCTAGTTTGCAAGCATATTTAGGCTTTTTCATAAACTGAAAAAAGTCTTGTTTTGAGCTTCTAAACATGTTTGTTTGAGGCCTTTTTTTTGTTGGGGGTCATCTACCCCCTTGCATGCTTGTTTTCATCTTGTTTTGAGCCATGCATCTAGGCCTTTGTATTGTGATTTGTTTGACCTTTTAGCCACTGAAATCCAGTAGATTTTCAGTGGCTAAAATGCTGTTTTGAGTCTCAAAATCAGAGAGGGGTGACCCTCTCACCCCTTGTTTTGTTTACTAGCTTTGTTGGCCTTACAAAGGAGCTCCTATTTGCATGTTTCAAAGCCATGCTCCAGGCCATTTTTGATGAGTTTTGTGACCTGCATGACCTCTGTCCAGAGGTGGTTTTTCCATGTTGAATGTCTATTATGCATGTGTAGAGTAATCCTCTTCAAGGCCTTTCAAAGGGGCCTTTATTTGCATGCTTCCTAGACTCATTTCAGGCCCATTTCAGTGAGTTTTAGGGCTATCATAACCTCTGTGCATAGGTGGTTTTTCTAGGTTGAATGTCTATCTTGCATGTGTAGAACAATCTTCTTATTGGCCTTTCAAAGGGACACATCATTCTTGCATGCATTGACTGAGTTTCAGTGGGTTTTTGGGCATTATTTGGCATGTCATACTTCTGTTTTTGGCTGGTTTGGTGAGCTCTCATGTGCTTCATATAGTTGTAGTGCAAATCATGGTTCACTAGCTTATTTTGCATGCTTTGTTGACCCTTGATTTTAGCACTTTTTGGCTTTGCCTTAAACTGATTTTGTGCATATTTTGGACTGCCCTAGCTCTATTTTCAGGTCTCATGGTCGAATGATGCTTGTTTTGCATGGTTGTAGTTCAATACACTTGCCTAGTTTTGAGATTTGAGGTCTATTGCATGCATATACTGAGGTGTTTTCATGCTTTGGGGTCATTTTGCATCATATTTCAGAGCCTATGTGAATGCCATATCCTCATGTTTTCTCCTCTTTAAGTGTGCTTGAGAGTTGTGCATAAATGCCTTGTTTTTGAACCATTGAATGAGCTTCATTTCCATGCACTTTGAACCATCATTTTGGGCCATTTTCCCACTGTTTCAGACCTGCCTAGGGTCTGTTTGGGGTTGGTTTTTCCATTCGTGCATTGCTTTGTGTACCTATAGTGTAACGCACTTCACTAGTTTCGGTATTCGGGCCATCTGGCATGCATTAGGTAACATATTTGCATGATTCGGGACCATTGTACATCATGTTCAGAGCTGGAAAATGTATGCTTGTATGCCATATTTCATCCTTTGCTATGCTTAGTTAGAGTTGCATGTTGTGCCTTAGGATCGGTTCATTGCATTCGTGCATGCTTGCATGTATTTCGGTTGTCTCATTTTCATCATATGGCCACTGATGTGAGTGTGGATGAGGTCCACTCATATTGGTGTAAGTCCATCTTGCATTTGTATATGCCATTTAGTTCATGTGCGCATGATAGTCTTCGTAAGTGCATTGTGTATGCCATGTTATGTCACGTGCATTGTGTATGCCATTTTAGCCCATAGCATTGCGTATGCTAGGTTGCATGTTAGTCACATTGTGTATGCCATCTCATTGCTTTGTGTTTGGAGTAGGGTTTAGTCCGAACATGGGAAACGAGGGACGTTTCGTACTCCAAGTGACGAAACGTGCCTCGATTCTCGGTCGCTGACACTCTTGACTGTCCATGATAGAGTTGTTGGCTTTACTTGATTATACGTGCATTCATTTCACATCGAGTCGTGCAATTCGACTTCTCGGCCATCATACATCGAGATGCATGATTGGTGGCATGAGGATCAAGGACTACACTCCCTTGAGCTTGCGCAAGGATGGGGAAAGTGGTCATGCACACATTTGTTGAAAATACATTGCCTTTTCTCTCTCTTGCCTTTGTTGCAGAAAAACTAGAAACCAGAGGTGGAAATTGGTCAGCCGACCAGATTTTTTGGCAGGCTGACCACCCTCTTTGGTCTCCACCACAAAGGGTGGTCAGCAGGTGGTCTCCCATGCTAATAACTGGTCGGTGGCCTTCCCAAGGAAGAGTTTCAGCCTTCTGGAGCTTTGTGCAAGTTTCTGAGATCAATTGCAAACAAAGGCAAGGCGAGGCGTCGCGATGGAATTTCCCGACAAGGCGACCCGAGTATGCATGCATCCTTCATCATTCGGAACAGAGCTGAGGCAGTCCATTGCACGTAGCATAGCATGCTAGTTTACTTTGTTTACCTATTTCATTTGTTAAGTAATTAGTATTGTGTAATAATTCGTTATTTATTTTGGTTGTGTAATATTCTTTCAAACCCTCTGAGAGAGGGCCAATTGTTGTAATAAGTGTGCGTGTGTGTGATGTATGTCTTCCAACCCCACGTCTTTCTCCCTTTTATTTACCAGCTTATGATGGTTAGTTTAGAGCATGTTTCGATTAGCATACTTATGATAGCATGTTTGCATTCATTCATCTGTCTTGCATGCACCGGGCTCGACGCATCATACTAACTGCATTGTATTTCAATTCCGAGTTGAATACTTGTTAGTTGTAGCATTTCACATGCCATCTTTAGAATAGCCGAGCCTAATGTAGTTACATTATTGCATGTATTGCATTAGGCATTTCAGCATAGTTAGGATCATGCATGGATTTCTAACATAGTTTCTGTTTTGGCTCGGAGTACTCGGTAAGTGTTTATGCTTTAGCATCCTTGCATGCGCGTGAGTGATTGCCATGATAGCATGGTTACCATGAGGCTAACTGCTTACGTGATATACCTGCCTGAATGCCTGTAGGTGAAGGTTGGATTATTTGAATTGGAATAATGCATTGACTGTGAGTTTTAAGCCCACTTGAGAGTGACAAATCATCTTGTTTTCTAAGCCCACCTGAGGGTGGCAAATTCGCATTTTAGCCTACTTGCAAGTAGCAAACCGTTTCAAAAGCAAACATGAGGTGTTTTGTTCCAATTCAGGTGATCCAATCTATACTTTTATGCTGTGTGCATCACGTAGTAAATCTAGGCTAATAACCGGAATAAGAGCACATAATGTTTTCAAAACTCAATATCATGGTTAGTAGAGGCCGATCTTTGATTGGGCGAGCGGGGGTGCTCACGAAGTGACCTTCCCCAATCATACCCAAGTTCCTGAGCCGAGGCACCTTTGGTGATGATGGACACGTGGCCTTAGGCAAACGAGTCAGGGTTTCCTAAATTCTCCAAAATAAAATATTTAGGTGGCGACTCTGTATCTGGCAAAACAGTCCATGTTTGGCACTTCTTTAAAAAAAATCTGTTTTCAAAAATGATTTGCCGGATTTGGACTCTTTGATGATTCATCGGTCTTGCATTGCACTCTATGAGATTAGATACAGGACCGTGACATTTGAGTCCTAAACTGTAGTGAGCCCATATGAACAGAACGGGATTTCCCTCCCGGGACGTTCGGGGACGTCTACAAGGTGGTGCTAATCATGGCGATAGCTTTGAACGACAGGGCCTATCTTGTCTTTCTTCCTCTCCACTCTTCAATTTTTTCTCCAGATTTGTAGTATTTCTAATACTGACCGAATCGATCGTCAAACCGCATGGTTTGATTTGATCAATTTTGAACTGTTGGTCGGTCGGCAACAAATAAAATTTCATTTCACCCAATGTATTCGGTTCGGCTACCGGTTCGAGGGTAAACCCGACTCGAATCGACTTGTGCACACCTCTACTGCCCAGACAAAAGAAATAATGTAACACTTGTATCCTTTAAACTATTAGAGGGTGTATTTAATTCCATTATTTTGATTTTGGAAGTCTTTGGGGTTGTTGTGTATTGGTTTTGGAGGAGTACAATTCGATTTAGATTTGATGGGTTTGTCCATTCGCACTTGTTCTTGTTGAAAAGTTCTTTGGAAACTTAGAAATTTTGTTCTAGGGTTGACACTAGCCTTCCTAAGGGTCGACTCATATCTGTTGCTGTGTTCTGGAAGTGTTGCTGGAATTTAAGGTCGACACCAGCCTTGGTGGTGTCGACACCTTTATTTTGTTGTTGGCCTCAAGGGTCGACACCAGTTTGGGAGGGGTCGACTCTTATCGACACCACCACATTAGTGGTCGACCCCTGGGTGTTTTTTTTTTTGAATTTTGGGGTTCAAATGGGCCCTACTTTTGTGGGGTTTTGGACTTATTCTTTTTAATGACCTTAGGGCTACTTTTCTATTACTATAAATAGACACAAAACCTTTTTCTCTCATGATTTTCTTCTCATTTTTCCTCTCAAACCGTGAGTCTCTCTTCTTCTCTCACTAAACTCAACTTTTTCCCACTTAGATCTCTAGATCTACTCACTTAGAAGTATCTTCTCACTTGGATCCTTTGAGAAAGGTGTGGACTCGACTTTCTTCACGCGCCCCCCTTCTGGAGAGGCGCGAATTGGTCTCCTACAGTTTGGACTCCTGTCACGGTTCTGAATTTAATCTCATAAAGTGCAATGTGAGACTGATAAATACCAAAGAGTCCAATCCGGAAAATCATTTTGGAAAATCAGATTTTAAATCAAATAATGCCAAAATTGGACTTCTTTGCCAGATTACAGAGTCGCCACCTAAATATTTTATTTTGAAAAATTTAGAAACCCTCGTGCCAAAGGCCATGTGTCCGTTATCACCAAAGTTGCCTCGGCTCGGGAACTTGGGTACGAGAGGGGAAGGTCCTGAAATTCGCACCCCCGCTCGCCTGATCAAAGATCAGCCTCTACTAAGCATGATATATTGTTTTATAAACACATGTGTTCTTATTCTGGTTATTAGCTAACTTACTAGGTGATGCACACAGCATACAAGTATAGACTAAGTCGCAAGACTTGGAACAAATCGATTCATGTTTGTTTTAGAAAATGGTTTGAAAATGCCACTCTCAAGTGGGCTAAAGTGCGGATTTGTTACCTTTAAGTGGGCTTAAAACATGATGATTTTGCCATTTCGCAAAGCAGGCTCAAAACATACATTTGATGAATTGTTCCAATTCAAGCAACAAAGCCTTCATCCACATGCATTCATGTAGTTAATCAATTAAGCAAATAGCCTCATAGAAAACATGCTAAACATGACAATACTCACACTCATGCAAGTATGCTAAAGCGTAAAACTTACAGTGTACTCCGAGCCAAAACAAAAGATAATTAGAAATCATGCATAATCCTAACTATACAAGATGCCTAATGCAACATATGCAAAATGCAGCTAAATAGGCTCGACTATCTAAGATGGCATATGAATGCAACAATTTGATAACATGCTGTTAAACACGTATTCAAATAAGTGTATTGAAATACAATGCAGTTTGAATGATGTGCCAAGCCTCGGTGCATACAATACAAATGAATGATGCAAACATGCAAGCATAAGGTATGCTAATCGAAATATGTCCCTAATCTAACCATCGAAAGTGGTTAAGTAAAAGGGAGAAAGACGTAGGGTTGGAAGACATGCACACACACACGCACACTTATTACAACATTGTGCCCCCGCGAAGGAGGGTCCGAATAAATAAGCTAAGTTACTCTAAGCTAAGCTAATTATTACAAAACAACTAATTAACTATTCTAAGCTAATTAATTACAACAATTGAAATAAATTAACTAACTATTCTAAGCTAGCTAAATATTACATAACAGATTAAATTAATTAATTACAACGCATGCAATAATTAATTACAATTAGCTAACAAAGTAATAAAGTGGCCTCGCGGGCGAGGGAGACATGCATGCTCGGTTGCTTCTTCTCAGGAATCCACCGCCTTGCCTTTGAATGCCTCTGTTTGCACTTTGCTTTGATTGCTGAACCTTACTCCAATTAACAGACTGCCTTCGCTTCAAAATAGGAATACATTGAACAACTCTTCAACTGGTGGCCGGTCGGTTACCATAGGTGGCTGTCGGCCATTGCCACTGGCCGGTCGGTCAC
The DNA here is from genome assembly GCF_055761805.1 of Camellia sinensis. Lineage (NCBI taxonomy): Eukaryota > Viridiplantae > Streptophyta > Magnoliopsida > Ericales > Theaceae > Camellia > Camellia sinensis. The sequence goes on from NC_138962.1 coordinate 96,644,777, forward strand.
TATTTGTGGCTGTCGGCCACCCTTTCCTTGAAATTCTCTTTTTTGTTGCAATAGAGAGCAAACAAAGGCAAAGCAGTGTATTCTTCAAGGAATGTGTGTACTGCCATCTCCTTATCATGTCTCAAGCTCAAAGGAGTATGGCACTTGGCTCTCAAGCCACCAATCAAGCATTTTCATGCATGATGGCCAAAGGACCAAGCTTGTACAAGCTTAGTGAATGCGTACATAAGACTCAAAGTGCCACCACCCTATCATGCATGATCAAGGGTAACGACGACTAAGAAATGTGACACGTTTCATCACTTCGAATATGAAACATCCCTCATTTCTTGTGTTTGGATTAATGTCCGATCCAAATGCATGTAATGCAACATGAATGCTTATCTTGTTCATGTTTTACTTGATTCATTTTGTCTATACATTTTAGCTTACCAATTAGTCCTTTAACCGGTTAAGTCCAATGTGAAAGTCCTCTAATTGGAAAGATGGCCTAAGCCACAAGTGCCTTGAGCATGAAAGAGGCCTCATGCTGTTGGTTAGTAGAAATCCACAAGAGAGGATTAAAACTATTAGGCATGAGTGCCTCAATTTCATGCTCAAGTCAACAAGGGGCTCAAGACCACTTTCAAAAGCAAATTAAAGAGTGAAGAACAGAGGGAGGTTGCAGACTTTCAGTGCTGAAATGACATGAAACACGGCACTAAATCATGCAAGCAACACATGCACAACATGTTAAGGGCCAAAGGTATTGAAACTAGTGACAAGCATCAGACTAGAGGCATGCACTATCAAACTCAAACAACCAAATTAGCTCAAAATAGAGCTTAAACATGCCAAATCAGTGGCTAAGTCATGCTGAAATAGAAGCTTAAAAGGCAAGAAAATCATGCGCACAAATTGGCTCACAAGCAAGGCATAAAGCACAACTCTCAAAAGCGATGAAAGAGCGAAATATGTGAGAGTGTGACAGAGGTATATGCACTAAAAACACATGAAAAACAATGCCATAGCATGCAAACAACCCATGCAAAGCATGATAGAGACCTCAAAATCCAAAGCTAGTGAAGGCCTTCACACTATAGCTATACAAAGCATGAGTCATATGACCAAGACCACCCAAAATAGAGTTAAAGCATGCTAAATTAGTAGCAAAAATGTGTTGGAGTTAAGTTAACACAAGGTAGAATGATAGGCTAAATCATCAAACATGCTAAGCTAGTAAGCATGATTGCACTACAAGAGCAAGAGGCAAGCAAGAAGTGACCCAACCAGCCAAAAACAGAGTTAAAGCAGGTCAAAATAGGGCCTAAAACATGCTTGAACTAAGCTACAAAAAGGGATACATGCTCACATGTTAGGCCATCAACACATGCAAACAAAACACAAGGAGGGGAGGCCACCCCCTCCTACTTGGGACCTCAAAACCAACTTTCTACCACTGAAATTTCCCTGGAATTCAGTGGTTAAAAGGCCAAGAAAAGATTGTTTTAAAAGCTTTAAAAGATGGCACAAAGCTTAGCAAACAAGCTACAAAAGAGGGTGGACCACCCCTAACTCCAAAAAGGCCTTAAACTACCACTTTTAAACCTTAAAAATAGAGGTTTTTGTAGTTGACAATTAGGCCAAATACAGCATGCAAAGGTGGCCAAACAAGCAACTAAATAAAGCTTTAAAGAGGTAAGCTTAATACCCTTGAAGCACAGCAACAAACAACACAATTTCTGAGCCAAAATCAGCTTTGAGAGCTCAAATAAGACCTTCGAGAACCTCAGCAACAAGGTAGTCTAATTTGGTTAAGGGGTTGTATGCAAATATGTAGAGAAAACTCACTTTCAAGCATTAAATAGGAAGTGAGACAAAGAGTTCTAGAGAGAGAGAGTGGAATTTTGCTCACAAATTTTCTGAACCCCCAAAATGGGGGAGAGTCCTCCCCTTATATAGAAAAACAAGCCAAAAGCTTGGCTTCATCCTTCCATACACGTGTATGGAGGATACACTCAGTGATCAACAACTAGCACATAAAATATCTGAAAAAGTAAAAAAATGGTTGTCGAACATTAGTAGTGGCTGACTGGCCACACATGTGGCCGATCGGCCATCAATGTGGCCGATCGGCTAACACTGATGGCCAATAGGCACAAGCCATGGCCGATGGATACTGGGGATGGCCGACAAGCCATCATCTCCTCTAGATTCAAAGCAACAAGCTCTTGGTCGACAACCAAGCACAAAATAGACAAGGTGAGAGGCTCTAAGGCAAGGCACTCAGCCAAGACCTTCAGAGACTCACAACGAACACGAGCATACACAATCATCGGGTGTTCAAACGATGACGTCCAAGTCTTGAGGACAGTAAAAAATAGGGTGTCTACAAAAGGTTGTAGAGTGCATCAAGGGCTTTCTTTTGATTCGAGGACTTCGAGATTTCATCAACTTTGGGCTCTTCCAAGTTTTCTTCTCACTTCTTTGAGGTAGGGATACTTTTACCCTAGTATTTCCTTACTTTGAAGAGATTTCATGGTGTGGTTCTGACCTATGAGCTAATTTTAGGATATTGTTGGATTAATCCCATGTTTTACATAGATAAACCATTTTACTCGACTTTGCTTGAAATTTCTTTACTCTCTCTTTTCAGAACATGTATATAAATGTTGTTAAAACCCGTATCTATGATGAAGGAGAAAAACCCTCCAATTTGGTAAAACCCTAAATTCTTAAATTGAGTAGAAAGCACCAAATTGAAGGGAATTTCCTTGAGTCCTGAAATATTGTGAATAATAAAGAGATGAAAGATGTGGATGTTGATATGATAAAGGAATTATGGCTTGGATGTTATTTTCTTTGAATGTTGTGTTGTATTCCATTTTTTTGGTAATGTTGGATGCTTGTTGATGAAATAAAATGTGAATGAATTGTTAATTGGCATGAGTCTGGGTAAGAGTCGATTTTGAAAATATGGTGTTGTGTTGGTACTTGTACGGGGAGTTTAAAAAGGTGCCCAATTGCCCTGTTTAGGCTTATCGTTGGACAAATGTGGGAAAAATATTTTTCGGTGTCCACAAAGTCCTGTCGTATTGTAGCCAGCAAAAGCGAATAAACAGATGGTTTTCTTTGGGTGCCCACTCCCTGCTGTATAATAGCTGGCAAATGTGGGGGCTGTTTTAAAACAAAAGCAAAGGGTGTTTTGAATTGGACTCTTACAAATGGACTCATGGCGTGTTTTCTATGGTTGTGACCGTTTAATCGTTGTACTTGATATGAATTGTAATTGTCACTATTTGGTCATCATGTTTCTAAATGATTGATAAAAATTGCATGTGAAGATAAATTTCCTTGTAATTTTTTGTCGCAAGGATACCATAATCTTATTCAAAATATTAAATACTTGATTAAATGTATTCCTATTGGGTATATAGCTCAACCCTATTTTATTTTTCAAGAATTGACGAAGTACCACCTCTCCGAAGGATTGGAACAAGCAATAACTCCTTTTAGAAAAGTTTGAGTTATGGGTGTTTGTTGTTTTGAATTGGAATTTTTGTAACAAGACTATCATATTTATTTTGTTGTCATTGTACTCCCTAGAGGCTTATATTTTGTAAGACCATCTAGTTCATTGAACTGGAATATGAAACCCAAATGTTGTGGGAATGTATATGGTGAATTGTAATCTCTTAACCCTTAGTTCAATGTGAAAGATCTCTTCTTGGGTACATTATTGTGTTTGTCTTGGTTTGTTCTTGTGAGAAATTGCAGGGCGTTACAAATTGGTATCAGAGTCATAGGTTAGAATACCTCAGGCTCGTGGGAAGGGATGCATGTCACAATAGGGTCCCCAGGCTAGGACGAAATGCTTAGGATGCCTTGTGTGTTATGTGTCTTCATGTGATTATGTGAGTATGGGGTTAGAATCCTATGATATGGCCTTTTTCCGTTACATTCATCGAAATCCTTTTGGAAAGGCACTTGATTACTGTTCTTTCCACTTGGAGGTCCTTGATTGCCATGGAATTAGCTAATATCTTAGGAGGACAACTCATGTGTGATTTTATGTGATTGTATGTGTGATTGTTTGGATTATTCTATGTGGAAGTTTATGTGTTTACATGGTGTATAAGTGTGAGGATTAAGAATGGAGCACTTAGGTACGAAAAGTTGGTCTTGAATTTAATATTGTCTCTACTTCTTATAGATGTCTGGACGTGCTCGCAGTAGACCCCGTCAGGGAGGCAAGAATATTCCAGCCCAACCTGAGATCCCTCCGCAAGAAGAAGGTGTGGGTCAAAACAATATATTTGTTCCACCGGCCCAAGAAGCTATGAGGGCCTTGGCTAGGGAAATGGCGAGGGCTCTACGGGAGTCCATGAAGATATTGAGAGTTGAGCAAGCGGCTAGAACTATTGAAGGAGAAACAAGAGCTTTCTTTTTGAAAAATGAGTTTTTTTGTTCCAATCCTGCCATGTATAGTGATGAACCTGATCCGATGAAAGCTGACGAGTGGTTGAAGCAAATGGTCAAGTCTTTTGAAATCTTAGACATTCGAGAAAATGAATTGTAGGTGGCATTAGCAGCCTACTAGTTGAAGGGGAAGGTTGGATAATGGTAGAAATCTATAAAGCATAGGGTCAAACACACTTGGGAGTCATTTGTGCAAGTTTTCCAAGATAAATTTCTTCCTTCCAAAGCTAGGGAGCGGTTGAGGAAGCAGTTTGAAGAGTTGTTGCAACTAGATGCATTGGTGGCGGAGTTTGAATCCGAATTCACTAGTTTATCACGTTTTGCACCCGAATTAGTGGCAACGGAAGAACGAAGGTGCCTTGAATTTGAGAAAAGGTTGAGACCAAAAACCCTGATGAAGGTGGTTGGCAATATGATATGTGATTATGACCGTTTAGTTGAAGCGGTAGCTCATGTGGAGATTACTGTAGAGGTCGAAGAGGCAAGGCAAAGATTGAAAAAAGCAGGGCATTCTGATGCTAGGGGTGACACAGGTTCTTCAAAGAGGTCTAGGGGTTTATCATCATCCATCCAATTGGCCTGCACAACAAGCTAAATCCTTTGGGTACGTGAAAGGTGGAAGTTCGGGAAGTGTGACCCAAGTTAGTGGTGCTTGTTATGGATGTGGCCAAATGGGTCATAAGGTTGCAGAGTGTGGATAGAAAAGTGGAGCACGGTCCCAATCTAGGCGTCCACAGGGTCAACCTCAGAATAAGAGCCAACCCTAATCTTGTTACCAATGTGGTCAGCTGGGACATTTGAAGAAGTTCTGCCCGTAGAAAGTAGGGACTCCGAGTGTGGAAGGGTCTAGACAGTCTGGAGGTTTTAGATGGGGCAAGGACAACGATAGCCTTATCAGCCGACTCAATCAGGTCAGGCGTCTAGGGCAGTTCAAGGGGCTACATCTGTTCAATCCACACATCAAGCGTATGTTCAGAGAGGTGAGGTAGGGGAGTAGAGGTCATAGGGAAGAGTGTACGTTGTCATTGCTTTCGAGCAAACGTCTGGGCCATCAATTGTGGGAGGTACATTCCTCATTTTCAATATTTGGGCTAACGTGTTTATTGACACTGGAGCATCGCATTCATTTATTGCCACATCATTTGCATCATTGTTGAGGTTAGAGAGCAGGAAACTACAATCTTCACTTACAGTAGAGTCACCGGTTGGGGGTAAGGTCACTCTGAACCAGGGGTGTCAGAGGTGTGTAATTGAGGTGGCGGGTCGACAACTTCCATTTAATTTTGTCCTATTGGAAATGTCGGGTTTTGACGTTATCCTCGGTATGGACTGGTTGTTCACTTACCGGGCGACCATAGATTGTTACCGAGAGAAAGTTACGGTGTGCACTGCAACCGGTGATTGTTTCACGTTTCTGGGGGATAAGTACGGTAGATCCTTACCCTTCTTATACTACCCACATGGTCGACGCCAATTTAATTCTCTTTTAGCAACCTTTTTGGATGATGAAAGTGATGTGGTCCAGGATGAATTTCCGAAAGGTAGTACATGAATATCTCGATGTCTTTCCCGATGATCTTACAGAATTACCTCCTCATAGGGAAGTAGAGTTCACCACAGACTTAATTCTGGGTACAACACCTATCTCCTTATCACCATATAGGTTTGGCCCAGTGGAACTAGTTGTTTTAAAGGAGTAATTGCAAGAGTTACTTAGTAAGGGCTTTATACACCCTAGCACCTCAACCTGGGGAGCCTTAGCTTTGTTTGCAAAGAAGAAAGATGGGTCCTTAAGATTGTGCATAGATTACCGTAAATTGAATCAAGTCACAGTTAAGAATAAATATCCCTTGCTTAAGATAGATGATCTTTTCGATCAACTTAAAGGGTCGCGTTGTTTTTCCAAGATAGATTTAAGGTTGGGTCATCACCAAATCCAAGTTCGAGAGGAGGATATTCCCAAAACTGCTTTTCATACCCGATATGGTCACTATGAGTTCTTGGTTATGCCCTTTGGGTTGACTAACGCTCCAGCCACATTCACGAATTTAATGAATAGGGTCTTTCGGGAGTTTCTTGACAAATTTGTGGTCGTATTTGTAGACGATATTCTTATCTATTCACCTTCCGAAGATGAGCATAAAGGGCATCTTTGTACTATCTTGTAATTTCTTAGGGAACACTGTTTGTATGCGAAATATGAGAAATGTGAATTCTAGCATTCTGAGGTGAAGTTCTTGGGTCATGTAGTCTCGGGAGACGGTGTTATGGTGGATTCTTCAAAAATAGAAGCTGTGCAGAATTGGGAGCAACCTAAGAATGCCTTAAAAGTTTGTAGCTTTCTAGGCTTAGCCGGTTATTACCGCCAATTTGTAAAGAATTTCTTTTCCATTGTATCACCATTATCTAGATTGACCCGTAAGGGAATAAGGTTTGTTTGGAGCGAAGCTTGCGAGAATTCTTTTCAAGAACTAAAGTTTTGATTGACCACCGCTCCAATTCTTATCATTTCAGAATGAGGTTTAAGCTATACAGTGTATTGCGATGCTTCTAAAGAGGGGTTGGGATGTGTTCTAATGCAAGAGGGTAAAGTGGTAGCATATGGCTCACGCTAATTGAAGACTCATGAAAGAAACTACCTAACACACGACTTAGAACTAGCCGTTGTTATTTTTGCCATGAAGTTGTGGAGATATTATCTATATGGTGAAGGGTTTGAAGTTTTCTCTGACTACAAAAGCCTCAAATACTTATTCTCCCAAAAAGACTTGAATCTACGCCAATGGCGATCCATGGAGTTTGTAGAGGACTATGACTTTGAAATACACTACCATCCTGACAAGGCCAATGTAGCTACAGATGCTTTGAGTAGAAAATCTGTAAGTACGATAGCAAGTTTAGCGATGAGGGAATGGAATATGATGGGGGATGCCAATGAATTTGCTTTACAGCTTGGTGAATCCTTGGAACAAGCTACCTTTTTCACCACCATCGCACTGCCTACCCTTGTTGCAACAGTAGTTGAAGCACAACTGAGTGACCAGGAAGTAGACTTAATCAAGGAAAATATCTCTCAAGGAAAGGAAGAGAGGGGTTTAAATGTTCATGCGGATTCTAGTGTTCGTTACCTTGATCGATTGTTTGTACCTGAATCCATGAGAAATGAAGTTTTGAGGGACTTTCATCATTCCCGCCTAGCTGTGCATCTTGGAGGCACCAAAATGTACCATAACCTAAGCTGCCAATTTTGGTGGAGGGGTATGAAAAATGATGTAGCCTCATTTGTGTCCAGGTGTTTGACATGTCAACAAGTTAAGGCTGAACACTAAAGACCAATTAGACTGCTGCAACCTCTTCTGATTACTGAATGGAAGTGGGAACACATCAACATGACTTTGTTTTTGGCCTTCCTAGAACTCAAAGAAGCAATGATGCAGTGTGGGTGATTGTGGATAGACTTACTAAGTCCGCTCACTTCCTCGCCATGAGCATGGGAGATTCTATAAAGTTTCTAGTTGAACTTTACATCTGTGAGATTGTTTGCCTCCATGGGGTACCAGTGAGTATAGTGTTTGATAGAGACCCTCGCTTTACAGCCAGGCTATGGCAGAGCCTTCAAAGTGCCTTGGGTACTCAATTGAACTTTAGTACGGCATACGTTGGGAAATCTGAACAGACTATTCAAATTTTAGAGGACATGTTGAGGGCATCTGCACTAGATTTTAAAGGGTCTTAGGAGAAACACCTATCCTTAGTTGAATTTTCTTATAACAATAGTTACCAAGCAAGCATCGAGGTGGCACCTTTCTAGGCATTGTATGGTTCCATGTAGATCATTGGTATGTTGGATTGAAGTGGGAGACTCACCCTTGCTAAGGTCAGATCTAGTTCGTGTAACTACCTAGAAAATAGCCCTCATTCGGAAAAGGTCAATCACTGCTCAAAGCCGGCAAAAGAGCTATGCAGATAAAAGAAGCGACCCTTATCCTTTTAAGTAGGTGACCATGTCTTTGTGAAAATATCTCCTAGAAAAGGGTTGATGAGATTTGGCTGGAGTGGAAAACTATCACCTAGATTTATCGGCCCCTTTGATACCATTGAGCGGATTAGAGAAGTTGCATATGTCCTTGCATTGCCTCCGCAACTCTCTAGGGTCCACAACGTGTTTCACATGTTTATGCTTCGCAAATACGAACCCGATCCCTCTCATGTGTTAGATTGGATGGAGATTGAGATAGACGAAAATGTATCTTATGAAGAAAACCCACTCCAAATCTTGGATACTAGAGAACAAGTTTTGAGGGGTAAAACAATCCCCTTAGTTAAAGTGTTATGGCACCATCATGGCCTGGAGGAAGCTACATGGAAGCGTGAATCTGAGATCCACGAGAAGTACACAGACTTATTTTCTAAATTGTGATTTATTTGTTTTGTTGCTCTTTCCTTGTACTTTATGAAATGGAAATGAAATAAGACCTTTTATTGTTCCCTTGTCTTTGGTTCTTGGAATCAAATTGATGTATATGTTGCTTAAATTGCTAGATTGCTAAGGATTGATAAGTATATCGGCGTTGCCATATTTTAGTGTCATATGGGGAGTCGTTAAGGATTGAATAAATACGAGATTGTTGCCATACCTTGCTATCAAGGTGAGAACGGATGCCAATTCGAGGGCAAAATTTCCTAATTGTAAAACTTGTATCCTTTAAACTATTGGAAGGTGTATTTAATTCCATTATTTTGATTTTGGGAGTCTTTGGGGTTATTGTATCTTGGTTTTGGAGGAGTGTAATTCGATTTAGACTTGATGGGTTTGTTTCTTCGTGCTTGTTCTTGTCGAAAAGTTCTTTGGGAACTTAGAAATTTTATTATGGGGTCGACACCAGCCTTCCTAAGGATCGACTCTTACCTGTTGCTGTGTTTTGGAAGTGTTGCTGGAATTTAGGGTCGACACCAGCCTTGGTGGTGTCGGCACTTTTCTTTTGTTGTTGGCCTCAAGGGTCGATACCAGTCTGGGAAGGGTCGACCCTTGTATATTGCAGAATCTGGGTGTACTTGCTGGAATTTAGTGTCGACCCTTCCGGTCCAAGGGTTGATATCTTGCTTGCTGCCAAATTGTCTTTTCTTCTTGAAGGGTTGACACCACCACACCAGGGGTCGACCCCTTGGTGTTTTTTTTTAGAATTTTGGGGTTCGAATGGGCCTTACTTTTGAGGGGTTTTGGACTTATTCTTTTCAATGACCTTAGGGTTACTTTTCTATTACTATAAATAGACCCAAAACCCTTCTCTCTTATGATTTTCTTCTCATTTTTCCTCTCAAACCGTGAGTCTCTCTTCTTCTCTCTCTAAACTCAACTTTTTCCCACTTAGATCTCTATATCTACTCACTTAGAAGTATTTTCTCACTTGGGTCCTTTGAGAAAGGTTATAGAGCGCATCAAGGGCTTTCTTTTGATCTGAGGACTTTGAAATTTCATCAACTTTGGGCTCCTCCAAGTTTTTTTCTCACTCCTTTGAGGTAGGGATACTTTTACCCTAGTATTTCCTTACTTTGAAGAGATTTCATGGTGTGGTTGTGACCTATGAGCTAATTTAAGGATATTGTTGGATTAATCCCATGTTTTACATAAATAAATCATTTTACTTGACTTTGTTTGAAATTTCTTTCCTCTCTCTTTTCAAAACATGTATGTAAATGTTGTTAAAACCCATATCTATGATGAAGGAGAAAAACCCTCCAATTTGGTAAAACCCTAAATTCTTAAATTGAATAGAAAACACCAAATTGAAGGGAATTTCCTTGATTCATGAAATATTGTGAATAATAAAGAGATGAAAGATGTGGATGTTGATATGGTAAAGAAATTATGACTTGGATGTTATTTTTTTTGAAAGTTGTGTTGTATTCCATTCTTTGGTAATGTTGGATGCTTGTTGATGGAATAAAATGTGAATGAATTATTAATTAGCATAAGTCTGGGTAAGAGTTGGTTTTGAAAATGTGGTATTGTGTTAGTATCCGTGCAAGGAGTTTAAAAAGGTGCCCAAATGCCTTGTCTAGGCTTATCGTTAGACGAATGTGAGAAAAATATTTTTGGGTGTCCACAAAGTCCTACTGTATTATAGTCGGCAAAAGTGAAAAAACAGATGGTTTTCTTTGGATGCCCGCTCCTTGCCGTATAATAGCCAGCAAATGTGGGGGCTATTTTAAAATAAAAGCAAAGGGTGTTTTGCATTGGACTCTTACAGATAGACTCATGACATGCTTTCTATGATTGTGATCGTTTAATTGTTGTGCTTGATGATATGAATTGTAATTGTCACTATTTGGTCATTATATTTCTAAATGATTGATAAAGATTGCATGTGAAGATAAATTTCCTTGTAGTGTTTTGTCGCAAGGATATTATAATCTTATTCAAAAGATTAAATATTTAGTTAAATGTATTCTTACTGGACATATAACTCAATCCTATTTTATTTTTCAGAAATTGACGAAGTACCACTCCCCTGAAGGATTGGAACAAACAATAGCTCCTTTTAGAAAAGTTTGAGTTATGGGTGTTTGTTGTTTTGAATTGGAATTTTTGTAACATGACTATTATATTTATTTTATTGTCATTGTACGCCCTAGAGGCTTATATTTTGTAAGGCTATCCAAATCATTAAACCGGAATATGAATTTCGAATGTTGTGGGAATGTACATTGTGAATTGTAATATCTTAACCACTATTTCGAAGAGAAAGATGACTTGGGTATATTATTGTGTTTGTCTTGGCTTGTTTTCACGAAATTGCAGGGCGTTACAAATAAAGAAAAGGAAGAGACAAAAAGGGGTAGCCACGTGCCTCTGTATTTTGTTATTATATATATATATATATATATATATTTGATAAATTGCATATGTGTATATATATATATCAATTAAAAGTATACTATCATAATATTTAGTAATATAAATAACAAAATAATATAATATTTTCTCACCATAAAATATATTTTGTTTGATGGTATACTGTATAAATATTCATAACTCTCTTATGGTAATAATAATAATAATAATAATATATGGTTACAAACGAATCGTAATTTAATCAATTGGGTTGAAAATAAATGAGCATCTCCAATGGTAGTAGGCATTTTACCTATCTAAATATTACTATAAAGTATATATTTTATTTTGCCTATCAACTGTTTTATGTTTTTACTCCAACCATGCTCTTTATTTTAGCTATTTATCCAAATACTATTAATTTTATAGAATGCCACGTCAACAACAAAGATGGAGGGAAATGATCCTAATGATTGAATACATTTTGCCTAGCGTTGAAGGCTAGCTACATGTAGCTAGTGAATATGAGTTGAGCCAAAATGCCTAATCATATGCCTAGTGCATTGGAATTGGAAAAAGTGAATCACACTAGGCATTTTAACTAACAAGTATTATATGCCTAGTGCATTGGAGATGCTCTTAAAGTATAAAATAATTTAAATAGACTCAAAGTGGTCCCTACCGTTAACGTAATTAAATATAAACTAAAACAATTAAGTTTGATCTAATCAAATAAGACCCCAAAATTTAATTTATATGCAGGCATAATACCAAAAATCAAGAGTAATTAAGACTCAAAAATTTCCAAACGGGTCTCACGAAGTCAAAATTGAAGAGTAACGTAATATATTTTTCACAAATTTAAAATGAATGGTCCATCACACAACAAAGTAGTAATGACAACGCAATTGAAATTTTTTAAAAATTCGTACTAATCCAATACTAACCAACATCCGAATTGGCAAATGTATTAAGAAGGTTACTAAACAAGTACCAAGAAAATAAATAATTAAATAAATTAAATTTGATTCAACTTGTTACAAATACATCTCTTCAGATTAATTCCAATGGTCAATGGTAAAAACGATAGCTAAAGTTATAATTTAGCAATGAACACTGCAAAAAAAATTATAGAATAACAATGTTGCTCAATTGCTATTTTTTAGCTTAACCGAATGAACAGTGGATTCAAAATTCAAAATCCTACAACAACTTCCACCGAGTGGTCGACCACCGGTCTCTCAAAATAGTTGCACTAGTAGCTTTAACTATAGGTAAAATTAGTGTCAAATTTGATAGAAGATATAGCAAATAAATAATTTAACAGTTCTGATAACTCACCGTTGAAGATGAAAAAAAGTGAACTTCATACTATTTTATAGCAATAACAGCTCCAATACCTCACCGTTGAAGTTTCTGTTAAAATTTTAAGATATTAAAAGTTTCCTTACTAGTTAAAGTTACTAAAATTTTAAATTTTAGAATAAGAAAAAGTTTTGAGATAAATGGTAAAAAATGACCTTAAAACCTAAAAGCCTAAACTATTTATTCTTCAACGCGCTCTCTCGGTTCTCTTCTCTTCCTCGGTTCATTTCTCTCTTTATTTTTGGTATCACCTCGAGCCACATCTATCGGCACAGCCTCATTTGTAGCCATTGTCATCGCTTCGACTGCATTCAATCAAAACTTTACTACACAACCACAATACTTAGCTTAGAAGCTGGTGTACAAGCTTCAAAGTTAACTTAGATCCAATGTACAAGTTTTAAATTCAGTGTTCTGGCATAGAAGCTTTATATCAAGTACATCCCCCAATATCTCTTTTTCTGTCTTTCTATATCTGTATGTTTATGTTAACGGATCTGAATTTTTTTTTTTCAAGTTCATCTACGTCATATTTGATGTTTTTGTATGTAGATATTTACACATGTAATGATGAAAAGGTTGCAAATGGAATTCTAAACATGTGTGTGGTTTGTTGATGACCTGCTTTGGATTTGGATTTGGATTTTAACAGTGTGAATTTAAGTCAGTTCAATTTCAGTGACTTGCCTCAGTGAGATTTATCTGAGTCAACAATGAAATATTTTCATTAATTGAATTGTCCCTTCAACTTTGGTTTGAAGTTTTCAAAAATAGTTTTATGAGTATTTAATTCGTATTTTTGTATTTTTAGTGAATTTTTTATAAAATATTTTAATCTTTTTATTTTATTTTATTTTACTTTTAATCTTGATATACTTAAAAATTATAAAATTTGTATAAAAATCTTTAAAAAAAGTATTGAATACAACAAAAAAAAATTTGTATTTAGTGAATTGTTGTTTTTTTTTTTAGTGAATTTTTGTTTTAAAAAATCATAAATATTATACTGCATCTAGATTAAGTGTATGTAAAAAATTAAAAAATTATATAAAATATTTAAAAAATTCACTATAAAAAAAAAAAACACGAAAAATAGTATAAACCAAACATGATGATCCTTTTTTAGACAATTGTGTTGCAGTAATCAATGATTGTGTTGAAGTCTAGTTTTCTCCCTTAATTTACAAATTTTACCTTTTCATTAGGAGCTTCATTGTGTTAAACAGAGAAATTTACTTCGTGTGAACACAGCTAAATTTCCCCGTAGGCTGTAGCTAAAATTCCTCCAACCAAGGAACTTTTATTTTAGAAAGTTGTAATGGTGGTGATTTTGTGGAGTGGTTAAAATAATTAAAAAATTATTATAAAAGTCAACATTTTCTTTTTACTTTTTTCGTATATTTTTTTATATAAAAAATTAAAAATTAGGTGAGTAAATCTGGCTCGACTCAGCCCATGTCAGGCCTTGCGGGCTCCCACCAAAATTCGGGCCACCAAAAAATTAAGTCTAGTCTCATGCCCAAGCTCAGGGATATTTGGGCCTTGGGCGGGCCAGGCCAATGGGCTTGGGCCGGCATGATCATTTTATTTTTTAAAAATTTTTTTTAATCAAAATTTTATTATTTTTTATTAAAAAATATATTGGGCCTCAACGGACTGGGTTTCGGGCGAGGCCTTGAGTGGGCCTTAACCGAGCCGATGAATAGGACCAAGCGGGCCAAGCCCAAAGGTCGGACCGGACTTCAAAATAATGGTCCAAGCCCTGGCCCAGGGGCCTAGGCCTAGGCCCAAACGGGAACTAATGGACCCGGCCCATATTTTCACGCTTCTAACTACAATAGTCAATTCCTAAACAGGGCCATTAATTTTAGAATTTTTACCACTTCATTATGCATTTCATTATTTAAATATAAAGAAATTTCTTTGCGTTGACAGATGCCAAATTTCAATATTATTAATTTAATTGAAATTTTCTTCCAACCAAGGAAATTTTCTTGTAAAAACTATTGTCGTGGTCATCATAGTGCTGAAGTATGCGTTAAATCCTCAATTTTACAATCTTACTCTTCAACTAGAAATTTCAATATGTTTGAAAACAACGAACACAGTAAAATTTTGATAGATTTTTTTTATTCAAACTTTAATATTCATCATAAATCTCGTTTGAGAATATATTTGATATTTTTTTAAATAATGAAATTTCGTTGTGCTGGAAAGTTGTCGAAACATGGTCAATGATAACCAAAAGTGCAATATTGAAATTATGTTAAGGGTAATTTTGTTCAAAAAAAAGTTTATGTTCTTCAACTAAAAAATATAGTATTTTAGTTGTACTTAAACTAATATAAAATATTTTGTAGAAAGAAAAAAATTATTTTTAAAAATTGGTTGAAAAGTTGGCCAAATTCCTAATATTGAATGAAAATTCAAAATTTTCTAAAACGACCAAACTTGGGCTCCGCTTGGTTTAGTTTTAAAATTATAATTTAAGTGTGGAATTGTAAGTTGAGTTTTGAAAAAGAGAAAAATTTGTTTGATTATGAATTTTGAAAAGAGTTTTTGAATTTTGAAAAGAATTTTGAATTTTGAGTTGTATTTTGAAATTTTTTAGATTTATTTTTTTTAAATATTTAAAAATATTTAAGAAAATTTTATTTTTTATTTTAAATATGTAATTATTAATTATTTTCAATTTTTTAAATATTTTATTTTATTTTGTAAATATTAAATTTTTTAATATTTTATACTCAAAACATAAATCCACACTCAAATCGTAACTAAACACATAACTCAAAACTCAATTCAAAAACTATTTTTAAAACTCATAATCAAACACATATGTAATACTCTGTACTTCCTGTTATAGTGGCATTATATTTGACTTATTAATTATCTTGATTGTGAATCTTCTAGTCGATATTTGAGTTTTGGTTGAGGTGTTACCATAATGGTAGGGTGAGATTGAATAAAAAACTTTAAATTCGAATAGTTGTTATTGAGTAGTCTTCACTCTTTTATCATTTTCTCTCTCCATAATTTGAATCTTGATGTGGGGCTAAAACCATTGGAAAACTCACTTCTGAGGCTTCAATTTGGACATAAGAATGACCCTAAACGGCGTCCGAACGAGAGATATACCTATTTGAAATTTGCGAATCTGTGCTGTGAGTATTGTGCACACAAGTGCAACTTTCAACGCTCGAGCGTACAATGCAGAATCAGATCTTTAAAAGTCACTTTTTTGGTTGAACTTGTTCACTTTTCACTCCCTTCTCTCTCTCTCTCTCTCTCTCTCTCTCTCTCATTCCTTCATTTTTGCTTTCTCAAGCTTTTTAGCCTCGATTTCATATATTTCTACACATGTTTGATCCTTAGTTTCATATACCAAAACGTAGAGCACGACGAGGGTTTCCATTTAATCTCAATGGATCGTCGTTTCGTTGCTAGTGATTTTTTCGACTTGTTTCCTTCTTGCTTCAAGAGGTAGGATCTATTTCTTAAACTCATTATGAGTTTGGTAGGGTATTTGTGGTGTGTTTTAAATATATAGATTCTATTGTTCTTGGATTGATTTTTGAAAATTTGTATTGTAAGTGAGGGTTTGTTCCAAATAGGATTGTTGAGCTATGGTTTAACTAAAAAAAATTTATTTTCCACTTACAAAAATGTATATGAGTTTTTAAAAGTAAAAAGCCGTAATTTGGAGAAATCCTAAAATATTGATCTTCTTGGGAAATTGTTGGATTATTAAATCAAAATGTAAAAGAAGGGTTTCCAAATGTTTTCTTGAAAAAAGTTGGGATTATGAAATTGGAGTTGATATATGTTGAAATGAGCTACTTTTTGCATTGAAATGGATTTTCAAAGAGGAAGAGAGTTATGCCCTAAAATGTAATTGTTGAGATTATAAAGAGCTAATGGAATAAATGTTGAGTAAAGTGAAATTGAAATGAAGATTAATGATAATAGTGAAGTTGGATATGTATTATCACTCCCATTTGAGATTTTGAAAAAGTGTATCTTAATGGAATATATTTATCTGTTTAGAGATATCTGTTTTGTAGTATCGGTAGAGGATATCTATGATTGTTGTAGAAATTACATGCGAACTAGGCAAACTGGACTATTTATAAATCATGCATATCATGGAGTATGTAATGGATTTAAAAAATTAAACTGTATGTTTTGGAAAAAGGTTTTTGGGATTTCTTGCATTATGTTTTGGAATATTTGCATTGTTTTGGAAAAATAATATTTTGAATCACATATATTATGCTATTTGAAAAGGATAAATAAAATAGTGAATTTGGGAAAAGGTTGTTGCTACATCAATTAAGTTGGCTTGTGTGTCTAGGGTGAAAGTCTCGAAAACTCGTGTATACATGGGTGCCGGCTCCGGCAGATGGAATATTCGTAAAGTGATAATGGTAGTACTTGTATAGCCTACGTTTACATGGGTCTAGGGTGAAAGTTTCGAAAAACGCGTATATACATGGGTGTCGGTTCCTGTGGAAGAAATATCCGTAAAATGGCAATGGTAGTGCATGTATAGTTTACGTTTACATGGGTCCTGTTTGACGGTTTTCCGCGGACAAAATATCCGTGAAATGTTGTATTGGATTTGGAGATTTATCCATTTATTTATTATTATTTTGGTTTTGGAAAGAAATTATTTTAAAACGGTTTTAGCAATGTAATTGCTGTTGGTTAACAATGTATTCGTATTGGAATTGGCAATGAAATTGCTAGTTGGTATTGAGATACCTGGATTGACTTATGGAAATGGATTTTATATCAAACTAATATATTAAATTCGGAAAACGTTATGAATAAACCAAAGGTTTTAAAAGCTGGAAAGAAAGGGTTTTTATTGAGAAAACAAGTGGATTTGAGAATACATTTGGGAATATTATATATGTATGTATTACAATCATGATCATTTGCACCGGTAGAGCATATTTAGTTTTTGAAATATTTCCTACTAGGATTTATTCTCACCTTACATGGCTGAAAATGTTTTTCAGGTATGCTTATGTGGATGTGGACTGAAATAGTGAAGTTGTGTTCGAAACCGTGTAGGGTGGTTCCTTTATTTGTAGGCCCTGGGCCATTTATGTTATTGTTGGTCGTGTGTCACTCTTATAAGGATTACACTCTTTGTATATGATGCAAGCCTTTGGGCCTTTTAATTTGATTATAACATCTTTGTATGTTTTAGTTATAGGGCATCCATTTGACTTAGATGTTGTATTTAAGAATGTATAAAATTAGAATAACACATGTACTGTGTACCTGTATTATATACATCCGCATGAGTGTTGTTAGTTATCGTCTATCGTTGGGTGATTTACTTACGTGGGTCAGACCTCATAAATCCAAGGCGTGACAACATAACTTCAAACTCAATTCAAAAATTCTTTTCAAAACTTATAACCAAACTCTTTTCAAAATTCTATTAAAAAAATTCAATTTTTTTTTTATATTGGTTTTTAAAATTATTTTTTATTTTATATTTTTTTGAAAAAACATTTTTTTTTTCAAAAGTAATTTTTGTTATTTTTTAAGTATTGGCCAAATATTTATTACGATTTAGATATATATGGTGATTCAAATATTTTTAAAATTTAACAAAAATTAAATATTTAAAAAAGTAAAAAAAAATTAATTTTTTTAAAATAATAAAAAATTAAAATATTTAAAACACATATTTATAAAATAAAAAAAATATTTAAATAAAAAATGATTTTTTTTAAAAAAATTTAATATATTTAAAATATTTTTAAAAAAATATAGCATACAAATGTATAAAATACAATGCACATTAAAATAAATAAATAAATATTTAAAATATAAAATATTTACCCTCAAAAAATAAAATTAAGAAAATTTTGAAATATTTTAAAAAAATAAATTTTTAAAATTTCAAAACACAACTCAAAACTTAAAATACAGTTCAAAACTATTTTCAAAACTCATAACCAAACAAATCTTTCGTTTTTCAAAACTCATTTCAAAACTCATGACTCACAATATGATTCCATAATCAAATCATGATTTTAAAAAATAAAATAAAAAATATTTTTTTGATTTTTTTTAAAAGAATTTTAAAAAGAGTTTGGTTTTGAGTTGTGTGTTTGGTTATAACATCTCCAATGATATTTGTTATAATAGCATTGCCATTGCTATAATTTGGCAATGAATAGTAGTAAATTGCCAAATTATGGCAATTGTGCTCTAATGATCACATACTATTTTGGCAAATTTCAACCAACTTTTTCTCTAATTTTGTAGGCATTATTTGGATATAGGTTTTTTATTAAATTTTTTTTTTGCTTATTTTTTGTCGTTTGTGACCTTTTTAAAACTATTTCTAAAAAAAAAAAAAACTAACTGTTTACATTCTACCTGACTAGGCAAATGAAAAAAAAATTAAAAATTTTGATTTTTAAAAAAATTATAATTCACCCCACTAAAAAACATACCACTAGAAAATTAAAAAATAAATAAATTATTAACTACATTAAAAAATAAACAATCGCCAATTGCCCACCAACAACCATCCATTATTCACCCAACAGTCATTCACTAACAATCATCCACCAACAACCATCAATTATTCACTCAGCATTCATTCACCAACAACCATAAATTATTCATCCACCATTTACTTACCAACAACCACCCACCAACAACAAATCAAGATCCCCTCCTTGCATTTTCTACTTGTAGGGCCATTGGGCCCACTTTTAGGCCTAATTTTGATAATCCGAACTTTTTATATTTTAAGATTTGTTCAGTATATCATACCTGTAAAAAATCAAGTTGATCGGATATCAGAAAGCATGTGTTCGGAAAACTGTTTATTAAATTCTTTAAAAAAATAGTTTTTAGTTCGAGTTTTCCGAACACATGCTTTCTGATATCCGATCAACATGATTTTTTACAGGTATGATATACTGAACAAATCTTAAAATATGAACAGTTCGGATTATCAAAATTGAGCTTAAAAGTGGGCCCAATGACCCTGCAAGTAGGAAATGCAAGGAAGGGATCCTGATTCCATCAACAACACCTATCATTCACCCACTCATAATTTTCTCTATAAATTATAACACAAGATTTTCTACAATTTTCATATTCACCTACCCACAATTTTTTATATCTTCTAAAATCTCTCTACCCACCCACAAGCTTTTCTACAATTTTCATATTCTCCTACCCACAATGAACAATTTCACTAAAGTCATCTTGAATAGAGATTTTGATGAATCTTCATCATCTGATAATGATATAACGATGATGCAACTATTAACAGCGCAACAACAAAGAATACAAAGGTTAACCCTAAACCAACCAACCAACCAGACATGTTGGTTTCACAAGTGGTCGTTGATACATTAATCGTGAGAGGGTTAAAGGCGACGAACAAATTTATAGAGATTACTTTGCAGATAATCCTGTCTATCCAGAAGAATACTTCTGAAGATGTTTTCGAATGAGGTGGTCATTATTTCTTAGTGTCTTACGTGATATTCAACAAATCAATGAGTACTTCATCCAAACCCTTGATGCCACTAGTATTCCTAGATTATCCGATGAACAGAAGATGGCTGTTGCATTTCGGATCCTGTAATACGGCTTATCTGTTAATGCTGTGGACGAGTACATCAGAATCGGTGAAACTACTGCAATTGCTGCCTTGAATTTTTTTACCAGAATGATTGTTTCTATCTATGAAGGCGTATACTTAAGATCCTCAAATGAGGCAGATGTCGCTAGATTATTGCAAGAGGGGAGAGCAACATTGGTTTCATGAAATGTTAGAGAGTTTGTATTGTATGCACTGGTGTTGGCATAAATGTCCAATCACCTAAGCCGGTGCTTACATTGAACATTACCACAAACCAACAGTTGTACTTGAAGCAGTCGCCTCCTATGACTTGTGGGTTTGGCATGGTTTCTTTGTCACGCCTAGCTCTTTGAATCTGTTCTTGACAGGTCGCCTTTATTTTCTAAACTAACCAGAGGACATGTCCTTGCTGCCAACTATACCATCAATAATCACATGTACACTATGAGATATTGTCTTGCTGATGGTATCTATTTTTGTTGGGATATTACCACTAATACCCCATGTCGAGTGTCACGTGATCCAAATCAAGAGTATGCTGAATTTATGTTAAATTGTCGGAGGATTAGATCTACTGAAGCCCATAATGCAATTCGTTATGATCTGGTTAAACACTTGTGGTCTTGATCTGGAGAATTAGATTAAGTTTTTATTTTATCTTTTTAATGACACTTAATGTCATTTAATGTCTTTTTATTTTAATAAAATTGTCTTCATTTATAACTTTATTACCTTCGTTTCGATAATATATGTTTTTTTTTTTCATAATAACATTGAAAAATTAAAATTATACTAAAAAGTAGTCAACATTACATTGCAAAAGATAAAATTAAATGGACCACTACATTACATTGCAAAATAAATGACATTGCAAAATGAAAAAGTACATTCTCCCATAATTATTCGTCATGAGGCAGGGGAAAATAGTAATTTGGGTTACTCACTTGTGCGGACTATTTTGCGAAAATCTCATTTTTGCCCATTATGTAATAAGGTTTCGTCTGAAGGTCCAAATGAGAAATGTCCATCATCATTATCAAATGTTCTTTATTTTTTTATCTCACGTTCTTTCATCTCCTGCAATGCTTAAGCCCTTTTTTTTTTATTATTTTTTTTTATCTCTTTTTGTTTTTTTCATTTCTTTCTCAGCAAGGCATTGATTAAATGTCTCCAACAAATTGTTAAATTTCTGGACTTCAACTTCAACGACTTGACTTTTCCGAAATAATTCTTTTGCAGATTTCCTACCTGTAGGCCTTTTATCCTTTGTAGAGACACTACCCCTACCGTTGGATTATTACCAACAATCGAATTGTTACCAACACTTGGACTGTTGTCGTCTTTAAGAGAAATGCAATTATCCATAAGGGATTTGGGGATTGAATTAGAAAAAAATGGTGTATGTATCCTTGACTTTACTGTGTTCGTAGGAGCTACATCTTGCCATTTGATATTATTTTGGAAGACAACAATGATGTTTGTTTTCATCTTGATGGTATAAAAGTTTTACTTGAAGCATCTGTATCAATAAAATATTAAATTAATTAATTAGGGAAATTTTTAAATGAGACAAAATAAGAAATTAACAAAATAAATGAAAATGAAATCTTACTATATCAACTTGATATATCCCACTTGGGTGTAGATTTTCGACTTACGCTAAACACCCATGAAAGTTATTGTAACATTTCATGGTTACACCCCATCGAGATGAGAGACACTTGTGTTCTTGATTGATCACTCTGAAGTGAGCGATAATTTGAAAAAATCATTGCCCAAAAATTAGCATGCGATTACAAATTGCCAACAATTGAGTCTTCAGTAATGTGACACCAAGCTCTAAAAATCATCACATCTTCTTGTATAACGATTCTAGTTTGGACTCGGTCTGTTTATTGTTTTGGATCCAGAATTTCCTTGTCTTATTGGTGGTTCAACTTCTTTTCATCTTATTATTTGTTGGGTTTGGCTATTGGGAGTTTTAGTTGAGTTTGAAAAAGGTTTGAAGGTTAGCTTTTTAAAGTGTTGTCGCTTAGAAATTTTTTTGTTTGCTCGAGCGACCATACTAGAGTGGTCTTTTGCAATCTACAAAACTACTGGGAGTTTGAGTTCTTCGCTCAAGCGGTCATTTTTGCACTCGAGCAGACTCTTGCAGGTTTTAACTACTGAAAGGGGTACATTGTGCACTCAAGCGACTTTTCTTGTACTCGAGCGGTGTCTTCGTTGTGTTTGGTCGCTCAAGTGACCATTCCTGCGATCGAGTGATCTGTGCGTATATCAGTCCGAGGAGATCACTTTTTAGATCACTTTTTCACTTCTCTTTCTCTCTCTATAAACCATCTCTAAACACCAAATGCACCTTGATTCATCAATTTCTACACCCTAGATCCTTTGATAAAAAGGTAAAGCTCACTTAGGTTTTCGTTTTGATCGGAGCAAAGTTCGTTTTCGGCTTCGTCAAGTTTCAACTCTTGTTCCTCTTGGTCCTTGTCTTTGAGGTAGGGATTACTTTGACTATTTTTATGATTTTTCACTTAGTTATTTACTTTTCTAAACAAGATAGTGATTTGGGAATTTTTGGATAAAACCTAGGGTTTGGTTTTGAAATCAAAAGAGGGGTTTTCAAATTGGGCTTTGTATATGATTGTGGCTTTGTAAAAATGGTTGGGTTGTGATAAATGGTAAATTTTATCCATGGAGATTGATTTTTAAAGAAATGAGGTTTTTGGCCTAAATTGTGAAAATTTGATTTGTAAAGAGAATATGGAAATTGATGTTGGTTTATGGAATTGAAATAACGATGATGATGGTGATGAAGTTGGATATGGATTATCACTTCCATTTGGAAATGTTGGAGAGTATATCTGTGTTGAAATTTATTTATCTATTTAGAGATATCTGTTTTGGGCTATCGGTGGAGGATAACTATGATTGTTGTAGAAATTGCATAAAAATTAGGTGAATTGAAACTATTTTCTCATTCATTTGCATTGAGCATCGTAACATATTTAACACATTGAAATTGTTGTTGCTTTGAGAAAAAATGGTGAATACCTTGGTGAATCTGGGTAGGAGTGTAGTTGTGGAATTATATTGGCCTAAGTGTCCTTGGTGAAAGTTCAGATACCCGCACGGTTAGGTGTCGAGCCTTCCGGTTAATTCCAGTAAAAATGACAAATTGGTAGTGCTTGTAGCCTACTTGCAGACACGTCCTAGAGATTCCTAGTGCTGTATCCATTGCCATGTTTTCTATTGTAAAGAAAGTGAGTTCATGAATTGTGATATAACCTGGCATTACATGGTTTTGGAAAGAGTTATAAATTCTTATTTATTTATTTTTGGCATGGGCATTGCATATGGATTCATCTCATAGCTCTGTTAAGATTCATACACTGTGTTAGAGTATCTTTACTGGGTTTTGGCTCATCCTATGTGGGAAACCATTTTCAGGTGTTGATAACATGCCTTCACTAAGGAAATAACTTGGGAGGACTTGGAGCCAAGAGCTTCTATTTTTGTTTATTGTTGTATTTATTTTGTACAAGCCTAAGGCTTTATTTGTATTGAGTATAAACTCATTTTTGTTGTAACCAAGCTCTGTCTTTGACACGGCTATAGATTTAGGGTTAAGACTTATGAATCTATTACTACATGTGTTACATTTTTGTAAATAGATGAAACCTTATGAATGGAAGAATATTATATTATGTCATCTGTTAATAATTAATATTTGTTGTAGGATTATCTTACTGTAATATTTTGGGGGTGCTACAACTGATTATCTTATTGTAATATTTTGGGGGGGACGCTACATTTGAGTGGTGAATGATTTTCCTCTCTTTGTTTTTAATGAATCTTCCATACTGATTGTGTAAAAAAAAAAAACAAGAAAAATATTATGTAGATTGAAATTTGTGAATTCAAATTGAAATTGGTTGTTTATATTTATAGGGAGTAAAAATATGACACGTTTTTTTTTAATTTTTTTTTATCAGTTTAATTTATAGCCTCAAACTTTTGAGGGACGAAGAAAAAGAGCTATTGATCAATTTGTGCATTCTAATGACAAAAAAGAACCGTTGATGAACCCCCTAGAATCATCTGAACCCATCTCCCAAGTTGGCTCCTCTCTATATTCATCTCTCTCTCTCTCTCTCTCTCTCTCTCTCTTTCTCTCCATATTCCGGAATAGCAATGTGTTGCCTCTCTCTCCTTCTCTTTTACCATCTTTATCTCTCTCCCCTTCTTTTACCCTCTCCATTCTTCCCCTTCTATTCTCTCGCCTGTCTCTCACATTCTTCATCACCATAACCACCACCACAACCACAAGAACTACTACCACCATAACCAGCAGAAGCACTACTACCACAACCAGCAAAAGGACTACCACAACCACCGCCGATCTTCAACCCTCAAATCCCACATTTCGTTCTCTAACTCTCTTCTCCACCACAACCCCCTGTCTCTCACATTCTTCTCATTGTCTTCCTTTTCAATCTTTCTCTCCCTCCGTTCTAAACCCTCTTCTCCAATATCCAAACCCTAACTCTAATGAAAATGGTCCTCTCTCTCCCTCTTTGATCTCTCTCTCCCTCTATTCTAAACCTCTTCTCTAACGATCCCTCTCTCTCAAAAATGATCTAAACCCGAAACCCTAATGAAGACCATCCAAAGAAGAAGAAGATCAATCAGAAACTTTAACGAAGATAATCCAAACACGAAGATGAAGCCAAAGAATCTTCAAATTGCAGGTAATTTTTAGTATATAGTTGTAGAAATTCAATTTTTATTTTTGCTTTAGATTGCTTGAAATTCCTGAAATTGATTGATTCATATTGCTTGAAATTCCTAAAATTCAATTTTTTTTGGCTTCAAATTGATTTATTGATTCTAAAATTTTTAGCTTCAGAACTTATTATTTTTAGGTGAATTTTGTTTCTATTTTGAAAATTTTTGTTAGGAATGATGATGAGAAAGGGAGGGAGGGAGGAAACGGTTGGTTTTGGTGACTTGGCAGCTTTGGCAGTTGCCAAAGCTTACCATTGGAGAACACTTTTGCCCTGCACCTGCTATTAAATGGTTTTGACAGCTCCAATAGCAAACCACTGGAGATGTTCTTATGAGTTTTGAAAATAATTTTGAATTGAGTTTTGAGTTGTGTATTTGGTTATTAAGGTTGGTTTGGGATGTTCTAAAAAAGTGCACTTTTTGACTTATTGGCTTATATGGGTTGGGTTTGATGTGATGTGTTAGAGAGGTGATGTGATTTAAATAAGATGATGTGACTTAAATAGGATAGTGACTTTTTGACTTTTTGTATTATTTATAGTTTATGCCAAACCAACCTTTGAAAAAGAATTTTGAAATTTTTAGATTGGAATTACAATTTCAAAAGAGAACCAAACCCAGGCTTGCTTTTCTTACGTTTTCCCTCAAATATCTTTCATATTCTACTTTCATGCAATATATATATATATATATATTCCTCAATTAATTTTATTTTTGTTCATTTCAAAGAACAAATGGAGTCAAAGGCCCCGTTTGAGAGTAGGCTATTTTAGTTAATTTTAGGGGAATTGACCAGTAAATCCCATTTTGTGGACTTGTAATCCATAAAGTCCTAAATGTTTTCTTGGTGATTGGATGGTCCCTTAATTTGTTTGTTGACTGTTTTGCCACTGCTAGTATTATTGGTTGATTGGTGTGGGTTTGTATGGGAAAGGTGAATGGGTGTTTGTGTGTCACGTTGATCGGAAAGGGCACTAATACCTTTTTTAATTTAATAGGTTTGTAACACTCACAGAAGTAAAACGTGGATTCGTACGTGACGTGAACACGCGAAATAACACACACTAAAATGATTTCAGATTTCCATTTCGAATTTCTCACAACCTGAATTTTGAAACCCACGTTGTAGATGGCATGAGTGGGTTCACGTTATAGTTCAAACCCACGTTATAGCTGGAGTGAGTGAGTGGGTTCGTTTCTGTAACTTTCCTCAACATTTCTTCTCCTCAAACACACTTTCCTCTATGCAAAACCTCTTTTTATTCTTTTCATGTCAAATATTCAACGAATCTTTTCTATTTCTACAACCACTATTTCACGCTCTTATTCTCTGTGCCTTTCAATGCGAATCTGAGAAATCTGTAGAGATATGGATTGGAGCATAGTGAAGTATAGTGAACATCGACAGCAAACCACGACAGTGAGGAGAAAGCTGCCGGAGATGAATGCCGCCGAACCGAGAGTCGTGAGAATATCGGTAACTGACGCCGAAGCACACTTGCTGGGTTCACGTCATAGTTCATTTCGGTAACCGACGCCAAAGCACACTTGCCGGGTTCACGTCATAGTTCATTGCCGGGTTCACGAAGCCGACGCACACTTGTCGGGTTCACGTCATAGTTCATTGCCGGGTCGTCGTAGAATGTCGGGGTCGTCGTCGCGCAAGTTAACCATGTGCGCACCTCTAGCGCAATCTCGCTTCTCCGAAGAAATCGATGCCTTCGCTTCGTTCACTAAGAAACCAGAACTGGGGTTAGGGTTTACGAAGGACAATAGAGCCCAAATTGTTAGAAGAGCCACCAAAGCTCTACCGACGAATAGAAGGCTGTCGGAGAGAAACAACGCCGCTTTGGTTCGAGCTCCATGCTTGGCCATGGATAGTGATGAAGATGTCTGGAACTGAGAATGCTCAGGAGGCACCATTTTAAGATCAGGAGGAGTATTCTTGTCAGTGTGTGGCCACCATATCCAATTTTGGGTTCACGCAAGTTATTCATTTGTTGGGTTCATGTTTGGGTGAAAAAAATCTTCGTCCCCCTCAATCAGTAGACTGAACCAACCCTATCCCCAAACTTTGAAATTTTAGTGTACTGAAATTTCGCATTCCGCAAGACTTGGGATTACACATACCAAATATGACCAAAAACATCCCACAAAACATGCGAGGGTATTTTCGGCAAAGAATCACCCATTCATGTTTAAAACAGGACCTGCTAGTAACAAATCACGCACAAACGGGACTTTGGAATCAAACAGTTATTGTGTGGGACCAAATGGATCACATGTTCCTACGGTGGGACTTAGTGATAAATTCCCCTTAATTTTTTGGCTATTTAATTGTTTTTTTTAATTGATTTGATGGTTGTAAGAAAAAAAATGAAATGATTATGGTTTGGATGTAACAATTTATCTTATTAATTATTTTAACATATTTTACTTTTATTGACCATTTTAGTCCAAATTCAGAATGTATCAACTAGCTTAACTAGTAGATCAAAAATCAATTCCTCCTTTCATGAACATTAGGGCTCTGTTTTGGGAAGTGGATTTGACATGAAAGATTTGAAATCAATAAAATCATGGAAAGTTTAATAAATAGAGGTAGTAGAATGATAATAATTCTAAACAAAGATAGGAGACATGCATTT